>NW_026643207.1:0-5061136 GCF_028828555.1 Penicillium taxi | reverse complement strand
TAATACCCTAATACCCTAATACCCTAATACCCTAATACCCTAATACCCTAATACCCTAATACCCTAATACCCTACCCTAATACCCTAATACCCTAAATACCCTAATACCCTAATACCCTAATACCCTAATACCCTAATACCCTAATACCCTAATACCCTAATACCCTAAGGGATGGAGCGGATTTACCATATTTGACTCTTGGAATTTCGAGCGATTCCTCTTCAGCCCGCACTGTAAGAGCCCCGGCATATGTTCCGGCGAAGAAGAGGAAATTTTTCAAAATCTGCTTGGCAGCCATCGGATCAGTACCGAAGTTCTGACCTTAGAGGATTGGTTACTTTAGGCCAAGAAATGTGGATGAAGATATCAGGAGATGAGCTGGGCCGCGTCTGTGCTTTAGATTAGGTTGTATTCATCGTGGCTATATAGTGATACGGGGAACAGTGTAACAGGTTGAATCCTGGTGAACTATCACGTGGTTGTACCACGTGACCCACCAACCACATACCTCACGATTCCACCCCGAATTGTTCACGTTCTTCAAGGATTTTGTAAATAGCATGTGCCTAGCTAGTTCTGAATTCAAGATTAGCTTTAGCCCTTCACATACAAAATCCTTCCTCTAACGAGAGTAAAACCCACGACCGACGATAAGAAAAGCGCTCTCATGTAACAGGCTGGTGCCTGCTTTAGCATTCATGCCTGTGCCACTCATGCTCGTCACGTGCCACCCGCACCCGCATCCCTTATATTGCCACATGTCCATAGCTAGTCTCTCTCTCTTCTCTTCAAGCTTAATAAAGACAGTTTGTCGGCATCACTAGTTCTGCATTCAAGATTAGTATTAGCCCTTCACATCTCAGAAAGTATCTGATCGAGCCATATATAATAGACGAACGAATCGCTCTCGGAAAGAATCTGATTGAGCATACCAACAAATACGAAAAGCTCTTAGAAAGTATCTAATTAAGCGTCCTACGAATACGAAATCGCTCTTAGAAAGTATCTAGTTAAGCATCCGATAAACGAATTAAAGATGGAAAGCATCCGATTCAAACACGAGAAGAAAACGAATATCTTCATCATCATGACTATAAGCGAACCGTCGAGCCCACCCGATGTCACGGTGCCAGCTCAGACGACTATCTGTGTCATGTGCACACCCGACTCGTTTTTTACGAGTCGGGTGTGCTTCACCGGTTCTGCCAATTTTTTTTTTTTCACCGGTTCTTCCAATTCCACATTCCATTCTATTTTACCCAATATCTCCCACCCACCATGCCTAAAACCTTTGAATCGACTAAGGCCCATCTCTCTAAGGCCTTTGATGCGCCAAACGCGAAAAAAACCCAAATATCTCTAAGATTGCGCGCGAATTTGGTGTCAATCGACGTACTCTCCATAACCGCGTTAAAACCAATGCGACCGCGAAAACTCAACAAAAACCAGTCAATAAGGTTTTTACCGATATCCAGGAGGA
Organism: Penicillium taxi; assembly: GCF_028828555.1. Lineage (NCBI taxonomy): Eukaryota > Fungi > Ascomycota > Eurotiomycetes > Eurotiales > Aspergillaceae > Penicillium > Penicillium taxi. The sequence continues at coordinate 5,059,655 of NW_026643207.1, read as the reverse complement.
GATTTTAGTACGCTAAATTACCCAGCTAACTGATTGGCGTATGCCACCAACACCAAAACAGGTTGAGATGTGGGCAAATCGCCTACTTCAAGATTCTAGTTCTGAAGATACTAAGGATACTAGAACTGTTGGGCCAAATTGGGTATATCGCTTTACTAAGCGTCTTCCTAAAGGTCTAAAACTAGGTCCTTAGAAGCAGAAAGTCAAGGATTCTAAGCGAATGATGGCTAAAAATCCAGCTAAGATAGGTCATTGGTATGATCTGCTTCGTGGTATGCCTTCGCGGTTAATCTATAACTTTGATGAGTGTGGTTTTCAACCTAGTGAGGTGTCATAGGTTAAGAACACCTGACAAATGATGTTTAGTGTAGGATCAAGAGTGGCACTATACAAGTAGAGCCTAAGTATGATTTCGTGAGAGCGAAATCATTATAGTCTTTTAGCTCAGTAGAATGGACGTGAACATAGGCACGATCCCATAACAATATGGTTTATAGGTCCTCTTCGTCAACACAATGATGAACGCACACCATCTCTACCACTCTCTTCCTCTAGTATTGAATATACTCCGCCAAAAACCTTAGTACGACTTCAGATGAACCAAGAGAAGATTATCAAGCATATTGATATAGACCTCCTCAAACTAAGGGTTTAAAGGGGTCTTAAATATCTTACTCGCCATTCCCAATTGATCCAAGAAGAGTATCGAAATCTTAAGATTACGGTTGAGAATATTAGGGTTGCGCAAGAACCAATTCGGCGCTCTAAAACCAAACGACAGCTTAACCAACCACCCCTCCAGCAGACTGGTGTATTAAACCTACACCATATAAAACGCTTTGTGAAAATCAGGAAAACCAAGGAGGAGTTACAACTAGAAAAAAAATTACAAAACAGGCCCAAGAAGCTCTCTAAAAGCTCAAAAACAGGCCGAGGAGCAGGTTCAAGAGCAGGTTCAGGAGCAGGTTCAGGAGCAGATTCAGGAGACAATTCAGGGGGAAATGGCCAAATATTGGAGGCGATGGAAAGGGATATACTATATTTTAAACAGATGCAGCAGAATTGTATTTAAAGCAGAATTGATAGAGAGAGAGTAAAATAATATTTTAAATTGGCAGAACCGGTGAAATTGGCAGAACCGGTGAAGCACACCCGACTCGTAAAAAACGAGTCGGGTGTGCACATGACACAGATACTGATTGATTAGATAGTGCGGGCCACGTGACCCGCAACCTCATGTAAACTCAGAACCTTGTCTGAATGTAGCTCTTCAAGCTACGTCTTCGTCTTAGCCTGTCAGTCAATGCAATACTGTCTGTCCAGTTCTAGTATAATTCTATTCACCTGCCCGCCCCGTGATACTACGTAGCTTCTACCCTATACTAGAGCTGCCACCCGCCAGCATGCCCCGCCCTGAACCGCCTTTGAACGCCGATTCTATTGAAGAATTCCTGGCTCACGTCCAAGAACACCCCGACGTCTGGGTGCTATACCTCCGGACTATGGAGGGCTACTCTCAAGAAATTGAGAAAGATAACTAAACCCTCCGCCAAGCCGCGACTGAAAGCGAGGAGACTCGGCACCGCAGGGAGGGCGTTATTAGATATCAGGAAGAGCGCATCAATAGCTTATATGACAAGATTGTTGGGCTCGAAGTCGAAAAAAATCAGATCCTGAACTCCGCCCTGCCTGCCGTACGAACCCCCCGACCGAAAACACTCCTGCCCAAGGTATTAAGAACCTAGCAGATATCCCTACGCGAGAACTTGCACCGACTCCTACCCTGGGTCCCCGGTCTGCCTCCCTTAGTGAAAGAATCCCTGACCCGAAAGAGTTTGATAGAACTCGCAGCGACCTCCGCCGCTTTACGCAGCAGATCCATGGCAAGATGAACGCGAACCAGGACCGTTTCCTAATAGCCATTGTCAGACTTACTTATGTCGCGGGGAGACTCACTAGTAAAGCGTACGAACTAGTACTGCTAAAGATCTTGTACGGAGTTCCCCAGTTTATAGACTACCCGCAAATGCTTGAATATCTCGAGAAGGCCTTCGGCGACCCTGATAGAGTCCAGAATGCCCAGAACCGCTTATACTAGCTCCGCCAGAAGAATAACGACTTTAACACCTTCCTATCCGAATTCCAGCGTTTAGCCCTAGAGGGCGAACTATATAAAGAAGCTCTGACTCCCCTCCTGACACAAGCTATCTCGAACGAGCTCTAGGATATGCTCTTGCATAACCCAGCTCCGTCCCGCCAGTTTCATAGCTATATAGCCTATCTTCAGTCGCTCGATAACCGCTTCCGCCAACACCAGCAATAGACACACCGTGCCCGCCAACCCACGCCCTTAGGTAGTACACCCCGGGAGAAAATCGCAAGGACCTTGTACGCAGCTGCCGCGACAACGAATATACTACCTAGGACCCTGACTCCCGCCCAAGGCCCTAGCGAACCTATGGATCTCTCTAAGGCCAAGCTCACCCGGCGTGACCGGGGGGAGTGCTTCAGATGCGGATCTAAGGATCATCTAGTCCGGGACTGCCTGCTACCTGACACCCGCCCCCGTTCCCCTGCCCGCCTATATTCTAGCCGAATAGAGAACCCCGCCTAGGCTGACTCCGCTGCCTACGCTGAATCTGCTGAGTCTGACTACTCTGTACTCCAGCCAACAAATAGAGTAAGCCTGGCCTAAATCACGACCAGGTGAAACCCAACCGCGTGCTCCGCCTATCCGCAGCTATGCTGGGAGACTCTATCGAAGAAGAGAACCTCCGCGCCGACGCTTTTATCCTGCCTATAACCCTGACCCAGAAAGAGACCCAGATCCCTATGTACGCTATGATAGATAGTGGTGTAGAAGGGAAGAGGTTCGTCGATGAAGATTGGGCCCGAGACCAGAGCCTTATATTCGAAACCCTGAAAGAACCTATCCGCCTAGAGGCCTTCGACGGCCGAGAGCCCGAGAAGGGCCACATCACCTATTTTGTACGAATGAACATGAGGGTAGAGAACCACTACGAGAAGAAGGCCCTATTCCTTGTCACGAAAATCGCTTACTACCCTGTTATACTAGGCCTGCCTTGGCTTAAGATCCACGATCCTAGTATTTATTTCGCGAACCATATCCTCGAGCTAAATAGCCTGTACTGCCAGAAGTTCTGTAACACCCCTGGTAGGGCCCCGAAGATCCGAGCCCTATATGATGTCCCGAAGAAAACCCGCCCTATAAACCTGCCTGATCGCCCCTCTGTCCTAGAAGGCCTAGATATATAGTCTATAAGCCTAAGGGCCTGCGCCGCGTACGCCCGAAGCGAGAAGGGCTATCATTTGTTCTCCGCGTCTATAGAGATACTGGACGAGATACTATAACCGAAACCTGACCCTGCCCTGCCTGACGAATTTAAAGACTTTGGAGATGTGTTCTCCCCTAAGGAAGCCGAACGACTTCCCCCGCACCGACCTTACGACCATGATATTCGACTAATGGAGGGGAAGGCCCTGCTATTTGGGCCCCTCTATGCTATGTCCCGCCCTGAGCTAGAAGCTCTGAAGGAATGGATCTCCGAGAACCTAAGGAAAGGGTTTATCCGCCCAAGCTCCTCGCCCACTGCCTCGCCTGTCCTATTTGTGAAGAAACCTAGAGGGGGTCTCCGATTTTGTGTAGACTACCGAGCCCTTAACACGATCTCGGTCAAGGACCGCTATCCCCTGCCCCTGACTAAAGAAACCCTGAACTAGTTAAAGGGGATGAAATACTTTACTCGCCTAGATATCATCTCCGCCTTTAATAACCTTCGGGTGAAGGAGGGGCAGGAGTACCTGACAGCGTTCCATACGAGATTAGGTCTCTACGAGAGCCTGGTAATGCTGTTTGGCCTAACAGGCGCCCCTGCTATATTCCAGAGATTTATCAACGATTCCCTGCGAGATTACTTAGACCTGTTCTATACCGCATACCTTGACGATATACTGATATATAGTTATACAAGGGAGGAACATATCGGACACGTCTGTAAGGTCCTCGCCCGTCTCCGCGAAGTAGGGCTATTCGTGAAACTAGCTAAATGCGAGTTCTGTGTTTCTGAGACCAAATTCCTAGGCCTGATTGTAGGAGGCGAAGGAATCCGTATAGACCCTGAGAAGGTCCGGACGATCATGGACTAGAAATTGCCGACGAACGCGACTGATGTCCGAGCATTCCTAGGATTTGCTTGTAACAGGTTGAATCCTGGTGAACTATCACGTGGTTGTACCACGTGACCCACCAACCGCATACCTCACGATTCCACCCCGAATTGTTCACGTTCTTCAAGGATTTTGTAAACAGCATGTGCCTAGCTAGTTCTGAATTTAAGATTAGCTTTAGCCCTTCACATACAAAATCCTTCCTCTAACGAGAGTAAAACCCACGACCGACGATAAGAAAAGCGCTCTCAGAAAGTATCTGATCGAGCCACATACGACAGACGAACGAATCGCTCTCGGAAAGAATCCGATCGAGCATACCAACGAATACGAAAAGCTCTTAGAAAGTATCTAGTTGAGCATCCTACAAACGAATTGAAGACGGAAAGCATCCGATTCAAACACGAGAAGAAAACGAATATCTTCATCATCATGGCTGCAAGCGAACCGTCGAGCCCACCCGAGTGGGCCAGGACGTTGATGCAGCACATCAGTCAGACAAGTATTAGTACCGATGAGAGAATTAGAAGACTCGAAGAATTAGTGGTTCGGTCCCAGGAGCGGGCCGCTCCCGAACCACCCACGGAACCACAAGGGATACCAATCGAATCAACCAGCGATAATAACCAGAGTCGACGACCTCGCCCTCGTCTCCCCGACCCCGCGATGTATGCAGGAAACATCTCTGATTGGCCAACCTGGAGAATCTCGATAGAGAACAAATTGCTAGTAGACGGAGCTGCCATCGGTACCCCACAAGAGCAATTCCTCTATACATTTTCCCGCCTAGAGAAAATGGCCGCCAAGAACACCGGAACGTTTGTGAAGACACAACGAAGCGAAGGCAACCCGTATATGCTTCTGGAATATCTTGAGAGGATGTATGGAGACCCTAACGCTCGATCACGAGCAGCTCGGCGTCTACATCAGCTTAAACAGAAGCCCGACCAGCCTTTTTCACGATTCCTTCCCCAGTTAGAAAGAGAGCTCGCAGATGCTGGTGCAACCGAATGGCACGACGAAGCAAAACGACAACTCTTACTAAACGCTCTTAACGAAGATATGACGAATTCGCTTATGAATCGTGGTGTTCCCTATGATTTTATAGGTCTTATCACACGGCTCCACGAAATCGACACTGATAGCGAGACACTGAATATCGCATTAGGCAGACGCCAGTTATCCACTCGCCAGCGAATCCAAAGAGATCAATCAACCATAGCCACAGAGGATAGGATGGACTGGACTCCAACAGTAAACACGAACACCACACAGACGAATTCGTCCCGATTCGTGAACGAAAAGGGACAGGTTCGTAAAGAGGATCAACATCTCGTGGGAAAACGTGCAAAATGGGTCGAGAAAGAAGAACTCCAACGTCGCCGTACAGAAAAGAGATGTCTACGATGTGGTCGAGATAACTGTTGGCAAAGTATATGCCCTTTACTGCCCGCACGGAATCCGAACCAAGTAGTGGTACGGAATGCAGTAGTCGAAGAACCAAGATCGAGCCACCCCCGAAGAAGGGAGTATTCGCCAGCGATCGAAGAAGATGAAGCGGAGAATGATTCGGGAAAAGATTAGCTCCTGCACTAAACCGCGAGCAGGAGCAGAAGGGGGGTTGAGAAGCTGCTAAAGAAAGAGGCGTCATTCTATGTCGATGCTAGAGTTAATGGAATTCAATTCGCGAAGACTTTAGTAGACAACGGAAGCGATAGCTATGCATCTATCAGCGGACACCTAGCGCAATCTCTTAACCTTCCGCGTATCCCGATTCCACCGCGAATCCTGAACGGAGTCATCAAGAATCAAGGACGGATCACTCAGGCCACATACTTCGATCTTGATGTTAATGGACTACAACAGCAGAAAGTCTTTGCCTACATCATTCCAAGACAGTCAGACGAAATGATACTTGGGACGCCTTGGTTAAAAGATGTCGACGGAGTTTACGCTGCGAAACGAGGGTATTTAGATATCCATTCGAGAAATGGAGAGCGCATTCGTTGTTGGAACCGTATCGACCCGTCAATCGGTCCAATAAAAGTAAAGAGATTGAAAGTACAGCAATCATCTGCGGGAGAAATCAAAGAACTATTCGATAGCGTTTCGTCGCCGGACCACCTCCGAATAGCCAAAGTGACTATGGACGATATCGACAAGGCGCTGCAACCTAAGAAATTCACCGATCCGAGAGCTAAACTTCCCCCACAATATCTCCCTTGGTTAGATGTTTTTAGCCAGGAGAAAGCAGACAAGCTTCCGAGCCATCGCCCAGGGATCGATCATAAGATACCCTTGACACGCGATGGAAATGGTAACGAATCGACACCACCTCATGGGCCATTATATGGAATGAATAGAGAAGAGCTATTAGTTCTACGAAAAACTCTTACCGATCTACTGGGAAAAGGATTCATACGAGTCAGCAAATCGCCAGCAGCTTCACCGGTGTTATTAGTACGAAAACCTGGTGGAGGCATCCGATTCTGTGTCGATTATAGAGGGTTAAACTCCATAACCATCAAGGACCGTTACCCCCTACCTCTGATTCAAGAAACACTACGAAACATGTCGAAGGCTCGCTGGTTTACCAAACTCGATATCATAGCGGCTTTCCATAAGATCAGAATGCAGGAAGGCGAAGAATGGAAGACAGCGTTTCGAACACGATACGGGCTCTATGAGTGGCTAGTTACACCTTTTGGCCTGACTGGCGCTCCCGCAACCTTCCAACGGTATATCAATGAAGTTCTACGCGAATTTCTCGACGAGTTTGTGTCAGCATATGTGGACGATATCATTATTTACTCCGACGGATCGATCACGGATCATAGACGAAAAGTACGCGAGGTGCTCCAGAAGCTAAGAGATGCTGGACTTCAATGCGATATCGAGAAATCTGAATTTGAACAGAGCTCTGTGAAATACCTAGGGTTCATCATACGAGCTGGAGAAGGTCTATGTGTAGACCCGAAGAAAGTTGAAGCCATTAAGCTATGGGAAGCACCTACTAATATCCGAGAAGTACGTGGTTTTGTTGGATTCGCTAACTTCTACCGGACGTTTATACCACGATTCGCAGATGTCTCTGCACCATTGGTGCAGTTGACAAAGAAAGATACGATATTTAAATGGGACAAGGAGAAACAAGAATCATTCGAGACCCTAAAGGACCTCTTTATCTCTGCACCAATATTGGCTCATTTCCGAGAAGACACCGAAACAATAGTGGAAACAGACGCATCTGGATGGGCGACAGGAGCAGTCTTATCACAAAGACAAGAAGATGGGACACTAAGACCATGCGCCTATCTCTCGCGTAAGTTCTCACCTGCAGAGACCAATTATATGATACACGATAAGGAATTACTCGCTATCATCCATGCGCTACGGGAATGGAAGCCAGAGCTGAAGATGGTCCCGCGATTCGTGGTCTTAACGGACCACAAAAATCTACGATACTTTCATAAGGCGCAGGATCTAAGCGAACGACAAATGAGATGGGCAGACATCCTGGCCGAATTCGACTTTGAGCTACGATATCGACCCGGGAAACAGGCGATCCAACCAGATGCTCTATCCCGGCGAGGACAAGACGAACCTAAAGGAATCTCTGATGAGAGGCTCACGAATCGTTTCCGGAAACTCTTCGAATCAGTAACAATCCGTAACAATAGCACTGAACCAAGTCCACCTTTAGACTTTGATATACCAGTGGCGATGTTTGAAGAAGCAGAAACGCAGGAAGCATGGAATAACGCGCGGAAGGAAGATCAAATATACCAGCAGTTCGCACTCGCACTTGAAAAGGGAGACCGACGAATCCCTGCCGAATCGAACCTGAAAATAAGCCTATCCGAGTGTGACTTAGATGAACGAAATCTTCTACGCTTTAGGAAAAGGACATGGATTCCAGACAACGAACCACTACGCACAACCTTGATCCAGAAGGTCCATGATTCCTACACGACTGGACATCCAGGACGGGACGCAACCTATACGATACTGGCCCGTAGATTCTTTTGGCCAGGAATGACGAACGATGTACGGAGATTCTTAAGGAATTGCACCATTTGCGGACGAAACACGATTTGGAGAGATTCGAAGCAAGGCCTACTTAAACCGTTACCGATTCCACAACGAATCTGGGCCGAACTATCCATGGATTTCATCACAGAACTTCCACCCACTGGGAAAGAAAGAGCGACGAATTGTCTAGTAATTACTGATCGGCTATCTAAAGGAGTGATCCTAATAGATATGCATAGTATTACTGCGGAAAGCGTCGCAGATGTCTTTATGAAGCATATTTATATGCATCATGGTTTACCGATAGCGATCACTAGTGACCGCGGCCCACAGTTCGTAGGGGGGTTCTGGCGAATCGTGTGCGAAAAGCTAAAGATTCGACGCCGATTATCTACCGCATTCCACCCCCAAACTGATGGAGCTACGGAACGCGCAAATCAAGAAGTCGAACGAATTCTACGCGCCTTTACTACGTACGCACAGGACGACTGGGCAAGTTTACTACCTATCGTAGCCATGGCGATCAATAACCGAGACGCAACCTCTACTGGACTATCTCCATTCTTCTTCACACACGGATACCATGTCGATCCAGTCGAAGTGATAGAAGTCCAAGCAGAGAAAGGACCAGAGATCGCAGCGGAAACGTTCACGAACCGGCTACAAGACGCCACCGATTGGGCAAATGCAGCGATGGCTATCGCCCAAGAACGCCAACAGGAACAAGCGAATCGTTCAAGACGAGCCGCTCCAGTCTATAATATCAACGATAAAGTATGGCTAAACCTACGGAATGTACGCACGATACGGCCTTCAAAGAAACTAGACTGGCTTCACGCCAAATACACAGTTCTAGAAGTGCCATCCTCTCATACAGTGAAGCTGGATGTGCCAAGCGGCATACATCCTGTCTTCCATGTTGAGTTAATAAGACCCGCGGCAACGGACCCGTTACCGTCACAAATCGTGGACGATTCGCAACCGCCTCCGCTGTTAGTCGAAGGAGATCTGGAATACGAAATTGAAGAGATCCTACAAGCAAGGACGCGAAAAATTGGACGTGGATCGCGGAGGGAAGCATTAGTGAAATGGCGAGGATACGCAGAACTGACATGGGAACCTATCGACGCAATGGAAAACTGCACAGCTCTCGACACCTTTGAACTACGATACGGACCAATTACGACTTCGAATGGACCCCGGAAAACAGGAGAATAGGAGGGGGTATTGTAACAGGTTGAATCCTGGTGAACTATCACGTGGTTGTACCACGTGACCCACCAACCGCATACCTCACGATTCCACCCCGAATTGTTCACGTTCTTCAAGGATTTTGTAAACAGCATGTGCCTAGCTAGTTCTGAATTTAAGATTAGCTTTAGCCCTTCACATTGCTGGCTTCTACCGATGCTTTATAAGAGACTTCTCGAAACTGACTACCTATATGAACGAACTCACAAAGAAGGATGTTGCCTTTGAATGGACTCCCGCCTGCGAAGAAGCCTTTAAGACCCTAAAGACAGCCTTTATATCCGCCCCGATCCTGGCACTATTTGACTAGACTAAAGATGTGATCCTGGAAACCGACGCGTCTGATTATGTATCTATAGGCGTTATTTCCTAGTACAACGAAAAAGGAATACTATATCCCGTTGCATTCTTCTCTAAGAAGCACTCAGCAGCTGAGTGTAATTACGAAATCTATGATAAGGAACTTATGGCTATCGTACGCTGTTTCGAAGAATGGCGCCCTGAACTTGAGGGCACGACCTCCCCGATCAAGGTTATCACAGACCACCGAAACCTAGAATACTTCATAAGCACTAAGTTACTAAACCGCCGACAAGCCCGCTGGTCTGAGTTCCTGTCCCGTTTCAATTTTACGATTATCTACCGCCTAGGTAAATAGGGCGCGAAGCCTGATGCACTGACCAGGAGGTCAGAAGATCTACCTAAGGAAGGGGATGAACGACTAAAGCACCAGAGTTGTATAATCCTGAAGCGCGAAAACCTGGACAGCCAGATCTAAGGAGAACTAGGAATACTGACCCCGCCTGCCTCACCACCGCCTGACTCCCCTCTAACCCTGAAACTAGACGCCCTGATAGGCCTAGAACCTAACCCACCTCCACCTGATACAGAAACAGTAAGAAGTGTACGCTTCGCAGACAAACTACAGCTAGAACTACCAGTCGCTGTGAAGGAAGCATACGAGTCTGCCCTATAATATGAAGGGCTAAAGCTAATCTTAAATTCAGAACTAGCTAGGCACATGCTGTTTACAAAATCCTTGAAGAACGTGAACAATTCGGGGTGGAATCGTGAGGTATGCGGTTGGTGGGTCACGTGGTACAACCACGTGATAGTTCACCAGGATTCAACCTGTTATAATACCCCCCTCCTATTCTCCTGTTTTCCGGGGTCCATTCGAAGTCGTAATTGGTCCGTATCGTAGTTCAAAGGTGTCGAGAGCTGTGCAGTTTTCCATTGCGTCGATAGGTTCCCATGTCAGTTCTGCGTATCCTCGCCATTTCACTAATGCTTCCCTCCGCGATCCACGTCCAATTTTTCGTGTCCTTGCTTGTAGGATCTCTTCAATTTCGTATTCCAGATCTCCTTCGACTAACAGCGGAGGCGGTTGCGAATCGTCCACGATTTATGACGGTAACGGGTCCGTTGCCGCGGGTCTTATTAACTCAACATGGAAGACAGGATATATGCCGCTTGGCATATCCAGCTTTACTATATAAGAGGATGGCACTTCTAGAACTGTGTATTTGGCGTGGAGCCAGTCTAGTTTCTTTGAAGGCCGTATCGTGCGTACATTCCGTAGGTTTAGCCATACTTTATCGTTGATATTATAGACTAGAGCGGCTCGTCTTAAACGATTCGCTTGTTCCTGTTGGCGTTCTTAGGCGATAGCCATCGCTGTATTTGCCTAATTGGTGGCGTCTCGTAGCCGGTTCGTGAACGTTTCCGCTGCGATCTCTAGTCCTCTCTCTGCTTAGACTTCTATCACTTCGACTAGATCGATATAGTATCCATGTGTGAAGAAGAATAGAGATAGTCCAGTAGAGGTTGCGTCTCGGTTATTGATCGCCATAGCTACGATAGGTAGTAAACTTGCCTAGTCGTCCTATGCGTACATAGTAAAGGCGCGTAGAATTCGTTCGACTTCTTGATTTGCGCGTTCCATAGCTCCATCAGTTTAGGGGTGGAATGCGGTAGATAATCGGCGTCGAATCTTTAGCTTTTCGCACACGATTCGCCAGAACCCCCCTACGAACTATAGGCCGCGGTCACTAGTGATCGCTATCGGTAAACCATGATACATATAAATATGCTTTATAAAGATATCTACGACGCTTTCCGCAGTAATACTATATATATCTATTAGGATCACTCCTTTAGATAGCCGATCAGTAATTACTAGACAATTCGTCGCTCTTTCTTTCCCAGTGGGTGGAAGTTCTGTGATGAAATCCATGGATAGTTCGGCCCAGATTTGTTATGGAATCGGTAACGGTTTAAGTAGGCCTTGCTTCGAATCTCTCTAAATCGTGTTTCGTCCGCAAATGATGCAATTCCTTAAGAATCTCCGTACATCGTTCGTCATTCCTGGCCAAAAGAATCTATAGGCCAGTATCGTATAGGTTGCGTCCCGTCCTAGATGTCCAGTCGTGTAGGAATCATGGACCTTCTGGATCAAGGTTGTGCGTAGTGGTTCGTTGTCTGGAATCCATGTCCTTTTCCTAAAGCGTAGAAGATTTCGTTCATCTAAGTCATACTCGGATAGGCTTATTTTCAGGTTCGATTTGGCAGGGATTCGTCGGTCTCCCTTTTCAAGTGCGAGTGCGAACTGCTGGTATATTTGATCTTCCTTCCGCGCGTTATTCCATGCTTCCTGCGTTTCTGCTTCTTCAAACATCGCCACTAGTATATCAAAGTCTAAAGGTGGACTTGGTTCAGTGCTATTGTTACGGATTATTACTGATTCGAAGAGTTTCTAGAAACGATTCGTGAGCCTCTCATCAGAGATTCCTTTAGGTTCGTCTTGTCCTCGCCGGGATAGAGCATCTGGTTGGATCGCCTGTTTCCCGGGTCGATATCGTAGCTCAAAGTCGAATTCGGCCAGGATGTCTGCCCATCTTATTTGTCGTTCGCTTAGATCCTGCGCCTTATGAAAGTATCGTAGATTTTTGTGGTCCGTTAAGACCACGAATCGCGGGACCATCTTCAGCTCTGGCTTCTATTCCTATAGCGTATGGATGATAGCGAGTAATTCCTTATCGTGTATCATATAATTGGTCTCTATAGGTGAGAACTTACGCGAGAGATAGGCGCATGGTCTTAGTGTCCCATCTTCTTGTCTTTGTGATAAGACTGCTCCTGTCGCCCATCCAGATGCGTCTGTTTCCACTATTGTTTCGGTGTCTTCTCGGAAATGAGCCAATATTAGTACAGAGATAAAGAGGTCCTTTAGGGTCTCGAATGATTCTTGTTTCTCCTTGTCCTATTTAAATATCGTATCTTTCTTTATCAACTGCACCAATGGTGCAGAGATATCTACGAATTATGGTATAAACGTCCGGTAGAAGTTAGCGAATCCAACAAAACCATATACTTCTCGGATATTAGTAGGTGCTTCCCATAGCTTAATGGCTTCAACTTTCTTCGGGTCTACATATAGACCTTCTCCAGCTTGTATAATGAACCCTAGGTATTTCACAGAGCTCTGTTCAAATTCAGATTTCTCGATATCGCATTAAAGTCCAGCATCTCTTAGCTTCTGGAGCACCTCGCGTACTTTTCGTCTATGATCCGTGATCGATCCGTTGGAGTAAATAATGATATCGTCTATATATGCTGACATAAACTCGTCAAGAAATTCGCGTAGAACTTTATTAATATACCGTTGGAAGGTTACGGGAGCGCCAGTCAGGCCAAAAGGTGTAACTAGCCACTCATAGAGCCTGTATCGTGTTCGAAACGCTGTCTTCCATTCTTCGCCTTCCTGTATTCTGATCTTATAGAAAGCCGCTATGATATCGAGTTTGGTAAACCAGCGAGCCTTCGACATGTTTCGTAGTGTTTCTTGAATCAGAGGTAGGGGGTAACGGTCCTTGATGGTTATAGAGTTTAACCCTCTATAATCGACATAGAATCGGATGCCTCCACCAGGTTTTCGTACTAATAACACCGGTGAAGCTGCTAGCGATTTGCTGACTCGTATGAATCCTTTTCCTAGTAGATCGGTAAGAGTTTTTCGTAGAACTAATAGCTCTTCTCTATTTATTCCATATAATGGCCTATAAGGTGGTGTCGATTCGTTACCATTTCCATCGCGTGTTAAGGGTATCTTATGATCGATCCCTGGGCGATGGCTCGGAAGCTTGTCTGCTTTCTCCTAGCTAAAAACATCTAACCAAGGGAGATATTATAGGGGAAGTTTAGCTCTCGGATCGGTGAATTTCTTAGGTTGCAGCGCCTTGTCGATATCGTCCATAGTCACTTTGGCTATTCGGAGGTGGTCCGGCGACGAAACGCTATCGAATAGTTCTTTGATTTCTCCTGTAGATGATTGCTATACTTTTAATCTCTTTACTTTTATTGGACCGATTGACGGGTCGATATGGTTCCAACAACGAATGCGCTCTCTATTTCTCGAATAGATATCTAAATACCCTCGTTTCGCAGCGTAAACTCCGTCGACATCTTTTAACCAAGGCGTCCCAAGTATCATTTCGTCTAACTATCTTAGAATGATATAGGCAAAGACTTTCTGCTGTTGTAGTCCATTAACATCAAGATCGAAGTATATGGCCTAAGTGATCCGTCCTTGATTCTTGATGACTCCGTTCAGGATTCGCGGTGGAATCGGGATACGCAGAAGGTTAAGAGATTGCGCTAGGTATCCGCTGATAGATGTATAGCTATCACTTCTGTTATCTACTAAAGTCTTCGCGAATTGAATTCCATTAACTCTAGCATCGACATAGAATAACGCCTCTTTCTTTAGCAGCTTCTTAACCCCCTTCTACTCCTGCTCGCGGTTTAGTGTAGGAGCTAATCTTTTCCCGAATCATTCTCCGCTTCATCTTCTTCGATCGCTGGCGAATACTCCCTTCTTCGGGGGTGGCTCGATCTTGGTTCTTTGACTACTGCATTCCGTACCACTACTTGGTTCGGATTCCGTGCGGGCAGTAAAGGGCATATACTTTGCCAACAGTTATCTCGACCATATCGTAGACATCTCTTTTCTATACAGCGACGTTAGAGTTCTTCTTTCTCGACCCATTTTACACGTTTTCCCACAAGATGTTGATCCTCTTTACGAACCTATCCCTTTTCGTTCACGAATCAGGACGAATTCGTCTATGTGGTGTTCGTGTTTACTATTAGAGTCTAGTCCATCCTATCCTCTATGGCTATAGTTGATTAATCTCTTTGGATTCGCTGGCGAGTAGATAACTAGCGTCTACCTAATACGATATTCAGTGTCTCGCTATTAGTGTCGATTTCATGGAGCCGTGTGATAAGACCTATAAAATCATAGGGAACACCACGATTCATAAGCGAATTCGTCATATCTTCGTTAAGAGCGTTTAGTAAGAGTTGTCGTTTTGCTTCGTCGTGCCATTTGGTTGCACCAGCATCTGCGAGCTCTCTTTCTAACTAGGGAAGGAATCGTGAAAAAGGCTGGTCGGGCTTCTGTTTAAGCTGATATAGACGCCGAGCTGCTCGTGATCGAGCGTTAGGGTCTCCATACATCCTCTCAAGATATTCCAGAAGCATATACGGGTTGCCTTCGCTTCGTTATGTCTTCATAAACATTCCGGTGTTCTTGGCGGCCATTTTCTCTAGGCGGGAAAATATATAGAGGAATTGCTCTTGTGGGGTACCGATGGCAGCTCCGTCTACTAGCAATTTGTTCTCTATCGAGATTCTCCAGGTTGGCCAATCAGAGATGTTTCCTGCATACATCGCGGGGTCGGGGAGACGAGGGCGAGGTCGTCGACTCTGGTTATTATCGCTGGTTGATTCGATTGGTATCCCTTGTGGTTCTGTGGGTGGTTCGGGAGCGGCCCGCTCCTGGGACCGAACCACTAATTCTTCGAGTCTTCTAATTCTCTCATCGGTACTAATACTTGTCTGACTAATGTGCTGCATCAACGTCCTGGCCCACTCGGGTGGGCTCGACGGTTCGCTTGCAGCCATGATGATGAAGATATTCGTTTTCTTCTTGTGTTTGAATCGGATGCTTTCCGTCTTCAATTCGTTTATAGGATGCTCAACTAGATACTTTCTAAGAGCTTTTCGTATTCGTTGGTATGCTCGATCGGATTCTTTCCGAGAGCGATTCGTTCGTCTGTCGTATGTGGCTCGATCAGATACTTTCTGAGAGCGCTTTTCTTATCGTCGGTCGTGGGTTTTACTCTCGTTAGAGGAAGGATTTTGTATGTGAAGGGCTAAAGCTAATCTTAAATTCAGAACTAGCTAGGCACATGCTGTTTACAAAATCCTTGAAGAACGTGAACAATTCGGGGTGGAATCGTGAGGTATGCGGTTGGTGGGTCACGTGGTACAACCACGTGATAGTTCACCAGGATTCAACCTGTTACATACAAAGAGACCAGATATTATAGTCAATCCTAAGCGCCCTAGACGAAAAGAAAACCCGGCACCCAGATATCACGCTCGCGCACTGCGTGAGAGATGGGAACAACCTGCTATACCAAGGACGTATTTATGTCCTAGACAACGACGACAACTTAAAGCTGAACTAGCCCCGACTCTGCCATAACAACTGTCGATCAACTACGTTGAAAGGACAGGGTTCACACGTTGCACTATATACACTGGAAAAGGGTATGGTTCGTCCTAGATTCTTAGTATATACGTTGTGCAAAGTGGTGTGAAATATGTTCGATTCATATAGCTACTTGAGTTCCTAATATAGTTGTTCCCCCGTGACTCGGGGGTCTGTTTGTTCCGTTCCGGGTTTATGGTATTGCATGATTGCAATATCCATGTTCCGATACTAGAGCAACTTTAAAATCTCGAGTCGCTATATACATGGATCGATAAAATAAATGAATATGGATAGGTGCACGATATGCCCCCGAGTGCCCTATATATTGTATCTGTTGGGTGGCCGATTTTTGTTGAAGAATCAGCCTTTATGTGGGGTAAAGAAAGTGGTGAGTGGGAAAAAAAATAATAAAAAGTGGACAACACGAAAGTGGGCTTTTCCTAGAGAAGCTAGTCTCTATTTCGTCTTCTATCCGTGGTCCTCTCTGGCGGTATTTTACTGATCCCCTGAGATCAGAATGGCAAATGGTATTCTATTGCCTTATTCATGATAACGGCGGTGTTCGCAGGTTGAGCCGTTGCTAATTCCCGGAAAAAGGATAATATGGCGGACTGCCATATGGTGTACCCTCCTTCTGAGGATTCCAGTCTATATAAGGTGTTCGGGAAGCGAATCGGATGCGGTAGGAGTCTGATTTGGGCGTTGTGCTTTTCCCGCTGGACGGCTATATATTCCCTAATGAGCTTTAGGTCATATTTCTTGTCCGTTTCGATCCCCGATTCCGTCGAGTGGATTGTGATTAGCTATCGGAATGCCATCATCAGGTTGCTAGCTGCCGCCTAGGCTGTTTCGGGTGCGGTTTCTACCTAGGTGAACGCTGTGTTGGTTACTCCTGGTATGCCAAATGGTGCCGATAGTCCTTGACTCGTATATGTTATAGTAGGGTCTGCATTTCTGGCGTAGTCCATAAATATGTGGAATGTCCAGCTATTGTATTGGATTCCGAATAGTGGTGGGTGACATATGGCTTTGCTAGCCCCTCTACATCGGTTGCATTTCTTGCTGGCTATGGTATCGAAAAGGCAGTTGAACATGGGAAATGTTTCTCCTTCCTAGTTTATGTTTTCGTGTCTAATGCATCTAATACACATCATGAACTTTAGCTATTCTGGTATCGCCTATAGGGTTGTCGGCGATAATACTATGGCGGGTTCCGCTGGCACTGCTGGTGCTCCTAGGGCTAGGGCTGGGTCTGCTGCTAGAGCTAGACCTGCCGCTAGACCTGCTACTAGACCTGCAGCTTTCGCTCTTTTAGGTCCTCTTGCTCCCTTTCCTTTTGCTTTCGTCACCCTTCCGGCCATCGATCGGGTGGTTTGTAGTGGCTTCTGGGGGTGGCGTTCTTATGGGAAAAGGAAGGTTTTCGGCAGTTGGGGTCTTCAGATAATGGGTAGAGGAGTGTTCGGGTGATAGACGAACGGAGAAGGAGAAGGGGGCTTTTCTCTTCTTTTATTTCTAGGAAAAAAGGCGATTTCCGTATCTGATGCGGGGGAAATCAGGGATTTTTCCTTTAACAGTATCGTGTGATCTAGTTTTCTGAAAGGAAAAATGGCCTAGTGTTTCCGTCGCCGAATTGTCATTGAATAGGTATATGAAAGAAGTATGTTAGATACCGAAAAATGGTTAAAAGAAAGTGGTTGGCGATAATATTTTTAGGGCCGTTTGTCATCGCCGGGTGATGCCCGATTTATGGTGGGTTATATAGAGAGATTTTCCTCTCTTTTAACCCATTCGACGGTTTTCAAGTTAATTCTGTTAGAGTCTATCAACTTCGTCAGTACGTTATAGGGCTTTGACTTAGTCATTGCGTCAGCCGGGTTGGAGTCGCCTTTGATCCAGAGGATCTCTATTTATCTTCGCTTATATGCCTCACGGAGTGCCATCACGTCAATCATGAGTCGTTTTTCCGTTATAGAGCCTAGTTTCACGAGATAGTCATATAGGGATTTCGAATCCGTGCAAATGGTAAGTCGGAGGGTGGTATTCAGTATCTAGTCTAGGCTTGTTTTGATGGCGATAGCAGCATTAAAACTATTAGCCATTATATATAGCTCTAACGCGAGCACGCTCCGGGTGACCCTCTTATACTTAACAGATGCCTAGTATAGGATGTTAGCGTTTTTGCCCTCGGCTTCTAGGGTTGCAAGGATAATAACAAAGCTAATTTGCGATATAAGGTCCGGGTTATTTACGAACGATGCATCCACGAATGCCAATATTTGGAGTGATTCGCGTTGTAATGGTATAAATGATAATCCTCTCGCTGTATTTTGAATCTGCCATAATAACCGCTTATCCAGGTTATTTACATCATTAGCTATTAGGTTAATGATTTAAGCTACATGACTCAAGTTAAACGCGGCTTCTGGCTATAAGACGGTCGCGATATAGGCACCTCTCGCGCGTTAGGTAATGTACTGCTCCTTGATTTTGGCCGGTTCGTGCTAGGTTTTTCTAATTATGGACAACTTTTTACATTGCCATTTTTGGGATAGCGTGATTCCTTCTAGGTTCAAAGAAATCATTCCTCCATTAAACTTCAAGGGCGTTCCATAGTCGAGTGTCTTACGGTCTTTTGCCAAGAACTTCGCTTTATCTAGTTGCTTCTGTTCATTGGTTGCGAAGGCCAGGTTAGCTAGGAAAAGTATATCATCCATCTATAGTCCAACGATTCCAAATTCCCTTATATTGCTCCGGTGCAATAAGCAGGGGTCATATATCGATATTGTTATTCCTAGTTTCTCGATATGGTGCGAATGGTATATTTTAAACTAATGATTTCCAGCTTCAGGGATCCCGTATAATGGTCTGATCACCCTAAGTATCGAGTCCTCTGGTAATCCGAACAACTCCCGGAGTTCACGTAGCGGGTGTGCGAAGAATTTTCGGTTCAGGTTGGTTATAGATTGCATATAAGCCTAGGAGATATCGCGGAGGTAAAGTTTTATATCCGGTTGCATCGCCGCTATAGCTAAGATGATTCGCTAGCTTATACATTAGATGGTGGGTGATTAGGTGAGAATCGTCTCTTTGCCGGCATTATTGAACGCCTAGACTACTAGTCTCGATTTCTTAAAGGCTTTCTTAGTGCCTAGGTGCTTGATTTTATCCACGAACTGTGAGTTGAATATCCGGGTTCCTGGTGGGACGTCGCTTCGTCTTGCGAATTCAAACACTCCTTTTTCTAGTAGGCCCGAAATCTCCTTTTACCTAGATTTCTCGAATGGCGTGTGTTATGCGATTTGCAGGTGGATTATCGGGATTTCAACATGCAGCATTTATTAGAGGCGAGGTTTCTTTGGTTTAGGGGGTTCCTCTTTTTCTTTGTGCGATGCTCTTGTCTCCATCCTCTCTCCCGCCATGTTCGGCCTTAGGTCGGCTGGGTTCTCTATCTATACCCTTGTTGGTTCAGGTTGCGCTTTGGTTGCAACATCTTCGATGTCTATATGGTATAGCTTTACGATAACCGATCGGAAGGGAGTCGGGCTATATGGTAGGTTCAACGTGCAAGTTTCGCCTTCAAGCGCCAAAAGCGCGAAAGGTCCGTCCCATTTCCCAAGTTGTCCACCATTTCCTTCTCTCTATACTAATATAGGTAAGTTTAGTAGGAGGTTATGGATTACGGTGACGTTAGGTCCGTTACATATCGCTAGGGCTTCGGACACGTTTCTTGTGGCGCGCATCTTCTGGATTTCCCCCATCGCCTTTCGAATAGCAGTTGCTTGTTGGGTAATCGTGGGTGATAGGGCGTCTAGTTCTATCATACATGGGTATGCTCTAAAGACGAGAAGGGTAGGTATTAGACCATATAGGCCGGATATGTCGTTCGCGGCTTTTATAGACATCTGAAGGGCGATTTCCCTATTAGTACTAGGGATCTCGTTCATAATGATTTTATATGCCCTTCGGATCTAAGCATGGTATCTTTCGACGAGTCTAATAGAATTATGGGATTCTACTAGGACAGTTTTGACTTAGGTACCGAGTGTCTTCGCATTCTGTTTGAATTCCCTGGATACGAAGTTCGTGCCTAAGTCGGTGGTAATTAGGTCTGGTGGACCAAGGTATGTGTCAATCCAGCACTAGTGTAACATATCCTAAGTATGTTTCGCTGTTAGGTCGCGTAGCCATCGTGCTACTTAGAAGCAGGTTACTTCATCGATCACGTAGAGGATTAGAGAGTTTTTAATATATATTACATCGATGATAATGTTATAATTAAAGCGAACAGTATCTAGATCTTTAATGGTAAACCGAAACCTGCCCGGGGAACGTCCGTATCTCTAGCAATGTTCGCATACTTTTGTGAGTTGTTCGAGTGCTACAACATTGGTGTTCTTGTGTCCTAAGGCGCGTAGCAGCCTATATAGGCGAGGGACGGACGGGTGTCCAAATCTGCGGTGTAGTCTTCGCAGCTCTGTGTCAGTTAAGTAGTATACGATATCGGTCAATCGGCTCTCTATCGTGTTATTTCCGGTTATGTTTAATAAATAGGCCCTAAGTGATTGGTCCTAAACCATGAACAGATATCTAAACTAGTGTATGATCGGGACTTTTAGGCCATCTTTTCGGACAAGGAGGTTCTCTAGATTGTTCAGGTAGATGCCTAGTCTATCTATGTCTACAAGGGATAGGAGGAATAGTATATCTAAGTAGAAAACGTGGAAGGTGAGTGTACCAATCGGGGTCTCTAATATGACCGAACCAGCCGACGATGCTTCTCTGATTCCGAAGTGAACCTTGATCTAGTTAGCTATAGAAGTATCTAGAGTCGCTGAGGGGTCCGAATTTTATAGGGCCAAGAATTGGTTATGCCCAGCGGTTAATACACAGGCTGCTCCCGTATTAATGATTATTCCCATAAAAGTCGTCGTTGTATACCTGGTTTTTGCCGTTACGGTTGCGTTATAACTGAACGGCGATTCCTCCTCGGTTCCTATCCAAGGTATGTTTGGTCCTTAGGCCATAGAGTTCTCCTATTATATATAGGGAGTTTTTGCGAGGGTTTCTAACATAATGTTATTAGAGAGCTCTATTATAAGTTATTCCGTAAATCCTGGCGTTAAGGCTCCGTAACCAGTCGTGAAGAGGATTTCATTTTCTAAGTCCGAGTCGTCTTCGGGTCCTATGCTTTTCGTGGTTAGGTAGTTATTTAGGAATATATCTATTTCCTCATCGCTCTCATCATCGGGTGTCGGCTCCTGGTTCAGTAGTCCTTCTATATCGGTAATGAATTGCTGGTATACGGGTTTATAGCTTCCTTGTTGATTTCTTTGAAATTTGCTTTAGAATCGTTCTCGGGCCGCGTCTCTTTCTTCCTTAGTGTGGTTATATGAGATACAGTCCGGTTTATAGCAAACACCACATTTCTTGCCGGTTCCTAGTCTATATTTCATTCGGGGAGGGTTCGTTGATCGTCCAGGCGGTTGTTTTATAGGGTTTATGCGCATGAACTTCCTTTCCATAAAGTTTATTATAGGGAGTTCCTCCGCCTAGAATATAGATAGGTTGTTGGTGGCAGGCTCCTTATATTTTCTCTCGTTTTCCTAGGTGGTTATCGATGTCTATATTCTATTAATAAGTCCTAGGAGGTTCGGTAGTAGGTGTGCCAGGGTCATTCGGCATGCTTTAACTCCTTCACATGCTGAAATCAATTTTTCGTATAAGTATTCATCTGTTCGCCATAAAGGATTGATTATATATCGGAGCTTATAGAGCTCATTAAGTAGCATCTTAAAGCATTAGTAGAGGCTCTTATCGGGGTTCTTTCGGATGGTTGTTCTAAGGTTTTGGCTGTCCCATAGTTGTTTCTGCCTTCTATAGAACTCTGGTCCTTCGAAGAATTCCCTAAGTTTCTCGCACGATTCCGCGAAGGTTCTCTCCCGTAGGGAGTTCGTGAAGTAAAACTCCAATGCCGGTCCTTTAAGGAAACTGCCAAATACATCTATATACAATTGTTCCGGGAGTCTCACACATTGGCAGATATCGGTGAAGATCTTGATCTTGAAGTCGAGACTAGTGCTTCCATCGTATTTTTGGCTCTCGGATATCGACTTCATGACTATTGTCGTTTGCCTTACGTAGTTATCTAAGGCAAGGTCGGGAGTAGATCGAGGTGTCCGGGAATAACGACTATTATCTAGGTCGTTGTTTCCTCTTAGAGTACGATCACTCTCATCATCATCATCGTCATCGTCACCCAGATCGTCTCCTGAGTTTCCGGTGTAGGTCGCAGGTGGTACGCCTCTAATTTAGCTTTTACGCATATACTCTCGGTTGTTTAGGACGTTTATATACACATGTGGTTCCGGCCGAGGTGATGAGAAAACATGCGAGGTCTAGTTCTGGGTCTTGCGCTAGGTGGGGGGTATTTCCTTCAGTATTTAGCTTAGCTGGCTGGCTGGATTGACCGGATCTTATAGGCGTCGGGTGGCGGTCGTTCCCTTTAGACTATCCAGTGTGTCATTCAACTTGTCCTAGAGTGCTAGAGTTCTCATAGCGCTATTAATGTCTTTAAAGGCGTTTTTGATTTCTGCGTCCGTCCATTCATGTTCTTCTTCCCTTATAAGGCATTCTGTTAGGGAGTCGGCCAGTTTTAGTGTCCATCTCACATAAACTCCGCGCTAGATAAGTATATAGTACACTAATCGGAGGGTGTTTCGTTCGAGTTTCGTAAAGTCCTCCTCGGTCCAGTTCTTGAAGTCTGCTTAGAAGTCGGCCCAGAGTCCGCGGTCCATAACTCCTGTGGTTATATAGTAGGTAAATCGTGTGGTTATATATTCCTCACGCTGATCCTAGTTATATTCCCGTGGGTCAAAACCATTTCTATGGTAGAATCTGATTTTCTCCTCTTATATCATATTACCCCATGATTCGTGCGCCTCTTAGTAGGTCTGGTCCCTATCTACATGTTCATCGGGGTACCCTTGGCCTCTGCTCTAGTTAAAAGCGGGTGTAGGGCTAGTATGTTCTGTGTATGATCTGGGCATACTTGCTCATATATAGCTGCCCCGAGTGCATGGTCTATACGACGGTGTTCCGTCCATAATGATGGTAAGTGGATCTGAACTTTCGTCGTCGTCTTGTGGGGTCAGGTCTTCTTCCGTGATTAGGGAATGGCGTGCGAATTGCCCTTAGTTATTACGCTTTTGTTCACGGTGTGCAGATTTGATTAACTATGGTGTCTAGTATACTAGTGGTGCCATATAGCTCCTATAGGTGATGCTAGGGGGAGATTAGCTATATTCCAGCGTGGATCCGTGGAGGAGCCGGACAAGTCACAAGTAGAGAAGTTGAACAAGTCACCAGTAGGTTCTGGTGTCCCATAATTCAAAGAGGGGAAGATTTTTAGGGGTTTTTGAGTATCCCCAGTTTTTCCAATGCGAAAAGGAAAAGTTTTAGTCGAATGTCCTTCGAAAAGTAGTCGTAAAGGAGGTGTTGAAAGATAGAAACTAGGGTGTAGTTTTCTAAATCAAACTTGAAAATTGTGTTTTTGGAAGAGTGAATAGGCTTGCCGGTGCCAATTCATGCTCTTAACGGTGTTTTATCGTATTTTCTTCGATCGAATTTGGCTTATCGTCGTAACAAGTTTTCGTGGTTTTGAGGATTTTTCATAATAACTTAGTGATATAACCTCCAAGTCTGATTCAGCTCGTCAACTGATCAGTGTCGATCAACTACGTTGAAAGGACAGGGTTCACACGTTGCACTATATACACTGGAAAAGGGTATGGTTCGTCCTAGATTCTTAGTATATACATTGTGCAAAGTGGTGTGAAATGTGTTCGATTCATATAGCTACTTGAGTTCCTAATATAGTTGTTCCCCTGTGACTCGGGGGTCTGTTTGTTCCGTTCCGGGTTTATGGTATTGCATGATTACAATATCCATGTTCCGACAACAACCCAGCAACAGGACACCCAGGTCGCACAAAGATGTACGAGCTTATATCTCGCGAGTACTACTGGCCGAACCTCTACCGTTATGTCGAGCAATGGACCAAAAACTGTCATACCTGTCGCAGAATTACCCCGTCCCGAGAAGCCCGTCAAGGAGTCTTATGACCACTCCCGATCCCTACCCGCGCCTGGCTAGATCTGTTAATAGACTTTATCACACACCTGCCCGAGAGCCAAGGATTTGACGCAATCTTGGTAGTAGTCTGCCGCTTGACTAAAATGAAACACTTCCTGGCCTGCCACGGGACCTGTAACGCTGAAGACCTCGCCTACCTGTTCTTGAAACACGTCTGGAAGCTATATGGACTCCCTCGTACAATTGTATCTGATAGAGGCCCCCAGTTTATAAGCTAGTTCTGGAAACACCTGACGACCCGCCTAAAGACTAAGAGCCTGCTATCCACTGCCTTTCACCCGGAAACAGATGGACAGACCGAGCGAGCCAATGCTATCCTGGAACAGTACCTCCGAGCCTATATAAACTACCTACAGGACGACTGGGCTAACTGGCTTCCGCTAGCCGAATTCGCCTCTAACTCTGTACGAAGCGAGTCGACTGGCGTCACCCCGTTCTTTGCTAATTACGGCCAACACCCAGTCGTTGGATTCGAGCCTGTCCGCCTAAGTAATCACCCCGCCGCCCGCGATGCAGAGAGGTTCGCGGCTCATATGGAGGAGATCACGAACTTTATACGAGCCCAGATCCTGGCCGCCCAAGCTCGCCACGAAGAATTCGCCAACCGTCACCGCCAGCCTGCCCGAACGTTCACTAAAGGACAGAAAGTCTGGTTAGACGCCCGGAACATCAAGACCCGTCGCCCCCAGAAGAAATTAGACTAGAAGAACTTAGGCCCCTTCGAAATCACCGAAGTTCTAAGCCCGTACGCCTGCTGTTTACAGCTTCCCCCTGGAATGATGATCCACCCAGTATTTAACGTCTCCTTATTACGCCCTGCCGACAACAACCCGCTTCCCGCGCAGCAACAAGAACCTGCCCCACCTGTCGAAGTCGACGGAATCGACGAGTGGGAGGTAGAGGAGATCCTAGACTCCCGCTGGGAGAAACGTGGTCGCCGGGGAACACCACATCTAAAATACGTGGTTAAGTAGACCGGTTACGATGACCTAACTGAAGAGCCTGCTGCTCACCTAGAAAATTGTGGACAGTTAGTGAAGAACTTCCACCTCCGCTACCCGTCTAAGCCAGGTCCTGTCTACGCCTCTACGGAGCTCGGCTCTAAGGAGGGGGATACTGTCACGGTGCCAGCTCAGACGACTACTGATTGATTAGATAGTGCGGGCCACGTGACCCGCAACCTCATGTAAACTCAGAACCTTGTCTGAATGTAGCTCTTCAAGCTACGTCTTCGTCTTAGCCTGTCAGTCAATGCAATACTGTCTGTCCAGTTCTAGTATAATTCTATTCACCTGCCCGCCCCGTGACACCCGAGTGGGCTAGGACGTTGATGCAGCACATCAGTCAGACAAGTATTAGTACCAATGAGAGAATTAGAAGACTCGAAGAATTAGTGGTTCAGTCCTAGGAGCGAGCCGCTCCCGAACCACCCACGGAACCATAAGGGATACTAATCGAATCAACCAGCGATAATAACCAGATTCGACGACCTCGCCCTTGTCTCCCCGACCCCGCGATGTATGCAGGAAACATCTGTCACGGGGCGGGCAGGTGAATAGAATTATACTAGAACTGGACAGACAGTATTGCATTGACTGGCAGGCTAAGACGAAGACGTAGCTTGAAGAGCTACATTCAGACAAGGTTCTGAGTTTACATGAGGTTGCGGGTCACGTGGCCCGCACTATCTAATCAATCAGTAGTCGTCTGAGCTGGCACCGTGACAACATCTCTGATTGGCCAACCTAGAGAATCTCGATAGAGAACAAATTGCTAGTAGACAGAGCTGCCATCGGTACCCTATAAGAGCAATTCCTCTATATATTTTCCCGCCTAGAGAAAATGGCTACTAAGAACACCGGAACGTTTATGAAGATATAATAAAGCGAAGGCAACCTATATATGCTTCTAGAATATCTTGAGAGGATATATAGAGACCCTAACACTCGATCATAAGCAGCTCGGCGTCTATATTAGCTTAAATAGAAGCCCGACCAGCCTTTTTCACGATTCCTTCCCTAGTTAGAAAGAGAGCTCGTAGATGCTGGTGTAACCGAATAGCACGACGAAGTAAAACAACATGTGAAGGGCTAAAGCTAATCTTAAATTCAGAACTAGCTAGGCACATGCTGTTTACAAAATCCTTGAAGAACGTGAACAATTCGGGGTGGAATCGTGAGGTATGCGGTTGGTGGGTCACGTGGTACAACCACGTGATAGTTCACCAGGATTCAACCTGTTACAATACCCCCTCCTATTCTCCTGTTTTCCGGGGTCCATTCGAAGTCGTAATTGGTCCGTATCGTAGTTCAAAGGTGTCGAGAGCTGTGCAGTTTTCCATTGCGTCGATAGGTTCCCATGTCAGTTCTGCGTATCCTCGCCATTTCACTAATGCTTCCCTCCGCGATCCACGTCCAATTTTTCGCGTCCTTGCTTGTAGGATCTCTTCAATTTCGTATTCCAGATCTCCTTCGACTAACAGCGGAGGCGGTTGCGAATCGTCCACGATTTGTGACGGTAACGGGTCCGTTGCCGCGGGTCTTATTAACTCAACATGGAAGACAGGATGTATGCCGCTTGGCACATCCAGCTTCACTGTATGAGAGGATGGCACTTCTAGAACTGTGTATTTGGCGTGAAGCCAGTCTAGTTTCTTTGAAGGCCGTATCGTGCGTACATTCCGTAGGTTTAGCCATACTTTATCGTTGATATTATAGACTGGAGCGGCTCGTCTTGAACGATTCGCTTGTTCCTGTTGGCGTTCTTGGGCGATAGCCATCGCTGCATTTGCCCAATCGGTGGCGTCTTGTAGCCGGTTCGTGAACGTTTCCGCTGCGATCTCTGGTCCTTTCTCTGCTTGGACTTCTATCACTTCGACTGGATCGACATGGTATCCGTGTGTGAAGAAGAATGGAGATAGTCCAGTAGAGGTTGCGTCTCGGTTATTGATCGCCATGGCTACGATAGGTAGTAAACTTGCCCAGTCGTCCTGTGCGTACGTAGTAAAGGCGCGTAGAATTCGTTCGACTTCTTGATTTGCGCGTTCCGTAGCTCCATCAGTTTGGGGGTGGAATGCGGTAGATAATCGGCGTCGAATCTTTAGCTTTTCGCACACGATTCGCCAGAACCCCCCTACGAACTGTGGGCCGCGGTCACTAGTGATCGCTATCGGTAAACCATGATGCATATAAATATGCTTCATAAAGACATCTGCGACGCTTTCCGCAGTAATACTATGCATATCTATTAGGATCACTCCTTTAGATAGCCGATCAGTAATTACTAGACAATTCGTCGCTCTTTCTTTCCCAGTGGGTGGAAGTTCTGTGATGAAATCCATGGATAGTTCGGCCCAGATTCGTTGTGGAATCGGTAACGGTTTAAGTAGGCCTTGCTTCGAATCTCTCCAAATCGTGTTTCGTCCGCAAATGGTGCAATTCCTTAAGAATCTCCGTACATCGTTCGTCATTCCTGGCCAAAAGAATCTACGGGCCAGTATCGTATAGGTTGCGTCCCGTCCTGGATGTCCAGTCGTGTAGGAATCATGGACCTTCTGGATCAAGGTTGTGCGTAGTGGTTCGTTGTCTGGAATCCATGTCCTTTTCCTAAAGCGTAGAAGATTTCGTTCATCTAAGTCACACTCGGATAGGCTTATTTTCAGGTTCGATTCGGCAGGGATTCGTCGGTCTCCCTTTTCAAGTGCGAGTGCGAACTGCTGGTATATTTGATCTTCCTTCCGCGCGTTATTCCATGCTTCCTGCGTTTCTGCTTCTTCAAACATCGCCACTGGTATATCAAAGTCTAAAGGTGGACTTGGTTCAGTGCTATTGTTACGGATTGTTACTGATTCGAAGAGTTTCCGGAAACGATTCGTGAGCCTCTCATCAGAGATTCCTTTAGGTTCGTCTTGTCCTCGCCGGGATAGAGCATCTGGTTGGATCGCCTGTTTCCCGGGTCGATATCGTAGCTCAAAGTCGAATTCGGCCAGGATGTCTGCCCATCTCATTTGTCGTTCGCTTAGATCCTGCGCCTTATGAAAGTATCGTAGATTTTTGTGGTCCGTTAAGACCACGAATCGCGGGACCATCTTCAGCTCTGGCTTCCATTCCCGTAGCGCATGGATGATAGCGAGTAATTCCTTATCGTGTATCATATAATTGGTCTCTGCAGGTGAGAACTTACGCGAGAGATAGGCGCATGGTCTTAGTGTCCCATCTTCTTGTCTTTGTGATAAGACTGCTCCTGTCGCCCATCCAGATGCGTCTGTTTCCACTATTGTTTCGGTGTCTTCTCGGAAATGAGCCAATATTGGTGCAGAGATAAAGAGGTCCTTTAGGGTCTCGAATGATTCTTGTTTCTCCTTGTCCCATTTAAATATCGTATCTTTCTTTGTCAACTGCACCAATGGTGCAGAGACATCTGCGAATCGTGGTATAAACGTCCGGTAGAAGTTAGCGAATCCAACAAAACCACGTACTTCTCGGATATTAGTAGGTGCTTCCCATAGCTTAATGGCTTCAACTTTCTTCGGGTCTACACATAGACCTTCTCCAGCTCGTATGATGAACCCTAGGTATTTCACAGAGCTCTGTTCAAATTCAGATTTCTCGATATCGCATTGAAGTCCAGCATCTCTTAGCTTCTGGAGCACCTCGCGTACTTTTCGTCTATGATCCGTGATCGATCCGTCGGAGTAAATAATGATATCGTCCACATATGCTGACACAAACTCGTCGAGAAATTCGCGTAGAACTTCATTGATATACCGTTGGAAGGTTGCGGGAGCGCCAGTCAGGCCAAAAGGTGTAACTAGCCACTCATAGAGCCCGTATCGTGTTCGAAACGCTGTCTTCCATTCTTCGCCTTCCTGCATTCTGATCTTATGGAAAGCCGCTATGATATCGAGTTTGGTAAACCAGCGAGCCTTCGACATGTTTCGTAGTGTTTCTTGAATCAGAGGTAGGGGGTAACGGTCCTTGATGGTTATGGAGTTTAACCCTCTATAATCGACACAGAATCGGATGCCTCCACCAGGTTTTCGTACTAATAACACCGGTGAAGCTGCTGGCGATTTGCTGACTCGTATGAATCCTTTTCCCAGTAGATCGGTAAGAGTTTTTCGTAGAACTAATAGCTCTTCTCTATTCATTCCATATAATGGCCCATGAGGTGGTGTCGATTCGTTACCATTTCCATCGCGTGTCAAGGGTATCTTATGATCGATCCCTGGGCGATGGCTCGGAAGCTTGTCTGCTTTCTCCTGGCTAAAAACATCTAACCAAGGGAGATATTGTGGGGGAAGTTTAGCTCTCGGATCGGTGAATTTCTTAGGTTGCAGCGCCTTGTCGATATCGTCCATAGTCACTTTGGCTATTCGGAGGTGGTCCGGCGACGAAACGCTATCGAATAGTTCTTTGATTTCTCCCGCAGATGATTGCTGTACTTTCAATCTCTTTACTTTTATTGGACCGATTGACGGGTCGATACGGTTCCAACAACGAATGCGCTCTCCATTTCTCGAATGGATATCTAAATACCCTCGTTTCGCAGCGTAAACTCCGTCGACATCTTTTAACCAAGGCGTCCCAAGTATCATTTCGTCTGACTGTCTTGGAATGATGTAGGCAAAGACTTTCTGCTGTTGTAGTCCATTAACATCAAGATCGAAGTATGTGGCCTGAGTGATCCGTCCTTGATTCTTGATGACTCCGTTCAGGATTCGCGGTGGAATCGGGATACGCGGAAGGTTAAGAGATTGCGCTAGGTGTCCGCTGATAGATGCATAGCTATCGCTTCCGTTGTCTACTAAAGTCTTCGCGAATTGAATTCCATTAACTCTAGCATCGACATAGAATGACGCCTCTTTCTTTAGCAGCTTCTCAACCCCCTTCTGCTCCTGCTCGCGGTTTAGTGCAGGAGCTAATCTTTTCCCGAATCATTCTCCGCTTCATCTTCTTCGATCGCTGGCGAATACTCCCTTCTTCGGGGGTGGCTCGATCTTGGTTCTTCGACTACTGCATTCCGTACCACTACTTGGTTCGGATTCCGTGCGGGCAGTAAAGGGCATATACTTTGCCAACAGTTATCTCGACCACATCGTAGACATCTCTTTTCTGTACGGCGACGTTGGAGTTCTTCTTTCTCGACCCATTTTGCACGTTTTCCCACGAGATGTTGATCCTCTTTACGAACCTGTCCCTTTTCGTTCACGAATCGGGACGAATTCGTCTGTGTGGTGTTCGTGTTTACTGTTGGAGTCCAGTCCATCCTATCCTCTGTGGCTATGGTTGATTGATCTCTTTGGATTCGCTGGCGAGTGGATAACTGGCGTCTGCCTAATGCGATATTCAGTGTCTCGCTATCAGTGTCGATTTCGTGGAGCCGTGTGATAAGACCTATAAAATCATAGGGAACACCACGATTCATAAGCGAATTCGTCATATCTTCGTTAAGAGCGTTTAGTAAGAGTTGTCGTTTTGCTTCGTCGTGCCATTCGGTTGCACCAGCATCTGCGAGCTCTCTTTCTAACTGGGGAAGGAATCGTGAAAAAGGCTGGTCGGGCTTCTGTTTAAGCTGATGTAGACGCCGAGCTGCTCGTGATCGAGCGTTAGGGTCTCCATACATCCTCTCAAGATATTCCAGAAGCATATACGGGTTGCCTTCGCTTCGTTGTGTCTTCACAAACGTTCCGGTGTTCTTGGCGGCCATTTTCTCTAGGCGGGAAAATGTATAGAGGAATTGCTCTTGTGGGGTACCGATGGCAGCTCCGTCTACTAGCAATTTGTTCTCTATCGAGATTCTCCAGGTTGGCCAATCAGAGATGTTTCCTGCATACATCGCGGGGTCGGGGAGACGAGGGCGAGGTCGTCGACTCTGGTTATTATCGCTGGTTGATTCGATTGGTATCCCTTGTGGTTCCGTGGGTGGTTCGGGAGCGGCCCGCTCCTGGGACCGAACCACTAATTCTTCGAGTCTTCTAATTCTCTCATCGGTACTAATACTTGTCTGACTGATGTGCTGCATCAACGTCCTGGCCCACTCGGGTGGGCTCGACGGTTCGCTTGCAGCCATGATGATGAAGATATTCGTTTTCTTCTCGTGTTTGAATCGGATGCTTTCCGTCTTCAATTCGTTTGTAGGATGCTCAACTAGATACTTTCTAAGAGCTTTTCGTATTCGTTGGTATGCTCGATCGGATTCTTTCCGAGAGCGATTCGTTCGTCTGTCGTATGTGGCTCGATCAGATACTTTCTGAGAGCGCTTTTCTTATCGTCGGTCGTGGGTTTTACTCTCGTTAGAGGAAGGATTTTGTATGTGAAGGGCTAAAGCTAATCTTAAATTCAGAACTAGCTAGGCACATGCTGTTTACAAAATCCTTGAAGAACGTGAACAATTCGGGGTGGAATCGTGAGGTATGCGGTTGGTGGGTCACGTGGTACAACCACGTGATAGTTCACCAGGATTCAACCTGTTACACAACAACTCTTACTAAACGCTCTTAATAAAGATATAACGAATTCGCTTATGAATCGTGGTGTTCCCTATGATTTTATAGGTCTTATTACACGGCTCCACTGTGAAGGGCTAATACTAATCTTGAATGCAGAACTAGTGATGCCGACAAACTGTCTTTATTAAGCTTGAAGAGAAGAGAGAGAGACTAGCTATGGACATGTGGCAATATAAGGGATGCGGGTGCGGGTGGCACGTGACGAGCATGAGTGGCACAGGCATGAATGCTAAAGCAGGCACCAGCCTGTTACACATCTCGATGAATTATCTGCTCGGCAGTTCTGGCTAAGTTGCCCACGGGTTGTTTGATTGCTAGAAGACCCCGAGGAGAGTCTTTCAATGTCTATGCCATTTTCCTTTGCACATTTCAGTCCCACAGACATCAGCTCAGAGTCATGACTTCACAGAGCGCGGAGACCTATTATTCTACCGCTGCCTTCCCCCCTCCAGACAACTATCGATTCGCGCACTGTCACTGGATACCGGAGACGAGGAGGTCTTTTCGTCTACGTCGCCTTGACAATTTCATTGGAAAGATCAAACACGATCATGATTGTTTAATGCTTGCAAATGCCCCTATGACGAGCCGTCTACAACGGCTGCATGAGAAAAATGGTAACCTTGTTCAAATGATCCACCTGAAGGACGAACACCTTCGAGCAGCTCAGCTACGCATAGAAGAGCTCAAGCAAGAGGTCGATAGATCGAAGGATACTGCGGTACGGATGCAGAACCGGGAAGGTCGCTTGGCAGCGTGTGAGCAATATATGGCCATTTTCAAAAATCATCGAAACAAATCCGACCTACGCTGTGTTCAAACGCGGGTCTTCAAGCAAAAGAGTCAGGACGTGTTTTTCGACGTAGGCGGTCGGGTCGGTCAACGAGCTGGAAGGCGAAATCTCCCCAAAGTCAGCAATCCCCGTAACAGGTGCGGCAATGATCAGTGGAACGAAAGCCACGGATAGCGGTCCTTCTACTTGGCCGACGAGGCGGAGCTGTGTGCTCGCTTTAAGCGGCTCACTCTCTCGCGTTCTGGCGGAGTTCAATGAACGGTTGGCTCGATATATGTGATGACGTTTGTTGAGCTCACTCTTGATGGTCCTGCAGAGTTTGATCATATAGTTTACCAACAACATGTATTTGTATTATTTACTAGAATGCATCATTAAGATTGTATGATGCCACTCGTAGAAATGTGTACCCAACGCCAAGTGACAAGTCTTAACGCCTCTTGGATCCATCGTAAACGCGCTCGTTCTCCCCATTAATGACTGAGACCTTTCGGCTATCGCCGGATACTCAAACCCATCAATAATCCGATATCGGCCTATCTACTTTTAGAACGAGTTTAAAATCTGCTAGAGCTTGTCGATCTGGTCCATGATGTGTCACTTCCAACACGTACCAGCCATACAATGTCGTCAACCGTGCGAGTTCCCGATTTGAATGACTCGGTTTCTCCCCGTCGCGTCTTTATAGTCGGAGGCGGAATAGTCGGCGCCTCCCTCGCCTACTTTCTCTCGAATGAAAAAAACACAGACCTTGAAATTGTCCTCATCGACAAATCCCTCGATGAACTCCTAGGATCTACGGGCCACGCTCCAGGCTTTGTGGGCCAGCTCAATGAGTCGCCCGTACTGACCAGCCTTGCCAAAGAAACCGTTTCTGCGTACATGAAAGTCCCTGGTGGGTTCAATGTCGTAGGAGGGTTGGAACTGTCGTCAACACCCGATGGCGTCGAGACACTGCATCGCCGATGCGACCTAGCGCGATCATCTGGTCTCTCCGCCGAGATCATTACACCAGACAGAGCCGCCTCCTTGGCTCCCGACTTTATTGACGCCAAACGTGTTCAGGCGGGCCTAATTTTCCCCTCGGATGGAACAGCTAATGCCCAAACCATTACCCGTTACTACATCAGTGAGGCTCGGGCGAGGGGCGTCAAATTCCTGGAAACCACAGTCACGGGCCTTGTATCCACGGGCGATCAACTGACTGCCCTGCGTTCTTCGCACGGGGATATCCAACTGAATGGCAGCCTGACCATTCTCGCCACTGGTATTTGGACTGCATCATTGATGAGCGACGTATTCCAAAATCCGGTCCCTATTATCCCAGTCGCACACCCATACACCTTCACTCTCCCTCGCCCTCCCCGGTGCGGTCCGGCATATCCATTCGTGCGCTGGTTAGATCATCACGTCTATGCCAGAGATCACGGCGATCGCGACGGGCTAGGCAGTTACAACCACCCACCCCTCCAGGCGAACCCAACCAGGGCAGCGATCGGCGCATGGCCTTCCGACTTTGAACAGGTTCTGTCCGAAGCCGCATCCTATTTGGAAAATGGTCAGGAGTTCCTGCTTAGTGGGCCCAGCGCCAATCTAGAGGAGAAACGTCCCTTCAATGGTATCTTCTCAGTGACTCCCGATAATCTCCCGCTTGCGGGTGAGGTGCCTGGTATATCTAATTTGTGGTTGTGCGC
Organism: Penicillium taxi; assembly: GCF_028828555.1. Taxonomy (NCBI): domain Eukaryota; kingdom Fungi; phylum Ascomycota; class Eurotiomycetes; order Eurotiales; family Aspergillaceae; genus Penicillium; species Penicillium taxi. The sequence continues at coordinate 5,025,474 of NW_026643207.1, read as the reverse complement.
TGCAATCTGGGTTACCACTGCTGCTGGTACTGCTCAACTAATATCGAGGGAAATCTGTCGGGGGACGAAGCAGGTCGACCCTCAAGATGAGGTCCTGCTGAAGGCTTTGAGTCCGAGTCGTTTTCAGGGGCTCGACCCAAGTCTGCTTGAAACCCAGGCACTAAGGAAGTATAATGATATATATAATCGAGATTCGGACTGAGGCTGCTGAGTCCGGTTTCAATGTCAATATGCAAGTTTCTTAGAAGTGGAGAGGAGACCATCGGGTCTATAAAGACAGTGAGAGTTTTCGAGCTAGTCATGTTTGAATGCGTGATTAACACGAGTTACTACTTCGGCAACAGTTCGGGTGATTCCCAAGACCGAAGCCGATAGAATAGTAGCACTGTTACTAGTAGTTCTGTGTATATTTAGTATATATATTTAGTCCCGTGCAGTATTTTAAAATCAATGATCACTGCCCAGGTGGAAATCCAATACGTGTCGAGACGTGACGCGCTAGCAGAGTTTAGGAACGCATCAGTAGGCCCGGAAACTACGGGCGCAGTTCCCATAGGCAGCCGATCGAAGGTAGCATGGACCAATCAACCCTTTTCAAAGCCAACTTGGCAAAAGTCCCACGCGGAGCACCGTTGCTTATTAAAGAGCTTTCTTTTGTCTGCATGCAGCCTTCTCACAAAACCAATGACATCTGAAGTGGCACCTAAAGTTGTAAAAGACATCAATTGATGACTCTATCCTATAACTAGGGGCGCATATCGCTGTCCGTAGGCTTTGTGTCTCAACTTAATTAGTAGTCTTCAGTATTTTGTTCCCGTCCCGAGCGTCGTCCCATCCTTCCCCAAAGTCACGAAAAGTAATACAGGGATGAAGAGGAATGCAGTCGATTTATTATGACCCATCAATCAAAAGGTCGAAACGACTACGATGGAATTCTGTTCCAGTAGCTCTAGATAATCGCGACCAATAATGTACGCTTTAATAAAATAGTCACCAACCCAACCGAGGCTCCGCCAATTGTGTCCAAATGGAGAAACAAAGAACTGGTGCAGGGGACTCGAAGATCGCAAAAGTAGAATCTGACGCTCATGTTCGAAGACCATGGGCCTCAGAAGCATGCCTCCGCAAGTGCATCTCGTGCAGGACGAAAAGATCACAAACATTACATCTTCGGTCCATCAAGTGTGAACCCCTAAAATGCCTCCTCACTCCATTATAGTCGGAGTATGCCTTGGGACATTGGAAGCATGCGAATGTTTGCTCTGCATTCGGGATAAGTTTCCCGCTAGCGGTGTGTCCCTTCTCCCACGACGTAGTTGGCGGCGAATCAGCCTTTTTCTTTCGAGCTGGCGGTGAGGGAACGACATCCTCATTGTCGGACGGGGCAGAGCGCTTCCGTCGTCCCCTAAGGGGCCCACCCTCCTGAAAACCGCAATATTGTATTCCAGCAGCAACAGCTTTGTTGCGCCGCGTCCACTCGTCTTCTAATGAATCGGTGGTGGGCCAAGTAAAGAACGTCTCCACGAGAAGAATCTGCTCCGATGGCATTTCAAACTTCTTCCGCAATACCTCGCGCGCAGGCTCATCACTGACAGCCCCACCAGTCAACTGTCTTTCAATGTCAATCACCGCCTTTTTCCGACCGAACTCGCGGCGTGTTTCTTTCCGCCGTTTGTCTTGCAGACGCCGGCGCAGATTGTGGACTTGACGCTTCTGGTCCTCCAGCATCGCCCGCAGTGCTGGGTTGTGAGAGCGATCAGCGCACTGGGTCTCTAAATCGACTTGCCAGTATATGGCTGATTGCAGTTCTGGGTCTTTTTCCACTGATTCTCGATCAGCGTCGCTCAGGTATCGTGGTCGCCGCCGATCAATCCAACGGCTCATCCGGGTCACAGCCTTTAAGAATTCTTCGTCTGGATTGAGGCCGCACATGATTTCTTGTAAACCAGTATGCCGACGGGGACGATAATGTTTGATAAACGTTCTGCTAGTGGCGTGGGCCATGATCACATTACGCTGTGCTTTACTGACGAAACCTAAACAAAAGACTTAGTTCGCCCATCTAGAGAAAACTTGGGGATTGATAGTCCACTCACCACTCTTATCCAGTAAATCACCTCCTCCGTATCGGAATTGGTGAGAGAAAAAAATGATTAAGGAAGCCGTGTATCTCACTGGATGTCCTGAGCTGTGCGTCGAGTGTGCTTCCATCCATGGGTGTCTCCCATAAAATGCGGGGCTGGCCACAGATCACCTCGACCTTCGGGAAGACATAGTAATTATCCATCTCTTTACTCAAGGGAAGTAGCATTTCCTGTCGACCACCCTCGACAAGCAGTCTCCGAAGGTCTTCCATCGATGTTAAATAAGGCGCTTCAAAGGCGTGAACATAAAATAATATGATGAAGAGTATGACATGCGGGCTGAAGACAAGTGACACGCCGTAGACAATTTCAGGTAGCGCGAACGTGTTGCTAAGTAATATTGATCAGTCAGTCTGATTGTAGCAAACAAATATGACTCGGGTGCCACCTACAGCTTCGACATGCCTAGGACGCTTTTCACAAACTGGGGCTCGAGTTCGATCATCGGCTTCGGAGGTCCTCCATGCGGATCCTGCTGGAGCGATATTTGTAGATGCTTGAACTGAAGGTCAAGCATTGCCTGTTTTCGGTTGATGGTAAATAACCTAATAGTGTTGTATAGACATAGGATAATGCGCTGAAACCCTAAGTGGAATAGCTTCTCCCGTGTTTGAAGAATTGTCTCATTGAATGGAATCATATCTTCGATATATACTGGGACATTTGCGCGCGGTTGTTTGTTCAGACCGCGCTTATCCACCAAGTATCTCATGCCCTGTCAATCTTTGTTAGCGCAGGCCTCCTGCAGACGATTAGGGGGAGGTCGAAAACAAACCGTGCGAACGGCCTCGCCCATCTCTTTACTCATCTCGATTTTGGTAACTCGCTGGTAGTAAATTCGGAAGTACTTCCAATCCGCTTCTAGGGCGCTGGCCTTTGTATAGCCTTTCTGGCGGCGACCATCGGGACTGTACTCCAGCTTCAGACACCAATTAAGAAATCGATGCATGTCATTTGGTGACGCCTCACGCAGTGCATCCTCCGCAACCCCCTACTTGTGATTAGTGGATGGTTCCATTGCTTTCATTTGGCAGTACCTGAAATGAGGCAAGTCGGTCAGTTAATATTAACACAGTATAAGCTTTCAACGATATCCTGATCACCTACCAAGCCCAACGCTCTTTCAGTCGAAGTTTCAACTTCTTTGTTTTGTTAGATCGGCCGTAATCCTCCGGTACTTGGGCCAGGTCCTCATCTGTGTCATCATCATCATCGGGGACTTGGTATCGGGCCTGGTGGACACGTTTCACATTCGACAGGTCTGTTGGTAACAATTTTGTTCCAGTCTTTGGGCTTGGCTTCTTCCGAGCAATCGTTCGACCCGCTGGAGGGGAGCGCTCCGGCTCGGTGAGATCGGTCTCAGAGGAATCGGGCTCGAACGGTCTATCATTGTCGGTATCGATGGGAGAGGTACAAGAGGATTCGCTCGTGATCCCGTGGTTGCCGGTATTGGGCGTCCTCCGACGATACATGGCTATTAGATTTCGCCGACCGTGCGAAGGAACGACCTCGGAGCTCGAGATGTGTTAACGCACGACACGACTGAATAGAAGAAAGCACGACGGAAGATCAGAGGGAGATTTTTGGAGTGGTGTTTGAGTCGAAGTGAGGACAGTGATGGACGGGAGATGGGTGGGAAGGGGATATTTATAGCCATGGCAGCTGGGAGCTGGCCAGAGTGCAGCTGGCGTGGTGCTGAAGGAGGCCATTTTCGGCGCCTCCCTCCCCAGTAGGCGTGGTGGAGCTACTAAGGAGCCCTCGGGGAACCAAGGATGTCAGCGCGCATGAAATCGCAGCCTGAGGCACGTACTCGTGAGTGGTGTGGTGCGTGGTCGAAGGAGGCGGGAGCGTGGCGGAGAGAGGTTGCTGAAAGACGGCCTTTTTCGGCCTCACCTGCGGCCGAAAAAGGCAACCAAACAGCAAAACGCAATTCTTTGAGAGGATTAATGATTAACTAGATCAAGTTCATTCTTAAGGTTTTTAAGGTGCCTATCGAAGTCTAGCGGGTGCTAATTTAGGAGCTATCTAGCTCTCTTATAAGCTCTCCGGGATAGTAGAGGGGCGACTACGTACTTCTAGCATAAGCATTTAGTCTAGTTTTTAAAGGTGGCCTAGTCAGAACGGAGGGGATAGTCGATTGGTAGATGCTCGGTCGCATTATAATAACGAGACCTGGCCTCCTAGTTAAAGAATTGGAGGGAGGAGATAATCCTATCATAGTCTGGTAGTCCGATGTAGTCTGCTCGAGAGAAAGTTCCTTCCACATCTCTGAGCCACATAGATCTCTGGTGTAGGGAGAAGGAGGTGTCGAATTTTTCGAGGCCATCGAACTTGAGCTGAGGGCTCTTGCCCATCCAAGGGGTCCGACAAGGGTTTTGATCAGAAGGAGGGTGACTTAGAGTTGAATCGAGAAACTCTCTAGGTCGGATCCCTGCAGGGGTGCTAGCATTCCTAGGATCTCTATAGGTGGCGACGCTATAGGCCGAGCTGGCTAGCGAGTCGACTAAGTCTTGAGGGTTTAGGACTAGGTTTTTTAGTTTCTGGATTTCTCCCTCTAGGCGGTGGATAGTTTATAGAATTTCGGCCATATTCGGCTGGGGATCGCTAGGGAGAGTTGAGCGATCAGAGGTTGGTTCGGTAGGAGGTCGGGCTTCTTCTTCTGTGGCCGGAAGTCCTCTTTCAGGAGTGGAGTCCTAAGTAGCTCCTCGTTGCCTTGTGGTGGGAGCCATCTCAAGGGTCTTCAGTTGCTTAAGAGAGAAGAGTTGTAATTATAAGGGTTAGAGTCCAATGCGGTTGGGCTACTGTAAACAAGAAAAGAACTATTATGAGAAGGCTACTAGAGGACGGATGTATAGGTGTGGTATCCCATAGGGCTCAATTCCACTAGGGTAAATTGGGGACAAGAAGCTCTCGACTACGGTTACGGATACGAATAATCCAAAATCTTACGGATATGTATCCGTGCCGACCTCTATCAACGAGATTGATTCTGATCGGTATAGCTGCGACAAAGGATCGCAGACTCCGATGCACATCCTTCTCCAGCGTCCGTTATACATAGAGGAAAGAGTCTGGCTCCGGAGAAAGATCAATGCGACTGACCTTGACGCGGAAAAGCGCTTAGACTAGGACGCACTAATGAACCACCCACAGGCGATACGCTACATCGCGAACTTCATGCACCAAACAGGCCTCCTTGGCCAGTTCCGGCATGTTGAAATTGAGCCAGATCCGGACGAGGATGACCAAGAACAGATAGGCCTAGCAGCCATAGGAGCAGGAGGGGAAGACGATGGGTAACGACACCGTGAAAACCTGGGCACCGAGCACCTAGGAATCGACATCGAAAATACAACAAGAACGCAACCGACGAAGGGAACAGAGGAAGACGCCAACTAGGGAGAGAATACAGAGATTCTACAGGAGTGGCACAGAGGGAAATGGTGAGTGGGAAGAGGCAAGGTGGAAATTTACCTGTTGGGCAACTGCCCAGATTTTCTTTTGTATTTGATTTCGGGATGGCGTTGGACACAAGTTCATGCTTCAGACGGATGAAGCGCCTGCATAGCATATACGCGACTAGTATAGCTCGATCGGGTTAATTGAACTTTGAATTGAATTGAATTGAATTGAATTAGGGAAACCCTTCCACCCTGCCTGTATACTCCTTTGACACATACATATAGAAAGAAAACCCAAACCTAGATAAAGGCTATGCAATTTATCTTGACAGGCAAATACTTCTATCTCCCTCTTTTCCCATGGCTTTATACAAGAGTCAAAAATGAAGTACATTTGGGCTGTAGTGATAATCAAAAAAAGTTGTCACAGGGAGCTCGAAACAGGATTGGCAGAATTTAGTTGCTTCAAGAGCGCAGACAGTGTAGAGTCGCATCCTTCTCCACGCCACGCGACAATACCATCTGGACGAACCAAAATAGCACCATATTTGCTGACATTGCAAACCTTTTGCCAAACGCCATCTCGGTCTGTCCACCCATCCCCTGCGTCTATCACTTCAATCTTCACAAGGGTGCTTTGGGCCCAATCCCAAGCGCCTACTGTTTGAGTAAATAGAACGAATTGAGTGGGGACAATCAAGTCTCTGGTAGAGACAGTCATATCAGCCCGCTGTAGCCAAGCGTGAGGAACGTGATGACCGGGGATTGTAGAAGGATGGTAAATCAGCTCATCGAAGGTCCCATCCGGCTTGATCTGTCCGTCATGGTTGTTCTTTTTTCCTTCTCCCTTGACATCCACCGAGGGGTAGAACCATCCAACTTCTGTCCCATGAGCACCGAACTCACTATCCAAGATCTCTTGAGCTTTGCCAATGAGGACCTGTCTCTGTGGATACTCTTTGCTGGTGGGATCAAGGGATATATCAATGGCAGCACTATTTTCCTCGTATGTTTGTTCCACAGATAGACCAATAGCCCTATCCATAACACCAGCATGGCTCTTCAGATTCAGCAGACTTGACTGGGCAACGCGTAGGGCGATTGGGCGACGCTCAGCTTCATAAGAGTCTAGCAGTGTGTCGACGTCTTTTTGATCACCCCGTAGAGCAAATGCAAGCTTCCAGATCAAGTTAAAAGCATCCTGCACGCCTGTGTTCACTCCCAAGGCACCCCAAGGGGGAATACGGTGGGCGGCATCACCAACCAGAAACACGCGGTTAAGTTTGCTCCGGAACCTTTGGGCTACGATACTAGCAACCATCCAATGACTGATACTTAATAGGTTAATATTCAAGTCAGTCACGCCGAGTGTTTTCGAAATTCTTTTAATCATAGAAGCTGTATCAAATCGATCGGGATCGTCTGGAAGCATGGCACATCCAAAATACCACTCTTCGGTCTCTGGCTTTTGGGGATACGGACCTAAGTGGTACATGTAACCAGATTTGATGCTACCTCCCGTTGCTGGATTGATGAACCAGCTTATGAAAGCCCTTGACTCAGGATGATGAAGACTCAGGGGTGCTTTAAAATGGGCAGACACCATATCGAAGATGTCATGTTCGCCTTCCCATGGGATGCCAAGCCAGTCTGTCACCATTCTTCCTCCATCTGCCCCTAGTGCATATTTCGCTTCCACATCAAAGGCGACTCCATCTGGGCCCCGCACCTTAACAATAACGCTGTTTGAATTCTCTTCGACCTTCAAAACCTCCGAGGAATATTTGATCCCATCGGGATTCAGCTCCAAAGCGCGACGCTGCAAGATTGGCTCGAGACGGATCTGGGGCAGCATGACATAGGACGAAGGACTGGCATCTTCAAACGAAGGCCGATATCTGCCACCTCCCCATGCATCTCTGGAATGGATCTCTCTTCCATTTGGGCCCAGGCTAGTATACCAAGCAGTTCGGCTGTAGGTGTTGTCCGGGGCGCCTTCTTTCAGCACTTCGTCTTCAACGCCAATGTGTCGAAAGATTTCGAGTGTACGTTGATTTAAGCCACAAGCTTTAGGATGGACGGATGTGGACGGATAGCGCTCATAGAGGACGTGGGGCACTTTCTGAAGAGACAAAAGGATAGATGAGACAAGTCCAATGGGACCGCCTCCGATGATGACAACAGGTAGCATTAAAAAGGGTGAAGTGAGAGCGGAAGCTGGAATTCAAATAAGATATGTCAAAAGAGAATTTACCCAGGAAGAAGTTTCTTGCAGCTTTTATTTACAAAGCGCAGTGGGAGAGAGGTTCTGTGATCTATGCAATCCGTTCGTGTGCTCCACATCCCCCACACCCACACTACACTTGGGCATTCCCCCACACCCTCCACATGAATGAGTAGGCCCATCTTTTGAGTTTACTTCGAAACAAACTCACAAGATACATGGAACTGACGTGGGACTTGTGTGCCACCCCCGCATCTACCTGATGCTAGTTGCGCTGACGGACTACGCCCTCAAGGCCACCTCCCTGTTTCAGACTTAGTTCAGAATAAGTATTTTCTCCTATCGAGAAAATTGGCGTATCTCCAAAAGATTTGGCTTGGTGTATTTCTAGTGTTTTAATGGTTTGACTAATTTCCTATACATACATAAACCTGCTTAGCTCTCTCTCCTCTTTCTCAGCTATTTGAACTATCATTGAACTGATCATTTGTATAACTTTGACCTATAGGCCAAATTTCACCACGGATTGTAAGAGAATTATAATATTAAATGTCATACGTAGTCTTTCATCGGTAAAATACCAAGGTTCGAAATTTTTATGCCCTAGATACGGACTCGACAACAGCCTCAAAAGCGATTAATCAAATTTATGAAAGTCGCATTTGATGTTTCCAGAGATGTGCTCCATATAGATGAAATTGGACAAAGAGTTTGAACTATAGTAAGCTGTTCGTGAATATAGATGATGTAGATCTAATTCGCCAATTGTACATCAGAAGGCAACAAATTCTCACGACACAACTCCTCCCTCTCGCAACTGCTTGATCTCATTCTCATTCAGCCTAAGACGATGCTTCAAAAGTTCATCTGTGTGTTGACCAAGGAGTGGCGGTGGTGATCGAATAGTAGGCTGTGTCCGCGAGAACTTCACAGGACTGTTCAGCAGCTTAAGTGTGCCACAGGCTGGATGCTCAACTTCAACAATCATGTTTCTTGCAAGTACTAATACCAAGTTAGTCACATAATTTCCCTAGAAATCTCTCATGAGAAGGTAGCGGGACAGCTGGGGCAGAGCTTACCGTGCTCATGTGTGAGGGTATCTTTGAGATCGTTGACCTTGGCGTAGGGTAAGCCCGTGCCCTCAAAGAGACCCAGCCATTCTTTTGTGGATTTACTTGAAGTAACGCCTTCAATCATGGGCTCTAAGACATCTCGGTTCAAAACGCGGGAAGCGTTGTTGGCGAAGCGGCTGTCTGTTGCCCACTCCGGATGACCTAGGCCATTACAGAGCAAACCAAAGAGTCGATCGTTTGCACCTCCGATCAAAATATCACCATCAGATGTCTTGAAAGCTCGGTAAGGCACGACAGATGCTGCGTTGGCCGGTCGCCATTTGTCAGTGGTCAAGTTTGAGGGGAAAATGCAAGCATATGAACTTACGATGCGCAGTGCCCCATCTCCCAGTATCTCTTTCACCGGTAACTAATACCGACTCAGCCATGTTGCTCAGGGTCGCAACCTGACAGTCACTCAGACAAACGTCCAAGTACTGTCCTTCGTTGGAACTGGCTCGCTCAATGATAGCGGCAAGAATGCTGTTCGCAGCATACATGCCCGTTGTAAGGTCAGTAATGGCAACACCGACCTTGACAGGTGGCCCATTTCTACTGCCCGTGATATGCATCAATCCCATTTCCCTATTTGATCGAATTAGTTAATCCAGATGCCTCTTCTGTTGGATGCAATTATCATGTCGCTTGTTCGCACTCACGCTTCTACCATGACATCGAAGCCAGGACGATTGCTGTACGGGCCCGTCTGGCCGTATCCCGTAATGCTTGCATAAATCAATCGAGGGTTGAGCTTTGATAGAGTTTTGTAATCTAAGCCGTACTTTGCCAAAGTTCCAGGAAGATAGTTCTCCACAATCACGTCGCTTTCTGCGGCAAGCTTATGCAGAATTTCAACACCCTTGGGTTCTTTGAATGAGAGTCCCAGAGACTTCTTGTTTCGATTTGCCTGATAGGATTGCGTAAGTAATCCGAGTCAATCACAGTATCGGTTGACCTCTCGAAATTTACGAGAGTGAAAAAAAAGATGTAATCAAAATGAAAGGGGGAGTTTCTCACGGCAAGATAGTAGGCACTCTCGCCTCCAGATTTGTCTTGGTATGGAGCATACGGCGGGCCCCATGCCCGTGTATCATCACCTCGGGTGGGATGCTCGATTTTGACGATTTCGGCCCTAAATTGGAGCAAAATAGGGTTAATCATCTTCTCAAGCCATTGAAGAAGCCACATCTGAGAGCTTACCCTAAATCCCCCAGTATTTGGGTACAATATGGCTGTTTTATAATCTTAGCAAAACCACACAATGATCAGGCTGAATCAAGTCGTATGCTGAGACCTACACCAGCTAGAACCCTAGACAGATCCAGAACTCGAATTCCGTGAAGAGGGAGCTTGGGCAATTTTGCAGAACTGAAATGCGCCGTGTGTCCCTTGGTGAATGGATATGTGCGTTGCAAGGAAGTGCGCACAGGGACAAGCCGACGCGCGCCGTCCAAAAGGATTCCTCTGCCACTCAAAAAATTCATGCCGTGCGATAAGTCACGTGGTTCCTTAGATTCAGATCAAAATCAAGCAGGTTGGGTTGGAGGGTAAGATAAACCAGGTTGCTATAACGTTCAAGGAGCACTCTAGCCGAAGTACGCCCCATCTATGTGGGACTTGTCCATACTCGGACGCTGGTGGCCAATGTCATCCTATCATAATCTTGTTCTTTTTTTTACATGCTATCTACGGAGACACAATAGTGGTACACAATAATCTTCGATAAAGTGGAATGGTTCCCAAATTTCAGAAGTCTACCTCATGTGAGTATGGTGGTAGTTGTGTGGGGAAGGGGCGAATCGACCGGAAAGCAACGACAAACCCACATAGATGATCATGTGGGGATGTGTGCAAACCACTGGAACAAATAGAAGGTACATACCAAACTCCACAATCAAGGAGCACACTTCGAGCCTTGTGTGAAGTCTTTTATTTTACCAGACTATCTTAGGCCTACACGCGGACCGAGAATTCAATTCACTTCACAACTGACTCATCAACAATATGCAAAGACCGGTCCTTGGAGCTTTAAGATGGTGCCAATCGTATGGGCCTAAAAGGATGTTTTCGGTATCTTGTCATCGTCTCAGGATAGACAAGATTTGCGTGGGCGCGGATGAAGCCATCGAAAATGTTCGAAGCGGCTCTATGATTCTTGTCGGCGGTTTCGGCTTCTCAGGGGTGCCTGCTACTTTGATCAACAGTATTCGAGATCGTAAAGACCTCGGGAACTTGACCATCGTATCTAATAATGCCGGCATGCCAGGTGTTGGACTCGGTAGGTAACATCTGGCACGCACATATAAATTTGAGCTATCCTGCAGAAAACTGCTAACACATTGAGTTGTAGGACAGTTGCTTGAAACGGGACAAATCGGCAAAATGATTGCTTCCTACGTCGGGGAGAACCAACTCTTCGAGAGCCAATACATCACGGGAAAGCTCGACCTTGAGCTGCTCCCGCAGGGAACTATCGCTGAAAGGTGTGCTGCAGGAGCCGCTGGCGTGCCAGCCTTTTACACACCAGCAGCATTCGGGACTATAGGTAGGTCTTCTTCCATTCCGGCTTCGAGCGATTTATGCGGCATGGCCTAGTTCTGACGGCAAATTGTTCAGTGCAAACGGGTGAGCTTCCCGTCCGGTACAACCCAGATAAGACAGTCGCTGTCATGTCGAAGCCAAGGGAGACTCGTGAGTTCAACGGAAAGTATTTCGTCATGGAAGAGTCTTTCTTCGGTGATGTAGCCCTTGTCAAGGTCAACAAGGCAGATCGACTAGGCAACTGCACATTTCGAAAAGCGCAGAACAACTTCAATGAAGTGATGGCGAAAAACGCCAAATACACCATCGTGGAGGCGGATGAGATTGTCGAAGTTGGGGATATCGCACCCGAAAACATCCAATTACAGGGCATCTATGTTGACAAAGTCATCCTAAGCACGGAGCCGAAAAAGATCGAGAAGCTCACACTGGCGAAATCCCCGGAAGAAGTGGTAGCGACTGGTAAGAACACGCACAAGCGTGACGGAGCATCTGTTACTGACACATCACCGCGCAGCTTCTAGTTCCAAAGATACGAACAAACGAGAGCGAATTATCAAGCGAGCGGCCAAGGAATTGAAGGACGGTATGTACGTCAATCTGGGAATTGGGATTCCCCTTGCTACACCAGCCTTGGTGCCAGACGGAATCGAAGTTATACTGCAATCCGAGAACGGTATTCTAGGAATGGGTCCCTACCCAATCAAGGGCGAAGAAGACCCAGATCTCATCAACCCTGGCAAGGAGACGGTTACACTGAACCCAGGCGCGTCGGTTTTCGGCAGTCACGAGAGCTTCGGAATGATCCGTGCTGGTAAAATCGATGTGACAATGCTGGGTGCCTTGCAGGTTAGCTCATATGGAGGTGAGTTGAAGTAGCGCATTGCTGGTCTTCATGGAAGAAGTTGCTGACTTATGCACTCCAGATCTAGCTAATTTCATGCTGCCCGGAAAGGTCAAGGGCATTGGCGGAGCAATGGACTTGGTAGCTAACCCGGAGAAGACGAGGGTGATTATCACTATGGTAGGTCAATTCTTCTCTCATTGTTTCGTTTCAAAGAAAGACCGAGTACATTGCTGATTCTTCCTCTAAGGAGCATGTCGATCGGAAGGGAAACCCTAAAATCATGGAATGTGAGTATTCAGAATCACTACGAAGGAAACAGTTTGAAACTATCTTTTGCTAACGCGAAACAACATAGCCTGCACTTTCCCCCTCACTGGGCAACGGTGTGTTTCTAGGATAATCACGGATATTGCTGTTTTTGACTGTACACCCGAGGGCTTAGTCCTCCGGGAATTGGTGCCGGAAATGAGTATTGAGGAGCTCAAGTCGATGACCGAAGCTAGCTTCAAGATAGCTGAGGATTTTAAGGATTATGAGACATAGATTGATTGTCAATCACTGAAATTAGTTCTCGAAGACCCAAGTGACCAGCGCGGTGCGCATAAATACTGTATTTTATTTTTTCGGAGCCCACGAAGCGGTGAATAATAAGGTATTTCGCGTCGCGGTATTTACATAATTTGTATCCTCAAATTCCTTAAATGATTTTTAATCTGATGCCGCGAAAATGTTAATACTAACTAATTTTCTTCTTACATAGAACAGCCTCATAAAGTAAAACACATACGAGCGGCGCACACAACCGAGTGGCGCACCCCACCAATTTTACGCGTCAGCTTCGTGTTTCCTATTTTCAACTACCCACCATGCCCCCCCCCCTAAATGCTCTGGTTATTCAAGATAAACAGGATCAGGAGAATAGGGCCTTATTAGCTTTACAAGCTTATAAGAATGGCGATATACCGTCAATGCGTAAAGCTGCAGCTATATTTGATATACCTGAATCAACCCTCTGACGCCGTGTCTCTGGTGTTCAATCTCGTCTCGAAATACGTGCAAATGGCCATAAATTAACTGAATTTGAAGAGGATTCATTAATTCAATGGGTCTTCTCTCTAGATGATCGCGGATGTGCTCCTAGGACTAAAGATATTGGTAGAATGGCCAATATCCTGCTCGCCGACCGCGGAACCAACCCTCCTCTTACGATCGGTAAAAACTAGGTCACCAACTTTACTACACGTTTACCTGAAATTCAAACTACCTATTCGAAACCCCGCGATTGGCAACGTGCGCGTCAAGAGGACTATGATGTGATAAATGATTGGTCTAAACTGGTTGAAAGCACGATATCTATAATTTCGACGAGACAGGATTCGCGATGGGACGATGTGCGACCGCAAAAGTGGTTACTAGAGCTGGTTATTATAGTAAACGAGCCAAAAAACAGCCTAAAAACCGTGAATGGGTTACTATTATTAAGTGTTTAGGCGCGTCTGGTTACACGCCTCCACCCTGTATCATCTTTAAAGGAAAGGTAATGATGCAGAACTGATTTGCTCCTGACCTTGGTTTACCATCTAATTGGCGAATCGAGATAAGCCCGAATGGCTGGACATCAGATCAAATAGGGCTCCGATGGCTTGAAAAGCTCTTTATACCTGCTACTGCGCGTACTAAAGGACGGTATCGACTCCTAATCCTAGATGGTCATGGTAGCCATTTAACCCCTGATTTCGACCGGATATGGGGAAAACATGATATTATACCACTTTGTATGCTTGCGCATGCTTCACATCTTCTACAACCTCTTGATGTTGGGTGTTTTGCGGTGTTGAAACGCTCTTATACTCGGCTGGTTGAGTCTAGAGTAGAGCTTGGCTTCAGCCACATCAATAAGGGAGGTTTCCTAGAGATATACCCTACCGCGCGTATTGAAGCTCTTCAATCTGCATCTAAAGCGTTCGCCGCGACCGGAATCGTGCCACTTGACCCTAGTAGAGTGCTTAAAAAGCTTACTATGCGCGTCCTAACACCACCACCACCACCTTCTAGGGGGAGTGATTCAAGCCGAAATTGGACACCAAGAACCCCTAAAAAGATTTACGGCGTCAACATAAAGCTATACTCCGCATAGTATCTCGAACACCACCATCGCCATCTAGGAGAGCATTAGACCAGATAATAAAGGTGCAAATACCCTATATCAGGAGAATGCTCTTCTACGCCAGGAAAATGGGGATTTACGCGCCGCGCATGAGAAAAAAAGGAAGCAAAAAGCACATCCAAATCGACAAATGGCAGTAGTAGAGGGGGTTACAATTCGGGAGGGAATGGACCTATTTGACGCGTCAAATACTGCTCCTAAACCTAATGATGCCAATTTACCATTAGAGGATCAGGCGCCTTTACAGGCGCCTCCAACCCAACGCCGATGTGGAATATGCAGGAATCCTGGCCATAGGAGGGAAAACTGTCCTGACCGACCGATTCAATAGTTTTTTTTACTAGTATTATATAGGTTTAAATGGAGTTATTGGGATTCGAAAAACATAAGTAGGTCTAGGTGCGCCGCTCGTATGTGTTTTACTTTAGTTGTAAAATCAATGAATACAAGTGATTCAGTAGCAATCACCGAGCAAGGAAGGGAGAAGAAGGTTGATGGGAAAGTAATGCTGCCACTCAACTTCTCATCACACATGGCCGAACAAAACCACCCCCGAACCTTACCTACTCACCTACTGAAACGGGCAACGCTCTACCTAGGTAGGCAGCACAGTCGGGACATGCAGGTCGATTGGCCAAGGAAACCCAACCAGAACCACGAAAGAAAGTTCAATGAAAGTAGGGAGTCAAAAAGTGAAGTGTGTAAACCGCCTTCCTGGTACGTACTGCTGCATAGGGCTCCCCACTACACTACGTAAGCACCTATGGACTTCAACATCCTTTCAAAGGACCGATTCCCAATTTGGCTTAGTGCATGATTAGTCAGATTCCTTGGTTAGTATACCCCAAGACTGATGCATATGGATATTTGAACGAGACTGGAACTGCATGAAGAGATTTCAAACAGATTAAACTTAGTGGGCTTAAAACTGGGGAGAACTCATCTCGAACGTGAGACTCAGTCTTATAAGATACGTCTTCTATTCAACACCACTTCAATCCGATTAGTTGCAAACACAGCAAGAATTGTGGAATAATTTGAAATATATTGTGGAAACTAAAGACTTTACATGAACAACTTGGTCTCAATAAACAGCAATGAAACTGAATATACACTTGTACACTTCCCCTGTGTCGTAGTAAGAATACGCATCATGTTGATAGTTGGACACGTCTAGGACCTCTGGAAAGAACCGGAAGAAGCTAGCGTGTCTTCTACCATCCTTAGAGATGACCCAAGGTAGTTGGCAGGATCACAAAGCTCCTCAAGTCGCTTTCTCGGGATTTTCTCTGTCACTTCCGGCATGTCAAGCAAAACCTCAAGCAGAGTAAGCTTTTCTTCAATGGCCCGACGACAGCCATCATACACAACATCATGCGCCTTTTGCCGTCCTATAAATGGAGCCAAACCCATCATGACTGCCTCACCAACGATCAAGCCGCCCGTGGAGTATAGGTTGTCTACCATTCGCTGGCGCTCCACAACCAACCCAGAAAGCACAAATTCTGCCTGATGAAGAGAGCCAACAGCCATGACAAACATTTCGGGAATGGCAATCCACTCTAGGTGCCAAGGACCTGATGCACGCTCAAAGTCCGTCACCATAGCATCCAATACAAGACTCGCATTGGATCGAAGCGACTTGGAGGCAGCAAGCATTATTTCACTAGAGATGGGATTGCGCTTCTGTGGCATTGTGGATGATGCGCCGCGGTGGGGAACAAAAGGCTCTGCCACTTCACCCACCTCGTTGGAACACATAATCATGAGGTCAAGGGCGACTTTGCCGAGAGAGCCTCCGACAAGCGCAAGAAAATTGGCAATTTCCGCTACACCGTCTCGAGCCACATGCCATGTGATGGGAGGATCCTGTAATCCGGTCTCCAATGCCATGGCTTTGCGAACTTTAACGCCTTCCTCGCCAGCGCCAAGAGACGCCAGAGTGCCTGCTGCACCGCCGTACTGGACCAAGAGACACCGAGACTCGAGCTGCTCCAACCTCTCCATGTGGCGATAGAAGCTAGATAGCCAGACGGCACACTTATAACCAAATGTAACGGGTAGAGCATGTTGTAAATGAGTGCGACCGGCCATTGGGGTGGCCTTATGTTCGCTTGAGAGCTTTTCAAGCGCAGAAATAACGTTGATGAGCTTCTCTCTAACAACTTCAAGACCCTTTTTCATCTGCAACATATTGGCCGTGTCCATGATATCTTGAGTTGTTGCTCCCCAATGCAAATAGCGCCCGTGTTCACCAATAGTTCCAGAGAGTTGCTTTACCAAAGAAAGAATAGGATACCCAACAATCTCGGTCTCATCACGTAGCTTGTCTAAGTCCAGGGTTGAAACATCGGCCTTTTGGGTTATGGAGTCCGCTGCCTCCTGGGGAATGACACCACAAGCTGCTTGTGCCCGAGCGAGGGCGGTTTCAGCGTCAATACATCGTGAGAGGTATGCTTTATCACTGAAGACCTGGCAGAAAATTCTAAATCGTCAGTCAGGCATTCATGGTGCTTCAGAAGAGTAGAGTAGACTGGAAATCAATAAGTCAAGCTCACCTCTCTGATTTGATCGGTGCCAAATATATTTTTGAAGACCACCGAGTCAAATGCGCTGATTGAACCTAGAAATCGAACTGAGGCTGGTGCGCGCTGAACATTTCGAGTCGATAAACGCAGTGAAGGGACCAATGATGACCGCGACGGCTGGTGGAATGTACGGGAAAAAACTCGGGCCAGCATTCTGGGATAGGGTTCAATTGGAGCAACGGATCAGTAATTCGAGCGAGATCTGATGGGTTACTACTCCCTAGATATCGCATTCACGGGGCCTCGAAGAGTAAAAATGAGCTTGTCATTGTGGGGCGTGATTCCAGTCAGTCCCACATGAAGCCCCGGTCCCATTTTATTTCATGTGGCACTTTTACTTACAGATTCGAGGTAGAGCCCTTACTTGGAACGCGGATTGCCCCGCAGTCGATCCTCAACTTGAGACCGCGGGGCAATCCGTGTTCTAACGTCTCTTCGCTCCCAAGTCTGGCTGAGGGATCCAACGTAAAATTACGAATCATGTTACTTGCTGGAGCTGAAGCTCATGTGGATTTGGGGAATTGAAACTTCTTGCAACATAACTCATATTCCAATTTATCTTGCCATGGTTTTTCTTAGCTCTTCATTGAAAACATAAAATACACGCAACGATATTGGTTTACATTCTGGTTTTATATTTCAAAAGACATCTACCCTGAAAAGCTTGAAACTGATCGGTTCAGATTTTTATCTCATCTGCGTGAAGCTGTTTATCACACAGGACCAAGACACCCTAATTCCTTTGTCTCAGGAGACTGAACAGCCCTCATCGCCGCATGCACATTGCGAGAATTTCTCTTACTTGCGCCTCTTCCGTGATAGGGAACGCGTTTGTGCGTATCCAAATGTCGTCAAGACTGTTTTTCGCCAGTGTAGAAATATTATCAGTGCTCACTTTGACGTCCTCAAGATATCGAGGCATTTGGAGGGTCGAAATCACGGCATCGAGAACGTCGCCCAGGTCAAATGTACTGAGTGTATTAGTTCTCGCCTTGCAGATATCCTGAACCTCGCTCTGCTGCATGAGCAAGTCTCTGACGGCGGCCTGTCGCTCGACATTTGCCTGCATCTTGAGGTTGAATTTGCAAACCGCAGGCAGCAAGATACAGCTCGTCTCACCATGGCCTACACCAAGGGGCCCAAGCTGGTGTCCAATAGCGTGACTAGCACCCAGCGGAACGCCGCTCGACACGGCGGCCATCGCATCAACAACGCCTTGCTGACAGAGATGGTGAGCTCTGAGAGAAGATGGATCGTTCATGCACTGGAGGAGACCGGAAATTAGTTTAGGGAGGGCTTTTCTTGAACATTCATCGCCTTTTTCGTTCGACACCAAAGAGCAGAGAGTCTCGACACAATGATCTACAGCTCGAATACCCGTGCTAAGCCACACCCACTGAGGAGTTGTAATGCATAGCTCTGGGTCTTGGATGACAAGCTCTGGATTCACGCCACCACAATAAAATGTCCGCTTAGCGTTGCTCTGTGACTCCGTACCCCCAGCAATGGCCTGGTATTCGCCCCCAGACAGCGATGTAGGGATATGGATGAGCGGAACCGTCGGCTTGTGTACCTTCTCTCGGAACTTTGGATTGCTCTGCGTGTTGCCCCAGAGTGTATCCAAGTCCTCCATGGTTGATGCAGAGTTGGCCAATGCGAATCGCACAATCTTCGCGCCATCGGTTAAACTCCCAGCACCAAGTGTGACCAAACAATCGACTTCATGCTCTTTAGCATCTCTGATCACCTCGAGGACTTGGGTAAGAGGGGTATGTGGGTCGATACCGACTCGAACACCCGCGACGCGATCACCCAACGCCGAGCGCAGTCGGTCGAGGGCATCAGTGTTCCGCGCCAATGAGCCTGAGCAGATTATGTAGATTTTTGATTTGGAGAAGACATCTTCACAATGTCGGAGAGTGGCCTCGGGAAATCGCAATCCGTACGAGACTTTAGGTGTATCACCGCCATCGAAGGCCGCACGACATACTTCTTTACCGAATTCGAAAGCCATAGGATCAGACGAGACCGAATTTTACTCAAAAGAAGATCGTGGTAACCTTGCAACGTCTTTTGAAGTATGAATGACAGGTCTGGGGGGCAAATGGTATAGAAACAATTTGAAAATCGGGGAATGTGCCGATAACTCGGAGCCTTACATCATACCAATGAGGCACTCACTCCACAGCTGAGGGCCCACTTTTCACTAAGTGGAACTCAAGTTCGGGAGAATGTGGTGCCCTTATGCCCCACATGAAATGGAGCATGTCACAGACGTGGGCACAAGGGAAACCCATTGGATTTATCCTGATAATCGAATTCATTACGAGGGATTATCGTGCACACACATCTTTGCATTACTCATACCTGTAGGTAGTTTGTCGCATAACCGCGCTGTATATCATATTGATCCCTGAAGCCTGAATGCGACAGAAATCAGAGACAACAACATTTCTCCGAGTAAAGCACTATGAGGATGCTTTCCAGGGGCTGCCAAGCCGTGAGGAGTAAAGCTCCGAATGATGTGGTTGTCCTTTCAGCCGTTCGCAGCCCGATCACTCGCTCTTTCAAAGGGAAATTCAAGGATGCTTGGCCTGAAGATATCCTCGCCCCGGTATGTTTGAAAGATCTGCCAGCAATTAGAAACAAGCCGGCAATCTACTAACACACTGATTATAGGTTATGGCCGAAGCTCCTAGACGTGCCAAGATCGACCCCCAGGACGTCCAAGATGTACTTATCGGCAATGTCCTCGCTGAGCTCGGTTTCGCCAAAACTGGCAGAATGGCGCTTCTGCACGCGGGATTCCCTGTTTCTACGACATTCCATACGGTCAATCGCCAGTGTTCGAGTAGCTTACAGGCCGTCATGCACCTCGCAAATTCCATCAGTGCCGGTCAGATTGATGTAGCCATGGCTGGCGGTGTCGAAAGTATGTCAAAGAACTATACGACGCGTGGTGTTCCAATTGATGTTGGTCCGACTCTTCGTGCCACACCAGTCAAATCTGCCGCGGATTGTCTGATGCCAATGGGCATCACATCCGAAAACGTGGCGCGTCGGTACGGCGTTGACCGCCAGATGCAGGACGAGTTTGCCCTCCTCAGCCACACGCGGGCCATAAATGCTCAAGCCCAAGGCCGATTTTACTCCGAGACTGTGCCTGTTGAGTATAATATGCTGGATTCTGAAAGTGGCGAAAAGACGACTATCAGAGTGGAAACTGACGACACTATCCGGCCCGGCGTGACAATGGAGAAGCTCGCCAAGCTAAAACCAGCCTTTATAGAAAATGGCGGAAGTACAGCGGGAAACTCGTGAGTCAAAAAGGTCAAAACTGCGATGTAGAGGTCAAAGTGACTGATATATACGGGCTTTTTGCTGTATAGGTCCCAGATTTCCGACGGTGCATCAGCAGTGATTCTTGCTCGTCGGTCCTGGGCTGCTGAACGCGGAATAGAACCCATCGGGCGTTTCTTGGGAGCCAAGGTCACTGGCTGCGAGCCAGATGAGATGGGAATCGGGCCTTTACACGCCATTAACAGTTTGTACAAACACATCGGCATGGCGCAGAGAGACGTTGATATTTTCGAGCTTAATGAGGCCTTTGCGAGCCAGACTTTAGCTTGTATAAACGAGTTAGGCTTGGATGTTGCCAAGGTTAACCCCAATGGCGGAGCCATCGCGCTAGGCCATCCAACCGGTGCCACAGGGTGCCGACAGCTAGCCACACTTCTTTCGGAGCTTTACAGGCGGGATGAAGAGGTTGGTGTAATCAGCATGTGTGCCAGGTAAGACTCGAAAATCGTTCGTAACTGGAGAATCATCCGTTCTTTCTGCTGACACCATTATGCCTGCTAGTACTGGACTTGGCGTAGCCGCTGCTTTTGCCCGAGAGTAGTACGCGGTCAAATTGAAGCAAAGCGATTTACTTTTTTGATTTTTGATTTTTTTTGTTAAATGCTGTATCTGCGAGACAAAACGGATAGAAGATCAAGGATCTATTGAGAGTTTGATTTCGTCGACATGGAAGCGAGGAGCAATGAAAACATTAACGTAGTGCTCAGAAGATACACATACTTCTGCGATAAAAGTATCAGCTTATAGTTGAATGAATCTCCTAAAGCTTTTCTCGTTTGAACAGACAGACAGCTTGCCCAAGTTAAATTGAAAGTTTCTTCATGTTCTTCTTTACTTTTCTCATGCCTCGGACAGCATGTTAATTACAGTATTGTACACAACCAGCAGCATCCCTCCTCCGGGTGCAAACCGGACAGCCTTTGGCACCAAGCCCTTATACAAGGCCTGGAATCTTGATGCGGCTCTTTACGACATCCAACGGAGTATTCAAAGCGGCTCCGAATGTTCCTCCTACTGAGCCAGCAATGAACTGATTCAAGAGTTCACTCTCTTTTGTTGTCACCTGCGGAAGAAGCGACCCTACTTTGAAGATGCAACCGAAATAACCAGCATCCCAAACAATGTGCCGCCAGACGGTCCTCTTAAAGCCTCGGTAAAGCCCAAAAAGCCCAGATTCTCGACCAACTTGAATGGTACAGTCAAGAACACCTCTATATTGCTTGACTGATGACTGATTCTGGAGACGGATTTTTACCAGCTCAAAAGGCACGACGACAAAAGCTTCCGTCGCCCCAGCACTTGCCCCAGTCATGAAGGCCAGAGACTAACTTGGTTGCTTTACTCCAAGGACAGAATTCTAAAATTTTCTCCACTGATCATTGGCTGCAAATTTCGTGGCTCTGGTCATCAGAGTGGCAAATGTCAGCTCATCGAAGCCGGAACAAGAGGTAAGGGAATGGGACGCAACGAAACGGATGAGGATGGAAAATCAATATCGAATCACTCACCTTTTGGGCATCTCCATCAACATTGGAGCGGCGATTCCACGATATAAACGGGTGAACCTGGAATATAAATGTTTGCATCTAACAGAACATCGCAATTACTGGCCTTTTCACTTACCCATCCTCCTTTATAGTCTTTGCAAGGCAATTTACCATCCCCGAATACTGCAATGCTCCACCTACTGTCCTTTGAAGCTGTCTTGAAAATATATTAGCGAGGCAACTTGAGACAGAGTCGGGATTATCGCTTACAGCCTCGTTTTTACAACGTCCAATGGATACCTTAGTTCATGTGAGAATATTATTTTTAACCTTCTCACTACCAAAATTTCCTTTTATCTTCTTGCTGTATTTACATCACTGATAACTATCCAGGGATGTAAGCGAAGGGCTTGAATATCAGGCACAGCAAGGCCTAGGCGTCTTAAGTCTCTACTTACTTCTGAGATTCCCGCGACAGCACCTGTAGCAAAGAGTCAGTTCCTGGAGCTTCCTAGTGCTCGGCAAAGATATCGAATATTCGATTCATTGGTCACGTGGTCATACCAAGACTAGGATATAGAGCCCGTCACTCCAGTTATATATAACAGACATTCATTGGGTTGAATGTGAGAAGGCATGACACCCTTTCAAATTGTAGAAAAAATAGCGCACGCATTCAATTTTCAAAAACAGTCTCTGTATATACATCTCTTAATAGAACTAATTTCCTCATCGTCTGACTATTCAAAGAATGTCAACGAACACCAATTGTATCCCGAACTTGACTGAACAATCTCTCCACTGATACCCTAGCTGAACATATGGGCGCATACATGACATAATATAGGCGGTGGCAGAATAAATAAAACGAACAAAACGAATCGAATACGAATAATGCTACCCCAAACGAATACGAATTCGAATAATCCAAAAATCTATTCGTTTTATTCGATGCCGAGCGATAGAGCTTCCATGCTATGTCTCCTTTTCATGATATGATCTATCACGTATCTGCAAGAAATTGATGCGGAGATGGAGGTCCATTTTTGCGGTTGGTCATTTCAGCGATTAGTCCAGGCGAGGACACCACAGAAGAGAAAAGAAAGCAGGAGAGGAAGAAGTCACTTATCCCAGCGAAAACCTAGGTGTACCTAGATGCACTTGCACAAATATTTTCCAAGGTTAAGCACCTAATGTAATCCGCGATATACGAGATACGAAGTGCCCCACATAGTGGAAAAGCCCGATAAACTGGGGTCAGATCCTTCCCCACAACCATTCATCCAAGATGGATACCGTGCCGGATGGGTTGATACCATGTGGAGATTGGAATTTGTCGGAGATGATGCATTTCCCACTTTGCGTGGCAACTAAGTTGTTATATAGGTGACGTCAAAGGTGCCACTTAATTGTATCTTATATGGCCTCTGTGCATCGAGTTTCCGAGTAACAGATTTCTCAAAATCGAACTACCAATTTACAAACTCCATTTGAACTTCGGGTGATATTCATTCTCAACTTTGCCATGTCTCCAATTGTTTCAAGAAAGGCAGAGACCGACCCACAAAAGGTATTCCACTATACCGACCTACAGAGGACGAAGCCTACTCGTGAAAATGATCCGTACGACTACCAACCTGGGTTCGGCAACCGATTTCAGTCTGAAGTGATTCCAGGCTCATTGCCAATTGCACAGAACAATCCCCAGGATCGTGGGTTTGGCCTTTACACTGAGGGAATTACTTATTCTGCTTTTGCGGCTCCACGTCATGTCAACTCGAGCACGTACATGTATCGTGCCCGACCATCTGCCGCTCACCGTAAGTACTACTTGAGAAGCTCAAACATCCTATATGTTACCTGGACAGGAACATATGATAGAATGAAACAGAAAACAGTCAAGCTAATGGCCTCGCAGAGGGTTATGGAGACATTGAAACCAAGTCTCATATCGAGAACTCGTTTCTCTCGTTGAATCCTAAAGTTCAGCCACTGCCGCAGCAGGCTGAGTGGTCGCCATTCCCTCTGCCGAAAGATGATGAGCAAATCGATTTCACCGATGGCCTACACACCATCTGTGGGAGTGGTGACCCAAACTTGAAGCAGGGTCTTGCCCTTTATGTCTACATGATGAATACCGATATGAAAAACAAGGCATTCTGTAACACTGACGGAGACTTCCTCATCACACCCCAACTGGGCATCCTCGATGTGCAAACTGAGATGGGCAAGCTCTTTGTACAGCCCGGTGAGATTTGTGTTATTCAACGCGGAGTTCGCTTTAGGATTAACCTGGCCAACGGGAGTCCTGTGGCTCGTGGCCATATCGCCGAGATCTGGGGCTCAACATGGCAACTACCGGATCTGGGACCCCTTGGTGGTCATGGACTGGCAAACCCAAGGGACTTCCTCCACCCGGTTGCATATATCGACGAGGATTTACACATGCCCTTTACCATTGTGGTAAAAAACACCGGGAAGCTTGTTGTGATCAAGCAAGACCACAGTCCCTTCGACGTAGTTGCATGGCACGGTAATTGTGTTCCATATAAGGCAAGTTCAACAACAGATCACCATTCTAGATGAAATGTGACTTGGGTTAACAAAATGCATAGTACGATCTCACCAAATTCGTTGCTCAGAACACAGCCACTGTTGATCACACGGACCCTAGCGTGAATACTGTGCTCACTGCTCCATCTATTGACCCGCATCAGCCCCTGGCGGACTACCTCTGGTTTGGCCCTCGGTGGGATTCGGCAACCAACACATTCCGTCCGCCTTATTTCCACCGTAACAGTGCATCCGAACTTCTGGCCTGTATTTACGGTGCGGGACTTGGTCGGTCGGATGAGTTCCAGCCAGGCGGCTGCAGTTACGAAGGTGGACACACGCCCCACGGAGGATTTAGCGACGAGTATCTGTATGAGCGTCCGCTGCAGGTCAATGAACCACGTAGAATCTTGGAGAGTCAGTCACTCCACTCTCTAAATGCCATAGCTAAGCACTAACCATGAGATACCTAACAGACCAGATGACAATCATGGTCGAGTCTTCTCGTACCTTTCTTTTCACTGAGTATGCGCGCCAGATATGTGGTGTCATTCATACTCAGGGTACTGACCCCAAGGTTTGGGACAAGCTGCCCGACCACTTTTCAGCTCACCCTCTGACCAAGGAGCTGCTGGCGCGAGTGGCCAAGGACAAGGCTGAGCAGAGGAAGGCAACCGACTATTACCACTCGGTCAACATCGAAGAAGGGTCTCAACTCGTCGCCTCGCTTGCCAAATGAGACACCGGAAAATAGGTTCAGTCCTTTTAGTCATATAGTTAATTTATGCAGCTTACTAAAAAAACCCCCTCCATTTGCCTTCCAAGGTTCCATTGAGTCCATTCAGTATGTGGATCATAATAGGGAAATCCCAATGTATGCACGCTTGAATGTAATTCAGAATGTTTTTCTCGGGGTGTTTATCGGCGTACCGGGCTCATAACTGTCGAATGAGAACTGAATAGTGGATTCGTGCGAGCAAATAGGAACAGAGTAGTCAAATATGTATGTGTGTGTATTCGCAGCAGTAAAATTTGCCAACGTATGAGAGCTGACTAATAATGCACTAAACTAAACTTGGAATCAGTCCTTTGACAGATCAGATAATCATTATGGTTGAGGCTTGTCGTACTTTTCTCTTCACTGAGTACGCTCGCAAGGTTTGTGGTGTGATTCATACCCAGGGGACAGACCAAAGGGTTTGAGATAGACTGACTGATCACTTTTCTGTTCATCCTTTGACCAAAGAGCTACTGGCGCGTGTGGCCAAGAATCAGGCCGAGCACAGGAAAGCAACTGACTAATACCACGAGGTCAATATCAACGAGGGTCTGACCTCTTCGCATCGCTTGCAAAGTTAAGAGGTGGGAAATGCTGCTACATAGACATATGTTTTTGAGAAAGACTGTTTCCTTTTAAGAATATTCTATGTTTAAAATTTGCCACCTCATCTTGCATAAATGTATGTACAAGTAAAACTTCTCAAATTGAATATTATTTGATCTTCCTTTTTGGCTGGATCGACAATTTCGTCATGGTCAATTGGTACAATCCATATCGACTAACGAGTTACTCATTATCCGGAGTACTTGACTGAGTCCTTCGATTGTTCCCTTATTGAGGTCCTCTAGGAGATTGGCATACTCCAAGAAGATCATATGAGCCCCGTCATATCCACCGTCAATAGAATTCCCCATGAAGCTAAGAGGCGACTCGCTTTCTATGAATCGGCTGGCCGGGCTGTCCGACCTTCGGTCTCCTATCGCCGTCTCCGATAATGGCACGAGACCCATGAGCCCTAGACCTGGCCAGTCAACATCGTCTAACATTTCACAAGGCTCCGCATCGACCTCCACTGACTTTCTCCTCTCAGCATCGTGTTTATCGTCGTTGTTGGAGTGAACCGTGAAGATATATAGGCCTAGGACAAGGGCTGCGAGAAACACTGACACTTCGGTATGTTCGGTATGAAACATAACACTGTCAGTGATGCGCCGTCGGTTCATAGCTTTAAATATCCCCGCTGCGTGGAGACAGGCCCGCCGCGCATAATGAGTTTTGCTCCACAAAGCTATGATTTGCAGGGCAGAATGAGCATGCTCGAGACCATAGCGCCCGGTAGCACTCTCGAGAGTTTCAACGTTCACAAGTAGCTGGAGGTTGAGGAAGTGCCATAGGGTAACGCAGTTCGGGTTTTCGTATTGCAGAAATTGAGCGTAATTTATATAGACTTTTTGCAGACCGTGGCCTATCATTTTACTTGATTCGTCTTTCGCGTAGATGGCTCCAGGTACGATCAGTCGCTTGCCTTGTTCTATCTCCATAGGGCCTTGTGGTATGATACGCCGGCGGATCTCCAATATGCGAATCCAAAAAATGGATAAAAGACCCATCATTCCTATCGGAGACATCTGTTGCGCCAATGGCAGCGCTAACAAGGGCCTATGCAATTCGATCAATACTGGCGGATGGTCGATACAAGCGGTTGTATCAATAAGGCGCTTCCAAGACTTTGCAGACGAGCTTCGGAATAGTTCTGTGGAGCAAGGCAAGTCATAACGCATTGCGTGTATAAAGATAAGAGGGGTCGTGCCGAGTTTATATGACCACCAGGAGTCAGTCACAATGAGTGTGGCAACAAGTCTAAACAGAAATGCATGTATAAGCCCGGGAAATAAACTCAGAATGAGTCATGGAAAGCACGAGCAAGGTCCTACCTTTTCATACTCTCGACACAAGCCCAAAGCTTCCATTGCACGTCAATGTCACTTACAGGCTCATTTTGCAAAGGACTATTTGCTTGTGCCTGACCTAGTAACTCGGCTATTGGGGGTAGGCTCGAATGGGGCTGAAATAAGCCAGATAGTTGGGCTACCTGAGATACTGCGTCAGGCATATCATACTAACAAGGGGCGGATGAGATTGAATTGTCTTACTGTGATCGTCTGGTGATACAACATCTGTGACATCATTGTTTCTTGGTGATTCTGTTTCTCGAGATATTAGCCCTACACTATCTCACTCTCTATGTCCTATGAGAGATGAAGGAGCGTTCGTACCTTACTTGGATGAAGTGACACTGCATATAGAAGTAGAGTGGCAGCGCTGAGATTTGAGACAAGACGCTTAGAATCGTCCGGGCCAAAGTTGGGCTCTGCTAGGTCTGCACAGCACTTTTTTATTGCAATCTGGTGAATAAGAATGATCAGCAATAGCAATATAGTGCAGGCGAAACTGGCAAAACTAGCAAAACTCACCGGTAAATACCTGTCTACATACCCGTTTGTCTTTTCCGCGTTGAGCACCAAAAAACCCAACAAGCATAACGCAAATACGATGGATTTCGGGGCTGCACGCACTACAAAGGTTGGTTGGTGCAGAAATGAAACCAAGCAGTGTGTTTGCCGCAATACTGTGGATAATCCTAAGTTCAACAAGCGAGTGGACGGAAAGCCGGAATCAGAAGGCATACTCGAGCCATCATAGCTACGGC
Source organism: Penicillium taxi (assembly GCF_028828555.1). Lineage (NCBI taxonomy): Eukaryota > Fungi > Ascomycota > Eurotiomycetes > Eurotiales > Aspergillaceae > Penicillium > Penicillium taxi. The sequence continues at coordinate 4,997,559 of NW_026643207.1, read as the reverse complement.
TGGTAGTGTGGCTAGTGGCGTATGACAGGCTGTCGCTCCGTTGCGGCTGCGCTGGGGATTTTGGGGCAAATTCTCGCACTAGCTCCTGTTGCTGGCTGTCGTCCAACCCCCAATCCGTATTTTGCGAGCCATTCATAGACACCATTGAAGACCCGGGGTGAAGATTGTCGCTTGCTGCAGTATTCCTACTAGGCATGATCAAACTTTTCCACAGGTTACATGTAAATCCACAATCCTGCGAACTCCATCGTTTTGGCCAGAGTCGAGACACGAGGGAGAAGCGTTCAGCTGGAATACTGTTCGTTCGCTCTTCACTGGAGGTCTCCGAGCCAGAAACTGTAGAAGAAAACTCAGAGAAAGGGAACTCCAAATATGGTGCCACGTTGGAATCAGGGCTATGGAGGAGGGAGAATATGTCGGCACCAAGAGGAGGTAGCTCCAAATTAGTGAATGTATCGTCTAATATGAGTCGCCAGTGAGCACATGTGAAACGCAAAAGGAGGGAAGTTCGGTAACCGTACTTATTTGATGAAATCGAGGCGAAACATTGTCAGATTCATGATTAATCATGGAAACTCGCTGATAGTCGGGGGTATCGACATGCCTTTCCTGCGCTGTTGGGCGATGGTGTCCTTCAGAGGATTGATTCGCCATAGGATGCAATTGATGGTGATCAATCTGTGGAACTGCAGGCCGATCACTTAACGGCGACGGCGCATTATTCATGGAATCATGCTCAGAGTGCCCCGCTCCGTTCGTACCTCTGGGGATAATCTGCTCGGCCACGGGGTTGTCATGGGCGAGAAGCATCGACGTCGAGATGAATTTGTCAAACTGAAACGCGGAGGAGAATTCAACCTGACTCAAGTGTGGGTTGGACATAAGTGCATTATTGGGCACGATATCATCGGTCATGGACGATGAAATATCTTGAGATACAGGGTTCGCCGCTCGGGCATGGACGTCCCAAAGCGAAGTTTGGTTTACTGGTGTCGTCCTTGAATCGGTTCGAGATTTGGTCCTCTTCGAATTGGCGGAAGCTGCTGGCACTTCGTCGTGCATGTATTTGACATGTCGCAGCAAGACATCACTATACGAGTAAATATGAGCGGGGAACGAAGAGAGGGCGTGGTAGAAGGAGCGTTTCAGACATCCGGCTCTGCCGACTCGAGGACGGCGAGGGGGTCTACTAACCTTCGCCCATACCGACGGTCGCAATGCGGACATGCGTATGGCTTTTCACCCGTGTCTAGTGGTGCGAAAAAATAAGGAAGTCAGTGCCGTAATCCTTGTCGTTGACTCGTCTGTTCATGACAGGCTAATGCACGACGTGCTAGCATTGAAATGCATGTTTGAGAATGGAACTCACGTGAGCGTTGATGGCGAAGCAGGTGCTCAGTCTTGTGGAATCTTCGATCGCAGTAAGGACAAACTTTCATTTTCTTTGGAGTGCGCCAGGAGCTCATCAGTCAGACACTGGGAGTCTGGCTGTCGACATCTAGGGGCACGATACTCTGGCAATTCAGCTGAGTTCAGAAGAGAGAAAGAGAGAGAGTTGTCGAGAAATCTAATAGAGGTTCATGGATTTGAAGGTTTGAAGAGAGAGGATTAAGGGGTTACTGGGTTTTACAGAGAAGACAAAGATGGGAACAGGAACTCGATAATATTGCAAGACTGATTCTTGGACGAATCATGGGGGATCCGGGTAGTTGTGCGTATTACATAATGGTCATATCATTTCCAGATTATCAACTCTGTTACAGAGAAGAAAAGAAAAAAGAAGAAAAAGAGGAATATTTACACGTCATGATTAATATCTAACCCCGGGGTTTTAAGCCGTGCTTTTAATTGGCGAATAGGATTCGGTACCATGTCATCCTGACCCACACTTAGTGAACCTTAGGCCTGAATACTGCGGGGGAACTGAACCATATTCTGTATAGCCGAGGCCCCATTGATCGGCACGGATATATCCAAGCCCTTTTTACAAGATCCGTATCCGTGGCCACTAGCTAATATCCGTAACTAGTGCTCGACAAAGATATCGAATATTCGAAATTCGATCGAATATTCGATTCATTGGTCACGTGGTCATACCAAGACTAGGATATAGAGCCCGTCACTCCAGTTATATATAACAGACATTCATTGGGTAGAATGTGAGAAGGCATGACACCCTTTCAAATTGTAGAAAAAATAGCGCACGCATTCAATTTTCAAAAACAGTCTCTGTATATACATCTCTTAATAGAACTTCCTCATCGTCTGACTATTCAAAGAATGTCAACGAACACCAATTGTATCCCGAACTTGACTGAACAATCTCTCCACTGATACCTTAGCTGAACATATGGGCGCATACATGACATAATATAGGCGGTGGCAGAATAAATAAAACGAATAAAACGAATCGAATACGAATAATGCTACCCCAAACGAATACGAATTCGAATTCGAATAATCCAAAATTCTATTCGTTTTATTCGATGCCGAGCGATAGGTATAACTTCTCGCAGTATTTTGTTGATAGTGGCGTTTACTGCGAAGGCGATATCCAGAGTATGCGAAGTCGCGTAGACCTCTGAAGCCAGGACGCTTCGAGTAACTCTCTTACACTTGATCGAGCTCCAGTGGATAATTTTGGCGTTGATGTGACCATCCTTGGTGCTGTGGCCATCTGCGAGTGCAATAACAAAGCCAATTTGCGAGCTATTATCAGCTTTATTTGCAAAGGATGCGTCTGTGAAAGCGAGTAGCTGAAGGTGTTGTCCTAGTTTGACGAAGCGGAGGCCTCTGGATTCGTTCTTGATTTGCCAACTCAGCCGTTGATTTAGTCTTTTCGCGTTTTCATTTCCTGGTTTAGTAACTTGGGCGGCGAATGAGAGGTCAAATGCAGCCTCTGGTTGACAGACTGTCGCGATATAAGATCCTCTGGCGCGTTGAGCGATGTATGAATCTTTAGAGACTGGCCCTTTAGGAACTGAAGAGAGCTTTCTGCATTGAGCTTCCTGGGAAATGATGATGGCTTCTCGAGGAACTGTTTCTTTCTGAATGATGCACCCATTGAATTTGAGGGGATGCGATGTTGACAATTTTTCTCGTCCTTTGGCTACAAATTGGGCCTGCTGGAGCATTTTCTCTTCTTTATTGGCAAAAACATCGTCTCCAAGAATTAGAGTGTCGTCAGTCTGGAGGCCAATGATGCCAAATAGGTCGTTCGAGGACAGTAAACAAGGGTCAAATATGGATTGTTCTGTCCCTAGCTGATTCAGGTGGTGGGAATGGTACGTCTTGAACCAATGGTTTCCTGCTTCAGGGATGCCATAAAGTGGTTTTACTACCTTAAGGGCAGTATTTTCCTGTAATCCAAATTCAGCTGGCGGTCGGATATAGATCTCTCGATTCAGATTTGTCGTGGATTGAACATAAGCTTGGGAAATATCCCTTAGGAACAGGTTGTAATTGACTTCTGTTTCTGGCCAGAGTTTCATGGCGGCGATGCAGAGAATAAGTCTCTGGCTTACTTTCTGAATTGTGTGCGCCTGAGTTAGAACAGTCTCTTTTTCCTGGTCATTGTAGGCTTGAACTACTAGTCTGGACTTCTCATATGCTTTATCTGTCCCTTGGTGCTTGGTTTCATCAACGAAACGGGAATTGAACAGTCTTAAATTCTCAAAAATTTTGGTAACAAGCTTAAAGACTCCTTTTATAAGTAAATCGTCGATCTCCTTTTGTCGCGAGGCCTGAAACTGTGTCTTGTATTGTGGTTTAGACACCTTTATAAAGGTAGTTGGCTCTGAAGTTGTTTCTGAAGTTGGAGTTGATGTCGTGTCTGGATGTTTTGGAGCGAATTCAGGGTGTCTCTGCGCGTCTAGGTATGGCTTTACCACTGTTGTTCTGAATGGTGTTGGGCCGATCGGTAAATTGATGATGCAGGTTTCTCCTTCTACTGAGAGTAGTGTAAATGATCCAGTCCATTGTCCTGTCTTCTGGGCATTCACTTCTCTCCATAGTAGAACTAGAGAGTTCAGGGGTAGCCCATGGATTGCCGTTGTTATCGGCCCGTTTCGTGTATTCAGGGCATCAGAAATCGAACATTCTGCGCGAAGTTTCTGAATCTCTGCCATAGCCTTACTGATGGCAGCTGCTCTCTGAGAAACTGAGGGCGATGGCGCATCTAGTTCGGCCATTCGAGGGTATGCGCCGAAGGTGAGAAGGGTGGGAACAAGACCATCGGGCCCAATACTATCGTTCAAGGCTTTGAAAGCCATTTGGAGAGCCATATTGTGAAGGGATCGTGCCTGCGTCCACGTCCATCCCACTGAGCCAAAAGACTATAATGATTTCGCTCTCAAGAAATCATACGCAGGTTCTACTTATATAGTGCCACTCTTGATCCTACACTAAACATCATTTGTCAAGGTATTCTTTTAACCTATGACACATATGTCTGTCGATTCTTGATCCTAGCTCTGCGATAATGATCTGGTAGACTCGCCGAAGTGGTCCATGATATCGTTCGACCATGCCGATCGAATTCTGGGCGTCCACAGGAACAGCTTTTATGGAGATTCCTAGTTTCTTGGCGTAATATTTGGAATCTCTGCTCACAAAGTTCTTGCCCTGATCATGTGTGATAACATCAGGTGGTCCTTGGTATCCTTGGTATATGTCTATCCAGCATGAGCGGATGACGTCCCAGGTGTGCTTTGCGGAGATATTATCAAGCCATCGGCCGGTCTGGAATCTAGTAGCCGTCGGAACATGGATATTGCAATCTTGCAATACCATAAACCCGGAACGGAACAAACAGACCCCCGAGTCACGGGGGAACGACTCTATTAGGAACTCAAGTAGCTACATGAATCGAACACATTTCACACCACTTTGCACAACGTATATACTAAGAATCTAGGCCGAACCATAGCCTTTTCCAGTGTATATAGTGCAACGTGTGAACCCTTTCCTTTCAACGTAGTTGATCGACAGTAGCTTTATCGACAATATGTAAAATTGGCTCTGATCTTCTGTTGTTTTCCATATACATAATATCGACGATGATGTTATAGTTGAATCGAACATCATCACCTTGAAGCTTAAACCGGAAACGGCCTGGCGATCTGCCAAATTTCTGACAGTGTTGGCAGAACTTGGCTATCTGCTCTAGAGCTTGATTTTGGATATCGTGGCCAGATCTATAAAGGATAGACTGGAGCTTTAGAACTGATGGGTGGCCAAATCGACGATGTAGGCGGCGAAGTTCTATGTCTGCAAGAAGGCATTCGGTGCTGAATGATGATATGATATAGCCTGCGACTGCTTTCTAGAGCAGAAATGGGTGGCCGAATCGACGGACAATTGGGATTGATTTTAGGCTTTTTGAAGAGATAATGACATTCCAAAGATTATCATAATAGAATCCAAGTCGATCCATATCTGCAAGGCAGAGTAGAAATAGCGTGTCTGCATGAACCACATGGAATTGGATTTCGCCAATCGGGGTGTGGATAAGGACTGTGCCGATCGAAGAGGTCGCTCCAATTCCAAATTTTACAGAAACTTGGCCAGCTGAGGACGTATTGAGATTGATATCGATGAGCTTTTGGAGGGCTTGAATTTGGCCATATCCGGCTGTAGACTTCCTTAATGCTCCAGTATCGATCATTATCCCAACAAATGCGTCTAAATTGTATCTCGTGGTGGTGATGGTGGTGTATGTAAATGGGTCATTTTCAGTGGTTTCTACTAGAGATTTGATAGCCGAAGACTGACTGGCTGGAGACTGGCTTTCTGGGATAATCGAGTGAAGATATGCCCTATCAGCTAGTTCAGATGTCATGGTTTCTGCTTCAAATGGTGTCATTTCTCCGCATGAAGTCATGAAGTTCTCTTCTTCTTCATCAGCCTCTCCAGAATCTCCAGAATTAGCATCATCCTGGGTTTGAGGTTCAGAGATAAGGGTTTCAAATGGCTCTGAATCTTCTTCTCCTTCGCCATCTTCTCCTTCGCATTGCACCATATATTGTTTGAATCGTCTCTTGAAGTTGCCAGAGCCACCATTCCGCTCGAGTGATTGTCGATATCTCTTTCGAGCTTGTTCCTGTTCGCCTTTGGTGTGTTTCCATGATAGATAATCTGGTTGATGGCAGATATAACATTTCTTCTTTGAATTCCATCTGCTATCGCGTTTTTGACTATAGGAGCGCTCTCGCTGACCGTTTCGGTCATTCCGATAGTATCTCCGGTCGGTGTAGAATGCTTCATGGTTCTGGAGTGTCTCTTGAGGCCGTGAATTTTCCTATGCTGTGATTGAGATTCGTATCTTGGTAATCATGGAGTTTGGAGCCCTATAGTATGAAGGAGAAAGCGGTCTACGACGGCAGAACCATCTGGTACCATTTATCTAGAAGTTGTGATAGTTACAGAATGAACACCTTTACACACCTCTTCACTTTTTGACTCCCTACCCTCACTGAGCTTTCTTTTGCAGTTGTGGTTGGTTTTTCTAGCTGAATCGACCTGCACGCTGACTGTGCTGCCTAGAGCGTTCCCCATTTTACTATCTATTATAAAGTAACGTTTTGATCACATGACTGCTTTGTTCCGTATTTCAACAATTATGTTCTTGTATTTAAATATGGAGTTGAATTTGATGCGTTTATTGAAATTATTGGTGGGGTGCCCGACCGGCCGGGATGCCCAACCGGCCGGGAATTACGTTAAACCCATCTATCTATTAGAAATCGCCTGTATAATGCAATCTATAAGGATGAAACATGCAAAAGAAATAACAAGAGCAAAACAGAAAACAAGAACCAACCACCTGCACACTTCACACAAGCAAACTATTCTGCCTTCTTGGATGCCTTGGTCCTAAGCCTCATCATCAAGTACACAGTGGCGTAAGAGCTCAAGGCGAAAATGACGCAAATTCCAATATCGCGCCAGCCATAATAGTAGTGTTTGATATTTAAAGTGCCCAAGTAGTCTTGTCCGGTGGTGTATTCGCAAACCTTGCAGTCCGAGGTGGCGGATGGGTTAACAAGATTGGCAGTAGAACCAGCGGTGCTGTTGAGATAGTCGGTAAGATATGATTGACAAGTTTGGCCACTAGGCGGATCAAACAAAGCAAACTCTTTCTCGGCGCAATTGACGTCCACGCCCCAAATGGCGAAGGTGAGAAGAGAGCCACTGATATAGGTGAATGGGTTGAGGTAGTAAATCCAGTACCGCCAGAAGGCTGTAATCTCAGAGTAAGGGACAAGCATGCCACAGAAAGCGACGAGGAAACCAAGGATGAGAGGATTTGCTAAGGCTGCGAATGTTGCGTTGGGCGCGTAAGCAGCGATGAATTGGCCCATGCCGGTATAAATGAACTCATATATCCAAATGATGAAGAAGTCTGCGCCAGCACGAGACGAGTCACTTGGAAAACCAACAGTCCAGTAGTAGCACACGTAATAGAGAACTGCACAAATGCATAGATATGGGAATTCCGAGACGATCAGCCCAGTGACAAATGCGACCCACGAGTACATACGGCTTTTCTTCTCGCGAGCGTCATATATTTCACGACGGGCAATGAAAAGAGGTTGTAGCTGACTGATAACACCGGGAGAAATGAAAATGACATTGTAAATGGCGAAAAGACGAAGCTGTAGATCGCCTATAGTATCTCCAATTTTCCAAAAAGTAAATCCATTGAATAGACCTAGAATGATGTGGAGAATCAATTTATTGTTCACGTAGCCGGTGTTCCTGAACATCGCAACATTCATTCGTTGGGTCACGATTTTGATCTGCGTCATAAGAGGTGTTGCGAATTCATTTTGATCGTTGTCAAAACCTGGCGGCTTAGAAGCTGCATCAGATACAATTTGATCGAGATGAGAAACCATGTATTGATGCTGTGGTGACTCCAGCCACTTCTGATGCCATTCGACACCAGGTAAGATATTGCCAGAAACAACATCAATCATATACTCAGCCGGGTTAGTTCCTGGAGGACACGGTGCTCCAAGGTTACCGAAATATTCTTTAATACAGGAACCGTCCTGGCCAATATCGCCAAGATACACCATTTTACCACCCTTCGCGAGAAGAAGTAGTTTATCGAACTGCGAGAAAAGCTGCGCAGAGGGCTGGTGAATTGTTACTAACACGGCCTGGCCGTGATCAGCAAGTTTTCGTAGGAATCGAACAGTATTAAATGCAGCCTGGCCGTCAAGACCAGAAGTGGGCTCGTCAAGGAAAATCAAGATCTTGGGCTTTGAAACTAGTTCGACTCCGATAGTGACTCTTTTCCTCTGCTCAATGCTAAGTCCTGCGCCGACTTGACCAATCAGAGTGTCCACAATATCATGAAGTTCTAGGAGGTTGATAATAACGTCGACATACGCAAGCTTCTCTTCTCTAGAATACTCTTTTGGTTGTCTGAGGAGGGCAGAAAACTCAAGAGCTTCTCTGACTGTAGCATACGGTTCATGTACATCAAGTTGTTCACAGTATCCAGAAGACCTCTGGAACGAGAGAGGGAGTGGGCGACCGTCGACAAGGATACTACCATGAATTGTGCCGTCAGTTTTCCGTTGAGCAAGGACATCCAGCAAGGTAGTTTTTCCAGCACCACTAGAGCCCATAAGAGCAGTAAGTGATCCTGGTTCAACCCAACCATAAACCTTGTCAAGTAGGACTCGATCTCCAGTAGGAGTTTTCACGGTATAAGTCAAATCTTTCCATGTGAAAATCGATGAGTTACGTTGCAGGTCCCTATTGCCTTCATCTTTTTCGTTAGGTGATGTTGATTCGATCGCGCCCTGGTCCATAGCTTGTAACTCTCTCTCTTTGGCTCTCGCATGATGTTGTTTCATCCTTTCGTAAGGGATAAGCATCGAGGGACCAGATTCCGAGCTATCGCTCCATGTCATAGTAGCAGTAACCGTGACGAAGACATTAAACGCCCAGAATGCCCAGTAAAATCCAAAGTTTCGCCAGATATGAGTATGCGAATAACTCATAGCATCGAGATACTGATCGCCGGTGACGAATGTTGCACCTAGAACAGCGCCAGAAACGCCAGTACACGCCTGGAGGCTAGAATCGGTATAGCCATCACCTGACGGGATCAAATTGCTGCCGATGCATTGAATGATCTTGCCATGGAATTCATTAGCAGCAAGTGCTTCGAATGCATAGGCGATTGGGTTAACATAGAAGATCCAACCAAACCACATATGCATTTGTGGTCGCTCAATCATGTATCCTGCATATACGATAAGGGCTGTGATGAGGAAACCGGAGACCTTAGAGGCACCGTCAAATGTCGAAAAGACAGCTCCAATTCCACGGAACATAGCCACCATACATATCGTACAACCGAAGAGATGGACCCAATAAGTAAAGAAGGCTCCAGCAGTCATCGTAAGTCCTGTCATGAAGTACAGAATCAATGAGAAATAGGAGATCTGAAGGAGATAAATCGGGATATCAAGAACAATCTGTGAGATGCAGAAGGCGACAGGGTGGAAGAATGCGAAGTGTTTTTGCTTCACAAGCACTGGACGACCATTGAACGATGCGACAACTTCAGCAAGAGGTGTCAAGATGCCGTTATAGATAATAGCGAAGAACATGGAACCGGACTTAATAAAGAGACCAGGGCTGTCCGAGGAGGCATTATAGAAAAGAGAAGCAGAACAAAGCGCTTGAATAAGTGTTGAAACTTGTTGAATCAAAAAGGTGGCTTTGTCGCCCTTAATGATCTGATACTGGCGAACGATACATGCCAGAACTTGATGGTAAAGACCAACAGTGAATATGGTTTTTCTGCCGAGGAACTTCTGCTTCTCCATGGTGACAGTTTCTTGGAACGCTGCAGTACGCTCTATAGCTGTTTTCGGATACTCCTCCTCCTCTTGACACATCTGTTGGAAAATGGGAGTGACTTCGTACGCTGAGCGAATATCGCGGGCTGTGCGAGGAAAAGAGCTTTCATAGCCGGGTGTGATCTCGCGTTCAGTAGGCACTGTGACACCGGTACAGTAATCTGCCACATTTGCTCCTTCACGGCAAGTAAACCCATTCGCTTCAAGGAATGGTCTTGCTTCAGACATAGGGCCATAGTAAATTTCTTCACCTTCATCCAGGACCAGGACCTTCCAAAATTATTCGAGTTAGTTTTATTTCATAACTCCATCTCATAAAGTGTGAGAAAGACTTACCTTATCAAACAAGTCATAGATTCCATTTCCGGCCTGGTAAAGGGTAACAATGGTGGCTAATCCCAAAATATCGGTAAGGGTTCGAATGAGTTTTGCCCAGTCAAGTGCCGAGCTTGCGTCTAAACCACGCGTGCTGTTATCCCAACAGAAAACTGACCCTCGAGTGGCCATACATTCAATGATAGAAACACGCTTCCTCTCACCTCCAGAGACTCCACGGACATACTCGTTACCAACCTTCGTGTTGGCGGTGTGTGTAATTCCTAAAGACCGAAGGAGAAAGTCCTTAAAGTCTTCACGATATTCTTTGGCGGTAGGTAAATCGGTTGGCCTGTTAAACGGAACTTTGTTCTTTGTTGCGAAATCCATCGTGTCGCCAACAGATAGGGTAGGGAAGAAAATCTCCTCTTCGGTATTCATCACGATCTGGCCTCTGTATGCTTCGGCTTCTTTATGGTCCATTGTTCCAAAGCGAACATCCCCTTCAACATCATAGGCACCGCGGCGGTTCGCTAGAAGCTTCAATAAAGTGGTACATCCAGAACCAGGACGTCCCAGAACCAAAAGCATCTCTCCAGGCTTCACGCAACCATGACTGTTTTTAAGAATCTGCTTCTGGGCAGGCTTATGGCGGAAAGCTCGAAACTGGTGCAAAAAATCGAGTTGGGAGATAGCGTTATGATTGATGGCCGAGTCAGCTTCAGGAACCGAAACAGTAAGATTCCTCCAGCTAACACCTAATTCACGACTCTTTAGTCCAGCGGAGAGCTCTCTATCTTTCAATTGCTTGACGTCTGCGCCAAACGCCCAATCTCCAAGTTCCGGGTCGTTGCCACTAAGCTTGTCGATGGAAACCTTTTCGGTGAAGTTCTTAAAGGGGGTCTCAACATTCTGGGAGCCGTTTTCGAACGTTTCGACGATAGTTGCACCACTTCCATTCAGCCTAGGCTGGTTGTATGGGGTGTTTGCCTCCATGGTTGGCGATGTAGAGTCAAGCCAGAGGAAGTAGACTCCTTTGTACAAATTTCAAAACATGAGAAATTCGCCATTATAAATAACTGAATGGAACCCCTAAGCAGAGAAAAATCGGATATACTGCTAGTTCTAATATGATTATATCCGAAGTAATGTGGATCTTGATATTTGACAAGTTCCGTGTCACGTGAGACGGAAGTAATGCTGCACTGACCTCGAGAAGTGTTCGGGTGCGCTCTTGGAACTGCTAGAATGTGAAGCCATAACTAGGTCACCTGAGGAGTTGAATTAAACTGACTTGTTAAATCTATCTCGAAAAATGGAAGATTGATAGCCCCTGATAGATTATGTAGCTGTTATTAAATTTAGACCCGAATCTTAATCTATGAGCTGTTCGGAAATCTATACCTATTATAAAATAGCGCTGATTTAAGTTTTGCTTAGTGTTCGGAGGAAAGTTCTTCTGTATCCACTTATATTCATGGATGTATCTGATTTCGAGATTAGCCTATCAAGATATCAATGATTATATCCGAAGTAATGTGGATCTACACTTGATACGGAACTTAATTGGCGCTATTCTATAATAGGTATAGAATTCCGGACAGCTCGTAGGTCCAGAATCGGTCTAGATTTAATCATAATCTATCAGGGGCTATCGATCTTCTATTTTTCGACGAAGATCTGCAGGACAACTCGACCCTACACGCTCTGTTTGTCTTCAAGGCCCTCATCTTCCGCGGCGTCCCTATCAAGCAACGCCCGAAGCTCAGCTATGACACTAAGAACTTTGTGTGCGTGCACCCTCTTCAACTTGCGTACAGTGACCAACAAGGACCTTGTGGGTGAGCCCGCGCTGGAGGGCGTGCACAGTGATGGAGTCGATTTCACTATGACAACCTTCCTGGGTAGCGAGAACATGACCAGCGACAGTGCTGTAACTTTTTTGCATGATATGCGCGCGAAGAACGCCCTACGCTGGGATGAAGTCAACCCCGTGCACACCATGGGCAGTTACCAACACCGGGACTTCTTGGACACATTGCTCTTCGTCGACCACGAGAGGAAACACAGCCTGTCTCCCGTCCACGCTGTTGATCCTGCTTGGCCTGCCACCCGAGACATGCTCATTTTCTTTACGCGTAAGCCAGTGGTCGAGGGTCACATCTCGCACCCCTATGATTCGCTGAACTCTCACCACTCCCTATGCGGGTGGAGTTGGTGTAGGTGGGTCTCTACGTCATATACTAAAAGAATTTTCTCTTTTCTTTACCCAAAATGCTCATGTCTTTTCATTTGTTTCTGTGGCTGATCGTCTATATTTCTCGGCTTCTGTCGCTCGCTTGGCGATATTCGAATATCTTAACTGAGAACGGTGAGCTCCAACGAACCACTACTCAACACCGTAGACAAACCACCAAGTGTAGTGGTCTCTACAGTACTGAATATTGTGGTTGTTGTGAAGTCTGATTTTTCATTGATGAAAGAACTAGCTACTTATAGTACATGGGCGCCCCTCTGCTCTGAACGAATGTCAACATTCGTCCGAGACAGAAGAGACGGTGAAGACGGGACATTACTGTCGCGGATGCACATCGCTCAAGGGTGTCGTTTGCGATGAATGCATATCGTTCAAGGATGCCGTGATATACTAATCCAGTTCCGGAGTCGCTGTCTCGGCAGAAGCTTTTTCGGCCGAAATACTTTCCGTCTGTTGATGGCCTTGTTTCTCGGCTGTCGCAACAGCTTCGGAATAAGAAAAAACAAGAAAAAAAACAAAGGTCTGCAACAGTGCATATGTGTGAAGGACAAATACTAATCTTGAATGCAGAACTAGTGATGCCGACAAACTGTCTTCATTAAGCTTGAAGAGAAGAGAGAGACTAGCTATGGACATGTGGCAATATAAGGGATGCGGGTGCGGGAGGCACGTGACGAGCATAAGTGGCACAGGCATGAATGCTAAAGCAGGCACCAGCCTGTTACAATATGCACGCCAAGAGAAAGTGGCGTTTGTCGGGCGGTTGCTTAAATAGCAAAAAGGAGATCCGGGGTGTCAACGAGTTCGTGTAGATTACGACCTAAACAGAATACACTAGGTAACATTAGTAATCAAGAGCGACTCTATATGGATCCTTGGGAGTGGCAGTGCCCAGGACCTTTCCAAGCTCTATCTCAGCGAAGAACCCCTTGAAGAATCCTTCGCTGCGACACCAGCTACTACCTCTGCGTTCTTGTATACCAGCGGAACGACAGGCAAATCCAAGCCATGTATACTCTCCCACGAATACTTCATTATTCAGGCCACACTCTTGATGGAAAGCTGCAAGCTCCGGACAGAGGATGTGCTCTACTGTCCATTCCTATTATTCCATGTAGATGCAACTGCACTCACCGTTATTCCCACTATTCTCCTTGGTGCCACCACCGCTCTGTCTCCCAGATTTACGGCAAGTCGATTCTGGGACGAGATCCGGGAGACCAAGACAACAGTGTATGATTTCATGGGGGCGACTCTGGCCTTGATCTACAAGCAGCCCCCGAGCCCACGAGATCGGGAGCATCGAGTTCGGCTCGCCTAGGGCTTTCTAATTCTAGCGTTTGCTGAAGATTACGAGCGGCGATTCGGTCATCCACTTCGTACCTTGTATGGTAGTGTGGAGGCTAGCATCCCCATTGTGCAAGAAGGCCCTCTTGTTCCAGGATCCTGTGGCATCTTGCGCCCAGGGTACCAACTCCGCATCGCCGACCAGGAAGACGAGTCACTGCCTCCTAATACTCCGGGTCAGTTGTTGCTGCGCAGTGAAAACCCCAATGCCTTCTTCCAGGGCTATTTTAATGACCCAGCAAATACGGTCAAGGCGTATGCCAATATGTGGTTGCACACAGGTGACATCGCGAAGGTGGATGAACGCGGCAATGTCTACTTTATTGGCCGTATCAAAGACATTATTCGACGGCGAGGGGAAAATATCAATCCTTCAGAAGTGGAAGAGGAGCTTCTGCAGCATCCCGAAGTCGTCATTGTCGCTGGGTTTGCGATTCCTAGCGAGCTGGGAGCGGGAACTGAAGATGATCTGAAGGTCGTGGTGAAGCTACGCAATGAGAGCACAATTGATGAGCACGCCTTATGGCAATGGTCGCAGAAGTATATGGCACGGCAACAGGTACCCACGGTGATTGAGATCGTGGAAGAACTGAAACAAACGCCAACTGGGAAAATCGAGAAAGGCTCGCTGACGACAGAGGGCGGAAAGAGGTTTACAACGCGTCCCGCAAGACTCTAGAAGGCTTTTTCACGAGATAGCACGGCATCACGGTCATTGAGCATAATTGAACTTCAATTTTGGTAAAACATCTAACTAAACCAGCAGAATATCCACTCTAAGATCTCTCACCACATCTCTCCAGTCTGAAGTAATACGCCCCTTATCTATCGTGCTTTCTAAGTGCGCATTTTCTCTCTGCCAAACCTCCTCGATGATCCGTTTAACGGGAAGCCTGTTTCCGAGCCCAAAGTGAATAGATCGCTGAAGTCACTCCCGCGCCGAAGCCATATTCTCTTCTGTGTAAGCTTCGACCGCAGCAATGAAAGCTGGCCACAACGAGAAGTTCCCGCTACTCTGGGCGCAGAATGCGGAAATATTTTGAAATGTCAACGACACATATGTCGCGACACGCTTCGGCGGGGCGTCCATCAGCGATCGGTACAAGTAGATATAAGTGGTGTAGATAAATTCGTTGAGCTGGTAGCGTGCTAGATTCTGTACATGAGGAGCGGGCTGATCAGGCTCGGTGGAAAGAGCCAAGTCGATGTCTGGGTGGAAGGGTGGGCCGTCATTGGCCTGTGCCTGGAGAAGCCCTAGACAGGTCAGGACGTGGGAAACAGCGCGGTCGGCATCAAACTGGGTGCTGGCCGGTGGGTCTGATCGCATCTGCTGGCTGACGGTGGCGATGGCTGAAATACATTCGAGAAGGGATTTCTGGGCCCCAATTGTGAAACCGAACTATGGAGTGGATGAGATAGAGGCGCCAAATGCAAGTTCGGCACTGACTGGCGAAGGAGGAAGAGCGTCTACTGGAGTTGAGTTGTCTGGGGAAATGCGATCCGTTACATGTGGAAGACCGAGCATCAGCGCCAAAGGAGAGTGGGTGCTGTCCGTCGAAGTAGTGCTGCTGATAATCCCCACAATCAGCAAGCTCTGGATAGAGAAGCATGCGAATCGGGACTGGTTCCAGAGTTCATTGCTGTTGGAGTTGAGGAGAAAGGCCCACGCTCCCTGTAGGTGGTGCTTCCACTTTCTGGATTGGCCACTGTAGACCTAAAGATAAAAAGTAAGTCTATCTCTATCTCTATTCAAGTGGGTGAGGTAGTTCTTACTTCTGCCATCATCAGGGTCATGATTGCCGCCAAGATGGGCCCAGGATCCTTGTCCGCAGATGTCTGGATACCCATTATTGACGTGTTGGATGGAAGTATTATAGTGCCTCGCGGCCAAGCGCATCATATTTGCGGTGCCGCCGCCTAGATGGGCTAAATTAAAGGCGGCATGGTACAGGGCTCGTTCTCCGGGCACGGAGTATTTCAGTGACACCGAGGGATAGTACAGCTTCCAGGGGTTCCAGGGGTGCTCAAAGGGCATCATGACCGACGCCACATAATTGACGTAGTGATGAAAGAGGAACCTGTCCTCGCTGTTAGCGTGCCTCGCGTGAGTACCACCGTTGGCCAAGACTAGGTTGACTGTTGACGCTAACGAGGTGGGCGGCATCGCTGGTAATACTAGAAATGGGTTGTGGTCGACCACTGCGGGATACGGGCGCTTGTTCGCCTCGAATTCGTCGCATTGTGCGATCAAGATATCTAGCACGTCGGAGTCGAGAGGGGCACAATTCTCCCATGTCCGTTCTGTTTCGGAGTGAGCCGAGGCTTACGATGAGTGGCAGACTCAGAGGTCACATACCACAGTACATGTATCGCCGGCCGGTGGATCGATAGGATTGATTTCCATTCAGCTAGATGAGGCGCGTACTGGAACTATCACACTGCAGCCCTAGTCGTTGACACGCCGAGCACGGCAAAGCTTCGTCGCACTTCACCTTGCGTTCTCGACAGCGCCAACATCCCTGTTGCTTAATTAGATAGTTCCGACAGGGATTGCCGACACACTCACCGTAAACTCTCTCCGGCGTCGCGGGGCACGGATGGTCTTCATGGTCAAAGGAAGGAAGGCATGTCATGGCGAGGGATTGGGGGGTCGATCAACTCGGTGACTACTACAGGCGGCACCAGGTATCTCTACGGTCGCGTCAGGTAACCGGGTTTTTAGCGCAGTCTTAGCGCCACCAGGTAACTTATAAAAAGGTTTAGCGTGTGAGTGGAAAAATAAACAAAAATGAAAAAACACGAAAAGTGGGCTTTTTCCTAGAGAAGCAGCAAGCTAGTCTCTGTTTTGTCTTCTGTCTGGTTACCTTTCGGTAGCTTATCCGTGGCTATCTATTGATACGGGGAACGCTCGTAGGCAGTGCAGTCAAAATGCACAGGTCGATTCAGCTAGGACTTAGGTGTCGGAACTGCACTAACAGTAGGGGAATGGGACTCCGTAACAGAATGTCCCGGAAATGAAGGTAGATGTAAACAGTGGTCTAACTATGGGACGAAGTCCCATCTATTCCTCGCCAACGATACTGCCGCCGCTACTCTGACCGCTCACTACACCGCCTTCCCAACCCATAATACTAAGGGGGTACTCCTTCCCACTACACTATTTAGCAGCACTTAATAATCCCCTAAAATCAGAATGGTAAATGGTATTCTGTTACCTTATTCATGATAGCGGCGGTGTTCGTAGGTTGAGCCGTTGCTAATTCCCGGAAGAAGGATAATATCGCGGATCACCATATGGTGTACCCTCTATCTAAGGATTCTAGTTCATATAGGGTGTCTAGGAAGTGAATCGGAGGGATCTCGATGCACTATTACTTCTACGTTGATACGTGGAGTAATTATGCGGTAAGATATGTTGCTCATTCTAGGTTAATCGGATATGCCATTCACTTCCCGAGTCCATTCACTGCAGTAAACCAGATTCCATTGGTTCCAACAATGATTCTCTAAGAGAATTCTATATTCTTTGAAATCAAGTATTAGAGATAGAAAGGAGCCCCCAAAAGTCAGAACCACTTCCTGACTCGGTAAGAAATTCTTCAAAATTATGGAATGAATCTACGGTCAGCGCCAGGTCCATAAAATCTGAGAAGTCATCGGTTCTTTCGTGAATTGCTGAACTTGAATTAGCCCATCTGTTCAATTGCCCTCTTAACTGGTCTCCGTCTTGGCTTGTAGATGGCTGGTTAGCAGCAGCGCTTGGAGTTTGCGCCATACTGCTGGAGACCCCGAGCCCGGACCAGAGACCATTGATGAGGACGTCTGCCTTGGCTACTAGATCACGGGCCACGCTAGCCGCGCTCCTTGAGACGGCGACATTATTGCTCCCAAATATTTCAAAGGCAGCGACGGCCTTGTCTACCGCCTTACGGGCCGTGGGTGTGGACGGACCGATGGGGTAAGCCAACAGGAAGCCAATCATGGTCACGGTAGCATTCCACTGCCACTGGAACGCCTCATGCCAGCCATTTAATAGGTCTGTCTCGCTGAGCACCTGGTGCATCATACAGGTGTGGGCGATGGCATGGTTGATACAAGCGGATGCATGGGCATCAGCCATAGGGATGCCAACGTCATACTTGCTCGAAAACGTGATGAATACCCGATAAAAGTTCATACAAAGGGTGTGGTAAACAAGCTCAAGACAGATGCGCTGTCGCTGGAGCCATATAGGAGCATGCTGGTCTATTTCTAGTGATGAACGATCGGTCGAGAATGGTCTACCCCCGTCTCTACGTTTGGTCTTGATCCCCTCCGGGACTGCATTAAGCCATCCCTGAAGGGCACCCATATATGAGATAAGCGCTTTAGCACAGTCCTCAAGAGTGTTTGGGTCTTCGTATGGTCTGCTGAGTCCACGCGAACGCAGGATTTCCTCATAGTCGTCGTAGACGGCTTCGTATATCTGGCGGGCTACCGAGACGAGTTTTTGGCACTCTACCGTGTACGTGAGCCACGTAACATCAGTACCATAGTTTCCTAGAATCGAGCCACTAGAAACGGCGATTTCCTGATCTTCCGATGGCAGGGAGCATGTCACATCTATGGTCTGGAAAGAAAAGCTACGGCCTAGCTTCATGCACGTCTTCGACTCTACTGTAGATAGCACCCACCAGACCCGTCTTCGCAGTTCTCTCTCTGCTGGAGGCAGGCTGAGCGGGGGGTCGAGATGGAGGCCTAAGATTTGAGCTGTCCTGACGGCCAACGCCAGGGTGCTGTGAGCCATGTTCTGAAACGATGCGCAGCAGAGATACACGACAGTATAGATGTGGCACTGGAGCGCTGTGATGGATGGACTCTCGAGGTCGGTAGCTAAAAGAGCCTGCGCTCTTCGATAAAACCAGCGGCCTGCAATGGTGGAGTCGTTTCGGTCTATCTCGGGCCCGGATGGGATAGATCCACTCGGCAGCAAAGCGCAGCCATACTGCATGCATAGGGCGAGGATGATGTCGACCAGCGCGGATGGCTTCCGTATACGTGCCTCGGTGTCATCCCAGAGGCTTTGGTAGTGTGCCCTCAAGTCTCTCTCGTCCACAATGGGCATTGTGCAGTAGTAGAACTGCCAAAAGAGCCCTAGGAAATACTCCTCTTGCGTTCTAGAGAGAAAAACCTGGTCAGAGGCTGGGTAGCGCCTAGGTGGAAGGTCCTCGCCGCCGCCTAGTACCACGACATCAGGGGTTTCTGGAGCGGAAAATGACTTGCTTGCTGAATGCGGCTGCAACTGCTGGTCGAAGTAAGGTTGTTGAAGCTCCTCGACGAGACACACATTGACCCGATTGAGAAAATAAAACGAGGACGACGGGCCGTAGTACGAGCTCCGTTGCGACCGAGCAGTCCTACAGTAGACTCCTTCCCACCTCCTCTTTTCAAAACGTTTATGATAGGCCGCAACACCTGTAGCATTCTTGATTACATTGTTATGATCGAGTGTTGTGCTTAAGGGCCCGGAGGAAGCACAGGTCGTAGCGTCCGAGATATTCTCGTTTGATTCTGTGAGAGGGCCACGCCCATGGCCTGCGCCGGTCTCGAGGTCCTTTATTTGCAGCCTTAGCTTTTCAATCTGTCTATAAGATTACCGAGTCAACAAAAGATTCCCCGGCGCACGTCAAAAACAACGACAGCTACCTTAATGCGTGGGGCAGTGACCGTATCTCCGCAGTGTTTTTCTTTCTACATTGACCGCCCCGCTGCTGGCAGTTTTTACACGGAGAGTAGGCATCGCATTTGATGCGGTGCAAGCGACACCAATCACATGCCCTAGACACTTGTTTCCGTTTGGGTTGCGCATTCCCGCGTGATAACACCGGGGCTGTTGTGCGTTCGTCGTCCTGCTCGGAAGGACCAGAAGACACGCCGATGAATGAGCCAAACATGCTCGCTGATTGAAAATTTGATTTCTGCTTAATGTGAGGATGTAGGAAGCGAATCTTACAGATTCTACCATCTACCATCGATCTCCTTCAGTCCGGCGACGTTGTACTCCTGAACTCCGGGAATCGAAAGAGGATTCGGAATGTCCATCTTTGTACTAGTAAGTGAGCTTTGACATGTTGATTGGTCAGATCCCACACAGAGCTGCTCCACTATCTCCGAAAGGAGTTTCTGGAAGAAGTTCCGGAGTTTCGGCACCAACGACTCATTATAAGAAAAAGAGAAAGGGAGAGGTACAGAGATGGTCAAGCATATAAATCGCGTCATTCCACTTGAAAGATGAAAATCCCACTTCCGAAGAAGTTAGTTTAGACAGAGTGTAACTCGAACACAGTAGCGAAATGCCTTCAATCGCGGATATAGAAGACCATTCTGGTATCGACACGACTATCGAGAGTCCGATGTCGCAGCAAGATACAGCATTTAAAGAAGCCATCGGTGAGCTCTCCAGCAACGAGAGCTTGCACAATCCTGAAAGGACGATCAGGGGCTTCCGCTGGTTTCTAGTCTGCATCGCCATCTTCTCCGCCAACCTCCTCTACGGACTAGACACCACTATCTCGGCTGACATCCAGGGGACTGTTTCAAAAGCCTTTAACAATGTGACGCAGCTGGGGTGGTTAGGTATTGGGTTTACCCTCGGCTCGACTGTGGCCATTTTGCCGCTGGGCAAGGCGTATGGTATCTTCGACACGAAATGGCTGTATATCGGCTGCTTGACCATGTTCGCCGCTGGTAGTGCTCTATGTGGCGCGGCACCCAGCATGAATGCCTTGATCATCGGACGTGTATGGGCTGGTGTAGGGGGTGCTGGCATGTATCTTGGGTATAAGCCCTCTTACTTTCTTTCACTATTATTTCGGATCTCCTTCGGTTTGGCAAGTATGCTGACGGATATAACTATTCAGAACGCTTAACCTTGTTACTATCACAAGCACCTCTCGGGAAGCAGCATTCTACGTTGGATTGATAGGCTTTGTCTATGGCGGAGGTTGTATTCTGGGGCCGATTGTTGGCGGTCTCTTCGCAGACAGCGGCGCTACATGGCGATGGGTACGACTCTCCCTGATTCCCTATTCCTTCTTGGACCAGAATCTTGCTGTGTTAAAATTCACTACATAGGCTTTTTACTTGAATCTCGTCATATTTGCTGTCACCTTACCAATCTACCTAATCGTGCTCCCTTCCTTCCCTCGTGAGGCTGACCGCAACTTTATCCAGAAACTGAAAGAGCTCGACTGGGCCGGCATCATCCTCACGGCGGGTATGTATTTATGCTTTGTCCTCGCATTCACCTTTGGAGGCGCTATCTGGGCCTGGAACGATAGCCGTGTGATAGCCCTAATTGTGCTCTTTGGTGTCGTTACCGCTTGCTTTGTCACGTCGCAGCATCTAGCATTCTTGACCACTAAGAAGAACAGATTGTTTCCGTGTGACTTTCTACGCAACCCGCAGCTTGTTCTGCTCTACATCTGCATGGCATGCGGTGGTGCGGCGTTGTTCGTCGCCATCTATTATATTCCGCTCTATTTCCTGTTCGTGTACGGCGACAGTGGCGTGCAGGCTGCAGTGCGCTTGCTCCCGTTTGTCTGTGTATACGTCTGCTCCATACTGACGTGTGGTTATGTGATGCCTCGCGTGGGTTACCACATAGTATGGTACCTTGTCAGCGCCATTTTTCTGATTTGTGGAGGTACCGCTATGTATACTATTAGGGCAGACACCTCTCCTGCCCACGTGTATGGCTTCTCTGTGCTGGTTGGTCTGGGCCTTATAGTCAGTCAGGCCAGCTACTCTGTCGCTGCTTCGAAGGTGGACGCCGATCGAAGCGCCGAGGTCATTCAGTTCTTCAATATCTCACAGGGCCAGAGTCAACTGCTGGGACTGGTCATTGCGAGCTCAATCTACCAGAGCACTGCATTTGACGGCATGAAATCTGCGCTGGCTGGTCTGGGGTTCTCGGACAGCGAGATTCAGACAGCCATTGCCGGCGCACAGAGTGCCATTCTTGAACAAATCAGCCCAGAGCTCCGTGCCAAGTGCATACAGATCATCGTCAGGTCAATCGGGTATGACTGGTTGCTGGTTGTAGTGGCCGGTGCGCTACAACTGATATGTGCACTCTTCTTGACTAAAAAGCGCTTCTAAACTTTGAGAAGGAATTGCGGAGCGACTCTGAAGCTGGAATATAGTTCTAAATGGGGCTTGGTCTCTATCTTTGCGGGTCTCCTTACCACTCCCCTCTCTGCTCTCTATTCTGCCCGTCTTACTATTGCAGGTATAACCTGCTAACACCATGATACTAAGATTCAAGCATCATGGAACGAATTTATATAATGTTAAGAGCTTTACAGACCTACAGGATAAAGGGCTTAGATAAAAATTGCCAACAGAACTGGAGAAAAACAGGCTCAGATTACTTGCTTTCTCGGTATACTGAAGCTCAAAATCAACACTCGACTATTATTGTAGCTAATGGAAAAGGTGCCCTTATATACTACCACGGAATATATGTTCTGGTCTTGGCTCTCAAACTATGTTATTAGCTGATGCGCATTTCTCTCTACGTCAATCAGGATCTCAGGAACTATTTCCAGCTTGAGTTCCAGCTTCAGTGCTGGCTCTAGTGCCAAAAATATCATCAAGAGTAGCTATAGCTATAGCTTCAGCTTCATTATAGCAGCTACAGGAGTGCTTCTTCTATGGCCAAAGCACTGAAACTAGAGGATTGAATCATGGTTGGGGCAGCTATTATCATCGTGCACTCATATTTACTATCACTACTTCCAACAAATAAAAGATGAATGCCTTTTTCAAAGGATAATATCGAAGAACAAGTATCCCTTCTTGTAATCTATATGCCTATCATCCGATAGCATATTCAATCATTTACTGAAGTATGGGACATTCATCCAATTTGAAAGCAAAGAAACCGGCCAAACAGTATTCCGGGGAATCTAATTTCAGAAGTGATTTCGGAAGGAATAGTTAAGGTTGGAATATAGATTTCTTATGATTACATTTAGTCTAGTTTAAAACATTTCATCATCTATTTAAATAGATAGCCTAAATCCTAATTTCCTTCTCTACTAAGTATGTAAGGGTTAGAGTCAAATACGGTTGGGCTACCGTAAGCAAGAGAAGAACTAGTGTGAGAAGGCTACCAGAAGACAGATGTGTGTGGTATCCCATAGGGCTTAATCCCACTAGGGTAATTAGGAACAAGAACAACTCTTGAAGTCCTTTAAGAGTCCTAAGACCTCAGGGAATTAAGTACATCAGGAAGTGGCAAACCTCTAACTAACTCACTCGGGGAATCTCTGTTCCCTCAGTGATCGCCGGTGCCTCTGGAGATTGGTATTCGCTACCATCTCGAGGCCGATCCTTGGTCGGCTCACAGACTCAGCTAATCCCTGACAGCTAGTCAAGCCAACTTGTGTAGGGAGTCCATTCCCCTTCTCAGCTTTCTGGCAGCTCCCAATCTAGTTCTTTGTTATATCTCACGCCGTTACAAAGTAGTTCAACTCTCAATCCAACTCTCAATCCAACTCTTAATATGGCATTAAGAGAGATAAACCCAGATCTACTAACTATTCTCCTTACTTTGGTACAAGTTTCAGTATTAGCTTCAGTATAAGCTATTCTTACTAAGTCTACAGCTCCATCTACAGCTTCAATCACTACTACGTCTACAACTTTATCACTGTTGGTACAATGGGAGTTGAGGTATCCGTTCTGATTGGACTGATACTCTCACTCCTAATTGGACCGACCAGCCCCAAGTGGGGCAGAGGAGTCTCTTTTAGTTCAGGAATAGATAGACTGGAATGGGACACACTTTACAACTCCAGGAACACGTACGTACAAGCATACCTACTGTGTTCAACGAGCGAGTGTCGCTCCCGACAATCACTACTCCATCTATAGCTTCAATAGCTTCTACAATTCCTGCACAATCAAATAGCAATACTCGATTTAGTGAGTCAAGTCGTGCTGCTCAAAGTATTCGGAGGCGTTATTTAGGTTTACCTAGTACACCTCCTCGTCCACAGTCACATCTACAAGAGTCAATTTTACCAATTACACATTGTCAACTCCATGTGCAGCTTTACATTTGGGAAGGGGAGAAAATATCAGACGTCTTAATATATCTGCTTCTCCAACTTTTCCTCTACTAATGAATATCTCTGATATTCCCTACTTCATCAATCATAAGCCACTTAGAACAGGATGCTTCCCTTATGATATATTACAGCAGGCTAGATATCAAAGGCGACTTCGGGATAAATCTCTACTCACTAAAAGCGTCAACGAAGTTGGGCGAGGAAGTGGGAGACATCTTATTCTTGATCTTCTTGTTGAAATGGATCGCTTTATGCACCAGCCCATTAAAGAGCTCTGTCAACAGCTAAAAATGGATAAAAATATGTATCAATTACATGTTCTCATCTCACGTTTTAGTAGCCTAACACCATCCAATCCATCTCCAAGGATATCTCCAGTACCATCTCCAGTGCCATCTTCAGTGCTATCTCCAGTGCCATCTCCAATGCCATCTCTAATAGTATCCACTACTAAAAGGGGGCGGCCAAGCACACGACAAAGCCAACGAGTTCGGAGAAAACGGGAATGATATAGCTGCTTTAGTCAATACATTTTACTTGTTATTTTACTTCCTTATTCTATTTACTTCATTATTTTAGTATTAATAGTATTTGAAGTTTGATTTAGTCGATTTGGGGCTATCCACTAGTAATATAGAGTGATATGTGATACGGGTATTCAAAGATTCTGCCAGGTGTAAGATATGTATTCTGTTTTCAGTTTTATGGGGTATTTCGCGGTGGCATTTACTAACCTCCGTAATTATGTTACAAGGTGACACGATTTGAAAATTGGGTCCGGAATCTGATCGTCATTTGAGTTTCCGGAGTACATAGGGTGGGCCAACCCTAAGGTACGCAGTGTAAAGGCAGGGTTTGTTTCAACTTTACTCAAACGTTCAAGGTGCAGGTCTGATTCGATGGCTCACATGGCAGCGGGCGCGCTCCCTTATTCCATAGTGGGGCCATTAGATAAAATATCACCTGTCCACTACTCCGTAGCCTCGACTCCTCATTTCTAATTTACCTACCCCCACTTATCAACTTGGCTGCGCACGCTTGATTCTTCGAAATATATTTTCTTTTGTTTGAATCAAGACAATTGTGGTTCCAATCTGTAGGCAGAAACATCTGCTTATCCAAAATTCTGATGTCGGAAGCTGTTCAGAAAGTCGAGAATTATTCGTCGCCGTCTTCTACCAGATCCAGAGGCTTATGCAAGACACGAACTCGATACTCGAATAATCCTTTTGAGAGAGGCTTTCGGACTGGATGTGCAAATATGACCAGTAGTCAAATAGCAGAGGTGAAGGAAGACTTTGATCTATCGAAAGAAGACATTCGTCTCTTAAAAAGCTCAGAATGGGCGGAACAAATGCGACCACTCTGTCAGTGGGAAGCAATAATCAAGGTTGGATTCATTTATATTTGAAAAGGAGCAGGAGCTAATGATTACGTAGGAGCACGGAATATATCATGAGTATTGCAAAATTTCTGCCCAGGAGTCTGGAGATCTCTGCCAAGATCTATTGCGCCAATTTTTTGAAAAAGAGGCTCCTGAATTACTAGACACTCACAAACTATACGAAGAGTGCATGGAATCGGGTGACTGGGGAAGGTGGAGTGCCAGTGGCCGAAAATGTCAATTATAAAGGCTAGCAGTAATTTCTACCGTATTCAACATATCTTTACCAGCCACTTGATAGGAAGCCATTTCTAACCTATAAACAACATTTTCGACGGCTTAATAATGATATCTCTTATTAGGCAGGCCAGCCTATTGCGAAGACTGAGTTTCTAAGGGTAATTCACCCTGTGCGAGGGAAAACCTTTAACCAAAAAATCATTTAGGACTCTTTTAAAGGGCGCAGTATTTATCCTGTGGATAGTAAAAACGTCTTAAGTAAGCTCCCTAATCAGTAGGATGCGATATCTGACCTTACTAAATGCCCTGAAGACCTGACACCATCTTCGCCACCATCGTCTAGTATTGAAAACACTCCTCCAAAAATCACGAAAACGCTTTAGAAGAACCAGCAGAAGCTACTTAAGCATATGGATCTCCTTATACCAAAGCTACAGCGTGGTCTTATATGTCTTTACCACCATTCCCAACTACTCCAGGAAAAGCTTAAATTTTGTAAAGATATAGTTGAGCATATTCGTGTTGCGAAAGAATCACTCCACCGCCCAAAAACTAAATGTCGGTTCACAGGGATCTTGATGCACTATTACTACTACGTTGATACGTGGAGTAAGTGTGCGGTAAGAGTGTGTTCATTTTAGGTCCCCGCGATGGAATTGGATATGCCCCAATTCCACTAGTTCTATTCACTTCCCGAGTCCATTCGCTGCAGTAAACCAGATTCCATTGGTTCTAACACTAAATGACAGCTTAAAGGGCTTCAGGATACTGGTATAATATATATAAGTGATGTAAATCGCGTAATTGCAACTAGAAAAGCGAAAGGAGGTGCGGTAAAAGAGAGGAAGCGGGAAAAATATTATGAAAAAAGATATGGTCATGAGCCACCACAACAGGATCAGGAAGAGGTTGAGATGGAAATAGAGGAGGAAAAAATAGAAGATACATCAAGAGGACCTGACCATCGTTCATTAATGGCGGCGATAGATAGAGATATACTCTATTTTGAACGGATGCGGCGTCAATATAGAGAATTGGCAGTTTGCCGCTGCGGTTGGTACACGCACTCCTTGTTGCCTGAAATTTATGGTGTCATTACTAAAATGATGACAAATTGGACACTGCCAAGAAATGTTGCTCCCGGCTGACGTCGATCGGTTCATCTATTTCTCCTCTCCTTCAAACTCCGTCAACCTTCAGTCTAGTCCATCTTTTTTGTTCTCTTTACTGCCACATCGCTTCCATTCTCGCCGCCTTGCGTCCGGACCTGCCATCTTTTCTCCTCACCAGGGAAAGGCACGTACTTGCCACCGGGCCGCTGAGTTTGGAGCGCGGTCTGCTGTTCAGAGTGCATGCTTGTGCACTAAATTCGAGGCTTCAAAAGCTGCCCACTCCCCTATCGTCGTTTTCCAATCAGAGTCAGGGCTGCTCGACGTCGACGCAAAGCCCGGGTGGGCGGGTCACCCATTTATTGGGGGTTCCGATTTATTGTCTACAAAAATGTCGGTCTCGAAAACGGCTTGGTTCTTAACCAAGTCCGCTTTTGTTTGTGCTTCAGGCTCGGATATTGGTTGTGAATGTCGCGTTCGTATCGCTTGCGATACAGAGCATGGCAGGGGCTCTCTGTCAATTCGATACGAAGCGGAGCTCGCAGGTCTTCCTAACAGGCGTCCATTGACTTTCCTTGTTCGTCCGCAGAACCTTGATTCATTTATACTAACACTGGAAAGTAACGAAAGTTTGATTCGACCCGATCATCTTAGGTTCATTCCATCTACGTCGGTTACCAACACTGCTGATATCTTGACTTTGACCCTCGCTCTCAAAGAACCTGGCGCCGTCTTATGTCCCAAAGAGCTCACGGTCTTACGCTCAATAAAGCCTAATGATAGCAACTTCCAAGCATTTTTCGAAATATGTCGGAGCACCACCATTCGTATCCACTTTGCCAAAGCACAATTCGGGTTTGGCAATCCTGGTCGTAGGAATGAAGTGGTGCAATTGCAGCTTTTTGTTGATAGTTTGAAAAATGGACTCCAAGCGGAAAACATAGATATGAATCGTCAAGACCGCGGTAGGGGTGTACAAGAAGGAACATGGCGTTTGTTTGATATATCGATCGTTTCCCCCTCCGATTTTCTTTCTGGTCTTCCTCAATACCCAAATCAAGTTGAGTCACTCGGCCCTTCACGCAAGAGGATTCGACAAGGTAAAGAAACTGTATCATCCCGTTGTACCTCTTCTCAACTCATATATCTTCACTTACAGCCAGTCCCTCAAATGAACCTCATGTGAAGAGATCTTTTTCCTCCACGACACCGCCGCCATACTCCCCTACCGAAGCTAACACCCCGACTCCTGGCACAATCTCAACCTTCACAGACGATTCAAAGTCTCATGACATACAGAAAACTGATTTCACCCGCCCACCTCCCTATCGATATGCCAGCCCACCTTCTGTCACGACAGATTCAAAGCGTCATACAGACCCACAGGTCTTGCTTCTTGCTAGTATGCTCAGCGCGGTGCCAGGGCATGTCCTCCAACATGCTTTGATGCTGTCTGGACACGAGAAGTTATTGCATCCATCGCTGGTTCATAGCCGTGGTGCCTTTTCGAAAAGCACACTCGTTATCAATAAATCTGCAGTCCAAAACATGCCCATCGCCGACAAACAAGAAACTTGGCTCGAAACATTCATCGATGCCCGATTTAAACTATGCGCCGATACACGCCTCGCCCCGCTTGTAAAAGAGCTGTTTGCATCAGCAGTGGACACTCGACTCAAGGAATCTGTCGATGCTGCCTTGCCATCGCATATCAAGGAGGCTCTCGACAAGGCTCTCGACGATGCTATGGTCGAGCATCAGAACCAGCTGTATTCGGACTGCAGAGAAGCCGAGGTCGGAATTCGTGAAATGGTTGATGACGCTTCTCTCGAGATTAAGATGGCACTTGAAGACAGTCTCAAAGAAATTGAAGCTCTCGCTGAAGATCATCTTCGTAAAATGGCTGAAGAATCTGAGACGCTTCTAGGCAAAGCCGACACAGCCGAAAATGAGCTCGATTACTTAAGATCCCGTTTTATAAAGCTTGCTGAGTCCATTCTTCATCGGCATGAACTATATAGTCAGAAGATAGAGACGGAACAATCGAGATGCAGATCTGTTTGAATCATGCAGTAATGATTTAGGGCCATTATCTTTCAGTATAATAAGTGCTAGTAATATCACCCTATCCTTACCTTATTCTCTATAACACGTTGATAGCCGATGATATTCTATTAGGCAAAAAATGACGAAAATCTATACTTTAATATTTGGTTTTATTGTAAGGGTGTCTGACAGATAAAGGATAGATAAGATGAAGCTAAGAAGGTATGTTGTATTCAAGACTGATTCTTAAGGAATCAGGAGTAGATTCGAAGGAGATGCGGGTTTTAAATAGTTGAGGAATGATTAAGTAATTCCTGTACATCGGAAGTACTATGATAATTATTCCCTCCTCTATCAGACATATTCAAATGGTTTTTTTCGCCAAAAATCCAAACCCATACTCAACCAAAAACCCATTTGTTTGCCAAGCCCTATAATTCATGTGACGTATTTCCTATTTTTGGATTAGTGTTTTACTATTTAAGACTAGTAATTCCTATTTAGGATTAGCTTAAGACATAAGCCAGGGGTGCAGGCATCCAAAACCCAAACCCAACCCATTTGACCCATTTGAACATGTCTAGAGGATTTCATTAGATAAAGATATGTAGTTTCCACCTAGGTTTGTGGATTTAGCAAAGCAGTCATAACAGCTGTTCCCTAGGATAGGAGCTATAGTATCATAGTACAGGTTCAGGTGTGCTATGGAATGGAGTAACTGTTGCGACAGCCGAGAAACAAGGCCATCAACAGACGAAAAGTATTTCGGCCGAAAAAGCTTCTGCCAAGACAGTGACTCTGGAACTAGATTAGTATATCACGGTATCCTTGACCGATATGCATTCATCGCAAACGACACCCTTGAGCGATGTGCATTCGCGACAGTAATATCCCGTCTTCACCGTCTCTTCTGTCTCGGACGAATGTTGACATTCGTCCAGGGCAGAGGGGCACCCATGTACTATAAGTAGCTAGTTCTTTCATCAATGAAAAAGCAGACTTCACAACAATCGCAATATTCAGTATCGTAGCATCCACTACACCCAGTGGATTTTCTACGGTGTTGAGTAGCGGTTCGTTGGAGCTCACTGTTCTCAGTGACGAGCGACAGTAACTATATAGCGTACAGTGATATTCAATAGGCTATCTGTAAATAGACAGTGAAACTAGCAGGCAGGTTCAGTGACAGGACATAGCTCAAAGAGCTACGTTCGGACAGTTCCAGTATTTACATGAGGTTGTGGGTCACATGCTGCGGCACGGACCGCGCTACCGCTCTTATACTAAGCCCTTCTACTTGGGATTTTATTCGTGATATGATTTCGAGCAAGTCACTGACCACATACTACATTGTTGATACTATCAGATATAGCCTATATTCTATCAGAATCATTTATCGTAATCTGTGGCAATTTAGGGACACCAGAGCCACTCCTACCCGTGTAGGCTGTTTAACAGCGTACAAAGGAATAGGGTATGGGGGAATGAGACTTCCCTTGGAACGATACGAGGCCTTATCACGGTAACATGGAAGCACTTGATGGTTCTGGGTGAGAGAACTTATGACTTACCGAGGAATCCTGGGGTACTCTCAACATTTTTAGGATTATAATCCGGCGTGCGCCGAAGTACTTGGAGCAAAGTCTACAATTGCTTCTAAAGCTGATTCAATCAAACATTCTGTCTCTGTTGGTGTATACAGCCAAACACGAAAACCCTAAAGCCAGATGGACTAAATATTGGTCAATCTCGCTGAAATGTCGCCTGTGACAAATTTGACGGAGGCCGGTAGGGCAATGGCACATGGATTACCATCGCCTGGCCGAGGTCGGAAGTCAGTGCTGGACTCCCTGTCGGGGTGGTTAAATATTATTGTTTCCAGGCTGAGAATGTTTTCGGCGACATCTCTAATGTATGCCGCTTTATTAAAGTCATGCATAACGTTCAACGAGGGCTTTCGCTTTTCAGCAACCCATACAGTCTCCAGGCATAGCGTGCTACTTTGGTCCCCAGATTCATTAGGCTTGTCACAGTTTCATCAATTATGAGGGCATTAGAGACATAAGTCGCGATCAGGGAGAAGTTCATATGCAGGTATGACCAACCTGCTGCTTCAACGAGGTTATCAAGCTTCGTAAAGATCGTAAGATATGATTTGTGGACAGAAATTAATTCCGTCGTCTTTCCCGATCTATTATCAGTAGCTCTACACCCGTGAGCCTCGGCTGACATCACTCACTATCTTTCAACAACTCAAACACTGAAAAATGAAAAATAGTCTCTACTGAGCTTTGCCCAAAGTTTTAGGCCAAGTATCGATGCTCACATCGACATTTGGAAGTTCACTCATAAAAGCACCACATTTGACCGAAATTCCCAAAGGGCTTACCTTTTTCCCATTTTCCGTCGTGTGGTCAAGAAGTTTTTCTGGTAGGACAATCTGTTTGATATGCTGATACTTCTTGCCAAAGAGCTTAGAAAGCCGCACAGTGGTATCAGCACTCTTTGCTCCAAGTGAAGTTATCTCCTCATCAATCAAATCCCCCCTGCTAAACCATAATTTTTCTTCGCAAGCATTGTACTCTGGGATCCACGCTTTTGAGATTTTATCGAACTCCGTTCGTTGGGCGAAAATGACGCAATACCTGAAATATTGAAAAGAGATGTCAGCCAATGGATGGGGCTCTAGCTTTTACTCTGTGATGGGAGATTTTACCAATCTCCTTCAACTCCTGGCCACCCTCCGAGGTTGGGCGTGAGGTAGACACCTGCTCCAAGTTGCTGGCCACCTCTTGGTTGTGACCAGACGAGTGTTTTGGCTTCGGTGTAGATTGCAGCTTGGGCCTAGTACTCACTTGGTCAATAAGATGCCCTACGTGAATGGAGGCCAGAAGTTTAATGAAAGTTCTTACCTTGCTTACGGTTCGGTAGCCGATGATAATATTCTGTGTTGGTGTAGCTGTTGAAAGACCAATAAGAACTGCTAGAAGCAGAGATTTCCATGTGACCATCATGCTTCCTAACAAATGAAGAGAGACGTATGGACGCCGAGGTGCAGTTTTACCGAGATAAATATAGAATAAAGAGTATCGGAAAAAATTCATTACACTCAAGTTCTTTCTAGGTTTTATAACGTTCAGCACTGGGGCCGGTGGGCTATCTTCGGCGCTAACTTGGTCTGTAGCAATACGTATATTCCTTCAGACCTACTACACCCAATTGGGAAGAAGAGGATATTGAAAGAGATTCTAAGGCTTCTCTAGTGGGGAAAAAACCGTAACACCCGGGCACCAATATAGTCATGCGCGGGTTATAGGGATCCCATTTATATCCATGCATAGTTGAACTTGGTGGCCTTCTTAGATCTTAGATGGGGCAGAACCTAGTATAATCTCGAGGTGATATGGATCTCCAAGGTAAAGGAGAGTATTTCAGCACAAACATCAGAATTAGATACATTCTGGAAAGCGCCGGATCAAACTACTATGTATGGTCGGTCTATGACCAAGATGACATTTAAACAGGTTAGGGGCTAAAGGAATGTTAACTACGTAGGACTAGCTTTAAAGGCCTTTAGGAATATGTTAGCTAAATTGGTAGCATAGGTAAATTTAAGCTGTGTTCTAGAAAAGGAATGCACAGGTGGAGTTAGCTCAAGTCTTGGACCGATTCATGGTGGGGGCCAACTTTGCAAGGCTTGAAGGTGAATGCTCATCACAGATACTGGCAGAATAATTGGAAAGTGATCTTACTAAGACTCAGAGTTCTTCTATCGTACTATATTATTCCTCATTACGACCCAAGTGGATCACGTGAAACTACATCCTTCCATTCTTCGAATCCGCCTGAGCATTTATAATCAGCCACTCTCCACAAATCGTCTCCAAAATCCTATGATCTTGGTGAAACAATCAGATCATCATGGAGATCCTAGAAGGGGACCATGACACAACCAAAGTCTCAATCTTTTGCAATAATATATGGTGGTGGGACTCTGACAAAGAAAGTCAAATCACTTTCTGTGAAAATGGCACGGGCCGTGTGAGTTTGGTTCAAATTTCACTTCAGTGCCTGTTCGTCACTAACGAAGTAGCAGCTAGTCGCCCGTCGTGAATTCTGCCTTTTCATTGTATGCGAGCTTCAGTGGAGATTCATAGATGATCCAAATCACAGCAACGTCGTTGACATCGGAAATTCAAAAGCTGTAGCAGAATTCAAGGTAGAAATCTGCCTATCGAAGAATAGACCATCTAAATTCGGAAATTTCAATCTGAGTGATTGGGAGATAAATGAATATCTACTAACCGACGACGCATTCTTACCCCAAAACTACCTTCTATCCCTCGATAAAGGGACTTTCATCACAGTCGATGATACCGTGAAAGGGAGACGTCATGGAGCTCCAAGATATTCATATCGACTACTATTTGACAGGTCTCCTTACCCTTCTCGTCAACAATGGAGGGATCCAACAGGTGCGCCTGATGCATTGAGGTTTTGGGAGTGGACGGAGTTTTGTGGCGGTGAGAAAGTGGATGCAGAAGATGAAAAGTTTCACAATCAGCCTGGAAGGATGAAATCCACTCTTCGTGCTTTACGAGAGGATTGGAGGAAATTGTGGCCATGAGAAGACTCGGCAATTTATGAAATGCCTGCTTAGGTATTTAGGTAGTTTACCAATCAAAGATTAGAAGTCGAGCTGAGCTCGACAAGCTCTACTTTTAAGTTTCCACTCGAAGTTATTTAAAATGTGGAGTTAAACTTATCCAGAGAATATTGAAGGATCAGAGTGTCTTGTGGACCACGGATAAATTGAAAAAAATCTAAAGATGATCGGCTCTTTATACGTTCAGACGCCATATATGAGTGGGGTTGTATTACAAATAAATTTGAGGCTAGAAAGCGTTTATTTAATTCCCGAAAGCTAAATAAGGAACATCGATTTGATATTACGTCATTGCGTGTTTGCACAATGACTAGACTTCGAATCTGATTTTATTCTACAACTCGTTAAAGTGAGATTTCTAGTAAAATAATGCATACAAAATGCGCGTAACATTGTCTCTGAAGTACTAGAATAGAGAACTTTGAAATATAGGGAAAAGTGAAAGAGAGGATGAATCCATTCTATGGACTACATTGGAAGCTAAATTTCAGGCGAAGAGCGGCAAAGCTGGCGCTGTTGAAATAATAGCATGCAGAGTCTTGGAATAATCAATATCACTGTCAACCCCCAGATCATTCTGGTTCCATAATGTCTCGACAATACTTTGAACCAAGGGAACATGATTTGATAGATATAGTGGTTCTCGTCCCGTCTTGTATATAACGTTTAGAATTGAAAGGCGTTGCTCATCCTCAACAGCCTCGCAGGCTAGAATGATAATCGGCCACGCACTTTCGCAAAAGCCAAGGTCTTGCAGAACCAGAATGCTTTCCCTGACTAATCTTCTATGTTGGAATGAAGAAGTAGGTGTCTTGAGCACCGCGCGATTCAAGTATATCAACCCAACACATCGGTAGAGATAGGCTAGCTTTTGGTGTCTCGTCAATGGTTCTTCTGAAATGTCATGAAAAGTTCCCTGTTCACCAACGGCAGCTTGCAGACTCTGTTTGATATGCAAAGTGTGTTCAAAATCGGTTCTATTATCGTAAAAAACCTCGTTCCCATCGCACCCCAATGGTCGTTTGCATATGATTCGAATCAAGTCAAGGACTTCTATGGGACATGTGATTCCGCTTGAGAGCTACAATTCAGTCAGTCAATGCCAAGAAGTAAGAACTATCCCGGAAAACGACTTACCGCAGATCCATCCAATGTGGGCCTGTTGGGATGTATCGCTAATGGACCTTTACAAAAACTATCTATGGAGCCTGCCTTGGCCCAGTACCGCAGGCTAAACTCCGATACTATTTCGTGATAGTAGATCCAGTCCATGAGAATCGCAGTATCGTCTTTATAAAATTCAATGGTTGTAGCTGAGGAAGCAATGAGCCTCTTTGCGCCACAAAGATAGATAGACCATATCTTTCTTGGATTTGTCGTCATACATACCTAATTATATGGAGTTAGTGCTCTCGAATCAATCATATCGTAGAATATAGGGCGATACTTCATATTGATACAGAAGCATTGTAGCAATTAGGTTTTGGAGCAAGTTCTCTCTATCATGCTGCATAAGGTTTTCTCGTAGCATTGAGACAAGCTGGTGCTGGTGGATTCTGCTCTTTAAGCCTCCTTGAAGCTGGAGCGATGCTATAGTGAGAATACCTTTGAGGACGAGATTGTTTGGAGTGGAGGGGTTGGACAGCGCAACTCTCATGATAAACTGAGCCAGTGACTCGTCTATTATGGGTGTCAATATTTGAGATTTGGATTGGTTGACTGTATAATTTGTTACTCCTTGTGAATAGAGCCAGTAAAGTTCACATACAAAAATCCAGTAGAAGTGTATCATTCCCTTCCAGATGAGAGGACGGCAGATAAGGTAAATGTGGTACCTTCAGGGTGTCAAAATACAGAGCTATTTTGGATTCATGTTAGGTGCAAATGTGACGTATTGTAGGAATCCATAGCAGATAACTATTACCAAGATCTCTTCTCTCGATGAGTGCATCTGACAATGAGACATCCCAGTAAGAGGTATTCAAGAACACACGGTCACCCTTCTGCTGCGACCGTGAATTTGCTCTTGGTCTCGCTATATTGTGATTGACTATTGCTCGTCGCTTGTCTGTTTCCCGTGGCCAAGATAGCTGGATGCCAAATCCGCGACAAGTTTGACGCGCCTTGGCGCATTTGTCGCACACCGGTCGGTTCAAATCACATTTCACTTTGCGCGCTGTATTAAGTTTCAAACAGAAGTCAGTTTCAGCCTGATTCAAATATGAGTAGAGGGTGAATTGAATGTTACCTCTACACGTCCAACATCCTTTGTTTCCCATTGTCGAAGCTGTGGTAATGATTTCTTGGTGTAGGCTGCTTAGTGCTGCTTAATGCTGCTTAGTGTTCACATTCATAGTAGAAGAATTACGTGAGCAGCTGGCAAAAACAGCCTTCAAAAATGGGTTATAGCAAAACTAATCAATGTAAACAGTAAATTACTTGTGATTCAGTCTTCTACAAGTTGCATACGATTCAAATGTGGTATCGGGCCTGCTGACAAACCGAGGGCAAGTGTTTCCGAGCGGGGATCGGAATATTGTTATTCCGGTGATTATTAACCTCCGAAAGTTGGAGATGTTTGGCAAATGAAGTAAGATATGGTGTACTTCATATCATTAATGGTATGATTAGAAAGCTTGTAGTCAATGGCACTCATGTTAAAACCGTCCATCACTTCATCTCCATTTTGGGGTGGCGCCTAGCTGGTCAGGTTGTGGTGTGTATCATTAGAATCAGCATCCGTTGGTGTAGCAGCATCATTGGTGGTGACGGCGACAATGATGGCTGCAGTTATAGTGGCTGCAGACTACAACTCCGCTATTAATTTCCCGTATCTTTTGCAGCAAGCGCTAACCCAACGATGAGCACCATTCTCTCGTAACAAATAACATAATCCAGCAAAGTGTACCGTTCTCACGTGCTGGGCCAATTTTTTGCTGGAATTCCTTCCCGATAACGTAGTTAATGGAAGCAAGCAGAGGAGATGAGAAGATGGGGCTGGCCTCGTAGCCTGCTATTAGCTGAACGTTTCGACGATCGGGCGAAAATCCAATTTATCCGTTTCACAGTCTAGAGAAGGCAATGGATTCCCACGCCGCGGACACTCTGTACGGGACAATGCCTTGCTAAATCAGATTTTTCGTTCGCATCCAGGTTCACTGGCTTCCAAATGACACTTCCACTTTTATTATATCTCGTTTTTCTATAAGCTGTTGAGGGCCAACTTGGTTTATTTAATACATATTCACTGCTCTAGCTACTTCGTGTCCAGGATCATCCCCAACTCATGGACTTGGACAAAGCGACTGGAGATAAAAAGAGATTTATTGTCGTGATAATAGATGGATAATTACTTGAGAGGATAAACAGATGGCGGACTAGATGGAAGAGAAGGAATAAGTTCCTAGGTTATCATAGGAAGTCTGCTAATATAGGTACTAGTTAGTAGATAATAAATATATTTACCGATGATTAACTAACTAAACCTTGGAAGGTAAATGTTAAATGAAGTGAGCCTTGAACGTGAAGTAAAATTGAAAATGTAAGTGAGATTTCAAATCTTATTCCATGTTCTGGAACTACTTATTTTTTTTTAGATAGCTATGAAAAGGTTGTGATTACATTTCTAGATAGCTGAAGAATTTATTGAATGTTGGTTGTCCCTAATCAAGTATCCCTTACCTCAGCATTGGTAGGTAGATATATTACAGAAATACAAAAGAAATCTACGCAAAACATTTTAATTGGTTATTTGTGTATATACAAGAGACTAACAAGCTGAAAGATGAAAATGCCCCGAAAAATGGGCAAACCAAAGTGAAAATTGAAATCAGCTCCTGGATATAAACGGAAAATTGCTGCTCCAAGATTTGAATAATACCTAGTACCCGAAGTATCAAGTAAATGTAAACGCAGAAAGATCCAGAGCTTCCAAGCCTTAAAGCTAGAAGTAGCTCGTGATTGAAAAGTTGAGGCTTCAGCCTTGAAATTCCAAGGTTCATTGCCCAGGTAGGCTTGACCCGTGATATAACTTTTGAGCTATAAAAACCTGGGTCCCGAGCTGGACACCTACCTAGGTACCTTGAGCTATTCAGTAGGTACTTCAAGAAGAGATATATCGGCGCCATGAAACTGGTCCAGTGGGAGGGCACCGCATCCAGTCATTGACAATTAAGTAGGCAGTGTTAAATATATCGACTTGGTCCTGAAATTCACCAGTAACCGGAATAGAGCAGCAATATCGGATACTCCGATTCTCAGGCCAAAGGGTAACCGAGCCGTCGCCATAGGAAATGGCTGATCGTATTGTCCTGGCTAACTCAAAATTGCTAGATAACCAGTCCGCAGGCTCAATGAAAATATTCACATATCGGGTTTGTTCATTTGAGTGAGACATGTTGAACATCTGAGATCCTTGACTTTGACACCTGGACGATGTGTTTTATATTGAACTTTTGTTTGGGTGGTGTATATTTCGGTTCTGGATTTGTCTTGAGAATCAAGCGAATCGAATATCTTGGTGAGTCTGAATGTCAGTTAATGAATTCAGGAGGATTAAATAGATTCTATTCAATGTTGAAATTATTGTAGAACGTAGCCCCTTGAACTCATTTCATCTGACCTGTTTCATTGTCCAGGCGTTAATTTTGGATGAAAGATTCAAAGATTCAAAGATTCAAAGATTCAAAGATTCAAAGATTCAAAGATATCCTGATTATCTCTAACCTTGGAAGTTGCGTTTCAGTTGCCCAAGATTCCAAGGTCATAACAATGAAACCTTCTTTGAATATTTAACTGTTCGATTTATGTTGTTGTTCAATGGAAATTTCAACCTGAAGAGCGAGATGGTTTTGATATCTCGCTCACCGTCAGACATTCCCGAGTTAGATATCATTGCTAAATTAGATGAGCAAATATGGCTTAGAGTATGATCAAAGGAAAATCCTGATAGAGGGAATCCATATAGTTTCAGTCAGTGAAGTTCTATGCTCATTTTACTCGGTGACCCTTCTTTGATCCTGACGATACTATTCAACCACAATGCTAAATCATTGTTGATGCTGGTAAATATCTCATGTTACGAAACTGTCTCATTTTTGAAAGGCTAGATCAGTAAATTCTATAGTCACTCATAGATTGATCAAGGCCAAAGATTGATATCTCCAGTGGGTGTTGCTCTTTGCAAAGTTACAACTGAAAAAGCACCGACGATCATCACATGACAGTCCTCGCCATTGACTTGTACTTATTTCCTGCAGTCAATAGTGAACTCTTAATATTTTCTTCCAGAATTCCAATCTTTTGATGACATGCAGACCCGAGTCAGTCAGCGGCTTCCTAATGCCAATCCACTCCCATACACAGCATCGCCGTTTAAACTTCTTTGGGACGACATCTGTCTCGGTCTCCAGTGCGCGTTGTCACTGCCAGGACTGTTCTCTCCTCTTCGACTAGGTCAGACACATAAACTTGATGAGGCCTATCCGTCCGTTCGGAATTACTTTTGCATTGCCGTGCATATCTACCTATTGATGTACCAGTTTTTCTTTCTTCTGTTTATTCCTCTCCTCATTCTGCTCACACTTCCCACGACATGGATACTTTTATATATTACAATTGGGATTTCCTACAACTATTTGATTTGCCTCTTCTTAAATGGTTTCCAACGCGTTCTGGTATCGCAAGTTCCGGTGCCTGACCAATCCAACTACGCGAGAGAACGATGGTTTTTCATTAATGGTGTGGCCTGTGGGTACGTTCACCTTCGACCCGCCCTGATATTCCATTGCTTTTCTTACTCAAGCTTAAATCAGTCGCTATTGGCTACAGGCCAACATTGATCAGCTGTCGTACACCTTTGGCCGCAGGGTCACGGGCATCCATAACTTCACGTGTGACGTGGCACCCCGTTTTTTCTCGGACTTGCGCTAACGGAGGAGTCCAGATGCGGAATAATTTTTGACCTGATTGAATGTCTTATTCAACGCTGCTTTTGCTACTCCACATGCGATATCCGAATAGCCTATGCCTTGGTCCAAGACGCCTTGCTGGCTCAGGATTGTGACAAGGTCGTTCTCACGCTCCACAGCCAAGGGGGAATAGAAGGAGGGCTAGCCATCGACTGGCTCTTGGATGCGCTACCTCAAGACCTGCTCCATCAACTGGAGGTGTATACGTTTGGAAACGCCGCTAACCACTTCAACAACCCGCGCCGAACATGGCGAGCTGACTATGCAAAAGGATCATCCACGTGTCAAACATCGAACCGCTCGGCGGTCGGCTATATCGAACACTATGCAAATGCGGGGGATCCAGTGTCAATGTTTGGGGTTTTATACTTTTCTGGAGTTCCCAATCGATACCTCGGCCGGCTGTTTGTACGACAAGGCTCGGGCCATCTGATGAATCAGCACTACTTGGACACGATGTTCACTCTGGGACCTGATCACCGAGTCCTAGACTCGAATAAGTTCATGGATATGGAAATCGAACTTGAATCTGAATCAACCGAGGATGAGCGAGACATACAGCGAGAAGAGACCCTGGTTCCTGTCTTTGTGTCGAAGTATGTCGGACAGAATGCCCAGAATGGTCATCAGGTACTTCGAGTCAAAGACTTGAGCCATCTATGGCTCTATCGGAATGGAGGTCATCCTGCAGTCTAAAAAAACAGACCGATATTGATATTCATACAATACAACCTTAGATATTTGATGTTAAACATCTCCAGATCTTGATATCAGTAGCATATTTCACATGTCACTCTGCAAAATCTTAGGCTATGGGTCCCAGCAAAATTAAAAAAAGATCATTTGCAGCAGGATGAAGTGAAACTGCCATTGATCGCCGTAAAATATGTCACATCTACTTTTGAAACCTTTAATTCTATGAGTATGGACATGTTTTTGGTGAAAGATCCTTGGTAACGGTACACCTGGTGAACGATATTGTATCGCCTCCAGCATCAACTGCTAGAATCGTACTCAAGATATAGATCCACATTGAAGGTAAACGGTAACCGGTGATCGTGATCCTCTGGAGTTGTAAGACTTAACGCCGTGCAATGCAAAAATAGAAAAGAAAGATGACAAGGAATCATATCATGCCTTGCCCTTCTTCTTATCCTTCTTTTTCTTCTCCGAACCAGATCCTCCTGATATGTCCATACCAGGCATACCAGGCATTCCAGGCATCCCGGGAATCTGGGGCATTCCTGGCATACCCTGCAGGTTCTGCATCTCAGCCATGGCCTCTTGGAAAGGATTGTCGCTGACACCGCCACCACTGTAGGCTGGTGAGTGGAGGGGAAGAACGGTGCCGATCTTCCAGCCACGTGGGGCTTGAGGGGCTTCGGGGAGTTTCTCTGGCGTGGGCATTCCGTGGATTCGTAGCCGATATGGCGATTGCTCGGTGGTAGGGTTGGCCTTAAGGTATTGAGCAACGAGGATAAATAGATGATGCTCTGTGTAAAGCTTCCGAGTCAGTCATTGCCAATTTGA
This sequence comes from Penicillium taxi, assembly GCF_028828555.1. Classification (NCBI taxonomy): domain Eukaryota; kingdom Fungi; phylum Ascomycota; class Eurotiomycetes; order Eurotiales; family Aspergillaceae; genus Penicillium; species Penicillium taxi. The sequence goes on along the minus strand of NW_026643207.1, from coordinate 4,956,697 downwards.
GAAATGGCATTGTAAGCCTCCCCAAGCGGAACATAGAGCCGCAACACTCACTATTTTTGATCTTTGGGTTCACCAATTGACCATTTTCATCTTTGAGTAGCACGCGCACTCGTCCAGGATTTGCCCAATCCTTTGGATGGAGTTTCTCAGGTTCTAGACCACCCTTCAATCCCAGAATTTGCACAGCGTCCACAATGTCTCGTGCCAAAGGGTTTTCCACTGCCAACTCTGCGCCAACCTTACGACCCTCTGCGCGAGAACGAGTCTTATCAAAGTAGACCGGGTAGATACATTGGAAGTGCTTAGGAATTTCCCGCTGAGGTTGTGGGGGTTGGGGCACATGGGCTATGGGCGGTTGCGGATTGCGACTCGGAGTTGGGACTGGGGCCCTAGTCGGAATGGCAGGGGCAATGATGGTTCTATCATCAAAGTCATCTGATGGTGCGACCTCCTCAGGGTCAGAATCGGAGTCAGAGATCTCTTCAACACGGGCGTGCGACATGGTGGTGGTGAGTTGAGTAGTGGGAGGAAGAAAGTGCGGGAACCGAAGTCCAGGTGTTCTTGTGCGGGCAATAGCTCTCAACGTCTACCCATCAATACCTCATCTTTCCGCGCGACTGCCAATCCCGGTGTTTTTTGAGAATGAAGAATTACATGAGCTAGGGACATACTAATATCGTCTATCAAATTTTATAATCTACGTCGATTTTGCTCAATGCGACACTGCACTATTCAAGATGCTCATATGTCCTATAAGCCTACCTTACTCAGCTGTTTTTGATCATGTTCATTATGAATACATGCAGCCTAATTGGACTTGGTAAATAGTAAAGATATCAGAGCTTTTCAAGACTTAAGCTGGCCACAGTTACCAAACTGCTCAAAGCGATATTATTGAAGAGAATAGCTTATTTGGCTGGTTAGTTATTGTCCACCCTGGCTTAGTCATATTATCATTTATCCTCGCCAGTTTCAAGCATGTCCCTCTAACATTCCTAAAACTCATGGACACCTATTAATAGCATGACTCAGCTCTCGTACGCCGCAGTCTGATACCGTGTCAGTCCAGATCTTACCGTTTAGATTGTTTAGGGTGTTTGTGTTTGTAGCCCATCCAATTCCCTAATCCCCCAACTCCAACGATTATTTTGATTTGGTTATGATTCATCTGATAAATTTATGGGTTACTAACCCAATATTTTTGAGAAATGAAACTGGCTTGAATCCTGCTTGATGTCCCTCCAAGCTCGCCCATGTTGGAGGCTCTCCCGGAAGCAATCTCCGTAGCAATACGTAGCTATACATCTCTAGTAGGTCTCATCATGACATAATGAAAGAATTGAACATTTAAATCAAGTAAAATTATCTACGGCAGTTGAGTCAATGTCTTGAAAATAAAGAATAAGTAACGTTGCAACTTCAGAGACAATAAGTGAAGACTTCAGTGAGTGTAGATGCCAAGGTTGGGTCCAACGTTTTGAAGCTCCACCGGTTATTTCCTGCCAGAAGCACGGGCAGCCTCACACACGGACCATACTGCCCCAGACATTTATCCTTCCTCATCTACCCCAGCAGGTATTTACCTAGGGATACATCGAGACTTTTTCCGATGCATCCATGAATTGAGACGAGTCAATCTACCAATCACGTTTGACCTGGTAGAGAGCCTCAGCTCTCTCTCTCCCTCTCTCACTCCCCTCCCTCCACCTCCTCCCAGCTTGCTCTATTTGCCTTGTTCTCTAAACCCTCAAGAGATTTGACCTGGAAGCGACTTGCAACCTTCAACCTATGACGGTACATTCGAATCTCCATCCATCTTGAGCAACTCCTCATTTGATCGCAGAACATGCTTTGACGTGGCACCTGAAGCACCGCGCTCACTCCCACTCGATCTGATAACAAATCCTCACCTCACCCAACTTCTAGAGGATTCAATCAGCGCACCTTTCAACCGCTCCTATCGATCGCACTCACCTTATCCTACTACCCTCTTTCAAACCCCATCAAGTCGTGTATTTACCCGTGTCAGCAGCTGGAAACTGTTCGACGTTGAAATTTGGTGGGAGCTTTGCATAATTTGACGCAGGATTCTACGATAACACGAACCGACGAAGCAACAACCCCTGGGAAGCTTCCATACACCCCGAATTCAACCGAAAACGCCTCTCCTCAATTGATGGTCTTTGCGCCGGACCTTCGAAATTATCGGAAGCTCAGCTGGTGCCCATTTGATCGGGATATCTTTGGAGGATATCCACATAAATCCCGAGACAGTTATGCCTGCACCAGAGGATGAGCTACCGGATCGGCGCCAGGGCTCCGAAAGCTCAGGGAATAGCAGCTATGTTTCGCAGGAGACCATAAGGAATTCTGAGATACGCCATAAGAGGTCAGGCATCATCAACGCTCGCAATCCGGATAGTTTCCCGGGTACCTTGACAATGAACAGGTAAGCAGTTGATTTAAAATTTCCCCAAAAATTCAAAATTCCTCATAACATTCTGTTGTGCAATTTTGCGTGTTTTGCATCTGTACGTAAATTACTGGCTGCTAATTCACCGCTTAGTTCTGAGTTAACTCAACCTCCGCGACTCGACTGGGGCTGGACTTGGGACTCTCCAGATATCTCCCCGACAGAAGAACGCAAGGGCTCTGGGTTTAAAGGCCATCGAAAGGCTCTCGCTCTTCTGGGTGAAGGGAATGATCCTACCAAATCACTGGGCACTGGTCCACGACTCCCGCCCATCAAGGCATCACTTCCAAACCCCAACCCCGAAGACGCTGAATCAATTGGTCCTTGGGTTACAACTGCTGGATCAGAAGGCCACGGCACATTTTACAATGAATTTTCGGAGCAAGAAACTTCACCCGCATCGGCGACTTCTCGCCCAACGACGGGGCGGGCCTTTTCTAGGGATCAAGCCGAGTTGGAGCCCCGAGATAATCGGAGACCATCTGCAGTCAGCATGACCAGCAGCCAGGGATCGAAATCGAGTACAAGCCACAAACCTTGGAAGAAAAAGCCAAAGGCCTTCACAAATGATGATTACCAAACAGACAAAGGAGGGCCAATGGGTCACCTCAAGGCACGCGAACGAGCCAACTCGGATGCAACCGATACGTCATTTCGGCATCCTCACTCTCGATCGGAGACTCCGTTGCCGTCGAGTGATATTACACCGTGGGACTACCAGAGTTTCAATGATATCCCACATTATGGCGAAGCGCCCGTGCGACCAGTACCCATTGGACCTGATGGCCAACGTTTGCCGTCTCGTGGAGGCACTCGCTCAGTGCACAGGGAGTCGAGTCGAAGAGGAGCTCCAAATGGCCACCGACATTCTCGCAGCAAAGAGGAAAAGACCACCATCGCGGGCGATTTGGCTGGATATCAAAGACGTCCCTCTGGAGCTGGACAAGATGATTTGACGGTTGGACTGAAGCCCTTTAACGAGAATTACCTCAATTCCTGCACCGCTAAGAGTTCTACCACTACACTGGGCGGCCGCTCAACAAGTCCAACCCCGAGTATACAGAGTGCTATCTACCGTGAGCAGGGCCAAAATAGCCCGGGAGGCCCACCGAATAAGGGAGGCCTACTAGGTCGAATTGGACGACACTTCAAGCCTGTTGGGCATAAACAGCACGACAAGAACAAGCGTGATAATTCCCCAACTCGATATCGACAGCTCAGTGTCGAAGGGACATCTTCTCCTCGTTATGGAGATTCATTTGATCTGGACCGCAAGAAGGAATCTGGAAAGGGTCTCGGAATCGGGGGTCGCAAATTTGGTCCTCGGCGAGGATTCAGCAATATAGCAGGTGATCTTCATGGTTCCAGGTCCGACGTCTCACGAAATGACGAGGGACATGTCTTTACACTTGACACTGACCTTAGGACGATGCATGGAATCGTTCGTGCAGCTTCCCCCGGAAGTACGAAGCGTGGGGTGGATGAGACAAATGTACCGCGCGAGGACTCCACCAAACCTGAAGACGACGATCGTTGGCTTGCACCCGAAAGTTGGCATGTGAAGAAACATAATGATTCTGCTGCAGAATCCGCGGAGGGAACACCGCAAGCTTTGAACGGTCGAGAGGCGTCTTATTTCATTCGAGTATTCCGTATCGACTCGACCTTTGCCACTCTATCTGCACCAGTGAACGCTACAGTAGATGAAATTCTCTCCATGTTGGGTCGAAAATCTTTCTTGCAGGATCATTTGAACAATTACGAGATTGTGCTTCGGAGGAATGACCTCTCCCGACAGCTCGACCATAAGGAGCGGCCGATTTTGATGCAAAAGCAACTGCTAGAGGAAGTGGGCTACAAAGATCAGGATCGGATTGAAGATGTTGGTCGCGAAGATCATAGCTATCTGTGTCGCTTCATATTTTTGCCGACCAAGCTCAGCGGGTACACGAGTCTGGATGTCGATCCGGGCTTCAACAAAATCCAAAAGTTCAGCCATGTTGATCTTCAAGGCCGAAGCTTGGTCACAATACCAATCACCCTCTACAAGAAATCGTCGGAGATAATCTCCCTGAACTTGTCGAGGAATCTATCGCTGGACGTGCCAAGGGATTTCATTCAAAGCTGCATAAATCTCCGAGAGATCAAGTTTATTGGCAACGAAGCAACAAGTGTTCCATCGAGCTTCAGCTTGGCTAGCCGCTTGACTTACCTTGATGTATCCAACAACCTTCTAGAGCAGTTTGACCATGCCAACCTAGACCGCCTTTCAGGCTTGGTGAGCATCAAGATGGCCAACAACCACTTGACAACCCTCCCAAGCTACTTCGGGGGGTTCCAGTACCTCCGAAGCTTGAACATGTCCTCGAACGGCTTCAAGGTCTTTCCTGAATTCCTCTGTGAGCTGACCAGCCTAGTTGACTTGGACATCAGCTTCAACAACATGGAAAAGCTTACTAATATCGGTAAGTTGACCACACTGGAGCGTCTGTGGATGACAAACAACAATATTACTGGTCCTCTCGATGAATCTTTCAAGGACCTCGCGAATTTGAAAGAAATCGATGGACGTTTCAACTCTATAACGAACATTGATAGTCTCTCTCACCTCCCTAAGCTTGAGCAGCTCGTTTTTGGTCACAATCAGATATCTAAATTCCGAGGTGCTTTCCCCAAGCTACGCAGCCTGCAAATGGATCATTGCCCTTTGACGCAGTTCGACATCGATGCCCCCATGCCAACTCTGTCAACACTTAACCTTTCATCCTGCAAGCTCTCCCAAATCCGCGATGGCATGTTTGAAAACCTACCAAATACCACCAAGCTCATCTTGGATAAAAACCATTTGTCATCTGTCTCTGCTCAAGTCGGCAAGCTCCGGCGGCTGGAGCATTTCAGCATCATCAAAAACCCGCTCTCATCCCTACCTGCCACCGTCGGGTACCTCGTGGAGCTCAGAGAGTTCAATTTGAGAGAGTGCAATTTGAAGTCTCTGCCCGAGGAGATTTGGCATTGCTGCAAGCTTGAAACTCTGAATGTGTCTTCCAATCTTCTGACAACCTTCCCCAAGTATGGATCATTGCCCCCTCAGTCTCTCGGTGAACTGACACCCATCGTTACTCCCGTCCAAACTCCGGGAATATCGGGCACCCCAACCTACGAGGAATTGGGTCCCCTGGATGAGAATAACCTGCGTCGTCCAAGCCAAAACTCCACTGGGGCTGGTTCTTCGCCGAGTGGGTCCACCCTCAATGCATCCATTGCCCCATCTGTTGGACAGACAAGAAAAGTATCGGCAGCGAGATCAGTCACTGCAGATTCAAGCTCGGTGTCAAGAAAGGATTCGAACTTTTCCCAGCCAGGAATGACACTCACATTCTCGGGATCTCTCCGAAATCTGTATCTCGCCGATAATCGCCTGGAAGATGACATATTCCGTGAATTAGCTCGTCTCCCGGAGCTGCGCATCCTTAACCTCTCATACAATGAGCTGACGGAGTTGCCTCAGGGCCTTTTAAAACGTTGGCCGTTGATCTCTGAACTCTACCTTTCTGGTAACGAGCTAACTTCTCTTCCATCTGACGACCTGGAAGAGGGAAGCAACCTCAAAGTCCTCCACATCAATGCAAACCGATTCCAAGTCCTCCCCGCTGAACTTTGCAAAGTTAGCAAGCTCTCCATCCTGGATGTCGGAAGCAATGGATTGAAGTACAACGTGTCCAACTGGCCGTACGACTGGAATTGGAACTGGAACCGAAGCTTGAAGTATTTGAATTTCTCAGGAAACAAGCGATTGGAGATAAAACCCAACATTGCATCGTTGGGCTCTTCAGCTACTAACGGTACTGACCTGACGGACTTCTCCTCTCTTACTCATCTCCGAGTTCTCGGTTTGATGGATGTAACCCTTACTATCCCCACCATCCCAGAAGAAACCGAAGACCGGCGAGTGAGAACTTCTGCGTCTTTAGCTGGCTCACTAGCATATGGAATGGCTGATACGCTTGGCCGGACGGAGCATTTGTCCATCATTGATATGATTGTTCCCCGCCTGAAGCCTGATAATGTTGAAACCTTGGTTGGCATGTTTGACGGTCAAACTTTGTCGAGTGGCGGATCCAGGGTTGCGAAATATCTCCACGAGCACTTTACCTCCACATTTTCCCACGAACTCAAAAAGCTTCAGCGGGATCACGGCGAAACGCCACTCGATGCCCTGCGGCGTGCGTTCCTGTCACTGAACAAGAATATGGCAGGTTCCGCCTACAGATCCATCGATGATCGTGAACTTCGGCAATATCACCGGGGATCCGCCTCGAAGCAGCTCAACCAAGAAGATATACACTCCGGCGGAGTGGCAACCGTATTGTACATGAACAACATGGATCTTTATGCTGCCAATGTCGGCGATGTACAGGCCATTCTCGTTAAATCGGATGGTACCTTGCGCTTCTTGACACGGGTCCATGACCCTGCCGAGTCCAGTGAAAGAGCACGGATCCGTGCCGCAGGAGGATATGTGTCTCGAAATGGCAAGCTTAATGATGTGCTCACCGTATCGAGATGCTTTGGGCATTTCCAAATGATGCCTTCCGTTATTGCGGCTCCGTACACTATGCACACCACACTTACCGAACAGGACGAAATGATCATCATAGCCTCAAAAGAGTTGTGGGATTTCGTGACGCCTGAGCTCGTTGTTGACGTTACCAGAGAAGCTCATCCGGATCTGATGTTTGCAGCTCAAAAACTAAGAGACTTGGCCATTTCCTTTGGTGCTACGAATAAGTTGATGGTCATGATCCTTGGGGTCAGTGAACTACAAAAACGTCAGAGATATCGTCCGCGACCCAGCATTTCCCTTGGTCCGTCACCGTTCTCTGACGAGCAGATTGTCCCAGTCACCAAGACTCGAAAGAAGGCCCGTGACGTACCCGGAGATTCTCGTCTTGCACGATTTGATCATGTTGAAGCTCCAATCGGCGAACTGGCTATCATCTTCACTGATATCAAAAAGTCTACCGCGCTTTGGGAAACCTGCCCAGAGGCAATGCGCTCGGCTATCTCCATTCACAATGACGTGTTACGGCGACAGCTTGGCATTGTCGGCGGCTATGAAGTCAAAACGGAAGGTGATGCATTCATGGTAGCCTTTTCAACAACGACGGCCGCTCTATTGTGGTGCTTCAACTGCCAGAACCAATTGTTGGAGGCTGAATGGCCAACGGAAATTCTCGAGCAACCGCAGTGCAAAGTTCTCTTCGACATCGAGAACAATGTCATTTTCCGCGGACTCTCTGTGAGAATGGGTGGGCATTGGGGTGAGCCTGTTTGCGAGAGAGATCCGGTGACAAACCGTATGGACTACTTTGGACCGATGGTCAATCGCGCTGCTCGAGTTTCCGCTGTCGCTGATGGAGGTCAAATTTTTGTATCTTCCGATTTCATGAGCGATATTCAGCGCAACCTGGAGATCTTTGCGGACAACGAACGTTCCGCATCAACCAGCTCGATTGACAGCCATCCACGCGTTGATAGTCTAGGACATAACATTCGTCGTGAGCTGCAGCAGCTCAACAGCCAAGGGTTCGTGATCAAAGACCAAGGTGAGCGAAAGCTTAAAGGACTTGAGAATCCGGAATCTCTTTATCTCGTTTATCCCCACGCTCTTGCCGGTCGTCTTTCGGTCCTCGAAGACTCCCAAGACCCCCACGGACCAGCCAAGGTAAAGGCTGGATCAGAGCTCCAGGTCAAGGCCGATTTGATTTGGAACTTGTGGGAAGTCACTCTTCGTTTAGAGCGCATTTGTGGATGCATGGAGAACCCCAACTCGGCGAAACTTCGAGAGCCGAATGTTGCCATCTTCAACATGGTAAAGAACCACGGAGGCGAGTTGAACGATGCTACCGTGATCAGTTTGGTTGAACAGCAGGTTACACGAATCGAGGCAAGTTTGCCTACGTCCTTTTTTTTTCTCCCTTTGATTCTCACAACTAACACTCCTTTCAGACATCTATCAATACTCTTGTTGTTCGAAACATGATAAATCCCTTCACGCCAGGCAGCAATCCATCCGACTATGCTATACCCATGGCAGAAATTCTGCAACAATTGCAAAGTCAACTTGCCGACTACCGTTTGCTGAAAGACAAGATGGCAGTCGGGGATGCAGGCAACTCCAACACACCATCGGATAAAGTCAGTAGCAATTTACAATAATCGTGTCGAAAGGCAATTTTTGATTTTGAACTTTTCTTTGCTTCCATTCTCATCTTTTTATTTGGCGTCTCATTTCCCCCGGTTGGCTGGCGGTTATTTCAGATCCTCGAAGCATATTTCCGGAGCTGTGGTGGATATCTTTGTTTCTAATTTCTTTACTTTCCCATGTATTAGCTGCATTTTTCAGTGCTGGCTGGGTATGTAATATACCAGGAGTCGTGAATCAATATATTACGCTTCAGAAAAAGAGGATCATGGAATGAGTATTCACTCGCTTAACATATGTTCATACATTGACGGGCCTCGGAACTTCTCCAGCAGATTACGCCAGTAAACAACAGTAAGTATTCCGCATTGAAATTACTTCATGTTTTTTTCCCCCTTCTTGACCCCTCTTTGATAATACATATGTTCCCAAGCTCCATGGGCCGTAGCATACCTTATCAGGGTGGATGATTTTATCTAGGCTCTAATCCGTATCCATTATGAGCACAGTTAAGTCATGTAATTATCAGGAGATCATGGGCTCTGTGAAATTATTCTGTACTATACCTCTGTCCAACCAGAATCATGACATCCGGTATCATTGCCAACGACTCCACCGTCATTACTTCGAAAAGAAGCGAACACTCTCCTCTATACAACGAAGGCCTTCAAGGAAAACAGAAAAATTGCGGGCTACTTCAGCACAAGGTACGACAAAGATGGGATCTGCAAATGTCTTTACTATACATTATCTTAAACTATTATCTGATCAGGTGGCATAGATATAGTATTGGGAACTTCTCTCAATTTGATAGAACAATAGCGCATAATGCGGTAATTACTCGGATGTGGCTATCTTTTTAATAGTATATTCTATCCATACATCGCTCCTGAGATAATTACGCCTCCTATAATGTGTAAAAGATGTTCTCAACTCTCCAAATGACGAATTATAAGAGGCAAGATGATGAAACGGACTCCCCTAACGCCATCAACTGTGGCAGATATAAGACACAGGATAGCACCTAAATACAATCAGTCCGCTGAATGCGTAAGCCAAATCCTAAAGATGGATCGAAAATTTCCTTCTTTGATTTATCCCGGACAAACTCCACACCCCAGAACAAGCTGCGCCCTCTGATACTTATGGGAAGCTTCCCGCTGGCCGCACAGGGCCGTTAATCCGTTTCTCTGTACAATCTGCTGTACTATCAGCGCAGTTACGTAGATGACCGGCTGTACTTAAGAGTATTAATGGTTAAAAGCGGCCGTACTCATACGCAATACTAATATCGGCTTCTTATGAATTAAGTCGTAGCAATGGGCATACCCTCTAAAGAGTCCCTTTCTAATCATTACGATGTCAAGGAGCGGAGGGGCATGGGTGGTACTCTTGACTTAGATATATTCCTCTGAGAAAATAATGCAGTATGCACAACAGCGCGAATTACTATTTTGAGTGTATAGAGGTTGAAAACAATACTATGATTTTTGTATTGCGTATGCCCTTCTAACCACTCGGGTCTCCATGGACTAGTTTCCACATCAAGCGATGCAGATAATGAAGATGTTCAAACTCAAGTTAAAATAGTTGGTTAATGTAGATATGGTTATTGATCTACTATCAAATGGGTCATAGTAAAGATAACATGGCATTGTGAGCTATAAGAAGTATGCTTGTGGCAATTACACGATACTTTGATTGGGGTCGATGAATTTGGCGTGGCAGGGCTGGCATGGGATGAGTGAACTGGCTGTTATATCTATAACTTTTTTCAAAAAAACAAAGGGCCTATGGGCAACTTTAATCCACACTGAAACAATAAAACATTAGACACTGATCGCTATCCGCAGTCAATGAGAACCCTCAGTTGCCTCAAAGTCTGATACTCCGTTAAGGAGGACCAAACCATAATGATTCCCCATATATCAGTCATAAACCTCAGTATCTGGCGCTAGAGGTTCACTAATTTGGCTTAAATTTGATTTGACATAAGAGCTCGGATAGGGTTTGATATCGGGTTTACTATCGGCTCCAATAGCGCTAAACAAGTCCTAAGCTCCAAGCTCTAGACCTCCTGTTTTGCCAAGAATTGAGACGCGATAAGGAGCTGTAATCAATTGAAGTAGATTTCTGGTGAGATAGCCATCTGATTACTAGGTCAGCGTAGAGCAATACTGAATCTGAAAAGGTCTCATGGTCAAATGAAAAACCATATATTAGATGACCTGCCCCTTCAAGATTCCTAGTGCTCAATTTCTCTCATCAGGAATAAACTACAGCTATATCTTCACACGTACTTAAAAGATGTTGTCTGAGAAGACTCCCATCGATCTTGATGTGGCTGTAACGCCCCAGGTGTCAGCAGCTGATGTCGAGAAGTCTCAGCCAATAGTGACCGATATTGGGCTTCAGTTTATAACACAAAGTGGCGATATTGAGTACACTCAAGCAGAGGAAAATACGGTCATATGGAGAATTGACCTCTTTCTTCTGTCTATGGTATTTAAATCCTTCCTGGCAATGCTTTATCATTACTCATTAGCTGATCAATTCAGATTTGCATAACCTTTTGTCTGCAGGCTCTCGATAAAGCAATAATATCTTATGCTGCAGTTTATGGCATGAGGACTGATATGCATTTAGTGGGTCAGCAGTATAGGTAAGTGGCTCCTAAGGTGTGACTAACTTGACCTCGAGCTAACTTTACGCGGCGCAGTTGGGCTGTTACCATGTTTTATTTCGGCTACCTTATTGGGCAGCCTCCAGCTAATTATTTGATTCAAAAAACGCCGATGGGTAAATTTGCTGCAGTCACCCTCTTTATGTGGGGAGCTCTCGTCATGCTTTCTGCACTTGCGCGAAACTTTGCGGGAATCGCAGCTTTACGCTTCTTTATGGGGATCTTCGAAGCCGGTATGACTTACCCTGTTTGATACATATGACTTCGATTATCATTAACTGATTATAATAGGTATCGCGCCTTTGTGTGTGCACGTCACTGGAATGTTTTATAAAGGCCAAGAGCAGGCATTACGTTGTACCTGTGTATGTCACAAAATCATCCATCTTCATCTTATATACGCCTCGGTATATTTATGAAGGATCGCTAATGGTAGGGTTTTCTAGTGGTACTTCTTTGTTGGTATTGCCGTGATTATAGCCCCTCTTCTCAGTTGGGGCGTTGGACATAGTACCTCTGGTATTAAGCCGTGGAAGCTATTGGTATTTCCTCAAATTACCTAACTACTTGGGTAGCTAAGATTTATTGGCTCTTAACTGACTATCTCTCTCTTTTAGTTCATAATTTGTGGAGGCCTGTCTATAGTTTGGTCGTTCGTCATCTTCTATTTCCTCCCAGACCATCCAGGAAATGCCAAGTTCCTCACTCAGCGCCAACGCATCATTGCTATTGAGCGTCTTCGTGTCAACCGTGCCGGTGTGAAAACCACTGTCTGGAAATGGGCCCAATTCCGTGAGACGCTGACCGATCCACAAGTTTGGATGATCGCTCTGTGGGCTGGAATAAGCAATCTACTTAACATCGGAGGCAGTTTTCTGCCTATCATTATCGAAGATATGGGCTTCACAGGTCTCAAAACCAGCTTGCTCTCCTTGCCCGTTGGTGGTGTTGAGTGCATTGCGATGCTTACAGCTGGCGGTATTTCATATTTCTTCGAGAACGGCCGCACGGTTATCATGTTCATCGTCTCTTTACCTAGTTTAGTTGGCACAATCCTCCTCACAGTTTTGCCCTTCTCTGCCACATGGGGCCGATGTGTTGGCGTGTGGTTACTGCTTACTATCCCAGCCTCCTATACTGTGCTTCTGAGTCTTATTGCGTCAAATGTCGCCGGTTTTACAAAGAAGGTCACCACAACGTGCGTTGTCTTTGTTACCTATTCTGTCGGAAACATCATTTCGCCACAGCTATTCATTACAAGAGAAGGACCATACTATGGTACTGGTATCCGCTCCATGCTGGTAGCTATGTCATTGGTCCTGGCTTTGAATATTGCCCTGGGAGTATACTATATAATTGAGAACCGAAGAAGAGATCGAGTCTATGCATCAACATCTCAGGAGGTAATTGACAGAATGACAGTGGAGCATGAAGAGTTTCTGGATAGAACAGATTTTGAAGATGCGTTGAAATTCAGATATAGGTGGTAGATCTGCATCGACAGACAGATCTGCTGGCGTGTCACTAGCTTAGAGCTTTACAACATCTACTGCAGCCAAACTAATATTGATTTTTGAACATAGTATCTTTACTGCATCTCTCTGATAGCTGTATCATAATCGAAAGTGGCTCTCTGGCATTGAGGCCGGAAGTTTGTGACATTTGGCGGTATAGCTACGAGTCGTATATCTCGAATATGGCAGATGTAGCATACGCATTTCTCCAGAAATAGCTTTTTGAAACAGGAAATACAGAAATTAATCAGTCACAATGGGTTCTTGTTGATATTAGGTGATGTAATAATGTTAAGTCTAATTACTGCCAGTAGAATTGGTTTGCGAACGGCAAGCAAGATTGAGACAATCAAAAGTCTGATAGCTAAGGAGAAGTATGGATAGCGTAAAATTGAATGTAGCCTTTTCAACGCAAAATAAGCAGGGAAACCCTAGGGCATTAGTCAGAAGACAAGCTCGTCTTTAAATATCAGACTGACTTAATTTAATATCTCAGTATCCTAGGATTATTCGGTACAAGTTGCTTCTCAACCTCAGGATACCATATATAGTTTGTATATTAGGAAGGCTCATACTGATCACAGATCTGTAGTCCAGCATTGTGGTTTTATTGCATTGATTTATGGCTCTAGCTCTGCTAATTCTAACTGCCATAGCAATTTCGCTATGTCAACTAGGCCGTGACAATACGGGAATTATGGAAATGAATAATAAATGAACTGCATAGACCACCAATTATAGAATTCTGATCAAGAGATTCAACATGATATGATGGCAAAGAGATAAGATGAAAAGAACCTCTTCATCCATAAATTCCATTGTTAGTTACTGTCCTCTATCAGCCTGAGTCTCAATCAAGTAATCGATAGCCTCCTTTCTGAAATCATCATCCTCGAGATATGAACCGTTGGCGTGAAATACAAAGTTCACACCGGCATCCCTTGCACTGTATTGAGGCCAGTTTATAAACTGTTGGCCGTGATTATTGGGGTTGAGGCTTGCAATAAAAGCCACAGTCATAGATGATGCCATTGTTCGAAGGCGGGCTCGAGCCTCACCTGGACCAATCCACGGATCAGTATCGTTCCCAGGAAGGTTAAAGGTGAAAGGCCAATTAGCCACATGAGACGCGCCCAAGTAAGCAGCAGGAGGGGTCGTTGGAGAGGACCAAGAAGGCGTGGCAAAGACGAACTTGTAAACAGGCACACCAGCTACCGAAAAGACCCGGGCATCCTGCCGTGCATTACTATTCCAAGTAACATCACCAGAAATAACCGATTGACGTTTATACATGTAACCGTGTGATGCAAAGCGTTCTGAGCCGGTTCCAGCCGGAAGACCTTCGGCCGGATCATCTGGATAAAGTTCGAAAACCTTCTTCCATGTAGCATTGGACATGGGGTATCCAGAGCCATAGAGAAGACCATGAGATATGATATCCTCCTCTGTATTGCATCCTTCAATTCCAAAACCCGTACCCTCATCTCGGCCTCCACCTAGCATAAGCGGAACCTTATGAAACTTCCCTAGCTGCTTGGCTCGGCCACCAGCAACTGGTATGAAGTTGCCATCAACAGTAGCGAAGAAAAATGACTTGATGTTTTGAGCAGCCAGAGCATCGTATGGTGCCTTTCGGAGACAATCTAGCCTGTCAGAAGATTCTGTACAGTTCACACTAGATACGAGCTGATCGTACATTGGTTGGTACCAATCTGTCGAGTTTGCTATTTCAGGTACTTATCAGCGAAATGATGACAATGTTTGACTTTTAAACAAGAAGAATCAAAACCTACATGCGATGCCATTTGACGATCCACTGTTCTGTATTGCTGCTCTAAATGGAGGCTTTCCCTCACCGCCGTATGCAAACATTTGCCAGGCCACCATGTCTGCACCACTAAACATCATCAGAGAATATTCCGACGCAGAGTGAGATTTATGTTAGGGTGAAGTGCTTACGAGGATTGACCCATCAGTGTGACTTCATCCGGATTTCCGCCAAAACCTTGGATGTTCTCTTGGATCCAGTCAAGTGCCATACGCACGTCACGAATTCCAGCGTTTAATTCTCCCGCATTCTGAGGGTTATGTTAGCCTCGCTTATCGAAGAAAATGCATGTCGTGCTTAGACTTCTCGGACGTCACATACTTGAACATCTCGACTTGTTAAGAATCCAAAAGCTCCTTTGCGGAAATTCAGGGCAATTCCCATAATCGGCTGACCCATTTTGACCGAACGCTGGACAAGCCAAGTCAAGTTAGCATTCGGATTCGCAGCGGAACCCATTTGTCCGGCACCGGCGTAGAGTTGGACCACAATCGGTAGTCCAGTAGCAGGATAAACACTTGAAGGTCGCACAATGTTCAGATTCAAACAGTCCTCATTAAGAGTATAAAGGGTCGTGTTGTCCCAACCGGGGCATGTGTATCCAATCTCGGTAGCATTACGAAGTTCCGTGAATGTACTATTCAAAGACTTGGGATGACGGAAACGAAGGTCTCCAACGGGTGGCTGAGCATACGGGATGCCTAGGAACAGGTCTTGAGTGAGTCCAGGAACACTAATGCCATAGTATGTCCCATTTCTTGCATATCCATACGGTACAACACTGTTCTCGAGTGATGATGGAACAGCTGCAACTGCAGCCAACCATGCCAAGCCATGCAGGAACCTTGTCAGACGCATTTCACCTTTGTTAGTTGGATTTAATACAGTATTCCACAATACTCTTTTGCATGATGATCATATTGAAGCTTTCTTTTGTAACTTGTGCCTGCTAAGGAGAATTGACAGGTGCCGCGTACTCTGCACTGAAAAACTTGACATTATCTCCAAAACCTATCGTCCAATTTTATTTTATTTTGGATAGATAGGGTTTATCAACTACATTTGAAAGGCTGATTGGTGCTTGGATACCAGTGTTCTCATTGTAGAGGTTGGTAATTATCTTAGAATAATATACGTGGTCTGATATGTCTTTCTACACAGTAGATAAGGCCGGCAAAAAGCGCCTCTTAGTGGGGAGCACCGAGGCCGCTAGTAAGTAGACTCGGGTCTGAGCAACAAACCCCTATCTACCCAGCTTGTCGGAATTATTGACACAACATGATAAACAAAGCATGAATAGATAGGGATTCGCATTTCGGATCATCGGCTTCCTCTAACTACATTTCACTAATGTTGTCTGTAATGATAGGCAGTCTGCCTCGAGAAGTATTGAAGGGTCAAATAGTTGAAAAAGGGCAAGAAAGAAACTCAATTTACCTACAAATTACCTCCATCAGCAATAGCATACACCAGTCTAACCATGGCCTCACGAAACGAAATACACATCAATGACTTGCCAGAATCCATTGACTCTATCACGTTCGATGCTGCTGGGCTTGGAAAGTTGAAAGGCTTTCTATTTGATGGCTCCATTAGCCAGTTCAACAATATTCCCTATGGCGAGGTTCCTGGCCGTTGGATGTCTGCTCTTCCAGTAAAGACGCCATGGGAACAGGAAGGCGTACGAGATGCGCAGAAACACGGGTATGAAGGCTCTTTAAAACTTCTCAAAAGCGAATTGTAGGAGCTCCAGAACTGACCTGAGTAACCATCTTGCAGCACTTATTGCCCGCAGCCGCCTAGAAGATTCTACCCAATCCCCTTGATCGATCGACCCTATACGCCAATGCCCACTCAGGACGAGTTCACTTGTCTCAACCTCAATATTACCATTCCGGCATCATCACCTCCACTGGGATCTCCTCTCCCAGTTCTCCTCTGGATTCATGGAGGAGGCTTGGCTGCAGGTACTGGGAATGCACCAATGATGGATGGTCGAGTATTAGCTGCAATGTCAGTTCAGATGGGCCTCCCAACTCTGGTCATCACTCTGAACTACCGCCTCGGGGTATTTGGTTTTATGACGAATAGTGATATAAAAAATGTCAATTCGGCATCCGGACAACAGACAGCAAACTGGGGATTATATGATCAAAGACTAGCAATTGAGGTAACTTTGACACCACTCAGGCATTTAAAGGGCTAGCTACTAATCAAATCTTAGTGGGTTCAAACACACATCTCTGCTTTCGGTGGTGATCCAAGTAATGTCACTATATTCGGAGAGTCTGCAGGCTCAACATCTGTTCACTGGCACTTGTCTGGTCCCGCATTATTCCGTCGTGCAATTCTCATGTCGGGAACTACATCTACTTGTGGCATCTCTACCACAGAACAGTATAACGCCGCGTGGCATAGACTTGCAGATCATTTTGGCGTGTCAAAAACTCTTAGTGCAGCGGAAAGAGTCAATGCGATGCGTAAAATCTCTGCGCAGGACTGTCTGGTTTCACATGATCTACACGATTGTCTTATCCCCGTTGCTCAAGTTTGTGATGATGGAAAGGTCAACTTATGGAAGTGGGGAGATACTGAGGCAAAATTCCCTGTATGGTGTGATGTCATGCTTGGGGATTGCAAAAGTGAGTGCTGCTGAATAACCTTCAATCACTACTATAGTAGCTTTGAGCTGACCACTACTGACCACTACAGACGAGGGAATTCTTTTTGATCATCGTGGGCGTCTCGATTTGAATGGTCAACAACTCATTGATGACCTTGAAAAATTCATGGGAAGAGCCGATGCAGCTACAATCATTGACGCTTACGATATCACCGCTGAGTTGACAACGGAACAAGGTTGGGCAAAAATAGAGCATATGCTCACGCACTCCGTCTTTTCACTTCCAAACTACACCCTCGCAAAAGCTAATTCAAATGTGTTGCTGTACCATTTTGACGAGCCGTCCACTTTCGATGAGGGCATCGTTGACGGTGAAAGAGCTCCAAATGCTTGGAAAAATTTCGCGCATCATGCATTAGATGATAAATACATTTTCAATGTGTTGCGTCCTTTGATGACGTCCTCTCAGAAGAAGGTTGCAGAGAGCATGGCATACGATTGGCTATCCTTCGCTCATGGGAAAGACCCATGGCCTCGATTTGATATCAAGACATCACCGTTTGTTAAGACATTTGGACCAGAAGGCAAAAGCGAGGTGAAGACATTGGAGGCCGACAACCAGAAAAGAGCTTATGACAGCATGGAAAAAGTTCTCCAGGCTGGTTTATCGGGAAAATTTGGCGATTGGGGGGAGGAGAGAGCCGAGAATAGGTCCGATTTACTTCGAGACCCGTGGGTTTGAATTTTTTAGCATAATTCTACTAGGAGATGAAGAATGGTATGGACTACGTTGAAGATATAGATAAGTAGCATACTACTCATTTAGTTATCTATTATTTAATTATTGAATCCTACTTGCATTGACTCATTATATCGACTACTCTTGATATTGCACAATCTTTTACTATTGAATAGTGGAATGGCTTATCAAACATACTACCCTCCCACAAACTACCTTTAAGCTCCATGCCAGACATCAGCCATGTCTGCCTTGGTGTCATAGGTTCTCAAAAGACCTCTTATATACCGTTTAACCTGTTGGGTGCATCTATCGATAAGAGGGATATAATAATGATCATAGATATTTCAGTGAGAGATATAGATCGTACCATAGATGAATTGCAAAAACGCTGAAAGGGTACAATCTGAAGAAATGAATTTCTCTTTAGGCAGACTGGCTTAAGAAGACCAGGAAACAGTCCCATCCATTGATTTGAGTATAGCGGCATATCTTTGCGAAGAATATTCTCGAATTACTCTATTCTTCAGTCAGATTCAGCGGACTATTCACATCCGCTGTGACCACCCCTTCTTCAATGCTCTGCTCATCTGAAGGACTTTCACTAGCCCACAAAGGAAGCTCAGGGCTCTGGAGACACCAAACAGCCGCGTGCCCTTCAAGAGCGCTTTTTCATACGCCAGTTAATCATCCGTCTTACAGGAGGATTTTCGATATGAGGATTAATGGCGCGTAAATACACATTTCTGTCAAGCTAGTGGATGGTTGTATACTCATCAGTGACAGGGGAGGAAAGTATCAGGAGACTTGGCCACAGTGTTAGCGGATTTTCGTGGAGAACTTCTAACGCCACGGGCTCGATGATTTTAATAACTTCGAAATCCTCCTATTTTAATTGTCTATGAGGCACACTTATGAACGGGGGTATGCAATCCGCGACATTTATTCTTTCGTACTATCGTCCTAGAAATGAACTGAAACCCGAAATCCGAGCGGGAATCAGACGTGATTTGAGTACTCGATTAGAGGCTCCACCCTTAGGTAGGGTTGAAATCGAACTCGTCACACATCGGCCATAGCTCGATCCAAGGGTCATACGTATGATCCATCTCAAGGGGTTCTTGTGGTTGGGATGGTTGGGATATGCCGTTTGCAGACAATTCTTGAAGGTTGATGGCTGCAGAATGATCCAGTGCTGATTGCCCAGATATCTTGTCTTGCACGGGGTAGCTAGGCCCTTGGGTGAAGCTGTCATGGTGGATTGGCGAGTTACCCAAGGCATCGTGCATGGAGGCTTCCAAGGCCAGGAAATCGCACCGCGTCTTTCCATGAAACCGAGCTCGATCGGCAATGGCTCCTTGATACAGCAGTTGCGTGCTTTCGATAATTAACCACTGAAAATTGTGTTAGTGGGGATTTATATTTATAGCGAGAGTCTCACCCATCTTTTTCCCATTTTGAAAAGACGCTTGAACTCATTGAGATGGATAATGTTTAGTTTTGCCATAGCAGTAGCGTTGGGGCTTCTTCCAAGGTTCATACTAGGAAATGCCGACACATACAAATTCATTGTCGCTGCAGAGAATGTACAAAGACCTGAGAATGGTGTTAATAGTGGACTTTCCAGGTCTATAAGTTCCTGAAGAATCAGGGTTATAGCTTCTGCGCAATAGAATAGTTCCCTTGCTCTGTCACTCCACCAATTTGTGGGTGCCACTGCCGGAAGGACGGGAGGATCTACCGGGCCTTGTGGTTTTGAGTTCAAGGTGGGAAGGAATGGGATATATTCCCGATTCAAGAATAAAAGGCTGCTGGGTGTTAATCCTTATTAACCTTGAAGTATATGAGAAAAATACGCACCTGATATAGTATACCAAGTTGACGTAGGCGAACGACTCGCCTTGGCCTAATGATACATTTATAGCAACTGGAGTAGACGGGTACTTCAGTCGATCACTCTGTGATGATCTCCAATCTTCGAGAGTATCGTAGATACCTCTCCAGCGTGACCCGTGAACCCATGGACAATTTTCCGGGTTGTTCATTCCAAGCTGCTTTCTTCCACCCTCAATAATAAACTTGTGCGTTTGTGCCCAAATATCAAAGCCCCTGATCAAAACACAGTAGTAAGTATCAATCACGCCTAGAGACCGTGAAAGACTAATGTTACAGCGAACATCTCTGAATGTATATCTTGATAGGGGTGATGACCCAAATGCGAAATCCAGGTCCCCGCTGGGCAGGTGAGTAGATATTTTGTCCAATGAAAGAGTAGCCGATTCCGATCTACCACAGGAGACAAGACGATCCATGATGAAGCATCCCCAGAATGTGCGATTTTGAATCTGGCGATCCGTTTCAGTATGCACATGATCCGTCATAAAAACAATTAGACATTGCATCATCCTATTTGCCATCCCTAGAAAGATTCATGAGAATAATAAATCATAAATCACATT
This sequence comes from Penicillium taxi, assembly GCF_028828555.1. NCBI lineage: Eukaryota > Fungi > Ascomycota > Eurotiomycetes > Eurotiales > Aspergillaceae > Penicillium > Penicillium taxi. Next base: position 4,936,173 of record NW_026643207.1, on the reverse strand, counting down.
TGGAGCGCATACCACTGTACATCCAGGCTCCGTAGCCATTACCACCACCCCATTCATACATAGACATTGTTAGTAGTGCGTGAACAGTGCTTATGCTGGGGGGATCCTTGGGCACCCGAGACAGACAGTTCTGGGTGTAATTGGCATATTCCTCCTCCGTAAACATGAGTTCGCTACTGGGCATGAATCTCTGGCACAGGGTGAGCATTGCAGCGATTTGAAGTTCTTGTTTCCTGGGAGCCGTGATGAAAGTAGGAAAGTGCAGGAATGATAGCTCGGGAAACTTTCGACAAAATAGGCCAGCAGCCTTCACAATCACCGAATACGGTGTCTGATCAACGATACTTTGAAGAGACTGGACTGATCGAGGACTATGGATGATTGAAGGCATCTCGATGGTATCAGCATCGTTATCTGATACCTGTGGTTCTTTCTCTACGTGTTTCAGCCTTAGTCGAGAACGTTGTGGTGTTGAGCCAAAAGGTCCTGACAAGGTGCAGTCCCCCGGGCCTGTTCGTCCCGCTTTAAGACAACAGCGGCAAGGTGGGTTGCCATTGTGCACGCACTTGATCTTGGAGCGCCTACATAGCATCAATCGATGTTACTCACTTGAGCCAAGAAGTGATTATTAATCCTTCATAGCTTACCTGCACCATGCACAAGCAATCGTCGTCCTAACCATTATCCGATTTGCCTATCGGTTGTCTTCTCGGTGTTGAGGCTAGGATAACAGGGAATCAATAGAATGCGTGGACTAAGCTTTCGAAATTCTATCTTAATCTATGATCTAGGAGTCGTACGATTTTCAACTAGAAAAGGAGGTCACATGTCAGCAACCAAAATGCGGGTCTTGAACTGTGATGTTTATCGCCGTAAAGACTAGCCCAATGGTATGTTCCCAAGATTATGCAGTCAGCTGATAACGTATTTGTTGTTGAAGCACTCGATAAAAGCGTCTAGATGAAAACGCATAGTCCTTAGAAGCGCAAAGTTCTATATATTATGTGAAGACAGTACTCAGGTGGAAGGGGTGAATATTATTCGTAGTGAAACAACCTCAAAACAGGATCTAGGAATTTAATTTCTCGTCGAGTATTTAATTCGGAATTAGCAGTGCCAAGAGTGCTCCCGAATCCTCGAGGTGTTCGGGAGCACTCTTGGCACTGCTATGGTGCTCCGTCGGGAAGTGGCTAATCTAATGCCTTGCCGGTGGTATAGCTCACGTGATACTAATTTATCAGGATTGATATCTTAGACATTTTTTATAATCGCCTGTTCATCCTTTAGTATATACGCGTCATTGAATGAGCAAATGAAGTGGGAAAGCCTTTGCAATCGGCATACAAAGAAGCGTTCTCTTCAATAGGATGATTGGGATGAATTTACTATACTTCTTTCTAATTAAAATCAACAGACAAATAAACCTCTTTATCATACAGATCCTTATCAACAGGCTTGCAGTTCCACTGCGTCTATTATCTGTATAGAGACTCAGACTCAGGAGTCTAGACTAAGGTACTATGTAGGTGGATGCCGAGTGAACACATAAGCCGAGTTATGTATATGACAGGAGGACTACCCTACTCCTATACCAGGATCCTTTTCAAGTTGAGGATTCCAGAGCTGAGAAAACTAAAAAATACCCTGGTTAATTAACTCCACTCTAACTACAGGGTATTACAGATATCCTTTGTACGCATCGCATTTTTTCCTGCGAAGGAGAAAAACTGGTGCTCATATCCAGTGTCACCCCGAATATTAAAACAAATTTTTAACACATAGCCAGTAGAGAAAGATTGGGAGATTCTAAAGAAATAATTTTAAATTCATTATGGTGATCAAACTGATAACGAATCTCAAACCTCGGCAATGATGACAAATACGTGACAGCCAAAAAGCGGTAACTCTTATTGGTTTGAAAGTCAACACCCGTTCTTTTCAAAACTCATGTGGGGTAATCATCGACTTTTAGGGTTGGGCGACCAATTAGAATATGTAAAATGAATAATTGATTGATTCTACGAACCTGGGATGACATAATCAGATATGATACCATCGCTCCCCCGCCTTGCGAAGCCATCTTCTTGCAATTCACGGAGATCTTGCTGTCCATGAACTATTTCAGAAACAGCGTGAGATCGATTACTTTACTGTCATCAATATCAAGCCCGTTCTCTCGCTTATCTCCGAATACCCTTTCGATAACCATCCAATTCCCCGCAATTCGACGAACAATGGCCTCAGCAATGGCAAAGCGTTTGGACGGCAAGACAATTGTAATCACCGGTGCCTCCTCTGGAATTGGCAAGGCTACTGCCCAGGAGTTTGCACGCACGTCGCCAAAGAACCTCAAGCTGATCTTGACTGCACGCCGCATCGATGTACTGAAGGAAGTTGCTGCGGAGATCCAGGCCGAGGTCGGCGATGGTGTGAAGGTGCTTCCAGTCAAGCTGGATGTCAGCAACCCTGCTGAAATTGAGAACTTTGTTTCATCTCTTCCAGCGGAGTTCAAGGAAATTGACGTCCTTGTTAACAATGCGTGAGTTAGACCGACAAAGCTTTATCGACGAGATACTGAACATGCTTTAGTGGATTGGTCAAGGGCGTTGCTCAGGCACCTGATATCAAACCCGAGGATATCAACATCATGTTCAATACTAACGTCACTGGTCTGATCCACATGACTCAGGCCATTCTCCCGATCTTCAAGCAGCGACCAGAGGGCGGCCGTGGTGACATTATCAACATTGGCAGTATCGCCGGCCGCGAGCCTTATTCTGGTGGTGGTATCTACTGTGCGACCAAGGCAGCGGTCCGATCTTTTACGGACTCGCTGAGAAAGGAGCTCATCGCTTCGAGAATCCGCATTATCGAAGTTGATCCCGGCCAGGTTGAGACTGTAAATATCATCTGAACAGATATTCAAGTCTGAAGCTAATTATTCAATTACAGGAGTTCTCCGTTGTCCGATTCTATGGCGACAAGTCCAAAGCTGATGCCGTTTACAAGTGAGTTCAACGGTCTATCTGAAGTTTCATAGATTTCACTGACTTTCTTATTAGGGGAGTTGAGCCTTTGACCGGTGAGGATATTGCCGAAATTATTGTCTTTGCAGCTGGTCGACGTGAAAACGTTGTCATTGCCGATACCCTGGTCTTCCCCAACCACCAGGTATGTAATTTGTCCCTCGATTTGACCTCAGGCTAACCATAAAATAGGCGAGCGCTGGCATTCTGCACCGCAAGTCATAAAAAACTTTTATGGCATACGTAAGAAACAGGTCTTACGGTATAGAAATGCAACATTCATGGCTACTTAGTATATAGATCTCTTTCAACTCAAAATATATATTTCCTGCAACCTTTGGAACCTTAGAGCTACAGCATTGACCAGGTAGACCTGGGCAGGTATTCAAAGAATATACTAGTTGATAGCGCTGTATTTGTTATTTCTTTGGTGAACTGGTTTCCTATTTTTCATCGTTGAAAGTGGGATTTTAGATTGGCGACAGCCAACAGCCGACCCTATGACGGGGGTAACGAAGTAGGTGGAAGGGCCATCAATAATCTTAACAAATCAACAGTTTACTTAATATACTTCCTCTGCATAAATTTCTCTAATTGATACTGCTATCAGATCTAGTTACATAACATCCTAAAGACTCAAAAATTTCCCTGCATTCTCAAAGATCACTCTAATAATAACCACTTTCTGTCATCAATCAATAACGAATCTGAACCTATTATAGCTTGATTTTAATAAAGATCAAGTCTAGAGCGACCCTTTCTAATTATGGGGTATCAACCTTGGAAAGCACTTATCATGAGGCAGACTTTGGATGATCTTTGTTTTCAATATACATAGGTAGCAATGTCACGAAGTCTTCCTGAATTTGTTCAATTCCGCCTGTCATCGACCCAATAAAAACGAAAGATACCAGATGAAAGATCATTTATTGAAGGCAATGTGTTGAAGAAATCACATTACCAGTCCTAGTTCCTTCTTTGATTGCCACGTAGAATAAAAGACTTGATGCATCTCAAAGAATCAAAAATATAACATTACAGTACGATGTGCCACTAAACGCCATCCTTTCATTAATTTCTTTGACCTTTCAAGAATACTTCTTTCCAACTCAGAAAACAAAAGAGGAACTTTAGAATTTTACCAAAGCCTAATGAGTGAACATAGCAGAAACTCCTCACCGGATTGAAAATGAAGCCCAGTCCCTGCCGAGGAATCTAATGGCGAGTCCTGCAAATTGGAGTCCGAGTCCATCTCCATTGCCTCTACTACTCCTACCTCGACTGCACTTTAATCTCTAGAGCATTGGGACTTCTTTATTTCATAGCCTTAGAAACTGTTGCCTTTTTCATCGTCTTGCTCTCTCCAAGGCTCCGAGGTTGTTACTACTTATCTGTTTAGTTGAGATACTTGTCTATTTGCAAAGATACTATTGTGATTCATAATCTGTATTGGCTTAAATCTGCACGTAGATTCAATCTTTACCTAAGTTCTAGGCATACAAGATATCACTTCTCCAATATTCATTATTTTGCTTTCGAATTGTGATTGGCCATTAAGAAAGATGTCCATTTAAACAATCACCTTATAGCCAGCAGACTTCTCCTCAGGCTCACCGAAGATATCGATGTTCCAGCGAGGTTTGTCTATGAAATTGTTAGCAGTTGTTTACACCCGAAAAAGAACAGACTAAAACTTACAAAGAGCGTAGGGAAGGTTGTAGCGTTTGCGATTGTTACCCAGGACATTAACCTTCTCCACCTCCTCTGGGGTGAGTTCGATCTCCTTAAAGTTGGCACGAATACGCGACGGCGTAACAGACTTGGGGATGACACTGTGGCCACCAATCTGGGACCAGGCAAGGCTATAAATTGTGAGTACATGTCATTGCCAACTGAGAGTGGGAAGCATACATGACGTGGGCACCGGTGACCTCTTCACCAGTTCGCTCGGAAACAGCCTCGGCCACCTCCTTAATCTCAGGCCGAGTGATCAAGAGAGGGACATCTTCCGAGTTATTGCCAAAGGCCTATTCATGTTAGCGGGGTTGAGTGAACTCGGATATTATAGACATACCGAGTAGGCGGTAATGTGGATATTCTTCTTCTGGCAGTACTCAATCAATTCCAGGCTCTGGAGAACGGGGTGGCGCTCAATCTGGTTAGCAGCAGGCACAACACCAGTGGCGTTAATGATAGCCTCGAGCTAATAAAATGTATTAGTATGGCCGAGGCTTGTCGTCAGACGAGTGGTACGAACGTGGGGAATAGTGTGGTTGGAAACACCGACGGCACGGGCCTTGCTCTTGGGAAGCTTGGTCATGGCTGAAAGAAGTATAGTGTAAGCTAAGTAGACTAAAACTGATACATCCGCGGACTTACCCTTCCAAGTATCGACAATTGAAACACCATCGTCAATAATCACATCGCCACGCTCAAAAGTGCTGCTCTCATCGAGGGGGAAGAGCGAGTCGCCCTTCTTGAAAGATACAGGCCAGTGAACAAGGTAGAGCTAGGACGATTAGCAGGATTCCACTAAAGTTCCTGGAATATTTATAACATACGTCAAGATAGTCAAGCTCGAGTTCAGCAAGGCACTCATCGAGAGAAGCCTCGACAATCTCAGGGCGATGTTGGCTAGAAGGTGTTAAAAATCTGAATATAAGGAAGGTTTATATCGGTAGAAATACTTGTTCCAGAGCTTGGAGGTCTATCATGAAGTTGGATTAGTATTAGGCGAAACTTGCAATTCTGCTTTTTGTATGAAGAACTTACGATGAAAATGTCCTCACGCTTCAGACCAGGGACTTCCTTGTAGGCACGCTTGATACCCTCAGCAACCTCACGCTGGTTCTGGTAGCTATGGGACCGAATCAGTACGCCGCTATAAAAGGCCCAAAGTATAAACATACATAGTAGCCAGATCCTGAGACAAGTTAGCGCAGGCATCAAATGTGGCAGAACTCATTGTTTACCAGGTGACGATATCCAGCCTTCAAGGCCTCAAAGACGGCCTCACCAACTTGACCGGGACTAGACTGCCAGGTGCCAAATCCAAGCTGACTGTGACCTAGTCAGTGTTTTGTTTTGACTTCGAATACTGTGGAATTGGCTTACGGGATCTGGGCACCGGAGTTGAGAGTGACCTTTTTGCCGAGAGACATGTTGTAGATATGAATTGGTAAAGATTAAGGAGTAAAAAGATTGAAGGAGGAATGAAGAGGGGAGGATCGCGTCAAATAACGTCAAGTTAATAAGCGACCTCAGGCGGGGTTCCAAGCTCGCCATCCCACCCCACGGAGCAGACCCCACCGACCAAATCGGCATGATACAGAATAGAAACTGGTTTATATTATTCCAGCTAATATACTACACATTGAGTTATTCAGGGCAATTGCGTTCATATCCAATCATATAATAATTGCTTATTCGATGTTGAAATAGAAACTAAGAAGGGACAACCTTACGTTAATGTCTGTATGATGTCATGTTTATATTTATCCGGGTTTAACCGTTGACTGCTTGTTGCGTCCATATGTTAGAATAGAGTAACTACTCTACTAGCTTATAGCTTCATTATATTCTCCTCGCAGTTTAGATCTTCGAAGGCTACAAGGAGCCAGGGTTCCAAAGTTTCCAATTGGTTAATCAAATTGATAGGATATTCCACATATCATTCCATTGTCTTGTTGGCAATCACTCGGCCCGTCGCTTAAATTCCGGAATCTGTAAATTCCACGTATCAGAAAGAGTAGAGATTAGATAAAGTATGATAACAAGTTCTTAAATTTACATCACGGAATGGTTTATACCACTCGCTGTGTGACAGTTCCGACTGGCCGCTCGACAATCATCATAAGTCCGTCCACAATACTCTTTCGTGCACCATCACTGGATACCTTCTTTCCGGCCAGGTAAAGAAGCCACTGAAGTCGACTAATCCGCTCGTCGGTGACACCACCCAACCACCGGAAAGGTTGCTTTGGATCAAGCTGAAACAAAACATCCAAGCTGCCGTGGGCATTACGTGAAAGGAGAACAGCCTGGCCCTTGGGCACCGCCTTACCACCGCTGAAAATAGCCTTGAATTGGTTCATAGCCAATCCGAACGACTGGTCTTGGAACTCATCCTTGTGCTGCTGCGCCCGGGTAGTGATTCCACGCACCCAGCTATCGCGCATATGCATAAAATCTGTGTTCCTTGTTGGGACAATGCGGAAGGCGGTGCGAATGCCACTTTCTTTGATGATAGCTGACCAGATAGCATCACCTCGTTCAGGGTTCATGAGAAGTTCCTTCAGCTGTTGACGCTCCGGTGAGACAAGAGAGGTAGCAGATTCAGAGGTAGCAATCGCAGTTTCAGAATCTGGTGGGTGAATAGCTGTACGTATTAGACGCTGCTGTAGCTCGGTAATGTCGGATTTTGCGACATAGAGCCCCACTACGTAGACCTGGATGGACAGGAAGGAGACAGTTCGAATTCCCAATCCTAGAAGCTGGTAGTCCTCTCCATCATCGGCCGAAAGCTCATCCCCTGACTGTTTATTGTCTGATGACGAGACATTCGGCAAGCGGATAGTACTGGGAAAATAAGGTACCGAGCTAGTTCCTGTCGCAACCTGCTCAAGATCCTCCTGACCTTCAATAGGTATCACAGATGATCCACCATCACTGGGGAATCCAGGCGGTCCGTCCAGCTTGATAGCTCCAGATTTAGATTCCGTGGCTGTGGCTTGGTTGTGTTTGGTTTCCTTCTCCTGCTTCTCCAGTGCATTCAGGCCAAATGCGTCTAACTTGATCAATCCATACATAGCAGCTGCACATGCGACCATTCCGGTAGCCGAGACCACAATTGATCGTCGGGATTTGGCGAATTGCTCTCCATTCTTTCGAGCTTGGGAGTTAAGTGGATTATTGGAGCGGGTGGATCGAAGGGTGTTGATCGTGGAAAAGAACCGGGTGTGGTGGCTTCCACGGATGCTTTGGCGGGCAATGAAATTGCAATTGCACAATGGTGTACGAAGTGAAGCGCTCATGATGAGTTCTCTGAGGTTGTTGGTAATTATCTAGGAAGCTCAAATCTACCGAAAATGTAATCGCTGCCAGGACTTGAAGGCGGGATTTCACGTGACATGGCACGATATATTGACTCGCAACAATTGGGCAAGAATGAACAAAGTAGCTCTAATGGGTAATCTCAACTATTTTGCACACCTATGGTGCATTTTGTAGAGTCCAGGGTTTCATTTCCTGGGTCAAGCCTTTAAGGAGTACCTTGGTATCTGTAAGGCGCCCTCTTAGCTAAGACCCTCAATGCGTGCTATATAATTTTCGCCTTTCAATGCTGGCAATAAAACGATATAATATTTCCAACATTCGGAGCATATCTCAACCTCAAGGTAACTGGGAAGCTAATTCCTGGTGCTGAACCAACCTAAGATTCTGCCAAATTCAAGCTCTAGAGGACGCCGTTCCCATGATATTAGCTATTCATATGGATAAGGCTTCAATCAACAGAAGAGCCTTGGAAATACATTGGATGATCGGTACACTGTCCATGAGTGTCTCCACAACTACCTTGTATCTACGGTGTCACCTGAGCTCTTTAGTGCGACAAGAATTCTCGCCGTGAGGTTTCAAATAACTTTAATAACCATGGAGTAGTCATAAAATATAAACACATGTTTGACATAGTTTGTTGAGCCTTCTAGGCAGAAAACCGGAGCGAGACAACCGTAGCGAATAACCTTGGAAAACGCCGGATTATAACCATGACTTAATCATTGAAATGTTCCTCTTCTGGTGAAGCAAGTATAAATCTCCTAGACGTCATTATCTATCAAATGCCAAGCCTTTGCGGTGACGTCGTTCAGCCGCATCGCTCGATTTACCTCATCTCCCCCACCAATCTCTCTTTTCTCATCTAACAAGTCATGGCGACCGCTAGCGAGCCAAATACCTTAGGGTGTCACAACCTCCATGTGGATTACGTTATCAATTACACCTTTGGCGATACAAGTGGGTGATCCCAGTGCATAGATAGGTAGCAGTGCTAAATTGTTTCCAGAGCAAGCAAATGCAATTGAGCAGCTAGAGGAGCTGCTCCGTGCTCTCTCCCAGGTCGGCCTTCAAACTGAGGTCAGACAGGGTGATGAATCGTCGCTTCTTGTTTTCGTTCGAGCTTCACAGAAGCAGCTGAATAAGGCGGTGTACCGATCGCGGTGAGTTGACCTAAGCGCGTAACGCGTTCCTGCTGGAATCATTAAGATTGGCCTTGACTAAGATCTTTACAGAGTCCGTGACTGGCTGTATGGAATTCGCAATGCAGAACCTGAAACGACTGGCGCCATTGAACCTCAGACAGAGGCGGAGCGGTTACGAGTGATTAGCTATATGATTACGCTCCCCGTCGAAGAAGGCGGCGCCGGCATCACCCCAAAGCACGGGCGCTGGAAGAACGTCACGGATATATTCCCATTGCACGACGAAGAAACCAACAAACAATGGATCCGTGAATGGAGCCAAAAAACCTTTCTGTCGGAGGAGGACCTGGATCAAGTGCGAAACAAGTTTGGAGAGAGTGTATGTGCATTAATCTAACCTGACCAAATCACGGGCTAACATGAAGCATAGGTTGGATTTTACTTCTCATTCCTCCAGTCGTACTTTCGCTTCCTTATATTCCCCGCCTTATTCGGCTTTGGATGCTGGTTCTTGCTGGGTGGATATTCAACGGTCTACGCAGTTGTCAACTCGCTATGGTGCATTATTTTTGTCGAATATTGGAAGCGTCAGGAGGTGGACTTGAGTTGCCGATGGCAAACTAAAGGCGTTTCTGCCGTTCGAACTCATCGACGAGAGTTCAAGTCTGTAAAGGAAGTCCAGGATCAAACCACTGGCGAAGTCCGTGGGATATTTCCCGCGACTACGCGCATGCAGCGACAGCTTCTTCAGATCCCATTTGCGCTGCTGACTGCTATCGCTCTAGGTGCCATTATTGCCACCTGCTTTGCCATTGAGATATTCATCTCTGAGCTATATACTGGTCCTTTGAAGTCTTACTTGGTACGACCCCTCTACTGAGAAATATGGATTGCCAAAGCTAATTATATAGGTTTTCATTCCAACCATCCTTCTGTCTGCGTTAGTTCCTACTATGAGTGCCGTACTGACGTCAATTGCGACCCGGCTCAACGACTATGAAAACCACGAGACAAATGATGCTTACGATGTTGCTCTAACGCAAAAAATCTTTGTCATCAACTTCATCACCTCTTACCTTCCAGTGTTCCTTACGGCCTTTGTATATGTGCCTTTCGCGAGCCTGATTGTTCCGTATTTGGATGTCTTCCGATTGACTGTCCGGCCCTTCGTGTCCAAGGAACACTGCTCCGTAAAACGATTAAACTTCCAGATCGACCCTGCACGTCTGCGCAATCAAGTCATCTATTTCACTGTGACTGCCCAGATCGTCGGATTTGCAATGGAAACCATCGTGCCGTACCTGAAGCAGCACGCGTTCCGGGAATACAAAGCGTTCAACAAGAGACGCAATGGCAGATTGGAGCGCAATGGTGACAAGGATTCACCAGAGCGGCCCAGCGTGGTATACGACGACCCTCCCGAGGAAGCCAAATTTCTGAAACGGGTGCGCAATGAAGTCGAACTGCCAGAGTATGAGGTAACCGGTGATCTGCGTGAGATGTGTATTCAATTTGGCTACCTGGCGCTTTTCTCCCCGGTCTGGCCACTCGTCCCGGTATCATTCTTTGTAAACAACTGGGTCGAACTGCGGTCGGACTTTTTCAAGATTTGCATGGAGTTCCGCCGGCCGACACCACTACGTGCGGAGACTATTGGCCCCTGGTTAGACACACTTGGCTTCCTCTCCTGGGTTGGTAGTATCTCTAGCGCAGCTTTGGTTCACATGTTCAGCGGCAACGCGCATGGCCCCAAAGGAGAGCCAAACGATATCAAGGGCTGGGCACTGCTCTTGACAATCTTCTTCTCGGAGCATTTGTATCTTATCACCCGTTTTGCTGTACAGACGGCCATGACCAAGCTCGAGCCCCCAAACGCACGAAAGGAGCGTGCTGAGCGGTTCTTGATGCGCAAACGATACTTGGAATCGACACTCCGCGCCCAAGCAGAAGATGAGGAGGCAGACGACAACCTCTCCTCGGAGGTGTCGGGACTAACCCGTTCTGCCCTTGAAGACGATGCTCGACGGACCTCCACACATGATACTGACTCTGCCGAGCGGTTCTGGATGCGTCAGCGCGGCTGGATGGAGGCTGCAGAGGTTGGCAGCCGTATCATCCAGGCACAGGCAACCGCCGAGCACAAGAAAGAGCAGTAAAATGGGACGGATATCCCTGGAAATTGAAAACTTTTCAACCTTTCGGTTTGTAAATTGGGGGCTAGGTTATTATTGACTTTTCCTGTGCGATTTAATAGTGCTATGATTTAGAGTGCGGAGTTCTTCTCTGTAGTGAAAGTAATAAATCTACTTAGCCTTCCTCTATATCCTAATTGGCATCGTACCTTTAGATGTTATTACAGTTTGATATTTACATGCTACCTATTTCAACAAGAGTCTGGCCTGGAAAATTTCAACCCGTGTGCTTCAATCTCCAGCTCTCATATTTTTTAGACGAAATTGACGACTCGCTTGTCTTTGCTATACAAGCGGATTTTATCCAGCAAGCCACCAGGTCGAACAAGATCCTCATAAGCCTTTTTGTTCGTAGGTAGATCCCAGAAGGGACTACTTCCCTTAGTAACTTCGATATTATGCTGCTGCACGATTTCCCTCAGGAGGCCCTGGACACGATTGCTGGGGTCCTGGCCAACGAGCTCCATATCATGCAGTAAAGCGACCAGAGCCGGAAGGTCTTGACAGACATGCCAATAATAAGCAATTTGCTCATCATAGAGAGCCTTGCATGTTCCGAAGACTGCTGAGAAACGGCCTTGTGCTTTCAGGGAGGATTGGAATTGGCCGATTAGTGGTGAGCCTGGGAAGTGAGCACCTAGAATGCGGAATGCTGTCAGGCAGACCATTGGGTATAATCGTGAAATCACATGGTTTACTGGGAGTATGTCTGGGATGTTCAGAGTTGGAGATGACGAGGGTTGGTTGGATTCTTGTGATCCGTCGGACGCATCGTTAGCGGTGCCGGAGACAGAGATTGATGTGAGTGCTGATGTGGGTACTGATGTGGGTTTAATTGTTGTTGTCTCTGTCGACTCCAGCTGCTTCATCATGGAGAAAATCCTTTCATTGCACAACTCCCAAATCCCTTGGTCTCCTTTCCCGGAATTGAGGGCTTCGAAAAGCTCGGCTTCGATTTTGCTTCCTTCACGGTCGACGACGTAATCTATAGCTTCCCTGACAGAGAGATATCGATCAAATTGACCATCCGCTTCTTTGATGGGCTCGAGGTCGCTGAGTCTGATTTTGTAGAGCTGGTCGACGGTTGATTTCGCGTCACGCTTGGCTGGTTTTAAAGGACTCAGTCTCTTTTCTTCTTGGATAAGACCGTCCCTGGATCCTTGCCCTAGAGGGTTTTCCTCCTTATTTAGAAATTTGAAATAATCCAAAAGCTCAGAGATATCGCTCTTTGCAGCGGACGGAACCACTGTTTCTATTTCCGCCGGAGTCACACCCTCCTCATCTTTCTTAGGGCCTATCTGGGCAATAAGATCTGCGAAAATACTTTGTTCCTGGCGAGTATACGTTTGGCGGGCAGTTGACCGATGATGTGTTTGTTTATGGTGAGTGAGCGCCGAGCGCCGGCGGAGGTAGCTTTTTCGCCATGGTTTGGTAGGAGGAGCGTCTGCTAGTGCTGAATCATACTGTTCCGATGCATTTTCTATATTTTTTTCAACCGTTGGATCGCGAGTTTTGCTCACTTGATCTGCTATAGGTGCATGATTCAATGAGTCTCGATGTTGGAACCGCCGAGCGAATGGGGCGCGGCACGCCTGCGAAAAAATCGGCGTTCTGCAATATCGGACTGAAATATATGGTTGATTACCTGACGGTATCAACTTTGAAAGCCTTGTCGCCATCGAAATTGTACGCAGTATATTGTAGGAGGCCTAGTGTACTCCGTTGCTATCAGTCAAAAAAAGATCTGATACTGCGTCATACATCACGTGATCTCGTATTCAAATTTCAATCTCTACGATCTGATTCATCTTAGCTGAGTATCTATGGAAGATCTTGTATTTCTTAGTCAAGGCACTGATTTCCCAAATACCTTAACTGACTATCGCTTCAGTTCTCAAAATCAATACTTTCCGATCTCGATATTGATATCCGAAATTCCTAAACTGAGAGGCAACATCAACTTCAATGGCATCAATTTCCGTGCCCTAGTTTAAGAATCTAGGCGTCTGGAGCAACTTCACCGGAAAGGAAGGCCTCCCTACTAACTGCAGGCATGGACCGACCTCGTAAAAGCTTATAAAAATTGGATGCGACATGACTATGGACTCCCGTCTGGTTATCGACAATACGGTCGTCAACCAAGCCATAATTATATCAGAAGAGCTGAGCAGCCGAAAAATATACAGATTTCTCTATTTCAAGTATCGTGACAATTACAGACAAAACTAGGACGCATTTTTTCAGTAGACTAGCTCAAAAGCTATTGTATCTCCACACTGACGACTTCAAATATGTTCGTAAGTAAGCCAACCAATCTCAGGAAGTTAGGTATAAAATGGTGGCTATACAATCCACTTCTACCTTTCCTCAATGGTTGCTCGATATCTGCTTCTTGAGTGCACTTAGCCACGGGTCTTACAGGGCAGCATAAATGGGTTCTATCTATATTCCGGATGATGACAATGGACGACAACGAGATAGTCATCAACCCAGGCAACATAATGATCTGGATGAAACTGGTTAATAAAGCCGCCAACTTCAAATCATCACTGAGCCTAGCAAATGATTCAGCATCGCACACCAACGCTGTCGCGAAGCAAGTCACCTAGAAAGAAGGCCAGGCTCCCGTGGCGTCTCAAGAACGAAAAAGAAGGCAGAGGAATCAAAAGATGAGGTCTCAATCACGGCCTGTCTATACTTAAGATGGGGAAATGAAATTCAACTCTTAGATGAGCCTTTGAGTTTTTCGGCAGATTTCAAGCCAGAAGGCTACCTAGGTATTCAACTTTTCGGAGCGTCCCAACATCTCATTTTTGGGGGGTACCGCCTACAAAAGACTATTACTCCTGCTGGTGGGGATGCTCTAGTATTATGGTCTGCTTACTTTACGTTTATTAGGATATTCAAACTCAGGATCAATAGGCATCACTATTGAGAAAAAGAGAATGAAAATTATGCGCCGGGGGACGAGTGGGACTAACTAAACCGAATAGGAAATCAAAACACAGCTTTTTCCAGCGTATATATCCAAAACACCGAGAACTCCGTGTTAAAAGGAGGGTAGTAAACTATGAGTAGTAAAATAAAGCAAATATCTCAGAGGCCCAGCCCCATTCCACTAACATTCACATCCCCTCCAGGGGAAATGGAAGGACAAACACAACCCGGAGGGATATCATTAGGGGACCATCCAGAAGATGCAGACGACACCGAGCGTGATCCTAGTATTGTTCGGGCAACGAGAGTGAGAGGCGAAACGACAGCTCCCTGACGAGCATGAAGCAGACCAAAGCGGAGGAAGACCTCAAAGAGGGTAACAAAGATAGATAGTAGGATAAGAACAATGACAATCCAAGTTTGGTCTGAAATCTGAGGTTAAAATCTGTTATAGTGAATAGTTTTGGATCAACGTACGTGAAGTTCGACTATCGGCAATAGCGTCCGAGAGAATTTCCGCAAGATCCAAAAACACACGGCAACGCTCATTGAGAACCAGTATCCGAGGTTTGATCTCCAGATACTCGCGTACGGCAATGTAAAGAGGGTAAAGAGTCGGTTCGCTTTCCCAGAAAAAGTTGGGAACGTCCAACATGTTAGAGGCTAAACGATAATTAGTACAGCAACAGAAAATATAAGTAAAACAAGGCTTACAAAGGTTGACCTCCACACGACTCTTGAACAGACGTCCCAGGATTCGGAAGACGTCCTCACGTTTCATGCCAAGTTGCCCGGTTGTGGCCAGTCGGCGCGGGATATCCTTTGCGTCTGACATTTGACGAGCCATGACCTCCTCGAAGAAGCTCAACTTAGTGCTCTGTGAAATTCCATGACTGATAGCCAACTTAATCATATGATCACTGCTGCGGAGAGTGATCATGTCATTGTACACGCGAGGGCGCGCGATGTCGGTTGAATACTCAAAATGGAAGTCTTCAGTTTCAAAGTCTTCTTCCTGAAGAGGCATCATAGCCAATGGGATGGATATCCCCGTGACCGATGAAGTAGCAAATGCCAGATCAGCCAACAAGTCCTTTTCCTGTCGCTCAGTAAAGTTCCAGAACACAACTACACCATAACTGAAGACAAACATCTCGGCAACATTATAAAAAGTGCGAGCTGGGGCTGGAGGAATGGAAGAGGACGAGGAAAGGGACACCTGAGAGGGACGTTCCCGATAAAGAGTGTGGCCATCGTCGGAGCTGTGTCGACGGGGACGAGGGGCAGGCTCCTCAGCTTCATCAGTGCCAGTCTTATCACCATTTCGCTCCTGCTCATCTGAAAGGCGGTTGCCATCTTGTGAGATGTGGTCTAGGAATCGCTTGTGCTGCTCATCGTTGGTGTGATGATCATTGGAATCCTGGGGTGATTCCCCTGGATTATGCTCATCTTCGGGCCGGTTGTATCCACCAACAGAGTGATCTTCAGCTTCACCGATGTAGTCATCGTGATGATCGCGCTGCTCGTTGCGCTCAATCTCTTCGTCCAAGAGTGACTTGCCACCAGGAACTTTCAGAACCGGACTGCTCCGCAGACGATATCCATCGTGTCCTGGGAGAAGAGGCAAATGATAAGCGGCATAAATGCAGTCATCATACAATTTAGTTCGAGCGCCGTGCCACTCCTTGACGAAAGAGGTGACCGCCTGCATCTTGTACGCCTGTGCGGTGCAGTATGCTGTCACTCGGGCAAGTTTTTCTGTGCGGCGTGCCTTGGGTAGTCGCTCAGCATAGCTCTTCGACTTTTCAGGCGCAATACGACGCTTGCGAAGGGTTTCCTCATCTGCAAGCATAGGCGCAAAGTCATTATCCACACCAAAATCGCCGCCCAGTCGCTTCTGCACTAGAAGCTGCTGCCGCACCACCTCGGGGTCAATATGTTTGTCATGGGCTAGTCTAGCGACTAGCTCTTCGTCTACAAGTTCAACATCATCGTCTTCATCGTCCTCATCCTCTGGCGAATCATCTGATCCACCGACACTAGTATCAGGCAACAGGACCAGTTTTTCGCTAAATTTGGTCGTTCGAGGGGGCAGACGGGGCTGTGCAGCGAGTCGACCTATTTTACCCGTTACAATGGAAGATGCGGTCGCACTACTCGCACCTCCATTACCTATCGCAGCAACTAAGCGACGAGATCGGGAGATTGGTGCGGGATGCCGCTGTTGCATCGACGGGACATCGGAGGCATATTGAAGCACATTATCAACAGTGATGAATCGAGTGCCAGAGGGGCGCCCTTTTCTAATCGTGGATGTAGGCTGTTGGTCACGGGAGTCTGACACCTATAAGCAGCTGTCTTAGTATGGTTTCTGCAAGGATGTAATCAAACATTTTCCAACGGGCGCTTACAAGAACAGTCGGGCTACGCTGGCTTGTGCCCCGACCATGAGCTGGAAGTGTCATGGCTTTGTCCCTGACTTGAGGACAGAGTGAATTGCTCCAAATTGCGGCAGGGAAATAAGATGATGAGATGCGGACTTGAAGTTAGACAATGGACCTTGAACTGCTCCAATGCGCTATACTAAGTTGGGACTAGCGGCTATTAACGATTGATGACGTAACACAATACACGTGCTTGAACAACTGTTCGTTCATCTCTATTAATTGTCTTGTTTAGGTATTTAACGAACATCTAGTATCTACTTCGTTTAGAAACAAAAAAACGCGCACTCGGTATCGAATACCCAACCTCGTATTTTCATCAAAACGGAAATAGCAGCTTAAATCCCCAGTCAAAGCCATTTATTAGAGAGAGAAAAAGAGCTCCTTTTAGTGTCAGCATAACACCCTTGGTAGGTAACATCCCAACTGTCTGGATAATGAGTATTCTTGGTGTTCTGCCTTGCGGTACCGCCTATTATGACCGCCCGGCATAATTCTACATTCGACAAAAGAGAAGGAGCGCTATAAGTCTTCCTATTTTAATTTCTATGATAGAAGGTTCAAGGCATGGTATATCTGATTATGCTGTTCACAACCAATCCCTAGGTAAAAAGGTTTTTTCTTTCTCTCGATTTTTTCCTTCTCTCGGTTTTTACGATGTATAAGCCTTCATATCTAGAGAGCCCTCAACCCGAATCGACTCGGAATACCCTCCAATCCTTTCTGAGCTTCAATTTCTGACACACTATCAGCAACCTTTTCCTGATGAAATGACACGCCTAAGTTCTCAAGCCTCAACAAGCCGCCGTATAGGGGCAATCAAATCTCGATTCGGGTGCAAAACCTGCAAGTGCGTTACTGTCTCCTCCTTTCTTGTGTAGGCACTGACCCAGTGGACAGGATTCGTAGAGTCAAATGTGGCGAAGAGAGGCCGAGGTGTCTCCGCTGCTCTAGCACAGGACGGCGATGTGACTTTGAGAACAGTGAGGCACTATCATCAGATGCAATACCCAGCTACGCACTGTCGTTATCTCCAAATACAGGACAACGAGAGCGTCGCGCATTTGAATACTATTTCCATCATGCATCACAACATCTAGCCGGCGGGATGGGTATTGACTTTTGGACATCGATTGTTCCGCAAGTCTGCCGCAGCGAGCCCGCAGTATGGGATGCCATGATTGCAATTAGCGCATTGTTTGAATACCCCAATCAGTGTTTGGACTTTCATTTTTTGAGTGATCACCGAAAAAATGCGTACTTTCTCAACAATGTCCAACAAGATGCCTTGACATGGTACTCGCGATCGATCTCCAGCGTGAACTCAAAGATCCAGCGCGGCAGAGCTGATCCTTACATTTCACTCATAAGCTGCGCTCTATTCCACTGTGTGGAGACAATTCAAGGACGTACAGAAGAAGCCTTGAAACTCTATCGACAAGGTGTCAGCTTGATTCTTGACCTTCGCGTCCAGATGGGTCGTGAAGGAGCATATTCTGAAAAGGCCGCACTATTAGAGCGTCACATTATGCCTTTGTTCCTGCGAATGGGCACTCTTTCGTTGACCATTTCAGGAACCCCACCTCCTAGTGAGCTTTTAGTTCTTTTCAAAATAGGCCTAAGCGCCGGTGTTAAATGTATTGATTCGGCAAGAAACACGATTTCTGTTCTAGCTGCAGAAGCCGTCCTCTTTGAACGCGAAGCAGCCTCACGTCTTCGGGAAATAGGATCTCCGCCCGCGATCAGCGCAGAAATGATTGCGAAAAAAGAAACGCTCCGAGCCCTACTTACCGAATGGCATCTTGCATACACTAAACTTGGCCAAAGCACCAGCTCTCCATCTACGGAGCCTTTGTTACTATTATATCACGCTGCTGCATCGATTTGTGTGACTGGATGCTTACAACAAGAGGAGACTGTTTATGATGTCCATTTTGCAGACTTCACCACTATCGTCGAGCAGTCTACTGTGATTCTCGGAGCAGCAGGTTCAAATGGTGCCCAGACACCATTCACATTCGAGGCGAGTGTGGGGCCCCCTCTCGCCGTGACCGTACTGAGATGTCGTGATCCAAGTTTGCGGCGAAGAGCATTAGAACTATTGCGACGAGCGCCTCCAATACAAGGATTTTTCAAATGCCCTCCATTGGCTCTTTTGTCAGAAGCCTTAATAAACCTGGAGGAGGGATATAGCCTTTTTCTTAGGCAAGGGAATCCCAACCTTGTCCACAACAATGCCTCACTTGGCCTACCAGTTGTAAAGCCTCAGTCCGGGTCACAAGCAGCTCTCATCCCTGAAGAGGCTCGAGTCCATGACTATGGTATATTCAGACCGAACAAGCGGCAGCCTCATTGGATCACTGAAGACCATATAGCACAGTACGGTCTTGGACCAGATCAGCTTTATCTAGGGTTTGCAAGAAATCAATTCGATGTAGAAACCAACAGTTGGCGACCGAATTATCAATGCATTCCCTTGGGAGGCTAATTTTGAGCGATTTTCTCGTATGAGATTCGCCTTGATTTTTAATTACATGACACCTTCCTATTTCAAAATTGAATCCTTTATTTTTGTACTACTTTTGTTCTATTCAGGCGAGTCGTCGTTAAATCCCTTTTTTTTTAAGTCAAAAGTTTGGCCAGACTACTGCAGTCTCTGAGAACCGACTTGTCAACTACCAAAGATTCTTCCTGATTCTGTTTAACGGTCGGGCCTTCGGTTAGTATTCCGGTTATTCGGTCAGAAGCCCGAGCAGGTTTTGATCTACAACTTATACTAACTGTTCTGCATTCAGTATAACTGCCCAATTCCTGCGTATGCAGTCCATATGTATGCATGCGTCCAACGCCCATAGAACTTGAACCTGGAATTTCATACTTTCGCAACTGATGTGTCGCAACTTGGTTATCACCGCTTGAGTTATGGCGATCTATTTCCCATAGAGTTGTCGCTTAGAAATCCGATTTAAGGTTGTTTACCTCTCCGCTCGCAGTGAAAGCCGCTTTGGAATGTCTAACCCCAACTGATCAACAGTCCAAGCAATATTCGATAAGGCTAGAATCTCGCAATTGTATCAAAACCTGATGTCAACTAATTTTCTAGGTAATAGGGCGCAGGGCACAAAAAAAAACTAGACAAGTGGAGACTCAGATCCACTAAAACATACTAAAGTACAATTCTTCTGGTTTGACCCAGTAATTGTGGAGTTTGGTTGCTTTCGGTAAATTCCCTTATAAAGCCTGTATAGTCTGAAGTTCCTGGTCCTTCTGTTAGTGAAGTTGACTCATATCGATTCAAATGAGCACCACCACGTTTACATCACAATGGCGGACCACTTTCCTATGGAGGAACAGCTGCAGAAGGTCATGTCTAAGACGGGTTAGTTCTTCACTTTTATCTACTTCAATTCAAATTTCCCACATCTAAAATGTATTGTAGAAGATGTGATCATTTCACCAAATGAGTCGCAAGGGTCGCAAGAAGAGTCACTGTCAGATACGGACTCGGAAATTGTCCACGAGGCTATTCAACAGAGATATGATGGTCCATCAGGTCTTCGTTTCCGCCGAGTTGCTTCAAAAACAATCGTCTCTTTTGGTCCAAACGATCCAGACAGCCCTTATAACTGGAACAAGGTACGTGAGTTGACCGAAAAAGAAAGAACACTATTAACAATTAATCACTATAGACCAGGAAGTTTCTGGTACTTGCCGCTGGAGTGTTACAGGTATGCTATTACTTCCCAAGTCAATTACTTAGACTCGTATGACTAACTCTCTGATAGGTCATGAACAGTACCATTGCTTCATCCATATGCAGTAACGCTATTCCCCAGATCGCTACAGAGTTCGACATCACGAACCAGCAGATGCTAGTTCTACCGATTTCCATCTTCCTCGTTGGCTACATCGTGGGTCCACTGCTATGGGGCCCAAGCTCAGAATACTTTGGTCGACGAATGCCATTGTTAGTTGCATTTGGCGGATTTATGATATTCATGCTAGCATGTGCCGTGGCCAACTCTTACGCATCTTTGCTTGTCTTTCGATTGCTTAACGGCATGTGTGCGTCGTCGGCAATTTCCATAACAGGCGGACTGTTTGCCGATGTACACGACAATCCGACCAAGAGAGGTCGACTTATGGCATACTATATGGCCTGTACAACCTTTGGACCTATCATGGGACCGTGGATATCCGGTTTCGTCGCCGTCGTCAGCTGGCGATGGTGCTTTTGGATCGGACTCATATGCGCAGGTGCATCCTTACCCCTGATCCTCATCATGCCTGAAACATATGGCCCAGCTATCCTGAAGAGTCGTGCGAAGAAGCTTCGAAAGGAGACTGGAAATCCGAGTATCATATCACCGTTGGAACTGGACAGTCGTAACCTTCGGCAGATGGCTATTGTCACGATATCTCGACCATTCCGGATGATCCTTCATGAGTCTATCGTGTCACTATCATCGCTTTACCTTGCGTTGGCTTATGCCATTTTCTACCTCTACTTTGAGGCATATCCAATCATTTTTGAAGGTGAGTTTTCGATAATCAGGAACTGGAATATCTGCTAATCCTTGTCTTAGGCATTTATGGCATGAGTTCTGGAGTCTCAGGACTGATGTTCTTGCCAAGTAAGTAACACATTCAGCACAACAAATTTATTCAGCTCTAACAGGTGACAGTCGGCATTGGCGCAATTTTGGCGTGCCTTATATTCATTTGGTATGACGGCTACCTCGCCCGCGCTAAAGCTCGCAATGCAAGCTGGGCCAACATCGAAGAGTATCGGCGCCTTCCACTTGCTTGCATCGGAGGTCCGCTTTATGTGATAGCACTCTTCTGGGTCGGCTGGACTGCTAACCCAAGTATCCCATGGGTGGTTCCTTTCCTGTCAGGAATTCCTTTCGGCATGGGGTATGTATCCGTATCAAACGCAAATTTCTAATTGGATCAGCTCAGTTAACTCAATAATCTCTATAGGTATCTCTTAATTTTCATGACAATGCTCAATTACCTGACTGACGCCTACGAGACACTTTCTGCGAGTGCCCAGTCCGCAGCCAGCTGCACGAGAAGCATCCTCGGTGCACTTCTACCACTCGCCGCCAAGCCGATGTTCAACCGACTTGGAGTACACTGGGCATGCAGTCTGATAGCATTCCTCGCTATGGTAGTCTCTATAATACCCTTCGCATTCATCCGATACGGCGACCGTATCAGAGCAAATAGCAAATTCTGTCAGGAGCTTAAGGCGATAAAAGAGGCTGAACAGCTAGAGCTCGAAAGAGAAGAGCGTCTTGAGAATGGTTCTGATGAGCTGCAGCCTATCCCATCTGTTGCTACTGGTCGAATGAGTCGGGTTTCCAGAATCGATACTGCTCGCAGCAATGTCGAGAAAGCTTCCATCATCTGTGGATGAAGCTGACACTGACAGCATGCCACATTTAATGGTGAGATTCGATCTTCAAGTCAAAAGTGCTTTTTGTTGGTGTTTTCGTTTGAGCGATATAACATGATAGATATGACATGACATCTAATATTAATCTTTATGGATAAAGTTTTGACCCATATCTCGAGTACCTAATATCAACGTCAAGAGATCTGTCTTTAGTGCATCTCCACGGCTCTTGATGAAGTGTTGACACATGTATGGTTGGGTAGATATTGCAATATCCACCTAGTTCTTTCACATCCAGACTTCACCCCATCGATAGCCTCATCCGAAGCTTGAAAGTAATCGTTGGTTTTCAGGTTCTAATTGTCAAAAAAATAACTAATTCGGACTTTGAATACTTTAGGTCCTTAACACTGACAATGTCGAGTCCCGATCTCTTCTTGGAATTTGGTTGAACGCAACGACAAATGAATTTTTGCTGTTTTTGGACTCTCAAAACAAACTCGCAAACTCGATCGAGTGTGACGAAAGACAAATGTAGTTCTTGATAGGCAGATGGTGATAACTCAATAAAAGATGATCGCAGAGGAACGAACATCGGTCGATTGGCCGTCCACATAGCTTTACGAGAACCTTCTCGCTTTCCTTCTCCTTAGTAATAGTCTCATATTATGTATAGTTATATGACGGAAATTTCATCATTAAAAGTCCGCTACTTGCTCCACGGCACAACCCTACATCCCGGTGGACATACTTCAATAAGGCACTTTTGAAGGAAACAGAACATGCTAAACATAAGGTCTATTTTTTTTTTTTTTTTTTTTTTCAGGAAGAAGGACACCCTCGCGACACAAAAAGGAACTTGAGGCACAAAGGCCAAGGGTCAGGGTGGTGGAGAAATTGAAAAAGGAAAATGAAGTCTCAAAATTGACTAAATGGTATTGGAAGGAAAGATCTGGTATGGTATGGTGGAGGTAAAAGGTAGAGCGGGAATATGTACTTACGTATTTATTCACCGCAGAAGAATTGGGCCGGAAAAGAATATTTCCGTTTTTGGTCTTGAATACAGCAAAGAATGATTTCTCGTTGATTATATTCTCGAACTGGACCAAACCTTCCGAGGTTGCTTCTTATGTTCAAGAAATGTGCTGAGATACTTAGAGACTATAGAAATATTCATTCTAGTAGACTAAGTCTTTTTTATCTAAAATTACCATGACATTGAATATGCTAGTATATGTCTCTTCAGTGGCTGACCCCAATAGATGAAGTAGTGGTTGCTTGCATAATGCTAGCAGGGCCATGGTAAGTTAGTGCCTGAGGCATGAATAAAGACACACTCCGATAAGGTGAATCGATAAGCCATGTCAAATGAACCTCGGCTCTTTTGGACCCACCTTAAAGCCGGCCGAACCCCCGATTTTGCGGCTTCGTTGTTATTTTCAACTTAGACGGTCATAAGTTGATGCAACCATTGCAATGGCTAAGCGAGTCACATTTCTGGAGCCTGCCCAGCTAGACAAATCCAAGGCTGCCATCGAGAATGTCCTCGACCTAGTCGCCGTGGTGGACCTGGGACCGGTATGATCCGCGAATAAGCTAGATCCCCACAGGATCCAAGATCGCCTAGGACTGATTAATCCCACATCCAGGACGTATTCACCAACGCTCGTGAATTGTGGCATCCCCCGGGAGCTCGAGGCATTTATGGCGGCACCGCTATTGCTCAGTCCCTCTCCGCCGCGATGCGAACAGTGCCCGAGGATTTCGCTGTGCATAGCATGCACTGCTACTTCGTTCTTGCCGGCGATGCCGAAATGCCGATTCTATATCATGTGGAGCGGGTGCGCGATGGTCGAAGCTTCATAACCCGCACCGTCCAGGCGAGGCAAAGAGGAAGACCAATCTTCACAACTACACTCAGTTTTAGTCGAGTCGGTAGCGGGGGTAAGAAGACCATCACGCACGCCGAATCAAAGCCAGATGTGCCATTTCCAGATGACGCGCTTCCCGGAACACTAAGCGCTCTCGATAACGTGGGAGGTGGTCCTTTTGAAATGAAAAAAGCGGGAACTGTCAACCGAGGCTCTCCAAATCCAGAGGATAAAAAGATCCTGCGATTTATCCGTGCACGTGGCCATATCTCCGAAGAAGGTGGCTCACAAGCGCATATATCTGCTCTCGCTTACGCAACAGATAGCTACTTCATTGGCACTGTCGCTCGCGTTCACGGTATATCCCGATTCTCATCTGCAGCAGAGCTTCAAATGCTTCTCAGAGCATTGAAAAACCCGTCAGATCTCGATGATGAAGCTATCACGAAAGCATTCGCAGAGCTGAGGGAGGAGGAAGCTGCAGAGCTACAACGTCGCCTAGAAGGTGCACTCAGCAATGTCACAGACGCTGATAAACGAAACGACCACAAAGAGGTTGGGATGTTGGTCAGTCTTGATCATACAATCTACTTTCACAACCCAAGGGCCTTTCGGGCAGATCAGTGGATGCTGATTGAGATGGAGAGTCCATGGGCGGGCGAAGGGCGAGGGTTGGCAATTCAAAAGATTTGGTCGCATGATGGGGTTTTGATTGCTACCTGTACACAAGAGGGAGTTGTTCGATTGAAGCAGGACAAGCCTCTATCTAAGATTTAGATATGCGCAACAAAAACTGTCCATTTCTTTTCAAACTTTCAATTACATTTTAGACAAAAGACCTTGATTTCAATGCTGCCAACATATCTCTGTAGAATGAATTCAAAATTCAATTGACACGATGAATGCTAGTATTCTGTAAGACGCCGCACTTTATTTACTCGCAAAAGAACCGTACAAGATAACGCGTATCCAAAAGTCATCGATTGAACAAAAATGATTAGAAATGAGTAGAAAAAGCGAAAAATTTATAAAATTTGGCCAAAACTCACTTCTCCTAAGACTTCCCAAGGGCTTCGATGATGGGAGTTGAAGAACTGTTACTATAGTTTTTAAAGTTGTCTTGACTTAATCTTGAAGCTCCAGCAATTGAGAGCAAGGAGTATGCAGAATCGCTGGGTTGGCTGTGACCCGCTATACCACCGCACTAAAGGACCTTGGGGGATGTAAAATCAGAGCACTGCCCTATGATTTAGGAAACGAATGCGAATATAGCAAACTACTTGCCTGGTATTTAAGGCAGAAATGCTTTAGTCTTAATTAGGCATTCTTGCCGCATCTTCACCAATGATAATCCTCAAAATCAGGTTTATCAAATACGCTAGACCGTATATAACAATCTAACCGCCCACTGTCGGATAGCTTACTTAAAGAGTAAACTTGCCGACATTCACTTGCTGAATCCCCGCGATTCCACTCCGTAATCCATTGCTATAAAGTAGGACAAATCCTAGAGTCTTGAAATGCATTCAAATCATAATCCAGTGATTAATTACGATAATTCTCATGTCGAAAACAGCTACCAAAGCGGCAGTTGCCGTCCAAACCAAGGCTGCGGGTGATATCTCATCGGTTTTCCCCAGTCTCAGACCGGACTACCAACCTGAACCACTTTCATCTCGCTTCCGCGATCTGAAATTAGGGTTATTCGAGAAGAATGAGAAAGCTTTGACAGATAGTTGGAAAAGGCTGTTACCCAGCCTGCAAAATGAAGTGGCACAAATCAAGTCGAAAGGCAGTGATGTAAGTTCAATACAGAATTGAACACCAGACACATACTAATTTCACAAGATCATTCCTTCTGTGGAATACGCCGACATCGTGTCGGGAAATGTCACGGAAGAAACTCTTAAAGAGATCCGTCATCGCGGCTCAGTCGTGATTCGTAACGTGATTCCCCGAGAGCAATCCCTGGAGTACAAACAGCGAATCCGGGAGTACATCGCTGCGAACCAAGAGCGTGTCAAGGCATTCCCGGCTGACACGCCTACCGTTTATGAACTTTACTGGACACCAGCTCAGGCAGAAGCTCGCGCACATCCCAACATGCTTGAAACCCAGCGCTTTCTGCAGCACCTGTGGTATTCATCGGACCCAAACTCGAAATTTTCGAGATCCAATCCACTCAGCTATAGTGACCGGCTGCGAATCAGAAACCCCGGTGATGCCAAGTTCACCCTCGGTCCTCACGCTGATGGTGGCTCGTTGGAGCGCTGGGAAGACCTAGAGTACTCCAATGTCTATTCCAAGATCCTCGAGGGAAAATGGGAGGACTACGATGCATGGGATGCAAAGCACCGATTGTCTGCAAAGATGGATCTTTATAACGGCGCAGGTTCTTGCTCGATGCTACGTTTCTTCCAGGGCTGGCTCTCTATGTCGGATACCGGACCTGGCGAGGGTTCTCTACATGTTTGCCCCATGATCAAGCACAGCACGGCATACACGATTTTGCGACCTTTCTTCGACGTTGAGAGTCAGAAGCCAAAGATGGACGCTACATTCCCCGGCTCTGTACCAGGTGCTTGTCAGGAGTATAACCCGGTGACACATCCTGAGCTGGAACTCGAGACGACTATGGTTTCTATCCCATATGTCCAACCGGGAGATTTCGTTGCCTGGCATTGTGATTCCCTGCACTCTGTCGACAAAGAACACCGTGGTAAGGGTGATTCCAGCGTGATGTATATTCCTGCCACCCCTCTGTGTGACATGAACGTCGAGTATTTGCTTAAGCAACGTAAGGCTGCTCTGGAGTACTCGCCTCCATGGGATTTCCCCGGTGCTGGTAGTGTTGGTGAGTTTGGATTCAAGGGGGCTACAGACTGGTCTGCATTGAATATTGACGGAAAACGCGCCATGGGTATGGGCGATTCACCGTGGGAAATCACTCATGAAATGAGCGAGGGTGAGAAGGCCGCTATTCGGTCTGCTAATGCCGCGTGCTTTGATGAATGAAATCATTGAGCAGTCAGTGTCATTCATTAGTTGATCGAAAATGATAGCCAATTCAAATTTAGACATTTCTGTAGAAGAACTATATTATTCTCAGCATTTCTCGGAGCTTGAATAGAAAAGAAAAAACGTCTCTATAGATCTGTCTACCGGTGAATATGCCGGGACCGCCTGTTTTAAATTGGGCTCACAGAAGGAATATCAATCCCCAATCCTGTACAAACCTTATCGACTATCGTCCTCAAAAAACTCTCAATATAAGCTGGATCATGATATCGACTATCAAAAACAGCACAAAGCTCCAACTCTCCACCCCAACTTCCCATAAAACACGCCAATCCAGGCCCAATAGCCT
Source organism: Penicillium taxi (assembly GCF_028828555.1). NCBI lineage: Eukaryota > Fungi > Ascomycota > Eurotiomycetes > Eurotiales > Aspergillaceae > Penicillium > Penicillium taxi. The sequence goes on along the minus strand of NW_026643207.1, from coordinate 4,908,735 downwards.
CTGACAGACAAACCACACGTGTCAACTCGAACGGTCCCTGCTTGGCCGCAACTACAGTCGAGATATCACCAATTGAAGAAAGCGGTACAGCGCAGAAGGGAGATGTAGATGTCACAGCATGCGGATTGAATCCGACAGCAGGTGTGAACGGTTTAATGACAGCAGGAGCCACGGCGATCTGTTCATGAACCCTGGATGTATAAGAACAAGTCGGACGGGTGGCCTCGTAAAAGCTTTTTAGGTCAAGTGTGATCTGGCGCAAATCCTTGCCCGTATCCAGCTTCCTGTCTGAAACACTGGGGACAACGAGATCGATTTGTATAGTCTGCGCCGAAATAGTATGGCATGATGCAGCAGCATTATCTGCGCTATTGTACGGCTCGTCACAATAAGGTCGCAGGTTGATAATGCTATGACTGACATAACGAACAGGATATTCCTCCTCCTTCTTATTTTGAAGTTCAGCCAGCGTCAAAGCAAGCGCAGCAGTGAAAACATGCGTAACGCTAACTCCAGGCGAAATGGACTTGCAAAGACCGAGAATCTGCTTCGTGATATTACGTGGAATGAGGAACGAAACACAGTTTGTCCTTGACGGTGTTGAAGGCATGGGTATTCGACTGGCAGGAATGCACAACAGACTTGGGTGGGAATAAGCCCTTCTATTCTCAGCTTGAACGGCCGCAAACCATTTCGTTTCAGCCTCTGACAGGACCTCGGGGATTTTAGCAGCTACTCTTAGGCACGGAGCGAGTCTGATAGCCTCATTGCCCCATACTGGCATTGTAAACTCTTTGCCTTCTTGGTATGCCTTGCTGGCTAAATCGAACAATTGGTGAAGTAAGAGGAGAATGCCAATCCCATCTGTGATATCGTGCGGACCGCGCAGGAATACAGCCGTACCGTGTGGCGTGCGGACGAGGAAAACACTCGCCTGTTCGAAATCAGGTGCATCATCATTAAACCAAGCAAGTGGATATTTGTCTGTATCATATGTTTGGAAAGTAGACTGCAGCCAGCTGTCTTGATCCGCACCCTCCAGTGCCGAGTAAGTTCTTTTCACAGGGCCAGTTTCATCGTGAGCAACCCGTGAAGCCAGACTAGGATGCCGGTGACGAAGACAAACCCAAGCCTTTCGTAAAGCAGATTCAACACGTTCATTATCGGGGATGTTGGAGTCGACACTAAAAGATGCGAAGCCGGTGACAGGATAGCAGCCACTCTCTGTCTTAGCAGAACGAATATAGAATCTCTCCCATTCATCGATATTTCTCTCCCAATATCCAGGGGACAATTCCTTCCACTCGAAAGATCCAGACTGGACCGCGGCTATTGAGAATTATACAAGTCAGATTTGTACAAAAGTACAACCTCGGTGTACACGTGGGCTTTACCAACCTGTCATTTTCTAGGGCTTCAATTGACAATATTCTTAGAAGTCTAAAGTATGAATTAGAATTAGAATTAGAATTAAAATTGGAATTGGAATTGGAATTAGCACTCAGAGAAGCAACGGAAGCCATCTTTTACCCGCCTGTCCCGCAAGTGGGTAATCAGGGGTCGATGCCCTGAGCATGCCATCCTACTCGGTACTACAAAGTACTTAGAACTTCCAAGTTTTTATCTAGCTCCACTGAGTTATACCTCTTTTGAGATTTACGCCGTCGGCTAAAGACGGTGAACTAGCGCGGATATCATTCCTCTTGCTTTAAGAGACTGAAGCTGTTTAAAGCCAGTTAAGTTGGTTGGGATTCTGTTATAGGCGTTTATTTAAAACCGTTTAAAGTTTAAACGTTCCGACCACCTTTGTATTGACAACACATCTATGAATACTCACTCCTTCGTACCATCCAGGCTTGGAGACAGGATTTTAGATCAAATTCCTTCCGTTCCAAGTTCCTTCCGCTGTCCTTGGCGCATTTTATCGCGTGATTTTGTAAAAAAAGTCTTGACCAATGAGCGATAAATAGTCTTCCCCTCTAACGTCTGGCTCGCAGCGCCAAAAATGTATAGAATAATCCCTGTCAAGAAGAAGATCACAGCAAAGGCAACCCAATAGTCTGCCTTTGTGTACCCGCCTTTGACACCCCGGAGTTCAGTTGAGAAGTACGCCGTCATCAAACTGACAGGAAGGAACAGGATCGTCGCCTTCGCTAGCAGGATAGTGATCCTAGTAAGTTTCTCCACAGCCTGGGAGTCTTTTAGCGCAATAAGGTTGAAATTCTGTATCAGGTTAGACTCGTACTTTCATATAAGACTCCGCAGAGTTCAAGTGTCATCGTACCAAGAACGTTAGAGATTCCTTCTCGCGAAGACAAGTCTCTATCTCGCTCAAACAATAGAGGTTAATCCTATCAACCAGTCTCTCAAATCGTGCCACGGCGCCTGAGCTCAGACGAACCCCGATAGACCGGTTACTCGTGACTTGAAAGCTAGCATGGCTAATAATGCTAGACTTACGCTCATGCAGATAAACCTCTGGCTCGTCGGGGTTGTGAAACGTGGATCCGATGGATAATGGCTGGTGGGGTTCGTCGTGAAGAGAACTTTGATGCTGTAGAAGGCGACGCATGATGAGCTCATAGCTCTGATAAAGATTCTTCAGAACGGCTAGACGATGTCCGAGCCAGTGGAGCTCATTTACCAGATCTACAATGGGGCGATCGAGCATTTGCCCTCTCTGTAATGAATTAGGGACGATTTAACCATATAAAGAGAAAGAATACTCACGAGTCTTTCGAGAGCTACACCATATTGGTGCTCTCTCTTGGCAATCAAGCCGTAGCTGGAAACCCAATCATCGAATATATAGTAAAATAACAGACTGGGCCCATCCTCCTGCTTGATATTGGCCTGATCGGGACCGAGATTATAAAATGGGCGTACGCGGATAGTAACAAGGGAATCACTCTCCGACATGGTGGAGTGCTCCTTCGAAACGCCAGAAAAGATGAAGCGAGTATTTCGGCGAGCAATATCAATTACCTTGGCCTGATCCTGTTCAAGTACTGTGTGCTGTCGAGGAAATGGGTTCTCTTGTATGGAGATAACCGTACCGTCATCGCAGAGAATCAGCCAGTTCCAAAGCCTTTTTCCCTCTGGAAGGCCCTTTCCATTTTCCGGTGCGCTAGAAACGCCGGGAGTTACGAAAAGAGTATTGTACCCGACGCATGTATCTATCCTGTTAGACTCGACTTCAGTGTCAGAACGAGAGGGAACTTACAATGTGGACCATGATCAATAGAAGAAAAATGCATAATTTGCTCAACAACGCGCGCGAAAGTCAAAGAATTAAATGAAGCATTCTGATGAGGTTCATCGGGTATGTTTTTCAAAGCGTATGCATTTTCTATATCGTCGAATTGTGGCGTTGGGGGTGCGGATGAGGAGTATGAGCGATTTCTTGCGACTGGTTTGGGGCGATGGAGGACTGGTTCGGTGCACATCATCCCTTGTAGTCGCTCTGAAAGTCCGTAGAATGTGGTTATAGCCTAGAAAAATCAGTCCAAACTTCCAAGTCTAATTCCTTTTGTAGCCCTACCTTGATAGTATCTTTCTGCTCTTCAGGTGACCAGATATTGCTGCGACCGTAGTGTTAATATAGAATCGACGCCGTAGAGTTTTCTTCTCGCTTACATCCATCTCGTGCCAAAACATTTTGTCCGCTGTAATAATTGCAAGGTTAGCTGCCACTCGGTACAGTCTGGATGACATCTATGTACTGGTTTACTTAGTAGAAGGTTGAACTCATTGGTAGATAGATCCGCCCCGCAATAAACATCTTCGTTGCCAAAGTCCAGCACAAAGTTGGAGGTTTGTGGATTTTCGATTCGGTGAATGTATTCTTGGAAGTTTACTTTGTTGTCAATATCCTTGAATTTCTCAACTAGGGTATTTCGTTCTGTTGAGAGGCTGGCATAGTATTCATGCGGGTTCAATGGATCGCGCCAGTAGTATGAATCGGCCATATTTTCAATCTTTGAAAACTTTGTCAAGAGAGAGGGAGATTGTAATTTTGAAATAGGTAATAGTCGATAAAAAGAGTATACAAGTAGTTATGTATTTAGTCAACATTGTCACAATAGCCTAAGTCAGCCCTGGTGACCCGGACTGAGGCTGACCTTGTCACGCTTCAGGGTCAATGATCATCTGGATCATCCCAAGATAGGGCATGAACTTAACTATCACAGTTATACAAGACATTCAGCTTTGAGTCATTGTAGATGATTCTATTTTATTATGAATATTGAAGTTTCTTTAATATGACTATTCAAGTTTGTCCAGTCTCGCTAGTGATTTGGGTATGTAGTCATAGAGTATATGATGAACTATATGAATCAGGATCAGGAAATAAAATATGCTACTTCAATGAATATAGAAAAGAGGAGACGCTGACGACTATAAGAATTCACGATAAATGTCCAAACCAGGGCATTTCTCACTCTTGATTTTCGTCACCTTGTGATAAGGGGCTGGCATGGTCCAAATGAGATCAAATCTGTCGATATTCAGTTAGGTTATTTTAATGCAGGGTCGCCTCAGAACCTACCGATTGACAGGATAATATGGTGCATCATGATCTCCCAGCTTCTCAGCCAAATGGCTCATTTGATGATGCTCCCAAGAGATCAGAATATTGCCACTGCCGCGGTAATGCTTGATTTTGTGCAAAACACATTTGATATCGTCGCGGTCGCAAGAAGTATCAATCTTGATGCCAATGTCCTTCGCGACCGGTTTGACCGTTTGAAATGGTCGACTTCGCTTGCCATCTTCATATGTCTGATCAGTAAATTATCTCACCCCTGGATTCATGTCAAGCATACTATGCCTTGGCTGTTGTGCCATGATATATCCAATATCGTATTCAGAGTGATCGCCGAATATATGTCTTAGACACTGTGCGCGTGCGAGACCCTCTGTGCTGAGTCCTTCATCTCCATTTTCGGGCTTTTCGCCATGACGGATGAAATAGACTGTTGGCTTTGCAGCCGCCACGGCTGAAATAAGCAAAATGATCCATAAAATGCGATGCATTGAAGCAGAGCAGTACTGAAAAAGGCTGGACTCGGTATTCGCGTGAAAAGAGCAAAAATGTAAATTTGCAGAAAATTATGTTATAAATGGCTGCACTTGGTTAGAACGATTTGATAGTGCCCAGGTGAGCTAGCTTATCGTCAAAGAAGTGCCCAAGTGGATTTTGCACTTTAAGGAATTACCGTGAATCTACGGAGATCATTTTATATTAAGTAATGTAATTGACTTAGCAGTAGTTATCAAGCTCGCTCTTCGTCATTTTATGCAAGGAATGTACAAAGTTAACCACACGACTTGAAGTAGGAATGAGCATGGGCCTCCGGCGATATGTGGTTGGTCCAACCAAAAGTCTTGTGAGATCATCAGAAGATATCGTAATGAGAAACTAAAACATTTGCGATGATTATTCCATTCTGTCGGGAAGTTAAAGGTTGTGGTTTCGTCAAAAGAGATCCCGATCGATGATCATATCATGCGCTAATTGGCACGTGAGAAATATAGAGCGGGTCAGGTGACTTGCTCCGTCAACATTTTTTGACCAACCAAAATCTCTTGGAAACTACGGAGTATCCAAGATTCAATTTTCTATCTAGGAATGAGGATCTGCTAAATACACGCCATTGTGAATCCTGCAAACAGTACAAACAACACTCCCCCCTCTTTTCTAGGTTAACGCAGTGAAATGCTGTCGGCGACCTCCGCTGCCCCGCCAAATGAACACGATTAGTCATCTATACTGATCGAGCTCAAGTATTGAATAGGCATTTCGAAGAGTAAACGATAGATGATGAATACCAAAAGGATAGCTCCATAGTGAATAGCCCAGTTCCATCAATTCACTACCAACCTTTGAACGAACTGCGCCGGCATTTTCCCGCCAAGATACTTTGATATTGATGGAATTGGCGGGGTAAAAGTTAGTGGACACCGATAAGACTAACTACTGTAAAAATTTCTTTCTCTCTCCCTCTTGGCTTGAGCTTTGGATTTAACTCGCTTCTGAGATAGACAATCGTCTTACAAATTCAAGTATCGCCGGCACCTGCGCTTCGTCTTGGTTCTTCCCGCCAGGCCAAAGATTGAGTGCTTGATTTACAATTAGAGCCAGCCAAAGAAAATATAGCGTCGAATATGGTGTTGTCAGATCATATTTCAGTGGAGGGACTTGAAAGCAGTGGCCTGGAGAATGAGCAGATTCAGCGGAAATGGAGCTTACAACCCCTTCTGCGCCATGCTGAGCGCTCTCATAGCCGAATACCCGGTATAAGAAAAATCCCATTGCGTGCCCTTGCAATCATTCTATTCATCGCTTTTGTGAATATTGCTGTATGGGTAGCTGCTGCCATTGTATTAGTATGTGTCACTATGTGACCTAACCCGAACACAACAGTCAGCTAACCTCTTCTTAGCATTTTCACCCGTATGTATGCGTGTTCGGGGCCGAAAGTCCAGCTAACTAACGTATCAGATCATTGGTATCTACCGCAGCGCTTGCTTATTCCCTAGGACTACGACATGCCTTTGATGCTGATCATATCTCCGTTCGTCTCTTTCTATCTCCACTCTTCGTCCACGACTCTAATCCATCTAGGCCATTGATTTAATGACCCGAAGACTGCTTGCAACAGGACAAAAGCCAGTTTCAGTTGGAACGTTCTTCTCTCTGGGCCATTCAACGTGAGTAAAAAACCCCATAATCTGACTCTTTGAACATAAACTAAATCATATAGAATTGTTATAATCACCTCTATTGTTGTGGCGGCTACAGCGGCAGCTGTATCTTCACGCTTCGACAGCTTCAGTAAAATCGGCGGTATTATCGGAAGTGCTGTTAGCGCGGCTTTCTTGATCCTCTTAGGCTTAATGAACGGCTACATTCTGTTCAAACTGATTAGACAGATGCAAAAAGTTTTCAGGTTACCTGAGGGTCAAGAGGATGAGGCATGGAGGATTGAAGGCGGCGGTCCCCTCTTCTCGATACTGAAGAAGATGTTCAAAATAATTGATCGGTACGTACTTACATCAAGTGAAGATTGCCTCGCTAATCCATTCAAGACCGTGGAAGATGTACCCATTAGGTATTCTCTTCGGATTGGGCTTTGATACTTCTTCTGAGATAGCCCTGCTAGGTATATCATCTATTGAAGCTGCAAATGGAACATCATTCTGGGTGATTTTGATTCTACCTGCACTGTTCACAGGTAAGTCCACGCCCCAAACGCTCAATATTCAGTCCAAATTTCTAACAGTCACAGCGGGGATGTGTCTCCTGGACACTATTGATGGCGCCCTCATGTTCTCCCTCTACATCCAACCTTCGACCAACTTCCTTTCAAAACAAGTCGACGAAGAAGTAACATCCGACACAACAAGCGACAGTCTCCCCCAATCACGAGACAACCACCGAGACCCAATCGCCTTCCTCTACTTCTCAATAGTGCTCACAGTACTAACTGTGATCGTTGCCATCGTAATCGGCATAATACAACTCCTAACCCTAATCATGAACGTGACCGACGCAACAGGTAGATTCTGGGATGGAGTGCAGATAGCCGGAGACTATTACGATGCGATAGGCGGTGGTATCTGTGGTTGTTTTATTATATTTGGCGGACTGAGCGTCATCTGTTATAAGCCCTGGCGCAGGTGGATGGACCGGCGTCATGTGCGACCGGCCGCGAGCGAAGATAGATATCGAGACAATCCGACTGGAGCAGATGACGAGACTGGTGCTGTACTCTGTGATTCCGGAGATTCTCGTCAGCAAACAGCCACTGTCAAGTGTACGTCTCAGGTTGCTGTAACAAGGGCAGGTGAGCGGCGTATTGGGGACGAGATTGTTTAGGTTAGGTGGTACAATATTTGTGGGATGTGTAAGCTACATATTATCGGACCCCTCTTTATATGAAGAAAGTGAATCATAATAAAAAACTACGACTAGGTTGGTATGGGTGGGTGTTATACTATTGGCTATATTTCAAAATTGTTTGTTTGGTATCGGAACTGGCATCTATAGAGGAGTTTTTCTAAAAGTAGATTTCTACTTGCTATTAATATGATAAACATCCCACTGTTTTCATCGATATTCCAGCTTGAATTTATTTCAGATATCATTTTTCCATTATGAAAGTTTCCGTCCTATTTCCCCTGGCAAGTATCTTGTCACTGGTAGTTAGCCAGACCGATCCCAACAACCCCGATAACATGAGTCCATGTCTAGTAAGGACCCAAATAGACCCAAGAACCCCAAAGAAGTTTCTAATTTTAACATCTTAACAGCTCGTGTGCAATGAACAAGCTGCCCAGGCTGCGGGCTGTCTCTCATTTACCGACACAGATTGTACATGCCCTAAGCAGTATTTCACGGATTTCCTCAAGCAATGCTTGAATGCCGCCTGTACAAAGGATGACTATGATCGTGAGTTCTAATTTATTGCTTGGCTCTGTCAAGCGCTAATGATATGAATTAGGATCGGTTGTTTTGCACTATGCGAGGTGTGGCGGGCCTCTTTCGTGAAGAAGCAATCTATTCAAGATTTGTTTCATGAATGGCTTTTGAATACGTCATCAGGTACTCTTTTACCTTGGCTCATTCATTTGAACATTGATTATAAGTATCCATTGATGCCTAGTTAAGCGTTCACTGTTATGTCAGCCTGGCTATCCAATTCTTTATATATCAGTACGTACTCCGTAGGATTCAACCTAATATAGTATGCAGTATGTAGCATGAACATCGTCTAGTTTTCGATTCCCAGTTCCCAATTTATTCAATTTCAATGCATTTACCTGGACTCCGGCCATTGACTCCGCAAGATCTTTAAAGGCTGATGTATTTTTGATTTCTGAATAAAAAGCCAGTACCAAAGTCTTTACCCTTTCAATATATGCTGAGACTTAGGCCAGATAAGTTATCATAACAATCACGTGGACACTTCTGACTCAACTTCATGTTAATTGGGCCTTCTTTTTCTATCATGTTGGCCATTTAAATCGAAAATTCTTGAAACTATGGAGGATACAGGAGTGTCGGGAAAAGAGGAAAGAAGAAGTGATTCCATTCTTTGAAAAAGAGAAAACTAGTTACTGGCCGTAGTCTTAATAAGAATTTCGATATCTTATACAATTTTCCATCCTTCATCAATGAAGCTATCAAGATGGGCTGTCACACAAATCAAGCCGTCAGACTGGTGGAAAAACCCACTCACTGCACAAGTTTCGCAGTCTACTAAAGGGGTCCCACACACGTCATCTGAAATTGGTTTATTCATGACACCAAAGATGGCATTGACAACTTCACAAATCCATTCTCTGTGTTCCATGGGTGGGTGACCCGGAGGCCGCTTAGGTTTACGCATTTGTGAGGCTTGCGCCATCATGGCCACCAGTCCTGAACTCATTCCATCAATTTCGCTCCAAGATCCTGATTTGACCTGATCTCCTTTCAAGAAGTCTGTGGGTGCCTGGGCTTGAAAGTAAGAGTTGTTGGAGCATATTTGCGCAATTCCAGGCGCTAGGGTCACAAGAGCTATATCTAGCTTGGGGCGTCTATTACGGTCGAGGATGTGTCCCACTTCATTATCTCCGACTCAGGGATAATAGACAGTGTTTGACGGAAATACATGGCTCGAAACAGTCAGGAATTCTTTACCGGAAACATTGCGCACTTTTAATCCCGCGGTCGATGCCTGCCGTGGAAGCTGTATGGACTGCCTCTACGCGACATCCTGGCGTCAAAAGCGAGTTATCCAGGTGATTTGCATCATCTTGAGCAAGATCTCCCTTCAGACTAATGATTCGCTGTCGGGCATGATTATTCAATAAATGGTAGAAGGGTTCAAGGCCATGACGGTAGAAGGTTCCGCGACCTGCCACGACTCCCGGTAAAGAATGATGCTTATACAAGCCATCGGTTGCATCTAACTCGATTACTATAACATAGGGCATATACACAATTCCAGTAACAGAAGCAAGCGGCTCGAGCGCCTGCAAAATCTCAATATTCTGGGCCTTTGACGGGAATTCCATTTCTGGCCATCCAAGCAAGGCACAAGCCTTTAATCTTGGGTTAGAATATGAATTGGTAAGCCCCGGATCCCGTCGGACGGTTCCGATTGGGAAGAAAAAAAAAACTGGCATGCAGCCAATGGTGAATGGGATAGGTTGTGGTGGGTGGTCTGTTTGGTATGAGATAAACCATGAAAAATTGATTTCGCCCTCTCCATATCGTTCGTACATCCACTTAAGCTGGACGTCAGTTGGACTGCGAAACCTTCGCTCTTCAGAGTCCCAGAAAGTAAATGGAGCATCATCATGCATATGGCGAGCACCCCACCCTCCAGAGTTTTGGAATCGCTTGGGAAGCGGATGAGGATTATTAGGAGCAGAAGCGGTGGGTGGGGCTTCGGTATGGTGTGGATTCAAAAAAACACGGCCTCCTAGTGGGGCTCGTAGAGGATTAGCAAGATACATGTCAGCATAGGGTGAGCATTGCAGGCGCTGGACATCCGGCGATCGCCGGATAAGAGTGCTCGCCATTTCATTCATTATATCTGCAATGAGGGCGAATCGGGATGACTCTTTGCAGGATGCAGAGTTTGCAGAGGAAACGGAGTTTGAAGAGGGAACGGAGGTAGTTGACGAAAAGATGGGATAGTTGAGGGATGATTCGCTGGATGAGGGTGAACCGATGGACAATGCTGGTACCATGGGTCACTGCCTCGGGCTTGACCTCGCTAGGTTAAGTTGATTCAGCATTATTGTTTTGAGAATATAGAGCTTTTCCCTAAGAAGATGGAGCTCTTCTTTGAGATGATTAATGAGTTGACTCGAAGTTTGGAACTTCCAAGACGGGCTCCTACTTATCGCTTCTACTCCTATCCTCGCTCCTGCCACATCTAAAAAATTACGTAGTACATCATCATCCATTATGATAGTTCATGCATACCTTATCTAGGAATTGCCTCGTAAATCAAGAAGTAAACCTAATCTGATCTCTTTTCTCCAACACTCAGCGGTCTATGCTATCAAATGCTGGTAACAAACCTAAGTTAGTCCAAATTATTGAATAGGCAACACTATTCCATTTATATAGATCACGAAAAATAGACGGAACATTTGACGTGAATTCAAACCTTGGAAGTCTTAGGGTTGATACTTGATCAATTTCGAGAAAGAAGACAGGATTGGAACAGGCAGTCCAACGCCGAATCAATATCGAAGAGACTGGCCAGTAATTAAATCAACTCCCTGTACCTATTCCTAAATTATCTTCTCGACGGATTCGTGCGAGACAAGCCGCTTACCGTCGACAGTACCCTGCGTCGACACCAGCGAGCCGATACGGGCAAGACCATGTGCTGTTGCGAACCAATTGACCCTGATAGCTTGAGCCTTCCTGAAAGTAGGTTTTTGGAGTATTCTGCTGGAGCCCGTAAGGCTTTGGCGGCGAGACTCTACTTGTCCATACTGCTGAGGCGGCGGTATAATATCTGCCGTACGATCCCAGCTCTCCTGCACCCCGAATCGGAAATCGACATCTAACGGGCCGGTGAGCTCATCCGCGAGGAAATTTTGAGAGATCTCCCACTGACTCTCCTGACAACCTCGCCGACCAGGTGGCTGTAATTGACAGCTTGGTATCCAGGCTTTTGACGGGGCGTCCACCACGGAGCCTGCTGAGCAATTCTCTTCGTTGATTTTTCGAGATCGAACGCGTCTTTAAAGGAGATCCCTAGGTCTGAGAGATTTAAGAAATCTAGAGAAGGTGTGGGGATGGCATCTTGACTAAAGATATCGACTTCGTTATTCTGGGTAAGGTCATCCCTATCAAAGAAGGCAAAAAATTATGTCTCTTTGCTTATCTTTAAACATCCTCAGTAAGTTGATAACGTCAAGGTGCTCATCCAGGACACTATATACTATTAGAGATTATTCAGAGTATTGTTCGGAGTCATTAAAAGTAATCTCACCCGAGAGCATAAGGCTCCTAGCCATAGACTTGAAGCATTTTTAATGTATAAAGCTCCAACCAGGGTACTGATCACTAACGTAAGAACCTTAAACGAGTGTCCGCTAAGCCTAGAATCGAATCTTAAGTATTGATCGATGCTAGTGCGCTTTGCTATATCTGCCTAGTGCTAGGGTAAATGAAATCATTCACCAATCCATCCAGCTGTAGAGACCAATACCCGTCAAGTCGAAGATGCTTCAAAACCTTCCTCTGACACCGAGTGTTCGAGAACTTTCCATCGACTACTTGAAGCATCCCCTCGGCACCAGAAAGAGCCAATGTGGATACTTACACAGTATATCATGATCTACGAAATAGATCGCCAAAAGAACTCTGCGAAAAAACAATACAAAAAAAAGATTCAAACTCAAATCTTCTTCAAAAAGTGGATGACCTTACAGCAGCAGGTGCTGCCTCAAATATCTCAAGCTATTCCTCATGACCATCCTAAAAAGCATCGTTAGATATAAGCTAATTCATCACATTATAATGTCGTAAAATTCAAAATGATTTCTTTTTTAAACTGACAGTACTAGGCCAAAAGTGCTTTTATAACTCGCATATTCATTGGCCATAATGTAAAGCTTTATCCAAATATGGATTAGCTTGATGCTGACTACTCGTATTACGGCGTTGTAGCCTCAGGCAGAAAAATAAATGACGTCAGCCAATGAACGGCACGGACAGCCTCCTAGACTCATTTTGCATCATTACTAGATCGTCCTTGGGATACATTTCCACTTACTTAGAATTCCCGAGGTCTCTATATCAAGTGCCTATTATGTACTGGATGTAAGGATGTCAAGCTCGACCTTCAACTCGCATCAAAATCCGAACCCTTCCTCCCATCTTATAAATGCATTGTAAACCAGGAATGCACCTTCAACCGACATTGAATCCATTGGATCTGAGATTTTGTTGGATGTGTCAATATTTTATGGACATATCTCCCAATCTCAGAAATACCTATAGAAAAAGCGACTCATAGGCTAAGCCACTTCAGAATCAGAGTCCATGGCTGAACATGCCATCTCATTACAACACAAGCCAGCGAGTCTATGCTGAAATCATATGCAAATGATGCTGAATCACCATTACATCAGTTCTTCTCCAACTGAAACCAATGCTGCAATGGAGGCAGTCTTCTCTGACCAACCTCCTATATTTATCCTTCCGACTCATTTGTCCTTGGATCAGCTGCATGAAGCAGAAAGCCGTCTCGTATGTCATGGGGGTAATTTGACCTACGACATTAACGAGGCAGGTCTCATTCTTGGGAAAATTACACACAAAAAACGTGCGGCATTGGAGCTACGCTCACGCGGGATCTGGACGGAGGATGCTTCACCATCTGCTGTCAAAATAATTAAGACAAACTGTGAACGACCGGCGAAGCGCCAAAGGACAGGACACAGTACTGTGAATGCTCTCCAAGGAATTGAAATAATTGATCTCAGTACCGAGTATGAAGAAGACGAGATTTCAACAGCAGACAGAGCCGGTATTCTCAGTCTTTTGAAATTGGAATGGCTGGATCTCTCTATCAAAGACGGGAAGAGGTTGCCTTATGACGAATTTGTGGTATATATAGGACGAAAGACTGTTTGTCCTATCGACGTGCCAAAATTACAGAATAATTCCTCCAACCAGATCATACAGCGTGCCAAAGATGATGGCGCACAAGTGGTCCTAGGCTCAAATAAGCGGCGTGTACGACACCCCAAAAATCTACCGGGGGAAACTAGAAAACCACGGCCGACCCTCTACAGAGAAACAACGTCCGAGAACGACGACGAAGCAATACCACTAAAGCCATATTGGGTGAGAAACCAAGTCATCCTTTCATGTATGCGATCAAGTTATTTAGATGCACCAAATAGCGAATTCATATCGCAGCTGGTCAAAGTCCGACGCATTCGAGAACTCACACTCGACGAGATTGGTGTACGAGCTTACAGTACATCCATCGCGGCATTGGCTGCATACCCATGTGTCATCAAGCGACCGAGAGAAATAGCCTCCCTCCCAGGCTGCGACTCAAAGATAGCAAACCTTTTTGCAGAATTCCAACATGAGGATAACGGCATTACTGCTGCAGCCGCATTGGAAAACGATCCTGAACTACACGTCATTAACTCGTTCTACCAAATATGGGGCGTTGGGGCCAAGACGGCGCGCGATTTCTACAATCGAGGATGGCGGGATCTCAACGATGTAATCGAGCATGGCTGGCCCTCTCTCTCGCGTGTGCAGCAGATAGGAGTGAAGTTCTACGACGAGTTCCAAGAGGGAATTCCACGCGCCCAGTCGGAAGCCATCGCAGCTGTTGTACAGCGTCATGTGAATCGGGTGAGGCCCGAAGCGACTAACATTGACTGCATTATAGTAGGTGGCTACCGACGTGGCAAGCAGAGCGGTGGCGATGTGGATATATTGCTCACTCACCGGGATGACGCAGTAACGCGCAATCTCATCTTCGACCTTGTGGCTAGTCTAGAGAAAGACCTTTACATCACACACACTCTCTCTGTTCATTTGGCATCCTCTCAGCACGAGAAGCACACTCTACCATTCCGAGGCAAAGATACAGAATCACACTTCGATACGCTTGACAAAGCACTAGTCGTCTGGCAAGATCCACAGTTTGAGTATTCTGGTTCCACGGAGAATGAAGATTGTAGTAGCAGAAGAAACCGGAACATTCACCGCCGCGTTGACATTATTATATCACCTTGGCAGACTATTGGATGTGCGGTACTTGGTTGGACTGGCGATACAACTTTCCAGCGAGACCTGAGAAGATATGCGAAGAAGGTACATGATTGGAAGTTTGACTCAACGGGAGTGCAAAGTCGAAGTGCCGTAGGTGAGATTATTGATCTTGAAAAAGGTGGTCAGACCTGGGAGGAAAGAGAGAGAATGGTCATGGAGCGGATTGGAATTGGATGGAGACCTCCTGAGGAACGTTGTACACGATGATCGCATAAATAGATATTAATGAGTTTCTATCGTTATCCTTGGATTTATTTTAAATATTTGTTTCCGCGGCATTACAGGCAAGGTAGTAATCTTACGCTACCTATAGAGCCCGTGGGCTCCGCATCAATCCCAATGATGGCCTTGTCGACTGTGACGCTTTACTATAATGGATAAATGAATCAAATGAAAAGAATTTTTTTTTTTTTTTGAAAATTGATGGGGATACTGGATTTATGTTACTTGATATTAAATACAAAAAAGGTATCTATGCACAATATGTACGCACTGTATTTGTGGTTATTCCCGAGAAGCTCTGGTAGATACGAAAAGAATGAAGAAAGGCCAAAAAAATTTGGTCCCAGAGGGGGTCGAACCCTCGACTTTGGCGTAGCACAATTGAATACGTCCTATTAGCACCACACTCTAACCAACTGAGTTATGGAACCATTTGATATGATAGGTCAGAAATAAATAAGCTTACATCTCTAGACTTTCAGCATAAATAACAGGGGAGTGTCTTTAAGCAATATTGCTTGTAGCACGGAGTAGTCCCGACTTCCCGGCTTATATCCTACCGCCTACCTTCACAATAATTCTGCCGAGTAGCGGTTCCATGGCTCATTTGGGCATAGTTCGTGCTAATATCTGAGCAGGTTTCATAGGTTGGAATATTTACTAGTCAGCTAGTCTGGGGAGTATGAGGACCTCTTCCTTCCTCGAGAAACAATTCCAACCTACCTAGGTGCGATCTTAGTCAATAGTGCAGTATTTTGTGAGAAACGAAAATCATACCCCAACCCTGATGGGGAGGAAATAGGATCTGGGCGGGTCTCTACATACTCACTGGTCAAAGCATATGTAAAGAACAAGGGAGACTATGAAAGTTGAATCAACTTGATTACAGAATCGGCTGAGATATTGCATATATTAAAGTCCGGAGAGTGCCTTCGTAGCATGGAAAAGGATAAGTGGGGAGGGGGAGGAAGAGATAATTGGGGGAGAATATTGGCCTGAGTTTAAATGGTACCTAGGTAAAGAAGTCAGCTGAGGAGAGAGAGGAAGAATAGCTGAGGCAAAATTAGAGAAGAGATGAAGGAATAATGCTGGCGGCTGAAATAGCAGGCAAGTGCAAGGTTAAATTTTGAAGTGGGCTGAAAGTGACTATATGGGTGAAGTAAGATGAAAAATAGAATAGTTAATGTCAGAAAATGCTCAGGCGTAGTACCGTAGTGACTGTATTAATACCTAGCTATCACTTTCTAGTGAGACGTAAATATCTATGTATACGAAGAAGGCGCATGAGCTGTAATTCAACTCGCCCTAGGAAAGAACTTTTGATGATCAGATATATTTCAATTTGGCTGTACTGATTCAATATAATTCACAACCTATGGTTTCTTTTCTCGTTTGGTCGGCTCTAGTGTATTTCTTCGTCCTAGACCACTGCCAACATCTCGTACAATTGCATCGCCCTTCTTCCCTAGTACTACTTCTAAAGCCTGGACTAGAGCTTTAGGATCATATTGCATGCCGACAACAATTTCCTTATCATCATCTATAACAGTGATTTTGCGTCCATAAAGGCGAAGAGTCCCAATTCCCATTTCTGCCAGCCGGTCTCGATCCACATATGGTGTACCCGGACCATCCAGATGCAGTATATGAGTCACATAGGAAGTATACGGGATTGGATCAAAGGGCCTGATAGTTTCAGGGGAAGAAGGCAGCTCGGTGGGGTGTTGGGGTGAAAATTTCGGACGTCTTCCGCGACTCTCCTCTCCAGCGTTCGCAATCGCCTCAACAAAGTCAGATGCCGAGAATGGCGCCGTCGGGGGACCAGTCTCACGATCAAGCGAACCATTTAAGATGAGAATCTTGTAGCGGGCTGGACTCTTCACTATGCTTTTCCCCACTCCACGGAGAATGATTGCTGGAATGATGGACGTGTACAGGGAGCCGATGCTATATATGATTGCCTGTGCGTCGTCGAGCGCCTCTAGTACACGCGGGTTGGCAGATGGTCGGATCTCTTCACCGTACGGGTTGATATACCAGATACGACTGATCCGACAAGGCAGGTCCTCATTCTTGGCCTTGTTAAATAATATATTCTTGTTGCGGAGCGTGGCCAGCGAGCCTGGAAGATGATCTTCTTCGTAAGATACCGTATCAGAAACGCTAGAGTCAGTATCTTCAAAGTCATCACCATCAGCGAGTGGCAAGCTGGCACAATCCGGTCTGTGGTCGTGAAGCAGACCCCCTGATACCTCGCTCGGATGTGAGATGCTGTTCTGGCCAACAATGACCGTCCCATCAGCGAGAGTAGCAGAAATGTGGTGAGAGAAATTAGAGTTGATTGCGGGGATCACTCGAATAATGTCTGACTGAACACCACAGATACTGCCTAGCAAGTAAATAGCGCTTTCAAAACTACCACTGAACAATCGCGCACCTGTCAAGAACAAGTTGCCCACACTTGCAGAAGTAAAGTCGTAAGTAGATGAGGGTGGCCGTGCTCGTTTGAGAATCTCCAGGTTAAGAGAATTAAAAAAGGAACGTATCAGTTCCTTTTTGGCCGGCGTGATAGACCGCCATAGGGTCGAGGTGCCATCAACAATGGAAAGCCACTCCAGCGATGCAGCCGGCCCTTCAGCAGCCAACCGATGATTGAAAAGGGCTTTGATAGCCATACGTTCTGGGTTCACAGGCAAGTCAGGAATCAGGCGAACCAACCTACCTAGGCAAAGTGTTAGTCAGGTCCCACACTGAAGTTCTAGTGATTTTATTTACGCACTTCGAACATCGCCGATTCCAGGACCTCCAAATATGCGAATCAATTCTGATGATGAACCACCATTGTCGCTGATGGGAATAATGTAGCTGAGAGGGCAATTTTTGCTCTCGCGAATAGAGTGGAACACGTCGACTAGGTTATTCGCCGCACTTCCCCCTGAGACGACCACGATACCTTTGTTTGGCGTGTCGGTCATTATTAAATTTATATCAGGGTGGTAACTTCAGAGTATGTACCAGGCTATTAACCTGTCACTTCAGGGCTAAAAGGCTAGGATGTTGGGTCCGTCAGAAGGGGCAATGACGAAGTTTGGAAACGCCACGAATGCCGCAACTCTTCTGATATGGTATCTTACGAAGAGTGAAGCCACGGCGTATAGAAATCAATACCGTCTATTATTTTATTAATATTATCACCTGGATAAAAGCTGAATATAATCTTATATTGTGATACTACCTCTAGCAATATGGAATACCAAAAGTGGCGATAGCAGTCCTAATGGTTAATTAAGTCTGGGGCTACCTGGAAGAAATGCTTGAACTGCCCAACCTATTGCAATGAATAATTTCGAAATACATGAATCTAACTATTCACTTGTCCTTTCAATGGATATGATTAAAACGCAAGCATGGTAATTATCACTTCACAGATATTTTCATTTACTCTAGTCATGTGACCATCAGTTCATGTCAACTTGGGCGAGGAAGTGGGATTATAAGGACCAATCAGAAGACTTCACAATCTCAAATATGTGTGTGTATTCGCAGTAGTGAATCTTACTGCAGTAAAGAGCGTACGGAAGCTGACTAATAAAGAACACTAGACTAAAATAGGACTGGCCATTTGACAGTTCATGTCCGCCTGAGGTGTAATTTGCTTATGTCATGAGATTCCAGAGAACTTGGAATCTCATTCAATCTGTTGGGATATCGAACAAACGACACATCACGAATCCCTGTTCAAAGTACATCGCAAACGACAACCCTGAAAAGTATACATATAACTGTGATGTCCCGTCTTTACCGACTATTCTGTCTTAGACGATGGAACACATTCGTCTCAGACAGAAGAGCAACTTGTAGGATAAATAGCTAGTCCTCACCATGAATGAAAAACCAGATTTTACAACCACTTCAAGAAGACACAAAGATATTATAGGGGCGTAAAGCTTTACCTGTAATAGGTGTTAGAAGTGGGCGTTAGCCTCTCACCAACCTTGCTATACCCACCAGTGTACCAACACAATCCTTCATATTATAATTGGTCACTCAAAAATACCTAGTCAAATGACTAAAAACATGAAAATTTACAAGATTGTTGCAACATTTGAAGCTTAAAGGTGGAATTGATCAGTCATTGACCAAGACTTGAGTTCTCGAGCTTGTATAAAAATATACTCCTGACATCTGGAGCTGCGAGTTCCGGCCTAGCACGGCGATAACAGAATCACGATCATGGAAACTTCTGCAAGTATATCTTTTTTCTCAGCTGAGAGGTTTCCCAATAATAAGTACAATTTCATCATGTGTATGCCGCCCTTTTATGGTTCCTTCCAGGAGATAAAAACTACTCGAGAAAGTCAACATGCATGGATAAATTAATATTCACAAAAAATTGAAGAGAGTGAGCCGATGATGCACTTAGGCAGGTCGAGACTGTCTAGTCAGGAGAAAACTACAAACCACAAACATGATCATTAATTTCCTAAACTAAAATTACTACTATGAATATACGTTTTCGTTTCAAGCTGCATAATGTGACTCCTGCCATGTCATATCATGCTGTACCCGAATGGTATTTAACGGAACTTCATCCCCAGACGAATCATCAGCCTGAGAACACCCCGCTTGAATCTTCTGCTTCGACAACAACTCATTTGCTGGTCGCAATGATATATTATTATTCATGGATCCCTTCAACTCGGTCGTCCGTGTGCGTTGTGAACCCATCCCACTTGAGAATTTGTTTGAGATCATCGAGACCAGTGGGCGAAGGGTAGGTAAACATGCAGAGATTATACCGCTGGAACATTCTACCAGACACCAGGTACAGGCTTTGGAGAGCGTCCAGGTCATGTCAGTAGTTTGAAACTGGAATAGCGTTGAGAATCGGTAGGCGCTTGTGAAGACAACGCTACGTATGTCAGTATTTTTCGATGTCCAAAACCGGAGAAAACTTACAAACTGCCCAGAAGAAATATGGAAATAACCGATAATCGATGTAGAACTGTGGCATAGAGACCCCAGACAATTTGAACCGGCAGAGCGAGAATTAGGATATCTGTGACGATATTCGGTACCGCATTGCCAATGAAGGAGTCCTTCAGGTTGATGCATGTACCAGGGAGATCGTTGTTCCATGCTTTCGAAATCGGCCTGCATTGGAATACGCTCACGCAGACGATCGCAATAACCCAGGCTATCACGATGGAGCCTAGGATGTAGGCTGAAACTCTAAAGTATCGCGTTGGGAAAATGCGGCCATACATAAGGAGAATGGAGATTTTGATGATGCCGGCACATGTGCAATAGGCACATTCAAAGGCCATGAGCAGCTGCGCAATATCAGTATCATAATTGTCATGTTATAAGGCTAATTCTGGGGACCTATTCTCACCTTGGCGACTATCACTAAATTTTTCGCTGGTAAAGTGTTGGCATGTAGACCCATACCATAGTGGATCACTAATTACGTTAGATGTGACAGCAGAGACTAGATCAAGGCAATATTTACTTGCTAGATTCAGACACATGGTTCCGTATAGAAATACCTAAAGTGGTCAGATCAGCCACCTTCAAATTCTCAATTCATGTCTAAACTCACTGTGGCTAATATCATGAGGTAGTCATCTGCTCCAAGACTCAATCTCTTCCTCCACCGAGCAGCAAATCGCAAAAGAACAAAGACTGTTCCCAGAACAGTCATAGAAATAGTCAACGCTCGATATTCTGCCTGCTTACTCGAATGGTCTAGCGCAGTCGTCATTTTGTTCTCAGAGCACAGATCAATCAGCTCTAAACAAATCTGGGGTCGAGGGGAAAGAAAGCGAAGAGTCGGAACCTTCATAAATTTGTCTCCCGCATCTTAAGTCTTTCGTCTAAGGGTACCCACAACCCCTATGTGAAGGATTTCGAGAAAACCCTAATTAGAAGCCTCCTTGGTTCCTTTTTTTGGATGATCTTCCGTAGCAAGCTTTTCCTATACTAGTATGTTGGTGGAGAAAAGCTAAAGCGGTAAGCAGCCACATTCTCCATTCATTTTACTGACAAGCCGTCAAATGACAGAAAGAAAGATTTGAGGCGATGTGAGAGGAGAACTTGTTCATCATAACTTCGTTGTGAAGATTTAAAGTTATACAGTAGAACAGAAAATAAGGCGGCTCTGTCCCTCTTCACGTACATTTGTTTTCGACAGAGATGCCTAGGTATGGTGGGGCGATAACGAATTTTTCTAGCTTGTTTCAGGTGAAGTTGAGTTAGTTCGGCGCATAAATTGTCAACAATTAGAGATTATATAACACTAGTAGATCTTAGTTTTGCAGAATCTGTGCGTTCAAGCCCCTTAGGGCTGAACTTACATACTGCCAAGTACAACAAGTCTACTTAGGGCTATCTACGGATCTCTCGGGTACTCCATGCTCCATTAACAACCGTGGGGAATATCAAACCATAGGTATCCAACTTTTCAGGGGCAAGGAGAAGCAAATCCAATTATGGAATATTATTCCAGTATGCCCTGTCGTAAGTTTAAATCCTTTACCGACGTCACCCCCACACGATCCACTTGAGCGGAAAGTAAATTCCTACTGACATTACCTCTTTAACGTTCTAGAGTCCATGAGTTCTACCAGTCAATTTGTTTTCAGTATTCCAGAGTGTTGGTTAGTGTTTTTTAATAAGTCCGAGGGTTCAATTCTTCAGTACTTTCAGTTGTTCGTTATTTGTTCCATCGGAGTGTGTATACCGTTCAGGGGATACCTACCGTGGTGTAGTGCCGTGTAGTTAAAATCGAGCTTAGTTCTACATAAACGCTAACTAATACTAGATTCTAATAGGATAGGATTCACATCCAGTTCACGGCTAACCGAACCAACCCGGCGTTCATATAATTGATAGTGGAGTATAAAGCGGGTCTACAATTTAACTACTACCTTATTGGGAAAAACACGTTGCTCACGGTTTTTGCCGTTCATACACTCCAATAGAATTATACAGTAATTTGTATGTCAGCTACCCCTTTTCAAAGAGAATTAAACGCCCCCTTTTTTGCTATACAGATTCATAAATCAGTACTTTCGTCATTCAGCAATTCATCACAGCCGTTTCAAATTCAATATGTCCATCAATGAGAAACCCATTTTCGTCTTAGTGCCTGGTGCATGGCACACAGCTGATGGCTTTGATGTCGTCCGTGATCTCTTGCAAAAGCGCGGCTTTGAATCTGTGGCTGTCGCCACTCCGTCCGTTGGATCGACTGATATCAAGACTGGTCTCTACGCCGATATTGGCTATACTCGCGGTATCATCTATGACTTAGTGGCCAAGGGACGCAAGGTCATCATTGTCGGACACTCTTATGGAGGTTCTGTTAGCTCTGGTGCTGCTGAGGGCCTTGGCTGGGCTGAACGGTCGAAGAATGGTTTGTCCGGTGGTGTGATTAGTGTAGTTTGGCTGTCTGCTTTTGTTACACAGAAAGGACAGGTCAATCTTGACCTACTTGGTGGAAACTGGCTTCCTTGGATGCTACCCAACGTTCGTATAATCAATCACTTGAGAAGAAAAATAGATGCTAATTGTGGTGTTAGGATGATGGCTACATCTACTCTTCACAGCAGGAGGCCATCTTCTATCACGATATGACAGCTGAGGAACAACAATCGGCTATTTCTAAGCTATTACCCCAGCCTAGACGTTGCTTCCTCGAGCCCATCACTTACGAGTCATGGCACGACATCCCGTCTTTCTTCATCTTCTGTGATCAGGACGCTGCGCTTCCCCTTCCCTTCCAAGAGGCATTTGCGGCGATTCTCAAGAACCCTGGTACTTTCCACATCGAGTCATCCCACTCCCCATTTTTCAGTGTGCCGGAGAAGGTGGTTGAGGGACTTGAACAGGCAGAGAAGCATGCTCAGGAGAATATTTAAATCATGGATTTCAAGGAACGAGATGTACATCGGAATGTATCTATGCGCAGAAGAATATACATTGATATTGGCGTGAGCCAGCTCCGTGAAAAGCCTAGGCTCTATTGAGAAGTAAAAACAAAAAACGCTCATGTCTATCGTAAAGTATCCGGTCGAGTTCTATCAGATCAGAAACGCTCCATCAACCGCTTGCGCACTGTCCACATGCGAGCCCGCTTGCCGTAAATGTACATAGGGATAGTCAGGAATAGAAAGAAGAGCTGAATGCCACCGATAGAAAGAAAAACAGTGCGAGAGCCGTCTGCATCAAGCCAGTCGACGATGAAAAGCGACCAGATCAAGCCATGTAGAACGTCTGAAGGATGTTAGAAGATGATTGCATAATAGAGGGGTGGAAAGCCTACTCTTGCTGAAGTTCAGCGTCACCAGGGCCTCTCCGGCATACTGGCGGTAGCTATCCACACAAAATGTAATAGCGGTAGTACTACCCAAACAACAACCAAAGGAGATCAGACCAAAGAATACTGTTGGAACGATCCACGCATCCATCTGCTCCGCACTCCATCCAAAGCCCATCAATCCAATTACAGTCGAAAGAGCGATGGGAATTGCCATGACAAGGCGGAATTCAGGTTCGTAAACACCGCCGTTACGTCTTGTCAGGTATCGCACCACTACATCCGAGACCTTACCTGCCACTGCCGTGCCAAGCAAACCGCCGACAAAGGGTGAGATATAGATCAATCCGGTTTGGAGGGCGGTGAATCCATACTTCTCTTTTGACTCGTAAATGGTCGAGACGGACTCGGAAATCACGATCAGCCAGCCAACTGACAGCGTGTACATAACAGTTGACCATAGAACGGAAGGATAAGCGAACAGGATAAAAGGCCGGATTGCAATCTTAATCCAACTGTCATGCGTGATCCGCCCATTCCATACCCTGAGTAACTGGAGATAGGGGACTTTGGGTTGGTCGCGAAGACGATTAGTGTAGTGCAAGGTAGTTGACATGATTGAAGGATTGGGCTCAACCGACTCGCTGCGTCTAGAAGAGAAGCCGGCCTCCAGATCAATCGAGCTCTTGGGAGCCAAATGAGCCTGTGTTGACGTATTGTCTCCTTTTTCGACCGTCGTTTCGGCGATTGGGGTAAGTGGCGGGGGAATTTCACCGGGGCTTTGTGCATCAGCTGTTATTTGATCTGCTTCATCTTGTGACGGTTGCTTCTCGTTCTCTGTGTCTTCGACTGCAAATCCAAAATGCGCATGCTTAGACTTCCTCGGGGTGCCAGGAGTGACCGCCTCATTGCTCGATCCAACAGACACCTCTGGAATCTGAACGTGCGGACGTCCGCGCAGACCACTATGAACAAGATCGGAAACAGTACGGTGAGCGGTGGGACGTTTGCGACGAGGACGAGGAGTTCGATCCCAGAATGTCTCAGGGACGAAGAAAAACAGCAGAACCAAGCAAAAGCCGACGATTATCGCAACAATCCAGAAGACCCAGCGCCAGCCTAAGCTCCCAATGATAGCTGCACTTATCAAAGGGATAATATTCTTACCGCCCAGCAGCAGTAGCGTGTAAATGCCCACACGGTAGGCCCGTTCATGCAAAAAGTAGATTTCGGCGATAGTAGCAGACGGCAGACACTCGACCGGGCTCACCGCAACACCTTGGAAGATACGCGCAATCACCAGGGAAGCATAATTCGGGGAAAGAGCACACCAGATGCCCGAGATGACAAACAGAATCGCTCCCAGTAGGTAGACGGGACGTTTTCCGAATAGGATAGCAGTCGGTGACATGACCACCGACCCTAAGCCCAAGCCCAGCATGTAAAATCCAGTCGTGAATGCCACCCTCTGGACGGAGACATCGTATGTTTTAGAAACACTGTTGAATCCAGCGGCCAGAATAGGGGTCATACCGCCTCCCATCAAGCAATAGAAGCCCAGGGAGACTAGTGCCGCATCTCTCTGCCACACAGGCCAGTTCAGAGGATCATTCACAGAGTCATCTGGTTGGGGCTCAAGTACAATTTGCCCATCCGCCGTGCGCTTCTTCTGTGGTTGTCTGGTGCGGGAAGAGGAACGAGAGGGTGGGTTGCTGGTAGGAAGTGAGGAGCTTGACGTGCGCTGGGGTTGATGCCTCATACCAAGAGGCTCATTGCGTTCGGCTGAGAGCAGAAGCACCGTTCCTATATCGCAAACATTAACCACCAACCCAACCGTAGAGAGCAGCAGTAGCAAGAGCGACGCAAAACATACCAGGTACTTCGTCTGTATATTTATCGCTGAGAATTCCAAGGGTCGCCTTCGACCGATACGAATCATTGTTTTCCTCTACAGTCTCTGGCTTTCGCCCTAACATTCTTCTCCACCATGGGACACTTGCCGCGTCTATTGTTTCCTCCATGGAGGGTGTGTCCTTCGATGAGTCCATGTTTTCGTTAGGCGTGAAGTCGTGTGAAGCCATGTATTATAGGATGGATGAAGGAGTACTGTAATTAAATTAAAAATTAGCAATGTATTCCCATTCCTTGAGACACATTCTCACACTAATCCTTATCGTGAAGTAGCTCATGCGATCACCGTTTCCGGTAAACACCAAGCAGTGGGGATGCCAGACATGGCTTGGGGATGTCAAGAAAGGGGAAGAGTATATATAAGAACTAATCAAGTCGTTAAATAGACTTTCCCAGGCTGACTCAGTCCATACGTTATCACGAGGGAAGTTGATCACAATTTTGAAGCATGTGAGCTCGAGGCGGTGACAGGGAGGGACTTCTCCGCAACTTCTCCAGTCACAGTCATTGTTACTTTGAACAAGTACCCACCAAGTATACAAACTTGCTTTAGCACCGCTTATCTCAAATCACGATAATAATACGACGTATACCCGTGGACCTCGGACACTCCTGCATCATCCCAGAATCGGACATGATGTTCCGATTTTCAACAGTCCTTGTTCAAACTTTCCAATGATCAGGAATGAAACACGGAATGCCCCACAATTCGCCCCCAATGTTTGAGCTAAAACACTACGCCTAATTCTACTCCGTACTGATATATACACGATTCGACCTACCCTTACCCCTCTCGTTTCCTTCACCTTATGACTTTCACTGAGTTGTCTTCTTCAACCTTGTTAGCTGGCTGCTCTGCTGTCAATCACTCGTCAAGCTTAAACTCTACTAGTTCAAACTTTTCCGGAAAAAGTTCGGCGGATCCAGCGTTGGGCTCACAAGCGGGGTGTCCATGATGGTCCGTGGCTTTGATTAAAAATCCACGGAGTCCGGCCCCGAACGCGCTGAACAGCTCGGAGGAAAATGGATGATTGAGTTGGGGCTAGAAAGTGAAGCCGCGGACTGAAATCTAGGGTGGTAAGGGGGTAGTGAATATCACCAAGGAAAGTAAAGCTGCATACTATTATAGCCGTGGGATCATACGGCCCTTAAGTATCATAACTACTAAATAAGCAAATAGGTAGATATTAGGTTTTAATGTCGTCAGAGTCCACGGGGTCCTCTAGGTTGGTAAGGAAAGAGATTGCCACAGACAATTTTGAAAGGACATCAAAGCAAAACGTCTACTATTTCTCCATAGCTCCAGGCTGGAAAATATTGAGTTAATATGAAGTTGCATCAAGGCATATTACTCATTTTGCGTGTCTTTCTCAAATTGACTTAACTAGTTGATGCATGTAAATCCCAGAACGGCTAGATACTTTTCTCAATGACGCCTTAGTTCCTATTTCAGCATGCTAAGCTTTTTGCTCGCCATAATCGGTTCCCTTCAATGTTACTCGATAGCCACCAACTCCTCCAAGATCACGGAAAGATCCTGTGGTTTTCACTTACTTGGCTTCATCCTTGCCTCTAGCTAGCCTGTTGCATTAAACAGACCCATTTCCCGGAAGCAGGCTAGTGTCGGTAGATCCTCCCAGATTCAGAGCCTTAATACCCAGCACGTCTTTAAGAAGGTGGTATGCGCGATAAGACCCGTAGGATCCTGGGGATGATTTGCATCTTGGGCGAAACTAAATGATACTTGAGTTCAATGGCTATTTATCTACTCAACGGCTCCGGGGTTTAGTTCATATCACACTACAGGCATTCCTGTCGACAGTGGGTATTGATATCTTTAAAGAATAGGACATACTGATGTTTGAAGTTCCGGGCTTAATAGGGGTTTATCTTCGAGGTTTGAATTTTATTGAGAAAATAACAGGATAACATCAATCAGAGCAAATCCTGGGCAGATGTAACCGAGCAGAATGCTCTCTACCCATCATTATCATTGCGACGTAAATTCTCATAGCTTTCAAGGTTCTAGAACCTGAATCAATCCAAAGTTAGACCAATCCTCTCATGGCCGATGAAGATCTGCACCAGACGACTCTCTTCTGAATGTGTGAAGTGAAGGCTCAAGTACTCGCGGAGTCAATGCGACTCACGCACTCCTGGAACATCGGTGTCACATCCTGGTGAAGTTTCTCCTCGTCTTCCGTGAAGATCGCAACACCACGAATGGAAGAGACATTGTCTGTTTCAGCGTTCACACACATCCACTCCCCAGTTCCCCAGTTAGTCATGTTTCCACTCATGAGTGACTTCTGGAACTCGGGTATCTGCGTTTTGTTCATGTAGTTCACGACCTCGAGATCGTAATAGTTACCGGGCATCGTAGCCAGGCGGAAAAGCACTGGTTTGCCGTCGACCTTAACAGTTGTCTCCTCTTCGCACTCGATGTCCGTCTCTTCCACAAGCAGATCACGTCGCTTCAGGGTGTTGTCCTTGAATTCGTAGTCCACTGGGGTGGAATAGATGTTGTGGATGAGAGAATTGGCGGGGACATTGCGCTTCTTGCCTTGACCAGGCAGATCCACCGAGAGCCACATTCGATGGCAAAGTTGGTTATCGCAGTTTTCGTTTCTCTCTTCGACCATACGAGGAACACCATACTCAATTGACCGGGTCGACAGACTGGGGTTGTAGTCCTTGTTTCCAAAAGCCATTTCGTTCATTGCTCCCAGATGGTTCTCGGTGGTAGAGACAACCCACGTCAGGTATTTCCGAAGGTCAGTGACTGCAGTTTCGGCCGTTTTTTCCACCTCGCGTAGCTCAGCAGTGGACAATGTACCATCTTCACCATCCAGGAATTCTTCCAGAGTTACGGAATCGTCCTCAGCCTTCATGTAAGAATTCTCGGCTCTTATAGCATTTGACATCGCATCGGCGGCTTTTGTAACAAGTCTGACAAGCTCAGGGTCCTTGGTACTCAAGGTGTCGGCGTCGGCGTCGGCCTTAGTGTTAACATTTGCGAGTTCCTTGTAGTGAGCGAAGCGGATCTTCCACTTATCCTGCCACGATCGTCTCCGATTCTTGATAACATTTTCCAATGCCTCGTACGAATCTTTACTCTTCTGGACATCATACTTTCGATCCAGATCCACAACCTCTCTGTTACTAACATGCACCGAGTTTGAAAGCTGGCTCATCTCGAGGGTTGCTCGAATGAAATCTCTCTTGATGATATCATAGAGCGAATAACCGGAGTAGGCAGCGGCTGTTGCGATAGTCAAGCTCCAGACTACGTAGCATGATGCGATGTGTAGGTATCGGCATGTCGAAAGAGTCAGGGATGCCATGGCGATCAAGGGGGCAGCAATCATCTGGATAGAGTGCGAACCTCGTGGCATGAGGGAATGGGCATCTCGGCGACTGGTAACTTTTAGATCACCAGGAGGACGGATGTCGAGGTCGGTAGGAGCTGCGGCGACTAGAGCACATAGGAAAGTGAGGCATAGAATGAAGGATAGGAGGGAATATGCTTTGGTGGAATACATTTCGTTTGGTCGCTAAGAAACCTACGCTTTCTTGAAACGGGTTGAGAAGCGCAGGAAAGGCCGTACTTTGTATTTGGCTCGAAGGAGTAAGAAGTAGACGCCGGAAGCCAAGTCAATTATATCAACAGGAACGGAACGCATGGCCGGGCTCAATCCTGCTCGGCTTTGGAACAAAATTACAAATTTACGGTCATCTCGTTAACCAAACGGGTATGGTGGATGAAGTATGAAGATTAATCCTGCGGATGGATTAAAGCAGCCAATTGGAGGGTTTAGACAATCGACATAGATCGAAGGATTCATCCTACGAATGTTCAAGCCTTGGAGGTCCACTGCAGCTGACAGGGGGTCTCAATTCCAAGGTTTCACCTGTGGGAGTGAACGGATACTTTTTGAGGCTGACAGGTGTTATTTAGAATAGGAAAAAAAAATATAAACAAAGGCATACAACGCCATGGCTGTCCAGTTAGAGGCGTGGGCCGATGCTAGTTTAATTTTAGTGTGAAGAATCTATAAAAAGAGATCCAAGGCTCAGCTTCTGAGTGGGTACAGGAGATACTACACCCAGGATCGACATCTCATGGCGTGATAGAGAAAAGCTTACGGAGTAGATAGGACTCGCATTGATCGCCGGGCGTAGGGCGCGGCAATCACATCTGCAGGTAAGGTAAGTTGCGCGGTTACATTTTAGCATACTTTGGGGGCTAGTTCTAGAATGTTTCCACTTCTTTATTGTAGTGAAAATTACAGATTGAGAGGTGATCCACCGCTAATGCGATTTATCAATTGGGGGCCTTTTTCTGTATACCCAGTTGTAATATACAGCAACATCCGTGCATTATGAGTTGCTTGCCACTTCTAGAATCTCTCATCATTGGTTTTGTGCCTATCTATACTTTCATCCTTTTTGAGAGCAATCATGTAGATCCAATCTCAGGAATGCTTTTGGTATATCATACCTAGGTGAAATCAAGTAGAATCTTCAATCTTTGGCCGCCAGCAGATAAAGTAATTTACATAGGCTTGATAGCCTTGGTGTAAAGTCTTGAAGAGCACCTGAACAGCATAAATCCAAGTTGAAGATTTTTTGACCTCTATATTTACACAGTACTTAGTATTAGTTAACTACCTATTTAGGCTAGCCGGCACTTCGGAAGGATTATTGATAACTCCTTTCCAACAACTGCGGTAACTCACAACTCCAGTCTTGGCGTATTGACGTAAGTGGGTCTTCTGCGATACGCTCCTAGGTAGCCTTGTACTGAGGACAGGGTAGTGCCCAGGTGATCTCCCTACTTAGATAATAGTTGCTACCGTAGGTATGATACTATACGGTTTCCAAGGGTCTTTATTTGACACATAAGTACTCCGCAATGCAAAATATTGCGCCTTAGCCCTCAAAGTTCCAGCTCTTATCTACAAACTCTCTTATTTATCAGCGCTAGCTGCGGTAAAATGTGTCATTCAAATGCTGGCTTACTATGATCTGCAGTGAGCAAATGAAATTATTGGTGTCAGTGCACTGTAGATTATAGCTGATCTTACATGTGAGGGTTATTGATAGCTTAAAGAAACGACTGACTACCTATATAGCCTAAAGTACAAAGTAAACATGTTCAGTATTGTATAGGAGGGCGCCCAATTTAATAGTAAGGCTCTCGATGACATTCGCTAATTTTCGGATTGAAGATCTGTACTCTATTGTATTTGAGACTTGAAACATAGAGCAACTTACTTGCAAGACTGACGATGGTACGATAGATAGAATTACAGTACTCATATCTTAATTGGCTAGACAAAAACTGGGAACTTAACTCTAATGCTTCTATTGATCATGTAGTCTTCTGTCATTGAGGTCACAGGTTTTCTAAAATCCAGCATTTAACGAAGTTTCGAAATTCAATCTTTCCAAGAGTATCGAATTCGGTATGGTGAAAGTTCTCACTGCAGTGATACTGGAACCTCTGTCAATTATATTTGCTCAAGTAATGTGTGAAAGTCGTGTCTGAATAATGATCTATAATAGGCAATATCCCGATGAGGAAGCTTCAACAGACCTCGGGATTTATCTACTACAAGTCATAGGCAAAAGCAGCTCATCCATGGATATACATGGATAACGTAAAAATTATGCTTCCTAGGTAGGTAGACCACTTCTACCGCAATAATACTTTTGTTCCACACGGAAGACATGAATCCTGCGTCCTCTTCAAGAGTGTCTCAGACCACCATCATCTGCAGCCATTCCTTCGATCATGCACTCTAGATATTGTTGATTATATCCAAATATTCACACACGTCAGAATTTTCAACAAAGTGGTAATTGCCACTCTTGGAAGTTTACTAGGCTGAAAATTAAGAATCCTCAAAGAATATATGTGAAACTGCCGAGACCTCGGGCGCATAAGGTTGTATAAGTGATTTTTGATCTCCATGAATATTCTAGAGGAACCCCTGGATCGGTTGACATACCACTTTGCACGGGGCGCGGTAGATATTTTGAAATTTTGACCTGGTCTAAAGCAGATGTAGCTCCTGAGTGGAGAACAGAAGTCCAAGCTCAGAGGAAGCCGTTGGTGGGCTTGGGTGAAGAGAATTGTCTCATTTTAAACGCCACAGAAGGATGTGCTAGCATCGCTGGTAAGCTAATTTTGGATGGCATAAATAAGGACTCGATCCACCTGTACTCGGAGTGGGGTTGTCCAATCAAGATGAGTCTCGGAATTGATGATCTTCGAGATTTCGAGATAATTTTGATGTGAATGAGGTTGGAAGGAGAGGCAAACTACTAAAGTCCTACCAATAATCTAATAGAAATGGATACGTCGATGCGTATCTAATATTGTATTCCTACATTTTTCACATTTTATCAATCTATCTATCACCATACATTGATAAAGATGCGCTAACAATGGATCTATTATAAATCTCCATCTCTTTCTGCCTCCTGTTGGCTCTGCTCTTCAGAAAGTCTTGGGTTTCTTAAAACAAACGCTAGTACAATCATTGGTGCGGCAATGCAAATTCCAGCTATGCAAAGGATTTGCTGTACATGGCGGTAACTGTGGATAATTGCGTCTCTCTCCGGAGTTCCAATGGGGTATGATGGAATAACCTCAAATGGCGAGTCGTAGACTGCACGTGCAAGAGTAGAATTGGACTGGAAAGAAAGACTTTCTTTGAGAGATTTGTAAAGAGTTTGTGTCCAAATTGTGCCTGAGGCACAAGTACCAAGGGCACTTCCAATATTATACGACCCCAGATAAATTCCTGTCAAAACTGCCATATTTTCGTGTTTCGTCGCGGCTTGGACGGATGCCTGGGTCGGGTATGCGAAGAAACCTCCGGCGACGCCAAGAAGGATCTGAGCCGCAATGACACCCGCTTTTGAATTTTCAGACGCACCACCTCGGAAGTAGATGACCAGACCATATGCTACCATGAAAAGACAGGTCCCAGCCACAATGAAGTATTTCAATCGTCTCACTTTATAGATAATAATGCCAGTGACAAGACCACTGATCAACCCGAAGAAAGAGTAAAAAGACAAAATTCGTGTGGCAGTCGCAACAGAAAAGTCAAAAGCGACAATCAAGACTGTGTACAGGTAGTCTGCCTGCAGGTACCACGAAAAGTTGAGAAGACATCGAATCAGAAGGGCGCTCCAAACCCCTCGATCTTTCAGCAGGTGGAACGGAGCCAGGGGGTGTTTTGCACATTTAGTCTCCCAGAAAATAAAGACCGGGATACATTTGATTCCTAGCAATAGAGGCAAGTAAATATGAGGCGAACGCCATTGAGACTGTGCTCCTCCTGCAATGGTGAGCGGTGCTAGTATGAAACCAAATATCATAGTCAAAAGGATCATTCCAACGACATCCAGTTGGTGAAATAGAGTAGTAGCCAGCTGGCGTGTTCCGAGAGATAGAAAAGGGCTAGGGAATTTGTTGAGGGAACCGTTCTTCTGAGCTCGACGGCTGGTGGTGTACAATATCAAGAGGAGAGGTATGGAGCAAAAAGAGTATATGAAGCACCACATGCCGATTCCCCACCGCCATGATGTCCTCTCCAGAACCATGGAAGTGATGTTTCCGCTGATCCAGGTATTGATGATAAATGGGGTGGCTGGCAGATAGCTAAACAGGACACGCGATCGCATTGAGGTTATGTCTGCCACAATGATCTCTACCAAGAGGACGATACCCGTAAATCCAAGTTGGTAAGTTACTGTGCCAAGTGAAAAGACTTGGATGTTGGTGGCAGTACTTTCTATCGTTGTGCCTATGAGATATAACATCATAGAAACTGCCACCAACTCAAATCGGCCAAACACATCGGCCACCCTAGCAGCGGCGGGCTGGGCGGCGGCGGCGATCACACTGCGGATCACGTTGATGGTTGCAAGGAGGGAATGTTCGCCGAAGCTAGAAGTGGCATAGGATTGATATGTTGAGCGCACTTGACTGTCGAGTCCGTACGCGTACCCCACCATGAAAACTCCGATAAACATCATAGTTCTATCCCATGGTGTCAAGGTAGAGTTGACAGCTTCGATGCGAGCCACTCCTGAGGATTTCGCGCCAAAAGTAGGTTGTCCGAGAAGGGGCTGATTCTCATTTTCAGGGATGTCGGTGGAGGTTCGTGGATGGATAAAGGGATTGGGACCACTCTCATGATCGGAATCAGATGCAGGCGTCATGTCAGATTATGGCATATGGTACAAAATATGAGACTTCGGACCATAAAAAGTACAAATAAGGTGGTACCGTTTGATCTGATAAGATGGTGGGAAGATCCGCTTTATTTGTTCCGGATTTATTATTACCCCTCTAAAGCTTGGACTCCACAGATGAACATCTGATCTTTCTATTACGAACTACCCCTCCATACTAGTCATTTTAATATCGTAATGACGGACTGGCCATGTTAAGGCGCGTCTCATCGGAGTAGAAAGAGACCGCAAACATTAAACATTCACCTCAAGACGAAGGATCAGTCTTAAGATTCTGAAAAAGAGTCTGCTTGGAGAGTATGATTCAAAGTCTTGAGAAATTAACGAAAGCCACCTGGATTATTTAGAGCTAGAAGGGTCACAAAACTCTTACTGACATCCTCTTTGGCCAAGTTATCGCCTTTATGATGAATACCTCTCCAACCCTTTTTCTCCCCCTCGTTACAAATCGAGAGTGCACCATCTCAGAGACCAGGGCTGAAGTGACACCGCACCGGAAGTGCATTTTCTATTGTCAAAGCAATCTGGATTTTTGTATGGCACCAAAACTGTATCATTATAATGGATCGTTTGCATGTATCCTGGTGAATTACTGACCTTAGACCCACATTGAGCAAGGCATCCCCGGCCCGTTGCCCGTGACCCACCCTGTCAACCAGAAATTTTTTCAAAAAGCTATTAGTCACGGGATCTCGGCGGTAATCAGACCTTATTAGTATTTTCCAGTAATTTACACACGGAAGCCTATTTTACAATACATGACCTTTGATTACGGTGAAAGAAAGATAAGCATAACTCGTATATCATATTTACCGTTCGAAGTGTCATAGCTGCGTCTATATCTGATAAGCATTGTAGGTTAACAACATATACATATATGAGTATTCGGGTATTTAGATAGAGAGGCCACATGTTCTGTAGTGCGACCTGTATTCCCCGCCTCCACTTGTCTCTTTAGAGAGCACTCTTGTTCAATTCAGCATATCAAATCTATCACAAAAAAAAAAAAAAACATTGAATATTGATCTTGCCTCAAAATTACCTAATGTTCAACATTTATTGACCAATACAGAATCCATCTGATAATTGAATTGAGAATCGAGATACTTATCAGTCCAAATATGCGGGGAACGGCAAATCGGCTATTGTCATCGGCGGGCCCAGCAGACATAAAGCGAAGTATCCGTGCTAACCAGTTAAGACAGTAATCAAGTTGACATACAGCAACTGACGAGTAGTATCTACAGCATGTCTCGACTTCAATTGCAACATATGCTCAAGTCGCGAAGGCATTTACAGATTCGCGCCTCCCTACCAAGACATGCATTTTCAACCTCGGCACGATGTGCGATCATGGAACTGACCGGTTTCACCTCAGAACAGCTCACAGTTCGAGAAGCCGTTTCGCAAATCTGCTCAAAATTTCCCAACACATACTGGCAAGAGCGCGACCAACTGGAGAAAGACCCCAGCGAGTTTCATGCCGCCTTGGCGAAGGATGGCTGGCTTGGTATTGCACTGCCCGAATCCCTCGGCGGAGCTGGACTGGGTATTTCTGAGGCTACGATGATGATGCAAACGATCGCTCAATCGGGTGCAGGCTTGGCAGGGGCGCAGGCCATTCACGCCAATGTATATGCCACGCAGCCACTGGCCAAGTTTGGTACGAAGAAGCAGCTTGAGACTATCATTCCAAAGATTATCAACGGCACTTGGCGTACTTGTTTTGGAGTAACTGAACCGAACACGGGACTTGAGACGCTGAAGCTTAAGACTTTCGCGACAAAGACCGCTGACGGGTACTCGGTTACTGGTCAGAAGATCTGGATTACGTGCGCACAGGTTGCTTCTAAGATGATTCTACTTGCGCGGACCACGCCTTTAGAGGAGGTCAAAAAGTCGACAAATGGCTTGTCACTATTCTGTATCGATCTCGACCGAGAGAATCCCGGGCTCGACCTGCGCAAGATTAAGAAAATGGGTGGTCGCGCCGTAGATGCGAACGAAGTCTTCTTGGACAAATATCCCATACATAAAAACACGCTCATCGGCCAAGAAGGCCAAGGATTTAAGATAATTTTGCATGGCATGAATGCCGAGCGGTGCCTGCTAGCCGGCGAAGCGCTCGGTTTGGGTTATTTAGCCCTGGAAAAGGCAGCCCAATATGCTAAAGAGCGAGTGGTGTTCGGACGGCCGATCGGCCAGAATCAAGGTGTGGCGCACCCACTGGCTGATGCATACATGAAGCTGGAAGCGGCGAAGCTGGCTACATACCACGCAGCTCGGCTCTACGACTCAGCCGACAGCTCGGTCCCGCTCCATGCCATTGGCGTGGCTTGTAACAGTGCAAAGTATCTGGCGGCTGAGGCGGCGTTTATTGCGTGCGAGAGGGCCATCTTGGCTCATGGTGGGATGGGTTATGCGATGGAGTATGATGTAGAGCGATACATGCGAGAATGTTTCGTGCCGAGAATTGCGCCTGTGAGTCGTGAAATGATTCTCAACTATATAAGCGAGAAGGTGCTCCAGCTTCCTCGGAGTTATTGAGTCTAGCTAGTCCTTATAGAGATTTACAGCATTGATTGTTTTGAGATATTTTCCTAGTTTACTCTAATATAACATTTGAAGGTAGCGAAAACACACTGGAGTGTCTTGAATTTCTCTCTCTATCTCTCTCTCTCTCTCTCTATGACAGACAATTCAACTTCGGAAGTAACGAGCCACAATTTTGTCCCCATTCAGGCTGTTTCTCTCCCCTACGTCAACCCGTGTTTCGTCTGGTAAAGAAATCCTAGAGAACTGAGGACTCACAGGCGAATTAATATTGGCCGTGTAACTGCCAGTAAAAACCCGATTCTCATTCACGGGCGGGTGAATAACCCCAATCGCGAACAATATGAGGGCTGTGAGGAAGCCCACTATGAGGAGCAGGAAAAATGTGATCAGGGCAACAAAGCCCAGTGAGGTTCGTCTGGAGCTTAAACAAGGGAAAACTCTTCTCAACTTCTCCTTCCGCTCTCTTTTGCGAATTACGGCTCTTAAAGCCTTTGCAAGATCGACTGGATCTGGAAACTTGTTTCCTTCAGAGTCATTTTCTGATGTTGAGACTCGTGAGGCTGAGATTCCTGACTCTGAGACTTCTGATGCGGGTCAGTACGCATTCTATTACAAGCATTTCGAATAATACAGGACGCTTACCTCCTAGGGCATTGAGAGACCCGGGAATGCTCATTTCTCCCATGAAGCCTGGAGCTTTAGATATGAGATCTTGAGACATGGTTAGAGTATGCTAGTGAATTGCTATTGACAGCGGACGCGAAAGTGGATGGTGTGCTGAAAGTAGAGATAACATATGAAGGGACGTAGCCAGCTGTATCTACATATATGGAATATAGTGTTTTCAGCCCTATGTTGGAATAGTTCCTTCAGTGTTGATTTACTTAATCAGGTCTAGTCTGCTTAGTCTCTAGTTTGTTTAGTCTCTATGGAAGAATACGTCATAATGATTTCTCAGATGGGTAGAAAGTACACTGTATAATCGAAGTCCATTTCTTCAATTGAATTATAATATGACAGCTGCCAGCCTGATAGATAACCGAGGAGAATATATTAGAGTGATAGCATTAAATCATTCTACTAACCTATACCGCGGAGAAGCTGCGGAATCTAATTTTGACAATTTACACCAATCAAGGGTCGCATGCAGAAGTAAGTGCAGGCCATTTTAGGAAGTTGACAAGCTCAGTACGAAGTAATATTGGCATCCTTTGTAGCCCTTCAGCAAACATACTACTCCTTCGGCGGTTTGCACCAATCATGCTTCGTGACAGGCGAACTCCGATTAGAAAAGTTTAAGTCAATCCAGTGGGCGACCAATTAGAACTCACCGATTAGATCTCCGCATTGCGGAACATTGCCCTTTTTAGTACAGATAAGTAGATGTAACTTCAGATTGGGATATAAAAGGGTATCCTATGCCTTCACACCGTACCATCCATTTCAAATCATAAATCTTTGAACTTTTGTTCAGATCAACATGGGACGAACACTCACATACCCCAAGGGACTATCAAACACGGTGAACCGATATAAGCACCGGGGTATGAATCCTCATCGTATTGCGCATCACCACCGCAATTACTAACCTCTTACAGCAACCTATGACCTGGGCGCAATCCATTCAATTATCAACATTTCCCAGGTACTACATGTATCCTTTAACCCAGGCCCAGAGGATCCATTTCCAACCATCCTGCCCATGATTGGTCAGATGGGGTCATTCGAATACCCATCCGCAACTATCGACGAACCACTCGAATGCTACCTACATGGTTATGTAAGCTCTCGCATAATGAACCTAGCGCGCAATTCCGATGGAAAGGGTCTACCAATCTGTATAGCAACCAGCAAAGTAGACGGACTTATCCTGTCGCTCACGCCCAACTCGCACAGCTATAATTACCGCTCGGCCATTCTGCACGGCTATGCCAGTCTCGTCACAGACGAAGAGGAGAAGCTGTGGGCCATGAAGCTAGTCACGAACTCGGTGCTCAGCAACCGTTGGGAGAATACCCGTATCCCGCCCGACCGTGCGGAGATGTCATCGACTGTTATCCTGAAAGTTAAGATTGTGGATGGTAGCGGCAAGATCCGCGACGGAGGTGTTTCTGATGAGCGCAAGGATACGGACAATGATGAGATTACTGGTCGGATCTGGACTGGTTTTGTTCCTGTCTGGGAGACTTTCGGCGAGCCTGTTCCTAGTCCTGGTAACAAGATTGAGAAAGTTCCTGAACATATTACTTCGTTCATTAAAAAGAAGAATGTGGAGAATCGTGCTTTGGCAGAGGGTTCGGTGGAGGTTGCTCTTCCTAAGGAGGAGACGTTTTAGATTACCTAGACGATGGAGCTTAACCCATTAATTATCTTGTTTCCTTTTCTTCTATAAATGAAACCAGCCGATATGTTGGAGGCTCAAGGCCTAGAACTCGACAGCTGATAGGCTCCAGAGGTGCCCACCGGCATTCTTCCACATCCTAACTATAATTTCTAGGACTGTTGCACGTCTTTCCTCCATTTCAGCATGTTCTTGGGCATCACGGGCCCA
Organism: Penicillium taxi; assembly: GCF_028828555.1. Classification (NCBI taxonomy): domain Eukaryota; kingdom Fungi; phylum Ascomycota; class Eurotiomycetes; order Eurotiales; family Aspergillaceae; genus Penicillium; species Penicillium taxi. The sequence continues at coordinate 4,870,080 of NW_026643207.1, read as the reverse complement.
TCCCGACAGTCAGTGAAGAAGTTGAGAACGAAATGACAAGAATATATACCAAGAACGCAATAGTATTTCATAGTCATATTGCAGCTCTCGCATGGCATCTTTTAGTGCAGTATCGAACCCGAGATTATACGAGATGTATGCGTCGGGCAGACACTATACGAAAGCCTTCAGGTCGCTAGCTGCATATATTGTCATTTGCATTCCTGAATCATGTGAAACCAAAAGCCTGACGCGCCTTCATAGTACTCTTGGAGCCGCATCCCGATCAGGTAGGAAGCCAAGGAGGGCTGATTTTTCTGACTAAGAGGATATGCAACGGACATCTATGCCAAGAACCTCGGAATAAGACGGATAAGTACGAGAGGCTGCATATTTAAGGTTGAACGCCGTGAGTTGTCCGCGAAACTCTCGGAGTTCGGGCCTCTTGAATATGCTGAATCTGAGATGCACGGACAAACCTTCCGAAAAAGCTGCCCAGATGAATATACTGAATGAGGTGTCGGTGGGCAGAGTTGGGTACAAAGCTGAGTAGATTTTCAATGCACGGTGGCATGTAAGGATGGGCAAATTGCATGAGTATCAAGTACTTCTTTCCAGTTCAAGTCTCTATATCTGTAGATCGATAGAATATCGGCTCTTCAGCATATCATGGTTCACAATATTTTCAGTGCATTCTGCATCGTTGGATTTGCTTGCATATCATATGCCATAACGCCATATCCTACCTAAATGAAATAAGCGGTGTAGCGCGTTCGTGTAGATTTAAATTTGACCGGAAAAAGGCCAAGCTTCCACGTGGAGCGAGAAAGACGAACAGAATCAGCACGACACATGTCCAGGTGGGAAGTAAGATATACGAAATCCTCCTAATCTAGCTTAAAACAAGGCGTTCCAAGGAGTATGGATAATCTTAGATCTAAGATCTGGATCTCAACCGGAAATCTGCGCCCAACACGAGATTAGAGCTTAGGGGTACAAAGACTTGATTTGGATGTGACTAGTCATATCGCTTCAACGTAGTACGCCGTAAGTACTGGGAGCAGGCTGCATACCATCATGTCTGATATCTGATCAGTTGGCGGCGTAAATGGGTACGAGGGTGTCCATGAAGCAAGGAATTTCCAAAAATAAGATTTGTTATTCTATACTAGCATTGATTGGAAATGTGAAGAAAAAAGTGAGGTTCGTTAAGTTGATATGTAATCAGATAAGGTTTAGGTGGATCTGACTCTCGTATTTCTTCGGGAACGGCTGAACTACAACTCCAGTGCATCTTGTAGAATAATCGGAAATTCATATCTCATTGATTTGTAATATGATTCATCACTTTCCACGTTTTGAACTCACCCTGGAATGCATGAAATAGTCACTTTTCCATGATAGGTTTGATTTCCAACCAAGATACCCCTATCTGATTGGATGATTACACAGCAAAGATGATTTTGGTTCGGCATATTTGGTGACACAGCAATGAAGCTGCAGGTCAATCAGATTCATCAATTAATGCTCTGTGTAACCTATAAAGCTGGATGTAGAGCCAAATTGAAATCTCTTTCTCCTTTAAGTGTATACTTCTATAATTTAATAATACTTCCAAGGTTCAAGTCATACTGTCCTACCGCAATGAACTCAACCATCAGAGAAGCCCCCTTCGGGCAGCTCGTTCGCTATTTCACAAAAAACAAATACTTCCAATATCCCGAAGAATCCCCAGACTTCCAACTACCAGAAGTATGGATTCAATCGATGAACGAGCCATCAGAAAAACAAGAAGAGGCTCAAAGACAAAACAGTGAACGCATCAGCCGAATAACTACCCAGAACTCAAACACCTTGTCATCCACAGAGTCTCGTCTAGAGGCTGATGAACAGCATGAGCTGGAGAAGATCAAATCCATCCCCATTACCCCCAAGAAGACAAGAGACGGTGCGATCCTTGTCGACTGGTACTACACAGATGACTCGGAGAATCCGCACAACTGGTCCAATCTTCGACGTGGCATGGTCGCTCTCATTATCTGTCTATACACCTTCGTCGTGTATACTACCTCTGCAATCTATACCTCCTCTGAGCAAGGTATCATGGAGGAATTTGGTGTCGGCACTGTGCTGGCGACATTGGGTCTGTCGCTGTACGTGCTCGGCTACGGCACCGGTCCTTTGATCTTCTCGCCGCTGAGCGAAATCCCCATAATTGGACGCAACCCGGTCTACATCGTGACGATGTTCTTATTCGTGATAATCTCCATCCCTACAGCTCTTGTGGGTAACTTCCCTGGCCTGATGGTCCTGCGTTTCTTGCAGGGCTTCTTCGGATCTCCCTGCCTCGCATCAGGTGGAGCTTCTCTAGGTGATATGTACAGCCTGTTATCTCTTCCCTACGTGATGATGGCATGGGTTTCGGCAGCATATTGTGGACGTAGGTCATTTTACAAACTCCAAATATCGTATTGATCTAACCTTTATACAGCCGCTCTCGGCCCTCTCCTAAGTGGCTTCTCGGTCCCCGCCGAGACCTGGCGATGGTCTCTATTTGAATCGATCTGGGCATCAGCCCCAGTCCTCATAGTCATGTTCTTCTTCCTCCCCGAAACTAGCACAGCCACCATCCTTCTCCGACGAGCGCAGCGACTCCGCAGAATCTTTAACGACGACCGTTTCCAATCCCAGTCTGAGATTGACCAGAAGAACATGAAAGTCTCCGAGATAGCAATCGACGCTCTAATCAAGCCCCTCGAAATCGCCATCAAAGATCCAGCGGTTTTCTTCGTCACGATCTACTGCGGAATCATCTACGCAATCTATTACTCCTTCTTTGAGGTCTTCCCGCTAGTCTACCCAACATACTACGGCATGACCCTTGGCGAAATCGGCCTAGTGTTCCTTTGTATCATGGTCTCCTGTTTAATAGCAGTAGCAATCTACTGGTCCTACATCTTCTTCTATGCGAATCCACGAATCATCAAATTCGGACTCGGGCCTCAGGAAGAACGGCTCATACCAGCACTAATCGCCTCATTCGGACCACCAATAGGTCTGTTCCTCTTCGCTTGGACATCGCGCGCATCCATCCACTGGATCGTACCAACGATTGGAATAACCATCTATGCCGGATCCGTCTTTATCGTTATGCAGGTTTTATTCATCTACATCCCGCTCAGTTACCCAATGTATGCAGCCAGTCTATTTGCCGCGAACGATTTCTGTCGCAGCGCCCTTGCATGTGGAAGTGTGCTATTCGCACATCCACTTTTTGGTAATTTGGGCATTGCAAGGGGTACAAGTCTTTTGGGTGGATTGAGCGTTACTGGTATCATTGGTATTTGGCTGCTCTATTATTATGGAGCTAAGCTTCGCTCCATGAGCAAGTTTGCTGTGTCTAGTGAGGCTGAGGAGGTGTCGGTATCTGAGGGGACCTTAGCATAGGATGCAAGGGAGTCATATATGTAATAGCAAATAGTTTTTCGAAATCAGTTATACCAGCAAGGGAATTGATAGGGACACCATGTTTTAGACATGTTCCTTTGAGTTGGGCATGGCCAAACCCAACCAAAAACCCATTTTTTGCCAAGCCCCCACTATCACGTGATATATATTACCTAATGAAGGTTAGCATGAAGCAAAAATCAGGCACCCAGGCACCAAGGCACTATAGCCTCATTAGTTCCCAAGTTATATCGAAGAGGACGTGAGCTAGAATAAGTGTAACTCAATAGAGCAAACTGGTTCGACTATATCATGTCTGGTGGATCATATAGCTACTCGAAAGAAGTTCCAATTGTCCACTATACCACCAAAATGGCCAACGAGCGTTACAATTAGATTGGCGAAAACAAATCATACAAGATGGAAAGGCGACTTCGGATTAATGCTGACTTGGACCTGATCATGACCAGCAAGCAATGCTCGCTCTGTACTGTCTAGCGGTCGACTCTTCAAGAGCCATTTGGTTTTGACGGGCTGATCATTCCAGTACAGACAAGGAGTTCGAGGGTCAACCATACTGTTGTCTTGGCAATCATCAGGAAAGTGTCCATAATAAATATCTGTTGCTTTTCTTCCCTATATCGTAAGAGGCGGGGAGTGACTCTCGACTGCTTATCAGTAAGAGTCTTATATACCACTAGCTCGGGTGGAGTCTACGCTCGAGCTTACTTAGCTCAGGTAGTATAATTATCAAACTCTATGCCGATGTGGGGAACTTGCTTATATATCCTAACAAACGCGATTTTGCTAGAATCACCGTGTTTCTTGCACCAGTTCTTAACAGAGGTATAGGAGAGAGTAGAAGAGTGTTCGGAGTCCTTTGGTGCTCGTGTTCGTTAACGCGTTCGAGGACAATCCAGGTAGAGGGCTCAGGGGCATCGAAGACAATGCTGCGGAGCTCAGGGTGGAACCAGGGATACTATGGAGTCATTTCGATTGATAAGATTGAAGGGACATATAAAAAAAGGACAAGAGGGAGAAAGATGATGGCCAAGTGATGCGTATAGAAAGAGGTAACTCAGTTCTTGCGCTTCTGCGATAAAATCAAAATGAGTTCTAAATCCGAGAAATCTATTAAATTCACTTCATAGTTGTTTGAGTTTACTTAATCGCGGGATAATCGACTTGATTGGTACTAATAACTATGTCAGACGTAATAGTAATTAGGCATAGTTCGTCCTTCCTCTGCTACATGTACCGGCATTCCAACCACAAATCGGCGTCTTGGTCTTCAAAATGGCTTCATCAAAGCAGATACTTCATTTTCCTATAGTATCAGTCGAGAACTTGCAAATCACTGACGCTGAGAGAATTTTCCATCTGACCCAAAATCACAACACGGACTGGGTGCAGTTCCAGGCTTCATCCAGAATACCGGATGACTGCAGTAAGATTATTCCTGAAATATCATTAAATATTACTGACGGATTGATTCTGCTTAGATAACGTAATAAGTATCATTGATGATTCGGTTTCTACATCTGATGGGAAGCATAAGATTGCTCTGCTACTCCGTCTGCCGATCCTTCTGGCGTCCGTCATCGACTCTTCGTCCCCAGAGTCGCCCAGTCAGCACAATAATCACTCGAATTCAGTACCTTTCTCGTCTAAGTGCCGGTTTTTCTTTACGCCAATTATCTATAAGGGGAAAGAACACTGTCTAGAGGGGATCCCGGATTTTTCTCTATGGTATAGTTACTACTCCAGAAAAGAAAACGCGTCCGTCAACTTTGTGATCGTGGAAAAGGAGCTAGGACAATCCTCTCTCGGCATACCTCAGGTTCTTGCCTTTATAGGTAAGTACCAATTACCATATTACTATTTAAAGGTTTATCATCCGGACTGATTATATCTAGGCATGATATATGCACAGCGTCGGTACGAGAATAGACATCAACATGATATTTTCGGTCTCGCGACCGACAATGAACAGTTCCATTTCATCCGAGTCAATAGCGAGGGCCAGGTAAGCTTTACAAGGTATTTATAGGTTTACATTAACAGACGCTAAAATCTTTTACTAGTGGTCTCTGCTAGACATTAATTATGGTCATACTCAGGAAATTCTGGAAACTCTTGCCTATATCCATACAAAAGCTTCTATTTTATACAACCTTGAAGAGATAAATGGATCTAAAGAGCCCCGTTTAATCTCCACAACGAATGATAACGTTCATGGTAGCAGTTCTATGCTCAAAACTTGGTCGGTATTTCAAGTGGAAGAATCAATATATGACGAGGAGTCAAATGAAGAAAGCAATGAATCTGATAATGAATATGACGAGGATTGAAAGTTGTTGCTGCTAAATAACCTTATGACGGGTCAAGTGGCTGCTCTACAGCATACTAGCTACAGTTTTGACTACTGAAATATAACACTTCTTTCAACTATTCGATGCATAAGGAGAGATGATGAAATTTTATCAGCTGATGGAAGAAAAAACGCTGAAATAAATATTGCATCTCAATACCTCTCGGCAGCAAGAGATGATATTAATGAAAAAAGGATAAGCTGAAATTATCATGATATCATAATAAGAGATGGATGGCTCTTCCGTAAGAAAAAGAAAAACGAGCAAAGCGAACCAGAAGAGTGAAAATAAAAAAACCATAAGGGAATACCAAGAAGAGAGATCAAGAAGAGAGCTTAGAGCCAGGAGAGATGAGACCAAGAGAGACAGGAACTAAGAGCAATGGAGTTGTGGTGGGGAGGAATCAACAGAACGAAGACTGATCGATATAGGACAAAGAGAAGAGACTAGGAGAGCCGGCAAAGCGAGAAATGTAACCCTTGTCAAGCTCATCTTATCTCTCCTTGAAAGTCACCTAGTCCTGTCAGTCCAACATTGGGTAACCATCGCTGTAGAGACTGGTCTTTGCAGTTACCGCGGTGCCGGTTGTGCTATCTGATTGTTCCTTCATATGCTTTGTGATGGGCACTGGCACATTGGAGGAGCGCTTTGACTGATTTGGGGACATAACTGCAGCCGCCTTAAGGAAATTGTCGATACCACTAGACCAAATTGGGGCACAGGACCAATGGTTCCGATGCTGTTGGTTCGACATGAAGTGAATCTAGCGAGTTTTGTCTATTTAGTTACAGCGAGGATAAGATTGAATAACACACCTCTTACAGCTTCGCATCGACGCACCTAGATCTATTCCATCAAGAATACTAGTTGCATATGCACCGTAAGAACGTCACCGTTCCGACAGAAATGGACAAGAAGCCCAAGCACTGTAGGATAATGCATTTTGAATGTCATAAAATGACGACAAGACCACTAGTTCAAAGGTAAGATTGAGGAATTCTAATAAAGTTCATGGGTTCTGTTACCTGAGAATTGTTATCGATTTTCAAGAAGTAAATGATTTCGCCGTCCGATGCTGTTCCATAGACAGTACAGTCTCGCTTGTCTGCTTCCTTCCGTAGGTTATGCACGATGCCTTATGACAAGTTAGAAGAAGATAATAATAAAAGCGATGGTACTCACCCATATACGCCAGGCATTGTGAGAAGCCATTTGAAGCCGATCCCCGTGTCTTCGCTTCTACGATGAGAACATTCACGGCGATCTCCTCCTTTTCTCCGTACCACGCGACATAATCAGGTTTCCCACAGATCATTATCTTCTCCGTGCTATGAAGTATGGGACCATAAGCCCATGTCTTCTCAGTTGTGATACTGACAGGAGACCGGAGGAAACCTGAGAAAGCCATGTCGTGGGCATAGATCAGAAGCATGTTGAGCGACATCCGGATGTTGGCTTCAGATGGACCACTTCGGCTGAGAACGTGATCGATTTTTCTCAGCACATTTACTTAAGATCTAGTCAGTATACATATCATTTATGTTTTCCCCATTTTTCTTGCATTTACCAAGTTCTTGGGACATTGGAAGGTCACCCACATTGCCAAGCTCTGGGTCATCTATGCTATGGCTCAGTCTTAGCCATTTCTCGGTCTCTCCCAGCGTAATCTTTGAAAATTGGACGCTCTTTAGCTTGTTGGCTGCCATTTTGTTGTCCTGCGTGATGAAATCACGTACGTAATCGACAGTGTGGGTTCCATGGATGAAATCAAGAAGCAGACGCTTCCATCTCCCCGCAGACGCCATGTTTATGAAAGACGAAGAAGAGATTCAGTTGTTACTAGGAATCAGAAACAAAAGATTCGAAGATGAAAAAGGTATAGTTTGTTTATCGACGTATGCGTCAAAAGCTAATCTATTGTAGGAAAACCTAAAAAAACAGAGCTAGTCCTCTTCTAGACATGAATAATGGTTTTATCAAACTATTCTTTCATTTATAACCGCTCATGCCATCATAATCTTCTTGGGTCTATCTCTTTAATCTCGCACATGTGGTTTGTACGTAATGAAGACGTTGTAAATTCGTTGTAAGTAATGAACTAATCTAATGATATAAATCCTAGATATGGAGAATCCAATTCACTATGAACGTTCATATGTACTAAATATATATTTATTCCATATTTGTCCCACTCCAGGTATATCGGTCGTTTGTCGCTCCTATATGACCAGAGATATCCCAGCCCATAATGTTGACAATGCCAAACTTTCAATATCCCCTGTCCAGCTTGATGTATGTGGAACAGTGAATCTCAATTTCTTCTGTTTCGTCGCCTTGATTATCAATGTAAGGTTCCTCTCTCCCTACCCGGAACTGGTAGCAGCCACAACTAACGTTGCCCCTACACAATACGCAAACGAGAATCGCCCGTTTATCGTATAGTTTAGCAGTGCCAAGAGCGCATCACACATTTTCATGTGTGGGTGCCACAGGGCCGTGCAACGCTCGACAATAAGCACTACGCTTAATTTCGTTAGCCAGCCAAGTATTACGCTCAATTGATGTAATTTGCGGTATCTCAAACCTATAGATCTTCGACACAATATCCATCTTTCGAATCCATATAATTAAGCATGGGGAGTAGGAACATATAATGTTAGGGCTACTTATAGGCGAAGCTTATGCGAAAAGAAAATACTAATTTCATGATGCTAGAAATGGTAACTATTATAGAAGTTAGTTATTACCACTGAAAAAGCCCGAAAGTTGCGCTCCATTCAAAGTTGTCGTGGAGGAATTCGATACAAATGAACTATGATAGTTCTCGTGTGATGCTTCATGTCGGACCTTCCGGGATAGCTTTATCTCACTGGCGCTGCTCACAGTCAATCCCACCCCAGCTCCCGCCAGTGGAAATAACCCTGTGGCAGTGCCAACAGCAGTTAGGCCCACTCCAGCTAAAAGTCCCAGTATTGGGAATATGTTTCGCTTCAGCACGTCTCGTTTTCTCAATTCTTGCATATCTTGCGATATTTGTGACATGCTACTTTCATTCTCTTGCTTGAAATCACCCAGGTACTCTTCAAAAAGGGATTCCTCCTCTTGAATTTTTTTGTACTCTATCTCGATGCTGTCTCTCCTGCGACAGCCGATTCGTTCTTGATGTTCAAGATCTGCTCTTTTCTTGTTGCGAATGTCGTTCTCTTCTGCGTGTAGCTTATCATCTCGCTTCATCTCGTTTTGCAATCTCTGGTATTGTCGCTTCTGTTCTTGGAGCTCACCAGAAAGCTTCTGTTGCTCATCACGCATCTTCGAAAGCACTTTGCTATAAGAATGTTCCCTTTCAGCAAACAGTTCTTGAGTTGACACTCTAAGCTTCTTTTGTGCTTGTTTCATTTCCCTGATCTCTTTTTTCAATTCTGAGAGACTGGTTGTAGCATCGTGTTGAGAGACTGACTCGTCTGATTGAAGAAAGCGCATTTCCTGAATCAATGCCTTCTCGGCTATGATGTACTCAGACATAAGCTCTAGCCCGGCGGTCGTCTCCTTCAGGTGTTTTCCCTCGTCAACGACTTCTTTTTGGATGAGGAGGGATTTACAGCCTCCCCTTTCCCCTAATGAAATCAATTCATCGACGATTAAGAGGGCGGACCCCTCACCACCACGCCATCGCTTTGCTTGACTACCCTGTTCAAAAAACCGCCCCCAAAACTGCCTTGTGGTCAATAATTGCGATTCTCGAAGTTGTGCTTCATACCCATCTATCGAGTCCCACATAGTAGTGACGAGGAACATCCGGGTGCAGCAGCCAAGCCGCACATAGATTCTAAAAGCTTGAAGTTCCTCAAAGCTGACCCTGAAACTCGGTTATCAGAGATACGGTGCAAATACAGTATGCCCGCTATTTTCATTCCCCGCCGATAGATCTGAGATAGAATGAAAGCAATTTCTGAAAAAATCTCAAAATCCGACCGATAGGTGTCGTTGAATCCGGGTGTATCCACCAAGTACACAGGCCTGTCTTTGACCATCATACTATGGAATTCAACACCCTGTGTATCTAAATTATATTCATAGATGTTAAAGATTTTAAACGAGTCAGCAGACCTCGTACTGTACTCACAAGATGTCAGTTCATGGCCAATACCAGTATCGCCTCCGATAAGCTTCGATATAAAGGTGCTTTTTCCAACACCGGTCATACCCATAACAAGTACCGCGACACCTGCGGAAAAATCAGACATCCTACATAATGTTAGCGAAGGGTTAAAGAAGTATGGGCTGACAGCATACTGTGTCATATCTTTATTCATAGAATCCATCTTGAATCGAAGTATCCTGAGGTCCTTGGTAAAATTGAAGGTTTCCAAGGCTACAAATGAACACAGAATTTGAATGACCAAGCAATATATTTATTTAGGTGGTTTTCCTCACAGCCTACTTATTAATGCAGTCATCCATATCATGTTAACTACTCTAACCCTTCCCAAATAGCCACTATAGAGAGGCTGTGCTTCGGCATGACAGATTTAGTAAAGCCAATGAAGATCGCTTTATTTGAAGTAGGAGTGATATTTGGGTGGTCAGAGTAGAAAGCCTCTGTTTTTCGCTAAGAATCCACAACATAGGTGAGTAAGACGATAGATTAAGAGGGGCTGTTCTAGCCATAAGCTGTTTAGCTGCAGATATAGCAATGAATCCCAGCAGTCAACCAAGGAGGCTGAGCCTGTAGCAGCTATTCTTATTGCAGTAGCTTTTCCAGAAATAAAACTGTGTAGATAAAGCTGAAAAGCAATCCAAAATTGACAAATGGAGCGTCAAAAGACCACCAATATGGCCTATGAATAGTGCGGGGTCGGCAGTAAGATGGGCTGAGCCTGTAACAGCTATTTTTATTTCGGTGGCTTTTCCAAAAACATCACTGTGCAGATGAAGCTGAAAAGCGATCCAAAATTGAAAAATGGGGCGTCAAAAGGCCACCAATAGGGTCTATGAATAGTGCGGAAACGGTGACCAGTTACTGAATAGGCTGCATTTCAATTAAGCTGGCGAGATCTGATCACTAGTTCATTGCGGACGGCGCAATAGTCTACCAATCAGCCTCAAACTCCTCGTAAACATGTTTATAGACTCATAAGCTGCCCTGTTTATGTCCACCTTGAATTCATCCATATCAGACTTTTCATTTTAGGTCTATCTTCACTTCCAAATTAAAAACATGGCGATCAATAAGTCTGAAAATGATAACCCACTGTTTCTCCTAGATGGACAAGTCTCAAACAAACTACTGCCATCAAACGAACGAAGCATCTATATTGCGATTATGGGAATGACAGGCGCTGGAAAAAGCACCTTCATCTCGCATTGTACGGACACGAAAGTTGCCATAAGTGATCCCGGCGCTCTGCAATCTTGTGAGTTTTGTTGATATGTAGGAGAGAAGAGTACTGAGTCTTGAATATAGGTACACAGGAGGTTCAAGTTTATCGATGTAAACCCTTCACTCCGCACGTAAACGTCTATCTTGTTGATACCCCGGGCTTTGATGATACGAATCGTAAAGATACAGACATTCTCAAAGAGATTGCTTTTTGGTTGACAACAACTTATAAAGAGGACATTCGCTTGAGTGGTATTTTATACCTTCATCGTATCTCCGACAATCGAATGGGTGGATGTGCACACAGAAATCTTATCATGTTCAAAAGGCTTTGTGGCCCCGAAGGGATCAAGAACGTAATATTTCTCACCACCTTTTGGGAAAAGGTAGATAAGGTCGATGGCGACAACCGTGAGAAAACCCTGAAGACTACGGACGATTTCTGGGGATATTTTGTCGAAAGGGGCGCCCGAGTCCAGAGACATTGGAACACTGATGACTCTGCAATGGCCGCCATAAAGAACTTTACACCTTCTGATACAATCAAGCCACCCAAGGAGATTAAATTGGCCATTCAGACGGAGATGGTTGATTCACACAAAGATCTAGATCAAACCTCTGCCGGTCAGGAGCTACAGAGCGAATTGCAGAAGGAACAAGAAAAGATGCAAAAGGAGTTCAACGAGCGAGCCCGGGAGATTCAAGAGGAAAAGGACCACGAGATGCGCGAACTTCTCCGGGAAGACCAAGAGAGACAAGCTAAAGAGCTTCGACGCAGAGACTCAGAGATCCAGGAGCTCAAGATTAGCATGGAGAGGATGCACGAAAAGAAGACCCGACAATTAGAGGAGCGATTGCTGGAGCAGCAGAATGAAAATCGCAGGCATCGTGAAGAAATGGTGCAAATCATGCGGCAATACCGAGAGGATCTCCAAGAGACACAAGGCCAGCGTAACCAAGCTGTTGAGAATTTAAGTCAGGAAATTAGAGACTTGAAAAAATCCAGCACGCAATACCGAGAGAATATCCAAGAGATACAAGGCCAACGCAACCAAGTTGTTGAGGATTTGAGTCGGGAAATTAGAGGCTTGAGAACATCCAACATGCAATGTCAAGATTGCTATGAGACCTTCACGTCCATCAGTGAGCTGTTCGACCACATACAAACCAAACACAACCAGAATCAACAACCGGAAAGGCAATATTGCCTAATTCATCAGGACGCGAATAACGAAGAGTGGTCTGAGGAACAGGATAGTGCTTGGTGTAATTGCTCTATATGCCAGGGAAAGGCGAATGCGACAGCAACAGCATCAAGCCGCAATTGTAGTCATCACGACGTGGATCCATACCTCACATGTCTAACATGCAAGATGGAATTCTTATATAGGGACCATCTGTTCGAGCACCTTGAAGAATTCCAACATGGCCGAGATCTCGTCACAGGGAAGCCTGAGAAATATGCCAGACCTGCCGAATATCAAATCCCAGAAATCGACCCATGGCTGACCTGCCTAACATGCGAGGAGTATTTCTCAGATAGGAACGATCTGTTTGAGCATCTTGCAGAATTCCAACACGGTCGGGATCTCGTCACGGGGAAACCTGAGAGATTGGTCAGATATTAAATAGTGACCACTGGCTCAACACGATGAAGTCGATCAACCCTTGTCACTTGACAGTGGGCCGATAGTTTAAATTATTTCTAGCAAATTTAGGAAAGAGTTTGTCTCATACTACTTCTTACACTCTGATCATACTTGTTCAAATACCCTGCCAAGATTTCGGTAGATAAAGGAGATTTCTTACATAAATCATCTAAAAATATAATCCTCGTACGAACCTAAAAAGTGGATGTACTCATGACCACCACTTTTTCTAAATTTCTAATTGGATAAAACTGTATCCACCCATAGTTAGGGTTGATTCTGACATATTCCTTCCTTCCCAAGAAAGAGTTTCTATACGATATGCCTCCAGAAGTTTGCATTTCGTGCTGATGAGTAACCATTCATCCCATAATTAGGAAATCTTGAGCGCGAATCAAAGAACATATTAGCAAAAGACTGCAAGACGAAAAGAACGTTCGAAAAAAAGAGTAGAGAACCAGAGCAAAAGGACAGGTTATGTAAGGGCGCTACTGCGTCACATGATGCCAGTGAATATTCCGAGGCTTAAAATGATCTCAACCATTGGCCATGCTTCCAGATCCAACCCAAATATGTTCACCCTCTTCTGTTTCGTCAGAACAGGGTATCTTTAGCTGCCAACTCTCAACCCTATCTCCAGACTCTTGGTTGGATCCAAAAAAACAAGCTCTCTGTACCAAGAAAGAGACTCTGGTAAGTCCCAACTCAGCTCTGGGTCCTTCAGCATCATCTTGACGAGATGACGTTTAGAGGGAAGTGGGTTGCCTTCTGCGTTTAGATCGAAAAGTTCTCGAGCGTGCATGATACTCAGATTATTGATGTAGGCTATATCGCCTCGTTTCGTATTCAAGAAAAGGGCATGTTTCCGAGCTAACTCTTCGATCATATCCATAGTTTCGAGGCGCTTCTCAGTAGGGGCAGGTATAGTCGGGTTTGATTCTTTATTTCAAAAGCCAGTGACGGGAAGTCGGGAATACTGGAGAATGAGCTTGTTGTCAGGTGAATTGTTGATAAGTGGTGTCCCATCTGTATGGTAATTCTGAGAGCTGTTTGGAAATTAGCATCATGAACATCTTCTACCCGGCAAGCTGGCTCACCCGAAGGAAACCCATTTCTTACTCAGCTCTTTTAATAAGTCTGGACGTGTTCTTGCGAGTTCATTATATATGAGAGGCGAGCTAGCGATCATGGTTGACCCGCCGGTGCTTGAAATATCCATCGTGAACAAGCTAAGAATATCTCCAAGATCATTATGAAATGCCTAATGACAAAGTTAGTTCAGCACCACAGTGCAAAAATAAATACTCTCACAAGTTTTCCGTTCGTGAAAGCCGGCCGCAAATTTTGTTCCTCGGCTCCCGGTCATTGTTCCTCACTTATAACATGACCTGGTTATGGGAGTTAGGGACTAATTTCTTTTGGGAGCCAGCTTGACGCTACTTACATATCACTTTCTGTCGATATTTATCTTGAAACCCACGCAACAGCGCCACGTGTGATGATATTCCAGCATATACCAGGACACTCTCCTCATCTGTAAGCAGATCTAGGTCTAATCGCGAGCAACACTGAATCCACGCCCATTATGCACATCGTAAGAGATATTCCGCAGTGAACTACGCAGTCCTTGTGGAAGAGGAAAAGTTTCAGGGCTTAGCGATTCAGGACCCAAGTTCAAACCTGTCACAAATGAGGCATGTAAGCACGATTTTATTTGATTGATTGATTGACTGATCACTAATATCATACTTTGGAAATGACGCAATGCCTCGATTACATATCTTTGGTCCTGTTCAGCCAGAACTGTTATCCAGTCGTGTTGTTTCATTGTCATTTCTGTACCAGACCAGACGATTTCACCGCAGTAGCGAAGAGGGAAACTAGGAAGAGGATCCTGGAGCTCTAAGGTATGGCCCGGTTCCAAATGCGAAGAGAAGCCATTAAACAGCCTTGGAGAATTATAGTCCAAGTCTGCAAGGGCGGCCATCTTGTTGCTAGCCTTAACCTAGTAGGAGTGCTAGAATCAGCTTTTACTGTTAAGCAACGTTCACAATAAACTCAGAGCAATAGACAGCTATTTTTTGCTTAAATAGATGATGGGAATTCACTAAAATTGGTACTTGAAGCAAACATTCTGACGCCACTACCTCTTTTAGGGCTTTTGAATCGACGACAAACGAGAGATACAGCAGAGGACTTCGACCCCGCTTCTACGTGAGAATTATCTAGAAGTAATGAGATACTTTGGTGAATTCATTGTCCATGCTCATTGCTGCAGAGTCCATTGCTGCAACAATTATGAAAGCCGAATGCTACAAAAAGCACTGGAAATGAGTGGAATGTATCTTATTCGATGATGTGGGTCGGAGTAGAATGCTATATAGATAATTGATTGGCCCAATAAAGGTGGTGACAATGTGTCAAAGGACCGATTCCAAGTTTAGTTTAGTGCATTATTGGTCAGCTCTCATACGTTCTTTACTGCAGCAAATTTTACTGCGGCGAATACACACATACATATTTGACTACTCTGTTCATATTTGCTCGCACGAATCCACTATTCAGTTCTCATTTGACAGTTATGAGCCCGGTACGCCGATAAATACCCCGAGAAAAACATTCTGAATTGCATTCAAGCGTGCATACATTGGGATTTCCCTACAAGTGAACAGTTTAGCGATATTAGACTTAAGGATGAAGCCCAATGGCATCAGTGGTATAGGAAGGTGAAGGTACTCGCAATCTCGAGCAGAATCTGGGAATACTGCGATCCGGACCTTGACGAGGACCGCCAGGAGCTAAGACGGTAGGACCAGAGCCGACCGACTACCCAACCTTACCAATACCGATCCCGATAACTGGAGACGAAGCTATCAAATCGAACAAGGCGAGAAGACGTGCCTGGAGAGATCAAGTTGAAGATTTCAAATACCGCGCATCAGTCTGGGAGAGGAGACAGAAAGCCATCGAATCTGTCAACGAGTATATCCAAAACACCTGGATTCAACTCTCCAAAAGCTCGTTTTAGACTATCAAGAGCCACATGAACGACTCTAATTTCTCAAGGATCGTTTTGGCGGCTCATCAACATACAAAGCTGAAATCTTCGAAAAATGGCATCTCGCTATGGAAACTCGCCCAAATGGTGCCGAGATCAACACATGGCTAGATAGCTGGGAAAATACGCGCCGGTCGGCAGAGGAAGAGGATATCCTCTCTTCCAGGGATAAAGAGGCGACATGGGTGTTTCTTCGTCTCGTAAGAACCATTCAACCAATATGGTGGCAGAAGTGGCATGGAAAAATAGTGGTTAAGGGCCAAGATGTGTCGATGCGGACACTCAGGGACAGCTTCAAAACCACTCACTATGCCCAAAACCAAGACCAAAAGCCTACTCTGAAAGGTGCATTTAGTCTAAAACAAGCTTTTGGAGAGTTGGATCCAGGTGTTTTAGGATATATTCGTTGACAGATTCCATTTTTCGAAGATTTCAGCTTTGTATGTTGATGAGCCGCCAAAACGATCCTTGAGAAATTAGAGTCGTTCATGTGGCTCTTGATAGTCTAAAACGAGCTTTTGGAGAGTTGAATCCAGGTGTTTTAGGATATACTCGTTGACAGATTCGATGGCTTTCTGTCTCCTCTCCCAGACTGATGCGCGGTATTTGAAATCTTCAACTTGATCTCTCCAGGCACGTCTTCTCGCCTTGTTCGATTTGATAGCTTCGTCTCCAGTTATCGGGATCGGTATTGGTAAGGTTGGGTAGTCGGTCGGCTCTGGTCCTACCGTCTTAGCTCCTGGCGGTCCTCGTCAAGGTCCGGATCGCAGTATTCCCAGATTCTGCTCGAGATTGCGAGTACCTTCACCTTCCTATACCACTGATGCCATTGGGCTTCATCCTTAAGTCTAATATCGTTAGACATGGTGGACACAGGCTAAACTGTTCAATGTAGGGAAATCCCAATGGTATGCTCGGTTGAATGTAATTCAGAATGTTTTTCTCGGGGTATTTATCGGCGTACCGGGCTCATAACTGTCAAATGAGAACTGAATAGTGGATTCGTGCGAGCAAATAGGAACAAACTAGTCAAATATGTATGTGTGTATTTGCAGCAGTAAAATTTACTGTAGTAAAGAGCGTATGGGAGCTGACCAATAATGCACTAAACTAAACTTGGAATCGGTCCTTTGACACAATCTCAATGCCAAGACGCTAATCCTAGGTTAGATTAGTAAGGCTTGGCATTTTTGAGTTTCTTTTCAGTTGATTCCCCATACAGTATGAATACGATACATGGACGGATCCCACTCGATTCTCTCAAGAATTAATCTTGCCAATACCACACCATATTGTTGTAATCCTTCTTCTTGTATCATTTCAAGTAAACCTTGACAATTCTGATTCTTCTCTTGAGTTGATATCGAGAAGTTAAGATGGTTCCCCGCACCCGCAATAGTAGCGCCCGGCAGTCAACCCAGACTCAGGGGCCAATCGAAGACGTTACCGAGACGATTCCCGAGACTACCCCATCGAGATCTAGGTATATATATACATTCCTTGTGATAAAGTTTGCGGAAGAAGGTGGCAGGACCATTACCTAGGTAGGAAATACAATGACACCCTTACAAAACGACACGATTCTTACCTCATGCTGGAGTTCTTCTGCTGGTTGCCGTAAGTGGATTTTGTTAATTCCTGGAGCTTCATATCTCCTAAGTTCGTCCGATGTCACATCTCTATCTGAAGCTGCGTGATCCACTCTTTGAAGGGTATACTTGCCCTCTCAGCATCAAAATAGAAGCCTGAAGGATTCAAGACAGGAGAAGGTTGTGCATCCGGCTGCCCGCGTTCTGTATATAAGTGATCTTGCAACATTATATCTCTTCCTCGGTACCCAAGCATGGACAATCGGACATATTGCAGCTTGAGATGATCTGTCAAAAATTCAAAAATGCGCTTCCAGAGCCCCTGCATCTCATTTTTGACTTGGGTGGATAATAAAGGGATCCAACTACTTTCATTTTGAGTCAGAGGTCCTAGATCTGGCGCTGATGTTATCCCATCAACTAAACTGATCAGGCGCAAACTCAGTCGTTTCAAGGTTGGCGCTGCTGTCCATAGAAATTCTTCGAGGCTTTTTACCGTCACCTCGATCGAATGAAGATGAAGTTCTTCTAGCTGGGAGAACCGAATTCTCTGAGAGAGATCCTTGAAGTAGAGAGGAGACAATTCTTCTATAGGACTCCATTGGGCAAATGTCAGGGTCTTTAGTGTCGGTGCAACTGTGGCCAGAACATTAAGAAGATGTTTAAAGGTGTCTTCGTTGAATGTTTTTTGTTCGTGATCTTTAAGACGAATACATAAATGTAGAGTCGTTAGATCTGTTAAGAATGGAAGCATCAATTGATACTGTGACTCTGGTAGCTGAAAAGAGTTTAACTTCATGCCGCAAGAAAATTGGCCGCATGTATAGAGAGCTTGGACCTTTCGACTGCATTCAATTATGGCGTGAAGTAGTCGTGAGAATGCCAAATCAAAAGGCAGGTACGGTATTCTCTCATAAACCCTTGGAGACTGCTTAAACTTGAACCGGCTCTTGAATGCACGTAAGCCTAAGCAGGTAAAGCTAGCGTGCTTTGTATCGCTACTGGGCTTTGCATGATCAAAAAAGACATTTGTTAATCTACACCGTAACCCAAGGGTGACAGCGTTTTCGAGACGCGGTAGGCATCTCTGAAGGGTACTAAAGAGTCCTGAGCATTCGAGAATGGCACGGTGTTCTGTCCTTGTAGCCTCGAAGACGGTAAATAGAGCATCAAGCTCAGCCTGCATTTGATTCATTTCGATGTTTTTTGGTACTCTGAGTCCAAATCTCCTGTAGTTTTCTGAAGTATACATATTTGTGAGACTTTCCTTGTCCAAATGTGTCCAGCCTTCAAACAAGTTCGGAATGATCCAAATTTCTTTAACCGAGCCACGAATTGTTTTACTGGCTGCAATCTGCTCCAGGCAGTCAAGGCCTTCACGGGTGAGAATAAGTGAGATTCTTTTGGAGTATCGTGTTGTATACGCTTCCAGTGTGTTGCCGTGTATTTGGCGACAAGTGATCCTGAGCGCGCCCCAATCTTGAGGCTCTAGATACTCACAGATACGAGTCAAAAGCTCTAGAGGCAAGCTTGCGATTGACATATTGCGTTGCATTCGCATACAAAAACATGTAGCACCGGTAATCTTGAATTCGTTTGTGAAATACACAGGATGTTGAATGAGGGATTTCGCATGTGAGAGAATGTGCTGAATCTTTAATACCGGAAACCCCCTACTCCGCCACGTCACAGCCCGTACTACCCGCTTATGGTATTGAAAACGGCACCCCAGGGCTCCCAGGTCTCCACCTGCGTTGGGAGATGCGCTGTGGCCTCGCGTCCTTGGCCCACAGCGTTTGCTATTTCGTGTGGCAGCGAGAGAGTTTGGACTATTCAGGGCGTGAATTAGGGTTTAAGACTCAGATTTGGATGGATGAATGTTCTGATGAATTTCATATACAAAGACAAAATCAAGTACCAAGATCACATCAAAAACAACAACAACGAAAACAACAGTCACTGTACCCACTGCGACTGAATATTGTGCGAAATATGTTATTGAAAACGAAGATACGGCCTTGGACAACTACGGTTCCGATTATGATGAGTATATCTTTGCTATGTGGGGTATAAGTTGGCCAGAGGCAGACAACATCAAAACCGACATTACCGACATGCTATCAAAGTGTGACGTTTCAGCAGATATTCATATTGCTGTTGATACCGCCCGATGGGCTACAATAGCAATGTAGAATAATGGCGAGAATAATGTTCTTGATTCATGTATCGCCGGGACTATCGAGTCTCTTGGTGGAAGTAAACCTGCCTGTAAATGGATCTACAAGGAAGGTGGAGAGGACAATTTCTCAGCGCAGGACTCGGCAGAGGAATAATTGGCTTGGATTTACGAGTACCATTCATCTGTGCTGACATCACCATATCCTCTTACAACTTGAACAATGATTATATTGATATGGGGAGAACTTGGAGCTCGAGAATTCACTTGATTAGAATATAAACACGACATGTTTTATTTTATTATAAAGCAAGATCAATTCAGTACTGAAAAGAAATGGTATTTTTACCGCTTCATGCCTCCTTTTAATATACAGAATGAATTTATTAGCCACAATTGTTTATGGACTGGCACTGGTTAGAACTTTTGATCATTCATAAATGTGATTAATTTTGGATTCTACTTATCTAACTATTTCTTAATTAAATCTTGAGTATAATAGTCATTTAAATGTGAGTAATTTATACTCTTTTATGGTTCAATCAAAGCTTTCATATGGTGCGAGGACACTTCTAATTGGCTAAATACGGATTACTCTGCAGGGGTCATCTAGTTAACTCAACTCCAACTCAGCTTTTGGTCAGTTCTGAGCCAACTTCGTTATGGATGTGAATGTTAAAGATATCAAAGAATGGCTCAATCCTACAGACTCTGACACCTAAGGAACCGGTGAATGATTCTCGATACGAAACAATACCGTGAATGGAGTCAGTCAGACTCCCCTAGAAACCTTTGGATCAGGGGGGATCCTAGGTTGTGGAAAGTCTGTTGTCGCTGCAAGCCTCATTAGTCGACTCCGAAAGGCTGAAAATGGTCCCGTCTTGTTCTTCTTCTTTCGCGAAATCATCCAGACTAACCGTCACCTGCGGTCGCTGATGCAAGATTTTTGCTATTTACCTTTGCTTCAGTCACAGCTGGAAAATATCCTAAAGTAGTATTTATCGGTCGAATTGGTTCTATATGATCTACTTTGGAGCTGTATAGCAACTTCCATGCGATCTATTGGAAAATTGTATTATGTTGTCGATGCACTGGATGAAATAGCGCGGGAAAATGATCAGTTCATCCATCATCAGTTCATCCATGACCTGCTCAACCTAGGTCGCAAATCTCCGGAATCGATCAAGTTGATCATAACCAGTCGCCGAGTTCCTCATGTTGAGCAGCATCTAAATAGAACTTGTATGCTTGATTTACATCTTAATCGTCAATATGTCGATGCCAACATTGCTATCTACATTGCGCATTAACTTAGATATACTCGGCTGAATATATCTTAGTATGAGATCGACCAAATCAATCAAGTGATTTGTCAGAGAGGGAGAGGTCTATTCCTATATGCTCGGCTCATGATGGAGGAATTACTTTGATATCCAGAGTCAATTTTTCGCGCATTGAGAGACTCCCAGATGGACTTAGAGATATGTACACGGAGATCTTATAGGAGCAACTCCATCGATTAAGAGCCCCGACTTCTTTCCAGCGACTTATATTGCAGTGGGTCATCCATGCTGCACGACCGCTACGCCTACAAGACATTGCTGTTATAATTGACTTTCTAGCTGATCACGGTGGACTCAGTCATGATATTGACACGAAACTTGCTATACGAACAACTTGTGGACCCCTCTTAGAGGTATGCGAGGATGGTGTTATTCATATTATTCACCACTCTCTAACTGAATTCGTTCTCGATCGAGACGTAACGCATGTTGTAATGTTGAATGAAACTCGGGATTTTTCAGGTGTTGATACGCCAGCTATTTATAAAATGATTGCCTGGACATATATCGAATACGTCAGTAATGGTTGTTTAGACGAATTATATACTGAAGGCAAACGACGTGAAAAATCTTCTTGAAATTCTATTTTCTCCGTTATGCAATTTACGAGTCGCTATTTCATGTGGCTAATGCTTCCGAGTCCGATACTGAGCTTTTACAAATTTTAGATCAGTTTTTGAGAAAATTCCAGCCATTTATTGATACTGAGAAACAGATGATGGACCTCAAACTCCTATGGATTTTGTTGTGTATCATGGCCTCATTACATATGCGAGACACCTTTTTTCTGAAGGAGGAGATTTGAACCATGGAATACCCCTGAAATTTGCGGTCTATAGAAACCACCATGATATTTTGAGTCTTCTTTTGCATCACGGTGCAAGTCCAACAGATGAGGTTTCTATTGGGAAAATATAGGTAACACCCGTGAGCCTTGCGAGTGAATTTAATAGTGTTGGTTCACTCCGCGCTCTCATCAAAGCCGGTGCAAATATAACCGTGGGGGCTCTTTCGAGTCTTTGTTGCAAAAATGAATGGTATAATGTTGAACGAAGAAAAAATTACGATTGTAATATATGTATGTAGCATTTATTACATCGCTTAGATTACTGATTCTAAAAATAAGCCATACGCCTACTTTGTTTTTTGGTCCTGACAAGAATTTTGGAGATATAGAAGGCGCTTGGCCGAGACAAACACCAACAGGTCCGCGAAAACTAAAGTCTTCTTTCTGTTTCACGACCACTTGTACATAAATTGACAGAACCGGTGGCGCGCACCCAAACACGGAAAGCGTTCAGGTCACTCCTGGCACCGCTAGTTTTCAAGTTATAGTTATACTTATCACATGAGTCTTTGGTCATTTGCACCGCTAGTCCTCAGGTGCCCTCGGGCGTAGTTTCTTTCCATCTTCTCTTCATCGAGAGAGAGCTCTACTATAATTTTATTTTTCAAACTGCAGAGTTCAAGACGAAGATTATGACGAAGATAGAATTATCAAAGGTACCTACTGCTCTTCCAAAAGCGCTTACAATGGTAGATGATTCAATGTAGTTTTCATGACGCTCTCAAAAAAATTTTCGGTATGCAAAGCGGCGTATCAATTCAGAAGTCTAATTTAATGGAATTTCGTAGATAGGCGCGACGCTAAAAGACCCAATTCCTCAATCGCGACTTCATTGCTGCTACCATCAAGGGATGGTGCTGTCAGACTGGTAGGAAAGGCGTCGGAAACCCTCCAAGTCACCAAAAGTTCACTTCCTGACTCGTTTGTCAATGTGATACTAATATCCTTCTTTTCCACCCTATCTAGGGATATTGAAGATATCCAATCATAGACAGCACTCTGACGCGCGACTATGCCTCTCCTGAGCGTGATGTTGATTGCTTCGAGCTGACCCGGCATCTGATACACTTGGCCCGTACCGTCTTTGTATTCGACAACCTGCTGCTCTAGACCATCCACGTTGTTGAACGCTATTTGGTCACGGCCGACAGAGACCAAAAAGCGATAAGACGGGATTGGATACTTTGCAGCCATCTGCTCAGCGGTTGTAGCCATTTTGGATATTCTATGAAAGCGTGAAAGAATATACTGATGCAGTTAGTGATTTTGTAGGTAGTAGGGGTATAAACTATGGGTGATCTCACGAACAGTTCTCCTTGAAGTAGAGTTTAGGCAATTTGGGTTGATGGTCGAGGAGACAGACAATGATAGGAGAGGCAATCTTATACTGCATTTGGCCTAGTTACTGCAGGTTGAAACGTACCTAACCTGATAGGATAGGATGCTCCGATCTCCGTGGCGTAGAAAAATAGCTTCGATTTGTAGGCCGCGTTTATCACGTCGTAGGGGCTATGCCCCTAGCGTGGATCTACCACTAGCGAACTCAATCGGACTGTGGGTCTTAGAAGAAGTTAGATCATATAAAAAGTAGCCATGATCCTCCTCTATACTAACACATACTTCACCTTGAAGCTTTCATTACAATCGCAGAACCGAATATACATTTCTCCTTGCCTTTTACCTTGTTTCTTGCTGTGATCTCTTTTGCTATAGCGGCTACTTGCCTATGCATTGGAGTTATCATGTAATTAAATAAGAGGATCGTTAGACAAACCCCCCCCCCGGTGGCAGAAAAATCTACCCTGCCTGATTCCCCAGGTTTTTCGGCGTAATTAGGCACCATTATAGCAATAAATTATTTTGCCAGCCCGAATTATCAATTCGGGCCGGAATAACTATTAATACGATATTTAGCTTCGGTCGCATCCCACTTTCTTTCATCTTTCAATATCTTAATAACTAGATAGCAGGCCTTTTTTTAGTTACGGTATCCCCGTAATCATTCTGTTTTATATTCTGATTTGCATACTTTAGAATCCATTTTACGGTATATAATTACGTGTTTATTTCAATGCAGAAAAGCATTCAATTTGAACTAATAATACTCCATATCAGGCTCCTCAACTCACCGGCGACTCCGAACAGGTCTTGAAGCATCTAGGGTGTCGTCAGCGCCTAAGGTGCTTTCAATACCCCGTTTTTCGGCCACGCCGGCGCGACGAGCAGCATTTCGAGTAGCATTGATAGTTGGACTTAAGTATTATGAAGAAAGGCGGTCAAGCGGTAAGTAAATTAAAAGACTGCGGGAAAAACTGGCCTGAATGCCTTCTTATTAAGGCAGAGGGGGGTTTGTCTAACGATCCCCTTATTTAATTACAAGATGATAAATCCAATGCATAGGCATATCTGAATGTATCTTATTTAACATCTTTATTCCATGCCTAGATATCACAGATCGTATATGGGTAAATCCCTTCTGGCAAAAAAAACCAATGTCGTTGACATTTGTACCTGCCCATCTGGAGTAAGTTGATGAAATTTGACAAATGACTGCCACATGAAGGGTGACTGCCGACAGACTACGTCTGAATGACAACTCCATGCGTTCCACGAGTCCAGTCTGAAGGGAGCTTTACTCGACCAAGTCAGTATGAATACGTAGTGGAATAGGTGCATAGAAGTGTGTCCATTCAAGTCTATCTATCAGAGGGTAGATATACCCTTCTAGAGTGGAGCCCTCGTGACCTGCTTACTCAAGCTGGTACAAAAACTCCAAGTTCCAACGTCAGACCAATGTAATTACGTACATATGTTCCGACACATAACCTATTAAAAGAGAGATATCGAGAGCTTTTGATCGCACGTACACCCTTTTTTAGCTAATCGTTGCTCTAGTTTAGAGTAGGCGAATAAAAAAACAGGTAAAACACACTTAATGCTAGTAAAAAGTATATTGCTTTTGAAAGGAGCTTACGGAGTCTGGAGGAGATACAGAATCCTGGTGATGTTGAGAATGGTGTTAATGAAAGGTATATCTCTCCTATTGAACCTGCCCAAAACGACCCTACTAAAACTGAATTGCCTGCTATGCCTGTTATAAGACGTATTAAGAAGTGCGCGTGGTGTCGACTACAGGCTATAACTATAGTAGTTGCCCTAGTAAGGTTATTTAGTTTATTTACTATGTTTTGCATTTAAATATTGAATTGAATTTGTTGCATTGTTGGTCGAGTAACGGAATAACGGGTTAGCCAACCACGTTGTAAGTCTAATGTCCAGGATATGGATGTACCAAGGAATTCCTCCTGTCATTTTTCAACTATTTGTAGTTTCTATACCTTTTCAAGGATCTCTAAAGCCTTCATGCTTTTTGTATCATTTCATTGATGCTTGCTTTGTACGTGGGTACTGGGCAGATTTCAATGTTGTCGAGCTCTGAGTTCACAAAGATACAGCTGAACCTTCCGTTTCCAGGTAGGTAGCCAAACGTCTTCCCATGTTGCAGTTCTCTAAGGCAGTTTCACACCCAACCCTTGGGATGAAGCTCTCGACTCGCTACCTAGGTATCAAGTTCTCGAAGTTTGTGTAACAAACTGTGGGACCAAAGGAAACGACGAGCAAACAATCAAATGACGGCTGGATATAATGTGAGATCGAGATGAATGTCCATTTTCAAGGAAATATGCATACCTGACAAAAAAGTAATCGTCTGATACCAACGCCATAAGGTTGAATCAGTGGGTAAGAATTAACCTTAAATCTACCCCGCAATTTCTCCACATTGATATCAACAACTGAGATCCTTGAACAGGGATGGAGGCAAAAACGCCAAACGGTACTGTAAAAAAATCAACACGATTGGCTCGTAATACAATTGACTTCGATTGTCTCGCTTGTCACCCAGGATCTCCTAGCCCAGATGCAAACCTTCAACCGCCACCATGTCGACTCCACGCTGCAATTTTCTAAAACAATAGAAATAGACACATATGTATCTTGCCCAGGCTCCGGGAGTTATTGGAAACACAGCTCCCGCGCTCTTACCTCGTGTAGGACGCGACTTTGAGCACCGGCTACCTTGGATCAAGCGGGATACGCTCCAGAAAGCATGAAACCACTGACTATTCACGGATTCTTCGGTGTTGACCAGTCGTGCAACTGGGTAGATTTCCCTGTGATTCCGTTCAGATGACCTCGAGCATGAAAGGGTCGAGAGCGTAGCAGTATTTATTCGACCAGGACGCTGTTCACTGCTTTGCTATCAATTTCAAACAAATATTACGAATAGTCTTCACCATGGCCGACTTTACCCTCGCTGCTCTTCTTGTCTCGTCCCTTTCTTTGGCGACTCTGGGGAATGCAGCCGCTAGACCCATACCGACACTTGATTTGGAGGTGCCCACCGTCTTCGCCAGTGACATTTTCGGTCTAGATGACAGGATGATGACTATCCCGATGGATACGTGCAAATCCCTGCGAACCGACATGTGAGTATGTAACGACAGAATATCGATCCAAAGCTGAATCTGTAGGCAACATAACGTCGGCTCCATCTCGATCCCATGCGCCCAAACAAATAACAAGAAGCATATGTGCTCCTTGTACAGGTAAGCCACTCACCACTATAATATATACGCTGGAGCCCAGACTAACAGGCTAGTGATCCCGACTGTGTGAATCTACTCAGCACATGGGACCATTCGCACTACCACATGATGGAGCACGCAGACAACGAAAACGGCCTGAACGCCATCGGCAGCCAAGTCGTCAGCATGAAATGCAGCATGGTCGACATCTCTACCGGCCCCACCACACTCAACAGTATAGATCACAGATCCACCACGCACGAATCCAGATGTGTGAACGAGAACTGCAACACGCACGCAGACTGTCACTTGAACGCAGACGGCTACCACTACTGCTCTGACCTGATGAACAATACATGTCAGCATGCGAAATTTATTGAACAGGGTGGTGGCTGTAGAGAAGACTTGGAGTGTATTACCGGGTACTGTTCTGGGTCTGGGCAGAATAAAGAATGCGCCATGAAGAAGAAGGCGAATACGCTTTGCTCCCAGTCTTTGGAATGCGACAACGGGTTGAAATGCTGTCGCGAGGTCTTGAATGTTGGTGGGAGGTGCACAGCTGACTGCAAGCAGCAGGATGAGATGCTGGTAGGATGTGCGTCCATTGGCGATCGATGCTTCGATGACGGGGCGTGCTGTGGATTAAAATGCCAGATGGGCACTAGTACTATTTTGGGAATATGCAGTCACTAATATCGGGGATGATGAAAGGGGAATTCTCATGCAAAGAAAGGGGATTCTTATGCGAAGCAAAGGGAATTTGATAGGTAGTCTGGCAGGAATTATGAGGAAATGAGATATTCTTTGAAGCTATTCTATCGGAGAATTTTCAAGTAATTTCATCGACCGCCGTTTAGAATGAATCTGAGCCACTAAAGATCTCCGGCAAAGCCACTTCCTCGTCTCAGGCAGGCTCTGTCCTAGATCTTAGGTTCCATCCGTTAATAAAATATTCAGCCCCATCGACGTCCGCAATTTCGTATTGCAACATTTCATCAAGGCGTGGTGTAAGTTTCCAGCAGCTTCAATTGATGGGTTGAACTTTTTGCCTGAAGCGCAGGTGGGCAAGGGGATGGGAGAACTTGGTGAAGATCTCTCCGGTCTGATGGAATCTAGTAAAGCGTGATCGGTCAGAATTTTGATCATAAATTGAAATTTATTGAGTTGCAAAGAGTGAAACCAGTTTCAGAGAGAAGATTAAAGTCGTCATTGCCTTACACATGTGCTAAGACGATATGGCATTTCGACTAAGGATGATTCCTCATCACACTAGGGAAGGAAGGTCCAAAAGGCCAAGAACTCACTATATGGATATGGTGTTCGATAAATGCCAGTATCAGAGCTGGTGTTCCTACAATAAAACAAGTAAGTATTATGGACAGAAACAAATCAAGTTTTAGCGATATGCATGTAGCGAAATCCAGTTTCAGAGAGAAGATTAAGGTCGTCTGTGCCTTACACGTGTGCTAAAACGGTATGGCATCCGACTAAGGATGATTTCTCATCATGGTAGACATGAGTGTTTTGAAAAGTAAAGGAGTAACTCACAGTATGGATAGGATAGCACATGCCATTCTTATGGCTGATGATGTTTCTCCTAGAAAGCCATGTCAATATGCCGAATAGAAAACCACGTTTGCTAGAGCTGTAGAGAGGGAAAACCAGTTTCAGAGAGAAGATTAAGGTCGTCTGTGCCTTACACGTGTGCTAAGACGGTATGGCATCTGACTAAGGATGATTCCTCATCATACTAAGGAAGGAGGGTTTGACAAGCAAAGAGGGGAACTCACAATCTAGAGGACCAACTCACGGGTATCTTCGAGTTAATTGTTGTTGTGATCAATCGTCATAAGATATTATTTTGCGACCTGGTAATTGTGGGCGAGTATGGGTTGGAGGCTTCCTGGTCGCGGTATTCGAATCATCCTCGTCATAAGAGACGATTTTGCGACCCGGTAATTGTGCGTGAGACCGTACCGTAGGCTTTGTGCCAGTGCCAGTGGCAGCGGGCGTCGAATCGACTTCGTCATAATCAAGGAATGAAGCCTCGTTGTCCCTCGACCTGTCCGGGTTTTTGGCGCATCGCTTGATTTGTCGAGCCACGCTAGCTCGAGCTTTGCCCCTGTTGTAAGGCTCCCGTGGCTCGTACTCTAGTGAATCAGCCATCGTAGTATCGTCCCCAGTGAGTATCTTTTGACGCTGCTCAAGCTCAACGGCATCTTTCTCGAGCTCTCTTTTGCGAATCAATTTATGGATTTCGGTGTGTCTGAAGAGTGCAATCTGCTCGTTTGTGAGAGTGCGCTTCACGCCGTCTGGATAATAGCCAAGACCATCATCATCATCTTCCTCGTATTCTTGGTATTCTTGGTATTCCTTGGCTGGATAATCTTCGGCGGGTTGTGTAGGCCAAATCGGATTTGGTAGTCCTGGGAAATGCTTTTCGTGGAATGCTTGGAGGTCTTCCTAAGTGGATTATGGTGCATTAGTTATTGATTTTATTGATAACACGTTAAAGGATAGAAAATCTACCAAGGTGACAGGAGGGACCGACATGATGGAAGTGATGCGAAAGTGCAGTGGGACTTGGACGCGTTCGTGTTATTATCCGCGAGATTAATTGATCGATGCCTTGTTTATCAGGCGTCAACATATGTCGAACATCAACTTAGTTTAAGCAGACTACATTTTTTATAGTTATTGCTTATAGGTAGAACTAAGAGTCTACTTTTAATGGTATGTTCGAGACATTATTCCCAACCTTGGCCTTGACGCTATCAAATCGAATGCGCATAACCTTCACTCGCCCGAGATCATGACCAGTAACTTGTAGAGATTGATCATCACTTGGTTCGGTCAAAGACCATGCAATGGAAACGTGGAAGTTGTCTGTAAAGTCCCTTTCGTTCTGATCCGTGTCCTTCGAAGAAGTGTACAACGGTGGCTGATCAAACATTGCCATGACTTTATTGGATAGCCTGATCAGGCTGTTCAGTTCATCGCCTTCTGGTTTCTGGACGTGAAGCACAAGGAACCAGCGTGTCTTGTTGAAGTTGGATACCCACTTCAAAGAGTCGAATGTGACTTTAAATCTATAAATCTGTAAGTGGGATTCTTACCGACTCAAACAGCATCACTTACGCGTGTGTATCAGATTCCTGAATTGATTTTTCCAATACTTGCGCGAATGAAGCGCGCTGTTCAGTGCGAAGAACCACAGCGCGGGATAGACTGATATGGAGCGGTAATTGTGCTCCCAGATCACTGTGCAAAAGAGAGTGTATCTTGGGAGCCGAGGCATCATCTGTCTTATCTGAAGATTTGGGCAGAAGCTTTTCAAGCAAGTGTATCTCATCTTTTGATGGATTCCCTGATTTTTTTTTTAGCTTATTGGATCACCAGTTAGGAGAAAAACGTGCGTACATTCGAGAGAAAGGTGAGTAGGCCAGTTGCCTTCGATATGAGGAACAGCGCGTTTTCGACCGCTATGTAAGCTCGGGTTATCCTGAACACTTACACGTGCGTTTGAGGCATAGAGATCATGGAAAGCTGCTGGTAGAGGCGGAAGAGAAGAAGGTTGTTTGAGACAAGACTTCTTGGCTGGTGGAGACTCCACGTCATCGTCAGACTCGGAATCAGAATATTGCACCAAAGACATTGTACATGCTTTACCGAGGTTGATGTTGGTAGCAGAGTTGGGTTACAAACAACAAATATTAAATAATTCAATTGTATGTATTTGCGGCCTTTATGCCTAAGGCACCAATCCGTAGCGGGGCACAACAGTCATGGGTACATTTTGGATCCAAATTAATCCTGAATCACGGCGGCATTGCTTCAAGCCTCTAGGGTTAGCCTCTCCTCATCAGGTCATTGTGACATTGTCACTGATCGGAGTCTGATCCAGCTTCCTCAAATTACAACACTGGACCTAAATGGCCCAGCTTTCAAATTTGAGCTCTATGGCATCAGAAAGATTCAGGGCCTCGATCAGGATGAGAGTGGCAATGGCACTCTCTCACTGTCATATTTATTCACTTTGGCCTTCTCAACATTTCATGCGGAATGTGCTTCTACCCGCAGCATAACTATAGACGGCATTTATTTGCGGGGATTTATCGGGGCAATCCCACATTTTCATTCAGCACTACTATATACCGACATAAGTTGATGTAAGATGAAAAGAAAATGCGGGGAGAGAGGACCGAGTCTTCAGTATTCGGATTTAGATACTCCGAAGAACTATGCAAGGAAGCATAATATTTCATCTGGTCCGTAAAATGGGCAAGTATAAGTTCCATGATGTTCTAGGAATTTGTCTAATCCAAATCAAACGGGGAATATCAATGACAGATCCAAGAAGTGGGTCGTGTCTCTATGGCTTCTATATTTTTCGGCTTGCTACTCCTGCCGTTGGTTACAGCAAAGGCTCCATACGCGGAGTACATCTTAGCACCAAGCTCGCGAGACGTGACTCCAGAATCAGTTCGTCAAGTCAACGGCTCAGTTACAAACCCCGAAGCTTTGACACAATCATCCGGTGAAAGTACTACTTTTCATGGTGTTTCTTCAGTGACATATGACTTTGGGAAGAACGTCGCCGGTCTCGTCTCCGTTGACATTGGCGCGTCCTCATCCTCATCCGCCTTCATTGGGGTGACGTTTACCGAGTCCAGTCTTTGGATTAGCCACGAGGCATGTGATTCTACTGCCAATTCTGGCCTTGACACTCCGCTATGGTTCCCTGTTGGTCAGGGAGTAGGAAAATATACTCCTGACCTCCAGTACCAGCGGGGCGCCTTCCGCTACTTGACGTTAGTAAGCAACACGACTGCTACAATATCAGTTGACTCTGTCCATATAATCTTCACAGCAGCGCCGACCCAAGATCTTCAGGCATACACTGGATGGTTCCACTCGAATGACGAACTGATCAACGAGATCTGGTATGCTGGTGCTTATACAAGCCAACTATGCACTATTGATCCGAGATACGGCGATTCTTTAGTGGACCTTAGTCTCTCATCAACAGCCAATATAACATTACCACAGACAGAAGTTTGGTACAGCAACTACACAATAGCAAATGGAAGCAGTACCATCACCGACGGTGCCAAGCGTGACAGGTTGGTATGGCCTGGTGATATGGCCATTTCCCTCGAAGGCATTGCAGTCAGCACTGGAGATCTGTACAGTGTGCAAATGGGTCTAGAGTCATTGTTAGTACTGCAACAGGCTGATGGTGAGCTACCCTGGGCAGGGGTACCATTTAAATTGCCGAGCTACACATACCACCTACACAGCTTGATCGGGGTATCATACCTATACCGGTTCTCTGGAGACAAGGCCTGGCTATCTAGGTACTGGGGTCAATATATTCGCGGGATCCAGTGGGCCCTGTCTTCAGTTGACAGCTCTGGCTTGGCAAATGTGACGATCGGCAATGATTGGCTTCGGGCTGGCATGGGTGGCCATGTAAGGAACCCAGCTCTTATCTCCGTTCATTCATCTGCTGACCCAGTTAGAATATCGAAGCGAACAGTATTTTATACTTTGTGCTACAGCAGGCTCAGAACCTAGCTGAAGATCTAGGCTATACCTCCCACAATTCCAATTGGAGCGCTATCGCTGCGAAATTGAAATTAGCAGCCAATACACTCCTTTGGGACGATGCTGTTGGGCTATACAGGGATAACGAAACTGCCACACTCTACCCACAAGATGGGAATGCCTGGGCTATTAAAGCGAATATCACTTCAGACGCTCAAATTAATAAAGTTTCAAGTGCTCTCAAAGCACGCTGGGGAACTTATGGCGCACCCGCCCCAGAAGCAGGAATAACCATCTCACCATTCATCGGTGGCTTTGAGCTGCAAGCGCACTACATCGCCGGAGAAGCTCAAAGCGCATTGGATCTGATACGCTTACAGTGGGGCTTCATGCTGAATGATCCTCGAATGACTCACTCCACTTTTATTGAGGGTTACTCGACCGATGGATCGATTCACTACGCTCCATATGGCACTGTAGACTCGCGCATTTCACACGCGCATGGCTGGTCAACGGGCCCGACATTTGCGTTGACTGCCTATTCCGCAGGGATTCAGCTGATAGGAGCAGGCGGTTCTAGCTGGCTCATTGCACCGCAACCGGGAGACCTGACTTTAGTTGATAGTGGGCTGACTACTTCTCGAGGAGTGTTTTCGATCTCATACCAGCGGGACTCGGATGGATCATATCGGGAACTGTCATTCAAGACACCCTCTTCCACCATTGGGGCGGTAAAACTACCCGGTGTTAACGGTATATTGGTTTCATCAACTGGGCAACGCATTAAGTTTGTAAATAGTGTTACCGGACTTCGTGGTGGAAACTGGAAGCTGCAACTAAATTGAGTACAAAGTATTAATTTACTTCAATGGCATCTGGGGGCATGTACATTGGTAGGCTCTCATGAATATAACCTTGGAAATGTACAGTCAATCAAGATAAATCTAGGAATAAAAGCGTTTGCTGAAACGGTAAACCTACATGATTGAAGCAGATAGTCCTCTCAATTTCTCTACAAGGTTTTTATCCTTTTTCATAACGGAAGTTCAATGGAAGCATAAAAGTGGGTCGTGACAAGTGGGTCCTAGGCCGGGCCAATCAATTCTCTCATCTAGTATATGTCACAAATCAAAACAAACCATCGATTATGGAAAACTGACTCGCTGTTAATTCTAGCATTGGCGGAAGATAAACAAGGGAGAAGATTCATGATGATAGTTTATAAATTGAAATGGTAAAATCAAACCACCCAATCGAAAAAGATTCAATTTCTACGAGGCGAAAGAAGGGAAATGAGTTATGTCATTATTCAAAAGAAGACATGGATAGCTTCATTCCTCAAAAGAAAAAAGAGAATTTCTCATTTTTTTCAGATTGGAAAAGATTCGCTCATTCTCGGGTGAATCAGGAGGACTAAAGCTATGACTGTGCTTTCTCTACACCACAGTGCAGAGTCGCAGGCCTTTTGAATAGCAGCCCCTCAATCTTCATCTTCTCTTGGTTACTTTACTCGGGAATTTCTCAAATGGAGCCA
Organism: Penicillium taxi; assembly: GCF_028828555.1. Taxonomy (NCBI): domain Eukaryota; kingdom Fungi; phylum Ascomycota; class Eurotiomycetes; order Eurotiales; family Aspergillaceae; genus Penicillium; species Penicillium taxi. The sequence goes on along the minus strand of NW_026643207.1, from coordinate 4,836,573 downwards.
GGCAGTATCAAGCCCGAGACTACTAGGGGGCGTGCGCGTATGCAGTGCCACTCAGCCATGTCACCCCGGCGAATAGTTTAGTCCAAATCATCAAATTTATGCCTACATCTCATACAATATCGACCTTTCAAGTTTAATTACCCGGCCAAGTACCTAGTAAAACCAAGGCACTTCTAACTTTTGATTTAGCACCTGTGTCACCTATTTTGTACTATTTTATCTCATGTTGTTTCTTCCATTGTATTCTGATTCCATTTTTCAACCCTTCCGAAACCACCTATACTTTCGACTGTGTGTCACTATCAGCTAATGTTCACCTCTGTTATTTAAAGATCAGTATTGGAATAGTGAGTAATTTCATGAGCACATAAAACTTTATGGGGTACTGCTTATTCGACATTAATAGTCTTTCATCTAATATATTCTAAGATCATAAAGTCAACGCATGAATGTCTTTATTCAAACGCCTAGCATCTTTGAACTGAAACATCAAAAAAACTAAATTTTCTCTCTTCTAGCAGCCCGAAATACCTTTTTGGAAGACTCAAAGGGGTTCAAGCATTTTGTCGAAGATAGAGCTAGACTTGCTAAATGGCCTTGAGACTCCCTAGTCGCGCCGACTGCACCAGATTGGACGCTCTCAAAGCTCTGGAAACATACTTGCCAAAAGAAACAGTAGTGCTGCTTGAAGAGCTTTGACAAGATGCAAGGAGATCTCCCAACCGTTCAAATTGCTGAGAACGAGGCATATATCGCACGGATCTCAGTGGTCCACGGGTAATATGCAGGTCAATTTCAGAGATAAGCAGTACATCCACATTGATATATTTAGATTTATAAACTGGGTATTGACCGCTTATTTAGCGAGATACTGATTAACACTTTCAACACATCGTCAAAGTGATAACAGGCAATCAATACGGGATGTATGCTGCAGCCCCTGCATGCTGCCAGCTGCCTATATGCAATGGAAGGTTTTGTACTTTGATATTTACTCAAGAGAGACAGCCTCGAAGACTTGAGTCTGCAGATCTCTGAGTCAAGTGATTATCTTGGTCTAACCACGTATGAAGCCTGACAAGTACATAATCTAGAGTCATTATTAGCTTTGGAATGAGGCTAAATTAAGCGCTTACTGAAACAAAGTACATATGAGCCATCTCTCGTGAATCAAATATTGAGTAGAATAGAACCAAGGAAATACCTTTTATACTGATTAATCCATGGATGATCCAAGTCTGGTCCTGATTAGAATTGAGTAAACGGTAAAGAAACAACTGGAATGGATTGGATAGTGTAACTCCAACAAACGAGGCGGAGCCGCAGAGAAAGCAAAGATGAGGCGTTCTTACATACGCCAACTCATCCCGCCTGATCGTGGGCTGTCATCATTGGTTTTCTTACTCTTAAGAACCGACTGTTTTTCAATTCACTTCATTTTCAACTTTTCCTATCTTGATCTCTTCATTGTATTTCATTTTCCTTTCTTGATTTATTCCTTCTCTCGACCCCAACTTCTTCGTCCTCTTACCAGATCTCTAGCTCTAGCTTCATCTTCGCTACCCCACCGTCCAAGCTCCATCTCCGCCATCCCCACAAAATGGCGGAACTGAATGGGGACAGCGAAACTAAACTTGAGGTTGAGCCTCAAAACAAGGTGAATGGCACCGCTCAACCCGTCTCAGAGTCAGAGGTGAAAGAGAAGGAGACCACCACCATTCCAGTCTCCGATGCAGCCAAGACGGTCGCTGCATGTAAAAAACAGCCCGATGCCAAATCAAGCAAGAAGCAGAAAAAGAACAAGAAGAAAGATGAAAGTTCAAGCGAGGAATCGTCCGAAGACTCTAGCGAAGATTCCGAGTCCGAAGAGGAGTCTGATTCCAGTTCTGACTCCGACAGAGCAGAGAAGCGCAAACGTCGTCAACGAGCCAAATCTCGTGCCAAGCGTGCTTTGAAGGATAAGAAGCATCGCAAGAAGCGCAAGGCTCGAAGCCGTAAGACTGCCGCTTCTGAATCTGAGGACCCTTCAGATGCGGAATCCTCGGATGCCGGCTCAGGCTCCGATTCGGATTCATCTATTGACGAGAAGACTATGCGGAAGATGTTGAAGAAACTGAAGTTGAAGAAGCGGGGCAAGAAAACTCGAGAGCCCGAAAAGGATGCGGAATCCGATGAGGATGCTGGCGAGAGCAAGCGTGACAAGCGATCGAAGAAAAAGAAGCCTGCGTCCAAAGTGGCCTACAAGCGAGTGGATCAGCGTATGTTTCTTTAAATACCCTAGTTTTTTTTCTTCTAATACTGACTGATTAATAGTTTGGGACAGTACAATTCACAAGTATAAAATTTCTGAAACTGTGGATGACAATGACGACGAATGGGATCAGTACATCTTCAATGTGCGCCGTCAATTCAACTGGGAGAACAAGTACCTGGACACTGTTGTGGATATCAAGAGTAAACCCCTTCGTGAGGCTCTGTCCAAGGTAATGGACGGTGTTAAGGGTGTCAGCTTGGTCGAGGACCCTGCCGTCGTGGATCCCAACATGCTATTCCTGTACCTTGAGGAGACTCGCCAGTACATGAAGGACTTGAAGCGAATTGCAAAACGGGACAAGAAGAAGAAGAACCGAAAGACCGCGGCGACCAAAGCTGCTCATCTTAAGGTTATGATCAAATACCTTGACACGGACTACGCAGACACCAAAAAGACGCTGTATCCACTCCTGGAAGCTAAGACAATCACATTTGATCTACTTTGGGCTCTCTATAAGCCAAACACCATTGCATACACCCCAACCTACGGCAATGCCGATGAACCCCGAGCCTTCAAGGTCGAGTATGCCACAAAGGAATTCTCATACACCAAAGGCACTTGGTATGATGTCGAGGGCCGCTACCTGGAATACGATGGCAAGGACTTCGGATTTGGAACTATGTCAGCCGAGGTAGAATCTTTCAAGGGAGCCCGCAAGATCACTAGTCTCAGCTGCTACCCACTGCAGTATCATCATGATGCTGATGGTCTCCACGCCAAGCTCGTAGATCGCGGCAAGCGATTCATTGCCCTGCGTGGCATGAACTACCGCTTCCACAAAGGAATGGCCTTCTACAAGAAGAAGCGCCAGGTGATTAAAGTCAATATTGAGTCGCGAATTATGGTTGATCCCAAGATCCACAGACGAATCAACCCGAACTACACCATAAGCACTGTCCGCCCTAAAGATCCTGATATCATCGACCCGCTAGATCTTAGCCTGAGTGATGATGACGATGATAGCGACGCATGCTGCGACTGCGGAGGATCTGACGAGGACTCGGACGCTGGCTCCGAACTGCCCCGGACCGTCTGGAAAGTGATGAAGGACAAAGACGGATGCGTGACGGTTGTGCAGGTCGAAGTGGACGAGAGTGGAGAAATAGTGCAGAAAGAAAACATGGACCGCATCGAAGCCGACAGCACACAGGAGCCACGCGCATTCACAGAAGAAGAACTTCTCATTGCCAGTCCCGTCGTTCTAGGCTTCGCCTTCAGCGAGAAGCTCTGGCTCGAGTTTACCATCTCCGGCGTGAGTGAAATCAAGTGGGACACGGAAGCCTTCGACTCGCTCGTGCTACCAGCCAACCAAAAGTCCATCGTAAAGGCCCTTGTCGAATCACACAGCTTCCATGCCGCCGAAAACATTGACGACGTAATCCAAGGCAAAGGCAAAGGCCTCGTGGCCGTCCTACACGGCCCGCCAGGAACAGGCAAGACGCTGACAGCTGAGGGAATCGGCGAGCTCCTCAAACGCCCAGTCTACATGGTCTCAGCCGGCGAACTAGGAACGGACTCACGAACCCTAGAGGCAAACTTGACCCAAATCCTCGAGATCGCCCACTCCTGGGGCGCAGTCCTCCTCCTCGACGAAGCAGACATATTCCTCGAAAAACGCACTATCCACGACATCCACCGCAACGCACTAGTAAGCATCTTCCTCCGGCTGCTAGAATACTTCCAGGGAATCCTCTTCCTGACCACGAACCGGGTGGAAACTTTCGACGACGCCTTCCAGTCCCGTATCCACGTTGCGCTGCGCTACGGCGATCTTACGTCAAAGGCGAAGCGCAGTATCTGGAAGATGTTCCTTGAGCGGGTTCGGGCGATTGAGAATGTCAAAATGACGACTTTCTCTGAAGCCGATTTGGATAAGCTGTCTCGCCACAACTTGAATGGTCGTCAGGTATGTAGCTTCTATCAGTTCTGTAGTTCTGTACTTATATAGACTGTACCCCTTCATGGATACATGGACTCCTGCTAACTGGTTATAGATCAAAAACTCCGTTCGCACCGCACAGGCTCTTGCTGTCAACGAGGCTGAGCCGCTTTCGATGAACCATATCAAGCGTGTGCTCGACGTTGCGGAAACCTTTGATCAGGATCTGCGTGGTGGAACTGGTTATCTTGATGCTATGCGTAGTTACACTTAGGAAGTAATGTGAAGTTGTGGTGCTCGAAATACCTCTTAGCTCAATCAAATTAAGATCAATGAGAACTTGAATGTTATGGACTAGCCTTTAAAACTGCCTAGCGACTACTCAAATAGGTTTAGGTAGCGCACGACTGCACGCGATAAGATGCATCACGGATCAAACCGGTAATAAATTATAGGCTCAATCTAAATAATACATGCCAGAACGCTTTTATAAAGCAAACCAGACAATGGAGTTGAAACAGATGTTATACATTTTACGGGTTGGCAGCAACGAAGTCAACACCCTTCTGGATGTTCTTCTTCAAGTCAACAAGGGCAGCGTCAAGCAGACCCTGCTCGTACTCGGAGATCTTGCCAACGGGGTGAATCTCCTTGACACCATCGGGGCCGAGTTCGACGCGGGAAGCGAAGAAGTCAACGCCCTGGTCCTTGTAGAGAGGGGACTCGACAAAGGTGGGCTCGATGACACCCTTCTCGCCCTGAGCAGCCTTGAGGAGAGACTCGGCAAAGCGGGCACCGGCCATAGCCATGGACAGGGTGGCGGAGCCAGCACCGTCCTTGGCCTTGACGACCTCATCACCACCGAACTGGATGCGGTTGACGAGGGCATCACGGGCCTCACCGGCAATGGAGGGGTGAGCGGACTGGGAGAGGAGGGGGACGATGGTGACACCGGAGTGACCACCGACAACGGGGACCTTCTCAACGGCGGGATCGGTCTTCTGGACCTGGGAGATGAAGCGAGAGGCGCGGACAACATCCAGGGTGGTGACACCGAATAGGCGCTTGGGGTCGTAGACGTTCTTGGACTTGTAGACCTCGGCAACGATGGGAACGGTGGAGTTCACCTTTTGAAGTTAGGAACAAGGCACATCAGGAAATGGGATGAAAGCTACGTACGGGGTTGGCGATAACAAGGACCTTGGCCTTGGGGGCAGCATCGGCAGCGGCCTTGGCAAGGTCGCGGACGATAGAGGCATTGGTGTTGAAGAGGTCATCACGGGTCATGCCGGGCTTGCGGGGAACACCAGCGGGGATGAGGATAATCTCAGCGTCCTTGAGGCAGTCAGCCAGACCGCTGGCACCGGCCTCGTAACCAGAGACAGTGCTGTTGGTGTTGATGTGGCTCAAGTCAGCAGCGACACCTAGAGAATACGTCAGCGGGCTGTGGAAGCTTAGAAAAATGGGATTTCAATTGATACGTACCGGGTCCACCACGGATATCGTAGAGAGCGAGCTCAGTAACACGGGGGTTGAGCTTGAGCAGCAGAGACAGAGGCTGGCCAATACCACCGCCGGCACCGAGAACGGCGACCTTAGAGAGCTGGAAAGGACAATTAGCGCTGGAATTGAGTGTACAGGAATAAGAGATCCTACGTCAGCAGCGGAGGCCGAGAAGGCACGCTTCTGGAAGAGCTTGATGGAGTGGCGAGCGGCAAACATGATGTCTATGTAGGATCGGTGGATGGATGAGAAGGGAAAGAGGAAGAACTTTGAACTTTGAGGGAAGTCGGAAGAGTGGAGACAACCCTTCCGACTTCATCCCTCCAGTCCCCCGGGCAAAAATAAAACAGCGCTTACTCCGGAACTCACGTCATTTTGTTAATCAAGTTGATTGGTCTATGCTGTACTTTATTGTACTTTCTTTGTACGTCATGAAAGTTATCGCCGTGCAGTAAGGATAAATTGTCAATGGCGGAACTATACGGAGTATATTGCAAATTTCAAAACGCCATCGCTGATGATCGAACAAAGGTCCAGAATTATAGATTATTAAGGTCATTCTCATCGCAAAAAGTGCAGCACAGCCCAACAAAATATAAAGAATACCACCACGCCGCCCCAGAAAATCCACTTGTCCTGTTTAGCGCGCCGCTCGACCATGCGGATAGTATCTCCGCTCATGCCGAGAGTGTTGGCAACACTATACAAACGACGTTGGGTACCTTTCAAAACCTCACGTTGTTGACCAAGGTCAGCAAGGACAGCGCGGCCACGGTCCAGAAAGTCATCGAGTTGATTATGCGTGTTTGAGAAAAATGACTGTTCGCGTAGGGCTTGGTTTTCTCGGTTATAGTCGGACGGACCAGAACCAAAGCTGAGGCCAGAAGCAGGTGCAAACGCGGATGTTTGTTGGGGAAGGTTGGACTGAGTGTAGGGGTTTTCCGGGGTGGCAGCATGATGCGGCCGCCGGCCTAAGAGTTCATTGCGGTTTGTGAAAGATTGCTAATCTCGTTAGCTAGGTAGATAGATAAAGTTGTAGAAAATACGTACAGCATCTTCTCTTTCCTTGCGCAACCGGTCGAAGAGTGTTTTGTAGTCTGCGAGCTCGGCGCGGAAGTTCTTGACTCGCTCAAAGGCCTTCTCTTGCTTCTCAGGGATTAATTCCTTCTTTGAGAGTCCCGAGTAATCATCTACTGTGCGTGATAGTGACGATAGTGACGCCGCAATTTGGCCTATCGGAGGTCGGAATCAGTATTGTTTGGGGTAACGTGCATGAGAGGGGTGGAGAAGCGGATAAACACACCTTGAAGTGCGGCCGAGGAGGTAGCTGGTGATTGGGCGAATGTGTCTAGGTCCCGACGGATCGCCGATGACTGCTTGAGAGCAGAGTTGAAGAGGGAATTCTGTCCTGATTAGCATGATCCAGTATAGACATGCTCAGACATACCATGTCGGTAGTGAACGAGGGAAGCTTTGTCGCTACCCAAAATAGATGATTCCTAGACTCAAGTATTCAAAGGATGCGCTTTGACTTGAACAGATGTCAAATGACCAGTTATGTCCTATGTGATTTGAGTAAAGGTGGAAGTTTAGCTTCAAACATCTGGCCTTCGCGCTGAGTGGGCCGTTGACCGCCTTCGTCGACAGTATTACCCACTACGTCATGGCCTCTACTTCATAGTCTCTACTTCACTTACGAAAGAGCATTGAAAATGAAGGTCCAGTTACAAGTACAGCCAGTTGATAGTAATGAATAAGTCCAGTTGTGGAAGTCACTAATTCAGGCCTGAAACCCCATTTCCCAACACGCCGAATGCAATCAAGAGCAGGGATGGTATATGAACAAAGGAAAAGCAACAGATCACATATCATATCGAACAATAGCGCACTTATTTTTTGGGGTACTTGTTCTGCAGGAACCATCTAAAATGCAGGTTAGTGATGAATAATCTGTAGCCTCAAAACGATACTTACTTGCTAACAAAGTAGTCTGCAACACCAAAGGCACCCACAGCACCAGACACCACTCCAACCAACTCCCAGGAGAGCTTGCCCTGAGCATGCTTGTGGTAGGCACCGAATCCAAGTCCAGCAGCCACGAGTGTGGTAATGACAGCATTACCGATGTACACTGGGTTATCGGAGTTGGCACGGAAACTACTCTTCTCCTTGCTAGCCTTAGACTTCTTCTCCGCCTCCTCAGCGGCACGCTTGGCCTCCTCCTCGAGTCTTTCGGCCTGGGTGGTGGTTTTGACATCCTGGTTCAGGAAATCGGAGTCAACAACGGTCACTTTGGGAGAGTCGACATCGATCAGAGAAGAGGTGCTCTCAGAAGGATCCTTGTAAACACCTCCTACGGAAGGAGCAGCACTAAAATATGGATTAATAGTTACTCATGTCGCGGTATTTATTTTGTAGCTTACGCCTGTTCGATTTTGTTAGCGGTTAAATCAATCTGAGGCGCGTGTTGTACTTACTTCCTCCGGGGTCTGCTGGGGACCCTTGGCGGCAACATCGGCATAAGACATGGTGAGGAGATTAATTTGGAAGAGGAGAGTCGGAGGGAATAGAGAAGGGAATTAAGATGAAGATGAAAAGAGGAAGAGAAGGGGAATTACGGGAAACGGAATACCAAGGAACCTTGTAACCTTGGAAGCTTGTGACATCACGTCATTGATTTGGGTGGAGCCACCAATACTTATCCCTGTCTATACATCTAAATTCTTAATTTCTACATCTTTGAATCATCTGTAATATTGAATACACTTACATTATACTAAAAACGCCAGCTTTGTGGTGATCAAGACCCTCCTTATGTACTCTAAGCCACATGCCCTAGAAATGGCTGTCCGCCACTGACGTGAGTCCGTCCGAACTCCCCACTTTCTGATGATCACGAGACACCAGGTTATCTTTATCAATCTCGCCCATTATAAAAGAACCGCGACACTGAAGTCTGCTAGGGTCTAGGCTTTCGTGATTCTCAACTTATATGAGCCTATATTTGACATCAGAGAAATCCATCAAAGAACTTCCCAATTGCCTCATAGCCGTCAACATCTAGAACCGCCGAAACGTCTGCAACTATCAGCCCTCAAGTTTCTGATTAACAGAAAAATCACTTAACTTAGTCTGGTCGAGTCTTCTCCAGCTCTCTGAGTCAGCCAGATCTCCCACAAAGGCCATGATACGCCATCGGCCATCAGACTTGAGTGAAGTCACGAACTACAAGGCTTTGAGTCACAGAAGCGAACGACCTGCGCACTATGAAGTTGCATACCGACCATGACATTACACGCGAGCGTTGAGTCGAGAGAGGTGGTGATGAGAGAATCGTCATATTTCGCTGTGGGTGCAACAGTATATTTGCCCAATTTGATCAAGCCTTCTTGAAATTCAGCGGGGTGGTATTTGCTCCAGAAGAAAAGCGCTTAGAGAAGTAGCGATCAAGGTTGATCAGATCAATGGCCATCGTCTTTCTCTCAAGCACATAAGTCTCGACAATCTAGCATGAGCCTGTTCATTGAGTATCTCACCGAGCTTCCACCTAATATTGTACCCATCCTGCAAACTGACATTCATATCTTGGCCAGCCTTAGGCGAGTGAGTATGGCACACATTGCCATATAAAAAAACTCGATGGTTTTTGTGGAAATGGTCCGCATATCGCTGACCGATCGAATACGCAGACCACCAGATCGTCTTGGCGAAGGCGGAAGATGTTCTGCGCCTGGTGCTGCAAATTCTCCAGGATGGCTTCTTTTGGGATCATTCTCTGAGCAAGCTCAATAAAGAAGCAAGTTGAATTGTTGCCATCGCTCTCGCGAGGAATAATGAGAAAATTACCGCCTTGAAACGAGCCGTAGATTTCTTTTGGAAATCGGGGAAGTCGGTCTATAGGATCATGTCTATGACGCCCCAGACTGCACTGCTGCTGTCTCCCAATACCTTGAAGCCGATGGGATGGCATTACGAACAACACTATGAGCACCATCACAAGCCTGTTCAAGCATTAGACGATCATCCAAAAAATACCTGAAGCTGGAAAACCTACCAATGTATATTTAGCAGCGAACGTTTCAGCCTTTCAGTTTTTCTCAGCCGTCACAGGATAAGCGTCAAGATCTGCTGCAGCACCATCAACCTTGACATCGGTAACATTACCTAGGTATACCCGTAATCAATCTCTTGATGATTAAATCTACGCATTAACTCAATAAGCAGACCATTCATGCACACCTTGTTCAAAACAACATGAGACTGATGAGAAATAACAGGTTGAGCATCCGTAATTCTTCCAGACCGTTTAATACCCCCAATACCATCATTCACCAAGAAAACTACTTCTAGAACGTGATATGATTCACGTAGCAGCTCCCCTACGATACCGGTTGCTGCGCTGAGACTGGCTGATCCATTGCCGCAAATTAGGACGTCGACTTTCTCCATTTCTTGACCTCGGGATTTCGTCAAAGTTTCAAAATGTTTCAATTTTCAATGTCTGACCTTGGAATATTGTGTGGTATGAGTGGATCTAGCTAATATATATCGAGTAAAAATTAGTAGGATGTGGATCTAACCGCAAGGCTGGAACAATGGTATTGGGATTCAGAAATACTAGGTGATGCTACCTATAGAATCAAGTGAAAACAATGCAAACTCCAAGGTTGGGATGGATGTGCAGTTGGTCATTGCCGCGTGTTCTTCCCGTGTCGAGTACCGTAACTCACCATGCGGAGAAGAGATGGATTAGATTTATTGAAATTGCGGGGAAGAAGTTTAGAAGCTTGCCCAGGTGGAACGTTCCAAGGTTGATTACCTAGATATCCATACTTCGGGAGTTTTAACTATGAATTCTTCAATGTTGAATCCATGGATGCTATCAAAGTTCTAACCTTGGAATTTTTGACTATTTAAATACGTCGGTGACCTCCCTCAATTTTCTTCCAATTTACTCAGCTAGACACTCCCGAAGTCTCATTTTTCCTTTCCCTTTCACTGTAGTGACCACCGGATTGTAAGGTTAGCAGGCATCCATCTGGTGCCCAGGTGGAGATTCATGCCAATTCAACATCGAGCACTAAATACGCCCCGAAAGTAGATATCTTCATTAATGGCTCTATTTTCTATATTACTGACAGAGGCTGCACAAGGAAATGGATTGAAGTTGCTAAAACCAAACAAAATGGGACCGATGCTAGTCTAAATAATCGGGAAAAAGACGTTTTAATACAGATTACAGAGTTGAGCAGTCGGCAGAGAAATGCGCTAGTGCTGTCACTATTGTTTCTTCTACAGCAAAAGCTCGAGCGGGTTCTCAACAACCTGCTTCAGCTCACGGATCCACTCACCACCAACGGCACCGTCCACAACCTTGTGGTCGAAGCTGCCGGTGACAATGATCTGGTCGTCCCACTCAGTGATGGTGCCCTCCTCGGTCTCGACGGGGACAGCGACCTTGCGGATGGTGCCGACGGCCAGGATACCGGCCTGAGGAGGATTGATGACGGCAGTGAAGCGCTCAACGGCGGGGTTCATGCCCAAGTTGCTGATGGTGAAGGTACCGCCCTGGTACTCCTCAGGCTTAAGCTTGTTCTCCTTAGCGCGCTTGCCGAGCTCGCGGATCTGGTTGGAGATGCTGGAAAGACCAAGACCCTGGACGTTCTTGACAACAGGGGTGATCAGGCCAGTGGGGGTGGCGACGGCAACGCTGATGTCGGCGGTGCTGTGCTGGCGAATGACGGTCTGGCCGTCAACCTCGAGCCAGCTGGAGTTGACCTGGGGAACCTTGAGAAGAGCAGCAGCGCAGGCCTTGACGAGGAAGTCGTTGACAGACAACTTGTACTTGCCGCCGGAGGAGGCGTTCAGGGCCTGGCGCAGCTTCTGGAGCTTGGTCACAGACAGGGTGGTGGACACGAAGTAGTGGGGGTTGTCGGCCAGGGACTGCTTGAGGCGGCTGGCAATGACCTTGCGCATAGAGCTGGCGGGAATGTCCTCGTAGGTAGGGGCAGCAGCAGAAGCGGTCGGCTGGTACTTCTCGACATCCTCCTTGGTGATCTGGCCACCGCGACCAGTACCCTTCAGGGCCTTGATGGGGACACCCTTCTCCAGAGCAAGGGCCTTGGCGGCGGGGCTGATGGCAGCCTCGCGGTCCAAGCTGGGCTGGAGGTGGTCGCTGGTGTCTTCGGGCTCATAGGCCTCAGAGGTCTCAGCGGCCGGGGCTGGAGTAGCGGCCTTCTTGGGCTCCTCTTCCTTCTGGTGCTGAACATCCTGCTCGCCACCGGCATCGGAGAGGCTGAAGGACTCGAAAGCAGAAACATCGGCATCGGTATCAACGAGGACGGCAATGGGCTGAAAAGGGATGTTAGTTTGGAAAGTCCGGGGAAATTCTTGGGAAATCTCTTACAGCGCCAACGGGGACATCCTTCTCGCCAGTCTCGATCAGAACCTTAGCGAGGATACCCTCCTCTTGGAACTCAAAGTCCATTTGTGCCTTATCGGTCTCGATCTCAACAAGGACATCACCGGGCTGGAGACTGTCACCAGCCTTCTTGTTCCAAGCACCAATACCTCCTGCCAACATAGTCGGGGACAGTGCAGGCATAGTAATGAGGGTATGAGGGGGGAAAGCTGCACATTCAATGTTGGTTAGAAGGATAGACGTGGGCGAAATGGGATCAATTGGGCCATACACTTGGAGGCATAGAAGCGGGAGATCGCAGAGATCGCGGGCAATTGAGACCTGCGCAGAAGAAATCCGTCAGCGTCAATTCTAGGATGTAGATTGCTGCAATGAGCTCGACATAGTTGTGACGTACTTAATCACCTCTTGGAACTTATAGGAGACCTGAGGGCGGCGCATAGGGGCGGCGCCTCGCGCCATGAGCATGGCACTCGGGGTGCGCATCCGGACAGCGGCAGCAACCATCTTGGCTATAACTGGCGACAAATAAATGTAGCTGAAGAAACCTCAGATAAAAAAAAAGAGATTCAAGGTGTTCCGGCGCCCGAAAAAGAGTGGAGAGCCTTGGATGGTAGAGTTGGGGGAGAAGAGTTATCTTTACAAGAAATTCCGTTGAGCTACCGTCCGGTGAACCAGCGAGGGTAACTTATGTAATCACTAATGCCTTAGAATTGTCAGGCATTCAGTATAAATAACCAGAGCAGTACGGAGGACTCAGCGCTTACTCAGGCTATTATTCTTAAAGCTGTATATCTGGGCACAAAAATTTACCATGAAGTTTTAGTTCTCATCATCCCTTTTTCCTACAGATTTTCTAAACAATTTCGGGGCTCTTAGGGATGTGTGTACAGAGTAGGGAAATAAACTACTAAAATTTTAAGCAATGATCTGGCAACTTGATTTGGTCTCCTTTCATTTTATTCTACAAATAGCAAGCTATGGCATTTCAATGTCTACCTAGGCGTCCTCTTTGCGTATCCGTATTTGTCATGTCGTTGGTATGTTATGCAGCTCATGTATAATTAAACCCCGTGATTGACCCCATAGGCGGTGAGCAGCCCCATCCGCTCTAGTGACTAGCGTCTCATTCCAAACACGTAATACCTAATCCCGCACTGGCTTTTACCTGGCGTTCAATGCTTATTGTTTGACTAGATTGCTCCGTCTGGAGTCTCTCTGACAATGGTGGACGTGGATACAGGCTCTGAGCAGCCAGAACACCAAATGACCGAAATCGAGAAACCCCCCGTCGATACAACAGAAGCTCCCGCAGTTCTGACGTCTGACCCGTCAACACTGCAGGAGACGGAATGGCACGAAGTGAATCATCAAGAGGGTCAAGAAGACCAACAAGAAGAACCAGATGTAGAAACCAAAGAAGATGAGGACGAAAAGCCCGAGATTCCACCAAAGGATACAGAGGACGAAAACATCGAGCCAGAACAACAAATCGTTAATCCACCACCGGAGATCCACGAACCAACACCTTCTGTGGACGATGCTTCAAACCCTCGAATCCGATCTGACTCAAGGTCTACAACCGCTACATTTGCGACACAGCGGGGTGGTACAGTGAGCTCGACCGTATTCATCGTGACCGCCCTTGATGCTATCGCTTCATCGCGGGAGGCCCGGAGAAGCAAAGAACTCGAAGGTGCCGTTCAAGTTGCCCTGAAAAGTGTCAAGCAACCTGAGCACCAAGCAATTGACCCTGAACTTATCTTCTACCCTCTTCACTTGGCAAGCAAAACGTTGAGTGTTCCGCTGCAGGTCACTGCATTGGACTGCATTGGCAAATTAATATCATATTCCTATTTCGCGTTCCCATCCTCCGAGTCGCAAAACGAGTCCAACCCCGTACAAACACCCCTGATCGAGCGCGCCATCGATGCGATCTGCGACTGTTTCGAGAACGAAGCCACCCCCAATGAGATCCAGCAACAAATCATCAAATCATTGCTGGCAGCGGTTCTGAATGACAAAATAGTGGTTCATGGAGCTGGTCTCCTGAAAGCCGTCCGTCAAATCTACAACATCTTTATTTACTCCAAATCCAGTCAGAACCAGATGATTGCCCAGGGATCTCTCACTCAGATGGTGAGCACGGTTTTCGATCGAGTTCGAGTCCGGTTGGACCTGAAGGAACTTCGCAATCGTGAGATTGACCAGTCTAGTGCGGGCTTGGATTCGCTGGGGAGTGACCACGGACCATTCTCCGAATCCGCTTCGGTATCTCTAGCAGACCAGCCTTTCGCCAAGGAGCCCGGTCATGAGAAGCTCACCCTGCAGAGCTTTGAGTCTTCCAAGGAAGTGACCACTGTCAACGATAATGCGCCGACCACAGTCACCCGTGCCAAGCTTGCGCGATCGCGGTCAACTGTCGGGATTCCCGAGGATAGGGAAGATGACAGCTCAACAGAAGAAGACGTGGACGAGATCTATGTTAAGGACGCGTTCTTAGTCTTCCGAGCACTGTGCAAGCTCAGTCACAAGGTCCTGGCTCATGAACAGCAGCAGGACATCAAGTCCCAAAACATGCGCTCGAAAGTGCTTTCGCTACACCTCATACACTATCTCATCAACAACCACATCAACACCTTTACATCCCATAGTGCGTCTATCAGGAACAGCTCAGCCAGCACCGAAGGAATGACACTGCTTCAAGCTGTACGGCCACACCTTTGTCTCAGCCTTAGTCGAAACGGCTCCAGTGCGGTCTCCCATGTGTTCAAGGTCTGCTGTGAGATCTTCTGGCTAATGCTGACATACATGAGAGTGATGATGAAGAAAGAGCTTGAAGTATTCTTCAAGGAAATTTATCTAGCTATCCTCGAAAAAAGGGCCGCTCCTTCGTTCCAAAAGCAGTATTTTATGGAAATCTTGGAGAGGCTGGGTGGCGATCCTCGTGCATTGGTCGAAATCTATCTCAACTACGATTGTGACCGTACCGCATTGGAGAACATCTTCCAAAATGTGATTGAACAGCTTTCGCGGTACGCTAGTTTGCCAGCTGTGGCATCCGCCTCGCAGCAGCACCATTATCAAGAAAACCACGTCAAGTTGTCCAGTGTTAATGCTGAATGGTACCGTCGTGGAACACTGCCTCCATCTCTCACCAGCACCAATATTTCTCCTCCACCCCCGCCAGCAGTGCCAGTCATCCCAGCGGATTACATTTTAAAACAACAGGCTCTGGAATCTCTTGTGGAGATGCTACGGTCACTTGATAGCTGGGCTTCGCAGCGTCATGACGACCAGCCGGCTCCAAGTCCAGCTGTCCTATCTAAATCAATAGACAACTCCCGCGAGTCCATCGACACCAATATTCTCATTTCACCACGTCCTGAACTGGCCGAAGGTAGTCCCACTGGCCAATCTACGCCCGTGCCCGATGATGACCCCAACGAGATCGAAAAGGTTAAGCAGCGAAAAATTGCTCTCATGAATGCCATTCAGCAATTCAATTTCAAGCCTAAGCGTGGTATCAAGTTGTTCCTCTCGGAGGGTTTCATTCGTTCGGATTCACCTGAGGACATTGCTGCCTTTTTGCTCCGCAATGACCGTCTCGATAAGTCGATGCTGGGTGAGTATCTAGGCGAGGGTAATACCGAAAATATTGCAATCATGCATTCGTTTGTCGACAAGATGGAATTCGCCAAGAGACGCTTCGTCGATGCTCTGCGAGAATTTCTACAGCACTTCCGTCTCCCTGGAGAGGCCCAAAAGATTGATCGTTTCATGCTGAAGTTCGCCGAACGATATACAGATCAAAACCCCAATGCATTTGCAAATGCAGACACAGCCTATGTACTTGCCTACTCTGTTATCATGCTGAACACTGATCAGCATAGTACCAAACTCAAGGGACGACGCATGACCAAGGAAGATTTCGTTAAGAATAACCGAGGCATCAACGACAATCAGGACCTGCCAGCCGAGTACCTCGAAGCTATTTATGATGAGATCGGCAGTAATGAGATTGTTCTCGACACTGAGCGGGAACATGCTGCAAACATCGGTATTCAGACATCTGCTCCTGCTGGGCTAGCTAGTCGGGCTGGCCAAGTATTTGCAACCGTGGGCCGAGACATTCAGGGAGAGAAATATGCACAGGCTTCAGAAGAAATGGCCAACAAGACGGAGCAGCTGTACCGCTCTCTCATACGTGCTCAGCGCAAGACAGCTGTTCGAGATGCACTTTCTCGCTTCATTCCTGCTACATCTGCCCAGCATGTTGGATCCATGTTTAATGTCACTTGGATGTCCTTTTTGTCCGGACTTTCAGCACCTATGCAGGATACTCAGAACCTTGAGACTATCCGTATGTGTATGGAGGGTCTCAAATTGGCAATTCGGATCAGCTGCGCCTTTGACCTTGAGACTCCGCGAGTCGCTTTTGTGACTGCGTTGGCCAAGTTTACCAATCTAGGAAATGTGCGGGAAATGATGCCCAAGAACGTTGAAGCATTGAAGGCACTACTTGATGTTGCCCTCAGTGAAGGCAATCACTTGCATACCTCATGGCGCGAGATTTTGACGTGTGTCAGTCAATTGGATCGGCTGCAGTTGCTTACTGATGGTGTCGACGAAAACTCTCTGCCTGATGTTTCGCGGGCGCCCTCCACCCTCGACAGCCCTCGCAAGTCAATGCAGAGTACCCGCAGCAAAACTCGTACGCGCTCAGTCAATGGCATTAACTCTTTCCGCATAGAGGTCGCTATTGAGAGTCGCTCAGCAGATATGGTTCGTGGTGTTGATCGAATCTTCACCAACACAGCCAATCTATCGCCTGACGCCATCATCGATTTTGTGCGCGCCTTGAGCGACGTCAGTTGGCAGGAGATCCAATCTTCGGGACACACCGACTCCCCACGCACTTACAGTCTGCAGAAGCTGGTTGAGATCAGTTACTACAACATGACCCGTGTCAGGATTGAGTGGTCAAAGATTTGGGAGGTGTTGGGTCAACATTTCAACCAGGTTGGCTGCCATTCTAACACTCACGTTGTTTTCTTTGCATTGGATTCTTTGAGACAATTGTCCATGCGGTTTATCGAGATGGGGGAACTTCCTGGTTTCAAATTTCAGAAAGATTTCCTCAAGCCCTTTGAGCATGTCATGGCAAACAGCACATCTGCTACTGTTAAGGATATGATTCTTCGCTGTTTAATCCAGATGATTCAAGCTCGTGGCGACAACATCCGATCTGGATGGAAGACAATGTTTGGTGTCTTCACAGTTGCGGCCCGAGAACCCTACGAAGGAATTGTGAATATGGCTTTCGACCACGTTACGCAAGTCTACAATACCCGATTTGGCATTGTGATTACTCAAGGAGCCTTTGCGGATTTGATCATCTGTTTGACCGAATTTTCCAAGAATTCCAAATTCCAAAAGAAATCACTGCAGGCCATCGAGACTCTCAAGTCGACGGTCGTAAAAATGCTACGTACCCCAGAATGTCCATTATTTCATCGTGGTAATCCTGCACATAGCTTCCAGGGCGAAGGAACCAACTTGGCCAAGCAGCTTACTCGCCAGTCACAAGAAGAGCAGTTCTGGTACCCTATTCTGATCGCTTTCCAAGATGTCCTTATGACTGGTGATGATCTTGAAGTCCGGTCTCGGTAGGTCGCCATCCATCTCTTTATTTTTAGGCTTTCAACTAACACGATATTTCTAGTGCACTGACATATCTCTTCGAAACTCTTATTCGTCACGGTGGCGACTTCCCACGCGATTTCTGGGATGTGCTTTGGCGACAGCTCCTTTGCCCGATCTTTGTGGTTCTGCAGTCCAAGTCAGAAATGTCCAAGGTTCCCAACCATGAAGATCTTTCTGTCTGGCTATCAACCACCATGATTCAGGCGATGCGAAACATGATTACTCTCTTTACCCACTACTTCGATGCGCTGGAGTACATGCTCGGTCGCTTCCTGGAGCTACTTACTTTGTGTATCTGTCAAGAAAACGACACAATCGCCCGAATCGGTAGCAACTGTCTCCAACAGCTGATTTTGCAAAATGTCTCCAAGTTCCGAGAGGAGCATTGGCAGCAGATCGTCCGTGCTTTTGTCGAGCTCTTCAGCAAGACTACAGCGTACGAACTGTTCACAGCGGCAGCATCAATGACAAAAATGACAGAAACACCCACTAATGGGGAGGCTCAGTATGAAGCTGCAGCAGAAATTCCAGACTCCTTGCAGTCCAATGGATCTCAGAGTGCTGTCTCGCTCCAGGATGAGACAGATCCACCTCAAACGGAAGCACGCGCTGAGCTTGAGGATTACCGGCCGCATATAGAATCGCAGCAGCAACCCGCGGCGGTCACTGTGACACGGCGTCGCTTCTTCAATCGTATCATCACGAACTGTGTTCTGCAGCTACTCATGATCGAAACGGTCCACGAGCTCTTCTCCAACGACAATGTCTACGCACAGATTCCCAGTCAACTCCTTCTTCGACTGATGGGCTTGCTTAAGAAGAGCTATCAATTCGCCAAGAAGTTCAACGACGACAAAGATCTGCGCATGCGACTCTGGCGTCAGGGATTCATGAAGCAACCCCCCAACCTGCTAAAACAGGAGAGTGGCAGTGCTGCCACTTACGTGCACATTCTCTTCCGCATGTTCCACGACGAGCGTGAGGAGAGAAAGAGTAGCCGTGCCGAGACTGAGGCAGCTCTCATCCCCCTCTGTGCCGATATCATCCGCAGCTTTGTCCGCCTTGATGAGGAGACCCAGCATCGTAATATCGTGGCCTGGCAACCGGTGGTGGTGGATGTCATTGACAGCTACAATAATTTTCCCCAAGATGCCTTCGAAAAGCATATTGAAACATTCTACCCTCTAGGAGTTGAACTCCTGAGTCGTGATCTCAATTCAGAAATCCGTGTTGCTTTACAAGGTCTTCTACGCCGCGTCGGTGAAGTCCGATTGGGTGTAGCCTCGGATAATTCACTGGACGATCCCATCAGCCCTCGCAGCTCTGTGTCACAGGTGCAGTCGAGACGAGATAGTGCTAAGTGATTGTTTTTCCTTCTATCTTGTGACATACGGGTGATCCAGGCGTTATTATATTTTGTCTAAACACCTATATTGTTTTTCTAGCCTCGTCGAAAGTTCCCTCAGTTTACTGTATGCATTGTGTTGGTCTTTAGAGATGCATAGTTGTTTTGATAGGAAGTTTTTCTCTCTCCATTTTATCTCTTCATTTAGTTCTTCACTTGTAGAAGCTCCGTTCGTACTTCTAAAAGCGATGGAACGTCCGCTGGTTGGTAATGAGCCAGTAACCCGTTCATATCTTGTTCGGTCATTTCCACAAGGTCATCCAAGCTCCATTGCTCACACACAACAGACATCCTGGTAATTTGTGAGCTTTTCTGTACAATATACTGTCAAGCCTCATGGCCGAGTGCTGGGTACTTACCATTTCATTCTCTTCGGGCCTTCTTCCACCTTGGGAGCTACTTCACGCAGCTTCTTCCGTAGTTTTCCCACATTCACAATCGCAGCACCCATATTACTCGGAAGAGTTTCAGCAATCTTCTTTCGTACGATACTGGCCAGCTTCGGCCCATTGCCATTAGTGCTGACCATAATCTGCAGCGGACCATCGCGGTGCACACTTCCGAAATAGAAGTCGCACTCGGGTGGCACATCTGCGATATTCGCAGCAATGCGCCGCTCTTTGCAGAGCTTCCAGACTTGTGATGATGCCTCCGGGTCGTCAATGGCGCAGAGCACCATATCCGCATTGTCGAGGTCGCATGGTTCGAAATTGCGGTTAATGTGAGTGACTTGCTTCTCGGCGACTCGGTAGGCTACTTCTTCGTTCAGTCCACTAGCTGGACAGACGATAGTTACTATGGCGTCGGCGTTGAGAACATGTACGATCCGTCCTGCGGCGACCTGCATTTCCCCCAAAATTGGATTAGCTTCATCGGAAATTATATATCGGAGTGTATCATAGGTATGAGCATACCTCGCCACCTCCAACCACTAAGACATTCTTATTTTTGATCTGCCAGGCCAAGATCAATGAACCTCCTCCTTGAATTTCAGGAAACTTGGTCATTCTGAGAATAAATTTGTGGTGAAGTGGTTGAGTAGGTAACAGAATGCGTTTGAAGGACGTGGGGCCTTCGGTGGCCCACAAAAACCTCCCTCCCGCGCGACTTTTTTTCTTCCTTTTTTTCCTCCATTTTTCTTCTCCCTCTTCAATTTTTTCATCTGGGCAGCCATGCGGGGTGTGCAAATCTTCTCGGGCACGTCCCACCCTGGCCTCACAGACACCATCTGTGAACGGCTAGGAACATCACCAGCTAAAGCAGACCTCGGTAAATTTGCTAATGGCGAGACTAGCGTCAACATCGGCGTCTCAGTGCGAAACCAAGATGTCTACATTGTGCAGAGTGGAAGCAGCAAGATCAATGACAGTGTGATGGAGCTTCTCATTATGATCTCGGCGTGCAAGGGAGGCTCTGCCAAGTCGATTACTGGTATGTTACTGGTGTCAAAGAGCAAAAAAAAGAGTAGCTTCACTGACAATCTCTATAGCGGTTATGCCGTATGCTACCCGTCTTGTTTCTTGAACCAACCACGGTGGATGCTGACGCAGACACGAGATACTTTCCCTATTCCCGTCAATCAAAGAAGAAAAGTCATCGGGGTGCCATTACGGCCCGCATGCTTGCCAATTTGCTATCCGTTGCTGGCGTCGATCATGTCATTACGATGGATTTGCACGTGAGTATCTCTACGTGGATTATCTGCTTCTAATCTGATTTTGATCGGCACAACAGGCGTCCCAGATGCAGGGCTTTTTCGGCAAACCTGTCGACAACCTGTTCGCTGAACCGTTTATCGCTCGCTGGATCCGAATGAACGTGGCAGGATGGAAGGGTGCTGTGGTGGTGAGCAAGAATGCTGGCGGTACTAAGCGGGTCACCTCGCTGGCCGACAACCTGAAGCTTAACTTTGGTATTGTAACGACCGATCGCCGCCGTCCAAAGGTTCCAGTGACTATATCTGATAGCTCTGTTTTCTTCGATGGCGAGAATGAGGAGCCTCGACCTAACCGCCGACTTTTCGAGCTGCACCTGCAGCGACACCGGTCCACTTCCCTTATCCCAGAGGAGACCGAGCCAGAGCCCGAGAACCTGCGCCCTGAGACTCCTCCGGCCGCCCGTCGTCCCTCGGAGCTGGAAGCAGCATACGAGTATAGCGATGTCCGGGTGCAAGATGTGATCACCGGTCGTCTAATCCAGGGCCAGCTGGTTGACGATGATTACGTCGGATCAGACTTGGGTGGTGCCAGCACCCCAGGTAGTGCCGCTGGTGATCACATCGAGGTACCGGACGCCATGATGAATTCCATTATCTCCACCACCTCGTCCGCACCTCCTGATCATGCTCTGGGCGGCTCATTTGACGCTACCGAGTCTGATGACGAGGGTAGTATTGCTGGACCCGAACATGAGAAAACCATTACGCTGGTCGGTGAGGTTCGCGACCGCCCTGTGTTTATCGTGGATGACATGATCGACAAGAGTGGTTCTTGGATCGCCGCTGCCGAGACAGCCGTGAAGCGTGGAGGAGCTCGCAAGATCTACTGTATCGCCACTCACGGTCTCTTCGGAGCTGATTCCCTTGATCAGATGGAGGCATGCTCTTCAATTGATTATATTGTCGTTACTAACACCTTCCCGATCCCGCCGTCATTGCTCGCCCGTTCCAAGAAGTTGATTATCATTGATGTCTCATCCTTGCTATCAGAGAGCATTCGGCGGCACCACTATGGAGAGAGGTCAGTTTTCTCCAGTTCTCCAGTTCTTCCTTTCTTTATCATACTAACATCTCCACAGCGTCTCCGCTCTTTTCCAACTTAACGATTGAAATAATGAAGGTCCAGGGTTGGCGTTGATTTGATTTACAGGCTTCAAGTCTGTTATGATACCTACTTTTCTACGAAATGAAGAACCATTCGAAGCAGTGACCGCTTGTCGCGGTTCCACACGTAGTTTGTTCGTTTTCTCTGCTTTTTTTTCTTTTGTTCTCTTTGTCTCTTTTTTTTTTTTTTTTTTTTTTTTCTTTTTTCCACCCAACGATGCAGTCCACACTGGGTTCTGCAGGGGCATCTTGTTATCCACGAGGTGTTCTTAACGGAGCGTTGGCAGAGCAAACAAACCCGGGTTTGAGATTATCCTATCCAATTTTGCATCTAGCAAACTTGGAGCGGAGACTCACAACCCGACGAGAAATGAAGACACTGGTTTTCGTGGAAACACTTGGCGGTGAAACCCGTGTCGGATACTATTCTCGTACATTCATGATAGCAAACATTTCCCATAGTCGACTTATCAATATATTCGTTCACCGATTCTTTCTGTTCCCTCAACGGCCAATGCGGCTCCCCTATATTCCTTGAAGATTGCAATCGAGTCTAGACTCGGGATGTTGTCTCAGTGAACCTTGGAATTGACATGTCGACTATAATGGAATCCTTTTCAAAAGGAATTAGTCATGAGACAGGTTTCCTGAATTGATATCAATCAACTCAACCAGGACCTCGGGATGTTAGTTTCAAACATGGCGATCTAAACTATTAGTTTCGGTGTGTCCATATCAGAAATTTATTTGTTCATGTTCCTGGGTTGTTTTACCTGTTTATTTTGGGGAAGTGGAGTAGAGAAAAGAGAAAATGAATAGAATAAACTAATCTAAAATAATTTGTTGTAGGCAAGTTTCCGTTACGAGTAGTACAGACTATACCTGAGTAGTGAGTGCTACAAAACGTTTTCAATGGAGTCAAGTAGTGACACAGTGTTACTCCATGACAATAGCTATAACCATTGCAAGGTTCTAAGGCTGAAAGGTCAGGTTGAATATCATTGTTTGGATAAACAATTGGCCTGCAGAAGGGATCTATTAAAAGTAGACTCGTCACTTGTGGCATGAAAAGGAACTTTACCCGATATATACGGAATACCATGTGGAGAAGCATGGTCCAAGCGTATGAGATGTGTCGCGGATGATTAACCACCTAAGTATTGGAAATCAGAGATCGGCACAAATATGATGCAAAGCCAGGACTACCCCAGTTCTATACTTGGAAATGATGGAATTGAACCTATTCCATACTAAGCCCTTCAATTTCCAATTTCATCTTTCAACCCTTTGCTAAGTAGTAGCAGGATTATACGGAGTGCTCCGTACTCCATACTAACTACGACGTAGAGTAAGACCCACTTCATGATTACCCTAAGCTATACGAGTCAATCAAATGAACATGAAATGACAGGGGAAACGAATTTAAAGAAATCATGAGTAGATCATCACTTGCCAATTGTAATGCTCCGATGACATAGATCTCGATCTAGATCTCGGTGTTGCTGAGTATATTAGGATCGACTGGGACTTTTCAACTTTCAACATCTCAAATTTTCATATCTACCAACGATACTACTCAACCTGGCGTCATCTTAGACTAATTCAGTCAATTGATTTTCTTCATGCATGGAGGAGTTCGGTAGATCTAGAAACTTAGATCCACCTGGCACTCCATTTGGTTTGCTATGTTTTCCCTCCTGCATCTCTCGGCTTTGATTTTTTATTTTTTACTCTGAAAATTTATTTATGCTTCTCGGCTGAGATTCAACAATCAACGGATACGTGCGTCACGGCCTTCTGCAGTCTTTGAAGGCTCTACTGGAAAGTGGACTAGGCCTTAGTTATTGAATAGACTGTTTGTATCCTCAATTTCGTGGCTATATAATGGCCGCTGCCCGTTTGAACGATTCACATATACAAGGCTCCTTACAATTTCCAAAGCATTCACCTCTACCTATCTTCTTATTCTTCTTTTTAATTCCAACCTTCTGCATTGCCTCTCTGGGATCATTCTCCGGTGATCGACATCCACAATCCAGTTTCCAGATCCCCGGGCTCACGATACTTTTACTATCAAGTAGGTTACAGAGTCCCGGGTCAAACTAAAAGCTGAGCTAACTCCAACCCTCATCAGAACCAGAACGATCAAAATGGCAAACCAATGCTCCGGTCACGTCTTCGTCATTATTCAAGCCACGAATGGTAATATCCTGACGTGGCGCTGCTCCGATTGCAACTCAGGCCCATTCGTCGCTATCTGGCGGTGCAAGATCTGTGGTTATTTCCGGTGTAATGCCTGCCACAATGCAAAGGCATAGAAGGTGAGTAAGTACAAGGCTGAGCTGAATTTGCAGGTGGTTCCGAGGTCTCATGCTAATGCAATTTACCCAAAGTGGTTCAGCCCTCAGACCTTTTACCCCAGGGTATCCCTATCCCATCCAACATATTTTGATCCTATGCATTTGCGGTTCCCAAAAGTCTCCGAAAGTTTCAATGTTTGATTGGGGTGCATTCAGATGGAGTTTTTCTCATTTCCATTCATTATAATGATTATGTTCCTTTGCAAGGTTTACTATTAGATGGCTCAGCTTCTTTCAGGTGTTTTATATACTCTACAGTTTGGTTGATATCGGGATCGGAAAAAGGAAACAAAGATCTTACCAATTACATGTCTCCAAGGTTCTTTCCAAGGATCTCCAGGGCTGGTTCAAACCCAAGAAACAATCGGATCCAGAAGCATTCGAGATCGCCCATAAGATAGAGAATCCCTTTCTTGTACCAGTAATACGCGCACGCAAGTCTACGTAATAGGAACAATCCTTGCATAAATAGAGCCAATGCAGGGTCTTGCTTCATAAGGCCTTACAGCAAGTACCGGCATAAACGCCAATGGCACATTGCAACCCTACCGGACGCATGCACCCCAATGGCCGCGCAAGTCGAGAACAAACGAAAGATGCAATACGCAAGACGCAATACGCGAGACGAGGATGAGACGTATGGAGCTGGGTCCCGGGTCTCCACTCGATCTAGCGGAAGAGATATCCAGAAAAATGAAAAAGAAAAAAGAAAAAAGAAAAAATGAAGAAGAAAAAAAAAGGACGCGTTTCGTTTCGGGGAAGATGTTGAATAAGATAAGTTCGATTTGGAATGGCATCCATCTACAAGGTGTCCTATAGTGAAGACGGCGTATTCCAGTTCAACGTTGTATGCATGTAGTGCGTACTCTGACCCGCGTTGGCTGTAGGATATGGAAATGTAAAATCTGATTTACCTACGGCGTACTCCGTACTCGTAGTCTATCATATTGTTTGTATTATAGATCAGTCCTTAAGAGCAAATCAAATTCATGAATCGAGAGCTGTTCGAGTACCGGATCGGTTAAACCCGTCTCCACCGATCCATGCAAGGACTTCTGGAACTGGTTCCGAGGTACGGTACTTTCTTTCGGTGGGGTAGTAACGTTGGGGACAGAAGGCTATTAGCGCCAAAGTGGAGAAGGACTTGGCACAGGCGCTCTGCGCGTCAATAACAAAGCTATTGTTCAGTAGT
Source organism: Penicillium taxi (assembly GCF_028828555.1). Classification (NCBI taxonomy): domain Eukaryota; kingdom Fungi; phylum Ascomycota; class Eurotiomycetes; order Eurotiales; family Aspergillaceae; genus Penicillium; species Penicillium taxi. The sequence continues at coordinate 4,810,972 of NW_026643207.1, read as the reverse complement.
TAGACTAATGTGAGGTTGTTGTAGCCTTATGGCCTTGGCCTTGAGATAAGACTTGCGACGGATGTTGAATGATCAGATTGAATTACTTTATATTGGGTCTTGAAATAGTAGATAAAAGATAAAAGATAAAATTGCTGGATGTATCCATACTGGAAATCCATAAATAGCTCGCTCAGCTAGAACAACTACGTGTAAATGCTCTAGAACACCGTTAGCGTACGAAGCCACCCCCTAAAACAGATCATGTACTCACCTCGGTGATCTGGTTCACAGCCAGCCCAGGTTCAGCCATCTCAGCATCACACAGGAAATTCAAAGGCAGCCACACCAAATGACCCCTGATGCGATCCAGCTTCTCACGCACCTCTTGAGCCGGCATGAACGGATCGAACAGATGGCCCTGCTTGTGCGCACCGCGAGGGTAGAAGTGGTCATAATCTTCAAAGGTCTTGATGTGATCGTCTGGATCGGCCCGGAATAGCACCCGATAGGTTTCGGTGTTAGTAGTAGCCCGCTCAGTCCAGGCGTTCCAGACCGCATCGCAGAGTGGATCGGCGACAAAGTCGTTCTCAGCACCTTCGTGAATCGAGTTTAGACAGACGTCTGGTGGCTTGGCGTTGTCTGATTCGGATGCATCGTAGTCCTGGGCTTCGAGGAGGCCCATGTGTTCGCGCCAGAGCTGTCGGCGCAATGTGGCCGCCAGTCTGGCTGCACGGTATGGCTGACCGTCCATTGTGCTGTCGATGAAGTCCTGGTCTTCCATTACGATGGCCAGTTCGCTGTCGTGGGAGCCGAGCTGCGACTACATGGGGTTAGTCGATGCATGAATGATTCAATCTTTTTTTCACTTACTCGATCGTTGATGTTCGCACTGCCGCAGATAATGATTCGGTCATCGACAATGCAAACCTTCCCGTGTACATAGAGCTCTTCCTGTACAAAGTTTGCCTTTTCAGCCTCGGGGTCGCCTTCCCAGACCTCGTCAGACATCTTACCACCATTCAACATGGTGGTATGAGCCACAGAGTCTCTGCTAGCATCGCCCAAGGCTTCGCGGTGCTGCTCAACCTGCTCCTCGTATTTCGCCAGCTTGTTCAGTTGCTCTTGTTTCTGATTGTTATCAACTTCGTAGCTCTTTTCGTTCTTGTCCGCATCGTCACCGACGGAAGGATGAACACTCTCGCTCATGATGGACTCGGCAATACCACGTTGAATATCCTGGTAAGTGACATCGGCCTTTTTCATAAATTCCTCAAGCTCTGGGGACTTATTAATTCTATCATAAGCCCGTAGAGCGAATACGAAGACGTGCTCTGATAGATATTAGTACGAAGTATAGGCTTGACAGTGAGAAAACCTTTTACCTTTCGGGTCGACGCCCGCATTTTCAATCTGGCCCATGATTGAGTGCTCGCCTCGACAGATCGACTTATACTGATAGTCCATAATGGCTCTGGTGCCTAGAGCAGCATTATCACGCAAGTCACCCGCAAACCCAGGAATGGCGGGAATAACGATGATGACGCGGAATTTGCGGCCCTCCTTGCCAGCTTTCACGCAGGCATCAACAATAGCACGGCCGATAGTGTTGACTATTGGGCGTTGCTGGTCACCGGTAGCAGTGACTACGGCAAGAATTAGCATCGTAATTGTATAGGGGCCTAAGGGGGTGGCATACTAAAGAACTGGTTCTCGATGTAGACGAAATGCTGAGCATTACGAATAGTCTCGATGTAAGCAGTCTGAATACTATGCTCATTCAAGATGCCGCTACTCCAATCATCACTGCTTCGCACCAGCTGCGCACGAACGGAGCCTTGCTGTCCACGTGGCTTACTCAATAATGGCGTAAGGGGATGCTGGATATATTCACCGCAAGGGTACTTCGGCCGCTGAACAGCAACGATATCCTCGTCCTCTCCAAGACGGCCTTCCAGAGTGATCCAGTCTACATTATCACTTCGCTTGTACTTGTCACGCTTGACAAAGTTCCAGCGGAGAACGAAATGCTCCGCGATATCATAGACACTGTCGCCAATAAGCCCGAATGCGACGTCGTGCCACGGCATACGACCGTACTCGGCTTTGCTAATTTCGTTACTCTGCCAATCTTCAACACTTTGGAAGTCCATAATTCTGTTGTTGTTAAATTCTTGACCGGGGAAGATGTCGTCCCGCAGACCAGCTGGATGTACGTCGGAAAGAGGGTGTTGGCGGGCATCCCAACGTCCAAAGCAGAGGTCAATTCCACCGATGAAGGCCATCGCGTAGTCAATGACAATAAATTTCTCGTGATGTGCCTGTATTGGTTAGTTGAATGCGATTGTGAATCTTATGTATCGTAGAATATCTACCCAGTAGAGAGTCATGTCTGCCGCATTCTCAAAGATGTTGTGGTCCGGATGGCGCAAAACACGAATATTGCCATGACCGGGTGTACCCTCAGGACATAGATTTTGCAACGCATGCTTGGTGTGTGCCGAATTGCAAGTCAGAGCTTGGTTAACCTGGAAAGAGATGGTTGTTAAATTTCCAGGTCCCTTTCCCAGAGATTATTAATCTCACCTCCTTGTAGACGATAATGTAGATCTTCACACCCGCCTCGGCACGACGCTTTAGAATATGATCCAACCGCCATTCTTGATGTTGTACAGGAGGACGACGGAGGAACAACTCAGGAGATATCCACCAATCAGCGAGATAGATGGTCTCAGTAGCCTTCTCCAGCGCCTCCGAGACAGCCCAGAGATAATCTAGTCCATCAACATACCACTTGATGCGATTACCTTCATGGATAGGCGCATATGATTGGAAGCGGTGGGACTCGGCAATGGCCGATCGTTTCTCATCGGTAGCTTGTTCGTGGGCCTCATCGTGACGGTGATTTGGGTTGATAATATTAAAAAATTTGCCGACCTTGTGTTTCATATGAGCTGCACCAGCTCTAGCATCATGGAACTGGGAGTCGAGATGGGAGTCTATTTTTGCCGGTGAATATGAGTAAGAGAATTTAAGTGATGAGCAAAGATATTCAGGGGGGAGGGGATCAAACCTTTGAGAGACTCTTCCAACTGGTCGAACTTCTGCTCGAGCTTGTCTTTAAATTTCTGCATGGTTGGGGGAGATGTGGAGGGGAAGGAGGGGAATGGATCTGACTACTAATTGACCACTGATGTCAGGCAATTTCACCCGCGGTTCACTCCCTTATTCGAGATCGCCCCACATGGTGCCGTAAACTTATTATACAGCTGAATTGTAAGGCATATAGGTACTACTAAGTGGGAGAAATATAAAATGATGATTATATAGATCTAGAGACCAATGGTATTATGAGATAAGATTGGAGAAAAAGTGGCCAGACATCTGGCCATCGTTCATCAGTGGAGAAGGACAGGTGGACGACGTCATAGCCGATCTCCACACAGAAAATTAGGTTGATAAGTATATATCTGAGCAGCTTTGATATTCAAATGCATGAATTTATTCAAAGCTTTGGAAGTCTATTGGTGAACATATATCCCCAGGTAGATCGGTGGCTACGTGGCCCTTCCCTGTCGAGATGGTGTGGTAAACTATACCCTAATCTGTACCTTAGATGTGTTCTCGTCAACAAAATCGGATGTATATATACCGACCTTGAGCTAAGGCTACCTAGGGAAACAGCACCTATATACATGGGCACTGGACACGGTGAGCTGGAAAGGTATTAAATTATCTTAAATGAGGTCAGAACACTAGCCCTCGAGACCTTGAACGGCCTTCAATACATTCGTTCAGGTTCACGGGTGTTTAGAATAAGCAAGGATTTGAGCATGTCAGTACACGGTTAACCACCTGAAACCCATGAAAATATGCAGTAGTAGGAACCTTTCAAGGTTATTTACCTAGCTAGATAGGTACCTTCAAAAGTTGAATCAACTGGTGTTTGTATCTACACTTTAATGTGTGGTGTCATAGTAAGTCTTAAGTTCCAAGCGACCAACTCTGGAGCGGCCACAAATGTTGTGACATTTGAATTTTTCAACATGGACAGCCTCTAGAATCACAGTTTGCAGCTCTCTCGAAGCCCATTTTACAGGAATAAATTGGATGTGACAGTGATGGTGACCGGGTGTTGTTTGTTTGGAATGCTTACCCGGTTGATCACGTGACTGGGAAAACAACGTTGTCTGAGGAACGGCTTGCTCTGTTGATTCCCTCACGACTTTTGACACCACGCGGCCCACGACAACTCCACGACACTTGGATAGATCAGTTGGGAGGTCAAGGTGATTTATTCACCAGATATTAGTTTTGGTTTTGTTTTTTTATGTTTTTGAATGGTCATTCATCGCCACGACTGCTCGTAAAAAACAGTGCAGGCCCTCCACTCATCTCCTGGGTGACGGGATCTCCTCCACACTCCTCACCGACCAGTCTGAAACTAGAATGCCTCCAGAACTAGGTGAGACTATCTTAGCCCTTTCCAGCCAGTCTACTGCTTGTGTCGTTACTCATGCCCCTCAAACTGTAGCACGCGCCCAGTCCCAAGGGAGCGTGTTCCCCCAGACTGCGCAACATATGGGACCTCATAGCCGGCCAGGAACGGCTGAGCCCATGCGCTCTCGATCAGAGAACATGTCTAGATCTGGTCTCCGTCCCAGATCTCGAGGATCAACAGCCAGCATACATTCTAGCACGACACAGCAAACCCAAGATCAACACATGGACAGCTTTCCGCAACAATTCATGCCATCCCAAGTTGCCAATCAAACCATGTTTGCCAATAACCCCGAGGACATGATCATGCGATATGGTCATCAATTTCATCACCCCCATGCGGCTATAGACCATGATGCTCATCCGGTTATTTCTCGACCCGATGAATACCCCCAGCACGCGATGCAAGCCCATAACCTGTCACATCACTCATTGCCTCCGAACGTTGCTCAGAGTGGGATTTCTGTTCCCCAGTACCAGCCCATGTATGATAGTGGGATCGAGAACCACATGCCAGAGCAGATAATCGAGAGCCAAGAAATTTCCGACATAGGTGGGAAGAAAAAACGGGGGTCCAGCTCAACCCAAGCTAACGACAATGAGCTGCGTAAGCTGCTTCGCTCGTACGAATCCTACTCGCTGCAACAGATGGCTGCCGAAGTCATGAAGCATGAAGGCGCTGGTGGAAAGGCGGAGAAAGTGAAGCAGGTCTTCGCCATGATTTGGTAATGATTCATTTTGATCTGGAATTGAACATCGGCGTCTAATATCTCTTATAGGTTGCGAGAGAACTGCCGGAAGAGCAACGATTCAGTACGACGAGACCGCGTCTATTGTTGCTATGCCGAGAAATGTGGAACGGAACGAGTATCAGTCTTGAACCCAGCATCTTTTGGAAAGCTGGTTCGCATCGTTTTTCCCAATATGCAAACTCGACGACTCGGCGTGCGTGGCGAGTCCAAATATCATTATGTTGACTTGTCAGTTATCGAAGAAAAGCAGCAGCGGCCACCACTAGCAGTCAGTGTCCATGCAGGACTCAATCAGCAGGCTCCGATTGCGGCTCCGGAAAGACCACTCAGTGGTATGCGATCCAGGAGGTAGGTTACTTAATACATCTGATATATTATCGAGGTTACTGACCCAGATCTTAGTATGAGCATCGCCCAACCAACTGCAGACACTGCAGTTTTCCCTTCACCCACAACCTCCTTCGCTCCGAGATTACAGAGCAACTCTCCCATTACTGGCTTTACCTCTGGCCCGGATGCCATCGTAACGACTGAAAATGTTGCTCATCAGGCCGGTAAAATCGTTAATCTCATGCTGCAATTCCCCACGGACGAGATGGTCTCCGCTGAGAACGACTCTTTCAACCTGCCCGATATTCGTCCCTACTTGCCGGCAAACACCGATCTCAAGGTTGCAGATGCGCTTGGAGCTTTATACCGATCGCACTGTATCTCAGTCATCGACAGTTTCCGATTTTGCAAGGAACGCAATCTCCTGAAATACTTTTCTGCCTTCCACGGAACTTTGACCGTTCCCGTCCAAAAACTTTTAACTCATCCTAACGTAGCCGCATGGATCAAGGAATGTGACTGGTTGATGTACCAAAAGATGATCCCTTTCGTTGCGCCTCTCACCACTCAAGTCGTCCCGAAGCCTGTTTTAGATGCTTTTCGATCCATCTCTAATCGCCTATGCAATCATATTGCCGAAACATTCAAAAGTCAGCCGACTCATATGACCGTTGCGCGCCTTATTCCAGCCAATATCTTCTGCAAGCTTCTCAAGCAGATGCTTGACGTTAACCAGGCTGCCAATGCGGCCGCTGCATGGCTCTGCCACCCGGATAATCGCATTCAAATGTGGGAGGACTTCAAGACTCTCGTGGACCCTCAAGAGATGATGACGAAGGCCAATCTTCCGACTGCCGTGCTGAAGGCCACTGAGCAAATATTTAAACACGACGTCCGTGCTCTGCTGACGCCGGTGAATGAAATTGACGCTACGGGATCCCTACCGTTCTATTCCAAGCCAGATACTGCGGAAGATATCGCTTCTCACGTTTGTCCCATTGAGAACAGCCCTGGAGATCAAGAGTACAACTTTCCAGACAAGTGGATCTTGTTTATTCTCAATCTACAAGTTATTTTCAAGTCCTATTCTAGCAAGTGCATTATCGCGAAAGCTGATGCTCTTTGGGATAACATTCTGCACCGCTTGACACTAGGCGGAGCACCCAGTTTCAGTGCTTGGTGGATGACAAAGGTGTTCTTTCACGAGATGATGGTTTGGCAAGCAGAAAAGGGCGGTTTCATGAGTAGCACTGCTGCCTCAGTTGATGCCCTCTCTTTTTCTGAGGAACCAAACCAAGTGGGACATTTTCAGTTTAAGCAGAACGGACGATCAACAAACCGCACCTCGTATGATGGTGATCAGCACATATCCAACCCCAACCACCCTGTGAACCAAAATGGGCCACATATTCCAAACGATGAAGGGGATGTCAAGCACATCCCAAATGACAAGGAGCTATCACTTGAAGATCCTGGCCTTCAAGGCCCAAACAACGATGACAGCGCCATTGACCTCGAAGACGACCCGCTGATGATGGTGGTTGGTAAATATGGAGACATGATGGCATCTGACCCCGCGGACGCCGAGGGTGATGTAGTTGTCATCTAAGTTCATTTCTCATTTCCTTTGTTATTTTCCTTGATTTTATGATTGGAGTTTCGGATATCCCGGTGTAAGTAGCTTATTCTTCCTGTGCCTTATTATTGGAAAGGTTTTCTATATTGGTGGGCGGCGTTTCCCACCATTCTATCTGAACGAAGAGATGAGACACGAGCATGGGATTCAGCCCGTGCATTTTGCATACAAAATGTCCCTGGTATAATTGTGCCCGAGGTTTGAAGTTTTTCTCGTCATAAAACATTTAATCGGACTGCATCCTCGGCTTAGTTCCTACTGACTTTACTTTCTTATGTTGTATCTATGGGTATCTTGAACATACACTCTAGCGTTGCATACATCCTAGCTCAAAGCCGAACTAGATCATAACAATGCTTGTCGGCTCTGCCTTCACATTTATCTTTCCTCAGGCTGTTGCTGCCAAGTAGCGTCTCTTGCTCACCGATGAGCAGAAGCGATAGCTTCCGTATGAGAAGAAGGTGGAGAAGCTCATGAAAGAGCCCTCCACGTAGCAGCGCATCCCCAGATAAAACCCATCAACAACACTGCTTCCAACAACAAAGGAGAAGGTACCGACCTAGTCAAAATTCTCCAATCATTGCGTCCTTCGTCAAGAGTTTCATCCGAAGATACTGTTCAATTCCGGGGATATCCGACGACCAGTTGAAATTGGAAATTCTTTTCGATGTGGATGTCCTGGATCTAGCCCGTTGCTACCTCAAAATTCGGGTGAAATTTCCACAAGCATTCACGAAGAAATTCCCTTTTCGGAAGGAATACTAGTTATTCCCCATTTCTTCGCAGTGGAGCTGCGAGAGCTCATACTATTGCCTCGGGTACGGCGTCGAATGTTGATATTGGATAGCGGCGTAGATTCGGTCTTTTTTCAAAAATCAAAAACGATCATGATAAAACACGTAAAATGGGAGTAGCAGCGATCGAAGTGAGATATGGTGAGAAAGACTGAGTTCTTTGCATTCGTAATTTTGTTTGGCGCAATTTGGTTCAGTTTCTGGACCGACTATAGCAGAAGCTCACTGCTGCTCAGTTGCCTCTCCCTACCCCCGCAAACCACCACTCCTGATTCTGTAGCTGTCTCTTTCTCTCACTGCTGTATAGCTGCAGCATCCCATAATACTGGCTAGCTGCCTAAATCGATTAGATATGACGAACCATGAGTATGGTGGGTTGGAAAAGATGAATACGTCCTTCACTAAACAAAAGAAAAGGAATTACAGAATGAGCAACCTGGCCATTAGGGAGTTCTCTACGCTTTACGGTCAAGCAATGAAGCTTCAAATTGCTCTGAGTTTTTCGCAAGACACCTGAATAGTTCGTCTTTATAATTTGCGGGCGAACAAGAAGCTTCTCCATCGATAGCTCTATCGGATTTCTTCCACGACCGCATATATTTTTGCACACTACGTACGACTCTGGAATCAGAAATTGGCTATGATATGATGTGATAAACACGATTAATGATGAGTATGAGCATCTGAACCAGCTAGATCATCAAACCCATTGATCGATACCATCGCCTCACTCGTCATCCACCGGTTCTAGAGCCTATATCTATTCATCAATTTTTTTTTTTTTGGTTTTGTCCTATCTTATGTCTACACTACTATGAGTCGTCTAATTTGGATGAAAACCGAGGAATTTCATTGAGACTTCATCTATTGTGTCTCGTAGAATAGAGGTAAAATGGGTTGTCAAAAGGTGTTAGTCTATCACGGAACCGACGAGAGGACCTGAAATTGATAACCCTTAATTACTGGCTCCTTAGAGAACGAACATAATATCTCGATATAAAACTTAAAGGTAATGAATATTGTCAATCTTTGCCGGATTGCACTAGATAACCCAGGACTATCCAATAAGGCTACCCTTATCGTTGGCACAATTGCCAACAAACAGAAACTTGCCTACTTCCTAGTGCAATTTCTTGATGACATCACCGAAAATGAGGGTTTGACTACCCAGGACAGAACGCAGTACTTTTCAAGGGTGAAAAGGAAGAAGCTTTGTTGAAAGAGTAACTTACAGAAATTCCCTTTGACGCATGGGAGTTTTAGACTTGGATGGACGAGACCGGAGTGTAGCCCCAAACTTGATTTCGATTTTAGGGTCACAGGTGACCATTTGGAGTCTTAGTTAGCCGGGTTTGCTACCTTGTTCTATGCTTTACCTTCTGTAAGCGACAACATAATGGCTAAATACCTTACGAAACTACGTACCTACACATACAAATAGCATCAAAATCGTAGAACACAAGAGGATACGAAATAATAGACTCAAAGTCTAACCTATCACATTATCTTGTCAAGAATTTTGCTCTTGGCCTCTCGAAATGAAAATCCAGTAGTAAAAGTTATCCTCTTATAATAGCTTCTTCTCTTCGAGCCGCCTGCCCGGCTCTTTTGATTTCTGATAAAGCCACCAACAAATTAAGACAGCCGTAGTCACAGGTACTATGATGCTAATCCAGACCCACCAAACTCCTGCTCCTGTGATGGTGCCCCCAAAGACCCCAGCACGAACCACCGTCGCTGCAAAGGTACCTGGCAGGAATGCCATTGTTAGGACAGCAATTGCATTCATAGGTGCGGAGTCTTGCTTCATGCTATTGCTGATTCGGATGTTATTAGTGGCATCTTGCTGGGTCATGAGGTTGTAGACCAGGGACATAGTGCTGTCTTTGCGCTGTTTGTAATTGAGAAACCAGATCTTCTGCTCGCTGGTAGACAAAAGGACTATACCGGGAGATCGATGAAACGAAGCGGGAGTGGACGTTGCGAATAGCCGTAGCTGTGATAATGCAAACATCCGCATTTCCGAGATGAGAGTCAGTATTCTGGGATATTATTTGGAGTTGTTTTGTCAGATATTTTAGTTTGGCTCGATCCTCGGCCTCAAGACCTTCAAGCTGGTCGTCTACTTTATTGATTTGAGCCCACATAAAGCGTCGGAAACGTTTGACGTGGAATTTGGAAGCCTCAAAGGACAAAGTTGAAAGTATTATGTGGATTTCAAAGGGGTCATCTAAAAAGACAGCTGGCCTATCAGCTGCAGAAGTGGTGTTCAGTGCAATTTTGAGTAAAGATTTGAGCGTCACAATGGATGTATCGAGTTCTTTGTGAGAAATAACATATGTTGTAAGGTTGCGGGTGGTATCGTAGCGCATGTAGACTGACAGCGGTGCTCCTTGGACCTGTAGATTCCAGCGAGGGTGTTGACAGAACAAATCTGAAGGTGGAATCACTATTTGTTACATCGGAAATTTGGGAGGTGATTATTTTCACCACAGGAAAGAAGCTTCCCATAATTATCTGCTGACCAATTTGAATGAGGAGCCCAATAATCTGGTCGACCGATCATGTTCATCATAAATAGAGGGTTAAGTTCCAGAGTGTTGAAGAGCTGATTAGTATTCTCTTGAGTCAATGCGATCTGTGGCCCATAAGAAGTTCCCTCGATAGGTGTCAAGGGCACGAAGCTTAGACACAGTCAATATAAATGAAAGAAAGCTATTTGAGGGAACCTTGAATTCTTATAAGACAAGCATGCTGTGACTTGAAGGAGTATTGCTTGGTTGTTTTGTAGCAAATAGCTTGAGCAATTTAGCTGTCTAATGTCCGAAACAAGAATGGAGACAAATGACCATCTTACCCGTAAAAGCTCGCCCATTTGGGCCTCATCTAGTATTAGCCATTCTTGAAATTATTAGCATCAAGTATAAAATTATGGCCCTGAGTTGAAGCAGCACCTACCTCCTCCCAGTGAGCTAACCTTCAGGCATTCTACCCGAGTTTCAGGAGAAAAGTTATCCCTTTTCTCCAAATGTTCATGACATTGCACGGCATTGAAGACCTGCTGAAGAGACTTGAGATTATCGAGCGGGTAATGGCCCCTGTCAAGGTTGAAATCGAAGGCAAGTTCATTCACAGATAGATCTGAGGCTTCGGCATATCGGTTTACATCATTTTGCGCTCTAGAGTTCGGGCGCTTCTCCACCTCGGTATGTACAAGGGATGCCTCGAGTTTAGAGAACTTGGTCAGATGGCCAGCCTCCGCCTGGTTGAGTGGGTCTTCTTGTTCGGACATGGAAAGCTACTACACAATGCTTTAACGGTGATGTACAAGAAAAATGACGAAAATTTTAGCAACAAAAGTCGAAATGCGGCCTGAAGCAGCACCTTTTAAGATCCAAGTGGTAGTTTTTATTCAGCCCCATTTTATACACGTCAGCCTTGGCATTTACCTGATTGTCCACTTACGTGAGCCTTGCCGCCGAGGCTGATTTGAATCAAATACATAGCTTTGGAGAGCGGCGGGAAATAGAAACTAGATGTGTTCATATAAAACTGTGGAAATGAAATCTACCAGGTACTAAAAAGGCTACCCAGGTACTCTGCACAAAGGAGGCAACTGCCGCTTTACCAAGATATTATTTGAATGTGTCTCCCCCTAAAATTTGACAGTCATGAACATATAATTGGCAATCGGATACCATTTACTTCCATGTAGCTCCCCAGGCCTTTTAGTCTTAATTTGTCAATCTACTTACCTGACATTCCTAAGATTATATTGAGGCTTTGAAACCTTCCTTTCAACCCTGGGACTACAATTTGAAAAAGAGCTCAGCTAAGTTTATTATTAGCAGATTTTTGGCTATTCGTAATCACTGAAATCGAATAAAATAGTAGTTACAGCCACATGGGCAAGAGTCAAAATGGTTCTAGGATTCAGCCTCTTAGGCCCAAGAGCCGAAGTGCCTCGTGTACCCTCTCCACTTGAGCCGCTTAATGTTTCTGCCCCTCACGCTCATAATTCTTGGATTCTTGAAACTTCTCAATTCAGTAATTATTACGTTTCATGATAATCGAAATGTCGTTTAATCCAACATATGATGACATTTGCGCAAAATTTGACTTTCTGATCGCAAATGGCATCATAAATTACCAGCAAAGCCAACCCATTCTTGTTGAGGATCAGGGCATGATAGTTCGTTATCGTAATCCCCCATTTATCCCATTATTTTTCTGAGATTATATCTAGTTTTCATTTCATATGATTGAATCCCTCGGCACAAAACCTCAAGCTGGGGACGAACTGATATCAAGCGGAGTCCACTCTCAGCCTATCTTATTTGGTCCGGGTAGCGACATAGCGAAAGATCATCCCGATATCTGTATAAGCACGGTCAATGGCACACACCACCTTGCTTTTAATAAATATCCTGTTTTCCGACCAATGCTGCTGCTGCTGACACTGGATTCTTATCGTCGGCAGCATGAGCCCCTTTCTATTGATGACATAACTGCGGGGTGGAGCGTGCTTTGTGGATTGGAAGAGGAGCATTTTGTTTTCTTCAATTGTACCGTCCTTGCGGGATCAAGCAGAGCGCATAAACATCTACAAGTTGTTCCGGCACCTGGGAAGCATGAGGGTTATGATGAGCATTTTAAATTCTTTCCGGATTATGATGATGCATCGGAGAAAAGTCATCCTACTTTTCAATACTTCTTGCAAAAATTTGAAGAGTTACCTGGAAGTGGGGTAAGAAATTGTGAGCACTTAGTTGAGATCTATGAGTATTTACTGCAACAAGCGAGGCATAAGCTTCTCTTGGCAGATGATATTCCTTGTCCTCACAATTTCGTTCTTACAAAGAGATGGATGGTGGTTATTCCTAGGCGGGCCCAAGTGTCTTTTGGTCTTACGGCAAACTCTCCCGGAATGATGGGCTCAATTTATATTTGGAATCAAGCGCAGCTGGACGCATGGAAAGAAAGTGGCCCGATGAATGTTCTGATGGGATTAGGACTACCAAAGAGAGATTGATATCGAATCAAGAAATTTTGTTCATTTAGCAGAAGAATACCTAATCCCGAGGTCCCCTTATGACTTCTACCCTTGCAAGGTTTACCCAACCTTAGTTTGATGTATAAATCAAAACTACAAAAAACACAAAACGTACAATAATCAGTATTTTCATGTGGTGCTTTTGGTGGTCTGGAATTTTCGTGTCTCGGTGGTCACCTGCCGCATAGAAAAATGGACACTAGATCGAACCAGTATTCCTCAGATAAAACAGCCAGAACAGGTTGTGCTTTCTACTCCTAATTCCTCTGTGGCGCAGGCCTTCTTGTTGACGTTTGGGGACCTTTTTGGGTCCAATCTGGTCTGGTTTCTGGCATGACGGGCCCAGGATCAGCTGATCCTGGATATTGCTGACTTCCGAACTGTCGCTGCGGTGGGGTTGGCCACCCAAGAGCAACATCTAGCGGCAAAGGGCCTTTTGATTCTGTCGCTCGCTTTAGCGGGCGTAGCTAGCTAGTAGCCGATAACTGAGAACGGGGTTTTACTGCAGTAAGATGATATGGAGTTTACTGCAGTAAATAGGGAGTTGGTGAGCTTCAACGAACCACTACTCAACACCGTAGAAAATTCACCTAGTGTAGTGGATTCTATGATACTGAATATTGCGGTTGTTGTGAAGTCTGCTTTTTCATTGATGAAAGAACTAGCTACTTATAGTATATGGGTGCTCCTCTGTCCTGGACGAATGTTGACATTCGTCCGAGACAGAAGAGACGGTGAAGATGGAACATTACTGTCGCGAATGCACATCGCTTAAGGGTGTCGTTTGCGATGAATGCATATCATTCAAGGATGCCGTGATATACTAATTCTAGTTCCAGAGTCATTGCCTGGGCAGAAGCTTTTCGGCCGAAATATTTTCCGTATGTTGATGGCCTTGTTTTTCGGCTGTCGCAACAGATTCTTTTGATTCTTTTGATTCTTATAATTATCATGCTTTAATGAGTTATGAGCTTACCTCAAATGGAGAACGCGAAACCTCCCGATCTATTCCCCGTGAAGCGAAAAATGATGCTCTGAACTATGCTTTTAGGAAATATAAGCCCTTAATAAAGATCTGGAGTCGATTTGCAGTCACCAAAATATGCATTGAACTCTTGATTCATCGCCTTTTTATCAACGATGGCCGCAATCATAAGTAAGAAGGCACGAGTACAAACTGGAACACCTCTTTTGCTCTTTATTGATTCAGGTGACTGATAAGGTACCATCATTTGATATAGCTCATATCACCCCTCGAACAAATGTCTATACATTGCGTTTTGAATAGTGAAATAACTCGTTTCGATTTCTTTGGCGGTTGAAAAGTATTATGCACTAGAGAGTTGTTGTACAGTTAAAATATAACACAGTCAGTATATAATCGAAATTAGGAATAATAAATGAAGGATAACTTTATTGCTATGCATGATCTGGAGTCCGCAGGGGGATGGAGGATTCAGTCGTGGTGTACACGGTTACGAAAAGTCAATTTTATAGAAATTTCGACAACTGAGGAGTAGATAGTTTGACTCAATCTATTCTTACCTCCTGGGCTGAAACACCACAATTTTCCTACAACAATACCAGCATAATAGTGGTGTTCCTTCAGTGTGTTGGGCAAATTGCACGCTGACCAATCAGTAAAGTTGACTCCTTTTCGTTTCAACCAGATCATCTACCACCACTCCTTCAGCCGCTGGTGCCGAGCTCACGACATCCACTATCTTGTCTGTACTCACTGCTACTGTGACCGCTTGCCTATCCGGAGCTCGCGACTGTCCAGCATCCGCTAAGTCGACTTTTGTGACCACTGAGACAATGAAAGCTTCAAACACCGCCTTTATAGTGGCTGAGGGCAAACCGAGCTCGGTCATCACACTATTGTCTGCGCTTCCAACTATCGCAGCGAGTAGTTCTAGTGCGGTAGAACCCACAGATGTCACAAAGGAAGCTGTGGTTGGACAAAGCACCTACATTTACTCTGAAACTGCATCCGCCGAATCAAGTGTGCCTACTTCTTCGACCAACGTCGATAAGGGAGCAATTAGCCAAGGAATCTCTACGCCTGTTCTCTCGACTCTGATTGCTTCTTCTTCTAGTGTCTCTACACAGTCTACTAGCACCAGTTCCATTGCTCCTTTGTAGTCTGTTAGCGCTGTGCTTACTGGACCTGCCACTCTCATTCAGATGCTTGTCATATCTGTCCTGAGCAGTCTTATTATACTTCTCTAGTTAATTCATCTTGTATCATTTAAAGTCTTAATAAAGAATACTTTACAGCAACCCCAACATCTAAGGCATTCAAAAGACTGCAGATTAGTAGTTAAATAAGACCAGAGCCACAGTAATGAATAATCTCATTAGTCTACGATGATTCTTCGGCAAGTTGACGTCGCGCTAAGCCTCAACTCTCTTGCAATCTATGTAGACTTTGGAAGTATGCGTGCAATTCCCTTCTGGGCAGTGTCAAGACTCTTTCGTATCTAGGTACCTATGCATACTATATGTTAACCATGCTATGCAAAAATACAATCGCGAATATTCATACGGTAAATGCTTGAAGCGGGGGCTAGACAAGTCGTGCATTTATCAAGCCATCATAGTCCTCAGCAAGCAACCACTCTTCAACATCGACTTTTTATTGATTGTCTCTATTGCCAAACTAGATCAAACTTATAGCTCGGCATAGCCAGAGGTTTCTCCTTTCTAAATATTACGTTGAGGCAGTTCAAAAGTGGTGTATTTAATCTGCATGGTACGCGAAACAAGTGCGGAAGCCCTGACTATAAAAGCCATCGGTTGCCACTGATCCATAACTTGATATAAACCTTGTAAAGGCTTCAAATTTTGAGATCGAACAGCCGCGTATATTCATCATCTTATTGAGCGTTTAAAAACACTTACAATGGTGCAGAAAAATATAGTTATGGTGTGGTACGCGTTGCTTCCTAGTTTTGTCTGAGTATCTACTAATTCTTGCTTAGTGCTGGAGTTGCCGGGTTAACTACGGCGATACCTTTGTCCAAGGACCCTAAATACAATGTTTTTGTAGCTGCAAAGCACATGCCCGGCGACTACGATATCGAATATGCTTCCTCATGGGCTTGAGCAAACTATATACCGTAAGCTTAACCTCTTCAGAGCTCAGCCCAGCACAGTGTTTGACCAATTACGACTCTCTAGTGTTTCCCACACCGGTACTGTCTCTGCCAAATGGGATAAAAATACTTGGGGCCCGCTTGAAGAGCTTGGCCCTGACTTTTAACCATGGAACTTGCTTCAAGTTTGTCTGCATCAACATGACCATCTACCTCCCTTGACTCGTTTCACATTGTTTGAAGCGCGGAGTGGTCTTTAAACGCGCCGTATTTCAGCACATCTTTGACGCCACAAAAGCTGGCGTCCACCCATCCGACAACGTCCATCTTGTCATCAACCGCACTGGTATCATGGCAAGCAAAATCGGCGGTGTCTAAGATAAAACTGTCTTGCCTGCTCGAGGACAGATTGTCATCATTCGTAACGATGCTGGAAAGATGATGGCTATCTCGGGAACCGGTGATGGAGACGAAGAAGCTTGCTACGTAATGACAAGAGTGGCTGGCGGTGGCACAATCCCGAGCGGATACTACCAGAAGGGCAACTGGAATAGACAGGTCGACTCCAATCTCACAGTCCGGATCATGAGGAGGGTGGTCAAGCTTTGTCCCGCGTTGACAGACGGGACAAGCATTGAGCACCTGGATATCGTTTGACACGGCATTGGTTTGCGACTAGTGAGAAAAGTTGGAACCAGAATCGAAAAGAAACGAATTGGAGGCCCGATTGTAGTGCACAACTAAGGTGCTGGCAGAGCCGGATACCAAAACTCTGATGGATGTGCACTAGCAGCAGTGAAGCTGATTGAGGAGGCTGTGGCTTCGCAATCGAAACTGTAATTAGACCCCATCCTGTACTGAATGTTCAATTCTCTGCTTGCACTAACCTGAAAGTTTTCTTCGTGTATATTATCGACGTTGGAAATTTGGCAATAAGTCATAAAGCTCATCTTATAGATTTACTAGCCTCATGCACGATTCAAGGCTTGAGATTTGAGGTTAATTTATTTAATGTCGTTTCCTGACGCTCCAGTTTCATCCACATATTAGGGAACCAGCTCTCACCACGCTCAATGTAATACTCGACGCAGATCGTAAGTTGTCAGCTCAAAAATAAGCAAGAGATACCAGTCTCTCTCGGGAATTTCCCGTGAGGATAATAGGTAGCAGTGTTGAAAATAGAAAGTGGGAGATATTAATCGGAATCGGTTGGCGTCTTGACTGCCTCTCAACCCTATCTCATTCTAATTGCATGTTCCGGATTCAATTTTAGAATCTTTTTCCCTTTGTCTTCCTGGATCGTGTTGTTTCAACGTAGTTAACCTAGTTAAATATTAAAAGTTCGTCAAAGTAAATCCCATACGAACGGGACACCCCACCGAATTTACGCGTCAGTCTCGTGTCTCTTATTTTCAACTACCCACCATGCCTCCAAAAATAGCTCCTATCATTCAAGATAAATAGGAACAGGAGAGGAATGTCTTTTTAGCTTTACAAGCTCTAAAGAATGGTCAAATATTGTCAATACGCCAAGCTGCAGCTATATTTAATATACCTAAATCGACTCTCCATCGCCGCCAATCTGGTGTTCAATCTTGGCTTGAAATACGCGCAAACAACCATAAATTGACTGAATCTAAAGAGGATTTATTGATTCAATGGGTCGTCTCTCTAGACGATCGCGGATGTGCTCCTAGGACTAAAGATGTTGGTAGAATGGCCAATATTCTGCTCGCCGACCCCCCCCCCCCCCCCTCTTATCGGACGAAACTGGGTCACCAACTTTACTACACGTTTACCTGAAATTCAAACTACCTATTCAAAACCACACGATTGGCAACGTGCGTGCCAGGAGGACTATGACGTGATAAATAACTGGTTCAAACTGGTTGAAAACACGATATCTATAATTTTGACGAGACAGGATTCGCGATGGGACGATATGCGACCGCAAAGGTGGTTACTAGAGCTGGATATTATGGTAGTAGAGCTCAAAACAGCCTGGAAACCGCGGATGGGTTACTGTTATTGAGTGTTTAGGCGCGTCTGGTTACACGCCTCCACCTTGTATCATCCTTAAAGGAAAGGTGATGATGCAGAGCTGGTTTGCTCCTGACCTTGGTTTACCATCTAATTGGTGAATCGAGATAAGCCCAAATGGCTGGGCATCAGATCAAATAGGGCTCCGATGGCTTGAAAAGCTCTTTATACCTGCTACTGCGCGTACTAAAGGACGGTATCGACTCCTGATCCTAGATGGTCATGGTAGCCATTTAAGCCCTGATTTCGACCGGATATGCGAAAAACATGATATTATACCACTTTGTATGCCTGCACATGCTTCACACCTTCTATAATCTCTTGATGTTGGGTGTTTTGCGGTGTTGAAACACTCTTATACTCGGCTGGTTGAGTCTAGAGTAGAGCTTGGCTTCAGCCACATCAATAAGGGAGATTTCCTAGAGATATACCCTACCGCGCGTGTTGAAGCTCTTCAATCTGCATCTAAAGTGCTCGCCGCGACCGGAATCGTGCCACTTGACCCTAGTAGAGTGCTTAAAAAGCTTACTATGCGCGTCCTAACACCACCACCACCACCTTCTAGGGGGAGTGATTCAAGCCGAAATTGGACACCAAGAACCCCTAAAACACAAAAAGATTTACGGCTTCAACATAAAGCTTTACTCCGTATAGTATTTCGAACACCACCATCGCCATCTAGGAGAGCATTAGACCAGATAATAGAGGGTGCAAATACCCTATATCAGGAGAATTCTCTTCTACTCCAGGAAAATAGGGATTTACGCGCCGCGCATGAGAAAAAAAGAAGCCAAAAGCACGTCCAAATCGACAAATGGCAGTAGTAGAGGGAGTTCCAATTCAGGAGGGAATGGACCTATTTGACGCGTCAAATACTGCTCCTAAACCTAATGATGCCAATTTACCATCAGAGGATCAGGCGCCTTTATAGGCGCCTCCAGCCCAACGCTGATGTGGAATATGCAGGAATCCTGGCCGTAGGGAAACCTGTCCTGACCGACCGATTCAATAGTTTTTTTGGTACTATTATATAGTATTCAATGGAGTTATTGGGATTCAAATATAGAAGTGGGTCTGGTTGTCCCGTTCGCCTATGTGTCCCGTTCGTATGGGATTTACTTTAACTAACGTGAATCCCGGTTGTTCCGTCATCCTGGTTGTTCCGTCACCCCATCAAAATTTCATAAAATTATAAATTTTTAACCCCAGATTTAAGAACAAAAATATAATAAATTTGACTAAATAACACGATTCTGACACTGATTGATCTTATACCCTATCTTACAACACCCAGAGCAGGTTGGCTGGCGTCTAGTTTTAGGCATTATAGGCAAATTAGTTTCAGTGGACATATTCTGAGCAGCTTCACCATCAGATATATATGTCACTTCATGACCATTCCTACCATCAACATCATTCTGAATCTCTCCTAAACCCCCTAAACTACCCTTGTGAACAGCCTGCTTCTTACTAGCTCCCCTTTTTCCACCTGTTTTTTATTCATCTTTTCTAAATGGCCACAGCGATCATCTAAAAAAATATGACGATGAACTGTTCGCATTGTGCGATCGTAATGGGTTTGAATAGCCCTTTTAGTAGGTGATGGAATCAAATCAAGTGCCGATTCTAGACCTAAATCAATACGAGATTTCGATTTTGCCAGTTTTTCAAGCGTTCAAAGAGAGCTGGAATCGCTATCACTGCTTGATGATGATGGTCGATCTGATATCAAAGGAAGTGGAGGTAAAGAATCAAGTTGAATATTCAACTTATCTAATACCTCATTTGGATTTAAAGGTACTATACCAGTAGCTTTAAAGTTATTGGTTATAGTAGTCGCTTTAAAAGCTCCAGATCGCGCATTAGGGAAGATATCAAGGAAGTCATCTTTATCGATCGAATTGGCACCAAATCGCATCCAATCTGATACCGCAGCGCTATAAAGCTTCTTTAAAGGCGAAAAACAGCCCACATCTAGAGGCTATAAAAGATGTGAAGCATGCGGTGGCATACAAAGAGCGATAACATCGTTTTCTTTACAGATATGATCAAATTCAGGGGTAAGATGGCTACCATGACCATCTAATATCAAAAGGCAAAATTTACCCCTTCGATTCCTAATATTAGGAATAAAGTGTAACTTTAGCCAGTCGATACTAATCTCATCTCTAGTCCACCCATTTGGACTAATATTGATTCGCCATTCACCCCCTTTAGGGAGCTTATTGAACCATCGCACCAAAAAAACCTTCCCTTTAAAGATGATGTAGGGTGGAAGGGCTTCTCCAGAAGACCTTATAGTTTCAATAACAGTGACCCATTCACGATTCCTAGGCTGTAAAACAGCTCTCCGTCCATGATATTCAGAAGATGTAATAATGGTTTGGGTTATATTAACTCCCATCGCGAAGCCAGATTCATCAAAGTTGAAGATGTCGTTCGAATCTATACCATATTCTTGAATGGTGTTTTGAACCAGTTTAAATCATGGTACAATAATTCGAGGGCCTTCAGCTTTAGCTCTCTTATAATTATATTTCTGAGAGAGGCGAGAAGTCAGGTTTTCGCGACGTTTGACAAAGCCTGTTACCCAGTTTTTGGTAACAGAAAGGGGGGTATCGGAGGTGGTTGAAAAACGCGACCGGAGTAAAAGATTGGCCATATCTCTTAACATAGCGGGAGTAAGAGCTGCACCTCTCTTATCTATAGAGACTAGCCAATTCTCCATCGATTCCTCTTCAATTTCAGAAAATCTATGACGAGAATGACGCTTCTCAGCCCAATTTTCAACACCCTTCATTCGATCAATCAAAGTTGTTCTTGGGACATTAAATGAGCGTGCAGCAGCTGCGATAGAAGGGTATCGACCATCTTTTATAGCCTGAATAGCTAACAAGATAAAGCCCTCCTGATCAATAGATTTCTGTCGTTTTTTAGAGCGAATTGGTGGCATAGTTGGTATTTGAAAACAATGGGTTACTATAGAGATGAATATTTTGGTAGGGTGACGGAACAACCAGGATGACGGAACAACCGGGATTCACGTTAACTAACTACGGCGTAGTTATTTAGTTAAAAACTTACTTGTAAGTCAGCGAGAAATGTTATGTAAGGCTTCCTCATACGATACTTCTGCTCTGCTTAAAAAACGAAGATAAAGCAGATAAATCAGGTAAGACTAAGATTCGTAGCTGATAGCTCGAATATGTCTGATATGGTTGATGAACCCGTGGTCCGTGGACTGCTTGCTTATTCCCAAATACGAGGTGCAGCTCCAGAAGTCCATCTCAAACTTTTGAAATCTATTCACCGCTCATGTTAAAGAAAAAGAGATTGTGATCAACAATACCCTTGCTAGCTACCTGAATAAGACAAAGCTCGATACCTAGGTAGATTCAAGGCCATAATAAATTGCTCATGTTTCACAACCAATACATCGTCTCTGCATGCATGAAAAGTGTAATAATGCAGGTGCCGGCATGCATTTGTAAGACCTGTCCACTCTCTGTATTTAGCTAATGCATACCTAGGTAACATGTAAAAAGCCCTGACTTACATAGGTTATGAAGGTTAAAACAGAGCTGATTCCTATCATTTCGTGGGTCTCCAATTAGAATTTCCACCTAAATCAAGCTTTCATCGTTGCCAAGGCGCGGGAGACAAATCAATTATGGCAATTTCATCTACAATCCTCTCATGTCTCCACAACATCTGTTGCTAATGTTCTGTGTGCAATTCTAGCATTTACAGCATTGAAAGTTCTTTGGAAAATATTTTATAACCTCTATTTTCACCCTCTCAGCAAATTTCCTGGTCCTAAATTCGCAGCCATGACGTTTCTCTATGAGTACTACTTTGATCTCATCAGAAATGGCACTTACATATGGGAAATTGAAAAGATGCATGCCAAGTATGGTAGGCATATCTAATTATTCATTGAAGCTTAACTTCTGATTCCAGTATAAAACAGGTCCTATCGTGCGTTTCAATCCTAACGAACTACATATTAAGGACTCTTCGTTTCACGATGAGATATACTCCTCGGGTCTTCGAAAGACCGATAGAGACCCGAACCAGACAGCTGGATTTGCCTCTCCAGGGTCGTTGATCAGCACTGTTCACCATGACCGTCACCGATTACGTCGTGGGCTGATAAACAACTTTTTCTCCAAGCGAGCTGTGGTGGCCTTAGAGCCTTCTATCCTAGATCAGATTTCGATTTTGATGACACGATTTGAGGAAGCAAAGAAGAAAAACACTGTTGTTTGCCTAAATGGTGTATTTGCTGCGCTCACAGCTGACGTTATTTCCGAGTACTCGTTTGATATGAGCTTTGACTTTCTTAAAAGTGAGGCGGATACAAATGACCTACAGCAAGCGGTTGAGGGCTCGTCAAAGATGTATCATGTTTTGCGAATTCTTCCGTTACTTCATCGCTTTATCGCTGATATCCCGCTATGGTTGATGAAAATGTTGTTCCCAGAAGGGGCTAAGCTTCTCGAAGTACAGCAGTCCATTCGGAAACAGTGTGTCGAGTGCTTGAAGGACTCATCTGCTGCCAAGGGCACTACTGAATCTATCTTCAGCACTCTGGCAGATCCTTCAACCCCCGCAGAGGAAAGAACAGCTGATCGATTGACTAATGAAGCGTGGGTTGTTTTAGCTGCGGGAATGGAGACCACAGCACGGACGCTGTCAGTTGGGATGTTTCACCTACTTAACAATAAGGTCATGATGCTGAAACTCCGTGAAGAGCTCAAAAAAGTTATGCCCAAACCGACAAGCCATATAACCTGGTCTCAGATTGAGCATCTCCCATTCTTGGTGAGTCGTTTTCGTTACAGTCGTTTAGTCTCTCTTTATCAAACTGACACTGACTGTTATGTAGAATGGTGTAGTACATGAAGCCTTAAGACTTTCATACGGAGTTGTATTTAGATCAGCTCGAATTGCCCCAACGGAAGCCATAGTCTACCACGATCGCGTCATTCCTGCAGGAGTAAGACCTACCATATCCATTTATGCAAAATCTCTGACTACACACCTAGATTTCAATGCTAATGATGATCAAATTTAGACTCCAGTCAGCCAGTCCGCTTATTTTGTTCTCACGGACCCCAAGGTTTTTCCAGCTCCTTTTGAATTTCAACCAGAACGGTGGATAGAGGCCGAGTCGCAGGGAAAATCTCTAAGTCGATTCTTTGTGACTTTCGGCAAGGGAACCCGACAATGCCTGGGCATGAAGTGAGTCATTCTAATGATGATGCGCTATTATTTGAAGGTCTTGTTATTAACTGCTTTGTGACTTCATAGTCTAGCGAACTGCGAATTGTATTTGACCATTGCACACATAGCCCGTCGATTTGATATGGAGCTTTATGAGACAGGGCCAGAGTGTATCGAGGTCAAGCGTGATCATTTACTCGGATATCCGAAAGCAGATGGGGCAAAGGTTATGGCTAAAGTTATTGGGATTGTAGAGTCGTAAGCTGCCTGAGCATAATCTCGACCTGGTCAGTACCAGAAAGAAGTACCTTCATGTTGCGCTAAGAGGCTCGGAACAAACAATTTCAGTGACATTAATAAATTAGGGAGCAAGAAGGAAATCTTGGGTAAAAGGATCTTTGATAGAGTCCGTACGTTTCCACACCTTCTTTGTACCAAATGAAGTATCTTTGAGACTATGGGACCATGGTTAGGGTATTCCTAACTAAAAGCGGGTAACTCAAGCTCTCAGATAAAGACAGCTAATCGTACTTTCCTAAGGTTGTGAATTGATCTGAATTATCTATTGACAAGCTAAAACGTTTTTTACAATCTTCACTATGCGAATGGTTACTTCAGTCTAGTGCAAACTTGAATAAAATTGTTCGAAATTCTAGAACAAGCGCACACAGGCACAAAGTCTGAGGTTGATAATTCAAGTTGAACGTTGAATAACTATACACCAGCCTCATTCGAGTGAATTTAGATTCACTACCTAAAATTGCTCAATGTTGATTTGTTGAACATCTATTCTTCATCAAAAACTACAACAAAACAAAATTTGAAGTGTATTCTTGCGGCCTTTTCTGGTGTCAAAGGAGGCTCTGTGAGCCCCACAACCATAAGAACCAAATAGGTGACTTACGCATGCTACAGGCATCAGCTTCCATAACCCTTAATCCAATGCTTGTATACATTTAAATTCTGGTCTGCCGTTCCCTGACCAGCCCCAGAGATAATTTTTTACTAACTACGGCCTCGAGTCCATCCATATAATGTGGGAAGTTGGAAATGAACAGAATGGGACTGGAAATCTACTTGGGTACATATCTAGGCAGTGCTATGCATCGATGAGCGAAATAGTCTTAATAGCTCGCTTTATCCAGGTAGTTATTTGAGAACCCGTCACCTAGGTATCAGACCTGTATTCATTAAACAAGCTTTTATCCGGTGCGAAGCTTCGACAGTCGCGTCGATAACAGCAAGCACACTCATTCGTGCAGTGCGAGTACAAGAATACAGCTGGCCTCTCCTTCGGGACATTCCTGAAGGAGCGGATTTTCTCGCAGCATCCACAGCCAAAGGCACAGCAACCTCCCCGGGCTCTGCATGCGAGTGATTCATCACGCCGTTTGTGTATAGGGGGTTTTCTTTCGTCTTCTCGGACCCATGCACCGCCAGGGTACTTCAAGGTATGACTCTTGATATCCCACCATTTCCCTTGAAGTTTTGTTGACAAGCTCTTCAATTCCTGTTGGAGTTTCCAGATCGCTACCTCTGGTGCCCGAGGCAGATCGCCTTCCCCTTCTTGGTATCTTTCAATTAATCCAGATATGTAGACCTCTCGCTGTACTAGTGTAGTCGACTCAGTCACCAACTTCCTCATGCCCTGGAGATAGAACATCTGCAAACTCATATCATCCTTTGAAGTCTGGAACTTGGCTATCAAGCTTGCGATGGTGAGGAGACCTTTCTGATTCGAAGATTGGAACCAATATTCTAAAATTTGCCACACATCGGCTCCTGAGTAAGAAAAAGCGATTGTGAGGCCGTGTAAAAGGACGAAAGATAACAAAAATAGCAGTGCAATCAGGATGCAGATGAGGACAATACAGAGAATGAGAGAGAGAATGGTTATCGATAGCAAGCGGAGGACATCTAACATAGTGCGCATCAGAGATATCGGATCCATTGTGTATCAACGTGATAGAATGGCGGTGACTGGAAGAAAGGTCAACGGTTTAATATTGAGATGAAGGAGAGATCAGAGATGGTCAGGAACACCCGTAATTAGAGATGCTTAAAAAACATCTGCTCGGGAACCTCGACTCAGCCCCCTCCTGTACGTGGATTCTGGCTCACGTGAATAAGAGCCTCTTCATTCAAATCAATAAAACATCCATCATTTCAAGAGTCCAAATCATCTGTTTTATATGCTTGCATTTGAATCTCGGGAATTGGAATGGACGGTCCATCGACGTCCATACGAAGAACGAAGTCTTCTATAATTATAAATTTTATCGAGTTTACTGTTGACGTGCCAAGACACGGCACGTCAGCTTGAGCCTCTGTATCTATCTTCTATCCGGCTGTGCCGATTTAGCGTATAACAAAGTGGAGTTAGATATGGAAAGCTCGCATCAGACGAAGCATACAAAACACCATGGACACCATCCAGAGGTCATGATATTTCCGTGGCATCAACGTTCGCATATCAACATCTCACAAGGCTAAGCCAAGTCTGGCATCATATTCACATTCTGTAGAATTCAATGAACAGTTTGGATATGGTGACGCGACGCCAAAGCAGCACTAGGATGTTAGCCGTAGCTCTATATATCACCTTCCCGAATGGTTTTTCACATACGACCACAGGGTGTGGAGAACAGGGCTTCCCGTCCGCTCAGCCGTACTTAAGCCACACGCCGGTCAGTTAGTAGTATGGTGGGTGACCACATGCGAATCCTGACTGTTGTATGTTTCTGTTTTTGTGTTTTTCACACTAAGCATTTTTTAAGACTACTCTAGAGGTAATCAAGGTTGTCCAACGTTCGCATCCCCACCACTTATATCCATCCACTCATGCCAATAAACTAAGGCTACTTGGCATCAAGAATGTAGGAGAAGTGAAGTGACGTGGAATAGATAGAGTGAGGTAAAAGTGAATGGAGAACAAGAGGGTTTTAATCTAACCTAGTTATTGTATACCTGTATACCTTTGTGGTTTATGATAGAATGCAAAGCATCTCAGAGCAAATAAGATCTTTCACATTGACTTCTGCCTTCGTTCTCATTCCTAGCTTCCTGTATAGATAGGTCATCCTATCTAGGATGATAGACGGATTTTTTGGAATTTCAAGCACAAAAAATAAGATAGTGAGAATCCTCATGCCCGAGAGACGAGAGATTTTACGTAGCATCACCTTTCGATTTCCAGTTCCTGAATTTCGTTCTTCTATCTGGACTACTCCAGAGTAGTCATCTTACCTTTCTGGCTCCCTGAATTTCTATCCACTCCTTGTGTAGATCCTGAGCCTGCAGTCCGACGCGCCAGAACAGCCTGAGCCAACTGAAGAGACCGGTACACCCATTACTCCGACACAACCACCGCCGCCCTTCGAAAACCATAAACCCTGGAAGGTGACATAGCTGTGTACAGAGCTAAAGAAGAGGCTTATTCTCTTCTTTCCATTATGCCGAAAGGCAGAACTCGTTGCGGCTCTCGAAGCGGACGACGCAGCTCTGCTACAGTAAGAAGCACGGGACTTTTATATCCTTACGAAGCATACCTTATCACTATTACGATTATATAACAGCATCACTACAAAATTACTCGGCGATAGAGCTTCATTTCACATTTTATTAATCCCCAAGCATCAAATAACTCAACATTATCACCACTACTTGTTTATCCTATAAGCGCGCTTTTAATTTCACTTTACTCAAACCTCACTTCACTCTGAGCGATCTCGAGGGCGAGGTCGTTTTCTTTTGTTCCAGGCATATATTAGGGTCAGGTGACCCAGGCTAGCGGGATAGTCCCATAGTGATAATGCATCATCTTTCACCACTCAACCTCTCAGCTTAACACCTCTGCTTCCATGTCAGAAATCATCGACGCGATGTTCCGTCGTGAGACTATTCGGGTAAACGACACCCGTACCGCCTTTGGTAATAAGCAAGGCCTCCACCGTTTCAAATTCTTAAGTTATCAAACCAGAAAAGCAGGATACATGGCTTCACGAGTGGCTTCGGCTGCTGCAAAAGGCCAATAAGAGGAACATGTATGCTTGGCCGCGTGATCATAAAGAAGGCACTGGGTCTTTCTTTTTAGCTGACCATGTCTGGATTTGGAATGCAGTGTCGGCAATTACCAAACTGTTTCCCCAGGAAAGTAATCGAGGGACGAACAGAACAAATCACAAGCGACGGAGTACTTTCCTGACAAGCATATCGGTGATAAATGCCGAGACAGCGAGAAAACAAATTTTGAAACGATTTACAACTTCTCATCGCGCGCCTTTGAATGAAAAAATGCTTGCTGTCAGGAGATCTGTTCGAGAGAGTCACTTCGACTTTCAATCATACGATACTGCCCTGTTTTATGGATTCCAATATTCCGATGGGCCTTTCTTAAGTCCCCAGGATTTGCGTTGGAAGGGCCTCACCAAAGCCCAGAGCCACTACGTAACAGAAGAGCAGAATCAATTCGACAACCCATCGAAAGACTGCATGATGCTCCTGATGGCTGATTACGGGGTGAACAATGAAATTGAAGGGATTTTTCAACAAGCGAGGACAGACTTCTTGGATCATTTCCTTTGCAATGGCCTCTGCCGCAGCTTTCCAAGCGAATATGATGCCCCAATTGACTCTCCTTCCCGTGACTATTTCCTACATGCCTTTTTCGAAGCTCAATACGTTCTTTGGATTTTATTTTTCAAATCTAAACCTGGAAAGGCTGACCTGGACAATTCTACGAAGCCTTCTCCCGAAGATCTTAACCCGGTAGTCGAATTCAATCCAGATCTTGACAAAAACATTATTTTTGAGCCTTCAGAGGAGTGGCTATACAACTATCCAGGTTTCCTTGACCAGAAGCCAGACATTGATCACGTAAATGATACAGCCCAAAACTGGTTATCCGATAAAGGGTGGCCTGATGCGAATAATCCTTCTATCAATATTTCAAGAAACAACTTGATGATCGATATACCCAGAAAGCAACCATCCCACTTCTCTTCTTTCCCAGAATCATTCGAGATCCTAAAATAGGAACGCAAGGCTAAAAAGCGACTGTTATGGTTTGCCCGTCCGGATGTAGGGATTGTGCGGCCAGCACTCCTCGCATCTCCTGGTCAGGAGCTAATTCAAATGCGTTCGTTTCTGGATCGTCACGCATCACACAGTTTATTCCTCGAAAACAAGGCCGTGCGAATCCGCAATGTCTGGGAAACGGAATTTCACTGTAGCTTTTTGCAACTTATTCGAAGGAAAAGAAGTGATTCAAGCGAATATTCCGCACATAACCACTCTTTGAATTTTGGCAAATGGAATCCTGATTCTGGCCAGTGGGACAAAAATGATGCCCACGAATCAATAGAAGACATCCTTAAAAAGCAATGTCCATTGGTCACCCCACGAGCTGTCCATGGATGGAAAGATGTTGCACTTGTTCACGGTTCTGCTAGTTTCCGTTTTGTTGGTGACTTTTTTGATCGGTACTGGACATGCCACTTTCTGGAAAGTTATCCCGCTGTGGAAAGCAAGATACAAACATCCATCAATGAGGACGATCCTTGCTCTTTTCTCTCTTGGGAAACGATAGACTCTCGGATCAAAAAGGGTCAAAAAAGGGTCAAGTGGAATATGGGGATCTTTTGAGTAGTGTATTCGAGGAAGGATCAAACAAGGCACAGTTTCCACAAAAGGTACAGTTAGTTCCCAGGCTATGAAACTGATGTTCAGTGCTCTAATATCAACAGGTATGGCAGCAGCGAAGAGTTCTCGAGGGCTTGATATTCTCCAAGATAGTTACCGTGATCAACCAAAGCACTTCGATCATTCACGCTGAAGTTGTGAGTCAACTGGGACAGAAGGACATGAAGAATATTACTTCTGAGGGCATTTTCGAGTCGAATGAGATCTGGTCTTCGATGAATGAAGCCATAGAAACCCTGAAAGAAGATCTAAGACAGATTAGCAAGCATATTGAGGACTGGAAAGTGCGAGAAGAGCTTTTGAAAAACGAGAGACCGAGATGGACACGGAATAATAAGTATCGATTTCGCGACATAATCAATCGAGTTCACCTTCTGCAAGATGTTGTCGAACGCAACTTCAAGGCAACTGAGGCTGATATCCGGAAGGTCTCTCAAATACTGAAACTGCGACAGGAGACTCAGAAGGCGAAGTATGACCAGAAAATGACAGACCTCTCTTTCCGTCAAAATAACCACGTCGCATTGTTTACCTATTCTACTGTCTTCTTCCTTCCATTAGGCTTTGCAACAAGCTTTTTCAGTATGCAAGCGGCACCTTCGTTCTACCTAATGAGACAAATGGTCTTTTGTTTCCTTGCAGTTCTGGGTATTCTGATTGCTGTTGCTGCAATTGCTTTCATACTGCTTGTAGAAGAAGGACGTCGAGGAGCTCTAAGCGCTTACAATAAACTTCTAGATTTGTTAAGTCGCAAAAAACTGCCGGATGAAGAGAATTCATCAAATCAACCAAGAATGAAATCAGGTCAGTTGAAGCGTAACAAGAGCAATATAAAAAGAAATCAACTAATAAATTGACAGATTCGAATATATCTCAAACGATGCTTTAGAAGTTAGATCACTTAGTTTTTGTTTATGAACATCTTTCGGGTTGATTTTCCCCCTGTGTTACGGACCTAGCGAATAGATGTACGCTAGCAGGGGTTGTCTACGCAAAAGAAACCCAATAAACTTGGGATCACGTTATAGGATGGTCAAGACCATGAGGGGTTACGTGAGACGTTCATAATGTCAATGGTTAGAATACCGCCTACCATTTGTAGCTTAGCTTGTTGCATACTGCCCATTTATTACTGCCGGATTGATGCCTTACGCACTTTCCAACTAACAACAATACTCTCGTCTTTACCATTCCAGACCGCTTTCCGTATTCAATTGACACACTTGCCGCATCACATGGATTTATAACTATGTCAATTGAATACGGGAAGCGGTCTGGAATGGTAAAGACGAGAGTATTGTTGTTAGTTGGAAAGTGCGTAAGGCATCAATCCGGCAGTAATAAATGGGCAGTATGCAGTAAGCTAAGCTACAAATGGTAGGCGGTATTCTAACCATTGACAAATCCACTAGGTCATGTGAGTGACCGCCCTATTACTAATACTAGCAAACTGGCATTCTGCCACATCCTATACAAACAAACCATACTAACCAAACCAAGCAAACAGTCTTGTCGAATCCATTACTGTCAAGGGAATGGCGGTTTAGGCTCGATTCGGACTAGTTTGATATGGTTTGGTCTGTTTGCATGACCCGCTTTACGGTGTGTATTTAAACCAGATTACGTCCTAGTTAGGAAATTCAGTTTCATTCATTTGTGGCATTTGAATGATTGGCCAGTCTGAACCAGTCGATTTGACAATTACCATTCTCATTCGACTCATTCAGATAACATCCAAAGAGGCAACTGATTCAATTCCGAAAAAACCTTTACTGTATGAGGAGCTGGCTTGTAAAGCTTCTCGAGCGGCCAGAGGATTGCAAACAATTAGATTCTGTCAATTTCAATACTTGGAAATACGTTAATTTTTGAAGTGTAAAATAAAAAATTCATGATATATGGGATCAAAAGAAATTTTCATTCTATATGAGGCAAAGTTCTTACGAAACCCATGAAGTAGACTACCTAGGTACTTTCTCAGGTCTATCGAAAGCGTCGGTCTTACTTGGATCTAAAGTGGATGTATATCTGAATATCCCTTTAATAAATAGCTATCACAGCAAACCTTCACGCTTGGGTATAAAAAAGAATAAAAAAATGAAACGAGAATGAAAAAAGCAAAAGATGAGTACAGAAGCAGAAGAGAGCCAAAAATAGCGAAGAAAGAACAAAGAAAAGCAAAGAAAAGCAAAAAAGAGGTATGAGAGGGAAGGGACTAGCAATTCCAATTGATGAGAACAGCTTGGACCTGAGAGTTTGAGAACAAGATATCTTTCTCTTGTCTCGCCTTTCGAGGTGGGCGATTGAACAAAGCTTCAAAATTGAAGCTT
The DNA here is from genome assembly GCF_028828555.1 of Penicillium taxi. Taxonomy (NCBI): domain Eukaryota; kingdom Fungi; phylum Ascomycota; class Eurotiomycetes; order Eurotiales; family Aspergillaceae; genus Penicillium; species Penicillium taxi. The sequence continues at coordinate 4,779,534 of NW_026643207.1, read as the reverse complement.
AATTGTCCCGATGTTGCGAGCCGGGTACCTTGACCACCTGGTCTCCAGGCGTGAACTTCTTGCAGACAAATTGGCTGTTGCTGGATGAGGGGTGTCGGAGTCATTGGCGGGAGCGCATTCATGCGCTTTAAAAGGTCAATATCTCCTAAGGAGAGGGGAACAGGTGAATTGGCTGGCGCAAGTTGCCAGAGAAAAAAGCTGACTTTCGCACTAGTGATGTTGATAAGAAGCACAAAACGTGTCTCACCCCCAGAATTGTTGAACCACCATACTGCGTCTCTCTCGAGCTGGGATAGGGACTCCGACATGCCGGTCTCGATGACAAATGTAGGCCATCCAGACTCGTTCATGTTGCCTCCTCTGCGAGATTCGGGCACAAGTCCATTGTCTGGTTGTTTTCCCTTGTTCGGCGTTGGTTTATAGGTTCCTGTACCAATCCAGTCGTATTGAATCGGGTCAATGCCCATAATGGTACTGGTATATGTGATTTGACCACAGGTTCGACTTGTCGCTAGCTCATGGGAAAAGCTAGGGATCATCAAAAGTCCAGTACTGCCGTCCCATTCAAGTTTGTATGAAATTCCAAGGCAACGGGGTTCTTCATTAAGACGCTGAATCATACGCGGTGTAAGTCCGAGGACTAGCAAGTATTGATTTGTTCCTCCTTCCATGAGACTGGTATATATCTCGTGGATTGCGGATTGGAGGCGATGGGGCTGTGTGAAGGTATGTACGACGTATCCGACCGGTAGACAGGTCATAATTCCTGAACTGGTGGTATTTGGAGAAGTCATGGTAGCTCCTCTGCCCACAAAGGCCAGAGACAGCTGCGAAAAGCTGTCAGCAATGCACGCCATTCTTAATGGCAAGAAAAATTTCGCGAACTAAGGAAGAGGAAAAGGGGATTTGAACGGAGGGAGATGACATACTTGAATGATACTTTTCTAAACAGCAGGTGCGCTTTTTTTTTCTAAGTGGCAGGAGCGAAGAAATTGAAATTTACTTTTGATGCTTCCATTCTCGACCTTAACCTAAACTAGCGGTCTCCACTTATTTAATAAATAAAACTAATATAAACACTAGTCCATATTAGGTTAGCTTATCTAATTGTCGCCCGCGGCAGATCCGCTCACCCCACTCTTCCCCACTCGCTTCATACCAAGCAGAGAACAACAACAGTTGAAGCTGTCATTCGAAACTTCCTAATGGGGTAGTCCCTTTAGCGAAGCACTTCTGCGCTTTTTTCGCTTAACCGCGTCTCTTATTTTTCTTACTCTCTCGCCAGGTCCCCCTTGTTCAACCCTCAATATCCACATTGACTCCGTTATGCCTAGTTCCTCGAGAACACCTGTTTCCTTTTCTCCTAGAAATGTTCAAATCTTTAACGGCATTACTCGAGAGCACCTTGGCGGTGTGCTCTAATCAGGCTTAATCACGAATAATAACTTCTTCTCTATGCTCGAAATCCTACTCTTCACGAGTGTACCCATCACAGTCAAATCAAAAATAACAGGGCAAAATCTTCAACATGATAGCCATTGCCTTAGTCTTGATGATTACGACGTTTATATGGTACCCATCACTGAAACCATAGTGGTGAATAACGAGCCTATCTTCCAAAGAATCCTTTCACATAATAAGACTAGTAGAGAGGAATCTTTCCCAGAGGATATACGTCTCCGTGATGAAGCATGTTGCCTTTCTGGCCTTTAAGTAGCACTCTAGCAGTATGATGATTAGGAGGGGTTTAAAGCCGCGCATATTTTCCCCCTTGCTAATAAAACCTTAAGGAATATTTGGGGTTTCAGTCGCTGGATCAATAATAGGGCAACAGGGAGACCTATAAGTTCAATCAACTCAATACAGAATGGCCTCTTGGTTGATAGGGGTATCCACCAATCCTTTGACTATTTCCGCGTATCCGTTAATCCGGACGATGGTTATAAAATCACAACCTTCAGACCAAACAGCCGTGCTATTGATGGTCGAATTATGGAACCAGCTTGCCGTGACCCTAATGACCTAAATCATATATCTAATAATCTCTTAAATAAGCACTTCCGCCAAGCTGATCTCGTCAATATGAGAGGGGCTGGAGAATCCAGCTGGGATGAAGATTTCACTCCCGGGCGAGACATAATGCGAGTTATTCGTTCGGGACCTCTCCTGGAGGAAGGCATGGAGGCTGAGCTCTGGGGCCGGCTCGCGGGGCTGGAGATTCGACAAGATCAGGATAATGAAGAGGCCTGAGAACTCGGCCTTGTAATATTCGGTTTGTGCGGTTGTGGTTTGTATCATCAAGGTTTGTATTATCATGTTTGTCGAATTCCATGGTTACTCTGTTTCAGTCCTTCGATCAGTCAAAATAGACGACGATTCAGGTCGATATCGTATCATCCATATCTGTTGCACCCGTGGACGGAAATACCGACCACAAGTTAATAAACAGAGGGAAGGAACCACTCGTGTAATTGACTGCCCATTTCGCCTCTTATTACACCCAACAGATGACTACCAGCTACGTCTTACAGAGAATGTTACCTATAACTATGGTCCATCAGACTATATCTCAACACATTCTATTCATCGCCGCCGAGAGCTGAATCTAACACCATCATTGATCCTCAATCAGTTACAACAAGGTCTTAAGCCATAAAAGATTGTTACTGGGCTCCGGAGAACTGATCCTCGGTCTTGTATTATCGCAAAAGATGTTTACAACCTTATCTAGAAGACTCAAATTGACTATCTAGCTAGACGAACACCTATGCAGGCACTAATTGATGATCTTCTTGTTAATAGTGTCGGAATATAGAAGCACACATGCTTCGCACTCGGAACGGACCAAGCTAGGATCTGCATGATCCCCGAGTCACGGGACTATGGGACAGTATATCAGGCACTAGAATAGCTATTTGAATACACACACTTCACACATCTTTGCACAACGTATATATATCGAACCTAGGACGAATCATTCCCTTCTCATATAGTATACAGTGCACCGTGTGAATGTCCTTTTGACCGTAGGTCAATCGACAAATAGCGTTTGGAAGCTTCAAGCTGAAGTCGATTTACTTAATATTCTAAGCCTCTTGTTCTATGCACACCGGACGAGCATATCCTTACTATAGATTAATACTTGGGTTATTTCTATAGATGCAACCTTTAAAACTAATAAATACTAACTCCCACTGCTCTATTCAAGCATGGGGCAGATATTCAAACCGCGACAAATAATGGCTGGACTCTATTCTGTGCGGCTTCCAGTTCAGGCCATCTCGAAGTGGTCAAGTTCTTATTCGAGCATGGCGCAGATACCGACGTCAAGAAACCTACAAAGGACGGATTGACTCCAATTCATATAGCCTCAAAATCAAGCCATCACGAAATCTTCCAATTCCTATATGAGCATGGATCTCACAGCGACATAGAAAAAGGGACATATTCTGAAGCGACTGCCAATAGCTTGGGTGTCTAATCGCACTCCCTCTTTCTCTTAATACGTTTGCTTCTCGTCATCTATCCATCTATTTAATTCGCAGCATTGCTAAATTGTTTATTACGCTGCCCCAGAATAAGCTTATATATTAACTATATCCTAAGATAGAATTATGCTAAAGTTCCCTCAGCGTTTTCAAATTGCATGGAATTTCTCAAACACTCGCTTTCCATCCAGTTTGATACTTTTCTTCCTCTCATAATATAAAAACCTATGTCTAACACGGCAGAAATCAAGATGAGCATTATTTGACTCCTGTAAAACGCGATTACTGGTATAGACAGATACCTAATATCCTGACTTAATCTTAAAGATCATACCTAGGTAATGGTTTCGAATCATCTACAAATTCAGATCCTTCTCGGCACGTGTACTGTCGGTTGACTAGGTTATTACCGAAGCAGACAGCTATTGATATCGTTTCTGTACGTATATAATAGGTGTATGCATATTGGGTAAAAGTGAAGTGTCATTCTAAAATGCTCAGGTGAAAGAAGATATAGTAGCTGCCATGCCAAGATCACATGATCTTGGTATGTCAGCTGATATTCGTTCCAACATGTACCCTCAAGACAGATTGAAAGCTCCATTCCGCGACTCTCTCGAAAGTCTAGAACTAAAGTTCGAGGTAGGCTAAACGATTAATTATTCTGAAAATTGCCGAGCTAATCAGTTCTTACGATAGAGAGGTCTATAATCTCGGTCCTCTAGGCCTGAGAAATCAATAAAATGCTCAAGATCAGGTAGGGATACTCTTTCATCATCTGCAAAGTTTAGAGGGCTTTTCCCATTCGTTCATGTCAATTTTAGGATATGGAAAGCATCTGTCTTGAAACAAGTAGTTCAAACATCGCCCGAATGTTTCCATTTCGACGCTTGCAAGCCAACTAGAATCTCGAGGAATTTGACATATAACGATAAAATGTATATAGCTAAGCTGTAGATTTAGTGAACACTCTTATATTGTTGTCAATGTTATAGTCTCGGAATTTCGTTAGTTATTCACGGAATCCCGCTATTGATAGTTAGTCATCTCACCTCTCGGAATTCCGAATATGAAGCAAGTTGCAACATTCCCCTTCAGCTTTTTTGAAAATCATCCCTCTCAATCTCTGTTCTACTCGATAGATTTACTGATTTAAGGCAGTTTTCGCTATTAATCTATTCTCCGATAGGCTTAATCTAAAATTACAAATCAGCCTATAGACACGGAGATAAGGTCACTGGAGTTAGTCCCGCATTCCTTATGGCCGGTAAGCAATATGCTTTACCATTCCCTTTTAGATTTCTAGTATCACTTGTTTATGTAGCGACCCTTCTGGACTTCTTCAATGTTACAATCACAGAGAAACAGGCTGGCTCCGCGCAGAAAATTGCGATCAGACCGAGACCCGCGCGATGACTGGTCCGAGGTAAGCGATATAACGGAGCGACGGAGACGACAAAATCGGCTAAACCAGAGGGCATGTAACAGGTTGAATCCTGGTGAACTATCACGTGGTTGTACCACGTGACCCACCAACCGCATACCTCACGATTCCACCCCGAATTGTTCACGTTCTTCAAGGATTTTGTAAATAGCATGTGCCTAGCTAGTTCTGAATTCAAGATTAGCTTTAGCCCTTCACATACAAAATCCTTCCTCTAACGAGAGTAAAACCCACGACCGACGATAAGAAAAGCGCTCTCAGAAAGTATCTGATCGAGCCACATACAACAGACGAACGAATCGCTCTCGGAAAGAATCCGATCGAGCATACCAACGAATACGAAAAGCTCTTAGAAAGTATCTAATTGAGCGTCCTACGAATACGAAATCGCTCTTAGAAAGTATCTAGTTAAGCATCCGACAAACGAATTGAAGACGGAAAGCATCCGATTCAAACACGAGAAGAAAACGAATATCTTCATCATCATGACTGTAAGCGAACCGTCGAGCCCACCCGAGTAGGCCAGGACGTTGATGCAGCACATCAGTCAGACAAGTATTAGTACCGATGAGAGAATTAGAAGACTCGAAGAATTAGTGGTTCGGTCCTAGGAGCGAGCCGCTCCCGAACCACCCACGGAACCATAAGGGATACCAATCGAATCAACCAGCGATAATAACCAGATTCGACGACCTCACCCTCGTCTCCCCGACCCCGCGATGTATATAGGAAACATCTCTGATTGGCCAACCTGGAGAATCTCGATAGAGAACAAATTGCTAGTAGACGGAGCTGCCATCGGTACCCCATAAGAGCAATTCCTCTATACATTTTCCCGCCTAGAGAAAATGGCCGCCAAGAACACCGGAACGTTTATGAAGACACAACGAAGCGAAGGCAACCCGTATATGCTTCTGGAATATCTTGAGAGGATGTATAGAGACCCTAACGCTCGATCACGAGCAGCTCGGCGTCTATATCAGCTTAAACAGAAGCCCGACTAGCCTTTTTCATGATTCCTTCCCTAGTTAGAAAGAGAGCTCGTAGATGCTAGTGCAACCGAATAGCACGACGAAGCAAAACGACAACTCTTACTAAACGCTCTTAACGAAGATATAACGAATTCGCTTATGAATTGTGGTGTTCCCTATGATTTTATAGGTCTTATCACACAGCTCCACGAAATCGACACTGATAGCGAGACACTGAATATCGTATTAGGCAGATACCAGTTATCTACTCGCCAGCGAATCTAAAGAGATCAATCAACCATAGCTATAGAGGATAGGATAGACTAGACTCTAATAGTAAACACGAACACCACATAGACAAATTCGTCCCGATTCGTGAACGAAAAGGGACAGGTTCGTAAAGAGGATCAACATCTCGTGGGAAAACGTGCAAAATGGGTCGAGAAAGAAGAACTCCAACGTCGCTATATAGAAAAGAGATGTCTACGATATAGTCGAGATAACTGTTGGTAAAGTATATGCCCTTTACTGCCCGCACGGAATCCGAACCAAGTAGTGGTACGGAATATAGTAGTCGAAGAACCAAGATCGAGCCACCCCCGAAGAAGGGAGTATTCGCCAGCGATCGAAGAAGATGAAGCGGAGAATGATTCGGGAAAAGATTAGCTCCTGCACTAAACCGCGAGCAGGAGTAGAAGGGGGTTGAGAAGCTGCTAAAGAAAGAGGCGTTATTCTATATCGATGCTAGAGTTAATGGAATTCAATTCGCGAAGACTTTAGTAGACAACGGAAGCGATAGCTATGCATCTATCAGCGGACACCTAGCGCAATCTCTTAACCTTCCGTGTATCCCGATTCCACCACGAATCCTGAACGGAGTCATCAAGAATCAAGGACGGATCACTTAGGCCATATACTTCGATCTTGATGTTAATGGACTATAATAGCAGAAAGTCTTTGCCTATATCATTCTAAGACAGTCAGACGAAATGATACTTAGGACGCCTTGGTTAAAAGATGTCGACGGAGTTTACGCTGCGAAACGAGGGTATTTAGATATCTATTCGAGAAATGGAGAGCGCATTCGTTGTTGGAACCGTATCGACCCGTCAATCGGTCTAATAAAAGTAAAGAGATTGAAAGTATAGTAATCATCTGCGGGAGAAATCAAAGAACTATTCGATAGCATTTCGTCGCCGGACCACCTCCGAATAGCTAAAGTGACTATGGATGATATCGATAAGGCGCTGTAACCTAAGAAATTCACCGATCCGAGAGCTAAACTTCCCCCATAATATCTCCCTTGGTTAGATGTTTTTAGCTAGGAGAAAGCAGACAAGCTTCCGAGCCATCGCCTAGGGATCGATCATAAGATACCCTTGATACGCGATGGAAATAGTAACGAATCGACACCACCTTATAGGCCATTATATAGAATAAATAGAGAAGAGCTATTAGTTCTACGAAAAACTCTTACCGATCTACTAGGAAAAGGATTCATACAAGTTAGTAAATCGCCAGCAGCTTCACCAGTGTTATTAGTACGAAAACCTGGTGGAGGCATCCGATTCTGTGTCGATTATAGAGGGTTAAACTCTATAACCATTAAGGACCGTTACCCCCTACCTCTGATTTAAGAAATACTACGAAACATGTCGAAGGCTCGCTGGTTTACTAAACTCGATATCATAGCGGCTTTCTATAAGATCAGAATATAGGAAGGCGAAGAATAGAAGACAGCGTTTCGAACACAATATAGGCTCTATGAGTGGCTAGTTATACCTTTTGGCCTGACTGGCGCTCCCGTAACCTTCTAACAGTATATCAATGAAGTTCTACGCGAATTTCTCGACGAGTTTATGTCAGCATATATAGACGATATCATTATTTACTCCGATGGATCGATCACGGATCATAGACGAAAAGTACGCGAGGTGCTCTAGAAGCTAAGAGATGCTAGACTTCAATGCGATATCGAGAAATCTGAATTTGAACAGAGCTCTGTGAAATACCTAGGGTTTATTATACGAGCTGGAGAAGGTCTATATGTAGACCCGAAGAAAGTTGAAGCCATTAAGCTATAGGAAGCACCTACTAATATCCGAGAAGTACGTGGTTTTATTAGATTCGCTAACTTCTACCGGACGTTTATACCACGATTCGCAGATATCTCTGCACTATTGGTGTAGTTGATAAAGAAAGATACGATATTTAAATAGGATAAGGAGAAACAAGAATCATTCGAGACCCTAAAGGACCTCTTTATCTCTGCACCAATATTGGCTTATTTCCGAGAAGACACCGAAATAATAGTGGAAACAGACGCATCTAGATGGGCGACAGGAGCAGTCTTATCATAAAGACAAGAAGATGGGACACTAAGACTATGCGCCTATCTCTCGCGTAAGTTTTCACCTATAGAGACTAATTATATAATATATAATAAGGAATTACTCGCTATCATCCATGCGCTATAGGAATGGAAGCCAGAGCTAAAGATGGTCCCGCGATTCGTGGTCTTAACGGACTATAAAAATCTACAATACTTTCATAAGGCGCAGGATCTAAGCGAACGATAAATAAGATAGGCAGACATCCTGGCCGAATTCGACTTTGAGCTACGATATCGACCCGGGAAACAGGCGATCCAACCAGATGCTCTATCCCGGCGAGGACAAGACGAACCTAAAGGAATCTCTAATAAGAGGCTCACGAATCGTTTCCGGAAACTCTTCGAATCAGTAACAATCCGTAATAATAGCACTGAACCAAGTCCACCTTTAGACTTTAATATACTAGTGGCGATGTTTAAAGAAGCAGAAACGTAGGAAGCATAGAATAACGCGCGGAAGGAAGATCAAATATACTAGTAGTTCGTACTCGTACTTGAAAAGGGAGACCGACGAATCCCTACTGAATCGAACCTGAAAATAAGCCTATCCGAGTGTGACTTAGATGAACGAAATCTTCTACGCTTTAGGAAAAGGATATGGATTCTAGACAACGAACCACTACGCACAACCTTGATCTAGAAGGTCTATGATTCCTATATGACTGGATATCTAGGACGGGACGTAACCTATACGATACTAGCCCATAGATTCTTTTGGCCAGGAATAACGAACGATATACGGAGATTCTTAAGGAATTACACCATTTACGGACGAAACACGATTTAGAGAGATTCGAAGCAAGGCCTACTTAAACCGTTACCGATTCTATAACAAATCTAGGCCGAACTATCTATGGATTTCATCACAGAACTTCCACCCACTAGGAAAGAAAGAGCGACGAATTGTCTAGTAATTACTGATCGGCTATCTAAAGGAGTGATCCTAATAGATATGCATAGTATTACTACGGAAAACGTCGCAGATGTCTTTATGAAGCATATTTATATACATCATGGTTTACCAATAGCGATCACTAGTGACCGCGGCCCATAGTTTATAGGGGGGTTCTGGCGAATCGTGTGCGAAAAGCTAAAGATTCGACGCCGATTATCTACCGCATTCCATCCCTAAACTAATGGAGCTACGGAACGCGCAAATCAAGAAGTCGAACGAATTCTACGCGCCTTTACTATGTACGCATAGGACGACTGGGCAAGTTTACTACCTATTGTAGCCATGGCGATCAATAACCGAGACGCAACCTCTACTAGACTATCTCCATTCTTCTTCACACATGGATACCATGTCGATCCAGTCGAAGTGATAGAAGTCTAAGCAGAGAGAGGACCAGAGATCGCAGCGGAAACGTTCACGAACCGGCTACAAGACGCCACCAATTAGGCAAATACAGCGATGGCTATCGCCCAAGAACGCTAACAGGAATAAGCGAATCGTTCAAGACGAGCCGCTCTAGTCTATAATATCAACGATAAAGTATGGCTAAACCTACGGAATGTACGCACGATACGGCCTTCAAAGAAACTAGACTGGCTCCACGCCAAATACATAGTTCTAGAAGTGCCATCCTCTCATATAGTGAAGCTGGATGTGCCAAGCGGCATACATCCTGTCTTCCATGTTGAGTTAATAAGACCCGCAGCAACGGACCCGTTACCGTCACAAATCGTGGACGATTCGCAACCGCCTCCGCTGTTAGTCGAAGGAGATCTGGAATACGAAATTGAAGAGATCCTATAAGCAAGGACACGAAAAATTGGACGTGGATCGCGGAGGGAAGCATTAGTGAAATGGCGAGGATACGCAGAACTGACATAGGAACCTATCGACGCAATGGAAAACTGCACAGCTCTCGACACCTTTGAACTACGATACGGACCAATTACGACTTCGAATGGACCCCGGAAAACAGGAGAATAGGAGGGGGATATTGTAACAGGTTGAATCCTGGTGAACTATCACGTGGTTGTACCACGTGACCCACCAACCGCATACCTCACGATTCCACCCCGAATTGTTCACGTTCTTCAAGGATTTTGTAAATAGCATGTGCCTAGCTAGTTCTGAATTCAAGATTAGCTTTAGCCCTTCACAGGGCATATAGTAAGAAATAATTACAAGCAACAATTTTATAAGGATGTGATTCTCATAGGAACAGGAAAAAGAAAGGAATTACAAGCAGAAGCACAATCTCGCGATATTGAGATTGATAGCCTCGATCGAACCTATGATGACGCCGACGAAGAATATTCCATCACATCTTCAAGTTTGAGTCAGGTTCTGGTAAAGCATAGAGCACAGCGTGCTAAAGAGCGTGACTTGAAACTTCAGCTTCTCGAGATATTCAGCAAATCCGCCCTCGAGAGCTATACCCTCGGAAGCCTAACGGCAGATCACCTGTTCACTCTCACTAAATTCAATGTTTTCCGGGCATTCACGCAGATTCTGTCGGTCCTTAAGCTTGATATATAAGCTATATGCCTCGCTGATGATGCTATTTCTCGATTTAATTTATACAGACCTAGTCAAGTTGAATACGACAAACTACCTCCTAGTTTGCAGTCTACATAGCTATAGTCTACTGTTATACATCATCCCTGGCTGGACTTCTTTCCATTCCCCACAATGCGGGATAATTTGATTCGGGCAGGCGACTTTAACGATGACGAATTGTGTACTGATATCATGGGATTTTGGGACTTGTCAAGAGAGAGCTGTAGTATAGTGGTGTGGGGCGATCCATGTGACCCTAGTAATTAGGAGATCACCGAGCAGTTTATTAAAAAGTGGCCGTGGGTAGTCCGTGGATCACCACAGTTGCTAGAAACGACGAACCGCTGGCGAAGACAACGGGGAGAGAAGCTAATTTTTCGATATTTATGAATTTATATGTGCGTTGAAACAAATGAGTTCCGGTAAGGAATGGACGGAAACTGTCGCTCGCTTAGCAAGCGTAGCTAGCTAGTCGCCGATAACTGAGAACGGCGCTCGAGTCTTTACTGCAGTAAAAGGGAATTGGAGTTTACTGCAGTAGAAAGGAGTTGGTGAGCTTCAACAAACCACTACTCAACACCGTAGACAAACCACCAAGTGTAGTGGTCTCTACAGTACTGAATATTGTGTTTGTTGTGAAGTCTGCTTTTTCATTGATGAAAGAACTAGCTACTTATAGTATATGGGCGCCCCTCTGCTCTGGACGAATGTCAACATTCGTCCGAGACAGAAGAGACGGTGAAGACGGGACATTACTGTCGCGAATGCGCATCGCTCAAGGGTGTCGTTTGCGATGAATCCATATCGTTCAAGGATGCCGTGATATACTAATCCAGTTCCGGAGTCGCTGTCTCGGCAGAAGCTTTTTCGGCCGAAATACTTTCCGTCTGTTGATGGCCTTGTTTCTCGGCTGTCGCAACAGAAACAATCAAACATGCTCTGATTTTTTAACGGCAATAAATATACCATCCTTTTCTCCATCCTACTTACGAGAAAATCTCATCTAAGAACTCTTTGGCAACTCAATTCATTTATATACCTAGGTATTACTTTCCAGATTATCTTGATTCATTTTCTCTTTCAAATTACCTCTCCCAAGCTGTCTTTGTTCTCGAGGACATCTGAAATCGAGAGACTTCGTTCAAAAATCCTATAGCCTCTCAAGGGCTAGAAAGTAACCCTTCTAGACCTTGGCATTATTCATCGGCGATGGCCGACATTAATCCACCCATAGCTTGAACTCCTTAAAAGGATGTTAAGGATAGGGTCATCCTGTGAGTTTCAGAAGCTCAAGTCCATAGGCAGCCCTTATCTAACTTAAGATACTCCCTATGTTCCTGATTTCCCGGTGTAGCTATTTACGACTAGATACAATATTCAAGGCAGCCGTACAGTCCTAAAGAAGTTAGTCACTTATTCATTGAACGTGCCAGACTTCTTTATCTATGAGACACATTCTATTGTTCGTGATTCTGCCAAGATCTAGTGGGTTTTAAAGCCTCTTGGCAAAGAGAGCCACTGATAACAACCTTAGGAGTTATTAATTTGAAGAAATAATTCCTTGGTAAAAAATTGGCCCACTTAGGCATAAGCCCCAGTGTTAATTTTGAAGCAATACACAGTATATCATGTATGCACTTCGGAGAATATTTGTGTGCACGATTCTACAATAGGTCATTTCAAAAGGATAGCACGCTTATATGAGTACCTTATATAGTAATCTAATAATACTGTTGATAAGTCCCCGCAGTTCAATGAATGTCTCGGAGAAGAATCCGCCTGCGGAACTCTTCACTGTCATATTAACTACTATTAGTTAATGAACTATTCATGGATGGTGCTTTTGACTTTATCAGATGTAGAGATCCACTTTTCCTCCACTCTAACTGCTATTAATAAGCCTGTTCCTGCAGACCGGATATATTTGTAGATTCTATTGCCCCTACTTCGTACTTCGGAGTACTGTGGACCCTGATAGAGACATAGTCAGTCTCCGACGGGATCACATATCATAAGGGTGGCTCTTCTTACCAACTTGGGTCTTTGCGTTACTATTTTAGTAATAGTGTTACATTAGCAGGCAGATTTTCACTCCAAAGTGACAAGATATGAATTTCAGGCTTATTAGCGTATTCCGTTATTCTGAGAGACCAAAACCTATAAAAGCGGCGTGATCTGCCCGGATTGTCGATCTAACCCACCAGCCAAGCATCCTAAGCTTTAACTGCCATTTACATTATCAGCATAGGTGTTGTCGAGCCAATAGACTGCTCAAAATAAAGTTCTCTACTGCTGTCATAGGTAGCGCTCTCGCCGCTGATGTTTTTACGGCTCCTCTGACTACCAAGCGCCAGGCTCACTCTAAGGCCCGCCTTGTACGTCGCTCTGCTCAGCGCCAGAGCAATCCTCCTATAAAGCGGGTACAGTCAACGAGGTTTTGCACCTAATCAAGACTTCCCATGAGGATTATGATACCAACTAGGCTGGTGCTGTTCTCATTAGCACTGATTACAATTACGTGACAGGAGAGTTCACCGTTCCCACTCCTAGTATTCCTAGCGGAATTGGTGGTGGTGGTATCTGGTCATGGTTTAGCTCCGAAAACTCTAACTTGAATCGCAGAGCTAGTACTAAATACTATGCCTCCGCATAGGTTGGTATCGATGGTGATATCTACGAAACTGCCATCTTGCAGGTTGGTGTTGACTTCTGTATCACGGGCAGCGATGTGTCCTACGACGCCTGGTACGAGTGGTACCCCGATTACGCCTATGACTTTGACAATTTCGAAATATCTGCTGGCAACGTAATCAAGGTCACCATTGATGCCACTTCTAGCACTGGTGGTACTGCCATCATCGAGAATATCAGCACTGGAAACTCCGCGACCCACTCATTCTCTAATGTAACTGACGGTTCTCTGTGTGAATACAATGCCGGGTGGATTGTTGAAGACTTTGAGAGTGACAGCGAGCTTATTGATTTCGCCAACTTTGGTACTGTTACCTTTAGCGATGCTATAGCCACGTCTGGCAACACATCCTATGGCCCTTCGACTGCTACCATCATGGATATCAAGCAGGCCGACACCGTTCTGACCTACAGCTCTGTTACTGATGACATTGTCACTATAACATACTATAAATCTAGCTGAACACAGTGAGATGCCTTCTAAAATTTCAAATTGAAGTTTTATGAATGCATTCGATGCTTGGAGTGAAGTATCTTGAGTCTTCGCTTTTCACCTTAACATCAAACTTATTGTTTCGACATTTTGATGTGAAATTTTCGTTACATTATAGTGAGATCTCTTTACCTCGATGGATATAGCAGTTCGTAAGGTGTGTGTAGGTCTACTCTTTTATCTATATCTATTTTAAACATAAGTTATCTCAATATCATATCAAGTTTTGGTTTCATAGCACATACGACCACAGGGTGTGGAGAACAGGGCTTCCCGTCCGCTCAGCCGTACTTAAGCCACACGCCGGTCAGTTAGTAGTATGGTGGGTGACCACATGCGAATCCTGACTGTTGTATGTTTTTTGTTTATTCTGTTTTTTTTCTTCTTTTTCTGCGCCAGCTCTGAGCCTAATATTCAACGCGGCCAATAGTCCATACCCCCATAGCAGCTTATCGTAAAACAGCGACGGAAACTTCATTAGGGTGAGGACGATAGGTGAGCCCCGGGCCTAGAATCTTGACTCCATAGTGGAACTACTTTAGTCAAATACTGAAATAGAAACAAGGCGATAAGAGTTACAATCTATAAGAATGGAGTAAGAGGACTTGGTTTTGTATTTGACATAAGTTAATAGCTAGTCTCACCCTCGATATCAATCCCACAAGTGAGGTAAAGATTTGAATTGCTAGACTCGAGTTGTAAAATAGTTAATCAAGTCATGGCTGCTCAGTTCCCATTCCGCTGCCATTCCTGCCGTCCTTCGGGGATTCGGGCGCGGCCCAGAAGAAGTAGACCTTGCTATAACTCAAGAGCATGTCCGGTCTATCATGTCCTCTTCGCCCGTCAGTTAAGTCCGTATGGCTCGTTTACATGGTTCAATTTTTGATGACGATACAAACGACGGCACTGTATCATGTGCCGATAACCAATTTTGGGTAGACCATGAAGAACCTCTGGAGACATTTGAAAATTTTCGTGCAAAGGGTATTGTGTGGCCATTCAAGGCTAACAATGTTGCCAAAAGTTTAGAGAATCAAACACAAAGACTAGGTCGATTGAAAACTTTGAAGTTTCTGAACTGTGACAACCCTACAGGTAGAGGTCGGCACGGTTACGAATAAATGCCCTCTATCCGTACGGATATCCGTAATATCCGTAGCATATATCAAGTGTCTAGAACCACCTACAGTTCTAATATATATTTCCACATCTATAGAGTTATAAATCTCATGTAATTCTCAAGTAAAAGAAATTTCAATTAGGAATCAATATTATATACATCTCTTAACAAAACTAACTCTCTCATGGTCTTACTGTTCAGAGATTGTCGACGAACACCTAGGATATCCCTTACAGAACTGAAAAGTCTTTCAACTGAAACCTCAGCTGCTGGAATACCAAGGTAGTCCCTTGCAACTGCTGCCATCCTGGGGTGTTGATCATTATGAGCGTTCCACCATGAAAGCAGCCACTTAGAGTCCTCCTGGTCTTCTATTAATCCTTCTACTTGAATAGGAGGTTCATCAAAATAGCGATCAATATCAGAAGCCCGAGATACTTTTTGAGAATGTACTTTTTGTAGAAGACGAGCTCTCATACCTGGTCGAGCAGGGGGATCCATAGTTCTAGAAGTAAAACTAGAGATGGAGGTAGCCAAGGGGGAATATTTCTTATGAAGAAAGACCTTAATACTCTGAATGATTCCTTGGATAACCCCATCTTCAAGCTCTTGTTCCATTTCCTATACTTTTGCATTCCAACCAAGACAGCAGAAGAGATATCAGGACTAAGCCCTGCAAAGTCGCCTTCAAAAGAAGCTGCTTCTATAAGGAAGATTGATAGTCGCCAGACTCGGCGTGGTAGGAGACTTATTCTATCAATGAATGAATAACTATTTAGATATCAAATTGGGGACTTGGGATGATAAGTTTCTATCGTGGTATCGTATGATTTATTTAGGCGGTGGCATAATATCACGGATATAAGTTCTCGACTACGGTTACGGATACGAATAATCCAAAATCTTACGGATATGTATCCGTGCCGACCTCTACCTACAGGCTACTGGAATGAGAAACACCTGGTGGTAAGAATCGAATTCTAAGATGAGAAAGAAAAGAAAGGAAGAGAGGAAGTGAATCCTCTCTGACTAGATCTAGCCTCCGCACTAGTACTAATCAGGATGCGGCTCCTTCCATCTCACGTGTGTCAGCAAATTGGGCGGAAGGAAATGTTAACGATTGATTGATTGGCTAATTACGTGGGAAATCCACAGAAACTAAATAGTCCAAATAACATGCAAACAAAGCAAACAGTAACCGTCTGACAACGTGCTTTGGTCACGTGCCGACTCATTCGTCACATGAACCCTCTTTACCTTTCCCCCGTAAATCTCAGTTGAATGAATTCACCGTAAACTACTCCTACTAGCGTTCTTCCTCTACCAAGGTTGTTACCAAAATCCATTGTATAGCCAATATGAAGCTCAGTTGCCCACCGATCACAAAACTGTCATGCTTTCCAATAAACCCGCATTATCCACTTCAGATAGCATCGAAAGATCCCTAAGCAGCTGCTCAATATCAATAGCAATTTTGAGAAATGCGTCTTTGGCTTTTTTGAAGGTTAAAACTATGCTCTGTTATCTCACCTATACTCATTATATTCTTAAGAAGATATGCTCCGTCCTGCATAATCTCTATAAACTGAGTGTTTCTATTGCGCCTGCTATTTATGATTTCAACCAGACTTCTAGTGAAGTCTGAAGTATGAATTGCGGCTTGATTTAGGGCAGTAACGCTATTCCTGGTTCCATGCCATCCTTTGCTCTTAAGACGAAACATTTCACCCAAGACGAGGGAGATATTGTAACAGGTTGAATCCTGGTGAACTATCACGTGGTTGTACCACGTGACCCACCAACCGCATACCTCACGATTCCACCCCGAATTGTTCACGTTCTTCAAGGATTTTGTAAATAGCATGTGCCTAGCTAGTTCTGAATTCAAGATTAGCTTTAGCCCTTCATATACAAAATCCTTCCTCTAACGAGAGTAAAACCCACGACCGACGATAAGAAAAGCGCTCTCAGAAAGTATCTGATCGAGCCACATACGATAGACGAACGAATCGCTCTCGGAAAGAATCCGATCGAGCATACCAACGAATACGAAAAGCTCTTAGAAAGTATCTAATTGAGCGTCCTATGAATACGAAATCGCTCTTAGAAAGTATCTAGTTGAGCATCCGATAAACGAATTGAAGACGGAAAGCATCCGATTTAAATACAAGAAGAAAACGAATATCTTCATCATCATGACTATAAGCGAACCGTCGAGCCCACCCGAGTGGGCTAGGACGTTGATGCAGCACATCAGTCAGACAAGTATTAGTACCGATGAGAGAATTAGAAGACTCGAAGAATTAGTGGTTCGGTCCCAGGAGCGAGCCGCTCCCGAACCACCCACGGAACCACAAGGGATACCAATCGAATCAACCAGCGATAATAACCAGATTTGACGACCTCGCCCTCGTCTCCCCGACCCCGCGATGTATATAGGAAACATCTCTGATTGGCCAACCTGGAGAATCTCGATAGAGAACAAATTGCTAGTAGACAGAGCTGCCATCGGTACCCCATAAGAGCAATTCCTCTATATATTTTCCCGCCTAGAGAAAATGGCCGCTAAGAACACCGGAACGTTTATGAAGACATAACAAAGCGAAGGTAACCTATATATGCTTCTGGAATATCTTGAGAGGATGTATAGAGACCCTAACACTCGATCATAAGCAGCTCGGCGTCTATATTAGCTTAAATAGAAGCCCGACCAGCCTTTTTCACGATTCCTTCCCTAGTTAGAAAGAGAGCTCGCAGATGCTGGTGTAACCGAATAGCACGACGAAGTAAAACGACAACTCTTACTAAACGCTCTTAATAAAGATATGACGAATTCGCTTATGAATCGTGGTGTTCCCTATGATTTTATAGGTCTTATCACACGGCTCCACGAAATCGATACTAATAGCGAGATACTGAATATTGTATTAGGCAGACGTTAGTTATCTACTCGCCAGCGAATCCAAAGAGATCAATTAACCATAGCTATAGAGGATAGGATGGACTAGACTCTAATAGTAAACACGAACACCATATAGACAAATTCGTCCCGATTCGTGAACGAAAAGGGATAGGTTTGTAAAGAGGATCAATATCTTGTGGGAAAATGTGTAAAATAGGTCGAGAAAGAAGAACTCCAACATCGCTGTATAGAAAAGAGATGTCTACGATATGGTCGAGATAACTATTAGCAAAGTATATGCCCTTTACTACCCGCATAGAATCCGAACCAAGTGGTGGTACGGAATATAGTAGTCGAAGAACCAAGATCGAGCTACCCCTAAAGAAGGGAGTATTCGCCAGCGATCAAAGAAGATGAAGTGGAGAATAAGTCGGGAAAAGATTAGCTCCTGCACTAAACCGCGAGTAGGAGCAGAAGGGGGTTGAGAAGCTACTAAAGAAAGAGGCGTTATTCTATATCGATGCTAGAGTTAATGGAATTCAATTCGCGAAGACTTTAGTAGATAACGGAAGCGATAGCTATGCATCTATCAGCGGACACCTAGCGTAATCTCTTAACCTTCTGTATATCCCGATTCTACCACGAATCCTGAACGGAGTCATCAAGAATCAAGGATAGATCACTTAGGCCATATACTTCGATCTTGATGTTAATGGACTATAATAGCAGAAAGTCTTTGCCTATATTATTCTAAGATAGTTAGACGAAATGATACTTAGGACGCCTTGGTTAAAAGATGTCGACGGAGTTTACGCTGTGAAACGAGGGTATTTAGATATCCATTCGAGAAATAGAGAGCGCATTTGTTGTTGGAACCATATCGACCTATCAATCGGTCTAACAAAAGTAAAGAGATTGAAAGTATAGTAATCATCTGTGGGAGAAATCAAAGAACTATTCGATAGTGTTTCGTCGCCGGACTACCTCCGAATAGCTAAAGTAACTATAGACGATATCGATAAGGCGCTGCAACCTAAGAAATTCACCGATCCGAGAGCTAAACTTCCCCTATAATATCTTCCTTGGTTAGATGTTTTTAGCTAGGAGAAAGCAGATAAGCTTCCGAGCCATCGCCTAGGGATCGATCATAAGATACCCTTAACACG
Source organism: Penicillium taxi (assembly GCF_028828555.1). NCBI lineage: Eukaryota > Fungi > Ascomycota > Eurotiomycetes > Eurotiales > Aspergillaceae > Penicillium > Penicillium taxi. The sequence continues at coordinate 4,760,355 of NW_026643207.1, read as the reverse complement.
CGATAGAAATAGTAACGAATCGATACTACCTTATAGGCCATTATATGGAATAAATAGAGAAGAGCTATTAGTTCTACGAAAAACTCTTACCGATCTACTAGGAAAAGGATTTATATGAGTCAGCAAATCGCTAGCAGCTTCACTAGTATTATTAGTACGAAAACCTGGTGGAGGTATCTGATTCTGTGTCAATTATAGAGGGTTAAACTCTATAACCATCAAGGACTATTACCCCCTACCTCTGATTCAAGAAACACTACGAAACATGTCGAAGGCTCGCTGGTTTACTAAACTTGATATCATAGCGGCTTTCTATAAGATCAGAATACAGGAAGGCGAAGAATGGAAGATAGCGTTTCGAACACGATATAGGCTCTATGAGTGGCTAGTTACACCTTTTGGCCTAACTAGCGCTCCCGTAACCTTCTAATGGTATATTAATGAAGTTCTACGCGAATTTCTCGACGAGTTTATGTCAGTATATATGGACGATATCATTATTTACTCCGATAGATCGATCACGGATCATAGACGAAAAGTACTCGAGGTGCTCTAGAAGCTAAGAGATGCTGGACTTTAATGTGATATCGAGAAATCTGAATTTGAACAGAGCTCTATGAAATACCTAGGGTTCATCATACGAGCTGGAGAAGGTCTATATGTAGACCCGAAGAAAGTTGAAGCTATTAAGCTATAGGAAGCACCTACTAATATCCGAGAAGTATATGGTTTTATTGGATTCGCTAACTTCTACTAGATATTTATACCACGATTCGTAGACGTCTCTACACCATTGGTGTAGTTGATAAAGAAAGATACGATATTTAAATAGGACAAGGAGAAACAAGAATCATTCGAGACCCTAAAGGACCTCTTTATCTCTGCACTAATATTGGCTTATTTCCGAGAAGACACCGAAACAATAGTAGAAATAGATGTATCTAGATAGGCGATAGGAGTAGTCTTATCCTAAAGACAAGAAGATGGGACGCTAAGACTATGCGCCTATCTCTCGCGTAAGTTCTCACCTATAGAGACTAATTATATGATACACGATAAGGAATTACTCGCTATCATCTATGCGCTACGGGAATGGAAGCCAGAGCTAAAGATGGTCCCGCGATTTATGGTCTTAATAGACCATAAAAATCTATAATATTTTCATAAGGCGTAGGATCTAAGCGAACGATAAATGAGATGGGCAGATATCCTGGCCGAATTCGACTTTAAGCTATAATATCGACCCGGGAAACAGGCGATCTAACCAGATACTCTATCCCGGCGAGGACAAGACGAACCTAAAGGAATCTCTGATAAGAGGCTCACGAATCGTTTCCGGAAACTCTTCGAATCAGTAACGATCTATAACAATAGCACTGAACCAAGTCCACCTTTAGACTTTGATATACTAGTGGCGATGTTTGAAGAAGCAGAAACGCAGGAAGCATGGAATAACGCGCGGAAGGAAGATCAAATATACTAGTAGTTCGCACTCGCACTTGAAAAGGGAGACCGACGAATCCCTACTAAATCGAACCTAAAAATAAGCCTATCCAAGTGCGACTTAGATAAACGAAATCTTCTACGCTTTAGGAAAAGGATATAGATTCTAGATAATAAACCACTACGCATAACCTTGATCTAGAAGGTCCACGATTCCTATATAACTAGATATCTAGGACGGGATGTAACCTATACGATACTAGCCTGTAGATTCTTTTAGCCAGGAATGACGAACGATATATAGAGATTCTTAAGGAATTACACAATTTGCGGACGAAACACGATTTAGAGAGATTCGAAGCAAGGCCTACTTAAACTATTACCGATTCCACAACGAATCTGGGCCGAACTATCCATGGATTTTATCACAGAACTTCCACCCACTAGGAAAGAAAGAGCGACAAATTATCTAGTAATTACTGATCGGCTATCTAAAGGAGTGATCCTAATAGATATATATAGTATTACTGCGGAAAGCGTCGCAGATGTCTTTATGAAGCATATTTATATATATCATAGTTTACTAATAGCGATCACTAGTGACCGCGGCCTATAGTTCGTAGGGGGGTTCTAGCGAATCGTGTGCGAAAAGCTAAAGATTCGACGCCGATTATCTACTGTATTCCACCCCTAAACTAATGGAGCTACGGAACGCGCAAATCAAGAAGTCGAACGAATTCTACGCGCCTTTACTATATACGCATAGGACGACTAGGCAAGTTTACTACCTATTGTAGCCATGGCGATCAATAACCAAGACGCAACCTCTACTAGACTATCTCTATTCTTCTTCACACACGGATACCATGTCGATCCAGTCGAAGTGATAGAAGTCCAAGCAGAGAGAGGACCAGAGATCGCAGCGGAAACGTTCACGAACCGGCTATAAGACGCCACTAATTAGGTAAATGCAGCGATGGCTATCGCCCAAGAACGCCAACAGGAACAAGCGAATCGTTCAAGACGAGCCGCTCTAGTCTATAATATCAACAATAAAGTATGGCTAAACCTACGGAATGTACGCACGATACAGCCTTCAAAGAAACTAGACTGGCTTCACGCCAAATACACAGTTCTAGAAGTGCCATCCTCTTATATAGTGAAGCTGGATATACTAAGCGGCATACATCCTATCTTCCATGTTAAGTTAATAAGACCCGCGGCAACGGACCCGTTACCGTCACAAATCGTGGACGATTCGCAACCGCCTCCGCTGTTAGTCGAAGGAGATCTGGAATACGAAATTGAAGAGATCCTACAAGCAAGGACACGAAAAATTGGACGTGGATCGCGGAGGGAAGCATTAGTGAAATGGCGAGGATACGCAGAACTGACATGGGAACCTATCGACGCAGTGGAAAACTGCATAGCTCTCGACACCTTTGAACTACGATACGGACCAATTACGACTTCGAATGGACCCCGGAAAACAGGAGAATAGGGGGGGGTATTATAACAGGTTGAATCCTGGTGAACTATCACGTGGTTGTACCACGTGACCCACCAACCGCATACCTCACGATTCCACCCCGAATTGTTCACGTTCTTCAAGGATTTTGTAAATAGCATGTGCCTAGCTAGTTCTGAATTCAAGATTAGCTTTAGCCCTTCACAGATATCGTTACAAATTTTGCTCAGACAACTGTCAAGCAGTGAATTGTAGCGTCGGAAATCTCTATGAAGCTCAGACGGAACTGTTTCTGATATGAGAGTCCACACATGTCTCTAGATCTCGTAAGTTTCTGTAGTAGAGCTCTCTATAGTATAGCAAGTATTCTCGACTATTAGAATTGGTTGATTTACTGTCTAGGCTCCCCTGGGACAGCCGAGAGAATGATTCTTTGCGAAGGGCTAATACTAATCTTGAATGCAGAACTAGTGATGCCGACAAACTGTCTTTATTAAGCTTGAAGAGAAGAGAGAGAGACTAGCTATGGACATGTGGCAATATAAGGGATGCGGGTGCGGGTGGCACGTGACGAGCATGAGTGGCACAGGCATGAATGCTAAAGCAGGCACCAGCCTGTTACACCATATGGGTTTTGGGTAAAATTTCTGACCCATACCCAACCCAATGAACATGTCTAGCTACGCCGAGGCTATAGTAGGGCAACCGCTATACCACCGTTTAGTCCCGGGCCTGCTAGCACCATGGTAACATGAATCTCGCTTTCAGGTCTTTCTAGTAGCCGTCCACATGCATCGAGAATAGAGATATGATCAGATGTGTCCGTTAAGTCATCGGATAAGGGTTTAAAAAGATGTCTGATCCGATGATCGACAGCCACGTCTAGGCACTTAGTATAGTAGGTCAATTTTGGACTATGCAGAGGAGTAGATTAAGCAAATGCAAGAATAAGATAAACTAAGGACTCTATAGTTAGGTAGTAGTGTTATAAATGATCATAAATAACCATCCCAGATTATTTATGGCGCTTTAGAGAGATTAATTTTGGGAGTGAGCCTTGAGCCAGGGATGACTATATCCATGAGTCATTCCAATAGACAAGCCAGTCTTATCCAACTGTATTGACCGACTATAGGGACACAGCCCTCAAGCATTCTGCCTTGACATATGTGGTGGCTGAAATGCTCGTTCAAGATAATCTATCCTTGTATTTGAAGCAATCGATGCCTAATAAAGACCGCGTGAATACCAACATAAGTAAGCTGATTCTCTGTATTGTAGAAGTACAAAAAAAGCGAAGGCTAAGCCACTCGAAAAAGTAGGATTGGCTCTGCTTTTATTTATCTGATAGCGACCAGATTTTTAGCGCCGTGGCTTCTTAAGTCTCCTCCCATATAAATTCAGCACTCGACATAGCCTCATAGGTATTAAATGTTAGAATCAAATCAAATTCTTCACTTTAATCATTCATTGGTTTTTTTATACAAGCTTACATCACTCAATAATTCTGAAACTGTCAAAATTCAGGTAGTTCACTCTGCCAACGAAGATATACGTCTCTGGCGTAGGCGGGGATGACATTACTGGATGCGCCGTCACTCTCGGGCGGAGAATCATTGTCTGACACTTGCGGTATTTGTTTCTATATGACTATTTTAAATGAGATTATAGCCTATCATAAATTCGGGGGTATCAGAGGGAGAGGTTGAAAGCCTGCAGGCCAAAAGTTGTAAGAATATCTTCCTCCATGGCTGTATATCGAAAAAAGCACGAAAAACAAAACATACAACAGTCAGGATTCGCATGTGGTCACCCACCATACTACTAACTGACCGGCGTGTGGCTTAAGTACGGCTGAGCGGACGGGAAGCCCTGTTCTCCACACCCTGTGGTTGTATGTGATAAACAAGTTGGGGAGGTGATATATAGCTGCGGCTAAAATCTAGTTCAGAGAAATGAGTTAGTGCTGCTTTAGCGTCGCGCGGCCAGGGGCAGGGTCTACGCCAATGCATGACTACTACACCATTCTTTGGTTTTTGAAGACCACTTGGTAGTATTTCCCTGAAATTGTGCTACCATTACAATATTTTCAGGTTCTTAGTCTCAACATCTCTGTCCCGACGTGTAGTGATAATTAAGCATTTCTAAAATGATATGTCCATGTGTGTGATAACGCAAAACTGAGATCCCTTACACAAGCTCTGGATAGCCCACTTATTCTTGTTCTCTGATGATGAAGGACTCCCAATTCAAACCAGTCGCCATCCCTCAGCTACCAAATCATCAAGACGAGCACTGAAAGAATATGTCCCATTGGTAAGGTGAAAAAAGCCGGCAACTCCTCCCGTATCGATGTCCACAATTGGGGCGCCACACACACCATCAGAGATGGCGTTATTCACATTTCCAAATATAAAATCCATCGATCTCGTGGTCCACTTTTCGAATGGGATATCAGGATGGCCAATTGGCCGAATCGGTGCCATGTCTTTAACGCCGCATGACATCAAGCTAAACAGACCTGAGCTCATACCGTCAACTTCGCTCCAAGACCCCTGTATAATTTGACGGCCTTCTAATATATGAGTGGGTGCTTGGGCCTGGAAGTAACATGAGTTTTTGAAGCTATAGGAAGCAACGGGTATCAGTCTAACAAGAGAAATATCAAGCTCGGGTCGAATATCGACGACCTCGCCGACGAGATCCCCACTCACGCGCGGGTGGTAAACTTCCTTAGAAGAGAGGAATCCATGGTGCGCAACTGTTAATGCTTCTTCTCCTGATCGAATATTACGAATTTTGATCCCAGCTGCTGTCGCGGCGTTCACTAATTGATTTCGAGAACCTGGTGGGCCGAAGCCGCTCTCAACTCGACATCCGGGTGTAAGTACTGACCGCCGAAGGTAATTTGAATCGTCCTGTAATGGAGCCTGGGATGGATCAATTTGACGGTCTCGAGTAAGGCTTCTTAGGCTATGATGAAACGGTATATCTGCATGATGGTATAGTGCAGTGCGACCTGCAACAACTCCGGGAAGTGAGTTCCGCTGATAGATGCAGCTATCTCCAGTCTGAAGCTCGAAAATCGTCCAGATCGGCATAAAATAAACAGTTCGTATATTCGCAAGTGGCGCGACAGCTGTAAGGATGGCGACTCTCTGATTCTTGGTCGGATGGGTCATTTTGGGCCACCGGAGAGCAGGGCAGGGATCTGGAACGCGAGGGTTTGAGTAGCCAGATTCCGGGATAGTGTCCTCAAACATTTCACCGGGGCGTACGTATATAACGGGCATAGTTCCAAGAGTTAGGGGAATTGGCTGTGGTGGGCGGGCTGTTTCAATGCAGATGAACCACCCCCACATGGAAAAACTTCCTGTTCCAAACTTTCTTTTAATCCACGCCGATTGTTCCCGTGTTGGACTGAGGAACCGGCGGCTCTGCTCATCCCATAGTGTAAAGGGTGCTATGTCGTTTATGTGACGCGCGCCCCAGCCGCCGGGACTCTCCCATCGTTTCGGTTCGGGGTGAGCATGAGGCACCATGTGTAGTAAGTGCTGCGTATTTTTCCGTGAGCGAAGCGGAGTGATAGGGGCATTCGTGTAGATATCAGTATATGGTGAGCACTGTTGCATTTGCTGAACGTATGGCGATAGCCGGGTTGGGGTTGCTACAGGAGTTGCCATCTTGCTGATGGACTTAGAGAAATTCGCGGACTTGTCAAGATCTGGTGCTCGACAAAATGAAATCAGTGATGGGAAAAAGTGGAAGAGTGGAAAAGTGGAAGAGTGGACGAGGCCACAGAAGTGAAATAAAATAAACATTAATACGGAAGTAGCATAGAAAGTCCGGTACATATCCTCCAGCATATTCTATATTCGGACTAGCAAAGAACCCTCTACTAACGATCTATATCATTTTCCTCATAGCCAATACTGTAAAATAGATGTCTCCACTTTTGACGCTGAGATATTGGCTTAGTTTCATAATCAGATCTTTGAGTTTGCCTGGATTGGTGACGAGAGTTATCTTCACTTCCCTCTGAAACATGGTAGGAGCACTGGTAACAGTGCTATTTGATCTCGCAACTCCGTTCAACCCGACGCTTAGATATGGCTACTACTGATAGTTTTCTTGACACCATTACTGACACTATTATTGATACCGTTGCTACCACTATTTCTGCCACTATTACTTCCACTACTATTATGCAGCTATGATGTTATAAAAAACCCCCCCCCCCCCCCCCCCCCCATTTCCCTATATCGGTTTTATGGTCAGCCAAAGTTGACATGAACAACAAACCCAAATCTCAATTTTCTATCACCGTTCAAGGCTCTAAAATAAAGAGTCACTCTTTCTCTTGAAATACTAGCGCTCTGAGCCATGAGGAGATCGTCATATATGGTTATATATATATATCTATATATCAACAGGCTCACAGAGTGACTAGAAATTCAGCTTCATGTAAGGTTATATTTCTTGAGTTAGTGGCTGTGCGTGCTAAAATGAGTTATAGATTTCATCAAAAGAGTAAACTATCTTCTTTCATCCTGGCCTGCCCTGGTAGTCTTTTGACCAAGAAGATCCATCAACTGGCCATGGATGCCACTGAAGCAAATTCCCTAGTCTTATTTTGAGATAATCCCTAACGAAATAGTCACGGCTTATCCTATCCCCAGAGATAAAATATCTCTATTCCCTCCTTGGGAGTTTCACCAATATACTTGAAGGGATGTTAAGAATACGATGAGTGCGCTAACTAACTACTCTGCTTAACACGATCAAGGCTGGACAGGGAAATTTAAAAGCACCACCCCTGATATATGCTCAAACTTCAATCTCGGGAACAGATCTTTCCTTCAGACTCAGTACTTGATGAATGCCTACTTCATTCAACAGGGTTCTTTGCTCAGTCTTTCCTCTTCGCATCCCCTAGCCGCTAAGTCAACTTTCGGTATCTTGCTCTAGGGATTCAGATCTAATATCCGATAGAACCTAAAGCCTAGCCCTTTTCATCCTGTTGGAAGAATTGTTTCGAGTGTGAAAATCCAATAGATATCCCTATTCTTCTATTTCGAGGTGACGGAAAGAATAAATCACCTTGGGTTTTACCATGGTTTCCGATGAAGTTATATAATTCACATATTTAAAAGGTTTTGATCAACTAGGCAGAGCGTGTGAAAAGGGGTGATTGGGAGATGAATGAATAAAGTGCATTGGAAGAAGTACTTGGCGCTGAGTCATCATCTGTCTTGGCATGATTCTTTCTGGCCAAATCCTTAACCTTGCTGTAACTACGGAGTAGTCATTTGATAATGGCAGGGGATGCATCAGGTGCAGCTTTCGCGTACCGCGAGCCTACTATTGCAACTCTTCTGAACCAGGCCGGATTTCTGTTGGCCTTGAACATTGTCAATGCGTGTCTTGATAAAATCATGTACTGTGGGCTGGTTGGTCAATTGTTCATTGGGATTCTATGGGGTACCCCTGGAGCAAAATGGCTTAACCAGGACACAGAAACAGCTATCCAGCAATTGGGTTATATTGGTCTCATAATGTTAGTATACGAAGGTAGGTTTTCCTTCTAGTTCATGAAAAAAAATCCTTCTCATATTCTCAGGCGGTCTTTCAATATCGTTACGCTCTATGAGAGCAAACCTTGTCATCTCTGTATGTGTTGCGCTCACTGGGATTGGAATCCCGATGGGGCTATCCTTCGTTCTTATGGATCTGGTTTCGGCAAGCCCTCTTCAAGCTTTCACTGCCGGTGCTGCCCTTAGTGCAACTAGTCTCGGTACTACTTTTACCATCCTATCAACCACGAATCTGATTTCCACTCGGATAGGTACAGTTACTACGAGTGCAGCAATGCTAGACGATGTTGTTGGCCTCGTTATGATCCAGGTTATTACAAATCTCGGCGGGAGTACTTCATCTTTTAACGCTGTAACCGTTATTAGGCCTGTGTTTGTATCTATCGGGTTCGCGGTGGGTGTCTTAATTTTGTGCGCTTTCGGTCTAAAGCCAATTATGAAGAGAGCTTTAGCCTTGAGTAGCCATATACCAAAATTCATGGGTACAATGCAGTTTGCATTCATGGCTCACACATGCGTTCTGGTGGGGATCGTTGCTGGTGCTTCATACGCTGGGACATCGAGCCTTTTTGCAGCGTATCTTGCTGGAGTGATCATTTCCTGGTTTGATGGGTTGGCTGCAGATTTCAGAGTGATCACTGAGACCAAATCCCCTAACATTCCCAATTCGGCCCCCGGAGTATTAGATATTCAACGTTCTCCTGAAGAAACCACAGACTCAAACGCACCATCTTCAAATCAGCAAATTATGACTCCTAAAGAATTCCCGACTGGTAAGAATGTTTATGAAAAATACTATAAAGAGCCCACCAGCCGCATACTAATCCCACTATTCTTTGTAAGCTTCTTAATTATCTCCTTATGATCATTTACTAACTTCAATACTAGGCCTCTATCGGATTTGCGATTCCCATCACCAAAATGTTCAAAGGAAGTGTTGTATGGCGCGGTATTATCTACGCCCTGCTCATGACATTTGGGAAGATGGCCACAGGCATTTGGCTTGTTCGCCTTTCTTCAAATCCGATATCAAGTTTCATTGGCATGGTCAAGAAGCCGTTTTCAATTATTCACTTGTTCTGTACTGTCTGTAAACGTGACAGTACGAAAAACCAGAACTCTTCGGCAAAAAGATCAATGCCGTCTCCTCAACCCAAGCCAAAATCTCTTTACCCTCCACTTATTCTTGGGCTGGCAATGGTTGCACGAGGTGAGGTTGGATACCTCATTGCTTCTCTCGCAGAGAGTCAAGGCATGTTCTCAACCGACGGGGAAATTTCAGAGATTTATCTGGTGGTTATTTGGGCAATTTCTATTTGCACATTGATAGGTCCTATATCTGTTGGTACCCTCGTTAGGCGAGTGAAGAATCTGCAAAGATCTAGGGGGACTTCAGGCGTAGACCCTCTAGGGGCATGGGGAATCTGATTTTGAATAATATTAAATTGATTTTGCCGATAAAATGCCTTCGACGCGTAACATCAATCCGTGGATTGTGCCAATTTATGATTTTTCCAAAAATCACGTTCCAATTAGCGTCGCGCTCAGCGAATCACTAAACTAGTGGAGATAATCGCAGTAATATTGCACGGCCAATCAACTATAACAAGCAAATCTATCTACTAGCCCTCAATGAAAGTCCAGCTCTAATATCTACGACCTAGCTACTAGCTTGGTGATATGATCAAATTAAAGTGGCGGCGATAGTAATTGACCGAGGTACTATATGACTTGGCCCTCGAATTTATATGGATCTAAATATTCTAGCCAGCTGCTATACCAGTGCAGAAACTTTCAAGGATGGGAATCAAGTCGAATATTGGTTTCTAAGCTTTTGACCATAAAGCGTCACGAGCTTTTCGATGTTGTTGCTTCACGGCTCACTAGTCCATGGGTTCAATTGAAGCTTTAAAATAATTTATCAAATCTCGGAATGTGGAAGCTCTGAAAATGAAAGTTTTCATTTTCAATATGAGTACTAAACAGTATATCCAAGTTGGTTAAGAGTAGCATATGTGGACAGGTACAAGCTACACCAGACCGAAGAAAGCAGCAAAGAACCAAATGTATATATTAGAAAAGTCCAACCCAGAAGCACCACTCTGTTGAGTCGAAGAAGGCGCCAAGGAAGTAGAGGTAGAGGAGGAGGTAGAATTAGAAGCCGGAGAAGACGTAGCAGTCGGTGTATAAGCCGCACTGGCGATGTCCGTAACGTCAGGACCAACTTCAGAAAATTGGGATTGAACATGCCCAGTCGCAGTGGCTGTTGAAGAGCTTGCTGAGCTTGTGACAGCTGGACCGTCAACACAATAGCTCCAACCTTCAATAAGAACACAATAGTCTTCAAGTAACGAGGGATTCTATCTCATGGCTCTCATTAGTTTTTCGGTCAAAGCAATCATCATCGGGGTAAAGCACTAACCCATGCGTGTAGTTGAGCAACAGTTGCGTCAAAATACTCTTCGATGTTGGCACACGTATCGTTGGCAGAAATGTTATTTGCCCAGTAAGTGCAATCACTTGTTACATCGGGGTCAGTGGTACTAGTAGCAGAGTCACCGTCCAACCATCGTTTCTCAGCCAGGGAGCATGCTGTTTGGCCTATGAAGGCAATTAACGCGAATGTAGATAACTTCATTCTGCTGTAATTGGAAGGTTATTGACTTGAATGAAATGAAGAAAGCCCCTTTATTTAGTGAAGGACGGAGCTCAAATTATTTGATGTGACTTTGTGAATCCTTCGAGCCCCTGCAGCTAAATAAAATTAAAATGGGGGCCACTAGTCTTGAAATGGTCTTAGCATAGAGGAATATATGCAAAGATGGGCCCACCTGGGTACTCTCTAAAACTTCATCCATGGGCCGGATCTCGGAAGCTCTGGAAAAAGCAGAAGCATGCTCTGCTGCCATTGAGATTTGGCACTATTTCACACAGAAGAATAGGGAGGACCGAGAAAGCTGTAAGATATCATGGTTTTTGTTTTACCAAATTTGATTTATCGCAAGGGCTATTGAAGACAAGAATCTGGTCTATGCTCAAGCATCATGACTATCAGTACTGGATCGAAAATATTGAGTTAAGTGAATAAGAGTACCTATGGGAAGGAAGTCCATCAAGCACAGGAGCTGTTCTGAAAGTTCACTTGGTATCCTTCCATTGGATCCAGTGAGTCTTGAACCGGCAAAAGTACCGAAACTCGTCGAGACAATGCATCTTTCTCCTGGTTTCAATGCTGTCAGTTTAGAGTTATCCCTCAAAACACGGTCAACGACACCGACCGCTCGAGCCCATCTTATTTTCCACCAATAGGATCGTATTAGCATTCCTACCAACTATATCAATGAACCACATGGACCCTGGCTATGTAATTCTCAGTCTTCAGCATGATCTTTACTAACCCCATAATCCCAGGATTCAACCCCGATCCCTCCATAGTCCGAGTAAATAGTGACTTTTTCCTGGTAACGTCAACATTTGAGTATTTCCCAGGCACCGCAATCTATCACAGTCGCGATCTGATCCAATGGAAATTAATCGGACATGCATTGACAAAATCGAGTCAGCTTCAGATCCATACTCCAGAGCCTGGGGGTGGAGTATGGGCCCCAACTATAAGACACCGTGATGGCATGTTCTATGTGGTTGCTGCTAGTTTCCAACGTTATTGTCCCCAGCAAGATGATCGAGTCTGGCCGCAGGGTTTCTACGTTCAGACGACCGATATCTGGGATGATAGGTCATGGTCGGATCCCGTATATTTTGACCAAGTCGGATTCGATCAAGATGTAAGTTTTCCAAGGTTGTTGCAAGAGCGTAAACTTACAGGAATCAGCTTTTCTGGGATGATGACGGCACAGTTTATCTTTCTTCCACTTACCGAAAACTCCAGCCCACACCAGGCGTCAATTTGAAAGACTTCGCCATCCATATCTGCACCGTTGACCTGGTCACCGGAAAGTCCACATCCGAGCCCAAATTGATTCGCGAGTCATCATCCGGCGTCGCGGAAGGATCACACATTTACAAACGTGGTCACTATTACTACCTTTTCACAGCTGAGGGTGGTACTGAGAGTGGACATTGCGAGTGGGTTAGTCGCAGTGAATTTGGCCCAATGGGACCATGGGAAGTTGGTCCAGAGAATCCTCTTTGGCGAAATGGAGTTGAAGATGAAGTGCAGAACACTGGCCATATTGATCTAATCGAGGATGCGTATGGTCAATGGTGGGCTGTTTTGCTAGGTGTTCGGCCTATGCGGAAAGAAGGAGAATGGGAGGAATCTGTTCTAGGTATGTGTATTCACAGTACAGAAATTAGATTCTGACTTGGTATAGGAAGAGAGACTTTTCTTGTCCCGGTGAGATGGGAAGATGATTGGCCTGTTGTTAATGAGGGCAAGAAAATTTCACTTCAATCCACTGGGCCGGGTCTTTACCAATATCAACCACCCGTCTCCTGGAGGGATGACTTTTCTACCGTGGAATTGACATTAGGATGGTATAGAAAAAGTGAAGACAGTTCTATCGGATTATCGGTGCGGTAATTAATCTTCGGACAGACACACCAATCACAGTTGACTATTCTCTCACTGAAAATCCGAGCCATCTTCGACTGTATGGAGGGCCATACAACCTCTCTGTACCAGCGTGCCCAACCTTGTTCTTGCGTAAGCAAACACACATATTCTGCACCTGGGAAACAAAAATATCCTTCCAGCCAAGATCAGAATATGTCGAGTCAGGGACTGTGCTGTGGTGGAATTACTTCACCTACACTAGCCTCGGCATTCGGAAAAAAGGAGATGGTCGGGTAATTCGACTTCAACCATCAGAAGGAGAAATATTCGAGAAGCCTCTAGCTCTCACATCTGAAGTAACACTCATAGTCGAATGTGGCGAACAGTATCGATTTGGGTATTTTGAATCCACCGTTCCTCAGGTTACCTGGATCGGAACAGTCTCGAATCAGGCTGCGACAAAGGTACCGCCAGTGGGGGCCCCATTCACAGGTATAAAGTACTAGCTCCACAGATAAGCTAAAACTTACTAATGATGACTAGGAATGATGTTTGGGCTTTATGCATTTGGCGAACGGCAGCGATGCCTAGACCCTGCTGACTTTTCATATGCGGAGTTTCGATAGGACTAAGCTAAGTTGTATGATCTACTGTTCCAAACCTGTTTCATCGTTATATCCTTTGTTTTGTGAGCTGTCAGTAAGAAACCAATTGTAAAAACCATTTCACCTAAGATGACTGTAGCTGAGTAACCTTAGATTCCAACCACTTCCCGACATAAACCTCATTCGTTCAATAAAGATCCCATCTTCTTCGTGTCAAACTCTGCGTGTTGTGAAGAGACCCACATCCAAACGATGATTGGTGGACTTGTGCTGGGACGTCAGTGCTCTTTTTATAACGAGAAACGTCGCCATTCCACTTTCTCGCCTCAAATCTCCTGACCGCTAGTACTGACCTAGATGATGACAGAATCCCCACAATATGCGATGGTGCAACCGATCACGCCTGTCAGCCCTAATGGCACCATCACGTCAGAGAAAACAGAGCGGCCGGAGAAGGCGGATGAGTGGACGAGGCTAAAAGACCGGGCAGAGAGGCGAAAAGTCCAAAATAGATTGAACCAGCGAGCGAGGAGTATGTAGCCCTGCTCAATTAGTGAGAAAAAATATCTAACACCTACTAGGAAAGAGGCAGCGTATGCAAGTGCAAAACAAAGATGCTCATCCCAAGAGTGTGGGGGCACCTACTGCGTTATCATCTTCGTCTTCGTCCACAGCACTAGTCTCTTCAAAAAGCAGCACCTCATCAACGGAATCATGGACGCAGATTAGTTGCCCAAACATGTCCTGGGTACGAAGCGTGCTAAATGAGTTCGCCGAGGTAGCCTTTCAAAGCTACATGCTTGGGTCTCCAACCTCAGACCATCTCCTGACCCTGACGAAAGTCAACGTCTTTCGAGCCTTTGGGCACAATATACGTCTCACAGGTGGCAATATGGACGATATGGACGACGATGCAATCTCGAATTTCAACACACTCAACCTTGCAAATTCACAGAATGAAAGCAATATCCCACCAAGTCTTCGACCTACCAAGGTTCAAAGGACGGTACCACATCACCCCTGGCTAGATTTCTTTCCAATTCCCAAAATGCGGGACAATCTCATTCAGGCTGGTGAGGATTGGAATGACGGCGAGCTATGTCTTGACATCATGGGATTTTGGACCGAATCGGGCGCAGATGCAGGACTTCTTGTCTGGGGGGAGCCTTGGGATGCGAGGAACTGGGAGCTGACAGAGGCTTTCTTGAAGAAATGGCAGTGGGTTGTAAGGGGGTGTCCGGAGCTGATGAACTCTACAAATGCATGGCGTGCAAAACGTGGAGAGAAGTTGATTTTTAGATATATTTAATGTAAGAAACTACCTAGTTATAATTTGAACTTGATGCAAATAAATCACATAATATTGATACTATCGATTTCCATGCTTTGTAAATACGAAATTGATTAGTTATTTCTCAAGCGGATGACGTCATGATATATGTGGATCCGGATGAATATTCCAATAATAGCCTGGCTGGTCGGGAATTTTTTTGTTCTTAAGAGAAAGCACTCAGGTAGTAAGCACTTAGGTACCTGAGCATGCCAGGTGCCATAGGCATGAAAGGTCTCCCGGGTTTCTCTCTTCTAGTCTTGGGAGGTTCTTCTCTTCTCATGTCCTTTCCTCTCTTGGATAGAAATCTTAGAATTATCGAATTTCCCTGTTAGTCTTGAAGGCCAGAAACTGTTAATTTTCAAAATCTCCAATATGAATCTTGAATCGTGTAATCAATTTCTATATAAAATCCGACGCTTTGTATCATTCATAATTCATCACTGCTTGCAAAAGCAGTTCTATATGTGTATATGTATATCTTGAATGGAAAGCACTTAAGTGACATGCTCGTGCTTCTCCTCTTGCTTGTCAATCCTCACCCAGATGAGAGTTATAGCAGCTGCAACAACTTCACAGCCGAGAGCAAACCACCAGATCGCCCGCAAGCCTTTCAGCCCAATATCACCCGAGGGACCCTTGTCCACTTTTGTTCCTATTGCATCTCCCACTGCTGTCATCACTGCCGAGCTCAGATTCTGCATTGTGACAAGCAAACTACCAGCAGATCCTTGATAAGATCTACGCACATTGCTGGTAATATAGATGGATGCAGCTGCGAATGATAGATCTGGTCCAAATGTAACCAGGGCAACACCTGGCATTGATAGTGCCCAGTATATTGTGCCCGAAGTCTGGGGTAGGAAGAAGACTGGGCCCAGGGCAAAGGAACACATAGCAGCAAAATAAATGTAATGGCCTGGAACAATGTGAAGTGTTCTGCTAACTACCCAGGTTGCTAAAACACCAACGATAGCATTTGGTAACAGATACAGTGCAACTGCCATAGGACTGTGTCGTTGTACCCGAAGCCAGAATTGCACGGCGTAAAACTGCCAGCAACCCTGGAATGCGCCGTAGCCGAGGAAATAGGCGATCATCAGTGGTGTGAAGCCTTTTGTTTTCCAAAGGCGATTTGGAATTAGCGGGCGCGCAACCCAACGCTCCACGAAGAAGAACCCGATCAATAGTAGGATGCCTACTACCACCAGGGAATATGTGTAGGGGGACCACTCCACGACTGATCCCTGGGTGAGGCCAAATAAGAGACAGACGCAACCTGAAACAGCGAAAGCTGCTCCTATATAATCGAAGTCGCGGATTGTGGGTGCTTCAGTGCCGACGATATCGGCAACAGGACGCAGGGCAGGAATAGTGACCCAAGCGGCAATCACGCACAAAGCTGAGAGAAAAGCATTGGATGCGAAAATCCAGTATAAATGGGCCTGTAAAGCTCCACCCTGAATGCCACCGAGCCAAAATCCGAACGGTGCGGTGGCAGACATTGCTGAAAAGACTTGGTTCTTTCTGAGACCGGGTTTGTAAACCCTTCCAAGGATGCTCATCGATCCAGAGACTAAGACTCCGATTGACAAACCTTGCATGGCACGTACAATATAGAATAATATTGCTGTGGTGGAATGGATAGAGAATACGCCAACGATGTTCCAGATGGTAAGCCAGACAAATGCACCGACCATGATCATCCGCGGTGGAGTGAGGTCACTCAGCGAGCCCGAAATGACAACCGATAAGCTCAGGGGCAATGTGTAAGCTCCAATCAACCAAGGAAGCTCACTATTAGTGATTCCCAGCGCATCCTTGAATTTCTCCTGGTTAACAGTGATATCTCCAAGCAAAAAGGAGAACATCATCAGACCAGCGGAGCACACAAAGACAAAGATAACCTCGGAAGTAAAACTTCCCAGCTCCGGAGGAATGCCTTGATAACGAGCCTGACTAGGTGAACCAGCCTCTTCTTCAAGATCAGACATCCGCGAAGGAGAATGATGCCTAAACGAGCGGACTGCGCTTCGCTCACTACGGCGAGAATGCACAGCTCCAAGATCAAGGTGAGCATCTCCATGATCCATACTGGACATGGTGCGAGAGAGGTTCTCCAAAGCCTCGCCCATGTGAGAGTCTCGCCTAGTTTTGGCCGTTGGGATCTTGCGTAGGTCGACATCTTGTGATTCGCGATAAGCGATTTCATCTGATTGTCTGACTGTGTCTTGAGTCGTTGATGGTGAAAGAATCGAGTTTGAGGTTGATCCGAGGTCATTGTATTGAGTGTGGATGCCAGATTTGGTACTATCACCATCGTCCACTGGTGTCGGTGCCATGACAATTATATTGGGAGTAGACTTATAACTCAGTTGCCCTGATTGCGATCAATAAATATAAGGTATTTCAGCCACCCTACTGTGTAGAGAAGGAAAAAACGGAGATCAGTTCATATTTAAGTATGGAGAGTGGAGTCTAGTCACGTTGAATTGAAGATTTTTCTACATCACGGAAATCGGAATCCGTCAAAGACGCCAAAAGTACAAAATGATTTGTGTGGCGATAATAAAACTTTAAAGCTAATCTTGCAAATCTGAATCTCATTCCAAAATCTTAATCTCCAACGTTCCATGAATAAACGACAATGATATATGAAGCTATTTATAGCTTGAGATTCAGTAAGGGCAACAATCGCTGTAACTTACATGAGCATCGACTGATATGATATATCATATCATCTTAGTGGCCTCTCAAAAGGGCTTAGTCTCGAGAGCAAGTTCCAAAGAAACCTACCTAATCAGTCAAAAATCGGCCTACCTTCCGAATTAGTATAGGGTTCCGAACTTTATCCTAAAAGAGATGAATAGTTATCCTTTTCAGGCCTCTAATCCACGCAGTATGCAGTCCAACACCAGATTGCAGACACAACGTAGTGATCAGCCCTACTGTCGAAATACTGATGCGTCTTACTGTTGCATATGCATCTACTTTGTAAATGTATCGTTGTGAGTTGTAAGAGGTGTGTTATTCAAGTCCACTCCAAAACTGCCTAGAGTAGTTCCCCATTCATTAACCGACCAAACCAATTTGGTGCCAGAGATTTACAGCAGTATTTTCAGCAGTAAATCTGGGCTCCACTCGTGATTGAAACTACTTTCAGTCCATCGTATCAACAACTACCATCCGAGACTATCAATCAGCTGCCTAGGTTCTTGATACTTAAAACAATGAATAACAATCAACTCAATTTCAAGATACCTGGAACCATTTTTGAGGCTACAATGGTGATTCTCGACCTGGTATATACAAGAGCAATCAAAGCTATAGAGCTGGTAAGTACTTTATGGGCTTCGCCGAAAGACATTCATTACGAAAAAGGCCGCACGAATAAACCCCAGCTGATCAGGGAAAGGCCACATGCCCGAAGCTCGATACCATCTGAAGACCCTGTCGAGATGAATACATGCAGCCGCGAAGCCTATGCAAGAGCTATCTGGCACTGCAGCAACTGAAAAGAAGTAGAAGTGGGGAGAAAAAGATGTCTATTTTTTCAGTGAAGATGGTTTCACCTGGGCACTCTAGGGCTGCTTTATTTACTCTGTGCTTTTGACATCCTCGGTAAACAGATCCACACGAGGAAGATAGTGGCCGACAAAGCAATAATGAATGGCTGCAAGACTTTCACACCCTTGGCCTGTGCCAATGCACCGACTGCAAATGGAAACACTGCCGCTCCAGATCCTCCCAAGGCAGCGGCAAACCCAATTGACCGGACATGTAAGTCCCTAGGAAGGAGCTTTGTCATTACTACGATAGCTCCAGGGAAAAGAGGTCCAAGAAAGAATCCTTGTAGTGAGACAGCAATAGCTGAAGCGTAGAATGCAGGGACTAGCCAAAGGACAAGTCCAAATGCCATAGAGCAAAGAATATATGCCTAGATACGTCAGTTTCGCCGCCTCTTCCATGATGATAATACTTACCCCGACCGCCACTTTCTCTCCTAGCCTTGGTGTGATGAATCCGAGGATTATTCGTCCAACTGTTATACCTAGCCAAAAGCCTGTAGCTGTCATTCCGCTGGCAAATGAACTACCATGCCTTTCGCGCAGCATGAAGGTGACAATCCAACCTCCGAGAGCTACCTCTACTCCAACATAGCCCAACAGGAATAAAGAGCATATCCAAGTGACTCGCGCGGATGGGCGTTGCCAGAGCGCTTCTCTGAGACTACTCTTTCCGTTATCCGTATTCGAGCGCAGGATTGTAGCCCTGAAGGCTGCACCTGTGGCTTTCCAAAAGGTTGTACCACAGGCAACAGTCTCTATGGCTGCAAAGCTCACCTATAGAAGGAATTTTAATGTGGGGGTCAGGAAAGATAAAGCGTATGACTACCCACCATCAAGTAGTAGAAATAGTACCAGGGCAGGTCAGCTCTCGTGATCATAGATGTAGCAATCAGAGGAGAAATGACAGCGCCCATTCCATAGACTCCATGAAGAATACCTAGCAGCTCATTTGCATTAGCCATGTTGCCAACATAAGCATTCCATGCAGCGTCTTGCAAGCCATTGCCAAACCCTGCAAAGACAAAGGAGATTACGAGCACGGGATATGGCGGATGTAGGCAGTTCACAACGAATGCGATCAGATGGCATGCTGGGCCAATAAATGCCACGCCACGTTGACCGAGGGTCATATGGACGCGCTGGTTGATGAATGCGGCGAGAGTATAGCCAAACAGTGGCGATAGAAAGATTAAAGAGACAATTGTATAGGACAGTTTATAATATTTTTCGAGCTGATGGTCTGATTAGTTTCAGCAACCAGAACTTGAGTAGTTCCCTCATACATATGGGATCAAGGCCTGCTCGGTGTTAGATATCTGATTCAGCTAAAGTGTCATTAAATAACACTTACACCGTATGCAGCATCATTGGCTCCCATGACTAGCAAGCTCCAAAACGTCGCAAAACAGCGATAGATGTTTATGCGTGGAAAGTTCCACTTCTCCAATGCGGGAAAGACATCTAGTAAATCTGCTGGGGCTGTCTCCGAACACTCACTTTCCGGCAGTGGCTCGAGACTGATTTGCTCAGTTTGCGACCCCTGAATCACGCAATTAGACATGATATGTATTGCAAAATGAGAATTACGATGAATTGAAACTGTGATATGGCAGGAGGTCAAATAAATAGGTTTGTCTGATTCTCTTCAATATGGATACTTGACGTCAGAATCGAGGACCCAACACTGTGGAGAGGGGGTGTTCGGACTACTGGTGCTGGGTTAACCTTGGTACGGTGGTTAGATCTCTGGTACCGAATTACGGGAGATCCGGTGGTGATTGGTTGAATTTGATATCGATAAGGCCATTGTGAGAATGGAGGGAAAAGTGACAAATGATGATCGGATTAGCAAGCATCACTCATTGGACATATTCATGGGCAGTGGCTGAAGGTCCGACGGCGAGACTTAAGAGTACATGGACCAACAGGAAGACCATTTTACTGCATAGTATGAATCCTTTGAGCCGGTATTATTGTTTATAACTCTGTAAAGATTGCAGTATCCAGTGTATGGGGCATTTTAGATTCCGGAGTATGCTGTTTATCCTTTCAGTAGCTTCTTCGAAAGAACTAGAATGAATCGAAAGTGAATTGCTATTCTTCAAGACATAGATGTTTGCATGGAGGGAGTACCATCCTTCATAGTGATAAATAGAAAAGTATACGTAGACGAGGAGATCATGTCGGGTATGGTAATCTTAAATGTTGAAGAATGGATGAGACTTCATAGCATTTACGTATACTTAGATATGTCCGGATGTCTTCACTCTTCATGTGATTATGGCGATAAGCGAGATATGTTAGCACAAATGAATGTCAACTTCCGGTCAATGTGTGATTTTTAGACCTCGGGACCACTTGGACACAGAATACAGCCCAGAGGTGAAGATAATTATCTATGTGCCCCGAGATTTATGACTTCCGAAGTTGATTCTATTAAGTATTTCAAGAACTTCAACTTCTCACACCCATTAGATTCATAAAATACTCACAAAAACACCTTACAGCCTCAGGGGGAGGTTCTATACAAGCTTCTTTCATGATGAAGATGAAGCACGCAACTCTGAATCCGTACTTCTATTTTTATACTGCTAATCGTTCTGTTAGCTTCCCGACTAGCTTCCGACTAGCTTCCCGCCTAGCTTCCCGAGGCCGGTTTATTTGAGAATGATTTATTGGAAAGTGTCCTAGCCTGGACTATATCCAGCTTTATAACCCAAAGGACATATCAAATCATAAATGTTCACCTTAATATTCTACATGCATTATGATGCATAACAAATGAATAGATTGCGTCCCAAGATTCTGCTGGCTCTTCTATCAGGCGGTGAGTATTTAGCCGAGGCAATTACCTGATTCGGTGCCAAGAGAAGGCTCCTCGGCTGCATGACTTCAGCACTTACCTTACCTTGTATTATATCCCAGCTTTGTCTTCCTATTCTACAAAATTACTCACAACAATACCACCTCTCATTCACTAGTAACCCGTAACCCATCAATTGATCATGCCACCTCCTCCCCCTGCCTGGGTCCAGGCTTTGAAGCCATCAGGACCACAGGGATCCGAACTGCTTGCTAATGAAAGAGCTCAATCCAATGTCAATGTTGAGAAGCTGTCTGAATTGTTGCATACCAAGCATGCATTGGAGAGACAGAAATCACTACTTGAAATTCTCCAACCAGAAAAGGTGTTTGACAAGTCAGAAAATCATAGCCTGGGCCGCGTTGAAAGGCTACAGCGCTCACTTGCAAAAGCCAAGCGTCTACAACAGCTAGCTGTACAACATGAATGGGATACAGAGGAGCTGATTGCTGCTAATGATCTGATCGGCGAGCCCACTCCGTATGCCCTTCACGCAACTATGTTCCTGGTATGCATCAATACCCAGATATTGACGTTAAAAGGGAAATAACTGACGTATGCCGGCTATATTTAGGTCACCCTTCGCGACCAAGGAACTTCTGAACAACACAGCCTTTTTCTTGAGCGTGCTACAAGTTATCAGATCATTGGATGCTATGCCCAGACAGAATTGGGACATGGATCCAACGTGAGAGGCCTGGAGACGACCGCCACCTGGAACCCACAAGACAAAACTTTTATTATTAATTCACCCACATTGACTGCCTCAAAGTGGTGGATTGGTTCCCTTGGTAGAACCGCTAATCATGCGGTTGTCATGGCTCAATTGATTATTGCTGGCAAGAACTATGGCCCACATCCGTTTGTGGTGCAGATTCGCGACCTTAAGACCCATGAGCCACTGGAAAATGTCTATGTGGGCGATATTGGTCCTAAGTTTGGCTACAAGTAGGTATTACAATATGGTTCCTTATAAGTCAATCAACTAACAATCGATACAGCACCATGGACAACGGCTTTCTGCTGTTCAATAATGTCAAGATTCCACACATTAACATGCTAGCCCGCTTCTCACGCATCGATAAGGACACTAGCAAATACATTCGACCCGCTATGCCATCTCTGATATACGGCACGCTTACATGGGTCCGCTCTAGCATCGTTCTTCAGTCCGGTGGTGTTCTGGCGCGTGGTGTGACTATCGCCACTCGCTACTGCGCCGTTCGCAGACAGTTCCAGGATCGTGATGCAGAGGGAAAGTCAGGGGAGAATCAGGTACTGAACTATAAGACTGTTCAAGTGCGCCTTCTGCCTCTGTTGGCATCTATGTATGCACTTCATTTCACCGGCCTTGGTATGATGCAATTGTACCAGGAGAATCAGAAGAGCATGAAGGATGCCACTTCAACTGCAGAAAACTCGCGTGGCCCTGGTCCTGAGCAACTCCGCGCCGGAGCTGATCTGCTTGCTGATCTCCACGCTACATCCTGCGGTCTCAAAGCTCTTGGGTCGACGACGGCTGGTGAGGGTCTAGAGGTGTGCCGTAGAGCCTGCGGTGGACATGGCTACTCATCATATTCCGGCATAGGTCCCTTCTATGCTGACTACCTTCCTACTCTCACCTGGGAAGGAGATAATGTGATGTTAAGTCAGCAGGTATCACGATACGTATGTTATATCTACCTTCCATCTAGTCCACTTCAGTTAACCCTTGTCTATAGTTGCTCAAATCTGCACGTGCTATGTTGTCCGGCAAAGGATCCCAAAATGACACTTCCCGAATCCTACAGAACTACCTTGACCGACGCGACCAGGGTGCTTCCTTCGACGTGCTAGGGAATGACGCAGATATCGTAGCAGCCTTTGCCTGGCGCACTGCCCATCTAACCTTCGAGGCTCTCAAGAACCGCGATGTAGAGAAGCGATCATGGAACAGCCTGCTCATCGACTTCTGGCGCCTATCAACAGCCCACTCACAGTATCTCGTGGTAAAGAACTTCTACGACGCAGTCTTCTCCCCACGACTCTCGTCAGCCTTGGACCCAGAGACCACGACCATCATGCACTCTCTCTTCCGCCTCTACTCCTTGCACACGCTAGAGGCCCAGGCTGCAGAGTTCTTCTCATCCGGCGCAGTGACCGTGCGACAGATCACACTCACCCGCACCAAAGCAGTCGTGAAGCTGCTGGATGAGATTCGCCCGCATGCTGTGCGCTTGGTAGATGCCTGGGCCATTCCAGACTGGCAGCTGGATAGCAGTCTAGGCCGATATGATGGCGAGGTCTACCCAGATCTATTCCGCCGCGCCAGCCAAGAGAACCCTGTTAACGACTTGGTGTTTGATCCTTATCCCTGGAACTCGGCCACTCTCAAGAATCAGCCACCTAAGAGTAAACTTTAGAAATCTCAAGCAGAGAATCGAAAAATCGAACATATCTTGTTATGAGTGCTGGAACGTTTCCAAGGTCGAATAGATGTTTATCCAACCTTAGACCTTGAAAGGTTCTGATATATATTGAGTATCTACCTTGTTAGATACAAGCTTATGTGGGGCGGGGGCTTGAAAAGAAATTTGAAAAGAAACAACGCTTCAAATAGAATATCTAATTGGCCATGATTGTTTATTTGCGGAAATTGAAGTTCAGGGCAACCAGGGTATCTAATTAGATCGTGTATCAGCTCTCGATGCTTTCAGCCTCACCTGAGCAGTGGTCAGAAATGAAGTGAGCTCATAGAAAGCTGGGCGTAAGTCAAGGTTATAAATCAAAATTGGAGTATTATTTCATTCCCCTACCTCTGTAGTGCAACGGTGATGTAAAATAATGTCTACAGGAGGTTGAAGGCTCGATACTAGAAACTATAATACCAGTTTTCTTTCTACTACTAGGCTAAATTTAGTAGGAAAGAGATTTGCCAATATTTACAAATCCCACTCATTTCCCCATTATCTCCCAATCACGTTGAAGTTCATTAGATGAATTATAGGAAACGTGTTATTTAGTTTTATGTGACCTCCAACTGTAGCTTTCAACTTATGACGCTATTCAGAAGTAAAGGTGAGGCGTAGATCAGGTAGAGCTTATACAAGTAGACCTGACTTGTAAATAGTAAAAGGGTGTACTATAACGAAGGCCGGTCCAGTTGACAAATAAATAACAAGTTCGGTTGTTCGAGGTGTGCTTTTGTAAGCCCACAAAAGCTGTCATGCAATTTTTAGTAACAACCACTCAGCGTCCTCTATAATAGCTGTGAGTTTTGCCAGCCCATTTTATTTCCCCCTTCTTTTTCAAGTTCATGGAACGAATTTTCGAAAAAAAGACCATCCTGTCAGTTTTGGCACCCTTCGATCACCTCCCAACGTTTATGAAACTATTCGGTAAATAAATGGAGCGGTCTGTTTACTTGACTTGATCACGGATTTTAGAGCAATCAATTTGATTCAGCCATCGCACTAGAACTATGGATCTCTTCCCTTTCAAATGGTAAATTGACTCTCCAAGGGCAAATTTCGACTTGATAAGCCAACATAGACCTTGTAAGCTCCATCTTGAAGAGCCCACTCCTGAGCCTCAACATCCCAACTACTCAAATCTCTTCGGGTGAGCGAAAATTCAACAGTAACGCTTTTACCACTAGCCACAGAGACTTTCTCGAATCCACGGAGTTGTCGCACAGGCCCGCCCGGAATCCCAATATACAACTGTACAACTTCATCGCCGTCCACACTGCCAGTATTCTGTACTTGGGCCGTGACGGTCACGAGATCATCCCACAAATGCGGATTGCCGCCCTCGACGATAGTAGCCGAGGGAGGGTATTGAGTCGTCGTTTTTTTTGTCTTACTCAGACGTAGGTTAGAATAATTGAATGTTGTATAGGATAATCCATATCCGAACTCGAATCTTGGCGTGATGTCATTTGCATCGAAGGCGCGGTAGTCGATGAATTGGCCCTCTGAGAAATCATCCTGTGGGAATAGCCAGTATTCACCTGCTGGTTCTGCCGGTGCAAGAAGAGAGCCATAGTCGCTTGCTGTCTTTGCTACTGTGTATGGAAGCTTGCCGGATGGATTAGCGTTGCCATAGAGGATGTCAACCAGCGAACGACCTGTATCTTGGCCGGGAAGGTGGGCAAAGATCACAGCGGTGATGTTCTCGTGATCGATCCAGTCATCGACTATTCGAATTCCGGCATTGTGAATCACAACAACTGTGTTTCCGCATTTGGTTGCAACGTTTGTGATCAGTGTATCACTGTAGTCGTCAAGCAAGTCGGTCCGATCAGCTCCCTCGGTAGCATAGCTATTGACAAAAACCAGACAAACATCCGAATTAGGATCAATATCAGGGTCCTGGGAATCAAAATCCCACATAACAGATGTACCATCGGCATAGGCCTGGCGCTGAATTGCCTCAATAGGAGTATCGATATAGGCAGCAGAGTTCGCACCAGAGCCACCCCCAACATACAATGTGCTATTGAAGTGGTCAGAGGTAGATCCCCATAAGAGACTGACTTCAAGAAATTCGGGTGACTGTGCATCATATCCGAATACTGAAACCAACTTGGGGGACTTGAGTGGGAGAGTGCTGTCTGTATTTTTCACAAGAACATGTCCTTCCACTGCACTTTGAAGAAGAATTGCCTTGGTGTCGGATGACTTGCCAATGACTTGTTGATGGGGAGTACTGACATCCGCTGGCATTCCGATGCCGGGGGATGGGATACCCGTGTCCTGGTCCAGCTGATACCATGTTGCGATTATGCTGGAGACAAATGGGTTAGTTGAGAAACTTCCCTTTTGATGTCTTATCTTACCGTGTGGCCATGTCATCTAGTCTCGACGCCTCCAGAGACCCGTTATTGATAGCAGTAGTGATATTACTGCCCCATACAGTCGAAGAGGGCATCACCATGTCGAGTCCGGCACTAGCGGCAGCAATGCCAGCATGTTGAGCATACCAATCAGTGATGACATATCCTAAGACTCATTAGAGATGTGAAATCTGGTTGAGATAATAGTATTAACAAACCTTGGAATCCCAGCTCCGTCTTCAACAGCCCATTCAGGGCCTTGCTGTTCTGGCAGCTATAAGAGTTGTTGAGGCGCTGATAAGAGCACATAACAGAAGCACTTCCTGCGTGAACAGCATCCTGGAAGGGCCAGAGATATAGCTCATGAATGGTCTTATCATCAATGTTTGATGAGACAGCCTCGGTGTATTCACCCTGAGAATTGCTTCCCGGGTTGCGATTCGTTTCTTGCTCATTACCAATGTAGTGCTATAATTGTCAGCAAGCGGTCTTTTAGAGAAGAATTCGCATCAAATACCTTAATGGAAGTGCCCACACCTGATGACTGCACACCCTTGATAGTAAAGTAAGCAAGGGATCCTGTCAGATATGGGTCATCTGAGAACCCTTCCCAGTTTCTTCCACCTTCAGCGAGACGGCCGAGAGGTCCGACAACGGGGCCAAGCATCAGATTCACACCCTTTCTGCGAAACTCAGCACCCATACCAGAACCTCGCTTTAGGGCAAGGTCTTTGTTCCAGCTTTGAGATGTTAGAAAAAGTCTCGAATAGCAGGACACATTGTTCTTACCTGGCTCCAACATGAAGACCACTTGGCCAGCTATTGACAAAGTCCGTTCCTCTCTGTGACAAGTTAGTTTCATAAAGAAGCTACCTCTCAATTTTAGAGCCTCACCAAACCATTTCCGGCATCGGAGACGCACAGACCTGGAAAACCAAGACGCTCAATAGCAGGAATGTTGCCAGAACACCCGTTGCTGACAGTTACACCTGCGGTCAAGTTGATTTTCTCATCTTGAGTGAGCTTGCCGACGAACAATTTTGCCTTTTGATAAGCAGACTGCCAGTCACTCGAGCCGGTTCCATTTGCTGTAGATATGTGAGAAGCCGAACGTAGGATTATTGGACATTGTACACGTACGCGAAGGATAAACAGGTGGTGATTGACCGTAGAAGTAAGTGTCACTCGTGATATTCTCAGCTTGAGTGGTCAAGACCAAGGAGAGACTCAGTAGTTCCAGTATACAAGCCTTGAATCCCATTTCGGCGTTCTGGTGTCAGCTGAAAGTAATGTATTCTTGCTGAGGAAATCAAGTCAATTTATAGATCAGACGAGAAGATGAGATGAGAGGGCCTTGGCTCCTCAATGCACCTTCTAGCGTATGTTTCTCGGCTTCTGATTCCCCAACATGATGAGGAATGTGAGTCGCGACAGTGCCAATAGGAAGGGATGGGTGAATAGGCATGCAGTCTTTTCGAATTGCACCTCAATTCTGCCTGATTCTGTACGCTAGTCACAAGAAATGACAGGCAATACTTCAGTCGCCAAGGACAGATCGTCTCATCCCAGACGGGTGAATGCCGGCGATATACGCGTGTTATTCAACAACCCGATGAAATGCCGATGGAATAAGCCTAAATGGGAAATTCCACGGACAATCCTCTAAGTGCGAAAGGCATGGTCGGCAACTCTTTCATTTTTCATCGGTTCGTAATTTCAACACCAAATCAGATAACTTCAGTCAACTGTCTGGGGTAGGGACCCCCATTATGTAGCGACTATTTACTTTGGGATTAGGGCATGGCACTGCCGAGCCGGGGAAGCGGGGAAGCGTGGGGTAAAACCTGGAGCAAGCCGTCGTACTTCGGATTCTAGAGAATTAAGTGTGTCATTCTGAGCGCGAGAAATTTATCATGCAGAGGCTAGAGAGCATTTGCGAACTTGATTTCTCGACCGTTATAGTTTTTCCAGGCTAGATCGACTGTTTTACTAGATGCATGTTGATCAGATAATGTACTTCCCGGTAACGTCAGCAAAAGAGATAAGTGCGACAAATCCAACCCGGTAATAAGTCCGTTCGATGTAACCTTGAGGCTTGGTTGATGCTAGCCGAGCTCTTTTTCCACTTAAAATCCTACGACTATTCGCCACGATATATTATCCCGAATATCTAGGACTACCGTCGGTTACGACGTGTCATTTCGCGATTCCTTATTTCTAGAGGTATTCCTAAGATCCCATCAACTCTTACCAGCCAAGCAAAGCTACTTGTATCGAAAAATACAAGAAGCCATGCCGCTCGAACACGTCCGAGGACATGACGTCGGAATGCCGATCGTTTGACTCCCGATTCAATACAGAATAATAAGCCTTTAAAGTATCATCGCGGATAAATGTAAGGTTCAAAAAGGTTATTCTCGGTTAAATAGCTTTCTAACTTGATGGGTGTCTATAATAACATCCAGATACGACTATTTCCACCAATGGCGATACCCCGGGATTTCACACTCCAGTCTTTCTCCGCATTCCCCGCAGTCGATCCCTTCCATTCTGGGGATATCTCGGCCAAAGTGGTGCCATATCCTGCACCATGTCTTTGTCGTTACTGGTTGCTTTTAATCAGCGTGTATTGACCCCCGTGAGACCGTTATGAGTGAAGTTATAAAGCGTGCGAGTCCCAGTTTTGCAGTTAGCCTGCTCAGTCTGGTCGATTGGCACTCGTAACCATGTACAAAATCTCAAATATCTACGGTTTGTTTAGCTGATACATAATACTCTTGATGCAATGCTAATAGTACCTAGTTCTCGCCGCCTTTGGTACCATCGGCGGGGGTCTCTTCGGTTTCGATGTGAGGTATGAGCGTCGTTCCGTCCGCTTGATATATAATGCAAATTAACTTCTTCGTAGCTCCATGAGTGCCTGGATTGGCGTCGATACCTATACTGCGTACTTTGGCTATCCTGACTCCAATCTTCAAGGAGGTGTAAGTTGCGAAGTCTCTCTCATATACTCTCTTCGAGATTGAGAACTAATCGTTCAGACAGATCACTGCCTCCATGTCCGCAGGCTCTTTTGCTGGATCCCTCGCAGCCGGATGGTTATCAGATTTACTCGGCCGTCGCAAGGCACTCATGATTGCCTCATGGGTATGGATTGTTGGAGCAATGGTTCAATGCAGTGCACAAAATGTCACACATCTCGTGGCCGGTCGTGTTGTGAGCGGTCTCGCTGTCGGTGTGACCTCATCACAAACATGTGTCTACTTGTCCGAGCTAGCTCCAGGTCGCATACGCGGCCGAATTGTTGGCATGCAGCAATGGTCCATTGAGTGGGGTATATTGATTATGTATCTCATCGCATATGGCTGCTCACAAGGTGTATCTGGACCCGCTGCATTCCGCATCTGCTGGGGTATTCAGGCCGTTCCTGGTCTGATCCTTTTCATTGCACTGCTATTCTTCCCCGAGTCACCTCGCTGGCTCGCTCAAAAGGAGCGCTGGGAAGAAACTGTCGAGACACTCGCTATGATTCATGCAAATGGCAATCGCAATGATCCCGTTGTGCAAGCAGAATTTGAGGAAGTCCAGGAGGCTGCTCGAATTGCTCATCAGTCAAAAGACGTCTCATTCCTTGCTTTGTTCGGACCTCGTATATGGAAGCGCACTCTCTGCGGAGTCAGCGTACAGGTCTGGCAGCAATTACTTGGAGGTAACGTTGCAATGTAAGTGAATATCCGTAACATCGAGCCACTGCTATAGATTTGACTGATAATTTTTGCTAGGTACTACGTTGTGTATATCTTTGAAATGGCTGGAATGGTAAGTCACCCAGATACCGTTGATCAAATAGGGAATCCCCACTGACACATTTCAGACTGGAAACACAACCTTGTGGTCTTCCGCTATTCAATACGTGATCTTCGTCATCACCACCGGTATCATGCTCCCCTTCATTGACCGTGTGGGTCGACGAACCTTGCTACTTATAGGATCAGTATCCTGCTGCGTGGTCCATGCAATTATCGCTGGTGTCATGGCAACTAAAGGCCACTCTGTCGCCGAGGTTAATGGAAATTCCAACCTTACCTGGATTATCACCGGCAACGCCGGTACAGCAGTTATTGCGTTCTCCTACATCTTCACCGGTATATACGGTTTCACCTGGGTATGTGGAAACTATCTTAATAATGATAACGCTGCTAACACTCAATATAGGCCCCAATAGGGTGGATCTATGCCTCCGAGGTATTCCCATTGAAGTACCGAGCCAAGGGAGTCGGACTATCAGCCGCCGGTAACTGGATATTCAATTTTGCCATCGCGTTCTTCGTGAGTCCAAGTTTCCACAATATCCAGTGGAAGACGTACGTTATCTTTGCAGTCTTCTGCTTTGTCATGACGTTCCATGTGTTCCTCATGTACCCAGAGACAGCGGTAAGCAGTTACACCCCTAAAAGATTATTGATTCAAGGCTCAATATGCTAATGCGCACATCATAGGGGCGGACGCTCGAGGAGATTGACATCGTCTTTGACTCAAATGTCAAACCATGGCGTACCAATCTGATTAACGACACCTTCGAGGAGGAGGTTGAGAAGCACAAGAATGAGAAAGTCCTGAAAGTGACTGAAGCCACGCATGAGGAGGTAGTGTAGCCAATAGGTTCCAAAGCTTCGAATAGATGAATCGCACTTGGACTAATAAGTCAAGTTAAAATAAATGAATTCAGTGATAGATGTAAATAGAGTATTAAATTAATTGAAAATGTATCCCGTTAATAGTGTGCGTCAGCAGCATGCAGGTGCCCTTAACTCTACCGATGTCGAGATCGTCAGTAGAGTGGAGATGAAAAGAAGTGAATTATGGATTTGAATATTGTTAATTTCATCAAAACTGAGCTAAAAATGAATTCTAAGCAAAAATCACACTGATATTCGAAGTATTCAAAGTGAATAGAGAAAGGAGACAAAATAGAAAGTGGGCCGAAACCCCACCTGCTCATCCGGGCGATCGCACGCAATCATATTTTTATTAGATAAACCTGTTAGATGACGGGTCTGACGTCAAGGCTATTGTCGAATTGTAGTGCATATGCGAAGTTGTAAGGAGTATGTATTTCTTGCTGTCGCATCGATGGTCACATGACCTGATACCCATCAAATCTCGAACAATTTATTCAAGACATTGGGAGGCATTTGAGGTACCTTTTTACCTAGGTACTTGCATCTGATTACGGGGTAGGTAGCTCAATACCTAGTTTAGTAGTGTACTTTAATTGCAATCAGTATCCGAACCTTTGGTGCGCCTATATCCATATGTATCATTTCACTTCATAATATCAAGAAAATATCTTCTATTCTCATGCCTTAGAAGATGATTCAGCGTCTAGTATCGTATTCGTATGGATTTCATTTCATTAAGATCCACTGCTCAATGCTCACAGAAGCTGTATGCATGCTGTTGCCATCCATGTTCAGCCTTCTTCACGAACGCACCACGAGCTTTCATTAGCTGGATTCTGTGCTCTTTTGCTTCCTCCAATCCCATAGGCAGGCCTTCATCATGCGCGCGAACCATTTCCATCAGCTCGACAGGCAGTACCCCGGAATTTTTTGTCTCCAAGTTTTTCTCATTAATTAGAGCCACCAACTCGGCTGGTAGCTTAGACAAGGCAGCTTCCCGGTTCGTGTTTCCGAGGATAGAGTCTAGCCACCAGTTCATTTGCTGGGGAGGAACGTTGGCTGTCGAGATGATGTGGCTAGTAGGGTCAACAAGCCAGAGCGCAATGAAACGCCGGTGACCTGGTTTGGTCGGATCTATCAAGTGAAAAGGAGAAACACGGTGTTGGCTGATTTCCAAAAGTCAGAGACAAATCAAAACCATATGTGAAAGACAATGACAAAGACAGCTGCTACTCACAAGACATTTGGGAATGCAAGCAATCTCCCTTGGTGCGTTTCGACTTCGCCATAGTTCTGCAGACAAGGGGAATTACGTCCACCCAGATAGGTTCCATATATCTGTTCTAACCAGTGATAGGAATCTTGTCCTACATCGATATCGTCATTCAAATAGGCTGAGGTTTGCATACGGAATGAGAGGTTGCTTGTTGAAACGTTGTCGCTGTCCAAATAATACAGGGCCGTGGCGCAAATATGTTCATTTAGCTGGCCCTCAACCTTCACTTTGTGTTAGAATAGTTTTATTCTCAGGTTGGTGTTAGAAACCTACATGCCAACCACCGACTGGAAAATCTGGCTTTTCAGGTGTAAGTTCAATGGATGCCATTTTGACAATGACCTGAAGACCAGACTGTGCAAACTTCTGCGCGAGGCGATTTTCCGGTGCTGGTGCATAGTTGATCTCATCAAACGAGAGCTCGGGGATCACTGGTTTACGAAGATATTCCCATTTCTTCTCGGTTTCGTCATCAAACTCAGGGTCGTATCCATATCCACGTCTTCGTAGTTTCTCGTCCTCCCAATCTACCACCTGATCCTCACACTCATAGGGATTGGATGGGATCCAATTGTCTTTGTTCTCGTCACTAAACCAGGTAAGCATATAGCGTAGTCAGCTGGCTCGAATTACTTACTCTGGATTATCAGGATATGGAATTCGGGGCTCAGTTCTTCCAGCACCGACTCCTCTTCTCCATCTCTCTGCAAACACAAGGCATTGGTCCCAGGCCGGAAGCGAAGTCTTAATCAAGTTTTCAATTGCGTGGTAGACCTGCGGGTAGCTCTGTGGGTGGAGATTGTTTATGTAGCTGGTAAACTTCACTGTTCCGTCGTCTTGGAAAGCAACGTTTGCAGGCAGCCACTGGTATGTGTCTGACCAAAACTCAGGCGGTACCTCTCCGGATCCAACGCCATACCTGAATCTATCGCGTGTGGGATCATACTTCCAATCGTCCTTTGGAATAACTTCGCCTTTGCCTGCCCATTTTTCGATGGCATCATCGACTCCAACAACTTCTTCTTTGAAGACTTTACTGCGTCCATACACCAATGGGTACATTGAAGGATGCACCAGATCCTGAACCATACCATTGGTAGTAGGATGCCAATCAGGGTCCGATTTCTGATCGTCTTTGATCATCCTGAAAGCCTGGCGCAGAGCCTCATGCAGTTCAGGCGAAACGAGCTTGTCTGATTTAACGACAGATGCGCAAGCATCAAGGGTCGGAATGAGACCAGTCATTTCATAGTATTTGGCTTTGCTCCGGAGTTCCTGGATACACTTTTGCAGAGAATGTCAGTACAAGACCCAAAACACGAAGAAGAGAACATACGCAATCGAATGTCTTCGTAGTAATGATGCCTTCTATATAGCTGTCCTCCTCGTAAAAGATGTCAGCTTCTACGCGGAGGTTGCCGTTTTCATCCCAGTATTGACGTTTGTCGCGCCTCGCTAGATTGCAGAAGTACGCATCGGGAATAGCCAACGCTTCGTCGCGCCATTTAGAAACAATCAGATCGTCAAAGACTTTAGTATGCCAGTTTTCCTTGTCAGTAAGACGATCCATGATGCTCATCGCAGCGAGCTCTCGGATCGAGATCAAGTCGGATTTAGCCCCCCAACAGCTACCATGGGCTCCGATGGGATAGTGACCCTCTTTATTGTGCGTATCATGGCGTAATGGGAGACCAAGTCCTGGGTAGTCTGGCATGGTCGATAAGCCACGGATGGGTGATTTGCTTGATTGAAAGGGTTTAAGATAAGTTTTGCAAAAATGATGTCTTATCGAGGCAATCTGTTTCATTTGAGGCCATTAGCGGATTGTTGTCGATTTAAGTAGTTCACAAGCCTTGATGCAGTTCCAAATTAGCACAGGCGTCTATCGGGAATAAGATGCTGTTGCCTGATCTACCTTACTTGATGTGTGATAATGCCGTCGAAAAGGGGCTTAAAAACACAATCTAACTTGATCAGGTTAAGCGCGCAGGCAGAAGGAAGCCTACAAGTACAGCGCTATATCTATTTAGGCTAGATTCGCCAATCCTTATCAAAACTTCAAATTACACTGCTTCATCTCACATTTCCTCTCATAACTTCTTACTTACTCCACCTGTCGACTTGAAATAATTACAGGTTTTAAATAAAGCTATTTTCTATCAGCTTCTCCAGTTTTAGAAAGATTGACTTTGAATTGCAGACGTGGTGGTAGTTTAAAATTTGAAAGTTGAGAGCTTACATAAGTTTTGTGGACCCTTTAAGATCGGCGTAAGTAGATCGGCGCTAGTGCAGAGAGAGTCCATACTGTATACCATGTGGATATTCCGTGTTTCCCTAACTTCAAACTTAGCTCCCCGTCCGAATAAGATTGATGCAGTAGCTAGTACATAATCCTGTTGAAAGGGATCGAATAATTCGTCTTTTTGCTCGTATTGATGAAGCTGATGCGAAGATGGAGCTCAAGAATCCTGACCAGGGCAAAGCTGGTGCCGCTCCTGATGTAAGTGCTATTCGTGATGCTGCTGAAATTAGTGGTGTTGATCTCCGTGATGAGCTTTAACTCAGGGCGTTGAATTTGGTGGTACTGTGAGGCCGCAATCCGGCCTCAGGATTCCTGGCGAGGAAGGGCATAACCGCCCACCGCCTGAAGTCAGGCGATAGGTCTTCAGTATTAGATAGCAGCTTCTTGAAAAATTCAATCCCCATGCCTAAGAAAAGGTTTTTCTCACAGCATCAAAATTTATTTGTTCTAGTTAAGATCCCCCCCTGTTTAAGCAGCCTGCCTCTTCCGGCAGGAAGTTCCTTTATATCTTCCCTCTGGGTCTACCGCCTGTGCACCTAGTTCCGAGTAGGCCTGTAGCCGCTCGTTCCTCATCAGACACCCTTGCCTCCACCATCAGTGGAGCGAGTGGTGTCCTTTCCTCTCCGACACAAGGGCTCGTGCCTCGCCCTTCACCCTATCCTTACAGTCACCATAGGTCTTTCCAAGGACCGGACATGGCTCCGAGCGCGGTTTTCCGTG
This sequence comes from Penicillium taxi, assembly GCF_028828555.1. Classification (NCBI taxonomy): domain Eukaryota; kingdom Fungi; phylum Ascomycota; class Eurotiomycetes; order Eurotiales; family Aspergillaceae; genus Penicillium; species Penicillium taxi. The sequence goes on along the minus strand of NW_026643207.1, from coordinate 4,725,171 downwards.
GTGATCGGAGTTTTGATGATGATCCCGCCGATTTCCTTTTAGAAATTGAGTGTGAAACAGAGGAGCGATTTCCTCAGTCGGTTGGCGATGAGGCCAAACAGACCGTGCATCGGTTTTACTGCCTGAAGAGAGGGCTCCAAGACCGGGCCCTAGAGTGGTTCCGGCAACTAGATCGCAAAGAGCGGCAAGACTGGGGCAGCTTCAAGAAGCAGTTTGAAGAGCGGTGGTCGCTGAATTCTCAGATTCTGAGACAGGAACGTTGGGCCCGAAGCCAAGCGTTTAGCAGCCTTAAGCAGGAGCCCAAAGAAACATTGTCGGACTACCTTAAGCGTGCGGATCAGATGCACCGAGGCTTAGGTATGGAGCGACCAGACGGTGGCATGCGGCTGTTAGAAGGCTTGCATGATCCAGAGGTGGCACGGTGGGCGGGTATCGGCATGGGAGTGAGGGGGCAGGAGACCTTCGAAGAGGCGGCGCAGATGATTCGCCTATTCAACTTACACTCTCGAGAGGAGGTCACCGTGTCAGGGCCTCCAGAGGCCAAGAAGCTAGTCACTGCCGAGGAGGCGCTGATCCGGGTCGCTGAGGCGATGCCAGTGATGATGGATAGCCTGAGGGAGATATGGGCCATCAGGAACCAGCTGGGTGACGCGACGCCTGCACAGAGCCGATCGGCTAGCAGCGAGAAATGGAAGGCTCCGAGTCAGAGACAGGGTCAAAAGCCTCAGAAGCCCTTAGATCAGTACCATTGAACTACCCCAACGACTATTCACATGGGCTTCCTTTCCCCCGCCGCATGCCCTAACGTCTTTTCCGACGTCACACGTGGTGGTTACAGTGGCCAGCTTCATGAGCCACACTGTTCCTTTGGTATCAATCCACACAAATTCCTTGCACAACGTATGTGTTTTTGCAACAACTCAAAATTAACATCAGACTAATATGACATTTGAATAGCCATTGCCCATCGTGACGCCATCCATCGAGAGGCTTTCCGCTGGGCCTCTACTCAGGTTTCTGCCAACCCAAGCCTGTGCTAGTGTTGGCGAAGACGCCTTAGTCAACGCCCACCTCGCCGCCTCCCTCGCCAGCGCTCGTATTGGCGATAGCCCCACGTTAGAGCTCGAGCTGCTGGTGCCCTGGCCCGCATTTTAATTAATCTAGACGCATAATTAAACGCTCGTGTCAACGCGTATAGCGGGTTTTATAAAGCCGATGATGATGCCTGGGACCTTACCTGCGATGTTGATTGGGAGGCCACCCGTGCATCCCGCGATGATGCTGACGCTGACGAAGTTGTGGATGAGAATATCAAGGAGCATTCCCATGCTAGGGAAGACAGAGTGTGAAGAAAGTCCGGTCCGGTATATATGGTCAAAGGTCGTCTTTCTAAATTCAGATGCTCTATTAGCCGTAGGTTCGGTAATGCTATGTTCTGGCAGAAATGAGTTTTGCTTATCTATTATTATTTTTCTCTATTTGGCTCGTTTTCCCCAGAATTGAGGATGGATTAGCCAGCTCTGGGTCTTGTGAGACTTATAGGTGAGATACTGCAGAGTTTTCAGATCGTAATGAAAGCCAAATATCAAGAAGGATCAATATCATTGTAGTATTGGTATGGGTATTCTCGAAGGCAAACTTTGGAAGTAGAAAGTATGGTATCTTAACAAAACGAGGACATAACGAAAAACATCATCACAGCATGCCGGTTGCCCGGATAAAATATTTGAAAGAAAAGATCACAAAGTAGGTCGACCAACGTGGTGGACTACTCACTGCTGGTTTTTCAATCAAAGCTTTTCTCAATGTGCTCGCTGTGCTCATGATCAGGAGCAGTCTTCTTACTGGCGCGGCGAATAGCTTCATCCTCAACGTCCTCCAGCGAGCGAAGTAGTTCACCCTTACGGCCGTACATGTGTGGCTCTGTACGGGCAATCTTGACAACATCGAACCAGCCGTTGCTCTTTTGGAAGATTCGGTCCATCTCCTCCAATGAGCGCGAGGTCGTCTCGGGGAAAAAGAAGTAGGTAAAAGGCACGATGAAGGCGTTACTACATTAAATTAGTATAAATGAACCTCAATTTATGTGAATATCCCTGAGGTCACTTACATCACGGCGAATATAATATAAGTTTGGTATCCAATGTTGTTGAAGGCGACGGGAGTAATCATGACCACCATGAAGTTCCAAATCCAGTTGGAAGACGTTGCCAATGCGTTTGCAGGAGCGCGAATCTTCAGAGGAACAATCTCTGCTGGATAAAGCCAGGTCATACCAAGCCATCCAACAGCAAAGAACGTGTTGAAAACAAAGAGGAAAACCGTTTGGGCAATTCCGGCTTGGGTTCCCACGGGGCCATCATTGCTGGACGAGATTTTATCAGTGATGGCAAGAATGACCATCGACAAACTCATTCCCACAGCGCCGAAAATCATAAGGGAGCGACGGCCGAACCTCTCAACAGTGAATACGGCGACCCAAGAAGCGAGGAAGTACTCCGTGCCGTTGCAAGCGGAGATGAGCCGGGACATCGTTGCAGATAAACCAATCTGATTCTGAAGCAGTGTAGGTATGTAATAAGTAATCAAATTAATACCTGAGATCTGCTGGAACATCTGATTTATATACGCCAGGCAGGTTCGGTGGAAGTGGCGATCTGGGCCCATTGTGAACATGTCACGGAATGAGCCCTTTGCCATTTCGAGGACCGTAGCCTTGATAGCGACGAATTCAGTATCGATATAGTGTTCATCTGTCTCATCACCCATGAGACATGCTAGAACTTCACGGGCTTCCTCTTCACGACCCTTCAGAATGAGCCAACGAGGAGACTCGGGCAAAAACATGACAAAACCGAGGATTATAAGGGCAAAGAAGATCTGGAAGGCCAGAGGGAAACGCCAAGCCACCTCGGATGGATCAGCGAACATCAAACTGCAAAAGTTAGAATCTAGTTGATAAATTCTCAGGCCGTGTTGACTTACCCAAAATCAATCCAGTAACTGATGGTGATACCACAAGTAATCATCGCGCCCTCAATCATCACCATTTGTCCTCTACGGTGAGATTTACAGCACTCAGACTGCCAGGTAGGCACAGTGGAAGTATTGATACCGTTCCCGAATCCAGTGATCAAACGGCCAACGACCAGTTGGGCCAGGCCATACGAAGTACATTGCAGAATGGCACCGATGACCATAATGAGTGAACCGATGAAGATGGCCTTTCGGCGACCTAGTATGTTGCCGATCCAGATAGTGGGAATAGAGCCAGCGAAACATCCCAAGTTGTACGCAGCGACAGTGATACCCTGACGGGTAGATTGTGCACTTTTCTCCGCCGCGGTCCAGCCAGCGGTGTTAGTCGTGTCGATACTTGGAAAGTACTTGGTGAAGGATTCCAATGTAAGTAGACCGCCGGTCACACCTTGGTCGTAACCGAATAGCAAGAAGTCCATGCCGGCAATGATACCGATAGCAATCTGAAGCTTGGTGCCATTGAGGCCCAAGAATCGCTTAGTAGGCATGTCGAAGGGTACGGCAGGTTTTGCACAGCCGGAAGTATAGTCGAGAAGAAAAAAATGACAAGTTGATCCAACGGTTGGTTCCTGGGGAACCGGGTGTATTTTAAACCTTGGAGAGAGTTTCTTTCATCGCGTATGGGGGCCTTAAACCCATGTAATCTTTGAGACTAGGATAAGAGCCCCCATAGGACGTCCTTCCCATTTTGTCATGTCATGATTCGAACAAATATCAAAAACGGCTCCACATCTCTATGCCCTCACTAATTGCAGGACGTGAGGCGATAACATGATTGGCTACAGCCCATACATTCACTAGTGAAAAGTCTCAAATTGATGGAATGTCGGCCCCAGAACCTGGCCTGGTGGTGAATCGGGCCACGCGAGAAGCCGGAGACGAAGACCAATAACGAAGCAAACCGGGTAAATATTAGTTATCGGCTTCTCCATCTTCGGCTTAGTTCGGTTTTACTCCCCGCAATAGTCTGTCTAGTTACCCCGGCCACCCCCAGATTCAGGACTCAACCCCGCCTATCTCATGTCAGATTTTGAAGGAAGAGTGGCGCTTTTAGGAAGTCAAGAAAGGGCCAAGTTCCAAGGTTGTGGCGTGTTGACCCCACAGTTTCTCGTTTCCCCATACTACCCCATGATTCAGAAACCCACTTTGATTAAGGAAACTCATTTGGTTGGGAATTCATGACTCTTTGTCTTTTTATCGCCATCGCTATCTATGTACAGGATCCAAGTCTCAAACAACAAGATCCTAGCATGCGTGGAAATGGGGCTATTTGGTGCTCAGATATTGAGCAGCCTATAAGAACCCAGCCAAGAGCCGTTTTCGGAACACAAGTCGCACCATTCATGTCGACATGTCTACGGAGTACTTTCCCGGAGTCAATCGGAATCAACCGGGGAACATTCGCCGAATACGACATCGAGATATTGATCTGAACTGACGGCTTCAACAATCTTCGGCCAGCTTATCTCGGCTTTTCTCGGTGATCGACAAATAACCAGAGTTTGGGCTGAACTAGTTACAAAGAACAAAACTACCTAGAAAGACAGAAGACTATTTTCCTAGTTAGGTCGCCTTGTTTAGTTGAAACAACGTCATATCCATCGTGATACCATAAGTGCAAAAGAGGCATAGTGTCTGGCTAGCGTTCCTCAAAATTGAAAGGAAAAAACTGATGTCATTTTATCCTTTAGTGTCATTCCTTGGTTTCGTCTCCCCGCAGTTTAATGTTACGTACGATCGAATCCGGGGGATTTGCAGTGCAGCTTACCGTATTAGGCAGTTCCGTTGATGTGATAACTTACAAGCCGTCTCAATATCCCTGCTCCAACTTGCATGGCTTGATTTGCAGTGCAGTGAGTATTGGCAAGGCTATCTTGATCTTAGTAGGCTGCATGAATTATGGCCTAAGTTTGCAGATGCCCTGTGCTGTGCCATGGTCAGTATCCTAGGCCCCCCACGAGCCGCTTCCGTCAGCCACTGAAGTCATCTCACATGACTCGCTGCACTACCCTCAGAGCCGTTTTCCAGAAGGCAACTATGCAAGGGATATCGCTCTATCTTGACCGAGGCTTCAAAAGTCTGACCGATTGCTCTTACATATGTACCGAGGTCGTTGACAAGATTTCAAAGTTCCAAGTGAGAACCGGTGTCTAGACCCACATACATGTGGGCCTCAGTATACTTCTGACCAGTCACCAGTGGACCGGTTCCAACCCTAGTTCCAAGGTTCCAAGGTTGACTTCCAAGTTGGATAAAGATGGAACTTTTCAGCTGCAGACTATGTACATGTACCCATAGGCCTCACCTGACATGATATTTGAATATTCTTGAGAATTTGTACATAAATGTCTCCTGCCCTGAAGGTGGTTGCTAAGGAGAAAGTAAGCCTTGAGGAAACCAGGAAATACTTACCAATTTTAGTACTTGCTTGGAAGTCACGAGGCTAGCTGGATCTTCTTCGGATCTCAACGCTAGTCGGGTGAATATCTGATGCCATCAAGAATGGAACCAGGCTGGAGGTCTCATCCCGAAGTTTAAGGTTTTAGGGCATGTGTAGATAACTATGCCTTATCCTTTTTATACCAGTATCTACACATGGAAACCTATTAATATTAATGGAAATTACGGTTATATCTTGACCTTTAGGAATCTAAGTACTTGGTTCTCCATAGGTGTTCAGATGATCACGACATTGGGAGGTTGTATCAAATATTCGTCCTACTTGACACTTGCTTAGCCATCACACAAGTTGCCGATATAAGAGGCTTCTCAATGCAAATAGCCAGAGCTTGAAAGTTAATTAGTGCTCATGTATGCACGGAACAACGTCTATTGAGACTATCCATACCTAAGTACCCCTATCTTGAAAGCTTATCTACCACAATTTGTCGTCTGGTATCTCTCGAGGTCGGGAACGAAGGTTTACATCATGGCTAGGGTGATCAAATTATCTACATCGGTATGTATTAATTGATCCGTGAACTTAACATTGAAGTTTAATCCCGAGCTCAATTGAGTATCTACTCCGTACATACCCTGGAAGACATGATATTCAATGGCGGGTTCATTGACAAACTTTTCATGCGCTCAAGGCTTGAATGTCATAAGTTTTGTCAGCGACGAATTTACCACAACATGAAATATATTGAAGTGCAAATTGTAATTATGCTGTGACAATGACGAAGTTCGTTAAAATAAGGCATTACAGGGTTTCAAGGTTCTGTCGTACCTCGGGAACTACGGAATCCTGGAATGCAGGAACATGATGATCCGGAAGATATCCGGCCGAAATGGCAAATACACGGATGAAAAGTTCAATTTTACACCTGTGCGATAATTGTTCCAGGCTGGATCTTATCATCCATGATCGCCCAGTAAACAGCTGAGGCCTTTCAAAGAGCACGAGTTTCTTGATCCGAGATGATGGGTATATCATACCAGCAAGGAACGGAATGTGAGATTGATAGGAGAATAGAGCAGAGCTTGTTCCCCCTTGCTGGAGGATTGAGGTAGCAGGCCGGCTTGATGTTACAATTACAAAGCTAGCAGCGATTGATTAAAAACCTTCAATCGGAGTACAGATTTCTTAAATTTCTTTCCACGGCACCCCAAATGTTCAAAACCTGACGGGCATTAGGTTGGTGGTGCTCTAATTTGATTGAGAATTCCGATATTTGATGGCCAACAGCCCAAAGAGTCGAGATGGCCATGATCACTTCATTGGAAGCCTCGACGACATCCCCCTGACAAATTTCGGAAATGAAGAATATGGTACAAATAAAACACCACAATATCCGTCACTGCTCAAGTTCATGCCGGTGTTTATTGGACTATGCCTCCAATCATTCTGTACAGCTTTGGTGAGCTTTACCATAGAGTCGTTGATATGCACACTGTCGCTGACAAGGTCTAGGATAACACTATCCTTTCAACAGCCATTCCAAGAATCACAGAGCAATTCAACTCTCTTCAGGACATATCATGGTATGCGAGCGCGTATCTCCTCACAGCGTGTATTTTCACACTCCCATTCGGCAAAACATACACACACTACTCCACAAAATGGACTTATCTGATCGCACTCGCTCTATTCGAAGCCGGATCATTGATCTGCGCCATGACACCAAGTTCAAACGGGCTGATATTTGGAAGAGCCATAGCCGGCATAGGTTCTGGTGGACTATCACCTGGGGCTCTTCTTGTACTTGTGAATAGTGTACCACTCCATCGTCGGGCTTTATACTTTGGAATAATCGGCAGTACCAGTGGTATTGCGACAATTACCGGACCGATGTAGGAGTTGATAATACAACAACTTGTTTACAGTATTTAATGACTGACATCATGATAGGATAGGAGGTTTACTAACAGACAGAGTCAGCTGGAGATGTTGTTTCTATATCAACATCCCACTTGGTGTGATAACTGCAATTTTCATCGCTCTCTTTTTCAAGGATTCAATACGACCAAAAGACTTGGATTTTGAATCTGGAAAAATCACTAAGCTCAAGCGAATGGATCCACTCGGAATCCTGTGTTTTATTCCCGCCATAATCTCAATATTGCTGTTTCTACAATGGGGAGGCACCACATATGAGTGGTCAAATGTACGCATCATCGTGCTTTTGGTTATATTTGGAATATTTGCTTCCGCGTGGTGTTATATCCAGGTATTGAGACAAGAAGAAGCTACAGTGCCACCCCGACTACTTAGAAACCGAAATGTACTTGGAGCTGTCCTCCACGCTATCTTCCTAGGAGGCTCTTTCTTCGTGTTCGGATACTATGTGAGTGATAGATATCCATTCTGAGTATCTACCTTCTAACAATACGAAAGCTTCCAATCTGGTTCCAAGCTATTGAGGAGGTGTCAGCATCAGAGTCTGGAATCAGCACACTGCCAATGGTTGTCTCTATGATCATATCTTCTGCATTGGGAGGACTCCTCGTCAACTTCGTGGGATATTACACACCACTCATGTTCCTCGGCAGCACACTTCTAGCAGTCGGCTTTGGACTATGCACAACATTCCAAGTTGATACACAGAGCAGCAAATGGATAAGCTACCAGGTCATTATCGGCCTAGGAGCCGGAGTCGGATTCCAACAATGTGTCAACGCCCTTCAAACCGTTCTACCGCTGCACGATATACCCATAGGCATGGCTATAATAACGTTTGCGCAAAGCCTGAGCGGCGCAGTCTTTATTTCCATAGCGCAAAATGTCTTCCAGAACAGGTTGGTGGTGAATGTTGCCAGATATGCTCCAACTGTCAACACCAAAGCTCTGATTGAAGCCGGTGCAGCGAATTTATCTGGGAGATTCTCTGAAGATTTACTTCCTTCTGTGCTTCATGTATACAATCTTGCTGTTACTCAGACCTTCTATGTATCAGCAGCTGCGGCGGCATGCTCGTTCATGGGAGCGGGACTTGTTCAGTGGAAGTCGATGAAAGATACACAGAAGAATTGAGAAATTCACTTCAAATTCAAATCTATCTAGCAATCAGCTCGAGAAACATTTGAAATGACTTTACAAAGATACCATACGTGTATGTACCTTTAGGTTAAAGACCTCTCAAATATCCTCGGTTCTCTTCCCAGGAAGCCCAGCTGGTGACGCGCTCTTGGTCAACTCCCGGTGATTTGATTCAAATGATGCCCATTTTCCTTATGTTGATCGAACATCAGTTTGTACAATACGTTATGAAACTCGAACCTTTTACAATATCGACAAGTTTAAAGTGCTAAAAGTGCGTTCTAATTCCCTCATTCTTGCTCCTAGGTAAAGCCATTACTCGTCGTACTCTCTTTTTTGTAGACATGCTTGATTCGACTCATCACTCAAGCTACTCGGTCCGATTGGAACAGGGAAACAAATTGAGTTATCTTGATCAATCTTTGCCAGATTTTTAATGATTCTACATATCTCTTACAGTAAAGAGGTTGTATACACTGTCTTTCACAACGATGATACCCATTTAGCAGAACCTTAGACCGTAATATTGGTCAATATCAATACCACCTATGGAGCTTTTTCTACGCCAGAGATCCTGCAATCTTTACAAACCACACATATCGCTATTTTTTCTCTCCTTCACTTTTCTCATCTCGAAATTATTTTCGCTTTCAACGAAGATTCTATCATTTCACCAATTTTTTTGCCTTTACTACAAAACAAAAGTAAGTCCACACTCCAGAGCTGATAATGATTTACTTCTAATACAAACTGGACCATGCAGCGATCCAATGTGCCAGTTTGCTACCAGACAGGTGGCGTGGACGGAGTGCGCATGCACCGAGTCACGCTGTGTTCCTGAGCCGTGCGGCAAGAACTGTGATCCCGAGTTTTGGGCCGAAATTGAGTATCCGGAATGGAAACTTCACTTCATTGGACGAAAGTGTGACAAATGCCTAGCTCAGGAGCCTCGTTTGTCTTGGAAGGTGCAAGTTTAGGGCGGACAAGGCAATCAAGTCTGACCTGTAAGTTGCTTTTATTCCATGTCCATTATCAGAAGTAGCTAATGTGATTATGCCATTCAGACTAGATGACCCTACTCATCTTTCAATTGCCAATGCTTGATACCACCTTATGTCTGCTAGACTATTACCGATATGCACTCACTCCATTGGATCTTGTCTATTTTTTTCAAGATTGAACCCTAAATGCTCGCCAATACTCGTGTGATTCACATCAAAGGGCTCGAAATAACACGATACTAATTGTTGAGGAAGTAAAATTAGTTTACACGGTGAGATACTCAGTTCGGGCTGATTCTTGTATGTTACTTTCATCAAGCTTGTCCTGTTTTTCTTTGTTCATTTGGCTTCTTTTGTAAACTTCCAGCCGGATGTTTTATTCGTACTCTCTATCTCGCAGACCTGCTTTGTTCATTCGTCGCATAGGCTATAACGTAGCTGTTGAGGTGATGATGGGTCTGATTGAAATAGAAAATCGTATGAGTTAGACTGATCAATCTTTGCCTCAAAACTAGTTATCCAGATATTTCAGCGGTGAACATACCGGTGGAATACACCATTTCACATCACTATATTATCTCAGAAAGATATTTGAGCGTACGCAGAGGTTTAGGTTTTAGATAAAAGATGAATGTCTGGAGTAGAGGTTCACCTATCTCAACCGCAAGCATTTAAGCATCACGCTCACAAACTTTTCTTCTCTTTATCTCTTTCTGTCCTCAAATTTGAGAACGTTCTTTCGCTTCCACATTGGAACCAGTCCAAATAGAACTTATTTTCTACCTACCACATTAACTTGGGTCACTAGTACCGCATTAAGTAACGCTCACACTGATAGCCAACATGGTTCTTCTTCCAACGCCTAACACTTGCCTGTCCAGTGATTTACTGCCAAATAATGTGCCAACTTGCTACCCGTCACGTGGCTTGGAATGAATGCAAATGCAAAGAGACTCGCTGCTTACCAGAGCCATGTGGAAGAGACTACGATCCCGAAGATTGGGTCGACACATTCCTTGGTAGTGAACAAAATCGGCTGCAATTGCGAATGCCTTGCAAAGGAACCTCGCTGGCCTCCTGAAGTATCCGTCGCCAACAGTCATGAAAACAGCCAATGCAATCGAACTTGAACAGTAAGTGGCGTTCATTTCTATTCTATTGTGAGAAAGAACTAATACAATAATTCATTTCAGATCTCAGATGATCTGATCAGTCTACAAGTCCCATGCCTGACCAATCTCAAGATCTTATGTTTATCAAACAAATCAATTTGCACCTCATCTTGAGGGGATGGGTTAATATAAATCTGCTTTTGCTAAAACCTGAACGGAGAATAGTTGTATCTCATATCAATCGCAATTTGATATTCACCATTTTGGGGGCATGGAGTTTACGGCGTATGTATCTTTTCTTAGCCCTTTTAGATTGAAAACCTCAGGATTAGATATTTATACGTTACTTAAATGATGCTTGACTTACGGACAAATTTGGATATCAAAAGTTCTTTTTTTTATTCCTTCAGTTGAGTGCTTGTGCCCTCGTACTCTCTGTCTGCACAGACATAATTGACTTATTTATCACATAAGGTATGCGTAGCTTCTTACTAGATTTAGGAATTGGGCCTATAGTAGGTGCTTGTATACTTGAAAGTTCCTGGCCTATCCAATTTAAATAGCGAATCAGTATTTATTTTTATTTGAATTCTTCAAATAATATGAACTCATAACTTCCTGAGTGATCCTACAAAAGTTCTAAGATATGAAATAGCTTGATGAGTGATTCTGACGAGGTCATTAATGGCTGTGCCTAAAAGGGTTTAGTAGATTCAGTCCACGTGTTTAACCTGGCTGCAGTGATAAATATCTAGTCTGAATACTGTGTAATCAGACCACCAGATCATCCATTCGGGGATGACTTCCTCAAGGCTGACTCGGTAGCACTTAGGTATTGAGTCTTAATCTTCCAATGAGAATTATCTGACAACGCCAACGAAGACTGCCATACTCTGCACTGCGGAGGTATTGAAAACTTCGGCAACCTCTCATCTCTCCTCGTCCATGCTGACAATGCATCTGTCAATGCATCTGTCGATTACGGCAATGCCCGCAGATCCAGTGCGGAGTCCTAGACCACTCCGTTAATATACCAGTGTAATGAGGGCTTATTCTTTGCGCTAGCTGCGGGGTCCTAGAACCTAGTTCGACTAGGCAGTCAAGTACCGATTCCTCAATTGGCTAGCTGCAGCTTAAGTAGCTCAGTACTAGCTCAGTACTAGCTCATCTCCACTCGACCGAGTCGACCGAAGTGACCGGCGTGGGCGATCCCGTAACTGTCGCTAGCTGATCGAGCGGCTCACTGAGTCATGATGGTCAGGAAAAGATGACAACAGAAGCTTTGTCCAGTTTGGTACTTTTCTTATATTCCAGGAGGGGTAGAGACCGTAAGGTGTCCCGGTGCCACGGGCCCCGCTACACAAAGGACGACAGCGATGTCCTAGTGATAAGCTGAGCCCTTGATGGTGCGGATAGACCCGGCTAGAGACTTGGAACTGGTGAGGATAGTTCCAAGGTTCGGGATAATCCCCAAAACAAGCAGTACCAGCAAAGAGTTCACCATCTAGTCATATAAGGAGTATTCCGCAGAAATCAACGCGGGGATTGGATCCACAGAAAATGAAAGAATTGAGTCCACTTTAAGAAAATGACAATGAGTGGACCTGCATCAGGTCTAGAACAGAAGCTGTGTAGTTAGATATGGAAGAATAGCTGCCTAGTCAGCTCCCGTACCTCCTCCGCCTTAAGCCCACTTTTCCCACCTTCTTCCCTCTTAGCTTCTCCATTGTTTTTTGTTCCTCCATTTTTTTTTTTGTTCTACCATACCATGTAAGGTTTATTTTTATTTCCCAGTGTCAATATTTGCTAAATTCTCTAGGCGTATCACCGTGAGCGTCATCCGCTCGGATCAGGCCGACTCCGAGATTATCAATCTTGAAGTCGGCGGCGACATGTCCGTGGAGCTTCTCAAGGCGATTGTTGAATCCGAATCCTCCATCCCCGCCGGTGCCCAACAGCTCGTTTTCAATAATCAACTGCTAAATAACCCGGCGCAGACCCTAGATGAAGTGGGCATCCAAGAAGGCGATATGCTCGGTGTCCACGTCACCGTCCGCGGAACGCAACAATCTGCCCCCCAAGCTGGTCCCAGCACAGTTGCTCGCCAGGCCCGTCCCCCGCGCCCGGGAATGCCCGATCCTGAAACTCTTCGTCTTCACATCCTAGGAGACCCTCGTGTCCGCGAGGCAGTGCGTCGCCAGAACCCCGACCTGGCAGATGCCGCCGATAACGCGGATCAATTTCGCCAGGTTTTGACCGCGCAGCAACAGCAGGAGTTCCAGTCGGAACGTGAGAAGGAGGCGCGAATTGCCATGCTCAACGCTGACCCGTTCAACCCAGACAACCAGCGTGAAATTGAAGAAATTATACGCCAGAATGCTGTTACTGAGAACCTCCACAATGCTATGGAGCATCACCCTGAATGTGAAATTTACACCGATCCCCTGCATTTTCTAATTACTGAACTAATCAAATGCTTTACGGAATTAGCCTTCGGTCGCGTCACTATGCTCTACATCCCCGTCGAAGTAAACGGTCACAAGGTCAAGGCTTTTGTCGACTCCGGTGCCCAGGTCACTATCATGTCGCCCAAGTGTGCGACCTCGTGTAACATTATGCGACTGGTCGACCGCCGGTATGGCGGCATCGCGCAGGGAGTGGGCACCGCCCCAATTATGGGACGGGTCCACTCCGCTCAGATCAAGATTGGCGCCATGTTTCTGCCTTGCTCCTTCACCGTCATGGAGGGCAAGGGTCCCGATCTGCTCCTGGGACTGGACATGCTACGCCGTCACCAAGCCTGCATTGATCTGCAGCATGGCGTGCTGGTGATCCAGAATCAGGCTGTGCCATTCCTCGGCGAGGGAGACATCCCCAAGGACTTTGTGAATGAGCCCACTGTCAAGGGCGAAGACGGCGCCGAGATCGGCGCCCGTACTGGTGCTGTCACCCACGAAGCCGGAACTGGAGCTGCAACTGGCGCTGCAACTGGAAATGCAGTTGAGACTAGCGCTACCGGCGGGTCTAGTTCCAGCGCTTCGGCTCCTAAGATCAACCTCCGCCCTGCCCAGCCTCCGTCGCGCTGGCCTCAGGATTCTATTGGTAAGATCACAGAACTGGGATTCACCCGCAGGCAGGCAGAGCAGGCTCTTGACGCGGCCAATGGAGACCTAGACGAGGCCATTGGATTCCTCATCTAAGCAACTCACCGGCGTTAATTTTTAATGGAATATTCAAGGGGGGTTCTTTCTCATTTGGGATCTGGATTTAGCGGGATTTTCTGATGATGTATCTTTGTCTTTAATTTCATGACTATGTACGATTAAGTGACCAGGACTCATTCGCGTTTCGGCTTTGTAGTGAGTCGGCCACGTAGTCGAATGACCATATCCAACGCCATTAGCGCGCCTACGGGGATTAGATCGAGCTGTAGATAATTAGGGGGGAAGAGTAGAGCGTACCTAGGGCGACATATGGACCGTAGAGTGAGGTAATATTGAGCTTCTCCTCTCTACTTCTATCCTCCCAAGTCCATACATCCCATAAGCAAGTCCAGGAGGTAACGAAAGCTTGAACAGCAAAGATGAGGAGATGAACAGGGAGCATGGGGTGATCTATGCATGATATTAATTACCTATTACCATATCCAATTCGCGTCATCTAGGTACCCACCACGCAGCAAAGCCCATACCGCCCATAAACTAAGGGGTACATGATACAACAACTCCATCCATATAAACGCCGTGAACCAGGTCGGGGCTGGAACCTCGAAAAACTTGTCCCTGTATGTGGATATGTAGAAATCACGCAGGCCCCTAGAAAGGTCTGAGACCATCCATTGGGGCTGCAGGGGGACGGTATCGATCAGGAAGATGATAGGGATATGGGAGGCGAAGAAAAGGAGATAGGCACAGTCTCTTTTTCGAGACAACAGAGGGGCCATTACGTTCAACACCGAGATGATGACCCGATAACGAACCTTATTTAATTAGGAGTTATGATGTATCGTCGGAGATGTTCGATGTATAGATCTTGTCGTTGTCCTTTGTATTCCGAGATATAGAGCGGTCAGGTGATGATCACGTAATCACGCACAATCTTATATTCGTTGCTTTTTTTTGCTTGAACTTAAGGCTGAGGCTAGTGGATCTTGGTCCACTATTACTCCATATTCCGAGCACTTGGTTTGGTACTTCTACCTGTTACATAGTACCAGATACATTCTCCTCCCCGTGCATCAGCCTGGACCCTCGACTCTGGATTCTGGATCAGCCACGGGCCGGGCCCATTTCTACCGGAATCACTGATGGCGTTCCCAGATCCACTCGGATATACAGAATATATAGCCAGAATCCCTGTTAGGTTAATGTAGAGGGATAAACTGAGTCATAGAGATGCAGCACCTCCGATTGAGCTCCGATGGCGTTTAAACAATTACATCACCCCCTGCTAGCTCCCTACTAGTGCTGTGCCCAGGTGGACTATTTGCTAGATTCCCTGCAGTTTCCATGGCGTACGAAATATCTCCGCTAGGATTCCTTCTCTTCCCCGATTCCAGAATCCATACGTGTCCGATAGATCAAATCTGACCAGACCGCATTTTGAAAAACACCCAATTACCTCTCACATACCTTATCCTTCCCCTGGTTCTGTTCTTTCCGTGCCCTGATTTACCCTCTACATACCCAATTGAGTCTCTACTACATCTGATCATAACCATAGATCATGCGTTCCAATCCAGACTACATTATCGAAGTGGGACGACAAAGAGAATGGAAAGTGGAAAGGAATTAATACAATGAGATTTTAGAACCAGAAGTCTTGGTTCTTTTAATAGCAACAGGTAACAGCCTGAGGTTTCATCCCAGCTGTGCCTAGGGCTACTCTGTTTACCGAACGGAGCGGTGAAAATCTTCAATCCTCTATCTCTATCCACTCAATGGGAACACGAATTGATCTAGTCGGAATGCCCCGGGATGTCCGTCTATTTTCCATTTTCTATTTTATTTCTTGTTGACCGCTTGTCTGGCAAAGGATTTCCCGGCGATGAAGGGGGCTCAAGAGCTAGTGTTTGGACTATGCAGCTATGAACTGCTCCGTGCTCGGCAGATGTATCAATCTCGATGGGATTCATAGATCTGTAAGTTAGCCCCGACGTCCGTAATAAGTCCACGTATATAAAGAAGGGTTTTCCCCCTTCTATTTTCTTTTTAGCTTCTTACTATATAGTCTTAATATAGTGCCTTCCCCATCGTCATTGGAATTCCTGTAATCCCTGGAATCCTTGCAAAGATGCCCTCCTCTGCCCCTCTACGCAAAGCCATCAATGGCCACAAGCCTGAAATCCCAATCAGCTATGATATCAACATCCCATACGTTGACGTGGAAAAGCAATCCAAGATCAACACTCCGTACCCAGAATACTTACCAAATTGGGACCCAATCTGGTTCGAACCACTCCAAGAATTCAAATACAACGATCCAGCCCTGCGCGTGAAAGACCGAAGCATGCGCAACCTCCTCACACCAGGTGTTAAAGTCGACCACATCCAGCCCTCAATCGGCAGCGTAGTAGAAGGAGTTCAACTAAACCGACTCTCCGACGCAGCAAAGGATGAACTAGCCCTGCTGATCTCGCAGCGCAAAGTTGTCGCATTCCCAGACCAGGATCTCATAGACGCAGGCCCAGCAGAGCAAGAAGCATTTATGAGCTACTTCGGTAAACCAAACTACCAGCCTGTCTCAGGTTCAATCCGCAACCACCCCGCCTTCCACGTTATCCACCGCGACGGAAACAGGGAGGAAATAGCCCGCTTCCTGGAACAGCGTACTACAACAACCCTCTGGCACCAAGACGTCAGCTACGAGATCCAACCACCCGGCTACGTAATGTTAGGTCTTCTCCAAGGACCCGAAGTAGGCGGTGACACCGTCTTCGCCGCAACGGACGCTGCATATAAGCGTCTCTCACCGACACTGCGCTCATTCCTGGACACGCTGAAGACAGTGCATTCGTCCGCGAAAATGATCAAACACACGCAGCTAGTTGGCGGTTTAGTCCGCAAAGACCCTGTCGACACAATCCACCCACTTGTGCGCGTGCACCCAGTCACAGGCGAAAAGTGTCTCTTCGTCAACGCGGAGTTCATTACAAAGATACAAGGCATGAAGGAACCGGAGACGAGGTGGATGTTGGACTTTCTGATGAACCATATTGTGACTGGGCATGATTTCCAAGCTAGAGTGCGGTGGCAGCCGAGAACTATTGTCATGTTCGATAACCGGTCTACAACGCGTGAGTCAAGATCGAAATTCCTCAAAAGTAATCTCTTACTAACATGCGAAAATACAGACTCTGCTATTGTCGACTACCTAGATGAGGAATATGGCGCCAAAGCACGCCATATCTTCCGGCTGTGTGCGCTGGGCGAGAAACCTATCCCGGTTTATGACGAGTATGAGGGTTGAAGTGGTGAACAAATTATAGACTTGCTCATATATTTGCAAAAATGGGGCGTTGCGGTTAGAGTGCTTTGCTTGCTTTCGGTTTGTAGTTAATGCCATGATTTACGTTATATCCATGAACCTCCGAATACCTTTCCACCTGATTCACGTATAGGTATTGTCGAAGGATAATGAATTCTTCAGATTGATGTTTCCAAAGATCTTTAAGATATTCAGTGGTCCGTCACTAAATCATCCAGGTACGAAGTATAATATTGAAGTTAGCTATAGATGGGTGTGTAGACAACTCATTTCAGATATCCACTTTATGAAGCTATGAAGTAGCAAGTAATTATGGAAACATAGTGATTCTGCCATCATGTTGGGCTTTCAATCGCTTAATTGATCAAACATATGACCACCGGGTCCCGTAGTGTAGGTGCCTCTGAATAATTCTGTCAAGACCTGCGGTCTCCGGTTCCAACTCTGGAGTGGAACTGCTCGATATGGCCTTGATATTTCAAAGGATAAACATCCCGCTCTGGAGTAGCTTTGATAAGGGGGATATCTTATAGACAAGATACACCATATCGGATAAGTACGGTGGTTTACTTCATTGGGTTTAGTTTTATCCCTTCGCATCGTGAGTCTCTGGTTCTATAGTACAGGATGTATAGACATGTGATGCGATAATCATCATTATCTTTTCGGCAGTGAGCAGAACCAAATTGTCATAGTTGCGTCTTTAGTTCAATAGTTAAATTTAGTTCATCCATATTGGAGTCTATTCATCTCGACAAAGAAGCTTTCTGAAGTATTTCCGTCTTGAACCCAGTAAGTATTTATTGGATCCTTCTTGTATCATGAACTAGCAATTATCATGGCGAAGAACTTAATACCTCTACTGAGATCCTCGAGATCCCCACGACAAACCATGTCTTCAGATGCGATCTCAAAGAGTCGTGTTTCCTCAGAATTTTCAAACGCGATCCAAAACGAAATCAAAAGACTATCAGGAACCCACTGCTGGGTATGCCAATGCATGGATCCACAAATTGCTTATGTCGTCGGAAAGAAAGATTGCCAGGTATGTATTTTCGCAGCTAGTGTGAATAGAATAGGAGTAACATGAATGAACAGGTTGCTCTTTGGGAAAGCGCTGGTCTGATAACCTTTAGCCTCAAGTCTGTATCAAAAGAAATCCCGCTATGCCGGTCGTGTCATGGAAACTTCGACGAAGACCACGACCGGGGACTCATCATAATCCCTACAGATCTCGATTTTTTAATCGAATTTGAGCTTCAAGATCAACAGCGCCGTATCGCAGAAGTTGGATCACGTCGTCAGGTCCCTTCCAGTACTGATTATAAAAACAATGGCGGCCTCTATAGGCCTATATTTCTGAAAGAATTCCATGGCCCTGCTTTTCTCCACGCCGCCATCGATTACCCAAGGGTCTGGCATGGGCCTCCTGTGGCCATGCTCCGACGAGCCATGATCGCTCTGGGCAGTAGGCGGATCGCAATTCTCGATGAAGCCACCGTCAGTAGGCTCTCTACACTGAGAGATCTTTACTTTCGAGAAAAAAACAATCAACGGTTCCAACAAGTCACACCCAGGCCTTCTATGAAGAGTGGGTTTTAGGCCCAAACTCAACAACAGCAGATGCAAACACCGATGGGGCTATCTGTTTATGGAGAATCTCTCCCCTCACGGAGTCTATAAATAATACAAGCACACGCAACTATTTCTGGCGAGCGTGCTCTCACCAAGGCTAGTCCTAAATAGGTCTAAAGGCAAGGTCTATGAGTTCTTATATATATTCAGATTCAATTCCACTTGCAAATACAAACAAATGGTAAAATAGACTACACAACTTTACCCGGGCAATTACTGTATTTATGCCCTGGTTCTCGACACCAAGTTAGAGGCATATCTCCTGATTCATTCCACGGTACTTAAGCCCGGATTAGAGGGCGCGTCGAAACTCGGAATCATCTGGAGTCGAAGATAAGATCATGGAGGATGGGAGTCGGTCTATCAGAAACGATTTTCTGTACAACTCCACAAAATCCACGTTTTTTTTCTTTTGTCTCTTCAATATTCTTAATGGTTCATTTTCTAAGGCTCTTTTCAAGATCGAGATGATTCCCATTCAAATTTATCCTCGAGAATACTGCCACATTATGCAAAAGAAGGTTCTGAGAACCAATGACCGCAGTGATCCTATAGGCGGTGAGAACTACATACTATGCCAGTTCCAGAACTGTGATAATAGTTAATTATCAGTGATCACATTTGCTCCTTCCAAAGTCGCTGCGCCGCTTTCAAAATACCATAGAAACTAAAAGCATGATTTCCAATCCCCAAAACCGGGATGTCGGCTGGATTCTTGAATACGTCAAGAATCAAAGGCTAGCAGGACCAAAAGACTCAAACATGGGTATGCGTTTCGAGTTGTTGCGACAGTGTAACTGAATGCTAACGAGAAGTATGCAGAGAAAAAATCTTGGTGTCCACGCACAGAAACTGTTGAGGAACTCAGCAGGATTTTGGACAAAGGCCAAGTTTTAAATGTGCGAGGAACGCCAGCGTCCGGAAAGACGACATTAGCAGGGCTTCTCTACGACCATTACGTCGAGCACAAAATCCCAGTGATTCTTTTCCCTCATTAGCCTACTCCAGATCAGCGCTCAGGATCATATGCGGAGGTTATCTCGGAAAAGGCGAATCGTGCCGGGTATGACATCGCGCCTCAGACCCTTCATCGTGCAAATATTGTTGTGATAATTGACAACGCTCAAGATTCATTCTCAGACCATGGACTTTGGTTGGGCCTGATTAAATCACAGACCATGGCACACTGGGGGCCGCGTATTGCGCTGTTTTCAGCATACGGCAGCCCTACTGGCGGCCCAGAGTCTGAATATCCTTACAGCCCGCAGGGCGTTATTGGCAGTGCGCAAACGATTTCGCTTATTCCCTCGAATCAGCCATTTTCTGCGCGGGTCGGTCTCTTTTATAAAAGAGACGAGTTCGACGATGTCCTGGCCCGAGTCTGCTCTAGAATCCCCATTTTGAAGCTCGATAGCGGCGCATGCAACTATCTCTTTCGTGTCACCAGCGGACACCCTGGAGCTGTGGATGCTCTTATTTGTCTGCTGTCTGAGGAAAGTTCAAGTCCTAATCACTCTGAACGAGCCATACCTAACGGTTTGTTGCTCGATCTAGTTCTTCCGGTCACAGCTGATCCGCGGCAAGGGGCATATCTCCGAGGGAGACATCCGGGTAACGCTTGATTCGGATAACGCAGCGTTCAAGTTTCTCGATAAGACACCTTTACGGCGCTCATTTGTCAACCAGATGAAGCTGACCCCTGCGGCAGCCGAGATACTTCGCAAAGTGTTGATCGAGGGTAGTGTCGAGAGGGACTTGGAAAAGGAGGGAATAAAGACGTGCTACCAGCAAGGCTGGCTCCATACAGAACTCGTCGACTACCGCTCTGATAGTATTATCTGTGTATTCCCAACATAACTCCATGCTAAGTAAGTAGTGTTTCCCTCCGTTTCATATAGGCTTCCAAGGCCTTGTGTTCAGATCTAACTGTGAAACAAAAACAGAATTGCCCGGTACAAATTAGCAGATCCGCCCGGACAATTTCCTTGTGCTAAATTCCCGACTATTGAGAAACTAGTAGCCGCAATACTACAGCAATTCTCTCGTCATAATCTTAGAACCGCAGCGTGCCATTTTGGGGTTGGAGCCGCGTTGCGGCCTATCGAGGCCGCATACCAAGACGAGTTTTATCGCTCGGCCCACGCCGTACTTGGATATTCAGCAGACATAAGCAGTGAATGGTCTCCTAACGGGATAGGACGTATCGACTTTCACTTTGCAGCAATGAAATGGGGTATAGAAATCCTGCGTGAAGGCGACAGACTCAGTGAACACTGCGAAAGATTTCAGCCCGGGGGCATGTACTGTGACTGGATCAAGAAAAACCATCTTGTAGACTGGATGATTATAGACTGCAGAACCTCACAGGGGCGGGCTTACCAAAAGCCGGAGACGAAGCTCTGGCGAGCAGTCTTCAGCAACGAGTTCTGTGAGTTGGAAGTCCGGGACCAGCACAACACAATCGTTGTAGATCGAACCGCTCTGATGCTTTGATCGAGTTCCCAAGTTGACGACCTTTGTGACTTCTCTTTAAGTTTTGCTTGCCCATGATAAAAAGAATGCATTATTAGTGGC
The DNA here is from genome assembly GCF_028828555.1 of Penicillium taxi. NCBI lineage: Eukaryota > Fungi > Ascomycota > Eurotiomycetes > Eurotiales > Aspergillaceae > Penicillium > Penicillium taxi. The sequence continues at coordinate 4,703,845 of NW_026643207.1, read as the reverse complement.
CACAATATTCACCATACCAATTGAGAGAGTGAAAAATTCGATAGCTTTGCCCTGGGCTATACAAACTCGTAATTTCTTTTATTGATAAAACGACAAAACTGTCCGGAGAATCCAACAGTAATTTACATAGCAATCAACGTCGATTAACTACATGGACTTACTTATGAAAGCATTAATGTAGATTGGACGTCATTTTGAGCCAGTGAAACATAAAAATAACAAAATCCAATCAACGGATTAGATTAGCCAATCTGCGCTGCAGATTCTTAGTACGCTCAACCATTTCTTGTGTGTTACCTTGGCCCTGCTGCAAGATGTCGAGGGACTCCATAACTCTCTCGGCGACAATATCAGATCCAAATGCAAACCCTCCCAGGCGCACACTCTCGCGGAACCAGACCTCGCACAGGTAAAGAAGGTCACTGGCGATGAAGCGACGGTTAGAACCCTGGAAAGGTGCCTCATCTGTGTAGTACATGGCTTCAAGAACGGCAAAGATCGCATCGTGTGGGACACCGAGGTCCATGAACAGATCCACAATCCAGTGCGATGGGACAATGTGGCGTTGGTGCTCGAGCGAATAGCGCTCTAACATGGGAATGAGCTCACGGATGGGGAATACGGTGTCGGACATTCGCAGTCGGCTTCCTAGGCTGCGAACTTTCTCGATGACCGCCTCGTAAGGTTGGGGCGAGCCGCGATTTTCGGTGGCGGCGTGCGTATCTTCGATCAGGTGCTGCCAGGTAGACTTGATGTCGGCAGCATTGCGATGATCGGCCATGTAAAAGATTTGCAGGCAGATGTCATAGTAGCTTGCGCTATCAGCATATTGGTTGAAAAGCTAGAGAGGGATTAGAATCGAACTTTGACGGAAGAAATTCAGAAAATCACTTACTTCGCTAATTTCCATCACCGCTCCGTCAACGTGGGCGAGTACTTCCCGCTTGCGTTCTGGCGTAAGGCGATCGTCGTCCTTAAGGCGCTGTAGCAGATCATCTTGAATGTTTGCAATGTCGATGAGCTCTGAAACTTCCTGGAGCAGGCGCTGTCGGGCCTGGCGTCCCACATCTGGAGTCAAGGTGGATGCGTTAGCACGGGCGCGGCCCAGGTATTCAATACGACGGCTAAGAGGTAAGGGGAATTGGCTCTTGGCAAGCAATAGCTGAACTTTAGCGGCATCGAAATAACGCTGTGCCTGTGCATAGTAGCACCAAAGTAGATCAGCATGGGTAATATCATCTTGCGCCTTGCGCTCAAGATAAGTGACAACATATGGAGACTGCGTCGAGAGGATGCGGTCATTCCAACCCTGTTCGAGATACCAGTCATACAGGCTTGTTAGGAACACCTCATCCGAGGAACCGGCGACGACAGCGTAGGCTTCGTTCCGGCGTTTAGCGACAGCGGTTAGTTGGCCATCAATGAAACCGGGATCAGACTCGGAGATCTTGTCGACAGCGATGGTCACTTTGAAGATCAAATCGTAGCATTGTTTGCGGAAAAGGAAGTATTCTTTGCGGGGGTCCTGTCTATTCGTGAGTCGATGATGTTTGTCGTGGTATGCCATGGGGGTATGAACCTGTTGGGGACGGCCGTCCATGATCCAAGAGAGCGCAAGATTGGCTCCGTCTGATTTTTCGGCAACTTTGAGTGCCAGTTCAATGGCACCTGTTATATCCAGCATTAGTAAGATCGCAAGCAGGGGGCCAAAAGGAAAAACACGTACCAGCAAAGAATTGGTTAGTAATGAACTTGTCAACGGCGGCGACAAGATAGTCCATGGGAAGTCTGTCCGCTACCTTCTGGAAAAGGTTCAAACTTTCGTTTAGTAGATTGCGGCCCAGTTCAGTATTGGCGCCTGCCTCTGTAGCACGCTTGAGCAACTCCTGTGCCTTAAAAATCATGACATCTTCGGCACTGCAGAAGCTGCCGCAACGGCGACGCAGGGCGTCGGCGACAGTCTCAACATTAGATCCCTTGGCAATGTTGCGATTTACAATACCTTTTACCAGCTCCTTAGCGATTTCATGGCCCTTGCTGGTGCTGAAAAGCTCTTCATAAGTCAGCTGGAGGAAGCGCTGCTTTGACACGTCTGGCAATGTCGCCACAATCTCATCCACACGCTCATCGAAAAGGACCAAGACGAAGGAAATTCCTTCGATGGTATGCGTCACCAGCTTTGTGAGCGAGTGCATGGCTCGATGCTCTGCTTGTAGTGATACTTGGTCGGACTTCCCAGAAACGCGGGCTAAGGCTTCAGGTCCATTCAAACCTTCAATGAAGCTCTTGTTGGTATCGAAAAACTCTTTCAAAGACGAAAGATCATGTTGAATGGTTTGGAGCTTAGCAGCAGCTATCGAGGAGGAAACTGTCATCGCACCATTAGATCCCTTGCCAATCGTGGCAATTTCCTTCTTCCAAATCGACCGGAGAAGACGTGAGATATACAAAGCAGTACCGTTGTGTCGGGACGATGGCTTAACGTCGTCGATTGTCTTGTCGACCATATTATCGTCATCTGACTGAGGCCGTCCACCAAAGTCGATGAAGACTTTGCGAGCAAATTCAAGAACATCCGGGTCGACTATCTTAGTCAATCGCTGGTCAGGAGAGATCTCGACACCCTGACCGCAAGCAACTGCAAGAGAAGTAGCCATCATCTCGTTCCGGCCGTAGCAACGCATAAATGTCTTTACTTCACCGTCAAGACCATCTTCGCTATTACCACCGCCGCGCACTAAGGACGCAAACACGTCAACCAAACGTCGGCGTCTGATGACGTGGACTCCAGTGTTGGTCAGGATAGCAACCTCAGCAGCGGGTTGATCAAACTGAATAGCCATTTCGTTACCGAATCCACCTGAAACGGCAGGAAGAGGCTTCGAGCAGAGTCCAATGTCTTCCACACGGCCGCCCAGGCTCACCCAAGTAGCGGATTCACCTTTCTTCTCCAGATTCTGGAGCTCTGAGAAACGAGCCACACGGCCGGAATCAGGAGCTGAAATGAACAGACTGTCGATCTTTTGTGTAGCGTCCTTGCAAGTGAAACAAAAGAAATAACCGGGGGGGAACCGGGCAGCCATATGGGTGGGCGCTAAAGATCGGATTGGGAGTCTGCTCCCAGTGGGCTGGAATTGAGGGAAGCCCATGTCGACGGCGTTTTCAACGGGGGGTGTTTTCACATGTTGGGCTTGCATACTGGTGGGAGCATTAACGACGTTCGACGCACCAGACCAGCTGTATGCTGCGGTAGCACTCAGGTAAATGCGATATCCAGTAGCTGTGGTGGCAACAAGATGATACCGTGATGCTTCAGCCGCAGGAATAGGACTGATAGATACAATCTTCACTTTCGGGTTCAATGTTTCATTGGATGGAATAATATGTCCAATGTTGGAGTAGATATCCAGGGCTTGCTTGGTGATTGACAATTGCATAGTGCCGTCTTGCTTCAGATGAAAAACACGTATCGTGGATTCGGATGACAGTGTGTACAGGTAGTTGCGGCTATCATCAATTACCATCTGCTCGACATGCTCCATAGATCGCTGGGTCAGGTTGGTAAAGCTTAACGATGGCGCAAAGGCATTTAACCGTGAACTAGTGTGGTTGATCTTGGCGCATCGGCCCTGGAACCAACGCTCCTCTTGTTGGTATGTTAGTTCGTAGACGTCATTGTCAGACGAGCCAGCGAAAAAGATACGGCCAGACTCAGACGATGCAAATACGTGGATATCTAGTCCGCGAATCGCGACAGTCATTCCTGTCTGGTACAAGGACACCGAAATTCCACCATTAACCATGGGCTCGCAACCCATACCCAGCAGAATCACCTCCGCAGTCGTTGAAACTACCAGCAAATGAGTGATGGCAGGGAGAAAGACTCCAGGGCGCGGTTTCACCAACTTAACGGAGTTGATACTATTGGGCTGCTCCTCAAATCCGACCAATTGAGGGTTGGGATGGGTGAAGTCCCAGATGTAGAGAGCGTTGTCAATGGCGACCCAAGCATGATTCAACTCAGCGAACAAACCCATACTGGTCGAAACCTGGGCGCGATTGTATTGATCAAAAATTTGATCGGGAATGCTGTACATTTTGACCTTCTGAAAAGGGACCCATGATTGTGATGTCGGAATGTCATATTCGGACGAGAATCCCTCTATTGCGCGCATGTAGTCAGTATCGAATCAATCTCATGGGCTGAAACGCTCAGATAATCTGATAGACTTACGTGATAGATAACTATCAAGGTCTGGATAGCGCGATTCTTGGATCAATGTATCGTTGACGGTCTTTGCACCGCGTTCCTCGGTACTCAAGCTCTGATTCTGTGTCGAAATGGCTGGAGCCAGCTTTGGGAGTGGTGTTTGCGGTATAGGCGCCTGTGTGGGTTGACCCAACTGGGCTGATGTGTGTCTCGAGACAGCTGGGGTCTGTAAATAAGCTCCTGGAAGAGCTCTCTGTGGTGTTGCCGGCGCGAGGTTGGGAAGAACAGGATAAGACATTGCGGCGAGGAGAGGGGAACCCCCGCTGGAATTTGAGAGAAAGCTGTAGTCAGAGATTTGAAAAGTGACTGAATAATCAAGGAAGAAGTTTGTAGGAGTTATGTAGGGGCGAGAGGGAGCGAGCTGTTATTTATATGGCTTTCGCGAAAAGTAGAAGTCGACTATTCGGGGAAAGCACAGACCATCTATTGTCTTCCGCTTTTCTTTCTACTATTTGGACCACTTCCACTTCCACTTCGAGTACTTCCACTTCAATTGTTGTTCCATTATGCTCAGAACCTTAGGGCTATTCCCAAAGCCCTCTCTACGCCTGGTGCGATGGAACTCCACCTCTGGTCCGGTATTGCCGCCATTGATGACGACTTTGCGAACCGATCTTAAGACAGCCATGCGAGCTAAGGACACTCCACGGTATGTAATTCCTTTGTTTTTTTTTCTCTTGTTTGTTGTTTTTATCTCTATTGACTTCTTATTCAGATTGAACGTTCTTCGAGCTCTGATCTCTGAAACCAATAATGCCGCCAAAACTGCCTCTCCCATCCAGACTGACATCCAACTTCTGTCACTCATCCGTAAGCGGGCTGCAGCTGCTAAAGATGCTGCACAGCAATTTGCTGAAGCCGAGAGGCCTGATCTGAAAGAGAAGGAAGACCAACAGATTACAATTTTGGAGGAATATGCCGGCCAGGTGGAGACATTGTCTACTGAGGAAGTGCAGGCGATGATTACACAAGAGCTTGCCCCTTTCAAAACGGCTGGCACGAAGCCACAGATCGGACAAGTCCTTAAACTGCTCTTTGGAAAGGGAGGATCCCTCGAAGGCAAGCCTGTAGATGGCAAAGAGGTTTCGGCGATTGTCAAAGATACTATCTCCGCTTGGAAGTAGCACGATGTGAACTTCCCTGTATAATATTTGTTAACAGTACAATAGATCTATTCTCTCCATTCATACCAGGAAGCAATTGACATTGATTTTATAGTCAGCAGAATATTCAGTACTCCAGAGAAAACATTTGAACGCCGAGAATCATGTCCTAAGTTACGAACAGAAGAAGGCCACTCCACCGAGAGAGGTCATCAACACTCCCAACCACCACCATCTATCTGGATTGATCAGCTCTTGCTTGATCACCAGATGAATTCCAGATCCAGACAATTCTCGCTTTTTGTGAGACGCCGCCGGCATAGGATTCAAGGTCGTGGTGGGGAGCATTCTGGGAGAGTGAGAGAACAAGTATAGAGGCTGCATGATCTTGCCTGTAATTTGCGTCAGGTCAAGTCGTTGAATGCCGTGGTATCTATCCTCTATTATCGAGAGACCCTGCTTCAGTTAGCATTACCTCTTGAAACTGGAGAAATTATTGAATACCTTGAATCTCTCCGTGTTGTTGTATCGAGTATAGCTAGCAGTGCTCTTTTTGCATGGCTCAGACAGCAATTCGCGGCCATCAACTGTGATCGGGGTGAGGATTAAAGATCCATCTGCAAATAACTCGTATGTTCCATGCTGCCACTGCATCAACCCAGTAGGACACGATGGTTCAGTGGCTATAAATATATATATATATATGAGTTTTGATTCAACTGGTTGATTCCATCGACACTTACGATTGGCCAAAGCCCTATAGTACGCCTCTTCATAGTGCCCACTCGCGTCGAAAGAGTAAGAGATACCCGTCAGGTTTGGTTCAATGAATCGGTCGTTCAGCGGATCATAGAATCCCTTTTCAGGTTAGCAATTGCTTTTCAATTGACTCTTTTATAACATACCGGTCCAGTCAAAACATCGCGAGACTTAGTAGTCCAAGTACCAACCAGCTCATCCACCGTCACCGCGGTCACAACAGTAGTTGTCACTAAAACAGACCAAATCCGAACCATGATGCCTGTGTGAAAGAAGATGTCCAGAATGGAAATTCATTTCTGACAAAATCCCTTGGTAAGAAATCCCCTTCATTCAAGTGGGGAACTAAGCAAGGCCTCAAGCATGCCGGTCCTTATGTTCCACTCTTATCATTATCGGCAGGAATGGAACTTCACTTCTCATTACTCTCTACCCCTCAATGGCTTCTCAGACAGCTAAGCGCGACCTGCGTAAGCAGTTGCGATTGACTCTAAGTAATCTCTCATCGAGCTCCATAGCCTATCAATGTCAGTTTTGAGTAATTGCAATTCCACATTGAGATATTGACATTGTCACAGCTGGGATCGCTACGGCCAAATTCCTCTCTCTACCCGAATACCAAAATGCGAAAAGCATCGCTGTCTACCTTTCTATGCCGAGCGGCGAGCTTTCCACAAGCAGAATTGTCGAAGATGCATTCAAGAGTGGTAAAAAGGTGTACATTCCATACATCCACATGTCAGACAAGGTGTCTATTATGGACATGCTATCACTAGAATCGATAACCGAGTTCAAGTCGCTACAACCAGATAAATGGGGGATCCCCTCACTACAGCCTACACAGGTTGTCGATCGCCGAAACTGTCTGACCGAAGATGGACTGGATCTGGTTGTTATGCCAGGCATGGCGTTTGACCGAGGATTCCGTCGCCTAGGTCATGGCAAAGGGTATTATGACCATTTCTTAACGCGATATTCCAATCAAAGCAGGATTATGCCATTCCTAGGTAAGAGAACCAGAGCTGTGAAAGGAAATTCATTATTTCTGACCCCTGCTTTTTGCGCGTTGCCCGTATTCAAAAAAAAAAGATAAAGAAGCAAAAAAACTAACTCCGTTTGCTAGTGGCATTGGCACTCCAGGAGCAAATAGTCTCCGAAAATATTCCAGTAGTTGCGCATGACTGGATCATTGATGCGATAGTCGTAGGGGATGGGCAATACATGGATCGCAGGTCGTAGAAAGGCGATCATATCAAAACAAGGTGGAAATCGGTGTGTCTAGAGGGGTTGGATAAGAGTGACGTTGTCGCCACGGAGCATAATCTGGCCTGTTTTGGCGGATAAAATTGTCAGCTTCTGAAATGAATTAATCACTTTCCCTTACGGGGCATAAGGAAATGCGATAAATTGGATTAAATCTCACCCAGCGGCCGGCGTTTCTCCTCTGCAAGCTTTGTGGGCAGGCGTACCTCAACGGCATTGTCAAGGACCAAGTTCATGAATTCATCAAATCCCTAAAAAGCGCACCAGTTAGCTAATCGGAGCTTTGCACACAATGGATTAATGTGCTTACTCGGAGGTTGCCCTCAATACGACAGTGGATCTGATCGTAAAGCCAAATAATAACCTTCTTATCCTTCTGGAGAGTTGAGAAAATGAAATGGATAGGAGCCAACAATGTCTTGCGGCTGGTGGGAGCCATGGTTGCAATTAGAGAGTGAGAAGGTGGGAGAAGATGGGGTTGATGAGCACCACCAATTTCCTTAAGTTGTTGTCAAGCTCTGCGTCCCGTGATTTAAATACGGTAATACAATTACCACCTGTCAAGAAACCTAACATCCCACCTTGGCTCTTTCCCACTTTAAAGTTCATTTGCAATTTCCCTTCTCTTCTCATCACTTTTTCCATTCTGCAACTCTTCAGTGCTGATTTTGCTTCGCTCAGCCTTCATTTTGTTTTCCAAATTTATTCCCCAAAATGGCCAGCAAGGATAGTGGGCAGGCATTTGCCCCGGTCCTAGCGGCCGTCGCGACAATGCAAGGCAACGTGCCAAAGGCCGAGAAGCTGCAAGCCCATGAATTCCTGGAAAAGTTCCAGAAATCTGTAAGCTTCTATCTCCTCCATTTGATTTCACTAATTAACAATTCACCTCCAGGTCGAAGCATGGACAGCGACACACGCTTTATTACAGTCATCAGACACCCCGGTGGAAGCTAAACTATTCGCAGCAACAACATTGAAGGGAAAGGTAGATTTTATAAACCATTCTCTATGCGCCGTGCAGGAATCCTCATCTGACTTAACTCGCCTCAGATTGTGTTCGATTTGGACCAACTCCCCGAACTGTCCGTCGTGGCGCTGCGCGATTCCATACTCAACCTTCTTGTCTCTTACTCCGCCGGTCCACGCCCCATTCAAACTCAGCTATGTGTTTGCTTGGCAAGCCTGGCGATTCAGATGCTATCTTGGAAAGACGTGTTGGTCACCGTGGGTTCGGTATTGGGTAGCGCCTCGGGCGACTGTTTGCTGGAATTTTTGAAAATTCTGCCCGAGGAGGTAACGGAAGGTCGTAAGATCAATCTCAGTGAAGACGAATTGATTGAAAGAACGAGGGAACTACTGGAAGACAATGCGGAACAGGTGTTGCAGCTGATGATTCAGTACTCCCAATCTTCGCCCACTGCTGCGACCAACCCCCGTCTTTTGGACTGTATCACCTCATGGCTCCGCGAAATCCCCGCCGCCCAAGTTGTCGAGTCACCTCTGATGGATGTTATCTTGAAATCATTGGAAAATGACGCATCTTTTGACGAGGGTGTCGATTGTATGTGCACACTCTATCGAGACACCAAGGATACCACCGAGTCAATCTCGGTCATTCAAGCTCTCTATCCACGATTGATGGCTCTTCGACCTAAGATTCATGAAACTGCCGAAGCGGAAGACTTGGAGGCTTTCAAGGGTATCACACGACTGTTCGCGGAGGCAGGTGAGGCATGGGCAGTTCTTATCGCCCGGATGCCAGTAGAATTCCGAGGTCTGGTGGAGGCTGTTCTTGAGTGCAGTGCTCGGGATTGGGAGCGTGAAGCAGTGTCCTTGACTTTTCTTTTCTGGTATGAACTTAAGCAGTTCATCACACTTGAACGCTATGCCGAGGCCCGCGTGCATTTCCAAGATATTTACTCGCAGCTGGTGGATATTATGGTCAAACATTTGGAATTCCCCAGCCCCGAAGACGGAGAGACTGACTTATTTGGCGGTGATCGCGAGCAAGAAGAGAAGTTCCGTGGGTTCCGCCATGCGATGGGTGACGTGCTGAAGGACTGCTGCGCTGTTGTCGGTGTTATCGACTGTCTTGCCAAGATTTATAACCTAATCCAACAATGGGTGGGCAAGTATGCGGCGCAGGCCAGTGACGATCATGTTCCACACTGGCAAGAGCTGGAGGCACCCCTCTTTGGCTTGCGGGCCATGGGTCGAATGGTTGATCCAGAAGAAAATACTGTCTTGAGTCAGCTGATTAGCCTGATTGTACAGATTCCCAATCAGGAGAAGGTGCGGTTCCAGGCCATCATGGCCCTCGCTCGTTACACTGAGTGGACGGCAGTTCATCCGGAGACTCTTGAGGCACAACTGAATTACGTTATCTCTGGCTTCCATCACTCTTCGCCGGAAGTAGTTCAGGCGGCTGCACTTGCATTCAAGTTCCTCGGAACCGACTGCCAGAAGCTACTAGGTGGCCATATTGGCCAGCTGCATACCTTCTTCGAGTCCGTACTCGACAAATTGAAGCCTACCAGTCAAGAAGAAGTGACAGAAGGTGTTGCGGCCGTAGTGGCTGTGCAGCCTCTAGAAAAGATATACGAATCATTCAAGATGTTCTGCGATCCCATCATGCAACGAATCATGACCCTGGCTGACAAGGCTCGCGAGGACGAAGATACCCAGCGAGCGGTAGCCGACCACTTGGCTCTGATCACAATTTTCGTCCAAGTGGTGACTCCCATTGTTTCCCCAGGCCAAGAAAATCCTGCTGTGAAATACTGTGGCGAGATCCTGCCCATAATGACCACAATTGTTCTGAATTTCCCCAGCGCGACTCCCATTTTAGAGCGCGTGTGCCGTTGCTGGCGCTACATGATTATTTCCTACCGAACTGCCATGATTCCACTCCTACCAATCCTAGCTCAAAGCATTAGCGATGGATTTGCGGCATCCCGTGAAGGTTGCTTCTTATGGACCACTGACGCAGTTGTTCGTGAATTCTCTGCTGGTGCTGAGTATGTGGACCCGGCCACCAGCGATGCTGTATACCAATTCTATGAGCAGCAGGCAATCGCCTTCCTCCGTATTCTAAATGATTTGCCTCCTCAGAATTTGCCCGATGGTAAGATTCATACTAAAACTACTGATTTTCTTCTTTTTTCGTCGATTTTTGCTAATTTTTTGACACAGTCATTGAGGATTTTTTCCGGTTGTCGTCTGACGCTGTTCGCTACTATCCCATGAAGTGCCTCAGTTCAAGTTTGGCCATTCCTATCTTCGAAGCTGGTCTCATTGCCCTCACCTTGGAACAGGTTGACCCTGTTATTGCCACCCTTCATTATTACCGCGACCTTTTCAGCTTCGCATTCGATAAGCCTTTGGCTTCCGATTTTTCCAGCGTGGATGGAACCCCTTACGTCAACCCTCCCGAAGTTCGGGAGGCTGTGAAGGCTCTCATTCTCTCTCAGGGCCAGGTTCTGGCGCAACGCGCTTTTACAGGCATGATGTTCACTTTCCCTGGTGACTGCTTCCCAGATGCTTCTGGGGTTATCATGAACATGTTTGAGTTGATTCCCCAGCAAACAGGAGCTTGGATTCAAACCACTCTACAGATGTTGCCAGCCGGCTCCATGAAGGCTGGTGAGGCTGAGCGGTTGCTCAAGGGCATTTCAGACAAGGTGCAGTCTGGCGAGACGCGCAAAATTCGTGCTTTGCTTCAAGGTAAACTTTTAACTCATTTCCCCTTCTCCTTCTGACTCTGACATAAACAACAGACTTCACCAACTCCTATCGCCGCCGCAATGTTGCCCCCCGAGATGGACTTGGCCGTCTTGAGGCCACTCGCTTCCGGTTCAGCGGATGAAGCTTCCTGCACATGTACATTTTGACTACCTTTTCTGGTGTTTGCAGGGTTTCGCCATGGAGACTAACAAAAAACAAGCAACCTTGGAAACCGCCGGGGCCTTTGCAAGAGACGGCAACACTAGTTGCCCTCTGATCACCAAATATTTTTATCTTCTTTCTAGCTGACTTGACAGTCAGAAATTTAGTTACGTCCCGTGATGACCGGTAGAAGCATATGAATAGACGGATTTTTTTTTTCCAAATCTTATTGATAATAATGTAAATAGTGGTCACATCTAGCAGAGACGAAGTCTCCAGCAAAAAATGATAATTTAGTCTCCTTCATTACAAGTGCGAACCTTAGAATAAGGTACTAGTTCATTCGACTAATTCTTCAAAGGTCAATTATCATTTAATACTAATCTACGAAGTTTCCTGTCACGATATTCTAACTCTGAACAGTGATCCTCGAAACGTCTCTCAATGCATGTCTTCAGGGTTTCAGTTGCCTTATGGGGCCTTATTTCTTGATTACGGATTATCGAGGACAAGATAGATGAATTCAGTAACGTCAAAGATGAGATCAACAAGAAGAAAGCTGAAATTCGAAACAAGAGAGCCGCAATCAGCAACATGGGAGGTGAGATCAGAAATAAGAGAACCGCCATAAGAAGAGACGAGGTCAAGTAAGATGAAAGATAGACTCTCTCAATTTACGAATTCATTGTGCCGAGATACTCCCAAGTCCTCCATTTCGACCTCATCGCACTGGTCCAAGACACTGGTGCACGGGAGATCTAAATACCTTGATGAAGCAGCCTCCTGGCATGGAGCCCTTTGTTGTAAGTGGATTCCTCAGGGCAGCTCAAACGAGCTATCTATGTATCCCAGAGTCTATCTTGGAGCTCTATCCACCAAGTGAACAATTTCAGCTTATCTCAAAAGTACGCGCGGTTGAGGAGAGGGTGTACGACCCCGTTTAAGACGTCGATAGGATGATGTTGTGATGGAGAATCAAAACAATCTTTATATCTGCCCAGGTGATCGTCTCGCCATATCGCCCATTCTCTGTTGACGATGGAACAATTCTTTCTAGCTGACTAGTGAGAGAGAACTTAGACTGCTCTCTATCAATCATTATAATTCAGGTATCTGTACTATGTAAACAAAGCTGATAAATGCCAGAGTCCCGCTACCGAACTCCTTGTCCTATTAAATAATCTCATGCAAAAAAGCTGCAAAAAAGCTGCAAAAATCAACTAACTGTCGGAGCTCATATATAGTGGAATATCCTTAATAGGCAAATTTTCACCTTCGTGCAATGGAATATTCTGGTAAACACTTTTCCGCCGGCGAAGAACATACATCACGACTGCTGAACCACATCCAATGCAGGATACAATAACCAGAAAAGCAATAAAGCCTTCAACACCGCGCAAGAGCTCATAGGCCTGGTATACAGCCTCTTTCGCATCTCCAGTTCCTGTACTCACACTGCTATTAGATGGAAAGAGCAGTGCTGGATCGTCTACCTCTAGACCAATCCAATTTGTCGGTAAGTTGGTGCGATGTTCAAGGGAAGTCCCCATGACTGCTCCAAATTTATCAACCACTTCGACAGAAACCCAGTCCATGAACCCATCAACGAGGAACATAGACTCAAAGCTGACCTTCTCGATATTTCCAATGAACAATCTGTCACTGCCGTTGTAGGCCCGGGCGTAGAAGTCCCAACGCGCTACGTCCGTTGCCCCGTTCCAACTCACGTAGATAATGGTCAGGAAATCGTCATCACTAGTGCCATATACCGCGGAAACGACGTTGGGTGGGGCAGTAGGTCTTCCGATCCAGTCGAATTTATACGACCGGTAACTGGAGAATCTGGTCGATGCAAACCGAGCCCACATGAGCAGATCCCCGTTTGGAGCGTGTTCCGAATGGTAACCTCTTTCACTCCAGCCGATGAAAGTATTATTATTAGAAAGATGCTGAACATTGCCACGAAGCCGGGTGAGACCACCATCTGGACGTTCTGTTCTCTTTATCACCCGTGCAGTCATGGTGTTAGAGTCCAGTTCGATATAGAGGGCAGCTGAAACCTGTTCGTCGGCGTTATCTTCATCGGCACCGTTATTCATGAGAGAAATTATATGGCGGTTACCGTCCGACTCCAGGAACCTGACGTCGTGCTGCTTGTGGAAAGTGAAGTCTTGGTCAAAGTCGGTCTCATTCCCGCCGAGACGCCACATGATACGCCCATCTCTGCCCGATATCATATAGACGGTATTGGTGAACCGCAGAGAGATGATGTAATCGCCTGCGTCGTTTTTATCCACGGCATTAATGTGCACATAATCCGATCCTGGTTTGCCATCCGGGCTTCCCCAAGCGTGGAAACGAGCCGATTCATGCAGCGGGACTTGGTCCAGAGAATCCCACTTAAATAGTACACACCCCGTCTCAACATCCAGCTCCACGAATCCGCCCGTAATCACCCAGCTGTCCTCATCCGGTCGATCCAGGTCACTCAAGTCAGTCATCCTATCCCTGTAAGTGCATGCTAGTGCAGTGCGATCACCATCTAGGATATTAAACTCGTACATATTGAAAGCACCGACATCATTGGTAACTCCTACCTGGTGTTCAATCCGGTACGTTTTTTCCATAATCACGCCGCTTCCCTTGTTTGAATTATCAAACTGATGCTGGAGAATGAATGAAAGATGAGGCTCGTCGTTTATATTCCAGTTCGCCTTGAAATCGAAGATGTTGCGATTATTGAAGAGAGGGGAGTCGGCCCATATAAGCATCTATGGTATGTTAGCTAACAATATAGAATGAGCTTGGACATCTCACTGCCCAGGTGCAAGCACATACTCCCTCATTATCGTATATATATGGACCAACCTGATACTGCTCGTACCTGTGCGTCGGAGCCTCAGGGTCAATTTGACCGTACGGCGCAACGAACCAGTAACCAGGAATTTGACGCTCACGGTCAACACTTTCAATTTCAAACTTCAAGGCCCTTATTTCTGGCAGCTAAGAGAATGTTAACACGGCCAAACAAGTTCCGACTAACAAGCGCAAATCCGTACTATGATAAAGCTTAACAAGTCAAAGTCGTTCTTTTGGGCGGCAGAAACGTGGAAAATGAGTGGTAAGATACCGAGCCATAGCATCGTGGAAATCCAAAACGAGAAGAGAAAAGAGAAACGAAAGAGATCTTCCAAGCTTGGGTCAAGCCATACGTGGGCATCCAACTTTTCTATACCCAACATCTATGGATATCCGCCGTCTTTCCTACACCTTCGTCTCAGACGACGTAATGGACCTAAAGAAGATGTGGTCTGTGGCTTCTGACAGGTTCACCCACTGATAACTAGATTCTCTTTGACCTTATATCAAAATCCTATCGGTGAGGACTCATTTTCCATTTTGTCTTCTCATCGTTCAGTCTTACAGCACCCTTTTTGATGAAAGACGCATATGTACACTAGATAGAGAATGATAATTGATTCATGAGCGGAATCAGGTCACATCTCTGTCGTCGAGTCGATGTTAACTGTCGACGCGTCTTGTGGGGCTTCATTTACGTCTGGTGTGGGGGCTTGCGTCCGCAGTACTCCATTATTCTCTATTTCTGGTATATACCATGATTTAATATCAATTGATCTAGTCTTGAGTAATCTGATATTGTACTATCCTTAAAAACTCACAGAAAAGGGACATACTTACTATACGGTCATGTAAGATGGGATGGAAGACGTTTTTTTTTCTTTTCTTTTCTTTTTTAGCACTGTTTTATACTATGTTATTAATTTTTGCAGCCAAAGCTCTTTAATTCTTTTTTTTTTTTTTTTTTTTTGGAGAGAGAATCTTATATAAATATAACTAAATGTTGTTATGTAAGAAACGTTGCGGCTGTACATGACCATGATATTATAGGCGGTGGCAGAAATGAGATCGAATTAAATTGAATACTAATATTGAATGATCCCAAATTGGTGGAATATTATTCGATGCCTGATGCCGAGTTCTAGGTGATAATATGGATAGGCATCATGTATAAGTGCCTCGGCATAAAGTCAATGACTTAAACGTAAAGAAGCTTGGATTCACCGCCTCAGCTTAAAATCAACCCCGCGTTTTCAACTTCTCCACACCGGAAAAGTACCGGGGACGTTTTCTATGTCTTATGTCTTATATCTGTTCCTGACGATCTTTCTTCTCTTGCCTGATTGATTCAGATCTGGTTTAAAATTCCAAATTTGATGGTCAAGTCTTGTGATGGCTGCCAATGGCACTGGTTGCAACAAACACCATGGCCGACGTGGAGGAACAACCCGTTAAGCGACGAATTCGAAGCCGCCGCGCCCCTCCCGATCGAAAGTTTCACTGCAGTCATGACGGCTGTGGGAAAAGCTACAGTCGTGCCGAGCATTTGGCGAGACATCAATTGAACCGTTAGCCTATCTGACTCTTACACTTGTCATCTGGGCTGATTGTTGACTTTCTTTTTTCAAGATGCGCCCAAGCAGATCTTTCATTGTGAATACTGTCCTCGCTCCTTTGGTATGAACCTCTTCCACCTAGAACGGCCTTCTCATCGCTGAGGCATCTAACCTTTTCAAAACTGTCAGTTCGCCAAGATTTATGTTTTCGCCATCAAGAGCGTCACTCCACCCGCGGCTCGCAGCTGCAAAAACGAGATTATTTTGCCCATGAAGCCTATGATGAGCGCACCAAGTCAATCCCACACGCTTCCTCCCCTTCATCGCCGTCTATCACTATTCCCGATTATCAATATATCACGGATCCGACACCCAACTCAAAGTCCCCTCCAGTCTCCGCTTACCCACTTTCTACGGGCAACGACTCTACCGGAATCCCTGTGACCTATTCTGATTTTCCGCGGGTACTTGATCATTCAGATGGAATGCTAGGATTTGACCCTATGGCGAATGCATATCCCATTTTCGGAGAAACCCACAGTAGGTCTCCATTCGCCATGGCCGACGATTTTGCAGCATGGCTCTTCAACGAACCAATGGCGCCTCTAGGATACAGTATGATGCCAGTATCTCAAAATCAATTCTACGCCAACGAGTCGCCATACACTAATCTCACTGTCATTCCTCAGCACCCGATGAGCATGACCAGCATCTTGGACTCAGGATCGCTGCCAGCCATTATCTCTGAGGAGAAAAGACAAGAGCTTTTACAGCTGATGGCGACACGATTCAATGAGGCGGCGTACTCACCAGATGCGAAGCGCAAGGATGCGCTGATGGATGGGGACCTGAATCATGACCGACATGCTTTGAGTCTGCGCATGATGCAGACGTATATCGGCTCTTACTGGTATCATTTCCATGCGCAGATGCCAATACTCCACCAGCCGACATTTGCAGCGGATCGCACGCATAATTTACTGTTGCTGGCTATTATAGCCATTGGGGCGGCAACTCTGGACAAAGTCCATGGGTCAGCGACGACTGAGACGGCGGCAGAGCTGGCAAACTTTATCGCGTGGCATCTGCGCTGGGAGATCTTTATGGATGCAGACTGTCGACCACCCGCCCGCCTGTGGGTGTTCCAGGCCTTGTTGCTGTTGGAGATTTTCGAGAAAGGGTTCTCTACGCGGGCGCTGCATGAACGGGCGCACATTCATCACGATACCACGTTGACACTCATGCGCCGAGGCAGCTCGCTGATCGGCCGGTCACCATCTGATACACCAGAGTTGAAGGAGGAAGATGAGTCGTGGTCCCAGTGGATAAAAGCAGAATCTACACGGCGTGTAGCATTTGCTGCCTTTATCATCGACTCAACCCATGCAAGTATGTATGGTCATGCGGCAAAGATCGTCGCCCATGAGCTCCGACTACCTATGCCGTGCGATGAGGCATTATGGGCCGCGACCAGCGCTGCCGAAGTGGCACGGGTGCAGTCCAGCTTACAATCTCACGGTGTCCGTCCAGTCATGTTTCTTGATGGACTCAAGCGCACCCTCAACGGACAAGCCGTCTCGATACAAACGCCATTCGGCCGCAGTGTTCTTCTGGCAGGATTATTGAGCGTCAGCTGGCATCTCAACCAGCGAGACCTGCAGATCAGCTCACTTGGAGTCGGCCAGACTCTTGATGGACGTGACAAATGGAGGACAATATACAACGAGGCATTGAGTAATTTCACCTCTGTTGAGTCCCAATCGTGCGATATTCTACATGGACTTGCCCATATGGTATCCCATGTCGACATAGTGGACCTTCAAATATTCGCTGGGGCCGGCAGGTTAATGGGACGGTCGGTCACATCACGAGATTACACCTCAGCACGGGACAAGACCAATCATTGGGCGACGAAGGCGTCTGCGCGCGATGCCACCTTCTACGCATTGAAGTTCCTATCGGCATGCTCTTCCGAATTTCACTCGGGAGAGTACGTTGCGCGCGATGATTACCTCCTGAACCGACCATGGGTCATCTACTTTGCCACACTGGTTGTGTGGTGTTATGGGTTTGCGCTGAATGGACCTCTCCAACATCCACCGGTATTGGCAACAGCTGCCGAGCGGCGATACAACATGGACCAGTTCCTGCGGCGAATAGGAGGGATTCGTGAACCTCAGGAGCTTGAAGGGATGAAAGGATGCAACGATTGTATGGGATTGCTGATGGTTATACGCGACTCGTTTGCAAATGCAAGGTGGGAGTTATTGGGTGAAGCATCCTTATTGCTCGACAATTGTATAGCAAAGCTACAGTCGTAGGAGAATTCTAACTGTATTCTAATTGAATCTTATTCCCTTTGACATCATAATTCATCTCCACTTTCTTTATTTAGCCTGCCTTAATCCTGTTTAGTGTTGGCCGCTCTTTCCTCCGTTGCCCGAACAACCGCTGATGATCCACCACGGTCCAGTTTACGACGTAGACCTACGCATTTGTTTCCTCCCCCATTCTTCACTGCCATCCATCCCCCGTCTACAATCCCAATCGAATAAACTCGATCCGTCAAGTTATGGTATGTATTGTTGACGAATTACCTTGTTCATACCAACCAATCACTCCCGCCTTCTCATCCCTGGTTCCAATTTCCCCCCTCTTCAGCCTCACCTCCTCTTGACACTTGAACTTCCACATCGTTCCTACCAGACATCATGGCTAATAGAAACGATTATCAGGCTTCTACCAACTACAAAGAAGCGTTCTCGCTATTCGACCGCCGCGGTACTGGCCGTGTGTCCGGTGATCTTTTGGGCGACTTGCTCCGCGCCTGTGGCCAGAATCCCACTCTCGCCGAGATCAGCGATTTGGAGAAGTCTATCGGTGGTGACTGTATGTGAATATCAACCTTCTCAACTGTATCACATTGCTTATGTGACCTAGTCGATTTTGATGCCTTCCTCAAGGTGCTCAACCGCCCTGGTGGTTTCCGTGAGCCCGGCGAGCCCGATGAATATTGCCGCGGATTCCAAGTGTTTGACAAGGATATGACCGGGTTTATTGGTGTCGGCCAACTGCGCTACAGTATGTTTGATAATAGCTTACGACGTATCAAGTCTAGAAACTTGCTAACCTCTCTTATAGTCCTCACAAATCTCGGCGAGAAGATGTCTGACGATGAAGTTGATGAACTCCTCAAGGCTGTCGATACAAGCTCTGGAGACATCAACTACACAGATCTTGTGCGCACCATCCTAGCCAACTAGATACCGATACCCGAAACTTGCAAACCTGTTTATTTTTTTTCACGAATTCTGCTTCTGCTTATGGAACACGGCTTTTTTCCTTTTTTTTTGGGCGAACGAGTCCCCGGTCGGGAGCTCTTTGAATTTTATCTGAATTATTCGGCGCGGTCATTGTATTCATTGATATTTTCTTGTATTACGAGATGAGAATGTATTCCTCGTTCTCTTTTGCCTTCCAAATCATACGGATCATCACCGTTCCCTTGTTATTGTCCAACCCGCCATATGTACCCATTAGTGACGCCTCGTTCTGGGGCTGATCTATTAATTTTGACCTAATATACACCAGATTCATATAACCTCCGTGAATTCGATAAATTCCATATTCCCAACCACTATCATCATTCACCGATGATTCGCTCGAGATAATTCAACCAGTTTTCTCCAAGCACCTTGCGCATCTTCGCCTCTGACCAGCCGGCCCTTGCCATGGCCTTAGACAGCTCTGCGCGTTCGCTCAGAGGCCCAAGAGGCTTGACAACCTTCTGACTGCCCCAGGGAGTCAGGCGTCGTGCATAGCCCTTATCTTTGTTGCACCAGGCCATAAAATCACTAGGCCGACCGTGGCCCTCGCTGGCATCCGAACCAATGCCAACTAGATCTTCACCAATCAAGCCAATAACATAGTCCACTGCCGCGACATAGTCATCGATCGTCGACTCATTGCCCTTAGCCATATGCGGTCCGAACTGGCTAAGCCCCACAAATCCTCCCTTCTCTCCAATGCGCCGAATAAGATGATCCGACTTATTGCGAGTGTGCTCGAGAAGTCCAGCCGGCAACACATGGCTAAAGCAGGGTGGTTTGCTCGCGTATTCAATGACATCCTCACTAGTTTGCGGCCCTACGTGCGACAAATCAACCACAATCCCCAACCGGCCCATCTCATCGACAACCTCTCGTCCAAAGCCCGTAAGCCCCGAATCTCGAATCTCAGTATAGCCAGCTCCGGAGTAGTTCTGCGTATTATACGTGAGCTGCATCTTGCGCACGCCCAGATCGCGAAACACGCGCAGGTAATCTAACTTATCCTCGATGCCGGCTGTGTTCTGCCAGGATAGTAGGACAGCCGTTTTGCCATCTTTCTTCGCCTGGCGAATGTCGCGTACGTTGTGCGCTTGCACAATTAGGTCAGAGTGCTCCTCGAACCATTTCTTCCATTGTACCACGTTCGCGATCGAGTCGCGGAATCCTTCCCAGATTCCACATGTGCAGGATACACCTGTTATGCCTCCTTTGTGCCAGGCTTCGAAGATCTCGCGCGAGAAGTTGGCGATATTCAATCCGTCGAAGTGGATAGCGTCGCGATAAATGTCCAGTGCCTCAGTTTCGGATACCATGATGCTGGTTTGAAGCGCTTCAACTTGAAGTTCGTGATGTTGATAACTACAATTTGTAGATGATTTTCTGTCGGGATAGAGCCGTCAAAGGAATAATAATCTCTATATGGAATTGACATTGGTATCAATATACATAGCGGCGCAGCACCGATAGATATCTCCTTTTAGGGGAAGGAAGCGATGGTGTCATCCCGTCAATCCTCTCTCGGCCGTTGTCCGTCGCTCGCAGTCCAAATGAATCCTTTGAGCCTGCAAGATAAAGCCCATTCCCGATTCCCGATAAAAAATGGCACGAGACCCGTAATTTAAAGCCAATGCTTAAGAAGCTTGTTCAATCTGACGGAATCAGAGCTGCCTCTCACGCCATCGCAGGCTAAAATAACTAGCGTTTCTGAGGCCTAAGGAGAGTATCGGACTCTCGCCGAATCGATCTCAAAATGCGGTCGGAGATTGATGATGTGCTTGTCAGGATCCAGCACAGAGATCAAATCGATCCTGACTGTCACCGCTGTCGTTAATATAAATGGTCTGTGTCCATTTTGGTGAAATGGTGAAGACCAAAGTTTTCTCCACCGATGATGGCCGAAAATTCAGATCAGCTCAAGACTGAGCCTGTGGTCGATGAGCGTGATTCAATTCAAAAGGTTGAACCTGTAGTTGATGAGCAAGAATTCGATCGAGGAAACTCATCGCTGGCTCCGCCAAAGACTAGACTAGCTCGTCTCAAGGCTTCGCTTTGGGATACGTGGGACAAGTCGCCCGAGGAGCGCAAGCTTGTTCAGAAAGTGGACTGGTGGCTGTTGAGTTACGCATGCACTGCATATTTCATCAAGTCGCTAGATCAATCAAATGTGAGCTTTCAATTTACTGAAGAGTCGAGCCAGTGATTAACAGATCTAGACTTCTAATGCGTACGTTTCTGGAATGAAAGAGGCGCTTGACCTCAAGGGAAACGACCTCAACTACCTGACTACCTACTGGAACATCGGCTATATCATTGGACAGATCCCATCTCAATTAGTATTGACCAAGATCCGCCCGTCGATCTGGCTACCAACCCTAGAGTTGATATGGAGTATATTCGTGATGGCACTAGCAGGCGCGAAAGACGCAAAGACAATCTTTATCCTGCGCTTTTTCATCGGACTGTGCGAAGCATCCGCTTATCCTGGTATTATCACGCTGCTAGGAAACTGGTATTCGCCACAAGAGCTGGGCAAACGAAGTGCCATTTTCCAGGCCTCTTCAAGCGCGGCCAACATGTTCTCGGGATATCTCCAGGCAGCGCTATACAAGGGCATGAATGGTCGTGGAGGTCTCGCTGCCTGGCAGTGGCTGTTCATCTTTGACGGAATCCTCGGAATCCCCATCGCTCTCTATGGTTTCTGGGCTATTCCCGATTCACCGAGCGACTCGAAGAATAGATGGCTGAGCAAGGAAGAGACCGAGCATGCTGGGGAGCGGATGAAGAAGATCGGACGTGCACCAGCGAAGAAGCTGAAAGTGCGAACCTTCATTGATGTCATTCGCTCGTGGCCGGTCTGGCTATTTTCCTTAGCATTCATCTGCCACGTCCTTGGCCTACGCATCTACTCCTATTTCAGCGTGTGGCTCAAGTCAACACACAAATACTCAGTTGAGCAGATCAACGTTATCCCCTCAGCAGGATACGGACTGCAGATCATCTGTACCCTCCTCTACGCATGGACAAGTGATTACTTCCAAGTTCGCTGGCCGATTATTGTGTTTGCCTGTATACCCGGTCTAATAGGAACAATCATCCTCTCCATATGGCCAATTCAAAACACGGCAGCAATGATGGCAGGCTGGCTTCTCACATATGCCGAAACAGGAGCCGGAATCATCTTCACATCATGGATAAGCGAGACGTGCGGTTTCTCAGCTGAACATCGTGTCATCGTGATAGGAGTGGTTGAGGCGATCTCCTTTACTTTTAATGCGTGGGTTCCTTTGCTGGCATACAACACGAGTCAGGAGCCGCGTTTCAAAGTCGGATACCAGATAGCTGCGATGTTCTTTGCGCTTGAAATTATTTTCACGCTTGTTATTGCGGTGGTTGAGAGAAGGTGGCCTGCTAGGGATTTGGCGAAGGATAGAGAGGATGAGCTGGCGCAGTCGGCTGATAATGCTATATAACGCGTTCTTGTACTATATATCTAATGTTTCACTACTAATGAATGGCAATCAGACCTTATTCTATTAACATTCGTCGTTCCAACAACAACGCACTACAACTTGCTATCCTTTGTTCGTGGACTGAGGTAGATATTGAGATTGAAGGACGTGACAGAGTCTACCTCTCAATCTTCTTCAACAAGATGTTCACTCCCAAATCTGGCAAATTGTCCCTCCTAATCTTGAAGCCCTCCGGCAAGTTTCTCTGCAATTTAATCTCAAAGTGGAACAGCAGATACGCCAGAATGAGCCGAAGTTCATCCGCGGCGAAGAATCGACCCGGGCTAGAGAGTGTGAAAAGATTAATAAGATGCATACATAGGACGAGGTAGGGGCGAGAAAACAACCTACCAGACATGCCTTCCATCTCCAAATTGAAGATAATGAGGATTAGTCGAAGTGTATTTGAACATTTCAGAGTTTTCAGACGATTGGGCAAGGTCATAAAACCGAAGACCATCGAATTCAAACGGATGCCGAACATGTTTTTGATCGAACAACAAGGCCGCGTTTGGTGTAAGAAGAACTGTACCCTTTGGAATCCGGAGCCCGTTTTTGAAATGAAAGTCCTTCTTGACGACACGGGGTGTTCCGGCTAGATCAAAGCAGTTGTATCGATGTGATTCCTTGATAAAGCTGTCTAGTTTCTTCATCGAGTCGATACCTTCTTTGGTCCAAGTGTTGTTGTTGGACTTCAGGATGGAGACAACCTCTTGTCTGATTAGATTGACGTATTCTGGTCTGATTGCAAGCTCGCAGATGCATTGGACGAGCACCACGGTGGTGTTGAAACTAGCTCCGAATGTATTTGCGGCGAGAAGCTGGGCGATGTCTAATTCATTCAGTTCGTTGTTTGTGCTCTGGGACCACCGCCAGAACCAATCTGTCAAGTCCTACACATAGAGTGGTTTAGCTAAGGTAGAAGAAGCAAGAGTGAGATTGAAAAAAGGGGTTTGAGCAAAAGGAACAAAAAGAGGGTTATTAATAACTCACTTCAGGCTGCTTTCCTTCCTTTTCCATCTTTTCTGACTTGGTCTTTCGTCTATTGATAAGATCCAGAATGAGGTTCTGCATTCTATTTGAGAGCTCAACCACCCTAGATGAACGTGCTATAATCCTGTTAAAGAGTAACACCAAAATTAGGGCAGAAACAGAAAAAAAAGAACATAAAGAACATATACTTACGGTCTCAGAAATTCCGGAAACCCTCTGATATACGGGCCCCCAACTATCATCTCCGCAGTGTAATCACAAAAAAGATCGATGTTCGCCGGATCTCGACAATCATCTCCAATCAGTAGCTTTGCAACAAGACCCATTACAAGACGTCTTGAGACTGTGTAGCAGTCAAGTGCATTCCAGCTATCATCAACCTTCATTTGTTCATTTACTTCCCGGCCGAACGAGTATTCAAGCTCCTCAACAAAGCTTGGAAAATAATTGTCTGTCGATCTAGTGCGGGTTCGAGACCAAGTGAGAGCTTTGCTCATCATTGAGCTTGGGATTTTATGGAATAAGCCGGGTGCTGTATACTTTGACTGGAAGAACTACAACACATTTATCCATTAATCAATTGTGTCTATACTCAATTAGGTTAAAAGATCACCTACTCCTTGGATTGGAGCTGTAGAGGACAGGTACTCATCGGGAGCATTAAGATACTCCCTGATCATGGCATCGTTGCAAATACAGACATCCCAGCCAGTCGGTGTGGCCACTTGGAATGCAAAATCTCCGTGCTATCAACATGGTAAGATAACAAATTCATCAAATACATCTCGGAAGTGTGTGGATGAGAAATAGGTTACAAGTTGGTATCCTTCTTTCAGCAGTTTGGGGCCACAGCTACGCCAACGACGTGCAGCCCTCCAAGATTCGAATAATCCTTCTCCTCCTACGACAGGAACTTTGACCTGATACGAGACACATGAATTAGCTTGGTCTAATCAACATAAAAGCTGTACAAGTTATGAGGCGGCTACAAGTAATCAGAGAATACGTACCCACGACTGGTAGTAGGAAATCCATCGACGTATAGACCAAGCTATCAAAACTACACCACCTAGGAAAAGAAGTGGATTGTCGAATAGTATAGCCGATGAAATAATCATGATTGAAAGGCGACTAAAGTTGGTCAATTTTTATGTGTCACGAGTTAGCAGCCAAATGGTTTGTCCAGTTCTGAAATATAGGAATTAAGGAGAGATCCGAAGTCCGATTCTTGCAACATTCCAAGGCTAGGGAAGGGGGCGACAATCGTTATCGAAATCGATAGCTTGCTCGGCCAGTTTCCGCTGTATCAATTCCAGACTTCAAGTCTCCCCGATGTTAAAGATCTTCCAGAGCTGCCAAAGGTCCGATCATTCCACGGTCCCGATGGTATCCCTTGCGCCTATGTTCTCCAGACACCGGCCGAATTGATAATATTATCTGTTTGTCTCAGTCGTGAGCAGATACCTGTCTAAGACTGCATATGTGGAGATGAGATCCATCTGTTCCTGAGGCCAAGAGAGGTAAACTGCACTGCATGGATTTTCCTGGGTCCTGGGAAAATAAACAAACTCCACTTCGTCCAAATTCCTTGTTTCCCCCTTGCCTAGTTTATCGATTATGATGAGGGTTGGGATATGTCCTCCGTAGTCAAGAAGCTGCATCTATGCATGATGGTAATTGATATAGAGTGGGGTGTTTTCTAGAGGGTCATAACAGTGGGACTACCACGTAGGTGTGCTTGCATTATGTAAAGGAGCAGGTGATAGGTAATAAGATGTGCCCAGATGGAGTAGCAAATATTTTGATTTATCATTGCGGTCTAACATGGTACCTCGGAAATTAAATAATTTAATTTAATTTCAGTATATAAGGGCACAATCATGCAGAAATGTTGTCATTGGTACATCTACTTCGACGGAGGACTCTGAGGTAAGTCTACACCGTATGCTCGGCCGAGGACCCACTTTCCTAATCTAGTAGTATACCGAAATAATATGTGGAAAGATCAAATACGAAATCATATTGGGATTCGTCTCCAGGGCTGGATCGAAGATCATCGATCACGGAACAGATAAATCCTGGGGCCCAAAACATACAGATCCGAACAATCCTGAGGCATGTCTGTACCTAGGTAATATTTAGAAATATTAATAAAATTACTGGAAGAACCTTGCAAGCCTGGCTTTGATCAGAAATTACCATCTTTACCACCAATATTGGACTTCATATCCTAATCAGCGCGTAGCCTGGTTTCTAGCATGCCTATCCCGCAAGAGTGTACTGTGCTGGTGGTAGGTGGTGGGCCAGGAGGTTCATATACTGCCTCCGTACTGGCGAGGGAAGGGATCTCCACCGTTCTGCTAGAAGCCGATGTGTTTCCTCGGTATGTGAGCCAAGTACTGTTAGAGAACTCACACGACTGACTTGTTCTATAGATACCACATTGGGGAGAGTCTGTTGCCATCCACGCGAGAATTTTTGAAATTCATCGACGTGTACGACAAGTTTGAAAGCCATGGATTCAAACACAAGGTAAACAAAGCTTGTTCAAAAATTTCAGATGAGTCAAAGTTTGACCAGAATGCAGAATGGAGCTTCTTTCAGCTATAACAGCAAGCCGCCAGCATGTAAATAGCTTCCACGACGCTTTGAATATTCATGACTGACTGAGCAACAGACACCAACTTCCTTGCCTTTGGTGGACATGCATGGAATGTCATACGTTCCGAATGCGACCAGATCCTCTTCGAACATGCTGGAGAAAGTGGTGCCAAGATTTTTGACGGAGTGAAGGTCAATTCAATTGAATTTGAGCCCACTGGTGGTGGTGAAGGCCATGGAGCTCCTAATATAGGAAGGCCTGTGTCTGCCTCCTGGAAATGCAAGAGCGAGAATACGAGTGGCTCGATTCGATTCCAGTATTTGGTTGACGCTAGTGGACGAGCAGGCTTGGTTAGTACCAAATACATGAAGAATCGCACATACAACGAAGGTCTCAAGAACATTGCGACTTGGGGCTATTTTGAGAACGCTGGGACGTATGGCGTAGGAACTCCAGCTGAAGGAGACCCTGTCTTTCCTCGGCTCAAAGGTACACACGTCCATATATCTTCGAGATGAGATCAATCTATTAATAGGTACATTAGATGGATCCGGCTGGGCGTGGTTTATTCCCCTACACAACGGCACAACCTCTGTTGGTGTGGTCATGCAGCAGACCAGCTTTAAGGCCAAGAGGAAACTTATGGAGTCACATAACACTCGGGACTTCTTTGTGCAGCAGGTCAACGACGCCCCGATGATTCCGGAACTGCTGACCAAAGCCACGCTGGCTTCAGACGTCAAATCAGCCACTGACTTTTCCTACAGCGCTTCATGCTATGCCAGTACCAGCATGCGCATTGTAGGAGATGCCGGGTGCTTCATTGACCCTCTCTTTTCTTCGGGTGTACATCTTGCACTCACTGGAGCGCTTTCAGCCGCTGCCTCTATCTGTGCGGCGATGAGGGGAGACTGCACAGAGCAGGCAGCAGCCAGTTGGCACTCGCAGAAGATTCAAGAGGCCTATATGCGGTTTTTGCTGGTTGTTACCAGCGCATACGCTCAAATCACGGGGCAGGAACGTGCAGTGCTGAACGATTACGATGAGGCGAACTTTGATCGCGCGTTCCGCTTCTTCCGACCCAGTGAGTCTCTTTTTCTTTTCAACTCCTCATCAATCGTACTAATATGATACCGGCCAGTCATACAAGGCACTGTGGAAATTGGCGGAGAGAAACTAAGTCAAGAGGATGTGGCCACCTCAGTGGATTTTTGCATGAAAGTTATTCGCAAGGTGAATGGTACTATGAACACCGCCCCCGACGGGATAGAGCTGAAGGAAGATGAGCAGGGTGAGTGGACGTGTGATCGTATCAAGAAGGAGGAGATGAAGTTAGATCCCGTACACAAGTTCGCTGTTGATGTTGTGAATGGTATGACGGTCAATCTTCAGCAGGGAGTTTTAGGACTTGTCAAAGCTAGCTGATAAATATCTGGACATGCTAGAATTTAGGCAAAGAATTAAGTACTACTACCTGCCTCGGTAGGTTTCTTTGAGTTCAAAAAACATTCAGTAAAAAAAAGAAAAAACCCTGACAGCTTCTTCATTTTGGCCTTTTATTAAGGGGAAAGTGGTAGTTCTCTCATGTTACACTTCTCTATAGATCTTCTTTTTCAGTTGCTCGATACTGTCGGCCTTCACCTGCTAAGGCTGGTCAAAGACTAACCAGCTAACTAAAAAAAATTCACGAGTTGGACTACGACCAATATTCAGAAATGGCGATTCTAATCTCCAATGTCCATCGCTCTTCACCCACCAGGAACTAAGTCTGTTCGAACTGCCTCAATCACTGCATGACCGGAAGAGGCTGGCCGCCACACCCGCACTAGATGCAGCCCCACCGAGACGAGTAGCTCTCGAAACTGTGTCTCTGTCCGTTCAAGTGAGGAAAGTAAAACCATCATACTGAAATCCATGATGGTATCTGTAAGTTTCAATCTCGCTTCACCGTCTGGTAGCACGCGGTCGTGGATGAGGAGCAGTGAATCCTTGTCCATCGCGTCCCGGACGTTCTGCAAGATGCTCCGCGCCTGGACGTCAGGCCAATCGTGCAGAACTCGACCCATAAAGTAGACATTAGCTCCTATAATGGGCTGTGTCTCAAAGAAGTTGTACGGCATAGCTTTCACTATCTGTGTGGATGGAAGTTCCTTGAGTTCTGACAGCATGCTCTGGATAACGCCAGGTACATCCTGCAGAATGAACTGGCACTGGAGACTTGGAAGTGTATCAAGCAATATTTTGATTTCATGGCCGATACCCCCTCCTATATCTACCAGCTGGAGACCTTTCTCGGCGGGGATGTCGGCAACACTTATGAATTTCTGGAATCTCTGCGTAATGGGGAAGATCTCGGTCCATCGCGCGGCATTGTCACGAGCAACACCGGCCTGCATTGTCCGATTAAAAGCATCAAGCTGTAATGGGTTTGACTTTAACCAGTCAAAATAATGCTCATCTGTGTTAAAGACATATTGAAAAGGGCCTGCGTAGGCGTTCGAGGGGGATTTATATCCGGTCTCCTTCAAGTATTGTGGAAGTTTGCCGAATATTTGAAAGTGAATATCACTAATAGTCATGTTAGTTCCCAGGATAGTAGGACTATCTTCTCTCATAGTTTTGAGCTTACAAGTTCATCATGATTTGGCTTGACAGATAGCCACCCTGGGCAAGATCTTTCACCACAGGGTCGGGCTTATACATCCCTTCCGGGGTGACATTGAAGATACCTGAAGCCGTCAACGATCGCAAGATACGACCTGGCCATTCGGATCAATTAGCTTCAAGCAAACAAAAAGAAACTAAGTACCACATACAGATAAGCAATGGATCTCCACCGGCGAATGATGTAATGTCGTCTCTTTTGAATTCTGTTTTCGGAGAATGCTGAACATAATCGAATATGCGCAGGTCTATGGCGATGCGGGTGGCCACAATTGGGGTCATCTGCTCTTCGTCAATCCATTGCTCTAATAACTTTTACATCCGATAGATTCACAGCAACAGTAGCTTTCTCTAATCTTGACCTTGGCTGCTCAAGGCTTGCAGAAAGCTCCTCACAGGCCCGCAACAACTCTACTCGCTGCTGGAGGTCAACCTCTGACCCGCTTGAAAGGAGCTTCGCTGCCTCGCAGATCGAATTGGCGAGTTTGGTCAAATCCATCACAATAGAGCCTACGCCAGCAATGCGGATGATGAAATTTAGGTGATGAACAAATGTTGGCTATCTAGGTGGGAGACTATTATGGCCCTAAGCCCCTGAGCTCTCTCCGGACTTCTACACCCATCTTTCGAAATATTACGGTCTGCAACACTATGCAGCCTGGTGCAGAAAGTGACATGTCAGCAATGTACCTGTAAAATAGCGGTCAGATTGCCCTGCAGAATCCACGAAACCTAATCTGTATCTATATGCACGTTCTTGTGGGACGTAGTGTAGATCAACGCCAGGTCTAAGAATCTCTGTTTTTCACAAAATCATTCTCAAATTCCAGACCTGCATCCTGACGGATGATACCGTACGATGCAGCCGAGTCTAATTGTCGATCCTGCTCCTTGGAATAGACTTTGGCTCGTTGAAGGTGGTCTAGAATGACTTCACCGACAGGCAATCTGGTCTCCACCGCAGCGGCACAATCAATGGCGTGGCCAGTATCTTTTAGAGCCAGATCCAAATTTGACCATGGAGATGTGTCTTTAGGCGGAATGTACACTCCCTGTGTCAATCTCTTCGAGATCATGACTGGAAGGGGTCCAAATTGAGCTTCTAACAGCTTTTCGACCACCTCACACCCCAAATTGCTCTTCTCCGCAAAGACTTGTGCTTCGCCGATAAGCTCTGTCAAGCCCGAGACGAGGAAGTTTCTTCTATGTTTTTAGCGGTGAACAAAATGCGTGGAATGGTTTTACTCACCCGATGATCTTCAACAAGGCTGCTTTTTCTGGCTGTTGGGCCACCTCAATCATATCTCGTGCGATCACACCTTTGATGTAAGGGGAGATTCGATGTATCGCGCATTCAGGACCCGCAGCAACCATCAATATTTTCCGCTCTGCAGCCATTTGAGCTGAGCCAAATACAGGACCTTGGCATGTCTCAGCATGATGAGAGAGGGAAAAGAAAGATAAAAAACATACCTGATACCAAAAAGGCATTTTCTCGTGCCAGCTGCCCGGAGACCTCCTTACTCGTATCCGGATGCACAGTCGTCGTATCCACGATAATCTTGTCAGTCAGGTCTCCTACAGAAATGATCTGCGTAATCATATCCTGCAACACCTCATCGTTATTGATCTGCGTGTTTGGTTGATCAGAGATGTAGTCCATGAGTGAAGTGATGATGTACCACCCATACCGAGATGAAGATTATCGTACTGTCCCTGACTATGTCAGTTATGGAGTCGCATTTGATCCCTCCAATCTTTGTCAGGGTTTTGCCTTTGGAGGTTGTGCGATTCCAGAACTTTAGTGGTGGTTGGCTCTGAGAATGCAGATGGTTTTGGAGATTCGACGCCATGGCACTACCCATGTTTCCCAGGCCTGTTGGGTGTTAGCAGCGCCTAATGAATCGCCTTCTATTCTAGATACTTGCCAATCCATCCCAGTTGAGAAACTAAAGTGTCAGTCATCGTGCGTTGTTTCCGAGTTTGTTCTCTGCTGTTGATTTGGGAATAGTTGAGTGGATTTCTTCTATTCCAATATTTTATATGGCGCTAGCTTCAGGGCGTATATGGAATGGACAACCTTGGAATCAACAAGCAGTGTCCGAATTTAGCTCTGCCTCCACATCATAATAGACATCTCCATTTTCCACGCCTGACATAGACATGCCCCAGAACCGCATGACCCACATATACCACTCCTTACACCACACCACCCACGGCGACTGGTTGCGGCGCATCCTGCCGTTGTGAGAGGCAATCTCATAAATGCGCTGAATGCGTGGGCGACGGATCTTAACGAATCGGGTAAACACATCTTCCAAGGCCTTGCAGTCACCAGCCTGATACTGGGCCAACAGTCCAGAAAACAGTAGCACGTCCTCCATGGCTAGACCTACACCCTGTCCAGCATGGGGTTGCACGGCATGTGCAGCGTCCCCCATCAGTAGGACGCGGGGCGATCCTTGTGCGGTACCCGAGGGTATAAACCACCGACCACCAAGCGGCAGACGATAATGCGGGTAGAAATGCACGTCCGTACTAGTGTCGACCAGCTTCCGCAGGTATTGACCCCAATCGCCATGCACGCAGTCAAGCACAGTTGATAACTGACTGCGACAGTCCTCCAGCTCTTTCTGACGGTGGAGAGTCCAGCCGTCGCGGACCTCGGCCGAGCTCTGGCCCGGCGGCAGAGGCACCTCTTTGCTGAAGAACCAGAAGACTCTATTGGCAGGACAGGGTGCAGTCGCCAATAGCCCGTGCGGCGTGCGTGTGGCGTGCATGCAGGCTGGATCTTCAGGATCTCGATCTATGACATCGTCCACAATTGAGGAGATGGCTGAGATACCGGAATACTCGGGCAAGACATCTGCGTCGATGTGTATCTTGCGCACTGCGGAGTGGATTCCATCGCAGCCCAGAAGAAGAGATGCACTGACACTAGTACCGTCAGAAAATTCAACAGTGACGGTGTCCCCATGATCAACAATGGAAGTGAGCTGTTTGCCGTAGTGTATGGGGATCTCGTATTTTTCCGTGGCTTCACGCAAACATTCGACCAGATCTACCCGATTGATCCGAAGATACCCAAATCCTGTCTTCTCCTTGCAGTCAGTGGACACGTCGACTTCGTGGATGATGGTGCCAGATGTGGAGTGAAGGACAGTCTTGGATACATCGACGCTGCGGGGTGAGAGTATGTCCCAGATGCCGAGACGGTGTAGCACACGAAGACCATTTGCAGGAACACCCAGAGAGCCGCCGAGACCTGCAGTTACTGAGTCCCGGAGCTCGTAGACTACAGGGCTCAGCTTGTTGTGCTGGGCTAAACAGAGGGCAGCTGCGAGGCCGGTTGGCCCTCCTCCGATGATGATAACCTATTCCAGTCAGTTTGGCTCTGGTAGAGTGCAGAGAGAATGAAAACCTTTTGAAGATCGGACATAGTCTGTGACTTGATGCTTGATGTAGGAGGAGTAAGATGAAACTCTGACTGGACTCAAAAATATATTTTTGAATCGTACAAGGGTTGTAGGAGATATCCACTATATCACGACATTTGTGCAGACATAGTACCAATTGGAGCAAACCTCCATGCATGAAATAAAATTGACCAATCATTTTTTATTTCCTGAACTCATATAGTTCATAATACACCGCTGCTCAGCCAAAGTTACTCGTTCCAGAGTTTGCCCTACCTGGTACATACCATCACCCAACAATGGCTAAAGCATACACCAACCTCACTCTCCTCCTGAAGGCCGTAGCAAGCCACGAGGGAAGTGGAAATCTCATATGCTATCCACCTCAGAAAACCTTTGAGCCCAGTTCATACTCATATGGCCAGCTGCTAGAAAGCGCTCAGAAAGCCTCGTGGGCACTGAAGAAATGCCGTCAAGAAGATTTTCCTCAGGGTCGAGTGGTGCTCATTCATTTCGACACCCACTGGGAGAACATACTCTGGTTCTGGGCCGTCACACTGGCAGGCTGTATCCCAGCCATGTCCACTGCGTTGAGCAACAACCCGGCGATGCGCGTATCACATCTGGAGCACCTGGCAACCAACCTCAAAGATCCCGGATGTCTGACCACAACTGCTAAGCTGTCTGAATTTGGAGGACAAGACAGTATCACACCCATTCCTATCGAGTCTCTTGACATAGAGATCACTCCAGGAGCAGTGCTAGACGAAGTCTACTGCGATGCGAAGCCCGGTGACATCGCAATTCTGATGCTGACTTCTGGTAGCACTAGTCACGCAAAAGCAGTGATCCTCACCCACAGCCAAATTTTCACAGCACTGGCCAGTAAGTACAAGGTAGTACCGCTGCCAGACGACACTTCATTCTTGAACTGGGTCCGCTGCGACCACGTTGCGGCCCTTGTGGAAATTCACTTACAAGGCCTCTTCGCGCACCGAGACCAGGTTCATGTGGAAGCAGCAGATCTTTTATCCAGTCCCCTTACCTTTTTGGATATGATTCACCGCCATCGTGTCTCCAGAACCTTTGCGCCTAACTTCTTCCTCGCTCGCATTCGAGCCGTACTCGCCAGCCACGGCGACTTCTGCAAGGAATACAACTGGGATCTTACCTGTCTGCGGTACATTGCTTCAGGCGGGGAGGCAAATGTCACAAAGACCATTACTGCTGTAGCAAAGCTGCTCGCTCGGTACGGTGCCCCATCAACTGTCATTGCCCCGGGCTTCGGCATGACTGAGACATGTGGTGGCGCCATCTACAACCTTGACTTCCCTGACTACGACCTTAGACGAGGCTTGGAGTTTGCATCCGTGGGGAAAAGCTCGCAGGGTCTCAGCATGAGAGTCACCTCCGCCAAGGACCAAAGTATCGCACCGACTAGGACTGTGGGTAACCTCGAACTATCAGGCCCGGTCCTATTTGAGGGCTA
This sequence comes from Penicillium taxi, assembly GCF_028828555.1. Taxonomy (NCBI): domain Eukaryota; kingdom Fungi; phylum Ascomycota; class Eurotiomycetes; order Eurotiales; family Aspergillaceae; genus Penicillium; species Penicillium taxi. The sequence continues at coordinate 4,670,148 of NW_026643207.1, read as the reverse complement.
CTTCAATAACCCTACTGCAAACGAGCAGTCATTCACCAGCGATGGCTGGTTCCAGACTGGTGATCTAGCTTCTATTGACGATGAAGGCAACCTACACTTGGTGGGAAGAGCCAAAGAGACCATGATCGTTAACGGTGTCAATTACAGCCCGCAGGAGATAGAGACTGCGCTGGATGAGCCGGATAAAATCCCCGGCTTGGCTCCGAGCTTCACTTGCTGCTTTTCTTCTTTCCCTGCCGGTGGTGATACAGAGATAATCTGCGTGGTCTACTTGCCGACCTACGCTCCAGACGACACGATAACAAGAGCCATAACCGCAAATTCCATAGCCAAGATTGTCATGATGTCGACAGGCTCCCGACCAGAGATATTGCCGCTCGATCAGTCAAAGCTGCAAAAGTCCACTCTTGGAAAACTCGCACGATCCAAGATCAAATCGGCATTTGAAAAGGGCGATTACAAAATATATCAAGAGACTAATGCGGAAGAAATCAAGCGGCACCAGGCAACAGCCCGCGTTCATGCCGCGAACGAGCTGGAGCAAAAATTGCACACCATCTTCATTGATTCTCTTGGCTTGCCCGAAGAGGAGTTTGACGTGGAGTCTTCTCTCTTCGATATGGGCATCACCTCAGTAGAGCTGATCAAGCTGAAGAAGCATATTGAAGCGCAACTGAGTCTCGCGCAGCAAATTCCCATCATCACTCTGATGACAAACCCCACTGTCCGCAGCCTCGCCAGCACCCTGGAGGACCAGCAAACCAATCGTGCGTCGGGAGAGTATAACCCCGTGGTGACACTGCAGTCCCAGGGAGACAAGACACCACTGTGGCTTGTTCACCCAGGAGTGGGAGAGGTTCTTGTATTTCTCAACCTGGCAAAATTCCTGATGGATCGAAAGGTCTACGCGCTGCGCGCGCGGGGTTTCAACGAAGGCGAAGAGCCCTTCGAGACTATCGAGGAAGTTGTCGGTACCTATCATGCTGCCATAAAACGAAAGCAGCCCCTTGGACCGTATGCACTAGCCGGGTATTCATACGGTACAATGCTAGCCTTCGAGGTCGGCAAGGTGCTGGAAAGCAACGGAGACGAAGTACGCTTCCTGGGTTCCTTCAATCTGCCACCCCACATTAAGACGCGCATGCGACAGTTAGACTACAAGGAATGCCTGCTCCACCTCTCCTACTTCCTAGATCTGATGACAGAAGATCACGCGCGGGACTTGGCGTTGAAATTGAAAGGCTCAACTCGGGAAGCAACCCTCGCGAAGGTGATGGAAGACGCCGACCAGGAACGTCTTGTGGAACTTGCCCTGACGCCAGAGGCTCTGACCAAGTGGGCGTGTTTGGCCTTCGCTCTGCAAAGTATGGCTGTGGACTATGATCCCAGCAGCTCCATTGCTAGCATAGATGTTTTCTACTGCAATCCTCTAGCCGTGGCAGCCTCCAACAAGACGCAATGGCTAAGTGAACACTTGAGTCAGTGGAAGGATTTCTCGCGATCGATACCGCGCTTTCACGATGTCGGTGGTGCTCATTATACCATGCTAGGGCCAGAGTACGTCTTTGGTTTCCAAAAGACATTACGGAGTGCGCTTGAAGCGAGGGGAATTTGAGATCTATATATAGCAAGTAGGAGCTAGGAAAGGATTTCATAACAATGTGAATGTAGATGAATAAAGGAGACTCATTCTGCTTTCGTACGGCATCGATATAGCTTACTGTAGCTGTCAGCTTCCGCTAAAATGATTAAGAACTATTATGAATTGATAGTCAGTTTTCTGATATAGAATCATGTTCACGTTCTGTTGCTTTTGGTATAAAGCAACGACTTGATTCTATACGGCAAAAAGAAAAGTAAAGAAATTTCTTTGAGAAGGGGCCTCGGAAGAAGCAAATCAATTGTAATATGGTCTGAATGGTAGCTTCATCGAAACAAAAATATTGACGTGTTCCTCAGAGCCATTCAATGGATTTATAGTTATTTCGAGAATGAGAAAGAGGGTAAGATTTGAAAATTTTGGCAACAGACCTTGGGATTCCCTTCCGCTTAACTACTTTACCTCGTAGCAGAAGGTAATAAAGCTTGTAATCTGGTCGAAACATCTCCAGGACCACATACTATTTAAATAACCATTTGCACAGCTATAGATCTCAAATCTGATGCACAAAAATTTAAAACACGTGCAATGCAATAATGTCCTAAATACTAAGCTTTAATGAGGCCCACGTGGGAGGCGTTTAGAATGCCAAGAAGCGCCAAGACTAGGTACGACGTAGACATCATTCAAGGCAGCTAATTTGAAGGGAATTCAAGTATAAGAGCACAATTCTTCAACAATTGGAGCTAATACAAAATGTTTTTTTTTACAGAGTTAACGTTGATACTGGCTAATTGCAAGGAGATTCCAATGTGTTCAGATCCAACGGGATAATCCCAGCATTATAAGCATCTATCAAAAGGTCAGCAACCATTCATCTTTATAGCTCTAAGGACATAACATACCGAAATAGGACCAACGAGGGTCACTAAGCTGTGTCCTCCAAGTCCAAAACACCCAACCTTCTTGCTTCTCATACGAGAGGGCCTGAGCCGCGAACCATTTTTTGTAGAAACCGAGATTAGACGAGACCTCCCACTCGTCCGTCTTCTCGACATCATCTGGAGGAGACAGACTCCATTCACCAACTATTGTAGGTGTGTTTGCATCTAGGTTGTCACTGCATGATGTACTCAGGTAGCTTTCCTGGGAAACGGTGACATCCGCGTATTTGAGGTAGCGGTGGTCGTCGAATGCGGCATAGTATGTGTCGTCTAGGTATTCTGTCGGCTCACCAGCCCACCAGAGCTTATCCATCATTTGGATGTGGACGTAGTCAGATTTTTCAATGTTGGCATTCGCCTCGGCGGCTCGGATGCGCTATTGGATAATTGTTAGCTCCATACCGAGATATCGAGAGGCTGTTCCATAGCTTAGGAACTATAGCTCTCTCATGGGATAGGGTGAAAATACCTTAAAGGCTTGAGGATAATAAACTTTCCGCATCGAGATATCCATCGCAGAATCTCGAACAGGCTCATTGACAATCTCCAGCATGCCAACATTCCGAAACTCAGTCGTAGAGTGGATGAGAGACGTCATCCACTCAAGAAACCTGAACGCTCGCTCATACTGGTGATTCACAAAGAAGCCAGCCTCAGAGATCAGTTGCCCCGTGTTAGAGTTATCAGGTGTTTGTGCCCCAGGGGTAGCATGCAGATCCATAATAATGTACAAACCAGCATCACTAGCCCACCCACAAAGCTCTTGAAGGTATTCAAGCCCGCCCTGGGGAAAGGACTCGTAGTAGTATACGAGATCCTCTCGGATCCAGTATCCAACTGGTATGCGAACAGTGTTAAGTCCGAGCTTGGCAATCTCGGTGATATCATCTTTTGTAATCCATGTGGCCCAGTGATTGGCGAATGTGGTGTTTGCTTCTGCTTGCCCGAGTGCCTTGACACATTCAGATTCGGATTTAGCGCCTGCAGCACCGCATCCCATTTTTTCCCAGGCGGAACTGGCGATCCATGGCTCGAAGACGAACTGGGTTCCGAGGTTCACGCCACGGATCTTATTGTTAGAGGAAGAGAACAGATTTGTTCCATTGATTGAGGTGATTGTTTTGTTTGAGGGTAGCCAGGCTGCTGCTAGTGTAGAGAGCGCAGTGATCACGGTGAGCCTGAGGGAAAGGCCCATAATTAACGGCTCAATGTAGTTGATCCAAGGTGACATATGATGGGGTGCTCAAGTAGGACCCTGACTTAGTCTATATAGCCATTGATAACAATCCATGAGTCTAATTGCCAAAGGTCCTGTTAAATTACATCTGGAATTAGTATGGTCTAGTAGGTACGTCCATCCATTCCATACAGTCCTTAATAGAGGCTGTTACCGCATTGGGTATGGTGGGATCCTTTGACCAATCTTTCTTCGTCTTAGCTTGTGTCAGTTCCCTTCCTTCGCAGTTTAGAGTCTGCTTTGATACCAAGGGGCGTTACAATAATTGACCCTTGCGATTCTGGCATGTTCAAGGTTACAAATTCTAAATGAAGGCAGTTTCGAATTAATTTACGATGGAAGCTGTTACCTTCTATGAGTAGTTATTCCACACACCTGAGAGAACAACAACTGCGAGCTTGTCTAGGCTCTATCGCGAGCATGACAGGGTTGAGAAGAATGAATAATTGGCCTCGGCCAAGACACAATAATGTATTGACCAAAAGTTACCTAGTAGCCTAGTATATATAACATATAAAGCCAAGTAGTTAAGGGGTTGAGATCTTGTAGGGCTAATCTCTATAGAGTTTCAGCCTTGCCCAGCTGCTGATCGACAGTTGAATCTAGAACTGTGGACGTAGAGACTTTGGGAGCTGATTAAAACATTCAAAAGAAAAAAAGAAAAAAAAAAAGAGATGGAGTGGGCACAAGTCGCATTCGATTGATATGCCCGACTAGAACATCGTCCCTGAGGATGTGCGTATGTATGAAAACCAAACTATGGTTCAAATCGAGAGCTCAGTGTTTATTTGTCCCAAAGATCAACAATAGGATCTAAGAAGAACCATTCCAGCTCCTCCACTCAACCTCCCCAACCCCGACTCCCTCACCCAAATCCCCCGTCTCAATCAAAGCTCCAGGTAAGATATAAACAGCTGGCGGCCTCTCCTGATCCGCATCATCACCCTCACCACCACCTTCCTCAACCTCTTTCATCTTGTCCTTCTCCCAATGGACTTTATCTAGATAATACCCAACAACAACCCGACACCGACCACACCGTAGCAAAACCCTCTTTTCAATCCCGTCCTGGCGGTCAATCACCGTTGCCCGACGATCTGGTATCGTGGTCGCGAGTAGCAGGGTTGTATGTGAGATTTTTCTTGACCTTGCTCGCTCTCTGCCTCAAGATCTACGTCGGGCTGGGTGTTGTTTTCTAGGGGGAGGATTAGGGCTTTGTCTTGTGCCTCGCCGGCGCGGCGGGGGAGGGTGGAGAGGTTTCGGGTTGTTGCTAGGAGGAGGTGATTGCAGAAATTGCAGTGTTGTGTAAGGATTGGGAGACGTGGTGAGGCTATTTGTGATGCCATTTTTGCGATAGTGTTCCTCGGTGGATCTTGCGATGAATTGTTCTTGTTGTTGGAGTTTGGTTTTGGTTATGACAGGATCTAGATGGTGCGGTTAGCTTCCAGCCATGATATGAGTGGTAGTATGAGATTCATACCTATATTCAATCCGAGTAGAATAGAAAGTGACCTTGGTAAGAAAAGCTGAAGAATCGAAGATGAAAGCGGTGGCTTATCACAATCTAATCACCATCTCATTCGTATCAATCAGCAGAAAAGGTTAACAGCAAACACACATAAACAGAAATAAACGAAAACAACCTAGAAAGAAAAATATAATAAAAACAAAATAAAACTAAACAAACTTCTAAACCCGCTGAACACTTCTCTAACCTGCTAACAATAAATAGGAAATAAAAATGCAAAAAAGATCTCTCCCTCGGGGAATCGAACCCCGGTCTCCCGCGCTTATCGGTATTAATGACAAGCGGAAATCATGACCACTAGACCAAGGAAGATGGGATAGTCCAGTTCCACTAGACCACTTGGTGATGGTTGATGTAAGGTTGGACATCTTTGGACTAATAATCCAGAATTATATAATAACAACAACACTCAGTAACCCCTTCAAGGTACCTTTATCACAGTCTAATGATATGGCTCTCTCGTTCAAATAAACGAATGAATTGTATTGATCAATCTCAGATCTAGCAACTATTTATGCAAGTCCAAGCTCCTTGTAAAAGGCATCAGTGCTTGGCTCACGACCCAAGAAGTTAGTCAAAGTCGTCATCTCATCCTGACTTCCACCCTTCTCCAGGACCTGGTAGCGGTAGCGACGACCATGCTCCTTGTTCATGGGCTCATCCTTGAAAACAGTGTAGAACATGTCAGTCGAGTAAACCTGCGAGCTAAGATAGCCGTAGTACCCGGCGTCGTAGCCACCAATCAAGTGGCCAAAGGTAGCTTCACCGTGGCCCCATTCGTCACCGGCGCCTACGGCCTCGGGTCCGTCCATGAGGGTGATCTCGTGGCGGAGACGGTTGTAAGTAGCAGATATGGGGAGGGATTCAATGTACGCGTGGCTCTTCGGTTCGTGGACGCTCATATCGAAGATGCCGAAGTGTAGCTGACGCAGGTTGAAGAGGGCGTCGTTGACGTGCTTAGTTCGGATTAGGTTCTCGATCACTTCGTCGGGGATCTTCTCTGATGGTGGGCCTGTGGCTGTCTTGCCGCCGCTGCGCTTCTGTTGGGACTCATACCATCCGGCAAGGTACTCGGGCGAGAGGGTTGAGTAGTGCTGGCTCAAGGCCCGCAGCTGTGACGGGGTCCAGCACCAATTCTCCAGCATCTGGCTGGGTGCTTCGACAAAGTCGCGTACGGTGCTGGTGCCGTGGAAGCGGGAATAGATGGTGCGCGAGACAAGGTCGTGGATGCCGTGGCCCAGTTCGTGGAAGAGGGTCACCACTTCGTCGTGCTTTAGTAGACTAGGCTTCTTGTCGGTAGGCTTGGTGAAGTTGCAGACTAGTGCGGTTGCTGGGTACCGGCGAGCGCCACCGGGAGCGATGAAGCCCTACAGGAAGTTAATTTTGAAGACAAAACGCAGAACAAATGGGGTAGCCTACCGGTTGGAGGTTAAAGTTGGCAGCGTGGCCATACTTGCCCTCACGCGGGAATAGGTCCAGATAGAGGTATCCAACGAATCCACTACCCTCGCCTTCATCGTTCCACACACTAAACAACTGTACATCCTGGTGCCAGACGATGTCATCGCCCTTCCCGGTAGGAGCGATAGCAGCACGGTCCTCGCCAACGATCTCCACAAACTCCAAGCCGAAGAGCTCCTCAAAGGTTTTCAACATACCCTGAATGGTAGTTTGCAGCGGGAAGTACTCAGCGATTTGTTGGTGGTCTAGCTGGTAGTCACGCTCCAGCATGAGACGATCATAAAAGCGATGGTCCCAGAGGTAGTAGTTGCCGTCGGAATTAGGCTCAGTCTCCTTCTTTAGCTTCTTCAAAATTTCAATTTCCGCTTTACCACCAGCAGTCAGACGAGTGCGCAGATCTCCCAAGAACTTATCAACAGTCTCAGGGGTCTTGGCCATCTTATCTTCGATACGGAACGCAGCGTGGTTCGGGTAGCCGATGAGACGGGCAGCCTCATCACGCAACACAATAGACTCACGGAACAGAGGCACGTTCTGGTTGCACTTGTTCTCGTTGGAAATCATGACCTGTCGACGGATCTCTGGGTCCTTGGCGTACTTCATAGTCGGGAACAGATCCGGGTACTTGAAGGTAAGCCAGAGCTTGCCCTCATTCTCGCCCTCACCTTTCTTAAGACCCTGGAGAACATCCTCGGGAACACCGTCCAACTGCTCGGGAGTGAACCATATACCGCCATTCTCCTCGTTCAAATTCTTTTGGAATTCAATGCTCAACTGACTCAACCGCTTCTTGATTTCCTTGAACCGGGCACGCAGAGGACCAGCAGGCAGACCGAGTCCGTTACGGACAAAGCTCTTGTGTTCCTTCTCCAGCAGACGGCGAGACTCTGGGTCCAGAGTCTCGTTCTTGTTCAAGGCAGCATCAACCAGCTTGAAGACATCATCACGCATAACAGACTCGATAAAGAACTCGTCCATAAGCTCTTCAGCTTTAGAGGATGCATCGCGCAGCTTCTGATCGGTTGATACAGCCTGGTAGAAGCCAATGATGTGAGTCTCGAGGCCCATATCATTCTCATCTTCAGCTAGCGGAAGCAAAACATTGCCAAAGACAGCTGTCTCGGGCGTGATTTCAGCAACGACCTTGTCCTGGACGTCTCGGGACCTCTTGATCAGACGCTCTGCATCGGCAACGACTGATTGCGGGGTTGCCGTGAATATTGGCGGGGCTTGGGGCGGGCGCCGAAGGTGAGCGGGAGCCATATTTGAAGTCGTCAGGTATCGCGGAGTGCTACGTAGGTGACCCAACACAGACGTGAGACGGAGAGCGGGGGCACGGAGGAATGGCGCCACAATGACGGCGACGATGAGGATAAGGAGATGGTGGCGAGCGGTGAGAGCAATGGTGACGGGGGCGAACGTAAATACGGTGTGTTGGGTGGTGCAGAATAAACCTGTAGGAGTACCTAATGTATTTCAAGATGCAACACAAGGCCCACCTATCAGGTGATAGATTCAATGCGTTGCCAGCTTTCCGCGCATATGCAAATGTACCATTACTAATTACTAATGGAATTATTCACAATTCGAGTACAAAGTAGTTAGGACTATATGATAATTTCGTTTCTATTCATGAGAGATTATCTATGCGAGATAACAGGGGCTTTAAGAGCACAGGAGACAAGACGAGCGAGGAAATGATAAGAAAAAGGAAACTCCCAACACCCAAACACAATATGCAAGACTTGTTTGTCAATTTTTAAATCCCGAATTAGGCTGGCTTAAGCAGCATCAGCGGTGGGAATGGGCTCAGGCATCTTAGTGACCTGTTGACCAGCACGGATGATGCGGTTGCCATTTTCGTCCCGAACGTACTCGGGGTTCTCCTTCTGAGCACGCTTCCAGATCTCAACCTCGCAGCCACCGCGGATGACACCAACACGCATGGTGGAAAGCAGGTTGTGGGCAGCGTTGGAGTGGTAGTAAACACCACCGTTGAACATGGCAGTAGCATCCTTTCCGATACCGGAGGTGATCATGGCCTTGCCACCGGGGTGGTCCTTGATGAAATCGGTCAAATCGTGAACAACACCGGCGACAGCAATGAGACCACGGCCGTTCTTGGACTGCTCAACATAGTCATCCCACTCCATAACGGGGAGCTGGTCGAGAGGAGTGCCCCAGTCGAGCTTGGCGCGCTTCTGGTCAATCTTCTTCTGGAGCTGCTGAACACGACCCTTCTCGATCTCGTTGGCGCGGAACTGCTTAAGATCGTAGGCGAGACCGAGCTGCTTCCAGACCCAAATGGACCACTTCGTAGGATCGTACTGGAACCATTGGATAGCGTTACGGTAGTCCGAAGGGAACTCGTGGTGAAAGTTGTGGTATCCCTCGCCGAGAGTGACAAAAGCAGTGATAAGGTGATCACGGGGTGAGTTACGGTCGTCGAAGGGCTGATCACCGAGCCAGTGGGCAAGGGAGTTAACGCAGAAGGTGGCCTGCTGGACAACGAAGATGCGGAGAATACCAGCGTAGACGAATCCACCCTTCCAGTCACCCCAGCCAAGACCAGCCACCAACATAGGGAACAAGAGTCCCATAATGAAGACACACTTGATGTAGTTGCGGTGTTGCCAGACGACGAGGGGGTCCTCGTTCAGATCGGTGATGTCGGAACGGCCAATGCGCTTGGGGTTCTGCTTCATGACCATCCAGCCGATGTGGGAATACCAGAAACCCTTGCGGACGGAGTAAGGGTCCTTCTCAGTGTCGGTGTAACGGTGGTGGGAACGGTGGCCGCGGGACCACCAGCGGATGGAGCCCTCAACGGCACCAGCACCGAAAAGAGCGAGCATGACTTGCAAAGGCATAGTAGCGGAATAAGAGGAGTGAGCCCACAGACGATGGTAACCTATGAAAATGAGTCAGTCGAAAAATTCTCTTCACACATCTTCTTTCTCGTGCCAACTTACCAGCAGTGATTCCAAGACCAGTGCAGAAGTAGTATAACAGAGCCCAAATAGCAGTCTTAAGGTACAAATGTGTCCAGAAGGCCGCGACGAAGCCCATAGCCGGAATGCCCAGGATGAAGAACACATTGAGCCAGTCGACATGCTTGTGCCAGTTGCGACGGGTGATCGGGGTATCGGCGATATGCACCTTCTTAGTTTCTGTTGCCCGAGGACGAACAGCATCAGCCTTAGTCGACATGATGAGATTGGGTGTGTCGGATGTGTGTGAAAAGAGAGAAGGAAGAGCCGGGTAGGCTCTTTTTTTATATGGGGGGGGCCCACTTGGTCGGCAGACCAACGTTGGGGGGCCAGGGAAACGGCTTAATCAACGGATATGGGGAAGAAGTGTGCAAGACGAATCAGAACGAACGAAAAAACCAAAGACAACAAATCACAAGGTGAGGTGTGGTCAGACAATTGAAAGGAAAAGAAGATCGATTGAGTGGAATTTGTATCTTCCTTAGTGTCAGGTCCCCGAGTGGCGAGATGAAGAAATTCTGAATGTTGGGTCCCGCCCCAACACTTTGTGGCCTCAGGCTTGACATTCGTGACTACTCCGGCGGTATCATACCTGCTAATCCTTCCTATTCTGTAACCGGATATTAAAATACCGAGGTGAATGTCAGCCCATTATTCCAAGCTTATATTCTGAAGTAACTTATATGGTGCCACCAACCTTGTATTATATTGTTGACACAGTATATGCATAAGTACGGATTATGGAGATTGACGTTATAGATTGTGGAACAGATATCAATCAACAAATCATACTGACTGTATTGTGCTATAGCCGATGACTGATATTACCACGTGACCACCCAACGAAATGCTATGGAAGGAGTAATCTATTCAACCTTCAACCTTGGAACCTTGGAATCTTCAATCTATAATCCAAACAAAGTCAATCAAGAAGTCAAAACAAATGTCGGAATCATCTAGTTCCTTCCGCCGGTCGATCCTCTTATCAACCCCTCAAGAACTCCATCGAATCCATGTCGATCTAGTTCTTTAGTGGCAAAACCATACCCAACACATTCCAAGCTTGGACATTGGGGCGAACTGAACGAGCCATTAACAAGGAGGTGGCACAATTAACATCAATGGTCAACCAACAACTAGGCAAGTCGAAAAGAGGGCAATGTTAGACGTACAGAAATACCTACTACGTACTCCACATCATCTAGGTACAGCCCTGGGAGTGGAACCAGTGGACTACTTAGGTGGGGTCACTCACATCGCTCTCACCCCTGCATATTGTGTTATCAGTATGGTGAACCTATCTAATTATCAATACCACTCTGTACATTGTTCTAATCATTTTATTCTACAATAATACACCTATCTTACGCTATCTATGTCCCGAAGTCCCACGGCCTAAACACCCTCAACCTTTTCTCCAGGTGTCAGCATCTTAATATACCGATGCTCCCCGACCTCCAAAACCTCAATCCCATCGCCGACACGCACACAAAACTCCTCAATAGTAGGAACGAGCTGCATGCCCAAGCAAGCATTGGTTCGATCGCCATCATCGATCCTACGATAAGCCTTCAACGTCCGATCCGGCTCAACCAAATGTCTCTCCCCAGTATCCGGATCAACATTAGGTAATTTACAACGCACAGTCCGACAAGCCGCATAAACCTCAACATTTCCAATAAGTAGCTTCGTCCAAAAATCCTCTTCAAAAGCACCCGGGCCCTGGATCACAATATTAGCCCGGAACCGCCGAATACTTAGGTTCGGTATACTCGTGCAGCGGGATGCCACGTCGTGATGGCTTGCTAGGTTGAGCATGTGAATTGGGTACGCGTCTGCAAAGGCTGTTTTTGGTTGGAAACCGATTTTTTCTTTGCAAGGGGCGTTGCGGAAGATTTCACGGCTATGCTGGGGACATGCGCGGAGGAGGGAGAGTGGGGAGGTTTTGGGATCAAAGCCTAGGTATGTGTGTAATGATGGTGGGAGTAAACGTCCATAATCGTAGGCGAGAGGTTTGTCTTTCCAGATTTTGACTGGGGTGAGCGGGTAAGATTCATCTTCTGGGTAGAGTGGAATACGGAATGAGTGGGTGGATTTGAGCAGCCCAACGTCCATTGCCACTCTAGATATCAAGGACCCAATGCGACCTGGTAGTGGAGGACACGGGAACGAGATGATCATTACACCATGCGACTTCACTTCTGGCAGAGATGGATGGTAATCCGAGGCAGATGGGTCTGGGATCCAAACCTCCGGATGGATGTGAGCCAGACGCTGAAAACCTGCATTGCGTAGTGTGCGACAGGTCCAACCGTCGGCGCTATGCTGGGCGAAGACGAACTGTCGGTCCCATTTCAGGCCTGTAGCGACGACATCGGATTCTTGCAGTTCGATTCCACCGCATGATTTCAACGGGTAGGTGAAGAGCGCTTTGACGCGCCAGGCTGGCTCGCCATTGATAGAGGCTGTAGATTGTACACCCTGGCGGTATTTTCGATCAAACTCATCGTGCAGATTGCTTTGGCCTTTTAGACCGAGTCGGCGACATCCTCTTGGCGGTGATTGGGGTCGGTAGAGGAGTAGTAAGGGTACAATACAGATCAATGCCCATATGAGAGCATTCCCATCCCAGGCCATAGCTAATGACACGATGGTGGGAGTGAAAATCAATGCATCGTTTCTGAGGGCCCACTCCGTCCACACTTTGTCACTATACGATATTTCCTCTGCCCCATCAATATTTCAAATTGACAAATTTAATCCTAGATTCAAGAACTAAAGCTCCATAAAATTGACTATATAACACGATTCTGACACTTTTTAATATTATGCCCTATTTTACCGCACCTAGAGCAGGTGAGTGCGCTCTGGGTACTTAGGTACTATGTAAGTTTTATCAATCTATGAGGGTTCGGCTAGGTACGGACCATAATGTCAGGGGTGGACTGCATTGTACTCATGGAGCAAAAGCAGCGAGGTGGTGAGCACTAATACGGAAGGGGAACGCCAAGAAGTGGCAGAGGTAGAGAGAGAATGAAGAGTGACGACAAAGTGTCATAGTGAAATCTCGAGTGTTAGCTTCATGAAAATCCCTTCAACACTCACCAGTTCCCGGATGCGATGAGCACCAACGCCGACCTCCTCGGTCTCAGCCAAGACACGCGTAAGTCGTGACGGAAATGGACCCAGAACCCATAATGACAATGTCCAGGACCCGTGATTTCAATATCGGCCTCACAGTCTCTCAATGAGCTAGCTATAGGCCACGAGCCAGTTTCCACCGGCGTGGCGCGTCTGGACCAAGTGTTGAGCGCGTCGGATCAAGGGCCGGGTGGGATTCTGCGCGGTCAAGTCACAGAAGTATTCGGTCCACCAGGTGTAGGCAAGACCTCACTGGCGTAAGTGAGGATCCGAGCTTCAGGGCTGCTGCCATCCCTAACAATTAGTAGACTGAGCGTCACCGCCAATGCACTCCGCGATGGCGGCAAAGTAGTTTGGATCGGTATGTGAATCCATCCCCCATCAACAAAAAATATTAAAAATTAATAGATACGGGTGCCCCAATACCAAAGACAAGATTACAATCAGTAAAAGAGCTAGACAACCTGATCTATTTCCGCACACCAACTCTACCACACCTTCTAGCTCTACTACTCCAACCACCAGCCAACTTCCCACCAAGCTCAACATCCCTAATAGTAGTTGATACAGTCTCATCTCTCTTCCCAGCCTACTTCCCTAACGCAGCAGATCTAAAAGACCGACTCGCCCAGGGCAAAATCACCGACAAGGCCCAGCTGCAATGGCTGCTTAATCGCAAGTGGAACGTATCCAGCGAATTAGCCACGCACTTGACCAGTCTCGCTTCGCGCAATATCGCCGTGCTGGCTATCAATCAGACGCATACTAAAATAAAGGGCCAACCGCGCGCTACGCTGCATCCTGTGCTGGCGGGCGGTGGCTGGGAGAATTGTGTCCAGACGCGCATTGTGCTGTATCGGGATCTTCCTGATGCTAGATTTGCAGAAATTACGAAGCGGGCTGGGAGGATTTTGCCTGTTCGGATGGCTGAGTTGATTGTTCAATTTCGGATTGAAGCGGTACCGCTCCCTTTTTCGGATGGACGAGTGGTCACGATCTAACGGTATATGCTATAGGATGGTATTCGAGAGCCTGAGAGATCACCCGAGCATGATTCTCCACATCAGAGCTCCCCTGCTCTCCCTCAACCTCTTCCTGATGTTCTAGAGCCGACACCAACCCGCAAGAGAAAAGCTGAGGCTGAAATCGCCGATAGCCAGGATGAAGAGTCAGACGAAGGGTATGAGTGGATGAATGATACATTAGAAAATGAGGCGTGAATATACAACAAGATCTCAATATCACGATCACGACAAATCCGCAACCTCGACGCAACTCCGGCTCTCTACTACATGCTCCACATCCGGTGGACCCAGTGTATATTTTGACCCATCGCAGGCCCGCTCCTCAGAGCGCTCCGACGTCTCCGGCACGCGCTGAAAGGAGCAGAGAGGCAATGTATCAGCGATAGCAATAGAGATAGGATGTCTCGAGCCCTGAATGAGATCGACCAAGCGGCCCAGAACGGCAAACTCAAGCTTGAGCTTAAGCGAGTATATGAATCCCTTCATTGTGATCTGGACGGCATAAAAATTCGCAAATTGCAGGCTAAGTAGCAACAGATCCATGGCCACAATAGCAAAATTGATTCCAATCAACTGGTACATAATAGAGCGCGAGTCAGGCCGAGTCGTAGCATCAGCACCCAAACGAAGCAGCTTCACCGTCTCCCACACATATAGTGTCGATATAAGACTCTCCTGAATAGTGAAGCCTGTCAACTGGATCTTTTCCATAGTATTGTACCCACGAATCCAGGAAATATCACCAGTATGCAATATGTTGGCACCATAGGTCAGAATAGTAGTCGGAACGTGCAGCAGGAAGAAATTTGTGATAATGAGCCAGAGCACACGACGGAGAATCTTCTCATCGCGCAGCACAAGATGCAGCCGAGAGTACAGCACGATCGACTGACCCGTCACCATTGTCCACCACCCGACTGTCAATACAGTAACCGAGAGCACTGAATCAGTGTGAGTGAAGAACTTCATCATGAAGCCAATCGAATACGGAACGACGCCTATACAGGCCGATGCTAGTAGCGACCAGAAATAAAGTCCGCACCAGCGATGGAATGTGGCCGGGACTAGAACGAGCAGCTCGGCGACATTGTAGCAGGATAGACCGATGAAGGTTATCAGAATCATCTGGAGAATGTCGCCTTCCGTCGCTAGAGAACCTGAGATCCCGTCTAGCAGGTCCTGGGGGAATTCAGACATGGCTACCAGGCCGTGACGGTGGCAGAGGAAGCAATACGAAACTACGGCGAATAGACTCAACCAGCCTAGTTCACCCCGTCTGGTAGACGAACATTCTCCATGGGATATCGAACGAGATGGGCTTGGTGATACAGAGGTACAAACTGGGGGAGTGTGAGGAGAAAGGAAACAAGCCTCTCTTTTGATTGCGCTCTCTCTGTCCGAGTAATCTGTGTTCATGTAGAAAGGGGGAAAAGAAGGCAAGAAAACAAAGAGTTGCCCTGATGTAGGATGGGTTGGAGATGGATAAAATAGCCGGGTGGCTTTTAGATGCAGGTGTAGTCTACAGTCTGTACGGAGTATGGAGAATTCACACACAATCGGAGCTCATATTTGACTGACAGGGATGTCACGGACCAACAAGCACATCGTCTCGGTTACAGGCTCTGCCCGATGGAAGTGAAATCACTCTCTATGGGCATCCGCATCTGCACATGTCAAAGTAGTTGCCCATGCGGGCTTGGGTTTGGGAAAATAAGAAATGGAATATAGATGGAAAAATAGAAAGTGTCATTCAATTCTATCATATGCCCATCACTCATAGGTTGGTCAAGTAATCCTCGATCTGTTCCTTGGTCAACTTTCGGAATCGAGGTCCCTGAGATCCTTCAACACCTTCATAGCCAAGCAAGTGGTCTGCTGGCGGGCCGACAATGCCTTTTTCAGTTAGTTCTGAATTATTCACTGTAGGGATATTTAATGTGGGGACAAACATACCAATTTCTATTGTGTCTCCGTTCATCTCACCCTCGATTGTCTCCTTGAGTGTCAACAGGGCAATGTGGATAGCATCTTCCAGCTCCAAACCCTCTGTGTATCGCTTCTCTAGGAACGTCTTAGCACTAGTGGCGTGCTTACCAATGGCTGTAGCCTTCCAAGGGTAGTAGCTGCCGCTGGGATCGACCTGATACAAGCTAGGTCCACCCTTGAGAATACCACCGGTCTTGCCAGGAGCCGACTCCTCAGGTGAATCGGTCTTCTTGACAGCCTCTGGCTCGACGCCCTCGTCCCAACCGGCAATCAGCAAGCTGACACCGTACGGCCGCACACCACCAGACTGAGTGGCCTCCTGCACCACCCGGGCAACATCTTGCACCAGTATCCGAGTTGGTGGGTATTCGTTGTAGACGCGCTTGTAGCCAGTGTGTGACACTTTTCGGGCCTTGTCCACCAGCACGCGGTAATCGGGTCCCATACCAGCGTAAACCATGCCAATATCCGGAGTGATCAGCGAGATCTTAGAGAGCGAGGGGGGATCGATAAGCGGCGAGGAAGATTTCTTTTCGGTTGCAAGAACAATTCCATTGGTGGCTTCGGGAAAGTTAGCTCGTCAACTTTCGTCGTTGATGAATTTCAATCAATATACCTTTGATGCCGAGGGCTGTGACACCCTGGTTCACTGCATTGAGAGCATACTCTGATGTGAGACGTGTTAGCCACTGTAAACTGTTGGCTGATCAACTCGATTCTTACCGATCTGAACCAGCTTTCCACTGTTGATGATGATTAGCACTTGGACATAAGAGTGGAGATGGAGAGTTATCATACCTGGGCGAGAAAGTAGTCAACGAGAAAGAATAACGGTCCGCCATGATAATTCTGTTGTCAATACACACAAACGCTCAATATCAAGGAGATCGAGGATGGGAAAAGGTAAGAAGGGGAAGCTGTAGGCAGACGGGGTGACGTTTGACGCGGTACAACTGAGCTGAGCTGCTGCTCAAAGGCGGTGAGATCGATTGGGTTTAGCGTTCATTGTTTGCTCCTTTCCGCTTTTCTGTCCTTTTTCTCTTTCCAACTTCCCTTGTGGCATAAGAAAATTAACAAAAATTCTTACGCAACAATAATGACCATCTTGAACATATGCTATGCAGTCCCCAAGCAATGAGTCGGATTCGCCGGGGCTAGGATCAGAGCAGAGCTACCCCCCACGCATCTGTCGCATCTGCTTGGAAACCGTGCTGCCAACCCTACAACCATCAGAATTTCTCCAGAGACCTCGTGTGGTGTATGAATCTGAAGATCCAGAACTAGGTCGCTTGCTACGTCCATGTAAATGCAAAGGCTCCTCGCGTTATGTCCACGAAGGATGTCTTCAAGCATGGCGCCACGCTGACCCCGGGTATGGTACTCGAAACTTCTGGCAATGCCCAACATGCGGATTTCAATATCAGCTCGGGCGTTTGACATGGGCTCGATGGATCAGTAGTACAGCCACACAGATCTCTCTCACAATTGCAATCTTATTCATCACAATATTCTTACTTGGTTTCATTGCTGACCCTATCATTGACTTTTACCTTGGGCCTATTGACGATATATACGACGAGATTGTCAATGAAGATGCCTCATGGCTTGAACATTTCGTCAAAGGCTTCGCTACGCTTGGTCTTGCTTCGTTCCTCAAAGCAATTTTTACCCTTTCTCCGTGGCATTGGAACCTGCGTACTGTAACGAATGGTCGTTCCACTGGTCGCAACCGACTTGCCGCCTTGAACTGGGTGGTTATTGTTGCAGGGGTTGGCACTTTTCTCTGGGTATGTAGAGCTGGATGATCATAGCTCTTCCTTCTCTTCCTAACTAACCCCCCAACAGACTGTTTACAAAGGTGTAAGATCCTGGAGTAAACGAACCCTAGAAAAGGCTGGCGAGAGAGTCATGGACGTCCCACTGGAAGAGGACGACGATGATGATCTAGAAGTTAAACCCGAGGATTCTCATCATTCCAAGACGGATTAAATCCCAACATCTCGCACTATCTTAAGTTGCCGTGCTTCCTTTTCAATGACACGTCGATTAGTCACTGTGCGAAGAACTTACTTATGTCTTCTTTAACTCTTGATCCAGTCTACCTGAGAAATTGTGCTGGTAACGCTGGGAGCGTTTTGTTCCCTTGTCGCTGGCCTATTTCGTTATTCAGGTAGCTGCCAAGGGGAAGACAGGGCCATTTTACTCTCTTCAATTCATCAGAAGGCGCTTTCACTTTTAGTGATGACTTAACGCGTTTTGAATATTGGAGTAGTTTGGTAAATTCATAATCTTAAGCAGTCGTTTTACCAGATAATATTATTATTCTTTTTTTTGTTTTCAAAATTCAATGTTTTGTTTACCCTCCAAGTATCTCACTTCGAATTTTCTCTCTTTTCATCTTACTGTCATCCATCCCACCCTCATTTCATTTTTCACCTCTAACCGTGAATCTGATATTCACGATTGAGGATCCCATCCAGATGGAGACTTCTTTCCAGATGGAGGAGCCTGCCTTCCCGATGGAGGAGGAAACTTTCCCTGTTTCCCTTCTCGATTCTATTCGCAAGCTTCGCGTGAGCTCCGCCGATTCCGATCGCTCAACCTCTCCGTTCCCCGAATACAAAGAAGAAGATGAGACCATGAAAGAGTCTGAAATGCAGTGCTCCGTTGAATACAGCGAGAACTTCATGGCTGCATTGACAGAGGACATCCGCACCAACGTCGTCGAGCCCAATGTCTATGTCGCAGTTGGACAGTCTGATAAGAAGCTCAACTTGCTTGAGGACGTGAAGGATCATCTCGCGCATCCCCAATTGGCCGATTCGGCTCGTGGGCGCTTCATTGCCCTGACCAATATGGTCATGCGCTTGCAGTACATCCTGTTTAAACACACAGAATGCTTTATTCACCCTGTTGATGTGGAGGATGGCATGGAGATCGCTACTACTATGATGAACTACTTCACCTGGGTCGACAACATGCTTCAGGATCTAGTCAACACGGCCTCCAATGTCTCTAACGTTCTTGCCATGTTGCGTGAAGAGGACGTGCCGCCAATGGTGCAGTATAAGCGAATGGTATCTGTCGTCAGCGCGTAAGTCTCTTTCTTATTCCCTTTTCTCTTGCTGAACCCAGATTGACCGATTAATCACCGGAAAGTCATCTACGATCACCCCGTGTACTCGAAGAAAAACTGCTCTCCTTGTACATGGCCATGTTCGACGAATGGATTCACAACCTCTTTCTCGACCGCCGCAGTGAGTATACTACGAAAGAACCTGTTGTGGATATGGGCCGCCTTCGCATCACACAATCCATTCATTTTATCTGGGAAAAGATATTGCACTCCATTCATAACTATGCTATTTACCGAGATGCATTGCTGCGCATCCGGACCGAGTTCTTCTCTTGTGTCATGGACGATGTGCACAAAGAGGCCATGGTAGCCATGGCTGAAGATGAACATATGTGAAGAGTTTGTGATGTGTCTGACAGCCTTTCGTCTACCATGATTTACGATTGATCTGAGAACCATGACTGCAATGAGCCACGATAGTGATGGATGGCGTTTGGGGTTTTAGTGCTTTGTTTTCCGTTGAAGCTTGTCTCCTCTCGATGGCACCTGCACCTTACTTTTCTATCAACGCTAATTCCCGGGTGGATAATAGTGAGAATGGATGAGATCGGGTGCCAGTTTTTAGTCTCTTTAATCCTGATGGTTAGTTTAATTGAGATTATTATGATGCTTTTGTCGAATTCCCGGGGTTGTGAGACAATTTCTGAACGTAGTCTATCAGTAAATGTACTAAATGTCACAGCCCTGGAGGTCAATTGACAGTGACAATTCATGTTATATTGGAAGTAGCTTGGCCAAGTGAAGCTACCACATATCAAGCAGTACTATCCTTATAAGCCCCCAACTTGAACAATTTCTTAGCATTCTCCCTCCCAATCTTCGCCCGATCAGTATCAGACATCTCGGCCCGATCAAACCAAACACACCCATCCTCGAACGTCTCGAACGGATAATCAATCGAGAACAAAATCCGATCAGACCCAACCTCAGCCATACAAAAGTTCAACGTAGTAGTAGAAAAGTGACCAGAAGTAGTAATCCAAAGATTCTGCGCAAAATACTCACGGATAGTCTTCTTGCACGTCTCTCGCAGCCCAAGCAGTTTCTTCCGGTCTTCGAACCAGTGATTTATACGCCACATGTCGAAGGGGATGTGCTCGCCCAGGTGGCCGAGTATCACCTGCAGTTTTGGGTTTCGGTCGAAGACGCCGTTCGTTACCATTCCTAGTACGTGGAGACTTACGCCCTGCGCAAATGAGAGTGGAGGGCCAACGAGCCATTTTCGGTCTGCCCAGAGTTTGTCGTAGATTGTACCTGTTGGGTTTCGGGGATGGAGGTACAAGGGCACGTCTAGCTCTATGCATGTCTGCCAGAAGGGATCCCACTTCTCGTTGTCGTAGAAGATCATATCGTCCCCGTCTGGTCCGGCGCGCTGGGTGTCATTCACAAGCGCACCGAGGAAACCGTACTTTGTCACGCAGCGACGAAGTTCCTGCGCCGCTTCTTTGGGGTCATGCATGGACAGAGTTCTATTCTAATCAGATTTGCGAGTAACAGAAAGATGAAGATTACATACGCGAATGCAGCGAATCGGTCCGGCTTAGCTTGGACCTTCTCGGCGATATAATCGTTTATCTCCACAGCTAGTGCCTGCGCATCCTTTGGATCCCAAATATCCTGCACACCTGGCGCGGTATATGAAAGGATTTGGAGACCGACGCCGTAGCGCTCGGCAAAGTTCAGACGGATGGAGTCGACATCTGTGATTTCGGCGACATGTTTTTCGATATCCGTGGCGAAGAGACCCGCCCACCATCTTGTCTTTTCTTCGAAGCGGGGAAGCGCGAAGGCTTCTTCGAGGACGATCTTTCCCAGCATTATGAACCTATGACCTGCTCCTGACGGGGTGTTAGATGGAGAATGAGCTCTTTATCTACGTGCGAGATGCTGAATCGGGAGTTGGATGTGAAGATTTATTGCTTACCCGCACCAAGGTATTGGATATATATACAAACTTTGAACCTTGAATGTTACACTCAAGCACTGTCATATCGCGAGAGAAACAAGTTTGCAAGTCCATTTGATGCCCCACATTTCAGACTAAATAAACAAGCATCTTCCATTGACATCACTTGTAGTTCGGCAGCCGGCGCTTGCTTAAGGTTACATGCGGGGCGGGTCGGGTCGGCTCAAATTATTGCGGGGAAGATACCCGACGTCTGGCTATTTTGGGATCCGAGTTAACATTTGCGAATAAGTAGGTATGTATTTCAAGGTCATATTCAGAAACTCCAAGGATTGTAATTCGATTTTCAGAAGAATCGTGACTCCAATTTTGGTTCATTGACGACTTTCCCGGCCTTGTCATAAGATTCAAGTGCTTACGCGTACATAGTACATCATACCACTGGACAAGATAGCCAAAGCACCTGCAGGGGAGATTCGAAGGTGGTCACCAGTCATTAGTTCGAAATTTAGGAATACACAATGGATACTTTCTACTTGGGGTCGGATATGGATGAGCAGTCCCATCTTATCGCTCATCCTGTCCTTGATACCATTGATCTGAATCTAACGGAACACAGAGCATACTTTGAGATCGGAAGATCTGTGATGCAACTTGACCCCCACCAAAGCAACTCATCGTTCAAGTAACTATCTATAGTCTGTCTCCAACCTTGGAAGCTTACAATGGGCTTTCACCTCAGTTGAGAATATTGATGCTAACCACGTCAATTGTACACAGTACCTATCAACAAGGCAATGCAAAGAAAATGCCTATTCCGACAATCCAGTCTATTGGAAGACGCTAAATACAAGCCCATGCACCGCCGTCATAAAATCATCAGAATGCAAAAAAGGATCAAAGAACACTCAATTGCTGTCCACCACTCCGTATGCTCAGCCCAATTCCACCACTCCACTCAGATGAAGATGAATCACCGCGGGCCCGAGACCCGCTCGTGCTGGTACTAGCACCGATGCTGATACCAGCTGTAGTCAGCGACTCGCTGTCGTCGTCTAGTGTCGACCCACCGACCATTACAGGGCGGAATTTAGCACCCACAAACCCGCGTCTGTCGCGGCCTGTGCGGCCACGACCGAGCCAGTTGTGCTTGAGGGTTTTGCTGAGGACTTCGATCTTTTCTTGGGCTTCGTCTCCTGTTTGCACGCTTGCTAGCACGCTGACGCATTGGAGCATGCGGCCTACTGTCTCGGTTATGACATGTGACGAGTCGGCTGAGCCGCGGTGGATGACAGTTTGTCGTTGGTGCACGACTGGAGGTGAGGAGGGTGGGGGGAAAATGAGTGGATCGGGGATTGAGGATGTGTTTGAGGCAGCGCGGCTGCGTGAGTTACTGCTTGATGGTCGTTGGTTGGTCATCATCGAGTCGGACGAGTAGCTTCCTGCCACGCCTGTGCTGAGCAGAGTCGAGGACTGGGAATTGTAGCTGCCCAGACCGGCATCTAGAGATGCAGCTGTGCTGGGACGGCCACCGGGTCCGATGCTTTTGGCCGTGACGCTGAGTGTAGGGAAGCCGGTGTTGATACTGTCTAGACTGAGGCGTGAAAAGGTGTGTTTCAACGTTTCGTATCTTTCTAATATTATGCGATCCCGGAAGGCGATGAGAACCAAGTTGCGAACGTCTAGAGACCCGCCGACCTGCGGCGAGCCCCAGAACTCACGAGATTCACGAGTGGTCATTAATGATCCGCACCCCTTCAGCTCTAGGTCCAGAGGAAGGAAGACAGCCTGGATGAAAGGCAGGATAGTGCCAAACACCAACATCCAGACCTGAACCAGATGCGGCACGAGTCTGTCATCTGAGACACCAATCAGAGAGCTGTGGTTGAGTGTTGCGAAACCGGCCTCTAGTAGTTCTTGAAGATCAGTGATCATCGCGATGGGTGTACGCTTATGTACACAACGCTGCAAATGTACTAGGACCAGCTTGTTAAGGTCTTCGATAGCAATGCGCACATCTTCCCCGTCGAAAATGACGAGCAACTTCGCTTTGAGAAAGTCCCATGCATCTTCAGGTGACATGTTATTTAGCCCAAAGCCCTGCAGGGTCTCCCGTAGCAAAGCCTCTCCTAGCACGCCAGTGGAGCTATTTAATGAAGACGGCCCTGTAAAACCGCCTCCGGGAGTCACAGCACCACTAGCCCCGGAGTTATTCAACCAATCCATCTGCATTTGCTCAGACTCAGCCATGGCTTTTTCTTCCTTTTTCTTTTCTCGGAGTGCGCGCCCGCCATGCAGAAGATCCAAGCCACTAACCGACTTGCCAAAGGTCGCCCCCGGCGCCGGAGATGCAGGACTGGTGAATGAATATAATGACTGTGGAGCATTTGGATCTGCAGGGCGTGAATTACTCGATGCTGAGGAGAGAGGAAGATTAAAATGGTCATCGCGATCTTTCAGCTTCAACTTCTGGCGCGATAAAAAGTGGTGTTTATGCTTGTCTTTGTCTTTGGTATCCTTCTCTGGTACTTGTTGAGGTATGGCTGGGACGACAGTGCTGACAGACGCGTTGGAAAGATTGTACAAGGACGAGTTGTTCGAGGGCATATCGGCTAAATTTGTTGTTGACGCGCTAACCATGCGCGAAAGACCCCCACCTAGCTTACTTGGCGAAGGGAGACCTCGGTCTCGTGTGAAGTCTTTGTCTCGGCTGATGCCTATGGACTTGGGTTTTGAGAACAGTTTCTTTTTCTTCTTGCTTTCTGGCTGTTCGGCTAGTTGCGCTGCTCCAGCCCGCGGGAATACTACATTAGCCGCTGTCGTAGCCACGCTTGGAGGTTGATTCATTCGGAGGGGTAGTGGGACTAGAGATGGCGGTGGAGGTGATGGCGAGGCGCGGGTAGATTGCCTTTGGCCATCTCCCCGCTTGAGTGACTGCATGGCTGTCTGGGCAGCAATGCGGGAGGCCGAGACCTGGGGGATAGTATCTAGCGAGGCGGTGGGGAGAGACGGCTCAAAGAAGCCTTGTGAGTGATGACGAGAACGGTGTCTTTGTAGTTCTAGTGAGGGCCCTCGTCCAGATGGACGGCGGGCGTCTTGGGGCATTTGACGTGCTGCAGCTGCAGCAGCTTGTTGAGGGGAAGAGGCTGCCGATCGTTGATGGGGGGAGAAGTAGCCTCCGCCACCAGGGTTGGAGGTATTGACCGGGGTGATGGGAACGGCGGAAACAGTAGTCACGTTGGAGGAGGCATCACTGCCGGAAGATCCGGGGCGAGTCAATTCGTCGTCGTCGGATTCCTCGTCGTCGTCCGGAGCCGGAGGCTGGAGCTGAAGATGACGATAGACTGGGGGCGCTCTCTGGGAACGCCCGGGCGAATTAGGGGAGCGAACAGTGGGGTTCATGGTGTGTCATCCATGTTAAGTTGGGTAGATATGGGGGGTGATTTCTAGGCCTGGTGTTGACCTGTCCCTTGAGTGGCAACTTGTTGCAGACTTGTTTTAACGTGGAACCCAGGCAACTATCGTGAAGCTCCCCCTTTCGGGTTTAGCCAAGATTTGATCCGCCGATCACTTTTCACTTCCCTTCCCCGCCACCATCTCACCCTCCTACAACTACTATTATAACATATCATGTCTACCAACACTCCCAACCTGCTGGCTCTTTACACCGCTCCTGGTGTCAGTCGTTCCTTCGAACATGAATTGCCAACCTCCACCTCCACCTCCGCTCTCGCTGCAAAGCACGTCCACCTGTCAGCCCTACAGGCACTAGTCCCAAAACTACAGGAAGAAATCAATGTCTTTTTGACCGAGCGCATGGAAGAGGACAAGAAATCAAATGGAATCTCTGAGATGGAAGCTAAGGAAGAAGAGAACTACGGCGAGGAGCTTGTGGAAGAAGATGCTTGAAAGAACAAGACTTGATATATGCTACAACTGGGTATCGAAACGAGCAACCGAAAAATACAAAAATAAATCATACAAAAAACTACCGGGAACCAATGCCGACGATCCGTTTCGCACAGCCCATGTGCACGACGGTGTTGCTGTGACATTAATTAGATACGACACGAGGATAAAAGTAATGAAAGGAATAAAAGACTCACTCGGGAAACACATTGATAACACTCCCTCCCAACCGTTTGTGGCACACACCACAGATCCGCTCTTCAGTGACTGTGACATGGCGCGCTCGGGTTCCACCTCCTCGAACATTCTCGCCGAGTGTCAGTTGTGTTTGGATTTGCATGTCGCGTGCCTTGCGCAGATTTGCCACAATGCGAGCCTCGTTGAAGACGGAATTCGCTGCACGCATGCGACCTTTGAAGTAAAACTCCAGTTCCTGCACGGGCAAGGTGGCAGGGATGAGACCCAAAGCTGCGTCGGCCGGGAGTCGGGACCCGTGTTTAGCAAGGATGGCTAATGCGGGACCATGCTGGGCCTTGTGGCCGTATGGAGGTGTTAGATAGAGTGACAATAGGGTCAAATATATCGAATCTTTTTCGTCTTTCTCATCCATCTCGGCTAGGTGGACCTGGTTACAGTATCTGTGCAGTATTAGTGAGCTGTATCAAGCACCAATGGAAGCATATTTACTCTTCTGCCTTGTCATGGGCCTCCAGTTTGAAGACATAGATCTCCAGTACCTGTCGGTGTTGACCCATTTTGCTGAACACAATAGCTCGTGCTTCGTGGAATTCAGGGTCTGGAAGATCAGTAATCATTCAGCAATACTAGGTTGTAGAACATACCTTCGTGATCCAGTTGGTCCAAGATTTTAGCTGGCGAGTACTGCTCACTCTCCTTAAGCAATTCCAAAAACTTAGTCTTAGTTTCGATATCTTCCGGATCCTCAGTGATGTGTTCAAGATACAGGACCAAAAGGCGTTGATGGGTGTCGGGTGACATGTCGTTCCATTCCTGAATGACATGTTCTAGATACCAAATAGCCAGTCTGGAGTCAATCATCTCTAAAAAGTGAAGCACCTGGGGCCGCGGCAAGGTTTCAGCGTTCTCAGTGTCTGTCAAGAAGATCTCCATGCCAAGCTCAAAGTCTTCATGGAGTGGCCACTCCGCAAATTCGAGTATCAGATCGATCTGATCAGGCGGAAGGTTTTGCAAGTATGCAACTGTGCGCGTCGGCCCGGCCAATAGTCCAGAATTTTTTTCGCCAAATCGGTGCAATAACTCCAAAGCCTGGCGGTGCAGCTTCTTACCGAACAGGAAATCAATTAGGTCATTGTATCGGCCTGTTGCTTCAAGTCGCTCCATCACTACTTCCGGGTCGCAGAAATTGGTAATTCGGAATAATGAACCAGCCAGCGATGGAGTGGCGTACATGTGAGCTCGGAATAAAGTCGTATCAACCAGTTTAGCTTTGTCCTGAATGGTAGTCAAAAAGTCCTCGGGTGCTGGAAAGTCCAACAGCTTGAGGACATATTCGCTAGCTTCATCTTTGGCTTCTGTTGGCGCGGGAGCTTTCAGCAAGCCATCTTGGTCGAGGTACCGCTGGAAACGTCGCCGCACATCCGCCAAGTATCCCTGCAGCTCCCTAACGGCCATCTTCATGTCCTTTTCTTCATCGCGCGTACTGACCGACTCAGTTCCATCATCCGTTTTCCGTATAAGAGACCGGACCGAGGGGGAATTAAGAGACGATCCCTGTCCGTCAGCCGTTGGAGGGGCCGTGGCAGGATCAGATGATGTGTCGGCTTGCGAGTCATTTATCTTAGAGTCAGAGCTTCGCGGATCTGACACCGAGCCATTGTTTTCTAAGGCCATAGAAAGATCGCCGGCGATTGTCGACGGGTAGAGACGGATGACAGTCTCAGGGGGAGCCGCAACCTCCGTGAATAAATCCAGAGAATCTCGGTATTTGTGAAGGACAAAGAGATTCTGAGCTTTTTCGAGCTGGGCAGCGCGTAGCCGACCAGGCTTGTCCGTCAGGAGAGCATCCTCAAGCATACCCAACAGACTAATGGCCTCGTCAAGATATCCCTTTTCAACCAGGGCATCAATTTGCGTATCATAACTCAAAGCTTCCATACGCCAAATGATTCGATCACTTGCAACCAAGAATCCCTTGCCAGCATGAGCAAGACTGATGTTAGGCTGCGGAATGTGGAGGATACTGGCCGAAGGCAATGGAATAGATTGCAATAGTGACAGCGTTTCGGGGTTTCGAACTTCCAGAACTCCTTTGGAAGTATCATGTAGAGCGAGAAGGAACGGGTATGAATATCCAATATCGACCGGGGCATGGCCCCACGGGATTTGACGTCTGCCCAGCGACTGGCCTTCGACGTCAATGAAATTCGTATTGATATCCTTGGCCAGCAAGATCTGACCCTCACGAAGCCTCGTAGCAAGTGGTTTCGGCACCATCCCTCCTCCAATGCCAATATAATTCATACTCGCGACTCCCATACTCGCAACCCCAACACCAGTGAATCGCCCAGCAGCCTCCTCCATACTCACAGGACTCGGTAACTCCGTCGTCTGCCCACTTTCGATATCAACCATGACATAGCTCGAGCCCAAGCCCACCACAAGCCGTGTAGCAGAGACCCAAGTCAACGTTTTGATCCCACTGACCAAGCTCAGCTCCATAGTATTCGGTTCCAGCTCCATATCCCTCCAAACCCACATCAACAGCTTCCGTTTAACAGAAACAGCCAATCGAGAGACGATGGCCGGAACGTTTGATTCGGGATCATTAACTACATTCGAAGTAATGGCAAAAGCGGACGCACCCTTCGTTTGGGCAAGCTGTTGATAAAGTTCATAGCTCTGAGAATCGTGTAGAGAGACATACCCACCGGACAACGACACAATAACGTGTGCTTCCTTAACGAGTGCCAGCTGCTCAATCTTGTACCGGGCGAACTTTTCGACTTCACGCAGGAGTTCTGTCGCTCCGTCTTCTGTGACGCGGTAGACGCGGAGGGTGCCATTGTTGAGTCCGGCTAGTAGTCGGTCACCGTAGGCTAGGACGGATTCAATCTTGGATTTGTCGCGCAATCGTAGCTCGACCAGCGGCCGCGCGGTGAATGCGGATAACATCGCGCGCCGAGCTAGTCAATTCTGTCCTGTATGCTGGGGTAAGAAATCGGGGGAGCCTCAAGTGACGTCGATTGGGTTAGCTGAGTCAGCATATGCCTTAAGGCCACGCGTGGACAGTACAGAGTACACATATTTCACTAGGCGGTCCTGGGTTCATTTAAGTTGTGTATATAGAGCTGTGCTGTATTATGTACAACGATGAGTTTGATTTTTGATGATCTTTTTTTTAGGTATCTGATACGTATTGAGAAGAATAATTCCTCATGCACAATAACATTTCCGCCTTAATCCTGAAGGAGTCCAACACCAAAACTAATAATGCACCGACTTAATAATGCGCAATGACCACTTAGTGGCCTTTAGTGGCTTCCGGGGTATCTGCCGGGAAATCCTGATGCTTGGCCGATGTACCCTTGCCACGCCAGGTAGACACAGCGGGAATATCAGCTTTGAAACGCTCCTCGTTGGTGCCGTAAGCACGAGGGGTGAGCTTGATGAGAGTATGAAGAGGTACCTCCATCCAGGGGCTCTTTTCCTGGGGCATATTCATAAAGTAGGAATATATGCAGCGAAGTACGGCCTGGTGGGTGATGATGATGACGTTCTCACTACGCTCCAGCTCCATGATAATCGGCTCAAGACGAATGACTACATCTCGGTAAGACTCGCCGCCTCGGTAGCGGTAGTTATACTTATCTTCATCGCGGGCAGCAAAGTCCTCAGGGTACTGCTCGGCGATCTGCTCGTAGGTCAGGCCATCGCAGACACCGGAGTCCAGCTCGTCCAGGGCCTTCCATTCCAGTTTATCGAAACCGGTTTCCGCCTTGAGGTGGCGGGCTGATTGGATAGTACGACGCAATGTGGATGTCCAGATCACGATCTTTGTGTTGGGGGGAACACCAGACTTGCGAAGGAGATCAGGAAGAGCGCGGGCATATGCCTCGCCGCGTTCTGAGATGTTGGAGTCACCACCAATCCGGCCAGTGAGATTAAACTCAGATTCGCCGTGCTGTACTCGTTAGTATAATTGTATGAGGTAGGGGGCATCATAAAAACTCACTCGGGACAGCCAGATTGATCTTGGCTTGATGTGTAGGTTTTGAATATAGTAAACCAAACGAGACGAGAGATAGTCCTTGATCTGGTTGATGATGACAGTGGAACCGACGTTAATCAGCTTCACATATGTATATGATTTCTCATGATCATCGATTGTCTCATAGACCTTCTCGTAATTGCGAATACGATTGCGGAAGTCTTGAGCTGCCAACTCAGGGTCCTGGCCCTGGTAATCTGGGGAAGTGGTCTTGACCTCAAGAATGTTGGTCATGATTAGATCTTCATCGTCACAGATGGACTCAACAAAAAGAGTCTCAATGCCAGCTTCGTGACATGACTCGTATATCCACTTGCGACGTTCTTTGGTAGAGTTGGTAGCATCCAGGATGGCAACTACACCCTTACCTTTTTTGAACCAGGCAAGCATGTCCTGCATAGCAGCTTCAGCTGCAGCTCGGCGCATGCGCTCTCCTTCTGAGTTGTGAGGATCAAAGAACTGAGCAGCTGGCTGAGGAGTGTTGTTTCGTCGATAGGTACCAACATTGAACACCTTTGCAGGAATACCAACCCAGGCTAAATACCGCATTGCTTTACTTCAAATTAATGATAGTCCGAGAATCTGGGGTAAATAAAACAGCAACATACCCTTTCCGGCAATGAGGCTCTTGCCTCGGGCCGGGAGACCAACCATCACAACACATATCTTCGATTCTTGGGACTGTGGTGCATGGTTAACAAAGGCCATGACTTCAGAAATGTGGCATAGTTTGTGGGAATTGAGGTAGAACAGGATCAATGGAATGGGGTAAGATGGCAAGAACAATGTTGAGATGAGTCCCATGAGTCCCATGAGTCCCATGATCCCATGATCCCATGGGACCCCACCATTTCTGCTTAGTCGATTTTGCTTAGTCGTTTTGCTTAGCCGTTTTGCCTCCTTTTAAGACCCCCAAATCATACCACTTTTCAGTGCATACAGGAGTGCTAAAATCATTGGCTTAAGAATGGAACCGAGGTGGAGGGGTGAAACAGCGATCCCCCGCCATCACCCGGCTGAAGAAATAGACCCCAGACTTACCAATTTTCTCCAGGTTTTATGATCGAAAACAAATGAACAATGAAGGTTATACACTTACACTAGCAATGAAGACTTTATGCTGAGCATGGCTCTGGGCTACACTTCCTGTCGACATGATTGAATTGAAAGGGGATCGGGAAGATTAGGGATAGTAGTTCCGACCCGGGAAGAAGATGTTGAGGAATAGAACCCAGCATGCAGTAGATATTAGAGATGGTGGATATGAATTGTAAAGAACGGAGGGAGAAGAATGAAATAATCAAAGGAAAGGAGGTGGTGGATCGTGTATATGTTCAAAATTGAAAGGAGTGAGAAGAAGTAAATGCGGTGAGTCTGGATTTCCTCTTAATTGGGAAGATCCACTAACGTCATCCCGATCTATCTACCGCCTTTGTTATTCTTCCCTCTCGTCCTATAACCTCATGTTTCCTTCTTCATCTTTTCGTTCTTCTGCTTTGGTTGCTGCTCGTGCTGGTCTCACTATCAATGGTGATCCCCGTGGTCCCTGTTGTCCATTCTTGGTATCCAATGCCTTCTGTGCCTCATCTTCACTGCTGAAATCCACGAAGAGATAGTAGTGGTCACCAGCCTCAAACCGCTTGGCGGGGTGCGGGGTAAACAGCTTGCTAACATTCTCACTAATCCAAAATCAGTATGGGCTAGGTACTAGATAGGTACTTGGTGGACAGATGTGGCGACTTACATAGTGTATCCTTGGAAAAAGTTCTGCAGGCTGCTCTTCAAGGCTTCTTGATCAGTTGAGCGTGGCAGTCCACCAACATATACTCGCTTGCTGGCTTCGTTAACCTTGGCTGTGGTATTGTCCCGTGTACGCCATCGGTCCATATTAAGCTGTGTTGACCAGGCTTCTCCATTTCGCTCAGTGACATTCTTGGCCACACCAGGCTTGATCTTGACTGGACGACCAAGCATCTGACGACCATCCAACTCAATCATGGCACGTTCAGCCTGCTCCTTGGACTCCATGTCCACAAAGCAGTAAGATGGGTTTCGGCCAGTGAAGGGATCAATGGCAATGTCAATACACTCGCTATCAAGTTTGTTTCAGTCGAACGTTCATTAAAGCGTTCATTTGGGCCATCATCGAAGGATCAAAATGTCATACATTGAAAACTGGGGCTTGAAAAGCGCCTCCACATCCTCTGACTTGGCCGTGTA
Organism: Penicillium taxi; assembly: GCF_028828555.1. NCBI lineage: Eukaryota > Fungi > Ascomycota > Eurotiomycetes > Eurotiales > Aspergillaceae > Penicillium > Penicillium taxi. The sequence continues at coordinate 4,638,816 of NW_026643207.1, read as the reverse complement.
TGGCATATTGCCTACATACAGGCGTCGTCCATCTGAATTTGCCTGCGGTGCATGTGCTCCTGGTCGACTGAATGCAGATCGAGAGGTGTTGGTACGCGGGGAGGGAGAGGCCGGAGTTTCAGAGCTCTTGGTACGCCAATTGGGGGAGTTGAAAGCACGACCATTAGAACGGACGTTCTGGAATGGAGATCGGGGAGCTATCACATCACATTGGAGTCAGCCACATCAGATCAATGTTCTAGCATGTAGGTATGTACGCACTTTCCTCCTGGGGTATAGAGACCTCAATTTCAGCCATAATCTAGGCGTTGTGAGTGGCTATCAAGGGAAATTGGAGTTGAGCTGTAAAGGAGAGGATACTACCTAAGTTGTTTCAATTATTTTCACACAAAATTAAATTTACTAAATACATCTAGTGGTTGTCAATCAAAATACTTTTTTGGAGCAAGCAAACAGTGCAAACATATTTTTTTTCTCTCTCTCGGTAACTTGACCGCCCGCTCCACCGTCGACTATTTAATCTTCTCTTCACCACCTTTCTCTCCATCATTCTTCTTTACAACATGGCTCTCGAAAACATTTCGGATCCCAGGGGTTGAACATACCAGATTGAGGAGTTCTAGCTCCTAACTACTTGATCTGGTATTATAGGTCCTTCATTACCTGAACAGCCCTTGTGGTGAGCTCTAATCCTTTCGGTGCAGAGTTTTCCCATCTCCCCAAAAGGTGCTATATAGTACATCGACTAATCAAGACAGCGACATCTAATTTCATCAATGAATAGGTAAGAAATCCCTTTTGCTTTTCTCGCCACCCCAGCCCTTCATGAACTCCAATGATGAATAAATTTTACACCTTACAGACCTGTTCTGAGTAATTAATGCGGACACACAAACATGCATCACCATCTGATACTGGAGTCAATTCTTTTATTGTTCTTGAAAACAATTGTGTGATCATAGCTAATGATTTCGCTTAGTGCCTTCTCTTTCAATTACTGTCGTCGAGCTTTCACAGCTGGATATTGGGTACTTTGATACTACGCTCATGATGTTCTATGTTCTTGGCTCTGTTGTCCAGGCTTTGGGGCTCTTTAGAATAGAAATCAATTCAGACCTACGAATTCGAACCTATTTCACATTCCATAATTCCGATATTAGCCTTAGAGGATTGACTATCTTGACTTTCGATGTCACGTTTTAGGTCTTCGTAGCTATTTTTACTACTTTTGAAACCTCCATAAGGCCTTTTCACTGTGCTGTCTCATTAGTCCCTCGTCTAACCCTTGTTGGGCCTAAGATCGGCGGGTTTTGGACCACGTAGCTGTGGACCGGTCGCGTTCATTTTTCACTTTTCTACTTTTCAAATACCGCCATTAAGTCCAATAGGACCGAGTATCTCTTGCCATTTCTGATTTAGAATCAGGTCGAGTCTCTTCACCAATGTTGCTGCTGACTACTCTCAAGATCTACGTCGAATGGAATGCTACGCTAAAGCAAGAGAAGAAAGTTTCATAACTCGCGTTCTACTATCCCCTCCGCTGTCGTATTGTGTCGTTTTAGCGCGATTTTTCTGCCATACAGTCTCCACAATTACACCCAAAAAAGGGAATAGATTCAGCTAAAATGGGAATAGACCAATACCTAGTCTAACCAATTAAAACCCATTATAGCTTTTCCAACAACCCCGCTTGCTATCATCCCGACATAAGGGCACCTGGCAAAGCTCACACTCCCATTGTGTAACAGTCGCTCTTGGAAGAGACCGTCCTATCTTAAACCTCTTTTTCTGTATCTCTCTTTGTTCGGCACACCATAGACAGCTTCTTCTCTCTGGAAGTCGCTTCATCTTATGAACAGCTGGTTGTTGCGGCTTTTGTTTAAGCTCTGCTGCGCCAAGTTGAAAGAGCTGTAAATAGAGCTGCTTACGAAACTCCTTCTGGGTAAGATCCTTTTTAACAATACCCTGCTTTGACTGCTCAGACTTCATCAGCTCATAAGAATTGATAATCGATATATCAAGAAGCCAGAAGAACATTGGCCACCATGGGCGAAGACACTTCTGCTGTGTCTCATAGCTTGCGCGCAGTTGATTTGCGATATCAACACCCCCCCCCCCCCCCATCTTATGATTAAAATCATCAATAATAATAGGGATATCAAGCTCCGCTGTCGGTCCATCAAAGGCTGGCCTAGTAATATTAGCATTTATTGATGTTTTTCCAGGACGTTTCCGAAGGCGCGTGATCCAGTCTGAGCCTCTAGTAATAGTATGGATAGTTGTTAAACCAGTAATGATATTATTATCTTGCCACATAAAACATAAGACTTCATCAATAGGCGCAGCATAAAGCTCATTCCACCTAAGCTTTGTGATCTTATTACTACCATCCTTGATTTTCTGAAGCGCTCTTGGGAAGCGACCTTTTGATATATTTGACCGAGTTGTACCAACTACACCAATACCTTGATTGCGAAGGTGTTTGAAAAGCTGTATCGATGTAAAGTAATTATCAAGATATACAGTATATTGGTTGCTCTGTATTGGTAAAGCTTTTTGAAGGAGGTGGACAACCTATATAGTATATTAGTAAGAAAGCTATAAAAGAGTATTATTAAATAACTTACTAAATATTTATAGACGCAGTTTTAGTTAGATGAGCCAGCTTTTCGACTTCAACCATTGATTTTATACGGCTCACCCATACCCAAAAGAGACAGTAACCTTTATCAGCTACAGCAAATAGCTTATATCCCTGAGGAATAGGTTTCTGGGGCATCTTTAGAGTATGCTGTGACCTTCCAAAGCAGCGAATCATCAACTCATCAATAGCGATATTACTTGATGGTAGAGTTTAGCAGAATAGAGACGCGTATGCGGCTGAGCGCGTACAAAAAATAATAATAGTACTTTTTTACAGCCAATCAGAGCTATTTATCAACAGTGGATAGGAATTACTGTTTCATAAGAGCGGTCAGGTCTATTAGCCACTCATATCTATATATTATACTCCACTTTGGTATACGCTAAAACTGCACAATACGACAGCGGATAACGTGGGTATATCGCACCTGGAATCCGATTCAACTACAGGGCCTGAACATAAGTTTTCTTTTATACCACAAAAATGTTAAACCACCCTCCTTACTGGATAAAACTCTTCTTTCAAAACTTACCTCGCAAACAGGGTCTTTCAGAATTAGAAAGAGAAGAGAGGAATTACGGTGGACCGTAATCCACGTAATCCATGTAATCCATGTAATCCATGTGATCCATGTAATCCATGTGATCCATGTAATCCATGTAATCCATGTAATCCACCGCTTAAAGATCAAAACAGTATAGCTAGAGGCCGGTACCAGCGATTAAGGGAACCAGAGAAAGAGGCAAAAGAGTGCTGCTTTACAAGATCTAACCTTGGAATGTTTGAATAGCAGTGTAAATAATTTCGATTTTCTAGAATACCTATCGCAGAGTTTCCTTTCGGGGGTCCACAAGTTGATTTACAGTCTCTTTTGACACTCAACAAACTCAGCCCCACTGAAGTTTCTCATTTTCCACATTTTCCTCATTTTCCTCATTTTCTTCATTTTTGTTAATTTTGGCAATTTTGGCAATTTTGACAATTTTGTTCTATGGTTCTGGGGTTCTAGGGGTTTACCCCTGAGTTGGAATTGGGAAGAATCTCACCCGTCTGATTCCGATATCACGATCTTGGTACTCATATCCACCTTATAAACCAGGGATCACAGGGAGAAATATAATATAGAAAAAATGGAAGAAACTGTCAGGGGCAAAAGCTATGAATTAAACTCAAAAACTCGTGCTTGGTCAATGCATTCGAACCTATGAAATATCATATTCGGAAACTAAAGTACACTACAAGTAAATCTTTCTCCACTTGAAATCCCGCAAAAACTCAACGCCTTCTCAACAGGATCTGTTGGTGGGTTTAGCGAGTTCCAGAGAGTAATTCATAACTCTGTGCTTTTAGATTGGCCCATCACGGAAATGTTCCATGGATTCATTCCCCCCGGAAGGAGTCTAGAAAGGGCCCATAGTACCCCATAGGGCTCCATCAAAACGTGATAAGACCATTTCTAAGATAAATCAATTAATTGTGGAAAATTCTATTTCTAGGGGCCTGTCCAATTCTGTTCTTTCTATTCTCTTAGTCTTCACTTTGTTTTTTCTCAATTCGTTGATCTTAGATCCAATTGAGCATCATGACCTCTGTCGTTCAGACCGTAGACCCTGTCATCCAATTGAAGGGTGATAAGAAGGTATGTATCTACTCTTTGATCTCGCCTGTTACACTGAATTACCTGCTGACTTCGTGAGTAGGCGCAGGATATCACTTACGGCTTCCTCAGGGACAAGATCCCAGCCCATTGCTTTGAACGCTCTGCCCTCACTTCATTCGCGTATCTGTTCCGTGATATCGTTTACGCCTCTATCCTGGTATACCTTGCCTTAAAGATTGATCTCCTGCCTACACCGGCCCTTCGTGCCGCTGCTTGGATCGCGTATGGCTTCGCTCAGGGCTGCGTTGGTACTGGAATTTGGATTATCGGACACGAGTGTGGCCACGGTGCTTTCTCCAAATACCCTGCTCTGAACGATACCGTCGGTTGGGCCACCCACTCGCTCCTGATGGTCCCCTTCCACTCATGGAAGATCACTCACGCCCGTCACCACCGCTACCACGGCCACATCGACAAGGATGTTGTCTTCGTTCCCTTCACCGAGTCACAATTGGAGAACAAGCAACCCGGTCTGCTAGATAAAATTACTGAGTTGGTCGAGGAAACTCCTTTCTACAACGCTATCACTCTGCTCGGCCACCAGATCTTCGGGTGGCAACTATACATGCTGTTCAACGTCAGCGCCGGATACAAGAGTTTGCCCAAGGAAGGTGGCGGCGAGAAACCCCTCCGCAACAGCCACTACGACCCCCTCGGCTCCCTCTTCACAAGTTCTCAAGCCCACCTCATCGCTATCTCAGACTTGGGTCTCCTCACCGTCGCCAGTACCCTCTACTACCTCTCCACCAAGATCGGAACCTGGAACATCGTGCTGCTCTATGTCATTCCCTACCTCTGGGTCCACCACTGGCTTGTGGCCATCACCTACCTTCACCACACCCACCCTACAGTGCCCCACTACGACGAGAATGCATGGACATTCGTAAAGGGTGCCCTCGCAACCGTTGACCGCCGCTTCGGCTTCATCGGCCGCCACTTGTTCCACGAGATCATCGACTACCATGTCGTACACCACCTCTTCCCCCGTATTCCCTTCTACCACGCTGAGGAGGCCACAAATGCCATTGTGCCTTTCCTGGGTGAGAAGTACCACCTTGAGGAGGAGTTCTTCCTCAAGTCCCTCGTCAACACCTTCAACAACTGCACTGTTGTCCACAACCCTGATGCTGAGGGTGCTTTGCACTGGAAGTTCAAGGATGCTGGAAAGAAGGAGAACTAGGTTAGACCATGGTGCAGGACATTTTCTGCATCTGCTTTGTCATGTATTTGTCTTGATGTGAATAGAGTTTAGACTAGACTAGATGAAGGATGACGTTATACTGAATTGATTTTCTGCTGTACTAACGAATGCTGGGAATATATCATCATTATTGCCGAAAACAGCTTGCAGACTCATCAATGTAGCTTCCAAGGTTAAGTTGGGTCTTCATATGTAGGAGGCTTCATCGAACATGATATTAGCGATTATTATGCACTCGACCCCCTAGTAGAGAGTTATCAAGTTCCTGATTGTGATCGTCATCCTGGGTAAGCTGAAGGTCGATGGCTGTATTCTTGATGGGCTTGATTGGCGAAGTCGTGTACATTGGGGACTCTTAAAAACGTAAGTCATGAGAGGAGAGAAGATAGAGAAGATGGAGACGTAGAGCCTTCTGAATCCTATATCTCCAATTCTTGTTTCTCCCCTAAGCTATCAGGTGTATTTGAGCTCTTAATCTTTTGATGTTTATTTATTCGGGTAACACTCACCTGAGCAATGGTTTACATCCCTTGGAGAGTCTTAACCTCCGTCTTTCCATCTTCTCGTTTTGTCTTCTCAAAAATCTAGCCGCGGAACATGATGAGCCGGCGAAAAGCAGAGTGCTGTGGCTCCAAAAAGGAGAGTTGTGAGTCTCAAGTGAAGAACAACAAACAGTACCATATTATGCTACGAAGTGAACAACCTATTCCCCACAGTGATTCTCATCATGATGGCTGTTATCACGACACCTCTTTGCTTCACCAAGCAAAGTTACACAATCAGTTTTCTTCATTAGCTCCGCTAGGTTCCGCTTCTCCCACTACCTCGTCTGCGAAGCGTGGTCGTGTCTTTTGGAACTTGAAATCTCCAGTGTATCTTCACAGCAATCTCAACATTATAATAGACTAATTCATCCTCTCTATCGATCAATACAATCAAGATATCAAAACTCGAAGCTTGAAGGTATTGATACATCAGGTTCCGGGTCTTTTTCCAGATTTCTCGTGTAGTCTACACGTTTAACATCCTCTCGATAATTTATCGTAATGATAAGCAACACTGATACTGTTCCATTGAATGATCAATTCTTTGCATGATATGGTCATTTCTCGAATATTGAAGGTAGAAATTCTACTTTTGATTTGAGGTATGCTGAGTCCTGTTTCATCTACATACTAAATCAACCTTTTAGACGTGGAAAGTTGCGTCGATATCTTCATCGCGTATGCTGAAGCTTAGCACTTGCATTTAATCTCTCTATCTAAGAGTTTATTGTCCTTCCAAATCATTGAATTCTTGAACGGCTAACCTCTTCTACAGCTGGGTTTATCAAGCTGACGAAGTTCAAAGCTTTTACCTACCTAGGTATATCCCTTCTTGAATTTCTCCTGGCTTCTTTCTCATATTTTTCTCCTACATAAGTATCTTCCAAGCTTATATCCCAATCCATGGACCTCTTCCAGCATCCCTCACTGCCATATCTCTCTTCATTGCCTTGAACACCTCGCTATATCCATATCAATCACTTCTTTATCATTGAAGTGATGTTAATCGTTTTTTAATTTCATCACTGTGGACTTTTCTCTTAATTACTTGTTCCTCAACCATATTTCCTCTTCAACTTTTGTTCAATTATTCAACTCTTCTTCAATTCTTCAACTCTTCCTCAACCCCCCTTCAACTCTTCTTCAACTCTTCTTCAACTCTTCTTCAACTCTTCTTCAACTCTTCTTCAACTCTTCTTCAACTCTTCTTCAACTCTTCTTCAACCTGTATTCCCAAAATCCATATTCTTTCTATCACTCTAGAGCTCCATCGACATCCACCACATCTTCCTTTGACATATAATCTCTCCAAATCATTCCTCCTAGCCAAATATCTCTTTTCAAATATCCTCCAACTCTCTAGGAATCCAATCTTCGTCCAGCAGATCCTTATTCACCACCAGAAGTCTCAATATCCCTCGATCAAACGCTTGGCAGTATGGCCAGTAATGCGGCTGACAGCATGACTGACGACGCTGGCATGCTTTACACTGATCACTACCCTGACTACTGTTTTTCCCCACCACACCTCTTAATCAAACGGCCAACACTATGCTACCGATACCATTGATTGATATGGTCCTATTTTTGCTACTACGGACAGTAATGAGTCCAGCGAGCCTATCATTGTCCTTGAATTCAACGCTGTTGCCAACATCCCCAACTACCCTGGTCCTTTGGTAATTACCATGGACAGCGTTCAGTCCGCAACTTTTCCAGCCATGGTGCTAGCTCTCAACTTGAACTTCTGTTACGCGATAATACCACCCGGGTGCCCCCTTCCACCCAGGCCTACAAGTCGTTCTATCTCATCACCAAAATAGGTCAGTCGACCCCGCGTAACAACGGGCAGTTTTGGTATTTCGAGGAGCAATTGAAGAAGTTCTTCGAAACAATCGAGGAGAGAAAGATTGTTTGGCCCAAAACGCAGACAACCCTTCTCATCTTCAAAACTAAATTCACTCACTCTCACTTTCACTCTCACTTTCACTCTCACTCTCACTCTCGCTTGTTATGGTATTTGGGTATATAACTGCTATAAAACCAGATATATTACCTTCTCTCTTCTTCCTCTCTCCAAATCTCAGCATCCAGGGAACCTCGCTCATCATACCAAAAACTCCGGGATCTACATCCATGGATCTCTTCAACACGCAATTAATGCAGTGGGAAGTTATAAGGATTTACTCACCAACTCTCTCGCATCGGTTTAGCGTTTTTCTTGAAGATAAAAGCTACGCACCACAGTCTATGATGCAACATCGGCAATAGACGCTAAAGCGTTTGCAAACTTTCTCGTGGGAGAGGATCAACAAACGGGCTGGCTGCCAGTCATGCTGATCTATCTGTTCTCTTTCACACCCGATATATAACCGATTCAACCAAAGATGCCTGGCACCTGATACACCACCTTACATTTTACTAGCGGGACTTTCACGTTGAACGACATTCTGGGAAGAATAAGGACACCCATTGCCCCGGCCCGAGTTACATCAAGAAAATACCATGGGAAATCTGCATATAAAACCCTTCAGCACTGTCGACGATGCTGAGCCCTCTATTCAATTTTTGCCAACCGCCAACAATGATGAATTTAGTGAGGCCGCCTTTGTCCAGAGCAACTTTGACACTGTTGTGCTAGCTCAGATTACGCTATTGCTCAGTCAAATTCAGCGAGGCTGCCTTTGGTCCACCGCAGTGATGGCCTGTCGCTGTGGTCATTCAAAGTGAAAATGTTTGATCCTTTGGCTGTAGCACTTTCAGTGCTCAACTTCAACTGCTGGTGCCCCCATCCATCACGGCGTATAAGTCGCTCCATTTCATCACTGAAACTGGTTAGTCAACTCAGCGCAAAAGCGGCCGGGAGGATGAGGGCACCCCCTGCCCTGGCTCCAAGCGGGCCAAGAATGAAAGCACCAAGGAAAAGGTGGATAATAAGCCCTCAGGTTCTACCAAGACCCGAGTTAGCATTAATCTTCCCAAGGTGTGGGCTGATTTGGGTCCCGAGGATAAATACCTCTGGGACCTAAAGCAGGTCCTGCACATGAAGTGGGTGGTTGTTGTTCCGGCATGGAACAGCCGATTCGGACTCTCCTTCCTGGAGAAGTCCTCGAGCTGCTGGATAGACCGCCTCAAGCGGGTCTATCGCGCTGCTCAGGAGGCTCTGGTCTGAGGGTCTGAGTCGGCTGTCCCATCTGGCAAATGTATTCATGTATAATATTTTGTATAAATTAAACTTTTCTTAACTTGGCTTGAGATATACATTTCTTACTATAAATGCCGTAGGTTCCATGTATCAAGGTACCTGGATAGGTATGGTGGAACATCATGACCCTGATGATCTTAGTTTATTAACCTTGAAAGGAATATTTAGCCAGAAACCCTGAATATAATGTGATTGATGAATGCGTAGGAACTATTCCAAGGTTTGCCTTCCAAAAAGTCTACCTAGGTATTGGGGTCCTTCTTCCTTTCAGGGATCTTCAAAGGTTCTATTCAAGACTTATTGATGGGTTTACTAGTATGGTGGCTTAGATTCTGATAATTTTAGAGGTTTGATCTACTACCCGGGCATTTTACCTGACTGGAGGTAACTTGGTGTAAACCACTGGAGACAGATTTATATCATCTATGGGTGGATATCTAATATACATTCAAGGTTCCAAGGTTAGAGGCGAGAGAGCTTTAGGGCTAGGGACTTCTATAATCTACCTAGGTACCTAAGCAGTCTACGGCATTTACAATAAGAAGTGTATACCTCAAGCCAAATTAAAAAAGTTATTTATACAAATATTATACATGAACACATAGCCCGGATGGAGCAGCCGACTCAGACCCTCAGACCAGAGTCTCCTGAGCAGCGCGGTAGACCCGCTTGAGGCGGTCTATCCGACAACTCAGAGACTTCTCCAGGAAGGAGAGTCCGAATCGGCTGTTCCATGCCGGAACAACAACCACCCACTTCAGGTGCAGGACCTGCTTTAGGTCCCAGAGGTATTTATCCTCGGGACCCAAATCAGCCCACACCTTGGGCAGCTTAATGCTTACTCGGGTTTTGGTAGAACCCGAGGGTTTTTTATCCACCTTTTCCTTGGTGCTTTCATTCTTGGCCCGCTTGGGGCCAGGGCAGGGGGTGCCCTCATCCTCCCGGCCGCGCTTGCGCGGAGTCGACTGACCCGTTTCAGTGATGAAACGGAGCGACTTATATGCCGGGGTGGATGGGGGCACCCGCAGTTGAAGTTGATTTGTGCTTGAACTGAAAGTGCTGGGGCCATCAACGGCTTCAACAGCCATGGTGTTGAATCGGGCATTGTCGGTAGTGAGATCATCACGAGCAGAGTTATAGTTGTAGCCAGCCGAGGCGTCAAATTCAGGACCAAAAAAAGCCTCACCGGACTCATCGCTGTCGGTGGTAGTGACAGGAGTGTCAGAATGATCAAAGTTGGCAGATATAATACTGTCAGAATTATCTGAGTTGGCAGTGACAATAGTGTCAGAATTATCGAAGTTGGCAGTGACGGTAGCGTCAGAACCTTCTAAGCTGGTAGTGAAAGTAGTGTCGGAATAATCGGAGTTGGCAACGGCGTTGAAGTCAGCGCAATTGGAGGCAAGCTTGCTGCAAGCGATGCTGTCGGCGGTGACAGCAGTGTTAAAGTTGATACGGAGAATAGAGTCGCGGTCGTTCAACCCATAGGCATCAAGATTAAAGTCCTTATCCGCGTCAGCATCAAGGAGATTGTATTCGCCAATGTTGCTATCATCGCTAGCAACCATGAAGATCTGGCGAGGGTCGATGCAGCCAGCATCATTACGGGCAGCAAAATTGTCGGCAGCAGCATTGTTGGCAGATTGCTCATAATTGAAAATAGATAGTTTGAACTCATCACTGTCAATGGCTGCAAACAAGCCTTCGAAGGCGTTGGTAGGCAGATCATCAAAGCTGGGGTCGGCAAATCCGGGGTCAGCGATGCTGGTACCAGCGACCGGAGAGTCAAAGGCAAGGAAGTTAAGGTTGCCCATCCTGAAAAACCGAGAAAATCAGACCGAAGTCAAAGTGGTTTAGATGATTACTTGGTTCGAAGTGAATGAGTTCGAAGAAAGAAGGCAAAAGAGAGGATGAAGAGGAAAATAGGAAGACGAGGAGGGAGAACAGAAGTAGTTTTGTTGAATTTAAAAAACAAAGTGTGGAGTCTTCACGTCTTCACGTCCTAAATTCGAAGGCGATACAAGCCGCCAGTGGTTGACGCGCTTGACGTGACGAGCTACTATCACGTTTATCTGATAGACATGTAAAGGATCTTTCATATCTTCTCAATCGGAGCCCATTTCTTCGCAGACCATCCAATGAATTATCTAGATACTCCTATATGACTGAAAAACTCATCTTATAGTAGCAATTATATGGTGCTGGATTAAGCTAGACCCTGAAAATCTTGAAGAATCATGAACCCTAAAGCTTATTTACGCTCCCATACTTCCCTAGCCGTTAATTTAAGCCACCAGAAGGTCATATATAGGCAAATTTTATATTTGAGCTTAAATGATTCTCAGGTACATATTTAGCTATAGGCTGGCAAAAGTTCAATGCTTTCAAGCATGGCTTCATTCGTCAATGGGGTTGCGTTTACCCAGTTATCCCAACTTGAAGCTAAGAATACTGTGACTACAAGCTACAAATTCAGCAAGAGCTACCTGATTATCAGATAGAATTATTAGATGATTTAAATGATAACAGACAGGATGTTCCAAGCATCAATATGTAAGATAATACTCTATAAGAATTCGAGGCTGATCAGAAAAAGATCTCGTTCAATTATTCCATGTTTTGAGCACTGTTTGTTGATCGTACACTGGAAGTAAGAAACCAGTCGTCAAAATAAAAAACCAAACACCTCCACGTGTGGTATTCCTCGATATAAAATACCATATTTTGCCGCATCAATCGCGGACATGTCAAAACCATTGTTCTCAACAAACTCTAATCTGATGCGTCTTTCAGCTCCCAATCAAGAATTAAATGGAAGTACTTTATTTGGAAGTACTTTAACTTATTATGGAACTCAATGGAATGCACCAGCTGAAAACCTCATTGGAGATTTTGAATTGATTTGTTGAGAAGAAGGTGTCTCGTTAAGTCGACTAGGTTTTGAGGCTCAACTTCAGTTGCTAGGTAGTCACGTTATTGTCTCACTGCTGAATCAAGATTAATTGCGTCATCTTGTTTGCTCTCAATTTCAAGTCTCAAAGCTGCAGTAAAGCTCTCATACAGTCTGCAGATATTGATTCCTATTCACTACAAATCTTGATCTTACCCCTCGTCATTACAACAGCTTGACTTGTGCTGAACCTATATTCTGACAGATTCCGTTTCCCCAAGTCTCCCCTCAATAATATACATACATCAGCCGACAGCCGACAGCCAACAAATCCAGTGACCGAGGCAGACCAAACAATTATATTTTTTACAGGACATGGAATCTCGATGGGATCGAGAAAGTCTACCCAAGCATGCTTGCATTGACGCGTTGGAGGTTTAGGTTCAATATTTGCCTCTTGAGTATTTCCTCAGTATACCAATTATCTGTAGGCCCTCTAGTCTCGTGTGTTCACGCAAAATTTGCTCATTATGCCTTCTTCATCCTGTGATATCCTCATTCAAGTCCGTAGATACTTTGACCTCGGGCACCGCTTGGCCGACAGCATACCTCTCATTTTTCAACAAACTGTATTGCTATATAGTCTATTCATGATACCTTGGTATTTCCGAACGCATGGTTTGTATGTAATTTTGCAGATGTGTATCCGGAAGTGATCTCTATCCAAAGTGATTTCTATATCCAGGTAGGAGCTCATCACCTAGGCATCTCGATTCCAAACAAAAATCGAAAGGTCCAAGCAATTCATCACTTCCAATATTTCATATCTGATTTTTATCGCCATAAATTGGCTGAGTCGACTTATTTGCCTTCGCGTTCTGCCGGTGATAATTGTCGTGATAATTGGTCACGTGACGTAAGTTAGGGCTAATTTCTTACTCCCAACGAATCTCATCATCCTTGATAATGCGTACTTTTCACTGCTTTCTGAGCTGAACTTCTTTAAGAAGAGCTACAGCATCAGGATCTAGGAAAATAAATGTCAATCATAAATTTGCAGAATAACTGGCTGAGAAGGGCAATCATTTGAGACAATATGTGCATGTGGAAAATTTCAGCACTTTGAGATGACGCCATCAATAAATCGAGCTCTGTAAACCGTTCATTGCCAACTGGATGATTTGGCAGAGCCCAAAACTTTTGTATGATCTGTTCTTGGCCAAGAGCAAGTAACTGGGTATGTTTCTCCGTCTCTGACTTTCTGAGGATTGATGATCGGTGCAGACCTGCCAATGATTCCGCGCTGTGCTTATATCTCGAGTCGGACACTAGTTTCTCTCCTTAGCATCATCAGGCGGCTTGTCTGAGCTTCACTCACTCTCTTAAGATAGCAGGATATCTGAATTCATTCATTTTCAACTTTCACACCGTGAACACTGAGATTTGCTCCATTCTTCTCCGCGTTTTCCTGACGCCATAACCGTCACTAAGTGGGTCTCATAACGTCCATTGTTGATTATTATACCATGGGCTGACACGTCACCCAAGGCCTGCTGTGTTGACCTTTTTCGTTCTATCTATCGGTTACAAAGCTACTTTTTCAACAGTGATCAATTCCTCAAACGGATGCCGACCTACGAGCTGTCCCTCGGCATCACAAGATCCAACCATAGTCAAAAATATATACACCCTGCGACCCAGCCAGGCGGTTTTCCTTTACCGGGCTCTTCTGGGGAGTCCCGTATTTTAAAACATCTTGAAGACACCTTGATACCTTGGTACTATCGAAGTGAATTGTTGTATCGGAGGAAATGCGCGAGATATTGGAAATAAATAATATGGCTTAGTCCTGTCTTTACAGCTGCCGTAATCACCGTCACCGATTGACTGGGTACTCACTGGTACACACGCTATGTATGTTGGTAGCGTGTTTACTTTGTGTACTAGTGATTCCACTTTTCCCGCACTGGCGGGTGTGGTGATGTGGTTTCTACGTGACCAATGATACAGCTGTAGCTGGTCAGCGATACAACTAAAGATGACTTCGATCGAAAACAATACATCACAAGCTTGAGTGACTTCCAACCTGTTGTCAACACTAACGAATCTCTCTCTTCTGATATATCATCTAGTCGCTACCCCAATTCTTTCCCTCTATTACTGGTGCTTCACCAGACACCAAATATGCTTTCAATCCCTAGGTCATTCCAGCTTTGATCTCTAAGACTCTTTGCAACTTTCTCTCAGCATTAACAGGTGTCGGGTCTTTCGGATTATAAGCCTTATGGCGAAAACATGTTGAGTGCTACTTACAATCATCTTGAGTTCCAACTTCTTGAACTAGCTAACCTCGATATTTTGGTACTTTTAACCTACCTGCCTCCTTCCTACCCACCGGTCCAAACAATAAGACTCTTCTCTGCGATGCCAATACTCTACCAGATCGCAATCTGGCTACAGATGCAAATAGTCTTCAAGATATTTTACATTCTTTTTGCAAATGTATTGCTTTTCTCAAACCTGAATCTAAGAAGGAGAAACCGAAAATTTGAAAGGACCCACTGTTGTCATAGATCATCCTCTATAATACCCGCATACACATTTGATATCTACCAAATTTTACGTACTCTTACCGGCAGCAAATATACGGCGGATATTACAGCGTAGCCGTCGTAATCAAGTCCCAGGACCATGGGTAGAAGAGATTCCAAAGGGTGGCCATTACCGCAACACTCCACCGAGAAGACTCATCACCTACTACAAGGGATACTGTGCATATACCAATAGCTCTGCACCGCAAAAGTATCTTTAAAACTATATCAGTACCATAAAAGCCGAGAACTCGGTACATGTACCCAGGAATGCACTCAAAGCCCAATCAACTAGCATAATGCCGAATAACAGTCGGCAGAACCTATAAGCAGTGATAAATCCAGCAAGAGCCTTTCTTCAGAAGTTATTGATCTGATGCTAATTATAGAATAAGTAAGTCACTAATTTAAAACTGCGAAGACGAGCAGATTGATCCAGGTCCACAGAAGTAGTCCGAACCCATTATCCACTTTTACTGCAGTAAGATCACGTGACTCGAAGACCCTGTCAAATGGAGGTCGACTACCAAGGAATAGTGGATTCTAGTGGGCAAATGAGAACGCAGTATGCGTACCAAAGTGTGTATGTGTATCTATTGTAGAATGGAGGAATCCCATTGTGGGATTCCAATGCTGACTAAAATAGATTAACTATAAATGGAATCGGGCCTTTGACAGACCCTTCATCCTCGACCCCACGCCGACTCTTTTACATCCCTTAAGGATTTTGTACATAGTTTGTGACCTAGCTAGTTCTGAATCTAAGACTAGCTAATACCCTTCACAGATATAGTCAGGTGGAAGGTGATAAGGCTTCTCTTTTTTTGACCAGAGCTCCTCTTCAGTAGTATTTTTTGATACATGTACACTAATATAGTTAAAAACAGCAATAAAGATCTTAATCTCTGCTGATGTCGTTGGTTTCCATGGTCGTGCGTGAGGTCCTCCAGCACCTTAAGTTGCTGCATACTTATTACTATCTAAGAATAGTAATAAGAAGATATGTTGATCAAAAATAACCTGACTAGACCATTTCTGATATAGTGGAGAGATTACTGTTTGCAGCCATCATTATTATGACCAATTCCAGCTGATTCCTGCTTGCATCAAATTGTTCCATTTACATCTTCTTAGCCTGATATTACTTACGTTTGCGTTCTACATCCTATCCTATGTATATGACCCTGAAATCCAGAGATCTTTGGGTCAAGCCAATCTAATTCACCTCATCTTTACCATACCTTTGAGACATTATTTGCCTTCCTTTGCTAGTAGTCTGGCATCGTATTACCCTTTACCATATCGGCCTAATTCAGCCACCCTGACCCACTGATTCCCTAATCCGGAATTGTAACAGGTTGATACCCGATGAAATGCTCAGTCTCTGGAGAGACTGCGCTCCTGGCATCTGTGCGGAGCCGAACGAGCCATAAGAGCATCGGGTCCCCAGGACCCCTTTCCCTCCCTTAGTCAATTCTTCTTGTTTACCAATCGGATCTTTACAGCGTACAAATTCCTGCATTCATCCCGTAACAGTAGCCAATTCTTAAGAGATCCCTCTTCAAGTTGGGTAAAAATATGACGAGAATGGCGTTTTTCAGTAACACTTTCAACACCAGCTAGACGGCGTTGTAAGGTTGTTCGGGACACATCAAAAGACTTAGATGCAGCTAAAACAGAAGGGATTGGCCATTTTCAATAGCTTGAATAGCTCATAAGACCCTTCCCTCCTACTCTACCAATTTTCTTTGCTTTTCAGTGCGAATTGGGGGCATGGTTGAGATTTGAAAGTAGTGTGTTGAAAAACTAGTAAATATTTAGTTGGGGTGCCGCGCAAAGGTGTTGCCCCCGGTAATGGTGAACCACATTAAGAACAACCCAACCTGTAGATAGACTTTCCTTCCACATCTTTGTATTCTCAGTTACAATTGGACCAACTACTTTGTTTGAGTCTTCATTTCCATTCATCGTAGTTTGACCGTGACATCTGGCAGAATTCTATGGGTTCTAGAATAACTATTAATCTGGGGTTTCAGGCAGAAATCAGGTAGGGAGGGGTCACTAAGGGGGGAGTCCGTTTAACAGTTCCCTATTCAAAATAGACTGTCTACCTGACCTGTTCAGCGAGTGTCAAGGGTTGGCTTTCCGATGAAAGCTACTCAATGTCCTATGCATGGTCGATACTATGGCGGGGTAATTTGCGCTTGAGTGCCTCTGGGAATGTCGCTTATTGGCCAGAATGGGCTTGATTTAGGCAAAGGAGACACGTAAGACCTCAGCCCTCTCCCCCAGATTCAACGAATCTCTCGCACAGCAGCTCTATAATGTCCTCATTATTCAAGGCAGGGAAACGACGCTCAAAGCCTGAGGATATGTACCTAGGCAAAATTGTCCATAAAGCTGGTCCACTGAAGGCTGAGATTCGTCTGGCACAGGCTGTCTCCGAGTTTGAAGCAGACCTCTCCACAGATCAAAAAGTCGACTTAACATCTTATAAATTCCAGCTCACCAAGACTCCGCCAACAATGCACGATGTTATGCGACTCACCGCTCACATCGATCGCCAAACATCTAGGAAAATAAACGGTGGCCGATGCTTTGGACCTCGTTTGACCAATATACTGCAGTCCATCCAGCAGTTCGCAGCCCTCGGAGACATTATAATCGGCGGCTCGCAGAGTCTTATAGCATGTGGCGTCTGGTCAATTGCGCGGTTTGCGTTGATGGTCAGCTTTTCTCTTCGTGCTTCCTTTTCACTTAGCTGACATCATAAAAGGCAGTTGTGAACTTTTCGTCTCAACTTGAAAAGTTATCTAGTCTATTCATGATTGCTGGTCGCTCGGCGCCACGTTACGACAGATTAGCGCTATTGTATCCCCGGTCCCAGGCGCTACAGTCGCACCTATCAGAGTACTTCATTGTCATCGTTCAGCTCTGTCACCATGTCTTAAAGTTCATGAAGAAGCCAGCCCTAGGGCAAATGGTATCGGATTTTGTCAGCTTCGAAGTACAAAGCTTTCAATCAGAGCTTGAGCAATGGGCAAGCTCTATCAAAGAAGAAGTGTATGTGCTCAATATTGAGGAGCAAGGTACACGCTTCAAGACATTGATGCTCCATTCTAAATCTGAAGATAACCGTCAAAGACTCGAGAAACGCGTCCACGTGCTTGATACTTGCTCCACATACGATCACCAGATGACATGGAAGCAGATCCGAAAGCTAGGCAATGCATCCTTTGTTCAACAGACTTCTGAGTACACGGCTTGGAAGGATAGCACGGGTTCTACATCCTTGATATGTATAGGAAAGCTGGGATCTGGCAAATCGGTTTTACTAGCCAACATTGTTGATGATCTCAACCTTCATATAAATGGAGCTAGACATCCTGTGGCCTACTTCTTTTGTCAACACGATCTCCTCGAAAGCCTTAAGGCAGAGACGATTATCAAGTCTCTGGCACGACAACTGTTGCATATCTTAGATGATCTCTCTAAAGCAGACGACATTCTCGATGGGACCAGCCCGTATTATGATTCTGAGACGATACTTTGCCTGCTCGAACATGTCTTGCCGTCTAGCTTCAAGGCATATTTTGTCTTAGACGGCTTAGACGCGTGTGATCCTTATCAGAAAAAGGAGTTAATTAAGAACATTAGAAGGCTCCAGTATAGCTTTACACTGCATCTCTGTGTGTCTCTCAGACTGGAAGCTGGTAATATCACTCATGAAAGCATAGAACAATTTTCTAATCATAGTATCGTGACAATTCCTGAAGGGAATCCCGATATTGAGGCTTTTATCAGCACTGAATTGGAATCGCGTATTGAATCTGGAGATCTGGCAATAACAGACCCTACTGTGATAATTGAGATCCAAGACGCTTTAATGAACGGGGCCCAGGGAATGTTTCTCTGGGTATATCTTCAGATCGAATCTTTATGCACCGCCAAGACTGATGAAGCTATTCGCCAAACTCTAGCCGAACTACCAAGAAATCTCCCAGAAACATTTTCTCACATCCTGAAAAGATGTGCAAAGTTAGGAGAGACGTATCAGACGCGCATATTGGAACTCATCACCGTTGCCTACCGACCCTTGAAAGCGAAAGAACTTCAAGAAGCCTTGAGCGTAGTTCCCGGAGAAACAGAGTGGAACTCTGCTCGGCAGCTCAGCGATGTATATTCTGCGCTGGCCTGTTGTGGAAGCCTTATCATAGTTGATGAAGAAGATCTTACTGTTAGGTCAATTCATCATAGCGTGAGGCAGTTTCTACTTAGTGGATCTTATATTTGCGCCGACACCGGCGCTATCTTTACAGAAGAAAATGCGTTCAGGATAATGGCAAGTATCATAATCACTTATATGAACTACGGTATTTTCGAGACTCAAGTGTCCAGTACTGTACTACCACAGGTAAATGGTGAAGCTATGCCATCTAAGATCATTCGGTCAATGAATCATGTTCCAAACCAAGCTCGCAATCTTGCGATTCAATTGTTAAGGTCGAAGAGAGAGCCAAAATTTGATTTGACAAAAGCTCTTGAACAGGCGAAAAGTCGATTCAACTCCCCTGATGTATATCAGTTCCAACTTCGCTTCTACGCAACAAGATACTGGCGACGGCATATTGGCTTTATCTCAGCACTGGATGATCCTGCCCAGTACGCACTACTACTTCGTCTATTTCAGCGAGGTATATTTGATATTGGTGCTAGAGGCGATGGCGATCATACTTTGGTACTTTGGGCAGTGAACAACGGAGACGAGGCTGTCTTCAAAATGCTCATTGAGAAGAACAGTGACCTGGTGAACGAAAGCAACCCAGATATACTGTACCTGGCAGCAGAAAACGGATGTGACCGCATTTTTCAACTGATTCTCAAGCACCTGCCATTCCGATTCTCGTGGTATATGCAAGAGGCTTTATTCCGGGCAGCAAAGAGAGGTCACGCAGCAATTGTTAGGGCACTTTTCGAGAAAGCTCCCACCCTCAACAGTGAACAAGCGTTATTTGAGGCAGCAGAGAGTGGAAAATTCGAAATTGTTGAGCTACTCATCGAAAACGGCACCAACCTTGAGAGCCAAGACAAATATGGAAGGACACCACTGCTTCTAGCAGCAAAGAATGGGGATTTGGAACTTGTTCAGCTACTCATCGAAAAAGGCGCCAACCTTGAGAGCCAAGACGAAGATAGAAGGACACCACTGCTTCTAGCAGCAGAGAATGGGAATTTGGAACTTGTTCAGCTACTCATCGAAAAAGGCGCCAACTTTGAGATCCAAAACAAATATGGAAGGACGCCACTACTTCTAGCAGCAAAGAATGGGAATTTGGAACTTGTTCAGCTACTCATCGAAAACGGGGCCAACCTTGAGAACCAATATTATTTTATGCTTACCCTCGCAGCAAAGAATAGACACTTAGCAGTTATTCAGCTACTCATCGAAAGGAGCGGCGGAATTGAAGGACGAGACACATCCGGCAAGACACTACTGCTTCTAGCAGCAAAGAATGGGAATTTGAACCTTATTCAGCTACTCATCGAAAAAGGCGCCAACCTTGAGAGCCAAGATAAATATGGAAGGACACCACTGCTTCTAGCAGCAGAGAATGGGAATTTGGAACTTGTTCAGCTACTCATCGAAAAGAACGCCAACCTTGAGAGCCAAGACAAAGATGGAAGGACACCACTGCTTCTAGCAGCAGAGAATGGGAATTTGGAACTTGTTCAGCTACTCATCAAAAAAGACGCCAACCTTGAGAGCCAAGACAAATATGGAAGGACACCACTGCTTCTAGCAGCACAAGATGGGAATTTGGAACTTTTTCAGCTACTCATTAAAAAAGGCGCCAAGCTTGAGATCCAAGACAAATATAGAAGGACACCACTACTTCTAGCAGCAGAAAATGGGAATTTGGAACTTGTTCAGCTACTCATTGAAAAAGACGACAACCTTGAGATCCAAGACAAATATGGAAGGACACCACTGCTTCTAGCAGCAGAGAATGGGAATTTGGAACTTGTTCAGCTACTCATCGAAAACGGGGCCAACCTTAAGAACCAATATTATTTTATGCTTACCCTCGCTGTAAAGAATAGGCACTTAGCAGTTGTTCAGCTACTCATCGAAAAGGACGCCAAGCTTGAGAGCCAAGACGAAGATAGAAGGACACCACTGCTTCTAGCAGCAGAGAATGGGAATTTGGAGCTTATTCAGCTACTCATCGAAAAAGGCGCCAACCTTGAGATCCAAGACGAATATGGGAATTTGGAACTTGCTCAGCTGCTCATCAGCAATGGGGCCAACCTTAAGAGACCGCATCTATATACCACAACAGCATTGCTACTAGCAGCAAAGAATGGGAATTTAGAACTTGTTCAGCTACTCATCAAAAAAGGCACCAAAATTGAGATCCAAGACGAATATGGAAGGACACCACTACTCCTAGCAGCAAAGAATGGGAATTTGGAACTTGTTCAGCTACTCATCGAAAAAGGCGCCAAAATTGAGATCCAAGACAAATATGGAAGGACACCACTGCTCCTAGCAGCAGAGAATAGGAATTTGGAACTTGTTCAGCTACTCATCAAAAACGGCGCCAACCTTGAGATCCAAGACGAAGATAGAAGGACACTACTGCTTCTAGCAGCACAGAATGGGAATTTGGAACTTGTTCAGCTACTCATCGAAAAAGGCGCCAACCTAGAGAGCCAAGACGAATATGGAAGAACACCACTGCTTCTAGCAGCACAAGATGGGAATTTGGAACTTGCTCAGCTACTCATCGAAAAAGACGCCAACCTTGAGATCCAAGACAAATATGGAAGGACACCACTGCTCCTAGCAGCAGAGAATGGGAATTTGGAACTTGTTCAGCTGCTCATCAAAAAAGGCGCCAACCTTAAGAACCAATATTATTTTATGCTTACCCTCGCAGCAAGGAATAGGCACTTCGCAGTTGTTCAGCTACTTATCGAAAGGAGCGGTGGAATTGAGAGACGGGATATATCCGGCAAGATACTACTACTTCTAGTAGCAAAGAATGGGAATTTGGAACTTTTTCAGCTACTCATCGAAAAAGGCGCCAACCTTGAGAGCCAAGACGAAAATGGAAGGACACCACTGCTCCTAGCAGCAAAGAATGGGAATTTGGAACTTGTTCAGCTACTCATCGAAAAAGGCGCTAACCTTGAGAGCCAAGACGAAAATGGAAGGACACCACTGCTTCTAGCAGCAAAGAATGGGAATTTGAAACTTGTTCAGCTACTTATCGAAAACGGCGCCAACCTTGAGAGCCAAGACAAAGATGGAAGGACACCACTGCTCCTATCAGCAGAGAGTGGAAAGTTCGAAATTGTTGAGCTACTCATCGAAAATGGCACCAACCTTGAGAGCCAAGAGAAATATGGAAGGACACCACTGCTTCTAGCAGCAAAGAATGGGGATTTGGAACTTGTTCAGCTACTCATTGAAAAAGGGGCCAACCTTGAGAGCCAAGACGAATATGGAAGAACACCACTGCTTCTAGCAGCACAAGATGGGAATTTGGAACTTGCTCAGCTACTCATCGAAAACGGGGCCAACCTTGAGGGACCGAATGTATTTGGCACAACAGCACTAGAATTAGCAGCTGACAGTGGGCACTCGGCAGTTGCTGAGCTGTTCATCGAAAAAGGCGCCGACAGCCTCGATATATTTGGCTAGATAGCGTTATTGGTAGGAAATGGTCCCTCTAAGTAGTTATTCCGAAAAGGGGCTGTTGTCTTCTAGCTGAAATATCCCTTCTTTTAGCGGTTCTCTTCCTATATATTAAGGGTCAACTTAAGTTGACTCCCCCTTCTAGTATATTGACTCCCCCCTGCGTACAAATTCAGGCATCTATTTTTTTGCCAATATTTCTGCCAGTTCTATGGAATAACTATTTAGCCGAAAAACTGGCCAGTTTTCCGGTCGCATTTTAAACTCAACTCCCTTCCCTCCTTTACAGTGGGGTCTGATAAAAATTCGGACGGAGTACTTCGGCCCTACAATTCCTTTTCTGGTGAAGCTGTATAAAAGAGAAACATAACTTGATAGTACGTCTGCCAGACACTTGATGCTTTCTACCGGGGCGGCTGAGAAAGATCTTGGAGAGATAACCTCTTGAGATGATTCTATAACTACCGTATTTGGCACACTTAGTGTGCAACACATCTCAGCACATAGCAGCATTTTTGATAGCGGCAAAAACGTGAAGTGACGAAGCACATGCCGAGCTTGTTATCATATTTATACTACCATAGTACGTTTTCCCGGAACTTAATCCAACCCTAGAACCGACGCTAGACCATGAATAGTTAGATCCCGATCTTCACCGCCGGGTACTTTATATACGTATTATGCCACCAATAATTATCAGGTCTCACTAAAATGGTCGTTCATTCGAGGAACCTTACTACTCTTACACAATTAATTTACGGAAACTAACGCCTTATATCCTTTGGAACGCTTAGTTACAAGACCAATCAATCACCCATACCTCTAAAAGTTGATACTGATCGATCACGTGATGGAAATGAGATGTCAAATGGAGGTCTGACTACCAAAGGAATAGTGGATTCTAGTATGCGTATGTGTGTATGTGTATGGTGGGATTCCAATGCTGACTAAAAATAGACTAACTGTAAATGGAATCGGGCCTTTGACATGAAATTTCGTGTGCTTGACCCTGACCCTGAGCGCCCTCATAAAAGCGGCGGCACCTAGGAAGACCCATCCAGTATGGAAAATAAGGCACATGGAGTTTACCTAGGTACCTGTTAGGTATCTCAATGGTGGCAGAATCTAGCCCAGGGGCATAGCAGTCCCGAAAAGCTCACGTAATACAGTAAACAGGACATAGTAACTTGTAAGTGAGAACCTCCATTGAATGGCATATGCCTAGGTGTTAATGAATATCAACTTATTAACAAGAGACTCCGTAAACGAGAAAAGTAGTACTACTGACTTTGTATGTATTCAGGCTAATGAGGGGTTAAGTTCAAGAGAGCAGCACTAGAAACCCATCAAGGGAAAGATCAACGGTCTAAGCTGTACAAAAGCACAATTTGGCAGTAGCATGCGAATTAATATCACTATTTTTAGCCAATTGACGATATTCTTGTACGTATCTAGAATTGTGTATGTACTCAGTACTCCAAGAGACTATGCGGGCCTATTGTTGGCTGTGAAACATGCCTGCCTTAGAGCAAGGAGACCATTCAAAGTTTCCTTCTTGTGCATATTTTGTACGGGATATGCCATGTGACAATCCACTCTTCCTACCAAATGGTTCAACTTCGAGTATTGGGTCTTTTTTGTGCAGCAGTGTTGCCTGACAATGCAGCCTCCGGGTAATTAGAGTAATTCATGCTATCTACACCATTACATATAACAGTTGAGACATCGGGCTCAAAGGGCTTGAGCTAGGACCCATCTACCTATCAATACGCTCTATACCACAAATCCAGCCTTGAATAGTAGCGAAGACGTGCATTTTCCGTCAAAACTCTGCTTGAAAGTACGTGGCATGCCATGATTGACCAATTGAATAGTCAAATATATATCAGTCGACGCTAAGGGCCCTCAAGATAAGCTGAACAAGTCAAAATCGGATGCGTAGTTCGTTGATGCAAGGGATTGATTGGTCATAGTTTCAAGTATAGACCAGTGTGAGGTCATTCCGAGTCTTCCGCCAAGCAAGAGCAAGGTAGACCCATGAATTCCAGGGTTTTGGAAGCTAAATGGCGATCTTGATTAGCAGTATCACACAGTAAGATGAAAATGATAAAAAGGCGTTGATACCCCGCATTGACCTGCGCATTTCCCGTTGGAATCCATTCTACCAAGTATCAGGAGTTGACCCGTCATGTCTACCCTCACTGCGAGACGCGCCTCGGTAGATACTACCAATCGTCCTGATGAGTGGATGATTGAACAGGGTATGGCAGGTCACAAGCTGCCTATCCTTGATCAGAGCGGAAAGGGAACAGTGCATATATACCCCGCGGGGCCCACAAAGATTGTTCAAGATCAAGCGGCGATTCGGTCGGTCGGTGATCGTGCAAAGCTGTTTGCTCGAGAGCGAAAAGGTTGGAAAGGGTGAGGGTTCATCCCTTTCGCCATTACTGTGATTTAATTATTCGGCTAACCAAAGCAGCTATGTCGAATGGGAAAATTACCCCGAGAAAAAGAAAAAGGCACACAAGATCCTCACTTCTCAGAGCTTCCCGGAATGTCCCGACTATCAGTTTGGTCCAATTCCAGGAACCAACCCTGTGTTGACAGGCGATGACTTCAAAGCGTGGCACGCAGCCATAGGTGGCGAGCTGGCCGATGCAGCGGACGACTCGTGGAGGATAGTTTTGGAGGAAAAACACCCAGATATGCTTCACCTTCTCCAGTTCCCATATAACGGCGAGCCTCCTAAGCGACTCGTTACCTCAAAGGCAATCACACCAAACCCACTCCATTTCGTGCGGAACCACGGCGGGATTCCCATCATCGACAAGGATAACTGGGATTTATCCCTCGATGGACTGGTGAAAACCCCGAAGAAATACAACCTGGATGATATCATGGATGAAAGCCGATTCCCTCGGATGGAAAGAACTGTGACGATCCAGTGCTCTGGTACCCGTCGCATTGAACAAATTAGTCTGTACGGCGGACAGGGTGACGAGGTCCCACAGGCGCCTTGGGCAGAAGGTGCCATCAGTACAGCTCGCTATGTGGGTATCAGTCTGAAGAAGTTGATCAAAGACTGTGGAGGTCTGATCGAACCGGCTAAGCACCTTGAGCTCTACGGCGCAGAGACATATGTCAAGGACTTGGAGGTCGGCAACTATGTTGTCAGCGTTCCGTGGTCCAAGGTGAAAGCCAACGAGGTAATCCTAGCCTGGGAAATGAACGGCGAGCCACTACCCAAGATCCACGGATACCCTCTACGGGTCGTCGTGTTAGGGTATATTGGTGCGCGAAGTGTCAAGTGGCTGTACCGCATCAAGGCAATCGAAAATCCTTCCATGGCCCCGGTGCAGAGCAAGGAGTATCTATATTTTAACCAGCAAATTGGAAAGTACAACCTCCGTCCAACGGACGGTATCCAGATTCAGGAAATGCCTGTCAGCTCAGCCATCATGTCACCCTGGACCAAGCAAGCCGTTATCCACAACGGCTCAATCAAATGCCAAGGATGGGCTTACTCCGGCGGAGGTCGCTGGCCAGAACGCGTCGAATTATCAGCGGATGGTGGATTCTCGTGGTATGCAGTGCCGGAAGAGAATCTGTCCAAAAAGGGTCAGTGGGTGTGGCGAACATGGGAGATTGATCTACCATGCGATGTGGAAGGATGGATCGAGATAGTCTGCCGCTGCTGGGATAACTCACTCAACACTCAACCTCTCAATATCCGCGCGGCCTGGAACTGGGGTCTACATGTGACATCTTCGGCGCATCGCATCAAGGTCTACAGCATCAACAAAAGCCACGAACTAACGAGAAAGCGTATCGAGAAGTTTGAGAAGATGGGCATTCCTCTTGGCCCTGTTACACGCTATGACGCAGTTTCAAGCCAGACTGACGAGGAGTACGCTCAGTATTGGAAGACGCACGATCCTCGCGATGTGGATGAGTGATATATTAGCATGTGCCGATAGCTTAAATTTAATCCCACTGACTCAGTAAGCGAAAACGGATATACCATCTTGCCTGACCTTCCTGAAACGGAATAGATCGATATATGGCACAGGCCACGAGGTTAATCTGGCCCCTCATCTTTACTCATCACCCCTGACTAAGAGCTGCATATAGCCACGTTTTCTGGGATTCAAATAATGAGATCGGATTTATCGTATCCACGGATTGGCTGCTGTCTTCAGGCCCCCAAATCCTGAGAGATTTATACATGTCTACGGCAGTTGAGTAAAGGAGCACGCTTGATCCTGCTCATCTATATTCCACTTTCCACGAGGGCAATCCTTCACCATCACCCCGCATTCCTCCTAATTTTGTTATACGGACTGATATGTGATCTGGCTGGCTATACGACGTTGAAGCTGTATGATATCAGAAAGTAAGACTAGTCCAGAGCTGAGAAAGGTAGGGCTAGCATGATGTCATGGGTCTTACAATATGCCGATCTCGCAACCCGTGTAAAATAAGACTATGTCAGAGATCTTCATCTGTGGGGTTATTCATTTGAAGGTATCAGTTCATAAGCTAAGACTTCATACTTACATGGCACTCATATGACAATAAAAGAAATAAAAAATTGGTATCATTAACGAAAGTAGAGAAAAGTAATAGCCTAGACTGGCAACGTAACTCCGTATCATCCCTCGGACGGAAAGGAAGATGTACGATCAATAGTCCACTCCAACTCCCGTTCCACCCGAATAAACATAGGGCCTAGGTATTCCTCGAGCTCTTTGCCAGCCCTCCTTGAGCGAACCACGTGTGCAACGGTCGAAGTCAGCCCAATTTTATCATTGTTAGTCGGGTAATCGTCAGGTTTGGCCTCAAACGAGCTTTGAGAGGCTATATTCTTGCTGTGAGTGCTGTGGTTGCTGTGGCGGCTTGCATTGGCTCGATTCCTCAAATCGTGCATCGAGGTTGATCTGCGGAATGTCTTTGAGGTATTTTTGAAGAACATCAAGTGCTCTGCTTTCATGGCTGATCGAATGACAGGCTTCAGGGTTGGTAGAGAGGCGCAGATGATGCCGACGCAGGGTTCTACGGTTGACCAAACGTAGACTTGACTTATTGTCCAGGTGATGTCGGTTTCGTCTTTGAGAAATGTGAGGTAATGGATGCGGACAATACTTGCAATGCAGACACTGAACGAATGTTAGCAACGGCCAAAGAACATCAGATCAAAAGAGTACTCACAAGACACCTAACAGCAGAACCATGCTGATACTGATTTTCTGAGTGATTCGTACATCCAAGCCCCAAACAGTCGGCACTGGGACGAAAAGAATGAATACATCGGTAACAACGTTTCCTGCCGCGTTGCCGATATAGTAGTTGTAGAAATTATAGCGCCATGTACCATCAGTGCTAATAGTTGAGTTCCAGAAGTATGAGACGGGAGCCGGACAGCAGAGAATGGCAACCAGACTGCCGAATGCCCATATAGTGGTTGCTATAACACCAGCCCAGTTCCAATAGTTCATTCCAAAGACACGGCGGTAGAAGGCGAGAATAGAGAGCTTGATAACGAATAGTTCCAAAAGATATACGATCAAGGATGCGTAAAGAATCTGTCGCATTTTAACCATGCCGCCGATTGTCGACAGCCAGATATGTTTTCCCATTCCATAATTGCCAGCTGTAGCTATGTGAGCGTGGAATTTGTGATCGCAAGTGTTGTGGGAACATACCAACTAGGGCCGAAGCCAGAATGGCGATAAGTGGGACCTGCTAGCAGTCAGCATGAAGTCAATAACAAAGGATGTAGAATAACAAACCAGTGCAAAGGCGATGATCCAGTCATCGATCTTCAAGTTAGGCTTTAAACTGCGAAACTTGACAATGAAGCGAAAGAGAATGATTATCACAGCAACCCCACAAAGACTGACAACAGTCGCATTGTCCTTAGTAGTGCGCGACTCGGTCAAGTCTACATCAGAGGGTGCAGCCCCTATTAGTAACGTGATACTCTCAGCGTTAAGCTCTGTGAGGTTCATGGCAGCGATTCAGCAAAGACCTTGATGAAGAATTTTACAGTGAGGCCATATAGATAATAATCAAGAATCCAAGCTTGTCATGAACTCGAAACAGGGTTAAGCCTGCCCCTAAATGCCATAGGTCTCTCATGCAGCCTTGGGGCGACCCATTTCCTGAGAAGATTAATGGATTCTGGCCCCATTCTCTTCAAGCCAAAAATCGTAATCGATCCCATCCTTTCAACTTTTTAGAGGTTAGTGTGTTATTAGTACGGGGGGGGGCTAAAGTACATACACTCAATTGGATGATTGTGATTGGTTGTAGATGAAAATTAAAGCCCAAATCCCGCAGGAATCCACGTGGGCCAATTCGCCTCGTGCTTGATTTGCTTTCATATTTTCGATTGGACGTAGCTTAGGGTGAAAGTTTTCTCTGCAAAAACATCAAAACATCATGATGATCCAAAATGTCAGAAATTGTGAAAATTTGAGAAAATTCGACTTATAAATGCTACAATCAGCTTTTTGTCTTTAGCAGCGCCGTTTCAAGTGGGGCCAAACTGCAATGATTTACGCTAACCATATACGACTTAGTCTACTCATCCAGCCCCATCAAGCAATGTTTAAAACAAAGATAAAGAATGTAACTGACTGTTATATCCTTCAAATCACTAGAGGTTATCCTTCCTGCCAGACTCCTTGCGGACTTCTGTGGGGAATATCACCTGTTATGATTATTATTTTATCGTCTGATTCATGGAGCACTAGTGGCTAATAAGGAACACTAGCGATCTCCAAATCCGGTCGGCTGCATGGCTTCATATATTCGAGTCAATGCGTGATCCTGTGCCTTACTTGCATTGACCGGTGCCAAATCAAATCCACAATCCAGAAATACTGTCTTCCTGTACAAGATCTTCGCACGTGGCCGTGAAGCACGAAACATGGTGGAGAAGTATTCCCGAAAGATGGTGGGTCTATCTTTTAGGAGAAGGAATGGACGTGACGAATTATATCTGCTACATGCCTATGACCTGCCAGGTTTGGAGCTGGTACCTGAGAGAATTTACATTGCTACTCCACTGAGGTTATCTCTTTAGCGCTATGTAGATCACATCAATCCCCAGTCAAGTTCATACATCCAAATCATAGATCAAATGCGGTCTTGATGCTCCTTAATGCAGATAAAGGTGATTGATTGGACTCTGGTACCAGTACTGATTAACTCCATCTGTAGTAGAAAGGTCATTAAGGACACCTCAATCCTCGTGGAGTCAAGAAGTGGTAAAAATGATGGAATCCGTAAGCTTAACTAAGAACCTTCTTAGTTTAAAATCTATCATATTTTTAGAATAAAGTAAACCAAAATCAGTGGTAAATTCCAGCAACTCGAGTCGCTGGATGTGCCGGTTGTTGATATCTTGTGCCGCAGGAGTGTTGGTCATCTTCTCATAGTTCATGACTATGCGGCTCCGGGCAAAGATATCATTCGCCATGGTCAGGAGGTCATGAAAGTTTTGAAAGGTTCCTATTCTCTTAAGGGCCCTAGATTCCTTCTCAATAATAAATATCTAAATAGTGAAAGCCATCAGTACAACCGCAGTGATGTTTGAGAACATTTTGATGCAGGTTTCGCATGGTGACCAGTGGCCACAGAGTATTCTTGTTATACCATGGGGGCTCATTCTTATAGCTACTCTCCGGATACAAGAATGATTTCTCTCAAAACATCGTAAGTCACGGATTAATAAGAGAAGAGTAAGGGATAGTTATTGTAAATCAAATATGACATAACCCATTTCCTCGGTCGTATCATCATCAAGGGAATCGAACTTTGCCTCTTCTATCTTTTTGGAGAGTTCGGGCCCCAGAATAATATACTAGGTTAGTACTCAGATTGTAGATTTATGGATATATAGGCCGATTGATTATAGCACATGCCGAGTTTGGATCTTGTCTATGAGGATCTCTTGCTGTATACGTTTAACCCAAAGGTACCTAGGTATGATATCAGAAAGCGGAATTAAAGAAATTGCCTGCGCGAGCAGTTGTTGCTTGCAGAGATGACCTTGCCGTTGATATCCTGTTCCCCTATATGCCTGTTATTTTAGATTGCAGAGAACCACTGCTCCTATACTTACATTAAACCTCATTTTGGGAAGATAGAATTTCTTGTGTAATCCTTGCTAAATAGCGTCTTTCCGCCTAGTTCCAATGATACGATTGACCCCCCATCGATAAGGCGGAATTCATCGTTCCTAAAGGCGGCAAACCACCTGAGTAGATATCAAAGGTGTTGAATGGCAGGTCAGCAAATCTGAGGCCAATGACTTGGGGGTCAAAGCCAAGGAATTTGGGAGCAGTGATGTAGCTGCCCAACTCCGCTGAACTTCGGAATGCTAACGCCATCCAGTGATTTTGATAAATTCGTCAAGTGATAGGTTGGAAAGTTCTATTCAGAAAGTGTGATGTATGAAGTATGAACCATGTCTACTTCATATTGATAATCTGCACATTGATAATCTGCATATTTTTACATCGAAGTCATAACTCATATCACGGTTATTACCAAACCGAGCCTCATTAGTTAATGGTTAAATCAACGTCATTATTCAGCACACAACATTGTTGGCAATGGGCCTGCAACATAATAAACGGAGAACATTTCGTGGGGGAAGATAGAAATATTCATATCCCAGGAAAAGAGAAGTAAGAGACCTCTCAAAACAATACATGTAAGAAATCCACTAGACAAAACCAGTGAATATGTCATAGCGAGAGGGGGAAATCATCTGTTCATATAGAAAGAGAAAAAGGTATCTTAACAGGGCAAGTCATGATTCCAACTCATGACATAGACAAGAAAAGAAAAGAATATTCAAGATGGTGGAGTGGGTCGACAGAGGCATTGGTATTACACACCAGTGGATGGAGTCTCAACTTAAAGAAAAGGAAACTCGTCATACCTCTCTACCAACCAACAAACCACTCAGAAGAACCAGTACCTAGAACTTCGAAAATTCGTAGCCCTTCGACGGAGAGGGCGCATCAGCGGGACGGGGACGGATGACATCGCCATTGATCATGACGAATGGGTCAAGCTCGGGGTAGAGGACGTAAATCCGGTCACGCAACTCCCGAATCTTGCGGGCCTTATCCTCAGGCAAGCTCTCAAGCTCCTGTTCGAATGCGACAAGGTCACGGTGGGTGCGATCCAGCAGCTCCAGACGCTGAATATGTCTGTTGATGATATCTTGAGCGGCAGGAGTGTTGATAACCTTTTCATGGCTTTTGATGACTCGGCTGCGGGCAAAGATATCATTCGCAGTAGTCAGAAGGTCACAAAAGATACGAGAAGTCTCCATTCTTTTGCGGGCACTGTCGGGGATGCCAGCATCAAAGTCGGCGTGGAAGTTTTTGGTAGTAGATTCGTCGCCATCCACATTGTTAGGTGTCTCCAGAAGTGACTTCCTGGCCTTCTTGTCCTTCAAGACCTCCACCTTGGTGGGAGTTTCAATGAGTGCATTTACCTTGCCCTTCTCCTTTCGGGAAGAGAGCGATCCGAAGTCACGGAAGCGCTTTGTGATGGGTGTGCTGGGCAAAGTTGTAGTAATCTTCTCGATGGGAGAGTCGACAGGGCTGGTCACAGTAGCGGTGGTATCATCGACGGTGGTGTCGACAGTGGTGCTGGCACAGGAAGCCTCATCAGAGCTAGTAGGGTCCATCATCATGGGAAAGGTGCCACTTTTTCCGTACATGAACCAGTGATACTCGGGACAGGGATCCTAGACTGTGTCAGTTCAATTTCATTTTAGAATTACTGAGATCTCACCATGTTGTCAGATACCTAGTTGGGTTAATGAATCAAAGCTTGGAAGTGCAGAGGTGAATGTGAAATTGAATGTTGCAAACGAGGGGATGAAGGAGGGAAAGAGAAATAGAAAGTGAAAGTGAAATAGAAAGAGAAGGTGTTGAAATAAGAAGAGGTTTTATCAACTCTGCGTGCGCAGCGTTCAAAATTTAAATTGACCATATCTAAGTATCATATTTCACATCACCGTTCATTAATACTATCGTTATTACGACATCTTTCAAGATTGCTGCTCTTATTGAATGTACTTGTAGCATCAATTGATATTGGTCGCTTCTAACTATAATATGAATGCCAAAGATCAGTCAAATAATGACATCGAGAGGTGCTAAGATGTGGTATTTTACAAGTTTCATGCGTCACCTAGGTATTATTCTTTGGAAGCTGTCTGGAGGGAGATACTTGGAGTAAATATACTGGAAACAAAATGCTTCCTCGATATAAAGCCCTGTAGCCATAACATCATTTCATTCCGTAACTTCATAACCGTTCTACTAAAAACTTTGAAAAGACAAAAGCAGATTGAATATTGCTAGCTCATCGCACCCCCATACTTGGGAAGAATCTAGGCCCCGCGTATCCATGAACACGAATGCTCTGGATATCAATATTTCCATCAGATCGGGTATTCCAAAGCTTAATCAGAATGAACCGGCAAGAGCTATAAAAATGAATGATTAGATCAGAGTTTGAAAATTGGGGAATTGACATTGTGAAAAGACGTACGGGGCTGGGTCGAATTTGAGGGTCACAACGCTCTTTTCTCTGCTTATTGAGAAATGGGCAAGAGGTTTGAGTAATTGTGGTGTAGGACTGGCATTAGAGGAGATTGGAATTGGATCAACCAAACTTGGGGGTTGACGTCGTCGCAGGGTATCAGAATTTTGTAAGCGCATAGCATCAATACGGCGCGTTAATAGTAGGCGGCGATGGTTGAAGGTGCGGACGTTGGAATCTTCGGGGTCTTCCTCCCAGCTTGCGCTTTCGTCCTCGCTAGAATCCTCTTCTGCGATATCGATAATGGGCAGTTCATCTTCATCTTCGCATTCCATGAAGGCATCATCCGGAGAATCGGAGTTATCGTGGTACTCAGTGGTAACGCGAAAATCTTCCTGTAATTCGTTTGACTGGTGCTCGGTGTTTTCAGTGGTTGACAGATTCTCGGTGGTCGACAGGTTCTCGGTCGTAGACTGGGAGTCACTGTTGAGGCTAAGAGACAGGTGTGGAGATCGAAAACCAATCATGTATTCTTCAGAAGGTTGTACGCCCGTCCGCCGAGAACGACGATACCTTCGCGAAGTCGGATCAATAGTGGGTTGTATATTCGTGATAGTGGTCAAATCCTCGGATGACATAGACACGAATACCATACCATCTTGGCTTGGTGTTTCATACCCGTTTCGAGTCTTGAAAACTATTTTCGTGAGGCAAAAAGGTGCCTCGTTCAGGTGACGAAGAATAAGATTGCAACTACCAGACTTGGAACAGTAGACCGACTGGTCACTGCGCAGGACATTCTCCGGAAAAGAGCTGCCTCCATCCGGACCAAATATCCCACCGTCACAGCTGGCAACCTGCATCTTCAGAGGGCCAGGAACAACTTGACCATGGTGGCCGTAATTGAATATGGCTGATTCACCCTCCCTATTGTCATCGGCATCTGTCTTACGGCGCTTCGCTCGACCGTGGTCATCTGGGGAATTTGAAGCGTTAAGAGACATGCTAGATGGCGGTGGGAGTGATTCACGTAGGTCAGGTCTAAATGATCGACGACGGAGTCTCGGAGCAGTAGGTGTTAAACCCCTGGTGGCCTGGTCCAAAAGTCTGGCTCTACGTTCTTCCGGGGTCGAATAGGATTGAAGTCGTTGTAGATGGTGCTCAAAGTAAGCTCGAGCTTGATCAAC
The DNA here is from genome assembly GCF_028828555.1 of Penicillium taxi. NCBI lineage: Eukaryota > Fungi > Ascomycota > Eurotiomycetes > Eurotiales > Aspergillaceae > Penicillium > Penicillium taxi. The sequence goes on along the minus strand of NW_026643207.1, from coordinate 4,604,616 downwards.
GCTGGCTTGCTCGCTCTGATAGGCTTCGATTTGATTCAAAGTCTCGATTGCTCGTAGAGTCTCATCTGAATTTGAGTGGTTGCTGTCTGAGTTAATCAGGTTCCGGAGGTGCGTCAAGACTCTGGGGCCCGGGTTGGTGGTCTGAGTTTCCTGTGGGGGAGGTATCTCAGTGGCTAAGAGTACTTCGAGCTCGCTTGGAGGATCATCGCTGAGCTGCTCAGCTAGTCTAAATGCCCTGGTGTACCGCTCGGCAAAAGTACGAGCTCGATCAGGTGGTGGCTGAGGAGAATTAATACGAAAACGAGATGATCGGTTAGGGCGACGGGAAGAGGCAGGCGGATGGTCGTAGTTCCTTGACTTTCGATCTGTCAGTATGAAGTTGGGTAGGAACAAGGAATATGAAACAAACCATGCTGTGTGGTCACCACTACAAAAAATCGGCTATCTAGGATTCACAGAGGAATAAATAGAGGACGCAATACGAGAAATAGATATCGATTAAGCGAAGTATGTAAATCAGTAAAATATATATCATGAATGTGATGAAGTGAAGTGCTCGCCTTAAAGCGGATTCACGTGATCTATTAGATCATCGTTTGTGGGGGAAGCTTTAGTTATTTAGTTATCGAACGGTTCACTCTCCACCATTGTCCTTCTTCAGCAGTTTCCTTCAATTTTCCTCAAAATGGAGAGTGATATGGATCCCAACATCACCGCTGGTATGATTTCTATGATTCGATGTGATCCTATTCCACTAAAACCTCATTCAAGATGAAATCGCATTATACGATCGACAGATTCGACTTTGGGGAGTGCAAGGTCAAACACAGTGAGCTACCCAAGCCTCAAACATAATAAACAAATGCTAAATATATATTCCCAGACTTCGCTCAGCCAGCATTCTCCTAATTACGGCGAAGGCAATCGCCAATGAAGTTGCGAAGAACCTAGTGCTAGCAGGCATTGGCTCACTCACCATCATCGATCACGAACCAGTGACACAACACGATATCGACAGCTCGTTCTTCCTGGCTGCAGCCTTCACAGAAGATGAGAGTATCGTTGTAAAAGGCAAAAATGTATATTTACAGTCCCAACTATGAAAAGACGTACTGACCTTCATTCTAGCGCGCCGAAGTTGCAGCCCCTCCAATTCGCCGCATGAACCCACGTGTCAAACTGTCAATCGATACCTCAGACGTTCGTCTGAAAGATCCCACCTTCTTCGCCCAGTTCGATATGATCATTGCAACCGATCTAGAGTTCACCGCAAATACAACCATCAATGCAGCCTGTCGTGTAGCCAACCGCCCCTTCTATGCAGCTGGTCTCCACGGAATGTACGGCTTCGTTTTCGCCGATCTTATCTCTCATGATTTTGTGATTGAACGCCAGAAATCAAACTTTTCCCCATCGCCGCAGGAGACTCAAACTAGGAGTATTGTGTCTATTACCAGGAAGAAACAAGGCAAAAACACCATTGAACTTGTCACCAAGCGCGAAACGTACTCCCCCCTCATTCTGGCGAATACCTCCCCCCTACCCAAAGAGTTCACCTCAGTTGCCAGACGCAGAAAGCAAGTGACACCTCTAATCAGCTGTCTTCGTGCACTATGGGAATTCGAGAAAACATCTGAAGGCCATAAGCCCCCCTCCTCAGCCGAAGATATTGCCCGCTTCACAGAACTTGCAGTAAAAAGCCACCGGGAACTGAACCTCGAAATGGAAAATCTGAGCAGCGTCTTCATCCGCAAGTTTTTGCAGAACTTGGGGTTGGAAGTTAGTCCCGTAGCCGCATTCTTGGGCGGTTACCTAGCTCAGGATGCAATTAATGTCATCACGAATCGGGAACAGCCGCTACAGAATATGTTGTTGTTTGATGGCGAGACCTCCATCGGTCCCATATACCCTCTTCATCCGTTTTTCCCTTCTCCTGGAGTGATGACAATCCCGATCCATACAAGTGCCGCTTCAGCTGCAATTGAAACAGCTGCCAATAGCATTGTTCCAGCCGCTGTAGCAGCATCTGCTCAAGAATCAATAACACTGGATTGAGGGCCAGTCGGCATGTACCAATATGACAACAGTATTGGATCAAGGCGGTGTTAGTTTTAAGGTTTGGATTGAATTAACAACAGTATTAGATCGAGATGGTGATGGACATGCTCAGGTATCGAAATGGCAACGGTCTTGGAGCAAGAGAGCAATGGGTCTAGAATTATTTACACGAGTTTGACGATTATCAGCAGGATTAGCAGGATTGGCACATTAAAAAAAAGCACATTAACGATTCTATATTTTGGGCAGTATGTTCAGATGGCAAACTAAGCAAGTCAATATACAGCTCCTGCTAATAGCAAAGGAAAAACAAATTAGCACCATGCAAATGTACTCAGGGTGTTTCCTTTCGGCCCAGCTCCTCGTCACTAGTCCTCCTAGGACCGAGAGAGGACTCACCCTCTTCCTCGTCGCTGACAAGACCCTGTAGCTCGAAGCCCTCTGCATCTTGGATGCGCTGGGCGTCGGAGGATGAACGTACACGGCCGTTCCCGTGGCGGCCATTGGCATTTCCATACTTGCCACGGGCGTCGGTCTCAGTATCGTCATCCCTGGGGAAGACGTGCACAGCGTAAACGTGAATCAAGATATGGGCAACTGGAACTGGATTAGAAAGAAGAGGGGTGATAGAAGGGGAGAGGATAACCTACAGAGGAACACTATGAAAGTAATGCTAAACAAGATTAGCAAGTATGCAACGTGGCTGATATCAGCGTCAGCGAGCAGTTGCATCTGCTCCTCAGTAGCACCCATGAACAAAAATCCAGAGGCGCAGAGTAACTGAGACGGTTAGTATAAATTCGAAGACAAGGCAAGAAGCGGGAACATACGAATGGAGTCAGGAACTGAAAGCTGTTCGGGTCAGAGCCACTCATGTCAATGGCAGGCTTATCGCGCAGCACGAAAGAGATTTCAATGATACGTGCAACGCCGGCAGCCATCAGTGTATATCCAAAGAAAGTATGTATCATGGTACTGATCATCAGAGTCTGGGGGTGAGCACCCATGGAATAGCCAGTCTGTATAATGACAATAGCAGGGATGATGTTGCGCTTGGGCTGACCCCCTCTGGTACGGCTCATCCACATGCCCAACAAACCAGCACACCACCATATGACACCCATAAGGGTGTGCTGCAGGTCATTCCTGACCCACTCCCCGCCCCAATGGTGCTCGGTAAAGGTATTGACACAGCCCCACGCGGCAATAACAGCCGAGTCGAAGAATTCCTGACTGCGGCCAGTACGGCGCAGCCAATACTGACCAGCTAGCAACAGAACCAGTAATGTGATACCATACGCGACGAACGCGCTACCCATAATGAAATGCGCCGCACATTGTCCGGTATGCTCACCCTGACAGAAACCAAGCGCGGTAATACCACCGAACAGCATCTGCGTCCAGCTGACGACGGGCATGATCTTGCCGATAATACCGTGGGCCCGGACAAATATCCATCGAATCCGACCTTGGAATGCCTTTTCAAGATGCAATCTCAGATAAACGCCCAGCACGACCTGGACCACCAAGAGCAACATCAACCAATTCGCAACGGAAGCGTGAACGTTCTTGCCGAATTGACGACCCTTATGCGCATGTCCGAGAAAGTAGGCCACGATGGCAATAACGGTACCGACCGTTTGAACAGGGACGTGCCAGCGTGAGCGAACCATCTGGCAAGACGGTTAATAGATAGAAGACGGAAGGGACAAAAGTATACGCACTCCAAGCACCATCCCCAAGGGGAAGATGAGTCCAAAAGAGAGTCCCATAAGTAAAATGTGTATCCAAAGTGTAGTATCCTGCCAAATATCATATTAGTAAATACATCCTTGGAATGATGCGCGCAGAGTACGAACAAGAGGTTCTAGTGATATAGCGGAGCCTTCGGGTACAGCCTCATGACCACCGTGGGCGGCAGCGATGCCGGCCATCAAGACGAGAGCGCATAATGATCTTCGTGATAGTAGCCCCATAACGATATATGTAGGAGTGGGGATGGCCGTTGACTGGAAGAGAGTTGCAAAGAAATGAACATGGAAACGGAAACGCAAGGCCAGATCAGGCAACGTCGATCTTAGCCTGATCTAGAATGCCTTATTAGGACTAGCGTATTTACATACTATTCGTGCTCCACTCTTACAGAGTATTATCTTCCAGCAAGCCATCTTAGCTTCAGCAGTCTGATCCGGGCTCCAGCCAAAATATCATAGTCAGGAGAAAATTCTGCCGAGGCTGTACATCGTAAATCACTAAAATAAAAAAGAACCTTGGAGACGCTTAGAAGTTCCCGAGGTCGTGTCACCTTCATGGCTGATTGATATGCAATATTTTGTTTTGAGCCCTACCTAGGTAGAGTCTAATGACCCGAAGGGTGATAGGGTATTTCCCGAGCAAACCGTGCTCAAATGGTCTTATTACGCAGGTATTTCGGCTAACTGGGTAGTATACAGTGGTAAACATCGAGAAGTGATAAGTTGGTCCAGGGCCATCTACAATATCAGAGATTGTTTGTAGTAAAGAGTTGAATTCAAAGACAAAATTCTCCGACATGTAGTCAACGAGTTTGCTGAAACAAATGCTAATAGTCTCTTCCTCATTAATGGAGAATAGCTTGGCATCTCTGACCTTTTCAACTTCATGAAATTAATAAACAAAAGAAACAGAGAAGATGTGTCCACCAATCTGGAAAAAGACGTGCTTCCACAGTGAAATTAGTCTCTAGATTCTATCTTGCTGCTATATATTGGCTGGGCGATGAATATGCTTCTGCTTCCGGGCAACTTTTTCAGAATAGTCAGATAGGCCTACTTGGGCTTCTCGTACGCAGCGGATAGCCAGATGGTTCTTAGGGCAAGATACATCGACAGGTGACCGGCTTTATCTATTTCTTCACACACTGACTCATTGTCTCAAGTTACAACTGGAAAGCAAGTCAAACCTTTCAGTCGACACTTTCAATGTCAGTCAAGTAGGAGGTGAAATGCGCATGAATTCACATCTCGACCAGCTGGTACAAGACGGTACCTTATATCGCGGAAAGACCTAGAGCCTATCAGATTTCACCCCTGTTTCCACAGGACTGTGGGTGAAAGTTGTAGATGCAGCTTCATATCTCTTTGGGGCTCCTGGGGTTAGTTCCCCGTCGGAAAAACCGACAATGGCATCACAAAAGCCCTAACACAATGAGATAGGCTCACCTTTTTCGTTTCCCATGACAGGATTTAGAGATGTCACCGGCTGACTCTTCGGCAAGTTTTGAACAATCACTTTTCCATTTCACCCGGCATCACTTGCTTTGGGAGGCTACAATCCAAACTAATGATGACAGCATCGACTACTTTTAGCCCCAGCACGCAGTGCCAGAAAAAACGCAAGTCTATGACTGGAACAAAGCACGCCGGCTACGACGACCTGGACGACTTCCCGCTTCCAACAAGCAGTGAAAAAGCTGTGGTACCTCTACAAAAGCTATTGCAACCAATTTTCAATTGCCACCATTGCTGAAGTAAAACCCGGCCAGTGTTCTCATTCAACAAACAGAAGGCAACCCGAGGCAAGAAGGCAAGCCACGTCCACATTATTTCAAAGTCTATTGGTCGCAGGATATAGATTTTTAAATATGGACTTTAACTATGGATTGTGAGGGCCAACGAAACAAATGCCTTGTCTCTGGTTTTTGACTGGGATTCAGAGTCAGGTCTTACAGTCCAGCTGCTCGGTCCATCACCCCTGGGTCGACTGAGGCTGTTTTGGATCTATATCGATCCTTGGCCAGTCCCTCGACTTTGTGGGTACAATCACAGTTCAAACTTGCGGTCGACAATATAAGTTCTCACTTCAATCGCCTAGCATCTCACACTGACGACGCGTCTATCAAGTTCATGGTTGGAGTCTTCTGTTCTAGACCATAAATCTGATGAGGACCATGACTTAAAAACTGCGAAGGCTAATTTATCTGCTGCTCTTAAAAGGCCTTCTATCAAGGACAGTAGATCTAATACAGACCATGAGCAAAGACACAGCCAGCTGATCTGACAGCAATTCTGGCTCTGGAGGAAACAAAGGAGAAAGAGACAGAGACTTTAGGAATTAAGAGGATTCAGGAGACCAGCTTGTTTGCTTGATCATGGAGGAACAAGATCACCCTTGACTTGCACCGGAATCGTAAAATTTCTATCATGTTCAGAAGAGGTTTTCTTTGGGGTTCTCGTCTGGAGGATGGATGGGTCAGCAGATAACTCGTGGATTCATGAAGTAGAGAAGTAGAGAAGTAGAGAAGAGAGCAAAAACAACTATCATTGTCTTACTCTGGCGAATTCTAATCGGCCTTGTCACTTCACTGTTTGAAGCTATTCAGAGATCAGTCAAGCTGGAAGAAGCCATATTTACTTTGAATTCTTACTGAAAGCAAAGGAAAACGATAATTATAGGAAAGTACTGTATAATTTTCATTCTCTATGGTACCTAATATAACATTCGTGTTTTTGTTACTGTTGACGGGTATACACAAAACCCCCACCAGACTCCCGACCAAGATCTATCCTAGCAGAACATGTAAATGAAAGGACATGAGAAGATATAGCAAAATGTAGTCAAAGGCTTTTAACCGTAAATATGGGGGTCGAAACGACGAGATATGAGGTGGGATGAGATGAGTATGGGTGAATTGAGTTTTAAAACATAAGGGGAAAGCAAAAAATATTGGGGTATGATGGAAAGAAAAAGAAAAAAGAAAAAAGAAAAAAGATCAGCTGCTCTTGCCAAGACCTTGCAGGTTGACAAGCTCGTAGTAACGACCCTTCTTGCGAATGAGTTCGCTGTGTGAGCCGCTCTCGACGATCTTGCCTTGGTCAAAGACATAGATGATGTCAGCCTTTTGGATCGTGCTGAGACGATGTGCGACGGCAATAGTTGTGCGACCACGCGCTGCAGCGTCGAGGGCAGCCTGTACAACCTTTTCGGACTCAGAGTCTAGGGCCGAGGTTGCTTCATCGAGAAGGAGGATCTTCGGGTTGCGGAGGAGAGCGCGGGCGATAGCGATACGCTGCTTTTGACCGCCGGACAACATGCCGCCCTTGTTACCGACTGTTGTGTTGAAGCCGTCACTAGAAATTGTTAGATTGTTCCCAAAGTAGAGGGTAAGGTATAACTTACGGGAGGGACATGATGAAGTCATAGATATTGGCATCCTTGCATGCCTTTAACAGATGCTCCTCTGCCACATCGTCACCGGCAATACCGAGGAGAATATTCTCTTTGACTGTGCCCTGGTACAGGGTCGGTTCTTGGCTGACCAGTGCCAGGTGGCTACGGTAGGAGTTGACGTTGAGATCGGCGATGTTCTTGCCGTCAACAAAGATTCCGCCAGACAAGGCATCGTAGAAGCGTTCGAGGAGGGCAATGGTGGTACTCTTACCGCATCCACTGGGTCCAACCAGGGCGATGTACTGACCGGGACGAACGCTCAGGTTCAATCCACGGAGGACGGGCTGTTCAGGGCGGGTCGGGTAGCGGAAGTGCACGTCGCGGAACTCAATGGAGCCATCCACCTGTTCAATAGTCTCACCATCTTCAGACCAGGTGTCGATAGTCGGGCGGCGGTCGAAAAGCTTCCGGAACTCGGACGCAGCGTTCTTGGCCTTGCCCATATCGGGTGAGAAGGAGAAGACCGTTCCGGCGGACTGGGCCCCGAACAGGATCTCGCTGAAGCAGACGAAAAATCGGAATGTGTCGTACTCTCCCTTGCCAAGCAATGAACCACCATACCAGAAGCCAAGAGCAACGCAAAAGAAGACGCAGGCCTGGGAGGCAGCGTAAAGAACGGAGGACTTGGTGACTGAGATCAGACTGACGTGGGCCTGTTCATCCAGCTGGGAGTGGTAGATGCTCCACACATCCGACTCACGGGTAAGTGAGGCAACAGTGCGGATAGCCGAGGTTGCCTCACAGGCGTAGCCGGCAGATCCCTCATATGCCACCTTGGACCGGCGCTGGAAGGCAGCAAGCATGTAGAATCGATAGAAACCGCATCCTAGAAGGACAGGAATGACAGATATGCAGACCAAAGCCAGCTTCCAGCCGAAGCATAGAGCAATTATGATCGAGGCGAGCAGAGTGGTTGAGGTCATGAAAATTGTGCCAAGAGTCTGGCCACTGATACCGGACAAGTGCTTGGTTTCTGTGGAGAGGAAAGAAGTCAAAGCACCAGTGCTGTTCTCTTCCTTGTCGAAGAAGTTGATGTCCTGTCGGAGCATGGTGCGGAATGCCTGGCTGCGAGCCTTGCGAATGAGTCGCTCGGAGCAGAAGGCGAAGGCGACACCGTGGCAAGAGAAGGTTATGAACTGAACGATACCAACGACCAAAAACATGAGTGACCAAAAGTCGGCATCAGACCGAAGCTTTTGGTACTGCGATGCGGGCAGAGAAAGTGCGCTGATGGCCTTGGCATAGAGGAAGGCCTGGGTAGGCTGACCACCACCGGCGAGACAGGAGAAACACAAACCGACAACAAGATACTTCCACTCCTCTTTATTGAAGGAGGCAATAAACTTGATCAAAGTCCACAGCGAATACTTGGGAGTAGCATCCGGTCCGCGCTTGGACAGAACGACGCTGGAAACAGACTTGCGGGTGTCGGAGCGACGCATCTCCTGGGGGAAAGCACTGTCTCCCTCTTCATACTCTACCTGACGAATAGAAGAGCCACTAGTAAAGGACTTCACTCTAGTAGTATTTTCCTTGTCCACCGATTCGTCGTCAGAAAACTCCTCATCCTCCATAGCGTCAGCTTCCTTTTCTTCGTTGATGCGCTGAGCTTCAACGAGGTTGGAGTAGGGACCGGCGTGTTCCAGCAAGATGTCGTGGGTACCTTGCTCAACGATTTGGCCGTTGACAAAGACGACGATGTTGTGGGCATTCTTGATAGTTGACAAACGGTGAGCAATAACAATGGTAGTACGGCCTTCGGCAGCACGATCAAGAGCAGCTTGGACCACACCCTCGGACTTGGTGTCAAGGGCGGAGGTGGCTTCGTCTAGCAGCAGAATCTTCGGGTCAGAAACAATGGCACGGGCGATTGCGATACGCTGCTTCTGGCCACCGGACAACAAGAAACCGCGCTGACCGACATTAGTCTCGTAACCTTCCGGAAGACCATTGATGAATTCGTGAGCGTTGGCCATCTTGGCGGCGTTTTCAATGAGCTCCTTGATCTTTTCCTCTGACTCATGTTCGAAGTGGGTGCCAATAAGACCGTGACGGATGTTCTTGTAGATGGTAGTTCCGAAAAGAATAGGTTCTTGGCTAACAAGGGATATTTGCTGGCGCAACCATCTGAGATTCAGAGTTTGAATATCGTGGCCGTCCAAGTAGACAGTGCCACTGACAGGCATATAGAAACGCTCCACCAGACCGACGACAGTACTCTTACCCGAACCAGAAGGTCCAACGAGAGCGGTGGTCTTACCAGCAGGGATAGACAGAGTGACGTCTTCCATAACAGTCACTTCGGGACGAGAGGGATAGATATGCTTGACATTGGTAAACTTGATATCACCCTCGACGTGGTCGAGAATTATACCTTCTTCGGAAGTAGGATCAATAGGTGACTCGCGGTCAATGGTCGAAAAGATCTTGGAAGCCGCAGCCACAGCGCTGGTGAAGGCCTGGCCGTTGGGGCTCACATTACCTAGACTGAAAGAACCAATAAGGATGGCCATGAGAATAGTCAGGACTTGGCCGACATTAACCTTGCCCTCGACCAAATAGCGCGAGCCCATCCAAAAGCCAAGACCGTAGTTTAGGAACATGATGCCGAACATGGCACCGACCATGATACCGAGCGCCATTTGCAGGCGCATGCCCCAGCGCTCAGCCGTTCGCAGGTGAGCCTCGTACTGCTTCGCAAGCTTATCCTGGGTGCCAAAGGCGGTCGCATTTCGGATCGAGCTGATGACCTCTTCGGCCACAGTACCACCTGCACCATAGCTTTCCAGAGAGAATTTGCTGTATTTGATGATAAATCGAGATCCGCCACCCATGATCACCACGAGGGCAACAATAGTGGAGGTACAAATACCAGCCAGGCGCGCATATTTGATATAAGCCACGATGAAGGCCGTGATGAAAGTCGCCACAGCGGTCAAAGTCAGGCCGACCTTTTCGGAGATACCATCCTGAATTAAATTCGTGTCCGCAGTAATACGGGTAGTGACTTCCCCAGCGCCGAGCTTATCGAAATAGGCGATATTCTGGCGCAGGATGGCTTCTAGGTAGTGCTCTCGAATCTTCTGGGTGACATGTTCGCCAGTGTAGATAAAGCCGACGGTGCTGATATAGACAGTGACAAATTCACCAATGCCGAGGTATACAAAATACAACACGTTCTTGGTCAGCTCCTGATAGAATTCGTGATATGGGATAGTTCCCAGCTCGATTTGTTGGAAAGAGGTGGTCAAAGAACCGAAGAGAATGGTGAAGAGGGGCAGGGCAGCACCGGCGGCGGCGGCGCAAATGGCGCTGACCACCAGGATCAGGATATCCATGCGGGAGGCATATCGATATAGACCTAAGAAAGAGACCTTGACTGGAGGGGAATCTAGTTGGCGTTTCAAGATCTCTTTTTCATGTTCAGGGAGATGCGCATAGAGCGCATCCTCATCTATCGAAATGGGAGCCTTAGACTCGTCCTTTGCGTGATCCAAAGTCGAGCCGGAATCGAAGCTTGGATGTGACTTCTCATCAGGTGGATCTGGTGCAACCACGTTCTCAGTGGTCTTTTCGACAGAGACCACTCCTTCTTCTGGTTGTTGCATGACGCTAGACTGTAGAGTAGAAATGGTAGGCCCACTTGTTTACCTGGTCACTGCAGCCTCAGCCTGCAGGTGGACCGTATATGATCTGTCAGGGTGATTGATGAATTGAATTCAAAATAGACAGTATGAAGTAGTAGATTCAGTGAAGAGGAAAGGTTGGAAATTAGAAAATATCCTGTCGTGAAAGAAAGGGGAAAGGATAAAAAAGGGATAAGATGAAGTCGAAGGGAGGGGAAGATGAAGCTTAAATCAGAAAATAATATAATATTTATAAAAATAAGACTCGGGGACGGCTTTCGGTGGACGAACCGATCTGATTGATAGATCTTTAATCGTCTAAGATATTACAGGTTAATATCCAATACGGAGCGGAGTACGTAACAAGATGACGGGCAATACTTTAGGAAGTCGGGGGGTTGCCGGAGGGTCAAGTCTCCGACATGTTTATGCATTTACGCCTCCCTTTTTTTCTCACATTCCGGGCACGCAAGGACATTCCACAAGGTGAATATCAGGGATCTGTCTCCATTTCTTAATATGATCTGCCGGTGGAACGCAGTGTCTATCCAGCCCCTACCACCGTGTACTACGCAGACCTGTCCGGAGGGATACACATGAAGCCCAGATGCAACATCTAGAGTACTATCCGAAATGCATTACACGATATTGTTCACCTTGACTCATTTCGATCATGAGTCAAATGAGATCTGACCGTAGATCCACCAGATACACCAGTTATAAGTCGCCCAGTAGTATAAGTTGGGACATAAAATGGGTGTGCATATGTTCGGATATTTCTAGCTTCCGAATCTCCACTTGGAAGGAATCAGTGGTTCTAGCCACAAACTTGCGTACTGTATACCGCATTAAGGTATTGAGGATCTGGGGGCAGTGCATACGTCGTGAGCTTAGTTATAAAGCAGACAAAACGGTTAACAGAGACATCGTGAATATTCAATCACTGGATGAAACCTTTATACAATCCTAAGCGAAGTTTGGAGGCGAGCTTGTCCCAAGGTTCCGAGAACGAAAACGAGAACGATGTGGTCTCAGACAGTAATTAGCTGAATTAGGCAGAAATAAAAAGAAATTGTAGCCTTGTAATTAAGGTGTTCGGTCGATGATTATATAATACCACGTACTTTGAATCACCTGACCAGTCTAGCGAAAAAAAGCCAAGCCCTGCCGCACACAAATCATCCACTTCCCAAGGTCGACAACTTCTCCATCCATCAAGCTCGCCATCGCGACCAAGTCCTTCAAGATGCCGGTATGTAACATTTTGAATATAGCAGTGTACTACAGAACTAACCTCTCTTCTTTTTTCCTCCTCCAGAGCCACAAGACTTTCCGCACCAAGCAAAAGCTTGCCAAAGCTCAGCGCCAGAACCGTCCCATCCCCCAGTGGATTCGCCTGCGCACCGGCAACACCATCAGGTAAATACAGCAACCGCCTCGGTCACGAAGGGAACAAGGAAATCAGAATCAAGAATGGAAGACTCATTCAAAATACAGATACAACGCCAAGCGACGACACTGGCGCAAGACTCGTCTCGGTATCTAGATGCTATCAGACGACTTCCTCCTTGCCACCTGCCTCGAAATTCCCTTTTCCTCTTGCTGTTGTGCATGTGATGTCTGATCGGTGTTCCTATTCCGACGATGATTCCCGCTTCGAAATAATCAGACCATCTCCCTTCGACTTGATCGCGCTAGTTTAATCGGAAACTACTTTCAAGTCCTAAAAAAGAAAAAAGAAAATGTTTATTCTGTCCGGTTGCGTGCAATCTGATCTCTGATCCTCGTTCTTTTTTTATCTTCCCTCTATGAAATATGACGACCTACGCTTCCGAATAAATGACTTGCAATATCGACTTCCGAAAATTATCGAGGTTGGACGTCTTGGCTGGGATTGGGGATTTCGGCCGGCAGACGGTTTTCAATATTTTACAATCAAAATCGTCCCTTGGTCTGCACTTTATGTACCTGGTTGTAGGCGTAGTGGTGTAGAGCGATGGATGAGTCTGACGAACCCCCAGCTGGAATTTGAATGCCTGTCTATTTGGCAACAGTGGGTTGCTACCCTCTCTGACTGTCTTCCAGTCAACGAAGAGGATATCCATATTTTGACGATATGGTATAACGAGTTCACGGAGGGGATGGTCTCTATCTAGGCGGTATCATCATAGCAGTAGATATGGGAGTCAAGGGAAGCGGAGGCGTAGAATGGACTTTTTTTCGTTTGAAGCCAGCTATCAAAGGTTGAGAATTACTTCTCGGAACCTGATGAAATAACTCCCAGGCTCTGCTTCGCTGCTGCGAGGTATCAGGACTTCCATAATCCAGATGGATGCATACCATTCAGTGTGAGTCCTCGCCTATACAACTTGAATCTACGTGATACACTCATACCTTTACGTGATTACGTGATGACACTGCTGAGATGCGCAATACCTCTGCCATCCACTTACAGGCCATACACTATTTTCATACTTGAGTGGTATGTTGAGATCAATTTTGAAATACAGCTGACGTAGAGCAAAGATAATGAAAAGGGCATCAAAGAGTTCAGTGGACCAAACGCCGATTAAGAAAGAAAATAAAGCCAATTCTCGCACCACTTGAATAATAAAGTCAACCTCCACTCAAACGGTCATCGATCTCAACCAAGTACCATTTTGCACTGCGCGCGTCTGAATGCAAATATGTGGGAGAAATTTAACGACTAGATCTTGTAAGCATCATTCGGAATCACTGGTGCAGTCAGGTATAACAACTTACTCCTCGGCCCACTCGTTCTCACGACGAATCTGATCTTCTTCCTCGGGTGTGAAATCGTTCTGAATGTTGAATGTTTTCCGAATCTCTTCGGGGGACTTTCCCTTGATCATATTGGCTACGCTTTTGCAGCCAACGTCCAGTAGACCTTTAATATCCAAATAGTTTGCGGCCTACGGGTTTGTGTTAGTCTCATGTTTCGAATGAGAATCAACAAAAGTTAAGCTGCTGCTGCCTACCAGAATGATTTCAAACAGCATTTCCTGGTCGACCTGCATGAATTTTTGGTCCCATTCATCAATGTCGGTAGTCTTGCGGCGGTTATCGTCATCCTCGCCAGTGCTGGGAGGGTCGTTCTTGTGGTGCTCGCACCACTCGATCACCTTACGAAGTACCGCTTCGTTGACCTTGAAAAAGTCAGGTATGATTCAGGGACAGACAAAAGTAGAAACTTACGTTAGCCAGAGGAATAGGTCCGTTAAAAGCACCAATGTCCTCAATCATGTTCTTAATAAGACCAGATTGCTCGGCGACCGAGCGCTCTAATAAACAAGTCAACTTCTGTCAGAGAAAATGGACATTGTGGGAACGAACCGCATTGCACCTCAACGTCATCAGAGCTGGTAAAAACTACCACATTGCTAGCCATCTTGAGGTCGTTTCTAGACAAAAGTTAGAGCTTGTAAATGGGGCAGTTGGGGTCGGTGGCGAGACACACTCCTCGAGGAGTTTCAGTCAAGGGATGATGAAGGAAATGTGCAGGTTGGAGACTTACAGAAGAAAGAGGTATTGAAGTCGTTTTAAATGGAGGTGGGGCGAAACAAAGGTGGAAAGTGTGAGAAGCTGAAAGAGAGAGAGTCGTAGGCTACAACGAGGAATCCCGATTAGAATAAGACCCGCATTAGGCGGTGAGCATCCGTATCATGCTAGCATCTATTATATCAACTGATCATGATGACTACCAGATACTTCATGGATAATTAGACATAATATCGGTTTGTGATTGAGCTGTATACTGTCTCTTTTTACCTAAATGTAATAAGAGCCAATATATCTACTTCCTGCGGTCATTAGTTGAGTATGTTGACTTGAGGCTCTGCCGGGAGCCCCACGTAGTAAATCGCTTTGTTGCTCAACCCTTGCTTGTAAATCATTATGGGAATAGCCTATAGATGTCAAATGATAGTAGACATCATGGTCTGAGGCGCCCTCTATGTCTCCAAACAAATCCAATATCCCACAATATAACAGTAACATAATTCTGCCCTGAGCCTGTGTACTATCGCGTATGGAACGCGTCTCGTTTGATTAGTTTTGTACCGGGTTATCTCCGTCCAACTCCTAACTCCTTTTTTTTCCTTTTCATCCCTTATAATCTCTTCTACTCTAATCCTAGCTCAGAATGTCCACGTCTCATCATGTGGAGACGAACCTACTTAATCCTACTTTTGGTCCGTGTTTACTTTGCGCTGTCACCGAGCTACTTACATCCCGATGAAAATTTTCAAGGTCCTGAAGTCTTTGCGGGTATGTTTATATTCCCATTTACGTGGTCTTTTATTTTATTTTATTTGCTTCTTCTGGTCAGGCCACGTTGACCTCCACGGTGCAGATGCGCAGATTGCGAATGCGATCTAAAAACAGTTACTGATAATAAATTAGGTCGCATCTTCGGATATCCCTCCAAACTGACCTGGGAATTCACTACCAACAACCCTATCCGCAGCGTCTTCCCATTATGGCCAACCTACGAGCTGCCCATGGGCCTACTGAAATGGTTCTACATGGAAGCCGGATTCGGCAACCCGCCACCACAAGTCGTCTACTATGCTCTGCGCGCAGGCATGTTCCTTCTGAGCTTTGTGTTGGAGGACTGGGCTGTGTATGAGCTTGTACCTTCCCCGCGGCACCGGCGCGCAACAGTCGTACTAGTGGCTTCGTCATATGTCACCTGGACATATCAGACGCACACCTTTTCCAACTCCCTCGAGACACTCTTGGTGGCTTGGGGGTTGGTTCTGATTCGGCGCATTGTCGAAAACAAGGTTCGTTCCGTTTGCTTTGTCCTCGAATCTGAATCTAATATATTATAGAAACACTCGTCTTTCTTTTCGTGTACTGTGCTTTCATTTATCTCTGTTGTCGGCGTCTTCAATCGCATTACTTTCCCTGCTTTTCTTCTTTTCCCAGGTCTGCAATTGCTGCCCGTTTTTAAGCGCAAGTAAGTTGAATCCCGGAGTGCTGCTAAGCTCAAGCCCTAACACTTTACCCGCTAGGCCAGCATCATTGGCCGTATTCGCTTCCTTCGGACTCATCTGGGCCTCGATAGCCATCTTCGCCGATACATCCTTCTACCGCCCCTCCGCGTCACTGTTCAATAAAATCCGCCATCCAACAATCACCCCGCTAAACAACATCCTATACAACGCAAAAGCCGACAACCTAGCCATTCATGGCCTACACCCCCACCACCAACATCTAATAGCGAACCTCTTCCAGCTCCTAGGCCCGGCATACGTCGTCATGCTTCTCTCCCTCTTCAAAAGACCTTTAATTCCCTCCTGGATGCGGAACATCCGCGCCCTCAGCGCCGTCTCGGCAACAGCCATTCTCTCAATATTCCCACACCAAGAACCACGCTTCCTAGTCCCCTGCGTCCCCCTCCTCCTCAGCTGCGTCGGCATGCACCGCTCAAAAGCCTTTCTAGCAACATGGGTCATCTTCAACGGCGCCATGGGCTTCCTAATGGGCATCTACCATCAAGGCGGCATAGTCCCAACCCAACTAGCCTTGCGCTCGATAATAACCGCAAACACTCTAGCCCAGGGCATAAAACCCCAGCCAGATGCCTCGGTCTTCTGGTGGAAAACTTACTCCCCGCCAGAATGGCTGCTGGGCACGAATGCTACTTCGCAAGTCGATACGTTCGATCTAATGGGTATTCCAGGCTTGGAAATGATCCAACGTCTTAATACTGCCGTCCCTTCTTGTCCTGAGTCTTCCCAAATCTACCTGGTCGCGCCTACCTCCGCTACCTTCCTGGACACGTACACTGAACTCTCCTCACCCTCGGCTCCACACACGCCTAACCTGCAACTCTATCGCTTGTGGTCTTATCGCCAGCATTTGAATCTGGATGATCTAGATTTTGGCGACGATGGTGTCCTGAACACCCTGAAACGGGTCGTTGGGCGTCGTGGACTAGGTGTTTACTCTGTTCGTCGGGCTTGTATATAATTTTTACATACTTTACATACCTCAAAGAACATTATTTCGATTTTTACTCTGTTTCTGCTGCCAATGTGCTCTTTTAAGGCTCTCGGCATTCTAATTCTGTCTCATCTTTTATATCGTCTTTATTTCATCCAAGTACATACATAGGTACCTATCTTGTTTGTGTCGTATATATTCTAGTTCTTGATCCCCGTGTATGGTCACGTGGTATATAACTTGGATCTATACCCGTCCACTCAGGTTTGAATGTTTGGTCTAAAATGCTGGACTCTGTTCAGATGAGATTTCAACTTAGTCCTTACCATGTGAGATATCTATTTTCTATAAGCTAAGTAGAATTGGCGAATCTCTCGAAGTCGAACATAGCACCTGAGTACAACGAAGTACTTACGAGGTTGTAACTATATATTTGTACCCGTAAACCCTCTAAATGGATCCCTTGGAATTTCAAGTTTGTTTCTGTCCAATTCGAGAGCTGTTACCTAATCTATTAATACTCGTATCAAGGCAAAGATCTTGAAATATATTTAGGTATATCCATGTATATATGGATGCCTAGTATTATGTCGCATATTCGCATGACCCGAACAGCTGGACAGCGCACAGACCAGTTCTTATCCCCATGCTTCTACCTCTACAAGGAACAATATAGCCAGAAGATCCCATTTCCCATTAAGGTAATTGCATAAAATGTCGTATCAGGGGGAAAGGGTCAGGGTGCAGATATACTCCGGGATGGTAAAAGGAAAATGCGAATTTGCCTCATCCATCAGATTTAGAAAAAAAGCAGAAATTCGCAGCTGCCAGACTAATCGGAAGAAGAAAAAAAGGCAGAGAGAGGGAGAGAGAGAGAGAGAAAGAGGAACTATAAACGGGCAAAGGGGTTTCTGCTAAATGGCGAACAGCATTGGTATTCTTGGACACGTAAGAAAGTTGAAACGGATATCATCTACTGCTCGTCATCTGTGGGCTGGTCGAACAGGAAGTTCGCGGCAAGTTCTTCGTTCTTGTCGCAGGCAAAGTAGGCCTGGATAACTGAATCACGAGAGAAGCCCAACGAGCACAACTAGGTAAATTGTTAGTCAAGTTCATATGAATAAGAAAGCTCTGGACTTACACGTTCGATAGCATCGCGCTCATCCTCTGTGACCGGAATGGCCGGGGGACCCTCATCTTCCTCCATCTCTTCACCCAACAGGCTCAAAAATTGATCAGAGTTTTGGTTGATAAGCTGGGCGATTTGAGGGTTTCCAGCGGCGACCTGTTGCAGGATGGGCTCGAGCATGTGGGGCTGCTGCTGGACAAGCTGTCGCAGCTGTTGGAAGTGCGGATTGGTGCGCAGGAAGTCCAGTGTCATGGCCTCGCCACCAGCTCCAGCTCCAGCCCGGGCGCCGCCACGACCACCCTCACCAGCTTGGGCTGCCGCATCGAAGAGATTCTGGAATGGCTCATCTGAGTCAGTCGAACTACCGAGAGTCGAGCTAGCGAGAGCACTTTCATTAGTCTCAGTGACGTTAGGAGCTGCGGGAGTCTCGGCGCTACCCTGCTGCTGCTGCTGTCGCTGTCGCTGCTCCTGTTGAACATTCTCGGGTATACCCTGAGTAGATGTTAGAATGATGTATTGACAGAAGGTTGCCCGCAATTTAACTCACAGTCAAGAGGTATTCAATAGCACGGTCTGGGTTGTAGAAAGCAGCACGCATGGCAACATTAATGTCACTGCGCGCAAATCCCATGGCCTCCATTTGGGTCACACTGGCCTCAGCGGCAGATCCCATAGCCAAAGCAGAGGGATCATTGAAAGACTGAGGTTCGGCACTGGGTGGGGCGGTGCGCTCAGCCGGGGTGGGAGTAGCAGGAACGGCGGGGGTCGAACTAACAGCAGCCGGAGCAGGGGGAGGAGGGGCAGCCGGAGTAGCAGCGGGACGAGGAGCGGGGGTAGCAGGGACCGGGGCCGCAGCCGGGGCTGCAGCTGGGGCTGCAGCTGGGGCAGGCTTCTGTATTTGGTCAGATTGATTCCACTCAGGCAGATAAGAGTGACGTACCTTGCCAGGCAGACAAACGAGGAAATCCTTCTCTTGGATGCCGTAGTACTCGACAGTGAAAGTGTCGGCGAGGACCTTTCCTGAAAGAGCAGAATTCTGATTAGCGCCTATCTCAGCGAATCATAGCTGACAAAGAGACATACCAGAGTAAATGATTTTAGTCCGCTCAGGGTCATAAAGAGATTTTTGCTCAGCAATCTTTTCCTTGACCTGTCGAATCTGTACGAGAGAATGGTAAGCCCCACACTTTGTGCTGAGAGACAATGGAATGGCATTTCTGCACTTGTGGAGATGACGTACGGTTGAGGTAGGCTCAACCTCGACGATAAAGGAGTCCTGCTTCAAATCCTAGACAGAATCACAAGTATCAGCAATGTGGGAATAAGTGGTCGGAGATGCATAACCAACCTTGAAGGTGAGCTTCATCTTGATGGTTTGATACAGGTGTGTGAAGAAAAGAGGGGAGGTGTAGAAGTTAAGTTCAAAGCAGCCAATAGAAAAAAGGGAATGAAGAGAGGAAAGACGATGGTGAGATGGAAGATCCAAGAGGGGTGGAGAAGATGTGACGGCAGCAAACGAGTTCACCGCCCCACTTGGAAAACATTCAATCTACACGTGACTTAGCTATCGACCGCCTTCATAGTTATCATGACAGGATTTGGTGATGTCACGTTACTTTTATTTATGCTGATAGTAGTTATGCTGATAGTTATGAGGCATTGATTTGCCGGTTACATCTTACTGATGGACTACTAACTGGTCAAGAGGTCTACTTTCTCTGAGCATGCTACTGATACGAGTCCGATTTAGCCCGATTTTCCGAATTTCGGTCCTCCAGATCCATCACCGAGTGCCTCTTTCTTCCTTCTCGAGTCTCTCATAGCAGTATACTGTTTATCTAACATGAAAATAACAGGCTGACAGCTGTGCTTTGGTATTTTATAATACTCAGTCTATGAACTAACAACTTGCCTCAGAGAAGCACACATCCAATTCAAGACTTCAAAAGCTCGATCCCATCGACCATATACTTTGCGACTATCAGCATATTACAGATTTGAAAGACTCAAGAGTTGAATATTTGACTTGAATACCTAGTAGGCTATGCAGGTAGGCCGACTGCAATTAAAAGCTAGCTCTGACCCTGGAGAGTTGAGACTTTTCAGCAGTTCATCAAAGGACCAATGTCAAGGCAGAGTGGCCAATAACCTTGATACAGACCTGGACTATCTAGCGAAATACCAGGTACCGAGAACAGGGGAAATTTAATGTCTAAATACAAATAGTGGCAGCTAAATGGCTGGGTGGCTTTCAAGGCTTCGCTTAGCCGTCTGATCTTCCACTGCATGAGAATCCACCCAATTGGAAACTGAGAGAGCACCACCAGCAAGACGAAATTGCAGATGCTGTGAATAGGTAAGTCGACAAATGCCAATTATATCTCTCTGTATCTCTTATATGCAAGTGAATCTGGCAGTTCCGATCGATGGAATTGACCCACGTTGATTGGTGATCTAGTGTCAACAAAGTACCGTCCCACTTGGTTAGTCCGATCTCAGATTTTTCCCACAATCTATTATTCACAAAATCCATTGTCCAGGATAATATGTACAAGACTTAAAGATCTAACACTCAAGTTACCGACTCGGTAATCTCGGACTCTTGAGTGTTGAGATCATGAAGCTTCCCGATTATATATGCATCACATCCGATCTCGATCCGCTTTGACTTTCCATGCAAGTCTTTGGAAACTGATGGATCAAACAGATAGTGTCCTGTACTGCATCGATGGAAAGCAGTGGCACAGCACTATGGAAAATAATGCCGACTTTTATCTGGCCTCGTACACCATGGGGCGATATTCCATGCAGAGTGTATGCACACAGCCTCATACGATGCAATATTGATACGACATATCAGTTTCTTCGGCTTTTGTAGATATCGAGGCTCTCTCCGTCGTAGTCTAGGTCTAGTCTATATCTTACCGGGCCAGTTTACTCTACCCCCGCAGACTCTAACCTTAATGCTGGTGATGGGTCATACAGAGCTGTAGATGGCTCGCCTCGTTCCCGCCACGCGAACTATCACCCATCTACTTCGTAGGTAGTCCGCCATCATAAATAAAGCATGCCCCTTTCACCTGGCCCCTAGTTCAGTCACTTCCTTACGGGTCATTCCTACTTAGGTAGAGCTGGAATACATAGATTTTGAATCTTGATATGGTATTCTGTTTTCAACCATGTCTAACACTATCCTCTTCTATTCACTCGCCGCAACATCGATAATCTCTGCCTTGCTAGTGACCATCCTCAATGGCCTGGCTTTTGGAATGCATTCATTCCATGTGTCAGAACCTTCCCATCGACCTAACCCGGGTATGGCTTCAATTGGTCTCGGTGTCGTGAGCTGTCTGGCACTACTTGTGACTAGTCTGCTGGTTCACCAAGATCTTCGGGCAGAGCGTGTATGGCCACGGTGGAAAAAAGCGATATTTTACCTGACTGGAGTATACCTCATACTTTCAGCCGCATCAACAGCCGGAACTATGTCTATCAATATGGACAACATACCAACACCGTTGTTGATCGCGCGATCCGTTTTCTGGGGAGTATCCATTTTTGTGGAAGGACTATACTACGGCCTACTGCTGGTCATCTCATGGTCAAATAAGCATGGAAACGAACAAAACTGGCCTCAGTCTTACTCACAACAGCTCAAACCTCTCGAGTCTCCAAGCTGGAATTCAGTATCATCGCCCACACCGGCAATATGTGAATCCGATCAATATCCCGAAATGAATCATTTCAACGCGCGAAGATCGTCGCTGCGGAAATTTCCCCGCTCCAATCGCTACTCCGGTAGCATGCTGAGCGTGGAACAATCGATCAATAAACACGTCTCTATCGAGACGGCCTCTTCAGGAGCCTCCATGCCCTCTCCAGCCAGCGACCACATGAGAGACGCAATATTCGAAATTGACACTCGCCCATTACTCCGAGGTAGCAATAGTATCCTCAGTCTACCTAGTCTCGGCCATCCTCCCAACTCGCTGGATAGTCTCGTCCACCTGCCCTCTCCCGCCCCATCTACATCTCCATCCACCGAGATTCAAACTCCGCGTCAGTCAATGGATGATCAAGACCGGTTAGCACAAGAACAGAATATTCACCCTTTGTTCCGGTCTACGAGCCCATCACCACCTACTCCAACTCCTGGCACGAGGGTCCGAGCCTCTCCCTCAGCAGGTCAGATCATCACTAAGAAGACACTGACTCGTATCCGATCAGCACGATCATTAAGGGAGCAGAGCATGCTTACCCCGCCATTGCCTGAATTTCAGAGTGATTATATGCCCCGGTATACATCATACAACCTGAGTGAATCACCTCATGAGTGAAAAGAGATCGTTACTGAAGCTTAGTATTTGGTTATCTTCTGTTTACTATCTTTGGTCATTTTGGTTTATTTTGCGGTGTGGTTTTTGTGTTCTCCATTCTGTCGGAGGTTATGATGTATAATGATGTATAATTAGGAGTTCTAGCGATCAATTGAATAGGAATAGTACTAATCTAATAGATAGAATAGATCCGAGATCTAGGACTAGACTTCTCCGCAGGGATTCCGATAATAGTACGGAGTACGAAGTATAATAATAGCCGGATTCGGCAGTGGGTCGCAGCGAAGTGAAAGGAATAATAGATACAGTAATTGGAGAGTTAAATAGAGGAGAAAGATAGAACTAAGCTCTGTTAATTAATGTAATAAAATAGTTGGGGAAATGGGGAAGTGTAAGGCAGTAAGTAATAGCTGGAAGAAGACGGGAAGAATCACCGAATCTTTTCCCTTTGCGTCTACTCCGTACAGTCCGTACTTCTACTTCCTCTACTCTCTACTAATCTCCTACTCTCTACAACAACCTTTCCACTCTCTACGTTCTCAACAAAACTCCTCTCTTGATTACTGTCTACTTTCTGAATTACTCTGGTTACTCTGTTTACCTTCCTGGTGTATTCCAGTGACCCCAAGCCCACCCAGGGATCCAGTCAGATCCTGCGCCCTGTTGCTGCCGAGTCTATTTTCTCTCCCTTCTTTTCTGGTAAGTTTTTGATATTCTCTCTCTATTCAGGCTCATTTTCATCTTCTTTCCTGTACCTTCATTCCCCATTCCCACTTCCTACTTCCACTTCCACTTCCACTTCCACTTTTCTTTTTCCCTTTCTGGCCCCCCCTTGTCTCTACCACCGCAGAGCTTTCTCTTCTCTTCTCTTTTCTATCTTTCTCTTTATTGTCCCACTTCCACTTCCATTTTCTTGTTTTTGATCTTCCCAAATGGGAATACCTTCATCTCACTCTGCTCAAGGCTTTCCGCTTACCATTTCCCTCCTTCCTTTCAAAATTCTCCCTCTTTGCAACTCTGTCACCATAGTTAAGACAAAGGTACTTACTTTCCTCCCATCACTTGTTTCGTCTATTTTCATTCCCATCTCCATATCCACCTTCTACTTCAATCCTTCATCTACCTCTACCTCTACCACTACATCTAATGACCCCCTTTTTTCACGTTCCTGTCCTTGTCCCTGTCTCCCTGTCATCCATGCTGACATCTCGCAGTTTTCAAAATGGTTGGCCGCCGTGGTAAGCGAGGCGCCAAAACCCGAGGCACGCGCGCCGTCGCTGGTAAGTTTCTTCTTTTTCTATGTATCATTCGCTCTCATATACTCACATCTGACAGGGCGTGTTGCTCCAATTGCTACTATAACAACTTCTACCACCCGCGGCCGCGTCAGAGGTCGTTGGGCAAATCACCGCGCTACACAAGCTAGACTTGCTGCTGCAGATGCCGTAGATGTCGTAGATGCCACTGCTGCGGATGAT
Organism: Penicillium taxi; assembly: GCF_028828555.1. Classification (NCBI taxonomy): domain Eukaryota; kingdom Fungi; phylum Ascomycota; class Eurotiomycetes; order Eurotiales; family Aspergillaceae; genus Penicillium; species Penicillium taxi. The sequence goes on along the minus strand of NW_026643207.1, from coordinate 4,580,810 downwards.
GAGCCTGAGCCTGAGCCTGAGCCTGAGCACGAGCACCGCTCATTAATCGTGACGTTCAAGCATGCAAAGTTTAAGCTCGCTTCTTACTTTAACTCTCTATATCGCTCTACTTGTGATGATGCGATTCCTACTGCTGATGGCAATGAAGCCTCCAACACTCCCCTCCCTGAGACCCCACACATCTCTCGCCGCACAAAGCGTGCCGGTATTGTGCCAGAATCATCACGCACCACCCGCCAATCTGCTCGCAACAAGCCAACCGGCGATGAGCGCACCCGTGAACACTCTACTCCTAGTAAGATGGAAGAGTCAGTTGACTCTGATGCGACACGTACTCACGATGATGATTTCGACACTACCACTCACATCTCCAAGGCATCTCAAACCCCGGAATTGTCTTCTCAGATGTTGCCTCCGCCCAAACGCCAAGCCCTAGAATCCTTTCATGCAACCAATGTCAACTCAAGTGGGATTGAAGCCACTCAATCCGTTGAGCGTGAAGGATTTCCTCTCTCTCACACTTCTCCCCACCCCTCACTCAAGCGAAAGTCAAGCGAACTTGAGGATGAGGATGCTGTCACTCCGAAGAAGCCAAAGCGTGAGGAAGAAAGCCCTGATCTCAATGAGCCCAGTTCCATCAGAATGTCTGACCTGACAGATGGTCGCCTCGACCGTACTCCCGAGGTCGAGGTGGCCCAAACTTTCAACCACGAAAGGGAAGCGAAGGCAAACTCAAATGATGATGAGAGTGAGGCCGAAGCCGTGGTTCACGAAGGTGCCATTGGTGAAGTGACTGGCGATATCAGTGATGGAGACCCTCCAGATTACCCCGAATACCACCCCCGAGGCCGCGGCGGACGCGGCGGACGAGCCCGTGGTCGTGCACGTGGCCGCGCGCGAGGACGTGGAAGTCGCGGCGGAGCACTTGCTCCCGTTCGCGCGGCTGTGGCACCAGCCCGCGCACGCGGAAGCCGAGGACGTGGCCGAGGACGTGGCGCTGTCACAGTTGGAGGCCGTGGTGGAAAAATTACCACCACGAAGGTCTCGACGGCCGACGAGATTTGGGACAACGACACCCGTCGCTCCCCCTCCCCCATCCTCGCCACAAATCCCATCAAAGCGCGTCAGGCAGAGCTCGCTGCTCTGTTCAAGTATGTGGGGGCTACTCAGCAGGTGGCATTGGGTGTCTTGGCGGAGCACTCAATGCAGCGCATCGCGCGTGACAAAACCGCTCACCTGGACGTCCCGGAGTACGGACAGGTGCAGCATGACCTCGCTGAGTACGAGAGTCGGGCCTTGGCACGCATCACCGCTGAGTACGAGCTGGCGGTCGCCTCCGCTGAGCGTGTGTATGCGGGCGAGGTCTCGAGTGTGGAGAAGCGGACCCTGGCGCAGGTGAAGAACATCTCAGCAGAGATGTTCTATGCTGCCCGGGGGAAGTACATGGGCCATGTCCAGGGCCAGAAGGCGGCGGAGGATGATGAACATACCGAGGTAAGCTAAATTCACCTTTACAGCACCTTCACTCTTGCTTGACTTCAAGTCACTTCGCTTTCATTTTCACTTTGAACTTATGCTAATTTGGTTCTCACTAAAGACGGATGGTTCTGACGTGGCTGGTGACGAGCCACCGTTTCTTTTCCGAATAGGTAAGGCTGGTATGAGAGAGGTGGAGCGAGGCTTCGACGCAAACTCCGTCCGCGACCCCGACGGCGCGGCTGCCCACATCCAGGGATCCAACCTGTGGGACGAGTTTGTGACGAAGGTTCGTCTAGGCGAAGATCTCAACCCTCAGATGCGGGCAATGGAGTCCTCACCTGAGTCTGGGTTGGTGGACCCGGTTCAGGCGAAGGACTTTATTGCTCGTCTTCTGCAGGCAGTCGCCCAGATCGAGGAAGAAAGCAATGCGAACCAGCAGGCCAACAATGGACTCGCCACCTTTGGTCTGGCCGTGCTGGCAGACACTGCACTTTCGAACCCCGACATGCCAACTCTCCCTCCCATGCAGCCCGCTCAGTACCAGTACATGGCGGCTGGTGGTCCTGGTCAGACTCCAGCCGGCATGGTACATGGACCGACCGATCCCCGGTCCTTCATTCTCCCGCGGCCCACACCCACTCAGCAGCCCCGCCGCCTCCTCCCGGCACGTGGACAGCTGCCCGACCCATTTTCAATGGGCGGCCCCCCCTCAACTCCCCCCTCCGCCGGGATTGAACTTCGCCCGGTTGCCTATACCAATGCCTGGGTACCTACACTCAGGACCCCCTGGTCCTCCCGGACCTCCTGCCCCCCCCGGACCTCCCTCTCAGGGTGGCGCACCGGGGCTTTACTACCCTCCTCCTCCTCCTCCCCATGGGCCTCCGCCCCGCCACTATTGATTGCGGATATCTTTATCTCACTGCTCTGCCACCACTCCCTCCGAAGTCTGGATGGTGGACCTCCTCAGGGCAGTTATGTACATTACGAGCGTCATGTGAGGAGCGGGTGTGTTTGCTGGCGAGCACCCCGTGTACTTTTTTGATTCCTGTGGGAATCCTGCCTGCGGGCAAATGTTGTCAAAACTATAGTATTTTAATCGATATATTTCATAAATCTTTGTATGGGTATGATCATGTAGATTGAATATTGACTCTTGAGTTTTGATCATTGTGTGTTCTTTACTGAGTAGTTGAGACTCGACCGAGAAAGTAAAGAGTCTGAATAGTTGTGGTAAGAGTCATATTCACAGCCACATTCAATATGAGACAGAATGAGTCAAACATATAGAAGTACTAAGTACCTGATTATAGTATACGGGGACCATAATAAATACAAGTACCAGATACAAGAATCCAAATCGCGGCTCCAAGAGCGGGGAATCCACAGATCACACATTCTGATTGGCCAGAGCTTTTGCTCTTTTTCACCTTCAATCTTCATCCCACTCTCTCTTAAGAAGCTGCACGACTGCAATTTCTTTGCTTCTCACCAAAAATTTCCCTTCTCAACTCTCCATTTTGAGAGTTTGAACTTCCCCTCCTCTCTACTTCTCTCCTTCCATCGTGATACCTTCACTCGAGACCGTCACCACACAATCTGTCGCTATGTCTGTTCGCGCGCAATTCGAGAACTCGAACGAGTATGTTTCACCATCTTTCGCTGGTCCTGATACGGGAGAAATTGATATATTTCTACTCAGTTCTTGCTCCTGTCCTTCTCCGGACCGGCGAAAAAAGATACATATGTTTGCGAAATTCTGAATACTGATATCTTATTTCTACAGAGTCGGCGTTTTCGCCCGTTTGACCAATTCCTACGCTATTCTAGCTGTTGGAGCCTCGCAGAACTTCTACAGGTAAGCATAGCCCCAAAAAAGAAAACCAAAAAACTATGGGAAAAAAAATTGTAAAAACTAACATATCCCAGTGTTTTCGAGTCTGAGCTGCAGGACGTTATTCCCATTTGCCACGCTACTATCAACGGTACACGAATTGTCGGACGGTTAACAGTTGGGTGAGTAGCCTTGATCAAACACTTGATTGAAATTTTGCTAATCCTTTACAGTAACAAGAATGGCCTTCTCGTCCCCACAACAACCACAGACCAGGAACTGCAGCACCTCCGCAACACTCTGCCGGACACCGTCAAGATCCAGCGCATAGAAGAGCGTCTATCAGCACTAGGAAACGTGATCTGCTGCAACGACCACGTTGCAATCGTGCACCCCGATCTCGAGCGCGAGACCGAGGAAATGTAAGCCCCAACACAAACCCCCAGTCCCATCCATTCTCTGACGAAATATCCAGCATCGCCGACGTCCTAGGCGTAGAAGTTTTCCGCCAGACAGTAGCCGATAATGTCCTAACAGGCTCATACATGGCTCTCTCAAACCAAGGTGGAATCGTGCATCCGAAAACCTCAGTCCGCGACCAGGACGAGCTCTCCTCGCTGCTGCAAGTGCCGCTGGTAGCTGGCTCTGTGAACCGCGGTTCACCTGTCGTTGGTGCTGGCATGGTCGTTAATGACTGGTTGGCTGTTACAGGTCTTGACACTACTGCTACTGAGCTTAGTGTTATTGAGAGTGTTTTCCGTCTTGGTGAGATGGCGCCTGGTGGTGGTGGTGCTGGTCCTAATAAGGAGAGCATTGTTGAGAGTTTCTACTAGTAGACTTGGACCTGTTTGGACTAAGAAGATTGGATTTGTGTTTGAGACTATGTGTTTTTTCTCATGGTTTTTTGATGGGTTCGTTATTTAGGTCTTGTAGAGTTGAGACTTGAAATGATTGATGACCTTTTTTTTTTTCTCTGGCTGAGACGTTATTTTTAAAGCTTTGAGTTGATCTAGTCGTGCTAGATATCTACACCCTAACTATAATAAGCAGGTACAGCAAAAGTAGTGAGAAACTCCTTGATGGGGACATTAAGTCGAACCGAGTGAGCATCTTCAAGTATCCTTATGATCCGGAGATTCGTCCCATCGTTAACTATTTCTCAGATGTACAGGTTTTTTTCTGGACCTGCTTGTTGGTTGCAGTATTTCGGGATGCTTAACACGCCAAACGATGTAATGTAAAAGATCCTCCTGCTGTTGCTGCTGCGGGCACAGGAATACCTCAGACTTATGAGCTCGAGAAAAGCTAACTAATTTTCCAATCACTTGGCTCCTCAAGCCAGTTCACTCCCAACCAATCCGAATCTACTGATGCCGGAATGCCGTGCAGCAGACGAGAAAAACTAAATACACAAAGCTAGTCGAACTCATAAAATCTGAAGAGCAGGTATGTCTTTGGCCATATATTGGTCAAACGGACTGTCCTCACAGGCCCGGGGTAAGGGAGCGTCTAATACTTCAAATTCCCTCCGCCTCTTTATTGTACAAGAAACAGATACCAGGTAATGTGTGCTTGAAAGCGGCCAGCCGCTTCTATAGCATTCGGGGCGGAACTAAGCTTCACTAGGAGATCTACCTATGAGCGGCCTTACTCCCTAACTGACTATGAAAGATTCAGTTCAACTGGTTGTTCATGGCTTCTTCCACTTCATGTTACATCTATAGCTCACTTTAACTCACTCCAATATCACGATATCACTTCGGCATCACTTCAGCTGTATCCGAGTTCAAATCTATCCATTTGGATAGCACCTATGAGCCATCAGACTGGTCATAACTCTCAGGTCACCGATACTCCGACTGCTGATTACATACAGGCACCTCGATACATGGAAATAACTAGTAGTATCAACATCTGAGCTGTGGAATAGAGCCGATAGCACTCAAAACTACCTAGTTTAGTGTGACAGTATCTCGGGGGTAAAGTTCCTGCAAGCTTGGTAAAAACAGCTTTGATAGGTCTTAAGCTATCAAGTCGGTGGAGCTGTGTGACATCCTTTATAACAGTTGCCCTGTGCTTTTAACAGGGTCGTCTCCGCAGAATTGTACTCCGTTTTTTGTACTCCGTACTCTGTAAGGTACTATGTTAGAGTAGCAATACACTTCACTTGCCGGGGCACCGCTAACCGCAATCTCTACCTAGGTAGGTATGTATTCTGGGTATTTTTCATTCCAGGGTTCTCCGGGAATTTAGAGTGCAATACGTATAGCCATACGAAACTTGGAAGTTTGCTGCTTCACTGTGAACTACTTACTCTAAAGGTGATCTCCATTGTCCTTTAGAACGTCAGTTTGTCACCATCATCCTTGAAGAACCTGACTCTTTATACTTTTTGCGTTTCAGAAGACATTGTTTCCGAGGTTCAACTTATGTGCCGAACAATCATCCGGTTCCCTGTCACTGAATTCCGAAGCTGGAGATGATAGCAAAAGCACCGATTGCCATCTAAAGTTCGTCTTACCTGACTCTTGACCACAAATGATTGGCTATAGAGATATATACACCATGGCTTTTATAAGTAGATGGATTGGAACCTTGGATGTAAGAAAACTCTTGAATTGAACTGTAAGAGATATTGTTACTAAAAATGCAGAAACCCTATAAAATGTCAAAGGAAAACCCGATAGAACCTTGGAGTACATAGACTTAGGGTAGTCGACGATAACCTCTTTTTACTCCTTGGCGAGCTCAGGCTTGGAGTCTAAAACATTGGAACTTTTAACCTTATAGAGGTTGTGTAAAGATGAACGAATGAAGCAGAGGAAGAGAATAATTATAGATGCTATAGATAGTTCCAAAGTTCCTGTCAGTTGAGTTACTTCGTTTTGACTTACCACTACTTCATTGAGGTCATTTTGATGTCCATGTTTCATCATGACTTCGTCGCTATTTTCCGATCTTGAAACATCCTGAGTTTGTTATCATGATCAAAGATGAAAAAGAATATTTTTTACTTATCTATGTCGAGGATTCATCGAATTCCTTCAAGGTTGTCGCTTGAGTGCGGAAATGGGCAAAAGCATATATTGCCATAGTGTAATGTTTGTCTTATATTAGTATTAAAGTAAATAGATGGAAAGGTAAGAAAACTCCTTCATTGAACTAACTATGCGGGGTATTGTTTGTAAAAAGTGCGAGACCCCGTTGAAAATGCCAGATAAAAATGCCATATAAAGTAGGCAGAAAAGAATCAATACAAAAACCCCAATAAAATATTTTTTTTTTTCTGTTTTTTTCTCTTTTCTTTTTTGTGGTTCACAGGGAGACAGTCTCTCCCTGGGCTCCATCAATGTCCACCGCACTCTCATCATCCCGCTTACGCTTGAGAGATGCGGATTCCTCACGCAACTTTTGTTTGGCAGCAGCTTTGTCGAAGTAAGTCCTGCAGAACGCTTTGATAGTGTGCTGGTGTTTCTCGCTAATCTTGGTCGGGTCAGTCACACGACCTTTCTTGTAGTCGCCTTCAACAAGCTTGGTGGCAGTCTCTTTAGCAAATCGCTTGAGATGCTCCTTAGGAATCTTGTGCTTGTACTGATCAACGACGACCTTGATGTAGGGGAACATAGTATTTTCGTAAACCTTCTTCTGCTTCTCCAAAGGTAGACGCTTCCACTTTTCATCTTCTTTGATAACTGGTGGCGGATTCTCGAGCGCCTCGCGTGCCAATCTGGCCTTCATCTTCTCTCGTGCCTTCTCCAGTTGAATCTTCTTTCCTTCCTCGCTGATTTTTGCCATCACGCGCTGCAAGTTATCCTCAACCTTCTGCAGGTCAGGTCCAGGGTCAGGTGCCGTTGGGCGTTCATGTTGGGGTTCGGCATTGAGCCCGTAGTAAATTCGACGTCGGCCTTCTTCTGGAGGGAGCACGAACCAGCCATACGGTAGTGGCTTTTGGCTGAATCTTTGGCGTCGTGAGCCCATTGCAGGCCGAGCCCATTTGCGATTCCGGGTCGTTTCGATATCTGGCGAGACAGATCGGGAGGCAGACCGGGAGGCAGATCGTGTGACGGAACGCACCACTGGTTGGTTGTTGTGAGTACTGTTTTCAAACGCATATCTGTAGTCTCCGGCATTGTTGCTGATATCACGGCGGGCATACGTGTTGGCATTCTGACGAGCCTGGTTATCCCTGGTCATTCGTGGGATGCGATATCCAACCTCGAGGTTGGCCCAGGTGGTGATTAGTTCTTCGGCCTTGCCCCGAATAGTCAAATTTTCATGGCTAGCCAATGGCTTGACAGCGGTCTCAATTTTCGAATCGATGATCTTGTTGCGCGTCAGACACGGGAGTCTTTCCAGAATATCCAAAATCTGTAGGACTACGTTTGTATCATCAGCCCACATTGTAAGTTGCGACTTCAAAATCTGGTAGCCGTGCATCTTGATCACGCGGTTGCTGACTTTCTCGGTCTCGCATCGCTGAACACGACCTAGCAACTTGACTGCGATCCATTTCTCTTGACATTGCATGAGAGTTGTCATGACCTTAGTCACAGCGTCCTCGTCCAGCGACTTGAGTTGCACGCTGTCCACATACTCCTCGTCGTATGGATCTAACTTCTTCGGGCGGAAACGGCGCGATACAACGGTGTCCCAGCCTTCGTCATCGTCGATACCCAGCGCTTCGATTGTGGAATTTGACAACTTGGTGGCACGCTCTGTCTGGGTCCGTCCGCCGATAAAGCCGCTGCAATTGCGCTCGCCACAGTAGCAAGGTTGGGGATCGGCGCCGTAGCGGTCAACATTGTAGTTGAAGACGAGTTCCTCACCAGCTTGCACGGCCCGCTCGGTAAATATACCCATGCGTAGCTTCTCGCCAATCACCCACTTGTCGACGTAGCAGTTAGGGTTGCAGGAATGGTTGCAAAAACGTCCCAAATTGCCTTTCTTGGTCGCATCCACGAACTCGCCTTTGCTGAGAGACATAAAATAGAAGTGTTTGATTCCAGCATCATCGTATTGTCGCATGCGGCGGCGGAACTCCTTTTCTCCGAGCACCTCCCCGACATACTCGTAGATCAATTGATGGGGCTCTAGGTCTGTTTCTGCCCGAAGTCCGAACCCTTTCTTCTCGGTTTGAATGACCGCAACCTTGGCATACTGTTTCTTCTGCATGCGTTGATTGAGACAATTATCGCCACATCCACACTCGTTCAGGCACTCAATTTTGGTGGCTCGGTTGATGCAGTCGGAATCTTCGCCACAGGCCAGGTTTTGTTGAGCTTTGTGATCTAGGGGAATTGTCGATGGGTCAGCCTTAGCTCAAGATCTGAACAAACCGATAATCATGGAATCTAAAAGGAAGGATCAAGGGGGAAATGTACTCCACTCCTCGGAGCAGTCACACTCCATAGCATGTTCAGTGTAGCCGTAGTCCCTGTGCGCGTACGAGCACTCTTTGATTTGCTGAAACGTGGCCAGGGCATCTTCAGTGCGATCAGGAAGGTGGCCGAAAAGTTGTGGGCTGAATGGTGATTTCGATTTGCTTTTGCGAGTTGCCTCGGAATCAAACGAGTCCGCGTTGCCATGGGCCGACATGACGACAGCGGGCCTCAGTATAGAGACTAAATCAGTGTAGGAAATGGACTCAGGGTGGAAACTGAGATAAGTGATGGGGGAAGAGAGAGTGAGGATGAAAGGTCGGAGCTCAAGAGTTGAACAAATCTAAGGGCTTTCGTGTCGCGCGCTCTCACCGCCCGCACGCCCAAAGTGGAAGTTGAAATGGAAGTAAAAGTGGAAGCGGAAGTACATCGGTGGAAGTTGACTTCCACATTGGATGATTGTATTTTTAAAGCTGGAGAACGAAGAATGAATAGGATATATTTAATTTATGCTTCATTCTATTCAATAATTAACCTAGATTCTGAGCAAAGGTAAGAGTATAGACTGGGGTACTCCGAACATAGTTGAATAGTTAAATTAGAGGGCCGGAGGAAGGGTGTGCTTAGTCATTTCCAGGTACTAACTAGTTAGTTAACTAAACTAGTTAGATCGGCTTAGTCATGCGGACCTGAAAGACAACAAAAACTTGCAGATTTAGAAGAAAGAGAAAAGGAGAAATAAAGGGAGATTGAATAAAGAAGAATGAAATGTCCGAAATGATAAAAGGCTGAATCGATAGGCTGAGAAAGAAGGAAAACATGCAGGGCCACGTCCACAGGCGGAATCTGAAGAATTGAAGTTTGGGCGGGAAACGATTGGATAGGATATGATAAAGTAACAAACGGTGTCTGTGCGTATTTATTATTATAAAAGTCCTTAGTTTAGTCCGAGGATAGATCTGGAGAGACAGAGGCTATGGATGGCGATTCAATAGTCTATACCTAGGTGTGGATGTAGTAGTATCATACTATAGTACTAAACCTAGGTAAACAAGTATAGTAGTATACTCTATTCATGAATGACTATCTAACATTGAAGATATCAATTAATTGATCTAGATCATCCCCTGTTCTTCTCTTCTATCTCCTCTCCCTCGGGCTACTTCCCTCCTCTTCTCCGAGTCTAGGCTGCGGATCGAGCCTAAACTACGCTTGTCTTAGCTTCAAACGCAATCCATTCTCAACGTCCTGCAATTGAACGTATCAGAACACATAAAAATTAGAAAAAAACAAGATACTCGTTCCACTCCCGCATGTTCCAAGGTTCCAAAGTTCCAAGGTCTCTTGGTACTAGAGCTGCCATGGCCAACCGTTCTACACTACTCTAAATAGCCTATATCTATACCCTTCATTTTATAGGTGAATAACTTCCTTCCTATATGTTATACTAATACTCACCCACTACAGCCCCCACTTCTGCAACCCCTCGATCGTACTTTTGGTCAAACAAGAAATTCAATGCCCCTCTCCCAATGTTGTGTTAGCCGTAATTTTGTTTCGAACCCTTCTGGAAGACATGAAACGCCCTCTCAGTGCATTGTTTTTTCTCATTTTTCTCATTTCTTCTCCATTTTGCCCAATTTTACCCAATTTTACCCAATTTTCCTATTTTTCCTATTTTTTACAGACCCTGCAGCTTTCCCCTTTCCTTACCCAACGCGCACTTCTTTCTGCGCGATCCCGGCTGCTCAGGTCTTAGCCAATCTTTTCAGTCGCGTTTTGTTTTGATTTCTCCTCTTTTTCCTTTCTCTCCAAAGTTCCAATTGAAGGTCATTCTTTTCAATGATTTTTCAAGGATAAGATGGCCTAAAGACGCGTTTTATTTATTTGTTTATTCCTTTCGTTTTTTAACCTCTTGCCAGCGTGAAGAAGAAGAAAAAATTACTCTAGGACTTCCCTTATTCCTTTTTTTTTATCTGGTATTCTGGAGGTTCATTTGATATTATTATTGATCGATGTCATCTCAATCTGATACACCTTGGTCTGACGGGGAGAAGGTTAGTTCTCTGATACGCTAATTAACGAGATTATAGACTAAATTTTATAGTATTTCTTACTTACGGAGATTCTTAAAAATGCTGGTATTCATTCCAGTCATCTCCTTCAAGTCATCAATGACTATGGTATCAATCCCAACTGGGATGATATTCCCTTACCACCAGGTAAGGATTCACATACCTCAATTGAGCCCCGAGCCCTAAGCCATGGTCTCTAACAGTCCTTCTAACTTCTTTATATCAGGTCGCTCGTTAAATTCTTGCAGAGTGGCTTTTTCCAATATGCAAATGGAATCGCAAAGACAGCAGCAGCAGCAGCATCAACATCATCAACATCAACATCATCAGCATCAACGACATCAGTCTACATATCTGCCCGCTCCTTCACTAGCTACAGCTTTGGCTCCTGCTCCTTTAGCAACTTCGATTCCGCGACCAGAAATGACTGGGTCAACTCTACCTGTAGATCCAACACTTCGTAAGCGACCATACCCTGACAAACCGCTTCCACCGCGCGCAATTCAACCCAAGCCGCCCACCAGCACTGCTTCTATCAGTAGTGAAAGCTCAGCTCAGCTATCTCCACGCCTAGACAGTGCTGCCGCCGGTGAGCCTCCGCGCAAACGAGGACGTCCAAGTAAAGCCGAAACAGAAAGGCGCAAAAGAGCTGCCGAGGCTCGTGGTGAAGCCTATCCGCCTCCCAGGAGGTCGAACTCCAATAGAATCAAGATCCCACCCTCACCGACCAGTCCAGGACGTTTGATCCCATTTGCGCAGTCCAATATCGCAATGGCGCAGAATCAAAATCAAAATCGAAATCCGAGCTCAGTACTATACAATCCACCAGGCCGACTCGTTCCCGTACCAAATCTTTCTGTCGATGATCGTCAATTGCCAAACAGAAGCATGGGCCCTAATTTGCGAGAGTTGCCTCGACCAGAGATCGGTCATCCTCTTCCCTCGCCACACGCCCTGCAACTAGGTCCACCAGACTCTTTTCCTCGCTCAAGCAATCCTGGCGAGCGGTCTTCTTTCGGTGCACTGCCACCAGACAGGTTTTCGCCAGATAGCTGTCGCCGTGATTCGGTGACTAGTCGTGGTGAGCCGACACCATATACAGAACGAAAAAGCACAACGCCAGGCGAGAAACCTAGGTGAAGATATTCAATCTCTATTCAGCAGACTTCCATGAGATGCATACCTTGCATTATGATTTTCGCTACCGAAAACCGACGACAGTCCTCGGTTATGCTTCCTTTTCTATGATTCCATGAATCCAACGATGAACGATAGACATATATGTGGTTTGTTGTTTTGCTTCTGCATCTACATCACGAATTGCTTTGTTTACACTCCCTACATTCTTCCGCTGATATCTCTATGATCATGATGCTCGATGAAGACACGGTTCGCAGCCTTATGACAAAGTCTAAGTGTACGCAGCCTTGCATATCTACCTTTCCAGCCTTGTCCTTATTCTCTTTTCATCTTACTTGCATCATCTTTCGACTATTTCCAGCATACACTGAGTTTTTTTCATTGCTTTTCAGCCAATCTGCACATGTGATATGCATTTCGACGGCCTATCCTTTTCTTTCCACTTTTTTCTCCTTCTGCTTTCTCTTCCATGGGCTCGGCTCATCCAGTCTCCTCTGCATTCAGACTGGTATTTGCCTTGTATTATTTTATTCGCTTCTCTGCTGCTGATCACTAGACCAGCTATTGTTACTTACGCTAGTTATAACTTACCTTCGTTCTAGGATCAGACTAATATTTCAGATCTCACTTGTGTCTTTTCTCTGTCGTGTCCACGGGTGTTTGTGATGTAATATTATGATTTTATATAATGTACAGCGCATTAATCCATTATACAGTCTCTTTTTCAAAATCATCCAGTTTCATCTCGGTACCTAGATACAACGATGCCCAGATTGGGAGTTAACTTTTTTCTCTCAGAGATTCCATCTGATCAATGTCTCAGTGATATCAATTGCAATAATGACCCGGAAAAGAAATATAAAGCATTGACTTGGCATAAAATACTGCATTACTCAACAAGAGATTATTCCAAGTCGCCATTTCACTTCTCGTGTTTTAGCGCGTTTTGTTTGCGTCGTCACGACCCCCTCTTATTACTTTTACTTCCTACACCAACAATGGCTCAATTTGGCACAAAACTGAGTGGAAACCGTGGTAGAAACCAAGAACTTTCTATCGATCAACGCGCTGGAATCCTCTCTGGACTTGAAAAGGGTGTATCGCCAACCAAACTTGCCGCTATCTAAAGTAAATCACCACCGAACCGCCATCACTACCGAGCCGCCACCCCAGAACACCATAGTAAACTCGAAAAAAATTGAATATCACATCTCAACAACCGTGACACTGATATAATTCAAACATTCGGTGAGGTATAACTATAACAATATTCACAAAGAATCAATTTATTTTAAGTAAATTAAATAGAGGGATTATAGTAGTATCATAAATTACGGTGTAATTAATTTATTTTAGCTTCAAGTACACTTCACTCGATAATTTCCTAATCCTTCTTTCTATATATACATTTAATCAACTAGTAATAATCCGATTTCGAGACTTGAAATCATTTTAACTAGTGGTTGTTGAAATATGATATTCAATTTTTTCGAGTTTACTATGGTGTTCTGGGGTGGCGGCTCGGTAGTGATGGCGGTTCGGTGGTGATTTTACTTTATGGCTATAATCGCAGTACCATCTATACTACTCGCGACCGCTACAAAGCCACTAAAACCACTGAATCTCGCCCTAGAAGTGGACGCCCTCCCCTCTATAGCGAAGCCGCTAAACGCTGGATTTATCTAAAAGCGCGCCGAAATCCATCTTGGGGCTATAAACTTCTTAGCGCAAACCTCGCTTCACACCCCTGTCGAACCACTCTGCGCCGGATTATTTCCGGATATGGCCTTTCAAAACAACATCGGAAGAATAAGGTCACTATCAGCCCTCATCTTGCCAAAGCCCGACCAGAATTCACTCAAAATGGAGTCAAGACGTTAATTGGCGCAAATAGATCTTAGATTGTTCCGTCAAAGAAGTTGAAAGAATATCAAGTTCTACCTAGGTAGTATCTGGATGCTGAAATCAGAAATATGCATATCTAAATTGATTGCTACTAAAGCTTATACGAAGAATATATCACAAATGGTATAGGTTTGCTTATATTCAGATTGGTGGCTGTTCAAAGTTAGTGGTCATAGAGCGCGATTATATCCCTAAACACTATCTGAAGGCGCTAGAATAACTTGAAGAAGCCATAGAGGTCCTATCCTTCACTACCTAGATATGAAGATGAGCTATTCTAATAAGATGATGTCAGAATTCATAGATCAAAGGAAACGTTAAAGTGGTTTAGACGCCAGCATATCTATCTTCTAATATGGCCCGCACGCTCGCTATAAGCCCGATTGAGCCATAATGGTATCTTTAAAAACGTAAACTACGAAAGTCACAGCATATTGGGCCTAGTTTAAGCGCTGTATTCGTGAAACTTGGGATGCCATTTTACAGGTTATAATTGATAGCTTGATTCTATCGATACCAGAGGTCATTATACTAAATATCAAACGCGCGTTTATTTTTTAGCCATTTAATTATCTAAATATGTAAATTATAAAGCTATCGATATTTCTTGGGGGTGGGTCTGAAACTCGACTGTCGGTAGTGTAGATAGCCAACAAGGGACATCGAATACCGACATATTCTGATATGATGGGCACAAGTACATTATACTTTACAGAAAGGTCATGGAACCTGTTGACTTGATGAAGGAACTTTGAAAAGGTAAAATTGAGGTGGATCTTGTGGACGCTAATGCGTACAAGTGAGATTAAAGTGAACATTGGGAAGTGAAGTAGAGGGATTCAATGGCACTGGAGTCCTTAGACATCGGTATCTACTTGGATATATGTCAGGAAGAATATCTATCTTTCTTCTTCATCCTCCTTCAGCTGCTCACCTGACAACACCAAGGACGGAACTGCACAAGCCCTCGCCTATAAAGGTAAGTACTTCCAGGGTATTTCATCAGTTCTATCCCTTGACGGTGATTTCATCTATCCACCTGGGCAACTCTCCACATCCAGAGCTGTCTCCAACATTCCTTTACATCTTTCGATTAGAACATACACATATATCGCTACCTCAATGAGGGCGAAGAATATGATATCAAGAGTTGCCGGATTAAGTGTCGGGCGACTTTTCGTGGCTTTTCGTGACTGATTCGACTCCAAGGGGGGAGTGTACCGAGGGAGGGCCGGAAGAGCATGATCAATCGCATCGCTTCTCTCCTTTCCTCCGCACTCTTTTCATTTTAATTTTTCATTACACAAGTGAGACCACCTTACTACCAGTGGCGGCAGGTTATGGGCTCTGGGATTCTAAAATGCGGCCTCAAGTTGACAAGATTTACCCTTCCAGCAACCAGAACAATGGCAATCATTGTTCAGTGAACAGGCAGAATTCTTGGCAGCTACAAAGTTGTCGCAACGACTCTCAAAACGCTGCAGAATACGTTTTGTGGCTCAGATTCAAGCCGTATGCCCTGCTATGTGATGAGTTTGACCAGTGGCTTGAGGAGGATTCCATGATTACCATGATTGGTGATTCTGACCAGCTCCCTCCAATAGTGCTCTCAACCAGTGAAAAGGAAGAGGCGAGCTACTATGGACACTTACTTATCTCTTGCCTTGTGGACACTGTTTACCCCTAGGTATACTCAGCGTCAGTTATCGCTGCCATACCGATCTCGACTTGAAAATTCTACTATACAGCATTAGAGATTCAACAGAACTAGCTCACGTACGCTCTGTTTCAACAGAAGCTCTTACAGTCTCTTACAACTGCAACTTCCGTGCAAAACTTTATATTAAAGGCTTTGGTGCTGCTGCTACTCGTACTGTCAGAGTGACCGGCCTCAATATCAACGACCGACACTCTGAATCTTAACTATTAAAACACAACTTTGCGTGTCAATCCATTGACTCGCTCCTGGATAATTTCGTTTTCTTCAAGTTGAAAGAGAAATCTGTTGTATGACTGTGGCTGATCGATATGGCCAATTAAAACGAATCGATAACAAATCAGAAAAAGTTGAGTTATAGAACTGACCTGTTGTCGGAGCAATCTGATTATCTGGATGTGATTGAAAGCAAGAAGACCGGCGAATTTGGTGCGCGCTGCTTGGTTCTGGACTAATTCTGTATAGCATCCATGGATCCGATCCCATTTGGGAAGGTGACGAGTTGTTGTTTGGTGACCTAAAGTGAGGCTATAACAAAGAGGACGACTAGACTTCGATGATTCAAATGAATTTTGACATGGGCCATTCTCTATATCATCGTCAACTTTGAAAAGTTTGTGGAGACACCTTTATCATCGATGGTCTTTGTTACTAGAATCTGGGGGTTCTTTCTCCTACCCGATCTTCTTCAAAAAGCTTAGTGCTTGAACGAGTGAGAAAAAAAAAGCTTGTATTCTTTGTTCATCTGAGTCCATATACATCTCAGAATCAACAATGCCTAGGTACATGCCCTTCCCACCTGGGAAGTTTCCAAAAAGAACGAAAGGGGAGCAAGTGTATCGCACTATATTCAAACCTCTGCTATAGACCGTAAAACTGCAAAACAGATATTCAAACTTACAACCAATGGATATCTGAGGAATCATTGCTCACTTCCATCACTTGAGTGGCCAAGTATATGCCGCAGTTGAGCTGATGTGTCCTGGGAATCAATAACTGGAGCCCCCGTTGCCTCGAGAGTAGATGTTTTTGGACTTGGAAGAAACTGTGACGAGATAGAAGACGAAGGAATATGATCATGACGAGCTGCCAGAAACTCTTCCTTTCGCCGTTCCAATGTTGAGTCATTTTTCGGCTCAATCTGGCTCTGAAGCATGCTGACGGCTGCACACAAGCCCGAAGTAGGCTTTACTGCTGATGCGGATATTACTCTTTTCGTCCCGATTTGCAGATCGATCGCCTTATTCTTAGCGAAATTCATGACTTCATCTTTCTTCTCGACTCGTCTTGTAAGGTACACAGTCTGACCTGTATCCGAAGCCTGACTGATTCGCTCAAGTTCTCGTCGGTAGGCAGTTTCGTAGATGTCGAATTCTGCTGCTCCGGGTGACTCGCTCACAAATTGAACGGGATCGTCTGAATCCATGTCGACTTCCTCGGTAATTTCTGGTTCTGCAAATATAGGCTCTGAATCTTTGCTGGTGTTGTCGGAGGATTCTTCGCCATTGTATGTGGATGGTCCGATGAAGAGGTAGGGGAAGTCCTCTTCAAGTGGATCTTTCGCATGGCCCCTTGTCCCCTCTACGCTGCGCTTGGTTGTGACTGAGCTGGCTCGTGATTGGAAACCCGGGGATGCAGGCTGTGGAGATCGACTGTGTATTGAACCTGATGCTTTTCGTTCCGGCTCATACAACATTTTGGGTGGTTTGCTGCCTGTAGAACTTTGGGCGAGCCCTACCTCTGGGAAATATTCGTTGGAGTCCATATATATGGGCTGAACAAAGTTCGCATCCCCTCCAAGAATACTTTGCATTTTTGATCCCGATTTTGAGACTTCGACCAAGCGCTTGAATTTCTTGACTGCTTTCATCTATTTCGACATTTTAGTAACAATATAGTTAAATTTAAGAAACAATACGAACCACAGTCATGAGATTACCCATCTTTTTCGTGATGGCTGCATTCATTTCTTCTTCTGTTGGAGGTTCAACGCTGTGAGCCGTATTTTCTTCCTCAGATAGAAGAGGATCAGCTCCATTTTTCGTCACCCACGGATGTTCCTATATAGAATTAGAATCAACAGCCTCGGCTTCATCATAACTCAACTCACTCGCAATTGACGCATTTCGATTCGTTTCGCAGGATTCTTGTCCAGAATGCGACTTATCAGATCCTTGAAATGCTCGTCATGCTCATCTGTGCATTCCACCGGATCATTCCTGATGCTCTCGTATAGATCAAAAATACTATGCTGTTGAAATGGCAACCTTCCATACCGTAGACAGTAGAGAGTCACCCCCATGGACCAAATATCTGCCGCCTTGCCAGAAACATCACCATGTTTTATCACGCAGAGCTCTGGGGGTAGAAATGCAGGAGATCCGGCTGATTTGGCAGTGAACATATCCGAGTCCTTTTCGAACATCTCTGAGACACCAAAATCGACCACTTTAAGTACATTGTCGTTGGTCACTAGACAATTGTCTGGCTTAATGTCACGGTGGACAATACCCTGTGCATGTAGGTATTCAATTCCTAGTATCAAATCGCGAAACCAGCAGCGACAGTGATCATCGTCATAGGGATCAGCCTGTTCTTCCAGGCTTACTTTCATGACGACTCCCTTTTGCACATTTCCATGACCATATATAAGGGATCCTCAGTCGGGTCATCCAAAACCTCGATCAGAGAAACTAGATTGTTGTGATTCAGCTTTTTCATGATCGCGATCTCTTCCTTGATCAGGTAGAGTGGGTTCTTTGCACTCTCATTGTCATCCCCAGACGGATGGCGATGCATTGGCGAATTGAACCCACTACCGGGTCTTCGGGGTCCTCGTAGCCGTCGCAACATATGCGACTGCGCACGTTTCCTTAATCGGGATTTCGAAAACTCTTTCACTGCCTTTTTGGCCGTCAGCTTTCAAGTATAGGCTTTCTTCGCTTTACGTTCATCGTACATATTCATTGCCATACTGGTCGGCGGCTAGATGAACCGCTCCAAATGATCCACGTCCAATTTCCTGCTTGATCACATACTGGTTGATGCGATGCTCTGCCGTGCCGTCGTCTTGGCTGGTAGTATATTGAGAGCGCGCATCTAGTGTCTCCTATATCCGCAGCATGATCAGTCTTTGCCGAATACAAAAAATCAAGAAACACTAACTTTTACCTGGCGCCTTGCTCGAGGGCTTCGTCGTCTATGTCTCTGGAGACTGTCAAATGAGGCTCCAGACCTGTACAGATTTCATAAGCTTAGTATAAGCTACTTTCAGACGTGATGTTCAACCAAGCTTACCCAAACCTGGGTGGATTTGGTCGGTCAGTTACTGCACCCTCTGAAAAGTCAGAAGTTTCTGTGGAGATATCAGAAAGAGTAGCATCAACACGGTTGTCCATTGCCGACGTTAAAGTAAAGTCTTTGAAGCTGTGAATATGTGGGGTAGAGAGGGGCAGGAAGTCAGAGCGGGGATGAAAGATAACGCGAGATGCTTTAACGGTTCAACCTTAGACGAAGCCTCTTCTGTAACATATGTCTAACATAACAACGTCTCAGGTAAAACTAGAGACCTAAGACCACCGTGCGAATTTCCCGATTTTTTGTCTTACAATCGCCCCTTATCGGCTTTATCGATATAAGACGTTGTTCACCGCCCGTTGCGGAAGTCTCCTGAACATCAACAAATCCCCATCGTTCACTTGATCCACAGTCACATCTACAATCATGGTCGTCTACTCCTTCTACATCTTTGACCGCCACGGTGAGTTCATCTGGTTGTGAATAGCCAAATCAAACTGATGTTTTCCTTCTAGCGGAATGCATTTATAAGCGCCGGTGGCTTAATCGCCCGGCCTCGATCGTGGGCAAGTCCTCGCGGTCCGTCGATACACAACCCCAAGCCAGTACCATGGGATCTGGTCAGACCGTTCGGTCTGGAGACGATGATGCAAAGCTGGTTTTCGGCACAGTCTTTTCGTTGCGGAATATGGTGCGCAAGTTGGGAGGAGAGGAAGACAAGTAAGGGCTCGGCGCAGGCCGCACACATCCTAGAAGCTAACCAAATTCCTCCAGCTTCGTTTCCTACTCCACCAGCCAATACAAGCTTCACTATTACGAAACGCCGACCAATATTAAATTTGTGATGCTGACGGACTTGAAGAGTCCCAGCATGCGCATCGCTCTGCAGCAAATCTATATCAATCTCTTTGTGGAATATGGTTCGTATTTGTCAAAATCAGTGCTCTGCGGCCATTGCTGACTCCATTGGATTTTTTCTAGTGGTCAAGAATCCTTTGTCTCCTACGGAGCACCCAGGGGGCGTAGGCGTGAACAACGAGCTCTTTGAAGAATCGTTGGAGCAGTTTGTGGTAGGCGAATTACAGTCCCCTCCTCCTCCACCTTCTAACCTTATAATAAGACTCGAGTTCTGGCATGATCAGAAGTGAGACCCAGTCGATAACGATTTCCTATTTCTACACCGCCGTGACTGGCGGCATCCAAGAGTCGTATTCTTAAACCGCCCTCCGAAGATATTCTTAAACATCAAGCAGCGAAAAAGTGAGAAAAGATAAGTCGGGAAAAAATATCACACCACAACAGTGATCACTTCGCGAGATATTGTGGCGCCATGGGTACCTGCACGGACGGCACGCCCACAAGCATGTGTGACTTGATACCGCCATTTCAACCTGCAGTCTGGATACCCACGTGGCTTGGACACGCATAAGCGATAACCCACACAAGCTCGACAGAAGAGCTCTGTTTGATATTGACAGAAATTGTGGTGGCAATGTATACTCCGCGTCCTAATCGTGCGAGTAAGAGGAGTCAAATGCCAAGACAGTCGCAATATTAGCATCCATTCAAATGAAAGTATTCTCCACGGATATCAAATGTATCTTCCCCTCAACTTCTGTTCTCGCAATCTTGCAGAATGCGACCCATGTCTTCAGCTTGGCTTCGTGTCACCTCCCAAAACCCGACAGTTAGTCCACACAAAAATAAAAACCGCACTCTGGCCCAATCACGCACGTGTTACCATTGCAGCTGCCAAGATGAGATAAAGCAGGATTTGAATCTGATCCAACGTGGCTTATGCACGGCACAGAGATATCAAAGCCCACTGCAGACAAATTGGTAGAGCTGATTCGAGAATCATAAATTTGGGATTTGCGCATCGGTCAGTCCGGATCTGAATACATATTGAAACGAACCTATGATAGACCGAAACCGAGGATTTAAAATTACATCAATTATACCGCCCTTGTTACCTGATGTATAGACCTTACTTTCCATGCACACATATTGCATTGGCTGCATACAGCGAGGCCTTCAACTTAATACCTTATACAGACGGAGTACGCGCGGGCAAATAGGTAAATACACACATGATATACGTATCACAGGGCACACCGTCTGAATGTACAACTCAGCTGGACACATCTACTCACCTGGGCATGCATCGCCAGCTCTGATCACAACAGCCACAGCTTATTTCAAGCTTGCCTTATAAGCTTAGAGCTTAGAGACAAGTGTCCACTTTCTCGCATATCAGCCCGCTATGCAGACTTTCCAAGGTTCTTGGCTTGAGGACTTCAGTCACTAGGTATACAATGGAAGCAGGGCATTGCGACTGTAACCTGTCCATCTGCACAGGTGTTGAATTAAGTACCAGTTACATATCCCTGGAGTTGGAGTGGATAGAGTGCTGCCCCTTATCTATCCCCTTCATCCGAAAGTGGCGGTCAGCACGGTTCGAATCGGATGTGCGGCCTTATTTTGGGGTTTTCCAGTGGGGTTGTCTTTCGGACCTATGGATGTATGAAATCGTTTAGATGTTTAGAAGAAAAAACATTGAAATGTAATTTGTTTTAGTTAATGAAGTAGAAAGGCATATTCTTGTAAATATCGATGATATCTAAATGAAATACTTCCTATGGTTATGGGTCTTATATTTAGATTTGAATTTCAAGCTTACTAATCCATACAGTAGTTCTTCTCGTATTTTATATGCTAGGACTTTGGGAAATATCTTGGAAGTTGGATCATTTTAAGCGAATTGCAAGTGACATACTGCAATCCAGACCTCCAAGGACCAAATCAGTGCCAGATTGCATTAAATAGAATATCTCTACTCCGTACATAACTAGCCAATACATTGATTATGAAATATCGCCAGATCCGGTCACAAATTGGAGAATAAATCGATACGAGAACCCAGAAAACCCGGTATACGTATTGTAATACATACACCACAAAGGTACCACAGTAGAAAAATTGCAGAAGTCTGGGCAATATGAACAAGGCCGTCGACTTTGGTCAGAATAAGCAGTAGAAAACAAAGAAATAACAGCTGGTCATAGCATCGATCAACATGCCCGGCCGAATGTGATTGGTTTAGAGTAAATGCCTCGTAGTGATTGATATTGCAGACATATCGATCGACCCTTTCAGGAATCAGCCAGAATCCGTACCCTAGTTAGACCCTCCTTTGCCCTTTTTCGTCTCAGCCTTTGAACTTCCAACCATGGTTGATTACCCATAGTACATGATCGATAGTTATCAGAACAGAATAATTTCTGAATTTACTGCTACCTATTGACTATTCTCGGTTAGTCTCTTCATAATCTGGGGTAAAATACGTGTTCTTTTTTCTCCTGCTTTTCTGAAAATAACCAGAGCAAGCTTAGTATGGAGTAGTAGTATAGTTATCATTGATCATACAAATGCCATTTCAAGACACATGAGGCGGTGAGTTAAACCTTAGAAGCTTATTTAAGCTGAACAGCTGACTGTGCTCTGATATTTCACAATTAATTTACTAAGTAGCCGATGGAATCAAACATGCACATACTACATGTTCATAAATTAAAGCTGCCACATGTGCCATTGAGCTGAAATGACGTTAGGCAGCCGAATTCTTACTCAGTAGAGAGAGCCTACTCCATGTTAGGATTAATCCAGTTTGGTGACCCAACACCCCATATCGGCCCCGCTCTTTCTACGACCCGACGGGGAGATGTGTATTTGGTTCCGTTTCATCGGGGATTGTCCGCTGTCTCTTCAATATCATTAATCAGTTCAATGTTCATCTGTAATCGAGGGCCAATTGTCCGTACTCTTTCTATTAGAGAAAAGGTAAAAATTGAAGCATGTGGATCCTGGGTAGATTTCCATGGCTGAAACCTACTTGAGCAATCCTTCCCCCCTTTTCCAATCTGGGTAGATACCTCGACTGATCCTAAATGAAGCGGGGTATTTCGTATTGCAATTTGCGAGTTTACTCCGTAGTGCTTCGTTCCACGAACAAATATGGCCGGTCAAATGATGATGTTAGCCCACCTGAAGCAACAAGCTACTGTGAACGCCACACCATTTACCCAGCACATCGGCTCTTGCTATGATGCGGGGCAGCGATCGAATCATTAGCTGCAGAAGTGCACAGCCTCACTTTGGTTGAGCTAAGATGGATAGTTCCCTAATCTTGGTATAATTCTAGGCCAAAAGAGTATCTATTGAAGTAGATCATGATTAATGAGTAGTATAGTTCCAAGTTCTAAGGTTAGAGAGCAGGTACTTATATACGGTATCTTACTTACAGTAGTAAGAAAGAAAGGTACAGGATCCGACGGTGTGTTTAGAACGTCATAATCGGGGCGGATCGGCTAGGTACTTCGGAGGGAGAATTGCTTAATCTTTCTTAGCTGCGAACACGGAATAGTGAAGACCCAGCGCGGCTTCCAAGAATCTTCCAATCATTAAATCTCTCATAGTACACACTCCCTTGTTACGTACACAGTGTTCTGGATTTTTGAAAGGAACTTCGCGGAATCAAGAAATGGAAATGGAAACAGAAAAGCAGCAGAAGAGAAAAATAATAATAGAAAAATATGGAAATATGATTACCAAGCTTACAGAACAGCCGTTACGGCGATAAAATACCAAAATACCAAAATACCACGGTTGCGGTGTGTCCGGCCTTAATCAGCCTTAATAATCCAAGAAAAATTGGAATTGGAAAATGAGGAAAGAAAATGTGGTATGCCCACATACGTTGTACTGTACACACTTTCTGGTATCTCTTATTTCAACCTGCCCGCAAGGCCATTTATTTCTCTACTTCTTTCTCTTTCTCTTCTCGCTCTCAAACTCTCTCAATCCATTCGAGTCTTTCTTTATACAAAGAAGAACCTTATTTATATTTCCTTTGACACGATAAGCGTGAGCTGCTATTACCGACCAGTTCCATAACCTGTTTTTTTTTTTTTTTTTTTTTTAAAAATTACCATTACAGCCCTGGTCCGGCCGTCGTCACTTTGCAGTTTCTGCCTGAGGCATTAACTGGCTGACCATACTTTTTTTCCCACTCACTTGCTTCCCTCTCCTTCTCAGCCTATTCATTATTATACTACAGAAACCTCAAGTCGTGTAGCTTTTAGCTTCGTGCGAGCTCTGCTCGTTTCCCCTCCTCTCTTCTGGGGACCGACGTGTTTCTTTCTCCTAAAAAAAGACCATCCACACATGACTCCGCTTTCGGTTTCGCCTGTTCCGTCCGCTCTCTCCTCCACGGCAAACTCGAGACATTCGCATGAGCTTCGAGATGGAGATCACTCGGTAACAGGAGCCATTGCGGGCTTAAATCTTTCCGTGGCAAACGGAGAAGGGCATATAGACGTACCATCCGTTACCTCCTCTCCTGCACCTAAACCGGCTTCTTCTACTAGACCGAAGATGGCCACCCGCCTCTCTCGCATGTTTACCGGTAACGGAAAAACAAATACTGTTAGAGAAACCCATGAAATTCGACGTGATCTTTCAGACAGCAGTCAAGAAAGTGTCAATGTACCCAGCAAAACCCCCAGTCAAAAAGAAAAGCCGCCCACCTCCAAGCCCACCTCAAAACCTGTGTCAAGAACCAACTCGAGACCCTCTTCTCAGACTCCGTCTAGACCAGGATCTTTGAAGAACGAGCCCATCGACAAAGAGAAGAAGAAACCTAATCTCAAGGAGCAGAAAGATGGTGCTGCTGCACCACATAAACGATTCGAGGTCCTCCCAGAGGACGTCGGCACCCACTCCCATAATCTGCGAAGTGCCAGACGGCAAGAAAAGTTGACAGATCTTCTGCGTGATATGCTAGGTGGTGGACGGAAGAAAGATGATCAAGTCGATGAACAGCAGCTTTCCCTCATGTCCACCTGGATTGACCAGTTCAAGACTGAACGGGATAAGTTGGCTGCCGATAAAAAGGGTGGCCCCAATGCCACAGCCTCCCTAGTCGATAAATACGGCAAATGCCAAGAAATTGTTGGCCGTGGTGCTTTTGGAATTGTCCGTATCTCGCATAAAGTTGACCCACAAGATTCCAAGTGTGAACAGCTGTATGCTGTCAAAGAGTTCCGTCGTCGCCCGCAAGAAACCGCAAAGAAATATCAAAAGCGACTTACCTCGGAGTTTTGTATCTCGTCTTCCCTCCGTCATCCGAATGTAATCCACACGCTGGATCTCTTGCAAGATGCCAAGGGCGACTACTGTGAGGTTATGGAGTACTGCGCTGGTGGTGATCTCTAC
Organism: Penicillium taxi; assembly: GCF_028828555.1. Taxonomy (NCBI): domain Eukaryota; kingdom Fungi; phylum Ascomycota; class Eurotiomycetes; order Eurotiales; family Aspergillaceae; genus Penicillium; species Penicillium taxi. The sequence goes on along the minus strand of NW_026643207.1, from coordinate 4,555,715 downwards.
ACACTGGTTCTTGCGGCAGGAAAGCTCGAAGTTGCTGAAGCTGACTGTTTCTTCAAGCAAATGATGCGTGGTGTCGAATATATGCACGAAATGGGTGTCGCCCACCGTGACTTGAAACCCGAAAATCTATTACTGACAACCCGCGGTGCGCTAAAAATTACCGATTTCGGAAATGGCGAGTGCTTCCGTATGGCTTGGGAAAAAGAAGCCCACATGACCGCCGGTCTCTGTGGATCTGCTCCTTACATCGCCCCTGAGGAATACACCGAAAAGGAGTTCGACCCCAGAGCAGTCGACCTATGGGCCACCGGAGTCATATACATGGCCATGCGCACTGGACGTCATCTGTGGCGTGTGGCCCGCAGTGACGAGGACGAATTTTACCAACGATATTTGGAGGGGCGCAAGCATGAGGATGGTTATGCGCCTATAGAGACATTACATCGGGTAAGCACTGCCTTTCCTGCCGCGTCTTTGAGAACAAACACACTAATTAACTAACAGGCTCGTTGCCGCAACGTTATCTACTCCATCCTGGATCCAAATCCATCCCGCCGTATCAATGCTTCTCAGGTCCTCAAGTCTGAATGGGTTCGCCAGATAAAATTGTGCAAGGCTGGCCAGGAAGGATTCTAACATTGAAGAAAGGGCCAATTGCACGTTAATTGGTACATGGATAAAAAAGGGTTGACCGAAGGGAAGGCCACCCTGAGGGAATAGGGGATTGTCATTGTTTTTTCTCTCTTGTCCCCTGCTTTCGCATATTAGGGTGGTTCTGTGTTTTTAGATCCGTCCAAAGAAACAGAGGCACTCGTCCTTTGGATGCCCCTCTATGAAAAACGGAGGCCTATTTTGTTTTGTCCTTTCTTACTCCCGGCGCACCTTGTTACATCCTCTTTCTCAGCATGCGTCCACCGCTTAGCTTTCTTTTTCATGTTCCCACGTCAAATGCAACGAAGAGTGACGACCCCTTTCCTTTCTTATAGTTCTCTGGACCCCTGTTATGGCGGAGTTTTGGCGCGGCGAAAGCATTCCTATCTTTTTTTTTGTATTTTTATACTCCGATCTCAAGGTTGCGGCCAAGAACCCAGCCAAGGCTATATCGGATGTTGACTTCCAATTTCTCTTCTGTGTACCTAGATACTTTATTACTTTTATTATTCTGTCGGACTCCGTACAAAGATACGACCGATACCTTCTGTACATAGTCTTAGCCGAAAGATCAAGTTGCCGGCAACGAACACTTTCGTTTTCTCGACTTTCAGCCTTGGAACTTCTGCATGAACTCATGCAATACTACCACAGTTTCCATTAGTCAAATGACCCCGGTCAATCCTTCCTAAAACAAATCCACGTCTCCACCTGGAGTCCGTTATGCGCGTCTTCCGCTCGATGCGCTGTATGACATCAGTATCCTTGTTCAAGATTGCCTCACGAGTCCCACACGCTTACAGCACTGAAATCACCATCTTACGATGCCGATCACCGATCACTGATCAATGATCACCGAGATGCGCCACTGCAGTCCGGGGCTTGAAGTAGTAGTTCATGATAGCTTATCAATCTTTCAACCCCTCATTGCGGTGGGCTGACATCATGGCTTTAGCATTTAGCATTAGAGCTGTGGCAAGATGTAGCCGGTAAACTACGCCCGAATACAGCTAGGGTATAAGGTATTTATGTAGGTGCTAGCGTAGTACTAATATTACCTGCTCTATGGATACAGTACTCGAATACGGACGTATACTCTGTATGGAGTAACTACGGAGCTAAATAGTACGGAATATAGAGATTATAACAATTGTAATCGGAACTGAGCCCCATATTTAAGACTTAGACATAGTTTCTAGCCTAGCTAAACAAGCCTCTTGGCGTATTTATACTCAGCTCTATAAGGGGTAAGGGGTCTCTAGGCACCTGTATTTCTGTCTCGGCGCCAAGCGACAAAATATTGAATTGGATGCGGTGTACGAAGTAACACGGAAGATGGGGGTTTCTCTTGAGACTCTTGTTATATCAGATTTCTTCCGCTCGTTCGCTTCTTGGCATTGTCAAGATGACTACCTGTACATTCACAGCCCTGAAGACTACCCGGATGTGGTAGTTCGAACGCTGCTACCTAGACAGGTACATAGGGAATTTGGTACTGTAGAAGGTAAATACCTATTACTGTAACTAAAAAAGGATGAACTACGGATACAGAGAATGAATTACATAGGTAATTATTCGGTGGAAAAATACAGTCATGTTTAGCCTTAGGATCATCGAGTACCTAGATATCCCAGCGTATTAATTAAAAGCAAGAAACTTTGAAGAACGCAGCCGGGATTTCACCTGATAAAGAGAAAAATGGAAGGGACAACTGTATCGTATCCAACGCTTTCCTGAGTATCCATGCAACTTTATTCGAATTTGAGTACTTGGCCACAAGATCGGGGGCTCGAAGAAAGCAGACCCCCGATAAAATGGACAATTGCGTTGTTGGCATTGCTGATAGTATCAGAAATGAATTCTTGAATCTCATCCACAAATGGTCACAAAGGCTTGTCATATCTTGCAAATACGTGAGACACATTGTCTGGGTTTCGATTGATCTCGCCTGCCAAGATGTAGGCTCCAACAAGGCTGCCCGTAGCACCCATGCCGCTGAATGGTAGAGCGTAATGGGTTTTATCTTTATGAAGCACGATCATTATGCCATGTTCTTGCTCATGCCTGAACTACCTCCTGGAAATACCAATTCTCCGTAGCCTTCATGCCTCCCAGGAACAGATCGGTTTCCCACCCTGAATCCCAGAGCCGTTTCCTCCTATAACTCGTTTTGCAGCTCCGCTAATACTCTAGGGATGCTGTATGGTTCCGGGGAGCGATCACAAAGAAAGAAATAGACCCGTACCCGTTGAACTATGGCTTTTTCACATAACCATTTGTCCTCCAGGACTGAAGAACATTCTGCGGAGTGCGCTGGATGAACCAGTAAGCTATGTGAATACTCGGCCGCCAGTATGTCTCCGGAGAATCTGGAGGATAATCGCTTTTCGAATGCAGGATCACCGGCCGTCTGCTCCCATGAAGAGATCAAAGATGTCCAGAGACCGCCATCAGAAAAAGCTGGTCCTGCAACCACCACCACAAACAGGGATTCGAGATGGGCCACCAAGGGCAGCTAAGTTCAAGTTCTGCTAGGGTGCTCAAGTCAAAAAACACCCCAATTGAATCGAAGAAGGGAAAATGAAAAAAGAAGACGACGTGCCTTTACATGACAGCTTGAGTTGAATACTTTGGGCTAGTCTATTCCTCGCTATGGAGCTCAACAAAAGCACCTATCTAGGTACTCACTTGTTTTGATTGGTTCCGAGTTCTTCTTCTCGCTCCACTTCAGTATTTTGGTAGACTAGATCGGTGAGCACTACTACGGAAGGGAAACGCCAAGGACTGGCAAGTCTCAGATTTCAAGATTAGCTTATTTAGGAGACAGCACTTCGAGCCTTCAGGAAACAGCAGCAAAACCGAATAATTGCGAAGGCCTTTTCAATCTAGGCTCAACCAGGCAATTAACCTAATAGCTTTATCTTTGAACGAGACATGCCCCTGCAACAGCCTTGGAATGATCCAATAAGGCAATGATGAGGTCCCTTATCAACTTGCCCCAACGCAAAATTGGGGTAATTCTCTTGGGTTCACTACCTTCTGGCTGGACCAGGTGTATTGGCAGCGTGCTATAGCTTCAAAGCTCGAGACCTCGGTAAAGGTGTACATCTTAGGTGGTATTGCTTGGTATGGTGAGTACTCTCAAGTGCAATGAGTCAAGCGAAGACGTGACGAAGTAAGGATTCTGCTCGGGTTTTCCACGGTGATGGGCCTCGGGTGTATAGCTCTGACGGGCAACCCGCACTTTCCGACCTATCCAAATACATTGACTGTCGAGCAGGTGAATGCCGGTCTATCTGCTCCAGCTACAGCAATTACCCTTCTTGGAAAAGGCGGTGCCGTGCTCCTGCTCATTCTACTATTGATGGCAGTCACCAGTTTCACCTCAGCCGAGCTGATTGCAGTATCTTCTTTGTTGACCTTTGACGTCTATAAGACATACTTGAGGCCAAACACTAGCTCCACTGAGGTAGTTAAAGTCAACCATTGGACTATTCCCTGTTATGCAGTTTTTTTGGCGGCTTTCTGCTGCATACTGAACGCGGCGGGCATCAGCCTGACGTGGATCCTCACCGTTCTGGGTGTTATAGTCGGCGGTGCAGCTCTTCCCTAGGCTTGATCCTATTATGGGAACCAATGTCCACAGTTGCCGCGATTGTTGCGCGCTAGATCGGATTCTTATGTGGATTAGTTGTTTGGTATGTCATAGCCTCGAACCGCAATGGTATTATCAATGTGGCTTCAACGGGTGATACTACCAATGCAATGGCCGGGAGTCTAGTATCTTTTGGGATGGGATTTATCATGACCCTCGCAACATCCATTCAACCTTCGACTGCCACCCTTGAGCAAACACAATTCCCAAGGACGACGAGAAAGATAAAAGCAAGTGTCTACCTGCAACAACAGCAGAAACATCAACGATTAAAAATGAGTTGGTGGAGTATCTCGAGTCAAGCACCCTGTCCTTGCCAAAAAGAGCGAGCGAATTGCCTGGATCGCGAACGCGATTTTCTTCTTTGGGGCGCTAGTCTTGGTCCCGCTCACCCTTTCGGCACAAGCTATATCTATAGCAAACTATTATTCGTAGGATAGGTAGTTGTTTCATTCATATTGATATGGGTTAGTGCTGTGATTTGTGTTGCGTATCCTGTGGTAAGTTTGGATTTTCCACAAGCTATTGAGTATACTAACTGGTTATAGGTTGAGAGTATCGGTTCATTACAAAGCATTTTGGTGGGCTATAGAGAGAGCTGAAAGCGGTATTTGGATATCACAAGTCTTCGATTTCGGCGAGTGTTGGTGTTTAGTTCATAGCATGGTTTGTGGAGTATAGGTAGGCATCAATTGATGGGTTGATGATATGGTATTAATTTTAGGTAGACAGAAGTAGAATAAGATTATCCCCCATCAAAACCAATAAGCAAAGCGTGGAAGAAACTAACAATTACTAGGGAATAATTTATATGATCATAAATAATCAAATTTGGGTCAACTTTCAGCCAAATTCCCCGAGTAGCTTACCTGGTTATTCATGAACTTTGCATGTCTGGCAACCAGGGACGTTTGCGAGACCCCAATCCAGGGACAAAAGGGTCCTCTATCAGGAGAGGAGTTCACAAGTAGCTGAAAGTGTGTAAGCGGGCCCAAGTCGATCCTGCCCGAGGATGATGAGAAAAGTGTCCATCAACTCCAGCGAAAGTGTTCGAATATTTTTTCCCTGTGATAAAACAATTAGCTATATTTCCATAAATTTATGAAAGATTTAATAAGTTGGGTATAATTGAGTTCCCTCGTCAAGTTGGAGGTTATCTTGCGGCTTCGAGAAAAAGTCGCAAGCAGAGGTTTTGCTGGTGAATTTATTTCCCATTTTGTTTTTGCTATGGCCAAACAAGATCTTGGGATCAATTCCCACTTTGGTGAATTTTTTTTGCTCTTTTTTTTTTTTTTTGGTTCTGATTCCTTCAAATAGTCTAATCTAAACCTTTTGTTTTCAATGAAGTTAAGAATAGTTCAGCCTTAATGACGTAACCGCATTCGGAGTTTATTATGTAATCAAGCCACCAACACCGCCACAGCTTAAGGCAGACAGACTTCATCGACTTTAACCTGAATAAAACCCCGCCGATTCTGACTTTCGCAATACTTTCTCAATCTCTCTTATTAATATTCAACTTTCATCTAATTTGATTGGAAATTCCAAATCCACACAAATTCAGCCGTCATGTCTTGGGCAGGTATGTTAGCCCCCATTCAAATTCAAATTCAAACCCCGCCTCTCCTGGGTTAAACGATGGATGTATACTCATGATGTCTTTGAGTTATTAGGGTTTAAGAAAAATGTCAACCGTGCGACGACGCAGGTAATGATGAAGACCGGTAAGTTTGTGCTTCACCCTGTCGAGTCAAGTTTGACGAGTTTGACGATGCCCAACACCAACTGTGGATGCCACCGGAGTTGAAGAACATGTCACTGATGCAATGATAGGTCATGTTGAACGAACAAATGACCGAGACTACGAGATCGAGGAACGGTATGTTGCAGTCTTGATATATCGCAGTTTTGAGTCATCAACAGAATAGCTGATACTCGATTGCAGACGATACCGGGTGATGGAGACTGCTGCAAACCGACTGGCAAAGGAGGCCAAGGGATACTTGGACTCGTTGCGAGGTATGCCTTTTGGACAGGAAATTTCTAAGAATAAACATGGAACTGACCGGACTTATAGCCATGACTGCATCCCAAATGCGCATTGCTGAAACCATTGACGCCTTTTATGGTGATGCCGGCACCCAGGATGGTGTCAGCCGAAGCTATAAGCAAGCTGTGGAGGACCTAGATACAGAAACTATCAAGGCTCTAGATGGCCCATACCGGTATGCTTGCGCCATAACCTCTGAGGTCAGAGCCGAACTAAGCATCATTCATACAGAGCCACTGTCCTCGATCCTATCAATCGCTTCTGTGCCTACTTTCCCGATGTGAACGAGTGTATCAAAAAACGCAACCACAAACTCCTCGATTATGACGCTATGCGTGCCAAGGTCAAGAAGCTTGTCGAGAAGCCTGACAAGGACGTCACAAAGCTGCCTCGCACAGAACGGGAAGCTGAAATTGCCAAACAGGCCTACGAGACTCTAAACGATCAGCTTTTCACCGAGTTGCCCCAACTTATTGACCTACGTGTTCCCTATCTTGATCCTAGCTTCGAGGCTCTTGTCAAGATCCAGCTGCGTTTCTGTGCGGAGGCATACTCACGTATGGCTCAAGTACAGCAATACCTTGATGCTGAGACAAGAGACCAGTATGCTCGGGGTGACTTGGATAACCGGGTTGAGGAAGTGCTACAGGAGATCCGTGACCTAAGTATTGCTGGTACTGTTTGAGGCGCAGGTTTGTTGTCTGTTTATTCTTATTGTACTTCTCATATGGACATTTTAGCGCATAATAGCATGTTGCCTTTGTAAGGCCTCACTCTTTCTTTTCAATTTCCTTCCATTTTTTGACAGGTTCGCGTACCCCGCGGAGCAACCTAACATGACATGTTTCATCTAATTACTATGAAATCACTAAACAACGGCTATGGCAGGTCTAGGGTCGGCTGCTGCAACGATCATTTTCAGTCCATATTCAGACTGCATTCAAATTGCATTCATTTCACATTCAATTTCCAAACCCGCCAAAAGCTGCTACACCTACCTACACAAAGAAAGAACATCGTCAAAATATGCATCCGATAGCATAATTCCACTTGATACTTTCAGTTGTCGTCACATAACTATTTGATTTTATTGCAGGACACAGCAAAGCATTGAGAGCCACCTAACCCTTTTTAATCATCAGTTCACTTCGTTCCTAGTTATGATACCTGTTTGAATTGATGATGCAATGCTTAAGCTACGCTTCAATAATCGTGTGTACTCCCACTTCAGCGAGGTTCAACGGGTTAGGGCCTCAGTACACTTGACTTGACAGTTCCCTAGCAGTTTAATCAAATTCATCTTAATCGGAAGCAATTTCATTTAGCGTATGTACGGCATTTAAAAACCCTCACTCCTCTATCAATTCTCGATCACTTAAACGTAAGGCCCACTTTCATAGAGAGCCTAGGGATTCTCTTATGAATATTTCCTGCTCCCTCTCTTTTCTCCATCTTCCCTCCTTGACTTCTCCTGTCTCTTGCTACAATTCTCATATTCTTATTCCCGATTCCTAATCTTTTTACTTCGCTTACAGGACCCCCAGACACCGAATACACGATGAAGTTCGGTTACGAATGTGGATATTGAGGCTACGCCTTCTCGCGCACATTGGAGATAGAATACGAAGCTGTTTCGATTATTCTATACCTAGATAGTCGCCGGAAATAGGTTCACAAGTATCTAGGAATTTCATGAAACTCCCCTGGGAGTAGTAAGATATTGCAAAGGCGCTTTCCTAATCGACTGCTAGAATTTAGCCTTGATAAGAGCGTCTTTCATTCCTTCGCCTGCCGACTAAAGGTCGTGGTCATTTGTGTGGTCGTTTGTTTATCAAGTTCTAATATGCCTGACTATTTCAAATCCAAGTCTCCAACCCTTTCAAGATCCTATCAGGTACAATGCAAATGCAAATGCAATACAAACCGGTAACTCCAGGCTCATATAGGTACGTAACAGGTAAAACGATAATCATAAGTCAATATCACTTCGACACATCTCTTCATCCATGGCCTTCATTACCGGCTCCGCAGCCCTTTCCACGGCCCCTAGTTCCCAAGCATTCATCTCAGACAGAACATAATCCGCCACAGCGTTCTTCTCCCGACTCTCAGGTCTCCCAATCCCAATTCCAATCCTCAAAATAGAGAGTTCCTGCGTGGTGGTACTATTCCGGCGTTTTGAATTCTGCTCTCGAGGCGGATATAGTCCTTTACCGCGCAGCGTCTCAAAAATACTAATCAACCCTCGATGGCCTCGCAGACTCGCAATCTCAGGTCCGCCTCGCTTCACGCGCACCTTCCCCGGCGCTGCTTCGAGTTCATCATGCAGTATTACTAATGTGATAGAGCTGAGAATATTGGAGTCTTGCGTGGCGAGCCATCTTGTCATTTGGCGCACTAGTTTAGGCCCAGACTCGTTCATGTATGATGGGCTGTACCATGTTGTGTAGAGTGTTTGTGATGTGTCATAGCGGGCTTTGAGAAGAGGAGCAACGACATCAAGAAGGAGATGACCGGCACTGTGGCGCGTTCGACGGTATGGCTTTGGATTACCGATCGAAGCAATAAAGAGGAGGCGTTTTGGTGGGGACGCCATTGCATTCGCATAAAAAGACGTAGTATTCTCTGTATACTCCGTAGTTACGGATATAATAACCTCGAATTAGAAATTCTGGAACGGTCTCGTGACTTTCGGGCTTTCCTTTAAACGGAAAGATTCTCCTTTTCCGTGCAGGATGGGCCCAAACTGTCGGGTTTCTCGCACGGACTGTGGGACCGTATGGGGTTTGGGACTTTTGGGGATTTTTGGGATTTGGGATTTGGGATTATTTTAGAAATTAGAAATAAGAATTCAGAATCCCAAGAGGGTCCATACTCCGAAGATTCGGTTCTGATATTGTTGTGGGCTAGTCTCACCCGTGGACCTTTATAGTAGATCACTCTTCCCTTCCAATGCAACTATGTTTGCTCTGATCCCTATTCCAAGGTCCCCCTGAGACTTTCTCGATTTGAAATATTTTAGAAATATTTCCCTCAACCCTCGGAAGGGCTTTATTTAAGGCCTAGTAAAAACCATGGATCCCACTTGAAAATTACCTAGTGGCCGTGACTTCAGCCCCATAGGGTTGAATTAGGGTTAATATCGACATCTGCCGCAAAATGAACTTAACCATATGAATTTGTCATAACCATGTAAATATGCCTTCGCTTAATAAATTGGTTTCTCCTATAGAAATAGTCATTCTAGATCTATGATCAGACCTATTACCTATTGTGTATACGGCGCATAAGTACATTGTCGTACCACTCTGTCGGGTCCTTTTGTATAGGCCGGGGATCCCGACATCCAATCTCATCTATGAAACCGGAAAAGAAAAGACATAGGATCAGATGTCTTGCTTTCCGTACTGGCCAAAGTACACAAGCTGCCCAATTCACAATTGATGAATATGATAATACGTACGTACTGCTTGCTTTCCGTACTATGTAAATTGGTATCATCAAATACATGTAACCTCCCCACTTCCTGTTGTCGAAGTCTAGCTATTGCTCCTTCCCGCACAGTGGGAACAGTTCATAGTTAGCAACTAATTGTAATACTTATTTAGTGCCCGGCGCACTCCTTTTACATCCTAAATTCCCACAGTGTCGGTTCGGTTGTTGGTTTTTGACCCAACTACCTGGTCAAGTCTCCGCAGCGCTTCCCCCCTTTTGTATGATATGTACTACTCTCCTTCCTAACCAAGCTTGGGGTATCCCAGCCCCCCTATACCCGATAGCTTGGGTCGACAGATATATCATTTCTCTCAATTCCCGGGAATTTCTTTTTTTTCCTTTCCATTTCTTACTCTACATGTGGCGTATCTGTGTCCGGACTGTCGGGATTCCCCACTAAATCCGTCAGAACTCGGAACCTACTCTTAACCAGGTGTCTGAAGATTGCTTGTCTATTTTGTATCTGCTATCTTGACAAGATTGTTACATGGGAGTTGTGTGATTGAAGCTACGCAGTGGTTGTGAGCTGAAATTTGTGTCCTCTCTGCCCGCTTTCACATTTATACTCCATTTTGTTAGTTGGTTCCGACAGAGTATCAGGTTCGACAACTGTACAAGCTTGTCTGGGTCTTTTAAAACTATATGCTATGGATGACAAACTCATGCCATCAATTGAGGCAGACGCCGGCCCATCTAATGCTCGCGAAGACTCCTTGAACGAGGATCAAGAGCGATTGCAGGCGAGCAGTTCAGATGACCTAGACAGTGATTCTGACTGTGAGACATCATTGTAAGTCTAATCATTGTGATTCAGAAGAAGTATTACATTTTCAAGACTCGCAAGGCTCACACTCACAAGGAGATCAACCCGGTTATACAACATTCCCCATATCGAAGAAAACGGCCGCGGATACTGCGATACTTCCTATTATATGCCCAATGACGAGCCGGAACTGACTAGACTCAACATCATGCACCAGATATATCTCATTCTGCAAGGTGGCCATCTCACTCTAGCCCCATTAAGCATGCCCTCGCCGCGCATTCTCGACATTGGCACAGGACCAGGGGACTGGGCCATTGAGATGAGTGCTGAATATCCAAACGCAAAGATCATCGCCTCAGACATAGGCGTCTTCGACTCAGGTCTAGCTCACGTGTCTCTCCCAAATGTCGAGTTTCAGCTCGTCAATGCTAGCTCCCCCTGGACTTACGATGAGCCATTCGACCTCATCCACATCCGTGGTCTTTCGGGTGCTTTCAAAGACTGGTCAGCCATCTACAAAGAAGCTTTTGCTCACCTCAAGCCAGGTGGATACATTCAAATCGCAGACGCAGACCCAGCCGCAGATATAATATCATACACAGATATAAAGACAGACTCCTACCTACACGTCTATGCCCAAAACCTCCTCTCAGCAGCGAACGAAGCAGGATACCCCCGAGACCAGAACCACCTAGAAACAGATACACTCGCAGAAGCAGGGTTCGTGGATATTAAAGTCACCGAACGCACGGTACCTATTGGTCTATGGCCAAATGATATTCACGAGAAAACACTGGGGAAAATGGCGCTCATTGCGCTGCTGGAGGGACTTGAGGCTCATGCTTTGCGACCCCTTACTTCTTGTGGCTGGTCTGCTGAGAAAGTACAGGAGCTGTGTGAGAATGTTAAGATGGAGGTCCTGGGTGTTGATCAGTTGACTGCTTCTTTGCTCATTGTTATGGGAAGAAAGCCGGCTCCGCCGATGTCGAAGAGAGACGAGCTTATGGCTAGGGCGATGCAAAGAGCTAGGAGATTTCATCTAGAGAATGAGGGTGTGGGTAGAGCAGAAGAATAGGATTCACATGTATTATATGCATGCAACCAAGGCGTGGACTTTGGATGTCAAATTGATTATAGCGAATTCGTTGCATTTAAGTCCCTCCAACCTTGGAAGGGTTACCGATGTTACAGATAAGGTCCTACTTGTATAAGGATACCATGAGTGGTGTCTATACTAAATTCACGAAGTAAAATTCCCATAAAAAAACAAGATTTGCTTTTTGATATTCCCCAAAACCCCATGCAAAATGACAAAAAGCTAAAGCTGGAACTTTGTACGCACTTTCTCCATTCCACCCTCCCACTCCCACTCCTGTCCACTACCCCGCTGGATACCCTTATCCACACGACGTAACTTCAAGGTGAATCGCGGTCCCAGTTCTTGCAAACCAGTGCGAATCCCTTGCGCACCCTCCATTTCTTTGCCATCTGCACCAACAACCGCCTTCTCTGTCTCCCGCTTCTCGCGGAAGACATATCGGTGGCGACGCACGAAGATGTAATCACGCTGATTGTGCAATGTAACGACCTGCCGCCCTTCAAAATTTGGCTGCGGGGGGAAAAGTGTGCGGAACATATGCGCTGATAACAAACCGAGTGGTGTGCGGAAATTGTTCAAGATAAGTTCAGGCCAGTGGCCCGTTGCTCGACCGTGACCTGGCAGGCGCTTTCCCTCAAGCCAATTGCTGATTGAAAAGTGGAATGTTGGGCCAATAGGTAAGTGCACTATTGTCAGGCCGGTTGGCTTTTTCTGGTCCTCTTTCATTATGACGACTGCTGTGTAATTGCGATTTGCGGCGAACTTGGAGATCTCGCGAATGGAAAACTTGTGCGAGTAGCGGTGTGCAGTACGTCGAATATAGACACTGTTAGGGAAAAGGTCTGTGAGAATTTCGGCTTCGTTGTGGAGTGTCGAGTTGATAGATGTGGTGACGAGAATTTTGGGGGTGGGTGGTGCCTCGGACGTGAAAAGCGTAGGAAATTTTGCAGCTAATGCCTCTGGTGCAAGATTGAGGTTTGTACTGCGAGTAGATTGTGACGGGCTGGTGGCGCGTTCGGTGGCAGTGGGCAGCGAAGAGGCTTTCTTTCGCCCGCGGCCCGAGTCCTCATCCTCATCGTCTTTTTCTTTCTCGTCGTCTTCGTCGTCACTCGAGGCGATCATGCTGTCGACGGATTCATTATCGGAATTTCCAGCTTCACTATCATCTTCGCCGTCCTCCAAAGGCCGGTTCAGCTCGTCCTCTTCTTCCTGCTTAGCCCGCTTGATTCGTTCGACATCTACGCTAAGACCAAGGCCAGTCTCCTCGGCATCACTGTCGGCATCATCCCAAACACGTTTCCGGTCAAGAGTAAGGGGAACATTGCGACGAAGTCGCTCCTCCTTTAGTCTGGGGTTCTTGGCTTCTTCCTTCTTGAATGCGTAGCGCTCTTCTCGGCGTGCTGAGTCCTTCTCTCTCTTGCGCTTAATATGCATCATTTTCCGGCGCAACTTATTTTTAGGCTTGCTGGCCTCAAGGCCTGCCCCGGGGGAGGTCTGCCAATACCTTTCATGCCCATTTTGTAGTGAAGTGGAGGAAGATAATCGTTGATCTTCTTGTCGCAGATATGGCAGAAAATAAATTATTATCTCGGATAATTGATTCCCCGTGTTTAGATGCCCGGACAACAATGATTTTGATATCATTCGATAAGGACAAATTGAAATAGAATAAAATTGAGTCGAGAGGGAAAAAAGGGTCTGAAATTACTTCCATTCTCTCCATTGATATCAATAATCCCTTTGTTCTTCTCTTGTGTTGTGTCCAAAGGGCCTGTTAGTGGGTTTGAATGACTCAATTGCTGCCGCGACTTTTCCCCCGCTCTTTTCTTTCCCCTCCTACTCTCCTAAGGACTTTCACCTGTTCGACCGCGCCCAAGAAGCCGTCCAAACGAAATCCCAAGATGGCCACCGTCAGCACTAAGACCGGCCAGGATGTCGACCGTGCCGTCCTGGAGTCGATGCTCCGCCGACGCATGTTCTATACCCCCTCCTTCGAGATTTATGGTGGTGTGTCTGGTCTATATGATTATGGTCCACCAGGAACCGCCCTCGTCGCCAATATGACTGACTTGTGGCGCAAGCACTTCGTGCTGGAGGAGGACATGCTTGAGGTTGACTGCACTATGCTTACCCCCCACGATGTCTTCAAGACCAGCGGGCACGTGGATAAGTTTGCCGACTGGATGTGTAAGGATCCTAAGACTGGTGAGATCCTCCGTGCTGATCACTTGGTTGAGGAGGTTCTGGAGTCTCGTCTGAAGGGTGACAAGGAAGCGCGCGGTCAAAAAGTCGTGGTCGACGCAGAGAAGGAGGCCAAGAAGAAGAAGAAGAGCAAGGAGAGCAAGGCTGTGAAGTTGGATGATGCTGTCGTGAAGGAGATTGAGGAGACTCTCGCCCAGATCGACAACTTTGGTGGCCCCGAGCTTGAGGCGATCATCAAGAAGTATGACATCCGCAACCCTTCCACCGACGGAGTCGTCAACCCTCCCGTTTCTTTCAACCTCATGTTCCAGACCGCCATCGGCCCCAGCAGCAACATGCCCGGATACCTGCGCCCTGAGACCGCCCAGGGTCAATTCCTCAACTTTGCCAAGTTGCTCGAGTTCAACCAGCAGAGCATGCCCTTTGCCTCTGCCTCCATTGGCAAGTCCTTCCGTAACGAAATTTCTCCTCGTGCTGGTCTGTTACGTGTGCGTGAGTTCCTCATGGCTGAGATCGAGCACTACGTCGACCCTGAGGGTGGCAAGAAGCACCCCCGTTTTGCGGAGGTTAAGGACATTGAAATGACCCTGCTTGACCGCAATGTGCAGCTATCTGGCAGCACCAAGACCACTAAAATGACCATCGGCAAGGCCGTCGAGACTGGTCTGGTGGACAATGAGACCCTTGGTTACTTCATGGGACGTATCCAGCTCTTCCTGCTTAAGCTTGGTATCGACTTCAACAAGCTGCGCTTCCGTCAGCACATGGCCAACGAGATGGCTCACTACGCTCAGGACTGTTGGGATGCTGAGCTGCAGAGCAGCTACGGCTGGATCGAGTGTGTTGGCTGCGCTGATCGCAGTGCCTACGATCTAACTGTACACAAGAACAAGACTGGTGCCCCTCTTGTGGTTCGTGAGACCCGTGCTGAGCCCCTACGTATTGAGGAGTGGCAGGTCGACCTCAACAAGAAGAAGTTCGGCCCTCGTTTCAAGAAGGACGCCAAGACTGTTGAGTCAGCTATCGATGCTCTTTCGCAGGAGCTGCGCGAGAAGCTCTCTCTCGATCTTACTTCCAACGGCAAGATCGAGGTTGATGTCGCTGGTGTTGGATCTGGCAAGGTTGAGCTGGAGAAGGACCTGATCACTATTGAGAAACGCACCCGCATCGACAACGTCCGCGAGTACACCCCCAATGTCATTGAACCTTCATTTGGTATCGGTCGTATCATGTACTGCATGATCGAACACAACTACTGGTCCCGCGAAGGTGACGAGGCCCGTGGTGTATGTTTTCCTTTCCCAACAGTATAGAGCCCTGACATATTAACACTCTCCTAGGTTCTTTCTTTCCCCCCTGCTATCGCCCCCACTAAGGTGTTGCTAGTTCCGCTCTCCACCAACGCCGCCTTCAAGCCTTACACTCAACAGATTAGCTCCAAACTGCGCCGCCTGGGTGTTTCCAACCGTGTAGATGACTCATCTGCCAGTATTGGCAAGCGCTACTCTCGTAACGACGAGTTGGGTACACCCTTCGGTATTACCGTCGACTTCCAGTCTGTCCAGGATAACACTTTCACTCTCCGCGATCGTGATACCACCAAGCAGGTCCGAGCCAGCGAGGACGAGATCTTGCAAGCTGTGAAGTCGCTTGTTGATGGCGATGAGACCTGGCAAGATATTCTCAAGCGTCTTCCAGAATTTACCGGCCAAGAGGTCGAGTAGATTTGAGATACTGTGGACTTGTTAAAAATACCATACACCTTTCTACTTTGTTCTACATAATTTATCTTTAGAACTCACTTAGGTAGCACAGTAGAGTACTTTATACGTATTTTACTCCATACTTAACCAAGCTCCGCTGACCCAATCCGGCCCGCGCCAAGAATCCGGGGCAGACCACAACCCATCTGGCCTCTTCCATTCCTTCAAAGAGATCAAGATATCCTCCATAATGGCACCCACGGTCCACGAGGCAAAGGTAACCCTCTCTTGTCCGCTGTTCTCAGCGGATTTTGACCCACGGAATAATGAACGTTTGCTTGTTGGCGGCGGAGGCGGAGAGGGCCGCCACGGAGTAGGAAACAAGATCGTAAGCGCGTTCCCAGTTCCTTCTCACGCTAATTACAGCTCTCTAACCTCTTCGGCTTGAATCCAGTATCTCCTAGACACATCGAATCGCAATAAAGTTACAGAAGCTGTCGAGCTGAGCCTATCACGCGATGAGGACTCGGTGACGTCGCTTGTGGCCGCGCCGCAGGCTGACGATGACGAGAACGCGTTAGTTATCTTGGCTGGTATCAATAGCTCTGCTGCAGAACAAAAGAAGAACAACAACCAGCACTTGCGGTCTTTTCGATTTGAAGCTCCGCGGAAAAACAAAGCCCTTACTACGACCAATTCAACAGATACAGATACAAAAGCGGGAGGGCAGGAAGATATCATTCCTGGGAAAGCAACCGCATTAAACCAAGCATCCATTTTTCGATCTAAGGATGGTAAGGGCTCAGGCGATACCTATCAACGAGTGTTGAAGTTGTCGCCGTGGAAGAAGCAGATCTCCGAAAAGAGTAACAAAGCCACAAGAGTCGGTGCCATTGCGACAGGACTTGCGCCGTCTGGCGAGGTGGTTTTCTTCGATGCAACAAAGTCATCCAATTGCTCTGGCTCTGAAGTTATTGGCCGCATTCGTCTCGGTGACAATGAAGAAGCAGAAGATGTGGACCTTTTCAGTCTTGATGATCCCGAGGATGCGACCAAAGGCCGGTTCCGCATAGCATATACTACCGGCTTGGACGTGGTAGTCGGTTATATCTCATCTTCAACCCGGTCTAACGCTGCACCAGATGTCAAGACTGTGTACAAAGTGCCCCTACCCACCAGCGGAGCCCATCTTTCCCGTCCCAAGTTCCGAGCACTACGCTTCCTCTCACCTACTGTCATCCTCCTCTTGCAAAATGCACCCAACCGCAGCGGAAGCGAGCTGGTTCTCCTCCAACTGCCAACGGGCCAGGAAACCGAAGGGCAGATTATTCGTCGGCGCAAGCTTCCCCGAAGTGTGAAGATAGGTCTAGGCCTTGATATCTGCCCACTAGGCACAAATGAGCAAGGCCAGCAGCAAACCATCATCGCTGCCAGCGGTAGTGACCACTCCATCTCACTCTGGACACTTGACTATGGGCCTAATAGCAGCTATGGCAAGATCCGTCCCTACACCACCCTCCGTGACGTGCACCCGTTTTCTATGACGAAGCTATGCTTCTCAGTATTTACTCCGCCTGCACACCCCATTACTCCAGAAGTGCTCCCGCAAAAGGTCAAACTAGCCTCTGTCAGCATGGGCAACACTGTTGTCATCCACACTCTCCCACTCTGCCCATTCCCTGCCTCCTCGCGTACGGCGCGATACACTCTAAGTCTCCCAGGTACATCCGAGACTATGGAACTCATCTACTACCTCCTTGCCCTCCTCCTTGCTTTCCTTGCTATTCTTCTTGCCATTCTGGCTTTCGCGGAGAGCCGTGGCGCTACGCCACCCTTCCTCTTCAAGGATTAAATGCCACGTCTAAGCGGGCTCGTTTTTGACAATCTTGTTTACTATTTACTTTCAGATGATCCCATGTTACGACGTCAGGCTACATTCAATGTTTTGTTTGCCTATCTACCCTGTTACACTATTCAAGAAAACCAGATATTATACAAATAGTAGAAGAGCAGATAGATCTCGGAAGACGTAGGTAAAGGATGTACATTGAAGATTGGTCAAAGGGCAAGTAGAATTCTTCGCTCTCCTTAAATGTTCTTCATTTGCTCTTCCTTTTTCTGAGGTCTCTTTACCTCCGATGGTCCCTCTTTAGATATTTCAATACAAATATGTCCAAATATGTCCTTATGGAGCTCTGACTTGAAGGACGTACTGTCAAATGTCTTGGGAGTCATATTTAGATATTTAGCCGCTGGTAAGGAGGGGCAAGGGGAGGAGAGGAAACCTACTACTGTAATATCCCATATAACAAATACTACATCAGGACAAACTAATGAAGGAAAGGAAAAAGGAAGTAAAGATGTGATGATAATGATTTTACATTTCATAAGATGAATTAATAGCACAGTGAACTACCAACCTGACCTCCCTACTCCTCATCCGAGTCAGACTCAATAACGCGCTCATTGCTCTTGAATTTTCCAGTAGAGCGGCTAGGCTGGCTGGTCTCAGGATCAGCACCCTCATCCGAATCAGAATCAACAACGCGCTCATTGCTCTTGAATTTCCCAGTTCCGGCCGTAGAGCGACGCTCCAGACGACGCTTCTTCTTCGGTGCTTCGGTGTCGCTCTCCGGCTCAGCACTGCCTTGATCACGCTCTTGATCACGTTCTTGCTCGTGCTCCTCATCTGCAATGAAGTCATCGTCCTTCTTCTTGCGCTTGGTAGAAGCCCTCTTCTTGCGCTTGACCTTTTCTCCAGTCTCGGAGTCTTCGGTGAGCTCGGCTAATTCACGGGCACGCTCGGCTTCGGCGCGGTCTCTAGCAAGTTGTTGAGTCTCTTCGAGCATCTGCTCTCGCTCCTTTGCCAGCTTTCGCTTGCGTTCGAGTTCGGCTTCCTGGGCTTTGCGCAGCTCTTCCTCGCGCACTTTTATGGCTGCATCCCGGATCTCGCGTGCCTCGCGCAGTTTGGTCGCGTTCTTCTCCTCATACTCTGTTTGGCTCTGCATGGCACGGTCCAGTTGCTTGCTGATGGTACGACCCATGTTGGCACGTTGCTCAAGAGCAGCGCTGGGGTAAGGGGGTTTTTTTCTCCTTGGACAGACGCTCGAAGGTCTCGATGGCTTCTTTGAGGCCATCAGCCGCCTCCTGTACATCTTGAGATGTCTTTTGAGTTTCCTTCAAACCGTATGCCAGTGATGCGATCTGGTTCTGTACGAAAGCCACGTTGAATTGTAGATGCAGCTGATCAGGAGAGACTGACAGTGCCCGCAGTGCGTAGTCCAAGGCAGTCTTCATACCCATCATATTCATCTCTTGCTTCGCCTTGAGCCACCATACACGACCGAGACAGGCCAAAATCTGCACATCCCGGGCGCGGTCCTTAGACAGAGCGGCCTCGTAGTTTTCAATAGCTCGTGAATACTGCCGTTGCTCGCCGTAGACATGTCCCAGGTTGAGATAAACACTAGGATCCTTCACTGTCTCTCGGACCCTGGTGAGAATCTGTAGAGCGGTGGCAAAATCTTTTTTGTCATCCACAAGAGCAATGGCAATGCCTTGGGCGGCATAAGCATTTTGAGGATCTAATTGCAAAGCCTTGTCGAAAAATTCTACCGCACGCTGATAGATCTTTCGACGTTTTTCCTTCTCCTGGTCGGTGTCGCGGCGCATGTCACGGGCCGACATGAGGTGCACGTTACCCATTCCAGTCAGAGCATAGCGATCGTGCTTGTCATGGTATTGCAGAGTGTGCTTGAAGTGGCGCTGCTCGGGGTCCTCTGCAAGGTTCGCCACACGCTTCTTGGATTTGCTGAGATACCAACCGAAGAGAGCGCGCACTTCCAAGTTGGATGAATCTGTCTCGTACAGTTTAGCCATCTTCTTGGGTCCTTCATCTGTAGGGCTCTGACGGAGAGCAATGTAGGTTAGCCGGGCACTGGCTTCCGTGTAGTCGCTGTGCTGTTCCAAAATACTCTCATAGGCCTGCTTGGCTTCATCCATCATGTCTGCAGCCTCGAAAGTTCGGCCCAAATTGTATGTGATAGTAATACGAAGCGAGTCTTTGTCATCTCGCTCTGACTTATCATTAGCATTGAGTGCGGACTGGAACATGCCACGAGCCAAGGCGATGTTGTCATTTTGATACAGGAAGCAGCCCATGTTATTTAGAAGTTGAGGCGGAAGGAGCTCTCGAAGTGCAGTCCTCATCTCCTCCTCGCTTTCGATGCCTTCGGGGCGAGCACCCTTAGGGATACAGTCGATCTGAATCTGCTCCAGTTGGGTCAAGCACTGCATGCTCTTATCGGGGGCTGTGGTCTCATATAGACGAGATAGGTATATCAGGACTGATTCGTCTGGAACCACCTGCCGCTTTTCATCCTTCCACATCGAGCGTACCGATTCCAACAGGCTAATGGCCCGACTCGCTTCGGTTGACTTGTCCTCTTTACTCCCAGATCGCTGAGCAGCAAAAACGTCTTCTGCAAGAAGCGCTGCTAACAGCATCATTGCCTCAGGTCTTTTAGAGTTCTGGACAATCTTTTCTAGTCGGAACTTGGCACCATCTAAATCCTTGTTTGCGATCTGCAGCTGTACAGCAGCGAATTTGGCTGGGAAATACCCCTTGTCGACACCACCACGGGCTAGATCTGAACGATTGTAGAACTCAGTAGCAAGAGGATCGCCCTCATAGTGCGCTTTCCGGCCACGAAGGTACCAGCCATCACTAGCAATAGCCATGACATCCGTATTTTCAATGGCTTTGCGAGCGAGGGTTTCAACGGCGGGGTAGGCATTGCGTTCAAGAAAGTAACCAGCAGAGATTGCGCATGTCATGGGATAATCCCTGTCCAATCTGTATGCCTTTTCGTTGTATTTAGTTATGGCTTCATGATACAGAGAGCCAAACGATGGATCAGTCAACGGTTGGCGAGAGCTATGGTAAAGATGGTAGACCGAAAGCAGGACGTTTGCAACCTTAGACTCGGGATTCTTTGAAAAAGTTAGATTTAGATTTATTGGAAAAGCAACTAAGACATACCAATGACAAGGATCTTTCCCAAGCTACCTTGGCTTGATCTTTGAAGCCAAGCTGCCACAAGCAGCATCCCAAGCCAATTCGAGGATCGGGGTCTGTGAGGGACGGCATTTGCATCAAAACCTTCTGATACCCTTCCAAAGATTCCGCATACTTGCCCTGCATGTATTTTGCACGAGCAAGTCCCATGATGGCCATGATATTTCGGCCACGAGAGTATCTGGAAGATTCCTCAAAGGATTGGACTGCTTGCCGCAGAGATGTTGCTCGCTCTGAGGTATCAATAGAGCCTAGCTGAACAGCTCGAGGCGCATAGAGAGATGCTCGAAGAAGAGACAGGACACCACGCGCCAGGAAAAGAGGTGGATAGGAGGGATTGATTCGCGAGGCCTCGTTCAAGGTTGAAGTGATCAGCTGGATATAGTGGTCCTTGATCTTAGCTTCCGAGTATAGTTCTCCCTCAGAGGCTACACGGGGGGCTTGCCGTTCCTTCAGCATCTGCAACCAGCAGATCCAACCCAGAAGTCCGAGCTTTTCCTTGTTAGCGCCGTGGGCGACGGACGCGAGGCCTTTATTGAGGATATCGATAGCACGATCAATCTGTTTTTGTTTCGCGTAAGCGAGCGCAATAATTACCCAGAAATTCTTTGCAGCTCGTTCATTTTCTAACAGGGTGCACAGTTCGGTCGGGTCTTCGGGGAGATCGAGGAGGCTGACTTCGACTTCGCTGTCGAAGCTGGAGGCAGGAATATCAATGGCATCGGGAATATCCGAGAAGCGCAGTGCAGACAGAGAGCTCGTCGAAGGCAAGTTGTGGCCATTCAGGCCGTTAGTGTGGCCATTTTCGACGGCGGCCATGATTGCGACTGTGTTCCTAACAGGAAGATGCGACTGAGATATGAAAGGGATTGTTGATAGGGGTTCAACTCATGGTAGGTTGAGGATTCCCATCAGACTAATAAAAATGATAGGAATGGTGTAGGTTGAAAGGTGAAAGCGCTGGTCGCCCCGAACGTGCGAGTGGGAGTTCAGACTCACAGGTGCTTCAATTAGGAATTGGATGCGCGATGTGGCTGGATCGGACGCACAGCCACACCGCCGAGGAGCACAACTATTAGTTAAGCAGTTACTCTTAGCACAGTGTGTCATCATAAATTCTTTTTTCATAGCAATATTGACATAATTTCATTTCGCATTATTCTAAAAATATGTATTTAGGGTACAGGTCTTTAATCATGAAGTTTTGGCCCGATGCAGTACGAATGTACATTAGCGTGCCCAGTTAACTGCCCTACACAAGAACCCTAGACCAGCAACTACCATAAATATTTGTCCGAGCTCGCTCCAATGGTGGACCTGAACGTTGGATTCAATGTAGCCAGCTGCAATAACCGGCTTTTGCTCATCACTGGCATTGTTGGCCTCGATGGATCCACCCAGGTCGGAGGGAAATCTGCCAGTTTCGAAGTATTGATCCATAAGTTCGTCTTTCTCGGCCCATCGTGCTCGCAGCCACTCATCAAATTCATGTTGATCTTCTAGAGGGATATCTGCAACGGCAAAACGTCTCCAGTGCATGTTGACGGAAGTGGGAGGTCGTCCCTGCAGCCATGTGGAGCGAAGGGTGAAATACTTGTCAGGATAGCTTCCCTTTCTGTAAGAAACAGTCAGTATTTCGAATTCATACAAAGTGGGTCATAATGGGTACGTACGGTGGGCCCTCATAGGCAATTGTGCTATCATACACCCACTCCACCGTTCCTCTCAGCTGTTGCAGGCAGAAAAATAAACCAGTGGACCGAGGAAGAATAACATGGTTGAAAGAAGGATATCCCTGTTTGAGTCCAAATTCATCACTGCGTCGTTTGGTGTTGATGGAGAGATTCGTTCCTTCGGGGAAGATCAACAGCCACATAGGGTCATATTGCACGTCGGTTGGTTTAGAGCCGGAGTGCTTTCTCTTCAATTTCTCCAGACGGTGCTGCAATCTGGGCTTGTCCGAGAGCCACTTTCGCGCCATGAATATAAATCCATAGAATGTCATGCCCTGGCCAATAACGGGAATATACTTCAACGACTCCTTCAATATAATGTAAATGCGTCCATGCATGACGTTGGTATAGGCAAACCACCAGAGATAGACCCAATCGGTGTACACTTGATGATTGGCAATCAGAACTAACCGCTCTGGAAAGTTGGTCTGTAGCAAGCCATCCTCAGTCAGATGAAGCTGGCCTCGCACGCTTGCATCTCCACTGATGCGGAACAAAGTTGGACTTCCCCACTGGGTGAGAGCAGTGATCACTAATCCGAAATTTTGTTTTGTGTATGCCATGTATTTGTAGTAATGGTTTTTGTTGATCAAGTATAGTGGGGCGCCGACAAGTTGGGTCGCAAGGATGATGACGCAACAGGAGTTGAACCAAGTAGCCAGAAGGAAAGAACGCAAGAGCTGCATGAGAATACCATGTTTGAGGTAGGGATCTCCAGAAGACTTCCTGTCATTATTTAAAAGCCTGCTGGATTCATCGTTGGATTCATCGTTAGATTCGGTGGAAAGCTTTCGTTGATGAAGTTCGGTTGGACTCATGGTGGGCGAAGAGCCCTGGAAGTAGAGTAGAAGCTTGCTGTTGTTGAAGAACCAAGATATGTATGGAATGGAGGCCTCACAGCAGATCCCCGGGTTATAAATTAGCCCGAGAGCAAAGTGGTCGACGGGAAGCGGCGGATCGGTTGAAAATGAGATCGGAAGTGAGGTTCAGGTTATCTTCAAAAATAAGAGGAGTGGATGAGTATTAGGGGTAGGGTAAAGGGCAAAAAGGGGGAAGAAGATAAGAAATGAAAGAGTAACTCCCAGGTCTCGTGAGCCGTGGATCTCTTAGAGCTAAAGCTCATAACGTCAGAGGATGATGATAGGGCGGTGGGTCCAGTTATTTACTTCATTTATTCTGATTCTGCCATTCCACTCTCTACATCTCTTGATTTATTGCGTTCGGCTTTTTAGAATGCTATTATCTGAATGACTGGCCACTTTCAATTATGAAGTGCCTCCCCAGGTTCGGCCTGTTCTTGCGACGCAACTTCTCGTCCTCTGTCCCGCGTCATGAGATACGTAACGTTGGAGCTTTGTGTGAACGATTAATCCCGAAATATCAAGGTTGGATTACTTGGAAACGTGACCAATATAAGCTGATACAAAAGCTTACATCTAATCAGAAACACAGGGAGAACTACTTTGTCTCCAATGGCCATCTCCACCACGAAATATCTTGCTAGTGCGCAAGAACTGCGCGCCTGCAGCGACTGATTCGCTGCTCGAATTTGCCAAGTCAGCCGCCATTCAAAACTCTTTATAAGGATGCGCTAACCTTTTGTTCCCCAGTCATATCACCTCCACCTATCCCTCTACTGCTGTGGTCCTTGAACCCAAAACTGCCACCGAAGTCCATTCGTCCCTCTCTTTCCCCGTCTACTCTGCATCCCTGGACGAGAACCCGACGGCATTCCATAATAAGGTGGACCTCACCGTTACTTTAGGTGGAGATGGTACAATTCTCCATGCAGCCTCCCTCTTTGCGACATGCTCCAATGTGCCTCCAGTTCTTTCATTCAGCATGGGAACCCTGGGGTTTCTATCAGAGTGGAAGTTTTCTGAATTTAAAAGGGCTTTTCGAGAGGTCTATATGTCCGGCGCTGGGGCTGGGGATCGTACCTCGGTTTTAGAAGGCGTGAAA
The DNA here is from genome assembly GCF_028828555.1 of Penicillium taxi. Lineage (NCBI taxonomy): Eukaryota > Fungi > Ascomycota > Eurotiomycetes > Eurotiales > Aspergillaceae > Penicillium > Penicillium taxi. The sequence goes on along the minus strand of NW_026643207.1, from coordinate 4,531,322 downwards.
CCCCAAGACTCCCCTATGGGACCCACTGGGTGGTCTTCCGTTCGAGGCAAGTCTATGGGTGCCACTCGGGGAGCTCCCGTCTTGATGCGCAACCGTCTCAAAGTTGGACTGTTTACAGCTGACGGGCAAGAGGTTACTCCAGTCCGAGCTAAAAGTGACCAGGGTCAAGGTGTATATGTAATGAACGAACTTCTTATCCACCGCGGGAAGGCACCACATCTGGCTATAGTGAATGTTTTTGTCGGCGGTCGATTCTTGACTGAGGCTGTGGTTGATGGAATTATCATATCAACGCCGACTGGCAGTACAGCATACAGTCTCAGCAGCGGTGGCAGTATTGTTCATCCGCTCGTACCATCGATCTTGCTCACACCTATATGCGCTCGAAGCCTGAGTTTTCGCCCACTGGTGCTACCATTGAGTACACCCATCACCTTGAGATTGAGCGACAAGAACCGTGGGCGGGACTTGGAAGTTAGTCTGGACGGAGTCAATCTTGGCCAAGGGATGTCAGTTGGCATGGAAGTCCGAGTCTGGAATGAGGAGATGCGCCATGGTAAGAATGAGTGGCAGGGCGGTGTTCCCAGTATAATGAGGAGAAGTATGGGGGACGAAGCACACGAGGGATGGGTCGGTGGATTGAACGGGCTATTGAAGTTCAACTATCCTTTTGGAGAATGAACCTGATCCGTGCACTTGAGCGGAGTACATGCGGAGTTCATATATTACATTCCACTCTACCTCTACTGGGGTGGTGTAATAATAGAACCTGACAGCATTTGATGAATATCAAGTCCATTAGTACTTAGTTCCTGAATAGCATCACAAAGTCAGTTACCACGTGTAGTTGAATATTGTGTGGGGAAGTACTGAAATATCAAATTCCAGTTGTAGTAATAGTAGTATCCAGACTAAAGCAATCGCCATTGTAGATCAAGTACGGAGTAGTCATGATGCTTAAAATACGGAGTCCATCGATATAGGAAGTATAGATCTACAACCAATTCCAAGTTTCTCACGTAAACAGAGCGGGATCCAGACCGAAGGCGTGGGTCCAACGGTAACCTCTTATGATTGGGTAATTACTGTTTTCTTTAGATTGAACTTGGGCCCCTTGAAAGAGTCAAGATACTGAAAGATGGATCTCAGGGGAGATCGATACTTTGTTCCCCATTTACCCATTTTATCCCGCTCTTCTTGTCTTCCCCCCTTTCATCCTTTCACTTCTACAACACCCCACCATTCAACACTTCCCTTGTTTCCATTTTATAACCACGGTCTCATTATATTCTCGCTGTTGGCGGGGATCCTTTCTCTGCCGTAGGTTATCTCTTCTCCATTTTACACTTCAATTGGTATCTCCCCTGGAATCTGGAATCTGGTTGTGGATCCCCTCTTCGGAATTCGCTTTCCCCTTCATCCGTTCGACAACCCCCAAATATCCAAAGATTCCGTTCAAACCATTCAATTATTTCAACTTGACAAGGCTAATTGGGTTTGATTAGAGCCGAGCTATCTTTTGAGGGGCCTCAGGAGGTCTCGGCGCGCATTCACTTCCGCCCTCCGCAACTGACCCTGACCCTGACCCTAATACCGCACAAATGGCTTCATACGGGAAGTATGTTCTAGGAAATCTCTAAATCAAAGTCGCCCAGAAGCTAACCTTGATTTCAACGACAGCCCTATGTACTCACAGGATCAGTTCATGAATCCGGGGCCGGCTCCCCGCCCCCCTACCGATCGTCCCAAGTTGTCGCTCCCCACCTCTAACGTGGCTACCTCTTTCGGCCAAATGAGTTTGAACTCGCCTATCACTCCAGGGACCGGTAACCTTTCCCTTTTCCCCAATACCAGCTCGCCTTCTCTTGCTCGGAGTCAAACCAGTGGACAGGGCGGTATTGCGATCGTAAAGGAGGGACCCGTGCGTTGCAAGGAAGACAAGTTCCTTGCAACATGGAACCAGCGCCACTTGATCTTGCGTGAATACAAACTTGAATTCTTGAAGAGTGAATCTGGAAAGGTTGTTCTGTCGTTCCCTCTTGCGACCGTCACGGCCGTTGCTCGCTCGGAGGACTCCAAGATGTCATTTGAGGTTACTCGACTGGCAAACCCAAAAGATGCGACCTCTAAAGCTGCCATGATCACCCGTGACGTGCCCACTAAGACCATAACCTGTGAGGTGAAATCCGACGACGAAATCTACGAATGGATCGACAAGATCTATGAACGTTGCCCCGGGATGGGTGGTGTCAGTAACCCAACCAACTTCAGTCATCGGGTTCATGTTGGATTTGACCCGCAGACGGGCGCTTTCGTTGGATTACCCCCAGAGTGGGAGAAACTTCTGACGGCGTCGGCCATTACACAGGAAGATTACAAGAAGAACCCGCAGGCTGTCATTGAGGTTTTGGAGTTCTACTCTGATATCAAGATGAGGGAGCAAAACCCCCAATATTATGATGGTATGAACGGCTCATCTGGGGGTCAGTCCAAATCCATAGCCAGCAACTCTGTGGGCAGCTCCGTAGCTCCCCCGCGGCCGCCGCCTCCTGGTCCCATGCAGCGCCTGGACACTGGAAAGATGTCCAGTCCTTTAAATTCATCCCCGACTCAGACGGATCGGGCTATAGAGCAGCAGCAACAACTAGATCGCATGAAGGAAATGGCCGATCAGGAGCGCCGCCGCGTCGAGGAGGAACGCCGCAGAGAAGATCAAGAATACAATGCATCTCTACCCAAGGCACGAGTCCCAATGGCCAAGCAAGAGCTCGGCGGCTATGGTGGTGAGGATTCCAACAGTCGCTACAAACCCAGTCGTCCTGCCCCGCCAGCACCAGGCGCAGGAGCCCGCGCCCCAGGTCAAGAACCTCGTCAGCTGGCGGCTCAGCGGGCTCCCCCTGCGCCTCCATCTTCACAAAGTTCATACGGACAGGGTGTGCCACGTGCTCCTGCTCAGGACCAAGGTTCTCCCTCTCGCTATGCCGCAAATGATCCTCGATCACAGACTTCCGCGAGTCGCTCGCAAAGCAATGGCACCAAGACACAGGGACCTCCCCCATCCCGTCTGCCTGCTCCTGTACAACAAGTGAAGCCGTTGAATATTGCCAACAAGCAGGGATCTAGTAAACCAGGTGTTCCCGATGGTGTCCGCCAAGCAGAGGCCGCGCTCACCAAGAAACCCGCCGACTCTCACAAGAAGGAGGTTCGTATGTCGGCCATGTCTGAGAATGAAGTTATGGAACGACTGCGCTCCGTCGTGTCCAAGGACAACCCCAACGAATCATACAGCAAGCAGCGTAAGATCGGACAGGGTGCGTCTGGATCCGTGTATGTTGCCCGCGTTAAGGATCATGCGACGTCGTCGGTGGCCCATGAACTGTACCGGCAGTATGGCCCTCGGTGCCAGGTGGCCATTAAGCAGATGGATCTGCGCAGTCAGCCACGTAAGGAGTTGATTGTAAATGAAATTATTGTCATGAAGGACAGCCAACATCCCAACATTGTCAACTTCCTGGATTCATTCTTGCAGGAATCTAGCAATGAGCTGTGGGTTGTTATGGAGTTTATGGAGGGTGGTGCGTTGACTGATGTGATTGACAACAACCCTGTAATTCAGGAGAACCAGATTGCTACTATCTGCTCAGAGGTTTGTCTCCGCCTAATCCCTTTTTGTTTCCACCTGGAACGCTAACCAATAAAATTTCGCCCAGACCTGTAAGGGATTGTCCCATCTACACAGCCAAAACATCATTCACCGTGATATCAAGAGTGACAACGTTCTGCTCGACCGAGTTGGCCACGTCAAGATCACTGACTTTGGCTTCTGCGCCAAGCTCACAGAGTCCAAGAGCAAGCGTGCCACCATGGTGGGAACGCCTTACTGGATGGCTCCTGAGGTTGTGAAGCAAAAGGAATACGGCCCGAAGGTGGACTGCTGGTCACTGGGTATCATGGCTATCGAGATGATTGAATCCGAACCACCTTACCTAAACGAGGAGCCCCTGAAGGCGCTGTTCCTCATTGCGACCAACGGAACCCCACGTCTCAAGAAGCCGGAAAAGCTTAGCAAAGAACTCAAGTCCTTCTTGAGTGTTTGTCTCTGTGTCGATGTCCGCAGCCGTGCCACGGCTGACGAGTTGCTAGCGCACGAGTTCCTGCAAAATGGGTGCAGTCTTGCCAGCCTGGCGGAACTATTGCGCTGGAAGAAGGCCACCGGCCAGTGAAAGAAAAAGCTTTCTCTATCCTTACATCACTGTAACGAGTTGAAAGATCTGACGTGCGCACATATGGGTCTCATTTAACGCGGCTCCGGTTAGATTATTATCTGCCTTTTTAAACCTTTACCTTTACGACCATTGCATGGACAAAAGTCCTCTCTTACCAGTCTCGTCTTGTTTCGAGACGAGCTCTTGAAGTAGAGTGATCCCTTGTTCTTTTATTTCTTTTATTCACTTCACACATACAGATATCTGGGCGCGGGCGAGCCGGCGTTTTCTCGTCTGATCATTTTTTTTCAATTGTTCATGTCTTTTCTGTTCGAAGCTCTTACTCGTCTACGATGATACCGATCCGACTGCACAAAAGAACCTCCCATATCTCCTACCTTTTTTGCCTATTACTTTTTATTGCTACTTACTGTTTTGTTATCATCCTTGTTTTTCCAACGACAGTGACGTAACTTTCATGAATTCCAACTTTTGCACTGTATGGTGGCGATTTGATGCTCTAAGATAACCAGTCCAAAATTAGTCGGAAGGAAAGTGTTAGAACAGTCCTGGACTGAAATAGATATGCTACTTTTCCCTTGTATACGGGTCCACATTAGACTCGGAAGGAAAACTGCTTGCTATTGGGTCAGTCTGGGTTGCATATGGAGGACAATTACTCAGTATAGAAAATTGCATATTGAAATTGCATTAACGAATAATTAACCTCTCTCGGATACAACGGGGGTGTGAACTAAAGCCCATGATATAGAACTAGATTCTGAAAATAGAGACTTCTTGTCGAAGCACTTCCCGTGTTTATATCCATCTATTCATTCATTCAAACTCCGTACATGTAGGTAGATACTGTTTTCTAGGACGCCATATGCTCAACACGAAGCTGCAGCTCCTTGGCCAAATCTATGCCAACCTTGGTAGACTCATCCAGGTTCTCCTCCGGTAATCCAAGCAGGTCATTCCATGCCTTCTCCGAGATATCACTAGAGTCATCCGGGTAAAACGCCCTTGCGTACAGCAGCTTACTACAGCCAGCCATATTACCCAATTTAACTTGCGCCAGGCCATTCTCGTGTCGCTTCTTGGTGTCCTCATGAGTTATCGTCCAGTCAGCGTCAGTGGTACCAGTGACGCGCTTGACGCTCTCGAACATGCAGTTTTGGTTGATTAAAAAGCTCTTGATATACACACCCTTATTCAGGAACGTTGACAGAGTAAGGCTCTTATCGTTTTCGTCCTCAGGTAGCTCGTTCAGGCTCAGTACCTTGGCCACAGCACGCCCAACCTGCGATAACGTCGAAGTGAGTTCTTGGTGTTGCCATCGTCGTAGATTGTCAGGTAACGCTTATCAAAGTCGACCGGAGCAACTGGGACGCCCTCGGGAAGTTCGTTATCGCTGTCTTTGCGGGAAATGGCAGTGACTGTATGTCTTCCGGTCTTTAGAAGGGCGTTGACAATGTGCGATCCTACTGTGCCTCGAGCCTAAGTGTATTTGTTAGTGTGTTGCTGTATCCATGATGGTGGCTGATGGGTTTGCTTACGCCGACAATCGTGACTTTTTCAATGGCGTTTTTGAAGCCGAGGGACTGGTTTTTGGCTTACTTGGACATGATGGGGCTCTGGTGCGGTGGTAGGTGATGAAGTCCGCAGTAGCCGCACGTAAAGCCGCACAAAACTACGGACCGACAGAGATGAACGCAGGCATACTGGAAGACACTGCCAATGACATTCCAAAACAGACAACCTTGGTTAGCTTGCTGCTCGGCTGCCTCCACTGCAGCGTTGCCGCTATCAATGAAGAGCTTGATGACCTCGTCCGGTATGCGGATCTTGAGCTGGTAAAGGCGACGATAAAAGCAGAACACGATGCCCGCCTTGGTCACCACCAGGAACGGATACGCGGTCTGGAGCCCATGGCCGCTGATGCCTCTAGTATCTGAATTCTTGCTCGTCAAAGATTCCCGGGGATGCGCCGGCCACGACGGTGGGACTCTTCGTCGACGAGCTGTCAGCTTCGCGGGAGCCTCGCTCGATGTGAGACCGGCTACCTGGGCTGCGCGCTGTGGGTGGCCGGTTCGTCAGACGACTTTCACCGTCGAGGCTGAGGCGCTTGGCTGAGGGCGGAATAAGTACACCACCACCCGTAGTCATCGTCGGCGTACCTGCAGTTGTATCCGCAAGTGGGCACATGCTACAAGGATATACGGTGTCACATTTCCGCCTGCACTGATGACATGGGATGCATGCTTTTCTCGCGCGCTTGCGCTTGGTAATTGTAGTCGACATGACTGCCAAAAGGCTATGAGCTTCAAAGCTTATTGCTGTGGAAAACCAGCTGTGGTAAAGATAATCTTCCAGCCCGCCATTTCAGGGATAAAGTTGATGCAATTATGGTGTAGGTGATTTTCTATCAACTAGCGACTGAACGTGAGTGTCACTAAGCATGGGTCATGATGTGTTAGCCATCGCTAACGCGTGAAATGGCCCTGAGTTCAGGATTACAATTCGTATCAGATGAGCTCATCTCAGTATCAGAGATCATCCTTGGTCTAACTCAAAGCAGCTAGCGCATCTCCATGTACAATGTAACATTAGTTTAGAGCGGGCAGGACATGCTAACTGCAGATAATATAAGACGGACATACGCTAGAGATAGTAGCATGCTTTTGGGGGAAATTGAGTATATATCCGACTGTGCAGTGGGATGTTTCTTGGTAGAAGTAATCAAGTTGAGTCATCCTTCTTAATTAGACTTGCTATCTATCAGGGAGAAGAGCCAATTTCCGAGAAATTTGAACGACTTGAGTGTTGGTCTAGTTTTGGCTAAGCAGCTCGTGCTATAGGATATGCTATCATATTATCATCAGCTTCAGGGTTATGGCTAGCATTTTTGACTTTTACTCCCATTTATCATTATTAACTTCTCAACAAATATAGACGAAAATGACAGCTAATAAATCTTGTGTTGCCTTCCGGCGTTTTGATCCTTCTAGGGCATTTACTCCATCATAGTAGGAGCCCCCTCTATCACAACCAAAATAGATTTATATCTTTATTAGAGATAGTGGGCATGCTGCTGCACAGAAGCAATCAGACCGCTGGTTTTAAAAGTTTGTTCAGTTGGTGTTTCCATTTAAAAGAGAAAAAGTTTGAAGAGTCTTGTAGAGATACACATACAGAGAGAGAGGCTAGGGAAAATTTGATGGCTCAACGTTGTTGTTTTTTATATTACGTACAGTATTCCGCGCTGTGTATCAATTCCCTATGACTATGACAATCCCACAACCAAGCACCATACATCTACTTCGACCATCCAGTAAAAGTATTAGATTCATTGGAAATTCCCGATGCCTTCCTATCCATACCTCAAGACGCTCAAAGTCGAGACTAAAATTGACAGGTCCCTATTCTTTCCAAGGTTTCACTCTAGACCACATAAAAGGCGTGACGCACTAGAAGTCTTCGAATCACTCCGTACAGTATGCGCCATCTCCCTCCTGAAAAGACCAAGGAAAATGAAAAAGCATGTTACTCCATATGACGACCACAGATCTATTAGGACAAATCTTCTGAATCATATACATCTGACAAGAAACGATACGAGGACAAAATGAGACATTTTTAGATTGTCTCTCAATACGAAATTATCCATTTCCACATATTCCTCTGGATCATCTGTGCTAGGTACTAGGTACCTATGGACCTACGGAGAGAGATACGTGGATATGCAAATGGCATGATCTCAACAATTCAACTACCCCTCCCGTCTCACTATGGAGTAATCCTAATCCTCCGAATCTCGGCCGATGCGAAAAATTTCTCGCAACGTACCTGAGATTAGATCTTACGATCCAATCTGACTGAACTATCCACACAATAGCCCCCAATCCTTACAAAACCAACTCCTCCTATTAGGATACGAATTAATAATACGGGTAGAAGGAATGGCGGGGCTCGGGTCCGGGGTTGTTGCTGCGGTGTACCGTGTGCCTTACTGAGATTAGCTGGTTATTTTCAGACGTAAGTCAATGGTGTATGCCTTGTCATGGGGTTGCGGAGGGAAAGTTTCTTGTCAATGAGCTTCGTACCTAGGTACTACTCTCTTGCTTACTCCAAGGCTGTCAAATGTCTTACTTAGGTATGAAGAATGCATCTAGGTAAGGCCTAAAACTTAGGTATCACGGCACATGTGCATTCATGCAAGGTCGGGTCTGGGGATGTAACTCTCTTTCTGGCTACAGGAGAACTGTACAAGGCGTTAACACTGTATAACAAATACACCATCAAGGAGCAAGACTCTTGCTGACGGTACCTGAGTACATGGTTATACTAGCTAAACTCGTAAGAGACCCAGAGGGAGCACGAAGCATACATGTTTCAATTCACATTTGGTTTCAGCTCAATACCGTAATTTCTCTATACGAGACTGGCTAAGTAGGAAGGTCACTTAAATAATCTTAATATTGGTCTTTTCAAACTGAAAAGTAACAGAAATAGGAACATGAAGGGTAGGCTGTTGAAATAAATTGGATTTCGAATTGAGTTTCTGGATCGGACCGAGCAACTTTAACCACATTAGAGTTAGTACATGTTCGCTCACTTTAACTAATATTCAATGAATCTATCTCAGTCTGTTTCATTTCTAATTGCCTTCAATACATCTGAATCCTTCAAACTCCTTCTCTTGAACATTGATGATAGTTAACTATAACTATCACTAAGTCTGTCTGACTAAGGTTTCAGCCCATTTTAGTAAGTGATCGCCGGAAGTAACATCGGGGTTACTACACTGTGCCAACTCGCTTGATGCCCCAGAAAACGAGACTCATAAGGTCTATTTAGTTAACTAGTTTCTATGTTATTAGTCAGGTGGTGTCATTTACACCTATCGCAACCTTTGGAACAACTAGATAGTCCATTCCAATGGAAACCGGGTCAAGTCTGATATCATGAGTACTATTTAGGTAGTATTTCTTGGAAGAAGCTCAGAGCAAATCTTTCAGGCAAGCCAATCTGAGGACTAGAGTTTCAACCTGCTTACTTTTTTAAGAATACATTCGTAAATGACGGAATGATTTGACCAATGTCATTCCATATGACCTCATCTACCGCTTGAATAAAGCGTATCATAGTATGAGTTATGGCACATAGAGTTACCTATATGGTAGTATAGCTCAATAAAATTTGGTTGACATGAGTAGATTACGTCAACTATATAATTATTACCTAGTATCTACTTTGATGAAGCCATTCTCTTGTCTTGAATTATTTAACTACCTAGGTAAACGGTCAATTATTCATCTGTTATTCTCTCTCATTCACATAGATTTCGATCACTGTCCTATATTTCGCAACTCGTCTTCGGTAAGTAATGAATCATAGCAAAAACATAAGCACAAGCCATACAACGCAATTTTAAACAGCCACAGTCAGAGTACGTACTAACCTGAAAGTAACAGAAGGCGGTCATCCTAAGTATCTTTTGGAAATCTCGATCAATATGAACTACTTTATTATTGCCCTGCTTGCCGCAACTGCTATCGCAGTCCCTCCGCCCTCTCTCGGGGTTGATCTCAGCGCCGAGAACACCGATGATGCCTCAATTATCCGACGCGCAGATGATAGCTTGATCGGCGATTACCTTGCTGCTGCTACCGACCTAGCAGGCTTGGATGACAGCTCACTCGACGACTACCTTGCTACTGTGACCGACTTGGCAAATCTTGTCAAACGCGACGATGATAGCTTGGTGGGAGACTACCTTTCTGCTGCTACTGATCTGACAAACATTATCAAGCGCAACGAGGATGTGACCGTCGGCGGAGGTCTCATCAGAGATTGACGTTGGCAGCCCAATTGTGGGTGCTGAAAACATCTAAAAACTGGAGACAGGTATGATGATCAACGCGTGTCAATGAGATGATGATCCACCAACTAATGAATGTGCCGATACAGTACAATACAATGACCCATTCAAATATCATACGACGTTCCGCAGCCTTGGTCGATCGTACCAAGCACGGTTTTCGGCCCAGGGTAATGGTACGAGATTATGGAGTCTTACAACAGTAACTAATAACTATTCAAGCCAATCCTAAGAATAATCGGCCCACGTTATTGTACAGATCGTATGCCGTGAATAGATAGATCCATTTAATGCGGGACATAAGTACGTACCTATTCAAATCAGGGATTTGTTCTTTGTAATAAATATGGTGTGCTTTAAAATGCTTACGGCAACCTGCCTCATGAAGCCTTGGTCCTAGAGAGCCCTGGGCGCGGCTCTTTTCTACCTGTGCCCGAAGCCACCAGAGTCAAAATAAAATACATATATATATATGCATAGATATGCAAATATATGTGCCCCATGACTAAATAATAACTATCAAGGTATTCAGTAGGAATCCTGTCCTAGTTGCGACCGTTATAATTTTCTCCACTGGGCAGTGGGCATTGGGGCCAGGAAATTGATAAGGTTAAATTTATAGGTTAGTACCTAGGTACCCAATACGAATGACCGTATTTACTATGTAGCTCATGTTCTATCGGAAATGGTCTCCTACATAAGTACAAGAGATAATACATGAGATAGAATGAGAAGAGCATCAGGGGCCACATCGACAATCCGTCCCTTGGCCCTAACACTTAACCCCTTATGAAATAAGAATCAGGGGATAGTTCGAACTATCAGGGTTGTTTCATAGTTAGTCAACTAGGTTTAATTAATGGGAACTCCGTACGGGGTAGTGCCCTTACGATGAATACCTACTTTGACGATGTTTTGACGATGTTTTGACGATCTACTCTGTTCGCAGTCGACGTTAAATCATGTGAGAGAAGGATTGCATTATCAGCCCCATTGATTAGACTAGTGGAAGGAGCCAGGATTACATAGGCAAACATTGAAGGAATTAAGATAAACTAGTAGATATTTAACTCATTATGGTAAAGAAGAGCAGACTCATGTCGGTAATCGCTTCAGCCCCATCCGGTATATTCCCACGGAGTGCGTGTAGAGGGGGGTATGGAGAGATGTAGGTGACACGGGGAGTCTCGGGCCGGTTCAATAATACCTGGATAAAATACTGGAATACGTTAAAAATAAAGAAGAGTTTGTGCATGGGCTAGGTTCATGTGGAGTTGCCCAGGCTCTTCTCAAACAAAAGGAGTTTCTACATGTTCAAACTCGTGACTCCGTACTCCATACCTTAAATCGAGTCCACAGGTTCTAGCCAAAGAGGGGGAGATCGTCAGGAGCGGAAGCGACAATAAAAGAAATGAAAATGGTGGAGTAAATAGGAAAGCCGACCAACCCATACGGGAATAGAAAAGAGTTAAGTGGGGATCACGTGTTCGGGTGTACAGAGTACAGAGTACAGAGTAATATTTATTATTTATTCTTTTTTTTTTTGTTTTTTGTTTACCTACTCCGTACTTCGTACCTTGTTTCGGTAGGGCACAGTGCGGCAAAGGGCACAGGTACGGGCATGATCAGGGCACGATAGGGCACAAGCTATTTGTATTCGATGCCTAGGTAACCGCGCTGAATTCCATGGTTCAAATCTCAATATCAAGTACACACGTACACGTACTTTTCTCAGGGCTGAGATAGTAGTCATACAGGCTAAATTCGCCCATCTCCACCTTGGATCGTGCTAGAAGCCCTAGAAGCTGTGGAAGCCCTAGACTCGGATCCTTTCCCAATAGAGGCCTGGTATTACACCTAGGTATGAAATTTGCGCAATTAAAACCGTTGAAGCCGAGACACTAGTGGCGCGGGGAATCCCATTGAATCATTATCAAATAAGGCTAGAATAGAGTCAAGTACAGAAGTACGAATATGGTATGCGTTTTAAGACATATATATACTTCAACTTAAAAATAGGTTTTGGTTTTAGCTTTGAATTGAGAACTTCTAACCAAGGTATGGTTCCATTCATTTTTATCTTCGTGTTTCTGTTTCTGTTTCTTCTCTATTTTCGTCTTTTTTCCCTCACTCTTTTTTTTCAGGTATTAAAAGTACAGATGTTGTGATTCTGGTACAAATACAGCTTAACCTGATATGGAACACCCCCCCACAACTGTACCGACAACCACGTTCAAGGATGAAAATCCCTCCCCTGGCATGCGCATTGCATATACGGATATAACAGTATAGGTCGGAAATTCTACATCGAAATAAAATTATCACGTGGAACTAGAATTAGAAATAAAAGTCGACTTATCATTTAAATCAATATAGTTAAATTAAATAAACAAACTAATCTGTTATTTCCGCAACGGTCATAGTCTTCAAATCATAGCGCAACACCCCTGAAAGGATGGACTCCACATGGTATTTTTGATGTATCGAACAATACCAGATAAAGTCCCGTACTTTTAACTAGTCTGGTTTTATATGTAAGACCCAAAGACCCCCCCCTCGACCCCAGCCTTGAACAGCTTCTCTTCTCCAATTCTATAACCATGATACCTCTGTTACTTCAATTTTATCTCTAAGATTTCTCTCGCCCGGGACGCCTGCCCGGGCTTCAATCGCTTCTGCTGACTCAATTCCTCAATCGAAATGTACCCTGCTATCATTCCCCGTGCTTGGGAGGATGATGGGATCAGTGATCCCCCGTCCTCCCGCTCTTCAAATGATCCTCCAGACCATTTTGTCCACAATCGCTCGAGGTCAACCCAGGCTGCCAGTAATCCGAAGCGCATCTCCGTTTTCGGTGGCAGATCAAGAAGTAACACTACCACTTCATTTTCCAATTCTTCACGTCGTTCACAGACATTCCCGACGTCTGGAGAAGACTCAACCCAGGATGAAAGAGCTATTTCGTCACTAGGTATGCGGTCTGAGAAGTCGGACCGTTCAAGATCATTCCTCTCCCGCGGTAGTCGCATTCTCCGACGTCAGGGTAGCAAGATCAATATCGTTGCTACATTAGACGAAGAAGAGGAGCTCGAGCGTGAAAAGGAAAAAGAAAAAGAAAAGCCCCGGTCTGAATCGATCTTTAGCCGTCGGGAGCGACAAGTCGATAATAGTCAGTCATTCATTCTTGATATCAATTGAGCCGAACTAACCCATATACATAGATCGCTTGAAGAATCTCATTTCTGATCCTTTTGACTTTCATCATCTCACCCATACCAGCCCTTCACATTTCGAATCCTTGAATCAGGCTCGCGAGACCGACCTCGTCACCGAATTCTCGGTCATTAGAGCGTCCCAACGGCCAGCCACAGACCTTAAAGGCATTCGTGCTGATGATATCAATTTTACCAACTATTCCGCTGGGAATTTTGCCACGGCAATCACCGCTGCCGGGCCCACCCCCAAAGTCTGCCAGCCTCAACTCAGGTGGAGGATGAGGCAGTCAGTCCAAAGAGTCACCCGCGTCGTGCACAGAGGGAATCTCGCATATATGAGAACTTCTCACGTCCAGTGCCCAGGTACCCCCGATCCAATTCTATTCCATGCGTACAAGAAGCGCCTGCAGAGAATGAATTTGCAGAACCCGCTCCACGTGCTATTGATGAGATCTTGGGCCTGGCCACGACGAAAACTTACCCTGAAGATATTGAAGCAACACATCCTTCAGCACTTCAATTCAGTCGGACCCCATCCATGAACAGCCACTATGAACTGGAAGATGTTCCCGAAGAGGACGAAGCCATTCGCTACTGTCACCAACCCATCATTTCTCACGTCCCTACACGGATTCCCATGCATGCCAAGCAGCTTTCGACTGGCTCTCACCTGTCTTCCAAGTCCCCGCTGTCTGTCTTCGTGGCCAAGCAGCTGTCAAGGCAGTTCTCCGAGGTCTTAGGCTCACCCACTCTTCCCCAGAATTTGCAATTGCCACAAAAGTCACCCAACGTGACCTCCCCGCTCTCCCAATTCTCATATGAAGACGAGATGTGTGACTCCTGGGACGCTGACATTGACTTCTGCTATGAGAACGCAGCCGAGTCCACCTCAGATTTCGACTGGTCGTCCACTCCTCGGCGCGAGGCGCAGCGTTCGCAAATCGGCATGGCATGCACTGACAATGAGTGGCTGTCTGCACCAAAGTACCGTCATCTGCAGCCTAGCCCTCTCAGCACCTCTACCCTACCGACTCCAGATCTGGAAAGCAGTCCATCACTGTCAACCGCTTCCCATTCAGCTTCCACTCCTTCCATGGAGTATCAACAACACTTGAATTATTTCCAGCCCGTGCCATCTGTTCTGAGTAAACAGATTCTCCAAGAAAACCTATACGACGAGTACATAGGTACAGATGCAGAGTCTGATCGTCATTTTCCTTTCCCTCCAGGTGTGATCACCTCCGAGAACCACATCTCCCCACGCTGCAGTTTCTCCCCCATCAGCAAGTGTAACTCCCAGGAGAGCTTGATGCTCTCCCGCGCAGCTTCGGTCGTCCGTAAGCATCGCTCCTCCGTATCAACCACAAGTGTGCCAGAGCTGGTCCACAGTTTACACAGCTTGTCGAGTAGCCGGGAGTTGATGCCAACTGACCGGATCAGTGCTGGGGAAGCCCTGGTGGCTGGAGCTGGAGCAAACATCGTTCGCCCATCTTCCTCCTCTCAGCACCGCCAGACTAAGAGTCTTGAGACACACTTGCTGCTCCGTGAAGGCAGCAACTCCAGCCTTGGAGACTCTGCTAACCCCACCCCTTCACTCCGTGATCGTTCCAAGTCTATCTCGGAAATGCAGATCAAGGGTGACGGACCCCTCCTGCCCCCTCCTCCTAAGAACCCCAACCGAAAGAAGACCCGGGCAACTTCCTACTCTCTGTTCCCATCAGCCCACTGAGCATGTCTCCCATTTGTCTTGTTTTGTGTCCGGTTGAGACACAACATGTTTTGTTTATGTTTAGTCTTTTCTTTACTCTGTCTCCCAGATTAGAATTTCTCCACGAGTCCACGACCATACTTTCTTTCCTCTCTCTTGTTTTTCTTGTTTTCTTTGTTTGTTTTCCTGTTATTCATGTGGGCGGCCCCTACTGTATTCAATTCGTTCGTTCATTTGTGTGCATTTATCAGCGATTTTGGTTTGGTGTTGGAATTGGACAAAAGCCATTGAAAAGGTTTAAGATGGATATGGATTGGAAGGATTGGGACATTCACTATATATGCTCCTTTTATTTTGTGACTATAGAAGCGGAATTCATCTATGATTAACTTTTGTTAGAAGATCTACCTCGTGGGCTTACCTAGACAGGTTACTAGTAGGATCTCAGGTAATTTATTCCGTAAAACTACTTAAATACAGATTGGAATAAACCTTGAAACTCTTTTATACACTGACCCATGGAATTAGTGCGGTACACTTCCGATTTCAAATTCTACCTGCCTAGACATGTAATAATTTAAATACCTAGTTATTTGATATCACAGCTACTGTCTTAGGCTATGACGACCAATTACAGACTAAAAATAACCTTGAATTCATTTTAGGTCTATGTTCGAGGCTGTTGGTCTACCATTCACCACAGATCATGATGTGCTCGCTCAGCCAATAACGCTACCATATAACTACTCACCGCTTATCAATACTTACCGCCTACTTATATAAGCTAGAATATATCTTATCGCCCCACTATATGGCCTCATCAGCTATCTCATCCTTTCTCTTCCCCACCTGTGCAATCATGCAGTCACAGGCCTTGGCCAAGCGCCCTGATGGGCAATTGATGCCTCCACCTCCTCTACCTAAACGAATTAAGCGGCCTGCCATAGCTCTAGATGAAGATGTCTACACAGAAGCACTTTCGCAAATTATTGCACGCGACTTCTTCCCCGGTCTCCGTGAAAACAAAGCAAAACAGGAATACCTCAATGCATTGGACTCAAACGACAAGGAGTGGATCCATACATCTCGTAAAGCATTGCTAGAGGTCCTCAACCCAAGATCATGTGCCCAAAATAGGAGCTCTATCCCCGGCACCCCTCAGCATGGGTCGGCAGAGCAGACCCCTCGGGGCTGGGGTGGAGATACTCCAATGTCAGTGGTCTCGGCGGCTAGTTTAGGCTCATATGAAAAGGGCTTGAAGGTTCCCGATGTGTCTAAAATGAGCCTTTCTGCTTTCCAAAGCACTTACACCAGTGAAGATAACGAATCTTTCAATAAAGTCCTGGACAAACAAAATACCAAGCGCAGGGAGAAAAGTGCGTGGATATGGAATGAGAACAAACTTCCCTCCAAACGCCAGATTGCGCAGAGCAAGGTGGAGAGAATTACTTCTTCAGGCGACAATACGACCTTGATAACAACCGATCTCGACGCTCGACCAGCCATGCCTGATAGTTGGAAATACCAACCTAAAAACACTATCATGTTCCAGCCATCTGGTATCGAAGACACACATGAAACCCTCGCGCAAAAGAGAGAATCGGAGTCACGAGCTGCACCCATGCAAACTGTTTATCGCAACACTAGGCTCATGGACGCCGCCTCCTCGGCCGCAGAGTCAGTTCCGGAATCACCCTCCATGTCAGCCATTGATGATGCGATCATCGGCAACCCCCGCTTCAGAGCATCTGAAGGTCCCCGTTCTCCCAAATACACAGTCATGGATGGCGCGAGAGCCACGGCAGTTCAACTCGGCGAGACGCCCCGCGTCAACGGCTACGCATTTGTAGATGAATTTGATCCCGAGCCAACCCCCAGACCCCAAACACGCGGGAAAGAGCGCGAAGCCTCACCTACTACCAAACTGGACTGGAGCATTCTCGGACCAAGCTCTGCAACACCCAACCCTTTTAAACTTGGAGAAACTGGCCGCCGCGAGGCATTGCATCATCGCATCGTGGACCGTAGTGCTCGCAGAACCCGTGTTGAAAAGGCCGCGCGTAATGCTAAAACACCAGCTTCTGCAATCCCACATTTCTCCAGAACCCCTGGTCTAACCCCTGCCCGGACCCATACACCTTCTCCGCATGAGCAGATGCTTACACCTGCGGCGCAACGATTGTTGTCGTCATTTGGTGGAAATTCCCCTCGACCTTCGGGTCCAGCGTGGACTCCCATTAAAAAACTACATTATACTCCGAAGCAGACTCCCAAGATGACTCCCAAGGGGAAGTAATTGTCTAGAAGATATAATAAAGAAGTCGCCATGGTGGCGTTGTTCTTGGTATTGATGATTGTGTCAGTAATAGCGGACAGTGGGAGGTTGAGAAAATATCAACATCTCCAGCTTAATGATTATATGAATTATGACTCTCTCCATCCTGACTCTTTTAAAAAGTGCTGCATCAGAGTATGTTAATATTTATTACTATAAACAACGACAACATCTCTTAGAGTATACGCAACATATTCAATTATACGATGACTTCAAACTCTAGCTTAGAAGTTCAAAGCCCTTATCCCGTTCAATTGCCTAGGTAGAGATAGGTAGTCTGACAGTATTCGAAGACCGTCTCTGTTCGGAATCGGGATGATCAGGAATCCACGACAATATTCGGCCCGACTTCGGGTCCGCCATGAATAAAACACAACTCGGTATCTACTCTTTAAATCTACCTAGTACCGATTGTATTTATTCCAAGGTTTACTAGACTCTAGTTCTGTTCGACTAGTGCCTACCCGGTATTAGTTTGGTTTGCGTACAGAAAGTTCGAGGTCTGCCCTGTCTCTAGCTATGGGTGGCGACAGCACAACAATTGCCCAAACAGCAGATTCAGCCGATACAGAATCCAGATCTAGACAGAAAGAGGCATTCTCATCTGATAGTAGTAGCGGCAGTGGTCTACTCTCGTCTCTATGGTCATTATCCAGTTCTCTATTATCGTCAACATCAACCACAACCACTACATCTACACCAGAGAGCCAAGAAGTCAATATAAATCCATCAAATACACAAAAACCAGAGAACGCAAAACCAAAAGCATACTACCTCCCAGCCGAAGTCCCAACATTCAAAGCCCTGCAAAAGAAACGGCTCTCAGGAACGCGGACGAAACAGCTTCTTCGCGCTGCTTCCCGCGCGCATGATGATGCGCCGCCGCCGCCGGAACTGGGTTCTTGCTGTGGGAGTTCATGTGATCCGTGCGTGAATGACTTGTGGAGGGAAGAGAAGACGGTTTGGAAGGAGAGGTGGGGGGATCGGGCCGATGAGAGTTTTAGTGGTCAGGTTGAGAGGAGTAGGGGGTTGGAGTGGTAATTTGTAATATACCTGATTTTCAATATAGATAGATCACTAAGGCTGGAGGATAAGTGGCATAAACGTAATATGTGCATTTCCCGAGAGTTCCAAATGTACAATCTAATCATGGCCCCAGCTCCAGCTTTAGCTCTACAAGAGAGTCCACCATATCCCCCACATTCCAAGCAGTACATACACATTCCCCCAGTTTCCCAGCCTGGCCCCAACACTCAGATAGTAAGCAGCACCAAGATAACTACAAGTGATATCCCCATTCGGATCCCGAAACCCATAAGATGAGTTCATCCATTTTCCAGCGGGACACCCGAATCCCAATGCAGACGGGCATTTCTTTACCATGTTGTAGCAGATGTCTGAACAAGGTAAAATCTCCTTGTACGGACCCGGTTTGATATTGGTGTCTATCAGGGTATTGCGCGACTGGTTCGTTACGACGGACTGGCGCAATGCACTATCCTCTGGCAGTGCGCTGCCGTTGATGAAATTTTGACCCGCGTTGCGGATCTGGAGGTATGATGCGGTGCTGGTAAAATCTGCGCATCGTGGGATGGTTACGCTGCAGAGCCATTGCTTATATGCTGTTGCGCAGTCGTCGCAGTTGACGGCTAGTGAGTACATCGACTCCTGCGAGGTGTTGCACTGGATTTGTTGCAGGGAGTAACTGAAGTTCGTGAAGTATCTTTTCGCGTGGTCGTCGTAGATTTGGCGCATTTCTGAGGTTGATACATTTGGGTTGGATGGGACTGCGTAGGCTACTTCCGAACAGAAGTCGAGGTTGAACAAGACAGCACAATTGTTGTCTAGATGGAATTAGAACTCAAATCTCCAGCCACAACATAAAAGAGCATACCTGTTTTTGTCGTGAAATTCATCGACTTCCATACCACTCCACCGCCACCTCGAACACTGTTCCCCGAGTGGCCTGTAGAGTTGCCCACCATGGCCAAAATTCCCGTGTACGTGGAGCTGCTATTGAGCCCAGTCATGTAGAATTGTTCTTTGGGCTTGTTGCCCAGTCCTCGGCTGGTCATACTCACATCTACATTTTGGCGGTCCAGCTCCTTGTCTAGCGCACAGTACGACCGCGATAGACCTGTCAGAGCGGTGTTGTTGATATTGTGGGCGAACATAGTGTAAGGCGGCGTGATATTCATCCACTGCTGGTAATTGGACGAGGAGGGCTCTGATTGCGTCAGGTTGTTCGTCACAAGGAGCGCGGCAGAGTGGTCTGAATCGACAAAGTACAGAAAGGGGTCGTTATCTACAGTCTTCTGGAAATATTCATCGATCGAGGCCGCAATCTGGTACTCGATTGTGCCATTGTAGGTTGTTGTATTAGGTGCCGCAACGCCGATGAAAACATCTCCACTGGCTGTGAATTCAATTCCCAGATATCCTTCCTCTGAAGTAGTCATGTTCTGTTTCGAGCTGTCCTTGCCAGGACCAGGTTCTTGCAGCGTCTGGGATGTTGACACGTAGACTTCCAGTTGAGGAAAAGAGCCCGGTATGTAACTGTCACTGGATGCAGGATTGATTTTGCACGTCGTTAACGTTAAATAGACACTGGTCGAACGTTTCGATAGCTCCTCGCCTCTTTTCCGAAGCTCATCCACCACATATGAGGACTCAGTCTTTCCGCCAGAGTTGATGTATGACGGCAATCCTATACCTGCAGGCGCATGCTTCCCATTTACCACTTCCTTGGTGATGAACCACCACTGTACATCCCCCATGGAGATTGTCTTAGTATTGAACTGGTTGTTCGATAGAGCGGTGGCGTCATTGGGTAATCTTCGCACCAGATCCAGCCCAACAGATTCTCCTTCCACTAGCACATCACCTCGAAGCTCAAGCCCATTGAACGAGTTCAAGACGTGTGACAACCCAGCTCCATCGATGCTGACCCCACCAATGTTCACATTGTCTGTTTCGAGGCCATCGATTCGGACATCTGCGGCGTAGGTAGTCGGTATGATACCGAGCAATAGGACAGAGAGAATTATGATGGCCGTTGCAGTCAGTTGGCACTGCAGGGTTGCGTATTGACGTCGCATGGAAAGTCGAAATGGGGGAGTTAAGTCTTGGAAATGAGCATGGAGATTCCAAGGTTAGTATTTAAAGTCGCCCGAATCAAAAACTTCAGGTCCAACATGCAATGGTATAATACACCAGCTGGAAAGCCCTTCCTGAAGACGAGGACATCGACTGCATATACCTAGGTAGCCTTCAAAAGTTGGAATGTCGCTATCACCGAAATGCGGCCATATCTGGTGTTGTTGCCTTGGTGCCTGAGAATATTAGAGCTAAAAATAACTATTTAAGCCCAGGCCAATTATCAGTAGGACTTGCCTTTATGGATACTGAAGGCTAATAGAACCTTGTATAATACAGATTTAGATTACATTTGTATTCTATGTACTCCTGAAGACACATGCTTACAAGCCTTCACGCGCAAATATTACACAGTATCAAACAGCGAGCGTCAAGCCGACCTCCCAGGAAACTAGAAAAGCTGAAGCCGAAATAAACAAGCAAATGAGAGATAAACCCGAAGTATAACAATGGAAATATGGAAATGAAATTATAAAAACTTCTGCCAACGAGCCAATATCATACTGACCACGACGACAGCTCCCATCACACCCATGATACCGAAGAACCAACCCAAGCCACCGGCATTCTTCCCTGGTACATTGACGTTCATACCGAACAGACCAGAGATCAAGTTCAAAGGAACCAAGATAGTAGCAAGGAGAGTTATCTTGCTTAGAACCTTGTTGACGTGGTTGCCCAGCGCCAGGTTGGTGACGTTGAGTTGGGCCAGGTAGTTAGTATGCGATCGGCTCAGCATCTTCTCAAAGTGACCCAAGTTGGACATCATGGTCACGACGTGATCTTGAATATCGCCCAAGTATAGGCCGATGTCACCACGCGGAGTCATCGAGTAACCCTCATTGCAGCGCTTGGAGAATCCACGGATGACATCCGCTTTGCCACCCAGCAGGCGCATCAAACTCATAACTTTCTTCCGCAGACCACCAATCCGCGGTAGGAATGACTCGAAGTCATCTACCCGGGCGATGAAGACATGGTCTTCAATTGCCTCGGACTCAACCTCAACTTCGTGGATAACAGGACCAAAGCTATCCACAATGTCGTCAATCATGGCATAACAAATCCAGTCACTGCTGAGAGAAACGTAGTCACGCAGCTTTCCAATACGCTTACGGACACTCGCAGCGTGGGGGTTTTCCTCAAAGGAGAAGGTCAGGACTCCATCTCGGAATACTACCATGTAAATGTTGACCGGCTCCAGGAATTCCTCGCTGGTCTTGTCCATCTGGTAAAAGGTGCGGAAACAGACAAAGTAGTACTGTTTGAAAAGCTCGACCTTCTCGCGGGCTTCCTGAGTCATGATATCCTCAGTTGTCAGAGGGTGAATGGAGAATGCTCCAGCCAGGGCGTGCAATTCTTCTTCAGTGGGGTTGAGGACGTCCATCCACCACACGCCACCCTCAGGGCCCAGCTGAAAAAGGTCTCGGAAAGTATCACCTGGGAGGAGTAGATCTCCCAGCTCCGCAGCGTGAACAGTGGTCTGGGACTCGGACGAAAAGAACCCAAATCGAGTGGGCTCGTTGGCATTGTAGAGGGTCTCGACCAACTCCTTTTCATCAACAACCTCGTTGGTACTATCCGAGTCGTTGAATACCTGGCAGGTGTCTGACGAATTAGCTGAGTCGGACTTGTTGAGCTCGTCCACATTTGGATTTTTGGCTCCCTGATAAAGGTCACGAAATACCCGAGGCTTGCTCTGAGAGCTCATACTGTACTTGCGACGGTTACCCGTGGCACAGGCAGCCTTGTTCTTCTGGCTGATGGCAACAAACTCCTCCAGCTCCTCGTAGTCGATAACAGGAATGCGACCAGGTGTATTGTAACCTAGCACCTTATCTTGACCATCGAAATAGACATCACCAGGCAGTGGCAGGACAGCACTGGTATGACTGAATGTCGGGCGTCTGGAATGGGTACCACCCGAGACAGTGCGCTGCAAGATCTCCTCCAGGTCCGGAGGAGCTACATGGCTTTCAAGGGTGTTGGCACGCTCGCGACGGCGCGGATCGGCAAAAGCCTCGACAGAGTTGGGAGCAGACGATGAGACAGATGAAGGTCGGGAAATGTTGCCGTTGAGGATATCCTGAGGAACCTTGCTGATGCGACGCGGGGAGTGGAACTCGGCAGTTGGGTCGATCGAGAAGCCACGGCCCATGACGTTTACGCCGTGCGCGGACCGGTTATCATCGACCCCAATCTGTTCAAAATCTCTGAAAAAGGGGCCGGTCTCATGATGAGCATTGAGCATGGGTGACATACCACCCCGCTCGGGTGTCTCTCCGTATCCTCGGGGCTGACCCAAAGGGGTCTCGATGCGGTTGTCTATTTGGAAGCGGTGATCGTCCAGCTCCGGGACTGGGGTGCTGAAACGGGTCAGGCTCAGCTCCCTCTCGGATCGAGGAGTGTCGCACATTGTGTGGAAGGTGGTGGGGAGAAGAGATCGATTTAGATCACGGGTCGAAAGCCAGTTTGGTTGAATATGGTTTAGTTGTGAGATCAGTCAAATGAAAAATTGAGTGCACTTGGCAGCTTTTAACAGCGACAGACGCAAGCCGGTCAAAGAGGTCTTATGGATGAGGGGACTCCATCAATGAGCCAGACCCTTTTGCCCTTGTTATTAGAGGGTCTGGCGTTCCCGACAGGCGTCTGGCTGCCACAATATAAGGGTGGGGGAGGGGAGTAGGTCAAGTTAGGGGGTCGAGTGTCACCTCCGCCGAAGACCCGGAATTTGGGGCCTGCCAGAGGGTTGAAGAGAGATGATAGAGTGTAGCGAAGTCCCGCCAACTTGAACGGATAGAACGACTGTGAGCTAGGTTGCTCCAGGATTGCAGATTGTAGGAGAAAAGTTGCGAGCTGGTGCAGATTCTTCAACGGATGACGTTGCAGTGCTGCATACAAAAACTCTGCAATTGAAAAAGAATCAATCAAGTTGAAGAAATAAAGAAAGAAAATCCCCCAAAAAATTAGGAATAAATAAGAGGGTTGGAGAGGTGGATATCTCTGAGTGGGATGAAAGAGAAGAAACGAAGTGGCGGCCGAGGAAATCGTATAATCAAGGATGCCTGGCCCCGCCACTCACACTCACCGGAATTAAAAACACGAAACGTAATTCTGGTCTAGAAACACCGCTAGTTTTATGCATTAGTACATAATTTTATATTTACTACTACTATCTAGGTTAAAGTACTCCATATCTTCAAGTCAAAAATGGGGTGAGGTTAGTGAAAAGATTTTCAGCACATCGGCTATACGAGGCATTTTTGGCCGAACGTCTAACCATAGCTCCATACTCACCTTTAGTACCCACCTTGACCCATGTTTTACTCCGTATACAGTATAGTATGGAGCAAATACAGAGTATGTAAAAAAGCCCTACTTGTCTACTTGACAAAGAAGTATCGTTCATTGCGGGTATATCACAAAGTACCTAAACACACTTTTCTCCCAAGGTAATCCATGCTATAAGTTTGATTAGTTTAGATCCAAGGTTGGTAATTATGGAAATATGGAAATATGAGATTTTATAAAGGGATAAAAACGGAGTTCTCCGTACTCCTGATGTCTATAAATAACGATCTATGCATTGCATATCGATCCTCGATCTATGAACTCCTATTCTTCTGCCCTCTTATACCGCCTTTTTCTATAAACACGTGATACCGAGGCAATCATGCCATCTTCAGGCATTTTTAGGATGTTCAGAGCTCAAAGTTGAAAGTTGAAAATATTATAGAAAGTAGGTCTTGACTATTTTTATAAATGACTCAGCAATTAAGCATTTGAGACTAGTTATATCCGCGAACGGATCTAGCACCCAACTGAGAAAAGCTATGTACGGAAAGCAGTTCCATAGTGAACTCGTACATTCCAAGGTTGGAATGATGTCGTAGTATACCATTGTCCCTTGGTGGAATCTACTATGTAGAATATGGTTCCAGATGCCTAGAACGGATGTGACCCCACTTGCCCGACGTCGGAGTTTTTTTTGGTTGCCAAGCCCACTTCAGAGTCATATCTAAACTACCTCTTCATCGCTCTCTTCATACCTAGAAGGTACCCCCCTACCATGACGTCCTTTGTGATCAAGACCCCTTGCTCCTCTGCCAACATTGGCCCTGGCTTCGATGTCATTGGCCTAGCCCTATCCCTCCACCTCGAACTTCAAGTTACCGTCGATACTAAACCATCGTCACAACTACCCTTAAACTGCGCAATCACATATGAAGACCAAAGCGGCAGTGTTGAAAAGATCAGTTTGGATCCAGAGGTTAACCTGATTACCCGGGTAGCTCTCTATATCTTGCGATGCCACAATCAGCGTGCATTCCCTGTCGAGACCAAGATACACATCGTCAACCCTATCCCGCTGGGTCGAGGCCTGGGTTCGTCCGGTACTGCTGTGGTAGCAGGTGTAATGTTGGGCAATGAGGTTGGAAAATTGGGCCTGAGCAAGGCTCGCCTACTAGATTATTGTTTGATGATTGGTAAGTAGCCCACATGGAGGGCTATCCCGCGAACTAGACTAATCTGCAATTTTAGAACGACACCCGGATAACGTGGCTGCATCTCTCTTTGGAGGCTTTGTCGGCACTTATCTGAATGAATTGAAGCCGGAGGATGTCGCCCGGAAAGAAATTCCCCTTAGTGAAGTGTTGCCATCCCCTGCTGGTGGAATTGATACTGGAGTCAAGCCTCCTGAGCCTCCTCTTGGTATTGGTCACTACCGAAAGTTCCCTTGGGCCCCTGAGATCAAGGCAATTGCCATCATCCCAAACTTTGTGGTTCCCACCGCTGAGGCCCGTAGCGTCCTGCCCCAAGTGTACACCCGGGCGGATGTGGTAAGTTCTCCTTCAGCTATGATACACGGGAATCTCTTGGAATTTCTTGCTGATTCTATTCTAGGTATTCAATCTCCAACGCGCTGCATTGCTTCCCGCAGCCCTGGGCAGCTCTCCTCCGGATCCTGAAATGATCTTCCTGGCCATGCAGGACAAGGTGCATCAGCCATACCGCAAGAATCTGATCCCCGGTCTGTCTGAAATTCTACAGTCCATGACTCCAGCCACACAGCCTGGTCTGCTAGGTATCTGTCTGTCTGGTGCAGGCCCTACCATCCTGGCCTTGGCTACAGAACGCTTCGACGAGATTGCAGACCGTATTATCGCACAGTTTGCCTCCAATAAAATTTCCTGCCAATGGAAGTTGTTGGAGCCTGCTCAGGATGGTACTACTGTTACCCACAACTAATCGTTGAATTCAACTTAACTTTAACCGAATCACGTTCTCGAGAGCTGGCCACTATGTGAGCTTATGGAATGAAATAGATTACCAAATGGTTACAAACTGTACATCTTTTCTTGGACTATATTCTGACTAATGCTTTCTCTGTATATCAGATGCATGTACTAAGCCAAAAAAAAAAAAAAAAAAAAAAAAAAGGGCCTGCAGTATGCTTCGCGCATATCCGTCTTGAGTTTCTTGTGATCTAGATGTAACAGTCAAGATGTCTAGTATAGAGATAGAAATATAAAAACACAATTGAATTATAATTATTTACATGCTATCTACTTTGAACTTGTACTCCTTTACCTGGAAATTAACTATTTTCAGACATTGAACTATAATACTCTTCTATGTGCCTAGGTATGCAAGAGCCTCTTAAAGGCGGTGGGTGGGTAAATAACAACATTACGATAAGCGCGGCCACTTCAAAGGAACTTCAATTCACGATTCCATTCCCACTCCTAACCTTAGGATTCTCCAAATTCTCCAGATTCTCCAGCTATTGATCATGGATAACTTGCTTGCACCTATTCAGGATGTGTTGGAAGGCCAGATTGTATGTTCTTTTATCATGACTAGGCGCTCCTTAATAACACCGCAAACAGGACTTCCACGGCCAGCGCCTAGCAGAGCTTCTAAGTACAATACTACTGATTCTCTCAGGAGTGAGTTAGACGCATCTATTGCTCCAAGTGCCTCTTCCTTGCTAATCCCCTCTTTCCTCTAGGCCATCAGCTTCATCATCGGATACATCTACAAGGACATCCACTTGACACTTTGGGTTGGCCTGGGTGGCACTCTTTTTACAGCACTCGTTGTCATTCCACCATGGCCTCTGTATAACCAGAACCCAGAGAGGTGGCTAGGAACTCCCGGAGCAAGGGCAGAACCAAAAGTATTTGTCGATGGGGTCAAAGTGACCTAAGGCTGGTTATCTACGACCTTGAACATATAGCTGGTTTCTGTTTATGGGATAGCACGATATGAAAATCTATTGATTTCTCATGAAAAAGCACGGCTAAGAATAGCCAAAACAAAACGCCATAGCTCAAGGAAAGGGAACGTGTCTCATTGAGAAAGTCTTTTCCCAATGATCAACGCGTAAAGGAAGCAGCCAGGCTTCATGCATGTATTCATCTCCCTAGTATTTAGGACCTTAACGACCATACTTCTGGAACTCCCAGTCCCGGTTATCCAGTGGGCAGACCTGGCGAGTCTTCAACCATCTTGAAATGCAGTGAAAGTGGAAGGCGTGCTGTATTAAAATGGTTAAGATCATGATACTCCATAGATGTAATTGCTACTCACATTGCAGATACCCCATGCGACAGTGCACTCCTCCTGTGTTGATGATCCTTGGTTGGCTTGGCATTCAATGCCTATATCGCAGTTAGATGAGTTGACACAATAATCATATGAAATGCACATACACAAGTCCATGATATGATTTCGGCAAATGGCACAGTTATCGACGACAATGTCCCATGACCAGAGGGCGACAGCGTTCCACTAAATAACCTCATTAGCTGTTGTCTCGACCTGGCTCCGTGATTGATTGTTGCACCTTTTTGACCTCAAATTTCTTCTTTCCATCATTATCAGAACCCTTGGCTCCAGTGTTGGATGGACCTGCGGAGTCTTTCATTTCCACATCTGTCATGATTGCGGCTCTGGGTTGAGATAGTTGCGGGGAGAAGTTGGAGGGAGGTTAGAGAGGGAAATTGGAGGATCGAGTGTGTTGTCCTGGGGGAGCTTGTAGTGTGATTACCAGGTGAGGATTAGAGATGTAATATAAGCTAGACTCCTTTAAATAAGACGTCTGAACTGAGGCTCTCTTGAGCTTTTGACCCCCACTAGTGTTTGCTTCTCCAAGATTGCGGTGGCGGGAAATCTTAGTCATTCTCCCCGCTACTTCCCACTTCCCATCTTCACTACTATCTTCACTTCATTTACCTCACAATCTTTCTGCAAGCGGTTTTTTGTGGCTTTCTATTCTGCCTTGAACTCCTTTTTTCCTTACTTACTTTTTCTTTGAACACATTTTCGTCATCTTCATCCCCCCCCCCCCCCCCCAGCTTTTTCACATCTTCGTCGACTGGCAATATCCTAATCTTGTCGCTGGACGCACGCTTACACTTCAAACCAATCTATTCTCTTGTTTTGGACCCACGTCTACACGTCACGTAAGGCCATCTACTATTCACGACCACCATATTTTGAACCTTTTCCATCGCATATCCCTCGAGCGAACCTTCGCTATGTCGACCCAAGTCCCTCAAGTTCCCGTTCCTCGAAACCGTCGGCAGAAGAAGACTTCAACGCCCCACGGACACCCGCCGGTACACAAGCAAAGTCTGATTGCAACTCCTCCATCGTCGCCCCCGCAATATACTGCTGCAAATGCGACCGATCAGACCCATGCTCATTCCAAGAAGAAGAACCCTCGTTCGGGAGTTAAACCATATCGTAACTCTCCTGCAAATACAACTCCGCAGCCCAAAGACGCTGCATATGCAGGACCAACTTTCCATGCCTCGCCTGCTCCTTCAGCATTGCCCATTCCGAGCTTTTTCTCGAAGTCGTTTCCAGAGTCGGACCTTGCGCCTACTCTCGAAGTTGAAAGTGATAATGCGGAGACAGATGTGGATTTTGAGGCCACTCCTTCGAAGCCCCGCGCTCGTCCCCAAACTATGGGCGAGGTGCCAGAGGCCACTCCCCTTGACTTCTTATTCAAGGCTGCCGTTGAGGCACGCAAGTCTAGTCCTATGAACAGTCCTGAGATGACTCGCTTCAAATCTCCACAAACCGAACCGAGACGTATGCAGTTGAACCCGCCGGGCGGGGTGTTTGATTTTGACATGGATAATCACTCGCGCGCTCACCAGATTGGCCCATCATTTGCGCCTTCGTATCAGGATCGCATGAACGCCCTGCGACGCTCCGATAGTTCTTACTCCCAGCCTGAGTACTCCGAGACCGAGGAACAAAAGCGCATTAACACCGAGGCATTGAAGCATGCCCTTCTCAACCCGCCTGTCCAGAAAGCCAGAGTTTCTCCCGCTTATGAGCACCCCCACAACTATGCGCAGCAACGTCCCAACATCAATGCGACGATCCCTCCCTATGCGACTCCATTGCGTTCGACATCCGGTCCAGCAATGACTTATCACCATGGCTATCCTCAGGGATATCAACAGTCCATGCCCAACAATGCTGGCTATCACCAAACTCCATATCAACATTCAAACGGCCAACGTGCTCGAAATGTAGAGTCACCTTATGCAGAGTCACCTCTGCGACGCGAACTTCCAGCCATGAATGGATACCACTCCGAAACGTCCCATAATATCCATTATGTTACAAACGGGTCAGCTCATGCTCATAGCCATGCCCATGTCCCCCATGCCTATGCCCTTCCCTCGCAGCAGCGTTTCAACTCTCCTCGGCCCCAGTACACCACTGCAGCTTTCGATATGCCCACAAATTCGCCTTCTGTGTCTAAGCCAGTGGACACTCAGCAGATTGAGGACCAAATCCGCCGCGCTTTGAAGCTCGGTTAATTCACATCTTTACCTCCTTTTTTGTGCTCATGGCTTTATCCTTTATTTTTATTTTCTTTTGAACATCTTTATGCATTTGGTTCATAGGGGTAACCTGGACTGGTCCATGGCCCCCCTCGGTGGCTAGTTTGAATTTCTCGTTTCTGGTCCTTGGAGTTTCCATCAGGGACCTATTTTTTTCAAGTCCCTCTAGTTGGGAACTTCAGTTGCATAATTTGCATTCTTTGGAGTTCGGATTTTTCCAAATGCTTAATATGCGCAAGTTGGTTCTTTTTTTCAGAAGAAGCATGATATCCCTGCAATTAGCTTCACCGGCAATGACAGTGCTTTTGTCCCCATTCAATTCCCTCTTTTTGCTTTTCCCCTTTCCCCCCACTTGAATCACCGCGTCGTCTCTACGGAGTAGGCAATGTTTTATTTGAGCTCAACCCCGCCTGGACTTGAGAATCCCTTAGCTCATTAGCTTAGGGTTTGTTTTGCTTTCTCTTATCACCTTTTGGTATGAATATCATGCCGTCCACTCGTTTAAACCTTTCCGTTACATAGATTTTCAGATCCTGTGTAGTACCCTGGCTTTATAAGATGTAGAAATTATTAGACTAAGAACGTAGACTACAACATCTGTGCCCAAAACTTGGAAGCACTGTGTCAACGGTATCCTCTATGTATATGTGCCGTACCCGTGCAAAATGGTTATAGGTTCTAATAAAGGCCATTCTTTCCAAGGTTTAGATGAGTACCATGCATAATACTTAATACTCCGAGAGGTCTGTTGCCCACTTGATAAGGCTTCTGGATCCTGTCATCCATGGATGATTACGGGACTATAGACATTAAGTACCTATGAATCATGTCACGTCTAACCTGATCACTCTTATAGGCTGTATTTATATCATGATTCATGACTTCGGGAGTACCTTACATAGGTATATATGTAAGAATCTTATTCCTAGATCCATCAGACAAGACGCTTAAACGAACCTTGGAAGACTCCTTTTTCTACGCGGTGTAGATAATGTACAACACAACGAGCCCCGCTGATGAAAATAGATTATAGAATGGATAGAATGGATATGATGGATAGGATGGATATAGGGGGTTTAGACGTTAGCTAACACGGAGTATTATCTATTCATGGTGCGCTCTATAGAAAGTAACAGGTCTACCGAGGTATAGCCGTTCATAAATGAAGTATAAACCGTGAAGGTGTGGCGACAATCCCCCTTTTACAACATTCTGGAAACGCCACTATTGTTCTTTCCCCACTAGCACTGATCTAAGTGTTCCAGGCTTGTGGCTTCACAGGTTTGATGATTCCATTTCGTCGAAATCGTCGAGATCGTCGAGTACAATCCCTCTCTTGATGCGGATATATATGCCCCTATACAAGTGATATCAGGTAGTTCGTTGCTTATTTTGCCTAGCTCTAAAGATATAGACTGGATCTAAGTAACTCACTAGATAGTAACTGAGTATACCTACGTCCTTATACTCATCAAAAGTACTATATGTGGGATCCTCTTTCCAAGGTTGTTTGGTCGATCTACCTGTCTGATGAAGCTTAATCGAGCGATCAGCTGAAGGGGATGTATGATCACGGTTATTTTGACATGGTAGTAAAAGAAGAGGAAGATACATTTCAAATGGACAAATATTAAAACGTGAAGGTGAAAGTACATCATGATCTGCATGCCTGAGGTCGTTGAATCCTGGGTGCGGCCAGGGGCAAAAAAAAAGAATAGGATCCCAATCTCGAAGTAGAAATCCATATTCTTCCTAATTTCAAATCTCTTCCCTTATAACATCTTTTTTTCTTTTCCCTCTTTTCCCTATTTTCCCTCTCTTCGTTCCTCTTTTTTCTTGATCCTTTCTGATCTTTCTCGATCAAACGGGTCTTGATCACCAATGATCGGATTGCCTTGATTTCCCTCTCCTGCATCCCCTCTTCTCCCCCTCAAAATCCAACCGGTGCCACCATGGCGAATAATAACGTGTAGGTCAAAGGAGCCAAGGAACAAATGCTCTATCAGAATCTGGAACTGACAGCTTGGATAGAATTGGCTCAGCATGGCGTTCCTTTTGGCATACCATGACCTCCTATGACCGCCACGCATCCCATGATTCTCCCTACCGTACTGGTCGACACGTCCCCCTCAGCCAGAGTCGCCATGAACCTCTCACATCCATTGCCACTAGCGCCATCGAGTCTCGTGCAGATCTTACTAATCCTTACGACGATGAACCGACCAAAGGCAGTGCTACTGAGTGGAACGGTTCCCCGACCGACGGCTCCCCCAGACCCTACT
The DNA here is from genome assembly GCF_028828555.1 of Penicillium taxi. NCBI lineage: Eukaryota > Fungi > Ascomycota > Eurotiomycetes > Eurotiales > Aspergillaceae > Penicillium > Penicillium taxi. Next base: position 4,499,667 of record NW_026643207.1, on the reverse strand, counting down.
CCCCTGGAATGAGATCTACAGCTTCCAAACGAACTTCAAATGATCATCCTGATGGCACCCCGGAAATTCAAATGCAGAGCTTCCACGATGGTGCACCCCCACCTCCACCTGTCGCTCACTCCTGGAGGAAGATCGAACGGTGGTTGGAAAGCAACTACGAGGAACTGCTGGACAATCTCGGTGAAGGATGCACCCAGAACGATATCAATGAATTGGAACACGAGTTGGATTGCAGTCTACCATTAGAAGTGCGCGAGTCTTTGATGATCCACGACGGTCAAGAGCGCCCTGGTCTGCCTACGGGTATCCTTTTTAGCTGCATGTTGCTGGACTGTGAAGAAATAGTACAGGAGCGTCGAAACTGGAAGACCGTCAATGAAGAGTTCCTCAGCTCTTCCATGATGAACGCCCCCGTATCAAGCTCCACTGCTAGCTCGTCTGCCGCCGCCGCTACTTCAACCCAAGGTACGAATCCGCAATGGCGCAATGATTTACTCGACCGCCAAGACTCCCAACCCCCCGGTGCTGTGCAAAAGGCATATGCCCACCCAGCCTGGATTCCTCTTGCCCGTGATTGGGGTGGCAACCACCTTGCGATCGATCTGGCACCCGGTCCTGCCGGTAAATGGGGCCAGGTGATCATATTTGGTCGCGACTACGATTGCAAATACGTTGTGGCCCGATCCTGGTCCGCTTTCCTCGCTATGTTTGCCCACGACCTGTGCAGCGGCAAGAGCATTGTCGATGAGGAGACGAACGAACTGAAGTTGATCGAGTTCAAGTCACAAAACGTCGAACCGCCGTATTTGGAAATTCTGCGATGGCGCGTTGATCAAAAGTATGGCCGTCGTCCACCACGTCGACGTGGTCCTGGCCCTAGCGGATTGAGTGCGAATGCGTCCGGCAAGTCTAGCACTCGAGACTCGCCATATGGTAGTCCAACCCGGGGCGAGGAACGAGGCCGATCACCACATCGCAGTCGTGGACCAACTCAGAGCCCCAAGGCGCCATTTGGTATCTCTAGCCCTCTCGCACGTGTGACCGAGGAATCTTCAAGTTCTACTGCGACTCCGGGACCGACGATCTCCGAGGACCCAATTGAAGAAGAAATCCAAGAGGACCAGGCAGAAGATCTGATGGAGATAACCACACCCCAAATCTCCAACAAGGAAAACGAAGGTTTCTCCGAGAATACTGAGAAGGCCGAGAAGAGCGCAGACACCAAGTCATCAGAGGTAGATAAAGAGAAGAAGGATGACTCTTCTCTGGACTCTGAAGTCCTCGGGGAAATGAAGAACGTGGCCATTTAGACCGTCCTCTTCGTCCCCATTTTCTCTTCTTCTCATAACTCTTTTTTTTACGGTTTTGCCCTCTCCAGAAGTATGGCGTCTGACGACGAACTTCTGCATCTACGTGACACCTCTTTGCTTCCATGTATAGAATTCCCCTTCTCCTCGTTCTCTCCGTTCTTCATTTGTTGTAACTCTAGGGAGCTTCGTTATGTCTTGTTCTGCTTTTAACCTTGCGGCTCTGTGCTCATCGGTCTCCATTGATATTTGCCTGTAATTCTATGATGATCCAGTATTAGTGCAATTTTTTTTTTTTTTTCTATTCTGGCTCCAATCTCATTCTCACTAGTATCGAGTATCGTATAAATGATAATGATTTTCCAAGTAAACTCATAACTGATCAATCCCACTCGTCATCATCATCGCGGCCACGAAGTCCAGTATTTCCACTGCGAATAGCTTTTCTCGTTTTCCCAATTCTCCGTCCCTCATTCTCACTGTCACTCTCACCGCGAATATCATCTTCATCTCCCTCTGAGAATTTGGCCTGCGACAACACATCTTTCAATAGCAACCTCTTCTCAAGAACCTTTAGGCTAAACCCTCCCGCTCCATCAGACCCCAATCCTTCAAACCCAACTACCTTCTCAACTCCAACTCCATCCTTGAACCCAATCACACACGGGAGCACTCGAATTCCAAGCTTCTCTACCAGAAAGGGTGTGTTTCGCACATCCACTCGAGCAAAACGCACTTCATAATGTCGCCCGGCAAACTCCTCCAGCTTTGAATCCATCACTGCACACCGCGCAAAGTCTTGATGAGCAAAATGCACAATACACCGCGATGTCTGAGTCGTAAAGTCTAGCACTGACTGGTCATTGTCTAGTGTGGGGTACGTGCTGTCCCGCGAGACTAGAGTCGCGCCGCGCGGGTTTGCGTCGCGATTGGTCTTCTGAGATGAAAGCTCTGCGTTCAACTGTTGTATACGCTGGGTGCGGTAGCTTGTGTCGTCTTCGTTTTCGAGTTCTGCGAAGAGAGCTTCGTCGTCTGAATCGGGCATTTTGAAAACGAAGTTCGATGGTGGGGTTCCGATGTTTCAGGATAGATTTGAGGATACGGATAGGTTTGTTGAAGCAGATCACTTGCTCCGTACCAACCCAATTGCGTTGAAGTTCAGACTTGGTTTTTGAGTAGGGTTTAGGGTATTGTGGAGGTTCGAGGATTGATCTCCGCGATGTCTTGGAAGCTCCACTGGTGAATCCGCAGATATCAAATAAAGTTGTGGACAGATCTTTTTTTCATTAAGATTATTTATAGTTCCTGAATATTAATCTATCCCTGTAGCTGGACATTCATTTCATGCAACCATAATTCATCCAATTGAACTTTTACTCAATGTTGGTGCTCGTTCTCTTCTATATCTACTTGCAAAAAATAGATTAATTGATGAGTCATCCCCCCTTAAGCCCCTGCTGACCTAAACATAGATAGCGCCGCTTCCGGCCAGAATCAATTCTTCCTTTCTCTCCTTGAGGTGTTTACAGGCGCATAACGATTGTTCTTTCTTCTTTCCACCCTGTTTCTTCTCTTTTTCTAAATAATCCACTCATCTGGTCACCGCCACAATGGTTGAAGATAAGAAGTCTGACGACTACGCCATCGAAATGAGCAAGTTGGATAACAACAAGGAATTCGAGGCCGCGCCTCCACCACAACTTCGGCCTGCTCCCCCTAGTGGAGGAGCAAATAATCCTGCTCTTCCTGTTCTAGCATACTGTGGTTCATCTATCATGATGACTGTTATGAACAAATATGTCCTGTCAGGATTGGACTTCAATTTGAACTTCCTGCTCCTTATGGTCCAGGTACGTTCAAAATAGTGTTTTGTTGAAGGCCGAAGACTGATCTTTCATATCGTTTCTTAGTCTCTGGTCTGTATAGCAGCTATCCAAACTTGCAAATCCATGGGTCTCATTACCTACCGCGACTTTAGTGCTGACGAGGCCAAGAAGTGTAAGTCACTATCCTTATCTTGTTGATTGGCGACCTCTAACATTTCTTGTTGCTAGGGTTCCCCATTACTTTGTTGCTTATTGGTATGATCTATACCGGCTCCAAGGCCCTCCAGTTCCTCTCCATCCCAGTCTACACTATCTTCAAGAACTTGACCATCATTCTTATCGCCTATGGTGAGGTTCTGTGGTTCGGTGGCTCTGTCACCCGCATGACCCTGTTTTCTTTCGGGTTGATGGTTCTAAGCTCCATAATTGCCGCCTGGGCCGATATCAAGCACGCTGTCGAGAGCAGCGGTGACGCCTCAGGCAAGGTCTCAACCCTGAATGCAGGCTACATCTGGATGTTGGTCAACTGCCTGTGCACTTCGTCTTATGTGCTGGGTATGCGCAAGCGAATCAAGTTGACTAACTTCAAAGACTTTGACAGTATGTTTTGTTTTTCTTTCATTTTTCTGATAATGCGTTGTTTGGCGCATTTCCGAAGACCTATACTAATTCCGTTCCCTAAGCCATGTTCTACAACAACCTGCTGTCTGTTCCTATTCTCATCGTCGCTACCTTCTTGGTTGAGGACTGGTCATCCGCTAACCTGGCCCGCAATTTCCCCGAATCCAACCGCAATGGAATTTACATCGCCATGATTCTGTCTGGTCTATCTTCCGTCTTCATCTCGTACACCTCCGCCTGGTGTGTGCGTGTCACCTCTTCCACCACATACTCTATGGTTGGCGCTCTCAACAAGCTCCCCATCGCTGTGTCCGGTCTTGTCTTCTTCGATGCCCCTGTCACCTTCCCCAGTGTGTCTGCCATCGCTGTCGGTTTCGTCAGTGGCCTTGTGTATGCTGTCGCCAAGATCAAGCAGAACGCCAAGCCTAGGACTGGTGTCCTTCCCACCTCCAACCCTCTGGTCAGCGCCAGCAGCCAGAGCATGCGCGACTCCCTGCGCTCTTGAAAAGTATAAACGATTTTCCAACTTTTTATCTCACAAGTGGGTCTCGAGACCACTTGCGCATCACCCCCGTCACATATCTTGGTTGAGAAGAGCCATATCTTGCATGTGTCATTATGATTCACGTTTCATTGCAGTGACTCTGTGGTTAATCCTGTATTGGTGTTGGTGTCTCTTCTTATTTGGTCATTCTAGGGGGAAAAGGCTGCCAATCTGGGCCACGGTACGACTTTATAGTAATTTTTCTTCTTCTTTTTCTTCTTCTCATCTCTTCTTTTTATGCGGGCATAGCCTGGTTTCATTTCTTGAATTCAATGGATTGTATATAATAGAACATGCTTTCTCTTTTTCTGCATTTCCAATGTTCCATCAACCTCTAGGGCTATAGTTTCGGCTAAGTTATAACCCTCTCGGCTGTCGGTCTAAGTTAGCTGCATACTTCTCACATATGGATCAAGCTAGCTATATAACTGATCATATCCCACTCGCTGTTTCTTATTATTCTTGGAAGTCCCTTTTAACGATTATCATGTCAGGCACATTGATTATTACCGGCGCCACTGGCTCCCTCGCTCTTGAAGTCGTACGCCAACTTCGCTCATCACCGTACATAGTTGTTGGCACAGTTCGAAAGGCAAAGCAGATTCCCCAAACTCCACAGCTGCTCCAACTCGACCAGTTGAAATCCCAGTATACCCCAGGCCAACTACAGACCAAAGAAGTAGACTTGAACTCCTTGGCCGAAGTACGTTCCTTCGCCAACAGCATCGCTAGCCAAATCGAATCGGGGGACCTCCCACCCCTTTCTGCGATCATTTGCAATGCATTCACTTGGTCTCTGGACAAACAGCACTTTTCAGAAGATGGATATGAATCGACTTTCCAAGTCGGCCATCTTGCGCATTTCTTATTGGTGTTGATGCTTGTACAGTGTATGCATGAATCCGGCCGGATCGTCATGCTTGGCTCGGAGGTTCATAATCCGGAGCATCATAATGCTCTGGCTGAACTTGGTGCTCAGATTCCTTCGGATATGAACCTACTGGTGAAGCCTGCTTTGGATGATGTTGGGACAGAGTATGATATGGGTTGGCGACGATACGCAAATTGCAAGTTGGCTAATGTTATGTTTATGCGGAGCTTGAACCAGCGTCTTGAGAAGGTATGTTCGTTCCAAGGTTTTCTAATTGGGTCTTCTCACTTCCAATTGTGAGTCAGTGTTGATTTGAATTGATAGGATCCGAAACTTAGCAAAATTACCGTCATGGCCATGGACCCCGGAGGCATTGTAGACTCAAGAGCCCATCTTGTCCAACGTTCTTCAACGCGGTTCATGTTTGGCCTTATTGCTATTCTGATGCCTCTTCTTAGGCCGTTCACCTCTAGTGTTCGTTTGAGCTCAGATTCGGCCCGAGATCTCGTTACGTTGGCTGTGGACCCGGAGTATCATTCCAGTAGGGGATACTTTGCCGGGACAAAGGCTATCATGGCTGCATCTGTGACGGAGAATGAAGATGCTCGAGAAGGTCTTTGGGCTGCTTGTTGGAAATGGGCTGTAATTAGTGGTAAAGAGACTTGTATAATGAAGAGTCTAGTCTAGAAGTACAGACTCACTCACTCAGCGCTCAGTACCACAGCTACCACAATTTTTAGTTGATAAGTATTACGAAATAGATCTAAGTCTTCATATTCCAAATCTTCTTTCCAAAGCTGCTTCGTTGTAGTACTTGCAACCTTATTCTAACACTAATTGACGGCTTGTGACAACATGGAATTATACCACAGTCCAGTCCGTCTTTGCCCATGGTATCAATAATATCCAGAATCAGCTTAAGGCCATCTATATGAATTTTGGAGAGATTAATTCCTATCGAGGAAAAAGTCCCAACGCTTTGGCTAATTGGACACTTCATTTTTCGGTTAACGTCTCGGCTAAACTCTCCATAGCCGAACACAGTTAGTTTCAACTCTCACTTGCTACTAAATCTGTAGTTATTGATTGATCCCCTGCTTACAAAGTACTGCGTACTGGTCAATATTATGCTCACGCTCAGCGGGCCCACTTTGAGAACAGGCTGAAATTGAGATGCCGAGAGAACAGCCGGCTCGTCGAGCACGCGCTGTTTGTATTAGATGCCACACTCGCAAGGTGAATTATATCCCAACATTAATAAGGCACGAGCTGACTTTCTAGGTACGATGTGACCTTGAGACTCACTCAGGAATATGTAGCCGTTGCATGGATGAAGGTCATGAATGCAGCCCTCATATTGGCCCCAGGAAACAAAAGAGACTTCATTCAGCACAGCCGTCGACACTACCCACAACTCAGACAGATACGCAGTCACAAGGTCCTGTTAGGTCGACGTCAAACGCTTCTGCCTCTGCCTCTGCCTCTGCTTCTGCCTCTGCTTCTGCCTTTGCTTCTACTACCCCTTTCGATATAATATCTCATAGTCGCAGTGTCCGCTCTAAAAGTCATGCAGATAACAATCTCATGAGGGTTTCCCATTCTGTTGGAAGTGATCTGTCTTTTTCAGAACTGAACCAGGCGAATCTTTTACCGTCTCCAGCCACTGTACAAGCTTTGGCTGACTTCTACTTCAATGAGCTCTTCCACATCGTGCCAGTTCTCGACCTGGATCAACCAGAGCTGCAAACCTCCATGTTACTTAGACAATGTCTTTGTTTTGCAGGCAGTTTAATGCGTCAATCTACTAGTTCGGCGGATTGGTCACCATACGCTTTTTACGGGCGCATCAAGTCATTGCTTAATCTCGATCGAGATCCGCAAAACATTATCACTGCTCTCAGTATTCTAAGTTCATGGCAACCCTCTGAGCCGGAAGCTATCCTACTTGATAGTCCGTATCAATGGTGCGGTATGGCCGTGCGCCTGGGATTGCAGTTGCGATGGCACGAGGAGGAGACATATTCTCGGTTGCAGCATCCTGGACGGGCACGGAGAATCTGGTGGTATCTTTTTGCTAACGATACCATGCAGATGGCCTGTTCAGGTCTACCAGGGACACTTCCGATTGAGAAAACATCTGCCAGGTTACCTACTCCAGTCGACTTTACGACTCAAGACACCAGGGCTCAAGTATTCTGTGCAATGGTTTCTCTATGCAGGATTATTCGCCAGGTATTGGAACTCGCTCAGGTTGATTACACTCCGCCGGAAGATCTATATTCATGTCTGGATGACTTGAGATTGTGGAGGGAAGGCTTATCGGATGAATTGCAACTATTTGACTTAAACACCATGGTCAGGAAGAGCTATTCTCGTATTGTGGTCGAGATTCACATTTACTATCTAGTCACCATCATTCTCACTTGCTTCCTTGGTCGTCGCGACGTGCCTTCTTTATTCAGATATGCCTCTATGAGCGCCTCTTCGTGCATCACTCGACTCTATGAGGAAATTGATTGCCATGAACATGTTTCATACCTGGCAACGCTGCACTCTTGGGCTATTCTTGTCGCGGCGATTCCTCGGACATTCAGTGATGGAGGGCGTTTGAACCCAGAGTGGGCAGAAGAGTCTGAAATTATGCACCGGGTATTGGAGAAGATGTGTGAAAAGCATCCCTCAGCAGTTATGGTACGAAACAAGCTCAAGACAATGGGCTCGTCAGAGAAAGAATCCACCGCCCATTCTGAAGCTGTTTGGGATCCGAATTTCACTGTCAACGAGCGATCACTCTCTATGCGTTCCTTGTTCCATTTCCCTTCTTCCTTCTGCACTATGCTTGGCTTCTTGGACTCGAACGAGAAACATGTCAGTCCTCAGGATAGCACTTTTGATTTTCCCCCGGATTGGCCTGTTGAATGGTCATCCTTTTTATATGATGGTCAAATAGATCTATCATTCCTGGAGCCTTGACCTAGATTACGTGAAGGATGGAAACATTCTATATATGAAACCGAATAGGGGGCTAATCCCCGATTCAAAAACGGCCCAGATGTAGCGCACTTTTTACGTGGAATTTCGGAAGTCTGAGACGCTAAATTCCTTTAGTCCAATTATATTCAAACAACTCAACGTGGGATTAATTAGTTTCCGTTAATCATCATTAATTATAGGACATTCGAGAACACTAAGAATACTTAGACCCCGCTGTTGACGACGGTTGATGACGGGAGACATTTTCCAGCGTTTTACATCAAATTAGTCAAAATAGTTCGCGATAGTTTTATAACTAGTGATCTAGTCTCCCTTTTCCCCTCAACCTCCATGAAATGGCCTTTGGACAGAATGCGGCCCGTGGGAGCCAAAGTACAACTTTCCATTCCCAGCCAAGCTAAACGTCGTTCCGGTATTATTTTCAAAGGTCCTTCATCGAATGATCGTTATATCGAACTGGAGGAGCAGGACCTATTGAGAACTAGCAGTCCGATGAACGAAACTCCTCATCATGATACCCAGAAACGTCGAATGTTGTACATTCCAGACACCTGGTACTCACGTTCATTCGCCTTGATTGGAATTATAGAGACTATCCTCACTGTCGCTATTGAAAGGTGAGTCAACTCAGCCCTCATCTTGTTCCACGTGGATAGGATCTGATATAAGCCCTTCTCTCTATAGCTGGATCTTCGTTAGCATTTCAAAACACTTCGATGCTTTTGGCAACACTCAGGGCACTCTGCGCCTTCGATCATTTCTGGCCCTTTATATCTTCGCTCTTCTCTATGAGCTGGTACTAGCTTACGACGCCCTACGACGCAAAAATGCCTTCCAGCTAGTCGGTCTCTGCTGTTGCAACCTCGGTCTTTTTGCATATGGAATCGTTCAGACACATGAGGTTCGGGAAACTATGCTCAGCTTGGCGGTAGACGTGTCGGAAAGTGCGCATCTTTGGAGGCTTTATCGGATTGGATTGATCGTCGTGCCTGTGCTTCTGGGAATTGCCACTATCGCCATGAGCTTTGTGACGTGGAAATTGCGGGCGGAGTTTGCCTGGTATATATACAAGGATATCAGTGCGGATTTGCAGATGAATCGTCACTATTTCATTTACCAGGTGAGATAAAGATCGGCCCAGGTGATTGACAGGACTCCTTATGCTAAATCCTATATTTCAGGTTTATATTGCGCTGTTGAAGTTTGACTTCTTCTTCATATTCGGTTCTCAGCTTCAAATCCTTCTTGCCATTAAATCCTCCAGGAACTTCGACTTCATAATCGAGGCAGTCATGATTCCCATTGGCATTTTGACTCTGGTACTAGCAGCACGCTTCTGTCGAATGGAAAAGACCAAGTCTCTCTTTGTCGTCATGGTAAGATATATATCCCTTTTCCAATAGATGTGAAATCTCCGAACTAACGGTTATAGTCATTCATGTGCGTGATCATAGCAAGCTTCATCCTGAGTCTGTATGAAACATTCAACACAAATTCCAGCATAAAAGTTTACCAGGTTTCCTTAACCCTGTTGACTACAATTGCCATCTTACTTATTGTAGCCACGCTCGTCAACTCAGTTTTGTGCATTCGCGGCTTCAATAAAGGACTGAAGCAGCATATTGAGAGTCTTCGGAAGACACAGCCTACTCATGAGGGGGATAACTGGGATCAAGATACGAAGTCACGATTTGAAATCAATTAACAAGTGTGATTCAATGAGCTCGCAAGATTACTTCTGTAGTCCACTGGTGTATATGGCCCTGGAGAGTAAAATCAGCCCAGTATTTCTGACTTTTCTTCTCCCTAAACTTCACATAGTACAACTATACTCAAATAATCTCAGTAACGGTCAATTACACAAGCAATTAAATCATAATTGTCCGGAAGTTGGTTGTGGACTAAGATATAGATTTTGTAGAGTCAATCTTGTGATTGGTCAAAAACAGACACAGGAAAATCCGATCCGATATCAGATTCCATTCTACTCCAGTTCACTTCAACTCAGCGAACAACCACAAAAGAAAATATCCATAAAATGCGCAAGAAGCAAAAGACCCGTGGAACTCAGCGTCCAATTGCGAGACAACAACCTTCACAGCCTAAGGGGAACCTGAATGCAGGTGGCAATGTTAAGAAGGCGCCTCAGAAGAAACAGTCCGTGCAGCAAAATCAGAGGCCTATTATTCCTTTTTTGAGAGGGGATCGAATCTTGCTAATTGGAGAGGGTAAGCTGAATTTTTATACTTGCTTTTGAGATCCAGTTTATATATAGCATCTCATGCTGGATATGGTTTCATACTGCTCTGGAGATTTGGTCTTGACTGGTCAAACTATCTCAATAGAATTTTAGAGACTAACATGCTCCTAGGTGACTTCTCTTTTGCCCGATCTCTAGCAACACAATACAAGTGCCGCAATATATGCGCTACATGCTACGACTCACAGGAAATGCTGTTCGGCAAATACCCTCAGGCCGAGCAGTTTATCCAGGATATTCAAGCCAAGCCAAATGCCAAACTAAAGTCTTCAGATTCAGATGAATCAGACGGAAAAGAGCAACAACCTACAGAGATAGAAACGTCAAATCCTCGCTCATCCTATCCAAAGGTGCTCTTCTCCATTGACGCTCGCAAACTAGGCGTCCAAGGCGGCGGTGGCAAAGAAGTAAAAATTGGCTTCCCGCGCCGAGAGCGTAAGCGCCCTGCTTGGAAGACTCAGCAACAGAGCTTACCTCCCCAGGGTGGACCATGGGATGTCATTTGCTTCAATTTTCCGCATGTAGGTGGTCTGTCGACAGATGTTAATCGGCAGGTTCGCGCGAACCAAGACCTTTTGGTCAAGTTTTTCAAAGCGTGTATTCCTTTGCTTTCAACGGCACCTGAACCGGCTGATTCGGATGATGAATGGGAGGATGACGACGACGAAGAAAATGAAGATGAAGAAGATCCACAGACAAGTGGAAAGTCTGTTCGCACTGGACCTGGCCAGATCCTCGTTTCACTGTTTGAAGGGGAACCATATACACTTTGGAACATCAAAGATCTAGCTCGGCATGCTGGCTTGCAGGTGGTGACCAGTTTCCGGTTTCCGTGGACTTCTTACCAAGGATACTCGCATGCGCGCACGCTGGGTGAGGTAGAAGGTAAAGATGGGGGTAGGGGTGGATGGAGAGGAGAGGATCGTGAGGCACGTATGTATGTGTTTGAAGTGAAGCCCCAAGAAGACTACACCGGCAAGAAGAAGAGAGGCAGAGAAGACTCGAGTGATAGCGAGTAGATACGAGGGGAAAGAGGCTGTAAATTATACCGGCTGTGCTGTTCTCATGGCCTATATAATAGAATTGCCAATTCAATTTACTAGGAAATTATATTGAGAATCTGGGCCATAGCAGCCAATCAAAGTATCTAGGTAGTTTCCAACGAATGGGCTGTTAGTAAAAATATTTCAATTCCATAAAGTCGCTATAAAAAAACATGGTGAAGATATGACAAGAATTCCCTGGAGCTGCTGAAGATAATATGGTTAAGATATATATGGAAGTTTTCTCAAGACCCGTCGAACAGCATTTAAGAACTAGAAGATGGGCTGTTAAAATCCCAGTCTACATGATGTAAACTTTCTTCATATCACCCTCGGAAAAAACTTCGCCAGTCGTTGGGTCTTTGACCCGACCTGGATCGACTGATCCTAGGTTTTTGCTAATCTCAAGCAGTCGCGCCTTACCATAGACACGGCCATTGGGTAAAACGATCGGATCGTTTTCTACGTAGCTCTTCGAGTGATGAGCATATGGCATCTTCCGTGCAAGCTCATTCAGCTCCGTGGAGCAAATAGGACAAACTGATGTTGTTGTAGACTGTGAGTTTGAACTGGATGATGTGTACGCTGAGTGGCACAATGGCGTCTTCAGCGCGGAGAGACCGGCGGATAGGGCAATATGAAGCAGTGGCTGTGACGGTAACGATAAAAGCTCATGATGAGTCCTTATGAATAAATCGGCCAAACTGTTCCAGCGATCCACTGAAAACAAGGTCTAGTATCGTCAGTAAAGATCCTCCTCACTACCGTCAGAGCTGCACTATACCTTGTACGGCTCAGCTCGTGTATCCTGGGAAAAGACAAGCAACCCAGCAGCTCGCATTATGTCGTTATTTTGATTCTCTTGGTTCGAAGTGAGGTACTTCCTGGCATGGGCAATCGCCTCGATTCTCTTCAATGGGTCCTGTGTCCGGATCATCTCGATGTACTGCTGCAACCGGAGCTCAAACTCTAGATTGTGCTGTGGCAAGAAAAAATACCAATGAGATTTGTATTCAATGGCGGCAGGGGCGCATGATCTTACCTGGCTCTTCTTAAGCGCTGCTTTATTCTCAGCGCACCATTGCAGTGCATCTTTTGTCCCGCCCTGTCGCAAGCTCTCGACAATTCGCTGGCATTGGGTGAAAACCGCTAGGTCCACGAGATCTTCAATATCTCGCTCCTTTGCCAGCTGCTTTGCACTTTCTGAGTAACCCGATCGCAGCATGTGATCTACTAACAGCCGATCCAGTCGTACGCGCGACCATTGGTCATACTTGACATCAGCCAAGCTTGGGATCTGGTGCAGTAGCTCCAGGTGCTGAATGCGTTTGCGGGACTGAGCATGAATTTTCTTCTCCTCCTCTTGCAAGCTTTCCATCTTTCGCTTTAAGCCCTGCATGCGGGAAATCATGGCGTCGAGAACGGCAAGTGTCTGGTCGGGCGTATTGGTCTTGGAAAGTGAGGCGTTGGCCGCCTTTTTGAGGGCTGGAAGGACATACGCATCTTCTCGCTCAACTGCTCGCTGGACGGCCTTGAAATTGCGCCGGGCAAGTTCTTGGGGGACACGGAGGAGTGGTTGATCCTATCTGCAGATAAGCAACATGTTAATGACGTGGGTCAGACAGCTTACCAAGATGAGATGGCTTTCAGGATAGAGCTTAGTAGAGGTAACTTCAGCCATGACACTTAACCTGTATGCTCCAGCTTCCAAGAATTAATCGAATAAGGGAGTTGGTGGAGTGAGAAAATATCTGGAGATGGAGGGGAAATGCGGAGATTAAATGGCTACGGTCACGAGATCTACACTTTCTTATCCGGATTTAAGATGTTACATGAACTGACCTTAGATTCAAGCAACTATCAAAGATAACAGTAAATAACTTCACAAGTTCAAACCAATTCCCTTTTGACCCAGACTCCGAAGGAAAACAAAACTCAAATAATATGGTACAGGAATTGGACCGGTCGTAGGTCTTCCTGGACTTAGTCGCTTTCCTCGCTGTCAGACTCCTGCTTGGACTTTCGGCGCTCCTTCTTCTCCTTCTTCTCCTTCTTCTTGCGCTTGCGCTCAGCCTTCTCCTCGGCGGTCTCACCCTCGTGGCTACGCTTGCGCTTCTTCTTGTCGTCTTCATCATCCTCGGCCTCAGCCTTGGCGGGCTCCTCCTTGGCCTCCTCGACCTTGGCCGGGGCAGGAGCAGGCTCAGAGCCATCAAGAGGAGCGTTGAAGTCCTTGTACTCACTCTTCCACTGGGCAGGAGTGGCCTCGTTGGCACGACCGTATTTCTATAACATAGTAGGTTAGCACCCTCTAAGAAAAAACTTGAAATAAAGCGAGGAATAACTTACATCCAACTTGCCAGCAGACTTGAGCTTCTTCTTCTCCAGAGCAACAGGTCCCAATCCCCAGCGGCGGGGGTACAGATCACGCTCCATAATGCAACGCTTGACTTTAGCGACGACACCGTGGTCGCAAGTGGAGAGCTCGACGGTAGACATTTGGGCAATACCAATGGCAATAGCCTCACCCTTGGTGGTCATGAGGACAACCTCCTCATCGACCTCAATGCCAGCCTCTAAAATTAAGATTGATGATTAGCATATAGCTTGTCAATGCAAATGGAAGAGTATACTCACCGAAACGCAAAAGACCAGGAATCATCAGCTTTGCACCGTAGCAGACGGCATTGACAGCGCTATCCTTGACGACAATACGTTTGTATGAGGTGAGCAGGCTCTCGAGGGGGCTGATGACCTTGCGCAGGTAAGATTCATCGCGCTGGTTGTCGTAGATCCACTGGGCATCGAGGACATCATGCAAGGTAACCATGCCGCTAGACTCGCCCATAGCTCCAGAGCGCACACGACGCAGCTCCTGCATGTGGGCACCAACACCAAGAAGGAGACCCAAGTGGACACAGAGGGTACGGATGTAGGTACCAGCCTCACAGCTGACCCAGAAGACACCAAGGTGACGGTCGTTGTCAAACTCATACAGCTTGCTCTCGTGGATGGTACGAATACGGAGCTGACGCTTGACAGCAGAGATCAAGGGAGGACGCTGGAATAGAGCACCAGTGAGGGTCTCGAGAGCGCGGCGGAACTGAGCCTCACCACCGGGAACCTTGTCGTGCAGACGGATAACGCAGACATATTCCTTACCAGCACCCTGCTGGGACTTGACCAAGCGGGTAGCACGGTCAATGCAGACAATCAAGCAACCAGTGACCTTGGGATCGAGAGTACCACTGTGACCAGTCTTCTCGCATCTGTAAGACGAAAGCCGATTTTGTTAGTCTCTGTTTCATAAAGAGGAATTGGGCGAATATAAAGAGATGAGAGGGCATTTGCATTTACCTGAGGATTCGCTTCATCCAAGCCACAACCTCGTGACTGGAAGGGTTGGAGGGCTTGTCGAGGTTAATGACACCGGAGCTAATGTAAGACTTGAGATCACGGTTCAGAGGAGAAGCACCGGCAGGGATTGGGGTGAAGTGGCCGGTGCGAACAAGCACTGCGTAAATGAAGGTTAGCCCTCAGGTCCAGATGCGTGGATAAATTTTGCACATACGGTTGTTGTAGTTCTTGAGGAGGAGGGGCCAGTCCGCAGTGGAAATAGCGGTGCTAACCGCCTCGGGCTTGATGGAGTATTCCATCTCCTGGGTCTTTACGGCGGCCATGGTTAGTGAAGTTGGTGGAGGGTGCTGGTCGTAGACCAAAAATTTGTTCGAGGAAATTTTGCGAGTGCGGCAGCTCTAGTGACCAATCCGGTTTAGCGCCATATAAGATCATGTGACCATGTCAGTGAAATTTTGCCTTCTATGTAGTACAGTACTCTACAAATATTCTCCAGTAACAAGATTGTACTCTTTTAGTCAGATATCAGCAAAATTGGAAGTTCTAGTTTTCTAGTTATATTATGTGACATCAGTAATTTGTTGCCTGAGGCCTTGAATGAGGCCGGAGCATTCGATCTGATAGACTACCCTGAGAAAAAGTACTAGAGGAATTCACAAGGTAGCTAGATGAAAGTAGCAGCGAGACACTCAGGAGTAGTAGAAATTGAATTATCTGTTTGATTCCATGCTCGATTAAAATTTGCGGGAGAAATATCCAATAACGTGACAAGTGATCGCTTCCATCTTGAGAGTCTAGGAAACGCCGTAAAGTGCAATCTTTTCCTCCATTATACGATCCATCGATTTTAATAAGGTCGTATGAATAGCTAAGTATTCTGTGCCGTGTGCCGTGTACCGTGTCCTTTAATCACCACCAAGTCTACGTCCAGCGCCCCGGCTACTCCACGGGTTCTGAATTGAGGACGTCCAGCCTCCAGACGACGAGGAAGGGGGTGGTTGGGAAGTACGTGGGTTAAAAGCGCTACCGTATGGGCGAGTAGTTCCAGCATTTGGGGTGTATTTAGTCAAAAACCGCCTGACTGGAGCTGGCGTGTAGATGAAGTTTTGGCCACCACCAAACGTCGGGTAAATGCGGGTGAGGAAGTCATAGAGATGGGCAGCGACAATACCCATGGCATCACTAAGAACGGCAGCCGGTCCTGCCAATACCAGAGTAACGACCAGCATTGCCCATGGCAACATTTCCACAGGTATTTGAATGAACCAGAATGATGTCTTCCGGCCTCGATTATCCTGGGCGTAGATGTAGATGAATGACATGATCAATGCTATCGAAAGACACTTAGTTACCTGCGAGGGTATCAGGAGAAAGGGAGAGGGCTCACGGGAAGTGAATATCATATTTCCCACAAGGAAGCCTGCAGTAAGCTTGGGTGAGAGTCAGCATACTTGTGACTCAACCGGGCTACCATGAAAGTGATGAAGGGAAGATGATAAATTGAATGGTATTGGGAATCAAGAATAGATGTGTTATGTAGCATGTAGGGCACCAAAAAAACCGTGCGCAAATTAGGATCACGCACAGTTATCTCAAGGTAATCCCACCATTCCCACACCGCAAGTAGCACCAAATATTTTGCGAATTGACGGTGCTACCCGGGATGCAGGGGTAATCTCCCTCGCTTCCAGGAACCGCTTCAGCTAGTATATGGCTGGGCGGGCAGATAATGCGAGGTAACATGGATAGATCCAAGGAAAAAGCAAACGCTCTACCAAATGTACTTACCATGAGGTTGAAAGCTACAAACATCACGAAGATGAAGAAATCTCCAGGCTGACTGAACCGAGGGGAGCTGGTTTCCAATGCAGTACCATAGTGGTACACTATCGGCAGGTTAGTACCTGGGTCAGGAGACACCAATGCAGAACCAAGGCATCATACAGAAATAGAGATCAAAGAAGAAGCTGAGTTGTGGACCAGTTAGTAGGAATGGAGTGGCTAGCCGCCAAATCTCCGGAACAAACAGCTTAAGCATTTTGCTAGGCAGGAACACAACATAATATCCGCTAAGCATGCCACTGTATACCAGGGCTGACTGAATAAAAGTCAAAGCTGTAATTGTTCTAATAACATACACGCGTTAGTTCATGTGAAAAAATGATTAAGAAGAGATGAGCATACCTGGAGACCGGGGGTGCCGCCCAGAAGGCCGATTGGAGCTGGTCCATGGCTGAAGGAGAATTCAAAAAATGAATCTAAATTGTCAATAACTCAAAACTGTCATTACGAGAAGTATTGGAAGTTGATGGTAGGAAGGAGGAAGAGATGGAAGCGGAAAGAAATTAAATACGTGTGCAACCCGGCTAATCAGTTTATCCGGCCGGCGTTGAGCCTCGCTAGCAACTAGTGGTTAGCGCAACCCTGCCTAGTATATCCACCCTAAAGCAGTGATACTGATTTATGTTTATCAAGTTCATATTGAAAATCCTTTTGTGTTTTGTATTCCTTCATTTCCAAGTGGTTTTTGATTTTTAGGTGACCACATCCAGTTTATAAAGATCCTTTACTAAGTAGTTATATCTCAGATATAAGCGTCCATTATTTGAGATATTGATTTATTGCTATCATCCATAAGTATGCACGCTGCAGATCCATGCCTCATGTCGAATACAATTCAAAGACATTTAGTCTTTGCAGTGCCTCGAACTGCTAGACCACCATTTGGTCCCTCAATCCACACATCCCAACTATTATCGTTCTTGGGCTTTCCACAAACAGTCAGTTCCTCCTCCACAAATAATGGTGCTAAGTTCCTATATTCAAAGCTCTCAACCTGGACACCATGGCTGTAGAGTTGGTTTTGTAGCACACTCAAAAGCAATGTCAATGTCAATGGGCCATGTACGAGAAGATTCCGGTAACCTTCTTCGTTTTGCGTATAGTTCTTATCCAGATGAATCGAATGGGCATTGAATGTTAGTGCTGAGAAGCGAAAGAGCAGTGCTCCAGTGGGTAGAATACTATGACGAAATATAGCATCGGATGGTGCTTTTTCATGAGGTTAGCGCTTTCTCATGAAGATATCAATCTGTAGATCTCACGCTTGACAATGCGACTTGGTTTCTCAAATTGCGCCTGGTCTGACTGAATTTCTTCCGCAAATTTTTTGCGCATAAATATGAGATCCCGATTCTCAATGACAAATGACTCTCTAGGCTGTGCTTCGTCTTCGTGCCATAGCCGGTTCCATGTCTGAGTTTCTGTCTCTCCCTCGGGTACCGTCCCCATGCGTCTTTCAATGGTCACGATCACTCTCTCGGCCCCTTCCAGTCCTTTTACTGTCACGTTACGTATTGACTCAAGGCAGACTGCGCGGCTTCCATCGAGAAAAAGGCTTTTTTGTGAGAGCCTGATGTTCCCTCCTGCCCATAATCTCCGATTGAAAGGGTCGCCGGGGGTATGCAAAATATCTGTGCCGTCTGGGAGAAGTTGCGACAGAGTCACTTGGGGTGGGAAGTAGATCAAGTGATGTGCAACTGGGAGCTTTGAAGGGTTCGTGATGGAAGGTAAGAGAGAAGACACATCGTGAGACTTTGTTTTGGGGAGAAGGTCGTGGAGAGTCAGGTTTAAAAGGTGTGAAGGCTGCGGATGTAAGTAATCATAAGTCAGTGGGAGCTTCCGAGCAGTGAGCTCAATTTGTAGGCGATTGCTGAGTGAGGAATAAGCCCGACATTTCACTCTTTGCGCCAACAGAGATATCAGACTTGAATTCATAGATACGGTATCTATACCAAGTTCAAGGCAAAACCTCGGTCGTCGAGCTCGGAACGATGTAGCAAGTTTGCCTTGTTTGTTTGTTTGTGCTAACCTCACACCGCTCGGGAATAGGATCTACAGGAAATACTACGCATAAGCTGAAGAAGATGAGTTAAATTCCAGAATCCTTCTTTCTGAGACATTGTCTGTACCAAAACCACAAAGAAACCCATTCAAGTTGCCATCATGGCCGCAATTGGTCTAAAAGTGGCCTTCCTCGGCCCACCAGCGTCATTTTCGCACCAGGTAAGAAATATATTATTCTCCACAGCATCTAAGCTAGGAGTAATCAATCTCATGTCTTTGTTCTAATGAGATAATTTGAGCATTAGGCTGCGACCGCCGCCTTTAGCAAAAATTCGGCCAAGTTAATTCCCTATGTCTCGTTTGCAGATGCTTTTGCTGCTGTGCAACAGCAACAAGCGGATTATGCCGTGATTCCCTTCGAGAATTCCACCAATGGCTCCGTCGTCCAGACCCTCGATCTTCTCGCGGACCGTGAGGACCAGTACAATAGTGTCAAAGTTTGCGGCGAACACTACTTGACTGTACACCATTGTCTGTTAGTCCGCAAAGGCACATACCCGGGCGGTTGGTCCTCGTACGATGGCTCAATCACCAAGCTATATACACACCCTCAGGCCTGGGGTCAATGTGAAACATTTCTTTCACAGTCTTTCAAAGGCGTCGAGAGACAGGATGTGTCGTCGACGTCCAAGGCCGGTGAAATCGTTGCAAAAGAAACTGAAGAACGAAGCGCAGCCATTGCCAGCCGCTTTGCAGCAGAATACCACGGAGCCGATGTACTCAAAGAAAATATTGAGGATCGAGCAGACAACACCACTCGTTTCTTGATATTGAGGAATGTCCAGGCGAGTCGTTCAGCCCAGTTGGTATTTGACCAGTCCAATGTACCAACTAGTACGAAAAAGTCATTGATCTCGTTCGCGATCGATCACTCTTCGCCCGGAGCATTGGCAAATGTACTACTCATTTTCAAGGCTCATGGCTTGAATCTCACGAGCATAAACTCTCGACCAAGCTTGAGGCGGGCTTGGCAATATATATTCTTCGTGGAATGTGGAAGAACGCCCTCTGATGAGAACAAGAATGCTGTTACAATGGCTCTATCTGACCTTGAAAAGGTCACCGAGTTCTGCCGGGATCTAGGAACTTGGAAGGACCAACTTGGTGAGAGTGCCTAAGGGTATATATTGGCTGATTCGAATCATTGGAATGATTTTACGAAAGGGGGAGAAGAGAAAAGGCACATAAATATATAGATCAAGCTGTTATCAGCCAAATTCACAGAGCATTTCGGGTCATTTGAATAGATTCTACAGCATTTATTTTCAATTTTTGTAGATCTACCAGATACAGATTATAATAATGGAAAAGGAAAAGGCTAAGACTTTTCTAGACTGAAAATAATGCAACATCGAAAGCGAAGAAACAGAATATATTCTGAAACGGGCGAAATGATAACCCACCATCCGGCTTGAAGCACGGTATTGGCTAGTGACGAGTGATCATATGTTGCAGAGAATCACATCCAACCATAAAATTGCAATTTAAAACTCCTGTTCACCAGAGGTGACTATTTTACGGAGCTGGGATGAATCTGTGAACAGATTAGAAAACTTGAACTTGGAAGGAAAAGGGTTGTCACTCGCCTCCAAGGTGCTTTAATAAGCTTGGACCAGACTGGTCACGTAGACCTTTGGGGACGCCTGGATTTCATTCTTGGAGCCGCCTTCGTGATTCACGTGGCGAGCCGTCAGAACACTCATTGAGGGAGCTTCTGGCCATTCATCCTCGCTCTCTGCGAGGGCGCTCAGCCGTCAATCTGAAATGACAATCAGTATAATTCAAGGTATATATAAAAATCATAGAAAGGAAACATACCATCGTAGAACTCGTCGTCGTCACTGTAATCGGCAAGCTGTTCAAAGTTCACCTTGTATCGGAGAAGGGCACCGATACCACCAAAGCCCTTGACGAACTGGTTACCTTCGCTGGACCGGTCAGAAACAAACTCCAGGTTGGCACCGAAATCCTTGTAGTTCTCCGCGAGCCATTCAAGGAAGGAGCTAGAGTCAATGACCTCCATCTCAGTTCCAGTGTCCTTGTCAGTGAACTGCTCACGGTCGAGTTCTTGGGCCTTGGTGGTGTGGAGAACAACGTCGGTACCGGAGGAGGCCTTAAGAACCCATCGAGTAACATCCAGGTTCTCATAAACAATGAGGGTTTCGGCGGCACCAAGCTCAAGGGCCTTGAGAGTGTCATCGACGCCGTAGCAAATCTTGCCGGTGTCCTGACTAATCTCATCGAAGTAAGTGCCAATAAGCTTCTTCTCCTGGATAAACTTGACGCTGCTCAGAGTCTCTGCAGAGAGCTCAATAGCCTGGTTGAAACCATTGTCACCACCATATGACACGTCAACAACCTTGATGACCTTGGCCGCCAGACGTCCGTCGAAAAGATCGGACTGGTTAAGGTCGTTCTTGAAATCGGCGGAACCAGCCAGGACAATTCCAGCAACGTTAACCTTGTCGTTGGTGATGTAGTTCTGAACAGCCAACTCGGCAATCTTACGCACGTAGTTGTGACGCTTCTCCTCACGGAGACGGGCGAAACGCAGAGCAGATTGACCACCACGGCCCTAGAGTCAAATAAAAACATGAGCGATTGAAGCGGAAATGAGTCAAAAATTAGAGAAACCTACGTGCTTCTTGGGCAAATCTACCGAAAGTCGCTGAAGAACTTCACGGGTGTTACCGCTCAGTGTACCGAAGAGCGCACCGTTACCGTCCATGATGATGAAACCGAACTTTTGATCAGACTCCAGCAACTCACTCAGGGCTTCAGTATGGAACTTGTTGTCACAAAGGTATAGGGAGGTGTTGATGGGCTTGAAGGGCTCGAAATCGATATTGATCTTGCGCTCCTTTCCTTCCGAGGTAATGATTTCACCACAGTACACGACCAAGCCATTCGGGGGAACCTTGTTGTACAGTTTGAGACGCTGCTGGGTGGATGTGATAGCCGACAAGACGGAGAGACGGTTGACACGAGACTTAATGTTGGACGCAGTACCCTAAATTGGCACAGTTAGATGGAATGTTCGGAATGTGTATATGAAGAGGGGGTGACATACGTATTCTTCAGCCAACATCCGTGCTGCACGAGAAATCTGATCCTTCGGCGCTACATTCTGCTGTTAACTGAACGATCCAATGGAGAAGCAGAGAACAATGAAGGAGAAACATACGGATGATGAGCGAAATCATGGAAGTTCCATTTCCACGAGCGGATTCCAGGCGCTTGATAAGCTTGTTTACCTTCCAGATCTCGATGTTTTTCTCGGCTTCATTCGACTGAGGGTTGCTCATTTTGGGCGAGGCTCAACCAGAGCGAAATAAAGAGGCCTTGCCTGTCGACGCCTAAACGGTCAAAATGCGACCCAAAAAAAAAGAAAGGCTTGTTAACACCTGGTGAAAGGGGAGGTCAGTTGAAAGTTGACAGAGGAGAGTTGAAATGATTTGAAAAAATAAAGGGGTCTCTGTAGGGCACACACACCTTGTAGGATTGACGTAGATAATCGGACAGCAAATTTCCTCGTGTGGGGGTGTCGAGGGGTCGGTGTGCTGAGGTAAGCGTTTGACGCTGCGTTGTGTACCAAGAACTTGATTTGCCGCCCAAATGGTACTGCTAAGTGGGTACTCGGGACTTTCAAGGTAATTTAGAAATTTTATGGTGGCAATCGAAATGTTGATGTAGGCACATATATATTCTGCAATGAGAATATCAATGTCATGATGACTTCTGAGATTATGAAGTACATTCTATCCATGATATACTACGAACTTGGACAAATTCTACCTACTATCGTACTTAAATAGTTAGGTAAGTATATTTATGGAACTATTTATTGCTTGGGTGTCCATCCGAGTAAGTACGGAGTACGGAGTACATTTTGCTAATTAACTAACTAAATATTTATTTAAATAACTAATTACTACTTACTGTATGTACCGAGTTTTGTATGCCAGTTCTTGGAGTTTCCCTTCCGTATTAGTGCTCACCCCTCGCTGCTTTTGCTCACTGAGTAGAACTGAGTACGCCTCTGAGCGCCCTGATCAATATGTATTATATAAGCTCCCCGATCTGCTCAGTGAGTAACTATCAGGTGACACTCCGGGAGCACTCAGTGAGTACTTAGTGAGCGGTCTGATTCACTCACTGAGCGAACTGGGTGGCTGAATGTTGGAACCCTGAGTTTGGACCAAAGATTGCAGAAGTAATGGCTGTTAAATAGATGGAATGCTCAGCTAGAGTAAAAGTTCAAGAATTAAATATAAAAAAGGTAACGCCACAGGTGAGGCACCCACATATCAATCAAGGAAAGCCTCAAGGATAAACGAGGAGACTTAAAATCAAAAAGCAAGAAAAGACGACTGGAAGAAGACGAAGACTATACTGCCTTGGGAGAAAGCGCGGTAGCTGCTAGGTAGGCCCTGGAGATTTGACGAAGACGGCCCAAGTCCAAAACGAGTTGATTGTTGGCGTTTCGGCCTCCAACGACATATGGACTTAAGAGATCACCTCTCACGATGAAGAGCGGAGGCCTATTTACTTGCGTAGTTTTAGGGGCGAGCGAGAGGAAAACATCCCAGTCGTCAAGGCAGTGGACATGACCAACTATATTCTTTCCCCAAATTTCAAAGTACGGCCTGGACACCCTGACGGCGGATGGTGTACTTAACGAGGATGTAGCGGTTTGCGGTTAGGCTGCCGCCTTTTAGAAGGAACACTGCGTTAGCATGTAGGCTGCTATAGGTCTGGGACCAGCCGACCTCGAGCGCCATAACTGGGATTATACTTGGAAGTTGAGATCGAGGACGCATAGTAAAGTCAGGTTCTTTTTTGTCTCCAACATGTCCTCCGTGGGTCATTATGATGGTGGAGAGCTCCCAGCTCTCGGCTACTATTAGGTCGCCGGCGACCACCCACTTAAAGATTTGTTCATCGAGCCACTCTACAGCACTCTTATGCTAGGTTGTGGGTATCTTAAGCTCGATGATCCCTTTACCGAGAATAGAGGCCTTCCGGGCAGGGCAGTTCCTACTTTCGAGGAGATTTAGAAGAGCGTGTCCAAGGTTCGAGGTGACTCCGCCTAGCTTAAGGAAAGGATGGGAGTTATCAAGGAGCCATAGTAATAGCATAGTTTGTAGTGGAAACATTCGATAGAAAGATTTCAGGGTCAACAGTGTTTAAGGGTTGAGCACCAATGTCTCGATTGGCACGAGACTTTTCGAAGGATTTCATGCTTTGAGTAAAGCAGGTTTGGTTGAAGAAGTTGGATGTTATTGTTACAAGGAAGGAGCTTAATTGTGTGGAGGATCGACGCAAGTGACATCAGCCCCACTTAGTTAACTATCCTTAGGATTACTAAGCTCCTAGATCACTAAGGGAATTATTTAGTTAAATAAATAGTTGTGTTATTTAACTAACATGTTTGATAAAAACACTTCTGTAGCAACCTATGTTTTTTAAACACCAACCATACCGCCAATTCGATCTCAAAAGTCTCAAAAGTTGGTACAGCAAGAGGAACCTCTCTTATTAGCTATTAAAGCTTGAAAAAGATTTTCAATATCCATCTACTGCTACTGCGCGCGCTTTTAGTGTCCCAAAATGGCTGCTTTCCATGGATTCTCGAGGATTATCTCTTACGCATGCTATGCTAAGCGATATGGCCAATTTATTACTCCGATCATGGGAATTGATAACCTCTGACCTCCGAAAGTTGGCAAAAATTGGACAGAATTTGATAAGACACCAAACTCTCGCTACTCATCTCTCTTGTAAATACAATTATAAGAGAGCTATTTCTGAAGACTCTAGGGTTATTCTACGTTGTTTGAGTGTCACGGTACCAACCGTGACTCCTGTTCTGATCCTGAAGGTTTACTTACTAGTCTTTTGCATCTGTTGTACAGCGGTAAGCGTTCTGAATGCTCCAGGCCCCCGTGACACACCGAGTGATCACTGATCTATCACGATTCACATGATAGTAATAAGTAGCTCAGTGAGCTTGAGCCTGACCTCATAAAAGTGGCGGCACCTGAAATAGGATAGCCCTATCCGTCATAAATAGAAACCGACCTAAGTATTAGGGCAAAGAAGAAGATTTCAAGTTGCGACAAGTAAAAATGTAGTAGATCCATTGCGCCCTTATGTCCACTATGTATGCCCGATGGCAGTCAATATACAAAGTATGGAACAAAGCATAGATCTTCATACTTATCTGGTCAGCCCAGACTAAATCTACCCAGGATGGGCTAGTGTATGTCATTTGTTTGATATGTTCATGACAATCGAATCCCTAAGGTTAGACCATTGACTAGTCCACAAGTAGCTCTACTATACTTCAAATATTCAAACCTCAAAAGTATTAATCATAGTAGCCTTGAAAATGAGATAGAATGCACAACAGCCAGGATACTATCAACTTCCTGGGGTTCTGGCGGCCTAGTTCACAAAGTTGACCAGCTTTGAAAAATTATGCTGGTCCTATACTCCGTAGTAATTTGTTCAGTTGGAAGGCTACAAGGTTGAACCAATACTTCTAAGGTTGGTTGACATGAGAATTATATTGGTAGAATACCTGGGTAAGATATAGAATATCGAGCCAAGTCGTGAGCTTGAATGAAGATGAGTAGAAGAAACCTTGGAAGATTTTCAATCTTACCCTTCTCAAAGGACGTGGAAAATATGCAAATAATAAGAGAAGGGAAATAACAGTTGATATAATATCTAATACCCCCTGGGGCCTAATAAGATGGTTTTTAATAATCTATTTCAGCATTTTATGATATTATGATATGGTAGTTATCGGATTCCGCTGTGGAGAAGGTCTATGGATTGACTTATATTGATTACGGAGAACACTCCAGTTTATTTTACTATTTTTTTCTCTTATTGTGGATCTGAATCTAGATCTATCTACGAGAATAATTAAATGCCGAAACCATATTTCTCATGTTTCACAATCTCGAAAATCAAGATAAGTAAATGCTTATTACCAAAACATGACTACTTTGCCCTTATCAGCGATGAGCTTAACTACCCCCACAAGATCCCACTAAAGAAACCGAAGCTCAAAGCTCCATTTCCAATCTCGTTCTTATCTTCCACTTCAATTCAGGCTTTTTTTTCTTTTTCTATTTTAAATTCCCCTCCAACAACTTCTCAACATCATCTTGTGCTTTTGTGGGAGCGTTCATCTGAGGTTTGAAGGGAAGCAGAATGACTTCCGACGATATATATGATCATGAAAATAATGATTCCAACTTTGGTTCCGTGAGAATTTCCCCAGCTTCACGTGAGTACGACTACGGTCTTGGAGGCAGTCCCGACGAAGAATCATGGGGCCGACAAAGGTATTTATACTAGTATTAGCTTAGTTGACTCTTTTTTCAATTTGCTCATTTTGCCCTGAACAAGGTCTTCTTCATTCACCCGCTTGCGACAAGCTGGTGGTGTGAACAGCATCGATAACTTTGCCCGCTCTTGGCAGAGAGCTGCTGGTTTCCCCGAAGTCTTGCCACGACCCCCTTCGTTCGTACAAGCAGACGACGACGACGAATTTGGTATCGCTACAGGAATCGATAACACTCCCAGAGCCTCTTCTCAGATCCGAGATTGGGATGTAGATCGACCTCTCCTTTCCGAGGATTCGGGCGGTGAGGATGGCGATGAAAACTTCAGTCGCCACGGAGGGTCTAGACGTGGCCTGCTCAATACTGGCTTGATCTCCTCTTCCTGGGAGAGGAGCTACCCTACTTCATACGGCACTGTTGCGTCGCGCATGAGCGAATCCACTCGACGTCATGCCATTCAGTTTCATAGGGAACAAGAGATTGTTGCAGACGTAGTGGGAGATCCTGATCGCGAACCTCTTCTTCTCAAACATGTTCAGCATGAAGATGGCACAGAGGAGAACATGATTGTTGGACAATCAACTGTGCCACAAACAGTCTTTAACTCAGTCAACGTGCTAATTGGTATTGGTCTCTTGAGTCTCCCTCTAGCAATGAAGCATGCTGGGTGGTTATTAGGATTGTCATTCCTTATATTTTCTGCTGTGACGACTTCTTATACCGCCAAAATCCTAGCCAAGTGCCTCAATGTTGATAAGACACTTGTCACATATGCGGATCTGGCATATATTAGCTTTGGACATCATGCTCGTCTTGTAACCAGCTTCCTCTTCTGCCTGGAACTCCTAGGCGCTTGTGTGGCTTTGGTCGTGCTATTCTCTGATAGCCTGTACAGTTTGATTCCAGGCCTGAGTATATTGGAATGGAAAATTGTCTGTGGTATTGTGCTAGTCCCCTTGCAATTCCTCCCACTTCGTTTTCTTAGCGTGACTAGTATCCTGGGGATAATATCTTGCACATCTAGTAAGTGACTACCAATCTTCAAACTCGTGAGGTAAACCAATTGACCATTAAAAGTTGTTATCATAATCTGTGTCGATGGGTTAATCAAGCCCGATTCCCCGGGTTCTCTTCGACAACCTGCCAATACGTTCCTTTTCCCTGAGAACTGGGCTACCCTTCCTCTGAGCTTTGGTCTCATCATGTGTAAGTACAAGTCTTCTTTGGTAACACGTGTATATCTAATTAAAATCGCAGCACCATGGGGCGGACATGGCGTCTTTCCCAATATCTAT
Organism: Penicillium taxi; assembly: GCF_028828555.1. Taxonomy (NCBI): domain Eukaryota; kingdom Fungi; phylum Ascomycota; class Eurotiomycetes; order Eurotiales; family Aspergillaceae; genus Penicillium; species Penicillium taxi. The sequence goes on along the minus strand of NW_026643207.1, from coordinate 4,472,288 downwards.
CGGGACATGAGACACCCGCACAAGTATGGAAAGAGTCTTTGGACTACATATATTTTCACATTTTCTCTCGATTGTTCCATGGCTATAATCGGCTGGGTCATGTTCGGTGACGTCGTTCGTGATGAAATCACAGCAAACATCCTTAGGGATGACTCCTATCCCCAGCTTTTGTCTGTGGGCATCATCATCTTTGTCTCGATCATTCCTCTGACAAAGGTTCCTCTCAAGTAAGTAATGTGCTAAGACAGTTCAGATATACTTTGCTGACAAAGGAAATAGTGCTCGACCTCTCGTAGCCACATTTGAAGTTCTTTGCGGAGTTGGAGCAGGACATATATCCACTGATGGGCGAGAAAAAGTGGACAATCTCATCCGAGTATTCGTCCGAGTCTTCACAATAGCTCTCATTGTCGTCTTATCTGTGGTATTTCCAGCATTTGACAGGATCATGGCTTTCATGGGATCATTCTTGTGTTTCACTATTTGCATCATCTTCCCCCTGGCATTTTATCTGAAGATCTTTGGGAACCAGATCAGTCGGCGGGAGCGCATTCTTGATTGGTTTTTGCTAATCATATCCACAATATTGGCGGCGGTGGGAACTATTTGGGCGTTCTTGCCCAGGGAATTGATATCGGGGGAGGAACCTAGTAGCTGGTAGTTCAGCTACCACGCAGAATGACAGCAAAGTTGTTCCTTGTATGCCCGGGGTTGAGCATCTCTTTCTTAAAAGATCTGGGCTCGGAAACGCCCGTATGGTTCCACAGTTGATATATCAATTTGTTGGTTTTCCGGCTTTCCACAAGACGGAAACCCAGGCTAGCCATGATTTCAAGTAGCCTTTCTTCTGTCAAATAGCGCGAGTTATTGACACATGGCAAAGGCAGGACGAGAAATAGAGTAGGAGTGAATTGAATTGAAGATTCAGATGTTAAGAATTGGACACAGCGCTTTAACATATCGCCCCGGCCTGTGGCGTCCGGCACATAGTTCAGCACCAAGGATAGACTGATTAGATTGAAACGTTCATCCTCAGAAGCTGGCAATGGTCTTTCCATGAAATCTTGCTGCAGAATCCCTGGTTCCTGAGAATTCAAATCGATCCGCGTAACGTCCAAGGCTGGGGTTCGGGAGCAGGCATTCTTTGTGCTGAGTGCTCCAACCTCGAGAACTCGCAGCTTCGGAAGAGATGCCTTCCACTGGCTAAGCTGCGGCTTGATCCAATCAATAAGATTTTTGCTGGAATCACCACCACGGTCTAGCGATTGGCCTAGTTTGCTGGCGATCTGATAACTTTCCAATCCGCCATTGGCTTGAATTTGGGCATCAATGCTGCACACTCGGGCTTTGTCACCTGCCTGTGAAGCCTGAGTCCGTGCCTTAAGGAGCTGGTGGTGTGAGCGGATAAGTGTACGTGTAGCTTTGGAAGAAAGAGCTGCATGTTTGGTGGAGTTGGCAGTAGGCGGTCGACCCTTGGAAAGTAGACCCGGCCGTTTAGATCGTTTGGGTGCCATATTAGAGAAAGTAGCGTTATAATGTGGCTTCAAGCGAATAATGTGATTGACATGACTTGAAACTTGATCTTTCCGGTAGAAAAAAACTTGTAAATACCAAAATTCCTCTTTTCTTATCCCTTTCTTTTTTTATTTTCTTATTTCATATTAGAAAATTCTAAGATTGAAGGCAAATCGCGAAATGCGGGAGATGACTAAGCTGAGTCATGAATCACCTGACCCACAGAGCTGTAGGGTTTTCGCTTAACGAAGCCAACTCCAAATTGTTCGACTCACGACACTGCGACAATAACCACGACAGCGGACGACAGCCATGGCCCCTACAACCAAGAAAGGTATGTCTATCGCCATTAGGACTTCATTCATTATATCTGCGAAATTTGCGATATCGTTCAAGTACAACGGAGGGAGACGACGAAATGATAATCTTCAAAATTTCCACACTGTTCCCTGCATGAAAAAAAGAACTGGACAATTGCCTCGACACACCACATTTTCTCTACAACGCTCGACTATTCAGGATTATCACTTCATCCTTCCCTCCAAAACTTGATTGATTGCACCGGAATCTCAGCAAATCTCCAAATTTCACGAAATCAAAGAATACAACGCACACAAGAGACCATGAGACTAATCAGTCTCTATATATAGGCACCGCCTCCCGGGCTAATGCTGCCGCCAAGGCAGTTGCGAAGGGCGCTTCCGTATGTTTTCACCCAGAAATCAATTTGAATTGATTGAATGGATAATATTTGTGGGACTCCATACTAACATATCGGGAAATAGCTGCACAAGTCGCGCAAGGTCCGCACCTCGACCACCTTCCACCGTCCCAAGACCCTCCAGCTCTCGCGGACCCCCAAGTACCCCCGTGTCTCGATCCCCCGCCAGCCCGCTCTTGACGCCCACAAGATCGTTCTCTACCCCTTGAACACCGAGAGCGCCATGAAGAAGATTGAGGAGAACAACACCCTCGTCTTCATCGTTGATGTCAAGGCCAACAAGCGCCAGATCAAGGGTGCTCTTAAGCAGCTGTACGACGTTGACACCATCAAGGTTAACACTCTCGTCCGGTATGTTTCCAAAACAAAGTCAGACTGCGGTTGATCTCTCGACTGACTATATTTCTTTAGCCCCGATGGTTCCAAGAAGGCTTTCGCTCGGCTAACCGCTGATGTCGATGCTCTCGACATTGCTGCCACCAAGTTGGCTATTGTCTAAGGGTAGAAAATGGATTTCTTTGGGTTTGGGCGAACTTTGTTTTCCACCGCGGTGATTCTAAATACCAGCCAGTGCCTTGGCTGTACCCGCAGCAACGAGGGCTGAATGATTACAAAAAATAAGCTTTTCTGTCATGATCTAAGATCTGGTCCATTTCATTAGACTGTTTGTCTGGATTGTAGCTGTTTAGTAATCTGGTAGATATCTGTGAGTTAATAGGATCCGATAGATTCCTGAAACCTTTTCTTCGATCTATCATGGTATGTTCAAGTGTATGCTTTTTCTCTCTACCTATACACTCCCTAAGGCAATCCTTGAATGTGATTCTACTGTTTCTACTCCATATAGCGTTAATGATTCATTGCTTGATGCTGAATGTAATTTTGGCCCTTCTAAGTGGATGGAAATGGGTGTGCAAAGATTTCATTTACTTTGACTCTAGTATACAGACAACTCGTACTCATACCGGGTACCCCAACCCATCTATAAATTCATAACCAGCCTCAAAGAGGTATACACTGGCAATCCAGAGCCCGAATAGGAATGAAGTACCACATCCACAACCCAGAAAGGAATCATATCCTTCCTTGTGGCCACAGCGATAGGACGGACTATGTGGTTTTCACCGCCAGCACCGTCAGGGAGGATGTAGAGGAAATGGAAAGAGTTGAGGTTTTATTTAGTTTCCGCCACGCAGGTTCTCAAGGTGCTTCAGGATGTTCAGCTGAGTGTCCATCCAGCGGTCGACACAGTTCTGGGCGCAGGCCTCTTCGGTCCTGTCTAGGCCATTGAATGTGATCTTGCTGGTGATGCACTTCTTCCAGCATACATCATTCAATTGGTGGACCACTTTAAGATATACTATTGTCAGTTTTCCTGTATTTGTCACATATTCCGGTCTACCGGCTTTTACTTACCTTGCTGGATGGTCGCTTTTTGAGTCTCGTTGGCTAGGATCTTGTTCAGGTCCTGCTTATCGGATTCATTGAGCTTGGTGAGATCAATGTTGGTGTCCATTTTGAATGATAGATAGGGATTTTCGGGATTGGATAGATTCAACCTTTGGACGCAAAGCTCGATGCTCCAGCTTCGACCCAATATAGTAGGCGGTATATCGAGTGAAAAAGAGAGACACCGCTTTTGAACTGCCGGGGGCGCGTTACCTACTTTCAACTCTCTCCACCACCTTTCTCTCCTCTCACTCATCTCAACTCCCCTTTCTTTTTTGTTTTCGCTCTTGCATATTGATATTCTAGCAACCATGCCTCCCGTCCGCCGCTCGGATCTCTCAGGCGCCGAACGCCGTGCTGCCCGCAAAGCCCCTCCTGATGGATTTTCTGCTATCGAGGATACCATCCTCGAATTCCAACACCAGCAGAAAGACGCAGGCAAGTGTGAGGGGTTTAAGGAACTGTGGAAAGTCAACCACAAAAGTACGTTTATTTCTACCCTCTGCCAGACTTCTCCCAACTTTCCTTTGCAACATGCGCCAGGAACTAACTTACTTGAATGAGACAGAATCGCGATTCGTTTACGAGCTTTACTACAAGCCTGATGTCGAGGCAGGTGCCGAACCTATTTCCAGAGAGTTATATGACTATCTGATTAAGAAAGGTTATGCCGATCAGAGCTTGATCGCTTATTGGAAAAAGCAAGGCTATGAACAGGTATGAGGCTCATCTGACTAAAACTTTCTAGATGATAGTGCTGACTTGGATCTAGCTTTGCTGCACTCAGTGCGTTAAGAAGATGAAGGGTGGTACTAAGTGCATCTGCCGCGTGCGCAAGGACCATTTCACTGACAAGGATGGAGCTCCTGATTTCGCGTGCGTTACTTGCGGTTGCTCTGGCTGTGCCAGTGGTGACTAGTCAGTTCTAAGACAAGACAGCAGGGTTCCAGTTCTGAGGAGCAAGAAGATCAGAGGGCGTTCGGGTTTGTATTTCATATCAAAAAGATACCCATTTTTCAAAAGCAAACGTTTCAAAAGTATCCAGATTTCAAATTGCTACTTTAATCAATAGCGCCTCCGTATCCAGTTCCCAAGCCGTAAAAAGATAAGTCCCCTCCATAAAGTATCCCGAATCATAAAACCGTCGCTTGTTCATGTACATCTTAGCGTCGTTATTAAGGTCGTATCCAGGCCATTGTGGGCTCGGTAAAAAGGAATGTCAGAACCGCTTCAGCGTAGCCAAAAAAAAAAAAAAAAAAAAAAAAAAAAACGCCGAGAAAGCATAGGCCAGTAGATCGCTGGTAACATCCGTGTTCCAACTCCTCCATAAACGCAGAATCAGAAGAAAATCAAAAAGGAATCGATAAACGCAGGTCAAAAAGCAAAAAGGACAAGCTGGGGCATAATTTAAATGGTCAATAATCAGAGTCGTAAGCGCGGGGTTAGAATAAACAGACATAAGGATGAAACAAGTATGAAATGAAAAAAATAAGTCAAATGGCAAAAATACGGTACTCTGCTCCATTCAGAAAAGAGTAGTATTGCTGCGGGTGCTCAAATGCGGGCGTGAATGTAATGACTTGGGCTTCATCAGGTCATCCTTTTTGCCACCAATCTTCTGGAAGCCTTGTAGGAGATCAACGCCATCCACTTCGCCTGAGCTGTCGTTGCTTTCGTCAAAGAGATGGAAGGAGAAGAAGTCTTCTTGGCTGGCGTCTCCCGACATCTTCGAGGGCGAATCTGGGAAAACGGATGTCTTGGAGCGAGTCAACGATGGCACACCTAGCCTAGTGTTGACATTGCTGGAGGTAACGTCATACAAGGCCATACTTCCACTGCTCATGCGTTGGCGCTTGACGGACCGCTTCTCAGGAGAACCGTAGGAAACGGTGTTATCTGCGCTGATGTCGGCAAAGACATCAAAGCTAGTATGGAAATGATCTTGAGGAGTATAGTTCTCGTCATGAAGATTGAATGCGGGGCTCCATGGTAGATCCTCGTCGGTCAGACCCAAGTTCTTGATGGGCGAGTTCACCATCTGCTGGATTTTGCGGCGGTGATTGCGCAGATTCGTGTTTGGAGACACGGATGGAGGTGGTTTGGCGGGCTTCTTGAACTTGATCACCGGTGTCAATGGCGGAGGCAACATGCTGACGTACTGGCCACGAAGTGGGGAAGAGCAGGCCAGGGTGCATGGATCTTTGCGCATGGTGGACTGCCCAGGACTCATATCATGGGATGAGCTTCGAATGCGCGCAATCTCCTCCTCAGCCCGACCTCGCTTGATGCGCGGGGGTTCAATATCAAGATCAGAAGTGAGAATATGGCCGGCCTTGTTTGGTCTCATAGCGGAGGACTCTAAAGATGAGAAGTACCCGCTGTCATTCATAGCAAGTGTCTTGCGCTTGCGGGGACGATGTCCCGGTGTAGGGACCACTTGGCCAGGAGTGGGAGGTGTTCCTTGACGAGTGAATCGAGGTGGCGCAATGGGTGGAGAGGATCGAATGGTTTGTGGAGGTGATGAACGGAGTGGTGCGGCATGTGGGACCGTTGTGTGGGGACCCTCGTCAGTATCGTCCTGCAGTGCAGGGTCTGAAGCGGGCAGAGTTGCATCTGATGATAGATCAACTGGGGGAGGAGGTTTGGGAGGTGCTTGTTGGTGAGTTGGTTGTTGGTGGGTAGATTGTTGTTGGGTGGATTGTTGGTGAGTAGGTGGTGGAACCATCCAGGTGGTGCTGACACTCTGAGGTTGTGGAATAAGATCGCGCTGAGGAGCGGCAGGAAGGGGTAGGCTTGACATGGTGGCGCGTCGCACTTGCTTGTCCTTCAAGAACTGCTGTTCCATTCCTGTTTCAATAGCCCAGTAGTTACCCTTACCTGGGTCATCTTTGGGTCGCTCCTGTTTGATGAAGGCTTTGTTGAGACTGAGATTATGGCGAATACTGTTCTGCCAGCCAGGATCGCTGTTCTTGTAGTAGCAGAATGTATCTGAAATCCACTTGTAAATTTGCGCCAAGGTCAGGCGACGACTTGGGGCGCGCAAAATGGACATGCCGATCAATGTCGCATAACTGTAGGGTGGCTTGGTGCCATCATCTTCTACCGAAGGCATGGCATGTGGTTCTGGAATATGGCTCATTGTCGCGTCTTCGCACTTTTGCTTCTTGATGAATCGTTCCTTGAGAGGGGCAGCTTCCATGAGAGATCGCTTCATGGGGATCTTAGATTCATATGAGGGTTCTGGGAAGTCAGCGAAACTTCCATTTGAAGTTTCCTCAGGATGTTGATTCTCCTTTGATGAGTCTGGATTTACAGTGGAAAAGGTGGTGAATAATGCCGACTGGGGCATAGAAGAGTGGGAATGAATATTGAAGGCGGGTTTCTTGGCCAGTGAATCGGTGAACATGGGAGGTGCAGGCGCAGAGATGGGAACGAAACCGAGTTTGCGACCAAGGGAACCTTGACTAGGAACACCTTGTAATGGCCTGTGCGGGCGGGATGATGGATGGATTGAGTTTTCAATAGGCTGCAATGGTAGCGGTGAAGGTTGAAGTTGCGACTTGAGAATCGAAGCCGATGGAGCCAGAGAAGTATGCGCGCCGGAAGGCGGACGCGTTGATCCCATAGTTTAGATATGGGAAGATGCAGGAACGTCGCACAGATTCACTGACGCGTCTGAAACGCTTTCGCGACTTTGTTGATATTTTTTCTATTTTCCTTTCCCTCTTTTCTCTTTTTGATTATTGGGACAAATCGCGAAGTCGGGTAGAACGGAGACAACGTCAGCCCCAAGTGGTGAGATTCCGTAAAGAGAAATCTGGTTGAACCAATAAGATGATAGAAAGAGGAGTCTTCTTAGCCTCAGGCTGATAGTATTGATGTGATAGAACACGTTGGGCCGCAATAGTCCAGACTGTTGTAGAATTGGTCTGGGCGAGTCAAATCTGTTGAATTCATCCACGAGGGAATAGTTTCAAAAGAGAAAAAAAAAGAAAAGATGCCACGAGTAGAGGTCGTGTTCGTAATCTCCTGTATCTAACTTCTCAAACTACCTAGTGGTGACTTAGGTAGTAAGAAGGATGGGAAGTGGGTTGTGTAAGGAAGAGAGCTAAAAGGATCTAGGAAAAGGAGGGATCCTGGCATTTCACTCCCTTTTGTCTTTCCAATGCCCCTCCTTTCTTACCCTGTTTTTTTCATTCAAAGAGTTTTTTTTTTTAATCAAAGAAGGTCAGGGCCCTTGAAGTGGGGGAGAAAGAAGGATAGATTTGATAGTAAGATCAATTGACGGGAGATATTGTATGATCCGATATTGATACATGTAAGGTACTGTTATATGTAGACGCGTCACCGCGTTTTGGTATATAAAGTGGGAACCATAAATACCAAATATACGGTATGGATATGACAGTACCAGGTAAAGTTACAGTACAAAAGGAGGAAATCCCTTGCTGGCATTCGATCGGCATGAAAAGTGGTTCTAGTGGAGACTGAAGACCTTGATTTTAGTCGATCCACATAATCATCATAAGGTAGAGATTACCTATAGCCAGATCTATATTTAAAGTTGGTTTAAACGTATCAGCCCAGTATTTCGGATATAATGTACCCTTTAGTTCTAGCACGGAAATCTCACCTTATTTTTCGATCCTTCATCCTTAATACTTGAAATCTCCTTTCTCATCTAGTTTCTCCTCTAGTTTCTCCTCTAGTTTCCTTTGGTATGTCAAATGTGACTCTGAGACGATCGTTGTGTCGGATTTGACCCCTTGATCCCCCTTGCCCAATGCCTTCCATTGGCCCGGTTAAGATCGAGATCGAATGGACTTTATTTAGATTAACTGGTAGTTAATATTTCGATAGTATTGATTTCATTTAGTAGTTAATTGTAAATTGTAGTAATAGTAGCAATTAGCAATAAATAATTACGTATAATTTACCTAGGTATAATCTGGTTATGGCAGATAAAATAAGAAAGTACCTTGCAGATATTTATATAACGCAGTATGTATGTACTATGAAGTGCAGCTATCAAAGCGGGGCTTCAATCATGAAACAGGGTTTAAAGTCTATATGTGGCATGAACATGAGACGAACATGAGACGAACATGAGAGGAAATAATATGAAACGCCAGGTCCATGCATCAAAAGGAAAAGAAAACAGCGCTCAAGGCCATTCTCGACTCCTGAGAATGAGGCCAAGTGTCGGAAATGCACGCCAACTTTTTCTAAATAAAAGACGAAAAAAAAAAGGGATATCTTCAAATCTTGAAAACAACTGATAGGCCGAAATATATGGGGGGTTCGAGCAATACGGTCCGGTATACCCCCGGAAGACGTCAACTCTAGTCTAGAAAGGTGAACATGCTGGTGTGTATAATGTTGAGCGCTCGGTCTGCATCTCTCTCTTCGATGACGCATGAGATATTGATTTCGCTAGCACCTGCAGGGAGAAGGATATATAATCAGACTCGGACTTCAAAAGAATGTGAGGGGTGAATCTTACCTTGCGATATCATTTCAATGTTCACATTATTATCCCCCAGAGTAGTGAACATGCGCCCCGCAACCCCTATCATATTCTTCATCTGCCTCCCAACCAAGCTGAGAATGGCCATGTCAGGAATGATATCAACCGCTCCGTACTTGCCCAGGTCGCTCAAAGCCCCCTTCAGGTCATCATCAATGACTTGGTACTCGTCCCGTCTTCCCGTTAGAAGAGGGATTTCAGAGTGAAGCGCCATCGACATGTGAACCTCACTGGTCGAGATCAGATCAATTGACAGTCTCCACTTGTCCAGTACAGAGAAGATGCCTGCAAAGAACCCGTGAGACAGAGATCGCTTGTTGGAGTGCACGTTGATCACCAATATCTTGTGCTTGATGGTCACAGCGGTAGGTCGCTTCGGAGTCTGCAATGGACTGGGGCTTCGACGGAACAGGCGAGGATCATGCCCCGGTGTGGTGCGCTCTAGTTCAGCGGCCGAGTCGGGGAAGATGACGGTTCCTGCATTTCTCGGGTTCATGACATTCTTGATGCGGATGGGAATCCTGGCGCGAATCACCTGCTCCATGGTGAATGGGTGAATGACCTCCGATCCATAAAAGGTCAATTCCGCTGCCTCGGCCGGGGTAATAGTGGGGAGGAGACGAGCAGTGGGCACCTTGCGGGGATCCGCAGTGAAAATACCATCCACTTCCTTCCAAACTTGAAGCTCCTCTGCGCGCGTTCCGACGGCGACCAGAGCCGCACACAGATCAGTGTACCCACGGCCTACTTGGTCGAGTAGACCTCCCGGGATCGTTCCAAAATAGCCGGTCACGACAGGCACTCGGTCATCGCACGCCGCAATCTTCTGTCCTAGTACTGCCGCTAGGCTATTATAGAAGTCCTGATCGAGACCATGGTTTCCAATCGGGAAATCAATGACATCGGCGAGATCGACATACTGTGAATCGACTCCCCGATCCTGAAGGAAGGCTGCCATGAGCATGCAGCTGAGCTTTTCACCTGCGCTGACGACCTTGTCCACACAGCGTACGGTAATCTCTCCGAGAGTTTGTGCCGCCTCGAGAACTTTCATGACCCGTTCACACTCTCCATTAATATCCCGAATCACTTTGTCCTTGACATCGACCGATTTTAATTGTTCCTGGGCGACTTGGACGTGCTCCAGGCGAACCGCTTCGATGAGAGATTGATATTCCTGTGAATTAGGATTCTCGGCATCTCGTGCTGCCCGCAGCAAACTATTTGGGAGTCAGCATAATTTGATATCCATCATCGAGTCGGTACTCACCGATTCGTAGTGCCTTCAGCCTTTGTAGAACTACTTCTGGCTGAACATACAACTGCCACTCTATTTTTAACGAGGCTAGGTCTGGTCGAAAATTAGAATTGGATCATACGAGGAGAAGTATAAGGAAGCGTACTGGACGACTTGTTCAATAATGTTGAGAGCAAATTTCCCTACGCTTGTACCTCCAAACTTCTGTACAACCCAATTGGTATGGGCCACCTGGGGCAGCTGATTTGAAGGAGCCATGGTTATATTCAAGGGGATATAGAGGAGGGATGAGAAGATGGAGGGGGAAGAGCGAAAGCGGAGTGGAGGGGCGGCATTATCTTTTTTTTTCGCCCAATGACTCAATTCTTCTTGCTTGAATTAAAAATTAAAATTTCCGCCCTATTTTTAAGGCTTGAACGATGTCGGAGTCGGTCCACTATCACGCCATCTATTTACATCTATTTATTGTCTAAAATTCATCTTATGATGTTTCTATTTTTCTATACTTCTTCATTCGTATATCAGAGTTTCTAGTATCTACAACTTTTAGTGACTTGATATGGAAAGTACTTCAGGCCGAATGCGGTGAAAAGTTTTGTGAACGGCATGTTCCGACCAATCAAAGATCTGTGTTTACTGTACCTGAATATCATGTTTTCTTAGTCAACTACTCCGTTTATGACTACATAGTAGATAAATATACAGAATCTGCAGGATGGAGGCAATATTAATATGAAGGTGAAAGGTATAAAACGTTCCAAGATAGAGTCCATATTGATTATCACGTGACCTTTAACTATCGACAGAAAAAGAAGTTTAATTGAAAGCCTAGGATCGCTTATTATCAGCCCTATATAGTATAGACAATTGTAGTCTACCAAGTGTAGTTCATTAGGAATCACTTTGTTCCTTCCAATGTTGTTGATCAAAGTTTTGTGGCTGACGTTATTGCCATGTGGGTTCTGCACCGCCACATTTCAGGCACGTCCTTTCTAGAACTCGAGTACTTCTACTCTGTACTATCCAAAACATTCAACCATCTACTTCTCTTCTCCTCTCGAAACCTCTGATTTACAGAAATTTTCAATTGTTATTGATTATGACTGATAATTGATTGAATACGAAACATCCCACAGGATACGCGGATCGAAGACTACACACCTACAAGAGTACTCTGTACTTGAAGGTCCTTCAAAATGGACCAAAACATCCCATCGTGTCCCTTTTGCCCTTTCTCTGACAGTGATACTAGCTTTTTGATTCAACATATTGAACTGTGTCACCCGGAGAACGGTGCTTCACAATCATCCACTCTAGAGCAACAAACGGAAAATAACAATGACAATGAAGCATCAACTGAGTATCTGGACTGCCCATATGCATGTGGTGAAATTGTCACAGCTACTGAGATATCCATGCACCTGGATTTCCATGTTGCAGAGGACATTGCCTTGAATGACGAAAATGTTCTTACGCCTCTCAATGGTGACCTGAGTTCAGACCAGGAGGACCCCCTGGACCTACTGAACACACAAAAGAGTGGAAAGAGAGGGAATGGCCGAGATTTAGCCCGGGCAAATACTTTCAAGCCAAGCAGAGCTCGAAGTCCCCCGCGGACGGTTGGTGCAGACGGTGTAAAACGACTCGGTGTACTTACCAACCCTCTTTTACCCACTTGAGTAAAACACGCTGATTGGATGAATTAGCGCTCAGAACTGGGCCCCCATGCACATGAGAAGAAGATGCCCTCGTGGCTCAGCAGAATGCTAGAGAAAGGTGACCGCACAACAAAACAGACTCAAATCACGGCTGACGGGAAATTAACCCGACACACGAAAGTGGAAAATGAGACTGATCATCTCATTCCCGCCATTGCTAAATTGTGCGAGCAAGACAAGACTGTGATGCGCGCTTTTCTCTGTAGCCCGAAAGTTCGCCATGTCTGCAAAATGTCTCGCGAGGGTGGGTTCTGCGGTTATCGAAATATCCAGATGCTTGTCTCCTATATCAGAAAATCTCAGGCATTGGGTCACGAACACTTTCAAAATGGGGGCCCCTCTATCATCGAGTTGCAAGATATGATTGAACGCGCCTGGGATATGGGATTTAATAGCAGCGGGAGGGCAGAGACTGGGGGCATCAAAGGCACCCGAAAGTTTATCGGAACTCCAGAAGTCAGCCATTTCACGGAAAAGGAATGTTATTCTTGCTAATATTTTTCCCAGGCACAAGCACTCTTGCAAAGCCTCGATATACCGTAAGCAATTCGCCTGCTGCATACCGTGCTATACTGACATAAATTGACATAACCCATCTTCAGATGCCATGCAAGCAGTTTTACAGAAAGTGCTCATCTCCGTGGCTTCGACTCTCTTTTCATGGATGTGGCGGAGTATTTCAAATCAGCGTGCAAGCTGGACGAAGAGACCAAAGTCTTCAAGACTGATCTACCTCCAATATATTTCCAACATCAAGGTATATATCCTATTTCTCTCCTAAGTTTATGAGATCAAATATCCAAATTAAATATCAAACAGGACATTCCATGACCATAATTGGATTTGAGGTTCATGACAATGGTAGCGCTAATCTTCTGGTGTTTGATCCTATGTTCAAAACATCGCCTGCCATGCTTCGTCTCATCGAAACCTCTGCAAAGTCAGACAATCCTGCTCGCTTACTCAAAGCATATCGAAGAGGTGTACCGTACCTACAGAAATACAAGATGTTTGAGCTTCTCAAGTAAGTTCTTTGTTCAGGTGGAAGAGAGAGTCGATGCTGATTCATGGCAGGTTATGTACTTCCCGTCCAAAGAAAGACATGCAAAGATAGTTGAATCTACAGTCTACTACCTTATGCCATAATACATATTAATATTATTTTATTCACGAATCACCCCATGCTCACCCTAAGCATTATTATCATGACTTGATCTGTGATCTGTGATTCCGCGATAAGATAAGCATCAAAGTTCTTCCGAGATAATTTCACCTTCGGAGTAAAGAATCTTAATAGTCCTCGCCTTTTTCCTCCAAGTGCATTATTTGTTTGATCAAATCTATCGGAAAGGATGCGGTCCTCTCCAAATGTGATTGTCACCGGTACCCCAGGAGTGGGCAAGACCGTGCACTGTGAGCAGCTGGCGCAGGAGCTCGGCTTGAAGCACCTGTCCGTGAACCAGATCGCCAAAGAACGCGACTGCTATGAGACTTTTGATGAGGAGCGAAAAAGCTGGGTTGTAGACGAGGATAAGGTATGATTCTATGCTGACGAGGGGCTGTTATATGTCTTCCAAAAACTTTTCTTTTAGCCGCGGGGGTTTGGTGGGGATGATGGGCTTATCATGAATGCACCCAGACTTGTACATCTTGATCATGTTTGCTAATTCGTCCTCTTGTCTTGTAGCTATTGGATGCTATTGAAGATGAAATACTCCAAGGCGGCTATCTCATCGATTGGCACGCTTGCGACCTCTTCCCCAAGTCCTGGATTGACCTCGTCGTAGTCATTCGCTGTCATTCAACGGCCATTCACTACGATCGCCTTGCTTCTAGGTATCTAGATTCGATGGGAATCTCATACGGACTTGGAAACTAATTATCTCTAGGGGCTACCACGAAGAAAAATTACAGGAGAATTTGGATGCGGAGATCTTCGGTGTCCTCATCGAGGAGGCTCGTGAGGCATTTGACGAGGAGATTGTCGTGGAATTGAATAGTGAAAAGGACGAGGATGTTGAAAGTAATTGTGCCAGGATTACAGCTTGGGTTGAATCGTGGAACAAGCAACATTCCGGGGAATAATTGGCGCCTCATAATGCGGAATTTCTTTTATCGTTCACGTTCTATCTTCTAGGATCTCCTGCTAGATCAATTCCATATACCCAGATGTCCTTCTTACTCTTGACCTTCTACGATCCACTGCTGGAACTTCACCAGAGCCTTGTACCGGTGAGAAATCAAGTTCTTTTTGAGGGTGGATTAGTATATATGACTCAGTGAATCTAATGTTGCAACGGTGAATTGTTACCTTTGCCTGCTTATCCATCTCAGCATACGTCTTGCCTTCGTATTCAAAGATGGGATCCCAACCTATATAATCTATCAATATCGGAGCTCAACGTTGGAAGTATGAGGGTTTACGTACCGAAGTTGGTCGGGCCTCGTGGCTGCACAATCGTTCCCTGAATATTAAATTAGATGCGAAGATTCTCAGAGAGACTCTCATCTTGGCCAGATTACTTACTACCGTTCGTCCCTGGAACAAAATAGGCTCGACACCAGGACCACGGCAAAAGGCAAATGTGCACACAGCCTCGGCAGTGCGGTCTTCGAAGCCATCCAGCATCTTGTTTAGACCATCATGACCAACAGATTCCATAAAGGATTTACTGACATGTAATTAGCCGGGGCCAATATGAGATCTTTCCAGATGTTCTTACATGTATGGTCCAGGTAGACCTTTTAGAGCGTGAAATTCAAGCGCAGTGTCTTCGGTCAAGGCCGGTCCATTGATCTGTAAGAATCAGGTATCAGATTGTTACTTTTGAATACTTTTTTTCATAGCTATACATACTGCTTCAGCTGCACGTCGGGCTTTCTCCTTCGCGATCTCTTCAATTGTGCCTTGAATTTCAGGGACCTCGACAGATTGGCTGTCCACCTCGATCACATTACCGAGAATGGCCCGCACTTCGGTGAGCTTATTCTTATTTCCAGTGATGAAATTAACTTTAGTGAGAGCCATGATGGCGAAGAGAATTGATAGTTCCAGTCAAGGACTAAAAGTCGAAAGTCGAGACAAGATATCTGCTCCCCGCAAAACCGAGTCACCGCTTTGGCAGTTAATAGTTGATCTACGACTAAATACTCCGTATGGGACAAATATATGCCAAGTTGAGAAAAAAATAAAATATTCATGTATCACTGTATTGAGGCCAGTAAATTCGTGGTGAGATATCATCGTAATCCGTAGCTGACAAAATTCCAACAAAAAATTCTAATATACAACACTCTACTCCTCCACATTGTCTATCTCTCTTACGTCCTGTTGCGACATTGCTTGAGCTGATACAATCTCCGCCAGTCGCTTCAAGCGTGGTGTTTGGAGCCCTAGTAATCATTAGTAAATAGTTCGCATAGAAGAGAAATTGCGGTCACATACAAGATGGGGTGTAGGTCTCTAGAGCCGTAATGACGCGAGGCTCGGCGATCTCATACGGACCACTGTCCTCCATGTCTACCGGAGTCAACAAGAGCACATCGCTCTTTTCCGTGACACGAGACGCAACGGCCTTCATGATCTCGCCGTTGATAGGCTGTTCGTAATCAGCAACTAGGTACTGATTCAAGAGCTTTTGAATCTGATTCGGGGACAGCCTGAATGAATTGGATTAACATATTGAAACTTTGAATGAATAAGAATGGACTTTGCTTACATCCAGCAGATATCTTGAATAATCTCAATATCATTCAAAGTTGCCTTTTTAAGCTGAAGAAGCTTGGTAGCTTGCTGCAAGGAGAATACTCGTTAGCTTCGTCTTCATTTTCAAGTGTCAAGGTGATCGTACCATCAAATGCTCTAGCTGCAATGTCCCCTCCGGCATATCATGACTCTTACACCATTCCTCAATTCTTGTAATATTGTAGTTGATTTGAAGACCACGCTTCCATGAGAGGAAATTTCGTCGCATAAGAAGGTCGTTGAATGCGGTGACGCCAACCAGACGAAGAAGCTCTGTGACAGTCTGAAGAATGATAGTATCTTCCAGATAGAATGCCTTCATGGCGCGATAGGCATTGTTCAGAAGACTCAAAAGGTTGTCCATGCTGTACGCTGGATTATTGTTGGAGGGCAACAGTTTGCCAAGGAACCGGTTGGTTTCACTGGTGACAAAGCCAGGAAGAGACTGGGATTCAATGATAGCTGGCACAATCATCTTGTACAGTCTCTTCTTCAGTACCTTCATCCATGTGTGATATATGTTGAACTCGAGACTCTCGAGATCGTGCTTCACAATCTCCAACAAACGGTCATATTCATAGTTGTCGCTCTTCTGGGCTTCATACCAGTCTTCGGCCAGGAAGACAAACGACAGCATCTCGTGGACATTCGAAAGCCAGAATGCACCAGGGTTGATGGCTTCCTCTCCATCGTGTTGCATGACCTCCTGCTGGATCGACTGCATGACATTGGCTAGGAAGCGCTCGGATTCCTTGACGAATCCATTGTTCCACATCTCCGAAGTAACAAGATTGATCAGGTATGCGGGGAACAGAACCTCCTTCTCAGTTGGAGCGGGAGTGGAGCTTGGGAGAGGAATCTTGAGGTTACGGATGAGACCTTGTGTGACCTCCTCATTCAAATCCTCCTCTTCAGACAGCAACTGCTCTAGCTCTGCCTCAACCGAATCTAGTCCTGGGGAAATAGCAGCGGCCATACGAGCAGCGTTAGGCCCAGTGACCGCCATTGATACGGGTCGAGGGTTGTATGCACCACTGAAACGATCGATCTCAATCTTCTCTGCACCAGCACTGCGTCTCTTGGGCTTCGGTTTCTTCGACGAAACGAGGTTGATAAGGCTAGTAGCAGGGGCAGCGGCAGCATGGCCATTTGGTACTTCCCCGTGCACACCACTGACAGGCGCCGAACGCTTAGCCACCTCTAACTCTTCCTCGAGCTCTGAAACCCGTCCGCGAAGTACTATGAGATCTTTCTCGTGGTCACCGTTGGTCTCGGTGAGACGGTCCAGCTCCTCAGTAGTCACGCGGAATTGTTCGCGCGAAACCTTCTCCTCTTCTTGCAGACGCTTGATGGTAGCCTGAGCTTCACTATGACTCTGCTGAAGCTTGCTCATCTCTTCCTCGACAACTTCCAGGCGGGCTGCCGTGATACCTGCCTGGTTAGCCTCCATTTGAAGTTCTTTCGCACGAGCTTCCAAAGCAGTGTGTCTACTACGCCAAGATTTCAGTTGAGTATCATAGTTCTCCAGCTGAGACGACAGAGACTTGTTTTCACGCTTGAGTGACTCCAGGTACTGTGTCAACTCTACCACCTTGTTCTCCAGCTTGTAGGAGATTTGTTTGAGATCCCGGGCTTCCTCGCGTAGGGACCGATAGGCCTTACGAGCCTGTCTACCTCGCCACAAGTTTTGAACGGTGATCACCTTTTGACGGTATTGTCTCCAGCCACGCAATTGTCGCCATGAACGGAAAGCACGCTGGATAACCTTGGCAGCGTTGCCATTGATAGAGTCCATAATGTTTCGGCGGCAGAGAAATCCCTTCGCAACAGACTCGAACAAAATGAAGTTGCGCCGGATCTCGTTGTAGTGTTTCCTCTCCTTCTGTCCCCTCCAGACCCGTTGGATCGTGGTCGCAGCCTTGGTCCGGCGAATATCTTGGGCGCGTTGTCGTGCCAAGAATCCCCGAATAAAAGCCTGCGTTGTCATGATGGATTCACGAGCTTCTAGATAGCGGCGGCGGTAGTATTTGCATCGCAAATTCTTTTGGATCATGATGGCACACTCGTTTAGCCGAGAAGTTCGCAGATTCTCCAGGAAGGCCAGCATGCCTGCCCTAAAGAATATCTTGGTCAGACCTAGTTGGTACTTGTCCTGCTTTGGGTCGCTGTCATCTCCAAAAGCCTTTTGCAGAATGGCGTGGCACATATTGCGGATCTCTGAAGTCCACTGTGCTGAATGGCAAAGCATGTAGTAGCGAATAGCAAACTCCTCATAGGTCCAACGAGTGGGATAGCCTGCCGTACTGATTCTAACAGTTTCCAACACACCACAAGCTCTCAACTGGCTGAGAACCATGGGCCCCTCAAACTTCCAAGATTCCTTGGCTTCGTTGGGTTTGATACATCGAATGTAGTGCACATCAGTAGAGTTGATCGTGGTCATCAGCTCGATCAGAGAAGACTTGAAGATTCCTCCCAAGGTGGGCTTGCGATTGACAGCCACTCCAATTCGACGACCAGGGGCGGTAGCAACAGCCTTTGACGAGACAGATGCCGAGTCTTTTTCTCGCACCGCAGCAGCTGTGTCCAAAATCTCCTTGATAAAGCTGTTCGACGAATTGCGCAGTACCTCCATATGCTCATCCGGAACTGTGTCGCGGTTCTTTTCAATAAAGCCATCGGACTCATAAGTGACATCAATGGCATAATGACAAACAGTAAAGGATGATTTTCCAAAGCGAGGTTTCTTGTAAAACTTCTGCTTGTCGGCAGCAAAGTGATGGTGAAGCTTGGTCACAAACTGTTCATCTGAGCCCATTGGAAGCCGCGATTCTTCGTCCAGAAGGGCCAAAATTCCAAGCTTGGCTTCAATCAGATCAATACAGGGTTGATTATCCGAAAAGTCGATGAATGTCCAATCAATCTCTTCTCGGACATATTCCTCCTGCTCGAGCTTGAACACATGCTGGTTAAACTCTTGCTGCAGCTTTTCATTTGCGTAGTTGATGCAGAATTGTTCGAAGGAGTTCTTGGCAAAGTGCTCAAATCCGTAGATATCCAGCACACCGATGAAAGTGACGACTTTCTCGATAACCTCATTGGTAGCCAGGCCACGATTGATCTTATCCACTAGCCAATCGAAGAGACTTGAATAGATGAACTTGGCAACGGAGTCGCGGACTACAATAGCTTGTTGCTGGGTAAGATTAGATGTAATCTTCTCTCCTCGTGTGATCAACTGCTTCTTAACGATCCACTTGGCAAATTCATTGGCATCAATACCAAGCATCTCACATGCGCGCACAAGAGAGGGCTCGGTAGCCGAGAGGGAAGATTCTGTACGAGTCGCAATGACCTTCACATTACCCAGGTGCAACAGAGCTGCCAGGATACGAAAGATATCGGTTTGATTCTGGTCTGAAACTCCGATGGTGGTCATGGATTTTCTAGTCGCATGGTATTCGGCCTTGTCGTCGACACCATCAATAATTGGTGTTCCACCCTGGTTCAGATAATCAAATTCCTCCACTGGTAGCAGATCGTACTCTTGCCTTTCCTCGTCAGTAGCACCAGCCACAAGTTGATAGAAGATATGGTAGTTGCGCTCCTTGAGGGGCTGGAACACCAGTCTCGATCTCTCTAGGAGATAAGTTCGGATCTTCGCACCGATAATGTTTGTCCTGTCATCGAACATGATTTCTATATATTTACCAAATCGCGAGGAGTTGTCGTTGCGAGTGGTTTTGGCGTTTCCAAATGCTTCCATGACTGGGTTGGTTGCCAGAATTTGTTCTTCAGTTTCACTGATGGCATCAGCTCGGCTGGTACTGTACTTTCCAGGTTGATCGGAGGACTCTCGAGTTGCAAAATATCTCATAATATATTTAGCGCTCACGGTCTTTCCAGCACCAGATTCACCGGAGACGACAATGGTCTGGTTCTTTTTGTCTCGAAGCATATCACTGTACATAAATTATTAACGATTAGAGGCTATCCCAAAAAAACGTGATGATTAAAAGAACAAGTTCTTACGCAAAGGCCTCTTCAGCAATGGCGAACAAATGCGGCGCCTGAGAAGCACGCTGCTTCCCGGCATAGACTTGCACCATCTGCGGAACATAGAGCGAGTCTACCCGAGCAAAGGGGTTGGTCGCAATCAAGACGATACCACTGTAAGTATAGATCTCCTTCTGTGCATACCGAAGCTTAATAGCTTGGAGGACTTTTGAACGGTCAGTACATGGACAGGATCGCAAAGGTGGAGTAGGACGCACCAGCAGGTTCATTCAAATGAGAAAGGTTGGTCAAATCTTCGCTAGCTTCTAGCATAGCTGGGTTCATCAATGGTGGCAGATTCGCATTGTTATCGACTTGCAATTCGGCTTGCGTTGTTTCCACCGTCTTGGTCTGTTTTAGTGCTCAAAGCGTCAGCTGTCCATGATTTTCTTTGTCATGTTTGAGATCTGCGAGTCTTTTTGACAAGAAAGATCAATAGATGCCTACCTCTCCATTTTCCAGCTCAAATATCAACTGCACTTTCTCCCCATCCACCAACTTCTCCTTCACTTCAGACGCAACCCATCCTTCTGTCGGATCCGGCTGCCAGGCCCGGGTCCCGACCTCGTAGATGTGCGCCATGATTCCTTCGTTGAATCGCTTCTAGTATTAAAGAAATAGTGATGAACCGAGATCAAAAGGTTGAGCAAAGTTGAATAGGTTTCCAAGCCGGCGGGGGATCACAAGTGGAAAAAAAAGAAGAGTAGAAGACGATCACGAATGAGTGGTCCAAAGACAAGGGAGCGCGCGGTGAACCCTCATCGGCTCATAGTCCGAAACAAGATAACAAGAGAGGTTATGAAAGAAGGGTTGAAAAGGTGGAAAAGAACGCCCTTGTAACAGCTGGCCATTTAGCGAGGAAGCCCCTGAGGGAGCTTCGGGACTAACTTGGGGTGCCGCGCCACACCCCCACAAGACTTGTCACCGCCATATTATCCCCTCCTTGACTGCATGTTTATTTACATCTCACTTTTATTCTGCAGGGTAACACAATATAGTTGGATTTTGGATTGGGGAATTGATATTTAAGTTGGGACTAGAGATGTTTTTTTTATTTATCTTGCTTTCCAACTCCATGCCCTAAAACTATTCAAATCGGAGAGGCTTTTAACACACTTATGTCGTATTGATTTGAGATATTAGGTACCTAAGACAGGGGGAAAAATAAAGGAGGAAGTTCACGCAGTGCAGGGAAACAAAGGCATCAGTTAGAAGGTAAAGGTAAACATAGCAATAACATCAATGACGAAGTCCATGACGCATATCAAGGAGAGCTGTGTGCTTGGCCCATAAAGGGCAACCCTTCTTTTCTTTCGTACTCTCGTACTTTCGTTCGTTCTTTCTAGTTTTGCTTGCATTCAGCAGCCTCCTTCTTAGGCTTGGAAGTACCATCCTAATATCAATGTAAGTAAGTGAAAGTCAGAGGGGCAAGAGAGAGAAGCATACCTCTTCGTCCGAGTCATCTTCAATATCACGGTCTGATCCCTGCTCGTCATCATCATCCTCCTCTTCCTCATCATCTTCATCATCCTCATCCTCATAGTCATCGGGGTCAATGTCCTCACCCAACTCCTCATACTGAAGAGCCTGGCCAGTGAACCAGTCAATGGCACGGGGAATCAACTTTTCCTTGATATCCTCACCCAGTTGGTAGTCCAGCTCCAGGCGCTCCTCGATATCACTGGCAATAGACTCGTTGTCATCGTCATCGGCTGGGGGCTGTGGGGGAGAAAAGAAGTTGAAGAAGGACTCGGTAGGCACGCTGATCTTAACAACGCGGGTTTGCTTGGTGTCTGTGGATTTGTCAGTTCTCGATCTCTTTTTTTTCAGGTTAGGTTATAGAAAGAAATTACTCTTGTTGCGCTGCTTCTTACTCTCAAGACGGAGAGTCAGGTCCTGGTCCTCCTTCCAGTCAATCTTAGAGCCATCGGCGTGGTCGTAGATGAAATCACCACCGTAGCCGCTCTCATCCTTATAGTAGTAGGTCTTGGAGATGGTCTTGTTGGTAAAAAATTCGTTCTCAGAGAACTCAAAGATCAGGCGGAATCCAGGTTGGTCGAGGTACTCCATGCGAATATCAGTGAGGTGCTTAAGAGCCTCCTCATCCCGCTCTGTGATCATCTCGGCGAGAGAGATCTGGTTCTTCATAGCCGAGAGCCAGAACTCTGGAATACCAGCGGCCTGGGAAGCCTCATCCTTCTTGTCATCTCCAGACTCCTTTTTTTCCTCTTCTTCCTCGTCTTCACCCTCCTCCTTGCCGGCCTCAACCTCGATATCGGTGGGCTCCACACCACCGTTCACGATGGTAGCACGACGCTCATAGAGAGGAGTGAACTTGGCGAAGTACTTCTTCTCAAGTTCCAGAACCTCTTCCTGGAACTGTGCCTCTAGCTTGGCGTGTTCCTTTTGGATGCCCTTCAGGCCAGCCACACGGCGACGAACAACGGGAGGGAGGGACTCAACGTAGCCTGAAGAACGACCGACAAGCTGACCGAGCTTACCCTGGATCATGGAAACGAGAGCTGGGTTGCGGGCGAAAAGGGAAGCTGCTGTCGCATTCTCAAGAGTTTCTAGACGAGAATAGCGGTCAGTAAAAATATTCCTTTGAACGCCATCGGGGAGATGGTAAAGTTACCCTCTGAGATGCTTGACACGCCAGGCTGCTGAGCGTGAGATGAGATGGGAGCATTGCTGGCGGGAGTGTTTTGCGGGGTCCTATTTTTTTTCTCAGTAAGTGGTGTTTTTTTTTTTTTTTCAGATAAGAGTCAAAAAAGGGAAAAGACATACGGAGCGACCGGGAAATCAGCCTTCTTATTTCTGATGGGCTCAGACATTATGAAGGATGTGGGTGGAGAAATAGATAGAGGGAAGGGAAAGAGGAAGGAGAGTGTAAAGGGAAGAAATTGAAGATTGAAGTTGAGTCTGGAAGTGGGAGATGGTGGGAGAATCCTTAGCGCCCAGTGGTCGGAGGGGCTTGGCGGGACGCGCTTGGTTGAAAAACTGCGACTCCCCAACAACTTCTATTCTTCTACTCTCTACCACCTCCGTACTTTTGACTTTCGTCAACTTTCAACTTCCAACTTCCAACTTTTCTCTTTAATTCGTCTTCTACTCAATATGCTATAAGTAGATCTCTATCTATTATTATGAAATTCTATTTCTTTTTGGTGTTAAACCCATTTCAATCAAAGAGATGTCCTGCTCCGCCATCCAAGGGTTACATACATTAATTTTAAAAACATTAATATCTAGAGTTGGTTCAACCTTGATCTACTCAGTTTAATCCAGATAGATAGTCTCCTATCATTACTACCTAGGTATTGTGGATATATCTCCCTTTTAGAGATCTATTTACTATACCTCGGTATGATTATGATATCTAGGTAAACTCAAACACAAGTTGCTTCCGATCCCCGCCAGATCTAACCCGGCTTCGAAGTGTCAAAGGCTTGATCCAATTTGGGAAAAAAGAGTTGACTATACGGAGTAAACTACTCTCAAATAGTCGGTCCTCGGATTACCATCACACTCAAGTGCACAAACAAATATCTCTCCTACATTGCATTTTTTCCAATTTCTGTTAGCGTAAATTCCTTTCCTATATCTGTCGATATATAATGTAACCCGATCACGTGGAGATAAGACAATTCTTCCTCCGAACTTTTTGTTCGAAGCTCCGAGGTCACTTTCTTATCTCTTCCTATCAGTATGTCTTCGTCTCTTGTTACCTAGCCTTCTTGACTCTATATATACCTGAAGAGGGAGACCAGCAACCCAGTTTCTACTATAAACCTCCCCACTCCAGCTGTCTCGTTATCCGAAAACACGACGCCATGGGTAGCCGGTCACAGTCCCCAGAAGGTGACCCTGTGGACCTATCAATTTCTCGACCAAATATGCGGAGGGATTCAATGAGAAGCTGGTAATTATACCTGAATGCACCCATCGCCAATCAACCAATATCTGACCTAAATATGCAGTGTGAGTGCGGTATCAGATGTTGAAATGGCTCGGGATGAGGTATGTCATGGTCCATTCATCACCAATGTTAGCAGAGGACTGATGCTAGTGAAATAGGTGTTTGATGGCCCGATTTCAGAAAGTATTCCATCGAGTGCTGTCTCCTTTATGCACCGCCGGAACCGAACAGGATCCACAGTCAGTTTCACTTATTTCCAGGACGGAGAAGATTTTGCGGAATGGCCCAATGAAGATGCGGTCGAGGACGTAGACTCAGAAGTCGAAGATCTGTCAGATGATGGAATCGACAGATTTTCCAACGCTGATATTGAATCCAGTCGAGGCTCCTTTGTCTCCAAGAGACTGTCGCATTCCCGAGACTCCGCTGAGCATCCGTTACTTTCTCGTTACCTCTCTGCAAGCTCCTATGGACGTGACCGAAAGTCCGGCAGCAGGCTCAACCAAAAGGTTTACATCGCATCTGAGGACTTGACTACTGTCTTTGCGGGCTTCTCCACTAGCACCGGAGGGTTCACTATATATTTAGCCCTATGTATCCTGACCGGTGGATTTGCATATCTTCTATTCCGTTGGCTCCCACGATGGAGAGTGCGACTAATTGGCAAGGCCACTCCACTGGCAAAATGCCAATGGATGGCTATTGAAGATCAGTGGAATCAGTTCACCGTTCACAACGTTCACAACCAGTCATATGGCAGACCTCTTTCCACAGTTTTCGTTGATACTTCGGGTCAAGTGTATGACGAAGACCAAGACCCAACAATTTCTTCCCTGCAGTTTCTTGACTATCGGTACCTGCGGTTTTTTTATCACCCAGTTGATGATAAATTCTCCATGATCAACGGTTGGAAGGATCCTGCATGGACAAATGCGAAAGTGATGCGAGGGGGCTTGGATGCCGACGAGCGCGATAGCAGAGAGCAGATATTTGGTCAAAATAATATTAAGATACATCAGAAGAGTCTTGCACAGCTGCTCATAGATGAGGTACGTGCCTTCTACCACTAATTACAGACTTGTTTCCTGACCAAATTCAGGCATTCCATCCATTCTACATCTTCCAGGTGGCAAGCCTTATTCTGTGGTCTATGGATGAATACTACTATTACGCAATCTGCATCTTCCTGATATCAATCTTCAGCATTGGAACGACAGTACTAGACACCAAATCGGTATGAATTCTAACCCGGCAATACCCCCGCTCAGATACTGACATTGAGAAAGACAATGCGGCGACTAAGAGAAATTTCATTGTTCGAATGCGACGTGCGAGTTCTGAGAAACGGATTCTGTAAGCTGGCATAATTCAATGGATGTGATTACTTGGAGTACATGCTGATACAATTAACTGCAGGGCGATCTGTCTCCTCTCAAGATCTAGTACCTGGAGATGTGTTCGAGTTCTCCGATCCCTCGCTTCACCAGGCTCCGTGTGATTCAATTCTGCTCTCTGGGGACTGCATTGTAAATGAGAGCATGCTTACTGGTCCGTGCTCGAATATCAATCTAATACAGCATAATCTAACTTCATAACAGGTGAATCCGTTCCAGTATCAAAAACACCGTTTATCGACGATGCCTTGAAATACCTTGACCTCAGTGCACCCTCCATTCACCCTAATGTCGCCAAACACTTTCTTTTCAGTGGTACCAAAATCATCCGGGCCAGGCGGCCTCAGAATGTGGACGATGATGAAGCGGTTGCACTAGCAATGGTTGCCAGGACGGGCTTCAACACCACAAAAGGTGCTTTGGTTCGCTCCATGCTTTTCCCCAAACCTTCTGGTTTCAAATTCTATCGGGACTCTTTCCGCTACATTGCCGTCATGGGTGTGGTTGCTCTCTGTGGCTTCGTAGCTTCGTTCATCAATTTTGTCAAGCTGGGTGTATGCCGTTCCTTGTCCAAACAATCACTTACTCGCTTGCTAACCAGTCATAGCTCTCATGGCATCTCATCATTGTTCGAGCACTCGATCTGATCACAATTGTTGTACCGCCTGCTCTTCCCGCAACCCTGACTATCGGCACCAATTTTGCCCTTTCCCGTCTGAAGAAACAAGATATATTTTGTATCAGTCCCCAGAAGTGAGTAATACACATTTGACAAGGATTCATGTCATCTACTAATCACGTGTCACTTGTAGAGTTAACGTGGGAGGAAAGCTTGATGTGGTCTGTTTTGACAAAACTGGTACTTTAACGGAAGATGGGCTTGACGTCTTGGGAGCACGGCCCGTAAGCAGTAACCAAAGGTGCGTCTTTACAGTAAACAAAAGCTGCTTAGTCTAACCTAACCCTTACTAGGTTCTCCAAGCTTCTGAGTGAAACATCTGGGGGCCTGCTACTCCCAGCTCTAAATGCAACCTCTCCATATGATCTTCAGAAGCAACGCAAGATTATATATACCATGGCGACATGTCATTCTCTCCGGGTTGTGGATGGTGAACTTCTCGGAGACCCTCTTGACGTCAAGATGTTTCAATTCACGGGCTGGTCATACGAGGAGGGAGGTCATGCCTCTGAGCACATGAACCCTAAGTTTGACACGATTGTTCCATCTGTGGCAAAGCCACCTGTAACCTACGCCGGAGAAAGCCAAAAGAACGGACCAGATGTAAGCTGAGCGTTGGCCTGGGTTCAAACTAAATATTGACGTTTGAATCTCTTTCCAGATCCCCGTCGAGCTTGGTGTATTGCGAGATTTCGAGTTCGTTTCCCAACTTCGCCGGGCAAGTGTTATTGTCCGGCAATTTGGCGATACAGGCGTGAGCTTCTTCGTTAAGGGTGCACCCGAAAGTATCAAGGACATATGTTTGCCCGAGAGCTGTGAGTCGTTATTATCCTCATTGAATGTCTCGGGGGTTTTTTGCTTATGTTTTCTGTAGTACCAACCGATTACGACGAGCTCCTCAGTCACTACACCCACAAAGGATATCGTGTGATTGCTTGTGCCACCAAATACGAACGCAAATTGAGTTGGATGAAAGTCCAGAAACTAACTCGCTCCGAGGCTGAAAGTAACCTGGAGTTTTTGGGTTTCATCATCTTTGAAAACAAACTGAAACCCAGTACAACAGAAGTCATATCAGAGCTCAACGAAGCCGGTATTCGTAACGTTATGTGCACAGGCGACAATATCTTGACAGCAATCAGTGTGGCTAGAGAATGCAAGATGATCGGTGCATATGAACAGTGTTTCATCCCGCATTTGATCGAAGGTACATTTTTTCCATCCGAATTGATTTCATCGACTCTTGGACTGACCATTGAAAAGAATCCGGTTTAACTGCTAAGAGTTCTCTCATCTGGGAAAGTGTGGATAATCCAGACCTCAAATTGGACTCAAGGACATTGATGGTAAGAACATCTTCTACTTCACCGTGTCCATCATGACTAATGTAAGTTCCAGCCTCTGGAGGACGCTGATGTTTCTATCCCGGGAAATGCTTTCAAACATCTGGATTTTTGCGTTGCCGTTACTGGTGATGTCTTCCGATGGATGGTCGACTATGGAAACGAAGACGTTCTTAACCGAGTATGTTGATATTCTATTGAAATTCCTCAGGAGATTGACCTGAATGTCTAACATTTTTGGTACATAGGTCCTGGTAAGCGGGAAAGTGTTTGCTAGAATGTCACCAGATGAGAAGCATGAGCTGGTTGAGAAGCTACAATCCATTGATTACTGCTGTGGCTTTTGTGGAGATGGTGCCAACGACTGTGGTGCTTTGAAGGCGGCAGATGTCGGAATTTCACTGTCAGATGCTGAGGCATCCGTTGCGGCACCCTTCACCAGTCGGGTATTCGAAATATCCTGCGTGCCAACACTGATTCGGTGAGTCAACGCCCTTTGAAGATGAATAACATCAAACTAATGAATACGTATAGTGAGGGACGAGCTGCTTTGGTGACGAGCTTTAGTTGCTTTAAATTTATGAGTCTTTACTCGGCCATCCAATTCTCCACAGTCAGCTTCCTTTACACATCGGGGTCCAATTTAGGTGACTTTCAGGTAAGCATGGCCGTAGCCCACACATATTTCTTCAAGCTTACTAGAAGCCCTAGTTCTTGTTCATCGACTTGATTCTCATCATGCCGATCGCTATTTTCAGTGAGTAACCCCATGTCTTTCAGTCCATAATTTGATTTGATTAACTCTTAAATAGTGGGCTGGACCGGCCCTTTCCCTATGCTTTCACGGAAACGGCCCACTGCGGACCTGGTCTCGCGAAAGGTCTTGACCCCTTTGCTGGGTCAGATATTGATGGTGGTTCTGGCCCAGTTGGCAGTCTTCCGAACTGTCCAGGTCCAAACTTGGTATGGTTCTTCCCTCTGACATGATCAAGACAATTTACTCACCATCTATGCAGGTTCGAGCCTCCCCAACTTGACGTGAACAAGAGCAACATCTTGAATTCCGAGAACACGTCCTTGTTCCTGTTTTCCTGCTTCCAGTACATCTTGACTAGCATCGTTATGAATGTTGGACGACCTTTCAGGCAACCTATAACATTAAATGGTATGTAGTGCCCTTCTATATTGCCCAAGGGTCATTGCTAACCACTGCATATGCGGCAGCCCCTTACCTCTGTACAATCGTTCTCGACCTTTTGATTGTGGCGTACATGCTCTTCCGACCCTCCGAATGGGTGAAGAGTGTGATGGAGCTGACTTTTATGTCTGACAGTTTCCGAGGCTTGATATTAGTGCTTGCTTTTGGGATGTTCGTGCTTGCCTGGCTCGGTGAGACGGTTGTTTTCCCTCGGTTGGCGCGCATCCTCGGACATTTCAGGGTTCGTCTGCAGCCGAACTACCAGAAGAAGCGCCGCCAGTACAAGGTGCTTTTGGATCAGATGCATTTAAGGTAGATGGATCGATAGGCTGTTATTCATTTATATACCTGTAGAGATATAGATTCCCTTTTGCGCATTGTCGCATTGTGTGATCTAAATGATATGATACATTTCAGCCACCACAACCCCGATGACTTCTCAAAACAGTGGTATCAAACAGCCTAAGTGGTCTCACTCGGGTTTTAATTGTGTGTGGTTTGTGGTCTTGTGGAAGAGGTCTGAGGTACATGGACTCGGTCGTCTCTGCCATCTAGTGATCCCACGGGTGCTTCCAGCCCAGCAGGGCGGCTCCATCCTTCTTCGCACGGTACATGAGCTACAGTGAAAATTTTTGTGTTAGTGCTATGCATACTCCAAATGCCGAGGGAAGGTAATCCTACGAAGAACCACATGCTGGCACCCAATGCGGTAGCAGTGAAGCGGTAGAGCGGTCGGACCGGGTGAACATGGATTGGGTGGTGAGCTTTTCCTGCCATTTCTAGAAAGGAAGTCAGATATAGTTAAGCCAAGGATTTACAAAGTACTCACTGTAGTTCGCTTGTTTGACACAAGATGGGGTTGAATGAACGGATTCGGCGGGAGATGGAGATGAAGTTGCCGGGCATTCACGTGACCAGTGACGGTACGCGCCTTCTAGCAGCTTTGAAAGTGAAGGTACTTATTATACTCAGCTTTTTTTCATTTATTCAATAAGGTTGGCAGAATCTTCATTCATCTTTACCTCCAAATCAACTTCCGACAAATTTCCTTCGCTCCTTCCTACTTCCACCCTTGAATGGACCGCATCGCATAACCTCTCTCAATGCGACACGATACTGCTTCTTCTCAATCACATACCAGAGTCACTCGGACCTGTCATTGAAAAAAGAAATCTTCCATAACTTTTCAGTTAACATCCATCACCTATCACAGCTGCATCTCATTGAGACACCATACAAACACCGTGACCCCCATAAGACAACAACTGATTTAATACGACGGCTTGGAAAACTCGAAACCTTTGTGTTAGAGCTCGGCTTATGAAAAATATGGCAATTGTGTCCCTCGAGAAGAATAGTGATGGCGAGTCGAGGTTCACTGGTAGCTCAAACATTCGGGATTTTGAGTTCATTGACAAGCTAGGAGAAGGAACTTTCGGGTATGTTTTTCTTTGGTATATGCATGTATATCCATTAAATTGTTACTGACCTGAAGCTAGTGAGGTTTATAAAGCGAGATCAAAGAAGACCAACACTATAGTTGCGCTCAAAAAGATTCTCATGCACAATGAAAAAGATGGGGTTAGTGAGTCCCTTTCTTGCCATCTATTGATCTTTCTTGCTAAATTATTTTCACCAGTTTCCCATAACAGCTATTCGAGAGATCAAGATTTTGAAGATTCTCTCTCATCCCAATGTTTTACAACTCAAGGAGATGGCCATCGAACGGGGCAAAGGTGAGAGCCACTGCCGTAACTTCAAGAAACAATCTTGTAACTGTTTTAACATTTATATTAGGTGAAGGGCGAAAAAAGCCCAGCATGTACATGGTAACCCCATATATGGAGCACGATCTTTCAGGCCTTCTAGAGAATTCAGATGCTCTTTTCACAGAACCTCAGATCAAGTGCTATATGATGCAGCTCCTAGAAGGGCTTCGATACTTGCATGCGGTACGAAATATCCCATATTTTTGCCTAACAAGTCCTGTCTAACTTGAATTTACAGAGCCAAATTTTGCACAGAGATATGAAAGGTACAGTACCCGCCACATGCCACGAATTTGTGTGAATTCAGGCTGATGGAATGTGAAAAAGCCGCCAATCTTCTCATTAGCAACGGTGGTATTCTTCAGATTGCCGATTTTGGCCTTGCACGACCCTATGATGAAGAACCTCCGCAGCCTGGAAAGGGTGGGGGGAAGCAAGAAGAGAGTATACAGCTCTTGTTGTCACTAGGTGGTACCGCCCGCCCGAGCTGCTTCTATCTTTGCGAAAATATACAACAGCCATCGACTTGTGGGGAGTTGGGTATTCTATCTTCCTTCAAATCTTTTGTATATTGATTTACTGACCTATTCCAGATGTGTATTTGGCGAAATGTTCAAAGGAAAGCCCATCTTGTCTGGAAGAAGTGATCTTGAGCAGTTAGAATTGATCTTCAATCTCGTTGGAAGTCCCACTGAAGATAACATGCCTGGATGGAGTACACTACCAGGCTGTGAAGGAGTTAAGAGCTTCGCATATAGTCGCGGAAATCTTCCAGGTTCCTTCAAAGCGTAAGTCTTTCAGTTCACAGATTCTAAACCCCGAGCACGTACTTCAACTAACTGCCAAATAGACTCAGCCCTTTGGCCATCTCCCTACTGAGTGAGCTTCTAAAGCTTGACTGGCGAAAACGCATCAATGCTATAGACGCTTTGAAACACCCATATTTCACCACTCCACCTCTCCCAGCGCGTCCTGGTGAGATTCCCTCTTATCAGGATTCCCATGAGTTTGATCGAAAGAAGTTGCGTAATCAGCAAAAGCCGTTCCCTCCAGCTCCAGCTGGTGCTGTCACCAATGGCCCGTCCAGTGGAGGCTGGACTGGCTCTAGCTCTCGAGTACCTAATTCTGGAAACAGTCGTATACCAGGTGCTGCTCGGGGTGGTCGATCCAATAATGCACCAGTTGGACCCGGAAATAATAACCGACGCGGGCCATTCCCGCCATCACAAAACAACGGCCTTCCTCCGCGGCCTCCTGTTTCTGCTCATCAGACTTGGGAGGGACCACCTGGTCGGGGAGACAGAAGAGATGACCAACGGCGGGATCAGTTCAACCAAAATCGTCAGAATGGCAGATTCTCGAGCAATGTTGACTCTTATGTACCCCATTATGGTAACCCTAATGATCGTGCCCAAGATGCAAGCGATTATAATACTCGGAATGCAGATTGGCGTGGGTCAAATCGCTTTGACCAACGCCGTGATTATCACCGAGAGCCGCGGCGAAGAAGCAGGAGCCCTAGTAACAGGGATGTTAGCAAAGAGGCGAGCAGAGATGCAAGCAAAGGGCCTTGAAAGTATCATATCATACTTTGCTCGTCAGCTCAAATCCAGGGACTAGAATCAATTTGTCCTACCCTCTCTGACGTCAATCTTCAAGGAAATTATTTTTAAATGATAGTTTCAAATGGAAGTCATAATTTCTTTTCTAGCGTCTTATAAGGAATTTACATATGAATTTCAGCTTTTCAGAGAGAAATATGTGCAGAGGCAGATCGATGGAACCTCGTTGAATTGGTCCGGTTGGTTTCGTGAAATTGAACCTTTAGAGCGGGTTTAAAGATTGTTAAGTTGATTACAGAAGACAGAACATCTGAGCTCGTCTAGTATAGAACACGGGTCATAATTCGGGCTAGAGGGGGAGTCAGTTCCATGTCACATGGTGAAATGTAGAAAAGGTCGATCTTACAGTCGAGGCTCTCAAGGCTTTGATACAATTCCTTGATCACAGTAGCGTCCACGTTGCTGATATCGGCCATCAGGTAGGCAACCTAATCGCCATTTAGTTGCTGAATATATACCAGGTATCGGCCGGGGGACTTACATCGCCTCTGCTATCGGTCATTTGCTTATCGACATTGTGGTCGCCAATAATCTCGTTGACTCTACGCAGCACACCGGGAATATTGTGGTGAATATAGATGACCTAGAAACAAGGATGTCAGTCTTCTCTTGCTGTAAATGAATAGGAGTTTCAAGCATACACGAGCGTGGTTGGGTTCATCCATAGTCAAAGAACGAAGGGTGACTTCGGGTAGATTGACAGCGCCCAAGGTGCTACCCTCATTGACATAGCGACTCAACGCCTGGGCAACCTCAATACCGATTGCACTCTGGGCCTCTTCAGTGCTTCCTCCAATATGGGGGGACAGAATCAGGTTCTTGAGTGAACGTAGATCAGTTCCCCACGCATTCAGATCATTAGTGAAGTAGTCACCGTTGCCGGCGGGTTCGTTAGGGTACACATCAAGCGCAGCACCGGCCACCTTGCCGCTCCGCATGGCATCGATGAGGGCAGGAATATCCACAACAGTTCCACGGCTGGCATTGATCAGGTAGCTGCCAACCTTCATCTTCTCAAATTGGGGTTGACCGATCATACCCTTGGTCTCGGGAAGCTCAGGCACATGGCAAGTGACGAAATCAGCCTCGGCCAAAAGATCATTCAATGTCTCGACTTGGCGGGCAGATCCCATTGCCATCAGATTCAATACATCGTAGAAGATGACTGTCATACCCATGGCCTCTGCCAATACGGAGAGCTGAGCGCCAATGTGACCATATCCAATAATACCTGTAGTATATTTGTCAGTCGTTTGCTTTTTGCCGTTGTACTGTAAACAACCTACCCAATGTCTTGCCGCGGATCTCCCAGCACTTGTTGCTGACCTTATTCCAGGTGCCGTTGTGCATTTCGATAGAGCGGTCGCCCAACTGACGAGCGAGAGTAATGATCTCACCGATGACCAACTCGGCGACACTACGAGAGTTGCTGAAGGGTGAGTTGAAGACGGCAATACCGTGCGCGGCAGCATATTGAAGGTCCACCTGGTTGGTTCCAATGCAGAAGCAGCCGATCACGATCAGGTTCTTGGCCTCCTTCAAAACACGCGCAGTGAGCTTGGTCTTGGATCGAATACCGATGACGTGCACATCACTATACATAATCAACATTAGCATTCAACTACAATTAGAGCTACAAAATTTAGTGTTTACCGAATCTTCTCAATGAGCTGGTCCTCCGGAAGAGAAGATTTCAAATATTCCACCTGGTAGCCCTGACGCTGGAGAATTTCACGGCCAGTCACATTGACGTTCTCCAAAAGTAGAACCTTGATATCCTCAGTAGCGAATGGCTTAAGATGCTTCGCATTGACGATAGGGACCGTTCGATTGAGTGCTGACCCATGGCTGGAGGGAGAGTGAAAGGAGGCGTTAGGTGAAGTGGCGAGGAGCCCAGGTTGGGAAGCAACCTCACTCTCACGAGGACGAATATCTCTAGCACCAGACATTATGAAGGGTAGTATAGGGAGAAGAGAGTAATGGAGGGGGGAAGTAAAGTGAGCAAAAAATGTGTCAAACTGGTAGAAGTATGATGAATCACGCCTTTTCCGTCAATTATATAAGCCGAAGTCTCCGGAATCGGCGTTTGCTTTTCAGCCGAATGAAGAATTTTACATTTAGCTATATATAATAAATACTAAAATGACAGCAAATTGAGTCATTGAATGTCCTGAATTTTAATCAATTGATGACTCACATTGCATGTCACGTATTGAGGGGCATCGTGGGGGGGTTTTTTTTTTCTTTTTCTTCCTTTTTTACGCCAAACTTGACTAGGTAAATTGTGGGGAGATCTACACAGTAGCTCTAGTACTAAATATTTAAGAATATTCAGTCAGTAATACTACTACAAACCACTAGTTCTCCTGCTTCTAAATAGCAAGAGACTTTCCAAGCCAAAGCACCTCATTTTTCTTCCATAAGCACCCTCGAAATTCTTTCTAACCTGGAACGTGCCGTGGAAAGTTTACGAGAATGGAAACTAGTATATCAAAATGAAAAATAGAAAATAAAAAATAAAAAATTATGCACTTTGGATTTAATTGGAGATAATCAACCAATTCAAACCTTCAGGTTCTCCATCTTCTTGGTAGCGTCATCAGTACCCTTTTTACCCTTAGATTTCTGAGAGGTCGAATCCTTAGGAAGATCCTTGGTGTAAGGCAGGAATGTGGGAGCACCGGGAATGTACTTTCGAAGCACCTCCGGAACTTCTATGCCCTATATATCAGGTTAGAGTAGGTCTTCTTGCCTGTTTATCAATGTCACTTACATCTTCTCTCTGGTAGTTCTCAAGGACACAGCAGAGGGTTCGCTCGGTGGCACAGAGAGTGGCATTTAGTGCATGCACATAGCTCTTCTTCAGATCAGTGGCTTTCTTTTGGCCAAATCGAATCTCTAGACCACGGGACTGGTAGTCAAGACAGTTGGAGCACGAGACCAATTCTTTGTATTCCTGTTGGAATGGGAACCAAGCCTCCAGGTCGTATTTCTTGGCAGCCGCATTGTTCAATGCACCCGAAACGATGGCCACAACTTGGTATGGAAGACCCAGTGACTGATAGAATTCCTCGGAGGTAGCCATCATGTCATCAAATGCTTGCCACGAATCCTCGGGCTTGGTCAGAACAAATTGCTCAATCTAAATGATTAAATAAGTACTCGGAATGGGAATTGGTGCTACAAAATGCTCCAGTAGTCTCTCACCTTCTCAAATTGATGCACACGGAAGATACCCCATGCCTCCTTGCCGTGAGACCCGGCTTCTTTGCGGTAGCAAGTACTGTATCCAGCGTACCTAATTCACTCTGACGTTAACATGTGTTGTGGGAGCGCGGGGGAAAAATGGAAACCCACTTGATGGGAAGATCTTTCTCTTGCAACCACTCGCTGCTGTGCAGGGCCGATAAAGGCTGCTCAGAGGTGGCAATCAAGTACTTGTCCGTTGAACTGTCCTCGCTCTCGGTAACCTTGTACAGTTCCTCGTCAAATTGCTCCAGTTGGGCGGTCTTGGCCATGAGCTCCTTGAGCATGAATTGCGGGGGTTGATTAGGTGTGTAGCCCTTGTTGAAAAGGAACTCCAGGCCATAATTGACAAGAGCAAGGTTGAGGAAGAGACCGTACCCGGTCAGGCAGTAGCCGCGATGGCCGACAATCTTGACACCACGCTCGGGATCGTAACCATCCAGGCGAGTCAAGACTTCGTGATGGGAGAGGCAGTCGGGACCTCCCAATTTGTTACTGGGAGGAGCATACGTCTTGATGACTTTGTTGTCGTCCTGGGAGGTTTTCATAGCAGTTAGTGACTTTGGCTCTGACAGATGGAGAGAGTAATGCTGACCTCGTTGTTACTAATGGGGACAGACTCGTGAACGAAGTTACCAATGGTGCGGATCTTGCGGTCTCGCTGCACCTCCTTCTGCAAGGCAGCATCTTCGGCATCCTTCTTACGCTTGTCCAGGTCCGCCTTCTGACTGATCAGTTCACTGGCATCTTCTTTGTTCTGGTTTGTTTTTAAAACAAAGTACATAAGCATTCGTAATTGAAAGTTAGGGGGACTCGGGTAGAGGGGTATACCTTCTTCTTCATACCAATCTCCTTGAGAAGAGCATTGAGCTGAGATCCGACCTGGGTGACCTCGTAACGAGCTATTTTGATTTTTTTAGAACCAAACCTCTTTCTCACGCGGGTCGAACATACCTCGCCGAGCTTCTTCATACAGCGCGATCACTTCGTCCACCGCCTCTTCAGGGGCAAAGCGCCGACGCTGGCTCTCCCTGATCTTGTTAGGATCGCCACCACGCTCGGTGATGAAGTCATTGAGGTCAAGCATTTTCGGAAAAATCAAATGGTTCAAAGATTGACTCAATAGTTTGTGGAGGGGTAAATGGCAAAAAGTGCGGCGTAAATGGGATTACCTAATCGATTCTCGGTCCCGCGAGGGATGAACTATAAAATTTGAGAGATATTTGACGCCTAACAATACCTAAGTGATATCAATTACATATTCTCATAAGCCGATAATTAAAACAAATCAAAAAAAGCGATAAAATGCTGAGTTCATGCACCCCCGATATTCCACCAATTCCAGAAATACAAGCGAGAAGAGCGAGAGGGGACAAAAAGAAATATCAAACGGACCCTCTTCTAGCAAGCAAAGCAAAAAACATATGGCAAAGATTAAGCCAAAGACCTAGGCCTATGAATGGAGATGTTTACACTAAGTGCGTCCTAGAAGACCCCGTGTCAGTATGAGTAGAGAGCAATAAAAAGGCTTGGATCAGAAGAATTTTATACCGTAAGAAAAAAGGCATCCTCCAATAAATAGACCAAAGCGCCAGAAATCACATTACAGAGCACTTTTGATCTCCAGTAGGCTGAGAGGGATTCTGAGACTTTTCAATTTCACCAATAATCAGATCGAAGGCCTTGGAGACATTGAAATCAAGGAAGGCACTGGCTTCGGTAAAGGCACACTTGATCTCCTCTGCCAATTGTCGACCTTCATCAACAGAAACCTGGCGTTGCTCTGGCTTAAGATCACTCTTGTTACCCACCACCACAAGTGGCACCTCATCAGCTCCCTGTAAGAAAAGAGGTTAGGCAAGCTCAACAGGAAACCAAATTGAGAGGAAAAGAAACTTCGCTCACAAGATGATTCAGAATCTTGTCTCGAATAACTCGCACCATCTCAAAGGACTGGCGAGATGTGACTGAGTAAACAATTATGTAGCCATGGATACCAATGAAGTGCTTGGAATTCAAGATGCTGTACTCATCCTAGAAATATAGAAATACAATTAGTTCAAGCTTCATCCAACGAACATAGCGGCACATCTATATTTGGACTTTCCTGGCCTGCAGTATCCACAATCTCTGTAGCAAAGTCTTGACCATTGTACTTGATGATCCGGCTGAAGGTGTTCTCAATTGTGGGATAGTAGCTTTCGACAAAGTGGTGCTCGACAAAACGGACAGTGAGAGACGATTTTCCTGAAACACAAATGTAAGATAAATGAACAAGGGGGTACTCTTATTAGAATAAGTCCATACCGACAGAACGACTGCCGACAATTGCAATCTTTCGCTGTTTCGGGGCGGCAGGCATATTGAATAGCGTGGGGAGCACAGTACTGGCGGAGATTCAAATGATAATGATAAAGAAATAATAGAGAATCCGTGTAATGGAGAGTCAAGGGTTCTTAAGGGATCGAAGGAGCTTAAACACGGTCGGGGATGGCAATTGAAGCACCGGAAGCACCAAATACAAACAATGCAAACATAGTATGACATCGAGGAACGACATGCTAAATTTTGCTTTTGTTTATCTTTATACACTTTTTGTATCACTTTGCTTATAAAATTGATTGATTTATTTTGTAACTAAAATTGTAGCTTCTGTTCAATATGTCTGAAGGCCCAAAAATATTAAAAGGAAAAAGAAGGAAAATAACGCTTTACTACCGCGGAGTATAATCATTGGGTCTGTCGAATTTGACAGATCAGATCTTCCAAGCTGACATGAAACCCGCCTAATTCTTTCGGGGCCTGCGAGGGATATTGATCTTGTTCAATCTTCCGGTGATAATGCAAGAATTCATCCACAGTAGACATGACTACCGTTAGCCCTTTGGCTTGAAAAGACTGCTTTATATGTGATCGAGCTTTGGGATTTAGGCACAGTGCCAGTAATAACACTGCTAGATATCCAACTGCAACATTCTGGTTTACTTTCGGAAAAGAATCGGCCTGTAAAGGGGCCTCTGTTAGTAGTCAATATGCAAAGAGCCAGAAAGAACTTTTTACCTTGGAGGTTGAATGGACGTGACCCAAAAAGAGAGGTAATAGTCTATCCAGGAGAGATCCCCTTGTATTGATGGAGTTGATAAAAACAGAGCGTATAGCTTCGCTCTGTTCAGTAAGATTGATGAGGGCACCCAGCGCCAAAATAACGGTGTCAAGTGACTTGCTTCCCTGTGAGTTTTCAGTTAGATCACCGAAGTTTGTCATCACAATCTCTGCAAGCTCTTCGAGAATTTTAGGGGTTGCAAATTTATCACAGAGCAAAGGATTGCTGTTGGTCACGTTCAAAATGATACGGATATAGAGCGTTTGAATTAGCTGACTGTTGGGTTCGGACTCGTTGATCTTCACACGGAGCAAGCCATGAAGACCCGGCAGTGAGCTCAAAATACTTAGATGATTTTGCTGGAGAAGGCCTCCAGAAGTTGTATGTGCTTCCAGGATGGACAATCCGAGAATGAAAACGTGCGACCCACCGAGCGATATCTCCGAATTGCCACCCATATACAACTTTCCTGGTAGCAACAGATCTATCAGCTGCTCCAGGAGCGGTAGGGGAAGGCCACTGGGGCGTTCTCCCTTTCCTTGGAATGAGGCAACAGTCGCTCCCAGACAATGCAGAGCTATGAGACAGGGGGAGAGTGTTGACACCGGTGTGTCATGAGATAAAGCCGTTAGGATTTGGAGAGCAATATTCTGCACGGATGTTTGTACATGTTTGGAAATTTTGCTCCCTTGAGCACGGATGACTGCAGAAATGTCGTCGTGGGTATCTAGCATCACGGCAGACACATCCAACAACTTTGGCCATGCAACTGTTGCGAGGATATATGGAAGAGATCTTCCAATAAAACTCAAGCTGAGAGCGCTGAAGGCAAGAGTAGCAGAGACAATATCGAAATCCTTGGAGAGACAGTCAACTAGTCGTTTGTCAAAGTTGCACTCGACAAACTGGCTCGCCAGTTTGGGGTCCAACAGCTTGCCACACAGCTGGATAAATGCGTTACATCTTCCTGAGATAGATATATGCTGGTCCTCGATGTCTTCAAAGATGGACTCGACTGCGCCCCGATAGCGAGCGTTTCCACCAGCTTGACGAAGTTCATGAATACTTCGCACAGAGCCATAATCGTTGTTTTCATCCTCTCGCGAGAAAAGACGAGCGCGCGGAAACGCACTCATCGCCTCAGGCGGTTGAGAAAATGGGTCATTCAGTTCTAGGGCAGCTGAAGAGGCTCGGCCAGAAAGAGCATCTTCCAGGAAAAGATCGTCGAGGAAGGACCGCTGACGGGCATAAGTGACCTTGGAACTCCGCAGATGAGGTGACGGTGCAATAGCTGATTCTTGGCTATGGTTCCCATGCTGATTCTCATGCTGATTCTCACTCGGTAAGCTTGGTGATTTGTGGTCTCGGAGTCGAGTGGGTGTGTGGGGGACAACGGGTGAAGAGTTCTGGCTGTCAGTTGGCGTATTCGGTGACGGCACATCAGCAAATTCTTCACTGGTACCCAATGAATCTATCAACCTTTTACGGCCTGGAGTGATACTCCCCATGAATACTTTTGCGGGTCCTGGAGAAAATGGGGTATGGGGGCTCAATTCTTTCAAGATCAACTTGGCTTTGGAATCCCTTGATTCCTCTCGTTCCATTTCATCCGAGAGCCTTTTTGACCGCGAAGCTTTGCGCTGAGATTGAATGGCTGATTCTTTACTTGATTTATTGGAACTTGTTTCTGACGTGCCGTCTCGTCTAGACTCTAGCCATTTGTTGTCTTGCGTGATCTTCCTTGTCTGCAATAATGGAGTCTTCGGGCGAGGCTCAACTTTAACGGACATAGTAGCAGGCCTAGCGGTGGTACCTACTGCAGGAGAGCTTCGAGAATCAGAGATATCCCGGGCCAGAGCGGGATTTATGTCGCGGCTATGCCGTCTTCGCTTTCGTTGCACAATTTGATGCTTATGCTCGTCATCAGATGAGGATAAATCGTATATGCTTTTTTCCGCAATGTTAAGCGGATGTGGTGGAGTTTTGTCATCTCTCCCCTGTTCTGAAAGTTCATTGGCAGACAAATGTAGGGACTGTTGTTTACCCGTATTGACGGCAGATGGTCGTGAAGGTACGTTCTTCGGTTGAAGCTGGCTTTTAGTAGATGAGCCGTAAGTCACCAGCCGTCGACTGCGCGGACGTGATTTATCCATTTTCTCCTCTGAGATCACTAATGGCAGCATGCGCCTCGCAT
Organism: Penicillium taxi; assembly: GCF_028828555.1. Lineage (NCBI taxonomy): Eukaryota > Fungi > Ascomycota > Eurotiomycetes > Eurotiales > Aspergillaceae > Penicillium > Penicillium taxi. Next base: position 4,431,832 of record NW_026643207.1, on the reverse strand, counting down.
TTCAATCGAGGGAGGATACCGAGGGTTTTCGGACGCGCAACGTCAGAAGGTTGTCAAACCAATCTAATGAGAGTGACAGATTTGTAGGTTATTCACTAGTGAGTGTGACATGCCGAAAATATTTTGGTGGATTGAGTGGTTGTTGTTGAGGGAAGAGTTGTCGCGACGGAGTAACAAAGGGAAAGAGCTCTACTACTCCGGGATCGTTTTTGAAACACGGAAAGAGAACAAATAAATCAATCTGCTCGGACTTTCTGTTCCTTCTTTTCCATCAAACCATCATATACAAACAAGTTAAAATAAAAATGAAGTCGGTTAAAAGCTGCAAGTGGCAAGAGTGCGGAGGTACTGAGAGCGCCAAAGAGTAAGATGTAGATTAGCCGATAAGACAAAATGTCCCGCCCTTGTTCAACTGTCTACGTGGATTTTTTTTTCCCTCCTCGCTCATACATCACATCTTCCACATCACATCACAAAATGGCTCAGGCTAGCAGAGATCCGATTCCTTCTCCTGCTCAGGGAGTGGGTCCAGATTACCGACCAGATGGCGAGAAACCTACAGCAACCGTCTCCAAGGAGGTTTCCTACGAGAATGTTCATGTACTCCCTCAGACGCCTCAATTGATTGCCTTGTTGACGTGAGATTTTGTCTCGTGAGAAATGAATCTGACTCTAATATCATTTGTAGAATGATCCGAGACAAGCGTACGGACCGTGCTGATTTTATATTCTACTCCAATCGTATCATCCGACTATTGGTAGAAGAGGGACTCAACCACCTGCCTGTGGTGGAGCAGTCGATCACAACTCCTGTGGGACAAGCATATTTGGGTGTTAAATTTGAAGGAAAGATCTGCGGTGTATCTATTATGAGGGCTGGCGAGGCTATGGAGCAAGGGTTGCGAGACTGCTGTCGTTCTGTGCGCATTGGCAAGATTCTGATCCAAAGAGATGAGGAAACATGCATGCCAAAACTCTTCTATGAGAAGCTACCTCTCGACATTGCTGACCGATGGGTTCTTCTTCTTGACCCCATGTTTGCAACTGGTGCGTAGAACTTTGACCACATTTTCCAGATGGAAATGCTAATATTATACAGGAGGCTCTGCTACACTGGCGGTTGAAGTACTAAAACAGAAGGGCGTGCCTGAGCATCGCATTCTCTTCCTCAATCTGATTGCAAGCCCCTCTGGCGTTGCTGAGTTTGCCGAGAGATTCCCCAAGCTCCGTGTTGTCACAGCTTTCGTTGACCAAGGATTGGATGACAAGAAGTATAGTTCCTCTCTTTTGCCCCGAACCTACCATCTCGTCACAGCAGGGCTAACCACTCATCGGACTCGCAGGTACATTATCCCTGGCTTGGGCGATTTCGGTGACCGATACTACACGCTCTAGTTGGTTGTCAAAGGTAGTAGTAACTTCTCAAGCTCGAAATGATGTATGCGTGGAGTAAACTAAACTTAGGGGAGAATTGGAATCAAGTACAGCTTCACATCATTTGAGGATTATGTTTATTGTGAGAAAGGATAAAATTTTGTTCCAGGTCAGTAGAGAGATAGTAAACCTATATCTACTGTGTAATTTACATGCACCGTTTTAATTGAGAAAAAGTCCATTTCCATGCGCCATTCGCCCTCTATCATATCCGTGTCAAGTAAAGACGATCAATATTCATCGTCGACATTATCTTCCTGTCCAGGCTCCAAAGAAATATCACGTTTGCTATTTCCAGGTTGAGAGCTCACAGCCCTGTCATCTTCGTTTTGCTTATGCACTGTGTCACAAGCATCCACCCAATCTGAATAAACATCCACTTCGGCGGAGAGATCTAATCAATGAGTTAAATGCGTTTTATTAGGCGCGGATCCGAAGACTCACAGTTGACGGCAGTCTCAAACTCCTGACCGCAGACTTTGCAGAACAGCTTGCCAAACCCAAGCTTTCGGTCTAACTTGATGATCACAGCGTTCTCATGGTTACAGAAGAGACAAGAAAAGGTCGTTGCCAGAGGTTCCCGCTGAGATCTGTCAGTCTTCCGATATCAAGCTAGAGTTTCATGCTATACTCGTACCTTTCTGGGTCCTTGGGGTGTCCGGGAAGACTTCTTGCGTTTGCCCTATGAACAAGAATTTGTTAGTTGATATTCGTAAGGAAGCTCAATCAAAGGGGAAAACACACCATACTCCAAGATTGTAAATGGCGAATGGTTTCGAATAACGCGTGGATGAGGGGTTTGGATAGAGTGCGGAGAAAAGGAACCGGAACAACGGGTCTTCCGCGAAGTACCATTCTCCATAACTGCGGCACTTTTTTACTGAATTCGCAGGCTTCAGAACATTGAAAGTAATAAGAGAAGAATTTCAATAATTAAATAACCGTATTTAATTGAAATTTATTCAATTGAAGTACACTGGAAATACAAATGAGAGCGCATATAATTAGACATTATTACATTAGTATAAGGTCTACTCTGATTAAGACTAGTTTGATTGGATTTGTTTGGATTGATTAGTCATCTATGGTTTGAAAATTCTGTGATTAACTATCACATGACTGTGCTTATCTCAGCGTCATAGGGCCGCAATATCTCGCTTAGCCGAGTTTTCTGTGGGTTTTGGATTTCAACCCTCAGTCGACCCGTGCAGCCGAATCTCGAAACCCTCCGAAGCGCCGTGGTGCGATACCTTTTTGTCTATCTTCTAACATCACACAGATAGACCAGACTCGCAATCATGGCTGTTGGAAAGTACGTCTTCTCTCTCTCATCACTTTACTACACTGCATCTCTGTTGAACACTTGAATTAATTATTTTACTTGCAGGAACAAGCGCTTATCCAAGGGCAAGAAGGGTATCAAGAAGCGTACTGTCGACCCCTTCACCCGCAAGGATGAGTACTCTGTAAAGGTAAACTACCCTCTCTCTCAACTTGCATTTGAATCAATCAACTGACCTACATCGCTTTCTAGGCTCCTTCCACCTTCCAGACTCGCGAGTAGGACTCCCCTTTCCTTGAATCGAACATTTTCATACAATCCGCTTGTCCTTCGACAGTAGGGATAAATTGGACAGCTTAAACTAACGGAACTCCCAACAGTGTCGGCAAAACCCTCGTCAACCGTACCAGCGGTCTGAAGAACGCCAACGACTCTCTCAAGGGTCGCATCTTCGAGGTCTCCCTCGCCGATCTCCAGAACGATGAGGACCACGCTTTCCGCAAGGTTAAGCTCCGTGTCGATGAGATCCAGGGCAAGAACTGTCTCACCAACTTCCACGGCTTGGACTTCACCACCGACAAGTTGCGCTCCCTCGTCCGCAAGTGGCAGTCCCTCATTGAGGCCAACATCACCGTGAAGACCACTGATGACTACCTCATCCGTTTGTTCGCCATTGCCTTCACCAAGAGACGCCCCAACCAGATCAAGAAGACCACCTACGCCCGCTCGTCTCAAATTCGTGCCATTCGCAAGAAGATGACCGAGATCATGCAGCGTGAGGCCTCTACCTGCACCCTGTCTCAGTTCACCCACAAGCTCATTCCTGAGGTTATTGGTCGTGAGATCGAGAAGGCCACCCAGGGTATCTACCCTCTGCAGAATGTAAGTTTTTTTCCAGTTCTACTGGTTCCTAAATTTGATCATTCCTAACATCGTTCTTTTTACTAGGTCCACATCCGCAAGGTCAAGCTTCTGAAGTCCCCCAAGTTCGACCTCGGTGCTCTCCTTGCTCTGCACGGCGAGTCGGCTACTGATGACAAGGGCCAGAAGGTTGAGCGGGAGTTCAAGGATCAGGTCCTCGAGACTGTTTAAGGGTTTTTTTATTTTGATGTGATGTCAAATACTGGTCAACCATGGCATTCATTGTCTTCTGATCAATAGGAAAACAAAAAAGTTCATGACATGTATGACTGGTTTACATCATCGGCGTGAGGCTTCGGTTTGTCCATGTACTCTCTAGGCAGGACAACCAAAATATGCAGATAATTCTGTTTAAAAAAGGTTTGCTAATATGTCGTCGGTAAATTATTGTAATTGTAGATGTAGTATGGAGTGTAAGAATCCATCCATATCCAATGTCTAATCTCCACTTCAGGTTAAACATAAGGAAGCTCTGCAGTAATCTGCTGGATAAGTTGAGTTATCATTCTATGTTGACCTACATGTGGTCATTGTCCTTGTCTTAATTATTTCTATTTTTATTTTTCTACCATACAGTCATACACGATGATGTCTTATGGTGCTCGCTGGGTTTAAACCAGAGAATTGTTGTAAGTTCATGCCTGAAATATAAGGTATCTATATATACCTGACTAAATGCAGAAACTAGTTATTTCATTTAAAATCAGAGCCCTAGTTTTGAGCCACGCGTTCGCGTCACCCCACTTCCCATATTTTCCACTGTTCCAAGACAACCATCTGTCTAAAATGCTTCTGAATGAAGAACAAATATCTCTTGCCATTTCTGATTTAGAATAAGGTCGAATTAACAGAGCTGCTGCTGCTGCTTATAGCCTCTCGAGATCCACTCTACAATGTCGAATGAATGGTACACAAAATGCTCGTGCCGGCCACGTAAATCAACAAAGACGAAGAGAAATTTCTAGTTGAATGGATTTTTGAACGGAATTCCCAAGGATTTCCTCCTTATTCGTGTGCGCGTGAGATGGCTGTCCGCGTTTTACGATCTGGTGGGGACCATAAACTCCTTGGAAAAGCGTGGCTATCAAAATTTATTCAACGGAACATATGCCTTACGTCTTGTATTGGTAGACATATTGATGCATCTAGAATCCATAGAACACAGCCAGCAGCTATCTAAGAGTTCTATGGTCTCTTTTCTTAGATCAAAGAGCAATATTGTCACGGAGTTGATAATCTGGAAATCATGTGACCGTTATGTAATACCCACAACTACTTAACCGATCCGTACCCGGATCCCCCATGATTCTTTCAAGTATCAGTCTTGAAATGTTATCGAGTTCTTGTTCCCATCTTTGTCTTCTCTGTAAAATCCAGTAACCCTTACAAATATGACATACTACCATAAAATATTTAGAATAAGGATAAGCATAGGATTACCGTATATACCTATGGAATCCAGCTAAAGGCCTTAGCTCATCCCAACTTCGAATTCAGCCCTCTTTTATGCCACAAAAACGCCAAATGACCCCTCTTCTTTCTCAAGACCCTTCAGATATGATCCTCGCTACACCCCAGAGCCACCAACGTATACAAAAGGTTAAGGCGGTCCTTCAAAAACAACAAAATTTGACTCAAGATCCAAGCGTTGCTCTCGAAAATGCAGGCAAGGCTATTGGACTCCTACTGCTAGACATGCAGCTGGTGGAGCTCTAATTTCTAAGCTTACTTCTTAAGTTGAGACCTTTCTCAGAGTCAGAAAAAGAAGTAGAGAATTACTATAGACCCTAATATACGGTTTTTAGACATAAAATACCAAAGCAGCACAGCTGGAGGCTGAAACTTTAGTAGAGCGCCAATGACAGAAGGAGCCAGAAAAAGAAGCTAAGAGAGCTTCAGATGCTATAGCTAGGGCCACTCTATAGGACATGATGTTTGAATTTCAGACATAACAATGTCTGATGGGAAAATTTTCGGGTTTTTGTAATTTTACATTTCGGTTCAAAACTAGGGGTGACCCAGAACTAGGGTGTTGATCTTACTCATGAAGATGGTCAGTGTCTCCGGTGTACACCTGATTTTATAGGATCATGTCGTTAAAGTGATGAGGTTACTGTAGAGAGTGATAGGTTTAGTTCTGTGATTTTGTTGTCAATCTTGTTTCAGCTCTGTTTGGAATCCAGTTGACTAGAGACCACAAGTTTCGCTGTTATATTTATATCATGCGTTGTTACTCCCATTCTGTATAAACATCAAAAGTAATGTACGATGAGAATCTTGATCTAGCCAGAGTCAGCCTTGGCCAATATCATACAGGCAACTTTGATTAGAGGGATCTCAGCCCTTAAAGAAGACTATGGCTCCTAGTCGATTCATTTGGCGTACAGAACCTTAGTATAAAGTTTGGTGATGAATACATGGAATTCAACTTAGAATTGGTCCATTTTGACCAACCATATGGCAATTGACCGAAAACGCTCAGTATTATCAGAGTATTTTCTCGTAGTATGTATCATGTCAACAAATGAGGGTTTTGAAAAATCGGACGTCTAAAAGTACACAGTGTAGACTATAAGCACCCCTGGACAACCTGCCCACGACATAAGAATTTATCCATCATCATCTATTAGCATAGCTATAAAATCGAGCCAGTTTCCCTAAACCCTTCGTTTTAAAGTAGCTCTCGCATCCGACGATAAAATAGGCTATGTTATGGTAATCTAAGTGACAATTAATTGACTTCGAGATTCTTTGCCCCAATGTGAATAACAGAGATCATATTGCTCAATAACATGCTAGGATTCTAACTTCTGGTATCAACTATAGAGCTAGAGCCTTACGTGAGCATTTTGAACGATGGGATGAATACCAAGGCGGTGGAAATGTTCAGTCTCCAGATCATACGATACCAGACTAGAGAGAAGATAGTCTAGTAAAGGAAGAATATGACTTAATTCTGAAAATGGGATGAAAGATGGAAAAAAAACATAGTAAAGAGAGATAATGATACGGTATTCTAAACAAGATAATACAACCGCATTAACTGGTCATTATAGGAAGGCTGAGACAAACTTTTATCATGAACTAAAGTAAATCACATACGAGCGGCGCACACAACCATGTGGCGCACCTAGAACACCATAGTAAAATCGAATAAATTAAATATCATATCTCAACAACATAACTCTCATAAGAATCAATACTAGGTGAGATAAAGTCATAAGAATCCTTATAAAGATGTCATTCATTTTAAGTAAATTAATTAGATGGATTATAGTGATACCATAAATTACGATGTAATTTATTTATCTTAGCTTTAACTACACTTTAATTGACGATTTTATATTCCTTCTTCTATGTTTTATTTTATCAACTATAAATGATCCAAATTCAAGAATTGAAGTCAATTCAACGGATGGTTGTTGACATATGATATTCAATTTATTCGAGTTTATTATGGTGTCCTGGGTGCGCCACTCGCATGTGTGCGCCGCTCGTATATGATTGATTTACTTTATGTGTACAAATTCCTTAATTAGATCTTATAGACTATAAGTTAATCCATATTATACTAGTCTTTCGCATCCCGCAGGCTATATAGTGCTTTAGGTTGTTAAGCTAGCATTTTTAAAATGCAGCTCCGCTGGCCCTCTGGAGGCCACTACCATGGAGCCGGTCAATATGAAATCATTCTCAATTCCATAATTAGCACTATGCTTTATAATGCCATACTCTATTCTATGCTCCATTCCTTAATATATGCCATACTTGATTCCATGATCAATTGTATGATTCGTTCTATGGTCCATAACATGCTTAGATTATATATATTTGAAACCGCATTTATGCTCAATCCTATACTTGATGCCGTAGGGAACCTAGAGTAGCAGCGAAGGACTACACTATAACCCCAAATTACAATTGATTAGCGTAAAACCCAAGTAATATAGTGATATGATGGAAGGAAGAGTTAAGGGAAATGGTATAATTAATAATCTGGAATTCTGCTCAATTATTTATTTTCCAGTCATCAACTCTGAAGAATTGTAGAATCCAACAATAGCATCACATCTCTCAACAAGTAATGTTTCAAGGAAGTCGTAAGACACAGATATCTATTATTTCTCTTATATAAAAGGACTATTTCTACTAACTAGGTTTCGAAAATTTTCAGAGGTATTAAAGTTTTAACATTATTTTATAGATTTTATGACTATCAAATCGCCACTATATTAAGTGAGTTTCAGGACTAATCCTGCATGTTGCAAGCTCATATTAGTTTTTTGGATCAGTAATATAACTTCCGCCCAGAACTGCTGTCCTAAGCAAAAGACTAGCGAATCTTAGGAAGTTTTTTTTATTAGTAGTAGTTTTTGGGACTATCTTAGCTTTAGAGTCAATCAATTTTTTAATGAGTTTTTCCTATTCATACACATGTGATATTTATTGATAATTATTTTGAATATTATGTCCAGAAGCTGTTCCAGTCCTGTATCCATATCCCTTATTCTTCCTATATTGTGAAAATTAATAATAGTATGATAAATACTTATATATGTATGTTTTATTGATATAGAATTATTTACCAGGTTTTTTATATATGATTTTTAAGTAAAATAGAAAATTTAATATTTAGTATTATTCTTTGAGAACAGAAATCCTGCCTAGCAATTTCGAGAAGAAACATAACTAAGTTTTATGAAATAGTAATTCCTAGATCTATAATTTCTACTACTTTTGATATTCGAATACCAATAAGATAGATGAAGTCTAATTCTCATCCTATAATGATTATTATAGCTCTACAATTATAGTCAATAAATTATATACACTAGATTCACACAGCGACAGATTATCTTCGGTGTATCTTCTGCAATGGAAATTACGATCGATAAAGTCCTTCTGAACTTATATATGTTGGGATGTAGAATATAATACAAAATCTATTTGATTTATATTCTTCATGGAAGAAGATATTTCAAGAAAATAGTCCTTGCATTTAAAACTTTGATATCAATAAGACACCGTCTGATGTAGAGCTCTACTAATTGGATATGTCTATTTATAGTGTACATATGATTTCTAAGCTAAAAACTACTCTATAAAAAGTGATCGTTGATGATGATGATGATGATGATGATGAATTCAATTGACCCGATTTAACTGACTATACTGAAAGCATGCTGTTATGCGGGGGTGCGCCGCAGCCTACTGCGGTGCTGAAAGGCGTGTCCAGCGCTTAGGAAGGGGCATTCCCCTTCCATCGAATGTAAAAACGCAGAAACCCCTAACTAAATAAATACAACGAGAACAAAGGAAATGCCAAACAATGAGGGTGAATCAAGCTAAAAAATGATCGTCTTTGTATTGATTTTCAATCTTGAGTTTAAATAAATGTCCGTTGGAAAAAAATCAAGACAGATCAAAGATTTTATTTTAGATTAAACGCTTTCAAAATTTCATATGATTGCTAATATAATGTGTGTTTATAATAAGTAAACGGATATTGTTGCGACAGCCGAGAAACAAGGCTATCAACAGACGAAAAGTATTTCGGCCGAAAAGCTTCTGCCAAGACAGTGACTGGAACTAGATTAGTATATCTCGGCATCCTTGAGCGATGTGCATTCGCGACAGTAATATCACGTCTTCACCGTCTCTTCTGTCTCGGACGAATGTTGACATTCGTCCAGGACAGAGGGGCACCCACATACTATAAGTAGCTAGTTCTTTCATCAATGAAAAAGTAGACTTAACAACAACTGCAATATTCAGTACTGTAGAGACCACTACACTTAGTGGATTGTCTACGGTGTTGAGTAGCAGTTACTTGGAGGTCACCAACTCTTTGATTCTACTGCAGTAAACTTGAACAATATTCTCAGTCATAATATTTGAATATCGCCCTTTCCAGCGACAGATATGTTGTTGAATGTTTTCCAAATCATGTATTTTATTGATTTAGATGTTATTTGGAAAGATTGAAATTTGAAGCAAGGCAAAAGGAATGGTTTATCTTGATTGAGGGGTGAGATAAAAGAATAATTACTCAGCTTATTGAAAGGAATAAATCTATATTTTTTCAACCTGTAATACAGAATTGATAGTTTACTTAAGGTGTGGGATATATTTAATTGTGACCATATTTAATTTCTTTTTTATATATTTTCATTATATCAATAATATCTGACTCATCTATCTTTTTAGAAATTGTCGCTCGCAAGGATGAGATTCGAATACTATGACTGAGAATCATGTTCAAGTTTTACTGCGGTAAAACGAAGAGTCGAGCTGCAACAAACCATTACTCAACACCGTAGACGATCCACCAATCTAGTAGCGGATTGTTTATCTCTCCAAAATGGCCATAGCGATCATGTAAAAAATATGATGAACTAACTGATCGGATGGTGTTGAGTAATGCTTTCGAATCGTCCTTTTAGTAGATGATGGAATCAAATCAAGTGATGATTCGAGACCCAAATTGATGCGAGATTTCGATTTTGCTAATTTTTCGAATGTCCAGAGAGCTTTAAAGACATTATTGAAGTACGATAATATCGTTCTCTTCGCAATTTTGAATGAATTCAGGGGTCAGATGGCTATTATAACCATCTAATATGAAAAGGCAAATTTTACCTCTTCGATTCCTAATATTAGGAATAAAGTGTATCTTTAGCCAATGAACACCAATAGTATCGCTAGGCCATCCTTTTAGACCCACAGGGGATCCGCTACATCGCGAACTTTATGCACCAAACAGGCCTGCTGGGCCAGTTCCGGCATGTTGAAATTGAGCCGGACCCGGACCAGGATGGCCACAAATCGATAGGCCTAGCGGCCATGGGCGTAGGAGAAGACGATGATGGGTAAACGACACCGTGAAAAACCTGGGCACCGAGCACCCAGGCCACGACATCAAAAATACACTATGAACAAGATCAACGAAGGGGAGCGGAAGAAGATGCCAACTGGGGAGAGAATACGAAGATTCTACAGGAGTTTGGCACCGGGAGAAGGAATATGGGACTTGGAATTTACCTGTTGGACAGCAGTCCTATTTCTTTTGTATTTGATTTCTAAATGGCGTTGAGCACAAGTTCCTGCTTCGGACGGTTGAAGCGCCTGCATAGCATATACGCGCCTAGTATTGCTCGATCGGGTTAATAGAACTTGGTATTGAATTAAATTGAATCCATCCATTTAGGCTAAGATTGATTTGCCACTTTACCCCCTTAGGGAGCATAGGAAACCACCATTCCAAAAAAACCTTTCCTTTAAAGATGATGTAGGGCGGAAGATCTTCTCTAGAAGACCTTATAGCTTCAATAATAGTGCCCCATTCGTGATTCCCAGGCTGTAAAACAACTCTCTGACCATGATATTCAGAAGATGTAATGATTTTTAGGTCGTATTTACTCCCATCGCGAAGGCAGATTCGTCAAAGTTGAAGATATCGTACGAATCTATCCCATATTGATGATTTTGGTGTTTTGAACTAGTTCAAACCATGGTACAATGATTCTAAGGTCTTGAGCTTCAGCTCTCCTATCAATCATGCTTTTGAGAGAGATGTGAATGAAGACAGGTTTTCACGATGATTAACAAAGCCTGTTACCCAGTTTTTGTTGATAGAAAAGGTGGTTGAAAAACGCGACCGGACTAAAAAATTGGCCAGATCTCTGAACGTAGAACATAGCGGGGTAAGAGCTGCCTGCACCTCTCTAGGAGTATACATAGAGACTAACCATCGATTCTTCTTCAACTTAATCAAACATATGGCCAGTTGGTTTCATTTCCCATAGATTTGGAGTGCCCTTCATTCTAGCACATAGGGTTGATCTTGGTACATTAAATGAGTGTGCAGCAGCTGCAACAGAAGGACATCGACCATTGTCTATAGCTTGAATTGCTAATAAGATACGTCACTTCGTCTCCAATAATCTCTTCTGTCGTTTTTCTGAGCACATTGGAGACATACATAGTGTTTGTTTGAAAATAGAGTTGTTATGGAGACAATTTTATTGGGTGACAAGCCGACCGGGAATCAGGTTAATAATATGTTAGAGATATAGTACGTAAGTAAGCTGCTATTGAATTCGAAAAATTTACTATGAAAATTTACTCGATCTATCTTAATTTTTCGGATAAATTTGCTAAATTTCGAGAATTATATAGAGGAAATTTAGAAGTCTCTTTAATAAAGTTGAAACACCAAATACTGAATAAACTCTATTTATGAATTCTAGTGAATGGCTAGAGATTTAGTAGGACGGATAGAAAAACATCCTTAGAAAGTGATCGTAATGTTTGAATAAAATTTTGAATTCGTAATACTTAATTAATTCAAGCCTTTTGTATATACTTTCAATTAGTAACAATCTTGAGGTGATATCTTACTATTTTCTATATTACTAGTTGTATCTACTCTTCTGTTTCTAATTTAAAAGGAAATACTGGATCAGGGAACGACACCATCTGTTAATATAATGGATAATGATTATATCGAAGCTAAAAGGCTTATTAAGATGGGATGCCTTTAATAAAGAAAAATGTAATCAACTGAACTAGATTAAAAGCTTACTTTAAATAATAGAAAGGGTTATTTGAGTTGACAAGTTTTTCTAACGAGATTTATCAGATTTCATTCAAGACTAGGATGATGATGATGATGAATTCCTTCTATTGACCCGATTTAACTAACTATACTTAGAGCATGCTGTTATGCGGGGGGGGGGATACATCGCAGCCTGCTGCGGTGCTAAAAGGTGCTTCCAGCGCATTGGAAGGGGAATTCCTCTTCCATCGAATGTGAAAGCGCAAAAGACATAATAAACACGACGAGAACAAAGGAAATATCATATAACGAGGGTGAGTCAAGCCCTTGGTGGCTTCAACCATAGTACTGCGTTGATTGAAGACTACAACTACATTATTACCTACACATAGGTCTTCGATAAAATGTATGTATAATGAGATTATTGTTGCGACAGCCGAGAAACAAGGCCATCAACAAACGGAAAGTATTTCGGCCGAAAAGCTTCTGCCAAGGCAGTGACTCCCGGTTCGGAATACCCACTCGGAGGAACTAGATTAGTATCTCACGGCATCCTTGAACGATATGCATTCATCGCAAACGACACCCTTGAGCGATGTGCATTCGCGACAGTAATGTCCCGTCTTCACCGTCTCTTCTGTCTCGGACGAATGTTGACATTCGTCTAGGGCAGAGGGGCACCCATATACTAACTAGCTAGTTCTTTCATCAATGAAAAAGCAGACTTTACAACAACCACAATATTCAGTACTGTAGATACCACTATACCTGGTGGATTTTCCACGGTGTGGAGTAGCGGTTTTTTGAAGCTCAACAACCCTTGATTCTACTACAGTAAACTTGAACAATATTCTCAGTACAATATCGCCCTTTCTAGCGACAATTATCAAGATAAAACGCATGTGAGTGACGAACACCATCGAGCGGTCAACCCTGAAATACCATAGTGAACTCGAAAAATTGAATGTCATTTATTAATAAGGACTTTTACAAGATTCAACTTTTCAATATATTAAGGACAAGAGTCCTTATAAATAATTAATTCACTTGAAAAAATATGATACCGGATTATGATGACATCGTGATTTGTCATCTTTGTATCTTGAATTTTACTCCACGCTGTTCAATGATTTCCTAGCAATCAGTAAAGGGCTGTCCATGTATAGTAATAATTACTACAACACAAATTGAAGAGACGTGATGATTTAAATTCGCAGCTGGTGAGATATAACATTCATTTTTTCGAGTATACTATGGTATTTTACCACTCGCATGTGAAATACCTTATAAAGCAGATTAGTCAACGTATAAGCCCGATACCCTTTCGGGTTCAGACATTATAGCTCGAAAACTTTTTATTCTCGATTCTTCTTTACGCTCCCTTAAGAATTTTGTTTATAGGTTTTGTCTGGCTAGTTCTGAATTTAAGATTAGCTTTAGCCATACGTAGTGGCTTCTAAATTCTATTCTCCTTTCTAATCTATAACCTGCTATTTTTAAAATTCGTAACTCTATCACCATATATTAATTCGCTATTATAATGAGTGGAATTTGATATCCAAATAAATTAAATCCTATATGAGTGGCGCAAACGTATGAGTGACGCACCCAGAGCACCATAGTAAAATCGAAAAATGTAACGTCATATCTCAACAACGATGACAGTAATAAGATTTAAATATAAAGTCAGATATAACAATAACGATCTTTATAAAGAATCAACTCGCTTTAAGTAAATTAGATAGATTAATTCTAGCAGTATCATATATTACTAAAAATTATAGTATAAATTATCTATTTTAGCTTCACCTACACTTCACCTAATGATTCCTAATGCTTCTTCACATCCATTTATCTGGTCAACAAGAAATAATCCATATTCAAGATTTTAAATTATTTGAATTGGTGGTTGTTGAGATATGTATGACATTCAATTTTTTGAATCTAATATGGTGTTCTGGGTGAGCCACTCATATAGTATTTACTTTAATATTTATTAAAGACTATATAAGCAGCGATTATTTCAGCATCAAATTCAGGAATCAAAAATACCTAAAATCATATATAATTTGTGTTGAACTAAGATGCTACGGTTAGATGAGTCATACATAAGGAGGGGTAATTAGCCCTGAAAGTGGGCTAGCTAAGCCGTGTATTTAGTCTATCTCCATACTTGAATGAAACTCAGACTTCTCCATATTTTCCCTCTCGGAAAGTTCGACAAACTTAGTATTACCCTAGAACTATTATTTATGTATATATTAATTAAAGCGCTCTATTCAATATCAAGACTATAGACTAGAGCCTAGAAGTAGCCGCCTATCTCAGTTTAATTATAGATCTCACTAATTGTCATAGGTTTAAGAGATAGAGACTTAGAAACTAATCCCTTTAATAAAGCTTACTGCTTAATATTCCTGTAAGTTATATAGAAGATATCGAAATTTCACTATTATTACAGGTGAGTCACAGCGCCATACGAGTTTGGCTGTGGTACGTCACGTGACCTTTCCCGCTTATATCGGACTCTTGCCTTGATCACTGTTTTCTAGTCCTTAGTTAATCCTTTTTGAATCATATCGGACTATTATAGCGCCCATTTTCCTGTAGTATCGTCCCGTTACAGCTATATAGGATACTACTATATTTTTTAGTAACTAAATACCTAAATACTCTATATAAGACGATCTAATAAGAAGACTGAATATATATTTTGAATAGCTTAAGGCTAGATACGAAAGCCACCTATAATGGTTTAGAGCGCACAGCATTGGTGTGGAGCTCCGCTAGGTTCTAGCGCACACTAACATCCTGGGCAACAAGATAGTCGACAAAGGACACAGCAACCATGACACATTCTCCTAACGGCCACCCTCCCCATCAACACATTATCCAACTTGCTGCACGTAAACGCGTTATCCGCCAAGAGGCTAAGCTCGCGTGGGAAAAACAGTGGGAAAAGCAGAAGGTCGCTAAAGCAACGAAGCGACTCATTCAGATGCCCACGAAAAAGGTCCTAGAATTCTGGTCAGGAATCCGGCGAGCTACCGCATTATTGATATGAACTCCTACCTCTCTAAGATCAAGGCTAAGGATTCACCTCGATGTGTATGCGACCTTGAGAATCAGACGCCAAAACATATGCTATTAGAATACCCTCTGTTTAATGAAGCCCGCGATATCCTACAAGCGACCCTACAGGAACATAAGCTCTCACTAGCCATTGGCTATGAAAAAACTAATCTGCGAAACCAGCGGTCCCAGCGATCTCTGAGTTCATACGAGACACACACCTACTAGGCCAGTTCCACCATGCAGAGGACGGCACCATGGGCGTGGAACCAGATCCAGTGGACAACAAACCACTCACAGAGCAACGCGATGATGCAAGATAAGAAAGCACATAAAAGGTAATATGTGGGGAAAACCCCTAAAGGTTGCCCAAACAGAGCCCACCGCCAGGAAACGGTGGCCTCCTCACGAAACGATATGGCATAATAACAGCAATCTGACGGGTGCTAGAAGATGTGGATAGAAGAATGAAGGGTTGGCCGTCTCGGTGATTCGGGAACTTGGTGAAGCAAGGGAGCATAAAACAACCATCGATGTGACAACGCAGCGTGGACAATGGCGAGCTTGGTGATATAAGACCTCGGTGATGCGGGGCCACCACTTATTCCGCTACCGAAAGGGCGGTCAACTTTCTGCCAGGAGAGAAGGAGATTAGATGGAAGCGTGGCTCCACGGAGAACACGCAGAACTATAGTTGAAGTAGTTGGAGACTTGACTCCCCATTATTGTTTGGCATTTCCTTTATTCTTATTGTATGTAATTAGTTAGAGGTTTCTGCGTTTTTACATTCGATGGAAGGGGAATGTCCCTTCCTAAGCGCTGGACACGCCTTTCAGCACCGCAGCAGGCTGCGACGCATCCCCGCATAACGGCATGCTTTGAGTATAGTCAGTTAAATCGGGTCAATTGAATTCATCATCATCATCATTGGCGTTGGCATGGTGGAAAATCACTATTACAACCTAATGGTCGTAAGCTTAACTCTGCTTAAGAATTAGCTTAGGAAGTAGCTCTTTACGAATTTATCAACTACTAACCACCATAATTCGGCGACCATTGGTTAAAACGCTTTCTTAAACATCATCTTGGATACCATCGTCGACGCCGATAAGCAATTGATGTTGAGCGATGGTTCAAAGACTATAAATAAGTGTGTTATTATAGAATATAGTATTTGTTAACAGGATATCTATAATTTTGACTAGACTAGCTTCTAAATAAGTATTAGAAGAGACCAATAGATCATTATAAGAGAGCCAAAGAAGAAGTTATCTAATGGCTCTGTCACCAACCGCGAATCTATTACCTGCTTAGAGGCCCAGGCTACTACTCTCTCTAGCCATAGAATTGCAGCGGAAATTTGACATAACCAAACCTATCATGGAAGCACACCACACCCGATATAATGCTTCTCATCATTACGCAAGCATCACAGGTATCACAACTTCTGATCAAGTCAACGATATGAAGCTAAAAGAGTATAAGCTTAATGATAAAGCTCATTCAGATAAGATGCGACGGAAGTGGAAGAAGGTATTGATTAATGACGACTGAGGGTTATGGTGTAAGTTCAAAGTCTTTTACTAGGATTATGGTTACCAGAAATAGATGATGAGTGTGGAGTTTGAATTGAGTATAAAACTAAGCATAAAATAAATATAGAATTGAGTACAAAATTAAGCATGATTCTATATGACAGCTTCCGCAGCAATAAGGAGTGGCAATAAAACTCTGGAGAGATCAACAGCCTGACACATTATAGCCTAAGGTCCACGGAAGCCTATATATATATATATATATATATATATATGCTAATTTCATTTTATCAGTATTCAATTCACAAAAATGATCAAAATAGAAAGAAAATATATAAAATTATAGTTGAAAATTATATATATATTAAAGTATCACCTTAACTAAGATAGAGGTAGGCTACACGTATATACACTCGCAAATATTTACTGTACACCTGAACTCCTCTATACACGCCTCGGTTTCCTATGAAGAACTGGTCGAGTGATAAAAATAAAATTGGTGTGTTATAGGAAGTAAGTTTTAGATATTACCTATCTGTTATAGCTTGAATATCTTATAATGTAAATTTTATCTTTTCAAAGAGCGGCATAGTGAGTGTTCAGTAACTATAGGTTCCTATTAAGATGAATATATTGATAGGACGATGACGCTATGGTTAGATTAAATCATTTACTCCTTTTTAAATCCCGACCTTACATATATCACCGAGGTCTTGTATCACCAAGTTCGCCATTGCTCACGCTTGTCACATCGATGGTTGTTTTAGGCTCCCCTGCTTCACCAAGTTCCCGAATCACCAAGACGACCATCCCTAGATCCTAGTAAGGATATATATATTTGATATCAAGATAGCATGGATGAGAGAATAAACTATAGTTAAACAAAAAGAATTATTTTTCAAGCTTTTTGTTCAACCTTCCATGCTTCCTAATCTCAACCAACCTAAAACTTAAGTAGTGTTTAGATAACTTTATTACTTGCAACTTAGAGGTATTTCAGGCGACTTCAACCTTACATAATACTATAATTTAATTATTTTCATCTTATTTGTAACGTCTAGTGGAGTATACAATATTCCAATAGTTATATATCTGTTGCTCACTTTAGCTAGCTTAGCTAGCTAGTCGCTTGTAACTGAGAACAATAGTTGAGCTCCAACGAACCACTACTCAACACCGTAGACAAACCACCAAGTGTAGTGGTATCTACAGTACTGAATATTGTGGTTGTTGTAAAGTCTGCTTTTTCATTGATGAAAGAACTAGCTAGTTAGTATATGGGTGCCCCTCTGCCCTAGACGAATGTCAACATTCGTCCGAGACAGAAGAGACGGTGAAGACGGGACATTACTGTCGCGAATGCACATCGCTCAAGGGTGTCGTTTGCGATGAATGCATATCGTTCAAGGATGCCGTGAGATACTAATCTAGTTCCTCCGAGTGGGTATTCCGAACCGGGAGTCACTGCCTTGGCAGAAGCTTTTCGGCCGAAATACTTTCCGTTTGTTGATGGCCTTGTTTCTCGGCTGTCGCAACAATATCTCATGCCTATAGAATATTCTGCTAGTTTATTCATAATCTACTTCATATTATACAAATCATTATCTGTCCGAATATGGGAAGTCGGAATCATCCTTTCTGATTGGATGATTCCACCAGCGACTCCCATTGGACACAGCCTCCCAAATGAGTGGGGCAGAGGTCTTCTTTAGTTTCAGTTAGCAGTAGTAGAATCTACACTTCACATCATCTCTACAACTGCAGTTCTTACGAATACACGTGTAAAGGAAGTCACCCATATCTTACGACATTATCTAAGAATTTACTTATTATATCAAAAAAAGACTGATATTCTAAAGCTCTTTTGTCGAATTGAATGAAGCGCAGCCAAGAAATGATCTTTAGTAAATTTGGTTGTTCCAGACTCTATCGCATCTTTAATTGTCTCTAAATGCCAATTTTTGTAGACATTGAACACATCAACATCTAAAGGCTGGAGTAGATGCTTGAATGAGGAGGGATAAAGAATGTAAAATCTTATGCTTTTCACAATATTCTATCAACTCCATTGTCTGATGTGATCCAAAGTTATCATATAATAAGAATCGCCAGGTGCCTTTGGTACGCGACTGTGTGGATTTTTCAAAGTGTTGAATCCATGACAATGCTAATGCATCGGTCATATAACCATTGTCATATAACCATTTTCAGAAATGGTAAGGCCGATATCATCATCATTTAGGTTACTAAACCAGCGTAAATATAGTTATTTAGCTGAGAGAATGACCACCGGTGGGACGCTAAAATCATCACTTGATATAGCTTCACTCACAGTAATAGACTCTCGATTGGTTGGTGTTCGTATTAGAAATAATCTTCTTCTTTGGCTCGAGTAATGATCCATTTGTCTTTTCCAACCCCAGTTTGGAAGGCAGTCCCATCAAAGTGATAGATATCAGATGATTCACTACCATAATCTTCAATCACTTTTTCATAGCTTCTAAACCAATATTTAATGGCTGATTTATCAAAGGCTCGCTCACATTCAATATCAAGAGATTTTCGGCGCATCTTTCGATACCCAGGGTTGCGTTTTAGAAAACGTTTGATCCATTCTTGGCTTAAAGGTGGTGGAGAAGGATCTAGAGCTTTAAAGATGTTTTCAGCAGCTGCGTAGAGCTGTTCAAATTTTGGAGGCATTCCAATTTGATCACGATAATCAATCTAGTTCTTAAGAGACATTTCCTCAGCTTCACCAAGTCTGCGTCCATTTGGTGGCCTCTCGAATAGCGATTTACCACCCTGGACGCGTCGTCGAAACCGTTGATAGTTTACATCAAAAGCTCGCGCAGTTAATGACATTGAAGGGTAATCTCCATTTTTGAAGGTGCTTATAGCTTCAATAATACGTTTCTCTATATCTATTACTATCAGCCAAGCCTAGATCACTAAATTTGTTAAACGAACACCTAAATTCAAAATTACTACATCAAAATTATATATTTTACACATGAAGACAATCTTATCATTATTTATAAATTGTTTAATCTAGTTAAAAACTATTCGCGAGGATATGATTTAGAATTATAATCTCTATGATTGTGAATGGCTACGACTAAGCATATATATATCTAGCAAGTTGGTGCCAACAAACTATCTTTATTAAGCCACTAGCCTATTATAATAATTATAATAAGACTTCTCTCGCGATAATGCTCACTTCCATAGTTATTTTAAAGTAAATCCTATATGAGTGGCGCACACATATGAGTGACGCACCCAGAACACCATAGTAAAATCGAAAAAATTTAATGTCATATCTCAACAACAATAACACTGATACGATTTAAATATATAGTCAGATACAATAATAATGATATCTATAAAAAATCAACTCATTTTAATTAAATTAGATATATTAATTCTAGTAGTATCAAATATTACTATAAATTACAGTATAATGTATCTATTTTAGCTTCACCTACACTTCGCTCAATGATTTCCCAATCTTTACACCCATTCATCTGATCAACTAGAAATAATCCAAATTCACGATTTGAAATTATTTGGACAGGTGGTTGTTGAGATATGACATTGAATTTTTTCGAATTTAATATGGTGTTCTAGGTGCACTCATATGCGTGCGCCACTCATGTAGGATTAACTTCATATATATAGTTAGGCGCGTCTACCTTACGTCAATCCTGTTCAAACGAAATATCACAATTAGGACCTTATACACAGCTAATCTAGGTAAAAAACCAAAGCTAGCTGTAATAAATCCCTTTGTGTTAGACTAAATTGAGCTTCGTTAGCTCTAGAAGCTCTTTATTTCTATTATTAGTAAATATAAAAGATTGGTTGCCATAGGCTTTCTAATCCTAGATAGCTATAGTAGCTATATCACATCTGAACTTAATCGAGATTATAAAGATAGCGATATTATGCTAATATATACTAATACTACTTTATTCGCCTCATCTCTTATAACCTTTTAGACATAGTGTTAAAATAATTGTCTTGGTTACTCTCGATTCAAGATTAGACCTATTACTATCGAAAAAGACGATTTATTTAAAATCTATTCTAGTACATAATTAATTATCAAGGATTAAATGAGCTTCTAATCAATGCATAGTTACTAGAATCTCTCTATTCAACTCTAATAGGGTCCTTTTCATTTAATATATAGCTTCAAACAAAATCACTCAATTCAATTTAATTGCTAATAACTAGTTGATAGGCTTTATTACTTACTCGTCACGTCTCTCTCGGAAATATTATGATAGAAGAGCTGATGTTCAAAATCTTAGAAATCATTATACGATGGTTTAAGTTGGCAAGAAAATCATTGAAAATATAGTAAGTATTAGGCCAAGAGGTAAATAAATTTTGCCTTTGATATTACTACCCCTGAATTTGATCAGATTTATAGATAAAGCTATAATATTGTATTTTATATGCATTATATGCACTACATCTTCCATAGTATTTCAATCATAGGTTGTTTTTTGCCTTCAAAGAAGCTTTATGACGCCATAGCATCAAATAATGTACTTTTTAGTGTTGATTCGATCGATAAAGATTATTTACTAAATATCTTCCCTGTTATGCGTAATAGAGCTTTTAAAGCGAGTACTATAATATAAGTCCATAAAGTGGGCGGACCACGCGGAATATCATATCAAGCCCACAGTGGCCCTCGACCTAAGAAGGCCCACCCTCCATAGGTGGCTCGTATTTAGGCCCGGCCATGGGGACTTCGATTGGTACCATCGCAAATTCCACCACGACGATGCTAAGCTCGAGTGCTCATGCGGACAGAAAAAGACACCAGAGCACATAGCGCTTTGTCGTAAGACGCACGGCACTTTCAACCAGTGGTCTCTACGGCCGAGAACTCCCCCTACCACTAAGGAAGAAGCAGTCAGATAATTACAATCCCTGAAGCCAGGAGACTTCAAAGACCTCCTGGAGGTAACTGGCTTCTACTCAACGATCTGCACCAGGTAGCCCCAGCTAGGCCGGCAAAGCATGATAGTACGGTGCCTCGCGCACCAGACATCACCATCCTACACTAAAATACGCCCCCCTCCCCTACTACACCTCTCCCTCCGCCGACGCGGAGCTCTGCCCTCTTCAGCAAAGGAGACACCGAGAGGGGGCCTGGATGTAAAGGGATGGACACCTACGAGATGGGACTACAGCGGAGTGAGACTCCTTGAGATACCACTGGGTCGACACCATGGCGCCAACTAGTTTGCCGTTTCCTTTATTTGTATTATTCACTAGAACCACCGAACGGGGAAGCCTCGAACGGAGGGGGCAAAATGTAAGAAGATGGGCCCATAAGGCCTTAGCATAGATCAGACACTCAGCTCGGTCCGCCGACGCTGAGCGTTGAAATACCCTTAGGGAGGTTCCGGGGAGGGATCGAGGCTAGCACAATCCCTCCCGCCCGACGTTAATACTACTACTACTACTACTACTATAATATAAGTAACAGCTTTAAAAATACTGGTTTAGTTCTTTTAGATCCAAATTCGAATAATTTGGACCAATCATTATGCTTCTGAATCTCTCGCTTTATAGTTGAGGAGTATAAATCAGAGGAAGGTCCTAGATTTAAATCGACAGGAAATTTCGATTTTATAAGCTTTTCTAGTATCTAACGTGGATGACCATCTCCCGAGAAAGCTCTGGTAAGCTCTCCTTCCAGGCGATGGTATTGAGCTTGAAGATACTAGAGCAGAATCGATGCGAGATTTAGATTGCTCTAGTTTTTTGATGTTCCAAATTGTATCATCGTTGTCGTCGGTGCCAGGAGATAGAGGGCGCTCAGGATTCAGTTCAATGTGAGGCAGACTTTTAAAGCTGAATATTCAGCTTATCAAGTACATCTGATGGGTTCAAAGGCACTAAACCAGCAACTCTAAAGCTACTAATTATAGTGCTAGCTTTAAAATCAATATCACGGGCACCTCTAAAGAGAGGGAGGCAATCATATTTTTCAATAGAATTGATGCCGAGCCCCATTAGCTCCGCAACACCCTTTCCATATTCCCTCTTTAAAGACCCAAAACAGGCTACATTAAGGGGCCGTAAAAGACGAGATGCGCATAAATAAAGCAATAATATCATTTGCTTTACAATATCTCATCAAAAGCAGGTTGTAAATGCGAGTTATGGCCATCGAATATCAAAAGACAATTTACCATTTCTACTCCTTATATTAGGAATAATATGCCTTTCAAGGCAATATAGACCGATCGGAAAGCTAGTACAGCCATTAAAGCTCTTATTTAAGCTCCAATTAGCTTTCTCCGGTAGCCCATCAAACCATCGATACATAAACACCTTGCCTTTAAAAATCAGGTAGGGTGGAAGAGCATCTCCATTTGCTCTAATAGTCTCGATCACAGTCACTCGTGGTTTCCTGGCTGTAAAACTGCTCTCCGACCATGGTATTCAGCAGAGGTAATAGCATTTTCAGAGCCATTTACTCCCATCGCAAAACCTGATTCATCAAAATTGAAAATATCATCAGAGTGGATACCATATTTCGCGATAGTATTCTCAACAAGCTTAAACCATGGTAAAATGATCCTATGATCCTCAGGGAGCTCTCTTATAGTGATATCGACGTGGTCGATGGGGTTTAAGGTCAGGATGTCTCTTTATAAACCTAGTCACCCAGTTTTTACCGATAGAAATAGAGGTGTTGGTGGTGGTTGAAATTCGTGATCGGAGTAGTAAATTGGCCATATTTCGACACATAGCATGGGTAAGAGCTGCTCAATTCAATTCAATTCAATACCAAGTTCTATTAACCCGATCGAGCAATACTAGGCGCGTATATGCTATGCAGGCGCTTCAACCGTCCGAAGCAGGAACTTGTGCTCAACGCCATTTAGAAATCAAATACAAAAGAAATAGGACTGCTGTCCAACAGGTAAATTCCAAGTCCCATATTCCTTCTCCCGGTGCCAAACTCCTGTAGAATCTTCGTATTCTCTCCCCAGTTGGCATCTTCTTCCGCTCCCCTTCGTTGATCTTGTTCATGGTGTATTTTTGATGTCGTGGCCTGGGTGCTCGGTGCCCAGGTTTTTCACGGTGTCGTTTACCCATCATCGTCTTCTCCTACGCCCATGGCCGCTAGGCCTATCGATTTGTGGCCATCCTGGTCCGAGTCCGGCTCAATTTCAACATACCGGAACTGGCCCAGCAGGCCTGTTTGGTGCATAAAGTTCGCGATGTAGCTGATCGCCTGTGGGTGGGACATCAGCGCATCCTAGTCCGAATGCTGCTCAGCATCAAGATTAGTCGTACCAATTTTTCTCCTGAGCCATATTGTCGCTCGCGAGGGTAATATTCGAATATTATGACTGAGAATAGTGCTCGGTTTCTTACTGCAGTAAAAGGGAATTGAAGTTTACTGCAGTAGAAAGGAGTTGGTGAGCTTCAACTAACTGCTACTCAACACCGTAGACAATCCACCTATCTTGGTAGTGGATTCCTACTAGTTGAATATTGCAGTTGTTGTGAAGTCTGTCTGGTCTTTCATTGATGGGGAGAACTAACTACTTATAGTACATGAGGGTTCCTCCGTCCTGGACGAATGTAACCATTCGTCGGAGACAGAAGAGACGGTGAAGACGGAAGGAACACCACTGCCGCGAATACACATCGCTCAAGGGTGTCGTTTGCGATGAATGCATATCGTTCAGGGATGCCGTGATATTAATGGTTCCTCCAAGTAGTTATTCCAAACCGAGGGTTACCGCCTTCAGCGGTTCTGCTTCCATATGTCAACAACCTTGGTTCTTATACGGCTGTCGCAACATAATAAGCTTCAAAGATTCTCTGTAAGTCGATCGGGCTTGGTATTTGCAGAAAGTCGTTATAGCTCCGGAATGGATTTCGACGCACTTTTAGATATATCCATATTCTAGCAGCTTCGTTATAGATAGGCGGACGTCCACTTCTAGGGCGAGATTTAGTGGTTTTCGTGGCTTTATAGCGGTCGCGAGTAACATAGATAAATAGTGCTACGATTACAGCCATAGATAGCAGCAAGGTTAGTAGGCGACACACCATTTTCAAGGGCAAAGAGGATGTCAGCGCGTTGATCAGTAGAAAGTTCTTGATTTCTACCAAGGTTTCCACTAATCTCAGTGCCAAATGGAGCCATGGTTGGTATAAAAAATAAAATAAAAGAGCGGGTTTACGCGACGTGATCAAAACGCGCTAAAATACGGGAAACGTTGGAGATATTATCCTTTCTAATGTTCCCGTTTAACCAACAGATTTGCCATGTAATTTCCTGTATTACGCAAAGGTTTCCTCCATTGATATTATCCCTCTATCATCCTTCCATGAAAGATCATCTGACCCATTTGTGATATCATCCATCGGGGTATCTATTACACTCCAGCCACATTCGAAAACTGGGTATATAATTCTGCGACGGTCAAACGTTCGTCAGGTCCACAAAGAGTTTTTGCAATCAGGCTGCGCAATGTAGCGTCCTTTTGTAAAACTTCATATGAATTCAGGGTATCCTCGACCTGACTGGCCTCCAGGTAGGTGTTGCCATCCCTCTCAGTGAGAACAGACTTCCATAGAAGTAACAGTTTCTCATTGTTGTTGTCTGCGAGAGATGGTACAGACATCACCATCCAGGTCATTCCAAGGGCAAATGTATCCACTTTCATATCATAGGTAGTCATTCGAACGACCTCTAGATATTAAGTTAGTATCAAGACTGGTTAAGGGATTCTATTAGAGCTTACCAGGAGCGATATAGCCATCAGTGCCTATCGCATATTCGTTTGATGTGTCTTTCTGGAGAGAATAATCGAAATCCGCGAGTTTTAAAGTGTCACCATCAATAAGAACATTTGCGGGCTTGATATCACGGTGCATAACTCCCGCAGCTTGAATAACATTCACACCAGTGAGAATCTGTTTGAAGGCCTTGTTGACTGTATCTTGGCCCGAGGCAGAATATGTATCAAGTTTATCCGCAACCGAACCATCTGAAATATAGGGCATGATCAGATATCCAGCCTTTCTCCCTGCGCTGACCCAAACGTAATCAATAACATCAAGGATATTTATAGCCCCAGAAAACTGCTGTTGTAACGAAGCACCGTGTAGCATAAGAGGTCCTTGTCCCCGGCTTCGCTTCATCACAACATCTTGATCATAGTCATCTAGCTTGGCTTTAAATAGACTTGAATAGACTGTTTGTGCAATCAGGCTACTCCATGTGAGTGTACGGTCTTCGCAATCGAATTCAGAATAGTATGTAAGGCGCTTCTCTGCATTATCGACCGTTCCTTGTGAGGATGCATCAGGTACTTCTGCATAAGAATCATCGTTGGTTTCGCAGTAGTCATTGTAAGTGCTGTAAAGAGCCCATCCGTCGAGAGCAGTGGGTACATCATCTCGGCGGTTTAATAGATCAGGCTTATAAATCGGTCGAAGGGACCGATGAGCCGCGAAGGCGAAAGGTAGGAAAGCATTGAAGCTTAGTATAAGGAAAAAAATCTGGTAGAAAGCGCCCATATTGTTCAATCGTCTTCTAACAGGCTAATCAGTTCAATTTGATCAAAAGTAATACTAATAATGGCAGATAGCGAAGATTTCCAAGGGTCCAAGACTTATATAATAAGTCTTTAGATCTCTACCTATATCCCTGATATTTTGGCCCCATTTCTTCTCCGCTCTAAGCCGTATCTCGCCCCATTTTCTGGTCTTGATATTGCTTTGGCCCCAAACATAAGATCGGCTTTTAGAAATGTAATAGGGTGTTTTCCAGCTACTATATCCGCCTCAAAATATTTGTGGATGATTCGGTAAAAGTAAGCCCTTCGAGGGTCACAAGAGACAACTCACTCTCCTGCAAATTGTAAGCCCCTTCTGTCAGACTGTGGTATCGGGCCGTTAGAAAAAGCTAATGACATGAATAGGAGATGGATATCTCAGAGGAAGCAAGCATCTTACTTGACTCTACCAGTAGAATTCATCTAGAATATGTGATTTACTGACGTCTCTCTCGACTCGCCGAAGTATATTCTACCGGTCACATGGTGCAGATGATATTTTTTTTCATCTATACAAAACTAGATTCCCATCGGTGAAACATCGTATGTTACATGCTTGTGTGAAGGATTATGGCATCAATTCAATTCAATTCAAAGTTCAATTAACCCGATCGAGCTATACTAGTCGCATATATGCTATGCAGGCGCTTCATCCGTCTGAAGCAAGAACTTGTGTCCAACGCCATCCCAAAATCAAATACAAAAGAAAATCTAGGCAGTTGCCCAACAGGTAAATTTCCCCCTTGCCTCTTCCCACCTCCATTTCCCTTTATGCCCCTCCTATAGAATCTCTATATTCTCTCCCCAGTTGGCGTCTTCCTCTGTTCCCTTCGTCGATTGCGTTCTTGTTGTGTTTTCGATGTCGATTCCTAGGTGCTCGATGCCCAGGTTTTCACGGTGTCGTTACCCATCGTCTTCCCCTCCTGCTCCTATAGCTGCTAGGCCTATCTGTTCTTGGTCATCCTCGTCCGGATCTGGCTCAATTTCAACATGCCGGAACTGGCCAAGGAGACCTGTTTGGTGCATGAAGTTCGCGATGTAGCGTATTGCCTATGGGTGGTTCATCAGTGCGTCCTAGTCTGAATGCTTCTCAGCATCAAGATCAGTCGCCCTGATTTTTCTCCTAAGCCATATCCTCTGATCGGCGAATAGCGGACACTGGAGAAGGATGTGCATCGGAGTCTGCGATCCTTCGTCGCAGCTACACCGATCAGAATCAATCTCGTTGATCTTGTAAAGCCAGTGGCGGAGGCTAATGCGCAACGATCGTATCTGGATGATGATCGACGCATATGGCCTCGATATTCCCTCGTAGAGTCGTAGCACCTTCTTCGTCGGCGCCTCTACTAGCCGCCGTGTCGGCCTTACTGTGCGTTCCTCGCCCACTGTTTTACCTATCGTTCTTTGAATTTGGCGCGTACCCCGCTATAGGCAGCGGCAGCCACTCGGAAGATCTCCGCCTTCGAATTGCCAAACTTTGAATCGACTGCAGTCTCCTTCGCGGCTTGATCAGCGTCTTCGTTTCCTCTGATTTCCGCGTGAGCTGGGATCCATTAGATCGTTATTTTCGCTGGTGTGCACACCCTAATGGTTTATACGTGCTGGTATATTAAGTAGATCACGTATTGTCCTGATGGGCGCTGGGGGTTCTATAGCGCCTGGATCGCTGCTTAGTTGTCTGAGAAGATGATGAGCTCTAGAGGGTCTCGACCACCTTCCTTCGCTCGAAATCTTCTTAGATCTTGCGAGGCCTCTTGCGTGACTAGTTTCCGAAATTTTTGAATAGCCATTTCGATACCATGGAGTTCGGCCATATGGACTATGGTCGACTGGCTGTCACTGAGTTACCTCCTATCATCAATTCCCTCTAGAGTGTTGGTAGAGGCAGCCCCAACTTGTCCCCCTTTTCCGCTTCCGTCTGTGTAGAGGGTTAGGAGTGGTAATTTATTAAGCCTTGCTAGGGTCGCCCTAGTATCAATTTCATTATATTCCTGCTGGGCCAGGTTATAGTTATGAATGATTCCCTTTATCTTTTGTTCCCATGGGGCGATCATAAATGCCCTTTTTGATTCCTATTGGTGTTGTCCTAGGCTAAGGACTATATTCCTCTTCCATCTAAGGGCTTCTAGTAGGCTGTAACCAGAAAGCTTGACCTACTTTTTCGACCTTTCTTTGCTTAGGTATGGTGGTCTCGCCTATTTAGGTCCTGTTTAGATCCTTATGGCTGTTTCCTCCGTGATTTGTCCCATCTGAAGTCGTATTAGAAGGAGATAGAGTTCCACATCAAGAGCCGCAGCGGACATGCTCTTAAAGGCTCCTCCTATCATAATCGCGGCCCGTTTCTATATTTTGACGAATTCGTTGACTAGTCTATTTTGTTGGGTGGGCCAAAAGACATTAAGTAGCTTCGACAGGCCTCCTTGCATAGACCACTACCCTAGTTTTTCACCTAGTAAATTCAAGGCTTCAGGTTTAAGGTGCACCAGGCCTCTCCCCGTAGGTGTCTCTTAGTTTGCTCCCTAAGCATACAACATAGGCAGGTTAACTAGGACGACACCGCTTTGATTGACTAAAGTCGATCTCAGGCCCTTAGTGGGAGTGAGGTAGTTAACTCCCGGCTCTCTGTACACCGACACGCGCATCCGTCCTCTCGGGCTATATAGATAGTCTCTTCATAGGTCCCGGCCCTATCGCAGTGGTTGCCATTATACACCACGCCCCGGAAGAGTATGAGCTCACACTCTCGTTTCGCGTTACCTAGAGAGGTCTCCCTCTACTAGGCCGTCCGTATCTTGCAGAGAGTCCTTTTTGACTTATATACACTCTAACCAGCAGCGTATGTCGGCCACTCTCCACTAACCAAGCTTGGTCCCTGGGACTGACCAGGGTCAACAGGCTGCCCGTGGCTAAGCCTCAATGAGTTCCGTCGATTGCCATTAGTTAAATACTAGTATTTTCTAGAATCCTTGTGTGTCTCCTAGGAGGGTGCCCGTGTCTCGGTGGTGCCCATGTCTCGACGATGGCCGGTCTAGAGTTTGCCCGTGGCTAAGCCTTAACGAGGTCTCTAGCAAACGGAATCGTCGAGTCTTAACGAGTTCCGAGCCTTAACGAGGTCTCTAGGCCTTAAACAAGTTCTGTCCAATATTAGCTTAACTACCTGCGTTACCAGTTCACTACCGCCTCGCCACATCTCGCACGATGTGATCTCAGACCGTATACAAGCTCAGGGGTGTCCTGTCTTCTTTTTAGGGCGACACCACGTTCGCTAGTAGGATTATGGCATCGCGACTATGATGATGACGATGTCGCTCGAAAGGGCGATATTCGAATATCGTAACTGAGAATAGTGAGCTCCAACTAACCACTACTCAACACCGTAGACAAACCCCCAAGTATAGTGGTCTCTATATTACTGAATATTGTGGTTGTTGTGAAGTCCGTCTTTTCATTGATGGAGAGAGCTAGCTACTTATAGTATATGGGTGCTCCTCTGTCCTGGACGAATTCGTCCGAGACAGAAGAGACGGTGAAGACGGGACATTACTGTCGCGAATGCACATAGCTCAAGGGTGTCGTTTGCGATGAATGCATATCGTTCAAGGATGCCGTGATATACTAATCTAGTTCCTCCAAGTGGTTATTCCGAACCGAGACTGCCTTGGCAGAAGCTTTTCGGCCGAAATAATTTCCGTATGTTGGCAGACTTGTTTCTCGGCTGTCGCAACAATTAGATATACATGAATTCTAATTATAAAAATCGTATTTTTAGCTAATAATTAGTATACTCTAAAAGAATATATATCCTTCTCTACAATTAGATATTACAGGTTAGTAAAAGTTATTATAAATTTTTTTTTTTTTCAATAATAAAGAGCATTTTAATAAATTATTACTGTAGTTTGATTTACTCAACTTTTTCTCTGTCTGTCTAGACTTGCTGGAATATTTTTAGGGCTTTATTTAATAAAGTGACCCCTACTTT
The DNA here is from genome assembly GCF_028828555.1 of Penicillium taxi. Taxonomy (NCBI): domain Eukaryota; kingdom Fungi; phylum Ascomycota; class Eurotiomycetes; order Eurotiales; family Aspergillaceae; genus Penicillium; species Penicillium taxi. Next base: position 4,401,441 of record NW_026643207.1, on the reverse strand, counting down.
TTAATAGAGGATCTTTTTCTTTTACAGAATCCTACATAGGTCTAGTGCCGTATTCTAATACTATACATAGCAGCTCCAAGTGGTACAACAAAGCACAACAGGTAGTATTTGACCATTCAAACCCAGCGGGAATCATTAGCGTTTGAATATGTTATGCTGCCACGGGAAGAGATCATGGAGGACAAAAGGGCCACTGAATCTGGAATATACATAGGCGGTTTTTTAAACTTTACAAATCAAATCCGACGGCAGAAAAAAACACCTTAGCTCTAAAGTTAGACATGTAGTGAGGTTTTAAATATAGCCACTTCGATATCAAAGTTTATAGATAGTTGAGTAATTTCTGGAAAAGATCCCACCTATATTCGTTTATAAGAATGCATAAAAATTATAATGATGTCCTAGAGTTATTTTTTATTCCTTCTCTCAATAAATTGTAAATTGAATAGAATAGGCTGTACTTTATCGATGAACATTATTTAAGATTTCTTGTAGACAGTCTAGTATCTTGCTGTAGTTACAGTATAGATATTCATAATAGAATATAATAATGACAATTATCTTAAAATTTTGATTGAATAATAAATTACGGTACATAAAAAACTTGCTGTTTTTTCCAATAAGAAGGCTAATAATAAGTGTCATGAATAAGAGCGTTAGAAGAGATGGGAACGGTGAGTAAATCTATCGATTTAAGCCTATTTAGAAAAGGTTACTCAATAATACCTAGTAATATAGCTAAGCCAATAGTTTATAATAACTCTATAGTGAGTAATTATAATTATTAAAAATTAAAGCAATCATCTTCATTTCTACTATAATAGATAGAAAGTCAGTCTCGCCAATTTATAGAGTTATGACCACCTTTTGATTAAATATACAAGTCCATATAGTATATGTAATTCATCGATATTGAAGAGGATATTTCTGATGTACTTCAACTAAACATTAGACATTATATATATCATAGAAGAAAAGGGAAACCTATTGATAAATGAATATCACCTCAGATGCTAGTATTTGCAACAACTAATTTTATGCAATACTAGAAAAGAGAATTCATTGGTAAAGTCTTTATTTATCAGAAGTTGTACGTAAAATTTCACTCATTGAGTACAAAATTTACTAAATCTCAATCTTATTAAAATAATTCTAAGGTTGTGTTATTTTTGTCTATTTTATATAGATATATATTAAAATCTGTAATCTAGAAGTAAGTATCTTTGAATTTTGAAATATGTGTGAAATCCAGTGATGATTTTTGAAAATTTAAAATCTAAAATCTTATCAAAATCGGGCGGGATTCGCGGCAAAAATCCAATTTCGTTATAAGTCCGGTCGTATTTATGAGGGAAAGATTTCCTGAATGAACAAGAGAAATTTCTGTGATAACGGGAAGATTCTTTAGCAGTGTAGTTTTGAGTATGTATATATCAAATACATGGTAGTGCTATATATGATGTGATGTTATCGATTGTAATCTCATACACACATATTTTATTTATTATTGGCGTCCTAAATAGGCAATTATTCCTGAGGCATAATATCCAGGAAATTTCCGAGCGGATCGGCCTACTTACGGCAAGAATGGGACCGAATGCCAAGCTTTCCATCTCTACTGGAGTGAATAGTCACGAAAAACTTTCCAAGGTCTAGATATATAGTTTTTTTAAATTGATTAATCAGATAATACCAGCTTATCTCACTCTCAGTGTTAGAACTTGTGGCTATTTCCATCGCTTTTCTCTCTTCAATCCATCTTCTCGTAACGTGCGCCATACGCTATACGGCTATGTTTATGTACATACCACTTGCGCAGCTCCACACTGTGTTCTAATTCCTCTTCCCTCCTTAGTCGATCCTCCCTAAACAGCTATATCTTCCCTAACCTTGGAAAGAGGATAAAAAGGGTGGAGGGACGACTAGTTATTGCTTCGGGAGAAGTTGAGAAGTAAGAAATTGCTCAGAAAGTCTAGGGTTCACCGCAGAACTAATATCTTAATGATAAACCAAGATATATCAATGCACCCAAAAGATGAATGACATTCTAATTTGAGGGCAGGTAGCATTCTGTGAGAACTGCAACTCCGGGCAGGAGCGGTATGGCAGCCTAGTATAATCCTGCAATACGTAAGATTGTGACCGGATTCGCTTATATGGTAGCTAGCGCACCGAATCTCGCCAAAACGTTAACTCATCTTTTCTCAATCCTGATGCATTCAACTTCTCGAGGTCCTAAAGTGTAGGAACAAAATGATACACTCCCCTCATTTACAATATTGGAGCTCTTGCTAGGGCGCCTGGACAGTTTACTCGTTCAATGCTCCCAAGCCCATTTACATTTGACCTCATATCTATTTTAACGTAGTCAGGTGCCAATTTACTGGTATGTACGATTTATCTCCTGCTGCCCAGTTGGGCTGAGGTTGCCAACACCCTTCAGGTGTGCAAGTCTGTAATGTCTAATATGTACCAAGAAGATATGGATGGAAGTTGCAAGGATATAGGATATTATTGTCTACCTTATATGTAGGAAGGAAAGTAGAAGTAAACAAGATCATGTGATGACGATAAAGATCAGATATTCCGATTATCAAAGTGGAGTCCGGGATGAAGATCATGTGCATGTCGGAAGCCGGATAAGAAATGATAGCGTCTTATCATTGTGGATCTATTGGATACCATTCAAGTTTAATAAGTGGAGTCTAAGGTGATCAAGAGTAGATATGACGATGAAGTCACAAGGTAATTTAATTTCGGATTTATTTCTGATCATAAATCGTCAGGAACAGGGTGAAATAACAGGGTCAAGGAACAGGGTAAAGGTGCAGGAAGAGGGAAAAAAAAGAGCTTGATATCCGGAATATGAAGTGTTTGAAAAGTAGGTGCCTAATAAGGAGGGGGCTGAAATCACATGTCGAACTGGGCGTCAATACACAATACGGTATCAATACGGTATACTAGTATTGTTAAATGACCAAAACAAAGGGAAGAAAGGGAAAAGGTCGAACCGTGGAATTGCCTCGTGAGTCAGACTAAAACAAGATAGAAGAGAAGAGAATTGACCAAAGAAAGACAAGTAAGAAAAAACAAGGCAACCTAGGGGGAAATCAGATTGAAGGTGGGAATGATTGGACGGAGTGCTTCACTCCTAGGGGATTGATTAACCTATAAGAGGATTGCCCGCAATAGGATAATGTTGTCATGAGGTGCTATGAGATGACAGATGACTCTTCTGATGTTGAACGCCACTTAAGTAAATTACAGATACAAATTACAAATACAAAATACCAAAACACAGCCCCCTGACTCATCCTACTCCGTTCTTATAAACTCGCCTTCCCTGAAACTCGGCCATTGACTTCTCTTATCCCCGTTGTAATTGCCACTGATCCTAAAAGGGTGCATTCACTTCCATTGACTTCCCACCCTTTCTGGTAATTGGACTTGATTTATTAAAGAATCTGAAAGAAAGAAACCAAAATACAACAATTACCTTTGTATATGATTTGAAATCTCATTGACCTTCTGATCTTACTTCTCTCTCGCTCTTTCTTCCCTTTTCCCCTCTCACCTCCCTCTCTCACCTCACCCCAAATCTCACTCATATCTTACATCTTACGTCTTACTCCCTGTATCTACACTTTCAACCCCCTTCCTATTGTGGAATGACATCGGGATTACAGGATCCGGGAAAACGTCCATTCATCATGAATCGTCTTCCTGTTTCTAGTTTGATGTCTCCTCCAGAGATGAAGCCACTGGAGGGCTTCCAATCGTCCCCATTAATCCAGAGAGACTCTACTTCACTGGATATCAAACTGCCTCCTATCTCAGCTGATCGCAAGCGAACCCAGTCTGAGATGGACTTGCCATCGCCCCCTGTTACCCCGTATACGGGTACCAAGAAGCAACCATCTCACACCGCAGAGCAGATTGACCGTGATGTGACTTCATCTCGGGATCCAGTCTTATTTCCTCGCCATGACTCTGTTGCTGCTGCTTCGGAGGAGCCCCTCTTCGGTCCCATTCCCCCTCCTGCTGCAGAGGCTTTGGTCGAGCAGCACATCAAGTCACATATGGCTAGGTTTGACAATAAACGCAACAAGCCTACCCGTGATGAGTATATGCTGGCGCTATCATGTGTGCCTATCGTTTCCACCCAGTATAACCGCAATCCGGTCGCTTGGGCCCGAGAGGAGCGGCAAACACTAGAGCGCCAGCTGCTCTTGATGCATCGCTACCGACCGAGCCATGTGGATACCAAATTGAAGAAGATCGCCCCCGCCCCTTTGAAGAAAGCTGGAGTGGTATCCCCGCGCGTCCAGCGCACCCGAGTCAAGAGAACCCCTAAATCTACCCCAAAGCATCAGACCTTGGATAACTTTGATTCTTCCCCTTCGGCCTCAAAACCTCGTACCCTAGGTACCAACCGTGATGACACCGATTTCCATGCCCTTCAAGATTACTCACCTTCGCTGGAGACGTTGGGCAACAACGTCAAGGCATTAAAGGCAGACTGGAAAGGGCAGATGTTGGATTTGAGCGATGACCCAGACCGGAGTCTTCTTAGTCTTGCTGAGGTTCATCTTGCTTCAACCCTCAGACTTTCTTGTGCAACATACCTGTGCAGTAAGCGTCGTATCTTCGAGGCTCGCCTGCGCGCCCTGGTCGTCGGCAAAGAGTTTCGCAAGACCGATGCCCAACAGGCATGCAAGATCGATGTCAACAAAGCTAGCAAGTTATGGACCGCCTACGACCGTGTCGGTTGGTTTAAACCCGAGCATTTTCAACAGTATTTGAACTGAGAGATATCTATTCGACTGAACTCTTTGCACTCCATGCACTAACCCTCAATTCTCTCAATCATCCCTCGTCTCACCTCACATTGGCATGTTATCTCACCCCACGAGAAACCGAGCCTAGCTTCTGGGTCCACCCAGTTATTAATACTCAGTTCTTCTGTGTGAACCCTAGAAGTTGATCCGGTAGATGTCCATATGACGCCGAACCATCCCAACAGTCTGATTTTGTGCTTTTTCCCCGCCCACTTAATGTCCGCTACGCTTCACGAAATGCCTTTCTTTTTCCCTTTTCTGATCACTCAACTCATCCATACACACAACAAGACCTCAATCTCTGTGAGATGTGATTGCTTCTAGGTTGATACTTGGCTCTTTTCGGTTGCTGGTGTTTGGTGTCTTTTGCTATTCCTTTTCATTTCCTTTTCTCCATCTAGAATGGCAGGTTTTGGGGCTCACATATCTGGTGTCTCTTATGACTTTTGTGTCTTCTTGTCACGTTTTTAATGTCCATTTTTTCCCTCCCTTTTTGGCTTTCTCGATGGTTCCTTTGACAAGATCAATAGGGACAACATGATACCCTGACCAGATACGATTCCTTTTTAAATGATATCCCCCTATTTTAAAGAAACTTCTCGTATTAAGCTCTCTTTAAACTTCAGATCCTCAAGCATATCTTCTATAAATATATTAGCTAAATCTGCGTGGCTTATAAACTACTGTAAATTGGTTCAAATGTGGGGCCGGCTGGACCGCCAATCCAATTTAACTCCGCCCATCGCCACCTTTTTCTGACGTCTATCCCTGTCATCTTCTCTTGAACATCTCTCCCCTACCCACCCTTTCTTCCTCTCACTATACGCGCAACACGCCAGAGCCATGTCACAGGGAGACGTGACGGGCGCCCAGTCCATCTCTGAACAGGAGCAGGTCAGGGCCTCCGAGGCTGATAAGAAGCCCAAGTCCCGACGACCCGCCAGTGCGTCCCCCTACAAAATCTCTCCAGGCCTCTTTTTCCCCGCTAACTTGCCATTAATGCTCAGATACCGCTTTCCGTCAGCAGCGCCTGAAAGCCTGGCAGTAAGTTTAAACCTTCCTGAGCCAGATGCCTCATTCCCCCCTCTTCCCGCCTTTTGCGCCTAAAATAACCAACACCTCCAATAGACCAATTTTGACCCCTAAAAGTGTTCTCCCTCTCTTCTTTATTGTGGGAATCATCTTTGCCCCTCTAGGTGGTGTCCTTATCTGGGCAAGCTCGTTGGTATGCATGATATAATTGCCAATCCGACACTACACAATCTGACGCGCCTCTTTCAACAGGTCCAAGAAATTAGCATCGACTATAGCGACTGTGTCATCTCAGCCCCAACTGACTCGGAGGAATATATTGCCGACAAAGTTTCCACAACATTCAAAGCACAGTCGAGCCAAACCCCTTCATGGAAGAAAACGTGGAATGCGACAGCGAACACATATGTTTGCCATCTCTACTTCGAAATCCCGGAATCAATGGGACCTCCCGTCTTCATGTACTACCGTCTTACGAATTTCTACCAAAACCACCGTCGATACGTGCAGTCTATGGATATGGACCAATTGAAGGGTATCGCAGTTCCAAGCCACACGATTCACACCGGCAACTGTGACCCCCTTACCACTGATCCTGTTTCCAAGAAGCCGTACTATCCCTGTGGCCTGGTCGCAAACTCCCGGTTCAATGACTCTATCCAAAGCCCTATCCTTCTAGCTAACGAACCGACTACCTATCAAATGACCAAGAAAGGAATTGCATGGGAGAGTGACAAGGCGTTGATCAAGAAGACCAATTACCTGGCATCGGATGTCATTCCTCCTCCAAATTGGTCGAGCTATAACGGCTCGTACACTAATGAGACTATACCGAATCTTACCGATGATGAGGATTTCATGGTTTGGATGAGAACCGCTGGTCTGCCATTCTTCAGCAAGCTCGCTCTCAGGAATGATGATTCTTCCATGCAGAAGGGGTCTTACCAATTGGATATCATTGATCGTAGGTTCCAATCTCTTTACTATTACTGAATACCTTACTAATATCAAATTCAGAATTCAATGTTACCGAGTACGACGGGACAAAGTCCATTTTGCTCTCCACCCGGACAGTGCTTGGTGGAAAAAATCCATTCATGGGAATCGCGTACGTGGTTGTCGGTGGAGTATGTGTGCTATTGGGAGCTCTGTTCACCGTCGCTCATCTAGTCCGGCCGAGGTAAATGATCCGTATCCCTTTGTTTCTCTGCACGAAAATACTTACCTATCTATTTTTATTAGAAAATTGGGTGACCACACTTATCTGACCTGGGATTCCACTAACCAACCTAGTACGGCTATGGCTACAGGGCGGGATGACAGAATGCGATCCAGTGCCTAGGTCACTGGTCCTATTTTATCTGTCTAATATCATTCTTTTCACTATTGCATGGGTTGATATTGTGAATAAATAGGCGTTTAATATGGTGTTTTTATGTAATTATTGACTACATCTTCAGCTAAATTTTCTTGAATCTAGGCTCCCGAAGAATGCCCCTACCCTAAATGTGATATTTTCTTCATTATTACTTCATTGGAAATATCTCTCACCTCTCTACTCCTCGTATTCCTTTTTCTTTCCTATTTGTTTCGTCTTCTGATATCACGACTAAAAACCTCTATTCTGTTCGATCAATCTTCTTGCTGTTGAGTGTCCTCATCATCAACAAAGGAAGATGAAATCAATAGGGCCTCACACTATTGTCCTTGGTTTTGGTGAAAATATAGGCTGCTTCTACGAGGAGAAGCCCATTCCTTGCGACACTTAGATTAAACGCACCAAGTTCAGGATGAGAGAATATCAAAAACCGCCTTGGGATCAACAAGCGAAGAAGACCTCCATGGTAACAATTAAGCATTCTTTCTTCTATATCCCTCTGTAACCTCATCCAGTTCGTTGAGGAATTACTGGACTTCCGATCAACATTCAACAGTTGGCACATTTATCTCCACTAAGTCATGTTCTGGGTCGATCTTCGCCTTTGATGAATGCCCCTTGCTTGGACACATACATTCCACCTTGACGCAGCATTCTTCAGACTCATGGCATAGTCAGCGAGATTCAGGGAGCTAGCAGACCATTGTGGCCATATAGCGAATAGATCGCAAGTCCCCTTTCGTTCATGGACGGGGTTTGTACCAGGGCACGCACTTTTCACCAATATGGGTTGTCACTCCTTTGCATCGCTCGTGGTTATTGTCGCAACCATTTTCCTTCTGCAGGTACACTGCAGCCCCATCATATCTCACGTTCGCGGTATCTGCGCCACTGAGAATCCAGACGCGTCTTTCTTAAATTCACTCCTTCAAGTCAAAAGCGATGAGGCCCGATTGATTCCTGCTGGGTCGGAGGCTCGTCAGAGCCCCATAGAGATCGAAACATGGTTCCATATCATCAGCAGCAGGTCAGAAGTGAGCCAGGTCTCTGATGACATGATTAATTCTCAGGTTTGACTTCCCTACACCTCATATATATACGACAACACTAAAACACCATAGCTTGCTATCTTGCAAAATGCATACGAAGATGCCGATATCACTTATCGGCTCCGAGGTATCACCCGCCATGTCAATGATCTTTGGGCCCAAAACGGTGACGATCTGGGAATGAAGCAAGCAGTGCGACAGGGAACCTACCAAACCTTGAACGTGTATTTCCAAACCGATCTTCGAGCCTCTGTAGGACAAGACGGACGCATCGACAATGGCGGAACCATCAAGCCCAAAGACCTCGCTACTAGTGTCTTGGGCTTCTGTACCTTACCCGATCCGCAAGTAAATGCATCAAGCTCACCCACCGACTATGTTAAGGATGGTTGTAACATCTTAGCCAAAACGATGCCTGGCGGGTCACTGGATCTATACAATCGCGGCGGAACCGCTATTCACGAGATTGGCCACTGGAATGGCCTCTTGCATACCTTCCAGGGCGAGTCATGCTCTGGAGACAACCCTGGAGACTATATTCCCGATACACCACAGCAGTATTCCCCTACGGATGGATGCCCAGTTCGAAGAGATTCGTGTCCTAGCCTCCCAGGAGTCGACTTGGTCCACAATTTCATGGACTACTCATCTGATGTCTGTTATGAGAGCTTCACCCCGGGTCAGATCCAACGGATGAGGAGTATGTGGGCCGCAATGCGCGCAGGCAAATAATTGTAAAATGCAGAGCTCGATCGGGGATCGATATGTTGGAAATTTACTTTACTAGCATAGTAGGCTTTGGAAAATGTGAATAACATTTCACTCAGAGCATTGTCGCCAAAATACGAGTTTTAGCCGCCGTTTCTGAAATCCAAAATGAGTAATGAGTACTATTTTAACTCGAAGTAGAAGAAAATCACACGAGGGGACATTTTATTCCATTATTGTTTAGTTCAATTTGAACGAGGTGAATTCGGACATTGTACATGAGCTATCGAAACACAGACCGAACTAGCGCTTGCGCTTGGTACCACGGTCATCATCTGCCATATTGATCTCTCGATCCTGGCGTTTGGCTTTCTTCTCAAGCTCATCCCAGTCCTCACCGCTCTCCTCATCACCACTGTCTTCCTCGCTTGCATCAGCACTAGCATCGTCATCAAAGTCGCTGTCTTCCTCGGAACTTTCGGAGGCAGCTTCCAACTCGGAATCGCTCAACTCATACGCCGACTCTTCTTCCTCATCAGAGCCCTCGTCATCGGATTCTGCCGCCAAGAAGGACCAGCCACCGTCAATGAAGAAGTGGTGGGGGTCACTGGACACTGTTTTCATGATGGTGCCCCAGTTCAGGTTCAGCGGGCCATCGGTGAAAGCAATGTCAACGGAGTCAAGCCAGTCCTTGACACTTTCAAGTGCCTCCATTGGAATCGTATTGACATGGACCGGGGGTCGAAGGAAATCCTTGAAAACGAAGACAAGATCGAAATTTTTGAGTCCGAACTATAATCATGTTAGCAATGAGGGTTCTGGGCATGAACCGTCGTGTCGACATACCTGAACTCGCTCAAGATGAGCAATCTCAATTTCATTAAGGGTAAGCACCATGAAAGGTGGCTCGGTGAGTTGCACGAGGGCATCTGTTGTGGGCTGAATCAAGACGTTGGAGCGGCTAGGCACGCCAGTGAAGCCAATCTCTCGGAATGGGATATCAACATCCACACCCTCCTCCTTTCCGGCATCGGCGATTTTCTCTGCGAATGCCTTGAACTCGCGGTCAAGTGCGGCTCTCCGACGTCTTTCTTCTTGCTCAGCCTCAAATTCCTCCTCATCTCCATACCGATTTTTGCGTCTACGATTGCCAGTTTCGTCAAACTGCATGTCAGTAGCCTCACGGTAAAACTGTACATCTCGAGTCTTTTTCTTTCCGATCATGATAGGGGTCTTGAGGTGCACATGGATAAGCACGATCATTTCATGAGCACATGGCTGGAAAAAGAGATGTTTGACGTTGCTGAAGAGCACATCAACATGATCACTGCGGAAAGGAGACACGTACCGGAGACCGTTCTGATGGATCTCCACTTCTCCCGGTACTCGTTTGCCATCAAGCATAGGCCGAAGGAACACATCAGGCAGTTTGGTGGGACGCCGGTCTGTATTCATTTTAGCAACAACGCAAGATTTTTAGGTATATAAGCAACTCACTTCGAATCTCCACAAGCTTGTCTTGTTCCACCACATCCTCCAACTCCTTCTTCTCCTGCTCCCGTCGCAACGCAGTCTTACGTAGTTCGGTAATATCACTTGCAACCTTCGCCATCCGATCAGCATCTTTGGATCGCAGTGTCAAGTTTCGAACAAAGTGAGCGGATGGGTCTTCAAAGGGCTGGTCATCCTTTCTGCCGACACCTTGACCAGGAGAGAGGAAATTGATACGAAGATAGGCATATTCGCCCTCGTCACTCTTGCTGGCGTTCTTGATTGTATTGATGTGGAATGGCACTGGCCGACCCATGATTGGCACAATGATAGTCGCAGCCCGTTGATCAACGTATACCACAAGATCCTTGACCTTGGAAGGAAGTTGGTTGTCTCTTTTGTAGGATTCAAACCGTTTGAACTTCTTCTGAGTCACGCCATTATTATCTCCGGTAGTATTTGCGTACTTGGCCAGTCCTTCCTTGGTCTTCTTGGTGGCCAATTCTTTTTGGTGCTCACGACGACGGGCTTCGGATCCATCTTGGAGATTGGCTTGTCTGTCGGTACGAAGCTTTCCGCGGGTTGGGTTAGTACTCACCACGGCACTGGCCTTTGGTTCCTTTTTCTCCTTGACGGGCTTTTCGGGCTCATCGTCACCAAAGTAGAATGAGACCGAGTCCATGTCAATGCCAGCATCTTTAGTGAAGTTATGAGGACCGTTTTCTCCCACGCGGACTGTGTCAGTGATAACCATGGAGTAGGTACGATTGCCCTTGGCATCATCATCCTTGACGTCTGTCAGCCCAACAGTGATGGTCAGGGTCATGCCATTCTTCAACACACGGTTGTTTTTGGCATTGATGACCATGTTCGAGTCCCGTAGTTCGATGCCAATGCCTGCTCCAAAGCTCTTAATCAAATGGGACTCGAGCTCCGGTTTCTTGGCTCGTACAAGGGTCAAGGCCTTGCTGTGTACATCTTTTGCCACTACTCCGTCGCGAATTTCCTTGAGAACCGTCTCATGGAGGTTGACCAGGAAAGAGTAATTTCCTTCCTGAGATTTGCTGGGATCCACCAAATATGTACGCGCAATCAGCGCGCTGTATGTTTTGTAACGGATTCCAAAGCTGCAAATAATGATACCAGCCTCGAGATTCTTGTTGTCCGATTTGGCAGTCAACTTGAGGTCATATGTACCACCACTCTGGATAACGGGCTCATGAGACCAGTCAATCTGCTCTGGGTCAAATTCACCCGAAAGGCGGGCAGTCTTTTTGAAAAACTTGACATCGTCGACTTTGTTATCGACTTTGGCGGCAAGGGCTTTGTGAGTGATTTGCTTTTCCTCGTCAAGCAATCCAGACATCTCATCCACAAAGTATTCCGACATCAGAGCACTGCATGCTCGGGATGCATTGCGAATGGCAATCTATTACCTCCGTCAGAAATTTCTCTTGAAGTTATCACGAGGTCACAATATTAATCTTACCAGCTCCTCAGGATCTTTGATAGAAAGGACGGCCGAAAGAGCAGGTGTGACATCAACTTCCTCCACATCCTTTGAAATAGCTTCCAATGCGCGTTTCCAATCATCAGCGAATGGCCCAATTGTGGTATTGTTAGATAAGGTTCCGACTTTTTTCTGTGATTCAAAAGGTGATAGTGAGCTTTAGTTCCTGAGTAATGCTATAAGAAAAGGACTCACGCCTGCAGTCTTGATACAATCGATGCATTTTTCGAAAGCTCTGGTTTTAGACTCTGGGTCTTTGGTCACCACTAGAATCTCAAGAGGGATCTTGCCGCCCTTCAAGGGTTCCAAGATCTCGGCTGCAAATTCCTTATATTAGTCAAGTGGAATATGGCTGAACTGAGCGTTGTATTCATTACCTTTCTTCGGCGTAGTCACCACCAGTAGAGTTTCTGTGGTGAGGACAAAAAGAGTAGTTGGAAATTCGTATCCGAGAAGCCAGAACTGATGACAATATAGTTAGTAGAGGAATGGCATAAACGCAGGATATTACATACGTTCAAGGCCTTGTTTTTCGGGAAGTTACTCTCATCCCTATCGGTCTTGCCCATAAGGATGACGATTGAATCAATGCCCCCAAAAAGGGTATTTCCCGAGCGCTTGTCTGCCTTCCATGACGAAACCAAGTTGGACAGATGGGTGGAAAATGTGGTTTTATCGATCACGACCTTATCGGCCATGTTGAGCGGAGAGAAAGGTCTGCTAGCAAGATCTGCTAGCAGCAGCAAGAGCCTCGGAAAATGAAGTTGAACCAAGAATTCAAGTCGCCTTCAATAAGGGAGTTGAAATAGGGTGGAAAGAGGGAGACAAGGGGTCGCGAAATGAGGATGGAAGGATAAAGGGAAGACTGATGGGGGTTGGGGGTAAATCCCTGGTGTAGGAAGGAAGAAAGGAACAACGCGAAAAGCGCGTTTGTCTTCAGCCGTGTACAGAGAGAGCGAGAGCTACCGCCTAGTTTTGCCTCTTGCGGGAAAGTGGCCCCGCAACGAACTTGTAAAGCTCTTGCTTCCTTGCTTCCTCTTCCTTTTCTCCACAGTCTCAACGACTGCAAGCTCAAAGATGTTTTTCTTAGTTGCTTCTTTTCTTTGAGATCTCTGTGTACGAAAAAAAACACGACAAAGAAAAGACCCTAAGCTAAATTGGTCTATGGTAGACTATATCTTCAAGCTCAGGGACCACGATGCGATGTTTGCTCTGAGGAGCCCTATAAACGATGACATCGATGAATCCCATCTATCTTGAACCCCATATTCCCGATCCAAATAACCCTCGAAGAAAGTCGCGAAATGATGCGGCGACCGGAGCATCCGCTGCGGGTGTACGCGCGCTGAGTGCGCAGATGGTGGCCTTCTACTTCAGAGCACCTATCAAAGCCTTTTTCCGCACTCGAGTTGAGTATGATAGCTTGGTCCTTTTCTCAACTCTGATGTAATTTGGCTATGCTAACCTCTGGACCTAGTTATATGGTATCTTTACTCCCTTCGACTCGCTCACGTTTTCGCAGGCATTTATACTGACAATCTCCTCTCTTCTTCTCATTTGAACAGGCTTTTGCAAGGGCTGTCAATCCTCGTGTTGCTGAGGGAAAATGGTCATTACATACTACAACTCCGGGGTTATTGCTTCATGCTGTTCGAACATATGGGTGGCAGTTTATTCCGAATCAAGTCTTACCGCCTCTACTGGCGAATGCAGGGTGAGCCACTCTGCAAGACCTGTGTGAGGTTTTAATATCTGACTTTTTTTCTTTTTTTTTCCTTTTGATAGAGTTGGTGCCGTTCTCTACACGTCTTACCTTCAGGTGCTCGGAGCCCTCCATGAACCTATCTCCCAGGGGCAAAAACGTGTTTGGCCTCCTCCTACTCCTCTAGCAACCTTTACAGCTGGGTTTACAGCAGGCACAATCCAGTCTCTTATTGCAGCACCTCTAGATGCCCTACAGGTCCGCCTACAGATCAGCGACATGCTGGAAGGACAGTATAGAAGCATGTGGCACTACGGGCACCACAAACTTAACCAGATCGGCCTTCGGGGAGTCTTTGCTGGCTGGGGTCTCTCCTTTCTGCGGGACGCGTTCGGATATGCCGTCTTCTTCTCGTCATTCGAGTATATCAAGTCACAGTCATATTACTCTTTCATCACGTGGTATTATGGATCCTTGCACCCTGCGCACCTGGAAAGTCTCCCATCACCTGGGTCTAGTGACCGGGGTGTGCCTCTTATCAAGCCCCACTATGCACTTGAACCGTGCTTTCTCATGCTGGCTGGAGCGGTAGCATCTGTGGCCCAACAAGCCATTCAGCATCCGTTGAGTCGGATTCAGGCGCTTCATCTCGGCCGGCTAGAGTATCTCGATCATCAAGCAAGTCTCGATCCATCACGGCAGCAGATGTTGAGGCTCTATTACCACGCCTATCAAGAGACATGGAAGCGATGCCGACGTAAGGCTGCGCGAGCTGGAGGTCTGATGCGGTGGCTGTTCCAAGGGTTTGTGAGCAGCTCAATCCGGCAGGTTCCCAGTACAAGTGCGGGCCTGGTCATATTTGAGCTTGTCCGTCGTCGATATGCGAGTATGGCAGATGCTGTGCACATCCAGAGTGATGGATATGATATCCTTCTTACATAGATCTTGTTTCGTTATGTTTGCTGACCATCAGATGTATATAGTAGATTGTGCTACACATGATACCCGATCGATTTGAAGACACTAGATACTATTCTATGAAGGAGGTCAGAAAACAATATACAATAGATAAAGTCGTAGTGATCGTGTAGTCAGCTATCAGGATGCGGAGGTCCACTGCGGGTCTTTGACGTAGGGATTCCTTTTCCCTCGAAACACCTACCCCGTATTCTCCCTTTTCTACTCCTACTACCACTCACATACTCATATAACAGCTTTATATCTTCTGAATTTTAACATCCAATTACCGGTCGTGTAACACATCATCTGCACGTTGTTCAATCCCTTGACCCTTTTTTTTCCTTTTCGGCTGTACAGTGTAATCATTCTTCCCATTCGTCCATTTCCCCTCCCGAGATCCCCTTTCCCCCAAAAATTGCCAAAATTGTTCTAGTTTTACCTGCTACTTCGATTCAAGTGGGCTCTCTCATTTACCCCATCGTGACCACTTAGTGGCGTGTTCATGACAAGAGGGCCGTGGCCTGCGTAAGAAAGAACTCGGCTCTCTTATATCTCAGGCTTCCTGGGAAGCCTCCATCGTCATCATTCCGCCTTCAAAGATTCCACCTACCCCACGCGCCATCCCTCTTCGATCACTTTCAAAATCTCCAGACTCTATCAGTAAAAAGGGTAGACGTTCATCTGTTGCTCGCTCCACCGAGTCGGATTTCTCTATCTGGTCAGATACCGGTGACCTCGCCGAGCAGCTCGCTGAAGAGGTTCCGCTTCAACCTCAACTCCACGAGTCCTCTAATCGAGAACTATTGGGACAATCCCAGCGGAGCCCCTCTAAGCGAGTTCACTATCCACCAGATTTAGAGTACGACCATTTGGTCAAGGAAAAAATCCAAATACCAACACCCACGCCGCGACGAATATCCAGAGCGGAACGTATCATAGCCACCATCATGTCCCCCGGTAATGGGCAAAATGCCCAAATCCATGGCCTGGTGGGCAAACCATTACTGTGAGTCTTTCTCGTCACATTCTTCATTGGGTAACAGCTTGCTGACAGCTACACGTAGCTACTTTACAAGCGTCTTTGTATCTTTAGGTGTCTTTCTCTTCGGTTATGATCAAGGAGTCATGTCTGGAATTATCACGTCCGTTCCCCTCCCAGCATCGTAAAAGCATACCATTAACAAAAAACAGTGGTTGGTATTTTTATGATTACTTCGGTCAGCCCTCGCGAGCCACCATTGGCACAGTCGTGGCAATCCTAGAGGTCGGAGCCTTTGTAAGCTCGCTTCTGGTAGGTCGCATCGGCGACCTTATCGGCCGTCGAAGAACTATCCTTTATGGATCCTTCGTCTTTTTCATCGGTGGTGGTCTCCAATCTTTTGCGATCAGCATGCCGATGATGATGGTAGGGCGAATTATTGCTGGTCTCGGTGTTGGAGCTTTGTCGACAATCGTGCCTGTTTACCAGTCTGAGATATCGGTAAATACTTTTTCCATATCAACCTCCTCTGTAGGATTCGGGTGCTAATATCAGATAGCCTCCACACAACCGCGGCAAATTGGCTTGCATTGAATTCACTGGGAATATCGCCGGGTATGCAACTAGCGTTTGGGTCGACTACATCTGTAGTTACATCGAGTCTGACTTTTCATGGCGTCTACCACTTCTATGCCAGTGCGTCATGGGAGCTGCTCTTGGGATTGGAAGCCTGATCATTTGCGAGTCCCCCAGGTAAGATATTACTCAATGATCTCTATCAGTAGGCTGCATTTGACGTTTCAATCTAGGTGGCTTCTAGATAATGATCATGACGAGGAAGGTATGGTGGTGATTGCTAATCTATATGGCGAGGGTGACCTTCACAATGACAAGGCCCGACAAGAGTACCGAGAGATCAAGATGAACGTTCTCCTTCAGCGACAGGAAGGCGAAAGATCCTACAGCGACATGTTCCGCCGTTATAAAAAGAGAGTGTTGATTGCCATGTCGGCCCAGGCATTGGCTCAACTGAATGGGATCAATGTCATTTCATACTACGCTCCCCTTGTATTCGAGTCAGCCGGCTGGGCTGGTCGGGATGCAATTCTCATGACGGGCATCAATGGTATCACCTATTTACTCTCTACGATACCACCGTGGTATATTGTGGACCGCTGGGGCCGGCGGCCGATTCTTCTTTCGGGAGCCATCGCCATGTTGATTTCCCTATCTTTGATCTCCTACTTCATTTATATTGAAATTGCTGCTACTCCGATGCTCACTGTCATATTTGTCATGATTTACAATGCGTCATTTGGAGCATCATGGGGCCCAATTCCCTGGTTATACCCGCCTGAGATTTTACCCTTGAGCATCCGTGCCAAGGGAGCCAGTTTGAGCACTGCTTCTAACTGGGCCTTTAACTGGCTTGTTGGTGAAGTAACACCTGTACTTCAAAATGCGATTAAGTGGCGTCTGTACTTGGTACATGCCTTTTTCTGCGCATGTAGTTTTGTTGTTGGTAAGTTCGCCCTATTCCTTGTGAACAGGCTGAACACGTCCATTTGACCTGAACCTCATTAACTTCGTGTGTCTTAGTGTACTTCTTGTATCCCGAGACTAGTGGTGTCCGACTGGAGGATATGAATGTTCTGTTTGGAGATGCAACAACTGCGATGCCCACTCCAGCAACGGATGGCGAGCGTGGATCTCTCATGGGTGCTGGCTCACCCATTCCATCCCTTGATATTCGTCGGCAGTATGGTCAATTTGGTAATGAAAGTGCCATCCCAGGTCTCGACATAGACCCACCGCTTTTGAACCAAGATCACGATGGGCCCAACAAACCTGGACTCTCCAGTTCTCAACAGGGTAGCTCTCGAGGAGAAGGGTTTGGTGGCTGGATATCCAAAATGGTCAACCGACAACAAGCCGGTTCTACATCCCAAAGTTACAGCCGTCTTGAGCAGGGTGATCAGGTAGATGACGAATAGGTGGTGGCACGTCTTTGTTCTCATATTCAACTTCACTTTGTGAGGTGGATGGCCTTCGACTTCCCTCGCATGCCCCTAAAACTCTAATAAACTCCTTCATTTCCGGGTATATTCTTCTAAGGTTGATTTATTTGCTGATATTTTTTGCATGATGCGCCCCCTATCTTGTTTCTTTTATACACATATCTTGCCATTCCTGGTGTGGTTAAAGGGGGAACACGGACGGTGTTGGTTTGCCTGTTTATATCGGCCATGGATCCTAGATCAACTTCTATTTACCGATGGCTTGTATTCTGGCATATACTGATTACTTAGAATTGGTGTATTTGTATTTGTATCTGTGTCGATTTTGATCTGGGAATGTTTTGGGCCGATGTAATTAGTACTACTTACTGTGTTATAATTCTCTCATGATATCAATATCAGCCCATATTTCAATCCTTTTTATTTTCAGTTCATTCCAAACAAGGCTTATAATTATAATATGCAACACCAGTACCTTATAATTGTATGAGTGTCAATAGATCTGTAATGTGTCCACATTCGGCCAAGGCCACGTTCTCCCGTTTTCGGCCCCGCCGTAAGCTAAAGCGGCTGTTTATCCATCTGGCCAGCTCTACCTCTTCCCTCAAAGCTTCCCCTTCTTCCTCTCGTTTTTAATTCCCATTTCTACTCTATTTTCTTGCTTACAGTCTTGTAAGCCTTACTCACTGTGGCCTTTTGAGGCCACTATGATCTTTTGAGGCTCGTTTGCTCATTCTCTCCTTACTGGCCTATCCTGGCCTCCATATCCTCTTCCTAACTCTCGTTTCATTTCATTTCCAACATCATGACCGAAATTGCTACTAGTACAGGGGCAAAGCATGACTCCGACCTACGCCGGAGAAATGTCCCTGATAATGGAAAGCCCACTTCGCCCGTGGTCGAGAACGATGAAAAGAAGGCCAAACCGAAACAGGTAAAGCTATGTCTGTCCATCATTTCTTTGGCCACTGCTAATTATTCTTGCCGTATTAGTCGCCTTCTTTCCTCCATGTTCTTGCTGATTGGGAGCCTATCATTGGACCCATTTTTCTCACGGCTCTTGCCCTCTTCACTCGATTGTATCGCATTGGACGCTCCAATATCGTTACCTGGGACGAGGCTCAGTAAGACCTATCTTCTTCTATTCGATGCGCTGCAAATAGCAGATTCTTACATTGCTCTAGTTTCGGCAAATTTGGTTCCCACTATCTCAAACGTGAATTTTACTTCGATGTCCACCCACCTCTTGGAAAGATGCTCGTTGGCCTCTCCGGCTACTTGGCCGGATACAATGGGTCCTTTGAATTCAAATCTGGTGAAAAATACCCCGAAGATGTGGACTACACATTTATGCGAGCCTTCAATGCTTTATTTGGCGCCGTGTGTGTTCCTCTGGCATACTACACTGCTCGTGAGTTGAATTTCCGCCGGGCTACCGTTTGGCTCATTAGCTTGATGGTTTTGTGTGAGAATTCCTATGCAACCATTTCTCGCTTTATTCTGCTGGACTCGATGCTGCTTTGCTTCACCTTTACAACAACCTTGTGTTGGGCACGCTTCCACCGTCTGCAAAAATCTAGCTTTTCACCACAATGGTATCTATGGCTATGCCTGACGGGCTTGAGTATTGGCTGTGTCTGCAGTGTGAAATGGGTCGGATTCTTCTGCACTGCAATCGTTGGTCTCTATACAATTGAAGATCTATGGAACAAGTTTGGCGATGTGAAAATGCCACCGGTGAGTATTTGATCTCGAAATCCCGTGGGCTGTGGACTTAGCTGACAGCTGTATTATTAGACTGTGCTGGCGAAGCATCTTTTCGCTCGTGTCGGAGGCCTAATTGTCATTCCCTTTTTGGTTTACCTCTTCTCTTTCTATTTGCACTTCCTTGTCTTGTCAAACAGTGGCCCTGGAGATGCCCAAATGAGTTCTCTTTTCCAAGCCAATCTTCACGGTACTGAGGTTGGACGAGACAGTCCACTTGAGATTGCACATGGATCACGCATAACCCTGAAGAACATGGGCTACGGTGGTGGCCTTCTGCACTCGCACGTCCAGACTTACCCTGATGGGTCGGGACAGCAACAGGTTACCTGCTACCACCACAAGGATGCCAATAACGACTGGTTCATTTACCCCAGCCGATATGAGCCAGAATATGATGCCGAAGGTGAATTGAAGTTTATTGGTGATGGAGATGTGATCCGGTTTATCCATGGACAGACCGGCCGTAACCTGCATTCCCATGCCGTTGCCGCTCCCGTGTCCAAGTCCCACAACGAAGTGTCCTGTTATGGCAACACAACTATTGGAGATGAAAAGGATCACTGGCAGATTGAGGTTGTTGATGATGCTGCATCCCGGGATCGCACTAAAATTCGAACATTGACAACTGCCTTCCGACTTCGTCATCCGGCACTGGGCTGCTACCTTCGTGCTGGAAATGTCAATCTTCCTCAGTGGGGTTTCAAGCAGATCGAAACCACGTGCGTCAAGGAAAACAAACCTGGTGATGTGTACACTCACTGGAACGTCGAGTCCCACACAAATGAACGCTGTAGGTCACTAATATTTGAGGGACATTTGACACATACACATTGACTGACGATTCATCAATAGTGCCTCCTGGTGATCCCGGCTCTTACAAGTCACCATTCTTCAGAGATTTCATCCACTTGAATGTCGCCATGATGACATCCAATAACGCTCTTGTCCCAGATCCAGATAAGCAGGATGACCTGGCCTCGGCATTCTGGCAATGGCCAATTCTGAATGTAGGCTTGCGGATGTGCTCCTGGGATGACAGTGTTATCAAGTACTATCTTCTTGGTAACCCCCTCGTCTACTGGGGTAGCACTGCTTCTTTGGGCGTCTTTGGTCTTTTGTTTCTTTGGTACCTTCTACGGTGGCAGAGAGGCTATCAAGATCTGAGTCAGGCTGAGGTGGATCATATCCATTATTCCGGGTTGTATCCTGTGGTTGGCTGGGTGTTGCACTACCTGCCTTTCATCATTATGGCTCGAGTGACTTATGTCCACCATTACTATCCAGCGCTTTACTATTCTATCCTCACCTTCGGGTTTTGTGTTGACTGGGTTAGTCGGCGCGTCAACGGGAAATTCGCTGCCGTTATTTATACCATCCTGTATGCCGTCATCATCGCACTGTTCGTACACTTCCGAGCTATCGTGTTTGGAATGGAGGGCCCTCATCAGCAGTGGGCTCACCTCCGCTGGTTCCCCGGGTGGAAGCTCTCGAACTGAGGGATCGCAAGACGGTACAAAAAGCTGAATATTTGGTGGTTTAAACAAGTTCAGACTGCCCTGTATCCCAATGAAAGACTGGATGGATGGCTTACGGATGGCTTACGGGGGAGCTATACGATCCATGTTAAGTTAAATTGTTTTGGTAGACTATTGTAAATGTTTTTTTTTCCTTATTCATGATCTCATTTCTGATTATTAGAGGGCGATTATGCTTCGTAGGGTTATACTAGGTTGAATTATGCAAAGACAAAAAAAAAGAATTCACCCCTTGGCTAACAGCAATAGCCCGTCCAGCCACCTTTCATGGCATCATCCATGCCCAGGGTTACGGTTCTCGGCATGCCTTTGTGTGCACCCCCAGAGGCGCCAAATCCTTTGACTCCACTTCGTCGGTCATTTAGATCGTATCTGCCAGCATCGATATTGCGATAGATCCGCTCGGCAACTTCCAAGAAAGCTTGCTCGACACCATCCCCTGACTTGGCGCTAGTTTCAACGTAGCGAACGACATTGTTCATCCGACACCATTCTTCAGCTTCTTGCACAGTCACATGTCGTTGATTGGATCCAGCTTCTCGTCCGGCCAAATCTGTTTTATTGCCGACCAGAATAACCACAATCCCTTCTTCTGCGATTTGTCGTAGATCTTGGAGCCACTGCGTGCAGGAGACGAAAGTGGAACGCCTTGAAATGTCGAAAACTAGAAGAGCACCCGAGGCGCCGCGGAAGTAGGAGCGGGTGATGGATTTGTATGTTTCTTGGCCAGCAGTGTCCCATAAAGACAGCTTCATTCGTTTCTGGGGAGGGGCTTCTTGTGCTTTCCGAGGTGGGCTAGGAAGACCCGAGGTGGCAGACTCGTCCTGAGTTACCTCACCTCGAGAGATTGAACCATCCCCAGAAAGCTCCCCAAGTCCTAGATCCAGTGAGGCAGGAGGTCCTACTGGGACAATCCGAGACCCAAATTCCACTCCAATAGTGACATCGTGAGATGATGAGAAGCGACCTTCGCAGAGACGGATGGTAAGCTATGGTCCTAGTTAGTGGTCATCCACAACAGCAACAACAACTACTACTAATACTACTCAGTACTTACACTGGACTTGCCGGTGCCAGAGTCGCCGATGCAAACTAGCTTAGCAATATAATCCCATGGCTGTGACATGGAGAGAGACAGGGGAATTTAATTTCCGGTAGGTGCAGTACACCAACGTGCATGTGGTTTCAGAAGTTTATCAGTGGAGAGAGATGAGTCAGCTATCGGGACCTGACCTACCCAGATGACGCTTGCATCGTCTGAATGACCTTTTTTTTTACTCTTCTACACCGTCTTAGTTCTTTGTCCCGATTATACAGGTACTAATTTCTTCCCCTTATCTTCTGGTATATTCGCACATCACCTCCAATAATCTTTATCTTGTTCTGATGTACCATTCAGGCATCGTTCATACCTCTCTCTCCACACCGATCCGCCGATAGTGGGCCATGTTCTCCGAATGTATGTATAGTTTCTTTTAGTTTAAAATATACATCTGAAGTCTGACCACCAGCATTATTCCAGATGCCTCGCGGTTCCTTGCTCAGTCACAGTCTCGAGTTGCATCTCGACCAGACGAGCTTCAAAGAACTGGTCGTGCACGCCCCAATCCAAGACAGGCTAACCCTTCCTCGGGCTCCTTTTTAAGGACTGGTGATCCATATAGACCTGGTACTTCCCAGATATCAAACTTTCCATTTGCTTCCCGAACTTCGGTGCAACCAGCTCCTCTATTTCATAGTGCCGCTGACGAGTTTCGGGAAGAAGACGATGAGGCTGAGCGGGAACGGGAGATTGCGGACTTTTATGCGCTGCAGAGATCCCGACGGCATTTTGGCGATAGCAACCTTAAGGAGTCTTCGGAACTTGAGGACTCTGATCGTTCGGGATATGATGAAGGACCTTCTCTATATGATGAACGTCTTAGAAACGGACAAGGCATCAAGAGCTCATGGCGCGGAGAGAAGGGGCCTATCGCAACCCACAAATCTCGGATTAATCCTGTGGCTGAAATGATCGAGTCAGAGGCAGGGCCTAGTACCAGCTCTGGTAATATCAAAGCCAAAGGAAATTTGGTTGATGTGGGACTAGAAGATTCCTTTTTGGGCAACCCTGATGGGGAACACGTCCATTCTGGGGACGAACCACCTGTTCAAAGATTTCGAGAAAGAAATTCAACCAAGGACAATAATTTTGGGCCGAATGCATTCGGTCCCAGTGATGATCAACCCAAAGTTTTATCCCCGCGGGCGTCGAGCTCGACAAATTCGTTTAACGCATCCATCTCCCCAATCGCACCAGAAACATCCATGCACGATACTTTTTGGGGCCAGCTGTTTGTCATATCTCTTGCGGCTCTCTTCGCCACGGCGTTTCTCGTCTACCTACATACATCTAGTCCATCTGGCGATAAGTCGAAATGGGGCGACACAATATATCTCACTGTCCATCGCTCATTCTTTCTCTTGGGAATTTATACGCTAGTGTCAATTTCCGTGTCTCTCGTTTGGCTAGCTTTGCTGCGATCCTACGTACGAATCCTAGTTCACGTCATTATCGTTGCAGTCCCTTCCATTTTATACTCATTTTCCCTATATCCTTTCATTTCGAGCTTCAAGGGCGTCTGGCATGGCAGCAGCGTCCAGGATAAGTTTATGCGCTGGGGCTCCATTGTCCCATTTGTGTTGGCCACCCTGTGGATATACAATGTTGTTCGAGGCCGCCAATCTGTCGGAAAGGCGATCGGTATCCTTGAGTTTGCGTGTCGAATCTTGGCCGCCAATCCTGAGCTGCTGGCCTTAGGCTTGGCAATTCTTGTTTGCGTGGTTTCATGGACATGGATTTGGATGCTTATGTTCACTCGCGTGTTTCTGGGTGGCCATTTTAACAGCGGAGCCGGCCCAAAGTCTTTCATCATCAATTTGAGTAGTTGGTGGCTGGGAGTCTACTTCGTTGTCATCTATATATGGTCTATTGGAGTCATTGCTGGTATCCAGCGCGCAGTGACGGCTGCGACAGTGAGTCAGTGGTATTTTCACCGGTTGGCTAGCCCCGCGCCGACATCGAGACAGATTGTCCAAGCTGCCATGGTCCATGCTACTACGACGCTTTTTGGCACAATCTGTCTATCTCGCATCCTTGGGCTTATTATTCGACTACCCCTGATTGTGCTCCCGGGTCGCATATCCTCCGTACTCAGTCTGTTCGCCTATTCGCTGATTCCCACACCTATTGCCTTCCTGACAAACCCCCTCTCGTTGACCTATGGAGCCATTCATTCCCAACCTTTGGCCGCTTCTGCACGCGGATTAAGCCAAATGACTATCCTGAAACCCTCCACAGCATCAGCATCCTTGAATCCTCGTGCATTTACTCGCTCTTCCAGTGCCTCGACATCGCTTCTTTCATACCGACTCTCCAAACTAATTCTTTATGCTGCTCGCTTGATGATGTCTTTGGCCTTGGGATTCGGCGGCTGGGTCACCACTGCCCGAAGCCTGGCTACCACATCCGGTGGAAACACAATTCGGGGCAGTTTATATGCCTACGTCGTTGGTCTTATTGCAGGTACCATTGGCTGGAGCACACTAGGTGCGATTGAAGGCATTATTGCGGACATTGTCGATGCCGCGGTGATATGCTGGGCAAGTGAGGTTGGAATCTATGGCCGGGAGGCTAGATACTGCCGTGAAGCTGGATGGCTCTTTGGTGACTCCAATGAGGACTTCTCGCCAGAATATCACCATGTCTAATCCTTTGTTACTTGCGTTATGGCTTTTTTTAACCCTTTTCCTTTTTCCTTTTTTATTTCCATCTTCCCCTCCATGATGATAACGTTTCCCTTTACTCTTTATGTGTTCTTTAGTTCAGCGACATTCTCATTGCGATTTGACACCTAGCGACCGGGGTGGAGGCGTTGGATAATGGAAATTATTTTAAGACTTAGATGGAACTTTACTTGAATTTAGTAGGTATGCAATGAATCAACTGTGTCGAATGATATATTTAATCAAATAAGCTTGTAAAAGAATCCATCGCTCGTTGGTATCATGGGGAACAGAAGCACTAAAAAATGCAAAAAAACCCTGGGCGCCGATAATATTACCCCATTTTGCGCGCGTTCATAAAATAAAATGATAAATGTAATTCTCCTGACCCTCAACCTTTTAAAGACCAAGACGACCATTCCACTCCACCTTTTCCTGTGAACACCACTCCTTGAGAAGAGACCAACCAAATCGCACGACTTCAATAGGCGGGCTAGTTCCACCTAGAGGAAGAAAATAATCACCTGCATAGTCACCAGCTCGGAGAGTGGACTTTCCTCTCTCGGAATGATTGTGGGATCGTCGAGACCAGGTGGTGGGGAACTCTTCACTCAGCACGTCCTCAGAGAGGCCGCGTGAAACTTCCAGCCAAAGCTTTTGTGATTCCTTGTAGTATCCAGGAAGCCTATTCTTCAACTCCAAGAAGTCTTTGCGGCTTTTCTTATTCTCATCGGATGGCACAGTGTTGCCATCACTTCCAGGAGTGGGTACTGGGGTGTGCTCTCCAGGAAGAGGGCTAACGGCCAGGCGTTCAAGATCCAGTGCATGGATGGTACTGTAGGACACGGCACCCAGGAGTAAACAGAGACTATTTAAAACCGGGTACGTCGAACTGTTCTTCTGAACCACACGCCAATATGCCAGTATCGACCGCCACAACGAGGAATCACTGGCCTGCCGCGCGAGGACCTTAGACTGGTCGTCGGCCACAAATGCAAGAATGAAGCACATTATAGCCTCGATAGCTGTCACCGCTGCTAACTTCTTATCCGCGTTCGACGCGCCGCTCTTGGAAGTATATCGTTCGGCTGCATGCTTAAGTTCTCGGGCAACATTGTAAACTTTCTGGTACTCATCTCGCCAGGCGCGACGATCCTGATCTCGAGAGCGGCTATCTGATTGCAGAGGCAATGCCTTGGTTCCTAGATCAGTGGAGTATTGTTTAATCGCTGAATTTTTGGGTGTGCTGTCACCGCCGTTCCGTCGCGAGTTCAGTCCTTTCGTGTCCTTCACGGGTGTCAACGAAGTTGACTTAACTTTCTCGTGGGTGTGCAGGAGGGAACTCGACAAATGAGCTGCAGTAGGGGGCTTTTCAATAGAGCCTTTGGATTCCTTAGGGCGGCCACCCAGAGCGCCAAAAGTCTCGTCTGCCTCAGGTTTATCCTTGGGCTTGACTCGATCTGGCGCGTGATTACGCGTTGGCGCAGACTCCATTTTATTCTTGTCATTGTTCGACATGTCTTCAAGATCCGTATCCGGAGGAAGTGGTGAATCAGCTCGAGCGGGTTTCTTATTCCCAGAAAATTTGAGGAGCCCCTCGATTCGTTTTCGATTGGCCTTTCCGTAACGCAATTTAACCATGTACTTGGAAACACCGTTATTTTTGGATGGTAGACCCGTGCGAGTGCTTTGGTGACTGGATATGCTGCTGCTATTGGAAGATTTTGGAGTTCTGTTTTGGATTGGATCGTCCCGTTTGCCTTTCACTGATGCGGTGTCACGCTTTGGAGAATTGCGTGATGAGCGCTCTTCCAGTCTGGCAAGTTCTTTTTCAATATCTGGGGGCAAGGTAGGAGACAATAATCGCGGAAGCTTTGGACCAGACGTGGGTGGGAGGGTAGGCGATAATAAGGCGGGGAGACGTGGAGAATGCGATTGAGCGGGGATCATTTCCGATCGCGTTTCTTTCTCTGGAGAAAGTCGAGATTTTTTTGGAGAGTGCATATCAGGTGATTTGGTCGCCGAAGGACCCAGATGCTCAGTATCCGTGGTGGAAGGTCGTTTCTTAGAGGCTTTGCTTGGGGGAAGAAGCGATTGCGATTTGGAGCTGAAAGGCAGCGTGAGCTTATCGCTCTTCTTGACGGGATCAAGCTTCGGTGTTTGTTTTTGTTCTTCGCGCTTCAAATTCACTGAATGCTTCATTTTGTTTTGACTCTCGACAGATTTGATGGTATTCTGATTCCTATGATTCCTGTAGTCGCTTAGGCTGATCTTCTGTTTGGCAGCCACCTCTCTAGGAGTGTCTCTTCTGCTCGGGACAACGCTGTTGACCATTCTCTCGCCAGATTTGTTGCACCAATCTCCAACAGCCTTAAGCAACGACTTCTTGTTGAAAGTCAAGAAGGTTGTAAATTGAAGTGGCTGTTCGCCTGATTGGAAGGGCCGATCATGTCCTACTGCCCAATTAACGGCTGCGGTATGTTGCGCGGTACTCAGGCGATAAGGCAAATTCGTGGGGAGAGTGAGGAGGTATGGGTGATGAGAAAGCACGGTATCAGAGAGTTGCTGGAGTTGTTTGTCCAGGTCCTCAAGGCCAGTTGTTCGGTTTGCGCGTTGGGAGATTGTCGGGTCCGCAGAGGGGGGTTGATTGTTCACCGACATCGCAGTCTCCGCGGATAATTTGCGACTTTTTCTGCTCACCAGCTAACGACCCGCGTTCTGTAAAATGTTTTTGGGAAGTGAATTGTAAGTATTTGAGTCGTATGTATAGATTGATCAGGTTGAAAGTAGAATATGATCGGGGATGTTGAAGAGAGAGAGAAAGAAAAACGGAGAGAAAGATCAAAACATGAGGAGAGAGAATAGCGAGGTTCGAGGTTAAATCAGAAGTGCATCAGCATTAGAAGGGGAGGGGGCTCATCAGGGCATCTGATGACGCTCGTGATGGGTCCCCAGATGGAAGTAAGAGAAGTTTAGAACTGAAACTGCTCTGTTGAGAAAGAGCTATACTCTAGGAAAGAGCAGAAGTGGAAGTGTCCGGGGGTTTCCACTTCGGGATTGTTCCTCCCGCCGCTTTTGGATTCTTGATCCTCTCTTCGTTTTGCTTTGTTTCATCTATTCGATTCAGATGGGTGTTTCTCCTATTAAATACTGTCATGGCGACTTTGTTACTGTTTCAATTATACGTGAATGTTCCCTGAGTTATGACAAATTATAGTCAGATTTATTATATACCGTATGTATGTATAAATGGACATCTATATTTTATTGCTCCAAAGTCCCCAAGTTTTCAAGATTAGGAACGATCATCAGCAGCAAATTTATCTGTCCAGAACGCACGATAATGCTTCTGCTGTCCCAGCTCGGAAATCTCTTCCACCTCCTTGGGAGTCAATTCGAAAGTCAAGGCGCGAAGGTAGTTGGTCAGACGGGATTCCTTGCTACTGGTGGTGATCGCCACTGCGCCGCGGTCAATCGTCCAACGCAGAAGAATCTCACTCTCGCTGACTGCGTATTTGGTGGCCAATTGAGAGAGTAGAGGATCTACGGGTCCTCCTGGAGCGCGAAGAAGTGGAGTCAGAGGTCCATAGCTGACTGTCTTGATTCCCTTGCTCTCGTGGAAGGGAAGAAGGTTCCCATGCTGGAGATATGGGTGCAACTCAATCTGGTTCACTGACGGAATGACAGTGGCAGTCTTGAGAATGGTTTCCAAATGACTTTGCAGGAAGTTGGACACGCCAATCGACCGGGCTTTTCCAGACGCTTTGACCTTCTCCATGGAAGCCCAGGCAGCTTGGAGCTCAGCATCGTCCTTTGCGAAGAACGGAGAATGAATGAGATACCTTAGAGATAGAGTAAGTGATTAAGCCATAATTTACAAGTTAGAAGAACCTACAAGTCCACATAATCCAGCTTCAACTTCTTCAAGCTCTCGTCGATGGCTTTTCCGATATCGGCGATGTTGACAATCACCTTCGTGGTTACAAAGAGCTTATCTCGAGACAATCCGCTCTCCTGGATCGCTTGGCCCAATTCTGTTTCGGTACCATAAACCTCTGCGCCGTCGAGATGATTATATCCAAGCTTTGTGGCATTGTTAACCGACTCAATCAAAGGACGATTGAGCTCAGTGCTGTTTGTTCTGTTGGACCACTTTGTACCAGCTCCAAATCCAATCTGTTGTATGGTCAGGAGGATATTCTATCGAAGTATGTCATATAATGTGACGAATGAGACCCACAATAGGAATTGCGATGCCGTCGTTCAAAACAGCAGTTCGGATTGCGTTGATAGTAGCAGCCATGTCGGATGTGAAGATTCAGGAAATTGAAGATGTTGAAGTTCTAAGGGGCAACAACCCCCACATATATAAAGACTTCATGCGGGGTCGGAGACTCGAATGACGGGATTGAATCGCATATCATAGATTCGCCATTCGCCATTCGCCATTGACCATTTGCATGGCGAAGACTATACCCGCTTCAAGTTGAGTTGATCCATTTTATCCGGAAAAGTGCCGGATAAATGACTAAGCATATGATGTCATTCAATTGATTATGAAGTACGTAACTAATGACTAGTCACTCACTTCTACGTAATTTCATATATCTAGCCACTAGCCAGTTTGCGTGCTATATTCATTTATGTCGCGAATACTTCATTCGTCGATTAAGCACCTGAGTCTAATGGCTTCCCATATGTCTACCCGCACAAATATGGGGGTATCATTGATGGATTTACCGAAATCGAGTGTCTTCACGTCCAAATTACCTCCAGACCCTGCTTTTGAGACTCCAGATATATCGCATAAGGCGCCTCGAGAGACTTTGGGCCCCCGCATTGTCAAGGGAGCGTTGTTTACCTATGTACGACCGGAGAATATTGAGGATACAGAACTGCTCGTTGTGAGTCCTAGGGCAATGGAAGATCTAGGCCTGAAGTCTGGAGAGGAACAAACACCGCATTTCCATGCATTAGTTGCTGGAAAGGAAATCTGGTGGGGCGAGGAGCAGGGGGGAATCTACCCATGGGCGCAATGCTATGGGGGTAAGTCATTTCACTACTTGGTTTGCCCTCAGAGAGTTATGACAAACCCGGTGCTAACAAGATATTCTAGGCTGGCAATTGTAAGATTGTTACTGTTAGAGAACTAGTCCCAAGACTGACAGTTTCCCAGTGGATCATGGGCTGGACAGCTAGGAGACGGGGTAAGAGCGTGTGTTTGGCAAAGATTGAATACCAAGAGCTAAAATTTGACAGCGAGCAATCAGTCTCTTTGAATGCACCAATCCACAATCAGATAGACGATACGAGCTACAGCTGAAAGGTGCAGGAAAGACACCCTATTCTCGATTTGCCGATGGCAAGGCAGTTTTACGGTCCAGCATCCGTGAATTTATCGTCTCTGAGGGTAGTCCTTTCCCGTCTCCAATTTTACATTTCTGAAACTCATCAAAGATTATCCAGCCCTCAACGCCTTGGGTGTGCCTACTACCCGTGCATTATCCTTGACATTGCTACCAAACGAAAAAGTGCTGCGAGAGCGACTCGAACCAGGAGCTATTGTCGCCCGATTTGCTGAATCCTGGCTGCGAATTGGAACATTCGATCTTCTCCGTGTTCGCGGTGACCGTGATCTGATCCGGAAACTGGCATCATACATCGCGGAAGATGTTTTTGGCGGCTGGGAAAATCTCCCTGCTGCAGTATCGGTAGGCGAAGAGCAAACAGCCTCGGATATAGATCAGCCGCAAAGGGGAATCCCTTGGGACGATGTGCAGGAACACCAAGGAGTCAATGAGAACCGATTTGCGCGGTTGTATCGCGAAATAACTCGGCGCAATGCAAAGACTGTAGCTGCATGGCAGGCTTACGGCTTTATGAATGGGGTCCTCAACACTGACAATACCTCTATTTTTGGCTTGTCGCTGGACTTTGGCCCCTTTGCTTTTATGGATAACTTTGATCCAGCATACACACCAAACCATGATGACCATATGTTGCGTTACTCGTATAAGAACCAACCTAGTATCATTTGGTGGAACCTGGTTCGACTTGGTGAGTCTCTTGGGGAGCTTCTTGGTGCTGGGAACAAGGTGGACGATGAGAATTTTATCAAAGATGGCGTGACTGAGGAAATGGAGCCTGAAATCATAAAGCTGGCGGAAACCCTGATCGAGAGAGCAGGCGAGGAGTTCAAGGCGGTATTTCTGAACGAGTACAAGCAATTGATGAAGAAAAGACTTGGACTAAAGACCCAAAAGGAGTCAGATTTCCAGAGCCTATTCTCTGAGATGCTGGATACCCTGGAAGCTTTAGAGCTGGATTTTAACCATTTCTTCCGCCGCCTATCAAGTCTGCCAATCTCTGAATTAGAAACCGAAGAACAGCGGATCCAAGCCGCATCTGTCTTTTTCCATGCCGAAGGATTTGGTGGGATTGGCTATACCGATGCTTCGGCCAGATTTCGAGTTGCCAAATGGCTGGAGAGCTGGCGAGTCCGTGTGCTAGAGGACTGGGCCGCTGACAAGGATGGAGATAGACAAGCAGCTATGAAAGCTGTCAATCCCAACGTAAGTTTCCTGCTCCTTACAAGTAGGTCTAACTGCATATATCTAATGGTTGGTATAGTTTGTACCTCGAGGATGGATCTTGGACGAAGTGATTGAGCGCGTGGAGCGTAAAGGAGACCGGGAAGTACTAGAACGGGTCATGAAGATGAGTTTAAAGCCTTTCAATGATGAATGGGGCTTGTCGAAGGAGGAAGAGGAACGCTTCTGTGGCGACGTTCCAAAATACAAGAGGGCAATGATGTGTAGCTGTAGCTCATGAGGCTACCCTAGACGAATGAGATCTTGTGAGAAAGCTGATAAGCTGGAGAGTCAGCACTGGAGCATTGCAAGCTTAAAGGATTATCTAGGTAGATATTGTATGTCTCCTACGAAGTCGGCCTAATTTATATTGGTGTGAGGCTTCTTACTACGATTCGTCTTACAATCCATAAAGAATTAACAATCGTACTGGGGGGGAGAATGTAGAAAACTGTTATCACCCAGAATGAAATTCTTGCGCACCCATTTTTTAAACCTGCAAGCAAAATAACCTATTGCAACTTTGCTTCCCACGCGCAAAATCCAGCAGACCAGGAATAAGATCCAAAACTACAAGAGTAATTGAAGCAAATTGCAAGAGAAGACCCCCATAGTCACCGTTCAAAGCTGTGAGTGGTTGAGAAGAAAAACAAAGAAATATCCCCGGGAAATGGTCATTTCAAATCGTTCGGGGCATGCAAAAGAAACCGTTCATTTCTGTCGAAGGCCGGTAGAAGAACACGAAAAAAGGACGTTGAAATATCCAGCTTTTTAGTTGGGGCAAGCGGTCTGGATGTGTCCGGGTTGCTTGCATTTGTAGCAAACACGCTCATTGCGGGTCTCGGATGTGCAGTCGCGGGAGACGTGGCCAACCTCACCACCTAAGACAAACGTGAGCGAGTATTTAAGGATGGAAGAGAATAAGACAAGACTCACAGTTGTAGCACTTTTGACCCTGAGTGCAGTCACGAGCCATGTGGCCGTATCCACCGCAAGAGTAGCAAGTGGACTGGCCTTGGCCACCACGGGAACCGCCGTAGCTGTTACCACCGTAACCACCGCTGTTGTAGTTACCACCACCCTGAGAGCAGTTGCGAGCAATGTGGCCAACCTGACCACACTTGTAGCATTCCTGAGAACCACCACCGGCACCGCCACCGTAGCTACCGCCGTCAGACTGGGGGCACTCGCGAGACAAGTGACCCGGTTGTCCGCATCGGTAACAGGCACGTGCCTTGGGGGGCTGGGGGCAATCACGGTCTAGAAAGGAGTTAATTCAAAGATCAAGCAGAGTGGGTAGATTAATACTTACTGACGTGACCCTCACCACCGCAGTTGTAGCTGTCATTTCAGTCAGTCCAAAGTTCAATAAGAAACTTCGATTGAACATCAACTTACCAGGTAGGAGTTCCCTTCTTGGGGCAGTCCTTGGCCTAATTAATATCAGTTAGCCTTATTCATCAATTTTTGTTGTTTCCAAATCCACACAATACCCTGCAATTCAGGATTTGCAAAATTCGAGGGGGGTCGTCAAATTACCATGTGGGCTTGTTCACCGCCTAACAGAAAAAAAAAAGTCAGCTAATATGCAAATAGAGAGAGCAAGATGCCAGGCCAAGGGAGAGATGAGGAGAGAGTGTAAAAGAGATAGAATGTCACAGACAACAGAAACAGCATCAAATAGCCCACGAAAGAAGTCAATGAGCTTCATGGTGGGCTATAGAGCTAGCACTGTGCGGTCAGAAGATAGGCGAGAGAACTTGCAGGGCTGAGGGATAGGAAAGGAAAGAACTAACAGTTGTAGCATCCTCGAGTACGGGAATCCATAATGTAGATATTTCAAATCGAGTTGTCGATTAAAAAAGGGGATGTAGTGAAAGAAGAAGGGATGTAGGTGGGAAGATGAGAGGACGGGAGCGAGGAATTTTGTAGTGCGGGGGCCTGAGGTGAAAAGTTCCCGCGAAGAGACGAGGGAACGAGGGAACAAGAGAACGAGGAATACCGAGTAATACGGAACCTACTAAAATAAATAATACTGGATTTCATTCTTCAAGGTCAAGATCAATGTTTTGATCTGATTTTGATTTGCTGCTTAATTGAACAACAAATTGCACACTTTGAGCGCACAGTAGGGCTCATACTGTTCCTTCGAAACCATATCGTTCGGATATCATAACAAATGCAATGTATTACATGCATTGAATTGCATTCAATCTGAGGGAGGAGTTTGAGAAAGAAAAAAAGGAAACTGGAGGGAAAACCTGCCAGTATATACCCCAGGCCTGCCAGGGTCCCCAGTGGACATGAGTACCTTGTGCTACAGCCTGCCAGACCGGGTCATGACCTGCGTTAGTCCGCTCATTTTGATTGCTCCCAGATTCAAGTGAAATCATAACACGCAAGCTGTGTGCCCATAATTCCCTCTCGCCGTATGAGTACCCGTTCTTCATCAAATCCGACACATTCAAGTTGGACCAAATCTTCATCTATTCCCGCTCCATCAGGTAGCTGTGAATCGAATGGCTTCTCGTCAGGTATAATTTGAATGCTATCGTTTTGAAAGGGCTGCCGGGCAGTTGGTTCGAGCTCCCAAACTCGGATCTCCTTCCCACGAGAACTCATAGACACTGCTTTCCCGCGGTTGGTCACTTGCACCGTGGACACAGAAGATGTGTGTCCCCAGAGCCGTTGTCCCTCACCAATGAACAGACTATTGGCATCGGAAACCACCAGGTACATGGTTAATGTATTGTCCGAGTGAGATGTCAGTAAGTATGGGTGGGAATAAGAAATGGATGTCGGTGGTTTCGGATGGATGATAGACGGAATCTGCGTTCCACGTAGCGGATGAATAGAGTATTGCGAATGGACAGTATCCGTCAAACGGGATCTCGTCTGGTGACCTTCTTTATTGAACCGAAGCTCCTGAATTTTCAGGGCCCATCCACAACCATTATGATAAAAATTATAAACAATTCTAGCCACGATATCAAGTGCCGAAGTGAAAAGAGAAAGATTTAGTGAACCAATGCCTTTTCCAGATTGAAGAGTTGCCACTTGGTGCCAATCAATTTCTTTCTCATCTGGGGCACGGAGGCGGTAAAGTGACAACTTAAAGTCGAAGTTCATCATGAGGAATGGCCATGAAAGAGCTACACTAGTGATTGCTGCTTTGCGTTCACGGTGCGAAGATTGCAAACATAGCCGGTGTGTTTGAATATGCAAGACATATCGACTGACTTGACCATTCCCAAATCCCACCACAATCATCTGCTGCTCTTCAAAGTTACCTACAGCCAAGGCTGTGGGTTTTAAAGTAGTCTTTAATTCCGGGTGGAACAAGATCTTTGATTCCTCGGAAAACGAGATTCTTGCTAGACAGCGCGCGGGATCGTTGGCGGCCCACACTTGAAGTCCATGAGTGTCAGCTACCACGACAATTCCAGCACAGAGCTGGACCAGCGCCCGTCGACTGGGAGGCTCAGAAAACTCGATTTCAGAGACGCGACAGACACCTCTGTACCAATTTTGCCGGAGGCGGTATTGGCTTTTCCAGTTGGTCATTTCCGTGGCCAAATGTCCGTGATCAAGCCATGTTGAGACTTGGGGTGAATAATTTGTTTTCGGTTGCAATGATGAGGACTCCACTCTGGCAGTCTGACAGGCTCGAGGACGAACCCACGTGTTGAAGTAGTGCATTTTCCAAATCTCAGAGTCTTTGCAGAGATCATTAAATCGATGAGATAATCTGTATGAATTAATGAGGCTTTCCAGTTTGCTTGGATGGGGTCACATTGGGTTGGTCTACACTTGACATGTGATCAATGAAGGCATAGGGAGAAAAGACAAGATGTTCAGGATGAGTTCATTGCTCAGAGTGGACAGTCGATCCAATTGAACGAGCCCAATCTCCTTGCGCTTTGCAATTGGCAAATCAGACTGCTCACCAGTGTCGTCATCATCATCTATGGCACGTTTCGACATTCTGTGGGACTCGCAAGAAGCTTCAAGCAGGCCAAAAATTCGCTTTGCGGAGTTGTCGATGAAAGAACATGTTGGATTGCTTTGTTCTCAGAAGGCCAACCTTATCGTGAAGCCGATAAGCGGGTCCCTACCACAAGGCGGTCAGTGGATATCGCCATTGAGACGCGTCGATCCTCGCATCTCTTGATTACTCTGAAAGCGACGATATGGAGGTACTCGAGGAGCTTCAGATCTCGATTTCGGAGGCGTACCAGTCCGCTTTTATAAAAGCTCAACAGAATCTCAAATCCCAACTGGCTACTCATACGGTAGAGTTGCAAGAGGCTAACGCCGCCGCGTCAATTGCCAATGAAGCCCGCCAAAAGGCTGAGCACCGAATTAAAGACCTGGAGCGTGAGGTTTCAGCGCTTAGAACCGAGCTCTCTTTTCACGATTATAGTCCGGAGGATCTAGATCTGCAACGACTTGCTGACGTGCAAACCGATTTCAAGCCAAATCATGTACTTGGGACGAAATCCCACGACGTGGATCGGGAAACTCTCGAGTCCAAGTATACAGCCCTTTACGGTAATATGCAAACACTTGCAGAGATTTGTAAAGACTTGAAGGTCGCAAACTTCAAGCACAGAAAACATTTGTCACAGTTTCAAAGCTCGATCAACAAGGAGGAGTTCACAGTCTTGATCAAAGGCGCGCCAATCACATATCAACGTGTACCACCGACATCAAATTTCGAAGGGAAGAGTTCTGCCTCAAGGAAATCTCGATCGACATCTGCAAATTTTAGAACTTCACCAAGCTCGCAATTGGGACCTATTGAAACTACAACTACCCCCAACTCTACCCAAAATCGTTCCGGTTTAGTGACCAAGAAAACCATTACAGCAGCACTAGACACCCAATCTCCCCAAACTGGAACGGAATCGGAATCTTCAGGATCACACTCAGATGTTCTTTTTCCTCTACCTGACTTGAAAACTCAGAAAAGAAAGCGGGATCCAGAACTTCCCCTTGGTCAGCCGACGGGAAGTGTTCCTGAGCGATCACAGCGAGTGAAGATTGAGCCACTGTCATCGAGTCCCACACAACACTACCAAGCGTATCTTCCAAGCACTCAGGACCTAGACGATATCGGGGACACAGTGCAAACCCCTACCAAGCGGCAGGCACACCGAGTGGTTCATTGGGAGGACTCGGACTCTATGAGTCAAGCTGATCATGCACCAGATTCCTCCTGCCAAAGACCTCGTGTACTCCAGTCGATTGATGGCAATGCAAAACGATTAACCAGATTTTCAGATCAAAATTCTGGAACGAAAGAAAGATTGAAAGCTACATCTAACTATGCAGCTCGTACTTTTGCTGAAGATGGAGAGAAGGAGAACTGCGCTACTCATTCACATCCCGTGAGGGATACACCAGCTACCCAATCAGGGTCAAAGATAAATCTCACTCTGCAAGACCTTCTAGAAGGACCAGCGCCTACCAGATCTCCGCTGAAATATATTCGTCAATCGAGTGTTGTGCAACATTCAATGAAGGATTCATCAAGAAGCATTCATGGGGCTATGGTGCCTGTGTCTCAAACAGAGCCGGAGGTGCCCCCGGGAGATGGACTTTACAGGTCACTACCTCTCCAGCTTCAAACCCTCGATCACTTCAAGATTAATTCCGAGAGGAATCAAGGAATTGACTACGCATACAACGACGTTGTTCGCAAAAAAGACGACCGGAGGTGTCTGACTGGATGCACACGCCCAGGATGTTGTGGAGATCGATTCCGTGCAATGGTTCGATTCGGGGCTCCTGGAAGTCTACCTGGAAATCAAGAGGAAGAAGAGCAGCGGATTTTGGAAGAATTCGTGGGAGATGAACGGAGTTTACTGAATGGGTTGAGTCCTCGAGATCGGGCCAATCTTCTTGTCGAAGCTCGGGCTAGAATTTTGGCCAATCAATACGGGAGACATCGACATACTCATCAGCGTGCCCGAACACCCCCTGGCTTCTGGCGGACAGAAATGCCCTCTACTCAGGAGCAGGAAGCTGACCGCAGGGCTGCTCACAGACTCGAACGAGAGAAAGTAGAAGAGCGATATCGTGAGGCCATGCGACCTGGGGGACTCTGGACCTTTGTAGATGAGTGAAGGGCAATCTGTATTATATAGCATATATGATACATGTGTCAGTTTCTTTACGGAATGTACCAAGAATGCAATGAATTATGTCCGAGTAACTACACAATGACATCTTTATCCGCTTTTCGAACTGCCGGCATAAATTTAGCCCTTACATCCCACGCTTTCTGACATGATGATCACAGCATCTGCCTGACGCTTTCGATTTCTTTGGCACTACTAACACTATATCCTTCTGACCTGATACTCTCGGAGGTGGTGCAGGAAGTCGAGGTTCTAATAGGGGGAAAAACCCCCTGTTTCTTTAGGGCCACTACCACCAATCCTCCGGAATAGGTGAGTTTCAGTAATTTGTAGGGGCTGGTTTTGTTTAATTAGAGCATTGATCGGCGAGCACATTGAGGCCATTATACTGGTAAATTCGCTAGTACAGACTGATCAAGGTGCCTCTGTAGTCACAATACGAGCTATCTGGTGCTGCTTATTGATCAAAGTAAGCTAACATCGTGATATCTGCTTCTCAATTAACCGGCACAGAAGACTTCTTAGAGAAGAAAAGCGAATGTCAACTTTTTTAGGCAATTCCACGAATAAATATGTGTTTAGATAAGCTCCTGCGTAATCCGAAATCAACCTCGGCTCAGATAGCTTGGCCCGTGACCTGCATAACCCGCTTCCAACCACGCGCCGCTTTCTACTTTCGAGGTTGCAATCGTGGGGGACCATGGAGGTAATTCGGAACATCCAAAATCCTATTCCATCCGTGATGCTACAGCCATCAAAGTGGCTTCCTCTCTACGAGGAATTTGTGGCCAAGAATTCCAGCTCGGTTGGACAGATTGAGTCAGCCCTACGGTCATTGACGTACATCATCCCAGGTACGAGAGAGATCACAATTCAATGCATTTAAACACAGACCCAAGATTTAACAAGAGGGGCTGTGTTAAACAGGTCGATACAACGAATCAGAGATTCCTTCAGAATGCGGTCAGTCTCCATGAGACCTTCAGCGAAGGAGCATATTTAACAGGGCAATGCAGTGTATTCGGGTGTTCAACTTCTATCTTTATACCATGACTCCCTGGTATCGCGTGTAATCTCTCAGCTTCCACCGACTGTTCCACGGCAATCACCCACTCCTCACGCTCGATACACCAAATACTGGACCTCGGGCTCGTCGTTGTATCGTCGAGTTGCCCTGGCGCTTCAGATGCTTCAATACACAGAACTGCTATGGGAGATGTCGGCACGCCGACGAGGTCAGAAAACCCGTTGGCGTGTGGTTGTGTTTATCGAGTTCGCCAAGGCAATCTGCCGCTTGCTCCTTCTCCGGTTGACCAACTCTCGGCCTCTAGTCAGCCCTCCATTGCCCGAGCGCGAGGTGGACCCGAGATTAGTAGAGGAGAAAGATGACAGCGATTGGAATGGTATGCAAACCCCGCCTCCCAGTGATCCACCTTCACCAGCCTCAGATCCGAATTGGATGATGCCGCGTACTGGGCTATCACTACCGTCTCTTCCTGATGTGGAAGATGTTTCAAGCTACCTCATTTCCAAAGTCCTCACCGCAGATGATATCAAGACACCCAAGATGTTACTGCACCGAGTTACTGGACAGGGCCAATTAGCAGAGGTCTTGTACATCTTGCGGCCCGTTGTATATGCACTGGCCTTGCAACGCTGGAAGGGGGATAAGCGTAGCTGGCGGCCTTGGCTGATTGGATTTGCAATGGAGTATGGATGTCGGCAACTTACTAAGCGGGATTTCCGTGAGCGAGTCGCCGGGGGTCTTCGGGGTCTTACGGGCCTCGAGCGAGAGGAGCTAAAGAAACGAGGATGGTCCATGGGCTGGTGGTTGATGCGCGGGGCATTCTACGAAAATATTACCAAGTAAGTTTTCGCAACAATTTTTTTCTTTGCTAGTCAAAGACTGACAATCTATAGATCATGTCTTCAGAGCGTTACCAACAAGATGAAGGGCAAACCTCTATTTGATATATTGGGCAATCTGTTGGAGGACTATGAATACCTGTGGGAAAACTACTATTTCTCGACTGCCACTTTGTGATGTGTACCACACCCTCTTCTTCCTTCTTCGATACCCATATTGCTTTCCTTCCTGAAATGTACATGATGCCAGTGATGGGTCGGTTTCCCACTAATAAGATTAATATTCGGTCTATTGGGGAATATTATCTATGTTATCATTAGCTTGTCCATTCTTGTCTAATCCCAATGTTCCCATGGCAGTTCATCATATAATTTCAGCTTGTCTGGATCCGTACCAATCCCGCAATCCATTTTGGCCTGCGCTTTTTCCTGAGCCAGATAACAAGAACTCGTTGAGCCGACCTGCTCCCTCTTCATCATCATCTGGCCAGTCAATTCGTGCTCCTCCTTTATTCTCGAGCATCTCCTTCGCTGTGCCCCAACTAAATCGACACTCATTACCCCAACCGAAGACAGGGTCCATGTTCCGTCGAAGCCAGCCGACACACTTGGAATCTGAAGGATAACCACTACCCCATCCCTCGGGGGCTATGGAATTTGTTTCAAGTTGTTGTGCGCGAAGCACATCCTCATACATAACTTCCAGGGCAACATCACGCGTAACTTTGGCTGCAACACTAGCAGCACTCACACACGGATATAAAGAGTCCGCTTTCTTAGCCACGGTTATTTTCATAGTGGGGAATATTTTTTCCAGCTTCTGCTGGTACGTGGCAGGGTTACCAATGGTATCGATATAGACCTCTCGTACATCAACTTGACGGTCTTCCACAACCCCACGAATGATTTCGATGGTAGCATCCATCGCCTGAGCGTTCAAGTTGTACACGGCCGTCTTTGGTTTCATCATTCCCGCAGAAATATCACGAGCAGAAAGGACCTTGATAGCATATCCACAGGACTCGTAAAGAGTTTGGCCGGGAGTGTTGAGCAGTCGCATCAAATTGGCGCGCACAGCAGGAGTGAGAACCTTACTATCGTCAAAGCTATGCTCTTGAGCCAGAAGAGAGAGGTGAAGATCGATTGGCAAATAGAAGGCACCGTAGACCATGGGGCCTAGTACTGGCCCACGGCCAGCCTCGTCAACACCGAGTACGCATGAGGTGCTTTCCACGGCCTCTCCAGTTGATGTTGTAGCGCGGGTAGTAATGGCGGCTGGACAGGGCGTATAGTATGCGTAAGAGTCCCCAGAAAGCAAACGATCCGAGATTACACTTGGGGGAATAAAGGACATGTCATCCTGGTATGTCTCATTAGAAGAAGTGTCTTTCGCCATGATTGAGGCGAAGAAAGAAGGTAGGAGGGAAGATGAATATGAAGCTATAAATGATTAAAGAGGGTGGTATGCCAAACGCGTCGACAGATCGGGTTTAGCGGCACGCGTTCCTCTCAAATCCGTCGCAATCAATTTCCCTTCTTCCCCTCCACTTTCTACTTTCTCCATGCTAAGCCCTTGCTCCTGCATAGTGAGCTTAAGCTAGGGGATTTCTTTCGCATCTCTGATTAATCATCGCTCATCCACCGGCGAAAATGGCTCGTGGCCCAGGAAAGGTCCGCGAATTCGATTACTCGAATGTCGGAACTCTAGGAAGGTTAGTGTTGCGGGATTCTCTGGGCTCTTGCAGCTTGCTAATGTTCTTCATGCGCTCAGACGTACTGGTCTTCCATTGAAAGAAGGGCGACGCGACGAACATGGAATGGAAGAAGTGGACGGGCTATTTTCAGACTCTCCTGAAAAGTCTCCTATGGATCGGAATGCATTCGATATTGAAGAAGCTGAAGCAAGTGACGAATCGATTGGTTCCGATGGAATGTCTATGGATGAAGGTACGTTGCGTCAAATAATTGTATACCTTCGAGCTACACTGACTGGATTACTTCTTCCAGACAACGCGCCTGGTCCCATGGACTTTCTGAACCACAAGTTTTCGCAAAATGCTATGCGACCCCCACCTGCTCGGTCACCGGCAAAATCAGGATTTTCGGCGTCTGCTCGAAGATCTCCTGTCATGCGATCTTCACCAGAAGCAGAAGATGATATTTTATCACCCAGCCCATCTAATGGTAAAGGCTTGACCCCACATAGCGAATCGCGTCAAGATATTTCTCCATTGACTTCACGTTCAGTGAATGCGGGTGTATCCAAGCCAAAAACATCTTTACGAAAAACAAAAGCACAGCTAGCAGCATCCGAGCCAACTATTGTCAATGACTTCTCTGACGGAGAAGGTGATGAAAATACAGGATCGTTTACTCCGGAGAATGATTTTGATGATCAATTTGATGATGGTAACGAAACTGTCATGCCAGATGATGATGTACCAGGAAGTGACGAGCAGAGCGTGGACAAGGAAGAGGGCTCAGTGCTCGCGGAAAGCTCGCGTCCAGCACAGAAAAAAATATCGACCTCAAAACCCCCCAAGAAAGGGCCCACGGCTACAAAAAACAAGTCAGAGCAGAGCGGCGCTCAATCTTCCAGGCGAGGACGGCCGCCCAAGGATTCACATCCTGCTGACGATGAATCCTCAGATACAAGACCGACTAAAAAGAAAAAAACTTCAAGGACTGATACTAGATCTCCACGTGAGCCGCTGGATCCGGAGCTTAACCGCGTGGTCGAGGATTATGCACAACGTTCGGGCCCTTTGAAAGGACGCAGCTTATACATTCTCAAGAAGGAGGATCCCACAGATACAAGCTCCACTCACACCCGCTCTGGGCGGGTGTCAATTCGGCCTCTGGCCTATTGGCGGAACGAGCGATGTGTGTGGGGTGACGGTGAATCTGCAGAGGGGCAACGCTATCCACTCTCTACTATAAAGGAAATTGTGCGCACTGAAGAGCCCAAGCCAGAGCACTCAAAGAAGGGTAAGCGTAATCGTAAGCCCAAATCTAAGAAGGCTAAGGATGATTCTTCAGATGAGGAAGATGAAGAGGCAGATCAGTGGGAGAAAGAAGGTGTTCTTCATGGTTACGTGCCTAAGTGGGATGTCAAAGCCCAGGCCAGCACTGAGGAGGAACAAGTTCTTGGTGAGCGATTATCTATCATATGGTTCACAGTTTTCGATCGATTTGGCTGACTGTTTGTACAGACATTGCATACGCTCCTTCTGGAATTGTGACCAGAGACGTCAAAGATTCGACTTTCAAATTTGCGAAGCTACTCAGTTCATCTTTCATCGGGTCTGGTGTGGTAGAGCTTCCGCCAGATGGCATCAAGAAGCCGAAGAATTCTAAAAAGATGCATATGGTCTTTTATGTTTGCAGTGGTCGTGTTCAGGTAGATATCTCAGGTGTCCAGTTTCATGCTGGAAAGGGATGCGTATTTCAAGTGCCGCGTGGTAAGTCCGACTTTATCGGTTTCTAGGGTACTCTGACTAAATAATATATCACCAGGCAACTATTACAGCTTCTCCAATGCATGGAAGAAGACTGTTCGACTGTTTTTCACGCAAGGCTGCGTTCCTGTCGAGGGCGAATCATCCGAAACAATCAAGAGCGTTGCACCGGGGAGTGAATTCGAAGGCGAGAGTGCATCTACTACTCCAGCCGCAAAAACTCGGGGTCGTCCCAAAGGCAAGCAGAAGGCGAAGTGAAGCCGACTTCTATTCTTTTACATTCGCAGTTGATTTCTGTCATAAAATGCCGGTGTTTTGCCATGCGTCACGATACCTCTTGTCTCTTCTTTCAGCGATTTATCTTATTTTGAACCCTTAGGTTACCATCATGTCAGATTCAGCTTTTTAAATATCTCTTCGTGATAAGTTTGAAGGGAAAGCAGGATTTTATCACTTCCAAGGGATGCATACTTTATTCGTTATCCCAATACATAGTAACGTCAAATCTCTTCCATCAGTTCATCCAGATCATCGTCTAGAGGCGGGAAGTCTCCCACCTCAATCTTCTCCGGCTTCACAAACGCACCTCGCTTCTCAAGACATTCAAAGTAGCGTTTTCCACCCACACTGCCATCATTCTTTCCTGTCGGTTCGTCCAGCTCAATACCAACCCAGATGGGCTGAAGCTCGACGGCTAGTTCTCCATCATGGGCCAGTTCACGACCAGGACCAGATATAGGAATTGTCGGCACAGGCCCAACAAAACGAATGGTGCCTCGGCGAATATGTGGCGGAGTTGAAGGCAGAATTATCGCCCGCTTAGAAACGGCGACGTCTATAAAAGAGATGAGAAGAGGAATCCCTCAAATTAGAGCATGAACTTTACCTCTCGATGCGATCTCAACTTGCTCCCTTTCAACCTGCTTGCGTAGAGTCTCTTCAGGCGAGAGAGAGTTTGGGTCAAAACGACCAAGTTTCTGGTTCTTCTTCCAGGCCAAGACGGAGTTGGGAAGAGTCTCATAAGTCTCAGAAGGAAGTTCATATTTCTCCACAGAAGACAAGTCCGTAAAATTAGGACGCATAGCTTTAGGCCGAGTATCATGAACCTTTATCATTTTAACTGGGAATGATCATCAATGAGGAGAAGGGTAATAAAATCAAGACCTACCTCGATCTCTGTGCTCTTAACCAAACCAAAGTCACCAATGATCTGATCATCATTATCGGCCCATTGATCAGGTCGACCTGGTACTTTGACGCGCAAACGTTGACAGCCCGGTGGAACACCGGTCATGGTCTCCAGCTTACCCTTGAGCGTGAACACAGACCAGGTAGGGGTGACACGACGTTCATTGACGAAGCTAGATTGAGCATCGCGGGCAGATGCTGGGGCTGTGATAACGACGGAAATATCCGCCGGAGTAGGTTGAAAGGCCATGTCTCTTTACAAGTTGAAGGTTGAAGGGGGGAAGTAAATTAGACGTGGGGAGATGAAGTGGGGGAGTTAGGAGAGGAAATCAGTGTGGGGTTTAATTTCGAGGAAGAGATACTACGATTAGGATAGATCAATGTTAGATAAGTCTGAACTTGATCTCAGGTACTCCAGGTTTAACAAGAAGAAGGATTGATATCAAGTCCCATCTCGAAGGTTCTTTCTGTGGGTCTGATGAACCATGAATTAACAGTAAATATAGTCATTCAATTGATTATCGACTATTTCCAACTATAATTTAGAAAGATCTATCATCCATGAATGAATATATTCTTATCACTTCATCTCTATTCAAATGAGTATAA
This sequence comes from Penicillium taxi, assembly GCF_028828555.1. Taxonomy (NCBI): domain Eukaryota; kingdom Fungi; phylum Ascomycota; class Eurotiomycetes; order Eurotiales; family Aspergillaceae; genus Penicillium; species Penicillium taxi. Next base: position 4,356,855 of record NW_026643207.1, on the reverse strand, counting down.
TTTTGACACTCTACTGTGTGGATCAATAGTTAAATCGAATCAATCGTGATTAGTCAGCCATACGGCAAGTTAAGAATTCAATATTAAAACGACAGGATTGAAAGGAAACCAGCACAATTTGAAACTGCACGGTACTACAGTAATTCATCTACAAATTTAGAAGGAGATACATAGATGCAAACCCGAGAGGTTATTCAGGAACTCGCTTAAGCCCCGGACAAATCTTCAATCTTTAGATCTGTAGTACTACTCGGAACAAAAGAAGTAACCATAATTCCCCGTATGTCAAAATAGAACAAATACAAAATAAGTATAGGTGAATTTAGCCGAAATGCAGAATAAATGTCCGAGCCACGTGATATAGATGCTCGCTTGACGTTCTTATCCTTATCGCTTTCGATATTCCTAATCCTGATTCCTTTCCATCACAACTCAGCACTGCAAGCTCCAACTATGGACCCTCACGAGGATTATGAGCAAAAGAATGTCCATGAGGTCTATCAGCATATTGCTAGTCATTTCTCTTCAACTCGCTACAAGGTATCTACATATATGGACTTGCATGGTGAACTATAAGCTAATGTTTTTTGGCTTCCCCGCGCTGAAGCCATGGCCCATTGTGGAACGATTTTTGAAGGGACTATCACCAGGTTCCATAGGCCTGGATGTAGGATGTGGCAATGGGAAATATCTCCAAGTGAATAAAGATGTCTTTATCATTGCATCTGATAGGTATGTTTATTTAGAAGTAGTAGCTTGTCTTGGTCATATCATGTCATTGATTCTTTATGAAATCTCTCATGTCCTGGACTTTCAAAGTCACTCTTTACTCCCCTCAATCCCTCAATCCTGTCCACTGAAGCTAATCTGATCTATTTTGATCAAAATAGATCTGAAAACTTGGCTCGGATTGCAACCCAACATCAACCACATTCGACAGTTGTGGCCGACATTCATCATCTTCCGCATCCAGATGCGTATTTTGACTTTGCAATTTCCATCGCTGTCATTCACCATCTCTCCACTCCAGAGCGGCGTGTTCAGGCTATCGCCGAGATCCTGCGAACTATCAAAGTCGGCTCGGAGACCCAACCAGGGGGCAAAATCCTCATATATGCCTGGGCACTTGAACAAAAGAGCAGTCGTCGGGGCTGGGACAAAGGGGACCCACAAGATATCATGGTGCCCTGGGTCCGCAGAGTTGCTGGAACAGAGGACCAGTCCGAGACGTTCAACCGCTATTACCACCTATTTGAGGAAGGTGAACTGGAGCGCAATATTGTTCAAGCTGGTGGTGAAGTTTTGGAGTCAGGATATGAGAAGGATAATTGGTGGGCCATTGCGACACCCAAGACCATTCCATGAGGCAAGATTGTCTCCAGAAACCAGCCTCGGAAAATAATCAAGACAATTTCAACAGATTTGGTTGTTGGGTGTGCATGACCTGGGGAAAATCGAAATCCTTCTTCCAAGAGGAAGGAAAGAAAAAGAAGAAGCCAAAAAAAAAAAAAAAACTAAGATCAAGAATGCGCATGAGGAAGAAGGCGACAATTCTCTATACAATTCACGGGCCTGCCACAAACACGGTATACCTCCAACCGGCGCTATGCAATTCGTAAGGAAAACAAAGGAAAGGCCATACACAACGTGGGTCATCATCTCATCTCATCTTTTCAAGGCAGCGTCCTCGGGGGCATTCCCAGATGAGGAGGCATCATGCCTGGGTGAATTCCCATTTCTGATCGTCCCATTCCATAATAGTCTCTTGGAGGGGGTAGTGGAGCTGGGGCGTAGGCTGGAACACCTGCAGTCAGCTCCTCCAGGGACGGAAGCTGGGGTGGCATACCCGGAAGGTGGCCGGGGATGGAACGAGAGGTCGAAGTTTTTCGAGGTCTGGTCAAAGAAGTGCTCGCTCGACGAGGTCTGGTAGTTGGGGGATCTATTGCGGTACTGGACAGTGAGAATGGCACTACGCCTGCTCGGCGGGCCATCTCCTGTTCGCCTAGTTGCCAATGCATGGCCTCGGCCGCGCGCCATGGGATCGCCATTTCCTCGGCCACCTTGGACCACATCTCAGCCTTGAATCTATTAGGAAAGTTAGTTCCGACCATTCATTTCACAGGGAGGATTCTTCTTCTCGTCCTACCTCTCATATAAGCGAGCCAACTTGTTCTTCTTGTCTTCATCCCATTCACTTCGACGTTCTAGATAGTTCTGATAATGGAGGCGACAGCTGATTGCACTACGACCTGGCAGACGCTTGCTGATATCCTCCCACTTCATGCCACTGCCTCTGAGTTCAATGATCAAGGCATCTTCTTCAGGTGACCATTTGGATTGCTTCTTGGCGGGTGATTCAGCCGTATGAGCAGGTTGAAGACGCTTTGCTGCACCGGAGGGGCCAGCCTTGCTCAGAGGAGGAATGCCCACCATGGGAGAAGGGCCAGAAATCATGGGTGGCACACCCATCGGTGGCCCAGGCAAGGTCCTTGGATAAAGAGGCATGGGATGACCCGGGGTTTGTTCTTCCTCATCTTGGGGCTTGAGTAATAGTGAGATATCCACTTTGGCGGGCGGCAAGATAGGCCGATTTTGTAACGCAATCATAAGCGCGGATATTGGGGTGGAATGGGATGATTGTTTGGGAATGAGGGGGGAAGGAGAACAGGAACAGGAACAACCTCAAACAGGAAACAACCACCAACGAAAGTGGGAAAAAGAGATAAGAGGAAATAAAAACAGCTTGTGATCTAGAGTATAGTAGACCAGGATTGTTTTCCTTTTTCTGTTCGGGTGATCAACAACTCAAGAGAATCAAATGCTCCGAGTTTTCATCAAGAAACTCAAACGAAATCGCGGTCTCGTGCAACAAATGGTAGGTCAGAGAGCAGTGATGGGTACAGAGCGATTTAGTACCGAATAGTTCGAATGTTTGATTATAAAAATCAAGTGGATAAAGTAGTAGGGTAGAAGGTTAAGAGAAGTAAGAAGAGGTATAAGAAATAGAAGTATAAAAAGCAAGAGAGAGAGAGAGAGAGAGAGAGGATTGAGGAAGGGGAAAGAGTATATGCAGGAAAGAGTCCAGAACTTGATGAAACCCGATCAACGGTGACAGTCCAACCCGGGATCTTCTAGAGAAGAGAGTCTAAGACCCAAGCTTAGATGTATGGGTATGGTAATAGGAAAATAAAATAAAAAAAGGAAAAATAAGGAAAATAGGGAAAATAGGAAAAATAGGGAAAAATAGGGAAAAATACCTAATTAAAAAGGGCTTCGATCCACCTTTTGATTTTATTTAAATTAAATTGAAGCGGTCAAACCTCATCCGTACATGAAGAGTATATAAATGGCAGTATGTATAATGCCTTAAGATATCTATAGTTCCTACATCTCAATGTTTGTAACCTTTCTATCAACCTTCTCATTCTACCTCCAAGGTTCTAAGATTTTATATAGTATATTGATAATATAATAAAAAGAGGGGGACCCGCATCATCCTTGAGTGAAATGAAGCGTAACGGGACACTTTAAAGGCAGCACTGACCAGTTACAGTAGGCTTGGCCCAGACACTAAAGTAATGCCATGCCGTTGTGACTAAAACATGCCAGCCCATTTCAGGACCCAGATCGCATTGCTCAACGGCTTTCTGCTCCACTACCATCACGAGGGGTTTAAGAGGGATCTGGGGTTCTATTCTACTTGTCCCACCCCAGATTGTACTAAGACCTAGGTACCTACTAGATTCAAGGTTAGGGTTAATTGTTAACTATATACCTTCTTACCCCTACTTCCCAAGGTTGATCTAGTTCCAAGGTTTATATAGATATCTTGTCTATTAAATTTATATCTCTAATATATCAGTATTAGGTATCCTAGGTACCCTAGGTACCTACCTTCCTACTCTGTGTTCATTTGGGGCCCGAACTTTGCCTCTCTGGTGGATCTCTTGGTGTCCCGGGTTCCCGAATTTCTAGATGGTGGGATGTCTTATTTTCATCTAATTTATTGATGATATCTAAATTATTAATATTTTTTTGACTAAATAATCTAATTTCCCGTTGTGGAATGATAGGTCTGACATTTTGCCCCAGTTTTTCCGGCCCAAAAGTCACAACTCTCAGCTCCATAACTTCCCTTACATCCAACTTCCTCAGTTTCTTACAGTTCTAGAACTGTATAAGCTGTATCACTCTGGCCGTTCGCAGATTCCGGTCACACTGAGTCTGAGAAGTTCCGTGAAGAAAGAACAAGGGAAATTGAAGGTACCTATGTACCTAAGTAGACGGCCTAGATGCAAAACTAGTGTTGATCAGAATCGGTCTGGAATCCAGTTCTTTAACGATCTGAGGGGAAATATCTCGGCAGATTCCGTCTCTAGTAGTTTGGTTTGGATAGATTGCGATCTCACACGGCAAAGCTAAGCGGTTTAATTTATGTAAATTAAATTAGGGAGTAAAAAAGAGGAGAGAACTAGGAAAGCTGACCAAACTGTAGCAGCAAGTCGAACGACGGGGCCAGGGGCGCGCGTTCCCACCAGATTAAGGGACCGGTGGGTCAGGCCAATTTCATGATTCCACAGGTTTTTTTTCGTATCTTACTAACAAGAGCTTGGAGTTAGGTACTTGGCTATTTGAATAGGAAAGTCATTAATTCTCCGCGATTGGACCGATGCAAGATAAGCAACCCCCAGGAAAAATAGAAAATAGCCCTAATGCAGCTTAGCCCCTTTCACACCGTTGTCAATCGAACACGAGTTCCTGTTCTTCCAATATACTTAATTTACTCTGTATCGGCACCAGGTCTCACTTGAAGTGCCGATATAATAGGTAAGTAAATAATGAATCAGAGTTCTATACAAGTTACAGGTTACAAGTTATACGCTGAAACAATCGTGTTATGCAAGGCTGTCAACACATCTCTTTCTCTTTCCGGGTCCGACCCGAACTTCCTAGGATATTACAAGCATATCAGATTTTAGTATCAAAATCGAAATCACTTTGGGCATCGATGAGAAAGTGGATTATGTTGCTCCCGGCTAATGCCGCATAACATAGAAATAGTATATAGATAGATACTAGTACTTTGGGAGTATCGACTTCCTGGTACTTCTGAAACAGAAATCGATCTGCGAAGATCCCGCTGCTGTGTTGTTCGAACAGGGATAGGTTGAGAAAGAAGAGGAGAGGAGTAGAAAAGAGGAGAAAAGGAAGGGAAGGGAAGGGACGGGATTTGAAGCCTCACATATGACGGAAGAAAGACTCCACAGCCCTAATGGCCGAAAGGACTACGAAAAAATCAACAAGGAACAACCATGACGGAAAGTGGGGGAATGGGAAAAAGGACCAACGTTAGATCATCAACACTATCACTTAATAGGAAAAGCCCGCGGGATTTTCCACTCATAATTTATTCATCACCCCCGAATGGTCCGACTCATCCACTTTCTGACCCGCTTGGGTATTTTCCCCCCTCTATTCCTTCCCCTTCCCTTCATTTCGGCAGAGATCTCATGAGATTAACGAGAACACGTTCATCTTTGTAGTTCAATCACAACGCTCTAAAAACTAGGAAGAACGGGGTCCACCTGAGTTAGAGTGATCTCTTCTATTTGTCCTTTTAGGCCTATACTTATACGGTGGCGTCCAACCGTTTAACATGCGGTACAATGCACCGGTACCTAGGTAGGGTAGATCATTATTAGACGCGAGGAACGCCGCTGTCAATTGGTTGTCTTTGTCTTGTCTTCTTCAAAAAGTTCGATGCTGCTTCTATCCTTCCAAGGTTTTACTAGATGGATCCATGGATCGAGACACCTGTGACATGACTATGTTTGAGGGTAGACCCATAGTTCCCTAATTATAGAAACTCAAAGGTCATACCTGACGTATACTAAGGCAAGAACGGAACGGGGAGAACGAAGAGAAGGAGATCGCCCCAATGCAGCTCGGTCCTCCCCTTAGTCTCGGCCGGATCTCTGATTCTACGCAAGAGATCGAACTTCCTGTGAGCCAATCAGTCCTTCATGGCCTCTTTGTCAGGATAATATGAGACTCCACATCTGAAACAACTGACCTTGTGGGGCAAATACCATCTTGTCTAGTCTCATCTCATTTAGAATTCCTTCCTTCCTTCGCTTTCTTGTTAAGTCCAAGAGCCGGTTCGGTTCGTATACCCCCGATCTCCCATCGTATTCCACCCCATCACTAAGACTAGTCATTAGCGATGGAGATCTAAGGGGGATCATTCAAATGAGATACGCTAGATACGCATACAGATACCCTCGATACACTAGAGCAATATACGCCTAGATACGAGAAAGGTGTGAGATATTTACGTATCTTGTCAGATACTTTCCTTACTTTGCAAGGTTCTCCCCAGCTCTGACAGTCGATACTCCGCTACATACCAGATAGAGTAAGAGATATGGACGATCCTCGTGAAGAAAGATGACGGTCAACGCACAGTTTCTCTCCCAAGTGCCGCCCCCGACTCCTTCCTGATCAGACTGAATACAAAACAATTTGGGAGGGCCGAGGGAAGAAGTCTAGGCCTAAATTCCACTGATGCTCCACCGATTCTGGGCCGATGCGGAGTCTGATCGTCAATTGGATTTTCCGGAGTGCACGGGTTCAATAGACTAACCCGAAGTGAAAAAAGAGGTAAAAAAAGGGAAAGAGGGAAGAGGAAAGAGGAGGGAAAAAAATGGAAGGTGAAGTGTCAAGAGGAGAGTGTTTCATCTTTACTCAAGAGTTCTCGGTGTAGCGGGCCTGATTTGGTGGCTTACATGGTTCAAGTTCTTCTCATGGAGACAAGACCAGGATAAACCATGTTTCTTTTTCTGTGCCCAACTTCAAATTTCACCACACCACGTCAACAAACAAGATCAAGGAGAATGCAACCTCGCCATCTTCCTTCTTTGAGTATAGGTTCTGAATCATGAAACCAAAAACGAACTGGGATTGTGCTGTGGCGTTCTTTGTAGGCTATGGAAGAGGAGTCGGAACCTTGGGAAGTATAAGCCTGCTTTTTTTCTATATACTCGATCATTCCCCTCCTCGACCAAAGAAAAGGGAAAAAGAGCAAAAGTAAAGCCAGATATAATATACCAAAGATGAATATCCAAGACTTCAAGCTCTCATGTGGATTTTTCACTGTCATGATGGTTGACAATGAAATCCTCAGTGTCGAAGAAATCTTCCAAGGTTCGAATAAAGAATGAGCCTCCGGTCCATGGAATCAAATGTCTTTGACCCTTTCTCCCTTTAAATGGCTTTAAATACTTAATTCAGGTCATATCGGATTTCCATGTTGGCCGTCTATTTGCCTAGTACTCAAGACATCAAGATATATCAGCTTCCAAGCATACCTAGTCACTGTCGGGACTCTCAAAGAATGATCCAGAGTGCCCAACTAGGCAGGTGCCCTGTTTTATTCTTTCAGACTATATCCTCCCACTATGGTTCGTAAGTGTCTATTCAACAATCCTGAAGTCTGTGCGATGGGTGCATCCTAATCATGATAATGAGTATCATTCAATAATGGAAATATATAGAAAGTTTATCCGCAAAGGAAATCCGAGAAAGAAGGGTTAGAGACCCAGCATGGCGGGTAAGTGGCGAAACATGTCTAGGTAAACAAGCACATACTCAAAAAAGAAGGATATAGACTCACTTCGATCCCTCGTGGGATGAATCAATAGAAAGTGACAGTCGGAATGGATTTGTTAATAAAGGATTTGAATGTTACCGAAATTCAGTAATGCAACAACTTATGCATCTTCCGGCATTTATACATTGGTTGCAGTTCTATAAGAAGCATCATATTCCACCCAGGGCAGACTGTAAATATGGGGCAAAAGGTGGGCCTTGCAAGATGTGCAATCTATATGATCTGAGAGTGAGCTATTGGAATATTGAAAAGGGTGAGTACGAAAAATCGGTTGACTCTTGCTGGGTTGATATCTTGAAGGATTGGGGTTTAAAGGGTCAACAAGACACTGCCGAGTTTTGGTCTTTTCTTTATGGCCAGCTTGTAGAGGCAACTAGACCGCTCTTGTAAGTTGATTCTTTCGTTCTCTCTCTTGTTTTGTCAAATTAACACAAAATAGCCGCACGGATCTTCGAGACATCTTCCGACTCATGACAGTCAATATATGCAAGTGCCATGGTGCCGGTGCTTGTACCCAGATGATCCATACAGACTCTCAAGAATCATTATTTTCAATCCAATGTGATCCGGAAAATGCTGACAAGCCTTTGAATATCACGGAGGCCATGGGCCAGTACTTCAATACTTCACTTATAGGGGGCTCTAAATGTGGTACTTGTGGTAATCCACAGTTGACAGCAACACGACTCAGCCATCCGCCTGAGATTCTTTTCGTAAAGCTCAATCGTATTCACTGGTCAACAACAAAAAGGGCTATCCAAATCAGTCAAAGGATTATGTTCTCAAAGTCTTTAATACTTCCAGCTCACGGCTTTGACCCGCGTTTAAAAGAATTGAGGGAGCCTGTTGAATACCAACTGTCTTCATTGCAGCTACACCGGGGTGAAACAACAAATAAAGGCCACTACCTTGCTGTGGTCAGAGGTCCTCGCGGCTCGTGGACGCTGTGTGACGACAAAAAAGTGACGCCGTACGATAATTTTGAAGCAATGGCCAAATCGAAAGATGTCCAGCAGTCTTCCTACATTTTTGCCTATCGCCGATGTCCTCTCAGGCTAGACAAGGAAGATCCATTTGCTCAGGCTAAAGCAATCACTGAAAAAATATCACATCTAGATGAGCAAATCATGAAATTGCAATATGATGCCAATTCTTTCTTGGATCAAGCAGTGCATAAAAGCCCCATTGTAGTTCTCGCTGAATTCCCTATTGGGACTGCCCCTGAATTCATCAAAAGTTTCAAATCTAAAGATTTGGCTGGTCCTTTGTTAAGCGGCAACATCATATCGGAAACCTCAACTGCCGTCTTGGTGGAGTTTTATTACACAGACGAATTTGGTGCCAAGAAAGCAGTCAAGAATTCCAATAATATGGAGGTGGAGGGCAAGGAACTGACCTTCAAGCTTGAGGATCCCGAGGAAAGGGCTTCTCGGTCTATGGCGGATATTGCTCGGCGATATGCTGCTCGACTGAAGGGCGAGATATTAATAAACGTACACCAACGCCCTACTATAAACTCTAAAAGCCCTTCAAGCAGTCACAGTTCGCCTTATTTTGCTCAAGAATTGGCGTCGAATCCAGAGAAGACAGAGAAACCTAGGAAGCAACCTGCATTATCTTCCTCTATCGGTACAAGGTCTGGGTCATCTTCACTCTCTTGCTGTTTTTCTAAGTTTCCATTTTCAAAATACTCCTCATATTCCTATAAATCTTCATCCTCTCCACAGAATTCCTCTTCTTATGGATTTTATAAAGGAGATCCTTCTCAGCAAATTGCAGCTCATATCGAAGAGAACCTAAGTTGGGAGAGTTACTGTCAGAAGTGGACTCAGTCACCAAGCTTGACAGAAAACAATTTGGCAGTCAACAATGGGCCCGATTCGCTAGAATCTTGAAAGGAGTACACGAAGATTTTGAGATAATGCTTAATGAAGATATCGCAGATCTTGCACAGGCAATGGCCATTCTGAGCATGTTTGAAGAAGTAGCACAATCAAAACGACTGGAGACAGGGTCGAGTCTATACAAAGCAACGGAACTGTTGGAAGCAGGAGCCACCAAGACAATAAGCCTTCTCTACCAAGCATCACGGGCAATCCAATATTCATACCTCGCGATGATGAAAAGGGTACACAAGTTGCATGAACCAGATGATTTCATGGAAGTGAAAGTACCACCAGGAGAGTTGGATTTACAAAATATCCGATACAGAGCAAGTAAGCTCGCGTACTTGGCTCTACGAAGCATGGGTTTATTGCCTCCTACGAGCTTAAAATCCCCATTAACAGAAACGGATATGAGTGTTAATGAGATATTGGCTGATATTAAAGGAGAATGCCACCTTCCAAGCCTGGAGTCTGAGGAGTTCGACAGGGTTACAGATGACATCATGGCTAAGCTCAAACAGGAAGCAAGAGATTCCTTGACTGCCGAAGAAGTTATAAACGTCACAAGAGCGATCATGTCGTTATCGACAGATCTGGTAGTGGGAGTGGGAGAAGATCAATTGAACGACACAGAGTTGAACTTTGCAGAGAGAACCGCCCTTCAACTTGTTAAGATGGATAGTCCGCCGATCCCCCCAGGATCAGAAATAGAAGTACCAGCCGAGGTTGTCAGTGCAGGAAGACTTCTCGTGGTGCTGTCAAAGGCAGCACAGAGGATCATAGATAGAGAAAGGAACAGAAGACTGTATGGGGCACCAGAAGGGAAAGAGGGTCGACTGGCGGTCAAATACACTACCAAGGATGGAGTAGCGGTACTTGATGCTGCAGTTATCGGAATAACCTCGATCCAAGACACAGAAAAGACTGGAATAGTTGACCAGATAAAGTTACCAGCGATAATCGACAGAGGTCGCTTGGAGCTTCGTTACGAATGGGATGGAGATCTCACCCTGGATGCCTCTATGCAAGGTCAACTTAGGAACTTCATAGCACATAAGACAGCCACTGCTGAAAAAATAACGAAGAAAGTCGCTCTGAAGAATGCAGCGAAACACCAGAAGGGGACGAAAGCACTGGTAAAGCCAGCTGTGACCAAATTCAAGGCCGTAGGAGACGCCCAAGAACATGCCCAGGGCACTACTTCTCAGGAGGTAGTGACTAAAAAGAACTCGAAAAAGGCAGGTTATAAAAAAAAAGATGCGGCGGATGATTTTGATGTGCTCCATGGGACAGTGAAGCTAGCCGGCGTCAAGAAGATGAAAGCAGTAGCCAAACCAAACGTGGCCAAGGTAAAAGCCAAGGTCAAAGCAGACGCTCAAGTCGCTGCGGTTGAGGAGGCCACGAAAGAGGTCGAGCCTAAGAAAAAGGCTGCGAAAAAGGCAGCTCCTAAGAAGGCAGCCATGAAAAAGATAGCTCTTAAGGATGCAGCGAAGCCAGCCGGCGTCAATAAAACGAAAGCAGTTGCCAAACCAAACGCGGCCAAAACCAAAACCAACGCCAAAGCCAGGACGTGAGAGAGGGCCACGAAGAAGGCCAAACTAAGAAGAAAGCCTCCAAAGAAGCTCTTGATAAGAAGAAGATATTCAAGGTTCCACCTAGGTAGTATGTTGATTATTAGTGATTTGATACAAAAGAGATTATTTTTTTACGTTATATTATGCTATGTTTTGTTGCGTTGTTTGATATATTGGGTTTTACTATAAAGATACTAGTCATCTAAGCTATTTTTTCATTTCTAAGCTGTGGAATTACAAGGATATAAAATATTTAGTACACGGAAGAAAGTAGGTTGAAAGGGAGGTTTTACCCGCTGAAAATCCTACCATCAACACACATGGACACATTATATGGAATGGAAATGGAAACCTCCAGTCCAAGAAACCTCCCCTCTATAGGATCATTTGTAGACAGTCTGATAACCGAGCTGATCAGCTTTCAATCAGACAATGTCGCACAGACGGAGAATCAACAGAATCCCCTTTCCGGCCTCTCAACCTCCCAACTAGCCAAAGTTAAGCCTATAATGCTCACACTACATTGCATCTTTCCAAATGACTTCCTGCCAGCAATGGACATATTGGATCGAAAGCTTGTGCAGCGAATGGTGCGTAGCGACAGAGCACCCATCAGCCACAACATAAACACAGAACAGAAATGCTCCAATGGGATCCCTGAAGACATAATCTTCGTCAGATCAGCTTCAGCCACTGCAGCACCTACCCAGGAACCAGACAAAGGCTATGAAGTCCGCCTGCAGGCATGGAACTGCACATGCCCCACATTTGCACTATCGGCATTTCGAGATCTAGTAAGACTGGAGATGAACTATTCCCCTGAAACAATGTCTTATGGGCAGGACGAGCCTGGTCTTTATCCATTTGGTGGGTCTCTGACATGTACTACGGATAAGAGGGTGCCACCAGCTTGCAAGCATATATTAGCTTGTGTGCTCTTCGTGCGATGCCCCGGGTTGTTTGGGGGTGGAGGGGATGGTATCCGCCATGTTTCCATGGAGGAGCTAGCTGGTTGGTGTGCGGGTTGGGCTGGTTGATCGGTTCAAGAATAGTGACTGCTACTGCTACTGCAACTTGATCTTGCGTGTGAGAGCCGAATGTGCCTGTATCACAGAATGGTACCTTGTCTTGTCTTTTAAGAATGTTGGTATTTACACTTTACATGATGAACCGGAAGAAGGGATCCAGGTCATACACTTGATTAGCCTTTGACAGCAGCTCTAAAGCGGTCATATCATATTGATGGGGATTGATTCCTCGAGCTAAATTCATGCCGTTTAGCTCTTCTTATCGGAACTCTCCTGCTCGTCCTTTTGGTCGTCATTTGTCGACCCATTCACCTTCTTGTCCTTATCACCCTTGGCTGCAATAGCCTCCTGTTCCCGCTTCAAGTCGCTCTCTTCCTGCTGCTGTCGGTTCTGGATCTTGTTCTCGATCAGGTCATGGAACGCCGTAATGGCGCGGATGAGACTGCTGATATAGATGGCCATCAGCTGATCATTGGTTTTGATGCTCATGGCTCGAGCGAGCTCGTTGTTCTCCAACGTAGCCTCCTGGCCGCTAATCCGCTGTGTCTGGGGTGGGGTGGAGAGGTTGGGGAGGAGGTTGAAGACGTCCTGGAGGTGGCCCAGGATGGCGTGATTGACGGGGATCTCGCGATCGAGGACTTTCTGGAGGTATTGGCCGATATCACGTAGGCGCAGGTGCAACCCTTGCAATGACTGCAGCTGTGAAGTGATACGGGTGGAAAGCGTGCCCACTGCGACGTCCCTGATATCCCTGAGAAGGTGCTCCACACCAATCTCTTCCGCCTCTTCAGCCTCGATTATCGAAGGGGTATGCACGAATGTCCTGGAGGTTGTTGTTCCATCCTATAACCTGATTAGTCTAAGGCGCTCTCGTAAGCACAGACGCTAATAAAGAATCAAACTTACATCCTTGATCTCATCTACGGCAAAGTAAGCATCTGTAGGGACGCCAACCTCCTTTGGTTGGACATCAACGATCACCAGCAGAGGGTTAGGGGTGTATTTCTTGAAGAGCTCGTTGATTTCGAGATCGGATGCGCGTAGCTTCGGGCCAGAGTGATACCAGCCAACTAGCTTCTCGCGAGCATTGATTTTCTTGAACATGTCTGACATCGACTCAACGAAATTGTGGTCCAAGAACCACACAGATGGGTCCTTGTCATCTTCCTCAAATGGAACTGAAGGATAAAAGTCAGCTCATCTGTCGCTGCAAGCCACAACAATCAAAGCTCAATCTTACCTGCAAAACTGTTGGACACTCGAACATTGTTACCCGAGTTCTCACCCAGCAGTACACCAACAACACGTTTCCGAGCACCTTTGGGTATACGTCCGTAGTGATCGGCGACGGAAAGTAGGACTAGAGGAGCGACCGTAACGGTGCGAGTGACGAGGGATAGCGTGTCCGCCGTGGTGGCAGCAGGCATGGCGACAAGATCGGTGAGCGAGAAGTTCAAAATTAGAGGTGAAGCTGGATACAAGAGCGACAATTTCCGCGACAATTCAATCAATGACGATGATGGGCAAAACGTAGGGATAGTTGAAGATGGGGTTGCTGTGTTGCAGGACGATGATGCTCGGAGAGCTTCTAAGAACATGCGCCACATAGGAGCCACATCAAGTGGCTGATATATTAGTCATCAATTACTATGGAACCCTGGTTCAGGATTCCACGAAAAAGATTTAATTATAAGCATTTCAAGTGATTGATCAAAAAATAAGGGTTTTAATTCTTGGTAATTGTTTACATAGTCAAACGAGAAAATCTAGAGAAATATAAGGCAATTAAGTATCAAATTAGAAGAATGATGTAGTTTCATTGCCGTGTATGCCTCCGACTCCGGGTCTCCGCCGTTCGGACCTCGGGCGCTAACCTAGATTCTTATTTCTACAGCTCCGGTGTCCATTTTCAAGACTTTCTGCTTCCCACTTGAGACCTTTCCCCCTACAGATTCCTTGCACAACCACACAATCGCAATGGCTCCTATCGTTCAAGAGACTGTTGCCGGTCTGAAAGACACCATCAGCAAGCTCGAGAACCGGGTCGCTGAGCTAGAAGGCCGCCTGTCCGGGGACAAGCCCAAGTCGGTGTCAGAACAGATGCGCATCATCCTGATGGGACCACCTGGTGCCGGTATGTTGCAATTGTGTTCAGGGGCATAGCCATTGGTATACTAACGCCTCCTGCTACTAGGCAAGGGTACTCAGGCCCCGAACATCAAGGAAAAGTACTGCGCGTGCCACCTGGTAAGTAGGAACATACTCTCCAACATAGGCATGGGTCATATGGCATTGTTTGCTAATATAGTCCCCTGATTAGGCTACTGGAGACATGCTGCGGTCACAGGTCGCGAAGAAGACTGAGCTTGGAAAGGAAGCCAAGAAGATCATGGACCAGGGTGGTCTCGTCAGCGACGACATCATGATTGGCATGATTCAGAGCGAGCTGGACAACAACACCGAGTGCAAAAACGGGTACGCATGATATCTTTCTACTGGGACCTTTTTTTTTTTTTTTTTTTCTTCCCCTTGATGGTATACTGACTCCAATAAACAGTTTCATTCTGGACGGTTTCCCGCGGACAGTCGCCCAGGCTGAAGGTCTGGACAGCATGCTCTCCAAGCGCAAGCAGAACCTTCAGCACGCCGTGGAGTTGCAGATTGACGATGCCCTGCTTGTGGCACGTATCACTGGCCGTTTGGTCCACCCTGCCTCCGGCCGTTCATACCACAAGATCTTCAATCCTCCCAAGGCTGAAATGAAGGACGACATCACTGGCGAGCCCCTGATCCAGCGTTCTGATGACAACGCCGCTACCCTAACCAAGCGTCTGGCTACCTACCACGACCAGACCGCCCCCGTCTGTGAATATTACAAGAAGACCGGCATCTGGCGTGGCATTGATGCTAGCCAAGAGCCTGGCCAGGTGTGGAAGAGCATTCTGGGTGTCTTCAAGAACTGAAGGGATATAATTGTGAAGGCGTTCCTTAAAATTAGGGGAGAAGGTAATGGCTGGTCCGGCTTCGTGATGTTCCCTGTTTTCTTTTGTTTGGTTGGTTGGGGAGTACAAAACAAAGCAAGGACTGGCAATGACCACACATAGGTAGACGCGGAGTTTTATGGTCTCCAAAGCCATGTATACTATGTGTACTTTATGTACCAATACACTGTCTTGGGCTCTTCTGCTCTTTAAATTGTTCCACCGTTTTCAAAATCTAGATATGCACGGGTAAGTTGAAAGCATTCTATAATGATGAGTCCAACTATGGAGTACAGACTTCCTAACGGAACCAAACCCAATAAGGAAATGAAATAGAGAAGGTATTAGAGCTAATCAAAGAATAGTTAGAATAAGAAGTAAATTAATCATACATAGTAGCAGGAAGTCACAAGCATAGGTAGTTTCAGAGTATGTGACCCAATATTGAGATATACGGTGTAGTTACAGCACCTGTAGTATAGGAGAGATGACTCTAGTATGAAGATTACAATGGTTTAAATTACGGGAACTGATAATCTTGAATTCTGGATGTATCCTGCCAGTATGCGCAATGTGAAGGTTGAGATACAATTCTAACCCCGGTATACGAATGGCCGAAGAGAGCATGGAACGAGTCTCCCGTAGATACTGGTGCTGATTCATTCAGATTGATTCAAAGTAAGATAAGGCAAACTCCAGAGATGCAAGCGCGCCATGCAAGGCATGCCCTATGACGAGATTAACGTAGTCCTATTTAATGTACAAACTTAGACCGGCTCGGTCTTGATACGAGTCTTCTGACCAGGAGATTCAATATTCTAGACATCAGATTAGTCAACGCTCAGATATAGATCTGTTCTTTTAGAAAACCCACCTCTGCCTTTCGCTTGCCTAGCACTGAATCCGGTGTGCCAGTTCGTGCTTGTGGCGTGGAGCTTCGCGGTGCCGGTCCATCCTTGGTTACCTCAGCATAACAACTGGCATGGTAAACCCGATTTCCGACCTTGACGGCATCCTGCCAGATCCAATCTTGCACATCTTCTGACCATGTCGACTCAAATTTCTCCTGGCAGATGGGGCAAGGTGTGTTGCGCAGAATTGCATCATTCGGGGCCCGGATCCAGGGCTTCGAAGGTTGTTTGGATGTGTTGCTATCGGCTTGGGCTCCTTCAGCATTATTTTCGGAATCAGCAGCAATTTGATCGTCATCAGCCTCGCGTGACTTGATCCAATCCTATATATTGCAAATTTAGTTCGGTGCATAGAAAGGCGAGTTTTAGCGGCTTGATACTAACCCTTTCATCGACATACCAACTACGGTTCTGGGACCGCTTTCCGGCGTCAGCCATGCGCTGATTGGTTTTGAAATGCCAGTCCAGGTGCCGTGCTTTCTTTTCCTTTCCTTCATTGGTGGCTGGAAAGCGACGTCCGCATGTTCCGCATTTGTTTGACTTTGCCTCGTAGAGAGAGACGACGAGAGCAAGTCGAGGGCTAGCAAATGGATCAGTAGCATGCTATGGAAGCCAGAGCTGATTTGACTTACATTTTCATCGAAACAGTACTCATAGGAACTGTAGACGAAGAGTTTATTGGAGAGAGTGCCGGAGCCGGAGGGTTTGACTGAAGCTGACCAGAAATAAGGAATGGCAAAGTTGTTCTTATAGGAGGCGTTCCAGAAGATGCTGGAGAAGGTGGAGCAGAAGCGGCAGGCAAAAGCCCCCGCGACCTAAGAGCTGTGATCAGAGGATTCTCTACAGGCAGTGGTGTGGTACTAGCTGAAGTAATCTGCGGTGGTGGAGTGGGCTGTTGACGAACAGCTGTAGCTTTAATAAGCCCTGCGAGGGTTCCAGGGTTCAAGAGCTGCTGGAAAGGCCGTGAAATTGGTTGCACAGGAGGAGTTGGCACGGGAGCTGGTGTTAATATTGGAGGATTAGGAAGAGGAGTCTGGGCAGGGGCGGCTGCTGCCAACGCAGAGACTTGATCCCGGACGAGTTTCAAGTCCTTTTGACTGAGTTGCTGTCGCTGTAAGATATTCTGAAGATCCAATAAAGACTTCAGACGCTGTTGTGAATTTGGATCAAAGGGACTGTTAGCGAAGTCATTGCGTGCTGAAGCCACCAATGAATCTAGGTCTCGGTTGAGACCGCCTACGTCCACATCCGAATGATAAGCTTGAAGGGTCTGTAAGAGAATGTAATGAGCAATTGTTGACATTATTTGGCGAGAGGTGGAGTTTACCGGTGTACTGTAGCCTTGCCCATGAGTGGGATAGGGCTGATTGGGTTGACTGGGTCGAGGGATACCCTGCGGCGTCGGACTGTTGGTCCAGCCAGTTGGTGTACCACGACCACGGTTGACAGGCTCTGTTTGTCGAGACTGCTGTAAATATGCAGTACGTGCCTTGATCAGAGCATTTTCAATGTTCCGCGTGATGTCCGAAGAGAAAACCGGTCGAGTGTCCAAGGAGCCGGGGACTGGCTCTTTCCAAGTCTTAAGCATTTCGTCGAGTTTGCGGCGGGTCTGCGCATCAACCAGTACATAGGTATTCATGAAGGTCTGATACATGTTCCGGCCCAGGAAGAGTGTGTAGGGTGTGCCAACATTCTTGACGATGGAATCAACTACATAAAGAGCAGGCAATTTCTGTTGGGGTGGTGCCTACAGAGATAGCAGGTTAGAGCTAGCACTTTTACACAAATCAGGAGACATACTGTTTTAATATGATTCTCCAATACCCTGGAAATGGCCATGGCATGTTCAGTATTCTCTTTGGCGATGACTGTCAAGTTGCTGATCTGGAAACGGTCGTTGCTTGTCAGATCTTCCAAAGAGTTCTTATAGTCCTCTGCGACCTCATCAGATATCAGTCCAGACATGATGGGTGGTTGTAAGAAGCTAAAGATAAGTAAGGTGAAAGGGGATCAAGTTGGGGTGTTTGTATCTCAAGGCAGTCTTCTATGCGTCGCAAGTTACTTTCACCTCGGATTCACTTTTCGACTTCGACTTCTAGTTCTTCTCTCTTCTTCTTCCTGTTTAGGAAGACTTTTTTCCACTGGCTTGATAAGCTCAGTCTTGATATTTGTGCTTTTTTTTCTTTTTTTTTTTTTTTCTTTTCCTCCTTCTTTCCAGCCGTGAACTGGGATTTGTCGGGTCAACTATCACAGAATTGTGTTGTCCTTCTTAGTCTTCTGGTTCCAAGGAAGATCCTCAAACCACACGGGATGAAGAGAAAAGTCGGGAACTTGTTAATGGTTGCTAGCTATGGTTCATGAAGAGAAGAATCAACAGATGTGCGCCCTCCAATCCAGATCCTCCTGTCTGCCTCCACAAGATAAAAAACAGCCGCAATGTTTCGAGAAGAAAGTCGAAGTAAGCGACCAAAAGAAATGCTGACGACAAGAGCAATGCAACGCTGGGAGATATTGGGAGGTGGAAGTGAAGACGGCAGGGAAGGAAAGAAGAGGAAAACGGATCGTCAACTCAACTTACCTTCTGGTCACATGACCATTAATGACGCACTTTCTATACTTACTTTTCTCTCTCTACTCAACTCCTTACTACCTACAACGTCTACTTTTCAAAAACTAACCAGCCTCCAAAATGAAGCTTTATCTCACTGCTCTGCTCAGTCTTATCCCGTTGGCGCTTGCTACCAAGTCCCTCAAGTCGGTTATTATCACATTCCCCGAGGGAACGCCTGATCGACTTATTTCTGAGGCAAAGGAATCTCTGGTGGCATCGGTATATTATACGCCTTAGAATATGCAGTATTGCGGCTATTACTAACATCTGTTTTAGGGTGGCGTCATCACTCATGAATACAGTAAGTCCATACTTATCTTAATCTCATTATGTCAGACATCCAAGGCTAACGTGCTACTCTCGCAGCTCTTATCAAGTACGACTTCATCAATATCTTTCTATTCGTCATTTCTAACCTATTATTCCAGTGGTTTCGCTGCCGAGGCTCCGGTCGATACCCTTCAAACTCTTTCCACGGAGTCAACCGAATTCAAGCCCATTATTGAAGAAGACGATGTCGTCACTATAAATGGTGAATATGAGGAAACAAAACACAACGTCTAAAGGAACCCATCATATACAATCTCCGCTTTATAATCTAGAGATTCTGTGAATTCCATATCACAGTTGGCTTCGGAGAACGTCTGATGAATGGTGGGACTCTCTTACGACTCAACAATCTTTGTTTTTTACGGGAGCCTGGAGTAAATGCTATTCTTTTCTATCGTATGGGACATATGCCAGTGCTATAAGTCCGACATGGCCGGTTGACCTGCAGGGACGATCTAAACCCACGAACTGGGTATGAAATGCGTATTAATGTGGAATATATATATATTATTGCTCTAACTAATCATGAGATTGAACTTGAATATTCGCTTTATTATACTTCAAAGTCATTAAATTTTACTGTAAACTGTGTAGTAAGTTTACTACCATTAAATAGTTTAGTTAGTGCTATTGTTTATGATCCACCATAACTAGTCCCCACTAGGTAGTGACTCGGGCCCAGGAGGCACTCCCAAAAACGCGATCGCGTGGATCCACAACTTTCACTCTCTGGGATCTTTCCTTCTCTCTTTACCTTGACAGGTCAAAGAATGCTGTACATGTCATTCATTAACACAATTTGAGACCTCATCCACCATGGCATCGGACCACACCGTGACCAAGGTTCTCCTGGAATGGATCAACAGCTTCTCCCTCGGTAAAACACTGCGGGCCGTTGATGAATTGACTGACGGCATCATACTGTGGGAAATCCTCCAGGACATCGATCCTCAATACTTCCTCGACGAGATCCCCGAACGCAACCCAGAGAACCATTGGGTCGCCAAGTGGCAGAACCTCAAACACGTCCACAAGCTCTTGCTTAGCTATATCCGACACCAGAACGATGATTCCCTACCCTCCGGTCTCGACCCATCGCCTGATCTGGAAGCCGTTGCCGAAAAGGCCTCGTCTAAAGAGACGAACAAACTGCTAAAACTTCTCCTGATCGCCGCCATCAGCTCACCCAACGCGGAGACATACGTGCAGACCCTACAAGAGCTGAGCACTTCGACGCAAGAGGGTCTCAAGGATATAATTGAAGAAGCGCACAGTGGTCAACATGAACCTCTGGATGATGCAGTTGACGAACTTCGCGAAGATTTGGCTAAGCGCGATCATCCTGTGGATTTAGAGCTGCAGTTTGAGGAACGTGTGGGGAAAGTCCTCGCGGAGAACGATCGACTCACCCACGAGAAGAAAGAATTAGAGAAGGCATTGGAAGACCTACACAATCGGTTGGCGCGCTTGCAAGAGAACAATGACACCTTGCAGAACCGTCTGGCTTCCACCGAGGATAGGCTAGTCACGCTCAAGTCTGGCAAGGGTGATATAGGATTCAACGCCAAGGCATTGGAGACCAAGACCCGTCAGCAAGATGATCTCATCGCGTCTCAAGAGGCTAGGCTTACTGCCGCTCAAGATGAAATTAGCAGCCTACGGATGACCGTGGAGTCCCTCAAGGTTAAAAACCAGCGCTATCAGAAGTTGCAGGACGACTATGATGAGCTCCGCACAGACCGAGACCAGCTTGCACGCAAGGCGAACGCTGCAGAGAAGTACCGACAGAAGCTCCAAGCTAGTCAAGACTTCGAGAAAGAGAACCAGACTCTCAAAAACCAGATCAAAGACATACAGCAGCAACTAAAGGAGTCAGATTCACAGCAGCGTTGGTCCTCGGAGCGTGATGTGGAGCTTGCAGAGTACCGCAAGCTTTTGCCTCGCATTGAGCAGGAACTGACTGATATCCAAAGTCTGAAGAAACAGCTCGAATTCAACAACCATGCTCTTACTGAGCGTCTCGAGAGCGCGGATGAGCAGCACGAGAGAGACGATGCCTTGATCAGTGAGCTTCGTGAACGTCTGCAGGAGGGCGAGGGCGCTCCAGGAAGCCCGTCCCCGAGCTCCGAGACACCAAAGATGCACGGAACCCTTTCTAAGGATATTGAAGCTCAACTGTACATTTTTATTTCTCTCACTCTGGACGGCCAACGCTAACTCTCGACTTGCAGCAAATCCGAGAATGACGAATTGAAGCGGGAAGTCGACTCCTTGAAGGCGCCCTCTATAGCTGTAGGTCTACTTTCGATTGAATTCCGAGGCATGTCTCCCGCTAACAACCACCAGCCCGAATCACAAGCAGAGGGCTTCTCGGAAAATTTCAATGCATCCGTGCAACTCGCGCGCTCGAACTCGACGCAAAGGTAATTGGATTCAACAAAAATGTCGTATGAAACATTTTGCTAACGAGAACATGCAGCGATGAGTATTGGAAACTTTACGAAACTTACACTGGCACACTGAAGAAACTTGCTGATGTTCAGGATACCTTGGAGACCTCCAAGAAGGATCTAGCTGATGCACAGACACATCGTAAGACATTATCCATGTATACCGCACCTATTCAAAACGCCTACTAATCATGACCCAGTGGATCTCGTCAATGTAGAGAAGAGCGATGTTATTCGTGAACTGGAAGAGCACAGCTCGGCTGAGCTGGCCAAGCTCCGCGGCGCATGGGATAGCCTGACGCAAAATGTGCACCATCTGGAAGCTGAAGCAGATGCCAGTCAAACCCTTGTGCGAGAGGTTTGCTCCGAGCGCGAGGAGCTTCGCAAAATGCTCGAAGATAAACAGAATGAAATCAGTGCCGAGGACCAAGCAGTGTTGAACGAGATGCAGATGCTGCTGGGCGAATTTGAAATGCACAACACTGAGGGTGGCGAGCCATCCCAGAAATCAAGCTTTGAGCTCTTGAAACAGTGCGCTGGGGTCCTAGAAAAGAACGTTGAAAGGCTCGCACAGCGTGCAGAGGTTGGTTATTTCTGTGCTTTACAAGTGCTGTGAAACCTGCTAATTCAAATAATACTCTAGTATATCCAACAGCAAAATGAGCTCATCAAGTCCTTGCGCGAGAGCATGAAGAACTATGAAGAGAATTTGGAAGATGGTATTCCCAAAGAACGAGAAGTCAGTTTTCCCCTCGTGATATTGGCCACCCTTGGCCAACTTACCGACTAGGCTAACCATTTATTCAAGATTGAACTTCAGAGAATCATTGATGATCAAGCCCGTGAGCTCAGTCTTGTAACATCGGCCTGGTATAACCTACAGAGTAGATGGCAGAACAACAACATGACCGTCTCACGATACCGGCAAGGTGCCAACATGACGGATCCACGGGGCTGGCTAGCGAAGCAGAGAAGTGTTGTTGCTGGCCAGTGAGTTCCATATATTGAAGAAGTAGATCAGTTGGTTTACAGAATTTGTTATTGCTTTCGTTTTCGTTTGTGAATTCTTATTCTTATTCATACTTATCATCACATCTCCCTTGATTTGTGCTTCGCATAGCACAGAATTTTCGTTTATATCGATTGACGGGTCCTTGCCCTGAAATTGCGAGGGGTATTATAAATTTATATAGAATCTTGGAATTCATTAAGTACTTGTTTCTAAGCATTCATGCACCCATTCCATGCTTTGCGTAGATCAAAGCCCTATCATCTTCCAAGGTGTATTCCTGCCGTTTTATTTGACACTTGAGCACGAAATATCTTACAATTTGCAACTGTTTTTGTATGATTCATGTTTTGATACATGCGAAACAACATTTAAATGATAATGTACATGAGACAAGCACTTGATATATGGGCGTTATAATATTTTCAGTCGGGGGAGCAAAGATGCCGAGAAATTATCCCCGATACAGGAAAGATAATCCATTTAAACCCACTGTCTGGGATGCTTCACAACATCCATAAGTTCCTTTTCGCGCTCATGACCCTCGCCTAGATCATCCTCATCCACAATAGCGTTCTCGGGTCTTGTGCCGGAGAGAGGATCCATATAAGCCCAGCTTGCAGTGCGAGGTAGACTCATAAGAATACTCTCAACACGAGCACTGGGAGTGCGCAGGCCAAAGCTAGTACCACGGTCATAGATCAGGTTGAACTCGACGTAACGACCACGGCGCAGTTGTTGCCAGTCCTTCTGAGCCTGGGTGAATGGCATATCCTTTCGGGCCTGGATGATTGGCACGTAGGAAGGTAGGAAGGAAGTAAGGCAGTCTGAGACGAAGGAGAACAAAGTTTCCTGGGGGTTAGAGGATGAGCTGGAGGAGCTTTTGAGGAAGCTAGCGTCGAGGTCGTCAAAGAAGATACCACCAACACCACGAGCTTCACCACGGTGAGTAATGTAGAAGTATTTGTCGCACCAGTCCTTGAACTTGGGGTAGTAGGTCGCGTCGTGGCGATCACAAGCTTCCTTGATAGTCTTGTGGAAGTGTTGGGCATCCTCAGGGAAGAGGTAGGATGGGGTCAGATCACAACCACCACCGAACCACCAGTTCTTATCACCGCTGATGGGATCCTTCGGGTCCGAGGTCTCGAAGTAACGGTAGTTCAAGTGCACGGTCGGAGCCATTGGGTTTTTTGGGTGGAGGACCATGGAGAGGCCGGCAGCAAAGAACTCCACCTTCTCAGTGTTAGTGCCCACCAAGGACTTGTGATCTACGCGCATTTTTTCGATGGCCGCCCGGGGAAGGTCGCCATAAACAACCGAGACGTTCACGCCGGCTTTCTCGAAGACGTTTCCATCTTGCAGCACGCATGAGATACCGCCACCACCAGTGGGGCGTGACCAGGCATCTTGATGGAACTTCTTGCCATCTATTCTACCAAGCTCCTCGATAATAATCTGTTGTTGTTCCTTGATAAACTTTTCCATTCGTAGGCGCATCGGCGAGGACTCGCTAATGGGGGAGGACTTCTTAAGGGCTTCATCCAGCTCAACAATAGATGGAGAATCGAGCTCGGTAATTTCACCAGTAGCCTAGATATCCAGTTAAAAAATTGGCCGTATTAACAGGGGCTTGTTGATGTTACCATAGAGTAGATGAGAGCGCCAATGAATGGCACACCAATTGCAAGTCGCAGGTAGGGCCGCCAAACGGTAAATTCCTGCTTTGGAGCAGTAGCATATCCACGGTATGATCTGCCTGTATACCTAGCAGTTGTACGAGTAGTTCTGGATGGCAACTGGGCCAAGGTCCTCCGGAGAGGCATAAATGATCGCGAAGCCATATTTTGCGGCAAGGAACGGAAACAATTGGAGATCAAGGCGACAATTGTGCGAACTGATTCCAGATCAACTCAGTCTCTCTATTCAATGTTGCCAATGGGACTTTTAATAGTCCAAGGAAGCGCTGTCATAAGTCATATAATCGGACCATACGATCAGCTCACCTCGGGAGTTGAACTTCTTCGTGAAGATCTTATCTAAGCGATCAGCTGATTGGCTGGCTGTCCATACATTTCTACTCCGTCACAACTCATTGTTGACTGCCTATATAAAATTACTTACTAGTAGTAGTTAAATAACTCTTCAAATAACAAACTTATATGGGTAAATTTGATTGGTTATAATAGCACCTGTCGCCATATCTAGGTGGAGAATAAACCTCGAGGTTCGGAAGTCGGTTTAAACGAAGGAAGTGGCGATACATATCGGACGATGAATAGCAGGATTTAAGCTATATAATTAGGGCTAATTGCATGTAGATGATGGAATTTATTAATTAGTTGACACTAATAATTACATGTATAGTCTTAAGTTTTCAATGTTCAAGTCTCTTATCTACCTAGGTAAATAGGACATGTCTCAACCTGGATAGTTATTACTGTCCAGGGCCTAGTTTCCAAGATTGGCAAATTAGGGGTTTAGATCCGTTTGATTTACATAGGTAGCGGCACCAAACCATATCAGTCAGTTCAAATCATAAAGGTGCCAAGCTTGGTGTAAACTAGTCTGACTAAAGAATTAGACATGGGGTGTGATCACAAAGACTTGTTTTGTTCTATAATCAAACTGCTGACTTTGTCCACGTGAGGCGGGGAAGGCGGTGAGGGGATGCTTACCGCCCCGTGATGAGTCGTCCAGCGGGGGGGGGGGGGGGGGGGGGGGCTGCCTTTTGTCATCGACCATCAACCTCTCTCTCTTCCTCTTATCTCCTTGACTTCACATTCTCATATTTCATCAGCAGTTTACTTATAATACCCATTTCTCCCACACTCAACTCCCAACTTGAGCTTCCTTGAGCTCTCCCTACACTCCCCTTGACCCACTCCACTTATCAGTCTTATCAACCATGCGTTCCAAGTTCAAGGACGAGCACCCCTTTGAGAAGCGGAAGGCTGAGGCTGAGCGCATCCGCCAGAAATACGCCGATCGCATCCCAGTAGGTTCTCTCATGATGGACATCTCTCAGAGCCTGACTTCTTCTGGGAGCTTGCTTCATCGTCTCCATCCTCACCGCTTCTTCAGCTAACGGGGCGGGGTTCATAGGTTATCTGCGAGAAGGTTGAGAAGTCTGATATCGCGACCATCGACAAGAAGAAATATCTCGTTCCCGCCGATCTTACCGTTGGACAGTTTGTGTATGTCATTCGCAAGCGCATAAAGCTGTCCCCCGAAAAGGCGATCTTTATCTTCGTGGATGAGGTCCTTCCTCCCACTGCTGCTCTGATGAGCAGCATCTACGAAGAGCACAAGGACGAAGATGGCTTCCTCTACATCACGTAAGCTAGATCTTTCCCCTATCCACCCTGAAATCAGCTTTACTGATCTGATGGATTTCTAGATACTCTGGTGAGAACACTTTTGGTGACTTGTAGAGGTCTTTACTACACACCTCTTTTTTGGGACAACCTTATGCTCTGTTTTGAGCTTTGGTCCATGTCCCCGGTGGTAGATTGAATCTCGTTCAACCTGGGATCCTATTTTTCTCAGTTTATGAGGCGTTTGGTGTTCTGCTCATTTTATGATACTATCTTCTGCTAAGTGATGCCTTAGCTTGCTGTGATTCAAATCAAATTAACGTGGCTTTGCCCGGCTTTCTTATAATTATTCACCGTAGGAAATAAGAAACACCGTAATCATTTATATATAAAATATAATAAAAATAATAATCATACTAATAATAAGTAGAACTTGCAGTATTCATAGTAGAACTACTTATCTGGTATTTACTATCTCCGACTATTTAGATAGTTGCACTAAGCCTAGTCAGAATTAACCTTGTCTGTGAGGGTAAAAATTACACAAGTACTCTAGACAAGCCAAGAAACTAAAAGAGACACGAGAAGAAAGAAAATCAGAAGGGGGGATTGTTGAACGCCACTGTAAAGAACTCATAATACTCCTGTTCTCTATACAACCGTGCCAAAGGCAGGAATCAAAGTCTGTGCCAACCAGAAGCTGAAGACCAACTTGGGGCCAGTCATCAGCAACTTAGGGGTCAAGCCCTTGAAGAAGCTGGTGGGGCCCTCGTTCTTGAGCATATTGGAAATAATCCGGAATCCAGACTCGGGATTCTCGAAGTTGCGGTTCTGGATACGGGTCTTGATCACATCCAGGGGAGCCGACACGACCAAAGAAGCACTAGCACCGCACACGGAGGCAACAAAGTTTTGCGACCAGCTGGCAGAGTTGTAGTCGGACAGGTTGTAGATATATTCCTTAGCGAAAGCAGATCCACCGAAGAGCTATAAATTATAAGCGTGGTTCTTTCTCAGACCAGAACCCAAGATTGAAGACTTACCGCAAAGGATCCTGGGGCGTTACGGGCAGCAGTCCAACCGGCTCCACGGTACAGACCCATACCCTCATCAGAAATAATCTTGAACAGACCACGGCCACGGAAGGCCTCGGGGTTGGTTTGACGCTTAATCTTCAGGACGTCCAGCGGGAGCAGGACAATCTCTCCAATACCGATCAAACTGTCGGAAGGTCAGTCGCTGGATGTTCTTCGTTTCCAATTCAATAGTTGTTCTTTCTCTCACCTTCCAGCAGTTGCATGCATAATGGCCTTGCCAGTTCCCTTTCCGAAGGTATTGTCGAAGTCGGAGCCGTAGTGCTGGGAAAGGTAATCACGCGCAAAGGGCTGACCACCATATTTGTAAATACGCTGGAGGACCTGTTCGAGGAAGTGTTAGGGTGTTTTAATCTTTCAAGGGTGTCGTTTGGTATGGCTTACCTTGTAACCAGCAGCGTATCCCAGACCGGGGAAGAGTGAGGTGAACTTTTTGCCGATGGGCGCATCAGCATGCTCCCGGAAGACGACTTTCTTCAATTCAGCGGATGTACTGATCTACATGGGCTTAGAATTAGTGATTGATGTCTCACGAGCCTTCATAAGTCAAGTCCAATCTCACCCTGGTCTGGTTGCTCATCAACCGCTTCGCTGTGGTGTCCACCTGCGGATATTATGTTAGATTCTGTATAGAGAAACAGGGGTAATTGAGTCCCACAGGGTGAAAGATCATCAACTCGGCTATACCAGCACAGCCTACAAAGAAGTTAGCAAGGTCCCTCATACGATTCGAGTCGCGGACATATTGTAACATACCAGAGCCAAGGAGACGAGCAGTGGCAGACTCCTTCTTGACGGTGCCAGCACCGGTTTGAGCGATAGTGGGAGACATTTTTAAACAGGAATTGAATTGGATTAAATGAAGCGATGAAGTTAAGAACTCGCCCTTTCGGTAAATTTTATCTGAGCACGGGCTTGGCGCTAGGCCCAATTTAGACCCGTAAAGTTAATCCCAAACGAGCCGCCACTACAGCCGAGCCGCCACCCCAGATCAGCATAGTAAACTCAAAAAAATTGAACATCACATCTCAACAACTATAACCCTGATATAAATGTTCAGTGAGGAATAACGATAAAAGTGTTCATGAAACAGTTCATTTTAACTAAATTAAATAAATATATGATGGTGGTACTATAGATTACGGTGTAATTTATCTATTTTAGCTTTAAGTATACACTCTATTTACTCGATCATTTCCTAATCCTTCTTTCTATAAAGTAAATCCAAACGAGCCGAGACTACAGCCGAGGCCGCCACCCCAGATCACCATAGTAAACTCAAAAAAATTGAATATCACATCTCAACAACCATAACCCTGATATGATCTAAATATTCAGTGAGGAATAACGACAAGAGTATTCACAAAGAATCAGTTCATTTTAACTAAAACAAGTAAATATATGATGGTTGTATTATAGATTACGGTGTAATTTATCTATTTTAGCTTTAAGTACACTCTACTCGATCATTTCCTAATCCTTCTTTCTATATATTTATTTAACTAACTACAAATTATCCGAATTCAAGATTTGAAATCATTTCAAATGGTGGTTGTTGAAATATGATGTTCAATTTTCTCGAGTTTACTATGGTGTTCTAGGATGGCGGCTCGTTTGGGATTTACTTTAAAAGAAATGAGGAAATTCAAGTTTAAATGTAGAAGACTATTCTGACTCCCAATCCCCTAATCTGACTCCTACTGCTTACAAATTCAGGCATCCATTTTTCTGCCAATATTTCTGCCAGTATTATGAAATAACTATTCAGCCGAAAAACTGGCCAGTTTTTCGGTCGCATTTTATCAACTCCCTTCCCTCCTGTACGGTCGCATATTTACACCTGTATTATTTGCTGTATTTAGTTTGTTTTAAATTCTGGTTTGCATACTTAATCCTACCTATTACGGTATAAGTATACGCTTGGAGAACTTGGTTCAAATATTACTAATAAAGGCGGTCAAGCGGTAAATAAAGCGGTAGGGAAAGTGGAGTTGAAACCTTAGAAATCAGGTAGTTGGGTGTCAGAATAGTCCAGTCCTAAATGTATTGGTCTCGTAACACACTAATTAACCTGACTAACCATCGACATCAAATCAAATGAGACCTTATCAATAAGACAAATTTGCAGAGACATTGTAAAGTCATCATCAGTCTATTTGTATTTGAAAAGTCCATGAACTCTTGATCCTTATAATTAATATTGATCACGTGATCAACGGCAATCATTGTAGCATCTCGACGATGGTATTCCTTCTCTCGATTAAACCCAAGAAGCCTAGGTATCCACAATGACTGTCTACCTCATATCGAAGTATGTTTATAGCTCATTTACAGCCCTCCACACGTAATCCCTTGAATCCCGAGCTGGGTTCACTCAATCGAATTCCAGCGCACCCGTTTTACTTACACCCCCCAAGCTAACAAATTACAATCTTTAGGCTCGGGGACCCCCTCTTCGCCCTTGCAATAGGTGTGGCTGCATCGATGACTCGTATCCGCCGTGACATAGGCGAGAAGACACCAGCGAAGGCCTCAGAAATCGGATACGGAACTGTTGCGGAGGTTGGCCAGCGACGGCTACAACGGTGGTGGAATGGCGATTTCGAACATCTTTGAATATTCTAATGGAAAGCTTTGAAGCTATGAGAGTGCCTCAGGGCAGATGCACATATTTTGTTTCTATTGGATTGAACTTCTGGGGTTTGGAGTTTTCATTAAGTGGCATACTTAATGTCTGAGTGTATTACGACTACCCCGAGGAGAACCTCATCAGGTTATTTGAGAGAAATCAGCTCCTTGGGATTACATGTCTGCTTTCATTGAGCTGCACAAAAATACCAAATATCATTACGAACCATGGACAATTACAGGAGACTTGAACTTTTTGATATACCAACCACAACCAACCTCCCGCGGAAGACGAGCATCAAAAGACTATATGAGCACACCACACCGAAACAAGAAAACCACTTCCTCCTGCCCTCTATAATAGGATGTAATTCAATGTGTCCGTTCATAGGATTGCTGAAGAGCAAATTGTCCTCTTATGTCTCTTTCAGCAGACCTCGGGAGGAAAACTAGATTATCGAGTTATGAAATGGACGCAAAATACCTTTCAATATTTCATCATTCAGTGAGCTATAACTGATATCTAATTTGTCAAAGACAAATCAAAACAATCCTATCACCTGGACAAATTTGAGTGGGAATTTTAAGTTAATGCTACTCAGGTGATTTCGACTTCAGCTTTAAATGAGAGGTTGAGATCATACTCGCTCTACTCGCTCAATTCTCTTTGAGCTCGTTTTGAACCTCGAAGGACTTCATAAGTGCATCATCTCCGAAACAAACACGGAAGGAGGCTTTGTTCCCACCATTGAGAAGTGGAAGGAGCCAGACGAACTCATGACACTCTCAAACACCGTTTGTCGCGATGTCCATCGTCTCTATTTCTCTCATTGAATTCGGGATGGGACAACCTATGAAGCTTCAGCATCACCTCCATCGAATTTCTGATTTTCTCCGCAAATTGGGCTTTCTTATGACCGAGATGATGTAGCTGCGAGGATTGTTTACTCAACTTGGATCCTGAAGTGGTTACATACAATCAGCTCAATACCAATGAGGACAAATATATTAAAATCAGAACCTTCCTATATCTAGCCTTGTAGTGCAGGTTTCAGTAATTGTGATATGTCACAGCTAGGTCTATTCCTTCAGAATACCTGCACAATGCAGTGCGTATAATTCCAAGGTTTGAAACTTCTAGAAAACTCTTCGATCAAACCTGGGCTTACTATGGCTTACTTATTTCAAGTTGAATATGATGACCTACGTTAATTCTTACTTTCGTACTGTTTACTAATGGAAGAGAGTAATTAAAATCTTTTGATTTGAATTGGCTAGGATTTTTGTATCCCAGCGATTGATCTATGCAATCGTGCGCAAAAAGAAACAAAACTCGAGGTCCCATAAGTCGTTAAAGAAAACGTAAAGAAAATATGTGGGAATTGAAAGAAAAAGCAAACAGGGTCAAGCTAGAAGAAAGAGAAGAAGCGATACGCTTAGTCAAGCTCCTCGGGCTTCTCCTCAACCTCGTCAGCGGTGTGAGTGGCACCACCGGGGGCGGCACCAGGAGGAGCAGCACCACCGTAGGCAGCGGAGATGATGGGGTTGGCAATACCCTCGAGCTCCTTCTGGTGGGACTCGTACTCATCCTTTTCAGCGGTCTGGTTGCTGTCGAGCCAGCCGATAACCTCGTTGACCTTGTCCTCGATCTTCTTCTTGTCATCCTCGCTGATGGTGAGCTTGCCCTCGCTCAAGGTGTTCTTGAGGGAGTAGGCGTAGGACTCAAGACCGTTCTTGGCCTGGATGCGGGCAGCCTCCTCCTCATCCTCGGCCTTGTACTTCTCAGCCTCGGACAGCATGCGCTCGATCTCCTCCTTGGACAGGCGGCCCTTGTCGTTGGTGATTGTGATCTTGCTGGACTTGCCGGTACCCTTCTCAACGGCGGAAACATTCATGATACCGTTGGCATCAAGATCGAAGGTGACCTCAATCTGGGGAACACCACGGGGGGCAGGGGGGATACCAGTCAGCTCGAACTTGCCGAGCAAGTTGTTATCCTTGGTGCGAGCACGCTCACCCTCGAAGACCTGGATCAGGACACCAGGTTGGTTGTCGGAGTAGGTAGAGAAGGTCTCGGACTTCTTGGTGGGGATGGTGGTGTTGCGCTTGATAAGGGCAGTCATGACACCACCAGCGGTCTCGATACCGAGGGAAAGAGGGGCAACATCGAGCAGGAGGATCTCGTTGGTGGACTTGGAGGAGGTGTCACCGGAGAGGATAGCGGCCTGGACGGCGGCACCGTAGGCAACGGCCTCATCGGGGTTGATGGACTTGTTGGCCTCCTTGTTGAAGAAGTCGGAGACAAGCTTCTGGATCTTGGGGATACGGGTAGAACCACCGACAAGGACGATTTCGTGGACGGAAGACTTGTCGATCTTGGCGTCACGGATGACACGCTCAACGGGCTCCATGGTGGAGCGGAAGAGGTCCTGGCAGAGCTCCTCGAAACGAGCACGGGTAATGGAGGTGTAGAAGTCAACACCCTCGAAGAGAGAGTCAATCTCAATGGAGGTCTGAGCAGCAGAAGACAGGGTACGCTTAGCACGCTCGCAAGCAGTGCGGAGACGACGCAGGGCACGGGCGTTGGTGGTCAAGTCCTTCTTGTGCTTGCGCTTGAACTCGGAGACGAAGTGGTTAACGAGACGGTTGTCGAAGTCCTCACCACCCAAGTGAGTGTCACCGGCAGTGGACTTGACCTCGAAGATACCCTCCTCAATGGTAAGGAGAGAAACATCGAAAGTACCACCACCAAGATCGAAGATCAGAACGTTACGCTCACCCTCCTGCTTCTTGTCAAGACCGTAGGCAATGGCAGCAGCGGTAGGCTCGTTAATGATACGGAGGACGTTGAGACCAGCGATGAGACCGGCATCCTTGGTAGCCTGACGCTGGGAGTCGTTGAAGTAAGCGGGGACAGTGATGACAGCGTTGTTGACGGTGCCACCGAGGTATGCCTCAGCGGTCTCACGCATCTTGGTAAGGATCATAGAGGAGATTTCCTCAGGAGTGAACTGCTTGGCCTCGCCCTTGAACTCAACCTCGATGATAGGCTTGGTGTCCTTGTCAACGATCTTGAAAGGCCAGTGCTTCATATCAGCCTGGACCTCAGCGTCTTGGAAACGACGACCAATGAGACGCTTGGCATCGAAGACAGTGTTGTGAGGGTTCATGGCGACCTGGTTCTTGGCGGCATCACCGATGAGACGCTCGGAATCGGTGAAGGCAACGAATGAGGGAGTAGTGCGGTTACCCTGGTCGTTGGCGATGATCTCAATACGGTCATCACGGAACACACCCACACAGGAGTAGGTGGTACCCAGATCAATACCGACAGCGGGAGCCATTGTGTAAGTATGTGTGTAGTCGTGAAGAAATGAAAAAGGAATTCGTGAGGGAGAGAGGATAAAGGGGGATTCCTCGAGGTAGTTTTATGGAATGGAGAGAGAGGGATTATAGTAGATGTAAAAGTAAAGTGGAAAATGGAAGGAAGGTTGGGTGAAAAAGCTGCTAATATACTGGGCGGTGTGTTCTCCAGAAGCTTCTAGTAGGGGGAATTCCATAGTTATCCATCAGATTCTATGACCATCCATAGGCTTCCACGCCCCATCAACGGCCTTGAAAAGTGACTTCGAGGGGTGTCTTCATGGTTCCAGATGGGTCTAATAGCGGATAAACATGTTCTACAATCTATCTTCTCATTCATTTCTTGAATTCCTTGTAATTCCTTGTTTAGTGGGCTGATTTAATGTTCTTAGAGATTCTTTTTTTTTCTGATAGTGGGGTATGTATGATGTAATCTGTGTGGTATTAATTCCAGCTGTGCACTGTATTGCGGGGGTATGTAATGATATATTTGGTAAGAAGTAATAGTTTCAAAAGTGTATTGGTATTGTAATCAGAGACTGCGTCATCATGAATTCATAGTGAACTAATTTGGTTTCCGGACTTTCCAGAAGATGAGTCATCTTCATGAGTCAGCATAGCGCCTTACTAGCAAGGCATGAGGTCTTGGGCCTGGAATATAAGGTGTCAATATATTCAGCCCTAGCCAGGTCTGGTCCAGCTTGGCCTTCAGTTGTTTACTCCTGCCATAACCTAAAATATACCTCCTTCTCTGAGCAACAAAGTAGCTACAGAGTAAAAAATCAGGTACTTTTGTGCCTCCTTTTGATGCCTCTCTTCTTTCATTTATTTCCTATTTCATTTCACTTTACTGTAACAAAGAAATATGTTTGAAAATTCATTTATTTCAACATTGGAAGTGGGTTTTACTTCTATTTGTAAGAGTCAGAATCCATCCAGTGGTATTACTTTGTAGTTCCAGGCCGGTCCAAGGGTCTGACACTCTGAAATACATCGAGGTATTGAGGATATAAGTTCAAATGTTGATTTACCTAGGTATATTAGTTTCAACGACAGAATACTCCTACCAACAGATCCCAGTATCCAAGAAATTAAATTCTCAAGAACTCGTCAAAATCATAGCATGATTTCCAGCTGTTGCTATAAGAACAATCTAATTATTCTAACTAATAATAACGGATTCTGAGGTTCAAATTAGTCAAACCCTGCCAAATTGAGTTTATATACCGAATTACGCCATCCACGCTAGCTTAGCCCTAACCACTCTGAGTTTGATTATTTTTTTGAAAGTGATCCACGATGTAACTTGACGGCTTTAACGTCAGCTCTCAGTGCACTGTTCTTACCAGCTAAATATTATAATTGGCTCGATCGAAGTTGGCTGATCATACTTCTAAGTTTAAGGATATGGCGTGCGACCAGACTACGTGGACTGTGGAGTGGACCGGTCAAAAGAAGAGAGTAGACCGTCGACATGAAGTCAAAATTGATTTGTACGTACATATTAAGGTAGAGTGAAATCTCTACGAGATATCTGTCAAATTACTTTGCAATTTCATTCCTGTCCATGCGTGCATTCTTGGTCACCTATTGATCATTTTTAATATTACCCATCTGTAAGGGAGCCCGCTCAGATTATCTTGTCAAGATGGCTCGCCTGGGTTTATTCAAGCGGCACCAGAAATTTCAGGCTGAAACTGCCTCTGAGACGAGGTCTTCCGTGACAGTAGAAAATGACGTCGAGATACCCCCCAAACCAGCGTTGAAAGAAACAGTCATATCAGACGAGGAAAAAACAGAGGCTTTTAGTGAAACCGCTGCAATTGAGCAGGAAAGTCATGATGACCCTGAAATTGCTGCTTTGCCTCTCCAAGTGCGTCAAATGATCAATATGGAAGATGACCCTACGCTGCCCACCATCTCCTTTCGATACTTTGTGCTGTCGGCAATCTTCGTTATTCCTGGTGCATTCTTGTCACAGATGAGCCATTTCCGTACAACCGAAGCCCCATACTCCGTATTCTTCGTCCAGATCGCCTGCCACTACGCAGGCCACTTCCTCGCCAATACTCTTCCTGCATGGAACATCGGATTTCCCGGTACGAGATGGTGTTTTAGCCTCAATCCAGGCCCATGGAGTATCAAGGAGCACGTATTGGTCACTGTAACAGCAGCCTCTGGAGCAACCTACAACATGGGGTATACCCCGATTGTTCTGGCAGAGCTCTGGTATGGAACGAAAATCGAGCCAGCTGTTGCGATCTTCTTCATGTGGGCCATTGTGTGGATTGGATACGCTCTTGCCGCCCTCGCACGTAACATTCTGCTGCCAGATCCGTCGTATGTCTGGCCACAGGCATTGATGCAAACCAATCTGTTCGAGACCTTCCGCAAAGCAGACTCATCCTCGACTCTCGCTCGCCGTCAGATGAAGATTTTCTTCTTTTGCCTTCTAGGCATGACACTCTGGCAGTTTCTACCAGAGTATGTCTTTCCCTTTCTCTCATCACTTGCTTTTCTTTGCTGGGTTGCGCCACAAAACAAAGTCGCCAACTTCATAGGCTCCGGACTGGGAGGTATGGGATTCCTGAATCTCTCGTTAGATTGGTCAAACGTCAACTGGAATGGATCATCTATCATGCTCACACCTTTCTGGACACAAGTCATTCTGTTCCTAGCCTTTGTATTTAACTGCTGGGTTCTTCTACCTGCCGCCAAATGGGGAAATCTTGGGTCTTACAAGCATGGCCTCATGTCTAACAGTCTATTCCTGGCGAATGGTACGAAGTATCCGACAACGGATGTGCTTACTTCGGATTATCATCTCAACCAGACTGCCTATGAGACTTATGGACCAATGTACATGGGATTGCAGAATGTGTGGGCGACTTTCTTCGACTACGCTAAGCTTCCAGCTGCAATTACCTGGATTGCCACGTTTGGCTATGTACAAGTGAAAAACAACCTAGTGAAGATTTTTCAACCTAAAGATGGATCTCAACCGGAAAATAGGACTAAGAGTGACAAAGGCATCCACTGGCAGTACCATGATCGTCTAAACGTCATCCAGAGACAATATAAGGAGATCCCAATGTGGTGGTATGGAACTCTATTCCTGGTGGCATTCGTTATTCTGATCGTGGTTATCGCGTGTGGATACCTCTTCATCCCGATATGGACCTTGTTTGTGGCAGTTGCCAGTGCTGCCGTCTTCGTTATCCCATTTGCCTGGCTCTACGCCATCTCCAACTACCAGCTTGAGACAGGTTCTTTCAATGAGCTGATGTACGGATATATGGTGCATACAAAGGCTGGCCAAAACCACCAACACCCATGCGGTCCCTCGGTCTATGGCGCCATTGCTGGCGATGCATGGTACCGTGCCCAGTATATGCTGCAAGACCAAAAGATTGGGCACTATATGCATGTACCACCGCGCGATATCTTCTTTTCTCAGATCTGGGGCACTCTAATGGGCGTTCCCATCAACTATGCTGTTATGCGATGGGTCATGGACACCAAGGGTGACTACTTGACTGGAAAGAAAACCGACCCTCTTGACCAATGGACCGGTCAGAGCTTGCGCAGCTCCAACACAATGGGTATCCAGTATGCGATTCTTGGTCCAAAGAAATTATTTGAAGAGCACGAGATGAAGCCCCTCCCATGGGCTTTCCTAGTGGGTGCTGTCATCCCACCTATACTGTTTATGTTCCATCGGTTCTGCCCCAAATTACGAATTGATCTGTGGAATGTAAGTATCTTCTTTGGAGGCCTAGCCATGTTCTATGGTAACATCAGTACTGGCTATACTTCGGCCATCATCGGTGGTTACATTGTGATGCATTGGGCGTATCGACACCACTTTGAAGTATGGAAGCGCTACAACTACATTATTGCTGCTGCCTTTGATGCTGGCTTCAACTTGGCCATGTTGCTCATATTCTTGTGCTTTGGAGCTGGCAAGGAGATCTCAATGCCCAAGTGGTGGGGAAATAATTCGGACTCGGTGGAGCGGTGCTTTGCATTGGATAATTGATCTGTCCAGCCGATAAAAGTTGTATTTTAGAATTATAGCTTTGACTTATATTATAATAAAGTACAAGCAAATGAACTCCAATGAAGAATAGAAGCAATAGCAAGACAGAAGAGACAACAATATAGAATCGATTGATCCAAGGCAAGGTTTGTCATCGGGATCCACTATTAATTGTGGCGAATCACATTATGGGATCTCTAGGCAACGTCCCTTACTTTTTGTTGTTTTGGTGGAAGCTACACCTTACTTTGTCCGTCTACTTTGCTCTTCCCCTCTACAAACACGCTCCCCTCCCACTCCTTCCACCCCTCTACCCCTCCACATAATCATTTTCTCGTGTCATTCGATACAAATACTATTCATTATGGGTGACCACGCCACATCCAACACCGCCTCTAACGATGCCGCCTTCGCTGAGAAGGGTAAGGGCAAGGCTACCGATACTGCTCATGACATGAGCATGGATGATGACAGTTCTTCTGAGAGTGAGGCCGAACTCGTAAGCTCTACTGCGCAAAATTTCTTCTTTTGAGGGCCAATTTACCTCGGAAACCCCACATGCTAACCTTTGCGCTTTTATTAGCAAAATGGTACTTAATCCCCTCGATAACCCCAATCAAAAGTGCCCACGAAAAGGAATTGAAAGAGTAGACCTTTTCTGATAAGCATTTGGCACTCCGTACAATCTCAAACTAATATTCAAACAGAGGATGATGACGAGGACAACAACCTTGAGCCTGTCGACCAGGCAAACATCATCCAGGGCGGCCGACGCACTCGCGGCGTAAAGATCAACTACGCCGAGGTTGCCAAGAATATGAATGATGATGAAGACGAGGAGGAAGACGACGACTACGAGGGTGTCGATGGCGATAACGACCATGAGATGCGCGGTTAATCGCCTGATCCAATCTTCATGACAACGACCGGGTTTTTGGGAATGGCTGAAAGGACTGAAATTGGCGCTTTGAGCTCTCTCTCTCTCTCTCTCTCTCTCTCTCTCTCTCTTTTCTTTTGTGTTCTCTGTTGTAGAGTCACGATGTCTTGTTCAACATCCTTACCGCGCGAAACGGCGCAGAAAACAAGAATGAAAACGAATCTACGAAGCTTTTAATTGGATTGCTTGCTTAGAACCTTAAACTCCAAGTATTATTTGACATGGTAGACCGTGCATATGCGATGACTTGGTTTTTGTACCTTGGTGACCTTGAGGTTGCTTTACGTTCACATTGATAACGGACGTTGAAATCTAGTCGATGTCGGTCTACCTACATTTATAAATTGTAATTCTTCCAAATAATATCTTTGAATTGTAAACAAAGATCAGCTTATCACGTGCTGCTGCGGCCCGAAGTACTAAAACCGCTTTGGTCACATTTGTGGTTTGCCGCAATCATAAGGGTCATCTTGACGACGCCAATCGTGTGAATGATTCTAGTCATGAGAGTCCCATAATGCCACCAAGTCTATCAAATGCGAACTAAATCCACAGTATACGCGATTAATTAACAAACCTTCCACAACCTCGGTTCACCTGAACCAGTCCCAAAACGGACCATGTCTTCACGGTATAGTCCTCCTTTCCAAAAGACAAATAACCATCTACGCTCAAAGCAAGATACTGATAATCCAAACAGATTCCCACACCAGCGCGATCCCCGCTCATCCAACTCCCTCTTCGACTCATATGGTGGTGACTCTCGACCCGCTAGCAGATCCCCAGCTCCGGTGGGCGGATATGGATACGGAGGCTACACCAGCCCAGCGGGTAATGGATATGGATATGGAAACAGTCATCCGGCAGGGACGACATTTCGGAGCGGAAATCCTGATAAAAGGTAAGCTTGGAATGACTTCAAGCTACGGAGAGTCATGTTGATCGTTCAATGCTAACAATCAATCGCTTCTAGGGGCCACTATTCCGATGCAGTCCTCTCATCACTCGAGTCACAGAATGACACAGAGGTAGAAGGCATAACGGCCAAAGTAAAAATGTTGAAAGATGTAAGCGGGCGCATGAACGCAATTGCAATTGATGGGTACTGATGATGATACATTCTAGATCACCATGGCCATCGGCGACGAGATCCGGGATACTACACATATGAACGACCTCGAGGGCTCATTCGAGAATACTCGAGTCCGACTCCGCGGAAACATGAAACGTATGCTCCGCATGGCCGAACGCACTGGTGTCGGCTGGAGGGTATGGCTTGGATTCTTCTTCGTCGTCTTCCTTTTATTCTTCTACGTCTGGTTATTCTGATCAGATTTCCATCTCCTTAATTCTTTGCCGGCGATTTCATTCATTACTAGGAGTTGATGTTTTTAACTTCCTTTTTAATTTTCATCACTTTATACAGCGTCTGCATGTATATCTTGGAGTTTTGCTTGATTTGGACTTTTTGGGGGTAATCCTCTGCTACCGTGATGCTCGATGCCATTTCTTTTGTAAATGATTTCTCTGAGGGTTTAGTAGTTCGCTCACTTATATGTCATATCTATCGCTAGTTGGACTTGATCATTGATAGATTCAAGTAGATAATGTCTACTGCTATTGATACAGACTGAGTAATCTACATTGATCGTCTCCATGATGTTATCCAAGGCCATGATATCAAATTAATGGCTAGTTTCAAAGATCAAGCTTTTGGCCATGACGCTGACGATGAGGTTATAAATGCCAATTAGCGTAGGGACTCAAAGGCTAGCTCTCAGTTCATCTACCCAGCCCACGACTTTTACATGAACTGTACTGGCCATCAAGTAAGACTATCTCTCGGCCCACCCACATGTCGGGGGAATCGACGACTGAATCCATTGCGTGGGCTATGGGGGCTGCGTTGAGGTTGTGGACTGACTTGAGTTTGTGGACTGCGTGGGCTCCGTGGGCTGCGTAGACTGCGCTGACTGCCCTGGCTGGTGACCGAGGCACGCAAGTTATCGTCATCATAAAGCAGACTAGAATCGATGGTGGTGTCACCTCCACCACTCCAGCGCTGCAGGAAGCGTCGCTGGGCTTCTGTCTCCTCGCGAACAGGGGGTGTAGACAGTGGACCACGGCTATTGGGAGTACTGGTTCTGAAGTGGGCACGGACGGCCTCTACATTGACCACGCTCTCGTCAAACTCATCCTCCGTATCGGTATGTTGCCATTCACCCTCCTGCTCCAAGCCATCGCTAGCGTCAGAGATATCAGCATCCAGGTCCTGGCTCATGCCTTCACTCATTAACTCGGCAGTATCTTCAGGGATCTCAGCATCCAGATCAGGCTGGTCATCGAAGTTGTACTCCTCGTCATAGATACCACTTTCCTCGTACTCGTCTCCAGCATATCCCTCGGGGAAATCATCATCCAGGTCACGCTCCATGTAACCCTCGTCGTCCTCCTCTTCAAGGCCTTCCTCGCCATCTTCGATAAGGCCTTCCACATCAGCATCAGGGATTTCCTCATCCAGATCACGCTCCATAATCTCATCCTCTTCACCTTCCATGCCTTCAGCATCCTCCATCATATTTTGAGCATTCATTTCAGCCTGGGCGGCTAGCATGGCCTCTTCGCGCTCAACCTCTTCCTCCTTTAATTGCTGCATGGTTTTAGTACATCCAGCCGGGACGATCCACGTGTAGCCAAAGGTGGCAATGTTATGTTTTGCAATGCGAATAGAG
Organism: Penicillium taxi; assembly: GCF_028828555.1. Lineage (NCBI taxonomy): Eukaryota > Fungi > Ascomycota > Eurotiomycetes > Eurotiales > Aspergillaceae > Penicillium > Penicillium taxi. Next base: position 4,316,299 of record NW_026643207.1, on the reverse strand, counting down.
TGTTCCAATTCGTCGCATTCGGCGACTTCATCTCTGCGTGGGGGCGCGAAGCCACGGTAGATGGGTTTCCTATCACCATTGCGGCGAGATGGGCTGGAGTTGGATTGTGTGGATTCATCTCCAAAATAGAGCGCGGCAAGCTGTTATTGTTAGATCATTACTTTGTGTTTCACTGCTGAGAGGAACTCACATCGGGGCCGATAGATGGAACGAGCCACATGGTCGCGCTAGTGTATTATCGAGTACTATCGAGTACGATAAGCTGATTCGTGACGAGGTAAAATGAAAATGGATGTGCGGATGAAAGAGATGATGAGGTGATGGGGTAAGTCATGAATGTCGCGTGGAGATAAGACGCGATGATGTGAAGGCAGGTGCGATGCTTGATGCTTCGGTAGGGGACAATGATCGAGGCAGATCTTGCAACTTTGATCAGCTGCTCATAAATGAAATCTTGTATCAGGTATTAATAGTGAATTAATATTATTATTATTATGAGGTGGGAGGAGGATTGAGATGGGTCCTTTGAAGTTGAAGGTGAAGGTCAAGATAAACGCGGACAAAAAAGTTGCGGGATCCACCATTGGCTGAATTGCGGGGATTTTATACATCGTTTATTACTAAATACCTCTATCCTTTGTGCCAAAGTCAACAACTTTTTGATCTTCATTATGTTTTTGATTGTGATCATTGTAGCCTACGAGATACTTAAGTAATCGACCAATTTAGAGGAACTAGCGAAAGATGAGGGCAACATGGCGCCGTGATGAATAAACAGTAGTTATCGATAGTTACTGAACTCTCTTAAGACCAGCGATGTATAAATCTTGGTAGGAAATTAGAAGACCCAAACTTGTTAAGATGATAAGTTTTGAGATAAATTGATGTGACACAAAATAACCTTATCCATATTCAATTAACCTATTGGCTACCTAGGTAGTTAGGAATGAAAGTGGAAGCAACCATCCTAGACTTTGATGTTGAATCTTTTAATTTGTATCTAGATATCATATAACATATGAAACCTACTTCAACGTTTGTCGCTTCAAAGTTCAAATTCAATACCATTGTAGAATAGAAACTCTGCTGGTGAGCCTCGTATTTTGTATGAGCGGTCGTAGCATATTTAAATCGAGTCTTAGCATATCAACTAGGTCATGGATTCATCTCGCTGCGGTTTTATCCGGCAATATTGAGTTACCTACTCGTAAACTTTGGAAGGAGATGATTTGTGAAGAGGAAAGAGTGTTGGTCAGGTCGGAAGTGAGTACCTAGGTACCTAGGTATATTGGCCTGAGTGGAATGCTGATTGATTTTAGTCGTGTAACTCGTGTTATTGGATGATACAAATTGGATATTTCATTCTGATATGAGTTAGATATATGTTCCAAGGTTAGCTGTATGGCGGAGAGCTGAAGACCGTAAGACCTACCTAGGGTTCCCAAACTGTATATACCACTTCTTGAGCAGCTTGACTTTAGCTCTACGTGAGTGATATATGCCTATGATAACTGACACAAAACTTCTTTGGGGTACTCCGACAATTGCCAACATGGTTTCCAGCTAATTGATAATATCTGCATTGTGTGCGGAAGGAAACATGGTACTATGGGGTAATGGTATGGTGGTAGATATCCCTGGACTTTCAGTCCACGACTGACTAATTTTGGTTGAATATATGATACCAATTTTTATTTCATACTATCAATACCTGATACCTGATAAAAAAGACCTGAGGAAATGCCGCCTAGCTATTTCTCGCTCAGAGACACTTACTGGACTATTTATTATCTGCGGAAAGCCACACGCCAGTCAGTCAGTAATTGTGAGTGATAACATACGAATCCTGACTGTTGTATATTTTTGTGTTTTGAAATTATCTTTTGCTCTACACAAAGTGAGTGTCAAGAAGTATTGAGTATAGGTGATGGTAGTACTCTATTCCAAAGTTATGTAAAGCTTTTATTGGCTATGCTGAAGCCCAGGTAAGAAGAACACATCATCGAACTAGAAAAGCTCTTTTGATTGCCAATTACTTTTCCCTCCACTAAAATCATGGCTCTTCTCCCGCTACATCCCTGCCCAGAAGTGCTGCCCTGTTCTCCTAGCGGCGCATATATGATTTGTATAAATTCTAGTTTTAGTTTAGTGCCGTCCCTTCTTGGCTTAGCGTCTATGTTATAGAGGGAAGTACAGTACGGAGTACATATGCATTGGCAAATGTGCATGAGTACTCCGCACAGGTCACAAAGAGCAACATGCAAAATACTCATATTGGGTTTAAGCCAAGAATGCCGAGATGTAGATCAGATTACCTAGGTGAGGAGGCAGATTGAGTTTCTTGGTAGTACTACTTCTAGTCCGCACAATAGGTGGGATGAACTTAACCAATCCATGTTTCGGTAAGAATTCCTTGTGAGTATCCATTCTCAAAACGGATATAAGCTCGAAGTTCGACGGCAAATACTTGTCACACCATGTGCGGGTGGAGATTACTCCTTACGACGAGTAGTGCAAGTGATAAACCGAAGTTCGGCCGTAAAGAAAGGGAACAGGTCAGTCCGAAAGAACCCGTTGTCAGTATCCTGTTTTCAAGGAGTTACGCCGGTGAACCGAAAGCGGACAAGGAAAGCTGGGCAGGAGGTGATCGGGAAAATCCGGGTTGATGAGATTCCTAGGATTGAGTTTCATTGGATAGGGATGTTGAAGATCATGTGACCCCCGCTCTGTGGATCCCGCAGATTCATGGAGTAAGAGTACATGTATAAAGGGGAAAGAGGAGAATAGTAATGAAAGATCTTGGATGTGTTTCAATGGATCGTCAGTATTAAATGTTAGGTACTCCGTAGTTGGTGGATGTTTTGCCAATGTGCTAGGCGGGGTAAGTCAGACTCGATAGAAGATATAACTGATATGCATTACGATGAGAAATGGAGTAATTAAGTACAATGAAATTGACTATCAAAAGCTTATCAGCCAAACTCTCTTTCACGTGGACCGGAGACCATCCTTCCGGCTTACATCAAGAGGACTCCGCATATCATTTAGCCTCTTCAACCAAGAATATACCGAGTAGGTGGATATCCCGTACGGAGAGAGTGTAGATTGGATGTACGGAGTACAAAGTAGTAATTCCAGATTAATTCCGAATATCATTCCACACTTCAACTCCACATTCTATACTACAACGTGGGATAAAAGAGGGGCCGGAACACGCGACCAATGAATAATCAATTGGAATATGGCAAGCTGGCACTGCAGCTAGATAATGGAGTACGAGGCTACGAGGGAGTAGGGAAGAATCCGAAATCGGGGAACTAACAAGGATCGAGTATGATTGGAGGGGATGTATGGAATATGGATAGCTTCCGTTGTCGGAATGAACATGAACAATACGGAGTATCGTAACGGTATTGATGCCTGATGAATGTGGAGAAAAGAGGCAAACTTTGCCTGACCAATGAATCATATCTTGACTTGATGAAATTGAATACTCTTCCCTGAATACATCCAAGTATTCTTTACGATAGTTTCTCCTATCCTGCAGAGCGGCTCCTCTTAAGCATTGAAATCCGACCCACTTAACATCTCGGGACAATAGGTGGCATTAGCAGACATTAGCGACTCCAAAAAGAGGGGCTTTTCGGGTGAATCCCATGTCTGTTTGCGGCTATAGACCAATAGTAATAGTCTATTTTGTAATAGTGTCCGCTGCATGGCCCACCACCCGCGATGATGCCTGTTTAGTACTTGGGGTAAGTATTTGATTTTTCTTATTACTGTTTCATGTAGAGGGAACTCGAGTGCATAGAAGCAAGAAGCAGAAAAGGAGTATACTGTAGTATTTAAATTTGTACATGTGTGTATATGATACAATAAATAGAAACCTATTACTATACTCTGATAGTAAATCAATGACCAGCGTTATAAAGCCAACTATACTCATTGGTCAGAATCAGCGCCTCTATCTTCATCCAAAACGTTCATCTGAAATCAATCTCCAGTCTCCACTTAATATTCCCCACTTGATGACCTATTACCCCCTTCCTTTACGGAGTAACTGTTTTCTGTTTCCGGAAGAGGTTCTCCTCAAAAATACCACGAGTTACTAGATTGCATGTAATACACTACTCATCTATTTCATCCTTCTATTTTTGCCACGACGTAAGATCCCCCCCCCCACACTGTATTTTTCTCCTGGAATACTGGGGTTTTTGCTCGCAGCGTAAAATCCCCGGACCTGCTTTGCTCCGCCGTATTCGCCTGCCTACTATTATTTTTCTCAATCCACCCCTCCTTTATTTTTTCCCTCTTCCCTTCCTATCTCTCCCTCTCTCTCTCCCCTCTACACCTTCTCAATTTTCTTCCTTATTCCACTAGAGGATTTACTCCCCTCACTGCATTGCGAATTGTGACGACACGACTCCAATCGACTATTTAACAGCTCCATTCGGAGTACCTCAAAAAAGCGATTTATTCCTCCAAAATCCCACCTGTCCATTCTCTGTCGGTTCCCGGCGGAAGAATGGGTCTTACTCTTGAGGACATCTATGGTAAAGAATTGAATAACGACCAGGCACCCGCAGAGTACTCGGAGTACCAGCCCAAGAAGGGTCATGGCTGGGCCGGTGCTCTGCCAGAGCGGCAGGGTCTTTATGATCCCGAGAATGAAAAAGATTCTTGCGGTGTCGGATTCGCTGCGTAAGCTTTCCATTGGGTCTGTTCTGAATCCATTGAGCTAACAACCATCATTTAGCCATATCAAGGGCGTGCCAAGTCACAAGATCGTCAGCGATGGTAGATCCTCCAGATCCAAATTATGAGTAGATACACGCTGACAATTGAACTCTCTTATAGCTCGCGATTTGCTCTGCAACATGACCCACCGTGGAGCCGTGGGTTCTGACTCCCGAGACGGTGACGGTGCTGGTGTAATGACTAGCATTCCCCACAATTTCTTTGTAAAGAACTTTGCCCGAGAGCAGGGCGTGGAGCTCCCTCCACTGGGTCAGTACGCTGTCGGAAATTTGTTCTTCAAGCCTGACGAGGCGACACTCCAACAGTCCAAGACGGACTTGGAGGAACTGGCAAGCCAGCTTGGTCTCCGCGTTCTGGGGTGGCGTGAAGTTCCCCACGACTCGACCATTTTAGGTCCGGCTGCGCTTTCGCGTGAGCCTGTCATTTTGCAGCCTTTTGTGGTCTTGCAGTCTGCATATGGAGAGGGTGATAAACCCAAAGTCACGGATACTGAGGAGTTTGATGCTAGAACTTTCGAATTGCAGCTTTACGTTCTACGGAAGCGCGCCACCAATGTCCTAGGATCCGCCAATTGGTTCTACCTTTGTTCCCTTAGCAACCGTAACATCATTTACAAAGGTCAGCTTTCTCCTGTTCAAGTGTACAAGTATTACCACGATCTTGTCAACGTCGATTACGAGGGCCACTTTGCTCTTGTACACTCGCGATTCTCGACCAACACATTCCCCTCCTGGGACCGAGCTCAGCCCTTGCGATGGGCTGCTCACAACGGCGAGATCAACACATTGCGCGGAAACAAGAACTGGATGCGTGCCCGTGAGGGTGTTCTTCGCTCAGAAGTCTTCGGCGACGAGCTCGACCAGTTGTACCCAATTGTTGAAGAGAATGGCTCCGATTCTGCCGCCTTCGATAATGTTTTGGAGCTGCTCATGATCAACGGTGTTCTCTCTCTACCTGAGGCTGTCATGATCATGATACCAGAGGCCTGGCAAGATAACCCGGCCATGGACCCGGCCAAGTCGGCATTCTACGAGTGGGCCGCTTGCCAGATGGAGCCCTGGGATGGACCAGCTCTGTTCACATTCTCGGATGGCCGCTACTGCGGTGCGAATCTCGATCGTAACGGTCTGCGTCCTTGCCGTTTCTATGTCATGGATGACGATCGGATCGTCTGTGCATCTGAAGTCGGTGCTATTGAGATTGACCCAGAACGTGTTGTTCAGAAGGGTCGTCTGCAACCCGGTAAGATGTTGCTTGTCGACACCGTTGCTGGTCGTATTATCGATGATGCCGAGTTGAAGCAAACTGTTGCTAAGCGTCAGGACTTTGCCGGTTGGTTGGATAAGCAGCTCCTGAAGCTGCCCGCCATTAACAAGGCTCTCCTCGATAAGAACGTGAATCTGACCTTCGCCTTGGACGCCAACACCGTTCAAAACGATCCTCGCCTTCGTGCGTTTGGTTATTCCTTTGAGCAGGTCAGCCTGCTACTCGGCCCTATGGGTGCCGACTCTAAGGAAGCTCTTGGTTCCATGGGTAACGATGCGCCATTGGCTTGCATGTCCAAACAGCCTCGTCTGCTGTACGAGTATTTCCGTCAGTTGTTCGCCCAGGTGACTAACCCGCCCATCGACCCTATCCGAGAGGCCGTTGTTATGTCATTGGAGTGCTATGTTGGTCCCCAGGGTAATCTTTTGGAGATGGAGGCATCTCAGTGCCATCGTTTGCTCTTACCCTCCCCTATTTTGAGCATCCCCGAGTTTAACGCTCTCAAGAACGTGCAAAAGATCCACAAAGATTGGTCCGTTCGCACAATCGATATTACCTTCGAAAAGGCCAAGGGCGTTGCCGGCTACCTCGAGGCGTTGGATCTCATTTGCGAAGCTACTACTGAGGCTATTCAGAGTGGTGACAAGGTTATTATTCTGTCTGACCGTGCTACTTCCGCCAGCCGGGTTCCCGTCTCTGCTCTGTTAGCCACTGGTATGGTTCACCACCATTTGGTACGGAACAAGTGGCGGTCATTTGCTGCCTTGGTTGTTGAGACTGCCGAGGCTCGTGAAGTTCATCACCACTGTGTTCTTCTCGGATACGGTGCCGATGCAATCAATCCTTACCTAGCTCTCGAGTGTATCCTCAAGATGAACCGCGAGAACCTTATTCGCAAGGAACTCTCCGATGATAAGGTGGTCGAGAACTACAAGGCCTCTTGCGATGGTGGTATTCTCAAGGTCATGAGTAAGATGGGTATTTCAACTTTGCAGTCTTACAAGGGTGCCCAAATCTTCGAGGCCCTCGGTATCGATGACAGTGTCATCGACCGCTGCTTCGCCGGTACTGCAAGCCGCATTCGCGGTATCACTTTCGAATTAATTGCTCAAGATGCCTTCGCCTTCCACGATCGTGGCTACCCATCCCGTGAAATCGTCCAGATCCCTGGTCTCCCGGAGACCGGCGAGTACCACTGGCGTGACGGTGGTGAGGCTCACATTAACGACCCCACCAGCATCGCCAACATTCAGGATGCCGTTCGTACCAAGAATGACAAGTCTTACGAGGCGTACGCCAAGTCTGCTCATGAGCAGATTAAGAACTGCACCCTCCGTGGTATGCTTGATTTCGACTATGACCAGCGGACTCCCATTCCGATCGACCAGGTTGAGCCATGGACTGAGATCGTGCGTCGCTTTGTGACCGGTGCCATGTCTTACGGTTCTATCTCGATGGAATCGCACTCGACTCTGGCCATCGCCATGAATCGTCTGGGCGGTAAGTCCAACACGGGTGAGGGTGGTGAGGATCCAGAGCGTAGCAACCGCATGGAGAACGGTGACACCATGCGGTCCGCCATTAAACAGATTGCCTCCGGCCGTTTCGGTGTTACCTCTCACTACCTTGCCGATGCCGATGAACTGCAAATTAAGATGGCACAGGGTGCTAAGCCCGGTGAGGGTGGTGAGCTCCCCGGCCATAAGGTTGTCGGCCCCATCGCTCGTACTCGTCATTCCACCCCCGGAGTCGGTCTTATTTCCCCACCTCCCCACCACGATATTTATTCGATTGAGGATTTGAAGCAACTGATCTACGATCTTAAGTGCTCTAACCCCCGCGCCCGTGTCTCTGTCAAGCTTGTTTCGGAGGTCGGTGTTGGTATTGTCGCTTCTGGTGTTGCCAAAGCTAAGGCTGACCACATTTTGATCTCTGGTCACGATGGTGGTACTGGTGCTTCTCGCTGGACTGGTATCAAGTATGCCGGTCTTCCTTGGGAGCTTGGTCTTGCTGAGACCCACCAGACTCTTGTGCTGAACGACCTGCGCGGTCGTGTTGTTGTCCAGACTGATGGTCAGATTCGTACTGGCCGTGACCTCGCCATCGCCTGTCTCCTCGGAGCCGAGGAGTATGGTTTCGCAACCACCCCCTTGATCGCCCTTGGATGTATCATGATGAGAAAGTGTCACCTGAACACTTGCCCAGTCGGTATCGCGACACAAGACCCTGAATTGCGCAAGAAGTTTAATGGCCAGCCGGAGCATGTTATCAACTTCTTTTACTATGTCGCCAACGAGATGCGTGCTATCATGGCCAAGCTGGGTATTCGCACTATCAACGAGATGGTTGGCCGTGCTGAACTTCTCAAGGTTCGCGATGATATTCGCAACCAGAAACAACAGCGCATGGATCTGTCACTGATTCTGACCCCGGCCCATTCCCTCCGTCCTGGAGTTGCCACCTACAACGTTCGGAAGCAAGACCACCGCCTTCACACACGTCTTGACAACAAGTTGATCTTCGAGTCTGAGCTTGCCCTAGAGAAGGGTCTTCCCTGCCGCATTGAGTGTGACGTTGTCAACACCGACCGCAGTCTTGGTGCTACCCTTTCGTACCAGATTAGCCGACGCTATGGAGAGGCCGGACTCCCTCAAGACACCATTCACGCCAACATCAAGGGTTCCGCTGGTCAATCCTTCGGTGCTTACCTCGCCCCTGGTGTCACCTTGGAGCTCGAGGGTGATGCTAACGACTACGTCGGTAAGGGTCTGTCCGGTGGTCGCCTGATTGTATACCCTCCCCGCAACGCCGCATTCAAGGCCGAGGACAACGTAATTGTCGGCAACACCTGTCTTTACGGTGCCACTCGTGGCGCATGCTACTTCCGCGGTGTCGCTGCTGAGCGTTTTGCTGTCCGAAACTCCGGTGCCACCGCTGTTGTCGAGGGTTGTGGTGACCATGGTTGTGAGTACATGACTGGTGGTCGTGTCCTCATTCTTGGAGCTACTGGCCGCAACTTCGCTGCCGGTATGTCCGGTGGTATCGCCTACGTCCTGGACATGGCTCAGAACTTCCACTCTAAGGTTAACCTGGAGATGGTTGAGGTTTCTGGTATTGAGGATCCCGCTGAAATCGCCTACGTCCGCGGTCTTATCGAGGACCACCACCATTATACCGGCTCTGAGCTGGCCGCTCGTATCCTGCTCGACTTTAACCGGGCCCTCCCCCACTTCGCCAAGGTGCTGCCTACCGACTACAAGCGTGTTGTAGAGGAAGAGGCTGCCAAGGCCGCAGCCGCTAAGAAGGCCGAAATCTCTCTGCCCTATCTTGGCAGCCCTAAGAAGGCTGCGAAGGTTGAGGTAGCTAAGCCCAAAATTGAGGAGAAGAAGGCAGACATGCTAGATATTGAGGACAGCATCAGCGACTCCAAGACTGAGAAGAAGCGTTCAGCTTTGATCTTGGACAAGACTCGGGGTTTCATGAAGTACACTCGCCGCAGTGAGAAGTACCGCAACCCGGCTACTCGTACCCGCGACTGGGCTGAGCTTTCCAACCGTCTCAGCGAGGACGAGTTGAAGTACCAGTCAGCTCGCTGCATGGACTGTGGTGTTCCCTTCTGCCAGTCTGACACCGGTTGTCCTATCTCCAACATCATTCCCAAGTGGAACGAGTTGGTTTTCCAGAACCAGTGGCAGGACGCTCTTAACCGCTTGCTTATGACCAACAACTTCCCCGAGTTTACTGGTCGTGTCTGTCCTGCTCCCTGCGAGGGTGCCTGTGTTCTGGGTATCAACGAGGACCCCGTTGGCATTAAGTCCATCGAGTGTGCTATCATCGACCGCGGTTTTGAAATGGGTTGGATGGTCCCCAAGCCACCTAAAGTTCGCACTGGCAAAACCGTCTCCATCATTGGATCCGGCCCCGCCGGTATGGCCGCTGCTGATCAGCTGAACCGCGCTGGTCACTCTGTGACCGTCTACGAGCGCGCTGACCGTGTCGGTGGTCTACTCATGTACGGTATTCCGAACATGAAGCTGGACAAGAAGGTTGTCCAGCGCCGTGTCGACCTGATGGCTGCGGAGGGTATCAAGTTCGTCACCAGCACCGCTGTTGGCCCCGATGAGCAGGTGACCCTGTCTTCTCTCCGCTCCAGTAACGACGTCGTCATCATCGCCACTGGAGCTACTGTTGCCCGTGACCTCAAGGTTACTGGCCGTGAACTGGACGGAGTCCACTTCGCCATGCAATTCTTGCACAAGAACACAAAGTCCCTGTTGGACTCTGAACTTGCCGACGGCGAGTACATATCTGCCAAGGACAAGCACGTCGTTGTCATTGGAGGAGGTGACACCGGTAACGACTGCATTGGTACCTCTGTGCGCCACGGAGCCAAGTCGGTCACTAACTTCGAGCTCCTGCCCCAGCCTCCCCCGGAGCGCGCCAATGACAACCCCTGGCCCCAGTGGCCTCGCATCTACCGTGTTGATTATGGCCACTCCGAGGTCAAGACCCACATGGGTAAGGACCCCCGCGAGTACTGTGTCATGTCGACCGAGTTCGTCGATGACGGCAGTGGCCGCGTCAAAGGTATCAACACTGTCCGTGTTGAATGGACTAAGAGCTCCACCGGTGGTTGGGATATGAAGACTGTCGAGGGCAGTGAGCAGTTCTTCCCTGCCGACCTGGTCCTTTTGTCTATGGGCTTCCTGGGTCCCGAGGATCGTCTCCTTGGTGATGAGATCGAGCGCGACCCTCGTAAGAACGTTAAGACCGCCCCTGGTCGTTACTCTACCAACATCCCTGGTGTTTATGCCGCAGGTGACTGCCGCCGTGGACAGTCCCTGATTGTCTGGGGTATTAACGAGGGCCGCCAGTGCGCACGCGAAGTTGATGCTGACCTCAGCGGTACCAGCTCCCAGCTCCCGGTTACTGGAGGTATCTTGCGCCGCCCTGCCATTGACTCTGTGCCTCAGGTCACCGAAGTTGTGGCTTAAAATGTTAAAAATCTGTTCACGTCTCAGACAGCACGTTTTTGATGATTTTCCTTTTATCTTTTTATGTTTTTGACCGCAGCGTTTGTCTAATGCAAGGTGTTTAGAGCGTCTAACCTGCGGTGGTTTTTTTCCTCTCTATTGTTTTATTTCAAGCTGTGTATATACCTTCGGTCGTGAGTTTTAACTATTGAATAAATAACTACATTCCATAAATCGTGCTGCCTACGTACTGCCTCTCATTACATTATGAAGGATGCCTGACGGCTAGCCACCTGTAATTCAACTTAAATAAATTAAATAGCTTCCTGCTCAGAGTTGTCTAGTTGATTATGTCGCTCATTAAGGTCGCTCATTAAGTATTCTGGCTGGGCGAGACCGTGAAGACGTTCAGCTCAAATTTTTTAGGGCACGCACGCTTTAGTCTTGAAAATATTCTAAGGTTGATTTTGAACCCTACGTCCACCCATGTATATTTCAGGAATTATTTAGATCCATTACGAACTTATAGTCCCATAGTCTTGCATAGAGTAACAACGAAATCTAAAGAAAGATCTTTTAATGTACGGCCCCAGGATAAAACTACAGTGTCAGTACATAAAGGCCTTGATAATCCAATTTCAACACACGCAACATCTCGTCTGACAACTTCTATAAGAAAACAAACTACTCAACGCCAAATGATCTCGCTGAGTCGTCGCCGAGGGTTTTTGACCCCTCTATCTTCTTACTTCGTCTCAATTCGAAGTAGACTTCATTTCTTTCATTGTCAGTAACCACAACATCTTCAATTCCACCAAAATGGACTCCCTTCCCCCCGAAGAGGACCTCAATCTTCATCCAGCCTCAACCTCCCAAGCTAATAACCGACGCGATAGTGCTTCAAGTGAGTCGCCCAGAACCATTAGAGGACGTCCTCGACTTGCTTCTGGTGGTTCTCTGACAGGTCGAGTTCATTCAGCAAATAGCTCTCCACTTTCTTCGCCGCAATTCCTAAGGAGCGTGTCGGATGAATTCCCGCTGAGTCCAGCCCTGCTGAACAGCCCCCTGATGGGTAATCATCTTCCCACAAACTCAGAGGACAATGGATTCGATGATGAATCAGAGCCTTATACTTGGTCTCCGGAAGATGAGACCAATAGCTCGCACGAGTTCACTTGTGATGCCTCTCCGGACATGGACCTTTGGACACCCAAGCGCCTGCGAGACCTTCCAAAGCCCATCATCACCCCGGAGAAGAAGCACGTGAAGAAACTCGCATCTGAAGGTTCGCTCACTGGTCGCATGCAAGCTCTCAATCTGACCCAATCTCCCGTTATTTCTCCTGCCGCATCGCCAATCACACGTTTCTTTGGAATACTTCACTCTGGACAGACAAAATCACCACCAGCATCACCCTCGTCGCCTACCGCCAGATTCTCGAAATTCATCGGACAGAAGCAGTTGCTTGACCCTCCAGACTTTTTCGCTCCCCGTGAATCAGAAAGCTACCGTAATCCATGTTGGAATTCAGAGGATAGCCAAGTGGAGATACCTCAACCGGAGCTTCAGCTGTCAAAGGTCCGAAGTGGCAAAGGAAGAGAGAAGCATGTGCGATTCGCAGAACCAGTGCTTCAGAACAACCGGCCCATCAGAGTGTCTCGGGGCAGCCGATCTGGTAACCAGGTCATTGCCCTTCCCTTTACCGAAGAGCAATACCGATCATTCTCTCTAAATGATTCCGCGGGGGAGACAGACTCCGAATCTGCTACCCCACAACGTATTCCTAGAGGACACGCATTCTCGGGACCAGATAATTATAAGCTGGATCCCAAATATCCCTGGAAAAGATATCGTGCTCCTGAGAAGTTCCAGGGGGAACTCCGTCTCGGTGCGATTCAAAATGAACTTCGTGGAATTCAGAAGAAAGAATTCAATATTCATCGGAAAGAGCACCGTGCTCAAGAGGAAGAGCGTTTCCAGGCTCTTCGGAAAGAGGGACGCGGTATGTTTTATCAAGGCTCATTAATGGATCCAGACAACCATGGTAATCTGTACGGGCAGGGTATTTTTAAGGAACGGGGTTTCTTACTGCAACGTTCCAAGACGGAGACAGGCCTCGAATATCTTATTCGTCAAGAAAATCATGACTCTGAGCAACGTAGTACCTTCGGACAAGATCCCCGAAAGGATACACACCTCGAATCTGCCGCTCCACGAGAGCAGCGTACTATTGAGGAACGCGGTCCCTTGCCACAAGGTTCCCAGATGGACTTGAACCCTCTTTCAGCCTCTAATTTGCAGAAACAGCGCGCTCGGGATGAGGTAGCATTCTTCCCATCATCATCGATGATGATTGTGGATCACCCCATTGCCTCGCCTCCCCGGCCCCGTTCTTCTTCTCCGGGATACAATGAAGCTATTGTAAATGCAGCTCTGGCAGAGCGCATTCGCAAACTGCCTCTCAAGGGACGGGTGCTTCGCAAGGAAAATGAGCGTTCCGAGGGAAAAGATCATTTCAATGGATATGAGCCTTTCACTGGCAATGATCCTGGTAGCCGGGACTCTACCATTAGATAAAGGTGAGAGGCTAATCTGAAGTTTGATCCTTCCAAGGTTTCGTTTGCTTGGTGGGTACGGTTTAAAGACCAAAGAAATTATTTTGATACGAGCTTGTTTGCTTCAAGCTCATTTCTTTTGGGGTTTGTTATCATTCTTTCGAAAGCTGATCTTTCGCAAGCTGATCGCGGATTTATCCGCCTTGAACCCTGCGTTCATTGAGGGTGACCAGATTTGGGTGCGTTCAGGAATTTGATTAGCCCATGGCAAGAAGGACAGAAATGAATTTCTCTAGCCTTTGATCAAATTAGACTGGAGTAAAGTAGGTCGGTGGAGTAGAGATATCAACCGAATCCCGTAAAGGTAAATATCGTACAGAGCGCGCTCCAAATAACATTTTGTATCTATACACAAAGCAGCAATTATCATACCAGTTGAGTACACGGAGCTTGAAATGGTATCATACGGCCGCTTTTGCCTTTTGTGCCTCCTCCTCAGCCTTAATCTCCAACTCCAAAGCAGCAAAGTCACCCTGGAAGGAATTCTTCGCAGGATCAAGCCTAACATCCCAGATATCCTCACTGCTAGGGCCAGTCTTGTATTTGACAGCTTTCTTCCGGTTATGATCTCGGATAGTCTTCTTGCGTAGCTCATCTCCCCAACCACGGGTCTTCATACACAGCCAGAAATTATCCCAGTTCTCGCTACAAGAGCGAAGTTCTCCGTATCGGTAGACATTCACAAATTGACCACCAAATGACTGGCAGAAAAACGCGTAGTCGAATGCTGTGCGGCAGGACATAGTGTCTGCGTAGAGGGATTCGGGAGCGATGGGAGATGTAGGAGTTTGTTGTTCTTGTATAGCAGAGGGACTGGCTGAGGTTGAAGTCGAGCCATTAGAGTCTTGATTAAGACTCCTCGTCAAAGAAGCATCTGCTTCTTGCAGGCTGGAGAGGATCTGGCTAAATTCATAGTCGGCTTGTTCGTCTGGTGTCAATTTCTTTGGTGGTGCATTCTGGGCTGCGGGTTCGGGGGTTGGTGTTGACAATGTAACGGTTTCGGAGTCCTTTTTAGGGCTAGAGCTCCACCACCAGCCCATATTTGCTGGAGAAATGAAGAAATTGAATTGATCTTGATTTTGATCTTTATGCGATAAGACATATTGAAGGCGCGGTTTTCTGATAATGAATATAGATCACGTGATACCATTGCCGATAAGATCTACCGCTAGCTATTTTGGAAGCTTGGTTGAGAAATGTGCCTCAAAGCTGGCGCATCTTTAGTAGATTAGATTTATTATCTCAAAACTAAAATCTCAAACATGCTATAGCTGGATTTTCATCTTCTTTTTTGTAGTATATGTATTTCATGAAGCTATTGTTGTTTTAGTCATAAGTGAGGTATTGTACTAGATCACGGTTATCGATAACTTCCGTATTGCTCAGTGATAAAGCAAAATGACCCTACCTAGACTCTGTACAGGTCGTCGGTTCGAGACGTACAAAATCATCAGTTAAAAAAATAAAAAAAGTCTCGAATAGGTATGGTATACTTCTGGGCTGAGCTCGGGCATAGTACGCACCTACAACGAGAGGTCTAACCTTGGAAGAAATTAGTTGGAGCGGATTTTCGTGTTTACTTTTTGTTACTTCAATATTTTATGATATTCCAATGATTTCGTGGGTTTTCTACGTTTTTGAAAATATTTCTGTCTATCCAACTAGCTCGCTGTTGTATGAGTTTTTAAATAATATCCAGGATGAATTCAAGTTTGTAAAGAGAGTCTGGACCACTAAATAGCTCATATGAAGCCAAAGCAATGTTGATTGGACTTAAAGACCAAAGTTAGTGTGATCATAAAAGAACTTTCTGATGATGGCTCTAAAGCCGATTTGACACAACAACTTTCAGCTCACTGTGATATCCCAGTTCCCAAGGTTTTGCTTGATTGGGTTGGCGATAAGATTGGGTTGACAATCACAGGAACTATATCTTATTCTCCCAGAATGAATAGTGGAATAAACACTAAAGCAAGCTTGGTTTTCATTAATCAGACTCTCAGACAAATATCCATTGCGGACGAAATAGTCGAAGTTCGCAAAAAGCTGTGATCTATCACCTCAAAATCCACTCAAAATGTCACCTCTTATACCATTTTCCTGGTGATAACTTATGGAACATTCCACTCTGATCAAGAGCTCAGAGATTCTTTAGGCATCATGCTCCATGATCCCCCTGAGAGTGATTTCTCCAGCGAGCATTAGAGAACTTGAAGAAGCGAATACCTATATATGAGCCCTTCGTCTTGAGTCACTGTGATCTTAACTTGGGAAATATCATTGTGAAAGATGAAACTTTGGCCGGGTTCCTAGATTGGGAATATAGCTGCTATCAACCTATATGGTTGAATATGTTCCGGCCTCTTCCGATGGAGTGATGAGGATTTTGGGTGGAAAAGGCTACTTCAAGATGATATGAAGATCCATGGCGGTGGACACGATGACGCAGAAACTTTTTGGCGTGATTTGTGTCTCTTGAGGAAGTGGCCAAATTTGGATAAGAAAGGGCCAAGAACTATTGGGTAAGTTATGTGCAGATGAACAGTAGAATACGGATAAAGCTGGGAGATGTTTCAACGATACTTGATTCTGCCACTCTACACCGTATTCATTATCTTCGACGTCATGCAAATCAAGAAGTCTGACTTTTTGCAATTCACATATTTGTAATTTCTCGATATGAAAAGCACGAACTTTTGATATCTGAGATGATTCCTGTTTTCCTTGAAAAGGGGTCCTCGTCCACACTAAGCCCACTGTTGCGTTCTCACCTCAATGTTCATTTTTCTGTACGAGGGTGGAGACTGGCACCACCCCGACGATGTTCGCCCTACGCACGGTCTGCTTCCTCAATGCACGCTGGCCACATGCAGCTGAATGAAAATGAAGGCATCCTCTACATTAACAGTAAGTGCCGCCAATTTTCAAACATGTCAAATCAATTTGAGATTCACTAGAAATCACCAGATATCTTTCCCTATCGGCTTCAATGGTTACTACGTGGTCCTTTGAGCAATGTACAGCCTCATGGCGGGCTTTTGAAACGAGTAAACAACCCAGACTTGGCCGCACCAGATGCTGTCAATATTGCTCAGCGTGCACTGCCAGAATCTTTGAATCTTGAAATTAAAGATGTGGTGCCACGGTATAAAGAGGGCGGCGCGTTCATCAAATATGCGCGCAAACCCGATGTCAAAGACAACGAAATCATCGCTGCAGTTCAACAACATCTTGCCAAAAACCCTATCAGGCCATGGTTTAACCCCTTTCTTTCGGCAGAGGCAGACCTAGTCATAGGAAGACCATGGATTGAAGATCTTTACCGGATTCCCAGCGAAACCTTGAAGGTTGAATTTTTGCCTAATTCTTCAGATGGGCCAGCCACTGAAATGACTCAAGAAGCTCTCTATAGTCTTTTCCGTCCTTACGGAAAATTACTGGATGTTCAAAGACAGCCCCCAGATTCAAAGGTCGAGCCAAGGTACGCCATCTTGCGGTTCAACCACCCTCGGTTCGCTATGATGGCACGGAACTGTCTGCATGGCTATGCTGCTTCCGAGGAAGAAGGAGGCGGCAAAACTGGTACTAGATTCAAGATAAATTATGAGCGGAAGGTCAGGATGACCATGATCAAGGACTGGATCTTGAGTCACCCCAGAATCGTCTTTCCAGCTATCGCAGCGCTAGTAGCGACAATCACGGTCATTATATTCGACCCCATCCGCACATTTTTCATCAAGCTCAAGATCAAGTCCACTCTCCATACTGATGACAATATCGTGGTGAAGTGGATCCGTCAAAAAAATTCGTCAAGCGAATCGACGGTACTTTGGGCAACAGAAGCAGGACCCCCGTGGACTGGCAGCCATTTGGGAAGACCGACAAAATGACATCTCACAACTGGAGGCCTGGTTGAGCGAGACCACGGAGACATTCATTGTTTTACATGGTCCGAGGGGCTCAGGGAAACGAGAGCTAGTTTTGGATCGATTGCTCAAGAATAGCAGTTATACAGTGGTCATCGACTGCAAGGAGATCCAGGAGGCACGTGGTGATACGGCCAGGATCTCCCGAACAGCAGCTCAGGTTGGCTACCGACCAGTCTTCTCTTGGATGAATAGCATCACCAGTCTCATCGACTTGGCTTCTCAGGGAATGATTGGAACCAAGGCTGGATTCTCCGAGACATTGGACGCCGAACTTAACAAGATCTGGCAGAACACGGCCGTTGCCATGAAACGAGTCGCTTTGGAAAGCAGACACAAGGATGACAATGATTTCAATCTCACTGAAGATGAATATCTCGAGGCCCACCCCGAGAAAAGGCCAGTCGTGGTCATTGACAATTTCCTTTATGATCCCGAGGACTCCATCGTGCTTGACAAGCTTACTGAGTGGGCAGCTGGCTTGACCACGGCCAATGTCGCACACGTAATTTTCTTGACCACTGATTCCTCTTTTACGAAGCCTCTTAGCAGGGCTCTTCCAAATCAGGTATTCCGCACAATCAGCCTGGGTGACTGTTCCCTTGAGGTGGGACGTCGTTTCGTATTGACGCATTTGGAATCGGATGGCGGCGAGGACAACAAGAAACCGGAGATGGATTTGAGCGGCCTGGATGACTGCATTCGGGTTCTAGGTGGCCGTGTCACTGACCTAGAGTTTATGGCCCATCGAATGGAGGCAGGTGAAAGCCCACAAGGTTTGTCGAGTCTACCTCTCATCCACGAGGGAATAAAAAACTAACAAGTTTTATAGCTGCCGTGGAAAGAATTATCGAACAGTCTGCTTCTGAGATTCTCAAAATCTTCATTCTCGGAACGGACTTCGTTTCACCCCAATGGACCCGTGAACAAGCATGGCACATCATCAAATCTCTCGCTCAATCAAATGATGGAGCACTCCTGTACAACAAAATTCTCCTCTCAGATCTCTTCAAGGACAATGGTGAAGCCACTTTGAGAGCACTGGAGCAGGCCGAATTGATCTCTGTTGCATCTGTCAAAGGATTCCCACGCTGGATCAAGCCCGGAAAGCCGGTCTACAAGACCGCATTCCAGCGATTGATTGAGAACAAGACTCTAGAAAGTCGTTTAGATCTGCTGATTCTCGCTGAGTTGATCAGTAGTGAGAACAAGAGTATCGGAAAGTATGAACAGGAGTTGTCGCTCCTTGGCTCGCTACCAAAGCATCCATGGCAACTCACGCCGCGGATTGAGTGGCTACTGCGGAAGATACAAGGCTCACAGGCCAATATTCTCAAGTATGAAACCGACAGCGCCACTTTGAAGAAGATTCTGCAGAGCGAAGAATGAGTCTTTGCGCTGACATATGCTTCTAAATGTGTAACCACTTCATATCCTGTAACATAGTCAATTATTTCTAGTCCACTCGAAAAGATTTTTAAGATATTTGATATCACGCGTTTCAAATCAGAAATAGTGTTTCAATGTAGTCCGTATAACCACTTTGATGTTGATATGGATGATGAGTAAGCAAGGAATTACACTCTGGCCTTAAATAGGAGTTCTATTTTTATCTTTCCCTTTTCGCAACGAGCCCCATAGCTCAGAAATGATCATCATCTTGCATTTCTATGTTTCCCTTTATTACTTGACCTTGTCGTCTGTACTTTTCCTGGTTTAAGGTGTTATAGAGGTATTGCGATACTGACTCCTCATCTCCCGAGATGGAAACAAACACTCTATCCGACAGGTTAATACAGACCACCCGAGATGGTCTACTACAAATAACCTGGGTGACATTTCTTGCTGTTCTGATAATTTCTTGCATCACAACTCGCGTCATAACTGCGATTCAGAGTCGTGAAACAGGTAGAGATAAACTACAAAGAGCCCGACTAGCACCGTACTGGTTTCCTTGGATAGGACATGGCTTTTCTCTCTTATGGAACCAGGTCTCCTTTTTTGAGTCCCTTCGGTTTGTGTCCTCTCTCAGAATTAAAAGATATGGCCGCTGATTACTTTGACAGGGAAACCATGCGCGAATCTGTCTTTTACATCTGCTTGCGTGGCCAAACTCTTACTACTGTGGTGTCACCGTCAATGACTGAAACTATAATGTCGTCACAGGGTGCATCAAGTGCCCCTTTACTTGACCAGGCGCTCAAAAATGCATTTGGTGACAGTGGCCTCATGCGCAATCTACTTGCTAATCGCAATCAAGAAATTACAGATGATGTCCCCGAAATCATGAATCGAGAGTCATTTGCGAGTGATGTCTCTTCGGGAATCACACGGCTGTTGCAGCGTAACTTGCCAAACTTTGTCACCTTTTGCCGGAGTCCTGTTGATCAGACTTACTGGGAGCGTGAGAGCCAAATGGAAGTCTCCGAGGAAGACCAAAAAGTTGGCCAAGTGTACCTATTTTCCCTTGTGAGGGAATTTGTAGGACAGAACATCTCCACCCTTCTCATGGGTGAAACTTTTGTGGAAGCATTCCCTGGGATACTGGGAGACCTATGGAAGTTTGATAATGGTTTCGCTTTCTTGTTCGCAGGCTTTCCGCGGTGGATGCCTTCACCTGCCGTCTCCGCGGGGTATCCTGCGCGCGAGCGACTCCTACATGTCATGTCTATTTTCTACCGTGCTTTTACTGCTTGGGACGATGGGATTGACCCAGGGATTGAACTCCGCGATTTGGACGATGTTTCTGAGCTGGTGAAGGAAAGAATGCGAACATTCCGGAAGCTGGAGATGTCCCCCTTTGCTAGTGCAGCAGGAAATCTCTCATTTTATTGGGACGTGATCGAACATAGCACAAAGTTGACGTTCTGGACCCTTATCCACATCATCACAGACCGGGAACTTCTGAAAGAAATTCGAAAAGAGATCTCACCTTTTGTGAAATCATCGCGACCTGCCCGCCAGGCTGGGTTCCCATTCGAGGAACCGCTCAAACTCAGTCTTGATGTAGAAGAGTTGCTACAGTCATGCACATTGCTAAAAGCATGTTATTACGAAGCAACTCGTCTCCATTGCGCCGGGATTTCATTCAGAAAATTGGGATCAGATTTGAAAGTCACAGAATCAGTCACTGACGCAGCCCAACCGCGCACGTACAAATTCCTCAAGGGAGAGAAAGTCATTATGCCACATGGTGTTCATTACAACGATGCCCAGACATTCTCAAACCCAGATCAATTCGATCCACTCCGGTTCATCGTGATGGATGCTGGCACTAAGCAGGCCAATCCAGCCCCTCTTGGTTCATTTGCAGATGGGCTATATGGGTCTAAGCATAACAAACTTACAGAAAGGATCATAATTGCCTTTACCGCTAGTATTGTGTCAATGTGGGATATCTCATCAACTGATGATCAGGGATTTGCGGTTCCCGAGAACAAAACTACTTGGGGAGCCTTCCAACCCGTCAGTGATTTAAGAGTTAAGATAAAGTCAGCAGTATAATGGTGCTATTACTTTGATCTTTGTTTCATTAAAAATGCATTTCTTCATAGAAGTTTATTGATCAGAGCTCGAACTAGATACTGTAACAACCTGAATCTAATTTTAACTTGAGCTATGGAAACATCCTCTCTACATCCCACCAAACTCTGCCTTTGTATACCTAATTATTAAATACGCTATGCATCTTCAAACATGGAATAAATAGTGATATATCCCCTTTATCTTCCCTCCTGTTCATCATCCATGATTCTGCTTCCCTGAGCATTTCATCCACCACTTGGGCAAGGTTCCAATACCATCCTGTAGTGGCATTTCCACGCTGGTGGAGTTAATTTTATCTCGATTCTGCCTCGATTATGCGAAAGACAGTGCCATCTGTCTAATGAGCCTAGCCACATGTCAATCAGTTCTAGTGGTGTGCTACATCCATCGCTAACCAGTCAAGTCTCATCACCCATTGATGTGTTCCATACGTGGGGCATTGCCATTATAACCATCCTTAGCATGGATTTTAGGAATCCCATACTGGAAAAAATCTACCTGCCCGCAAATGATCCAACTCTTGATCCGATACCTTTACCACCAAGATTACAAACGGGCACGAGCTCTTTGTACATCTTTCTTCAAATCAGAAGACCCCGAAGCAGATACTTCCAATTCAGATGCAGCTGAACACGGGACCGCAGCCTTTCTGAAAGACCAAGAAGTATGTCTCCATCTCCATTTTAGATGAGACACTGTTACGCGTTGTCGACCCAGCTGCTGCCAGAAATTTTACTGATGTTTCTTCCTTGGGTCTGTGGTTTGATATTCCTTTGCCTCGAGCATAAAATTTACTGTGAAAGTCTCCGGTATGAAGAGGGAGTGACCCTAGCAAATGCAGTAAGCACTCTCACTCTCAGTCATAGAGAAGACTGTCTTATTCTTTCAAATTCTAACTTCAAGTTGTCTCTCTAGGGAGTCCAGCTGGTAGCCAAGCTGTTGTGGGTCAGAGTATTCGCCCGAATCCTAGTGGACGAAAGACCAATTCGTAACAAAAGCTGTTTACCTGTAAGGTTCGTGGTTATTGCGCCTGGTGCTGGTGCTGCTATAAGGTCTTCTCCTATGACTCCTTCTGCCGCTAGCCAAAACACCTTCATCTTAAAGCTTGTAATATGAGGTACTTTCACTGCCGAAGTCCCTCTGAGGCTAATATCTCTCAAAAAATCTTTCAATTTTGCTTTAAACTGACTTACTCTAACAATCCAGGGCCTAGGCCGGAACTTTATGAGATATCGTGCTTCATCCCGAATCCATCCGATGTCCGGGTCATTTCTCCCCTTTTTGTCATTTGAACTCATTTCCGAACTGGTCAATCAGAGTTAAAAACCTGTATTAAGACCTCAGTGGATCTCGGTAATGGATTTTTTGGGAAATCTTTGAAGAAAAGGGAATCTCGGTGCGAATGACTCCGTATAGATCCGGTTCTTTTTCTGACCAATGAAACCTTCAAGTCATGGATGCCCTACCATTCCAAGTTTTGTGGTTTATAGAGCAAGTGGAAGATGCATAAACTGTCTAGATTTACTACCAACTTCACAATGCTGCGCCCTTTGGTCACCCTCAACGCTCAGGCTTTATCTTCGCTCTCAGTTGTGTGCAATTCTTCCCGCACGATCATTCCCAGAGGTGTATTACCTAGAAGATATGCAAAAGCAGCAGCTACCCCCGAGGATTTGCCACTTGATAGTAGAGAACGTGTGGTAATTCTCGGATCAGGTTGGGCTGGCTACAATCTTTCACGCCGACTATGTCCCAAGTCATTCATACCCATTGTCATATCACCACGCTCATACTTCGTCTTCACCCCTCTCCTTACCGCTACAGCTAGTGGGTCTCTTGACTTCTCTACCATTGTTGAACCTGTGCGCGATCAAAATTCCAAGGTTGACTTCATTCAGGCTGCTGCACTATCGATTGACCTAAAGAAGAAGACTGTTCTATGCGAGGCCACTATTGTCAAGCGCGGTGTCAACGAGACTCCGCGAAGTCTATCTGATGAAAGGCTGGTTTTCGAAGGCAATGAGTCCACCACTCTAATCTCCACCCAAAAACAACCAAACTGGGACAAAGGCCAAATATTCGAAGTTCCTTACGATAAACTAGTCATTGCGGTAGGTGCTTTGACTAGCATATTTGGTACTCCCGGTGTTCGAGAAAATGCAATGTTCTTTAGGGATATCGGTGATGCCAAACGGGTGAAGCGTCGCGTGCGTGAGTGCTTTGAGCTGGCCGTACTGCCCAGTACAACACCCGAAATGAGGAAGCATCTGCTTAATTTTGCCATTGTCGGCGCAGGTCCGACAGGCATTGAACTGGCTGGCTCGCTGCGTGACTTCATCCATAGAGACGTCCTCTCTCTCTATCCATCCATTGCCCATCTGCCTAAAATAAGTCTCTACGATGTTGCGCCTAAAGTCCTCTCTATGTTCGACGACTCTCTTTCTCGCTATGCAATGGACACAATGAAGCGTGATGGTGTCGACATCTTGACCTCCCATAATGTTCAAGGTTTACGCTGGGGTACTCCAGGCGCACCACTGCCACAAAAAATGGATCCCAAGGGCTGCTTGACCTTGATTACTAAAGAAGACGGTGAAATTGGTGTTGGTATGTGTGTCTGGGTGACGGGCAATACGCAGACCAAGTTCGTCCGCAAGAGTCTCGACGTTGTAGAAGCTTTCCCGAAGGATGACTCCGTCGTGCAAAATACAACCGCATTAGTAGAAGATGGTCAGGACTGGAAATACGCCAAGGCGGGATCTGGTGCCTTACTAGTGGATGGCCATCTCCGTGTTCAGCTCGAGAACAAAAATGGTCAGAAAGTGGTACTCAATGATGTCTTTGCTCTGGGCGATAATGCCATGCCAGAAACTGGCGCTCCGCCTGCTACGGCGCAGGCTTCTTTTCAAGAAGCTAAGTGGCTGAGCGACCGTCTCAATAAAAAAGACTGTGAACAGTCTTCGCAGTTTTCTTTCCGCAACATGGGCTCAATGGCCTATATTGGTAACGAAAAAGCGCTGATGCAACTTCCTCACAATGACAGCAAGCCAATGGCGATAACTGGACGTATGGCCGGAATCATTTGGAGCTTGGCATACATTACTATGACCATCAGCTGGCGAAACAGATGCCGTGTGGCTTGTCG
Source organism: Penicillium taxi (assembly GCF_028828555.1). Lineage (NCBI taxonomy): Eukaryota > Fungi > Ascomycota > Eurotiomycetes > Eurotiales > Aspergillaceae > Penicillium > Penicillium taxi. Next base: position 4,292,070 of record NW_026643207.1, on the reverse strand, counting down.
GTGGTTCTTGAACAGTTTGTTTGGGAGAGATATTTCGCGATTTTGATTGAGTAACATAGACAAGATACCAATTTCATATAGAATATAGACAGTTTCACCACTCTTATTATAATCCGAGCACCTAGATATTGACTTCCAAGGTTCTTTCTTCCGGTAAGTCCTCCTGGACGTTTTAAAAGTTAGGGTTACTTAAAAGTCAGGTGACATGAAACCTCCAGCTAAAGCTCAAGGGAGAAAGCTGTCTCATGTCAACAAACTCATTCCTTTTTCCTTCTTTTGCTTTTTGCAAGTTATCTTATTTTATTTCATTTTTTTTACAGCCTTCCGACAAATTGGCGCTACATCACTCACCATGGCCGTCGCTGCCAACCAACGCAAGCAAGTTCTTAAAGTGGTGATGATCTCATTGTTGCTAGATCTTGTACGAAACGACCCATGACTATACAATTGGAACAATCACCCCGACTAACTTGTATTATCAGATCTCCTTCACCTTCATTCTCCCTCTATTCCCCTCCCTACTATCATTCTATCGTACCCGAGATCAGTCTCCAACGTCCATTTTGAACCGCATTTTCCATTACCTCGACGCCTACAAGAACGCCTTCGCCCGCCCCATCGACTCACGCTATGACATAGTTCTCCTCGGCGGAGCCCTTGGCTCCCTATTCTCCCTCTTGCAGGCTTTCGCTGCCCCAGTAATAGGCCACATGTCCGACCGCTACGGTCGCCGTCGCGCATTGTTGACAGCAATGCTGGGCAACATCTTCAGCGTTGCGCTCTGGGTCTCTGCAAAGGATTTTCGCACCTTTCTCGCCAGCCGCGTAGTCGGTGGCCTGAGCGAAGCCAATGTACAGCTGGCCAATGCCATTGTCGCGGATGTAACAGAGGAAACACGTCGTGGCGCGTCTATGGCGCTCGTGGGCGCATGCTTCAGTATTGCATTCACGTTTGGTCCTATGCTCGGCGCTGGCCTGAGTACTATTGATATCGTTGCCGAGAACCCATTTATGACAGCCGCTCTCGTTTCTCTTGCTCTGATCCTTCTCGAGACTGCGTATCTCTGGATTTGCTTGCCAGAAACACATCCCCAGTTCACCACTCTCGCTCAGGAGGTGGACTCTAGCGACTCCGCTGCCAAAAACATACAATTTGCCTCTGCCGACACCCCGCATAAGCATACAAATAATCCTGCCATACTCAATACCCTCCACTTCCTCTTCTTACTCCCTTTCTCCGGGATGGAGTTCTCTCTTCCCTTTTTGACTGCTACGCTTTACGGGGGACTTACTACTGCCAGCCCCGCTGCTCTCAATGGAAGGCTTCTATCGATGATGGGCTTGATTGCCTCTCTTTTGCAGGGTACGCTGGTTCGTCGTCTACCCCCACTTTTAACTGTGCGTGCTGGCGTGGTCGCCTGCGCACTATCATTCTTCTCACTAGCGCATGTGGACTCAATCAAGGGTCTCTATGCCTCGGGTGCATTGCTGGCTGTGACGAGCGCTACCGTTGTCACGGGGCTGAACAGTCTCGGGGCTGCTGAAACGAGAGATGCTAACCGCGGTGCGGTGATGGGTCGTCTTCGTGGATGGGGCCAGGCAGGCCGGGCTGCCGGTCCCTTGCTGTTCTGTACCTTGTTCTGGTGGGCTGGTCGCGAGACAGCGTATACGGTTGGTGGCATTGCGATGTCTGGTGTAGCGCTGGGCGTCTTCGGCCTGTTGAAGTCGCCTTCTGTTCATGCTAAGAAGGAGTAATTGCTAAGGTGTGTCGCTCGCCCAGGTTGCTGGTTCATACCTGGGAGGTTTCTGCATTTGGGGGTTATGTGTGATGTCTATATCTGAGGTAGGAAACGACTGCTGAATTATTCGTGTAAGATATGTGAAAAAGGGTGTATAGTACATGAATTGATATTATCAAGAGCGGTGATGAATGATGTACTGCAAGTTTTTTTTTTTCCCCCATGATCTTGCCCGATGCCCGAGACGCCTTTTGGTAGAAGTCAAATCAAATGTATTTACACAGGCTAAATGTCCTGAAGTCGAGATTTCTGAAGATCGTAAGCAACACTGCATCAGAGTCGACGCCACAGATCTAGTCAATAACGTTGACGAGTATGATCAGCCGGCAATGAGGAATCTTGGCACGAATGCATAGCAAGTCCAGCATTAGGCGCCGGATCAAGCGATTCACGCGCCTTGCCAATCAGCCAATCGGCCAGAGTAACAAACTTAGAAGTACGATCCCACCCATCCGCATCATTTGCATGCTCAATAGTATGCGTCAAGATGCGGCCCTCGTCATCAAAGGAGAATATAAACAGCCCAGTGAACTGTTCCTCCTTCGAAAGCTTGAAGATGGGCTCATCACCGCCAAGAAGAACACTAAGTCCTCTATTATTGCCCACTGTCGATTGCGACAGATGGCTCTGAGTTGATGTCCCTTGCGATACTGAGCTCAGTTGTGCAGCGCCGGTAACTCTCTTTTCGTGAAATGGGCGGCTTTCTGTTCTCGGCTCTGTCCTCCACCTTACCACTAATCGCTCATCGCCGCAGTCATGCTGATCTTCATGCTCAGGACATAGAATTGTGCCTGTGCGTACGATTCGCTCGCTCAGGATCTGAAGCTTGACGTTCCCTAGAAGTGGGACACTACTCCATGCTACTGGCACAGTCCAAAGTGCAGCGCGGTACAGGGTGCGTCCCTTTACGGTGGGGAGGTGCGGGTGTGTCGAAGGAAAGAGGTGGAGATTGACACTCGGAGCAAGAATGTTTGAAGGGAGAGTATTGTAGAGAATAGTAGGGAGAAGTGGAGATAGGGTTCGGAGAGCTTCGACAAAGTTAGTTTATTGAAAATTTCTAATCTATGAAACTATGTTCAATGCTCACTTTTTCCTAGTTTCAGTACCCTCTCATCTGGAGGTTTGTGGTCATGATTCCCGGGATTTCCGCATAGCCGATCAATCTCCTTGCGGACTCCACTTGGTGAGAAATATGTATCTGGCAGAGGCGCTGACGAGGGCGTTGGTAGCCAGGGTTCGTTGAGGATTCCGGGCCGTGGTTGCGCGAGAGGTTGCTGCGGCGAAGATGCGAAGCTGCGGCCCACCGCGCTCGATGGCTGTAGGTGCAGCGCCCGAGGGATAGAGCGCGAATATAAGGCCGACTTCGGCATTCTGCCTCACTGAGCAGGTTAAATTACTATCACATATGGGGGTAAAGTTGGAAGTGAAGTTCGGATGTTGTAAGTTGTCGGGTTTCTCATGACGAACCATCATTAGAAAAAAAACGCAGATCTTATCCGAATTAGGCGAGGCGTGGTAATTGTATTTCCGTTCTATATCGGATTCAGAATTCAACTTTCATACACTTTTTATATCTGGTCTCTTCCGTATTAAATATAAGCAAGGAAGTAGAAAAAACTGCCGTAACATCTTAAAACACATATCTAAACTTGAAGTTTCGAGAAAAGTCACTCGCGACTATATTTTGATATCAAAATCAAGCCAGTTCATCGTCATCACCCAAACCCATTACTCGTCGCTCAGCCAATTCCCGAATTTTGTCCTCTAGAACGCCTCGGTCATAGCGTTGGGCAACCTTAGCTGCAGCCTCAATCATCTTGCCGTTGCGATCGTTCATCATGGAGACCAACTCCAACGCCTTCATACCACGCTCTTCGCCCTCTCTGCATTCGATGGCCAGCATCTGCAGCAGAGTCTTATCAATCTCCAATTCTTTGCGCGCCAGCTCAGTACGCTGGCTGGCAGTCGCGTTGGTCGAGGCCAAGAGGTCACGGAAGAGCGACAGAAGGAGATTTCCACGCACAAAGGTCTCCTCGAATTTGGAACCATCATTGCGTTCTTCTGCTGCATCTTCGGACTCGGGGTCTTTGGGCGGGTTGCTTGAGATCGGCACCTGGAATTCAAACTCGCTGAGGAGCGGCCGTGGGAAGTAGGGATTCTTGTCACCACCCTTGAGAATGATGCAGTGGAACCTGTCCTGTGCGGCAGCTACGGGCCAGTATGTTTCTGCTTTACGGCCGCCCGCCAGACGGGCAAGTTGCTTCGTATCAAGAAGAGGTACCCAACGGGCTTGGCCAGGTGTGCGCCAGTGCTGTAGCACCAGTAGTACACCGGTGGTGTCGTAAATGCATGGATCTCCGGTTTCAGAAAAGAAAACGCTCTGTAGCTGGGTCCCACTCGGAAGAGCAACTATATCTTCGTTCTGACAGATCTCATCACGCTTGACATTCTCAATGGTGTAGTGCAGTGTGGCAGTTCGGCCATCAGGTCCCACGGGCCCGTTGCCGATAGTCATGATGTAGTCTCGCCAGGCAGCGCAAGTCACGGCTTGGCTCTTCTGTCGGTACACCCGGTATGGTGTCCCATAGAGTGTATACACGCGAACATAGTCCTTTGTCGTCACAGCTACGATGTATGAATCGCTCAGTGCAAGAGCTGACGGCAACGGTCAGTTAAGTCATCACGACATATTTATGAAGAATACATACCTCGGACCATCTCACCCTCGGGCAATTGAGTCCGCCAATCGGCTCGTGAAGTCCATGTCTCGTGAGGTCGGTAGAAGATTGTGGCAGGGCTTTTATCCGTAGGAGTATTGCAGAAAAGCGTTCCGTTCTCATCTTTCCATTCGTTAGCATGTATTGTGCAAGGGTTAGGCCAGTCTAACTCACTAATGCATGCTTTATCATATTGGTAGGGGTCCGTAAAATGGAAGTCTCTGTGGAGCTCGCGGTCATAAAATTCCACAGTCACAGTGTGATGTGTCTCTTGGTCAACAGTCCAGACAGCACCAGTCAAATTTAGACCTGAATAGATTAGTCAAAAGTCATTGAAGCCGGGGCGGTAATCAACATACATAGGTATCGTCTGCTTCCTGCCCAAGGAGTGCTGCCGGGTTGTATAGGTGGATGGGCCGTGAAAGTTACAGAGCCGGGATAGGAACGCTTTTTATCGCCGAACAAGTCATCGAGATGGTCATTTGGCCGCTTGCCATATGAATTGAGCTCGTCAGCATAGCCAGCTCCATCATCATCCTCGACAAAATCTTGCATATCCTCATCCTCGCCGAGAAGGTCATCCAGCGAGTCCTGTGAGCCCTCTCGAGCCGCCTGCTTGATCGCTTCTTTAGACCGCTCAGCCAAAGTCCGACTAACATTATTCGAGATCTCTGCTAGGGGACTGGGGAAAATAGGAGCCGCCTGAAGCATTTTCTGAAGTTGAGGTTCATGGTCTCTGGGGACGAAATTGTCATAGATGAATAGCTCGCCGTCCGATGTGGTGAAAGACAGCGAGTTCTTGGTCGGGTGCCAGGCAAGGTTGATCACATTTCCAAAATCATACCGGTGGAGGATCTTCTGTGTCCTTGTTTCCCAGAGCACGATTTGTCCATCTGTTCCAGCTGATGCCAGCAGGGTGCCATTGGGAGCCCAGTTCAGCGCTGTAATATCGCCAGTATGTCCACCCGAGAAGGTCTTTTCCTTCTTCCACTGGGAGATTGAATAGATAGAAATATCTCTGGTCGCATCTGCAACGGCAAATGCTGTACCATCGGGGTGCCAAACGGCTCGGGATGTCGCATCGGCATCTGGCTCTAGTCTTCGAATCACTCCGTCAAGGCTGTGAGACAATGTCGGTTCTTCCTCGGCGAATGAGTAAACATATAGAATACCGTCTGTCCCGGAAACTGTGACATAGCGGCTATTGGGGTCAAATGTCACATGTTTCGATCCTTTGCTCTGGTCGCGGAGGTACTTGACTTGGGTCATATCATCGATTTTGACAATCTTCACGGTGAGTTCACTAAAAATCTGAGGTTTAGTTCCTGCTCCTGTTCCGAAATACGATAAAATAACTCACTCGCTTGCCACAGCAACCCACTCGCCATCTTTCGATACCGCAATGTCGCGCACAGGCAAAGCGCACCGGACCAACAAGTTCCGCATCTTGCCAGTTACAATATCGTATTGCCAAACAGTTCCATCCTCGGCGCCCATGATAAAAGATTCATTCTATGATTTACATTCTGTTAGCTCGGTCCCAGCGTGACATGACGCTAATTATTCGCGTGGCATACCGTGGCCCCGATTCCGAAGTGCCCGTCTACACCTTCGTCGACTGTCTTCGGTTCGCCATCTTCGCCGACGGTATAGATTCTAATTGCAGAGTTGGATCCACCGGTGATAACTCGTTTTCCATCCGGCTGGTATGCCAATACGGTCGAACCCGGAGTGTCTAAATTGCAGATCGTAGTTAGCGGAAAGGCGTATAGAATTAACACGGGGCGCAACCTACGAGCTGGCCGGCCTCGAGGGCGGATAGTATCAGTGCTCATAACGAGACCTTTGAAGTGGATGAAGTGAAATTACTCCGTCGTCGATCAGAAAATCTGGGGTATCATTAAACCCCGTGGTCTCGTAGTTGTCAAGATGAGTAGAACGCGTACGCGACGCGCTAAATCACCAACTGATAAGATAACACCAGATTAATCCGAATTAGGTCGGCATCTAGGGCACAGGGTAAGGGCTTGGACTTAATTCTAGATAGCTTTATCAATAGTAAGAGCTGGTCCAATGACACGCCATCCAAAAAATTATCTAATGGAATTGTAAATGATTGAAAAATAAGAAAGTAAAGAGTGAGATTTATAAAATTTGACAAAATCTCCCCCCTACTAGGACTTTCAAACAGTTGAAAGTCCTAGTGCCTAGGCATTCATGTAAGACAAGCTCTATAAGAGCAAAATAGATCAAGTTCTTTGTAGCATCAATAAATTCCGACATCTTGTTTATCCCGTACCGCTAGCTGTGAGGAAATCAAAATCTGTTCCCTCATGAGCTTGGTTCACTGATCGCTCATATAACCCGCGATAGCCTCGTCTTTGTTTTCTCACACAGGCTGGACCTGCATCCCCTTTCAACCTCTGCTTTCGCTGAGATATACGCGTTTGCAACAATTCCTCGGAGATGTTGAGATGGAGTTTGCGGCTATCGATATCGCAAGTGATCAAGTCTCCCGTCTCTACTACCCCAAATGGCGAGTCTGGTACAGCAGCCTCGGGTGAAATGTGAAGGATAATAGTCCCTCCTGCCGTCCCTGACATGCGTCCGTCTGACAACCGCAACATATCTTTTACTCCAGCAGCAGCCAGTTTCTTTGGAATTGGGATCAGACCTGCTTCTGGCATACCGGGGTTTCCAATTGGGCCGATGCCCTTGAGCACCAACACGCTATTCTTCGTGACTGGGAGAGCAGGATCGTCGATTCGCTGGGCAAGATCGGCGGAATTCTCAAACACCACGGCAGTTCCAGTGTGGGTAAGTAACGATCGATATTTGGATGCTGACGCCTTGATAACCGCTCCATGGGGGGCAAGATTGCCGCGGAGGACGGCCAGAGATGAAGATGGGTATAGAGGGTCTGAAAGTGGTCGGATTGTCTGCTGTGCAAACGAGACTCTCTTGGATTGAGCTTCATCTAAAACTTCTCCTAATGTTTGACCAGTAATCGTCAAGGCCGACAAGTGAAGCAGTGGCCGCAGCACTTGGAGAAGGGTAGACATGCCTCCAGCGTTGTGGAAATCGTCCATATAATTATCGCCACTTGGCTTGAGATCAACTAATAGTGGCGTCTTCTGGCCAATTTCCTCGAATGTTTGCAGTGTTATCACGCCTTGGAGGTCGGGGTGTCTATTCGCAATGGCCAGTAAATGTACCACGGCGTTTGTGGATCCACCTATAGCCTGAAGCACCGTGATAGCATTTAGAAATGACTCCTTAGAGAGTATATCCTGGGGCTTTCTTGCTGCTTTGGCGACTGCCACTGCATTTGCACCAGTTTCTTCGGCAATACGAAGTCTTGCAGATGAAACAGCTGGGGAATTTGCGCCTTTAAGGGGCATCATACCTAGAGCAGCGGTAACGCACGCCATAGTACTAGCAGTTCCCATAACACCACATGTTCCTATCTAGAATTTTGGGCCATGTCAGCAAAGGAATCTTCGGTCAATAGGGAACTGAATATCGTCGTTTACCGTCGGAGCCAGCTCTTCATTTATTGCTGAGATTTCTTCCACGTTGATCTCACCGGCGCGAAACGCCGCCCAGTTATTTCGACAGTCTGTGCATGCACCAATCCTCTGTCCACGATGACTACCTGGTAACATAGGCCCGGTGATCAAGGGAAGTATCGGTTTGTTGGCAGATATTCCGCCCATAAGCTGTGCAGGTATCGTTTTATCACAACCTAGTCGTAGTGAGAAAAGGCTACCAAATTAAATACGATGCACAGAAGTTGACCGACCTCCAATCATGATACATGAATCCAGCGGCTGAGCCTGGATCATCTCCTCAGTATCCATACTCATGAGATTGCGCAAAAACATGCTCGTGGGATGCGAGAAAGACTCATGGACACTGATGGTAGGAAATTCCACAGCCAATCCACCATTCAATTGCACGCCACGCTTAGCCGCTTCGATAAGCTGCGGTACATTGGCGTGACAAGGATTGAAACCCGAGAAGGTGTTGATTATGCCAATGATAGGGCGTGAGAGTGCATCTTCGGAATAACCTAGTGCTTTGATAAATACTTTGCGAAGGAATAGGGAGAAGTGTGCATCTCCATAGGATGTTAGGCCCTGACGTAATCCAGAGGTTGAGGTAATTGGCGTGGAGAGATCATAGTCCCGATTAGGTTGTGGAGGTTCTGTTCGCTGCATGGTACAAAATTATCTATGTAGGTAAATAGGTACCAATTAGATACCGTTGGCTGTCATTTGAAAATGCCTGGAGGATGCTCTTCATTGGAAGGTGAAGTATGCCAGGTATGGACTTCAGGAGTGGATATATCGCCTTTAGCTAAGTGGATGGTGTCATCCGAGTTCCCCGCACAATTTGGTGACTTTAGATGGACAACAGCCGCATCGGCAGATCTACTAGCTTTTATATTTCTTCTCATTTTTTCCCGAAGTTATTTCAATTTAAAAAATGAATTGTTCCTGAGCATTTGGGGCTTAAATGCATCTCATGCTCTATTTTCTAGCATCATCCTCCGCTACCTAGGTAGATAGTCATCAAATTATAGGAACATTCTCATTACTGTGTAAGTACGAGAGAACCTCAATTCAGTCAGGCCCACTTTTCTACGGGAACCTTTCCTAAAAGTGACTAGCGTTTGTTCGTATTTAGTTCTGAATAGCTTTATGAAAGTAGGTGCAAGTGATCGAGGGACGTAAAAAGCTAGCAAAATGACGGCATTTCTAATAGTCACCAATGAGTGGAAAAATAGTAGGATTTATAAAACTTGACTACTTCCAAGTAGTAGCAACATCATTGCAATAACGCTCAGCCTGCCCCCACTCCAGACTCTGCCATTTAGCCGGATGCTCAACTGAATCAACAAAATGCTTCAAGGCCAAAACTGTCTGCTCCGCCCACCTCTCCTTACTAACCTTGCCAGCTCCAACAGCAAACGGAACCATAAGAAGCCTTCGGATCCGATACTGCCCAGGACTAGCATTACGATTATGCCCCTCAACCTGACACATCAGGCTCCAAATACACTCATAAACAACTTCTCGGTCCCACCGAACATCTGATGGCTCGCGCATTGTCGGGCAAAGAGCTAGCCACCGACAACCAGGCGCATTACCTTGAAGACCTTCAGGAAACCGGACGAGCGTACATGTTCCTGGAGGGGCGAACCCACGCCATTTCCTGTAAAGGGCCTGCTGCGTTGCTCGAGTGAGTGCGCCGTAGTCATTCTTGGGGCTAAAGAACTTTGAGATAGCGTCGTTGAATCCGCCATCTAGACGGCCGTAGCTGTTGGCGGAGGACACTACCAGGTCGTATTTTGTTGTTGGAGGGAGGGTGTGCAGACGTTCATATTTTGGGGTGATTTTGATTTTGCTGGCATATGTTGGCCATTTTGTTTCGAAGGCTTTATTGATGGCTATGATGTACTCTGCATCCATGCAGAGAAGCAGAATTTCCGGAATGTCGGATGTCATTTCTAGGAGGCTTGTTCTCTGATTTGAGTTGAAATCTGGAAGTGTTCAAGGTGATTTAGGTCAAGACCTTGGAAGTTTGTATGATGCTGACAGTTTTGGTCTAAATTTGGTTAGTCTGACAAGAAGTGTACCCAACCAGTCCTTTGTTTTGGGCTCACATGCAGTAGACTTGACAGTCAAATAAGCCGATATAAGAAAACCCAGCTATTTAAGTAGTTCATTTATTTGTTCAGCACTAAGCTGCTTTCCAAGATTGGCCTAAAGTCGAAAAAATAACGGAACGACAAACCACATGCTGATATGGCTTGCATAGGTATTATCTCGGCAGTCTCGATTTGAATCTGATTTGTACCTAGGTAGGTACTTACCAAGCTATCAAGATGACTTTGCGGATCTAGATTGATACTATAGGTAGTGACTACGGAGTAAATTATCAGAAAGAGAGAGAAATAGTAAGTGTTGACGATAGTAGGAATCTTTCCCTGGACCTTGAACAAGTGAAAAGGGATCTAAGTCCAGCAAAAATACCGTTCGAGGACCTACTTCACTTCGAACCAATATGATTCTGCCAACATGGACAGATTTTTGAAATTATGATCTTCTAAACGTGGACTTATATCTCTTTTGAGTCTGACACTCTATTCGGATATTCCTTTGGTCTCCATTTTGAACTGTCTTCTGCGATCTATCATGAATAGGGGATGATGAAAATTTGGAGATATGTGGGAAAACAGTAAAAACAGGGCTTTTGTACTAAGTCTCCTTTGTTCACTGCCATTGACGAAGCTACGTACTGTGGGGTCTGATATACACAGAGTCTCTGACCGCCTCCATTAGCGTAGTTACTATTTGAATTTGAATTGATTTTTAGAGGTTTCTGCCTGGCAGTAAAAAAAAAGTGGTGCTCAATTTTTGTCAGACGGGATAGTAATAGCTTCGCGCCGAAGGTGGCCACAGACCATTGATCGGAATACATTTGTGGAAAACCTGCAGCATATCTCAACATGTCTTTTTTCATGGATGTAGTCCAATCTACCCTGAGTGGCACACTCTCTATAGCTCATAGTTGATCCAGCACTGTCAGTATCGTTACGAATCCTCCATTGTTTGTCAAGGTGAGATTTAGTGGAGAAGCCCGAGAAAAGCTAGAGCATGCACCGTAGACTGCCGGCTTGCAGACTACATCCTAGAAGAATGACAGCATCCCACCCATTTTTGGACTCGAGCAGAAAATCTTATCATAATTATCCCCGCGGCTGCTGACCACTATCTCTAAGCTCAGTACTCATCAAGCCTGAATGGACGTTCTAACTCGGAGTCAGTATACTGTCCGCAACCCTATTGCATAAAAACTCACCACAGAGGACTCCCTAGCTAGTCCTTCAAAAAAAAAAAAAAAAACTCCTTAGCAAGACAGCCCAGATGCTGAGCCTGTGATGGTATAGACTTTCCCGGCAAGAGACCCAGATAGGAAGTTTTTCTCTGAGAGTCGGGGCTTGGAGAATATAAGCAAGAAAGCGGATGGCATGTTGTAGGTTAATTATGTATTTGAAAGGGGATTCTTCAAATGGATTAGATTATTATGATTGTCACAAGGTTCAATACTTTGAAGGTTGGTATTGATGGTGCTGGGAGCGTTCTAATTTATATCTACATCTATATTCATTAACCAGAAATGACATCTCTGTGCAGTGAGTCGGTTGCCATAAGGCTTAAGTCCGTCAGCCTCAAGGCAATTCCTGTTTCTGCATCTGAGATACTCTAATTATTAGATGTCCGATATCCGATGTCCGATATTGATTGTATTTAAGTCCGGGCAGTAAGAGTGTAAAGCGATTCGAGGAATATTATGTTTCTACTATGGTATGGCCCTGTGGGTTTGTTAGCGTGGTACTTACTCCTGCCGCCTTACAGAAACCAGTCCTAATATAGCCTAGCGTAATACACCATATTTCAAGGCACACAAACCATGGTTTAATTTAAATCTTACCCACTATCCCCACTACTAAAGTAAATCACCACCGAACCGCCATCACTACCGAGCCGCCACCCCAGAACACCATAGTAAACTCGAAAAAATTGAATATCATATTTCAACAACCACTAGTTAAAATGATTTCAAGTCTCGAAATAGGATTATTACTAGTTAATTAAATGTATATATAGAAAGAAGGATTAGGAAATTATCGAGTAAAGTGTACTTGAAGCTAAAATAAATTAATTACACCGTAATTTATGATACTACTATAATCCCTCTATTTAATTTACTTAAAATAAATTGATTCTTTGTGAATATTGTTATAGTTATACCTCACCGAATATTTGAATTATATCAGTGTCACGGTTGTTGAGATGTGATATTCAATTTTTTTCGAGTTTACTATGGTGTTCTGGGGTGGCGGCTCGGTAGTGATGGCGGTTCGGTGGTGATTTACTTTATTACCCACTTACTACTATACCATACTATCTCTATTATGGCTACTATTGAGTTTGAACTTGAGATTCCTGAAACCCCTCCTCCTCCTATTACACCAAAAGCTCGCTCGCCAGCTACTAGAGAGGAGCGTATTTTAGCTCGTTTTTTACGAGATCTAGGGCGTTCCTATGCTGAGATCTCAACTGAGACTGGTTTAAGTCCTCGGCAGGTTCAATATGCCTTTATTGACTCACGGCCTACACCGCATAAAGGGAAAGGTGCTATTTCTAAGCTATCTGCTCCTGAGCTTGATATGATTGAAGAGTTTCTTACTTCTTCTGAGCTTGCGCGTCGAATGACTTGGAAAGAGCTTATTCGATATCTTGAGCTTGATGTTAGCTGGAAAATGCTTCGTCATTCTATGAAAAAGAGAGGTTATCCTAGGTGTATTGCTCTCCGGAAACCTCTCTTGACGGATAAGACGAAAGAAGATCGTCTTCAATTTGCTCGCGAATATGTTAGTTGGACACGAGAGGAGTGTAATTGAGTCCTATGGTCTGACGAGACCTGGATTACGTCTGTATTTCACCGACGGTTTGGGATCCTTTTTATATGCGTACGAGACTTCAACGAGCTCCTGGATGGATGTTCAGGGGGAGTTTCTATGTTGCTAAAAAGGGCCTTGTCTTTTTTGGGAGAAGGAATGGGGAACCATTACGAGTCAGAGTTATTGTGAGAGGATTCTCCCTCTGGTGGAAGGTATGATAAAACTTGCTTATGATGAAGAATAGCTAAAATTACTATATATGCAAGATAATGCCCCTGCTCATCGTGCTGCTAACACGGTTGAGGAGCTTATTGATCGTGGGATCTATCTAGTTCATTGGCCTACAAATTCTCCTGATCTGAATCCGATTGAGATGGTGTGGAATTGTATGAAAGATTGGATTGGAAAACATTACCTTCGGACGGATGTTAAGCTTTCTTATGATAAGCTGCGTGAGGTGGTGAAAGAGGCTTAGGATGCTGTACCAGAGTCGTTTTTGGAAGAGCAGATAGGTTTGATGGAAGCGAGATGTCAAGCTGTGATCAATGCAAATGGTGGTTATACTAAATTCTAGTGTGTTACTGTCGCTCGCTTGGCGATATTCGAATATCTTAACTGAGAATAGTAGACGTTGTGAGCTCCAACAAACCGCTACTCAACACCGTAGAAAATCCACCGGGTGTAGTGGATGCTACGATACTGAATATTGCGATTGTTGTGAAGTCTGCTTTTTCATTGATGAAAGAACTAGCTACTTATAGTATATGGGTGCCCCTCTGCCCTGGACGAATGTCAACATTCGTCCGAGACAGAAGAGACGGTGAAGACGGGACATTAATGTCGCGGATGCACATCGCTCAAGGGTGTCGTTTGCGATGAATGCATATCGTTCAAGGATGCCGTGATATACTAATCTAGTTCCAGAGTCACTGTCTCGGCAGAAACTTTTTCGGCCGAAATACTTTCCGTCTGTTGATGGCCTTGTTTCTCGGCTGTCGCAACAGTTACACTAGACTCTAGTTTAAAAAAAAAATGAATCGTTTTTCGGGTTTTTTATTACCTTGTTGAATGAACAAAGAGTAGGATATATTAGAGTTGGCTATTATATTATTATAAATTATAGCTGTGTAATATATGGGTAAAGTGCATTTTGATTACTATAGGCGGTATTTAAAATATGGCAGAAAGGCGGGGTGAGAAAGTACTGTTTTAACAACCCCATAGGGCCAGATCTGCAACAGCATTCAACCCGGAATATCATTCTTCCTAACTGCGCTACCAGTGCGAAGACTGTTTGCTTGATTGTTTTATTCGCACTTTGCTGATTGCGACTCATTGCCAATTCCCACATAAATTGTAGTTATTTAAATATCAGTAGGAGTTGGAAAATTAATCCTCTTCTCCACAACACTTGCTTGAACCATGCAATAGAACCATTCCACGAGACATATATTCCATCAGTTGGTCTTTGGTCACTTACAGATCCTCGAGCAGTCCTGGAGATCTCCAAGGCTCTAAACCATGATCAACACATTCCAAACGGGTACTGAGAACTTTGCAGCCAAGTGAGTAGCTGGTTGCTGGATTGCCTACAGCCTTTAGAAACTGGTAGCTTAAACACTTTCTCTAGCACCCTTTCCATTACGGCCCAGCGATCAGAATTCGAACTGAGTCTAGTAAAAAGGAATACGCTATTTCGAGAAGGCTTCTCTGCGCGGAGTCACCGATCTTTTCAGCAATGTTCATGGGTGAGTTCTTCAAATCTCAGAAGCAGACAGCAACTCTGGAAGAGATGGAGGCCTTTTAAAGCATTGAAGCACTCTTTCAATGGCTATACTAAGGCGCTGTCAAATTTAAGATAAAGGATGCAGGAGATCATAGTTCAGCCGCCATAGAGCTTGTCAGACTTGCAGATATATATGGACCTGTTGGATTAGAAACACCAATAGCTGAGTATATCAAGGACGCCATAGTATCCAAAAGCCATGAATCTCGACACTGCGATATCAAAAGCTGAATCTGCCATAGAACGAAGGTGCATGTGAAGCGCCATAAACTTTTGAAAGCCTTAAGAATACCGAGATCATCCAGTTCGACGCATTCTAGCTTCCGCATCTGTTGAGGGTTACCTTAACTGCGAACGGCACAAGTTCAGTGGAGGAACTCAAGAATACCCTTCATTTGGAGCTGGCCTCCTTCGAGAGGGCCGACTAACCCTGAACAAGACGCCCCCCTCTTAGAACCTATCAGCGAGAAAAAAAGAACCACCTATGATTCGAGACACTGGTCGTATTGAAGAAGGCAGGCTGAGGGCGATATTGAGGATGGCATGAAGCCCTCTTTAGAATTGAATGCATGAGAGCACCTAGAACAGAATAAAACAATTACAGAGCACTAGGCAATACCTCATAATATGAGCCCACGGATTGAAAGATCCCTAGAGACTTCCACTGGTGATTCAAGGTTGTAAATTAATGCTAGAATTTGTGTAATCGGAAGTATTCACATTCCAAGGTCTTGTCGACAATGTGAGATTAATAAAAATCATTTGAGGTGAAAGAAAGAGGAAAGAAAGAGGAAAGGAAGAGGAAAGGAAGATATTATTCTGGACATCCCAAGCGGAACGCCCAACGCCCCCTCTCTTTACTCCATTGTCATGATTAACGCTCTTTAACTTCAACCTTAGTATACGCGCAGACATCGGGGTCATTGTGTTTGTCTATGAGCTGCTGTCGGCCGCAATTTATTCCGCGACTCACTACGCGACTGACATCGCGACTGACATTACAACAATCAAACCTACAACAGAACACCAGCAACAAATCATTTCCACCGTTCCTCGTGACCTCCAACGTTACAAGATCAATCTCTTTGTCTGTTCTTCACCAATATCCGATGGACAAGAACACTCCCTCACCTAGCCCGGCACCTGTGCGGAAAGCTCCGCCTGGCCCGACCGCCGGTGCAAAGCGCAAGAGAAACGCGACCACAAAATACTACGCTGTCAAGAAAGGATCCAAGCCGGGTATCTATGACTGTTGGCCCGACTGTCTCAAGCAAATAACTGGGTTCAAGGGAGCTATATGTGAGATTTTCGTTTGCTCAGACCCGCTAAGGTCTTGATTTTTTCTCAGTACTAACCAACGCGGTACGGTAGTTCAATCATTCCTGAGCTTTGAGGAAGCCAAAGCATTCTTGGACGGCGTGACTCCATCTACTAGTTCCTCTGCGCTGGATTCTGCAAACACGAGATTCTACGGTATCCAACGAGGCCGGGTCCCCGGTGTTTACACAGACTGGTCAAAGGCGCAGGAGCAGATCCAAGGTTTTACACGACCAGTGTATCGAAAATTTTCAACACGAGGAGAGGCGGAAGAGTTTGTCAAGATCGGACGAGCAGCTGTCGGTTTCGGCATCTCAGATCACCCAGTAAAGAAACCTACAGGACCTGGTGGCATCACAAGCGAGAACCCCAAAGATGCAGATGGGGTTGAGTTTGCGCCAGGAGATGGACCTCTTCCACCAGGTGCAGAGGATGGATTTGACCCCAATGTGCTGCTAGACCCGTCGACGGGGAATGTAGTCTATAAATCACCCTCTCAGAAGGCAGCTACAAAGACACAGTCAACAGGAATTCCAGGCATGCTACGCATATACACGGATGGGAGCTCATTACGGAATGGAACCCCTATGGCATCAGCTGGTGTTGGTGTATATTTTGGGCCGAAAGATGCGAGGTGTGTTCGCTCAAAGTTTGGAGCTTACGAGATTACTAGTTTTTACTGACTCACGATTGTCCTAACAGGAATGTTTCGGAGCCCTTAAGAGGAAATCGTCAAACCAACCAGCGAGCAGAGCTAACAGCTATACTTCGGGCCATTGACATTACACCACGCCATCGAGATGTAACCATATTTACCGACAGTCGATATTCAATTGACTGCGTGACGAATTGGTTTGTTAACTGGCGTCGAAACGATTGGAAGACAAAAGAGGGAAAACCGGTTGAGAATCGTGATTTAGTCGAATCAATCCTGGTGAAGATCGAGGAGCGCAATGAATTGAAAGTGAAGACTCTGTTCCAATGGATCAAGGGTCATAGCAGCGATCCAGGAAATGAAGCTGCTGATCGATTGGCTGTCAGTGGTGCCCACCAGGGTGTGGCAGAGAAAGCCGAGGCTATAAGAGCAAGCCAGGACATGTCTAACGACTTATTTGATGTTGATTTTTAGGCAAATATGCTTGACATAATTATGGAGTGCTTAGTTCTGACTAATGAACCACTCATACTTGATATTATGTTGAGAAAACGAGTTGAAGACGTCTCACATGATAAAAACGAGACATCTCATGCAATAATACCGGTAAATCAGTAACTCTAGAAAGGTGATATCATCTCCGTCAAAATTAGGGTGCTTGAGCCCACGTGACATGTAACCATCGTTTAAAGAGCCGAACTGCTAAGACATCATATCTGAGGTAAGCCCTTGATTCTATCAGTATCATCATTATTATCCCTTGGTCCAGCCAGGGACAGTCGATATAATATTAGAATGCACCGTGCCTAGTCGGCTATGCTGACCACGACCAAATGATGCAGCCCATCGACCCTTTGGTACCATTTCACAGTCCTTGAATCTTGAATCATCTTTGCCCTGAGTGTTGACGTTCAAGTAATTTTAACCGCCGACTGCTACAGTATCGGTCTTTGCCTTGCACAGAATACGGCATCCTAATACTGGACTACGCAGTATTTCCTGGAATTCTGCAATATGTGTCACGCCCCCTGCGTTACAGCCAAGTGCCAAGAACACACCGATGGACACGCATCATCTCGCGGGGCCAGCGGAGGATCACCGTGGGCCAGCGGAAGCCTATAGTTGGCCACTCTGTGCTGAGGCCCGTGGCCAAGAATGCCGAGTATGCTCCGCGGACAGGGAAGAACTAGACCGAGCGGTTGGTCTGTTCAATGTTGCACAAGGCGTCCTGTCCAGCCGGATACGTCAGGATCAGAATCTGTCGACGAGTCCATCATCAGACGCCATTACCTTATTCTTATGTGGTGGATCATCAGATCTGTCGATTACCTTGGTGGAACCCTGTTAAACAATGCAAGCTTACTCCACCCTTTTGATTCCGGCTAGGATTTCTCGAGCCAAGCATTCTATGAAGATGGAGATAATGGATGTATCATAGCCTCGCGGGACCTTCCCTAGAACTACCTCCCTAGTTAGTAATTTTGTATATAGTAATAGCAAGATCGACCATATTTCAGCCTCTGCACAAGATTCAACTCGTTAAACCTGTACTTCGTACCGGTGAAGAATTTCGTTGAATTTGACAAGCTATTGGCTCTATCCTTCGATCATTCTCCACCATACAACATCTCATACTATAGCTCTGGAGCTTCCAATAAGCCAAAGCTCAAAATCTTCTGACAAGAGATTAATAGATATCTGGGTTTTGAGTGATGCCACAGTGGTCTGATCAGTGTCGTCGTTGATATAATTATCTTCCAATTGAAAGGTGACGTTGATCCACGCTGCTAGGTTGAGTCATCATTTCCGCCTCCCAAATCTTTTCATCCCACTTCTCTCCGTCAAGGACTTCTCTCAAAGCGTCTTGTACTCGAGTATCCCATAAGGAACCCCCATTCCATCTCGGTTGAATCCATCTTGGTCAACTGCTTCTCCGGAAAGGTCTCAACCCCTCCGGAGATGGCGCAGCATTCCAGTATCGCGCGGTCGGCAATCTTGACGTCCGCCAGCTTACCCGATCCTGCCACAGGGGATCAGAAGAGTATATATCAAGCCAATATCACCTCAAATGGATCTAATCTCGGCTCGGGGAAAGAAGGAACTCTGGCACATCCGAAAACCGTGGTCGGGAGAGCGCTAGGGAATGACCTGCATTCCGATGCCCACAAAACGTCGCAGGCGCCCAAGGGCGGTGTCGGAACCGCACTGACAGACACTCCGATTTCTACCGCACCCCCGTCTCCACAGATGTAAGTCGTCTATTTCTTAGTCGTCGAGCTCTTAATCTTCGGGAGCCAAGATCTTGAATGACCTATGAGGGCATGAGTCGATCTAAAATGTTGCCTCGGTTCATGTTTAGCCCCTCATCTCCATAGTCCAGACTGCCTCAGATCTTGCGCCCAAATGCGGCTGACTATACCATGCATTTCGACTAAGTTAGAAACCTTAAACTAACTTGTCTCTTTGGATAGATCTGCTAGTAACCAATCTGGCACACCAAACCGAGTTCGGGCGACGACGCTTGATATTCCCGGCCTGACCAAATCCAAGGTCTCCCCAGATGGCAGAATCGCCCAGCGAGATGTCGGAGCCAAGTTGGTCATAGTCATGGTTGGTCTGCCAGCCCGTGGCAAAAGTTATATCACAAAGAAGTTGGCTCGTTACCTGAACTGGCTTCAACATGACACTGAAATATTCAACGTCGGTGAACGTCGCCGTGTCGCTGCAGGAAGATCACCCTCGTCGGCCGCTTTTGGTCAGGATAAGAGTCCGAAAAACTTCCACAGAGACCTCGTCGATTCCGTACGCCGACTGAGCGTTAGTGTTGGGACCATGAAGCAGCCCGAGTCGCCGCCAGAAGATGAGACCAAGCTTCCACCTCCAGTGATTCCGGCTAAGATTCTTATTAATGGTGAAGAATCCTCGGTTCCACAGAATGGGAGCACTAATGAGCAGTCGGCTATTCAAGACGAAGGCATCGCGAAGGAAGCCTCCTATGAGCCGATGGATCAGTCCGCCAATTTCTTCGATCCCCAGAACCAACGCGCTGTCAAACTCCGAGAGCAAGTGGCTCTTGATACTTTGGACGAGCTACTTGAGTACATCATGGAGGAAGGCGGTGCTGTCGGTATTCTAGATGCCACTAACAGTACTATGGAGCGTCGCAAGGCCATTGTTGATCACATTCGAAAGCGTGTTGGCCCTGAGCTTGGCATCCTGTTCCTGGAGAGTCGATGTGTGGACAATGATTTACTTGAGGCAAACATGCGTCTCAAGCTATCTGGCCCTGACTACAGGGGCCAAGACCCCGCAGGGGCGCTCGAAGATTTCAAGAAGCGAGTTGCTCTCTACGAAAAGTCTTACGTTCCGCTTGGCGAGTACGAAGAGAAGCATGGCGTGGCTTATATCCAAATGATCGATGTCGGTCGCAAGATGGTCTCCCACCAAACCCATGGTTTCCTTTCTTCGCAAGTCGTGTACTATTTACTTAACTTCAATTTGTCTCCTCGTCAGATTTGGATCACCCGACACGGTGAGAGCATAGATGACCAGGCTGGTCGTATCGGTGGAGATTCCAATCTCAGCGAGAATGGCAAACGGTATGCCAAGGCCCTGACTCGCTTCATCGACCACCAACGAAGGCAATGGGAAGCATACCAGCAGCAAAAGGACATGATGAAGCACTTCCCACCGCGCCCTGGTGACAGTACTCCACCCAACCCATCATACATCCCCCGTGACCGCCCGCGCAACTTCTGCGTGTGGTCTTCCATGATGCAGCGGGCTATCCAGACGGTTGAGAACTTCAACGAAGAAGATTACGACGTCAAGCAGATGCGCATGCTGGACGAACTCCACTCTGGAAAGATGGAAGGTATGACCTACAAGGAGATACAACGACAATATCCCGAGGAATATGCCCATCGCAAGAAGGATAAGCTCTACTACAGGTACCCTGGTCCCGGAGGTGAGGGTTATCTGGACATCATCAATCGTCTTCGAACCGTCATTGTCGAAGTGGAGCGCACCACTGACCACGTTCTACTGGCCACCCACCGATCTACTGCTCGAGTCCTACTTGCTTACTTCCGTGGCTTGAAGCGTGACGAGGTTGCCAACTTGGACGTCCCCATGGGAATGCTTTACATGTTGGAACCCAAGCCTTACGGTGTTGAATTCAAGGCATATAGATACAACCCTGATAGCGATTGGTTTGATGAGATGCCGAACTATGAGCTCCATCAAGTGGGTGAAAAAGAGACGGTTTACTAATTTGCTGAACCTCTGACTCGAGCTTGCTTTTGTTCTCCCCTATGACGACTTTTCACGACTCTCCTTTCTAAACAAATATGGCATTGGAATTCAACCTCCATTTTCCCTTTTCATCAGGGTGTGCATGGGATACAAATTCCCTCCTCTACCCGTGATCTTGTACTATCACTTCTTCGAGGCACTTTTTTTGGGCTCTCTCTTTTTGCCTTGATTATCACCACTGGCTGATGATGCATTCTTTTTGCATCCTAGGAGTTTTTTCTGGGGCTTGCTTTATTATTCTTCAATGATAGGACTTTTTTTTTGTATGATTGGCGTTCAACAAACACTGACCAAGAGTCGGCCATTGCTTCAAATGTACTGAGCAAATAGAAAACACAACACATACGCTTTGCTAGGCTATAGGCCGCTTTTTATCATTCAGCCTAGAGATTCAATTTTTAGACATTCATTCCAGCTCATAGATCTTCATTGAACAATATTGTTCCGTATCAAAAATTTGCGTGGCGTCACAACCTCTCTTCTCTACCCGCAGCCAGCAAGGGCTATCAGGCAATGAAAAAAAGTATGAGAGTGATAGAATCACAATTTTGGTCATCAAAAATTACCTGGCCAAGTCAGATGATAAGGTGACTGATAGTTTTCAGTCACGAAGGAATCTCAGAATGCTCTTCACTGATTAATTCCCTACCGGATATGTTAACGGAGGAAATTAGCATAGATACAACCAGATTAAGGCTTATCAACGCCCCTTGCACGAGCTGAAGAAGAAAGAAAGAAAGAAAAGGAAAGTAGGAAAATCTCTGCATTTAGAGATCCCCGGGGCAGGTCGTAGAGACCCATGCGGCGATGGCCTCGTCGACGACATCATGCGTTCGAAGTTATAGGTGGTTCTGAGGTTGAGGTTGAGTTCAGTCGAGGAAAACCGTGAAAGACTACATGGGATAAGTTATCAGACGTGATGTGTATTGAGAACTGTCTATCCAACAGTTGTATGAGATTCTCATCTTAGAGACGTTTGATAGGATATCATAAAGACCACTTGTATAATCTTCTAGCTAAGTAGGCCCGATAAGCTTCATTTCAGACAACATTCATCGCTAATCAATTATTATGGTTAACGGATCTAAAGTGATATGAATTTGCTATTATGAGAAGTCAACCATTAGGTCTTCCTCTATGTCGGTTCCAATATTTGTCATCGTCGTCATAGCTCTGTCTTCTTCCATATGTTGGCTTGTTTCGAGGCCATCAACATATGCATCACTCAGTCCAAGGGAGTGATTGATTTCTGTGAGACCTCTCATGAGTGCTTCCAGAGACTGGCTCTCGCCCTTGAAGCGATCTTGCGTCTCAATCTCATGAGAGAGTCGGGGAGATGTGGTCTCATTTATGAAGCGTACCATTGTGTCTGCCATAGGACGGTGTACTAACACCGCGTTCAGCGCACCTGACATTATGAGAGATGCAATACTTGATTCGGCACCTTTGGGATCATCTGGCAGCCACGACAACTGTTCTGAGATCTCTGAAACTGTCAAGGCAGCAAACGTTTTGTTGATCTTGATCAGGGAATATTTTTTGAAAGCGACAAGAACCTGATTGATGAGGCCCATATTATAATCCTATAAGCACAATCAGTATTGGTTCAAAAGTACTCCAGGTGTGAATAAAATTTTACCGCGGTCCATAAATCTTGGCTAGCTTGCACCTGAGCTTCCACCTTTTTGTAGTCACTACTGATGAAAGCTTGGGCGAAGTCTATATAAGGCTTCGCATGGAACTGCAAATTTTCAAGATGTTGGGAAGTGATTGATACCGGGGGTTCACGCCGCTGTAAATAAATATTAGAGAATGAATCAACAATGCCGTTACAGTTCCAGCTAGTACTTACACTACCACTTTCGAGCAAGCTTACCAAAATCCATTTCTTGTATGCCTCAACCTGGATCTTGCTCATAGTGCCGTGAGTTTTTATCGAAAACGCATTCCCCAGAAAGTATGATGCTTTCTGCCACTGCTTAAGTGCCATGAATACCATTCCACCGTACAAGAAGTACTGCATGTTATCCCTAATTTTCATCTTCGCCGATAGTCCGGTAGCCTCGTTGATGAATGCAAGACTGGACTTGTCCTTTGCATGGAAAATAGAGGAGGTAGGAGGAGCAGTTGCAGTCAAGAGTGGTATCTGGGTAATATGCTTGTCTAGCACCGGCAGAGCACACGTATATGCCTGAGCCTGTAGACAGAGCCGAACCAAAAGGAGGTGAGTTGATGAGACGACCGCGGATGAAGGATCAAGTCGCAGCAACGCATCGCGGATGATTTGAGCGGCCAACAGAGGCTAGGGAAAGACAGTTAGTCATATGGACCGGCATTGGCTTGAACGATACCCTTCTCACCTTTGAATTAGCTTGAGCGGATTGTGCAATTAGCCCAATAAGCTGCCGCCATTCGTTTCCAAGATACCGGACCTGTATAGGATCAAAAGTCGCAAAGAAGTGTGAAGCTCTCAACCATAGCTCGCCAGAGGGAGCTAAATCCACGGGCAGTTGTCGCGTCGATTTAGAGATGGTCTCAATTTTTAGGTAAAGAATGATCAAATAGATGGCCGAGTCTGTGGAGGGATCGAAATTCTGAGCAAAATAACGAACAAATTGGTCAGTTTCACAGCTCTCAAGTCAATAGACAAATCAGCCCCACTAACATCTAAGAGACCTTCCTCCAAGACAACAGAGCGAATCGCCTGAGACCATGTTGAAGATTGAAGCGATGCGATATGGTCGCGTGTTTGACGGTGGTAACCTTCGACTGAGAGTTCTTCAGGACGATGGAGTGCTGCACATAACGAGATAAGATCCGATATTATGGTCATAGCAGCAGAGTATAGGGATGATCTGTTGATCAGCAAAGGAGGAAATGGATAAGGGAATTCGCTCCAGTGGTGGGTGTGTAGGTAGAATGTGGAAGGATTGGAGAAAGAAGAAAGAAGAAAGAAGAAAGGAACGATGTGAATAGACTTGTGATGTAGGAGTGTGTGTTATGAGGAAGTCGGGGAGCGGAACTCGGAGGCGGAGAACCCCACCGCCCGCTCTAGAAAAAAACGTTGTGCTCTACACTGACTCATTTTTTAACAATCAACCCTCAGACTTCACAATGTCATTGACTGAATCATCAGCTGTCGATGTCGCTCGAAGCGCATCACTAGCCTCTCGCCGCCTCGCAACTCTATCCAATTCCGCCCGCAATGAAGCATTGACCGCACTACATGCAGCGCTGGATAAGAACCGAGCCGCTATCTTAGCCGCCAATGCAAAGGATGTCGAGGCTGCTACTCGTGATACCAAGAGTGGCAATTTGAATCCCAGTATTCTGAAAAGACTGGATCTATCTAAGCCTGGCAAGTATGATGATATGCTGGAGGGAATCTTGAATGTACGGGACCTGGATGACCCTGGTAAGTTTCAATCAGTACGGCATACAATTAAAGTATAAGCTAAATACTAAATCGCGAGCAAAGTGGGCCAGGTCACACTCCGAACACTCTTGGACGAAGGACTTGAGCTTGAAAGAGTCAGTTGTCCCATCGGTGTCCTCCTTATCATCTTCGAGGCCCGCCCAGAAGTGATCGCCAACATCGCCGCTCTGGCTATCAAGTCAGGCAATGCAGCCATTCTGAAAGGTATATCAGTCAACTCGGGCTATATTAGATATATACTTATCTAGAGTCAACAGGTGGAAAGGAATCTACGGAGTCTTTCGTGGCCATCGCGAATGTCGTCTCGGCAGCCATTGCTACTTCCCAGGTGCCCGAATCGTCAATTCAACTAGTCATAACCCGCGATGCGGTCTCATCTCTACTAGAGCAAGACACACTTATTGACCTCGTTATTCCCCGAGGATCTAACGAACTAGTTCGCTTCGTGAAGGACCACACAAAAATTCCAGTACTCGGACATGCCGACGGTCTCTGTTCGGCCTACATTCACTCCGACGCAAATGTCGAAACGGCCGTCAAAGTGATTGTGGATTCGAAAACCAACTACCCAGCCGCATGTAATTCCTTGGAGACTTTGCTGGTCCAGGAAGATGTCTTGGGGTCTGTCTTCCCTGCGATTGCCAAGGCTCTCCTGGACAAGGGAGTTTCTCTCCGTTGTGACGAGGCGTCGAAAGCTACACTGGCAAAAGCGCTCCCTACGGCGAAAGTCCAACTGGCTACTGAGGAGGACTACAATACGGAGTTCTTGGATTTAATCTTGGCCGTCAAGACCGTCCCCTCAATCGAAGCTGGTATCGCTCATATTAACGCCCACTCTTCTGGACACACAGATATCATCTTGACTGAGACAAGAGAGCTGGCAACAATGTTTATGGGTAGTATCGATAGCGCAGGAGTGTACTGGAATGCGTCATCCAGATTTGCCGATGGAATGCGATACGGGTTTGGAACAGAGGTTGGCATTAGCACTAACAAGATCCACTCACGTGGTCCTGTTGGTCTAGAGGGACTGACCATTTATAAATATCTGATTCGGGGAAATGGTCACGGCGCGGGTGACTATCATGATGGTCAAGGTGGACGGAAATTCCTCCATACCAGCTTGCCCATAAGTAAATAGACAGTGTACGAAAATGAATATGAACGTCTACAGTTGTTTAAACAAAACGAAAATTCCTTCAAGTATTTTTTGGCACATTTTGTAGATCGTGAGAAGAAGGAGGACTAAACCGGATGAAATTTTTCTTTTGCGCCCCCCAATCGTTAATTTAGAATATCCAAGCCCAAACCAAAGACAAATTGCCATTTAGGTACATCGACTTTGGTTCTCCGGTCAGACTTGAAGAGACATCTGGACACCCAGTGGTAGTGCGATTGGATATCAAAACGCCCACACAATCCACCAAATGCCATTATTCCCCAACAAAAATCCCCTAGTCTAAACAATAATCGAGTAGACCATTTGATCAGCTTAACGTTAAGCACATCAAACCTTGAATCCCTTTGAGCGTCTGCGACCACGGGCACGCTCGAACTTGCGGCCCTTGCTGGCGACGTAGGGCTTCTGTAGAGTGAAAATATGATTAGCGGGGGATTTTGAACGAAAATCAGGGCAAAATGTACCTTGTGAGAGTGGGGACCGAAGCCGAAGTGCTTAACAGCCTCACGGGCGTTCTTGGGGCCACGGAGGAGCAAGGTGTTGGCACCGGTAGGAGCACGGAGAGCGAGCTGGTCGAGGGTCAGGACCTCACCACCGGCCTTCTCGATACGGGCACGGGCGGTAGCGGTGAAGCGCAGGGCAGCGATGGACAGCTTGGGGACGGTCAAGAGACGGTTGTCATCGGTGATGGTACCGATAACAACAACGGTCTTGCCCTTCTGGGCCTCGCTGATGTTGGAGGCGACGCGGGAAAGGGAAACCGGGGGGCGGTTGATGCGCGACATGAACAGACGGCGGAGAACAGCCTTGTTGAAGTTGGACTCGGTGCGGCCTATAGAAGAATCCACCAGTCAGCCACTTTCGTTCCTTTTTCCTCTGGTATGGCGTCCTTCAAAAATATGCGGAATTTGGGATTCGGGTGGGAAGACATACGAGCCAGGAAGCGGTAGAGCTTCACGAGAACCTGGAGGTAAACGTTGTCGCTCTTAGCAGCCTTGCGGTGGCTGTTGCGCACATGGTGACGGTCCAAGTCGATACCTAAAAAAATTGAACATGATCAGCCCTGAGAAAGCGAGAGAGGGTGACGGGTCGATTGTCGATTGTGATGAGATTGAGATAGTGCTGTTCATGCTGGAATAATGGTGGTACATACCCATGGCTGCTGATATGAATTACCTGGGGAGTTAGCTAGCTGTCGCACCCGTATGGAAACTGCAGGAGGTTTTTGGTCTTGGACGTTCGGCTGCGCGGGTGTGTGTGGGTTGAGCCCTACGCTAGGCCTGATCTGGTAGTAATATCACATGATTACTCAATTTCTTCAGATTTGCCACTTATATAAGCACGGCATTCGGATCTAGAGTCACGTGGATCCATCGACACTTGCAGGTGTACTAACCCGATTAGTCCGACGTAGTTAGATATCGCTCTAGATCGCCATATTTGAAGATGTTCTATTCTTTAAGGTATATACACTGAAAAGCCTCAGGAGAAGTTCTAGGTATGTTTAACTAATCTCTATCGCTTAGACTGACAAAAAAATCCCGCGTCAATTCAAAGCTGAGCCAGCTGCTGGCCATACTGGGGGCGACCTTGAGCAGATTAGGTCCAATTCCCTTGAATAGTCCTCGCGCGCCTTCTTCGGCCATGATGACTCTTACTGCATCCCAGACGGATTTGTATTGATATCCCATGCCTGACATGGTGTTGATCTGAAAGCGTCGTCGTAACACGTCACTAGAGCTGATTAGCATTGAACCAATTGTATCCGTGGAGAAGACATTTACAAAGGATATGTGCAGGTTTGAGCCACTGCTCCAGATACAGCACCTGCAAGGAGCTTCCGAGTCGCAGTAGGGTTCTTCTCTCCATCTGCAGTCAAATACTCTCGCATGGCTTCGTATGTCATGAAATTCAACCCAACCTAGTAACGTTAGTGGATCACCTCAAACAAAAAGAGAGGAAAACTCACATAGGGTGCTACACCCGCTACCGTAGGGACGATGCCGCGATAAAGACCAAGTATGCCACCTTCGTTCTTGTATATTGACACCATGGTGGTCCACATGCCGGGAAGCTTCTGGTTGGGGTCTCGCGGGCCAAGATCTGCAAACGAGGCTGACTGGATGGAAAGCCGAGTACGAACGATATCAAGAGGGTAGGTGAGAGTTACTGAAGTGATACCTGCAGCACCTCCGCATAGAAGGCGGCGCACGGAAGACATCTCGCCTTCAGGAGACTCGACGAACTGGAATTGTGAGTGCCAAATCTTAAGTTCGGTGAATTCGTAGCTTACCTTCTTGTAGAAGCTGTAACTTCCAAACTGTACTGCTGAGTATGGAATGATGCGAATACAATTCGTACCATTTCCGCGCATGAAGCCTCGCCAGCCTTCTTCTCGACCCATTTTCACAAGACCTTTCCAAATCGATAGCCTGTATTCTTCTCTTCCAACACTTTGGATCTGGAGCAAGATCTTCAGTCGCTCAAGAGGCGACACAATTGTTCTGGAAACTGCGCCTGCGACTCCGCCGGCCATAAATGCAGCAACCACTGGTTCGGCCAATCTGTTTTTCGTTTGTCGCCATACGGAAGGTGGATTGGGATTCGATTCCTAGAATGAACATTAGCCCCAGTTATTTATTCCCCGGCTGGACCCTACTAACCTTGACTGGAAATAAACCGTCGAGACCGTCCTTCTGAGATGCGTCTGGGTTATTGAGACTCATCTCGAACAAATGCGCCGATTAGGAACGGAGAATAAAGAAAAATGCGAGAGCAATACGCTACTGCGCTTCTCCCATTCGATAGTCGCTGTTGAGTCGCGGCGCGATTGGTCGTAGCTCGGGGATTGAGGGTCCGAAGGGTAAAAAAGTATGTAAGAAAGGACAAGGGGTCAAGATCGGTTGAGTCGAGCCATAAAATTCGCTGTTGTTTTCTTGGAGACGTTCACCGATCCATGCTAATATCAGAGATCCGCGGTAATTGCTTTGAGGTTCAACCTTTCAGCAGCAAGAAAGGGTATATGAATCCCAAGTTGCGAGAGAAACTTCAGGGGTTGAAATTGAAGAACTGCACCAAATAAAATAGACAAGGCTTGAAGCACTCCTATTAAAAGGAGAAGACAATCGTTCCAAGGAGAGGTGGGTTTCAAGAGTGGAGATGGGGATGTTGGAGTTTGAAGTACTCCGTACATATTCCCGACTTGCCGATTATTACGGTACCTCCCGATAATGCCTCATAGCTTATACTGAGGTGTAGCTTCTAAAGTTGGAGTATATTTACTAGTTCAGGATATCTCATTATCATTTCAGATTTCTCTATTATTAATGAGTTTAATTTGTAGTTAAATACTAAATTTAAATTTCCTCGATTTTCTATCCACTGTCTTCTCACCGATTACGTCGTTGTTCGCTTTCATCATTTGCGCATTTGGTGTTTATGCTCAACCGTACACCTCACCCAACCTTACATTTCTTCCCTTTCTTCTCGCTTCTTCCTCCTCATCATTCTCTCTTCTTAATCGTTACTGTCATCGCGCCATGTCTCGGTCGGGAACCACTCTCTATGTTACTGGCTTCGGTCATGGTACTCGTGCCCGTGACCTAGCTTATGAATTTGAACGGTATGTGATACGATGCTGAGTTTCACTTTCAGGTCTTTCTCTCCCCGCCTTTCCTTCCTTCCCACGACGATACCTACCCATCCCCTCATTTCATTTCATTGGGTAAAAGCTACAATTCCCTGCTATAGTCTTGTGTCAAGCTTTCGCAAGCTCAGCTCACTTAATCAGATGAAGTTTGGTCATTTTTCATGCACTTTTTGACGTATCCCTTCTATCACAATCTTGCTGATATCAAATCTAGCTATGGTCGCCTCGTTCGTTGCGATATCCCCGCCCCTCGTACCCAGTCAAGTCGCCTGTGAGTTATTCCTATCTGATATCAAGTATCCATCACCCTCTAATCAGCCCTCTAGGTTCGCCTTCGTTGAATACGAAAGCCGTCGTGACTCTGACGATGCTTACCACGAGATGCACAACAAGCATCTCGGTCGCGATGACATCCTGAAGATCGAGGTATGCTTTGTTGCTGAATGCGGCTTGAATCCTTCTAACACCCTCTCTAGTGGGCACGTACCCCTCCTTCCGCTTCTTGGCGATTCGACTCTGGCCGTGAGCCTGATCGTACCCGCGATCGTCGCCGCGATCGTTCGCCTCGCCGCGGTCGTTCTACCTCGCCCCGCCGCCGCGAATACTCTCCCCGTCGTGAAGACCGTTACGAACGTGGCAGTGACCGTCGTGAAGATCGTGACGGCGACCGCCGAGATCGCGACCGCGACTATGACCGTCGCGATCGTGATCGTGATGATCGTCGTGAACGCTCTCGCGATCGCTCTCGTACCCCCGAGGACCGTGATCGTGATACCAAGGAGGAACGTCGAGATGATGATCGCGAGCGCCGCGACGATGACCGTGAGACCGCTCCCAACGGTGAAAACGAGGAAGATAGGAAAGGTGGATATCCTGCCCTCCCCCAGCATGGAATCTCAATTAATCTTTATGTATACAGTACTGGACCCCGTTCCCACCGCTGCTCACGATGAGCTTGATACTGCTGAGTAGATCAAATTCCTCGTCGATCTATTCACACGGACATCACTCACGGTAGATCGATGCGCTAAAGTGCGCAACTAACTTTCCCCTGGGCCAATGACCCTGATTTCGACTGGACCTTGAACTTGGCTACATCCCTTACTTGACTTTTGATTTTCTTCTTCATTCGACTGGAGATGCATTCTGGTTCGATTTCTTCTTATTGGTTCGCATTTATCCTGGTCAGCAGCTCGGATTCCTTTCGAAACGACCGTCGAGCATATCAATTTTCAATCGCCCTTCTCTCGTCCGTGCATTGCTTTCGCTCAAAACCGTCCGTCACGTCGTTTTTCCCACGTCGTCTTTCCCACAGTTCAATTCCCATCCGATTTTCCCCCTTCCCACTTCTTCGCCTAGTACGACCGGTCGAAAACGAACATTTTATCTATCTCTCTCCGAATTCCTTGTAGAGTCCTGCGGGACGTAGTTAATGGATAGACCAACATAATTCACACCACCTTGGAAGGTTACGACGAAGCTCAGTAATCAACAAAAAACGTACTACTTTCCCAGTTCCACTCAGCTCAGGTATTTTACGATTTGGACCCCAAATGACGTAGCACAAAAATGGGGCGGGGAACCTTATTTAGTAGTATACCACTATCAACTTGAAGATTTTGATCAATTGGGATACAAGTAGGCCTCTAGAGAATCCAAGGGTAGCCTTTGAATACTACGCACTTGGGCGTCTTGTACCTGTCAGCCCGGAGATCTGTTGAATTCTTAGAGATACGATTCAATTCAAAGTAGTTGAAGATGCAGTGTAAACAATCCACTTGAACACTTAAAGGTATCAAGCCTCATCCTCATCTTCATCGCTCGTAGCCTCGATATTCTG
The DNA here is from genome assembly GCF_028828555.1 of Penicillium taxi. Classification (NCBI taxonomy): domain Eukaryota; kingdom Fungi; phylum Ascomycota; class Eurotiomycetes; order Eurotiales; family Aspergillaceae; genus Penicillium; species Penicillium taxi. The sequence continues at coordinate 4,260,905 of NW_026643207.1, read as the reverse complement.
CTTGGAGGGGCTAGCATCGCCGGACCTGTCCTGATCTTCGTCATTTTTAGACTCAGCCTTAGCTCCATACGCAGGTCGCGGTAACGACTCGCTAAACTGGTCTTGCAGCGCAGTCTCAAGCTCAGGAAGGAGTTTGACCAGAGCAGAAAACTGATCCAATGGCATGGAGATACCCTGTAAGATAGAAAGAGCCGTCAATAATTGATTCCCAACTTGAGTCAAGCTTCAACCTTGAAGCTTGAATCTACAAAGTGCATGACCTACCTTCTTCCCAGGAAGTTCCTTGCCATCCTTCTCATAGTACTCCCGCACACTAACCATAGCCTTGCCCCGGAATTCAGAGACGGTCACGCGACGCATCTTAGAAAGTTCCCAGTACCGGTCTCCATTGGAATCAACTTTGAATGTTGAGTCGTTGTTGGAGCTAACTTTACTTCTCTTTGTCTGATCGCGAGCTCCGCCTTCTTGGCCTTGATCTGAGGAGCGTTTTCGGGATGTCATGGCGATGTTATGGACGCCCAGGTGAGTTCTTGTCCAGGTGGAAGGTGAGCTGAAGCTGAGGTAACTCTTGGAAGTTGGCTGCGCGCAAGACACGCTAGGTCACGTGGTGACGTCAGAGCGGAATATATATAGTTCAAAAGGACTCTCAGCTCTACTATTTAAAAAAAAACAAATAGATGCCTGCATATTATGTACGAAGATTCAATCTCAAGGTTGATTTCAAGGTTGGTTACAATATTCTAGCATGGTAATATGATTAAAATTCTTTATACATCATTACAGTGTCAGCACGCGCAGTCCTTGAATGAGAAGGGAGAAGACAAATCCCCGGGCAACAGTCTCCACCTGTAGACTATCAAAGATCTTCTCCAGGGCTTCCCGACTGGCTACTGCGCCCATAACACTTGTCAGTGCTTGAGGTATACCTCTCTGGACGAACAGCCGTCGAGCTTTTTCTCGTAGTTGCTCCTTCTCTTCCTCATTAGGCGGCGAAGGCCATGCTTTCAATTCTGCCTCCGTTGGAAGAGCGTTCTCCCGGAGTTTCCTCAGATATTCAGCGAGTGCGTCGTCTGATGTATGGCTTTCAATCATGGATTCTTGGAGCAAGGTTCGGATTGTTTCAAGGGTTGGACTTCCTGGACGTAGAATGTAGGATTTGGCCGCAGTCAACAAGGTTCGACGGATGTTCCATGCAGATGATAATGTATAGAGCTCGTTTATGACGGCAAAGATCAGTTCCACTGCCATCTGGGTCTCGTCTATAGTGATAGGATTCTGTTTTCTAACTGCATTGTTGGGGACGCTCTCAAGAACACTGGGCTCTGGTTCACTGGTAAGTTGTGCCAATGATGAGGCGGTATCTTCTATGCCTGCATCTCCTGCACGACTGCCAGATTCAATGGATGTTCTGTCTTCGGATGTCCCAAGCATTGAACCTGAGGCCCATGAATCTCGCTCCTTGGCAGCCAGATGACTGCCGTCGTTGATTTCGCTGATTGAAGACTGTTTGTGATTTTCCTCTCCTGAGAACTCCGAGGAGCCAATTGGTGAAGATACCAATATAGAAGATTCTCCACTTTCACTTTTCACCAGGGAAGTAGAGGAGTTTTCCAGCTTGAGATCCGATAGTGAAGAGTCAACTCGGCCCAATTGTTTGTCGGTGGGAAGAGCAATAATGTCGTCATCGGATTTCGATGTACTTTTCCGGTACTGAGACTGTTGGTCAGAGGTATTAGTTCGCTTCCTGTTTTGAGCAGAGCCGCCAAAGACCCCAGTCACGCCGTCAAATACCGCTCTGCTGCCACCAGCAACACCCTTGGGAGCATTAGTCAAGGCACCCAGCACACCCTTACCCATGTTCTCAAAAGCACTCTGACTTGGGAAAGAGAAGACAGGTTTTGCAGGGCTTTCAGCAGGTCCACTATCCTTTTCTAAAAATCGTCGCATGCGGTCAGTTTCGGCGAGAGGTTCATGCTTCATGGCTTCCTGCATATATCGCTCTAACTCCCGGCACAGATTGTGTCTGGTCTTGCCCTTCCAGACAGGTAGGACAGGAAACTGCTCAGAGAAATCCCTAACCTGGTTTAATCGCGACACTGTCGCCAATGTTTCATGCAGAGATTGGAAGTCTGAGTATTTCCGGAATACCATCCATCCTGTAGAGCGAGTAGATGTTGGTTCAACCTGTAGTAGATAGTCCGATGTGGGCCGTGATTTAATTACACCCATTTCATTACCTGCGGCATCATCATCGACTGTGATACGGGCCCCGTGAAGGATGATGGCAGGAACTTCTTTGCTGGAAATAGACATTGAGGTTTTCAGGGAAGTTGAGGATGAAGCATCTGTCAAAGGCAGAATACTCGCTTGTTGTTCAGGATTGATAGAATCAGTTACCAAGCCGATGGGTTCATCGGCATCCGTAGAAGGTAATTCCTGGCCCTGGTTCTGAGCAGGTGGTTCAGGGACTGTGCCCTGGATATTCTGGGATGCAATCAACGCACTCAAACGCTTCGATTCTTGAATCGCTTCCTGTGTTGCCTTGTCTATTTGCTGGTCTTGGCTTACGTCGACTGGTGTTAGGGGTTCTTTAAAGACTGCACCCTTTGCATCCTCGGACACTTTTTTGATGCTCTGATTTCGTGCACCTTCGACGCCCGCATCGATCGCATGCATAAGCTCAGACTCGCCGTCTTGTAATAGATAAATAATCCACTCATTAATAAATTCGGGCCGAGAGAGACTTTTCACGGTTGACTCGAGTACTATCCCAGAAAATATTTCTCGAAGAAATTGCCTGACAGGGGGGCAACTGTATGTCTTTGAATCGAGGAAGCTTGAGAGGATATCCTCTGCAATCATCTTGAACTTTTTCCGCTGCTGTTCTTCTGACAACACGTTAGCCAGACTGCTTTCTGGGGCGTTCTCGAGATATTGGTCAACGACTGTCTTCGCATCTAGTGCCGAAGACTTTGGAGTAGCGAATGCTGCAGCGAGTTCATTCAAGAAAACAATGATGATGGAGGAGGAATTTGTGAGGAATTGTAAGAAAGTGTCCTCTGTTCGTTTGCGCGACAGATGGGACGATATAGTTGTCACGAAGTGGGTCAAGGTTCTTCGACAAGAGTCTGGGAATGTCGATTCGTTTGGAAGGATTGGTTCGTACCAATATCTTTGCTCCGGTTAGTACTTAAGGTCTGTAAAAGGACCGAGAGGAGGTGACTTACTTCACATAATCCTTGAGGACTGCATCAGTGAGGGACTTTAGCGCATAAGCGATCGCTGGTCGAAATGATGTGTATTCAAGATCAGAGGTCGACATGTCGTCTGATTCAATTATAATTGTTCCTGCATCTTCGCCGGGCTGTTTGCGCCACTCCAATAACCTCTTAGAAACTTCAAGAGCTAGCTCTCCCCGTTTCTTAGGTATTTGCAATCCATCAGGCCCTGTGATATGAGATGGACCCTCCCATGATGCATGAAGTACCACACCCAGTGCTATACCGATCAATAGCAGTCCAACTCTTCCCAGGACAATGTAGGTCACTATAGCTGACAGAGCCAAAACACCAAGAATCGATTCGTTGCTAGAGGTTGAAAGGAAGTTGAGCACAGAGTCCATGATACCTTTTGGTAGTGTCTCTCTGGATACATAAGGCTTGAGCTGAATGTCATCTTTCATTGATTCAGGAGAGGTAATTTGTTCCGGCGGGGAGATATGTTCGAATGCGGCCACATCATCGGATTCCATTCTTGAATTCAAGACTAGAGATTAGTAAGTAGATATGGTGAGTACTGGGCAAGAAAAAACCATACCTCCATTACCAGCAGTATCGTAGATGACAGATGGTAAATGTTGGAAAGAAGTGGTGGAGTTTCAATACGATAACGGCAAATGTGGAGAAACGGGGTTAGCGCTTAGCCACTTTTGGAAGGCTGACTTAGAAGTACATTCCAAGCTTCTAGACGTTCTAGACTATGTATGTTTGTTTGCATATTCCACTAATCTAGAGTCGTCTCGTTAGTTATATACAGCGTACTGTTACTAGTAGTCTTATAACTGCCTCTTCATTAAGTGAGACAAAAAATCAAAAATCAAAGATCAAATAGTTACCTAAATAAGTAATATGTTTATCTCCGTATATGGATTCAAAGTATATGCAAATCATGTGGTGAAGACTTAAATTGGGCCTTTATAAGAGAAATTTACAAGATTTTTGGCCATGTATCCCCTCAGGCTGATGACTCTCTCTCTCTCTTCAAAAGGGGATGTCTGTGTCTTATCAGCACACTAAACACGTGTTCCCTGTGAAGGGCTAAAGCTAATCTTAAATTCAGAACTAGCTAGGCACATGCTGTTTACAAAATCCTTGAAGAACGTGAACAATTCGGGGTGGAATCGTGAGGTATGCGGTTGGTGGGTCACGTGGTACAACCACGTGATAGTTCACCAGGATTCAACCTGTTACAATACCCCCCTCCTATTCTCCTGTTTTCCGGGGTCCATTCGAAGTCGTAATTGGTCCGTATCGTAGTTCAAAGGTGTCGAGAGCTGTGCAGTTTTCCATTGCGTCGATAGGTTCCCATGTCAGTTCTGCGTATCCTCGCCATTTCACTAATGCTTCCCTCCGCGATCCACGTCCAATTTTTCGCGTCCTTGCTTGTAGGATCTCTTCAATTTCGTATTCCAGATCTCCTTCGACTAACAGCGGAGGCGGTTGCGAATCGTCCACGATTTGTGACGGTAACGGGTCCGTTGCCGCGGGTCTTATTAACTCAACATGGAAGACAGGATGTATGCCGCTTGGCACATCCAGCTTCACTGTATGAGAGGATGGCACTTCTAGAACTGTGTATTTGGCGTGAAGCCAGTCTAGTTTCTTTGAAGGCCGTATCGTGCGTACATTCCGTAGGTTTAGCCATACTTTATCGTTGATATTATAGACTGGAGCGGCTCGTCTTGAACGATTCGCTTGTTCCTGTTGGCGTTCTTGGGCGATAGCCATCGCTGCATTTGCCCAATCGGTGGCGTCTTGTAGCCGGTTCGTGAACGTTTCCGCTGCGATCTCTGGTCCTTTCTCTGCTTGGACTTCTATCACTTCGACTGGATCGACATGGTATCCGTGTGTGAAGAAGAATGGAGATAGTCCAGTAGAGGTTGCGTCTCGGTTATTGATCGCCATGGCTACGATAGGTAGTAAACTTGCCCAGTCGTCCTGTGCGTACGTAGTAAAGGCGCGTAGAATTCGTTCGACTTCTTGATTTGCGCGTTCCGTAGCTCCATCAGTTTGGGGGTGGAATGCGGTAGATAATCGGCGTCGAATCTTTAGCTTTTCGCACACGATTCGCCAGAACCCCCCTACGAACTGTGGGCCGCGGTCACTAGTGATCGCTATCGGTAAACCATGATGCATATAAATATGCTTCATAAAGACATCTGCGACGCTTTCCGCAGTAATACTATGCATATCTATTAGGATCACTCCTTTAGATAGCCGATCAGTAATTACTAGACAATTCGTCGCTCTTTCTTTCCCAGTGGGTGGAAGTTCTGTGATGAAATCCATGGATAGTTCGGCCCAGATTCGTTGTGGAATCGGTAACGGTTTAAGTAGGCCTTGCTTCGAATCTCTCCAAATCGTGTTTCGTCCGCAAATGGTGCAATTCCTTAAGAATCTCCGTACATCGTTCGTCATTCCTGGCCAAAAGAATCTACGGGCCAGTATCGTATAGGTTGCGTCCCGTCCTGGATGTCCAGTCGTGTAGGAATCATGGACCTTCTGGATCAAGGTTGTGCGTAGTGGTTCGTTGTCTGGAATCCATGTCCTTTTCCTAAAGCGTAGAAGATTTCGTTCATCTAAGTCACACTCGGATAGGCTTATTTTCAGGTTCGATTCGGCAGGGATTCGTCGGTCTCCCTTTTCAAGTGCGAGTGCGAACTGCTGGTATATTTGATCTTCCTTCCGCGCGTTATTCCATGCTTCCTGCGTTTCTGCTTCTTCAAACATCGCCACTGGTATATCAAAGTCTAAAGGTGGACTTGGTTCAGTGCTATTGTTACGGATTGTTACTGATTCGAAGAGTTTCCGGAAACGATTCGTGAGCCTCTCATCAGAGATTCCTTTAGGTTCGTCTTGTCCTCGCCGGGATAGAGCATCTGGTTGGATCGCCTGTTTCCCGGGTCGATATCGTAGCTCAAAGTCGAATTCGGCCAGGATGTCTGCCCATCTCATTTGTCGTTCGCTTAGATCCTGCGCCTTATGAAAGTATCGTAGATTTTTGTGGTCCGTTAAGACCACGAATCGCGGGACCATCTTCAGCTCTGGCTTCCATTCCCGTAGCGCATGGATGATAGCGAGTAATTCCTTATCGTGTATCATATAATTGGTCTCTGCAGGTGAGAACTTACGCGAGAGATAGGCGCATGGTCTTAGTGTCCCATCTTCTTGTCTTTGTGATAAGACTGCTCCTGTCGCCCATCCAGATGCGTCTGTTTCCACTATTGTTTCGGTGTCTTCTCGGAAATGAGCCAATATTGGTGCAGAGATAAAGAGGTCCTTTAGGGTCTCGAATGATTCTTGTTTCTCCTTGTCCCATTTAAATATCGTATCTTTCTTTGTCAACTGCACCAATGGTGCAGAGACATCTGCGAATCGTGGTATAAACGTCCGGTAGAAGTTAGCGAATCCAACAAAACCACGTACTTCTCGGATATTAGTAGGTGCTTCCCATAGCTTAATGGCTTCAACTTTCTTCGGGTCTACACATAGACCTTCTCCAGCTCGTATGATGAACCCTAGGTATTTCACAGAGCTCTGTTCAAATTCAGATTTCTCGATATCGCATTGAAGTCCAGCATCTCTTAGCTTCTGGAGCACCTCGCGTACTTTTCGTCTATGATCCGTGATCGATCCGTCGGAGTAAATAATGATATCGTCCACATATGCTGACACAAACTCGTCGAGAAATTCGCGTAGAACTTCATTGATATACCGTTGGAAGGTTGCGGGAGCGCCAGTCAGGCCAAAAGGTGTAACTAGCCACTCATAGAGCCCGTATCGTGTTCGAAACGCTGTCTTCCATTCTTCGCCTTCCTGCATTCTGATCTTATGGAAAGCCGCTATGATATCGAGTTTGGTAAACCAGCGAGCCTTCGACATGTTTCGTAGTGTTTCTTGAATCAGAGGTAGGGGGTAACGGTCCTTGATGGTTATGGAGTTTAACCCTCTATAATCGACACAGAATCGGATGCCTCCACCAGGTTTTCGTACTAATAACACCGGTGAAGCTGCTGGCGATTTGCTGACTCGTATGAATCCTTTTCCCAGTAGATCGGTAAGAGTTTTTCGTAGAACTAATAGCTCTTCTCTATTCATTCCATATAATGGCCCATGAGGTGGTGTCGATTCGTTACCATTTCCATCGCGTGTCAAGGGTATCTTATGATCGATCCCTGGGCGATGGCTCGGAAGCTTGTCTGCTTTCTCCTGGCTAAAAACATCTAACCAAGGGAGATATTGTGGGGGAAGTTTAGCTCTCGGATCGGTGAATTTCTTAGGTTGCAGCGCCTTGTCGATATCGTCCATAGTCACTTTGGCTATTCGGAGGTGGTCCGGCGACGAAACGCTATCGAATAGTTCTTTGATTTCTCCCGCAGATGATTGCTGTACTTTCAATCTCTTTACTTTTATTGGACCGATTGACGGGTCGATACGGTTCCAACAACGAATGCGCTCTCCATTTCTCGAATGGATATCTAAATACCCTCGTTTCGCAGCGTAAACTCCGTCGACATCTTTTAACCAAGGCGTCCCAAGTATCATTTCGTCTGACTGTCTTGGAATGATGTAGGCAAAGACTTTCTGCTGTTGTAGTCCATTAACATCAAGATCGAAGTATGTGGCCTGAGTGATCCGTCCTTGATTCTTGATGACTCCGTTCAGGATTCGCGGTGGAATCGGGATACGCGGAAGGTTAAGAGATTGCGCTAGGTGTCCGCTGATAGATGCATAGCTATCGCTTCCGTTGTCTACTAAAGTCTTCGCGAATTGAATTCCATTAACTCTAGCATCGACATAGAATGACGCCTCTTTCTTTAGCAGCTTCTCAACCCCCTTCTGCTCCTGCTCGCGGTTTAGTGCAGGAGCTAATCTTTTCCCGAATCATTCTCCGCTTCATCTTCTTCGATCGCTGGCGAATACTCCCTTCTTCGGGGGTGGCTCGATCTTGGTTCTTCGACTACTGCATTCCGTACCACTACTTGGTTCGGATTCCGTGCGGGCAGTAAAGGGCATATACTTTGCCAACAGTTATCTCGACCACATCGTAGACATCTCTTTTCTGTACGGCGACGTTGGAGTTCTTCTTTCTCGACCCATTTTGCACGTTTTCCCACGAGATGTTGATCCTCTTTACGAACCTGTCCCTTTTCGTTCACGAATCGGGACGAATTCGTCTGTGTGGTGTTCGTGTTTACTGTTGGAGTCCAGTCCATCCTATCCTCTGTGGCTATGGTTGATTGATCTCTTTGGATTCGCTGGCGAGTGGATAACTGGCGTCTGCCTAATGCGATATTCAGTGTCTCGCTATCAGTGTCGATTTCGTGGAGCCGTGTGATAAGACCTATAAAATCATAGGGAACACCACGATTCATAAGCGAATTCGTCATATCTTCGTTAAGAGCGTTTAGTAAGAGTTGTCGTTTTGCTTCGTCGTGCCATTCGGTTGCACCAGCATCTGCGAGCTCTCTTTCTAACTGGGGAAGGAATCGTGAAAAAGGCTGGTCGGGCTTCTGTTTAAGCTGATGTAGACGCCGAGCTGCTCGTGATCGAGCGTTAGGGTCTCCATACATCCTCTCAAGATATTCCAGAAGCATATACGGGTTGCCTTCGCTTCGTTGTGTCTTCACAAACGTTCCGGTGTTCTTGGCGGCCATTTTCTCTAGGCGGGAAAATGTATAGAGGAATTGCTCTTGTGGGGTACCGATGGCAGCTCCGTCTACTAGCAATTTGTTCTCTATCGAGATTCTCCAGGTTGGCCAATCAGAGATGTTTCCTGCATACATCGCGGGGTCGGGGAGACGAGGGCGAGGTCGTCGACTCTGGTTATTATCGCTGGTTGATTCGATTGGTATCCCTTGTGGTTCCGTGGGTGGTTCGGGAGCGGCCCGCTCCTGGGACCGAACCACTAATTCTTCGAGTCTTCTAATTCTCTCATCGGTACTAATACTTGTCTGACTGATGTGCTGCATCAACGTCCTGGCCCACTCGGGTGGGCTCGACGGTTCGCTTGCAGCCATGATGATGAAGATATTCGTTTTCTTCTCGTGTTTGAATCGGATGCTTTCCGTCTTCAATTCGTTTGTAGGATGCTCAACTAGATACTTTCTAAGAGCTTTTCGTATTCGTTGGTATGCTCGATCGGATTCTTTCCGAGAGCGATTCGTTCGTCTGTCGTATGTGGCTCGATCAGATACTTTCTGAGAGCGCTTTTCTTATCGTCGGTCGTGGGTTTTACTCTCGTTAGAGGAAGGATTTTGTATGTGAAGGGCTAAAGCTAATCTTAAATTCAGAACTAGCTAGGCACATGCTGTTTACAAAATCCTTGAAGAACGTGAACAATTCGGGGTGGAATCGTGAGGTATGCGGTTGGTGGGTCACGTGGTACAACCACGTGATAGTTCACCAGGATTCAACCTGTTACATTCCCCGTGTTTAGTGTGCCACGCCCTAACCCTCTTTTTTCCAAATGTACACCGCAGCCCTCTATCTTTTTAAACATTATATACATTGACGCCACATCTCTTCAAAGTAGAGCATATCTCTCTCCATAGCTGCCATTATATCAGATTTCTCCTCTCTTTCTATTTCAACCTCTTCCTGTGGCACTGGCACCTTAATCTACTCCTGTGGCGGCAGCTCATCATATTTTTTTATAGACATGTTCATTGGGTTGGGTAAACCCATACCCAACCCAACCCAACCCATAATGGGCTGGGTATGGGTCAGAAATTTTACCCAAAACCCATATGGGTTGGGTATGGGTTTGAAGTAAAACCCACACCCAGCCCATAAACCCATCTTTTTGCCAAGACTTTTATTTCACGTGATATTTGTCACCTAGTTAGTACTAGATTGAGGCAAAAATTAGGCACTAAGGCACTAATTACCCTAATTTAGTTTAGGTTGAGGCGAAAATAAGGCATTAAGGCATCAAAAATACCCATATGGGACCCATACCCAACCCATGCACATGTCTAATCAAATGGCATATCAAATAGTATATCAAATGGCATATCAAATGGCATGGTCTAGGCATGGTCATAGGCATGATCATAGCTACATAGCTATAGTCATAGGCATAGTCATACGTATAGGAATAGGCATAGAATAAGAGTAAAACATACCTTCTTTAAGACGATCAGGTGTATCAGTGGCCTTAATAAAGAAATCTAACCATTCTAAGGCTAGTTCATCAGATATCCAGCTATTCGGGGACTTTCCAACCATGAGATTAGGTGGTAAATCCTTATCAAACCAAGACTCCAGAAAGACAGTGCCTTTAAAAATAAAGAGAGGATCCATCACCCAGCCGTCAGCAGCAATGCATTCAACTGCAGTAATATTTTCACCTCTTTCAGTCTCAGAAAGGTCAGGAACAGCCTTCACCTTTCTACTAACTAGCTTCTGATTTTTGCCCTCTCCAGATCGGAAGCCACACTCATCAAAGTTATAGACCAACCGCGAAGGCACACCTCGAAGGACGACGTTAAGTAGATCATACCAATGAGCAAGCTGGGCCACATCTTCAGCCTTGATTCGCTTTGGTTCCTTGGTTTTCTGGTTCCGAGGAGCTAGCTGTAGCTCTTCAGGGAGACGCTTAATAAAGCGATACACCCACATCTTACTAACAAAGCGATCTTCTCCAAGCGAGCGATTTGCCCATGTCTCAATTAGCTTAGGTGTTGGTGGCATACCCCAATTATTCAGCTGGGCAATCCAGTGAACTAAAGCCTCTTCCTGGATATTATTTAAAGCCTTATTGACTGGTTTTCGTTGAGATCTCGCGGTCGCTCCCTTCTTGACGCGGTCAGAGAGAGTATGTCGATTAACTCCATAATCACGCGCAATCTTTGTGATATTTGGTTTTTTTTTCGCGTCGAGCTGCTTCACAGGCCTTAGAAAGGTGAAATTCAGTAGATTCGTTGGTTTTAGGCATGGTGGGTAGGAAAAACAGGGAGGTGTGTGGAATAGAGGGTTATGGATTTGGAAAAAAGAGGGTTAGGGCGTGGCACTCTAAACACGTGTGCTGATAAGACACAGGTCCCAGATGACGCATGTTACGGATCGAGAGGACGATAAGTCGATGAGGTAGTATAGCGACTTTCTACCAGTCTTCCGAGGTCGATTCTCCAGGCTCTCAAGCCTAATCAAGGATTGTGGGTATCATATTGTATATAAACATAATATAGCATTCCATAATGATTATAACTTCAATTATTTTGTTTTTAAAGCTATGACCACCATGGTGGCCATTTCTCTTTACCTCCCATGAGTGTGTTGATGGACCTGGGGCAGCAGAAACACATCCTTAATTTACAGTGACAGTGACTCAACTGAGTCAACTCACTACTAGAGTCACTATAATAATATTGTGTCAGACCTAGTATGATTCGGGGAGAATCAAGTCTGATTGGAATTCCCTAATTGGGACCCCGACTGACCTCTATCAGCCTCAAAATTTAGGATTTTATGTCATACATTGTACCTCACCGCCCGTATTTTCGTACCGCTCTGAGGACGGTTCCTACCTACACCTTGATGAAAATGGCAGAAAAGTGGCAGAAAACTAAAAGCTGCTAAGAACTTTGAAATTAGCCCTAGGAAATTTATGTACGTGACGGGCCGGTGGGTACAGATCGTGGCTTTTTTTATAGTAAAACATTGAACCTTGCCACCATGGTTGTGATAGCTACTGAAATGACTCAGCCGCTTGCTCAGTAGATAAAGTCGAATGGACTGAGGCTTTTTCCTTTTCTAGTCACCACTTTCTAGTCTTTCCTCTCAGGGAGAGTCAAAAAAATGCCTTCATTGCTTCACATCCGCACCTTTTCCAGCGGCTACACAGCGTTATTTGGCGACGCCATCGACTCTATTGTCCAGTCTTTCGCACCGAACGCGCCGCCACCGAAACACGCGTACCATGTAACTCTCATGACCAAAGAAGAATCAAGAGAGCTCTCTGACCGTGGTGCTACATCGCCATTCACCGAGAACTCTACGGTTGAGGACCTCGTCCCTATCGGATGTGGGAGTAATTGTGAGGGAACCTTCATTGTCGTCCTTATCAACTCTGCAGCAAAAGCTCGCAAAACCGCAGCACTGCCAATAAGGGACTTTCACATAACCCTCATCACTTCAGACCATGTCTCTCCAGACCCACTCGACAAGGGCCTTGCTACTCTGGTATCAGATCCCCTCGCCCATGGAAATAACCTGTCCCCAAGCCTCCTCGATGCTCTTTATATCCACCACAAGATTCGAAATGAATGTTTCGAAGCTGAAAAGGTGGCAGGACGTATCGTCGCCGCTGACGTTGAATCATTCAAGTCATTTGGAAGGCTGGGAGAGATGAGCCTCTGTCTCCACCGACACAATCTTGCAATGCTGGCGTTCGGACAAGTTTACGATCTCACCACCTCCCCAGATGTCCAACGCTACTCATTAGCCAAGATCGTTGAATGTTCAGCATTTACTGAATGGGGAAGTACTATGACAGCAGATGAGTTGGATGAGTTCAACAACACGATGGAAAGCTTGGAAGTAAGAAAGGCTCTACTGAGACCTTGGAGCGATGAATTGAAGACGGCAGTGGTGGCGGAGACGGAGGGAGAGAACTACGTTCCTCCGATGTTGCAGATCGAGTCGCGGACGAGGGTTTATGTACCCATTCAAACGTCTCGGTCAGGGGAGATGTACAAAATGCAAAGATTCTTTGTATGTTTTCCCCCCATTTTTCTAGCCTTCCTTCTGACTCCAATTATGTGATTTAGAGATGGATAATTCCATTCCGACTGGCAGTTTCAGCGGAACCTCGGGATGAGTCTGACATCGACATCCTCGCCTCCCCGGCTCTCGGGATTCGACATATCCTTACTTTAACGGAAGAACGAAAACTCCAGTCGTCTTGGTTCCAGCGTAGATCAATATCCAATACCTTCCTCCCAGTAAAGGACATGTCACCACCTTCGATCGAACAATTTGAGGCATTTTTGAGCTTAGCCAACAACTCACAGGCTAGTCCACTTCTAGTACACTGCGCCGGTGGCAAGGGTCGAGCTGGATCGATGATTTGTGCCTACCTTGCATGCTACGGCTTCGCCAGATCCACCCACCGTCAGCCTTGGTATTACCCAGCCATGGGTTGGAGACAAGCTCTCGAAATTTTACGAAATATCCGGCCCGGTTCAGTCGAAACAGAGGCCCAAGAACAGCGAATCAAGACATTCATGGCTCACGTCGCAAAGCGTGGATCGGTACTTCCTCCGACTATGGAAGAACCTACAACCCCAGATCCAGTCATCGAGGGCACAATCAGCAAGTCTACAAACCTCATTGTTTTAGTCGGTCTTCCAGGGTCCGGGAAGTCTTCTTTTCGTAACGCGCTCGTCGCCCGAGATCCATCATGGAGATACATCTCAGGAGACGAAGATGGAGGAAGCAACGCTCTCATCACCGCCGTGTCAAATCATTGCCACGGGAAACTGATAGTGGACCGAGTCAATCCGACTACAGAGAGTCGTAAATACCTCCTCGAGTTGACACATCACGCTAACGCCCCCATCTGCGTATATTTTGACGTTCCGGCGACACTTTGCCTCGAGCGAGCTCAGAAGAGAACCGATCATCCAACGTTACCACCAGGCGGCAGAGTCAAAGCGGCCATTAAACAATTTGAAGCGACATTGGAGAAGCCGGAACGAAAGGAAGGATTCGACGCCGTTGTCACCATCACGTCGATCCCATCCAGTATTGCCCTCGTCCACCAACTCGCCGCACCAATAACCCTGTTCAAGTTCCCAAGAACTGCACATTTGATAAACGTTGGTGCTGCTACAGAGGACGACTTGACTCGACCTTTGGCTGTCTTCAATGTTCGTCAGGGGTCTCAGGTCATTGTAACGGAAAAGGTTGATGGCGCGAATGTCGCGTTATCTCTTGATTCATCACGGAGGATACTGACACAAAATCGGTCTCACTATGTTAACTCTGGGACACATATCCAGTTTAAGAAGCTGGGACTTTGGGTTGATAACCATCGTGAAGAGCTAGATAGTTTACTGGGAGCAGATGAGACGTTCATTGAGCGGTTTGTTCTGTTCGGAGAATGGATGGCAGCGGTACACAGGTGAGTAAATATTCCTTCAAGTTATTTAATTCTTTATACTTATCAGTTTTCTAAGTGTACATTACTCTCATCTCCCCGACCTCTTCATCGCCTTCGACTTGTATGATCGAGTGGCTCAGAAATTTGTCTCACGGAAAGAGCTCGAGTGGCGCCTCAAGGGGACCAAGATCCCTTTGACACCCGTAATTCATGAGGGTGATATATTATCTGAAGAGGAGATGCTTCGTCTCATTCAAACCCAATCAAGCTTCGCCGATGGCCGTCTAGAGGGGATCTACGTTAAGATCGAGGATGAGAATTGGGTCTTGGACCGGTGAGTTGTCTCTTTCACATTCCAATTCATGGCTGAATGAGTTAGCTAATATACTCACTTTTGCAGAGGTAAAGTCGTGCGAGGTGATTTCATCGCCGGCAATGCGCATTGGACGAAGGGTATCATCTCCTTCAATCAGGTTCAAGAGTCTCAAGAGGTATATTAAATAGGCTCATAGTTTAATCACGAAGCAATGCAGCCTCAAATAACAATTACCGTAGCTCATTAAATATATCATATCCATATAATCCTGGATTTATATTGCCGGGCCATGAATGTGTAAGTGGAAAAGGTTTTTGTTGACCATCGAAAAGAGACTGCTAGGTCTCTTAAATCGTATTCGTAATTTACCCTTCAAGCTCAGAGAACCCATCTTTAGAGTATACAGGCGGCGGGGTGGCAGGGTCGACCCCGCCACCCTACCACCCGACGAACTTTTCGTCTTATCGGCCAATAAAAACTCTGTATTTCATTTTTTGTGGGTAATATGATACATCATAATAAGTTTGTCGGGGAGCTAAAAAAAAAAGGTCGTCGGGTAGTGGTAAATAGCCATCTTATGTGGTAATATGCAAGATTTGACTTACGGTGCTTCAACCCTACCACCCCGCCACCTAGCTTCAATTTTCGATAATTTACCAGGAATTTGTAAAATGTTTCTTCCTTCATTCAACAATAAAACAGTCAACTCAATTCAGATTTTGATAATATAGATATAATTATTAAAGGAATTCCCAAGAATAATACTTTGGAACTGGTTTTAGGAACTTATTATCATTTTTTGGAGTTTTCATCTAAAATTATAAAATTTCATAACAATATATCTATATCTGTATATATATCTGTAGACTGTATCTATTTACATCTCAGTCCTTGCAAATCGATTCCTATCTTTTACCATCTTTTACTGATCCTTACCATTATTTACTAGACTGAAGATTTAGGTATTTACTTTTTTTGTCTATTTATACTTCTCTATATATATCGCTTAATTTCTAAGAATATGATCTCTCATAATTCAATTTATGAACCCACAAATTCTCTTCTATTTGTACAGATTTCTCTTTTTTTTCATTTCTGTTTGCCTTCACTTTCTTAAGAATCTTTATAATTATGGCTGTGAAGGGCTAAAGCTAATCTTGAATTCAGAACTAGCTAGGCACATGCTGTTTACAAAATCCTTGAAGAACGTAAACAATTCGGGGTGGAATCGTGAGGTATGCGGTTGGTGGGTCACGTGGTACAACCACGTGATAGTTCACCAGGATTCAACCTGTTACAATAGTAGTATAATGGTGCTTAGTGATTAGTGCTTAGTGCTTAATATTTTAATTTTAAGGTTTTTGATATCAAGTGATTTAAGAAAAGACTATTTAAGATGTTTATTTTTATACAGATATCCTTAAAATTAAGATTTATAAAGATATTACATTTAATTTGGAAAGATAATAGTTGATATGTTTCAAGAAATCATAAAATCTAGTAAATAATGGTAAGGATCAGTAAAAGATGGTAAAAGATAGGAATCGATTTGTAAGGACTGAGATGTAAATAGATACAGTCTACAGATATATATATATAGATATAGATATATTGTTATGAAATTTTATAATTTTAGATGAAAACTCCAAAAAATGATAATAAGTTCCTAAAACCAGTTCCAAAGTATTATTCTTGGGAATTCCTTTAATAATTATATCTATATTATCAAAATCTGAATTGAGTTGACTGTTTTATTGTTGAATGAAGGAAGAAACATTTTACAAATTCCTGGTAAATTATCGAAAATTGAAGCTAGGTGGCGGGGTGGTAGGGTTGAAGCACCGTAAGTCAAATCTTGCATATTACCACATAAGATGGCTATTTACCACTACCCGACGACCTTTTTTTTTAGCTCCCCGACAAACTTATTATGATGTATCATATTACCCACAAAAAATGAAATACAGAGTTTTTATTGGCCGATAAGACGAAAAGTTCGTCGGGTGGTAGGGTGGCGGGGTCGACCCTGCCACCCCGCCGCCTGTATACTCCCATCTTTAAATACAGACCAACTAATTTGGGGCTTTAAACAGCTTCTATGTTGTTCCATCATGGAAGGCGACAGCAGTCGCTACTGTACCCAGGGTTACTGTGCTCGAAGTGGTTATAGAGCGTTGGCTTACCCAAAGGAAGATAAACCTGCATTTATCATGCCATGGTTATTTCCAAAGTGCAGTCAATTGTTATCAGGGAATGACATAGAGGGCCTATTCAAGGACACCATTTTCCAATCTAAGAGAATATCCATTGTCCAACCCGCAGTTCAAGGAAGATTACTAGATTATATAATTAGATGATGCCATGGCGCTAAGCTGTGTCTAGGCCAAATTATACCAGTGCATAAGGAATCAGGTGTATCAGAGCCCGAGGCCCAAATCCAAGGACGTAGTGAGTCGTGACTCGGACTGCATCGTCAATGTTCTAATACCTTCATGCCCTAATTGGGCCTTGAAAGGGATCCTTAGGGTATGGGGTGACGTGGCAAACAGATGGGCGACTAACGGGCGACCAATGGGCGGCAAACGGGAGGCCGAGAAAGAGCCTCATTTGGGTCAGTGATAGAGTATAAAAATAGTTGAAAGGGGGCACCAATAGAAGGGGGAGGATTAGGCGGATTGACATTGGTAACCTTGACATGCAGGTATATATTACTAAATTCAAGCTGCGCCGCCAAGTTGGCCGACAAACAGTCTTATTTCTACTCAAAACACTCTCTACAAAGCGAGATCAATGGCCCTGGATACACAGCCCAAGGTTTGCCTGGATGTGGCAGTCGACCACCGGATCAGGCGGCTTTTCAAGCCTGTCTCTGATGACCTGACAGAGCCTTCCAATCATGTCTCCCGTCTCGAAAGACGAGGGTGGGCGCTGAAGCGAAAGAACGACGAGATTCAAGTTACCACACAGCTGGCAAGCCCAGCGGTTAAGGGTGGCATAGCTGTTGTCCTCAAGCAGCCCCGGGACAATCACCCGTTCGAAAAGGGTCTCAATGCCGTTATTCAGGATTGCAACACTCTTTCTGCTCTGGACGACATATTTTCTGCTGTCTCCTGCAAGTCTCTGAATATTCGGACCGACATCACCATCGTCGATCTGTTGCCCTACATATATGATTACGTAGAAAAAATGGAAGAGAGGCAATTAAAGGATTCATTGAGTGAATCGATGCAAATAATTATTAATAAGGAGCCCTCCGTCTTGCTCTGTGCAGGGAAGATATGGCTACCGAATCTGGATAAATCTGATGATTGGAAAAGGGATGCCCGGAAACTTCAAAGCATCGGTGTTGGGAAGAGGTTTGACAGTACTTCCAAATTGCCCGTCGTAACGAGGATCCATCGTGCGGACGGGGAGTTAGTTGCTTTCAATAGGTTAAATGGCTTCCATCCGAGCCATGCGATAAATTATCACCCGCAGCTCAGTATTTTGAGGCAGCTTCAGATCTTGATAGGTGCTGAAACTTGTGGGATGCTGAGAGGAGACTGTGAAGAGGAAGAATGGATGAGTGAGCTGAGAGAAAGTTGCCAGAAAGTAGGGCCAGGTAAGGGGAAAACTCTTCTACTCCAAGGTATCTTTTATATTGACTTCTCTCTTAACAAGAGTCACCAAGTCGATCCCCTGGACCGCAGAGCCCGAGAGAAAGATCAATCAAGTATTTGCCATACTACCAAGAGCTCTACTCTGACAAATTGGATAAGATACATAAATGTGCTCAGCTTCTTATTTCACAACCAATGCTGGCAATGGTCTCATCCACCGCGCTCTACAAACCCCTGCTCACTAGTGGTTTAAGCCAAATTTGCAACGATGCGACTCTCATCTTGCGCCAAATGTTTTGCCTTAAGTGCAAAGGCTGGCCCGAACATGCAGCCCAGGAGAACAAGGACGCACTAAGGAGAACACGTATTGATACATTTACATTCACTGATGATCTGTTTAAAATCACTGAGCCTGGCGAAGACACGCAATTCGCGAAGATCATCCGAGAAGGAGTAAGTCGCCTCAGGAGAGAAAAGAGTAGGATTGTTAGGCGAGACGAATATGAGTTAGACCTTAAAAAGGGTTGGGACGCATTTCTCAAAATTGCTATTAATATCGAGACACTACTCATGGATCTTCTAGTAGAAGATGAGAAAGCGCTTTATGCTATGGGGCAGGAAGAACTTTTATTGAGTAAGATGGAGAGGATGAAATTGGCCTCGGCGATCAATTGAGTAAGCTAGTTGCCCTTATCACTCGTGCTTGGTTGCGATGGGTTAGGTTAGGAAGACACCATGATGGTTGTTATTTTTTGTATAATACAGCTCATCTCTCTTACTAGCTACATCTGATATAATCTTAATCTTATGTCTATTAAGGGATAGAGTACGCAGCACCAGGTTCTCTAGAGGTCTAAATAAGTCGCCTGGTAGTTAGGACCGGTAGACCTCTTAGTTCTAATTTTTACCTCCATCGTCATCAATCATCAACTGAAGTTTTCCCCAAATATCTCGTTATGAATTCATTTCAAGTCTTGCTTACAATTCAATAGTCCGAATCTTTAGGTGGAAGTTTCCCTTGAAGAGGCTCATTAGGTTCTATAGTTTGCTAGTTATAGCTTCCGTCTCCTTATGCTACTACTCAGAGAGTCTGCGGTGGTAAGGTCAGATCTGGTTTTTGGAGATGATCATAGTTCTAATTTTCCAATATCTAAAGGAAAATGTTGGCACAGCTCAATCTACAGCCAACTTCCAACCGGTATACACCTTGTTCATTATCATGCATATTGACATCATCCAGGAGTTAATACATCGGGCTTGAAGTCTTTGGGAGCTCGAATTCAGTGTCATCTCACCTTGGAGATCAAAATCTGGATCTTGTAAACAGGAGGTAATTGCAGAAGAGAATGTGAATCTATGTATATTTCATGCGATGTCGTGATTTCCTCGACAGCATCTGTGATAGCATGAAGTGATTGACATCCTCATCACCCCAGTAGGTAAGATGGCTAGCAATACTTGCAATCAATGAGATGTCGAATGCGCCCCTAGAAAGATAATAGTGAGCTCGATTTCTTATATGACCTGCTACAATATCAACTCACTCTTGTATACTATAGTCAACGCGTCCATTGGAATTCAATGCACGCACTTTGGCATCTTCAAGTCTCATCTTGCGCGCTTGGTCTTCTGAGTCTAGAACGGGGTCTGCTTCACCTAGGCGCTGGTCCCGCTTCAAGCTCCGTCTCCTCTGAAACCCATCATAGAGTGTCTCGATGTCGGGATCGATCAGGGTGTGGAACTGCTCATCTGAGTCTGGGTTTTCAGCCTGCGGACCTTTGTGCCCTGTTCCGCCATCGGCGAGTTTGCCGCTGGAGACGTCTTCCGAATTCAAACCCAGTGAACGGTTTAACAAGCTGCTTGCGACGCCAGATGTGAAGTTGCTCCACATAGAGCCCACACTCTGACCCATGCGATCACGGAGAATAGAAAGGCTCTGCCCAGACGTTGTCCATAAGCTTTTCTTGACAGATGGTAATGGTTGAGGCTTAAGACTTGCCATCGCTGAAGAAATGAGAGGCTCGAGACGGTAGCTCACTGGGTCAGATGGGTGAAAGATATTATAGAGATCTCGACATTTGGGCACAGACGTGATGTTCTTGGTCAAATCGTACCCGCTGCCCTGAGAGTCCCGACTTGGGCCATGAAAAGATCCAAAAGAATTGAGTTCGGCATCCACAGGACTTTTGTGGCCCCGTGTACTCAATGGGGATTGTCCGGCAATAGTCTTCCCCTTCAACATCTGGAAAAGCGCAATGGGAGAACCCAAACAGAAGAACTCTTCACATTCAAAGTTCAAAACACTCCGTCCTGCGTTTTGTCTCTTATGGATGTCATTGCTCTCGTCGGCCATCTTTGTGAAGTCTATATCCCTTGGTTGGTTGCATAGAATATCAAAAAGTATTGCGCTTCCGAGCGAGTGTCCGCAAAGACTGACCGACCCCTTGAAGGACGGATTGCGCTTCTTGAATAGCTGAACGATCCGATTGCATTCTTTTTTCACGATATTAGAAATATGCTCACAGTAACCGCTCTGGTAGAGCAGTACGTCCATCGCTAAATCACTTATTAAATTTCGCACAGCAGGTACGCTCTCGAGTGTGATATCAGCCAAGCTCGGGTAGGCATCATCTTCAAGCGTGTCCGCGTCAGCCAGGTCCAGTTCCTTTCGGTTTTGTCGGACCTCACGGTAAGGAAAGTCCAAAAGATGGCGCCAGCATCTGGATATTAATTAGACGGAATCTTCAGAATTCAAGTTGTACAGTGTACACATGTTGAAAATAGATAAAAGGAACAAATGCTGAAGCATTCACTTACACAGGGAGCACTTGGACACGACAGTTGCCACCATTGTCTTCAAAGCTGGAATTTAACGCTTGGAGGTCAGGCGAAGCTTTGTAGACATTTTTACACGTCTTGCGAAGCACATTCACATCATGGATGAAGTTGATACTCTCCAAACGTAGTCCAAGTCGCTGGCCGATACCGTGTGTTACCAAGACTATGTGGTCGACCTCTCGAGCCTGGTCCTCGTTGTCATCTTCCCTCAAATCTTCCATCTCCTGTTCTTCCTGTAACCGGGCCTCTTCCTCTAGCTCAGCTGTATTTTGTGGCTCACCAGCAAGAGACGACATCTGTCGTTCTAGCGTGGATCTTTGCTGTCTGCCTATATCGGACTCATCTTCTCTGGCTGTCTCCGCAATTTTCTGTAGAAGGTCCTTGGCTGCCTCTTGAGTTTTCTTCTCGGGTGTCCTGTCTGTGGGCTTTCGCTCCGGATCAAAGTCTTTAGGTCGTCTGGGCTCCATGAAGCCCCGGACTAATTTTGTGCCAGCGACCCCGCCCAGCGTTTGATATACGGTGGTGCTGAAACGCGACATGAAATCGTCGGTATTGATCCATGCAGTCGATGCATCTTGGTATAAAACAATACGATTCATATAGGCTCCAAAAAGACGATACTGTTGAGGCTCTGGAGCAGGTGCGGGAGCCTCGCTCCCTGCACCCTGAGAACGGGGTTTGGCTGCTATTGTGGCTTTGGCTTTGGCTTTGGCTTTGGCGCTACGCTGAGAATCTGGTTTCCCGCGAGGCAGATCATGTTCATCCATGGAAGCTTCCGATTCACGTTCGTCCGCCCTCCACGGTCTTAGCTTGAGGTACCCCTCTTCCAACTGAGTCGCAAGATTCTCTTCACATGGCTTCATCCCAGAACTATCCTGGAAGAACCAGGTTCCACGACGGACTTCATAAACAGGGCCAATCCAATAAGCCGGGCTGAGCTCTCGATGTTCCACGTCCACGTCAAACAAATAGTCTTCATTGACCGGGACCTTCTTCGATACAGTATGTTGATTGTGGGGCTCTTCCTGAGAGTCCTCGATTTCTGACAATTTCTGGAATGTTGTTTCAATGGACTGCGAGTCCTTCATTGAGAAGCGAATAAACTTCTTGGGCGGAGGCAGTGGTTTTTCGGCCTTGTTCTGCTCCAGGAGAGAAGGCTTACGCTTCGGCGAATCCACGGCATAATACCATCTGACTTTCAATGGGGGGCAATCGGATGGGTAATGACGCCAGCTCAGCCGATGCCGATGGGTCACCGTATGGTCTTCTCCCTGCGACCGTTGTAGGACATCTGGTCTCAATGGATCAGGCTGCGGTGTAGAACTGCTAGAGGTAGTACTCCATGAAGATATATTCCCTAGGAAGGATTTCTGGTCAGCGCCTGTCATGACTGTCGGGCGCGCCCGTCGCAAGCCTGCAAAGCGGACCAACGTGGATATTTTAATCTGCAATATGGCAATCTCGGTAGATTTGAATATAGGAAATTGAAGTTTTGAGATATGAGATAGGTACTTTGGATCTCAGGAGTTCAATAATTTCATATGGGTAGAAGGAAAGCAGTGTAGGTAGCGAGTGGATCTGTTAACTGCATCGAGCATGATGTAATCCTCCGTGAAGATCAACAATGGATCTCATCTACAAACACTGCGATATGTAAATATGCCTATGTTGTGCATCTCTAGAGTCCATACCAAATAATAGAGGTAGTAGCTCTCTATCTCAACTACCTATGGCTCCAGATCTCCTGCTATCAATACACAAACTATAGCACAAAGAGATCGCAGTCAGCTATATCTTGTCGCTCGGCCAATGCAAGCACTAGGACAGATTACTGGGAATAGGAAATTCAGGGCTGTCAGGCTCGATTAGAAGAAGCAATAGACTGCTGCCTATAACATCGGAAGTTATGAGTATAGGTATATCCAAAAGGTAGTCATATTTGATGGAGGCCTTGGGTTGTAAAGGAGGGCAGCCGACGTCATCAGCTAACCCAACTCCTTTGAAATATTACATAATCCCCCTCCTTCTATTCCTCCCCTTCCGCTTGTAACATAGTTGCCTGCACTGCCCACCTGGTGCTCAATTCATACGTGGTCGCCTAATTTTTCTGCCCTCATATACTGATCCTACAGTACTCTGCTTACTGGGAGTCTTCTTCTTTAACCCTCTCGAGTCTCGCGATCTCCATTGCGATCACCCACCGCGCTTTGGCTTTCCACTATGAACGTCCTCAAGCTACAGAAGTGCGTAAATTCCAATCATTTCGAGATGAGAGAAGTACTTACTGATTACTTTGATTTAAAGGCGCTTCCCTCAGCTGGACCAAGGCGATATCTTCTCCCTACAGGATGCATTCCGCAAACTGGACGTCGACGATCAAGGCTACCTAGATGAAGCATCTGTGATCAAGGCTACCCAACAATCCGAGAGACAGCCATACGATGTTGTGCGTCAGACATTGAAGGGCGTGGAGCTTGACAGCTCCCGGCGCGTTGAGCTCGAGGATTACATTGATGTAGGTGGCCAGTCCCAGGGGGTTTAGATGGAGGCGAGTCTAACAAAGTCAATTACAGCTGATTGCAAGACTTCGTTCCGGACCTGCCTCAGCTGCTCAGGCAGCACCTAGTCCTGCTGCTTTGATCAAAGGCGCTGGAGCCGGTGCCGGCGCTGGCGGCGGATCACGGCATATTTCCAAGGGCAGCGTTGGTGGTCAGATCCACGTACAGGGCTCTTCAGCAAATGTCACCCATACAATCAACGAGGACGAGCGAACTGAATTTACGCGACACATTAATGCCGTTTTGGCTGGTGATCCCGATATTGGCAACCTTTTGCCCTTCCCCACCGATACGTTCGAGATGTTCGACAAGTGCAAGGACGGTCTTGTTTTGGCCAAGTTGATCAACGACAGTGTGCCGGATACCATTGATGACCGTGTTCTTAACAAGGCAGGCAAGAAGATCAAGGTGCTGAATGCTTTTCACATGACAGAAAACAACAATATCGTCATCAACTCCGCCAAGGCTATTGGATGCTCGGTTGTGAACATTGGAAGTGGAGATATCATTGAAGTTCGGGAACATCTTATCCTGGGCCTGATCTGGCAGGTTATTCGCCGTGGTTTGCTCGGCAAAATTGATATTAAGCTCCACCCTGAGCTATACCGTCTTTTGGACGAGGATGAGACACTGGAGCAGTTCTTGCGCTTGCCCCCAGAGCAGATCCTTCTCCGCTGGTTCAACTACCATCTGAAGAATGCCAAGTGGGAGCGACGGTAAGAACCAATCTGCACTTTCATACAAACCTTCCATAACTAACGATATCAATCTAGGGTTAACAACTTCTCCACTGACGTAAAGGACGGAGAGAACTACACCGTCCTTCTGAATCAATTGGCCCCAGAGATCTGCTCCCGTGGCCCTCTCCAGACCCAGGACCTACTCCATCGTGCTGAGCAGGTTCTCGACAATGCCGAGAAGCTGGACTGCCGGAAGTTCCTGACACCTACATCTTTGGTTGCCGGAAACCCTAAACTGAACCTTGCGTTTGTTGCCAACCTGTTCAATACCCACCCAGGACTGGACCCGATCACCGAAGAGGAGAAGCTGGAGGTGGAAGACTTTGATGCTGAGGGCGAGCGTGAGGCCCGCGTCTTCACCCTTTGGTTGAACTCTTTGGACGTGAAGCCAGCGGTCAACTCGCTCTTTGATGACTTGCGTGACGGCACAATTCTGCTGCAGGCTTATGACAAGGTTATTCCTGGAAGTGTTAACTGGAAGCACGTGAACAAGCCACCTGCGTCCGGCGGCGAAATGATGCGATTCAAGGCTGTGGAAAACACAAACTATGCCATCGAGCTTGGAAAGCACCACGGTTTCTCGTTGGTAGCAGTGCAGGGTGCCGATATCACTGATGGTCAGCGAACCCTCACCCTCGGATTGACGTGGCAGTTGATGCGTCGTGATATCACCAACACATTGTCTGCCCTGGCCCAGCGTCTGGGCAAGCGCGAGATCACCGACGCGGAGATGGTCAAATGGGCCAACGAAAAGTCCAAGAGCGGCGGTCGCAACTCTGCCATCCGCAGCTTCAAGGACAAGTCCATTGGTTCTGGTCTATTCTTGTTGGATGTGCTTAATGGCATGAAGAGCAACTATGTCGACTACGACCTGGTCACCCCTGGTCAGACCGACGAGGATGCTTACGCCAACGCTAAGTTGAGTATCAGTATTGCCAGAAAGATGGGAGCCACTATCTGGCTGGTGCCAGAGGATATTTGCCAAGTGCGGTCCCGCCTGGTTACTACTTTCATTGGTATGTTCAAGTCACCTTTTAATACATTTTCCAGCTACTTACTATTCTCACAGGTTCTCTTATGGCTACGGCTGAGAAGATGTAAAAAAAAAAAGCGGAAATCTTCAAAAACAGCTTTGCTTTTTCTGCGTCTTTACATATCTACATTCCCAGACGGGTGTCGTTAAGTTATGCCCTGCAAATAGTATTATCTTTCATGCCAGTACACTTCCGATGTAATGTGCGCATTATCACCGTTCTTTCATATAACCACTCTGCATTCTTGCATGAGGAGCCATTCTGAGCAAGTTATCTTTAGAATGTTGTGCTCAGGATATGGAAATGCTCGTAGCAATTCATGGATCACATACAATCTGCCCTTCTTACCGCCCGGGTATACTTCCTATATAATTTGTCACAGCTTTCCACTTCTTTCCTTCGGAGTTTGTCCCCTCCTATAAAGGAGGATTACATACTCCGATTATGGGTAAATAAAGACTTCAAAACGAGGCTGAGGCTCTACGATTTATCCAACGTATTAGCAATGTCCTGGTTCCAACTTTAAGGTGAAGGACGAGGAATAATGCAATATATTATGGAGGTTATCTACATGTTGAAGATTTTGTTGATTTTGTTTTCAGTCTTATTGGTAATCACCTATTAAATAGTTTCATACTTTGGATATCTCTGGCGCTGTAAAAAATCATACGTATTCAGCTAAGTGTTTCCTCGACGCTTTTAGAGAAAATCCTTCTTTTTTAATTATCACGACGACGCTTCTTGCCTGGGCCTGGCTTATGGGCTGTACGGCCCATAACAATATCCAAAACATCGAAGGTAAAAGCCGGAACTTCAATACAGAGCTCCTTAAAAGCATCTTCTAAGTCATGGCGCATAGCATGGCCATTAGTAGCCCAGTGCGCAGCAACCGGCTTCCGAATTGAATCATTTTCGGCGGTGTGAGTGTATATATAGCGCGCGTAGGCCATCTCGCCGCTAGGAGTGCTCTTGATGCGATGGATTTTCGCGTGTGCGAGACGCTTCAGCGCAGGCAATTTCAACTTCTCGGCGAGAGTGTAGACGCGCGCATGGCGGAGAAGCTGTTCTCCGCTGTCATCTGTGCCATACACTGTAGTCTTGGACTCAGCGTGAGGTTCTTTCTCTTCGCCTAGAGAGTATTCATGAGAGTATTGGAATTCGAGGAAGCAGGTGAACGCTTCGACATCTTCTCCTGGGAGCTCGATGCGACGCTGTTGGAAAAAAAGAAGGGTTAGTACACAAATGTTTGCTTCCACGTTTAGAAGTTGAAACTCACCGGGCCTGATGCGTTGAATTTGTTAATGTGGTCGGCCAGGAGCGGCGATTGCGCGAGGAGGTTCTGATGCGCTGCTAGGACAGTTTTATTTTCTCCTTCACCTACTAGGAGTTCGACCATGGGCGATGTGAGGTAACTGGGAAGTAGGACGAAGGAGCGTGTGAGTGAAAAACATAGTTATTTTCGTGACGAGGGTGATGATGGAGAGCAAGTTAGGAAGAAGGTATGTTGCGGCTATTAATACCTGATGTTCATCTTTGTGGGAGCCTCGAGAGATGGTTGTGTCTGGAGTAAGACAGCATCTTCTGTTGGCTTGAACTTTGGCTCTGTGTTTGCGCCAACCATTTCACCGTCCACGACTTCAATCACTTTCGCAGCGAGCTCATCCAGAACAAGGTTTCCATTGGGGGTCTCGGTATTTTCAGAGTTCTCTGAACCTGAATGTTGAACTTGAGGTGAATCCATCGCGTCGCAATCGGTCGTGTGGAGAAAGTGAATATGGCCGAGCTCTGACAGCTCTAGTTCGTATTAGTTTCATGAGTAAGCAGAAAAGAAACAATTCTTGACAAATACAGAAAATCTATGAAATTTCTATAAATTCACTTGAGTGTATAGTTAACACGTGTATAGACAATATTTGTTTACTCGTCTTGCAAACGTCTGTTTAGCTTACTTCAAAGCCCGTATTGACAGTCTCACTCATGGGTCGCCACTATTAAAAGCCGAGACTCCCGATCTCCACTCCTTTAAAAGCTCCCGTTAGATCCTGATTCTACTTTCTGTATTTCATGTATTGTTAGCCTATTCCCAGTCTCCAGCCATGAGTGACGGGGTTGATATTCTACAGGCTCAGCTTGCCACTACACCACTAAGCTCCTCGGACGAGCTGGAGAACTCAGGCCGAAGTATACCGGTGAAGCTTCAACGGACTGGCCAAGCAGGCCAGTACCTCATCACTGCCGAGGATACTGAGTTACTGCGAGAAATACTGTTCCACAGTATTGAAAAGGGCAAAACTGGCTCAGAGAAGCGCCGTTTTCGCTTTCGAGATCTCAAGTACACGCGGCAAAGAAGTACTTTCGACCGTCAGAATCCGAAGATCAGCTCATCAGAGTTCCATGGATTATTCACTCTGTTCTGGCTCGGCGTGGCTATGCTGTTGGTGAAAGTCGCTGCTAACAACTGGAGAACTCACGGCACCATCTTTGGTAAGAATGAGATTGTCAAGTTGATGCTCCATAAAGACGTTTTGGTCCTTGGCTTGACCGATTTCGTTCTTTGCTGGTCGACGTTCTTTTGTCTCGCGCTCCAGAACGTGATTCTCCAAGGCTACGTGCGATGGAGTGGAATGGGGTGGGTCATTCAAAATGTGCGCCATACCATCATTCCTCATTCCTTTCAATCTGTGGCTAATCTACCCGATAGGTTTGGCAGACAGCATATCTTGCGGTCGCTATTTGGTGGACATACCATCGCGACTGGCCATGGACACATACTGTCTTTATAGTAATCCATGCATTGACGATGTTGATGAAGCAACATAGCTATGCCTTCTACAACGGCTACTGTGGGTGATCTTTACATTATCATTGATTAACTTCTTACTAACAAGTGCAGTGTCGGAATTGTACCGAAAACGAGAGCTGTTGAACATTCGGCTGAAACAACTGGAAAAACATAGCAGCAAGAACTCTG
This sequence comes from Penicillium taxi, assembly GCF_028828555.1. NCBI lineage: Eukaryota > Fungi > Ascomycota > Eurotiomycetes > Eurotiales > Aspergillaceae > Penicillium > Penicillium taxi. The sequence goes on along the minus strand of NW_026643207.1, from coordinate 4,232,464 downwards.
TATCTACTGGCCAGACTTCTGCTTTACAAACAGGTTTCAATTCTGAAATCACCAATCTAGAAGTCTCTCAAAATTACCGTCGGCGCTCCATCGACACGCAGGGCTTCCAAGATTCCCGTGGCCCGGACCAGCTTCTATCGCTTGCTGAATCTATCGAGAAGCGGACCCCACTGGAACCTGCCCAGATCGTATCTCTCAAAACCTTGCTGGAACAAGAGGTGGAACTTTTGACCGAAGGGCTTCGAGGCCAGTCTTCTCCCGCTAATTATTCCAGCCACTATCCTCAAAACTTGACTGTGGGCAACTTCTGTGATTTTGTAACTCTGCCCACGCTTGTGTATGAGCTTGAATATCCACGAACTGAGCGAATTGACTGGCTCTATGTCGCCGAAAAGACGGCCGCTACCTTTGGCACCATCCTGGTCATGATTGTCGTCTCCCAGTACTGGATCTACCCGGTGGTTATGAAAACCTTACGCATGAAGGAGGAACTAACACTATACGAGAGACTGCAGGAATTTCCCTGGGTTCTTAGCGATTTGATTTTCCCCTTCATGATGGAGTACATTTTGGCCTTCTACGTGATCTGGGAGTGTGTGGTGAGTAACTACTCAATGACTCAAACCGGTATTGTACTGACTGCTACAGCTCAATGCCATCGCCGAGGTCACGAAGTTTGCAGATCGTGGATTCTACGCAGACTGGTGGAACACCGTTTCATGGGACCAGTTTGCGCGCGACTGGAACCGCCCCGTACACAGCTTTCTGCTACGGCATGTGTATCACAGCGCGATCAGCTCATTTTCCCTGTCACGCAACTCAGCTAGCTTGATGACTTTCTTCCTATCTGCATGTGTTCATGAACTCATCATGCTGTGCATTTTCCGGCGTCTTCGCGGTTATTTGTTGATTCTCCAAATGTTCCAGCTGCCACTCGTCTCACTGAGCCGGACTCGTTTGATGCGAGGCCGCAAACTCGTAGGCAATATCTTTTTTTGGCTGGGTATTTTCACGGGCCCAAGTCTGCTGTGCAGTTTGTATTTGATTATTTAGACGGGGAACTAGTGTATATACTGGTTTTCCTTAGCTATGCTTGTCTGGTTTCGCAATTTTCTAGGGCTTGCATTGGTGGCAATCGTGACACTACATGTAGATAATAACTGCTTTTAAATTCAACTCTTATTCATATTCAACCTCTGTATGGCCCTGCTCTTGGAACTTATTGAACAACCAAGCTTTCCACCACTTCAAGAGCCTTAGGAGCCGATGTCAGGTTGTCATGACCGTCCTTTAGGATGTGGACATTGTCCTCAATGCGCACACCTCCAACGCTCCAGTACCGCTCCAGCACATCAGCATTAATGTACTTGCTCAATGACGCATCCTTCAAGACCGGATCAATGATGAAGTGACAAAAGTAAATCTAGTAAGCGTTAGTCAAATCCCAATCATTATTAGAAGAAAGAGGCGTATTTCTTACTCCAGGTTCAACAGTAATCACAGAGCCAGCAGGCAGCTTGCCCCTGACACGGAGATACCGGAACATCTTGTCCTCATCCTCGTAGTTGGGGTTACCACCAGTATCATGGGTATCCATTCCAAGATAATGGCCAAGGCCATGAGGGAAGAAAGCCACACTAACCCTTTTCTCGAACAGTTCCTCCTCAGTTCCACGAAGAATACCAAGCTTCAGCAAACCCCTGATAGCAACACGGTGCGCCAAAGCATGAACATCGTCCCACAGCACACCCTCCTTCAGCACATCGATAGACTCACTCTGCATCTGCAGAACAATATCATAGATCTGGCGCGTCTCAGTCGAGAACTTGCCATGCAACGGAATAACACGAGTGATATCAGCACAGTAAGTCTGGTATTCACCACCAGCGTCAATAAGCAGATTATTCTTCCGTTGCTTTGTCACAGGATCGATCAAAGCCTCATCATTCTTGACATAGTGGAGCGTAGCGCCGTTCCCACCACTCGCAAAAATAGGGTGATAGGACTGTTCGCGGCAGCCGAGAGAAATGCAAGTACTAATGAAAATACCCTCGAGTTCACGTTCGTTAGTCGCGATCTTGGATGCTTTGATCACGGCAATGTGAGCCTGAGCCGAAATGTCATTCGCTTTCCGCAGCAGCGCGACTTCGTATGCATCCTTGACGACACGGGCATCACCAATAACGTCCTTCAAAGAGGAGAAGTTAGTAGCGGAGAACCCGCTGGGTAACTTCACGTCCTGCGAAACTTGACCTTCAATAACGAACAGAGGATTCTTTCCAGCTTGGATTGTCGCGATCGCGGCCAGGGTGGCATTGACGTCAGTGGTATACTTGACGTGGTCAACGTCGTAAAGTTTCTTTGCTTCGTCAATTGATAGAGGGAGGCCAGACCAGATGACCGAGTCGGGGTCGATGGGCGGGATGAACAGGGTTAGCTCGTCCTTCTTCACGTCGTAGACGACTGATGCATTGGGCGTGAGACAACCGGTCAAGTAGAAGAATGGACGACGCTGTCTGCGATTGGATTAGTTGCAATTGCGCAATTGTTGTTTCTTTTAGGGCTTATACCGGAATGGCATGTCCTCGTCACTGTCTTCAATTAGCCGGCTTTTTTGCGCCTCTAGGTAAATGGCACCTGTTTCGCCATGTTGAGTTTGGAGGGACTCAGCGACTCGACGCGCATGGGCCTTGGCTGGGTATTTGCCCGCGAGGATAGAGTCTACTGACGTCATGACAATTTACGATTTGGGGATGAATGGCAAAAGAGAAGAAATTATTAGATATGAGTGGAGGTTGAATAGGCGAAGTACAGAGTCGTTTGTATGACCTCGGACCTTCCCCTCGCTTGTTATCGCGGCGGGGCTCAAACAGAACTAATGTTGATTCGCGGCTACAATCGGGCAATTCCGAACTGATATATCAAAATATAAAATTGAGCTCTTCAATAATCAATAATCAATAATCAATAATTCGTGAATATAATCGTTTAAATTTCAGCGGCAGATACTTCAGAGGAATTCAGTTCCTCAAATTCCATCTGCCACTTATCAACCTCGGCAAACTTTTGCGCTGCTGCGCGTAACTCTGCGCTCACGTAGCGGCGCTTCGATCCTGATCCTGGCGTTTCTGTTGTTTCTGTTTCAGCATCAGATACTTCCGAGCTAGGGGGAGTAGACAGCGGAGATGAAGAAGGCGACGACAGATGTATTTCATTCTCCTTATCGATATCTCCTCTTGGACGGGTGCGCGAATATGTGACCGGTTGGGACTCTGGTGCTTTAACTGGTTTGGCCTTGGCCTTGACTTTGGATTTTTGGTTCTTATTGTTCAACTTGGATTTCTCTCGTGTATTGCTCAATGGCTTCGGTTTCGATCTTCTTGAGGGAAGATAGCTCAGCTCGTCTTCATCCCCCGGTGCAGCATTGTGCATGCCGTCGTCGTCGCTGGGAAAATCGAACTCATCACCAGATGGACGCTTAGTGCGACGCGATCGTCGCCGAGGCAGAAGCTGGTCTTGTAGCGTCGCAGTCGAAAGGTGAGATGGCTGCTTGGATTTTTTACCTGCAAGTGTTCGTCGTGAAGCAGCAATTGGCGATTGTGCAGGCGCCGTGGAGGGAGTTTGCGTACTGAATGGGCTGCTGGCCGGGAGTGCCATGGTTTGACTGAGAAGCTCAGAGAGTTGAGTGGTTTGAGGTGATGCCGATATATGGGATTGATGCGATGGGGAATCATGGGCAACTGGTGTCCTGCTTGGTGAATCGCGTGCGACTGATGTCCTGCTCGGGGAACCCTCCACCATATCCTGGCCTGGCTCAAAAGATGATGCAGGCACTTGAACCGCCTCGCTATGTTTGCGTTTACGCGAACTCCCTGTAGACGGAGTTGAGACTGATTTGGACGGTGATGATAATGGCGATTCATCTGTTTGTCTCTTCAACAATGATTTCCTTCCAGGGAGATTCAATGGCGTGGATTCATCCTCAGGACTCAGCCCTCCCAAAAAATCGTCGTCGTCCAACTCCGAGGAGCCATCTTCGCCTTGCAGATTATGCAAGATACTCTGTTGGCGTGGGCGTCGGCGGAAATTGCTGAGAACTGAGCTGTCGAAGCCAGGTGTACCGGGGATGCGTGAGCCTATATCGCCTTGGCGGTTTGCAAAATACAGGGTAGATGAATAGCCACGAGACCGTGTTGGGGGTCGGCTACCGGTTCCAGGCTGGCTACCAATATCTGGACGGTCACCAGTGGGTGATGATCCGATCGCCTGTTCATTGTTTTTTAAGGGTGTCTGATTGCGTAGGGCTCGTCGAGGATCGACAGACCCCTGTTCCACTGAAGGTACGGGGTTAGACTCATTATCAGTTTGTGACTCGGGAAAATTGCCAGGCTTTGAAGCCTTGGCTGTTCGGGTTCTTTTAGGCGCTGGGCGAGGCATAGTGGGATGGTGGAGTAGGTGGATGCGAACGATCAGAATTAAATTCGAGAAGCGGAAGCGCGTTTTGTTTTGGCGACGCGAACCACGTGCGATAAGGCTATCATGGAGTATATCAAGAACTACACTTTACTTCCAACCTTCTTCTACTTTTTCATTAACTTCTTACAGGAAAGGGACCCCTGGATTCTGGAAACAGTTAAGATGTATGAAAATTGGTTATATAATGCCCCCACGGGGCTGCAGACGCAGGCACAGGAGGTATCTCAAAGAGCCATGTATCCAAACTTCTTGATACTTACCTTCCAAGGTTTCAAGGTTCGGTGGCCATTATGATCTAACCAGTCGTCGCGGACGGTGTATGGAGTTCCAGGCAGCAGTACTTGTATGTTCGAGGGGTCGATTCTTACTATGTATAAATTTCATCCGATAAATAACGATTCTTATTATCTTCAATGACATAGTCCATGGTTGGTATCCCATCGAACTAAAGGAATATTCAGTGTTAACGTAGTGTATAAAACATTTGATATTGTGTCTCTCTTGCTGGAGTCATCACATGGGTATTTCAGAAATAAAAAAGAAGAAGAAGAAGATAAAAAAGGGCAGAGAGAATCACATAGGCAGTTGTTACAAGAATTGAGACGAGGGGACCAAGATAAGGTAGAATTCCCATCTCGTGGTAGTTCTTCAGATCGTGTCCAAGGCAAATCGTGGTATCTTGAAAACATGGGAAAAGGTCAATATGAACGTGGAGAAAATAGGGTCACAATCGTAGACGTGATGACTGCACGTCTTTAGATAGGGTGGAGAGGCTTGGGGAAATCGAATGGGGTTTAAACTAAAACCCATTCGCTGCCCCTCTTGATAAACTTGTCAAGCATCAAGGTAATATCGGCCAGCGCGAAGCGACACACGTAGAAACCGAAGAATTCAGCCGCATGTCGTGTGCTGAGCTCGAGGCCGACATGTGTCTGGGAGGAAAGTCTGAGTCCGGGATCCTCAACTTGTTGGGCAATTTGATCTAGGTCAGTCAGTATTTTAATAAAAACAAATAGGAAAATCCAAAGTATAGTCACGTACCTATCACTTGAGCAGCATCAAACAGACGCGCCAAAGCTCCCATATAATGGGCATTTGGACCTGAGAATTCAATCTGAGTGACCGCTCGCTTGGTCTGGGGGATATGGACCGATGTCATGGGGAGAGAGCTAAGCGTGAGCATGTCTTTGTTGCTTTCGCGCACACTGGAAGTCGGGGTAGGGGTACTAATTCCAGAGGTCTTGTTCCGGAGTCTTTTCCAGGAGGTGAACTTGTTGGAGCTACCCGAAACACGAGAAGGGGGAGGTTCAGGGTGAGAGGGATCATCTGGTGGATTGTTTGGTCGGAATAGAGGCATGGCAGTTTGTACACCAACATCGCTGCCCAGCTTCTTCGAAAGCGTGGTCTGGACCTGATCAAGGACACCCTCAAGTGACTGCATTTCCTCCAGAACTGCATCCGCGTCGTATGTATCGACTTGGGCCAGCTTAAGTAAGGCTGCGGTCAAAAGGTCGCAATTGGACACTTTATCTTCCACAGCCTTCAGTTTAACATTTTTCACGCGCCAAACATCGCGGGGAATGAAGAGTTTAGCAGAGAGATAGCCACCATGAGGATGGGCCACTGTTTGATACAGACATCGCATCAACCAGAAGGGTCGAAGGAGGAAGGACTCTGGGCATGGCTCCAGGGGATTTGGCGCGTTAGCCACCGACGCGTTCCCACTTCCTAGGTCAGTAGGGGAATGAATGTTACAGTCAAATAGATTCAAGCCGCTAGTAGGCAAACCATTCTGTGAAAAGGAGGCGACAGTTGGGGTGGGCAGTGGCGGGATGCCAGTCATGGAAGCCATGGCGGCATCCATGGTGGGGAACAAAGTACTCCACGGAGTGATGGGAGAGACAGGCGGCATCTCAGGGTTAGGAACAGAAACGTTACGGCTTCGGAACGGCTTCGTGCCAGACTTATTCAACCCATCTGGGGCTGAGAGGACCTTGCTCATGACCCGCGGTAAAGGGGGACCCCCGGCTTCGTCATCTTCGTTGGTGGGAGCTTTAGCCAATATTTGCTCCGATATAGACCCAATAGATAAATTGCGCTGAGAAGGAGATAGAGACAATTGTGGTCGTAAGCCTGGCGCGGAGGCTCGGGCTGCTTCTGGAGAGCTCGGAGCCTCATACTTTGGAAGTGGTGGCGGTAGCCGGCTTGTTGGCGGAATGGTGAAGGACTCGGGGTCTGAGATATTGGAGTCTGCTCGCGGATGCGAAGTGTTAGTCTCGATTTTCAGCTCCTGGGTTGTCTGCCTAGAGAGTTTCGTCGAGATTCTTCGCTCTCGCACGCTGGGAACAGGAGGTGGGTCCGATGCAGGAGGGGGGAAAGTTGTCACAGAGATCCGTTTGGCGGGCAAACCAGGGAAATCCGATGAAGCGGGAAGAGGGGGCAATGCGGCCGATGGTGGTGAAGAGGGTATTAGAGTATTCCGCTCGATTCTTTGATCAGGGGGCAAAATATCCTCATCCTCTGTCAGCGTGGAAAGGGTAGTTCCTGCACCTGTGCCTGAGCTTTCCCACGTTCGTCCCGATATATTGCTTGAATCGGATTCACGAGGGAGGGCCGACTTGGACTGAATGTCAAATTCAAAATCGTCCATGACGAAGCCCTGAGTCATTTCTTCCAGGATACGTTCCTCCTCCTCGGCCTCTTCATCGAGATAGTCTGGATCTGGATGATGTTCGGAATACTCTAACATGTTCTGAGCCTGCAAGCGTCGCATTTGACGACCCCGGTTCATGGCAACCTCTGCCTCCAATTCTGCCTCGCGCACCCGCCGTTTTGCCAGCTCAATATTCCTGTGAGCGTTCGCTACGACATCGTCGTCTTCGTCTTCTTCTCTGTATTCGTGGACAGGCGCGAGATCATCATCATATGCAGCGTTAGGAGCGGCATCGGTCTTAGATTCTATATCAACGTTGAGTTGACGGCTCAGTCGTCGACGCATATAGACCGACGATCCCTTTGAATTGGCGGACGAGGGAGAAGAAGCACCGGACTCGTCAATAGTGTCTAACCAGGACGTTGTTTCGTTATTATCTTCCACGGTAGTATCAAGGGATTGCTTTCTGTGGTTGATATCATTAACAGGAGTAGATCTGTCAGACTGGATGGTTCTTGGTAAACCCAAAGCAGCTCGCGTTTGATCCTCAAATGAAGAGGGGCGCAAAGATTGACGACGAGGTGGGATTGCCGCTGGCGCAAGAACTTTTGCGTCTTCGATTGTTGTGTGGAGACCGACGCTAGAATGGGTCGAACTGTATTGACTGTCTCGATCAGGGTCGTCATGAGATAGATGAAATAAATCGTCATATGATTCTTGGCTCAAAGGACGTTCTGGAAGCGCCTTGCCCTCGTCTTGCACCAGAGGATATTCCATACGCTCCAGTTCTGTGATTCGGATCATATATGTGTCACGCTACGACAGTTAGTTTGACTAAATCCTGGCCTATAGTTTTGGAGTTTGCTCTGTTTTGGGTTGCTTTGTTCTTTCTGTCTTTTATTTGACAAAGAAAAAGGAAACTTACAATTTCTTGAAGCTTGAGCTTCTCTTCATCACCTCCATTGCTACGGAGCATGACCAGTTGTAACAGTTGACAAGCATCTGTGTAGGCTTCCATGGCACCTTCAAAGTTGGCTGCATTATCCAGCAGAACAGCCGTGTTTGCCTTTTGAAGCGCTTTCGATAACATTGTTTTCTGAGTGAGGCCATGTTGTTGACTATCAATATCCATATCACCTTCTGTGGAAGAGGCACCTTCACTAGCACGCGCAGCATTGAAATCATGGGAATAAGTGTGCGTAGCTTCATAGTCGTACGGATCATTTTGCGCAGAATTCTGGAATACGTGACTCGAGGCTGTAAATGAGAGATCAAGGTGACTTGAATCCTGGGAGAACATTTCCGAGGCCCGCAACTCTGGCACGTTAAGTTCTGGAAGTTCGTTTAGTTCCGTTCCTGTGTTCCGTGGGCTATGGCCTATCGTTGCCTTCGAAGTGGCCCGCTGATGTTGGTGATGATCTGCAGATTCCGATGGACTCCTACTTGATGTGGTAGACTGTGACCAGCGGTTTAAACTACCAAGGCCTTCCTTGATAGGACTGGAGCTCCGCAGGCCATCCGGTACTAGATTCACAGTCTGCGACACACCAAACCCCGGGGTATCGAATCCACCTATTCGTACACGTGAAGCTGATCGAGACGAGCGAGAATCTGCTCGAGGAGAAGGCTTTGACCCCGAAGGACTTCTGGAGTGAAATGGGCCTGCATCATCTTCCAAGGCGGAGCGGTGTAGCATTGTGTGGCGCAATTAGATTATGATTATGAACGATTCAAGATTCGAAGGGACCTCGGGAGGTCTGGCATTGAGGAATGGGGAGAATTGACCCGAAATTCAGTTCGTATATCGGGTAGAGGAAGTAGATTGGCCGTAAAACTGTTCTGATATCTTCATTCTTCGACTTTGTCGGATGGAAGGTTATCTGTTTGCGGCCCAGTTATTCCAATCCTTCTTGGAATCTTGGGGGGTTATTCTCCTTTGTGGAGATAGATATTAAGTAGACTGAAGAGACATTATGCACACAATTAGAGCTTTGAAGGGGGCACTAATTGGCGCAATTTCGAAACTCACGAAGGCCAAGAGAAGTGTTCACTGTTCAGGGGGTCCGGGATTCTTCAGGGGGGCTCGTGGGCGGTGAATTGCGGGGAGTTTCAATGGAGTATGAGAGAGATCAGATGAATTGTCACACCATATTCTCTCGATGAATAAAGAGAGTAATATTGGAAGTCAAATCAAAAGATAAGAGAGAAAGAAAAGGGGATCTCGCGAAATCTTCGTCCCTAGCGTAACCAAGAAATCCAGCTATACTAGAACAAGGGAGAACTTTAATAGTATCAGATATAGTAATATCAGTAGTAAATATCAGTAGTAAATAGTATTACTTCTTAGTCTGTCACTTCCATATACTCTTAGGATCAGTGTAGAGCAAATTCCGAATTCTCTTTTCTTTTTTATAGAACCTCACGTGGTGTACGGAGGAAACACGGAGTACCAACGGACTTAAAATACCATTCCGTAACAATCGCTTCGGGGGATAAATACAGCAACCAGATGAATCGAACCTCTCTTCCTAGACGCATATTTTCGTGCACTCGATCAATCTTCAATTCTAACATCCGCAAAATGGCCACAGCTACTCGTGACCCGAACACATTGAGTAACTACAATGTTTGGCGCTCGACCCACATAACGGCCAACTTCGGCATCTTGTTTGATCAAAAGAAGTTGGCTGGTAGTGTTGTTCACCGCTTCAAGTCGCTCACCAATGCCGAGTCTCGGGAGATTATCCTGGACACCAGCTATCTTGATATTAGCGGAGTGAAGGTGGATGGCCAGCCAACCAAGTGGGAGCTGCTACCCTCCATCGCTCCCTTCGGCACTCCACTCAAGATCAGTTTGGATCAGGGTATCAAGCTCGATGGCACTGTAGAGGTGGATGTATGGTGCTGATAGAGAAATTAATTCAGATGAAAGCTGATATTTTATAGATCGAGGTGAATACCACTGAAAAGTGTACCGCCTTGCAGTGGTTGACTCCTGCCCAAACATCAAACAAGAGACATCCGTATATGTGTATGTGATGATTCCTTTACCATTTTCATGGATACTGGTCTAATGTGTGGCAGTCTCGCAATGTCAGGCCATCCACGCTCGCTCCATCTTCCCATGCCAAGATACACCCGACGTCAAGAGCACCATAGACTTCAACATCACCTCTCCCCTACCGGTGATGACCAGTGGATTGCCCATTAAGGGAGAAATTTCTCAGTCCGGTACTCAGATCTACCGATTCAACCAGTCGGTTCCAATCCCCAGCTATCTATTTGCCATTGCAAGCGGGTAAGAAGGTCTTCCGTTCCAAGATATGTATATACATGAAATAGTGCGCTAACCTGATTTAAAGAGATGTTGCGGAGGCTCCTATCGGTCCACGGAGTGTGGTGGCCACCAGCCCTGATAAGCTAGATGAATGCCAATGGGAGCTTAAAGCTGATACTGAGACTTTCATTACCACAATTGAGGTATGTAAACTTTTACACTTTAAGTCCTGAACCCTGACTAAATTATTTTGGCAGAAAATCGTCTATCCTTATGTATGGGGAAAGTACAATGTATTGATTCTGCCTCCCAGCTTCCCATATGGTGGAATGGAGAATCCCATCTTCACTTTTGCCACGCCCAGCATTATCTCAAAGGTATCAACAAAATCTCTTATTAAGCAAATGAAAATACTGACTTAATGCCAGGACCGTGAAAACATCGATGTAATTGCGCACGAGCTGGCTCACAGCTGGAGTGGCAACCTGGTCACCAATGCCTCGTGGGAGCACTTCTGGCTGAACGAGGGATGGACTGTGTATTTGGAACGACGGGTATGAATCCTGACATTATGACATTGAACTACATTGACTGACTTGAAAACAGATTCTGGCTGCAATGTAGGTCTATTAGAAACAAAGAAAAAAACGTTGATGTTCAAGGTAACTAACTTCTTCTAGTCATGGCGAGGCGTACCGTCATTTCTCTGCCATCATCGGCTGGAAGGCTCTTAGTGACTCTGTGGAGCACTTTGGCCACGATCATGAGTTCACCAAGTTGGTACTCGACCTAGACGGCAAGGACCCCGATGATTCATTCTCAAGCATACCTTACGAGAAAGGATTTAATTTCCTGTTCCACCTGGAGAACCTCGTGGGCAAACCCAAGTTTGACAAGTTCATTCCTCACGTATGCCATGCTACCTACGCCGCTTTGTATCTCTGAACTAACTGTTCCCTAGTACTTCACTGTTTTCAAGTTCAAGTCTCTTGACTCATTCGAGTTCAAGGCAACTATCCTGGACTTCTTCAAATCCGATGCTGAGGCCTCTAAGCTCTTGAATGAGTTGGATTGGGACACATGGTTCTACGCACCCGGATTGCCTCCTAAGCCCCAGTTTGATACATCCCTAGTGGATGTTGTATACAAGCTTGCTAAGAAATGGGAGACCGCAGGTTCCTCTTTCAAGCCTCAGGCAAGTGACCTTGATGGTCTGACAGCCAACCAGATAGTTGTCTTTTTGGAGCAGATTTTGCGCTGGGAGCAGCCCCTAAGCCCTGAGCTCTCGAAGACTATGGGTGAGGTTTACGGTCTGACCAAGAGCAACAACATTGAAGTCTCCAACCTATACCTCCAGGTTGGCATGAAGGCCGGTGATGAAAGTGTCATCAAGCCGACTACAGAGCTGCTGGGTCACATTGGAAGAATGAAGTTTGTTCGCCCGCTGTAAGTTGCTCATTCAAACGTAAAAGCGAAAGACGTCGAACTAACATTGGAATCTTAGGTACCGTAATCTGCAGAAGATCAACCGCCCTGTCGCGCTTGAGACCTTTGAAAAGTACAAGGACTTTTACCACCCTATCTGCCGCGGTATGGTTGAGAAAGACCTTTTCGGCAAGAAGGACAACTAACTTGCTACAACTCGCTTCTTTAAAGTCTTAAAAAACAATCAATGGATAGAGGAAAATAGAATGAGAACTCTTATTTTAAGACTTGGATTTATAGAATGTCAGAATCTGGAGGGTTGGACCAGATTCAATACTGTACAGGACCCATTAAGCTCACGCCGCAAAGATAATAGTAAGATGAGAAACAGAAGGAAGACGATAGGTGCATATAGAGGTCAAAAGACTCAGTTGCCTCCAGCCATCCTCTTGTCAACAGCAGAAAAGCCAAAGATAGGACTGTCAGTGCTGCTTGCCTTACTCAAAGCCATAACCATATCAGCCTCTGACATCTTCGAGATTTCGGCCAGGACTCGGCGCATATACGCTACAACCCACGCGACCTTGGTCCAATCAATGTCTTTACCATCAGGACTTGTAGGGCTCGCCTTCCACAGATTCCTCCACACAGCAGCGCCCAGCACCGCATCGCCCTTGACCAAGCCTTCGTCGTACGCAGCAATAATGCCGCGCCATTGGATAAACAGATCCTTGAGGTATTTGTTGCGGATAGATCGGCTTCCAATATCATGCAAGACATCCATGCGATGCTCGGCATTGTGTGAGAAGTGATCAATCAAATGGCGGGAGTAGGTCTGGACGCTGTCGCGGGTGGGAAGGGCGCGAAGCCGAACGGTCAAGAGATACATGTGTAGGAAGGTGATTTGCGACCAAGTAGAGAAGGTAGGTGTAAGACCCAGCTCTGTTTTTGAAAGTCATGTCAATGCTGCTGCCTCTTACCAGAAGGGAAATCAATGTCGGAAATTATCACGAGTCACTAACCTTGATACCACCAACTATCACTGGTGCCCAGGTGCTCACCCGACTCGGTCAAAGGAACCTCAACGCCCTTCTGCGTCGCCTGAGGAACCTTGTAGTCTGCCTGACTCGAGCACGCATCGAAAAGCTTCTGAGTCATTCCATATGCGACGTAGGTTTCAGCGGCTCCTGGTATAGTCGAGGCATTCCGGATAAGACCGTGTGATCGTGCGGGGAGAGACAAACGAAATGCGGAATCACGGCCGGCTACGTGAAGGGTAGAGGCCGAATTGGTGGATGTCCTTAGAGCAGTTTTGAGGCAAATGCTTCCTGTAGACGACGAAAGAGACCGGGTGGACGGCTGCTGTGGTTTTAGTGCTAAGGAATTAAGCATATGGGTCACAATGCCACTTACTTTAAGAGATGAGGTATGGGACCTGCGCGCTTCCCGCGCGCATCTTGTTATCATTCGAGTGCTCGACATGTTCATTTGTTGCTGAAGCACTGATTTCATCGTCGGCCAGATCTTTTTGGATTCAAGCGGTGTTTGTCTTGTTTGCTTTATTGAGCTCTGCTGGCCAATCATCGGGCACTGAATTAGTACATACCAGCATATCATGGAATATAATCTAGAATATAACCTTAGAAGTCTTTAAAACGGTAGTAAAGAAACGATTCATAATTCACGATCCAGAGATGATATTACTTGATTTAATTATAGGGAAGATGCCCAGTTGGCTGGGGTGATATATAATCAAACGTAGCCTGATAATGAGACTTAATAGGTCGTTTCATAAAATATGATTCTTTCTTTTTATTTGATGTATCTGTTAATTCGATATCTCACCGAGAGCTGCACTTGGAGTTTGAAGATTAAAGATTGGAAAAAAGGATCGATTGACGGTTTAGTTTATCCATCAAGAACGACTCGTTCTGTTCGTTTCTCGACAACAGGAAGCAGCTCCGACAACTTATTGGCATCTCGCATCAAAGCTGGGATATCATCTCGAGCAGTCGCCAAGGTCTGTGATCAGTCAGTAAATTGATATTCCAAGATTGACGTCTGGGTGATCTACCTTCCTGGCTTCCTCATAGGAACACTCCTTCGATTGATAGTCCCGGATCACTTCACGGCTTTCAAAATCAACATACACTCGAGTCTCTCGAACCCGAATCAGTACATTATCAAGTCTCATAAAAAACCGTTGCAGTAGAAGCAAGCGTTCTGGCATGACACGGATCTTGCAGCTGAGAAGAGCAATGCCGTTGTCAGCGAGTTCGTCTTCGTAGAGATCAACTTCGTCGAAGAAGAGGATAGGATCTGGACGTTTCAGTAACTCGATGGGAATTTCATTTGTGGTTTCTTCGAATGCTTTCGCATTGGGGCTTAGGGTGCCCTTGTAATCGGTGCTGTAGGACCAGTCGAATGGTTTCACGATTTCTTTGATGCCCTCGTGGGTCTTCTCCCTATTCGGTTCAGATAAATTAGCGATTTTGAGTAAAATGGGTGTCGACAAAATAAGATCTCACCTGCTCTTCTGCCACTCTTTGGAGTACGCAACCTGCAACATGGACTGTCCGGTCTTGTCTACTAAATCTAAGGCATCAAATGCGTTGAAGTTGATTCCCCAGCCGCTCTTCTCATGCTCGATCATCACGTAGTTATCACCAAAAATCATCTCTGGTGGCGCAATTCCCAGCTTTTGTGTCATCTCATCGATAGGGTCTGCCTTCAGAATTGGGAGCTTCTGTGTCGAGATCCGAAACCCTTTGATAACTGTCTGCTGCGGCCTTTTGGTAGGATAGACGGCCGCAAAGCCCTGGGGCGCCGCCGTGGGAGGTTTAGAAGTCATGATAGCATTAGATCATTTCGTCATGAAGGGAAAATCGTTATCTCGTCGATAATGGTTTTAGTTATGAGTAGTCTAAGCCCCGCGGGCGGAGAAAGAGGCGGGCCGATATGTTGCTGGGGAAACGGCTGAGCTATGGTACCCAAAACATCAGTTCCCACCGTCTCCATTTTCTCCATCTTCACATCTCCAATCAACAACTGCAAGCACTCCAACCAAACCATGATTGCTTGATCTAAAAGTCCAATTTGGCTTGTATTATTCCATAAAAACTGGTTGCTCATTCATCTTTCAATACTTTTCCCTCCTCAAGCACTCTACGAATCTCTCATAATGGCGACCAAGACGCTTGAGGCCCAGTTCAAGCACTTGTCCATGAAAGAGGACAAGGAAAACACTAATGAACGTACCTATGGAAAACCAAAGGTACATCCTTGCATTGTCCTAAAAAGAAGTCACAGCATACTGACGCTGTATTCAAGGGCACCTCAACAGCCTTGTCCATCCCCTCCGGACTTGGGTCAAGCCAAACGGTCCCCAAGAGTCAAGGCGCCTCCAGCCGAGCCCATCTACTGAAGCTCGCACTTCAAAATACCAATGATAACAAGGTTAACTCCATGAATGTCGCATCGCCTAAAGGCTCACAGGGAACATTGGTAGCTCGGAACACCGACGAGAATGGAGAGCCTCGTCTCTCGATCCCATTGTATGAACAGCCCTCTGCTCCTAGGGAGCTGCACCTCGGAATGTTCGAGATTGGCAAACCTCTGGGTAAGGGCAAGTTCGGACGCGTTTACCTTGCCAAGGAACGGTCTTCGGGCTTTGTTTGCGCTCTCAAGGTGCTGCACAAGTCTGAACTGCAACAGGGCGGTGTTCAAAAACAGGTCCGACGTGAAATCGAGATCCAAAGTAATCTGCGTCACCCTAATGTCCTGAGACTCTTTGGTCATTTCCACGACAGCAAGCGCATCTTCTTGATTCTTGAATTCGCCGGAAAGGGTGAATTGTACAAACACCTGCGCAAAGAGCATCGGTTCCCGGAATGGAAGGCCGCCCAGTACATTGCCCAGATGGCCGCAGCTTTGAAGTATCTGCATAAAAAGCATGTCATGCACCGGGATATCAAGCCCGAGAACATCTTGGTTGGTATCCACGGAGAAATCAAAATCAGTGATTTCGGTTGGAGTGTGCATGCTCCTAACAACCGACGCCAAACGATGTGTGGAACTCTCGACTACTTGCCTCCAGAGATGTTGAAGCAGGGTCCCTCGCAAGAAAAGTTTTACAGCGAAAAGGTTGATCTGTGGAGTCTCGGTGTTTTGACTTATGAATTCCTTGTTGGAGAGGCTCCTTTCGAGGATACACCTGTGATGACCCAACGACGAATTACCAGGGCAGACATGTCGGTGCCATCATTCGTTAGCCCAGAGGCAAAGGACCTGATTAAAAGAGTAAGTTATAATCTATGACTCATCATAATACCACAATCCCTAACTGAATGATAGCTCTTGGTCCTTGATCCCGAAAAGCGCATACCACTTGATGAGATCCAACGTCATCCCTGGATTGTCAAGCATTGTGTCAAGGATGTAAAACGATCCTCAATTCCTCCAAGGACAGCAAAGCATGAAGCATGACATATTGGCGTTCTTTTCTTCTCTTTTTCTTTTTTGGGTTGATGGAGTTTAGTGCATTGTTTGGAGTTTCAAATCCCCTGGAGTAAGGAGGCGTTTTGGGATATGTTCCGGTTTTAATCTTCATTTTCATCCAAGGCCAATCAAATATGGTTACATTCTCGAACTTTACAGTGCAGAGGAGACATGGTATAGAAGTCGAGCAGTATCGTAAATTTGTAAAGGAAGCAATTGAAGGGGCTCGGTATGGTATCTTTTCACCGAGAAGAGTAAGGGAATGATGTCGAGAACCAAGGACCTCGGACCTGGCTATGGAAAAGGTGTGCGCTTTGCATGCCAAGGTGACCACGAGTATTATGGGCTTGATACCCACAACCTTGGGCTTTATGTGGGAAAGTCTTTCTGGCGATCTTGACTTCACACCACAGCATCAAGATGAACTTGATATCCTTGGAAACAAATGGTTGAATAAGAGCACGTCTGGAATATGCAGCGACCTCGAGAAGCCCATAAGAGTGAATAAAAAGTTCCTACCTAGGTAGGTAAAGTGAAAGTGAAGCGAAAGTAAAGAAGTATAGAGTAGCCCTATCACCTGTCCTGAGGTTTTTGATACCTTATTCAAGTCTTCTGATATCTTTCTTTCTCCTTCTTTCCTTACTAATAGCCCCGGGCACTGGGCACTGGGCAGCACTATTACGTGCAACTCGATCTACAAACCCCGAACAGCCCTTATATCGTGTTCATCAATCAACCTTGCCTTATCCATGGTCAAAACACCTGCCCTAACAACTTTCAAAGTATCTGAATCACTGATATTTCTGCCGCTTACAATTCCTCAGGTCATTACAATCCATGCAAAAGAACCCTTCTTCTACTGCCAAGGTTCTTCCAGCAACATTGAACGCAATTGCCGTTTCGACTCCCACCAACATCTTTACGCGCTTTGTAGTAAACTCCTTGCCGACGGACTCCTCCAGTCAGGAGAGGATCCTAGATCAAAATTAGGATTGGGTACATGTTGATCGTTACCAGAATATGGATGGAGGAGCATGCTTTCCATGAAAATGCAGTACTGGAGATCCATATGTAGTTGGTTTGAGAACCTTTGCTTGATGGAAACATATTGTTCGAATTGAAGAATTTGCTCTTCACTGCCAATCGAACAGTTCCTCGTCGGATTAACTCCCAAAGTGGGTGACTATTATATTGATCATTTTTATCCAATCTATCGATAGATCTCATCGAATGGCCTTGTATCTCGAAAGCAGCTGTCCCAGACTTCATTCACGACCTGTTGCGCATGAGCCTGATCTTTACAGGTAGGTCGAGCCATAACCGACAGGACAGCTCTTCGCCGAACACATTCTTGATGCTGTTGAGTTAACTTCCATTGTCCTCGACGGAAAAATTCTCTTGACCATCTGCATTCGCCACTAAGCGAACTTGCCCGGATCTGTAACGAGTTAGTCAGTAACATCCCGAGGTCCTAACAGAAATAAACCATACCTCTGCACAAGCTGCATGTCGCAGATTGTCTGTCCAGTTGACCTTAAACCGCAAGTGATCATAGGCATGAACCATTTCGTGAGCTAGTGTATCTTCCAAGTGTCCTTGGTCCTTCATTTCATTGGCACAGATTAAGATACCGAATTCAGGATCGAAGCCACCACCCTTTCGGTCCGTGCATCGACGGCAGTGAATGTTGTGACTGTGGAGATCGCCTCCTAGTTGTCGAATATTATCGCTGAGGAAGCGGATGACGGGGCCTTCGGAGGAAGCTTGTTAGACTCTTTGATAGTAGGAGGATTAAAACGAGATCGACTCACTGTACTGGAGGAGGTAATCACGCTGGCCTTCAACTCGCTTGATATCAGAAGCTTCGTTTCGAATGTCTCGAGCAACGCGGAACTCGTTAATTCCTTCGGAGGTCATCTTGCCCGTCAGGATTCTATAGATATTGCTGAATTGCGACCACGTATCATCTCCAGGAATATAGCCCGTCTCGGGCTTTACATTCACTGGCGCAGCAGCACCTGATGATTGTGAGTTTGACATTTTGTGATTGTAGATTTGTTAAAAGCTCCGGCTTTCGCAAACCAAATATCCGCTCCGCAAGGCGGAAGGCCCTGGCAGAAAGCGGAGATCTTCAATGTAAGTGCATCTAAATCTTGATCCTCAAAACAGTGCGGGGAATATAGACTGTTCAATCTTTTTGTTGTTTTCGAGCGAAGACGAAGCTCGCTCTACTTTCCATTTGACTGGCTCATAGGACAATGACGACTTCAGGGTTGACGATTGTGATAAAACTCGGTGCGGTGATACATTCTTTTCTATGACTCGACGGCCCATATTGACTT
Organism: Penicillium taxi; assembly: GCF_028828555.1. Taxonomy (NCBI): domain Eukaryota; kingdom Fungi; phylum Ascomycota; class Eurotiomycetes; order Eurotiales; family Aspergillaceae; genus Penicillium; species Penicillium taxi. The sequence continues at coordinate 4,213,794 of NW_026643207.1, read as the reverse complement.
TTTTTTCTTTCTCCAGGAACGAGTTCAATCGTTGACGAGAAGAGCCACGAACCTATTCTCTCGATATTGACTTTGATTGTCGAAACGGTAGCAAAATTGCGCAAGGATGGACACCGAGTTGTTCTCGTCTCATCTGGCGCGGTGGGAGTAGGGCTGCGGAGGATGGACGTCGACAAAAGACCAACATATCTGCCCCGGATACAGGTAGGAACCCTTGTCTGATGGATCATGAGACTTGATCTGGACATTACACATGACTTAAGCTTGAACAGCTCTGACGCTTGAATTCTAGGCACTTGCTGCCGTTGGCCAATGTCGGCTGATGAGTCTTTGGGATAATCTCTTCTCACACCTACGAGTTCCTGTGGCGCAAATTCTCTTGACAAGAAATGACATTGCAGATGTAAGGATCTAAATAGATCAATTCGAACTAGATCTGACCCAATACAGAATACCCAATATGTCAACGCCCAAAATACATTCGAGCAGCTGTTCGACATGGGAGTGGTGCCCATTGTGAACGAGAATGATACCCTAGCAGTTTCTGTAAGACAAATTTTCCCACAATTTTTGACACAATTGGAAGCTCAACACTAATATGCTCTTTAGGAAATCAAATTCGGCGACAATGATACTCTCTCGGCTATCACTGCAGCCGCAGTCAAAGCCGACTATCTGTTTTTGATGACCGACGTCGACTGCCTTTATACCACCAACCCACGCAACGACCCAAATGCCAAGCCCATCGAGGTTGTCTCTGACATATCAACTCTCGAGGCTGATGTCTCGTCCGCAGGGTCATCCTTAGGAACCGGCGGCATGAGCACAAAGATCTCAGCAGCAAAGCTAGGAACCAGTGCCGGCGTGACCACAATCATCACCAAGAGCTCCAAACCCGGTAACGTCCACGAGATTGTGAGCTACTTGCAACAAACCCAGGACAGTACAATCGCTGGCGATATCCCTCTCCCTCCCCTCCACACTCGATTCCTTCCATCCGATACCCCAATTCATTCGCGAACATTTTGGTTGCTCCATGGGCTCACGCCCCACGGTACCATATATATTGACCATGGGGCGTATAATGCACTTCTCAACAAAGCCAGTCTCCTTCCGGCAGGTGTCGTTGCTGTTGAAGGCCACTTTGGGCAACAGGACGCAGTGCGCTTAGTTGTTGTGGAACGACCTTCTTCAGATGCTCTGGATGGAGATTTTGCTCATCACGCCCAGGAGCCGAAGGAGGTTGGCCGGGCTATTGTAAACTACGGCAGCATTGAAATTGCCCATATCAAGGGTCATCGAAGCAACCAGATTGCAGCACTTCTTGGATATGCAGATAGCGACTATGTTGCGCTGCGTGACAACATCTCTTTCCATCCCGAGGACCGACACAGTCACCCGGCAACTCCCATAACACCCGCATTGGAGGAATGGAAGTCTTGATGAGTACACGAATCGTTACGAAGATGGATGAGGCAATGCATAGAGGAAGAAGAATTTCAGCATATTATTAAGAATACAGCTCGGCTCGGTCATGATTTTCAAAAGTTCATCCCTATCTATTTTCCAAATGATACCAATCGAGGCAGGCCAGTTATTTTTATATTTTTATATTTTTGGGAAACTGGATGGAGTAATATGAAGAAACATGTTGAAACATAGTCAAGTAGCGATGATAAAGGTACATAGTCCGGCGCAATTAATGCTTCACACGCTCCATCCAATCTTGCATTCTCTTGTTCAAGGTTGGAGCAGCAGCGGGAGCAGCCTGGAACAAATTAGACTATGAATAATAGACTATTGAGTGATATACATACCGTATTTTCAATGCTTAGGTCAGTCCAAGTTGAGGCCGCATTATCCGTATACTGGACCGTTGGGGCCGGGAGATACGTAGTAGCGATTGTGAAAGGGAAAGGCGGAAACTGAGGTGTGGGCGTCTTGTTCGCTGGTGGAATAGTGGTACCTGCTCGCTTGGGCGCGGGGGCATACCTGGTTAAGCCCGTCTGCTCGCCATATGGAACAATGTGTGGGTCGAGTCGTTTCCGCAATTCATGTTCGATATCATTGGCAATGGTTGGTGTAGGGGATTTGAAAGGCTCAATCGGATCCTCGATGTTCAAAGTTGAGTCATTGCAGTGAGGTACCCTCTCTGCCTCTATGAGGTTTGAATCACCCGCTCTAGACCATGTCAAGGCCGAGGGCTGCATCGACTGAATAGCATCTACCACTTTGGAGGAGAATGAACCCTTCATGTTGGTCAGGGTGAAATGAGATGTGAATCCGGATAGTGAGTTATCTTTTGTTGAAGGGACGATCTTCAAGAAGCTGATATTGGTTAGCAAAAAGGTCCTCCTATATCATGTTGGTATGGCGCATACTATGCATTCAGGCCATTTCCTCCGACACCCTGATCGACTCGGAATGACACCCAGTCACCAGGTGCGTAGATGCCATATTCAATGACTTTCTCGAGAGGCTCCTGTTCAATTCATAGTAATTAGCCAAAGTCGACAGAATCTATAGAATGGATAAACTACATATTCACCCGTAGTCTCGTCACCAGCGCAAAGCCAGAAGTCATAGCGCGTAGTGACTGTACCCTCGAATCCCCAAACAAGACGCACATCATCTCGACTATCAAAGGACAGGCCACTTGTAGTCTGGGCCGAAACCACAGTTAAAACAGAAAGAGCCGACCACAATCGATGAAGCTTCATGCTGGATTGGTGAGAGAAGAGCACATTGAAGAGACAACATGACGAAAGCGAGGAGCAAGTCCTCTTCCTTCAACCCTTTGGTCCATGGTATGTGACATTCCTCGATATCCTTGAACAAGTTGTGTTGTTCCCCTTTAGTAGAAAAGGGAAATGATATACATCACGATAAGTCATGGTCCGTGCTATCGGCCGCCACTACCATTTTGGCCTCACGCCAACTGTTTCTTTCACCAACCGCTTCTTCCACCAACATCATGTCGAGTCAAGAAGGTGTTTGGTCTTTTGCGAAGACCGTTATAACGTTCCTTTTCGATGGAACTCCAATCTCAATCTTGATTGCCTTACTGGTCACTCTTAGTTTGCCCATTATTTATCACATTGTATTGTTCCGCAAGAGAGCGTCGCCGCCCTCCTGTAATTTTTTGCTTTTGGGCCCAAGTGGAGCTGGTAAAACAGCTTTTGCTACTCTAGTAGGTTCAGAAAATTAATCTCCATACATTTTTATATACTTACCCATCTATCATACAGCTTGAATCCAAGTCCTCTTTAGCTTCCCAGAAGGCGCATCTCACCCACACCTCTCAGACATCGACACTTGTAACCGTTAAACTACCACCGACCGTCCCAATAGCGTCAAATCAATATCGATCTGTTAATGACTCCTCATTAAAAGATGCCGCGAACGGAACCAATTATTGCGTGAAGGACACACCAGGCCATGGCAAGCTCCGCGCCGCTCAGGGCATCGCCGAACTCCAAACAATGGCTATGTCAAAGGACGCCAAGAATAAGCTCCGCGGAGTGGTTTTCATGGTTGATACCGCAGCCCTGGTAGATGAGATCATCCTGCGCGATACTGCAGCCTATCTGCATGATGTGCTTCTAGTCCTACAGAAGCGAGAGTTGAACTCGTCGAGCAAAAAGCTCAGCGAGATCCCCGTTCTAGTGGCCGCGAACAAGCAAGACCTTTTCACTTCCTTGCCTCCTGGCTCGGTACGAGAGAAGCTTGAGGCTGAGATCGATCGGATCCGCAAATCCAGGACCAAGGGCCTATTGGATGCCAGTATGGATGCTGGGTTGGACACTGAAGAGGATATCCTGGGTAACGACTATGCGCAGGGTGTCTTCAATTTCAAGATGCTTGAAGAAGACACCGGTGTTAAGGTGGAGGTTGTTGGTGGTGCCGTCAAGGGCGACCAGCAGGAGGAAACTGGATCCGGAGTTCGTCGCTGGGAAGAATGGGTGGGTACGTGTCTGTGATACATGGCCCTTTTTGCTTCAATCTACCCCTACCTGACATGAGCGGATTTGCTATGATTCATCTGGTTGTACATACATGGGCTATGCTCTTGCCCCAGAGGATCTGAAGGAACCCGTCATTTCGATAAAATGACTCGCTTGTCATAGTACTGGTCACGTACTGGTCAAATTTTTGAGTACTGCTTTTTATACCCTGGGCCCATTCCGACCATGATTATTAAAGATCCAGCACTTAAATGCAATCTCGTTATCTTGATAGTGACGCTATTTCTCTTTACTTCCTAGAGTCTGAGCCACATGGGTCTCGATCCAGTCCTAAATATTCAAAGTCAGCAAGCTCACCTAGGTCCATCAGGGGAATGTGTACGCATACCCATAGACTAGACCCTAAATTCGGATCTTGGGCCATCGGACTTGGATCACCAGGAGTAGCAACAGGTAAAAAGTACCGACCACGAAGATTTCTGTCCCGAACTTGGTCACTTGTGGCAAGATAAATGGCAGTAGCAGCGCCATCATCCACAGTCTGACCGCACAGCCTGCCCACAACCCGCATACATGAGCCGATAAAGGACCCAAAATAAGAGCTCCAGTCATTCCACTGATTAGTGACAATATTACCAGGGAAATACGAGTTAACGTAGATATTCTCACTAGATGGATGTGAATGCTCTGATTCATCCTGCAGTCGACGGCTAAATTCCTTAGCAAGAAGAATGTTCCCCAGCTGTGAGCGCCCATATCGCCACATCCCATCGAAAAGGACGGGCCATTTGACACGTGAAGGGGAAGCCAACAGCTCAAAATCAATTTCACGACAGAGCATATGCAGACTAGAACTTGTAAAGATGACCCGACTGCCAACCTTGCTTGAAGTTGAAGAAGCAGCATTCCGCAAAAGAGGGAGGAGACGAGTGACGAGAACGAAATGTCCGATACAGTTAGTTGCGAAGATGCGGTCAATGTTATGCGGAGAACGTTTGAATTGATATGGAACTCCCAGTCCTGCATTGCAGATTAGGATATCGACCTTGTCTGTTTTTTTGCTTGATATGTTCAGTGGCGGCGTGGACGTTGTGAATATCGCCCAAGTCACATTGCACAAATTCCACTCGGGAGTCATGTTCTCCGAGATAGATTCCGTTTCTGTGTTTCCATTCTTGCCGTGTGGAGTGAAAGGTTTCTGCACTTCTTGCGAGGATTATTGCTTTTGCGATCCCGTGTAGTAGAAGTTGCGTAGTAATTTCTATATCGGTCAGGTCATATCTATGTATAGGGACGGTTTGCGTTGGAACGATGAATGAGGCCCCCATGGATGATATAAAAGAGATTTGAAGTACCTTTTCCGATGCCAGCTTGCCCTCCCTGGTACTAATTAGTACTCGCGCTGTTGGAAAGAGACCAGGGTCCGTACCGTTACCACTGCCACTTTTCCATCCAAGGCCGGCGTATCATGCAGTGAAAAGTTTCTGTAGGTGAATATTCCAGTCATTTTATAGCGAGGAACTGATTTTACCAGCTTTGTGCATTGAGAGGTTGAGGAGAGTAGAAGGGGCTAGATATGTAGATGCAGTTGACTACGTCATTGCCGTCCCCACGACACCAAAACAAAGTGATAGCCAACTTTGAAAACAAAGAGGTTGTTGATTCTACCTAGATATTTCGATATCTTTAACGGTATTCCGCGCTGTATATCTATGTTTCTAGGTGTCGAGACCCTCCAAGCAACGCCGATCCCAATAAACTAAGAGCTGGACATAAAAAAGGCATGAAATGTTCAAGCTTCGACAAAGACGCTTCTTAACATGCAGGAAGCTAAAGTGATGATTTACGCGCTGGCCTTATCATGGTGGAGCAACCAGCCAAGCAGATCTACCTTTGTGACAATAGCCAGCGGTTTCAATGCGCCACTCTCGTCCTTCTCAGTAACTACAGCGGCACTATTCCACTCAAGGAATCGGTTGAGGACATTGAGAGGAGTGTCCAATGTGATCTCTATGAACTGGCGACGTTTTGGGCCTTTGAGCTCACCAACGCCCATGTCACGAGGGTCGGTGACGACCTCGGGAATCTTGGAGAAATCGAACATCACCTCAGTGACAAGGCTCTTTCCAGTGGCCCGACCATGGGTCAATCGGCTGAGGATGTTACCCAGAGTTACAAGGCCTACAAGCCTGCGTCCAGAGGATGCGAGCACGGGAAGCTGGTCGAATCCTTTGTCGCGCATGATCTCGATAGCGGCTTCACACGAGAAGGTGGAAGTCACCGCGGTGATTGGTTTCAAACGGAGAGCACTGACCTTTGCACCGGCCAGAGGGTCTGGCGAAAACGGAGAATTATTGGATTCTTTGGGAGGAGGGGCCGATAGAAGGTCGTTGGCGGCCAGCCAGTCATCATCCGCGAACTGATTTAGTTAGCATCAAAAGTGATTTAAATAGGGGATACGATTTGAATCACCTTGGAGAGGTAGCTTCGAATACTGTCGGGAAGAATAACAACCACGACATCACCCTTGGCCCATTTCTTCTCCTGGTTGGCCTTCACCAAAGCGGCAATAGCACTTCCACTGCTACCCCCGACAAGGAGACCCTCCTCAGCGATAAGACGACGTGAGTACAAGAAAGACTCCTTATCTTCGGTCTTATACCACCGGTCGACAGCATTCTGGTCCAGAACGTCGGGGATAAAGTCGTAACCAATACCCTCTACCTTGTAGGGTTCATTGGCATGGGAGTCATTCAGGGAGGTTGGTAGAGCAAGAATAGATCCGAAAGGATCAGCAGCGATCACCTCGACGTCGGGGTTGTGTCCCTTGAGACCGCGAGAGAGACCAGTGATAGTACCTCCAGTTCCTGCACCAGCCACAATCGCCTTAATTTGACCATTGGTCTGGCTCCAGATTTCTTGGGCAGTTCCATACTCATGGGCATTAGGATTGTCATCGTTGCCGTATTGATCAAGGATGTGAGCGTTGGGTAGCTCCTTCTCCAGACGCCTGGCGACTCCAATATGGGATTCAGGTGAATCGAATGCAGCTTCGTTGGGGGTTCTAATAATAGTTGCATTCAGGGCACGCAGAACAGACACTTTCTCAGCCGACATCTTTTCGGGAAGAGTGATGATGGTCTTATAGCCTGAAGCAGGAAGGAATTAGCCTCTATAACCATTTGCTGGCAGATTAAACTAACCCTTGACAGCAGCAACCAGCGCCAAACCAATACCACTGTAGATATATGTGAGCCAGATCTGTTCAGTCTATCTATTAGTAAGACCTACGTGTTACCACTGGTTGGCTCGATCAAGGTATCGCCGGGCTTGATTCTACCAGAGCGCTCTGCCGCTTCAATCATACGAAGGGCAATGCGGTCCTTAACACTGCCACCAGCATTGAAGTACTCCAACTTGGCGTAGACGGTGGCATCGATTCCTAGACTGTGGGGAAGGCGGTTCAATCGCACGAGGGGAGTATTGCCGATTTGTTGTGTTATGTTATCCAGCGTGTTTGCTGAACCGGCAGGTTTAGTAGCCATGGTTATGAATGATGGACAGTGAGACTTAGATGTGATCTCAACCGAATTATAAGATGAAGAGAAGAGAGAATATGTCGCCAGATAGTACGATCTTGCGACATGGAATGCTTTGGGCCCACCCCGATTATAACCGACTCCCGCCCCCGGACTTATTAGTAGTGCCAAGATCTTAACATCCGCAACCATCTGACTTATCCCGTGACTTAAATATCGAAGGCACTGCTAAGATCAACCCCTCTAAAACGGATCCTCAACGCCTACGGACGACAATACAATGATTACTTTCAATTTTACCGGATCTTGCTCACTCCCTCGTCACTTTCGCTCACTGAAAATGTGGTTACTTAGGAGGGGTATACATTATTATTACCCCGTGTCCTGATGTTAAGGATAACTTAGAGGCTATAGAAGCCCTCAAGCCTAGAATGATAACAAATTCGCCGCCATTCAAGTGAAGCTCAATCTAAATAATAGATCGGTGGGAAGACAAAAATCTAGATCTATATGGTTGGTCGAAGCAACGAATCAACGAGATGAGATGAAATACAGGGATCAGATGCACGTGATATAGCTGAAAGGATTGAGGGGCTGAGGACTCAGGGCTAAGGGCTGGCTTACTTCCACATTACTGTTTTCCCCTCTGGCATTTGCTACTGAAGCTATTCCACCATGGTGAGAAGTGAGCTAGTGGAGGACATGAAATTGTCCACCAAATTTTATCCAGATGCGACCCACCACTATCTTTATCAACCGGACTATAGCCAAGACAGAGCTAGATGGCAAAAGACGGAGGTTTAGAAAAAGCAGAGACTACTTGGTCAAGGGGGGTATGGAAGCGTTTGGCTTGAAAAATGTATGAGCGAAAATACTATTAAGCTACGGGCTGTGAAGGTCATTACTAAGCCAACAAATCCTTCATATCGTAAATACTGCGATCAGGAACTAGAAGCTATTGCAAAGTTTTCTCAGATAAAGGTCAGCCCTACGCTACTGGATTTCAGAAATAGATGCTGATATTTGTTTTTAAGTACCGTGGCTTATTTGTGAGATCTCTTGGGTGGTTCGAGAACGATGACTCTATTTTCATTGCAATGGAACATATTGAACATGGCGACCTCCAAAGTAAGTTGACAGGTCCATTGCCTGAAGCCGAAGTTCGACAGATTTCTATTCAGATCCTAAGGGGTCTTCAGCACCTTCATAACAACCGCTTTATTCATCGAGATCTCAAGCCCGAGGTAAGTGAATTGATTATCACCAACAGAGTGAATGTCTAAAAAGTCTTTTTACTAACTTTCATCAGAACGTCTTTGTCATAGCAACAGGTCCTAATTGGTGGATCAAAATTGGCGACTTCGGGTTCAGCAAACGTTTCGATGAAACGAATATCACAGCAACACAGGTCGGCACCCCGCGTTTTATTGCCCCTGAAGTGCTTCAACTTTACCCTCCGGAGCTAAATGGCCAGAACATCAATCATCGCTCCACCTATAGCGTCGATATATGGTCGTTAGGTGTGATGTCGTTCTTTATGCTCACCCACTTCTATCCATTCCCGAAACTTCAAGACCTGTTGTCATATGTCCAAACTTCAGACTTTCCAGAAAGTTCATCGCTATCTTCTATCAGCAGGGAAGCTTATAGCTTTTTAAAGGGTCTACTAGTGGCTGATCCGTCAAAGAGGATGTCTGCCGAAGAGGCCTTTGAAAGCCCGTGGCTGAAAGAAGATCCGTTGGCTTTTCCCTCCAGCATAGAGCAAAGAATGATCTCAGGCTTGTCTGAAACTTCAAATTCAACAGAAGCTTCAAAATCTTGGAATGCTCTGAGTGAATCCTCAGATGTGACTATATCAGAACTTAATCTTCCAAATCTGCAACTCTCAATCCCGATAGAAGGCGACCAAAGTCGGACCCCAATTAACAACAATGCTTCCCTTGATTGGTTCGCCAGAGGGGAGTCTTTTTACAGGACAGGACATTATGTAGAAGCTGAAACGTCGTTTCGAGTGTCCTTTGAGGGGAAAAAAGTGACACATGGTATTGATCATGCCGAAACACTTTGTTGTTTCTATTGGATAGGCCGGGTTATCTATGTTCAAGAAAAATATTCCGAAGCCGAAGGAGTTTTTCGACAAGTCTATGAGAGAAAGAAGGAGACCCTTGGTGCAGATCACGCTGATACACTCGATTCTCTCCATTGGACAGGTCTTACCCTCCACGGTCAACAAAAGTATGATGAGGCCGAGGCGACATTTCAACGGGCAGCTGAGAGACGAAAGGAGACCCTCGGTCCATATCACGCTGATACACTTCATTCTATCCATTGGATAGGCCGAGTTCTCTATGATATGAAAGGGTTATCTGAGGCCGAAGCAGCCTTTCGACAAGCCTATGAGAGAAGGAAGAAGACCCTTGGCGCATATCATGCTGACACTCTTTATTCTCTACATTGGATTGGACTTGCCCTCCATGGCCAAATAAAGTATTACAAGGCCGAAGATACTTTTCGACAGGCCTATGAGGGCAAGATTAAGACCCTCGGTGCAGATCACGTTGATACACTCCATTCTCTTCATTGGACTGGCATCGTACTCTTTGATCTACAAAAGTATGATGAGGCTGAAGAAACCTTTCAATTGGTCGTTGAGAGACGGATGAAGACCCTCGGTGCAGATCACCCTAATACACTCAATTCTCTCCAGTATCTGGGTCTTGCTCTCTTTAGTCAAGAAAACTATGTTGAAGCTGAAGGAACCATTCGAGAAGCCTTTACGAGAAGAAAGAATACCCTTGGCTTAGACCACGCCGACACACTTTTCTCTCTCTGTTGGATAGGCCTTGCCCTCCATCGTCAAGAAAAGTATTCTGAGGCCGAAGCAGCCTTTCAAGAGGTCTTTGAAAGACGAAAAATGATTCTCGGTATAAATCACGCTGATACTCTCGAGTCTCTTCAGTTACTGGAAATAACTAAGGAGAGAGAGAGGAAAAAGTCAGTGATGGGCCGAATTAAAAGGATTTTTCAGCGGAACTATGGGAGTCCAGAGTATAAATGTAAACAATATCTACCTAGGTACTCTCGAGGATAACAATAGATATGGCTATCGACCTCGATGGGTAAAATACTCGACTTACCGACGAGGCGTCCTTTCAACTTTGGAAGGTTAATCCCCGGGTCTGAGCTGAGTTCTTCACTGAGCTCTAAACCGTGTTTTGCCAGTTGAATATTGAATTGCACTTCAATCTCCCAAGGTCGATTTTACCTCACTTCCACCTTTTGCTCCGCTTTCACTAAATGAGTGTGCGCGTCGGCAATTATAAAATTTTAACCTTTGCAATATTCCCTACTAGCTTGGGGATACCGGCGCTGACACCCTGAACAGAGCTCGGTGTGCATATGTCCTTAACGTCACGCAGGAAGAAATATTCGGCCCTTCATCCAAATTTCCAAAACTTTTGTCTGGTTGACGGTTTTATAGATTCCGGGCCCAAGACACGGCTTGAGCGGACACATAGAACTGCATAATGAAGCAAATATGGTGCACCTAACAAACCTCGTGTTACTAAATCTGGTCAATATTACTTTGGTATGTCTTGTTTCAAATGTATTTAGCCTCATATGTGCGTCAGAAGCTAGAGATCACTGTGGATGTCATTACAACCTTGATTGGCATAAAGTTGTGATATCGCGGGCTTCAGTACTCTTAAGTAGGAAGTTAATTGCTCCTACTTCTCTTATCGATACTGTAACCGACCGTCGACGCTCAGCCAGCACAGATGGTGCATAATTATCTTACTGGGCGTGAGCAAGAATTCACAAACCTCATCCACAGACGTAACCATTGACATAGGTATTGACTTAGTCCGGCAAAAAAGTTAAAAAGTGGGACCGGGAGGTGGGGCGGTGAAGGCCCTGGTATAAAACACTTCGATCACTTCCACGGATTTCCTCTTCTTCAAGCGACTCTACGTACGTTCAATCCCCCCTTAAGGTCTTCAACACTCTTGAATCCTTACTAACTTTATCCCCCCTACAGTTCAAAGAATCTCTTTAGAGTAGACGTCTCCTTTCTAAACTCTTTATAAGAGCCACAGAATCTCCACCCTTGCTGATGACTATATGTCCTCGATGCCCTAAAGTGAAGCCTTTTTACTTCCGCCTCGACTAATATACCTACTGCTTGCAGTGTGCGTGTTTTGATCTAGGAAGTGGTGATGATCTTAACCTGGTCTCGATATCTGATTTCGGTCGGTCGGTCCTGGTGGGTGTCGAGGAGGTCTGAAAGGTTCAAAATCTGCTGATTTTGACTGTACGGATTATTTTTTGCTTATCGTTTCTAATTTAATGAAAACTCTTCAATATCTCCACTTTAAACGCAAGACCGTACTCCGTATCAGTAAATAAATTATTAATGTGGCTGAGACAATGTGGCTTGGTGGTTGTATTCCTCGGATTTCTCCACCTACTGTAGGCTACCCCTAACTGGCTTCTCCACGGTTTAAAGTACCTAGCTTACCTTACTTAGGTATGAGACGATGGCTCTGATTCGTCACAAATTGAAGCATTCTGAGTGCTGTGCTATCTATAGAGTAGATCAATACTTGTCGTCAATTTATTACCAGTAAAATCGTTAAATACGAAATATGAAATTCGATCTCGATTCTCCAATCGCCAATGCCAAGTACGCCAAGATCTCTTGGCTTAATTTCAAGTGTGCTGTTTGGCTGCAGCTTCTGATGCCAGCTGTAAACTCCCCCTTCTCATAAACTTGCTTGTCCCCCTTGTCTTCCTCCATGTATAATCATTTGCTTTGAAGTTTCTCACTTTACTGGAAAACTCCATAGGATTTGGAGCAACATTTAAACTTGAACATCTATTTTCTCCGAAAATCTTCATCTACATCTTTCGACCTTGGCTAGCTCCAATATGGGCTCGGTCAGATCAGTCGCATCTGCGACACGAGATATCAACGGCTACCAACATGAAGCTTTTCATGAGAAACCAACACAGGATACAAATCTACCTCTACAACCAAAAGATCACCCAAGTCGATATGTACTTGGATTATTCCGCGTCAACAGTGCTGGAGAGAGTGGACGGACAGGGTTCCACTTCATCCATTTCTGCCGAGTGATTTTCCAAAGCGTCTGTTCAATGTCGATGATGGTCAATATACTCTGGCCCTTTGTCCCCGCCGCTATTGCAATTCACTTTGCCCGGCCTGATCTCCATGTTTGGGTCTTCGCCCTCAACTACATAGCCATGGTCCCATCGGCAAATGTCCTTGGATTTGCTGGCGGTGAATTGGCAAAGAAACTACCAAAGACAATGGGTGTCTTGCTAGAAACTGCTCTAGGCTCGTCAGTCGAGCTTGTGCTGTTTATGGTTTTGTTACACAGAGATGGAGAAAGCGGTCAGGGTGACCTGATTCCTGTCATCCAGGCCGCTATTCTGGGCTCGATCCTGGCTAACTTGCTACTTTGTCTGGGCACGTGTTTCTTTGTTGGCGGTCTAACACGAAACGAGCAAGTCTTTCATGAGGCGGTTAGTGAAGTTGGATCGGGTCTGCTACTGGTGGCAGGCTTTGGCCTGTTGATCCCAAGTGCTTTCTACTCTGCTCTTAAATCATCAGTGAATGAGGAATTCACCCTGGTTATGTTGGACGATTTTGCGCTGAAGATCAGTCGTGCCACCGCCGTCATTCTTCTGCTGGCCTTCGTGACGTGAGTTTTGACCAATATAACTTTCGAGTGGCTCGATTCGCTAACTTTATGATAGATACCTTGTTTTCAATCTGCACAGTCACAGCTCAATCTTCGACGATATCCTGGAAATGGATGAGGCAATGGATGCGGACCATCATGAAGAGATGCAGAGAAAAAAGCTCACCTTTGTAGAATGCCTGGTCGCCATTGTGATCTCTCTGGCATGTGTCAGCATGTCTGCCGTATTCTTGGTGCAGGAGATCAAATACATCGTAGCCCGTGGTGTCTCCGACAATTTCCTGGGTCTAATCCTGGTCCCGCTGGTTGAAAAGGCCGCAGAACATCTCACGGCTGTCGACGAGGCTTGGGATAACCAGATCAACTTTGCACTCTTCCATTGCCTGGCCCCATCTATCCACACTGCACTTCTGAATGCCCCACTTGCAGTTCTTGTGGGCTGGGGCTTGGGCAAAGAAATGAGCTTGAACTTTGAGATCTTCATGGTTGTCCTTCTGGTCTTATCGATCCTGGTGGTAGGAAACTTCCTTAGAGATGGAAAAAGTAATTACTTGGAGGGTGCACTTTGTGTGTTTGTCTATTTCATCATCGCTGTCACAACCTGGTTCTATCCCAGTGTCGAAGTGACTTCAACAAACTAATCCTGATATGGATATGGGTTTAGATATTTTATCATTTTGTACAAATTAAGTCTTCTCTAACTAATTTGAAAAGTTGCAAATTGCCAATCTCCTGGCCGGACCATTCAATTAGACCTTGGAAATAATCTGATTTGCTTATCTTCAATATAAATTTATCTCTTCAGTTTACCGGCTACCTGGGGCTTGATTACTGGTGCTCAATTGGCAGATTTGTATACACTCACGTGACAGAAGAGCGACTGCGACGTGGACGATGATCGATCCTAGTCTCCTGTGAGCTGCCGATCCGCAACATTTAAGTGCGATACTTCATCACAGATAGTGAACCAATTCCATTTTGAAAATTCATACCAGAGCCTCTGGTCCCTACAATAATTACCTAACGTCAGTTTCAAGTTGGACATCTCCGGAGCTCCAACCCACGGACCACGCCCCTCTGAAATATGGAACCCTCCATTCTTACCGACGAACTCATTTCGACGCTCAAGGAACGAGATATTCTGGTTCAACGCGATGTGATAGCATCAGCATTAGAGGATTCGGTCACGGCACCCAATAATGCGGAATGGATATCGAAGCACTTGCGTCCGGAGACCTTGCTCTCTAAAGAAGAGCTGATATTGTTAGTCTACAATGTTGCGATATTCAAAATGCTTTTTGGCTTACCCGTTACCATAGATACTCGAGGCTTGAGAGTACCGGTACTCTTCAATCCATTCTTAGGGACCCCGATCTCAATGCAACGCGACCCTTTCTGGAAGGCGACATTCGAGTCGCAATTGAATCCCTCCAAGCATCGACTGCTGCAATCAACAAGCAGACTAAGCTATTGTCTATACAATGTGAATCGCTGAGAAAGACAATGCGTCGACAAGATGGCTTGGATCAAAATCGAAGTCAGGAGATTGCACGTTTGCGGAAGAAGCATGAAGCTGGAAGACAGAACACGACAGTCGCGGTAAGGATTCTATTTAGAATGGACCGAGAGGAGTAATGGCTAAACGGGTTTAGGCAATCGACCTTTCCAATGAGCTCGAGACCATATTTAGAAGCGAGATGGAGAAGACGGGCACGGAAAACAAAAGGATTTTGTCGACATTATCGACTCAACTTAAGCAAGATGATCAGGTTCTTGCTAGATTGGAGACTATAATGTCTGGGGTGAAGTCAAACAGGGGCGATGCATCTACTGTCAAACGAGCAGCTCATCTCAGTAGCCTCCTGGCAAACTACAGTGCATCAGAAATCCACTGTCGTCTTGATCGGCTATACCTGGAGGCGCTTCACTTTGGAGGCTCCTCTATTCAGCCATCTACAGATGAGTCTGTTGACATTTTGGAGCAGGAATTGGAGTCTTTGTACCCGGAGATTGAGATCTTGGCTCAGATGTCGACTGAACAAGAATTCCATGATCCTGTCCTTCGTGAAATATATAATGAACACAGCATACTTGGCGCAAACTCGCAGCAGAAGTTGGAACAGGTACGTTATATTCTCTTAATTCCTACGCACCATCTTCATCCCCATATCTTGTCACCTATTTTCTCTCCTCCGTACGTATATTGACCTCGTAAAACTTACAGGTTCATGATGCCTTGATTGACATGACCCGTTCCAAACAAACATGGGTAAAAGAGCTCGTAGGACGAGAATCTTCCTGTGAACTTCTGGAAAAACTAGCAACGCTCTATCAAACAGAGGCAGCTAGCCAACTGATGCAGTCATCTTCCCGACGTGACTCATTGAGACGCCGCTCGACCCAGTCAGTTCTACACACAGCCACACGAACTGAAAATCCAGTGCCTGATCAGCCTGCCCTGGAGAACATCCTGCGGCGCAATGGGGTCACGCCCGACTCTGTGCTCCGACCGAGCGCAGAGAATACTGGCGATTCAGCCATGTACGAGAAGAGAATCCACATGCGCGACCTGCTACAAAATCTCGGGATCGGGACGGAAGCTCCCCTCGTGGCCCACCTGATATCTTCGGATAGTGCATTGCAGCTTCTTTCATCCTCTTTGCATGCCAGCTCGCCTTATGCCAAGTCTTTGCGCAACGCCAGTCAAGAAGAAGCTATATTGGGCTTAGAGCGCGAACTTGAGTTAATTCAGAAGGGGATTCAGGGATTGAACCTCGATGTTCTGCACCGACGAGATAAAATGCAGGACCAGTTCCTTGGGCAATGGCGCTAAGTGTGGCATCTACATGATATGCTGCCTAAAGCTTTGATACTGTGAAGTAGGCAAGGATAGATAGGTGCCCCTCTCAAGTATGTATCAGACTCCATCTATGCCGTATCCACTCGTCCTGTGGTCAGGGGTAGATACTTGAATATCACAACGACCAACATCCATCCGAAAATCTGATTCGACAACCCCTGTGGCGGTGCAACGGCTAGTGAATAAGAAGAAGATGACGGAGCCCAAGTATGCGGTAATCAGCAGAAACCATAGTTACCAGACTAGTTCAAACATATTCCCCGACTGATGTAATGACCAAAAAGATTATGAAAATGGCATTGTGTTTGGCTTCAATAAACCCCAAAACTAGGCAACAAGCAGCGCCTCTCATGTGACTCGCCATAGAACACGATATTATCGCCCGAAATACCCCGTATCTTTTCCTGAGCGAGGCTGATTCCGAGGATTCAACAAATTAAATTGTTCTTGAACTGTTGTATTATGTGGTGAAGGCTCTATACACTTGTCACTCGTGGTTCGCGGGTGACTTGCGCGCCGCGCCGTTCCCTGTGACCCGTAACCGTATCAGCCACACCTGGTACATTCATAGATCCAGATGCAGGTGTCGAGGTCATCAATTAACCCTGTGTTTAATTCCCATTAACTCAGGACAGGGATTTGTGCTATTTTATTACAAAATGGACCTGATCACCGCGAATGACCTCGATCTTATGTTGAGAGAAGAGCCTCCATCTACGTGACCCTTTTCCACGTGTACACTAAACCCTACATTCATTCTTCGAAGAAAAAAGGAATTAACAAAGAGGACGAAAATAAATCACCTGAATAAAAGCCCATGACTAGGTATTCTTGATACACGTCAACTCCATAGCTTCTGCTAGCTAGGTAGTTTGTCGACTGGGAGTTACCTTCTTGCCTTTCATACTCGAATGATACCTTTACCTTTTTCAAAGATCCGAAGTTTGTATCTCGACATCCTTATCGACCAAGTGATTCTTCGAAATATTTTCTGCTTTGGCTTTGTCTGATCTTCATTTATACATTGTTATCTTGACGCATCGCATAAGCGAAACGAAATATGCCCTATTGCCCTTGGTTTGGATACAGCCCAGGAGTCTCGGAAAGACTTCGAAGGCAGGTTAGAAGCCACGCATATTATTCCGAACTGGACCTGAAGTTCGGACGGCGTCGGTATGAAGTACCCGGCCAGAAAAAACGAGCCACCAGGCCTAGACAAAGCAGAGCACCAATCTTCCCTCTGAACGAGAGCCGCGATGACGAACGTCCAAGTCGACACCTGCACAGAGAATCAGAGCAATCTACACCAAGGTCTCGGATATTCATAGTCGATCCACCGGGTGAGGATGATGTCGTTGAATTCGTATCTAGACCCCGGGCCCGTTCTTTCTCAAGAGGTCGGAATCCTGAGAGACCACCAGTACGAACTCGCGGTCCCCGACCTACACGGCCAAGGTCACTGTCAAATTCACCAGTCCCTCTTCACCCAGGACAACGCCGTCACTCAGACTGGGAGGTTCCTGCCGTCCGATTCACCCGGGCAACAAGAGAAGAGCGCCGGCAGACCACAACCCTCGAGTCCAGGCACGAAAGCAGGCGCAGGGAACGCTCACGCTCACGCTCACGCTCTCGAACCCGAGAGGAGCGAAAGATCCGCTTTGAAATTCTCAGCTCTCCTCGAAGCCTATCTCCCCCGCCGAGGGGAAGACGGATTATTAGTGTCAGTCCAGCACCAGCAACAAAACCCAGATACCCTCCCAGTCTTGAAAGAAGCCCGCGCAGAGGACTTCGTAGGGGTGCCCTCTTTGACGACATTACGTCTAGTAGACGGGTGGTGAGGCCTGTTGAACCGGGTTGTTCAGATGGACGGCCTCAGAAGGTGCGAATTATTGAACCTAAATTACGTCACGAGGAGAGGGAAAGACTTGTGAGGCGACCTGGCTCGGGCTCATATGAATATCGAGCCCCTCGGAATGTGAAGATCATTTATGTTCAGCGATCATTTTGGTGGACTTGAAGTCTTGACCTTCCTTGTCTTTGTTTTCTTATGCAATCCAAGGTTCCTGTGGGCGTTATCGTCGTGAGTTGTAACATTTTGCTGGGTGTTTATTTGGATGTTTCGATGGAGAAGGACAAGTGAGATTTCCTAGTTAGCGAGCTGTGATTTGAGTTAATTTTAGCAATTTTAGCAGTGAATTTGAAGGATAATTTGATTTGCTGGAGATGAGTTGAGTACGGAGTAATTAACATGACGAAGCGTTTATAAAGGCGGACCGTGCGGTGAATCCAGACCTTATTATTTTGCCTCCCTCATTACCCACCTCTTCCCCTTACCCAAGTCTTCCCTGTTCCTGTTCCATCCTTTACTTTCCTGCATTAAGTTTGCTGATTTAACTTATCGGATCAATGCACGTAATCATGTCTTCCGCTCGGACTCAGGCGCTAATCGTCGCAAGTTACACAGATCCACGATCGATCACCCATTTCACTTCCCTGTCGCATTGCCCTTCCATCACGATTCCTTGAATCGCGCATCAAAGCATCGGAAGTGGTGCGGTCTTAAAATGAGAAATTTAGTTGGAGAGCCATTAACCTGTGAAGGGTCTGCTCTTTGTTCGGACTTGACATATTCCCACGCCGGATAAATCAATGGCGGCTATGACACAAACCGAAAACGCCTCACCGGCGACGCGCGCTTTGGAATTGGACTCACCCGGCACAGAAGAAAATGCGCTCCCACAAATGTCCGGTATGATCTTAGATGATCTTGCACCAGAGTTCGTCCTGCAGCTACTATGTAACAATCTCGACAATCTTAGTGCCCTGGAGCCAAACTCTTCAGGCGTTCAGTCGCCCTCAACAGATCAAGATAATATGAGCAGTATGGACCTACATTTCGGGCATACTGATGGTGCGGGTGGCCGAAGCAAAGGAGAGGCCTTTCAGCTGGCTGTTCTAGCACGTAGATTCCTCTCAAAGAGCGTGCCCCCAATCGCGATCACCGATTACCTGGAACGACTACACCGGTTTTGTCCCATGTCTACCGCCGTGATCCTTGCCGCCAGCTACTATATCACCCGGATGGTGTTGGTGGAAAAGTCACTCTCCGTCACGCCCAAGAACATGCACCGACTTGCCCTTGCAGCCGCTCTTGTGGCCACCAAGGCCCTCGAAGACCTCGGCTACCCGCATAGTCGAGTCGCCAAAGTTGGTGGGGTCAGCGAGCTGGAGCTGTCCAAGTTGGAGATCAGTTTCTGTTTCTTGTTGGATTTCGACCTCTATATGACCGAGGAGAAGTTGATTCTCGAAGCGATGCTACAATTGAGGTCACAAGGGACCCGAATTCCCCGTTGATCTTCCCGAGTTTTTGACTCGATATCTCAGCCATCTTTTGTAATTCTGTTTTCATATGAGCCCACAAAGCCGCATCATATTTAATTATTCGACATGTACTAGGAATCTAGTCAGGAACTTTTTTCAATGCGGACTCGGAAATACGGCAGCCTAAGGAGGCTGAGTAATTGATGTACGGAATATTTTTAGACATAAAAGATCAAGATCTTTATCCACGCTAATTGTAGAACTTGGAGTCTGAGCAATTATTGGGATCATATTCGGATAATCTATTGATTTGAAACGGTGTACAGAACTCGCTGCCAGCTGCACATCATTGAACGCGTGGTCCGACTTCCCCGACCCAAATTCAAGTCTTCCGCTTCACCAGTTCACGCCTTTCCAAGGTTCCCTTAACTTGGCCTGTCATTTCAAGTATTTCATGGACGGTGTATGCGATGTTCTTTTAGACTCTATTCTTGAGACAAGTTCCTGGTATCATCTCCTTCCGCTCCCGTGTCCCTCACCCTTTCTCTGCGCCCATACAGAGAAGTCACGACCACTCCTCCGCCATGTCCTCCTCCCCACAGTCCCAAGGGGGTAATCCCTCGCAGACTCCCGGTTCAATATCTACGAATGACAATAATACAAATGCCGACGTCGAGCTGAAGAGCATTCAGTCCGAAAAGGTCAAGCCGAAGTCCAAACCCAAGGGTTCAATTCCACTAGGAGAGGATATTATGCAGCTGGCGCGGATTGGAGAGATTGGCGCAATGAAGAATCTGCTTGCGACAAAGAATCTTTCCGCTAATCACCAGGACGAAGAAGGAATCACTCCACTACATGTTTGTTTCACCCCCAGCTGTGGCCGTCGCACGAGAGCGAAGAGACGATGCATAGAACCGTTTGATTTCTGACTAGAAAATGTACTCAATAGTGGGCCGCAATTAATAACCAATATGCGATGTGCAAGTTCCTCCTCGACAACGGCGCCGACGTAAATGCAAAGGGTGGAGAGTCGGTGGCCACCCCGGCCATGTGGGCGGCGCAACGATGTAACTACTATATAGTCAACCTGCTGCTTTCCCACGGCGCCGATCCACTTCTGACCGATGTGCAAGGATACAATATTCTCCATCTGGCAACCATTGACGGCAACGCGTTCCTCGTCGTCCTCCTCCTTCACCAAGAGATCCCGGTGGATGTGGTCGATCAGCAGGGTCATACTGGGTTGATGTGGGCTGCGTACAAGGGATATCCAGCATGTGTCGATCTATTCCTGCGATGGGGTGCCAATGCCAATTCTGTGGACGAAGGAGGCCTCACACCCCTCCACTGGGCATTGGTCAAGGGTTCGTTGCCTTGTGTTCTCAAGCTGCTAGAATACGGCGCAGATCGATTTGCGAAGACCAGAGATGGCAAGTCACCTATGACAGTGGCCCAGGAAATGAACACGATACGAGTCTGGAACCGTGCTCTTGCTGAGCAAGGTTATGAGGCTGATGGCAGTCAGAAACTCGCGCCCCTTGGTCTGACGAATTATATTCGGAACAAGAGCATCATGTCCAAGTTCTTCTTCCTCTGGCCATTCTTGACCATCTTCATCGCACTCTGGATCTTGAGCAATGTGGTGGTCTTCATTAGTGTCCCCGCTACAGCACTGATTGTGTTTGGCATGCAGTGGATTGCGCAGCAGCTGGCGAACCGCGGGCCTTCTGAGTATCGGATTCTACAAAAAACCGTATGTTTTGATTTTGACCCTTTTTTCGTGACTAGAGCTAACATTAGTCAAGCCATATCTTGCTGGTGTTTTTGCAGGAACCCTGTTTTGGACTGGTTTCCGTTATTTCTTCCAAATTTTGCCAGGTGAGCCTCGGCCTTCAAATGGGATTTTAGAGTGTGACTGACATATATAGCCACCTATTCCTCTACTCCGATATTGAACATATTGTTTACTGTCTTCTTTTGCCTGACCACCTTCTTCTATACCATGGCCATGCTGGAAGACCCAGGATATGTTCCCAAGATTTCTAGCCGCAACCAACAACGAGAAGTGGTTAAGCAGCTGTTCGAGTTGTGGAAGTTTGACGAAGAGAATTTCTGTATCCCATGTATGTCGAGAAAGCCTCTTCGCAGCAGACACTGTCGGCGCTGTGGTCGCTGTGTTGCCAAGCATGATCAGTATGTTCCCCTATGCTATTTACCCATTGGAACCTTTACTAACACTTCTAAGCCACTGTCCGTGGATCGACAACTGTGTCGGAGCAAACAACCTGCGCCATTTTGTTCTTTACATCGTCTGCCTCGAGGTTGGAATCATCTTTTTTGTGCAGTTGTCCATTGGCTGTAAGTAGATTTCCAAGTGTGGACAGAGCATATCAGCTAAAAGATCACAGATATCAACTCTCTTCCTTCTCCGGTCGGTGCCAAGTGCAACGTCATCAATGACACCCTGTGTGAATATGTCTCTCGCGACATCTTTACCTTGGTTCTTGATGTCTGGGTTGTTCTTCAGCTGGTCTGGGTCACCATGCTATGCGCTGTCCAGCTCCTCCAGGTATCTCGCAACCAGACCACATATGAGAACATGAGAGGCCACTCGATCGACCGATCCTTCCCCAGCACCCAAGCCTTCGCCTCAGCCATGACAGCCGGTGCCACCTCACTAGATGGCGCTGGTCTCTCAGCCACAGGACAGGGCCCCAACCCAGCTCTGTCACGTCCTCCTCCCCGAAGACACCGTGGATTCTGTGCTCAGTGGTCTTCCCTACTAGGCTTTGACACATTCTTCGCTACAGCCAAGGACGGACTACGCGATGGGCCCAACGCCGGGCCCCGCAACCCCTTCTCTCGTGGCGTGGTGACAAACTGCCGTGATTTCTGGTGTGATTCCGCTCCGATCTTCGGCAAGCGTCAGCCCGGCAGTGCCATGCTTAGCGGGGAGCTAGTGAACTATAACGAAATGTACGAAACCCCGATGCGCATGCACACTGGCAGGACCGGCGATGGCTACCGCAGCGTTGCCGATGAAGATCCCGAACGGCTGGCCTAAGCTGTGGTAACAATTTGGGAAGTTCAAAGATATATGTTATTAATGACCGGTTCAACCGTAATTTTAACCTTTTGCTTTCCTTTTTATGGCAGCGAGGTGCATTGCGTTGTTTATTTTTTTTAGTCGTTGTCAAGTATTTAGAGCTGTATATCAAACGCTACCTATGTACCCTTCACTACCGACCTCGGCCCCGGGCGACGGGGATTGAATTTAACCTTGAAATTAAAGCCGGGATCGGATGTTTCAATCAGAAGAAGTTGTTTATCTGATGAACCCCACTGCAAAGCCCTGACATCCTCGCCTATGATATACTCATTTGACTAGTGATATGGTGACATGCATGAACTTTGAAATGAACATGCCTGTCATGCAGTCTCCTGCTAGCTATGGTGCCATTTAATCGAGGCCTCTGCGCAGCCCTGGAGTTGTTCAACACCAAGATCTACCTAGGTATCATAGGCTAGATGGAAGTTCGATCTGTAAACTGCCTGCCGACCTCGGGGAAATTAAGTTGAAGATTGGGTACTAAATGCCAATGCCCAAGCCATTAAAAAAAAAAGTCTTGATGAGCCCAGATTCGCAGGTGGTGGACTGACTACTTGGAGGGGTTGAGACAAAATTCAAAATGAGGGGTTATCAAGTGGATCGAGATCACCTGCATGCAGCGTATGGATTCCGCATAATGCTAAATAATGGGAAAAGCAGATAATTATGCATAGGCAGGCGTGAAGGTAACTAGGTAGGCAACTAAATAGGTGTCAAATATCTTATACTTCCAAAAGTATGAAATATAGTTCAACTTTGGAACTTTTACGAATACGTCATTCGAAGAAAACAGAAATTTTAAGCCATTTAAAAACACACTAACTATACAGTTTGAAAGACCCACAGGAAATAAGACGAGCAGCAGACTAATTTCCATTAATTTTTATGCCTAGTTAGGGCCCAAGCTGCTGAGATCAAAAGTCTTATACCCACACCTTGACACGGGAAAAAGCCTCTAAGCAATCCACATAATCCACCGATTTCATGTTTTTCGCGCTTGTCTCGGTCAGCACTAAGATCATCTATAAATCCACTATATTTTCACTTGCCCCTCTTTATATTCATATTTATGTTGCCCAAGGTGACTAACTACTAACTAGCCTGCTTAAAGACTGAGCTATTCACGTTACTGCCAAATAAGAACTCTCAGTATATGCACTGAGAGTTACCTGAGTTGCCTGACTAGTGAAAACTCTCCAGTCACCATCTTGCTTAGCAGATTTAGCTTCTGATACTCGATGTATTGAAACTTGCTATGCTCATTTACGACTCGCCAGACTGATTCATCTTCATTTCCTGGGCCTGCCAATCTCGCATAGAAGAGTACTCTGCATCCTTCACGATGAACACCGCTTTTCAACGTCATAGCCAGCAGGAAGAGGCACGGGTGGACGAACAGGTAAAATCGTCTGATTCTGTAATGTCAGTCTGGAACCCATCACCTTCTATATTGCCTGGACCACAGCTGCTTCACGAGCTGGCCTTGAGTGGATCACATGATGCCTATAGTGCTATTGAATTCTTGACTGCGGATGGAGACATTATCTCATTGTCATATCATTCTTTGAGCCGGATATCTTCGAAGCTAGCAGCACAGATTGTCCATGCTTCACAGAAGACGGAAAACTTCGTTGTTCCTGTACTCTTACCTCAATCATTGGAGTTATATATCACCTGGGTAGCAATCCTCATGGCAGGAGGTGCATTCTGTCCTTTGAACATCGATGCACCCCCAGAGCGGATAGAATTCATTCTGCAGGACGTGGCTGCCTCTGTTGTTATCACTCAAGGTGCATTGATGACGAGAGTCCCCCAGAATGATAACATTGCTGTGATCAATACAGACGGTTTGGTGACGGACATTGAGACAGATGAAGTCCCGTCACCAGCCTTGAACATATCTTCCTCCAACTTAGCCTATGTAATGTATACATCTGGGTCTACCGGCCGTCCAAAGGGCGTCGGGATTTCTCATCTCGCTGCAACCCAATCATTACTGGCGCACAACGACCTGATACCCCCATTCACTCGATTTCTGCAATTTGCCTCGCCAACCTTTGACGTTTCTGTTTTTGAGGTCTTCTTTCCACTAATGCGTGGAGCGACCCTGATTGGTTCTGACAGGGAGCAAATGCTTCTCGATATTTCCCACGTCATGACTACAATGAAGGTTGATGCCGCTGAGCTAACGCCAACTGTAGCGGGAGAGTTACTGCGTACCCGTGCCGCAGCACCCAGCTTACGGGTTCTGCTTACTATCGGCGAAATGCTCACCAAACACGTTGTAGATGAATTTGGTCAGTCAAAGAGCTCTGATGGTATTCTTCATGGCATGTACGGCCCGACAGAGGCAGCAATCCACTGTACAGCGGCCACAAAATTCCAAGCCAGCTCTCGAGTCAACTTGATCGGAAGGCCTTTCGAGACTGTTTCTGCCTTTATCATGTCGTTAGAATCCGATGATGGCTCTACAACACAGCTGCTTGATGTCCTTCCACTAGGTCAAATTGGCGAGCTTGTCATCGGTGGCTCACAGCTAGCAGATGGATACATTAATCGACCTGATGAAAACGCCAAGGCGTTCATCGAGCACCCTGTATACGGTCGACTTTATCGAACAGGCGACAAGGCTCTAATGTTACCCTCCGGCGAAATCGAATGCTTTGGCCGCATTTCTAGTGGCCAAGTGAAGCTTCGTGGTCAGCGGATAGAGCTTGGAGAAATCGAGCATGCCATCTGCCGAGCACCCGGCGTTCGGAGCTCTGTCACAATAGTAGGAGGTGGCAGTTTGGCAGCTTTCGTTCTGGTCAGCGACAAAGGGACCACCGATCGCGAACTTCGAGATGTCTGCCGCCAGTGGTTACCTCGATTCATGGTCCCGGGAGAATTTATCCTTGTGACTCAATTTCCTCAACTGCCCTCTGGGAAAGTTGATCGCAAAGCGTTGGAGGCGGAATTTATTCGCCACCACGATTCTGCACAGACCGATGATCAGCAGCCCTTTAGGGACGAGCTTGAAGAAACAATTACGTTGTGTGTGGCTGATGTCCTTGATCGTCAGCTTCACTCGACAGAGAGCCTAGCAGCAGCTGGCCTAGACTCTCTTGCTGCTATTCGACTAACCTCCCATATTCTAGAGGCCGGAATTCGTTTGGATGTGGCTCAGGTTCTGGATGCAGATTGTGTGGAGCAAATATGGCTACTAGCCAAAGAATTGGAGGCCACACAGCCCACCGAAGACCCGGAAACAGAGCTTCAGATGATTTACCAGCTAGTCACAGATGCTGGTGCTACAAGAATAGAGTCTTTGGGGATCGGCTCACAGGTTACTGAGATTGAACCAAGTAGCCATATACAACAAGCCATGATTCTGGAAACAGTCAAGAACCAAAAAGCATACTGCAATTGGATCGAACTGGAGTTTGAGTCTTCAATCAAGTCTACTGCTTTGCAGAATGCATTTTTCCAACTTGTGAAACAAAATTCCTTGCTCAGATCTGGATTTGTGGAGATCGGTCTGAAAGATCATTCTTATGCCCGCTTTACGTGGAAGGAGGTTGACGAACGGCTAATTCAAACACGCGATGTTTTCGACTATAACTCCTCCATGATTGCTGAGAATGACCTTCTTTATCCTCTCCAGGTGCAGTTGAAAGAGACAGACCAGTGTCTTCGAGCACTTGTCCAGATTCACCACTCCATCTATGATGGATGGTCGTGGCAAATGATCTTGGAAGACCTCCATCATCTTCTGGCTGGGGAGAATGTTCAGCCAAAACCAGCATACAACGCAGTGACGAAATATTTCATTGAATACAAGTTGAGTGAATTATCCGACGAATCTTCCTTGTTCTGGCGTGATCAGCTTCAAGGAATCTCTGCTACATCTTTCCCTAAGTTCCATGGGAAGACAGACGTGGTCCAAGGTACACGAGAGACCCTTAGGGTGTTAGATGTCCCCATCGAAAAGCTCAATAATGTATCGCAAAGTCTCAGAGTCAGCCGGCAGACCATCTTCCAAGCGGCTTTCTGCTATATTCTCTCAACATACCTTGGTTCTGATGACGTTGTTTTTGGAACTGTATTTTCAGGCCGGACAATACCAGTCAAAGGGATAGAATCAGTTCTAGGTCCTTGTATCCGAACTCTCCCAACGCGTATGAATCTTGACAGGATGCAAAATATTACTGATCTTTTGTTGGCGATTCAGAACATGAACCGCAAGTCTCTTGAACACGGTAGCCTACCCCTCCAAGATATCAAGAAAATATCTGGCATCGACCTACATCAGAACCTTTTCGATGCTGCCCTGGTGTGGCAAGAGAGTATCTGGTCTGATCGACCTCAAAGTACTTCATTCCACGAGGTTGACTCTGCGGAATTTTTGGATTTCGCACTCTTGGTAGACTTTGAGCCTCGGAATGGCAAAATACTTGCCAAGGTGACTTATCAAGAGGCTATTTTGCCTCATGAGCAGGCTTTGATGCTCCTCGAGCAGATCGACTGTGTTGCAGGTATTCTCATTGAGAGCCCCAACCTGGCAATTGATGAGATCGGTCGTCACCTCGCTCCTTCCATCCTTTCAGTCTCCCATTCAAGTAATCTAAACCAAAATATTTCCGGTCTTGTAGCTGGTGTTGAAAAAGCTGCCTCCGCTGCACCTAGTCGCACTGCTGTTGAAGTACTCACCCCAAAGGATTCGAACTTTACTACCTCAGAGATCCAAACCATCTCCTATGGCCGATTAAACTCCAGAGCCAATTGCTTTGCACACCACCTACTACACAGAGGTGCGAAAACGGGCGACTTGATTGCCATTCTTCTGGACGAGTCTATTGATTGCTATGTTTCCATTCTGGCAGTTGCCAAGATAGGGGCTGGTCTCTTGCCTTTAAATTCTCAAACTTCAGCACAGAATATTCATATAGCGTTGACTTCTGCAGATGCACAATTTTGCATTATCCCATCATCCGCATTCCAGGAAGACCTATCGACCGCTCTGGGATCAATTCAACAAATTCATCTTCCCGAGTATCTAGACAACTATCACGACAGCAATTTTATCACGAATGACGACCATTTTCATATTGTGTGTGCTGAGAATTCTGCTTACTATTCCTCTCAGGAACTGCAAAGCCAGGTTCATGTGCTTGCAAGTTCTTTCTCTTGCGGCCTAGGGTCTAAAATACTCCATTCATTCCCACGAGTATCTGCCGGTCAGTAGCTCCCTATATCTCTGAGTATATGCCATTCTAACATTCAGGCAGACTATTTCATTGACACTTTCCTCGCGTGGCATACTAGCTCAACCCTTTGCTCTGTATCAGAGGAGTCATTTGTAAAGAACCTTCAGCAAACCGTCAATAAAATGGAGATAACGCATCTGAGTCTACCACTCAGACTAGCTTCCCTTTTGACCCCGAAGAGTGTTCCCAGTGTTCAGTTCCTATTCACATCTGGGGAACCTTTGAATGCGAAAGTCCTTCGTGACTGGTCCAACAACGGCCTTTGCTACGGTACTGAAAGAATTTAATCTGATATCGAAACTTCGGAGCTAACTTGGATATAGGCTACAAAACACATGGCTTAGCTGGTATCCGGATGTTACGTTCAAACTACGAGGAATCAACCTCCCTTGCAGGAATTGGCATGCCACTTGTGAATACGTCTGCCATGATTGTCAGGGACTCTAGTGAGTTCATTCTGCAACCTCATGGCGCAGTTGGAGAGTTGTGCTTTGGTGTAAAACAAGAGGTAAGCAGTTTTTTGGGCAATCATGAATATTATTGGAAACAAACTTATTCTCGTTACAGGGCCATAACAATCGTGGCTTGAAGATACCCACAACGGGATTCATAGATCATCCACAATTTGGTCGGGTCTATAGGACTGGTGACTACGGTCGATTCCTCTCAGATGATACCATTGTGCTACTCTCAGGGTCTCATCAAGAAAATATGTCCAAGTTTATGGACTTGGAAGAGATTGAACTTGTTCTTGTCTCGTCTAAGCTGGTTCAAGACTCATTAAGTCTAGTTCTGAGCGACGAGATCACGAACCAACCCAAATTGGTAACAGTCTGGGTCCCTTCAAAACAAGTTCAAGACCTTGAAGACTATGAAAACCTTAGTTCAGTAGTCACAGAGCTTTTTGAAGAACTCGGCACGAAGTTCTCGCATTCTAAGCTCCCATCTCACCTGGTTCCGATTGTCAACATACCCATGACCGATTTCTACAAAACTGATTATGAAGCCATTCAGCGATACATCAAAAAGTTGAGTCCTGAGACATTGCAACTTTTCTCTGGCAATATTGGGACTGAAAACTCCGATGGCACTCTCACAGACGTTGAGAAGATCATTGCAACTGCCCTTTCAGCGGTGACTGGAGCCGAAGAGAAAATCATTCGGCGACACACTTCGTTCTATAAACTAGGACTTGACTCCTTATCCGCCATTTCCTTCTCACGAAAACTGCAGGAATCTGGATGTGGAAGACTTCCCGTATCGACAATCCTGCGCCAAAGCTCTGTTGCCCAGCTAGCAGCTTCTGTTTCTGCTGCTTTACACAACAAACAGTCTCAAAAGCCTGAACCTATACTCGAAGAGGCACCCGCATCTGTCTTTGATAAGGAATGGCTTCTTGGAATGGAGGCAGAGTTAAACTCTGAAAATCTTTCTGTCCAAGGCGTCTATGCCTGTACGCCGTTACAGGAAGCAATGCTGGCAGCAGAATCAGACCTTCATTCAACCTATTTCAACCATATTCTGCTTCGATTGAATACAGATGCTGGGGAGTTGAAGAATGCATGGGTCCACATGTTGCAGAGGCATGACATCCTCAGAACCTGCTTCAGAGCAACCGATGATGTAAGATTCACCTATGCACAGTTTGTTCTAGAGAGTGCAACACTACCGTGGTCCTCCGTTGAAATATCTCCAAGTGGCCTTAGCCACGATGTCCAGATGAGAAAGTCAGAATTTGAGCATCAGTCACCAATCAGTGGAACGCTTCCGTATTCTTTGACCGTTTTTACCGATCATATCACTCATAGCGCGTATCTCCTGCTATCAATCCACCATGCTCTGTATGATGGCCAAGGAATATCGCAGTTACTCTATGAGCTTCAGCTTTCTCTTTCAGCTCAAGCACTGCCCGAAGTCACACCCTTCCACAAATTCATCGAGTACATGGTCTCCTCCAGCTCAACTATTTCGGACAAATTTTGGGACCGATACTTGTCTGGTGTCTCGCCAACCCTGTTCTCAGTCCCGGAGAATATCAATGGCATAGCTGACCAGTCTGCCTCTCAGAAAACCCAAGCAACAGTGAAAAGCTCCCTGACTACATTCAAACAACAATGCAAGGATCTTTCTGTGACACCACTGAACGTCTTTCACGCAGCATGGGCGAGGCTCCTGTCCCTGTATGCTGATTCGTCAGATGTCTGCTTCGGTAATGTTTTTAGCTGCCGAACCATTCCTCTGAAGGGTGCAGACAAGATAGTCGGGCCTTGCTTCAATACGCTTCCGATCCGTGTCAAGCTTACTCCCACTTCAACCAACGCGGATATAATGAAGATATCGCAGAAAAACAATAGCGACATCTTACCTCACCAGTTAAGCACTCTTCGTCAGATTCAGAGACGTGCTCTCCGTGGAGGCTCTCAACTCTTTGATACGTTGGTCATTCTTCAGAGCACCACTGAAGTTGACTCACAATATTGGGAGATTATTGAAGATGAAGGGAACATGGGCTTTCCTCTCATCTGCGAAATACTTCCTGATGAAGCTAATAACACATACAATCTCTGTATTCACTTCCAGACATCTTATCTGTCTCGCGATGTGGTAAAGAGGCTTGCGCGAAGCTTTGTTGATCTCGTTGAACACACCCTTCAATATCCTTCCGCACAGGCTTCTGACAGAAGGTCAATTGAAGCAGATATTCCGCACATTTTTGCAAAAAACCAGACTCCCAAACCTAATGGTCGTCAAATCTCTACCGTTCAGCAGAACTTACGAGCTTTATCTGACCAAGAAGAGTTTCTCCGAGGAATTATCTGTAACTTTTCGGGAATCAACCCAAACACTGTTTCCCTGCATACAACTCTCTTCCAGCTAGGCTTGGACAGTATCAATGCCGTTCAAATCTCCGGCAAGCTACGTTCGATGGGCTACAAGATCCCCGCTGGTGATATTCTTGAAGTATGTTCTCTCAACCCCTTTTACTGCTATTCGCAACTAATGAGATTAGGCCGCTTCAATTGAGAAGATTGCATCTCTTCTTGAATCTAGCGCCCAGGGAGTCAAAGAAGATGAATTCAACTTCAATGCATTCGAGAAGCGGCACTTGCCAAACGTGTGTGCGCAATTGAATATATCCTTGCAGAACGTACAGTCTTTACGGCCTTGCACTTCCGTCCAGAATGGCATGCTGGCCCTCTATACACGCTCCCAGGGCGACTTCTACTTCAACCGCATGGCCTTGAATTTTTCAGCGCCACTGGACAAAATTTTGCTCAAGGAAGCATGGTCAAAAGTCATGGCTCAACATGAGATGCTACGGACTGGGTTTGCTCAATTACAGGACAAGCAATACCCGTTCGCTATGATAACCTATCAAGAACCCATTGGTCTACCATGGCACGAGACCGATAATACCACCACAGATGATATCAAAGCTCAACAGCGGAAAATCTTCGAGAATATTCACAGGCCTCCTTGGCAAATCACCATCGGAACTTCTGATACAGTCTCCATGATGCATTTCTCTGCCCTTCATGCGCTCTACGATGCTCAATCTCTTGCACTTATCTTTTCGGATGTCGAAAAATCATACCTGGGGAAAACACTCACGAAGCCTGTTTCCATTCCAGCAATCTTAGGACCAATTTTGGTTGAAAGTCGCAAACAAAGCGAGACCACGCATGGTTTTTGGAAGGGACTGGCTCCGGAAGTTCAGCCATCCAAATTTCCAGATTTGAATCCTATTCGCACAGAGAATAAAGAACTGCTAGGATCCTCTATCCGATGCTCGCAGTCTCTTGAAACACTGGAAAGTCGCTGCAGAGAAATAGGAGTGACGCTCCAAGCAGCCGGCCAGGTTGCATGGGCTAGACTGCTTTCCGCATATACCGGAGAACAGAATGTCACATTTGGAGTGGTTCTTTCTGGTAGAAGTTTGTCTTTAGCAGCCCAGGATGCTGTTTTTCCTTGCCTGGTTACCATGCCATCACCCCACCACATTGAGGAAACGAACCGTGAACTGTTAAGCAGAGCAGTGACGAGAAATGCGTCCCTGGTTAAAAATCAATTCACTTCTCTGGGACAGATTCAAAAATGGTTAGGAAGTGAGGAGCCACTCTTTGATACTCTGTTTGTCTACCAAAAGTTCTCGTCTCAACACAAGGGCTCTGCATCATGGGATGTTGTGGAAGAAGACACAAGAATTGATGTAGGATATTCCCATGGCTTCTAGTGTTTTGAATGCTAATATTTTACAGTATCCCGTTTCTATCGAGTTGATTCCACATTTGTCGGATCTGGAAATCCGTCTCAGTTATAGAAGTGACCTTGTCCCTGAGATTCAAGCCACCACAATCTTAAATCAGTACAACAAGCTGCTTGAACAGACTGTTCTCTCACCAGACTCCAACTCAGACAATTACCTATTCCTTGGGGATCAGTTGCTGTCTGTCACACCTGCAAAAGAGAAGGTCATCTCCAGTCCTTTTACTCTATTACATCAATTCGTTGAAAATAACGCCCAAAATATCCCAAACAAACTTGCATTTGAGTTCGCTTCAAGTATCTCTGCAAAGGGCGTGGAAAAGAAGGCCTGGTCCTATCGGGAACTCAACGAGGATGGCAACCGAGTTGCACACTATCTACAAAATAAGGGCGTCAGGCCAGGTGGAATGGTCGCCATTTGTCTGGACAAGTGTCCTGAAGCCTCCATTGCAATCCTAGGTATACTCAAAGCAGGCTGCTCATACTTAGCCATCGATCCCATGGCCCCTATCTCGCGCAAGAAGTTTATCATTGAGGATTCCGGTTCTACGATTCTGTTTTGCAATCAATCGAGAACAGAAGAGCTCAGCAGCCTATCCGGCGTTGAAGTACAAGCTGTTGATGAAGCTGGTCTTTACAGTGATTTTTCGTCTGCTCAGCCTTTACTTCCACGAGAGATCAGTCCCGATGACTCATGTTACTGCTTGTACACATCAGGGACTACAGGAACACCAAAGGGCTGCGAGATCACTCATAATAATGCGGTACAGGCAATGCTAGCATTCCAAAAACTTTTCTCGCCGAATTGGGATGAAGATTCTCGATGGCTGCAATTTGCATCATTCCATTTCGACGTCAGTGTCCTCGAGCAGTATTGGAGTTGGAGTGTCGGTATCTGTGTCACATCCTGTCCAAGAGACCTTTTATTTGAAGATTTGCCTGGTACTATTCAAAAGCTTCAAATCACACACATTGACTTGACGCCCAGCTTGGCAAAATTGGTTCACCCTGATGAAGTTCCTTCATTGTGTCGCGGAGTATTCATCACTGGGGGAGAGCAGCTCAAGCAAGAGATTCTTGACGACTGGGGAAGGCACGGAGTTATCTACAACGGGTATGGGCCAACAGAAGTCACTATCGGATGTACCATGCTTCCTCGAATGCGCGCCAATGACAAGCCAACTAACATCGGACCTCAATTTGATAACGTGGGCTCGTATGTTTTCCGGCCTGGAACTTCAACTCCCGTCTTACGTGGTGGTCTAGGCGAGCTTTGCGTATCTGGCCCTCTTGTTGGAAAGGGATATTTAAATCGAGCAGAGCTGACAAGGGAACGATTCCAAGACCTGTCTGAATATGGAGATCGCGTCTACCGGACCGGTGACTTGGTCAGAATTTTGTATGACGGCAGTTTCCAGTTTCTCGGCCGAATTGATGATCAAGTCAAGCTGCGTGGCCAGCGACTTGAGATTGGCGAGATTAATGAAGTAATCAAGCAATCAACACCTGAGCTGAACGAAGTTGCCACACTAGTCATCAAACACCCCAAGCAATCCAAAGACCAGCTCGTCTCGTTCATCACCAGTGTAGATGCAGACAAAAAGGCCCCTTTTGAGGTTTCCGCCTCTGAAAAGGATCATGAGTTGCTGTCAACAATCAAAGCTGCTTGCTATACGCATCTTCCTGGTTATATGGTACCAACACACATCATACCAATGACCCGTTTCCCACTGTCTGCGAACAACAAAGCTGATATGAAAGTTCTGAAAAGTCTCTATGAAGAGATTTCTATCGAGGACATTCAAAAATTGACATCTATAGGTGCTCGTCGAGGCGTCAAAAACGTGCGAGAAAATGAAATTATATCAGTTCTTGCCAAATTTGTTGGGTCCGCTGATTCGTCCATTTCTTCCTGGTCGAGCATTTATGAGCTGGGTCTTGACTCTATCTCAGTCATTGCATTCTCCCGGAGTCTCAGAGAAGCTGGCTTTACCCAAGCTCAGCCATCTTTAGTCATGAAAAGTGAGTAAAAACTGATCTAGCCTCAATTATAGTGACTAACACCAGTGAAGATCCTACTATCGCGGGGATGGCCTCTGCGTTGCAAACATCCACAGGTCCATCGAACTTACAGGATGATCTGCACCGAAATACAAAGCAAGCTATCCAAGCGTTTGTACAGAAGAATTCACACTCAGTCATTGAAAGTCTCGGCATTTCGGATAGTAATATTGAGCAAATCGCACCATGCACGCCTCTCCAGGAAGGTATCATATATCATTTCCTGTCAAGCAACACACCATTGTACTGCTCAACTTTCAGGTTTCCTCTAACCTCATCCGTCGATCTGTGGAAATTGAAAGCAGCATGGCAGAAAGTTCAGAATCAAGTTCAAATGCTGCGAGCGCGTTTCGCTCCTTCCCCTGATGGCTACGCACAAGTCGTACTCAGTAATGACAAAATTCCTTGGTTTCAGTACAGAGTCAACGGATACGATGGATTACTTGACATGCATTCAAGGCAAGCCGAGGCCTGGGCTTCCCAGATCGGCGATCTATCTACACGGTTATGGGAAGTTGGTATCATCACGTATGACGAAAACCATGATTTCGAATGTAAGCATGTAATGTTCCTCAACATTTTCCATGCTCTTTACGATGGAAACAGCTCGAACCTTCTTCTCAATCTCGTATCGGACGCCTATTTTGACCAGAAAAGCACATCTGAAGAGGCACCGAATTTCCTCGACGTTTTACATCTGGGGCCTCTCTGCAAAGACCCTGCAGCAGAAGTATTTTGGAAAGACCATCTTGCCAACAGTCAGAGTCGACCTCTCTCTAATCTGGACCCGGAAAATTACGGCTTGTCGGCCGTTCACGAAATTCGCATTGATACAACTGAACACCTAGACAAATTGCGGAAATCACTCAATGTTACCGACCAGGCCATCCTTCATACATGCTGGCTACTCACCCTCCATGAATATTTCAAGTTTGTACCACCAATCGGAATAATTGCTTCTGGTCGATCTCTTGATGTTCCTGGTATTGCCAACATAGTTGGTCCTTTGTTCAACACTATCCCAAGCGATGTACAGCTTCGAGGCCTCAAGTCATGGTCAGAAGTTGCAAGGAGATGCCATGAGTATCACGTATCCACACTGCCTTTCCAGTACACTGCTTTACGAGATATCGCAAAGTGGCTGAAAAAGAGTCCGAATGAGCTAGTTGAGTCTCTATTTGTGTTCCAACGTGAAAGTACGGATAGTGAGTCGTCGGCAGGCAAGTTATGGACTTCAGTGGACTCTTACGCACAACACGAGTACCCTTTGGCTTTTGAGATTGTACGAAATGGCAATACCTCTCTTTGTGCAACTCTTGCTACCAAAGAAGGCGTGATCCCTCCCAAAGATGCCAAGAGCATGCTTTCCAATTTCCAGCAGATCCTCTATGATTTCTCTCAGAACCCGGATCATGAGCTGTCTTACACCGATTTGGCCGAAAATAAAAATATCACGAATGCCCCTCCTCCCAAGAGCGAGCCTGGATTCGAGTGGACTCCGTTGGTCTGCAAAATTCGAGATGTCATTGCAAACATTGCAGGGGTAGATGCGCAGTCGATCGGTGAAAACACATCCATTTTCGAAGTTGGACTTGACAGTATCGATGCTATCAAATTGTCTTCAAGACTCAGCAAGCTGGGGGTCAAGCTTCCAGTAAGCAAAATCATGCGTTGCCGCAATGTACAGGCAATGTCCAAGGCCAGTGAGCCAGTGGAATCCACCCAATCCGAACAGAATGAGGCATACCCGCTGCTTAATCAGATGGAGACAGCCTTGACAAGTTTCCTTGAACGGGAAGGACTTTCCCCTCCATCAACCACTCGTGTTATCCCCGCTACTCCAATTCAGGAAGCGATGGTGGCAGAAATGACCTCTTCTGGGTATATAAATTACTATAATCACGAGATTCTGGAGCTAGAACCTCATGTGGATCTGCTCAAGCTTCAAGAAGCATGGAAAACTGTTGTCACAGCCCATCCGATCCTTCGCACATCATTTGTTGAAGTTTGGGATCCGGCCATCCCAACCTCTTACGCCCAGGTTATTCATAGCGAGGACACATTTGATCTTCAGACTGTACACTTGCATGGATCTCCTGTTGATTCTGTCATCGAGCTACAGCGCAAAAGAGCCGCTTCAGATCTGAAGAATTGCCCTCTACTGACTATCACGACAGTGCTGGATGAAAATGTTCGCTATCTCGTCCTATCAATTGCACATTCTCTTTACGATGGCTGGTCAATCAATTTACTTCATGGCGATGTGGCAAAATCTTACATGGGAGAACACTGTACTCGTCCGGCCCCCGACGCAATTTTAGAGCAAATACTTGCATCGTCTGGCGAACGAGCGCTCAAATTCTGGCGCGCTACGCTATCCCATTGTACACCTGCAACTTTCCCAGCAAGAACTCATTTAGATGCCAAGTCCACGGTAGTTTACCGCGCAGAAAGAACTCTTTCAATATCGTTTGTGAAGGCCGAGTCTTTCTGCAAGCGCCACGGTATCACTATACAGGCACTGCTAGTCACCTGCTGGTCTCTCATCCTAGCATCGTATGTCAACAAGTTGGATGTTGTTTTCGGCCTTGTTCTTTCTGGTCGAAATATGGTGGATTCCGAGCATGTGATGTTTCCGACTATGAACACTGTAGCCATGCGTGTCATTCTTCACGGTACTCGATTGGAGCTTGTGAAATACGTTCAAGAGACATTGTTGGGAATTTCAGAGCATCAGCATTTCCCGCTACGTCGAGCTCGACCTGACGCGGTATCTGGGAAATTATTTGATACTCTTTTCATTTACCAGAAGAGCCAGCTGGTAGCTGATACAGTGCCATGCTTGTATAAGTCTACTGGGGGAGCATCCGATGTTGATTATCCAGTCTGTGCTGAGGTTGAAGGTGCTGGTGAAAATCTCGTGGGAAGGGTAGCTTGTCGTGCAAGTGTTCTTGGAGAAGAAGGCACTCTTGAGTTGTTGGAGCACATGGCACTAGTTTTGGCATCGATCGTTAATGAGCCAACTCAACAAACTGTCGACGTTATCGGGGACTCCATGAATGTTTCTGGGTACTTGGTTCTTCAAAATAACACAGTGCAAGATGTCACTGGCGCGCCAGTCACGAGTAGTACTGAAGAGTGGTCATCTATCGAGTTGACGATCCGGAATATTCTTTCCATTGTCTCCGGAGTACCAGAGGATTTAATCAGCAAAGACGCCACAATATTCCAGCTTGGATTAGATAGCATCAGTGCCATCAAGGTTGCTGCTCTCCTGAAGAAACAATCTGTCAAGTTGGCCGTCAGCGATATGCTTAGAGCAGGAACAATCGAGAAGATGGCCAACGCAGCAAACATGACCCCTGAAGAATTGACACAGACCGAGATTTCCAAAGCCCTGGAAGACTCGATGCCCAAAACAATCGATGCCACTTCACTGCTTCAAGCCCATGGTGTCAACTTGGAAAACGTTCAAAGTGTCTTTCCTGCTACTGCCGGACAGATATACTTTTTGGCCATGCATACCTTGAATCCAGAAGTATTCTATTCGAAATTCTCCTTCTTGGCCTCAACTCAATTGAGCCAGGAGGTCCTTGATAACGCATGGTTACTTCTTCAGGATCAAACACCAATCCTCCGAACAGCTTTTATTCCTACCCAGGTTAGATCATCTCTGCCATATATCCAATTTGTGATGAAATCTGTCCAGAATCCTGTCCATTGGCATGAATATCTCCAGAGCCAAGCTGTCGCAACGAGTGTCAGACAAAACATGGGTACAGTGCCGGTTGCACTGCATGCCTGCCAAACTGAAGAGGGAACGGCGATTACCTTGAAGATTCACCATGCACTCTATGACGCCGTCAGCCTTCCGTCCATGATGCAGAGGCTTGCGCAGCTTTGCAGCCCCACGCAGCCCAAAACAAAATACGGAGTGTATGATATCTCCCAGCTCGTAGCAGTCCAACATATCCAATCGCCCGAGGAAATGCGATCACAATTCTGGAAAAATTACCTGGGCCAAATCTCAACACGTCACAAAGAGCAACAAGGTACGGGTGTCTTTGGTGCCATTCAACAATACTACCGACCGAGCTTAGTTTCAAATATGTCTCAAGTGAACATAGCCGCCAAAGCACAGGGCCTTAGTATCCAGTCCATTTTCTTAGCGGTATATGCTCGAGTCCATGCCCAGATCGTCGTAGATACACAGCCTCTTGTCGTGGGCTTGTACCTCGCCAATCGATCTCACGTGATGGAAGAATTGTCTGAGATGGTTGCTCCGACAGTGAACATTGTCCCACTGCGCCTCGACAATAAAAACAGCCAAGACCCATACGGACTCTTCGCCATGGCCCATAAGATCCAAGACGAGATCAACGAAATCAGCATGGCCGCGCACTCTAGCGTGTCCCTTGCAGAGATTGCACTCTGGACAGGCGTACACATCAGCACCTGTATCAACTTCCTGCGACTGCCAGAATTAGAAAAAGCGACAGGTAGTAGTGCGGATAGTGAGCAAGTGACATTGAAGTCAATTCCGCGCGAGGAGGTTGCAAATTTCAATCAATTCAGTCCGAAAAACGACGCCACTGGGTTTATGCGTAACGGTGACAGTGCAGGTCAATCCACTTCCACGCAAGTGAGCCAGGTTGCCGCTTCAACGGCGGCTATTGAGGGAGTCTTTTGGGTAAGCGAACTATTCCGGACCCGCAAATCCTGTCAATCCTGCAAATCCTGCAAATCTAGTCTCTACCCCTTGTCAGTATAAGGCACTAGTATCAGGTACTAACTTAATTTCTATAGCCTACGATCGACGTTGAGGCAGCTATCCGAGAGGAGGGGTTGGATTTCGGACTTTTTGCTCCAGAGAGTCTACTTGACGGCGAAATCTCCGAGAAGATCATCGAGGCTGTGAAGGAGGAAATGATGTCCTTGACATATAAGGACATAGCATAAGAATCTTTAATTCATGGGTCTGGAGGGGCGGCTCGTTCTTCTTTGCTCAGACTGCATGAAGATCCATTGTTTTGATTCAATTCTCGTTTCTTTTTTCTTGTTTTGATCCAGTCAACTATAGGAATTGGAGACCAAAAGTGAAGTGTCCCCTTTTCCATGCATATATTTCTTTTCCAGTACTTTTGAAGTTCGGATGTGTTCCATTTCGTTGTCGAGTCTTAGGGGGTAATGCGAGTAAGTATTGCATACATAGAACGAGAGGGGTACTTCCGCACTCCGTACTCGTACATCGAACGGGACGGCACGGGCGGATCCTGACATTCTCCACCAGAATGGTTGAATATCAGGCAGCAAAAGGGGCAAATTTTGTCAGTTGGGCAATTGAAGACAAAGTTGTCCTAATTGAATATCAAGCGGGAAAATGGAAATCATTTGATTGCTATGGGGATATTTGCCACTGTTGACTGTATAGTACCCAAAGTGGTGTGTACCC
Organism: Penicillium taxi; assembly: GCF_028828555.1. NCBI lineage: Eukaryota > Fungi > Ascomycota > Eurotiomycetes > Eurotiales > Aspergillaceae > Penicillium > Penicillium taxi. Next base: position 4,174,249 of record NW_026643207.1, on the reverse strand, counting down.
CGTAGTATTTCGTATGGTGAACAGTACCATATGATGGATCAGATGAAAAGAACAGTGTCGTAAGATCAGAATAAACAAAAAAAAATGCAAGGGGAAATCTCGTGGAGCCTATCGGTAAGATCGGTATCAAGTATTAAGTATTATTAAGTACTATGCTAGAGTTTTCCTGCATGATATCTTTATTTATTTATTTTGATATCGACCTAATTAGGCGTCATCTTCTATTCTGGCCCTCTTACATGATACTTTATAAAAGAAGACCTGTTTAAGCCCAAATGAAAAATCCATTTCATTCAGATTTGAAACAACCAGCTACCTCGGAAGTGATATTCTATGTTAGAGATCGGATGTGAAGGTCTATTATTATGATTTATTTGTTTATGTTCACGACGCGTCTCTTCCGCTAAATCTCATCAGCCAATCACATAACTTTTTTCTGCTTATATAATCGGCTCTAAGATCAACAACGCGACAAGGCGCGTTCTCAAGGAAACCAGACCAACCTTCAGAAAGGTCCTTGCACTCTCTCAATTTCCCCCCTCCCCCCAACCCCTCGGTCATTCTCGACATTCCAACCCATTCGCTCCCTTTTTCCTACTTCCATTCCGGGAATATTCGCAGCATTCTCCGACGCACATTTTTCCAGCTCATATCCTAACTATCCCCGTGTGGGTCCCTGATACTCCGCGCAAAGATTCTTTAAAGAGAGAGGGGGATCTACCCCTTACGCCTCCGTTCTTGCTTGAAACAATCTGTATTAAAGAAAGTTTCTGCTTCGCCCTTCAATTCCAGTATCTATCGTCATTGACGCGACGCTTTATCGAAGTCTGAAACATTCCGGCGCGTCCCTTCTCGAAACAACCAACCCTGGTCCACCCAAAACACTACGCGCGCGCCTTGTTTGGAGCCACTCGCGTGGTCGCGAACTGTTTCAAACACCAAGAATTCGACTTCAACGGAACATCTACAGCCTAGCTATGAGTGGATGATTGGCACTTTTCTCTTTTTCCGTATCTCACAAGTCTTCTTGTTCTTTCGCCACTGCACCTAGCATTCCAGCCTGCGTGCCAGACCAGGTGATACATCTTCTCTATTCACGCCTTGACTCACCCCTGTGGCTTTTTGAAAGGGCCCGCTTTGTTGTCGCGTCACGAGCCCCACGCAAAGCGTTGAAGGGCATCTTACCAACATTTACTCTTGAATATTTCCAAACTTCCAGCCACGTCAAATTCTAAAGGAGATCTCGGAACTTGAGCAACTCATCAGAGAGTAGGAGCTTGTTGCAATCGCCATATACAAGCTCATTGGCTCTTGATTCTGGGAAACATTACCCGATCATATCATGGTTGCGACCTTCTCACCACACCGGGACTCCGGTGGTACGCTCCATCTCTCAACGCACGCTGGGATCCATCAAGTGGATGCCAGTTCTGCTATCCGCCAACTCAGACGCTCTCTATCGCGTTCTCCATCTAAAAGTTCGAACTTTTTCCTTCACACCCGCTCTGTTTCCCCATCCAAAACTACCGCCCCATACGTTTGCTCACCTCTGTCGCCTTCGCGGCGATCATCTCAAAATAATTTTGTCCTTTTTCCATCTACCGTTCAACCATCCCCTCTCTCTTATTCTCCTACTGCAAAAATTACCCGACCGGTAATGCGTCGACGGACTTCTCCCCGTAGCCCAGTTAAGCGCGTGTTGAACGTGTCAACAGACGGCGGAAACGCGACCCCCACACCACCCATTAACATGTCTACTGGAGAAGAGAATGAGCTAACGCTCGATGACTTGGCTGGTCCAACCCTGAGCACAACTCCAGATAGTCCTTGTGCTGTGAACGCGTCATCTACTCAGGAATCTACTTTTGCGCCTCGCTCGGGCCTAACACGCATTGAAAAGCGCAGAAGCGGTGGTAACTTTGGATCATTTGCGACTGTCAGCCCGTTGAAGCGAAGTGACGGGATCATGAATCTCGATCAAGCCTCCCGAGGCAGTCCCACTGCGAAGCGACGCAGCAACCACACTCCCATCTTCACCTCTGACTTCAGCATCTTTGACAACGACTCCGAGAGCGCACCTTCCAGCCCAACATCAAATGAGGCACCTTCTAGCTTTACTCCGATTCAGCCATTCACTGGATTCAACACCATTCCCAAGCGTTCGTCCTCTCTCCGCCGGTCCACTCTGCAACAACGCCAGAGCGAACGCCCTCTCTTTGGACGTTCCAAGCCTACTGGTGATGCTGAAGCTTTGCCGAGTACTCCGTTGCCTGTGCGCCCACGCATTTCCTTTGACAGTGGCCTGTTCCAGACCAGTCAAGACAACAATCTCTTCTCTCAGCGCCCTACCCCTTCCGGTCCTCTCTTCTCCCAGCCCGCGAACGCCAACGCCCAGCCCACGCGACATGCTGCTCACCCTCTTTCTCGCACCATCACCCAATCTTCCTCTGGATCAAGTTTGGATGACTCCCCTACTCATGAACCCACTCATAAAGTAATGGAGTCGCGGCGGCCGGCATTCAACTTCTCTAAATCTCTTCCCGCTGGCGCATCGCGCCCTGCGCCAGTGCGCCGGGTGACCCGTGAAGAGTCGAACTCTTCAGACTCATTCGCAACCCCGGATAACTTCAAGCTGGTCAAGCCGCTGCCTGCAGCCTTTATGTCAACTGGACTAATCTCCAAGAAGAATCGCAACGCGGAGGAACCTTTGGGCTTCAGCAAGAATATGCCCGATACCCCCTGCAAGCGACCCATCAATCTGTTTGCAGCCAGCTTGAATGCTACTTTCGACAAACCCGCCGGGTCTGGCTCACCCTTCAACCCTCCCGCTTCCACTGTGCGTCCGAAGCAAGGTTTCGCTCGAGGCATGGGAATCTTTGGCACATTCCCTCGACAGGAGCCATCCCGTCGCGGCAGCTATGCTAGTGTCGATGGTGATGACCTGTTCCCTTCCCAGTCACCATCTTCACGCGACAGTCAGTCCATGACCGATTCTGACTTCCCCCCTACTCCTACCAAACAAAGCTTCCTCCCTTCTCGCACTTATCCTCCCACTACTTCCCAGATCGCCTCTTTGGAACGCCTGTCAGAAACACGGTCTTCTGGTAACCAGACTCCGATTCATGATAGGTTCCTTCAGGCCTCACCTCGCACTCCGCGAGACAATCTCTTCCCGGATCCAAGCAGCTTGTCAATCTCAGTCCCTAGCGAATCGCTATTCCAGCCTGATCATAGCCACTATGCCATGCCTGCGACTCCAACCGGGCCCCGTGAATCACTCCTGTCAAACCACGGCCAGAGCCTCCAGCTCAGCGGTTTCCACACTCCCGATGTTGACTCGAGTATCTCAACCCGCTTTGATAGGGCTGAGCTTATTGGAACTGGAGAGTTCTCCAAGGTCTACCGAGTTTCACAGCCTCACAATGCTCCAGTCTCTTCCGTCTTCCCTCTCCCATCTAGTGAACCTAGATCACCCACTACTTTGACACATCAGGTTTGGGCCGTCAAGAAAAGCAAGCAGGCCTATTTGGGCATCAAGGACCGTGAACGTCGGATTCGTGAAGTGGAAATTCTGAAAACCCTAGTCAACACAGAGCACGTTGTCTCCTTCGCTGATAGCTGGGAAGATAACGCTCATCTCTACATTCAAACAGAGTTCTGTGAGGAGGGTAGCCTGGATGTCTTTCTGGCCCAGGCTGGCCTCAAGGCTCGATTAGATGACTTCCGAATCTGGAAGATTCTTTTGGAACTGTCCTTGGGGCTGAAGCACGTCCATGATGCAGGCTTTATCCACCTTGACCTTAAGCCCGCCAATATCCTAGTCACATTTGAGGGTGTTCTCAAGATTGGAGACTTCGGCATGGCCACTCGCTGGCCAGCGGCGAGTGGCATTGACGGTGAGGGTGATCGTGAATATATTGGACCGGAGATTCTCATGGGCCAATTTGATAAGCCGGCCGATATCTTCTCCTTGGGTTTGATTATCTTCGAAATCGCTGGTAATGTCGAGTTACCCGATAATGGAGTATCTTGGCAGAAGCTTCGCAATGGTGATATGAGCGACGTTCCCAGTCTGACCTGGAGCTCAGAGACCAGTGTTTTCCGCGATGCATCTGGAAACCCCGTCGTCGAAGGAGGAGGCAGCTCTTCCTTTGAGGAGCTCTGCGCATCCGACCTGGGTGATGACGACTTTGGCGACGATTTCATGCACAGTCGCCAGACGAATCATCAAGAGTCAACTCGTCTAGCTCGCACTGGTGAACTACTAGATCCACCAGACTTCATGGTCGATTCTCACCATGACCAGGCATTAGATAACATTGTCCGCTGGATGATCTCCCCAGAGCCGTCTGATCGACCCACGGCTGATCAGATCTTGGCAACTTATGGAGTACAATTTGTCAACCGTCGCCGCCGTGCCGGTGCTACTGTGTTTGAGGGCAACTGGGGCCCTGCCGATGAGATCTTGGCAGAGGATGCCGAAATGATCGATGTTTGATCGATGTTATCAATATTGTAATCTATGTTCCCCTTTTTTCGACCTTATGTGCATATGGAAGGTGTTCCTTGCTTTTTTTCCACTTTTATGGTCAAATTTTCCTTTGTCATCTGATTCCCAGCGTCGGCACAATTCGACGATATCATTACGCCTAACTATCTCATGTCACGTTTCCGATTACGACTACTCTTACTTTGTTTTCTTTCCGACGAAGTTCGTCTAACCTTCAAATCGAGCCATTCTGTGTTTCTCGACCATCCCCCTCAGGCCTTGAAATGGCACCATTGGTGCCCGAACTGGTTATTTATCTCTTGCCATGACCCAATGAAGTATGATAAGAGTCAAGAGCCCTGGTGCTCAGCGTGGCGTTCTTCTCTCGTTTCTTGCTTCTTCGTCCCTTTTTCTTTCGATTCCTTCCTTTGTACTCCTTTTCTAGCGTTATCGATACCATGAATGTACCCACCAATATCCCTTACGACTGAATGCGGCCACAACAACAGACCAAGCTAACGGGTCCCTTGTATTGTATCTATTGGACCAGATCTTCCATGGAGTTTTATGGATTCTTTTTGTCATGTTTTTTGACGGCCCGAGCGGCAATTTGACAACGCCTTTGCTTTTGCATCATGGGATTGTTGACTGTTATTGGGAGTTCCGACACCGTCTGACTCGTTTTTTACTGTTTCCTGTTGTTTTTCTGTCCCCGTGCGACATCTGATGATAAAATGATAGCTGGTATGGTCTGTTAGCGAGATCTGCTCACGTTTTGTGTTTGAATGGCCAGTTGAATTCTTTTTGTGAATAGAACTGAGTACGAATGATATGATATGAACAGTTTTTACTTTTCTGCCTACGTAAACCTTAGAATCCATGTATATATAGACTTTAGCGCCTTAAGGGTAATATCCTGGTACCCTCAGCAATTTTGATGTCGAGATGCCCATACAACCTTCGAAGTACTACCCAAGCAGTTAATTTTACATTGATATCCATGGATATATATATATATTTTCTGCATACATGACAAAAACCCCCCAAAAAAAGAAATCACAAAGTAGAAGACCCAGGAGGAACTTGAATACCCAATCTTCTGATTAGAAGTCAGACATCTTACCACTAGGCCACTGGGCCTGTATAATTGTATTTCGTTACAAAGAGTGTTATACAAACATGCATCCATGTCCAAATTGTGCCTGTTGTTTATTCTGCCGGGCGGTCACTATGAACGTGACCTATATTATTTTTACACTACCAAGTCAGATAAATGGGAACTCCATCATAAAGGGCTTTTATTATGGGTGGATGCTTCTAAGTTTAGTGTGTACGTAGAGGTAGAGGTATGAACAATGAATATAGAGAGATAGCTAAGGATGTCCTCCAGGACAAACAGATGTTGAGATCCGTGGCTTATACAATGTTTACATAGATCATTGGCGAATATATACCTCCAAATATCTAGATGTCCGTTCTAATTTCTAAGGTTACCATCATAACCATCAGCTCCGGAGAATATAAACTTGGAACGTTCTCTTAAAGTTGTCGACACCAAAATACTCAGTACACATTCACATTGCATTTATGATACCTAGATACCTAGGTATCAATTTCTAGTAACTTACAGGGACTGAAAGGAAACAGCAAAATAGAAACCAACTGATCTCTCTGTTCAAGTTATCAATTATTTAAATATTCGTTGTCATTTCGAGTCTTGAAATATTAGTCAATATTATATTAGTGGTTTTTGCGCCACTGGTCTTGGCACTACGAAGCTTCCAATCTCAATCGCAACTCCAGCTTCCCTCTTCGTCTTCTCATTTTAACCATATACCCCTGTGTCCACTACAATCCACCGCGACCAATGCGACGTGATACCTAACTTCTCACCATCTAACACCAAGAATTGGGATCCCTCTCAACCGCCCTCAACATGGACAACAACACTTTTGTATCAGACTCCCTCATTCGCCTAACGGGTGCATCCGACTCCATCGCCGTTGACTTCGTCCTTGCAGAAGCCAGCTCAGCCAAATCTGCCGCCTCCCTAAAAGACAAACTCCTATCCTTCCTCGATGGCAGCCCAGATGAAATTGGCGCATTCTCCCGCCAACTTTTTTCCCGCGTGGGCCCTTCACAGCCCAGTGCTACCAAATCTAATGCGACTTCCTCCACAACAAAGAAATACCGCATGGTAGAGATGGAAGAGCAGCCCGATTCCGCATCAGCACTAGAGCCCCTGAACGTCGAAGCAGAGCGCGAAAGAAGGAGACGCCGAGAACGCGAGAGAGATGGTGATCGGGACCGAGTACGGAGCAAGCGCGACGAAACTCGCACTCGCTCAGAGAGAGATGAAAACCGCAAACGAGACCGAAGTCGTGACACAGAGACGCGAGATCGTCATAAGTCGAAAAAGCTAAGAAGGAAGGGAACCCAGGACTTTGATGAAAGATGGGGTGACGAGGAATTCTTGGAAGAAGAGAATCATTCCGATGCCAACCAAGACGAATTTGTCGAGCCGCCTTCGAAACGCACGAGACTCGAAGATGGGTCTGCTTCTCCACGAGCTGCATCACCCAGCGACGATCTCGATCCACAGACCAAGTTAGAGATTGATCGACAGAAGGACCTTCGCGAGAGAGACGAATTTGCGAAGCGATTGGCCAATAAAGATGACCGAAAATCTAAGAAGATCGTGGAAGACCGCACCCATACGGGGGAAGCTGCGCGACGCCGTCAACTGGCTGACGATGCAGATGCGCGGGCTGCTGTCATGCCTGACATTAGATTGCGTTCTCGTCAGGAATACCTCAAGAAGCGTGAAACCGAGCGACTGGCGCTATTACGACGACAGGTTGCGGAGGAGGCTACCGAGCTGCGCGAGAACCCGAATCTCACCCGTCGAGAAAAGGATGAATTTGCTCGTAATCGCGAAGTTCTTCGTCTCGCCGAAGAGCGCCTTCGAATCGATGACCACCGGGATGGCTACGTGATACCAGAAGATTATATTACAGAGAAGGGAAAGATTGATCGTAAGAAGAAAGAAGACGCGCTCTATAAACGCTATGTTGAGCGTGATGAAATGGGCCAGGAGAAATTCATTACGGAGCATGAAGAGTGGGAATTGGAGCAGACTGCCAAAGCCAATGCACAGATCAAGAAGGCCGAGTTTGTCGACGAAGGCGATTATGAGTACGTCTTCGATGATTCACAACAGATCAATTTTGTGGTGGATGCCAAGCTGGAGGGAACGGAGAAGATGTTGACCCAAGAACAACGACGCTTCAAGGAACAAGTTGATGCAGCCGAGAAGAAGGCTATGTCAATGGAGGAGACTCGCAGGAGTCTGCCCATTTACCAGTTCCGTGAACAGATTATCCAGGCTGTGCATGATCATCAGGTTCTTATTATAGTCGGTGAAACGGGATCGGGAAAGACAACGCAGATTCCGCAATACCTCCACGAGGCTGGATACACAAAGGGTGGATTGAAGATCGGCTGCACCCAACCACGTCGAGTCGCCGCCATGAGTGTCGCAGCCCGTGTAGCAGATGAAATGGGCGTGAAGATCGGGAATGAGGTTGGTTATGCAATCCGGTTCGAGGACAACACGAGCGACAAGACGGTTCTCAAGTATATGACGGACGGCATGCTTCTCAGGGAGCTGCTGACCGAGCCGGACCTGGCCCAGTACTCGGCACTGATGATTGACGAAGCTCACGAGCGGACGGTGCCGACAGACATTGCCTGTGGTCTTCTCAAGGATATCGCGAAGGCGCGCCCGGATCTCAAACTACTAATCTCCTCCGCGACCATGGACGCGCAGAAGTTCCAGAAGTATTTTGACGATGCGCCCATATTTAACATTCCTGGTCGACGATACCCAGTCGACGTACACTACACTTCTCAGCCTGAAGCCAACTATCTAGCAGCTGCCATTACCACAGTCTTCCAGATCCACGTTTCCCAAGGTCCTGGTGATATCCTGGTGTTCTTAACCGGCCAAGAAGAGATTGAGGCCTGCGAGCAAAGTCTAGCGGAAACAGCCCAAAAACTGGGGAGTAAGATACCCGAGATGATAATCTGTCCTATTTATGCAAATTTGCCGTCTGAACTGCAGAGCAAAATCTTCGAGCCTACTCCTCCCAAGGCGCGCAAGGTGGTTCTGGCGACCAACATCGCCGAGACAAGTCTGACTATCGACGGTATTGTCTACGTGATCGACCCCGGCTTCGTCAAAGAGAACGTGTTCAACCCGCGCACTGGTATGGAAAGCCTGGTCGTGACTCCCTGCTCGCGGGCCTCGGCGAACCAAAGAGCTGGACGTGCCGGGCGAGTTGGTCCCGGTAAGTGTTTCCGGCTGTACACGAAGTGGGCGTACCATAACGAGCTGGAGGAGAACACTACTCCTGAGATCCAGCGCACAAACTTGAACGGAGTGATTCTAATGTTAAAATCACTGGGTATTGACCAACTGCTTGACTTTGACTTTATGGACCCACCGCCCGCGGAGACCATCATTCGAGCTTTGGAGCAACTGTACGCACTTGGTGCCCTCAACGACCGCGGAGATCTGACCAAGGTCGGCCGACAGATGGCCGAGTTCCCCACAGATCCAATGCTAGCAAAGGCAATCCTCGGAGCAGACAAGTATGGATGTGTAGAAGAAGTTCTGTCAATCGTATCAATGCTGAGCGAAGCAAGCGCGCTATTCTTCCGTCCAAAAGACAAGAAGATCCACGCTGACAGTGCCCGCAACCGCTTCACTGTCAAAGACGGCGGCGACCACCTTACCCTCCTAAACATATGGAACCAATGGGTAGACGCAGACTTCAGCGTCGTCTGGTCGAAAGAGAACTTCCTCCAACAACGTAGTCTAACCCGAGCCCGCGATGTCCGCGACCAACTAGCCAAGCTCTGCGACCGCGTCGAGGTCTCAATCAGTACCTGCGGCGCCAACAACTACATCCCGATCCAGAAAGCCATCACAGCCGGGTTCTTCCCGAACGCAGCACGACTGCAGCGTGGTGGTGACAGTTACCGCACCATTAAGACCGGCCAGTCTGTCTACTTGCATCCGACTAGCACGCTATTCGAGGTGAACCCACGGTGGGTGATCTACTTTGAGCTGGTGCTTACTAGTAAAGAGTACATGCGCAGTAACATGCCATTACAGGCGGAGTGGCTAGTCGAGGTAGCGCCGCACTATTATAAGAAGAAAGATCTGGAGTCATTAGGGTTAGATCGGAAAGAGACGAAGGGAGCTGGAGCAGCCGGCGAGAAAAGTCGAATGTGATGAGAAGAGCTAGCACATGGGCTGTTTACTATAAACATTGTATCAAATAACTAACAGCGTGAATCATGAATCTGATGAATCAGTAAAAAAAAAAGAATTAATTCTAGTCCAATCACACATGATGTATTTCATATTTCTGACCGCGGCAACTAATGAACCTCGGCCCCCCGCATTTTCAACTTTACAACATCAACAAGCAAACCAGAACAACACACATCTACCTCTCCCTTTCCAGAATAAAGACCAAATCAAATCAATAATGTCGCAAAATTTCTCTCCAGCAGACGTTGCGTCACATAACAACGCCGAGAACGGCCTATACATAATAATCGATAACAACGTCTATGACGTGACCAAGTTCATCGATGAACACCCCGGCGGCGCAAAAATTCTGAAGCGCGTTGCAGGAAAGGATGCGTCGAAGCAGTTCTGGAAGGTATTCACAATACTGATCTATCGCACCTTCTTTGAGCTACAATCAGCTATGAAGGGGAAGGTCTTGGTTTTGGTTAATGGGACCTGTGCTAACTACTCTAATCCTGCAGTACCACAACGACTCAGTCTTGACGAAGTATTCGCCCAAGTTGAAAATCGGAGAGGTGAAGGAAGCTGCGAAGTTGTGATCTATAATAGTGGGAAACACTTGAAGGCAACTTCGGGAAACTGTTGCTATGGCTATGGCTATGGCTATTGTTATTGCTCTGCTCTATTGATCAGGCCATCGGATAGAAAGTCGTTTCTGCCGGCTAGAGAAAGACAAAGACTTGAGGGTGATTTGTTTCCGACTTCCAATACATTTACATCATTCAATTTTGTCATGTACGAGCAGGCATTATTATTATCTTTCAAGGTATTTATTTCATTTTGTATTTCGAATCAAATCGATATTTCGTTTCCAGAACGCCCCGATTCTCGCTGGTTCAAATTTGGTATATTATCGCACAATGGTATCAACATGGTGAAACATGACAAAAAGGATATATATGTGTGTGTGTGTGTGTGTGTGAGAGAGAGAGAGAGAGAGAGAGAGAGAGAGAGAGAGAGAGAGAGAGAGAGAGAGAGAGAGAGAGAGAGAGAGAGAGAGAGAGAGAGAGTGCAACGAAAAGGCAGGTTATGCAGTATAGGACAGAGGAAGTGAAGGAGTGGAAGGAAAGGAATGAAGAGAGTTACTGGCAAAGATAACACCGAGCTTAGAAGCCGCGGAATGGATCGTCAGGTCGAAAGGAATTTTCACTGTCAACGACAGAAGGTGCGTCATACTCGTAACGAGGCTGACTCCACTGACTAGAAGCCTTGTGTTTATGTCTTGGCCTTGGACGCGGCCGACTCGTGTCAGTATGGGGATCAATGAAGGCCTCCATGCGCACAGTGCCTATATCGAAGGTGCGACTAGTACCGGTTGTATTGTAGGTACGTGCGCTTGCTTCTGAGGTGCGACTGATGCTACTAGGGGCACTGCCGTATCCGGTTGGTATAATTGGGGGAATTGCAGAGGAGAAGTATGGATCAGAGCCCACCGTCGTACCGCTGTTCGAGGAGAGCACTGTGCCTTGGCTGGAAAAGCTGCGGAGGGTGCGGAGAGGTGGGCGCGGTGAGGTGTGACTGCGCTTGCGGGTGTGATTTGAAAAGCGAGGGACGTGTGGTGCAACTGCGGCCATGTCAAGACTTTCCCGCTCCTTAGTTGGTAGCTCGGGGACGGGCTTGTGTGCGATCATCCGGCCTCCGGGTAGAGGTTTGGGTCGATATTTAGCCACACGGATAGAGTCGCGGATAGGGTTGCGGCGGAGAGCAGCTCTTGGTGGTGTGGGTGTTTTGGCTTCTTCCTGCGGAGCTGGTGGGATTGAGGCTAATTCATGCAGACCCACGGTCGAATGACTGAGGAAGGATAGGGCCGTCAACCAGACGTAGTGTCGTTCGACCGTCATGGCTGTGAATTTGAGCGCACGCTGTGGCGTGAGCACTAGGATGGAACGGTTGAATGGGGCTGGAGAGCCGGAGCCTTTAGGCATCGGGTTATCGTCCTTGACATCCAAGACTGATTGGATAGTAACTAGAAATCGATATGTGAGTAGGAATACTAAGCACAGAAGAAAGGTATAACTTACATTTCCGACCACTCTTCCCTAGCAAAGCAGGTCCACTGGTGGGTTGCTTGCTACTCCACATGATTGAGCCCTCATATGGCGCGAGCCAGACCCATCGCTTGTGTCGCGCACCACTGTTGGTAATGCTGGCCGACACCTCATCTGGGTTTCGACCCTCCCAGTTGTCCTTCGACTCACCCATACCGAAGGACTTGCGGCGGCGGACGTACTTGAACATCCACTCTCCCACCATTGTTTGAGCAATGGCGTCAACAACGCTAGTGGGCTGCAAGCCACCCATCGAATCCTGCCGCTCACGCTCCTCACGCTCCACATTAGTGGACGGTCGACGCTGAGATGGACGTTTCTGTAACTTCTGTCTCGGTAGGTTGGCGCGAGGAGCAGTGATCTCGTCAGATGGGATATGGGGTGGGAGGATAAGAGGACTATCAAACAACAACGAAGATCCTGGAGATGAGAGGGTATCCGGACGCTCGGGGATGTCAGACTGGGACATTGCAGCTGCTGATTGCACGCGACGCAGAGTCGGTCTCCGTACCAGAGTAACAGCGCCTCGGTCCGTGAAATTTCGGATTGATGGGCGCGTTGGAGTCAGAGGCTCGTCACTACCACTGAGTGGGATATTACGCGAGCTGAGACGGGTCGGAACTGGGTATGGAGGCTTTGTTGAGACAGAACTGTTGCTTTTCATGCTGGGATCGCTTGGACTCCGGACACGAATCTCTTGTGCATCACTGGATATCATGGTCATCTTGCGTATTCCAGCTTGTCGGTCGCTATGGGAAGTTGTGAGAGATCGTCTGATCCCATTAGACGAGACATGACCAGTGTCGGACTGCTCGTTAATTTCGGGAAGATGCATCTCATCGAAATTGGGCTTGAGATTCGACTCGATGTTCACCATCTTGCCACGACGGAGGGTATACGATGCGAAAGGTCGATTGAGGAGATCGTCATCTGTGAAGATTTCGCGCTCTTGCGCCTGAACTTTGGGGCTCTCGTCATCGCTGAATCCTGCAAAGAGACTACTAGACCGAGGTGGTCGCCTGATTCCAGACTTGATATTATCCGAGAGTGGACCATTATCATTATTGCCAGGGTATACCTGTATATTCTTCGGTTGAGTGCGTGGAGACTCGACAGTCGCTGTTACTGTTCTTGCTAGAGTTCGTTGACGGTCTCTCTTTGCCGAGCGTGGCGGCGGTACAGGCTGAGGATATGACGGGTATGGCTGGAAGTTGGTATTCTCAACCTTGGGTTCCGTGTTGAACGGTAGATCTTGAATTGCAGAAGGAAGAAGGCTGGCGGGGAGTTTGACGGGGCGTCGATCAACGTGAATCTCCTCGGTCTGAATGGCAATTGACCGGCCCTCCACAACCGTTGTGATATTGGCTTGAACTGATACGCTTTTCGTTTGTGGAGGAAGAACGATACTGGTTCTGGGTGAGGACGGCTCCGAACCTGGTGGATGGATTGCAATCATTGGAATATCAACAGGTGTCATGACACTCTCCTCTTCGGGTTCTGGAACCGGAATAGGTTCGGTTTGGGTCGAGACGGATGACATTTGAACGGGCTTTGCAAACTCTTCCACAGGATGATGGATTGGTATCCAAGGGGGAATAGGAAGCCCACCAAGAGTCTGACAAGAAGAGGACACCATCTGGACGCCTAAAGTGAGCGTTGAACTGTCCATCATCTTGGGCATCTCGTCCAGATTACCGAGGTTGATAACTTCCCTCACAGCTGGCAATTCGGGTGACGAGGGAGGGGAGTACTGAATTCCAGCATCTCGATATACAACAGAAGACTGCGCTAGCTTGGAGAAGTCTGCTATAGGTGGCTCAATCTGCTCGAAAGAAAGACCCAGGATTTTTCTGGCCTTCAAGGAAGGAGCAAATGATATTTGAGAAATCATAGAAATCGGTCGTTCCTCCGGAAGAGCCCCTGGTGAAATCGGCCTCTCTGGGGACATCGACATCTCTGGTGAAATCGGCATCTCTGGTGAAATCGGCCTCTCTGGTGAAATCGACATCTCTGGTGACATCGGCATCTCTGGTGAAAGGGGGGTATCCTCATCGTCAAATTCATCTTCCTCATCTTCTTCCTCTTCCTCGTCGAATGCTAATTCTTGGGCCAGATTCAAGCCCGAGTCAGCTTTGCCAGCTGCCACGCTGATCACCGAATATCGGACATTATCGAATTTGGCTTCAGTGTCACCATCATCCAAAGTTAAACTGGTTATACTTGTACGTCGGCGATCCTGGCTGCTGGAAGCTATGCTGGCGCTATCACTTCCTTTGCTCTTATACTTGTAGGTGTCTTTATTTTCACCACTATGCTGTGAGTTGAGCGATTTGGCTTCCTGAGCGGCGGCCACTTGGTTCAGCACGGCCTTGAGGCGGCCTTCCACCACATGAACTTTCCGCTCCCAATTGCGTCGCTCGTTTTCCCATGCCTCACGATCACCATCCCACAGCATCTGAGTTCGATCAATTTCCTCCTCGCGATTCCGCACTTTCTTCTGTGCAGATTCTAGTCTCTTCCGGACATCGGTGATGTTCGAAACGGCTTCGTCCCGCTCACGAGCAAGCTCTGTTATTGCAGACGACGAACCACCCTCTAATAGCCGCAGCTGATTTGTCAAAGACCGCGCCTCGCGAGTGGATTGAGACAGGTCCTCGCTGAGCGCCTCATTTTCATTCCGAGATTCATCGAGGCTTAGCTCTAATGAATCAATCGTCTTGTCCCTATCTTCGATATCGCGACGAAGGGAAAGGATTTCCGAGACGAGCGATGCATGGAGGGTGGGGGTAATTCGTCGAGCATCAAACGGGGAGAGAGTATTCCCTTCGATGATGTCGTCATCCAGATCAATATCACTTGGTCCGTCTGGAGAGAAGGCGGGAGTTGGTAGACCAGTTGTAGAGGGGGAGGAGTCTCGGCGGCGCCGTGCTGGGCGAGATCTTGATCTCGCCTTCGAGCTAGAAGTTTTGGATAGGGCGGGAGACGGTTCGGCCATCACCAGGGATTGCAAATCCGTGGCCATCACTGCTCGTGTTGGAGATCTGTAGGTTTCCCCGTGCTAACCAGAGCACTACACGGCAGGGTCCCATCAAAGTTTTACCGTAATTCAGTCATTCAATCATTTGTGTCGATGTTATAAGGAATCGTGATATCTTTCAGATGGCTATTCTAGTATAGATCAAAAGGAGGGGGGGAAAGAGGTAGAAATGCTGTGCAACTGCAACGGTCAGCCACTTTTTGATTTACAAATGCGGATCGCACGGCGCGAGGGAGTCTGAAATGTTTTAATTGAATTTACTTACTTACGGGGATGTGGAGAAGAGGAAGATCAAATCAAAACCCCTGGCGATGTGCAAAGTAGTAATTAATGCACTTTCAAAACCGATCGCTCTCGACCATGCGGATACTTTTGCTAATGTGTGGACCACTGAACACGACGGACATTTTTACAAAGGAGGAAATGATCAGACACAACCTAGTTAACCCGCTAGCTTGAGTTATAGTTAGATCAGCCTTGCCCATAGTCGGAATCGTGCCATTGTGAGGTAGGAAGAAGCAAGTGCGGAGAACGCAGGGCAGGGGGGCGTTCGATAGGGGTGGGAAAGGCTAGAACCCACCTGTAAAGACACTAGACATGCATGCATGTACAGAATCCGAAACATCCCAAAAGCAGCAGCAAGATTTTGGGTCTGATGTGCCGATAACCAGGGATGTAGGATGCAGTCAGAACGCCTTGAAGTTCTGGAAGGCGAGGAATTCGATGGAAGAGAGAAATGGAGCTTGGATGAGTCCTTGAGTAAGAAAGGAATCTCCCTAGACTCCCCTAGACTCATTAGCCTGGGGAAGTTGAATCCTGTGAGCTCCACAAGAACGTATCAGTCCTAGCGTTTACTCGTTTTGAACAAGGAACTGGTTTGCCCCTTTTTTTCGCGGCTAGTAAGAAGAGGGACAGTGGACATGACGAAGGTTGACTTAGCGTGTTTAGGAATAGCTGCGTACCGTTGGTCCTGTTCGTCCTAGCGTGAGATTTGCTCAAGTAATGATCGACGTCCAATTTCGTTGGATAGACTTGAATAAGCCTATGGCCCGTGTTGCTGGTTTCATGCTGCATCACAAACGCCACCCAATTTTGAGATCCAAAAGTCCAAGAGCTCAAGGTCCTGCAACAGCCATGTATATATTCGAGTAGGAAATTGGACGAAATGGCGGAAAGATGGAGTGCATAAGCAAAATAGGGGGTCCGGAGCTTCGGGTATTTAGGTCAATCCGAGTGTCTCCACCGAAGCTTTCAACGGCGGCCTTTTCCGAGTGAGAACCGTGGTTCCTTTGTTGATGTGGCAGCTCGTAGCATTGCCCTAGTAAGGGTCTAGTGAAAAGTCTAACCTCTTTGTGTGTAAAATCTCGTGTTGTTGAACTTTGTACCTGAACAAGTACAAAGTCAGCCAATCAAGGTTGGAAAGGATCATCTAAATCGTATCTCCTTCTTCATAATGAGAGAGATGAGATTCAATCTCGAAACGAACTCAATCGATTCAGACCCACTGTGAGAGGTGAACGCGGGCCGTTGACAGGCGGGACAGGTCTGGAATTCAGTTTTAATCTGGGCTATTATCTGACAGGCACTAATGCGACTCATTCTTGAGAAGTGGAGAACACTTGAAGTTGAAAGGGGGATCAAGAGAGATGAGATGACGTTGTTGAGGAAGGAAAAAAAAATAGAGAAATGGAAAGGACTGAATTAACCTAATTGGCCATTCCACTAGTAATTCATCACATTCCAATCGAATGAAGATCATATATTACTCGATATTATTCTCGGCAATACTACGGAATACGAATACATTGACAGTGCCCAAGTGGGTTCTGCATTTCTAGCCGATGTACCTAAATATGCACAATATGCAGTAGTTGACTAGCTTACTCGTCATTGAGTCCAAGAGCTTCACGTCTTGTTGGAGCATCAGCCACAAAGTAAGGCTTCTCCGCCAAAGTCGTCACTCTAGTTCCGTGTCTTGGCTCGCCTCCCTCATAATCCCAAGAAGCATTGTGAATGGTGATTCGGTTATCCCAAAGAGCCGAGGTTCTTGGAGTCCACTTGAACCGGACCTGGATATCAACGTTCTTCTCATACACATCGTAAAGATAGTTGAGAATCAAGTCACTCTCAGCCTTATCCAAACCGACAATAGACTTGGTCATAGAGCGGTTGACCCACAAAGCTTTCCAGCCAGTAGCAGGATGAACTCGGATTAGGGGATGAACACGCTCGATGCGCTGAGGTCCAAGAGTTGGGTCATCACGAGGCAGGTAGGAGTGTGCGCTAATATACACAGCTTCCTTGCCATCCAGAAACTTGCGGAATTCCGGAGATAGTTTGGAATATGCGGCATAACCACTTGCCCATAGAGTGTCTCCTCCGATGGAGGGAACAGCATCGTTATGGAGATGGGTAATTCCCGCTGGGTGCAGCTCATGAACGAGATCAGTGTGCCAGCTCGATGCACCTCCTGGCTTCCTGAATGATACCCCTCGTTCAGTTGCCCACAACGCAGGCCAGATCACGGAAGCACCGGGCACACCAGGTACCTGTGGGACTTGTGGCTGCAGGAAATTAGCAAGAGAAACATCATCAAAAGAAGATATGAACTCACGTGAACCTCGACCTCTCCATAATATTCACCTAAAGCTTTCTGCTGCTGGGGAGAAAGGTCCTGATCACGGAAAAACACGACACTCCGTTCAGCAATCAGCAATGCCAGTTCATCCTTCTGCTGATCTGTCAAATCCTTCAATTGCAGACCGACAATCTCGGTACCGATGTGGTTGGTAAGATTCTTCACTTCCTTGGCTGCTGAAAACAAAGAAGATTTGGACTTGTCTGCCCTGGCACCAGCCTCAATATGCTCTCGAGGGGTATTGCGAATTGCAATGGCATCGTCGAGATATAGAGGAGCTGCTGGGCGTGATGGGTAACCGTTGGAGAGATCGATGCCCGCTTTCTCAAGGCGTTCTCGGGCAGCGTCAGGGAGTGGTAGGGTATCCTTCTTCTGAATTCTCACATCCTTGATGCCAGGATGGATTGGAAGAGCGACTGGTGTTGCTGATGGGGCCATAGTTGCAAATGGTGATATAAAATCTGATATCGAGTGGTGATTCCGTAGAGACTCGCCGGAGTTGTCTCATTATAAGTAAGTTTACATCTTCGCCATTATAACTCAATCTTATCATATGACGAGTTAGTCCTCTCATGGATTTCTAAGCTGGTGGATGGTATATGGTGCGTCTTTGTTGCGTTGGTTGCTTCACCATGAGCAAAATGTGGGGGTCAATGGCGTCTTTCACTACAAATGCCGTCAGATCCATGCTTTTAATGCATACAACGAATCAATCTGTAGCTTCAGATATCGGCAGATTAGTTTTGGCTTATCGACTCATGTCACTGCGACAATTCTTACGGTGACTTATCTTTAATCGAAGCTTCATTCGATAGTCCCCCGCATCACATCACTAAGTTGCCAAAGCACAACATTCAAAACCTCAATTCCGGTTATATTGGCTTCTAGATTAGCCCATATAGATAGAGCACGCCATGTAAACGTGATAACTATCTTGAGTTCACAGCAGTTACGCCATTCTCGGAGAAATTGGGTAGCTTGCAGGTCAGCCTCCAGTGCTTTGTTTCAATTCAACTGGGCAGGATGGGATCCTTTCCCATAGCCCAAGTCCGTCCAGAGCCCAGCTGCTTTTGAAAGTCAAATCATCGTACAATGATTCGGGCCAGCGAATAAATGTTTCTCGAGTCAAAGTCCTCGAGGTCCTTAAAATGATAGGGCAGTCTTGATGTTCAATCATATGAAAGGAATGATTTGCAAGAGTAAAGGTGTCAACCCCTCGAGTACACGATCCAACTTTGGATCGTGATCATCTGGGTATAAATATTACTTAGATAAGTATATCCACGGAACCGTTCCGTGAGATGCAGTTGAGATGACCTCGGTTCCCCCGGACCCCGGACCCCAGACTGACTCAGCTGCCACGTCTTACCCTTTAACTTCTAACGGCCAGATCTATCCATTCGACATATCAAATATCATATTCTGATCTTGATTCCTAAAATACTAAATAACATTCCAGTAATATCCTACCCTAGTCGAGAAACTAGCCGTTTCAACCGCCAACCCCGCACCATGCAGCCCAAGGCCCTACTTTTCGATACTTTTGGCACAGTCGTCGAATGGCGATCTTGTGTCACAACCGCCTTGAGCAGTGCAACCCAACAAGCTCTGACAGATCCTTCCAAGGAAATCTCTACCGAAGCCCGAGTGCGCGCATCACAATTGACCACCTCAGATTGGGTCAGCCTAGTCGAAGAATGGCGGATGTCATATGCAGTATTTACGAGAGATTTTGATCCCTCCAAAAAATTCGTATCGGTAGATCAGCACCACTACACAGCTCTACAAGATCTCCTCTCTGCGCGGGGACTCCGAGATTTGTTCTCTGATGACGAGCTACGGGATCTGACTTTTGCTTGGCATCGGCTCAATCCTTGGCCAGATAGCGTCTCTGGATTGGCACGGCTTAATACTGCATTTATCACGGCCACACTGTCTAACGGGAATATTTCTCTGCTGGAAGATCTCAAAGAGTTTGGGTCTCTTCCTTTTCAGCATCTTGTAAGTGCTGAAAACTTCCAGGCCTACAAACCTTCACCTAAGGTGTATCTTGGTGCAGCGAAATTGCTGGGGGTTGAACCCAGTCAATGTGCTTTGGTGGCGGCTCATCTTCATGATTTGAAAGCTGCGAAGGACTGTGGATTCCACACGATCTATGTTGAGCGGGAAGCAGAGGATACATGGAATGCTGAGCAGATTGCGCAGGCTAGGGAGGATGGATTCGTTGATATCTGGATTGAACTGAATACAGGGGGCTTTAACGAGGTAGCTCGGCTATTGGGAATCGAATAGATATTCTAGCCATATCAGCTTTAGAATAATTTGATTTCCAAAAGAATCGTGGAAGATTGTTATAACTCGGAAACACTTGAAATATCCACATTAATTCACCTTCAAATTGAGACGGCCTTGCGTGGCCTCCCAAGCCAACTGAACAAGCAATTTCCGAAGGCTTTATCCACTACAGAACTAGAAAAACAGCGAGAGAAGAAATATATTCTTTTTTTGATTTAACTTTATTGTTTAATATCAGCCATAACTTTGATTTCTGGATACGATAACATCCGACTTTGAGCACTTGACCTTAAGAACGGAAGATTCTAAGTTATCCTTTGAGGTAGTTGTAAACTTGGGATCATATCATTGAAGTAGCCACTGATGGCAAATATCAAGGCTGCAAGGACAGAAGCAATTAGTGGCCATTTTTAATGCCGAGGTACATTTTGATCAATCTCCAGTAAAGGTATCTTGGCCTAATTCACATTAGAATTCAAATAGCCTTGCAGTCAACTGCCTATAGGAACATTGAAGAATCTTAGGTTGTGCTGCGTGGCACTCAAAAGGGTGAGGATCTAGAAGCCACAACTTCGGAAGTTGTGATTAACAATCATCCATCAACCAGCCTCGTGCCTTAGACACAGATTTTGGCATGCTGATGACTCAAAGTGAGTAGGAATAAAGAGCAATTCATCCTATTTTATAATAGTTTAGCTCATTTCAAGGGTTTGGTGGGGGATATCTGGAAGGTTGGCTATAAGCCCTGCCTCACCAACACACACGCAGTGCCTCGCTACCCAGGTGCTTCCTCGCAGCAATGCATCATAGTGCTTATGCCACACCAAGAACGTACTCCCGGTTCTCGTTTCTGAACTCCTCGGGAGAAATGGCTTTCTCGGCGGAAGAGTAAATGGAAAATGAAGCGGAGAGTCAAGTGGTCTTTGGATTGACCAACATCCAAGATCATTGATTTCTGGGCTATTAGGTGAGTATGAGTCCATAAAAACAGGAGATACTATACAGACAAGAGAAATTGAAGCCTGCAGGATAATATTGACGAGAAACTTGATCCACAAAGCGTGCCTATAACTTTCAAGCGCCCGAAGCTCGACATACCCGATGCCTAGCTTATCATTTGAGGCTGGTATAATCTGAGGTGAGATAATAAGAAAGGCTTAGAAATGCCCGAATTCCTTTGAGGTCAATACCAAGGGTCATAAGAAAGAGACTTTGCTTCGCAAAAGCGAACCTGTATTGGGGGAGTTGTAGATCCTTTTTTCTAAGAGAGAACTACCTAAGTATCAACGCTTTCTATTATCTGTACTAACTTGGCCAGTGAACTATCTCGAGAAATTTTCGCTTCCTGTATTCAGGATTGAAACCAGATCCATAGTAACGCATATAACGTACCTTGAACAGTTGATCGACTTAAGAAATCATATAAAACTGCATGAATTACTGTTATTGATTGATCCGTTTCTCGCTGATCATGGGCGCCATACTGTTGGATGCACTCTTGAGGTCGCCTGTAGTGAGGTGAATCTGGGAAAGAATATTGCAGCGACGTTGTGAGAAGATGGTAAAAGATAAGGCAAGAGAAAGTCATAGTTAGAAGGGAACCTTCAGGTAATTCCAAGGTTCTGCAGCTTTGAAGATCAATGTACACAGATATTGATGGTAATGAGACCTCTGCAGCCTTGAGTCCCTGTAATAGGTTTTGGACATAATCTAGGCACAGAATGTAAAATCCTTGTAGAATATCATAATATCCATGGACAACACTATCAGCATGAGTGATACGCGGTGGAAGCATTTCCAACTCATGGCTGTCAACATTTATTCAATCTCTCCTCGCCTTGAATCAATTGCATACACATGCGATTGCTAAATCGGTGAATTGGGAGTCAAGATCGGTACAGTGCTACTAAGGAAGGGTGCCTTCGAGGTCTCAGGTCCGAGGTGGATGCATATTTTCGGACACGTCATTTTGTCATTTTTGCGCCCTTCGATCACTTCCTAATATCTATTTTGTGAAGCTATTTAGAAGTAGATACGTTAAGGTGTAGATCAGTAGAGCTTTCAGATGTGACCTTTGGAATTGGGTATTTAGTTAAGTCATAGTAATAAGTTCAAAAGTTGAGTAATATTTATCTCCTGATTCTGCGGCTCATATGGTAGCCTGAGATAATACTCACCAGAGGTTGAAGGCATGCTTCGGTGATGCATATTAAAAGCATCTGGATACAACCAGATTACAAGCCTTATTAACTCCTACTATTGGGCAAAGTATTTGTTTCCGAGTTTTATAAATCCCATCTGTGTCCACCTCATTTTCCAATCATTTTTAAGTTCTTTAGGTGATTTATATGGAAAACTTGTCATTTTTTTGTTTTTGCGATTCTTAAATCCCAAGGTCACCTAGTCTATGAAACTATTCAGGATATCAAATATATGACCCACTTTTACGACTTCAAGCCGGATTGAAGATGAAAGATC
Organism: Penicillium taxi; assembly: GCF_028828555.1. Lineage (NCBI taxonomy): Eukaryota > Fungi > Ascomycota > Eurotiomycetes > Eurotiales > Aspergillaceae > Penicillium > Penicillium taxi. Next base: position 4,151,881 of record NW_026643207.1, on the reverse strand, counting down.
AATTGGGTTGAATTGAGTGCCCAAATAATTGGAGAATCAAGAAAAGAAACTTCATCTTCGCTACTTTCTCCGTCTAGGAATTATAGTCTTTCCAAAGTTGACTCTAGTCTTTCTACCATTGTGACAGCAATGTAGAGGACTGGGGTCATAAGGCTCCAAATAGGAGAACGTTTCTACCCACATATTTGCCTGTAGTTTTAGAAGGAAATATCCGAGAGTTGCAGCTAGTCTGTAGACCTCATGAATTTATCTAGATGCCCTAAATCCCAAAGCGGAAATGACCAGCTCCGGTTATCGGCGCACTATCTTATCAGATCTTCCTCCCCGCAAACAACTGCACAACTACACAACACCATGCAGCTCAAACATCTGACCTCATTGACGAAGGGGCAGCCCGGAATCCTCCATAACATAGTAAATAAAGCCACCATTCAAGCCTAAAAAAAGCCAGCACGAATCTAACCCATTCTTAGAGTTCCAGCCTTCTAGCATTCGAATATACCAAAGGATCATCTCGAACCAACACGCTCATCTTCGTCGGCGGACTAGGCGACGGCCTCGGCACAGTCGATTACACAAATGACATTATCCGCGCAGTAGAAGGCACCGACTGGACAGTCTTCACTCTGATCCTCTCATGCTCATACGGTGGATGGGGAATGGGCCGACTAGGCCAAGACACCGACGAGCTAGCCGCATGCGTGAATTATATCCGGGATTACAAGGAGCCTCACTTCGGGGCTGGGAAGGTAGCTCTTATGGGCCATTCGACTGGTAGCCAGGATGTAATGCACTACATCAATGCGCCGAACCCGCGGCCTGCACACCCGATTTTAGATCAGAATTGTGTGCCTGTTACGCGCCCGCCCGTTGACGGCGTCATTATGCAGGCGTCTGTCTCTGATCGTGAGGGTATACTTTGGGAAGTACAGGTCGGGACGGAGCGGAATAGCCCTGCTGAGATGCGGGATATCTACGACCGCGCTGTTCAGGGTGCGCGCAAGACGTTTGAGGATGGCGTTGATACACTTGTGCCTCTCTCACTAACGTCGCGGATCGGATATGGGTCTACTGCGTTGAGTAGTCGGCGGTTCCTTAGTCTTGTCAGCCCGGATAGTCCTGCGAAGCCGGCTGAAGATGATTACTTCAGTTCTGATCTGAGTGATGCGCGGCTTGCAGAGACGTTTGGTATGGTTGGGGCTCGGGGTCTATTAAAACAAAAACTTTTGGTTTTGTATTCTGGTCGCGACCAGTCTGTACCTCCTTGGGTGAATAAGGAGGGGTTGCTGAGGCGATGGCAGAGGGCTATTGATGCCGGTGGACATCAGTTTTGGGATCCGCGCAGTATGGTCATTCCAGGTGCGTCGCACGCGCTAAGTGATCCGGATCAGGCTGAGCCGCGGCGCATTTTGGTGGACAGAGTTACGGGGTTCTTGAAGGATATTCAGAAGTAGGGATTACACGTAGTCCATTGGAGACGGGGAGACTATAGCAAGGTTTCGGAACCACATCCCTTATCCTAAGATTCATTCGGTATAATTACAAGTTATGTAGTCACCTATGACCTTAAATCATCATGACTTGTACCGTGGTGACTTGCGGTACTTAAACTATAGAAAAAAAGAAAAGTCAGACTAGAACTCCATTGTCCAGCCACACAGATAATTACCTAAAGAAGTGGCGCGGCACTGAAGATACCCATTGGCCATTTCTAATTAGTGGTATAGCTATATCCATTCACCCATCGGTGACATTAGTATTTACGTACTCTAAATACGCAAAGGAGTAGAATGTTCGTCGACCCCACAGCAACAGACTTATTCATACTTTGTAAGCTCCCCCACTCCAATAAAGCTTTTCTCTCGAAGCGAGTTGGTTCGTGCTAGCGAAACGGTTGATCCCCGAGAAGGAATGGCCCAGGGTACCCGAATGAACCATAAATTCCATACATTGACCGATTCCGCCGTTGTTCACCCAAGATCCAACCCATCGGAACCCCCTGGTGTATGACCGATCGCTCGGTGAAACGGGCGAAGGATGATAGGGGCGTACGCGAGGGTAAAAGAAAGAAAAAGAAAAAGAAAAGAACCGGTCCAGGCTTTTCGTCTTTTCGATCGTTGACCAATGGATGTTCATGACGTTCTCCATTGTCAACGGCGCATGAACGGGGTCACCCCTGTCAACCCCAAATCCCAATAAGGAAGGCGTCAATATGGTTCCTTCGGCCCTCTGGCCCTTTGGCCCCATTTTAGATCTGGCCTCGGATATTTCCGTTGGCAGCCGCTGTGAGAAAGGAGCGCATAGTTCATGACTAGGTCAAAGGAAGAGTGAAATATCTGAAAGGGGGTATGGGTATGTAAATAGCCTTCTGACAATTGGCAGATCTACCTTTTTTTCTTTTATTGAAAAAGCACCCTAGAAAATACCAGAAGCATATCGATCAGGTTAGGGCACTTCCCTCAACTTCTATAGTAGGAAGGTTGACCCAAGTCTGCGGTCGTGGGCTGCGGTAGTGATATGCCGGTAATCAAAATGGAGTTAGCAATAGAGGCAATTGACCGTACATCAACTAGTTAGATTGATTAGTGTGTAGGTTACTCAGTAGTTGGTCAAGAAATGAATAGAAAAGATCCACCTGTCATTCCAGGAAAGCCTTAGGATGATCTATCGGAACACCACGCGCCGTTCCGCGGGTGGATGCCTGTCCACTCGGAATAGGAACTAAGAAGCGAGTTGGAAATTTAGAATTCGGAACCTTGGGAACCTTGGGAATCCAGAAAGGAATGAACTCACCAATTCTTACTGCTCAGTTGTAGAGTTCGTGGTAAAAGGGGGGGGGGTTGAAGGGTGAGGATGTATAGCTTCAAGTGGGTAAAATCAAAGCCTTTTTTCCACGTGCTCCGAGAACAGTGCTTTTTAGACTAAAGAGACTAAATAGAAAAAATAAAAAATAAAAAATAAAAAGAAACGGCTCCAGTACTCCACCGGAGCAAAGTAGTTTCCCTTGCAATTGTGTGTACGAAGTACATTTTAGCCCCCCTTTGGACCCGCGAATCTGATTACCCACAGTTGCCCTGTGCTTAGAATTTTATCGATGATCGAGAGAATAGAACGAGGATGAGGATTAAATATAGAACGGGATCACACTAAATTAAATCAGAAATGAAGTGAGAATGAGAGATGAAGATGAAGATAGATGAAGATGAGGATGAGAGGATGTTATCTATATACACAGTAATAATAGACTCTAAAGGTTAGTAAGCAATCATCGGTAGTCCGTTATTCTCCGTATGAGATCTATCCATCTTATTTATCTTATTTATCTTATTTATTAGTTGCAGCTGTCAACTGACTAGCAGGAAGATTAGTCTATTTAAATGACTATTTTATTTATGATTCCTTTTACTCTTAGTACTAGTTCTAGCTATAACCGAGACCGTCTCGGGAGAATTAAAACCCTCCAGTGTTCTTCACATTAATATTTCAATCCCCCTTCTTTAATATTTTCTTACATTTTGACTCTTACTAAGTTCGTTACTAAGTTAACTACCCAAGACTACCCAAAACTCCACTCAGTTCCAGCCACTGCCCGTACCAGATTTCGCACACTGGGTCCTTTTTCCCCCTCTTTTCTCCCCCTCCCCTTCGTCATTTGAGGGAAAGCTCACTCTTCTCTCACTCTCACTCTGTCTCGCTCTCACACCCCAATCTTTAATTCGCCCGCTCTTACCCCTTACATCACATATATCTTACTCATCATGTCGGGGAAAATGACATTGTACAAACTGGTGGTGCTAGGTGATGGAGGTGTTGGGAAAACTGCTCTGACAATTCAGGTTTGTAATCATTAATCATTCACTTCCACTTCAATCTCAACTAACATACCTTAGCTATGTTTGAATCATTTCGTCGAAACATATGATCCCACCATCGAGGACTCCTACCGCAAACAAGTCGTAATCGATCAACAGTCTTGCATGCTCGAGGTTCTCGACACAGCCGGTCAGGAAGAATACACCGCATTGCGCGACCAGTGGATCCGAGATGGCGAAGGATTTGTCCTAGTCTACAGCATCACATCACGCGCCTCTTTCTCACGTATCACCAAATTCTATAACCAAATCAAGATGGTTAAGGAATCCTCTAGCTCGGGTTCTCCCTCTGGCCCCAGCTACCTCAACTCTCCTATGGCTAGTGGGTCGCCACTACCCGTTCCCGTAATGCTCGTTGGCAACAAGAGCGATAAGGCCGTTGAGCGCGCCGTCTCCGCACAGGAAGGTCAGGCTCTCGCAAAGGAGCTGGGATGTGAATTTACTGAAGCTTCCGCCAAAAATTGCATCAATGTCGAAAAGGCCTTTTACGACGTCGTCCGCATGCTACGTCAACAGCGACAAGCTCTACAGGGCCGTGGTCAAGATCGTCGTCAGCCTGGTTTCGGTTCTAGTCACCGCGACCGAGACTCTGGTCCTGAATATCCCAAGTCTTTCCGCCCCGATCGGTCGCGGCATCGCAGTCGACAGTGTATCGTGCTGTGATTGGGTTCCAAACGGCATTGGGGCGTACTATTTGATGGCTATAATATTTATCTTTCACCTCTTTCCTTATGTTTCTTTTTTTCTTTCTTTTTCTTTTCTGTTCCTTGGTCTCTCGGGTGCATTTGGAGGGTGGTTTTGTTTTTTTTTTGGTTACAACCTTGTTCGGCGTTGGCGGCCTATCGCTTCTCTCGAACATCTCTCTCTCTCTCTCTCTCTCTCTCACACACTTTATTTTCAACGCTTGTTCTGTCATCACAGAGCTTCAGCTTGGGATGCTCGTTTTCATTCCACCCCATTCCGATTTGCAGATTTCTCTTTGGAACCGACGGGGCCGCGACTGGGTATTTCCTGGACTTCGACGAAGACCTAGTCTGATTGAGAATATGGAACAACCGACCCCACAGGAAAAAAAAAATCTCCCAGGCAACCACGCCAGAAGATCGCATATGATACCCTACGACAGAGTTTGTTGTTTTATTGTTCCAGCCATTTCTGCAAGTATATAGACAATACAGATCAATCCTTGCAACATTATTATTCCCATATGGCTACAGGTACAGGTCAGCTGCTAGCGAATATAATCAGCTGACAGACATTAACGCTCATAATTTACTCTTTAAACACCTTACACAATTCCCAATCCGTAATTTTCCAATTCCTTCAACTACCCGCCTCGTAGCGTACCCCTCAACACATAACATCAGTCAATATTTTTCTTTCTTTTTTTCAGCACCATAAACACTCTAGAGCTATATTCGAAATCATCAGTCCGAGTCGGCTACCTATCTTCATCTGCCATTCTTATCCCTCTTTGGAAGTGACTGACTACATCTGAGATTGCTCTCGTACCTGATTTCCACACTTGCACACTACATTTTGGAATACCATGAAGATGAACCTTGGACCTCGGGAAGTTTACCTCCGTGAACACATGGATTCCATATCTTTAAATCTAAGTCTTTGAATATACTACCAAGATCGAACATGCATGCCTAGGTGCATAAGCCCGTAAGTCCACCTCCAATCAAACCCACGGGCTAAGCTCCAAACTCTTGGGTAACATATTCAAGGGTTATGAACGGCGTGTTGAGCACTACAGATGGCAGATTTGGAGATACAAAGTATGTAAGACATGATGTGCCCCACCCAAGTGGCGCTTCTCACTCTGTCTGGTCCGAACTAGCCGACTCCACTTGCATTGAAAGTGATGAAGAGCTGCAGAGCGACATTTCAAGACACTGCTTATCGGAGTAACATGTAGCATGTGAGTATAAGCATTGGTCTTGGTTGAAGGGCTTTGATTATTGATGGCGAGATCTTAGCAAGCTACTTCGTATAACTGCGTCGACATGTTCGGAATGATATCGGGAATCAGGATGTTGTTATATCTAGATAATTAATTTTGAATATCACGGTGAACATCCATGATGGTGTCACCGCTTAGGTCGATAGCGTTGACAAGCTTTCTCTTTCAAGTTTGTAGTAACAGACAGCAGTATCGAGACGACAGCAACGCATACACAACTTTTCAAAGAAATCAACGCAATTATAATGATTGCATCAGAGCAATAGCCTGATTCGCTTTAGTTGGAAGTCTAATTTAGAGCTGTAGAATAACTCCGAGGATGCTATGTGGAAAGATGCTAAAGCAGATGTCGGCGGAACATCCTGCTTATAGACTGTATGATACAATTATCGTTTTTCTGATAGTGGACGATGCAGGAGTGAATGTTTCAAGGTTGGTAAAGTGAGCGAGTATTTCCAAAGTATAATAGAAGATAAAGCTAAATATCAAGTTCAAACTCAACAACCCAAGTGTACAAACTACTTTACGATAACTCAAAGGCAGTCAGAAAAGGTATTCATTTGGACATATCCAGAGCAATCTCAAAGTAAAAAAAAAGTATAGATGACAGTAAGGCTCTGAGGAACCCTCGCGTATTATCTATTAAGAACCGAGGAGAAAAAAAGCATATACACCCAAAACCATCAAATACACGAACCGTCAACGCCAACCGTTGACACGATCTAAAACCTCGATATCAACAAAGCAAAGCCATCCAAGAAGCCTCATTCGCTTTACAGCAGGAGAGCGACAACACCGAAGACAGCAGACAAAGCAGCACCAGCACCAGTAGCAGCATTCATAGCACCGGCGTTGAAAACGGGAGTAGCAGAAGCACCTGTAGCACCAGCGCCAGAGGTGCCGGTAGAAGAGGCACCGGAACCACCAGAACCAGAATCATCGGAACCAGAGCCACTAGAACCACTGGCGACAACGAGAGGGGTAGAAGCAGCTGCGACACGGGTGGAGATGAGGGGAATTGAGGAAACTGAGGCTGAGATGACGGGGGTGGATGAGACTGAAATGACGGGGGTGGATGAGGCTGAGATGACGGGGGTGGATGAGCACTTGTTACACTGGGTGACGGTCTCAGTGAGCAGTGGGCGAGTGACGGTGTAAGGACCGTTTGTCATGGTGAGGTAGCCAGCCTAGAAATAAAGTTAATTGACACAGGGTCTGTGCTGAAAGGTTTAGAGTATAGACGTACGCTGGAGACAGTGTAGGTTTGGCTGCCGTGCGAGAAGCTGGTAGCCTCGGGGCAGTAGGTAGTATAGGCAGTAACAGTCTCAGTGACGACATTGGCGACGGCACCAGTGGTGAGAGCCAGGACTGGGACAGCGAGAGAGAAATGCATAATGTAGATTTGAGATGTCAGATAAGATTTGAAGAATGGGAGGGTATTATGTAGGTATTCAGGGTCCGATTCTAGAATGATGAGAAGACTTGAAAAGAATGTACTCGGTTAAGAACCGGGATTTGCGTAAGGGAATGTGGTTAGGGAGAAGGATTGGGGGTGAGATGGATATGTTTATAGGAATATTGCTTTGACTCAGGAACCAGGACTTGGCTTACATCGTAGCTTAGAATAAAAGGGGGCCGCGTGGCAATTGGGAAATTACAAAAGTAGATCTGAATATCATCATGTAATCTTAACGAATTGTAGTCTAGACTGTGATAGAACACGCTCGTTACCTGGGTATTTACGTAGGAACTAGTTCGTCATACCTTATCACACGGACCATAGCACATAAATGCGTACGACCTATAATTATCCGAGGCCATATTTAATAGTAGATTATTAGATTAGGATCCCTAAGTAGGAATCGAAGAACAGCATTAGGGCATCGTCAGTATGGGTCGCTAGTATGGATCTTCTGCTGATCTGAAAACAGGATCATCGGAGTCATGCAGGAATTATATGAGACAGAGTAAGGGATATTTTAGTTTAGTGCTTCTTACTTGTTTCTTACTATCTCGGCGACAATCCAAACAGTTCCATAGTGACATCAGCAACGTTGATCCTTAGATAAGGATGTACGGAGTACGGTCTACGGATATGGAGAGTAATCGGTGGCTGGTTAGGGCTATTTGTGGGTTCAGGGCAAGGTTTCAATATTAGACTCGTCATCTTCATTTCTAGTTGTAAAGGAGCATTGGATAATAACCGTCAATTCTAACAGCGACTATCCAGCTGTGAATAGAATAGACCAGTTTGTGCTCAAATATAAGCACTCCGTACCCAGGAATCTTGTTCAAGATTCTACACAACATGTGTCCAATCCGACAGTTTTTGGCCCTTAAAGGATGGTGATGGGACGCAGGACCTCTCAGCAGCGCCCGTCCAACATCGGTCTAAACATAAGTTAAGACCAACACCGACGAGTGCTGAACCAGATAGGACGTCATCTCTTCATCTTGGATTTAGTTGTGTGAAAAGGAAAAAGAAGAAAGGAGAGGAAAGGAGGGATCGGACGATTAAAAGTGGCCTAGGCGGTGAATGATTTGGTCTCCACTATAATATAGTCATGTGACCTATAGACTTCGAGGTCACATGATATAAACAGGCCTTTCCGCTTTCCGCTTTCCGCGGGGAAGTAACGGACGGCTCTCCGATACATAAAAGATACAGCCCTTCCTATCAGACTGAGACTGCTATTGTGTTCTTTTTTTCTATTCACAATGTCTTTCTCCCGTTCTGGGCGCCTTGCGCGTCTCTCCCTGAGGAGTGTTTGTTCTCCCATTGTCACCGCCTCCTCTCGTGCGTTCGTTGCCAGGTCAGCTCCTCTCGTGCGGGGACTATCTACTGTAAGTCGAGATGCGCAACAGAAGGTAAATTTCAACTCCAATGGTTGAACTGAAGCTCGCAATTATATTGCTAACACTTCACCCAGCTTCTGTCATCATCCCTTGAGGAATCTGACCCTACGATCTTTAATATCTTGGAGAAGGTACGTCAACGTCATATGGCTCGAGCTATGCGATAAGCAATCGCTAACAATGAAGACAGGAAAAAAGCCGCCAAAAGCACTTTATCAACTTGATTCCCTCAGAGAACTTCACCTCGCAAGCGGTCCTCGATGCTCTCGGCAGTGTGATGCAAAGTATGTAAACCAACAACCTCCTGGTAGGCTTCAGATCCTAACTTGCGCAGATAAATACTCCGAGGGATACCCAGGAGCCCGTTACTATGGTGGCAACGAGCACATTGATGCCTCAGAGCGCTTATGCCAACAGCGCGCCCTAGAGACTTTCCGTTTGAACCCCGAGGAGTGGGGTGTTAATGTACAGAGTAGGCGTCACTTCTACTTAGAGTTTATGATCAGCGCTGACTTTTCACAGCTCTGTCTGGCTCACCCGCTAATCTCTGCGCCTACTCCGCTGTCCTCAACACTCATGACCGCCTCATGGGCCTTGATCTACCCCACGGCGGCCACTTGTCGCACGGATACCAGTCCCCGACCAAGAAGATCTCCGCAATCTCGAAGTACTTCGAAACTCTGCCCTACCGTCTGGATGAGTCGACCGGCCTGATCGACTATGATGGACTGGAGAAGATGGCTAACACATACCGCCCCAAGTTGATCGTGGCTGGAGCCTCTGCCTATAGTCGCCTGATTGACTATCCGCGCATGCGTGCCATTGCTGACTCTATTGGCGCCTATCTGTTGACCGATATGGCTCACATTTCAGGTTTGGTCGCTGCCGATGTCATGCCCTCCCCCTTCCCTTATTCCGATATTGTGACTACTACCACCCACAAGTCTCTGCGTGGCCCTCGTGGAGCCATGATCTTCTACCGCAAAGGCTTGCGTCGCACCGATAAGAAGGGCAACAAGGAGATGTACGACTTGGAGAACCCAATCAATGCCTCTGTCTTCCCCGGCCACCAGGGTGGCCCGCACAACCACACTATCACCGCGCTAGCCGTGGCACTCAAACAAGCGCAGTCTCCAGAGTTCCACGAGTACCAAAAGACAGTACTAGCCAACTGCCAAGCGCTCTCCGAGCGTCTAGGCGAGTCCACCAGTAACGGCGGCCTCGGCTACAACATCGTTTCTGGCGGCACAGACAATCACCTGGTGCTGGTAGATCTTAAGAACCGCGGCGTGGACGGCGCCCGCGTCGAGCGTGTACTAGAACTGTGCGGTGTAGCCAGCAACAAGAACACCGTGCCAGGTGACAAGTCTGCCCTAAAGCCCGGCGGTCTGCGCCTTGGCACACCCGCCATGACATCGCGTGGCTTCCAACCCGAAGATTTCCGTCGCGTGGCCGAGATTGTCGACCGCGTGGTGATACTGACGCAAAGGCTAGACAAGGCTGCACGTGAACAAGCCCAGACTCGCGGTGCCAAGAATCCTGGTACTTTAAAGGCATTCTTCGAGTACTTGGGTGAGGGTGAAGAGATCTCTGAGATTGTAACGTTGCGGCAAGAGGTTGAGGACTGGGTTGGCACGTTTAGCTTGCCCTGGGCTAAGGACCAGTAGATTTTCCTTTCTCTTTAACGTTTATAATGTAAATTCCCCTGTTCGTACGAATATCATACAATTGTCTCTTTCCCAAGAAAACTATCCCAACATTAAATACCAGGTTTATGATAGAGCTACATATGACAGGTGCAGATTGCTACGGGTATTTTAAGACTTAGTCAGATTCCATCATAACCAAGCGGGCATAACCCTTATCTACTCATTTAAAAAGGTAATTCTAAGCGTTTTACCATTGGAAGGAGATAGCGTTATCTAACATCTAGATAGCTGACAAGAGTGTGGAGAAGCAATACTTACAACATCCCGAAGTCTTCTTCTCTTGACAATCAATTGACATTGCACGCCACAATGAAAGTAAGCCAGGTAAGAAGACTATCAGGTTTATAATGCATCATGTCCCATCACAGTCAAGTCTCATCTATGATCAGCTCTATCTCTACCCGATCAAGTCCCTACGGCCAACGCCTGTCGAATCAGGCATCCTCACGATGCAGGGCTTACAATACGACCGACGATTTATGCTCCTCAAAGTTGAATCCGGCAAAGATGGCGAGATCAAGCTAGAAAATATGCATGTAGCGCGTTATCCAGCTATGGCACTTTTTGAAGTAGCCGTCGAGATGCCGAAGACCGATGATGATCGTGGAAACATCACCATCACGTACCACCCTCCGTCATCGCAAGAAGCATCAGACACCAGGCCGCGTGACACGAAACGAATTGAGATCCAACTACTGCCACTTCTAGGAAGAGACGCGACGCAGGTCAAAAAAATACCTATCATGATGCACTCGAGTCGCACGAGCGCTTTTGATATCGACACCAAATACAATGATTGGTTCAGCGAATGCTTCGGCTTCCCGGTAATCCTGGCTTATTTAGGTCCGCTCTCCCGCAGCGTCCTGGGCACATTAGCACCGGAAAGCAAAGGAAATTGGCAAGTCTGGAAGCAAGAATGGAACGGCGTCTTTCTGAAGAGAAAAATCTTCCCTCCCCTTCTGTGGGCCTTCGTCCTCTTCCAAATCCTCAATTTACCCCGCCGATTAATAGAGGATTATGGAATGAATTTCACACATGCCATCACGCTTGCAGTGATAGTCGGCATTACTCTGATACTCGGCACGCATATCGCCCTACTCCGGAAGCACAAATCCCAAATCAGTTTCGCGGACTGTGCACCTTATATGATTATCTCCGAGACCTCTGTTGAGGATGTTTCGGCCCGGTTAGCAGAAGGTGAAGATATGGACCGCAGCAAGTTTCGGCCGAACATTGTCGTTTCGGGCTCTGAGGAGGCATATGAGGAAGACTTCTGGACTGAGCTATCTATTGGCTCGCGGGCGAGACTGCTGCTGACGGGAAACTGTACGCGGTGTGTAAGCCTGAATGTAGATTATTCAACGGGGCAATTTGCCAATGGTGAACAGGGAACTGTGCTCAAGAAACTAATGAAGGATAGACGTATAGATAAAGGTGCTAGGTTTAGTCCTGTTTTTGGACGGTATACTTTCTTGGATCGGGCTAGTGATGGACAGGTTATTCGGGTTGGTGATGAAGTTGAGGTCATGGCGCGGAGTACGAAATACTCGGTCTCTGGTGAGTATTCCAAGGCGACTGTCTCCAGTGCTTTTTTGCCATATCAGGTTGCCCAGGTGCTAACGTTATATAGATTGGCCTGGCCTTAGCACCTAGTCGATTGGCTAGCCTGCAGGGTTGGGTATCACGGAAGTAAATCCCCAATCTCGGATAATTACTTGACTGCCTAATTTGAAAACAAGTTAAACTGTAAACAACTCCACTTTCCTATTCCTTTTCTCTTCTAGAAGGAGTAATTGTGTATTCTTCCATTTCTTATGATTGGTTTACATAGCCATAATTACGTCAGATGTAAGCACCGCCACTTCACCACGTGACCTGGGATCCATGGAAAGAATCCGTACCTTTGGATGGAGTTTCTAAGAATAACCTGTTGTTTCTTTCACGAACTTACAGTTTGCATTGATCTTCAGTCCTTGATTCTTGAATTTTCCTTGATTTATTCGGTAGATTCAAAGAGAAAGAGGAAATAAAGCCACAAGACCATCCTTGTCTCCTGTGGCTTGAATCACCCTCTAAACGCCGCTGCCTATCACTCCGTATTCGCAGTACAGTCACACATCAACTCGACCCCTTTGATCTTCATTTCACTTGTTTCACGTCACCTCTGATCTCACTTCCTCTCTACCCAACCGGTCAGGCGCTCGTCCCGCAATCTACGTGCATAAGGCGCCGAGCCCCGCCGCGGGATTAGCTGCCGCTGCAGAAAACAAAATACCAGGGCGATCCCTATCGCTCTATTTACAACACGCCATGGATCAAGTAAACCTGCGTCGTAAAGATACCACAAAGGGTCCTCCGCTGAGGATCCTCTCCCTTGGTATGTGTAGCGATTGATCGATTCCCCCGCTCCCCCACTTGGATACGTCACTCACCATGTACAACAGATGGAGGCGGTGTCCGCGGCTATTCCATGCTCATTATACTACAGGAGTTGATGTATCGAACCTATGTTGAATGTGAAGGCAAACCACCACGTCGCGATCAGATTCCTAAACCATGCGATCATTTCGACCTCATTTGCGGCACCGGTACCGGCGGCTTGATCGCCATCATGCTTGGGCGTCTTCGCCTCGATCTCGAGACATGCAAGGAAGTCTACGTTCGCATGACCCGGAAAGTTTTCGAGACCGACAAAACCATCGCTGGTATTCCCTTCAGATCGACTCTGTTCAAGGCCTCGAAGCTGGAGGAGGCCATTCGGGAATGCGTTCGCGAGCATACGGTTTTCGAGGCGGAGGGGAATGACTTGCCCAATGCCAAGCCTCACTCCTCCGTCTCGAATGCTCCCTACAGCCCGGTGTCTGCACCACAGCGGTCTGTCAGCCGTGGAAGTTTCAGTCATTCGCCCGCGGCCATGTCTCCGGGCCCGATGAGCCAAAGAAACTCGCTTTTTCTTAACGGACTCCGCTGGGGTAATCCAGAGGCCTCACTCTATGACCAACGAGATAATCGGACCAAGACGTAAGTGTAGATCTTGCTCGAGGTCAGACATAATATTCAAATTGCTAACTTTACCAGTGCTGTGACTGCGCTTTACAAAGGCACGCAAAAGAATGGTCCAGCTATTTTCTTGCGCTCTTATGACTCTCGTCGAGAACCTCCACCTGAATTTGACTGCACTATCTGGCAAGCTGGTCGCGCGACTGCGGCTACTGGCCTTGCTTTCAAGCCAATTCAGATTGGACAGCATGTTTTCATCGACGAGGGTCCAGGTACGTACAATCCGGCACCTCAAGTTCTTGATGAAGCTGTGGTGAATGAGTGGCCCGGCCGGGAGGTCGGTGTCTTTGTCAGTATCGGCACTGGCCGTCGGCCTTCTGGCACCAATGCCCAGCAGCACGAGTGGTGGGAAGGATTCTTTGGAGATTCACTGGGCACATTCGCCGAGGCTCGGCGACGACTCATTGCTAAGATCGAGGGCTGCGAGGACATCCACCTGCAAATGCTGCGCGATCATCTTGCCAAGCGCAATGTCAGCAAAGACAATTACGTGCGCCTCAATGTTGAGGTCGGTGTCGGCGAGTTCGGCATGAACGAATGGAACCGACTGGCGGATATCAGTACCAACACACGACGATATCTCTCCAAGCCCGAAGTCAAGAAGATGATTCTAGATGCGGGCGTCAGGATGGCCAAGATCGACCGCATGAACAAGCGTTTGGCCGATCATGCGGCAGCTGGCGGAGAGCGGGATGATCTATCATTTGACCTCGAGCAGGAAGAGCTTATTGTGTCAGACCTCGACTCTTCCAATCAGCCTCTATCTCAACCTCGGCCGCAGTCTTTCTACTCCGTACCTCCGCCTTCCAATGCATTCGCCGTGGAACTCCCTGCCGAACCTGTGGAGTTTAGTCCTGAAGCTGGGGTTGTACCACCTGACTCGCTTCCCCTTCACCCAACACCTCAAGAATCCATATCGCCGACACATGTGGCGCCAACGCGACACTCCAGTGCCGATATCACTGGTTTCCGACCAGCTCATGAGTTCAGGCCGACATCTCAATACTACGGCTCACCTCACCACAGCAGCGATCATATCGCTCACAATGGCATCCCACCGCCAGTCCCTCCCAAGACACCTTTCTCCTACCCAGCGAACAATAGTAACGTTTATGTTCCATCGCCATTGTTCTCTCAACCTCATATTACCTTAAATAACGGGATGCGCCCTCCATACCCAGATGATGAGCCACCGCCCGCTGTTAATTGGCAACGAAAGCCTAGTTACAATGTGCGGTGATATTCTTGATATTCTTGATATCCTTTTTGTGCCTTGATTTTCTGACTTCCTGATTTCATGATTTCCCTTAACCTTGCATTTCTTTTCTCAACTCCATACCCTTTTCCCTTTTTTTTTTTTTCAAAAAATGGCGATGGGCCACGGAACCATTTATTTCTTTATTTTCAGACATATTCAACCTTCTTAGGAGGTAAATAATGAATTGACGATGTTGACGATGTTGACGAGCAAAGGTAGTGTAGCAGTGGTGGTAAGTTGCCAAGATATAAGATATCTGATATCTATAGCCAGTGAAAACTGAACTCGCACAGCATAATATGGATACCTGATAAACTGGGTGGCGCAGTCGAAGTCAATGATTAAATTTAGATTGAGAACAAGACACTTCATTTGCTCCATTTAAAATCCATTTCATACACCATTTAATACGATCGTCTTCTCCACTGTTTACATAGCCCCAGCCTCTTTGTTTTCCCTTCTCCTATTCCTCCTGTTCAAACTATTCCATGCCATTCACTTTTCTTGTCTTCAATTCTCTCCTTTACATCCTTGTCATTCCGAATACGAAATCACTCGGTCGCCTGCACTTTATTTAGCCTAAAGTCCTCCTTAACCTCGTGGCATTCCTCATTATTCAGCTTGGCACTTCCAGAAGCATTCCTCTTATCAAAGATCCACCGTGGTGACGACTAAATCCCCGACATCAACTGTCACAGCAAGCCGCCGACCCTTGCAAACTGGCGTAAAGAAGTGTCTCAGATAGTCGCCGGAGTCTCGTCTTCGGACAACTCACCTTACCCGCGACCTCTCCCACTGCCGGACAGTGTAATTCCCACCTCAACAATGGAGTCCACCATGGATCTCAACTCCATCCTATCGCATGCATCCGAACTCGCCGTCCGCTCCACAACAACAGGCCGTCCAGCCGTCTACAAAGCGGTCGGAATATCGCTAGCAGTCGCATCTGGCCTCTTCATCGGCGTCTCGTTCGTACTGAAGAAAATCGGTCTCCTCAAGGCAAACGTGAAGTATAATGAAGAGGCAGGTGAGGGATATGGATATCTGAAGAACTTCTACTGGTGGAGTGGTATGAGCCTGATGATCATCGGCGAGATCTGCAATTTTGTCGCGTACGCTTTTGTCGACGCAATCCTGGTTACACCTCTCGGTGCGTTATCTGTGGTGATCACCACGATCTTATCAGCCATCTTCTTGAAGGAAAGGTTAAGTTTCGTCGGCAAGGTTGGCTGCTTCATGTGCATTATCGGCTCAGTCGTCATCGCCATGAACGCCCCTCAACAATCTTCTGTCGATGATATCCAAGAAATGCAGAAATACGTGATTGCCCCGGGCTTTTTGTCCTATGCTGGTGTCATTATCGTCGGCGCCGCCATCACTGCCTTTTGGGTTGGTCCGCGCTATGGAAAGAAGAGCATGTTCGTCTATATCAGCATCTGCAGTATGGTCGGTGGATTGAGTGTTGTTGCGACTCAGGGCTTGGGCTCGGCAATTCTGGCGCAGATTAACGGAGAGTCGCAGTTCAAACACTGGTTTTTCTGGGTCTTGCTCGTCTTTGTCGTCTGCACGCTGTTGACAGAGATTATATATCTCAATGTATGATTGCCCCTACTTCTGCGCAAGGGACTTCTCTAACATCCGTATAGAAAGCTCTGAATATCTTCAATGCCGCCCTCGTCACCCCAACTTACTACGTCTTGTTCACTAGTGCCACGATTATAACATCTGCCATTCTCTTTCGAGGGTTCAAGGGTACCGCTATCGAAATTACAACTGTTATAATGGGCTTCTTGCAAATCTGCTCCGGTGTGGTCCTCCTGCAGCTGTCAAAGTCTGCGAAAGATGTCCCCGACGCTGCGGTTTTCAAGGGTGATTTGGACCAGATCCGCGAGGTTGTCGGACAGGAGGAGCCCGAGTATGAACCAAAGGCGGACTCCATTCGTGGTACTGCGTCTATTCTCCGCCACGTTTCATCCGCTCGCCGTACGCATGAGAATGAGGAAGCACGACGGCTTTATCATGAGAAGCATCAAGATTCTCTCGAGCCGCCCAATGAGAACGAGATCATCGAATGGGATGGTCTCCGCCGGCGTAAGACTGTTATCGGTGACGGGCCCAGGATATCTCGAGCATCCTCAACAAGACAGCCAATGCCGACTCTACCGCCTCTACCGCCTCTACCACCTCTTGGAATGTCACGATTCCCAGATCCTGAAAATGAAGAACACGAACATGACGAGTACGAACCACGACCCCCCTCCCACCAAAGCAGCCGCTCATTCATGAGTGATTTCCAAGCCCGTGCTTCTAACGTGCTTCACCATGGTAAATGGATTCCTCTGCACGAAGACGAAGAGGCAGAGGAAGTCACAGGCTCAAAAAACAGCATGAGAATGACAGAGATGAAGCTTCAGACTGATGGCTCTGATGACACCGCGTACCATGGTGCCAGGGCCTTGAGAGGTCATGAGCGCAGCGACACTCTGCGCTCTGTCTCGGGGGTCGACGAGAAAGCCCATGAACATCCTCCTAGAACTCCCGACAACCTAGCAGTTGACCCGACAGCACAGCGCCAATTCTCCTTTAATAAAATGTTCAACCGTATCAAACCCATCCGCTCACCATCACCCCAGGGTATGTCCAATCCGCGACGTGGTATCCTGCGCCGGTCATCGCACCACACTCCAGATGGAGCAACTGAAGAAGAACGACTTGGCTTGGTCCACGGTGATTCCCGCACCAGCCAGCCAGAAGAGGAGCCACAATTAGACCGTCTCAATAGTAACGAGTCAGAGCTCGACGAAACTCAACCAATGCAACCAGCTCGCCTGCACAGCAACTCCGCCTCGTCCATATCGGCGTTCCCACCATACGAGGACCACCAGGCCTTCTATTCGTCGCATGGAGCATCAGCATCCGTGTCCAACCCATACTACTTCCCACAATCACGCCAGGCCACAGCCTCTCCAGGACCCTACGAAAACTGGCAGATTCCTCCCAGCAGCAACCACAACCAGAGCCACGGCCACACCCGCACCCGCACAGACTCCTCATCTCATCGCGCACCACCTCCCGCCCAATCCTCTTACTCAACCCACCGCCACCCAAACCCGCTCCCCCCACTCCCGCAGGAAGATGACGCCGTTCTCGGTATGAGATCCGTTTCATCCGACTCTTCCAATCTCGGTGTCGCCTCCGTTTCCTCTACAGAGGCCCACGACGACGATAACCGTCAAGGTCAAGCTCCGACTCTAGCTCATCCTACTTATCCCTCCCGTTGGAGTGCTGGCTGGCGCCGCGACTTTACCGATGAGTCTTCCCCGAGTCAAGATCCGGTTCAGGGTCATCGAAAGAGCCAGAGCCATGGCCGAAGCGGTGCATTCCTCTAGATATCAAACTATGACCGTATGAAGCTTTCGCATTGCATAGATACTAACTTTAATTTGGCGTTTCTCTGAGTTGATTATTGTTCTTGATCAGATATTATATGGATATGATAACGATAGTAATGCATTATGATTCAATACATCCAAACATATAGGTATATGTAGAGAGATTCAGAAATATTTAGCGCGTAGTCAAGGGTATCAATATCAATATCAACTCCGTCATCAAGGTAAGATGCCCTCGCTCCAAAATGCAAGAAAACGCCATAATATGCAAAGCACGCACCAGCTCAGCGCAGTCGCTGAGAAATTAAAAGTCTATCGACTAAACATCCCAGCAATACTCCTCTGCCCCTTCTCCGCAACATGAAGAACTTCAAATCTCGACTCAGCAAGTCTCCTCCCAGCCTCAACACTCTCGAGAGCCCTAGACAACATCAGCAAAAAGTCCAACCAAATCCAACTCAAGAAAAGAAGAGTATATACCAATCAACCCCAACAACCCTCACCCCCTTCCACCCACCTCTACCAATCTCCAGCTGCATCTTCCTAGCAGACAATCCACCGCCCGCACCAGCGCCAACGCCGACAGCATTCGGCGCCCCGACAACGACGTGCGTTACAGATTTGCGGGTCATGGATATCGAGATCTTGGCGCCGTTATGGACTAATAGGTGTTTCAGCTTGTGGTCACTAATCTTTGGGAGCGTTGAGCCATTTATGTAAATTGTTGTTCCGGTGAAGATTTTTGATTTTTGCGGCGATTTCTCCGTAGACGTAGATGCGAATTTAGACGAGCTCGAAGTAGAGGTAGGCGTAGAATTAGAGATAGAGGTCGATTTTGCTTTTAACGGTAGCGGGAGAACAGCCCTTTCACGTTCACGTCCATCATCTACAAGTTTGGCTTTCTTCTCGAGCGGCAGCTTCGAGATATCATCAGCCTTCCTCTTCCCAACACCCATAAAACTTCTAATATCCCTAACACCCAGCCGACTCCTTCTAGCCTCATCATCCTTAACCCACCTCCACTCTCCACTCCCATTAACAGTATGCCGAACGGAGTCACCCCCATTTGTTTCCAATTTCGACTCCGATGGCGATTCAAGTCCGATGTCTGGAGTACATACCCCATCAAACGCCCGCGCCGTCTTATCCCCATCAGCATCCCCTTCAAGCAAACAATCCCCGCTCCGCATCTGCCGTGCAAGTTTTAGGGCGCGCGTGTCTTTCCAACTGGCTGATCCTGCGTACACGGATGCATGGCGCTGGTGACCTGTTGCAGCTGAGTTCCAGGGATCGAAGAATTTCTGGTTCTGGGGTTCGGGTGGGGGGTTTATTCGGGGCATGGTTAATCTCCTGGTTTTAGGTAACGATGAGCGAAGGGCGGTGGCGGGGTGGTTGATGGAGTGATTGATGAGGTTATTTTGTTTGGAGGTTCTGCCCCAGGTAGGCTCCAGGTTGAGGTAAGGTTTTAGGGGGTCCACCTGTACACGGATAGATGTTTGACATTAGTTCGGTGACCTTGAACCATGGGTTCGCAGCCCACTGTTTTGGTTTTGCCGTTTTGGGATAGGGTTAATATGTCACGTGGTGGAATGTTGTATCCATGATTCTGTTGTTGACAGCAACGGCATTCTATATAGTTCATTTTAGTAGTTAAAGGTTCCTTTGGCCAAAAGTATTTCAAATTTATGCATTTGGGGTAAATATGTCCTGGGTGTACCGTTTTTCGGGCGCCATAAATTTCCGATATTCATATGTATAAACAGTGCAATATATATATGCGGAGTAGGACCTTACATTACCCCACAAAATGTCTGCCCGGGGCACTTAAGAGGCTCCAGCCGTGGAAGATTCCAAAGAATATGGATACTTAATCACTTACATAGGTAGAGAATCCATGGATGTCTACCGAGGATCAAATAGTACATCAACCCTCAAAAGGTTGGAAGTAGGGCAACCGGGCAATACGGGCGTGAACTAGATTAGATTTAAAGAGTAGAAACTGATAGAGCGGAACATAAAGTAAGCATCTCAATAGCCCTGGAGCCAAATGACTTTAATCTCAATCATACAGGTGCCACTGCATATGTATCGGGATGTAGGCAGATTGCAGGGGTTTAATATTAACAACCTTGGAACCTTAGAAGCTTCCGACGGGCACACACCCGAGGTCGCAGGGTGACAGTGCGTATAGGTAGCTAGCTACTAGCTACTATTGGAATACCAGCTCTTGACCTAGTGCATCCAGCAGATCCCCGGATCGTACCTAGCATGATAGTACATGGTGCGTGATAAACAATAGCAATATGTCAAGTATTCCAAGGTTGAATTCAAGTATTGAGTTAGCTGCGATACGTGCAGGTAAAGTGTTGGTAGTCTGCACATTGCACCACCTACCCGCCGTGGGTAGATCGATAATGGCTCTACAGAGCACAGTAATATCAAAGAAAAAAAAGAACAGGCAAAACGACGAGGAAAGAGCGAAGGTGAAAAGACCCAGGCAGATCTCGGAAGATCGGTCTATGAGAGATAATTACGACCACGATTCCCATCTGCACTGATGATAATCATCACTGCATGACCACTGACCAGCACAACCCCGCAAGTAAAAATAAAAGATGGGCGCTATCATTACCTAGGTCTGAAATAATCCATGGAAGTCAAGCCACGTCAACGAAGTACCTCAAGTTGAACTTGAATTATGGGAGCCGCGACAAGCAGTAGAAACAAGACCTGAAACCAGCGGTGAGAAATAAACGAAAAGAGAAATTAAAAAATGGAAAAAAAAAATATGAAAAATACATCGGCTAGAACCGTAGAGAACGCCAATCTCGGCCCAACTAGACGCCCGATTCTTGGAGAGAGAATGCGGGAATGATCTGTGCTCCGACACACCCGAGACATGGATTTAGGACTGAACAATAATGTAAGAATCTACTTGAATTAGAAAAGTTGAATAGCTGAATAGTTGAATAGTACAATAGTAGAATAGTGGAATAGTGGAATAGTGGAATAGTGGAATATATGAGTTCATGACATAGCCTGTGGAGATTTTACAAGATGAGGGGTGCATTAGGAGATCGGGGGAGCACAGAGCCAGAAAATGTCGTACATCATGAACCGATCCATTTATTCGTTAGGTCTTATCGTCGTTTCAGAATTGTAAAGAACGGTTATTACTATATACTATGCCACGTCTGCAAGGGGTTTAACTGGCGGTGAAATCCCGGCGCAACTACGACTACGTGGTGATAGTAGACACCATTCAATTTAAACCGGATCGTCGATGTGAACACTAGCCTTTTTGAGTATCGTTACACTTGGTCTGGACCGTGAGTATGTAATGTATTAGTTAGTATTGGCAAAAGAAAAAAAAATAATAAAAGAGAGAGAGAGGAAAAAAAAAAAAGAAAAATAAATAGAAATTTGGGATTTAGCCCCGGAGAGCGAGGAGATAAGTCCCCCACTATTGTATTGTCCCCTCTTTTCCAACCCCCCTCTCTTACCTACTTCCCTTCTATGAGACCGGAGGAAACACTCGAGCTGGAATAGTAGCAGATGAACGTGCAGTCGATCTCTCGTACAAATGCAATGCGAGGTTAAATCAGAAGTCGCACGGCCCATCGCGTCTAGGCGACGGATACCAGACTGTACTAGTACCCTTATAACCACGAGTACAGTCCAGTACAAAAAGTACTTTTATCACCTAGGTAAAGGTACTTATGTATACCTAGGTAGAGTAGGTATATTTATCTCGATAAATAATCACTAGGAAGACCCCTGTAAGCGCTCTCTCTGCCCGACACTAAATTCCTTGTCCGACCACACTCTGTCCCACTTTCCACTTTCCACTCCCTTAGTCCTAATCCTATTCCCATTCCTATTAGTCTAAAATGAAATGAAGTATGGATCAGAAGACCGTTCGAAGTTCGGGGCCGATCAAAAGTGCGTGGGAAAGGCATGGCCGTGAAACATTTCCTGCACGGACTCTGCATCTGCAAGGTACGGACGAACCCGTAGATCGATGATAGATTGGAAGGATTACTTTGGGTCGAGACTATTATTCTTCAAGGGAATCAAAAGGAATAATCAATAATCAATGGGAATAATTTAAAAGTTGGAAGTGGAGATACTTAGGGCGTTCGGAAAGAAGTCCGTTTTGGTATAATCTGTACTGTGTATAAGTGTATCTATACTAAGATAAATAGGAAAAAAAAAACATCATTCCACTCATACATAGGTACTTATATCGGAAGATTGATTTGAGATTTGAAATCTAATTTCAAATCAGTTCTCTTCTCCTTACCTGCTTTAGTTTAACGTCTATTCTACAGCTCTAGAAAGTTGATACGTCCACTTCTTTCTGGCTGTGGGGAATAGCCCTAGTGATGCTTTACATAATGTGGAGTCAACTTCGGAAATTCTTGGCCCAAGCGTTTTCAATATGTTGAAGAGGGGCTGGTAAAAAAAAAAAGAAAAGAAGAGGGTGGAAAAGACGTAGGAAAAAGAAAAAAGAAAAAAAAAAAGATGAAACTCCCGGGGATCAGTCTATTACATCTCTAATCTATCTAGGTATGCCTAGAATAGAAGATGAACATTAACATTGTCTGTTCTCGATCCCCTCCACCTGGACAGGCTGTATGTGCAGCGGGTATCGGGCCGTCGATAGCTGCGCAGGGATCTAGAAGTGGCCCCAAGCTGGTTCTGTTTGAGTTAGCGCTTATACTCCGTGAATTCCCGGTATTTTTGTATTTTGTCTGCTATTGCGGTAGGAAATATTAATTAATTCATTCCCACTGATTTGACATCTGTCATAACCTAAATGCAAGGGCGAGACAGCGGTGTATGCCTTTTACCTCTCCTTTCCTCCTTACTGTAGATAAGATAGATGGTATCATTGTACTTTCAACTGGGTAAACGGCCAATCCTTGTACTGGACCAGGATCCAGAGAACAGACCCTTGATCGACTCAAGCCACCCGTGTTTCGTGGTGCCTTCTGGACCAGTGATTTACCTCTGCATCCCTTGGTGACACTCTCAACTCCACCGTTACTCACTGGCCTACTAATATTATTTTGTTATTATTATTATTATCATTATTATCATTATTATCTGTAGTGGGTCTAGGATGTGACTTCCACGGCCGGGTTAATAGATCGGGCAAGATTGTATTTAGCTAGGTAGTATGTATAGTATGTATAGTACGTATAGTAGTATATTATGTACAGTATTTATAGTATTTATAGTATGTACAGTAATGTATAATAAGTATAGTATAGTATAGAATACCTTAGCTCCCAATATATTATTACCTAGATAGAAGAAATTGAGTATAACTCTAGAGTATAGAGAATTTCATACTCATACTCCATACTTTCTTCCACAGATCATGCACGATCGTAAATACCAAATACAGTGCGTGGCTCTATATCGCGGGCATATCCCGGCCGATCAGCGTTTTGCTTGTCACACAGACCAGGATCCATCAGCTCGGTGGATCTTTTTCCCCCTCTTTTCTCACTTTACGTCCCTGCATTTTTTTTTTCTTCTTTAGTCCTTGCTTGGTGGCGGTTGACTCGATGGGATCCACTAATTCGATATGAGAAAGAAACCTCAAAAGGCTGCCGGCATTTCTGCACACTTTCTCTTCTTCTCCTTTCAAGCTTCCACCATTCCCCCAGCTAACCAGCCTCTTCTGACTTTCCCCCACATTCTTCTTAGTCATCTCTGTCTCCCTCCACTGATCTTCCCGTCCTGCGGCTCAGCGTTGATGTGTTTCTGCTTCCCCTTCTCTCAATCCACCTGCAGAGGGATGCGTTTGTAGCTCATCCCTTTTATAATCCTTTATATTTACTATCTACATCTGCATCTTTACTGCATCTTCTCTTGCATCTTCCTTGGGCCAGTTTTTGTTTTTTCTTTTTTTTTTTTTTGTTTTTTCTTAATTTTTTCCTCCCTATACTTCTGTTTGATGTTTGTCACGATTCATGAGATTGATGAGACCGTTTGATCTTACTGCCATTTACGACAAAAAGTATACCTGATATTTCTGGATTGCTTGTGCTCTCCAAAAGGGAAAAAAAAAGATACTAAAGATATCCTTATTGCGAAAGAGACTGTTTCTTGTGCATTGGGAAATTGGGAAATTGAGTGCTTCAGAAGTCGTGCAACACCAACTTCTTTGATCCCATCTTGTTTACCACTTTCCTCCTCTTCCCACTTCATTGACAGGCCGTGTTGGACACAACATACCTAGAGAGCCTCTCATCTCTCTTCCCATCTCCCCCAATTATTCCTCCCTTTTCTAGCACATCACCCCCGTGAAACCGAAAAGCTGGAGCTGCCATCGATCTCGCAGGTCCACACCCGCGGTCCTGCTGATATCCCCTGGTACAACCATCACGCGGCCGAACGTCCGATATTATCGGGCGACAAGCTTCCCGCGTTGAGTCTACCTACCGCAACCCAGGCTCCACCCCGCACCGTCTATCAAGACATCAATTCAGCAAGTTCTAGTGCGCGAACCAGTCTGTCGGGTGCTTCGGCCGTACAGGAGCAGCCCAGGAGTCCCACAGATATTGGGACCCAGGGCCGCCTGTCGCTAGATTCGGAGTATAGTCTGGCTCCCAGCGAGGGGTACTATCCTAGCCCAAACTCTCTCGGGAGTATGAACCAAGGCCAGCCGTACATGGACGTCCATTCCCATATGTCCTCTGCACAACAATACTCTTCGCAGGGCGCAACTGCAGGTCCAATGTCCCACTATCCTTACCACCAACCGCCGTTGCCTCCAGCTTCGAGCTATCCCCCGTCGTATCAACAGTATGGTTATTCCAATGGTGTGACTTCGCCTCCGACAGGACATCATCCTCCCCCACCGCCTTCCATGGGCGGACAGATGAACACCCAGCTGCTCCCATTACCAGGTTAGTTGGAAATATCACACGGACATGATTCAAGAAGCTTACTGAATTAGTGACAAACCACTCCGTTGCACCACCTGGTTATGGAAACAACTCTGG
Organism: Penicillium taxi; assembly: GCF_028828555.1. Taxonomy (NCBI): domain Eukaryota; kingdom Fungi; phylum Ascomycota; class Eurotiomycetes; order Eurotiales; family Aspergillaceae; genus Penicillium; species Penicillium taxi. The sequence continues at coordinate 4,126,746 of NW_026643207.1, read as the reverse complement.
AGCTCCGTTGCAAGGCTTTGTGTATGATCCCACAGGTCAAGTAGCACCTCCAGGCGCCAAACCACGCGTCACAGCTACCTTATGGGAAGATGAAGGGAGTCTCTGTTATCAAGTTGAAGCCAAGGGAGTCTGTGTGGCACGCCGAGAAGGTGAGTTGAGCGAAATTGTTCCAATGGAGCCGCCGTCTAACTGTGAATAGATAATCACATGATCAATGGTACCAAATTGCTCAATGTGGCTGGCATGACTCGTGGACGACGAGATGGAATCCTCAAGAGCGAGAAGCTTCGTCACGTAGTGAAGATTGGACCGATGCATCTCAAGGGAGTCTGGATTCCCTTTGAGCGCGCGCTGGAGTTCGCCAACAAAGAGAAGATCACTGATCTTTTATACCCGCTCTTTGTGCACAACATCGGTGGTCTGCTGTACCACCCAGCCAACCAGACGCGAACCAACATGGTCGTGCAGGAGTCGCAGCAACGGCGTCTGGAGGGACCCCCAACAGGGCCGCACCGTACGCCGACTGCTCCTCAGTCCTCTAGCTTGCACCACCATGCAATGCAGACCCCCATGTCTTCGCACATGTCCCAGCCGTCGTCGATCAGTGGTGGGCCCCGTCATTCGTTGGACCGCTCCAACACCTTCCCAACACCCCCAGCCAGTGCATCTAGCTTGATGGGTGTGACGAGCCAGGGCAGCTCATACGAATGGGGCGGCCAAGGAATCGGCCAGGGACTGCCCCCAGCGCAGCCACTGTCTATAGACACGCAATTGAGCAACACGTCGTTGAATAACCAACGTTCCATGCCGACCACCCCTGCCACGACTCCGCCTGGCAACAACATGCAGGCCATGCCGTCGTACCAGGGACAGCCGGGAGGTTATGATAGCTCGAAGCCGTACTACTCTGCGCCGCCGCAGTCTCATTCACAGTATGCGCCGCACACACCGATGACCCTCTCAACATACGGACAACCGCTTCCTGCCGTCGTGAACTATATGAAGAACGACATGGCACCTCCCACAGGTCGGGCTCCAGGAGCCCCAGAGGGCGGCGAACCGCCCGAGCTAAAGTCGGCCCGCTACTCGCAGAGCGATGGTCCCGGCGAGGCTACGGAGCAGGAGCCCGAGTACCTGCAGGACCAGGGCGCCGCCGCCTACAACGCCAACCGCAGCTCATATACTTACACCACCAACCAGTCCGTGGGATCCCTGACCGGGGAGCACTCGCAGCTGACACCGGAGATGACTGGTTCGCCGCAGCAGAACGGCTCAGGCCGTATGACCCCGCGATCCAGCGGTCCTCCACCCCATTGGACCTCGGGATATAACACTCCTCCCCGTCCCGCAGCTGCAAGCACCCTGTACAACGCAGTCAGCGACACCCGCGGTACTCCAGCCAACGGTGCTTCCGACCCATACACCATGGCGTCCACGGCCACCCCAGTGTACTCCACGACCATGTCAAGCTCGCTAGGAGGATCTGGCAACAAGCGTGGCCGCGACGATGACGAGGTGTCTCGACCTGAAAGCGGTGGTGAGTATGAGAGCAAGCGCCGCAAGACCGTCACCGATGGTTCAATCGGTCCCGGCCCTGCCCTTCAGCCTATGAAGACCGTTATCCCCATGAGCCGGCGCCGATAAAAAATTCCGTCGCATGCCTCATCTTTCATCTCAACTATAGGAGTTTTGGTTTTGGTTTATTTTTTTTTTTTGATAGACTGTGGTTCAGGGGTTAACCGCAGACTTCGGGATTTTATTTTTCAGGCATAGCATTCTTATGCCTACTATTCTCTCATTTTTGTTTTTGTCTGGAATTGACCATTCCATCCAAGCCGAAGTGGTTACGATGTTGAGTGTTTTCAGCAAGAAAGGACACCGGGAGATGAGAAAAAAAAAAGGGATGAAACCAGAAACCAAAAACCAAAAAATACGGTTCATCCCAAATACCCTAACGAACTACGATTATGACGAAATTCCTTATGAACGAATTTTTTATGTGTGCGATTTCTAAGACGTCGCTTTCTGGTTTTTTATTTTTGATTATTTCTCGCTTTGCTTTGGGCTTCTCATATTCTTTTTCTCCACTTTTTTCCTATTTTTTACGGGGGCAGAAAACGGGTCTTTACTGGCATTTGGGGGTTTCTTTTTTTCAATTAATTTACCCCCCCCTTGTTGGTTATGTTTTAGAGAGACGATATGATGGTAATGAATGATCATGAACTGAATCTGAGAATCTGAATCTATCTGAATCTTGAGCAAGTCCTACGGTGCATAGTTGGCGAGTAAACTATAAACTTGATTGAATCGAACTGAGCCATGGCCATGAACTAGTTCTGATAAACGACCATTCACACTTGTAAACTCCGTAGCAAGGAATCTATCCAACCCCCAAGTCTATGAATCAAAATCCCAGACCAGACCAGACCAGACTCCAACCCGTTCCACCCCAGCATCAACATGCAATTGCATATGAAAACTTAAAGGAAAAAAAAAAGTACAGAAAAGCTTTCCAAGCCTAGCTTCCATTCCGCTTACCAGCCTGAGTGAAAATCAACTGCCAAATTTCGAGCCATTGCCGCTGCTTATAGGAAAGCGGGCGTTGCGGGTTCCGGAATGTAGACGCAAGCAGATCACGAAGACGCGTGTTGAGGACTTTGAGTGCAAGCATTGATTTCCAGTCTCGGACTGCGAAGCGAATTCTGTTTGCATCTATTGAAACGACGCCGGAGTACATCTACCAGCAACCAGAATTAGCATCAATTTAACAGCATAACAGATGAAATGAGATGGAATCTCTAGTATCATACCTTGAATTCAGCATCACCGCAAAGTAAAGCAATGGCAAAATCATCCGCAGCACTCGTCTCATGAGCGTTCAAGAGCCTATTCCTCGCAACCATGATATGATAATATGACAGCCACTTAACTGCCCAGTCAGCACGCTTATTGACTGAAGTAGGATGCAGCGTAACAGATTGATTGTTAGCGACATTGCGCCATCCCTTTCCATCGCGCGTGATGAGTTTAGGGTAGAAGCTCCAAGAGACGACCGAGTTGACGACGATGTCGTTTGCGCTGTTTAGATCGTGTTCTTCTGGGATTACGAAGAACTGTCGGTTTCGACCGCCAGAGCGTGCACTACAGGGAATTATAGTATTAGTCTTTGTCGTATGAGAGAAGAGGGTACACTGTAGTAGCTTACCGGTTCAGTGCTGACTTTTGAGCTGGGTCTAGGCTTATTAAGCCTGCATCGGCGATTGAGACGATTAGCTGAATTTTTACGTCTTCGATGCTTGTTAGGGATTGGATGCTTAGGCAGTTTTTGCGGCAGAAGTTGAACTCGTTCGTTCCTGGGGTTGTTCGTGCGCGCTTCCAGCCGCAGTATGCATTATAGACCGTCAGTAGATCGGAGTCACCTGAGAGGGTTAGAGAGATGAATAGCGAGGAAGATTATCAGTACGTACCTCTTTGAAAGGAGTTTCGGGCAGCATCACGCTGTGAGTTGGAGCCCATGGCGCTGACGAAAGGGGACTTTGACGAAAGGATTGCAGCGATGCTAACGGCCGCGTCTAAGCATTTGAAGAAGGCGCCGTGAATAATCAGTTTGCCTAGGAAGACATCCAGAGGCAATTTCGCTAGCTGCATTCCCAGAGGTGTCATGCTCTCATTGCTTGTGAGTGCTTTCACTTCCTTCAAAGCGTCAATGGCGCGCCGAATGTTCTTAGACGATGGCGGGTCTAGTGCTTCGAGGAGTGTTGGTTCTACCTCGCCTAGTTTGCAGATTTTGACTCTGAGGACTAAGTCCTGGAGAGAGAGTCGAAGGATTTCAGGCGTCTGCTGCTCGGCGAGCTGTGTTTCATATTAGCGGCTGTCGATATCTTGGAGAAACGCTTAACTTACCAGGCTGTCATGTCGATGCTTGGTGAAAAGATGGAAGCAAATTCCATTCTGTACTCGACCGGCTCGACCACGTCTCTGCTTAGCGTTTGCTCGAGATATGAATGACTCGACCAGTCGAGAAAGCTGTCGTCTTTCATCGAACCTGAACATAATTAGTTAGTATATCTCATCCGAGTGAAGAACAGTTGCGAAAACATACCGCATCGTCTTCTCCTTTCCTGTATCAATGACAGCGGTGATATCTGGAATCGTGATACCTTTCGAGGAGTTAGTCCCAGACCACCAAAATAACTAACGAATTACGAACCTGTCTCTGCGATGTTTGTGGCAATAACGATCTTTCTCACGCCTTCAGGAGGTACGTTGAATGCCCTCTCTTGGTCTTCACTCGCAATCGAAGAGTGAAGGGCATGGACGATCCAGTCCCTTTGGAACGTGGGCTCTGCAAGAAGCTCGTCATTCAGACGACGGATTTCCGCCAGACCAGGCATGAAGACAAGGATGGCTTTGCTGTAGTGTTCCATCTCTGGAGCGGTAGCAATTTTAAGAAGCAGCCTTTTGATAAGCTGGTAATCCATTCGGTATTCGTCCAACTTGGCAATGGTCTCACGAGTCTGCTTGGAGTACCCCTTAAGACTAGCCTGAAGTCCAACAGTGTCTTCGGGAGCATCATCGGTCTCGTCGTCATTTTCCCGTTCCCGCACGGAGTATGAATTGTCTTCTGACAACCGATAATTCGTCATCTCTACGGCATCTTCCAGGTACTTCATCTCAACAGGGAACGTCCGGCCAGGGATGTTCAAGATCGGTACCCCGTCGAGATAATTGGAAAAGCGCTGTGCATCAAGAGTTGCCGACATCAGGATGAGTTTCAGGTCGGGACGCTTTTGCATCAAACGTCGAAGCACAACTAGCAGGAAATCGCTATCAATGGTCCGCTCGTGGACCTCGTCCAGGACAACGTGGGTGATGTCCTGGAAGTCATCAGGCCGCTCCAGCATGCGAACTACCACACCGGTGGTTGCATAGAAAAGTCGGGTCGACAAGCTGGTTTTGCTTTCCAGCCGAACGGCAAAACCGACAAGAGAACGTACGGTTCCTACATCGTTTTTGTTCTCACCCATCTCTTCGCTGACTCGTCGAGCCAGCGAGATGGCTGAGATTCGACGCGGCTCCGTCACATAGACTTTACAAGGCCGGCCATGAAGCATCTCGTGCTCGAGGATGTAGGATGGAATCTGTGTACTCTTTCCACTACCCGTTTCACTGCAAATGATCACGGCGCGATGGGTATCCAGGGTAGACAGAATGTCGTCCTTGAAATTCCAGATTGGGAGGCTCATTCTGCCTTCCATCATGCGCTGGTAAGATGGAGTTGATGCCTTCTCTATCCAAGCTTCTCTCAGCCGTTCATCATACTCAGCGGGCTGATCACGAGTAGGTCCTTTAGAGGGACTTCCTGGCTTGCTAACTCCGTTTCTCTTCCTGAAGTTATCAGACAGGACAATGTCATCCTCAAGACTGCCTTGGTTTTCTTGTACCAGACGCTTCAGTTCCTTGGAGGTGGCAATGTCCACCTCGTCTTCCTGGGCCTTCTTCAAATTTGAAAGCTCTGTCCACAGATCTCTCCACACAGGAGGCAGTCGCAGATAGGCTTTACCTTCCTTAGAATTCTGGGGAAATAGAATGACTAAAGCAAGAGTCGACACGTATCCCTCAGCCTGCTGGGGATTTGGCGTCGCGAGTGTATCCATCGAAACGAAAGTGGCTAGAGCATTAGACTTGTGGGTGATGTCTTGCACCACAAGCTGGAGAGGGGGATCCTGATGCTTGGACCAGCGCACCTCAACAGCCTTCCTGTTTTGGTGACTCGAGGAGGATATGTCTTTGTAGACAACCTTGGATCCGGAGTCTCTTGCCTTGCAGGCCTCTTCCAGCACTCTCCGTGGAGTCAGACCTGTCCATTTTCCAAAATCACGAATTGTGTATTTAGCCTCCGGTGCAGAGGTTGGAAGAGATTTGTAGTTGTCCGCCTCACTGTTGAACATGTCACCAAGAAGGTCGTCCATTTCTCCTACTGATGGAACTGTCCATTCTGGATTATCAACCTCTGGATCTGGCACGGGTTTAATTTCTTTCTTTGGTAGCGCATTCCGTCGCAGAAAATTTGCGTCTTTTCTCAGATCGATAAGCTTTTCCTGCCAAAGAAATTCCGCTTCTTGACGCTCGAAAATGACATCGCGTTCAATCTTTGAAATTTTGTGTTGCAGCTTGGCGATCTCCAGATCATTGGCATCAGTTTGGACAGTGACTACTCCACGGCCTTTTTTGCCCTTTACTGGACGATCAAACAGATCCGGATTAAGGGCGTAGAGTCGGGTTTGCAGCTCTAACCATTCCGGAACCATGGTGTCTGGATCAATTGAACTGTCCGAGTCATAGACTAGTGGAGGTGCGGCCTTGGACGCTTTCCAGTCAGCTTTTGGCTTTTGCTGGTTGTTACCATTCTGTGTTTTATTCGATGGCTCCGATTCTAATGAGGGTTAGCGCTTTGTGCTAACAGAAACTTCAGAACCATGCTTACCGGTCATCCAGGATGTTACTAAATCTTCATCTTTCTGAGGGCGGGAATTTGTTTCGGTATAAGAAGGAAGATCCTTCTTATCACTATGCATCGCCAACCATTCCAGCGACTCATCGAGGTTCCATACAACCTCTCGACTGACTACCGTAGGGTTACCTACAAAGTACAAAAGGATGTGTTTCAACGCGCCCTCAACCTGGTCTCCCGAGAAGCCGAGCTTGAGGAGCGTCTCTTTCAATGTCCAGAGCTTTATGCAAAGTTCTTCCTCTGAGATTGCCTGTTTGAGATTGGCGCTTCGAGTATTCGACGTGATGTATTCGTATTCTTCCGCACCAGACAATTCAAAGATTCTGTCTTGAATCTCTGCCGGCAGCCATTCAGTGAGATTCAATGTGTTTGACTGTTGTCGAAGGACCCGCCGCTCGGTATCCAGCTTTGTAGCTTGACGCGCAGCATCGCCCTTGCATTTGGCGGCGTACTTTTCAACAAAGATTTGTAGCTCCGCCTCTTCCAAGTGCTTTTCAATTTCCTCCGGGGTGTAGTTTTGTGATGAGGTATCAGCTTGTGACGTGCCCGCAGCTGGTGGGAGATCTTCTGTGCGCTCGGGCAGCGATTCGTTCTGCGGGGTGGATAGGGCTTCTGTAACAGTTGATGGAGGTGTTTCAATAACCTCTGACTTCGGTTTAGATGGAATAGAGACAGTTGCAAAGCCACGAGCGGGGTTGGAAGCTGGCTTCTTCTTCTTCTTGTTATTCGGCGGCATTGTAAAGACAGGAAGGCTGCAAAAGCAGACGAGAGACCGGAAAACCGGCAATATGTTTCAATTGCACACAGTAATCAAACCAAGAAGAAGCGCAAAGTTTAAAAATAGTTTATCAAAAAGCCAGGTGGGTTGGCGGAAAGTTGGCTGAGCTACTGTGTACTGAGCTTTTGAGATGCCTGGAGACCGGGACCCACACAAAAACCAATTAATGACATCGAAACAGCCCACCATCAAATTCCGAGGTTCATCTCTCTCTCTCACCCGATTCACCCCATTTCTTTCACCCCCATTTCCCCGTATTGACCGATCATGGAAGGTATTCCATGGGAACAGGTCAAGGCTGGGGATCTGGATGCCTTGCGGGTCGCTCTCTTCTCGAGTTCGACCTCGCGCCGGCTCCGGGCCCTGCAAGAACTTCGCGACAAGATTGGTAAGTATCTCACAGCCCTATTAGGAAAGAAATAACCATACTGATACTTATTCTAGCCTCTGACCTATCTTTGGAAACTCACCATGATATCCTAGCGCTCCTTTTCCACACATATCCTCTCTATGTCGACCGATCATCCCGACATGCTGTCCAAAAATGTCTGACCTCCCTCCTCCAGACACCATCCGCCACCGAACACTTAAAATACCTGACTGAGAATCTCAAAATTGAGGCGGCCAAGCCTGGTCTTGCCCCAACCAATGGGTTCGTGTTGGTGGAGTGGTGCTGCGTTCTTTTGCAGCACGCCAGCGAAGACAAGGCTACGCCCTTAGCCATTGTGCTCGATCTGATTGCTGTAGATGCCAAGGCATTAGAGAACTGCTTTGCTCATAGCCCAAAGATACCAGTGAGACAATCTGCAGTTCGGGTGACTAGGCGTGCCCTGCGCGCAGTATTCTCAAACCAGAAATGGGGTGAGGACGCTGTGCGTCAGTCAGTCAGCCAGTTGACAACAGATGCGGCGGCAGGATTTAAGAATGCGGTGATGCTCGGTGTCATTTGTGGTGTTTGCGCACGATTGCCCGATAGGAAGTCTATTCTCGAGGAGTCTAAGAAATCCATAATTGCTTTTTACATCAAGGAAATAGTGAGCTCAAAGTCTGCGGTCCCTGCCCACGTGGCAGATGGACTGTCTGACTTCTTCAGTTCATTTGTGACAATGGAGGAGTTGAGCACTGAATTGGTGCCTCCGATGGAGAAATCTATGCTGAGAGCACCAGAGGTGATTCTAACAGGCGTGATTCCACCATTCTGTGCAGCCTTGCCCGAAGACATTGACATCTCCGAGTTGGTACAGTCTCGTCTTTCGAAGCATTTATTGTCTAGCATGAAGTCAAATAACCCGGCTATTCGCCAGGGTGCTGCTGTTTCATTTAGATCTCTGCTCTCTCGTTGCAAGTCTGAGGCCTTGGTTCTGAAGATTACTAGTGAAATCATGAGTCCGCTGAAGACAAATAAGATCACAACTCCTGAGCATCGTGTTGCTTACGCACAAGCGATTGCAGCTGTTCCGTCATCTGTGGAAGCCTCGAAAGAGATCGTACAAGGGTTCGGCCCTGTCTTCTCTCGGGAGTCAAATGAGCCTGCCTTGGAGGAGGAGCTCAGGTCTTTTGGCAAGCACCTCGCTTTCCTCGTCCAGTCCAATGTCAAAGTTAGTGATGACGTTATTAACACCGTCGTCAAGGGCATTTCCGACAAACGAGTCCCATTCCGAAAGGTCTGGCAACTCAATATTGGAGAAGTGCTCTGGAAATCTGATATTGCGGCTCTGAACAGTGCCGAAATCGAACCATTTGTCACCAAATTCCTCGCCAAGATGAAAGATATGTTTACTGAAGTTGCCTCCAACCCTCTTCCCTCAGCCCAGAGCGGTGCATTGTCATCTGCATACGTATTTTTGGCTCTGTTTGAACGGGTCTCTAACATCGAAGGGCCAGACAGGGCCACTTGGGAAGAAAAGGTCTCTCAGTCCTTGACTTTAGGCGCTAAACCATCTTTCCTTCTGAACCCTAAGGCCTACTCAAAAATGAGCTCCCAAGCAGAGATTCAGTGGCTTGTTAGAGCCCTCGCAGCTGTGACCTCTGGGCCGAAGTTTGCTGGCGCTGAAGACGCAGCTAAGATTGCCTGGGCCCAAGCCTTCATCTATGCGATCACCGGACCTAATCTGCCGTCAAAATTCCGAGAAAGTGCTGCCGAAACACTATGTGTAGTTTACTTGAAGGATGTCGCATCTTTCGGACGCGTTATCGTCAATGCCATCTGGGCTTGGATTCATGCATCCCGTACCGGCGAGAAAGAATCGGCCGCTGCCTCTGCGCCAGGAAGCGAGCGTCTTCTTCATCTGGTACTGAAAGCGATCTGCCCCTCTTCAGTCCCCAAGGAAGCATCTGAAAACTTGGAAAATTTGCTAATCAAAATTATTGTTCTTAGCCGACAAGAGTTGGTTCCGAATGCTTCATGGATTGACTTGTGTCTGAGAACAGGGACTGATCCTGGAAATCTTGTTCGCGCCCATCCTGCTGATTGTATCAAGCAATTAGTAGGTGTCAATGAAGACCCCATCCAATCCACTGTACCGGATGTCAATTCTGCCGTGTGGACTGCTGCAGGTGATCTGGCCTTTGTGGCTCCCGATGTTATGATTCCATGCCTTGTCGATCAGATCAAAGAAGATCTAGACGGTGCTCGTCTTTCAAAGTTTACTGCTACTGATGCTGCCATTTCTCGAACACCTGAGGGTACTGCCTTCGTTGATGTGCTCAGTAGTAAGTCGAAGCAGCCTACCTTCAACAAGAGCACTAAGGATTATGATACTCTGAAGTGGGAGGAAGAACTCAGAGCGCAATTGGCAGAGAAGAAGGGACAGAAGGCGAAGAAACTGACTGGCGAAGAACAATCCAAGGTCAGCGCACAACTTGCGAAAGAAGCCAAGATTAGAGCAGATGTTCTGCAAGAAGTGAAGCGGATCGAGCGAGGTGCTGGCCTTATTCGAGGCCTCGCAACTGGACCTGCTAACGATCCTGAGGGCTGGATCAACACCGCTGTCAGTTGTTTGCTCTCTCTTGCCCGGGCTGGTGCTGGACTGTTCGTTGGTGATGTCGTATCCCAAGCGTATGTCGTCTGTGCGAACGAATTATCTTCGCGTCTCGGAGGTATTAGGCCCTTCATAGGTGTGGCAACTCTGCGAGCTATTGGTAATACTAATTTGCCAGCGTCCATGGAGTTGGAGCATCTTGGAGAGCTTGTGACAAGAATTTTGTACCGCTTGCGATTCGCATCGGAACAACGGCCCCTTGATATTCCATCTCTGGCCTATATCTTCCCATTGATTTCCATCATCCTGTCACGTAACGGTATTGAAGAGGTCAAGGGAGAACAAGAAGGCGAGCAGGTTCTGCTTGCCCTCGAGTTCTTGTCCTTCCATTCTAGCTCCTTCTCCGATACCCGCCTTCCTCGTATTGAAGTTATTCAGCAACTTCTTTCTGCCATGCAAAGATATACTACCCACTACAAGCTGATCAAAGACACTATGTTCGATTTCTGCCGATGCATATCACCCAACATCAGCCCCGCGGAGCTGGAGACCCTCTTGCAAGGTTCCATCGTTCCCGATTCATCTGTTCGGACCTCTGTACTTCAGGTCATTGAAGATGAGATTGATTTGACTGACCTTGACTTCTCGGAATACATCTGGCTGGGCTGCCACGACAATGTCGAGGAAAATGTAGAGATCGCAGAAACCATCTGGGAAGTGAATGCACTCGAAGTCGATGACTCTGCATTTACAAAAATCATGAAGTATCTTGACTCCAAGGACACCCAACTTCGAGGTGCTGCCGCTCGTGCTTTGGCCCACGCAGTTGAGCTTGACAAAGGCAAATTCGCTGACATTCTATCTCAACTTCAAGCGAAGTATGCAGAGGATGTCAAGCCGAAGGCACCCGAAAAGGATGCCTACGGCATGCCCAAGAAAGTGGAAAACACCGACAACTGGGAAAGTCGCAGCGGTGTCGCACTGGCCTTCAATGCTATCACTGGCCTGTTTGATGGGGAACAGATTATCTCTTTCTTGCGATTCCTCATTGAACGTGGCCCCCTGGTTGACAAGAGCTCTGCTGTCCGATCTCAAATGGCAGAAAGTGGAAAGTCTGTAATCGCTCAACGAGGCCAGTTGAAGGTCGAGGAGCTTATGAAGCTGCTTGAAACAACCCTGGAAACCTCTGACAAAGCTACTCAGAGCTCCGATCTGCTGAACGAGGCCGTTGTCGTGCTTTACGGATCTCTAGCAAGACACTTGAAGGCCGATGATCCTCGGCTGCAGGTCGTTGTCAAGAAGCTCCTTGCTACACTTCCTACTCCCTCTGAATCGGTGCAATCCGCTGTTTCAGAGTGTCTGCCGCCATTGATCAGACTCTCTGGTCCGAGTACGGCTGACTATGTGCAAGAGATGCTCGACCAGTTGCTTAACGTCAAGAACTATGCCACCCAGCGCGGTGCTGCCTATGGTCTGGCCGGAATTGTGAAAGGAAAGGGTATTTCGACTCTCCGTGAATTCCGCATCATGAGTTTACTCAAGGAGGCTACCGAGAACAAGAAGGAGTCTCATCACCGACAAGGTACTTTCCTGGCTTACGAATTGTTTGCTTTTGTTCTTGGACGTACCTTTGAGCCATACGTCATTCAAATTGTTCCTCAACTGCTTGGAGGCTTCGGCGATCCCAGCATTGATGTTCGTGATGCATGCTTGGATGCATCAAAGGCTTGCTTCCAGAACCTCAGCTCATATGGCGTGAAAAAGATTCTTCCTACCCTTCTTGACGGTTTGGACGATACACAATGGCGCAGTCAAAAGGGAGCTTGCGAGTTGCTGGGTGCCATGGCTTACCTTGACCCTCAACAGCTTGCGGCTAGTCTGACCGAAATTATTCCCCCGCTTACAGAGGTCCTTAATGACACGCACAAGGAAGTCCGCAACGCTGCAAACCGTAGTCTCCAAAGATTCGGAGAGGTCATTAGCAACCCTGAAGTCAAGAGCCTGGTTAACGTTCTTCTGAAGGCCCTCAGTGACCCGACCAAGTACACGGATGAAGCCCTAGATTCTCTCATCAAGGTTTCGTTTGTTCACTATCTGGATGCCCCATCTCTGGCACTGGTTGTTCGTATTCTCGAGCGTGGTCTTGGTGACCGTTCAGCTACAAAGCGCAAGTCTGCACAGATTATCGGCAGCTTGGCCCATCTTACAGAGCGCAAGGACCTTATTTCACACTTGCCTATCATTATCGCTGGTTTGAATATGGCGATTGTCGATCCAGTTCCCACTACACGTGCTACCGCTTCGAAGGCTCTGGGTTCGCTTATCGAGAAGCTTGGAGAGGACGCTCTACCAGACCTTATTCCCAACCTCATGGCAACCCTTAAGTCAGACACTGGTGCTGGCGACAGACTGGGATCGGCTCAAGCTCTCGCGGAGGTCCTTGCGGGTCTGGGTACCACCAGACTCGAGGAGACACTGCCTACCATTCTTCAAAACGTTTCCAGCTCGAAGCCTGCTGTTCGTGAAGGCTTCATGACCCTCTTCATTTACTTGCCCGCTTGCTTTGGTAACAGCTTCGCCAATTATCTCAGCAAGATTATTCCGCCTATCCTGGCTGGCTTGGCTGATGATATTGAGTCAATCCGTGAAACTTCCCTCCGGGCTGGTCGTCTCCTGGTCAAGAACTTTGCTACCAAAGCCATTGATCTCCTGCTTCCCGAATTGGAGCGTGGTCTTGCCGACGACAGTTACCGTATCCGTCTCAGCTCCGTTGAACTGGTTGGAGATCTCCTCTTCAGTCTTACTGGTATTTCCGGCAAGTCGGAGGCCGACGAAGAGGAGGAAGAAGCCACACAGGCTGGCCAATCTCTGCTCGAAGTGCTTGGAGAAGAACGGAGAGACAAGGTCCTTTCGGCCCTGTTCATCTGTCGCTGCGATACTTCGGGCTTGGTCAGAACTGCTGCCTTGGGCGTGTGGAAGGCTTTGGTCGCCTCTCCCCGAACCCTCAAGGACATGTTGCCGACCCTTTCTCAGCTCATCATCCGTCGCCTCGGATCCTCCAACATGGAGCAGAAGGTTATTGCCAGCAACGCCCTTGGCGACCTCATCAAGAAGGCTGGAGAGTCGGTGCTTGCCACCTTGTTGCCCTTGCTTGAGGAGGGTCTCCAGACCTCGCCTGATGTGGATGTCAAGCAGGGTATCTGTATCGCTCTCCGCGAGCTTATCAGTTCTGCCACTGAAGATGCTGTGGAGGATTATGAAAAGGTCCTTATCTCTACAGTTCGCGTCGCTTTGGTCGATGCAGATGAGGATGTGCGAGAAGCAGCCGCCGAAGCCTTTGATTCTCTACAACAGATTCTGGGCAAGAAGGCTGTCGATCAAGTTCTGCCTTACCTTCTTCACTTGCTGAGAAACGATGATGAGGCTGAACAGGCGTTGTCTGCCCTGCTGACCCTCCTAACGGAGCAGACTCGTGCTAACATTATCCTGCCGAACCTCATCCCAACACTACTTACCCCGCCTGTTTCTGCTTTCAATGCTAGGGCTTTGGCCTCTTTGGCCGAGGTTGCGGGTGGAGCAATGACAAGGAGATTGCCTAACATCCTTAACACTCTTATGGATGGTATGATTGAGACCACCGATGAGGGACTCCAGGAAGAGCTCGCCAATGCCTTCGATACCGTATTGGTCTCTGTCGATGAGTATGATGGTTTGAACGTCGCAATGAACGTGATGATCGGGCTTGTCAAGCACGATGATCATCATCGCCGGGCTAAGGCCGCTCTCCATCTCAACAAGTTCTTCTCGGATGCCGATCTTGACTTCTCGCGTTACTACCCAGACTTGATTCGTGTTCTGCTGGTTTCTTTCGATGACCGCGACCCACAAGTCGTCAAGGCAGTGTGGACCGCCCTCAGCGGTCTCACATCCCACATGCGCAAGGAGGAGATGGAGGTTCTGGCCGTCCCGGCGCGCCAGATGCTGCGGCAAGTTGGTGTGCCGGGCGCAGACCTCCCTGGTTTCAGCCTGCCAAAGGGTATCATGTCTATTTTGCCAATTTTCTTGCAAGGTTTGCTCAATGGTACCGCTGAGCAGCGTACCCAGTCGGCTCTTGCCATTTCCGACATTATCGACCGTACAAATGCAAACTCGCTCAAGCCTTTTGTCACACAGATCACTGGTCCACTGATCCGTGTTGTGTCCGAGCGGTCAGTTGACATCAAATGTAAGCTTTATCTCTACCCATGTCGATATTTCAGATGCTGACGCTACATATCTAGGTGCTATCTTCTACACTCTTAACAAACTGCTGGAGAAGATTCCTTTGGCTGTCAAGCCCTTCCTGCCCCAGCTTCAGCGGACATTTGCCCGTGGTTTGGCTGATACGACTAGTGAGACTCTGCGCAACCGTGCAGCCAAGGGTCTTGGTATCTTGATTACGTTGACCCCCAGAGTCGATCCTCTTGTTGCAGGTCAGTTACGCATATTGAACATGTTACAACTCGAGCAGCTTGCTAACATATTAACATAGAACTTATTGCCGGATCAAAGACCCCTGATCTCGGTGTTAGAAATGCCATGATGAAGGCTCTCCAGGAGGTGGTTGGTAAGGCTGGTGCTAACATGAGCGAGGCATCTCGGACAGCTCTACTGGCTTTGATAGATGATGATGCCAGTGATCAGACCGGTAAGTGAGCTGCCCATTATTTGATGATACCAAACTAATGAAGAGAAATTCAGACTCTGTTGCAATCACCAATGCCCGCTTACTTGGTGTACTCGTCAAGGTTCTTCCCGCTGAATCTGCCATTCCTCTTATCAAGTGTGTTTTTTTTTTCCTCTTAAGTCAGTTCTCGTTAATAAGTACTAACACACTTCACCCAGGAACCGCATTCTTACCGGAAAACTGGCGCACTCTTCTGTTCTCGGCTTGAACGCTCTCTTGGTCGAATCACCCGACACGCTGCTGGAGCACTTCTCTACTGAGACACCTTCAGTCATCTGCCAAGGCATTGCAGACAGTGATGTATGTTGAATTTCTCTAATTTTTTGTATTAGGCACCTGCTAACAACATCGATAGCCTTTCGTCGCCGAGAACAGCGTTCTCGCCGCTGGAAAGTTCCTTTTGTCTGAAGATGGCAACCACAGCTTCGAGACACTCAAAGCCATTTTCGAGGCACTGGCGCTTGTCATCCCACTCGGTAACCCGGTTGATGTTCGCCGATTGACGCTGGTGGTCATCAGAACTATCAGCCGTCTCCACCCCGAGATGACTCGCGCTCACCTGGCTCTGTTGGCACCGCCAATATTTGCTAGCGTACGTGACGTGGTCATCCCCGTGAAGCTGGCTGCAGAGGCTGCTTTCCTCTCCATCTTCTCGGTGGTTGACTGTGACAGCGAAGTTTTCGACAAGTACATGGCCGGTCCCGGTGCATCCCTGCCGCCTCTCCCGAAACGCAGCATGGGCGACTACTTCAAGCGTGTGGCCATGCGTCTTGCTAACCAGGCCCGTGAGCGCCGCACTGCTGAAGGTGGCGAAGGTGGTCTGGGCTTGTCTAACGATGAGATAGAGGATGAGAAGGAGGTGTGGAGTATTGGTAAGGTGGACCTGGGAAGTGACGCATTCGCTGAGGATTAGTGAAGAGATAGATTATTGCATCCCAAGATGGCAGTCTACCAATAGATAATCCCTTGGGCTTATGTTGTTATATTTTCTGTTTAATTCTGAAAAAAGTTTATAAGGGTTAAATATTCGTAATCAATATTACATTTTGAGCGGAAAGATTTTTCTTTATAGATGACTTGCCTAAATGGGTAGTACATATTTATCATGTGACCATCGAAAGACTCAAGGTCACATGATCATGCTTCAAATTCGATATTTCGAGACTTTGACGATAACAAAAGGATTAGATTAGAGTGGAGACTCCAGGTCAAGCTCACCAAATCATAATTCCCCAGATTCCGGCGCTAGCCAGTAAAATTTCCCAAAAGAGATTAGGGCTTGGGGTGCAGCCCTAAGTGGACAACTCGCTTACGGCACATTAGCTAATCGGCCCGCCCAACTTCTCACTGTCTGATTTCCCGTCGAGACGCAACGAACACCTGCATCCGCCAACGACCGTCGATACGCCGACATCAAGATGTGAGTGCTACCTGCAATTTACATACCGAGAGAATTTATACACCATCAATTTGATTGTCCTCGAAATCCGATTACTTTGTGTGGAGAGAGAACGCAGTGGAGGAGGGGGCGACATGATCTCGAAAACATGAATTTGTGTGCAATAGAGGCTGACGTTTGGTTTTTTAACGCATCAGGGTCAACCTTCGCACCCAGAAGCGCCTCGCCGCCTCCGTGGTCGGCTGCGGCAAGCGCAAGATTTGGCTCGACCCCAATGAGATGAGCGAGATCTCCAACGCCAACTCCCGTCAGACTATCCGCAAGCTCGTCAGCGATGGCCTCATCATCCGCAAGCCTGTTACCATGCACTCCCGTGCCCGTGCTCGTGAGCTCAACGAGGCCCGCCGGATCGGTCGTCACCGCGGTCTGGGTAAGCGCAAGGGTACAGCCAACGCCCGTATGCCCAGCCAGATTCTCTGGATGCGCCGCATGCGTGTGCTCCGTCGTTTGCTCGTCCGCTACCGTGCCGCCGGCAAGATCGACAAGCACCTTTACCACGAGCTCTACCACCTGAGCAAGGGTAACACCTTCAAGCACAAGCGTGCTCTGGTTGAGCACGTAAGTCAATCCTCTGATGGAAATCTCCAATACATCCCTACATGATCAGCATATGCAACATATCCATTTCCTTTACGATCTCGAGACTACGAAACAATCAACTGACTTTATATTTTCTTTCATACAGATCCAGAAGGCTAAGGCTGAGCGCCAACGTGAGCGCATCCTCAAGGAGGAGATGGACGCTAAGCGTGCCAAGAACAAGGCTCTCCGTGAGCGTCGGGCAGAGCGTGTTGAGGCCAAGCGCAACGCTCTGGTCGGCGAGACTGAGGAGTAAATTCTTCTAAAAACCAATTTCGTTGTTTAAGGTTTTTCTCGTTCGGCGGTGCGGAGCTTGGAAAGCGGTTTCCTCGTGGAAAATAAAAAAGATTCAACTTGAAACTGAGATAACGTCACCATAATGAATCAATATCCGGCTTCTCTTTCCTGCCAGTAGCATGTTTCTCACCACCCTTTCATTCTTGGATTCGACTGTAACCTCCCAAGCATCTAATTACCTGGACTGCCGTATAACTTTGAGCCGGTATCTAAGTTTTCCTTGATACCTTCTCATGGTTGCACGGTGCATGGAACCCATACTACCTGGATATGCTACAACAGCATCCCTGTGCCAAGGAGAGCATAACATGACTTGCACAGTTACAAGGCCATCTCAACTGTACCACCTAGACAACGAGATCGCGGTCCATTCAGTTTCAAGTGCCATCATGGATGTCCACGGGTACCTATGGTACCTAGAGTTGACTCTTCATGTTAAAAGTTATATCATTCTTTTGACTTGACATCTACCTAGGTACATTCAGTTTTATGTAAGGAACTAAGGGATTACTGCCCAAGTAGTAGCTCGCCACAGTTCCGATTTTGAGTTATACCTAGGTACAGCCCTGGATATAGACAGAGCCCAGCTACTGACTACAGTAATCTTCAGTGAATCGCTCTCCGCAACTGGTCCCTGCCTTTCCAATAACAACGCCATCCTGAACGCTATAAATTGTAAGCATGCAAAAATAAACTAGACATATGGCAAATATGATTGAGGAACAAAGCAGGAACCTTGGCAGAAATCACCAAACCGAGTAAATACGCTTTTTTGGTGTTTCGACTCTATTATGGAGAAGGGTGATGAGCCGGATTGTCGAACCTGTAGAATTTGGAATATTCCTCCATAGAGTGGCAAGATACTTGGACAGTCAAGCTCGAAATCAGCTTGACCAATACACACATCGTAAATCTTTCCTGGACACGACGGGAGATGAAAGAGGCATTTTCGAGAAACAAACCTGTTGGACGTTCTTCTACGATATTTCAAGAACAGACATCCCTTTCTACACACTTTCAACCTAGTCAAACCAGTCGTAGATATTCTCTACAAAACTTCGAGCAATTCTGGGCTTATTTCCCGTATCAATGAAGAATTCTAGGTTGTGATCTAGATGTGCTGAAGTTCGAAGCCTATCTAAAAGCGTTATATCACACCATTGTCGAAATGCAGCTTCAAGGGAAATATCATCTGATCAATTTGATGCAAGCCACTCACCGTATTCTTTGATCTGCCTTTCTCTGCGCTGGGGCTTTGGCGGTGGGCCTAAAACAGAGTTACTATATGTATTGATCAAGCCGATTTCGAAATAAATGTAATCGGTATCGTTTGAATAAACTTGTAAAAGCTCATGTACACCATTACGACGTCAGGTCTCATGAAGTATCAGTCTCAGTTCCTGGCAGAGATAACATTTGAAACTGTTGACATAGATGCGAATAAAGAGGATGAGGAAAGGTTGTCATTCCTTCCAAGTGTGACAAGGTGAAATGATAAACGAGTCATATCATATAAGAGAGGTACCGCCGTAATAAATAACCGAGTCAATGTCAAGGATGGGTATAGCCGCAATAATTTTGAAATGCTGGAAGAAGAGTAGAATGATGCATCACAATTACCTCGTCATTTGTTTGACTTATCTATCATTGATCAGATGAGAGTGAGAGGAGAAGGAGGAGCAATAGGAGCAAAAAGAGGAGAGAAATTGCTTGATTTGACCTAAACGACTTGTTATGTTAGATAAATGAGTAAGTTGTATACCTTGTTTATAATGAAGCATTGTTCAGTGAAGCCAGTGACTGCTGAATATCGGATTGTAGCCGTGCAAGGAAAAAATAATGGCGGCATCCAGTTCCTTATGTTGTTGGATTTTGAAGTCTCGCCAGTTCTTGTCTTATCTGGATCGACCACATAATAAATTACATTACGTAAGGTAAAGATAAGCACATGGAGTCAGGGACTTGAAAGAGAATGGAGTGGTTTGATGGTAAGTCACATATATGAGGGTTAATGCCCGTGAGTCAGGGACTTAGAAGGGGATGAAGACAGATGGAAGGTGGAGTGGATGATCCATAACCAGGTTCCTAATATGATGGAGAGTGATAAATAAAAATGAAATTTGATCTCAAAATTGGAATTGGAAGAAAATGGGGAAACTTGGAGAAGAGTGAATTGGAGGAAAGATTGATGTGGTACTGACTAGAGTCATCTTATACCAAACGATACAAAATGACAAATTACGACACACAGAGCTGCACTAATGATACAGCTCATAGGCAGAAAGCAAAAAATAAAAGCTCAAGGATTCAGAATAAACAGACAAGGGTAATGGGGAACAAGAAATAGAGATACCATCAGAAGAGAGGCGATATCATCCATCTCACTTCGTCACATGGGTAATGGTGGCAGGAAAGAGAAGCAATTCTGAGACATCAGCGCAGTATTGATCAGTTCTAGCTTAGGTACGGAGGCTTGCTCCCAACCTGTCCAGCATATACTGGTTCTCATCATATTTGTCTCGAGGAGCTAACTCTCCTGCCCGGTGTAGGGACTTAGAAGGACGAAATATAATGAAAAAGACCCGGTCCCAAGGGGTGACGATAGGACAAAATAAAGAAAAAGTTGAAAAAAGAAAGAGAAGGAAAGAAAAATGTGGGAAGAGAAGGTATTTAAAGGATTGTTGGGCAAGCGAGATGACCAAATAATTAGCTCAGATGCCCATCACTTACGTAGTGTTTGTCTAGATCATACTTCCAAATCACTCGTCCCAATTAGGCAATATATTGATACTTCAGTTGATGACGCGAACAACTCAATTTGTGACTCCTGACCGCGGCTTTTCCGAAGTACATAAGTGGTCGCAGGTGCAGGGTTATAATGATAAAAACTGGCTACCACTATATCCACAACACACTATAGTCTAGTGGTTAATGCCAATAAAGCTGCCAACCGCTGACTTGGGTTCGAGACTGACTCTCGGTAAAACAAAACTGTCATACAAGTTTTATAGGTCTCTAGTCAATAAAGCCTCACCCCCAAGGATCAGCCCCAGATCTGAGGTACACTAGAAACTGAATTTTTCCTGAGATTTTTTTGATCTCCTCTATTTCTAGCTTCAGTTTTTACCCTTGAAACGAATTTGGTGGCGAAATTGCGTGTCTTCAATTATTTCGAGGCAGCGTATCTTGGGAAGTAACCTCAATTTAGCTTGAATAATCTTGCAATTTGATTCTAGTAAACATCCTAGGATGATAAGATTTATCATAGCTTGTAAAAAGGATCGAGAACCAGTAAAGGCGATAGCATTTCTCTGTAAGCATTTGAATTCCTTATTCAAGTCTCAAAACATCAATCATATACAGTCGTTGATAAAATTATTTCTCTCATACAACGGGGACGTGTACCCGAAGTCATTCGAAAACCCAAAAACTCCAAGGGTATTGAATGACAGAATAAAGAAGGAGTAAAAAGAAGTAAGACAAAGAACAGTCAAGAAAGGAAGGAAGATCTAAAGGAAGAAATATTTAAAATGAAAGACCCTGCGCCAGCGGATGAGGAGGTAATGGTTCTCCTTTATGCAAAGCATGAGGTGGCGGTTCTAAGTCGAAAGGATTGCTATGCCGGCTATCTTCAATTGGTGGCGTGCCAAGATACTGAGATCCCTCAAAGCTGTAGCCTGGGAGATTCAATGTACTCTGACTTGGGTGATGCGGAATTGAGAGTATGCTCGGCGAGGGGGTTTCGTAATGATCTAGAATCGCATCCTCCCATGATGAATAAGAGTGGATAGAAGCAGATCTTGACGGCGGGGAAATGTGGATGATCGGAGAGGGGGGATCATGTACTGCATCCACAGAAGGATTTGTAGAGAAACCATACATGTCGTTGCGGGTGGGGGATATTCTATCGAGAGAGACCGAGGGTGACAGAGCCGGATGCATGTGGATATTGGCTGGATGAGGGTATCTTCTCTGAGTGGAGAAGAAGGGTGCAGATGGAATCTCTTCAGATAAACTCCTTATTGGGAGTGATGGTTTGCGATCATGGGAGCTGTGGTCAAGGAAACTCGGAATGGAGCTTATTGATTCCTTACGCATCAGTCTTTGTAGACTGTTGTGTCGTTTATGATCGGGCGTTCGCCGCCTACGACGAATGAACATGAGGCATAGTAAGAGGAAGAAAGCTATGCATGCTGCACCGCTGACAGAGCCACCCACAATCGCACCTATATGTGTAGATCCGGTTTTTGATTTTGCAGATGTTGAATCGCCTGCAATAGTGCCGATGGGCGTGGCAATTGACGATGTAGTAGTTGGAGCAAATGAGGAGGCTGAGGACGATGAAGTCGGAGATGCTGTGGTTTGTCGAATACTTGAGCTTTTGAAATTGTCCGGTATACTTGATGTGATTTGTGACGCTCCAGGTAGTAGGAAGCTCATTGAATTTAGAAGTACCGGAACGATAGATTCTCTCGTAATATCCAGGTAAGACGATGAATATGGAGGGGTAGTTAGGACTTTCGTGGGCTGAAATGTAGTCTGAAATGTAGTGGATACATGAGGTGTTGCAGTAGAGCTCCATTGTTGAGTAGTCCGTGATTTAACACTCTGAGATGTGCGAACATTCGATGAACGTGATGAAGATGCCTGCAATGAAGCCGCTGATGACTGAGTAGTCCCTGATTGAGCTGGCTGAGATTGAACTAGCGGAGGAGATTGAACTGGCTGAGATTGAACTGGCTGAGCAGATTGAACTGACTGAACAGATTTCGTCGTAGTCTTGGCCTGCGTTTGGGACTGTTCTGTCTCTGAAAGAGTCACAGTCGAGCCTATTAAGCTAACAATCTCAGTAGACAACACAATCGGACGGGCTGTTTCGGTGATGATTGAAGTGACAGCTTCGATATGCGGTGAATTTTCTGTCCAAGGCGGCACCCCAAAGCCAGCCATGAATGGGGAATCAGATTCACTCGAGTCTTCCAACATGTCGAGGTTGAGGATTAGATCAAACCCTCGTCCGTGCAGAGTTGCCGGGTATTATGCCGGGAGGTCTGAAGAAGTCCATGAAAAGATGAAACACAGCAAAGAAAGCAGTTCTTAACAAAGAGATTTTCTCTCAGAATCTCCCCGCATTGGAATTGCAGGCTGACCGAGATGCCATGTTTCCGCCCCAATAAGCCAGGCAGGTCATCCACACGGTGGCGGTGGTATCGCAAGATTTGAAGGGGCCGAAAGTGGAAAAATATAGAAACATCACGTCAGTTGGTCAGAAGTGGATTAGTTATGATTTATAGCCCTTCTGATCCTTTTCTGTTTCTCCGGTGCATCCACAGGGGCCTTTATGTTTCAAGAGAAGTTGGCGCTTCCATTGTGTGAAGAAAGACCAGCGCTTAGAAAGTCACCTGACCAATAAGAAGGCAGTATATGAGAGATCAAAATCAAGAAATGTGATCAGTTGCAGAACACAATACAAGTAAAAAGGACCAGTCTGAACAAGGTAAGAAGTTCTGCAGCATTTCATTCATTGTTCTGTGCATGACTTATCCATGGATTGATCACCACATTGTGGGGGATCGGGATCGGGGTTCCATGGATACCGATACTACGGAGTAGTCTTTCTTATCATATTCTTCAGTCCTTTTGGCCCAGATCTTTTTCAAATTGTAGCCTTGTAGATAATAATTTGATCTTGTAGGGTTTAGTGGTTGATCCAGACTGTATCAGTCCCCACTCACGCTTCACCATTTGGGGTCTAGGATCTCATAGGCAGTTATACATATGGTTAAGGACCAAGATACGTTGGGACTCCCAATCAGTGGCAGGCGGATTTGGATCAGCTGCCTGCTTTACTTTCAAGACTCCTGTCACTCGAGTAGAGGGCCTTTCCAAACCCTAGAGCGTCGTTCCTGAGCCTTTCTCCTGCCCCCAATGAAAACTTGGAGTTTGAGAGATTTCTCTGTCTCTTTCTTTTTACAAATCACATAATATTCCTACATGATATTAGTAACGGCAGCAGGCTGATGTGGACCCTTTAGGGCTCCTATGCTCTCTAGCATCTAGACACCCCACTCGCCTCATTCTCTTGATCTATTTACATGATATGATACCCAAAATACCACCTTACATACCTAGAAAGCTTTACGTACAGTTTCTTCTATCAAGGGTGGGGCTTCATATTTCAGGTGCCGGCGCTTTATTGAGGGTGCTTAGGGTCAGGCTCACTGAGAAATTTCAGTCAAAGAATAGACCACAATTGGTTCCGTACTTGATTTAGTTTCAGTTAGTTAGTCAGCATTCCGATTGTGGGAGTTGACCTGCTCCTTTAGTAATTACCTACACACATATACACATAGTTATAATTCATTCATTGATTTCTATGAGATTTGGTTCCTCTCTCTTCTAAAGGTGACAGCTTATTTCCCTCACGTGATAAACTAGGCAGAATGTAGCAAATGGCGAGATAACTTCGATATGTGTATATTCGTAATTAGTAAAACCAGATGGAGTTATGATCAGATTTTTGAGTACTAAATTATTAGCATTCAGTGAGAAACCAGGGGAATCCGAAGATCAATTTTATTTTAACTAGTACTC
The DNA here is from genome assembly GCF_028828555.1 of Penicillium taxi. Lineage (NCBI taxonomy): Eukaryota > Fungi > Ascomycota > Eurotiomycetes > Eurotiales > Aspergillaceae > Penicillium > Penicillium taxi. The sequence goes on along the minus strand of NW_026643207.1, from coordinate 4,102,818 downwards.
AGTTTGCCAACCGTCATTAGCGATGATAGCACCTAGGCAGCTACTCTATGAACCATGGTTTCAATCATGTGTTCAACAATATCCTATTTCTCATATTCTCAGATTCTGCTATCAAAGTTCAATGGCATCCATTCATACTCATCAACGTGCTGGTAACTGTCCACCTCATTTGGATAATAATAGTTGGTGTCAAGGTCATAACCAGAATCCTCATCCTTAATATCAATGAGCTCCTTTTTAATTTCTGTCCAGATCATGCCAAGACAGTCTTCTTGGCGGATGTCACCAATATCTATAGGTAGATAGGGTGAGTATTGCTTCTCTCGATAGTTAACACATTTTCCACGTTTCACCATGACCAGAAACTCCTTCCTTATTTGTCACCCTAAGGGGACATGATGGAAGCATATACCTATGTTCCAAAGATTACTTATTCACTTTCTCTTGGTATTTTCTGCCTAAAGCGCACACGTGTTGCTTTATTAACCAGAAGCCTTTCCTGCTAGAGTAGATCGATAGATAGTAACCGATGGTTGACTATCAATCCCATATCAAATGTTCATAGTAATACCCTAATAGGCTGGCTGTAGCTTGCGCTGATACCACTTATTTGAACTCGCAGCGTGGAAATTCTCGTCGCGGAAAACAAAACGTTGTTTCAAGAAGCCAAGTAGTGCTGAACCGTGTGAGATATATCGCAGCTCCTTCCACTCATCACCATACTTTATGAGAGAGCCCAGGTTAATATAGCCGACTGCTTTATCATCTAAATTAAGAACTATTAGGGGGTCAAGTTGGAAACTCGGCAAAAACTTTAGAGCGTTGACTAAGCGGTAAAAGACATCCTCATCAGGCCAGAAAAGCATCAAAATCTCCCCCTCTAGTTTGTAAATGGCGAATTCTTGATACTGTTGCCAGAGGAATTGCAGTCAGTTTTTCAATCATGGTTTTGATGTCTTCAAAACTGAACAGGACTTGGCTAAGCGAGCTCTCTCCAATTCCGGCTCTTGAACGACAGATTCTCAACAATGAGAGGGCATTCGGAGAGAATGATTGTTAAAACTTTCTTTCTTCTCTTTTCTTTTGAACCATGCGAGATTCTGGCGTTGAAAAAGATGTAGCTGTAAATCAGATCTCGCAGCTCTTGCGGTAGTTGGAAGAACAGACTACGTTCCTGGTGATAGGAAAGGTCCATTTCATGAAGATTTTTATAGCTGCAATACTAGAATATGTGAGAAGTAAATAGTACTCTTTATTGAGTTTGTTATGTAGATAAAAGAGAGATACATAGCAAATGTGCAACACGCTTTTGTGACATCTTTTTCTCACTACTGGGCATACCTATCTGACTATAGCGCATGTGCTAGTGATGATTTCCAAGTAAAGTACGCTGGGACGTGTCAAAGCTATAGCCAAGCGTTTGCGAGTGTGCAGTTTGAAAACCCATCGGGAATCTGGTGGTTAGAGATGGAGATATGGCCGCATCATTCATGTGACAAGGGAAATTTAAGGAAGATTGTTGTATACCCACTTGAGGAGAGCCCGTGCATCACCAGGAAAACTTATTCTTTCTGTGGACGGTTTAAGGGCAAAAGCACGGCGCTGTCGTGGCTGACTGGTTCTAGCTAGTTGCTATCTAGATACCGAATGTCATACTTAGGTACTTAGATAATGAATAGTCATATAGGAAATTGCGTAGATATGAAACCACTTTTTTCCAAAATAGTGCTTTGATATTTGGGTTTTAAACACAATTTTCTTCTAAGTAAATTATCGAATCGATCAGAATGGTGGACTCGTCTAATCATTTGAGTATGATTCAAGCGAGCCCACTTTTCAACCACGCCGCCACTTGAGCCACGCGTCTTTTACCAAAGCGTTAGTTAGCCCCTCCCGCTTTTGACTCATTTAATATAAGATGAATAGTCACCATTAACGCACTGTCTCCCATTTTTCTACTCCTTCCACCTCTATCTATCTTTTTTCAACAAGCCACAATATTACAGATATGGCTAGTCATGAAAACCACTACCATCTTGCCCTAGAAACATTCGACTTAGCAAGGGAAGTTTTGAGAAACCTTGAAACATCCCCGTGGGAGTGCGCCGAAGCTGCAAAGCTGATTCTTGCTTTTCTCGATAACACGGCACCTTCAAATGAACGTTTAGATTCTTGTATATTTAGACTTCTTGACAACATATTTGCTTCTATAGGTACCGACTTCGGAGGAAAGATAGATGGATCTCACCTTCAATCTGCTGCTTCATGGAAGCCGGAATAAATTGATAAACTCAACAAGACTTTGCGAAGCTTCATTAAAAGTTTTACTTCTGGAACAGAGCCACTTCTTTTTGCTTCTGATCATGGTTATGTAGCTGTAGTTAGACTGCTACTTTCCACAATAGGAGCCCAGACCTGCGATCTAGATGTCCCGCATCCATTGTCGCTAGCAGCACGAAGTGGACACGAGGAAATTGTTCAAATTATGCTTAGCAAGGGAGTTGACCCTAATTACCGCGAAGAAGGTTGGAATGGTCAGACAGCATTGCTATTAGCCGCTTAAAAGGGGCACGAATCAGTCGTTAAGCTATTACTTGCCGCGCCTGGCGTGGAAACAGAAGTCGAAGACTGGGATTACCAGACGCCACTGTTACTCGCTTCTCGAAATGGACATGATGCTGTTGCTAAGCTGCTACTTTCGGCAGGAGTCGATCCAAACTTTCAGAATTATTGGGGAGAGACAGCTCTGATCGTAGCGGCAGAACTCGACCACGAATGGGTCACTAAGCTTCTGCTGAATGCGGAGAGCATCCGCCCGGAAATCCAAAACTCGAAAGGTGAGACTGCCTTATCTGTGGCCGCCGAGCTCGGCCATGAGACAATAGTCGATCTTTTGATCGCCGCTGCTATAGACCCTAGCACTAAGGACTTTGATGGATTTGCACCCCTTTATGTAGCAGCACGAAATGGTCATACTATGGTATTCAAGCGATTATTGACCATTGGAAACGTTGATCTCGATGCTAAGAGTGCTGGTGGATATACGCCCCTATCCTGGGCGGCACGGAATGGCCATAGTGCGATAGCGAGGCTACTATTAGCTATAAGCAACGTCAATCCAGATTCTAGAGGTGCTGATGGATCCACACTCCTATCTTGGGCTTCACGGAATGGTCATCATGAAATAGTTAGTGCGTTGCTTGAAACGAGTGGCGTAAGCCTGGATGTCAGAGACTCGAATGGACGCACATCTCTCTCTATTGTAGCAGAGGCTGGCCATAAAGCGGTGATCAAGGTCCTGCTCACTTAAAAAGGAATTGATATGAATTCTTCCGATTTAAAAGGATGCACGCCGATATGGTGGGCTGCAAAGAATGGAAATACGGCTTCATTCAAAGCACTACTTGCAGCGGAGAATATACGCCCGAATTCTATGAATTCAGATAGGGAGACACCATTAAATTGTGCAGTACGGAATGAGCATGAAGAAATTGTGCAACTACTCCTTGCAACAGATGATGTTGATCCTGATTCTTTAAGCTCTGACGGACAGGCACCCTTACTCTTCGCAGCAAAACATGGAAATGAGGCTTTAGTTAAGCTTTTACTCTTCACAGGGAAAGTGAATCCTGAACACCAGAATTCGAATAGAGAGACGCCGCTATGGTGGGCTGCACGCAACGGGCACGAGGTAGTAGTCAAGCTGCTCCTTGCAGAAGGCGTTAATCCTGAATCTAGGAACTCTATAGGAGAGACCCCACTGTTACGGGCAGCGAAGAACGGTCACGTCACAGTTATCAAGCTTCTTCTTCAAAGAGGAATCGATCCTGAATCTCAGGGTTCGGATGAGACTCCATTAATAGTAGCAGCACACAATGGACACGGGACGGTTGTTGAACTACTTCTTGCGACTAAGAGGGTAAATCCTGATTTTGTGGACTCTAGAGGAGAGACACCTCTTTGGTGGGAAGCACGGAACGGACATGAAAGAGGAGTTAAGCTGCTCCTGGAAATGGGAGTACATCCAGATTCTGGAAATTCAGATGGCCAAACTCCCTTGTCTTGTGCAGCAGAATTTGGGCACAAGGCTGTGGTTAAGCTACTGCTTGCAGTGGTGCCAATCCCAGCCACAAAGATTCTAGTGAAGAAACTCCAATTTCTTTGGCGATGGGAAATGGACATGAGTCCTTGGTTCCGCTGTTGAGAACGGCATAGATCATTAGCCATTGAGATTTTGTTGTAAATCGTTGAAACCATTATCATGGTCTTGAAATATTATATTTTCCTTTGCCAAAAAACCCGAGGAGAACTAATACAACGATATTCATACGTTTGTTTAGCCTCTTTGTGGTGGGAATGAATCCAATATTATAAAATCAATCTCGTTTTTACTGTCCACGTTCTCTGAGTTCTGCATAACCATATCTCAGAGATATCGTTTCGAAGTTTCATTACAGCCTCCACAAAAAATATTGCTGCCTAGGTAGTAAATCTCGAGGAGGGCATATGTTTGTGTCAGTACGAGGCGACATTGGGATCAAAGGACGCAATAAACTGACGAAAAAATGACGCGTCTGAGGATCAACCCCGACCGCCAATATATATTATTATGAGTTCTCAATTATAATACAGAGGGTGGGGATGAGATCCCTCTCCAACTTTGAACTTATAACTCTGATCTACCCACTTGCTAGGCCCCACTTATCTACATTTGAATAGCTTCATGAATCTGACATTAGGATGTGATTGAAGAACAAAAAAAATGAAAAAATGACCCGTCTTCCAAATTCATCCAATGAACCTGAATCCTTGGGTGTGATTCAAGTGGTACATTCTCGAAATACTGACTGGATTATGTCTGTAAGGGCTGGGTCGTCATACTGATGATTCCCCTGTGTATAAAGCTTGATAGAGATATCACTAGAATGTTTTATCGTCGAAAATATCCATGGTTTATTACTCTACGACCACAGTGACAAAAATCCACTAAATGAATGACACCTTTGTAGATGAGTCAACAAGCAAATTTTGTTTTTATTAAACTAAGCTTCATCTCGATGAGGTATAAAAAGAACTGCCCTCCTTTCTATTCGAGCATTTAGAGACAATCACGAGCTTCATATCACATGTAATTTTTCCACATCACTTTCAGGGAGTGAGAAAAAGCGTGAATCGAAAGCTGAGTGACCGATCCGAGCCTTCATCGATTTTGTTTTTTGGATAGATGGTTAAAGTAGCTTATGTACTACCTGGTAGGCTTCACATTTTATCTCTTATATATGCACCTGGGCATGGATTTGTAAGAGCTCTAAAGTTAGGGGATTTCATGGGAGATTCAATAATCAAATTATGGTTCCTTTTTGATGTTTCCTCAGATCACAGAAAACACAAGTGATTGATTTAACACGTTATTGAAAGCTAGACGTTCCATCATAGCTGTTTCCAAGTCAATGATAACAAAGTTTCATAAAGAAGCTACGAGGCACGCCGTTTGAGCCTTGTCATTTCCGACGTTGCAAGTCTGAGCGGACATTAAGGAGCTGAAAGTATTACCTAGATGATAGTGAGGAGGAACTATTGATAGATGGGCTCTTGGAAATGAAACTGAAATGAAGTGACCACTCTCGAATCTGAATGTACTTCGGTAACTTCGGTACGTAAGTATACACCGTTTACGTATTTCAGATCTTACCACAAAAGAACCTAATCATCATGAAACCAAGACACGTTCTATCAGCTCTGATCCCAGCTCAGATCCCAGCTCAGTGCTCTAGCACAAGCCATCTAAGTCTCACAATAACCACATCCAAGCCCTTAAGTGGTCAGCTCGAGGCATCCAGAAAAGGCAAATTATGACAGACCAAACGGAGACGCACGGCACAGCGAAACTTTCATAAAGTAGTGTGAATAGTTTCAGCCAACGAGAAACCGATGTAGACAAATGTCACGAAGTGTGGTAAATGTGATGGATAAATCTGACGCCACTAGATGGGAAATGGAGGTTGAAAGAGGTCTATTCGCGTGTCTAGGCCCGCCACCCTTTGCCGGGGTTTATTTTCCGATTGTTTCACTATGCCGATTATTGAACACGACTTCGGGACTATAGATACTGACTACTATTTACCTAGGTAGATATTCTTTCCCAGGGTTAAAGCGTCTTTATTATGAACCACCTTCGCAGTACTATCTATCGGTTCTTTCTAAGCCTCTGAAACGAGATATTTTCAATCCTGCACAGCTCTGTGGGGCAGCTGTCGTATAAAATTTGCGGGGTTACATTCTCGCTTCTCGCTCGACCTCCAATCTTTGACAGAATGCCTTGTTTGTAGGCGCAGGGGTGGGTTCATGTATGTATGGTCGATCGGATCGGTTTATTCGCGATCGAGCCTTGGATCGCAGCAGTCACCTGGGCTGGGCCCTAGCATCTAAGTAGGTATTATGATATCAACTGGCAGTGGAAGCAGGTTTCCACAATACATCGGCAGTTGATTGAGTTGTGCTGGAAGATCTGAGTCTGAATTGGATGAGGCTGCAGATTCCATGGATGTGTAGGAGGTAGGGATTTGGTATTTACCGGAGGAATCATTCTACCAAATATATGAAGCTCTCGACCTAAGTCCCGTTGTATCTTGAGACCTCGAAGATCTTTCATCTTTAGATGCGTCTGCGTTGAAAAAGACCAGAAATGTGCCTAGCCCTGGCAAATGCCGGGATATCAATTATCTTACGGCTTTTTAGCTTAGAGCCGGAACCAAAATCAGAGCTCGTTTGCTTTTCGGAAACCTACACATGATGGCTATGCGTGTCCATCGCATTGAACTGCCATTTCGCTAACCAGCCAATGATCCTTTCAAATCTGGAGGTCGAAACTAGATAAAATCCAGAGGCTTAGAGTTGACCATAGGAACCCTGAAAATACTGAGTCTCGACAGAGTACGCATCATTCTGCAAAGTTCAACCTTGGAACTCGAACTTATGATGCAGAAACAAGAGGCCGGAAGCATTCGGAGAGCTATATCAGGATAAAGTCTAGTTCATACCTAGGGACTTTTGATATTCCTCCACACCACCTTGAAGCCTTGGAAAGCTCCACCTAGGCAGTTAGCACCTGAGCACGGATGACCACATTTATAGACTATATGCACCTGGACAATTTTGGAATCATAAGGAACAGAAAACGAAAGGATATAGCAAACAAATTAATCCCTAGCCCAATCCTAGCTCTCGAAGTTTACTCTAGCTAACTTTGATTTCCCTTGCATGCGAACAGACCAGCAGTTCCTGCGAGCCTAAATATCATTTGTTTGCTATTAGAACACATAACGAGAAAGCGAGAGCGAAAAAGGCTAATTCAAGCCCCGATCATAGTTAGCGATCGTACCTGGAACCATTGGAAAATCCCTTTCAGTTTAGATCAACATAACAATGTATCACTTCGTATATGACAACTCCTTACAAGAGGAGTTTCAACTTCCTAGACTGAAACTGCTCTCGAGCCGCCTGTAAAAGACGTCGTGGGAAATTGCGTAGGATTTCTAGAAATTCGATTTTTAGGGCTCAAAGACGAAAACCACGTGGAAAATACATCTGGGGGTGCGGAGGACTTTTAATTTGTGCGACGTGTCGGGTTTAAGCTGACATCTAGAACTCGAAGAGAAGGGAAAAAGAAAAGCTGAAGGGAACAAAGAGCGTCAAGTAAAGCAGAAGTCGAACTTGACTCAGAGCCCGATTGTCTGCGACCGAGTCAGCTCTTGTGATGTGCCAATGATACATCACATTTGGAAGTGTGGAGATGACATCTTTGACTGCAGCTCGACTAATTAGATCTTCTTCATACTTGATAGTACAGATTGGACAGTACTTAGCACCTGCGGACGGAACAGAAGATACCCCAACGTCTGTAACTGGCAGTTACCAAAATGTCTGCAACCAACCGCACGTACCGCCGTTTCCATTCTTCTATCGTCATGAGTCGGGGCTGAGCCTCCAACCCCTTTGTGTCAGCATCAAATATATTATCCCAATTTGGAGCAAATCATGCCAGTTGGTGAACGTCTTAGAAACCACTGATCACAAGGGGGAGGAGGCATGACTCGCATTTTTTGCGCATTACTCCGTTATTTCCCTGCAACAATGCATCGTTGCCCCAGCATTCCACGATAACGCAAAGCTAAGTCTCAGTGGCTTAGGCCTCAAAAATTCCGAAAAAATCAAACTTGGAATCCAGATTCAATCAGTGCTCAATGTTCCCTGATTTGAAACTAGTAACTATCTAGGTACAACTTCAGCGTAGAATTTCCTGTATCTATCCGCATAGCTTAGACCTGAGCATTCCAATTCAAGTCCAGTCTAAGTTAGAGCTCGATTCCTGCCGAGACTAGAATTTGTCATTCTAAAATCAAAGAGGTTAGTAGTATTACCCCTGTCCAGCCACGGCCAAGATAAGGGAAATAATCGGCATCAATTAACTACAGCGTACATACAGCGGCATGTCTTTGTTTAGACTCCAGAGAGCACTTAACAGGAGCATGTCTTGGATGACGCTAGGATTTGAGACCTGCCACAATTGTCCGTGATCAGCCCCCCGCATCAGACCAACTTCATGGATATGTGTGCTCATACGAGTCGATGGCGGGGAAATTTCTGTCAGATCGAGATCATCAAGTCCAGCCCTAAAGGACACATTCCAACCTTGGAAGCTGCGAGCCATTAGCCACGCAGTGGAGACATCACTTGCATATCTGGGGCACTGCATGCATGGAGAGGGGAAAAATGTGATATATGGTCAAAACTGAAAGCATATGACAGACTGAGCCAGTTGACAAGTACCTAGGTACCTAGTTAAGTCTGAACCTGGTCGATGAGCTTTATTCTCTCAACTGGCAGGGTCTTCATATCGACTGGCTTAAAATGGATACCCTCCAAGGCTAACCAAATGCAGTTCTCGGCAAGAACGTATTGAATTTCAAGGTTCTTTGATTGCTCATGACATTAGAAAAAGCAGAGTCATCCCTTGCATGGATTAAGTACGACGTATATCTTGATTTCAACCTCTACCATAAGTTAGCGACATGCTTCTGATACTGTAAAAGTAGAGTCTTCGAGTCAATCATGAGCGGCTCGGTAAAGAACTCCGACCTAACAAAGTGAAGTTATTAGTTTTTCTTGGTAAATGTGGATAGTCAAGTCGTATTGTCGTATTAGTTCCGAGTTGTTGGATCAGGCAGCATGTGCCCAACCGGACCCCAATACCTAAGTACCTATAACCACTGATAATCAGATGAGATAAAAGAGACTTCATAGTAGTTAGCGTGTATATCCGTATTCCGTGACAGCTTGGAAGTATCGGACCGATTCCCTGATCGGACTCGGTGAAATGAAATACGGACTAGGTACTCCGTATGGAATTTTCCAAAAGGAAGTCGAACAATCTCCACACAAATCCCGTGGGGTAAATGGAAAAAAGGAGCCCTGAGTCAGAACAAATGAGAACGACTAGAACAAACTGGACTGTATCCATCCATCCGTTCCTGCGGGTATGAAAGCGGATCAATGGACTCCACCACGAGGTCCACGGTTGTTCAACTTTGCTTCCTTCAGGGTTCCGAAGTCTCCAAAGTTTGAACGGAATTCAAGAGAATGGAGGTGGCCAGGTGAAATGTATACTCCGTAATGAAGGAATCGGACAACGGGTGACTACATAAGGAGTAACGGTCAGAAGAAGCAAGAAGGCAGGATCCTGTGTGACTATCCAATGTGCCGAAGGAGGATGTTAGAGAGTACGGTTGATTTGCAGATGTCCAATCTATGTTTTTTATTTTTATTTTATTTTCTATTGTAGCGGTGTGTACTCTGTACCATAGGTTGGTAAACGGCGAAGACAAGACAGTACGGAGAATTAGATTGACGTTTGATATTAAAAGGTTAAAGTTTTTGGCATATGATTATTGACATCCATCCAATGGATTCAAATTCTATATGAAGTCATCAATACCAGTGTGGATCTCCCCTGAATACAAATGTGGATGCTTCTACTTGACGTCTAGGTGGATGTGGAATCTGGAATGAGGAAGTATGGAAACTCCGGATCATAAAGTAGGTCGCACCAATGAACCTTGTAGACCTGGTTAAGATTGTTGATAGATAACTAATGCATAATTCTAACGTTCCAAGGTTCCAAGGTTCTTCAATCGATGGTCAAGGAATACATTACAATACAATCTAGGTTGACATATCGATGTCAGTCTTTTTTAGCTAATGGATTAAACCAAGAATTCGGGTTGATCTGTTCCGCTTACCATTGTCCCGGGGCATAAGCTTTCTACCTAATTATTATACTTAGACCTAACTTTATGCCCCTTGCAATGTTGAGAAACATACAGTCTTTAGATTAACGGGGAGCTAAATAAACCCTAATTATCCCTCGATCCCGATCAGCCTAGTATAGCAATGAACTACGTAAATCAAAAATAGAAGGGGATCTTTGAATATCAGAAAAGCCCGGATTACTTGCATTACGGAGTATACAATTATCATTACTGACCCCGCTGCTCTTGTAAATAATTAAAAAATAGAAAGAAAAAGAAAAAGAAAAGAAGACGACCTGTCATCTAAGGAATTCTAAGATATAGCAATCTAGCGAGGGGCAAACACAGTTAGTGTAAGCCTGCCCAGTGTGGTGTCGATCCCTACAGGTGTAATTCTAACTTATTCCCCCCCCCCTCCTTTTTTACATTTTATTTTATTATTATTTTCCTATTTCTGGTTCTATTCCTATTTCTATTGCTATTTCATTTCCATTTCTATTTCTACTTCTACTTCTCCCCTCGCTTTCGCCCTTTATTCATGACATCGATCTGAACCCCCACAGAACATTAAAGAAAAATAAGAAAAATAAGAAAAATAAGAAAAAGAAAAAGAAAAAGAAAACAAATACTCCACTTGACGTATGAAGTTACAGGTAAGTTGATACAGAACGTATTGAATACGGGAGTGTACAATACACAAGTACCGTAACTCTCCTTCATTCTACTTGTAGTATACCTCCAGAGTATACATCACTTTCCATTTTCCATCACTTTTACCTTAAACCGCTTTTATCCTCTATTCTCTTCTCCCATATTCTGTTGACCGAAAAAAGATCTTGTTCTTTTGCTGAGCTTCCGATCTTCGTTGTATCTGACTATTTTCTTTGTCCTAGTCGCTCCACTCTGCCCACTTGCTAGAGAGCGGGCAAGACGGATTCGCCGTGCCCATTTTTGCGACTTTTGTCCAAACTTATTGACCCCGTCTTTGAATAACAAACGGCTCCTGGCACGGTTGTTTTCTTTATTCATAGCTCAAAGCTACCTCAACCTTGACCTCGACTTGAACCTTGATCCTGTCGATCTGGAACTGGAAGCCTGGCCTCGACCACGAAGGCCAACGCGCAAGATCGAACTTTTTATCCACGCTTTCTTCGATCCTTCCTATTATCATTCTCACCGTCTCATAATGTCCATTTAAGCGGTCAATTATCAAGCTATATTGCTTTGAAATAAAGGGTACATATATATCATCATTTTTTTTTTTTTTATTGTTTTCAAAAAAAAACATACAGCTCCGACCCCGCCGTCCAACCCAGCTGAGCTGTACACAAGGAGATTGAATGCGCCTGACAACCCGTTATAGATCATTCTAAATTAAACAAACGTCTCCGATGAACCGAATGCCCCCTCCCGATGGGCCCCATGTGCCAACGAGTGTGCATGGTGTCTATGACCATGGATGGCGCGGTTCATCATACCCCCAACACCCGCCCTTCGATAGCCATCTGCAAGATACGCGTCGGCAACCCACCACCCAGACTTCTTTGGCCCCGGGATATCCCATTAATCGTGAGCTTCCGCAACTTCCTCTGGATGGCCACTTTGCCCGCCAAGGTAGTCTACCGGGGCCTCCAGAGCACAACCAACACAGCCAACATCCCGGCTTCCGGCCGTCTATCAACGGATCACCTCACGATGCTTCTCCGCACTCTGCTCCCCCAGAAGTCTACCGATCTCGTTTGTCATATCCCCCAGCCGAACAACCGACTGTTAGCGAATCTATCCCACCGCCTGTCTCTCTTCCGCAAACGACCCAATTTATGACCCCTACCCCCGCTATGACGAATGGCGCACCGGCCTATGATGCAGGCTACTATCAGAATCCTGCCTTTGGAGCGCGTCAGCGCAAGGCAGCAAGAGCACAACAAGTCAGTTTGGAAAAATTAAAGATAAAGTGGAGTCAGTTTTACTGACCCTTAGACACGCATAGGCATGTGATCAATGTCGAGCGAGGAAAGCCAAGTGTGATGAAGGACGACCAGCTTGCAGCCACTGCAAGGAAAATAACCTGATCTGCGTGTACAAAGAAGTGCCGCCTCATAAGTTCGTATTCACTGGAGATTTGGGACCACAAGTTGAAAATTTGCTAAAAAAAAGTTGCGCAGGCAAGAAAAGACGGCTCAGCTGATCATGGAGCGAATATTGGAGTTGGAAGAGAAATTGATGGAACGTCTAGACAAGCATAGCGAAGTCCTTCAACGCTTGACATCTGAGGAGGATCTAGAAACGAAACCGAAGTCTAAATCCGAACCACAGCCTCAGTCGCAATCTCAATCGCAGATTCAGTCCAAGTTGAACTACCAATCGCCTGTCGCCGCACCAATCTCGCATGTGCCGCTTGCCGAGTCAAAGTCTCCCGCCATACGCGAAGCCCCTCTGGCAGATCAGAAAAGTCCATATTATGGACAGGCTCCGAACCCAGCAGCCACGATCGATCCCAATTTTGACGACCCCAAGAATGAGAACGAAGGAGAACTTTCGATCCCTGTGGAACATACCACCGCCGCGCACAAGCTTTTGATGTGGCCCTCGATCAAAAAGCTCTTGGTCGATGAATATGATGAAGATTACGTCATGCGACTGGAGGAAGAACGTGGCCTTATTAATCCATTTGGACAGGGAGAAGTTTCAGAGAGCGCCGATGGCTCTCAACTGATGTCTCCGCCTATGCCTCTTGGGGCGAAAAGAATGAATGGAACTGCTAATTATAAGGCAGAGCCCGAGTCATCATTATTGAACCCATCACCAGACGCTGGTCTTCAGATCGACAATGATGGCTGGGTCGCTCTGGATAAAACAAAAGTCTCCCAATACTATAATAGTTACATTGCCTTCATGCATAAGCTCCACCCGTTCCTCAACCAGATCGAATTAATGGGGTGGATGAAGATGTTCATGAGGAAGCATTGCTTGAAACCTTCATCGGAATCATCACCAACTTTATGTCGTGAAGACATGCGACCTACGAAGCGCAAGCGCTCCAACGATTACCAGGGTCACCAACCTGGATATGTGGATTCTGCGTGCGCCTCATTTGAAAAGCCGCCCCGCCAACCACTGAACCCAAGGATGACACAGACTTCAAGTTTCGAAGAAAGGTTGAATTTCAGCGAAGAGGTGGTGGAGGATGAGGTCTTTCGAGAGCCAGTTGGACATAATATCGAGTCCGCTATAGTTCTTCTAGTTCTTGCAGTGGGTGCAATCTGCCAGACCCCGTCTCCACTCCCAGGCCCTCTCATGCAGCCAGAGGCACTTGACTACATGAACCAATATATTCCTCGACCTTTTGAACCTTTACCGCCTAGAAAAACGCCAACTAATGTCACTTCTGCAAACGGGGTGCTCTCCCCAGCCAATTCCGACTCAGGTCCGAGATCATTCTATAACAACACTCGAACCCCAATCCCGTCTTTTACGGCAATACCCCCAGCAGAGACTCCTGGCCAGGCCCTTCGAAGGCAAGATTTGGCCAAAGCCCAAGAAGCGTTGGCAAGGCGCCGAACGTGGGGCGGTACCAAAAACCTTGAAGCTATTCCAGGCCTAGCGCTCTATGGTTATGCCACACGGATTCTGGGCGAGCTTCAGGGAGGTGTCACCTTGCACAATGTACAGGCAGGCTTGCTTGCCGGATTGTATGCCGGCCAATTGGCACACCCTTTCCAGAGCCATAGTTGGATCTGTCAAGCGGCACGGGCATGTGCAGTGCTTGTTCGACAGAAGCTGTACGAGCGAATGGCAGATGAATTTCCTTTGGATCTTTACCACTTTGCCTATTGGACCTGTCTTCAACTAGAGAGTGACCTTCTGGCCGAGCTTGATATCCCAGCTAGTGGAATTTCACGATCAGAGGTCCGAATGGAAATTCCCAAGGGATTGTGGACGATCAGTCTGCCGGACGACCTCCAAGAACCCAACACGATGATGATGATGTTCTACTCAGCTCAAATCCACCTTCGGAAGGTTCTCAACCGTGTCCATACCGATTTGTACAAAGTCGAGAAGCAAGGAGAAGCGCGATGGTCGTCTAGTGTACAGGAAGCCTTGAGCTTGAACTTGGAGGCATGGCGCAAAAGCCTCCCCGACACCATGCAATGGTCCGACAATGACCCACCCTCTACTGATATTAACGCGGCCCGCATGCGAGCCAAATACTACGGTGCTCGGTACATCATTCATCGACCGCTGCTATACTACGCGCTGCACTATGGCCAAGGCGGCGCTGAAATAGTTAAGCAGCCTTCCGCAGTCTCGCCATCGAGCTCAGCAACAGCCTCCCAGCCACAGAACGTCTCTCCCTCAATACCACACACCAACCACCGCGCCACGAATATGACACGGGGATTGAGTGACATGAGCACGCCAACCGACAATTCTTCCTCATTTCCCAATGGCTGGACACCACCAACCGTTCACCCACGAAAATTCAACAAGAAATTCCGCGTCGCCTGCCAGACTTGCGTAAATTCCGCACGACTGAGTACTGTGGCATTCGATAATATAACCCCCGAGCGACTTGTTGTGACTAACATTTTCGGCACGGCTCATGCGTAAGTTATATTCCGTTCCTGATAAGGATCCAAGACCCCGTTATTGACTTGATTTCCATTAGACAATTTGGAAATATGCTCGTTCTCTCCGCAACGTTTATGTCCAGCTTGAAATCTCTCGTGGACCCAGCAGACCTTCAAGCACTCCTCAATCGGACAATCAACTTCTTGTTGCGCAACAAGAATATCTCTCCCACTCTCCGGGCCGATGCCAAGATCCTTACTCAAATTTACCTGAGGATCTTTAAAGAACAACCATTGATCGATCCAATCTTACGTTGATTGAATAATGATTCAATCACATCGGGGGAAAGTTCACGCCACGCCGGTTGGACATCTAACTTCTCAACTTTTTTTTTCTTTTCTCTCTTTTGGTCACGTCTACATCCAGGGCAAATGATGGACGTGTCTTGCATTCAGCATTCTGGTGTTTGTCACATTCATAGCATGATAAACTGGCTTTATGACAGGAAGGAGCAGTAGGGTAGGGGGTGGTAGGTTTTCCTCGATTTGATTCGATACCATCTGAATTTCTTTTTCATCTTATTTTCTGGGCTGCATTTTGAAACTGAGATATTGACATTGTCTTGGCAATTGGGTGTTGTGATGTTCATGTTTTATACCAAGGAAAGTCTTGGCTGGCCAATATATCCTAACAACCTCGACGTTATTTGAGTTCGTATTTTATACCCATACCCATTACTATTAACATCGGCATCATACCCGCGGGAATACATCCTTGAAATCACTTTCATTTGTAAACTGCATACTTCATATTCTGTACTAACTACCTACCTAGGCATCGACTAAATATGAAGTAAATAATCCTATCCTGTTCGCAGGCATGTTAGAAGGGCTACTAAGCTCCTCAGATGCCAACAGCCACTGCCAGAACGCAAAAACACTTATTTTTGATATATTTCTGAATTTGGGAATCTATTATGCATGCTCTAGGTAAGTCATGTTCCTAAATCCCTTTGAAGATGTCATGTTTTATGTCCAAGCCTTGGAATTCTGTCTACCCAGTAAATCAGTGACAGCAGATCAATGAATATCGATGGAGAGTGATAGCTCCCACTTGGCTTTAGATGTATCATGCCTATGTGACGTGCAAGGAAAGTCTTAGCCATCAATAAGAGCTGATATGATCTAGCAAAATTCCCACGCCAGTCAGGAATATCCTATGCCTTTGAACAGTTGAAGGGTAGAAGAAGAAAGAAAAGGAAAAAAAAATGGGAGTTGTAAGAGGAAGAAGACCAGAGGGTGAAGATTTAGAATAAAACGTTAAAGTAGGCAGGATTTAGGGTGACATGCGTGGTATTAAACACTTGCCTGACTGGTTATTTATACGGGCTCTATTTACTTGATACCGATTAAACATCACGAGATCAAATCTAAGAGTTAGCTGGGTGTAAGGCTTACAAACTTCCCTTAAACTACATCGTAATATAAGAAAAATTTGAAGTAATTCCTACTCCGAAAACTAATCAATGCGAAGTCCGATAAAATATGCTGCAGTTTAAGACTCCATCTCATCACAACTTGCTCAGCCGGCTAATTTGGACGATCTTCTCACTCAGTGCACGTATGTTTTGTGCACCAATGATTTCCAGCAAGGACACTTCAGCCTTCAACTCTTTGGAGATCCAAGAGTGGAACTCCATGGAGACAAGTGAGTCAATGGAACCAAAAGAGAACCGCTTAGCATCGATCTCTGAAGCTGGGATAGCAAGTAGAGAGGCAAGTCTCTCTACAATACCATTTGACACCACGATTATGGCTTCCTCAGGAGATGATGTAGTACTAAGGAGAGCGGCAGTGCTGACCGTAATTTGTTTGTTGGTTTCCGAGCTGTTGACAGTGATTGAAGTCTGGAAGTGCTTGAAGAGCGAGTAGTTTAGGTACGACGGAGCTGGAATGTCGTTCTGACGACACATTTCCGCAGTTGGAAGACCAAGGACTAGTTGCGACCTCGGGCAGGCATTGAGCTCAACATGTTTCTCGTATCGTGGATCCATCAAGAACTCGAGAGCTCCTTGGACCTCCTTGTCACTCAAGAATTCAAACAGAGGTGCTGAGTTTTTGTTGACTCTATCACGGTTCTCGGCGACCCAGCCAACATCAGAAACACTTCCGAGGTTGATGCTGGATGCATTCATTCCATGTGAGGTACGGAAGGTAGCCAGTGCATCCTGGAAAGAATTTCCAGCTGCATAGTTGGCCTGGCCGCGATTGCCAATAATACCAGCGACAGAAGAAAGCATGACAAAGAAGTCTAGCTTAGATGGAAGAATCGTATGCAAGTTCCACGAGCCCTGAACCTTTGGTCGAGTAGCAATTTGCCAGTCGTCAAAGGACATGCCAGCGAAGGTACCATCCTATAAACATAATTAGAGACTTCGTAATCAGTGGGCTGATGAGATCAAAATTTCAACTTACTCGCAATACCATGGAGCCCTGAATGCATCCTTTGATCGGTGGAAGTGTTTCAGAGCACTTATCAACAACAGCCTTCAGCCGCTTTGCATCAGAAACATCGCAAGGGAAAATATGGACACTGCACCCAAGCATCCTCAGGTCGGAAACCATCTTCTGCCCTTCTGCATTTATCTGGACTGCGCGTGAGAGAATGATAAGAGTCTTGGCACTACGCGATGCCATCCACCGAGCCAAGTTACGTCCCAGGCCTCCCAGGCCACCGGCAAGAACATAAGAGCCTGTCTCATCGAACTGGAAAGGCGGAAGCAGTTCCTGTACGAGGGGAATAGCAGTCAAACGGTTAGGTACGAGCACGATCTGCCCAACTCTTTCATCACCATGTAGCAGCTGGAGTCCGTCTTTGATGCGGGCAAGGTCCATAATACGGAAAGGTTGAGCTTGGCGGATCTTTCCATCAAGGTACAATTTCAATGCATATGTGACCAATCGACGAACGCTCACTGGACGGTGTTGAGCCATCAGATAGATGTCAATATTGGCAAATGTCACATTCCGCTGGAGAGAAGACAGATCTACTTGCGCAGTAGCTCGAGTTCCTTTGCCAGCGGCGTCAATGAAGCGACCAAAAGGCGCAAGAACTACAAACATCTCCAGCTGAGCCTCACTAGCGAGTGTATTGAAGATAACATCGACTCCAGTGCCTTTCGTGCATCTCATGACACCTTTGATGAAGCTGAGGTCATTGCTCGAGAAAATGTTGTCCTCAGGAATTTCGAAAGCGTCGGCGAGAAATGCTTTATCTTCTGGTGTTTTAACCGTGGTAAAAATCTTTGCTTTGACAATATTCGCGTATTGAATGGCAGCTTGCCCAAGAGCAGAGGCGCCGTTAGGAATGAGAACAATGTCTTTCTCAGATAGTCTGGCAGTATGTGCGAGTCCATGAATTGCTGTAGCGAAGATGAACGGAAGTGCGGCTCCCTCTGAAAATGAGATTCGAGTAGGAAGATCAACGACCAGAGACTCGTCGAGCCGTACAAGCGTTCTGAGACAACTTCTATGTTGGTCACCAGTCAAAACAATAACTCTGTTACCAGGAATAAAGCATTTCACTGCTGAGCCGACAGTCTTCACAACACCTGACGCCTCGGTTGATGGGTTCAAAGCGTGAATGTCTGAGTTTAGACCCATAGCCTGGATTTTCACTTCGACTTCAGACTCGCCGAGGGGCTTAAGATGATGAGAGTCTGGGACCCAATAGACCTCGTTTCTCTTCAAAGCGGTAGGACTCAGCTCAATAGGACTGTCCAACTCTTCAAAGTTTTGCAGTTTGGTAGTCAATTTTGACGCTTGCATAGCAAGGAAGGTGTCTGCCTCTTCCCACTCACGCAGATGCCCGATGTGGATTATACCGTCCTTCAGGAGGTATTCGCTGTTTCGTTCGTTTTCGTGCATCTCCTTGAATTGACGAGAAAAGATCTTATAGATACAAGCTGCCACGTCCTTCTCTGACACCGTAGTGACATCGGCAATGGCCACCGTTGCAATGCTGGAGTCGTCCGCGTCACGTTCCCAGCGAACAGTTCGAAGAAGACCCATGCTCATGGCAGAGAACGGGTGTTCTTTGAAATCTGCGGTTACCCAGAGGATTTTTGGGAAGGTCATCAGAACCTTTCTGAGGGCGAGATACTCCTCCTCGCAGATTTCATAGAGGAACGGCTTCTCCATATCGACTATAGAGATGCAGGCCGCATCAGCTATATAATTCAGCTCCGACAGCTTCACCACATGAATGGCCAGGCCGCTCGCCTCGAATGCTGAACGTATGCTAGCAATGTAATCCTTTGACTGAGTTGCATTAGTAGTCAGAACAAAAACATCTTTCAGTGGTTTGTCTAGGGCAGGAAGGGCCGTAGAAATGAGGATGCTTTGTAGACTCAAATCCTCATTGTTCGAGCTGGGATATTCAATATCGACTCCAGAAAACCCAGATTTGATGAGTAGGTTGTTCCACTCGGAGACTGGAATGTAAGGACACCACTGTCGAATGGGCTCATCACCAAGCCACCATCCAGGAAGCTGACCGAAGACTACCGTAAGAGCTAAGAAGTCCTGTCTGATACCCTCTTGCATCACCAGTTGACCACCTGGCTTAAGAAGCAACTGTAGGTTGGCCAGTGTGGCTTGAAGGTTGGCGGTAGCATGAATAACATTCCCAGCGAATATCAAATCGTAAACACCGTATTCAAGTCCTTGGTCAATAGGATGATCCTCAAGATTCAGTGGCTGGAAGGTCATGATTTTGTTCCATGGCTGAAAACGCTGCTTTGCTTTTTCGAAAAAACCGGAAGAAATATCAGTGAACGTATAGCTCGCAATACTTCCTCTAGCTCCATCTGGGGCAAGCACATTGAGGACCTCTGCGGTGAAGCTACCTGTACCGCTGCCAATTTCCAGAATCTTCAGCTCACAATGCTGATGACGAAGAAGGGATAGGTGGCGTTTCAGATGGCTTGGTAGATTGTAAAGTCGTATGCCATCCTTGTAGTAACTTTCCATGATGTTATCTTGTCCAAACATCAGGTGAAGAGGATCAGCCTCCTTGCGAACAATGGATGCAATCTTGCGGCCCATCCGAACTGTGATGATTCCTTCGGCATTGTGCTGTTCTACCGTTTTGAATAGAGACTCCTTTAGCTCTTGACTTTGTGATACTTCTTGAAAGTCCTTAAATGCTAAATGGATAATCTTGTCATTTTCAAGAAGCTTAAACACGTGCATCATCCAGTCGTAGAATCGCCGCATATGTGAATCAAGCTTCATTGGATCAAGATCCTTTAACTCAACCAGAGCATCAGTGATAAGCAGCATACTGGTAAGCTGAAGAGATTTAATCCAGTTCCGACGATCCTGGTCGACCATTTCGTCCGAATAGCTTAGATCACAGGCTGTTTGGGAGTCAAGGAAATGCACATCGGGCTTCCATTCAATGGCCGTGCAAAGTTTTCGGTCGATGTCAGACTTCGTCGTTTCAAGCGGAGTGAGCTCAATCCCATCTATTCTGATCTGGGGCTTGCCAACATCATTCAACATTCGAATCCAGCCTTCGAATTTTCCCGAAGTGGCAATGCCTCCAGAAGCATGTCCGGTAAACCTGTGGGTCGGTATAGAGCTCAAATCGGCTGACACCCACACGTCGTGAATGTAGGTTGGCAACCTGATACAATCGAGCGAGGTCCTACCAGTCATGTCAAGTACCGTGGCAATCATCATATGGATCATGCTGTCCATTGTGGCTGGGTGAATCAAATGGGAGTGCATGTACCGCTTTGGCATTGACTGAGCAATGTCGGGGATAGTCACAACGCCAATCATAGATCCTAGTCGGGAACCACTAACTTTAACCTCCCTAAGGTTTCGGAAAAGTGGACCGAAATTGAGTCCTGCGGCCTGGAGATCGTCATAAAGTTTCTTGGAATCTAAGGCATATCCGCAGACTGCCCGGGCGGTCTCAAGATCTTCCTTCCAGGATCGAACTTCCTCGTCCGCTTCACGGCCATT
Source organism: Penicillium taxi (assembly GCF_028828555.1). NCBI lineage: Eukaryota > Fungi > Ascomycota > Eurotiomycetes > Eurotiales > Aspergillaceae > Penicillium > Penicillium taxi. The sequence continues at coordinate 4,081,907 of NW_026643207.1, read as the reverse complement.
GTCAATGGGATCGGGGACTTCCTTATATTCAACAGCAATATTCCCAATGCAGTGTTCAGTCCATTCGTTGCTTGATTCATTGTAGGAGCTGATTTGGAAACGGTGCCAAAGTCTTGAATCCGATGTTCCTTCCGCGATTGTCATTGACAGACAGACTTCAATGCCATCCTTTGTGTCTGGAATGATTAAGGCTCTTCGAATAGAGATACGGTGGAGCTGGAATCCTGTGATGGACTTGTCTGCGGATAGTTGTCGTGCCGCTTCAATGGCCATGACAAGATAACCAACTCCAGGATAGACGAAATTGCCGGTCACCTGTCATTTAGTTAGAAAGATCTGACAAATAATTTTGCAGGACTCAGAGATTGACATACCTGATGATCTCTCAACCAAGGATTCTCATTCAATCTCACAAAATGTCTCCACCTCGGGGCATTAGAATTCCAATCTGGGACAGGGGCCCCGAAGAGATCATGGCGTGGATATTTTCGGGCGCGCAGATTCTTGCTCAGTCTACTCTCATACAAAACCTTTTCCGCATGTTTGAAGCAATATGGTGGCAAATTAACCAAAAGCTTAGGTAGTTTCTTGGCAGACCGACATTCAAGATTGACTGCATGCAGGTCGAGCTCATAGCCACTAGCAGCAAGAGTACCCACTGTACCAAGTAAGACGTTAAGGCTAGGATCAGTACGCTTCAAGACTGCAAGGTACTTGAAATCTGTTTGCGGATTTTTTGCAGCCAGAGTGTCTTTAATCGCGCTTTGCAAAGTAGAATGAGGCCCTATCTCTATAATGTGAGGTAGAACTTCTGGCGAGTGATAGTCAAGCAAGGCCGCTGTGTCTGAGTGCATTGATGAAAGAACACTGGTAAACCGAACAGGTGATACCATGTTGTCTACCCAATACTGGCTAGGGAGATCCTCCGTGACTTCTTTGCCCGTCACTGTCGAAAACATGCGTACAGGATAAGGCGTGACTAGGCGTGTTCCGGACGAGATGTCACCCATCAGATGCAGGTAGTCATCTGAAATAGCTTGCATATGAGCTGAGTGATAGGCATTTTTGACGTTAAGCTGCCGCGAAAACACGCCATCGGCGATCAAGCGCCTTCTGAGAACCCCGACCAAGGCTTCATCTCCAGAAACGGTGTTGCTTCTGGGACTGTTGTAGCACGCAATGATGAGCTCCCCGGAGTAGATTTCCTGGACTGCTTTCAAATGTGGCTCAAGTTCAGATACACTCAAACCCACAGCCAGCATAGCTCCATAGGCTGACAGTTGCTTAGAGGAAACATATCCGCGATATTCAGCAACCTTCCAGGCCGCCTCTCGAGATATCTTTCCAGCACAGTACGCAGCAGCGATTTCGCCGGAGGAGTGACCGATTACCCGCGTCGGAAATATGTGCCAGCTAGCCAAGAGGTCCACGATTGCAACCTGCAAGATTGTGCATAACGGCTGAGAAATATCCGGGAGATGAATACGAAGTGGGTCCTTGGTGGTTAAGAGCTCATCTAAACAACGTTAGCTATATCATATCTGATGCCTGCCACGAGAAGTATGGATAAATGGATTTACCGATCAGTGAATATGGACTGCCGAGATGTCGAATGTATTCAGACGCCCGTTCCAATGACTGTTTGAAGACAGGATATGCCAGAAGGGCTCTTCCCATATCTTTATACTGAGCACCCTGACCGGTGAAGACGAAGGAAACCTCCGGGGGAAATGTGGCTCTCACTGGCTTGTCAAATCGGGACTCTGAAAGATTGAACGCGAGTTGTTCCGCCGTAGATGCCAAAACGAAACTTCTCCATGGAAATACAGAGCGTTTCTTCAAGAGAGTGAAGGCAAAATCATCGAGAAGGGTTCGATTTGCACCGGCCAAGACACTTTCGCGACTGAAGTAGTGGGAATAAGCCGAAGCATTTCGATTCACTCCATCTTCATCAAAGGCCGATAGCATGAAGACTCTCGGGTTGTCAGAAACACCTTGAACCTCAAAACGATCGTTGAGGTAAACTGAGCAAGAAAGCTCTCCCGTCGCCGATATGTGACTGGTATCATCTGATGAGTCCAAGATGCTGCTGACTGAGTTCCTACTTGATTTCGACACATGGGTATCTACAAGAAAGGATTCGGTCTGATGCGAAGCAGTGATATTACGGTTGGAGAGGTAATGGTAGGCGTCGTCAAGTATACAGTGAGAGTTGGTACCTCCAATTCCAAACGAATTGACTGAAACTCGACGTAGTCCGGCCGTCGGCCATGGTGTATTCTTAGTCGGGAAGGCAATGTTCCAATCGCTTGCTAAGATCTTTGGATTCACCTGCTGAATGTCAAAGTTTGGCGGTATGATTCCAGATTCAAGAATGAGAATCGACTTGATGATGCTCGCCACCCCAGAGCCTCCTTCAAGGTGTCCAATGCTAGATTTGATCGTCCCAATGTAAAGTGGTGTCTCACGCTGGCACATAAATGTGTGTGCGATGGCACTAGCTTCAATCGGGTCCCCCGTACTAGTCCCAGTCCCATGGGCCTCGACGAACATAGTATGCTTAACGTCCAAGCCAGCTCTGCGGTAGACTTCGCGGATCAAGGTTTCCTGGGCATTGGCACTTGGGACTGTCATCCCAGATGTTCGTCCATCTTGATTGACACCGATCTCACGAATCACTGCACGAATAGTGTCACCGTCTTTGACAGCAATGGATAACGGCTTCAAGATAACTGTGCCAACGCCCTCTCCACGTGCATACCCTTCTGCACGGGAATCAAAGCTGAAGGATCGGCCTTGGGGACCTAGCAGTCCATGGTGGCTCATGCCGACTATTTCTATCGGGTTTTCTAAGATGCTTACACCACTGACAACGGCCTGATGAAAAGAACAAATTAGAGGTTGGTTGCATCAAAGGCAATTGTATTGAACATACCATGCTAGTATCTCGAGCGCGTAAACTCTGAACAGCCAGATGAATGGCTACCAAGCTGCTGGAGCATGCTGTATCAATGGTCATGCTGGGACCCTTGAAGTCAAAAAACCAACTGACTCTGTTGGACAGGATTGAATTGTGAGGCCCCGTGGGCTTATACTTGATAGATGTCTCGGGATCCGCACTGAGAATCTCTAGGTAGTTGCGATTGAAACCACTCACAAAGACTGCTGTATTGGATCCATAGGCAGTACTTAAGGTAATTCCGGCATTTTCAAGGGCATGGTAGACGTTTTCCATCACGAGTCGCTGCTGGGGATCGAGGGTCATCAGTTCGGTCTTGGTAACATTGAAGAATGAGCTGTCAAAATAAGCTGGGTCCTCAGCAAAGAAGTGGCCTCCTTGAACTGAAAACTGTTCGGAAATTGAATTGTCAGTAATGTCAGCTGCAGAGACTATCAGAACGACCCACTGTGCCTCCATGTTCGGGATCTGGATGGTAAAATGCCTCAGCGTTGAATCTTTCTTTGGGGACTGGGGACCAGGTAGATTTCTCTTGCTGCATGATTTCCCATAATTTTTCCGTTGATGTAGCCTCCTGTGAGAAACGGGTCGCAATGCCGACAACAGCAATGGGCTCTGGGCCATCCCACGGCACACCGATGCCATCAACGACTGGGGGTTTCATCTTGGGAGATAGAATCGAGTGAAAAACAGAAGTCTCAGCCTTTGAAATTCAAAAGGGTGTTTTTCCCACGAATAGATGAAGAGATGATGTGAAGAGATGATGTGAAGAGATGATGTGAAGAAGGTTAAGATCCAAACAGTAACAAGAATTACGACAGAAACACTAGTGACTTTACCCCCACCCTAAATAATGAGTGAAATTCCAGGACAATGTTTTGAATTGTGTTGGATTTCTCTCACTTGACTCTCACTTGACTCTCACTTGACTCTCACTTTAGTCGCTGAATCAACAAAATTTCCAAACTTCTCAAGCTAGCTCTAGTTCAAACGAGCTATTCTATAGCTACATCAACTCGTTGAGCTCTCTAGAACCACCAGCTGCATGCTTTTTACCTACATAAGCTTGATGCAGGTCTACGGTGAAACACATGGGTAATTGCATCAGATTTCAGCAATTAACACGAATTTGAACCACATGGGGCCTCTATAATAAACATAACCCTGTAGTGCTAGAGGTACCATTCATATACCGTCTGAACTACAGTTTTGTTGCTCTATTCCCCTTTTTCATATCAACAAGAGCAGAAATATAATCTTTCCCTACTGATTGCTTCTCCTCGATGCTCTGATTTTGCCAAACTTGCCGACGTTTCATAGGACCATCGACCCATCGCCGGGACTCGGTAGCCAGCCAGTCCGCTACGTGATGTGCCACTTTAGTCAAGTTTTTGTCAAATGGAATAGTGTGTTCTCCATTCTCAATCACAATTTGTTTGACTGCACCGAGTCTCATTCCCCCATTTCCCCCTGGACCTATGCCAGTCAAACGCGCTCTTTCCTTCTGGGTGTCTGGGTGGCCAAAAAATGGCGAGTTACCTCCATTGATGTATAACACCCAGGGCCGCATACTAGGAAGCATATCCCACCCGAGCTTCAACTCACGTCGATAGAATGGGCCCACGGTGGATATTGATGGATCACTATCAGGCACAGCTTCCCGTTGTGATAATGTGACTTCGTCGAGACCACTTGGACCAAACCCAATATTTCCTGGGTTATGGCGACTGACCAAGACGGCAGTTTGATTTTTCGGTGAAGTCGGAATCCAGCAATCTTCCTGTGGTGTCCGCTTCCAGAAAACACCATAGCGTTTTAGCCTGATAATGGCCTTCTCATTCCAAAACTGAGCGCCCTGGACATTGACCACGCCTTCTTCAGCTTCCTGTCTCGTTTTCCAGGTCTCATTTTGCTTCAGAACGCGAAGAAGCCACGGAATTTCAATGCCTCTTCCATAATGAAGATCAATGCCCGGCTCGATGAAAGCGAAGGAGTGGAACAGAGTTGGGTGCCAAGAGGCGAGGCATAGCAGCTGGTTGCATCCCATTGAATGCCCAAGACCAATAATCGGTTTGGGCATTAACTCAGAAAAATGATTGATCATGCTCCACAAGTCGCGAGAGTGGTCGATCCATGCTGCATCACAGCCTAGATTGTCTTGGTTCACTACTCCGCTCTCTCCTAAATTAAACATGTCGGCGATCCATATCGATCGGATTGTGACTCCACAACTGCGTGCCCGATGTAGTAACTCCTCAAATAGCGGCTCGTATAGCTCTTTGGGAAACCCTAGACCGCCAGCTGCGATAATGGTAAGGGGTGCTTCTTCATTAGAGGAGTCAGTTGTACGATGAGGAATATACTGCTTCACAGATAATTTTACGCCTTTTTCCTCATCGATGATCGCGTGTGGATATTCGCGGTAGGGTATCACTGGGATGAGGTACGAAAGAATTTCAAAGGGGAAATCAACCTCAAGAGGGGCGACTTTGTTGGAGCTGACCATAGTGATATGTGATTAAAGTTAGAAGTACGGCCTTGGAAAGGACATCAGGATAAGAAGGACCTTGAAGAGGGGGAGTGGTAAGAGGGAACCAGCAGCATTCCAAGGATAAGGCTGGGCTGACATGCACGTGAATTAGCTATACGCAAACATGAGCTTTAGACAACATTAGGACAATAATTACAAATGCTCAATATTTCGCTGTTTTAAGCCCAAAAAAATGCGTAATTTTATCTTTCAAACTACCTATTTACCCACTCGGCTAGTCACCCTACCATCTATGACTACAATACTTCTCCCCACCTGAAAGTTCAGGCCGCCTTTTTCGATACAAACACAGACCGCATTTTATACTCCGGCGACGGACTTACCCCACCCCGATACCATAAAGCCTTATCTTGAGGCTTAGCAACATCCCCCTCTTTCACTAAACCAAAAGATTGATCTTTTTTGGTATCTGGCTCCACCCACTGACAATCTCTGAACGCTGCTTTGAGACCTTCCCAATCAAGTTGTGCTCGACCGTGATAATGTTTCCCAAGGAGTGGAATAATCGCCTTACTGGCAATCGGACTATAATAGTGCGGGATTCGGGAGAAGAGGTGATGAGTAACATGGTCGGAGGATATGTGGTGCATAAAATGCGTGCCAATGATGCCGATATCTCGATCAATTGTTGCAGTGGCACCACGAAGAAACGTCCATGAATCTGACGTGTACTTTGGTACGGAAGGATGGGTGTGGTGAAGGTATGTGATCATCACTATTCAATTCTTTAGACCGAAATGTATTGCTGTAATTCCAGAAGAACCTACCAATCCAGTGATTCACCCATGCCCAAGGCACGATGTAAACCCAGAAAAGGGTCTCGAAGGATCCAAGCACATGGTATAGGTGACACAGCGCCACCATTGTTGTCAAACAGCCCAGATCTGATAAAATGATAGCAGAGGTTTCCGAATCACGGAAAAGTGCGCCCCACGGATCAAAATGGCTGTGACGCCAGGCTGACATTCCTTGCTTGATCACGGCCGAAGGAGGACAAGTGATGTTGGTCAGAATATACCAGTTCCAACCTATAGCTTGCTGGATGATGATACGCAAGAAGAGCATAAGTGGTGCGTCCTGACCTGCTTCTTCCAGGAATTCGGCTGCCTGTCCAATCTTCTGTGCATACTCTCCCCGGCTTGGTGGGACATAGTTGAGATCCTTCACTATGTTATTAGCATAAATGTGATGCCGACGGTGAGTCGACTTCCAAGAAAAGTATGGCGCAAGAAGGCTGGAGTGAAGAACGAATCCGACAACATCATTGAGAAGACCTGACGTCGAGAAGCCGCTGTGTCCACAGTCATGGGCAATGACCCATAGCCCGGTCCATACCACACCTTGACAGAATCCATAGACGTTGACGACAGTATAGTAAGCGAGAGTCGACTTGCTGACAGATGGGATATGCAGGAGGTAATGAAGGGTCCCGAGCAAAATTGCTGAGTATGTCAAGTCTCGAGCAAGATAGAAGAAGGACCAGAATAACGACGGCTGGAAACAGTAATCCGGAATGGCATTTCGAAGTTCTTGAACACTGATCTCGTCATTGATTTTCTAATCATTGAGCTTCCAATTAGGGCCGTCGCCAACAATGCTTGATTACAGGAGAAAACTTACCCCTCCATCTACCAATTCTGTAGGATGTGGCTCTTTTTGGGTAAGGTACCCCGTTCTCCTGGTCTCCATTGCGATCGTAACTGGGCGAAGCTCCGTTGTTCTGCTGATGATACCTTGAAATTATAATGGATAGAAGACAAGGAATTTTGGGAGATGAAAAATTTACCCAGAACTACTCCGTGAACTGGAAGACTTATGGAGATAGCGCTATCTACCCAGAAATGCAACCTTGGAATAAGGACTAACCTAAATTATCACTTTGCATACTGAGAAGAGGGGTATATCAGCCTGTTCATTCAACAAGCACTAGAAATTCATTCACCCTTGTATACGAGGTGCGATGCTGCAAGTTGGCTTTAGCGGAGAACATCCAACTTGGCCAGATTCATATTTCATCCAATGATAGAAGAATCCCCTTTCTTCCTAGAGGATTTTCTTCGGCCTTAAAAGCTCTCAACCCTGTTTTGATCAGTGCTTAGATGAGATGAGACTATTCATATCTGAAAATGGTCAAGATTCCCTGCTACTTCTCCACCTTCCCATGTTTTTAAATAGAGATTCAGCGAGTAAACGATGAACACGCCCTTGATCCTACCCCTCCCTCAGTTTGAGCACGAAGCTTATCAGCATTGTCTTGAAGGAACCAACAGCAGACGTTGGCTCGAAGGGAGCGGTCAATGTATGTAGTATCAATGGACTAAGTGCGGAGTACAAAAGTACAAAAAGTACGACAGAGAGACGTGCAGATGACATGAGATTCAACTTTTTACAACAAAATAAGGCCACCAGCGACTTCCAAGGTGATTTACTGGTCACATCATCAGGATAGAATATCACCCGCCGCCTTCTCAGCAACTATATAGGTAGAAACAGCAGTGAAAGTGCCCGGAATGCGAGGATAAACAGAAGCATCCACCACCCGCAGCCCGCTCACGCCGCGAACCCGGAATTTAGAATCCAAAACTGCCATCGGGTCATCGTCTCGGCCAATCGGGCATGTACAAGAAGCATGATGTCCCCAAGCGGTATCCATAATATAGTCATGGATGTCCACGGTCGACGTGATACCCACTCCAGGCAAAACCTCCGTCACATCAACAAGCTGGCGAGCAAAAGCGTCGCGGGCCAACTCAATACTTTCAGTTATAGCTTGTAGATCAACTTTGTAGTCACCACTGCCAGTATCGAAGTAGTTGAAAATGATCTCGGGCATATCAAGTGGATCGGCAGAGCGAAGTCTCACCGAACCGGCTGTATTGCGGGGATGAGCTTTGAGAATGGCCCATGAGAATAAGTCGTGGCGCTCAGTGATATTGACACTATAGCCAGGAAAATAGCCACGAAAGTTAACCGGGCCGCCGAATATAAACGCATCAAAGTCGTCGTCTGCTGCCACGGAACTCTTGTATAGCATGGTAGTTGCAAATCCCGCAGATGCGTAGGAGCCACGATTACCCAAGATTGAATTCTCCCAGCGTTCTAAACACGGGTCGGCCTGGCCACCGACGCTGAAAGTACAGCCGTTCAGTATGCTGAAGTTCGCAGGTACCTGGCCCTGCACCACTGTTTCGTAATGGTCTTGTAGATTGGTTCCCACACCTGGCAGATCAGACACGACGTCAATGCCGAAACTTTGGAGCTCATCTGCAGGACCGATACCACTCAGCTTTAGTAGCTGTGGAGAGTTATAGGTCCCACCGGCAACAATGACCTCTCGCGATGCCGTTACATTCCCAGGTATACCATTTCCAGCAGTACTAGAGCGTGGACTAGCGCGGTAAAGGTATTGGCCGTCAAGAAACTCAACACCCGTTGCCCGCGGAGTACCAGTCGAATTTTCAAATGTGACTTTTGTAGCGTGGCAGTTTGTGCGGATATCAAGGGGATACTTTTTCGAGCCATCCAGATTCCTCGCATCACGAACAGCAACGAGGAAATCGCGTGGTCCGTTCCGCTGACCGCCGTGGCTAGCGATTGGGATCTGATAGTAACCAGGGCTAGTATCCCGCGACTTAGAATCCTGGTTGACATCTCCAGCAACTAGAGTTGCCAGATTGACAATCGAGTTTGTCTGGTTGCCCAAAGCGAATGCACCACCAAGTAGCATGCTCAGTAGCTGGTCGTCTTCTAGCACAAGACTGATTGGAGCAGTCTCATCGTGTAACCAGCCATCATACCCATGCCCAGCAGCTCCCGGGAGCAGATAACCGTTATTCTCAAGTCGCTCGAAGTGCTTGCGCATATTATCCGGAGCCCACGACGCATCGCCTGTAACAGTTGAGATATACTCAAAATCAGACTCATGCGGATAGACAGTGATCAAAGCATTGTGCGCAGTACATCCTCCCAGCGTCCCAGTACGAGGATACAATGTGCCCTTCATAGTTGATCCTTCTGGCGGATTAAGACCAGTATATTCACCACCATCAGGCGTTTCATAGGTTGTTTTATAATCGAGAGCTTGGCGCTCTTCATCTTCATAGTGCCGAACAAAGAAGTTCCAGGCGATGGCGCCGTCTTCAGAAGCTCTGGTGGAGTATGCTGGAACAGTATAGTTGACATTGAGGCCTTGGTCATCTCCAGCTTCGATTAGTAGCGTTTTATGACCGGCTAGAGCAAGTCGTGCAGCTAGAGGTCCTCCACCTGCTCCAGATCCCACGACGACATATTCATATCCGGTTAGCTGGATGGCGGCTGCTGTAGTGGCACTCAGTATGGCTAGGTAAAGGCCAAGAAACCACATAACGAATGTTATATGAGCGACTGATATCTATTGATCAAAGGAATGGCGCTCCATGAAGTTGATCACAGAGAATACTGAAGAAATTATCGGAGCGTGTATAATTTATGAAATATTCCAGCTAGTTTAATGATGTTCTTTTCTCAGCTGAATATTATAATGTCTTATTGAGGTCGAGATCTTCAATGCAAAGGTCTGAGACCCTTGACTACCGAATAATTGCTTCTTCAGCATCTCGTAACAGCAACGATCGCCCTGCTCTGGAATGAATTCAGGCCCTTGGTATGTTCCTCCCACATAACCAGCGTGAAACCTATTATCATATGCAGAGTCGTAGATTAAAAAGCAAAGTTCTATATTGCTAGGATGCAGTAAATCTAGTTTAGCACAATGCCATAATACCAACAGTGGAAATGAAGACGCTTGATAGAATATACAATTTAAAGTCCTCACAATTCATCATTCATGTCATCAAGAGGAGGGATCGGTCGACCGCTATCAGCAGCCAGATCGACACCGGTCTGCTTATGCCACTTCTCCCATAGCGCAAAGAATTCCTTCTCCATACCGCTTTCCATCTGGTCTGGCAAAACAACATGATACTCCACATAAATATTGCCAGGCTCAGCCTCACCGTCATCGTGGTGGTCATGTAGATGACCTTCAGAGTAATGAGGCATACCCTCACCCTTTACAGATTCCACAGCAAAAGGCTGAACAACCTCGCCGCGCTTGCGACCCAGTCGCACAATATGTCCATCGAGATGTGTCAAGTTGCGCGACCAACCGCCCATCCAGGCCTCACGAAGCGACAAAGTCTCCTTCCAGAAAAGATCCTTGCCCTTTCTCCGGAAGAATGTACCATCAGTACGTTCATCGTCATCCTCGCCAAGCTCAGGCTCCTTCTCTTCCAAAATGACAATAAGATCACCAGCAACATAATCAGGGCTCTCATCGGCCTCGTTCTCAAACACCAACCGCGTGCCCCGATCCATGCCAGGCTCAATACTAGCAGAAGTCTCGACAGACTTCTTAACAACGCGCTGACCATGACATACGGGACACGGATTCTTGATCTTCTTGCCCTGACCACCACACTTATCACAAGGCATCTGTACCTGCTGAAACATGCCCGGAGCAAGCATGTGTTTCTGAATAACGCGACCATGTCCATTGCACTGGTCACAAGTCTCCACTTGACGATCCTTAGACCCGGTTCCCTCGCAAGAATCGCAAATCTGCTGCTTTTCAACTAAGAAGTTGATCTCGCGCCCGTTGTAGAAGTCTCGTAGTGGAATAGCTGCTTTCACTTCCATGTCCGGACCGCGTCGAGAACCAGCATGACCAGAGTGGCCGCCGCCGCCGAAGAATCGGGAGAATAGATCGAAGGGGTCGTTAGGTCGGCCGCCGCCTTTACGGTGCTGCTCAACACCGTTGTGGCCGTGTTGGTCGTAGATTTTGCGTAAAGAAGATGTGGATAGGACGTCATATGCGTCTGCGAGTTCGACGAACTTCTCTCGCGCTGTATCATCTCCACTGTATATATTGTTAGGAAGTGGACTACGCAAGTATCATATTGCATTGGCGCGAGAGAACACTTACGGGTTCTTGTCTGGGTGATATTTCTTGCTAAGAGTCCGGTACGCCCGCTTGATATCCCTCTCTGAAGCCGATTTGTCAATGCCTAGGATTTTATAGTAATCCTCAGCCGCAATAACGACAACTGAGAACAACAGCACGGCCAAAACAGCCCAAAAGCGAAGAATTTGCATTTTGTATGTGGAATTGCTATGATCAGCTGCGCCGTCAGCTTATAGATTTGTTGATCGACGATATTTCGCGTGGTTTATATTTGTTGCGACGGAGCTGCGATGTTGCCCAGAAGCTAAAGCTTGGATCTGGCGAAGGTGGGTCGAGAAAGAGGATTAGGCGGCAGTCATGGAGGATTGCTTACAAGGCCCTATTGTTTTTTCAGGGTAGAAGAGAGAAAGAATGGAATTAAATGAAATCAAGATATGGCGCAGTTGTCAAGTAAGTCGCGATCGAACGGGCCAGGTAATCCTTATCATGAAGGCAGGTCACGTGAAGCTATGAGATATATTGAAACAAATCTACATTGAGACTCCATACAAAGGTATTCATTGTTCTTATTCCTCCTAATCCTAAAAAAAAAAACATAATTGCATTACTTTTCACCATCTGGTAATCACAGGATGAGGGCTGGTGAAGTCCTTGAGTGCGCCACGATCAATTTCCCTAAAAAACGGACCAAATCATTAAACATTGAGCTGAGAGCTTTCAGCGAGTTCCAGCCACATCAAAAATATCATTTCTCCAAGTATGTCCCAGTCCATTATTCTCATCTCCTTCTTCTATGGCCTCCTGAGCACGGGTAGCCTCCTCATGCCATGTTTTGACAATACTGCCAGGAGCATAAACACCCTTGAAAACACCACTGTCCAGAGTATCGAGACCAATACGAGCCTCGACATCCAGGTTGTCAGCAGGCTTAAGTCGTGCAAGCACAGCTCGTATAAATGTAGCCAAATCCTGAGGGTTGGCAATGCGAGTGGCGCGCAGGCGTTCTCGAGCAAAGACCAATTCCCGATTCAGAGCATGTGCAACGTTGACGATTTCCTCGGCGATCTTCTTCTCCAAAACACGTCGAATGAGAGGTTTCAAGAACGGCCTTGTGAGCCATAGCAGGAACTTCCATTTACTCTTATCGACAGTATAATCAAGCTTGTGGATGCGGACTCGAACGCTGCGTAGAGTGAAGATCTCTTCAACTCGGCCACGACCAACTTCGACATCTAGAGAGATGTCGACACCTCGGCGGTCGAGGTAGAAGCTAGCAATTCCTTCATCTCGGAGGCGGAAGAAGCTGGCGTGGGTCTTGAACCAGTATCCGAAGTCTTTGGCGCTGACATTAAGGCCTTGGATGGTCACCTGGAAGATGGTTCTGATAGATGTATCGGTACGCTTCGAGTGCTTCTTCATCACTTCGATATCATTACGTGTCTGAAGGTGCAGCCTGTACGGCAAAAACGAGGAGAAATTGACCGTATGGCCCGGTTCTAGTATCAGATTTTCCAGCAGCAGATCCATCTCTGGAGCCGACACCTCCAATCGAGGGATAGGCACATATTGGATAGTGCGCAGGAGAACAGGGAAGAGAACATTCGCAATATTTGCTGGAAGATCTGACGAGCTTTCATTATAGGCAGTATATGCGTCGTGATAGAATTTCTTGGTGGCATTGATCAGTGTTACAACCAACGGATCCTCGGGTACAGATTGCAAGGATCTCTTGGCTTGGGCGAGAAATTCATCCAAGTCCTGGCGAAGACTAGTCTCTGATCCGATTTTCTCTGACTGTTGCTGAAGTTCTTCGAGCTTCTTCGGCGCCGAATCAAAAAACTCAGGGTCGGTGAGCATGTCTTTTAACGAGCCCCCGACCTCCCCCATCAGTCGTTCAAATTCAGGATCTTTGTTTGCATGGCGCAACACGTTGTGGAATTTCTCCTGCAGTCGGTCCCACTCTTCCGCGTGTCCAAAAGACCGCACTAACTGCCAGAAGTTTTCAACGGCCTGCTTCAGGTCATCATTGACATGGATATCTTCCTGTGCAGCGGTCGTAGCATCTTCAGCCGCGTTCGCGTAGATGAGAGCATAGCGCTGCACCAGCTGCGTGAGAGTAGAGACAGAGTCCGAGTAATCAGATCGCTCACGTAGTCTAGTCACCACTTTCTTCAGACGATACAATAATGTCTCTCTCTCTTGGCCTGCTAGGTGCTCCTTGGCACTTTTCACAGCCGCCAGTCCAGTGTCTGCTGCACCCTTCCCGGTGACGGCAACCGCGTGGGCAATCTCCTCCTGGACCTCCTCCCTCGACAGATCATGGCCCTCGTCAGCGCCAGCACCATTCAGAGCCTCTGCCTCGAATTCCGAAGGCTTCACCTCTTCGGCAACGTTCTTAGATATTTCGGAGAGGGACGTCGCAGTGTCGGCAAAGATCTGGCGGCCCACAGTAGCAACATCGTCGACGAATAAACGAAAGTCGGCATTTGTCAAAAGCAAGCTCCCCACAGTACGAAAGCTTTCATACGCTGAATAGAAAACGCCACATTAGCCTAGTGTTTAACCTACCAAGGAAGCGGAAATATAGACCCACCAGCTTTAGTATCAGCGCGGGATTTCACGTGGGCGGCGTGTTGCGACACGCGGGACCCATCGAGTGAGGCCCGTGACTGAGATAGGCGCCACAGAAACTCCTGCAGCTGGTCTTGGTTGTTTTTGTGATAGAGAAAATTGATAAGGGCCTCGACCCACAGGCGAGCATCACGAGCTAGTTGGCGACCGACACTTCCGATATCCTGGTTCCGAAAGTTGAGGACGTCCGAAGCGAGCAGAGTACGTAGATTGGCTATGGTTTGCTCGGTGGACGGCATGTAGCCTTCGGACATGGCACGGATCATCTGATAGGAATGCAGCTTCTGGTGCAGCTGGCGCTGGCGAGGAGTGTCATCCTCGTAGCGAGGGAGAAGAGGCTCAGTCTCATCGGGCATGATGGGTTACAGCTAGGTTAGAAGTGTGTCTGAAAATAGCTGAGGGAAGATAGTAAAATGAAGCTCAGGAAGCTCAGAAAGCTCTACCTAGGTATCTGGGTAGGTGATGAGAGCTACAGGTGCACAGGTATGTCGCAGGCGCGAACCTGCTTCATTGGTTATGACGACATACAAAAGTACGTGTAACACACGCCACTTCTACATATTTATACAGAGCAGTAAGTAGACTTATCGTGGGACTATTTAGACGACAGATAACTTCATGTGACTTATTCAAAAATCAATAGGTACTTAGGTAGATGCATGTAGCTCGATATGCAGTACTTAGGTAATTTCCAAGCTTGATCGATTCGATCTGAGGAACCTTGGAAAGCTTCGGCGATCTGTCCTGGGTAAGGAACCCTTGTCAATATTGTAGAACACAACAAGCCTAAGCTTGGAGGTTTCTCGCGACATTTAACAAAATAGGCAGTAGATGCCCAAGGAATCCGTAAATAATAATAAAAATATATATGTATATGTATCGACATATCAGATGTCAAGAGCGAAGAAGCAACCTAGGAAGTATGAGTAGTATAAACATGGAAAGTCCAAACGACTAGTTAAAAGCGACTAGTTAATATTTGCAGGGCTATTAGGGGCCCAACCGTGAATAAGAATAGAATACATTATAAATCCCTCGATCTAGACTCGTTCTCAAGCGTACTTCGTATACATACGACATAGTATTTTTTCAGAAATAATTACCGTTGGGAAGATGCAGATCAAACTCCAGTTCCGACATGGAGTTCCTAATCAGTTTAGGTATGTCTCTAATAATGTCAAGTGGATTAACCCCTTAGCAAGGGGGACCCATAACGAAAAGAAATAGGAAGATGAAAGGGATCACGCCCTGTGCCCAATGCCCAAAAGCCCTGTTGGGGCTGTCACGTATATAAAAGTCATTTCATTCGGCGCCAAAAGCCATTCAGAAACCAGGTGAGGCATTAGCAATCCAACCAAACAATCACCGGCTTGAAACGGGGCATCCGACCCTATTCCATATCTCCTATCAGCAATAGGAAGTACTCCATAATACTCCATAGCACGTACTAAATTAAAACCACTTATTCCGTGCTCTAGGACTATTTGTAAGTGAAAGTAGAGGGGCTGGGTGAGGGTGGGACGTACTTTTTATTCTAGAACAAAGCGAAGATTTAGCCATCGCCGAGGACTCCACTTCGGCACTAACTGAGGCTCTGGTAGCTTGCTGAAGTGGATGTAGTGGAGGCAAGTGGACCTCATTTGGCGTGACCCATCAAACACCTTTACTGCCGGCCTGGTCCTCCAATAATATTCAACTGTTGAAGTCCGCGATTAATACATGAAAACATCAACAAAATGAAAATTTCAAAATTCCAAACAGTTCGTCATTCTGCACTGTAGTTTTCCTTCTACTTTTAGTTCGTCATACCACAGTAGGAATGTTGAGTGTACACTGTAGCTTCAGGTCTTGTAAAACAATATCCCGAAATAGCCCTAATCCATCTCACCGGAGGCAACTCCGTACTAACTACAACCATGTACTTCTTATACTTGTAGACTCCACTCAAATCTGTTTCCCGAAGAAGGAAAGAAGCTTTACGTTGGATCCAATTCCAGTTAAATCCTCACTGATTCAAGCACAACGGTTCGCTGCCTTCACCGAATTATCCACATCCTGCGCCTCCGCTGTCGTGACCCCTTCATCATATCCCCGAATCTTCCCGACTTTGTCTCCAGACCAGGTCACTTTTACGAAGCATGAATTTCCTAGACTCCCGGATCTTTTTCTGTTTTACATCGGAATGTCGTGTGTCAGAACGGCTCGAACGGCCCAGGGGAAATTTAGCCTACCTCGTAGCCATATAACCACTCCTCGTCCCCTCTCTTTCTACTCTTCATCTAACTTGAAGATTCGCTCATCCATCACAATGGTTCAATTTACCCCCCAACAAAGCCGCTCTTTGCATGGCACAAATTCTACGTACGTGAGAGAAATATCATCCCTGGCTCTGTCTGACCCTCAACTAACTTCAATTGCTCTCTAGAGAACCCAACTATGATACTGCCAACCCCTCTTACATTCGCAAGTACTTGCGCACTTACGGTCTCACTCCTCCTCGCTCCGAAAGCTACGAAACCCAAAAGACTCGGTGTCTCGCACAGTTGGGCCTGAAGAACACTCCCATCGACAAATTCCTCTACCTCCAATCTCTGCGCAAGAACAATGTCCACCTCTATTATCGTCTTGTGACCGATCACTTGCGGGTATGTCACAAAAACCCTCATCTCACATTTCACATCTCATGATTGTGGAACAAGAGAGAGAAAAGAGAAAAAAAAAAACAATCTAAAAAATAGACACTAACGGAACTTACCACAGGAATTGACTCCCCTCATCTATACACCGGTCGTCGGTGAAGCTTGCCAACGGTGGTCTGAGATCTACCAACAGCCCGAGGGCATGTACCTCAGCTGGGAGGATCGCGGAAACCTCGCTTCCGTCATTGCCAATTGGCCTCAGTCAAATGTGGAAATCACCGTTATCACCGATGGTTCCCGAATCCTCGGACTCGGAGACTTGGGTATCAACGGTATGGGTATTCCCATTGGCAAGCTCTCTCTGTACACCGCATGTGCTGGTATCCGTCCTGAGGCCACTCTACCTCTGACTCTGGATCTCGGTACCAGCAACAAGGCTCTTCGTGAGGACCCCTTGTACATGGGCAGCCGTCGTGACAAGGTTAGCCCGGAGGAGGAACGCGAGTTCTTGGATGAGCTGATGATTGCTCTCACCGAGCGCTTCCCTGGGTATGTTTCAAAAATCCAAAGATCACGGAGTTTCTCCGATACCAACCCTTTTCGGTATGAGGTGGTGTGACTAACATAACGCTAAATTATAGTATTGTCATCCAATTCGAGGACTTCAAGAACCCCTTCCCCGCTCTCGAGCGCTACAAGGATGTCTACACATGTTTCAATGACGACATCCAGGGTACTGGCGCCGTTATTCTTGGTGGCGTCATGAACGCTGTCAAGCGCTCCGGCCTACCATGCAAGGACCACCGCGCTGTGTTCATCGGTGCTGGTAGCGCCGGTGTCGGTGTCGCCAGGGGAATTGCCGAGTTCTTCATGCGCGAAGGCATGAGTGAGGAGGAGGCCCGTAGCTGCTTCTACCTCGTCGATACCAAGGGTCTCGTCACCGCTGACCGTGGTGACAAGCTCGCTGACCACAAGGTCTACTTTGCCCGCACTGACAACAAGGGCCAGCAGTGGAAGACCCTCGAGGAGGTCATCGACCATGTGCAGCCCACCATCCTGATGGGTCTCTCGACTCTGGGCGGTGTCTTCACCCCCCAGATCCTGAACAAGATGGCCGACTGGAACGAGTCCCCCATCATCTTCCCCCTCTCTAACCCCTCCTCTAAGTCCGAGTGCGACTTCGAGGCCGCCGTCAAGCACACCGACGGCCGCTGTCTCTTCGCCTCTGGCTCTCCCTTCCCCAACTACACCTTCACCAACTCCAAGGGCGAGACAAAGACCTACTACCCCGGCCAGGGTAACAACATGTACGTCTTCCCCGGTATTGGTCTCGGCAGCATTCTGTCCAAGTCCGTCCGTGTCACCGAGAACATGATTTACGCTTCCGGTGCCGCTATCTCCCAGGCCCTTACAGCCGAGGAGCTCCAGCGTGGCCTGTTGTACCCCGACATCACCCGTATTCGCGAGGTCAGCGTCGTCGTTACTCGCAAGGTGATCCGCGCCGCCCAGGACGACAAGGTCGACCGCGAGGTCACCCTGCGCCAGATGAGCGACTCTGATCTTGACAACTGGATCAAGAGCCGTATGTACGACCCTCACACTGAGGTCCGCTCCCTGGAACGTGAAGTCGGCCACCTGCTTTCCAGCTTGGGCACACAAACCCCCTTCGTCCTGTCTACGAACGGTTCCCCCACCGAGGAAAAGAACGCTAAGCTGTAAGATCTCACCGAGTCTTCTTCATTCTGCCCCCATTTGATAAAAAAGTTTTGGTTTTTCATCTCATGTTCCGTGGCATGATCCGATCTCATGTCATTTTCTTCTGCCTTTTTGAATTCTCGTTTCTAATATCCCCGTTTAGTGGCCTTCCACACTTCTAGTGATTGATATGAAGACACCCCCAGGCCTCTTGCACATATCATGATCCCATATACACATCATCATTTCACCTATTTCTGGTTTCGAGCGTGCTTTTGATCGGTTTGTTCATTTTCTTTTCTCGTTTTTCGGATCACAATTTTTCGGTCTTCTCATTGGGATACCCCCCCTACTTTCTCGCCGCGAACGAGTACCCTTGCATTTGGATTAGGAAAAGCAATTTGTAGCATCTAGAAATACTATACAAGGTTAAAACACAAACAAAGACTGTTAAGAATCAACTGGAACTTTTGGATAAGGATGTAGACGGGCCCACTCGGCCCGATTCGGGATGCCGTATCGGACACTCATCTGGGCACGTTCTGCGAGAACATCTCTGGAAACTTTTGATAAGACACTGCTACAAGGTAATAGTCAGATCACGCCGCCAGTCCGCTCCCCATTACAATAGATACGTTATGTATGGACAGGCCCATGCTCTAGAGTCCAGCGTTGATCAAATCAGACCGATAGTACCCGGTAGGTAGTTGTGAATACGAGAAATAGTTATTAGTCTTATTTAAATAGAACTTCAAAATACTCGAAAAGGAATTCAATCAAATACATTAATGACCATTGTGAGATGCCTGCTCAAGAACAAAAGTTGACCATAAATCGTGAGTGCAATAAAATCTTGGAACAGCCCACTGAGCTCAGCCTCTTCCACAGTTAAATTTCCGAGTCATCATCGATTCCGTGGTGCGTGTTCCAGCCCTGTTCATAAGACTGATCCTGGGGCACTGGTGTCAGCATCCGTGGTTGAGGGTATCCTGTAGCCATTGGTGGCTGCCCAAATTGATCCTGTGAGGTTGGAACCTGAACAACATAATGCGGCTGGTGCGGTTGCCGAGGATAGAAGTTATTGGCAGAAGGTGAGCGAGTAGCCGCATTATACACTGGCTGGGCTTGTGAAGGCGTAAAAGATGGGTGAGAAGGATACTGATTGGCCCATCCTGGATACGTTGGGGGCTTAGCTGCGGATGGCTGTGGTGATCCTTGAGCATTGGCTCTAGATTCTGGTGACTGAATGTGGTCAGCCCGGGTATTGTTGAGATAAGCTGCCTCTTGATCTGTCATGCCCCTGGTTGCAAGAAGGTACTTTTCAAACCCTGTACCAGCTGTAACTACAGTTTTGAAATGTCGGGCATTGAGGTCGTGTGGGTTTGTGTCATTTTGAATGCCATGAGTTTTCTCGTAGTGAGCAAGAGCTGAGGCGATGAGGAACGCATTCCGAATTTGTCGGCCATTCCACCTGCCTTTGCCGGTATTGCTTTTTTTGAAATGCTTTCTTGCAAAGGCGAGAATATCGTGACGGTCAATTGACAAGGGTGTCTGTTCACCACTTTGCTCCGCCTCTATGGCCGCCAGCCGATTAAGGTTGACTTCCCAGATTTTCTCAGTTTGCTCTAGCTCAAGGTACGGGTAGTACAGGCTGATGTGGATTCGAGATTTGAATGCTTCGTCGATGGTGCCCACACGGTTTGTGGTGAGAAACAGAATTCCGGAATAATAATCCAGGACGCGGAGGAAGACTGCAGAGAGGTCAGCATGATTCAAAAAGGTGACAAAAGCATGATACACAAACCTGATACCAGCGCATTACGACTCAAATCAGATAATACTCTTTCGGAAAGGAATACGTCTGCCTCATCAAGCAACAGAATACAATCCCACAGCTGCGCCACTCGAAAAATTCGTTTCAAGGACTTTTCCACTGTCGCAGGATCTAATCCTAGATCACCACAAGTGATAGGGAGCAAGGGTTTCTGGAAGTCACTAGCGATCGTTTCCGCTGTCGATGTTTTGCCAACACCAGGAACTCCATGGAGTAGAATAACTAGACCCCTGCCTTTATTCTGAACAATATCCTGATTAGTAGTTGAGATGCCTGTGGCTTCATTGACCCTTTTTCTTCTGAAATGGGATTCAACTAGCGCACGAAGCATGCCCTCATGATCCCTATTGATAATTAGATCCTTGAACTTGTCTCTGCTCTCTTCAATCTGCCGAAGATTTGAAAGATCCAATGTGACAAATCTTCTATCCTGTAGTGAATATCCAAAGAGTCTACTAGGCAGCAGATGAAGGTCTTCTTCCCGCGGCGTGTACTTGATCGAGTCGTTCTTGATCAAAGCAGATAGAAATAGATCTTGGTTGCGACAATATTCGATCTTGGTAGACCGTGGAATCTGATGCTCCTCCCAACTGATACACATAGGGTGAAACTCCTTGAGCGCCTGTCCATCTGTCCAATACCAAACAGCTTCGCTTTCCACACTTTCTCCAGCCCCGCGACGCCCGATAAATCCTGTCGAGGGCAGCTTGCTCAGAGGCTTCCAGTCCGGATGAGCTTTGAATGTTTCTTCAAAATTGACCACCACATCGCCAGACACAAAAATTTCGTCTTGCCCTGGAATGAACGACCATCCAGTATGGGCCATTAGCTTTGAATCACGGGTTTTCATGAAGCCTCGTCCAATTTCGATGGCATCTTCCATAATTTTCTTCTCTTCATTTGCAAATCGAATGGGATATACTTCGAGAGAATTCACGCTGACCCTTCCGTGGTAAAGCTCGATAGAAAACCACTCTTTCACGCAGACGTATGATTCACCATTGTAATCAATGCAGTATGCCTTGACCCAAAAAACATTATCACTATCGCTCTGGTATCTTGTGTAGACCCTCCATAGTCTCTGGTCTGGCCTTGCGCTTCTCTTGAGCCTGTCGTAATCCATTTTGGAAGGATTACTCTTGGCTTCCGAATAGTAAATAGTTTCTCCCGGGATGAACAAATGCCAAAGTTCCTCCCAGCTAACTTTGAAGCTGTCGGTGACAGTCATTGTTTTGAAGCTAGAAAAGAACGGCATTATTGCGTTATCTATCAGCCGCACATATGCTCGCAACTCTTCCAGTAGCTTTCTGGCCTTGGATTTCTCTCCATCTTCTAAAAGCAACATTTGCTCTCTTTCCATATCAACGAGTTTTGCTTTCACGTCTTTATGATAATGGATATTCGCCCTCCAAGGAGAGTAGAATACGGCTATTTCGTTCGGTTTGATCCTTTCGCCGCAGATGATCGGCCACAACAGCTCACAAAGAGGTAGCGAGAGGACTCTGATTTGTGAGGTCTCATAATCTCTCCCAAAATCTCTCGACTCCGTACTGTTGGCGTTGGCGTCGTTGACCGTCTCTATTGCTTTCACTGGACGAAACTCCTTCAGGGACCTTCTAAAGGCTTCCGCCTTAGCAGATTCATCGTTCCAACTTGCTGACAGTGACATTAATTCAATCGCAGGAATACTTCGTTCTGTGAAGGTATGATGGAAGGCTTGGAGGTAATTGACACTTCGAACCTCTGGGACCATTGGTGGGAAGGATGGATGGCTTAGTTTGTTCTTTTCCTTGTCTTCATGGTCTACCTTGTCATCGTTATGCTCTTGCTTAGTGCCCTCTATATCGAGTAATCTTTGTTCAAGGGCGATAAGGCGCTCCTCCAGCCTCCGGATGTAGGTGGATTGGCCATCCTCAGGGACGTTCAGGGAATTTCCGTCCCTGTTGCCATCTGAAAGCTCCACAGTCATGATAGTAAAATGAGTGATTATTTCAAAATAGACAATTAGGAGGAGCTAAGACGCAGTATTTAGCACTTTCAAAGTATCAGTATCGAGGCGGCTCAACTGGGTAAATCCAATTGTTTTCCACCTCTCAGGTCTCACTTTATCGCGCAGGTCGCCCCTCACGACCTTACATATGTGGAGCACGTCAAGAATATCACATATCTATAAATAATATTGACAAACGTCCTCACGCCACGTGTAATTCTCTGTGCATAAGTTTTCATCTGCCGCGTTTACCAGTGGGGTATATCAAGTTAAGGATAGTGAGTGGCTAGCAAGATCACAACGCATCAAATCAGAACCAGAGGACTGACGCCTCCATGCACGAACGGAAATACCGGAAATACATACCTTGAATGCTTACTTGCAAACAGCTGCGGCTGACGATCTAACGGGAAAGGAATGTCCCGACCTCGAGGTCGTTCTATCGAAAATGCAACTCACCCCTCTACCTAACAGCTTCCAAAGTTGGATATTTATGTACAGATACCGCAGACACTCGTGGAATTGTAAAAATGTACTCTTTCCAGTCTTTCAAGCATAAATTCACCGATAAAGAAGCTGCCATCAGCGCCGAATTTATCAACAAACATGGATATCAATACCATAAAGCCCTAGGGGAAAAAGCATCTTACAACAGGCAGACGACTTGGTTTGAGCCGCCAGATGTTGAAGATACTCCGCCTTGCGATGATTTAAGAATCGCTCTTGAAGAATATAATACAACAACGGAGGAGAAATATAGACTAAACATCACATCTTACAAACTCAATGATATTCTGCTCGAGATCATTGAAGCAGAAGAAAAGTATAATCAAAAGGGGAAGGGAATTGTCAGCAATCCTCGACAGATAGAAAGGTCTGCAGGAAACTACGCAGATGCCATCGGTCTGTGGGTGGACTTGATCCCTTCCGATCATGGACTGGGCATATTGAGCGCTGGGCTTAAAGTCATTCTCAATGTATGATCGTCAAGCATATTATCATCTATGAAAGCTAACGCTTGAACTGGTTACAGATTGCGAAGAAAAACGCCGATAATCGTGAGAAAATCCTCCAGGCCCTACACGAGATCCCTAGTGTGATGTTCCAGACTCAAAAACAACAACATGTCTTTTCTGCCATTCCCAAGCTGAGGGATGAGGCTATAGTTCTATACAAAGTTCTTGCACACTCGCTAGCATACCTCATTGCAACACTCAACCTCAGTAAATCGGAAGATAAATTCAGATACCAGGCCAAGCGATTAGGCAAAAAGCTCAACCCATACCATACGGCAGCAGAAATCGACCAAATTCTCGGTAACATGGGTACTGCAGTTGGCGAATTCAACGTATTCTTGCAGCAGGTACGAGATGGATATCTAGTGAGGACATACGACAATAGCAACAAAGTCCTTGCTGGCCTCAGTACTTTATCAAAGCAGTTTGAGGAGAGTCGTATAGAGCAACAAGCTAGGCACAAGGAACAAGTTGATTCTAAAAACTATCTTCATCTGTTCTTTTTGTCTGATCTTCCTGGTACGATTTGATACTCCGCTCTTTGTATTAACTAGGTGACTAATAATGTCAGTCGCAGCCTCTCAATTTCTTCCCGCCTTTCATACTGCTCAACCATTCCAACCACAGTCCTTCCTTTCTGATACCGAATTATTCCATGCACTGCGAGTTCAACTGAAGGAGCCAATTGAAGACGTTGAGCAAGTAATTAAACGGTTGGACCAATTTGATATCGCCACTCAAACCCAGGCTCAACAGCTTCTCTCATCGGAGTATTTCATGAAATGGATCAATAACCTCACAGCCGAAACACTCTTTGTGAAGGGTAATTTTCAAAAGGCCGGTTCTAGTCGCATTTCTGCACTATCAGTATTGTGTGCGACTCTTTCTCTCAATCTCTCCAAAAACACCAATTACATTGTCTTGAACACTTTCTGTGGTCTCCACGGAGCCCAGTGTCATCCCAATATTGGTCCAAACTGGTTGATTCGAAGTCTTATCGTTCAGTTACTGCTCACTGGTATCACATTCAATCTCAACTTCATCAATACTCGCTCCTTTGCGGAACAGATCAAGTCACATGATCTGCAAGGTCTCTGCAGTATATTTCGTCAGCTCATTGAGCAGCTCCCAAGAGAAGCTAGGATCATCTGTATCATTGACGATGTTACCTGGTTTGAGTCAGAGACCTGGAAGAAAGATTTGATCGATGTGCTATTCATCTTGAATCAGATTGTCCTGAATGAGTTTTTGAACCCTACATTCAAGTTACTTCTTACGACTCAGTTTTCAAATTCGGGGTTTATTGAAAGCCCCGGTACAATATGCTCTCATTACATTGTCAATCTCCTACCTGTGAGGGTAGCTGGTGGTCGAAGGATTTCAGAAAGGAGCATATTTGGGGGATGTTCCTTGGAAGAATATCGAGCGAGAATGCAGGAGTATGAAGAAGATGGTCCGGACTCTAATGGTGATGATGATGATGATGATGATGATGATGATGACGATGATGCTATGTTCTTTTGATCTATAAATTTTTGAAATTTTTGCTCTCCACCAATGGATATTTTCCAACTCTCGTGGTCCCCCAGATATCCACTCAATTTCATACCTAACTAAGCATCAGGATTCAAAGACGTAATCTTCGAACTATTCTACGTAATCTTGGAAGATAGGCAGTTATACTTAGACCTTCCCTTTATGACTTTATCATTTTTCAGCAAATAAATTTCTATACTTATAATCCACGACCGTGTTGGAACATACTCCTAAGTCATGTATGATGTGACTCTTGGGCATTGTCAACCTGAATTTTGACCGGCCAATTGTCATAGGTTGACGAAACTAAATTCTATATCTAGTGAAAAGCTACAAAGTACGGAGTACTAACTAAATAAATATACACCCGTTATGGATCCTGCAAACAGTAAAAAAACACCCCCTTTCTCTAGCTTGACAGGCATTCATGATCGGATAGATAAACAGCCAACCAGATCAGTTTTTAGCGATCATGATATATTCAACCCTTATAAGCATCTATAAACATTCCCCTTTGACGTTCCCCTTTGATAACTATGATCATCTGCAAATCGCTCATAAATAAAACAGCTTTGGGATTTTCTCAATGCCAGTCTTGGCAACATAAGCTGGATACTCCCTTCAATCGGAGTGATTATAATTCATGGCCGAGCGGGAGATCAATCTTTCCTTGTCCGATTACTAGAATTAATCCTGGAATCCTTTAGTCCAATTTTTTCCCCTTTAATTTTCATATAAAATCTTGATAATCTCATATCTAATTTTTACAGCAACTGATTATTTATTGAATATTCCAGGTAAGTGAGAGAATAAATTGTCTTCGTGTTCTTTCTGGTGTTTATTGTGAAATTTGTGCATGTTGTGAACCGGGCTAATTTAGAACAATCACCATATCTAGTTTCTATTTCAACATATCGAATCTAGATAGCAATATGCCTTCGCCGTTAGCAGACTCAGTCAAGCTGCCCTGCGGCCTAGTCCTGCAAAACCGGTTATCCAAGGTAAATCTCTCAAAAAAGACCAAAAAATAATTAAAAATAAAATCAAAACCAACATTATATAGGCAGCAATGGCCGAGCAAATAGCCGTGAACAACGATGCAGACGAAAATCTCACCGCTGCATACGAGTCATGGGCCAAAGGCGGCTGGGGCAGCATCATAACAGGTAACGTCCAAGTAGACGTTAACCACATGGGCGGCCCCAAAGACCCAGCCCTACATGGCGAGTACACAGGCGATACAACCATCTTAGCGCAATGGAAGAAATACGCCGACACCTGCCAAAAGCACGGTACTCCGGCGATTGTTCAGATCAACCATCCAGGTCGTCAGTCTATACGGTTCGCTGGACGTCGCGGTCTCTTTGCGCCGACGTTGGCGCCTAGTGCCGTGCCTATCTATCTTGGTGACGGTCTAATCGAACGAGCTATTGCTACCCTTGCCTGGTCGAATCCCGAGGAAATGTCTTTGACTGATATCGACCGCGTCATTCGTCAATTTGTTGATACTGCGCGCCTTATGGCTGATGCTGGGTTTTCGGGTGTGGAATTTCATGCTGCGCATGGGTTCCTGATGGGTATGTCGCTACCGCTCAAATATTGAGTTCAAATGTTCTCTTCCCTTTGCCAGTGCTGACGAGCTATTTGGCAGATCAATTTTTGAGCAGCAAGGTAATATCTATATAATATCAGTTCGATAAGAACAGAACAAAAAACTAACCTTCACAGACAAACCTACGAACAGACGCATACGGCGGCACACCGGAAAAGCGAGTAAAATTCATCATAGACATCTTCCACCAAACACGCGCAGTAGTGCCCGCAACCTTCTGCATAGGAATCAAACTAAATTCAGCAGACCACAGCTCAGAGACATTTGAAGAAACAATGTCGCAAATCGCAATCCTTGTCTCAGCTGGAATCGACTTCCTAGAAATCAGCGGCGGCTCATACGAAGACCCGCAGATGATGGGCTACTCAGTCAAAGAGAAGTCCGCACGAACAGTAGCGCGCGAGGCTTTCTTCCTCGAATTTGCGAAGGAGGTGCGCGAGCGTCATCCTGGTCTTGTGCTTATGTTGACTGGTGGATTCCGGTCGCGAGCTGGTGCTGTGTCGGCTATTCAGGATGGTGCTTGTGATCTTGTTGGTCTTGCGCGGCCTGCGGCTGTGAACCCTGGTTTCCCGCATCTGTTGCTTGATGAAAGCGTTCCTGATGAGGAGGCGAGGCTGCCGTTGGGATTGGTGCCTACTCCTTTCCTTGCGAAATGGTTACCGAAAAATTTGGTTGGTGCTGGTGTTGAGAGTGTAAGTTTAACCTAACACTTGATGTGACCGAGTTGATACTGACTTCTATGTAGGCTTTTTATGCTGGGCAGATTCAACGCATGGCGAAGGGGTTGGACACTAATGCACCCGGTGTCTAAGTGATTCAATGTTAGATTTATTTTTGAAGTCTGTCAGAAGTAGCCCCGGAGAGCCCTCGACATAATTTTAATTTTGTATCGTGGATCGTATATAGAGTAGGTACAGAACATTGTATATGTGCTCGAATTAATAAGAAATTTTGCCGCCCGGGCGTCTCAATTCCAAGGTCTGACTCCAAAGTTTTCAATGGGATAAGAAAGCTATGGGGTTAATATTAGTAGTTGACTCTTTCATAAAGCATCAAATATGGTAGTCGTATCGGCATGACTCCAAAATGTCCCCGCGACATTCTCCAAAATCTCAAAATCCGGAATCCACAAAGGATCACTTTCAGCCTGATCAATCCAAGGTGCAAGCTGCAGCGCCATTCTCACCGCATGACCGTTGTCAGAATATGAGCTAGCTGCATCAGGTGCGAAGCCTATCGGGTTTGCAGGAAGATATCTCTCCGCATTTAGCATATCAGTTTCCGGATTATTCATCGAGGCCACGCCGTGCCGGGCAGCCATCAGCTCAGCCATGCCTGCACTTCGAGCCATTTCATTTCCTTGCAGCTTTTCCATAGCCGCATTGACCAGGATTTCAAATGCGTCGCGGTATTTCTTTACCCATGCGGCTCTTTCGCCCATGACGAATAGCACGGTTGAGCAGGCACGGACGTCGTTGCTCATGCTGATTGACCACACCTGATCAGTGTGTGTCCATAATGCGTAGAGCATTGTTATTCCAGCCATGAAAACCGTTTGCACAGCTAAAAATGAATGGCCGTACTCCAAAGTCTGGTGGAGACGTTTGTGCGATTGGCAAATCTCCCCTGCGGCACGTAAACAGATATGATAGTACGGATCTGTAATGGGGAGAAGAGGTAAAAACGGCTGGATCAAAAGCCGGACAGTCCGATTATAGTGAAGCATAAGATAGTCGAGGTCTGAAGCACTGGCTCGTAGAAAGGCAGAGTCCTTCCATTGTTCAAGTTCCAGGTACAAAGGGTCCATCTTTGGCCGTAGAGAAGATAGAGCTCGGTCGGCACGATAAATTTTATGTTGAATTCGGGAGTCGATGCGTCGGAGCTTGAAAAGGTGCATGGCAAACGTCAGTGATGTGTTTTGCGTAGGGACCTGATGTGCAGTGAGCAATGCGGGATCTTCCACATGGTCGTCTATTTCAATCGGTAGGTCGAGATCAATATGGCGATCGGAAATACTGAACGGCCGTCCGAGTGACATTGAGACAACTCGTTCTAGGTAGTACACGGTCCAAAAGAGTCTGCGTCGCATCTGGGTGGTGAATGGGTCCATATTGATTTCATTCGCTCGTCGATGCATTCCAAGATCGATGGCAGTGCGCATTGCGAGTCCGATCATATACCACATACCATGACTGGAAGCTGTACGAAGGTGGTAGACTACTAGAAGAACCATGGCCTCGATATTTTCAATAGAGCGCGCCTCGCACATATTGGAGACGTTTTGTAGCGCTGTTGCATAGTATCGCTAGTATGATGTGAGCAAAATGTCTTCAAGTCAATGTTCCATTTTTCGTACCTCGGGTGCTGTGTATGTATATCTCTTGGCATCGGTAATCTGCAACATTGTGGATCCAATAGCGTAGACCATGTTGAGCTTAAAAATAGCATACTGGTCAGGTTTTGTAAGGTCTTCGCGCTTGAATTTCGCTAATTGCCACCTATGATCATGAAGGCGCCATATTTTCGTTCGATCAAGAAATGGATACCGAGAATGGAGCCTTTTGAAGTAAACCTCCAAGATCTTCGTGCCCATCTCATCATTTGGTGGTTCAAAATTCATAGATCTATCCCAGGACTTATCTTTGTTCTGCTGTGATTCTCTAACGCCAGAGCCTGTTGCTCTTTGAGGAGCATCATTAGTAGTTGAACTTGGCTGCTGGTGCATGCTTGAGATGAATTGGTTCCACACGCTAGACTGGACCATTTCTCCCAAGTCGGAGGCTAGCGAGAGGCCAGAGCTTGAACCCACATAGGCAGGCGCCTCAGATGAGCTCAGGGCAAGAAGTCCTACGATCTCTCCTACCGGGTTGTTGTCCAGTCCAGAAGCCGTAGTTTGCGGAACATGGGTACTTTGGCTAGCATGTTCAGCTTGGCCTATTCTTCCTTCAAGGAACGCCACTTTGTCTTCCAAAACACGTGTATAGCTAATATGCAAAATGAATACAATTTTCACATAGATGTCGACTTCGCAGACTTACTTATTCATACGGTATGCGTCTAGTCGTTCCTCTTGTATGTCGGACTTGTCACACGTGACCCCTGCATTTTGACAGTTAGAGCAAGTTGGATACTCATTGTCGCACTGTATCTGGTCAGCAAAGTCATAAGTGGAACCAGAACGGTTGAATTTATCATGTCGGATATGATTCCTAGACCTCGAGACTGACTCACTCGCTGTTTACGTCTCTTGCACCGTGAACACGCAGTCCTGCCGCGCTTCCGGGAGTTGTAAATGTAGCCGTCCCTGGAGGCGGGACTTGTCTGTCTAGACGGGTTTGGGCTACTTCCAGTACCCTTTAAAGATGTATACATTTCGTCTCATCACAGAGGACCTTGGTAAGTAGAGGTGGGAACCCAAGGAAACATACTCGGTGAGCTGTCGTTGAGGCGGGCGCCAAGACATTAGTTCACTTCCTTTTTCAATGTTTTAATGTAACCGAAAAAGACAAGGGCGATATATATTACTACTCAGAGTCCTCTAAAGACGAAAAAGGACGAAGAAATATGTGATATCGACGATCGCCATCTAGGTAGCTATTCGGAATTTCAAGACTGCAATAAGAGCTTCACTCACTAGACGACCTTATTGTCGACTTTTCTGATCCAACTGACTAATCATCCAAATGCCACAGATGAACGAGGAACATTATTTTCTACTTACTGTAAACACTTTACCTAAGGATGTATTATTGGCAAGAGGTCTGTATATCTATACACAGGGTATCGGTAAAGCCAGAAATTTGTAATTATTTGTAATTTACTACCTAAACTCCAAAAAAGCTCCTAATATCTCTCTACTGTCTATCTTGAGCTAATTCTACTTCTGCTTCCTATGAAAAGCCTTAATTTGGTTACGATTCGCTATCTCATGCTACTCTTCATATGAGTAGGGTGCTTAACACCTCTAGCAACTGTGCTTATGTAAATCGTGTCTACTCTTCAATAATATGTCCAATATCATCTTCTTCCACATCATCATCCTGGTTTGGGCCTTTGGATTTGGGATAAGATCATCTCTTCAATTGAATCAATCCCATCTATAACTCTTTATCTTGTAGATCTATGAACTGATGGATCTCTTTAGGCTCGTGAATGGCTGAATACTGGTCTCGTATATGATTTATATCTTGAACGATATCGGATTGAATTGTTGATATTGAAGTACTTTCTAGTATCAAACGCTATGCAAGAGAGATAAAAAAAATCGTTGCGCTACTTCTCTTCACTTCCATATAATCATTATTTTTTAAGTTCAGACAGCCGAGTGCTCTGATCTAGCACGAGATGGCGAAGAAGATGAGTCTGCAAGTGTGGACGTTGAGAGATGTGTTTCAGCAGTCTCATCAGACTGTCCATTCTCATATTCAGGAAGCCCAGTTTCAGCATCCAACTTAGCTTTCTCCGCCTTTCTCTCCTCTTCAATCTCTTCGGGCTCTTTTGGTCGTTCAAGACCATGATCCTCGATGAATATAGATGCGAGAAAGCACACACCTATAAGAGGAACCTGCAGGATAAAAACCGAGTGTGACGCCTTGCTATAAGAAAGGAGAATTTGCGTCCACTCAACAGCAGAAACACTCGACTTATCGGGAAGTGAGTATGTGGATTTCGCCAGATAAGAAAGACTGCTAGGCAGGTTTGAGCGGAGAGACGCTTGAAGGAGGGCAGCGGAAACAGAAAGGCCAACAGCACCTCCCATGCAGCGGAAGAAGTTGCGGTTCGAGATCGATACGGCCCGCTGAGATTTAGTGCAGTGTGCCTGTAGCGCAACAAGTGTAGGCTGGAATGTGAAACCGACACCCACTCCGACGATACCGACAATGACAGCGATTGCAGCTGGATGAGTATGAGGACCGAAAAGCAGCATGAGCCCAGCGCCCCTATATAAAAATTAGCACTTTTCCCACTACTCAGTGGCTCGACAAATACTTACAAGGTCCAGAGTCCAAACCCCATCCAGATGATTTCGATATATCGACGAAGTCGAGAAATGTACTGTCCGGAGCAAATAGAAGAGATAGACTGGCATGCCACCATCGGAGCTGTCAATGCTGCTGACACGATAGGAGACCAGCCGCGCGCATTTTGGTAATAAAGGGGCAAATAGTAGAGGTAGGCTTGATACACAGCTCCAAGAAAGAAGCTCTGGCAAAAAATAGCAACTTTCGCCTTGTCCTTGAAGAAAGCAACTAAGACTTCAATCAATATAGCTGGCAGAAATAGGTAATTGCATAACTTACTGGGCAGCATTGGCAATTTAGCCACTTTCCATTCAATAAATATGAACGAAACCATCGCAAACCCTCCAATAGCGAGCATACTGATAACCATCGGGGAGTTCCATTCAAAATAAGATCCTCCTCCAGAAATAGGAATCAATAAGAAGATCACTCCAATCGAAGAAGAAAGCACTCCCCACCAGTCAATACGGCCGAGGTTCTCCATGAGACCATCTTTGCGCGCATTATTGGGTATAAGGATAAATCCAATGACAGCAGAGACAGCAGCCAGAGGAGAAATAAGCCAGAAATACCCGCGCCATGTTGACTTCTCAATGAAAGCAGCGGCAATAAAAGGACCGATCACATTTCCAAGGCCGATAGCAGCGCCTAAAAAGCCTTGGTATTTTCCGCGCTGCTCTAATGTGACCACATCAGACACAATGATCATAGTTAGAGACGTGACGCCACCACCAGACATTCCAGCAAGGCCTCGAAATATATAAAACATGGTAGGATTAACAGCCAGTCCACAGCACAAATCTGCAAGGCAAAGGGTAACCAGAGCAGAGATATAAATAACTTTCCGACCGAAAATATCCGATAATCGCCCATAGAGCACCGTAAACACGGTGTTGGCGATTAAAGACGAAGTTCCAGCCCAGGAAATGGTATTCTCAGCTCCAAGATCGCGCGCAATTGTGGGTAATGTCACGCTGATACCATTCTGGTCTATAAAGCAGATCAATAAGGAGGTGGCCATGCTCGAGAAGACGATCATCAGTTGCCCCAACGGGAGAATGTTCGTCTGATCATGCAGAGCCTTCTCGGCCGCTTTTTGTTTGTTCATTTTTGATGCTTTTGAGAAAATCAATCAATAGCTCTCCGATTTATATTGTTTTATCTTTTTGAAAATTTGTTGACGGTATCCATTCGCGAGTCAAAGCTGAGACCCCGATTATAAAATACCTTGAAAGGACCTTGGAAAGACGATGTGAATAGAACTCTCCGTGTATTAAAGATTCAATGTTTTGAGGCTGTAGGATGGTAAATCTTTCAAACGCCAATAAAGGGGAATTTGTCCAGATAAAGGCGAGGAGAGACTGTGAAGGAATTAGTTCATGCTACAGTTCTAGTGCCGTCCATGAATCGGCTATTTATTCTAAGCCTTCATTGGAGAAGTTCGCCGCAAAATAAAGAATTGAGTCGGATGGTTCTCCGAAAAAGCCATAAAATGCTTTCATCACATCTTTATCCACAACCGGTGGGCTTCGATTCAGAGAATTTCTGAATTTCGCTGTTTGTGGTTGGCGGACCACTTCGGACATCCGATCGGATATCCGAAATACTCAATTAGTCATGATAAGCTAAAATCTAGATGAGTACAAAGATACGGTGGTATAACTAGGTCAAGTAATGAAGCGGTGTGATTAAGCAAAGTGGTTCAGATTCTAGTAGGCTGCAGCTGCAACATAAGATCTATTGACTGTCGCCCCAGGATGTTCTAGCCGATAATGGGCATCTAGGCCATCGGAACCTCCGATAACTCTAAGTGGGCCTCAATGATATCACAGCTGGAACTGCTGTCCAACCAGCTCTTCGCTCAATTTGTGCAATTTCTCGGCGGTATCGAGGTTGACAGCAGGTGGTGCTGCGATAGCGAGCTGGCAGTCGCTGAGATACACAGCTGTAGGGTCAAAGACAACTATAGCATTATGTCTGTTAGCAACATCATGAGAACGAACTATCTTGCATGAATCGTACCTGTCAATGCCGGGTCAAAAGCAGCTACGAGCATAGTAGATGCTCCCTGGTCGGCTGATCGCCAAACTTTACTGGTCTTGTCCATCACCACAGAGTCATATTCATTCAGCTTTCGACTTAGTCCCGTATGGATGGCTAAGTTTGCAATTAGTATCGAAGGAGCGCTTTGTCCAAATATCAACAAGACTTACAGCCAGGGTGGACAGCGTATGAGACAATGCCATCAGATGCCAGGTGCCGAGTCAAGTATACAGTGAACAGCACGTTCGCTCCCTTGGACTGTCCATATGCCAGCCATGGGTTGTACCCTTCAGCCTTAGCATTGAACATGGGAGGCAAGTTCTCTGGGGGTTTCTCATCATCCGGAATATCATTTCCGTCAAAGTTATAGTCGTGGAAGCGGATAGGTGACAACCGATGGCCAGCACTGGAAACATTGATGACTCGAGTAGATCCAGGTGTCGAGGATTTAGCCGCAGCTTTCAGTTGTGGCACGAGCAGGTGGGTAAACAGGAAGGATCCAATGTGATTTGTTCCAAATTGAAGCTCGATCCCCTCCTCTGTGAACTCTCTCTCCTGGGTCATGATACCAGCATTGTTGATCAAAATATCAATATGGTCAACAAGACTCTGAACTTTCGAAGCTGCAGCACGAATAGAATTCTGCGAGGCAAGGTCCAACTTGACCACTTCAATAGGCAAGTCAGGTGAGAGCTGTAGCACTTTAACAGCAACTTGCTGGACTTTGGACTCGGTACGCGAAGCTAGAATCAATTTCGCGGGGCCTTGACTGCCTATAGACAGGGCAAGAGCTTCACCCAAGCTATCAGGGCCAACGCCAGTAATGACCACTAATTAGAAGTCAGCATTAAGTTCAATTGTCTTACAGCTGCGCAACGCACCAATCTTGTCTTTTATTTGGCCGGCAAATTCATTCGCGACCTCAGTGGCCGTCGTCTTGTCGTTGAACTCGGGATAAGAAGTAGGCATTGTGGCTTATTTGGCTGTTCACAGCGAACTTAATATCTGTTATGCCTCTTTTCAATCAGGCAATTAGGCATTAGTTATACCTCCCCATACTCCTCTTTCGGCGACAGATAGTCCTTGCTGTTAGCCCCACATTTCGATATATGAGGTGCCACACCAGCATGCGCAAGTAGAACTCAACTAGAGCTGTAACATAATTTACCTAGGTACAATAGCTATCTATGATGCTAAAGGGGTTCGAAAGTGCGGGGGCGGGGCATCAATTTCTGGGGCCCGCAAGGTTTCTCCCCACATTATGTGCACTGACTGTATTTCAGATGATTTGATTGGTGATACAACTCGGCAAGAACAAACCGAGCCCTTATTAAGGGATGAGAATTGTCTAGTTATCGGCAAATAGTAGTCCTGACTTAGCCGTGAAGTTTGGGGGTTTTTCCAGAGCCCGCCGGGATGATGCTGACATTCCTATAATTATAATTCAAAGAGCCGCGCTGGAACGTTACATCTCTCATCCCTGATCATCTGCAAACTTATCTGTACATCTAGTAGTGAATAAAACCATGGCTTCAAACTCGGCAACGGCTCCCAAGCCGACGGGGGTTAAGGTCGTAATTGTCGGAGCAGGTAGGTGTCAGCATGGTCATTCTTAAGTGGCATTCTAACAAGAGACAGGCTTTGCTGGACTGACAGCTGCAATTGAATGCCATCGTCAAGGACACCACGTCGAGATCTATGAATCGTTCCCTGGTTAGTTCAAAGCACTTGAGATTATAGCATAGCATTTCTAACGTATCTTATATGGTTAGAGCTCAAAGCGCTCGGAGATATCATTTCTTTCGGTCCTAATGCAGGTCGAATCTTCCGCCGCTGGTCCGATGGTCTTGTTGCAGATCGCTTGAAGCCACTCAGTCTGGACCTGCATGATCGCGGATTTAATATTCACAAGTGGTCCGGCGAATTGATGCACAACCAGCCTTCTCATGAGCATGATCCGGATGCCCCAGTATTCAATGGTCACCGAGGTGAATTTCACACTGTGATCTTCAACTATGCTAAGGATGACCTCGGTATCCCGATTCATCTTGGCCAGAGGGTTGAAGAGTACTTTGAAGATGAGAATGAGGCTGGTATAATCCTGAAAACTGGAGAGAAGGTAAAAGCTACTTGGCGTATTCAAATTCAACAATTTATCTAATTAGAATGCAGATCACTGCGGATATGGTCATTGGCTCGGACGGAGTGCGCTCCAAAGCGCGAAAATTGGTACTGGGCTATGTTGATAAGCCCAAGCCAAGTGGCTACGCGATCTTCCGAGCCTGGTAAGCTTTAACAAGCCATAAACCCTGCTTTGATGCATTGAATTCGGACTGATGACATTCACCAGGTTCTCAAATAAGGATATGATCAAGGATCCACGGACAAAGCACTTCTGCGACAATGGAGACACCTTCAACGGCTGGATTGGTCCTGACGTGCATTTCCTCTTCTCTACAATCAAGAATGGAGAAGACTGCTGCTGGGTTTTGACACACAAGGTCTGTTCACCCTCCCAACTCAAATTTTAAATACTTGGGTAGATCAATTCTGACAACCGAACTAGGATGATGCTGATATTGACGAGTCGTGGTCTTTCCCCGGCAAACTCGAAGACGTGTACAAAGTTATCGAAGGATGGGATCCTCTCGTCAAGACTATTGTCGAGAAGACCCCAACTGCCGCCCTGGTCGACTGGAAGCTTGTATACCGAGACCCACTGTCTCGGTGGGTAAGTGACCATGGACGTATTGCACTAGTTGGAGACGCAGCACACCCCTTCCTGCCCACCTCCATTCAAGGAGCAACACAAGCGATGGAGGACGGTGTCGTTCTCGCTGTTTGCCTAAAAGAAGGTGGCAAGAACAATGTACCAGCTGCTGTGCGGGCTTATCAGGATATCAGGTGCGTGTGACAGTTTCATTTCCAAGATCAGATGCTAATGTTCTATTGACAGATATGATCGAGTGAAGGCTGTCCAGAAGACTGGTGAGACTACCCGGGATATGTGGCACAAGGCAGATTGGGATCAGGTTGCCAAGGATCCGACTAAAATTGCGCTCCCTCGTGAAGATTGGATTTTTGCCTTTGATGCTGAGAAGAATGCCGCCGAGACATTTGATAATGTAGTTAAGAAAGCGCAATTAGTGAACTGAAGCCTTGGAGGCTATACTCCATTTCTCTTTATTATGATTGTCCATTTGTAGAATTATGTCTAGGTCCCTAGAGACCCAGAAAGCCTATGGTATATGAAAATGTTCCTCACCCGGGCCTTTCTCAATCTTCTTTGCACAATTTGACGGTTCCTTGTTTCTCTCCTCAAACACCTTATTCACTCCTCTCAATGAATTCAGTAGTTGGCCCCTTCGAATCAATAGAGGTCCTTATATCCATATTCTCGCTCACATGTCCCGAATTTTTGAGTTCTGCTTCGAGGGCGACCGTGCCAACGCATTTATAGCCACGGAACTTCCGTGCTGGCAGCTGTTGCTCAAACTAGCGAGGATCATTAGCACATTAAACTTGTAGTTGACCAGACTAATAACATACCATTTCGTCAATCTCTTCCAGTGTACGACCTTTCACTTCAGGCAGGAAGAAATAGATGTAAACCGCTGCCAGAAGCCCGGACGGGAACCATATGTACCCATATTTTGGTCTTTGAGTCCAAATATTAGCATAGATCATACGCCCAGATCCAGAAATACTCACCCCCAGCCCAGTGAATCGGGATTGATAAAGTAAGGTGCCGTGAAGGTAGTAAGCCACTAATAATATCATACACATATAAGTATTTCTGAGCCGAAATAAGTCGAGCTCGGGAGGGGAAAGAACTAACCGCACCCAAGAAGCCAATCGCTGCTGAGAGCCCAAATGTGTAGGATCTTAGCCGCTGGGATGGTAGCTCGCCGCCTGATACCCAGGCATATGGTGCCACCATTCCCTATATAAAATGTTAACTTGCGTGCGATTCATGTCAAATAACAGTACCGAGGAGCTACTTACCGTGTAGCAAATAACAAAGATAATAGACAATCCAACTATCCCCTTGCCTGTTTTTTGGGTCCCGGGATTGACTGTGTATATTACAGCAGTGATAAGCTGACTGAACGCACAAACAGTCAGACCAACAACTAGGAACACCCGCCGGCGACCAATTCGGGTGACAACGACATTGTTTATCAAGATAGCTATAACACTCATAGCGCTAACAATGCAGGTGTTCTCAAAGGCGCTACCCACATTGGCCATCTCGAAGAAATAGGTTCCATAAGCTAGTTATATTTTCGTTACGACTGTTGTAGCAATTTTGATTTTTGGGTAGTGGACACTCACCAATCATGTACATGGCTCCAGATGCTGCTTGCGTGCTCACTGCAGCGACAGACAGGATGGTCCGACGACGATCAACGGGATTGGTGAACATGTCCCACACAGAAGTGGTACTAGCCATATCCTGCTCCAGCTCAATAGCACTTGAAATTTCATCCATTTCCTCGTTAACAGAGTCTTCATCGGGCCTTAGCCAAGCCAAAGCCTTGCGGGCCTCGTCAGCTCTCTTATGCTGAAGCAACCAACGTGGTGACTCTGGAATAAAGAGCATTCCAATGGCCAGAACTGCCGGGATGATAAATACAATACCAAGAGGGATTATATAACTGTTCTTGC
This sequence comes from Penicillium taxi, assembly GCF_028828555.1. Classification (NCBI taxonomy): domain Eukaryota; kingdom Fungi; phylum Ascomycota; class Eurotiomycetes; order Eurotiales; family Aspergillaceae; genus Penicillium; species Penicillium taxi. The sequence goes on along the minus strand of NW_026643207.1, from coordinate 4,043,771 downwards.
CGTCGATTTTAGCCGTAGCGTTGTCGATGATAGAGCCGAGAAGGGAGCCGAATGAAGTCCAAAATTGAAATCCGCCAATCACGAGAGCTCTGTATCGTGCTGGAGAGCATTCCTATAATTTTCTCAGCTTCTCATAGCTCTGAAAATCACATTTCGGGTACTTGGGTAGTTTTTACCTGGAGGTATAACTGCGAAAAGGTCATCAAGAACCCATTTCCTAGTCCAATAATCAGACGCCCCGCATAGAGACCACCAATAGTATCGGTTGCCATCATGACTATGTTGGCAATATAGATCAGCAGAACAGCGATGTATAGGCTTGTCTTTCGGCCAACGTAAGTGGCAATGGGTCCTAAAGTTGTCAATTCTCTTATCAACCGCTAAAATGTAGAACGCCATACCGGCAGAGCATGATCCCACAAAAGCACCGAGGGTCATCAGCGATGATATAAGTTGTTGCGTTTCATAATCGATGTTCCATCCGATGGAAGTGGATGGGTCTCTGGTGCCAAATATCTGCAGGAAAAGTCGAGTGTTAGTGATATAATCTCCATTATCAGCACCGATTTAATGGGAGAGGGCTATTGCCTTTAAGAACCCAACCATTGCTTGAAATCCTCCAATCATGGTCAAATCAACACCATACTGAAACGGCGACATGGATATCAGCGAACATGCTACTAGTGCCTTCCAATGAAGCCTAAGGCCGTTCTTTTCTTTCTCGCCCATTGTTATTGATATATCAGTCTGAATAAGCTATCCAAAATCAGAGTAGTAATCTCAGGGTTGTAAATCGAAAGCTGGGGAAACTACTCTATATCAGTCTACGGATTTTAGCGCAACCGCTGCCTTTCCCCGGCTTCTATATGCGGGGCCGCGTGGGGAAGAGCATTTTCCTGTCCCGAGGCAGGATACTTTGTTCCTTCGATCATCGGTGCAATTGGATAGATGGAATCCCATCGGCAACATCTTGCGAGCCAGGAGATAGGTAATGTTGATCTTCGGGAGTAAAATGGTCTGTCATTACCGAAAGGCGTTTACATGTGTTAATGGAGATCGATTTACTGCTTGTGTCATATCACATTCCTCTGAAAGTAAGCAGCTGGTTGTTTATTCATATATAACCCCAAGTATTGGATAGATTACGCCCTTCATGGGTTTATTTATTTGCTTTCAAGTTGACAGGAAATAAAACTTCTGTATATTTATATAGCCAGACTGTCACTATTTCAACTTTCAAATGGCTTTCCAGTAATCCCGTGGCATAACTGAGAATTTCAGTGTCCCCAGAGAGAGGAGGTAGAGATCGGCTTGTAGTCTCCTAGCAAGATGTGGGGTAAAAGGCCTGAACGCTCTCTTATTGGGGTCACTGGTACATTGGATCCGAGAGTATTAGTAAGCTTTTAGATGTTCTTTTGACATTGAATCGTGAAGTAGAATCTTGCGACGTCAGATAATAACCTGGAGAAAAGTAAACAGAAATTCAAATTGGTATCAAACGAGAAAAGAAAGAAAAAAGCATCCGTCTCTCATGTATCATTAACATCGGTACGAACGAAACGATGGTTTTTTGTCAACTCCTCAAGAGGCATCTGATAAGTAAAGATCATCATAGTGGACAGGCCGTGAAATCAATTTCTGGAGAAAACACCATACCTAAAATAGGAAACTCGGGTTCTTTGTTGGTCGAGTTAGATACAGAACTGAAATAAGGGTATTCTCAGATTCTGTGAACGTACTAAGGGTTATTTGGGCCAATGGGGACGCCAAGGCCACCAGCCCATGCACTCTGCATGACACGAGCATTGAGAGCGTTCACAGAATAACCACCATCTTCAGTAACACCATTGCTAGTAATTGGCACGCCATGGGAAGAAAGATCTGCATGTCGTACGATACTGCCTGGGTTCGGAGCTGAGTGATGAGACATGTATCCACCACCTGTAACATTTCCTTGGTTTGGAAAAAAGCTTTGGTTCATAGCTCCACATGTAGTACATGTGAATTCGATCTTGAAGTTGGTGAGAACTATCTGGGAGGCACCAGAATGGTCATTGCGGGGTTGGTAATTGGGAGGTTTGGGGTGCTCTGGGTCTAGTGGGAAAGAAGCACCAGTGTCATATCCACCACTCTGTTGTGACATTCCAATGGGGCGTGGGTCCGTATTGATATTGGATTGGACAGCTGTTCGAATTGGAGGCTGCTGTATTTGAGAGTCCTGCATGGGTTGGCCAGCTTGAGCGGCTGAAGCTGTTGATACATGAGCATGAGCATGAGCGTGAGCATGGGCTTGAGCGTGAACATGAGCTTGAGCGTGAGTATGAACGCTTGGAGACTCGCTGGAGTTCACAGTGTCATCATCGACCATCAAGCTAGACTGTAAAGGATCTGTCATCCAGCGATTCTCGGAAAGATCCTGATATGCAGGACCAGCGTCTCCTTGTGATTCAGATTGGGATTGAGTCGGCGAGTCCTGGTCATTTGTATTCATATCTAACATGGCTTGTTCATCATCATTCAAACTATCTTGTGACTGCAATTTTATTAAGGCACGCTGGGCCTGTCTCATGGAGATATCGTATCCATGATAACGCTTGACGGCATGCACGACATCCTGAGCCTTGATCCTGGCCTTCATATCAAAAAGCTTGGGAATCTCACTCAGTAGAAAACGCACATGCGACGCTTCGGAGCGAACCGGTGTTCGGGTTGGAGAGTTTACACTTCTCTGACAAAGATGGTTGTCTTGAAGGCTAGTGATATAGGTCGCATTCTTGTTGGAGCGGCAGACAACACGAAAGAAGCAATTGCCAGTAGATCTGCAGCCGATTACCACACTTTTCTTGTTGCTCCGAATCACACGAAGCTCCCAATGTTGCCTGACAGATATACTCCGTATTGCAGTTTTGAAATCCTCTAGGGATGAGAACCGCTGGCCTACCTGCAGACCCGAGGAATTTTCAGTCATTTCAACAGATCCAGCCAGAAGTCTGCAGTTGGAGAGTTATAAGTGTTGAGGATTGAATTCCATCGAGCATGTACTCCGCAGGTCGCAAACTGTAGTTTTTATGGGCTTGGATGAGCGGACACGTTGATTACAGAGCGCAATATTGTCTTAGCTGGACATCTTTGGAAGTGGATTTCACTTTGGTGTGATTGACACCAAAATCTCGAGGGGAATGCTGATAGATCGTAGGAATAGATCAAGGTGGATCTCTGGGAGTGAACATCTCTGGGGAAGCAATTCATTCTGCAATCTGACCGCCCACTTTTCTCAATCGCTCTGGCAACACTTTGACATCTCCAGTGATCACCGCCTAAATTCCCTCAGGTTTTGATTTTTCACACTGAGTTCTTTATCACATTCTACACTTATCATCAACCGAACTCATGGAGCACTTCGGCCTTTTGAGCCAGGCTGAGGAAGGTAGAATCTTGCTTCGTCACAGCCCTCGCAGCTCCCCATACTGACACTTTCACAGATAAACTCCACAAGTTACGTCTACTCAACGTCGAAGAGAAGCCCTATAAGCGCATTACAAAGCGCATCCTTGGATCCTTCATTACTCAGCCCCCTTCCCTCCCACTCACCCCTCTCCCCGAAGACTGCGACAACGCAGATGCGATCGCAGCCACCGACGCCGAGAAACAGAAAAAAATCGAGGAATGGCGCCATTTCCGCGAAGATGTGACACTTGACTTTGCTGCCTTTGAAGGCAGCATCGCCCGCATGCAATTCTTGTTGACCAGCAACGAAGAAGAGCGCAAGCGCTATGCGACAGAGAAGCTACGCATTTTGTCAACGATGCAGTCTGTCCGGGAGAATACGTCTGATCTACGCGCCCAGCTCGATTCGGCACAGAGACTTCTAGCCCTGCGAAAAGTTTACGACGACTTGGCTGAGAAGATCACGAGTAACCGTTTGTTGAAACCAAGAGAGGATCAGCATGCTAACCTTCAAAAACTACAAGTCGAGATTACCGAACTTGAAAAACAAAGCAAGGATTATGCTAAGACCTGGGCGGAGCGACGCGCGCAATTTGGTCGCATTGTGGACGAGGGCACACAGCTGCGACGCCTGATCCGAGACGAAAAAGAGGAGGTTGACCGGCGAGAGGGCATGCAAGAGAGTAACGGTGATGAAAGCGAAGTGAAAGATAAGATCAGCAATGCTAATAGTCCTCTTCCAGAGGCTGAAAGCATGACGCCTCAAAGTCAAGATGACGGTGGCAATTTGGAGGTTGAAAAGGCGTCTGGAGTTTCTGGAGCTTCCGGAGCTGGTTCACCTTTACGCCAGGTGACAAACACAAACAAGAACACCCAATTCGATGAAGATATCAACATGCTTGATGAAGGTGCTACAGAAAGCAAGCTCGCTGTCGACCGGGACATTAATATGGCAGATGAGGGTGAAATCGAAGATGAGCTCGAGGAGGGTGAAGAAGTGACTTAGACCTCTGCTCATGAGTTATCAAATGTACGAATAAGGGAGTGTGCCTTCTCAACAAAAGAAAATCCGGAAAATCAAAGAGGTTTACACATCTTGCACCCAAAACCAAACACAACCATACCAATTACATTTCAATTAATATTCCCAGTGAAGCAATGTAAACTTATGCCAGCCTACTAGGTATCATGAATCACTCTACAGTATCGTCCTCTTCTTCTCTATTTTTCATTACGTCACCTATTCCGTTTCTTCTTACATTTCTATTCCCATTTCCAGCGTTTGATTTCTCTTCTTTGAGCTCGCCTCCTAGAAAGAACATACCCTATAACCTTGAAATGCCTCCTGCTTGAGTATTTTTCATAAACCGATATACATCTCAATACTTCAATAGCTGGCTACTTCGAATCTTCTGTATAAGCAAATCTCAGGCAACGCACACAAAGTCGTGCTCACTTTGTTTATTACGAAAATAGAGCATAGGTTATATGATTGCAGGTAGAGGGACTTTTTGGATGGAAGTTCTAAATTACATGCATTTGAGACGCTAGGAACTCTTTCCAATGCGACTGGGTATTTTCGGTTTGCATTGGATTCTATCACGCTTGGTGCTTACGAGGCCGTATTGATGGCCTCATTAGCAGCGGCGATGAGCTCATTATTAGGCTCAGGCTTCAAGTTTTCCTCGGTCTGTATACATGGTCAGAAAAGAAAGAGTGAGCATCAGTAGCAACAACTACTCACTATGAGATTTTTCAAGTCCGCCACTGCATCAAGTATCTTGCCCTGCAGGATAGGGAGTAACTGCTTAGTCTCCTCGAAAGCCCGGTTCTAAGTAGGTTAGTAGTGTACCAAGGCAAATTGAGGAAGAGGTTAAGACGATACCTCTTGCTTCACAAGGTACTCCTTGTTCTCATCATCACCATCCTTCTGATCCTCGAGCTTCTTGATGCGCTCGGCTTGCTGCTCTAGCTCACGGTGGTATGAGGCTTCCTCCCTCACCAGACGAAGGACTGAAGAAGTGGTGATCTCAATCTGGGAGCGAGGGGCCATTATGATTTTGGTCTATCGAGATATTAGATGAGGGTAACAAAATCAGAAATCCGAGACAAAATGAGAGATTTGAAGATGCATAGATCAAGGGTTATCAAGATCAAGTCAGCCCATGCTGCAGCTGAGATGCAATGCAAAAATTGATCCATTTGCGTGCATGTGCAAGCACTTTGTTCAAACTGCTTAAACATGCTATAATCCATATCAACCTCACACTAACAGAATCACTTTAAACTTACTTGGATGGATTTTCTTGAATATAAGCAGGGTGTTGGAGATATCGAGAAATCGAGCCCCTCCTGATATCAAGTTTGGAATGTTTGCATTATATCACGTGGTGATAGCGAATTCCTCCGCTTTGACTCTAGAGGAACAAAGGTTTCAAGGTCATCTTTTCCATGACTCGAGATTTACGGTATCTTCTCTTGAAATACTGCATAATCCTCTTTTTCAATTCTTTCGAAAGCCAAGCAATACCTATTGAACTGCATTGTTCTAAAGATAGACTTATTATTCATAGTGGCAGAATCTCAAACAGTGCCAGATACGTCATCAAGGTTTATTGAGCAAAGACTTCAAGCTCATCTTAAGCTAAGCCTCAAGTGCACACCAAGCAATAGATTGAAATTTGAGTCTTTTTGAATATTCATACAGAGAAACACACTTAAATACTCGCGAATCATCTTATCTCATACCAGCGTCGGCCTGTTTTACAAAATCCGGCCAATAAGGGCCCGAGGCGGTCTCATAGTCGCAATCTCTTATCCGAACGTCGACTTCGACTTCTACATCTCTCATCCCAATTTGAACTTTAGAATTTGGAAGTACTGCCGTCATATCATATCATAAATTCTATTCTTCCAATCTAAGTCTTCTCTTCCTCTCATCCTCTCTTCTCTTCTTCACTTCTTCACTTCACTTCTTTACTTCTCTTCTTCTTCACCCCTCCCGTGCTCCAATGACACCTACCAAAATCCTACACTTTCTACAAGTCTTGTTACCGTCAATCTGATAATTATGGAGTCTTTCTCTTCTTCACTGGTTATGGAGTCTCCTTCTTCAAAAACTCTTGTCGAGTTGTCCTTGGCCATGGCAGTCAAACATTCGAAATGTAAGTGTCTTCATAATTTGAGTGTTACCTTTGATCCTATACTAATATTTCTTGTCTGATAGTAATCACGGATGTTGGTAAACTGCCCTATTATCTCGTCCGCCCCATTCTTATAAAAATCACCGACCCTAAACAACTGGTATGCTATAACCTTTCTTAGATGCCTTCACTTTCACCTCACTTGAAAATATCTACTAATTTCCTTTTTTCCCTTTACAGGCCGCCATTGAACGAGCATCCCCGCAAATCGCTAAATCAAGCAAGGAACTTTGGTTGGAGATAATCAAGCGCAAAGTCCCTCAGTGGGCTCAATGGCCTCTTCCGGAAAATACGACCCGATGGTATGAGATCTACTGCTACATGCTCAAGGAAACGGAGAAAGAGATCGAAGCCGATGCTCAAAAGATGTCAAAGGCATTTGACGCAATTAAGAGCACCCGGGAACTCCAAAACGTTAAGATTGTTGATGGGATCAAGAAGACGAAGCGCGTGGATAGGTCCAAGCTTGTGCCCAATGGCCGTAATATTATCGGCAAACCTTTCAATTTTGCACACAAATCAGAGCCGAAACGATCGCGCTTTGTGCAACCCACCACCTCTGCAGGTATTCCAGCTGCACGAACCCCGCAACCGATCAGACACGGGTCAACGTGCAACTATATCAGGGCTATGCCTACGAAGACCTTGCCATCTTTACCACCCATTGCAAAGAACACTCCGGCTCCCACTACACAACGAGTTACTCAAGCAGAACGGGCGGCGCACCTGAGTGCGATTGCCGAGGGAAAGCCTATCCCCAAGGCCCCTAAGCTGTTGAAGCGTCCCCCAGTTAAGCATGCCGACGCAGTCTCGGAAAAGGACCCGATGCGTACCAAGGAGGACCTAGTTCGACTGGGTCCAGCGGCACTTATATCTCGGGACAAGGCTGAGCGGGATAAGGATGACGCCCGGGGTCGGGGTATAAAACGCCCAGCTCAGGCTAGGTGGGGGGAGGCTGCCCGCAAGCAGACCAAGTTCTTTGGCTAATCTTTTTTTTCTTTCAATTTAGCCTGATTTTTTGAGCGATTTCATCTATTATTACATATTAATCTTAATAATCCTACTATCAGTATATTACCTCACATGGTTAATATCCTATATTCTTATTATCAATATCATTACCCCATATCGTTGATCTCGTTCCAAGATCACTTCTTGCTAATCTTTAGCTTCCGCTTCAATTTACCTGACCCGCGTATTTACATAATATCAAAATAAGTACATATTAAAACACCATTGTAGAACAAGGACATATTTTTTGTAAGCTTATAGGCTCCATAATAATATCGGTTACTTAATGGGGGAAGAAGAAAATCTATTGCGAAAGTCGAAGGCTATGTGAAGCGCAATCGTCAGCCCTCGAGTTAAGCGGATAAGAAATATTAGAACTATGGATGGATTAAATAATGCAGCTCCATAAATAGGTACTTTCACAAAAATGGAATTCTCTAGAACCTTTTTTTCAAATGTAAACAAGGTAAATATAATGACTAAATAACAGCCCAATATTTTGATATTTAATAGTTCTATAGTTCGATAATGAGAAGCTAAGAGGGTTCATCCAAATGAGTGCATTCGGATTCCGTAGGAAACTTGATGAAGGAAAAGTATTGAGAATAATATAGGCTTTTCAAAGTAGCAGGGCTTTAAGTGGATATCATCATTCACTTAACTGCAGCGTGAAAGGGGAGAAGGCTGAAAGTAGTTGTGATGGTGGTCCGATAGACCACGGTTGAGGGTTGATAATACTCATATTCCTCCATCTTGATGCCGTAGTAACTCAGATACCAGATCCTGTCAGTGATACGATTCGTGGGTCCGGTGTAGGAAGCAAGTCGGTAGGAAGGCTGATGGAGAAAAGTTGATGAAGAAAGAAGAATGTGGGAAATAGTAAGGGCCTCTTTAAAGTAACAGGGCTGTAGCCTAATTCACTGCCCATGTGCTTTAAGGTTCGTTTCCCTCACTCTCGCCTTGCTTTCACTCATGATTCGAAATAAGACGCATTTATGGATATCTTGAGCTGATATTTAGAAAATACTGATAGAATCAGTTCAATATGCATGAATCAAGGATATTGATGTACAAAAGGTCCTAGCTAGACCTTCCAAAGTTTGGTGGAACCTAAGAATATTGATTCCAATTACGGTGGTGTCTTCATATGCATTCATTTTGGTGTCATGCAAATGCGCAGGTCAGAATTGGAAGCTAAATGACGATACTACCTAGGTAGTTAAAACATAAACCCTAGCAGAGGTCAACCCCCGATACACCAGCAATGCAAATAGCCTAGTTGACTAAGCTTGGAGTCTACCAAGTCAACTCGCACCGCGCCTGACCGAATCAATCGCAGACTCGAATCAAATTATAATTTGATTAAAACAGTCTGGTGAGTTACTTCGTAACCCCCCAGATCACATCGCTGGAAAAAACGTGGTATCTTAAGGTCATAATTATTAGGAGGATTCACATCCACCACGCAGGGCGAGAACAAGGTGAAGAGTAGCACCACCCTCAAGGCCGTATTCGGTGGCAGGCTTGTCGTCGGCCCTAATCGGATGATAGCTATTGTCAGCTAAATTGATTTGGTAGTTGCGAGCCCTGGGCACTTGGTACTTTCAAGACTTACATTTGTTTACCACCGAAAATAAGACGCTGTTGAATGGGAGGGATTCCCTCTTGCTCTTCGACGCGCTCCTTGATGCGATGAACCTATATCAATATATTTGTCAGCGGAAGCCGTTTCAGAAGGTAACCATTTTGGCAAAAAGGCCAGTCCACGGCTTGCGCGCTATCCATAAACACGACAGCCTCCCGCGCGGACAGTAAAGATCTCACCTTGCAGTCTGGCTCAATATCAAGCTCGATCTCCTTGCCGGTGAGGGTGCGGACTCTATCAGGAAATGAGACGTCAGCTATGATTCGAGGTGTTTTCGCGCAGTTCCGATAAGGTAGAGCTGCATACTTAATAAGCATTTTGACTGGATCTCTTTTTATTTTGTTTGAAAGTAGGAAATCTGAGATAGATTCGGCAGGCGCGAAGAAGTATTGATGGTGCAGCGGTAGGAAAGGGTCAAGAAAGCCGAGTCGGTGGGGTGTGTAGTGGGGCAGCGGCCTTATTGCCTGATAGTACTAGGCAGTGAAGCAACTCAAAGAGGTCTCAGCTTTCTCTATACTTCCAGGGTGGATAACTTGTTCCCTTGAATATTTTTCTAATATAGAGCTTCTCTATATTTATATTTATATTGCCCATGCTATTTTCCTCTCCGCAGACAATTTTCCGATATGTCGGCAGAATAAGATGAAGCGGTAAGAGAGAGCAACGAATCAGCAGCCGTAAAATGTGAGATAATGGGGTCTTTAATTCAGTCGGTGTATTTCTTTTTAGTACTTCGTAGATTCATATTGATCACGTCCAAGGCTATTTATAACCTTTTATACATTTATTAAACACTTGTCCTAACCACCTTCCAAAGTTTGAATCTTACATGAAAGAAAGATTCGCAGTTGAGATTTCGTTGCTGTTTCAAGTTTTACCAGCCACAACTGGGGACGGGGTATATATTCAAGTCCATTTCCTCTTTTAAGCCTTGGGATCTTCCGGAGGTCGAAATTCTAGCTCAACGCAACGGTGCAACTGAGTATTCATCCCGAGATCATTCCAAGGTGTTTACCTAGATACCTAGGCACTTTTTTGAAAAATTCCATCATGGCAAAATCTCAAGAAGCTCCTCTCAATCCCTATCAACAGTTGATCAATGCATGTGGGAATGACTCAGTAAGCTTCATCAATTCAGCTAATTGTTCGCTGCTGATACATCAACAGAAAGCAATCCAAGAAGTTTACCAAAAGCATCGATCTCTCCGGAATGAAAAGTTCCGAAAAAAGCTCTCAGACCCTAGTTTTAGAGAATGGGCGTTCGATGAGGTGTTGGAGCAATTGCTTGCGGGGGTTGGAAACGACCCAAGAAATAATCTTTCCTTCTGGGCAAGACCACCAAAACATATCCGGGAGTTAGTCCATGAGATCCAAAAGGAGATCGCAGCCGTGGCAGGCCCATGTATGTGAATTTATTGCCTCTTACTCATGACAAGACTGACAGATCCAGGCCTCTGGCTCGTGCCCTCAGACCATCTCCATATGACAACTGTTGAAATGATGTCGTCAGTTACACCACCAATGATAGATGATACAATCAGTTTTCTCAAAGGGAGTTTGCCATTGGAGGAGGTCGTGGAATATACACACACACACAGTCCGAGGCTCGTTCGTCCGATCATTAGCTACGATGCTGCTGCCATGGCCCTGAGTTTTGTTCCGGCTTCAGGAGAGCCAGCCAGTAGGCCAGGATATACAGGTAAAGACAATTACACTTACCATCATCTGCGAAGTGATCTTTACGATATTGTTTCTTCAACTGGTCGACAGTTTGAGTCCCGGTATCTCGTGCCTTCGGCGCATGTAACTATTGCTCGGTTTGCCGTGCCCCCTGGCTACGACAAGTCAGTCGAGCTAGATGGTCTTTGCAAAAGAGCCTCTGCAATAGTTGATAAAATCGAGAAAATCAACCAGGAGTTGCAATCGGACGAGTGGAAGAGATTTGGGAATTCATCGCGAGGTGAATGGATAATTGGTCAGGAAACAGGACTTGAGCTCAACAAGGGCTCATCCTGGTATGGAAAAGGAGTAGCCCACGTTATTGGAAAGGGATTCTGATACAAATATCTAGTCATTTACAGCGAAGTGCATTTTCATTCCACAAAATATTGAAGACAAAATCATTCCTAATTGGGGTGGATGGTCCATGCACATGATGACTCAGTAAATCTGTCTAAAGTGGTTTAGTGCATACCCGAATAGGGCCTAAGCGAACGAAATCCCACAACCCAACCGTCCGCTTGATCTCTTCGACAAGCGACAATCTAACGACCACCACCGCGCTATCCGGCAAGTCAGTCAAAATGGTAAGACCAATTCGATGATCTAAGCTGCTGTTCCCTTGAAGTACCGTCCATTCGAAAATCCCGCTCCGAATTCGAGGTATTGTGTGCGATATGGAGGGTTTGAATATCTGTGCCGAACTAGAGACCGTGAGCAAGGAAATGTCGTCAATATATCATCCACCGAACGCTGCCATACGACTGCGATTCAGTTACCCCCATCATTCTCGACATTCACCATAATCGAGCATTGAATATGAGTGTGAACCGCGTGGCAATCAAGCTCTACAGTGTGAGGAGCATACGACATAAAACTAGATTGATGCGACAAGGCAAACTGAACGTTTCTCATGAAACATTCCGCCCCTCAACAAATTCTCCCTTCCATACGACCACACAACACCTTTTTAAGATCGCGAATTTTCGAAATTGGACGGTCGGGGAACCAGCAGCCGGATTTTTTCCGTTTTTTATTACCACGGCAGACCGCTTATAATATTTTTTCTTCGCGTACAGGTCAACATCCCGAAAACCCGCCGGACCTACTGCAAGTCCAAGGACTGCCACAAGCACCAGACTCACAAGGTCACCCAGTACAAGGCTGGAAAGGTGAGACTTCACCTCGGAAACCCAACCCAATCGGACAACTACTGATGCGTGATTTCAATGGATATAGGCCTCCCTGTTTGCCCAGGGTAAGCGCCGTTACGACCGAAAGCAGAGCGGTTACGGTGGTCAGACCAAGCCTGTCTTCCACAAGAAGGCTAAGACCACCAAGAAGGTTGTCCTGCGTCTCGAGTGCACTGCCTGCAAGGCCAAGAAGCAGCTTGCCCTCAAGCGCTGCAAGCACTTCGAGCTTGGGTACGTTGACTCAGTCTCATGCAAAACGCTGAGCGGATTTGAAACATGTGACATGACGCTAACATCGATTTCTTTCACAGTGGTGACAAGAAGACCAAGGGTGCTGCCCTTGTTTTCTAGATGTTCTATTTCTTTGTTCGGCTCCTGGGTTTCCTGCATTGCACGAGATACTCCGCTGCCTTTGCGGAGGACATATGATATGGGCAATGGAAAAATGAAATAGCAATTCATACCTCCAAAAAATAACTCTATGAATACCTGACGAGAATCTGTGTTTGGACTGTAGAGTTACTGGACTAGAGCTAGCATGAGTGGAGACCTACGATCTAAGATCTTAGGATCGACTTTATGCACTGCTGCCTCAATCAAAAATACCTTAACGACTGACAATTGGATCTGAAATAAACATAAGACCCTAAGTTTGACAGCCAAGACCTGCTACCTGCCACCTCGGGGGAATACCTCACGAACTGTTGTAAAGGGAAAAGCCACCCCCGCAACCCCCACGAACAACCCCCAAATGACCCAATCAGCAGGAAAGACTCGATCTTATGGCATAGCCATTTCCATTGCTAGAGTGCCTTTCATTGGCCTTTCCTGAAATGCCAACATCATACCCCGTATTGTCCCCGCATTCCCCAGATTCTTTCCACCTCGGCTTCTTTAATCAGCAGCTGGGTCACCTGTGAAGGGGCCACACTAGACATGTAACGCTCCCTCGGTTAATCGGACAAAGACCGTGCTGCAGACGCAGATAATCAGGTTTATCAAGATGGTTCTCCTGCATGAAAGGATGCGCTTCAAATACCGGCTCTTGTCCCTCGATGTCTGTTCTTTAGCACACTATTCTTCAGTATTACTGTCCTACAAAATACACCATGGCGCTGTGGTACTCCCTAGGAATTGCCTTTTTTGCTGCTATCGGCACATTTCTGTTTGTATGCATTCGATGTAGGCATGGTTGTGTTGTGTTACTTGACTGACTATACAATGTAGGGGTTTGATACAGGCATTGCTACAACAAGTGAGCCCTCAATGAGTCATGAGCTCAAGTTATAGAGCTTCAACTAAAAAACCTGACAGCCATCGCCCACCAAAGCTGGATTAACTATATGAACAAGCCCTCAAATGGACTCACAGGAGCCGTACGTATCTAGTCTTAAAATATGCTAGTGTAATCTTTCCACAACCAAAGAAACTTGGAAAGCTTAAAGATATCCCAGGTTGTTTCAGTCTATATAGCCGGTGAGGCACTCGGAGCCCTAACCCAAACGGCAGTCGGCGACAAACTAGGACGAATCCGATTTATGCAGATGATGTGTGTTATTGTAACGATTGGCACAGTCATCCAAACAGCCTCGATAAACATAGGAATGTTCCTGGCCGGCCGCGTACTAGCCGGATACGCAGTGGGGTATGTCAAAAAAGTGAAACAGAAAGCGCCAAACAAAACCTTCATGCTGACTCGCTCCAGAGGATTGGTTGCCACAGTCCCCATCTATCTTAGCGAAATATCCGACCCTCGTTACCGCGGGCTTATAGGCGGGATTTCAGGTTGCGGTATCTCCTTCGGTACAATGGCATCTAACTGGGTTGGATATGCCTGCAGCTATGCCCCATATGGACCCGTTCAGTGGCGTCTCCCACTTGGGATTCAGATACCCTGGGGCATCATCATGTTCATTGGTCTAGCGACGTTTATGCCAAATTCACCTCGACAGCTGATCCGCAATGGAAAGACTGAACAGGCCATGAATGAGTTCGCCCGAATCCGTCGTGGGCTGCTCACGCATGAGATGGAACAGGAATTTTCTCTCATGCGGGGGCAAATCGAGTATGAGATGGAGAGGGAGATTAAATCGTACCGGGAGATCTTTATAATGTTCCGGTCTCGGGTTTTGGTGTACGATCTATTCCCGTCTATGAATGGTGATATCTGGTACTAACTGTGATTATAGGTCTATTGCTGTGCAGACCATGACATCTCTCACTGGAGTAAATGTGATCCAATACTATCAAAGTGCGCTACACTCACTTCGTTTTGGCCGTTGGCAGATGCTTATCTCTTTCTAGCTATTTTGTATAAGTCTCTGGGAATCGGATCTCACAGCATCCTCGCTCTCGCAGCAGTATATGGAACAATAGCTTTCATTTCAAATTCCATCACGACAAGATATTTGACAGACCAATGGGGCCGTCGAAAGTACGTGGCGTATAACAAATAGATCGATCAAGGCGCCACTAACAAATAACGTTGCATAGGATGATACTCACTGGTTTAGCAGGAATCGTTCTCATCGAGATCTATGCAGCAGTAATGCAGCGAGAATTCCAAAATACAGACAATCGTATTGGAAAGGGATTTGCGATTCTAGGAATTTATCTCTTTGTTGTTTGTTACTGTGAGTTTACACTCATTTGCCGAGAATTTGTCACTCACCACTATTTAGATGGTATGCTCAATAGTACTACATGGCTCTACGGTGCAGAGGTACTACCTATCGCTCTACGAAGCAAAGTCATGGGGCTTGCGGCTGCATCGCACTTTATTGTCAACGTCGCAAGTAAGGTCAAATAAATACGAACCGCATACACGCTGCTAATACGATGAACAGTAACTGAAGCTGGCCCAGTCGCCTTCTCAACCATCCATGAAAATTACTATTATGTCTTCGTGGCATGCTCCGCCTTTTTCTTCTGTGTGGCCTATCTATACTTCCCGTATGTGACGAACCACGTACATAGAGATACACCGCCACTAACACTGTCTAGGGAAACCAAGCAAAAGACGCTCGAAGAAGTTGCAGCTGCATTTGGAGATAAGGTCATATTGGCAGATGCAGGACCTAAGCGTGGGTCAATGGATTGGCAGACAGAGCATATCGAAAGGTCGGGTACACAAGCTTGAAATTATTACCTTGGAAGGTCAGACATGTGCATTTGCAGTATCAGCTACCAATAAGTCAACTCAATTTGAAACAGCGGTAGAAAGATAAATATTGCATTTAATTAGTCATTGAATGGGACACTCAGAGTTCATCCTGAATCAGCCGTTACGGATCGCTAGAACGCATGGTGTCAGAACTTCCCACTCCACTTAAATATTAATTCTAAGTCCGAGCATTCTATTTAACCTAAATTCAAAACAATGGGGCTATTGCAATATTCCCATGATGAGCTAGAAGCTGAGAACCAAATGGAAGTTCAGAACACGAACAGCCACAAACATCCACAAAACTCAATTGTACGAGATACGATCCCTATGACGATCGTCGGGAATATTACCAGTAGTGATTAAAGACAGATTGAAGATGGGCGTTCACACTAGTCATCACTTGTAATACTTTGGTCAGTCCTCGCACTATTCGGTATACGTCAAAATTGTGTGAATGGCCGGCACTGATGTCCGCGGCTAGATTAACCCTAGCTTGCAGGAGCCTCCTCGCCAAATACATAAATACGCAAAATTGGGTACACTCTGGGGAACGGAAGAGGCCCATGTAGCAAATTAAATCTCACTCAAATGAGTTAATAAATTAAAATAGTACGACGTAGATATACAACGGGAGGTAGAAATGATACATCAACTCTAGCCCTCAGCCCACCACTCGTTTCTCCGCACACTACATTCTCCGTTTACCATATTGTCGGGGCTCCCAATGATTCTTAAATCCCGATTCTGACATTAGAATGTCTCCGAGCATTGAATTCCCCAAAACAGTAGGTCCCTTAAACAGTAGAATGTTCCTAGGGCCACAGGGGTTCCCGCCACAACAAAAATACTGCGGCAGAGGAAAATCACCACAGTAGTCCCAGGAGTGGGGAAACACGGAATGCGGAGCTGTGGCTGAAGTGCAGCACCAAGCCAGCAAATCAGGGCTTCTTTTGTTGACTAGGAAAACAGAATAAGAAAGCAGTCTGGGTCTTACTCTGTCAGTATAGATTCAGCAGTTCCAATATTAACTTTTAATAATGTCATGTCTAATTTGGCCTAGTTCTCCTCCATGTCTTCTTCTTAACTCTTCCTTTAAATGACACTTTTGAATAAGGTATTTAGCCATTTATCCTTGAGGATAAAGATATAGATGTCCCTTGATTATGTTACCCAGGAAGGGACAGAGATATACCTAGGTAAATTTATATACGGTATGTCATAACTAACCCTTATATATACATATACTCTCGAAATACTCAATTGTATATAAAGATTTAACATGGTATATCACCGTATATGGTAACTGGTCAAAATTTGAAGTCGATGTGACTGATAGACTGACCGCCCAGATATCAGCCAATGGATGGTAGCCACTCTGCCTGTCAAGAATGTCAACACCATTCCATTCGCACCTCAGAATTTCAAACCACTACTACCACCGCATCTTAAGAGATGTACACTTTAAATTGAAATTTATAGGATATGACAGCCTAGAATACAATTCACAGATATACTAGACTGACAAGAGCTCTGGTCAAAAAGTAATTACTGAAAGAGTGGACTTTGACTGGAACTGGAGATTTTTGATGCAAGGTAGTTGACCGCCCACCTCCAACAGCCAATAGTAGCCAGATATTATGCATTTACATAAGCAAACTCCGTTATCTCATACAAAAGATAAAACTTGAAATCTAAAATGGTGGGAAAATACATCCGGGATCTCGGGATTTGCTCCTCACTGCGATCTGCATTCCGCTTTGTCCTCTCACAGCAAGTGGTGGCAAGGGGGTTCACGCACTTTTTCGATTCAAAAAATCAGGGCCACGATCCGATTTTCCTTAGTGGGAATCCCGGGCTGAGGTCAAAGCATTACAGATTCCAACTTCCATTGGACTACGTAGGATCCAACTGACTCTCTTTCGCCGTCAACTCCTCTCAGGATACATATATCTAGATCTAATCCCTTCTATCTAATGCTCAATGCTCAATGCGAAGCTGCTGCCGTTTTCTAAAGCCGAATCCGACTTCCCAAGCTCTTCCAGGACCCTCTCGCGCGCAATGAGATCCCTGCATATGTCCCGAAAATCATACTAGCTTTTTTGTCCTTCCAAGATAGGAGCTTGCAATCTCTGATCTAATGGATCGGTTGCTCGGCTCCCGTTTAACAACCCTTGATTCGTTGATCCCTTCTTATGGAAACGTTGGATATTCTAGATGTTCTCCACTTAGCATACACCCGGTGCCCCGTATGCCTCCTGTCAACTCTCTTGGAATCCAGTTGACCCAATCGTCTGTAGAAGAAAGGGGCATACAGCTGTTGCCTCAAAAAACAAAAAAAAACCCCCAAAAAAAAGAAAGAAAAAAAAAAGAGAATAATGGATATGTTGTTTTCTGTTTATATCGCAACTTAACCGGTGAGTTCTTCCAAGTCTAGCATGACCGCATCGTGCTTTCAATTATTTGATAAACTTAAAAGCATGGCCTCTTCCCCTCTAGACCTTTAACTTATGACTTGTTTGTCCCAGACTTCATGGGTCTTCCCAAAATTCTAAGTTGATCTTAATAACGGGGAAACGGCCCACATCTCCATTCCATTTCCATCTCTCCAAGCTTGGACTGCCTTACTCTGCTCCACCGAGAATTGGAAGCCAACCCGACCAATAACTCTCATCATGTCTTCATCCCGCTCATCCGGAAAACGTCTCCCTATCAGCTGTCAAGCATGTCGAACTAGAAAGATCCGCTGCTCACGAGATGGTCGCCCATGTCAAACATGTGTACGACGTGGCCTAGGGGCTGAAGATTGCGTCTACCTTGGCCAGCCCAGACTATCAGCAGATCATACTGTAACTGGGGATACAGCAGTCCAGAATGAGCTTCTCGCTCGAATTCGAAATCTGGAAGGGATGTTGCAGAAGCAGATGAACACACAGGATAGTACAAGTGCAAGTGACGAAATATCACCCTTCTCTGGCAGCTTCTCGGACTCTGGGTTTGACGGGATGAACTGGAGTGCGAGCAATGCAACGATGGGTAGTATTGGTAATCTACAGACGTCACCATCAGGCCATGTTCGCTATGTGCCCATTGCCTCCCTATGGGAATCCGTGGTTGCAACGAGCCCCGCTGCGGAGTGCTTGCGAAACTCAGACTCAGATGTTACGGACGATGACGACCTACATATTCCCCTACTGCGAGATGCGACTATCTCACGTGTGGATCTCTTAGCACTTCTTCCACCCAGTTCGCAATGTGATGCCCTTAAGGATGTATACTTCCGGGTCTTCTCGCCCGTCTTTCATCTGCTGCATGAAATGACCTTTGACGCAGAGTATCAACAATTTTACCATGATCCGGGTAGTGTGTCATTGGCATGGTTGGCTTTACTATTTGCCATCCTCGCCATCGGGGTGAGTGCGCTTGACGATGACGATCCCCTCCTCCAGGATCTGGGAAGAGAGAGGACGGTCAGTCGCAATATCAAGGTGCTATCTGCACGTTATCGATCAGCTTCGCTCCGCTGCCTTGCAGCTGATAGTGTGATGACTCGACACTCTATCAACTCCTTCCAAACGTTAATCCTTGTGAGCTACGCACGGCTACATCGAGGCTTGACAACTTGGACTTTACTCGGGCTCACGCACCATATTGCCATATCCATGGGCTGTCATATTGATCCTGATAGATTCACACTCGGATTGATCGAGCGAGAGGAGCGCCGCAGAGCCTGGGCTTGCTTAATGATTCTTTTCAGTATTCAAAATACCGCATTTGGTAGTCTCAACCAGCAAATGTTCGCACAACAGGTGCGAATGCCAGCTGACGTGGATGACATCGACCTTCTTACTACTCCCTCTCTACCCTATGCATCCGACTATCTTTCCTCATGTTCACCAACGACGGCGCGACCCACCCAGACGACTTTCATCCTGTTGAACATCACCCTCTACAAACTCGCCAGCAAAGTCTGTGAAAACATCTTCAACCATAATCATCCCGCCCGAACCTCCGTGATACAACTGGAAGCGGAGATCATAGCATTTCGCGATAATTGCGACACACGATATCAATCCAGTAACAACGAACCCCTACCTATGTACCACCGGGCCAACTTTCAGATCCTCTACGGCCAAATCCACCAGCTCCTTCTCCTTCTCTACCGTCCTACTCTATGCCGCTTTCTACAAGGAGAGATCACCCCGGAAACATGCTCGATACGATCGAAATGTATGGAATCAGCGAAGGTGTCCCTCAAAGCCTTCCAAACCCTCAACGACTCTCCAGAGTTCGCACATTACAGATGGTACGCAAGCGGCCTCGCTTCATTTCGTGCCTTTCACGCAGCAGTAGTGCTCGCTATCGGCCTGCTGAACCCAGACAGTCAAGCAGAATTCGACCGGTCCAAAGATATCCTAAATCACTCACTGGAACTATTCGCTGCACTCTCTGTCCGCAGTATGTTTTGTAGCAAGGCCGTCCCCGTAGTGCGACAAATCATGTATGTCACTGAACTCCCCAAACTCGTATCCTGCGCTAGTTTACTAATCAATCCTGGACAATCAGCGAGGTCACATCCAGCCAATATCAGCAAGCACAACAAGAACAAAATTTACCAATGCAAAGTCAATCCCGTACCTCGTTCGCTGCAGCAATACCCATCACCGGTTCTGTACCAGATGGCTACTCCCTATCGCATCAATCGCTATCACCTGTACCAACAGCCTCATCTTCAGCAAGCGACATAGGCGGCCCATCACTATCTTCAAGTTTCGGCATGCAACTCAATCCTCAGAATTGGCTGGTCCCAAATTCGGTTCCGTGGGATACAATAGGGTCCACGATAGCGACTCAATACGGATTTGAGCGAATGCAGGGATCTGCGAGCCTAAGTTGAGAGTTATTGAAGATTCTCTCAGTGTTACTATTTTTCTTCTCTATATATGTTATCCCAAGGTTTCAGAGGGCTTGAAATCCGGGTTAGATGGGACATTTCGGGAGATTCCGTATTTTTTCCAGTGTTTAGTCTCCATGAAAAGACTATGAGGAATGAATTCATATCATCATCCGGACCATCATAAGCCCTGCCGGGCTAGCTCAATCGGTAGAGCGTGTGACTCTTAATCACAAGGTTGGGGGTTCGACCCCCCCGTTCGGCTATTCCTACTACGAACCTTATAGAGCATTCTATTTTTTTTTTTTTTTTTTTTTTTCGGCTTCCATTATAATAACGGGGAAAATGTAATTTTCATATAGATGTCTATTTCAATTTCTTTTTTAATGTAATTATTCGAGGTCGAAGGCGACGTCTACAGGGCTATGTGGGTTGCTGGATATCATAATAGAAAAGCAGTGGTGTCGTAAAACAGACTTTGTCAGAGATTATATAATTGCCTAGCTGCTCATTTTCAAGCTTGATCACCTTGGATCAGAATACTATGAGTCCTTCTGTTACATTCAGAACCGTGGAAAAGGACGAGATATTCATGGAAAATTCGCGAGCTTAAAAATTAAGGTTAACTTTGTGATGTTATTGGCCCAAGCAATGAAGTGGGCCTGATTATGTAATTTGATATGAAAGTTCACTTTTGTAATTGTCTTCCACTTGTATTTCCATCAATCGAGCACCTATTATTAAATATGCCGGACTATGTCAATTGGCAGAGCATGAGTTCCCTAATTCTCAAAGTTGGGGGTTCGAGCCCCCCGTTCGGCGTTTTTATATCAGCGTTTCTTGTTTTGAACGGCCTGAGGCTGCAGTATAAGACGCCTAGGCAGTTTGACTTTCGCTTTATTTATTTCACGTCACACCATTTGCCAAGAATTAGTGATTTATGAAATCTAAAACACTCTTTGCAAGTGATAGATCCTGCGAAATGAGAAGTCACATTCACATGAATATTGTTGACTGAAATAAAGTGCTGCATTCTCAGCCCCAACCTTTACCCCTCCTGGCGGTCATTAGAAACGCGAGACTAACATGGTCCAATTATATCCAGCAGAGAAAGGGGCCATGCTACTCCCCCGTACAGCCCCCTAGCAGTCCTTTGACAGGCAACATCTACTTGGTCATATACTAACCAATTCCTAGCCAATAAGTTTAGTTACCTTTCACTCCGCATATACGCATTTGGGATTTCATCCGCAGCTGTTTCATTCTGTTTCAAGAGAGAGGCGTCTTTGATTATCATGATTTTATATGCGCATATACGTATCGATACATCTGATATTGGTATTCGC
Organism: Penicillium taxi; assembly: GCF_028828555.1. Taxonomy (NCBI): domain Eukaryota; kingdom Fungi; phylum Ascomycota; class Eurotiomycetes; order Eurotiales; family Aspergillaceae; genus Penicillium; species Penicillium taxi. The sequence continues at coordinate 4,022,150 of NW_026643207.1, read as the reverse complement.
CTCTATGCACGATCTGTGACACGACATCTGCAACGCTCCTACCCGAGACGGCATCAGATACTCGAGAGTAATATAACGGCATATCATGCGGAGGACACGTAGATATCAATAAGTTTATACCGAGTGAGTTCAGTCCTCGTCACACAAAACCCTGATAAGAAGAGAAAAGCTAGAAGTTGCAAGGATGCAGGTAGTGTTTTCAACCTATACCATCCATGGACCGTTAGTATAGATGTGGCAAAAGAATGAATTAAGCATAGGATTAACGGGAATAGCGCTTTGGTCTCACCTTTCCCCAATCCCAAGCAAGTTTCAAGTTTAAAAAGGGAAGTTCAATCAAAGTCGGTCATTCAGATGACATAGGTCCACCTAGTTACGATAATGTATGATGGGGGCTTTTGGAGGAGCCGTTGACGTCATCGGCCAGGGCTGATTTATCAAACATCTTACGGAGTACGGAGTACCTGGGTATAGCGAATAGTAGTATATCAGGCAACCTGGAGTTGAAAGGATGAGGGGGCTCGTTTCAATCTGCCTAGCGCCCGGGTTATTTCAACATAGGTGTGTATTGCGCGTTGCTCATTGTGCATGGATGCGGTGAGGAGTCATCGAGATAACCCAAGTCTGACCACTTGGCTGACTTGCATCATCTAGCGCCCAGGAAGTATTAAAGATAGCTCGTATTGGGGCGATCCATATGCGAACCTTGGTAAGTGTGAAGCATAACCAGTCGAGTTAATGATGTTCCATGGATTCGAGACGGGAAGTAGACAAAGAAGTAAACAGTCAGCAGTAGCGACTATCGAGTATTGAGATAGCGTACTTTTTATCTCATCTTTCTCATTCATTTATCTTCCTCTGTCCCCTCAACTTCCTTCCATTCAACTTTCTCTTCTCATTCTCATCTTTGATCTAAGTGAAGCTCGGAAACTCTCTACTTGTTACTCGGATCTAAAAGTGGGGTCCTGAAGAGGATCTCATCTCGATTTTATTATTCGCTGTCTTACAATCTCCTACAATTTCCCTCCGAGGCAGATCCTTTATTCATTTTCTATTACTTTCTGGAAGTTCCCCAATCGGATGAAAGGTGCCGCGTCCGGCATATCCTCTCCATAACCTGCTTGTCATACTTGCTTCTGCTTCTCGTACCCCACTTGTCTGCGGCCCCCTCCAATTCCCTGCCCAACTGCAAGGTCACTTTATTTGAGCCCCTCCATTTCCCCTCCGAATCACATCTCTCAGCTTCTTCACCTTTTCCACTTTTCCATATTTCCATCTCACTCTTGCCCACAATGTCATCGTACAGCTACAGAGGAGAGCACTGGGATGATCGTCCCGTCACTATCAAGCGTTACGTCATTCCCTCCGAAGAGCGGGAAGAACGCCGGGAATTCGAATCTAATCGCGAGATGGTTATTCATCGCAGAGAGTCTGATGAACCCATAACAATTCGCCGATATGAACGAGATATCGAATACGACATTCCACGTCGATATGATTATGATCGTGAGTACTCCTTCCATAGTCTCGACTTGGAGAGACCGCAAGCGCAACCAGCAGCCGTTATGCGCGAACAATCAATAACCCTTGATAAAGTTCGAACTTCATTTAGTCCCCGCGACTCCGAATATGATATGATTCGCCGCTCAGAAGTGGACGAAGATCCCTACTACTATCACCGTCGCCACACCCAATATGACGAGCGTCGCTCACGTCGGGACTTTAGCCCCGGTGAAACGATCTCTACTCGCCGCAGAGACCACGACCGAGATTATAGCAGCGACGATAGCATGGTTTACGTTCGCAAGGAGACCCGCAAAATTAAAGAGGATCACCACAAGCGCCACTTGGCTGAAGGTGCTCTTCTGGGCGCTGGTGCCGCAGAGTTAGTTCGTCACCATCGTAAGCGTGAAGGTGAAGAAGTGAGCCACGGGGTGAGCCATGCCGTAAGGACTGCCGGTGCCGGTGCTTTGGGCGCTGTCGCCATCAACGCTGCTGGGCAGCTCCGCAAATATTATCGAAGCAAGAGCCGCAGCAGACACCGCTCGCACTCATTTGGTGATGACTATCATCGCAGCTATCACACCAGTCGCGGCCGCAGCTATCACACCAGTCGCGGCCGCAGCCGCTCACACTCACGCCCTCATGCGAAGACCCTATTGGAGCTGGGCCTCGGCGCTGCCGCCGTGGCTGCGGGTGTTGCTGCCCTTCGAAAGAGTAACAAGAATAACAACGACGAGCGTCGCAGTCGCTCACGCACTCGCTCTTGGTCTCGCAATTCTGGCGGTGTGAGCACCACCCGGACGGAGGAGACCACCGAAACTGGTCGCAGCGAGTCACAGCGTCGAAAGCACATAGCGGGCGCCGGTCTGGCTGGCGCTGCAGTGGTTGGTCTGATTGAGCACGCAAGAAACCGCTCCCGATCTCGCCACGGTAGATCTCGTTCCAAGAGTCGTGTCAGAAAGGCTCTGCCAGTAATTGCGGCTGGTCTTGGTACTGCCGCGGCCACGGGTCTTTACGAAAAGAAAAAGGCAGAGAAGGAGGTGAGGATTGACCGACGCCAGTCTAGATCTCGTAGCCGCCGTGGCTCGCCTGAGAGATACACCGAGACTTCTCGCGAATCTACAAACTTGATCGAGTATGGCAGGGATCCTGTGACTGGAAGCATCCCAGCTGAACACTACTATGGTGCTCCTGCCAGTCCTGACGGCGCTTACTACTCGGATGGGTTCGACCGACGCGAGAGCCGTCGCAGCCGTAGCCGCAGCCGTGTTCGATACAGCAGCTCTTCCGGCGAAGAACGCCGCTCTCGAAGCATGCACCGTAGCCGCAGCCGCTCGCGCGCACCTTCTGAGGCAAGTTTCGGTGCTGGCCTAGGCCATACTCGCAGATATTCGCGGGATCGTGGCCTGGCCGAAAGGGACCATTTCCGTAAGTTACTCTTCCTTGATTCAGAAGGCTTTAAACTCATCGATCAGACAGATGATGGTCACAGAAGTGACCCCTATGAGGAGTCCTATAACCCTGCTCCTTTTTCGAATCCCTCGCCGAATACCTACCAGCCGTACCGACCAGCTTCCACGCATAACTACTATCCCAACAGCAACTACTTCCCACCCCCTCCCCCTTCAACTGGCTCGACCCCTAACCTCCACTACAACCCTGCGGATTATCCTCCTCCGCCGGGTGCAGGTCCGCCGCCCCAGCCATACAGCTCAGGGGCTCAGGGGTATGCTGAGGCATATGCACGGCCACGGGGGGTTTATGAGAATGTGAGTGCTAGACAGAGATTCTACTCTACGGATCAGCACCACTTACATGGTGGGTTCAATGAACCGAGTTCGTAACCTTTTGAAAAGCAGTAGACTGACTATCATCTCAATTCACAGGCTTAAGGACTAGATCCCTACCGCGATCTGGTATTCAGCGTCACCATGATTCGTCCAAAGGCGTTAAATTTGACTTTTCGCGGAACTCTTCCGCGAGTCTTCAGGATCCAGGATACGAAACCGATGATAGTGATACTACCATCCATCCTCATGAACACCGCACTCGCCCTCATCCACCTCGTCACCAACGCCGCCATCACCGTTCCTCATCTGTGCCTTATTCTGCAACACCTAATCACCCATCCACCCATCGTTCTTCCTCGTCTCATTCACAGCATCAACATCGATCGAAAATTACAGAAAACGAGCCTGAATCTGACTCGACAGTAGAGATTCTGCCAGACCGCTTCGACAAGAATGGTCATCTCATTGAAGAGAGAGAACATTCCACCCCTGGCAAAATCGAGGACTTCGTGAACAGTCTCAGCTCAGCACTCTTCAGCTAGCCTGGACTGTGGTTCTCCCTAGACTCGAATCTTTATCTCTTTCTCCTACGTCTTCTGTTTTTTTTTTTTTTAATTCGTGATTTATCTATGACTTATGCCTGCTCTCAATGATAACGACTATGACTCATGACTTCTTCAGACTTGTTACTTCGATAGTAGTAGTTTGCAGGGAAAATACTTCGTACTCTGTAGTATGGAGAAATTGAATAATATTTCATGCTAGAAAGATACCAACCTAGTGTAGGTAATCTCCTAAGCCCTGATGATTATCATCCGCTCCCAAGCAGTAGTATAGTTATGTCAATATACGCCAATGAGTGATTCTTTAGCTATGTATACCCTGTCCAAATTTAAAATCACCAAGGCAAGACATTATGATGGACCGGATATGAAAGGTTTTGATAGAAAGACCTTACCAGCGGGTGTCATCAAAGTTAGGTAACCTCCTCAATCTGCTTTTGAGCTCAACCTCATCAGAACTTGCTTCACCTGCTACTTACGCATATCAATGATATCATTCACATGCATCCTCTATATACCTAGGGAGTACTTTTGGGAGCAAGACCTTCAAATCCGCGATTCTATTCGCAAGGAATATTGCTGTACCTTTGAGTAAGGCCTACCATCTATCCACTCTTGTTGATCATTACAGCTAGTTCATTAATGAGAGACTGGTAATCCCAGGTCCAGATGTTTCTACCATGTTAAATATTATATATGATGGGCTAACCAGAAAGACACATAGTTATCTCAGGGCTCTTGCTATGACGAGGAGAACTAGGAAAATGGACCAATACAATTTATTTTTTAGTATAGACTACTCATAATGGCCTAGAGAAATTCCGTAAGCTTGTGCCTTAATAACATTCAGCGGATGTTTAAAGCAGAGTGAACTTGCATGGCGTGAAGATGAAAGATGGGACTTCTGGAGAGACCATCCTCACACTTCGGGGACTCACCTTTTCAAACCCACGAAGTCTTGGACATAGTAACACTCTCCACAAGGCACTACAGTTGAATCCATTACAGCATGTATTTAGCAATTAAAAATGGCGTCGGAGTCACACAGACAAGCTAAAAACTGTACCAATGGTGTAGATAATTGACGTGATTCTCTCACTAGTTAATCCAATCAGCTGTAGGTTATAAATCTATGCGCATTCAATCAGCTCAACCTTGAGCTATGCATGCCTACTGGTATCTTCCAGCTACTAGTCTGTACTACAATGTGGGTTTCTCTATTGCGTGCTATAACGTCTATATCACCAAAAGCATGGAACCATCTCCCCGCACGCAGTATAGTACCCACATAGGTAGCAGCTTTAGTATAAATAAATCCAACGTGGCATTCGTATGTCATTTTCTTCACAACATTGGAACTATTCAGACATACTCTCAAAGTTATTGAAATCAGACACCCGGGCCACCTCTTTCGCAATGGGTAGTATAGCAACAAATACATTTGAAAATTTCCCAGCGGGTGGATTAGGTGAATTATAAGATTGTCCTGGCCACAATCCCTAACTAATTATGAAATATACTATCAGACCACCTCGCTGGAGCGATTTATCAATTCATAGCCGACACTGACACCAACAGAACTGACCTTCTCGTGGGTGTATTCAAGACGGACGAAGGGAAGGCCTACATTCAGCCTACTGTGAAAAAGGTACAGGCTCTCTAGTGACGATTGGCATACCAATTATCTGATTATTTGGTACTTTTAGGCAAAAGAGATAATATTTAGTGATCCGAATTGGCATCATGAATATCGGATGTCGGCCCTAGGTTCAGAAAACTACAGGAACTTGAGCACCAAGTTGCTTTTTGGGACCGATCATCGTCTTGTGAAAGAGAAGAGGTAAAAGAATGCTCGCGGGATTGAAGATATATATGCTAAATCAAGTCATCAAGGATCATTACTACGCAAACACTTGGCGCGTCTGGTGGGTGCCATGTTGGAGCTGTGACATTGAAAAATCACTACGGACCTTGGAAAAAGACTGGAAATGCCGAGATTTTCCTACCAAATGAAACCTGGTTGAATCACCCTCACGTATTCCAGGCTGCGGGGATCAAGCCTACTTTTATTCCCTACTTCAGCAAAAAGACGAACAAATTCGACTTTGAGTCTTTTACGGCCGCCATCAAAGCATTGCCAGCTCAATCTGTCGTTCTCCTACAGTCCAGTGCCCAGAATCCCACTGGATGTGATCCTTCACCGGAACAATGGAGTGAACTGGCCAAGATCTTCTCTCAACGCGGCCATTTGGCATTCTTTGACGCGGCATATCCCGGCTTTGCGTCGGGGGACATCGATGCCGATCTTGCAGGTGTCCGTTTGTTTGCCGAGCAGGAAATCCCTCTTGTACTTGTATCAACCTACGGTAAATGCTTTGGGCTTTACAGCGAGCGTGTGGGAGTTTTATCTATTGTTGTTCCAGATGTTGAAGTGGGGAAGAAGATTGAAACCCAATTAAGACTGCTGGCACGGGCTGAAAATGGCTCACCACCTGATTTTGGACCCAAAATTGTCGAAACAGTTCTATCAGATGAGAGTCTGGAACGCAATTGGAGACAGGAAGTACGTGGTATGGCGATTGGACTTAAGAGTCGCCGGTCTACGCTAAGAGCGGCTTTGGAGAAGTTGGAAACTCCGGGTGACTGGCAGTATATCACTGACCAGAATGGAATGTTCTCGTAAGATACTTCCAGCTTTTGAGATTGAGTATGACTGGTATAGGGTTCAATGCTGACCTTTCTTAGATATGTTGACTTCTCCCTAGAACAAGTCAATCTGCTCAGGAACAAGCATCATGTTTACCTTCAGGATTCTGGGAGAATATCCATCGCGTAAGTTCTTTGATTATACCTACAAAAAAGTTTTTGCAATCTTGGAAGCGTTGAAGTGGACATTTTTACTGACATATCTCCTAGTGGACTAAATCATTTCAATATCGATTACACTGCTCGCAGTATCAGTGATGTCATCAAATCAACAGCCCCGAGGTAGAACCCAAAAGACATTGGTATGGTGCAGGGCAGCAGTCCCAGGACGGCGGCTCTAGCAAAGAGTTCAACTTATAAAATGTCCACGATTCCAACATTCCAATGTCAATATACTCAGGAATTTCATCAGTACCAGTCAAACTGGACAGAAGATTACTTTGAAATAAAGATTATTAGCAGGTAATGATAGTTTTACATGAGAAGACATCTTGGAAACTTGGAATTTAAGTATCTTTGGTAGCATTTGAAATAAAAGTAAGAGCTCGATGTTAACCAGACAGTGAATGTTACCTAAAGCCCTCTCTATCTGAGCAATGCCGCACCAAAGAGAGCACAAGCAACTGTGTACAGGGCTAGCCCCCAGACACCAATTTCAGGGCTCATAGGAGATACCAGATGACTCGCAGCTCCCTTGCTGGGTGAAGAAGTACTCTTTCCTGTAGTATCTGTATCGGTAGCATCTGTGCCGGTAGCAGTTCCAGCAGTAGTTGCCGTATTTGTTGCCTCGACGTTCTTCTTGTTATATGGAGCCGGGGTAATGACAGTGACATAGCTCGGGAATATCGAGAATGTGTACGGATCTGGAGCACTTGTAATGCTTCCGGCCTCAGTAGTTTCGGAGAGAGGAGCAGTTCCAGGATAGCCCGATGGAAGGTCTCCTGGATTGTACCAGGTAGACGCGGAAGTATCTAAGGAGAAAGAAGTAACACATTGGCTACCGTCAGAGAGGATAGAGCATTCGTCAGATTCCGGCTCATTATAACCAATCTTGAAGGTGTCTAGCATTGAGTCGTAAGATATATCAGAGAGGTCGTTTTTAGGGCATATCTCGATAAACCTGTTAACCTGATTAGTTGACATACCTAGACTGATGAAATCATTACGCACTGGGACAAAAAGGATGAATCCCAGCAGCACTGGCAGCTACCCAGGGCGGCTAGACCGTCTGAGACGTAATCCGAACAGGGCGCATTCAGAGCATAAGTTTGGGTGAAATTTCCCCATATATAACCTAAATTGCACACTGCGCTCAGGGTCGTTCGTTAGTACGTGGGCGTTGGTCGACTGGAGCTATCATGACCTACCGCATCCATCGGGGGCATTCTCTGGTGCAGGATAGTAAGGGATAATTGCGCCTTTAGTGCCTTGGCTTCGGTCTGTACCTTGAAGGTATTGTAGCGCGGTTATTTGGTAGTCGCATGAATATACCTAGTAAAGGCCATCTCGTATGAGTAATTATTGCTGAGAAGGGAAGTTGATTTCTCACCTGATTCCAGCAACTGGTCAACCAACAGCCAATATTCGCAGCCAGCTGAGTATATAAACAAGCTTCTAAGCACGTTTCATAGTCATCATCCCCAGCGCAATCTACCCTCGCTTGGCTCAGACAGTCTGTAAGTGTATTCCCATTGTCTTCATAGCACTGAAGATAACCACTTGGATCGACACATCCATCACCCGTGGGGTTCACATTTGACGCATCGGCGGAGGCTAAGGACCAGAGCACAGCCTGTGCCAAGATAAGTGATTTTATGATTGCCATGATTCCCAGGTTGATCTGATTGTTATAAGGCTTGGATTGCTTTTGTACCAGAAATGCCCAAACTTTGAACATGCGCGATGGGCGACATTAAATACATGACATGAATTGGAAAGGCGCCAAATAGTGGCGGCGTCTTAGAGCACATGTTTATCTCCCTATGAGAGTTTTGTTCATAGATTCGGTAGATTGTGATAGTACGAGTACGAGGTGGAATTCTAAACACCCTGGAAATGGTAAACTTAACCGATCAGAAGAAGTCCTTTCCATCGATCTAGCCACACCTGGCGGACGCCAAGGCAAACTTTCGAAAGGGTCCAGGGAACAACTCCACATCGGAAAAGGGGGTAACCCTAAATACTAGATATATTGCACCGCCACGGGTATTTTCTAATCACCCGGACCGACGAACTCTTGAATACGCTCGCTAATTTGCTCCGTTTACTTCTGATAAGTCTTGGCATTGAGCGGAGCTATCAAAGCGCTCGACGATTCTTGGCATCTTAGTCGCCACTTCCGGCTTCGTCTGGGGAATTCATTGACGATCAGTCCGATAGCAAACAAAGTCCAATTGCAGTTTGCGCTTGCCAAGAGACCCATATGTCAGGTCTTGGTGGAGCTAATCAATATTAGGCCTTATGCTAGTCAGACAAGAGCTTGTCCAATAGTGCGGTTTTCGAGTATTTACCACATCTGCTCCTGAATTCGATCAATTCATACAATAATTGATGTAACGAAATTAAAGAGTTGGCACGTAGAGAGCGATATCGATATACTTAAAAGAGCTGGTGCTAACAAACACCTAGGTACTAAATATCTCACCCGGCTCACCTCGTCCTCACCCTGTCCTCATCAATGATCTATCTCACTCTATTCTCAATAATTCTCACTCAAGTCACCCTAAGGAAGTTTCTGTTGCTGCTTACGGGTAAATAGGTGTTGCGGACCGATCGAGGTATTGCCCGCGCTACACACTCGCTCGGATTAAGAGTGGCTGAGCGGACGGGGAACCCTGTTCTCCATACCATATGGCCGTATGGGGTTGAATCTGAAGACAAGAGGCCCTATATACACTTTAGAGCATGATACAGTGGGAAAACATATAGGCTTGGTGAGAAACTTTGGTGGGTGAGCGCCGCTTTAGTGTTACGCGACTAGGGGTGAGCAGGGCGAGTGCACAATAAACAGGTGAAGATCAAGTGAAGATAGCGAGAAATTAGGGTGAGATTAGGGTGAGACTAAGCTAATGCATGACTACTGCACTAATATTTGAATAATTATTAAAAGACGAGTAAAAAGTGTTATCCCTCCCGGAACAGTGCATCTACAGCCACATAGTAAAGCTAGCTAATGCATAATTACTGCACTGGCGCTTGAATATTAAAAGACTATTATTGAATAATGTCATCCCTTCTGCAACAGTGCTGCCTTGGCATCTACAACATAAAAGTTACGAGGCTCTGTTGCTGTTGGGCATAATGTTTGAATTGAGCAATTTCTTTTCAGTGTATATCCTCGAATTTAAATATATCTGTTCTGCTAAATAACTACTTATTTACAGGTCTCTTAGTTTTTGTCTATATCTTCCAGGACGTAAGTTACAACACAACTCTCGGACCCTAGGGAGCCTAGTAGGATAGGTCTAGTCAAATATCGCGCGTTATTTGATAGGACACATAACTAACTAGCCCCAAAATAACTAAGCATATTTAAACAGGCTGAAGATCATACAACCACTCCGAAAAAGAGCGAGGCGAAGCATGCCAACCGATCCTACCGCCTTCTCGATGGATGGCAGAATTACAGGACTCAGAACTTACGAGCATTGAGTGAAGGAATAGAGTGAATTAGTTAGTGGAGGTTTCAACGCAACTGAGAAACTATTTAGCAGAGATTTCCGATGGAGAGAATTTTCCCTTCCATACACTTTCCTTAGATATGCAATATCATTCTACTCATTCTCGATCTCAATAATCGTACTCCGCCTACACAGCTCAGAGCTCTTCGATACTAGCGTCTCAAATCCAGCTTCAGGGTCAACACGATAATGGTGGAGAGGATAAAGTGAAGCCATGGTTAGTATCCCCGCATATATGAAGTCGAAAAGATGTGGAGTGCGAAGATTAGCTTTGTTTGCGGGGGAAGCTAGCGGCGTTTAGGTTTCTATTGACATAACTGTGAGAAATACGATGGGCTTGGCTAGTAGAGAGATGGGTAAACGGAATTTTGCTATTTTATAGGTCTTTACCCGATGATTGCCATTGATTGTTGAGACTTGAACTTATCTGGCCATCAAACTAGATCTTGATCTTGAAAGCTTAGATCTAGATAATTCTGGATGATCTACATTTCTCATTGGCGAACCCTTGGCCATAAGGCTCCACATTTCCACATGTGGAACTGCCAACTTTCCAATGTTCACATTTCATCACGAAAAACTCCAATGTCCGATCCGAGGGATTTTTATCATTTAATCTGCACCGGGTCGGTTTTACAAGGGAAGCGGCTCTTACAAGAAAGATTCGGCAGTCGATTGGGGCTTCGTCGCACATGGACAAGCTGGAGCTAATGAATGGTCAATACATTATGCTCGGGGGAATCTTGGCGGATCGTGAGTGATTCTCTCATCTTCAGTCGTAATTGAGGCTTAGTCTGAATCAGCTCGGCATTGAATTTTACAATTTATCAGAGGTAATATACACAGAAATCTACTATCAATACTCCGACTAATCTGGTATATAGACCAACCGTCGACTCTATGCAGCAATGGGCCGATACAGTGAATGACAGTAGCTATACCTTTGACGCAATACTGCCATTCTTCAAGAAAAGCGTCCATTTCACAGAGCCGTCCATGAGGGCAAGAGCTGCAAATGCTGCACCTGGGTATGACAGCAGTGCCTATGACTTGAACAGTGGTCCGCTGCAAGTATCCTTCTATAATCATGTAGAGCCATTTTCGACTTGGATGAATCTTAGAATGCAGGATATTGGAATCATATCAACCAAGGACTTTAGCGTTGGAACCCTGATGGGAGCACAATAAGAAACTGCAGTTCCTACGCTCTCGTTTCAGCAATAAGACACAAATTTATTGGCAGAGTTTCCAAGCGACTGGCCCGAGGCTGAGGTATGGAAGATCGACGGCCAGCACTCATGGTAACCTTGGAACAGTTTGCTTATATTGTATTAGTATATATCTGGAGCAACCTGTATTGGTAGCGCACCTAACCTCTTCAGAGTTCAACCCAAAGAGGGACTCCAATACACTTCGATGCTCGGTGTGCTCATTACACCTCTATCCCGAGGCAACGTAACAATCAAGTCCACAGATACTTCTGACCTCCTAATTATCAACCCCAACTGGCTGAGTGACCCTGCGGACCAAGAAGTCACGGTCGCAATTTTCAAGAGAATGCGACAGGCTTTTCAAAGCAAGGCCATGGTACCGGTCATCATTGGCGAAGAGTATTTCCTGGGGCCTCATGTCCAATCCGACAGTGACTTTCTGGAGTTTATCAAAAACAATCTGATGATTCTATGGCATGCTGGCTTTACTGACAAAATAGGAATGCTGTATGATGAGATGGCTGTGGTTGATGCGTTTTGTCGAGTGTATAATGTACATGGGCTGCATGTGGTCGATGCCAGCGCTTTCCCTTTCCTTCCTCCTGGACATCCACAATCTACTGTTTGTGTGCTTTTTTGGAGCTTTGTTTTTTCTGCTGGTATTTGCTAACTTGTTCGTTAGATATGCTTGCTGAGAAGATCTTTGACGCTCTAGTTCGGGGCTCATAGCCCCAGAGTTGACTCGCAAGACGACTTCCTAGGTCCTATCTTATACTGTATAATAATATACATATAAGCACCGTCTAGTAGGTGACGCAGAGCCTTGGAAGGTTCTTTTAAATTGAATGGCTTTGAGGCTGAAATGTTTCAAAGTCCAAGGTTCTTACTATTGACAACCTAGCTATCTACCCATGTAGCCCCAGATTTACATCGATGCCTTTAGATCAGCCTTACCTTCTAAGCCCTATAATAAGACTAGGTATAAACTTGGAGTGTAAATTCACAGGATTTATTAAATTATCATTCAACTAGCTATCAAGTCCAATTAACTATCAACTAAAAATCACCTCATTTGCTCTGAACGTATGTTCAAAGCTCTAAATACTCGAACCTGACGAAATCCCCAGCCTCCACGGGCACGTGCACTGACCCCCACCGCGATTTTGATTCGCTCCAGTCTTCATCGAAAAGTGCCACATCAGAAAAGCCTCACTCACTCTCACTTCTTTTTTTCTTCTTTCATTTCACCTTCATCCTTACAATCACACACGGTCAAAGAACAGAATTCAAAGGGGAACAGAGAACACGAAAACCGGATCTCTTAATCTCTTAATCTCGGGCCCGATCTCTAGCTCTCGATCGCCTGGAGCAACCCGCTCGAGATCCAGAAGATCCACGGTTCAGCTCCGTTGTTTATCCCGCTCAAAACAAACACACTAGTTTCCCCGGCCTCCTCTATTCTCAAGACTTCACTTCAGCATTGCAATCTCGTCCTTTCTTTTTCCCCTCTACACATTCTTTAATCTTCCACATGGTAGCTGTTTATTCCTCGGAATAATTGCCCACCATGTTCAAAGCCCTTATCGGCGGGAACCGATCGTCCTCTGATATCCGGAGCACGACTAGCAGTAGTTCTAAGGGCCTTGTCCGTCGCAAATCAGATTTAAAGTCATCGCATAGTCGCAAATCTTCACGGGGTGATGACCGTGACCGCGCCTTGGATGACTCGTCGCCCTACCCCCCTCCGCCTCCGGTAGCAGGCGCAGCCCGCCTAGCATCGCCGGCGATTCAGTCGCATCGACCTACGTTACAGCCGAACCCGATAATTTTGATACCCCAATGATAATTGAGCGAATACCTAAGCACCGGTCTAGCGACCGCGAAAGCAAGAGTTCTCATCGGCGCGACCGTGACCGATCGGAGAGTCGAGATCGCGAGAAGAGGAGCCGTCGAAATACTATGGATGGATTGAATGAAGGGGAACAAGATCGCGACCGTGACCGTGACCCTGATCGTGACCCTGATCGTGACCCTGATCGTCGCGAGCGCCGGCGCACGCAGTCTGGGGATTACCAAGTGCGACCCTCTTCAACTTCCAGGCCTCCAGGCGTTTCTTTTGCCGCCGATGTTCCCTCCCATGCCGCTGGGGACTCGAGTATCCCTGGCTCTTCGTCACAATACGACCCTCACATACAACAACAATTCCCTGGCCAATTCCCAGCCATGAGCGCAGAGCCTTACTACCCTCCTAATCCCTCTGGGGCTGCTGCAGACTACTATGGCGATCAAGGGCAATCAGTCGCGGACCAGCCAGGCGTGCGTCCACATAAGCCAGCCGTGATTCCCAGCAGTCAGGCCCATTTAATGGCTGCTTCTCCATCGGCCAATCCCCCGCCTGAACCGAGTAGCATGGGCCAAGTTGGCGCGGCAGCTTCCTACTTCGACGAAAACTTCCAAGTTCCCCCACCCGAGGCCAGACCTCCGACGGGGTCAGTCTCCAAACCCCCAAAGCCTCTCAAGCCAATAAAGCCGACCAAGCCCGGCAAAACTTCGTCCTCGAATATTCTCCCCGCAGCGGCAGCTGGTGCATCTGCGTATGGAATTAGCAGTGGCATGTCGTCTTTCGAAGAGTCGCACTATTCCCATACAGCTGCCCAGCATTCCCACTCATACTCCACACCGGGTGCTGCAAGTGCTAATAAACCTTCCCAATCGCATGGAGTCGGGGCTGGTATTGGTATGACTGCTGCAGGTGCAGCAGCAGGGTATATGCTCGGTCATCAGCATCATTCTTCCAATCCTGAGGATTCGTCACATTATGCTTATCAAAATTACGAGGGATCATCCCAAGCCAGCTTACCTCCATATGATCCTCGTATCAGCAATGCCACAATGGCGGCAGGTGCAGCAGGTACTGCGGCTTACGCTGCCCACAGCCCTGGTTATTACCCTCGACCACCTGGTGGAGCCCTTGCCATGGGACATCGACATAAAGGTCCACTTTCAAGATTTGTCGACTTTTGGCGCGACCCAGAAGGCGTCGGTCGATTTGAGGACTATACGGAAACAATCGGTGTTTGTAAGGAGTGTTTTGAACCCGGTACAAGTTCAATTAACGCACCCCGTAAACACCATTATCATAGACGCCGTCGCTCATCCGATCGCATTAGCAACCACAGTACCTCCAGAGTGAACAAGCTTAATCGATACCATTCCTCTGAAGATGAAAGCCGCCGACGAAAGAGTTCATCCAAGCGGTCTTCTTCTTGGCTTCCGGGTATGCTGGGCGGAACTCTATTTGCGGGCAAGGAATTCCATGACTCATATAGTGTTCGATCTGGTCGAGTTGCCAATGACCGAATGTCTACTCACGATGTTGAACATCTTTCCGACTCGGATCATAAAAGCTACACGTCTCGTGGTGTCATCCGCCGGTCTGAGCGCAGCTCTCGAAGAGACTCGGACTCGAAGTATTCTCGACGGACACGCTCGCGTTCACGATCTACATCTCGACCAGGTGGTCGTTCCTTTGTGAAAGAGGCAGCCTTGGGGGCGGCAGCAGCTGGCGCCGGCGCTCTTATAGTTCCAAAGCTAAGAGAACGATCACGCAGCCGTTCCAGTTCTCGAAAAGAGCATAGAAAAGGTTCTTCATCTAGTTCTTCCTTCGTCGATACCTCTCGATCCGCTACCAAGTCTAGCGGTGGCTTTACCTCGTTTTTCACCTCGTCGTCGGCGAATCGCAAGAAGCAGAAAACCAAGAAGCGTAGAGGGTTTTTCTCCTTTAGCTCGTCATCATCTTCATCTCTTGATGCAGATCTTGCTTTTGGAAGCACAATCTCGAAGGCTTCCTCCAAATCTAAAAAGAAGAAGGGTAAGAAGGGAGAGGATATTGATGCAGCGCTTTTGGGCCTCGGTGCAACTGCCACTGCACTTGCAGCATCGTCACATGGTCGCAGCCGTCGCGCTGGTGAGCTCATGACGGCCAGAGACTCTAGATCTCATCGTACCACTCAAGATTCTCCATGGACCAAGGAGGACGAGGAGTGGGTGGATGCCGATTCCGAAGACCAATTATCCTCTAGTGCTAGTTCGGCCCTAGCATTTGGTGGAGGAAGTAGCGGAGACTCTACGTCTGACTCTGATCATGGTGGCTGGAGCTGGGGATGGGGAGGCGTAAAGCAAAAGGAGAAGAAAAGGAAGTCTTCTGCCACAGACAATGCTCTGGCTGTTGGTGCTGGCGCTCTTGGGGCTGCTGCGCTTGCATCTGTTGCTCGTCATCGGGACACTCGACGGGACAGCCGGGTTTCCAGCAGCTCTGGAAGCCTTCAGCAAGTTTATCCTGCTCCCACATCTGATCCTTCTCGCTTTGACGCTATCAAGATGTCTCCGTCTGTCATGTCTGGAGACCAACCACCTCTTGTTCGCCCTGGACCTATTCCCCTGCAGCAGCCTCAGCCATTCACTCCTGTCTCCCAGGCAGTCTACAGCACACAAGGAACCATGCCGGGGTCAATCCCTGCATACAGCACCCCTGTTGTTCCACCAATGTTCGTCAATGAATTCAACCAATACAATGTTTCCTCATCACATGCCAGAGATGAAACGTGGGTTCACGATGGCACAACGTATGTTGATCGTCCAAAACCCAATCGACGAAGCAACTCATCTCCTATTCTGCCAACTCGGGATAGCTATGTATCGAGTCTGAAGCAGCGCAACGTGTCGCAAGCGTCCGTATCGTTTGACCTGACCGAGGAACAAGCCCGACGAGAGCGCATTAATAGACAACGCGATAGCATTGATGCCAAGGAAGAAGCTATTCAGTTGGTTCTGCAAACGGAAGATGACCAGGCTCGACGAGATTCCAAGCATCGAGATCTTTGCCACGAAGACCACGTGCAATTAATTGATCGAGAAGAAGAAGAGCGGGCTCGACGCGAATCCGATCGTCGTGAACTCCGTCGTCACGAGGAGGAAGACAACGAAAAGCGCATCCGCGAGGAGAAGAGAGATAAAGATTCGTCACCTCCGTGGATCGAGGCTGCTACTATTGGTGCCATAGGGGCTGCTGCTACCAGCACTCTTATGTCCTCTCACAAAGCCGATGATGACGCTGCGGAAGCTAATTTACGACGTAATGAACGCCGCGAAAAGCGTCGCGCTGAACGACGCCGCCAAGGTGAACAAGGGTTCGAATCTTCTATTATCTCTGAGTCCGATGTTCTCAAACGTCGCGATGATGTATATATGGTAGAGATTGAACCCAGGGCCAATAAAGACAAGCGTTCGTCTCGTCGAACTCCCCTCCCAGCGCCTGTTCATGATGATTACGCCGAATTCTATGCCCCAGCGGAGTTGCGGCATAGTGTGGACGAGCACAAACATGATCACAATTCCAATGATAAGCCCACGATCATTGAGGTGGTACCTGCTAGCGAACGCCTGGAGCGTGACCTATCTAAAGAACTGCCTGAGGACCTTTCCCAATTTGGTCCAGAGCCTTATGAAAACTATGATCACCTCCCGTGGCCGGTTCCACAACTTAATTTAATTGAGCCTACTCCTCCTCACAGCGTGAATGGATCAGCCCTCGGCTATTCTCCCTCCATTCCGCCTACCATACTTGCGGGCACACCCGAGAAGAAGCGGAAAGAGAAGCCTCAAGCTGGAAATGAGTCTAAGCAGTCCGTACGATCCACGACTGGCTCCCGGGTATCCTGGGGCGGGAACAAAACCCATGAATATGACGTTCCCTCTTCTTCCGAGCAAGAAGACAACATGTCTCCACTCGAAGACCAGAGGGAATTTTCCGTATCTCCTTTCGAAGGTGACAGGCCCAAAGATGTCAACAGAAAGCCTGATTTCGGATCCGATATCGAATTCGCTGCCACTATTGCCGCAGGAACTGCAGCGGCTGGGTTTGATCCTTCTGTTGTAATCAATAATCCCACTTACCACACAAGGGCTTCTCCACCTGGGTCAGGAGATGAAGAATCTTTTTCTCCTCATTCGGGGTGGGCCCCAAAAATTGCCCATGACATACCAAGGGGATTCGTCGAGGGTGAGATTGGAAGCTATGTTCCGAGCGAAGTTGAACCAACTCCTGAACATGTTATTCAAGATAAGCCTTTCTTCACCGAACCAGAACCTATCGTTACCATAGAAAGAGAATATTCGTCTCAACGCCAACCTCGTGGTTCAATTGCTCAGGAGGTCATTGAGCAACTGAACGCTAAGCAATCGCGAGTTGACTCTCCCGAGCACGATGCTTACTCTATGCCCGGTGGTTTCGATACCGGTGTCAACTCCCGTGAGCTCTCGCAGTCCCGTGATGACTCTCGGTCTGCAGTCTCCGCCCCCCTCATGAAGGAATATGAATCTTTCAAGCCAGACGAGGCCAAGCATAAGGAATCTCGCAATAATGATGACTTTGAAATTATTCGTGATTCTGAATTCCCCCTGTCGAACTTGGGGCCGATGAAGAGACGAGCAGACGGTGGAAATATCGCTCAAAGCGTGATAGTGACATTTCTCCAATTCACGATGAAGCTAAATCGTTTGTTACCGATTACTCCGATGAGGAGAAGTCCGAGCGCCGCAAAGATCGTCATCATTCCAAGATTGATAGCGAGATCTCCTTACATGAAGATACCAAGTCGACCGCTACTGACTTTGCCGATGAAGATAAATCAGGGCGTCGTAAGCACCATCGTCACCACTCTAAGCGTGATAGCGATACCTTCTCTTTGAACGACGATTCTAAGTCCGCTGTCACTGATTATGCGGACGAGAAGTCAGAGCGCCGCAAACATCATCGCCGTCACCGTTCTAGGGATAGTGACTCGAATTCATTGTATGACGATGCTAAGTCGACTGCTACTGACTTTGCCGACGAAGATAGGTCAGGGCGTCGCAAGCACCACCGTCATCACTCTAAGCGTGATAGCGTCTCTGTGGATGATGATGCCAGGTCCATTGCCACTGATTGCGTGGACCAGGAGAAATCTAAACACCGTAAGCATCGTCACCGCTCACGCGATAGTGATACCGCTTCTATCAATTCCTCTCCAGCTCGGATTGATGAGTCGCGGGAGAAGCGTCACAGCAAGGACAAGGGCTCTGGTGGCTTACTGCGTAACATCTTTGGCTCAAAGGTCTCGCTACCTGATGAACATAGCCGGTCTTCTTCATTAGACAAGCGCTCGTCCCGGGAGGCGATCTCTGAAGCTGGCATTGACGAGGAAAGACGTCGACGCAAGAAACATTCTTCCAGTCGCAGCTCCAGTCGAGGCGAAAAGCTGGACAAATACGAGTTGGGCGTCGATTTGGACATTCAGGACGCAAACTTGGAGGATTACAGATCCCATAGGTTGGAGAAGGAAGAACGACGCCGACACAAGTATGAAGAGATTGTCGAGTCAGGGAAACACCGGGACTCCGAAAAGGTATAGCATTTGAAATTTTCCTTTTATTTTCTTGTCATTATGTCTTGATGATCTTCACTGTACACATTTATGTGCCATATAGTTTGCCTTTTTGAAACACCCCTACTTATCCAGTTGCACAAATTCCCCGAGATATGTACTAAATATATTGATGTTATTTCATGTGCAGAGCGAAAGATCATCGGAATATAAGAACGACGACGACAAGACTTTTTTAGCCGATCGCCCCGAAATACCAACCGCGGCTAAGCGTGATTCACAGGGTGCTTCGGGGCTTGAAGGTTGGGTGGAGGGAGCAGCCCTCGCAACCATAGGCCTAGGATTGGGCGAGGAGCTCTGGCAGAAGCGTCCTCGCAGTGTTTCTGCCTCAGTCCCTGTTGCAGAAAAGGAGCTCGATCTATCCCCGAAATCCCGGAGTAGACCATCATCTCCAGAGCCAGTCCTTGAGCACGATAGACAATTCGACCCACGAAGCCAGTCCCTGGTCCGTTCAGTCGGTGATTCGCCAACAGCTGTACCATTGCACTTCCGCCGACCACCCACATCCCCAAGTCTACACCGTGTGTCTCCAATCGAGCAGCAATCTGTGGAGGCATTTGATACTCCCACACAACCTCGCCACCGTCGACCCAACTCAGTAGAGTTCGTAAACTCTCGCGAAATCCGTCCGTTATGGCTGGTTGAGCGTCACAGCTCATTAGCAGAATCACAACTCGTTGAATTACTACCATCGCTTCCGTCAAGCAAAACGTCCTCACGGGTACAATCCGTCGAAGACCTCCAAGCCGTCCGTGACGAAGATGCCGTGCGAAGCTGGGAGCCATTCGATCTAACTCCCTCTGCCATAGAAAGACGCAGATCGAGTGCTCTGGCCATCTCTACCGAGAGAACTAACGCGAGCGATGGAGATGCGGATCTTCTCGATTCGCAGCAGGCTACACCCACCGCCGAAATGTTTGGTACAGCTCCTTTCGGCTCAGCGAAGAAGGATAAGCCGAAGTATGAATTCCACTCTCCTTCGGAACTTCTTCGTGATTCTGAGACTTATCCTGAATTGCCTCCCTCGCCTACTATCGAGAGCCTTCCTTCGCCGGTGGGCTCGGTTATTGGGGTAATGGACTCTCAGGACAACGAGCGTGCCATTGATGTGCAGCCTGATATTACTACTCCCACTCAAGAGAATTCCTCATCTAGTGGTATTCCTGCTCTCGGATTTGGGTTTGCAGGTCTTGTTGATGCCGCTGTCATTAATGCTGTGAAAGAGAGCTCAAAGCAAGCGAGTTCTGGCGATGAAAAGCTCACTGAGATTACTTCCTCCCCTAGGGTTGAAGTCATTCCAAGTGTTCCAGAACCTACTGCAGAACACACTCATGTGCCCACTTTCTTCCCGGGCTTCGCCAATGTCGTCAATGCTGCTGTCGTGGCAGAGACCTCTTCCCACGACAAACCTACGACGGACGAGGTAAAGAGCGAGTTCTCTGCCTTAGCAGGTGAAGAACCTTTCGAGATTCTCGACGCCGAGTCGGCCGAGGAAGGAACGAAAGAACTGATACTTGAACCTCCCACGGAACCCAAGACCGAGGAGCCACAGCCAAAAGATGAGCCAGTCGCCGAGGAAGTGATGACTCCCTTTTCCTCCAAGAGTAAAAAGAAGAAAAAGGGGAAAAAGGGCAAGGCAAGTCAAAGTGTTGACTTGACCCCTGAGCCAACTGCTTCAGAAGAGAAGACTCCTGTTGTGGAGAGTGCCGAAGAACCTCGCTCCATTGAGTTTGAAAACGCTGCTGACCGAGGCATCACTGCTTCGTCTGAGGCTGAATATATTGAGGCTTCCGCAGAGCTTGAGCCTGAAGTTTTGTCTACTCAGGTTTATCAATCTGCAGAGGCGAATTTGACCGGTGACTCTCAGCTGGAGGTAGTCCGTGAGCCTGAATCTGCTCCCGCTGTAGCTGCAGAAAACGAACCAGTGGAAGCTATGACTATTTCAGTGGCTCAGCCAGAGTCCGAGATACCTTCCGAGATACCTGCTGAGTCTGAGCAGCTTGAGCCTACTGAAAATCTATCCAAAAAGGCCAAGCGCGACAAGAAAAAACAGAAGAAGGCAAAGAGCATATCCGCCGTGGACGATGTTGCGGATGCTCAACCATCAGATACACTTTCCGAGGATCAAAGCCAGCGCAATGAGAATGTTTCCGCCCCTGTTCAAAAACCGGAGGAATCTCCTGTTCCAGCAAAGCCTGTTGATATGGAGACACTCCAGGAAGGAAATGTCGCTAGTGATTCTGTGTCTGCTGACGGAGCTCTTGGATTTCAGGATTCCCTTGAAACGATTGAAGCCGCAGCGCCAGTTCCAACCGAAACAATCAGTCACTCGCCTGCACAAGACATCACACCAGCTTATGAATCTACATCTCTTGATGCTCCAGTCTCTGTAACTCGTGAGGTCAACTTATCCCAGCCTTCTGCGAAAGTCATTGAGCAGTCTGAACTTTCCCAAGACGCCGTAGAACCTTCAGAGGAGGTCAAAGAGCCTGTCACTGTCACCAAAGAGGCTGATACCATCTCAAAGACAGAAGCACCGGAGGACGTCTTCCAAGAAACGGTTGAGACACAACCTGCCGAGGCTGACAAGACTGAAGAACCTACATTGCCACCTTCGGGCGAGACAGGTTCCCCATCCGGCGAATACTCCGACACTTACGAAACTCAGCCAGAATACGGCTCTAGACAGGTCACAGATGTGTTGGAGCCGGCTTTCGAAGAAATTGCCCCTACAATTGCCCCTACAGATGAATCACTGCTAGCCTTATCTGGCGATGTAGAGCCAATATCTTCCACCGAGCCGGTTGAGCCTCCTGCGGAAATACCTGACCAGGCCACTTCCAAAGTTGAACCAGAGGTGGAAATCCCACTGACCGCGGCGCAGAAGAAAAAGGCTAAGAAGGACAAGAAGAGGAAGTCCAAGCAGGAAAGTGCGCCCTCGATTTCTGCGGACAAGTCTATCGACCCCCAGCTGGCTGAATCACAACTTCCAGAAGCTCAACCTATTGAGAATATTGAGCCGGTAGTCACTCCAGCTGTTGAGATACTTCCTGATGAAGCAGTTCAAACAGTCCCCGATACTGAGAATTTGATGACTGATGTCGCTCCTTTCGAACAAACGAAGGAGCTGGACATTGAGACTGAGCAGGCGAAGGAGGTTGAGCCCATCTTGACCCCCACTGTCACCGAGGCTGTCTCAGATTTACCTATCAATTCCGATGATACTGAACACAAGGAAGAAGAGCCTTCAACCCAGGACGACATGATTTCTCAGGCACAGCCCGAATTAGAAGAGACCCAGGCTGTTGAACCCGATGCTCCTATGACTGCTGCACAAAAGAAGAAGGCCAAGAAGCTGAAGAAGAAACAGGAGCAGCAGCAACAGGAGCAGGAAAAGAGCACAGGTTCCGCTGATGAAGTACGAGCTACTGAGACTTCTCTAACGCCCGAGCCCGAGGTTTTGGAACCTGTCAAAGATATTCAGCCTTCTCTTGAAACTGAAAATATCATGGCTGAAGATACACCTGTTCTGCTTGCAGATCTTGACATTGTTGATTCTACTGCTGTCCAGAATGCACGGGACGCCAATACGCTCGCCGTTGAGACATCAACGGAACCTAGCACTGATGTTCCTTTTTCCTCCGAAGACATTACCCCCTCAGCCAATCTTTCAGAGCAAGAAAAGAATGATGCCATTGAGAGTGAAAAGCCCGAGGAAGTCAACGCAGACCCTGTTGCTACTGATGAACCTGAAGTTCCCACTGAAGTAATTAAGCTCCCTGAAGAGGGACCAGTGCCTGTGCCAGCTGAGCCTGAGGTTCCAATGACTGCTGCTCAAAAGAAAAAAGCCAAGAAAGACAAGAAGAAGCAGGAGAAACAGCAGACCATGCAGTCTTTGGAACAGCCCACTTTTGTTGATTCGTTAGAGCAGCAAGATGCAAGACAAGCTGAAGGAAAACTAGTGGGTTCCCAGCCAATCACTGCTGTGGACCTCCCCCCTGATAGTGCCGCCGATTCTATGATTGAAAAGGCTGTCCCTGCAGAGATTCCTCCGTCTGAAGCTAATATCGATCCTGAGGTTGAGGCCGAATCCAAAGAGATCGATGGGAACATCCAAGATACTCCCGTTATTGACGAGGTGTCTGCTATGGACCCTGTCGATAAAGATTTTCTATCTACGTTAGAGTCTGATTTGCCTACTGAGACAATTGAAGCTTCATTGCCTCAGGAAATTCCCTCTGACTCTCCACTTGCGGATACTGCTCCTATGTCAGAAATATACCAAGATTCCAAGGAGGAAAGTGCACCTGCGGAGACCAGGCGTGGATTGGAAAAAGCTGATGATGAGCCAACCGTCGCTGCAGATATGCCATTAGACACTGCCACGCCCGGCGAGCCAGTATCTGCTGAGGTAGAGCAGCTCGCTGAATTCGAACCAGCCCCTGCGATGTCAAAGAAAGAGAGGAAAAAACAGAAGAAGCGCCAGTCTCTTGGCCTTGAAGAATCGCAGCCCGAGTCGCAATCTGAACCCGTCAAGGAAGCGCCAATCGGACCCTCTTCACCTGACAACAGTGAAGCACCCGCTTCCACCGAGATTTCTGAGACAACTGCTTTTGTTGAAGCGCCCCAGATATCCGATGAGCCTGTACAAGAGGAAAGTCCCAAAGAAGAGCCTACTGCCGATTTGCCAAGTAGTGGCGCCACTGAAGATGACTCTCAGTTCGTCTCAAAGAAAAAGGCTAAGAAAGACAAGAAGAAGCGCAAGTCCGTCTCTTGGGACGTGGGAGAGACACCTTTGACTCAAAATGATGATGATCACCCTGAGCAAGAAGCTTCCGAATCAGTGAAAGATGTGGGCTCGCGGGATGCGGCCGCTATTGGAGTCATTCCAACTGAGGAGTTAACCGAAACTCCTCTCGGCGTTAAAGAATATGTCCCCGCTGTTAAAGAAAACGATGCTATTGAGCCACAGATTTCTGTCGTGGATGCAACGAAAAGTGCAGAGGATGTTTTTCTAGATAACACTAAAACAGCCGAAGCCTTCCCCGATGAAGACGCCCTTCAATCGGCTTCCAATGTCGAGACCACTGAGCCCGAGGCTCCAGTAGACAAAGAATTGGAAAAACCTGAACCTGAAGTGTCCATTCCTGCTCCCTCTGAGGAGATAGTGCCGGCTGCTGAGGAATCCTCCTTCCAAGGTGCTGAGCCTGTGGAAGAGAATACGGAAGAGAATACGGACGCCGGATTATCAGCCAAGGAGCGCCGCAAGCTCAAGAAAAAGGAGAAAAGGAAATCTAAGTCTGTAGAAGAGATATCGGAGCCTTCTAACCCAATGGAAGAGTTTCAAAAGCCTGACTCTTCAGCTCAGTCTCCAGTTGACATCTCTGAGGCCCAGGATACTCAAATCACCCAGCTACCAGAAACTACCGATGCGGCCATCGAGCAAGAACTCTCTAAGGCAAAAGATGCCGTAGCCGAGGAATCTACTGAGAAGAGTGTCGAGATAGTTCAGTCCGACAGCAACGAGCCTAACGAGACTGTACAACCCACCGACTCAACAACGCCAAGCAATGAAATCGATCAGATCGCTGTTCAAGATCATACTGACGTTCAGGATTTGGATACATCGTCAACTACAGCCGAACCTATTCTATCTCCTGAGGGTGGTGGTGAGGAGACTGAACAGCCTGCAGAGCCAGAAGCCGATACTGCACTTTCAGCCAAGGAGCGACGTAAAGCTAAGAAGAACAAGAAACGCCAATCGAAGAACTTAGATCTCGATCTCGCCCATACCACCGAGTCCGACTCTGCAATTACCGAAGCTGTCGCCCAGGAAGCAGAAAAAACTATTGTTACAGAGACAAACACCACAGATCTCCCTGAATCCGTGACGGCTCCGTTGCTTGCGAAAGAAGATGGTAAAGAATACCTGACCCACGACATAGAAACGCCAGACGTCCAGGCGAATGATTTAGCTTCGACTGATGAGTTCGTGTCTTCGCAGGTAGAACAGCCACAGTCAGAGAGCCGTTCTATGGATTCTCACGTACTTGATCGAAATCTTGAATTTAGCCAGTCTAATGAACAAAAAGAGGAGGATGTTGCATCAGCTGCTTTGGAAGCTAAAGAATTGACAGCTACAGAAAAGGAGGTTGGTATGGAGGAAGACTTGAAGTATGACGTCGAAAATGCAGTGGATGATGTTTTGGAGGGCACTGCGAAGGAAGGTACTAAGACAGAAGATGTTATTGACAAGGAGTTGCAGTCGGATTTGAAGGACGAGGTTTCTACTGAGGAGCCAGCTTCAGAGTTGCCCGTTGACAAAATTGAGGATGAGACTGCTGTTGGAGAAGAATTAGGTGTGAAAGAGTCCATTCAACCACCGTCCAAGAGCCAGAAAAAAAAGACAAAAAGAAAAAAAAGCAGCAACAGCAAGAAGCCAGCATTGAGAAAGACGTCCCTGCTCCTGAGCTGGAGTCACTACAGCTAGAGGACAATGATTCTCCGGAATCTCTTCCTCAGGAAGCTGATTCCACACCAGTCGCGGAATCTGATCAAACTGCAGAGCCTGAGACGGTACCAGTTACTGAACACCCTTCAGTAAAACAGATCAATGAAGCTGAAGATGCCCCTACGCCCCAAGTTGTGGAGCAGGCTGAATTACCCGAGGACATCAAGCCCTCGGAGGAAGCACCGACTGTTTCCGAGGTCGAGCAAGGAGAAGCCCCTTCACTATCCAGAAAGCTGAGCAAGAAGGAAAGAAAGAAGCAGCAGCAGCGTGAAGCCCTTCTTGCCAAACAAGCCGCAGCTGAAGCTGAAGCCGAAGCCAAGATTGAAAAGCAGCCAGTTTCCGAGGCAGTTGAGCTTTCCACTTCTATCCCTGAAGAGCTTGACCCCGCTGTACTTGTCTCAGATCAGCAAGAAAATAATCAATTCAAAGATCAGACTGAAACCACCGTGCAGGTTGCCGATGAACCGAACCCTGACCTCCCTCGAGATATTACTGAAGAGGAACTACAAATCGCCAGCGGTCCCAACCCAGCTGAACCTGCGATTGAGCCTTTGACTGAGATCAGCACCACAGTGGAGGAAATCCAGGCTTCTTTTTCAGACACTCACCCTGACACGCTACCTGTTGAGACATCTCTTAAACAGCCGGATGAAACTCTTGTCAAACCCGAGAATGAGCGGCCTACGGTATTGCGGAAAATGAGTAAGAAGGAAAAGAAGAAGGCCGCCGCCGCAGCTGCTGCTGCCGCGGCTGTCGCTGCTCAAGAGGACAAGATTACTGAGCCATCTGCTCCTGTTGATGAGCCATCTGTTCTTATTGATGAGCCATCTGTTCCTATTGATGAGCAATCTGTTCCTATTGATGAGCCATCTGCTCCTGTTGATGAGCCATCTGTTCCTATTGATGAGCCATATGTTCCTGTTGATGAGCCATCTGTTCCTGTTGATGAGCCATCTGTTCCTGTTGATGAGCCATCTGTTCCTGTTGATGAGCCATCTGTTCCTGTTGATGAGCCATCTGTTCCTGTTGATGAGCCATCTGTTCCTGTTGATGAGCCATCTGTTCCTGTTGATGAGCCATCTGTTCCTGTTGATGAGCCATCTGTTCCTGTTGATGAGCCATCTGTTCCTGTTGATGAGCCATCTGTTCCTGTTGATGAGCAATCTGTTCCTGTTGATGAGCAATCTGTTCCTGTTGATGAGCAATATGTTCCTGTTGATGAGCAATCTGTTCCTGTTGATGAGCAATCTGTTCCTGTTGATGCGTTAGCAGACAGTTCTAATGAGCAGACTCAGCCAGAGTTGCAGGCCGAACATAACACAAGGGACCTAGTTGAGGAACCACTCCCCGCAGTTTCTGCCGCCTCCGAGAATGTTTCTGAGAAGCCTGTGGAATCCTCACCTACACCCGGAAGCTTCGACCACGAAGCCACGCCCGAAGAAGTGACAGAGAAGCCGACTTCAACCCCAGCTGTCAGTCGCAAGCTTTCTAAGAAAGAAAAAAGGAAGGCAAAGAAACAGGCGGAAGAAGAGCCTGTGGATCTACCCAAAGAGATTCCGGAGAAGGATGTAAAACTTCCAGAGACCAAACAGCTTGACCCTACAGCCGTTGCTGTGACGGACATGGACATGGCCCAGGAACTTGTTCCTAAGTCCGAGCTTGCCGTTCACGACACGCCTGCAGATTCAATATTCGAGCATGAGGCGGGAAATATCGAAGTTTATCCTACCGTGGAGAACGAGAAGGAATTTGAGCTCGAACGGGAAGCCAATCCTTTCTCTGATGCTCAACCTGACCATGAGCCAAAATCAATTGAGGACCCGCTGCTAGTAATTCCTGAACTAGCTACTGAATATACAGAACCTGAGCCGACTCTCTCTCGAAAGGCGTCCAAAAAGAAGGCGAAAAAGGCCAAAGAAGTTCAGCAACCCCTCGACAATGAGATCGGTCAATCAGAGTCTGCAATTCCTCTTGAAAAGGGTGTACCAACAGACAGGGATTTTGACCTTGCGCTGCAAGATTCAAAGCCAGATGAGGAGTTCCCAACGATTGATTGGGACCCCAGAAAATCTGGAAACTCTAGAAACTCTGCCGAATTACAAGATCAAATCCCCGAAGCCGAGCCTGTACCAATACCTGCCACGGAGGCTATAGATGAGTTTGACGAGTCCGCCATTCCCTCAGCCTTACAAGTGGCCACAAAGGAGGCCGGAGAGGCTGAGGAAGAAAAGTGGTCTGCACCCTTGAGCAAGAAGGACAAAAAAAGGCCAAGAAAAACAAGCGGAAATCTGAGCAGATTGGCCTTGTGGAGTCTGATGAAACTTTGCAAGAGCCGTCACACAAGAAGGTTGAACTAGACTCAGACATGCAGTCGAAACTGCCCATGGAGATCGAGTCCATCCCGCCCATGAGATCTACAACTCCTGGAGGGCCCAATATTGCCAATCTTTTTCCCGACTTGGAGCGCAGAGGGTTTCGACGATCTACTCTAGAACAGCAAACACCGTCGCTAAAAGATAGTGCTGAGGAAGAGACTGTAGCGGACTTAGAAGCGAATCGCGAAATTGCGATCCCCGTCTCGGAAGCACCTCTAGTGACCACTGAATCCAGAGAGATTACTGAAACCAGCCATGAGCTCGTCGAGGCTACGGACGATGTTCTACCTGAAGTAGCTCAGCAGCATGATCCCTTGGAGGATCTATTCACTTATACGGAAGAATCCCATGAACCCGAACCTGAGCTCCCAAAGCCTCGCGACCATCTACAGAGATTCTCCTCTCCACCCCCGAAGTCCTCTTCCAAAGAGCGATCCTCAATACTCTTCAGTTCATCTCCATCTACTCGAAATGAGGAGCAGTCTTCACCCGTGCCTCCTTTACCTTCCCAGCTGGAGTCTGGCAAGAATACTGCAATTGGTCTACACCGAACCCCATCAATCATCCATGGCCAACACCAACATACACCCCGGACATGGAACTTGGAAGAATCAGCAATCGCAGCTGTGCGAACTCCATCTCCACCTCGATCTATCTTTGGGCCATTCGACGATGCAACTCGTCCTCGAACTCCACTCGACCCGATTGCAGAACAGGAAACAGCGGGTATCAACAAGGATATCATGGCGCATTACGGCTCGCCCCGTCTGGAGATCAAACCTGAACACGTTTTACCTCGACCTCAAACTCCCGTGCGCAAATTCACGGACAACTCGATGGCAAGTGAGGCATGGCCAACACCAGATATTGACGAAACTCATTCAACAAGATCTCCATCAAAAACACCTGAACATGGTATGCCAGTCTTGAAACCCGCTGGAAGTAAAGGCAAACTTCGACGCGCGAATAGGAGGACTAGTAGTGATATGCGGGCGGCTAGTCGGGTCTCGGACTCCCAGCCTCCCCCATTACTCGATCTCGATCAGCTTCCCTCTTCCTCCTCTTACGACCCCGTCACTGACAAGGGCAAGCGTGCCCTAAGAAACATGTCGGATGTTTATGTAAGTTGAATTTGTTTTATCTGTTTTATTTGTTTTCTTTGTTTAATTGTTTACTAATTATTTTTCTCAGGAGGGATGGGGTGAAACTTCCAGTTCCCCACGGTCGCCCAGCCGACCGCCTAGTGTCCGTCGTCGTCAGAGTGTACAACACCTCCAAGATCTCGAGACTCGACTCGATCAGCTCATCTCCGAGAATCGTCTGCTTGTAGCTGCTCGCGATGAAGCTGAGGAACGAATGCGCAAGAACAGCGTCGCTCGCCGGAGGAGCGACCAAGCTCTCAACATTAGCGACCACGACTTGCGGGACAAAGAAGCCGAAGTGGAACAGCTGAAGAGCTCCGTAGATTGGCTGCAAAGAGAAATGGGTCGCCTGACGCAAGAAAATGAGGGCCTCACAGCTTCTAATGCGGCTCTTGCTGCCGCCCACGCCTCAGAAGTGACCCACGTGCGCGAATCATCCACTCGCGAGCTCGACGACTTGCGATTGCAGCATGGAGAGCTATCAACAAAAATAGAGGAACGTGTCCGGCAAGAGATCGAGTCAGCTCTGACTCTCAAGGATGCGGAGCTGCAACGCCTTCGTGTCGAGTTGGAGCAGGCTCGGGACAAAGTCAAGGAATTGCAACAGCAGATATCGGCATCGGTTAATGACAATGCGCTTGTCTTCCGCGACGAGGACTATTTCGATGCCGCTTGCCAAAAGCTCTGCGGTCATGTCCAACAATGGGTGCTGCGCTTTTCCAAACACTCTGACCACCGTCGCTGCCGTCTTCTGAGTGAACTGCGTGATGAGAAGATCGCCGACCGCTTTGAAAATGCTCTTCTTGATGGTTCAGACGCTGATTCGTACCTGTCTGACCGCGTCCGTCGCCGAGATGTGTTCATGTCGGTGGTTATGACCATGGTTTGGGAGTACATCTTCACCCGCTATCTATTCGGCATGGACAGAGAACAGCGCCAAAAACTCAAGTCCCTTGAGAAACACTTGGGCGAGGTCGGTGCTCGTCGCGCTGTACAACGTTGGCGAGCGACCACCTTAACTCTACTATCCCGACGGCCGGCTTTCGCGTCCCAGCGCCAGAGTGACACCGAGGCCGTGACTCTTGAAATCTTCGGTACCTTGTCGCGCATCCTCCCTCCTCCTTCCGCGGTGGAGGCTCAGTTGCTTGAGTCTCTCCGTAAGGTTATGCGTGTCGCTGTCATTCTCTCCCTTGAAATGCGCACTCAAATGGCAGAGTATATCATGCTGCCGCCACTGCAGCCTGAATACGACACCAATGGAGATTTAGCTCGCCAGGTATTCTTCAATGCATCGCTCATGAACGAGCGCAGCGGCGAAACCAACTCTAATGACGAGCTCCAGACGCAACAAGCTGTCGTGCGCATTGTGCTTTTCCCACTAGTCGTGAAGAAGGGCAACGACTTCGGAGAGGGCGAAGAAGAAGTCGTCGTCTGTCCAGCACAGGTCTTGATCGCCCGCCCTAGCAAAGACAAGAGACTCTCACATATGACAGGTGGAGATGATATGTCTCTAGACGCCAGTAAGTCGGTCCACAGCCTCGCGCCTTCGATCGCACCGTCCATTGCGCCCTCGTCATCTATGATGGACATGAGCAACATGATTTGAG
This sequence comes from Penicillium taxi, assembly GCF_028828555.1. Classification (NCBI taxonomy): domain Eukaryota; kingdom Fungi; phylum Ascomycota; class Eurotiomycetes; order Eurotiales; family Aspergillaceae; genus Penicillium; species Penicillium taxi. The sequence continues at coordinate 3,991,578 of NW_026643207.1, read as the reverse complement.
GCATCACACTCGTAATCTCGACTGCTCCCATATAGATGTTTTATTTTCTTATTCCTTTTATCTGTGGACTCTGGCTATCATCTAGGGCCGTTAGTCTTGGGTCTTGTGTCTTCAATATTTGGAGTTTTTTTTGGTTCTTTTTCTAGGTTTTTTTTTTATTTGTTCAGAAGACGCCTGTTATGTATCTATTACGTTTTATGTCTCATGATTTATGACTACTTTCTGGCGATGTAATAGAAATCTTACACATTTCGCCAGCATCAATGGATCTCTCCATAGCTCGTATGTCCTCTTCCAGGGTACCTAGTAATTACTACCTCCAGTGCACTAGGGCTAGGGTATTATTCCTCTTAACTAAAAAATCCGGCAACCTTAGAGTTGATATTACCTACCAAGTAGAATGGATCCGATACAACCCTCCCGAGGTCCTGATGCCATATATATTTATATATGCAGCGGGTGATTAAAACCAATCAACATTTCAAGGTTATGTTAGAAACCACCTGGGTAGTCAGTAAATTTATGAGCAGTACCTATTAGGCATGTACCTAGGACTTTGGAAAAGTATAACCTGGCCAGGTGGGCAGGTTTTAATTCAGTGGATAGTAATCATATTGGTCTTGAATAGGTAAAACTTATATCAAAAATTTAGGTTATATATACTAAGATCTGTGAATTATGTCATAATAGGGCGGCTGGCCTAATGGCAAGGCGCTTGTTTTCGGCACAAGAGATTGCAGGTTCGATCCCTGCGTCGCTCATTACTTTTTGCAATATTTTTTTTTTCAATTACTTCTCCCCACATCTCTCTCTCTTGAATGAGAAAAATAGCCTCTAATGTGGCTTTTCTTACATGACTTGGGTGATAATCTACGAGTACTTAGTAAATAAATAGGTAAAGCTTTTTATTTGATATCTGACCTCATCGCTCCATCTGAGCCAATGAGCTTTCTCTACCAACCATTGAAGTCACCTGAGCTGAGTACTTGTTGTTAGGCTTAGAAAGCTTTCAACTTCACCTCAATATTTGGAACCGATTCCTTGCTTGTATTTCCTCCTCATCTATTTATTCTCCACTCATTGCGGCTGGACCCTTTAGATCTGTGCGGTGAAAATCGCCTAATGTTCCACATTCTGTCGCCACACGCGTCATTCTAGACGAGTCCCATGTATGTGCTGATCCTTGCTGTCTGGAACATGCAGGCTGTATTTCCATGATTTGAGATCATCGAGAACATCTCTCAGCGCTTATATTGCTCTTTCAAAGTTGCAGGCCAGGCCTCAATTGGTTGACTCTAGCGCATCTTCCAATTCCTCGCTGATAAGATACTCACGATCATGATCATTATTACAGTGATATACAGCAAGTCGTGATGGATCCAACAATCCCGGCCCCTGGCTCTGATAACTCACGTGCGCAGCTATCTTCCCTGCCAGCATCAACCGTCGAAAGAGACCCTTCTCGAAATGATTATCCATTCCCCACTGCCAGCAGATCCGGAAATAGCCCAATTAGAGGCCCGGGAAGAATTGATGCATCGGCCACAACCTCCGGGACCCGCCTAGAGCCCCCGGCGACTGATAGCGTTGCTAGCGGTGCTGGGAAAACCTCAAAGTCAAAGCGCAAGAAGAATCGTCAACGAAAGCGTCAAAACCGACAGGAGTCCTTCCTCACACCCACCACACAAGATTCTCATGACCCACAGGCAATCTCATCGGGGACTGGTGCTGCCAGAGAGTTGATGGAGGGTGATCATCCCACGCCAAAGGAGGTACCGTCGTTTTTCAAATTGGGCAGGAAGTTGAGTGAAAGCAGCCTCGAGAGCGATGCCCTACTGGACCATCGGTATGTCCCTGTCTTAATTTCTGTACCGGCAACAACTTCAGTCTCCTAATTTGGTTTGTTGTAAATCTTAGGGATCAGCCCATGATGCGTCCTCGTCGAGACAGTCGCCCCGCCTCATCGTACCGACCCAGCTCGCTGGTTGCCACTGCCTTTCGATCTAACGATTCTCGTGCTACCAACACCACGGTCTTCAGACGGACCCAACAATACCAAGGAGATAGTGGTGGGTCTGATACTAACGACCGGACGCCATTGATGCGCCATCAGCCTGGACATACACCTGTATTTTCTCATTATGGAACGGAGTCGCGCGACTTGCCGCAGATTCCACGACGGGCATCCGTTCGGACGGTATCATCATCGCAATGCTCGCCAAATCATAGTATCTACTCAGAGCGCGACTATGACGTTAACAACCCGCCTTCGATTCCTGGCACGCCCAAGATCACTCCCGACATGAACTATGACGATGCTATGGTGACGGGGGCCGAGTTTGATTTTACAATGGCACGGTCTATGGAGACTCGCAGGGATTCGTCGAATAGGACGAATGACACCGTGATTCATATGGAGGGAGCACATCACTCCGCCCCTTCGTCAATTCGCTCGGGTCAATATTCTCCGCAGGAGCTACGGCGGCGCCGAACTGTGGCTCTACCGGTGGAAGAAGATGTTTGCTTCCCCGCCATATCAGACATGGGAGATGAAGAACCTCAAGTGGCACGAGATGAGACCAATGAACGGCGACGGCGCAGACATCGGCCATGGCCAGATCTCTCAGTGCTGGAAGAGTGGAGTCGTGAGGAGAAAGAAGATCGCAGTGGAGATCAGCGTGTGAAGCAGATCAGCGAGCCAATGTTCATCGAGGGCCGATTACGCCCTCAATATAAACTCTGGCGCCGCGAGGAGGAGGAAGCACCCTATCGGTTCACTTACTTTAATGAAGAGCTGCAGAGTACGATTCATGCACAGACCATCTCTGAGCTAGTACGGCCAGGAGGTGATTTTAGGGAGCTTTTTATTCCTGACCCACCGGAATTGGAAGATTCATCGGACGAGGAAGACTTTGAAGGCGACAATTCTGTTGCTGAGAGTGGTGCCGCACACTGGAACAACACCCCCGTTAGCGGTATACGAAGACCAGCATCGAACATGGACCTCAAATCGAGTGAGCGCGATCCTGCGCAGGCAGCTATCGATGGAAACAAAGAGCTCCTGCGAAACTTGTCTGTCACTAGCGAGTCCAAGTTAAGCTCCCGCGAAATTTCACCGTCGAAGCCAAACCCTACCGCGAAGCCCAAAAAGTACGGTCCTCGGCCAACGTTTTGGTTGGATGTGCTCTCCCCAACCGATGCAGAGATGCGTACCATCGCTAAGGCATTTGGTATCCACGCTCTGACCGCGGAGGATATCATGATGCAAGAAGCTCGAGAGAAGGTGGAACTTTTCCGCAGCTACTACTTTGTCAACTATCGCACCTTTGAACAAGACGTCAACAGTGAGAATTACCTCGAACCTATTAATATGTATGTGGTCGTTTTTCGGGAGGGAGTGGTTTCATTCCACTTCTCTCAGACTCCCCACTCCGCCAACGTGCGGCGAAGAATCCGTCAACTCATGGATTATCTGATTTTGAGCTCCGACTGGATCTCATATGCATTGATCGACGATATCACTGATGTCTTCGGCCCACTGATTCAAGCTATCGAAGATGAAGTCGACGATATAGATGAATTGATCATGCAGATGCACTCATCAAGTAAAGAAGGCGCTTCAGTCATGGCCTCGTTCTCGCCCGGAGATATGCTACGACGAGTGGGAGAATGCCGCAAGAAAGTCATGGGCCTATACCGGCTACTGAGCAACAAGGCCGATGTGGTCAAGGGGTTTGCCAAGCGCTGTAATGAGCAGTGGGAGGTAGCACCAAAATCCGAGATTGGTCTGTATCTGGGAGATATTCAGGATCACATCATGACTATGACTGGAAATTTGACACATTATGAGACGTGAGTACTGTTCCTTTCATGTTAAATTGAGTCTTTGTTAACTGATTCGGCTTAGGATGCTCTCACGCGCACATTCCAATTACCTGGCGCAGATAAATATTCTGATGAACGAGCGTCAAGAGCAGACTGCGGATGTTTTGGGCAAACTTACCGTTTTGGGTACTATTGTCCTCCCCATGAACATTATATGTGGCATGTGGGGTATGAACGTCAAAGTTCCCGGTCAGGATATTGACAGCCTTAATTGGTTCTGGTCGAGTATGTATTCCCTTGGAACTTCCATTTGATATTTTTCTAACCTCACCATTCTACAGTCACTGCTGGCTTGGTTTTCTTTGCCTTGCTTTCCTTCTTAATCGCCAAGCGAGTGTACAATATTGTGTAGTGTATTTGCATGTACATCCCAACCCGGATCTAGTCCCATACGATACCCACCTTTCTCTCTGTAATTATCTGGTCTTTTGCTATGGTATGATGTGCTTCAAGTGATACAGTAACTATACGGAGCTGACAAATTTATTGGTTTTGTATGTGGCATTTTTGACTTTTCTTTATCTCATTTTTGGATTCAAAAGAGTCGACCCTCTCTTCTTAGAGCTTGGATATACCCCAAATTTGATCCGGACGAGTTTATATAGAATAAATAGCTTCTAGAGAAGTCCATTATTGTGAAAGTACCTATTTATGGAGCTGCTAATTACGGCGTACACTAAATTAAGTAATAATATGGAGTACTGCAATTTAATCGCCCTTTAACTACTTCCGGTAAATTGTTTTGTTATGGCCATTAGTGGTATTGTTATTACTATGTAATTAAAATTATACTTACTGCCAGCCTTGTTTTTTATAATTAAATGGTTTTGTGGATTAAATTACCTGCGTCATGTGTTTCCAAGAACCCCGGATTCTGATACTTGAACTTCCAACTTCTTTGCTTCTTTTCTCAACTTCCCTACTTCTTCCTGACCCTGTTTTATTCCACTCTTCCTTGTTCCACCATATCCAGCACATTCCAAGTCCTACTACATCAGACTACAGGGCTAGACTATCCGTGTGCTCCCAGTGCAAGGCCCACACCTTCTCTATCCTGACGTGGGCCACGATCATTGGCTCTGACGCTTCCACACTTGTCAGCCACTTTTTCTTCCATATCTTTGCAGTATCGGCTTCAAACGCCACACTTGCTCAATTCTCATGTGAGAAATAAAAACAATAAAATAACAAGAAACGTTGAGCCGGATCGGCATATCCGTTTCCCCCCTTAATTCCACCAACCAACGTCTTCCGTCCTTGCGCTATCGTGTTCTAGACGTTCTTGTTTTCTCGTCTTGAATCCGGGAATTAAATTCACCGGCTTTCCATGTCTGCCGTTTGTCACTAAACACACCTCCAATCTTTTCGAAAAAGACAACCCTACCTGACCCCTGCAACCTGCTGCAGCAATCATTTCTGGAATCGTTCTTGGGCCCCAGGACCGCAAACTCGGTAATCAACAATCGAACAGCATGTGGTCATTCACTTGACTGCTTTCTCTCTATCTCTTGTGTAACAGAACCAGTACTTCTGCACAATATCCTTCGCTCACTTCAACTGCAAATCCTCATTCGCTACCGAGCACGCCCTGCCAACAACTCGCTTACTCACCGTCGAGCCTCCTTGTGGGGCGTTGCACCTTGCTTTTCCCGATTTCCTCTTCGGGGACTCGGTTCCTGCCCAACTTTCCTAGGGATTATCCCTGGTAAATCTGACTGGTCTGCGTGTCAGCTCATAGAAGAATCATGGCATCGGAATCTGAGAGGTTGCCTTGCCTTGATGGCTCCTCTGACCGAACCAAAGCTACCCAGGATGCAGAGGTTGCATCAGATACCCTGACTCGTTCGTCCAGTGATGGGGACATGACGGAGATTCCGCGTCCAAGCGTTAAATCTCCCCAGCCCATGTCCCAGATGCCTAAGCTCATCCACAATCTTCAAATATCTTCCATCCCGGCATCTTCTTCCGCCTCCGCCGTCTCCTCCCGCGACTCCTCCCCTCTCCGAAACTCCTCACGCACTAACAATACATCATTAACCGACCGAGTACAATCCCATTCCCACTCGCGTAGAAGCAGCAAGGACCGACTTGGACACGCCAGATCACTTAGCAACGGTCACCTGTCAACTATTCCTATACGATCTTCTACGCCTCCTGCTCAACTCGCAGGGGCCCAACCCAGTACTCCGGATCGTCCAGCAAATGTTCTCAGTCCAGAAAATCCCAATATGCCATCACGGGCAGAGAATCGTCGCGCGGAACCAGAGTCCACTCTACCGAATACCTCGCAGAAGCGATCATTCCCTCAGTATGACGAATATGGAAAGACGGAACGAAGCAGTCCTCGTACTGTCGCGAGGGGTGCCAGTGGGCAAGGCCTCTCTCTGGAGACGGTCCAAGAGATGGCAAGTGATCCATCGACGTCGAGTGAGACCATTCTTCTACCGGCCACACCAGTGACTCCCGACGATTCTCGACTACATACTATTGACGAAGACCCAACACCGCGAGCCTCAAGACATAATACAGAGAGCGGGAGTGACAGTGGGGGAAACAGGAGCTCGGAGATGAGGGAGGAAAGCCGCTCTCGTGCAACTAGTAGTTCAACCAGGCCCCCTGGTATAATGCCACAGCGGTCTTCAACGTCTCTCAGTGCTGGTGCCCGGGGGAAGCCTGCTGATGTCTCGGTCCGCAACATGACGGTAGAAACAGAGACTGTCAGCTCCATACCGCAAGTGTCTTTAGGTGTTGGCGCCGGTGAACGAGGCACTACAGGCCGCGCTGAACCGGGTACTCTACGCATGAAGCGATCCACCGAAACAATCCGGCCTCGCAAAGAAAAGAAAAAGAATCGCCGGCAAAATAATCTCACGGGTCCCGCCTCAAGCAAGGCTGATATCTTTGAGGCTAAAGTCGCGAGTGCGGTGGACGAAGCTGATGTTTCTGACTCCGACGAGACATTTGTCTACGAATCTAATCCTCCCGATCCATTCCCTCCTCGGCAATCACGATACCATTCTCGGACACCTAGTGCCACCTCCATGGCAAGCCAAGTGGATCAGCTGGCTGGTCTGTCTAATCTGGGTGGCCGTTCACGCGGTGGCCTTCGAGATGGTGTTCACAGTGTCACTGGGAAGCGCAGCATGAAATTCACTAACAACACGTACACCAGTAGCTTGGATGGCGAGGCTGCGGAGGCTGACGGGAACCGAAATGGGTCGAGAGGCGATGGGAGTGGTACAATCACCCCGCGGCACCATCACATTGGACGCCATGGGCGTAGCATTTACCCGTCTCTCTTCGACAACGACTCGCCTTTCCCTTCATCTCAGACGCAACAGCCGCTGAAATCACCGCGGCATTTCATTGGCAGTGGATATAGAACCTCGCGCAATAGTAATACGCGTTCTTCGCCCAACTACAGATCCGTCAGCGGCTCCAAGAAGGCGGGTGAGGTATACGATTTTGACGCAGAAGGGGCCGATGATGAGCGCACGCCACTGGTGGGCAATCCACGAGTACCTCGCAGTCGCCATGGGCGTCGCCCGAATAGCGCCAGTCTGCGACAAATGGAATACATGGCGCAACGTGAACGCGGTTGCCTATCGCGATTCGGTTCTTGTTTCATGCTCATTCTGTTGGTGCTCATGGTTACCGGTTTTGTGACATCATTCTTTATTGCCGCAACGAAGACCCTTGTTGATGTCGAAGTTGTTGCTATCGAAAATGTGCTTGCTTCGGAGCAGGAGATCATGCTTGATCTCAAAGTACACGCGGTTAATCCGAATATCTTCCCGGTGACCATCGACGACACCGATATTAATATTTTTGCCAAGAGTCGATACGTTGGCTCGGACAAATTCTGGCGCGAGCATCACGATGTTGAACTAATGGAAACCCCACCGCGAGTGCAAGACAGTCGGCGCAAATGGAAACTTGCACAGTTTGTACGATGTCTTGGGAACGCCGATTGCATAGAGGCGGAGAATAAAAAGCCGAATCAAAAGTCGAACGGCGGCGTCGACCATGGCACTGATCCAATCTCTGACCCAGAGGGTGACTCTCAGACCATGCTGCTCGGTCGTGTATTAGCATTTGACTCCCCACTCTCCTTTGAGGCATCTCCATGGAGCCACAGGCTGTCCACTTCCAAGGGACAAATTCAGTTGCCCCATCCTGGGAATACGACTGACCAACATGGCATTGAACGCTGGGAGCAAGTTCTACAGCATCCGTTTGAGCTGATTGTCCGTGGAGTAATCAAGTATCAACTTCCCTTCAACTCCCGCTACCTTTCCGCCCCTATAAGCTCCAGTATCAAAGTGGTCCCCAATGATGATGATGATGATAGCGACACTGCGCCTCCAAGCAATGAAACCGCCCACGTCTCATTTACCACGAGCACCTCAATTCCCTTCACCGTGGACTCCGAGACAGCGGACTCTGACACCCCTCCCAATGGGAACATTTAAACGACAATTTACGGCCTGAAAACTGGATTCCTTAGCGATAGATTGATGTTCACTACTTACGACAAAACCTCTAGGAGGCTATATATATATATCTTTTCCATCCCTTTCCTATGCTGTTTTTTTTTTTTTTTTTTTTTTTTTTCCTACAGTAACGAGATGCGAAAAGAAGTGAAAAAAATTCACTCTTATCCCGGCTCCCCCTTACCTATCTGATTGCCATTCCCTCGACATACCCTATGTCCATCTGTTTTTGCTTATACCCCATATTCCAATTGTCACTATTATATGATTATTTGCTCTGCTGTAACAGCGTCTGGTATACGCGGCGCAGCCCAGTCTTTGATTTCACTTTCACTCCCAATTCTTTCCCCTCCCTCTGTACAGAAATTCTCTTCCAGATATGACCCCCTGACTCCTGGATGTAGGATTACACTCATGTTCTACCTTATCTTGATAGTGAAGCCCTATGTATTCTTGGAAGTTCGCTGTTTTTTGTCCTGGCTGACCTTGCCGTCTTTCCTTAGCTCTTTGTACTTTATACACACACACCTACAGACTTCTTTTCTACGAATATTCCTGAGTTGATTTTTTACTTACATACAGGTAGAGGCAAAAATAATAGAAAGAGTCCAGATGCGGCAGTTGAAGTTTTCACCGCATTGCTATTCATTCCTATCTACATACAGTCTACTATGATTTGATATAATAAATAATACCGCGAGTCATGAATTTATTTTTCTCTCTGACTGATCAGGCCCAAACTTTGAGCTCGACTTTCCTTTTTTAATGATCTCTAGACCCTCGCACATGTTCCTCCAACAAATACTAACCAGCGCCTGACTACCCATGAGATCAGGGCTATTGTGAGAACTATGGTTAGTCAGATGCTTCACCCTTCTGTAATTGCTAAATTCATCCTGTGAGTTATTCTACTATTCAATAAACTACATTATAGCTGATATTTCATTCTTCAAATCTTGGTTCTCTCCTACTGAGGGCTATAACAGAGAGAGTGAGAATCAACTAAGCTCTTTACGATGGTTAGGGACTAGTATTACAATACTCGTTACTTTTTGTCTTTTATAATAAGAAAAAACGGCGCCAGTGGAGATATTCGCTCCGTATCATCCTAGTCAACCCGTGGATCTAGTTAACTACTTTATATAGCCAGAAATAGCAGAGGTTGGTGCATGGACCAAAAATAGGCCTCGAACCGCTATTATTCCTTGGTAAGCTTGGTATGGATCATCTTGACGTTCGATAGCCGCCATGCTACGAGAACTGAAACGCCAATCTGGATGCCAATATGAACACCAAGTTCACGGCATCGTGAATGATACTCTCGAGTCATGAGCATCAACATCTCAGTACCCTCGGGAGGAAATTCCGCGTTCTTATTATAAAATGACTTCCGAGGTGTTTGTCCTGGCTAGTCTAGCAATACAGATAATTCATTTTGCAGCATGGAACCTTCCATCAAAAGATGAACTACCTTATTCGCAGTTTCTCGGGCACCTCTCTCGCTGATAAAGAAAAAGTGGTTCCCTGTGATGGGTACCGATAGCCTTTCTGGTGCCGAATGTACAAGGTCCATCAATTGAGGCCATTTACCCTTACTCTCTACATTCAAAAGTGCCCGCTTTCCGATTAGGTTCTGTAGCTTTAGCGTCAATATAAAGCCCCATGTTGCACGATCGGTGAGGGCATGACGAGCGTCAAGGATATCTGTCGGGTAGATGGCAGATATCAGTGGTAGGTTTGCCACATCAAAAACACGGGAGTCCTCTTCATGAGTAACTTCATCTATTACGAAAGCATTTTGTCCGTTGTACTTGAGTCTTAAGCCGGGCAGATTGATAGGCGTGCCTCCGGTGTACTCTCGGATGTATATTTCTCGAGGTATAGTGCTAAAGCCATTAACCTCATCCACTTCTTGCAACTGCTTACAGAAGCCTTGTATATGATTTGATGGATGGAGGTAGCCTGTGGTGGTAGACAACGGCCCTGATTGTTGAGTGATGGAAATTCCTGGTGTGGCCGCAAAGCTGATAAACTGTCGAACGTCCAAACCAAGTTCCTTGGCTGAAGAAGTGAACGGCACAACCATTCTCCCACCCATGCTCCAGGCGATAAGAACTACCGCTCGACTAGCCAGCGAGTATTGGTCTATGATCTTTTTTGTGATGATCGCAGCTTGTTGGCCCCAATCGGAGACTCGGTATTTCACCGAAGATGGCATTATCGGAGGGTCAGTTTCAACCGGATAGGATATAGACAGAACCCCAAAGCCCATTTTGCCGAGCCAATAGGCCAGAAAGTCGCTTGGTTTGTGTTCATGATGACCCCCGTAGAATATGCGTGCCAGGTGCATTGCACCTGGGATGCACACAATCAATGGCTTGGGCTCCTTACTTGAATCTAGGATAAGCACGGGCTGATAATGGTATAGTACCGGAAACCCTGAAATTGTTTCCAGCACCTCCAAAGGGTACAGGAAAAGGTTTGATATCTGTGTCTGTAACGACATGTTGATTTGAAAGTGTTCATTTTACCAAAATGAACAAAGAAGTTCTTCACGAAGTGGCAACCTAAGAGTCATGTGATCGATTGGCACTGCTATTCGGAATACAGATTGGGAGACTGAGGTGCCACTTCTGCTCTGCATAATCCATTGCTAATGTTATTAAAAAAAGGGTTCTTTTGAAAAGGCAACCATTGCTAGTTTATTGATGAAAGTATGATTTTTTCAAAAATAAAGGGTATTATATTATCTGGCCCCGGGCATACTAAAACCTTCTGTTCCCTAGCATTCACCGACCCAACGGAAATCCCTCAGTAAAAAAATATCCCAGACACCTTAGTATTTCTTGCCAGTGTTACCACACTGTGGACGAACGTCCTCGCCCGCCTGGCGAACCTCCACTATCTCCGTAAGGCCGCTCATAAGCTAAGACCGCAAGAACGAAGACCTAATTATAACACCGATAATTGGTGGATCGATGGTGGTAGAAATTCTAGGCCACGTACCTCATGACACTCTGAGGAACATGGCGGCGGAATGCCCGGATCGGTATACATCCACGATAAAGACTCGCATGTTACCAGCTAAGCCTTTTATCATCTTTATGAACTCGTCCGCTACAGCCTGGTGTGGGCCATCCAGGGTAAGCTTAACCAGGACGTTCTTCTCCTCTATGAGGAATCTGACGGGGCGCGAAATCTGCGGTGTAGGTGAGGCAGTACAAGAGGGAGGGGAATAGGCTTAAGACCCCCGAGAACATCGAGCTGAGCGCGTGGGGCCTTCTAAGGACCTAGAGCAATATGGTCGATAAGCCTCTATTAACGTTGCCGGTATAGCAGCAGCCTATGATGCCTAGTACATCGACATGGTCGATATTGTTGACACTAGCTAACAACATTCCCCGAACCTGAGACTAGGCGAGGAACTTATTATCGCAACCAGAGAATTGTCATCGATATGATGATTCTTATCACTGAGCACAACACTGTCTTGGCTGATTTTGAAGCCGTTTAGAAAGTCCCATTGTGGGACAGGTCTTGGGCATGAGCGCTTATCGGTCAGAGACAAGGAGGAGATGAGAGGAGCATCGCCAGATAGCGCAAGAATTGATCCAGTTGTATGAAGCCATGTGCTTCAATTCAGTGATCATTGCTTCTGCTGGAGCAAAGGGGTCGAGATTTCGGCGGGAGATAATAAACCAACCGTGATTAAATGGCTTCAGACTGAGATTGGAGGACCCGAAATTGACCTTTCTTTGGCAAGGAAGCCCTCATTTGAAGTGAAGGAAAACCAGGAGAAGAAAAATCAATTGGATGTGTGTCACCTTTTCTTTCAGAGAGCGAGCATTTTTGATGATAGCACGACACTTAGCCGTCAATGGTGAATCTGTGTGGTGTATTTAGAAGGAACTGATAGTGCCTCTAGGTCTTGAATCTGACACTGATAGCTTTGAAGAGCACGAGGCTTGTGAAGCTCAATGCGTTCCATATGTTTTGCACAGCCAAATCAAACATGTTGACCATCAAAGGTCATAGTATGTGCCCATTCGTGTATTGTTCATCGTCGCTTTCAGTTTCCTGGACACTGCCACCAGTCACATCCAAAAAGGACTTGCGGAGCTTCTGTTGGTACATGGGAAGCAGTCTCTTTGTCACAACTATGCTTAAGGGCCTCCTATCCAGCCACCAGGAAACCGTAGAAACCGTGGTCATGTGCAGATCCGTAATTGCGGTGATGACTTGGAAGTTGTGGATGTTGGACCGGGACACCACTATGAGAACCAATACAACATCAAAAGCACATCATGGATTTGGGAGCGGAGGAGGCGGTTCCTGAATTTTGAGCACATCAGGTTCACCCAGGACAGCACGAAGACGAAGAACCGTCAAATAAGTTGGAGCTACAATATCAGAAGAGAAAGCGGCAACAACATAAATTTGATGCAGCTTTGCCAAGGCGCTCGGCCTCGTCTTGCTGATTTAGAGGCTGGACTTTTTTCCGCTCTGGTCAGGGAGTTTCGACATAATATGGCTAAACTTGTCGAGTTTGTGCGTGCGCTCTTTGATTCCTGACTCTAGTGAATGAGTGATGTGCAAGAATAATAAGATTGAAGGAGAAGAAACCCCCTCATATACTCTTAGGTTTCGTCATACATCTTCAGGATGAAGTGATGATGTGCAAGGATTAGCAAAGAAGAAGCTCCTTCATATAACTTGAGATTTCTAGATGTCACATGCATCCTTCTTCGATAAGGTGAAGTAAGGTGAAGTTGAAAGTGAAGTGAAAGTGTGTCACTTTCAAGCCAACAACTCCCGAGGTCTGTACTCATATGCCCCTTATCTATGGCAGCGCGCACTCAAGAGTCGTGATTTTGATGAACCAACAATCAATCTTGGATTGTTAGGCTAGTAAAGGGCCTGGGACTATATCTCATCCACAGTCCAATCCAGTGTCTGAGGGCTGTATAACCATTGTCGATGTAAAGAGTCTGCTGGACGAGGGAGATGTGAGGAAGAGAAAAATAGAAAGAGAAGAAGCCCCCTCATATACCTTTAGATTCTGTCATCATTTTCTTGAGCATCAGTATGAATGAGCGACATGTAAGGAAGAAGAATATACGAAGAGAAGAAGTTCCTTCATATACCCCGAGACTTTGTTCAGATATCACGTGCACTTATTCTTCGACAAAGTGAAGTAAAGTGAAGTAAAGTGAAGTGAAGTGAACGTGCATCATTTTCAAAGAAACAATGGCAATCTCTGTGATTATTTGTCCCTTATACATGTTGCCGCTTCCAGGAGTAGCGATTTCTGATGGGTCAATGATAGATGGTTAACATGGTGATCTTGGCTTCTTCGACCAAATCAAGGGGCCTCTGTTGCGACAGCCGAGAAACAAGGCCATCAACAGACGGAAAGTATTTCGGCCGAAAAAGCTTCTGCCAAGACAGTGACTCTGGAACTAGATTAGTATATCACGGCATCCTTGAACGATATGCATTCATCGCAAACGACACCCTTGAGCGATGTGCATTCGCGACAGTAATGTCCCGTCTTCACCGTCTCTTCTGTCTCGGACGAATGTTGACATTCGTCCAGGGCAGAGGGGCACCCATATACTATAAGTAGCTAGTTCTTTCATCAATGAAAAAGCAGACTTCACAACAATCGCAATATTCAACTAGTAGGAATCCGCTGCCAGATCGGTGGATTTTCTACGGTGTTGAGTAGCGGTTTGTTGGAGCTCACTGTTCTCAGTAACGAGCGACAGCCTCGGACTTGGTCTCGTTCAAAATCAACTCATGCAATATCTGAGGGTGTTATTTCATATTCCCGGGGAGAAGAAAAAGCGAGATGAAGGGTTATAAGTAAAGAAGAAGATGATAGGAAAGAAGAAGTTCCTTCATATACCCTGCAGTTTGGTCCAGATGTGACATGCGTTCTTTGACGACAAAGTGAGAGCCCTAGAGGAAAGCGAAAGTGAAGCGAGGGGAATGTCACTTTCAAATCAACAACGGTAATCTCTAGTATCGTATGTTCCATCCATGTTGTCGATGAAAGAGGCTGTAAGATGAAGGAGTGATATTTAATGAAGAAGTTAGGGAGAGTGGTGTTTCTGATTGGATTGAAAAGTGTAAAAAGTCACTAATGGGCTATGGCAAATACAAAGACATTTGAAGTGATAAAGTCATTCTCGAAATCAGCTTGACTAATACACACAGAATAACTCTTTTAGAGGCGCGCCGTATAAGGGAGGAAGAATGATAAGTCACTTCACTTATAAGCACATAAAGACCTTAATGCTGCACAAATTGCCCCATTTGTAACTCTCAGCGCGTATGCCCTAAATGGAAGCCGCTCAGCTTACAACTGATTCGAAAGGCTCTGCTATAATTTATCTTCTATGAGAATAATCTTGCAAACTTGGCATCGACATATACAAATTCTCATAACTTCAGTATTAGAGTCTAGCAGCACTTAATAAGGACGATTCAAAATATTTAAGATAGCAGTGAAAGGCTTCGAGGCACCTTTGGCACTTTCTTCTTTCTCTAGCTTGGTTTGATCTTCCATAAGACCCTCAGTATCTCGGTTCTACGTTCACTTAAATGGTTCCACAATCCCATTTTTTATATTTATATCTGGAGTTGATAAAGTAGCAGATTTCGGGTTCGGGTATCAGTTGGGCGTGTGACATGTGATGGGAGCTGCAGACTAGCGTGTGAACTCAAGTCCCGCGTACAGATCTGACGTGGCAAAACTCCATGAGGCTGAACACATTCAGCTTACGACCTAGTGATGAAAGTGAATTTTATGGAGGAGAATTCTCTACTCCTTTCATTTTTTGTTACAGATTTCCCTCTATGCAAGCGACTTTTTCTGTGCCTTTCAGAGGATTGAACCAGAGCCCTACGATTGACCCGAACGCGGGTGATTAATAGATATCTTGACTTTTGGGCGCTAAAGAGCGTAACCAAGTCTTCTCACAATGGCTGCACAGACGGATACCGAACCCAGAACCCACGAGGAATATACTGTGGGATGGGTATGTGCTCTGCCAAAAGAACAAACCGCAGCGACGGCCATGCTGGATCAAAAGCACACCGGGCTCTCGAAGCCACCAAATGACCCTAATACTTATACCCTTGGATCTGTTGGTAGGCACAATGTTGTGATAGCTTGCCTCCCTAAAGGCCAGATTGGCAACAACTCGGCAGCGAACGTTACCACCTGGATGGTCTCGACTTTTCCGTCAATCAGATTTGGCCTGATGGTGGGTATTGGCGGCGGCGTTCCGCCAAAAGTGAGACTCGGTGATGTGGTGGTCAGCACACCAGTAGGCCAGTTTCCTGGTGTGGTCCAATGGGACTTTGGCAAGGCGAAAGAAGGCAGCTTCGAACGGACCGGGTCACTGAACAATCCGCCCACGTCCCTTCTCACAGCTTTGACAGCACTAGAAACGGAGCACGACTTAGTTGGCTCTAAAATACCAGAGTACCTGGAAGAACTGAAGAAGAAGTGGCCTAAACTTATCCCGAAGTACCTGCGGTCTGATTTACAGGATATATTGTTTAGAGCAAATTACGGACACATAAACAGGCGTACCACGGATCCCGATGATACTTTCAGTGATGACCATATAGATGAGGATGAGGATGAGGATGAGGATGAGGAAGAGAGCTGTCGATTCTGTGATAAAACACAGGTCGTGAGGAGAAAGCCGAGGGATATGTCTGTGCACTTCGGTCTGATTGCATCGGGAAACCAGGTCATTAAGGATGCTGCTTTCCGAAATAAACTCAACAAAGATCTTGGTGGTCATCTCCTTTGCATCGAAATGGAAGCAGCGGGGCTGATGAACAACTTCCCGTGTATTATTATCCGAGGAATATGCGACTACGCGGACTCACACAAGAACAAAGACTGGCAGGAATACGCTGCGGCTGTTGCTGCAGCATTTGCAAAAGAATATCTAGGATTCTTGGAACCAACTGATATCGAGAGAGAGCAGCCAGTGAAAGAAATACTTGGACAGGGTTAGTGAACCTTAGGCGGTTTGCCGAGTCTTTATAGCCTTCTAATAATATAAATTTAGTTTTTGATGCTATATCCCAGACTGGGGTAAACGTTGAAAAGATAAATCACCGCCTAGAGAAAAGAGATGACCTTGAGATGCTTAGCTGGATTACTCCAATCGACTATGGCCCTCAGCAAAGCGATTTCTTGGGAAGAAGACAACATGGAACTGGTCAGTGGTTTCTGGAGTCGACACAGTTCGAGACATGGAAGGCGGCTAAGAACCAGACAATGTTTTGTCCCGGTATGCCCGGAGCTGGCAAAACTATCATTAGCTCGATTGTGATCGACCATCTCGACCAGGAGTTTCGAGCAGACCCAGCCATCGTTGTCGCTTATATCTACTTTAACTTCAAACGGCAGGATACTGAAAAAATCAACGATTTACTAGCAAGTTTACTCAAACAGCTAGCTGAGCGGTGCCAGGCTCTGCCAGATAGTGTCAAAGAGCTCTATGAATTCCATAAAGGCAAACGAACGCGACCATCAGTCGAAGAACTTTCTAAAGCTCTCCACGTTACTATAGCAACATTTTCAAAAATCTTTATTATCGTTGATGCACTTGATGAATGCCAGGCATCTAGCCGGGTACATTTTCTACCAGAGCTTTTCAACCTTCAGACACGGCATAACGTGAATATTTTTGCAACATCGCGATTTATTCCAGAGATTGAGGATCAGTTTAAAGACGCGTTATTGTTAGAGATCCGTGCGACCAACAAGGATGTGAGGCTATACCTGGAAAGTCATATAAAGCAACTACAAAGGGTTGTTCGGGAAAATCGCCAGCTACAAGAGGAAATAAAAACTGCCATCTCCGATGCAGTCGATGGAATGTTTCTATTAGCCCAAATTTATCTTCGCTTCCTTGATGACAAATTTACGATCAATGAGATCCGGGGATCTTTAAAGAACTTCCAGAAGCAAGATCGAGGATCGAGTGAAGAAGAGAAGACTAAGATCTTGAGCCATGCCTACGATCAAGTGATGGAGAGAATTGATCAACAGCGTCCGGGTTTGAAACAGCTGGCAGTGAAGGTTTTATCATGGATCACATATGCGAATCGACCACTCAGCATACCGGAGCTTCAGTATGCCCTAGCAATAAAGGAGGGCAATTCTCATTTTGACGATGGAGACCTACCACACATCGAAGATGTGGTGTCAGTCTGTTTAGGATTAATCACTATCGATGATGAAAGTAACATCGCACGTTTGGTGCACTATACCACGCAGGAGTACTTTACGCGGACCCGGGAGGACTGGTTTTCTAGTGCCCACACAGAACTTACGAAATCCTGTGTCACCTGCTTGTCATTTGACGTTTTTGATACTGGATGCTGTTCAACGTATGAAGGCTTAAGTGAGAGATTCAAGACCACTGTTCTCTATAAGTACGCTGCGGAAAATTGGGGATTCCATGCCAGATATTCCTTGATTGAAGGCGATAGGTTGATTTTGGATCTTCTGCAGAACACTTCTAAAGTATCTGCCTGTAGCCAGTCGATGGGGTGGGATAGCTTCAAACCCCAGACGAAGATGACAGGTTTACACCTTACATCGTGCTTTGGCCTTGGGACGTCTACAACGAAGATGATTAAGCGGAATGCCGACGTCGATTCTCTAGATGAAGATGGCAAGACTCCGCTCTTACTGGCGGCCATGAATGGGCACGATGAAGTGGTGAAGCTACTACTAGAGAGGAATGCCGACGTCGATTCTCGAGATGAAGATGGCCAGACTCCGCTCTTATGGGCTGCCATGAATGGGCACGATGAAGTGGTGAAGCTACTATTAGAGAGGAATGCCGACGTCGATTCTAAAGATACTGAATATGGCCGGACTCCGCTCTCATGGGCGGCCGAAGAGGGACACGATGAAGTGGTGAAGCTACTACTAGAGAGGAATGCCGACGTCGATTCTAAAGATACTGAATATGGCCAGACTCCGCTCTTACGGGCGGCCATGAATGGGCACGATGAAGTGGTGAAGCTACTACTAGAGAGGAATGCCGACGTCGATTCTCGAGATGAAGATGGCCAGACTCTGCTCTTATGGGCTGCCATGAACGGGCACGATGAAGTGGTGAAGCTACTACTGGAGAGGAATGCCGACGTCAATTCCCAAGATGGATATGGTCGGACTCCGCTCCTACGGGCTGCCATGAGTGGGCACAATGAAATGGTGAAGCTACTACTAGAGAGGAATGCCGACGTCGATTCTCGAGATGAAGATGGCCAGACTCCGCTCTTATGGGCTGCCATGAATGAGCACGATGAAGTGGTGAAGCTACTACTAGAGAGGAATGCCGACGTCGATTCTCGAAATGAAGATGGCCGGACTCCGCTCTTATGGGCTGCCATGAGTGGGCACAATGAAATGGTGAAGCTACTATTAGAGAGGAATGCCGACGTCGATTCTCGAGATGAAGATGGCCAGACTCCGCTCTTACGGGCGGCCATGAATGGGCACGATGAAGTGGTGAAGCTACTACTGGAGGGGAATGCCGACGTCGATTCTAAAGATACTGAATATGGCCAGACTCCGCTCTCATGGGCGGCCGAAGAGGGACACGATGAAGTGGTGAAGCTACTACTAGAGAGGAATGCCGACGTCGATTCTCGAGATGAAGATGGCCAGACTCCGCTCTTATGGGCTGCCATGAATGGGCACGATGAAGTGGTGAAGCTACTATTAGAGAGGAATGCCGACGTCGATTCTAAAGATACTGAATATGGCCGGACTCCGCTCTCATGGGCGGCCGAAGAGGGACACGATGAAGTGGTGAAGCTACTACTAGAGAGGAATGCCGACGTCGATTCTCGAGATGAAGATGGCCAGACTCCGCTCTTATGGGCTGCCATGAATGGGCACGATGAAGTGGTGAAGCTACTATTAGAGAGGAATGCCGACGTCGATTCTAAAGATACTGAATATGGCCGGACTCCGCTCTCATGGGCGGCCGAAGAGGGACACGATGAAGTGGTGAAGCTACTACTAGAGAGGAATGCCGACGTCGATTCTAAAGATACTGAATATGGCCAGACTCCGCTCTTACGGGCGGCCATGAATGGGCACGATGAAGTGGTGAAGCTACTACTAGAGAGGAATGCCGACGTCGATTCTCGAGATGAAGATGGCCAGACTCTGCTCTTATGGGCTGCCATGAACGGGCACGATGAAGTGGTGAAGCTACTACTGGAGAGGAATGCCGACGTCAATTCCCAAGATGGATATGGTCGGACTCCGCTCCTACGGGCTGCCATGAGTGGGCACAATGAAATGGTGAAGCTACTACTAGAGAGGAATGCCGACGTCGATTCTCGAGATGAAGATGGCCAGACTCCGCTCTTATGGGCAGCCATGAATGGGCACGATGAAGTGGTGAAGCTACTACTAGAGGGGAATGCCAACGTCAATTCTAAAGATACTGAATATGGCCAGACTCCGCTCTTACGGGCGGCCATGAATGGGTACGATGAAGTGGTGAAGCTACTACTGGAAAGAAACGCCGACGTCGATTCTCGAGATGAAGATGGCCAGACTTCGCTCTTACGGGCGGTCGAAGAGGGACACGATGAAGTGGTGAAGCTACTACTGGAGAGGAATGCCGACGTCGATTCTCGAGATGAAGATGGCCAGACTCCGCTCTTACGGGCAGCCATGAATGGGTACGATGAAGTGGGGAAGCTACTACTAGAGGGGAATGCCGACGTCAATTCTCAAGATGGATATGGTCGGACTCCGCTCCTACAGGCTGCCATGAATGGGCACGATGAAGTGGTGAAGCTACTATTAGAGAGGAATGCCGACGTTGATTCTCGAGATGAAGATGGCCAGACTCCGCTCTTACGGGCGGCCATGAATGGGCACGATGAAGTGGTGAAGCTACTACTGGAGGGGAATGCCGACGTCGATTCTCAAGATGGATATGGTCGGACTCCGCTCCTATGGGCTGCCATGAATGGGCACGATGAAGTGGTGAAGCTACTACTAGAGAGGAATGCCGACGTTGATTCTCGAGATAGAGAGAACCGGACTCTGCTCTTACGGGCGGCCATGAATGGGCACGATGAAGTGGTGAAGCTACTACTAGAGAGGAATGCCGACGTCGATTCTCGAGATAAATATGGCCAGACTCCGCTCTTATGGGCGACCGAAGAGGGACACAATGAAGTGGTGAAGCTACTACTAGAGAGGAATGCCGACGTCGATTCTCGAGATGAAGATGGCCAGACTCCGCTCTTACGGGCAGCCATGAACGGGCACGATGAAGTGGTGAAGCTACTACTAGAGAGGAATGCCGACGTTGATTCTCGAGATAGAGAGAACCGGACTCTGCTCTTACGGGCGGCCATGAATGGGCACGATGAAGTGGTGAAGCTACTACTAGAGAGGAATGCCGACGTTGATTCTCGAGATGGAGAGAACCGGACTCTGCTCTTCGATGATTTATCCTAGAAGCTGCAAGATCACGGTAAAAACTTCGAAGCCCACTAAGATCGTCATTTCTTCGACTTTTAATATATCAACTAGGTACTCGGGTGTGGTATTTCATATGTTGAGATCTTTGGTATAGTAGGCCAGAGTAGGAGACGATCGTCTGCACCAGTAAATGCTCGAGCATTTCATTCTTATGCCTTCAGCATCTATCATAGTTCATATTTAAAGAAGCCCTTCTTATTATTCATTTGAACTTACACCGCTTAACTTATGAACCGGCTTTGTTACCAAATACTAAAGCTGAGGTTCCCTGCGATGCCCCCAGTGAGCTCGCACTGGGCAGCAGTCCTCGCCAGGTTGCTGGGACAATGGGTTCATACCTTCTCGTGGTGTCGCCATAAAAAGAAGACAGGATACCCCTGAGCTTGTATACGGCCTGGGATCGCATCGTGCGAGATGTGGCGAGGCGGTTATGAACTGGTTGCTTTTAGTCCTATGAGACTGTCGGAACATATGTACGTAACTACATTGGAACTTGGAGTTCTCGTACGAGCTTGAGTAAGCATGTCACGAGGGCTTCACTCTGGAAGGGTATATCTACACTCTGATAGCTAGACTTGAATAGACCCACTTCTATGCACCTATTCCACTACGTATTCATACTGACTTGGTCGAGTAAAACTCCCTTCAGGCTGGACTTGTGGATCGCATGGTACTGTCCTTCAGACGTAGTCTGTCGACAGAGAGCTTTAATCGATTACTCTAGAGACTTTGGATCATGAGTCTAGCTTATTAAAACTTCTATTTATTCTTCCCTGTTTCCCATGATTGGGAGTATTCTTTATAGCAATCTTCTGATAGCCCTGTTCTAACCGCGCCTTATTAGTAGCGTGAATCCAAAAAACCTATATATCCGGTTTGAATTTCGCACGTGGTAAGAATACTTAACAGCTATCTGGTCAAGCCGATTTCGAGAATGACTGTAAGAGCGTGACTAGAATGATGTAGAGAAAGCCAGGGTCGGAGCCGTAGTTCCATTATGTCAAAGCGGGTCTTCTTCAATCCCTGTTTTAGGGCTAATTACAAATTTACGCCAACAATAGTTCCGGGACGTTGTTCTGCTTATAATAAGAAATATTTGTGTCTTATTTTCATTTCCCTTCGTATTTTACTCAGGAATCACAACTCAACTGCTTTGTCCTTGAAAATTCTGAATTTCCAACCGTGCCTTCTCCCCCGTTGCGCCCAAGCATGCTTCCTATCTCGACTGGATTTCACCAAACTCACTGAGCTCCCACCTCGCCTACTCTAACATCCTCAATTTATTCAATGCTGAAAGCTGGAAAGAAGAAGATTACCCTCCCTCAACTTAAATTTGATTTTCAGAAAGTTGTCAGCTCCTGAAGTGGCTATTATATCCAAAATTCCGCTGGGAAGTAGATGATAATAGTGTAGCAAAGGATACGCAGAGCCTGAAGGGCACTCTGATTGATGTGTTTGACATAAATCCGATTATCCATATGCTTAAGAAATCAGATATCACTCCTTTATGGACCATCCAAGGACTTCTAATACAATTGATCGGCAAGAACCATGGTCCCGCGCATCCACAGAAAGGGCTTTTTGTCTTCTCATATATTGGCCATTCCAGACTTGCTCATTATGGCGATCTCCACCTCCAAATCCCAGGCTGCTCGTCTAACAAAGCACTGGATGTGAAGACGACTTTTGTGGTGATGGACGAGGTCCTAGAGGTTGTGAAGGTCGAACACCCTTACCTCGACGTCAATCTCGAATTTCAGTCCAGCAGAGAATCTACGGAATTCTTTCAGTGGTATCATACGGGGTATTACATATAAAATTAGTAATGACATTCTTTAGGATCCCCTTGAACCCCCCTTGAAAGCACCAGCAATGATGGATCCACAAATTCCATCTATGTTCTTAGTCATTGAATATCGGCCGAGCAATTCGTCCGTCCGAAGTTCACTCCTCCGCAATAATCCAGCCGCAACACAGTACGCCTGGACAGCCATTAACCAATGGGAGCTTGGGGGATCAATAAGATTTGTAACAGGTAGAAACAAATATAGTATTCTGGTACTATGTAGATGTAATCAGTTTGTGGGCCCGGGGGGATTGATTAAGCCGGTCGGTCAGATACAATTCCGAGAGGATCCATTAGATAGATATAAAGAAACCTTGGAACCATACCCCTGGCTGCCATCCAACATTCACACAGCTCATTGAACTCATTGAACTCTTTCAAAATGGTCTCAATCATTATCCCTAGCAACTATGGGTAAGTGTCCTATCAGATCTGAGTGTCCGGCGCTAAGATAACCCCAGAGCCGTGATCGCCGTCGCTCTCGGTTTCATCCCCGTTCTTGGCTTTATTCATGGCAACATCACCGGTTCATTGCGCAAGGTTGCCAATGTCCCCTACCCACACACATACGCAACAGTTCAGCAATGCAAGGAAAATGTAAGATCCAAATCCAACTCCTGGTTCTTGTCTGCGGCTACGAACTAATCCTTGCAGCCTTCTGCCGAGAAATTCAACTGCGCCCAGCGTGCTCACGCCAACTTTACTGAGAATGCCGCCCAGACTATGCTTTTCACCCTTGTTGCTGGAGTGAAGTATCCTCAGCTTGCTACTGGCCTTGGTTTAGCTTGGGTTGTGCTTCGATCGTTGTTCTTGTACGGATATGTGTATTCGGGAAAGCCTAATGGTAAGGGCCGTTATATTGGTATCTTCTTTTGGTTCGCGCAGGCTGGATTGTGGGGACTGAGTGTCTTTGGTGTTGCTCGGGAACTCCTTTCTTTTTAAAGAATGAAAAGATGAGAATGTGTATTAGTAGTTTGTGGTTGAAGAGAGAAATAGAATAAGTGATGACTACTCAGGGTCAGCTGACCTGGATATTTGAAAACTAGTTTTGAAAACTTAGGTAAGGGATTTAGAAGATCCATCATACGACAAAATTTAATTCCGTTGAGACTTGTCAATAGCAGATCATGATGTAATGACGTTACTTTGTATATAGATATACTCCAGAGGCAACCTTAAAATTGGCGATATGGCAGCCCGAAGCTTCTAGAAAAGTGGCTCTTTTGGCCACATGTTCGGGCTAGTACAACAGAACATGTGGCAATGTATTGGATGTCATGTTTACTTTACTCATTCCTTGTGGCTTGAGCACGAGCCTTCTCAGCAGGATCGCAGAGAAGATTGAACCAGCTGACCCGCTTTATAGGGTGACCTCCCGATCGCAGGAATATAGATGCGGTGTGAGAAAGTTTACTTTATATTAATTACGATGTCTTAGTTGTAGGTGTTTTTTTTTTTGGTAACTACCAAGTAGAATACGTAGCACGTAACTGCTTATTCTGAATCCCCTGGCGTAGATCTCGTAGTAAATGACTAAATCCCTAGACTTTCTACTTAACTAGTTAGTTCTAGTCTAGTAGTTAAAGCGGGGTGTCATAACTTACTTTCTGATTTCCAAGGTTCATTTAATTATCTGCCTTTAACCAACTTAGCCGAGACGGAACTGAGCGCCTACTGTAACCTTCCCTCAACACAGCGAAACAGTAAGCGCATTACTAAACAAAATAAAGATCTCCTGCATAGCAACGAAGATCCAGACCATTCACCCCTGAGCGGAGTCTTTAGTGCCCTGGTGACCCCCACTTCGATAACAGTGTAAATTCAAGTAGTACTAGCGGTGTGGGAGTTAAAAATTAAATCATAGCTAAATAAATCGAACTACTAATTCAAGTATTACCATGTGGTTTCCTTTATACTTCTTCTTTTGGTTTTGCCTTCCCCATGGAATTTACCCCTCTTGCCCTAATATAATCCCATAGTACCCCGTACTTGGGTACTGAGTTACTTGAGGTATTCGATCGTCCACCCTAGTCTATCTAGACTCTATTAGGGTCCTTGACACGATGGCCCCCGTCATATGTGGCGACGTTCACATGGAGATGGCTGAGTATGATAAAGCTATCATCGAAATCACTGAGAAATGCTCCATTTTGACATCTGAGCCATCTTCTCCCGTGGACATGGATACCAGGGGGAAGACAACACAGATAGTCCAACCTCGGACATCTCGCCCGACTTCTTCAAATAACTCCATGCATCATCACTCGCGGTCAAATTCTCGCAGCACCGCACCGTCAAGACCAACAAGTCCCCATAGCTCTTTCCGTTCATCGAGAAAGCCCGCCAATATCGTACCAGTATCTCTCCCTCGCCCCTCTCCGCATGAGAGAAGAGAGTCGTTATTAGCACTGCATCGCGAATCATGCCGTCTGTTCAATGAACCAGAGTCGTCGACTTGGCCCACAGATGATCTAAGTCTGACCAGATCAGCACATCGAACTGCATCTACATACAAGTCGCGGCGAGATGGCCGCACCTCGTCAGAGACGGGAGCTTCAACTCCGCCATCCCCCATCTCACCACTACCTTTTCATCGGCACTCTCTCAGTGCCACGCACGCATCAAACATGCATCAAATCAGGGATCGATCAAACACCGACCCAGGCAGTCAGGGCCACGTCCACAGCCCCTCGACTTCGTCATCCATTCACGTTCCGGCGACAGTGATGGAATGGACATCCCCCTCAACCCGACGTCAGGAATACGAAAAGATCGACCGTGCTAGTCGCGGCGTCCGTGGTCTCTGGCGCCGTGTCGCACCTCGCTGGTGCCACCGGGATTCGCGCATCCCTTTCTTTGAAGAAGGAAAGACGAGTACGAGTCGAGAGGGCAGTGTTCGTCGATTCAGAATGGATCTCCCTGATTCTGTCCCGGAAGACAGATCACAACACTTTCGCCCCTCCCGCCTCTCTCACCATGATTCATGCTCTCGACGCCTCTGGAAAGGCCGTCGATCCAAAACTTGCCTTTGATTGTTTTTGTCCTCTGCCTTCATTTTGGCATGCCAGCCGTGCTGCGTGCTCTTCATATTGTTTACTGACACTCTGTCTGACGACCTGAATTTTGCAATTACATTGCATCACATGCGAGCGGCTTACTTGATTCCATACCCAACCTCTATTTACCTGTTTTACCTGACTCTCGATGAGTCTCTTGCTCTATTCTTCCACGCTCTGGTGGCGTTGAAATACCTAGTCTTTTTCCTTTTTCATTTTTCCTTTTCCTTTTTCCTATACTCCTACTTCTATCATTGCCCAAGGCTGAGATACCCAACTGATTATTGAGAGTGCACAAGCACTGGACTAGAATACCCAAAATATTACTATCCGAATATTTTTACCTTTACCCTTCCTGGTTTTCCATTTATTTAGTGTTAATTAGATAATAGAAATGAGGGGTAATTTTTTGAAGGATCTGACTTCCATCGATAAAAAAAGTCGTACTAAATAGATAAAAGCCGAGCTAAATAGCTAGCTGCCTAACTAGTAACTATCCCGCGTTACAGCACAGCCAAATGTAAATTCATTGGCGGGAAAAAAATAAAAAAAAAATAAAAGGATGCATGTCAAGCGCTTAAGTGGTAAGTCCAAGGTTTCAAAATTGTTGCCCGTAATTAGTACACAGTATTTACTGCTTAGTGGTTGGATAATGCGCAGTAACTAGATAGGGCAGGGATGAGCACGTCAAGGCTAGGGTCATTGCTAGTTTTCTACCTGGCTTATTCTGATTCACCTATGCAGCTGTGGCCCAATACTTGCATCTTCTCGCCTGATTCTGCTAAAGTTCAGAGGAGTTCTATCTTTGGTTAGTCTGGTCTTTGGCGATATCGGGACCAAGTTGAGTTTCGGGTCTAATTTCGGTCACAAAAAGCCTGCTCTCTATCAACCATTGAACATTCAGCTTAGGGCCGATCTCCCTGAAGATTACAGCAATGAACTAACTTTAATATGTGTTGAGGCAGTTCACGACCAGAGAGAAAAGTGGAAGGTACTGTTTGGGCAATTAAAGACTCATGTTCACTTACTCAGGTATGTTCGCCTACGTTTTTATGCAATTTGCGCCTGCTTTACGAGCTTTCTCAATGCTATGGGGATGGCAATCGTACTCTGCTGCTTAAGTGAATACTCTGGTGCGAATCAAACAACTACCACTGCTGACTTATTCAACAAAAAAAATAAATAGTATGCGACATCAATTTCATCCGCCCCTCTCCCAGACACATAACGTTATCTTTAGGGACTTGGCTGAGATAACACTAAGGTATCACGCTAAACTGGTTCCGGTTCTTGCATGGTCAGATGATGCTTAATTCACTTCCTGGCCATGTACTTGAGACCTTTGAGGACAGTGAGGTGGTATTTGCATGGAATTATTCAATATCGGCGATGTCGTTGTTACGCTACCGTGTGGTCATTTTTTAATCCGCATTGTATTGAATTGTGGATCGAAGTCGAGGATGGTGACACTAATTGTGCCCTTCTGCCGTCTAGAGATTGTAGTCAGGTGGGATCAAAGAAGATGGGTAGATCTAGGATGGGCTCCCTAAAAAAAAACTAAGGATAATTTGAGGTGTGGAGAGTATAGCGTGGATATTTGAATATTTCCTCGTTTTATATTGATTCCGCCTTTACTTTCTAATCTCCATCTCGAGCTAAATTTTAATTCTAATTCTAATTCTAATTCTAATTCTAATTCTAAATCTAAATCTTAGCGTGGCTTCCTTTTTTTCAAGAATTGGCTTTTCTTTTAGATGCTTGTCAATTAAACTGTTTCGCCTGTTTTGTAACTAACGCCTGTCCTCGTTTAGACTTAGCCTTGTAGAGTATTAGCTTTGGTGGCAACATCTACTTCGATATAAGCTATTGGGTTGAATCTGAGGCTATTCAAGATATTTATAGGGTACAGCGTCGATATTCAGCTTTTCAGGAGACTATGGATATACACCATTTCTTGAACTCAGAAGAAATTGTTCAAAATGATTTTAATTCGGTTGAGGGGGCAATCCTATAAGCAATCCAAGTCCAAGTCAATTAAAGCTCTCACTTCTTGTAATACACGACTGGAAACATTTAATGCTGATAGTATCAGAGAACGATCAAGGAAATGATAACTAGAAGCAGATAGCGGAGAGATATGCTTAACCAATTAGGAAATCAGAGTCACATAGGGCAATTTAACAAGTTCTCTCAGTAACGATCACCTGGGCTCAGCGATATAAACCTCTTAACAATAATATCCTTATGTAAGGAAAGTACTCCAATAGGAACCTGCAACTCCCTCTTATCTCTCTGGAATATTATTTGAATTCTGCTCGTAGAGTAAGCCCTATAGGTAAGCTTGACTTAACTGTGTTGTGTAGAGTGAATTGTATGTGTGTTGAATTAGTACAACATTTAATTCTACTGAGTTATTGTAGCGGGCTATCGAGCACAGATCTTGTTCCTCCAATCAAACATGATGAGTGCTTTTGAAAATGGTGGCGTTGGTACTACATACAATTCTAGATTCATCAGAGGAAAAGACACTTGAAATTAGTATCATAGATTAAATGGAATTGGGAAGCAAGTCATGATAAATAGAGTACAAACGTCGAGGTTGTCAAGATCTTGACTATTCAGGCCCGCATACGGCTCACACTACCATACTTGGCCTGCCATGCGAAAAAGTACAGTAGAGCTCCGAGGGGCTGTCCGACCAAGCAGAAGCTGACCCAGAAGATACAATTGCCAACAATTTTGCCCAGTGGATCGCTCATTCTCTCCAAAGGTGTGGTCAAGGCAATCAAGGGCATTTGAAACATCATGCCGAAAAATGCGACACCTAAGATTCGTAAGTGAAGTTCCAGAAGCCCCGTGAGGAAAGACGTACCAATAAAATTATGCGTGGGAATTCCCACTAGCATCTCGTGAAGAATAGCAGAGAGCGTAAAGACCATCCAACTAGCCGCCAGTGGACTCCATCCTCGGCCGACCAACGGACTGTAAACGTGCCTCTTCATAAAAAGATAAACAGGCCGATTCCAAGACCGCCAATACGCACCTAGACTAGAGCTGTTCCACCAATCAGTATAGAACTCCCGATCACCAAACCGCATCACTTCAGCGAGAGCATTGAGCAGAGCCTGGAACAGGGCAAAGAATCCCGCAAGCCAAATGATGAGAGATATGGTGGACAGCTTCATCACACGTTCCAGAATAGAGGCAATGTCCATGACGGCGATCTTTTCAATAGAGTTCAACAGGACTGGTGTTGCGTATTGGGCAGAGAGCAGCCAGATGACCATCGTTAGAGATACAAATTCAGCAAGGCGTTTCGCCACAAAGGACCAACGAATGGATGCCGTGCGAGGGTAGACGGGTTGGTAGACAAGTGTAGGAGCAAGCCAGAAATATATCAAGTTATTAAGAGTAATATTTCGAGGGTATGGGCACGTAGAGTAGATATCCGGTAAATTCGGATCCGCCTCGGGATGGACAAAGGCAAGACGGAGGTCGCGGTTAGTGAAGGCATACGAGCAAATCTTTAGCCATACGATGATGGCATGAAGCTCGCAAATAGTTCCAATGCCAGGGTGATGAACATAGAAATAAACCGCGAAACTGGTCAGGGCCAAGCACAGCGTTGCGTTTAAGGTATGGAGAAAGGCCGTATAAGGCCAGGTAGATCGAAAGGCCTGTTGGTCGCGTTCCTTCTCTTCTGCTGTCTTCTTCTGAAATCCAACTGCCCGCTTTGCGGCGCTCGCAGCAGAGAGCTCGAGAATGTATGCAACAATGAGATGACATGGTACTAGAGCAAAGAGGATTGATCCCAGAATGACATCCTGCTTGCGATAGTCATGACATCTAATACATATAAGCACACCATACTACAGAACTCGTTAGTCCTTAATCACAGAGAAATACTGAGGATTACTGACTTTCATGTAGTTCTCGATAATTAGGCGGAGATTCATTGCAACTGGAGTTAAAAAAATCAGTCCACGGAACTTCAAAATCATCTATATAGCTTAACGAGAGCATACTGAGTACCAAAACCATCAAGTTGCGGAATCCAAGAAAGCTGGGGACAACATCAGTCTCACGGCTGAAGCTTGAGTGACGCAGCCGCGAGTGATAAGCAGCTACATGACGATATTGGCTGCGTTTTGGGCGAGTTAACGGAGCAGCATCAACTTTATCGCCAGCTATGCCTTTGGAAGAGCCATTTTCTGGGATATAGGAATTTGAATCCTCATGGGCGGCAATTTGTTCAACCTGTGAGCCCATTTTCAACAGGAACGATGAATCGTACTATCCAAAGCCTCGGAAGACAATTTTGATAGATGAAGAACGCAATGCGGAAGAGACGGGTCATGTGATAGTGTAGTTGTTTAAATATTTTTCAGCATGAGAAGAAGAAGAAGAAGATAAATGAAGATATAAACAAAAAGTAGGACTTGTTGAGTTGAACTGGTTGGATGAGCGAGGGGAAGCATCATAACGCAAGCAGCCAGATAATATCCCCGCAACCAATCAACGGGTAGAGAGAGCTTCCTCAAAAGTCGCGCTTCATTCTTGCAGCTCTTCTTCTCACCTCTTCGACTTTTCACTTTCAATTCCAACGATTCTCGCTTACGACCGTTATCTCATTTAACGACCTTGATGAAAGCTGTGGATCCCCTTTTATTACTTTTTCTTTTGATTACTTGCAACATATCCAATTCTTTGACGCCTTGATTTTTTCCCCCTCACGAGGGCGGCCGCGATGGCTTATTATGAGGAACATGGAGGTGACTCCGGCACTGGGCGGTTTAACAAGAACTTTGAGGGTCCTGTTGGACCCCGACGACCAAGTAAGCATACCCTGCGCGTCTTCTGCTCCCAGCCGTTTCGAACAGGGCCCACTAACAACCATACTCGTACACACAGGATTAGTGACAGATTATGGCTCGTCGATGGTACAGTGGATGCGTAATCGGCGACCTCAATACAGAGGAGGGAATCGGATGGAAGTTGAGCGCCCGAGTCCGAGTTTCGCAGTAGATGTGAGTGCGCATGAGTTGGTGATATGGGTGCGGATACTGACTTTATCTCCTCTTGCGCAATAGGTCATGCCCCCTATGGCGCGAATCAATTCTCCCGCAGACTCGATCCCTGTCCGGCAGCTACATCAGTCGATTGGAAAGTCAAAGAAACCCATTGTGGTGGTGCGATGGACTCCGGAAGGAAGACGGCTGTTGACCGGCGGTCATACTGGCGAGTTCATGCTCTGGAACGGCACTGCTTTCAATTTTGAAACAGTAATGGATGTGCGTGATAAGTAATTGCCGATGAAATGCGTGCGCTTATGCTTACTTGTTATCTAGGCGCATTACGATCAAATCCAAGCCGGTGTGACCTCTCTGGCATGGTCAAATAGTCATGACTGGCTCATCTCGGGCGGACAAAGAGGCGATATCAAATACTGGCGCCCGAACTTCAACAACGTGGAGACCATCGACGATGCTCACCATGACGCCGTTCGAGACTTAGCTTGGGCTCCCAGTGATACCAAGTTCCTTTCTGCATCTGACGATACCACGCTCAAGATTTTCGACTTTACCTCTCGAACCTGCGATACTATTTTCACCGGACACAATTGGGATGTCAAGTCCTGTGACTGGCATCCGACGAAGGGATTGATTGTCTCGGGCTCTAAAGATCACCAGGTCAAGTTCTGGGATCCACGCACAGGTCAATGCCTGACTACACTCCACAGCCACAAGAACACAGTTACATCGACCCGATTTTCACCCGTCAACAGCAATCTGCTTGCTACGTCCTCACGGGATCAGACCGCGCGAGTATTCGATCTTCGGATGATGCGGGATATTTGTATTCTGCGCGGACACGAGAAGCCGGTTTCTTCTCTGACCTGGCACCCAATTCATTGTAATCTGATTTCTACTGGTGCGGAGGATGGTTCGCTGTATCACTACTTGCTAGACGAGCCCAACTTGCCCAGTGGTCAGATGCCTACCGTGGCTCCCTACGACAGCCCTGACCCGGCCAACACCCCGCCACAGGTGATCTACCCAGCGCATCGCATTCAGTATGCACATGGTGCTACAATTTGGTCCCTTGACTGGCATCCTCTGGGACACATTCTGGCTTCTGGTTCTAAAGATAATTTCACTCGATTCTGGTCCCGGGCTCGACCCGGAGAGACTAGTTACATGAAAGACCGATTCCATATCGGCGAAGAGGCCGCTGAGGCCCAAGGAACGTGGAATCGGGGCTTTGGCCGCAAACAGATGCGCGAGGAGGAGGAACAGGAAATGCAAGATGAAGACGAGAGTCTGGTGGATCAGCGACGACCAGGTCCACCGACTCTACCTGGTATCCAAAGTGCTCCTGGTTACCAACATGATGGTGCAGGAATGCTCCCGGGAATCGGTTCTGCGCAGCCTCCGCCGCCAGGCACTATGGGCGGAATGGATCCAGGTCGTCTAGCTGCAATTATGTCTTCTCAACCTCCACCCCCACCAGGACTACCGCAAGGACCACCACAAGGACCACCACAAAATATGCAAGGAATGATGCCTGGTTTCCCCATGCCCATGCTCCCAGGTATGACTGGAGCTCCTCTTCCTATGATGAATATGGATCTGGCACAAATACAGAAGCAGCTCGCTGCCCAGGGCATTCAAATGCCTCCCAACTTCAGTTTCGCTGGACAGGGCGGGTTGCCTGGTCTTCAGGGGAGCGGTATGGACGGTGGACGCCGATAGTCTGCCAATAGTCATGAACAATTCTGGGATGCATTTAGGTGCGGAGCAATTTGGATTGCGGGATTGGCGTAAGGGGACATATGCACGTGGTGGCCACTTTGGCCATGGCTCAGAGCATTGGCGCTCGCGATATTAACTCGGGCATATTTTAGGATCAAATATCCAATGCCTTCTATGTTCATGTTTGAAGTAATCATTCTAATGCTGTAGTAGATATGTCTTCAAAGGCCGCCTTGCATAGGGAAGCTTGTCAAGATGAGAACCATCACATTGATGCCGCCCCAAAGCGCTGGTACCCATGTTGACATCCTAAAATTACCTGCCTCATAGACTGCACCGAGACTTTTCGAGACATGAGCCATAATTGAATCCAAAGCGGTATCAAAAACGAAAGAAATAACCACTTACACGACCCCGATAATACTTCCTGCAAAAAGACCCTCTATACCAGCCACAACGCTGTACAGTAAGGGCACGAGCCAGATGACACTCCAATTACGGAAATGTGTCAGCACTACCCAAGAAGCGACTGCAAGATGCGTCAATGCATAGAATATGAAAGTCCAGTAGACAGTGAATCGCCAGATGTCGGTCGTGTAATATAGATAAAAGGCCTCGCGATCGTGGCCTGGTATTGGATTGTAGAGCGACGGGAACCCAGGAATTTGGTAGTTGATAGGGACCCGATTGTTGGCCATTTTCGCGACAAGAAAGTGAGTATTGACACTGTAGGTACAGCAGAGCCAACAAAGCTCATGAAGAGTCGGAACGTGTCAAGGCATTGTTCTTGTGGGTTTGAATGTAGTTTTAGGGAGCAGGGGAAGGAGCTTCAATCTTAAAATGACGATGTTTGCATTGTTTGTCTAAATAGTCAACCTCGGCTCCATTGGGTCTGGGACCGGGGACTTTCTCCACGCTTATCGTATTCATATTCCTTCCGGGCAATGTAGAACTATCCGGTATTACTGTCTCAGTGGTATATTCATAGTTCTTCATGGCGACAGAGCGTTCCCTGGCCGCACTTCTGCGATCGCTACAGACTAGATCTAGCTTTGAAGACGCCTCTGGGTATGTAACGCTTATCTCAACGCGCCACCGTAACTTACCTTGGGCTAACAATTATCCATAGTCTCCTTCCCACAGCTACAAGCTTCCTCTATGTACTTGGAAATCCCCTCAATTTGAGCCTCCTGGCATCACAGCTCCTTTCGGCGCCTGCGCTTTGGAACCACCCGGTGGACTTGCAGATATGTCGGAAGATCCTGAGCGTTTTTAACACTGCAGCTACTGCAGTCTTGCAAAATGACATGGCGGATGAGCCTCGAGTGACTTACGGCCGTAATCGTAAGATTGAACGCGAGACATGGGTCAAGGCAGTGGTAGAAGGCGCGGATGAGAAGTCCCCCCGCTGGAGACATATGCTTTTACTTGGCGGTATTCTCTTAGGATTTGAAGGACAAAACAGACAGGGTCTTCCCCCACGTATTCGAATGAAACTTGAGTCGGCTTTGGTGACAGCAGCACAACTATCTTTGGAGGAGCTCACACAGGAAAATGGGGTAGATGGACATTGCATTACCATGGTGCTGAACTATACATTTGAGCTCCTGTCTGATTTAGAGCGAAGCAAGCTTGATTATGATCGCCTTCTGCCCGTAATGGTCCACTCGGCTTTCCTGTCGCCTGAAGGCCTTGAAGGTGGGTATTTCCTAGGGGCTATTGATAAGGACATTGTGGAAACATCTGGGAAGCAGTTCCGCTGGGCACCCAACTCTACGACATTCGGTGTTGTTTCTATCATATCTTCGCGGCCTCTTGTATCTGGACTCGGTCCTTTATCTCGCTTGGTATCACATGCTGTGGAAAATGTGCGTGATCCGAAGCTGGTTGCACAAACAGTTGACTATTTGGCGGATTTTGTTCGGACGCTCATGGTTCAATGGCGGCAAAATAAGTTGTCTGAGGTCGATGTTGCTGAAGAGGCTGAGTTCTTGGATGCTGAATCCTTGGAGACTACCTTTCCGGCTCTATGGAAGCTCCTTCGAAACTGCCTCTACTCGGTGGTTATCATTCTACGTGCTGTTCTCGGGAGGACCATCAATGACCCAGCTCTTGCTACCAATACTAGTAAGTTGGATGGACTATTGCTCTTTGGTCTTGTGTATTCATTTTTTTCAAATTTAGGTGCCCCATATCTGTCCATGCAAGCCCTCCATATTCTTCGCAATATGTATTTCGTCTCCTCCCGTATAGGCCAGAATGCGTCGTCACAACAGAAATTCGTGTTTTTGGTTGCTGTGGACATTCTTTCCCAATATCCTGACTTGGCTGAGAATTTCATGCGCAGCATCAAACCCAGCGATCTGGGCCAGATTCCCTCTCACCCTGTCGAACGATGTCTAGATCTTTTCTTTTTGAACGTTGCAGAACATTTCCCTATGGCCTTGTCCCCAAAGGCAAATGAGGAACTATTTCTATCTGCCGCATTTCCATATCTCGCAGCTGGTGCCAATCCCCTACTTTTGGAGATCTTCGAGGCTGCCCACAGCCTGGTTCTGGTGGTTTTTGCCATTTCTCACAACGCAGAGTTGGCTTCCAAACATCTACCGTTCTACATTGAAAACCTCTTCGCTGTATTCCCCCACAACCTTTCCGCCAGGCAGTTCCGTCTCGCCTTCAAGACTATCATCCAAGTCACTGCTCCTCCTTCACCACTAGCCAACATCCAACCACTGCTGCCCTCTACCTTATTCGAAGTGGTTAGAGATCGTGCGCTCCACGCATCCTCTATAATTATTACTCAAAATTCTCAAAATGTGTCTTCTAGTAATTTGGATACACAACCAGCTCTTTCTGAGCAAGTTGTCTTCATCCTCGCCCTCATTGATTCCCTCTCTTTCCTTGGAGTGGATGACCTCAAAGAATGGCTTCCTCTGACTGCAAACCTCATCAATATCATATCTGATTCTAGCTTGCGCCAAACCTGCGCTGATAGGTTTTGGGAAGTGTTAAGTAATGGGGAGATGGATGTGGATCGAGCGCATTTCTGTGTAGAGTGGTGGAGCACTTGGGGTGGACGTGAGCTCATCATTTATGGAGCTGAGTCTGCTTCTGGCCCTCTTCAGACTGCTGATGAAAGTGAACCTTACATGAGTGGTGCCGTGGGAAGAGTGGCACCTGAGAGTAAATTGTGATGAACCTAAGGTGCGTCTTTTGTCTTGAGCGTTTGTCAGATGCTACATGCTATATACCAGGACTGCAGTCCACAATAATATTCCATACAGTTACATAAGCTTTGTCCACTATAATTGAGCACAGGAGTCCTTATCATTTGGTTTGGAATTCTTCAGATAAAATGACCTTCGAGGACTCAAGGAGCATAGGAATCGAATATGATAGAAGTCACGTGTGTTGTAGTACTTGAACTAAGATGAGGCTCAAGTAGATAATGCTTCAACCTTGGAATTTTGACTTTAACGCCAATTACTTAAACTCCTTTAATATGCAGCTGGTTATATAGAGAGCTATATAAAGAGTTACCGAAGTTTGCTAGCAAACAAATGAAGCTCTGGTATCATAGGTGAGAGCGGAAAATAGTAAATCCTAGAGTTGTTGTTCAGTCTATCTCCACAGCAAAACGTCACCGGTCGTTCCTAAAAAAAGCTGCCTACCGCCCTCAGCTCTTCCACTCCTCCACACTTTCCCATCTCCATTACTTTTCTTTGTTCTTTCAATTTCTTTCCTTCAAAATCATTGAAGCTGCCCAAAAGAACATCCTTCTCTCACTTGTGTCTAGCTGGCGACTCGCTCATTGTCGCGTCACTCTTTCTACACTGACTCAAAACATGTTATGGCAGAATCGTCCCCGCCAGAGCTCTGCACCCCGCCAGTAGCTTCGGTCAAAAACACCACGACTAGCGAATCTATGGAGGACACTAACTCTCATGGGACTCGCAAACGTCCGCGCCTTGATAATGGAGCTGATGGTGCCTGTGATCTGATGCCCGTGGATGGTCCTTTTGACCCTAGCGCGAATGCCGCCGATATGGATATTGAACCTGGCTCCGGCGGTCACCCCAGCAAAGTCACAATTAATGTGAAATCTCCCTCCTCTAACAGTCATAACAAACCTTCCTCCTCTCCACGAAGCTCCCTCGCCGAATCTGAGTCCCACCACTCCACCAACCCACCCAATGTGATCTCAATCTCGTCGTCTCCAACTTCTAGTCCACAGATACAAGTTGCTGATCTGGAGGATTTGGACCAAAGCCCCAACCCTTCAAACTGGAGACCGCTGGAGGATGCTTTGCGTGAGCATCAGGAGAAGATGGCCAGGACTCGAACCTCTCAGACCTCTTTGTCTCCCGTGGACTCCTTCCCTAGACTCCGCACAACTCTTAACCCAATGGAAAATCTTCTGGCTGTGGTTGATGTCATTGACCAAGGTATACTAAATCCTTTTACTATCTGGAGTCATAATGCTGATCTTTGCACAGGCGATGCGCGTGGTGACAAATATCTCTTGAGTGTAATGAGGTGGTTTGAAGATCTCGCGGACGCTTGCGAAACGGCTATTACCCCAGAAGTCATTGCTAATAATCGTGATTTCTGGGATGATATTCCTAAGCGTATCACGTCTTTTCTGCGATTGTATGAAGTCTCTTCGACCCTACTACCCGTCTAAGGCTAACTCAGAATCTAGTCGATCACTTCCACTACAAGATGGACAATCCTACTCCTACTGGGAGGCACGAGAGGATATTTTCCTGGCTTTTGCCACAATAACACTTCGTCTAGTGCGTATGGACATGATGGTGCTTGACTCCGATGAGCCAGAAATGCCCGATAGCTTTTCTCAAGATTGGTTGCAAATCCTTATCTGGAACCTCAATCACTCCCTCAGCAGTCCTCACTATAGCAACTTTGTGAAACGGGTGCAAACAAAGCTCCTCGCATCTCCATTCAATCTCGTAACTGAGGTGGCTGGCTTTGTCGCTCTGATTCTCAATATCAGCACCCCTCAGCACCCACATCTAGTCCATATTTTGCCCATGGCTCTGTCACTCGCTAGCACTTTCCTTGATAAAATGTGGAAACCAGACCTGGAGTCCGAAGAATCGTCCGATGCCCCAAGCTATGTTCACATCATTTACGAGATGGTGCGGTCGATCAACTCCGAATACCAAGAATGGATTGCGAAAAAGGTACCATGGCTCTCAAGTGAACTGAGCCTTGAGTTCGTGCGCTATTTTGGCAAAAACTACTCCATACTATGCGACCGGGACCCGAAGTATGCGCAACAGATCTCAGAGGAGCTTTCAGTCGAGCTTCCAGAGAATGAAAAAGGCAATATTGCTCAATGGATATGGAAGTTCAATGTTCTCAAAAAACATATCATGGAAGGTCGCATGGAACTCCGTGTTCAGGGAGTTGAAACGATGCAGACAGATTTGGTCTGGATGTTCCAAGACTTTGAGAGTAGGGGCTCACCTGCTTTAACTCAAGCCCTGATCCGGTTCATTAGAGAGAATATGATTCTGGATTACCTCGTGGGTGTCGACTCACACCCTCAGTTGATCAGTCGCGCAGTCAACATTTTTGGTTTCTTTATTGTCGCGAGATGTTACACCAATGCTGAAACAGACATCATTTGGAAAAACGTCATTGAGAGCCAAGACAGTCGAAATGTCTCTGTGCGCTTGACGATGCTAATTGACACATTTTACATGCACACTGCGTGCTCTCCAGAATTGCAGTACATCTGTCAAAAAGCTCTTGAACTCCCACTAGAGCGATTCGATTCGCGCATGCTTAAGCTGTGTGAAAGCCTCTTTTATCGGCTCACTGATAACCAAGATGGCGCAATCCATTATTGTGAAGCTACCCCGTTGCGACTGTGTGTGCGTCTGATTAGAGAGAGCACAGCAGCACCTGGCATTTCTTTTGAGCAAAAGAGACAACTGCAAGCCTTTGGTAGCAATCAACTGCAGGGTTTTATTAGGTACGGAATCACCGACTTGGATCGAATGGAAATGTACGAGCGTTGCATTCAGGACATTGCCGAGATGAACCAGTTTACCGTGGGAAGTATCCAAGTGCTGAATGCACTGATTCCTTCACATCAGGCTCAGGAGATCTGGCGGTTGGCTACAGAATTCGATTTGACTCGTCTGGTCATCAATGATCTCCTTCACACAGTGAAAGAGAGCCATTTCGACTTCAAGGATGCGTTCTCACAGCACGGTCTCACCTCGCGAGTTGCGATCATGTTTCGCCTCATTGACGTGGCTCCGGAAACAATCACCTCCGAACTCGGCAACGCGCTATGGAACGAAGTACTGATATCTGACAAACTTGGCGTAGACGGACATAGATCTGTCTGGAGTGGGATGAACCAAGCTTTGAGCCGCTGCACCCAGCCAAACTTGTTTTTGGATCGTTGTCTCAACGAGTATTTCCCACAGCTGGAGCCCAGTAACTTGTCCCATGAGCTTCTAGCGTTTGCCAAACAGGCAATTGGATACGAAGTTCGCGCCAATCCTGCGAGTTTTCCACGCGCCAATGAAAATGAGGTGGTTACCATCCCTCGGATGGATCTCATCTGGAATTTCATTTTGACTGCTCCAACTGGATCAGTTGAGGAAGATGCTATAAAGTTTGCGATCGAGGTCTACTTGGACAACCAAATAATCCGCACTTCGCCACCTTCTGCCGTTGAAGCCACTCACATTGCGCTTGTCAACCGATGCATTGACCAGCTTAACTCTGCGGCTACATCTCTGAAGGCTTTAGAAAAAACTCCAAACAGTGATAATGAGAAGTCAGGATTGGAACTCGAGTTTAGACGCTCCATTCTTTTCCTTCGTCAGTTTTTGTATGGGCTCAGAATTCGTCCACATTACAGCCCTGCACAGGCGACTCCACCACAGCTTCCTTTGCGAGAACAGAAAGGTGACCCAATCTCGATTTCATGGCAGGCGTTCAATGGTACAAACAGTTCAAAAGTCAACACCTTGTGCATTGGCAGCGAATCAACGGCTGCAGAGCTTGTGGAGAGGCTTACACAGCTTGCTGGCTTTTCGAAACTCACATCCATTTGGGGTGGTCATCGAATTGATCTACTTGAGAACCCAGACGCTTTCGTGAAGGAAATCCTTCTTCAAGGTCTGCTTATTGTGCGCAGAGCTCCCGATGCTCAGGAACTAGTTCGCGCCAGTAGAGGCCCACCTCTATCCTCGGTTGACTCGGAGGTGCTCAAGCATTTCGATGAGATTTATGACCTTCTTACCCTCAAAGAAGATCTGGCCCGAGAGGCATATGTGTTCCTCGCTGCTTTTGATGCACAAGAGCGGATCTCACAGCTCGTGAGGTCATCAGAGAGCAATGAAGACGACTTGTTTCCTCTTCAGTCTCCTTTTATCGCCCTCTACTCGTTCAAAACACTGGCTATTTGTCTCCGCGAAGAATCGTTACAGACTATACCGAACCAAGATTTTTTGTCGCATAGTATTGGCATCTTAATGAGATTTTTGCTGTCAGATGAGCTCTTGATCTGCAATCGAGAAAGACTTCATCTAACTTTCTCAGCCGTCAATTCCTTTTTCTCGGCCATTTCCATCTGTCAATCCAGTGATGAATCTGCGGTGATCCCAGATGGAACTCGTTTCATCAAGCGCCTCCTAGATTTGATCGAAATTTCTCGTTCTCCTGAAGCAGTGTCACTTGATCCTGCTATCACTCATAGTCTAACATGTCGTATCTTTGCAGTCCTTATGGAAGGCTCGCTGCGCGACTACAATTTCTGGAACCTCGTCAAGCAGGAGCTCAGCTTTGGATTACTGGTTCAGACATTGCTTCTGCAGGAAACCCGACAGGCCATTCGCATTGATATTGCGGAGACAATCACCCTGAGCATCTGCAATCGGTCTAAGATGCAAAAACGCAGAGCATCGATGGTAGAAGACACCCATCCCGTTTCTGATGTTGAGACTCCTGTTCGCATCGACATGATTGCAACTATCTGGAGCTATCTGGTCCGCATTATTCCCAACACACCTGAATATGCCGGTCAGACTGCAGAGTTCTTCAATGTTGCGTATCGGGTATTCACTACGGTTGTCGAAAATTCTCCGCGCGACGTTGTATTCGGTCGGTATTTCAAAGAATGGACTCAAGTTATGCTTCGCCACCAGACCGATGAGGTAGGTTCAACCAAACTGAATTTCTATCCCTCAACTTTGCTGATTGAATTTAGTTCGTTGGACGCCCATCAAACGATCAATTGGTCCTGGGATTTACTTTTTTGTTAGAGCTATGCCTTGAGCAAGCCGAGGCTGCAAACATTAACTTGGAATACTCGTAAATTCCCCTCAGAAGATTGTATCCGAAATTGAAATCTAACACAATGTTTTACAGTGCGCTCGCTGAGGAGATTGTCAGTCGATACCTGTTCCCAAATCTCTCGTCAGACCATGGCCCGGTTACTCCTCTGGTCCCTATCATGCCTTCGATGACCCGCCAGAAGCTCCTCAAAATCATTAGCCTTTTGTGCAAAAGGAGTGATGACACTTTTCACAAAGTAGTCAACCAGCTGCAAGAGCTTGTTCCCCGAGGTGTGTACTCCAGCTCCGCTGATGCGGATGGACCGAACTCACCCTCTTCAACAGACTTTTCACTCGACGACATGAATATGGACTTCGACATACCTTTGACTATCAGAGCGCCCGAAGGTTATGCTGGTCTACAAAACCTGTCGAACACCTGCTACCTCAACTCGCTGATGACACAGCTGTTCATGAACGTTGAGTTCCGGGATTTCATGCTCAGGCTCCACCTAGTGGATCCTGACTCATCGCAGAAACTCCTAGATGAGACTCAGAAGCTCTTTGCCTGGATGCAAGGCACTTGGAGGAAAAGCTACGACCCTCAATCGTTCGTGGAGAGTATCAGGACCTACGATAATGAAGCAATCGATGTGACTATCCAGATGGATGTGGACGAATTTTACAATCTGCTCTTTGATCGCTGGGAGTCTCAAATTGTTGATGGAAGCGACAAGAGAAAATTTCGGTCGTTTTATGGTGGTCAGTTGGTTCAACAGATTAAATCCATGGAGTGTTCCCATATTTCGGAGCGACTTGAGCCATTCTCGGCCATCCAATGCGACATCAAAGGCAAGGCTACCCTGAACGAGAGTCTGAAGGCCTATGTTGAGGGTGAGATAATGCAAGGTGACAACAAATACTCCTGCACGGGCTGTGATCGCCATGTCGATGCTGTCAAGCGCGCCTGCTTGAAGGAGGTACCGAATAACCTGATATTCCACTTGAAGCGATTTGACTTCGACATGGTCAACATGCTGCGCAGCAAGATCAATGATGAATTCCAATTCCCTGGTATGATTGATATGACCCCCTACAAGGTGGAATATCTTTCCGACCCGAGTGCCAACATCGACCCCGATATCTTTGAACTGGTAGGAGTTCTGGTTCATACTGGTACAGCTGAATCTGGCCATTATTACTCGTACACTCGGGAACGTCCTGTCGCTGACTCTACCGCGTCATGGGTAGAGTTCAATGACTCTGATGTCTCCAAGTTTGACCAGACTAGAATCCCCGATCAGTGCTTCGGTGGATCGTCTATCGGCAATCAGATGAATAAATCCTGGAATGCATACATGCTGTTCTACCAGCGAAAGTCCGAAATTGAGACCTTGAAGGAGGTCTACAATCCGCCACATGGATTCCCAGTGCAGGTTCCTGTGCCGAGCCGCCTGGCGAAATTCATATCATTGGAAAACGAGATTTTCATTAGAAGATACTGTCTTCTTGATCCGTGGTATGCAGACTTGGTGCAGCATTTGCTTGAACATCTGCCAAGAATTGCCTACGATTATCCCCATCGAGAGGTTCTCGAAATATCGGCCACAGATGTTGGCCTTGACACCTTTGAGCAACTCACCGCTCAAAACAGAGACTACGTGAGCCACGAGGATATCTATGCAAGCCTCTATAAATTGCTTTCGCGGAACCCACTGGCGGCATTGCAAGTGCTGAAGTGGGCTGGTGACCGACCTTCCTCGCTTCGCAACTTGATTCTCAAACCAAACAGCTCAGAGGCCCGGCAGCAAGGTATCACGCTTGTCGTGAGATCTCTAACACATCTTCAAATCCGACTCAGAGATCCCAATTCCAAAGTGGATCTTCGGAGCAAAGTTGACGCCGCAGTTGAACAACTCGTTAAAATTATTTCGGCTTTGTGGACTGCAGTCCAACTCACACCTCGCGCTTGGGATGATTACTTTGACTTGATAGTGCAGCTTGTTGATTGCAGGTTTGAAATTGCAGGTTTGCTACTCGAGCAAAATTTCTTCTTCAGGATTCTACAAATCATGTTCCTTGATCCTGATGACCTCAGGACTCTCGGAGATTTTTGTCTGAACTACTGTCGGTCGCTGGAAAGAGGCAGAAAGTTCATCTATACACAAATGATGGTCCTTTGTGTGCTCTTCTTCAAGAGTGTTGATTTCATGTTGCCGTCGGTTTCTGCTCGCGACATCCGCCGTCTGTCTGACGATGGCAAATATCCACCGAGTGTCAGCGAATGCGCATTGATCTGTCCTTGTGATCCGAAAGATTGTACGAATATCTTCCTTATGCGGATGCTCCAAAACGAGACCATCGGCGCTCATTCATACATCCGCAAAGTCTTCGGAGCGTTTGTTACGGCGACACTCCCAATGGAAGGGGCTCTAAAGCAAATCATCAAGACATTGGAAAATGGGCTACGCTTCTCTCCGGCTGATGCATGTATACCCTTTCTCGCAGCGACACTTGAGTTCTGTGAAATTGGTCCGTCGAAACATGATATCAGTCAGATGATTGCCTATGCCGCCAAGGGCGTTGAGTCAATCGACAATCACGCCGGTAAAGAACATGCTCAACTATTCCGCCTCATCTGTGGGGTGGCTAATGAGGAATTAAATCTGAGTCCTGACTGGTTCACATCTGTCGTTCAAGATGTGATCCCAGATTTCGCCCCGACGCTGCTTCTTTATGCAGATGATGCAGGTGTACGTAGAAAGACTCTTGAGCTTATCACCGGTCTTCTCTTTGAATACACCAATGAGAATGATCCCGATGATTGGGAAGTTCGGCGTTCGCGTATCAGTCGTGAACTGTTGGCAAGCTGCCTGGAACAGATCAGAGCCTCATGCCTTCAGATTCCTGTACGTCGCCTTGAGACAAACCTCGTTTCCGCAATCACTTCAGCCACTACACGTTGCTTGGATTACCTGACCGATGACGAGGACGATCAACAAGCTAAGCAATCCGCACAAGGTATGTACCCTTCCTTAATCTACGACACGCACTGTATACATTTAGTGTGACTAACTTGTATATACACAGACATTCTTGGACTCCTCGAAAAGATTGTGTTTGACGATCCCGAAGATCTCGTCTCAGGTAGATCTACTTCCCCATCTACTTCTTAATCCGTTTTCTCTGACACCTCTGACCATTCTGACTGCACAGAGTCTGAACTTCCATCCCCCGACGAATGGGAAGCCATGTCCATGGCGAGCGACTCCGATTTGGGTATTGCAAGAACCCCTTAAATCTCTTGTTACCGCCGTCCAGCTCAGCCCCCCCCCCCCTGTCCTATCACCCTTTATGTTCCAATTTTGATCCCCAGCTTTCTATGCCCAGCATATCCTATCACCCTTTCCATTCTATTTTTTATGCCTGTTTTCTTCAGAGGCAACCTCAACGATTAAGCGACAGAGACGGATCTAGATCCATCTTATGAATTCACGACCAGGAATTGCAATTTTATTTTGCTTCAACCCCTCTAGTTCCATAGACTAGTATGATATGGCTTTCGTAGAACCTACGTGGAATGCTGCCCAGGGTCAAGAAGCACGGGTTTTGATCCTTTGGCTACAAAGCCCGGAGCGTCTTTCTTTCTTTTCCTTTTCTCGCGAGCATAGAGCGATTCAACTTTCCCGAGGTCTGAAAGAAGCACTTGATGCTGGTAAGCAATCTTACCAATAAGCTCTTCAATTCGCTCCTGAGATAACGAGAGATTTAAGGAGTTCTTGCAATACCCGGATTGGAACTTC
Source organism: Penicillium taxi (assembly GCF_028828555.1). Classification (NCBI taxonomy): domain Eukaryota; kingdom Fungi; phylum Ascomycota; class Eurotiomycetes; order Eurotiales; family Aspergillaceae; genus Penicillium; species Penicillium taxi. Next base: position 3,946,863 of record NW_026643207.1, on the reverse strand, counting down.
TCGCCATGGACATACAACAGCAACCTCAACAAAATACTCGAAACCTTGGATCCTATTCGCCGTGGGATGGAAGCTTAGACCCTGTGCAGTCAGAATGGTCAGAGGTGTCAGAGAAAACGGATTAAGAAGTAGATCTACCTAACGAGATCTTCGGGATCGTCAAACACAATCTTTTCGAGGAGTCTAAGAATGTGCATCTGATCGGGGGATAGATCATATTACCTTCTGACAAAGTTTTTTTTTTTTTTCACAGAGTGAGATGATATTATAATTAAGTGAGCTTCAACATTGGTAATCAAATCAACCAAGCCCAGATCAGGGTCGTTGACTACTATTTCTATAGATCGATGCCCTGTCCAACACATAGGCGAAATGGCCTCCTCTTCTTATCGACAAATCACAATGGGTAGACAAAGTATTTATTCTCCATGTCTGTAAGATCCAACAAAGCTTGGTCAACCTTAGCCTTGACGACGCCATGTCCATCATTCCCACCATCAATTCTCTCAACATAGCCCTCGCCCTGGAAGCCAAGTTTATGTTGATCTTCCACCCAAATAGCACGCTCCCTATTCCTCCGAACAAGAATGAAGCGAATCAAGAGCAAGATGGCAGGCGTGCCAACCCAAGAAATGACAATCTGCGCGATCCAAGCAGCATAATACCTCGGCGCTGCATTCGCGGTCCAAATCTGCGGCGACACAATGTTTGCGATACCGTACGCAATCATGAAAATGACGTTGCGGGTGAGTTTCTTCGTATACCCAGATGCTGACGATGAGGTCCAGCCCAGCGAGAGGATGTACGTGATGCCAAAAGTCCCGCCCGCGAGGATGAGACAAGCGAGTAGACCTAGTTTATTGGACCAGGGCAGAGCGACCATGCCAATTCCACCAGCGACTGCAGGTATGCACCAGAATGTACCCCAGTAGGCGATCTTTCCAGGGAATAACTTTAGTAGGACGGCGGCGATGATACAGCAGATGACTGAGAAGCCACCCGACGCTACGCTGACAAGGGTACTACCCAGATTCGAGACACCTAATGAGACAAATAGCAGATTTTGCTGGTAGGCGAGATTGTTGGAGAGCATCAGTGTAAAAGTCTGGAGGCCAAAAAGCCAAGAAACAGGATCACGAAGGGTCTCTATGAACTGAGACTTTTTGAACTGTTTTTGCTCAATAGAGCTCTGAGTCGAGTCGTGGACGCGCTTGACAGCGTAGAACTTTTCTGGTAATGTCAAAAACCAAGCTTCGGCTGGGTTATTGGGGTAGAAGAACCAGCTGTACACTGACAGTATCAAAGTGAGGCCACCCGTGATGATCATGAAGAACTTCCAGGGCAACACTGTACTGTGAGTGAATAGGAGGCCATAGCCTATGAAACCGGCAGGGATATTTGCCCCCATACAGGCGATCCAGAAGATGGGCTGGATGGTCGATTGCTCCTTGCGGGTGAAGAACATTCCCAAAGTCATTTCCAACGCGGGAACCACGACTGACTCGACGGCACCCAGGAAGAAGCGCAGTACGATAAGTCCCCCATAGCTTGATGCGGCGCAGTGCAGAAAAATCAAGATAGACCAGGTCAAAATTGTAGTTGCGATGAACTTTCCGAATGGGAGTCGCTGTAACAGGTAGTTTCCAGGCCATTGGCTGACAGTGTATCCTTGGTTCTGTTAGAAATTGCAGCGAAAAAAACCAATCTAGCCAGAGTAAACAATCATACCAACATAGAAAATTGTGTTAAGGTTATTGTACTTCGTGTCATCGATATGAGTCCCTTCATATAATCCCAATATGGAGGCATAAGACAACGTTGATTTATCAATCTGGTGAGTGTATAAGCATTAAGGCCAATATCAATCTCACTGTACACCACTTACAAACAGCACCAAGTTGATGACGAAGACAAGAAACACAACATGCAGATAAAGCTTCCTCTGCACCTTCTTCTCCTCCTCTAGAGTCAAGGGGGCACAGTGTTCATTTTCCTCCACAAATCGCAATGTCGCATCCGCATACTTTTCAGCAATGGTCTTGAAGGACTTTGGCTCTTCACTCATCTTTTCATTGTTGAATGAAGTAGACTGCGACTCGTCAGAGATCTGTTGAGCGATAATCGTGGCCATCTTGGGTTCGGCCATGTTGTTTGTGGCAAGTTTGGAATGTTCAACACGTACTTTCAGTGTGGCACCAGAGGTATTTTGCTCCCTCTAAATATTATGATGCCATTGATAGCATCAGTCGGCCATAGTCTTCCCTCATTCGTCAGGGTAAACAATAAGCACTTCGCATACTAAGCGCATAGCACGCGATTTGCCTGCATGATGATTCACCGAGAAAAGGCCGTGGCATGATTTTATTTGTACTTTGTATACAAAATATGACATTTTGCTTAGCCAATTGTTTGCAAACTTATCCCTAGTTCTCTAGAAGATTCAATGTTTACTGATGGGATCTGCAGGTACACGAGGTGGAGGGCTCCCGCTAACCTATTTTGTGATGCTACTGTAGCTAGTTAAATAACACAACATCTATTTAGTTAATCCCTATTGTTATTAGTTATAGTTCAAATGAATTGTGAGGATTTCATTGACTGCAAATTGTAGCCTGCCGGAGAAACCTGGGGCTTTGTAGTTAAACATCAATAAAATCCTCTTCGTCCTCATCTGACTCTTCCTCATTCTTTACTTCGGCTTCGGCCTTAGCATCGGGGTCAGATTTGATGACTGACTCGATAGGAAGACCAGGTTCAGCCTTAATCTTCTTAGAGGCAGGGCCATCGTCGGATGGGGTGAGGGGTGTGCCAACAGAAGATGGTGCTGCACTCGATGTCGCGTCAATATCTCGCTTCATACCCGTAAGTGCAGTAGAAGACACAGGAGCACTGGTCGGCCCAGTTCCGGTGGCAGGGGTACCGGGGCCACTTGGCCCAGAAAGACCAACGTCTTCGAACTCATCGAAATCATCAGAATCCTCTTCAGCACTGCTGGCATCTTGTTCGGCCTGGATGGCTTTCTCTCTCTCCATTTCTGCGTAGTATGCGGCCACCTTGTCGTCCAATGCATCGGTAGGCTTCTTTTCTTCGTCACCAATCTCGGCCTTGACTGGGATACCAACCTCATTTTTGACCGAGGCATCGCCAGTTGCTGCAGAGTTGACGGTAGAGTGCGTGTGCCACACGGGTAGTGCATTCTGCTTCTCCACGGCAGCTTTGCGAGCGGCCTCCTCAGCTTGATCGGCAGCACTCTTCTCTTCGCTTGATGTAAGCGAGATTTCCAGAGCTGAGGCATCTGTCTTGGCTGTGCCGCGGGTGATATCTTGCTGCTTGACGGCCACAGGAATAGCGGCACGAACAGGGTGAGTCTGCTGGTTGCGGGCGACTTCGACCTTGTGATCCCATGCAGTATCAAACTCGTTGGGTGGAATTTCCACTGTATCAATCTGCTTCAACAGCTTCAACATGTTATCCAGTTGTGCCATGAGCTTGCTGTTCTTCTCGTGACCAGTGCGGTCAATTCCCTCTACACCCTTGACATCTTCCGTTCGTTCTAGGACTGCACCGCAGTTCTGGCACTCGAAGCCTTCCTCGCAGACCAGGCTGAGGACATCCAGCTCTGTCCACTCAGTGTCGCATCGCAGACAGATGTATTCCTTTCGGTCCTCGCTTGGGGTGTACTGCAGTTTAATTGTCGATGTGAGTTTCGAGACTTTGTACTTAATGGCGTCAATGACAGGGTGAAGAGGGATGTAGTAATATTCACGGTTGACCGGACGAGTAGATCCATCACGGATTTCAGCACGTGTGCTTCTGCATAGCAGGTAATTCACCAAGATTAGCTTCATGAATTTCACCTTAGGACGAAAAGATGACATACACTGCAAGCATGCGATCCTCCCGCAGTCGGGCGCAGAGTTTGCGCAGATCTTTCTGCTGCATGCCCATTAAGAAAGCTAGATCCTCGGCGTGGAGTCTGTGTTGAATCAGCTAAACTATCCTGGTAATGCGTTCATCATCGATAGCATACACGGAGTGTAGGAACAGCGCATCTATGACCAGAATATGGCGAGTCTCATAGAAAGCGCGGACCACGCTCCGAATGAGTGTGTTTGCGAGATCCATCTTTGCGACTTGTTGGTGTGATGACACTGAAAGAGCTTATCGACTCTGGATTTAAGGAAAGGAAAAGACCAGCATCGTTCGCAAAGCTGTGTCGATGCAGGGTCTAGAATTGAATGGAGCTAGAGGCACATTTACAGAGCAGAGCAGAGCAGGCGCCAAGTCTGATGGAGTCGGAGTCAAACAAAGTCGAAGAGAGCTCAAAGTCACATGCATTGTTTCAGCCTGAGGTGTCATCCATCCATCCAGCTAGTCTATATTAGGCCTAGTGCAACATCCAAATAAAAAGTCCGGCGTCTTGATGTCGCGAAAGCCAAGGAAATTCTGCCGAGTCTCGAGTTCATGCGCGCCTCGGTTCTTTGCAAGCATAGCTTGGTTGGAGTTCTTTCTCCTCTCAGTAACCGATCTTCTTTCTTGAAGTTACAATCAACTGCCCTTCGTCCCCTCGCACAACTTCGATACATTAGACCCGATTCTCAGCCCCGACTTTCAGAGGTTTTCAGTCGCATACCATGGCCGACAACAAAGGAGCAGGAGAGGGAGGTGGTAAACGCCGTAAGAATAGAGATATGGGAAGGTCAGAATGGAGGTATCGGCGCCCGTATTTCCTATCCGCGTAATTGGTCTAGCTAACCAAGGAAGCCGACAAGCCATAGACAAACGACAGCGTCAGGAGCAACAGGCAGAGGCTAAGCGTCGCAAGATTGAGAATGGAGAAAAGATTGAAACCCCGATCTATGCTACAGAATTCACCAAAGAGGAGATTGCCAATGAAGAGCGCCGCCCGAAAAAGAAGGTCGCGATCATGATGGGATACTCTGGAACTGGTTACTCCGGCATGCAATTGTTCGTTTGGATCAAGCATCATTCTGAATTTCGGTGCAAACTAGTACTAACCTACCTCTATACAGCAACGAGAAACAAAAAACCATCGAAGGTGAACTATTTACAGCTATGGTCGCAGCCGGCGCAATCTCCAAGGCCAACGCGCAGGACCCAAAAAAGTCCTCTTTCATCCGCTGTGCTCGTACGGATAAGGGTGTTCACGCCGCAGGAAATGTTGTATCTCTGAAGATGATCGTGGAGGATCCCGATATTATCCAAAAGATCAACGAGAAGCTCAGCCCGCAGATTCGTGTCTGGGGATATGAAGTTACCACTGGTAGCTTTAGCTGCTATCAGCTGTGTGACTCTCGGGTGTATGAATACTTGATGCCCAGTCACTGTCTTCTACCGCCACACCCCAGCACATTTTTGGCCAGGAAGACAATCGAGCTCGCCGAGAAGGCAGGTGATCTCGATGCTGTCAATGCCAGACAAGAGGAAGTTGCAGGTTACTGGGAAGAAGTGGACGAAAAATACATCAAGCCCATTTTGGAGGGTGTGCCAGAGGACATCCGCAAAATCGTTGAGAAGTCTCTTTATCTTGACGAGCAGGAGTCACCAGACAACGAGGATGAGGCGGCCCCTGCGGCCGCTGAACCAGAACCTCTTGCCGTGGAACCGGCTGAAGGAGAGGGTGCAGAAACTGAGCCTAAGCCCTTTGAGATGGACCCTCGCCAACGCCTTATTCTGGACACCATCAAGGCTGTCAAGGCAGCGTATATTACTGCCAGACGAGCTTACCGTGTGCCTGAAAAACGCATTGCTCGTATTCAAGAGTGTCTGAACAAATATGTTGGAACTGTCAACTTCCACAATTACACTATTCAAAAAACCTTCAAGGACGCATCTGCTAAACGTCACATTAAGTCATTCAATGTGAACACGACTCCTATTGTGATCAACGGCACTGAATGGCTAAGCATGAAGGTTCACGGCCAAAGTTTCATGATGCACCAGATTCGTAAGATGGTCGCCATGGCCACTCTGCTCGTCCGTTCTGGCTGCTCCCCAGACCGAATCACAGAATCATATGGACCCGAGCGCATTGCAATCCCTAAAGCTCCTGGTCTGGGACTATTGCTTGAGAGGCCAATCTTTGACAGTTACAACTCTAAAGCCAGTAGCCTGAGTCGCGAGCCCGTCGCCTTTGACAAGTTTACCAAGGAGATGGAAGAATTTAAACAGCGAGAGATATACGATCGGATCTTCCGCGAGGAGGAACAAAGCTCAGCGTAAGTGCCTGGATTACTCCCAATATTGGGACTAGCTGCGTATTAACAATATCACTTATAGGTTCGGGTCCTTCTTCAATCACATCGACCATTTCCAGCTGGGATATTTCCTTTATGTCACATCTGGTGGGATCAAAGCTGCCCAGCTAGTCACTGCGCCCTCTGCCGATCCTATCACGTCCAAGTCATCATCTGGTGGAAAACCCGGAAAGTCCCAGAAAGATGCCCTTGCTGCGGTTGAGTCCGAGGGGGAGGATGATGGCAAGATCACTATTGAAGACAGTTGATTCTTGGAAAAAAAAAAAAAAAGAAAACAATTACAGGTTTTGACGTTAAGACGCGCATAAGAAAAGTTACCATCAGTAGATCATGCTTTGTGAAGCATTTTGCATCCTTATAAATTATAAACCTAGGTACCTCGTTGGAAGAAAAGCTACTTTTCAATTTGAAATTAGTGCATTATTGTAGCTAAAAAATACAAATGACGGGATTCCCATCCGACTTCCAACCGTTTGAAATGATGTAGATATACAAGCCCCAAACTACCATCATAATCCATACCTAGGTACTCTTCACACAACCGAATCCTTACCACTCTAGGTCACATTGACATGACACATAGGCGGCACACAAATCCACCACAGGGCCCAACGAAGCCCAGGTAGTCTTAGCGTCCAATGTTACTTGCAAAAGCGGCTCTTCGGTCAAAGTGCAGACAGTGGTTTGCTCGAATGTAACAAGCTGGGTGCTTGAGGCGGAAACAATTCCTTCAGAGGCGACAGCGGTGTTACCCCAAAGTTCCTGGACGGCGTATTTCTGTCCATCAACAGGGACGACGACATCGACACTTGCGCCAGTTTTGTCATTGGAGAGTTGAACAGTGGCAGTAGTTGCCCATGGGGCCTGGGGAGCGGCGGAGCCTGAAGAGGAGAGGAGGACGCAAGTAATCGTAGCAAGGTTTGAGAACTGCATTGTGGAGGTATGTATTGCAGATCAATTGGCAATGAGATTGGAGCGTTTGATAGGTATCAACTTTGGAATTGATAGTAATTGATTCAATAGTGTGGAGATGGGAGTATGATCGCTAAATTACTGCGGATTACAAGCTAGTCATATAGGTTTTGAGAAATACTGTTCGCAGCAATACATTCTACTGACATGGATTATTTGAAGTTCATGACTTTCCGCCTTCGTCGAATCCTTGAAGGGATCGTCGTTGGACCGAGTTGGACCTAGACGAATTCTGTATCTAGAATAGACCATCATGGAATGGAGAAAGAAGAAAGGGATACAGGACCTCTGGAGCTAGCTAGGATCCTAGCTACAGATGGGCCTCGTACCTACTACCTACCTTATACCTACTAGGGAGGGAATTAAATAGCGAAATCCGTGGACTAAAATTTCGTAACGGATGAGCGTATCATAGCTGTCAAGAAGTGTTAACAATATTCATTGATTTTTGGCAATATAGACGCCATGAGAGCAGGGTATGTAGATATGTAACTAGAACTAGATAGTAAACCCTCATTAGATATCAAGTACAGCCTTCCAAGGTTGGAAGACCCATCAAGATACGATATCTAGCTACCTACACATCACAATTGAACTACAAAATACGAAGTCGCAAAGACACCCCTTCAAATGATGTATGGGTTCATACAAAAACACTATCAAAGACAACATACCTCTAGATCCAGCGAATCCGTGATTAGTCCCAGTCATAATCATATGAGAACAAGCGAAGGATGTTTCTGCTGCTGAGCCCAGATGGATTTCAACGTGTGGCTGGGGAAAGGATGGAATGCTGTTGCGGACGGAACATAGGCATGTCTCGGCGAAGACCCTATTGGTTCAAATCTCCTAGCTTTCCGAAAAAAGGTTGGGTATACGCTGATCTACTCCTTCAGAAATCTACTTGCGAATGCCGGAGAAATACTTCTGAAAAGCATAGTGCCACGAGGTTCCTTCAGCGAGCCATGGGCCAAGAAAGTATGATCTTCCTCAACCCCTGTCCTCTTGAACTGCCGATTTTGATATTGGAATGGCCTCACTGAGCTCTTTGCGGCCATTCTTCGAAAGAAAGAAAAAATACGCTAAGTGCCTCCCATGAGCCAAACCCTTCGCTCATCGTTGGCGAGCTCAAGGCAAATAAGCCACCTTCCAAAAATGAGTAACAGGGATTTTCCAAAATTCAATCTGAAGGAACCTACTTTGTACTACCATCCATTGATTTCGATTGAAAACTTGGCGAAATTTCACTGGATTGACTTAACTTTCAAGGTTACAACAGCTATTGATATAAGTTGAATATTATAGTTATCCCTTTTGTCACCTAAGTATCACTCTATTTTATATTTTTATACTGCTCTTGTAAGGAATAGGATTATCGAGTTGAGAACATAGAGCTGGAAAGGAACTGGAGAATAATAACACTGATTAGGCATCTTTCATAGTAGCGAACGGTCTGTGAACGTGGTGAAACCCTTGGAAGGATATGTCAAGTATTACCGCCCCATCCACGACTCGCTTCTGTTGCTTGTCTCACTTCGTTGATTCCTCGAACAATTCCCAATACGTTATCAACAAAGCCAGCTTCACCCCTCCTGACGCGCTCGAGTCGGATTCGTTCCGCATCTGAAATATTATTTCGTATACCAAGAACATCTTCCTCACTTAGACCGATCAGGCGTTCGACATCCAACTTTGTCAGAACGGTATTCCCCTGTCGCCTGCTCCATGCTGCTTGCCTCACAGCTGGTGCCCAATACTCCGCCAGTGCGGTCTCACTACGGCCACGAGCGTAGCATCTAGTCAAACCAGTTGTGGGGTCTGATTCAACTGAAGAGTACCACCGCGTGTCCACCACCTCATATCGCCTTTCAAGCAGCCAGATTATGGGCCAAGTAATGATCCAGAGCTGGAGGATAACACAAACCCACCAAACAAAATTATTGGTGCGCACTCTATTTATCCAATGCGGAGAATAGATGATGACGGAGGACTGGGCCTTAGTGATCCCGAATTGGATACAGCCCCGGTAATTGAGGCGGCGAATATGTGACTCAAAGATACGCTCCATAGCTTGGAAGTCAGTGCCGTCAGCGTAACGGTGGATAGTAAATCTGCAATCATGTCAGGTTAGCAAATTTTGGAGACTAAAGAAAGAGATGAAAGTAATAGTACGATTTCACGGGTGAGGGGTCGTTGCAGAACCGCTCACACCACAACTTCAAATCAGCCAGATACTGATTACCCGAAGGGCCGGAAATATCCTCTGAATCATCGGGAATTCCAAAATCGGGGTCGGACCCCAGAAGCGCCGCATCACTGTCATCAGGCAAGAGGCTTATTGCCTGACGCGACGTAGGGGCTTTGTATACACTTGAACGGACCCTATCACCTCGAAATTGAGGCGTATGATCTGCATCAGAAGTCACATTTATGTTCCTCCACTGTACAGATGATTGAGTGCCTTCCCATCCGCGCAAGAGAGTTTCTGCTAGATCCAATGTGAAGCGGAAGTCGTCAACAGTGTTCTTCTTATTCTTGTCGTTACTACTGGCTGATTCTGTATGCGAGCCACGAATCCAAAGTAGGGGTCGTGGAGGGAGCTTTATCTGGCGACAGATGACCCGGAAGAGCTCATCGCTGTTACGGGACAGGGTCGTCGCCAACGAGATAGCACGCTTATCTTGTGGGCTAAAGAGGGATGGACCAGGAAGAGCATATGCGGAGTCGATTATTTGGAGGGATTGATGCGAAGAAGGGGTGACAGACGAGGACGTTGGAATGTTGTCAGCTTCCTCGTAAGGAGGGGGTAAGTCCTCGTTGTCGATTGTGTGGAGCGAGACTAACGATGACCCCGCAGAATCCTGTCGACGGCCCATTTCTCGAGACTTGAGGCAAAAACCAGAAAATTACAAAGATCAGATGAACGATGAGAGGAAATGAGTAATCTACGGAGGCAAACAATTCCACGAGGCAGAAGAGTTTCGGGGCGTTTCAAACACGGTTTCAAAGCAGAGCCGCATTTCTGCCTCAGGCAGAAGGGTAACTGACACAACTGAACTATTAGTTAATTCTTGCGCAAATTCGATTGAGTGCAGTTACCTATTAAGTTTCCAAGGCTAGCTCCCACACTATCTAATATGGCATTCATTGTATTAGCTAGACATTCACATTGACCTAGCTATCGATGTCTCTGATTTATACTACGATATCTAGGTATTGAAGATGCTGCATAAATTGATCAATTAAGTTTGAAAATTTTTATACAAAGTCTCTCAATTGAATCGTCTATTCTAAGGTGAAAAATACCCTAGCGCTATCTAGGTAGGTACCTCTCATAGTAGGTAAGGAGTGATACGAAAATTGGCTCCACAGAGTTCGTCGAAGATCTAGAGTTCAAAAAGCACTTAAGCAATATGTGGCAAAGTAGGAACAGCTGGAACAAGAAACACAGATCATGTAAGGAAATCTAACAAAAGCTAACAAGAAAAACGGTTTAATTTAGGAAATTTATCGCAAATGCCAAAAATATGAGAAAACAAAATAACACCCCGCAATATGGGGGTTTTATAGACTTTCCGGCACAAGTCAGCTAAGAGCATGTAAAAGGCTTGCCTATCGATCCTGACTGGAATTTATGCACCTGAGAATTTTAAAGTAAGCAGATTATCGTTGTGGAAATCAAGAAGAAAGAACTCACCAATTGGGCGATGCTGGAGTAGCTGCCGCAAACCAAAATTATGATTCCAAGAATGAAAACAAGCCCATTAAAGACGGCAGCTTTCAAGTTTTGTTTATCATACCATGCTCCATCTCTTATAAGCATATACCACATGACTGGTGGAAGGTAAAATGACAGGCCAGAAACAAATAGGGATGAGATAATAGACAGAAGCTCTGAGAAAAACGGAATGGCCTCGGAAACCACCCAAGCGCTGACAGTAATGCAAAACACCAGGCCAAGCCATGTGCTCCAGCCTTTAGGGGTGTTTATAAAGCGAATGGCGGAGCCTTCGTATAATTTGGAATGGATGTATCGAGAGACAACCGTAGTATTGATTGACCCGGAAATGAAAATCACTGGTAGTGCGATGCCGAAAACTACACGAGAGATGACTGGTCCTGCAGATAGTAAAGCAGGTGACTGCACTTCCTGTCCCACAAATGCATATATGATAGACCCTGTCAGGGTATATATAACAATCTGGGTACCTCCCAGCCACCATAGAGTTTTGACATAGTCCTCTGGTGTGTGCATATCTTCCATGAATGTTGGCAGACAGCCAGCGAAGGAATAGGCAAATACAATGGTGTTGGCAGCGACGACGACTGCCGAGAAGCTAATATCAGGCTTCGGCCATAATGACCATGGTGTATGAACTGCAGAAAGGGCATCGACATCACTGGCACTTTGGATCCCCGTTGCAACCATAGTGACCCCGATGGCCAAGATGATCGAGGCAAAATCGATATAACCCAAAATCGCAATCTCCGCAAATGCCGGAGGGATCGCAAGTATCATCAAAATGGCAGCAGATATGATGCTCAGAACTATCGAACATTGATCACTCTGAAAAATGTTCCGAAATGCAATTGCGCCAGTCAAGCAGTGTGAACCAACAACGAACACCAGCAGGGCAACAAAAACGAGAATAAACACCATGGATCCAAATTCTCCGAACATAAGCTGACCTATGTCTGCGTAATGACCGATTTGTGGATATCTTAATTTAACTTGCCCGACGATATAGCCTGCATACATCGCAGCCACGCCGATCCACACGGTCAGAAGTACACCTGCGACCATTCCCAAGGCAGCAAATGCGGATGGCAAGCCAAGACTTCCTAGGGCAATAGCCTCGACAATAGATATGATAGTAAGACGTTTCCAGCCAAGGCGTTGGAATTTTGGATTGGAGTCACCATGCCCTTGCTCCCGCCCTTGTAGTAGAGGTTGCGTCTCAGGGTCAAGGACATCCTGGTCCTTGGGAAGGCCATTATCAACCATCATGAGATCAGGTTCCAAGGTTGAAATCTGAGGTATTAACAAGCTCAAGAGTGATAAGAGCAGTAAAAGACGAACCGAAAGGAGGGGCTGGTTCAGGTGAGGAGACAGAGATCAGATAAGATATCAAATATTATGTAACCAAAACGTGGCGTGCTTAACTAGTCCAAATCAGGAAATAAAAAGTATGATGTTCTCCACCAGCGCTAACGACAAAAAGAATTATAAACTTACAAATTATAAAGCGTAAGTAAGTATTAGTGAATGTCAACATATGTCTTGAGTAATATTGGATGCTGCAAGCCCAGTGCGTTGTGATTTAGCACTTTCCAGGGTCGGTTAACTATTTCTGACCATTTGAGTGAAAATTTGGGAAGGTACGAATTGTTTCTGGAGTTGCAAAACATAGTTGTCCGCTATTGAAAATAGTGTTGAGGAGTGGTTTAGACAAACCATAGATCTAGAAACCTCGGGATGCTTCTTAAATTGGAGTGGTTGGATATCCTAGACGTACTGTAGCCTTTACTAAATCCAATTTCAAGATCTTGCTGTGGACAAGCAACTTACTCGTTTGCATCATGACTGAAAGAGATAGATACGGGTACAAAGCTAGCTTGGGACAAGCTAACCAGCTGTCTGATACGTAAGTATGGAAAGAAAGCATGACGAGAACTTTTATTTGAACAAAGCAGAATGGAAGCAAAGAGAAGCTTTACGACTACTCTGATATAATGTTACGATGAATCAATCAAGGTCATCCTAGGCTATATATCACCAGTTCAAGTGTCCATCTAAGCTCAAGTGGAGTAGAATGGGCTGACTGGGACCGAACAGTCAACAACAGCCGGTAAGCAACAACAATAGACAGTAAACAACCACACACAGTTAATACAGTTGATAATACCAAGGGTAATAGTGACGAGTATACGCTCGTAGTTATGGAAACACTACCGTAGGTTCACTGTGCACGCACCCTATGTTTACCTCTTTCCCTCTTCTCCTCTCTTTCCTCTTCTCCTCTCTTTCCTCTTCCCCTCCTCATACCCAAGATTTTGGATATCTGTCACTGGCCACATTCCTCTCACGAGTTATTTGTTCTGTACTTCCTCTTCTGAGACCACTTTTCTTGCTTGATACTATCTTCTTTACCATTTCATTTCCCTCTTTCAGATAGTCGTTGTGATGCAGCGCACTCTCCGCAAGATCCCCAACCCGGGTCGTGAGGCCAGAATGGCGCAGTTTCGCACTGCCCAGACTATTCTCGCGGCTCCGGTCTCTCGCTCTCCCAATCCAACTGCTTCTTCTTCTCTTTTTCGTTCTCAGGCGGTTTCGTCTATTCAAGCTCGTTCTATTGAACCCCATCTTGTCTCTACCTCCTCTTTTGTCCGCCCCGCCTTCCTTGTTCGCAGGCAAGCACGTGAGCGGTCTTATTTCCGCAGTGAACGTATTGAGTCTGCATACACTAGATCCTCTTTTACTCCTTCTGTGCCCTGTCCTAAGCATATCATCTCTCCCGGCTTCCGCACGCAGGGCCCTTCTGTCTCTGTCTGCCAGCCTGTTTCTCCGGTCCTGTGTTCCTCTCCTGTTGCTGTTTCCTCCACTTCTTCTGTTTCTGCTGTCCTCCCCACCCGCGTTAAAGTGACAGCCACTCCCATTCGAGGTATCCTTAAGTCTGCCGGTGATGGTCGTGCAAAGGGTCGCAAGGTCTCTTTCACCGATGACACCGTCTTCGACTGGGATATCAAGAACGAGGACCGATCATGTTACATGCTGACAGGCCTCTTCACGGAAAGATTCGTGATCCCAGATTTCCCGCCCAAATCGCCACGCCATTCCGTCTTCAAGGTGCTTCGCAACCGCGTCGTGCCTTGTGTCGAGATTCCCGTCAAGGATCGCCCTGCCAATGCCAAGAAAGTTCGCGAGTCCAATCTTGAGCTGCCCTCTAACACGGCTTTGCTGGTTAGTGCAGGCATCAGCTTGTTGTGGAGCGCTATTGGATGGTGGAAGAATGGGATCTGGTAAGTGCTAACCGTCTTCACACACGTTCTCCACGCAAAATAGGTCATGGGTCCGCCTCTTCATAATACGGATATGAACGTCGACGATTCCGGCCTTTGAGAACGAACGTGTAGCGGTCTGCTGCGTCACCTACCCCGTATTTTAAGGAGAGGCACGAGTATGGGAAGCTGTGAGTTGCGAGCTGTGAGTTGTTGAGACGGGGGATGGCCGACGGATGGGCGATTATCGACTCCACTGTGAGCTGTGAACTGGGAGCTTTGTCTGGGTAAGTATCCCTTGCCCTTTTGATGCTGACTTTTTTTGCAGAACTCCGTGGAAATGGGCTGGAAGCTGTGTCTCGGTAAGTATCCCTCCCTTTTATTATGCTGACATCTTTTTCTGTAGACGACTGGCAAAGTCGAATTCTCAGCCTGTCCGTGGCGCCGGTCACGAACCTTCAGTCTATTTAATAGAACTTGGAGAGCCAATGAGAATCGCACCCCCAATTTCCCCTTCTCTTTTTTGTTTTCACTGCACGTTTTGGATTCGTGTAATTCAATAAAGTCGCAAGGAAGTTGCACCTGGTTCTATCAGTGCTAGTTATTCATGTATCATTGATAACTTCCAACGAAATGATGTTACCTCCACAACTTATTGCAAATATAGGTGCTCGCCACATGTGTAGAGCCTGAAGCCATCATCTTGACTTCACGATCTAGGTAACAGTTCCTCCAGATTCCGACCACAAGACAGCAATATCTGGGAAAGATACCCTCTCCTCTATATATTCATATCATAGCAGACCTTCAATTATCTACCACAAGAATGTCCGGAAATTCTTCATAACTCAGGACTGACTCGCCGCACAAGGCTTCCCTCATTTACTGTAGCAGTGACAACAGAATGCCGACCAGCTACCAGTATGCAAATAATCCTTCCTGTTGATTTTACAGTCGGCAACTCTTAATTTTCTCACCGAGAACCTCAAGTCTTCATTGACATTTATCGTGCTTTTGACTCGAGTGTGTGCTGCAGTCCATTGTTTCGACACCACTGGTATTGATCCGAAAAAGTTCTATCGGATTGTAGTCTCTGGCAGCAGATCAGGCTAGTTATGATGAGTGGTTCTCGGTCAGTCTCATTGCTTTTCTTTTTCGTGATAACCTGCAGCAACTCAGCTATGGCCGTGTCTTCGAGCTCTCATCCATGATTTTCCTCGGGAAAACTAAATTCATGCTCTTCAAAGTCTCATTCTCGATACCATTTTCCCACTTTTGACGGGCGAACTCACGCTATCAGTCGACATTTGACATGATAGACTAGGGAAAGTAAATTTTTGAGGATATTCCCTCTCAAAATGGACATTTGAGGTACGTATATATCCGAATTCCATGATTTTGTCCAAATATCTGAGGGAACATACAATATGCTTACTCTGGAAAATTGCTTATTGTACAGAAGACCCCTTTTTATCAGGTGTCCCAACATCTATCCTGGTAGCTTCCAAGGCTGTATTGCAATTTTTACTGAATACTTTCAGGGTCAGTATATATGGAAGAGTATCTGAAATGTCCATCGTTACTCAAATCCTGAAGTCTGAGTTAGGGCTAATTAGGCGCAATAAGGCTTAAATTTAACTCCGGAATCCCCACATATATTACATCCCTTTCGGAATGGTACTTCATTCCCCACTTAACACGGACCCCTAGACCCTTGTTCTATAATCTTCACAATTCCTTTTCTTGGGGAAACTGCGATGCATTAATTGCAGAATTTCTGATGTTTAGTTTCCTACAGTATGATACCATCTTTGAGGACCTCGGAAGTTTCAAGGTCGGTTTGATAACAATATAGGTATGTGGCTGGCTAGATGATACATCTTGTATCTTTCAAAAATCCTAGCTATCTTCTTGACTTGGTTACCTAGAAATCGTTCACCTTGACTCTTGCTCGCAAGTTCTCAGTCTTGAAAACCCCCGTATTTAAATGTGCACAGATATGATTGTATGTCTAAGCCTATATATATATTACAAGGGCCTATGTTACAAGGGTGCCACCAGAAAATCACAATAGAAGCAGACACCCCGAAAGAACAACAAACTTGGAACCAGCTTAATACTCCTGCTGGTTATTCCAATATTCAGTTCCATGCTGGACCTCACCCATCGGCTCAATATTCCATCGCAATACAACCCGAACCCACTGTAATAAGTGGCTAGCAATCTTGATATGTCCAATATCAGTCGGGTGGTTCTTCGGACCGATATCATTGTGCTGCAAGATGCCGGAAGTGTCAAAATAGTAGACGAATCCCCGGTCCCTGAAGTGCTCGTGGACTTGTCTTGTTTCTTCTTCGTATACAGTAGACGGGATGTAGGAGTATCCTTTTTTCTCCCATGTGCCCCATTGAGACTGCAATAAGTAAGTCTCACGGCTCAGTCTATGAAGAAAGTATAGTAACGTACCACTAGTAGCACCACTGCATTTGGCCAAGTGCTGTGAAGATCTTCAATGAACTCAACATAGGCGTGGTAGAAGTCTCTCCCGGAAACATCGTTAGGGTGGCGGAAATCGTTTCCACCCATCTGGATTACAACCAGATCAGCCGGTTGCTTAGTCTTGACATCCCAGATCTCGGGGTCGTCTCCATAGGTTCTAGAAGCGCGACTACCAGGATCAGAAGCATGGTGCCAATACCAGCCCTATCAAACATGTTAGTAATGGAGATCATCCAATAGATATGACCATGGATGCAACTAACCATGCCATGGACCCCGCCACCATAACACTTCAGATCTGCAAGACAAGCACCTGGGTACGCGGTGATAGTATGCTCAACATTGCCAAGCCCAGCCGCAAAAAGATATCCCCATGCTGAAAGGGTTTCATAGGTTGCATATTGGCCAGAAACGATACTGAAGATGTGTCAGTGCAGCTTCAATCAACCACAGAATGTGTTTACATACGATCCGCCGATTACTTCGACCTTTCTTGCGAAGGTGGCAGGTTTGGTGAGTTGGGCGTCACTGGCAGTTGATACGCCTGCGATTTGAACTGTTTGGGTATGTAAGAAAAAAGAAGTGTATATGAAGAGAGTGGGACTTATCCATAACCCCAGTTTGTGACTAAATGTGGAGTTAATTAATTATTCAATACTTCGAAGTGTCAGTTACTGTACCTCTCAGTTCAAAAGTCTTATTTTCGTCCTTTTGGTCCTCCTCTAATGATGTCGGTCCAATAAATTGATAGGTTGAATCAGCGGTCACATTTGAAAACTGCCAGTCCAGGGAGCCAATTCTGGAAGAGAGTTGGTTAAAATAAAGATGGAATGATGAAATCGGATCCATAAGAGAGTACCCACCGGTAGGCTACTAAGACACCATCAGTAGTACTTGAGCCGAAGCTTATTGCGAGCTAGGATAATGTGAGAAATAGTAGATTCAAATAAATAAGTAGAGTCTTACCTTATCGCCAGAGAATTGTAGCTTGATGCCTGGTGCTCTATAGTATAGAACTCTGTATCAACAAAAAAAAGAAAAGAAAAAAAATGGGGGGGCTAAAAAGACTCACGACCACCCTAGGAATGTAATTTGTCAGAAGAAAAGCTTTACGTTAATCAGATTATAGGGGTTAATGGGTTAATGGGTTAATAGACGTACAAGAGATATGACTGCTATCCCATCGTCCCTTATAGGAAATCTCGGGAGCGTCGGGCCCGTAGGTATTCCAAGAATCGTCGATTGAAACCTGGGATACTTGTCCGGGGTAAGGATCTTCCCTCACCTGACCATTCTGTAAAATAGTGGCTGCAGCAGACCATAAAAGACAGCTTAAGCTTAGGGCAATATGGGTGATTCGCATGGTCGGAATCAATGTGGGCAGATAACGGGGACACCAAAATGCTTGAAATGGGTACTGGGAGTAATAGAGTACTTCCACCTTGCTTCGGGTCTCCCTGTATGGGGTGAGTATGGCTGTTCTGAAAAAGTACAAATTGCCGGTGTGTTCAGAAGGCTAATGATGGCGTGCTCTTGAGGCGGGATCTGCCCATTAATTGCCGGTTTTCCTTTTTTCTTTTTCCTTTTTCCTTTTTCTTGTTTTCCTTTTTTCCCCTTTTTTATTGAAACGTTACAAAGTACCCCCACGAGAAACTTTGGCCCGAATCTCTGGGAATTTTTTACTCTAATTTCTGACTGAGACTCAAAATTGCCGAGAGTGCGAATCATAGACTTGTGGGTAGTGCCAAGACTCACTACGAAAGGTAACCTTCCAACCTTCGAAAATACTTCTATCCATTTTAAGCTGGATTCTTTTACAAGGTGTTTGGTACCGACCCAAGTAAAACTACATCCATCCAGGATTTATGCTTGTGTACTACTTTGTACCTATTATTCCTTCGACTTAAACATATTCCACTTCTACTCTGTAGATCCATCTCTGTTTAGGCCCCAGGGCCAAATCCAGATCTATAAGTGTTTTGGACCCGATGTGCACGGGACATACGTGTAGAGGATATTTTTGTTATATTTTGGGTCCGAAATGAGTTACGTAGGAGAATGACCATGGAAAGGCCTATGAATTATTTGGATAGAGTAGGTAACTCCGATGCTTGGAATATTTAACCCAAATTTACCTATTATAGTCAACATTACCCCTGAATTTGTTTTACCCTGTTTTCTCTGCCAAGAAATGGATACTCTTGGCAGTGGACATGGTGGACTATGTTTTGAATGACACTGCGCTAACTACAATTTGGATTCAAGTTAGTTATATGGGGCTCTCTTGGCAAGAGGGGGGGCAAGCTAGTGCGTACTCCATACTTTCTATCCAATTCAATCTGGAATGCAGGGCAAGTTTCAGCTAAACTTGAAAGGGATCGACTAAACACATCACGTTCTGCAAGGCTGAACCTGGATAATACAAAGTACTTACGTAGTAGATTGTGCAAGATAACCCCATTGATCATAGATCGAACCCCCGAGCCAAGAAGTCAACAAGTCGATAAGTCAATAAGTCTAACTCTATAACTCAATAACTCAAGAAGTCAACCTTGGAATTAGTCAAGAAGAACTCGGGTTCTCCCAGAATCCATGTACTTTGGCCTCTTCTTTTGTGTGATGCGCTATACGACGTGCAGTGTGATTTGTTTAGGAGGATCAACCGCCAAGATATGTCCTGTACAAAGTAGACTAGTCTAGCGACTATCAACATTTTGATTGGCCGAGCGGAATCTCACTAACAAGGCGTCGTAATCTCTTTTTGGTTTTCCACTGGACTTATCTCCGCATAGGATCCGTAAGAGTATATAGATACGAGTGGAAATTTCCTACCTCGGCGCCACATCCAATAAACCCACGCGACCTGCCGCGACTCCTCATGGTTCGGTTCATTTTGACAGTTGCCCTCAGTCTAGAACCTCGGATCCCTTCCGGTTATTCAGCCCAGGAGAAAGAAAATAGCACAGTGAAATGATCCTCCCACTTGATTCTGTATCTGTTTCATCTAGTTCATCCGGACACGGAGCACTAAGCAATCATACTCGGGATGAAATGATCTTCTTCGGCATTTTCCTGCTTAAGTTGTGAAACAAGCCGCTCCGTCCGGACTTCGTGCATACGTTGGCATACGTATGAGATACTCCACTTCTCCCTTTTAACTCCGTAGAAACTCATCTTTAACCCTATGAGCCGCAGCCACTACTACATAGTACTCATAGCCCCCACTTTCCATCCCTTCTTCTCCAGTTTTAGACCTTGCACCTGGAGTACGTTCTTACTCTCACACTAATCCTTCGAAGGATCGCGCTCTTTCAAATCTCACTCATTTGATCTGTATTTCAACTGTCATTATCGACCATCGAACACCCCTTTGTGGATTCTCTTCAGGGCAACCTTGCAAGAGCTATACTACCCGAATGAACCCTTTTTGATTTGATTTTTGATTCGGTTATTGATTCGATCTTCGCTATACCTTCGTTTATAACCCCTTTCGACATGGAGTACCTCCAACCAACCCATCTTTATACCCGTATACTGGAAAATGTGCCTTGGAAGTCTGGCGATCCGAGTGTCAAGGGTGATCCGAGGAAAAGTGTCAAATGGATTGATGTGGGTTCAATATCAACAAACGACAAAATGGACATATCTAATGCGTTTTACTTATATAGGGCCTGAGAGGAATTGCTTCATTCCTCGTCGTTCTAACACATCTTGCGCGAGCCTGGGATTACGATTTGTTCTCCCCTCGCGACGATGTCGATACCCCTCCCCGCATTCTCCAGTGGCCTGTCTTCCGAATCCCCTGGCAAGGCCGTCTCGGAGTCACAATCTTCGCTTTCCTGACAGGTTACGTTTGTGCCCTAAAGCCCATCAAACAGCGCCGAAATGGAGATCTTCTAGGCTCTTTCACCTCCGTCGCAAAAAGTGCATTCCGTCGCCCACCGCGTCTTATCTTCCCAGCCACCATTGCCCTGATCATCTCATGGGCTATGGCCCAGTTTGGCGCTTTCGTCGTAGCTAACCGCTCTGACTGCTGGTGGTGCCGATATGCTGCGCCCGATCTTGCACCCACTTTCTGGGAGGAGTTCTGTCGCTTGTTCCAGAATTTCCTTGGTGTTTGGACTACAGGCTATATGGCATACGACGATCACCAATGGGCTCTGCTACCACTCCTGCAGTCATCAATGCTGATTTACATCCTGCTCTGCGCAACTATGTTCGTCAAGTTTCGTTGGCGCTTGGCCATCTACCTGGGAATGACCCTGTACTTCCACCAGGACACGGCCCCTAACACAGGTAATTTACATTTCCCGCACTGACAATCTGATAACAATAAATAAGCTAACCTAAAATAGAAACAATGCAAATGCAAGCTATCTACGGCATGTTCCTCAGCGATCTTTCCTACGAGGTAGCGTTCAAAGAGTTCATCGAGAACCACAAATGGTTCCGCAGAACCATCTCGGCAACATTTGTCATCGTCGGCCTCTTCATCTGCTCATACCCAGGCGAACACCCCGAGTGGGCCGTCTGGTCAGACTACATGTTCAAAGCAGCCCACTACATCTTCCCCCCAGAAGTAAACATCGGCAAGCGCTACTCGGCCATCGGAGTCGACCTAATCATTTTCGCTATCTTCATCTCTCCCTCAACGAAGGACTTCCTCTCAAACCGCCTCCTCCTCTGGCTAGGCAAGCAGAGTTTCGCCGTCTATCTCGTGCACGGCACTCTCCTCCGTACAGTCTTGTGCTGGATGCTCTACGGTATCACCGGTCAACCATGGGATGGCGAGCCTGTCGATGGCAACGGCGCGCCACTGCTAGACGATAACGGCGAACCACTCCACCCACACTGGCTGCCCATCCGCGCACCATGGGTCGTTGGAATTTCCATCCCAACCTGGATCGCAATCGTGTACGCCTGCGCTGTGGCGTGGACAACGTACGTCGACCCATTCTGTGCTCGAATGACGCATAAATTGGAGAAGTTGGTGTTTGAGGAGGACGAAAAGTCTCCTGAAGCTCTTCCTCTGACCACTTTGCCTATGTCTACTGTTTAAATTTGAGCTTTCCGCTTCTTTCATAGGGATTTCCGGTCCTTCTTTTTTTCTATGTCCATACATACATGTTCTTCGGTGGTCTTTGCATTTGAAGCTGTCGAGGTGAAACGAAAGCGATTTCCGGAGTTGGATTTATTACCATTTTTTCCATGTATATAATTTTGCATTTTTCTTTTCTTCAATTCTGATGTATCACATCATCATTAAAATTTGGAATTTTTATTCATCTTTTGCTCTCTTCTACCAGTCTTTTACCACCTTCTACCAGCCTCTACCAGTCTCTACCAGCCTCCTGATATGCCAGATCTGGATGTTCATAAATATATGGCTCGATCGTGATCAATTCTCAATTGAAATGTCTTGGAAATTAACCAATAAATAATGATGCAGACAACGTAAGAGGCAGACTGGAACCACCGCGTTCCCTTACTTGAGCAATTCGCCGTTGAGGAACCGATACATTTCCAAGGTTCAATTCACATAGGTGCAGAGCTGAATTAATTCGGAAAAAAACAAAGGCCTCGCGACTTGTCTGAGCCGCCTCCCAAGGTTTTAGTATGCAGGGGGTTAGTTAGTATGTGGAATGAAGGAAAAATTAAAAATTGAAAATTTTATAAAACATTTAGACGTAGAAAAAGCAAAAAGAAAAAGAAGGCTCGAAGGTTCGTAGTAGGAATAGCCGAACGGGGGGGTCGAACCCCCAACCTTGTGATTAAGAGTCACACGCTCTACCGATTGAGCTAGCCCGGCAGGGCTTGTATGATGGACTTTCCATTTATGCCATTATATTGGAAAACAGTCTAATCTGAAATAGTTCCAGATTTCAAGTTCATAATATCGGCAATATTTATTATATTTATTATTTAACTTTGTTTCAGATGCTTTATTTCTATTAGTAGGTGTTGGAATATCGGACAAACGACATCCCGGTTTGAGACTATATCACGAAATCCCTGTTCAAAGTGCATCGCAAACGACAACCTTGAACAGTATGCATTTACAACAGTGATGTCCCGTCTTTACGACTCTTCTGTCTTAGACGATAGAACACATTCATCTCAGACAGAAGAGCAACTTGGACGATGAATGGCTAGTCCTCACCATAAATGAAAACACAGACTTTACAACCACTTTAAGAGAACACATAGATATTATAGGGGCGCTAGCCTATCGGATAGCTATTCTACACTCAGTACTGGGGTACCGACAGTAGGCAAGCAACTCATAAGGCTTAACCTCTAAGGCTTCTGTTATGGGGCTGGTTTTAATTTTCGTGTTTTGATGGTGTTTAAGTATTTCCCTATGTAACTCAATGAATAGCTTATTATGAAAGAAGAAGGTACATACTTTGGCCATACATCAGGACACTTTATTAGGCTAAATGGAATTATTAACTATAGGTAAAGCATTCAATGTGACGTCAATTGATTGAAAATTGACATTTGTTATTCACATACTCCGTAGTAAATCATGCATTTTTACTGTACAGAATTGATAATGATGCGGGGAATGTCTAAGACGATCATCCTTCTTGTTCAATCAAGTTTCAATCCAGCTCTGGAGATAGCCATACCTGCCTCGGCAGGCACTGATAAGAATCAATTGCCAACGCATGATCAGTTAGAAAATATGCTACGGCTATATCTCATAGCAATATTAAACCTCTTGAACTAAGCCGAAAGTGAACTGTTGATCCCTATAATTCAAGGCACTATGATATTTATGCCATATTGATAGTTCTTTTAAGGCCAGATGAAAACCTGCACATAATCATATATATAGTCTGTCTATATGAAGGATGTATTAATACTGTGCTAAAAGCTCCAAATTTAGATAAAGAAAATACCTGTACACCGCTACTACATGTTGGATGGAAATACTCGGCACACAATTCAATGAATCATACTGGGCTATCAAGCTCATATAGAGAGGACTATGGTACTAGCAGATGGAAGCTAGGTATGAAAAGAAGACATACTCCAGTTATACAACTTAAATTAGTAACGTGGTTTGAGATGGTAGCTTGAGTTGACTGCCTAACCTTTTTACTTGCAATGTTCTGAATTTTCCTTCACTCACTCTTTTGTCCAGCCAGTTGAAAATAAATTTCTAATATGAATCTTTTTCTCGTAAGGAAATAAACTAAACACAGCTGTTATATCTGCTACAGTGTAGTACGTACAGGAGGGGTTTTTCCACCTGTTATGTACCATATCCTGACGTCATCAAACCAGAATCAAACCTGCAATCAATTGACGTCAGATATCTCTTCGCTATTTCAATTCAATTTTCCTCTTGTCTTCTTCTTTCAAACTCATCGATCTCATCCTTCAATATGGCACCTGCACATACATTTCCAGTTGATCTCAAGCTCTTCAAACAATTGAAGCTTGATTCAAAGAATCCCACTCTTACAGCTGAGCAGAAGAAAGATCTTTTATACAACATCGACATCTTCCGCGATGCCATAATTGCCTTCACTGCAACTGGTGCCGCTCGTGGTGTCGCCGGTCACACTGGCGGTCCCTTCGACACTGCCCCAGAAGTATGCATCCTGCTTGCTTTGATCAATGGTAACCCCAATGACTTTGTCAACACTTTATTTGATGAAGCCGGCCACCGTGTCGCTACCCAGTACTTGCTGGCTGCACTAGACGGCAAGATTGATCCCGACCACCTCCTGAACTACCGTGATGCCAACTCAAAGTTACCCGGCCACCCTGAGCTTGGTCTGACTCCTGGAATCAAGTTCAGCTCCGGTCGTCTGGGTCACATGTGGGGAATGGTCAATGGTATTTCCATGGCCAACCAGGATAAAAATGTTATATTGCTTGGCTCGGACGGATCCCAGCAGGAGGGAAATGATGCCGAGGCGGCGCGTATTGCTGTGGCTCGTAATCTCAACGTCAAGCTCTTCATTGACAACAACGATGTTACTATCGCCGGTCATCCATCTGAATACCTGAAAGGTTATGAGATTGGAAAGACCCTGGCAGGCCACGGCCTCCACGTAGTTCGCGCCCAGGGAGAGGATGTAGATTCTCTCTATGGAGCCGTTCGCGAGGTTATCAACCACAAGGGCCCAGCAGCTGTCATCGTCGACCGCAAGATGGCCCCAGGTATTGAGGGTAACGAGGGCCAGACTCATGCTCATGACGTCGTTAGCGTCGATATCGCTCGCAAGTATCTTACCAAGCGTGGATACAGCAAAGAGCAGCTTGCATTCTACGATGACATCAAAGCTCGCTCCAACCCTCACACATACCTTGGATCGACCAAAGACAAGGGTGCATGCCGTGTCATCTTCGGTGAGGCAGTGAACACCCTTCTCGACGGCCTGGGTAAGAAGGAGGCTGCGCGCCGCGTTATGGTTATCGACTCTGATCTTGCGGGATCTACCGGTCTTAAAGCCATTGGCGCTGAGCACCCAGAGTCCTTTGTTCCGTCGGGAGTCATGGAGCGTGGCAACTTCTCCGCGGCGGCGGGCTTCGGGTTTGGCAGCAATGGTGAGCGCCAAGGTGTGTTCTCCACCTTCTCCGCATTCCTAGAAATGTGCATCTCGGAAATCACTATGGCGCGTCTGAACAATTGCTGTGTTCTCTCTCATTTCTCGCACAGTGGTGTTGATGAGATGGCTGATAACACATGCCACTTC
Source organism: Penicillium taxi (assembly GCF_028828555.1). Taxonomy (NCBI): domain Eukaryota; kingdom Fungi; phylum Ascomycota; class Eurotiomycetes; order Eurotiales; family Aspergillaceae; genus Penicillium; species Penicillium taxi. The sequence continues at coordinate 3,921,401 of NW_026643207.1, read as the reverse complement.
GGCCTAAACCACTTCTTCGCCGATAACGGTCTAATGGATGCTGATACTACGTCTTTGTACTTCCCTGCCGATGGCGAGCAGATGAAGGCTGTTGTGAGCAAGGTATTTTGGGATACTGGCTTGCGTTTCATCTTCTCTACTCGCGCCAAGGTACCTTATATCCTGAAGGAGGGCACTGATCAGAAGCTCTTTGGCGAAGGCTACAAGTTCGTTCCTGGTAAGGATGAGGTCATCCGCAAGGGCACTGCTGGCTACATTGTCTCGTACGGCGATATGCTCTACCGGTCTCTTGACGCCGTCGAGAATCTTCGTAAGGAGGGTCTTGATGTCGGTCTGATCAACAAGCCTACTCTGAACGTTGTCGACGAGGAAGCCATTCGTGACTATGGCTCTACTCCCTTCGTGCTCGTTGTAGAGTCCATTGCTCAGAAGACTGGTCTAGGTTCTCGCATCGGTACTCACCTACTAGAGCGCAAGCTGACCCCCAAGTTCAAGGCAATTGGTGCCGTCAAGGAGGGTTGTGGAGGTCTGTACGAACAAGTTAATTTCCAAGGCCTTTCTCCCGACGAGATCATCGCAGCCGTCAAGGAAGTTGCAGGAAAGTAAATGTATCTAAAATTATCAATGCTCATGAACGAGGAATGAGAAAAATCATTCCGTAATGTCCCTTGTCAAATTCAGTCACGAAACAATTTCATTCAATTTAGTTCATAATTCTCGTATATTTCAATCTAACGAATAACACTCGGGAGACCACCTTACTCTCGATCATCAGGGTGGAAAACCAAAGCCCGCACTTCAATACTCTGTCTACCAGGCTCGTTCTCCGTCGCCGGATTCACAAACGCAGTATGAGGAATGCGCCTCGCCCTTCCATCAGTCTTAGAATCAAAACATTTAATCAAAGTAACCAGATCAGGCGTCTGTCCATAGCGATAGTACCACTTGATATTCGGATCCGGCTTCACGGTATAAGTTTCACCCTCTCGATCGGAATAGATTAACTTCACCGGCACAAGAGAGCTGTCATCAACAGTGTGGGCATCCGCAACAGCGAGCGGATCTTTGAGGATAGTCCGGATAGGACGCCAGACGTTAATGAGCTGGTATCTTCCTTTCAGAAGCTCGGGGGCGTCATCGGGGAGGTGGTAGTTGACACGGCTCTTGGCCGCTTCGTAAGTCTGGTCAATGTGTACGCGTTGCACCGGACCTCTGCGCTGATCGGCTGTAGGGAAATCTTCAGGGGCGCGGCGAATAGTGTGATCAAAGATGAAGATGCGAGATGCGCCGGTTCTGTTATATGATCAGCTTGTTGGTTCAAATATCAAATAGAAAGAAATGAAATGAAACTACTTACGCATCTTTCAGTAGCTGCTCTGTCTCTGCGTAATAATCACGCTTGATCTTCTCCTCGTCCAAAAAGTCCTTCTCTATGCTCTCGTGGTAGTAGAGCTGGAAACCTTGCTTGTCAAGGGTATAGTCGAGCTCATGTCCGCTAATGTCGTGGATAGTGACGGGAAGAGACGCAATTGGCCGCTCAAAGGTTTCGGGCTTTCCGACATAACTTGGAGCTGGAGGTGAACCGTCCTCGTTTTCTTTGTAGAAGTTCAGGGTGGTTTGAACGTGTTGGGGCTCGTAGGAGGCAGGTGCTGTTTGCTGCTTCTGTGCTAACAGGGAGCTGTGATCTCTAGGGACCTGAACGGTTGCCGAAGCCATGATGTAAATTGGAAATTTTTGATATTCTTGGGTTGAGTCTGAATTGAATAACTAAATAGTTGCAGATCTGGAGGTAAAAAGTGCTAATTTTATAGTAGTTGGATTTTGCGGGGGTGAGGTGCTGTGTATACTCGCATTTGTCAGGGCAGCACGCAATATTCGTCCGACATTGAGATAATGCTGATAAATACAGTCAAACAGTCGACCATGTGACGTTTGTATTAATAATTTCGAGATCTTTTAAGGTTTACAGATTGCGTAACGTCGTGGAAATGTTATAGGTTCTTTATAGATACAGTCAGACTCAATAAGTGTTCGAGGGGCGAATTTTACTTGATCTCGTAGGAAAATCCAAATTGTACGTGGTAAAACTATGAACCAAGAAAATAAATAAATAAAGAAATAAACCAGTGTCATTAACGTACAGCAGGATCTTAGAGTAGAGCATCCAGAGGTGTCCTGCAGTGGGAAGTCATGATTGTCATTACCCTCGCTGCACTTATGAAGCCTCGGTCAATTGCATCAAACACAAAAATCAAAATAGTACACCAACACCAAGCATAGGAAAGACAAAGAAAAGAAAAACACAAATAAGGTAAGAAAGGGGAATAAGGAAAAGTATTTCTCGTGAAAGGGATAGGAGAGAATTATTGTGACAACCTAACATCATGGACGAGAAGGGAAAGAGATTTCTGGTCGGGCAAGGTTACAAGACTGACTTAGTAGATAAGAGAGCGAGTCTTTTGTCGGCGGGCTTCAGCGGTGGGCAGCTCAGGCTGAGAGTTAGCATGCTTGTGTCGGGGACGATGGGACTGGGACGGCGCTGCCGATTGAGATGAAGGTGGAGGCGGTGCCATAGCGGTGCTCTGTCTGACAGGGGATCTTGGAGGTGCAGGTAAACCGCTGGGAGGACGCTCCGCAGTTGGGGGACGATTCTTCATGCTACGTTCGCGCTTGAGCACAAGATCTGCCCAGGGCTTGAGAGAGCCACTGCTGGAAGAAGAGCCGCCTTTGCCAACAGCCTCGGACATGACCCGTAGCCAGCCATCCTTAGCTTTGGCGCTGTCGGCGTAGAAATCGATCACTTCGCCGTTAGCGAAGCGAATACGGAATCCTTCCTCAACGAACATGTAGCCGTCTTCTTCTTCAGCAAAGGCAGACTTTCGCCGGCCGCCAGTCTTGGTATTTGTCTCTTTCGTGAGCGAGGGTCTATCATCAATGAGCTTAGCGGCCTTCGCCAAATTGATGGTCGCTCGTGGCTGACGAGTTGACTCATGGTAAGCTGTCAACTTGGAACCCTGGAGCTTGAAGAAACGGCGACGCCAGAACGGACAATCTCCACCCTGCTGAGAAAGGAAACCTTCGTAGGTGCGAGTAGACACACTCTCAGCCTCGCGCATCTCACGGATGCACGCATTAATACTCTTAGGCATTTCTTCCTCCTTGCTGCCCTTGGGCTTAGGGACAAACAGTAATTGCAGCTCGAGCTTGCCAATCTTGTAAGGGGGGCGACGCTGTGCGGTTACACTGATTGCACTTTTCTTGCTCTTCACACTGCTGGGCTGTTCATCGGTAGCCCATTCGTTGAAACAGGCAATGTCAACAGTATAAGGACGGCCGAATGCTTGCTCTTCATGGTCAGTGAGAGACACATAGGCACGAGCAAAGCTGCCATCGCGAGCAACAGTGTTTCTCAATTTTTCCCAGACGGGTGCGTTAACATCCTTTGGCTGTTGGGTCTTCATTTGTTGCTGCAATTCAATCTCCTTGCGGCGTCGAGGGGATGCAAACATACGGCCAAACGCCGAGGGCTTCTGGCGTGCGGGCGATTCAACCAACTCCTGTGGATAAAGTCTATTCTCATCAACCTTCATTTGGAGCGTTAGTTGAAACTCAAGCTCATTCTGCACAACAAGCTCAAACTCCTGTCCAATGGGAGCTGATTTGCCGAGCTCGAGCCATGAAGTGGTGACGCAGTGGAGACCGTTATCAAGAGTAAGTGCAAAGTAGGAGCGCTCAGCTATAGAAAGTCAGTTATGCCACTTTATTTGAATTTTCACACTTTGACATACCACGAGGAAGGGGAAGATCCATGTATTTTATACCGACCACCTTGACGAAAAGACGACCCCGCTCTTCACCCTCTTCATAAGTATCTTGAACGAGAGGCTCGCTCTCTTCAGTCTTTGAGGGAGCCTCCTGAACAGCGCTCTCTTGACCTGGAAGAGGAGGAACTACTCCCGAAACGGGCTTCTTCTTTGGAATATTCGTTGGAACTTTCACACTTGGGCGTCGGGGGGATCCGTTCCAGGGAACAGTTGTCCAAGTTTGTTGGCTAGCCTTGCGAGGAGAAGAACCCGCGGATTTTGTGCCCCGCGGATCCTCAGATGATTGCTCATTTGGAAGAGCAGGTTCTTCCTCGTGGCGATTGCTGGCGATGACGACTTTGGTGTTTTGGCGCATGAGATAGCCTCTCTGTTTGGTAGGATATAAGTTAGCTTGTTTTCGAAAAGTCGTCTGTTCCTGGGGAGCCGTCACGGGACGTGAATTAATTTTGGAAAGGGCGAGGTGGAAAGCAACCTTTTGGGACTCAATGACGCGATCGAATTCCTTGGTGAGACCAAAACCAAGGCTTTCCTCTTGAATGCTAAATGGAATGTCGAGCTGCATCAAGCTAGACTTTCGCTGAGCAAGGCTGCTCGGAACCGTCAACTGAGACGCGTCATCGGCAGATTTTGCCTCTGTTTGTGAGTTATCGGACTGAGTGGACTCGTTAGACAACTGCTTGGTCAACTGCGGTACAGGCTGCGAAATGGAAGGTGGGTGCTGGCCGCTGATGCGACGACGAGTCGCAGCCATGGATTCGATATCTGCTGGGGTGAGAGATGGACGGGTTTTCAATGTAGCACCAGGTGCCCTGATAGTGGCAACAGGCTCAGGGACAGCCTCGTCTGAGCAGCTTTCCTCAACTTCTTCCTCTTCTTCTTCTGAATAATCCTCCTCAGAGTCCGCAACTGGGTGACGAATGACAGAACCGGGGGTGGATGGCTCAGACATTGCTTCCTCTTGAAGCTCGGGAGTAACAGGACGTTGCAGGACAGGGCTTTGCAGGGATCGTCGGATCAAGGCCATGTCCAATGGCTGGACTTCGGAGGCAGGCGCTTCATCGCTTTCATTAGGTTTAGGGGAAGGAGCATCCTCGCATACATCTGCTATGGGAGTGGTCTGGCTAGTGCTCTTGTCTGTGGCATCGTTTCCAGCAGCCTCCAACGCCGATCGCAGGGAATAGTTGCTTTCTTCGTCATACTTCGCTCTCTGATCCAGAGATGATAGGCTTCTATCTGAGTGACTTTGCTTGTAGTCGGGGATCTTGTAGAGGTCATCATCATCGGCTTCCTCTTTGAAAACCATACTGTCGTTGTCATCGTCGTCCATCTCTAATGACGGGATGGGAACATCGGGATCGTGATTCGCATAAGGATTGGGGCTTGATGCAATGTGTGATTCGTCATCAAATCCATCATCCTCGTAGCTGTCTCCCTTGCGGATACCTTTCAAAATGGAATCTCGGGAGATTCGAGGAGGTGAGAAGAAATCATCCATCGACGTTTCTTTTTCCTCCTCCTTAATGGTTATATCTTCCGTTGAAGGTTCCAGATCTTTCACATCAAGCTCTTCTTCGTTATGTTCAAATCCCTTAGTCTTTTCTTCAAGCATCAAAAGACGCAATCGATCCTCCAAGCACATGGAAGCACGAGGGTCAGATTTCTTGGCAGCAGATACAAGAGGGGATGGTAGCCCACGTAGACTCCCACTGCCAAGTTCAAATACACCAGCCAATTTCTCGGGTGACAAGGAACGTGAGCTAGACAAACGCGAGACTGAGGGCAAAGGCGGCAGGGGACGACGCTCGTCATTGGCATCGAGGGATTCATGGTGGGCTGAATCCTCGTCGCGTGATACTGGGCGGTCTTCAGTCGTCTGGTTTCCAGCATGTTCGACAAAAGACTCTTCATCGTCGTTCTCATCACCTGGACTCATGAAGCGCCAATCATCCGGCAAGACCACTGGTGTCTTCTCAATATCTTCTAGAGACGCATCAAAGCTATCATCGCGCTCGATTGAAGACTCGTATTCCTCAAAACTGGCCTCCTCCTCTTGCTCAGAATCATAACTAGCCTCGCGAGATTCGGAAGCGAGAGAAGATGGGTCTGGTGTTCTCATCTCGTATTCATTCACTTGAGGTGGTGCAGCATCGAATGTTACGCTCTTTGTATGCCTGTGACCAGCGCTGTCGTACCAAATATCACTCTGAGGGTCAAAACTCTTGCCAAAACGACTGCCTTTCGACAGTGAGGACTTGCTCGGAGATGGTTGCTCTTTACTCGGGGAATGGGGTCTTGGGATGTTGATCGAATCGTCATCTTCGGCAAATTGTGACTTGGCAAGGTTCATCTGGCTTTCAAGGTTCGGCGCACGATTAGCCGCAAGAGGTCGTTGGGGTACTGAGACGTGTGCAGGGTCATATTCTTGTTGGCTTCCGCGAAACATGTTGTTATTCTTCACTCGCGATACACGCTTCAAATCTTCAAGAGACGGACGGCGTGTTGGTTTGTAACAACTGTCTGGGTTGTACGGCAGCTGGTTCTCTCCGCCCTTGGAGAAAGGAGATGGAGATTCACGGCCTTTCCAGAAGCGACGCTGAGATGCAGTAGTACTATTCAGAGATGAGACATCGTAGGAAGGTGGGTCACCATTTTGTGTCTATCAAAATCAGTTAATTAGAGTTAACGTTGATTAAAGTTCCGCAACCATGACAACGATAACAATACCTTTGTGGTTTGGTTCTGGGTGTTCCAGATGGGAGAATTGCGCCGCTGAGCCATGGGGCTCACTTCAGAGAGTGGTCGTTGACCTAGTCCTCCCATTCCGCTTGATTGCAAGTAGGTGTGTGATGTGATTGTTGTAAAAAGAAAGAAAAAAAAACCCTTAATAACGAGATGACTGTAGTCTGTCAGCCGTGTTCATCCTGTGTTATCCTTGAGACCGACTTCAGGTCTCAATGGGGATTAAGAGTAAGACGTCACAGTGAAAATACCTTTGTTGATAACGACAGACAAGTGGCGTGGCAAGTGTTTACTAACGAGTCTTGGTACTTATGCCGAGAAGTGCAAAAGTCGCGTCGATCGAAGGGGAGGAATTGGAATGTAGAATGTGCCACCAAGCAAGACAAAACCACCAAAAGCCACTAGGAGTGGAAGATCAGGAAAAGAATGGAACAAAGAAAGTATGAGGGAAGGATGAGGGAAAGGTGATTAGAGATCTTGATATCTATTCCATGGATCCAAGAGTGGATTGTTACCCAGAAGCAAGTTATCGATGTTGACAGTACGGGAGTATCCATAGCAACCGCGGGAGTGGACAGCTGACTCAGGCATGAAACACATCACATGACCCCACTCCTGAAACGTCAGGCTCAGGAAATACACATGATCGGAGCTAGGCCTAAAGAGGGATAGCTTGGAAAGCATTATCATATCTGGGTTTTTCTTCCTTCACGCGATCACGGCTTGATTTACTATCTTGTTCATCAGTATGCCTCTGCCCGCTCGACCCTCGATATGCTTCCTTTGTCAAACTAGAGCGACCATATTTCAGTCTCCCAAAATTCTTTCAACATGGCAGGCTACACGAAACATGGCCACCTTGCGTTTACGCCGAAAGGCCGCGCGAATGGCACTATCTCCCGATGTCGCCAAGCCGACACTTAATAAACCACGCTCTCGCAAAGGTCCCGCTGGTCCCTTTGCTTCTATGAATCAAACACAGGCACGCATTCGAGATGACACACGTCCTAGATCCCAGGCGGCCCTCAAGCGTTCCGGCGACCGCTCCAAAGACCAAAAGCCCGATGCCCCATTATACAAAGCTTTGAAAATGCAGACTACTTTGTCACCAGTAACCTATGGTCGTCGCACGGCCATAAAATCCAAAATCTCCCCTCTCACTAGCTTCGATCATTTTCCTTTGTTGCCCGCGGTGCGACAGTCTATTTTTTCTCAGGCCTTGCCAAATCTTGCTGACGTCACCCCAACACCCATTCAACGACTTGCGATCCCACAGCTTCTTGGCGACGGTTTGGCAAGAAAAAACCAACCGCCGAAGACTGCGGACGACCCCCAGTACGACCAATTCCTACTTGCAGCCGAGACAGGCTCAGGAAAGACCCTAGCATATCTGCTCCCCCTTGTAGATGCTGTCAAGCGTGCTGAGATACGAGAGAAGGAAGAGAATAAAGCATTGGAGGAAAAAAAGGCAAAGGAGCAGGAGGAAAAGATAAAAAATCGCACATTTGACATTGAGCCGGAGGAGGCCCCGATGACCAACGCAGGCCGCCCCAGCGCCATAATTCTTGTTCCGACTTCAGAACTTGTCTCCCAGGTCGCTGTGAAGGTGAAGGCCCTCGCACACTCTGTTAAGTACCGCTCGGGAATGATCTCGTCCAACCTGACACCTCGCCGGATCAAGAGCACTCTTTTCCACCCGGATGGTATCGATATCCTTGTGTCGACACCACATCTCTTGGCTTCCATCGCGAAGACCAACCCTTATATTCTCAGTCGCGTCAGTCACATAGTTCTCGATGAGGCTGACTCCCTAATGGATCGTTCGTTCCTGCCCACAACCATGGAAGTGGTTAATAAAGCGTCAGCGTCCCTCAAAAAACTAATTTTCTGTTCCGCCACCATCCCCCGCAGCCTTGATACCCAGCTTCGTAAACTTTACCCCGACGTCAAGCGATTGACAACCCCGAATCTGCATGCTATTCCCCGACGTGTGCAGTTGGGAGTGGTGGACATCGAAAAGGAGCCGTACCGTGGAAACCGGAGCCTTGCCTGCGCTGATGTGATTTGGTCTATTGGCAAAGCCGGTGATTCAAGTGACGGCGATGGATTTGGCGGTCCGTTGGCCCAATACATGGGTCCCAAGGTTAAGAAGATCCTTGTATTTGTCAATGAGCGTGAAGAGGCGGAGGAGGTTGCCCAGTTCCTCTACTCCAAGGGAATTGATGCCGTCGCAATGTCTCGCGATTCGGGTTCAAGAAAGCAGGAAGAGATCCTTGCTGAGTTCACTCAGGTTGACCTCCCCCCGACCTCAGATCAGATTTTGCTGGCCCAGAAGGAAGGTCGTAAGGAGAAGTCCATTCCCTTTGTGCTCCCGGAGAAGAAGCCCGAACTTAATCGTCGCCTGCCCAACACCAGGGTACTTGTGACTACGGATATCACTTCTCGGGGTATCGATACCCTGGCTGTGAAGACAGTTGTGCTGTACCATGTTCCGCACACTACAGTCGATTTCATCCATCGTCTTGGCCGTCTTGGTCGTATGGGCAAGCGTGGCCGTGGTGTTGTTTTGGTTGGCAAAAAGGACCGCAAGGATGTTGTCCGTGAGGTTCGCGAGGGCATGTTCCGCGGACAAGCTCTGATCTAGATGGATTATGCCACATCAAAAAAGAAAATTTATAGATTATGTACTATATCTGGCGTTTTCATTGGGCTTGGGTTGTGTTTTCAAGCAAGCAAACGACAAATACCCGGCTCGATTGCCTTCATTGGGATGTATAATAATGGAATTATATAACGACCTTCCTAAGAAGAAGGCTGTCTCTGCTCTCTACTCCATACCTAGCTATGCCCAGGTGGGCTTTGTGAACGCTTCCAGCTTTGGAAGAGATTTTTATTATGCCAATGTTTTCAATTTTAAAGACGGACCTCTGGATAACCTTGGACTCTGGAACCCTTGAGAACTTGATGTTGTCATCAAAACAAACAATAATACCCACATGTGAACGTGCGGCTGAATCCAAATATAGAACTGGCCCGAGGTCAGAATATGATACATCTGCTACTAAATACTCGTAACCTAGTGACAGCTGTCAAAGTGGATCGCACTTTTGTCGTGTTTCAAAACACAATATCCTGATGTCCAATGTTGATGTGATTGATATCCATGGAGTTCAGCGCACATGAAAGTTGACCGGGAGACCATGCCGTCTCTGCCCAGTTCCCAGGTTTACGGAGTAGTTATGATGCAAATCCCAAGAGTGGATTCCAAGGTTCTCAACAATAAACATTGTAACAAATAACCTTGGAATCTGTTGTTGAAGCTTGTTTTGCTTGACTCACGTCCTCGATGCCAAGAGATTCATCAATTTATATGCTACCTACTTAATCTATTCATCCGGTATCATCCCAAATTAGGATTCCCAATCTTGAGATGTCTACCTAGGCTTGCCCGACTCTTGATTGCCAGTTTTGTACAACTGATCCAATGTATGTATGCCGAGTCGAAGATGTACGTAGCCGAGGCTTAGTGACCACCTGGCAGGTAAAAATATACATTTGGATTCACATCAATTGCGAGCGTAATTTCAATTGTGAAGGGGAAAACTAATAAATAAATAATATTGGAAAAATTATAACCTAAATTTGCTAATTGATTAAATTAAATCAATTAATGGCTTATTGGATACGAAAATGGTACCTAAAAAAAAAACAAAAGAGAAAATAAATTGCTCACAAGCGGATTTGAACCGCTGACCTCGTGATTACTAGTCACGCGCTCTACCAACTGAGCTATGCGAGCTAGTAGATATATTAGAACTTCCGAAATTATGTTTAAGTATAAAGGCTTTTCCAACAAGCCACTAGAAATCGAGAGCAATGATATTTGTGATCTTTCCACAATTAGATCATGGGAATAAAAACAACTGTAGTCTGACATCAGACATGAACCTTGGCAATCTTTGCGACTCTATATCTGGTATTTCTTTGAGACTTTGAGAGGTCATTCCAAAGTTGGCTGCAGGTGGTGGAAACTTCCAAGTTTTCAAATGCCATAACAGCAGTCTAATGACATATATCATGGCTTTTTATTTGAAAACTTCAGTACTGGAGGAGTATAATTGTATAAATTGAGCCTAACACACTGCTATTTTTGTTCAGTAGAGTATCAAATCATGCAACCATTGAGTCTATTAACAAGAATAACTCAAATTGTTCACAAAAATCGAAAAAAGAAAAGAGAGAATGCCTCCGCGCGGGTTTGAACCGCGGATCTTTTGCTTACAAGGCAAACGCGTTACCACTGCGCCACAAAGGCAGATCTATACTTGACTCGGCATTAGGAACAATATAGCCAAATGCTTCATTTAGAAGCAATAATCTTCGCCACGAACAGTTCAACCCGCTCTAGCTATTGAAACTTAGGACACTCCATGTTTTGAATATTCCAAGAAATTAATACCTTATGCCCAAGGATTAAAGGAGGCTGATTCATACTTTCACACGCGACTGACGGGTGTCGAAAAGGGATAGGAAACTAAGACAAATCCATACTCATTTTGCTCGGTTACGACAGCCAGACATATCAACTCTCCACTGTCCTGTGTCCATTATTCAATCTGGTCAGCCAACGCGATTGATCTGTTTCTCTTTCGTTAACAATTATTAGATGCTGACCCATCATCCGCTACCAATCTATGAATCCATGGAATGATAATTTCAACCATTAAATAGCATATTCACCGATTTTTGTATTTTTAAATCAGATAAAATGGGTATAGAAAATAACAAGCAACTCAGCAAAATTTTCTGAAAAAACATTCTGCAACCAGAACAGTCACAGGAGGTGAACTTTCTAAAGAGATGTATACGTGGACAGCAACCTTTTAGTCCAGCGAGTGCTCCGGAAGAAAATAGAGAATTGGAAATAATAACGCGAGAGTAGACAATCCTAGGACTAAAGGTTGCTCACGGTTAGTTTTGAAGATATTATTAGAGAACACCTAGTTGAATGACTTACTAGGGACTACTCGGAAGCCTTGAAAATAACAGCCTCGGATGGTATTTTGATATGCCTCAGATAATAAGAACGCATATCTATTATCACTCAAAACGTAGTTGATAACCTATTCCCAATTCATAAGTTAGAAAAACTATAAATGCAGAATAAAGAACTTTGGGAAGCTCACCTCACGGAAGCTCGGAGTTCCGTCAAGCTCGCGAAGAAGACAATTTTGGAGAATTTTTTGACTGGAGGTAGAGTCCACAATGACGCCAAACATGATACCAAGTTGTTGAGCCATAAAGTAGCCGGTCATGGTCATCGCTTTCATGTCTTGGGGAACAACTGCAGATAGGCCTACATACTGGCCAACGAGAAAGCCGTATATTCCCACCGAAACCACGAATGCATAAAGGGATTCCCATCTACTTGGGCCTAAAGGCCATCGAATCAGGATCAATGAGTATCCCACGGCTCCGATAAACCAGCTAGTCAGTGATATCAGCTTGTACCTTCTCATACTAGGGTTGTATTAGTATTAAAGCCTTCATATCTGTCTTATTGAAGACTAGAATACGGGAGAAATACCGTCGAATAACTTTTCCTTGGATCGTTGCTCCAACCAAAGCCCCCACAGCCACTAGAATAGTGAAAGTACCAGCGAGACCATTACTGAGATTCTGGGTCCGAACCCAAAAGTCACCAATATTAGATATCATCTGATTATTTCGCGGTGTTAACTATGGAACTTGAAGATGTAAAGAGGCCTGGGAGTGACATACCCCATAGAAGGCAAAATGAATCAAGAACTGGATAAGATATACGACACCAATCCCATTTGACTTGAAAAGTCGCAACGGGATGAGTGGATCACTTGTTAAGAACTTTTCATTCATTCCAAAAAGAGTGGCGAGGGTAATTGTTGATATGAACATTGCGACAACCTTTGCGGAGATATCATCACCGAGAATTTGATAGAGTGCCAGTATACCACCCAGCGTGGCGGTCAATAGGGACATGCCTGTAATGTTTATTCTTCGTCGTGAATAAGATTTTGATCCCTCGTTCTCTTCTAGCTCTTGCAGGCGTGAGCCCGGACAAAAGGCCCAAAAAGTGGAACCAAAGCAAAGGAGCCCAAAAGGTATTTGAATAAGGAATGACCTAAAATTTCAGTGATCACATCCGTAAATTGATTGAAGCCCACTTACCATCTCCAGCTTAACTTATCAACGATAAGTCCACCTAGCGGCCCACCAGCACTGACTCCAGCCGTTGTAACCATCCCCAAATAGCTTCTCAGAATCTGTACTTCTCTGAGAGTCTCTATGTCTAAAATAAATTTAGTTAATCTTAGTCATATCCGAGTTTTCAAAGGAAGTCTGCTTGAATACCATTTAAAATGACACTTATCAAGTCCACCATGCCGGCTCCCCCAGCACCAGATAGAAATCGTCCTGCGAAAACCATCCAAATCGAGTCTGCTGTACCACTGTTATTGTCAATATATAGACCGGTAAGTCATTTCCAGCCTAGACTCACGCGATCAAGCATCCCAGTGCGAACACTGCATATGCCGATAAAAGCGGCCTCTTATAGCCATGAATGTCGCAAATTCTCCCATACTACTCTGATTATTAGAAAATAGAGCTTGATATAGAAAGGTCCAACAAACCATTGGGAGCGTAACCACATATCCCACGTTGTATGCCGCTATAAGCCATGGGCCTAATGATAATTGACCAAATTGTGATGCTATCTCTCCATGTGTTGATATCATGAAAGAGTCGTCTGCATATGCAATAAATGCCCCTATTTACAACTAATGGTCAACAAAATCTCATAGAATTAGTATTTATTAAGTACCCAGCATCGCAACAAGAAAGAATCCAGTGCCCACGCCGGGGGTCTTGGAACTTTCGGAAATCTCAGGACTTTGGTAAATCTCATTTATAAGGTCAGAATCAGAATCAGTTGGGCCATGTGATCCTACGAGAGGATCTGTTTCGCTACCCATGATGTAGCGGTTGATACGGCGCTAGCAAAAGTGAATGGAGGACGTCGGGACGTCGAAATCCCATGAAAGGAAGGAGTCCCGGAAAATATGAGCAGTCACATACATGTGCACTAAAACTTGATTTCGCTTATTTCGTACATATGCATTCAAAGCTCGGATTAATCACATTCGGTATTTGACTCCGGTCAACCTTGCATGGATCCTCGCTCCCTTACAGAACGTGCAAATGTAAGCTATATCAATCAAAACTGGATGAAGATTAGAATTCTTCTATTTTTGCTTTTTTGTAGTTCCGAGTTTCAAGGTTTTTTGACAATAGACGAGTTGTTGAGCCAGTTTTAATCTATATTTGAATATGAAGAGATGGCCTTAATGACTGGCAGCCTGGTATCCTTAGACTCAAAAACCTGTGCATGATCCAACTGTTCATACCACAGTAGCTCAAGTCCATAGCCAGTCCAGGGCTTGTGTTTCCATGCTTGTGTGGCTTCTTTCTGAGCATTTACTTCTGATGAAGCTACCAAGTACCGCCCTACTGCTTCAGTATCCACAATCAAATCCTTACCACTCAAAACGACAGTAACGTTTCGCCCAATCTTCCGAAAATTTTCACCGTTTACCCCGAGATCCTCTTTCCAAATGATGTTGTCGCTCCACGAGAATCTCTTCGCCAACGTATGCGCAACTCCTATGTCCTTACTTCCAAAATACCAAAGCTGATACTCATTAGCCCGCGCGGGCTGACGGACTATGAAGTTATATGTCACATCGGGTAGATGAAGGAGGAATGCGACTGGATCAATGAAGACAGTAGGTCCGACAAGTGCAGCAAATCGTTTGGATTTTAGAAGGTGCGCAGCAATTATGGAACCATACGAATGAGACACAAGCACAAACCGCGTCCATCCATGATATCGCATAATCTCCATGATCTCATTTATCATAATATCTTTCTGCAGGGCCGGATAAGTTATGCGAGAGCTGATCGACATGATCTCAAGTGCGATGATGCCAACCTGACCATCGCCAGTCGCTCCTGTCTCTAGCTCCATGCTGAGCTCCTGGAAGAAATTCGTGTAAGGGTACAGGCCAACTCCGATGCCATGTATAAACAGTATTGGTAGTTGCTTCTTAGATGTATGCTGTCGATGCCAGTATGTAAGATGCCGCGCTGGTGATTTGTGGGCTGTTAGTACTGTAAGAGGGCGACATGGAAAGATGGCGAAGAATCTCCAGAGCGTGTTGCGGTAAAATTGAAATCCACTACGCAACATCTTGTAATAAGTTATTGCATCGACCACAAAGACACACTAGGTTTTTGAATGTTAGCATGGGGTTTTGACATATGGTGTGTGCGCGAGAGAATGAGGGAGAGAGGGAGAGAGAGAGGACTAACAGTGTACCATAACAGACTTCGGTGAGAGCCGCTTGATTCATTTAGAAGCTGTCCTAGGCATTTGCCGCCTTTCACATCCATTCTTCCCGGTGGAAGTTCTCGTCCAATATGCTTCTCAATTTCCGTTGTATACATCTCAATTTCTTCCTCATGCTCCTGAACCTGCTTACCGGTAGATCCGGGGCCAAACAATGACCACCTGATGAAGTTTTTAACATCGCCTCGCTTGATGGGCTTGGTTTCTGGGACCAGAAGCCACTGGCGGAGATAACTCTCCATGTTCGGTACAGTTGCATTGCAGCTACTAAACAATTTCTCTCTTTCCTCTGCAGACAAAGGTGTATGTAAGGTAGTAGAATAGCTGAGAGCGTACTTGAGTGGTATGTAGACGGTGGTGAAGAATATTGATTCTGCTATCAGCCAGATCTGGATCAAGTAAGGTATGCTTTCAAGATAACTTGGCAGATGAAGAAATTGGACAAAGAGTAAGTGGATACCATACAAAATGCTTAATGGTGCAATGTTGTGAAGACATATGATGCAGATCCGTATGAAGAAGTACTCAGCAGTTGATGTTCCAATCATCGTGATTTTAAGTGGTGTAGCTATCACATGAAATCGAACTTGGGATGGGTAAATTAGAAGAGATATCGAGTCTCAATTTCATAATATTATTATAATAAATGTGGATAAGCTTGATCGTTGGATCATGAATCCCAACAAACTATCGGGTTGAATCTAACAAAGAAGACCGTGCGCAGGCAAGATTGACATGATGTCAGGAAAGAACTTGGTGGCTGGTATGGCTAGTACGGTGTGGCTAGTGTGGCTGAACGCCCAATAAAGACTAGCGCATATAGTAATCGATTCTGAAGAGAAGCAGGTTCAGTAATAATAATTAGATCTTATTTAGAGTAAATAATAGGTTGCTATAGTAACTATTAGAATATACCAAAATAATATAAATTTGATGCAGTGGGCGGCTGACATAATGATATTGTTGTGTACCAATTTCCGTAATTAACTGTTTACAGTTTCAACCTCGATATTTAACAGAGAAGCCCTCTGTAGATTAGAACATATTGTCTCCATGGGCAGATCTAGGCATATAAGTAATTTTGAAATTTGATTTGTAGTTTATTTCTTAAACACATGACTTGGAAGTTTTTTGACACCCGCCAACCGGAGGAAGCTGATGGGCCATTATGATTCGCTGTTTAGGCATGAGCAAGTAAAAGTCACTGCTACCTAGCGAATACAGCAGTTTCCTTCTTAGTATATCCCTTTTCATTCTTGATCGCCTATACTTAATGAATTTTCCTAATTTAACACATGCCCGGAGATATTATGATTAGAAATGAAGCGACTTCAGTAACCGCCCTAGTGATGAAAACCGAGGATGTTGCCTAGAATCTAGGAGTAATCTTGTGGATGTGATTTATGTCATCAATTGAGCGGTACGGAATAAATGAGCTTTGGAATAATGAGCAGATGACTGGAATATATCATGATCCTCTATATCAGCTTAAATAACCCAATCTGATTTATTGAATTGTGTGCCGAATATTTCAATCCAACCTTGGAACTAGGATGTGGTACAAAGTCGGACTTCCGTCATAGTGATGTTTTGATCCCCGGAATTTGAACCCTTCTTTTCTCTTTCTATATCTCTCAAAGCAAATATTCGACAAGAACCTTCTACGATTCTGTCCTTTGAGCACGCAATATGTCAGAGGATGACAGGGAAATCGAATCGGTTACTTTTGAGAATCGGTTTCCCAGTGTTCAACAATTCCAGGATCATGTTTTCGGACTATTAAGAGAATCATTCAATGACCCCCGGCAACGCACTTACGTTTTTGAAAATGTACCATCCTCTTGGGGAATACAAGTGTACACCGTTGTTGATGAAGTTTTTTCTTGCGAGTGAGTTGAAAATGACCAGAAGTAGTTCTGTATACCTCGAGGCTCACTCTTGAATTAGTAAATCCTGGGACTCGTCTCATCAAACTCTGAAATTGGTACAATAAATCTTGATAGGGCCCACGGGTCCGAAGTGGAATGAGTTGTCTAGGTAGTATAATGTGAAAGCTTTTATAAGAATATCATCTATCTTACTGCCCTCCGAAGTCATTTTCTTTATAAATAAAGGATACTTTTATGTTCACACTAGATAGTATTGTTGGAACGAATATCAGCTGACATACCAAGATCATGTGATCTTGGCATGGCAGCTACTATATCTTCTTTCATCTGAGCATTTTAGAATGACACTTCACTTTTACCCAATATGCATACACCTATTATATATGTACAGAAACGATATCAATAGCTGTCTGCTTCGGTAATAACCTAGTCAACCGACACTGATCAGTAGACGTACAGATCAGGAAATACGCATCTACGAAGCTCGAGCGCGTTGAACAGTCTTCAAAAGCTGTTTTTCCAGATTCGCTAAGTCCTTGCCATATCTCAGTCGAAGGAGAAGATCGTGATAATTTGAGGCTTGAACGATCGCCGAGAATTACACCATCTTGCTAAGAACCCACTTCATAGAAGCCCCAAGGTCTATGAAGAACGTCCAAAAACACTGAAAAACACTGAAAAACACTACCACACTTCCCTCTCATTTTCCTCCATTCCTTTCAAATCCCTTCATTTTTCTCATACTTGCATATCCCTGACCGCCCAAATCCCCTCATCCTATTTCTCTTACTTGCATATCCTTGACCGCTCAAATCCCCTCATCCTCGCCCTCCAACCTTGCATATCCCTGCATTCAAAATCCAGGAAACCCAAAAGTGACCTATCTCATATACTACTACACCATCTTAACATTTCTGAAAAACCCACACTGCTTTACACTATGTCTGCACCACCTTCAGCCGCTGAATCAGCTCAATCAATCAACGATGACTATGATTGGGAAATCGATTTAGCGACAGCCACAAAGCGAGAGATAAATGACTACGTTGAAAAGAACATGCATTTCGATGACAGAACATCAGATTACAACCTATGGGCAACATACTGCGACCTTTTCGAAAACTGGGAACCAGAACACTTTAAGCAAGTCGCACCTCTAAGACGAACAGCATTACGGACGAATCTACTTCAGCATGGAGTATTTGTTCCACGATTTGGTCGAGGAATAGCAATTTACACCCTACTATCCATAGTAGCCCAACAAGAGGAGTTCCATGAATGGACAGACGAAGATATTGAAAGCTTCTTCACGGAATTTAAGATGCCAATGATCACTGGAGCACTAAGACACCGCCTTAACCCGACCTGCACTGGATTGAAGCAGCCTTTACAAGGCACTCTGCCCCCATAAGCGGACCGCCTGATTACACCAAAAATCAATACATCCGCCCCTAGAAGTAGTCATCCTGACCAAGGAAGCGACAAATCCTTGCCAGAGGACACTCTAGGCGTTCCCAATCAGTTTTCTCCAGAGACTAGCCCGTTTATCTTTGAAACCAAGAAGTTGAAGACTGATTTCACCAAAGAGATCAACTCTATGTCAAAGATTTACACTGAGAAACAGAGATACAGTGGGACAGATAATAGCAGCTTTGATTGGAAACTCAACATTTTTTACACCATCTGCAAAAGAGTTGGGATAACACTAGACGGATACAACGCAGCACTGCCAACGATGCTCACTGGAATTGCCGAAGATCATTACTATAGTAGTGATTTGCCTTCGCGAACTTTTCAAGAAGCATGTAACCATTTACGCCAATTCTTTGAAGGTCCTGAGTTCTACCGCCAGAACTTGACCAAATGGAACGATATCACACTATAAAGAGTGATAAACGATAACCATGACAAATCAAACTCCATCTACCAGAACTTTCAAACTATGCTCAACGACCTACTCAAAAAACGACACGGCCTTCATCTAGAACTCCGTAGCAACATGATGTTGATCAATAAGCTAATTACTGCATATAGAGGAATCCCTGCATGTAGTAACGCACTAGCTGACCCGCCAGAAGATCTCGCACTATTGATCAATAAACTACAGTCATCAATCACCACCTGGGAGAAAGAAAACCCCGAGAGGTAAGCAGCATTCGCCTCGGAAGAAATATTCTACACCGATAGACGATACTATAGAGACGGCAATCAAGGAAGAGGACTCACCAGGAATCAGACCAAAAGAAACCCATAGGGAAAATGCTATGTCTGCCAAAAACCAACATGTCGATCCTGGAGACACACCGAAGAAGAACAAAAGCAATCAAAACAAAATTTCCTTCAAGGATTCAACCAGAATAAGGAGAAAAACGGCGATTTCAACAGGAGATATAGGCAATACATGCTCTATTGCGAAGGAAATGACGAAACCGAACAAGTTGAAGCTTTCGAAGCTCTCTTGGCTGACGCTCAAACAATTAGCCTCCAGACCAACGAAACAGACTCCAATGAAGACGAATATGATCTAATCGACAGCTTCTTCACTTTATTTGGCCAAATTAATGCTGAACAGGGTACGGAAATAAGCTCAGAGCTCTCTAATAAAGCACTCTTACACTGGTTGTCAGAGAAACCATCGCCTATACAAGGAGACACTCCGCCACAAGACATTGACCCATTCAGCTACACCACCACGCCCACCAGCCGATATAATTCCTAAACGTTTATGGGAATCATGATCGATACCGGCGCCTCAAGAAAATCTACAGCCGGAGTTGGTCAGTTCCAAGCGCTTCAGAGGATTGAGAACGTCAAATTGGATCCCTCCACAGCTGGCGAAGTTAACGTCCAATTCGGAATTGGAACAACTTCTTCAATCGGATCAGCAAAAATCACCACTCCCATTAGCAAGATTCAATTCCATATTGTTAACGCAGACACACCATTCCTGCTATGTCTTGCAGACATGGATAACCTCGGGGTATATTATAACAACATCAAAAACATGTTGATCACCTCTAAGTCAGTTGAAGTACCAGTGATTCGAAGATTTGGACACCTATTTCTACTTTGGAACTCAACGCTATCATCATACTTTATTTCTTTACTCGACATGAACCCATGTTACCTCACAGATATCGAATTACGACGACTACATCGTCGTTTCGGCCATCCTTTAGTCCCCAGACTTCAAAAGCTGCTCCAAAGCGCAGGACATGACCCCAATACATCAATATTAGAGCATCTAACCAAGTTTTGCGCATTCTGCCAGAAGTTTGGGAAATCTCCAGGTCGATTCAGGTTCACCCTTAAAGACCCAGAGGACATCAGATTCAACTATAACATCATCGTCGACATCATGTATATTGCCAACCAGCCCCTCCTACACGTCGTTGACGAAGCAACCCGCTTTCAATCAGGCCGATGGCTAGACGACATCAGCGCCAAAAACACCTGGGATAAGCTACGATTATGCTGGATTGACACCTATTTAGGCCCTCCAGACTGGATCACCCACGACGCCGGAAAAGACTTCATCAGCAAGGAATTCAAGACTTATGCAAAAGCTATAGGCACAAACACAAGAAGTGTGCCTATTGAGGCGCACAACTCAATTGGCATGGTTGAACGGTACCACGGCCCCCTACGCCGCGCCTATCAGATTATCATTGCTGAAATCCCTGGAATCGATCGAGAAATCGCCCTTCAAATGGCTTTTAAAGCAATCAACGACACAGCTGGACCAGGAGGTTTAGTTCCTACACTACTTGTCTTCGGTGCATACCCCCGAATGATCGACTTAGATCCACCCTCTCCATCAATCACACAGCGTGCTACAGCAGTCAGAAAGGCGATGGCCGAGATACAGAAGCTCCTAGCAGAACGCCAAATCGCTGATGCATTAAACATGAGAAACGGCCCAAACACGACCGCAATCTATGATTTGCCACTGAATTCACCAGTTCTTGTCTGGAGAGAAGGAAACATAGGAAAAACAGGCAATTGGACTGGGCCATATATACTGCTATCGATTGAAGACGAAAACTGCATAGTCAAACTGCCAAGTGGACCAACAGCATTTCGATCGACAGCGGTCAAACCATTTTACACAGAATCGCCGACTCTAAACCCAGAACCATAGGGAATAGACCAAATCGACCTGATGGCACCAGAAGCCAAAACTGAAACCCTCTCTGAACACGCTGGATCACAGCCAGAACCTAGACGCTCTGGCCGAACACGGATAGATAATCAAGAACAAGAACTTGCCCCTACTCCCTCGCAGCCCACGCAGCCACAGAAGCGTGGCCCAGGCCGTCCACGTAAGCACCCGATACCTATAACTGCCCCTGTCCCTAAAGAAGCGCAAAAACGTGGCCCAGGTCGCCCGCGTAAACACTTTCCGCCCATAACTATCTTTTTGCAAGAGAGCAGCACCAATACTCAGTTCCGAGATTCAAGACAAAAAGAAATCAATGGGTTACTTGAAAAGGGAGTCTTTGAGCTTGTCACAGAAGCCCCACCCGGTGTGCGACTATTTAATTCAAGATTCGTTGACGATATCAAGAATAAAGGCATAGAGCGGGCTTTCGAAAAATCAAGACTGGTCATTCAAGCATATAACGACCAAGAGAAAGACCTGGTTTTGACTCAATCGCCAACGATTCAACGTGTCAGTCAGAGACTAATCCTTTGCATCGCTGCAAGTCGCTAAGGCATTACCGCTGAATCCAAGCTATTCCTCCGCGATATCTCCCAGGCGTACGTCCAGTCAAAGACCACACTAAACCGTGAATTTTACGCACGCCCGCCGAAGGAACTGATAGGCCACCTCGGGAAAAACACACTTCTGAAGGTCATCAAGCCACTCTATGGCATCCCCGAAGCAGGAAACCACTGGTTCAGGACATATCACTCCCACCATTCGATAAACCTGAAAATGGACCAGTCGACATTTGACCCATGCCTTCTACATACAACAGATTCGAAAGGATTCGGTATCGTCGGACTTCAAACAGATGATACTCTTATCCTTGCAGATAACGAATTTGCAGAAGCAGAAAAACAGGAGCTACAAAAGGCAAATTTCGCGGCAAAAGAGCGCGAGCAACTAACCATTGAAAATCCACTGAAATTCAATGGTGGAGTCATCGAATTGGTAACAGATGGAAGCATCACCCTTGAGCAGAAGGGCCAATGCGATAAGATCTCCCTTGCTAACACCAAAGATGAATACATTGCCGAACGCGCGAGAGGCGCCTATATAGCTTCAGTATGTCAACCTGAAGCTGCTTTCGACTTAGCATTCGCTGCTCAAGCGACCGACTTGAGCAAAGACGATTATAGGTTATTGAACAAACGACTGCATTGGCAAAAAGAGAATTCCGCTAGAGGACTTAGCTTTGTCAACCTAGACTTAGACTCCCTACAGCTAGTGGTCTTCACAGACGCATCATTTGCGAACAATAAAGACCTCTCATCCCAGATCGGCTATGTCATCGCGCTAGCCGATAAGAGAGACGCTCCAAAAGACAATGACACCACGGTAAACGCCAATACCATCCACTGGAGCTCGACCAAATGCAAACGAGTCACCCGCAGCGTCCTAGCATCAGAGCTATACGCTATGGCTCATGGCTCAGACATCGCTTTCGCAATAAAGTCGACTCTAGACCAAATGCTACAGGCCAATGTCCCAATAGTTCTCTGCACTGACTCAAAGTCGCTATATGACTGTCTTGTGACACTGAACTCCACACAAGAGAAACGACTAATGATCGACGTGATGTGCCTTAGACAAGCATACGAACGTCGCCAGATCACTGAGATCAAATGGATCGATGGGAACTCGAATCCTGCAGACGCGATGACCAAGGACAAACCCTGCGACGCGTTAAAGCAATTGATTGACACCAACCGCATTAATTTACAAGCTATCGGTTGGGTTGAACGTTCTGACTGAGCGGGACAGAGAGACTTTGTTTTCAAAAGCAGAAGACTGGATTTTGTGACTGCTGTACGAGTTTATGTTTCTTTCTTGACTTTTGTGCTCTGACCGCGTTTTTCATCCCTTCTTTAAGTTTGCCCAGTGTTGGAACGAATATCAGCTGACATACCAAGATCATGTGATCTTGGCATGGCAGCTACTATATCTTCTTTCATCTGAGCATTTTAGAATGACACTTCACTTTTACCCAATATGCATACACCTATTATATACGTACAGAAACGATATCAATAGCTGTCTGCTTCGGTAATAACCTAGTCAACCGACAAGTATCTATCCTATCTGTTCACCCATGTGAAGTAATTTTGCTGAACCCACGAGTCACCAGTGGTCTTGCCCTATATTGACTTCACTAAAAATTTCACCTGGTTTCTGATCCCTATAGGTCTTTGACAGCTCATTAGGTAGTGGAGCAAACGTCAAAAAGCCTCTACCTTCATGGACAGGGATTGTCTGATTCTACCTAGGCATGTGCAGATGGGATGAGTGCGTGATCATTTAAAGAGGTTGAGTTGCTAATAAGAACGGTGGACTTCAAAATAAGGCCACTGAACCTTAATTGATCATCTGAAGAAGGTCAGTTCTATTAAGCAACAAAGACTTGTAGCTTAAACATATCAAGTTCCGAATCATGAAACGTTGTGGAAACTACTTTATAACAGGATCAAACAAAATGTTGTTTTAGACTTACTGGACTCATAAATATCCTTCTTTCATGACTCATTAGATACGCATATCTCGACCTCGAAGCTACAAATCAAACCACAGGTAACATAGTAATTGGAAAGGCAGTCTACTAGATCATCGTGTTTTTCAAACTGGTAGACGTAGTTGATGGCAGCACGATGGCTGTCTTCCAAGGTCCTTGAGAGCTATTTCAACATTCAGTAATTTTGGTAATAGGCTATTTACCTGGTGAACAAACACTAAAATTCATTTATAACAGTAACAGTATTTTGTTCTTCAAATTCTTCCAAACAATCGATAGTGCGCTTCCAACGACCTGGGGTGATAAGAGCAGAGGATACACCGGTAATCCATTAGATCATATTGGTAATAATCGAATTTTCTCGCACCTTAAGCATCCGTAAAAAGAGACTTCAATTATATTTTTTTATTTGTAGATACGAGTCACGTTGAGCCTTGCCCAAGTGCCACTACAGTCTACTGAGCTAGACACACTTACATTTATTGAGATTCAAACTACCAGCGGTGCTTTCAAGATTTTATTGGAAGTAGGTGTATAACCAAACCTTAGAAACTGGTCATCTAGTTAAAACGATCTAGTACAGTATGCAGCCAAAACTGCACTGATAGCGTCAAAAGCGCGCTGGCTGAGGTGCCTTTGGGTATTAGAAAGGGTAAATGTAGAAGATACGTAGAGATCAGTGTCTGGTGACACATTCAGAGTTCAGGAAGAATGATCGCCATACAAAAATTATGGTGCAATGTAACGAGATGATGGTATGGCTTCATTTGTACCACGAATTGGAAGGATGGGAACTTCAGCAAATGGAATTAAAAGATTTGGCGAGGGGGCACCAACCTTCCAAGGTTATTGAATGAACAACTCAGACATTAAACGATGAAAATGCGGACTCAAGTCAAGTTTAAAATTTGAAAAGGATCCATACGTACATGGACTATGTGGTTTGGAAACCCGTCTAACCATGCCTAGCAGCGCGCCAAAAAAAATTCACTAATTCTCCCTGAAAAACCTCATAGCGAGCGATCAGCTTTCTGAATAATTGAGTCTTGAAACTACTCAGAGTCTCTTTCATTGTCAAAATGCAGGAGGCGTTATCTACTAATAGCCGCTAGTCTCAAGGCTGCATGTCCAAGACATTCGGAGGCTTACTATCGTATTGCCAGGCTGGACTCATGCGACATCTATGATAAGAGCAGTAAGGCATCAAATAATAATGGCCGAGTGACAAATCTTCCTGATATCATATTATGGAGAATCTATCGATGCCAGGTGTGTATTTGTTGATCGCATACATTACATCGAAGAACATTGGTTGGTCTACAGTAGCTGATCATTTGCATCATGTGCAAAAACAAGTGGCGACCAATCACATCCCTCTGTTTCTAGCTTTTTGTGGCGTAAATGAATCAATGAAGAAAGTGACTACTTCATCATAGAAACGAGGGAAAGTGGAGATGGTATATGGTTCTTTCATACTAAGTCCCTCGTGCTCTTTTCCAGACTTCTAGGTTACTCCCTCTCCAAGATCTATACACAGCCATAATGACTGGATCTCATAATCCCCGATCATCGCGACAACAGCAGGTACGCAAGTTGCGGGAAAGCTGTACTAGCTGTGCTCACTCCAAGATTCGCTGTACCAAGGAGAAGCCAATTTGTGCTCGTTGTGCCGAGCGCGATCTTCCATGTCACTACACAGAGTCGAAGCGTATGGGACGTAACCCTAGGTTGCCTAGCCCTAATACTATAGGAACCATCGGTTTCAATCAGAGATATGGGCATCATGGAAGTCACAACAAGAAACCAAACAGTGCTGGATATGTAAGGAAATATCCAAGCCAGCATGAACGTCCCCACTCGCAGTTGCACACACATAGCGGCAGTGAGAGTGTACCTTCTTCAATCAGTCTGGAGGCGGGAGAAATCTTGACGAACAACTTCACTACAGCTATGGCGGTTTCTAGTGATACCCAAGCTGTGGCCACAAATGTCTGGAGCGATTTCTGCCCTGGTCTCTCGACTGAGATGGGCATTTCTTCCCCTCAGATCGGCTCCTACGATGACTTTGATGAATTTTTTCGACATTTCCCAAGGTACCAGACCAGGTAGCCAATGACAGAACAACCAACTGGGGGACACCACAGGTGGGAGTAGATCCGGCAAGCTTACCGGGCACTGGACTGCCCTCTACACCCATCAACCTTCAGCTTACACCGAGCTTTAACCAATGGGGCTTTTTAGATCCTCCACGCTGCTGTTGCTTGGGTGTTGCCTTACAGACGTTGACAACTCTATTATCCGATGCCTCCGATGGATGTTGTCGTCTATCGGAAGCGAGGGATTGTGGTGGAATGAGTACATTTATGCCTACGCCTCCCATCGACAAGCTTATTGCGGGAAATAGACGGGCAATGGAGATAGTTCAAGAGACTCTAGCCTGTGCATGCTCACAGGACGAGTATATCGTCTCTATCATCACGCTCATCAGTTGCAAGGTGCTTTCTTGGTATTCTGCGGCAGGAGCAGCGACACTATATGAGCACAAAATCACGTTTTCGAACGAGAGTGCCCTTCACTTACCTACTGGCGTAGGTCTTTACTATCTCAGTGGGGAGGACCAGCGATGTATCGTCGCTCAACTAATTCTGAGCGAACTACATCGTGCACAGGCGGTGATCGATAGATTGGTTACACGACTGGCGGAACTGCAGGGTGGGTCACAAGGTCTTTCGGGGATGACTCGATTAGGGGAAGACCTACGACAGCGAGTTTGGGCTGTTTCATCTCAGCTTATCGATATTCTTCAGCGGTAGTGACTAGTTTCAGGGGGATGACTAGTTTGCCCATGGATATCTGTGAAGTGATATAACTTTGGAACGTGGACGTATATAGATTTATGTAAATAAATGCTAGAACATCCTGTGTCAGTTCTTGGCGTCCTCTTCCGTAGCTTTTGCTCATTGAATAGAACTGAGCACGCCTCTGAGCGTCCTGATCCGATCAATGAGCATCAGGTGACACTCAGGGAGCACTCAGTGAGCACTCAGTGGGCAGTCTGATTCACTCAGTAAGTAAAACCTGAGTACCCTGATTCGCTCACTGAGCGAAGTAAATACCTCAATAAAATGTGACACGCCAGCTCCTTCGGGACAAAACAGTAGTTACTAGGTCCACCCCGACCCTATCCCGAATACCCACAGAAAGGAAGTGATAATAGTCATGAAGTCAATCTCTGAAAACCAAAATTACGATGGGAGTAGTAGCCTTAGCTTCAAAATCGAGATCTTCAAATTTAAAATCTAGTTAGTTATTAGAATTGGGGTGGGTGGGATGACAAAGCAGTGGTGAGTTAGTTATTTACTATTAGCTTGAGATTATAACTATAATCATACCCACTTTTTAGTTGCTGACGTCTGGTGGCACTTTCCTCTTCAACGCACAATGACGGATATTGAACAACATACCACCTTAACCGATCGCTCGGTTCCAACGAAGAATATCACTGTGGAAGATACTCAGGCGCTATCATCCCAAAGTTCACCTAGTGCTGAATATGAAGAACTCGCAGTGGTGATCGCAATTTCTGCCGGCGAATTCTCTCGCCGTAAGCTCAAGAAATATATCTTCTCCCAAATTGAAGATTCTACTGAGGCCACAGTTCTCATAATAGACGGTGTGAAGCCTTCGTGGGGACGAGACATCTTTGATTCGTTGAAGGACCATCGCACACGGTAAGAACAAACCCGATCTTTGATGTCATATCTGAATACTGAAATGTATAGATCAACATGGAACGTGGTGACTGAAAATTTGACGATAAAAATCATGCCGAGTTGGATCCACGATTGCATCCAGCCATGGTGGGTAGAAACTGTGACTCAGATGAGTATCACTGGACTCATGACGAGCATAGAGCGCCGTCAGATTAGGACGTTCATGGGGACTAGTAAGCCATGCTTGACTCATCATGATTCGCCTATCACTAACTTATTATAGCCCTAGAATTCCAGTCTGGCCCGTATATGAACTCCCGAAAAGAGCCCGATCTGTTTGTGATTCCTAAGCTGGCTGTAGACAGTTTGCCAAGCGTGGCCTTTGAAGTCGGATGGTCAGAGTCTCACAAGAAACTGAAGGCAGACGTGGATTTGCTTCTCACGGGTGGGGACGGCTCCATTAATGTCGTCGTGGTGGTGAAATGGAAAAAGCACAGGCTCAGTCAGCGAGTGCACGGATTTGCGGACGTATATGTGCGAGACGTATTCGGCATTCCTGTACTACGACAGCACGAGGTCATTTTCCCTGCTTCGCTTGTTCTCTCTATTCCTGTGCTCAATTTACCTGTTCTGCTTGTTCCCACCCCTATCGTGGCTACAGGGCCAACTCATCGAATGGCCACGCGCAGCAGCACGCGTCCTCCGGCTCCTCTACCTGCCCCTAACCTGCGACCTCCTCCGCCTTCTCCACCTCTTCCGACTGGGGGTCCGCAACGCTTGATATTTAGTCATGAGGAGGTATTTGGGCCAACATTCCTGCAAGATCCAGCTTGTAATGGACCCCCTCCTGCGACAATTGACCTCGAAATCAATCTTCTGCGAGAGTTTGCCTCTGAATGTCTACAGGAAATGAACCTCCAGCCGGCAGTCTAGCTTTGACTCTTGAGAATCTGTTAACTCATTTCTTGCTTCTCCCACCTTCTGTCAGCATCAATATGTGTGCAGTTTTTCCCCTTATTTTTTTCGGCCTCTCCGAGGTCCGGTCTCCCTTTTCCCTTGTCTCTTACATTGGTACCCATCAAAAGAAAGTTTAGAAGCCCAATATCATTTTTATTCAAGTGTCCTAAATCCCGCGACTAGAACCTTAGAAATACGTCTGCTGGCGAGAATTCACGGGCCAGAATTGCAGGTTCGTTCCCTGCGTCACCAAATGAGAGTGGTCTGAATAAGGTTTCCCTTTTGTATTGCCGGCAGAAAGGGAAACCTAACCAATCAGAAGCTTTAACCGATATGGCGGTAGCACCATAATATCACTTTTCCCATTACGTCTCTTTCAATCAATCGATTGCCTACATAAAGCTACCTATTGAAGTGGGGAGAATACTCTAGGCAGTGCAGTCGGAATGCACAGAGTAGTTTTCCCTATCACAGTCTGCTTATTCCTTAGAACTATCACCATATTTGCCCCCTTTGCAGAGGTTCATCTTGCTGTTTACAACGTCCGATGTTTCAAAAACAACACCGCAATCGATCGATTACACCAACTCGGCCGAGCACAAAGATGCTTTCAAAATACCTCATCACAGGACTGATATTTATTTTCATCTACTACTTTTGGCCTTCGAGCGTACCATACGAAATGGATCGAATGACGTTATCGAAAACATCAATAGGCATTTCTCTCACGGCTTCATATGGGTATGGTGCTACCTATCTTGGTGGAAATATAATCGCACTTACGAAAACATTACAGGATCATATCCCTTCGTCACTCCGACGGTTCATTCGATGACCTTGGTCGCGTCGAAGGTGACTCTTGTCGCTCGCTTAGCGAGCGTAGCTAGCTAATCGCTCGTTACTGAGAACGGTGAGCTCCAACGAACCACTACTCAACACCGTAGACAAACCACCAAGTGTAGTGGTCTCTACAGTACTGAATATTGTGGTTGTTGTGAAGTCTGCTTTTTCATTGATGAAAGAACTAGCTACTTATAGTACATGGGCGCCCCTCTGCTCTGGACGAATGTCAACATTCGTCCGAGACAGAAGAGACGGTGAAGACGGGACATTACTGTCGCGAATGCGCATCGCTCAAGGGTGTCGTTTGCGATGAATGCATATCGTTCAAGGATGCCGTGATATACTAATCCAGTTCCGGAGTCGCTGTCTCGGCAGAAGCTTTTTCGGCCGAAATACTTTCCGTCTGTTGATGGCCTTGTTTCTCGGCTGTCGCAACAGGTATATCTAAACCGCCGGAAGTTAAAGATGTCACTCGTGAGATTACGGAATAGGAACAAGGCCATGCTTATGACCTTTTGAGATTTATTATATTGATCAAGGAAATCATGAGAGTGGCGAGAGAGAATGATAGGAATTCTATCATAAAATATGACGGTCGAAGTGATAACCTTGCGGTTTCGAAAAGAGAAGGGAGCAGGAGATGTTACCGGACGATATTTATTTTTAAAGTCGGCGATGAAACGGGTTCAACTCAAGCTTCTGAACCAAATTCTCGCAAAACATCAATCAAATTGGGGATACTTTCCACAATGTTGACACCTCAACGATACCATATCTATCATCCTTTGTCAAGTTTCAACGTCTTGCCTAGCCATAAATTACAAATTTCGTTTATAACAATATTGCTTTATTTGATCTTGATTTTTATCCCGGCTATCCTTACTTTCTGGATAGGATATGGTACCTGCATGAACACTCCATCCTTATCGCACGTATTATATGTAGGAGTGCACTATCTAGCAAATATAAATCATTGATGCAAGGGTAACCTGCATGGATCGACACCTGTACCTGACCGTGACAATATTAGGCCAGATCAAGTTGTTCATCTATATTTCTCATGAAAAATTGATTTCATAGGTAAAGAACCCAGAGAATGGGATTGAATAATACTGCCAGGGACATATCCTCAGGAATTAGATTTGGTAGTCCTTTAAAATACGTACGAGGAGTGTTAGGTACATAATCAAGGAAAAAAAATACTAGCGCTAAGTGAATGCAGCTAAGCACATTAACTACATTGTAAAAGATACAAATAAATAGATCGAAAACGGTTGACAAATTCTTCCAAAGTTCTCTCTGATAGGTACAGTACACCTCTTCATCTCCTAACTTCCCCTCTCGTGACAAATTCCCATGTCTATTCGTCAAAAGCACCCCAGAGAGCCTCTTCTACAGGGACGATGGTCCCAAAGCTTTGCGATACTTGTAATCAGTGTGGCAATATTCACTGTGAGATGTCAAGAGTACAGGGGCTTTACATCACACTTACTCTGATAGGATAACTTTCTCTATCTTGTCGTTGTACCAGTGATCCCATGGTCTATTACTGAAAGAGTCGGAGTCCGTCCAGAAGATGGTATGGCGCCAAGCATCAATGAACGTCTCTGATTTGAAGGCTAATACCAAATACTATACTTAGTTCAATTTTGGACTTCGTGCCTTCTAGCTGTCCACAGTGCGGGTCTCCTAGTGTCTGGAAGTGAGTCTAAAATCAATTTATAGTCATAGTGTTATCAATAACGTGTTATTTACTTATCTTTCAGCACTCTCTGGATACATCGCTGATCATGTATCTCGCCGTCTTCCCTACCTTATTGGCCTATGCGCCCTCGCTGGATCGACCCTATTATTATGTCTCGGACGAACTATCGGCCTGATCGCACTTGGGCGTGTCCTTCAGGGTGTTTCATCCGGCGTAGTATGGACCGTTGGGCTAGCTATATTAGTTGATCAAGTTGGACCAGACCATATCGGATATACAATGGGCTATATAGGTATCGCTGTGAATGCTGGTACACTGATGGGACCCGTGTTTGGAGGCATAGTCATGCGACAAGCAGGATATTATGCCGTTTTTGCAATGTGCCTTGCCTTAGTCACATTGGACATAATATTTCGCTTCTGTCTTCCGGATAAACCGGCGAGACTGTCATTTTTTGACCCAGAAGCGAACGGGTCGGTGTACAGCTACCCTGGCCAACCTAGCTCACTCGAATCTTCGCCTCTACTATCACATAATTTGGTACAGAATACGACTACTCGACCAGTCGTTATTCATCTGTTGCGTTCTCGTCGACTTTTGGTCGCACTCTGGGGAACATTTATGCAATCGGTTCTTATATGCGGCTTTTACTCTGTCCTCCCTCTCTTCGTCTGGGAAACATTCGGCTGGGATGCCATGGCAGCTGGTTTGATCTTTCTACCGATTGCCTTGCCATGTCTCCTGGGTCCTTTACTCGGGACACTGACTGACCAGTGGGGACCGCGGTACATTGGATCTGCTGGCTTCTTATTGGCCGCTCCATGTCTTATTGTACTTCAAACTGTCGCAGAAGACACTCTCATATGCAAAGTCATTCTGGCTGTTCTATTGCTTCTCGTGGGAATCTCTTTGCAAGCGGTCTTGCCCCCGACTATGGCAGAAATATGTTTCGTTGTCGATAACATGGAGCAGGAACATCCGGAGATTTTCGGATATGGAAGTGCTTATGCACAGGCATTCGGTCTCTCGTGTACATCCTTTGCAGCTGGAACTGCCGTCGGGCCAATCTGGGCTGGATTCATGCGGGAGAAATTTGGGTGGACAGCCTTGACTTGGTCACTTGGTGCAGTGAGTGTACTGACAGGGGTGGCCATGGGGACATGGCTCGGTGTGCCATCTACCAAGGAAATCTGAATGTTTTTAATGTGAAATATAACGAAATAATGATACGAATTAATGTCCCTCGGTGTACAAAATTGTCAATGTGACTTTCATACTTCATTTGTGGTTCATACTTCACAATTGTCTATTTCTTACTACAATTTTTTGAAATACCTAATTTTGAGTAATCTATGCGACGATCTCCTCCTTGCACTCAATGCCGTACTTCTCCTATAAAATGGGTTAGTATGAAAACACCAGAATATGTAAGATGAACTCACTTTGAGCTCCTTGATGAGGGGTCCGTTGATCTTGCCGTTGATAGGAGCAAGAACACCAGTCTCAGAGATAGTTCCGTTCAAAACTTGCTTGACAGCGACGGCACAAGGGACACCGACTGGACACAGTTAGTTCATGTATCATTCAATATTGAAGTTTGGATACTTACCAGTCTTAGCCATGGCAGAGTAGCCACCGGGCTCGGAGCTGCCGTACTCAACAAGAGTGGAGAGACGGGTCTGCTTTGTGCCATCCTTCAACTCAACCTCGAACTTGTGTTGCAGACTTGGAAAAAAATTAGTATCAATGCCCGAAATTTGAGATATAATGGACTTACATGACAATATCGCGTTCGCCTTCACCGAACTGCATCTTCTGCTCAAGAGTGGCGCAGATAGTATCAAGGGGGGTTTCCACGAGGGGTGATCTTTAATCCCAAGAGTAAGCAAAGCCCGCACAATACTCAACAGACAAGTAATAGGATCAGGAGTACTTACCTTCTCATCAGAGAACAAACCGACCCACTTAAGACCGGCCAAGATGTGCTTCTTCTGCTCGTCATCCTTGAAAGTGGCCTTGGCAGAGATAGCCTTGACAAGAGTCTCTTCGTCGGAAGAGGAAGCACCGAGAACCTTCTGGGTGACCTCTTTCCATGCGACAGGGGACTTGCAGACCTCCTGCTCAGCATCTTGGAGGAAGCCGATGTCGACAAGAACCTTGACGAACTCGGGGAAACCACCGTATCTCAGAGTACCTCTGCAAGGATTGTTAGAAAACTGGATACAATCAAACAAAATTAGCCTGGTAATTGTACCTGATGATAGTCTGTGCCTCGGGGATGTTGTAGCGCTCCTTGTAGGGGGTAGAGTCTCTGTTGGGGTAGGCAACAAGGGCGAATCCTTGAGTCCCGATATTAGCATCTATGTTGCGTATTTCATAGCCAGAAGCTATATCTCTAGGCACTTCAAGAGCACATGTTTACTCACCAGGGTAGATGTGGTAGGGCTTGGCGGTAGCCATGAGGTCTGCATTGAAATCAGTCACAATCCGTTTGAGGTTGAACATCGTATTTCTAGCTTCTTACCTGGGCCAGCAACGTTGACAACCTTGCCATCCTTGTAGAAGCTAGCAGCGTTCCTCAATGCAAGCAAAACTCCGCGGGGAGACCTTACATAAGGTATGTATGTTAGCCAATGCTTTTATAATCCGGGTGTCGTAATTACGACAGACCGGGAGCAGAAAATTGGGGTTCTTACCAAGAAAATTTGTATCCCAGAGGGTTACCAGAGCTCTCCGGTGCCGGGAGACCTCCACAGTATGACAGGAAAGAGGTGATCTTTCCACCAGCCTGGTGAACTTCCTCAATGGTCTTGACAGCGTCTGATTACATTAGTACTGAAAGCTCTGTTCGTGTTACGATTAAATGCTTACAAAGGTGGTCAATGCCGGGGTCTACACGAAAATTACGTCAGTATGCGATGAGAGATGGATAAGTTGAGAGAAATAAGCTTACCAAGACCAATCTCGTTCATAACAACAATGCCGGCCTTCTTGCACTCCTCGTCCAACTCCTTCATGGCAGGGGAGACATAGGAAGTGGTGACAACGTGGGTCTTGGTGCGGATGGCCGACTTGATAACCACAGCATGGTAAGTGTAAGGGATCAAGCTAATGACAAGTTCATGCTTGGAGAGCTCAGCATCCAGAGCCTTTTCATCGGTAACATCTAGAGAGATGGGAGTGGCATTCTTGACACCAGCAGAGAGGGACTTGGCGGATTCAAGAGTTCTGCAGGCGACAGTCACAGCAATGCCGGAATCGGAGAGAATATCGAGCGTGGGTCGAGTGACGAACCCAGCGCCGAGCATCAACACTCTAAGAATGGAGATTAGTAGGGATATAATTGATTAAATTGGGGTTTAATCTCACTTCTGGGAGGCCATTGTGAGTATAATTTGCAGATTTGTGGTACTTTGCCTAGAATCCGTGATCGGAGGGGAATTGTCGAGGGAAGCACCGCGGGGTTGGCAGAATTACGGTGGGTCACGTGAGATAAGGTCATGAGTCACAGAGGCTGTAAATAGTAAATAACTAAATAACTATATAATTTTGAAATCTTTGATTGATTGTGGAGGTAATGAACCTAGGAATACAACTTGACGCTATGAATGCCTATCATGCTCGACTATGTACATAAGTAAGCTGATGTCAAATTGAAATATTCATGTCCTACCTAGAGTTAAGAACCTAGAACAGCATCGTCAATTGTACGTAACAGACGCCGGAATCTAACCTCTTCTAAGACTCAAGGTAATGTACTATTTTCTGTTTGTGATTACTGGTTTAAAACTTGCAACATTTGAATACAATTTGAATTATCTATTATGGTCGGTATTTAGCGCTGATAAAGGAATGTTTAGGCTTTGGTCATATCCCAGTATCGCATTACAGAGATTAGGCGTAGATGAATTGGTATATACACCTATGGTTATTGCTTAGCCTTCGAGCTATAGTAGCAGAGTTGGTTACTCCTGAGGCAAGCCTGAATAAGACATTAAATATTGAATTAGAATCTATTTCTTCCAATTTATTCACCAAAAGGGCAGCAGAATAGGACCTAGGAACTGTAAAGACTTACTCCTTTAATCATCATATTTGGAGTCATCTCTTCTGGCATCTCAGGCATACTGACCGGTGAAGCATAAGCTGTAAGCACCGCGAGAAGAAAAGTTCCTAGTCCTGTCACGTTGGCTATCTTGGAAATTAGAAACGTCGGAAGGTGGATAGGGCTAGAGATAAAACAACCTTGAAAGAAAGACTAAATCTAGCTGAAAACACAGGACTTATACCTAGGTGAGATTCTATAACTACCTAAGTAATTCAAAGATTGTTGCATTATCAAACCTTGAAAAGTATCAGGAACTTCTGAAGCTGGAATTCACTGGAATCTCGTTACTAAAAGCCTGATTCATCGCGAAGAAGTCGTATTTGTACCTTCTCAACGGAATAGTTCTTAACATTTAAAGATGATATTCAGTCAGTTTGCTTGAGATATACATAGCTTCTGTGGGGTGCGAAGATGAGGGGTATCGTATCTAGATGACGTGCCATTATGCCGCGATGGCGAGAAGCGCATCTACTATCGAACCAACAACAGCTCAGGCCGCAGCTCAGCTATCGACCGAGAAAAAATTTATTTGAAATTGTTCGAAGAAATGACGAGATAATACCAGTGACGATCAATAGCGTGATTATAATAGGCATGACTGGCAAGGTTACTATATTAGGGGCTAGAAAGACTGAAATTCCACGATATAATTCCATTATTCAACCTTGAGCACCTGGGAATACTTTCATCCGATCAAAATGACTGAACCACTTGAAGATACACAACCATCTACCCCAAAGAAGCAAATCATTCTGAATGCATTTGTCATGAACACACCTGGCCACCTGGCCCCAGGACTATGGAAGCACCCTCGAAACAAGACAGACCAATACAAAAACCTGTCATTCTGGACCGATCTGGCTCAATTGCTAGACAAGGCCGGTTTCCACGCCATTTTTATTGCCGACACCCTAGGCCCTTACGATGTGTACAAGGGCCCTGCCAATGTTGTACCGGCTCTTTCATCAGGAGCCCAATTCCCAGTCAATGATCCGCTGTACTTAGTTCCCGCCATGGCAGCAGTGACAAAAAACCTGATATTCGGAGTGACAGCCAGTACAACGTACGAAAAACCCTACGCGTTAGCGCGTAGACTCTCAACCGTCGACCATCTCAGCCAGGGCCGCGTGGCGTGGAATATAGTCACTTCTTATCTTGACAGTGCAGCTCGGAATCACGGCTTGAAAGAACAGATCCCGCATGACGAGCGGTATGCGATCGCCCATGAGTATATGGAAGTTCTGTATAAACTTTGGGAAGGCAGTTTCCGTGATGATGCGGTACTCGCCGATCGGGAGAGTGGAGTATACATCGCTAGCGATGCAGTGCGAGAAATAAACCACAAAGGCAAATATTTCGACGTTCCCGGTCCTCACTTCTGTGAGCCCTCGCCTCAGCGAACACCCTTTTTGTTCCAGGCTGGTGTTTCAGAGGCCGGAAATGGGTTTGGAGGCAAACATGGCGAGGCCATTTTTATTGGCGGCCAGACTCCTGAGGGTGCTCGTCCGATTGTGGACAATATTCGCAAGATTGCTGCTAGTGAGGGTCGTGATCCTAACCATATCAAAGTGATTGTGGGGATCAGCGTGATTGTCGCAGCGACAGACGAGGAGGCTAAAGAGAAGAGAGAAGAGTATCTTCAGTACGCGGATACTGAAGGAGCATTGGCTTTATTCGGTGGATGGACCGGAGTCGATCTAGCAAGCTTTTCAGACGACGAAGACTTCCGATTTAGTCAATCGCCGCGAGTACAGTCCATTGTGCGAAGATGGTCCGCTACTGTACCGGGCACTGAAAACCTTCCCTGGACGAAGAGCAGAATCGTGGAATACATCACTCTAGGAGGTCTGCAAGCTAAAATAGTTGGCAGTCCTACGACTGCTGCAGACCAACTGGAAAACTGGGTTAATGTCAGTGGTGTGGATGGATTCAATCTCGCCCATATCACGAACCCAGGCAGCTTCGAGGATATCATCGAGTTCCTCTTACCTGAACTAAGACGCAGGAAGCTCTTCCGTTCCGAGGTTGGCGATGGTGTCACAGCAAGAGAGGTTTTCCTAGGAACACCGCGTCTACCTGAAGATCATCCAGGGAGTCAATACAAATGGCGGAAAGGCGAAAAGATTCCCCAATATCAGCAGGGTGTCGAAGTATCATGATCTACAAATAGGTATCAAGATTTCCTGTGATCGATATGATTTCTATCTTAGAAGAATGTATTGAGCAGTGAACCATATCATTGAATGTTCATACTTCATGGAAGTTTTGAGGGGGGAAATTCATAGTCATTGCACTGAGGTGATATTTGTGGCCATAAGTATAAGAGCAATAATCCAACGCTAGCAAGGGTATTGAAAGAATCATATCATAAATAAGACCGCTTATCATAAAACAACGGCGTAACCTCCAAAAGGCGTAGCAAACTTGCAAAATAATTATAAACCGATACCATTATGCCAGAGGGCGTTCAATATTGCACGGTCCTGCCAGGAGAGGCGGGGGAATTGGAGGCACGGGACCACGGAAGACGTGAGCGTCCCGAGAACCGGGACGAGAGGGCCGAGAAGATGGAGATGGTGCAGGGTGGCCGTACCCTGGATGATGCGGATGAGAGAAAGGATGTGGGGGTATTGGGGGTGGGAATTGTCCTCCGACCGTCAGGCGATTTAAATCACCCGGAAGCTGCTGAGCTTGATAGCGATAGTGGGCCTGGGGAGGCGGAGTAGGACCTGCATAGCCTAAGGATATAGTAGGGTCACCGGGGAGGGTAACGCGAGATGCGTTCAGGGAGCGAGAAATGTCTTCGAGGATCACTTCCATAGGAGAGATGTAGGTGGTATTGCTTCTAGCGGACCAAGCCAGGACGTGGCCACAGACACGGCCGGTCGACTTGTCAAAAACCCATGCACCTGAATCGCCGGGGGCTGTCAAGGAAGAATGTGTTAGCTCGATGATCTTTGTTCTCAATCTAACGGGTGGGTGATCCAGGGGAGATTAGATATGAATTATATCGGGCTTATGAGTATAAAAGAAAGAGAGGAGAGTGTAAACAAAATCAAACCAAGGGTATCTAGATTGAAGGATCGTGAAGACATAATAAAGAAACTGCTAAACTGCACCGCTTACCTCCAAAATTGCCGTGGACACAGAAGCTTGTTGAAAATGAATGTCGGCCCTGGAACTTGACCATCGTCATAGCCTTCGATATTTGGCCCGTTTGAAGCCCGCTGGTTCGGCCACAGCAGTGAACGTGTAAACCGCCCAGCTCCTCCATTCGGGCGACTTGATTGAGAAATATAGATGGGGGTTGGCAGGTTCGTCCTGCGATAAGGTTGGTAGGGACTGATACTGTGGTATCAATGATGAGGTTTCGAGGGTCCATGCGGGATTCATCTACTTTGATCAGAGCCCAATCAATCTCGTGTTTCATGCCCTTCCTCATCCAACGCCGCATACCAGATGAAGCATGAATATAGCCAAGAGAGTGGGAGGCTAGATGCTCATCGTCGCGATCTTCCTGGGAGGGAAAAAATCATCGTGAACATCGTCGATAGCTGGTTGAGTGACGAACAGGCGCGGCTCTTCGCCCGGTTCATAACCAGCAGTGTCACCGATCGATGCGGCGTCGTCGTCGTCATCATCACCAGGATCAATGGAATCATCGTCGGATGAGTCATCGTCCGAGAGCCAGTATTCGTCATCTGCACCACCGTGCATTGTTGACGCATCGTCGCCATCTTCGAGGTCCGAAATCTCATACTCCAGGGAGTTTTCTAACTGGTCATCTTCCACCCAGGTCGGCTCGGAAGCTATCGATGTACTGTGGGACCAGTTAGCCATAGACCGGGATGGCGCGTCTTCTTCCTCTCTGGGGATTTCATCAACATCGTCAGGAGTTTCCAGCATATGGTGGACTGTCAACCCATATGGTAGGCCGTCAACGAGAATGGCACCGCCGTAGGAAACAGGCGGCAAATGTTCTTCATTTTGGAAAGCACCAATTGAAGCACCACAGAGGGGTCGCTGCTGATAACATGGGTTTAATTCTCGCTGGCGAAAGGGTGTTTCATTAGTGACATTGGGTCTTGTCTTCGCCGGACTTTGACGCTTGTTGCGAGGAACTTTAGACCTCTCAATATCACCGCGTATCACGATCAGATCCCAATCATCTCTGCCTAGCTGGAAATTTTTCTTCAAGGCAGAGCGAACTTTCTTCACACTAGCACAGGTTACGCATATCGTAGTCCTTGCCGTCTCAGGTGAATCTCCAGTCATAATGAGGTTTGCGGCGCAAGACTCAGGAGTTTCCTTCAAGACCTTCTGAAGAAGTCGGCTCAATCGGGGCATCATCTGGAAATTCCACTCGCTGAGGTGATCGTCAGGGATCTCAATATTTGGGAGCCTCTTAAGAGTACGCTTCTTGGCAGGTCTAATTTCCCTCATGACTGTGTCCCAATTTTCTGTTGATTGATGATCCACAGGTATATCATGGATAGGTGGGAACGGCGCCGCGTTCTCATGCACGGGAGTGGCTTCTGGGGTGGGAACTAGCGCTAGTGGCAGACAGTCATCCAGTTCTTCTGCAGGCGGTGCTGAGAAGATATCAATACGGCAGCATGACCACAGAATTTTGGAAATAGTATAAAGGAAGTTCATTGAGAACGAGAAGGTACCATCTGGATCGGACAAGTCCAAAACGGGGTAATGGTAAATTTGAGGTACTCGGAATGAAAGATCGGTCATAGGTTGCGTCGAAAGATGGAAGTTGGGTGCATCAAGGCAGAGTTGAACAGCCTGAAGGTATGCGTTTCCGCATTTTGGGCCAAGTTTTTTCACATAGAGATCTTCAATGCGATGCTTGAACCAGGAACGGTCATACTTCATCTTCCATAACCGCCCGACAGGAGCCCATAGACCAATCTCCAACAGGATTAAGCCAAGGGAGTAAAGATCGTATGCCCAAGCACCGTCGTCTTCGACAGATCTCTTGTCTTCGGGGTGGCGATACATCGCCGAAGACAAGAGTTCTGGGGTGGGACCATCGCCGGAGAAGCGGGCCGGTGAGGTAAAATAAGGACGCCTCAGATCAGGAGCAAGACCACTCTCGTCATTGCTCGTATCAGTTCGACCGGGGAAGAATATAATATTGCTGCTGTTGATGTTACCATGGACAGCATTCTGACTTCGTAAGTGCAAAGCCGACATTAACAGATCGTAGGCCAGTCGAAACCGAGTCTCAAGATTCGGCATCCGTTTCTCCCTGTAGTCCTCGGCAGACGGAAGCAGAGCTACTAGTGGCACTGGCTTGAGCTCTTTTAATAGGTCGCTTGGATTACGTAGAAATGGGAAATAATCAATAGGCATCTGATAAAGGAAGGCGTAGCGGGTGTTCGGCTCATCGATGCAGTACCCAAGGAATCTTAAGAGTCCCAGGTGACTTATCCTAGCATTCTGTAGCAGCTGGTCTATCGACTTCTGGAGCTTTTCAAGTCGGAGATTTTTTGAGCTCTCTTGAGAGACCCCCATCATGGGCATAAATTCGATCAGTACAGAGACATGGGATTCCCTGACGGAGCCCAGAAGAGATGGGACAGCCGAGGCATTCAGTCGACCAATGGCCCTAGAGTTCGAGGTTGCTGCAACTGGTTCATACGGTGGGGGACAATTCTCATGTGTTGCCCCGGATAATTGTAAAGCTGATCGTTTAATGACAAGATGGTCGGATGTCGAGATTGAAGTGCCAAAATCGAGTTTGGAGGTTGAAGGGGAGTAATTGGATTGTTCAGAGAATTGTTTCGGGCTTTGAATCCTTTCTTTGGACTCGGAAAAGGAACCGTGGGAGGAGTCATAGGTTGTGGTCTGGGAAAGTTGTGGTCGGCGGCCAGTGCTGTACTTGCCAGAAGACATGGAGGCCATTGTTCGTCGTGAGCGGGATAGATCATACAGCGTGTCAATGCACCCTGTTAATTCGTTGAGGATAGTTTTGGACTGGGTGACATCGTCCTCTGTCCATTGAGTCTTGAGTGGTCGGCTTTCAAGTGCAACTTTCGTGGGTAGGTCGACCTTGCGCTCTTTGGAGGGAATAGGGACATCGATACGTTGGATTCGTTCGGCATCATTGAGGAGTTCTTGAATAGAGGACATCACACTCTCGACTACGTCGCTAATCCCTGCCGCCGTCAGTGATTCGTCGATGTCGTTCGGTTGGGCGGCGTTATCATCGCTCCAATCTAGACCCCACGCGAGTAAGCGATCTCGCTGTTTTTGGAAGCTCTGGTGCAGGGCGATAAGCTCAGGGTCATCCACCGCTTTCGATGCCGTAGTGACACTCTCGCAAGAAGTCTTCGCATCGGTATAGATCTTCGTGAGGCGGCGCTGGAGGAAACTACTTCCTCCATGGCGCAGAACAGACATATTGGTAACGATTTGACTAGAATAAGATTATTCAGATCAAAAGGTAAGATGCGAGTCAGGTCATTCCATCGTTGAGAGAGTTGTATGTGAGAGAAGAAGCCATGGGAAGGAACAGGAGAAGAATCGCATCCCTCATGGGTGCCTGGCGACAATCATAATCTATCAATCCTGTTGCCTAACCAATCAACGCTTGTGAAGAGAAGCGCCAGTGGATCACGTGGTAGGCATCTACATTAGCTATCCACAGTATTTTCGGTTAAATTACTGTATTATATTACCACATGCAAATTACTAAACACATCTATCAGGTAATTTTGGTTCTATAGATACATCACATGGCAGGCTGAGGCAGCAGCATATGCTGTAGAAAAAGACTAATGTCATTGGTGCCTTTCAATGTCGGAAGCCTACACAGTAGTAGGTTGAAGTGGAGTACTCA
Source organism: Penicillium taxi (assembly GCF_028828555.1). NCBI lineage: Eukaryota > Fungi > Ascomycota > Eurotiomycetes > Eurotiales > Aspergillaceae > Penicillium > Penicillium taxi. Next base: position 3,879,608 of record NW_026643207.1, on the reverse strand, counting down.
TACCGAGGTGGTATTAGCACAGTGCTAGCGCCACTTTAGTATCTGACCGCCCTTTATATTGTACGTCTAGTAGTCCATACTTATCTCAAAACTCAAGGATTAAGATGAGCAAGGAGCTTTGAGGATGCCAAATCCAGCACTATCAAGAGGCTCTACCGTAGTCCATACCTGATGGAGCGATGAATTGTACAACGTAATGTGTGGATAATATTAAAGTTATTCTAGAGTAGGTTTCTGCAGGGCAGAAAAGTAGTGGGTCTAACTACTAAGTAAGCCTCCATGTGGGGTCATCGAACTACGTACAATTAAGCTGAAGTGTTTTGGGTAACTATGCCATCGTCTTTGATGGCCATGTAAGAAGTTTCATACCTAGGTTAGGCTAAGTAATACCAAAAGAAATATGAAACGAAATTCTAAATGTACAAAAGCGTAAAACAAAAAGGATCCGCAAGGGATTAGGATAGAAAGCATGAAACATGTCATCATCCTGTGATGACCCGACTGGAGACGCCAACATCCGGTGCCCTCCGCTTCTCGCTCAAGTTGTGAAGTCTCTCTCCAATGAGATAGACTTCATCACGGAGGTTGATTCGCCAAATTGCCACCCGCCGATGCAGCAGGTAAATTGTCCACGAGACTAGGACAAAGAGCAACGTAGCCGGATACGCATACCGATAGACGTTCGGCTGTGCTGATTCATGTGAATAGAAAACGGAACATCGGAAAATCCCTCCCAGCAAGAGGGGTACGATGGTTGCCACGGCCGTTAATAGTGATATGGGCACAATCAAGGCCCGCGTGGCGAGTTTCACATTCGGCTTGAGCCAGCCATCACGGAAAATGCCATTGAGAACAGCGGCAGGCCAAGAATCGGGGTGCCATAAAGTCAGCTTTATCGCCATCTGGACGTACAGGACGCCCAGTGTCCAATCCTGAACTACGTGGACAACATGAGATTGTCCGTCGCCAATCAAAGTATGGGCTGGAATAAGTATGTAAAGCTCAGTAAGAAGTGCGAAAAGACATGGAAGTAAGACAACCAGGGTGATGGAGATGTAGATTAGGCGGACAGCAACAAGTGCAAGGTCCACAAAAAATCGAGCCAGCTGTTGCGGAGAAAGAAGACAGGCTTCCGGTTGTTCTCTTATTGAGGAGATTGCGGTACGGCAGTAGCAGGCAGTGTAGAAAAAGCTACTAACAAGGAACAGCCCACTGGAAAATGCGTAAATGTCGTTGACTGGTGCCGGGTTGGGGAAACAGGAAGAGATCAACTTCCGGCCAACAACCAGTGGTATCACAGTGATGCCTACACCTGATATGGCAGTGAAGAACCAGATGAGAATAATGAAGGCGCTGATACGGGTCCAGAACTTAGGCGGGACGTAAACTTTGGCGAACATGGTACTTGAACGACCGTGAAGTCCATCATCCAGATCAGGTTTGCCATCAACACGCTCGTTACCTTCAGTGACCTCGAGGAAAACGAGAGTCCCTTTTGGAATGCGGACTTGGTCGGAGGCAGGGGCTCGAACATATCTGCCATCTCGAAGGAAATAGACGTCACGGGCTTCTCGGTCTGCATTTGCCCGTTCCTCCGGCCCGATGATGGGATGCTTCCAGTCACCTTGAGCCCCTGATAGCAGACTCCACCAACTTCGTCGAACATGGCATCCCTCTTCTTCAGGATGTCTCTCTTCAAAAAAGAAATTGCTGAGGCGAAGGAAATGAGCACATTTGTGGAACCACCAGTCATACATTTCATGTAACCCATCTGAAGGGTTAACGGATTGAATGGCCAATGGCATCACGAAATTATAGAACAAGAGATCAACAGGGAATTCCAGCATAGGAGCGCTTGCAGACCAATGTATTGGGAGGATACCAGGAGACGAAAAGTGAAGACCCCATACGACTCCACCAAGAAAGATGATGACTAGTGCGCCGTATACAAGCGCGCTAAATCCAATTTTGCGAAGCTGTGTCGTAATGCTGCGCTCGAGGACATCGCGTATTGGGTGAAAAGTTGGATCGTCGGGATCACGGATGAAATCTGTTTAAATTGTTAGAACGTCGTTAGATGATGTCTTCTATGAAACTTACAAAGTACGCCATTTCTCAAAATCTTGCGACACATGGAAACAAAAAGGGCAAAATGGAACATGTAGCAAGTTCCCACGAACCAGTGTATAAAGAGCGATGTAAGCGGAGATGACGCCGTAAATGCGATACGGGATGCGACAGTTGTATCAGAGAATAAAGGAAGCAGGGCAAGGTCTAGCAACGAGCCACAGTAGAGAGGGAAAACGATCATCTCAATTCCAATGATAAGTATGACCTTCATCACTCCTGCAGCCTGAAGAAGCACCTCGCCAACGATGCCGTCGACTCTTTGACCGCGGTTGGGGCCAGCTAAGAGCCCAGTAATGCGGAGGTAAAGGAATCCCATGACTGTTGCGAGAAGATATCCCATTGAGATTGCGATGGCACGGTCCTTAGTATCCCATGTGACAAGATCATAATCAACTGGAAGTGTTGCCGAGGCTGCTTTGGCAGCACTTGCATCCATCATCAATTTGGCTCTAGGACTGGAGAAGAGCGATATCTTGGTGAAGTTGACAAGCTGCTCCTGAATATGTATCGCATAGCTTTTTAGTTGAACAGCATCAAGATCGAACGTCAGTGCCCCTGGGACCCCTAGAGTGACCAGGCGCAGGGGAAAGTCATGTAAAACAAATTTGAACACAGCAAACGTCGATTGGAAAAATACGAGGAGACGTGCCTGGTGAAGCTTCAGAGCCTGGTGCGAGAGTACTGAGAACATAGGAATATCTGATTCGTGGAAAACAAGGAACGCCCTGCCGACTTTGTTTAGACGGTGAGCACTGGAATCAATGAGGGATAGCGAGGCAGTGGCAACGAATTTTCCTCGTGGGATCCATTCAACAGCAGGAAGAAGACTACTGAATGGACTGGACAGTAACCTGAAAACAGAGGTCATCGTATACATAATGTAGCCTAAAGCACCTATTAAGGTGTCAAGGGCAATATCGGCGACAACGGTGACGGCGGTCATGGGAACACCGACGATAAGCTCTACAGGATTGGCCAGAAGAACCAGGGCGATTTTTCCCCACAAGTAAGGCAGCCAAATACCAATGGCTACCGTGAAGGCGATCAGAAGTGCACAAAAGACGCCGTTTTGTAAGAGCCCAAAGATGGGACCTTGCATACCAATGAGATCCATGATGCCGTCAAAATCATCACCTTCGATTGCATCTATGTCATTTCCGTCCAATCCAGCATCAGCTGCCATGACTTGATTGGCTGCCGGATCCTCCAGTCGGTCTGGCACTGGAGGAAATGGATCTGCATTTGGTACAATATGCTCATTATCATGCTCTGGTAATTCCTCATTGAAGCCATTCTCATTGGGGATGTCACCCCAGAACCAATCGGTGAGTCTTTCCACAGCTCCTTTGGGAGCTTGAATATTCGATTGTGGAATGATGGATGATTCCTCCACTTGTTGAGGATCGTCAAAAGCATTTGTCTCATCAACTGGTCGCTCGTAGACAGTAGTTGTATCGTTATCCACATCAAGAAGTGCATCCTGCAAGTTTTCTGCAATTCTCGTATCTTCAGCAGCCTCAGCGGTGGGTTCTTCCCGATTGACTATATCCAAAAGCCAGGCCATCTCTTCTTGTAGACCTTCCTCGTGTATAATCCGATGCAATTCTGCACGGTCGCCATTCGACCTAGTAGTAACATCCATGACTCTCAAGGCAGCGATAGTTCGAGGATCTTGAGGTACAGGGCGATCAGGATCTACTATATTACCAGCAGCGAAAGTGTCATGTAAAGACTCAGGAACTCGCTCGAGAACAGGAAGTCCATCATCAGAGTCGGACCAGGACGGTGCGGGGGAAGCAGTGTCAGAACGAATTTCATGTCCAAGCTGAATTGGCTCGTCACGTCGTCCGATTCTCTCAGGTTCAGCTCGTTCCGCTTCCGCTTCCGCTTGTGCTTGTGCTTGTTCAATGACACGGTTATTGGCATTGGCAATCAGTTGCAGCGCTGCTTCACGCTCTCCTTCTGCAATGTTGGCCATGGGCTGCTGTTGGACGACCCATTCCCGAATCAAAAAAGAAGTATGAAGACAACCACAACCACAAGTGTGATGATAAGTCCTTCTAGGGTGTCGATAATCATGTTATTAATTGTTGGAGACGAGAAATTATTGAGACATTTCACGTCCGACAGCCACGATGGATGCCGCGGTTTTGGTGTACTGGCAGCACGGGTTGAGCCTGAACCGTCCTGGCCGACAGTTGAAGTCAAAGCCGGAAGAAACAAGCTTGGGATTACCTTCTTGATCAGGGCGAGTATCAATGGATCCCCGGGAGGAAAGCCACTGGTCGAAGACTGCGCTGATGGCATAGTATTGGCGGTAGACGAAGCCGTCGAGGTCATGTCAGTAAGTCCAGATGATGTGCCATTCGCTACAGACTGAGCAACCCGTGCACTGGCGGACCAGCGGCCGTCAGCGAGCCAGAAGAGAGCCCTCCAAATTGCGCGCATCGACCAAGGCAACCATCCTAGCCAAACAAAACCAACGAGGAAGAAGCGTAACCATGTTACTAAAGTTCTGAAGCATCGAATCAGGGCTTGTTTAAGGAACACAGGTGTTGGAAGGGTTTCTGGCATATGTGGATCGTATAGCTTGGTGAATCGGAAAGCCGTCTTGCAGAGCTCGCAATGTTTCTTCTGTGAGTGTGACAGCCACTCCACCAAGCAGCTTTGATGAACGAACTTGATACTGCCACTACATTTGCAGGGATAGAACAGAGGCTCTTCATCAGTAGCTTCTCCGTGGCATATACGGCAGGTATCCATATCATCAAAGCCTTTCTCTCTGCCGTCAAAGGCGGGATCATTCATCAGGTCGGGGAAGGAAGACATCTTTGGGGAATTGTGAAGTGAGTCGTTTGAAGTATCCATTGTGTATGATCGCGTCAAGTCGACGGTCTTGAAATTGTAACCAAAGTCGTCATCTCACCCTCGGTTGTATCACCGATGAAGTTGCTGGAGGTCGTTGAACCTTTATTCCGTACTCTGTGCAGTTGGAGGTTATGAAGAGAGGGGAAGCTGCGACTGGAGTAAGAGAAGAGGTGTGTCAGCTCGGGCAATTCCCATCAGAATGTGGGGCCTAACTTTGCAGCTGCAAGGTCTTTAACAGTTAACCCAATTGGTTTACCGAGTCTGGCCTTTCTAAATGGACTGATGGTGATTCCACCTGGACAATTGCATTGAGCTGACTCAGCCAGCAAGTTATGGTGTTTCATTTATTACAGTACATGAACAGCACAATTGCGGGGTTTTTGATACCAGTCCATGTAATTTTGTATTTCCCAGTAATTAATGTAAGGCGATGACGTCCTCGCTGATCACAGAAGTTGTCTTCAGGGAGATTCCCCGTAAACATTTATCGTATGAGAAAACTTAAGCTTCCCCAGAATAAGATCAAAGTGAGTGCTACTCAGAGTATATTCGCACATTTCTCCCAGGTGGAACCATAGCTCCTTACAGCGCACCACCGACAGTTCCAGTTATTGCCAAGGCCGACGCGACTTTGCTATTTCACCTAGGGACTTCGAAGCCATCGTCCGCAACTCTCTCAACTGTGCAAAAGCCTGTGCTTAATACTTCGTCCAATGAGGATCATAACGGTCTGATCAATTGATTTAAGTCTCTTACGACCCACTCTTTGCATAACTCCACTTTCCGTTCATACAACTTTTCACTTGGGTCGCGCGACCTCGACTGGCCAACAACAGCCATGTCAGCAAGATCGCAGAATGGACAGGCTTCAGAGGGTACTGTGAAGCCAAGTGACCAAAAAGAGACTCTGAAGACGAAAGAAAGAAAAAGTTCAGTCCGATGGTCCATAGGTTTGATCGTACGGTAAGGATAAGTTGTGATCTCTCGTGCCGGGCATGTTAAAACTGAAATCTGCTCTATTTAGTCTATGCATCTGGTACACACTCCTGACGCCATTTCTACGGTGCCCATCGAACCTCTCAAACTTGCATGATGCCTCACCGAGAGTCTGCAAGCCTTACCTCATTGCTCGATCGCACGTTGATCCCTACGTCACGCCCTATTATGATACATACGCTGCTCCTTACGTTAACCAAGCCCGTCCGTATGTCGAGGTTTTCAACCAGAAAGTTTATCAACCCGTGTTGAAGACTAGTCGGACAAGCTATGAAAAGTACGGAGCCTCGGTATTGCAACAAGCACAGGAATATGGTGCATTTCAATGGAACGCTCAGGTTTCGCCCCGTATGCAGATTGTGCAGGATAAAGCGTATCAGCTCTACCTGGTGAAAGTAGATCCATATATCAAGAATGGTGTTGCGATCGTTGAGCCTTACTATCAACTAGCCCAGAAAACTGCCATCACTGTGTACTGGGACCACCTGGTTCCCTTCTACACTCGATCCCAGCCATTCATTGGGAAAACATACAGTACAGGACACAAAGTTTTGACTACTCATGTCTTGCCTAGTGCCCATTATACGTGGTCGTCTGTTATCTACTTTGCCAATAGCTCTCTATGGCCGCATGTGACGGGACTCTACTCGGAGCAGGTTGAACCTCAGCTGGTCAAGATTGGACAGCGATTGGCTAGTTATAGAGAGGGAAGACGACTTCGAGGTGTTGTCGAAGACATTGATAGGTAAGAAGACAATCGTATTTTAATACAAAGCATGCCTGGCTGACTTTCACAACTAGTACCTTATCAGAGCAGTCTTCGACAGCAAGCTCCAGCTCCGAGAAAAGCATCCTGATTTCCAGCGTGACAACGACAACAAAGACATCTGTCGTTGGAATCCCTTCGGTTGAGCCTACTCTATCCCCCGCTGAAAAGGCAGAGCAGGAACGTAAACGGATCGATTCCGATCTTCAAAGATGGCAGAGCAAGTTTGCTGCTGCAGCTGACAAAGGAGTTGAGGATCTTGAAGCTCGTATCGAAGAGCTTGTCGGTGCCTTGGTCGCAAATAGCGCAAAGAGTCATGGTCGAAGTCTCTCGACGGCACTTGAAACAGTGGCAGCAGAACAGGTTTCAGTCATCAAGAGTCGTATCCATGACCTTGTGCAAACTTTGCCAGAGGAAGAAGCGCTTGAGGCCGAGGAATCTGCCCGTAGTGAGTTGGTGGATGTCATTCGAAGCTCCGCCATCGCAGTCAGAGACCGCACCCACGCCCTTCGTGAGTGGTCTTTATCATTTGAGGACGAACTATCACGTCGGGTTTCTGCAGCTGTCAACTCAACTCTTGATGTTCTCGATAGCATCCGAGATCTAGGCTTGCAGGAAATCGGTGCACGATGGGCGTGGATGGATGGGGTCACCTATAAAGACTGGACAAAATACCACGCTTTGAAAGCCCAGCTCGATGACTGGCGCAACGAAATCCGAGAGGTGGCCTTGAACCAGAAGTCGGTTGCTGAGGCTAGAGCTGTTGCAACGGAGATTCTAGACAATGGTATGGAGATAGCCGAAGACACTGCAAAGGAGATCATGCGTCTGAGGGACGTTGGCTCCTGGAAGTTTGCCGCCCGCGAATTGAGCGATAATTTCGACACCAGGACCGAAGCTCCCCCACCTCGACGGAAGCTGCAGGTTGAGTTTGAGAGTGACGAGGATATCGAACTCGATGATTCTTCCAATGCTCATGACAACGCTCATTCTGATGAGTCCTCTGAGCCGAGCGATCCAACTCCGGACGAGATTCATGAGACGCCTGAATTAAATATTGAAGATGTCATTTTGACGCGACGTCATGTAGTTTCTATTGAAGACGATGAATCTATCTTATCTGATGAGGTTGATGAAATTGAGCATCACAAGCCTGCCACGAGTTATGCTTGGGGTGTTTCAGCTGCCGATGCAAACATTCTACAAGAACCTATTATCGATGATGAAGATCACGCTGTTCTCTCTTCCATCGAGTCAGTCTACTCTGGTGCCGTTCAGTATGTAACCGATGAGCTCAGCTCGCAAATTGATGCTATCACAGCTACGCCTACTCCCACCGCGCCTTTAGCCCAGATTTCGTCGATTGCCTCCTCACGATTGAGTGAAGGTCTCAGTCTAGCTTCTGAGAAGCTAGCGCATATCCAGCCAATTGCTACTGAACCGAGCTCCTTTGGCCAGCAGCCGTTCGTGCTCGATGCACAGAGGCGCTACTACGAGGCAGTCGGTCTCGCCCACGAGCACTATACCGCCTTTGTGTCCACGGCATCTAAGGCGGTCTACGGCACCCCAACACCTACCCCATTTGCTACCAATGCCCATAACTTGTTACGTGAAGCCGGGTCTCAATATAATTGGGTTTCCTCTCAGGCCTCTGCCAGTCTAGCTGCAGTCATCGCCTCTGCCAGCTCTGCTGTCTCGTCCGCTGATGATGGGAAGGCTCAGAGTATCATCGATGATGCTTCATCTAGGTATCATGCTGCTCTCTCTGCGGCCTCTTCGTCTCTCTCCCTGGCATCTGCCTCGGCTAGTTCGGCTATATATGGCACAACACCTGGACCTTTGGAGGCTCTTTCTAGCCAAGCATCCGAAAACTGGGAAAACCTTGTTTCAAAAGCTAGTGAACAGATCTATGGCACCCCGGAGCCATATTTACAGCAGATCGTTGACTACCAATACCCCAAATTTGAGGCCGTCCACGACATCATCTCCGAGTTGCTAGTTGGCAAACAGCCCTCTTACACTGAGAGTGTGATCAGCAAGCTTCGTGCCGCTTATGAAACCCCATACCCCGCTTCAGCTGTGTCTTCTGTATCTAGCCTGGTGCATGAAGCATATGAGACTGCATCCTCCGTCGCTAATTCCTACGCTCCAAGTATCCCCAGCTCAGATGATATCATTAAAAATGCAAATGACCAACTCAACGCCGCTGTTGAGGCAGCCAGTATCGGAATATATGGCACTCAGAAAGGATCTTATGAGAAGGCTACAGAAGCCGTTTCCAGGTCTTATGCCACTGCCTCGGCTCATGTTAGCATTGCCATGTACGGAAAGGAATCTAGCTATATTGACATCGCTAAGGAGGCTATCGAGGACATTCAGGCCAAGGCCAGCGCTGCTATCTATGGTGAAGAACCAGGGGCGATTGAAAGTGCCACTGGCCGCCTTGCTGTCGCTGTTGAGAACGCCCAATCTCGATTGGCGGATCTTGCCTCCAGCGCAACCAGCGTCGTGTCCGAGGCTGCTGAAACCGCTGTTTCCTACGTGGAAGATGCGACGAGCAGTATCAAGGCTGCAGTTTCGGTGGAACAGGATGAATTGTAATGAGTACGCACGGAATGATCTATTTGCTTCTTTTTCAATCTATCTTTTATTTCGGTTTCACCGTTTCTTCCTGCACTTTGCCCCTCTTTTAAAACCATGTCACCCAGGTATTTATCTCCCTGCCAGTGACATGACATGCTCGATTGTCGATGCATTATTCCCCATAAAGTTTGTCATGACGGCACTGTTCTAACGACTGGCACCATTCTCAATGATCTTCATTCTTTGGTTTTTATGCTGCTCTACTTCTTGATTTATCTATCTTTCACGATTTTTTTCCCTTCTTTTTTTGCAACGGGAATGTAATTTAGTACATAATGAATTGCGATTTCGGCTATCCTCACTTGAAAATTTAAGACCAATACAACTAGGCGCTATTAAAGCCAATATCCCAGGCATAACGGCTAAATGTTACTTAGTGACCATGGTCAAAATCATGTAATTCTGCATTGTGGCCTGTCCATTGAGACCAACCCTCAGTTGAGCCTATGCATATTTCTCTATAAGCGCCGGTAAACTCGTACTGTTTAGAACCAATCCCGCCTGCCAGTTCGCCAGAGTAATGGCAAGGCTTCATGGAATCATTATATCTCAACTTCAGCCAAAATTTCAAGCTCAGCGCATCATCTTTGGTCGTGGCTTATCACCCCGCTTCTCCTTCTTCAACTGGGTCTTGCTCTTAGGCCCTTCATAGTCTTCTCCATCACCACCAGCGCCAGCACCACCCATGCCAGAGAATCCCTTCTTCACTCCCATAACAGTGGTGTATACCAGATAGACCGAGTATAACGGAACAACAACCCAAAGCCACCAAGCTCTGTCGTTAAAGATACACACAGCAGCAATACAGCCCTCGGTCCAGTACAGGACATCCCACATGTATTCAGTAAGACCAGTAGCGCTGAGATCTTCACCGGCGGAGCGCAGGGAACCATCCTCATTGAATGTTGGGCGGCCAACACGGTCCAAATAGAACTCAATGGCCAGAGTAGGAACAGCCAGGAAAAAATAAGGTTTCAATGAACGAGGACGCTGGAATATAAAGTGTAGGAGGAGGTAGAGTATGTGTAATGATACAGTGATCAGATGAGTCCGGTTAAGAACTGCGCCGTTGCGGGTGGCCAGAGTTTTTGCTGCTTTCTAATTTACTGTTAGAATTATCAAGGTTCAAAAAGCTTACTCAATTGATGTGACTTGATGGTTAATTTACCTTCGCCATAGTGAGGTTGAAATGGACTGCGGAAACCCACGGAAATTTGGAACCTCAAATTTGGAATGTCGGACTGAAATTTTAGAAACTTTGATTCAAGCAGCCTGAAAGTATAAAATCCTGTTTAAACGTTCAAATGAGACTGAACGACAGGCATTTAAGCATGGACAGACGATGCTCTTCTGATCTGATGTCCTCAATTAATGCCCTCCTTGGCTGACCGCCCACAGACCGCCTTATATTGCCGGTATATTGCACGGTCCAGCAAAAATGGACCAAATACTGATCTCCACCGCCCGGCAAGAAGTTGTTTAGTGATGCAACCAAAATAAGGCATTACAATCAACTCGCCCACCCTCATCCCGAGGTCAACACCCCATAAGAACCTAACTTTCGCTGGCATAACAGTCGCAAGTTCTGTGATATCCCTTTGAAGTTCACAGAATATGTGATTATCTCGCATCTGTGTATCTTTCCTTGACTGTTTCTGGATCAGTACATTCTTTTGTTGGTACCGCGACCACTGGAAAGATCCTTCCTTCCAGAGGTCGCCCGGTTGCCCAGGTTCTGCCGAAAACTAGACTCTCAAATCTGGTAATTTGCTGATATTTTGTTGTTCTTCAGCTTCTCCATCACCTTCGCACTGTTCCCCGCGTCTTTGCCGCCGGCGCGACTTGAAGGTCTGAGGAACAAATCCTACTCTTGTCCTAAAACCTCACCCATCAGCTTATCCTTCGTCCTTTATCTTTTCCAATACTACTCAAACACTCACCCCGTGTTTAATCTTCACTCGCCATCATGACTCTCTCTACTGGCCATATCGCTGGTCAGCTGGAGCACCTCATTTGGTACAATCTTGACAACAACCTTATCCGAAATGCCCTATTTCTAGCCCATCGTCTGAGCGCATTTGAACCGAACTCCTACGAATCTCAGTACTACCTGGCAAATTGTCATTTGCTCAACGGCGAAGTGAAAACAGCTTACGAAGTGATTAGAGACACGGGCTTGCAAGGCGTGCATGCTGGCTGCTCCTATGTTTTTGCTCAGGCGTGTCTCGATATGGGAAACTATGTGGAGGGTTTAGAGGCCCTGGAATGCAGCAAAAGTATCTGGGTGTCCAGAGTCCAGTGGAACGCACACAACAAACTTAATCGACAACCCTCACCTGATGCCAGTGCCGCCTTTCTGTTGCAAGCCAAACTCTATGATGCTCATAAGGAGTCACAAAAGGCGGTGGACTGCTATGTGGACTCACTCAGACTCAACCCATTTAACTGGGACGCACTAAAGGGCCTTTGTGCGACAGGCACCGCCATTCGAGTTGATAACATCTATCAACTCACCCCCGAACTCCGCGCCACAATAAATGCTAATTTGGCAGGCATGGCAAAAATGGAAACGTCGGATGAATTCTTCAATCCGGATCGTGCCCCAGACCCCATGCCTGATCCTTTTATGGGCAATGATATTTTCGGAGGCTCAGGTCTCTTCGACAAGCATTCAGCCAAGGCGGCAGCTGCTGCACGGGCTCCGGAAGGCATGGAGACCCCAGGGACACAAGGCAGCGTGTCGGAAGAGTTTCCTATTGCAAACGGTGTGACTGATCCCATGTGGGATCCGCCAATGGCTCCGGCCAGAAAGAAGCGTGATCCCTCAAGTCGGAAGCTGAACGTTGAGACTAGAGTCCAGCCACCTCCCAGGATGCGTAGCCGCCATCAACCTACAGTTCGCAATAGATCGGATTCGTCAGCCGACGATGAGCCTCTTCGAACAACTCGAGTTGGTGATCGCAAACGCACTGTTACCGGTCAAGTCGCCCATCCCTCTTCTCCACCGGTGGAGCCAATTCCTCCCCAACGTCGCAGCAGAAGACTGTTTAATCAATCCCATCCTACCTCCGTCTCCTTCATGAGCATGCTCAATGGCGGCCCTCGTGAACCGAGGGCGACGGCTCTGGGACGTCCTACGAACGCATCGATTTCGACTGTTGGTCGTATTGTGAGTGGCAACCAAACACCTGTGGAAGCGCCCATCAGTGAATCCACTGCCTCTCGCTTCCGACCTGGCCCAATGCCCAGAGCCTCAGAGAAAAAATGCGAGATTGACGCATTAAAATGGCTTTTGGGAGAATTTAAAAAGCTCGCTTCTGGATATTATGAATTGAGCCGTTACAACTGCTCGGATGCTATCAAGCACTTCAAATCGCTTGATTCTGCTCAATATGACACACCTTGGGTCTTCGCTCAGATTGGCCGAGCGTACTTTGAGCAAGCAATGTATGCGGATGCTGCCATCTACTTCAACCATGTTCGAGAGTTGTCGCCCTATCACCTTGAGGATATGGAAATCTATTCCACCGTTCTCTGGCATTTGAAGGATGATAACAAACTCACTCACCTCGCGCGTGAATTGATGGACGTGGACCGCTTTTCGCCTCAGGCTTGGTGTGCTGTCGGTAACTCATTCTCTCACCAACGCAATCAAGAACAATCGGTGAAGTGTTTCAAGCGCGCTACTCAGCTGGATCCTGATTTTGCCTATGGGTTCACACTCCAGGGACACGAGTATCTTGCCAACGAGGAATTTGACAACGCACTCGACGCCTATCGCAATGCTCTCAAGGCCGATGTGCGACATTACAATGCTTGGTACGGACTGGGACAAGTGTACGAAAAGTTGGGTAAATTGGAGGAAGCCGAACAACACTTCCGCCATGCTAGCTTCATTAACCCGTCCAACTCCGTGCTTATTTGCTGTATTGGACACATTCAAGAGAGGTGTGGTGAGCTTATGAACGCTTTGGGATACTACAAGCGGGCCTGCGTGGTGGCACCTATGTCGATCTTGGCTCGGTTTCGCAAAGCCCGCATTCTTGAGATGGTTCATGATTATGAAGGGGCTCTGCACGAGTTGATAAAACTCAAGGATCTGGCTCCTGATGAGCCCAATGTCCATTTCAGTTTGGGAAAGGTGTACAAAGCGCTGAACCACAAGTCTGACGCTATGAGACACTTTACTGCCGCCATGCACTTAGATCCTCGGGTAGGCAATCTATTTTCCCACACTCTCTACCTCCATCTGCTATGTCTTTTTGCTAACATTTATTGTCATATGTCTATAGGCTTCGGAGTTCATCAAGGCTGCTATGACGAATGAGGTTGATGGTGACCACGAGATGAGTTAGAGTTTCAGTACTTTTTGTCTCGTGTATTTGTGTATTTGTGTTTCTGTCAGATATGGGGCGGTCCAACCTTGCGAGCTCGGCGTTCTTCAGCGTTGTTTAACATTGCATCCAAGGGGAGTTTTGTTCACTATGCATTGAGCATGAGGAAGGGACGGTGTTTTGATTTATATTGTACATTAGTGTAAAACCACTTTTCAGCGTGATGACTAACACATGAAAAGAAAAATAAAATAAAATACATCTTTAATCCAGATCCGCTGAGTCGTCGAAGTTTCTTCAGTCTAAACCTCGGCGTTATTCCCACGTGCACTAGCATAATGCCGTCATCTGTTCCTGTTGGGGTATCGGGCGGTCAAATTCGATCGGCAGAAAAAGGTGGAGGCCGAAGACCATCTCAACATGTGAAGAGCTCATTAAGCTTCTCCAGCCAGCCAGATTCCCCACGCTTCCAGCAGGCTGGTCCCAAGTTCTTTCGTCAACAAATACCGAAGTTATTGGTAAGACAAACACCCAACCATACCTCGGTCAAAGTAGTAACCAGCCACTATCTCTCAACAGTTGCAGTATAATCCCCGCCACTATGTCTTGGGCTTCGTGTCTTATGTCTGGGATCAGCTCACTTGTCCTTGTGACAGGCTCTCTATTTGCTATAGGAACCAAGTTTCCTCGGGCAGCGTTTGCAGCTCGCTGCATCGCCGCCTATGGTTGCTTGCTCTTTTCCGCAGCTTACGGCGTGTTCGCTTCTATAGTCCTCCGTCTCGTTGGCTTCGGTCGTATCTCACAATGGGCTACTGCTCGCTGTTTCAAGTGGGTAATGCTATTGACCACCGGTGTCAAATTTGAAATCATCGAGGGGCAGGAGTACCTCACCACCCGACCTGCCGTCTTCCTCGCGAACCACCAGACAGAGCTGGATGTTCTGATGCTGGGTGCTGTTTTCCCACCTTACTGCAGCGTTACTGCCAAAAAGTCTCTCCGCAACGTTCCATTTTTGGGCTGGTTTATGACTTTGTCTCGCACTGTCTTCATTGACCGTGCCAATCGGGAGACTGCTGTGAAAGCCTTCGACAGTGCAGTCGAAGAGATGCATGTCCACCGCCAGAGTGTTTTCATCTTCCCTGAGGGTACCCGCAGCTACTCTGATAAGCCTACTCTCCTTCCCTTCAAGAAGGGGGCTTTCCATCTCGCCGTTAAAGCAGGTGTGCCGATTGTGCCGATTATTGCTGAGAACTACGCACACATTTTGTACCCCAAGGCTTGGCGATTCAATGCAGGCACAATCAAGATCAGGGGTGAGTTTCAATGCCCTCAGTATATACTGATCTATCACTGACATTTTATTTTTGAAATATAGTTCTGCCTCCTATTGAGACCAAGCAGCTGACTGCTGCAGACGTTGATAGTCTCACCACATCAACACGCGATGCCATGCTCAGGACTATTATGGAAATGGCGGGCGTCGAAGAGAGCAGCGAGAGTGTCTCGACCGCTGTCGAGCTTTGAGGGAGAACCGTTACCAATACCTTTAAAAAATTACACATTAACTTCCGAGCAATAGTTGAGTTCACTGCTCAACGTCTTATGCTTGCAATCATTCAAATCAAGCTCAAATTCTCCCAGCTTACCCTCAAATCCTGCTGATGTACATACCTTCAATTCTTCTAAGATTCGCCGGGCTTCAGAGATTCCTCGTCGCGGGCCTATACTTTCTAATTACGTCTTTAGCGAAGATAATTATAGTTGGTTTTTCATCTTACTCACACCTTAGTTTTACTATCTGTACATATTCTTAACTCATAAATTGACCTAATGCGAAACTCGGGATGTATAAAATCAACATCGGAATCTTGGAACCGAGGTCCCTGCTACCTAGGCCTTTTAATATTGAAAAGCTGGAATCCAATTAAATGTTAAAGGTGTGGTGCTCAATTGAATTGATTGAAAAAGTCAGCCCCAAATTTGAAATTCATCAGTAACTCAAAGATGCTATGCGATGAAGTGGAAACACACGTAAGCTCATGCTACTGCCAGGAAACAAGATAAGACTATACTACATCAATATGTGGCTAAGAACGAATTAAAATGGTTTTTTTTTTCAGTCTCCCACTCGAAATCACGGTCCGTAGTCTTTTATTATGCAGCGGATACACGTGCCAAAACCAGACTAGGGTCCTCTGGGTGAATGCAGCGGCCTTCCGCACAGGGTCGGATATCAATATTGACATCAACCTCTTGGAATGGAAGCCATGGATCGATGATGGGAAACGGGACATTCCAAGGGTCCATATCCCCAACTACCTTTTTGGTACTGATGGCAATAGGGTGGTCCTCCACAGTTTCCCCCGAGCGAACCCTGATCAGGCCTGGTAGATGGTGCTTGCCACTATTCAGGCTGAAACGAGGAACCACACCAACGGGTGGTCCGAGTCCAGCTGTAGCCACAATGTAGTCTGACTCGAGGGCGACAAGTTGCAGACGAACATCGATGATCTGCTCTCCCGCCTTGGTGACCGTTACCCCGCTGTACGGGGCACCCCAGTTCTTCGGTGATTGCAGGATGTCCGATGGACTTTGTGGAATTGCGTAAGGTTTTGGTGCAACCAGCGGCTCCACGGGATCAGGTGGGATGACATCTGTGAATTCTAATGTCCGCACCCACGGCGCCAGGAGGGCGTCACCCGTCATTTTAAGATACGCTTCCTTGAGGGCCCAATATGAATAGAACATACGCATTCCATACCGAACAATTGTCTCGTCAGAATAGACTTTCGAGTTGGCTTCATCCTCGCCCACTAAGGAAAATGCATTTGCCATGCCGAGCTTCCGAGCTCGGCGAAGGGTCGATACAGGGTCTTTCATAGTTTCAAGCTCAGCGTCCGAAAACACCTCTGTGAACATTGAAACATGATCGATAAATTCTTTCAAAGTGCTGACCTTTTTGCGACGATGCTCGTTGACGCATGTAACATCGATACCTACGCGAGGAAGCGGTGAAGACTCGGCCTCTGATTGACCTTCATACTGCTTGTGATCCGGGGCTTCCACTCCAGCCAAGGTGGTAAGACCTGCTTGATGGCTGACATTGAAGTCGATTTTGATGTTGGGGGATGAATTATAGATAGGGCGGTTCTCGGGCATCGGCGTGCGGCTGAGGACAATGTCTTTCCATGGCACCCCGCAGGCATGGTGAATGTAGAGATACTTGAGTAGGTGTGAGGATAGAGACATGCGTCTATCTGCAGCGAAATGAAACCTCTTCACGGCCTCTTGCTCGGCGGGACGTAGTGCTTCCAGCAGGGGAAGATCCAAGCCATGGGCCTCCCACTCCCGGGAGTCAATGTACCATCGTGCCAGGGTCGGAAATTTGGCCAGGTACAGATTCAGACCTTCGGCGTGTGCATTGCTATGTAAAGCGTCTGCTAAACTGATTTCTTTCTCCCAGGCCATTTAATATTTCAAGGGGGAGGGGGGACCTCCGGATAGGTGTATATGTATGTAGTAGGTTAATCCACAAGAGGTGCGATTGTCAGTGTAAGCCAGGTTAAGAAGGAATGTGAGCACCATTTAAGGATATCTGTAACAATTTTTTGAAGAGAGTTTGTGTTGACAGAAAGGTTTCAGGTTCAGGTGGATCATTCTATTTACTATAATAATATTGCCCCATCATCGTATCGGGCGTATAGACATACGCACCGACAACACTAAGATGTTCTAGCGTACAAGAAGTATCCACTCGGGGATCCACCTTTTTACTACCGGTTAAAGCATATTCTTGAGTACGGAATATATACGTTGTATACGACATTCGCGGATATTATTAGTTGGCCATTCGTAATCTCAGACAATCCTTTCACAATCAGATGCCAAAATCCATACCCGGAACTTCCTATCAGTATATCTCTAAACCTTGGTACTTGAGTTGAATAAGCGGTCGGTCAGAGGAGAAGTACCAATACAAGCGATTGCAAACACTCCAAACAATTTCTCCCCCGCGGAATCAACGATCACGTGATACCGAGTCATAGTTCTCGAGGAATGAGGAATGGCGCAACTTCCTGGACTACTCTGTCCAGAAATGACGTTTACAGTGGGAGTGCTTGCCTTGCAGGGTGCATTCATTGAGCACATAAACCTCTTGAAGAAGGCAACCACACAGGCTCCATCGCAATGGGAATTTATCGAGGTACGAACGTCTCAAGTACTTGACAGGTGCGATGCACTCGTTTTGCCGGGTGGAGAAAGCACCACGATGTCTCTGGTGGCAGCAAGGTCCAATATGTTGGAACCTTTGAGAGATTTCGTCAAGTAAGGTGGGCTGTTTTCACACAATTAGGAATGCAATCTGACTGTATAGGGTGCACCGTAAACCGGTTTGGGGCACCTGTGCCGGGTTGATATTGTTGGCCGAGTCAGCCAATCGAACTAAAAAAGGTGGCCAGGAGCTCATAGGTGGTCTTGATGTTCGAGTCAACCGGAATCACTTTGGCCGTCAAACAGAGAGTTTCCAAGCCCCGTTACAACTGCCGTTCCTGGGCGAAGGTGCCACACCGTTCCCCGCGGTGTTTATTAGAGCGCCAATTGTGGAGTGTATCCTGCCGCACCAGGATGGTGTCCAGACAGGAGAAGACAAACGGGAGAACACGGTGGTGGCCCCCTCTAGGAAAGCCAAGGACGCAGCGGCGGAAGCTGCCACAGCTGATCAGGTCGAGGTGCTAGCCACTTTATCAAGGCCAGCTTCACATATTGCCACACAGGGACGAGACTCCAGTCCGGACCAAGAAGTGGGTGACGTTGTGGCAGTCCGACAGGGAAATGTATTCGGTACCAGCTTCCATCCGGAGTTGACAGGAGATGCGAGAATTCACTCCTGGTGGCTGCTGCAAGTGGAGGCAGCTGTTAATAAAAGAAATAAACTGGGGCATCATATCGCATCAGAAGACAGTTGAATAAAATTTAAGGGTATCAAGTTGAAAATTGAAATATCCGAGTTATGATCTCAGCTAATTGAATCTGCGCCATCGTAATAACGCCGTTTTTCCTGCCTCGCAGGATGTTCTTTTCCAGTCGAACACCTACCTACTTTCCTTGTCCGTATTCCTCTTCCTCTCGTGCACGCTGCTCGTCATAAGCGCGGCCATATCCGCCACGGCCCGGGTCGTATTCGTCGCGGTACTCATCGCGAACTTGTCCGCCAGATTTACCGCGTCTGTTATGATTAGCTTGTGCATTTAGAAATAGTCAGGGAGGAGATTTACCCGTATTGGCGACCCTCTTCAAAGCCAGGGTCCAGATCAGTTCGGATGATTCGCTCATCAAGCTTCGTGCCTCCAACATATTTCAGGCAATCCAAAGCAGCCTGGTGGGTGTAGTATTCAACGAAGCAGAATCCGCAGGGTGTCTTGTTGAACCGATCGAGTCCCATGACCAATCGCTTGATCTCACCGCACCTGAACATTGTTGTTAGTGAGGAATCTTGTACTCAAGGCATCGTGCAACTGACTTGGAGAAAAGTTCATGGATCTGTTCTTCGGTTGTGTAGAATGATCTAGGATCAGTTAGTGGCGCCTTGTTAGAAACTAAATTTGAAGACGCAACATACAGATTTCCGACGTAGAGGGTGGTAGCATCTGCCAGCTTGTCCACGGGGTCGTCCTTTTTCTCTTCGTCCTCGTATCTGCGTCGTTTATTCTGGGTTGCCGATTAGCGCCAATTTTCTGCGTGGAGAATTCAGTTGATCTCACTTTTCCAGCATAGTAAGCGCTGGGACGGTCCAGTCGGTCAACCGTGTTAATTGCGAGCAAACTCATGGTGGTGTGGAATATTTGACTAAGTCAAGACTGTAACGATGGTTTGGTGTCAGAAAGCAGACAAGGGAGCTCGGAGCTTGTTGAAAGAATCTTGGCGCCCCAGAAAACCAACCGCCGCATCAACACTCCAACTCTCTCACTTTCCCCTCCACTATCGGTTGGATAAGGATGGTCTAACTCCAATTTTCTACATTCAACTACAATCATATTTCTTCCGACTTACTATTCAACTCGATGCCGAAAGTCAATAGCTACGCGCCTGCATGGCTATGCCGACCCTCGCCTGGCGCCAGCCTCTTCGAAAGCAAAAGTCCAGCGCAGACTCTTCTGAATGAATCGAAATTGGCTGCTTTGAATGGCGCATCGCGCACAATCGCCAAGCGCGGATCAGAGATCTTTGCCGTCATCGACAATGAGATCCGTTGGTCCCATCTTCCACGACTGAAGGATCAATGGCAGCAGCAGGCTAGACAGAAGAAGGGCGTTGCTCAGTCAAAGGAGCAATTAAATGGCTGTGACATTCCTCCTTACAGGGTAAGTTCTATCACGAACGCCTCTTCGATGACATCTATACTTATCAAATTGGTGCCTTGCAGGTTTTGACTGTACCTGTGTACGGACCTGTCAAACAAATCGTGCCGTCTCCCAATGGCGCTTTCCTTGCGATTGTCGGCGAGCACACTATCCATATCGCTGTTCTCCCAGACTCATCACATCTTTCATCGAGAGACTCCTCTGCAATCCGGCTGAAGACCTACCAGCTCGGCCCAACTACCCATGTTATTCCACAAGCACCAGTAGTGTCAGCGCTATGGCATCCTTTGGGACTGCACACCAACCTAGGTGGATGCATTGTCACGGTTACCGCAGATGCCGCTGTGCGAGTATGGGAATTGCATCGAAACAATCATTGGTCTTTCGACCAGCCTACACTCGCAGTGGACCTCCGAAAGTTGGTTGATGGAACTTCCTGCGATCAGGATTTCGCACCCACTGGATTTGGAAAGAATAAGGGATTCTCGGCAGATGTCATTGACATGGAAGTGGCCTCCGCTTGCTTCGGCGGCAGTGGCATTGAAAGAGAGGACGCTTGGGCCCCCATGACTCTCTGGGTGGCCATGAAGCCCGGCGACCTTTACGCCCTTTGCCCCCTGCTGCCATCTAAGTGGCAGGCTCCCTCGGCAACAATCCCCTCTCTCTCTTCGGCCATTGTTCCTAAACTCGCAGCGCTTGAAGAAGCCCCAGAGGACTTGGAAGAAGAGTTGGTGGTTTGTCGTCAACAATATGAGTGGCTGCGAGAAATTGACGGTCAAGAGCCTCTCGATCAACCTTCCCGAACAGATACAATTGAAGGTGCTGATGTTTTTACCCGTCCGGCTTCTCCAAGCCCCATACCCCGTTTACAGGGACCATTCCGTTTCGACGCTGATGATGACACTGATGATTTGGATCTATGCGAAATCCTTGTGATCGCCTCCAGCCTTAACGTCGAAGATCTCATGATGGGGGAGGATGAGGAACTTGCAGTTCAAATCAGCAAGCAGGATAAACTCTCGGCCACTGTCATCTGTCTGTCTAGTAGTAATGGTCGTGTTCATATCTGCTTGGAGCTTGATGGCGTGGAAGGCCAGTGGCTACCCAAGGCAAGAAAGAATTCATTCCAAACGCCCATGCCGGACCCCTCTGATCTTCTCTTGGTGGAATCGCTGGATACCGTGAAGACGGACGGATCGAAGTCGGTCGCTTGGCCCACTTTTACCAAGGATGTCCACTCCCGATACTCATTCTTCGTTACAACCGCGACAAATGTCGTATATTTCTCTATGGGTCCCTGGGTAGAGAGACTCGAAGCAGAGCTACAAGCGGAAGACCCATCGGGCTCAGCTTTCCGATTGCAGGTCATCTGCAGCGGAAATGTAGCCCAGAGAGAACAGATCTTGGAGGTATCGGATATTGATGCCCCCATCCATCAAGAACATCTTGCCACTCCGGTTATCTTTTACGATTACGATGTCGGATATCTACTACTCACATTCCAGCCATCAGCCCCGTATGCGGCTGTGATGGATGCTCCGGAGGACGCCCTCACTGCCGGACTTGACAGTTTATTCGCGCAGAAGTTGACTGTTTCAGGCTCAGCTGATTTCATTCCACACAGGGCCCCATACCAGGTTCCTGCTGTCCTTTACGCTAACTCTCCACTGGATTCCTTCGTTGAGAAATATATTCCTCATCGCCAGCGCCACACTCTTAAAGAGCAGGTGCGTTTGTCCCCGGCAACCCTGGACTTGGTTACCACAGCCCATCGTGTGCTATCGGCCCACACAAATGCCCTCGAAAGAGCCGCATCGGATCTCTTTCGACGCTGCGAACGCTTGCAGGGTGAAATGAAGGATCAGTTGCGACAGCTTTCAGATGTGGCAGAGCGCATCAAGGGCGTGACAAGTGAACTTGATGAGGACGGTACTAGCAAGGAGGGTGTCCGGAATGGAGAAATCTTGGATAAGAGACTGCAAGCCGCAAAGGACAGGCAAAGCGAGCTCACCAACCGCTATGATGTGATCCGCAAGAAGCTTCTCAATTCAGGCGGCCGTCCTCTGAGTGAGAAGGAGAAGGAATGGATAGCTGAAGTTCGTATCCTATCCGAATCTTTGGGCGAGCAGAGCGTGAACAAGGACCAAGACAACAGCCAGATTACGGGACGACTGGAGACGGTAGGTTCCCCCTCGCATATCTTGAGATTTGATTTATTAATTTATTTAGGTCAAACGTCTTGCACTCGACCTCATAGCCGAATCGAAGTCGATTGCCAACAAGCTATCGGCGCCTTCTGAGCCTTCGAGCTCATCTCAACCCCACGTTCCACACCGTCTTCAGAGGGCCAAGGTTTCAGATGCGATGAGAATGGTTGAAAGAGAGTGAGTTTGCCGATGAAACTTGATTTCTATACAGTTACTGACCAAACTAGATCTGCTGTCATCGACGCAATCACATCGCGATTGGAACGTCTCAATATGAACTTCTCCTAGGTTCATAGTATACAGAATATCAAGTTATGGAGCATCTCAGCAACCCAATTTAGTGTATTCTAGCTCTTTGGAACTCCAGAAATGACATTAAATGTTAAGAAATTTCACTATGAACAAACCCTTGCTATGATCGACTATGCTTCACTGCCTACTACTACCTACTCCCTGATCCCAAGGTTATGTTCGTTTTTCAAAATCTCTCCAAGCTCAAGTAAAAGACCCTGATAACATCTACCAGATGGGCCAAGAGATCCCCCAAAAAACATCTAGATCAAACTCGTAGTGAGCAATCACTTCCCATGTTGAGAAACAAGTTTGAAGCAATATAATTAATTACCTTCCAACATGTACCAATCCATCCGTTTCCGATCAGCCCGATAATCTTTCCACATGGAAGAGAATTCCACTGGATCACAAGCTCTCGTTAGATCACAGTTATCATCGGCATCAAAATACATTGCGGGGTTGTGAACTGCTTCTTCCTCATCCTCCTCCCCGTCTTCGTCATTGTCTCCAGAGTCGTCTTCGTCACTACTATCTGTCTCGGAATCTCCATCTGATTCTGCCATTCTAGAGCCTGTATCTGCTGTCGTGCAGTTTTCATTTTCACGATGTTGCTGCCTTTCCACTGAACATCTCTCTGTTCGCTGAGCATTATCGCTAAGACGCTCACTCCAGCTTCTTCGGCAATCTCGGCATTTCTTGTTATACTTTAGCATGATCATTCTTCGACCCCAGCAGTAGTCGTCTTCTGGGCAGTAGTCGGTATCCAGATCCCAGATACAACCACATTCGTAGTTGCGTGTCCAAGAAAGACACATAATTGGATTACCTAGTTAGGTACCTAGGTCGTCAGCTTTAGCTTCTTCAAGATGCTCTGATGGAGGGAAGTTTTAAATCAGGATCTTAGGTTGGATGAATGCTAGGATGAAAAGAATCCATCAATTGCCTACGTGAATTTCAGGCATTTATCCAATCCATTAGTTGTATTAATAGATCATTCTGTCTAAAGCTATAATTATAACAAAGGGGCAATATTCCAATATTCCAAGGAGCAATTAATGAATCGGCTTTGATGTTGAATGTGATCCACATTCTTCCAAGGTTTCGTATCCATACCTAGAAATTCATGGGAGTATTAGATCATGATGTATTTACCCAAGAAAGGTTATCAGATGAGCCTAGATGAAGGATTCATCGTGTACCATGAGGCAATACTTGCCTAGGTAGGTATAAGAGAGTACTCCTAGGTAGGTAGCTCTTAAGTTGTAGCAACCTTGGAAGGTCGACTGCGGAATTGACAGAATCAGCGAGAGGTGAAAAGTAAGAAGAGAAATTGAAACAAGAATCAAAATTCACTACTTCTATTTCTTCATAGGTAGCTCAGCTAATGGGATTAAAAAGTTGAATTTCATTCAGGTTGGTCTATGGAGCGGAAAATTTCTTGTTTTGAAGTAATAACGTGGGTGAAATTCATTAGATCTCGATATCAAAGAGACAATACTTGCGAACCTTTTATGAAGCCACCGGTGCGTTCGGCTATGTAACTCTCTACCTTAAAACCAAATACCCAAACTCAAGTGCATGACCATATTGGATGATGCAAGAGTGGGACAAATTGCGTGCAACTGAGGAGATTATCCAAGTTAAGATGAAGTTACTGGACACTGTTTGGGGTTAGCAAGGGAAAATACCCATGAAGTTCATTTCGGTCCTACCGTTCAATGAGGTGAACGCCAGAGGCAGTCTCGACAATGTTGCTGACCTGTCCAGGCTGAAGGGCAAAGGCAGCATCCTCGAATTCCTTCTGCATGTCTCCATGGCCGAAGAATCCACTGTAGACAGTAAGCATCGTCATCATAAACTCAAAACTCAACACAAGTGTAAAAACTTACAGGTCACCCTTCTTGCGAGCACTGCTGCAGTCCGACTCGGAGACAGCAATTTCTCCTAGGGTAGCATCACCCGATCGAATGCGAGACTCATAGCCTTTGAGAATTTCGATCGCTTCCTCCTTGCTGCGGGTGATTTCATTCTCGCGCCAGCTGCTGGGGCGACGGCTACCATTATGCTTCACCAGCAAATGGCTGCAACGAATCTTGCCATCATCCTGGCTAGAGGCATCAGCACTAGCTGATGAGGTGTGGTGCTGAGCCATGTAGACTTTAAGTTTCTCAGTATCGGTGGTGTTCGGTGGCTCCCAACGCGATTCTTTCGTAGACGGGTTGAAGTAGTAAGGAAGGTTCTTGGAGTTCGAGTGTCGAACCTCCCAGCCAGCGGGCAACCCTGAGTCAGACTTTAATAGTACTGTTAGAAAGTGAAAGGTTCATACTATAATTAGTACTCACCATATTTAATAGGTGAATGTGTCTCTTCGTTGTTTGTTGAATCTTCGTTCAACACGGGATTGAACCCGCGACATATGAAATTGCGGGGAATCCAAGTGCAAACACTGCAAACCAATCTCAGGAACGCCTAAATCAATCACCTCGCGATTTCTTTTCCATTTTCCAACTTCTTCTTTCAACAACTCTCGTCTCTTATCTCTTTTGCACGTCAATCGTCAAAAGAAATTCCAATATATCTCAACTCCCGCATTCAAATCCAACGCAATGTCTGCGAGCCCCGCTCCCTCCTCCGATGGCGCTGATGGCGCAGAAGTCACCAAGCAGTCTGATCAGATTCATTTCAAATTTTGCCGCGAGTGGTAGATCTTTTCCAAGTCCATTCACAAAACCTTTTGTCCAATCCTGATCACTAATTAAAATCTCTCATCCTAGCTCCAACTTGCTCTACCCCAAGGAGGACCGCCAGACCAACACTCTAATGTTCACTTGCCGCACCTGCCATGTTGGCGAGCCCGCAACCTCCCACTGTGTTTACCAGAACAAGCTTAACAATGTCGTTGGCGATACTGCCGGTGTGACCCAAGATGTTGGATCTGACCCGACGGTTTGTGTCCCCGACTTTCTCTCCCTTGCTGGATTTTGCACCCTCTGCGGCGAGGAAACCGCCTGCGCTGTTTGTGGCGAGTCCACCTTTGGACTTGCCGCTTTCTTTGAAGAGGAGGATGAATACAATAGCACGAATCCAAGCGAGGGTTGCAAAATTAGCGATGCCATTGAAGCAGTGGCTGATAGTTCAATCTAGCTTCCGCGCGCACACAAGCTTTGCCCGAGTTGCGGCGAGTTCGAGGCTGTCTTCTTTCAGTCTCAACAGCGTTCTGCTGAAACTGGAATGGTAAGACCCTCTGCTGTGGACTGTTCCCTGATTTCCTGCTCATAATCTTTGCCTTCTTTTAGAAGCTCTACTACGTCTGCTGCGCATGTGGAACTGTTTTCATGTGACACGATTTTCCGATTCCACGACCCGAACTCCTCGAGACCACTTCCTTAACTCCAGTTTTTTCTTTATACCCTATGATTATTTGAATTTCCTCTTATGTTACAGGCTTATGCTCCAACTCTTATGCTACAACTCTTAGGCTTTAACCCTTATGCTGCACTTTTGTGCTACCTTTTAATCCTGCAATCTTCGGCGATATCCCTGCGATTTCTGCATACTTCGGAGTTTGACAGATTTTAACAGAGATGTGATATGGCACATCTCTAAAAAAATTGGTATTGACTTGGCAGGGGATTTTTTATTGATACAAAATGGAAAAAATAACACGCTTTCCCAAACCCCAAAGAGAAACAATAGTGGACGTGGACTTTACACATTAATTGGCGCCAATGACAAGATCTTAGACCACTGCTTAGCTCGTAGTTCCTGTCCCACAACTCCTACAGAATTTGTCAGTATTCATGGACCGACTTCAAGGATGAGATGCCCAAGAACGTACCGTTCATTCTGGTACCGATCGGATCTCCTGACTTGTTCACCAACACACAGGCATTGTCACCAAATCTAACAACAGTGCCATCAGCCCGCTGCAGCTCCTTCTTAACGCGGACGACAACAGCATGTCGGATGTCACCACGGCGGACTTTGTTCGCAAGAGCAGTACCGGTACCTTCGGACCCAGCGGCTCTCTGTTTCTGGACGACAACGACGATTCGATCACCTAAACAAACATCCAGTATTAGCTTCTTGCCTCTCTTTCGTCCGGGTAGACCAATTTGTCTCTTATGGTTCAGGACTGACCGATTGTCGCGGGCCGCTTCTTCTTCAAGACGTTGACGCACTCGACGACCGAGGCGCCAGAGTTGTCAATGCAATTTAATAATGTCTGAACGGAACAATTCAGTATATTTGAGAGCAAGCATCTAATTCAGTGATACTCACCTTTAGTTGGATCATTTTGGGTGTTTTGGAGGACAGTCAACACCGCGGCGGCAAGCTGCGACGACAATTTACTACGGGTTCGGAAGTTTGTTTCCCCGAATGGCAAGTTTATCCGATATTATATCAAGTGAAAGCATTTGCGTAGTACGGAGTACTTCGTTATTATACTTTTCAGCAGCCAAGTCTGGATAGAACTTAAGTTTTAATGTTCTACAATTTCACTAGCTAGTAGCGGTATTTCTACGATTACTGCAGGCTGTCAAAACCAGAGTCAGAATCAAAGTCATTTATCTCATCCCAGTTCATGTCTGGTTGAATCAGCCTGGACCAATCCGCTTAATCAAATCCAAGCTCCATTGGCTCTTTTGATGAAAGAATCTGATTATCTGAAGAAGTCCGCATTTCTCTCAGTTCTGACAGATTACCTGTTCCGAATAGAACTCGTCTGCTGTGCGATCCTGATCCATGCCATAACCTTGTTTTTTTTTCTTAGGGACAAGTGCCTCTATGTATGCAGCCAACTCTGCAGTGGTGGGATACTTGTTACGCCAACACTTGTCGATAATATCGTCACCAAGTGGGCTGACATCCAGTTTCGGAAATTCCATATCCTGCATTAAGTTGACAGTCTGCTTATAGGCTTGATTGTGATGAACCGAAATGCCTTAGTTGATCATGTAAAACAAGGATCCGAAAGCAAATTGCTCTGTGTGAGGACCCAGGAACTCACCAGTCCCAAATTGTCTATGCTCCGGCTCGTTCCTACTGAGTAGTCTTCATTACTAGCCTCTATAGCAAGTTTCGAACTTTGTCCCGAATTCCGCCATGAAATCGAAATCGACCGCTTTCACTATATCAAGACCTCTAGATCAAGGAGGGTTTTCATAGGGGTCGGCTACCATGGACGAGGTAAAAGTTTCAAGGAAAGCCGTGGCCTGGGAGAGGCTGTTCATATATTCTCTTCGCAGGGACAGAGGTTCCAGTTCCACGCTAGAAACAACACAATCACCTCTATCGTTCATGAAACATTTTGATTGCTAAGGATTCGAGCAATAATATTATCATCTGAAAATATAGTCAATATACATCACTGGATCAACTACATGGGAATCAAAAGGGGGTTGTACATATTATATGCTCGGGGGTAAATACCATTATTATTGACGAGAAAACACTGTCCATTTGTACTATGGAAGGACAGGGTGTTGTGAAGTGATTTCATATACCTTCACCTCTTGTTTAGACCTGATTGTCTTAGAATTTGGGTGTGAGAATTTGACAACGATCCCAATGTGAACTTCATGAATATTGTGACTACGTGGTCTCCCCTGGAGCCACTTTACACCAGGGAAACTATTGTTGCAAATGCATGGCCGCCTTAAATAATATTCGGTGGACAAGTACTGGACCTTGGAAGATATCAGGATAAGCAGACTCCATCTGGGCAGGACGGAAAGAGTGATTTAAGAGAAAACCAGCGATTGGTAAGAAGGGAAACCTAGAAGTGAAGAGGCAAATAATGAATATAAAGTGATCTTAACTACCTGTAGATCTAGATTCGGGCAAGTGTGGTTTATGGATCCTCCCAAGGTTGGTTGGTAAGGCAGGCTGCTTACATTCGGTAGTATAGATGCAAGGCCGGCCATGAGCGACGAATCTAGACAACTCTACCTCCAGGGCTACGGAGGATTCGGAAGGAAGTAAGTATCTACAAATTACAATGATATATTGTTAACTCCTAGCTACTGGCTTCTTCAATCCCGGCTCAAATATAAGTGATTAAAATGCAGAATGCTGTCATCGTGATATAGAAAAAGCCAGTGAGTAAACACTTAAAACAGCTGGGTGGGTAACCTGTAAGTACCTAGGCAAATAGTCCCATCATGGGCCTAAATATCAAATATTTACAGAATTCATGCTAACTATAGAAACATCTCTGCTCTACTCCATAAGTAGGATTTGCATTGGGGCTGAGCGGGAGTAAAAGCGGCAAGGATAAGATCCGGTTCCTGGAACGCGGAAAGTAGCGCTTCCACCTTAACTTCCCCTTGGACTTGCGAATGTCCACCAATTGGGGTATTGGTGAATCTCATAGTCATTATGCAGGGACTGTGATTGTCACTTTACTCTATTCCACTCCTTTATATGTCAATCGGATTTTATTGCAGTGCTGCTGTCCTCGGAACGCCGCGTTGGCCTGCTCTACCACCTGCGCAAACTGCCCTACATTTATGCCACGCCTTGATTTCTCTCTTTCCAGTGGTCCCACCATTTATCAAACTTGAAAATGCCACCGAAGAAATTGCGCTCAGCCTCTCCTGCGACAGAGCGCCGAGAACGTTTGACACTGGATAAACTGGCCAGCTATGACGATGTCGCAACAGATGCGCTAGTCGATCATGTATTAGTGTCCTCCCCATTTTGAGCTTGTGGGCCCTTATCCTAATATTCTTCACTACTAGGCATACTTTTGGACCACGACTCGAAAGAATCGCACAAAGTACAGCCCAGCCCGCGGAATTCACGACGATGAGGTTGGTCACATCCTCCTCCACGACGTCGTCGTCGCAAAGGACATCCCGCAAGCCGAGAAGAAACTATTGGAACTATCTGGTTTGAGGAAATACGTGTCTAACCTACGAAGCCCTCGTGAAAAGGAATGGTTTCGCCGACACCTCCATAAATATATCCAGATGTATCACCCGGACTGCCCCTATGAGGTGACCACCACCAACCGATACATCATCACAGAACACGAAGCTGCCATCTGTGCTCGAAAGTTTATCAAAGCGAATCAGGAGATCAAGTTCCTCAGCGGAACACTGGTTGCAATGACCAAGGAGGAAGAGTTAGATCTCGGCTTGACTCGGAAAGATTTCAGTGTGGTAATGTCTAGCCGCCGGAAAACCCCTTCTTTCTTCCTGGGCCCCGCTCGATTTGCAAATCACGACTGCGATGCCAATGGCCGCCTTGTTACACGGGGTACGGAGGGTATGTCTGTTATGGCTACGCGTAACATATATGAAGGAGAAGAAATCACCGTGTCCTACGGAGAGGATTACTTTGGTATTGACAACTGTGAATGTCTATGCTCAACATGCGAACAAGCGGGAAGGAACGGATGGCTACCTCAAGTGGACTCGGATTCAGATGAAACCACATCGGCCTCAACAGACGAGGCCACGCTTACCGAACCCACTGCGCGGGGGAGGAAGCGCAGGCGCGATTCGGAGGACTTGGACCCTGAAGACTCAACTTCAATATGTTCAACCCCGCATAAGCGGACCAAGCTCCAGAGTCGGACTTCCAAGCTGCGTCAACATATTTCTTTGTCCGAACTCCTCAATGAACCGTCCCCTGACACCGAACTTTGCACCACCTCTGAGTCCGAAGCCGACTCCGCAGCCGCCGCTGCTCTAGCCGCAGACGACCAACACCTGTCTAAGCTAAGACAGGAAATAATAGTAAGCGAAAGAGTGGAATCTAATGCGGAGACGCCGCTGGTCGCGACAGTGTTTTCAGTTGTGGGATCCAACCAACCAGAGTCAAAAGAGACTTTAATCCTGGATATGAAAACAGAGCCAGTCACTCCCAGCTTTAACGATAATAATTCTCAAACAAGTGCCCCCAACGACTGTGAATCTCCCAGCTCTGTTGCAGGCGAATCTCACCGGTCGTCAACTTCAAGTACTCCCACATCTGTGGATGGAACTGGGTCCAACGAGAAGAAGAAAGAGACCTCAGAGACAGAACAGCCTATCCTGAAAGTCACCACAATAGAGTGTACATCCAGTGTTTCCACAACAAAGTTAGATGTTGTGACTTACGCCGCTACGCAAGATGTGCAGCCGGAAATATCAGAATCGCTCGAATCAGACGATGTCTCAGAGGAGACCGAAAAGACCCCCAAAGCTCGGCGACGGCGAGGTAAATGGCACATCATCTCCTCCGTCGAAGACCAGGCGCCTATCGTACGGGCTCCCGGCGACTATACCAAGACATCGCGACTACTTGCCCAAAAGTATGATCGCTGGGTCGATTGCCAAACATGCGATTCGTGGTTCGTCCAGTCAAATTCCTACCAGACACGCCGAGAATGTCCCCGTTGCGAAAGACACTCCAAGATCTACGGATTCCAGTGGCCCCAGACGGAAAAAGGTAGTGATGGTGAAGACCGCATCATGGATCACCGTATTATCCACCGATTCATCTCCCCGGAGTCAGAGGCGCGCATCTCCCGCCGAGATCGCGGTATCAGCTTTGGTGTCAGTTCCACCCCCGAACTCTCGGATGCGCGCACTGAGACAGCAACTGAAGTCGTTGAATCTCGTCGGGGCACCCGTTCTAGTCGACGCCTGGCACGGGAGCTGCGATTGACGATGTAAGAGAGTCTATGGAATAATATGTTTTTTTTTACTAGCTATATATCTGGCTTGGCCTTTGTATCAATTTAGGAGCTTCATTAATTGGCATCACGCATGGACGGTTTGGTACGACGATTTGCATAGGAGTATGGTCATTTGGGAAAACACGAAGTCTTACCAAGAGGATAAACTGCTTTCTGTAATAACTGATAGTGATGAATCTATGATATTTCATTCATTGTAATGGATATCGAAAACCTAGAGCTTCAGGGCTCTAATTAAACTTGCGGACCGGGTGGGGCGGTGCCGGCTTTATTTCGGGAATAAGGTCAGAAATAAGATTGGTATTGCGGGTATGAAATCCGGGGAAAGCTTACAGGGCTTGGCGTGGATGTAAGATTGGAGTTTTCAACCAGGCCATTGAAGCATGCGTACCACGTTCAGTTGCAAAGAATAGCGCATTCGCACATGACGGATATGAATGCACGACGCTAGGAAGTATGGTTAGTCGTTGTTCTCTTTTTATGCCTAGGTACTCAAGGCAGTTGAAAGTGTCTGCACGTACCAGTCAAACATCTTGCTGCTAGAGATCAAAAGAGTGTTTACAATACAAATTATAGCAAAGTAATCCCTTGAGCTATGTCACTGTCTATATTTGGAGCTGATAGTAAAGCTCGACGATACTCCAGAGGTAATTGCCTCGGCTAGTTGGCTTTGTCTTCATGTCAACCTCAGTTCTTCCAGGAATAAAGACTTACTCAGTAAGTTCCTCCAATATGCCATCCCAGGAAATTATACCCCCCCCCCCATGCTGTATAAATATGGGTCATAAGTCTAAGTCCTGGGGGAAATAGGTGTAGGTTGTGAAGCCCCTGGCGGATACGGTTGTCGTTGTCATTACGACAAAAATAATTGCCATGAATTAGAGATAATTGACGGGAATGGAACTTTGGAATAGTAAATTCAATTATATAAAGATGAAAAAGGAAAGGCGAAATTCTTGAGCATTTGTCATGCTTTTAATGAGTTCAAAGAGTGTTTATGTTATCCATCAAAACCATTGCTAGGCTTTAGCTGTGGAGTGTCATGGTCAAACTTTTGAAGAACCACATGTTCATGTACCCATTGCCCTTATTACAGCCATTTGACAAATCTCGGAAGAACATGATAGTAAAGAGACCTCATAATCATCAATTCTGGAGATGCAGAGAAGTTTTTCAGCTTTTTGATAGTGATATTAGCATACAGAGTGATGGAAGCTACTAGAGCTCAGTTAATTCCAATGAATCATAAAGAAGATGCTCACTGGCAATAGGTCTCCCATTGATCAAAAAGAAACTGCACATCAGTTACCCAATTAAAAGACTGAAATTCCACGGGAAATATCTTCAGGAGCTGGAGATCTTCCAAGATCTCCACCAGAATCTCCATAAGCCCATCGGGATGAAATTCGCTGGGAATAAGACAGCAGAGCAAAGAGAACTTCAACAGATAAGTGTAATTTGTCCGAAAATCATGCAATCTTTCCCATCTTATCTCGTGCGTTCGGTAATCGACTAGAATCGCCCAGAAGATTGAGCTGGCTATGGCAACGCGGCTGAGGAGGTTGGCCCTGGTTCTAGTATCAGTCCAAGTAAAGGTAGCTTTGTGTCAAGTGCGACAACTTACAGGGCTGCGGAGTTGAAGTAGACCGTGAAAAGTGTAAAGGTAACTTCGACGGTTATTCCGAATAGGATAGTTAAGACACGGTTTCGGGGGCACTAAAAGAAAACCACATTCAGATGTTAGATTGGGGCGTCGAAAGTATATGTGGGATGGGAACGCACATAGTGAATGTCTGCCAAAAAGTCAGTAAACCGGTCAGATCAAATGTTTTATCAGAGGGAAATACCAGATACAGATAAAGAGGAGACAGACGACCATCAAATAAAATACAGCACACCTAAGAAATACCGTCAGTGTAAGGTGAGAGGGTTCAAATTAGTCAACCTACTTACCGAGTGACTGCTTCGATTAAGCCATAGCGGTAGCTGGACAACGACATATTCCAGGGTATTCAACACGTCAACAAAGAGTTGCAGGAGTGAAAGAAGAAAATGTGGAAGGTGGAGGAACAAGAATCAAAACCCTGATGGGGATGAAAAATTCCTATATTTGCCAACAAACACGCCGAGCATAAAAAAGTTCATTATTTGGGTATTCAAAAAAAAGGAGGCAATGGAGTGAACGTAACGTGTGTTGAAGTATATTTGAGTGCAGAACTTTGGAAATCAGTCTCTCCAGTTGCCTAAGTAGTAGTATATCCTGGGTTAAAGCCATTATAGAGCCGACCTCT
Source organism: Penicillium taxi (assembly GCF_028828555.1). Taxonomy (NCBI): domain Eukaryota; kingdom Fungi; phylum Ascomycota; class Eurotiomycetes; order Eurotiales; family Aspergillaceae; genus Penicillium; species Penicillium taxi. Next base: position 3,846,028 of record NW_026643207.1, on the reverse strand, counting down.
AGCTCTGAAGGGCCAATCGTCTATGGATAGTGAAGGCAGATCAGCCACCTGCCCACGCCTTCAAACCTATGATGGGTTTTGGGGAGATAATAGTAGATTAACAAATGTGAGTAAATACTCGACTCAATCGCAATCTCCCAACTCATGGTCACAATATGATGATGCCCTGATGGAGAATTCTGTTGCTCGAAATGACCCCATCTGGGCATTAGTTATCTGGGTCCCAAAATTGAAAGGCTTGGGGTTCATTTCATATTGGAAGTTGCTAAAATCCTGTGGCCTCGAACAGAAATGCCCTATATGTCCTACCTAGGTAAGCCTCCGAAGCTGCCAGTCATGAATTTCCCAACCCTTGGAGGTTTTCCACTGGTACTTCGAGCAGCCTTGGGAGCTCACAAAATCCTGGGCTATTGACAATTTGATGCATTAACAGTCTTGAACTTTGAAGCACTGCCCACCTGCAGGTAAAGGCTGGAAGTTGAAAAAATGTGGGCAATCTAGAGCTTTGGAAGGAAACCTCTTCTAACGCAATTTACGCTGAAGCCTTCGGGACGTCCCAAACAACATTGGAATCGGAATTGGGGATCTCATTATTTGGATGCCAGGTGCCTATTGTACGGCGTTCCATACTTCTGATTAGTCTGACGGTGAGTCTTCTTTCATTGGTTTCTTGGTGCAGCTTACTCCACTTATTGACCCCTCGCAAGACTAACCTTATGTGGATTAGCCCTTGTGGCAGTGTTAAATCTTATCACGGCCCGGCGTCAAAAATCTCCGCTTTCGGTTAGCCTTGCGAGCTGTGGATTCAGCTCGGCATGTTTGTATTATCTGCTCCTAAAATTTACCAACTTCTAAGGCTACTCTTATATTCTCCACCGACCACATCATACCCATGCATGACATCTAAGGCCTCGGAGACTACAATATGAATACTAAAAATCACCACAGGAAACCAAATAAGTAACTAGAAGCTGTTCCCTTAGAAGTCTCAGCTAAAAGATCTTCCGAGGCTAGTTTGATACATAAATTTTAGGACAGAACTAATTTCATGAAACACTTCTAAATACCTACTAGTACGCTTAAGATGCAGCTACAAAAGTCATATAGTGGCACTATACGCTATCCCAAACGGGAATCACATCTGATGTCAGAAGTCATGCAGACCCATCAACGCTCATATACTAAAATGAAGGGTCGAACCTTGGCGCCTATCAGAAGTGAGAAACTACCTGTATTACTCTGAGCCTTAATTCATCCGAGTCCCGATTCCTAATTCCAAATTGTCAAAATTAACCATTGGCGTTTGATCTTTCCATCATTGAGATAAATCAGAAATTTTAAGCTAAGCCCCTTCTTTTAGTGCTCTGCAGGTGCCGCTGTGCTCTGCTCTATGAAGGATTCAGCTTATTGTATGATGGACTCCTTAATACGACAATTCTCATTGGAATTTTGCCATTGTCTATGGCCATGAAGCTTGCAATTACTATAAGAATGTATATAGTCTCATGGCTAGCGGAGCGTCCATTTCGAGGTTGAAGGAGTGAAGTAGATTATGGGCGACTGTTCAGGTGAACCATCGCAAGATTTAAATCTAAGGTCTAGAGCTATAGAATAAACAACGCAGCACCGCCCACTCAAACCAATCCATGGCAGCCATGTTTCAAAAATAAACTCGACCAGCCGCAACGACACTATAGTGGACCCCTGTACATCGCAATGAGGCCCGTCCGTCCGCTCAATCTCACTTACATTGGTATGGAAATCTTGGAGCCTCGATGTCGATCTGAGGAGCTTTGGATCCTTGTAAGTGAGGGCTGATTTTATGGGGCCTCCAGAGCTGGACCATCTTTGACATATAAAGCACCCTTTCCTTCTGGACTTTCTTCCATAGATCATCAATCATTGCGATCTAGCCCTGAACCATCCAGGTATCTGCCTACTTCTCGATCAGACAACATTAGAATCCTCTTCTTTTGTACTTCAACATGACTACCGAGATCGACCTAAATGCTGGCTGTTTAGCCTATAACGAGTTGTACGAGACTAAATATGGCCTTACGACTCAATATGGCTATGTCCCATCACAAGGCGCAGGAATTGCATTCTGTGTTCTCTTTGCTTTGACGATGGCCGCTCACATCGTTCAATTTTGCTGGAAGCGGACATGGTGGTGCAGTCTCTTTGCCATTGGAGCAATGGGTAAGTATCTACTCAACATTCCAATCCGGGACCAATCTAACTCGTTACCAGTGGAACTACTCGGCTGGGCTGGTCGCCTTTGGGCTGCTGAATGCCCTTATAACAGCACTGCATTCATGATTCAAATCTGTACATTGATCATTGGTCAGTTCAACCCTTGAAAACCTACCAATATCATGAGTTCACACTGACGACCTCTATTTCAAACAGCCCCAACCTTCTTCACTGCAGGAATCTACGTTCTTCTCGGTCGATTGATCCGACTTTTTGGCCCAGAATCCTCTATCCTCACCCCAAAGCTGTACCTATGGATCTTTTGCACATGCGACATCATCTCACTAGTCGTACAAGCCGCCGGTGGTGGTCTGGCTTCATCAGAGTCTGGCGTGGAAGGCGGTAACACCAAGCCTGGAACAGACACCATGGTAGCAGGAATTATATTCCAGCTAGTCTCCATCACCATCTTCATTGGCTTTGCTGCAGACTTTATCCGACGTGTCTCACGCATGGGCCAGTTGAAGAAACTCACATCGGGTACAATCTTGCCCCTTACCGGTGCCATAGTGCTGTCTGTTGCTGTCATCTATGTTCGGAGTATTTACCGTGCAATCGAGCTTGTTCAAGGATGGTCGGGATTCTTGATCACTCATGAGGTGTACCTTGTTGCTATGGATGGTGCTATGATGGTCATTGCGGTTGGAGTGTTCAACATCTTCCACCCTGGCTGGCTGTTGCCGAATGATGTGGAATATCATCTGCCGAAGTTCCAACCTTCCCTCGAGTTGAAATAATGGGTTTTTGAAGTTTGAACTTCATTTATTGTTATTTCAAGCGTTCATTTTGCAATTGATACCTTAGATGCACATGCATATAGTCCCCATTTCAAATGTTTTTTGTCGCAGCTTGCTATTCATTTTCACTACAAGGTTCCAAGTTTCTTTCCAATTTTTATCTATACATAAGCACTGGGTAGGTCCGTATTCTGGTCGAAATGGACCGTTGTAGGTAGAGTTGCACTTGGTTTGCCTGCAGAGTTCTTTAACGCGACCTCACGAGGTTGGGACACATTTACCTGTAGGATGTCTTTCACGACAGTAAAAACATTTGATCGCTATGCTAGATTCAAAACTCAAAAAATCCTTCTGTAAAGGCCAGTATGTAGGCCAAAAGGACTGGGGATGTGGTTGTTGTTCTTGCTTGAATTTCTCTTGCACAAGACAAAAATGATTTCTCAAAATCGTATTCAGTCATCATAGCACCTTCAGTAAACCTATGGCCTAAATTTTTATTCCCAGGTTTCTTATAGACAGCCAATATGGGTTGTTGTATGGGAAACCGTAGTAAAAAGATCTTGACTCTTGATCAACATCGATTGAATGACGTGTTTTGTTGTGATGACGTTATGTTTTGATATACTCAAGGCCTCAAATCCACAACCTCTCTTCTCTACCCGCGACCACAAGGGTCACCAAGCAATGAAAAAAAAGCATGAGAGCGATGAAATCAAAATTTTGGGGTAAAAAATTCCCTGGCCACGTGAGCCAGGAGCAGTCAGGTTAAAAATTTTCAACCAGCAAAAACATAATCTCGGATTCCTCCTCACTGATATATGTAATACCCTTGCACTAGGATGTTTGAAGAAGAAAGGAGACTCGAAAGAGCGACTTGGGAGAAGATATAGGTCTTAGTAGCGAATCCGCTAGTCCGTATTAGGTGAATAGTCATCAGATCACGGGGTGATAATAACAAAGTTAGGTGCGGATGACGATAAGATGCATGTCCTGGTTGATTTGGACTTCAATTTCATACTAACACATAAGGAGGATACTGCTCACCAACATTTGACCGAAAGACTTAAATAGACCTGTTTGGTCCGCAAACTGAAATCCATTGAAGTATCACATATCACCTCAACAACGATATCAGATACTGCATACTGCGTATGCCCAAGAAGGAATCACTCGCATGCCTTTAGCGATTCAATAGATATAACTACTTTGTATGTTCAAGAATTTCATCACCCAGTTTCTTCGGCACTTCGATCGTAGACGAGCCTACATTCGTTATGGTTCTGGGTATGACTGATGGAGTAGTTGAGCTGATTGATCCATTGAGGAGTATTAGCCCTTACTTAACTAGTATCTAGGTATGTAGGGATTCGATGTACTAGTAGATACTAGGCCTCAAGAGTTACAGCAGAGCATAACTTTAATTCAGATAGCCAATTACATACTACATAAATGTTGCAACCTACATAATTCACTTCATCCCTTGCAGTAAGTAATCAAACCAAAGCGGTGAAGAATCCTCGCTTAGCTAGCACCTCCCCTATTTAAACCTCCCGGCCCATTTTCCCTTCCTCTCTTTTCTTTCTTCTTCATACTTACCTTGTTTGGGTGGCTGCGCTCATGTATGCAGCTTAACCACGACTCGGTCTCCACATTGCACTACGTGGATGATCAGGTCGTCCAACGGCTTTCGGGTCTTTGGCAGGCGGATTCTTTGGCACATATAATTCCATTTTATGGGGTTCTTTTTTTCACCAATACTTGAGTCAGTGATTCGAGGTTGGAGAAGAGGTGAACCTGTTCAGACAGGTCGTGACAAGGTTATAATCATTGTCATCCATCAAACTTGAGCTGCCGGTGGCTTCTGAAAATAGTATACAAGGATAGCGCCGAGCTGGCAAGAGCAAGCAGTCATTCCAGAATTCAAAAAGAGCAATGTGTATCCAAAATGATGCCTGTCATTCCATTCGATGAACTTCCATCACCAATTAGAATGATGACTAATCCTAATATCTGGCGCCACAGCCGCAGAAAAGTGGCTCAGTATCTGTGTCATGTGCACACCCGACTCGTAAAAAACGAGTCGGGTGTGCTTCACCGGTTCTGCCAATTTCACCGGTTCTGCCAATTTAAAATATTATTTTACTCTCTCTATTAATTCTGCTTTAAATACAATTCTGCTGCATCTGTTTAAAATATAGTACATCCCTTTCCATCGCCTCCAATATTTGGCCATTTCCCCCTGAATTGGCTCCTGAATCTGCTCCTGAACCTGCTCCTGAACCTGCTCCTGAACCTGCTCCTGAACCTGCTCTTGAACCTGCTCCTCGGCCTGTTTTTGAGCTTTTAGAGCTTCTTGGGCCTGTTTTTGTAATTTTTTTTCTAGTTGTAACTCCTCCTTGGTTTTCCTGATTTTCACAAAGCGTTTTATATGGTGTAGGTTTAATACACCAGTCTGCTGGAGGGGTGGTTGGTTAAGCTGTCGTTTGGTTTTAGAGCGCCGAATTGGTTCTTGCGCAACCCTAATATTCTCAACCGTAATCTTAAGATTTCGATACTCTTCTTGGATCAATTGGGAATGGCGAGTAAGATATTTAAGACCCCTTTAAACCCTTAGTTTGAGGAGGTCTATATCAATATGCTTGATAATCTTCTCTTGGTTCATCTGAAGTCGTACTAAGGTTTTTGGCGGAGTATATTCAATACTAGAGGAAGAGAGTGGTAGAGATGGTGTGCGTTCATCATTGTGTTGACGAAGAGGACCTATAAACCATATTGTTATGGGATCGTGCCTACGTTCACGTCCATTCTACTGAGCTAAAAGACTATAATGATTTCGCTCTCACGAAATCATACTTAGGCTCTACTTGTATAGTGCCACTCTTGATCCTACACTAAACATCATTTGTCAGGTGTTCTTAACCTATGACACCTCACTAGGTTGAAAACCACACTCATCAAAGTTATAGATTAACCGCGAAGGCATACCACGAAGCAGATCATACCAATGACCTATCTTAGCTGGATTTTTAGCCATCATTCGCTTAGAATCCTTGACTTTCTGCTTCTAAGGACCTAGTTTTAGACCTTTAGGAAGACGCTTAGTAAAGCGATATACCCAATTTGGCCCAACAGTTCTAGTATCCTTAGTATCTTCAGAACTAGAATCTTGAAGTAGGCGATTTGCCCACATCTCAACCTGTTTTGGTGTTGGTGGCATACGCCAATCAGTTAGCTGGGTAATTCAGCGTACTAAAATCTCCTCCTGGATATCGGTAAAAACCTTATTGACTGGTTTTTGTTGAGTTTTCGCGGTCGCATTGGTTTTAACGCGGTTATGGAGAGTACGTCGATTGACACCAAATTCGCGCGCAATCTTAGAGATATTTGGGTTTTTTTCGCGTTTGGCGCATCAAAGGCCTTAGAGAGATGGGCCTTAGTCGATTCAAAGGTTTTAGGCATGGTGGGTGGGAGATATTGGGTAAAATAGAATGGAATGTGGAATTGGAAGAACCGGTGAAAAAAAAAAAATTGGCAGAACCGGTGAAGCACACCCGACTCGTAAAAAACGAGTCGGGTGTGCACATGACACAGATACAGCTGGCAAGGCGTTTATGGACTTTCTATTTGAAAACTGTACTTGAATCCGAGATCTGTAACCGGAATGATAAAAGATCAAGCTAATTGATTGATACATGACCGATATATGACAGACGTCTCATTTCAATATCTTAATATACAGTAGTTGCAATTCTACGGAGTACATCCGACGAACCTTGGAAAGAAGTGATGAATAATAAATAAAATTCTAAGTAAACTCGTTCACCACCATAAAAAAGCACTCAACACCTTGGAACCAAACCAATAAGTCAAAGTCTCAAGAGAAATATCGAATGAAATATAGAAAGATAGAAATTAAACACATAAAAGTCATAAAAAGCAGTATTTTTGCCGCTTGCATTCATATTAAGCGGAACCCAGGTACTTGAGGACAGACTCGCGCTCCTCAACAGGCAACATGGACAAAACCTGCTGCACACCGCGCAGACCACCCTCCTTGTTTCCAATGAGCAGGGAGGCGACTTCGGCAGCGATGCCGTCGGTGCGGAGAGACTCGACCTTGCTGTGGACCAGCTTCTTGTTCTCCTCGTACCAGGTTGCAACCTTTCGGTCGTCGTTCTCGACATCGTCGTCCAGCAGGCCCGTCCAGGCGCGCAGGTTCTTGAGGTGGATTGTGTTCGGAGATTCGACGACTGTAGGGGCAGGGGCTGAGGTGGGGATTGCACCTTGGGCAGCCGTGCGGGGCGCTGGGTTTGCGTTGGCGGTTAGCATGCGCTTCACGATCATTTGCTCGCTCAAACGGCGACGCAGGCGCCAGTAGAAGAAGCGACGGGCGTTCTGCCAGCGCAGAGGCTTTCGGATGACACCCTTGGCTACCATGCGGCCGGCACGGTCGTGCAGGTCAGCGAATTGGAGGGCGATCTGCAGGTAGACGGGGAGGAGGGTTTCCTCGCGCTGGGCCATCTTGGTCTTGATCTCCGACAGCTGCTCCTTGCTGAGGGACTTGTCCTCCAGGGAGCGGCGGAGCTCGCCGTAGGTGGCGTCCAGGCGGGCCATGGTGTCGAGTTGCTTCTCGCGACGGTACTTGATGTTTACCATACCCTCGGGCTCAAGGACACCACCACGGGAATCCTCGTCGGCGTACATCTCCATCTGCTCGGGGTTGATGGTGGGGTCGACGACGACCCAGGATCCACCACGAAGCTCTCCGAAGGGGGGAATGTAGACGAAGACGGGCTGCTCGTACTTAGTGAGAGCGTCGACAATGTACGAACCGTACTTGAGCACCTCGTTGTACATGTCGCGCTGGCCACCAGAGAAACCACGCCAGTTGGCAAGGATCATGACAGGCAGCTGCTCACCATTGTTGAAGTCACGCAGAGCCTGGGCGGTCTTGAAGGCCGAGTTGGGGTACCACACACCACCGGCCTCTTGGGAGATCATCTCCATGGAGTCGGGGTTGGCAGGGTCAGCCGGGGTGATATTCTCCACAGCACGGGTCTCAACAGCGATAACACCCATTGGGATGCCGCCGAGGCGGGCACGACCGACGACAACGGTGCGGGCCCAGCCACCGAGAGCTTCCTCGAAGGAGTCCTTGTCGAACAGACCGGGGAGGAATCCCTCCTCGTCCTGCTTACCGTTGATGAGCCAACGGACATCGTAGGTCTGCTTGGCAGGGGGGTAGTAGGCAATGTCACGGTCCCAGTCATCGGTCCAGGGGCGGATGGGGATCGGGGCATTCTTCTTGTCGGGAACGTAGGACATCCACTCGACAATCTTTTGCACACCTTCAAAGTCATCATTGGCAGTCATGTGCGAAACACCGTTGTTGTACATGATCTGAGTGCCACCAAGCTGCAGGTTGGAGGTGTAGACCTCGCGACCAAGCAGCTTGTTGATGGCAGGGGCACCAGTCAGGATGATGGGTTGACCCTCGACCTGGATAGCACGCTGGCCGAGACGGACCAGGTAGGCACCGATACCAACGGAACGGCAAGTAACTAGGGTGATGGTGAAGATGTCCTCATATGCCTTGGAAGTGGCGCCAGCAATCAGACCAGAGCCCTTCAGACACTCGACACCCAAGCCGTCCTTGGCACCAATGATGGTGGTGATCTTGTGACGCTCTTCACCATCGTCGGTGATGAGTTCAGTCTCAACCTCCTTCTTCTTGCTGGCGTCGAACTTGGCCTTGGTCTCGGGGGTGAGGTAGAGGTACTTGAAGCCAGCCTCGGGTCGGGCAGGGTCATTCCAGGCAACAGAGAAGTGGGGAATCAGCTCATCGGCAACACCGATACGAGCACCGGAGTTGGCAGACAGGTAGATACGGGGAATGCCAAGCTTGCGAGCGAGCTCTGTGCACTTGTGGAAGAACTTGTCTTCCTGGGGACCGAATGAACCAATCTGGAAGGTGATGTCGTTGGCAACAACGATGAAGCGACGGCCACGAGGATACTCAGGGGTACGGGCAGTGACCAGCCAACCCACCATACCGTGGGTGTTGGTACCAGGCTCGCGGTTAACCTCAACAAGCTCATCGGTGTCGTCAAGCACCAGCTCATTGTAGTCAATGCATTCCCCAACGGCAGGACGCTGGGAGGCCAGGGAGGGGATATTGTCACCGATCTTGGTCCAGCTGTTCTGGAAGGCCTGGCGGAACAGCTCAGGGAAATCGTACACGTACTGAGTTCCCATAAGGTGAGCCTTGTAACGCTTGGGCTGGAGCCACTCCTTGGTCGGGTAAGGGGTGGAGACAGGACGCATGTGCATGGAGCCCATCTTGGTGGTGCCACCAATGCTCTGGAAGATCCACTCGCCCTTCTCGGACTTGCGCTCAATGTACAGCTCAACCTGGATGATGAATCCATAGGTGTTGCTGATGATGACACGCAGAGGGTAAGGTATGCCAGTTGTGGGATCAGTGCAGAGAATACGGATTTCAGCGCCGGTAACACGCAGGCGCCACAGGCGGCGACCGAAGCGGTCCAGGAAACCAGCCAGAGCCTGCTCAACATCGGTGGGCTGCAGGTTAAAGACAGGAGAGAAGTTGATGAAGATGTGATTAAGATCAGAATTGTTGTTACCAATAATCTCGAGAGCATCCAGAATATCATTCATCAAGCGATCAGCCTCAGAAATCAAGTACTCAGCAGTAGGAATGTCGTCACGGAGGCGACCAGGGCGGACCACTGCACGGATGAAGTAGCGCTTGTCAACGGCCTTGTCATTCTCAGGACCCTTGCCAATAGCACTGTAAACGTGGATGTTGCGGTTCTCAGTGAATACGGGGTTGATCTTGAATTTGCTGAGACGGCCAAGTTCCAGCTGGAAGGCCAGAGCGGGTTCGCTGTGACGGATACTCTCATCCTCCTCGAAGAGAGGTCCACGGAAAGTGAAGTAACCAGGGTAGACACCCTCTTTTCCGCAGATGAAAGTAACACGGCGAATGCGACGGGAGACAAGCTCTTCACGATTCTCGGCAAGGAGGCTCTGCATCTGAGCAACGATCTGGTTATCGTCCTGTTCCTCGATGTCGCGAATAGCGATGTTCAGGACACCGGTGAGCTCCTCATTGTCGACCTTGGTGGAAGGACGACGCTTGCCTTCGAGGTTGGCCATCAAACCCTTGACGGGGGCCGAAGCGTGAGGGAAAGCCTCCAGAACCTTGGGGAGATGCTCTTCAACATCGTCCAGGTACTGAACGGGAAGAATAGCACCCTTGCGGATGGGGTCGTTGTCCACATCCAGAGTCAGGTCACCCATGGAGTTGATCCGCTTGAAGGGGTTGGACTCAGCGGTGGGAGTGGCAGGTGCGGAGGGGTGAGTAGTGGTGGAACCAAACTCAGGCTGACCGAGCTTGCCGAGACAGAAGTCCCAAGACAAAAATGGTGATTCGTTCTGAGCATTGTAGTCAATGCCCTTCAGGGTGTAGGCACGGTAAGAGCGGCGCACGTAGACCTCAAGAGCAGCGAGAGTAACCCAGGGGTCCTGGTGGATGAAGAATCGAGGGAGCACATCGAAGACGGTGTACTTGGAATCAACAACCTCCTTCAGGACTCGAGAATCGGGCTCACGGTGCTCCCAGCCAGTCTCACCGTAGCGGGACTCTATGACAGAAGAGCGCAGAATGTGCTCCATCTGGGACAGGCGCTCCTCGAGCGATGGCATGGCACACTGAATCAGGAGCTCACGAGCCTTGAGGGTGACCTTGGCGGCAGCACGAGCTTCAAGATCAGTAAGCTTCTTCAAGGTAGGCTTGAAGTACTTGCCAACATCGCCAAGCTGGGGCTGGTTGGGGCGGTACATGTCCAGAATAGCGAGGACCAGGTTGTTCTTGGATCCAATGCGGCTATGGGAGAGGACAGTGTGAACGACCTTGGCAAGGTCTTCCTTGTTCTCTTCACGGAGCTTGAGGATAACATCCTCATCACGCTTGGTACCAGTAGAGAAGAGCTTCTCAACTTCGTAGTACTGCTCCAGCAGACCGATGAAAACGTTGTATTCGTTGATCTTCAGACCCTCCTTGAACTTTTCGATGACAGTAGTCAAAGGCAGGAGAGTGGTTCGAAGGATATCGGCATCAGCAGGGTTGACATTCTCCTCGATGAATCGGGAAAGGGTCTTCTGGAGCTGCTTGGCAGGGAACTCAGCCTGGCGAGACTTGGCCTTGTCGACGATTGTCTGGAGCTGGGTATCCAGCTTCTGAGGCATACGGGAGTGCAGGGCCGATGACTGGGCATTCCATTCACCGTAAGGAAGGTCAGGGTTGCGCAGGACATCAACAAGCTCTTTCAGGGTGGCACCCATGATCACCTGGTTGTCGAAACCGCGAAGAATGTTCTCCAGGATGGTGTGAAGCAGGCTGAAGCGCTGGGGAGGCTTGTTACCGACAACGGTGGGAGAGCCGAGATCTGGAAGTTGACCTGTGAAGGTCTGGGCGTGCTTCACACGAGAGGGGTCATCCAGAGAAATGATACCGAGGATATCACCAGCCTCAAGGGTAGCTCCGGGCTGCTTGATCAATTGCACGATACCAGCCTCCTGGGAAATGAGGGGCATGTACATCTTCATGACCTCAACCTCAGCGAAGGGTTGACCAGCAGCAACGTGCTCGCCGCTCTCGACGGTGAACTTGACCAGCTTACCGGGAGAAGGGGTACGGAGCTGGGTGGGGTCGTTCTCCTGCTCGAGAAGACAGGTCTTGCCATCGACACTAAGACGGGTGGCAGCAGCCTCCTCCTTCCAGTAGACGTTGTGACTACGACCACTAAGCAACACCAGCAGGCCACCGTCAGCCAGGGCACGGACGCCAACGGAGCACTTGGAGCCGTTGATGAACAGGTGGTAGCTGTCATGACCGGCGCGGGTGGCAGTGAACTTGTAACGGTTACCCTCGTAGATGAAGTCGATAGGGAAGACAGTCTTCAGGATGTCCTTTCCAGGCACCTGACCCTTCTCTAGACTCTTACGGTACTCCTCAATGCCTTCCTCGCAAGCGAGGTGGGCCTTAGTGACGGCACCGCAAATGACGGCAATGATGGGGTCGGGGCGCTCGGCAGTCAGCTTCTTAGAAATGAGCTCATCGAGCCAACCAGTGGTGATGGTGTTATCCTCGAAAGCGGGAGTCTCCAACAGCTTAATCAGGTACTCAACGGTGGTGCGGAAATCACCACGAATGCTCAGTTCCTTCAAGGCAACAACCATGTGCTTACGAGAAGCAGAACGGTTCTCGCCATAAGCGAAAATGTGACCAAACTGACTGTCTGAGAAACTGTGGATACCACCAGAAGAACCGACGGAGAAGTAACCCCAGACGTTGGACGAACTACGGAAGTTCAATTCGTGCATGGTACCACCAGAGGGTTTGAATCCCTCGCCAGGATCTTCGGAGGTAATACGGCAGGCAGTAGTGTGGCCCTTGGGCTGGGGGCGACGCTGAGTCTGCAGGCTCTCCTCGTGGGAGAAGTCAAAGTCGATCTCCGAAGAAGTGTTGGGGTCAACACCATACAGAAGACGGATATCGCGAATCTGGTGCAGGGGAATACCCATGGCAATCTGGAGCTGGGCGGCGGGCAAGTTGACACCAGAGACCATCTCAGTGGTAGGATGCTCGACCTGGAGACGAGGGTTCAGCTCGAGGAAATAGAACTTGTCGTCAGCGTGCGAGTACAGGTACTCCACGGTACCAGCGGATACGTAGCCGACCAGACGACCCAGGCTAACAGCAGCCTTCTCCATGGCGTTAAAAGTGATGGGCTTGGCAATAGTGACGGGAGCCTCCTCAATAATCTTCTGGTGACGACGCTGGACAGAGCAGTCACGACCAAACAGGGAAATGTTGTTTCCGTACTGATCAGCCAGCAGCTGGACCTCCAAGTGGCGGGCGTTTCCAGCGAGCTTCATGACGAAAATGGGAGAACCGGGGATCTCGTTGGCGGCGGCATTGTACAAGGTGATGAAGTCCTCCTCCTTCTCGACCTTACGAATACCCTTACCACCACCACCTTCAGAGGCCTTGATCATGACAGGGTAACCAATTTCCCTGGCCTTGATCAAACCCTCTTCGGGAGAAGCGGTACAGCCGAGAGTGTAGACATGATCAGGCACGGTCACGATACCTTGATCATCAACCACGACCTCATCGACACCAGTTCCAGACCACGGGATACAGGGCACACCAGCATGCTGTGCAACAATAGTGGAAGAGATCTTGTCACCTAGCGAGCGCATGGCAGAGGCAGGGGGTCCAATGAAAATGATCTTCTTAGGCGAAGCAGCCAGGGACTCGGGTAACCGAGGGTTTTCGGAAGCGTGACCCCAACCAGCCCAAACGGCGTGGACATCCATTCGCTCGGCAACATCGACAATGAGCTCGACGTTGGCGTAATTATTATTATTTGTTCCACCGGGAACTTCGACGTATTGATCAGCCATACGGATGTAGTCAGCATTGGCTTGCAGATCCTCCGGAGTAGCCATCACGGTGAATTGAATAGCACGCTCATTTCCGAAGACCTCATAGGCCCATTTCCGCACGGAACGAATCTCCTTGACGGCAGCAATACCGTTGTTGGCGATGAGGACCTGTAGATGACAATCATTAGCTCATCTCTCATCGCCTCTTTTTCAACTGCTACTCACCGAGGAAATGACGGAGTGACCGCCATTCTTGGCCACAAAGTCCTTCACATCACTAGGGGCAGCAGCTTCCAAGTGGTTGCCACCGATAAAATGTGAAGGGAGATTGTGCTTAGCAGCGTTAGAGCTACCGTGGCCATTTGTGATACCCATGATGTAGGTATATAGATCAAATTCGATTTTTAGCTTCCCATGCAGGGTTCAAATTCGGGGATTAAACAGCACAGCTGGAGAAGTGAGATAGAGTAATGTACAGGGAGTGGCGAGGAACCCCGGGAAGAATTGGCGAGTTTGGGATTGAGTTGTGAGGAGTTGTGAGGGAGGAGGTTGAGGTAGGAGAAAAGGATGGAAATGTCAAGAAGGTCTTTATCTGCAGTGTGAAAAACGATCAGAGAGTGAAACGGTGCTCGGTCACATAAAATCGACGGAGGGGGAAAAGCAAAATAAGAGGCGAGGGAATGTAATCGCAAACGGATACCAAGGATAACACGGTTGCAATAGTAATTGAATAACTCACCGGGAAACCACCAATAACCCGTAGAATCTATGAGAATTGAAAAGTAAGAAAAAAAATAGGTGTAGAGGCCAAATCCACTAAGAGGGTATTAGTATATTTTCTTTTTTCTCAAATAAAAATGATGAGAAAATGAAATTCCGAGGTCCCACCGGAGTGGAGAATTCCCAACCGGGACAGGTACCGATACATAGTCAACAGTATGGTAAAGTACCTCAGTTTCCCCAACTCTCTGGACTTTGTTGGGCCGGGTTCCACCGTCCCTCTCACAGCTACAGCTTCCCTACTTCCTTAATGTCCCACCATTTCTTAATGTTAGATCCATTTCTTCTATTTTGATCCAATAATATCTCCGAATTTAAAAGTAGATAGCTTTTAATCTTCCAAGGCTAGAACCTACCCTTTTCGTATACTTTATATCATATGTACTGTGACCTGGCATATGCGTTTAGGGCTAATATCACTCCGGACTATTCGGACCTCCAAACCCTATAATTAGCTCGTAAAATTGGATCTGATGAAAAGATGAAGTGTCCCAAGCTCCAACCCAACCAATCTATCTTCCATCCAGGTCTGTGCAGACGTTTACGGTACTTGAGCCAATTGAAGCTATTTGAAACGTGGGGTTCATCCTTGTCCCCCGATCTCCCGGGGGTCAAGGCTCATTCGGGGCTTACATACATACGGGGTAGAAGTACTAAGATAAGAACTGATCCAATGAAAATAACATTCGTGGGTATTATGAAAAACTTTGAACGCCTCATCGCGAGGCCCAAAACAAAATAAATAAATAATCGGACGCTGAGACACAGCTTAGGACGCCTCGGAATCTATCCGGACTGAACCAAATGATCGCAAATAAAAAATATGGGAAAAACTTCATCTGAAACTATACAGGATCATGCGTAAATTTGGGTTGGAGTTGATGTGCAGGTCTAGCCATGCCCCATCATTCCAGTATATAATTCCGCAATATGGCAGTTGAGAATTAAACAAAATCCAGGGATGATTTGGAAAGAAAAAAAAAAGAAAAGAAACCCACCGCATATCCACGCCCGATGAAAAATAATTTGTTGATGCCCGAAAAAGTAAAAGGAGATGATTCTCTAGAAGGTCTCTCCTAGGTCGGTCTGCGTGTTTCGTTCGGGTGGTGGTATGTGCCCCGGGCCGATACTTGTCTTGAAGCTCCGGGGTGTGGGAATGGCGGAGAACCCGCTAGGTGTACGCTTCTTCAGCCCCGGCGTCGTCGAAATAGATGGCCGCCGGAAGTCCAAAGGAATGCGAGATGTAGGTGGAGGAGATTGGTCGTGATCTTCTTCAATGTGCGGCATGCTTCCATTTGAAGAGGCTTGTCCAGCATTGTTACTGAGAGAAGACCGAGGTCGTCGACTCTCAGTGACGGGATTAATGGAGTAGTGACCCAGGGGAGTCTTCGCCCCGGGGCGACTCGAGCGACTCTCCGGTCGTACAGGCACTCCGGAGTGTACACTCTGGCTGAACGAACTGCGACTAGAGTAGCTCGTTCGGCTACTTGGGCGACTATCACGAGCCCCATATGTTGTGCGACTCTGCGCGAGGTATGACGGAGTACCACCTTCGCTGTTTTGCACTGAAGACCCAAAGCTGCTGCCACTCAGACGCTTCCGTGAGTGTGTCCGGGCCGTGATGGTGGCCGCAGCGGGGCTGTCTCCGGCGATGGATCCACTACGTGATCCACGAGAGGAAGTATCTGAAGGTGCTGGAAGGCGAGACTTTGCAGATTGCACTCGTTCTTCAAGCCTCTGCATCTTTCCAATTAAACCGCGGATCTGATACAAGGACCCAGATTTGGGTAGCCCGAGTCCAAGTCCTGACATGCGTGGTGGGGCATTTGTGGTAGCCGCCCTCGTAACGCTAGTGCGAGACGAAATGGAGGGTGACCGACTGTTAGGGTGGGCGAGCGATGAGGCTCGTGAGTGGATGGGATGGGGATGGGGGTGAGAAGCTTGTGAGGGGCGATGTGGAAGTCTGGCATCGCGAAGGGTCCTGGAAGGCACCTCGGAACCTCCTGCTCTCGAGCGAGGGAAACTCGGAGTAGCATTGATCGACCTACGCAAGTTGGAGGAAGCCTCCGAGATGGGCGGCGAAGGAGGAGTGGCAGTAGAAGAAGACAGTGATGGCTTGGGAGGAGGAGTTGAGAAGACTGGCGAAGAGGTAACAGTGCTAGGGGACCGGTCAAAGATTTCTATCGTATGAGGGGTCGATGGGCTGCCATATAGGGGGACTGGCTTCCGGCGACGGAACCCGTGGCCACCCTCGGCTTGCCGCAACTTGTCTTGAACGATGTCGGCTTCAACCTTGAGATCAGACAGCTCATCGCGAAGACGCTGATTCTCAATCCGTAGCCCTTCACGCTCCTGTTCTCCACTCCTCATCTCATCCTCCAGCAGCACTTCTCGTTCAATAGCCATGTTGAACTTGGATTCCATGTCTTCCAAGGACGAGGTAGTGTTCCGGGCTTGTCGTTCATAGTCATCGTTGGCAACCTCAATATCACGCAATTTCAACTGTAAAGTGCGGTTTGTGTCACGTAGAGAGGTGATCTCCTTTTGTAGAGTGGTTTGCGCAGAGTTGGCTTCGGCTTTAGATTGCTTGTATTTCGTCTGCGGTGATAGTTAGTTTTTAGTGCACCACGACAACGAATGATCTGGATAAATATCACCTTCCATTCCTCTGCTTCATAACGCAGAGAATCGACCTTTTCTTTCAACTTACGCTCCCGTTTCTCTGAGGCTTCAATATCCTTCTCCAGCTCCGCCTCCAGCTCTCGACTGGATGTTTGAAAGTCCGAGAGTTCGGATTCTAGTTGCTCGTACTGAGCCTTGTAGTGTGCAAGCTCATCTCGATAGGAACTGCTGGTGTGCTTTCGCTCAGAAGGCACTTCATCTGCGGCTGGCATCTTCCCACGTTGGGCACCGGTCGATGGGCCGCAGAGAAGACGTCCACAAGATCCGCAATCGTAAAAATTCCTCGCGGGTAGAAATTATGAAAGGCCTCCCTGAGCGCTCTCAGTCACCCAGAGAAGTATCTCAAATGTTCATGTGGCTATGGGCGATCGGACACAAGACCGGTGCCTTATTGATACGTTGTTGATAAGTGAGACTCCGAGACGGAAATGACTAACGATAGCTGACTCATCTTATCACGTGGATCGCGTTAGATGGGTAGTCTCCACGTGACAGGTGGGGCTTGTACTCTTTTGGACTTGTACTGAATTTACTCCAAGTGTCGCACTCTTCTTTTCACATCATCCATGATATAAATGCAGAATACGAATTCCTGCAGCTCAAGATCTCATTATGGAGTCTAGCCAGCAGCATGACTTCGTATCTATCTCGACACGTTCAATTTTGACCACGGTCCAGAAAGCAATACGAATGAAGCTACAAACTATCAACGCACTAGTTCTAAGCCTAATGATGCGGATAATTCCATGAAGATCTTTCTTGAAGAGCTAGGCTTTGAGAGCTAAAAACAAATCTGGCAGACCTGGAATAGGGGGATGGAGATAATTTTAGATTTTGGGAAAGGGGGATAGAGATAAGGATAGATCCCATTATATGACGTAGTTGAGGCACCCATCCTGAGTATCACATAACGTATGACATTTAATGTTTTCAAATTTCCATACATAATTAATAAAATTTACTATCTACTTAGTAATTTTATATGTAAATCTCATACCATTACCTCTACTTATATGTATCTTTGAGAATGGCCTACTCATTGTCTCTGCAGTCATAGAGTGCCGAATAACGCCAAGTAGGTATTGACATTGACTAAAAAGCCTCGCCACTGATACTCAGCTACTGGAATCGCAAGATAGTCCTTGGAAGCTGCTGTCATTCTTGGGTACTCATGCTTATAAGTATTCCACCATAATGAAAATAATCGATTTCACCAGGATCCGCCCTGACCAGTGCAGTTGGTCTTTTTTACATATTTTCAGCGATAAAGAACACATGTGATTTATACACTTTGATAGTAAAACTATAGAAAACCAGATTCAAGCGCTATTTAGACTGTGATATCAGACTAAGGGTTCACTTTACACAGGCATTGGATGTTTGGGACTCTATAGGTAAGTCACTCCAGGGAAGAAATTTACAGACCTGGATCGGGATCCTGACGGGTCGATCTGCACCAAAAAAATAAAGATGAAGAAAAGCGGAGAGACTGGAAGATCCAGAAGCCGGTAAACTTAACTCTGTTTTTGCGGGTTAGATTAGTAGGGACTCTCACGATGGAAGGTGAAGGTTTCTTATGATTAGATCGGGTGTTGCTGGTACTACAGATTACAGAACCCCACTTAATGACTTACCTAGTAACCGGCCCCACTTTTTTAAACCCAAAAACAGGACCCTCACTTACGGAATGGAACAGGAAAGCGGTCTGCGGCAGAGCCGAGTTATCATCTATCTAGATGATATGTATTTAGTTACAGAATGGACTTTTACACACGTCTTCCCTTTCTTGACTCTCTACTTTCATTGGGCTTTCTTTTATGGTTATGGCTGGTTTTTCTTAGCCGACTCGACCTGCACGTCCCGACCGTGCTGCCTAGAGCGTTCCTCGTTTCACTAGGTACCTAGGTATCTTCTTCATAATCCAAGTAAACAATAAGACCTGGGCAACCATATGGCTGCCCGGGTAACTAGGTACTAGGTATAAATTATTTTAACTTCAAATTTAATTCTGTTACTATATATTTCTGACCAGATGTATGGTGCTCTTGGGAACAGTGACACCTTGATTCGTACAAGCACCCTATTTGACGAGGGATATTAATCAAATGATTGTTACGAGAACCCTCATGCAAATTGTCTTATTGCTTCAACAGAACCTAGAAATATTTATTAGTCGCTTCGCAGCACCTCATTTCCTCCAGGGGAGAATCGCACCAGTTCAGAACATTTTTGGAACTCCTAGAGAGATGATGAATTTTATTGGTCTGGTGCATCATGTTCATGTCTTGACTCATTTTTGCATTGAATACTGCCTTGAAAACTGCGTAACGCGCTATCCAGGAGAGCTACAATATCCTCAGGACTTCCGTATCTCAACATGGACTGAGGAGCAGCGAGTCATCTTCGGATTTTGGCATATCTTGTTCCAAATGTTCTATCACGATTTCTCAAATAGGGTACCTGGCGACACCAATTCTACTTATCACCTAAATTGGGATTGGTCAAATCATTCTACAGCGGGGATAAAGCGGCTCAGTTTTACGATACTTGAATTCATGGATAAAATTTCGAGCGATAAGCCATGGAAAAGCTTTTCAAAGCCATTTTCATTACCTGAAATTCGAGATGTAAAAGAACTTTGCCGAGTCTGTCAGTCTCCACCGTCATGTTTAGCCATTGCTCAGAATCTACATCTGCGTGATGTTATGCCCAAAAAAGTCTCATTAGCAGACGCACCAGCTGAATGGGAAAAATATATGATATCTTCCCATGATACAGAGCATTCATACGAGTACTACTTAAGATCCTCGCCAGATCTTGACCACGTCAGTCTTGAACCACACGACTTCATAGAATGGGACGAAGAGGATAGTGATGAAGAGGATGCTACAGCTCTCGATATATTTGTAGGGCTCCCTGTATATCATGTTTCGGTTGGTCGGTACCTTCTTCGTGCTTTCCCTGGTCTTTCACTTTCCTCTTTTTCTCAATATGCTCTTTCCTATCTTTTTCTAACTTCCCTCTAGTCAGCATAGCACAGTGTGCTTGCTTCTTCCCTCGTCCCAAAACCTGACTTTCCCATCTTCTGTCTTCCGTCTTCTCTCACCTCCACCACTGTGTGAGGCCTTGACAACTTGACAACTGGACTTGTGAGTACCATCTCTACCTTCTGCTCTGCCTTCTGTTGCTGACTTCCCTCCAGTTAGCATAGCACTATGTGCTTGCTATTGTCCTCGCCACAAAATCTGCCTTCCCGTCTTCTCTCACCTCCACTACTGTGTGAGGCCTTGACAACTGGAATTGTGAGTACCATCTCTACCTTCTGCTCTACCTTCTGTTGCTGACTTCCCTCCAGTTAGCATAGCACTGTGTGCTTGCTATTTTCCTAACATAACTCTGTGACGTCATGGTTATGACGGAAGTACCTCAGAAGAGATCGTTCGAGCCGAGCCCGCCTGGGTCTGCGAGGAAAAGAGTTTCAACTGTATTTCCTTTCCTGGTCCCACTTTTCCTAATGCATGATTCCTAACGAACTCTTTTCTCTGATTAGTCACAGCATCCTGTTATTTGGTACGATTCAGTCGTTTCAAAAAACATAAATCCAACTCTTGATGCCCGTCTCAAAATGATGTCCAGCATCAGCGATATCGATTTCCACGCGGAGAAAGAACTCGTCGCTAACGAGAAGGGCCGGGATCTCATGCATGAAATAAGAGATGAAATCCAGGATGAGCAAGATGGAGGACTCCAACGAAAGCATGTCGAAGAAGCTCGGTGTGGTGTCGGAGAACTTATATAAAGTCCGGAGACGGACGTTATCAGTATGGATACAGGACGCAATCACTGCAAATAACAAAAAACGGACCGACGGTATTCGTGTCGTGAACAACTATATTCATGGAGGAGATATCCTCATGGACTGCCTTGCTGCAAAGCGTTTCGTGCCTACAAGTTTTGAGCGCCTTCACTTCCCGACTTTATACGGGATGACACTAGAGCAGGCGCAAGAGCTTAAAGACGTAATGAGTCCGAAATCGATCGCTTTTTTGAATCGGATGGCTACAATACTACTTGACAAGAATCGGGTAAAGCTTTTGCCCGAAGACGACAAAAACGGATTCTGATTGTCAGTTTGTTAATTGAGAAAAGGTATGCAGAGGCAGAGAGCTTGGTCGATGAGGAGGAATAGTCTACCTAGTACCAATAAAATCATATCTCCAGGGCTTGATCCAATTTTTTCTATATATACACTAAAGAGTTTCCGCTAATATATCTCCCAACCAGGCGCATCTGCTGCATACAGCTCCAGCGCAGCTTTGGTCCCCATCCAGTTTAAGAGTCCGATAGAACTGGTCATCTTTTCAGAAACCAATCCAAAAAGGCCCTACAAAAGAGTCATCGGACTCTGCCAATGTTATCTTGAGCTGTTCTCGGCCACAATTGCAGTAGTTATGTGCAACATTGGAAATTACTGATGCGTGGTTGTAGCAGAGATGGCCGATGGCCCCCACTCAAGAAGAGGCCCTGACCCGTAACTTGACCCTATTTCTGGTTTCCTTTGAGTCTTTGACTCTGAGGCGAGGTGGCCCGGCTGATGAAAGCCATCGAGGAGAGAGAGGCGGAGGAGACATGAATCCCAGCCCGGGCCTGGAGTAGGGGAATCTTTGGTAGTGTGATACATATTTTGCTGCAGCAATTTCATGCCCAGCCTAATTGGTTCCAAGGTGGTGGCTTTCCAATCTTGAAATATTTGAAGACTCCTTTCACTTTAGTGTAGGTATGATCCTTTACTAGTAATCATTCATATCGGAATTGATAGAACTATGATTAATATCGAGGGTCTACCTTTCACCTTATTTGATGAACCCGGATAAAAGATTCGGGCGACGAGAAAAGACTTTACAGAGTTCAAAGGTCATCAAATCGATATGAGCCGGAAGAAAAACAACGATCAAAGGAGGCATTCACCTGGAACAATCGTGGAGTCAACATGGCTAGTACGATCCTCTGCTGTTCCCCACAGCTACACATAATAGCGAAGATGATCATCAAAGGCGAGACTGAAACCATACAAGAAGTTATTTGAGAGCCTGGTACGAGGTGAAGTGCCTATCAAACCACACAATACTTTTTATAGTGACCATGGGGGAAAATGGGTTAAGTCTATGACAGGTCCATCGACGCCAGAAATTAGGCAATCTTTCCTCTCGCGATGAAAATTCCTCGCCAAAAGAAAGCCCATTAATCTTGTCGTTTTGCTCCTTTTACTTTTGGCTCTGTTAATTTGCATCCAGCGCTAAACTATATTAGGCCATCACATGACAGCCAGATGTACCCTGTATTTTAAATGGTAATCCTGCGTTCCAATTTCTTAGTAATCTCCATAGTAATGAGAACACACCCGCCCCTCTGAATTAAATCTTCATTTTTAAAGCTATTTACATGCCTTTTAATGATCTGTTTCTGTGGTTTCACCCTGAGTTGTCTCATCCGTTCTTCTCCTCTTTGGCCTAGGCGCCCGGCCTGATCTTCTTGGCCCTTCATCCTCCGAAGCTTCCCACCCTGCCCCCCGTGCCGCCGATGCCGCCGATGCCTGAGATGCCTGAGATGCCTGCGAAGTCGCCCGTGATACCTCAACTTCCTGGTTCTCAGCTAGCATCTGCTGCTCGATGATCTCAAATTGAGATGGTGAGCGCTGGGTTGAGCGCTGAGAGATAGCCTGCTCAACTGAGCGGTAAAAAGACTCGCCGAATTCAGAGATAGGCGGTGGGAGGGGAGGGCATTGAAAATGATAGACATAATGAATATGGAGGGCAGATATAGGGAATTGGTGGTGGAATGTGGAATTGGTAACAAAATGTTCTCATTACTATGGAGATTACTAAGAAATTGGAACGCAGGATTACCATTTAAAATACAGGGTACATCTGGCTGTCATGTGATGGCCTAATATAGTTTAGCGCTGGGTGCAAATTAACAGAGCCCTGATATATTTATTCACACAAAAACTTACTAAGCGTGTCATAGGTAGAATTTGCACATACTCCCTGATTGAGATGATTGTGAAGCAGAAGAGAACTCCATACGATCGATCTTCTGGCCCTTATAGTATTTTCCTATGAGCTTAATGAAATTCTCCGTGCTTAGGAGACTTTACAGCCAGGACCACTCATCCGCATTCCGTACGAAGAAGTCGACATTACAGTTCGAGCCTCTGTCACCAGGTCTGCCCAAAACCACGTGCCCTAATGGAGCTTTGGCGGTTTCTCCGAATTTGCTGAGTGGAATGGCAGCTATAGTTTATACGATGGTTGCTGGATCGGACCCTCGAGCACAACAACATTACCATCTTTTCCTGTAGTGGCCTGACCTACATCTCCAGCATCTTCACCTTCTCCTTATTTAGTGTCTAAACTAACTACAGCCTAGTATAGTTCCGATCTATACCCACCATAAGCTATTATACCAACTTCGGTCGTACTCGGCGGCCTTGACCATGTACACCAGATGTTCGTAGACATGTTTATAAATAGAGAAACTTGCCCAAATGCCTAAGGTCCTAGCGATGCGGGCGTAGATCCTATCCGTTACTTCATGAACTTCTATGATGAGTACATTATCCCTCCCGAAATCACCGAGGCAAGAGTAATGGAATTCAGCCTCAGTTCAACTAGAGATTTTGGATTTCCTATAGCCGGAGCATCATCACACTTTAGCCTGTATGCACAATATAGCCTTGACTATCTAAAGTTAAGGATGATAGAAGGAAGCCGAAGAGCTTCCGGTGCAAGTGATGCACTCGCGCAGGCTTGCTTTTAGATCAGAGCATCATAATACTTTAGCCATTATCCATAATCTAGCCTAGACCTTCCAAATTCAGGGACGATGGAATGAAGCCGAAGAGCTCAAGGTACAGGTGATACATACGCGCAGGGAAATACTCGGTCCAGAACATCCCTCTACTCTGGGTCAGACAGACGCTAGGCTTCGTTGGGTTAATTTAAGGCAACGATATTTGTGGCCTTGAATATTAGGCGGTAAGGCTAACACGCAAATAGCTAAGTAAACTCGACCTCGATCAGCCGCGACGATCTGGATTCATCCAGGTTTGGGTCTCTGGGGTAAAATCGCAAAGTTCCGTGAGTTTTGGTCTCATTTCCTTTTCCCCATCTCTCCCCACATTACCCCCTTCGGCATCCCTTCTATGGGGTGGCATCCAGCTTCTTTTCTCCTTCCATACCCACAATCTACAATGCCCACGCACTGGAGACATGACTCCTGTCATTGCTTCCACGCACTTATTTACCTTTTCCCCTCTACAATTTCCTTAATTGTATCCACAAACTTTATGCCTGAAAATTATGATGGAACAACAAGACTTACACCGTCTACAAACAGATCACCCGTGACAGAGTGGTTGACCACTTTCGTCCATCATGACAGATAACATGGACGCGCCGTCCGATATGCAAGACATTCCTGACCTCGCTCTGAATATGCAATTGATTCCCCCTGCCGAAGGGACTTATCCTGACAGGTAGGGTGCTCCTCGTGCACGGACAAATACTTGTCGCTAACCAAGCCTCCTTCCCCGCATAGAGAAACCCTTCTTACCGCAGTACAGGCCCACGCGAAATTACACGGATACAATGTGGTTGTTAAATCATCCAGTACCCCCACAGAGAAGAAACCCGGCCGTACTGCCAAAATCTGGCTGCGCTGTGATCGTGGAGGACAGTATCGACCCCGTAATGGGCTGACCGAGGAAACTCGCAAGCGTCGACGTACATCAAGATTGGTAGATTGTCCCTTTATGCTCCAGGCAGTAGGTTCTCCAGGTATTTGGACCTTGAGCGTCCTGAATGCAACTCACAACCATGGTCCCGTTGTTGAAAAGCCTCGATCAAGTCAGCACAAAGTCCGAAAGGGTCAAATCCCAGCTGCTCCTTATGATTGGCCTCATGACGCAACTTTCAGTCCTTTCACAACTGCTTTGGTGATAATTGATATGCAGAAAGACTGTAGGCCACTTCATAACTACTCTCATACTAACTTGCGACTAATGCATTCATGCCAGTTTGTGCCCCGGGTGGATATATGCACTACCAGGGTTACGACATTTCTGCTGCGCAGGCGCTTATTCCGAAGATACAGCAATTGCTGCAAGTTTTTCGCGCAGGGGGCTTTCCTATCTACCATACCCGTGAAGGTAATATACATACTTTTCCATGTATTGGACTTGAACAATCTATTAACCTTATCTTAGGCCACCGACCAGACTTGTCGACCCTCTCTAGCCGGGAGTCATTTCGCTCGCGCAACAACGCCAACGGCCTGGGCATTGGCTCGCAGGGGCCATTGGGTCGTTTGCTAATTCGTGGAGAGTTGGGCCATGATACCATTGATGAGCTCTACCCCATTCTTGGGGAGCCAGTCATAGATAAACCCGGCCGCGGTGCCTTCGCACACACCGAGTTTGAACTCATCCTCCGTAATAAAGGCATGAAGAATCTTGTCCTTGTCGGCGTGACCACCGATGTATGTGTCTCTACAACCATGCGTGAAGCCAATGATCGTGGCTTCGATTGCGTTGTCTTGGAAGATGGCACGGCTGCTAGCGAGCAATCTCTCCGTGACAGCACAATTTCATCCATCAAGATGGAGGGTGGCATCTTTGGCGCCGTCTCAAAGATCCAAGATGTGATCATTGCTGTGGACGCTTGCAAGTCGAAGAAGCATGCGCCCCAGCATGCGCCTTAGATTCCAGTTTGGTATCTTTCCATTTATTTCTGATCTCCTTCGGACCTCTTCTTGAGTTTATTTTTAGCGATTGATTACGTTTTTAGGGCTGGATGGAGATCTAGCTGGCGTTTAGCTTTCTTTTCTTTGATTTTGGTATTCAAGAGTACCTATACTTCTTTCCAGATCTCGATTGTCTTTAAAGAAAAATCTATCGAGTCTTTCGGGTTGCCTGTTCTTCAAAACAGGTCACGGTTTCAAAACCATTCTAATGCACTTTGAGTGTATAATACAAGGCTATTTTTCAAATATAATTTTGTCCAATGCGGACTGGAGGTTGCTCTATCCAATATTGAATAGTATTGCTTTCATTCTTAGACACCACTGGTAAACATCTTCGTTTGGAAAAGGAATCTGAACGATGGAATTAACCATGCATATTGAAGGATGTACCATAGTAACCGTCCAACCCAACAAAATGATAAAAATACAATAATAAGCCAAGTATGTCCATTTAAGGATGTCTCATGATAATCATGAAACCCAGTACAAAAAGCGCCAATTGAAAGACATCATAACAACCATGTATCCCAATAAAATTTATACCGATTAAGTATGTATCATAATGAACGCAACCCAATAAAATAAACCCTTGAAACGCCTCGCTGTATCAGCAAAAACAAAAGTACCGCTGGCAAACCAGGCCCAGAACAAAACGTATCACTCAGAATCACAGCCACTTGCGTCCAGCAGCTGTAACCTTAGCACGAAATACAGGGCTCTTGATCTCCATACCCTGCTTGTAGAACGGGTTCATAGCAGTTTTGACATAGTTCTCGTAGATCTCATTCATGAACTGGCGCACAGCCTCTTCAGTTTGAGGGGAGGTGGGGTTCGCAGCAATTGAACTCGACGAGGCGCGGGTGGATGAAGAGGAGCCAAGGATCGATGAGCCCGCGATACCGCTGGTGCCGGGATGGGGAGTGTTCGGGGGCTGGTGGAGCAGCATAAATCGCACACCACTGGGCGTCAGGAAAGCAGAAATGTAGGCTGCATTGGGAGGGTAGGTGTCAATATGCTTGAGGTACCTATGGTTCCAAGATAATGTCAGTTAAAAAATTCATGGGGTTGGGTTCACAGGTGATTCTTGCTGTGAACTGAAGTAGACCTTGCTCATCGGATTATTCACTTACATTGCGCCATTGGTCCACTGAGCTTCTTCCACAATATCTAGGCTGGAGTGGATGATGAATTGGTTCATGTACTGGGCTGTATCTGGGAACCGAAAACGGGCAATGCCATCACCACCGCTTTTGCAGGTGCCAAATGCAATGTTGAACACCGGCGTGTCTGAGGGTGAGAGGATGGTGAAGTAGTACGACATTTTGTGGAAAGGGTGAGCTGGAGGATAAAGCTCGGATATATTGAGGGGCGATAGTTATCTGAGTCGCTGACTATCAATCACGTGACTGATAAGGATATTTGATGTTTTCCTAGTCCTTGGAAAAAGTTGGAAAAGATTGGGTTTGATATCTTTCGAGGTTTCCTAAGGTTAAATATAGGTCTAGTGAAAATATCGGCAATGAGCCGGCGTCCAAGCCCCATGGACATAAATCTTGGAATTTCTTTTAATATCAACAGGTCGACGGTCCTCATATATGTTTCCATTTAAACCACTTAATAAACATTAGTATTGACAGTAGCTCTCCTCAATTTATAACTAACAGCAAACCAAGCCATTCCGAGTCCTCAAATATAACCCCGAGCCATTTAGATATTCCATTAACATTGGTTGTGGTACAAGATAAAATGGATAATAGTCAAGACATATTTCCCCGCAAACCAAAATACCACGTGACCGATAAGCAAAATGTCTTTATCGTACGAAGTCGCAACTTGACTCCGCTTGATTAGCAAGTTAGATCTCGAGATCACCACATCAAATTCCTGTCGAAAATTGAGACGAATATATCAGAATATGGCACCCAATTTATCGACTGGTCTGAAATTACCCATCAATAAAACCCTCGGTCCAAAGCCAAGCAATCCTCTCGGACAAAAGCGCAAAAATAACGTTTTCGATGATGATTCCGACGATGAGGACCAGCAGCGAGGGAAAGGAGCTGTGGAGATATCCACAATAGGTGGCCTAGACGTGTCAGTATCAAAGCCGGCATTGCCAAAGATCGCAGGACCTCCACCAAAACGGAAGATACACTTGGGCGGTGGACCGAAGCCCAACGCTAAGCCTCTGAGCAAGACCTCGATCTTTGCCCACGAGGATGATGAGGACGAAGACAATGAAAAAAAGCGCCAAGGAGAGACGAAATTTGGGTTGAACAAGGCCAAGTCGAACCAGGCGGCAGGCCCTACACCGGATTACACCAACCTCTCCTCATTATACAGCAGCAAAAAGCATGCTAAAGAAGCTGAACAACTCGACCCGCTGATTTACTCGTATGATGATGTTTACGATAGTCTGCACGCGAAGCCAGAAAAGCCCACAAACGCGGAGAAGGCTGAAGTACCGAAATATATGACATCATTACTGCGAAGCGCAGAGATTAGGAAGCGCGATCAACTGCGGGCACGTGATCGTCAATTGATGAAGGAACGCGAAGCTGAGGGTGATGAGTTCGCAGAGAAGGAGGTCTTTGTTACTGGTGCATACAAGGAGCAGCAAGCAGAGCTACGAAAAGTAGAAGAAGAGGAGGCACGTCGGGAGAAGGAGGAGGAAGAGCGAAGGAAACAGAATGGTAACGCTGGTATGGTTGGATTTTACCGAGACATGCTTTCGCGAGGTGAAGAACGACACGAACAGATTGTCAAAGCTTCCGAAGAGGCTGCTCGCAAAGTCAACACAGCCGAGGCTACGGATGATACAGCGAAGGAATCGGACGAAAACACAGAAGCCAAGAAGGCCGCAGAACTCAACTCGCGCGGGGCTCGTATTGCTGTTAATGACGAGGGTCAAGTTGTTGACAAGAGACAACTACTTACTGCAGGCCTGAACGTGGCTCCAAAACCGAAAGCCACACCTTCTACTGCTGCACCATCTCGACCTTTGGCTGGGCGGTCTAGGCCTACTACAGGACAGTCTGGTCGTGGTGCACAGCGCGCTCGCCAGACTGAGATTATCGCTCAACAGTTAGAGGAGCGTACCCGACAGGAAGAGGAGGCCGAAGCCGCCAAACAGAAGGAGATTGCAGAGCGGAGTCGCAGCCAAAAGTCAGCTACAGATGTTTCCAGTGCCAAGGAGCGATACATGGCAAGAAAAAGAGAACGTGAGGAAGCTGCTGCAAAAGAAAAGGCGGCTAAATGAAAACGGGAGCGTTATTGCATCTACGGAACTGGGGCTTTTGGATTGTATAAAAGGTGCTATGATTGGGCTTACATAACTACTTATCGGTTGAACAAAGTGGTAAAGTTGGGAAGCCGCTTGAATGATTAATACCTCATTTTGTAGTTTGTAGATAGATCCTAAATATTTATCTAGATACCTTCTGGCAAGACCTAATTGATGGGATCGGGGACCTAAAAGAGTGAGTCGCCCTTGCCGCTTTAATACTCGATGACATAAGCACAACCCTCTTTGGGACACTCGCTAAGCCTGCCCCACACACCCACTTCCAATTTTGCAACCCTATCGTGCCTCGAAAGTGAACCCCCTTCAACAACTCGCTTTTCCCATCCAGTTCATCGCCAAAAATCATACAACATGGGTAAGGTTCACGGATCTCTCGCCCGTGCCGGTAAGGTCAAGTCTGCCACTCCTAAGGTCAGTAAAATCGAACCCCCAGCGCTTCCGCCGAGCCTCCTACACCGCCAGGAGCATCTTCATCAGAATCGCCATTCTGACAACGACACTTTGAATCCAGGTCGAGCCCCAAGAGAAGAAGAAGAACCCCAAGGGTCGCGCCTACAAGCGTATCTTGTACACCCGCCGTTTCGTGAACGTTACCATGACCGGTGGCAAGCGCAAGGTACATACCGATCACAACCCTCCACCAGACTGAAAACCCCCAAAGACCCTCAAATCCACTCCGATCATCACTTTCATATGAATACACACGCCAAGAAACCAGCAATCAGGAAATACTAACAAATTTTTCAATACACAGATGAACCCCAACCCCGGTGCCGCTTAAATTGACGCATGTCAATAAAGAAAATTCCCGAACCGAACCGAGGAGGAAACGAGTTTTTTTTGATGTTGAAAACATTTCGCGAGTTCGCGAGTTCATGTCCGACGAAAGTCATGCAAGCTACGTCGCTAGCCTGAGAAAAGTGCCTATGTAGTTAGACTATGAGGTCGACTTATTAATTCTCGCTTTTACTTCTACTTTCCGTGTTTCTTCTGCTTTCGCAAAGCACTTCAATGAGCCATGGATTTTGTTCTAGGTCTTTGAGTCTTTTGAGTGACGCTTAACTTGTAGATATTCTACATAAAGCGTAGACAATAGATGAACCTGGGAATACATCACTTTGCTTCTTTCAATATGCACTTGACATCCATTGAATATTTTCACTATGTGGTATTGACGATACACAAGAGCTTTGAATTATGAAACTACAGCGTGATCATTACCAAGGTGCATATGATATGATTCCCTCTTGCAGAGAGCCTCAATATCTCCCGGGGTCTGTATATTCAATAGGGCTTCATCTCAACACGTAGTAACTAGCTACCTCCAGGGCTACACCCGTGGACTATCCATGCTCAGGTGGGTTACCTCGGCAACCTTTCAAGGTCGGAAGAGTCTCAATAGATTCTGAAGATTATCTTGGAATTTCCACTTTGATGTCTAAGCCTGGGTATAAAAAAATTAGGTTTCACATGCATGAAAAGAAGCCTCAAAATTTTCAAAGTTATTCCTTACATGGACCTGAATTCAAGTGTTCCATTTATAGGGCCGTTTGGAGACCCTGTTCGATCACCTGGGTAGGTATCCGTATGGTTTCAGCGTTCTGGAACAATATCTGTTGGCGGAAAGGATCGACCTCGGGATGAATTCCCCGACCCATCATGCAAATACTGGACCTAAAAGATTAGTGTGGCCATCTTATCAATAACTTGTTGTTCATGGGGGATCATCTTGTCAACTTCGGAATACATAGATATGGGGAATGACTTGGATCTGATTGTCAATTGGTATGATTCGTGTTCCAGAACCCATATATCACACAGACCATGGTTGACGATTCAGAGTCGCCACTTATTGAGTCGTGACTTAGAACGTTTTAAGTCCGACAAAACTGGAATACTCAAATCACCCCAAATTTCCTAACTTGTCGATGTCATGATAGGTATAAAAGCGATGATCTCAGAATCTGCTGCATCCATGGCTCTTGAGGTTGGGTTAAAGTTTAAACCCAAGCATTATGATGACTAAGGCTACACCTTCGACGACAACCCACGAACCCAGATCTATAATGAGGGGAACGAGGAGAAAAGTGTTTACGTCACTCGGAAAGCTCGGTCCATAGCAAGCAGATGAGTTCACTCGTTCTCACATTGTCCTCAGCTCAATGGTGATACCCCACACGACCACTGTTTTCATGGTCGAAGCCAAGTCCTCGGATATTGTCGCCGCAGATTCCTCGAATAATTTGCATTATCTAGTGCAACAACTGGTTCCAATTGACCAAAGCAAAATAAAAACGAACAACTGGATCCCAGCTCAGAAGCTAGGAACAAGAACAGTTTCGGACGTATCGATTCGTGACTCTTTCAATTAACACCTTCAGCTATCGTATGTACAAAGCAATGACGATGACTTCAGTCCTGTAGATTTCGCTGGGCCTGAAGCCCCACTCGCCACATTTCCTCTTTGTCGAGCATCATTGACTCTAGTTTTTGGGCTGGTACCGAACAATTCAAGTTGATGCTCCGCGAGAGCTCTAATCTGTTGATTCTACCGGACCTATCAAACAGCCCAGATCTCCTTCGGCGACTCCGAAGTGCTCTCATGATGCAATTACATGAGAAAAGGCTCGAATTGAGTACTTAATGTTGGAATCTACTCTTTTTTCCTCTTCCCTTCATCAACTGTGACAAATGACAATCAACGACTGCAATAATTCCCATTCGATTCTCTTGAGTCGAACTTATTCCGATATTTCTTTCAACTTATAACATATTCTTCTATATAATATAAACTTAAAATAAAAACCAAACCCCACAATGTCAGCCCCATCGAACCCCCAGCAGGAATCTGAGAGCTTTGCCAAAAGATTGGGCCGGAGACTCTCTTTTGGTGGTGATACTTCCAAAGAAACGACAAAGAAGGAGACCACCACCGGCCAACATGGTATTGGCCAGCAAGTGCACGACAAGGCCGATGAAGTCAAGCAGGATATCTCGAAGGGAGACTTCAAGGGCGCTGTCAAGGACGTTGCCGGAAAAGGAGAAAATACGAAAACTGCTACCCAGAAGGGAGATGTTTCTGGAGCTGCAAGTGAAACTAACAGAGATGAAATCAACAAAAAAAACTTTGACGACGTTGGCAAGCGACTTTTTGGGAGCAGAAGCGGACCTATTCTTCCCAATGATGATATCAAAAAGGGGCCTATAACGGCAGGTGACCAGCGAGACTCAGTTCACACGGGCCAAGGACTCTATGGTGCTACGGGGTCAGGATCAGCAACTGGGTTCAGAGATATCACCGGGATGTCACCCAGCGGATACAATGCACGACCCTTGTCATCGACAGGACCAGAAACTGGAGCAATCATTGGATCTACGAGAGCCACTGAGCATGAATCTGCCATTGGACCTAAGGATATATCAGGATCCAAACCCAAGGGATCCAAGATAATCGGTGGAACTGGCGGTAATGAATCCAAAGAAACAGCTGGATTTGGACCTAACGGATCCAAGGTCAGCAGTGGATCTGGAGTCAAAGAATCTAAAGAAACAACTGACTCTGGACCTACTGGATCTGAACCCAATAGATCCAAAATAACATCATCTGGAACAGCAGCTGGTGTTGGTGCTGGTACTGCAGCAGTAGCTGGTGTAGTGGGATCAGCAAACCATGGTCGAACTGGAACGAATCAGGAAAATTCTGCCAAAAACAACATCGCCAGTGGGCAAAATCCAACTGAAAACTCTCCACGGGGCTTGATCAACCAAGAACTCGCTGAACACTCGCATATTAGCTCAGATGTCTTTGACGATGGAAACACTGGAAAATCAAAGTCTAAAGGAGGAGCTGGTCTCGGTTTCTTCAGTAAAAAATCAAGCCAGAAAGAGAAAGCAAGCAGTGGAAGTAGCTCTGGCAATGTAAAGGCAAACAAGAAGTCGACGACTACTCAGCAAGGAGAACTCGGCCGGGGAGTTGGTACTGTAGGTATGGGTGCTGCTGGCCTGGGTGCTGCCGGTTTGAATAAAACCGGCCTTGGTCAGCGATCCACTACCACTGGACAGCCCAGCAATGAATTCATTGGCCAAGGCAAACAAAATACGACTATCGAAATTCCTCGCAAAGAGATCTCAAGTGTGGACCAGAAGAATACAATCGCTCGACAGACCGGCAATACCTACTCTGGTCTTGGTGACCAAACCATGACGTCTGGCAAGACAAGAAAGGAAGTTTCCAGTATGGATCAGAAAAGCAGTACCTCCCGTCATACGAGCAAAAGCGACTCAGAAATTCCCGGCATGGGCGGGCAACCCGCTATGTCTGGCCAGACAGGAAAGGGAATGTCCGACCAGAGTGGCCTCGCAATGAGGGGAATCGCTGGTGGAGGACTCAAACAGGATTTTAACGAGGGAGAAATCAGCCCAGGCAGTTATAGCCGTGCAGAGAATGCTCAACTCGCGACTAAAGGTACTACCGATACAAGCGGTGGTATTGGCACCACTAGGACTGTGAAAAACTTGGGTGGCAGTAGTTACAAGTTAACTATCTTGCAAGAGAAGGTCCAGGCAGTTTCTCAAAAATGCAAGACTCAGTTAGGCTTGTCAGCCAACGAGATAAGCCAACGCAGTCCTACTGTGGATGCTTTCTTTGATGCTGTAGCAGCTGAACGTCTTCGCTGGATGCCGCGTGATGGAAGTAGACTGGATTGCTGCCTCAGATGGGCATCTCGACTGGCTTATACAGTTGATGCTCTTCGTGAGTCGGTCGGTGCGTTTGCCCCTGGAGCCAACGAAGCCGCAAAGCTTATATGGGGCTACTCTATCATGTTGTTGGAGGCAAGTGAACTCCAAACTCCATCAAATTCCTTAAATCACTGGAAACTAACTGATTAATCAGTCTGACCTGGATAACACTGATGTTTTTGAGAGAGTCTTCGGCAGATACGGCCGCGTCGCAGTTGGAATTCGTCTGCTTCTCCAGTATGAAAGCGCTTTCATAAACTCTCCAGAACTTCAGCCAGAGGCAGCTGCCGTCTATTCAGATCTTCTCGAGATGATTTGTAGTACCACTGGCAGCTGCATTGAAGGCTCAAAGAGCAAGGAGTCCCCCAAGATCATTGAACATAATGTCGACGCAGCATTCGTGTCTTATGCTCTCCGATACTCGACTCATTGGAATGCTATCGTCGAGTCTGCCACTTTCAAAGCTGTAGAACAGAGCTCATTGATCTTCCCAAGCCCTGAGCTAGGCAGCCTACGCCAATTCCTAAGTGTGCAGGATCGTCCACTTCAGTTCATTCTCGATTCCCGCGCTCACTCCCTCGCGGAGGGCTCATTCGAGTGGTTCAACAATTCTCTGTATGAGTTCAGCGTTGGGGATCATCCTGTGATGATGGTTACAGGTGGCCCCGGTGCTGGTAAGAGTGCTCTTGCACAGTGGACCGTTGAGCGGATGCAGGAATCAGCCGAGCATGAAGAATGGCACGTCATCCCATATACGATCCGTGAGTTTAACGATCTTCCCCAAACCTCAAACCTTGCCTACTCCATATTGACATAGTCAGGCGCTGATATCCCGGTTGCGACCCTTCCACTGCGCATTCTTAAAGGTATATTGCACCAGATGCTAGACCACTGTGTCAGCGAAAAGAGTACCCAGGAAGATATTTTGTTCTATGTTGCAAAGGCAGCTCAAGGCGCGCTCGATGGAGAGGGAGAAGCCCAAGTTGAAGAGTATCTATGGAAAGGTATCCATACCGGACTTGCCACGGAAATTAAATACATGTTTGTGGTTGACGGTCTTGATCAGATCAAGGGTGGTGATGTTGATGCTACCACATTCCTTGATAAGTTCAGCACCATTTTGGATGAACAGGATACTGGATCCAAGATGATCACCTTCACTCGACCACTGAGCTCACACATTTACGCCAAGAACACTGTGCAGTTCAAGATGCAAACTTCCCAGACACAGAAAGATCTGACTACCTATATCCAGAAGGCACTTTCGTCAGGATTCAGCTCTGAAAACATTAAGAGCAAGCAGATGGAATCTGCTGTGATTGCCATTGTCAATCGCTCTCAAGGTTCATTCAGCTGGGCTGAGATGGCAGTTGCGAATGCCCGCCAGCAGAGGACTTTGGACCAGGCTGTTCAATCTGTACAAAGCTTGCCGCAGTCAGCGTCCGAGCTCCTTGACGTTCATATGAAGAATCTGGATCTCAATCAGACTGAGACGCGGTGTGTTATGCAATGGCTAGCTGCGGCAGAGAGACCCCTGTTGGTTCAAGAGATTGAACAGCTCATGGCTGTTGATTTCAATACTCCAAGCTTTATTTCCCGTCTTTCTCGTGCAGATAGTGGCTGGTCCAAGTCTCTGAGTCCCGTGATATTGACCCGCGACGGCGTGGTATCATTTGCACACACTTCCATTCGTGAGCATGTTATCAACCTCGCAAAATCCGACAATGCAAAGGCTACTCTCAACTATAAAGGTGCTCACCTTGATATCCTCATGAGATGCCTTGCCTGGGTTCAATTGAGCGTGCGAGAGGAAACTGAAGTTTCTACAGACAAGCTGGGCATGGAAGAACGCAACCGTCTCTTCGACAAGTATGTGATGCTGGAGTATACGGCACGATACTGGCTCTCTCACCTTTTGTTCTCGAAAATGATTACAGATGATGGTGAATTTCAATTCACCGCGAGTTTCAAGAAGCTGGTTCCTGTGACTGTTCTCTTCGCCCGTCTCGAGCTGACTTGCCGAGAGTCGCAGTTCACCCGCTCAAGTGTGATTGAGCTCTACCGTTTAGCCACGGATATCCGCCGCGTTGTATTGGGTGAGAAGTCCATGGCTCTTCTGCAAAGTCTGCTTCTCAGTGCGCGTGTCTCAAATATGGCTCACGCTAGCCTTGCCGATGAGCAAAGCTACGAGGCATGGAAGCTCAGCCAGGAGCTTCTGGGACAATCTGACAAGATTACGTTGTCTTGTGCCGAGATGATGACGAAGTCATTTGGTGAACGAGGAACCATGAGTTCTCAGCAAGAAGACATCATGAAGTATTGGATCCTGACCGACTCCGATATCACTGGCGTTGACTTCAATCAGCGACTGAAGTATCTCGGAATGGTTGTCAGCATGAACAAGTCTCATAGCGATAATACCTCTGCACTTCTCATCTCAAAGCAGTTCTACCAGCAGATTCTTCTGAAGTATGGTACTAACTCGAGGCAATCCTCCTCGGCTGCTGACTTCTTGACTGGTCAGTTCTCGACCACTGGCAGTGATGAGATGAGCCGAGACATTGCACGTACCAAGTATGACAATGTGATTCGCACCATGGAAGTCACCGACGAGCGTCGTATTACACATACCTTTGCAATGGCTCAGCTGTACGAGCAACAGGGAGAGCATGCACAGGCTCAGAGTGTTCTCTCAAGCATGTGGGCAGGCCTTAACTCTCGCGACATCGATTCGGTTGATGTTATGGATAAGAAGGGTAGCGCCGCCTTGGCTTACTACCAATTCCTGCGTCGACAGGGTCGCAACGATGAAGCAGAGGTTATCATCCGCGAGCTTGTAGCAGACCTCGAAGTCACTGGCATCCATTCTCCTGAGATGATGCAGCGTGTGCAGTTGCTTCGCGCAGAGACTCGTGAAATTCACATGTACAGTCTCGATCGTTCCCTGTCTATTCTCATGTGGCATTATTACAAGGAAACTAACCAGGAATACTCTGCCGATGGAACAAAGCTGGCAATGTCGCTTGCTAGAAGTATGGCGAATACAAACACCATCGAGGACACCATGTCCATGTCTGGAGGAGACCGCAAGTTGATGATTCAGCTTCTGGACTCCATTACATCATCGACAAATAACCTCTCTGTGTCCACGTTGATACTGTGTCACAACCTTGCAAGTATTTACGTGCGTGAAGAAGACTGGGCTGGGGCTAGTGACTGCTCCAAGGCCGTTCTGCAGCATATTTGGCCCACCGTTGAGCAAGCTGGATCACACAAGAAATTCGGCACAGATCTCGCACCACCAATTGCTGATATTGCTCTGATTTTGGCATACTGCCACTTCCGTAGACTGCGTCTCGAGCACGCTACGATTGTCTATGAGAACGCATTTGGAACCCTTCTCGTATCTGAAAAGGTTCCAGTGGCCTCTGTCCTGGCTGTCGCTAAGGCAGTGGTTGAGTTTTACGAGACTACCTTCCAGTTCAACAAGGCCCTTGTCCTCCTGCACTCAGTGAGCAACTTCCTGACGTCTAGGATAGGAGAGACCCACAGAAACACCATCGAGAACTTGTATCTGGAGGCTAATTTGGCAAACCGCTTGGAGATGAGCCATGAGGCCAAGAACACGTACCAACGCATCTACAAGTGTACCATGCGTGACAACAAGGTTGCACCAGAAGGAGTTGAAGCCTCCCTTGCACTTATAACCTTGTACGAGAAGGGACTTCAATGGGATTCTGCCCTCGAAGTCTACCGACACTTGTGGCCAACGCTCGTTGTGGAAGAGAGCACTGAGCATAGCAGTAAAGAACGTATTCAAATCGAGCGGATGCTGGAGAAGACTTATATGGGCTACACATCAATCCTCTCTAACCATCCCAAGAGTTCCAGCTTTGCAGAGCGTTACAAGGTTGCTTCTGACTACGTGACGACTTGCCGCAACGTGTATGGTCCCACGCACCAGAAGACACTGAACGCTACTCTGCTCTTTGCGGAACTCTGCGAGTCAAGCGATTCTTACACTGATCAGGCTATCTCTCTGTACAAGATTCCTCTGCAGACCAATGAGTGGATTCCGGCCTCCCAATCATCCAAGGGCCTTGATCAAATGACCCAACCGTTGCCGATCACGCTCAAGCACAAGCTGGCACAGCTCTTTGTCCGCAAGCGTGACTCAACTAATGAAGCGCGCACTCTATACACTGAGGAGTATCAGCTGGCTAAGAAGCATCAGGGATACTTCTCCACCACGACTCTGTCTTGGCTGCGCGAGCTTGCGCTTGCCCACTCTCGCCAGGGTACCCCCGCATCTGTGCAG
Source organism: Penicillium taxi (assembly GCF_028828555.1). Taxonomy (NCBI): domain Eukaryota; kingdom Fungi; phylum Ascomycota; class Eurotiomycetes; order Eurotiales; family Aspergillaceae; genus Penicillium; species Penicillium taxi. The sequence goes on along the minus strand of NW_026643207.1, from coordinate 3,807,936 downwards.
CAAGGAAATGCCCTTCTCCACACTTACACCACGGATGTCCTCCACGCAGGCGGTGATTCAGGCATGATGGCAGACTGGGCACGCAAGATTGCGTCAATATACCTAGAGTGTGGATTCATTGACGGTGGCAACGGCGTTCTAGATGAGCTACGCCGGCGTGTGGTTTACGGATCTGACACATCTGCAATGGCACTTGGTGACCGTCGCGATGCAGTATTTGTAGCAGCCTTTGAGGAGACCTTCGGTAGACGTGCCACTCACGAGCAGATTATCACTGAGATGACTCGCGAGATGCATGTCCACCAGACGTTCACCAAGAACCTGTCTGGCCATGACTTCATTCCAACCCTCGTCGCTGGTGATCGCCTATCTCGCCTTCAGACCGAACAAAAGCGCACTCGTGCTGCAAAGGAGTCTCAGGACAAGCTGTACGACTACTTCTGCGCTACTTTGTCCGCGATCGATATTGCCAACAGAGACATCGTACACCAATTCTATTTGATCTGTCTGCGCGAAGTTCATAACGAGAACCACAACACGATCATTCTCAACACAACAACCAGTCTCGTTCGTGATTTATGCAACTCGTCTCAGTTCCAGGAAGCTAGCGATATTACGGGTGTTCTACACTCGTTCTTGCACTTGACAGACGGTTTGAACAACTACGACAACATCATCACAGCCACAAAGCTAGGCCTATACCTGAGCGGCCATTCAGCGAAGAAGTGTCACAGTGAGAAGCTATTTAATGAAATGTCGATAAAATCCAAGCTCCTTCTCCAGGAGATCATGGCATCCTCCAAGGCCATCGGCATTGAGATTGTCGATCTCCCATTCACAGAACTGAACGACATCATCACCTTACTAGGGGAATACGAGATGTTCGACGACCTTGAAGCTATTCTCACCCAGCTGTGGACCTCGCGTATTGTCCAGCGCACCTGGACCCCAGACGTGGTCGTCTGGATCGGTCGCCGACTAGTGGAAACCCGCTTCTGCCGTGGCTCAGTCGATTCAGCAATCCAGCTATGCCGAGACATCTGCTACAACCTGCGACAGGTATGGGGCAGCTGCGACAGTGTGACGCTAGACATGACAAAGTTGCTCTCAGGTCTATTCACTGCATCCGGTGACCACCAGTCAGCAGTCACTCTCCACGAAGGCATTCTATTCGATATGCTGAGCGACTCTGACGCAAAAGAACACCCGAAGATAGCAGACATAGTCTCGCAGCACATGGAGCTATATCGTCGTGCCAAGTCTCGTCTCGGCTCAGGCAAGAGCTCGCGCCCTTCGGCACACCCTGATATTATTGCTCTGGTAACTGAGCGATTCGGACTGCAGTCTGAGCAGATTAGCGGCGTGGGAGATGCCAATGGGGGAGAACAATTTGGTGTTTGGTCTAGACCGAGACGCTTCAGTATTGATGTTGAGGATTTGGATGACCAGGGCCAACTGCATCACAACCACCTGCGGGAGTCCAGTGGACCTGGTTTGTCAAATGGAAATGGTGCACCGAGAAGAATCTCGGTACAGGCACTTTAAAATACAGTTATCTGGTTTTTGTTGGCGTCTTGGGATTGGAGACCTAAATTGAAAATATCTCCCTGGGTTTTTAGTTCAGTCAATAGTTATAAATTATATATATAAAATACAAAAGAAATATTTTGAAATATATGGCTAGTAAGACTGGTTGGGGAAAAAATATTGCCTAAATCTTTAGGCCATATAATCCCGTTCTCAAAACTGACGGTGATTACTCACTACTTAATATGTACTTGTCATCACGTTAATAACTGTGAGTGTCCAGGTAGTGAAGGGTCTGACTACTACTACGTACTGTTCAGAAGTAAATAACTCGGAATAAGTGGGGGCGTAGATCAGTGGAGCTTATAAGTGGGTATATCCTATATAACGAACAAAATTGGGGTTAATAATCACATACCTTGGCCTCTTGTGTACTAAAATCACCAGTTTTAAAAACTCTTGCCATAGTAGGAGTTTTTGCTAAATCTTACAAAACTCTACCCTGTACCCCACCAGTAGACTTATTTATCCGCTAATCTCTTGGACCTCCAAACGACCAGTTGGTAGTACCGTAGCTACGCACTTTATCAGAACTCAGAAGTAAAGAAGCTAAATAGTGAACTCAGGACTTAAATACTTGTTCCTTTACCGATGACTTTGTTAAGCATCAAACTTACAATCTCCATGGACAGGGCATCTTATTTTACTATTGGGCCACATGGCTTCGGACAAGAGTATTTCGTCCGGAAGTTACTATAACCGATCTACGCCAAGTACAGTATCTGTACAAAGTATTTGATAGCTCGGTAGGTATCACACCTGATTCCCTCAGGCAGAAGCCTAGCAGGTCAACAGTCATTGATTTTTGGTTGTGAATTTTGCTTGAGGGCCTTGAAGTTGAAGTTTGAGTTGTCCAAGTGAGGCTGATGTTGAAGCTTCAAATGTTTGAACTTTTCCCCTTTTATCAATTTAAAAGACTGAATACATTTACAACGTCTTTGATCAGGTAGTATGTTCGTGAATTGTTTATTGAATTATCCTGCAGCTAACGGATCACCTCCAGCGAAGTAAAATATGGATACGAACTCGAAAATAATACACGGCAAACTGCCTGATAAGATCAGTGCGCACACTGCAGTTTACCACAGAAAAGGAAGATTATAGGAATGTGATCAGATTATGATCAGTGGGAAGTAAGTTTCACTAAGCCGTCAAGGCAAAGCTGACGCCCATCAATCCCATACCAGCAACTGCGAATCCTATTCCAAGGTTTCGATGGTGGGTCAGGCCTAGACCCTCACTGAAGAGCGAGAGGGCAACAGAGGTCATCACTCCAGCGGTAACGGCGAACATACCACCGTATACACCCCAAGAAGACCCTTCGTCGTTATGGCCTCGATGGCGCTCAGAGGTCCAGAGCCACAACGCCGCCAGACCAGCACCAGCAGGTTGGCTAATCCCACCCAGGAGACTAGACCAGAACATGGCCTTCCAGCGAGAATGCAGAGCGAGATACAATGGCAGAGCCATGGCGTATCCTTCCACGATATTGTGAATGAACAGAGCTACAAAGACGGTAAGACCCAAAGTGGGGCTGGCGTGGTTCGTAGCATATGTAATGAAGCCCTCAGGGAGTTTATGGAGAGCAATAGCCAACGATGTCTGGAGACCTATTGAAAGGAAGGCATTTTGTGGGACATGGTGATGGTGATTGCTGTCACCAGGCGGCTTGGACAACGCCGGACCGTGGTGTTCGTCATATTCATGGTGGTGGTGGCGGTGGTGGTGATCATCTTGGTGCGAAACCGGAATCCCATTGATGCTCACATCAGAAGCATTTCTACCGGGCATACGAGTCTGCGTGGATGTAGAATCATAGTGCAACGCACTATTTCCGTTCGGCGTTGGTGCGTCGTGTGCGGTGGTATCGTGCGTGCTTTTGGTTGGTGGAGAGCTGGTAATGGGAAGAACTTTGGTGCATTCGTGACCACAAGTTTGAGAAAATCCATAGCATGGTCCGTCCTCGTCGCACATGTGCTTGACACCTCCCACCAGGGAGCTAATGCGCCGTGACACTTTCGATCTGAGAGATGGGCGCTTCACGTGCTCTAATATTGTCTCAGACCTGGAAGGTTGAAGTCTGCCAGGTCGTAAAAGAGGTGATTGCTCATGCCATCCGTTGAGGGAACCATGAGTGTTGTCTCCAATTTGACCCTCGGCCCGTTCAGGATCGGTTTCCGGCCCATCATGACTATGATCACAATCAACAACATGCGACGGGATGAAGCGATGGAGGAAGCCGGATGTGACTCGGATGACAATAACTCCTCCTAGAAAGAAGCCAATCAAAATATAGGCAGATACAGAAGGGGAGAATCCGCCGCGCGTTAAGTATTCTTGCGACTTTGGAAGCATGCTATAGAGGGACGTGAAGAGCTATCAACTAGTTAGTATCTTGAATTTGGAGACAAAGCCTCTTTTAGTCCAATTGACAATTCACCATTACTCCAGCACTCAAACAAAGAGAGGCTGACAGGAAGCTGTTGCTGTTAGTGATCTGGAAGCCTTTAAACATGGCAGTCTGTCGCAAAATCACGTCGACACATATCAAGGATGCACCAAAGACGCAGGCTAGAAGAAAGACTGATCAGCAGAGGTCAATGGTCCAGTATAAGAAAGGTCTCACCAATGCCTGAGACGGCGCTCATCACCCAGCCACGGAGATCGTTGGCAGCCATGGTGGGTGTTGGGTGGAGATGAAGAACAGAAACGGCACTGGTGATGTAAGTGAAGAGCTGTTGGCGGTCAAGAGCTCTACCTATTTTTTCCAACCCTTCGACCTTCATTTGAAAAAGAGAGCGATCCCTCTTTTCCCCAAGTTTTCTCTTCCTAGTCTACTTCACTTAGTACTAACCCCCTCCTATAGCATATAGTGGATTGAGACATGACGCACTTTCCTCCAAGGTTCCCACTTGCCCGCATTGCCCGCATTGCCCGCATTGCCCGCATTCCTGCTAGCATATCCCAGCGGCGACTGACAAGGTCAACACAAGATCAGAGGGGAAAGAGACAGAGATATGTCTATTAGACTATGGCAGGTTACAGCAATTCATACAACTAATTATGGTGTTACCAAAATATACTAACAAGTCCGTACGACCAACTACTAACATAAGATCCTGATTGACAATAAAATCGACAAGCGTCACTGCAAGGTCCCTTACCATGTGATGATTCGCTCGGATTTGATTCTAGTTGATCAGATGAGACCGACGGCGTATATACCTGGGTCCGACCTTATCTTGAGCAACAAGACTTAACAAAATAGCAGCCGATCTGTTTCACAGACCAATTTGGACCATGTGATCACCTGATTGGCCCGTGACGTCCCTTTTTAGTTTCCTTTTTCTGATTTTGTTTCCCCGACTTTTGCTTTTCTAGAACCACCAACTTTCTCCTCGTTGAAAGTCCTGGCTATTGCGAATATGTCTAAGGCAACCTTGGCTGTGATCGCAGCTGCCAGTGCCGCCACTGGCGCCGGTGTCACTGCTTTGTTTTACTCCAAGCCCTCTCCCGCTCGTCAAGAACAAGAAAAGGCGCCCTCTCCTTCGATCTCTACTGCCGTGAAGGTTCCTTCCTCGGTCCCAACCCCAAACCTTGCCTCCAAACTTGCAGTTGGTCCAGTGAACCCGGCTGGCGTTCTCGAATATGGCTTCCCTGGACCTGTGGCCGACGAGCTTTCCTCACTCCCTCTTCACGGCGCTTACGATCGACGAACCCGTAACCCTGCCTGGGTTGCGGAACACATAACCCCACAATCGCTGGCTATCAAGAATGGAGACCGGCGCCATAGCACATTCCACGAGGATTCCACGATCCCAACCCAGTTCCGCGCCTTGCTGTCCGACTACTTCCGCTCTGGTTACGACCGCGGCCACCAAGTTCCTGCCGCCGATGCTAAATGGTCTCAAGAAGCGATGAACGGCACATTTGCCCTGTCCAATATGTGCCCGCAGGTTGGCGAAGGCTTCAACCGCGACTACTGGGCGCATTTTGAAGATTTCTGCCGCAATTTAGCCAACCGTTACCCTTCTGTTCGCATAGTCACTGGACCTCTATACTTGCCTCACCGCGATCCAGACGGCAAATGGCGCGTCAACTACGAAGTTATCGGCAACCCTCCCAACGTCGCTGTCCCAACCCACTTCTACAAAGTTATCTACGCCGAGGACGGCTCCAACCTGCCTCAGAGCAAGGTCGCGCTCGGCGCTTTCGTTTTGCCCAATGCCCGCATTCCAAATTCTAAGCCATTGTCGGACTTTGAGGTCCGCCTCGAGGACGTTGAGCGTGCGTCTGGTCTGGAGTTTGCGGCTAAGCTCGACCCTAGCCGCCGCCGTCGTCTGTGCCAGGAGGTCAGTTGCTCGATTACAGTACGTGAGTTTAACAACGCCAAGAAAAAGGCCTAGGAGAATATCATAGAGCGGTCATGATTACGATACTTTAACCGGTTGGCTCTGTATATATATATTGGAAGACTTGGTTTTTTGCATGATTTGGCGTTCTATAGCCCCTTGGGTGACATTGTTCGGTCTTTTAATCTGATAATTGAATGGCTTTTTATCTTAACATTGAAATGCTACGCCACTTTTTGTAGCGACGGTTGCACCTCCTCCCGCAAAACCCGTTCCTTCAGAACTGATCTCGACAAGACCCGGCCGGATCCCATCCTTATCTTTCTTCTTCTTTTTCTTGCTTCCGTCCACATCTGTAGGTTTCTCTGTACCATACGGTGTAACGTCTGTCTCACAGACATAACACAGTACCTTTCCATGGAGCGCCTGCTCTTCCTTCGAGGCATGGGGATCTATAACGCCATGAGGACTCATGAACTTAGTGACGCACGGAGAACAAATAACATGGCCGCACGGTTTCGTAACTACAAAGAAAGGATTAGAAAAGATTGGCCAAGACACGTGTCAGAATCAGCAACATACGCATAGCCTTGAGTCCGTTCGATAGATCTTTCTTGCAACTAGGACACACACGTGCGGTAGAGCCATCGGCACCTTTCTCCTCTGTGAAATGGACATCGACAAGCGATTTGAGCGAGTAGCTATGCTGATTCTTATCTGACGACGCAGGGCAGATAGGTGTCAATTTGACGACTTTCTGAGCGGCAATCTCGTCCGCATCCGTCGAAGGCGTCAAAGCCGGAATCCAAAAGGATGGCAGGGCTGATTTACTAGATTCAGTCTTGAGAATCAAGGCGTTAGTCCAAACAAATCCCAATCCCAATCACAACAAAAGAAACAAACCTTCTCCTTCTTCAGCTCGTTTTTCAATCGCTCCCCCTCCTCACGAGCAACACGCGCCATAACCTTCTCATCAAGCTCAAAAACCTTCTTCTTCTTCCCATCAACCTCAACCTCGCGCGCCTTAAACGCAGCAATCGCCTCATCAGTTTCAGCCTTCCTTTTCTGTCCAGGCTTAAGCCCAGCTTCTAACCCCATAGAAACGAGTTCAAAATCATGTAGATCCTTCCTGCGCGCTTCTTCAAGCGTGCGCTCGTCGTCGTCTGCAATGCGCTTTATAGCTCCTTCGCGCTCGCGCTCTAGGCGTTTGATCTCTTGCCTTTGGGCTAACAAGTCATTTATTGCGCATTCACGACATAATATGTCGCCGTTTGTTGCGCAAGCTACTACGGGCGCGCGGGCTGATTGGAGACAGAGGCGGCATGAGCCGAATTGAAGGAATGAGTCTCGGCCTATATTGCTTCGTTTTGAGCCCCATTGGTCGCGGAGGAGGTTGCGCTCATATGAGGTGAAGTGAGGGAGTGATGTGTTGCGCTTTGAGTGCGCCATGGCGAATTTATGTGAGTTGATGAGTGTTTGGAGATGGTTGGTCTAAGGTTAGGGTTGGAATTGCGGGCAGATTCCACTAGTTTGATGACCGACTTCGTCACCGCCAATTTTGAGATTCTTAGTAAGCTTGTTTGAGAGGGATAAGTTAGTTATTTAGTTTAAACAACAAATTGCTAAGTAAGTGAGAGAGAGCTCCCAGTTGAAGTCTTCCACCCTTCGATTTGAAAAAGACAGAGCATGCCAAAGTCTATCCGTTCAAGCCCAAATACAATATCACCATGAAAAGTTACCCCGAAGTAAAGCAGGTCAACTAAACAGCCCTGAAAAAGATATCCAGGACTAGAAGATGCAACTGTCAGCGAGCTGATCTAAGGGACAAGAATTAATAATTATCTCGACCATATCACCTTACGCAAAAAGATGATGGCCAAGTATCCAGAAATGGTACTTGCTGCTGTAGACTGCGTGAAGCCAGCCGTCGACGAATTCTATACCTGGCCCGTGGGAACTTATGTCCCTACGCGCTTCCCAAGTATGTTTGAGAAGCGATGATCTTTAGATAGCTCTGAGTCGGTATTGCATAGCCTAGTCACCGGCGAGATCTTTCCTCTGACTCCGAATGATAAGACTTTAGAAACCCTTCGGCTGATTGGAAGTTTAGTCGAACATGATTCTCTCTTCATAGTATACTTTGAAGATAAAGACAGTGTAACGCTTAGAGGATTTGTGAACTATTTTCCCGATAGCTTTGACCCTATAAAAATCATGAATTTCAAGCTAAGAGAGATTCACAAACCGGCACCGAAGTAGAATGAAAAGCTCGAAAAGAGCATATATTACTTTTTCAATAAGCTTAACATGGGCAGGTTTGTGGAACGAACTAACTGGACAATCCAAACAACGGATCAGCTTTTTATACCATCCGGTAATCGCCTCTATGAAGGAGAGTCGATACCTGAGGAGGAATTGGATATCAACATTGTACGTCTTTCCACCTGGGTAATGACTATGACTATGACCAGTAGCCAATGCCATCTATGCATGCGTTCGTGTTGAGCGACAAGTGCTACACCGGCTACCTCAACCCCATAACTTGCTGTTTTCATTTATGACAATGCTATATACTCTTCCAGAAATCAAGGAGGGACTTGGTGAGGTTCTTGCGGAGGCAATCGAAAGAACCAAGCTGGAAAATGCACCTGAGTTTTATATCGACAAGCGGGCTGTGGTCTGGGGGGAATCGGCAAAGGTCTACCTTCGAAGTTGAGGATTGTAACTGCATGCATTTAACCCTTGAATCTTCCCGAATACTGATAAGATCAGTGGAAGTGAGTGCTAGTTAATAATCACTACTGTCAGTCATCGGTATCATGATCTACGCCCTGTCTTAGCTGCCCCATGTTTTTATATCAAGCGTCGGTACGGCTGATTTATGGTCTGAGGCAGTGGCTGCCAACGTGCCGATGCCAGAAGAGGTGGTCAACTGTGCAGCTGCTGCAAAGTGAAATGGTTATTCCTAATCAAAGCACGTCGCAGAGACTGCTCGCTACTATTAGGTAGGCAGGCACTAAGATCTAAGTCCTAATAACCATCATTCGACTCGGCCAGATTGCCGAACCTTCTAAGATGGTGGAAAGAGCCAAGTAGGTAGGCCAGGATTAGATTCATCTGATCGCTTTTTTCTAAGATACGTTGCCTTAACCCTTTGCATGACGATCCCTTGGACTGGATGTATAAAGACCAATCATCTTGAGTCATTGAGGCATTATCACTGCAAGGAAAGCACAACTATCTATCTAACATACCCAATGTGTAACTATATGATATGGTCCATCCATAGCCGCTTAATTGGTCTCCAGGGCTATTTCTGTAAAAATGTTGCAAATATATAAATGCTCGTAGGAGTAATTCAGTTTCCAGCCTTCTTCCAAACAAGTTAAGCAAATAGGCAGATAAAAAAAGTCTCTTGTGCGGAGAGATTTTGGGGAGTGTACAGCCAGCAAGAGTAAGGCTGCCAGCCAGACCTATTGCGGTGATGGAACCGCTTGATGGGCATTTATTGATTGAGTGGTACCAGCTGTGGACAGCAGCTTCCTGAACACCCTATGTAGTTCCTGGGAACTTTCATATACAATTTTTCTTGATACCTTTTCATGTATGTTCAGTTTTCAAGCACCTTCGGGATCAATGTATTAGCGTAGTCGAAACATTATGACCAAATATATTGAAAGCGCGTTTCCTAAAAGCGCTCCAAAAAATCAAGGGCATCAGTGATAAGGCTACGAAAATAATGTGAAATAAGCTCTATGTCGCGCCAATTGATAAGGCCATTATGGTTTATGTGGCAAGCCGCAAGATAATTATGTTGTTACTGATTTAACAACTATACTATATAAAGGTTTGGCGGGCATGTTAGCTATGACAAGTGCCCTTATGTAGAGATGACCATAAAATGCATAAATGTTTGAAAGAATATCAAGGGGTTTAATTGGCTCGACTAGGCATTAATCTATTCCTTTATTGGGTGTCATTGTGGAGACTATATTGGAAGAAAAAAAAATGTGTCAAAGCAACTAGCTAGGGGATGATTTTACACAGTAACATCCATGGTTATGACTCATTTAGGAGGTACCGGTTCTAAGTATACCTAGGATACCTGGTTATACAGAGATATCCCAAGGTCGTGGTTCGGGGGCGAACCTTATCTTTGCAACCTCGTGCAAAATCTTAATCCCAGACCCTTACATATGAGAACCAATAGACTACCTCTAATGGTGCAAACTCAATCTGAGCCGGTGAGTCCAAAGCTCTAGAGTCTACCACCAGTTCTAAACCCCGGCCGAAAGGCTTTGATATGATTTTTATTGGCGGGGAGGTCATGCGCCGTCCCGGCGGTTTTGAGCCCCATTAAACCTTGAGATTAAGCCAATAAAAGACGTAAAAAGCTTCCTCATGCCCCACTACGCCAAACCAGCTAAAATAGCCAGGCACTAACGTTAGAGCCCGGACAAAAAAGAAGCAATACGAGGCCAAAGGAACCAACACGGCCCAATTCTGATCATTTTCATTTCATTGATTGAAGCTAACTTGATGAAATGACTAGTACTGTTGCCAGAGTGGAGATATTCCTGGTCTTTTGCCCAGGATTCCGAATGGATGCCAGGCGCGAAATAAATAAAAATTAGCCCTAAGAACAAATTGGAAGCAAAGAAAGGATCGACCCAAAGTTTAAATTTTCTATCAGTTATTTTACCCCACGTGTACCTTAAAATCTAAGACTTCAGGGTTTTCTTCTCTCTTTCTTCTCTCTCTTCTCCTGTTCAAATATTATCGCTTTCTTCATTGTCTTATATAACTCCTCTTGGCCTCTTTGGCCATCTGATATACTCCGATGAGTTCCATCACAGATGCTGAAAAGCAAATCGAAGCTTCAAACCCCAATAAAGTCGTGGGTATTGACTTGGAGGAAATTGGCGAGCGCGAAGGTTATGTCTTGAACGATGCTGTTCTTGCTCAAAAAAATGGTCTCAAGACGGCGCCTGATGGCACTATCCTAATTCCTCAACCGAGTAGCTCGCCTAATGATCCTTTGAATTGGTCGCCCTTCCGCAAGCATTTATTCTTGATTATTATCTCGTTAACGGCTTTCTTGCCTGATTATGGTAGCGCAACTGGAGCTTTGGCCTTGCAGCCACAGGGAGTGTATGTTGGGACTTTGCTTTCATTTTGCGCAATTTGAACTTGAACTGACTTATTCTTCGATGACAGTGAGTGGAATATGGATCCCAATGTTGTCAACCACTCGCAGGTTGGAAACGTATTTATGGTCGGTGCTGCTGGTCCTATCATCGTCGCATTGGCTGCGTATTTCGGACGCTTCCCTCTTCTTTTCTGGTGGACTTTGCTGGCTGTCGGTACTGCCGTCTGGTGTGCTGCAGCCAAAAGTTTTGACTCGTTCATGGTCAGTTTTTCTTATCGCTTGTTTCAGTGGATTGTCGGTAACTAACTCGATCTCTACAGGCTGCTCGAATTCTGAACGGTTTCTTCTCTACTGTCGCACAAGGAGTGAGTACAATCAATATATAACTTCTCTCAATATCAAGTATTAATTCCAAATAGGGTGGTCTCATGTTCATCAAAGATATGTTCTTCTTCCATGAGCACGCCCGCAAAATTAATATTTGGTCCGGTCTCATCGTCATCTCCCCATACATGGGTCCCCTCCTCGCAGCCTTCATTACCGACACACAGATCTGGCAGTGGGCTTTTGGTGTCTACGCTATCGAGACCGGTCTTTGTCTGATCGCTATCATCCTCTTCATGGATGAGACCTATTATGACCGCAAGACTGGGCAGCCAGAGCTCGTCACCAGCGGTCCTCGCTGGCAGCGCATGATCGGTATTCAACAATACCGCACAAATTACACTCAGATCTCATTCAAGAACGCATGCATGCGCCCTCTCACTATGATCTGCAAGCCTGTTGTGTTCATCATGACTATTTATTATTTACTTACATTCGCCTGGATCGTCGGTATCAACACCACGCTCAGCATCCTCCTCACCCCCCTATATGACTTCCAAGCAAAGGCGATTGGCTTTTTCTACTTCACCCCCATCGTGGCCGCAATTCTCGGTGAAATATCCGGCCATTGGCTCTACGACATCATCGCCAAAGAATACGCAAAACGCCACAACGGCCGTCTCGATCCCGAGGCCCGTCTCATCGCGATCTGGATCACACTGCCCTTCATGGTTGGTGGTGCCATTCTAATGGGTTTCTCTCTGGAGCGTCATTACCATTATATGCTCACAGCTCTAGGCTGGGGCTGCTTCGTATACGGAATTATGATCGTCACCGTCGCAGTGGCCTCGTATCTACTGGACGCCTACCCCGAAGCCAGTGGCGAGGTCTCTGCTTGGGTGAATTTCGGCCGTGTGATCGGTGGATTCATCGTGTCTTACTTCATGGTTGATTGGTATGAGAAGCAGGGCGCTATTCGGCAGTTTTCCAGTATGGCTGGAGCTGTTGTTGCAGCGTTCCTGCTTGTGGTTGGTATACAAATTTGGGGCAGGAGACTAAGAGCTTGGTCTGGTCCTGCCAACTTTACGACTTAAATTAATATGCCTAGTTCAACATACCTAGGTAGATATCGAGTTTACGCGCAGCACTTCAACATAGCTGTCTCGATTTTATAATGAAATAGAATATAGAATCTTTTTTTTAATTTGTCATCTTTTTTTCTTCGAACTGACTAGGTATGACTATAGTAACACAAATTATTCGACGTTTCATACATAGTTTCAAAACCCCATGAAAAACTCCAAACGCTTTTAAAACCCAGGCTATCATGAATTATGTAAGGACAGGAGAATTGAAATAGCTGATTATCAAACCAGAAGTTGTTGATCACTTGAAGCTTCGGTCTCAAAGCTTGGAGTCAGACTCTCATCTTGGACAAAATCACTTAGTGTCAAGACAGCCTGGAAGATTTCCTCGCCTGTGGGAATAATGTGTTCCGCTGGCAAGAGGAATCCATAGCTACCACGATCACGCAATTTGATTTGGAAGGAGGTGGTTGCATGCAAATTGTGGTAAAACCAGTCCAATGCACTACCGCCAGCAGTAAAGGTGGAGGAACTACGCAAGACACCTTCACAAGCTGAAGTCACATCATATGGCTCTTGGGATGAATGCCGGATTGTCTTGGCGAGACCAAGACCCAGCTCTTCGAGAGTTTCGAGAGTCGGTGGCGTGAAAGAGCAGCTGAAAGAATAAGGGTATAAGATCTGCTGAGAGTATGAGTGCAAATCCAGGAAGCTGACAATCTCTGCATGGCCACCAGCGGTCTCGTTCAACGCCCACTGGGCAAGGCGACGTGATTCAATCGCATCGAATGGTTCACTACCCGCGTAGTTCTCAGAGCATGGGGTCGAGCGAGTGGACTCGCCGTCCCATTCAAAGTCCCAGGACCGGTCGAGGTCGATTCCCGGGCACAATGGCAAGCCTGTTGGTTGCCGGTTCTTGCGCCATAGTCGGTCATGCTCCCATGAGTAGGCATACCCATCTGGGTTCAGAGTCGGGATCAGGACCACATCATACTCATCTAACAAGCGCGTGACAGGTCTGAGACTACCATATCGAGTGATGAGATTATAGGCTACGTATGTGACAGTTGAGGTACCGATCCATTCCCGCGCATGGAGGCCACCAGCGATGACAATTGTTTTGCGAGGGCCCGCAAGTTTCGACTCGTGGTTCCCCAAGCGCAGGGCTGGAATTTCACGGCCCTCATACGATAATCCGATACTGGTAAAACGAGCGTGTGTAGGGAACATGGACGCCATCAGCCGCATCCATTGTACAATCACAGAGAGCGGCTGGAACTCACGGAAGAAGACGTCGCCGTTCGTTACAGTCTGACTCCCTCTGGACAAAAGCCCAGACTCGGTCCTGAGGTCTGTGGTATGATGTTTAGGGTAAGTGGCGTAAATCATCTCGATTAAGTCATCCATGAGGGGGTGGTGGGCCATGTGGAGCGATGGTGGAAGAAGCTGGAGCAGAGAGGGGATCTGTTCAAAGCGCAATTAGATGGGAATGGGTTTTCCAAGGCGATTATGAGCCATACGCACCATATCACCTGCTAACCGGATATCTACAAACTCTGCAGTAACAGCCCATACATCCAACACCAGTGCTTGAGCAGCCTCTGCCAAGGCTGCTGCGTCGCCAGAATCACTCAAGGTAAATCGAAGAACGACATCTGTCTCATATCGGTCCCATACATTTGGAGATGGAGTTGTTACGTGTCGATGAAAAGAACGGTCATGGCTGAGTCCCCAGACTGATTCAATGACCCAATCGCGGACTCGAGTCCACGGTCGGCGGGAATCGGAGCGAAGACCACATTGAGCGGGTTGCAGGGGCGGTGGAGGAGTTATGCTAGAGCCTGCAGGAACAGCATATGTAAAAGGAATGGCCGACAGGACTAAAAGAGCCGGCAAGATATGCATGATGAGAGTGTGTTAAGTGAGAGAATGGAAAGAGAAAGATGTGGAGAAGAGGGGAGATAGACGATAAGCCGATAGACAGTAGTACACAATAGGTAACTACGTATATTAAATAGTCCTATGTATCTATATCTATAGATACTCTTAAATATCTCTCTCTTAATTCATTAAATTCTCTATATCCAGGCATCTGGGTAGATTTTAATGCCGTTCCTCAAATTCAACCTCGGAATGTAGCGTACTGCTGTTGTACTTGATTATAGAGAGTCATAGCTTAATTTAGCCCTGCAAAGTAATACTAGCATTAAATAGTAAATGGTAAAAATAGAGAGACAAAAAAGTAAATATAGAAAGCCCTTAAGCCCTTAAACCGGTTTAACGGCTTAGAATGTCGCATTTCTCAGGAAATCTAGACTCACCTCGTTTCACCTCGTGCTCCGTACCCATCTTGTTCTCTTCTCCAAGACCTTGCCTTCGTTCTATTCCTTCTATTCCTTTCTTCTCACTTGTTGCTGTGTTTTTCAAACACTGAAAAAAAAAAAAAAAACATAGCCAAAGTGGCGCATCTAGAACAAGCCACGCCCACAACCCCCCTTCTCTTCCCGCGTTCCCCTTTTCTGCGAAGCTGACGACAGACTCTCCACTCACCGATTCCCACCGCGTTCTGGAACACTCCACGTCGTTATGCTTTAGGATATTCTCGATCCTCAATTTACCTGCACGTATGGGTTGGACCGTCTCGGTATCTCGCAGCCATGCATTGGAAAGGCCTACGGCTTGTCGCCGATGGTCCAAAACGTCAAAGCGCCAATGAAACTCAGGCACAGGCCCGCCGCAGTGAACATCTGCCACGTCCTTCTCCGCCGGCTATCGAGCCTAGACTTTCCGAAGCAACTCATCGTGCTTTGAACTTGGCACCGGAACATGGAGTAATGGAACCACCACGGGGGCTGGAGGTACCTGAGACCGAGCCAAACCCCGGGGTAACTCAGACGGACCTTGCTTCCTCCTCACATGGAGAACCCCAACCCAATTTACGAAGAAATCGGTTCAGTTTTATGCGAATCCGTCGGGCATCGGATCCTCAGCTTTCCAAAACCTACGCCAAGGACGGAGAGGACATTCCTCCTGTACCTTCTCTTCCACGTAAGTCCAGGGCGAGGGATTTCAAACAGACGTGCATTGGACGACATGCTGACAGCCCCTTCCATTATAGCACCCAAAATCATCACTACAGCCCCAACTAGCCATGACTTAGACAAACCTCTCAAACAACAAAAGGAGCAACAACAACAACAACAACACAAGCTCAGGCTCTTACCTTCGTCGCGCAAACATTCCATGGAGCACTTACCTCGACGCTCAACGGAAATTCCCGAGCCAAGACAGGAACAAAAGGAGCAAGGTTCTATTGATTCCCAAATTAGCGACTCCGCTCTTTCAGCATCTCAACATACTACTGACAATTCTGGACGTCTGTCGATAACTTTATTACGAAATGGAAGTCGGGATCAACTGACTGACTCGCACCGCTCCTCTGTCATCGATCCACGGTTTTCTGAATCTTCTCGCTCCGATCAGAGCTATGGGGAAGGCCCGACATTCCGAACGAATTCACCTAGCCACGCATTAACGTCCAATGCGAAACGTTTCCGCCTTCCTCGCCTGAAGCGAAGCCCCATGTTTCCTCTGCCTCCGAAACCGACAACAAGTTATGCTCAAGATCATGCATCCAAGTTCTCGACGGAACGTCCGAAAACTTCAGGCTCTGGTGATCTAGACCAGATCTCGCCGCTACCATCACCATCCCGCTCATCAGTAGGCTTATCTAGTGCGGCTGTGCCACCTCTACTTCGCCATGATTCAACCAATTCTGCTCACTCGGTGCGATCCAATCCGTCTCACAAGGGCCGAGGTAGGTCGTCTACAATGGGATCCGTGGCCGAGAACCAAGATCTTCCATCTCCAGTGCCGCACATGATTTCCTCTGGTCGTACGTCAACTTCGACAACGGGCCGGAAGAGCTTTGGTGATCTTTTCGGTATCACCCAGAGACTGAGGCAGAACTCAGAACCGCCATTCCCCCGGACTGCTTCTCCTGGCGTCGGTGGTTTCTTAACGCCTACTCCAAAACCCGAACCAAATTGTCCCCCTCGGGGGGAAGATGACACACCGGCCTCTTACTTGACCAAACTAGAGGAAGCTATTCCTCGGGGCATGATTGCCAGTGTTTTATGCCAGTCGGACGACGAATTTTTCAAGGTTGCGCTGCGAAAGTACATGAGATCGTTCGCTTACTTCGGTGATCCTATTGACATGTCCATTCGTAAACTTTTGATGGAGGTGGAACTGCCCAAGGAAACACAACAAATCGACCGATTTATCCAGTCATTTGCAGACCGATACTTTGAGTGCAACCCAGGCATCTTTGCAACCACAGACCAAGCATACTTTATTGCATTCTCGATCCTAATTCTCCATACGGATGTGTTCAACAAGAACAATAAGCGGAAAATGCAGAAGCTTGATTATGTCAAGAACACTCGAGGAGAGGGCATCTCAGACGACATCCTTGGGTGTTTCTATGAGAACATCTCCTATACCCCCTTCATTCACGTGGAAGATGTCGAAGATGCAAAAGATGCAAACAATAACCGTCACTTGGCCTTGGCGAAACCTCGCCGTGCTTTGTTCAAAAGCACTAGCTCTGAGCATTTGGGCCGAGTTACGCGAGAGCCTGTTGATCCATATGCGCTCATTCTGGATAACAAACTCGAAACTCTCCGGCCCAGTTTGAAGGATGTCATGGATCTTGAAAATACTTACGACCACGTCGGAACCACGGGCCCGCCAGACATTAATGATCTCCATCAAGCCTTCACCAAGTCAGGAATTTTGCAGATTGTATCTTTACGTTCTCGTCCTGATGCGTTCATGCAAGGAACCCTTGATCCAGCCGAGTCAAATCCTGGTCTGGTTGATATCAAGGTAGCCAAGGTTGGCTTACTCTGGCGGAAGGATCCGAAGAAGAAGAGAGCTCGTTCGCCATGGCAAGAATGGGGCGCCATTCTCACCTTCTCTCAACTCTACTTCTTCCGTAACGTCACTTGGGTTCGAGCTTTGATGACCCAATATGACACATATGTTAAGGACGGACGACCTGACACCTTAGTCTTCCGGCCGCCTCTTGCAGAATTTAAACCTGATGGTATTATGTCTACGCATGACGCCGTTGCTTTGCTGGACAATAGCTACAAAAAGCACAAGCACGCATTCATGTTCGTCCGTCACAATTCTGTCGAGGAGGTCTTCCTTTCTACGTCTGAAGCGGAGATGAATGATTGGCTTGCCAAACTCAATTATGCAGCGGCGTTCAGAACTACTGGAGTACGCACGAATGGCATGATTGCTACCAACTACGAAGGTCAGCGCTACCGTAAGAGCCAACGAATGAACTCAACAACTTCCATTGGTTCTCATAACTCGACAGAGAAGCCGCGTCCTCACTCAGCAGGTATCGACATTGACACAGACGTTGTCGCCGAGTTTGTTGCCGCCCGGCGACGACTGATGAGCCAGAAAATACTTGAAACGAATGAGAAGCTTGTTGAGAATGAGAAACAGCTGGATGAGCTTTTGCGAAACGCACGCCATCTGCAAGTTCTCACCCCAGTGAATTCGCGGGCTCGCGACGGAGTCATTTTGGCAGCGGGCCGAATTGCAGCAAAAATCAAATGGGTTCGCCAAGATATCTCACGTAATACGTGCTATCGAGATGTGCTTCTTCGGGATATGGGAGAGAATATCGAAGGTCGTGCTGGATCCGTGGCTAAAATGACGTCATCGGATGCGGATACGGCACGAGTAGCCTCGATCTCTGGGCCGTCAATCACTTCCGATCTGGGTGGGCCGCCTCGGGCTCCTAGCATTGTTCGCACAGTCTCTAGTCGTGATACAAACGATTACGCAGCTCCATCTGTTAGCCAACCTGCTCAACCAACCCTTCTTAAGCAAGCCTCCACTAGTGAGATGCGCCGGCCAAGTATTCCATCCTCTATTTCATCTTCGGATGCCCATGTCGGCCGCCCTCCGTCCATCTCCGTCATTTCTGAGCAGGGAAATCTATTTGATAATGCCGGCAAAGTTGAGCGCGAGCCCTCCATACTAAGCCGCAACAGCAAGTTTGACGCCGCCAGTCTCAGTTCGCACGCGTCTAAGCTCGCATCGTCTGCGTTTGACGAGGGCGAAGAACGTTTGCTGAGAGAAGCTGGTCTGATAGACCTCAACAGCTCGCCTCCGCCACGCAAGCTGACGGATGGAGATGTCGAAGAAAAACAGGATGAGTCCTCAGAAGTTTCTCCGAGTGAGCATAAGCCTAGCCGAGTCCGTCGTAGTCTTCATCGCTCACTTCGAGATGTTCCTCATGTTGCTCACGTACCTCGGCATCATTCACGGAGTAAGAAGAACCGAGACTCGATATCAAGTATCGGCCAACTCGACGACGATACGGTCCCGCACGACAGTGAGGGTCTATCCCGCAAGACACCTAGCTTTACCGTTCACGGCAAAAAGGCTTCAATCGTGACCTTTGGCTCTGAATGGCAAAACCTGCCTACCGAGGAGCGTCTGAAGCTACGAAAACCTACTCCGCACGAAGAGCCACGGACCTCGGAACCTGCCCTCGTTGGCAGTGACGGTTGCATAGCCTCGGACAATATTCCATCTGAGCGACCTCACTCATCTGGAAGCACTATGACGGCATTCAGTGTCCTCAGCGACGATGAGTCAGCTGATTTCTTCGGGCCAGCACTTGAAAATCTTCCGGTTAGTTCTTCTGCACGACGAGTCACTGAACCCAGAGACCCGGCTGACGATGCGGTCATGGAGAATTTCGTTTTCCCGCGCTCAACTTCTGAAGGTCTGGTCCATACTTCTCACCTGAAAGCATCAAGTGACGATCGATCCACCTCGTCAACAAGCATCCCGCTGACCGAACTAGCCGTGGACGCACCTTCCTCTGACAACATACGAGAGCAAGCTGTGGGTGCTTGATCTCTTAATCATTTTCTTCTTTCCCCCCATACCCACCACATCTTCTTTTACTCTCGATCGACCACTGTATAGTTCGAATGTCTTTGATCTGTTGCTTTACGACTTTATACCCCATTTTCAACTCTTGTGGCCTTTTTTCCTTTGGACCTTTGCATTGACGGCTTGGCCTGGTCGATCACGGTTTTCGTGGGGTTTCGGTTTGTGTTATCTATGATAAGCATATTGGTGTCTTCTTTAGGTGCTTATACCATTAGCCCTCATCGTTCAATCTTCCCACCTTCTCATATTTCTATTTCCCATATTTCCATTTCCCATATTTTCTCGGGTTTCATCTCTTATCTTGTTCTATCTAAGTGGCATTCGATGTATGGTTGTGAAGTTCCTCTGAGCCCGCTTTTACTGAGGTTAAAGTCAGGGAACCGGGGTGATTAACAAATGTCATGATCTATCTTGATTATATTCCGTATTTATTCTAAACCAAATGAGGGTAGCATTCTAAATCGTTGACATCCTGTGCTAGAATCGAACTTTTTGATAGTTCTGGCTTCTTGTGCCCGAGCGTAGTTAAGAAGGAATGGAAAACTAAAAACAAAGACGAGGCCAAATAGTATTGGCCAATGGACTAGTATACTGGATCCAGCATCGTGAGAAAGTCGAAAGCTTCAAGGTTGAAATTGACACAAATTGACCTTTCATAGCTATAAATAAGGATAGGTTGTACGGAGTACCACGCACAAGCTAGTACAACCTTATCAATGAATTCGGAGAACGACAACAAACTCTTTTTTTACCAGGTGGTGCAGTATATCTCGATGCAAAAATGAAGTCACAGGCAGGAAGTTCTTAAAATTCCATTAATTATTCCAAAAAGAATTATGATTAAGAACACATATCTGAATATGGATAGAGATGTTATCTCCGCACTTTAGCGCCCTCTTTCAGCCCCCAATCCGACGAACAGGCAACATAGATGCTAAAGCACTAGAAAGGGTTGGCTAATGCTGATTCTACCAACAGGGATTATATCTGAGCGGCATATTTCTGCTGTTCTAGAACCTGGTACAGAGCCTCAATCCAACATTTGAATTGTTGTTTCTGGAAGGGGATACGATTTGTCTATCCCATCAATACTGCGTTTACTGACGCTCGGAAATGAGATCCTGTCGCCGCTTTTATGCCCTCGACTGTATTCCAGTACGATTATCAATTACACAATAAAAAGTTCTTCTGTATTGAACTTGTATTGTTTTGAAGCCATTTTGAACCCTGATTCTGCAAACAAGGCAAATAGAAGGGAGCTTAGTCGCCCATATCAAAACTGCGGATCTCAAAAAGTGACTGTAGTAGTAACGAGATTGTTACTTTTATTAGTTATGCTATTGGATTAGCGCCAGTCACCTGATGGTCAAGCTGACCCCTCTTTCAGCTGACAGGTAAATAGTCCTTCTCATGAGAACTACAAGCGATACACGGTTAATTTGACCATGGCGTCAATATCGTTCTCGGGCAGTAATCATGGGTTCCAAGTTGGAGTAAGCAATGGCCCGATCAACATGCCTCCAGGTACGTTAGAGGAACAAGGTTAAGGTGACTTGACTAATAATGACTGTCTAGAGCGACCGGAAACTCCACCAAGCCCGTTATCGACAGTCCCATTCCCGCGCGATCCAGATTTTGTTAGCCGCGATGCTATCCTTAATCAGATCCGTGAGAAAAGCTCAGTTCCGGCGTCGAGGATAGCGCTGATTGGTCTCGGCGGTGCTGGGTAAGTGCTGATCAGCTCTTGTGCGATCTATTACTTATAAATTATAAAAGAAAATCGCAACTTGTAATCGAATACTCCTATCAAGTCCGATCTGATTCGCCGGCAACATGGGTCTTCTGGGTGCATGCGAGCAACGAAGTCCGGTTCGAGCAAAGTTTCCGGGACATTGCGGACCAGGTCAAAATCCCAGGTCGCCAGGATCCCAAAAATAACATCTTCAAATTGGTCGAGAACTGGCTCCGAGATGAGAGGAGAGGGAAATGGGTTTGCATTCTTGATAATGTCGACGACGATAAGTTCCTTTGCTCGATTCCAGTGGCATGCAAGAGAGATCCAACAGAAGGCCTAACAAAGTCCTTGACGAAGCCACTGTTAGATTATGTTCCAAGAAGTCGAAATGGGTCTATTATTATCACAAGCCGGGCAAAAGAAATTGCGTTAAAGATGGTTCATCACAAGGACCTCATCACGGTTCAACCTATGGAAAGGTCTGAAGCGCTAGATCTTCTCCAGAGAAAGCTTGATGACCCAGGAGAAAGTCAAGACAGTCAGAGCCAAGACAGTCAAAGCCAAGAGAATCAACAGTTAGTGGAAGCACTAGAGTATATGCCTCTGGCGATCGTACAGGCAGCTTGTTTTATTCGGAATCGAGCGCCTCGCTATTCAGTATCACAATACCTAAGAGATTTCAAAGGTAGTGACCATGAAGCGATGAAGCTTCTAAAGAAAGAGGCGAGCTACCTCCACCGGGACCGGGAAGCAAAGAATTCAATTCTGTTGACGTGGCAAATTTCATTCGACTATATACGCCAAATAAAGCCATCTGCAGCGGAGCTGCTTTCTTTTATGAGCTTTTTCGACCGGCAAGGAATACCAGAAGATCTTATCCGACATCAATCTCAGGCCGACTATATTCTAAACTCAGAACTTTCAAATAACTCTTCTGATGGAGAGACATCTGATTCTGATACAGAACCCGATTTTGAGGATGATATAACGACACTAAGGGATTATTCATTGATATCCTCTAGTACGAACAGCACTTTCTTTACAATGCATCGCTTAGTACAGCTGACTACACGCGCATGGTTGAAATCTCATGGACAAAGAGACCAATGGAGAGATAAATTCATTATCACCCTTGATGAAGAGTTTCCGACTGGTAAATATGAGAACTGGGAGAGGTGTAGGGCACTATTTCCTCATGTTAAATCCGCAATATCTCAGCGACCAGAATCAGCTATCTATCAAGAAAGATGGGCTGCATTGCTTTATAGAGGCGCATGGTATGCATCGGAAATGGGTAATATTATGGATACAAGAGAAATGGCAATAAAATCAAGAGATCAAAGACTGGGATTATTTGATGCTGAGAATGAAGATGTTCTTGCAAGTGTAAGTATGCTGGCAATAGCATTCAGGCTTGAGGGCCGATGGAAAGAGGCGGAGCGGCTCGAAGTGCAGGTGATGGAGACGAGCAAGACGAAGCTCGGCGAGGACCATCCCTCTACGCTGACCAGTATGGCCAACCTGGCATCGACGTTTTGGAACCAGGGCCGGTGGGAGGAGGCCGAGCGGCTCGAGGTGCAGGTGATGGAGACGAGCAAGACGAAGCTCGGCGAGGACCATCCCTCTACGCTGACCAGTATGGCCAACCTGGCATCGACGTTTTGGAACCAGGGCCGGTGGGAGGAGGCCGAGCGGCTCGACGTGCAGGTGATGGAGACGAGCAAGACGAAGCTCGGCGAGGACCATCCCGACACGCTGACCAGTATGGCCAACCTGGCATCGACGTACAGGAACCAGGGCCGGTGGGAGGAGGCCGAGCGGCTCGACGTGCAGGTGATGGAGACGAGCAAGACGAAGCTCGGCGAGGACCATCCCGACACGCTGACCAGTATGGCCAACCTGGCATCGACGTACAGGAACCAGGGCCGGTGGGAGGAGGCCGAGCGGCTCTTTGTGCAGGTGATGGAGACGAGCAAGACGAAGCTCGGCGAGGACCATCCCTCTACGCTGACCAGTATGGCCAACCTGGCATCGACGTTTTGGAACCAGGGCCGGTGGGAGGAGGCCGAGCGGCTCGAGGTGCAGGTGATGGAGACGAGCAAGACGAAGCTCGGCGAGGACCATCCCTCTACGCTGACCAGTATGGCCAACCTGGCATCGACGTACAGGAACCAGGGCCGGTGGGAGGAGGCCGAGCGGCTCGACGTGCAGGTGATGGAGACGAGCAAGACGAAGCTCGGCGAGGACCATCCCGACACGCTGACCAGTATGGCCAACCTGGCATCGACGTACAGGAACCAGGGCCGGTGGGAGGAGGCCGAGCGGCTCGAGGTGCAGGTGATGGAGACGAGCAAGACGAAGCTCGGCGAGGACCATCCCGACACGCTGACCAGTATGGCCAACCTGGCATCGACGTTTTGGAACCAGGGCCGGTGGGAGGAGGCCGAGCGGCTCGAGGTGCAGGTGATGGAGACGAGCAAGACGAAGCTCGGCGAGGACCATCCCTCTACGCTGACCAGTATGGCCAACCTGGCATCGACGTACAGGAACCAGGGCCGGTGGGAGGAGGCCGAGCGGCTCGACGTGCAGGTGATGGAGACGAGCAAGACGAAGCTCGGCGAGGACCATCCCGACACGCTGACCAGTATGGCCAACCTGGTGAATATCAAAAGTCGTCTCCAACGTGCGACCAGACATCATCTCACACAAACTACCGGGCTTCCATCCTGCCTACCCAGCTCTCGAGGAATTTCAAGGTTCAAGGAAAAGGTCCGGAGATTCCTACATATTAGGTAGTGGCCCGTAGATTCGATCCGAAATCGCATCGTTCGCATGACCAAGGAGCACATCCCGATCAACATGTCACAAATCAATCCAGATTACTTCTCCGGCCCCATTCGCTAAGAGGTTTCCAATCTTCTGGGGCTCTTGTTGTCACCTGTATCGTTCTTCCTTTATTGTGACCTACTAGCTATGTACGCCTGTTCTAAGGCTATTGTCCAGACTGTGGTACGACCAACCTTTCAGTCCGCGCCGTTATTCGACTACCTAGGTCAGCTGGTATCTTGACTTCCAAGCTTCTTCATATTCCGATGGTATAGCGATCTTCTACTTTTATAGGTACCAATAACTGGATGGAAACCCACCTAGGCACGCAGTGTGGATTCAATTGTTGCCATCCTTCACCTGCCACCATTTACTAGACAAGCGAGATATATGCAAATATTCTCAGGTTGATTCTCCGTGAGTAGATCACTGCGCTCATAATGCTCACTGCTCAGCTCTACCCAGCAAAAAGCGGCAAGTACTGAGCACCAAAATGGAAGGTGCCTAGGCGAAAGCCAAAAACTAGACGAGGAAAAACACGAGGTATCATAATTAATGCAAGTACTACATTACTTATGTTGACAACAGGTGTATAGTTGTGTACCGATGGCGAATTTCTCCAACTTTGATATCAACGATATATAATTGGCGTGATAGGACCATGGTTCTGACCACAAGTGGGCCTTCGATTCGTGTTGAAAGACAGCTAACAAGGCTTTACGAAAGTAGCCTTGACAGCCTATCGTTAAGAGCTCAGTGGAAATGAATGTGGAAGTGGAAAAGCAAGTGGCCAAACTAGGAAATGGAAAGAACGCCTCAGCGGTTACAAGTATTTTTATCACGCCGATTAACGATGCTGATTGGTGAATTCCATGAGTGATTTTACTATCATTAGCAACGATATATGCAACTAAAAATGGTTAATTTGGGATGTTATATTTGTTGCGGGGAAAAGGGGAAATAAATTGTTCCAAGGTTGGTTTTCGTGTTGGTTCGTACTTAGGAGAGCTTGCAGCTTATAATCGGAGGGCCCGCTCGTTGCTCGAACTGTTCTTCTGACTCTCACGACAACCTTGGAACAGACAGGGCAATTCATTTATAATCCTACACTTTATAGCATGGCTGTGATGCGTATTACTCGCCCGGTGGGCATCTATGTCCCCAGTTCACCCAACCATCTCACCAACGAAATGATCTCACCACCACTCCCATCCGACTTCAACTTCGACGCAGAGATCCTAATCCCATCAATTCTACCCGCCCTAGAATACATATCCTCTAAACTACAACAAAGAATGATGCACATCAGCCTCCTAGTCGGCCGCGGAAAGCCATTCCCAACAGGCGAGGCCTCCGACCTAATGATAATCCCAACAACACGCCTAGATACAGCGTCATGGCGAGTCCTAGAGCGAGCAATTGCAAAGGCATCAAAGAAGTTCTCTCTCGGCCAGAGCTGGAGCGAAGCCCTAAACCGCAGCCAGTTCGAGCGCCACGCAAACGAATACCTCATCAAGCAGTCCATCGAGCAGAACGAAGTCGTCTTCAGTCAAGAGGGACTGACTCTTCTCAACATGGACCGCATCTACACATTCAAGCGCAGACTATGCGTCCTCTCCAACAAACCGTTTTCGCGGACGGATGAACAGTCTTTGAATTCCTGTGTGCAGCTCCTGCATCGCCTCATGGCTGATTTTCAGGGTCGGCAGTTCACAAAGGCTTTCTTCCACCGTATATATGAGCAGCTGGATGTCAAGGATGATCTCCTCACTGCTGTCGCGGCTGCTTATAAGAGTAGCCATGAGCAGGAAGCTATCATCTTGCCCCCGCCTGTGAAAGCTGTGACCCATGCGAAAGCTGAGCAGTCGACGAAGAAGTCGCCTGTTCGTCCGAGGCCTGTGCGGGCGAAGCGACAGCCTCCCGTGTCTAGATCAGGGCTCCCTCATAAACGGGGGCCTAAAACTCCCCTTTCGGCGTCGGACGTGACTCCTATCACCAGGAATGAGTGGAACATGCTTCTTAGTCATGACATTCGTGAGATCAAGCCGGCTGTTACGAAGTGGACTCCTTCGCCCACTGTCTTTGCTGTCGCTTGAACTTTAACGGGATTGAATAGTCATCCTGAAGCCTTGGGCTTAAATATCACTCTATCTGGAAGAATTCAACCGTGAAAGAGATCAGCTACCGATGTCGAGCCTTGGTACTTTCTCCATGCTGATTGGATGGATCCGAATCGTCACGGCTGTCAAGACAAATGAGAAGAGACTTCACTTCCATTGACGAGAAATTCACGGTGCCGCTCATAACCACTATCCTACGGGACAGGGAGCGCTCTCTGCGCATGTCCACAAGCCATGCAGCTGCCCATGGGGGCAACAGAATTCACGAACCTCATGCGTAACACGACATTACGACCTAATGAAAAGCGAGTATTTAAAACGAATGAAATGTCAGATATTTCCAAGAGCTATCCCAGAGTTTGAGAAACGCGTCAAAAATCATAGTATGTCACAAAGTCTTCTCCATTGTAGCACGGCTACCAAATAGAAAGAGTAGTAAAGTACAAAATTTTCAATGCTGTCATTCTCTTGATTTTCATGCAAAACAACCATATGGCAAGAAATGCAGCAAAATGCCGATCATAAGGTCAATCATAACGCGGGCGTTCTGGAACTAGTCATTTCACCATAGCGTCCACGACCTTGGGTGGTATCGTACGCATTCAAGACACGCATTTGACCACCGTCGTCGGCCTGTGAGAAGGCGTAACCACGCTGCTTGCGCATGCGTTGGACTTGACGGACCTTTCGAATGGCTTTTTGGAATTGTTCCATGCGGGGACGGTAGTCTTGGACGTTGTACTTTTGGATCTCTTGAACGTGGTGATAGTGCTGTGGATAATACATGCGCTTGGCGTACTTCCAGGCATAATCACGTAGAAGGCAAAGACAGGGTAATCCAATGGCCATCAGGTAGAAGATGGGAGAACTGAAAACAACAGGGATGGTACCGTAGTATTCTCGGGAGAAATTTAGGGCGGGAGCAGCATAACCGTATGCCGGCAGGAAAATGAGCCATAGAAGCATGGATCCGGGGATGGCTATGAAGGTGTATTTGGTCCAGATGTTGGTTACCAGAGCAGCCTTTCCAAGAACAGTACCGAGGACTGCAGTATACAGCACTTCACCCCAGACCCAATGACCAGCAATTTTGCCGTTGGCCATAGGGAGATCCCAGAGGAATATCAACTGAGAGGCAATGTAGAGAAGAAGGGAGTGGAAAAATCCATTCAAGACCCAGGCCCAGAAACTATGCGTTCGGAAGAAAAGACCTTTCTGACCCATCTGATACAGCTGAGGGTAGCGGTCCAACAGGCGAGCGTTAATGAACTGGTCGAAAATACCCATGGCGAATGGAGGCAACACCGTAAAGAGCACGTTGTAGTAGGACAGGGTCCAAGTTTCGTAGATAACTTCTCCAGAAAAGGCATTTTGGAATGAATACTGTTGAGGTCAGCTAAGTTACTTTGAACCAGATATTATCAAGTCTTACCCAGAACTGTGTCATATACAAGGTGATGTTCTTGTAGAAGGAATACAGGATGACTCGACTAATGCGAGAATAACTCCACGCCCCATGGACCAAAAGAAGCTTTCGGAGGAAACGAAACTGAGCAATGGCCACATCAGCGGATCTTGCAGCCTGGAGACCTTCTTCTCCGCTGATTCCAACACCAACATGAGCAGCTTGAATCATTGATACATCATTTGCTCCATCGCCGATAGCCAGAAGCAACGATTTCAGGTGACGCTTGACCAGTTTGACGACCAAGGCTTTTTGAAGTGGAGAGACACGACAACAAACCACAGCCTTGCACATTACGGCAAGGTCCAGGAACATTTTCTCCATGTCCTTTTCCAATGCATACGTCAAAGACTTGCCATCGATGATTAAGGCAAGGGCCTCAATATCGCCAGATGTCGCCTGGCTCTTTACAGCGTCTAGCTTCTTCTGCAAGTTGCTACGTGTCGCCTGGGCTGACTCTTCATTGATAATTAGGAGTGTCATATCTTCAGAGATCAGCTTACAGGACATTCCAATATTGATGGCTGTTTCTTGTCGGTCACCAGTCAAGACCCATATCTTGATTCCTGCAGTCTGAAGCGTGTGAATAGTGTCTGGAACGCCATCTTGCAGACGATCCTCAATGGCGGTAGCACCAAGAAGATAGAAATCTTTCTCAATCAACTCGGCGGCTTTGTCAAGCTCGTCAGCACGGTTACCACTCACAGTGGTATTAGCTGTTTCGAAGATCTGGGCCCATCGCTGGTACTCATCTGCTGGAATTTCACGCATAGCTAAACATAGAGTTCGCAATCCGTCCGAAGCGTACTCCTCAAGGTGCTGAAGTGTTGTTTCCACAGTTGGGTTGTCTTGATGAAGACGCTCGAGAATGACCGTATCGGCTCCCTTGCAGTAAATTCTGATTTTTCCATCAGGGCACCGGAAGACTGTGGACATTCGTTTTCGAGTGGAATTGAACTCGCACACGGCCAGCAATTCATACTCCAGTTCCTGTCCCGATCCCTCGGCTGTGAAGATGACAGATCTAGGTTTTCGGTTTGTAAATCGATATCCCAAGGAAGCGGCTCCATCCACCAAAGCGCCCTCGTCAGGTGAAGCTGCCTGGTACTTGATCTGAGTAGGATCAGTGCCATTCCACTCGGGAATGACCGTGTGACAGGTGGCCAGAAGGGTAAGAAACTCTCGAATGGCGCCCTGGGTCGGGTGAGAATTCAAGTTGTGTCTAAGGGTCTTGAAATCGTAAATGCCAAATTCACCGTCGCCATCGTCGGCAGCGGCACGTCGGTCTTCGGGAACATCGTCTCCATATTGAATACCGGCAATTGTGCATTGCTTGAACTCCATTTGATTGCAGGTCAGTGTACCAGTTTTGTCGGAAAATATGTACTCAATCTGACCAAGCTCCTCAACCAAGGAAGAGGTGCGACAAGTAGCGGGCGTGTCATTCTTCTCGTAGTACATGTCCAGATCTGAATTGATGAGATACGCCTGGAAATACTTGACCATTTCGATAGTGACGAAGAGAGAGATTGGAACCAGATTAGAATAGAGGACCCAGTAGGTGAAGATGTCCATGAAAAACTGTTTTGCGGCGTTCAGTTTTCCGTAGTCGAGATACGAGAGTTTGGCGCTAGAGGTTTGGCGAATGACCAAGTCTCCAACAGAACTAACGACACTGAGGGCAACCAGTATGCCCACAAGCATCATAATCTGCACGTTGACCATCCTCTCGACAGCAGTGCGCTTGATCGGCGTTGCCGTCGCATTGCGCATCAATTTGGTCTCGTGACCTGTGAAGACAACAACTCCATGAATCCAAGGAGTATTTCGCAGAGTTGCGCCTCGGAGGAGCAGCTGATCAGGTGCCAGAGACAATTCTTTTTCTCCAACTCCGCCATTCATAGTCATAGTAGCCTCGTAGGTATAAAGGCTGCTGTTGGGTTGCTCCGATCGAACACGCCCAGTCAAACGGGCCAATTGATCGGGGCTAACGAGAGTTGATGTCTCAGGGATAGCCTGCTTAATCTTCAAGTTGGTCTCGCCGTCCAAATTTGCCGTCTCGATGTAGCATAAACCCTCGGGTTCGGAAGATGCCAAGAGAACCAAATCCGCAGGAAATGCTTCTTCTGATTCCACTCGGACAACGTCTCCAACTACAACATCAACCCATGTTGAGTCCACAAAAGAACCACCCTTGAGCACCTTCGTTTTCGAATAATTCAATCCCTTATCCGACGATCTTCGCTTGTAGTCCTCAGCCAATTCCTTGATTGCAGATGCACCCAGCACGATACACAAGGGGACGATGGTCGTATATCGATTGGTAGAAACATTGGGGATCTGTTGGAGCACCGCGGTGAACAAGAAGAACAAGTTGGCGTACTTGGAAAATTGTTCGAATAGGAATTTGGGGATGAATGTGATAACGTTGTACTTTGCAGTCGAAACGTGATTGGTGAGATATCTGTGTGTAGCGTTTGCGGGGGCGTTATTGATCTGGATCATGCGAGGACCCAAGCTGGCAGGATCGACCTTTCGTCGGCCAAAGATAGACTTCCAGTCGAACGCAGAGGTTTTCTTTTTCCTGGAAACTGCGGCTGTATATTCGGCCGTACTATCGGCCGCATCACTTCTTACTCCAGGCTGTGTCAATGGGAGGTTCATATCATCATCATTCTGACCATCCCCTCTACCAAACCCGAGTTTATTCAACAACGTGCTATTCCTTGGCTTTGAATCAGTCCCGAAATGGTGAACGGTCTGATTACCACTCTGAAAATCCGCATCATTGTAATCATAGTTGTCGTCTCCATCGAAGGAATATCGCTGATAGTTGCTAAGCTCAGAGGTCTGCGAGTAGGAACGATTGAGGGGAGAGCCGGGGTAAGGATCATGGATATACGCGCCGGAGTAGCCGGTATTCCCAGCGCCAGAAGCTGCATCATAATGAGCTCCAGACCGTTGCGCCTGGCTACCGACAAAATTATCGTAAGATATGGAAGGGCGCGACTGCGCATTAGGTACTTCGGAATCATCGATGTTGAACTGTTCTAGGAGATGGTCGTCGTTTACTGGAGGGCGCTGACCAGAGTTGTATGTTGGACCGGAGTCCAGCAGGAGGTCGTCATCATGGTCCACAAGTCGATGTGATCCAGGAGGCCTACCGCTGGTCATGATGCCGCGGGGAAAGCTGACACCCTCACCGAGAGCAGTGATGCCCCTGAAGCATAGATCGAAACGCGGGAGGGTCGAAAAATCGCGATTATGTATTGGCAGGGAAACTTCCAAGGTATTGATACAAGTTGTGAATTGGAAGGGGGTGGATGAATGAACTAGGAAAAAAAGTTGGGATCGAGGAAGAATGGGTGGCTTAATTAGCGGATGCGAACAAGTAAACTGTTTGGTTTCTTTGATCGACGGGCGGTAACTAAAACCCACTTATTCGCGCTGCTATCGGAAAATGGATCATAGTGAAGCACTATGGATTAAGCGTATTCTAGTAAAAAGGATGGTGCCTGTAGAATTGAATGATATTGTCGGAAATAATTGAAATTTGAAATGGAAGCGCATCCCGGCATACCTCAACGCCATCTACTACGGCCTACTATAGCAATCTATTATGAAAAGGTCGAAAGCTAACCCCCTATTTACAAGTATGTTGATCCTCGTCTATTCCAAAAATAAAAATGAATATAATTGATACCTCGTTAAAACATTATGATGGTCATTTTTGGACCAAGACAAGTCTGTCACACCCAGCTTCGTCGAGCTAGGCCAGCTTGCACACCTTTTCGTGATAGAACCCTTCTCTCAAGCCTTTGGAATAAAAGATATATCCGACACCGGAAAACTTCGGTAGGTTGGCATCTTAACGGTCGTTATTAGACCGAGACAAGTCTGCCATACCAAACTTGGCCCGCTTGGCCAGATCAGCTTGGAGAACCTTGTCGAGAACCGCATTCATCTCTTTGACCTTATCCCATGCCACCTGGGTATTCTTGACGATTTCCATGGGTTTGATAGGATGACCTGAGAATTTGGACATGTAGCACAGTTCACCTGCATTGTTCACTGCAAAGATGAGATCTCCCTCGGCCGCCTGTTCCTCCTTAAGATTGGCGTCAATGATAATGGTTTTACCCTTGTGGAATGTATGGAAGGTGACTGCAAGAGGCTTGTGGGTAATGTTAAGCTCAACTGGCACTCGGTCATTCACATCGTAGACGATGACTTTGCCATCGCGAACGACCGCATCAGGCCGACGGAAGTGTTGCAATCCGACCATAATCGCCATACAAGACGCGTCAATCAGGTTGCCGTCAAATCCGAGCACATGAACATCTGCACGGATACTCCAGCAGCTGACGCCCTTCACAAGACAGAGCGACTCGGTATCTAAAGCATTCGAGTGACGAACGACGCGGTCGAGAACATGATTGACATAAGTTTCGAGGTCGCTGGTCCTAGATGCAGCAAACAACTAATCAGCATCGGTATTCACGAGGGAAAAGCCACTGTCTCAGATAAAACTCACTTTCCATTCTCCCATGCCGGCGAACCCATCGCAGTCAGCTCCATATTAATTGAAAAGAGACCATCGAAAGGACGGTCCTCGCGGGGCTTGGTAACCTCTGCTGAAATTCGAACAACGATACTAGAGCTTAGAGTAAGCCTTTTATTCACAGACATAATGATATAGTCATTAGAATATACCTAGTTTTTCCAAGCTGAAGCTTCACATGTCCATACTCATCGCCGAACGAGAGGTTGATCGGTCGGATCTCGTCCATGGCACGACCATCAAGGCGGTGTCCCTCACTAAGTGCTTTCAGAATGAAGTCATTCTCCAAATTGGAGAGGGGGACTTCTTTTGACATGGCTGGGGCAGCCTTGGAACTTGGAGTAGACGAAGGCAAGAGAGATTCTTTGTAGAGGCTTTTCTTGGGATATTTTGCCGTCACTGGCCGCATTATGACTGATTTTGCCTGGATTTTAATCCAATCAATTAACGATAGGAATGGGCGGTGAAAGACGAGTGGGGAATTTAAAAGGCGGTGAGAAAAGGTGCAGGCAGAGGAAGCTGTTTCTTACCTTGCGCATCGCAACTTACAAATTCACAACTTTTACTCCTTCCACAACTTCCCACTTTCACCTCTCAATATGACTACAGGTATGCTTCTTTATCAACTAGGAATCATTATCAAACACTAACTTATATTAGCTCACAGACCGACATTTGATCCGGTAGATCAATCACTCCTCCCAAATATCAGCTTTACTAATAATTGAACAGGCGCAAGGAAAAGAGGCCCAACGTGGTCCTGCTTATCATCAGAGACTTCTTCCTGCTCATACATTCCTGAAAGTTCGGTATGTATGAGAATATTCGAAGTGAAAGTCAGCCGCTGAAGCTAATATAAACTCAGTCAACCCGGACAAGGAGGTGACGCCGATCACGAATACCGAGACTTGCGCGCAGAGCTTCTCCAGGCCGAGGCTGCACACTTCGCCAAGAAGAACGGTGTTACAATCGATGAACCAGCGGCTGCTTCTACCCCAAAACGACAACTCGAATCTGATAGAGATGAAAATGCTTTAATTGAAGAGGACCCAGCCGCAAAACGTCAACGTGCTCTACAACAGTTTATTGAAATAGATGCAGACTCCGATGGATCCTCAGAAGAAGAAGATAGCAGCGATAGTGATAGTGATAGTGATGAGGACGAAGGAGCTGAGTTAATGCGCGAACTGGAGAAGATCAAGAAAGAGCGACAGGCAAAGAAGGATCAGGAGGTATGTCCTAATCTGAATGGACTCAATAACAACATATTAAATCTATGCAGGAACAAGAAAAAGTGGTCAAGGAGCAGGAGCAACGAGAAGTTGATATCGCCCGCGGCAATCCTTTACTCAACGGCAACGACTTCAGCCACAATCGCCGCTGGGATGACGATGTGGTCTTCAAGAACCAGGCTCGAGGAACAGAGAAGAAGGACAATGAGTTTATCAACGTATGCCATCTTCACCCGACAATTGATATATATACTAACAAACTTAATAGGACATGCTGCGCTCTGATTTCCACAAGAAGTTTATGGTATACTATGTTCCCATCATGAATTCCAAAATTATACGCTAACTTTTCCCAGTCGAAATATTGTCGCTGAACAATTTCATTTTTTCCCACAATCATTATCATGCGTTTCAAGATCTCTTTAACAAATCGCTAAAGATGGAGTTTTGGGTTTTTTACTGTTTCGGCTTGCGTGTCGAGGTTTCTTCAGCAATCCGTGATATCACATTGTCTCCCGATTTTTGTACTTCCGTGGATTTTATCACCCAACTAAATCTGAAGTAAAAGTGATAAGAAGAGTAATATTAAGAGTAAAATAAAGAAGTAACTTGCAAGGAAAACCTTGGAAGTCATTCTGCCTTCTTATTGGAAATACATCTACTTCCAAGGCTTCTACTAAATGGTTTAATCTCGGAAGCGTTGCTTCGTGCTCAGTATTTGGGCTCTAATGCTATAAACTCCCCTCTATGCCCTGTGGTTCCCTCTAAGTACATATTTACCCTGGGACCACCTCTTAAACATTACTTAAGTATCCATATTTATACATATTCACACCTCTCAACTCTCAACTATCTGAACACGCCGCCAATCCTCTGGGTGTTTTCGACATGAAGCTATGCAGGATACCCAGGTGGGATATGCATGCAGTCGTATTATTCGAAGGGGCAAGTGGCTCATGTTAATCCATGGGTGTACAAGATCTGAATTAGCCGTAGGATAGGGCATGAGCACGGGTTAATTGAACGACAGACCGTTCCAGTCGAGAAAGCGGTAAATAAAGTGATAAAAAGGGATAAAGAGACATCGCAAGGAGATAAAAAGGTAACAAGGCTGTTTTGGCCATAACTGGCCCGTCAACCCGGGATGCTCGGCTTGAAAAAGAGAAGCTGGGCCTGGTTTGTGGGCAGTTATTCGGGGATCCGAATCCCCGATAGGCCAAGCAGATTGGTGACTATGATGGAGATTATTAGTTTGACATGATCTGGTTGTGTCCAGCCAGAAAGTTCCAATCCATCTCCGTTAAGTCATATCTCGGCCTATGCTTCAATGAGATTTTCAGAGTCCGCGTGTTCAAGACAAGTGTGGCTCTTGAATGCACAGCAACGTCCGAAAGCCATTCACCCAGCTGGACTGATGCGAGGTGGTGGATTGAGGCCAAGGGCCCAAAGTGCCAACTTAGATTGCATTGAACTTGGAGGCATTTTGCAACAGACAGTTTCCCTGGAATCAATCATGAGGACGGATGGCGCATCTTACGAAGAGTTAATGCTTAAGTGAGAGATGTCCACGACCATAAGGTCAAAATTTTGCGCAAAGCCAATTCTCAACACTGGACAGATGTCACTGCGCAGTGCGGAGGGTTTTCAAGTCCTCAAGTTCCCCGAATTATTGGAGTGCTCGCCCACACACAGACAGATAGTTGGCATTGCATGGAGGGCATCGAAAAAAGCACTTTTCAGGCTTAGGAACTGTCTTATCAACCAACATCAATATCAAGATCGTTCAGGGCCTGAGTCTCTCATGGCTGGTCAGCTGTATCCTCGGCAATATTCAAAAATGAACCATGTACAACTGTCAAATTAGGCAAGGTTTGCAATGACACTTGCATGACCCATTTTCTACGTTTTGTGCGTAGTCACGAAATTCAGTTTCATTCATCTGTAGCATTTGAATGATTGGTCAGTTGCAATTTGTACAACCAATAGTCACGTGACTGTAATTGCATCTAGCTTATCGATTTGATCTAGCTCCAAGATTCTACACTCATTCAAGATGGATTCCCAACAGACAGCAAAAGCGCTACATTGTACGTCTAAATATCTGAAACTGCTTCATGGTTTCTGGCTGCGTATACATTTGACACCCGAGGAACTTCAGCTAACATCGTCCTTGTCTCCAGACCGCATCAACACTGATATCTCGCAATTGCTGCAGCGGTTTGAGAATATCATGGCCACAGCAACAGTGAGTAGCTCTGGATATTTTTAAAACTTCATGTCACTTCGATTTTAATTTGTTTCATCGCAGGTTGAAAACTCCAGCTATACTTCTACTGCCGTGGAAACATACCAATTGGATGTCGAGTCATCAGCCCTGGTACGTGGAATTGAGACTCAAATTAGATCAATTCATAATTACCGCTTTTGATTTCAATCCTCGACTTTTGCTTTGATTTTCTTTGGCTCCTTTCGGAATACGAACCACTAACACTATTTGCCAACATAGATCCGTGCTGCTGAGGATCTCCTCTCTCTAACGAGAATAATGAAGGAAACATGGCTCTTCGGCAAGCTTGACACACTCGGAGAAGATGAGCGCGACGTTGAACGCCGCGAGAAGCTTGAGAAAGATCTTGTCGCCGTTGAGAAGAGTGTGGAGGGTGGTGTGCTCTCAAAGTTGTGTCCTAAGGATAAGAACTGAGGTTATCCCATATATATCTATCTTCATTTGCATTGAGTGCTCGAACAGTTGAATTCCAGGCGTTTATGGGCGGCTTATCTTTGGTGAGCTTGGTGTTGGGAAGTACTACATTCAGGGCATACCTCGTTTTAATTGATCCGTCATTGGAATTTTCGACTCGACTTCGAATTGGCTGAAAGATTTTCATCGAATATGATTGAAATCCACAAATTCGATTCCAAATGCTCTATTCCTGGAGATATGAGTTTCTCATAGCTCTCCGACCAAGGATAAGCTCTATCTAGATAGCGGGGCGCGATAAGAGACGCGACAACTTTTCAACTTAAAGCTCAAACCCATCCACCTCCGACCTTTACAACCTCTCAACCTTCTTCGAAAAAGAAGTCAAACTCCCAAAAAAATGTCACCATCACCAACCGATCCAATGAACCCCTCACGCCCCCTAACACTAATCGTCGCAACAACCCCAATCCGCGTCACGTCCACGGAAACCCGCCTAGGCATAGGTCTAAAAGGCACACTCCCCTGGCAGCGTATAAAAAGCGACATGTCGTTTTTCGCACGCGTAACCACGCGCCCTCCAATAACGGGAAAAGTCAATGCCATAATAATGGGACGTAAGACTTACGATTCTGTGCCTTCACACCTCCGCCCGCTCGCGAAGCGGATTAGTCTTGTTATCACACGTGATACGACAGGTTCTGTTAAGGAATGTGTTGCATCAGACTTAGCTGCTCGGAAGGAGAAGTTGGCTGCTAAGGCCCAGGCCGCGGCTGCGAAAGGCAGCGACGCAGACTCGCCCATCGAGCCGGATACTACTGATGCGATTGTTGCGGAGAGTCTGGATAAAGCACTTGCGGCGCTTGATGCGTATGGCCCGGAGAGACTGGGGAAGATCTTTATTATTGGTGGTGCGGAGATCTATGGTGCTGCGTTAAGGATGAGCCTGTCTAGGCCTGTTCGGCTTGTCATGACGAATGTTGTGCGGAAGGCTGAGGGTGGTGCCGCTGTGCCGTTTGAATGTGATACGTTTTTCCCCTTAGATGAGTTTGTGGAAGAGGGTGGGTGGAGGAGTGTCAGTCCAACGGAGTTGACGGAGTGGGTTGGGGAGGAGGTTAGTGGGGAGTGGAATCAGGATGGAGAGGTTGAGGTTCAAATGGTTGGGTATGAACGCTTGAACTAGATTCTTATATTCAGGGCCTGGATGAGTTTACTGGTAATTCAATATCCTCTATGGACGTCGATATCAATTTGTATATTGGGTTTGGTTAATGACTATGAAGAACATTCAAATGTTGAATCGAATGTGAAATTCGAATGAATCATTGTACAGGACACATCAAAAGAAAACGAGACAAATATGCGATGCTATGCTGAACAGTATACCTCGGTATATGCAAAGAAAAGGGCCGTCAAGGCCGAGGAAGAACACTTTATACAATACAGAGCCAAACGATCAAAATGCACTCACTAGATCGGTGGTCAGAATCAATCTAACTTACTCAAGCTCTTTCATATATTTGACAAAATTCTTCTTGTGGAGAAGACCAGCGTATTGCCCATCCCGCAATACACATATATATCGAAGACCAAGCTTGGCGAAGCATTGGTAAACAAGATCAATAGGGGAATGGACATCCAGGGAGACCGGAGACTAGAGACGAATATCAGTATCGGAGTTAGATAGAAGAGGGCGATAGATGTACAGGGTCAATATAGGTGGTAAAATCTTGATGAATTAGATCTTCGTGATCACTGTCGTAAATGGCAATCGAGGCACTCATCGACATGAGACAAAGTGTGTTGTCTTCATTACTAAGAAGGTTATCTAGGCCAAATTCCAGATCTGGGACTGGAATCAATCCGGCCAGAGAACCATTCCGTAAAATTGGAAGACCGCCGTCAAGCTCTCCTGCCATCAGCAGTGCTTCCAATTTCACACGAAGTTCGGTTGCAGCGATGAGGGGTGAGTTAGAAATGTCGATGACGCGGTCCTTACGGAACGGACGATAGATGTCACCGAGCTCAGCGTCGGAAAGTGGTTTGAGCTTGTTGTCCAGGAATGGGTAGGAGTTCATATCGGTCAAAAGATCCTATATTCAAATTAGAAACGTCATGTAAATTCAAGGTGAGACTTACATAGATGCTACGGGGCTCAATCGCATCAGCGGTCCACTTGGCACAAAGCACTGCGAGAGAGAAAGGGAGCACATAGTTGAGACTTCCCGTGAGCTCGAATAAGATAACGGGCAAGGTCACCGACAACCGTGTGACACCACACATAGTGGCTCCTGCGGCGGCTAGTGCATAGACTCCTGGTGTTACGCAGGACTCCAGGCCGGCAGCATTCGGGCACGAATTGAAGAGGAAGAATGTAGGATTCTTGGCCACCCAGTACTGAACCACATGTCCCACAATTCGACCCATGAGACCACCCACCACCATGGATGGAACATAGATACCGGCTGGCACTTTGATTCCAAAGGTGACAATAGTCAGGAAGCTCTTGATGATGAATGCAGCGAGAAGGTAATGAATAATTTCTGGGATATTCTCCTCAAGCGGGCACAGTCCTGTGGGAGTCTCGGAGGTTCGGTCACAGGGACTGGCGAGCTCTAACAAGAGCTCACTGACAGGTATCTTAGTATATCGATTCCAGAAGCTGACTACGCCAGTCAAGAGGGCAACGAGGAAAACTTCCAGCATCGGGAAACGCTTGATGATTGGAATTCGTCGGAATGAGCACGCCCAGAGGTTGGACGCTTTTATAAAACCCGCACCAATCGCGCCCCCAAGAACGCCGAGGCCGATGAATATGAAAAGCTCAAAAATTTCCCAGTCGCTAAGGTAGCGAACTTCAAACAGGACAATCTTTCCTGTTCCATACGGGTTGAGGAACTTCAAAGACATGGCCGCCACAATGCAGCAGAAGAATGTTCGGAAAAGTGTCTTCGGAGGAAAGTAATAGCTGACTTCCTCTAAGCTGAATAGTACACCACCAATTGGGGCACCGAAGGCAACAGCCACACCACTAGCAGCAGCTGCACTGAGAACCTCTCGTCTCTTGCCATCATTATGTTGGTACTTGGCAAACAGTCGACAGGAGATGTTACCCACACAGGTAGCGATGTGAACGTATGGGCCCTCCTTACCCAGACTGAGACCGGAGGAAATACTGAAGATCAAACCAATGGTCTTGACAACTAGAGTCTTGAGACCTAGATATCCGTGGAGCACAAATCCACTGTTGATGACCTTGACCTCGGCAACTCCACTACCAGCAGCAGGATAATAGACTTTAGCCGGGCGATTGGGGACGTTTGGAAGTGAGCCATGATGGCTAGAAGGGCTCGTCAGCGAAGCAGGGGACAGGAGCCCCCCCTGAAGGTTTGTTGTCGGCTCCGTTGGGTTTGGAACTTCGGGAGCGCGAGGGATTTGCAGCCAGGTTTTCATCGAGAGTGGTAAATGAAATAGAGGAGGGCACTTCGGTCCTAGTGAGCATAGTCAAGCCGCAGGATATCATGGCGAGAACAACTACCCAAGTGACGAACATGCCAAAATCTATCCACTGACTGTCCGAACTGAAGATGCGCGACCAAGAATGCCATCGGTCGCAGTTCGGAATATCTTTACAACATTTTTCTTTACTGGCGAACCAACGCGTAGAGCAGAAGCCCATCTTGGCATCGAAGACTATTGTCTCGGTCACATCCACGAAGTAGGCAATGGACGCAGTGATACATCCAATCACGGCCACTAGAATCCATCCTTGTGCACCGTCAAAGGAGGCCAACAATCGACCTCGAAGATCCTTTCGGCTCCGCAACTGGCGAAGTCGTGCTCCGTCGGCAATGCTATCATGCACCCAATCGGTCGAAGTAAATTGATCGTACCATGACCGCTCGTCCAGAAACTGAGAAGCGGTGAGACCGTCCTTTGCAGATGGAGGCCTGCTGGTCTGTCGGTCAGCATCGGTGAAACTGCCACGACGGCTAAACTGCTTGGCTTGGGAGTTTGCTCGACTGTGATTACGAGGGAGTCGCTGACTTCCTGACTTTCGCAGTTTCTTCACTATATCCGGTAACACGTTTCCAGAGATTCCCGAAGTACTTGTGTATGAGCGACGTGGTGCTCGTCGTTGAGTAAAGTCGGACTGGCCAGGTGGAGGGCCTAATAAGCTGGTTGTTTCATTGACCTCCATACGGGTGTCGAGGGATTCATAATTCGTGTGTTCATCGGACAGGTAGTATCGGCGTCGGTATTCCGTTGGTGATGGAGGGGCAGTATGGGAGATTGAGGTATGCTCGGAATCGGCATCATCCTCAGCATATGAAATTGAGCGGATTGGTGGAATGGAGGGAGGCATGGTGCTGTTTACCCGACCTGTTGGGAGTTTAGCCTAGTACAGGGGCCCCACGGCATAACAAACAGAATCAAGCTACACTTGAACCTGGATGAAGGGAGTAAAGAAGAGGAAAGAGGCGACTTACCGGGAATACCTGATCTAAAAGGGCCAACACATATGATGAGGTGATATGAAACGATCTGAGAGAAGCGGGTCAAGTACGTGTCAGGTGAGGATCGACAAATCAAAGTCATTTGGATTTCTTTCCCTTTTTCCTTTTCCCTCTTTATTTTTTTCATTTCTCCTATTTCTTTTATTTCTTTTATTCTTTTATTGTTTAAATTTACTTAGTTTATGTATTATCCTTCTTTTCATGTCATTTGTCCCTCCAAGGCTTCTCTTCTCGTGATCTTTCAAGAACCCCTTTCATAAGTATACCGACTTCAGATAACCGCTACTAAGTGGATTTCCAATTCCACCACTTCACAGTGGGTCATATTTTCACCGAGAATTCAGTCTAACAGGCTCAGGCTCAGATAAGAAGCTTACAAGATGTGGGGATTTTGATCAGCTTACAATACAATTCCCATGACCATCGAGTATGACCGGAGTCCCATCAAATGACTGCGCCTCATCCATCTACATTCATGATCCATCCACCACATCTGGCTTCAGTATAGGAAATCAAGCGGCGCCAGTCCTGCTCAATATGGCTAGTGGCTTTCCTCGCCGAGACATATTTTAGTGTATGATCATCGCCTTTTGCGCCTAATATGTCGATCTGCTTTGGCCGATCTGTCCTACTCAGCGAATCAAGGATCTTCAATCTATGCCTTCAGGCTTTGAGGCCCCAATCATTTCATTTCTATGATGCACACATTGCTTGTATACAGAGTACGGAGTATTCATGTACGGATTAAATATAAACCCCAATTGGTGGAAGAATACGGTGTGGAATACTCTGTTTACTTCCGATAAGAAAATCTACGATAAACATATCCACATCTTCATCCCCCGCTATTTGTCCTTACGCTCAGACACAACTTGATTATTCTGCTTCAATTTCCGAGTTTACAGCGGCGCAATAATAATCATCGATATTCAATACTGACTCCTCCATCAGTATGAGAACCACATTGAGAACTGCCGAGGATATGGGAAAACCCCTTGATCAATTCATTCTCTTCGGAGACTCGATCACCCAAT
Organism: Penicillium taxi; assembly: GCF_028828555.1. NCBI lineage: Eukaryota > Fungi > Ascomycota > Eurotiomycetes > Eurotiales > Aspergillaceae > Penicillium > Penicillium taxi. Next base: position 3,766,255 of record NW_026643207.1, on the reverse strand, counting down.
TTTCCTGTAATCAGGATCTAGGCTTCGCTTTCAATGCGCAATTGCAAGAGGGTATCTATACTCTGACACAGCTGTATTCCAAGTCCATCTAGCTAAACAACTTACCAGCCTATAGTCGCAAGCTAGACGTGATAAACCGGGGATTCAGGTAAGTAGCTGGTATCAACGATATCATTCCAGTTCCAGCTAATGAAGGACCAAAATAGCGGCTATAGCACTGCTCATGCTATCCAGGTGTTCCCCAAGTTCTTCCCGTCACCAGAAATAGCCAACGTACGCTTCATGGTAAGACCTTGACCTTCGCTCTAACCTCGAATACTAGACCACTAACATAACACCTAGACCATATTCTTTGGTGCTAATGACGCATGTGTTCCAGGTCATGAACAGCATGTTTCATTGGAGCAGTTCACGGCCAACTTGAAGGAGATTATCCAACACCCTGCAACTCGCGCCCAAAACCCACACATTATCATACTGACTCCACCACCGATCAACGAGTATCAGCTGGAGGCATTCGACGACGCGAAGAATACTCCCCATCCTAGCCGAACGGCTCTACTAGCCAAGACCTATGCCACAGCAGCTAAAGAGGTCGGAGCATTGCTAGATGTTGCAGTAGCAGATATTTGGACTGCTTTTATGAACAAGGTTAGCTGGAAGGAAGGTCAACTTCTAGTTGGATCGCGTGACTTGCCCAGTAATAAAGAGCTTGCCAGTCTTTTCACAGATGGTAGGTTATTGACCTTGGCTTATCTGACCTGACACTGACTGGTATAGGACTACACCTGACTCCCGCTGGATATCAAATTGTTTATGATGAAGTTATGAGGACTATCGGATCTAAATGGCCTGATCAGTTGCCGGAGAATATTCCAATGGTATTTCCTGCTTGGGATGAAGCCCCTAAATAAAGCTGTTTGAATTTTTGAAGGTTGCCTTGGCAAATAATGAAAAGAAGCAGAATGAGAATTTGGTTCCTAAACTTCTTCCTGTCTGTAGGCCAATATTTTATGAAGACGAAACTTTAGTTCTGCTGCAATGGTACAGCCTCATATATGGCCTCACGGGTAGTACGTACACATACATAAGGATGAAGAAGAAAAAAAGGAGAAGAGAAAACGGGCATGAATAAAAGAGTCTCAATGTTTATTTCAGCAGTAGCATCATTTGAAGCTTATAGATGTAAAATTTTGCATTACTATTTAAAAGATGTTGCAGGTGGAGGTTCTGTACTCCGTAAGTATAAAAGTCCGCCGTTAGTGGAGCATAGGCGGTCTAGATCAACTGCCCGCATGACGCCCGTTTCTGTACTGTTTATGATCTCATCTAAACACTTCAAATATTTACACAACCTTTGATTTCTTCTTACTTTATTCCTGTTTATTTGCTTGAAGTTTGCATGAGTCGATATCGTCTGACTACCTTTTAGGTTTAAGACACGACCTTCCTCTTCGATACACCTTCTCTCTCCACCCCCGCTCCTCCTACGTTATTGTCAACGCTCTTTCCTATCTTGACCAACTACCAACGATATAACCTTCCCATTTGATTCACTCATATTCCATGGTATAATATCCAGTACCCTATTAGTACATCCTGTGCACTGAATATCCAAACCCTTGCAATCCAAGTTAGGTGGACGGCCGTGGGCCGTGGGTCGTCGCACTCTTGAAGGTGAGGGGGATAATAGCAGATACTCAGTCGTTGGAAGAATTGGTCAGTTATCATTGATGAAAGTTACCAGTCTTTGAGCTTTTGTCTCAAGGGACAGAAGGTTTGATTTGTTGGGACCCTTACTCACAAGCGATACCCATGGATCCTCACCACAACTATGTCTCCCGATCCGAAATCTGGCGTATCCTTGAGGAAGTGAAGCGGCTTCAAATCGCCGACTTTGAGAATGCTCGGCGCATGGATCATCGGATGGACGGTATCGAGCAACACCTTGACGAGATTGTGAAGGTGAAAAGCATATGGGAACCTTTATCCCAGTGCCCTACCGTGGTAGGGGGTTCTCTTGAGACGGGTAAGATCTTCAATCTTATTGCCTTGAGTCTGTTGGAACCATTCTGACCGATCCTTAATTTGTATTAGATTCGACCTTGCACGCGCCATCCGACGCATTCAAGGGATTCGAACATGGAACGGCTAGTTCTGCCCGAGGTCTCGACGGTGAAGAGCAACCTCGACGTGGTGCGTCGCGTGCAAACAGCGTACGATTTGATAAGACTGCCAATAGCGGTCATTATGGACACACTTCCCGGTCGAACTATGACACCCCGCTTCGTCCTGGTAGTAGCATGGGAGGCGTGGCCCTGACCGACCGCTCTCTATCGCATCGATCGGATGGTGGAAACTCCTTCCTCGCGCGAACCAACAGCTTGGGTCTGGACACCAATCCACTCTGGGCACATTATTTTGACAGTTGGTCGCCTATAACCCCTCCCCCGGGATTTTTTGTGATGGGCCCCGTTCCCTCCATCATCCGTTGCTGGCTGACAACCAATTATTCGAGTGACACACTGCTATATGCTGCTGTCTGCTCGGGTTCCTACTCGTCGTCCATCGGGACTGTTACACTTCGTAAACTTGGCTTGAAGGGCTTGGTGGAGGACGAAGGCTTCATCAAAATCCCTCTATATCTCCCAGAGGCCCGTGTTCACAATCCCTCAGTGCATATGGAGGGCCCTCAAATCCCATCGGTTACAATCAAATTTTGGATTCGCGAAGAGAACGCCGAGCACGACTGCATTCAGATAATCATTGGAAGTGATGTGCTCCGCGCTCACAGTGCCGACCTGCTCTTTTCCCAGGACAAGCTTTTGATGTTGGATGATGACCATCAGCGCATCACTGTCCCTCTTGTGCGCCCTGAAAAAGAGGACACATTCAAGTTTCTTTCTACTGGAGTTGATGTGACCCACCCTGACTTTCCCTCCACACCTGGCGTGGAGCGTGAAGGCAAGACGGAAGGAGTAGAGAGTCCACTCAGTGCTCCTTCAAAGTCTTCAGCAGTTCCTGAGTCTGCTCAGGCGCCAATTGATGAGGCTATAAAGGTGCCAAAGCAGCATCTGAAGGGTACTGTTGAATTAGCCCCAATCAACACGGCTGTTTCGCCTCCGCTAGTGGGTCCTGATTTTATCAATAAGGGCCTATCCGGAACTGCTGCCCTGTGGGATGCCTGGAACCATCCCCCGAAGCCTGACCCGAAGGCCGTTAAGCTCGCACCTGCACGTGCGATGAAAGTGCTACGTCCTACCAAGCCAAACAAGTCACTGTAAAGTAAGTGATTTCCAAGGTTATTCTGGTAAAGGCTGTATCTCTATTGATATGATAATACCGGAATGGTGTCAATTTTTAGCTGGGTTGTTTTTGGAAGGAAACCGAATCCCCTTTTGACCATGGCAATACAAATGTGTCCAATGCATATTTCCAATTCCATTGTAGTTATACGAATTGTATAAATGTTTAGAAACACTATTTTATTGCTATGATCTCATTCTTCCTCTCTTGTATTCTAGGTTCACTTTCCCAATGGTATCTGCACTCCATGCCTTCCAATCTGATCTTCCATATATATATATCTATATCATCCTATCATCTTCTTTACTTTCTCATCTAACACACTCAACTTCAACCGTCCAGCCCAGACACAGAAGATCCTGTTACCACCTAGATACTATATTTTTCTCTTGTCATTGAGAATGCTTGACCTCAGAACCCTCCGAGGTTAGCTGATCGAATGGTGAGTTTTCCCAAAGTGTCCTGTTCATCTGGGTTTCCAAAAAGCAATAGTCCCAGGTTGCACATCACTCGCAATATCTCGTACCTTTTACATGTCGTTTCCCTCTTATCCTGAGATTTCACTTCACTTCCATTTTACATTCTATATATTCATTGCCCAAGGCCCTCATCCTCTCTTCCGCTTATAAACCCATCAAATCATTTTTTCCTTCTACTTTCATCACCACCTCTACCTTCATTTCTAACCATCGTCAGACTTCCAATCCTCTGAAGTCAGAAATCTGCGATGTACTTTACAAGGCAGGGTCGCAGCTTACAGCTGGAAGTTACACAAAATTTCCAATTTTTTCCTATCTTTTCAACAGTTGCTTGATGAATCTTCCATTGGATTTTCCATTGGATTAAAATGCGATTCGAGCGCACGCGCGGATGTTAATGCTCACGTTGTTGAGCTCATTCAGAGCGATACAATGTCTGCCTCGATCAAGCGAATTAGTCAACGTACCTAAGGAACTATGTCTCGACCATTGACTTAGCTGCATGGCATGTAGCCACAGATGTGGTTCAGGGATGTCATCGTCAGAAAGCTCAATGGCACCTCAAACGACAAGTATGGATCCCAACATCTTTCCCAGCATCGATACCTATTCGGACGACAGTGCAGATAACGCTTTGAAAGACGCTGCTGATCCCATTTGGGGTTTCCTTGTCCTGTGCGCACGCACAATACCACGTTTCTTTTTCATCAAACTATTTTAATTTTTATCGGATGTGGGGACCAAGGGGTGCGGCCCCAAAATGATGTTCATGCCGTTGAGCTCATTGTAGGCTCCAGGGAGGAATGTGGTTCCCAAGATGATGATCATGCCGTTGAGCTCGTCCCGTTTTCTAGGAGCTTCGCAATGTTACACTCAAACAACTGCATTCTGACCCACAAGCCAAGTGATAAGGAGTGGAAAGAGCGACGCCGCCGAGGTAGCAGCCTTGGTATAGATTTATAATTCGTTGTTCAGCCTTGTTTGTGTCAACTAAATCTTCACTACAATGGTCCACGTTGTCCGTCACTAGATACTTGGTGTAAATGAGGTATTCATGAACCATCTAGATCGAAATATTTACATATAAGATATAAGGACCTGTGAAAATGACACCGAAAATTACAGCTTCCTTTCCACCCGTAATTCTAGACGGCAAGAAGCTGCTTAGCCATTACCTTCGACCACTGGTAACCGTATGGGAAATCTTGGATACTTTTGATCTTATTCGCTCTAACACTAGATAAGCTTATTTCAAAAGTCGGAGTTCGAATAAGCCATCTTGGCACTGGTCTTGAAGTAAATATCCTCCTTACTATTTAAAAATAAAATAAGAATAAAAATAAAAATACGTTAATTTATTCTGGTTTTGTGCGTTCTGGGGCTAAATAAGATCACAATTAACCCCTATACCAATCTGACTATGATAAAACTTTCTATCTTACTGTGTACACCCGTGTATATCTCCTAAATTTGGAATAAGCGTGGTATAAAAACCAAAGAACAATAATCTCTTTTTTTTTTTTTAGATATCTTGGCTATATTCCTTCGGCTGTTTTGGCCAACAAAGGACATGACTGAGGCCATTAAAAAGGTCAAGATTTGCATCAATGAGGAAATGTGTCGTGTGCTTTGTTTAGCGTGTAATAGGGATTTACCCGGGAAACATGTACGAAACATGTACTTTTCCGCCACTATGCCCGTTAGTGAACTCCACTTTGCTGCGGCTAAGATCCACCAATTTAGTGGGAAGATCTTTGAAGGATCACAGGCATCATCAATTACGGATTGCTCCGTATTGGCTAGATAAATAGAAGAGCAGAATATAGTAAGAGCTTGACAAAGTCAGTATCTCCTAGGTTGAGTATGATATCGTAAATTCAGTCCAACCACAGTCTTGAGTGATAGTTTTATACAAATTTAGCGCGACGTGTAGTAGAGCACGTGCATCAACCAGCTCCGACAAGTGGTTCATAACAAAGCTGACTCATCCAGTTGCGGACGTAACTAATTCAGCGAGAACCAATCGGGGGTCGACAATGGCCAAGGGTGGACAATCCATTGGCTTTAGGACTTTACATTTTTTATGTACTCCATAAATTCAATCAAACTGTGCAACTTTTGAGGTACGTCGTAAAGAGAACAAGATATCGAGTGTTGTATTGAGGCTAGACCGCTTCCGGCGAGCATTCAATTTCTCTCGCTCCGCCCCCGAAGTTCTCTTCTTGCTCTGAACCATTGACCTTTCTCAAGCATTGCCCATCATGCGGTAAGTTGCTGCTATATTTCATCCCATTCAACCAGCAGACTTTTAGATCTCTGAGAGAAGCTTCCGCCAGCCATTCCCAAGCTTCAGGAATGCTTCCCCGCATAATGACTGACTTCTCTCACGACCAGGTTCGGCGAGCACCTTCAATCTTCCATGATCCGGGAGTATCATCCCTACTATATCGCCTACGATGAGCTCAAGAAGGCCCTCAAAACCGATTTCGTCACCCAGCCAACCCCCGACAATTTAAAACCCGCCCGTCGAGATTGGACCGAGGACGACGAGACGCATTTTGTCACTCTCCTCGAAAGCGAGCTCGAGAAGGTCTTCATTTTCCAGAAGCAGAAGAGTGAAGAAATTGTAGAGCGCATCAAGGCCAGCGAGGTTGATGTTAACGAAGTTGTCTCTCTCCTCGATAACCAGACTGGCGCCCGCCGCCACCCTGCGCCGCCGCCCACAGACGACGATTTCCTGCGATTAGAGCAAATCCTCAGTGACATCATCGCTGATGTACACGATCTGGCCAAGTTTACCCAGCTGAACTATACTGGCTTCCAGAAAATCATCAAGAAACATGACGTATGTTGATATTAGCGTTTCCCGCGTAGTTCACTCCAAACACACTCGCTAACATGTATCGCAGAAAGAAACCCAATGGCATCTAAAACCTGTGTTTGCAGCCCGTCTTAATGCGAAGCCTTTCTTCAAAGATAACTACGATGCTTTCGTGATCAAGCTCTCCAAACTCTATGATCTGGTCCGCACGAAGGGTAACCCAGTCAAGGGTGACTCCTCTGCCGGTGGATCCCAGCAAAACTTCGTACGACAGACCACAAAGTACTGGGTCCATCGCGATAACATCACGGAGCTGAAGCTGGTGGTCCTCAAGCACCTGCCAGTGCTAGTGTTCAATGCCAGCAAGGAGTTTGAGGAGAAGGATACGGCCATTTCGTCTATCTACTTCGATAACACTAAGACTTGGGAGCTGTACCAGGGTCGATTGAAGAAAACTGAGGGCGCAGAAGCAATCCGACTTCGCTGGTATGGCGGCATGGAGAGCGACCAGATCTTTGTGGAACGCAAAACGCATCGCGAAGATTGGACTGGCGAGAAGTCCGTCAAGGCGCGCTTTGTTCTCAAGGAGAAGAACGTCAATGCGTACCTGGAAGGTCGCATGACCGTGGAGCAGATCTTTGAGAAGATGCGTAAGGAGGGCAAGAAGAGTGAGGCAGAGATCGATGATCTTGAGCAATTGGCCCGTGAGATCCAGTACCGGGTCCTCACCCGTCGTCTGGAGCCAGTCACTCGTACTTTCTACCACCGTACGGCATTTCAGCTTCCCGGTGATGCCCGTGTGCGTATCTCTCTCGATACGGAACTTACCATGGTTCGCGAGGACAACTTGGACGGCCAACGCCGCTCCGGAGATAACTGGCGTCGTATGGATATTGGAGTCGATTTCCCCTTCTCTCAGCTGCCTCCCGAAGATATTGATCGATTTCCCTATGCGGTGCTGGAAGTGAAGCTGCAGACTCAGGCTGGCCAGGCGCCGCCTCAGTGGATTCGCGACCTGACCTCTAGTCATCTGGTGGAAGCAGTGCCCAAGTTCAGTAAATTCATCCACGGAACGGCTACCCTGTTCCCAATTCGTATCAGCTTGCTTCCCTTCTGGTACCCTCAGATGGACGTGGATATTAGAAAGCCGGCCAGCCGACACTATGGTATTCAGCGGCCAGCGACCAGCACATCGATATCTGCCAACGATGATGACTCGGACGACGATGAGACTCCTCTAGATGACGGCTCAGTAACCGTTTTCAATGGAGAACCCACCACCCATCGTCTTTTCTTCCCAGGGACCAATGGAAACGAGCTGGACATCGAGGAACGCATTGCAGTTGAGCCTCTAGCGGGTGAAGAAGATTACCCTATCTATGATTCTGACGATGAATACGACGACGATGAGCTTGAGGAAGCCCGTCGTGTTGGAGGTGCCTACTACGTCGAGCAGTTGGTTAAGCACTACGTGTGTAAAGCTGGTTCTTTTGCCGCGCAGGGCCTGTTCGCCGTGATCCCTCGCCCACGACCCACTTCACTCCCCGCCCCAGAGCAGCGTGGTATCGCCGTAATGCCCGGTACCAAGCGCTCTTTAAAGCGCTTCCATGCGCCTCCAGGCAAGCGTAAGTTTTCCCCTTTATCCATAAATTCTATTTCGAGCTGGCACTAATTTCTCACAGGTATCTTCGTCCCCGTCCGTGTCGAGCCTAAGGTTTACTTTGCCGCCGAGCGAACCTTCCTCTCCTGGCTCGAGTTCTCCATCATCCTGGGCGGTATTGCCGCCGCCCTCCTGAACTTCGGAGTTGACCTTACCACCCTAATTTCCGCATGGTCTTTCACCATCCTCGCTGCCATGGCCCTAGTCTATAGCTTGATGCTGTACATGTGGCGTGTGGACAAAATCCGCAAGCGTCGTGACGTCAAGCACGTCTACTATGAGAAGTGGGGACCTACCTTCGTCAGCATTGGTCTCGTAGCGGTCGTTCTAATCAACTTCATTCTTCGGATTCGTGCTGGCGGGTTCATGTCTAAGGATGACCCGAGCCGCAATCGTGGCCACCATGAGCTATAGATTTCACCCCGCCTGGATTTTTTCCCCCTGTGATGTGCCCTTCTTGTTCGTACCATCTTCTCCATAGCGGTGCACTTTGAGTTCGTCCTTTGTGAATCTTTGGCGTTTACCCCGTGGCGTTGGAATGTACATCTGTGTACTTGTAGACTGAATTTTCAAATGGAAGAAATGCTTGGAGTGAAATCTTATTCATTTTGGTTATATCATACAATGGCTTCCCTCTTCCCTTCAGAACATGTTTTTCTTGATAATCATGGCTTAAAGTTAACTAACTGTAAGCACGGTAGTTTGACACAAACTTACAGCATTCAGGTGCTGGGCCTCGACGCCAGGATATCGTCTCGAACCGCAAAATATTCTCGGAGCAGATGGGTTCCAGCGCCGGTAATCCTCCCTTATGCGACGGTCCGCCTAGCACGCAACGTCTGTCATCTGAATGTGCGCAGGCTGAAAACTTACTATCCGGCGAAAAAGCAGGTTACCAGAGTGGCAGAGTCTCTTCTAACACCGTAAGCTGTGCCTGGGCTAAACGGAACATTTATTGCCTTAGGTTCGTTGGAGCCAGGAACGAGATAGATATACGAGGCCGCGTTATTCACTTTCGGCAATTCTGTGGCTTTGCTCTTGGTCTCAGGAACGCAATCCATTTGCCATCTGGAGAAATCGTATAGTCTGATATATCACTGTGGGGAGGATAAGGTGACTCGAAATTCTTGACTCCGGCGACAGATAATGGAGGAATCCATCAGATTAGTAGATTAGTATTGGGAATTCTGTCCTTGGCCACTTCTTGTCCCTTTCGTGATAGTTCCCGAGAAGACAGCATTGAAAGCTATTGTACTCAGCCGTTATTGCGGCAGTAGAAGCAATCAGCGAGCTACCTGCAAGCCCGAGGAAACTGCCACCCCCGATGTCCATGTCTTCTGAATGAGCTCACCCCAGTGAACTGGTTGGTGCATTTGGGGACTTGCATATTCGTCTTCGGCTGTGTATCAGCGCATCTGACTGTTGATACGAGAGCTTCTCTTCACTGGAGTACTCTTGCTCAAAGAGAAAACATAACATTTCTTTATCCACTCCACTGGTTACGAGGATGGGGAAGTGACTGCTGGTTCCAATATTGGGCTAGATTTCGGATGAAGCAAAGAAAATGATTAGTTGGCATCGACTTGATAAATGCCATAGCCCTCCACGGTTCTTCACAGCTCTGGATTGCACCCTCAACCATCTATAACCTCGAACGCATGATGTCGCCCATGATGTCGTCCATGATGTCGTCCATGATGTCGTCGGCGAGGTCATCGCCGCATTGATCTCTACGGCCTGCCCCGGGGACCTTTAAGTGCAGAGATTTCCCACTTTCATTCCTCTTTCTTTCTTCTCCATCTTGGTGCAAGGGGCGGTGATAATCCCCAATTGGGTTTTATCTATGCTAATTTCCTCCGCTACCATTCCCGGTTGGAAGTAATCAGTGAAGAGCATTCTGAGATTCCTTTGTGACTGAAAACTATCAGTCAGTTTATCACCTAGCTTGGCTAGGTAATTTTTGATGATCAGAATTGTGATTTATCACTCTCATACTTTTTTCATTGCTTGACAGCCCTTGTTGGCTGTGGGTAGAGAAGAGAGTGCACTGAAGTTTGAAGTTCTTGTGACGCTTTGGCACTGTATAATAAACACGAGCGTTTGCGGTAGTGCGACTGCGTCTAAGCAGCGTCTTTAGTTACCTGTTGATAGATTAATAATAAAAAAGGTTGCGCGCAGTCAGTTTCGAACGCCTAACCTCCATTTTTTGTCAAAATAGAAATAACCTCATAACGCCCTAATTAAGGCCGTTTAGTAAAAAAAAAAATTGGTAGCTTCTCTTTGATTGAGCGTGTCATCCTTTGTGCAGGGGCCATGCTAATCTTCTCTGTATTTTCTCATCTGACTATTTCCCCGAAGGGACATAAGTGAACTCAAATTTATGAATTATATACCCTCTTCTCGTTCTGCCGCAGTGAGTTATCTAATCTCCGGGGCTCCCACCGCTTAAAATGTACCTGGGCAGTACAAAGTATAGGTTGAGGATGCCCGAGGTCTCTGGCTTCGCATGAAACCGACATAGTATGTGTGGTTAATACCTGTAGGTCCACTAGCATGGCTGAAGAGATATATCAGCTCTATAATGTCGTCTTCTCAACGCATAGAGCCAACTCTTGACCTTGGAAGGGTGTTACTGTAATTGTTGTGAACCTGTAATAGATAAAGACGAAGTAATTATGCAATGATTTAATTGTTACCTAGATATTTGCTAGAGTACTAGTAATAACTGGAACAATGACAATGAAAAGGGTCATCAAGTACTTAATACTCGAAATCATCATCCACGCCTTTCTTGTTCGAGGTCTCCTTGGCCACTGATTCTTGTTTACGGTACATCTCAGCAACAGCTCGAGTAGTTGTTGATTGCTCGGGCTTTTTGTCATCACGGGATTTGATAAATCGAGGGAAACGCAGGGAAACTCCCTTTCCACCTCCCGTGGTTCTATCAAATTCATCTGCAGCTGCCTTGTACCGGGGGCTGAGCGTTAAGTCGGCCGTCTTGACCTCCCACACTAATCGTGGCTCGAACCATACATCAGGTTGGTCTTTGGGAATAGTGGAGTGAGTGTAGAAGGGTTTCGGCCGGTCAATGACCAGATCAGAGAGTTCTGTGTGTAACTCTTCAAGGAGAGCCTCAGAGAATCCAGTTCCGATATTGCAAATGGTCTCGTATGTGTCTGTGTTGGGGTTGTAGGCAGCCAGAAGGAAAGCACCATACCATGAAGCACGCTTTCCGCGGCCGTGGTATGCACCGAGGACGACTAGATCAAGTGAGTCGCCCACGCCGGCAAGGTAATCCTTCTTAACCTGGCGAATAAATCAGTACATGAAAAATATTGATAAATTTGCAGAATCCATACCTTTAACCAATTGCGACTCCGCTTGCTAGGCTCGTATCCGCTCTCTGCGGTGTCCAGCATCTTCACCATGAGACCCTCGCACGAGGCCTTGACACTGTCTTCCAGCATAATTTGGATCTCATCTAGAACGTTGGTGTTGCCGAATTGAGCAAACTGAAACTCCCCTTCCACGGGCTGGAAGCATTTATGCAGCAGCTCCCGACGCTCCCGAAGAGACTTCTTAACACAAGGCTGTAAAGTTTGTTGGCACAAATAAATGATATATGGACGATAGGAATTGCTTACCTCTCCATTAAAGAAAAGTAGATCAAAAGCGTATACGCAAACTTTGACCTTGACATCCTCTGCTTTGACATCCTTTCTTTTACGAGTCATAAGTTGCTGGAAAGGAAGAACTTTCTTGGTGACTGTATCCCAAGCAACAGTCTCACAGTCCAACACGAAGCTGTCCACATCATCATTAACCCAGCTATATAGCTTGCCCAGCACATCGGGGTATTTCTTCGACAAATCCTCTGAGTTTCGTGAGAAGATTGCGGAAAATCCCTTGTTATCCTTCTGCAGAGTCGCTGTTGTCACAGGATATTTGTGAATGGCTGATGGTGCGACATAATGAATTTGGGCTCTCTCTCCGTCGTACTTGTACTCGCATGTAAACTCCTTACCCTCAAAACGGTCAAGAACTTCAGTAATAGACTTCGTAGGTTTGGCCAGCATGGGCTTCAGTGGAATACCCGGCTGCAGCTTGCAAACATCTCGAACTTTGAAAAGACCGTTCTCGAGGATAGCCGGTATGATTATTTCATAAGAGGGAAGTTCACTGTACACAGTTTTCAAGATGGCTTCTCCTTCGGCCATCTGCTCTGGAGATGGAGCCTTCTTATCTGCAACTGCGGCCTCATGAGAGACAAGTGCCTGTGCCAATGAAACAAGCACGGTCCTTTCTGCAAGACCTAGTCGGAGCTTTCCCTCCAGAAAACGGATGATAAACTTCGTCTCACTGGGTCCTCCCTTATCCTTGGTGATATCAACACCCTTGTTACCTTTGCCTAAAGATGCGGCATCGGCCGATGAGAGGAGTTTTTTAATTCCCGCAATCTTCTTGTCCTGGGAACCATGTCCCTGTAGCTTGGCAATTTCTAGCAAACGCTCATGCACGCCTCGGACGGTCAAGGGGGGAGGGGGAAACATGGTGGGTTGGTTGGATCGACTTTTAGCAGCCACCAATCCTAAATCACCGATCTCGTGTTGGTCACTCTTAATGACAGCCAGACTTCGGCCAGTACTTTCACCGATGGCTTTCATTATCAAAGACTCTCCTATACCCAGTTCGATTCCTGAATAATCTGCTGCCAGTTTGTTGATCATCAATTGAACCGTTGGAAGCAGGTCATTGGGAGTGAGACGGAGCACTTGCTGCAGGAAACGAGAGCAATAGGCCATGATTATTAGGCGCTTTGTTGTCATCTCAACGAGAGAAAAGGTGGTGCAAAGTGCAGCGTACGGCACCGGCTTGCCAGGAGTCCAGTCTGGGTATGGGTCTTGGCCGCTGGCCGTCACTGTAGCCTGTACCTTCGCCATTGTCTTCTTTTTGGCAAGAGGCTTAGCTTCGACCTCTTCTTCGCTTTCTGACAGCTCTTCTTCATCTTTCTCGGATTCACTTTCTTTCTTGGCGACTTCTTCGGAGTCAATTGCTTTCTCAGCGAGGTTTGTTAATGGCGATTTGTCTTTCACGTAACTGGGCTTTGCTTGGTTGGATTTCTTGGCAGGTGATTCTTTCTTGGGAGATGATTTCTTGGGAGTTGATTTCTTAGGAGATGACTCCTTATTTGGAGGAGGGGGAGTTTGCTTCGATTTGCGTTGGCGCTTGGAAACTGGCTGGACATCAGACACATCACTCTCTTCCGCTTCATCGGTCTTTTCGCGTTTCAAGCCTTTAATTGGTTCCGATTCATCCAAGTTAGTGTCGGTTGTAGCTTCAACTCCATTCTCTATCTTAAAATATGAGTCATGTTTCTCATCCTGAGTGGCTTCATCCGCCGCTTCTACTGCAGCATCAGTCTTCGCCTTCTTGTTACCAAATGCCAAGGTTGTTTGCTTCTTTGGGGCTTGGTTTGCTGCATTAGATCCGAAAAATCTCCTAATGTAAATTATACACGTTAGCTATAATCAACCTATCGATGGACCCTACAACCGCATAGGTCGTAATGCCGACGCACCCAATTGTCATTTGAGAATCGCGAACATACCCCAGTGTAGCCTGTTTCCTGCTCTTATCATCCGCCATGATGCTGGATGTAATTGGATGTATAATACCGCGCGAGAGAGATAGATTAGAGGTCCAATAGAAGCCTCGGCTGAATTTGGAGCTGGTTGCGCACTGGGATCTGAGATATTGTACAACTCTCACGCGAACTTTGAATTGGGATGGCGAAAGTGATGATACGCCTGATAAGTGAAATGGGTACATAGACAGGTGGTGAATTAGCGGTAATTTGCGACCTTAAAATACTTCCATTACCAAAAATCCTAGGCTGCCAGAACGTCGATCCAGGCAGCTTCCAGATCTGACGCGACGTGACGCGCAAAGTCAGGTGACTCTTTATCTTACCTTATCGAGAAATCTTATCCTCACCGCTTATTTTCACTGGCAGAAACAGGGCGGGGAGTGTTATGCCCGCTTCAATTCTATCAATACGGTCTTGTAGTTAAGATCATTGCATCCACCCGACTGCCAAACTGATTGTATCATATGGACGTCAAAAACTCATGCCTTGCTGAAAATACCTACCGCAATGGAGAACCAGCAGCAAGAATCGTTCAAGCTAGTAGGGTGCCCCTCTTGGATACTAAGTCAAGGTGCTGACACACTCTATAGCTACGAACACCGTGTGTTGAGCTTAGCTCAAAAGGGCTTGCTTTCCGTGCGAATCAGGCATCAGCTTCAGAAGTTCTACGAGCCCTCAATCCCCTACATGATGCCTTACAGAAGCTTTCAGAGAACAATGCGCTCGACGAGAAACTTGCAGAATATGCGTTCTTCCCACTCACGCATATCTTCAATCAGACACAAAAACTTCCGGCACGGTGTGTGGAGCTAGCGATACAGTGTTTGAAGACATTGGTTCTTCACGGATGGCGACAGAGGTTGTCACCAGAATTGGGCAAGCAGTTGATTATACTGCTCACGTTGATCGTCGGTGGACCCCAAGTGACTGAGAAGTCCCAAACCAAGACCCAAGCACCGGAAGAACTCTCCATTGCGGGATTTGATTGTCTGTGTGTCGTATTCAACGTTTTGGATAGCCCACTATCGGCACGGACCATCTTCCATGAGATCGGCACAGCTACAGTTGTCGACCAGATAGTTTATCTTTTGCTGGAAGGGATAATGGACGATAGATCGCAGGAAGTGTCCATTGCAGCTGGCAAAGCTCTACTTGCTCTTCTTAACCGAGTCCAGGATCGTGTGGTACTAGCAAGTGTCATGCCGCGAACGATCTCTGCATTGGCCAAAGTTGTCAAACCTACTACCCAGACTCGGCGCCCATACAAGCTACTAGAGTCTTGCCTCCAAGCTTTGACATATCTACTGAAGAATGTACTCAGTGATAGTGTTGTTACTGAGAAAAACGCCCCGACCTCATCAAACCCTAATTCGCTCGTCCTAGACGAATCATGGCTGAAGGCCACTACGACACAAATTAAGCTTGCATTGGCTAATATCATCCAAATCCGGCGCCATCAGCGTCGTGAAGTTCAGGCTGCACTGATGGAACTCTGTATGATGATTATTCAGCATTGTCCAGTCACACTCAAGGACTCTGTTCGATTCATGGTGGAAACAGTGGTGGTCCTAGTTGATGCTGATATGGAAGACGAAAGATCTAAGGAATCTTACCAGATCCTTCTGTATCTCGCAACTACATATCCCGAAGTTGTGTATCATCTCGGTGAATCGCTACACTCATGGCTTGTCTCCTTCCCACGATACATGCAAAGCAACGATGAAACTCTCAAGCAAAGGGGAATTAGACAAATTTCAACCGCTTACCAAGTAATATCTACGGTCCAATCGCACCCAGGGCTGCTCACAAATGAGTTGGCTTCTAGTCTATGTGATAGTGTTAGTGCTGTGGTGAAGCTCAAAGCCAACGCACTCCAGCCACTCAGTTCCACAGGGTTGGCACATTTAGATATCGAAGTATTCGGGTCTCAGTCAAATCCATCCCTCAACTTCGCACCCATTCTTCTGGATCACCGGAGCGACCAGCAAACTTTGAGAGACTTACAATCCATGATCGTTAAGCTGAACTCGTCTGAGTCTGGAAATGCTGTTACCCGTCATGTTGTCGATCGTGTGCATCCGAAGCCAGATGAATCTGCTATTGGCCCCTTCTGGCTAGCTGTAACATCTCTGCGCGCACAGGCACAATCCACCGCTGATTTCGATGATTTTATTGAAGCCGATCATATAGAAGAGGGATTTTCTGGCTTAAGTCGAGCTAAGCTGATTGATGAGCTTTACTACACCTCTTTGATGATCCTGACGGACCCAGCAACTGAAGAATCTGGCGATTGGCGGATATCAGCACTGGCTTTGGAGGCTTTCGCTCTCCAGGGTCAACAACTTGGTGAAGCTTTTCGGCCTGAGCTCATGGAGGCTCTCTACCCCACCCTACAGCTTCTCGCGTCCAACAATCCTGTCCTCCAACGACATGCCATGACCTGTCTGAACATCCTGACTAGAGCTTGTAAGTACCCTGATACCAGCACTATGATTATTGAAAACGTCGATTACCTGGTAAACTCAGTTTCAATGAAACTGCTTACCTTTGATGTGTCACCTTACCCACCCAGCGTCCTCTTCATGATGACCAAGCTCTGTGGGGCACGTCTTATTCCATATTTAGACGATGTGATTGATGCCATATTTGGTATTGTGGATTTACACCACGGCTATCCGAAGTTAACAGAGATGCTTTTCAAGGCACTTGGAGCCATTGTTGAAGAAGGCTCCAAGAAGCAATCGGTCCTGACAATCGACGAAGGTCGGGAGAGTGGTCCGCAAGACTTCCGCAAAACTCAGTACCAGCCGCTGTCAATGGCTGCCGTAGCCGCCGATATTGCAAAGCGCAGAGCGAAGCGGGATGAACATGACCGAGAAGAGATTGAGACTGGAGGAAGTTCTACCCATCCGAAGAAGCCATGGTCCGAAACCTATGGCAAGCCAACACCCGAGCCTAAATCCATTGAGGAACTGTTGGACCAAGCTGAATCCGATGAGCCACTCCCAGAACCTACAGAACCAGAGGACAGTGAGAAGCCATTGAGCAAGACTCATTCGCTCCTCGTGCACATTGTCAAATCAATTCCACCCCACCTCTCCTCACCATCACCAAATCTCCGACGCTTCCTACTATCCATCCTCATTAATACGCTCCCGACACTATCGCAGAACGAAAACAGTTTCCTCCCTCTCATAAACGATCTCTGGCCATCGGTGGCCTCCAGAATAAACTTCCCTTCAACACTCGGAAATGGACCATCCTCAACCAGCCTTGTGACTCAACCCTCTACCAGGCCCAGTCTTGCCTCTAGCCAACCCACCAACACCTTCCAGGAAGAAACATTCGTGATGATAACTGCTTGCCAGGTCATCGAAGCGATGTGTAAAGGTGCAGGTGACTTCATGTCCACGCGCATTGAAACGGAGTTCTCACGCTGGGAACGTCTGTACAAACGAGTTTGGACAAAGGTATCCCAAGATGCCGAAGCAGCAAACAAGCGTCGTACTCAGAAGGCCAAAGTCGGACCAGTATCTCTGATCCGAGAAATTGCACTTGAGCCCGAACCCAAGGATCTGGAGCCAGAGGATGAACTAAATTTTTCAATCACCTCTTCTCTCGCTCTATCTCCTATACAAGCCGGATCCCGAGCTTTCACACCAGAGCATGCTCTATGGCGTGCTTTAGTCTCCCTCTTCCTCACAGTCCTCACGCGTGTTCGTGTGTCGCAAGACGTCGGCGACTGTATCTGCGAGATGCTCGGTGCTTGGATATCACAGTTCATTGGTCCAGCGTATTATTCGTATTATTCACAGGATTCTCGACGAAGTGGATCTACTTTGAAGACTGACGAGGCACAAAAGGATGTGATTGATTCTGTTGAAAAGGCTATTCAAGCGATGGAGACGTGGAATGCTGACCTGACCTGGTTCATCTTTGCACGCGAGAGATCCAAGATGGACACCTCTATTCCCAAAGCTACGACTTCACCTATGACCTTGGACGTCTCGGGCGAACGTCTCAAGTTCGCCAATTTAGCATTTTAGGTAGAGTTGAGCTGGGTTCAATGACTACTTTGTACTACTATTTATGACTACTACTTTACGAGGTAACCTTCAAATGATTGTAGTTTTCAAGAGTAAAAAATGAGAGGCGATTGGTAAAATAAGCTAGAGCTAAGCGAACTGAAGCTGACGCAAGTAATCCATGCAAATCAGAATATTTAAAGTCCATGAGAATAAGCAAATGAGTTGAGAGTGTCCATAATGAATGCGAAGAGTGTTCGACATCTAGTCGCTTTCCTCCTCAGACTCGTCCTCGCTCTCCGCATTCTCAAGCCACTCCAGGAAGGGCTGAGCGGCCTTGTGGACCTTCTTGCTGATGGAGATGTCAACATAACGCTTGCTGGCCTTAGCACCCCATGTCTTGAGGGCCTCCTCAGACAGAACCTCATTCTGGTAGTAAGCCAGCAGAATGGCAGGGACCTGGGTGATGAGGGCCGGGTGGTCCTGGCCGACGAAACGCTCGAAACCACCAAGGAATGCCTTCTCGTGGCGGTCAGAGGAAATCATCTTCTTGAGCAGAGGGGCACGGTCCTCGATCTGCTTGACAATTTTCTCGTCGAAGATGCTCTGAGCGAGAACTGCAACAGTCTTAGACTTGCCCTCAATACCGAGTTCCTTGGCCTTCTTGTAGATTTCAACGTCGGTGACGTTCGTCACACCGCCCTTCTTGGAAGCGGTGTCCACAATCCAGCTCCCGAGCTGCTCGAGAGGCTGGGCGCCGTCCTCCTCGGCATCCTCCAGAACGAGAGAACGCTGGAGGTCGGTGGGGAGATCCTTGGCACGAGCCTTCACGGCCTCCTCGGAAACGTCCACAGCCCATTCATCATCCTTGATCTCCTTTTCAACAGCAATAGCCTTGGCTTCGGCCTTAATGCGGCGAGTCAATTCATCGTCGCTGCCGGCATCGGGCGCATCATCCTCATCACCGTTTTCACCGTTCTCAGACACATTGCTATCGCCGGGGCTGGCCTCGTTGTCTCCGTTGGCCTTAGCGTTCTTGGCTTCGCGGCGGGCCTTCTTGTCCTTCTTGTTTTTTCCGCCCTTGGGGTTGTTGCGAACGATGAAGGTGCTCAGCTTCAGGCGGGGGTCGACGTCACAGCGCTGACCACAGGCCTTGCAGTCCAGAGTAATTTTCTCGTCGCCAATAATAACGTCAGTCTCGGGATTCTTGCACTTCTTGCAAAGCACAAACTTGGAAATGAATCCATCGAGGTAATCCTGGAGCTTAGCGGCGTCATGGGCACCGTTGACGATCCAACGCTCGTCAGTGGGCTTGGCGTTGGCCTGAGCACCGAGTTCGAAGCCGAAATATTTAATCAAGTAGGCGGGAGGACGGCTGAGGGACTGAGCGACCGAGTTCAGATTGACGATGACGGTCTTAATTCCGTTGCCCTTTCCTTCAATCTTGGACTGCAAACGCTCCATCTTGTAACGGTAGAAGGGATCGGCGACATCGCGACGAATGTTGACGGTAGCCATGGTTGCGATTTGGATTGTTTAAGCGCTTTTAGGATGGGATGTGGTGAAAAGGAAACGGGGGAAGATCTTGACCGGAGAGTTGAAGACGGAACAAGACATGCGTTCGTGGGGTTTTGAAAGATGAGGTTTGTAGGCGGTAGAATCTACTTGGGTCGCGTAACTTCTCACGAGTACTTTACAGCGAAGACAAAATGATCAAGGGATTCAACCGCAAGATCTGAGGTGGGTACTGCAAGGTTTCAACGCGCGAAACGTTTGCAGCTTGAGCGGCAGATGGTGTTCGTAATTTTGCACGGAGGACGAATACATAGACAAATTCGCAGTCAAGAGCCTTCGTGGAATTCTCTTTGATACGAGAACGACTGTTGTTCTTGAGGGAATCCGAGTCAGAGATCGGATACCCTGTGGCGAAAGGTTGAAGAAAGTGATGGTGGCGTTACCTTACTAACCAGGAGTATATTTCAAAACGTAGACTGTGTATAACAGCAAACGCAGGGATAATGGAGTAGGCGTCGCAGTTGTCGAAACCAAAAATTCGGATGAGAGGTAGAAATTGGGGCAAAGTGGGAGAAGGAAGGAGAGGATTTTAAAAGCGGGTCTTGCTTATGTCATCAGGCACGTGCTCACGGATATAATTTTACTCTGTACTTCTTTGACACTCATTCATAGACTAAAACTAACAAGGAATAATTAAGAGAGTCTAGGTCTTATTAGGAACTGGGTCCATGCGCTTTTACCCTCACTTCTCCGTCATTTTCCCATCAGTAAGGCGTGATTTTGGCGTTGCTTTATCGTTAGAAGTGCGTAGAATAAAAATAGTAGAAGTGAAAATTGACCCACTTAACCCCAACCGGGAATGCCAGGACTCAAGACTTCCAATTCCAGAACTTTAGAAGCTGCCATTTTATTGTGCGTGCGTGATACCTCGGGTCGCTACACAGTGTCACAACTATAACCGGCCCCACATATTACCCTAAACTAACAAGGCGGGGAAGGAAGACAATAAACAACAATGCCACCTCTCGATCTATCAGTATATCTAGTCACAGACTCGACCCCGGCTATTCTCAAGGGTCGGGACTTATGCACCGTTGTTGAAGAGGCTGTTAAAGGAGGTAATCATGATCACTTGACTGTTAAGGCTCTTGAGACTGACTGCTGACTGGTCCGAAAGGCGCTACAATAGTGCAATACCGGGACAAGACTAACGATACCGGGGTCTTGATTGAGACGGCAAAAAAGCTGCACCAGATTACCCAGCGCTATGGAGTTCCACTGGTGATTAATGATCGAGTGGATGTTGCCGTTGCTGCCGGGGTAGAAGGTGTACATCTGGGTCAAGATGATATGAGTTGGTGTTGCCTGTTCCGCAGTGTTCCCGACTGAATCTAACATGCAATTGCAGAATATGAAGATGCCAAAAGGCTTCTCCCTAAGAATGCCATCATTGGTATTAGTACTGCTACAGTTGAGGAGGCCCGGAAGGCCATTGCCGATGGAGCTGACTACATTGGAATTGGGACTTTGTTTTCCACTCAAACGTGAGTCATCGTCTAACTATTATATGGGCACTGTGCTAGGCACTAACAGGCTTGTCTAGAAAAAAAAACACGAAGAAAATCCTTGGAACTGCAGGAACTCAGGCCATTCTTCATGCCATTAGTGATTCTTCGGTGGGAACTGTCGCAATTGGAGGCATCAACCATTCCAATGTACAGCGGGTCATTTATCAAACCAAGTCCCCTAAGAAGGGATTGGATGGTGTAGCTATTGTTAGTGCCATCATGGCAGATGATGATCCGAAGGCTGCGACGGAGAAGCTCAGCCAGCTCATCAACTCTGAACCTCTTTTTGCAATGGTTCCGCAAGTTGCACGCACCAATGAAGCCGAAGCATTGGTGAGTGAAGTGCCCCAACTCGTCCAAAAATTGGTAGAGAAGCACCCGCTGGTCCATAACATGATTAACTCTGTGGTCGTCAACTTCGTTGCTAACGTCAATCTCGCGATGTAAGTGGCTCATCTCCTTATAAGATATGAATTTGCTGATGAAATTCACAGTGGTACATCACCCATCATGGCTCCCAACGGGGATGAGGCAACAGACCTTGCCAACTTCGACGGATCTCTTCTGATCAATATGGGAACCTTAATTGGTGAAAGTGTTACCAATTTCCTCAAGGCCATAAAAGCATACAATGCTCGTGGTAATCCAGTTATCTACGACCCTGTTGGTGCTTCTGCAACAGAAATTCGCCGAAGCGCTGTTACGGAGCTAATGGCAGGTGGCTACTTTGATCTCATAAAGGGTAACGAGGGTGAGATCCGGCAAGTCCGTGGAAGTAATAAGGTGCAGCAGCGCGGAGTTGACAGCGGACCAAGCACTTTGGATGGCCTGCAAAAGGCAACTCTAGTCCGCGATGTGGCTCGACGTGATCGTTAGTTAACCACTTTCTAAGCAAACTAGGTGCATTTTCGCTAACATAGTCTTTAGGTAATATCGTGCTATTGACTGGAGTCACCGATTACATCAGCGATGGAGAGAGAGTGATCTCCGTTGAGAACGGCCACTCATTACTAGGAGAGGTGACAGGAGTGAGTATCCCAAATTTCTACAAGATGATTTTCCTTCTATTTAGCAATTGAACTAACATGTCACAAGACTGGTTGCGCCGTCGGAAGTATCGCAGCTGGTTTCCTGGCCGCCTACCGCTCTGACAAACTGCTTGCTGTGTTAGCCGGTCTCCTCATGTATGAAATTGCAGCTGAGAATGCAGCGGCAAAGGATTATGTTCGTGGACCTGGCAGTTTTGTGCCAGCATTTATTGACGAACTATATGCTATCCGCATGGCGGCGACTAATGGCGATGACAGTTGGCTCAGTGGCCGAGCCAAAGTAAAAGTCATAGATATTTAGATATTTAGATATCGTCAGTTGTCATGTACTGGTTTTCCCCGGGCCGCATTCGATATAAAGTACAAATTCAGTGACTTTCCAATGTTGATAGGTAGGTTACTACTTGGGTATAGGCCTGCCTGTCAATAAAGAATGTTAATGTACCTACACAGTTCCAAGTTTATTTCAGCCTGTCAAAGTCTGGCTGCACTATCTTTTTCTAATGTATGGTATTCTGATGAATTTCATGAAGTTATTCAGAAATAAATAATTAGAGCGTAGACAAATGGATACATCAATGTTATAGAGCCAAAATTGGAGGAATATTGTATCCCAAGATCCTATAGTGTACTATATCTTTACTCGCTCTCTATCAAATTTATGTCTTTCTTCTACACAGAAGACGCTGTTGATACAAAATTGTACCGCCTTTTTCTTTGCTGGCTCTAGATTGGTTACTCGAAGTCAAGTTTTGACTGCATTTTCACTGCTCGTTATTCTCATTATGCCGCTGACTTTCTTGTTGACTTCACGATTAAAACGATTAGTATGTTAAATTTTATCGACCAATGTAGAAATAAACGATCTCTAAGGCTAAAAGGAAACTGAATCAAGTACTGGCTGAGTACATATGGTTAACTTTATTATACTCTGTATGTCTGGAGGTTGCTTAGGGTTGCCCGTCTAGGTTTTCACTTGCAGAATACCCAAAAGATGCGGACTAAATAAATATACTGCTTGCATGCCAAGTAAGGAATCGCAAAATGGCTCTCGGTGATGCTACTTTAGAAACATACGCTAGGCAGTAAGAGACTCGGAGTGGGAACAACAGGGAAATTGAAATACTCCCAGCCTCGGAGATTTCTTGAGTTGAATAGTGTGAAATTAGGGAAATAGAAGACCATAATAAGGATGATCGAGACAGACATATGGATCATAACCCACTTCATTTATTCTTAATAAAACATGCAATCCATGAAACCCCCCCCCCCCCCCCCCCCCCCGGACCAAGAAACGAGAACACCAGTGTAAGAAACTTGCGATAGAAAAGAAAATATGCAGCCCAGTCGATCATAGCATCGTAGGAATCATCTTTGATCAGGACATACCGATCGCTGCCCGACGGACAGTGCGCCGTGGTCCCTCGCCTAGCACATGGAGAGCACCCTCGCCCTCCAGAGCGCGCATAGCATCTGAAAACTGGTGGTGGTCCAGCTGATCGCTCTGCTCGCTCAATTGGCGATAGAGATCAGCCCATTTTACCGCTGCTCCATTAGCACCGCCAAGATCCTCCACTCGGGCAAGAATGGCACGCTTCAGGTCTTCACGGAGACGACGCTCGCTAGCACTGGTGCCTTCTGTGAGAAGACCCATGTCAATCAATCCGGTGCGCGCATCTGTTGCAGCTTGCTTGATGGCCGAGCGAATCAAACGCACGGCTTCTTCGACGTCATCAGCTGTCACTTCCGAGGAGAGGCGCATTCGGGCGTGTGCCTCTGACAAACGGATCATAGACTCCAGTTGTCGAGTGGTTGCAGTGATACGGCGTTCTGAGGCTCGGATGTCATCACCCAATTTACGCATGGCCACGTAGGCCTCGGTGAGTGCCTCGCCAGCTGCTGGTGTCAGGACAGGGTGGATGCGGGTCTTGGCATACGTGATGTACGCAGTCAAGAACTCAATAGGCTAATAAACAGCATTGTTAGCAAACTTTTGTTCCTGTGAGAAGAGTGTTTTTCGGGGGTAGACTGTCTTACCAAGATCTCTTCAGAGCTAGCGTTCTCTGGGTTATCCTCCAGATACATGCCGACCAAGTGTTTGGCCATGCGACGATCCTCAGTCTCATCTGCACGATCAAGAACCAGGTACACAAGGTCAAAACGAGAGAGAAGGGTTGGGGGAAGATCAATGTTCTGAGGAACGGGGAGCTTGGGGTTGTATCGACTTCCGATGGGATTGGCGGATGCCAGAATAGATGTTCGGGCGTTGAGGGTAGTAATGATACCAGCCTTTGCAATTGAGACAGTCTGCTGCTCCATCACTTCGTGAAGGACAGAACGAGTGGCTTCGTTCATCTTGTCAAACTCATCAATACAGCAAGTACCGCCATCGGAAAGGACCAAAGCGCCAGACTCCAGAACCATCTGGCGGGTTTCGGGGTCACGAGTCACGTAGGCTGTCAGACCGACAGCAGATGATCCCTTACCACTGGTATAAACACCACGGGGGGCAATCTTGTGGACGTAACGTAGCATTTGCGACTTGGCAGTTGAGGGGTCACCACAAAGGAGAATATTGATGTCTCCACGGTAACGAGGGTTTCCACCCTTTTGGAAGGTCTTGTTCGTACCTCCAAACATTTGAAGCAAGATACCTTTCTTGACGTCGTCCAGTTCGTAGATACTAGGGGCCAGTGATCGGGAGAGCAGTTCATAGATATCCGGTCGAGAGGCAGTCAGCTTGATCTTTTCCTCTTCTTCAGCTGAAATCTTCCGAGTCTGATCTGCGTCGGCCGCTTGCTCAGACATATCTTGCTCCACCGTTGACACGTCAATGCCCATCTTCTTGCGGTCGACCTTTTGAACATGAAGCACATCAATGTATGTCTTGAACAGGGCCTTCTGCGAGCGCTGACGTGGGTTGACACGCATAGGGTTGGACCGGAAGATACCGGTCACTTCGATACGATCACCAGCCTTGCAAATATCGACTAACTCATCGTAGACACAAAGCGACACAGAGTGAGGAGTCTGACCATCTGGAACGTTGTCGGGAGTCTCTTGGAGCTTGATGACCTGCTTATCTGAGAACGAGCAGCGATTGTGGAGAAGCTGCATCGAGTTCTTCGATTTACACGAGTCTCGAGTGCAGATAGTGGGTTCCTGGATGCGGCCTCGGTCAATATCGACCTGAACACCAGAGTTGCAAACGTTGCATCGGAAGAAGGCTATGATACAGTTAGAGTGATTCAGCCATGAGTATCCAAACACATCAACTTGCCTTCCTTCATATCTGGAATAACGGGAGTGGTACGAATGACCAAACCCTTGATGCTGACCAGCTTGTCCATATCTGCGAATTTTGTTAGCAAATTAAATATATAGTCTACTGGGCAAGCAGCATACCAGCTGGGTCAAGATCTCTCATATTGACCGTTTTATCAAGGCCAAAGGGAAGCACTTTGTAAGACATTGCTTCAACCTCACCGACCAGATCAGGGACATCCACTTGAGGCATGATGTTATCGGATGTGAGGATGGATTGACCGCGACGGTCCCGGGCCTGAGCACCACGCTGGTTCTCCGAACGCAAGACATCCATCTCTTTGAGGGCCAGATCTACCATGACATCCTTTACAGTCTGATCCATCAAGGGAATAATTTCTTGAGGGTATGCCTGCAGTTGGTGCCATAACTTCTTGGTCAAGGGGTATGCCTTCAGGTTCTTAGCATCCAAGTTGAAAGTCGTCATACCGAGGCGTCGCATATCGTTCAACATCTGTATGTACTCGCGCTTGTCAGCGACAGCACCCATAACTCGAGTCTCATTCTCCGTAGCACCATCAGCCCAGAGGCGATATTTTAAAGTGAAATTGTACAAGAAGTTCTTGAAAGCGGACATAGAATCCTGGATGGAGATGTTGGTTCCCCAGATAACACGCGAAGAGTTGCCAGCCATAAGATCCGCTTCAGAGGTACCCGGGTTAACGTTCGAAAAGGTAGCGTCAGAGCGGGCGACATTATCACCCGAGGGAATTCCATTGGCGCCCACAAAGATTCGGTTTCTGCGTGAGGGAGTCGCCCCGAACCCACCAGAGTGGATATCACTGCGACGAGAGCCACGAGGTCCACCAGGCGATACAAATAGCCCGCTGCCTACGCTAAGAGCGTCGGAGCGAATATCAGAGCGGATATCGGACCTAATATCAGAGCGGATATCTCTGCGATTGAAGCCTCTGGTAGGGCTAGAGCTGGGAATATAGTTGATGGGCGATGAGTCTGTTTCAATCACAGTCAGTTGAATCCAATTTCAAATTTATCATTATCCTATCGTGAAGATTTGATTAACATACCTCGGATTCCTCCCCTCGCCCGGGGTGTCCTCTCTCCGTCATCTACCACTGAGCTGGCCTCCTCCATACGGACATCGGGAGTCTCTGCGCCTTGACTGCCTCGTGTTGGCGAGGACTGAAAGAACATTGGAGATGATGATGGGACATTTCTATCTGCGGCCAGACGTCGGGTGACGCGGGGAGTAGCTTGGTTTGTTGGGCTACTAGGGGGCTCTTGAGCCCTAGATGACGTTGGTGATGTAGTCGATTTCCTTGAAGGTTGACTTCTTCTGTTGGATGCCGGTGAAGACATTTTGTGTGATGGGGTATTTTGAGGTATGGTGGTGGTAATAGATAGGAGGGAAAAGCAGGGAGGCCAACCTTGAAGTTCTTTTTTCCGGGACGCGACCGCGTTTTTTCCACGCGTTTATACGCTAACCATAAATGGAAATCACTTTAACTCCTTTCTCTCCTGTTTTGGACTAGCTTTATAATCACGTGTGTATTTCATGATTATATAAGCAGGGTTTGGGCTGCGAACGTTCAACTGCGCCACTCCTTGACCTCGAGCCAATTACAACTCTTTGCGTAAATTTACCCTTGGCCCAAGTGGAGACTATCTTTGTTAGTTGCACACTTGGTTAGATTAGGGCCTGAGAGCTGTTTAGGGGTTTTTTTCCACACGCATTTTTCTTTGTTGGGACGGTAAAGGAATATAAAATTAAATGACCAAAACAAGCAACAGTCACATTTCTATGTTTCAAGTGAGTATTTTGGGCTATCTAGGCTTTGTTTCACTAGACGCCTTGACTCTACATAGTATAATAAGGCTGATGTCATTATACAGACGATCGGCGAGGAACCAATCATCCCCCTGTCCTTCCCTGATTTGGCGGGGAGCTCCAGGGCCGTTACTTCGGCGGCAATTCAAAAGTCAGCCACTACCCTCATTGTGTCACTAGTGTAGGCGCCTTTGGGCCTACTTTACAAGGGTTTGATCTACCTTTCTTCCTCTCTCATACTACTTCAAACAACTCTGGATCATGCTTCTTTTTCTTACGCTGACAGTACTTGAAGTGAGGTAGACAAAAAAAAAGACTGCAAGGGATCTAGATGACCTCTCAATTGTCCACTCCAATCTTGCTCTCCACAGCATTAAAGTCTCGCTATCACTTCTCTATTTCTGATCAACGCGTTGATACGCATCATTGATCACCATGGCAAACGCCCTAGAAGAGGCTCTCGAGAATGCCGGTGGGCATGGTACCTCGTCCCAGGGTGTTTCAATCAAAACTTTCTTAGCCTCGCTGGCGACGGCTATTGTCGTCTTCGCTGTCGAATTTCTGCTCTTCCTATTGCTCAAGGGCAAACTAACCCGCATCTAGTAAGTTTACCTTAACGAGCGAGTATTTAAGACCTAAACTGACTCATGCGCCTTCACAGTCAACCACGAACCTATCTGGTGCCGGATCGAGAGCGAACTAAGCCATCACCACCAGGTCTCTTTCGCTGGATTGGTCCAGTCTTTCGCACATCTAGCTCTGAGTTCATCCAGAAATGTGGACTCGATGCCTATTTCTTTCTTCGTTATCTGCGCATGCTGCTGAAGATCTTTATCCCTCTTGGCTGCTTGATCTTACCGGTCCTGATCCCTCTGAATAAAGTGGGTGGGAAGGGTACGACATGGGACAACTCCACTTCAACCCATACCCAATGGAATGTGTCCGGCTTGGATCAGCTGGCTTGGGGTAATATCAAACCAACGAATACAGACCGATACTGGGCCCATTTTATTATGGCACTCATTGTCGTGATATACGTGTGCGCTGTATTCTTCGATGAACTGAGAGGTTATATTCGCCTACGTCAGGCCTATTTGACCTCCCCTCAACATCGGCTTCGAGCCTCTGCGACCACCGTGCTAGTAACTTCTATCCCATCTAATTGGCTTAATATCGATTCTCTTGATAATCTCTTTGATATATTTCCGGGTGGTGTGCGGAATATTTGGATCAATCGCAATTTTGATGACTTAAACGAAAAGGTTAAGGCAAGGAACGGCCTTGCGCTCAAACTTGAGGCCGCAGAGACGGATCTGATTGCCAAATGCAAAAAGATGCATTTGAAGAAACTCAAGGCAGATGCGAAGAAGGCTGGGAAAATAAAGAGCGCCGATCAGAACCGCGAGAAAGCTGTTGCTGATCAAAGTGCGTCCCAAATGGCAATGGGCCCTGGTGTGAGCTCGGGTAATCCCCACCAGGCTCATACGGTGCGTGAGGCTCTTCATGATTCAGACAGACCTGCAAGACAGCCCTCTCGCCGAGCGCGACATATAGTAATTGACCCAGCTATGGCAGTAGGACAAGGCGTCGGAAAGTTAGGCAAAACGGTGCTTGGTGGTCTCAAAAAGGTCGAAAATGGACTTGATAGCACATTGACTCGGACTGGCGGTTACGTTGAGTCGGCCGACTATGGATTGCCCCCTCGTGGTCCCACTCCAGGGGATGAAGACTATGAGAACGACTTAGACCAAGACGCCTACAACGAAGTCT
This sequence comes from Penicillium taxi, assembly GCF_028828555.1. Classification (NCBI taxonomy): domain Eukaryota; kingdom Fungi; phylum Ascomycota; class Eurotiomycetes; order Eurotiales; family Aspergillaceae; genus Penicillium; species Penicillium taxi. The sequence goes on along the minus strand of NW_026643207.1, from coordinate 3,737,302 downwards.
CCTTGTCAAATTCCAGGCCACAGACACCCGAGCCAGCTCAAGGTGATAGCATGTGCCGTGATACCAAGACGTCGCCGCCTAAGCGGCCGTTTTGGAAAAGTCCAGGCTCAAATCTTTCAATCCTTTCTAAGCACTCAAAAAACTCCGACCCGGAACCTGATGAATATCCCCTCACTGCGCCCGATTCCCCTGTCACTGATACGCATAATGGCACTTCAACTAAGGTGGATTCCAACCAGGAGAAGAAGCGTAAGCACGGTCACAAAGAGGGTGCTGAAGCGGAAGGAGAACAGTACCCAGTCGCATACAACGAGGCTTTCGAGAACGAAGATCATGGAGAGCCAGTGTGGAAAAAGTACATCAGGCCAAAGGATCGTGGCACGATGCGCCTTCCCATTTTCGGATGGAGCTGGATGCCATCAATTTGGCTCCTCGGCAAAAAGGTTGATACTATTGAGTACTGTCGGAAGGAACTCGCTCGATTGAATCTGGAAATTGAAGTCGACCAACAACATCCCGAGCGCTTCCCTTTGATGAATTCAGCATTCATTCAATTCAATCATCAGCTTGCTGCACACATGGCTTGTCAAGCTGTCAGTCATCATCTTCCTAAGCAGATGGCCCCACGAGTTGTCGAGATCTCCCCCGATGATGTTATTTGGGACAATATGTCCATGAAATGGTGGGAGCGCTACCTTCGGACTTTCGGAATCATTGCACTGGTATGTGGAATGGTTGTAGGGTGGGCATTCCCCGTTGCTTTCACAGGCCTGCTCTCCCAATTGTCCTACCTAGAGGGAACCTTTTCGTGGCTCGCCTGGATCAATAAATTGCCAGAGTGGTTTATTTCGGCTGTCCAGGGTATTCTACCTGCACTTTTCTTGGCCATATTAATGGCAATCTTGCCTTTGACTCTTCGATTCCTGAGTCGAACACAAGGCCTTGCAACCGGCATGGCAATTGAACTTACGGTTCAGAAATATTACTTTGCATTCTTGTTTGTGCAGCTTTTCCTCGTTGTTACTATCGCATCCAGTTTTTCAACTGTCATTGAAAAAGCCACGAATGTGACCAGCTGGCCGGAGCTCTTGGCCCAGAACATCCCCAAATCTAGCAACTACTTTTTCTCCTACATGATTCTGCAGGCAATGTCTGTCAGTGCGGGTGCCTTGGTCCAGATTGTTGGTTTGGTCAGCTGGTTTATTCTTGCTCCCATCTTGGATTCCACAGCCAGAAAGAAGTGGGCTCGTACTACTAACTTGAATCAAATGCAGTGGGGGTCTTTCTTCCCAGTTTATACAACCCTCGCCTCAATTGGTATGTTTGATCAATTTGGAAAAAAGACTATTTATCATGAAAACTAACATTGAATACTAGGATTAATCTACTGCGTGGTTGCGCCTCTCATTCTGATTTTCAACGTCATCACGTTTGGGCTCTTCTGGTTTGTCTATCGTTACAACACGTTGTATGTGACCAAGTTCCGTTTTGACACCGGCGGTCTCTTGTTCCCTCAAGCCATTCACCAGCTTTTCACTGGCCTTTACATCATGGAGCTGTGTCTGGTCGGTTTATTCTTCCTGGTTCGAGACCAAAATAATGGAGTCGCATGCAAAGGTCAAGGAATTTGCATGATTATCGTGCTTGTCCTAACTGTTGGCTATCAACTGCTACTCGACAATGCATTTGGCCCTCTGATCCGGTACTTGCCCATTACTTTGGAGAATGAAGCGGTGCGTCGTGATGAGGAATTTGCTCGTGCCCAACACGCCCGGCTCGGTCTCACAGTCGATGATGAAGCCGAAGAAATTGATCACATGGAACAGCACCTTGCTGAACAAGATCAAGATGAGGGCCACCAAGACCAAAACATCGAATTAAAAAGTTTGGAGCCAGGTGATCAAAAGTTGCAACACCAATCAAGTGACCGACTGCACAAAACCAAATCGACCCGCAATCAATCTTCCTGGGCCACTCGATCGCCAAATCGGCGGTCCAAGTTTTTCGGAATCAATTCCGCCACCAACAGCCCAACAATCAATACCTTGCGAGATCGAATGGCGAATGATGCCGAAAACCAAGGACCACCCACTAAAACGATGGGCCATTCCCTCTTTGCGGGCCTTAACGACGAATTGGAGGATCTCACACCCGATGAGCGCGACCAATTGGTACAACGTGCATTCCAGCACGAGGCCCTTCGAGCCAAACGACCTGTCATCTGGATCCCAAGAGATGAGATGGGTGTCAGTGATGATGAGATTTACCGTACTCAACGGTTCAGTAAACACATCTGGGTCAGTAATGAGTACCAAGCGCTGGATGGAAAAGGACGAACAATCTTCAGTCGCAGTCCACCAGACTTCTCACAGGTTGACCTGATCCAGTTGTGATTCATGCATATCATGAGCGTTTCGTGTGTAATAATTTTCGAGCGTCACATTTGTTCATACATAGAAGCCGATCATTTCTTTCCATAAGAGTGCATTTCACATCGTATATTCTATCTTCAGATAATCTAATCCATAAAACGGCAGAGTGGCAACCGATAGTTATCCACTACCCAGTAAGCCCGTCGCACGCCTTCCCACTCGCCCTCCAACTTGGGGACAGGGATATCCTCCCAATCAACGTCAAATCCAGCCTCAAACAGATCCATCTCAGCAACTTTCTGATAAACATCATACGAAATCTGCCGATCAGCCCCCATTCCATTAAAGAAGCCCCATTTGCCAGTCTGCTCTAACAACCCAATAACCTCCTCGGAAAAGAAATCCCGGAAATCAGAATACGACTCTGCGAATGTATCATAGTAGATAGCATCAAACGTTTCTCCAGCACCGACAAGGCCAGGCAAGATATCCTGCCATCGCCCCTCATGAATGACAACACCAGGCTTAGTATCCCATCCACGACGCTTCATCTCCGCAACAACATCCGGATGCGCCTCGATGATATGATGCGCTGCAGGACTCTGCTCCTGCAAGAATCCATCAACAATGCCCATTCCATGCCCAACATTCAGAACCTTGAGCCCAGGACGAGGGAGCAGCGCTTGTGCGGATTTGCGCATGATATCGCTCTCCCAGCGCATCATGACGCCATTCTGGTCTGAGTCCAAGATACGATCGTTTGAGATGTTGAGCGAGGAATCGAGGTACCCCCTGTTCGACACACCCGGGTTGTCAGGCGTATCCGTTTCTGTAGAAGCGGGTTCGGATTCGGGTTTTTGGTCTGCAGAGGCATCGACAAGTTCAGGCGCGACCTCATCGACATCGTCTTTCTCCTCTGTGTCCTCTTCCTCGTCATCGTCGTCAGATAGCTCTTCGTACCCGTCCAGCCGACTCAAAAGCATTTCAGCCCGAACACCAGCATCGACAATAAGCTCGTAAAGCTCCAACGCTTTAATGCGTCGTGCCAGACAGCCGGGTGTCTCGTTGCTGTTATCAAGATCATTCCAGATAGCGCCCTCCTGCAGCAAGAATCGAACAGTCTCGACTCCAGACTTCGTTAGTTCAGGATCAACAGAGCTGGTGTCGTCCTTCGCTCCGTTAGTCTCTGCGCCGTTCACGCCATTGGCTTCGTCTTCTGAATCCGGTTCGCAGGCTGCGATAGCGGCGTGGAGAGGCGTGTAGCCTGTCTCTGGATCTTTGACGTTTGCTGCGTCAGGGAGGACTGATTGGGTGCGCACCAGACGGCGGAGCTTGGGGATGTCATGTTGCGACGATGCGAGTAGAATCTCTTGCACGTCTAGGTCCACGTCGATTTGAGTGATCTGGATCTGGGAACCTTCTGCCATTATGGCGAATTCTCTGAGATTTGAATGGGATGTTAGTTATTGCCACTAATAATACAGCTACTGGGCATGCTGAAATAAGATATTCTTCAATTCATCATCCTTCTTACCTTAATTAAAGATATCTCGAATGTAAGTCTAAGTTTGAAGAAATGACGGCAGAAAAAAACGGTATTTCTACTCGCCGCCTCCCCCGCGTCGAAAATTATATCTTGGCGTTGCGATAGAAATTATTCTCGAGGTTTACTTGTAGCTGAATATACGTAGCAGCAAATTAACCTTTCAAATATTTTCACGAGTTGAAGAGAGAAGAGAACATTTTTTGTTGCTCGTTAAAATAAACTATTTGTACACAACTACACAATCCGGGCGCTCAATTAAGTGTAATTTACTTGCTATCCTCGGTCGAGGCATTGACATTCAATCCCAAGCCCTGAGTGTCAAGGTAAAGCTTGTTCTTGCCACCGTTCTCTTGGAGAATTGTAGCGATTTGACGGGCGTTCTCGATCTTGCGAAGCTCGATGTAGCTCTTGCTCTTCTTGATTGCATCGCCAATAAGTTCGGCCGAGCGGGCCTCACCTTGCGCACGAACAATGAAGGCCTGCTTTTCTTGACGAGCCTTATCGACTAGGAAGGCAGCACGTTGTGCATCTTGCTGGGCTACCTGCTTCGCCTCAACTGCGGCAGTGAACTCCGGGGAGAAGGTCAAGTGCTATGGAGAATAGATGTTAGAAAATTGCACATCACACTAGGGCACAGATAAATAAACTTACGGTGAGTGAGACATCGTCCAGAGCAATGTTGAATCGTGCCGCGCGGCGGGCTAGGTTCTCCCGCACCAGTCGAGCAACATTCTCGCGCTGGGTGATCAACTGGCTCGCGTTGAATTGGGCAACGACACTCTTCAGCACCTCATTGACGATGGAAGGCAGGACTCGTTCGTCAAAGTCTTGGCCGAGGGTTCGGTAGATCTGTGGCAATGCATCGATTCGGGGTTTGGAAAGCACACGGCAGGTGATGTTGACCATTTGCAAGTCCTTGGTTCCAGTCAAGGAAGGGATGTTGCGCGGCTTGGCGCGGACATCATAGATGATAGGAGTCTCAAACCAGGGAATGCAGAGATGGGTTCCTGCATTAATTCAAAGAGATTAATTCCAGCCTGCTTTACGGGTTCCAAGGTCATACCTTCGTTGTAGATTTCCTTCCGCACACCACTAAACCTGGAGTATTTGATAGCGCGGTGACCACCATCGACTAGATAAATTAATATCACTGGACCAACTTTAAATGTCAGCGAACATGCTTACCGTTGAAAAGCGAGTTTGAAACTGCCCAGCTGCCCACACCGAGCAAGACGAGGGAGCCGACCAACCCAAAACCGCCGCGACCGCCACCACTGCCACCGCTAGGGAATCCACCAAAGCCAGGCTTGCGCTTGTTCAGCATGAGCTGCAGTCGCTCCCAAGCCTCTCGTTGATTTTGAGACATGATGTAGAGATTGATGTAGCGGAAATCTAGATGGGTCTCGTTGGGACGGGAAGTTCTAAGAAGGTGCTGTTCCGGGCGGTGAAGCAAGTCAGGCAGAATGATCGCTCATCTCTTTTGCGCAACAGCTTTGCCATAAATTCACTTTCTCATCTAACAACATCGCGATTATGGCTCCTGATCGCTCGGGAAAGAGCGTATTTCTGGGGAACATCCCCTATAGTAAGTACTCCATCGGCTTCTGAATAAAAAGCTTCTATTCACATCTGACCTACCCCCGCAGATCTGACGGAGGAGCAAGTCAAAGACATCCTCAGCACCGCTGGCACTGTGACTAAATTCCGCCTGATGATGAACCCAGAGACTGGAAAACCGAAGGGATATGGGTTTGCAGACTTTTCAGATGCAGATGCTGCAGCTTCTGCAGTGCGAAATCTCAACGATTATGAAATCATGGGAAGAAAGATCCGTGTCGACTGGCCTCACAACAATGAAAAAGACGCTATTCCTCCTGATTATTCGCAACAATCTGGACCCACGAATCAAGATACTACTCCACAGCTTCCCCAAATCCCAGGCGCTGCCCCTCTGCCTCCTCTTCCTCCCGGGATCGAGCTTCCACCTCACCTCGACTGCCCGAACGCCATATCCCATACACTTGCCTCCCTTCCCCCAAATCAGCTTCTTGAAGTTCTCAGTCAGATGAAATCTCTCGCTGTTGCAGATCCAGCTCGTGCAACCGAGCTCATGCGCCAAGCTCCTCAGCTCGCCTACGCCATCTTCCAGGCATTACTTTTGATGAACCTGGTTGAGTACCAACTTCTGGGATCCATTGTTGAGCAAGCCGCTGCTCAGCCTGTGCCTACCCCTCAGTATCAACAATATGGCGCTATTCCAAATCAAATTTCCACGCCTCCGGTTGCCGCTTCTGCTTTTGCTCCCCCACCTCCTCAAGCACCTGCTCCACAGCAACTCCCAAGTCAGGATGATCTTCTTCAACAAGTCCTTAGCATGCCACAGTCTGCAATTGACGCCCTTCCGCCAATGGAGCGCAGTCAAATCATCTTGCTCCGCCAACAGTTGATGCAGGGCGGCATGCGGTAGAAGGGCTTCAATGTCGTTTTTTTTTTTTTCATTTAGCAGCGGGATTTACAATTCGGATGCTCTCTGGTTTGAATGGGTTTTTCTTTATGAGAAAGCGCAAGTGCGGCGACACAGCTACATATTCAACGCGAGGCTGGCGCATTGGGAGTGTTTTTTGAAGTTTCTTCAAGTTCTTAACTATCATTTTCACGTCTAGCAGCAATGCACTCACTATTTTGTTCTTCATACAAACCTCTATAATTTTGACTCCAATTTTCATCTATCTAGACGTAAATCTGAAGGTTTAAATCATTACGTTGGCATTGCCTTCGATTGAAACCAAGAGTCCAGCCCTATAAACACGTGAGCACGCGAACGTCAATGCGTAGCAAGTATTTGAAATGAGTCAACACGGCTCGTAGCCTCCATGGTCACATTCTATTGAAGTAAACCATCTTGGGAATAACTAGAAACAAAAGCATATAGAAAGACGAGAATAAATTGATGAGGCACAGTATGCTGGTGGTGTTGTGAAAATAATGATGAACATAATGCGATAGTAGAGCATTCAGTCCGAAGCCGATTGGCGTATTCACTAGCGCGCGTTAGCGCCGGCTGTGGCGCATTTGAATAGATATTTATGACATTACACAAATCACTACAAGTAAATATTTTAGAAAAACTAAATCTCTCTACTCATGTACCTCGCTGTTAACGTCACTAAAACATTTTATATTTGAAAGCCGAAGATCTATCTACCGCTTTAAAAAAAAAAGCGATTATGGCCCCAGACAACCTTGGAAATGGATAGTTCATTCCATACATTCATTAACTCCAGAATCCCTTTCGCAGTGCACATCATAAACCACGACCCACATCATGTATAATAGATCAGATTGAAGTTTCTTGCAATCTCATTTTTCTTGATCAAATGCCTGGAAAGAAATGACTTGGTTTCACGCTCAAATGAATATTGTAGTAATTCCGACTAATTCGTCGTGTGAAAGCTCACTAAAAGAGAACTACCCATCATTTCCAAGGTCTAATGAATGACAATTATTTTTCGGAGTTATGAGCAACTTCTCATACAATGAATTAAAAGCCAAGAGCTGTTCTCGCAAAATCGTTGGAAGAAGCATATCCTGTCATAGCTGCGTTGCAGTGCCAGTCAAGGCATGAAACACTCCAATGAGTCGTCTTCGACGACTCAGAGCGTTCAAGTTAACCATGCCCCACCCACTGTATAAATTCTGATTCAATCTCAGTTTGTAATTCTTCCTCGTCACCTCTTCCAAAAATCATTAGAGAACAACCTTTGATTTTTCACTCCTTGAATAACAATTCCAACTTGTATTTTGGGAACAGCATTGTTCTGACTTCTTGAATGTTTTGAAAAATACCTTTACATCCAAAGACAACCATTTTGGATCGAAGTAAGTCTTCCTTGACGTGGAAGGCATAAACATTTTGTTTGTTGAGAAAAATATCTGACAAAGTTCATCCCAGTATCGAACATGTCAAACACTGATATGAAGCGGGCAGAGTCACCAGGGCTCATATGCCCAAGTGTTGAGCATCAAGAGCTGGATGAAATCCCTGATGAGTCTTCCCAGGAGACTGGTATGAAGCGGGCAGGTTCACCAGGCTTGACTAATCCGAGGATTAAGCGGAAAGAAGTGGACGATTCTCCTGTTGAGCCCTTGTCTGGTGGTGAAGAGATGGATTTGAAACCCTTGTCAGGCGGTATCAAGACCGAGTGCCTGCTAAGTACCGATGAGCCGTCTCATTTGCCGATCAATGCCAGCGACCCTCTCTCTTCAGATGCTGAAAATGAAGAGGCCAAAGGCGGCAGCCATGGCGCATGTGATTTTCCGAGAGAGAGCACACGGAATCTCAACGCGGATCTTCCCCCCATGCACAAGCTTCTTGATATATTCCAGGACATCGCCGAAAGGTCAATGGTACGTGGTTTTGGGACAGTAATCAATGCAATTGGAGGTCGCAGGCTTCGTGTGGCAACCGTATGTTCGGGAACAGAGAGCCCTTTGCTCGCTTTGAGCATGTTCAAGAAAGGTCAGTTATATTCAAACTTGAGGTTGTAGTGGAGTCAATCAGCTAATATCTAACAGGTCTCACTGCCATTGGCATGCAGTTCCCAATCGAGCATGTATTCAGCTGCGAGATTGTTCCTCTGAAGCAAGCATACATCGAGAGAAACTTTTCACCTCCTCTGATATTTCGCGATGTTCGAGAGTTGGGCGGCGACCAAGCGTATGTTATCAAGCATTCCTTCCCCAAATATGAGAGATAATAACCTTCAATATAGGCAAACGGCATATGGAGCATTTGAAGTCGTTCCCAAAGATGTTGATGTGATAATTGGCGGCACAGCTTGTGTTGACTTTTCTTGTCTAAACAACAATAAGAAGACCTTGGACCAACGTGGTGAATCGGGAGCAACTTTCCAAGGTGTGCTTGATTACTCCAAGAACTACCGTCCTCGCATCGTTGTCTTGGAGAATGTTGCTGGAGCTCCTTGGAGTCAATTTGAGATGGCTTGGTTAACGATCAGCTATGTCTCGAGTTGGGTCAGGGTCGACAGCAAGCAATTTTACATACCACACACCCGTGTAAGAGGTTACATGGTTTGTGTCGACCAAGAGAGACTTGAGAGGACTGGGGATTCTGGTGCGATTGATGCGAGTGATCGCTTCAAGACTAAATTCCAAGAATTAGTGCTTCAATTCCACCGTCCAGCGAGCTCACCAGCGAGTTCCTTCATGCTAGACGAACATAGCACAGAATATGAGGAACTTGTGAGAACGACCATGGCACGATCCGGAGCGTCGCCGAATTCAAGTGATGTTCTTTGGACAGCATACCAGAAGCGACATGTTGAATATCGAGAGGCGAATGAGCTGGGAAACGAACGCCCAATAAGCCGCTCAAGGCCAGGATGTTTGAGCTCTCAATTTCCGGATTGGTTCAACATATGGGCTGCGGGACAACCAGAGAGAGTCAGGGAGACGATCGATCTTAAATGGTTGTATTCCAGGAAGCATGTATATGTGGATATTTTCTACAAAGAGTAAGTAAAATAGTTGAAGAAGAAGGAAGGGAAAGAGAATACTGACTAATTATTAATAGGAAGTTCATTGATTTATCACAAGGGGTTGATCGTTCGCCAGAATCTTTCGTTTTTGGCGTTGTGGGCTGCCTTACCCCCCACGGTCTTCCATTTCTCACTTCTCGTGCAAGCCCAATTTTTGGAACCGAAGCCCTCGCTTTACAAGGAATTCCCAACACCGTGCTTTTAACCAGAGAGACTCAGAAGGAAATACAAGACCTAGCCGGCAACGCGATGACATCCCCTGTTGTTGCCTCAATCATCATCTGCGGACTGATCGCCGGCGTTGAGGTTTTTGGTGACCCGAGAGATGCTGAACGAAGCGCCCCGCCAGTTTACCAGCCGAGCCCTCCATTGATCTATTCTGTTGACAATACATATAAACTAGCCAGCTGCGAACCCAATGAAGCATACTGTTTCCTTGATGTCGACAGCAGCGCTTCTTTGGTTGAAAAAGCTGTTGCGGCCGCTCAAATGAAATCCCTCATTTTGCGTGCTCGTCTGAGTGCCCAATTTTGCGCATGTGAACACCAGCTCGGCTCACAAACCCGCTTGCTTCAGTGTACTATTTGCGATTTTTTGGCTTGTTCTACCTGCGCAGGCAATCCCACTCATGCCTACAAGCCGTTGAGGATCCAGGAGCGACAATCCCCTCATGAATTCATCTGCTCTTTGAAGCAAAACTTTCCTATGAAATTGAGACTCAGTGATCTTGCGCATCCGGGTGTCTTGACTCCAGGTATCAATTTCCTGGTTAACACCTTCATTGACCAACTCACTGCCGATAATGGGGTTCACCGGACGATCCCCAGGACAACACAAGAACAAGCTGTAAACATTGCACACAAGGCTTTCTTCGATGAGTTTTGTTTCCAGAAGGTCCGACGCACCAAAGTTTGGACAGTCTTTTATGAGGGTGAATTTTCTCATCTTCATCTTGAAATCGGATTTGATAAGCTCCAATGGACACTGTATCCCAAGATTCCCAAATCGATCACTGGAAGTGACATGTTACGCGTGATATTCGCAAAGCCGATTGCAAGAATGGTTCCCAAGTCTTGCATTTACGAAGGTGACTGGCAGACCAGTTCTCCACTCAGCATTGGTTTCTACCTGACAATCGCTGGATCTGGACATGCAGTAACATCCTATGAGGCAGAATGCGGATTGCCTGAATCGGAAGGAGTCAGTGAAAAGATTTGGTCAGAAATTATTGTTGGCTCCTCCTCACACTCGAATCACAACCCCGTGTGCGGGTTTTGGGGGCCTTACAGCAGTGTAATGAATGATCTTGATGTGGATATTCGTGGCACATACACTCGTATACCTAATTGTGGAATGGCCCTCGCGTCACTCTATAAAATGGATCTTGCGGCCAAGAAACGAGAGTTCGCTCCTTGGGGATGCCACGGCATGACGCTCTCCACACAAGAACGTGTCCATGCGTTCGAGGAAAAGTACCCGCTGTCCAAGTCAATGGATTGGGTTTATCTATTCTTCGATCCACAGAAGATAGGTAACAGCCTAAATGATCACTTTTCTTTTTCGTTCGAGCATCATCCCCTGACTGGACATGAACAGCGAAAAGCAATTGCAGCGTTGACCGATGAGTTCAAACCACACTATCTTGTCCACAAAACTGCAAACAGCCATAAAACGTTTGCTGGATATTTTCGACGCTTCAAAACGTGCCGAGATGCCAAGATTGCACCCTGTGTGGTGCCTCCAGAAGAACAACACACATATGCTACTCTGCCTGGCAACGTTAAAATTTCTGTTAGAGCCAGCGACTGTAAAGCTTCATACATTCCACTACTTTGCATGAATTTCACTGGACTTGCACCTGATGGGTCTGAGTATATCGACCCTGCAAAGTCTACGCAGGCATTGGAGGAGTGGGGTCTTAAATGGGCAATGCAGAAAAATTCAGAAATGATGCACCTCTCAGCTTGGAAGGATCTTGATCTTGCGATGGATCTGCCTATAAATGGATCTATCTGCCAATCTTGTGACCCATTACCACCTAAAATGCTTTGGGGTCGGAACGCGGCAAATGCTGTAACTCCCTATGAAGACCCGGAGGGTGCAGCAAAGTTCGAGCGTTCCATCAAAACAAGGACCCCACCCTTCTTGGTCTTCATAGGACATAAAGTGGAGTTCGCATTGAACGTACAGTCGATGGCACATCGTGCTTATGGACATTTGGTCAACACCGGCTATAATACAGACGTGCGATTCCAGTGGCGTCTACTTACAAACACCTTTGATTCGGGACCAAAGCCACGCAACACGTTCATTATCTTCGACAATTCCAAAGACGTCATGTCGGAGCAGCCTCCAGGCTTCCATCTTGATATGCGACCTGAACAGCTCCGATCCTTGAGTTGGATGGTCTCTCAAGAAAGAGAAGACATTGAGTCATTCCTTGAAATGGAGGTTGAGGAAGCTAGATTCCCTGAAGTGTCATGGCAGGCTGAAGTTAAAGTCACCATGCCCAGGAAAATTCGAGGCGGTCTTTGTGCCGACGAAGTTGGATATGGAAAAACGGTCACCATCCTCGGTCTGGTCGATACGCAGTTCGATGCTGATCAGAAGAGAATGAAGGAAGAAATCACAGATTCCCATTTCATTCAAAGCAAGGCTACTCTCATCGTCATCCCTTCTAATGTGTTCAAACAGTGGACGGAGGAGACGTTCAAGTTCCTCAGAAAGAAGTACAAGACTTTGGAAATCAAGAACGTCAAGCAGCTTCAGACTTGCTCTGTCTCAGATATTCAGGAAGCTGATATCGTTTTCCTTTCCTGGGCTGTTCTAGAGTCTGACCGATACTACGAGGCCATGCAACATTTCACTGCTTCTCCGCGGGCCCCGAAAAGTGGAAGACAGTTTGATCAGTGGTTCGATGAAAGCAAGCGTTCTCTGCGAGAACTGATCCACAACTTGAATGAGTATGGGCCCGAGTCACTCCCGAAGGATGTGGAGGAAAGACAGCAGCGGCTTGACGAAGATCAAGCAAACTCTAGATACACCCCCTCTTTTCGGCTCAGGGGCGCAAAGTTTGCAGCAGCTCAGGAGAAGGAGAATCTCTCAGTAATCCCTGAGAAAGATGAGAAAGTCAACAAGAAGGGTGGAAAGCAGAAAAAAGAGGATAGGAAACCATTGACTTCGACTGAATACCGAAAGAAGTTCAATGTGGGTCCAGAAGCCTCTTCTATGATATTCCCCTTGCTCCACAGCTTCCACTTCAACCGAATTGTTGTTGATGAATACACTTACGCTGGAGAAGTTCGACAACTCCCTCTGGTGGAATTGTCAGGACGATCAAAGTGGATCCTATCTGGTACGCCTTCACCGTGCGAGTTTGCTGATATTAAGAGCATTGCCCGACAGCTCGGAGTTCATTTGGGAATTGACGATGACTCCAACGTTGCTACCAATAATTCCCGTCTGAAGGCCATCAGAAAGCAGATGACTGCCGTTGAGAGTTTTCTTTTGTACAAGCGCGCGTGCAGTGATCCGTGGTATGAGGCTCGCCATGAGCACGCGCAAAAGTTCCTCGATCAATTCGCACGACAAAATAAAGCCGATACTGGTGAAATACCGTTCAAATCTCACTACGGTGTGGCTGTGATGAACGATCGAGAGAAATATATCTATGGCTTGCTGCATAGCCATTTTGCCAACAACGATGGAATTAAAACCCGAGTCCAAGGCTTCACGAACAACCGTACCATTCTTGAGATTAATACACGCATCAAATCTTCAAAGTCTCCGATAGAGGCTTTAGTTCAATTTGGATTAACTCCATGCCATGGCCTCCGGTCGAGCTCCAAGTTGGACAGCATTGTGAAGATTATTAAGAGCACTCCGAAAGAGGACCAGGTGATCGTTTTCGTCCAGTTCATGGACCTGATTGATTCCGTCTCGAGTTCTCTGACAAAAGCTGGAATTGAAAACCGGGCAGCCAAACTGAGTCGCCTTGCGAGTACCACCGAGTTCATCGACAGCTCCAGTGGCAAAAGCTCGCCGTTTGTCAAGGTCCTCATCCTACCACTCGGTAACGTTATGGCAGCTGGCCTGTAAGTATTCTCCTTATCCATTTACTATTAATTTCTTTCTTTTTGATCTAAACTGACTTGTTACGTTTGATAGAAACTTACAGTGCGCCAACCACGTCATCTTCATTTCTCCGCTTGTCGTTTCCGAGATTCATGAGTATGGATCAGGAATGACACAGGCGATTGGACGGGTTCGCCGCTATGGACAGAAGAAGACTGTTCACTGTCACCTCATGATGACCGCGCACACAGCCGACGTTAACGTGTTCGAGGATATGAACAACGTTCGTGTGTATCTTAATTCTATTGACAATTTGGTGATGGCTCTCCACGTGCCGGTACGTCAGGAACTCTCCGCTGGGCATTTGCCGATCCGCGGTCCATCGACAGATTTCTATCGCCAACTTGACGACAGGTCTGAGTGAAGTAGCGTAAGGGGCCTAAATTTGGCTTAATGAATTCCGTGTTAACCCAAAAGTTTGACTAAATAAAGAAGAAAAGACAAAGGGTGGGTGGCCTTGAAATGTATTACTATTGCTTTCTAGATCTAGGATGTACAATTTGTCCTCGCATGAGCCTGCTATTTGATTTCCAACTTTTCCCAGGGTTTATCTTTCACTGTAAAATCATGTAGCTTCACGAGTACAGGCCTCAAAATTTGCGCATTAGTTCGTCTCACAGGGCCGCCTAGAGGTAGAAATTGACAATTTCTTGCTCCCATTCTTTGGGATTTTCAATTCCACGAACTCCATCACCTTCCGAATTAAGTGGAGATAATTTGCCATCCCAAGGCTAATGAATACATAGAACCCTGGAGGGAGTGGAGTTACTTCGATTTTGAAAACACCTGTATTATGGAAAAAGATTTTGATTTCAAGCGATACAGCTATATTCGAAAACAGATTCCCCCTCTGATAGACACATGTTGTTTCTCGGCCCGTACCCGAAACCACTCAAATTTTTATTTGGCTAGGCTGTAAATAATTCTTTTCTAAAAATATATTCCATTTAACGTGTGTCTGTCCGAGGGGGAATCTGTTTTCGAATATAGCTGTATTTAATGGCGAACGCTGCCAAAAATGAATTCTAACCGTAACTAATGACTGATCTTTCGACAAAAATCGTAACAGAGTCCTTATATAGGTATCTCCGGCCTCCTCGGCCCGGCTTCAGGAACGCGCCTTAATAAGGCACAGCACGATTCTCTCGCACCCAGATTTGCTCCTCGGCACTTTTGAACGGCGGAGGAATAAGACCATTGATTTTCCAGAGCCTTCTCTCGGTCTCGTCGACATGATATTCGAAATCATATCCCTTGTCCGTGATATGGGGCTTCATAACTCCATCCAAGCGCGAAGTTGTATCGAGATACATGGCATCCACGTCTGGCACATGAATAGCGATGTGATTTATGACCACTCGAATAAATGGAGTATCTATATCGGCATTTTGTTTTCCACCAACAAAGACGTTGTCGATATCCATTTTGTGGAACTGGGTCACGACATAGAAGGCTGGGAGGCCTAGTTTGAGGTACATATTCGTAATATCATTTGCAAATGCTTGTTTGGAAGCAGCATCTTTGAATGCGGTTGCTGGGTGATAGATTTGCCAGAGAGGCATGGTGGATCAAGCTGATGTTTGAAAAATTCGGAGTTTTTCGGGGAATTGTTTGAAATTTTGGTAGGTATATGTGGATCTCAAGGCTCAATGGATTTGTAGGATAATTATCCCGAATTACAGAGGTGAGATCGTCATCTTTATAGCATCTTAATGATCATGATCCTTGATCGCGACCTAGATACACACAATTTCTTGGTGACGGAAGATGTTTGATTTCTCATCCTTCGGAACGACTATTATGGCAAGCTTGAATCGGTTCGGTGACCTGTTAACTAAGACATATACAAGAACCAAAACTGTCTAGATAGTTTAGTCAACATTAAAACATTTAGTTAACTAGCTAGCTAGCCAATTAGTTATGTTGAAACGATGAATAATCGAATCGGGCCGATTTGTGGGGCGAACATTTTAAGGTTAGCTAATTTAGTTACAACCTTAATTTGATTTGTTGTCGTGTACGTCGTGGAATTTAAGATTATTCAACATTCTAAAATCAACTGCAGTGGAATCTAAGATTATTCAACATTCCAAAATCATTTCATCAGCCCGTAAACTAATCGTGATAGTGGGATATACATCAATATCATGTTGTTAATTTCAAAGCAATCGATTATAAATCATTCATTAGAGCCATGGAAGCTTCTACTGGATCTTGCATTCATATAATGCCGTTGAATTCACCAGAAAGAAGCAACTACTTCGAAACATCGAACTTCAGCATCAACTACCTTGACCAAAGTCTTATCTATCACCCTATTCCGACATGTCTGAACTTATTTTCATCACTGGAGCTACTGGCTTCATTGGGGCCCAGACTGTGGAGAATGCGCTGAAGGCTGGATATCGCGTCCGACTCAGCGTTCGGAAAGCTGAGCAAGAAGCCGTCGTTAGAAGCCGCTATCCAGAATTCCAGGATCACATTGAGACAATTGTGATTGCCGACTTGTCAAAGCCCGAGTCTTTCAATACCGCTCTAAAGGATGTTGACTATGTTTTTCACATCGCCTCTCCCATGCCAAAAGATGGAGGTGACATCCATCTTGATTATGTCGAGCCTGCTGTTCAAGCCACTCTATCTATCCTGAAATCCGCTTTGGCTTTCGAGAAGATCAAGAAGGTTTCCGTTGTGTCGTCAGCCCTAGCGCTTAGCCCGGTTGATTCCTTAATTAGAAAGGATTTCATCACAGTGAAAGGTTTGTTATTCCTTTATTATAGAGCCATTGAATTTAATATGCTGACATATAATATAGAAAATAATGGAGAGGTTTTCCCAGTTGATCTATCAGCGAACTTCCCAGATGGCTTCATCGGAGGTGCAGTCAAGTATACAGCCTCCAAAATCTTGGCTCACCAAGCCACTCGAGACTTCCTGAAAAACAACAATCCACAATATAAGCTCATTACAATTCACCCAGTCTTTGTCATGGGTCACAGTTTGATCCAGGATACTGATAAGGACATCGGTGGTATGAATGCAATGTTGTGGCTGTCTCTCTTTTCAGAAAAGCCAGCCATTGGAAACGCATGGGTCGATGTTCACGATGTGGCCGAAGCCCATATTAAGGCTTTGACCGCCGATCTTAAGAGTGGAACTGAGATTCTCCTCTCGACATCTGCGCCGTGGGGTGATGTGGCTTCCTATGTAAAAGAGAAATACCCCTCTCTCGGTTGCAAGTTGCAGCCTCCATTTGAGGGAGGTTGGGACGTTGAAACTCCGACTGCTGATAAGATTCTTGGGCTGAAGTGGCGATCGTATCAGAGCATCATTGACGATGTTGTGAACCAGCAGTTATCCCTCAAGGCCAAGTCGTCTGTTTAGTCTCAGATATGGACTTCTGATGTTTTGTATTAGATAGTGTCATCATGTGACATACATAACTCAACTAATTTTTTCGGCTTTTTCAATTCGTATTTAAATAACCTTCCAGACCTCGAGGCCCCTTCCAAGATGGCTGACCGTATCACAACTAGCCATCTATTTCATTAAATAATGACAAGCTATTCAGCCCAAAGTCAGGTACCTGCCTTACTGCTGTCAGCATCAACATCTTCAGCAGGTATTGAAAACAAATAAGCTCTACGGTGTTTGTTCAGTTCCCGTCTTGGGCGGTTCAATTCGTGTCAGCAAAATCAATAAATTTGAGAGGATAGAAGAACAGAAAATAACTGATAAAAATATGAAATTTGCCGATAGTTAATCGACTTGACTTGATCTTCTTATGGCTCTCAAGCCAAACAAAAACCAAGGACGTACTATACTGTACTGTACATAGTAGAAAATGAAAAACAAAGACGCCCTAGGGGATCATAGTGCAGGGCGCCTAGGCACCTTTTAATTTTGCGCACTGTGGCATCAAATCGACAGGGTCCATCTCCCCCCTGATAACCTCATTATAAATTCCTTCCAATCCGGTATCAAGCATTTGGTTAGTGAAAAGCCTCTTTCTTCCGGTATTCGTTTATGACTGGGCATCCAGAGCTCCATCCTTGCGCATCATGGTTTCCGGGTTCCAGACAGGAGGTTCTTGAAGGCTGGTCAACCCGGCGCTGTTCTCGCAGGTGTTGCGACCGCTCAATGGGCCAGGAGTAGGGATCTTAGCATCAGTGGATGTGGCAGCAGCCTTAAATGCAGTGAGGAGGGATTTAATCGACTCGGGGGTCAGGTCCTCGTAGTAGTCGTCGTTGATCTGGACCATGGGGGCGTTAACGCAAGCACCCAGGCACTCGACCTCGAGAACGGTGAAAAGACCGTCTTCGGTGGTGTGGCCGGGGGTGACACCGAGGTGTTCAGTGATAGCATCAACAATAGCAGTGCTACCGCAGCCGCCAAGCTGGCAGGGGGTCTGAATACACCGGCGTCAGTCAACTGGGTTCGCAACTATAGAGGTAGTTTCCTTACGGTAGTGCAAATCTGGACAAAGTACTTGCCGACTGGCTCGCGATTGTACATGGTATAGAAGGTCGCAACCTCGTAGACACGCATTGGGGGCATCTCAAGCATGCGGGCAACCTCGTTCATAACACTGATGCTGGTGAAGCCGTGCTGGCGCTGGCCGAGGTCCAGCAAGGGCATGACAGCAGCCTTCTTGTACTGCGACGGGTAGCGCTTGAGGATCTCATCAATGACCTTGAGGTTAGAGTCGGTGAACTTGAAAGGAATGTTGACATTGTTGTGAGAGGAGTTCCGGTGCTGCAAAGAGAGAACATCGTCAACGCATTGGCCTTGTTTTATGGTTATCCCCGACGGAGCGCGCCGGGCCAACAGCCTGAGAGGCCCTAAGGATGGAGATACTCACCACGGGGAGGGAGTCGCTGCATCGTTGCGGGGCGACGGAGAAGGATCTATATTGGACGAAGGGGGACTGGCGAAACAGGCGGCCGACCCGCGAAACGGGGAAGAGTTTTGACGCCATTGGTAGAGAGGGGAGCGAGATCAATTGGAGGTGATGAGGTTGAAGAGGAGTTTAACGGATCAAGTTGGCAAGTCGTTTTGCGGGCTGTTGACCAATCAGCGGTAACAGATTACTCCCACATACCCGCTATACAACATTTGATTCTCTTCTTTCTCCTTTCAATTATCAGTGAATAATTATGGATACTGGTGACTGAGCAGTGTTTGGTGATTACTGATACTTGAAAAGAAACGCATGTCGTATAACGAACGAAGGATACGATTACACTCCGTACAGAGTACATCAAGACCCTTCGTCACCAGCTACACATTTTCCATCTTATAAACTTCATACGCAACCTCCTCATAAGGATGCGCCTTAATCAATGCCTTCACAGCATTCAGCATAGTCTCACGCCCAATACACATGATCTCGGCCTTCATCTCCGGCAACTGTTCCAACACACCGACCGCACCAATTGCTGGATTCGCTCCACCATTAGGAAAAAACTGACCCGTTCCAAGTGTTTGGAAACAACAGTCGGTGTATTTGCCCCCGGGGAAGGTGCCGGCACCCGTCAAGAAAATGGCTTTTTTGCATGCCTCCAAGTCAGAGGGCGGAACGAAGAAGATCAGCTTGTAGCGGTCGGGGAGGTTGGAACTTGACGACATGGTGCAGTATGATAAATGGGAGGCTATTTGCCGTCGTAGTGTTGGTCTGGCTGTTATCCAGGGGCTGACAACGATATGGGACATTTACCGACTTTAGTCCAAATGAAGTATTGGAAAGTGCAGGACTTTCTCGTGTGACGGGAAGACCGAGAGGGGGTCATAAGCACAGCTTGGCCTAAAATGGACAGCGCATCAGACCAAAAGTGGTAAGACCAAGTTGCTTACTGATACATCAAGAGAAGGTAACATCTATTTCATGGACGGCTGCTATTCAAAAGTAGGGGAATACATAATCGTCAATCATCTACACCTTCATCTCCGTACCCGCAGCCTTTCGTAACCTGTTCATTACTGCTGCAGCCAAGACACCGTCGAGGGCAGATATCCCTTCCACGTAAATCACATCGACATCCAGCTCATCAAGAGCGCGTAAAGCCGCAAACAGACCATGCGCGATGGTCTCTGTGTCCGTGCCAAGGTGATAGTCATATGCCGTCTTAGTGCGGCTGCTCGGACTACCAGTTTCCTGCACTGGAATGGGAAAGCTGACCAGGTTTTCAAGAGAGTTCGGAACGGGCTTGAGGGTGCTAGCCAAGTCTTCATCGGGGGCAAGGTTCAATCCTTGCTTCCAGTTCCGGGTGCGCACAATACCAATATTGTGTGCGCCAATGGCGGAGTCCTGAAGGTCCTTTTGAACATGGCGCTCGACTCCTGCGGCCTTTGAGGATGATTCGAACAATACAACTCGCGCTTTCGGTGAGTAGTGTCGATACTTCATACCCGGTGCGCGGGGAATTTCCTTCATGTCCAAGTTGCCATCGTTGTAACCTAATGTGACGTTCTCCCAACCGGCGCACTCGCGCAAAGCTTCAATACCGATGCCACCAGGGCGCAGAATGGCCGGTGGGTTGGAAATACCATCTACAACTGTGCTCTCAAGGCCAACACCAGACGGTCCACCATCCAGAATCAAGCTAATTCGATCGTGGAGGTCGTGATACACATGCTGCGCCGTAGTGGGCGAGGGCTTAGTCGAAGCGTTTGCGGATGGGGCGGCAATAGGGCGGTCAGCGACGTGAATGAGAAGACGCGCCAGGGGAGAAGAGGGCAGGCGTACTCCAAACGTCGTCAACTTAGAAGTCACCTCTGGCGCCAAATTAGACCCGGATGGGTTGGGAATGATGATAGTCAAGGGACCCGGCCAGAATCGATCAATGAGAGGTTGGTAGATAGGAGGAATGGAGATACGAGGCGTCGCACATGAGCGCGGGCTTCCCAGCGTGGGGTTGAGGAGACGATCCAGCATATCCACAGAATCAACATGAACGATCAATGGATTGTCGGAAGGACGCTGCTTTGCCTTGTAGATGCCCTGAACGGCGGAGCTACGGGTAGCATCAGCACCTAGGCCATACACGGTCTCGCTGGGGAATGCAACGGGGGTATCACTAGTTCGGAGAAGGTTGGCGGCCTCTTCGATAATCTTAGACTCAGGCGTTTCATTCTTGCACTCATCTGCCCACCACTCCGCCAGAGACCGGTCACCCGGGCCCTGGTTGAGGCGCTGGACAGAGACAACCCGTGTTGTAGAGTCAGGCATTATTAATCTGGAAAGTCTGCGCCGACCAGTGCCAGCGAAAACGCGAGGAAATAGCAGATTGATATGAGCCCAACGGGATGAATGACGCAGTATCCGGGCACACACAATGAGGGGCGAATAGAGGCTCGGGCCCAAATCACACGGCGAATTGGGTGGATTTAAATGACTTGTCCTTCCGGAACCTCTCTAAGATAGCGGCTTGTCGATCATTTCATAAGATATCTGTGGATAGTGACCTATCTGAAAACGCAGGAAAAAAATAGAAACCGTTAATCAAGATGACGTGGAATGACTCAGCACTCGTATCACCAACTAGTTGCAAAAATTCTTATATTTACTTCAACTATTACTCAAGGTATTGTCTACTATTTTCTTCTTACTTTCAGTTAGTGCCAGTTAAATGTAGCTTAATTTTTAAAATTGCTAGTCTCTATAATTATGGCAATTCTATTTATTTTGGAAAGGAAAAGATGAGAGATCTCTTGGGATACATTGATGGCTTGTCTATTTCTAGAATATGCAGTAAGAAACCCCATTCTACTGGCTTCTCTCGACGATTCTTACACCTCTTGTCATGTAACTACGATCTGCTTATTTCTTCTTTCCACCTTTGCCTCCTTTTGTGCCACCTTTACCACCACCTCCCTTGCCCTTGCCTTTATCGCCTCCATCACCACCACCAGCGGTCATGATGCGAACCTTACCGACGGGCATAGTGTTAATGATCTCAGTATCTTTCCACTCCTTGATCAGTTCACCCTCGCGAGCACGGATTCGTTCCGCATCGATGCGAGAGATTCCGACATCCTCAGCATGATCCTTCTTGACCTTGCCTGCAGTAGTTTCAGACACCCAACGACCAATAATCTCCTTAACAGCCTTGCCCTTCTTGACAGCACCTGGTTGCAGCTTGACTTTGTACTTGTATCGGCCAAGAGCTCCCCATGGGGCACAGACAGGGATGGCAGCAAGGATCTCATCGTCCGGGGTTGGCGTTCCAATTAGGGCTGGGATCCAGCTGAGATCTGCGGCTTCGGCGGCGGCAGTTTCTTCGTTATAATCATCGCCTCCATTCTCAGCAAATAGAGCCTGTCGCTTTTTCTCGGCTGCGGCGGCACGCTCGTGTTGTGCCCGACGACGCTGCTTTTGTGCTTCGGCTTCTTGTTCTCGTTGAAGCTTGGCTTCAGCAGCCAGGGCGGCCTTGGCTGTTTGGTTGCCTATTCCGTGAAGTTGGATAGCAAGCTCTCGATCTTCTTCATCTTGATCAGCGTACTTTGCAGCCGCACGCTTTTTCTTGCCACGGGGTTTGGGAGTACGCGCTGGGGTTTTCTCTTGACGCGAATGTTGGTCAGGAGCTGAGGCATTCTGCTGATCCCGTGGAGTAGCTGCAGCCTGGCTTGTTGTGGTTGTTTCGTCATCTTCATCACCTTTCACATTCTCTAGTTGTGGCTCATTCTCTTCGTCAGATTCAGAAGACTCGACTCCAGTTCCTTGTCGAGCTTGTCTCTTTGGATTGCCCTGCTGGAGAGGGTTTGTGTGGGTAGCCTGTTCATCCCTGTCGTCTTCCGCCTCGTCATCTACAGATTTGTCTTCTTCCCGGGCATCCTCTGAGACTTCTTCCGCCTCTTGTATATTCTCTGTAACATTCACAACAGGAACAGGCTGCACTGAGGACTCTTTCTTAGCAGAATTTTCTTCTTGGGGCTCTATGGCGAGAGTTTCTCCATCAACACCAGAAATGCCAAAGTGCTGCTTGTGGTTTCGAACACTCTCTTTGCTAACTTGGAACAAGATAGAAAACCCAAGAACTAACTGCGATGGTGCCAAAAAGTTCTTTTCTCCCTCAGTCTGGAACTGGCCTGGTGGCAAAACCCCACCAATGGAAGTCTTAGATACCTGGTGCGCCTGTACCCACCATGCCGCCATGACAGCCTTAGAGTCCCATGCGATTGAAGTTGCAACGCAAAGGTTTCCTGCTTGCGAGAGAGTACTTGGAGGAATGGGTGAATCAGTACTTCCGGCTCGGTTTTTGACCACAAAAGGCAAAGCACCCTCCAGATCTGCGTGGATGAAGATGTCTCCCTTCTTCAAGTACCGATGGTAGAGCGTTTCGCTCTGCATAGCATCACGGGCCCTAGTTTACTTGTTAGCGATATGATCCCAGTAAGTTCTGATGAGATACGAACCCAAGAACCAAGTAGCCTTCGGACGAGATGAAGAAGATAAATTTCTCAAACCAAAAGGGAACGCGAGCTTGATGCAGGACTTTTTTCTCCTGCTTCAGGCCTCGCTTTAGATCGGCTGTCACCTTCTTCTCATGACTTTTAAGAGCCTTGGTGGAGGACTGCACAGTTCTTTGTTGCTTTTCCGATGCCTGCTTCTTTTGATTATAGTATTTGCTTGCATTTGCCCAAGGTGAAAGACCGAGATCAACGTCAATGGGAAGCATCTTTTCTGTAGATTCTTTTGTTTTCTGCTCTCTCTCCTCGCTATCAGAATCAGACTCGTCAGAATCATCACTCGATTCAGGATCCTCATCCTCAGCCTCGTTGTCGCCGGATTCACCGAGAAGCAGAGTAACTGTGTTCTCGTAGAGCTTGAGAGGAAACTTTATAATCCCAGCCACTGGATTGCCCCGAGTCTTTTCGATCTCGATGAGGCGCGCAATTTCTCCCCAGTCCATTCCTTGTGCGATTAGACCATTGACGGAGTCTATCGCTTCCTGGACTCGGTACATGTTGTCCTCAATGGCAGCAGCCTTCCGAATATGAATCTCTTGTACATCGCTGAGCGCATCGATTCGCTTCCTGTGCTCTTCGCGGACGGCCTCCAGTTTACGTTTGGCAGCCTCCTCTCGATCCGTCAACCGTGATTCAAGTCGTTGAGACTCCAGGGACGAGAAATACTGGTCAACGGTTGCATTGAATCCTTCGAACTCCAGGATCTTGAGCTCCGGTTTATTCTCGAACTGCCGAGGTTTGAATGGATGGAAGTCCTCATAAACAAGACGAGGAGTCTTCGAGGCACTGTCCCCCTCCAAGGGAGCTCGTTTGTCCTCCTTTGCAACGATGTATCCTGAATGTTTGTCGCCTACAGCAAAGCTGTCGGATACTCGCTGGGCCTCCTCCAACACACCCTGTACATCCTGCAAAACAGGTTCATTACCCAAAACTTGATCAAGTGGAAGGGCTGGATCAAGGTCCTTAACAGCAAAAGCGTGATCTAGCAGAAGTGGAGGGTATTCGGGGAAGCCCTGCGACAGAGCCTTGCGCAATACATCAGTGTTCTTCTTTTTCTTCTTACTCGTATTGCTATCTTGGGAGAATAATGCCTGCGCCTTCTCTAGCGTCTCCATTATGCGCTGGGGGGTGATGTCGGGAACGCCGTCATAGTTTTGTTTGTTGGTAACAACGTATTTGATTCCCAGCTTAGCCTCGTCACCTTCGCTCGCATTCACCTGTCGAAACAGCGCAATGATTGTATTCTCGCGATCTGTGACGATAATGTTGCCGCCGGCGAAGAATTCGAGAAACATGTGGTAGGCACCATCGCTGAAAGTAATGTCGATAATGCGATCAGTTCCAATTTGGGAGACTGCAGTGATGCGACGCGATTTCAGGCACTTTCGTACTCGAGCCACGAAGGGTGAGGGAGCAGTCGCGGTTGTGCGGGAGTATTGAGTGATATGAGTGCGGAAACCGGAGTCGACGATGAGTTGGCGGCGATGGTCTGGCTTAGCAAGTTTGAATAGGAAGATTCGCTAGAGGTATCAATAAGTAATTGGCCTCCGATTCCTGATGGAAAGGGTAAAGTACCGAAGATAGGTCGTAGACGTTCGATACCCGGAGACTGACCAGCTCCGCGGCCAGCTCCTGGGTGATGACCTGTGAAAAGTCAATATGAAATTAACCCGAAAAGTTAGTTCAATCGGTACCTTAACGTCAATTGACGAGAACCTTTGCTTCATCGTGGTTGGGACGTTGTAAGAAGAATGGAATTTTCGGCGTGACGTATGCGCGCATGCGGGGCCATAAATCTATCTCGGGCTCTCTTTTAGGAAACATCCTGCCTGAGGTTCAAATCTGAACAGTCAAACACGTTCCAATAAATAACTAACCATTTGAAATCAAGAAGCTGATCTCATAACATTCATCAATAGATGTCATTTGATACTTCTAAGGGTCCAAGGTTAAAACATAGAATTATGGCGTATATGTACTCTATGCCCTGGTTGTCTGCATGGATATGTATATATACCCAAATATATTGCGGTTTTCGGGTAACCCCAGGCTTGTCCCTCGTCGATCTAACTGTAAGTATCCCGATATCTAGGTCCTCGGAATGTCCCAAGGTTTATTGTAATTATCATCATTTTCAGCGTTGGTATATTATCAAGATAGCCACAATCGCGACCAAAGCACAACGTCATGCTTTTGCAGGATGCATAGGTAAAGAGGGAGCATGCAAAGATCTATGGAGTCCTCAACCCCAAGAACAGCCAACTAGGACCAATGTAAAATAGAAACCACATTACGCCAGGACCAGCCGGGAATTAACAAAAAAAAAAACAACCAAAAACAAGAATAGCGTCGGTCCAGTTTACATGTGTCGCAGACCCTCGGCCAAACGCCGCTTGCCAAACTCCCATGCATTCATTAGGCCCTGTTCAGAGAGGTCGATATTCTTCATGTTTGGCGCGTCAGCAGCAGGGGCACGGCTGACCCGTGAGGCGATCATAACGGGATCTGTCTCGAGGATGATTCCGTCGTCAATGGTCTCGTCAATGGTGAGGCAGACGAGATCGTAGTTCTCGACGATAGTACGCTTGTCGGTGGCACCCCTGTTTTTAGTGGACACATGTCAGCTTCTCAACACCCCGAATTCACGGATTGGAAATAGAAAACTTACTTGAATAAGATCCCGAGAGCATCTCGCAGCGATAGCACTACATTGAACAGTAGCACTTCGTTCTCGTGGGCGCTGCCCACCACGTAGATCATCACGTCGCTCTCCATCTTGAACACGACAATGCGGTTGTCGTACAGGATGACATCGCTGGTTGACTTGTTTGTCTTCTCGAACAGACCCTTCTCAAATGCCCGCTGCTCCTTGACGGTTGGGTAGGGGTTGGCTCCGGGGAAATTGGAGTTGGGTGCAGCACCGACGGGGGCATGCGGTGCTGAGTAGTACTTTGTGAAGATGCGGGATCCGTCGTCAGTCGACATGATGAGGATCGCATTCACAGAGAAGAGAGACAAGGGGTCAGACATTGTGGCTTTATTTTTTTTATGATTTGTTGGAGCGTTTGAACGATTGTTGACGGCTAATGCTGCCAATCTGGCCGCAGACGGAGCCGGATTAACGATGTGCCGCGGGGTAGTATATTATTCGCTTCATGGTTCTAGTACAAATATATAGCAATGTACTTTCTGTCGGTATTATTTCATTAATAATACATTGGTAATAGTAATTGACCTCTATCTATGTTACATATCGATATCAAGATCAACTAATCAAACACATAAAATAGAGAATACTCCGTACAGAATGAGGTTTGGTTGGAGAAAAGGCAAGGACAAAAGACGTTACGCGGCAGGCCCTGGCCATTGCTCTGATAATTCCGGCAGAAACAATAGGCTGAGTAATGGAGTGAAAATAAAAAAAACAGGGTGACAGAGATAGGGTTAAGAATCAGGATAGTAGAGAGAGGGACACATAGCTGGGTAAGATAGAAGGGACCAAAAGGTAATGATAGTGAAGTTCAAATCGTGCAAGAGGATACCAAGGCGGTATTGTCGCTCAAACCTGAGCCGTTCGATCAATGACGTGAGCACATTAAGAAACCAAAAAAAAACAAAAAAAAACAAACAAAGGGTATGATAATATGGTAAAGACAGTTTCGACGTCACATTAAATCATCCAGCCCGAAGGCATTGAAAAGTTAAGACTGTGGCTGTTCATCCGGGTTGGCACGGTTGAACCAAGGAATCCAGCTCCCACGGTTGGCCTTGCGGCGGGCAGCCTCTTCTTCATCGAGTCTGGCCGTTTCGCTGACGAGGCGCAGGGGTCGCAGCTTGCTCTGTGTCATGACACCTGCAGTGTAGTTGTTCATGCTACCGCTGGAGCGAGGAGGGCTGGAAGTTGCAGTAGAGCCAGCGTCGCCACTCGTGATGCTGCTGCGGCTGCTACGGGCACTGCGACCAGTGCGGTCGGCTTGGCTAGACATGGAAGGTCGGCGACTCGAAGTCATACCAGACACGTAGCTGGCGCTTCCAGAAAACATACTCTGGCGTGCTCCGGGGCCCACGGTAGTAGGGCTGATGGGACCGGCGGAGTTGCGACCACGATACATCTGTCCAACAACGGAGGCCGCGTTGGGGTCTACCTGCTCGGAGCGCGCCCGACGGTGACTAGCTCTGATTGACTGGGTACGAATTGGGATGCTTGGCGCGGTATCCGGGTTCTCGTGAGGACGAGGGGGAGGAGGCATGCCAATCTGGGGTTGAGCTGACTGAGAACGAGGGGGACCTGAGATCGACGACTTCGCCCGCTGCATCAAAGACTGGGGTGAACCTTCCTCCTTTTCTGTGGGAGTAGGAGGTAGGTCTTTGTTAGCACTCTTGGTCTTTTTAGCCTCGTCGTCGCTGCGGAGCACATGCTCGAATCCATCGTGCTGGAGGACACGGCTAATGATTCGCTCGATGTAAAGTGTTAGGGCTTTGTTCTGATCTTTCAGAGACTTGATCTCTCCGTCCAGTTTGCGGTTAGGGTCTGAGTCCGCCGCCTCTTCATCCACAGACTCGAGTTCATCAGCTAGAGAGCTCATACCGCTGTTCGATTCCTTTCCAGGGTAAATTTCGCGCATGAATTCTCCCTTGGTAAAGTCGCCGGTGAGAGTCTTCTCGCCAAGAAGCAGCTGGTAGCTTTCATTGTCTTCCATGAGACGGGCATTCGCCATGCGAGCCTCCAGCAGGTCTTTCTCTAACTCGCGCTGTCGGCCGCCGCCTTGGTTCTCCATCTCAACCAGCTTGATCTGAGATTCAGCCAGTTCCAAGCGCAAAGATTCAATCAATTTATCTTTTTGAAGTAAAAGGTTAGAGTTATTGCGGGAGGGACTGCGCTCGAGCTGAGAAGATGGGGCGAATTGGCCATCCAAGTCGGGAGATGCACGATTGCGGAAACTCGCTATTTTACAACGTTAGCTTTCCAGATAAACCAAATGAGACTTTTGTGTAAGAACCCTACAGGACCGAGAAACTTGGCGATCGCCCTCTGCATTGATGCGTATGTCTTTCTGGGCGACAGACTCCTTCAGACGTTGGATAGTTGCTTGCAACTCTTCTTCCCGGCTAGTCTGCTGCTCCTTCTCCTGGAGCATAGCATTTCGTTCCTGTTCGTGAATCTGCTCTAGATCACGGATCTGGCGAGCCTGGTCCCGGATCTCAGAGTCAAGTTCCTCAGTTCGAGCGTCACGCTCGTGAGCCTGATCTTCCAATTTTCCTTGTTCGCTGATCGCTTCGTCGAGGCGCATCTGCACCACTCCTAGTTGTTTCTGGTATTGTTCGGAAGCGGTTTCGGCTTTCTGGAGTTGTTGTCTCAACTCCTCAATCAGAGAGGCATTCTGTGCGCGGGCCTCCTCCTCGGAAGGATCGTTGGAGACTCGGGGAACATTCGACATGCTGAGATTAGATCGTCCAGGCTTTCGAACAGAAGCGCGTGCGGAGAGTGGCGTGGATCCTCTCAGAGAAGGAGATCTGGTGGGACCGTTACTTGAAGTGCTGGGCGAGCGTACATGTCCTCGCGAGGCAGTATTGGAACCGTTTGCTGGCGGGTCTGCAGTTGACTTGTTGGCGACGGGGGTCACCTTGCGGGGAGAAGCTGACGTCGCTGACATGGTGTCAGAACCCGAGGTTGGATGTCGTGGCAATTTTATGCTAGCAACTCAGAAATCTGGGTTTCCCGCAGAAACGATAGCCAAAAATAGATGGATGAGAGAGAGGGTTGGAGGGCGAAGGTGTTTAGGGATCAGGAGCGGTCAAAAAGTGGATACTCTGGTGGAGGTCTTCAAGTACGGGTCTGAAATCCCAAGAATGTGTTTGTCAGAGATTAGTTGTGTGCCACATGGTTGAAAGGAAAAGGCATTCTCGATCGAAGAGTATTTACCGAGAACAAAGACTAAGAAGAACGGGAGATCAAAGCTGTTTGCATGATTGTCGATCGCACTTAAACTATATGAAGAATGCGAGGGAGTCTAAAGATTAAAGTACCGTTACTAGTAATGAAATCATGACAATACCGGCCTAAGAGTGGCTAACCCAAGAAAAACAGATGAAAGGGATCGATGGGGGCAATCTTGGTACCCGATAGTCATACAAAGGAAATGAACCACTCAAATCTTGAGATAGCGGCAATAAATAACTGGGGCGAAAGGACATTACATCTGAAGCCTTCTGGGGCGGAAATGAATCGTGTTTCATGAGCTCCACCAGTTTTAGGTCATGTGATCGATTACTAAACCGGATCGGATCAACTTCACCCGTTCAGCCCACACATTTCCAGTCTCGCTTCGTATTGACTCTCTCCATCCACTATTCAAGCCGGAGCGCATCCTTTACATCTTTTCATCTATATCAGTTCAATAGAACTTTACAGCGCAACGATGGCCCCCAAGAAGTCTAAGAAGGGTTCCGACAACGTGAGTTTCAACCCCCTAAATGAACTCTATCGATCGAAAAAAGAGATTTCAAAAAAGAACGTCATCTAAAATATATGTGATCTAGATCAACTCCAGACTCGCTCTGGTGATGAAGTCCGGTAAGGTCACTCTGGGTGCTAAGTCTGTCATGAAGACTCTGCGCTCCGGTAAGGCCAAGCTGGTCATCATCGCTGCCAACACTCCCCCTCTCCGCAAGAGTGAGCTTGAGTACTACGCCATGCTGGCCAAGACTCCCGTCCACCACTTCTCCGGAAACAACGTTAGTTTCATCTCGCATCCAGTGAGATAGCAAGGACTACTGCTAATTGAATTAAATAGATTGAGCTCGGTACCGCCTGCGGTAAGCTCTTCCGTTGCGCCACCATGGCCGTCCTTGACGCTGGTGACTCCGACATCCTCACTGGCACCCAGTAAATGGGTTGCTGTGAGCAATCGGTTATAGCAGATGCTGGGTTGGGGGTATTTTTAAATATAGTGATTGCCTTTTGACTAAGGAGTCACTGTCGATGGACTAGGAACCTACCAAAAAAAAACCAAGTTTCTGCTTGATCCACAAAATATTTATCCTTGATTACTCAATCCTAGACTGTAAATAAACTAGTACTAAACTCTCCAACTTACCTTAATAATGCACTTTGATATCAAATATCCCAGTGATTTCTAATGATGGGTGACAAATGCGGTCTGTTCAGAACGAGCTCTGATTGGCCCACTGATTAGGGCTTAGGGCTTTTTGCCACTCGCTGCTTGGAAATCAAACGATCCCGTGACCCCACCCTATTCTTTTCTTCTCTTCGATCCCTCGACAGCAACCGACATCCATCACCTAGTTCGCAGGAAGTGCATTTCGCCCACCTCCAGCACTCAAAATGGCCCGCCGTCCCGCCCGCTGCTACCGCTACTGCAAGAACAAGGTGCGTTAGCGATTTGGATATTTCGAGAGTTTTTGTGTGCGAGATCTCGGTTATGGAGGAACGCGTGAAACTTGAGGCGCTGGCAACCACCTGCGATCGCGCCGATGAGAAGTTTTTTTTTCATTAAGCGACAAGTTCTCACTGCTCCCCCTTTCTGATTTCCCATATTTTGGGGGAATTTTTTTTTGCGCTTTTGAGAAATCAACTTGGCAAAACGGAATAACTGACATCAATCTGCGTCATCCAGCCTTACCCCAAGTCTCGTTTCAACCGTGGTGTCCCCGACCCCAAGATCAAGATCTTCGATCTTGGCCGCAAGAAGGCCAACGTTGACGACTTCCCCACTTGCGTCCACCTCGTCTCCAACGAGTATGAGCAGCTTTCTTCTGAGGCTCTCGAGGCCGCCCGTATTTGCGCCAACAAGTACGTTTTTCCCACAGAGAATCCTACCGATAACCAAAGAAATCTCCAAATCTAACATCGTATAACCAGGTACCTTGTGAAGATCGCCGGTAAGGAAGGTTTCCACCTCCGTGTCCGTGTGCACCCCTTCCACGTCATCCGTATCAACAAGATGCTGTCTTGTGCCGGTGCCGATAGACTGCAGACTGGTATGCGTGGTGCTTTCGGTAAGCCCCAGGGTTCCGTCGCCCGTGTGAACATTGGTCAGATCATCCTGTCCGTCCGCACCCGTGACGTCAACCGTGCTACTGCTATCGAGGCTCTCCGTCGCTCCATGTACAAGTTCCCCGGTCGCCAAAAGATCATTGTCTCCAAGAACTGGGGCTTCACCCCTGTCCGCCGCGAGGACTACGTCCAGCTGCGCCAGGAGGGCAAGCTCAAGCAGGACGGTGCCTACGTTCAGTTCCTCCGTGGTCACGGTACCATCGCCGAGAACATGAAGCGTTTCCCCGATGCTTTCGAGAACGTGTCCCAGGCTTAGATGGTTAGGTTGAATAAGACATGAATTTCCTGAACGAAAAAAAATTACTCGATGTTCTTATGTTCTCCCTATCTTATCTAGTTTGATATCTTTCAGAGTGCAAATCGCAATGGAGTTTTCCATGGGTCAAAACGGTTCCATAAGTCATAGCTGCTATTTGGCCGTATTCATGGGGTCTGGTGGCAAGTAGTTCGTATATTAGGCCAAATAGACGTCACTTGAAGGGGTAAGGACCCGGGCTGTAGTTATGAGAGCGCTTATTGCCAGAACCTTCCTATTATACTCATAGACAGTCTTGCAGAATCACCGGGTATATCTCAAGTTACAGACCCAAAAAAAAAACTTATTCATCACTCTTCACGGTCTCTCTACGCCAATTGTCCAGTTGACAATAGCCTACACCAGCATTATCGCTAGCACATTGAACTCGTTCAACCATGTCTGTTTCGGTCAAGGGGAATCAAATATTATGCATATCCAAGATTATGCATATCCAAGTACTTATTAAATTCGAGAAGGACCGTATAGTTGACAAAAGAGTGATATCAGTGAAGAAAAAGCTCAAGTAATTAAAAATATGTAATAATTAGCCCCAATACTCAAGTAGCCTTGGCCTTGACTCCAAAGGAGTCAGTCTGTGGAGTATCACACCGTTGCGTATGTAAAGTGAGAGCATCTATCAAAGCAAAGCAAGGTCAGCGGTTAGTCAAACAAGTCAATTGATATAAATGGTTCACTTGAAGCAAGAGACCCTTACCTTGCAAATCAGCCGGTGTACATGAAGTGTTAATACAGTCACCGAGTGTATCCTTGAATGCTGCACTTGGGCAAGTACATTTTGTGTCATATTGTGAGATGCACCCAGCCACAGCAGCAGCCTCAGTCAAGCATCGGTTCTGGAAAACGAAAAAGAGTTAGTCTCATGAAGGACTGAAGTGACGTGAGACGGTGAGATACGAACCAGACATGGGCTTGGGTCAACTTCATTCAACTCGGCCACCGTAAAAGCGAGGAAAGCAGCCAGAGGGACGAAAATAGAGAGCTTCATTATATAAATAGAAAGAGATAGATCTAGAGGGTTGAAAAGATGTTTAACAAATTTGGTTTTAACAGAATATGAGGGACTTGGGCACAGAGGGTTATAAGGAGTTTCGACATTGCCAGTGTCTTGAGATCGACGTTCTTCTTATGTGCCACTTATGTGCCAACCTTCGAAGACTGAGGTCGGTGGCTGCTGTAGGTACATTCTTGAGATAGTTCAGTCGGGGAGTAAACAAATTGTAGATGCCGGGGTGATTTGCGGTATGGGGACTCCATTTAGATGTCAAGTATGTAAACTTCAACGCATAAAATCTTGATTTCTAGAGCGAAAGCAAAAATCTTAGTTTGGAGGATTGCAGAGAGTATTTGAAACAATGTAGACTGTTACATTGATATTGGACTCATACTCAATTCCTAGAGAGCTGAGAGTTACTTAGTTCGGTCTCTTGAGTTGATATGCCGGACTTAAGAATTAAACCCATATTGGGACTCATCTATACGATTCCTAGAAGTCTAACAAGATCTTTATCAGGCCGGAGAAATGGATAATTTGACTAGCAGAGTTTCAGTACTGCAGAATTTTCGTGAATATCTGATGTTGTCATGATTCACGAAAGCCACCTGGGCAAACTTCGGAACAAGGGAGAGAAATGTTGCTAATAAAAGGTACAATAAACTTCGGGATCGCAATCCAAAGAATTTTGATAACCTTGGAAGTAGAAGAGATAAAGAATTCTAAAGATTTTCTGTATTCTAGAACATCAGCCTCAATATGCTTTTTGAAGATTCATTCTTTGACTGAGAAATTTGTACTTCCATGGTTTATAGCAATAGCAAACTCAGAATAATACTCATTAGGAGGCATATTCCACAGTGGCTGTTGCTTGATTTCCAAAGGAACGCTTGAATTCAAGAGCCAATGTTGGAATGTCTCATCTAAGCAGGTGGCAAGAGACTAGGTAGATTTCTATCTCGAAACTCAGAGCCTGCTCAGATGCTCCACATATTATGGACAAATTCTTTCACTGGATAGTTCAGGCTTCAAATTAAACGGTTTAGATTAGTCTATCATCTTCCTCTCCGTCTCCTTTCCATATCCTTAAATCATCAATCCTCATCCAGGCTAGCCAACAGAGTCGCCGATGGCGCAAAGAAAGTTGTACCAGTCAGCGGAGTCGAGAAATCCAGTATCTGATCATGTAAACCAGGAGGATGTCCAACAAACATACGTTCCAACATCTTCTCAATAACCCATAGGCGACGCGTATACCCGATAAAGTAGGTGCCGAATTCACCAGAACCAGGTGATCCAAAAGGCATATTATCACGTAGAATATCATGCTCGTTGCCATCCTCATCCTCGATAGTATTCAATGTCTTGTGCGACAGCTGACCTGACTCGGCATCGTCAAGTTCGACATTATCCAACTTAGTCCGTCCGATAATTTTCTCCTGCTGTTCAGCTGACAGTTTTTTCCATGCCTCCATCGCATGAGTGTACTTCTGTACTACGATATAGCTACCCCCTTGCGCAGCCGTATCCTCCTCAGCAATGAGAAGAGCGGGTGGGAGGGCGGGGCCAACAGGGTTCGCAGTACCATCGACGAAGCCAAGAAGGTCTCTAGCATCAAAGTACCTGAAACCAACTGTTTCATCCACAAGAGAGACCGCATCACCCAGCTGGTCCACCAGTTGGCGCTCAAACTCAAAGCAGATATCCCGGCGCTCGGAACGAATATGGAAAAGTAAGTCGCCTGGCGTAGAGACAGCTGTATGTTTCGCACCCTTGATTTCTCGGAAGGGATGGAGCTCTGCAGGCCGCGGAAGACCGGTCAGAATGTCCCAGACATCGCTGCCAATACCGACAGTGCAATTAAGCTGGGCGTTGAGATCACGGATAGAGACATTTTTGGCCAGGTCGTCTAGACTGGCAAGGACCGATCGAACTGTTTTGATTGAGTCTGATGTCGTAGTCACCTTCACTACGAGAAATGTCGCGGATTGAGTGAGGGGGGCGTCTACACGCTGAGACGTGACTTGACTGCTCATGGCTGCCTTGGTCAAGTGGGATTTGGTTCGATTGAAGGTGGTGAATAAGGATATCCCACCAAATTGGGGTAGAAGTCTTGTTGATATTGATCGTTTTGTAGTTATAGGTCGAATTGGTGGTCGGAATTTAAGCCTTGCGGTGGTGAAACTGACAAGCTTAGTTGAGTTCATATTGGTTGAACTCAAGGTAAGCCTTGATGAGGGGTCAAGGATATAGCTACCTCATGATGCAGTACTTTATAATTATGCCATAATTATTGGCTCTTTACTCGCGTGTGGGCCTGACGCTTATGGACGATGTGGCGTAGCAGACTCTTTCGGATTGTTATCACTATCAGCCAGGCTACAGAGTAGACATGTCATATGTTTATCTTTGTTTCTACCACAAAATAGAGGAGTTTCCTAGTGATGATCAGGAATGGGAGTATTGGTATAAGTTGATTGTAGTCGAAAGCGAGAACTATACTAATGTACAGTTGAGAGCCTGAAAACAAAGACAATCATATTTTCACAATCCTCTGTTTTTTTTTTCCTTTTCGGAAGACATCGGGAAAATACGCCCAAATGTATGGAGCACTTTCCAGTGTTAAAATCTACGTACACAGCGACATGTATATATGTAGAATGGATGAGCCAATCAAAATCCACAAATTGGTTTCAGGGCCTAAACGTAATGACGTATGAGGACCCTCTTGGACTTAGTCATATCCTTTCAATCAAATTGATCTCATCACAAACTTGGAAATAATCGACTATCATTTGTGCCTGCGCCTTGTGACGTTATCGCTTTTTTTTTCTTGAAATAGTCCCTATGCGAACCATTTTCTCCCGATCTTTTTCATCTCTGGATAGCTCCATTCGGTTTATTTTGCCCAGCGACAGCTGTATTGACTTCGAACTATGAAGACAACTACTCTTGCCCTTGTACAGGCCTCTCTTCTCTCAATTGCCCATACAGCTCCTGCTCCAACTGGAACCCCTTTCGTCGAGGTCGATAATGTTTCTCCGCCAAACCCTGTCATTACAGCTTCCCCGACCAAGCTTTCTCCTTCTCGTGTAGTGAATCGAGGAATCTTGAGTGACGTTGAACAAGACATCGATAGTGTCCTCTCGGGGCTTGGGACTGACGTGCCCACGTGGGTCGCTTCTGGAGTACCCAACTATTTTCAAGGTTTCCCAACTGGAGATGCAGTTGTGAGCTCTCTCGGCTTGGAAAGTTCAGAACTGGCAGCAGTACCAACCAATGTATTGAACATCGATCCGTATGCCAATTGGACCAGCTCAGGCTGGAACGTTCGTTTCCATGGAAACGTCTACAAGCAGCCAAACACTTCCGTCTCGGATTTGAACAAGCTTGCCGATGTATTCCTCGTCGATACTAGTATCAAGGACCTTCCTGAATCCGAGGCAGACCAGGCACGCAACCTGACTGCTGAGATTTTTGTTGTCCAGCAGGGGCATGTTGCCGTGAACACGATCCACCTTGAACCTGGAGCAGGTCAGGGTTCCAGCGGACAGGCAGGTGGTGGTGGTTCATCCAATACAACAGGTGGCACGCAAGATGTTACTCTGCCATACAACACGACAATTGAAGGCGATTTCGACACCTTTGTACAGATCAAAAGCAATGGCCTCACCGCTGGAAATGAAACCTCCGCCATCCAGCGACTTGACACCCACATTGAAGGTGCAAGTATCGGAAATAGCACTGCCTATCTTGTGCCACCAACCGGCCTCACAGTCATTTCAGACGTTGACGATATTCTGCGTGTGACCAAGATCTACGAGCCGACGCAGGGACTACTCAATTCTTTCGCACGTGCATTCACACCCTGGGAGAACATGCCAGATATTTACCGC
The DNA here is from genome assembly GCF_028828555.1 of Penicillium taxi. Lineage (NCBI taxonomy): Eukaryota > Fungi > Ascomycota > Eurotiomycetes > Eurotiales > Aspergillaceae > Penicillium > Penicillium taxi. Next base: position 3,700,944 of record NW_026643207.1, on the reverse strand, counting down.
AACTGGTCCACCAGCCTGCCCGACTTGCACTTCCACTACCTCACTACTACCCCCGAGCAAGTCACAAGGAACTACATGCAGTTCATCTACACAAACTACCCCGGCGGCTCCTTTGACACCCGTCCCCTGAACTTCAGTGACGTCTCAGCCACCCTCTCAATTCGAAAGTTCCTGCTACAAAAGATCTTCGAAACTTTCCCCGAGCGAAAGTTCATCCTCGTTGCAGACACCAGCAACAGCGATGTCATGCGCGACTACCCAGAGATGGCCACAGACTTCCCGGGCCAAGTCCAATGCATCTTCCTACGCAACACTTCTTCGACTGATTCAGGGGACAAGTTCCCCTACGACACATCTGGATTCAAAAGCCTGAACCAGTCCCAGTACATGTTCTTTAAAAACTCAGATGACCTGGCCAACTTGGACATTGCAAAGGGACAGTGCTATAACACGTCTATTGCCCAGAATTTGACCTTCAGCTACCAGGGACTGCCCCTTGGACTAGGATCTACCGCCGAAGTCAACGGGTCAGCAAATCACACCGGAGCTGCAAGCGCACTTTCTTCAAATGAGTCTGTCGGCGCGCATAGCCTTATGGCGTTGATTGCAGCGATATCCACGGCTGCTTTTATGTTCTTGTAGAATGAATCACGGCGACACGAATTATGTTATGAATGTACATATGGATCTGATATGGCATGGTCTTTCTCATGATCATACTGGCATGCCAAAAGCCACTTTTCTTCTTTCACACTCTTAGCCATGTAGAGTTCTTGAACTCGGGTTCCACAGGTGGAAAGCTCTTGTAAAAAAACCTCAATAGTCTCATGCTTCTAGTAGATCAATCCACTTGGATAAAAATCAATTCCTGCCATACATAAAAAACAAGAGATAAATTGAGAGAAACAATCAAATGGAAGTAAGTAGGAGCAAATGTTTACGACGTTCGGAATCGATCCCCTGACCTTGTAAAATAAGACCAGGAGTAGAAAGGGAAATAAATTCATCAAAAATACAGCATCATGGATGATACCTGCCCTTTACCTAGACCTCTGCAAGTAACCTCACTTCTTCGGCAACTCGACAAATCAAGTATCGAACTTATAATATAAGTAATTTCATCAAATCATAAGCAATTATGATAATCCCAGTGAGCAATCGTGTATTAAAGAAGTAAAAAAAAGAAATCCAAACTCAGAACATGTTTCGTTCTAGTCTGATGGGCACTTTTTCGTGTCTTACATCATTTCTAAGTACTAGTGAACCCCTCGGTGTTGCGTCAACGGTGAGGGCCCTTTTTTCGAAGTTGGGCGTTCTTGTTAAATACTCATAGTATACAATCGACTAGAGGAATATTCACTCACCAACTCGGCCATCGGGGAGTTTGGATACCATGTTCACCTAATTTTGCTTATTTGACCGAGCATCTCCTACTTAACCTATTATTTTCCTGGCCTCTACTTTTACACACTTTTACTCCATACTCAATGTAGGAACGAAATGGAAGCGGACTTCGGTTTCAATTTTTTCATTATTCAGTTTCTCACCATCTCATCATCTTCATGAAAACTCGATTTTGAAGCTGAAGCAGATAGCGAAAACTTTGGATATTGCTTGAGATTATTCCAAAACTGCATGTGCAGAATATTAAAGGCACTTGTCGGTTTACTAGGTTATTACCGAAGCAGACAGCTATTGATATCGTTTCTGTACGTATATAATAGGTGTATGCATATTGGGTAAAAGTGAAGTGTCATTCTAAAATGCTCAGATGAATGAAGATATAGTTAGTAGCTGCCATGTGTCAAAGGGCCGATATTAAGGGGTGTGCTGCGTATGTCAGCAGGACCCATAATGTGTGTATTTAAGCGGGTTTCATCCCTAGATAGACAATCCAGTTTCGTCAACCATTTCTGGTTGGACGGTCAATTTCTCATTTGACACCATGCCAAGATCACATGATCTTGGTATGTCCGCTGATCTTTGTTCTAACAGCACTACAAATTACTATAATAAAACACTACCTAATACGTCCTAGCAATTAGTCATTTCATTCAGCACTCCGTACTCCCCTCGGTGTATTTCTTACGAATTCCTTCCAAGGTTGCGTATTAGCCCTCATTGTTACCGAAGCTCCTCAATCGTCTCAGCATTTAGGAGTATCGGCCAAAGTAAAAGGCCACACCATGATCCTCAGCGGACTCGAAGTCGTCACCCGCAACCTAGTACGCAGCCTACGACAAATTACCCAGCAGCAACAGCCATGCGGCGTCGACCTAACTTTACGCCAGGTGTCTAAATGGTCATCAGCAGCCAGCATTGACTTTGACAATACGAAACGCGAGGCGGCTAGAACTTCCATTCTTTCCTTCGACGCCAGCCACGCAATCACGCTGAAACCAGAAGCTTATCTGATTGATTTCAACGAAACAGTTCATATTCCACGGAATTGCATGGGAAGTATATTTCCTAGATCGTCGCTTTGGCGTTCTGGGGTTGGAATTAATGCTGGCGTGGTTGATGCTGGATATGAAGGTGCTATGGGTGCGTTGATGGAAGTAAAAAATCATCATGGAGTTGTTCTTTATCGAGATGCCAAGCTTGCTCAGATTGTTTTTGAGGAGTTGGGGGAAATGGTTGAGGGTTATAAGGGTATATACCAATCCTCGACGAGCAGTGTCGGGCGTGATGGGATAGAACGAACATCCTAGTTGGGAAGGTGTCGCTGTCTGTTCAGCTCGCCGTTCTTTACACACGACTAGACACTATTCAAACTCTCAAGTGAATGTGCTGGCTTCAAATATGATCCACATTTATTGTACCTAGCAAGGCTCGGGTTCGAGTTGAAACCGTGCCTATCCGACACTGTACGACGTACGTGCAGGCTGCATAAGTCAAAATTTCGTGCTCTCAACATCCTTGAAAAAAATGTAGCGGAGCTTCTTCGAGTGAATGTGAGACATGTAGCTACGAGAAATAAGCTGAACAATGGCAAGTCCATAGTCTTTATGTAGAGTAGACTGATATCAATTCTCGAATTCAGCTGATAGTCCCAGAGCCCCATAATTTTGCTTGTAATTTACCTCTGCCAATAAGGACTGCTGTACATCTTGTAGGACCCACTATCATCTACTGATTGGTGGGTCTAGATGGATGAAACCGACGCTTGTAGACGCTTCGAAGGGTTGATTATCGATGTTAACTAGCTCTACCTTGGTACAATGTAGTTACATATGGCATTTATGTTCAAAAGATTGTCTCCTAAGTTTTAGCTACACTGGTAATCATTTCAAAGTTTACTGTCTGATGTGCGCGAATTTAGTCGGTTATTGCCACTCAGTTGAATATTTCCTAGATAGAAGCTCTTTGCCGTGGCTGCATGACGTAGCTCCTACTTTCTTCGGGGAATATGCTTGTCTGCCAATAATTAATGTTTGTTTGATATTCCTGTGCCTCATTCTACTTCCATAGGCTTAATCCAGTACCTGTTGATTACCCAGGTAGTGCTCTAACATTACACTGGCATCCATCACGATAAACTGATCACGAGCGACCATTCACCTTCCACCACTTTCATCGGGACCATTGTTATTAGAGAGGAGTGCGATGTCTAAGGTCCTGAGGTCGCACTTTCCCGGAAATAGGGCACGGAGGAATCTGACCCAGACAATTCTCAGCCACCTCCTCCATCCCATCGCTATATCTTTCTCTCTTCCAGCAAATTCAAATCCCAGGAGAGTCGCCTCATTGGTTACTTTCCATTGCCCACGAAAACGAAAAAGGCAATGTCTACATAGTCACAGGAGATGCAGAGTATATGACATACTAGCCCTCGGATGGGGCCGATATGATGTAATATGATTATTTCCTGGATATCTATCAACTGGCTAATGTGACCGAGCAACAAGTTATTATACGGTAGATTGCAGAGACAGAGTCTTACCTGAAGCGGTCAACCAATAATCAGTTACGGAGAATTGCTAAGGATGGGCTATGCGGGTTATCGCTTAGTTGGTCCCAGCTGGAAAAAAACTCCACATGGGAGTCCCTAACCACATGGGAGTCCCTGACCACATGGGAGTCCCTGACCACATGGGAGTCCCTGACCACATGGGAGTCCCTGACCACATGGGAGTCCCTGACCACATGGGAGTCCCTGACCACATGGGAGTCCCTGACTACGACGTACATGTAAGGTATTAATTTAGAATTATTGAAAGAGCGTTTTTTAATCTGTAGTTCCCATTTATATTTTTATCTTTTATTGACGCGCTTTGTCTCAGCCTCAGGAATAGATGTCTAAATAGTCATGCCAATGGCCTCTTGAAGCTTTCACTTGCTACTCCTATTGCTGCTTACTTTGGGGCTTTAGCTAGTTCAACTCGCTACCTGATATCAATCATTTCAAATTTGAAATGGTATTGATTGACTTTGCTGTTACGAGTCAAAACTCAATCCTGCCAGCTCTCATTTTTCAGTTTTAGTACAAAGGATTGAACTTTCTCTTGTGTATCGAGGAAATGCGGACTTATTCCGGAAGGGGTCGTTTCAGCGTATACAAAAGTGGAGTAGAATATATAAGGTGATAGTTACCTTGGGCATATGATTGGTCAGAGTCAAGGTACCTGCACTAGTTTTTCATTCGGCTTTGGCCGAGACCTGGCACTAGCTAACTTTAACGCTTTAACTAATATGACCTATCTTTCCATTTGACAGGAGTAATTACACTTTAGACTAAACTTGGCTATTTTAAAATCTTACTTCTGAAAGCCTAAAGCCTCGACTCAAAAGGTGTTCCATTGGCCGATATTTGGCATATACGTAGAATTAGTGACGGTGATTTCAAATACATTTTGAGGCAAATTAATTGGCTAAGTTTCGGAATTTACGTACATACGATTTAAAACCATACAAAATAAGCAATAAAAGACACATATTTATACAAATTGTATTATTAAGTAGGTGTATATGGAGCAAATATGATAAGTTGAACTGATAAAGATTCTATCTAATGCTGAGAGCCGACGTAGTGGCCACAGTTTCCATTGGAGATTGACAGAGAACTCACAGTGTGCTCAATCCAAGCCGTGGAGTAAGTATCAGCAACCGAGCATGTAGTCGTGTGAACCAAATAACAGTATCTGAGGGATGATGATATACCAGCGTAGTAGGAGAAGGCGCAATCCGAGCTCTGCTGGCAGCTCTCACAGCAGGCCGTCTGGGACGAGGTGTCGCCCACGGATATACGCATACCAGGAACTTTGGTGAAGGCAACAGCGTTAATGTATTGACCGGCGAAGCTGCCGTAGTCCGATGAAAGAGGACTGGATGCGATGTTGTTGGTGGCACACGCGGCATACGAAGATGTAGTGCTGATAGCGACTATCTCGGTGGCAGTAGAAGTGACAGTATCGGTCACAGCAGGTGCATCAGTGACAACGGTAATGTACGAGGTAGTGCTGAAGCTCAATGTGGTGGACACGTCGGAGGGAACAACTACAGTGTTGGAAGTGATGGTACTGGTCACTGTCACGGTCGTGGAAGGTGCAGCAGCAGTGGCAGTGATGGGGGTCTCAGTGACAGTTGAGACTGTTGTGGTCTTGATGATGTACTTCTCGTGGCAGATCACTTCTTTGGGATACTGGTAATCATCTAGCCAAGGAACGCATTCCTCTTGGTCTTCAGCCAGTGATCTTTTGGCGACGGTAGCAGTGGGAAGAGTGTCCACAATAGGAGTGAAACCAGGTGAGCTGGCAATAGTTGCGGTGCTGGTTTGGGTGATTGACGAGGTTGACCACAGAGTTGCGGTGACATCACTTGGAGTGACCCACGAAGTCGTATATTCAAACTCAGTCGAAGTAGTTGAGAAAACATCAGTGGCCGGTGTTGCCGTAGAAGTGATCGTAGCGGTCTCATAGTCCGTCGCCAGTATAGTTGAAAGCGAGGGAGTATAGGTGACAGTATCCTGAACCGTGGTGAAGACCACAACAGGAGTAGGGTCATGGACACGGCGGGTCTTAGTTATCGTAGGTACAGAAGAGAGGGACTCATCTCCCAAAATAGTACGACAGGTCGCCGAAGGCTGTACTTGGGCTTGACTGGAGACCGGGGATACGCTGACAGCATTTGCTACACTGAGCAGGAGGCCCGCGAGGGCAAAGCGTGAAAAAGACATTTTCCAAAGGAGAGTAAGAAATTAAATTATGCCCAATTGATGTCTACAAGACTTGTCAAGTTAAATACTTTCTAGTTGTGTTAGGGGAATATGACTGTCGGCTAATTGCACCCAATCTCACCTCTACTTACAGAGTTCTGTGAGTTTGCCCCATTGAGGTACGTTGAGGCGTCAATAGCGCGATTGAATGTGTAAATTTTGAATTAAAAATTCAAAACATCTTTGTTTAATTTCGGCTACACGAGCCGTATCTCCTATTCATCGGCGTGGCCGTGTCTGTGTGTCCACATGGATTTGCTCTGATCTATATACAGTCCTAGAGTACTTCCACTCTTTACCACATCCGATCATCACACTCTTTTGTCGTTGCTGTAGTTTTTGAGAACATATGCTCTCGTCTTTTTTTATTCTTGTCTCTTGTCACTCTTTTATCTAAGGCCTAGTTTCTATTTTGTTAGAATGGGTCACTTCCTTCTTCGAGGATGGATCCTCGCCGCATTGCTTGTGCAAACAAGTCTTGCTGAGCCAGTTGTGTCGCCCACTCCTTCTGTGACACCCCATGGACATCATCATCACCATCATTGGACTTATAGTTCAAGGCCATTACCGAGTCGCAAGCCTTGCAGCGCTCGCGTATCATCATCTGTTGCCGCTTCCAGCGCAACCACCACGCCATCTGCTATTGTCGTATCGTCGTCTAGTTCAGTGACTTCACCCATTAGCTCTGCCACTCCTTCAGCACACGCTCACCACCACCACCACCACCACCACCACTGGACGTACAGTTCAAGGCCATTGCCCAGTCGCAAATCTTGCAGCGCTCGTCCTTCATCATCTGTTCCTTATTCTAGGGCCACTCCATCGTCGTCAGCTATAACTGTGTCGTCATCTAGTACACCGTATTCACTGCCTGCTCTGACGACGCCCCCAATTGCCTCTTCCACTCCTTTGTCGAGAAGACCGATTCACACTTCTCATTCGCATTCGCATTCTCACCATCATCCATGGAGCTATAGCTCCAGATCGCTGCCTCATCGCAGTAGCTATTGCTCGGCTTCTTCTTCTGTGGCTTTCTCAGCCTCAGCCCCTACTTCAACGCCTCTTCACCAGACGTCAGTTGTGACTTCTGTGTCTAGCCCACTTCAAACTACAGCAACTGAACCCGGACTTCCTGCTCAATCAAGCGATTTGGCCCCTTCATCTTCTGTTCCCACCGCGGGTGCCCCATCTGAGTCAAGCTCTGATCAGTCGGGTTCTTTGCCAAGCACTACAGTTGCCTCTGGAACCTCAGTACAGTTGACTACATCAACCGTTCTCTCTACTCGTACAGCTACTATCACAGCTTGCCCGTCATCGATCCCTAACTGCCCAGTGGCATCCAAGACTACTTTCACAACCACCGAAACTGTGGTTGTTTCGACGACAGTCTGCCCGGTGACAGAGGCTCAGACCACATCTACCCTTGCAGCCGGCCAAGCTCCTACCAAGTCTGGTGAGCTCGGATCTATTACCTCTACAGTGTTCACTACCCGCACAGCTACTATCACTGCCTGCCCTACCTCCGTCACTGATTGCCCTGCGAGATCAAAGACGACTTTCGTTACAACAGAGACAATTGTACTCTCCACTACAATCTGTCCGATCACTGAGGCTGCCGCTACCCAGACTGCTTCTGCTTCTACTCAAGGTTCTGGTGAACATGGAAGTGGTGTCCCAGAGTCAACTATCTCAACTATCTGGAGCACCCGGACTTCGACTGTCACTGCTTGCCCGTCATCTGTGACCAACTGCCCACTGCGTTCTCAGACGACCTATGTGACTACCGAGACCGTCGCCGTTGGAACGACTGTATATGCACTATCCGCAGTCACGGATTTACCTGCGACCGTCACTACCGAAGTATCATCTGGCTCTGGCTCTTCCGACAAGAAGGGTGGCCAGGGCCCTGCCTCAGGTGCAGAGGAAGTATACACTGCTCTCTATACTGTCTCGTCATGTGCCAGTAAGACCTGTGCCGAGTATGTCAGCACCATTCTGGTAACTCAGACTGGCGTCGCTCAACCCACTATCTACGGCTCCGGTGCTGCAGGCAATCGTACTGCTTCTGCTTTTGCTTCTATCTCCTCAGTACACGTGCTGCCCCAGAGTACTAAGTATGGTGGAGCTCGCACATCTGCGTCTGCCTCTAGTACCAGCAGTGCAGCGTACGCTACGTACACCGGAGCTGCATCTACAATTTCACATTGGTCTATGATGCAGATCATCGGTGTGGCGATGCCAATCCTAGCTGCAATTTTTGCTTAAATAGATCCATGGGTCAAGTTTTATACATATAATATTCCACCGTGTTATCCATTCAATTCATGTCTGATTAATTTAATTGAGATCTTTACTATTGCGAATCCGTTATATAATGACAGCCGCACACCTTCGTGGATCAGCTGCACTAAACTGGCTTGTTATGTTTTACCAATAGAGCCCTGGAGGTCTGCGACCCATGGACAGGATCTTATGAGACGTGACAGTCTAGGTAGTACCTATACCGGTAAATGGTAGCTAAGTACTTATATTACTCAATTACAGCGGAGAGAACCTTGGAAGACCTCAATCTATATCGGCATATTCGTGGACCTACTTATACGTGATCCAAATTTTTTTTATTAGCTTACTAAGAAAATAATTCCATTCAATTTTGTTTTATTGATCTAGAGTGGTGACTTTCTTTCCACTTCATCTTCAAAGACCTGCATTTCGTCTTCTTCGCATTTCCTGCAGCTCTTCCTCCCGTTTGATTTGCATCCAGGTCTTCTTAGGATTGCCATGTTCATCTTTATTTCTATACTTTTCAACCACCTTGGCCATCTCAGCTTGCGCTTCCTCCTTCGAGCAATGTAGCGGCTCGCCTGTGAATGGATTGCGGTCTGGGACTTTATATATTCCATTTCGCATGTCCTCCTCTTCCTCCAGCTGCTCCTCTCGTTTTTTCTCCATCCGGGATTTCTTGTGACTGCCACGTTCATCTGTGTTTCTATACTTTTCGATCATTTTGGCCATTTCGGCTTCCATCTCCTCTTGCGTCATCCCATCTGGCCTTTTCCCCATCATGGCGGGCGACCACTTCGACTTTGACTTTTTCTGAGACGGACGAAACCACCCATTTGGGGCCATCTTAGTTTCTTACGGCGGTTGAAAGAAATGAACTCCGCTAATTTGCCAATGAGGAAAGTGAGCGCACTCGGACTTAAAGTTAGAGTTGAAGTGTTGGACAGAATTGTTGAATTGAAGCGTTTGATAGAAGGTATGTTTTAATCTGAGCTTATAGCTTGATTTCTATGAGCTTGGGACTTTCTAAGTGCCATTTTTGCTGGGAATGACGAGAGCTTTTATAGGCAGCGAAGAGAACATGGTCTTTCAAGACTTCCAAGCTGATGTAGCCTTCCGAGTACAAATGAGACTTATTTCTATTTTTTATTCCTAGCATGAGGCTTTGCTCGAGTCTTTGCTCGAGTCTTTGCTTGAGTCTTTATCTACGTCTTCATTAAACTAATGTACGAAATTGTTTCGCATAGGAGTGAACAAAGTCCTTTGTCTAGCCTTGGAGTTAGCTTTATATAGTCGCCAGTAAGGAATTTCGTCTTTATGGCCTTCATCTCGAGTACCATCTATAGGACTTACGTCTTTGTTCCTGAGAAAGTGTCTCAGATGGAAAATATCTCATTTTAGACGCACAAAACATCACCTCCAAGGTTTCACCTCGAATACTAACTATAGTACATCCAAGCTTAGGTCTTTATCCTCGAAGAATTGTCTCATAGATACACAAAACAACAAAGACTCGCCATTGTTCTTCGAACAAAGGAAGAAGCCTTTCAGAGTCTCCCAAGATTAGTATAAAAGGCCTCAAAATCCCGATGTCCTTTTCTTCTTCATCAAGCAAAACAAGTGACAAAAAAGCCTTCAAATCATACACTTTAATCCGAACCGTATCAATCAAAATCTAACATTATGTGTGAAAACTGCTACGCTGAGAATGGGGCTCAGGAACGAGTCCAGCAATGGCGACAGAACATTGAATCTCACCACCCAGATTGCTCGGGTGATTATGAGCACTCTTCGCGCTCAACTCCTAGGCAACAGGCTCGCCGAAGTCGTCGACCCAGTCGTCGTGATTCTAACAATGATCGGGGTCATACTGGTCGCGGCCATCATGCCCGCACTCAACCAGGTCCCAGTAATCAATGTAAATGTGGACATGACCATGGACACGATCGCCACCATGATAGCCACCGTGACCATCATCATCACCACGACCATGACCACGACCATCGTAATAACCATGACTGCGAAGTCCACGGTCATCAAAGTGTCTCAAACAATCTATTTGAGCGGCAAGTAACCCGAGATATGCTATTTGATGGCGATGGACTTTGTGTTATCTGTTCAGACGTCGCCGAGCTAGACAGCTATGTAACAGGTCTCTGGTGCGGACACTGGTTCCATACCGAGTGCATCCTCCCTTGGGTTGAAAGGAACAAAACTTGCCCTATCTGTCGCTCTCATATTGACTAGATATTGGATCCACATCTGGTTTCAAATGTGGATTTCCAATTTCATTCGGTGAGTCAAAGCCTTTCCGTATCTTTGCGCCTTTGCTATTCGGCTTTTTATGAGAATTTTAAGCTTACAGTTTTTATTTTTTAATTCCTCGTCAAGTTTCTCTCAATTGACTTTTTCAGCTCTCGGTCCTGGTGACTTTGTATTTAGTAGTATCTTAATCTGCATGTCTACCTAGGAGCTATGTCCGAGAGCCCAATTAGTTGAGATTGCATATTTCCAAGGTTTCTTGGTTTGGAACCTCTTGATGAATACCCGATCAACAAGCAAGTAAATTCTATTGATATCCAAGTACTTAGGTGGTCTTTGCGTTAACTTGTAGATAATACCTATGTACTATTTAAATTATCTAAGTAGGGTTTTTTTTGGGACGTGAACAATAAAAGGCGCAAGCCGATTTTGCAACGTACCGAATTATAACTCGGGGATCCTTGAACAAGAAGGACTCACTGGAGACTTATCAGGGGGCAGACTAGCAGGTTTTTTCTTCGAGGAGTTGACAGGCAGAAAGTTAAACAGGTTTAGTTCTAAGTGATACGCTGTTAACGAAGACGTAGCTTATAGAGGTACGTTCAGACAAAGCTCAGTATTTGCATAGCTCATGTGGTGAAAAAGAACCAGCCATTCTTTAAATGCTCTAGAAGTTTTAATTTTTCTAATTTCTACAAACTGATCTAACTATAGTTCAACGCTTGGTCTACTTCACACTGCTTATATCAAGTGAAACGGATGGCTTTTTCCATAGACTTTTACACGGAATTCAACGGAAATTTTCAACGGAACTTTATAATACACATGGGGTGACCGTTTCTAGTTTTGCTGGTCATGATATCTACTCCCACTCCCTATCCGGATTCAAGGGGGAGACATACATCAATCTAGAAAAGCTTCATAGCAAAACACTGTCTACTTAGCTATTTAAAAAAAATACCTAGCTGGCGATACCAACATATTCTGTAAACTGATTATGCAGAATTTCACGCTCGAGGAAGAAGCTATTTGACACAAGATGAAGCTTCAAAGTTTACCTTTACCCTTCTCTCTTCACTCTAACTCCGCGGGTATAACTGCTGACAAGAATAACGACTTTTTTTTAATTTAACAGTGCTCACGATAACTTCTAAAAGGGAGAGATCATGAGAAACATCATCCACTGAAGGGTACTGCTAATTCCAACATTTTTGTGTAATATCAGAGCAAAGGTGGCTGTCTGTGGGAAATAGCCTATCTCGGAAGAGAGATTCAATTTTGTCACCGTCTTTATAGTAAAACGCCCAAGCTCTAGAAAAACTTCATGCCCTGTTATTAAAAGATAGATAAATGAACCAAGCGCGATTATATCAGTTTTCACGCATGGGATGTCATCTTCACGGGGTAAATATGCCTTACATAACTCCAGATCATGTCCATCTAGGAGAGTTTTGTTGTCAAGGGACTTAAGCATGCCCTAAAGGTCGCAAAGTTGAAGATCGAAGTTTTTATCTAGTAGGAAGTTTCTGGGGCTTATGTCACAGTGAATAAAATTTTTGGAATGGATAAAACCTATAGTTTATGAAGCTTATTTGCACCAACAAAGCTGTCTTTGAGGCAAGATAGAGGATTGAGAAGCAATCTAGTTATCTAATGATCCGCTAGATGCGCGTTGTAGAGCAAGGCCATGTTCAGTCAAGCCTCTTGACTCAATAATCCGAGGGTGGCTTCCAAGGACTTCGAGAAACTTCGCCTCAACCTGAATATCTTCAAGATTGCTAGGTTTAAAATAGTAGGGTATTTCAAAACTGTGGAATCGTCGAGAAGACCAACAAATGACTGGCCACCATGCCTAATGATCTGCGAAACCCCTGGAGGATAGTTAGATGTAGATATGAACTATGACAAATTGAGATCCAATTTTGTGGGTCCACGTGTATAAGCTAGACCTGCTTTGGTTGAACTTGTTATTAGCCATCTTACCCTTCCCAGTGATGGATAAATCATTGGATCGATTGAGGGACACTCTCATAGTAGCAATGAATTGCGAGGACTTGGAAGATGGATGAATCGATCGATCGATTGAGTTGGATTAAAGTGGGACCCTCTCATAGTATCAATGCATTGCCAGGATTGGGAGGATGGAATCCGATGGATGAATCAATCGATAGATTGAGTTGGAGTAAAGTGACGGATGGTCGACCTTGTTTTCATTGATATTAAGCCCATATTCCATCAATATTTCTGGGATAGTTTTGTAGAAATTTTAAATAACAAACAATGAGACAAAGACGCGAGGCGTCTATTCGAGCAAGTTATATTTATGTTTTGGCGGAACTAATATCCCGATCTTCTTCACCACCAACTGGACCTGGGACTGGAGGGCAATTACATGATTCCAGTCCTATATTTACAAGGTGTTTCGTAACTCGTAAAGGAATGTCCAAGCCAGAGGGAGCAGTGATAAGAATGGTCAGTTTTTCCGGATTCGTTGAAATGATGAAGTTTTAAATAGGAAGCACCAAAAGACAAAAAGTATGGATGTTTTCGAGACAAGCATGCTTTTCATGGTGTTTATTTTTGAGATTATATCTGAGGAGATAATGTGCGTAAGGCCATCATCAAGTTCTAAAGTTATTGTAAATCCCGATGCGAATATAAAATATCAATTCCAGATCCTTAGGGAGCATTTACTGAACTCATGAAATAGATAATATTATAAAATTACTCTTAAATAGTCAAAGGCATTTTTGGATCTAGCTAATTCTCTCAATTTTGGGAATATATAGAGCATAGGAAGATGATGAAAGGCGAAATGGGGATGTTAGGATATAAAAGGGCTTAGTAGTTAGATCTAAGCCATTCGAAAAAGTTTATATTCAATTACTATATAGTAACGTCCAAGCAGGCGTTTGTGTATTATGCGACGTGGTTCAATGTAAGGTGTAGCTGCCTTCTATATAGGCTTTCCGTAAATGGAAGCGTCATATTTTTCCAGATTAGTTCCCACCCTCGTTTTTTTTCCACCCATATCATTCTCTTTTGACTGATTCATGGAGTCCTCTGGATACAAACGCCGAAAGTGCAATGGAATCCCATACCCCTATATCCCGTATGCTGACCAGGACTATGGGCACCATGAAACAGCGAATCATCCCATATTCATTCGAACTGTACCGCGTGAGTAGTCCATCTGCTACAATATTTCTTGCCAGCTTCCTTAGCACTGATTAATGCATATTCGCTATAGGTCTCCTCCCCAAAAATATTCTCAAGTCCGACAGCTTCTGTGCTGAATCTATCACTCGAGTAGATAAAGAAAATGAGCAGCTGGTCCGAAGCTGCCACCCTACTCTGTCCTCGAGGGCGACAGTGATGGTTTCAGAGTCCAGTTTTGGTGAGCCTGTCTGGCTCATCCTATCGCCAATCACCTCACCAGAGGTTATCTATGCGGGCGGCCGACCGATCCACTACCTGCCCGGACATCATAGCGAGTATATCCCCGGACTCATCACGCCACGATCACCGGGAGTCTATGACCAGCACTTCTCCCGATACATCAATCCTCGACGGTTTTTGAGATCCACGGATCTCGATAGCCTTCGACAGCTCTTTCCAGGTGCTGTGGGTGCTACGGTGCTTATTGCTGGCTTCTTGATTATCCTTTTCGACGATATACAGCATGTGCACGATGCGTATAGTGAGATTTACCCACTAGAGCTGGCTGGTCTGCTTGTGCACTTTGATATTGCCCGCGGTGACTTAACGACAGTGCCTTTTCAGTACGGTCTAGGCATTGGTGCGCGCATTGGGGAAGAAAATAACAGCGCAGGATGCATCGGCCTAAAGGTCCGGCTTCAGGATGGCTCTGAGGCGATAACAACTGTAACACACGGGTTTGTGTATTGTCCAGGATCTTCTGTTGCGGCGAATGTGATGAACCTCATTCAAACTACTCTTGACAGGGTAAAGGGGCTGTTAGTACGGTATCTCCCAACCCGAATTCGAATGGACACTACATTTATCATGCACTCTGGGGCACTTACCAACAATCCCGTTGGAAGAGAAGTCTTGATTGCCTCATCTCACATGAAGGTACGCTTGTGAATCCAGATTATGTATATTTACTGAACTCTAATAGATTGGAAACATCTCATACTCCTACGACCGACCAAGCAAAACCAAGCCCTATCCGCACGGGTATGATCATGATCTCTGCCTTATCTCCGATTCAGCACTTCCAGATGTGTCCAACCCGCCCGGCTACCCAGTAGTCACTGAGTGGGCGGATTACTCCACTGCCCTTGATGGGCAAGACGTATACACTGTCTGCCACCATGCAAATGTTGGGCGATGGCGGGTTATCGAGGGCAAGTCGGACTCTACCCTCTTCAGTAGGGCAGTTATTCTAGGAACAGGGTATAGATGGAATCAGAGAGATCATACCCAAGCCGTCTTCTTGCTCTGGCATACCGAGCCAGCCCTCACTCCTGCTAATGGGTGGTCAGGGGCTCCCCTATGCGTAGGGCGGCCATCTGATCCAATCGCCAAAGCAGCGGTATTCCAAAACTTCCAAATACCATGTACGCTTCCACAGGATGGGAACGAAAGGGTTGATGCAATGATCAAGGCAGGCTTTGTTCTTCCTGCCAACATCAAGAACTCTACCATCCTTAGTGCACAGGAAACGAATGCGCTTCCTAGGAGCTTACATCCCGACATAAGAGTTGATAGACCAATTAAATAAAATACGCAGTAAGATTATCCCCTAAACAGGAGTGTAGCTCCTAGGATAAGCGAC
This sequence comes from Penicillium taxi, assembly GCF_028828555.1. Classification (NCBI taxonomy): domain Eukaryota; kingdom Fungi; phylum Ascomycota; class Eurotiomycetes; order Eurotiales; family Aspergillaceae; genus Penicillium; species Penicillium taxi. The sequence goes on along the minus strand of NW_026643207.1, from coordinate 3,685,384 downwards.
CATTCTAGTGAAACCCGACATTTATTGATGGGATAATGTAAACAACCTACATGGAAAGGGACGGGACTAGCGTGTTGCATTTTATTAAGGTATTTACTCAGCTCGCTCAGTGAGCTAATCAGGGCGCTCAGATTTCACTCAGTGAGCAAATCAAGGAGCTTATGTAATGCTCAGGCACGTGCTCAGTTCTACTCAGGGAGCAAAAGCAGCGAAGGGGTGAGCACTAATACGGAAGGGGAATGCCAAGAGCTGGCATAGAAAAAACGGTACGTAGGTATCCGTTTGATTTTGTCGCGAGGTCTTGAGTTCCCATCGATGATTAGTATATTAAGCAGAGTACCTAGGTACCTAATGTATTCCTCGTATAAGCTTGCTTGCTCATAACGTCCACGATAGGTAGATAGCAGTAGTGGTACCCTAATAATTATATTTCTTCACCGGCCCGATTCTTTACCAGGCGAGGGGAAAGTCAATCCTACTCAGCGATGACATTTATTGCCTAATTACCCATCGAAATACCGTGAACGACCACTTTCTACACATTAGCCGCCAACGCAGTCGAGAGTCTCATACTGGAGCTTCTCAATTTTTGAATTGTTGAAATCTAAATCATCGGCTCCACTGGATAGGGAAGAACCAATGCGTCGCATTGTGGAACTTGCAGCTCTCACCCTGCACTCATTGCAGGAGACGCACGATATGCGAGATCGTATGGCGAACTCAAGGATTGAATCACGCTACTGGATGCTTGGCGAAACATATTGGTATCAAACCTTGGGGTGACAAAAGACAGAGTAGCACTGCTATGTTTCGAATTGATACACAATACAGCTCCCACTGACAGGTATACTGCTCATAATATATGCACCTCTTAGCAATGAGGGTTCGAGAAGAATGCAACTGGTGACAACAGTTACGGTACTGTATAAATAATGTCCATATACAGTTAGTTATATGCAGCAGGCGTAGCCAGAAAATAGTGCAAAAAATGTAACAAGAAATCCCGAGATGATCGAAAAAGCCTCAAAAACGCTATACGCCGTAGTCCAAATACCTGTAAACACTGCCTGAGATGAGCCACAGGCAGATAAATATGCGCTTTCTTACGTAGTCCATAGTAGTCATTTACGGAGAATCAATCTCCACTTCTAAAAGATACAATCACACTTCACCCCAGGCACCGAGTCCAGCTCCGACACCAATGGCACTGCTACTCTCGACACTACCACCAATGTCCCAGTAGTTTCTGCTAGAGCTTGTCACTGTACGCCGACTAGAAATAGCCGACAATTTGGCACTTTGGCTGGCACAGCTGGAGCTTGACCGACGGAGATGCGGACGTATCAGGGGTGACGAGACGCCTACAGGTCCTGATGCGAGACGGCTCTGTGGTTGGGAGCGAGAATGGGATCGCGCCACCAGGGGGTGGTGATGGCGTATGACTGCTGCACGGCGGGAGGGATCTTGTGTGAGACGTGGGGAAGATGGAGAGTATTTCTCAGAGGCCATATAGCCCCGGCGACTGAAGCGGGTACGGAGATAGCGGAATACCATCATGACATCCAAGCCGTGTTCCCAGTATTCCTGTTCTTGTTGCTGGTGGGCGGGTTCCTCATCTTCAATTCCCCATCCTGCCTCGTGCTCTTTATTTGCATCTTGGAGGGTGGGGATGAAATCGGGGGAGAACATTGACTCGGTATTCGTATCAGCCGATGTTGTGTCTGCGGGCTCGGATTGTCTTTGGGAGACTCCGCTCTCTGCAAAGTTATTGTGAGGCATTGTTTTATATTCGTATGGGATGTCCTTAATCATTTGGTGATATGTGGTGAAAGCACCAGGGTGCTCGCAGAGTTGGTGTACTAAAATTCCAAGCTCACGAGCGATGCGCTGGAGGACATGGCTCTGCCACATTGGCGCATCTGGGTGTTCTGGATCGGCTTCACGAGCCAGTACAGTCTCCATGTCTAGCTTCTCGGGGTCATCCAAGAGAGTTTGCTCGTCCTGCGGCAGTGACTCTCCAAAGATGACAGATAATAATGAATCATCAATTCCGATCAGATCTCGGATCACCTTGCGAGTGATTCTCTGCAAGAAGGACTCCTCTATTTCTGTATCTCCTTTTGTTGGAGTCACTGCCTCTGAAGTCATCCGAGACGCAGATGTATAATCAACAGACCGCGGTACACTTGATTGGCTGGTACGACTGTTCCGGCGTTGACGAGTCTCTCTCTCGATCTCCTGAAGCAACGCCCTATTTTGGTCCATCCGCCACTGTTCGATCCTTTGCCAGCGATCTCTCTCCACATCCACACCTGTCTCATTCACAGTGTCTAGATATCGTTGTACACTCGACCGACGACGCTGATGGGGCCCGTAGGCATTTTGCCTCCGTGGGTTATACTGTTCATATCGCCAGATTTGGTCTTGGACCATTTGGCTCGATGCCTGGAAGCTTCCTAAGCCATCATGGGCCGGAAGCATAGCCAGTGGCCCTTGATCGACTTGTTCGGAGGATGTAGGGTCCGCTGAAGGGGCACGGAACGCATTCAAGCCATCGTCCAAGCTATCAAGTTCCGTTCCATCTTCATCCAGTGGGTCATCTAAAGCATCTTCTACTATCGTTTCGCCCTCAGCACCAGCTGCGGATCTAGTTACAGTGCCAAATGAGCCAAAGTCGCTCAGGCGTGAAGCGCCGGCGGTGCGTGTACGGCCCGTCGACGTGGTATGACTTTGGGCCGTTGGGGAGAAGAGCACCCATTGTGTGGTATCATCAGATTGTTGATCGCTTGCAGTGGAAGGTATATCCAGTGGAGGAGGTTGGGGGGCTGAGTATGAGGTTTTCCGGTGTGGAGCCTGTGTGGGTACTCGAAAGGCCATAATGGAATGTGCTGTCCCGTTGTATACTGCGAAAGTTCTCCGGAGACCGCAGGAGCGGCCAGGAGAATTATAGAGCAGGAAGAAAGAACTAAAAGGAGTCTATTAAAAGGAGGAGGAGCCCTCAAGTATATTGAAATAAAGGGTCCACCGATGATGCGTTGATAGTGATAAGGCGTGATAGAGCGGTGGAGATCGGATAACACAAAGTGGCGGTATCGGCAATTTTATGGGTTCATACAGGATTTTCAATGACGGTGAAGATCAAGGAGTATGAATTAATATATTAAGAATTTCTAGAGTGGTGTTGTCTGTTGACAAGTATCCCGGCTTAGGCAATAATCAGGCGATAACTCAGCCAACATGCGTGACTTGCCCAACAGACTTAGGGGATAACTCATCACATACGGTACTCCCGTACGTTTCCGACCCTGGTCCATTAACTAATTGTTAAGTTAGATCTGGTCGATCTCTGAGTAAGCAGGGAGCAGCCAATCATGCTCACTGATCAGTCGCTGAGGGCTTACTTTGTATTGCCTCAGAACGGACCTGGCCTGTCACGTGGTGAAACCAAAGCAGCTTACTGAGCCTGTTAAAGAGGCGGTAGCTAGCTTAGGAAAGCCCTACTGGGGGAAGGAAATCTTCTACATACAGTTACATATGTAGCTTTTATTTCATGATCTTATTTACTTCCGTAAAATATGTTTTTCACTGTTGGTGTATGGCTGAGGGGTATCTAAGATGAACCAGCCAAGGCCTCACCAACCCAGTCCATCTGCACAGCACTCACACCACGAGCATAACTGCGATTTGTAAACACAAACTCGTTATACATAATGGCCTCTACCTTTTTTCCGAACAGCACACTCGAAGGATGAATAGCAACGGTCTGATTGCCAACAATCGAGCGATAACTACCATCGGGGACGAGCCGAGCAGTGCTAGTCGCGAAACCGCTGAGGAAACTCTGTAAGATCAAGACAGGATTTGCATCTCGATTCTGATCCAGTTCCTCGTCACGCGGTAGGGCTTTGGCCTGACGACATTGAGTGCGGAGTTGTTTTCGAACATCCTGTTTAGTTGCATTAGAGCCTCACGGGTTCTTCGGGATAGATCGGGGAATGAGACAATTTACCATTACTGATTGCATAGCCCGATGCGAGACCAGGTGTCGCTCAGCCCACGCCTTTCGGTCAACATGTTCGGCTGCGTAGGCCCGTACTGTTGCCAACATGGTCAGATGATCACCTTCGCGCCGGTACAGATCCCGACGAGCGGCTTCTGCGGCTTCCTTCTTTTCTTCGGAGGTGGTGTTTTGGAAAATGTTCTCGACACTGAGACAGGAGATAATGTCGATCACATCTGTTAAACACTCGCTGCCGTTATCTGAGGCGGCTAATAACACTCGTCCCAGTGTGGGGGTTAGAGGTAGCTTGGCGATTTTCTGGCCAGTTTTACTAATGCCTCCAAACTCATCAAGAGCATCAATGTTTAATAACTGAAGTAATGCTTTCTCGAGAGACTCTCGCGGTGGCCTCGTCAAGAAGGGAAACTGGACAATGTCATTCACACCACGCGCTTTCATGTTCAAAAGTGCTTGGCTCAGGTCGCACCGCAGAATCTCCGGGGTATTCGTCTCATCGAGAGCTAGGTAATCCTTTTCTGTATATAGACGGAAGCACTGTCCTGGAGCCTCACGGCCTGCTCGACCCTTTCGTTGAATGGCAGCAGATTTAGAGATGGGCTTCACTAGCAAAGAGTCCAAACCGAGTCGCGTACGAAACTGCTTGACCTTGGCTTTGCCACAATCAACAACATAGCGCACTCCAGATACAGTGACTGAGGTTTCAGCAATATTGGTTGACAATACAACCTTGCGAGTGCGAGGTGGTGCAGGCATAAAGACGCGCTGCTGGGCGGCCTGGGGAAGAGCTGCAAATAGCGGTAGCACTTGGATTTTGGGTAGGGCAGGATCCATCCCAGTGGCGTATTCATTTACCAAATGCTGCAAAGCTTCAACTGTCTCCTGACCAGTCAAAAATACCAGAATATCACCTGGCATGGGCTCTTTGTAATGAATCTGAAAAATGATCTTGAGAGCAGCGTCCACAAAATCGTGCACTGGCTCTGGCGAGTAGATAGTCTTGACAGGGAACTGCCGACCCTTGATATGACAGACCGAGATGCCTTTGCTCTCCTCGGCTTGTGTTAGTTCATGCGCCACATCTTTGATTTTGAGCCTTGGTTCTTTCTCTTGGAGCTTGAATCCCTCCTGGAAGAATCCCATGAGACTTTCCATATCTGCCGTAGCACTCATAACAACAACTTTCAGAGGAACACCTCCACGGCCATCCCGCTTTCCAGAGACCAAGTTGCGCAAAAACCCGACGACCAGATCAACATTCACACCGCGCTCGTGGACTTCGTCGACCACAATGGCGCTGTACCGTGTTAGCCACGGATCATGCAACATCTCTTGCAGTAACATTCCCTCCGTCAAGAACTTCACTCGAGTGCTCGGGGACGTAGACGAGTCGAACCGCACAGAGTAGCCGACCTTGCTAGCAGGCGAAGAGGATCCCAGGGGGGTTCCCATCTCCTCCGCCACACGTCGAGCCAGTGAAATGGCTGCAACACGACGAGGCTGCGTGATCGCAATACATCCACCAACTGTAATGGCCTTTTCTAAGCCATCCTCTTGTATTATTTTCGCGGGTGTCGGTCGGCACCAGAACTCGTTCACCAGGAACTGTGGGATCTGAGTACTCTTTCCGCTACCGGTTTCACCGACCAAGAGCATGACATCTTGCTCACGTAGCTTCTTTCGAATCTCGTCGGCATTTCCGAAGATGGGCAGATTTTTTCGCTGTTCATACAGCGCACTGGCCCTTTTTTGTAGAGAGGAGAAATTGGTCTTTGTGTCGGTGAGGGTTTTGGGTTTCGACTTGGACTTGTAGCTCGACTTGGGCTTTTCAGATTTGTTGTTGTTTGACGGCTGGGGTGCTACGACAATTTTATATTCTTCAGGTGTTGTAACAGGTCTCTCGTTCTGATCTGATTCATCTTTGCGACGGGATAAGGACTCTGCTTCATCGGTTGGCTCGTCGCGCTTCCGCTTCTTCACCCGGTTCTTTCTCTTCCCATCCTCTACCGGGATAGATTCAAGTACGTTTTTTTCGACTTTCTGAGAGACTGGATCCCTTTCCAGGTCATCAAACTTTGTGAACACCTTCTCCGGCATGATTGTCGAGGCCAAGGGAGTTGTGCATCTCCGCGATTTGATCTCCAGAAATTTTCTCTTATCAGCTTATCGCGCTATTGATCAGTCAAGGGGACTCCTACTATATAAACATTGCTAATCTTCGCTAATGCACTTTATGCACACGATATCCCAAGTTATTTCCATAGTGGGTTGACTTCACTTGCTTTTTAGAGTCACTACCCATAGGTCACTTTTACTCGATCCTAATTGATCCTGTGTCTGGAGGCTTGAGAATACGAGCCTGAACCCGAGTAGAGGGTCGACACTCCTGAATCGAAAGGATACATTCGAAATCTCTACAAATAGAACAAGGGTATTCCAAGGCTGCTAGAACTAGCCGTCTTCCGAAGTGAACCTGTTCGACAGACTCAAGTTTAGGCCTCCCATTGTGCTCTAGCTCAACGCTCAGACCTTCATTTTGCCGATATACCCCAGAGACTAAACGATCAATGAGACTATGCTACAGTAGTTACCCCATATGTTCTTCAATGGAGCGTACTTGTGACATGTAAAATGGAGAAGCTTATCTTTATTTTCCGAGTCCATTGTTCTCCGTCGCCCGTTGTTCGCAAAGGCAAAAATCAATAGTCGCGGGCACATCGACGATCTTCGAATGTTGTTTACGTTAAACGATACTTGACAGAACCCTATCCTGCACTATTGCATCATTTGCATTTAGCTTGGTAGATCAATTCCACTCTCATCAACTTCAGCCGCCATCGATCGATCTTTTACTCGTCAAAATATGACTTCTCACATTGCGCACTCACATAAATCCTGCAACCCCCCTGAGACAGTTGCATCGCATTCTCACTTGGCAGGACGAGAACGGTGAGCTTGCCGATCAGTATTCAATTGACGGGTTCTATCCAATTGGTGGAGATAGTTTCCAATGTTGATTTATTAAATGCTATTCAGCCCACATTTTGAAGATATTCTGAAGCGATAGTAGAAGGAAGAAACCAACAGAAATCTCTGAGCCATGTCGGTCAGAGATTTTCCCACTGGTTTGAGTAGTCCTGACAATGAGTCGGTGCGCTCGTTCACAGATACCCTTCCTGATGAGTACCATGAATGGGCCTTGGAGTCTGGTAGAACATCTCGGTAAGCGCAACAACCAAAATGCAATTCAATTGGGATATAAAAGCTAAGAAAATATAAGAACTGATGTTTTACTCGATGAATTTCCTCAACCGCCGGTCCACATCAAAAACCTCGATGCCATAGACGAGGATGGAATCTATACTCCCGATGCCTCTATCAAAAACATGCGCCGAAATTTCACGACCAATAATCTTCCCCTTCTGCAAGAACTTAATCCGTACGATGGGGCCGAAGAGTTCCATCCTGTCAGCGAGGAAGGCGCATCCTATGATCTAATTGCGCCTTACGATGGTTTCGATACACCGCTCCATAAACTGGAGCGCTTATCAGATGTGATGTTTGGCGCTGAACACATGCTTTCTATACTCGAAAACCCTCAGTATTTGACTCGGTTTCGAGAGTTTCTGATCGAGGAACGCCCGCGCTCGATCTCTACACTGTCATATTATCTGACTGCGGTGAAAGCGCTCAAATCAATCGAGTACGCCAATGCGCTAGTTCGCATGGCAGTCGATGTTCCACCACCTGCTGTCCAGTTAATCCAGGATGGAAATGACCGTGTCGGAGTCACAATCAATAAACTCCTAGAGCAAAGGGTTCGTGATGGACTCAAGGCATTGACAGCGGAAGAATTGCCGGCTTTCATTACGTCGCGATGTATTACTATCACCAGCAAGATCGTCGAAGAGCGTGTTCGCGGCACGCTGCCATTGAAGTTTCGAGATACATCTAATGCTTTGGCTGAAGTTTTTTGTCTGACGGACCCATCTCGGCCTGATAACCCCATTATCTTCGCTTCAGAAGGTATGTATCCCAACCGATGTTCTTGCTTGCTATGGACGTTGACAGTATCAGAATTTCATCGCACAACCCAGTACGGCATGGACTATGTTCTTGGAAGAAACTGCCGCTTCCTTCAGGGACCAAAGACAAACCCAAACAGTACACGGCGTCTTCGAGACGCTATCAAAGAATGTAGACATCATTCTGAGTTGTTTCTGAACTAGTATATCACCCTCATCTACAGCAAGCTCGACCACCTTACTTACATTGATACAGTCGCCGAGACGGCTCTCCATTCATGAACTTACTTCAATGTGCACCCCTCTGCGACAGCCAGGGTCGTGTGAAATATTTCATCGGCGCACAAATTGACGTCTCCGGCTTAGTATTAGAGGGAGCACAAATGGAGTCGTTGATTGAACTTAAATTCCGCTATCGTGATCCGGAGGAAGAAAGCGTATCTGAAAAACCTGAGCCAGACGAAAAAGATGCATTCCAAGAACTGTGCGAACTATTTAGTCCACGAGAATTGGTTTCCGTCCAAGAACATGGCGGTGATCTGTACAAGCCCACGAATGCGAAAAACAAAGCCAGCATGCGCCACCGAACGTGGGTACGGGGCTCAATGGATAGTGAGAAGGAAGCCATTCGACTACGTGATATGAAATCACCCTACTTGCGTGGGTCACTGATAGGAGTTTATGAGAATGTAAGTTCTGTTCCAATATTTGACGGTTACGGTTGATCTCCAGAGCTGATCCATAGCCACAGTATCTTCTCATTAGGCCCTACCCATCTCTTCGCATCCTGTTTACGTCTCCGTCGCTCCAGATTCCGGGTATGCTCCAGTCTTCTTTCCTTTCACGGATCGGAAGTCCCCCTTCGGTCGTTGATGAACTGGTAGAGGCGATCCAGCAAGGCCGTAGTGTTACGGCACGTATCAAATGGGTCACACGCACCAATTCTGAAGGTCGAAACCGCTGGATTCACTGTACACCTCTCTATGCCTCGAATGGGCAAGTAGGTGTATGGATGGTGCTAGTCGTCGATGACGACGAAGAGGAGCAGATAATTCACTGGAGAAGCTAACCTTTGAAGAGCATTTGAATGCATGATGGATAGATGCATATGTGAATTCGACGTCTTTCAACATAGAACATAGTTATACAAAAGCCCAGCAACCTAATCATGATGTACCATTCCAAGTTCTTGCAATGTTCTGCGGCACGTAAGTAGCTATAGTTGAAAAATCAATACCTGGCTATATACCGACCAGAGGTTTCAGAACAAGTACCTACGTGACGCGCGTAAAAAGCTGAGGGGTGATCGGTGAGGAAATACGTCAACCTTGGAAATCTTGAGCTAGAACTGATCAATAACAACCTTCCAGTCCTCCAAGCAATAGAAGCAATCCTGGAAGAGATGACATGTCGCTCGAAGGCTCTATAAAGCTCCTTTTGAATGGAAAAATAGCCTAGCTAATCCTTGCGATAGTCCAACGAGCATCCTATCCAAGTATATTCTGTGATAGGGTCAATCATAGTAGCGACAGCGGCAATCGATTACGCAAGGACAGGCTTAGCCATGCTTTTCGGTCCAAATCACTCCATGGACACAGCTTCAGCTCTTTCAACCTTTGCCTTCAATGTGGGAGGGAGTCGCCATATTTGTCACACTAGTCCTGCCTCTTCAATCGCCATCAGATTAACTTTCTATGCTCTCTAACTTCTTAGCTTTGTGCTTCTCCAAGCAGACTACTTTCAAAGAGACAAGGCTTCTAGAGAGATGGCTGACAAACTGCGCGTGGTGTACTTGAGTACTGCAACTCTCTGTATATGTATGGATTCCCATACATAAGCAGTATCAAATGGATGAAAAGATAGTCTTGTCAAGTCTATACAAGAAAAGTTCGTATGAAAATTTGAAAATAGTATTCAGATCATCAGTCATCAATTGGGTCGAGACCCCAGCCTCGAACACGACGGAAAACATAAGCCCGTTCATTGCGAAGTGGGAACGCACCCCAGTCATCAGTGAGCTTGTTGTAGCTCCAAAAGCCTTTCCAGACCAATTTCGTGTTTCTGGACGGGTTCGCAAGCGACTTGGAAGCACTCGGAGAGCGCAGGGAAAGATGCATTAAGTTGGTGTACCTAGAGTCCACACCTTCTGTCTCCACGACGAGGTCTCGTGGGTCAACGGAATGTTGCTGCGTTGAGGTCAATTCGGTAATCTGTTCGTTGTCGGAAGTCTCTGGGGGAACGGGTGAAGTGAGATGCCAGTGCCCACGAAGGCCGTATTTCAGAGACTGCATGGCGATGGTTGGCACATATTCAGTAGTTCCAGCTGTCCCAACTGATGATTCACCGTGATCGTGGGCCGAACGATGTTTCTTGGTGGCCCGCGCAGCCATAATGTTTTCCTTACTGATATACGGTACGACATCGACTGGCTCGGTAGTAGTCAATAAAGAGACCACAGAGCCATCCGGGTAAAATCGTAGAAAGCGATAGTAGGTCACAATGTGGATCGGGTTGTTCCACGATACGCTTTGAAAGGCGGAAACAGCACCAGGTCGAGTGTAGTTAACAGTGCTAATATAGATACCAGTAAAGCGAATTCGAGGATAAGACTGAAAGACCTGGCTCCATGATAACAAGGGCTTGGGGATTTCCACCGGAGCATCAATCGGAAACGGGGTGTAGCGTTTACCACTGAGTGTATAAACCGTCTGTCCAAGGTTGTCGCACGCAAATTCGTAATGCATTCCCTGGAATCCAAATTCTCGTGTTTGGCATATTCGTCGCCAGATGTGTTGTTCATGTGCAAAATGATAGGCTAGTTTCTTACACACTAAAGCCATTCGACCAAAATTCGCAGGATCTCGTAGTGCAACATGGCGCAAAATCTCCACTAATACTTCTGAGGGGACCTTCGCAATGGGGCATGGTGGGGGTGGTGTATTCTCGATCACCGGCTCGGCCTGTGGAATCGGCAGATTGACGAAGGATTCGATCAGCTCCGAGGTTAATAGGGTCACCGGCTCAGCATCAGGTGCTGGAGCAGCGGTCGACTCGGGCTCAAGTGCGCTGGGCTTAGGCTGAGCGGGCTTATTACCCCATACATGGGCAAAGTGTTTGTCGCGATAGGTTTTGTCTACACTCGCGTCCAGCTTCAAGCCAGTGTTAGAGAATATCTTACGCACTGGCGATCTACACTCACCCTGTAAGCCTTGCGGTAGTGTTGTAGACTGTCCCCCAAGTTTCCTGCAGCTTCTTTCTCAACAGCCCGTTCAAAGTGTTCCAAAGCCGAGTTGGGTTCATGGTGTGCCCGCCGAGTAAACCCATCCTCTTCATGCCCATGCTCTGATTCAATCTGAAGATGTTCAAGCAGCTGCGGTAGCTCCCCAACCTGCTGCGATAGCTCCTTTCGGGCAAGTGGCGCCTCATTGTCAAACAACGCCGGGGAGGGCCCCTCCGCTTCGTGATCTTTTCGGCTGGACGCCTCGTGGTGGGTTGGTGTAAATTGAGAGGGCCGTGGAGCTGTGGTCCTTTGTTGAGGAGGAGCTCTGTGAGTAGATCTGTGAGCAACCTCCTCTCTCCACTCGCGGCGGAACTTTTCTAAATCGGCGTTGTCTTCCATGGCGGGGGGAGATGAATGTCCGGTCTCGGAGATCAAATAGATTGATAAGAATGCCGAGGATCCACTGGTTTACTTCAAGCTCAGACCGGTAAAGAGGGAAAAAAAATAAAAGCTATACAAGCAGGAGAAAGAGTGCCATTGATTGTCGGTGGTTGAATCTCCGAGGTTCTTGAAGAGTGAAAAAAGAAGACCGCCTTATCTCCGACCAACGCGCCACGGCCCGCAAAACCCCGAATCAAATAATCTAGTGACGCATCTTTTCTTTAGTTCTCCGAACTGACCTTCAACAACCAGCTTCGCCAAACCATAAAAGGCTGTGGTTTATCAGTTGAATGCCATTTACTCTACATTTCCCTGCGACTTCGATCCATCCAGAATCGCCTGGATCTGAATTCGCGACCGACATCGACTCCTCACTGGAGGCGAAATGGACATCACTTTTTGACAATTCTACAATAATGGCGCAAGCTGGAACGGACACACCCTCCACGGCTAGCTCTACTCCTGCTACCAGTGATATCTCCATCGGACAACGAATGATATCTGCGACAGCTGGCAACATCTTCACCGGGTTGCTTGGTAAGTATGATGACATCAAGGATCAGAATATACGCTCATTCTCAGCAGTTACTCCCCTAGATGTTGTTCGAGTTCGCCTCCAATCTCAGAACACTCTCAATGCTTCGCAATATACCTCTCACACCACCCATACCCTGAAGAACCTCCCGCCGAACCTAGGAATCACGGCGTGTTGTCGTGAGGTATTTTGGGTGGGAGATAATGTACAAATGTGTATGATGGGCCCCCAATCCGAAGCAATTGGGGCACAGGCACGCCCAGCGATAGACTGTGCCGTCGAAGAATCACAGCGACGGACCTTCACATCGACCATTGACGGGCTAAGGAAGATTGCTCGAAATGAAGGATTCCGGACGCTGTGGCGAGGTCTCAGTCCGACTTTGATGATGGGTGTGCCGGCCAATATTATATATTTCGCCGGCTACGACTGGATGCGTACCGATGATCGGAGTCTGGTGAAACACCATGTTCCCGATGCATATGCACCGTTCATAGCTGGTGCCATCGCGCGAACTGCGGCAGCGGCAGCGACGAGTCCAGTTGAGATGTTTCGGACTCGTCTCCAGGCCACTCCTGGCACCGGAGCGGGTCATTTCAAGGCCACTCTCCAGGAATTGTACAAAATGACGCAGGCGAAAGGATACACCTCCCTTTGGCGTGGTCTGTCACTTACGATGTGGCGCGACGTGCCATTTTCAGGTCTATACTGGTGGGGATATGAAAAGGTGAAGCATGGCCTTGAGACAGCACGTCAGAAAGCGCCCCATCTCTCCCATACCGACCCCGATCACTCCTCATCCGCCACAGCTTTCCTCGATAGCTTCATCGCCGGTGCATCCTCTGGAGCAGTGGCAGCATTTGTCACAACACCCTTTGATGTCGGCAAGACCAGACAACAAGTCTTCCGGCATATTGATGATCACATACCGGCCGGCAAGCCACAACCATCACTCCCGTTCAACAAAATAGTTCCCGAGAAACTCTCTCTTCCCAAATTCCTCCTGCATATCTTCCGCGAGGAAGGAACTGCGGGTCTTTTCAGTGGCTGGTCAGCACGCTGTCTCAAGGTAGCACCGGCCTGTGCCATTATGATCTCAACTTACGAACTCGGAAAGCGCATGGCAAGAGAGGTTAACGAGCGACGACACACAGAAAACTCTTGACCTCTCTTCCCTACCTTCTCTCTCTGTACTTATAATGCATGCGATCGTTCTCCGATCACCCCTCTTTCTTTCTCTCTCTCTCTCTCTCTCTCTCTCTCTCTCTCTCTCTCTCTCTCTCTCTCCTCTGATTATCTCTTTCTTGCTGGCTTCCTTGTTTGATGATTCCGCATCCACCGATCTATAGATCTTTGTATAATAGTGATCTCCTGTGGGACCTGTTTGGAGTGGATTGTTTGGATCAAAAGTACCTAGATGACCCACGTCTCTGTAGAATACGACTCTATGAATAATCTGCATAAAAACGCGGCTTCTTCCGCTCTTTACAACATTATTCACCCATTATTCACCCAGGTGAAGGTGCTTTGACTCACAGTTGGTGGCGTCGAGCGGGGCGATGAGTGCGCCCGGTGCCTCGTATGTATGGGGTGAGGCTGAATTTCCCCAACTTAAGAAAGTAGGTACTACCTTATAACCTTGCTCTTCAGTCTGAGTTTGTCATTTCAGAACCTTCAACTACAGAAAAATATAATGTTTACAATAAAATATGCAGCCACCGCCGTTGCCCTCGAACAGTGAGCCCACCCGGTCTTGGTTTGATAAACTCGTGAATCCAGTGAAACATACAACCGTGGAGTAAGTGGGTCTGATAGCCATAAAGAGAAGTTAGAGTTGACAACGAACTCCACTGCAGCATTGTTGCTATACCCCCCATAGGTACAAACCCTCGGACGGTCTGGGCGATAGGACGGCCAGGGTCCTCTTGGCTGGAGCATGGGCTACTAAGGAATATACCGGCAGCGCAAATACATTTGTACAACTACGGTACACTGTATGAAGCGGACACCATTGAAAAGCTGGGTCGACAGCTTTTTGAACGGCTAACAAAGCCGGAAAAAAGAAGTCGGCGTCCTGTCTTCTTTATTTGCCATAGCACAGGTGGCCTCGTGGCCAAGGCGTGTTTGGCCTTCGCATCGCGGACCGAGCCGAACCAACTTTTGAGCAACTGTTATGGTATCGCCTTTTTTGCGACACCCCACCAAGGCTCCAGCTACTTGTCAGCCGATGAATATATGCTAAGTATTCGTGATCTATTCAAACTTGAGCACGATATACCGGCTACACTCCGTGAACAATTGCGGCCCCGACAGCAGTATCTGTGGAATCTCTCTAATCAGTTTAAGTGGCTGTCGTCGGATATGAAAGTATGGTCCTACCTTGAGACCATTGACTCGATATTCCATATCGTTGATCCAGAGACAAACAATAAGATAGAGTTCCGCGCTCCCCTCACTTCAATACGCTCCGGATTACTGGATATTGAACATGAAAAGGAAATCCCAATGGCTACAGACCACATGGGAACGGCTCGCTTTCAAGGCCTGAATTTACCCCTGAAACGCTTCTTGGAGGAGTTGAAAGATGCTGTCAGTAATGCTGTTGATTTGTCTGCGCACAGCCATACAGAATTAAATGTGGAAAGGGAAGTTAAGGTGCAAATCAACGGCTTCTTCGAAGATCCCTCTCTAGGCGTCAGTGACGAAAGTCCGCTGAAAATGTGGTCAACAAATGTATCTCTCGAAGAGTACCTCTCTCGAGGCCCAGCAGCGTGTCTTCGAGATCGGCTGAAGCGAGACTTTTCTGGTGAAGTCGATGATTCTTCTATCAGTAGTTTTGACAGTCCGCGCCCCTTACAACATTCAATTCCACGAACAGGGCGACCTGACGTTAACAACCATGACAAAAGCGACCCTCATCATCATCATCATCATCATCATCATCATCATCATCATCATCATCGTATTGATGAAAACCAAGAACCTTCACAGCTATCCCTGCAGCATAACCAAAGCTTCACAGATCCAGATTATCAATCGCCAACTATCCATATCACAGAGGCAACCGGTGATGGATATTTTGGTAGGGTACCTAGCGAGAGTCCCCCTCCTCCAGTGGGCCGGAGAAGGGGTGCATATAACCCGAAAGATATTGGACTAACTTCGCTGGGAGCTCATAATGGTAACGCCCCAGAAAGAGCTTTTCGAAGGCCGAGCTCACCCGCAGTATCGTAAGGAATACTGGCTATAGTTATTCAATAGAAAATATGCTCACCATCGTGACAGTGATACCCCATCTTCACCTCGAAACTCCGATCATCTGACGATTCCTGTATTTACACGAGATCGTGCCTATCAAAACGGAAGTGCATCAGAAACTCCACGGGCTGTCCCGGGCCTTAGTCGACCAGAGCCTGATACCCAAAAATTATTATGGATCCACGTTCCTTATAATCATACTGGCTGGGTCTCACGAGTGATTCGAAGAGCGTGTCAAGACCGAAACGATACAAACTTGTGAGCATCTTTGGGGCTATTTGAATAATAGAAACTGAAGTGATTATCTAGCATGAGGAGATTTATCAACGATGAGAATTGGTATCTTAATCTCAATAGGGCTCGGCATCTAGAGCCACACGCTCGGTTTGTAAAGCCTGGGTGTATTCACTCCCGTCGAAATGATAACTCGTTTACAAAACTCGGCTCTGCGGAAGATCCTCAACTCGCCCTTTATGTGAGTATATTCTGAGTTCTTGTGAAACAAGAAATATTGCTTATCTTTCAAATAGGTCCCATACGTATGTTATTATCAAATTAAGCAACTGAAGGAGGATCAATTAACCAGTCATTTAGCTTCATTGGGATACTTACCGGAATCTAATTCAACGTCGCAAAGTAATTGAAGACCGACTACGCCAGGGCCGGTCCCATCCAGTTCCAAATCGCATCTTTAACTCAAGTTTTGTGGAAGCCAAGTTAATCTGGCAATATCTAGGTTGTGAGCCTCCCGTTCACTTCAGGCGCACCCTAGATCAATATGGATACCCGAATCTCCGTTCAACAGTCGCTCGAGATGATGATCAGATGTTATGGAAGCGTACGCGCAGGCCAGCATTTCTCGACACCCAACTAAAGGAATATCTCGATGCAAAAGGCGATGACCCGGACTATTCAGACCCACCTGAGTTCATGGATGGTAATGTGCTCATGGTCGATCAACTCTGGCTGTGGATCGTTGACCAAAAGACCATTGTTACCTTTTTCCCGAAGCAGGAAGCTACGACATCTGAGGGTGTGCTTTTCGAACAGTCTAATTTGCATAGTAGCATATATAACGAGCTGAACGGTGACCTTGCTCGGAGATTTGAGACAGCTGGAGATCTTGCGGCTCTTATTATGCTACATGCCGTCACGGTCCTCCTCGATAAGACATTGAATCATGATTTGCAAGTTCTTCGTATCTTTGAAGAATCTATAAGTATTCTGGTAAGCTTCATCCCAACACTATATCTCACAAGATAAAACCTTCCGAAGTGGAATATTGACTAACTCACCTTTGAAGACTGAATCCCTAACCAAATCATTCAAACGATTCCGTAACCGCGGCTTCTCAATTCGCCCAGTCAATCAAAATCGCACAGCAAATGGCAAGACCATGAACAGTGAACAACGCGATTATCGGGAGCACCAGATAGCCCGGAGAAACCGGGATGACCTCTCCGTTCTACTTGAGCTCCGTGATATCGAAGATGAGCTGTCCACCATACTTAGGCTTCTCGATCAGCAAAACACTGTCGTCGAAGAGATGATGAGGTATTTCGAGGGACCAGGATGTGGCAAGGTATTTTTAGACAAGGCTCAAGAAAGTATCAACAAGTATCGAACTCAGATTGGGGAAATGAAAGATAATAGTCACACTGCTCAGAAAGCTGTAAGTTTTTTTCCTTCTCCTTTCAATCTACCATCACTGGACCCTTTTTAATTAATATCTCGGGATCAGGTGGAAACAATACTTGATCTGAAGCAGAAACAAGCAAATGTTGATGAAGCAAAGATGGCTCGATGGCAAGCAGAGGTTACCCAAAACCAATCACGCTCAGTGATGGTCTTCACCATCTTCACCGTAATGTAAGCCCCCAGATTGGCGTGGCTGCGTATTCCCACATTGACTAACTTCCAAAGCTTCCTCCCCTTATCATTCTTCACATCACTTTTCGGCATGAACGCCCGAGAATGGAGCGGCGAACCGCCAAATCTATCACTGCGAACGATATTCGCGATAGCAGGTAAGGAAAAACTGCTCGTCACATCACCCCCTTCAAAAACTTCGATACTAACATACTATCAGCCCCTGCCTCCTTCGCTATAATCTTCTTCGCCCTCCTGATAGCCTTCAGTGAAACCCTCCGCGAAGCAGTAACAAAATCCCACAAGATCGGATCAGGATTCATGAAAGAGTTCATATTCAAGCCCATTGGAAGAATTTTACACTGGGATTCTTTCAAGGAAAGATTACCTACTTTGGATGTACCAGAAGACTCGGCCATGCGCCAGAAGTTAGATCATTGGCTCGGCTACTTGGAAAATGAGACAAAGTTTGAGAAGGAGGATTTCTGGCAGAGGAGGCATGGGAAGGGTCTTCTTTTTGAAACTGAGAGGAGAAATCAAGACAGAAGAGTTCAAGGTGCTGAAGCTGGGAGGTTTTCTGAAGGAAGACCAAGGAGGAGGAGTGTGTCTAACAGGTCTTTTCTCTCTGTTTAGGTTATTGTTCTATTTTCCATATCTAGTTACCTTAATAGATAATGTCTGTAGTAATTTATACAAGTCACTTTTCAGCGTCTAGAATTTTATCCGTAGTCTTTATTAGAACCCACCTAGGCAGCTTCCAAGGCTCTAAATAAAAAATGAGTATTGTATGAATAGTAAATATACCTATCAGGACTATAATATCACGTGAAAACCATACGTCCATGGATATATCTTTGATGAAGGGTAACATGAATTGATTCGTTTAGATAAATAGATGATGAATACTCCATATGTATGCTGCTTCGTATTCTGTAGCAAAGGAGAAATAGATAAAGAAAGCCAAAAACACCTGCCATGTATTTGTGAGTGGCTTGACATAACTACATTTATGAAATGCAAACCCTTGAAAACTCCGCCTGTGAATGAAAGCAATGATGTAGGTGCAGCAGGAGCAAAAGGCTGGGACTGAAGAATATAAGGGACAGAACTCCTACAGCAAACTTGTTTGCGTTGATTTGAAAAGGGACTCCGTCATAAAGAAATTGGGACAGCTACTGAGCTCGAGGGATCATGGTTGGGATCGAAAGTCGGTAATCGATGATCGATTATTGGGATAGATGGAATAAATGGTGTGGCATGAGATAAATGGTCTCTGGTCTCGGTTCGTTTCAAGGTGCGACGACGGCCAGTGGTGAGCTGTTCAAGGCAGCGTACTTCAATATGGTTTCCATCATCAGATTCGGGTTCAATGGCTTCGACACATAATCATCCATTCCACATTCAATGCATTTCTCTCGGTCTCCGAGCATCGCGTGCGCAGTGAGGGCCACAATAGGTGTTCGTGGTAGACCCTGAGCCTTCTCGTACTGGCGGATGTTGGTCGTTGCCTCAAATCCACCCATCACAGGCATCTGAATATCCATGAGGATGACGTCGTACCGGTGACGCTTGACCTCTTTCAAGGCTTGCAGACCATTGCCCACGACAGTCACCGCATGTTTGCCTTTTTCAAGAATACGCACGGCTACCTTGACGTTGACATCGTTGTCTTCCGCTAGCAGGATAGATAACGGGCGATCATTTCCTGATTGGGTGTGAATCGTTCGGCTCCCTAAGGCGGGGAAAATACCATTCCAGAGATCGATGGTTCGACAGGGAGTCGTGATGTATGATGTAATTCCCAGAGCTCCAGCCGTCTTCATTGATAGGGACAGTTCCGATACCACCATTACTAACGGAATGGTTGAGAATCCACTATAGGAACGGAGTTTCACCGCAGTACCCATACTCATAACGAGGATTGCAGCAAATGCAAAACAAAGTTCCGGCTTGCAATGGTTCAGTGTGAGTTCCTCATCGGTCATGACCGTCACTTTCAGACCGAGTTCTCGTAACATAGGCACGATAGGGAGCTCGCCCGCATGTTTATCATCAATGAGCAGAATTTGGCGTACTCTGTAAGGAATAACTGCCTCTGAGACCCCTGGTGGGGGTTCACTAACTTTGAGTCGGCAAGTGAAAGTGAACTTGCTGCCTTGGCCCATGCTCGATGTGACCCAGATATCACCCCCCATGAGGGAAACAAGGCGCTTGGAAATTGCAAGTCCCAGGCCCGTTCCTCCGAATCGACGGGTCATCGACCCATCTGCCTGCTGGAACTTGTCGAAGATGAGCCCTAATTTACTTTCTTCGATGCCGATTCCTGGGTCTGACACTGAAAATTCGAACTTCGTTTCGTCTGCTGCGCCAGAACCGTCTTCAATGCTTTTGATCGTGACATGAACGTCGCCTCTGTCAGTAAACTTGATTGCATTTCCCACGAGATTGAAAATAACTTGGCGTAGTCGATATGCATCTCCAATCAGGAAATCTGGCACGTTTCCATCAACTGTATAAACCAGTCCAATTGCCTTTTCGCTCGTTTGGGCATCTAGGGCTTTCAGTACACTGAACACGGTGTTGCTAAGACTGAATGGTGTCTTTTCAATGATCATGTGGTTGGCCTCGATCTTCGATATGTCTAGAATGTCGTCGATGATGGTCAAGAGACTGATCGCAAGGTTATGGACCATACTTAGGGTCTCTCGAACAGATGCAGGCAGTTCATCTGTGTCCAGAGCAAGGGCTGAAAGCCCAATGATACCATTCATAGGGGTTCTAATTTCATGACTGGGACTTGTAAGCAAAAATCTTCTCTAGGCCGGTTGGGGTTAGCTGCGTACCTTGTATTGGCGAGGAACTCGGATTTGCTGCGGTTAGCTAGTTCTGCAGCTTCACGAGCGGCAGTATTACGCTGAATGCTCTCTCGCAAACTAGAGATCATTTTATTGATCTTTTGTTTCAAGTCATCCATCTCTCCTGATGCTGAGATGGTAATCAAGGATGTAAAGTCGCCGCTCACTGCTGCCTCCGAAATCTCCCCGAAGGCTCGAACTTGCGAGGTGAGGTTGTCTGCCATGGTATTGACATCTTCGCTGATGGATCGCCATATGCCGTGAGATCCTGATGTATTTGCCTGACCGCCGAGCTTACCACGCACGCCTACATCTCTTGCCACAATCTTCAATTCTGATGCAAATTGACCAAGGCCATCAACCATGCTATTGATCGTTTCTTTCAATGTCAACATCTCACCTTGCGCATGCACCTCGATCTTGGTACTCAGGTCTCCACGAGCGATTGCCTGAGTGACGTTGGAAATGCCCCGAACTTGCATTGTGAGATTTTGAGCCATTGTATTGACGTTGTCTGTGAGGTTCCGCCATTGACCCTCGACATTCTCGACTTGCGCTTGCCCGCCCAAGGTGCCGTCTGTTCCAACTTCGCGTGCTACCCTACTAACCTCGAACGCGAATTGATTAAGTCGGTCGACCATGGAATTAATCGTGAGCTTCAGGTCCAAGATTTCGCCCTTCACATCCGCAGTCACTTTCATAGTTAGATCGCCACGGGCAACGGCGGTCGTCACCTTGGCGATTTCACGGACTTGTTGTGTAAGATTGGAAGCCATTCGGTTGACGTTATCAGTCAGGTTCTTCCAGGTGCCCTCCACACCATGAACAACCGCTTGGCCACCGAGAGTACCGTCTGAGCCAACCTCTCGCGCCACCCTACTCACTTCAAAGGCAAATTCACGTAGTTGGTCGACCATAGAGTTGATGATATTTTTCAACAACAGGATCTCTCCTTTGCAGTCTGCTTGAACTTTGCGGGTCAAGTCTCCCTTGGCGACGGCCGTAGTAACAGTAGTGATGTCGCGAACCTGCGTAGTCAAGTTGTTTGCCATGGCGTTGACATTGACAGTCAGCTCCTCCCAGATACCTCGAATACCCTCAATCTTGGCCTGACCGCCGAGGACACCTTCAGTACCGACCTCTCGAGCAACTTTGGAAACTTCTTGACTGAATTCCTGCAGCTGATCCATCATGGTGTTGATAGTCTGTTTGAACGTCGCAATATCCGGTGACATCTCCAGTGGGTGCATGCGTGCACGCTGAGAAAGGTCTCCACGGGCGACTTGAGTAATAATCTCGCCAATCTCACGAAGTTCCTTTTGAAAAGCCTCGTTGATGTGGGTGTGCTTGCGCAGTTCTTTGCGGAGATGACCACATTCTCGTTCGATCTCGGCAATAGATGAATGAGCTTCGCGACACTGAATGAGCTCTTCGACAATCTGGGTGATGAATTCTCGAGGAACTGAAACCTCTGGGCTCTGTTGATGTTGAAGTGCCGCCCGTGCCTGGAATAGGTCCACATCGGCGGCCCGACTCATCTCCACAGCCATGACGGGCGGCATGGGGGTTTAAGAGTTATAATGCGTTTGTAGAAACGTGAAAATGTCAATCACACTAAATATTTAGTTAGAGATGGTCCGGTGTGGGGGAAATGGTACTTTGGTAGGATCTGAGAGGATCTTACCGTGTTGAAAGATCTTCGCCCCTGGTTGTTGATGACAGGTGCAGTAACCTTAAGATGTGTGCCCGTATACATGGAGTTCCACAAAAGGTTCTAAAGGTGTCCACTTTCAAGGGGAGTAGTTGGGCACAGTGACGGGAGAGGGGAGGCTAAAAAGAGGGAAAAAAGTTGGACTACGGATAAGAACTACAAGAGTAAATCTAGACAGGTCGACATGTCAACCGACACCCGACGCGGCCCAGTCCAGCCAGGTTAATTGGCCGACGGTTTTGACCAACCAAAAGCCACATTACGAATCCTTTGGAATGCCTCAGTTTTTGTTTAATTAGTTCGACTTCAATATTTAAGGAATTTAGAATATTTAGAGGATTTAAAGAATTTCAAGAATTTGAGAATAATTTCAACGTATCTGGTATGTGAATGTTGGTTATTTCATCTGTTTACTTCCTGTCAATGATCCTGATCATCTGGCTCCACCTCGAGGCCAAGGCGTTAAACTGTCGATTTGCAGAATTCCTGTACTTACTACTTTCTAGGTAAGCCGATCATTTTTCACTTCACATACTGACACCTGATCTGGTCCCTCTAATCTAAATCCAGAGTGATATATATCTCATGACCTTCCTCATGGCATAAGAAGGAGACCACTCATAAGGCCGCAGGATATATATAAGTATACAAGTATACAAAGTACAAGTATCCAAGTATCCAAGTATCTAAGTAGCTGCAGAACGCACGGATCGACCTAGCTGACCCACTCATATCCCGCATCAATATCCCCGTCCAATAGTAACTCTGAAAGAAGCTCATTTTGTCTACTACTTTGTACCTCGGTAGCCATAGAAGCCATATGGAATCAAAAAATCTTAGAACTATAGTCGATGAAAATGACATATGATACAGAGTTGCGCCGGAACCTTTTCGAGGAGGAGTGGAGAGGGAAATAACAAAAAAGAATACAGGTATGGGAAGTGAAAAATAGAATCAAGACATTACAAGATCTCAGGACCGTAAGGGAACATACGGCGACGCAAGAGATGCGCAAGGAAGTCAGTCATCAAGGGAGAGAAAGGGGTTTGGATGAGTGTGGAGTGGGATATGGTGCTTAGAACATGCCACCACCCATACCGCCCATACCACCCATGCCACCCATGCCACCGGGGGGACCGGCGGGGCCCTTCTCCTCAGGGGCATCGACAATGGCGACCTCAGTGGTACCGAGCAAGGAGGCAACACCGCTGGCGTCAATCAAAGCAGTGTGGACAACCTTGAGAGGGTCGACAATACCGGCATCGATCATGTCGACGAACTCACCCTTGGAGCTGTCAAAGCCACGGTTGAAGTCCTTGGCGAATTCGTCGGTGAGCTTGCCGACAATCACGCTGCCCTCAAGACCGGCGTTCTCGACAATAGTGCGAGCGGGTCGGGTGATAGCGCTCTTGATGATGCTGACACCGAGCTGCTGGTCGAAGTTGGAGGGCTTGACATCACCCAAGGCGTTGGCAGATGCCTTGAGCAGAGCAGTACCACCACCGGGCAGAATACCCTGCTCAACGGCAGCGCGGGTGGCGTTCAAGGCATCGACAACACGGTCCTTCTTCTCGCCGACCTCAACCTCGGAGGCACCGCCGACCTTGATGACGGCAACACCACCGGAGAGCTTGGCCAGGCGCTCCTGCAACTTCTCCTTCTCGTATTCGGAGGTACCGGGGTCAGCCATGACACCGCGGATCTGCTCGCAACGCTGAGCAATAGAGTCCTTGCTTCCCTCACCGTTGAGGATGATGGTATCCTCCTTGGTGATGGTGATAGAACCAGTAGTGCCGAGCATATCAGGAGTAAGCTTCTCGAGCTTGATGTCGAGCTCATCGGTGAAGACTGTACCGTTGGTGAGCACGGCAAGATCACCAAGGATGCTCTTGCGGTTGTCACCGAAGCCGGGAGCCTTGACGGCGGCAACTTGGAGCTGGCCACGCAGCTTGTTCAAGATGCAGACGGCGAGAGCCTCACCCTCAATGTCCTCGGCAATGATAACCAATGGGCGGCGGAGAGTGGTAGAGGCCTCAAGGGCAGGGATAATGTCCTGAACAGCAGAGATCTTCTTCTCAGAGAGCAGGATCAAGGGCTTCTCGAACTCGACCTTCTGGGACTTGGGGTCGGTAATGAAGTAGGGGGAGGTGTAGCCACGGTCGAATCGCATACCCTCAGTAACCTCGAGCTCGTCCTCCAGAGTCTTACCCTCCTTAACAGTAATAACACCCTCCTTGCCAACACGCTCCATGGCGGTGGAGATAAGCTTGCCGACGTGGGTGTCTCCGTTGGCGGAGATGGTAGCGACCTGAGCAATTTCCTCGCCGGTGGTGATAGGGCGCTTGTTCTCCTGCAGATAGATCAAAACGGCATCAACAGCAGCCTGGATACCGCGGCGTAGATCCATGGGGTTGCAGCCAGCAGCAACGTTCTTGACAGTCTCGGAGAAGATGGCACGGGCCAGAACGGTAGCGGTAGTGGTACCGTCACCGGCGAGCTCGTTGGTTTTGGAGGCGACGTCCTGGAGGAGGCGGGCACCGAGGTTCTCAAACTTGTCCTGTAGCTGGATAGCCTTGGCGACGGTAACACCATCTTCGGCATGTTAGCTATTTTAGCCTAGAAACACATCATGGTCAGAACATACCTTTGGTGATCTTAGGGGAGCCGTAGGAGGACTCGATCAGGACATTGCGACCCTTGGGACCCAGAGTAGAGGTAACAGCCTTGGCCAGAGTGTCAACACCCTTGAGGAGGCTGGCACGAGCCTCAACACCGAACTTGATTTCCTGTTGACGCTCAGTCAGTATTCACAAGATCAACGCCGGAATGGACGGGAAGTAGAGCCGACGAGAGCCAGATGCGAATGGACATAGTTCTTTCATATCACGCACCTTGTGGGCAAACCGCTGCTGTTGAAGGTTCAAGCTGGAGCGAGAGAAAGGGGCACGCTTGGAAGCGGCCGACAGGACAGATGTCCGGGAAGAGAGCGCGCGCTGCATGGCTCAAGAAAACAAAGCACTGTAATGAAATAAACTCAATTGATGGAGTGTTAAAAAAAGTGCACTCCAAGAGAGAACTTGGAATTGAACACACAGGAGGAGGATGGAAAAGATGGAGAAGGTAGAAAAGCTGGGAAATGAAGCCAAAGTCTCGAAAATTTTCCAAGCGTTTCTTCCCCATCCCCAGAAGCTTGGCGGCAGAAACAGCTAGAAGGTCACGTGAGTATATCTCGAGGGATAACTACTTGGCATCTTAGTCATGATCAGCAAGCATTTGGTTAACTCACTAGTTATCATGAAGGCTTTTATCCACTGATATTTACCGCGGGAGGTCGGCTAGCTCGTTGTGTGGTATTTATGGCTAGCAATGCCATCTATGGACATTAGATGATTCGATATAATACGACCAACCCAGTGGATTCGTCAGCCATGCCACCTATCCGTGTAACTGACTAACTAGTTATTTATATTTATGGCTCACCGATCCCAGTAGTAGGTTAATTTGGACATCAAACCAGTTTCGACATATAATAAAGTGTGAGACCGGCGTCGGATTACATGGAAGGCTATTCAATATTCCCGTCTATGACAATATCACCATCAGACTTAGCCGGCTTTTACGCGTATCAAGTGTATTCCCATAGAATGCGTACCAGGAAAATACCCAGAAGGCCCTTTCGATTATTTAACACATATTGGAATCGATTTTTAGGGGTTCTCGATGTAAAATCCGGGCTTGATCAGTAGAGGGTTAACACAAGTATCGATTCGAGGAAGTTATGCAGCAGTGAATGATACACCGATATAAGCTCAGCACAGCCAATATTACCAGTTCATTTTAGTGGATGATACACCCTCCCGACTTTGAATTCCGTGGTTTCCAGGGAGCTGCCATGCAAGCCGTCCATAGTGTCGCTAGCCTAGTCTTAGCCATTATGCCCACTAGCGGCGGCAAAAACATTTCATGTTACCCGCATATATTAGTGGGGATTAAAAGTGGTTGTGGTGCCATGTAAAGTGGGTAAAATCAGAAAGAGAGGATATAAAGAAGTGAGGGAGGTAGATATTAAGAAGAGATAGAGGAGAAGTGGGAATTATAAGTGTAAGGGTGTGGGAGGGAGATTTAAGAAATGGATAGAGAACTATAAGAAGAATAATGGTAAGAGAAGTATAAAGAAAAGATGAGGGATAAAGTAAGGGAGAGGGAAGAGAGGAAGGATACCTGGGTAAGGAAATACAAATGAGGAGATAAAAAGGTAGAGAAGAAGAGAAAATGGAGAGAAGAGAAAGAATGCGAAAGGATGAGGGAAGTGGGAGAGATTATAGTGTAAGTGAGAAGGTGTAAGGAATGTAATATGAAAGCTAAAAGGGGGATGAAGAAAAAAGATTTAAGGAGTGTAGATGATAAAAAGTCAAATATAGAGAGTTATGGATAAGATGTGAGATATAAAAGTGAGTTTTGATGGTAAGGTGTGAGAATGTAGATGGATTTTGAGGCATGAGTATAAATAAGGTATTGGAGAGAGTTATAATGTGTTCAGAAAAGAGAAAGAGGTGGGAGGGTAAATGAAGGAAGAGATTTCAAGGATTAAGGGTAAATTATGAGATATAATGTGTGAGAGTGAAATGCTGAGGGTTAGGGTGGGTTATGAGGGTAAGACAAAGACAGGAAAAGGGAAAAAAATTTAAGTAAGAGACGTGGGATAGAAAAGATATGAAGTATTATGAAGGAAGTTGAGAGATATGTAAGATATGAAAGTTGAGAGTAAGGAGTTGCCAAAGTAGCTTTATACGAAGGATTGAAATGAGAAGGTATGAGGGGGATTCATGATTTATGACTATGAGAGAGGAAAAGGAATGAAGGGAGATGTGATGAAGGGTTAGATGTCAGATATTATGAGGCAAAGGGAATTAGTTAATAGAGAAATTTAAGAGAGGTGTGTGGGAGAGGAAAGGTTTAAAGAACTGACGAGCATTAATGGATCTAGACCTTGATATCTCCATTTAGGAAAAATATCATATAATGTCAAATCAGCCTGAGAATTTTCTTTCTAACTGCCGAAGTATAAGTTATCTTTGAGAAACAAGCTTAACTAAATCCACAAAAGGAAAATAATTTAAGTAGTATTCAAGATAAGATAAAGAAGAATACAATGACAAATGTTACTTTGACTTGAATAATCTTTTTTCTAAAAAGATATTCCCAGATTCCAAGTACGAGTTCGAAATAAATAACAATAGGGCTTGTTGATTGCTGTTCGGGTCAGGTCATGTGACCAATCGGAACATTTTAAGTCCGAGTTTTCATCTGCCACTTTCTTCTTTCTACACCTCCTTCCCTTCATACCGCTTTCTCTACCGCCCTCACTTTTGTGAACAATGGAACGGAATAACTTAACTCCGAGTTTCCATCTGCCCACCTTTTCACCGCCCTATCTACCGCTCTCACGTCATGTATAGTTGAAGATGCCTGCTATACACTGAGATGAGTTTTGATGAAATATGCTAATGGGATCAGTTTACTTTGGAATCCAACTCCATTTATGATTTTTGGAACCTAATATAATATTCATGATTGCTAACTCGCTAAATTCAAAAAGTATCTTGCCGTTCGACTGTTGAATTGAGGTAAGCACAGAACAACTGCCAATCTCATATTCATGTTGAATGAATATTGGATTTGCCAGGGACTGTATGCTTCACTGCTCAGTCTCTGGGCCCGCATAAAAAAAGCAAAAAAGCAAATTCATCACGCATTCGTCGCCATGTCATCACGCCTCACCACACCAGGCACCTTTCTCATGGACACTCCTTTTCAATTCCCATCCCATTTGGTATGTTGAATTTCAGCTAACGTTTCTCACAGGGCCAGATCCACTCGGGAGGATCGGGGTACTGAATTTCATATCTATAGAGTGCCTCATCGAAGATGTTGGATTCAAGAACGTTGGATTCAGGCAAATCGGGGAGACTACTGCGGTGCTGTTCATTTGCACCGTTCTCCACCGTGCCCCCTTCAGGAATGTCCGACTTCAGCACCAAATCACCCGGGGAAATGGTAAGATCTCCCCTGGCTGGTGAGAAGCCGTTATATTCGGGCTGAAACAGCCGTGGGTCCACGTTATCGGGCACCCACATACCAGCTACGGTGCTGGCTTCGGGGGCGAAAATAACGGGAGTAGGAGCGGAAATGGGACGTTCAAAGAAGGCGATAAAGCCTTGACTCTCGGCGACATTAGGATTGCCTCCAACTTCATCAGCAGACCACGAATTGTTACCATTGGCAAAAGGATTGAGGCCATCGATGAAAGGATGCGGTTCATTTGAGACTTCGTTGCGAACATTCAAAGGAAGGTTTCGAGCATCAACGCTGCAGTATTCAGGGTCCACGGAACGGTATCCAGCGTCAGCGACAGAGGTTCCCTGATCGAAGGAAGTGGAGCAGCTAGTCTTGGCAGCATATGCAGAACGGTAACGGAGGACAATGATCTTGCTAGGCTTGGGCTTGGACTCTTCAGCCTCGGGCTCTTCATTCGAAACCTCCTCTTCATACACCGACTCGTCCTCAGATCCATCAAAACGCGAATCGTCTTCCGACGTGACTTCATCAGCGGTGCCATCTGCGTTCTCATCGACGTTGTACTTTGAGGCACGACGACCTTGTAATTGACGTTGATTACCATGACGATTGGGGCGCTTAGTGCGCTTAACAACCTTTCGTTCCTTGAGTGCGACCTTGCGCTTCTTGTGGGCATGATCCGAGTCGTTCATTTCACTGTCGGCGCTGTCATAATCATTACCTGGTATAATCTGGTTCGCATCATGGATCTTGGGCTGGCCGCTCCGCTTTCGCGAACGACGAATGGGGGGTGGCACTGGCAGCCCCTTGGACTCGCGAATCTTATAGAGCTTTGCAAGGTGCTGAGTGATCGAACCCTCGGTGAAAAGGTCCTCTCCCATTGCACCCATGATCGCGGCGATTTCTACCCATGGAAGCTTCATGCCCATCTGGTTGCAAGCGTAATGGATTGCGAGCAGGAGCTGCGTATCGATGTCGACTATTCAAATTAGCATATGCAATGATCTCAATCAAAAGAGTTTCACTTACGGGACCAGCGAATAAGCTTGCGCGAGCCTTTGGGGCTTTGCTTGCGAGGAACCATGATGAGAATGGCGATGTAACTGAAAGTTTTCTGCTGTGTTCAGAGATGCTGTGTTCAGAGATGAAGTCAGTGAACAGCTTCAAGGTGCCAAAAGATGTGAACCCTGCCAAATCTGGACAGCAACATGTGAGGAGAGCTAGATGAAGCATTCACCCTACAGGAATATTCTCGATGAAACTATTCACGTGATAGATGGTGTCTTTCCTTTTCAAATCGGAAATAGGACTGGGATCAATGGAATTCAATCAGCAACATACCGAATCAATAAGGTTGTGATTGATTTTATAATCAAGAGTGAAGTGCCTTCGGTGAAGCTGAAGATTGGAAACCAAAGTGAGATTTTAATAGAAAGAGAGAAATGAAGGGAAGAAGAAGTTGAGATTGGTAGATATTCCCTTTTTTGGGAGACATCTGGGGGACACCTGGGGTGACGCCTGGGATGATGAAATTTTCCTCAGGTAGGCGCTACACTGGAAGTGAGAGTGAATGCTCATCTGGAATTACATCGGACATTCACTTTCAACTTACTCAACTACGCGCAACCGCATTTACTCCAAAAATATGCCATTGCTATACCAGGCAGGGAAAACGATGCTTAAGAGAAAAATCGCTCGTCTTGTCAAATCCGAACCTCTGGCCTCTGAAGAGTATGAACTCGATTAAGAGCTCATAATATTCAACCTTTCCGTATTATTCACCTGCGTTTACATTGTGGTTCACCTGATTCCATCTTCAATCCTTCCATCTCCAATCCTTCCATCCATCGCTTCCAACTCAACCGATTCGTCAATTGTGCAAGTCCTTCTATTATTGGAAATCCCTTTGCCAATGGTCAAACCAGTGCATCTTTACGAGAGCCAGGAGTGCACACATTCATATCTACCCGCTAATTCCCCTGAAGCCAGCACTGAAGCTGGGTGTTGGTTCCCGATAACGTGGATCTATGACCGCTTCAGCCCCAGTATCACGACTTTTCACCAGTCATCGGATATCTGACCATTTCCCCGGGCCACATGATAATGAAGGAGACTAAATTTCTACAGGGGACACGATGGAGGATGATTCAAACGAACAGATCTGTGGTTGGTGCTGACGCAGCTCATAGAGAAACCCACACTATGCAGTGGTAAATTCATAGCCTAGGTTTTTCTGCCGTGTCTCTTGCAAGTCATATATTGCGCTAATTTTTATTGAATATAGTGCCCGTTTTTGAGCTTGATTCAGCAGAAAGCTGCTTCAATCCATTGTTACAAACTGCCAGGACAAGACGGCGACGGGTTATTATCAAAAGTTCGTCGTGCGAGTTTTAAGTTTCCTCGTCAACTTCTTGACGGAAATTGCCAGTCTCAGCTCTCTCCGTTCAGTTCCGCTAACTCATTATTCCCCAATCATTAGTACAATCGAGGCCAGACATGCGACTGGGTCCCCGTGGGTTTCGTTGGGTTTGTGGGTTTCTATGAGACGGACATCTCAATTCTGTGGACGATGAGATTTCAAGGCATTGTATCCATAAATGATCTCAAGCTTTTCAATATGAGACAAATCAATATAAAATGATATTGTCCAATATAAAAGGCCTCACTCATTTCATCTAATTTCATTTAATCACGGTTTGAATCTTGTTATGAAGTGTGTTGATAGGTTTTGTACGTTATCGGTCACGTGAATTATAGATCTGAGCTCACGTGACAAAGCGCTCCCGAATCTCCGAAGTTGAAGGCTTCCAACTCACCCGAACCGCCTTCACACCCCTTCAATTGAACTCCACTCTCCTCCAAACCAATCCTTCACCATGACTGCTGCTTGGAAAACTGCTGGCTTGACGTACGATCTTCTGACCCCGCCAACTTGACAATCTGCTTACCCCATCTTAGCTACAACCGGTACCTGGCGATTGCCGCCCGTACGGTGCGCCGGTCCCTCAACGAAGAGGCCCGCATCGCCGCTGAGCGCCGTAACACCATGGACCTTCGTTTCGCCAAGTGGGAGGTTTGTTGATACCGCAATTTTCCTTGGTGTTGGATCGAATAACTGACGATATTTCGTGTGAGTACAGAACGGCAAGCAGGGTGAGGTCCGTCCTCTCGCTCAAGCCAACGACAGCCAGGCTGCCCAGGCTGCTGAGAAATAGATTCCCGACGCCCTTGGAAGAAAAGGTTCAAAATAGGGAGCAATTGTCATTTTGAAGCAGTGATGACTCGAGCGAATGTTACCTCGAGGAGAGCATTCAACTTGTACATGTGTAGCAATACCGGCCCAGCTGGATTAGACCGAGTCAAGAAATCGCACTGGTCATTTTTTACGTTCTTTTTTCTATTATCGTGGCCGTAAAACATGTTGTTCTGAGTGGCCGTAGAGAGTAAAATCAAAAGGATGCGGATAAACGACGTTCGGCCGCAAAGAGGCTCAGCTCAAGTCTTACTTGCCCGTGGCGCTGGTAGCGCTCTTTCCAGCGTCCCCCACCACCCGTCCGCTTTCTTTTCCTCAACTTCGTCTGCAAAGCTTCGGCTCTGAGTTATTATTCCATGACCAGAACCGGCAGCGGACTGCAGAGACTCGATCCTCTGTGCGATGCTGCCGAATAACCATGTCCGCGTTCCCCCTCCGCGGGCGGCAGTCCCGCGTGACATTACAGCTGAGTTCACTCAGGCAGCTTCACGTGAGAAGCCCGTTTTTCTTTTCGATATGGGACTTATAGCTGACATTGTATCTTCTCAGAGCTTGCCCTTGGCCAGCTCATCAAAGATGAAACGTTTACGCTCTTCGATGGCGTGGGCGCTCTAGAGGTGCGCAATCGTCCCATCAAGAGCAAAATTCAGAATTTACCGTATGCTGATATGATTTGAAACTACATGACAGATCATGGATTCCAAAATGGATAGCGGCTACATATCTCCAGGCGAAAATCAAGTTCAGGCGCTGGAGGACGATTACGATGTGCGGCGCGAATTGACACCAGAGGAAATTGTGGGGTTGATGGACCAGCTTCTTTGCCACGAGGTACGGATATATCCTTACAATTTTGGAGGGGGACTGAGCTGATACGGTTGAATAGATGGCCTGGCATATGGGTCATCCACTTTCCCAAACTCTGTTCACGTCGATTTATATTGACAGGCTGCTTTGGCCTGTTCCCAGGACCATGGAAGATGCCAGGTTCGACCGCGTACCCAGTGAATCACCCCTTGTCAGCCTTGTACTCCGATCATACTGCCTCGCATTGGTAAAAGCATGCGACTACGTCCACTCTCGGGTCGTAGTTGAATTCTATTTTGAAGTGAGTTCGAGCTGAAAAAGTTACGGATCCCTTTGACTGCTACTAATCGTTTTAAACTGTCAACAGGAAGAAGACTTTGTTTCCCAGCTGTATAATCGAAATCTACTGTCCTCATTTGATGGATCTCACTTTTACCGCCTGCTTGAAGAGGCTATTGTGTGGGTAGAGGCCCAGCATAGTATCGACAAAAGCCTCCGTGATGCCATAGTGTGCAGACTCAAGTTAAGGTACGAGTTTCTGGCGGCTTTAGACTCAGATCTGGAGATTCTCGAGACAAGATCGGTGGATAAGTTTGTGGAATCCCTCGCAATTATGGAGTCTTTAGCTAGCTCTGTGTCCCTGGGGAAACAAGTACCAGAAGCCTTCAGTTTGAAGATTCAGCGAAAGCTTGCCAGCACGGTTCCTCCTCGCCCAATAGTGCAAATCAGTAATGAAGATGCGCTTGCACACTTGAAGAGACTGTGCCAGGACGCCATTGATTTGCTAGAGATAGTGGACTACAGTGGCCCAGGCAATTTCAAGGTATGCTCCTTCAATCCCGCCGGCCTTTCTTTATTTTTACTGACTTTATTTCCAGATGGCCGTATCTACTCTTCTTTCAAGGAAGCCGCAGCCCTCGGTTTATATCCGCTGTGTTCTCCAGGCATTGATCGTGAGTGATATGATGACGATTATGGCAGCCATCCCTGCCAAACAGTTGATATATGAGGATATTGCGGAGTTGGTACTACCATCCAGCATCATTCTTGAAGCAAGCAAGGATGAAACGGAAGTGCCGTCAGATCCTCGGTTCCAAATTGCCCAATTGATGGAAGGCTTCGTCAAGAAATTTGCTCCGGTATGTCACGATATTTAAACTGTTGCAGATGTGATGCTAATTTTGGTAGCCATTTGTGGATACAATAAGATACACATGTGTGAACCGATGTCGAACACGCCGAGCTCTTTGTCACAGTGCTATAGATTGGGACAATCTACAAGTAGAGGTACGAAAAGTCACTTTAGTGCCTACCTTGCGATTATGGCCTACTGACAAATAAAAACAGGCTGAGGAATTAGATCTAAAACTCCAGGCTTTAAGTAGAGAGGTCCCATTAAAAGCGGCAGATGGAGAGGCCAGCTTTTCATATCCCCTCAGCAGCTGGTCTTATCATCAAAAACTCGTGCAGCTTCGGCTCATCGTCCAGATGGGATTTGAACTTTCTCTCTACGCACCCGAAGAGCTAGCAGGGATGTACTGGTATTTGTCCCACCTTTGCACCACACACCTCGGCCATCTTGATCGAATTCGAACATTCATGATGGCCGCTAGCAAGCGAGACCTTCAGATGACAGGCGACAAGCCTACAGACTGGGCAACACGAAAGTCCGCTGCATTCCGCAAGTCCTTCCGTCACCTTGAAAGGTTGACTACTAATCTTATCGCGATCGACGCATTTGCAATCGCCCTCCACGGACTGTATGTCGTGTTGGATCGACACAGAGCATTGCCATATGCCGCCGGTCCTGGCGCATACTCGACGGGAAAACTGCGATATGATATTCGAATGAAACCTTTCATCCCTATCTCTCTACCTGAAGTGATCCCTTATGAAGATTTCCTACATGAGTCCACTTTAGAAGGAGACTCTGACATTATGATTATTGAACGATCCTCCAAGGCTATCGTTGAAGCACGCCGAGCCTTGGACATGATGCTTACAGATGGAGCCTTTGAGTACTCCACTCCACCAAAAACACCAGCTGTGGCCATTGGAGGGTATTGGAAGGCTGACGTGAAGGATTCCATGCGCGCCTGTATTGGGACTAGTATTGCGATCGGCATGGTCCAGAAAACTCTCACAAACGAATCATCAGGCAATGTGGCTAATTTACAGGTGGAGATCCCTCAGATTGGGTCTAAAAGTCGATGGCATGACTGGTGGATCACTCCTCAAATTTCTCAAAAAAAGGCCGATTCATGAAGATTTGTATATGAGATAAAGTTGAAATTAGATTGGGAGGTTATTTTAGGGTTTGGTTATTAATACCATAAACTCGTCGATACATCTGAGTAACTTTAGTTATGGTAATGATTATGGAGTAAACCCTCAGGTGGAGTAGTATTGAGTAGGATTTGTATTTGTATTTTTTTTTTTTTTTTTCTTTTTTTCAATGGCCAAAACAAGAAAAAAATAAGAGATAAAAGGTCAATTCCCGCTTACACACACACAAAGTCGGAAGGCAACAAGGCATGTAACATTATGAAATCAATCAAATACTGTTGGACGTATTCAAGATAAACTTCCAAATCTAACCTTAGCGCCGACCATCCATCTCTCTCACTCTCCCGAAGTACTTCGTACAGTGCTTAAATACTACTATAGCCATCTCGGCTATTCGGATGATCCCATCCCATTCCTGTGGACCCCCGATCTTCAATCTCTCTCGTTCCCCAGAACCCAGATCGACCAGTTCACGGTCACGGACCTGACCCTAATCGATAGGCGGCTCCGCCTGTGAAAGTACTGAACCGTCCGATCCTCTCTCGATCCATCAATCCTGCTTATGCTGCTCACTACCTTGCTTCCATTCCTTCCTTCGACGCGATCTTTTAACGCGCGGTTCTGACATAGCAATGCCAACCTACCCTATCCGGCGTCGACCGCGCGAGTGCAAGACGTGTATGCCATGTCGCGCCAGTAAAGTTCGCTGCGACCGCAATGTGCCCTGTGGCAATTGCGTGAAGCGCAATTTTTCTTGTTCCTACGGTCGCCCAGCGGCGAAGCTACCAGACCCTTCATCGATCGATATGGCCTCTTCATCTCTACAGTCTTCCTTCGCGCCGGCAATTGCCCCCGCATCTACCTATGCCGTTCCTCCTCCCGATGCTTCTTATCCTGCCGATCAACCGTCCGTATCTAGCGAGGATCCGGATCCAGATTTACCAGAGGTTATCGACATATCGCAGGCCGAGTGGAATGAGATTAACACCAAGATGGTTGCCATGGAACAGATCATCGGAAGCCTTCATTCTCTTTTCCAATCTCATTCGTCGCGCAAGCCAATAGAGGAATCTTCGTCGAAGAGGAAAGATTTTGACCGGTCAGAGGGTGTCTATGGTTCGAACTCATTGAGCACGGGTGCTGTCCATCTGGGATCTCGGTCGGCATTGGTGGATATCCTGAACAATTCAAGGGTCGATGAGGACACGGCGCAGGCATTACGCCAGGAAGACCTACTGGCGGACCTGGCATTGGGGAACGACTCGGTCGCGTATCCGTTCGTGGATCTGTGGTCTTCCGATCCATACACTTTCAACATCGCTGGGGTGTGCGCTGTCCTGCCTGATGATGAGCAATGTCGGCGGTATGTCGCAGTTTCGCAGTATTGGTAGAGACAGGTGTGAAACGATGCTAACAATCGACCTAGATTCATCTCATTTTATAAAGATATTGGCTCGGTATTATACCCCGTACTTACAGAACACGACAACCTTGAGCAAAAATCATACCAGTTACTCGAGGGAAGACGAAAGGCCGGGGGTGAATATAAGCCAGATGCCAATGGATTAGTTAAACCATATGGAATGGATTTGGTATTTCTCAGCTTGTTCTTTGCGGTGCTCGCCTCAGGCTGTCAACTATCAGATCTGCCTGCGCGAGACCGTGAACTGACATCATGGGTATACGGTTCGTAAACCTTG
Organism: Penicillium taxi; assembly: GCF_028828555.1. NCBI lineage: Eukaryota > Fungi > Ascomycota > Eurotiomycetes > Eurotiales > Aspergillaceae > Penicillium > Penicillium taxi. The sequence continues at coordinate 3,649,328 of NW_026643207.1, read as the reverse complement.
TGAAAACCCGCGTTGATCAGCGATGACTGACAGTCTACAGTCTCTTGTGCATATCAATGTCTGCGCATGTTGAATTATGTCTCCCAACCCACAGTGGAAATCATTCAAATTCTTCTTATAATCATCAATGTCTTGTCGTATAACATGAACGCTGGCGCATCATACACCTTGCTTGGTATGGTTCAATGGATTTGGCGAAGTGGACTTACAACTAATCCTGGTTAGGCATGACGGAGCGAATGTGTCTCTCGCTTGGACTTCATGTTGAGTCCACAGGCTTCTCTTTTGTGGAGCAAGCGGTGCGACGGCGCGTATGGTAAGTCGCATAATTTCTGGCTGGCTGGTTTCGTATTACTCACGTTAGCTAGGTGGACAATGGCCTTTCAGAACAGTCATTTCTCACTTGCGTATGACAGACCATCCATCACCATGGTCAGTCAACCGGAAATCCCGTATGATCCCAAATCCATGCCCGGACATCGAAACTACTTCGAAACCCTCTGTCGAGTGGTATCACTCTCTCTAGAAGTTTTGCGATCTCGAATGTATCCGGGTTCGCAGCAGCCACGATTTAATGAGATCCGCGAATACAAACAGCGGATGCAGCGCATCCTCGCCGAAGCTAGCCCGCACCTTCGTCGTCGCGATCTCTGTCGGACCCTAGCTGAGCATATTGAGCGCACCGAGTTGCGCCTCCATTCCTCGTATCTCCTTTCCGTTTTGTGTCGCATATCATTAGACAAACGATCGCATTTAGAAGAACAACGACGAGCGGTAATCCGAGAAGACTGCATCGACAGTCTCATCAACACCATCGATGCATTTGTTGACTTGCATGAGATCAACTCTCACTGCTCTCGGTCATGGATCAGCCTCCAACGATCGATTGCATCGGCTTTCTTGTTGGTGACCAACGATGACGGTGTGCGAACGTGGGAGCTTATTGACCGACTGGAGAAAGTTCTGGCCGATCATGTATATGAAAATGGAGATGCAGACCATAACACTCACACCGACTCCGCCAAGCACCTGTCTTCGTCACTCCGTGCTCTGCGTGAGATCCGCGGGGCGTTCTCTGCGCGCCGAGGTGTATTCGTCTCTTCGATACCCGGCCAAGAAGAAGCATTACAATTATCCAATATGTCTTCATCGGCATCCAGGAATTATGCTCCGCAGACGCTGCCAAACCTCGCCGCATCTCCAGGCTCTGCGCCTCGATCTGAGATTTACCACATGCAGAACATCTTGGATCAAGTATCGGATGTCATGCTTTTCCCAAACATGAACGGGAGTAGCCCAACAGTACCGGAAATCTGAACTCTGACAACTTATAGATATGACCTACATAGTCACTGGTTAGCTGATGAAGCGGGTGGAGATTCTGAACAGCGCACATACCCTACACCGTGCAATATAATGATATGATGGACATCAACAAGATCGGGATCTGATTCTGATTTTGGCAAACAAATATCCTCAGATACGTAGTCTTGCAGTCCCATAACCAATCCGGAAGGTCCCGTCCTCCTTTAATTCTTCTAGAAAAACGGATCAGAGAGGTTCCCGAGGTTCTAGTACTTGTATCTGGATTTATGTATTTATTGGGGGTAATTTACTTACTAGTAAAAGAGGAAACGTTCGGCCGGCCGAGAAATTCCCGCCGCCCGTTAGAGGTCATCTGATCGACTTTCCTCATTACTGTTTTCTCTCACTGGGCCCATCTAGCTAACTGAATAGGCCCTCGATCCTACTCAACTGAGCCTATCATTATTTTAATATAAAGCTTACACGGTCTCCACTGTGGGTACGAGTCTACCGTTCCGCATATGACAGTTGCAGCTTGGTTCGGTAGGCAGATTACGCTACTTTATACTAGTGAGGACGTTTCGCCCTCATTTTGAGACCTGTCTTGCGGCTAGACTCGGACGTATTCGATACGCTATTCTGAAGATTGCTGATCGTACTAAGGCATCACTAAGGTAGCGGAGGACACGAGTATACCTTAGTAGGAAGTCTATAACATAAAATACATACTCTACAGGTAATTCAACCCTTTTTGAATTTTTGGACGTTCTATTTTATACTAAAACCACATTAAATTTTATAAAACTACTCCGTGATGAAGAGAACTATGAAACCTGTCCGGTGTTAGCGATGTCAAAAATGAGATTGACTCTGGTAGTCGTTATTTCACCCTCAACCTTTGAAGTCTCAGGGTTGACAAGTATCTGTTCACCGTTGAAGTCCCAAAGATAACAGCTCATATCCAATTTCGACCTGCATCCAGCACTGATTCCAGAACTAAATATTTGGGCTAAATCACCAAGGTATACCCTGTCTGCCCCGTTAGGAGCCGGGATGCTGCATGGGGATAACGAATGAACATTCAGGGTTCTATTGAGGCTGTCTGCATTTTGCGTTCTCTCATATCAAATTCTACACTGGTCCAAATCCTTTTCATTGAGCTTCACCGCTATTTGGGGAGATTGTGAGGCTCTGTGGCCGTTCATCTGGACTTTTACTCTACGCCCCTTGCCGAAAACATGGGGCCCAACCTCACACCTAACACCCAAGTATCAATTGACAATGAAGTCATATTAAGTTTGTCATCTCTAGCGTCTTTGATAATGACCGAATCCGAAGAGGTGCCGTGTTCTGGTTGTACCCCCAAGCGCCAAAACCATATCAGCTAGCACAGTAACCTACAATGGTTCTATGGAACCGGTGATCGAGGTGCATGGTAGGTACTAAGTTCGTTCTCAAAGACCGAGGCTTAAGTCCAGTGAAACCAACCTACAAAGCCACCAAAACTAGATTCATCCAAGAGAACAGCACAATCCCGATCCCATCCGTCGTCCAAGACTGGGCAGAAGATAACGGACGACACTTCACAATGGTAGAACGCATACCAGGGAAGACGCTCGAAGAAACATGGCCATCGATGCCGTAAGCAGATTGAGAAAGACTAGAAAAACAAACAGCCGATTAATCAACCAACTCCGTCAATTCTACTCGCCAAAGATGCAAAATGTGCATGGAAAGCCACTATATGACGGCTTCCTTTTCGGCATGTCTGACAACTCGCATGGCCTGCTTTCAATAGATAATGAACTATGGGTCGACATGGCCCAGGGCCTGGGTCATGATGTGCCCCAGTGATTCTCTCGCACCTTCGTCTGGAAATGCCATCTACTTATCCGTAGACGTTCACTCATGGTGATTTGACACTTTGTAGCATGATGTTGACCCGGAGACGTGCACTTTGACGGGTATTATTCATTGGGAGAGCTCGGGGTATCTCCCTGTTTGGTGGGAGTTGTAAAGTGCGGAATTGGGCTTTTCAGATGATGATGTTGATTGGAAAGAACTGCTCAAGAATAACACGCCGGATTATTCTGTTGCTCGTGAGTTCTGAAGAAATATGTATGTTTGTCGTGGGGTAAAATCGGACTGGGCGAAGGAGAGAAGGAAAGGGGTCTGGAAAGAGTGTGGATTAGACATGTCTAGTGGGGTAGGTAAGGAATAGGTGCTGGAATCTATGGAATATATTTGACGTGTCAATCTACGACGATCCCAATTACCTTCCAAGGGTTTTCAAGGTCAGGTCGATATTTCCAAAGTCATTCACTCCAGGGCTTGTTACGAGACTCACTTAATCATCACAACGTGGCATAGTGCGCCCTGAAGCAGCATGATAATACTATAGTAAATATGCCTCTGGGACGGCTTTATCCTGAAATATTCCTCATTTAATTTCTCGTCCACCTACTCAACGAAAATATGAGCTAAATCAGATCCAGGTTTCTGAATCCCGAAAGGTTTATGGAAGATTTGCAAGCACAGAAGTTCATTGTCTTCGGTATTCCGGCGAACTATATCGATAAAGAAAGGAGACAGGTGCTATGATCCATAAGGATAAGAGCGTGAACGTGACAACTAGGGCCTAGCAGAAGATGACTCCGGCCACCAGACCATTGCATAAATGGAAATCCCGGGACCGCCTGGTTGTAGACTTGCATCGGCAGCAACCTTGTATTTGCCCAGGAGAATTTCCTCGATTTCTTTGAACCCTAGAGATAGATAGAGGTTTCGAGAACCTTTGCTCGTAGCTTCGAGCCAGATGGGAAGGTTTTTGGACTCTACTGTCTTCTGATGGTCGATCATAATCGCTTTAGCAAGACCTGTATTAGAGGTCAATAATGTGAAAGCCATACAATGAAGGGATTTCAAGGTCATACTTACCTTTCCCCCGGTGTTCATGTTTCGTGCCAATGCTAAAAATGTAATAGTACCGCTTCTGACCGTGAAGTCCGATCTTTTTGGCGCGGTCTGTCATTCCTGAGAATTCAGTCCAGAGTCTCTGGGAATAAGTTCTTTAGTCAATCACATTCCAGTCTATACGACTGCTCAAATCCTGAACATACCCAGAAGCCAGCGAACCCCATTCTCCACAGGACACAGAGAAACCCTGCAGAGAGAAGAGTCCAAAGATTGTCAATATATTTCCCAGGTGGTAAAATCACCGAGGCAGCCTTCCAATTGTCGGCTTCGGTGATCACTGCACCGTTTAGTAACGCAGATCTAACCAGGATAGTCCAATAGGTCGGCAGATATGCCAAACGTTGTTCCCTCGGCATCTCCAGCAGCATGTAGGTGATTACAGGGTCGGTATCAAAGACATGTCCATTCAAACGAGCGACTAGACTCAGCATCTCTAGATAATTGTCAACATTCTTTGTAAATATATGTTCCAGTCGACTCACCATTCTTGCCATGTTTGAGGGGGATTAGTGCCTGGGCCATGATTGTGGGTAATGATGATGATTTCAGAAACACCAATCCACTTGGGTAAGGAATTTATAGTCTGGCGCCACAAGATGATCATTATTGAGGAGTGGAAGTAGAGTGTAAGGTTAAGATAAATAACTAATGTAACTAAGTCTAACAACGTAAGCAAATTGTTATATAAGCTGGCTTTATTTTCTAAGGGAAACCGTGAAGGGAAGGATGCCAAAACCTCAGCTCCAAAGCAAACTCCTCAGATTTGAGAGATTCAGGCTATAAAGTTATTGAAATCTAAAATGTCTGATTCAGAATATAGCACAGTCTCATACCGAGAAAGAGTAAATGCGTACCTAGTTATGTAGATGTAGATGCAAAGTGCTATATAGGCAGGACGACGACCTGATTTACACTGATTAGCATGCAAAGTTTATGCAGCTTGATACATGAACACTTATGCTGCATTGAAAAAATAAAAATACCTATCTAGATTCTGAATAAATACGTTGATGATTCAAGGTTAATGACGTAAGGCACCAAGCTGTATGTAATCCCGGTACCGGGGGTTGAACCATACTTCAATACTCACATCCTCATAGTATCCTATATCTCAACAAATATATCCCGAGCTTCAAGTCACTTTTCATTTAATTCTAATCGCTTATCGCGCAGAAAGCAATGGCGCTAGTGCATTTCTATAATTCAAACACCTTCATCTCCAGCTTCCATCCAACTTTCTCATCAACATTCCCTTCCCAACCCTTTTCAAAGATTTTGTATTTCAAACTTCATCATGGAGGAAGAAAAAAAAGAAATCAAGGATAAGTACGTTGACTTTGCGAGCCAGGGTCCTATCTCTGTCAAGCCTGGTGGCTGGAGAGACCGAGAAAGCAGGAAGGCAAGCCTTTCTAGCCTTTCTAGCCTTTCTGCTGCCTCGCAGCCCTCGCAGCCCTCGCAGCCCTCGCAGCCCTCGCAGTTTTGGCCTTCTGTTGCTATGCCTGCTTTTCGAGACCAGGCTGCCGATCTTGGTAGTGCTTTGGCTGCACCTATTAAGCAGGAACCCCGTGAGCTTGCCCCAAACCAAACTGCTACTAGTCAGACTCCTACTCGCCAGAAGGCCCTTGTCCTTGTACCTGCTCCCGGTGAACCGTCTTCTCAAGTGAATGGTCCCATAATCAACAAGAATCTTATTCTCAACAGGAGTGACCTCAACAAAATTTCCGTTCGCAATAAGAGGCCTATCTTCAACAAGAGCATGCCAAGCCAGGACGGACTCACTCTCCTGTTTGTGGACATTCAAATTGGATTAGTCAATAAAATTCTCAACAACGAAGAGTTTCTCACTCGCGCCGGACAGGCCCTACAGCTTGCCCGCATCCATGGTATTAACGTCATCCACGTCAATACTAGTTTTCGCCCTAATTACCCCGAGGCACACATTAACAATGCCACAATGCAAGCTGTCTTTTCCGCTCCAGCTTATCAAGATGGGGACCCTTCTGTTCAATTCCATTCTGCTGTTGAGCCCCTTCTCACTGAGGCTACTGTTACCAAGCGCCGTGTCTCGGCATTCTTTGGCACTGACCTGGACACCCTTCTTCGTTCATCCAACACCACCAAAATCGTCATCGGTGGCCTCGTGACCAGTGGTGCCGTTCTATCGACTGTTCGATTTGCTACCGATAGCGATTACAAGGTTGTTCTCCTGCGCGACGTGTGCATGGATCAAAACATGGAGATGCATGATTTCCTGATGGATAATCTGTTCCCCCGCCACACCGAGGTTATCAAGATGAAAGATTGGATCACCAACACCTTCGACCGCCGCTACTGGAAGAAGACTTAGAGTTTTCATTCTGATGCCATGGAATGTCGATTTTTTACGCCCGTTACGATTGAGTGACAAGTCTCGTCCTACGGACGATTGCGATTCTTTGCTTTTATTCCCCATATGACTTGTCTGCGTTGATCACTTTTGATCAATTTGACATCTTGCTCTTTTTCCATATTCCTTGTACTTGTAACCTATCTTGCCACGATATGTACGCTCACAGTAGGAGATGCCGTGCGTAATACGTACGCTTTTTTCCTATTGATTCTAGTTACTTCAATTTCTCTATCGAGGACGCTTGGACTGTTCTTGATATCGCCACGCTTGCTTGAATAACAAATCGCAAGGTAGGTACGACACCATTTTTGTAATGATTCACTAACGTAGGTACGTGCTAATATTCAGGCCATTTTATGATTTGTTTGTGGTCCAAATGTTTCATTACTATGGTGCGTTTGAAGGTTGTTGTTATCTTAGGTATAGTTGTCTGTTAAACAGATGACCCCAGATCGAGCCTCCGAGATCACGAAGTCAAATTTTTGACTCTCCACACATTTGAAGCCATCCCTTAAGACTCCGGCAAAGAAGAATATCAAGCATCAATCGTCGCAACCTCACTTCGTTCCAATTACTTCTCCATCCTCATGGGCACCGTCGTCGAAATATGTTTGTTTTTCCGCCCTCACATGTCCCATTACACCTACCAGTTACCTCATCTATGGACGGGGCTGCACTCTTAGTGAGCGAAGGAGAACATCAATCGATCCGCTCTCCAAGGTTTTTTTCCAATGTTGTTTATCCTAGATACTTCACCTTCTTTGGACACTTGGATATTCTTTGATACCGCTATAGCTTTGTTTGAATACAAAAGATGTAAGGCAGTGCTCGCGGTGTTTAACCTGAGAAGTAAATGTTCAGGCCACCATGTAGTTTGTCTGGCCGGGTGTTTTATGGTATTATTCGTACCTACCTAGTATTTTACAGTTGTCCAAATGGAGATGGGCCCGGGCCGAGCCTCCCGAGGTGATCCATTCCGTGTCCACAAGGTGATTTTCAAATTGTATAAATTATCCACTCCATGGATCTCGCTAGCTCGACTTGGATAAATACAAGATGAGCATCTGATAATCAAGATTCTAAGTGGTAATTTGTAAATTCTTTAGATATTCCGTCATAGCTTCACCTTCGGCGCAGCGCAGCACGATGGCTCCGGGTGCAAAGTGGACTGGTTAAAGGTTTGTGCGGATTGTGGGACATCCAGTGCCGGGTTCTTAGTGAAAAACCCATCAGGCTTTAGCATAATACTGACTCGCTCCATGGGCATGACGGGGAAATCCTCAATGCGAGGGTTATGAGTGAGACCGAAAGCTATAAGCCACAGTTAGCAAGTGCCAAAACATCAATCACACTTGGCAGAGATGACTTACTATGCCATAGAACAAGGTCCTCATTCTCCACAATATCATCTCGACCAGCCCATACTTCGACGCCATCAGAGCTCTTGCTCTGATTTGTGAACTCGCCGGCTGCGAAGAGCTCATCTTCTTGGTACTTCGTGACCCAGATTGGGCGGGTTGCAAACTGCGCTCGCTTCAGTCCGAAGGACTTGGGGGAAGAGAGTATCATCTGGGCGGGTGAAGTCATCAATTTATAGGCGATGGGGTGGTGCGTAATGGGGTTAATGATGCTATCGTTTCGGATCTTGAACACGCGGTGCTTCTCCACGCTTGTGAATGCACTGCCGCTCTTTTTGATAGTGTTCTTCTGGGAAGTATAGCCGACGAGCCATGAGTTCGATTCATCCTCAGGCATAGCGACGCTATCTTCATAATAAATGGTGTTCTTGAATCCATCTAGTGCCGGGTCAATGCGCACGGAGAACAGATGCTGGTGGAATGGAGCCATCACTCCCGGGCCAACATTTGTACCCCATGGTACGGTCTCGCCGTTTTCGTGGTCGAAGGGAACGGTAGACAGGATACCGGTTGCGCGGACTTCGAGTTCGATATTAGCTGCTTGGTCGAAGATGAACGCGAAAATGTATTCGTAGTTTGCGACGGTGCAGATCATCTGAATTACGAGCTGGCGGTTACGAACAACCGTTGCAGCACCGCTGCGGTAGTTGGTGTGCTTGTGCTGGAGGCCGTTGTCTTGCTCGTGCATGCAGATCACATTCTCGAGTTTGACGGGTGTCCCCTTGGCATCAGTACGATATCCATCGAAATACTTAATATGGCCGAGACAGTCACAGCCAAGCGAGAGTTGATTGGCTGTGATACCGAAACCAACATCACCGACGTCGAATGCCTGCTTCCGGTGGTAGGGAGCACGGGGGTCTATTATTTTTCAGTCCTGTGCTATAAATATTGGGAGAAAACAAGTTGACAAACCTCCATATGGAACGGTCATCTCAGAAACCGAAAGACGGTAGAATGTGTTGCGACCGTCATATGTAATATTGTGGAGGACCAAGCCTTCGCGGTTGTTGAAACCAACGCGGAAGCGCCACTTCTGCCATGAGACTGCATTTCCAGTGACCGAGAAAGATGCTCCCTCGGGTTGCTGCACAATATAAGGCTTAAGGTCGGTGCGCAACGGCACATCTAGAAGGTCGTGTGCATACTGAACGGCAGCAACTGGCTTCCAGGGCTGTGTCTCAATAGTCTGGGAGTCTATACCACCAGGAAGATAGTCCACACGAACCAGATCGCGAGCAATACCATCAAAGACTGGTGAAAATTTACATGGCAGAGAGTATTGGTTACTCTGGGCATGATCTGTGGCCACAATGTACATGTAGCACTGGACTAACCGACGGGTTTCTTTAGGATCATCAGTACCATAGATCCAAGGATCTACGGCGACTGTCATTCCAGCTGGAAGCTTCAATTTCTCAATCTCTGCCTGGACAACAGGGTGGCTTAGACAGAGCTCTTCCAACTCTATCATCTCATCGATATCGACGGGGCCCTGGATAGTTTCAGATTAAATCATCGCATATATTTTTAGATTTTGATAATGACGTACCTGAACTTCTTTGGGAAGTTCCTTCGCCGACACAATAGACTTGGTATCTGCGTTCAACATGGCCTTATAGAATGATCCATTGTCCAAACGGTGGAAATAAGACATCAAGATACGCACAGGCTTAGCTGGGAGTGGCTTGCCTAGCCGTTCGGCTTCAATGTACGGGACTGTCTCATGCTTGGCTGGTTCCTGAAGATCGATACGCTTGTACCGCAACTTGACGCCCGGGAAAGCAGATTCCAAGATATTCACGGCCAGTTGGATCTCCTCAGGAGTGATAGGATCGAAGGGGTGAAGTGAGGTCATGATTAATGAATATGATAGCCTAGTCAACCTTGGATCTTGGAACAAGAGAGAGGAACGTTGGACCTTTTATGTACTCAGTTGATGCCAAGCTCAATTCCTGATTAGGTAAATCTACCGACAAGTCGCGGGGATAGAGAGATATGATTGGTCAAGTTTAATCCACCAGGCGTATGTTTATCTCTTTACGATTTAGCGTGTAATCTAGCTGATAGCCGTCGTTTTACTATTGGCCACAACTTTTATCATATCCGGCTGGTTCCATCCAAATATCGGTCTATACGCCTTCATCCACACTTATGAGATGGACTTCGGGGGGTATTGATATCTTATTTATTAACGGCCGTGCTTATAAATTGTAATGTTCCCCCTACTGTTATTCAACAGTAAACTCTGCAGACAGTGAGTTTCTTCGATCGAAGAATCTGATTATGTCTTCAAAATTTATTCATACAAAACATCTCACCGAAGTCGCTTGCGTCTTTTTCCAGCAAGTCAATAATGAACTGGATGCCTAGCCAGATTCTATTAAGGTGCAGGTACAAGTGCAAGCCGTATGCGTCATCCAGGGCTGGAATGCGCTACACAGGGGCCGATCCAAGGCTTCTGGGATAAGTGTCAACAACAATGGATTCTCATATTGAACGACTTGATGGCAAAATTGATATATTCATTCAAGGATCAACTGTTTCTTCTCTCATTGACAAAGAGAGAGAAAGCGGATGTTCGGTTTCTATAATGTCAAGAAAGGGTAGGTTTTCACAGCCCCAGATCAGATCTCCCTTTCTCGATCTCCCTTTCTAGATCTGACGCGACTGAACATTCCTCATCGAAAGGGCCAGACCTTCAAGATTATAAAACCAAGTCGCGTCTCTAACCTTCCACACACCCTGTTCTCGCAATCCAATCTCGACATTTGACACCAGCCGACCAAGCTCTATAGACATGAGCACGATATACCCCATTTAATTCGCAACAACCTTGGACATAGTTGTTTCCTTGAAATAAACAACCGCTTTCCCCTCGCGCACTTTCAGCATGTGGAGTGCGTTCATAGCACTCGTGTTTGTTGGCGTCGATTACGCCTCAGCACACATCTATGGCCATAGGCACATACATCGATCGAATGGGTACAATCTACCTGCAGACGTGCTAGAGCCCAGAGACTTGAACCAATTTGACGCTATCCACATGCCCACTGATCCGTCAATCGAATTTCGAACCCTCACTACGACTGTATATGCAGATTGTGTGGAACTTGCTACCACATCGGCTTTCCTCCGTAAGATTCTAGATGTGCCTGTACGGGAGCCAACACAAGCCAAGTCAGAATATTCTCAAGTCATGGCTCATTGGTCTAAGTCTTCTGCATTTGAGCCGACTCCGAATGTCCTCACGACTATCACTGAGATAGATGTTGTGACTGAGGCGGGCATTAGCACAAGAAAATCTCAGTCAACATCATTTCCCACCCTCGAAAGTAATACTGCGAGCACTGGCACACGAGTTCCAAAGCCTTTGATTATGCACGGAACTGCACGACCTACGTCAAACACAAACAGAACAGAGTCACCTAGTCACTTAGCCAGTGTCAATGGTGGTACAGCGAGTACTAGTACTAGAAGACTAAGTCATTCCATCAATCATGGCATTGCACAACCTACAGCAATCACCTCAACTCATACTTCTGCATCTGCTACCCATCTCAGTCCTACAAAAACACGGTCCAGCACCAGTAGAACTGCTATAAAAACGGGTTCTCACACGACCATCGGGTCCATAAAGCATGATGCTCAGCGACCTGTCTCTAACAAAACCAGAACAGAGTCTTCACCTCACAGCAAAACTGGTGCCACCGGTGGCAAATCAATCACTGGCACTAAAATACCAGGCCATCCAACGAAGCACGGTATTGAGCGACCTGTACCAACCACCACAAACCGTGAGCCTGCATCTGGTATCGAGCCGAATTCTGCGAAGACACATACCAGTATCACAAGCCGCCCTACAGAAATGGGAACTGCCTCATTTATACCACCAATTCACCATTTTGAAGACCGACCTGTATCCGAAACAACTCACACGAAGCCCGAACCTGGCCTCCTAGGTCTCCCCCGTCTGCCAGACATACTTCCTGCAACAGCAGTACTTGAAATTCCATCGGAGATAGGCGAAGCCCTTGATCCACAGAACTCGCCTCTCCCAGATGACATGCAGTGGACATCGATTCCAAAAGACGGAGCATTCTCTACAGATGGATTTGGAGGACGCACCTTGCCAAAAGGCACAGAGATCGGATACAAAGGCAACGTCGGCATACCATGGGGCAGCAACATAATCGCCGTCAGCCCGACTGAAGCACACCGGTACAAATACGTGGTCCAATTCTCTGGTCCCAAATTCGAGCCCTGGACAGTGCTTCTTTGGAACAAAATTGGCCCTGACGACAAGATAGATGGGTGGTATGGGCATTCTGCCTTGGAGTTCGTTCTGGCACCCGGTGAGACTGAGTACGTTGCCTTTGACGAGGATTCAATAGGTGGATGGGGTGCAGCACCTGGGAACAGTATTCCTATTGATCAGTTTGGTGGATACACCTCTACTTGGGGCGAGTTTTCGTTTGGTGACAAGGAGAATAAAGGCTGGTCGGGCTGGGATGTTTCTGCAATCCAGGCACAGATTGCACATCAGGATGTACAAGGGATGCGCATCTGTCAGGCTGATGGGATGGGTTGTTCGATTATAACGCCTCAAGCTAAGAATGTGGTCAATGCTTATACGGAGTCACAACGTCACGAAGATGGGATTGGGGGCGCTTCTTCTCCTGGTCCAGTTCGATTGGTGGCTCAGCTTGACTATCAAGAGTAGTACTTCATGTTTATACCAATTTAATGACGAAAAGCAACTTCACTTTAACTTTGATTTTGATCCGATTCCTATAAGAAAACCCGATAACTAGTATAATAGTCTTTTAATATGCAGAAGCCATAAGATAGCCTTTCTTGGTCTCTCAAGAACAATTCACCGGCATCATGACCGGAGATAATTCCAGAGGTTTTGGAAAAGTATGGTATCCAGCCTTCAAAGTCTCCCTAATCACTACTAGTAAGACTTATAGCGCAACATACTGATAAAACGTTTGAAACTTTGTCTTGATAGCACCTCACTCCTCCCAAGACAATCTCCAGAACCCATATTTCGAGAAGAACTCTCTAGCAACAATTTTCCATACATGATAGCAAACAAAGCCCCAGCCACACTAGGCATCGTCGTCATTTGTGGAATTATCCGAAGGCCAAGCAATTCTGGAATAATCTTATAACCAAGCTCTTATTATCTAGCAATTTTACTAACTCCACAGGATAGAAATCAGTGGTAGCCTGTAGCCTGTTCTTTATCTTCCAACTCTCGTATCGATGGGAATTTGCGTATAAACCCGCATAAACCGAGTCTCAGTATTCTATGATGGATCTTCACAATTTCAATATACTCTTCATAACGATGATTATTTCGTCCAATCCACATAGTAAAATAGTGTAATTTGAGAGAGTGATAGAGAGAGATACCGATTGATGCTCAGTACTTAGCTCTTCCTCCAATTTTTCAACAGTTCAACAGCTTTGCAGTCTAGATTTTGATTGGGTAGTTATCCTCTAGCTAAAAAACAACTTGAGTAGCCCTGAACGAGCTCGCTCAAGCGTGAAAAGGGCGGTCTCAGCAAACACTAACAAAGATGGGTTCTAGCAGGAGAATGGTGCTCACTTCCACCTAGCACCTATTTTACCTAGCGTTCAATTTTACCTAGCGTTCATTTTGACGTAGCGCTCACTTTGACATAACGTTTACTAACTATACCTAGTATTAATTTGTACTAAGATTGAGCGCCAGCAACTCAGCGCCAGATGAATGTAAATTGAGATTCTAGACCAGTCCACTGCATGAAGGTGCAATGTACATGAGATGAAATGGATGTGAATAAACATTTGAATGCTGTGCTCAGGTGCCTGATAAATGAACTCTTAGTCTTAGATAGCTGTAAGAAGCGGGCGTCTTGGGACTTTCTTTAAGGCTTGATTGGCTGTATATACAAATCTGAAAAAATCTTGAGGCGACGCATATATGCAGTTCTGCTAATTATGTGACTGAGTTAAAGCCAAACCCCTTGGGTCCGTGCGGTTTGAATTGCTCTAAATCAGAAAGCCCTCATCCTCCAACCGACGTTAAGTCAGTTCCAGCCACCTGAGCAATTATTTCTGAACAGATGCCCAGGTAGTTAGGGCAGTCAGAAGATGGCAGCTATCAAACTCCAGAAGATCTGGGAATTTGCCCGTGCTACATATTGTTCAAATAAGAATTGACTTAGAGAATTTCTGATTGCTTTGTATTAAGGAAATAGTTAATGTGAAGATCAAAACTGGACAGATACAGAGCTTATATGAATTCATAAGAAACAAGACCCCAGGAGCTAGGTCTGGAATTTAAACAGGGTATATTGAAAGGTGAAACCCCATAAATACAGGGAAAAATGAAATGAAAGAGAGCCCCAATTCTTCTTCTGCCTAGTTACCTCGCAGGGAGAGAAACATACTCGGTTCCAAATTCACTTATTTCTGCCTCTGGCTTTGGGGTATTGTGTTTTTTGAAGAAGTAGAAGACAGCTCCAACGATCAGGGATAGACCGACAACACCTCCAATCACACCTCCAGCAATGGGGCCGGCATGACTTGAGGAGCCTTTATTGATTGGTGTGCTTGTTGGAGTTGCGCTTGTAGTAGAGCTGGTCGAGAAGCTTGAGGTTGGCGCAGTCGTGATGCCTGCAGTAGCTGAGGTCAAAGTTATCGTATCGGCTAAATATCATCAGTGTTTAGTGGCAGTACCAAAAATGATCTTAAGAATAAAAGACTCACTCATTACATAGTTCCGGTAAATGGCAGTAGGGTCTTGATTTCCCATGCACCAAAATGCAGTTTTTGACCATCCATCTGTTGATTTTTCATGTTGTTCGTAGATTGTCACAGAATTGCAGGTTTGTGTTATGCCATCCCAGCTGTGCTATCGTCAGCCCTTGATCAAGGTATGACCGGAGAATATCTCTTACCAATCATAGGTATAGTAGCCAGTATTTCCCGCTGCATCGGTGGTCTTCGCATTGTAAACCTGGATACTTCCGGACAGACAAGTTGTTGGGACACCGCATGAGGCACAGGATGCTGGGAAAGAACACCCAGACGTGGGGCAGCAGTCAACGAAAGCATCGTTAGTACCGCCAGCAACTAGAGTTTTGAGATTGGATGGGCAGAATGTTGCAGTGACTAGGTAGATCTTTTAGTGAGAGACAAAGTTGAGTAAGAACTGAGCAACTTACTGCCGCCATCCGTGCTATACCAGCCCTTGAACGCAACATCAGTCGCGGACGAGAATGTGATGGTGGATTTTGAGATATTGACAGTGGGCGTTGCCGTCGTCATCTCTTCCAATGTTTACTAGATGAGCAGGAAGATAATTTGAGTTGGACACTGAAGTGATAGGCGAACTAGGGGTTGGATGTCTTTTCACAGTAAGCAGTTCATGGATTTTGTTTCCAGCTGACGGCTGAATCCTTCGGCGACCTCGTTAGTTATAGTCAACGTAGCCAATTGATATCAAGGAAGAACTGCACTTGATAGGTCCAACCAAGACTTTACAAGGCCTCGGGAAATACTAGCCGACGGATTCAACCTTGAAAACGAAGAACCGTTAGCTGATTCAAACAGCGGAAATTAAATGTACCAGTCCTACATAGACAGAGCTGCACAAAGCCATGGCATAGATGGAGTGTACCGTTTAAAAATGCGGATCTTACTAGTAATCCACTTTAATTTACCGCGGGCTGTTTTTTGTTACTGAAGACACTGAAATTATTAGCGACATGACACTAAATAAGCAAATTTGGGGTCTATCTGCATGCACGTCCCTCTAAGGTGGGGGCCGCGGGGATGACGATGAGGATCCTTACTGGGACGGTCCCTACAGATTTTTGGCCTTGCAAGGCTATATAGTATTTAATATTAGCAGTTTGACTGTGGCGTTGTCCCTCTTGAAAGGGAAGGCGACCATCTCAAGGGATTTCTTAAAATCTGCCTTCCCAACCTTTCACATGATGGCTTGGTCTACTTGTTTTGTACTTTCCAAGCATGGTTGAAGGAGAAAATGATGCTGATCTGATTTAGATGTATCCATATTCAGTGCATCAGGAGCTTTGCGATATGATCGGGGATATGATCGGAGCCCTAATGTCTACCCAACCATTCTAACCTACGCCCCACTTAAGTCTACGTCGTCTAGATGAGAGTATTCAAGTACAAAGTAAGCACTAATGTACTGTCTTGAAAGTTATTGATCCTTTAAAGACCTAACCCTAAGAATTATTGCAACAAAGTGGACTTAGTGGGTAAATACATTTATCCACCACCAATCATAAGATGAACTTGGAGGATCGAGACTGCAAAGTACAATTCTTATCCTGTAGCCTGTACCAACCAATTTGGTTGGAAGTATCAACATTGAAGTATGAAACAGTATCTCGGCATACAAGTGGGGCCATAAATTGTACGATTCCTCGATATAACCATGCAGCATCACGGTCCTTGCACGTGGACACCTGGGCAGTACCAACCTTGGAAGTTGGAACTGCCTTGACGAGGTCCGATGTGGGAATACGAAAAGATCCAATGGCACAAGACGCAATGACTATGTCAATCAGTAGCGAGAGAAGAAGATTCAGTCTTCAACATTCTCACA
Source organism: Penicillium taxi (assembly GCF_028828555.1). Taxonomy (NCBI): domain Eukaryota; kingdom Fungi; phylum Ascomycota; class Eurotiomycetes; order Eurotiales; family Aspergillaceae; genus Penicillium; species Penicillium taxi. The sequence continues at coordinate 3,632,605 of NW_026643207.1, read as the reverse complement.
CTGCACCTGTTACTGCAAACTCCTTTTCATTACTCCGGCCCCTGGCCATGAGTGTCTCAATCCAACGTGATTCGGTCGGCGATGAGACCATCTTCTCTACAATCAAGTATATTGGAACAGAAATTCGCGAAGCTCAGCGGCTACGAGATCTAAAGTTATCACTACTGAGCGTGGAGGATCTATCCTGGATCGATGGAGTGATCACAGAAGCTGAAAAGGCTGCCCACACTTTGGCTCAACTACTAGAGCCATACCGCATTGAGCGTGAGAGTCGAGCGGGGAGGCTCAATATGACAACTCGTCTACGGTGGGCACTTGGAGATGGCCAAAGAGCCCGAGATCAATATGCGCACATGACCATATGTCACCAGTCTCTGACCACTACTATCGCCTTCCTGCAAAACCGGAACGCATTGATCCCCGTGGCGACTTCTAGAATTGAGCCAACGCATCAATTAGGGCTGAGCACAGCTCAATCTCAAACATTACCCCCAAGTTATGCTCTCAGCCAAGTTTTGACATGGAGACGCTCCTGGAAAGCCAGTAGCACCCAACATCAGATACGAAAGAAAACCCCCGTTGAACTGGAGTAATTACTTTTTTGCAATATCTTTTCATAATTTCATGTACGGAGTACGGGTGTTGCGTTTTGTGCTGAATTATATACATACGGCTCTGGGTGGTCACTATTCATTCCAAGGTCCATTTTTCGTCAGCTTTGTCTCGAAATAGATTTTCTAGGTAGACTTATCAATTAATATTTAATATTTCAATGTTCCCAGAGTGGGTCATAATCCTATTGAGCGCCTAGTTCCAATCCATGTTTCAGATGTCAAGTTCTAGCCCCCAAGTGCCAATGATAGAGGAGGATTAGCTCGCATCATTTCGGAACGGGAAGTGGTTTGATATACAGCTTCGTACTGGCTGGGGGCCATGAATCCTGGTCCGATGAATTTCAATTCGACTTTTTGTTTTCTGTATCATTGAGATTCAACCCTGTTTGAGAACTCCATGATGGTGTGCACAGTTCCAGAGCTCAAGCTGCTATCTTATAATCCGAACTTCTAAGGCTCTCTACCGTTTAGCCGAGATGGCGGATTGGGTTCCGATTTTTGTGGTAGGGGTAGATTTTGGCATGACATGCACTGGTAAAGATCTCTCAGTTTACTCGAAGTCTTGAGTTGACCTACTCGCTCTCGTATCGGTCTTTTGAGCTAACTTGCTCTATTTCTATAGGTGTCGCCTACTCATATGCCCCCGAATGGCCAACTCCCAAACCTCTCCAATACTGGCCAGGCTTGGCGAGGCCGGACCTCGCCAACAAAGTGCCCTCACAACTAATATATCACCCCAATTCAGGCGTGGTGAAAAGCTGGGGCTTCCAATGCAACGTGGAACGTGATGACCCAGCTATCGATATCAAAGAAGACTTTAAGCTCAATCTCGATCCGCACTTCAAAGATGTCCGGCCAGATGCCCCATCCTGCGAGGATGCAATGCGGTGGTTCCAGGATTACATTCTTGTTATTTATCGCTACACAATTTCTCATTTGGCTGAGGGCTTTCCACGATTTAACTCAAGGCGAGTAGAGTTTATCTTCAGTGTTCCGACAACATGGAAGGATCCTCGAATGGTAGCAAGACTTAAGGATTATATTACTCTGAGCTCTCCGATGCATAGAGCGACTATCGGTCTTACGGAAGCCGAAGCTGCTGCAGTCTACGCTAGTGGTCACAACTATCAAAGAGATGATGTTATCCTCGTTTGTGATGCTGGTGGTGGTACTATGGATGTCAACATCCTCAAGTTCCTGTCTGCCCCGGGCGAACCCACGAAGTTCGCACCTCTCGGCTTAGTTGAAGGTATGGATGGGACTCTATCTCTTTTAAGATAGTATTTGAAACTTAATCTTCACATAGGAGAAGCAAGTGGATCTGTCATGATCGATATCGGAGCTCACGAAATCCTATGTAACAAACTGAACAAGGTCCAACATTTACTTCCACGTCCCTCCCGCGAAGTTGCCCGTGAGATGATGCAGAATCATGGATTTGAGCAGTTCAAGTGTTCATTTGGGTCCACAGGGACTGTGGAAGCAGGTCCGTTAGAGCTTTCGATTCCTGGCCTCGGCGAGGAGGCAAACTTCCCCGAAGCTAAGATTGTCAAAGGCTGTCTTCAAATAACTCAGGAAGAACTAAGAGAACTTTTTGATCTCAGAGCTAAGGAGATGCACTGTTTACTGGATGATCAGATTGATCGGCTACATCGGACTCACCCATTAGAAAAAATAGTCAGTATAGCCCTCTTCCAATGGATGTCGCGTGCTCTACGAAAAATGCATCGCTAACCAGAAGAATTAGTCTTTCATCGTTCTATCAGGTGGTTTTGGAGGTTCACCTTATATGAGACGAAAGCTCAAGGACAGATACGAGGATCGACGTATTATGTCAAATCCCATCGAGGTTTTGACTGTGGATGAACCGTAAGCCAAATATCTCTAACTTCAAAAGACTGAAACTTGGCTAATTATCAAATCACTGCAGACAGCTAGCCGTAGTCCAAGGCTTGGTCCTGAACAGGAAACAGCAACTCCAGCAAGGTTCTCACACCATCCACTCGCTATTCAGCCGCGTCAGCTACGGTGTTATCTGTGATCAATTATACGATCCGAGTCGACACACAGGGGAGACAGTCCGACATGACAAATGGGATAAGAAGATATACGCTACTCAGCAGATAGACTGGATAGTAAAGCAGGTACGTTTCCGTTCTGATCTGCTCCGTGGCTAGCCGTGCTCCGACTGACTTTGGTTCTTCTATAGGGTCAGCTAGTACCCCGGGCCGGGGTAACCCAGGTATTCCGCCGAAAGATTCTCCCAAATACCCTCAACAAACCCTGGATGGCCCAAATAGTCATGTCAACATTACCCTTACACCAACTTCCACAAAGCATGTCCCGTCCAGGGGCGCGACTCATCTGCAACATACGGGTAGACATGAGCAGCGTGGATCGGAAACCGAAGAACGACCACTGGTATGATTTCAGACCAAAATATTACGTTGCTCACATCAACCTCAAGGTAGTTGTTGGCCCTACGGACCTGGGATTCGAACTGTGGAATATGAATGGTGGGAGAATTCGTGGGGAGACGCATGATCCTGTTACTGTCAGCTGGAATACTGCGCAGGAGAAAATGGATGATCAAAAGGATAAACTTACGGAAACGGTGTTGCATGAAATGGGTGTGAATGATTGACTTGATCAATTTACTTAATTGGTGTTGAGGTACGTGACTAACTGGCTCATCTGTTTAGTCGGGATTTGAATTTATGACTCTGGGGATGTTGGTTTATATTTAGGGAGGTAGTGATGAGTCTTCGTATCAAGTGCCCAGGCCCCAGTGACTTAATTGATCACCTGAGCAGTTGAATATGCATTGCGCTATCAAACTAAAATATGTGTCAAAAGGCCGAATATAATGAAACTGAAATGATCGAAACTGCCACAATGGATATGCTGAGTCAGCCTTGTAGTGACATGCGTCATTGCTCGTCAAATTATCCGTAAATGCCACTTAAATGACCAGGTGCTGGAGAGGAAATGAAACCAGGAGTTCATCTCATAGAAATTGATGAGGCCGAAATCCATGTTCGACCTCTGCTATCAGCACATCTAGAAGACTTTGGTCGGAAGGACTGAGACCTTGAAGCTTTGCTTGATCGTGACCTATAAGCGGCTTCACATCGGCCGCACAGAGAGTGCCGCTCTGGGGTAAAATACCAGTCTGGAAGTATTTACGGATTTCCTTTGCGACACAGATGGAAGGTGCTGCAATTGTAGTATGCTGAGTTTCAAGGTTAGCTATTTTCTAACGAGTGTGTTGATTAGACATACCCCTTCTGAGTCCTGCTGAAGGACAGAAGATCCAGGGAATAGTTTCGACATATGCTTTGCACTAAGAATGATTCTTAGTAAGGCAAGTGGGCGCTTGTATAAGGCAAACATACCTCCATAGAGGTGTTACTGGGTCAAGGATATTTGAGACTAATAACATAGGGTGAGCAGTCACACTACCCCATGGCCCTAGAATACAAGGTCAAGGTCAGTGAACTTGTATGACGAGAGCGAACATTCCCGCAGGTTCATACCGTCGAATCTGTACTTCGCCTTAGCTTTCCATCCCACACACGCTAGTTGTAGTTGAGACCAGTAATCTCCAAGTGTAGCACTGTCAGCCTTCAGTCCATCCCAGTTCTTTTGAAAAGTCTCGACAGTATGCTCAGTCAGGTATTCTGCATCGGTGCACATAATAGCAGAGCTGGCATACAGTGAGTTATCCTGGGTATCAACACACGCAGGTGACCAAGGACCCGCAATACTACATGCACTAGAAGCGCAAGCGCTAAAGTGGCTGCGATGCTTGAAGTCTGCCATGGGAATAAAGTTACCCTCTGCCAGAGCACCCATCGTGTCGGCAAATAGTCGAAACGAGAGCAGTGGCTGGTAGATAGCAGCACGAAGAAGAGCTTTCAGGTCAGTCCACGTAACAACTTCAGGTCCTCTGGTGAATGAGGCCATGACTGGGTTCGACATGTTTAATACTTGCTCTTCAATTGTCCAGTATGTGTTCTTAATGGCTTCCGGGCCTCCCTCGATGTAGAATGGACATGCATCGCGGCCAGCGGCATCGCAGTAGAAGCCAAAGCGATCGAATATGGCGTCAGCGTCCATGACCACGTTCGGGCCGGTGTCTCTATAGTACTTGTCCATATTGACAACACCATCTAGAACAGCGCGCGCAACCCGGTCTGGAAAGAGGGCGGCAAATGTCGCACCTAAGAGAGTACCGTATGATCTTCCCCAGAAAAATAGGGGCTCTTCGTTTCGATGCCATCGGGTTCTTTTAATAATCGATTGAGTCTTGTCAGCACCATGACATTTATCATGAGTCGCCTGTGCTTTTTTTCCCTCTGCCTCTCGCCACTCTCCATGGCGTTCAATAATGGTGATCATATCTTGCGCAACTAGCGGCGTGTTCAAATATGACATCATAGTCTCATTCTCATGGGTGGCAGTCATTTCCCAAACCGAACATCCCGAGTTCAAGGCCTGGGTATATTGCCAATTTCTCCACAGTGAGTCAGGACGGCTTCCCAGCATGCCCTCAGCTTCCACCTGTAGCTCCCAATTTCGCTGAGAGTTTGGATCAGGGAAGCATGCTACTGCAGGCGTAGTAGAGCCCACACCACGAGGATCAAAGCCAATGATATCGAAATACTTATCTTCTTTCTTGACTGGCCCATCATCTGGGTGATCTTCTGCATCAATGATTGTTTGGAGGTTTCGGCCTGATATGAACGCTTGCAATGTCCCAGAGCCACCAGGGCCGCCTATACAGATCAGAGATGTTCCAATCTTATAATAATGAAAAAGGGCTCGGGTGAACCTACCAGGGTTGATCAAGACTGCACCCCCATATCGAGGATCACTTACCGGCACCTTTGCTGGGACTCGCACAATAGCCAAAGTGAATTTCCGCCCTTTGCAATCAGTACTGTTGTAGTTCATTGGGACCTCGAGCCGAGCGCACTCAAAGTCATCACAGTCACTATATTTCAAGGACTTAGATGGCTCAATTTGATCCCAGCTAAAAGGCCTAGTTAAAGTGACGGGCTGCCTAAACGTATTATTCACATGAGGCAACTGACCCTTCCATAACAGAACAAAAAAAACCGTTGTTAAAAAAACAAGACCCCAGCTAGTAGCATGTTGCCGCTTATAGGAGTGGGGATAAGGAAGGGGATTTAGTCCAGCAGACTTCCAACCCTCCATGTCTCATGTGACTTCGGAAAAAAGGCCTTGCAGCTCACCTTAAAGCCAGAAGAGCTTTCAATATAGTGGCTGATAGGAAATATTTCTATCTCCTGAGTTCCCATAAGAAGAGTGAACCAAATGTTGAGCTCAGATAAGAACAACAAATGAACCGTGGCTTCTCGATAGACAAGTGGGGAGCGGGCTCATGCGAAGCCTATCATGGGCCGTCATTTGACCAAGTAATAGCGGTCGGGGAATCAACTATTTAACATATTCTCAGGACTGAGCTTTTGGAGCTGTTGCGTAAGATAACACTGGTCACATTATACCTGCGCCCTGAATTTTGGCTCATTTTAATGGTCATCTGCAACTGTTATCATGGTGGCTGAGAGGCCCATGCTGGCAGTAACACATTGACAAGGTGTGATGCAATATGCACTTTATCCGTGTGGGTGTTCAAGCTTTAAATTTGTTCTTTTCATACTTAGGTGAAGTGTGGCCTGGCAGGGTATCAATAGGTACAGTAGTAGTGATTTTGAACTTTTATGCTTATATAATATAGCAGGCTTCCTTTTTTTTTTGGGGGAGGGGGGGGGGCCTATCAAAGACCGGCTTGCAAGGTTGATAATAGTTAGAAGACCCTGAGAAGATTACTAAGAAGAAGCAGAAGGTGTCATCAAGGCCGGGCATACTCGAAGGACATGTACTGTGTAAAATCCAATTATTGAAGTTGAAATGGAGTTTTGGTCTTCCAAAAGCAGTACATAGTTAACCATCAATTCCTTACCAATTCCTTTGTATAACGATCTTGTTTGCCATTTTATGCTTAGTGCCCTTTATCCTCACAATTCTCGATCGCGATCAGTTCAGATCTTCTGAACTGTCAATTCGCACCAAAACATCTAGGTTGGAGAATCATCAGAAAGAAGCGACCTAAAGTCGTCTGGGTAATTTGATGATTTTATTATACCATTATCTACACAACCAAGAGGCTACATTGATCGTTCTGCTTACTCTTCTAAAGCTGCTAATTATGGGAAGTTTTCTAATACATACCAGCTAGTCACCGCATAATGCCTTTTTATGAGAACGTTCACTTTACACTCACCCTAGTCTTACCTCACCCTAACTCTCACTTGAGAGCTTCTTATTCACTTCCTTGGTATTTGATGCCTTTCTATCTTATTATCTTCATTATAAATCCTAATCTTCCTCTGCTTCTTCTTCCTTCCTCGCCACCTCCAGATATCTAATCATCTCCTCCACCTTCCACTATAGCCATCTTCGGATGTTTATGACGCTGGGCTAATACATTCCAAGTTCTGTATGGTCGTGAACGTGCGCTCAGAGTGATCCCCAAGTTCTTTCCTCCATTTAACACAACACAACAACGCAACAACTAAAGTCACTCGGGAACTTGAGACGATGAAATCACAGGATGAAACATATGATGCTGTTTGCCGGATGCATATACATCTAATAGGAACTTACAAAGAATTTCTACAGCGGATAGCTCATTGAGCACCCAGAAGAAGGTTCACTCTGACTCAAACTTAAACAATCTGGTCGATCCCGTATATGATGCCAGTGTAGTCACAACATTAAAGACTAAATCTGGACTCAGACCTCAGATTTTGGATTCTTCAACTATGCACCCCCCCCCCTCCCTTCCTCTGGGTGAGTCGTTAAAGCCGTACCATTATCAGGGACGCCCACTACTTCCAAAGTAAACTTATCATCCAGCAGCGGCACAAGTACCTTTTGCGGCCGTTATCTTTGTGAATTCTATCCGCTTTCGCAATATGAGTGTAAAATATATGATGTCTCGCCAGTGGCATCATTCTTCTCTCAAGGTTCATACCGAGCTCTCCTCACTCGCACTTTGATATTAATCCCAGTCAGGGATCTCTATACTCAGAATGGATCACGCGTCGCAATATCCCATCCAGTAGATATCCCCGAGGAACTAGTCAGGAAGTCTTCTTTCTCGTGATTCATAGAGAAGTGATTGGATAAGCAAGTTCTATATTGACGGTCACACACTCATTTACGCCAGTGACCAGGTGTTGTGAGAAGATTCAATTGAATTCTTGGATTGCTGGGACTGTACTACTTGACAATTTAATGAGCTAGTAACTGGCTCAGGCTATTATTAAGTACAATCAGTTCCTGATAATTCTTCCCCAAAAGAGTGACTCGAATGGATGGGGGTGATTGCAGCTGAATAAGATGGAATGGAAGACTAGCAGAATCAGCTACATGCCATCAGAAGACTTTTAGAGGGATTAGATGGAACCTACACGATAATAGGACGTATCTCATTCTTAGAACGCAGACAAGCGCAATATGACAATTAGACGACTGGTTAGAACAATAACCGCGGGGTTCGCGTGAGACTAGAGAATTATAATGTAAGTAATTCATTTATCCATGCTTAATTAAAGGAAGATTCTGTTAGCCGTAGCGACCTCAGCAATTCAGGATGAAAAAGGTACAGAAACTAAAATAAACAGAATGATCCTACCGGATTTCCGCAAGATCATCCATGTGGTTGCACATGGCCACAAACAGATCAAAGAATAACTGGCCTCCATTCTCCACTTCCATCTGCATGGTTCCACTTCTCTTAAAGGTCTTGCGGTTTCGGATTATCAGAGCCAGGTAGTGTGCACGGAGATGAGAGTCCGAGTCAGGGGTATTGTCATACGCATACCGAGCAGATCGGAGGATCAAGTCGGCCGGAATCCCAAACTGAAGCCCTTGCTTGCGAAATGCAATACGCTTCAACTCTTCCAGGCCATACTTCTCGGCTGCGCAGTATATCACTGTATCTCGGAGGATGAGCTCTCCCACTGCTGAGTGGAAGATGGTCGCCTCACTCGATGTTCCACTGGTACTATCATTGGTCTGGACATCCTTCGTATTCTCGAGGTGCCATGAGTTGCTACGTTTGCCAGCCAGAAGGCGCGGGTAGTAGTCTCCCTTGTACAGAAACTCGAGAATACACGACAAAACCTCCGGCTCTCTGTTCTATGTATTAGATGATGAGTTATTAAGGTGGAAGGAAAATACTTACTCATCAGGCAAAGCCAGCTGCTTCGCACCATCTTCCGGGATAATATCATTCATGGCGGTACAAAACCATGGAGACATGGATAGGATATCCTCATGGGCTGCGAAAAGGCGCTGCTCCTCTCCAACCGTAATCGTAATGATAGGGCTGGTCAGTGAACTACGAATTCAGGTTAGTATAGGTACTTCCTTCTCATTTCGTCCATAGAACTAGATGAGTCATTCGGCAGTGTATCACCTTCCTATGAAGGACTTATTATCCTCCTTGTCCTCCTTCTCCATATCTTTCTGCATCTTATCCTTCACCTGTTCATCGAACTTCTTCTTCGATGCTTTGCCGGCTTTGCCGGCTCGGCCCTTCGATATGAAGCCCTTTGAGTTAAATGATCGCTTAAACATGATGAGAGAAGGTATGAACGAGGGGATTTGGACTTGGACTAGGACTTGGATTTGAAATAGAATATAATTCAAAGGCTTATAGAGAGAGCCTAGCAGAGGAATGGTTGGAATACTGGAATCATGAAACCATCAATCAAGAAATCAAAAAGAGCGATACGAGTTGGTCGATAGGAACGGTGACGCTGCGGTTCACAAGATCATGTGAAAGAGTTAGGGAAGCTTTTCTCCAAAAAAAAGCTCTGTCCATCAAAAAATGGACAAACCTATTTTCAGGCGATAGCTTTGGGCATTTGTGAGTCCTGGGACTCTGTAGTTTTAAACTCTGGCAAGCGTGGAGGAAGAATAAGAGAGGGGTTCGTTCACGCGGTATTTAAAATGTAAGACAACTGGGTCAGGTGATATCTCAGCCGGTTGTCATCAGGGCTGAGTCAGTCGACATCACATGCAGGCTGCAGTCATAGTGTGAGTGTAGACAGTCGTGACTTTCAAAGTTGTTAATTTATTTTCTCCTGCCGCCTTGGCTAATCATGGGCTTGGTATTGGCCGTGGTGATAGTTATTAGTCCCAGCTATTTAGTTGTCAGGTGATTTACATAGATCCCGCTTGTTCGAAACATCCCATCAAGATTTCAAAAAATATATAATTTTAAACCCATATTTGAGAACCAAAACACCATAAAATTAACTAAATAGCACAATTCTGACACTGATTGACCCTATGCCATACTTTACCACACCCAGAGCAGGATAGCTGGCGCCTAGTTTTAGGCATTATAGGCAAATCAGTTTCAGTAGACACATTCTAAGCAGCTTCACCATCAGATATACATCACTTCATCGTTATTCCCACCAATATCATTCTTAATCTCTTCTAAGCCTCCTAAACTACCTTTATAAATAGTCTGCTTCTTACTAGAGCCCCTTTTTCACTTATTTCCTGTTCATCTCTTCTAAATGACTATAGCGATCATATAAGAACATATGATGATGAGCTGTTCGAATTATGCGATCGTAATATTTTTGAATCACCCCTTTCGTAGGTAATAGAATCAAATTAAGTGACGATTCTAGACCTAAATTAATATAATATTTCGACTTCGCTAGCTTTCTGAGCGTGTAAATAGAGCGAGGATCACTATCACTTCCTAATGATAATGGTCGATCTGATATTAAAGGATCTGATATTAAAGGGAGTGGAGGTAAAGATTCAAGTCGAATATTCGACTTATCTAACACCTGATTTGAATCTAAACTAGTCTTTAGTTTAAAACTATTGATTATAGTATTCACTTTAAAAGCTCTATAACATATATTTGGGAAGATGAGAAGCAAATCATCTTTATCGATAAAACTGTAAAGATCTACACTTGCGCTTGTAGGCTATTCCACTGGGCCAAAAAGGCTATAATAATCTTCCGAGCGGAAGTGTTGGTGTCGGTTCACAGGGATCTCGATGCACTATTACTACTACGTTGTACGTGTAATAAGTGTGCGGTAAGATGTGTGTTCATTCTCAGTTCCCGCGATAGAATAGGATATCCCCCGATTCCACTAGTTCTATTCACTTCCCGAGTCCATTCACTGCAGTAAACCAGATTCCATTGGTTCCAACAGTTGGAATATCAGATAAACGACACATCACGAATCCCTGTTCAGAGTGCATCGCAAACGACAGCCTTGAACAGTATGCATATAACTATGATGTCCCGTCTTTAACAGCTATTCTGTCTTAAACGATGGAACACATTCGTCTCAGACAGAAGAGCAACTTGTAGGATAAATAGCTAGTCCTCACCATGAATGAAAAACCAGACTTTACAACCACTTCAAAGGACACACAGATATCATAGGGGCGTAAAGCGTTACCTGTGATAGGTGTCAGAAGTGGGCGTTAGCCTATCGAATAGCTATTCTACACTTGATACAGGTGTACCGACAGGAAGATTATGCGCAAGTTCTATATATATATCAACCTTGTAGAACACTGAATTGAGCATAATGCCGGCCGCATCTCCGTACGCCATTACAAAAACTAACACGAAATTGCATCTAATTTGATACTATAGCACTATAAAGCTTCTTTAAAGGCGAAGAACAGCCTATATCTAAAGGTTATAAAAGATACGAAGCAATACGTGGTATATAAAGAGCGATAATATCGTTTTCTTCGCAGATTTGATCGACTATGGGGGTAAGATGGCTACTACATACATTAAAGTCAAGTAAATAACAAACAGAATGTAGATAGTTAGTGTGCTAGTCGGACAAAACCTTGATAGGCGTTTCCGATAAAATCTTAATAACAGGTTGGACCTTGGAATTTTGACTTCCAACTTTTGAAAGATCTTCGAGATCTACGAGTTGCTTCAAGTCACTTTAAATGACTTATTTGCATCCAACAAAGCCCAACTCGACTCCAAAGCTGTAGAAATGGCCAGCACTCACACTAAGAAGACCATTACCAGCAGAGCATTGCGAGTCACGTTCACCAGAGCACTTAATAGTGCTAGCAGCAGTACCTGAGCTATAATACTCCTGCGAAAAGTATTGAATGTGAGCAATATGATCAGATCTGACTTCGGGAATTGAGATGAGAACTTACAGTTCCATAGTGAACGAGGGAGAATGGAGCACTGGTCCATAGGTTCTGAGACATGGTCAGTAAAGTTGTATCCAGAAATCCGATTGATAAGCTTACAGGAACACCGTCATCAGCGTTGTTACCACGGTTCAGAGTTCCGTTGAGCGAGCCAGCCCACTTGGCAAAGACCGAGTTGCCAATGGGGAAAGCAGCCATTGCATTGCTAGTAACATTCTTACTAGGGAAGTTCTGTACCAGAGCGATATAGGAGATATATGTGAGGGATCCACCAAGCGAGTGACCAGTTGACTCCAAAGAGTAGCTGGGGTACTTCTCGATCAAAGACTTGACCTCCGAAATCACAGTTTGATGCACGGCGGACCAGGGGCTATAAATGCCGTGCATGATCTTTACCCCAGTGGGGAAAGAGACTCCTGAAAGGGTTGGAGTGACCATTACAAGGTCGATATCGTTTTCAATATCAATTACTAAAGAACGTTAGCAGAAAAGCTACTGTGATCAAACTGCGGGGCAAAATTACGGGTTGTGGAGCCTCGCATCACGACCGAGATCTTCTTCTCTGATTTAGAGTATCCAATATAGCCCTACGAAGATTAATTATGATCGACCGACGATAATTGTTGATGATGTAGTTCGAACCTGAGTATCAGACGCGTTATCATTAATCTGCTTGGTAATTGTGATATCGAATGCAGAGCCAGAACATCCTGTATAGGCAGCGGATGAGAGATTAGCGGCGCGTTGGAGGGCGGCAAAAGCGGATGAATCTTTGATTGAACGTTAGTCAACTGTCCGTCGTTAATCTAGATGAAATAAACAAACCAGAGGTCGCCCGTGATTCCAAGATAGGGGTAGCAATTGCCTGAGAGGCGAGTGCGGCTGCGAAGAAGCTTTTGAAGAGCATGATTGAGATATGACAGATACTGATAGTAGAGAAGATTTTTTACTGATATTTATCCTACCAGGAGAAGCCCCCTATTGAGTAGAACCAGAATCTCAGTGCTAAATTATTGACGCTAGCTCAAACAGCTTCTACATGTGCAAAGATACCGCGAACCGGGGTACTTTGGCAGTGCTCCGGTGAACAACATTGGAACTTCCCCGGTGCCCGGTTGGGCACGTGGGATAGCAGCTGGAGAATTGGGTGCATGCTATCTCTAGATTAAGATTATAGAGTAGAAATGTTGTTGCTAGGCTGTCAATTTGAGGTCAATGACTGTTGTACTACTATTCGGATGTCATATGATGTCAAACCGTGGTATGTTTGCATAGTTTGCAAGGATCCACTTTGAATATCTAGAATCCACTTTGAGAATCTAGACACGATTTTACTCCTATTAGATTATTCGGTTTTGTAAGTTCAACATATGATGTTAAATGAGATTTTTGACCGTCCAACCAGATTGGTTAACGAAACTGGATTGTCTATCTAGGGATGAAATCCCGCTTAAATACACACATTATGGATCCTGCTTACGTACAGCATAAACCTAAGGAGTAAACTAAGAGACACGTATGGGGAGAGGCCTGGCGCACATTAAACTTGAAGCCTTGAATTTACTAGGTGGAAAACTAGGATAGTGGTCTATGTAAGTAGGCCTGTCGAAGCTTCTTAATGTCTTTTGGCCTTGAGCAGTTTAGGCATATAGACGCTGGATCTGACTCTGACGCAGATTCAGATGGAGACCCGGGCTAGAGGAGACTACGAAAACTTGCTACGAATGGCGCAGCGTAGTGAAGACGCTGGGTATCAGGAACTACGAAAACCGGGTCTCACCGAGAAGCCGTGGAAGAATACATCGACAACTTCGACGAACAGCAAAAAGACGAAAACGGGGAGGGCGTTATCCCGTATCGGACCTTTGACATATGACTTAGGTCATGTGACCGATGGGGCAAACAGATCGGAGAAATAAGCCGATGAAAGCTTGCAATGTGATCTCTATATCAGGCTTCGCGTATCGGCGTTGAAAATATTCCGCTACAATGAATTTTACCCCCATAAATGCGACTACCTTTTTGCATAAAATGCCGTAAACCGTCCTACTGGGGGATTTTTACTACGCCTCTTTCTGATTGGAATCAACAGATGAATCAATCTCTAAGCTAATTGATGAAGCCAACGCCATTTGCAATATGCGGATGATGCTAAAACTTGGCGGAAACATGACTTAGTAAACAGACTATATAGACCAAGTAGCTATCATTTGGTAGACACATGGTTTCCCACTCGCATACCTCTACTATAGTAGACTGCCTGTCCGGTAATATTGTCAACCGACAATAATTTGATGTAAGCCTAATTTTGAAGGATTTGCATATGTATAGTTGTTGATTTTGCTGGGGTGATTCTTACTACTGAAATTCGAGAATCCGCCCATTCACAATATTCAGCCAACCCCTGGGGCCGGAAACCTTGTAAGTCCCTTCGGATGAATCCATATCAGTCTAGATTTCCACAAAAGAGTGAATATCTCTTGAACGGCTCGGATAGATAGAGAACACAAACCATCTCAAAAATGAGTCTCTCGTTTCAGCTCCAGTATTTAGCTCGGTGGTTTGTCATTTTAGGTAGTGGCCGCGGGCTTGGCCAGTCTTTATGCCCCACTTCTGGTCAACATGGTGATCGACACTGAAAATGTTATCTATTTATCTGCCGGATGAAGATGAAACTTAGTATCAACCTTGCCAGTCCTTGGCGTATACCTAGAGGGCGCTCAGTTGCTACTAATGTCGAGGAATTGCACCATTTTGAGCCTTGGAACTTTCCACATGAGGTTGGAATCTCCCATAGATCTAAAAGTCCACTTGGTTCCTGAAGCCCGAGGTCCGGGGCAGGGTCCACAGGAGTCATTTTGACTAACATGTGAATATATACATGGATAGACTGATAAGTCTGAAATCCAAAAGCTACGTTGGTATTTGGGACCTCTATACTTCGTAAATCCACCTAGAGCCCTGGGGAGTAATATACGTGGACGTGCCCTTGAGCTCTAGATCTCAGCATGGTTGGTAGTATACCTACTTAGGTAAATGAGTAGTTAAGATCGCTCGTTAGGATACTATCTGAGCACGTGGGTGTCTACGATCCGGAAAGTCGGATAAAAGAAGACATCGGGATGAGTCTCATATTTGGAATTTTATTGATTCTCATCCAAATAGGAAATTCCAAGTTTGATGAGTGGAAACTCCCGAGGATGATCAAGAGGAGGACTGGCATCTGGGAGATATGACCGTGGCTTTATCTTCCTGGGGCTCCCCATTTCCGAGGTCTTGTAGACCTCATCATTTTAGATTTGTTCAAATACAGCTTACATAAATAGGTAGATCGAACTTTCCAGGTTACAAAATCAAAATTAGAGAACTATTTCATCTCTTGACCTCTGTGGTGCATTTGGGAACTAATTAACACTCAGTCACACTACTTTTTTGAAAACTGTAATGACAGTTTTACGTCCATGGTATCTCGCTTTCACTTGCATAAATCGATGTGGCGGTGCAAATCGTGGGGAAATCGATCCCCCGCATCAGCCACGATGATATCATCCATCTGTAAGTAGAAACAACGCAAACCCTATTGAAGCGTCCTCATCTATCTTTTTCTTGGAAGAGTCTGGGTCGCTACATTTAGGAAGACATGTTTCAGTAAAATCTAATATTTCTGATATTTCTGCACCCCTAGCTGCCTAATAAGGTGATCTATCAACCGGCGCGTGCCCGAAGCTCGAACCCCTGCTGCGGCTGGCCGCATCATCTTTGGCAACCTCACCTGCTTTCAGCACTGAGAACTGAGAGATCCACGATAACTGTTTCGCACTCTCTATCATGTCACAGTATATCAACCAGCTCAGGAACCGGCGACGCTCTTCGCAGATTACGAGGTCGTATGACCCTGTTCTAACCGATGAGGACGCGGTCTACTTGCAGCATCTCACGGATCAGTCTTCTGAGAATGATGTGGTTAAGACTCCTGTCGAACACTCTAAGTCGGTTGTTTTGGACGAAGGCGCCCAAGATATTCCACTCCCTGCTTCCCCAGCTGAGGACTTCGGAAAAACACTAGGCGAGGCAGGAAGGAGAGCAGGTCACAAAGGAGACTCAGCTGGGTCAACACTGGAGGCGTCAAAATCACCAACTTTCTCAGCCCCTGAGAAGAAGAAGAGATGGAGCATATTTGGGAGAAAGAACTCTGTAATCAAGGTATGCAACCTTTCACTAATCAATCACTTACGAATCTACACATGCTAATGCCTTTTATCTGTATAGGGCAAAGATTCGTCGGCAGACAAGAGCAAAAAGCGATCCCCAACCCTGGCAACGACGGAAACGCCAGTTAGCAATGAACAGGAAGACAAAAAGGATCTGGAGGACATTACGGATGTCCTTGAGCGATTGAATCTGGCAGCGGACAACAATCGGGTATTCTCCATAAGCGCCGAGACGCAAGAGCTGCTGCGAAAGTTCAAGTTGATCTTCAAGGACCTAATAAATGGTGTTCCCACTGCATACCACGACCTAGAAATGCTTCTGACAAACGGAAACCGCCAGCTGCAAGATACATATACCAAGCTGCCGAGCTTCCTGCAAAATCTGATTGAGAAGCTTCCTGCGAAATGGACAGAAACCCTGGCTCCGGAGATGCTCGCTGTGGCAGCCTCAAAAGCTAGCAGCAGTGGTGTCAACATGGAGCATGTTGGCAAGGCAGCATCGGCTGCAGAGAAGATTGGTATGCCCAGCTTGAAAGAGCTTGTCTCTAAACCAGCTGCGATGGTTGGCATGTTGCGGTCGATTATGGCATTTTTGCGTGCTCGGTTCCCGGCAGTCATGGGATTGAACATTCTGTGGTCACTGGCGTTGTTCAGTAAGCGGATTGATGAATTTTACCTCGATATTATGCTAACACCACATTAGTACTTCTATTCGTTCTGTGGTACTGTCATAAACGCGGACGTGAAGTCCGTCTTGAAAACGAACGCATCGTGACTGAGGAGGAGATACAGAAGCTGAATGCGGAGACATCAGAAGGCAAGATCCGTCCCACGGAGACACTTGTTACGACAGCACCCCAGGGAGCCTCAACCGATGAGATTCGAGAGGGTGTGAAGAAGGTAGAGCAGGCTCGGGCATCGTCGGGAACGGAAATAGATGTCTCGGAGCCGGCCCAGAGCCCGAACCAAGAAAATGTTCGCCCCGGCATCCCGACTCGATCAAAGTCTCGCCTCGCATATTGGACCCGGTCCAAGAACGAGCCGATTCCTGAAAGTATTTCCCCTTACCCGGGAACTTGATCAAAAGACGTGATGCCGGATGGAATACTCCGTACTCCATATTATGAGGTTCAACGGTAGCCTAGGAAGTGGCGATATAGAGTGGCAACTTGGATGATGATTTATGGACCCAAAGTAGTTTCTGTTAGGTAATCTGATATACGTTTGTTCGGTTTGTTGATCGTCGACATTGAGCTCCACGTTTTCTGCTCTTATTTACAGTTCACGTTATAAAACGAATGACTAATCTTTTTAAAAGTTTCAAATTTTTCTATTTATTTATTAACTAAATAATTAATTTCTACTACGTAATGACTAATGAAAGGAACCACAACATCATGCCACAGTAGTTGTAGTAGATAGGATGACTTCTGATCTCGTACCAAGTAGTACGTTCATCCAAACATTCGACCACTGGTAGTGGATGTCTCTCAACAATCTCAACTGTCAGCATGATAATAAATTAAATTATGGTAGACGAAAGATAAACTGTGCTATTTTCCCTAATATAATAGAGTCTGATTGGCCGAAATTTCTATCCACACGGCGGGGCTTAGAATCGAGATGAGGGGAAACACTTGCGTTACAGGACGGAGTACTCCGTATTCTGTAGTTTACTCGGAAGTACGTGGGAAAAAGTTGGAAAGTAGAAAGTAGAGTAAAAAATACTACTACGTAACTATACAGATCATAGATCTGATCTATCGCAAGCCTCGGTCACGTTGTCCATGCTTACCGCCTCCAACGAGTGCAACGGTGGTTCTGCAGGTTCCCGAAGACCAGGTCGGAGCCAAGATGACTCCTAATCTTGCCACCATGAAAATTATATCTGAGTGACCGAAGTAGGTAAATACCCTCAATAGCCAATAAACTTGATATAGAACTTTGGTACTTTACCTGGTTGAGTCATAAAATGATTCATCGCCGTGAGGATAGATCAAGTCAGCTCCTGCTTAGCGCCCGACTCTGCAGGTCAAAAGCAAAGAAGATCAAAGTCCTGATACCTAATCCCTGGTCCTATTAAAGGAGTGGCTTCGGGACCCGCAGGATTATCACTGTGCTTGATCTGCTTTGCAAAGGCTTCTGCCCCTCCATTCTGTAAAGACTTGATTGGTAGGAATGCAGTAGATCGTAGACGATATCTTAAAAGAACTACTATTCTAGAATAGATTGAACTACTCCAAGCCAATTGCAGTAAAGATGAAGAAAGATGCGGTGAAGTTGGAGGCCAGCGAATGGAGAGTCCGAGTAGTTCAACCAATCAGGCCGTCATTCCCCACTTACGTTATGACCGGGAAAAAAACGATAGTTTATCCCCCTTCTGCCTCCTCCGCCTCTACTCTTTTTCTTCTATTCCAACAGACTTCCAGAGACTATACTCTTCCTCTTTACACTGCATATCTGCACTGTCTAGCCCCCCTCAAAGATACCCGTCAAGAATAACTGCCAAAATGGCTTTCGTTGAGCTGTAAACTTCTCGCTGGGAAGCCTGATCCTGCCAGCTTCCCAGTCCAGTAGCTCCGACTTTTCTGACTTGACGATATCTTTTTACCTCTTTCGACGTTGCTTAACGCCGAAATTGCCCCCAAGTACAGTCCCAGAAAGAGTACCTGAACGTCCTTTTCGGACTATGAGGCACTTCCAAATTTAAACTGCCACCCCCGAAGTCAACTACTACCCTACTCCCCACCCTCATACTCACCACCTAATCTACAATCCTCCCCTACAATCATCCGATCTTCTGAACTCCGACGAATCACATTCCCCTCTCCATCGAACTTCATTCCTACGGACATCCATCCCGTCTGTGAAAACACTACCAAAACATTCTACTTCCCGAACTACCAAAAAAAGTTTTAAGTTTCTACTCAACCACCGCAATCCTCAAAATGCCGCAATCAAATCACTATGGCTCCAAGCGTGCCCCCAAAGGCTCTGCTAAAACCCCCCTAGAAGTTTCGCTAAATAATGGTGGACAATCAAAAAAGTCGAGTAAGACCAATCCGTTTGACAGAAAACGGAGGGCATCATCGTCTTCCGTCTCAAGTGTATCATCCGTTTCATCATTGGAGGACCTGAGTGACGAAGCGGATGCATCGGAAGATGATGCGGATGACGAAGAAGACAGACCATTAGCTCATGTCCTGGCTTGCAACCGTCGTCAAACCAAGTCCCGTAAGCCCGTGAAAAGCAAGAAAAGACGTTTTACCAAGAATGAAGACTCCGATGGGCAGTTTGGTAGCGATGCCAGTGACTCGGAGGAGGGCTCAGACGATGTATATGCCGCCGTGGACTACATCACAGATGAGGATGAAGAACAAGATCTCGAAAAGATGGAAGAGAGGGTGATCATGGAGTCAGAACGTTCATCTCGTATCTTGCCGACGTCAGAAACTGTGGACTGGCAAAGTGCGGAGGTTTTCGGTGACTCCATGTTTCTGCCTGCTGCTTCATTCTTTGATGACGAGCACCTCTACAGTGCCATGGACCCTTTCGGAGAGACTGATCTTGTCAGCGAGGCAGTGGAGACACCTGCGGCCCGACGTGTTCATTTTGAGGAGCGCTCGGACTCATCTTCCGATAGCGAATCCCATACGGATGATGAGATCCCTGGTGATTTCCTGCAACAGGATTCTTTAGATCCTCAGTTGCGCCGCATGATTGAGAGCGACAATGATCACCACCGCAGTCATCGCCGACAATCTGAAGAGCTGTACGGTGATGCTGACTATGGTCATTCGAATATTTACCATGTCGAGTCCGACGGTTCATCCGAGGGCAGTCTCAGTGGTTATGAGTCCGATGATGGTGACACCACTGATGAAGATCTTCCACCACCTGCTACTATAACCCACCCTCGCTCTCTCCTCCGTAGAGACTCTACCGACTCTCTTGCCCCGACTGATGACAAGACCGATGTCCCTCCGCGCCGTCGAGGCCCCATCATGGGCACATTCAAGGCTGATCCGAACAAACCCGTGGCCCTGGTCGATGTCACTGGAAAGCATCTCGTCATCATCCCAGCATATGCCTCTTCCCGACACGACTGGTTAGACTCTGCTGCCAATAGCATGCCTGGTACAGCCGCCAACAGTCCCCGCCAGACTACACTGCAGTTGGTTGATGAAAGTGACACCGATGCCCTTGCGTCACCAAATCACGCCGATTTCAGTCCCATGCTCGCTTCAAGTGCCAATCTGATGATGACCGCTCTGGGAAATGACCTCACTCCAGGTGGCCAAGTCATGGGCCCACCAGAAGCGTTTTATCCATCCCGCGATTTTGCCATTGACAGCTCATATGAAGACGATGATGAGGATGATCCGGAGGCTTCTCTCAATGTAGATGACTTTATCGATTTCGGCAATGGCTCTTCCGACGAGGATGAGGTAAACTCCAACGATGAGGCCCTCTCCCCCAGGACTGGTGGAAAAACTCGCAAGAACAGTGGCACACCCACTCCTAGCCGCAACTCTGAGGCGCAACCGGATAGCAATGCAGAGCGCTTCCTGAACCACCTTGACAAGGGCATAGTCACAGCTTTCCGCCGCAACAACAACCGTTACCAGGCGCTGCTCCGTCTTCCCCAGCACCGCGAGTTCATGCCTGCCAACTCCCCCTCAAGACCTGCCAGCGTGTTCCGACACACCAAACATGCTGACCAGCGTACACCCACTCGGAAGCGCAAGGCCAGTGCCTACCCTGGCGGTGAGGCTGTGCGACGCAAGCTGATGGATGCCCAACATCGCAGTCAACTTCCCTTTTAAGCAGCATGCTCTCTCAAATAGACGTATTGCAAGGTTTGGCCTCGAACAAGCCGAACCTTTTACGATTCCACGAAGTTTGGATTTCTTTTACATCGCACGTTCCATGGAAATATTATGTTTCGAGTCGCTGGCAGACTTATGCTCTCGGAAGACAGCAAAAAAAGAATATTTTGTGTCTTCAAGATTCCATTGCTTTCTTGATATGGCATATGACCATGTCATCTTGCTTCTTTCTCCTGTTGTGTTCAAAAGGACGATCAGATGCCCTGATCTAGTTTTGATTGATTGCATTTGGGTATGCTAATACTTTGGTCCATGCTTTTATTCTATTTTAAATGTTTAGTATCTTTTCCGTATTCCTAAAGAAAGCGGAGATGTTTACAATGTTTGCAATTTCTTTTCTTCTATTTTATTTTTTATTTTATTTTTTCTTATGAGACCCGGATGTCTGCTTTAGGTATTGAAGATTAGCCAATATCAAAAAAAGTTCCAAAATATATTGCATTCGTCACGGACCTGGGCAGGTACCCGCAGAGTATTCATTCAACAAATCAACATTGTGAATTTTGACTGTAGCGAGGTTCCGATCCCTTGCAGATGTCCAAAGACGTCCGACATGTAGCAGATTAATCAATCAGCCTCATAGGTAGATTAAATCTGACATATATATATCGAGGCCCCGACTCCTCCATGCCGTTTACCTGTCACGAATTTTTAATTTCGTTGTAATGTGTACCTGAGGATTCCTGAGGTCATTTGGTGAAATTTGAAAGGTCTAGACTATCATCACAGGGTCTAAGGGAACATGTCACAATCTTGGCTATTGACTGAGCTGTTAGCTCAGGGACTGAAGGACTTGCTTGATCAGGTTAGTGGTGGATTAGAAACTCAATTTCAAGTTCAAAGCCGCCAGCCACCATGTCTGTTGCAGGATTGAGAGGAACAGGAGCTCTGGAAAGTAAATGCAACAATACGCCATCATCAGAGAAAAGAGAATACTACTGACCACTTAGTAACAGAGTATAGTATTGATCCAAGGCCTTGGAGTACGGACTACTTGGGGCCACTCAGTCAATACTATTTATAGCCGCCGTTTACCGTGTCACACGATGAAACAAAAGGTACGGTAGTAACTTGAGCGGTAAACTCACCAATTCAATTTTGAGATACTCATTTCCTGAAACAAGGGTTCCTCCAAATCCAGTCGGAGCTTGTCACAATTCAAACGCTTTCACATTTTTGGGATCAGTTCGGTTTGAAAGGTTGCCGGAGTACCCGTTTAGTAATCCACTTTCCCTATTTTTCCTATTTTTCCCTATTTGTCCCTATTTTTTGCCCCTCTTCACTGGTAGATGATGCCTGGCGGTGGAGTCACTCCAAAGGATCGGAAGTAAATCGTCCTAGAACAGAACTGGATTCAGGAACAAGTGAGCGATGGCTCCATTGAGCCCATTGTTTACTCCATAACTAGGCATGGGCCCAATAATTAGGGGGGGAAACTCCTGACATTGACGATGTTGTTGCTGTACCCCTGAATAGATACTTCGATATCTATGGTACACATCCATAAGGGAAATCATGTACTCTGACCTCATATTTCATACTTCATACTTCATATTATACCCGCCACTGCAAAAATAAAGTGATTAAGAATGCTGAATCACAAAAAGAAAAGAAAAGAAATTTGTAAAGGGGGATGAATAATGAAGATCTGTGGGGAAAACAAAGCCTGTAGTTACTCAAAGCGAGACGCCCCTCTCTATTCACCCCGCTGGCTTACCTAAGTACTACTTACAGAGTAACTAACTCTTTGTGTTCATTGCTCCGAACTACTTCCTTGTTTGAGCCCCCACTCAGACCCTTTCTTTTGTATTCTATCAGGTTGGATCTCGGCCGCCTCATGGCCTCATGAGATCCGGGCCTCCATGTATCCGTAGTAAATTGCTATGACGAAGTACCTATCTAGATAGTACCTGAGTACATATGTACATTAGACAGGGAACTGCATATATGCATGTGCTGACCCTCCTAAGCATTCGATTGATGCTTCTCTTCAGGTCGATCACAACGTTGATTTATTTTTAAATTTACTTTCACTTCTGCCCATTATTGGTCCTAGCCGCGACTATCTTAATGTGGGTGATTTTGATAGCCGCTATGGAAGGATGGACCCTAACTATAGGTTCCACTCACTATGACTGGATCTCCTGACTTCCATATGGTCAGTCCAAGTTTCATCTTCTACTCTAGCGCCCTGCTGATTGGAAGACCATATTTACCCACCGTGACGAGATGTCTTAGAAAGTCCAAGTTAGCGCAGGTACCAACTGGAAATACGGAAGGAGGAAAAATCAAATAATCAGAAATAAACAGACTAATTTCTGGGGTTGTTCTTGTACTTTAAGAGCGAAGGTATCCCTCAAGCCCCAAAGTACTTCCACTTTTGTAGGGTTCATTCATTCTATTGTTTAGGACAGGGTCCAACAATTTATCTTTCTTATTGTTTTCCTTTTTCATCACTTTGACTTCCAATTCTCTCGTTATCTTCGACTCTCTCTCGCTATATCTCTATCTACTAGAATACTTTCGCTGATCAAACTTGGTTTCATCAATCTTCTCACTGTCACTCGACCACTCGATCCTGTTCCTTCGTTCATATCTGAAATACAACACATCACTCTCCTTATTTAACTTGGTCTTGAACTCTGGTTTCAATAGGAAATCAAACATTCAAGATGAAGACCTTCACTGCTATCGCCTTTGCGGCCTTGTTGGCCGCGGGTGAAGCCGCAACTGTATGTTATGCCTTATGTTTACCTTTTTTGATATCGCCCACAACGACAACAGATACTAATGAATTGACTAGCACAATTCCGCCAACACCTGTAACGAGCATCAGAAGAGCGGTTTCGACTGGTCGGACCTGTCTGTTGGCTCGTTCAAATCTTATGGTGGCTTTAACTTCTCCGGCTTCAAGTGCAGCAACAGCTTCGGCAGCAGCATCTCCAAGCGTGGCGTAAGTTTCAATGTTTCATATTCTTGTCTTTCTATTGATACTGATAAATCCCACAGCAGAAATGCATCACTGGTACCGTCAGCAAGGGCAGCAGCAGCAGCAGCGGTAGCAGCTCGTCTACTCCTACTTTCTCTTGTGGTTCCGAGGATTCCGGCTTCTCGATCTCCAACTTCAAGATCGCTACTGACAAGGATACTGATATCAACATCATCTACCACCTTGGTGATGGCTCAACCTGTCAGACCACGAAGTCTTGCTCCAAGTCTGGCACCACCATCTCTAACGACCAGTGTGCCGGTGCTACTTCCGTCCAATTCGAGCTCCCCTCGTCCTCTTCGGAAGAGTCCTGCGAATTCGGTATCTACAACGTTGCCTTCGACTGTGGCGCTGATTCTAGCTCAACTGCTTCCCTGATCGCCTCCACCACTGTCGTTCCTTCCGGAGCTGATGCCATCGGCAGCCCAGCCCCTGCTACCACTCCTGAGGCTGCTACTACTCCTGAGTTGACCACCTCCGTTGTCTACTCTACCCGCACTATCACTGACTACAGCTGTGCTGAGAGTGTCACTGACTGCCCTTACCGCTCTACTCGTCTGTCTTCGGTCCCTATCTTGACTACTATTGTTCCAGTTTCTCAGACTCCTAGTGGTGCAGCTCCCTCGGGATCGCCTACCGGTGTCTCCCCAGTTGGCTCGTCCCCTGCTGGTGGCTCCCCTGTTGACAGTGGCTCGACTGTTCGTGTCACTTCCACTGCTACTGTCTGCACTGCTTGCTCTGCTGGTGCTTCTGGTACCCCCGGTGCCCCTGACCAGAGCACCTCGCCTACTTCTCCTGCTGAGACTAGCCCTACTGGCTCAGCTCCTTCTGGCTCAGTTCCCTCTGGCTCAGTTCCCTCTGGCTCAGTTCCCTCTGGCTCAGTTCCCTCTGGCTCAGTTCCCTCTGGCTCAGTTCCCTCTGGCTCAGTCCCCTCTGGCTCAGTCCCCTCTGGCTCAGTTCCCTCTGGCTCAGTTCCCTCTGGCTCAGTCCCCTCTGGCTCAGTTCCCTCTGGCTCAGTTCCCTCTGGCTCAGTTCCCTCTGGCTCAGTTCCCTCTGGCTCAGTCCCCTCTGGCTCAGTTCCCTCTGGCTCAGCTCCCTCAGAAAGCGCCCCTGCTGGCAGCGGTTCCACTGTCCGGATCACCTCCACTGCCACCGTCTGCACCGCATGCTCTGCTGGAGCTTCTTCCTTCCCCGGTGGCTCTAGCCCCTCTGGCACTGTTCCCTCCGGCTCTTCGCCCTCCGGATCCGTCACTGCCCCTGCTGTCTCTGGTACCCCTACTGGCTCGTCTCCCAATGGCTCTTCCCCTGGAGAGTCCGTGACCACCGTTGTTACTTACGAGACCACCACTATCTGCCCCGTGACCCAGACCATCACCTCCGGTAGCTCAACCTTCGTTCAGACCACTAGCACTGTTTCCACCCAGACTGTGACTGCCACCTCGACTATCCCCGCCGTGACTGCCAGTGGCTCTAGCCCCTCTGGCACTGTTCCTTCCGGCTCTTCGCCCTCCGGATCCGTCACTGCCCCTGCTGTCTCTGGCACCCCTACTGGCTCGTCTCCCAATGGCTCTTCCCCTGGAGAGTCCGTGACCACCGTTGTTACTTACGAGACCACCACTATCTGCCCCGTGACCCAGACCATCACCTCCGGTAGCTCAACCTTCGTTCAGACCACTAGCACTGTTTCCACCCAGACTGTGACTGCCACCTCGACTATCCCCGCCGTGACTGCCAGTGGCTCTAGCCCCTCTGGCACTGTTCCTTCCGGCTCTTCGCCCTCCGGATCCGTCACTGCCCCTGCTGTCTCTGGCACCCCTACTGGCTCGTCTCCCAATGGCTCTTCCCCTGGAGAGTCCGTGACCACCGTTGTTACTTACGAGACCACCACTATCTGCCCCGTGACCCAGACCATCACCTCCGGTAGCTCAACCTTCGTTCAGACCACTAGCACTGTTTCCACCCAGACTGTGACTGCCACCTCGACTATCCCCGCCGTGACTGCCAGTGGCTCTAGCCCCTCTGGCACTGTTCCTTCCGGCTCTTCGCCCTCCGGATCCGTCACTGCCCCTGCTGTCTCTGGTACCCCTACTGGCTCGTCTCCCAATGGCTCTTCCCCTGGAGAGTCCGTGACCACCGTTGTTACTTACGAGACCACCACTATCTGCCCCGTGACCCAGACCATCACCTCCGGTAGCTCTACTTTCGTCCAGACCACTAGCACTGTCTCTACCCAGACCTTGACTTCGACCTCTGTCATTGCTACTCCCACTGGCACCGCCCCCGGCGGCTCTAGCCCCTCTGGCACTGTTCCCTCCGGCTCTTCGCCCTCCGGATCCGTCACTGCCCCTGCTGTCTCTGGTACCCCTACTGGCTCGTCTCCCAATGGCTCTTCCCCTGGAGAGTCCGTGACCACCGTTGTTACTTACGAGACCACCACTATCTGCCCTGTGACCCAGACCATCACCTCCGGTAGCTCTACTTTCGTCCAGACCACTAGCACTGTTTCCACCCAGACTGTGACTGCCACCTCGACTATCCCCGCCGTGACTGCCAGTGGCTCTAGCCCCTCTGGCACTGTTCCTTCCGGCTCTTCGCCCTCCGGATCCGTCACTGCCCCTGCTGTCTCTGGTACCCCTACTGGCTCGTCTCCCAATGGCTCTTCCCCCGGAGAGTCCGTGACCACCGTTGTTACTTACGAGACCACCACTATCTGCCCTGTGACCCAGACCATCACCTCCGGCAGCTCTACTTTCGTCCAGACCACTAGCACTGTTTCCACCCAGACTGTGACTGCCACCTCGACTATCCCCGCCGTGACTGCCAGTGGCTCTGCTCCTTCTGGCCCCGCCGGTGTTATCGCCACATCCAGCGCTCCCCAGGAGTATACCACCACTGTTGTCACTTACGAGACCACCACCATCTGCCCCGTGACCCAGACTGCCACCTCTAACGGTGCCACCTTCGTCCAGACCACTAGCACTGTTTCCACCCAGACTGTGACTGCCACCTCGACTATCCCCGTCGTTGCTGCCACCGGCTCTTCTGGTGCTTCCGCTTCCACCTACATTGGAGCTAGCGGTGAGACCGTCACTGTTACTGGTTCTGGTGCCATTGTCACTGCCTCTGGAGCTGCTGGTGCTAGCGCCGGTGAGACTGTCACTGTCTCTGGTGCTGCTGGTGCTTACACCACCGTCACCTACGGCACCCAGATCGTCACCATTCCCCTACCCAGCGTTGTGACCAGCACCGCCGCTGGAGCCGTGACCACCTTCGCTGCCGCCCCCAGCGGAGCCGCCGCTCTCAGTGGAGCCGCTGCCCCTAGTGGCCCCGTCGGATCCTATCCTAGCGGAGTTTCCCCCGTTGGCAGCGGCTCAGGCTCTTCATCTAGCCTGCGCGTCTCTTACACCCCCGGCGCCACTCCCAGTGCTAGCACTGGCTCCGGCGCGAGCGCATCTTCCTCATCTGTGCCCGTGTTCAACTCGGCCTCAAGCCTGTCAATTGCTTCCAGCCTCCTGTTCGGATCAGTTGCTACCTTCATGGCACTGATGCTCTAAGGGGCTTGATTCACTCTTTGCTACGAGCTCTTAATCCCCATGTGACATTGCTCCCCTAATTTCATTTCGTTTCATTATTTTATCACAAGTGCGCAGAACTTAGATTGATCTCGATTTTTCACTCTCTAATAGCTGCATGGCTTTAGATTTGAGGATAGGGCCGAACTATCCATTCGGATTTCTTTTTCTATATCTATTTAGCACTCTAATTGAAAACCCGCTCGCGTTGTATGTTTTTCCAAGCCTCTATCGTTTGTTTAGAGTGTTTGTATTTAAAAAGTTCATATATTACATCGCCCACTCCTGTTTAATCCTAGTATCGTACCAGTCAAAATAAATAAATAATTATATATACTATAAATGATTTTATTGTAGAGCTTTAGCCCCGCGTGGGTTTGTCTGGCGGAGATGGGCGGGACTGCCCAGGTCGTTCCGCCCAGCTCCGCTCTTCACTTGTGTCTGGTCCAACGCGCATAGGCTGTTTTGAACCCGCTAGCCTCTATGCGTGTCTTCTCGGATTTTCCATAACCTGGGTATCATAAAGAGTTACCCCCATGGCTACCTAGATAAGCAGTTCATATTCAGCTTAAATGTTGAAATCCCAAGTTTCTTTACGGGGCCTGCCTGCTTCACTACGCCGAGCATATTTGACGACGACTGATACTCAACTACTTATAGTAGAACTACTTTGAGGCTCCCTGGACTGTAACCCGTACAAATGGTACATTCGTGTTCGGAGATCTAACTTATATTTCGAAAGTAGCATGAGGAAAAAAAACAGACTGTTGTTGATTGATTAGATTAAAGATTTTAGTACTCATAACTTGAAGAAGTAAAGCAGAGACTGAAATATAAAGGATGATTGAAAAATATGGCAAATTTCATATCTGACATCCGTGGCTCTACACTTACTATGTGAGAGATAGTCCATCGAAAATACCGGACTAGCTGTCTGCATGACTTATACTTCGGATAAATGCTGGCTAGCGGATAAAAGCGGACTAACCTTATCGCGGGTACTAGCTACATTATCAACTCTGATTATTATCTGGAGTGTCCCGAGACTTGAGAGACTGGTCAAACAAGAAAGTTTATCTAATACCTCCGCGACTCGTTACATTCCAGTCCAACTATCCACCTGGTTTCCTGGAAAATTTGCGCATAGAGGAAACGATTTAGGGGCCCATTACCACCTCTGTACACGACCTCCCAAGACCTTATTTTCCATTCCAACATACCACGCAATGTCTGAACCAGGCCCTGAATCAATTCCTACAAGCGCCGATCCGCGCAGCAAACGGCCCACCAAGCGACGAGCGATGACACCTCGCTCTGAACATGCATCCCAAGTCGAGTCTCTCTTCAAGGACCCGTCAAAAGAGATCAAGTTACCGGAAACAGCAAAAAATCGCGCAGTCGCCGCTCTCTCTGCACCACCGGAGATTGTCACAAATGTTCAGGGTTCATCAGCAGGTGCGGGCTCGGGCGAGTTCCATGTCTACAAGGCTAGTCGGCGACGAGAGCAAGAACGACTACGACTGATGCAGGCCGAGATTGACCAGGAGAAAGATCAATCGGAGTGGGAGAGACAGCGACAGGAGACGAAGCGGAAGGATGAAGAGAAAACAGAGAAAAATCGCCGGAGAAGGCAGAAGAAGCGTAATACCCGAGGAAAAAATGGTACGGATGGAGTGATGGACGTTGATAGTTCTGCGCCGGTCAAGGGACCAATGGCTCCTGGTCAGCTCATGGATACGTCTACTTCCAATGGTGATAATTCTGGGAACTATGTGGAGGAAGTTCCTGGAGTGATTATCCATGACGACTAGGGGGTTGCCAAGTGACTAATAGTTTAAATATTCACACGAAGATACCCATTTGACAGTTCATTTTGGTCTAGGATATTCATACAGAAAGGAATCACAGTCGTGTAACATTATGTACGGCCTTCAGGTCCTAGATCATTTTTTGGTTCTTTCTCTTTTACTCCTCACCACCACCACCGCTGCTGACCTGTGCTGCTGACTTTCCGCTGCAAATATCGTCGACACGGAGCAGCAGGCATGCGGACTAGAACAAGTTAGTAAGGTTACAAGACGAGATAAAACAGGGATGATTAAGGGACTTACCTCGACTGCGGTCTTGATGCTCTGGAGCTTGACAGCCTCGGGCTCCCAAACGCCATACTCCTTCATATCAACCAACTTGCCAGACTCGCCGTCCAGACCCCAGGTGGTGTGGCCCTCGACGTGCTTAGCACGCAACTGGGTCAGTACACGGATGGGACTGGCACCGGCGTTCTGTGCCAATGTGCGAGGGATGACCTCCATAGCGTCAGCGACAGCCTTGTAGGGCCATTGCTGAACACCCTCGATGGAACGGGCCAGCTGGCTCAGCTTCACGGAAACTGCCATCTCAACGGCACCACCACCAGGGGACAGGCGAGGGTGGAAGATGACGTTGCGGGCAACAGCCATGGCATCCTGGAGATTGCGCTCAATCTCGTTCAGGATATCCTTGGAGGGACCGCGCAGCAGAATGGTGCAGGCCTTCGGGGACGTGCACTTTCGCATGAATGTGAAGTACTCATCACCAATCTTCTCAATCTCAAACAGACCACAGCGAGTACCAATGTCTGACTCCTGGATATCATCAACGCGGTTGACAATAGTAGCACCGGTGGCACGGGCGATACGGTTGTTGTCAGTCTTTCGCACCCGGCGGAGAGCAGTGATGTTGCCCTTCATTAAGTAATGCTGTGCAAGATCTAAAGATTGATTGTTAGAATGCCCATTTTCTCTAGTAGAGTGAGCTTGGGAGTTGCTTACCTGAGACGCCCTTCTCAGTGATAACAACGTCGGGCTTGAATGCCAGAATGGCCTCGCACATGTGCTTCACCTGCTCCTCCTCAATCTGCAAAATCCGGTTCCAGTCGTCTTCCTTGGAGACTTCAATGTTGGTCTGAGACTCGCCCTTCTTGTACTCCAGGGGGCAATCGAGAAGCAGAATACGGGGGTTCTCTATCTTTCTCCGCATCTTAGGGTGAGTGATATCCTTGTTTACCATAACACCATCGATGACTTCGGAATCTTCGATCTGACCACCGGGGATCTTCTCAATACGCGCATAGCGCTTGATATCGACTTCCTGCTTACCGCCACCAACCTCGAAAGAGACTGTGCGCACAGCGTTCAATGCCAAGCCACACATAAGGTCGGACCAACGCGAAACGAACTTGGTACCAATGGAAGATTGGATAAGAGTGAACATAGCCTTGTCATCGTGAATATCGACGGGTAGCGAAACGTCTTCAACGATCTGAAGGGCATCGGCAAGAGCGCGCTTGAAGGCGGAGATGATGACGACGGGGTGGATATTACGTTCGAGCTGGGGAAGGGCCTGAGCGAGCATCTCACCGGCTAGAAATTAGGTCAGAAATTATTCAAGACGAAAATATAGAAAATCCCATACCCAAGATAATAACCGTTGTGGTTCCGTCTCCGACCTCCTCATCCTGAGTACGGCTGAGTTCGATCATGCTCTTTGCGGCAGGGTGTGACACCTCAATTTCTCGCAGAATGGCATGGCCGTCGTTGGTTAGAACAATACCACCCATTGGGTCGAGGAGCATCTTCAACATAGCCTTGGGACCAAGACATGACCGAATAATGTCGGCCACACTGATAATATGATTCGTTAGCGTTGAGCCCACGGAAAACGCACGGGATGTAGATATCGTACGTCTTAGCAGCAGTAATATTGGAAAGTTGCGCACGGCGGCCAACCTGGCGGTCGCCAGCATTGGTGTCTAATCGAGTGGTTAACACTTGCGGCCAGATACACGGGAGAAACGGGGGGTAGGAGGGGCAACATACTCATCACCACCACCGGAGCCTGCATTTTGGTGAAGGTCTGAGTGGAATTGAAGGGAGAAGTGAAGATGGCTCAAGTATATGCCACAAATAATTGGCGATGAACACTGAATAGAAAGCCAACTCAGATCCTCGTTCAAGTTACCCGCGTTCTAAATTTCCAAAGTGGGAGCTCCCTGACACTAAACTGAAAAGGGGGTTTTAGTACAAACATAGCAAACAGATAGTTGAATACCTTACCGCCCTTTAATGCCATTCCGTCGCTATGTAAGCATTATGCGATAGCCGATATCATCACAGATAAGAACTGTCCACATTCCACAATTTCTTTTCTTCCTCTCCCACACCCATTTCCAATTTTACACAGAATTATGGACTCTCCGTTTCCTACCCTTTTCAATCTTCCTGGAAGGACAGTGATGACGCATTTAACCTGTAAATAGATATATGATGAAATCTACATTGGTATTTAACCAGACCCCTCTCAAGGCTCACCTTACGCTTTCGCCCTACGTTGTGTCTAACAGCACTCCTGAATACACGAGTGATGTTATCAAGTATGGTCTCTCACATCTATCCATCCTGGGTAGCTTTGATCCTATGATGTCTAAACTTACAACATGAACAATCCAAATCTGAGACCTGCAAGTCAGGCTGCTGATACAAAGTATTCTGAGGATCAAAAATACTCCATTCCCTTCATTTTCCCCCCTTCTTCTCTCTCCTACTCTACGGATCGATATGAGAGACCATATTTGGAAACATTACTCGTATCTCTCCTTATCTTGCAACGCTTCTTTTCTCTGATCTTATGATCCATCTGCCAACGCCCTCCTTACCGCGAGCAAAATCATTTGAGACCTCGAAAAGCTGCTCAGGAGATTTTGATATTACATCTTGATCACGGAAGCTGGCGATGAGGGTGAACCTGCAACGAGGAATCCGGTGCTATTGAAGCTCGTCTCAATAGCACGTCGGGACATTTGTCATTGGGGCCAATTGCGGAAAGGCGGTCGCACCCGCAAGATGAAGCTCTTGACCTGAAATACCGATGAAGAATTGGCTCAAGAAACACTGGAGTGACCAGATCCTTCATCATGCACTGCTGTCATGAACCGAAGGAGGAAGAGGACAAAGGTTTCTGATAGCACTCGACAACGGCGTTATATATCATTGCAGCTCCAAATATCCAGAGACCGATAGTTCCTAAGGGACCGCTCGAGCTCACACCAAATACTTGAGTCAAATTTCTGCCTTCTCTTCCCTGTAGATCGAACTCTGCGAACAAATATAAGAGAGAGCATGGACGCCTTCTTAAACGAACCTCATCGTCGGGTTGCTCTTCCTTTTTTGCATATAATAGGAACTATCATCCTTCGTTCGCTGCATAACCTGTCGATAATAAAAGTTGGTTCGAGACCGGACAGGGCCACACATTGATGGCGGGCCATTGAATCAGCTTAGCGTACAATAGTGTTCATATAATCCAGAATATGACACATTGAACTACGCCATCGTGATTGATATAATATCCCCAGAAAACTCGATGATTGCTGGTTTTCAAAGCACACGCGGCGTTCTCAAAGCTTGCTGGGTTCTCTGAAATCGTTCATATCTCCGAGGTTGCTGTTTCAACCGAGAATTTCAGTATATTAATCTAGCTTCCCACCAATATCCTTTAAAGGAACATGCTCATCCTTCCCAACTACTGGTAAAGCAATGAGGAATTCATATCGTTATTGGATCTGCTCATCATTCCAACGCTATTTGTTAGATGCAGCTGTTCAGCCCGGTCTGATCACTTACCAGTCGCTTCTGTTCTGTCTGTCAGCTTACGATAAAGTCGTGTAATGGGTGGGTTTGCAGTTATCTCGATGCTCATTCCCTGGATTTGGTGCTCACAAGTGAGCATGCTAAGCCCTATTCATGTGGAGGCACTGGATATTCTTTAATTTTCTGCGACCACCTGCAGAAGTAGGGACCACGAACCTTGGCACTCGAGTGCAGAAACATCATGTCCCATCATCCAAGCGCAGAGCGTATGCTATCTTTCATTAAAGCCGCTCTACTCTGAAAGATCGATTCTGCAGAGTCTGTCAGATTGTTAATGATCGGCGTCATCACAACCTGCAGATCTCCTATACTTTCTACGTTATCAGCGAATGCTTTCGCGGTAATTGGTCCTTTAAAAGCCAAAAATAGAGCCACCTGGGCGCAGGCTCTGTTCTATTATTTCCCAGCTGATTTAAGAAAAAGCTTCCTTTGTGCGCATTTCATATGCCTCGTGGCAATCTTTATGATTTCCATTTTGAACAGTAAAGCGTTACGACCCAACAACCTTTGACCTAAATTGACCCCCCGATGGAGCTATTTTAGCGTGGAAACGAATTTGGAATCCTTTTTGGCTGGGTAGCTATGATTCAACAACAAAATTGGACAAAAAACACATCGATACTGAATTTGGCTCATGGATTTTCGATAAAGGATGACGAATGCCAAGTATATTACATGATAATTATCACTGTCAACCGCAAAATACGAGACTGTCGGCTACTTTCACCCTTGCCACCCTCGGTCACAGCGACATGTGGAGCTTGCCAACTGCCCTCTTCTCCTATCTTATTTACATCGCTTACCTTACCCACTTTTAACCAACAACAAACTAGTTCCGGGTAACTCTGTAGCGTCCCTAATGTGGATAGGTGTCTTGCATGAGAATTTTGGACACTGTAGTAACGTTGAAACTATGGTTTGGCCTCCAAAAGAGATGAATTATTTTCTGGGGTTCGCTTCCTGCGTTTCTTCTAGGGCTCCTTTGGCTTTTTTTTGAATCCAGGGATTGTGGTACGATATATGGAGATCGACCAATCATATGAGTAGGCGTGTTCTTGGGCAGCCTATTCTGTTGACTAGCTTCAGTTGACTAGCTTAGACGCAAAGCAGCGGTCAGCGAGCACAATACTAGACACTTAGGGTTTAGAGGCATGACAGCGGTAAGTGGGGCCGATTCCGAGTTCATGGTTATTACGGGCCGGCCCCATACGGAGTACACCCTTGGCAAACAACTAACCTCGAACAGCTGTTCACGACTGAAGAAAAAGAAGGCTAGAGCTTTCTCGAAGGCTTCAAGCCTATCACACTCCCTGCTCTCGATAACTTCACCGCCGACTGTCTCCTAAATGATCCACAATATGGCTAAAGCCCTCACCCCTGTCGATCCTACCTCCTGGCACTTGGAGTCTTGTTGGACTCATTCCCAGTCTGTCAAACAACTTCCAGTTCCTTTGAGTGGTCTGCCTAAATATCGCATCGAGAACTCCTATTTTATGCCGCAATGGCCACAGTAATATCAGTGAGCTTCACATGACGTTTCTGTTCGTTCTCAAGAGCCTGGCTATACATATAACTTAGAAGTCAGGAATTTGCGGACTCCAAAGGAGCCCCACTCCATAACACCTTCGTTGCTACCTAGTATCCGTCCCACAATCCCAAGTCACACTAGCGGTGAACTCTTCAGGCAGCCATCAATGAGTTCCAAATCAAAAGAAGCGAAGTTCTTCAACTTCCCTCACAGTCACAAGAAACATCGTGTCCGAAAAGGTCTCTCTGAAGCATTGGGAGTTCTCGGATTAAAGGCAGAAGACGAAGGTAAGTGAGAACGAGCTTTTGACTTACATCCCACCGCATTGCCACGTATACACCTGCTGATCCTGGGTCATTTCTCTGCTCGTTTTGACAGAAAACCTGACCAACAAGCCCTCCATCACTCTGAACTCTATTATAAAACCACATTCAAGCTCCGAAACATTATCAAATCACTCTTCTGAACCCAGAATGTCTATATTCAGCAGCCTTAAAAAGGATCACCACAAACGTGGCTCCTCGCCTGCTCCACGTGGCTCATCACCCGCCCCAACGGCTAGCAGCAGCAGAACTGCCGCCAAGCCGACGTCTACCCCTTCGAAAACACTTCTGCTGCCTCGTATCTCCAAGCGTGAGGTTGACGGTATTTCGGTCAATTCCATCGCTCCTACTGTGGTTTCCGATTCTACCCTCGCCCAGGAGGACCACAGCGTAGTGCCCTTGAAAAAGGCAAAGTCTGCTATCAGCAGGGCGAGTTCTCCCCTGCCTACCCACCGGGAACCGACCCAGATCAAAAATGTCGACGGTCCTCTACAAGAGTTGCGCGCTAGGCTTCAGGCCGAGCTCAAGGCTTCCAAGGAGGAGTACATCTCCAACGGTATCTCTATAGAGAGCTTCTTGGGCTTCATTGGCCAGGAGCGGCTGAGAAGGATGCCTGCTGAGGGTAGCAGGTGGGATAAGATATTGAAATGGGCTGAATACTTTGCCACTTCTCTTTCTGTTTTTGAGGAGGCTGTCGACACCTTTGTCGCTTCAAGCAAGGAAACTGTCGAGCTTATTTTTGAATGCTTTCAAATCCTTCTCCAAGTAAGTGTTGTGTCATTTATTACGCTTATCATATGCTCACGATTGTAGATGGGTCCTACCCAGGGCGAAGCTCTGGAAACAGTCTTCGCCATTTTCCACGAGTACGGCCTTATATTTGATTTCTACCTCCGCAACTACAGTCTCTTGCGGTCCATTCCGGAAGCTAGGCAGGAGCTCAGCTTGGCCCTAGCGGACATTCTTGGGCTGTCCGTTGAGATTACCGTTTATTACCGAAAGAGTTCGAAAACAATGTCGACGTCCAGCGTGACTCTAGAATTCAACGTCACCTTTGGCAAGCTCATGGATTCATTCATGCAGCGCAAGGACCGAATTACCAGCGTTATGTGGACATACCAGCTGAAAAGCACTTCTGAAATTTCAGGTTAGTAGTCCACTCGAGGCCGATATTCCTTACTAACGTTCTCAGATATCCATGTTTCTATTGATAGCATTCGTCAATGGCTGTTGCCCCAAGACCGGACCTTGCAGGCTATTGTGACTGGTCGCCGCGCCAGTCGCACTCTGCGCGCTGAGTTTACGTGCGAGTGGTTTGAAAGATCTCTGGTCCACTTTGCTCGTAGTAAAGACCCGGTTCTGACAGTCACAGCTGAGACTGGCGCTGGCAAGAGCATGCTCTCCAGCTGGATTGTCGAGAGGTTACAGAGACCCGTTGGCAGGCACACTTTCCAGGCTGTCACGGCCACCATTGACAGCCAGATTCCTGCGCAAGCGACTCAGACTGCCCTGGTTAAGGCCTTGATATTGCAGCTCCTGGATCTGAACGTTGGAAATGTGGCTCTGTATAGGTGTCTCGCCAATGTTCGCGAGCTCGATGACAACACTGACAGCATCAAGGATGCTGAAGATGCTCTCTGGTACACTCTCAATACTGGACTGAAGTCGTGCAAAGATGTTGTTCTCGTCATCGACGGCCTCGATGCTCTAGAGGGCAATGAAACTGAGAAGGTCGAGGTATTCGAGCATCTTCACGATATTGCCACCAAAAACAGCCAGATTCGCGTCGTTATTCTGTCCAGGCCACTCTCGAAACCGTGGTCCAAGCCTACTCGACAAGTCACTATGGGCCCTGAGCGCACCATTATCGACGTTAAGCACATCGCTCGCGAATATATGATATCCCATGGCATTGGTAGCAAGAAGGAGATTGATGTACTGGTTGAGCAAATCGCTCAACGCAGCAAGGGCTCTCTGACATGGGCTCAAATGGCCTTGCAGCTGTTCCAGAAGGCTAAGAACGTTACAGAAGCCCAAGAAGTCTTGAAAACTCTTCCCGGCACCACAAAGGAAATTATTGATTTGCAAATCAGCAATATATCACTCAAAGATGACGCACGCTTCATCTTTGCCTGGTTGCTGGTTGCTGAGAGGTCTCTGACAACCGCCGAAATCCAAACACTGCTTGAGTTGAATGTTCAGAAGGGCTCACACCAGCCGAGATCGTCAAGCGTACTCGAGGATCTTTACAAATCTTGCAGTTCTCTCGTCATTGTCCAGGACAAGACTGTCCGCTTCCGCAACGAGACCGTCAGGTTCCACCTGCTAGAACTTAGCAAGGGGAACAAGAACTTGCTGCCCCCAGCCGAAGCACAGAAGAGTCTGGCTACTAGACTACTGCTTTACATCAAGGCCTGCATTCATGTCAACACCGAGCCTTCGCTCGAGGATCTCTCTTCCAAGGAGGTTGACAGTCTCTTCCGCACTAATGCTCTTCTTGAGTACGCTTCTCGCAACTGGCTCAACCACTTCCAACGCTCTCCATACTTCGCTGATGGCAAGCTTCAGCCCATCAATCCCGAACTCAAGTCCGTGTTCCCCAATTCTACTCTCCTTGCTCTTCTCGAGCGCAGTTGCTGGGGAAAGCAGATGCCAGCAATCAAGGCCAATGGTTTCCACACCCTAGCTCTGAATGTCCGTCAGCAGGCTTTGGGTGAAAATGCTCAGTGCACTCTTCAAGGATCCATAAACGTCGCTCAATCTTATATAAAGCTCTCTGCTCCTGCAGAGGCCAGCAAATTCTTCTATCAAGCAGCTAAGATCGGCCAAGCCGTCCTCGGAAAGACCAACGAGCTTGCCATTTCCTGCGCGACCGCCTCAATTGACAGCTCTGAGAACGTCAAGATCACAGAGCGCAATGAAGACGTCACACGCAAGGAGGAGATGCTCAAGTATGTTGTCGAGACCGAGAAGCAGCAGAAAGGCTCCAACAGCACGCTCGTCGCCAAATACAACAACCAGCTCGCCCAGCTCTACACAGAAATAAAGGAGAATGACAAGGCTGAACAGGTCTACCGTGAGGTGTACAAAGCCACCACTGCCGAGAGTGGCGAGTTCTCTGAAGAGGCCAAGCTTGCCGCCGAGAAGCTCAAGACAGTTTTGTACCAGCAAGGCAAGCACAATGAAGTCGTCCAGTATACTCAGCCCATCTTCGAGTTTGCCGAACAGAATCTCGAAATCTTTGACATCAGTCGCGTTGAAATCACCCTGCGCATGGCTGACACTTACGAAGAGAAGAAGGATTTCACTCACGCTGAAGAGCTATACATCTCTCTATGGCGTGACTTGACAGAGTACTGCCGTACTGTTGGAGCCTCTGATGTCGCTCAAGAACGTAAGATTCAGATCAGCGTATCATACGCTCGCTTCCTCAGGCGCCAGAAGCGCGAAGCTGAGGCCTTGAACATTTTGCATGGCGTCTGGGTTGAGTATCAGCATCGCGACAACTCCGAAGCCGTCACCAAGCAGCTCAGCAATGTGGGTGATGACTTGAAGGCCATGGGTGCCTTTGAAAGCGCTATTGAAGTGTTGAAGTCCGTCTGGGGCTACTTCAAGAAGTCTGGTCAACAGACATCTGCCGCTGCCGTGTCAACTGCCGTCTCTCTCATGGACGCCGCCCAAGCGAAGGTGGACAGCAAGAAGGCCGATGCAAAGGCTTCCGGTACTGAGGCTACCGATCTGGAGGATGATGAGGGTGATGATGAGGCCGACGCCATCATGGATGAGGTTCTCGAGGCTGCCATAGTCTCCACTCCCAAGTCGGCCGATACAAAGAACGTGGTTGAGAAGCAAGAAGTTAGCATCGAGTCCACAATTAAGACCTACGAGACGCTATGCAATTTTTACACTAGCAAGGAGCGCTGGACCGAGGCCGCCGATCTCTGCCAGAAACTCCTTGTGCAAATATGGCCTACACTCAGCGTTGAGGGCAAGTACGGATTCCCAAAGATCTACACTACGGAGTCTATAAAATTTGCGCGCCGTCTCGCCTTGTGCTACTCCAAGAGCAACCAGACGGAACAGGCTGAGAAGATTTACGTGCACGTTTTCCAGTCTGCTCGCTCCGGCCTGCGCATCCAAGATGAACTTGTTGTCGAGACTTCCAACGACCTGATTAAGTTCCACATCAGCACCCAGCAGTACCAAAAAGCCCTTGTTGTATACCAGCAGCTTTTGGAGAGCTACCGCACCACCCTCGGTGCACGTAACCCGCTCACCATTCAGACCTTGTACATCATGGGTGACCTTTGTGTGAAATATCGCGTCAAGGGAGCCGACCACTACTACCTTGAGGTTACCAAGGCTGAGAAGAGCAGTGATGGTATTCTGAGCAAGGAATCAATGCGCGCTGCTCTTGCGCTATCAAAGATCTACTTCGAGCAAAAGCGCTGGCAGGAGGCCCGCTCCATCTACGCCACTATCTGGGTCACCTTTACCACCCGTGCTAGAGAGTACAAATTGACTAGTGACCTTGTTCAAGCCATCTACACGCGTTATACCGCAGT
Source organism: Penicillium taxi (assembly GCF_028828555.1). Lineage (NCBI taxonomy): Eukaryota > Fungi > Ascomycota > Eurotiomycetes > Eurotiales > Aspergillaceae > Penicillium > Penicillium taxi. The sequence continues at coordinate 3,592,956 of NW_026643207.1, read as the reverse complement.
CCTTGAGACCCACCTGAAGGTCGACATTGAAGTCATCCACAAGTTGGCCGTCGAGTACCGCAACGCCACTGTTTCCATCTATGGGGCTGAATCGCATATTGCTACAACCGCCAACCTCTCTCTTGCTGAAATATCTATCAAGAGTTCAAAGTATCACGCGGAAGCAGTCAAAATATGCGAGGAAGTTGTCCAGAAGGCTGCTGAAGCACCGGCTGATAAGCCCCAGACTCCTGCTCAGCTCAGCATCCTAGCCAAGGCCAAGCGTCAGCTTGCGGCTTTGTACGCCAGCCAGGCATCCACTGAAAACGCACCTGAGCAGGCCCAGAAAGCTGAAACCCTGTGGAAGGAGCAGCTTGAGATCAATAAGAAGGAGCACGGTGTCATGCACACATCCACACTCGCCTCACTCTCATCTCTCGTCATCGCATGGGCTAAGTCAGATAAGCCAGAGGTACAGAAACAGGCACAACAGCAACTTTCCACCAGCGTAGTCGAAATTTTGTCTGCTCCTATCGCTACTGACTCGACCAAGCTTCACGAGTCTGCCGTTTCTCTGGCCAATATCTACCTCTCATGCAACTACTCAGCTCAGGCATGGGCTCTCCTGAAAGACTTGCGCTTACAGATTATCAACAAGGGGGCCCGTAGCACCAAGGCTGTGGGAATCAAGCTTCCAGTAACGGTCGACCGCCGCTCCATCGTCTTCCTTGCCGCTTTTGAGGAGACTCTGCGCAAGGCTGACACAACTGATGCTGCAAAGAAGGCCACTTTCTCCGATATTATGACCGATATGCTGACTGAGGGTATTCTGTACGACCGCTACACTATTTCAATCCAATCCAAGGAGCTCTCCATCGACCAGAAGCTATTCGACGGCGCCCGCCTTTATGCATTCCTCGCAACCAGCCAGCTTCACGCCGAGCAGTCTCTTGCTACTGAAGATGCCCTTTACAAGATTTTCACGGAGTCTTATGGCACCGCTCTTAAGGACCTTTCTGGTCCTGCCACTAGAACCTTCTTTGTCGCACTTCTCGTGGAGCTAGGTCGCCTTCGCCACTCCGATGATCTTGCCATTGTTGGCTGCTCATCCGGTATCGCTAAGGTCTACGCTCTTCTCCTGGCTGACCAGTACGCCCAGGCTCTCGAAGTCGCTACAGTTGTCTATAACTTCACATTGTTCAAGGATGGCTTCAAGCACCCCAGAATTATTCCGTTTGCTTTCAAGCTGTCTCTGTACCTTTCAGGTCTGGGCGTCAAGAAGAGCAGCGACCTCAAGCTACAGGCTCGCATGGTTGAGCTGAGCAAGACCATCTTGCGTGAGACCCTTCGCGCATGCAAGACGCTGGACATCGACATCGTCCAGCTGCAGGCCAGCGAGCTCAACAACCTTGTCCGGTTGATGGGCGAGCAAAAGAACTACGAAGATCTCGAGGTAAGTCTCAATGGACTCATTACTGATGCATCGCACCTACTTGCCGCTCCTTTCGACCCTGGAAATGCTGAGGCTGTCGGGGCTGACCCAGACGGCTCATGTATTGTTATTTGAACGAATTTTCGCTAATTTCTCTACAGTGGCTCCTCACCCAGCTTTGGAACTCGCGCATTATCCAAGCTTCCTGGTCCGCCACCACCGTCATCAGTGTCGGATGCCGCCTGGTGGAAGTTCTCTTTGTCCGCAACAAGCAGGACCAATCCATCGCCCTCGCCGAGAGCATGTGCTACAACTTGAGCCGTACTTGGGGTCTGCTTGATCCTGTCAGCATCGACGTGCACAACCTTCTCTCCTCCCTATACATTGCAGCCAATCGTTACAATGACGCTCTAATTCTGCACGCGGAGATTCTTCGTGCAGAACTTGCCGACGACCTGGACGTTGACGACCAGCCCCTTACCGACGAAGCCGCCGCTCAAGTAGCCCTCCAGCAGCTTGATCTCATCAAGCGTATCTACTCCCGTCAGGGAGGATGGGGCGAAGACCCGGCCGACGATCTTTCATCTCTCGTGTCTCGCGTAGCTGAAGAGTTCGCTGATCTTGATGTTGCGGCTTTCGGATCCATCGCCGATTCTTCCAAGTGGAGCCCTAAGGCCCCGCCTGCGCATGACACCACTGGCCTATTTGTTGCGCCTGCTTCGTGGGAGTTTGCCCACATGGGCACAGAGACTGAGGTCGCCAAGGATAAGAAGCCCGACTACCTCCTCCGATGGCTGCAGCTTAACCGCCAGCAGAGTTTTGGTGACCTGAGCAAAGTTTCCGAGGATGTGAACGGAACTCACTAAATCTAGTCATTGGGATGGCTGTCAGTCTAGAACTGTCTCGTTATGTTCCTTAATCATACATATACATACGGGAATAATTTTGTAACACAAATATATGCTTTTTATAATTGCTCTTAGGCACATTCAAGATCCCATTATGTTCATTCACTACGTGCATCACTTCTAACAAGGGCATAGACACCAGCCAATGCAAGAGAAGTTCCGAAAGTTCTAGGTATTCCGATCAATTGATAATTCCAAGGTTTAATCTTTGACTAGGAATAAACCCTGAATTCTTGTAAGCCTCTCACACAAGCACCACAGACTCATCAAGCGTCAAATTTGATAAAAATTGTCTTTCTGGAATTGAATTACGCGTGGTGCAACGTTGGAACCTGAAGATCTGCTATGTCTCCAATGTACTCTATTTGAATGAAGATATTTCAAGCCGAATTGAAAGACGTTCCGCCGTAGGCATCTATCGATATAGAAAGAGTCTCAATTATACCAATGCAATTGTCAGGTGATATCCCTTTCCTACCGTAATGGTACTTGGCTGATTATGAAAGTAAGATGCAACACGGGGAAACTAATAGGAAGATTTTCTATCACTCGGACCAGCAGGAGAGCACACGGGTGACAGGGCAAGCTGCTTGCCTGGTTACAGTCATTTCCAGTCATTTCCGGTATTTGGAGCTTCGTCTAGTCACACAACACTCCAACCTTCCTGTCTCTAATATTTCAACATCTCATATATCTTAGTTACTGTCCAAAGAAGCATATTCTGGATAAACTTTAAAGCCGGGTATAGAAGCGTGGTTAGGATGCCAGGAGTGGTCTTGGCACATATGTGTCTTAGACTATATGAACTCATCGGAAGCTGGGTTGTGATGACCTAAATGCACTTTGTTTAACTAGCTAAGGGTCCAATAGACTAATTAGTACAGCAGCGAAACTTGATAAGCAGGGATCTAGTAACTATCTTATTTTACGTCAAGCTCGTTCACCGTTACATACTGTATCCCAATATAGCACCTTTTCTGTGAAGCATTGCGGGGGAGCTGACAGGGTTTCACCAGACAACGAAACAGAGGGCTCCGGGGGTGCAGGGAAGCTTTAAAGCACCCTCTTCGTGCTCTGAGCCAGTACATAAAGGCCGGGACCCCAGAGCAAAATCATCTCCACTTGGACAGACAATATTCCATCCTCCTAATAAAAATCCATCTACGCGGATATGCAGATGATCCATCTTCTCCTGACCCATCTGGGGGTCTTTTCTTCCTCAATAATGGCTGCCCCCACCTCAGCCAAGTCAATGATGGTCACTGGCTCTGAGTGGACGATCCAGAATATGCAGCGAGTCTGTAGTACCGATGACACTTTGTGCACCTGGAACTTCGCTATCTTCAATGGAGAAAACGATACAACTGTCTGCACATTTAACGTGAGCGCCACCACCGACGCCGATGTGACCGGTGATGCCTCTGTAACGACAGGTGGCCCTGCTGAATGCGGCGTTTATACCATTACAACGGGCTGGAGCGGACAGTTTGGCGAGGGTAACGGGTTTACCACCTTGGCTGTCGTCAATAATAACGCTGATCTTATTATCTATCCTGCCTATACTGATAAACAGCTTCAGGCTGGAATAATTGTCAGTCCAGATCAGAGCTACGCTCCGGAGGATCTTCCTTAATTTTGGGGTCGAAACAAGTATTGAAAAAAGGTTTTTTTGTAATGATTTGATAGCTGTTTCAAGCATGATTTTTCTCGTAATGAGTTATGTTTGCAGTTTAGTCATTATGCTGAGAATTTGATATGCTTACGACACGTATAAATATGAGCATTGTAACAGTACCCAGAATAATGAAGATTTGAAGTGGCACAGCTACTGTAGGATTTGACACTGGAAGAGTGAAATAACTCATGACATTTAATTTTTTATCGTAAACATACATACACCACCTACCAGCCCTAGGAGCTAAACTAAATCAGAGACGCTGGTTAAAGGGATAGGGTTTCCTTCAAGTAACAGGACTCAACAGTAAAAATGACATGAATGTTGACAATCTACAGCCTGCGGCAAACAACTATAGCCAGAGAAACAGTGATCTGGGTCCACCAGTGGAACTAATATACCACATGAATGTCCTTTGAGATTCAAAGCTCTGGTAATCATGAATTTTAGCCACTTTGTCTAGGGTTTGACCTCAGGTTCAACTCGTCATTCTTATGTCAGAGAGATTGCGTAAGATTCTGTCAAATTACCATCAAAGATCAAGAGAACCCATCTATAAAGAGCTCTCAGCTTGTTTGTCGAACCTGCGTATCCTATCCTCACTAAACTGAAAGCATTCCGGAAGACCGGTTTCCTCCCAAGACAGCCCAGATATCAATTTCACCAACCCAGGCGCACAATTGAAAATATGAGCCATACCTAAAAGTCAAACCTGATTAGCTCCACACCGAAAATGGAAGAACAAGCACGATCTAAACTCACCATGACCATTAAAACCAGCGCATATCCACTGACCCTTTCTCCCTTCAACAGGTCCAACAAGAGGTAGTTTATCCTTTGTCGTACCAATAATCCCAGTCCAAGCATGATCAAGTCCTTCACCATGTCGCAGTGGAGTCTGTGCCGACTCCTCACATAGTCCTGTGAACTCTCTTGTACTGCTTTTGGCAATTCGCTCGCTGAATAACGAGTCATCGAAGGAAATCAGCTCTTGTGCTGAATGGCCATCGGAGCTTGTCCTTGTTCCTGATCCACCGAGGAGAATAGTGCCGTTGTTGAGAGGGTTCACTGAGAAGAAGTTTTCATTGCCGTACCGAAGTGCCATTGTGTGTTTCATTGCGTATTCGCCTGAGAGGGATAGGCGTGGGATAAATGCGTGCACTTGTGATCGACGCGGAGTTATGAATTGGCTTAGGTCTGGTAGTAAATATGCTGCATAGGCATTCGTGCAGTGGACTACCGTCGCTGCTGTAACGGTACCCCGGACTGTGTAAACGTCCCAGCTTGAGCTAGAGCCAGACGAGACAACCTTTGTCGCGGCACAGTGAGTCCATAGTTTTCCACCCTTGCTGATAAAGTCGTTCAGGATCCATTGGACGAGTTTACCAGGATGGTTCGATGCAGCGGGTGACTCGTAGGCAACGAGGGCATTATAGGCTCTCGTCTTAATCTTTGCTTCATCACCTTCGTAGACTGTGATATGTGATGTATCACCACCAGCAGCTTTAAATGATACAAAAGCGTCAGCCAAGCTCTTCTTTTGCTCTTCGGAAGTGGCTACGTCGAAGGTGTTTGTGTATCGGAAGTCACAGTCAACATCATGCTCTTCCACGAATTTGCGGATATTCTCGAGAACAGATTTCTCATTTTCAAGAACTTTGACGGCTTGTTCGGGTCCATGGGTTGCTGCATAGCCTGGAAACGAGCCAAATGCATCTGGAATTACATTTTAGACAAAAGGGCAAAATGAAGGGATAGTCTTCCTTACTAGGTCGGATATGGCCTGCGTTTCTCCCACTTGCGCCTGATACAGCCTCTCTCGATTCCAGTATCAAGATATCCTCACCTTTGACTCCGCTTTCAATGAGTTTCCAGGCTGTTAGGGCGCCGGAGATACCAGAGCCTATGATGACGTATTTAGCAGAGGTTGGGACGGTGGTTAGGCGGTTTGCATGAAGATGTGGAAATGAGCGAGTTGTACGATGCCAGATAGACAAGGTTGATGATGGAGCGGGCAAAGATGGTTTCATGTTGCTTGAATTGGCGAATGGCTATACTACGTAGGGCACTCAGGATAATTGCACCAAAAAAGGAATGCCGGACTCTCAAAGTCGAATAGGACCGTTAGATAAAATAGTTAAGACTTAGAGGTGCTAATCATTTCTTTCCTTTCTAAACCCCGCTTCATGGTGTGGTTAGATCACGAAAGCGGAGATTTCTCCGATGGATGTGGATTCATACCCATTAATAAATCGTTCATTTTATGCAAGACTTGAAGCAATTGCGTTAAATCAGCACATATAACTACATCAATTAATACATTCTCAACCTCTGAATTCCTGGATGGTAAATTTAGTAAAACTTTCAACGTCCAAGGGTACCTGGCAAAGACTCATTGGCAAGCTTGGGTAAATTGATTTTTATGAAATTGGCACGTCAACTCTTAGCAGAAAGGTGTCATTCCTGCCATTTATTTGACAGTTAAGTACAGAGCGAGAATTTTTACATGAAAGCCATGGCATACAAGAACACCCGAAGAAAAAAATAGATTCAAAGCCTAGAGATAACTGCGCCAACGCTGATTAGCGTAACTCATTCCAGTATGAACAGTATATCAAAATGCCAACGTAAATAACCCTAGATAATCCTCAACACAACCCGAAAGCTCAGGCGTTCAACCATGTCCCTGTCCAACAAAGACATGAACCTCTTCTAATTCTATTATAGCGAGTATATCATAAAATGTATAATGGAATCGTAGCACTTAGAAAGACCTCAATCATCCTGCAATCTCAAAGATCCACGAGACTCCATTCTATCCAGCGCATCAGCAATACGCGATCCATCTCCATCAAAGAGCATAAGATCGTAAGTAGCCGCGCCAACTAGACAGCCAAAGATAGGAGCGAAAAGTGGAACGAGGAAGTAGTAGTCAGCGGACGTGAAGACTTCGCGGCCATAAATGATAGCAGAGAAGAGTCTAGGACCAAAATCTCTAGCGGGATTAATAGCCTAAAATCCACAGAATTAATAAATGTTTCATCCAGCCTGGAAAATGTTGAGCAGAAGGAAATTCACATACATAACCAGTCTGCCATCCCAACGCAGCCCCAATGCCAAGTAATAACAAAAACAGCGAAAGCTGCGGCGCTGGGAAGCGATGCGCATTACCGGGATCAAAAATACTCAAACACCCAAACATAAGCACAGCGCTCCCAAGAGTTTCAGAGAAAACAGCCTCCCAATTCGACTCGAACAACGCAGACGGGTACGTAGCGAAGATACCGGCAGAATGGTGGCCTTTCGGACTAAGGATCGAGCCACCAGGAATCGTATAATCTGGATCCCAGGCTTTAATAGCAGAGCGGTAGTTGATATAAACGACTGCAGCGCCGACAAATCCGCCGAAGAACTGCGCGGCGAGCGTGTAGGGTAGTTTCTTCCATTGGCCGGTTCTGGGGCGGAGGAGGGCGTGGGTGATCGCTACGGCTGGGTTGATGCTTGGGCTTGGGTCTGACAAGTAGTTTGCTAGACAGACTGCTGCGGCCCATGCGAAATTTATGGATAGCCAGGTACCGTATGTGTAGTCGGATAGTAGGCATTGAGCGACGACGCCATCTCCTATGACGATCAAGAGGGCTACACCGAGGAATTCGGCTAGATATGGCTTCAATGATTGTCGAGTCATTACGTCTATACTAGGTACCTGGCCCTGGTCCCTGGAGGTGATAATGGATGTCTACGCGAGGGGGTTTCGAGGCAAGTAAGGTTTGTATATTTTAAATGAGATCAGGGTTTACGTCATGTTTCGGCACTGCTTACTTCCGGATGCCGAGATCTATAGACGAGAACATTTTTAGGCATGATTTGTAACAGTATAATCAATGTGAAACAGCATCATTGAACCCCTGATAATAAAGTGATAATATAGACATTTCCAAGTCGTGTGAATATATAAAAAGCAGAAAGACCTTTTGAAAATATGAATTCCCCCAAAATCCCTCCAAATCAGACGCTAAAAAACAATATTCAAATGCGCTGACACGCTATGATAAACCCGAAAAATAAGATAAATGGTAAATGTAACAAGAAAGGGTAATGATGAAAGGGTAATGATGAAAGGGTAATGATGAAAGGGTAATGATGAAAGGGGAATAGATGGTAAATATGTTCATAAGAAGAGAAGAAAGGGGTTTAAAAGGCACTAGAAGCTGAACAATCCAGTGCGCTTCTTGCCGAGAGGGTAGACGACGAGGGCGGCGATGAAGAGGCCGACCGTAATGCCGATAGCCACTTGAATCATTCCGAAACCAAGACTGGCAACGGATGTATCAGTGAGACTGCTAGTGGAGGAGCTGGTGCCATTTTTCGCCAGATTTTCCCTGACAGAATTGGCGTAGTCTAAACCAGAGATTAGGGAGCCACTGGAAGCAAGACCGGAGGGAACGAGCACAAAGATGCCCGGAAGAATGGCGGTAGCGGCGTGACCGTGCCAGACACGACTGTATAAATTGCCTAATATGCCGATTGTGAATGCACCGACCGTGTTGGCGACTTCAGAGCTGGAGCCGAGCTTCGTTCCGCTCCAATAGTTGCTGATATAACCAGACACCGCGATGAAAACCATCACAGGCATCTGCTTCCACTTGCCCTGGTTGACAACGGCGAGGAACACAGCGTATATGGCGACGAAGGGGAATTCACGGAGGTAAACGGAGCCGTAGACAGAAAGACCGGAGCATGTTGACTGGGAGGTAGCATTGGAGTCCATAAGACCATAGATGGTGGTACCTACGGTGATACCATAGCCGAGGAAGAGGGAGTAGATGATAGCGTAAACCATTCGTATGGACCCGGCGATCATCTGGTGGGATTGCAGCTCGAGACTGCTACATAGAACCATGAAACCAGGGAGAATTAGTGCGATGGGGGCCTGAGCCAGAGCAGAGAAGCAGAAAAGACGTTCTTTCTCGCCGTGGCGAGTGATCTCAATGCTGCCCAGGGCGCGAGCCAAGAATGAGGTTATAATAGCGGCGGTCACTTCAAAGACGTTGGAGTAGAGGACTGAGCGGGGCGCCAGGACGTGCTGCATTAGGCCTACCAAACAGCCGAGAAGGAAGATAATCGGCATATCGATCGGTCGCGCTTCAAAGGCAAAGGGTCCCACGGCGGTACTGGCCAGGCCATACATCAACACCACGATCCACTTGTTGAACCGGGGCTTGCGCTGCATGATCTCATCCAGTTCCTGAGTTGCTTCCTCCACTCCAATCAAATCGTGGACAACGTTCTTATAGACATTGTGGGTGTCGGCAAGCCGGCCGAGGTCGACACCTTGCACTATACGCACAAGCTTGACCTCGGCGGTACGCGTTGTCGGATCATCAAAGGACATCAACATACACCCTGGAAGGTATAGGAACTGCCCCTGAACTTCTAGGACGCGCGCCGTCATGGTCATGTATTCTTCCAAACGGTGAGTAGGGGCACCGTACCGCATGAGTGCTCGACAGAGCTGCATAATGTAGCGCTGTCGAGAGATAATCTCTGCAATATGCACGGTGACTCGGATCTCGTCTTCCAGACGTGTCTTGCGGCGACTCTTCCGCGGGCGTCTCCCCGGTGTGAGCTCAGCAGCAGCCGGCAGGGTCGCGCTGCTGAGATTCATCGACGCATTGATGAGGGAGGACGTCGAACGGTGAGCCGGCTTCTTGTACCACTTGAGCTTCTCCTTACGCGGGGTGGCAGAGCCAGATGGGGGCATGGACGTAGGGGGTAATGTCGGCGAAAGCGACGAGCCTTTCTTAGGGGTTGTGAAGCCCGATGAGACTTGTGTATTATCGCTATCAGAGTCATCGGTGATGACACTCTCAGGACGAGAGCCACCCATCTGGTTGGCATGAAGCTTCAATAGCTGAGACAGAATGCCGCTACCGCCAGCCAGGCCACTCGAACGCCGACGCGAGGTGAACGCAAGATCTCGCAGCGTGCTCTCCGGAGTGGTCTGGCCAGAGCGCTGATATGGGCGTCGAGGCTTACGCTTGCGCGCATGCTCCTGCGCCATAGTCATGTTGCGCACGAGACGATGAGCTTCAGCGCTCGGTGGAGGCTCATGGAACTCCCCGCCGGTCTCCAAGGAGCGCGTGAGGTCAGCATCCCGACGCGCACGTTGCGCTTGGAGATGCTCCACAGGGATACCACCGTTAAAGTCATCCGGGAAGATGGAGGCATTCAGTGGCTCACCATCGTCAATGGGGCGACCGAGTTTCTCACCTAGACGAACAGTTTTGGCCCGCAGAAGCTCACCAGCATGACGAAATTTCTCGCGCGCCGAATGAACTTCCTCCAAAGTCACATGTTTTTCGGAATCTAATTCATCAGCAGTCTCGGCTCCAGCCTGTTCTGTGACAAGAGGGCCGCGACGAGAAAGCGCGGGCGCAGGTGGCGTGATGGAATCAGTTAGGGCAACATCTTTCTCGGTAGGTAATAAAGCTCGCTTCTGAGCAGCGACGACTTTATCTGAAAATATTTTATGGGAGTCTTCTGGATGGAGATTATGAGAACGACTGAGAGAGCGAAAACGGACTCTTGGAGAGCGGATTGTTGGAGGCTCAGCAACTGGAGGCTCAACAACTGGTGGCTCCTCAGGCGTGACAGGCGGCTCGGGCTCGGGCTCGGGCGCAGGGACGGCCTCGTGCAGCTCGTATTGGTAGGCCGCAGTGGCGTCCTCTTCCAAACTTTGCCGGCTTGAGGTTATAGCAGGAAAGGGATATTCGGCATAATCTTCATCAGGAGTAGGGCGAGGACTGAAGAATTCGGACATATCCAAGTCCTCCCCTTGGATCCCCCGTGGAATGTCGGAAATATGTCGGAAGTAAGGGGAGTGAAGGGCCAGGAACTATATAGATATATGGGGGATGAAGTAAAACGGAAGGAGCGAAAGCTAGGGGACAAAAGAACGAGATAAAAGCAAAAGAATGAGATAAGAGTAAAAGCACGAGTAAGAATAAGAACAAGAGCAAGATCACTAAATAATTGAAGATTAGAGATTCAGTGTTTGGGGAGTTTCGAGGAGTAGAAATCGAACCACGGATTGAGTACGATAGTCTTTTTTTCTCTTAATTTTTCCTTCTTTTTTCCCTTTTTCTCTTTTCTAAAGGAGTTCTAGATCTATCTTTTTCACATGAAATCATCGTGCTGAAGATAGCGTATTACTATTTGTCCACTTTTTTAGCCCTTTTTTTAATTATTTATTTTTCTCTTTTTTTGCCCTTTTCTTCGACCAAACCCTAACTGATTCCCTCTTTAGGCCATTCACTTCTCGTTTTTCATCATGCTTTTATCCACCCGGCGATTCGCCATGTTACAGGATAATTGAGCTAATCCAAGAATTCTAGATTTGAACACGTACCACTTTTTAAGTCACTGTCAGTGGAGTCGGTGGCGATCAGGTTTGCGGCAGCACAGCGGGTTCGAACCATTGTCCCATCTTGCTTCCAGGTTCCTGAAAATTCTAAAATCAGGAACCAAGATCTAGATTTGGAATTGAAACAGCTATAACCTGAGATAATTAAAATAAAAAATATACATGGATGTTTTATCTGTAGGGCAGACTTTTCTACTCGAGCCGAAAAAAAAAACGCCCGAATTGGTGGAAGATCCCGAATGTCCGGAATACGGATTCTCTTCCCCTTGGCCTGTGAGTTAATAGTATAGCCACCTCCTAAAGCTCTTGTGGAGATATATCCACTCTGATCAACGGCTGATAGCTACAAAAGACATCTACTGTGTAGTCGCTGGGTTTACTCTTGATACATAACTTTGACTCCACTATCAGGCACCAACAGGGGAGATAGGCCTAAATAAACATGACTTGTTACAGACCAAAACGAAACACGATTGATACATTTGTAGTTTGTATATAGAACATCCTTGGTGGCATCCTCTGCACGGACAGTGGATCTTTTCTTATGTTCTACACACCACCTGATCTTTTTTCATTCTTACTGCTGTATATCTTCTCGAATGCAGATTCCTTCTGAGGACCCTCTTTCCCTGCATCAAATCCATATCACATCTATCTGTGCTTGCTTCTTCTCTTTCCCTCTCTGCTACTACTCCTGCTTTTTCTCCGGTAGGGTCCACCCATTCAACACTCCACAGCCAATATTCAGATATGTCGCGTATCCCAGCCAGACGTAGTACGGGGTCATCATCCAGAAGGCCGTGCGGTCCGCCGACCACCAATTGGCCAACAAAAGCGTCACGTTTCCAAGGAGCAGACCCAAGTCTCCCAGGGCTGCGACCGGCCGCCCCACTCCAAAGAATAGCGGCATCCAGAGGAAATTCAATGCCAACTGGGTCGTATAGAGGGTCTGGGCGGTGCCATTGGCCTCATGAACTGCCAGTGATAATGACTGGGAGGCGGTCAAGGTTGCGTGATGCGCGGCATATCCCATCATACTGTACAAGAGTGTCCACGCGGGGGCAAACAACCAGCCCGGTGGGCTGAACGGAGGCTGACGGAGAGTGCGGTAGGTTTGCTGATTCTTGCTCCCTATAGGTTCAAAGCTCAGTATTTTAAGATTATAAAATTGTACTCTGCATGACAACTCACGGTTCGTCAACAGCGCTACTATCATGCCGCCAGCGACTGGCGTGGCTACCGCGAGAAGCGGCGATGTAAACACTGACTGTGGTAGTACAAAGGACCAAGCCATGATGAATTGGATTTGTTGATCTTGTTGATCAAGAGGGGGAAGGGGGAAGATGCGCGAAATTGCTACGTAACCGATCCCGATCATTTTCTCTCCTTCTACGTCATCTCTGCATTTCTTGGCAATCGCAGTCTTTATCTTCATCATTCTTATCTTACTTATCTACATCTTTATCCGTTGGTCGTGCATATCAGATCTACATTCGAACCATGCGCCAGTCGGCCACCGAATACATATAGGGTTGCTTTTTCCACTTGGCAAACCTCGGGCAATTACTAACTCCGGGGATTCAGGAACGTGTGGTGGTGAGAAAGCCCTTGCCACAAATGGCGCATCCTATTCTATGATTAGTCAATAGCCATTGAGCCTGTTCAATTATTTATGACATACGCACTACTCCGAAAGACACGCAGCCATGACATAACTATATCGAGCAAGCCGTTGTTATTTCCGCAGTTTCCCATTGGGTGTTCTATCAATGAACATGAACGAGTGATTATTAGCACACTGCAAGATTGTGACGATGCCTGCTCTAACTCATGAGTATATCTTACATTCAAAGCCAATAATGCTCATGTATGACTGCCTATAGGTTACCCAGTGATGGCCTTGAACAAAATATTACTACGTTTCACATTGTGGAGCGTAAAATGGACCCATTTTAGAGCCTAACATTGCTGCTACCTAGGTACTAACTATTACAGTTTCGCCCTTTCCCTTCTAGGGTTGATAACAGCATGAGTCGGACAAACATTCTAGATGCCTGCGAGGTACTAGATGAGACAATTGCTATCAATACTCCGACGGTGCGTTGGTTCCAGGAAGTTTAGCCGCCGAGTTTCAACTTTGATTCATGTCAAATTTAACGCACCTTTGTTCACATGCTCTAATTTTGTCAATCCCCTGTGGGTCTCATGGACCCTGGAACCTGGACTGAACTGCAGCCGGTAATTGACCCTGGGTTGGAGCGCTTGAATCGATATACCTCTTTGAACGAACAGGCTGAATGGATTCTTTGTTCGATGACCCATTGGCTACTAGATCTGTGATTTTAAGTGTGGTCGTGCATTGGAAAGTGCATGGAGATCATGATAGTCCCGATTGACCGCAAGAACGTGGCAATGATATTTCCTGCGATTCGTAAACCCTACGTATCCACTTGTGGATAGGGTAGAATGTGTCCAAGAACCAAGGAGTTTGGATGATGGATCTAATAAAAATTGACAGTATTATTGCTTTTTCTGAGTGCATTATAGCAATGAATTATCGCAGGAACTGCATCACCTCGCACCAAGCTCTACTAAAGCCTCTCATCGGCAAGATTCACTTCCAACGAGAACATGATGCCGAAAATACACTGAGATGTCCTTTGTCCCTGCAAGGTCGCAAAAATGATAAGCCGCCACCATGCATGCAGTGTAAAGTTTTCAGATGCATCGTTGCTCACCGGTATCTTCGGCGTTTCATGTCTAACTTTGCCGATATGCCAGTCACAGTCGAAGCCGCCAGTCCCTAACGATCGGCAAGATGTAGTTCGGGCCACTTTCCTTCCGAGTTGAAGATACGATCTGAGGCTGTTGCAGATGTGGCAATTCTCACCGCTGATCTCTTCATGTCGATCGTGTTAGATACGATGCGACAAGCGTCATCAATCTACCTAGGTATCGCACATGATATTCTCTTGACTGTGACCAGAAACATGTGAATTCATCCCTGAGAGTCGGTCATACTTAATCCAAACCATGCTACGGTGAGGAATCCCACACCAGCGGGTTTCCGATCATCTGCGATACTGTATACCCGTGGACTGGTATATTTATGGTTGAAATTGGAAGATGATATTTCTTCGTTCAATGGATTTTCAATCCACTATTTTCCATAAGACGAACTTACAGCATGGAAATATGTTAGTAGGTAAGTACCAGTACTTGAGACCCCGGGAGGACAGATTATGTTGACAACTATATACCCGTAGACCTTCAGAGCTAGATAATGGGTATAAAACCCCGCCACAGAACCCTAGAGGTTACTACCTAGGTACTTCTCTACTATATGGCTCTACCAAAGATATACGGTCGCGAGCCATGACCACACCTGGCCAATGTGGACTTCCTAGATACCTACTTCCAAGGCTCTTTCAAAACTCCAAGACTCAAGCGGTGCCATCACGCGAGTGATTGTACATTTTGCCTCATCGGAGGATCCAGAAAAGCCACTGTATGGATCCTCGAATCCGTATCGAAACAAAAACAAAAGTCAGACACTTAGCAAGTGGGGTAGCTGGCGTAATCAAAGCCTTAGTTCGTACTTTTGCTCTACTCGAAGGATTCTGCCACGGGAAAATCCACGTAGACTAGTTCTTACTTTCGTTAAAACGAAAAGCTAATATTTTGTGGGACTTTTGACAAGTACGTTGGCTAGTTCATCGTGGATTTCCGTGTTTTCGGGTGTGATTTGCACAGGGTTTGTGTGGAATCATCCGTTTGCTTACTACAGTCATATCTAGATGGGCTTAGTCATAGACAGTTCGAAAAAAAAAATATACATTATGTATGGATTGTCGTGTATCAGTGATTGATAGCTATGAAAATCACATAGCAAAAACTCATCCGTACGCTAGATTGTAAAAAAAAACAAGAAAGAGAAACAAATGTAGTCTATGTTCTTTTCATTAAGCAACGTGCCATTCACACTCTTCACTCAGCCTTTTTAGAAGCCTTCGTGCGCAATTTCATCAGCAAGAAAACAAGACAGTACGAGCTAACAGCGAAGAGGGCGGTGAGGGCCATGTCCCGCCATCCGTAGTAATACTCCTTCAGGTTGATCGAGTACAGGTAGTCACTTCCGCTCTTGTACTCGCAGACACGGCAGCTCTCGGTGGCATCGGGGTTGACCAGGTTCATGGAGCTGCCAGTTGTTTCCAAGAAGTTCTTCAGGTATTCGGCGCAGGTGGAGCCGTTTAGAGGATCAAATATGGCAAATTCGCTTTCCTTGCAGTTTACGGGCTCGTCCCATAGACTGAAGACTAGCATGCCACCCATCAGGTAGTTGAAAGGGTTCATCCAGTAGATCCAGTAGCGCCAGAACTCTTGGATCTGGGCATATGGAACCAGGACACCGCAGAAGGAGACGAGGGTTCCGATGACGAGGGGGTTCACTAGGCTAGCGAATGTGGCGTTGGGGGCGTAGGCGGCGATGAACTGACCAATACCTGTGTAGACGAATTCGTAGAAGAACATGACCAGGAAGGTACCGCCGGCTCTGTCTGAGGCGTGGGAGAATCCGACAGTGTAGTACCTATAAGTGGATTAGCAGATGAAAGTAGTGGATGGGTCGGATAAACTTACCAGCAAACGAAGTACAAGACACCACAGATAATCAGGTATGGGATCTCAGATACGACAAGTGCTGTGACGAAAGCAATCCAGGAATACATCTTGGATTTCTTCTCGCGCTGCTCGTAAATTGATCTCCGCTCAATGAAGAGAGGCTGAAGCTGGGCAATGACACCGGGTGCGACGAAAATGAAGTTGAAAATGGTGAAGAGACGGAGTTGCAGGCTAGAAACGCTGTCTTTGATCATCCAGAAGGAGAATCCGTTGAAGAGAGCAGATCCAATGTGGAGGGCCATTTTATTATTAACGTAGTCGCAGTTGCGGTACAAGGCTGTGCTCATGCGCGCTGTGCACATTTTTATCTGGGTCCAAAGCGTAGTAGCAAACTCTTCGCCGTCATCAGTGGTACCAGGTGGTTTAGATGCAGCAGTTTCGATAATTTGGTCAAGTTCCTGGACAGCTTTTGTGTAGTCTGGCGATTCCAGCCAGACCTTGTTCCAATCTCTTCCCTGGCTGAGAGTACCAGAGACGACGTCGATCATATGTTCGGCAGGGTTGGCTTCGGTGGGACATGGGGCACCGTAACGGCTGAAATATTCCTTAACAACCGATCCGTTGTCTCCGATGTCTCCAAAGTACACAGTCTTACCACCCTTTGCAAGCAAAAGCAGGGTGTCGAACTCTGCGAACAATTGGGCCGAAGGCTGGTGAATGGTAACCAGGACAGCCTGACCAACATCAGCCAACTTACGGAGGAAGCGAACTGTGTTGTATGCGGACTGTCCATCAAGACCAGAGGTAGGTTCGTCAAGGAAGATCAAGATACTTGGTTTGGAGACTAGCTCAACACCAATAGTGACACGCTTACGCTGCTCAACGCTTAGACCAGCACCGATACGTCCAACTAGAGTATCGGCGAGGTCGTGCAATTCGAGCAGGTCAATAATCGTGTCTACATATTGAAGCTTCTCTTCGTCCGGAATATTTCGATCCTGTCGAAGCAAGGCGGAAAATTCAAGGGACTCGCGGACAGTGGCAAAAGGTTCGAGGACGTCAAGTTGTTCACAGTAACCGGCAGAACGCTGGAATGAAACAGGTAACTCTCGGCCATCAACCAAGATAGAGCCATTAATAGTGCCGTCAGTCTTGCGTTGGGCCAAGACATCAAGGAGAGTGGTTTTACCCGCACCAGATGAGCCCATCAGAGCACCCAACATACCAGGCTTGACCCATCCAAAAACGTTATCAAGAAGGAGACGGTCGCCAGTTGGGGTCTTCACAGTGTAGCATAGATTCTTCCAGGTAAAGACAGAGGTGTTCCTGACCAGCTGACCATCGATGTTGTTTGACTCATCATGAGCATCGCCCTCGGAAGGCTTGCTAGCTTTCTCAGAGATGGCAGCCTCCTCATCGTACTTGTTGTGAGAGTTCTTCTGATGCTGGGCAAGTCGCTCACGGGGAATGACGAGACAGCTGCCGCTCTCGGAAGGAGACTTCCATTTAGTTGTAGAATAGATTGTAATGGCGACAAACAGAACCCACCAGGCCCAGTTTATGCCGAAGTTGCGCCAGAGATGGGAGTGGCTATAGGAAAGTGAACTAAGGTATTGATCTCCAGTCACGAAGGTGGCACCCGGCTCCGCTCCGCCAACACCAGTGCAAGCCTGGTGAGCTGAGTCGTTATAGCCTACGCCGTTTGGAACAAGATTGCTGTTGACGCAGGGGATTTGCGTGCCATGGAACTCATTGGAAAGCAGGGCCTCGAAACCATAGGCCAAGGGATCGAGCCAGAAGATCCAACCGAACCAGGGGTGCATCTCAGGCTTGCTAATCATGTAACCATTGTACATGATGAGAGCAGAGATGAGGAAACCGGAAACTTTGGAAGCACCATCGAAAGTGGTGAATGCGGCACCAATAGCTCGGAACAGGGCAGTCATACACTGTTAAGATAGTTAGTATATATGTATATAAGAAATTGATCAAGGGTTAAACTTACCATGGTAGTACAGAAAACCATAACCCAGTAGGTAAAGAATGTACCAGCGCTCATGGTCAGACCGACCATAAAGTAAACCACGAGGGAGAACATGCTGATTTGGAACAAGAGAACTGGGATATCAGCAGTGATCTGGGCGATGCAGAAAGCTGCAGGGTGGAAATAAGCGAATTCTTTGTGCTTGACAAGAACAGGACGACCGCTGAAGGAGTCGGTGACCTCAGACATAGCAAGCAAACTGTTATACAGAAGAGAGAAGAAAAGAGCACCAGATTTGACGAAGAGTCCACTGGAGTTGTCGGGAGCATTATAGAAGAGAGAACCGGCGATCAGAGCTTGAAGTAGAGTTGCAACTTGTTTGATGATGAAAGTCGCCTTGTCTCCCCAAAGAATCTGATACTGGCGCGAAACACAAGCCTTAACTTGATCGATGAAGCCGACAGTAAAAGGACTATTCTTGGCGAGTTGCTTCGATGTTTCAAAAGAGACACCTTCCTTGAAATCCTTTGTCCGTTCACGAGCAATATCAGAGTCGGGGTAATCGTATTCGGTGGTCATTTCGGCAAAGATGGTGGATTTTTTGTAGGCTTCGCGGAGAGTCTCCTTATTTCTAGGGAATTGGTTCTCGAAGCCTTCACGAATACGGCGCTCTGTCGGGACAGTCACACCGGTCAAGAAGTCAGCAACGTTAGAGCCCTCGCGGCAGACGAAGCCAGCTTCTTCCATAAAGGGGCGTGCGTCAGCACGGGGACCGTAGTAAACCTGCTCGCCCTCATCGAGGACCAAAACTTTGTCGAACTGCTCGTAAATTCCGTTTCCTGCTTGATAGAGGGTTACGATTGTTGAAAGACCCAGGGTATCAGTCATAGCACGGATGGCCTTTGTCCACTCCAGAGCGGTGCTAGCATCTAAACCACGGGTACTGTTGTCCCAACAAAACACGGATCCACGAGTGGCCATGCACTCGATGATAGAGACACGTTTACGCTCACCACCCGAGACTCCGCGAACGAACTCGTTACCAACCTTGGTATCGACGGTATGCGAGATGCCCATAGACTCCATGAGGAATTCCTTCGATTCTTGGGTATAGGCTTCGGAAGACTCCACGCCGTTCGGCAGCTTGAAGGGGACCTTAAGCCTGCAGGCAAAATCCATGGTCTGGCCGACAGTCAGACTAGGGAAGAACAGCTCCTCCTCAGTATTCATAACGATCTGACCGCGGTAGTCGTGGGCCTCATCGGAAGTCAAAGAACCGAATCTAACATCACCGTCGATAGACTTGAAGCCACCTCGGCGGTTGGCAAGCATCTTCAACAATGTGGTGCAGCCCGAGCCCGGACGACCCAAGACAAGAAGCATTTCGCCAGGCTTAACACAGCCATGACTGTTTTTCAGAATTGTGCGTAGTGGAGGCTTATTACGCGACTCCTTGATATGCGTGGGAATATTGAACTGCGAGAACACATTCTCGACAACTGCGTCATCGGCGCTGATAACATTCACGTTCAGATCCTTCCAGGTGACACCAAGCTCTTGGGGCTTAAAACCGGAAGTAAGATCTCGTTGATGTTGCTCCTGGACGCGAGACAGCAACCCCCACTCATTGTTGTTGTTTGGTGCTTTCTTGCTAGTGGGGTTATCATTGACAATTGTTGCGGAGCTTTGGACACTTGCGCCGTCAATTGTGTCATCTTGATTCCCCTTATTGGGTTGAATAGAATCGTCCATGGTGGAAAGGCTCATACAGGAACAAGTCCTGCAGAGAGGAGAGAAAGGGGGTAATAGGAGTGTGACGATGTAAGAATTAGAGAAATCAAATTAAAGCGGGAATGAAAAGTAAAAGAGATTAGTAGGTAATTCGGACGTTCGCTGTCAGAAACAGCGAGGCCCTCGTCTTATGTAAAAAGATGTAAAACTTCCCCCACAGGAGCTCGGTGGTTATATTCGAAAAGGCCGACGGGCTTTAAGTGAGTTAAAAGTTTTTATGGATCCGGTGTCAATAGTCACCACTATATCTTAGTATTTACCTAGTTGACCGGAGTGATGTATTCATAATCAAAACTATAAATTGGTAGTATTTGGTCAAATGCCGCCTAAATAACTAAACAAAATGCGTTAAATTCCGGGGGAAAGATTATCTGATAGAAGCATAAAGTGGGTTTCGGCTTTCGCAGTCGCTATTGAACCGAGCAAATCAGCAAAGAACATCGGATTTAGGAAAAGAGCCGATTACTCAGCGGCTCAGCCTAAAAATCCAGGTCAAATAATTGGATGGAATCAATGACTCAGCGGGAGAACGTTCGGAAGCGGGGACGATACATTTCATTGTGATTGGTTCGGAGCACTGCATCAGTGTATTCCATGTGGCGTCGGGCCATCAATCTCCCCGATGCCACCCCCTATTGCAATTTACTAATTTTGAATCTTGGCAACAAGTTGACGAGGAAACATTAAGGTTCGGTAGGATAAAAGATATCCCTTGCTTTGAAGCTATTGCTTTGTACATGATTAAGACGACATCAAACATTCAACAAGTTCAAAACCTAAAAGTCTGTTGCGGTCGATTAAAAGCAAGGTTGATATCCGTGGGCATGGATGTTTCCTAGAGAAGAGTTAAGATTGATCTATAGGAGATGGGAGCTACGTCTAATCGAGCCGCTTGACGATAGGTTCTGCATTCTCTCGACGAAGATTGAGCAGATCCATGGATACAATATGGATTTCAGTTTATCTCCGTCCATCAGAACATCGATTGTTTCTTGATACTCGGTACGGAGTACACCGATGTCATGCATATATCAAACCTTAATAGGTAACTTTGGTCGGTGGATCCGATTTAGGCATTTGCTGTTCGAGTCTCGATTTCTAGTCCTCATGCTAGACAGTCTCTAACAGACCGCCTATCCATACCGCTCAAGGTTCGGTGTGATCTTTTCCAGCACTTCAGAGCCTCCACGTTCCCTGAAAATCATCGAAAACATCATGAGTTCTGGTGATACTCGAAGGTAACAGGTAATAATGATTGTTGGCGAGCGTGATATGAAAAGGTCACAGTGAATTGATAGTCTCTTCATCATTCATACCATTGTAAACTTCAACGGGTAAAGAAGATCATAAGTTTATGGCAGGAGATGCCATTTGGTCAGTAAAGTCGCGAAAATCGTTCATATGAGTAATGAAGTCTTGCATTGACGAGTCTGCACACTGAACCTTCTTATGATGATGCTTTGGAATGCCTGCCTCTCTGATTATAGTAGTCCATAGTACCTACGGACCATTTGTCAAAGAGACTATTATGTTGATACTATTTTCTTGAAGTTTTGCCCGCTGATGTGATGCTTTCATATTTCCGAGAAAGAGGCCAGGGACAATCTGCCTCATCTGGGTGCACTTGTTCTTTCCCTCAGTTTTGGCATGCATCCTTTCCTGCTGCGGTATCATTTTCGGTTGTTTTTATCCATTATGATTTACACGTGATCTTCTTCTTTCTACAGCTAAGGAAGATGGATGGGAATATCCTTTTATGGGAATGTCATAGTAATTATGAGCCCTTGTTTGTTTCATAGCAATATGACTTATCATCTTAAGAACGTGGAGCTTATAATAACTGGTTAGTTATAAGTGGCCCACGTTTGACAATCTTGTTTAATTGTCACTCGAAGAACCCTTAGATCTTGGTATAATACTGAATAAAATTCAAGAAAGTAGGTGTATTAATTGAAGAGCGTCAGAGGGAAAAAAAAATCAAGCTGATTTAATGACGTGCTTTCCAAAATTATACGATAAACTTGGAAATTATTGGAAAATGAAGTAAAAGCAGAGTAAGTTTTGTCTTCACATCAACTCTCTCACTATTCAATATTCTTCTCCCTTTCAATACCTCAGTATAATAAGAACAGCCTTCATGGTGGCTTATGATGTCGCGACTTGTTGGAACCAATGGAATCTGGTTTGCTGAAGTGAATGAACTCGGGAAGTGAATGAAACTAGTGGAATTGGGGCATACCCGATTCCATCGCGGGAACTTAGAATGAACACACATCTTACCGCATAACTTATTACACGTACAACGTAGTAGTAATAGTGCATCGAGATCCCTGTGAACCGACACGACTCAACTTCTGACTTCCTACAACAAGAGAACATGAACTCTGCCTCATGTCCTCTATCCCCTATTATACCAAACAGTCGTTATCTAGGTGAATCAGAATTCAAGTTTCAATCCATATCAACAGGCCTGTCACTTTGCCTACAAAGGAATGAGTATATCTCAGTAATTTTAGATATTCTTCAAAAAAGGCAAATTCAGTATTCGACAAGCCCATTTCCGAAGCAAAGGGTATGCCTATGAAGCACTGCGGATGGTTTTTGATTATGGGCTTTGTGAGTTAGGGCTTGTGGAAATTCGAGTCGACCGTCTTTCTAGGAACGTGTTGATGAAAATGGTGATGGATCGTAAATTGGGTTTAGAGGCAGAAGAGAACAGTGGAGGTGACAGTGTGGATGAGTTTAGGAATAATATTTTGTTTGTAGCCAAGGCAAATGGTTGGCTGGGCTTGAGAAGTCATGATCAACATCCAGTCTGAATTTTCTACCGTTCAAACTTCAGGACCTATTTGAGACTTTTTTTATCTTCAATGAACTCTTAGTCTTAGTAGGAGATAGGAGACTTATATGAGAACCTTGAGGGTTTACAGAGACAGCACGTCTCTCAAAATGAGCCCACAAACTGGTGCGGGCATCTTGACCACCGCACTATGTTGTCTCGGAGGTGAAATAAATACCCATTTTCCCCTTCTAAGATTATAACCCTGATCTAAAGCGGCTGGCCTTGCTTACCTTCAAGGATACAAGTCAATGTTGGGATCTCAGAATGAAACAGCCACTACCAGAGACCATATTTGATTGAGGTTAACCCCATACTTTCTCAAGTAGCTAACTTTCAATGTTACTTGACTCTTGAGGGATACAAGATTAGATTTGGATAGCGTCACTGAGCTGAAAGATTGCAGGTTCGAATATTATATAAAAGAGAAGATTGAAAATTCCATTGTGAACCCCGTCCTTGAACGCCATTTTTGATGCTGTGTACTGCCTAGGCAAGTGCTTTCGTATAATCATGATAGGTTGTTTTTCATAAATCGTTACATGTCCCGTATTTGCTGAAAGCAGATATACCTTGCAAATTCCCCCTCCTACTAACAGTTTCCAGTTCAGAAACTGCTATTTCTAAAGACCTCATATCCATCTCATCATCATCTGGATATTCGTCACAGCCTGGGAATAGGGGCATTGATTGGACGTGGATGGTACTTTGGAGGGAATCAAGTCGATGTCGAAGATCTTGATGTGTGAGGCGCTGCATTGAACTACAAGCCAAGACATGTCGTAAATCAGGCTCTGAGGCTCGAGCCTCTTTTTGTATTTTTTGAAGAGAAAGTTCACAGAGTCGGTAGGCCAGTTGGTCTGAGTCTATGGATGGATTGCCCTTTTCGATGAGAGGTGGAGGTGCAGGGATGTTGATGACGTGGAGACTTCGATTTTTGCGTCTATTTAGACTTGGAGAGAGATTTCGGGTGAGGATTCTGCTAGCTTGCATGGTTGTAGATGTAGAGCAGAGCAGAGTATAGAGTGGAGTGGGGATGATCAACGATCACAGTTTTTGGATGCAGTAAAGTAGCTTGGAGTTGGAATGATGATGAACTACATTAGGCTACCTATGTATGGAATCCTATATATAAAGGGACTGAATCAAGGAGTAGTAAAGTAATCCCGGGTCAGACCACTTTAGAGATTGTTGATGGAGCAAATAGGGATGAGATGGGGAAATCCGGTAGAATCAATTTGCGGGATATCGCCACTTCATCATGCCACTCCGATCGCACTACACACTACCCGGCGTCACTATTCAAAATGAAGATAAACGTGTCCAATTATATAACTGCTAATTGCACTTTCTAAACGACTACGATGACTTAGTTCAAGCCCCATGACCTGCCTTCCATCTAGGCTAAATGTTGGTTTCGGGCCTCTCCGCATTTTCGACTTCCGACATGGCATGCTACGGAGAGCTCCATTAAGGTAGTAGGACAGGTCTTGTGATTTGTCCCCTTATGGAGTCTGCGACTCTCTGAATATTGCCAATCGATCTCCATCGCTACATAATTACGACCCGCTGAGTACTATGGAAGGATTTCTCGGCACTTCTATTTTCCCCCTAAAATTGAGATTTGGAAATTTGCAAGACTTGTTCATATGGAACTATCAATTATCAACTTGAATACAATACAAAGAATTGAAGACTCAAGATTGGTCCAAAATGACTCAGTGGGATATCGGGATGACTACAGATTCCCGTTGAATTTTTCATCGGTTACAATCCTGATATCGAAGATCTTTAAAGGAGATGAAGTTTTCACGTCAGACATCACAGATCACACAGTAAATACCACGCTATATACATGAGTAGATCTACCCCCACTGCAGAACAATGTATTTGACAGAGCCAAGTCGAAGTGCTACCCCTCTCCGCGAGTCCCCACACTCGACATTCTCAATAATTGAACCACCAGCTCCATTATCAATTGTCACAACTCATATTCTCGAGTCCGGTCCCGCAGACACCTTCCCAGATGGTGGCACTAGATCCTGGCTAGTGATCATGGGATCTTTCTTCCTGCTCATGAGCAGCTACGGAATGATGAACTCGACTGGTGTCCTGCAGAGCTATTTCCTAACGCATCAGCTATCGGGATATTCCACCAGTGCAGTTGGCTGGATTCCGGGTACATTTACCTTCTTCGGTCTCGTGCTGAGCGCTCAGATTGGCTCTCTCTTCGATAGATACGGCCCGACGGGTATCCTGGTCGCCGGCACGGGCTGTTACGTCTCTGGTATCTTGCTTCTAGCCGAATGTCGGCTGTATTGGCACTTTTTTCTTACTCTGGGTGTTCTCACTGGAACGGGGGCCGCGCTGCTCAGTACGGCTGCTATGGCTGCTGTGCCGCATTGGTTTGATCGTCGGGTCGGCATGGCCATGGGCACTGCAATGGCCGGTGCTGGATTTGGAGGTGTCACTTTTCCCCTAGTGCTTAGGGCTGGGTTCGCTCGTTTTGGGTATCAGTGGACTATTCGGCTTCTTGGTTTGATTTTGGCGGTTTTGTGTGGAGTAGGAACTCTACTTGTTAAATCTCGTCTGCCGAAGGGTAGAAGTAAGTCTACTATTAACATACGGGCCTTTAAGGATACCAGATTCACCTGGTTAACTCTTGGAACATTCAGTAAGTGGCAGTGACAATTAGAGAGGAAGTCAAAGATCTACGCTGACCGTCTCTTTCTTCTTTCTTCTAGCTTTGGAGCTTATGGTGTTTGCAGGCCTCGGTCTCTACCCTACTTACGTTGTCGCGCAAGGGTTCAGCACTACCACCAGTGTGATCCTTCTCTCCATCTGGAACGCGTATGATCATTCCTTTGTACTCCTTTTCTCCAGCGACTAATACAAAATCTTAGTTGTTCTACACTTGGTCGACTGATTGCCGGGCGTGTTGCAGACAAGTATGGGCGAATCAATACGTTAACAGTCCTGATTTTACTGGGTGCCATCGCTGTATTTGCGATCTGGCTTCCCTTTGGCAACATCCTAGCAGGTCTCTACGTATTCAGTTGTGTGTTTGGACTGGCGTCGGGCTCCTTTTTAAGCCTAGCGCCGGCGTGCATCGGTCAGATTTCCCAGGCCAGTGAAGTGGGCGGGAGGTTTGGCATCTGCTATTCTATTGTCAGCTTTGCGTATGTATCAGTCCTCGTTTTCATGAGATTGAGAGCTAAAGATATCTTGCAGAACCCTCATATCTGTTCCTATTGGTGGTGAGATGCTTGAAAAGATCGGTACAAGAGCCATGGTAGCGTATTTAGGTGGTGTTCTCCTCGCTGCTCTGGGTATGTTCACTATGGCTCGATGGGCATGTTTGAGCTATCGATGGAGGTGGCATGCAAATATCTAGAAATAGAAGACACAGAACCCTTCGAAGGCCAAAAGGATTTACATTTGTTCAAAGACTAGCGTAGCTGGAACGGTGATGATTTAGCATCGACAAAGAGCTGATACATCTGAAAGCTGTATTTCTCAAAGGAATCAGAAGGGCGCTTCAAGAAGATATTATTTACGATTCAATTACAAATAAAAATCAAAAATAAAATGTCTTCTGGTGTGAAAGATATGGATGTCATTCAAAACTAAGCAGAGAGAACTGACCTGGGTCTTCCCGTCTGGGTTGAAAGAAGATGCAATCTAATAAAAGAAGATATGATGATGAATTGACGTGATATTCTCTTGAGTCGCTTCTACATCTTGAGCCGACTTCGTCTTGCCCGATACACTCCACTGATCTTCCGTATGCAAAACATCCAGGCAGGAAGATCACCTATGCATTGGTATGATGATTCGGATTTCTACGCTCTTGAATATGAGCTTAAGGCTTCGGGAATACATTGGCCTATGCTGGAAGTAGAGAGTATCAGCAGTGTATGCGAAGGATAAAACTTACGCTCCTGGATACCCTAGTTATGGCTTCAATGGTGGTGTAAATAGAATAAAAGTAAATGTATAGTTTTTTTACTAAGGCGAATGGTTGAAAGCAGCAGGCAACAGACTCAATAAGTATTGTTAAATATTTAGGCACAGGAAATATTCATTCTAGGCTGAGTTGAAGAAAACTCACGAGTTAAACATTTGAACTAAACAATATTACATGCATGGAGTTTCTGAGTTGTTACATGCAGTAAGTAAGAGCTTCTATAAAGGGGTTAAGTTGGAAGTGATCAACCGAAAGTAGGGATAGCCATTTTCTCCTTGTTTCGCTAGGGAAAGTGAGTACGCCTTCTTTACACCGCTACGCCGCTGTAAGGACCTCACAAAGTGCGCACATTTATTACAATCTAATAAAGCTATCCCATCATATTGGAGTCCGACCGTTATAGAGTCAGGAGACGAGCACTTGCTGCTAAATTTCCCCAAGTTGAACAGTTGGAAGAGCATTTCAGAGAGAATCGCAGTGCGCTGAAAGAGCCTCTACTCGTTCTCCTCGCACCAAGTCTCTCGCTTTGTTTCCCGTCATGTTTCTCGATCTCATCCACCAATATTTCCAGACTGCCCTCTCGCAGCTACCAGGCCCTGCTCAGCAGCTCTTGCGCAGTCCCTACACCCAAAAATCTTTAGCCATTCTCGTCACTCTGAGTGTAGTGTGCTCCCTTAATCGCTACTTGACTGAACGGGCGCATAATAACTGGATCCGCATCGGTAAATGGGTCCCCTCCCGCGAGTTGGTCCTCATAACGGGTGGCTGCAGTGGCATCGGGAAACAAGTTGTGAACGACCTGGCGAATACTGGAGTGCGCGTCATAATCCTCGACACAAATGAACCTGACTTCCCCCTACCCTCAAACGTGGCATTTTACCGCGCAGATGTAACTTCCTCTAAGAACATTGCTGAGGTCGCAGAATCCATTCGCAGTGAGCACGGCGAGCCAACAGTGTTGATCAACAACGCTGGCGTCGGCCACGGCGGCACAATACTCGAAGAGCCAGAGGCACATATCCGACATACGTTTGAGGTCAACACTCTCTCGCATTTCCTTACAGTCAAGGAATTTCTTCCGGCTATGATAAAGGTCAACCACGGTCATATCATAACCGTCGCCAGTGTCACCTCCTTCTTAGCACTTGGTACGATAGTCGATTACGCATGCACAAAGGCCAGTGCACTCGCATTCCACGAGGGTTTACATCAGGAACTGCGCTACTGGTATGACGCGCCAAAGGTGCGCACCAGTATCATACACCCCAATTTGGTCCGCACTCCGATGATTCAGAGCATAACTGATCGGGAGGCCCACTCCCGTCAGCCAATTATGGACCCCCAGGTTGTTTCGGAGGCTATTTGTAGACAAATTATCACTCAAAGTAGTGGACAAGTTTTTTTGCCTAAGAGTGTATCTTCTACTAGCTTTTTGCGGGCTATGCCTTTTTGGATGCAGGAGGGTCTTCGGTCGTTTGTTTCGAGGGACTTACGTCGCCAGCGGAATAATCAAAAGGCTGAGGCGAAGGTCTCCGGGCTATAAATATATTATTTTCCGTTTTACTATATCAGATCATAGAGTCACTTGCAATGCCTGGAATCTCTACGCTGAAAAAAAAAATTCACGGACTGGCATACCCAATTTTGCGTTTGATTGCGGATAGTTGGGATCATGTGCTCTTCTATAGCGTTCCCTGAATAGTGTCGCTGAAGATTCAACCGCAATCGCAGCAGCAAGATGCAGCGACGTCTCACCAGTTACCAAAGATTTTGAATTTATAGTCATAGTGGCATTCAGTGTCTCGATGAGAGATCTAAAGATGAGTGGGTACCAGAGAATCGATGAGCAAACTTCATTGAATGCTGTTTTGCTAGTGTCCCAGTCCGCAAAGTCAACACGCGCACCTCTTTCTAGAAGGATTGGAAGTACCTCTATGGAGTTACGGCACGGAGTGTCATGATACGTGCATTTGGGCAATCGGTTGGTAGCAAATCGAGTGGCCAGAAGGTGTTTGAGGGGTTTTGGATGCCATGGATGAAAAGGATACTGATATTGAGTTAGTATGCTCAAGTAGTGGTATGCCTTAATTAGGATTTGCTCTGTATCTGCTTAGGCTGGATTGTTGAGTAATGCGATACCAGTGTCGTGGACTACAATACCGGATATTTGACTGGAATTAGCCATAATGATAGTAACTAGTAAAGTAAAGCAAGTGTAATGATGGGATGAATAGGCATTTTTGACTTGGTGAGGAGATATGGAGAAGATGGAGGAGGGGTCAATGTCTGTTGTAATATAAACCATGCAATGTAGGAGCGCCATAGTGATACACGGCTGAATACAGGGTAAACGACCTGACTCTTGTTATAGATTCCCTAGCAACGATAACGGGAACATCTTAATACAGAAGGGGAATTCCAATAGCTGGCTAGGGAAATCCTATCCAGATGATATAATCCCGCTTGTTCAAGTGCTTATTCATAGTAGGATCGTTCAAGGGCAAATAGGAAGGAAGGCGTAGAAATAAAACGAAGTTCGTGTTTTAGATGTTGTGTGCTCAAATAGTAGGCAAGTAGAATAAAAGTAGATAACCTGGCAACTGATACTCCGTATCTGGGTAATATCTCATAGTTTTTGACCAGATCGTCGAGAGGTACATTGTACTAGTTCTGTTCGCCTCCCTGACTCTTAGCAAACTCCTCACTAGAATCAATTAGCACAAGATCAAAGTTCAAGGAACATATATGTATGCCCTTACAGATGCTTGTCAAGTTCATCCATATGTTTTCGCTGCTCCTTCAACTTAGCCCTCAAACGCTCAATCCTAGGTACGACCCGTCAACAACAGCCACAACGTATCAAATCTATGAAGAATAAGGACTAACTCACTTTTCAAGCTCTGCTTTCCTGATATACAACCCCTCCTGCGCAGCCTCACGGCGCGCAAACTGGTCCTTCCTACACCCAAATTAGTGATGACGTCACACATTCTCCGACATAGACATACTCGGCCAAAAATCCCCGAGCCTTGGGGGCACCAGTATCGCCGGCAGCCATAGTCAATGGTGTAGCACAGAAGGAACGAGATAGAACAGAGGCTGAAGTGGTAGTGATACGTAGAATGGGTCGTGTAAGTGGCATTGTGGAGTGAGTTGTGGAGGTAAGGTGGAGACGGAGATCTAAATCTAGATCTGCGTGTGTGTGGAATGCTGAATGTTGGATAAGAACAGGTCTGTTTTCCGTGGTAGGTTATACTCTTATAAGGTGAATATGAATCGCTTACCGGTAATCGGGTGATCATTCTAATTCCGGCCATTTCCTTACTGTGACGTTGTCGCCACGATTTTCTCCGCATTTGATGGGGCCACGTTCTGCCCTACTTTCTGTTTACTGTAAAAAATTTCAGAGCCAATTTCATTAACCTGTTAATTCAAATCATATCTGAGATATCACAAGCTCACCTCTGCATCACCTCCAATTCAGGTAGAGCTCCCTGTTTTCCCGCCTACAACACGTAATGGAAGCCCTGATGCAATCGCCGCGCAGTAACAAAGTCAATTCCCTGAGTGTCCACTGTGACCTGCAGACAAGAAAGCTCATTCTCGGTCAGCTGAACTTTCCTATTCTCCAACCAGCTCTGTGGCTTGTTAAGCGAGCTTAGGTTGAAGTAAAGGAAAATCGCAACCAAAGCACCAACAATTTTCAGGGCACCCAGGACCATATAGAAGTAATGTGCTTCCTTTTCCAGATAGATGTATGGGGTCCAGACACTTGCCAAGCTACCAACTGAGATGATAAAGGCGTATGCAGCAGCACGCTCAGCTGAGGGACGAGGAAGACAATTTGCAATCTAGGAATAGAGCGGGCCTGCCTGGACGTTGATAAACACCATCAGGAACATGGCAAAGTAACGCGACGCGAACCCATTTGTGGCTGTGAACCCGATAATGGTGATTAGAACGGAGAAAATCAGGAACCAGAAGCGCATGCCTCGTTTATCTGAGATCCATGAGTGGGCCAGGCCATAGAAGAACATGAAGACATACGGCGGCGGCATTTCCAGGAGCAGATAGATAATGTTACTGTAGCCAATTATCTTGGTCAGTATTGAGAAGAAGTTTTGGAAGCCTGCGGCACCTACCTATTTGAATATATAAATTATGAGGCTATATCTACAATAATGATAGAGCTAGGTAGTTATATATATTGGTCTAAATTCGGGACCGTGATACCAAGAATATGTTCCAGCATCAAGCATTGAAGATGCTTTAATACAGATACAAGTTATCACTGAAAGAAAATAATACATTCATCAAGAAAAGAACTGACTTCGCTATGTATCTACTTACTCCTGGGGATATCTATCGCTCGTGACATATCGATAATACTAATAGGGCTTTACGGTAGCCAAATGGAAATAAGCAAGCATTTCAGCTTACATTAAGAGGTGAATATTTGTGGGTGGATATCTCAGCCATATTCCCACCCCAGAGTCCAAGAGAATGGCGTCTCTCAACTAGCTGCAACACCTCGACTAAAAAGGCACGTTCAGGGCTATGGTCTGAGAATGCCTCCCATGCGACTCGGGTAGGGAACGCGAGACGATTGATCATGTTGCCTGGTGCAGTAAGGATATACCATTCATAGGTCCGACAGATGCCACATCCAAATTCATACTGCTCCATCGGGGTGACTCGATCCTCTGGACGAGTATCAATGGATGACAAAATCAGACGCATGGCGTAATATACACAGATGGTCTGGGCAAGAAGGAGGTTGGGGTATGATAACTTGGTCGATGTGTAAATAGCACCGGTACGAAGATCGCGCCGTTTGAAGATGGGAAAACCTTGATCCTCTGTTTGCTCGACTTCTCGAATGGGTCCGTCTGGGTAACACTCCACCCAGTCTAGGTGCCATTTCTCGAAGGCGGTAGTGAGTTTGGAAATATCGTTCCATAGCGAGGCCTGCTTGACAACCATCTCCTGTGTGCCCGTTATAGGAAAATTTCTAGCCTCTTTAAACTCGTCAGACCGGGCCAGCAGACCGGGAATATCGGCGGCTAGATCGAGCATATGGTGCAGGATGTCCTTCCTGGTCGTATCAGCTGACCATGGAATCGTCTTCCACTCTTCACGAGCTAGGTAAGTAGGTTTTCGGAGTGCGATTGCGCCGCCAATCTGGAAAATGTCAGCATGGGTATATTTCTGATATATATCATTAGAATGGACATACCCAGTACGGTCTTAGCTCCGTGAACAAGAGATGCTCAACTCCATACATGTGGTTCTCTGGTCCTCGATGTTCCATCAGGCGCACTGCGCCAGCAAGATGAGACGGAACACCACGTTGAGTGGTACGCTCTACACTCTGTGCAAGTCAGTA
Source organism: Penicillium taxi (assembly GCF_028828555.1). Lineage (NCBI taxonomy): Eukaryota > Fungi > Ascomycota > Eurotiomycetes > Eurotiales > Aspergillaceae > Penicillium > Penicillium taxi. The sequence goes on along the minus strand of NW_026643207.1, from coordinate 3,560,949 downwards.
ATGACAGACGATAAGTTACATGATAAGTAGCGACGTTGACGAACCTCAAAGGCAAGCAAAAGAATAACCGTCACCAGGGTCGATTCCGACTTGCATCGCTCTGGATCATTCAAAGCGTCCTGCAAGCCACGGAGAACACGTGGATATAACCGAAACCCGGACGATTCAATCTCCTTGTCCTGAATAGATCGACCAAAGAAAGCCACCGATACAGCCTCAAACGCATCTGATATCAGTGGCGAGAACATGCGAATGCCCGCCGCAGCTCTCAATGCACCTGCTCGACCTGACTTTATGTCCACCTCCGGGCTAAATGCATCTACAAACCGCTGTATAAATGCATCGGTAACTGGTGCCTGTGGACTGATAATGGATAAAGTGCTAGCCAATGACGATGAGTCGGATGAACTAAATATGTACTCTCCAATATCGCTATCGCTATCGTTGAGCTCGCTATTGGCCGAACTGCCAACTTCAATACGCTTACGGATCGGGATGATGGAAACGGGGGAATTTCGTGAAGAATCATAGCCTTCATACGCTGTTGAATTTTCGCAATCAGAGTGTGAAAATTGACGCTTCTCGCATAGGTACCCTTACCTTCATGACCTTCCCACGGTCCCACTTTCACCAGTTGCTTGTTCGATTCATGTGTCGTTCGAATATCACGCACGATATCGTCAGCTATGCTCTGTGGGGCGGATCGAATGGAGTCAAATAAGAACTCAAGCCGGTCCAACCGTTGAAAATCTTGACCTTGGGACCCTGAAGTATATTTTAGTTTATTGTGAAGGGAAGACACAGTGAGTACACACATACCATCTTTCTTCTCAATTCTAGCGCGTAATTCGCGGATCTCCGATCTCAGATTCCGAATCTCATCTGCTTGGCTGATAGGTCGTGCTTCTCCATCCGGTAGATCATATACACACTTGGAAGGGTAGCCATGCGCACAGCATGCGTGGCAAGGTCTGACGCGGTCACACTGTAGGGGATATTAGCTCCGTGGACGGAGGACGGGAGGATCGTCCCGCAAGATCTGATGATCTGAGCTGATAACGCGTACCTTGACTTTGCGGAGCCGACAGACTTTGCAGGACCGTAACTGGCGATTAAACCCTTTCGCACGCGACTCACCCCCCATGATGTGAAGTGAGAGATAAAAACATAACTGACCAACAGCGCTGAGGGAAATCGATGAGTCCGATTCTAGTGTGGGAAGTCCGAGATCTCGAGTGGGACTTTTGCTCTCACAGACCCAATTATAAAGCTTAGCAGCCTTCTGATAGGTGCTTCTAGCCGTTATGACCCCGCTCGAGGTAACGTCGGAAGCACGCCACATTCAGACTTTGTGGCCTGTAGAGTGAAAGGTCTATATATTCTGGTAGTAGGCATTGGTTTAGACAGTGTATGGACTACAGCTGCCTAGATATAAACACCTAGTCACCTGCCATGTATAGTAGTCTCAGCCGAGAGAATACGAGGGAATCCTTCCGCTTCTGACTAAGGCTAACTGCTCTAAGTATTCTTGGTAAGGGTAATACAAGTAAGGTAAATTAGTGAACATTTAGCACGTGATAATACCTTTCAATACGACAACACTTGAAAGCGAGCTAGGTCAAAAATGGACTAGCGCATTTAGGACTAGGGTTCGAGATAGAATCTATGTGAGCAAAGTGGTGAAACTGATTTCGATCCATCTTGTATATTGACCCCTTACGGAGTACTAAAATTATCTTGTCACATGACACAAGTTGGTCAACATGGGAACTCTACCTACGGAGCATATAACGAGCGATTTTGCCTGTCTGTATTAACTTGTTATAAACATCCATGGGTGTTTGACTATCCTTGCACGGAGTCTAGCACCTTGCAGCTTCTTAAACTTGCTGGCGACAGTCCTTGTATTTGTCTAATATTTTTGTAACGGAGCTTGACAGCGCGATGAGGCCAATACCTATCTAGAAGTGCGCATTAGGTCAATTCGTGATGGGGCATCGTTTTGGGAAGTAGCATGAAGCAGAAAATGCAATGTGAATACAGACTCTGAGCGTAGATTATCTACGCATCCATATCCAGCGCCTTCTTAACTATTCCCTATCGAATTCCCACTCCTCATCCGTTTCCTATTCCCCTTCAGGCACTCTCGTAGCAGATTGATGGCTTCGGCATTGTGGGCTGAAGATTTCCAAGTGAAAGCAAGATTCGCTATACTCAACAGTGTGTCAGGATGGTCGTCGCTGAGTTTCGTCTGCTCGTCTCTATCACCTGCATCTGTAACTGCTCAGCGTCCCCCAACCGGCCCTGCTTCATATACGTTGCTGCCAGACTAGCCATACTCATTAGTGTGTCAGGATGAATCTCGCTGAGCTTTGTCTTGCGAGTCTCCATCACCTGCATGTCGAGTTGCTCCACCTCCCGCCATCGGCCGCCAAGCCAGTATACCGTTGCCAACATGCCTGTGCTATCGAGGACCTCTTTATGCTCTTCATCTAGTAAGATCAATTTTTGATTTCTTGACTTTACTGCCATTTCTCTTGTATCTGCGATATTGCCGCTTTGCCACGCATACCGCGCACCTCTATAGAGCAACGTGGTCCATGGTTGTAGACTCAAGTGATGTTGATCGTTGGGACATTGCGGATTTCATGTGAGGAAATAGCGCCCGGCACCTCTTCTAGTTCACATATTAGCCTGTGGGAAACTCTTTGCATAGACCGCTAATAAATTTCTCCCGCCAGTGACTTACTTGCCTGTAAGATTTCAGTCACGCACAAATAGCCAGCTGCACTAGCCGATACATCGTGAAAAAACTGTTATTCTCACTAATATATATATGAAATAAAATTCCATAGCGTCGTAATATCATCTTCAAAATCGGGGCCTACATCAGAATCGGACGTTTCTCCATCACTAGAGCTGTTCAGGAGCTCCGAAATTGATGTGTAGTTCACCCCAGGGCGATACTGAATAAGGTTCTCTGGTATCGATCGAAAAAGCTCATGAGAGAAAGCAACTCCGCTGTAGATGGTTTTGTTTGTCCGGGGGGAGGGTTAAAGTACCTACCTACTTCTACTTCTTCTCTCCCTTGTAAACTACGAAAGATCAGTCAGGCTACTGTGACCTTGTAGATACACTTAAGCGCATAATGAGTGGATTTGCTAAAGAATAAATGATACCGTTGAGCACTTTATCTGGGATGGAATTGTACCTATAGTTGATGAGATAGTTCAAGCGAAACTGAACAGAGGCAAAAGGCGTGATGAATGTTGAATACACCAAACTTCACTATAGAAAATCCTTGAGCAAATATTATGTCTTTCAGGTCTCCAAAAACTTCGGTCCACTTTCGCCTTCGATCCATCGTTCTCTATGATATATCAGTACATTGCCCTTAGCAGCAGAACACTTGGGCAGCTACTCACACTACCTTGAGGTCACTATCAGATATATGCACCGAAAACTTGCAAGGAGAGTAATCACACTTTTTGCCGAAGGGACAATGGTGGCTTAGGTAGCAGTCATAATCCGTGCAATCAGGGGCATTGGGACATTGACCCTGTCTTGCTTTGTACTTTTGTATGACGATCTCCCTAGCACTTAACTTTTCATTATGAACCATTTTACACCTGAACCGGTCGCAGCGTCCCAGAAGATAATATTCATTGCAGAATCCTCTAGGTGCTATCTGGTGTAGTTTCTTGTAATAGGAGTCTTTAGCAGCGGTATCTGAGGGGGGCCGAATCGGTATATCTAATCGTTGTTTGTATCTATTGTATTCGATTATTTTCGTTTCTTTGGTCTCGCTTCTTTTGATTGTGATATTTTGATGATGACTGGATACTCCAATTGTCGCATATGTCGAAGGATACCTCACAGAAATTCCACCATTTCCCGAGATATCAACATCAGGATCTATCACTGATCCCTGGATCAAGGGCGTAGCAAGTGCAGGGCTATTGAGCGTTGTCGCTTGAGATAATTCTCCATTGGAATTTGCACGTGAATCCCGAAACAACGAGGATGTGCCGTTTGTTTCATCGGCGGTAGTCACCGAAGGTCTTTGGAAGCCAAGACGACTGGGTTCCTGTTCACTTGGAAGATGCTCACAACGGAACACGTCATTAAAACAGGTGATTTCAAATCCTAGGGTCTTAAACTGTGCCCCTGCAGGGGTCGTCTCGACGAGAATAATCCGCTTTTCACCCTCACTATCTCCGATAAAATCACGGAGCTGGTGTATGTAGCCTTTATCATGACAAGCAGCAAAAAATATTTTTTTGCACTGGAAATTTCGATGGAAGTGGTTTAGCATCCCTGCTAGATTGTAAGTAGAGCACAAAAACAGGTAATAAAGTCTTACTGTTCATTTTAGAATCTGCGTTCTCTTTGCCCGGACCAACATTGATAAATTCAAACTCAGCACGACTGTTGGTGAATAGTTCTGCAAATCGATGCAAATCCTTTTCGGACGATATTACTTTATTCTTATGCAATGCCCTCGCCAGATCATTCAGATTTGCATATATTCGAACAAGGATGGGTACGTCCTCGCTGCTATATGGACTGTCCCGCAAAAAATCTCTTACTGCCTTTGTAAGCCTCTTGGAGGCTTCAACAGCGCCTTCTGGACTCTGTAGCAAAGTGTCCAGGAACTTGGCGCCATCGCCATCAACTAGCACAACTATGAAGGGATTTCTATTCTAAGAAAAGTGAGCTTAAATTCGGTGACTTAGAATTTAGAAAAACGCCCACATTGGTATCGTTTAATCTCCTAACTTCTGCTTTAGCTTCGACGTTTTCCACCTGGAATGTGCGTCGAGAACTCTTCTCGCTCTCAAGTTCAAACTCAAGGTGTTTGATTCGCTCCTCCTGCGATTCAATGATTCGAAAAGCGTCCTTTGAATAGAATTTTGTAAGAGAATAGCGCAATTGCCTGGCACTATGGTAGATCCAGGCTTCTTCGGTGTGAACCACCTACCTCGACCAAGACCTTCTTCTTTTCTTCAAACGTACATAACTCAGAGAATAGTGACTTTAGGGCTCCGACATCCATAATTTCCTTTGTTACTTAGAAAAGGTTGAAAAGATTGCGCGAGCAATTTCTTCAAGACAGGATTAAAAATAATAACATAGTGGGCGGAGATCGGGCCCCCTTCCTACTTGGTTTCTCTGCAATGACAACTCATGACCAAAGCCTCAATCTGATCCGATACCTTAGCATCCAATCATTACATTCCATGCAATGCGTCATTACGTGTCACTCAAACACTCGCGCATATTAAACACGATCATTGGCTTGGAGCTTCCCTAAAGACATAGTGGCTTGCCTCATTTATGCAGTAATGAGAGGTGTCGTTAGCGTTTTCACGCTCTTGCGACCTACTATATCGCTTTCACCAAAAAGAATTGAGCCACCAAATATTTACAGAATTGGATAATCTATGTGCGATTGTACTAGGCTCAACAACTCGCAGTACTTATCTCGTAGAGGAGACTATGCCACCTATGTTCTGAGATTTCTTCGCTGAGACATGTCGTGCCAAACTCCTCCTTAGGGATGAGCGCATGCCGGGTTTTACGTGGGGCACGCGAATGGGCAAGTGTGCACTTCCTGGGAATTCGGTTGGCTCTCAGTGGCCCATCAGCAAACTATAGCGCCAAACAGTTTGCAGCTATAGGATAACATTAGAGTCAATAGTACCAACAGTTCTTTGGGACTTTGGAATAATGAGTGGCTATCTGTTAGGAAAATTAACATTGGCACTATACTAACTCACCATGTACAATATTACGATACCCTCTTTAGCTAACGCGGCTATTTCTCGTGGAACCCTCGGATTTGTAACTACCGAGTTGCTGGTATTCTCATGGGTATTTCAACACCCATGGACCCCTAGAGTTGAGGGGATCAGAATCAACACTCTTTTTTTTATCAGATTAATGCATTGTCCCTTTTGATTCCGCTGCTCCCATTGACCGGCAAAGCCAATAGTATTCCCCTTGCCATACAGACTATAGCTGTTATTATCCTTCTTCCAAATGGTGAGTCCAGTTTCCCGGTGACGCCGGCGGATTGCAAGGGCGTGAAGTATGGCCCCTTTGTTCCGGTCCGAATGATTTGCATTCCGCCATAATTCTTTCCAACCCTCAATCCCGCCTGATATAGTACTCTAGAGCAGCATCGCGGCACAGCCTGCAGGCCTCGAGCGTGTATGGGTTTTTCGAGGGGCGAGGATCGATTGGTTTAGTCAGAAATCGTCATGGTTCTCTACTCTGTATGAAATGAGTGTGGAAGAAGGCAGCGTGTGTAGGGAAGACTTGTGCTTTGTCTGGGCGACTCGCACTGAATTGCTTACATGATCAACGTTCTTGAAGGCCTGGAAACATTACGAGTGTAACACAGAAGCTATTTAAAGCTGTAATTTACAACTGTACTGGGATACTGCTGTGTTTCGAAAGAGTCCGAGAAAGAATCTCTGAGAGGAAATGGTGAAACTGGTTTCGATCCATCCTGTACTTGAATAACTATGTATTTACATGCAGTTACCTAAAATCCTACCTACAATAGTTCCATATACCCCTCTGCTAAATTTTGTCTCTCTCGTTCTCACTTATATGGCAATCTCCATGATCCTGCTGTCGTTTATATGTATATCTGTCGATACCACTAGACCAAAGTGGGGCACAGGACCAATGAGAATGGTTACGATGCTGTTGGTCCGATATGAAGTGAATCTAGCGAGTTTTATCTATTTAGTTACAGCGAGGACAAGATTGAATATTACACCTCTTACAACTTCGCATCGACGCACCTAGATCTATTCCATCGAGAATACTAGTTGCATATGCACGGTAAGAACGTCACCGTTCCGACAATATCAGGTCAGATAGATGATCAAATTCACGATGATAGAGAAACTCGGCAAAGATTATCTCTACAGCTTCCAAGGTTGCTTCCTCTTGTCATCACCAGTTTCAGTGGCATAGTTTCAAGTTGGAGAGCTATTTAAATCAATCTCCAGAGTAGAAAAGGACGTCATGCCAAGTGGAAGAAGGTACTCCCGAGGTCTTTCCGACTCAGTATATTGATTCTGATTGGAACAACAATGAATCAAGCCTCATTTTGTGGATCTCGTTTAGTCCTGTGAGCCCCTTAATTTACCATCTCAAAAATCAGTCAGTCTAGATTCTCTGAGGGGAAAACGTATCCTCACAAAACCCGCCAAGACCATCGCGGCTAAGTCCAAGTTTCAATCCCACTGATGGTCGCGGTTAGAATTAGTTTATTGGTTCGGTACCCACTGAAGGATTTTAGCTTTTTGGGTAGGTATATGATAGCCGTGAAATTCACTGGGCCTGTCGTGATCACGACATGTACAAAAGATAGAGTATCTTGACGATGTGTAGGTGTGAGATATGGTTCCAGCGCTGCGACATAAGTATGTTAATATAGCAGTCCGGCACGAAGTACGGAGTCCGAGATTAAACTCCAATTGACCAATACTAATTTACGCCACCAGTTGCATAGCATCTGCAGGTACGGCACATATCTACGCAGGGTCCCTCTGCTAGATAGCACCCTTGGACTATTGGGACGCCACTGGAATGGTACGATGTACAAAGAGATTCTTAGATCACTGACTGCGCCAGTAAACAATGCCTAGGTTACCTCGTGAGGTCAACTAATGTTATCTATTCCAACCCATGACCATGGTAATATCCCGATGAGACATGTATGATGATAGTGTGCAGATAAATCGGAAGTATAAAGAAGCAAATATCAATATATTGTGCTTAGTATAAGGAGTATGAAGTAGGGGAGGCCATGAACTATACCGGGCTGGTAAAATTACCAATCATATTGCGGGGCAACACTCCGTAGTATGTGGTATGAACTCGGACGGAAACGGACCCAATATAGAAGACTGGAATTATGGAAGAAAAATGTGTTTTACAGTCTTACTAGTTATGTACTCAATTTCAGGATCATCTCTTGGAAAGTTAGAATGTCAAACATCGGAGGTAGGGAGTGAGAAGTCAAATCAGAACAATACTAGTAGGCTATTAGAGTAAATATTACCTTGCTGTATGTAGAGTGAACTTCAATGAAGCAATTATATAGATGCTCCTTACTACGGAAAGGATCAGATCAATATGATATACTACTAGTTTGCTATGTCAGTGAACCTCAAAGCGATGACCCGCTTATATCAGTAACTTTCCAGATAAGTTAAAGATATCCGATTGGCCGAATTAGAACAACATCGTTAAAACCCCGGGGAATCTATCGATTCTTGGGGCCGAATGCCTGTTTTGATAAAAGTAGCACCAAATAACTGCCGTCAATGGTTTGGTCTGTGACGGGCTAATTAATTGATCCGCGCACTATCGACGACTCAAGTCAACCCTTGCGGGGTCGAGATAAGCATATCCACCATTCTTAGTCTTGTATCGCTTGATGACCAAATTGTATCATCAGTCAATTCACTTGATCTTTTAGCAGGTTAATAAATACCTGGAACGTCGCCCACGCGATCACTTTCGCCCCCAACCCCACCTCTTCTTCTCTTCTCTTTCCTTCCCTTTCTGTCATTCGCTGAGCTATGCACTCATTATGGCTCAGTCTCAAGAACTCACATCGCTTTGGTGGCCCGAAGATAGAATTAAAGCAACACTAGATATCAAATACATCATCAGTCGGCTCCAACCCGAGAATGTGGCTCGTCTCTTCGATCTGCCTGGTTATGGAGAGGGTCTGACGAGCAAGACGTACAAGGAATGGATCCTTCTTAAAGCGGGTCGGCTCTTCCTGACGCTCGATTCAATCGGTATCCCAGATCACATATTTGCCCTGGTAGACGAATCCTGCGATGATGACGACATGCCATTTGCGGAACACTGTATTGATCAACTGCGCCTGTCACCTCACGGTAACGATCCAGCTCTCGATGCTAAGTTCTTTCGCGCACAATGGCGATTCCTGGTTCGGGGAATTGGAGCTGGCGAACATGTCACATACACCGAAAACGAAGGTGTCCCGATTGAGCTGGTGCGCACCATGACCAACAACAGTGTCCAGAGTCGCGATTCCTCTGTCGACAGGGTCATTCTAGCTGGACATGTATGTCGAGTCTACCTGCGAAGTCAGGTTAAAGCTGGCGGACCACCACACTTCTTCACTCCGGCAGAAGTGCTCTCGGAGATTAAATCCTTGCGCAAGCTGGCGCATGAGCACATCGTCTCAGTTTTCGCCTCATACTTCGCTGATGATAGCATGTGTGTGCTCTTGACCGGCGGAGAGACAGATCGCACTTTGCACAGCTTCCTAACCGACGAGCCCATAGCCTTCAAGCGCCTCGCCAAGGAACAACGTCGGGAAACGCTCATCGTCTGGCCCCATTGCTTGATGTCGGCGCTGTCTTGGCTGCATGCGCACGGTCACGCCCATGGCTCGATCCGACCATCTAACGTTCTAGTGGATCCCAACTTCAACATCTTCCTGGGACAGTTCCAAGCGCAAGACTCCCTCATGGTCCCGCCCAAAGTCAACGACCTCGAGGCATATCAGTATGCAGCCCCAGAACGCTGGGTTCCCGGAGCCGTGCCTATCCAAGCTACTGTCATGCCCCGCGCCGAGAGCCAAGTCAGTCTTCCGTCTGGTGGTCGTACAGGACGTCGCAAGAAGCCACCCCCGCTGGCCGGTATCAGCGAGAACCAACGGTTGTCGCCAGACTCGACCTCATCCAGGGGAACAGTGATTCGAATTGGCCAGAACAACGGCCAAATCGATTCCCCAACTCGATTCTCCTTCGCATATGCATACTCGTCATCTTCCTCTAACGGAAGCGTCGTAGACAAAGCCACATCGTCACTGAAGCATTCATTCCTCTCGAGCTTCCACCGAAAGTCTAAAATACCTACAGCGCCATCTCTCACATCTTCATCAAGCGCATCGACCGCCGACTCCATCTTCTCGCCAGTCCTAACCTCCTCCGCCTCAACCGCCGGCTCAAACACATCTATTTTCTCTCCACACCCACCCCCATCCAGAGGTTCAATCCTATCAACCAGTACCTCATGCCCATCTCTAAACATTAACAAACCCTCCCCGATCCAGTTACCAGCAGACATGTTCTCCCTCGCAGCTGTCATCCTCGAAATCCTGACCCACCTCTGCAAACGCTCCTTATCCTCATTCACCTCGCACCGCGCAGCGCGTAACAAAATGGCCGGCCGAGGCGGCGGCATGGCCGACGCCTCCTACCACCTCGCCCGCAATACGATCCAAGTGCAATCATGGATCGCCCTGCTAGAAGGCGACGCGCTAAAACGCTGCCGCCGAAACCGCGGCAGCGACCGCGTCTTCCACGCCGTGCCTCGCATGCTCCTCATGATCCGCGCAATGCTATCCGCTGAGCCGGAGAAACGGCCCAGCGCGCGCAGAGTACAGAAGTATTTCTTGTCTGCATTCAAAGACATCCCAACCTCAAATCGTGACGGGTCAGCCGTAAAAAGCCACTGCCCACCGCCCGAGAACGAGAAAGAGAAACTGAAATCAAAGACCGAAAAGAGAAAAGAACTCAAAGAATCATCCTCAAACCCAAACTTGAGCTTGAATTTGAACTTGAATTCGAGCATGCAAAACATCGTCAAAATCTACGAAGAACCTGCCCTGCCTGCACCCCTCCCCAAAACACAGAAGCAAACCGAGGATATAGACCCCTGTGAATCCTCGTCCGTCTCGGACTTCGATTTCGGCTTATCGGAATCTCCCAGTGACGACGATTCTCTCGGTGAGCTAGAGGGTACACATACTCATACTCCTGCTATTACGAAGTTGGAGATGCTAGACTCGCTTCTTCCCCCTGGTTTCAGACCCCCGGCTGTATATGCCCCTGTCACGCCACGGGTTGAGCCTAAAATTATCCTTCCTTCTGGTGGGCGCACTGGTCGGCGGAAGAAGGCTGTCCAGGTCAAGGCTTGAAGGGACAACTAAGATCATGTCTGAAATTTTCGATACTGAGCATTGGTTATGTTTCAATGATAGTATGGATATGGACTTGGCAGGTGGAGTTTGTTTTTGAGGACTAACTGTGCACGTTAAGCGTGGACTTTTGACTTGGAAATTGGCTTTTCACGAAGAACCGAATGGTTTCATGGGTTGAGAGATCATTCATCACGAAGTTACGAACAAAAAAAAATTAGGGATGAACACATGTAGTTCTAAATAGTTCTAAATTTTTCTAAATTTTTCTAAATTACAGAGACTTAACAATTTTGCTTTGTGAACCTCGGAAGAGGTAAGTATCTATTCTTAGAACGGTAACATTTTCATACAGTTCTATTCTTAGAACCGTAACATTTTCATACAGTCATCGTCTATCTAAAATCATTCTACAGCCAGAAAGAAAAGACTCCCAAGACAGCAGACAGGAACAGGGAAATTATGAGCAAGCGCTCTGTCACAGGGCTACTGACCTGCAAGGCACTAGCAGCACCTTTTGTAGCCGAGGCAGTCGCGCCAGAGGTAGTCGCAGTGCTATCCTGTCCACCAGCGGTCTTGGTGGAACCGGAGCTCTTGCCGTATGTCTGGCCGATAGTAGGGAGCGAAGAGCTCGGGTCAACGTCCCAGACACCCGAGGTCGAGGCAGGACACTCGATAGCACTGATGGTAGCGGTAGACTTCTTGTAAGAGGCAAGGGCAACACCAGTCGGGTTTAGGGTAGCCCACTGCGACTGGAGATTACCAAAGTCGGGTGAGACAGGAGTAGGAGTTCCGCCACGAGTATAACCTCCCTCGACAAGGGTGTTTGTAGCAGCGGCATTAGTGTTAGCAGGGCCGTAGCTAATAAGCCCATAGTCATTTGTCTCCTCGATCCACTCGTATATGATAGCACCAGACCAAGTATCGCTCATTTCGGAGCCAAAAATAGCAGCCTGGTCCGCGAAGGTGCGGGGCGATGGGGTGTTGCAACCTGTTTCGGAGAAGAAGATGGGAATGGGGTAGTCTGTCGCGTTCTTCTGAAGCATGTCGTAGCCGGATGTGGTGTAGCTCGAAGAGCCGCACCACTCGTAGGCGTTCAGCGAGTAGAAGTCCAGGCGCTCGGAGGCATTGCTGCTGCAGGCGAAGTAATTCTGGAGCATGGGGCGGAGGGAAGAGATGTCTGCGGCTGAGTAGCCGACTGGGACCTTTCGGTAGTCGGCCTTGTCTCGGATGTATGCCTTGATATCACGGGCTGCAGCCAGAACGTATGGCGCAGCCACTGAACCATTGGATGTAGTGACGACTTCGTTGCCGACGAACAGACCGGCGGTGTTATCGAACTGGACGAACTCATCGGCGACTTCCTTGAAGCGGTCGAACTGGGTCTGATTCCAGTGAGGGCTAGTCTTGACATTGTTAGTAGGTGACAGCAAAGAGAAAAGAAACTCAAAAACAAACCTGCTCAATCTGCGTGGTGAAAGTGTCGAGATCGACGAACAGATAAATGCCCGCATCAGCGAACGCTGACATGCAAGCCTTGTGATCTAATTTTGGATCCACATGGTACACACGGATACTGTTGGCTCCCAACTGGGCCATGCGAACGATATCGCGCTTGCATTGGGCCTCGTCGACCAGGGGATCATCAGGAGTCAGCTGATAGGCGATGCCTATAATTGAAATTAATTACCAGGGCAGGCCGCGTCAAAGGAAGATTGTACCTTTGAGGTAATACTGGGTACCATTCTCGTAGAAGAACTTGGACCCGACCGCGGAAATGGTTTGAATTGCGCCCACGGCGCTCGGCTGCAAGACCAACAGGGCCAGCGAAGCCAAGGACGCCAATGAGGAGAACATGGCGCTGTAATCGTACAATGTAAGATGACCAGAAACAAAATAAACTAGAGAGATGTGTACTGAAACTGAAATAGGAACTGATTATGAATAAAGAACCTCAAATCAAGAAAGAGCGACGCGATTGCACAAAGAAGATGGAAAGAAACAGAACAGGCAAGCAAAAGAAGCAAAAGAAGCAAAAGGACGACGAAAAATACAAAAGATACACGATTAGAACGAGATTTCAAATTCTTGGCGTATTTATGTATTTTATCTTTTAGCGTACACATTCCTACGACGAACATTTAAAGATGGAGATTGAAGATATGAAGCTTTGAGGTACTGTGTACACATGATATAGATATCCTTGTGGAGAATATTAATAAGATAATAGGTTAACGCTATTTAGCTAACTATCCACAATTAGTTTGAATTAAATTTCGGGACCTTCCCTTTCCCCTATACTCCACTCCACTCTCACCCTCAGAGCCCTATCACTGCAAGGCCTCGTAGAACCCTGTGGCCGTTCATTGAGGTGTTTCTCTATGACTGGCGGGATTGCCTTGCATACTAGTGAGATAAATTCTTAACCATCTCTAACCCTGGAGAACCTCGGTCTCAGGGATCCTATCCTCCACTACGGGCATAAAAAAGACACACCTACTCTGCACTTGCCAACTGTTCTGTGCCAGCACCGATACTTCTATTCGAGGGTCTAGATCTAACCTCACCGCAAAACTGGGCCTCTTTTATCTACGCTAGCAGGCCTATTTAACTCAGTACTACTACCTACTATTTAGTACACTAGAAGCGGGTGAACCCCACAGCTCAATCGATTGGCACACGACCATCTGGCCTTTTCAACGGAAAAAAGCGGCTATTTAGGGTCTTCACTCGTTTCAAGTCTCTAAAATTATCTACTGTTGAGACATGGTAGTCCGAGGTTGGATTACCGGTGAAATACCACGCGTCATAGTAGTACGGAGGAGTAGTAGTGGTAGTCGAACCAATCTACACAACAAATTTACATTTGCAGCTAATAGTAGTTAGGCAAATCACTAGTCTCTCAATCTAGACCCTTAATTTTCCTTAACATTTAGCGGTCAGATAACTAGAAGATGGAAGCTAATTTCCCAACTAGACCGTAAGTGGGTTTGGGGCGTATTTGTCTTAAGTAGCTTGTGCCGAAATATTCCTATATCACATCTGCATCGCCACAATCACATCTATCACATTAGGTATACATAGCTACATACTAGATACTAATATTACATTCGTATTAAAATATTCGGGTCTATTATCCTATGTATAGAAATTGAGTGTCCAATGTGAGCAAGAGTCCAGACTCCCCTTATCTCCACTACTCTCCACCATTCCGACATATTCCGCCAATCCTAATCTTACATTCATTCTGCGTTCGTCAGCTGTGGAGTTGTTCCATTTCGATCATCTCTGCTGGTTTGCGTTCTCATGACGTTCGTTTCATAAAGGGGGGTTTCTTTCATATTAAAGCCCGCATCCGGTTTCAGTCTTCTTTATATTCGATCTTCGACTATCAACTCTCTATGATTGTACATTCTTCGACATGCTACTATAATGCTCTTCTAATACCTTGATAATACGAAAACACCGAAGTACGAAAATACGAAAATACGAAAATATACACATACCAAAATTCCCTCTTTTCTGTATTACCATTAATATACGCCACAATGTCGACCGCCGAGACCCCTTGTCCGTTTCGCATTTCACTTCGCGATCAGATGAACTTGGATTCCAATGAGACTTTTCGCGCTGTGCGAGAACAATTACACCGACAGGATTGTGGCATGGAAGGACCAGCCTTCTGTTCAACCCACCACCTCGCATACGACACAACAGACCAGGAGGCGTTTCGTCTCCACCGCGACATCATCCACACCCTCCTAGTACCCTTGTTCCTGATTAACCATCAAGCAGAGCGGATCGCAGCGCGGGCGCTCTCCAGCCACAAAGGGGCAGAACCAGAAAGGGCTTTTAGAGGCGAGGCCCGCAGTGCTTTTGCCTGGCTTCACTGTATTTTGATCGAGGAGCACGACTGGTATCTCACCGCAAGATGTCCTGCCTGTATCGTTCTTCACGTCCTCCACTCGGAACCGACGATCCGCTTCGTCACAGTGGCTGCCCTATTGGCGGGTCCCCACTCCGGCTTTGACTGCTGGCTGTCAGCATTGGAGACGGCTGTTCGAGAAGATCCATTCTGGGGTGACGCCTTCTGGCCTGACATTGAGGATCGCGCTTCTCGTCTGACAGAGGGCGTGCAGCAGCTGGTCCGTCAGTGTCATGAGTTGTGCGCCACGCTTGATACCGGTGTTACCCCTGCGGTCGCAAAGTTACCTTCGATTCCTATCTTGGCCCGCTCAACTTCCACATGTACGATCGCTATCAAGCCATCGAGTTTCGCCCAGAAACAGTTGCGGCTCAGTCGTGAGGAGCAGCGATACCGCTCCTCACTTGTCTGGAAGGCTTGGAACTGTTCTCGTGAGATACAGCCCTTGGGCTCTGCTCCCAACCAGGCCCGTCGACGGTCTCTAACTTCATGAAGAGTCTGAAAAAGTCTGATCTTTTGATCATTTGATCTTTGGGTCTCCCTTATTATATAACCTTGCCAAGGTCTAAAATGCTGAGACTCTTGGCTGCATCGATCGATGTTTCAACGTGAAGTCAACGTGACTAAAGTCAAATCCTTCCATATGAAACGGGACTTTGCAGCGGCTACATGCTCCCACATGGCAACCCCCGCATCCCTTACGGATCTCGACCGAGAACCTTGGAGATTTCTCGATCTGATTTATATCAAGATCGGCCTTTGAGCGACTTCGGCACATATCCGGGTTACACCACAACAGACGTGCAGGTAGATGCGGAAATCTGGACAGTCTATGTAGTCTAGACTCTCTAGATCCTCTTGGCTTCTTTTCAGTGTACTTAATTACCCAGGCCAAAAAAAAAAAAAATTAGTAATTTCTAAAAACCATGGAAACGTTCTGTGTCAGTGGCAAATACCTATTTACGTGAGACTTAACAGTGGAGAAGGGGAGATGAATCTGAACTAAACGGTTCAACGGCCAATCCTAAAAGCACGATCGAATGGATTTGGGGAAATCGGGAATCGGGGATCGAGGATGGAGTAAGTCTTCTAGGACTTGGATAGATTTCCCTGATCCCTGAAATTGTGGGCCTTACGGATTCGACGTCGTAATGTAATCTTGATTTTGTACCGAAGTACTAGGTACTTGCACTTATCCGTTCTGACGGCATCGTTTGTGAGTATCCAGTACTTAAGTATATAAGAACAAAAAGTTAATATTAATTGATTAATTGAAAATTCTAGTAGTAAAAGTATACTTTCCAGCTCTATTTGTAATGACAGGTGCTTACTATTTAATCTAGAAAACACTGGAATTCATTAACTCGATGCAATAACTGAGAATGATCGCCCCAGCTGCGTGGGTCCTTAAGGCCAAGTAGCGAGGCCTAAGACCCGCCTAGACTATCGCCTACATTTTTTAGCACTGAAACCCTTCTACTGCACATCTTTGTCTTCATGCAGGAAATAAAGAATAAAATTAGTGGAAAAAATGCAACGGGATAAAATATGAAAGCAACTAGGTATAAAATATAAAATATACTACTCAATAATTAGGGCTCAAGTACTCTGTACGGAGTAGATGACTCGACGATCGGGGCTCTGTGGTCTAGAACATCTCGGTCTGGGCCTTCGCCTCTTTTCCCAACCCCGTACTCGGTACCTGCTTTCATCGTATGTCTACCATATCTAATTTTTGTACCTGTGACTTACCCACTTCCCATTAGTTACTCCTGACTCCGTTTCCATCTTCTTTTCTTCTCCTCACGGGTTTCGCTTCGATTCTCTGCTTCATTTCCTCTTCCTCCCCCTCTTCCTACTATCATCCCCCCCCCCCTTACTATCATCATCCTCCATCCCTATCCCTATCTCGAAGTACCCGATATATACGACTTACCCAGTATCACATTATCACCAATGGACAGTGTTGATAACAACTACTGTCATTCCATTTGAATCATGCAAACTACCCAATCAGTGCTCAGAATCGACCACGAACGAAGACTTTCTCATCACTCCCTACCGGACACCCACGACGGCCCTAGTCCAGCCAAACTTCGGAGAAGAGCCTCCCAAGGTTCTCTCCGTACAAGACCTTCCCCGGTATCCCGCTTCTTGTCTAAAGGCAGCGTCCCCGTGCACTTTCCTTCCTGGGACCAACGCAGCTCCTCCCCGCTTCGCTCGGAATCGCGTATCCGATCCAACGAGTCTCGTCTTCGTCTCTCCACCAATATCTCTTGCGGGTCGAGACAGGTGGTGACGCATTCGTCTAATTTGTCGCCCTGGAACTCTCCTCTTTCCTCCCAGGAAGACTACCCTGCCAATCTCCCACCAACTCCACCAGAAGACGATAGTCATATTGTGTGGGGCGGAAAATCAGATATGCTGCTCTTTGATGCACAACCGCCACAGTATCCGGGTTCGTCAGTTATGATGCGGTCGGACCCCAGAATGAATACCTCGCCGACCGGCCCAGATATCCTTAATGGCACATCCGATGGCTTGTCTCATGATTCAACTTCTAGCTCCAGAGGAAGCCCCGGTGTTCAAGACGAGATGGACTGCCAACAGGATGTGGGGTTCTGGTTAGATCATGGAATCAATGTGACTGGTTAGTTAACCTCCCGCGCCCATTCCCATCGCGCCAATCGTCTCAGCACCATAATCAATGCTGACAAAAGGGAATAATAACAGTCTCGTCTTTGGCAATCTCAAATCCTCGAGGTGATGCTGTCAAGATCGTTTCCCAGACACTACCATATCCGCGGACATCCGACCAGTCGATGTCTGGTCCCAAAAATAACACCATCTTCACATCTGTCGTCCAGGCCGTACACAATCACTTGCAGCCGGGCCAGTCTCCCTATATTAATGTCACTCACGCCGTCCCGGAACAATTCAGCCTGTCCAACCTACCTCATTCTCCTCCTAGCACACCTCGCTCCTTTACTGCCGCCGATGACTACTTCAACGCGACCGTCTTTTCCAGCGCCGCCGTGGTCGGGGCGTACCACGACTTTCGTGGCCCACTCCAACGAAATATCTCCCACGCCCCCATGCCCATTGTTCCTCCCCACAGTGTTCATCTCTCGGTTTTGGAGCGATATCTTCCCCCGCCATCTGCACAAGAGTACCGAGACGTGTTTTGTCCCACCCGTCCCTCCTTCCTCGTGGATCGCCTGTGCGAGCTAGCCCCGAACGGCGGCTCGCTTCTTTTCATCTACCCGACCAAGAGGGGTGCATCCACATTCAAATCCCAATATCTGGGTCCTATTCTCGATCCACTCCTCCGACAACTAGTTGTTGTAAACGGCTTGTCAGCCGACGTGGGCCGTTACTTAGGCAAGCTGTCCACAGTCTCCCAAATGGATGATTTCGCCACCATGAAGGCGAACATTGTTGCTTTGTGCGAGTCACTAAGCTCAACGTCTTCTCGCTTCGAAGTGGCTGATGCAGGCAAGGCGAGTGCCAAGTTGGATCGCAATCTTTGGGTGGAATGGTTCATCCACCAAGAAAAAGCTCGCATGAAGGAAGTTCTCAGCTTATACTGGCAGAACGGCCGACGTCCCCCGTTGAAGAATGCTAGTGGACCTAGCGGTCTCATGGCCGATAATAAGGATGTCACATCGGCTATGCTTCTCAGTGAAATATTCGAGGGCATTCGTAAGAGGCCATATGGTGAGGACAGTGAGCCTCACGATGGAGTCGAGCTGGGCGTGTTTGTGATCCGACGCACCCAATAATATCTCTTTCCCATCTCCGACATCTCTTTCTATATTTTCTTCTTCTCATATAACCCCTCTTATCACGCCATTATTACCTTTTAACTTTGTGTACCGCTGTCTATCAGCTGCAACGATTATCATATTGGACCCCGGGAGTCCTGGAGTTCCATACTTATGTCTCTTTTTTGTCCACTTTTTTTGTCCACTTTTTCGGCCTTGATTGCCTCTCCTGCATCTTTGGGCTTTGGCAGGATTGAAATGAACTTGAAATACCCATGATTGTCGGTTCTCATTTTGGTTCTCATCGTTTGGCGAAGAATTTTATGATTGTTTTCTCATCTCGTATACCTTTCTCTTCCATTCCATTCTGATAATATGCGACTCAAGTCGTATATTCATTGTATGAATCTTGGGTTGAACCTCCTTTTTTCCCCTCATGACCGAAGTACGGAATAAAAACGTAAAATGTGCGACATTTTCACCTCCTGAGGCTCCAGGCTCCTTATTCAGGCATCGTCAGGCACCACTGCTTCACCGACTGTTTAGCTCTCGTTTGATTGGGGGGTTTATACATAGTTAATCTGGGTTACGGGACTCTAGTTCTGGGACTTTTTGCGATCTAATTATCGCATGGAGTCATAATAGGGGTGTCATGCATGCACCGAGTCTGTATAGAACCAAGGTGACTATTAAAGACATCATGCATGATTTTGACGTGGAATTAATATCCTGATTCTTAAAGGTTCTATCAAGGGCTCTATATCTTCCAAGGAAGTTAATTATTGAATATGAATAGTTTTCAAACCACTCTGCCTCTCTATTATTTCACTTTGGTTTTAATTCCACTTCCACTTCGAGTTGTACTTTATGCCTCGGTGCGGAAGAATTTTAATCCGGTCCAAAACCACTGCTTATCTAGAAGTACTCGCTTTTCAAGAGCTCACCACTCGCATTTGAATCCTCTCCCTCTACCATACTTTTTCTGAGATCCTCACTGCTACTGAGCTTTCTGAACCCCAATATACCTCTACTGCTACAAACTTCAAAGTTATGGCGTATTCCCCAGCACCCCCGTCTCCCGGGACTGGTTTCGCCTACAACCAACATCCTCGTCGCTCCGCAAGTCCTACTGGAGGCATTTCTGGCTCTGGCCCAGTTTCAAAGCGTGACAAGCGTCGTTCCGCACTGCAAGATCGCTTGCAAGACTTGACTTCGACCTTCAGTGTCAACCGTGATGCTCAGTTTCGCCAACAACTACATTCCCTGCAATGCGACATGACTTTGATTAACAACGCCGAGCCCCTCCAACCTGGCCCCCTTCCCGACTCCGCAGATGAAATTGCTCAGATTATTGAAGAAACTGTTGGCGGCGGTGGTAAATTTGCCAAAGAAATGGCAAGCCTATCCGGAACATGGTACTCGAAATTCGTTCAAGAAGTGAACAGAGTGAAGGAGCAGCGTGATGCCGATTTGGCTAAGCTTATGGTACATGCCCCAAATT
The DNA here is from genome assembly GCF_028828555.1 of Penicillium taxi. NCBI lineage: Eukaryota > Fungi > Ascomycota > Eurotiomycetes > Eurotiales > Aspergillaceae > Penicillium > Penicillium taxi. The sequence continues at coordinate 3,540,772 of NW_026643207.1, read as the reverse complement.
TTGCCCAAAAAATACTTTGCCCTAACCCATTTTCTAAGTCTCGCCATGGCAACCACATCGACCGCTACAAGCGTGATTGGGATTTCCGTATGCATTTTGCGCGAGAGGAATTTAAGCAGCTTGCCGTTACCCTCCGCGAGCGTTTGATGCAAGGCGTTTCGGGTAAACGAACTCGTCTGATGCGTGAAAAGGAACATCTTGACATTGCCGATACAAATGCGCTCTTGCTACACCCCAACCAATTCAGCATCACAAACCCCGCCAGTCCTGGCGGCATTCATAGCAATCGCAAAACACGACACACCCGCCACCGAGTTGACCTTGATGAATTTGGAAACGGCATCGGATCAGAACTCAACAAGCGCAAGCGCAAAGCCCCGGAAGAGGATCTGGGATCACCTGTACGTGATACAGGTGGCACGACTCCTGCCGAGCGGTCCAAGGCGTACCTGGAAAAGCAAACTGCGCCCACCTACTCCATCCACTCTCTGTTCACCGACAAAGAGCTCAGCGCACATGCCAACCAGGCACACATCGCTGCACTCCACTTCTTCTCAACTTCCAAGCGTGCAGACCAATCCGGTGCTATCACCAATGGCAATAACACCGACGCTGAGGATACGCCCGAGGGAACTGGTCACGAGGATAATGGAACTCCCGCGACTGATATGATCCGTACTGCCAGTCACAACTTCCACCAGACTCGCTCTACCCGCACTACCGCGGCGCATAGTGCTCTCAGCGCTCTTGCCGAGCTGGCGGATAAGCCAGCCACCCGTCCGGCCCTTCCTTACCACGCACTGGCTAACTACCATGCGCGCCCCAATGGCAATGCGCCGCCTCTTACCTCGCTCCTTAACGACGAAGTAGATGATGACTGTGCCCGGCTGGACCGGCTAGGTGATAAATCTTCCGGGTGGATCGACTCCGGCTTGATCGAAATCGTGACAGCTTCGCTGCCGTCCGAGCCCGTTGATGGCCATGCGCCGAACCCGGATGTTTTTAGTTCCCTCCATCCTGATTTCCCTGCCCCTATGGGGATGCAGCTGCTTCCGGCCCGGCCATCCACAGGCTTTGAGATGTTCCAATCTCAAGGGATGGAGCGGGAGCGAAGTAGCAAGCGGACACGACACCACTGATTGGGATTGGGATATATCTGCTGCGCGGATGCCTCTTCGTATTTTGTTCCCTTTTCTTTCTTTTTCTGCCTTTTTTTTTCTCTTGAGATTCTTCCAATTTTGGATAGGGAGGGGCGTTGAGTGGCGGTTATTGATTACTTTTTTTCACTTTTTTCTTCTTTTAATTTCACTTTTCGCTCTTTTGGCCTTCTTGTTTAGAGGCTAGTGGCGATTTGCATAATGATAGATTTCGACCAAGTTTCTCCTTCGAATCGTTCCCTTCTCACTTAACCCACTAAGGTTCTTGTCTCTATCATCTCCTCATTTTGATTCTAACTGCGGATCTTGCTTCCATCTTGCTCACCTGCAAAGATTTGAGATAACTAGATAATATCAATATGTCCGGATGATGATAGGCAGTCATTTCAATGCATGCCGCTCCGTTGCACCATGATAACCACAGAATCCTCCGCTCATGAGGAAGGCTACTTAGGTAAGTATAGATCAGCGCCCAAGAAATTCGCAGTCTTCACTTGTTCGCTTGTTCACTAGTCTAATATTCACTGGAATAGTTCAATTCTTACTTCAATGCTCTCGTCTTCAACACTCCAGCCCTAAGGTTAGTCTGCGAGCTTTAACAACTATTGTACATCTTTCACTCTCAGTTCCACCTTCTTTTTACTTCTAAGGTTTTACCTTCACTTCCCTAGATAATCCGCCTCGGCTATCTAGGTCATCATGGGTTCCTGGTTAATACCACCGTCTCTTCTACAACCACTCCGGTCTCCCTGTTCCGGGGGTCGGCAACAGCCCTGGTTAGTGAATTGACTCTGGCCTGATCGAAATTGTGACGGCGCCGCTGCCGTCTGAGTCTCGATGTTCTGATGGCCACGCACCGAATCCGGACTTGTTTAGCTCTTTGCGCCCTGGTTTGCTTGCCCCTATAGGGATGTAGCTTCTTCCAGCTCGGACTTCGACTGGTTTCGAAATATTCCAATCTCAGAGAATACATTCTGAGCGAAGCAGCAAACACACAACGTCATTAGTTGGTTCTGGGGTCCAGCATGTGTGCTCCCTTTATCTTTATACTCTTTTTCGCTTCACTGAAGTCCTGCTTCAATTCTCTAAAGCCACTCACCTACGAGCTTTAGCAGCTATTGTTCCTCTTTCACTCTCACTTTACTTCGAAGTTTTACTCCCTCTTCCGGAGATTAACTAGGTATCAAAACAGGTTTCTGGTAAAGCCACCCCCTTCTTCTACAACTATCCGCTTCTACAAATACTCCAGCCTTTCCCCTCCCAGGATTGGCCACAGATTTAGATCAATTCCGGCCTGATTGAAATCGTAACAGTGTCACTGCCTTCCTAAGCCTGTCGATGAACGCATGCTAAAATCAGAGCTGTTCAGCTCATTACATCCCGATTTCCCCAGCCCTATGGACATGTAATTGCTAACAGCGTGGCCTTCGATTGACTTCGAGATGTTCCAATCTCAGGGCATGGAGCGGGAGAGAAGCAGCAAGCGGAAGCGCTTCTCCTCGGATCAGATCCTGAATCCTCCGGGGTGTTCGTACGACATGTGCGAGAAGTACTTCAAGTGCGATCAAGATGCGCAACCTTTCAAAGAAATAGTGCTCTTCGGAGTTTTTCCAAGACGCGCTGTCACCTGCAGTCACCCGAATTGCGCAAAAACACCATCCTAAGACCCCGAGTTGGTTCCGGTTGCCTGCCGGTTGTCAAGGGTGAGTAAATAGTCGAGATGGACAAAATAGAGTAGGTACACCTCAATACACGAATCAGCTTCCAATCTTGAGGAATTATCTGACGTTTGTCTATTTTAGAACTGGGTTAGGGTTGTAAATATTTATCATCAACGACCGTAGGTATAGTCGATAACGAGTAGATCATACCTAAGTATCAAGAGAAGCGAATGGTAAAATGCCTTTTTTCACATTTTGTTCGTCTTAGATATGCAGTCAATCATTACGTACATGGTCCAATTCCATCAACATGCCACAGTAGTCATGGTCCTAGGGGTTAAACTAGGAGCCAGAGATAAAGATCCATACCGCTGCAGCCGACCCAATTTATCAAGCCCGTTCTGCTTCCCCTTCTGTGTTGGTTTAGGTTTCTGCTCCTCCTTCTGCATCAGTTTCTGATTTATCGCATTCTCCACTGATCGACGCCTTCTCCATGCCTTGCGAAACTGGCTCCGTTCTTCATCCTGCTGCTTCGTCCGCAGGAGCAAAAAGCCCTCGCGGGCTTCTTTCTCGGCATTCAAGATCTGAATCTAATTAGGAAAAAAGATTTGTCAGAATAGACTCAAAAGAGGGTTTCCTTAGCTGTAGATAAGACGGCTAATCAATTCAAAGACGGGGTGAAACAGAAAAACGTCAACGTACATGATCTAGCCATAGTTCTTGCTCTGAGCTCCACGCCTTCTGGCATCTTGCTAGTTGCTTTCGAGCACTGACTAGCTCCTCCTCCTGTTCATTTGTCCAGTGACTCCGCTCAGTGACGACATTGGCCCAGCTGATGACGCGGGCGAGCTGCGGGCACAGGGGTTCATCGTCGGATGCACTTGGCTGGGATTGATAATCCATCGAATTCCTTAGATCCAACTTGGTCTCGCTTAACGTGGAGTTGTCGGCTTTTGCGTCTAGGGGCTGCTTCACCGCTACATGGACGTTGCTTGTGGAGACGTCACGGTGCAGGGATGTGCAGGGGGAGCGGCCACCCAGGTTGAGTTCCAATTCTATGTCGCGCGATTCATCTGGGACTTCTTTGGCCTCATCCTCTTTCTCTTTTCCTTTGCTGGATGCCGAGTTCCTTCGCTTGAAGGAAAGGGTGAAAGGAAGGGCACGTTGGACTAATGTGAAGACCGACATGGATACTTCGGCTTGGCATGGAGGCCGTAGTATAGAGACCTTTTTGAAATGAAAGTAGGAAGAAGAAAGTAGATGTACACAGAAGGAAAGAGAATGTTTTTAATTTTTTTTTTAAATATTATACACTCTCGGGTTGTCCTCCTGGCTTTTTATATGGCCCCTTCGACTTTCATCCCTAACGGTCGTACTTTCGTTCTTGTCTAGACTGGAAGTACAAATCAACAAACGCAGACTTGCAGCACAGACTCACTTGCACGAGAGTGGGGGTATGTACCATGCAAGCCTTGGTGTACGTCAGATACATCTCCTAGTTGGCGAACCTGGTTCCCCTGGTTGGTCCGGCCCGATTGATTGCTGCAGTACCGGTCGAGACTTCAACTTCGGGCTATCCAAAGTGTAGCGCTCGTGTGCCTGACAATTCGTCCATCTCTGTTGGTAGTTGAAGTCAAAATATCCTCAATTCCGAGCTTGAGATTGTGGTTGGGCTGGAGCCATCTGGTAGGAATGCATTCTCCTAGGTTGACAGTGGTTGAAAGTGAAGCCCAAGGTATCCACCTGGGCACTGCCAGTTGTGCACAATCGAATTGTCTATTGCAGGTTGGGAGAAGAAAAGATATCCTTGTCGAATACATGGCAGATACAGGACTTTGATATGCACAAGACACTCGCTTCAAAAAAGAACCAAGAAGAATAAAGGTAGTAGATCCTTGCAACTGTATAACTTCCGAAAAACAAACACCCTTTCCATATCCAAATCCATATCCAAATCCAAGACCCAGGGAATCATAGAAACAAACCACGCTATATCAAAATACTCCATACAAAACACTCATCAAAAAATACATAAGTCATTTAAAGGCGTACTTATCGCAATGTATCAACTGAAGTTCCTCGAACTGCCTTTACTTTCTGCTCCTCTCGTATTTGCTCGCCAATGATAATGCTGATCAACCTCCGATGCAGATCAGCCTCTGTCCAGCCAATATTTCCGGATCCCCCATTCTGCATATTGGCACGAGAAAGCTCATATGTAAAGCGATCAATAATTGCAAATTGTACTTCGGTGATAGGTACCCCGTGGCGGCCATCTGATGCCCAGATCCAGTCACCGATGATCTCATCACGACTCGGTGTATCAAAGTATTTGACGCGCTCTGGATGCCGCTTTGCCATTTGGTAGATGCGCCGAAGAGCCACGTAGTGGGCGTCAGAAAAGTACCCGAAGACCGCGAGGGGTCTTGGCCGCTCTGGTTTATTGTGACTGTCGTCGAGCAGACTGACAGCGTGATCGTGATCATCATCTGCCACTGCATCTTCAGAAACACTTTTCTCAATGGAGAGTTCCCCTATCTCTTCTCGAGGGGGTGAGTTTTCCACCGAATATGCATCTTTGGCGGAATGTATATCATGCTCTAAAGGTGATTCACCATCTGAAGGTGCATCCACCGAAGGTTCAGGGTATTCTTCATCAATCCGAGGAAGGATAGGGTACATTTCAGGTGATTGGATGGAAGGGTCCGGGAGTAGCTCATGCTGAGCATTATCGTGAATTTCTCCAGCCGAATCGATGTCGCCAAGCTCCTCCTTATCGCTCTGATGACTCCCCACCTGTTCTTCGTCGGGGATAACACTGTGGTTATCGTATCTAGACTGGGCGGGGGCTTTCAGCCACCGTGGGGTAAGGCTCGTGATTTTACTGAACCAGGATGATGCTGCAGTGCCGTCCTTTGACGCATGGGGTTCTGGTGTGGCGGCAGAGGAGTTTTCGCGTACCATCTCCATCTCTGGAAGACCAGAATTAGAAACAGAAACCTTATCATCGTCACTTTGCGTAGGTAGATGTTGAGCTACCGCAGGGGAATCCCTCTCTGGAGACTGAGAGATAGGTTGCAGACGAGCTCGCCTATCTGCATTATTCGAGGCAAGGTTGAGAGAGCCATTGATCGATGTGTTTTGGGAGCCGTATCGGCGATCCAGAATACTGCGCGGGGTGCTTGTTCCACTGAAGTAACGAGCGCGATTCGGTGTATCATCTTGGGCTAGGAGCGCAGATAAATCGACCTCTTGGTCACGCAGTTTACGGATATGTGTCGGTTCCAGCCAGGGTTCATTGTCATACTCCATTGTCACGTAGACTGGAGATGAGCTCTGGTGATTTTGGTTGGCGGAAATATCAATCTGCCTCCAAGGACTGGTTTTCCCAGGTGACGCTTCTGGATGATCGATCGAATTTGGAGAGATGTCACTGTTATCCAGAGCCTCTTGTTGCCAGATATCACCGTAGTCATCCCCCTCACCGTCAGCCAAGATTTCTTCATTCCTTCCTTCTTCTTGTGCGATTGAGATTGCCTCGGGCTCAAGCTCGGATCCTGGTTCCGGTTCAGACTCTTGTTCTGCCTCAAATTCCTGTTCTGGAACAGGTTCTGGTTCCCATATTCGACGTTCTGGTCGCGGTTCTGGACGAACCTCTTGTCGCCAGATATCATCAGAAACATCATCATCAATCTCCACTACCTCAGCTTGCTCCAGTTTCGGTTTCGACAGGAGTCCTGGTTCGAAGCCCTCCGGCTCTCCATCGACATAATCGTCATATTCGGAATCATATGGAAAGGCCAGTTCTTCTGGGATGACTTCCTCAACAACCTCAATCTCGGAGTCGTAGTCCACGTGATCATCAAAATTATCGTGAAGATTTTTATCTTCCTCTTGCGGATCATTCTCGTCGCTGTCAATGTATACGGCACGCCCTGCACTCATGGAAGCCTCCGCATGTCGGCTAACCGTTTCTCGCTCCAGTTCCCATTCTGCCTCTTGTCTGGCTCGTATGGAAGCCATAGGGCTGGGCTGTGGTGAGTTTTCTTGCTCAGATTTGTGCGATATTGTTTGAACAACCTCTTCCACTTTCTGCTCTTCTTCCAGTGCCTTCTCTTCCTCCTCATCGGAGACTTCTTCAAAATTTTGGAGTAATTTTGTCCTGCTTTGCTCCTTTGCCGAAGCTGGCTTTGGTGAATCGGTTGCAAAAATTTCAGGATAGAAAAGAGCGGGGGTTGGGATTTGCCTGTTGTGCCTGTCCGATCCTTGTGGCGTATCAGATATAGCTGGCTGTGTAGGAGAAGGTCCATCAGCCACTGGACTCGGTCTTGCCGAACTGTGACTATCAATTTTAAGGTCATCAATCCCAGGAAGCTTGCGTTTCAGGCGCTCGCCGATACGCCCATTGTGCCTGTCCTGTAATATCTTGGTAGGATTGTCCGTAGCTGTCCTAGAACCTGAGCCAAGTCCATGATGTCTTGCTGATGGGAGTGTGTCCAAAGAAATCATCGTAAACCCCTCACTTTCCATGATAGAATCGAACTCCTCGTGATCGTCCGTTGGATCGTGTTCAAAGTTATGATCGTTGGGAGCTGAATTGTCATCTTCACGGTCCTCTATTGCTTGAATTTCTTCCTCAATGGGCGAAGAAGTCGGGGTTGGGGTCGGGTATGTATGTGGTGAAGAAGTGTTGCTAGCAAGGCGTGAAGATCTGCTAGATAGGGCTTGCCTCTCTCGCATGGGCGACGGCATTTTTGATGGAGTGGAGTTAATGCGCTCATCAACGTCTTCAAAGTGATTGATCACAGGAGTGTCATAGTTAGTTCTTCCATACTCATGGCCGGAGGTATGGGTCCAAGTCTCAACACGCGCTGGTGTTGGTCGCAAGTTTGTGAGAGGTAGATCATCCGCTCCAATAGAATCACTATCAGATCCTCCATCGGCAGCAAAGTTTATCGGACTCCATTGGCGGCCAACATTATCGTTGTCGATTGTCAAGTCCATTGGACTGAAATCAGTCTGGGGTGCTGGCGTCGGCTCATCTTCAGCCATGGTGATGTCCGTCATCTGCAGTTTTGGTGTTCCCTTCCTTGGGCGTCCTCGTTTTCGTAATGGGGTTTCGCGTAAGCCAGGAGTATTCCCTGGGCTACCCGGCCACGGTGATCCATTCTGTGCCGGCATACCAGACTTTCGAGGACGTCCACGTCGTTTCGCAGGCGTCTTTTCTATCAATGGGCTCGGTTCATCTTTTAACGGGACCATCGTAGTCATGGTGGAGGGTCGTAGGCGTTTGCGCGACGGGGTACCATGGTTCTCTTCATCTTGCGTCGCCTCTAAAGTGACACGAATGCGCCACGGGCTTACATCGCCGTCAGGCTGAAGAATCTTTTCTGGTGAGAGGGACCTCTGGCGACCATTGAGTTTCATTGTAGGAGAACCAGGGAGTATGACATCGTCGAATCGGATCGATTGCGCGCTCTTCGTAGGACTGAAGCTCAGGCGCGGTCGCTTGGCCGGTGTTTGTTGACGTCTGATGATTGCCGGGGATAGCCAACTTTGGCGACCAGCAAACGGCTTAATAGGCGACGATATTAAATAGTCGGCATCACCTGGAGGACCGAGAATGTCGGGAGAGGAGCTCTGGCTGCGCGATGTAATTGACATGGCGCAGTTGTACTATGGAATCTCGGCACGCGTGTCACTAGGGGGGGGGCTTGGAGGAGAGCGCACCCCTTGGAATGTAAAGTAGTGTACAAGCAAGGCAATAATAGTCTAGAGAAACTGTACAAGTGGCGCATCGATAATCAAAACACCGCGGGGCAAAGCATAAACAAGTCTGCCACTGGGCAGTTGTATGGCTTATGTAAGATTGCCCGGAGAGGCAATACTGTACTTCGTCGTAAATATTCACCTTTTCTTCTGCTCCACACATCTACTGAGATATTTGGTAGCTTCTTTTAGAATACCCAATGTCTCAATTCAGCTCGACATCTGATATATCCATAGCTACCTAGTGTCACGATACCAGACTCGATCGAAATGAGCTCTACTCGCAAGGTCAGAACATCACCTTTCCAACCTCGGAGAGAAAACCTGATCTTTGAAGGCATAACATATAAGTTATCGAGTCATCACCATATAACCTTGGAACCTAGCAAGGTACTATTATAAATGAAACCAATGGGGAAATAAGATCTACAGCTTGAATCCACTTTCCGGAGTTTTACTGAATCAGTTCCCACCAGTTGAGCTTACCTACGTAGAGGACTCTTGCCTTCCAGGGGCTCGGATCTTCCCCCCTCATCGTCTATTGTTGGTACATCCAATAATTGATCTTAAATCACTTTTACTTTCCTACTTTCGGATAAAATCCATTTTTTAGTAGACTTTTACCCCGGTTTCTCCACTCCGTTCTAAGGGGGTAGATGCGGAGGTGAAAAAGACTGGTCCTGGTTGATATTGCAGATAAAATGCGTGATCATTCCCGCTGTTTCCGCTCATTCTTCTACCCTCCGAGGATCACTGTTCGACTTCTTTTTGTTTACTGCTTCTTCTTTCTCATCGTCACGTCTTGCTTTGGCGTCAGAATGCATATCAAGTCGTACGTAGCAGCTACCATCTATGGGCTGCCTGTCATGGCACAGGCTGCTCCATCCCCTTCATCCTCAGACACGTCGACTTCCTCAGTCTCAAGCGATAGTCCCTTCAGGGAATACACAATTCAGGCAGGTAATATCACCGCCAAGCTCATTCCTCACGGAGCGCGTCTTACCTCCCTCTTGGTCCCGGATCGCAATGGCGATGTCCAAGATGTCATCGTTGGTTATGACGACCCCAAGGAATACCTTCACGACAGCGAGACTAACCGCACCTTCTTCGGTGCGACTGTGGGCCGCTATGCCAACCGAATCAAAAACGGGACTTTCTCTATCGATGGAACGTCTTACCACATTCCGGAAAATGAACACGGTGGCCTTGATGTCCTTCACGGTGGCCCCGTAGGCTATGATATGCGCAATTGGACCGTCACTGCGAATTCTTCATCCTCCGTTACTTTCACTTTACTGGATGAAGGCTTTGAGAACTTTCCTGGCGATGTTCTCTCTCATGCCACGTTCAGTGTCTCCACTGAAAAGACATCTGAAAACCCTAAGGGTCTACCCCAGCTGACTACCAAGCTTGTATCGCTGGCTTTGACCCAAAAAACTCCTATCATGCTTGCCAATCATATCTACTGGAACTTAAACGCATTTAAGGAGCCCAATATCTTGAACAATACCTGGTTGCAATTGCCCCTTTCAAAGCGATTCCTAACCGGAGATACCCTCGAGGTCCCGACTGGCCAAATTCAGGACGTTAATTCAGCTTATGATGGTGCGCTGGACTTCACTGCATCCAAGCTGATTGGCAAGGACATTGGGAAGACTTCTGGTCTGTGTGGTGCGGATTGCACTGGCTATGATACCTGCTGGCTTGTAGACCGCCCGGCTTCATATGCAGCTTCCAACTCGATCGTTCCCTCCTTGCACCTGGCCTCTAATACCACCGGCATCACCTTAGATGTTGCCACTAACCAAGCAGCCCTGCAGATCTACACATGTGGTGGTCAGAACGGCACTATTGCAACCAAGGAGTCACAGGCCAAGCGCAACTTAGCTCAAGATGGCAGCTCCGGTGCGACTCACGTGAACAAATATGGCTGCATCGTCATTGAAACCGAGGACTGGATTGATGGTATCAATCAGCCCCAGTGGGGCCGATCGGATTACCAGATTTTTGGTCCCGACGATGGTCCTGCTTTTAACTGGGCCACCTACCAGTTCGGAACTTTCTAAGGAGAAGTTTCTGCGATAGCGTGATTCTTTCTCAATTTATTGCTACAGCTGATCAAGCGGCATCTATATAATTCAGAGCTTTAATGAAATCAACTCTACCAAGCTGCATATAAAAACGGCGAGGACTCGCGGAACTTGATATTGAAAAGTTGACCATATATTCGACTCAAAAGTGATACTTAGGTGAGATTCAGTGTTTTAACAATGATGAACCTTATGTGAAACCATTATCTACATACCTACTTAGTTATTATTGAACTCTGGAAAGAGCTTCATTTCTAGCACATGTATCATCAATGAATTTAGTTCATATCGAATGTATTAGCTGAAGCAAAGAGCTACTCATATGTGCAGTCTGCACGAATTCGGACATGAACCCTCGAGGTTGGCAGACTATTCCAATGTTCCAGACTACTATGTAAAAAGTAAACACTCTGACTCGTTACATATATCTCATACAGTACCTAGTCAATCACTAACAAACAAACATTGGAATGGTGATCAAAAATGCATCAAGTTTCAAACCATATCATATTAGTAATAACAGGAACCACGTTAGATTTTCCGGGGTAAAAAGTGGAGCATGCGCAAGGACCCACTTTTAAGGAAGCTTAGCACAATATAAATTCAAATCCCTTGTCTTTTTTTCAACAGCTTCAATGCCTCTACGGATACCTTTTGTGGTTAAATAGAAACCCTCAGATGTCCGTATGTCTCTGCAATTGAATTCTCTCATTAATACCTGACGTACCCCGGCTCGATGTGGTGTACAACCTTTGTTTTTAGTCCATGCCGCCGAGTTACATAATTTCCAGAAAAGACCGGGATTGCCTCTGCCAGATCTTACAGATATATCCTGATGGATACAATTCGAGCCAAAGCGGCCGGGTATCTATTATGTGCCAAATGTTAAATAGTAAATGTACAGCATCAGGCCCAGCCTGCCAGAGTCCAGCTCGATCGATCACCAGCCCTTAGACCTGATCGACGATCAGGGACCGCATACTCCGAGTCTCGAATACCGCCAGCAATTCCGTGCTGCAGAAACTTCTCTCGCTCGATCTCTACCATTCCCCGGATCTTGAGGCTAGTTACTAGGCTCGCACCGGCCCAGGGTCCGAGAGATTCAATCTCGCGTAATAAACCCTGAACAGGAGCTCGAGTGTCTTTGTTTTGACGGCGCAGCTTCTGCTCCACAAAGTCCAATTCCGGTTCTTCCTGAGAGGGCTCTGGCCTTTCTACTATTGTTCCTGATGGCGGTTTCTCTCCGTTGGCTTGGGATGAAAGTTTAAGTTCTTCCAGTCGCTGTCGCTGTCGCTCAACGGCTTTGCCTCGAATAGGACTCCATCCGTATCGGTCAATTAACCGAGAAATTTCATGAAGGATACGCTGCCGCAAACCGGGGATTCGAGCTCCACCACCCACAAAGACGATGCGGGACATGCACGTCCCGCGTGCATCAGGTGGCAAAGCTAATAGGGCGTTGTACAGCAGTAATGGAATTGATTTTTCTTCATCATCCAATTCACTTTCTGGGGTGTTTGTTGCCAAAAGCACACGTTCCACCGGCTCTGCCAGGAGGGAAATCGGCACATCGATAAATGCCTGGTTTGGATTGATTGGTGAAGGAATAGAGAGGGTACGAGTTGATTCCTCTTTATTATCAGGCTCTGCACTCGGACTACACCAAGCAAGCCGAGTAGTAATTTCCTCGCAGTATTTGAATCCCACTGAGATCTTATTATTGGTATTTGCTTCGTTGTTTTTGCTGGAAGCCAGACCAGTGAGCAGTCGTCCCATATCTTGAAGCACTGTCTTCATAGCCCTTGTACTTCTTTTTGTCACTATTTCTCGGTACTCGTAGATGCAGGTCACGGTTGTCTCTGCCCATCCAAGGTCCACCACAAGAGCAGACCGCAACCCCGCAGCTGTCGCCGACATGGTTGCGCTTGGTAGAAGTGTGATGCTGGGGAACCGCCAACGGCTGAATAACGTGGAAAGGAGTGCCGATAATAGAGGATGCGGCAGTAGAGAGGGGAGCGCCAGGACCAGACGAGACGGCCCGGCGTCAGTCAACAGATATTGGTTGTATGTGTCTCGAAAAATGCGTTCAATCTTGTCCTCCACTAATCCCAGATCGATTTGTCTCATGTCAGGTCCCCATAATTCATACTCCCTCGACCATTCCTCCGCGTCAATGGGCTCAGCCAAGGGTCCCATACCAGAATCGCCTTCGATCAAACCCCGGTAATCTCCTGCTCTCCTCGACTCTTCTGGTCCGAATCCCACAACGCATATAGGTGCGCTATTGCCTTCAAATCCAGCTCGGAGCCATCGCGCTCCAATTTCAAATATTATCGCATCATCTTCGTTCCGAAAAGAGGAGCCTGGTGATGTTGTGCTGTTGAAGGAGTTATGACCCGAACGAAGTTGCTGTTTTGGCGTATGAGGAGGAGAGGTTGATTTAGCTGATTGAGCATTTCGTAAAGTGGATGATGAAGACATTTTTCATTCCTGTAACAGAGGCAATGTAGAGCTATTTTGTGTTGTGTTCGTCCTCGAGTTGGTTAGGTTGCCCCTCAGCAATTGAAGCGCGCGAACAAAACAAAAAAAAGACCCGCTTCAGGGATATGCGAGTCCTGTCTGTGCCATCAAAAGTGATCTTCAACTAGATGAGGAATCCCGAATTTGAGTGATGAGGTATATCAATGGACTGTATTGTTTAATAGTGTTGTGACGTGTCGAGATATGCTAGGGAGGTGCGGATCTACATCGGGCCGTTGGTTTATTTACTTTTCAAACAACCTCGCTATCCCCTCAGTCACTTTTGGTAGCACCACATGGTCTGCTGCAGGTTAATTAATTTTCAAATTTAAACTGGAATATAGATCAAATGGGTATTCCAGGGTAAGTGTCAGGCTTCTCTACTTCTGCACTCTGTCCGCGACGATACAGATAAAACCGACGCGCGCTGGGCATTATCTCGCACAGATTTGAGCAGTTTCGCTAATTAAAGACAGTCTCAAAAATGCCATTGGCAAAGGAGAGCGAATTTCCTTGTCGAAATTGGCCGTAAGTCACTTGGAGCGAACAGCAAAGCCTATTCGTGTTGCGGTCGACATTTCAATATGGCTCTTCCAACTTCAAGCTGGCCGCGGTGGAAAGAACCCTGAGCTACGCACATTATATCGTCGACTTGTTAAATTATTAGCCTTGCCCGTCCATCCTCTTTTTGTATATGATGGCCGACAGAAGCCACCGTTTAAGAGAGGAAAAGCTGTGTCCCCACGAAGTTCTGGTAATGCACCAATCATCCGGCACTCCAAAGATCTTATTGAGTGCTTTCAGTTTCCATGGCATGAAGCCCCTGGTGAGGCTGAAGCGGAATGCGCACGACTGCAACAGGTAGGTATTGTCGATGCAGTTATGAGTGACGACGTTGATACCTTGATGTTTGGGTCAAAGATGACTCTCATGGAATTTTCAAAGGAACCAGGTAGCAAGTCTAAAGCTAAAACGCATGTTACGTGTTATCGCGTCGGCAATGAAGGCCAGGACTCAAATGTATCTCTCAGCCGACCAGGCATGATTTTATTTGCCATGCTCAGTGGTGGCGATTATCTACCAAATGGTGTTCCTAAGTGTGGTCATAAGCTGGCAGCAGAAATTGCCAAAGCTCAGTTTGGTGATGACTTGCTCGCAGATCTGTCACGCTCTTCAGATCCAGATACAGCAGTTAATGAATGGCGGGAAAGGCTGCAGTATGAATTGGAAGAAAATATAAACGGCCACTTTTCGACAAAACATAAGGCTGTTCGCATTCCAGACACGTTTCCGGACCGCACAATCTTTGAGTATTATGCAAATCCAAAGGTCTCTAACGAAGATGAGATGGCCGCTTTGAGAAGTCGTCTAATATCTTCCTGGGATCGTGAGATCGATCCTATGGCAATTCGAAGGTTCGCTGCGGACAAATTCGGGTGGAATTATCAGTCAGGCGCCAGAACGGTAATTAAGCACCTAGCCGAACCTCTCTTTTGCTACAGACTTCGTCTCCAAATGCCTGTAAGGTCTCTATCCTGCCTGTCACAGTCACTAGCACCTAGTTGTGATACACCATGGCTACAGAAAGTATACCGAAGTCGTGAAAGTTTTGACACTGATGGGACGACCGAAATTCAGCTAGATATGCTCCCCATTGATGTTGTCGGCATTGATATGCTGGCTGAAGATAAAACCCCAGAGATTGTGCCCTCGCAAAGCAACTTGCTGGAAGAAGATGAAGAAGAGGATCCTGAGGTCGGTGCTGAGGCAATACCCTCATCGCCGTCAAAATCTCGAGTGACAAAAGGATACGACGTTTTTGGTATTGAAAAAGTCTGGGTCTTCAAGTCTGTTGCTAAAATGGGCGTTCCGAATATTGTAAAGAAGTGGGATGATGAAGAAGCCGCAAAGGCAGAGGCGAAGAAAGCTCCCAAGAAGACGGCCAGCCGGCGTACGGGGCTTAAAAAGAAGGGCCCCATCGACTCGGGAATGAAACACGGAAGTATCTTGAAGTATGGAACCCTAACAAAGCAAAAATATGGGTTGTCTTCTTCGAACAAAACGCACATGCTAGAAGCTGCCGCTCCTTCAGCCCCGAATGAAAAGTTGCCTCGAACATCATCATCAAATCCAGAGTACATTGATCTTGAGGATAATGTTAACTCCCCGAGCATGTACTCTCAATCCCGTGATTCCATGCCATTTCACCATACTTCTCGAGAAGTTGATGAGCTAGTTGGTACATTTTCTTCACTGAGTACTGGACCTTCACCATCGAGGGTCAAGCGGCATCCCATAGTCGGAGCTGAAGTTTTGGCCACAAAAGAATCTGATGGGATCTTGTTAAGCTACTCGGTCTCAAAACATGTCACTCCAGTGATCGAATCTGATTCTTTACGAAGACGTCAAGCAGCTCCATCATCCACGCTAAAGAAGCATAACATCTGCAACTCTAAAAAGTCGCCTGAGACTAAGCACACTACAGACAGGCTACATGATGTTGAAGAACTAGAGAAAGCGATCACTGCATTATCATTGTCATTTGATGATGATGATTACCATGTAATCCCATCAGCCCGAGCCCTACAGCAACCTACGTCTTCTACAGAATCAGAATCAGAATCAGGTGTCTACAAATACTCGTCTAGGACACCGAAATCAAAGTCTTTGCTATCATCTGAAACGCTATCTTCGATGGATGATACGATTTCAGCGGATCCTCTGCAACATCGTGATGAGCTAATCCATCCATCAAACCAACCATTGCAGAAAGATCTCAAAAAACCAAAAGCCAGGTCTTGTTCATCTCAAACATCCACTCCTGAATCAATACCAGCGAAAGATCATATTGAAAACATAACGACATGCAATGGCTTCTGGACCGTTGATGCATCTGATGAAGCTACAGTTGATTCCAAGACCGAGACAACAGGTTATTGCGAGAAAGGCAAAGAAAAGAAGAAACGAATTCCGCGAGTGAGCTTCCTCGATATGATATAATGAATGGATTGTTTTTTATACCCGTCCAAAGTTGTTGGGTTTTCTTGTTTATAAATGTGAGATCTTGCATGAATAGCTCCACGTTATCCACTCGAGGGATCCAGTTGGTGTAAAATGGTACATAAGCGCTGACTTTGATCCTATATTTATCAAGGCGCTGTATAGCAAACTTGGACATTTTAATCAAGCATTCGGTATAGGTTCGCCAAAATTGATTGATTCTACATATTCGACCTAGATATAGTCTACTCAAAGTTGAAATGTTGCTGATAAATCTGATACTTAGCGTTTGGGTATACGATGGCATACGAGATGCCAATATAACAGGTAATTAATTATATTAAACGCTCAAAACAGCCAAATCAATCAAGACAGAAAACTGTCTGTATCAGCAAGGAGTCTTTGAGCATGAGTTTTTCTAAGCCAGAAACCGAAGCTGATGCAACACGCGAGGTATCGAAACATTAGACAACAACACTTGATATAAAGTATGTCTGCTGTGCCAAAATGAAAATATTAAGAGAAGAAAGGAAGGGAAAAAGGCAGGGAAAGCAAATGTTCATTATCTTTAACCGAAGACCTTCAAGAATCCCCACAGTCCGAATCCACTTAGAATTGGGATCGTCAGGTTGTCATCCCAGCCCCACAAATCGATGAACTCGCTGCCGGCGGCGACAACACCTGAGACAACGCTCAAGACGCCCAGGGCCAGTGGTCCAGTAATAGTCGTAGATGAGCTGTCGCTAATCTGCCAGCCCAAAAGACCACGGATGAAGTTCGGCAGCAGGTTAAGACGACCTGTGAACATGAACGCACCTTCAGGGTCATTTGGAAAGGTACCAATGTATGGTACAAACCAACCCCAGAAGGTTGCAGCAGTGACGACACCAACAAACCAAGCGGCCATGGTTCCCGCCAAGCTCTTCCCCTTTCGAAGACGCGGGGTATAACAGCCATAGAGACGACCGAACGTAGATGCGGCAGTGTCACACCAGCTAAGAAGAAGTACTCCCATGACACCAACATCCTTGGGGAAGAATCTAAGGACGACATACGCACCAAGGAGATACCATATCACCCCATTGTAGCCGGACACCTCGGTCTCACGCATAAGCGCACCTACGCAGCGTATATATAGCTTGTTAATCTTTTCTGAGCGGTGGCGTAAAATATCTGTGGCGGCAATAGGAACCAATGCTGAGAAAAGGACTGGTGTGATCTGAAGCGGCTGTATACCTTGGATATAGAGTTGAAGTGTCACAAACCCTATCGACACATGCAGGGCCTTGCGAGGAATCTCATGGCGATGAATAAAGTTGCGATAGCGAGAATGTAGAGGAATCAATCCAAGTGGGGATGGCGATCTTGAGATATCCTGTAATGCATCATTTATCTTCGTTGGTGATAAAAGACCGTCGGAACTATTGCCGTTGGCGGTTGGTGGAGAGGCAGGGATTTTCGGATTTGACCGACGAGCCGGTCGTCGTTGGCGCGTAGATTCCCTTGAAGGTGTTGCTGTAGATGATACTTCCTCGGAAACTTGAGGAAGATGTTGTCGGCGCGATGCTGACCGTGTTGTCGGCGCAGAATATCCATCACGTACGTCTGATCTATCGGAAAGGGAAGGCGATGGAGAAGTGACTCGGGGAGTCTCCGGGACAGGATCGGAGGACATATTGGACGCTCTGATAGAAAATGGTGGGAGTACTGAGGCCCAGTTGACTCCAATCAGTGGCCTCACACATATATTTGCACTCTCGTAGGCAAGACTGCCGGGTTTGAGTGGCCTGTTCAGCAACTCAATGATGGGCGACTCTTCAGAAGTGTCACGTTATTTGGCTAGATATATAGCCTTCAAGGGCACAGTATGAACACTTCAATTGAAATATGCACCGTGGATATCTTTCTAATCAAGTATCTCACACAAAAAAAAGAGAAGCAGATGCGCAAGCAAGAGGGAACAATCACCATCGCGATCACCCAGTTTTCCGTCTAATGCCGTTGGGTCACGTGTGCCGTATCTTATCGATAATGAATTTATCTTTTTTTTCTTGCTTCTTTGGACTCGCGATCAAGAAGCTTTTCTACAGATTTCTGGTCTTTTCAAGCTCCCTTAAGGATGGCACCAAAGCCAACTTCATCATCTCGAGCATGGGATAGTCTTAAGCCATCGCTATCAGAATGGACCCTCGAGGCTATGTCCTCAATGGGCTTCGCGCGCATGACTCCAGTACAAGCCTCCACAATTCCTTTATTTATGGCCCACAAGGATGTAGTTGTGGAAGCAGTCACTGGTAGTGGAAAGACCCTTTCATTCTTGATTCCAGTCGTTGAAAAGCTTTTGCGACTTGAGGTGCCTATCAAAAAGCATCATATTGGTGCCATCATCATATCCCCGACAAGGTATGTTGGAATACTTCTCCCTTCTATTATACTATTATTGACTTTCAATTTAGGGAGTTGGCGACACAAATATATCAAGTTCTTCTTTCATTGTTAGAATTTCACCCTCCTTCGGCTGCTGCTATCCATCCACCCGAAGACGATACGCCGCGCCCCAAATCCTCAGCAGTCCTGAGAGTCGTCCCCCAACTGCTATTGGGAGGAACAACATCTCCTGCTGAGGATCTCAGGTCTTTTCTCAAAGAATCGCCGAACGTGTTAGTCTGTACGCCTGGCAGATTACTTGAACTACTTTCGTCGCCCCATGTCCACTGCCCGCAGTCTACATTCGAAATGCTTGTCCTGGACGAAGCCGATAGACTCCTGGATCTGGGTTTTAAGGAGGACCTACAAAGAATTCTGCGTCATCTACCTAAACAGCGCAGAACTGGTCTATTTAGTGCCAGTATCAGCGAAGCCGTTGATCAGATCGTGCGTGTTGGTCTACGCAATCCTGTCAAGGTTGCTGTCAAGGTCAAGGGCGGTTCGGGGGCCGAAGACAAGCGCACACCTGCAAGGTATATTTTTAATATGCTTGATATATGACGATATCAATTCTAATATATTTTATAGTCTACAAATGACCTATCTGACAACGCCCCCAGCATGCAAGTTCTCTGTGTTGAAACAAATACTGTCCTCCATACAGCCCACTCCGCAGAAAACCATCTTTTTTGTGTCAACGTGCTCCAGTGTTGATTACCTGACAATGATACTACCTCTCATCATAGGAGACGAGTTCCTCCTAGTACCTCTCCATGGAAAGCACCCTGCCAAGGCTCGTCAAAAGAATTTCATTCGTTTCACCACCTCTACAACTCCCTCAATCCTCTTGACTACCGACGTTGCATCTCGCGGACTCGATATCCCATCCGTTGATCTAGTCGTGCAGATTGACCCGCCATCCGATCCTAAGACTTTCATTCACCGATGCGGCCGAGCGGGTCGTGCGGGCCGCAGAGGTCTAAGCATTGTTCTTCTTCATCCTGGGCGTGAAGAAGAGTATGTATCCTTTTTGGAAGTGCGCAAAACGCCCGTGGCACCTTTCAATCTCCCAAATCCCATCTCTGATGCAAATGCAGCCACCGCGACGCAGGCGGTTCGTTCGTTGATTCAGCAAGACCGCGCTTTTTACGATAAGGCCCAGCTGGCTTTCGTCAGCTGGTTCCGAGCTTATAGCAAACATCAAGCTAGCAGCATCTTCCGTGTCCCAGATCTCGACTGGGAAGCCCTGGGCAAAGCGTGGGGGCTTCTCAGACTACCCAAGATGCCTGAGCTGCGCAGCTTTACCGGTGACAAAGCATTAGGAGTAAGGATCGACTGGGACAACTACGCATACAAAGACAAACAGCGAGAAAAACGGCGGAAGGAAGTTTTGGAAGAGATTGCCCAAGGAGAGGGCAAGCCTGGGCATGATTCACGCAAACGACCTGCAGGAGAGAGTGTGGCATGGAGCCAGAATCTAGAATCACGCGATAAGAAATTCAGGCGGAAGGAATCTAAACAAGCACGAAAAGAAAAGGAGCGATGGGATCAACTACCGGAAGACGAGAAGCAAAAGGCTCTGGAAACGAAACGGATGGTCGAGGAAATCCGTATGAAGAATGAACAGGAACGGTTATTAAAACAGGCCTCACTCAAGACGGATTCTTCGGGGCATACAGCTGGTGACGATGATTTCGAGGGCTTTCATTAGATTTCAGGTCATGTACGTGCATACGCGTATGTTCGATGTTGATATTAAAATTCCTGAACACTCGATTTAAAGCGTTGTAATAAACATAGAATCTTCATCCAACTTCCTGTCATATAAAGGTTTTCGCTCTCTCTCTCTCTCTCTCTCTCATCTTTCGTCCGACGGTATTATAGCGTGTTTTTAGCATTCGCCTCACTGAAAAACCACAAGATTTTACGAAGTCCACGGGTATCAGTTGTCATTATTTCAAGGGCTAACTTTCTTTATTTGGCCTACTATGCATGCAACGCCTATGTGCCTAGCAAATACTAAATTTCCAAGGTTCTATCTTGATCAGAATTAATAAGACCAAATTTGAAATATGAAATTCAAAACAAATCCCCTTGAAAATTTGGGACTTCTAAGTACAAATAGTAAATTGAAAAACCTATTAACAATGGATATAATCGCTAAAGAAGAGGAAAAAAATCATATCAAAAAGTGCAGTAAAATTACAGGCCCACAGCTCAAACACCTTTCACAAGTTCAAACCAATTCCCTTTTGACCCCATACCTTTTTGACCCAAACTCCCAAGTAAAAGGAAACGTAAATAGTATCGTACAGGACTTGAACCGGTCAAAGGTCTTCCTGGACTTAATCTCTGTCCTCGCTGCAGACTCCAGCTCAAGCTTTTGGTACTCCTCCACTCAAGCCTGCAAAGGCCAGCGCCCAGAGCTCAGCATCCCGAGTGATTCCCTCGGAATTCTGACCCATGACATCGATATCCATAGCATCGATGTCTTGATAAGCCATAACACGCATAGGCATTGGCCACTCCATCTGACGGAAGTCCCCAGTAGGGCAGACTTCCGCCAACCACTCGACCGCCTCCTTCTCAATTGCCTCCTTTTCATTTGCCTCCTTCTCAATTGTATCCTTCTCAATTGTATCCTTCTCAATTGTATCCTTCTCAATCATCTCTTTCTCGCATGCCCGCCGCATAAACTCATGCCCAAGGGTAGTACCAAGGGATTGATTTTTCTTGCGGGTCGGAGCGGGCATACGAGCAGCTTGCCGAATCTTTGGGCTCGACGATTTACCCGCACTTGACAGCCGGCGGGCAACCCGCAACCGACTCGGGGTCTTTGGTTGGTGCTTTTGTGGCACTCGAGTGGCAGTAGGTGACGGTGCGTCTCGGGCGGACTCCGAGACGCACTGTTTCTTGACAACGGGTTCCTCATCTTCGTCGTCCACCTCGAAGTACTTATCCCACATCCCGTAAGAGCAGCCTGGAGGATTCGGGATCCGGTCCGGAGAGAGGCGCTTCCGCTTGTGGCTCACTGAGACCACAGGGCTCTCAGGAGTTCGCTGGACGTCCGTTGCTGGCAATGGAACCTCAACACTTTCAGCGAGGCCAGGGATAAGAGTAGCAAGCTGAAAGAGGGTAGCCTTGCCGCTATCCGTACGGGATTTGCGAGTAAGGTACCGTCTTCCAGAGGTCTCCCCCTTCCCACGACCGTCACCAGCCACTGGGCGGGCACTGCCTCCCAGACCAAGCCCACGGGGTGCTCTACGGCGGCAAGGGGTGGGCGATACGGCCCGCAGCACACTGTCAGATGCGGCGGGCGGTGGGACCGGCGAGTTTACGATGCTGCGCATGTAGTCATAGTAGAACTGTTCAATCGTATTAGCAATGGGTCTATCAAGTCAAATCTAATTTGGGGCACTTACGAAACGGAGGTCTTCCGCGTCCTCACTGTGGGTCATGGTGATAGAGCCAGTAGTAGTTCCAGATGGAACGGCGCTAACAATAGAGATCATATCGGTGTCATTGGCAGCCGGGAGGGAGCTAGAAGCATTTGCCGATGAGACGGTGCTAGAAATAGACACCATACCGGAGCCGGGGGCAGTTCCTAAGAGAGGAGGACTGAAAGTGTCGATCGTAGCACAGCCAGTGGCAGCCGTAGTAGAGCCAGGAGCAATTCCAGAGAGAGGGATGCTGGAAGTGTCGATCATAGCAGAGCCAGTGGCAGCTGGGGTAGAGCTAGAAGCATTTCCCGAGGGGGTGGTGCTAGAAGTAGACACCATACCGGAGCCGGGAGCAATTCCAGAGAGAGGGGTGCTGGAAGTATTGATCGTAGCACAGTCAGTGGCAGCCGGGGTATGGCTAGGAGTAGCCCGGGTAGAGCCAGGAGTAGCCCGAGTAGAGCCAGGAGTAGCCCGAGTAGAGCCAGGAGCAGTTCCAGAGAGAGAAGCGGTGGGGGTATCAATCACAGCAGAGCCAGTGGTTGTTGGAACAAAATTGGAAGCGGTTGCAGAAAGAGGAGTAATGGGATTCTCGATCGTAGCAGAGCCAGTGCTGGTTGGAAAAAAGGTGGAAGCTGTTGCAGAGAGGGGGGTGCTGGGAGTGTCGATCTTATCGGAGACAGTGGCAACCGGGGTAGAGCTAGGAGCAGGAACGGTGCTAGAAGTAGGGATTATACCAGAGCCATTGAGAGCCGGAAGGGAAACAGGAACAGTTCCAGAAAGAGGGGTGCTTGGGGTGTCGATCACAGCAGTGTCAGTGATAGCCGGAACAAAGGTGGAAGCAGCTCCAGAAAGAGCGGTGCTGGAAGTAGTAGCCGTATCGGAGGCAGTAGTAGGCAAGACTGGATTCTTTTTGGCACGAGGCCGACGAGACATGTCGAGTGAGATCAACCCCCCAGGAGGGGGGCGCTGAGACCGGGTGTAGTGCATTTTTCTAAAGAAAAATGCAAAAAGAAAGGTAAGAAGACTGAATCGTTCAAACTTTTTGAAAGCGAAGTGGTTACGAAGCAGTGATTGAAGAAAGAGAAGAAATGGAAGAGGGGCAGATGAGAGCTGTTTTGTTTGGAAATTTGGTGGGGGATGATGTCATAAAACGCTGCTTAAATGGGACAAAAGAAAAAGTCGAAGTGAATTGAAAATTTGCTCGTAGTATTGTTCGCCAACTTGGGAAAGCATTTGGACGCCAAAAGGTTTTGGGCAGAATACTTTCGCGCTTGCGGGCGGTCAGACACTATCTACTCCATACAGAGTAATTACGGGTGACTAGTAAATAACCTTGGAACCTTGGCTTGGAACTACAAACCTCCTACATTTCCTTAACATATTTTGACTGTATATATATCACAAATCTTTGTTTATATGCAGCGAACAAAAGAAGTACGGAGATAGTTTACCCATATATAGAGTGAAGACCTTATCTATTGACTTATTGGCAGCATGCAAGTTCTAAGGATTTCATGCCAAATCTCCTGAGTATCTCAAAGTAAAATGAAAGAAATAATGATATTTATACAAGTCTTATCAGTACATAGGTATTCTTCAGAACAGGAGACTTGGGGTCTCAGCCCTGGGAGCTTTGAATATTGAGGTTCAAATATGCGTATACTCCAACAAATACACCATAAGATGGTCAAATTGTTTGAGAAGCTTTTATAGCGCAATCTCCCCCTTCCATGCGGCCTCAGAAAGACCCAGAGTATCCATCAGGTTTTGCCAGCGAGGCCCACCTCGTTCCTTTCTGCGGACATACTGGAGCAGCTTCTGGCGCTTGTGAACAAGGAGCTGCAAGTTGCGCTTGTTGTGTTTATCCTTATTGGCTGTCTCCAGGTGTCGAGATAGATTCATAATCTTAACAGTCAAGATAGCAACCTGGACTTCTGGAGAGCCAGTATCACGGCCAACGCGTGGTGCCTTTTCGGGGTGAGCAAGGCCGGAAATTTGATTGACGCTAGCTGGTTTTGGTGGAAGGTATGAATCAGTGCTATGACGCCCGAATTCCTCGATACATTTCTGCACGTTCAACCGCAGACGATCTTTGGTATTTCCGTTGTTGAGATTGACGATACGTTGAATTGCATCCTTGGCGTTTATGTGCGATTGTTGATGGTGATCCGCAGCCTCCTTCTCATGCTGTGGGTCAGCTGTGTTGGGATCTGGGTTCTGCAGGGGCTCTGTCAGGTCCCTGGAGAATTCCAATGCGCTGCCGAGTTCATTTGATTTGAGATAGTAGTTGAGACCAGAGGCTGAAGAGAGCTGTGACCCATTTTGAACTGCCTGGATATTTTGGATGAATGATGTGGGCTTGTTTTCCACGGGGTTGCCGAGCGAGGCTTCCCGTTCGGCCTGGAGTGCTGTTTGACGGGAGATATTGGCAGCTTTTCGTTGGCGAGCTTGTGCAATCATGAAAAAATCTGCCTTTCTCGGCGACTTGGCCTGGGTTGATGCCGCTCTCAGGGTAGGTGAGTTTGCCTTTGACAACAGGGCCGGACTTTGTCCGGATATCGTGCCTACAATCGGTCTCCATTAGCATTGGAGCTTGGGGGCTGGGATTAACCAAACATTGGAAGTCGCGAGTAACATACGTGTCAAGGCTTTCAAAGAAGGCTGAATTGAAATACGAGGAGGCATGTTGATCGAATGCGATAATCAATGACCGCCAACCACGAATGATGTTCTTCTCTCATTTACCAGGGCGTTTTTTGGTCGGGATATCCTGCGGCCCGGTCAAATTACACTAGTCTTTTTATGGAAGGAATAATATTTCATGCCTCAGGCATCTAATTAAAAGATATTGAGTTATGTAATCTCATTCTGCCCTAGCCCTAACTCCACAGACGAAATTTTTCCGAGATTGCTGCGGGAAGATTTCGCGATTGATCTTTGAACTCCATCCATCACCTCGACAAGAGCCAGACGATTGATTTCTCAACCTCATCAATCCATCAATCGCTCACCATGGCCCCCTCCCAGCTTCCCCCGGTTTTCAACCCCACCTCGCAGGACATTGAGATGCTCCTTGCTGCTCAGTGCCACCTCGGTTCCAAGAACCTCCAGGTGCACATGGAGCCCTACCTCTGGAAGACCCGTCCCGATGGTGTCAACATCATCAACATTGGCAAGACCTGGTATGCAGTGAAAACAAAATTAGTGGGATTTGTATAAAGTGCAATAGATGTCTAATTTGTCGCGCAAACAAACAGGGAGAAGATTGTTCTGGCTGCCCGTATCATCGCCGCCATCGACAACCCCGCCGATGTCTGTGTCATCTCTGCTCGTCCTTACGGTCAGCGTGCCGTCCTGAAGTTCGCCTCCCACACCGGTGCTACCGCCATTGCCGGTCGCTTCACCCCTGGTAACTTCACCAACTACATCACCCGTTCTTTCAAGGAGCCCCGCCTCATCATCGTCACCGATCCTCGCACCGATGCTCAGGCTATTAAGGAGGCCAGCTACGTCAACATCCCCGTCATTGCCCTTTGCGACACTGATTCCCCCACTGAGTTCGTTGACGTTGCCATCCCCACCAACAACAAGGGTCGTCACTCCATTGGTCTTGTCTGGTGGTTGCTCGCCCGTGAGATCCTGCGTCTCCGTGGTACTCTCGCTACCCGCGAGACTGAGTGGGACAGCGTTGTTGACCTTTACTTCTACCGCGACCCTGAGGCCGAGGAGAACAAGGAGATTGCTGACGAGGCCAAGGTTGCCGGCGTTGAGGAGGTTGGTGCCGGTGCCGTCGAGTCCGGCTTCGCTGGTGAGAACTGGGATGCCAACGCCCCCGGTGCCGGTAACCCTGGTGCTGCCTTCGCTGCCGCCAGCGCTGCCGTTGGTGCCACCAGCTGGGAGGCCGATGGTGCCGACTGGGCTGCCAGCTCCGCTCCCCAGGGAGAGTGGGCTGACGCTCAGCCTGCCACCACTGCCCCTGCTACTGAGGCCAAGTGGTAAATTCACTCGATAGTTACGAAGATAGCCGTGAAAAGGGAATAGGGGTTTGTGTGGTCAGCACCCCCCTAACGCCATGGCCGTATGGGAGAATTGGGAGAATTCCCGAGGCCCCCCAAGTCATCAGAAACGAGGAAAAGCTCTTGTTTATTTGTTTTTTTTTCAACTATGGAATCCATTTTGATGAATGGAATATACCATCTTGCGCAAATTTTCCCTTGACATGTTTATCCTAGTCGCTGTCCCGTGTTCTCAAAAAGCAAAAAGAAAGAAACTGAAAAACCGCAGAAGAAAAAAAGAGCATTCACCGATAACCTTTCAGTTCCTTTTGCGTCAGTGATCTACCTTTACCGGCACCTTTTTTTGAATTTCTTGTTTTCGCATCGGGGAGGAATAGCGATGCCAATTATTGTCTGGCGCTTATGAGGGAAAGATATCCAGTTACTTGATTGTGACTGGGGGAAAGCCCTGTGCTGTCAATCAACAAGGTGGACTTAATCGTTATCTTGGTTTCTCCCTGTATGTTTTCTAGTAACCACGAAGAAAGAAAAAAAGAGGTTATATTTGCCGGGTGGTTTTATCCTGGTCGTGTAGAAAGATTTCTCCTTGTAGCAGACCATAGTTTCGAACTATCACTTCCAAGGTTGGCTTTTTCAGAAACGCAGAATAGGCCTAGTCAAAACGATCTCAACTCATATTATACGACGTCCACAGTCGCACCGTGACAACTACTCGACGCTCAGGTTCTGCTCAGTGAGCGAATCAGTGAGCATATCAGATAGCTCAGGGGCGTGCTCATATCTGCCCAATGAGCAAGGAGCGACAAGGTCTGAGCACTAATACGGAAGGGGACGTTAAGAAGTGGCATAGAAAAAGGAGATTGCTAGACAGACCCTGATTTTTGCCTAAAATTCGCATCAATAGTTACTCCAAAATTCTGCCAGACTTATTTATTTCTACTCGGAATAACTACTAATCCGGGATTCTAGACCACATCACAATTTCAACTTTAGTTTTCTATCTCTATATTTATTCCTCTATTCAGTTTGTTTTGCATTCTGATATACATACTTAAGGTTATATCTTACAGTATTATGCTACATATTTATTCTGAAGTATTTGGAGCACTTTTATTGACTTATTCACATATAATACTCCATGTCAGGGTCTTGAACTCGTCGCCGACTCAACAGGTATTTGAGAAGCACTCTGAGTGGTGTCAGCACTCCAAGTCAAAAGTGATATTCATCACGAACATGAGAAACTGATTTCTTCAGTGTGATAGTTCCCAGAGTAGCATTAACCAAATATGGGGCAAAAAGAATAGGCTTTTCTGATGATTCTAGAAAACAATCAGAGATCATGTGACCGCTTGACATCTAGTTACCCATCGTAGTTTCTTCTTTCATTCTACGTTCTATGACACGTTTCGATTTTTTTTTCTCACCATGAGTTCATCCTCTTATTTGAAGGTATCCCCCACACCGAGCACGTCGGTCCAGGCTCCCTCTAACTCAAACATCTCCCCTACGCCTAGCTCTTCCGACTGGACTGTCATTAAATCAGTAAATGATTTCGACACAGTCGAAGCTTTTGAGCAACACTTTTTCAGCTCGCTTTCTGGTAACAACCAGCCCTACCGTTTTGTTTTTACAGAAGTTCCTCACACTTGGGGGCGCCGCGTTTTTAATGCGGTAGACGATGAGACTTTTAGAGTCTGGTATGTAAAAATAATGCCATTAAAAATAAGTGTTAATGAATATATCAGTCAAGCCTTCAATCCGAGCGCTTTCGTTTTGAGTATCAAAACGATGCCAAGCTTTGTCCACAATACATATCAGAGTTGGATCAAGATGTCCAACTCGCGTTGGGAGCGGAACAATCTGCTGACCATCGCCGAGAGTGATCGCCTGAGTTTCGAAACCGGGACGACACTCAAGTTCGCCAACGGATCAATCAAGGAGCCCGATCTTTTTTTTCATGATTCAAAATGGGCCGCAGCTCCCCACTGTGGCCATAGAAGTGGGTTGGTCTGAGTCCATCACTGATCTTCTCAAAGATCGTGATATGATTATAGACGGGGCACAAGGAGTTTGCAGTGTGGTGATACTAATTAATTGGACGAGACTCACTAACGAATGTGCTGGCCGTAGCTTGCAGGTCTGGAAATTAATCAATAGGCAAAAGGTTTGTACGCAAACCGAGGTATGCTCGAGTCACCCAGACCTCTCGACTTTATTGAAGATACTTATGATCAAAACCTTGTAGACCATTTCCCCTCGTCCAGCAAATGGACAGAACCAGCAGGTAATTCTTACTCGTGCTGAGATTTTCGGACCGGACATCTTCCCTGGAAGCTTCCCGGATACGTCGTTTGACCTCCTCCTTGATCAATTGCGTGGTCTCGCAGTCGACCGACTCGCCATTATGACCGGAACCCCAGCTTAAAGCTTTTACCTCTTACAGGTTTATTCTTAGCTATCCATAATCCACAATCAAATATCACTTTACTCCCAGAGAGCTTAAGGTTTCAAATCGATAGTTCATATCTCATTCATATTCAATAGGCTTAGGATAGCGCATAAATGCCAACTGTCCTAATGGCGCCAGGGCCATGCTACTTGGTATTCTCTAGGAAAGTGTCGATCAACTACGTTGAAAGGACAGGGTTCACACGTTGCACTATATACACTGGAAAAGGGTATGGTTCGTCCTAGATTCTTAGTATATACGTTGTGCAAAGTGGTGTGAAATGTGTTCCATTCATGTAGCTACTTGAGTTCCTAATATAGTTGTTCCCCCGTGACTCGGGGGTCTGTTTGTTCCGTTCCGGGTTTATGGTATTGCACGATTGCAATATCCATGTTCCGACAGAAAGTGATTCCGATATCCGAAAGCTAGATGCTTAGTGCCTTGATGTTATCGTGTAGATATTCGACCTTCTGACCGCCTATAATTAGGAAGACATTTGGAATCTTATAAAGAATATACGCTAGTGTAATAAACTAATAGTAGTCACTAAATCAATGCTATATACTATTGCTACTATTATAAGCGCTTCGCTCATTCATATATGTTGGAATATGGAACAAAGCAGTCATGTGATTAAATCGTTACTTTATAATAGCTGGCAAACTAAGAATGAAACTCAAACTTTACAACCACTTCAGAAGTGACACATATATATCATAGGGACGTGAAGCGTTACCTGTGATAGGTGTCAGAAGTGGGTGTTAGCCTCCCCTGTCATAGAATAGCTATTCTACACTTGGTACTGGTGTACCGACACTGATGAAAGAGTTATAATGATAAAAGGCGGTCAAGCGGTAAATAAAGCGGTTGGAGTAATTATTACTCCGGGATTTTAGGCAAAAATCAGGCAGAGGGTCTTTCTAGCCAAGGGGGTCTGTCTAGCAATCTCATAGAAAAAATAGTGCATAAATATACTATTCATAAGATCTGACAGCCCCCTGCTGTTTGACCACCATTATCTGTTGTCGTCATCCCCGCCAGTCTTGCAAGATCTTCGAAGGTCTCTGCAAGCAACTCACCTGTTACAGCTGAGCACTCCGCATATCTGTCACAGCGAAGCTCTTGCGCGATGCGATAGGTCTTGATAAAGCTGTCAACTAATCGTCTTCATACTAGCACCAGTGTATATATCACGTACCTCTTGGGGGTAGATGATACCCTCGCCTTCTTTTCTCAGGTCTCTCTTCAGGCCAAGCATCATAACAGGAATACGCTCGCCCTGGCCCTGTTGGAAATACCGAGTAATGTCGTTTCTCCACTAATGGTACATGTCTTTAGCCATGCGAAACACAGCACTTATTCGACGTGAACTTACGGCTTTGAGTCCTGTAAGTGTCTCTCGATTAGAGATGTCGAATGCTAGAATGACAATATCGGGACATAGAGTTGACCAGTGC
Source organism: Penicillium taxi (assembly GCF_028828555.1). Lineage (NCBI taxonomy): Eukaryota > Fungi > Ascomycota > Eurotiomycetes > Eurotiales > Aspergillaceae > Penicillium > Penicillium taxi. The sequence continues at coordinate 3,510,783 of NW_026643207.1, read as the reverse complement.
TTGCTCGGACTGGATGTGTCGTAAATCTCCAGAGTGAAACTCTTTTTAGAGAATCGGATATCGTATAGGAATGGCTGATCACTATCCTTAAGGATGTCAATATTGTTCCCAGCATCTGGCTGGGGCACCGTTGGTTTTTTGCCACTCTGTAGACGCCTGTATGATGATTAGCCGAATTCAAAAAGGAATATCTCATAATTTGGGTTTTATGATCCTAAATTCTCCAATATGTTGGGGTTGAAGGAAAAGAAGAGGTGCAAGCTCACGATAGAAACGTGGATTTCCCACATTCCGGGTCTCCAAGGAGTAGCAGAGTTACGTTCGCCTCTTCACGACTGGCCACCTCGGTCATACTGTTGTTCCAGTTCTGTACTCTGTACGTGCATATCAATTACGTACATCTCGAGGTATAACGGATTTTCTATTTCGCCGTGTTTAAAGATCTCGGTTTCCGACACGTGATTGCAGCCCGACTATAGAGCAATTAGTTTCAAGTATTCACGGATTTTATGGAGTGTGAGTCATGTTCAATAAGGCTATGGTAATACTCCTGCCAATTTCAGTACCACTTCGTCTGAAATACGATATTTATGGAGTAGGACTTTATCAAAACTCACAGATCTATAGTATAGTTACAATACAATACCATAAAAATTACATTAAATACCATATGGCTCCGCATCAATTTTCTCCACGACACCTAGGTGAGCCAATCTCTAATAAATTGGCTACAGTGGTATGTGGAGGCAATTAACAAGACCATCCTTACAAAGTTGGCTCCAGCAATATACTCCCAGGTTACAAGTGAATTTTCTACAAACTAGTCCACTTGCGCCGCAAAAAATGGCGGATCTCAACGACGAGGGGAACACCGACTACACAAAATGGAGTAATTCCAGCCTGATCGATCGAATTACCGAGTTGGAGCGCCAACTTTACTCTCATACTACGAAATTTGCTTCCCCAGCGCCCGCAGCGCCGGCAGAATCATCAAACACACCTTTGGCACCCATTTCTACAGATGTGCATGAACCGGCGATTCCGCTGCCAGAGGCCTCACTCAATCCCTCCAAGAAGCGGGCGTATTCGCCTCAGACCAATATCACGCAAACGCCTGGAGCTTCTCGCCAATTGAAGGAAGATCGCGGATTTGATGCGTCGAAATATTCTACACGGTTTATTGCGCTCAAGTTCGCCTACCTTGGTCAGCGGTACAATGGGCTCGAACATACCAATGGAAATGTAACGCCTCTTCCTACTATCGAGGAAATGATATGGAAGGCAATGCGTCGGACTCGTTTGCTCTCGCCGGAGGTCACTTCTGCAGACGAACCAGATGATCAGCCGAGAGCGCTGCGGCCGTACTCCCTTCACTGGGATGGGTGTGACTACTCCAAGGCCGGGCGCACGGATCGTGGCGTCAGCGCTTTTGGTCAGGTTATCGGTGTGCGAGTTCGCAGTGCACGACCGATGCCGAAAACCAAGGCTCCCATAGATGAAGCGGCGGATCTTGAAGATGGCATTGCGATGCAGATTGAGGAACCTGTCAATCAGGACTGGGATGATATTTCTGATGAGCTACCCTATATACAGATCCTTAACAGGGTTCTTCCTGAGGACATCAGAGTACTAGCTTGGTGTCCAAACCCTCCTCCTGGCTTTAATGCCCGTTTCTCCTGCCGCGAGCGAAGGTATCGCTACTTCTTCACTCAGCCTGCATTCTCTCCAACTCCTGGGCCATTTGGGTTTGAGGACCGCATTCAAGGAGGCAAAGGACCGCGTGCCAAAGTGCGTGAGGGATGGCTAGACATTGAAGCTATGCGCGAGGCCGCTAAACACTTTGAAGGAACTCATGATTTCCGCAACTTCTGCAAGTTGGACACCAGCAAGCAAATTGAGAACTTTGAACGCATAATATTTCGCTCTGATATCGAACTTGTCGACCGCAAGACCAACCCTGTCGGTTACATAGGTCGACCGGGATTTCAGATGCATGAAGACCGAACTCCAGATGTGGACATGTCAAACTCAGAGCCCCCATCAGAGTCTATCCCACAAGTTTATACATTCACCCTCAACGGCTCTGCTTTCCTGTGGCACCAGGTTAGGCACATGGTAGCTGTTCTCTTCTTAGTAGGACAAGGCCTCGAATCTCCGTCTATTGTTGCCGAATTGTTAGATGTCAAAAAGAATCCGCGAAAGCCAACATATGAGATGGCTTCGGATGCACCACTGGTGCTCTGGGATACGATATTTCCTGATGAGAACTCTGATAGCCGAGAAGATGCCATGAACTGGGTTTATGCTGGTGACCCACGTCTTAACAAGACCCAGAGTGCCAAGACTGACAGCAAGTATGGCATGAGAGGTGTCATTGACGGCCTGTGGTCGGTATGGAGACAGCGCAAAATTGATGAAATCTTGGCTGGCGCCCTGTTGGATTTGGCTGCGAGCCAGGGCGACCAGAGCCTGGTGCAAAATATGGATGGAAAACAGGGTACATCCAAGAAACAGAGCAGAGGTGCCAAGGTCTGGCTTGGAGCCAATGATGCGCGAGTTGGTGGCCAATATGTACCCGTCTCTCACAAGTCAAAAATGCAATCTGTAGAGGACCAGAATGCCAAGTGGCTGGTATCGAGACAGCGCAAGTTGGTTAGGGAGCAAGAAGCAGCCAAGAATGCGGCAGAGTGAAATACGAATGTAACATTAGCCAGCATTAGTATATCATGACTTCACATCATACAGGCAGCGTCGGGAGCCTCTCCATATCTCTTCAAGAATTTCTCGATTAGGTAACAGTGTCTGGAAATTATCAGCCGGTCAAACTCCAATATGGTCCATAGCGATAGGGAAACAAACAGGAAACACCACCAAAACGTTCGGCTCGCCTTCTACAATGACCGCGAGGTAGAAACGCACCTCGAAGCCTTTGAAAGCTTCATGGATGACAATATCTTGAATTTGTGTGGTAGGTATGAACCTTGTTGAAGCCGTAGAAAGATAGGTAGAGGACGAGGTCGAAGTTTGGATTCCGAAACCACGAATCACAAGTAGTGATTCCTCTGAATAGCAGCGATTAGACCATAAAATTATCATAATATCCAAGCAAATATATCACTCATACCAGTGTAGTTTCTCCTGAAAACCCCATAGATCACTAATGCGCCTACCACCATAAGCACGTACGGATTGTATGGATCGACGTGTTGGCAAACATAAGACCCCAGGGGACTTGACCACACATTCTGCCAGTCGATAAATCGGCCCTCTCTTACGAAAAAGACGAGACGAAGCCGCGCGACACCGACAATTATCACACAGCAGAATAAAACGGCGCGTAAGAGGATCTGAAAGGTGAAGAGGATCTTCGCGGGGGAGCTAGAGCGATTAGGAGCATTCGAGACAGTGAAGCTAACAGTGGTAGGAGAAGGTCTAACAACCCGGAGATGACCAGGCATTATGGGTTTGGGCGGCAGTAATACGACGAAGGACGATTGCACGTTACAGGGTAGACATGGACCAGTTGGAATGACGGGGTAAAGAAGCTATGAAGCCAATAGATATACGCTAGTCCTTTAACGTTTAGCTCAATAGAGGTCCAGGTCACGTGTGCCTCAGCTCTGCATCTCAGTCGACATCAGTACTTTCCCTGTTGGGCACCAACTCTTCTTCATCATTTCATGACATTCCATCATGAGTGACAGAGATCGAAGCAGGTCTCCCAGTCGGCGGGATGATGGTGGCCGGAGCCGAGGAAAAACCTCTGGAGGTTTTCGTTGGAAGGAGAAGAGGCGCGACGATGATAGCCGCAATGATGAGCGTAGACTTGATCGGGGCTACCGGGATCGTGAACGACCGCGCTCACCGCGACGAGATCGCGACAGTGACCGGTATGGAGGCCGCAACCGAGACCATAACCGTGACCGTGGCGACCAACGACGAGCTAATGGCCCGAACGATCGCGATGCACCCCGAGAAAACCGTGAGAAGAATACAATGAAGAAGGAAAATAAAGTGAAGAAGACAGTGCAATCCTCTGAGCCCATGATTGTTGTCCATGTCAACGATCGTCTCGGCACAAAGGCTGCGATTCCCTGTCTGGCTTCAGATCCCATCAGTATTTCACCCCACCCTTTTTTTAGCAACCTGGTGGTCTTGGCTTTACTAACTTCTATTCTAGGACTATTCAAGGCTCAAGTCGCAGCTCGCATTGGCCGTGAACCTCATGAAATCCTCTTGAAACGCCAAGGCGAACGACCCTTCAAGGATCAGTTGACACTCGAGGACTATGGAATTAGCAACGGAGTCCAGCTTGATTTGTGAGCTTCAATACACCCTTCATGCTTAAACATGACGATCATTGATACTAACTAAATACTAGGGAGGTCGGAACTGGCGAATAATGGATTCCAAGTGATTCGGGAAAGCTTGGTCATTGATGATATCAACGGATCCGGAGTCTGGGAGAGCGTTATCGCTTTTGTTTCTTCATTTATTTTCTTCTATTACTTGTGGGATGTGGTCTGATTCTTACATTTGTATCTTACGGAGAAAGCTTTAAATTGGTTTTGCGCTTTGTCCCTTTGGACAGAGTAATCGAAGCTATTTTACAGGCCTACCGTTTCTGTGCATTTTCCCTTTTCTCTTTCTCTTCTACTCCAAACTCCCTGCATTTTACCGCTCCCGTTATTCTGCGGGGCCTTGCGTGGTCACGACATGCACTTTCCCTGATACGGTATATTGACACCTGAGGTTTCCACTTTCAACCAACCCGGAGCCAACGATTTCGTTCCACTCCCATAGAGGGCTTTTTTTCGATCGCGGGACTTACACAAGCTTGAACGCTTTTTTCCCTTTTCTGTGGATTACTCCTCCGACTTCCTCACTACACTATGAGGTAGTCGCTCTACTCTCTTCAACTCCTGACAGATCTTGACTCCTCGGTTTCTCTTACCCGACATTTCTCGTTCCAGATTTTCTGACACACTGCCAAAAAATCCCTCGCTCCATAACTCCGATCCCACGTCTTTCCCACATCCTCCCCTTTCAATATTCCGTTCCAAAGTCTAGTTCACAAGAATCAGACATCATGGTTCGCAATCTAGTCGTCATTGGTGGTACATCCCACCCTCAGTTGACGGAGACAATCTGCGCTGTGCTTGGAATTCCTCAAGCCGAGGTTTTGCTGTCCAAGTTTGCTGTTGGAGAGACCCGAGTTGAGATCCAAGAATCTGTCCGTGAGAAAGACGTATATATCATCCAATCTGGTGGTGGTAAGGTCAATGACCACCTCATGGAGCTCCTCATTACCATCTCTGCCTGCAAGACAGCCTCGGCCCGACGAGTCACTGCTGTTCTCCCTCTTTTCCCTTACTCTCGTCAAAGTGATATTCCATACGACAAGGCTGGCGCTCCTCTTGTCAAGTCTTCCGTGACATCTCGGTCCAATACTGGCTACACTTTCGAGAGCACGCCCCCCACCCCCGGCGGTGGCAAACCCGAAGGCCTCGGTCTGATAAACGGCATCGACAGTCTCCAGAAGAGTCTCGCTAAAGCTCAGCTTGAAGATAGTACTGGCAGCCCTGTCAAGCGAGGCCATGGAATGCTCCGAAGCGAGACTACCGAATCACTCAAGTCGGCGGCGTCCAATGGCATGGATGACGCCAACACGGCTTTGTCTGTCTCCAAGATCAATGGATTCCAACCGCGTCCTGGTTACAAGCAGTGGGTTGCGCAGGCAGGTACCCTGGTCGCTGATCTGCTCACATGCGCTGGTGCGGATCACATCATCACCATGGATCTGCACGATCCTCAGTACCAGGGTTACTTCGATATCCCCGTTGACAATCTTTACGGGCGCCCTCTATTGAAGAGCTATATTCAGCGCAATATCCCCAACTATAAACAGGCCGTCATTGTCAGTCCCGATGCTGGTGGTGCTAAGCGCGCCACTGCAATTGCTGACCAGATGGGCATGGAGTTTGCTCTGATCCACAAGGTCAGTTTGTCTTTTTTATTAAGATCGGAGATAATTTTCTTGGCAGCCCAACTAACAATTCATGCAGGAGCGCCGCCCCACAAAGATCACAGACCGCCAGAATGCCACTATGATGCTAGTCGGAGACGTCAAGGACCGAACAACAATTCTGATTGATGATCTCGCGGACACCTCCAACACGATCACACGGGCTGCGAAACTTTTGAAGAAGGAAGGTGCTTCCAAGGTGTACGCTTTGGTTACCCACGGCATCCTGAGCGGGGATGCGATTGAACGTATCAACGCCAGCGCCCTGGATAAGGTCGTGGTGACCAACAGCGTGGTCCAGGCCGAGCACCTGCGCCTATGCCCTAAGTTGGAAGTCCTAGAAGTTGGCCATGTATTTGCCGAGGTATGTCTATCCATATATCATATTGCGCCGCTCTTCTAACCACTCTGCCCCAGGCCATTCGTCGCGTCCATCACGGTGAAAGTATCAGTGTGCTGTTCCAGTACGATTGATTGTATCTTCACCTAATTAACATACCCAAAAAAATGACAGCCTTTCCCTTCCCGAATCTGGCATTATATACATGAATCTCCTTGGATTTATCTGGCGTTGTTCATGTTGACGTCCTAAAGACCTCGTGTTTGATTATTTCTCAGTAACTTCCCTCTTTATACTGCACTATAGAAACCATGGCCACAGTAGCTTGGATGGCGGAAAGCTCCTCGTACTGTTGATTTCATGTCGCTCCTCGCCGGATCTTGTGCTTTATCTTGCTATATTTGCCCATGTCTTTGCATAAATGAGCTTGAGCTCACCTGAACAGAACTCAAAGTTACAAATCTTCGACTTCTTTTCCTACTATTTTTGTCTCCAATCGGTCATTCGCTCCACCTGGGCAGTATGAAGCTGAACCTTGTTGCATACACATGGTTGGGGAGGATTATGAGTAGAAACATGCAGGTACCAATTATATCTCCAGCTACTCGATAAATTTTGCTCTTCTATGTCACAAAAGAGAAGCTTGGAACACGAAACTGCCAAACGCCGGAGCTGGATAAAGGGGGGAAAGCCAAGAAAACCGAAAACATATGTGACCATTCGTCCCGGTCAGGAAGGCGATATCGCTCACTTCAATACTGAGAAACAAGAAACGAACAGGGTACTCGATACAACGAAATTGGCAGCTTGCAAGAGAATAGTAACAGCCATGGTAAGTACAGAAGGAAATGATGGAAGAAAAGGAAGTCGTGAGGTGTTGGACGAGCTTAGAAAACGGAGATGAAGTTTCCTATTCTCTCCTTCTGGTTCTGTGCAATACACTCCGAGATCCAGGTGACATTGCGGATTTCCTGGTAGTTGTAAGCTTCAGATCGTATAATGGTTTCTATAATTGGTGGTCTTACCTGTTCCTTCAGCTTCATCCACCCGTAAACCACCGCCGGAGTAAATTGACGGGTGAAGATTAGCTTAGACATCTCCATCTCCTTCTGGTAGAAGAGATCCTCCAAGCTTTTTCCGTCGGCCGGGCCACCACCCATGCCTCCAAGACCACCACCCTGGCTCAAACCAACGGAATCGAAGAATGCCTTGTAGTCTGCGACTGCGCTGACAGCCAGAGCCACTCCCTCGACATCCTCAGCACGAGAGAGCATCAAGCTACCCTCTGGGTAGAGCTTGCCGAATTCTGGATACAGCTTTCTCCGCTCTTGTTTCGAGAGCTCGGTTCCAAATGAGTTAAGGGTGATGTTGATGGAGCGGCGATCAGCCTCGAACTGTAAAATTTCCGACATGATATCTCGAGTAGGACCGGTGAAATCAGAGTGGGTGTTGATAAAGTTATTGAAATCTTCCAAGTAGTTCTTGTACAGAGTGTTGCGAATGATCTCGATGTTCAACTCGTCCAGATCCTGGTGGCTGAGGCTCTCCTTGAAGTACGGGGCCAGGGAGGTCTCGACCAGGACCGAATTATAAAGCTCCTCAATATTGGTTGCAACACACAAAACGGGCAAGGTTTCGAACCAGCCCAGTGGGTGGCATCGCTCCAGGAGTTCCCGAGTATCGCGCTCATGCAGAGTACCAGTGATCAGAAGGGCGATATTGTCGATCATGTACCCATAGGTGAGATATTCAAGGAACTTAGCAGTCGACCCGGTCGACTGCGCAACTAGATATCGGAATTCAGAGACCAGCTTGTCGGTCATCTTGCCTGCGAGAGCGGAGGTAGAGGGGTTCGGGGGAAGAGATGCGAGAAAGTCGCCATAGGATGGGCCCAGCTGGAGCTTCACATCTACGAAGTATATGGTTAGAGCTGGTTAAGTATTACCGGATTATTGGAAGGTGCGTACCATCAATACTCTCGCATTGTGTCAAGTTGGAGTAGTTCTGGCCAGTCAGAAGGCTGTTCCGATAACCACGAACAACGCCCTCGACATATCTTGAAGGAGTTAGAAGTCGTATAACAACTAGAATCAGAGATAATTACCCAGCATTAACATTGAAAAAGAGACCCTCCATTGTGTACGGTTTGAGAAAGAGGAATGAGGGAACAGTCGCAACTCTTCGTAAAGTCAATGCCAATGCTGTAGCTTCGCCGTTCAGCACCATGCGCGATGCTTATATAATGCACTAGCCACATGTGGCACTTCGGTTTTCCACTTTTTCTTTTCCGTGCAAAATTTCTAGATTTTCCTCAACGGTGCATGAGTCGTCGGTCCACACCTTTTCTACCTTTCTTTTCTTTGCGGCAAGACTGGGACCCTCTCGTTCTTCAATCCAATTGTTTCATCCACATTTTTTTCTGACCGTCGCCCACAATGTCTTTGTTCATCCTTACTGAGACCAGCGCCGGTTACGCTCTGCTGAAGGCGAAAGATAAGAAGCTTTTCAAGCGTGAACAACTCCCTGAGAATGCCAACACTGCCGAGGGAGTCTTGGATCTGTAGGTCTCCCGTCATTTCTACTGCGAGATCGAGTGAAAAAAAAAAAAGTCTTGTGGGAGGGGAAACAATTTGATATGCGGGCGCAAAAATTTGTTGCAAATGCTAATGCTTCGCGCAGCTTCAAGCTGAAGAAATTCACCAAGTTCGATAGTGCCGCCGCTGCTGTCGAGGAAGCTACTTCTTTGGTTGAGAGCAAGGTCACTCCTCGCCTTGCCTCTCTCTTGGATGTGCTCAAGGACGAAAAGAAGGCTTCGCTTGCCGTTGCCGATCCTAAGCTTGGTATGTTCATCTGTCAGATGGAAAATACATCAGTCACTTACATTGATACCCTCTAGCAAACGCCATTGGCAAGCTGCCCGGTCTTTCTCTCCAACTGATTGCTGACACCACCACGGCCGATGCCTTCCGTGCCATTCGTGAGAACTTGACTGCTCTCATCCCCACTCTGGGCCCTAATGGCCTGTCCACCATGGCCCTGGGTCTTTCTCACTCGCTTGCCCGCCACAAGCTCAAGTTCTCAACTGATAAGATCGATACCATGGTTGTTCAGGCCATTGGCCTGTTGGACGACCTTGACAAGGAACTCAATATCTATGCTATGCGTGTGAAGGAGTGGTACGGATGGCACTTCCCCGAGCTCGCCAAGATTCTTAATGACAACATTGCCTACTCCCGGCTCGTTGTGCAGAAGGGCTTGCGTTCCAGCATCACCAAGGATGCTGATCTGTCCGACATCCTTCCCGATGAGCTTTCGAATGTCGTGAAGGAGGCTGCCGCCCACTCCATGGGTACAGAGATCCAAAATGAGGATCTGGAGACCATCCAGGCTCTCGCTGACGAAGTCATCAACCTGCATGACTATCGCCGCCAGCTTGGCGAGTACCTGACTGCTCGTATGCAAGCCATTGCCCCCAACCTGACTGCTCTTGTCGGTGACCTTGTTGGTGCCCGCCTCATTGCCCACGCTGGCAGCTTGAACAGCCTTGCCAAGAGCCCCGCTAGTACTCTGCAGATTCTCGGTGCTGAGAAGGCCCTCTTCCGCGCCCTTAAGACTAAGCACGACACTCCCAAGTATGGTCTCATCTACCATGCGTCTTTGATTGGTCAGGCCACCGGCCGCAACAAGGGCAAGATGGCCCGTATTCTGGCTGCCAAGGCCTCTCTCGGTATCCGTGTTGATGCCCTAAGCGAGTGGAGTGACGAGGTCTCCGAGGAACAAAAGGCTGCTATGGGTACTGAAGCCCGTTTCAACCTAGAGCGCAAGCTTGCCGGTATGGAAGGCAAGCCCATGCAGACTCGCGGTGTCACCATTGCACCCAACGGAGAAGTCAGCCAGCCCAAGCAGTTCGCTATTCGTGAGGCCCGCAAATACAATGCCGATGCTGATGCCGTCGATGAGGATGAGCCCTCCCCTGCCAAGAAGTCCAAGAAGTCCAAGCTCGTGCAGGAGGTTGACGAAGATGAAGAGATGGATGATGCCAGCTCTTCCGAAGAATCAGAAGTGCAAACCTCCTCAGAACTGGAGAAGATGGCTGCCAAGTGCGGTCTCAGTGTCAAGCGTTACGAGCGCAAGTTGGAACGTGGTGAAATCACCTTTGACTCCAACGGTAACCCCTCTGCTGTGAGCAAGAAGGATGTTAAGAAGTCCAAGAAGGCCGAGAAAAAGGCTGAAAAGGAGGATGGAAAGAAGCGAAAGCGCTCTGACGAGGGCGAGTCGAAGAAGAAGTCTAAGAAGAGCAAGAGCAAGGGCAGCGACAGCGACTAAGCGATTTATGCTCTGCTTTTTTCTAAAAGTTTCATGCAACGCTCTGCTGTAGAATATCTCTTCTGTTTCTGATTCCATTTCTTTTTCTGGTCACGACTTGCTTGCATGGGGATTCGCAAGGTTTCTTGTGTTTATTTCTTGTTTCTTTTTTGTCTTTTCTCACAGGCGCAGAGGTGCTCTGGTACTACCGGCAATACAGCTCAGCTGTTAGAACAATAAACTGTTCTCATTTCAATCTCTTCCACTGTAATACATATTTATTTTGTAATGTAGACTCTAAGGCATTGATCACCACTACAGAGTATGAGAAGGTGCTATTGAATCTTGATACTAGGGCTGACCTTTCACATTCACCGCCTTACAGGCCGCTCATTAATTCTAGCAGAATTTAATTTTTCTTCTTCCCATCCACCCCGCCCCTCAGACCGCCAATTAAGTCCGGCAGAAGTTTAATTTTCTCCCCGCGGTCGTGTCCCAGGTGGCTAAACAACCAGAATACTTTAGCAAGATGCGCGTAAGTTCATATATAACAGGATTTAAAACATTGAAGCAGCAACTAACATCTCCTCAAGATTATTGACAAGAAAAAGGCTGATAAGCCTATCATTGAGGTTCTGCAGCATCTCAATTCACACCCTCCCCACGCCGTGCCCGCCCCTCCAGTGAACGCCAACCTGCAGTATTGGGTGCCCCGTCCCGATCTGCGCGATCACAACACCGTTGTCAATGAAGTGAGTGTACTCACATTGATCAATTCTTTCCTCCTGTTTCAGAACAAGGAAATCACCCTGTGCTACGTACTAATAGTCATACTTTATACAGTTCCATTCCTATGTCAATCGCATCTCCCCTCACCTCCTAAAGTACCCCCACAGCGGCAGCCCACTCTTCTCCGACGCTGAAGCAGATGCAGCTCTCGAAGCCTTCGAAGCTGGCAATGATGCTGTCGAGGAAATCTCCGAATCCGACGCTCACTTGGACGAGGCCAAGCCAGCTTCCCGACAGCGTTCAGCTATGAGTCAGGCTTTGCGTGGACTGATCACCAGACTGCGTCCATTCGGTCTGTCCAAATCCGAGGTCCTGATGATCCTCAACCTAGGTGTTGGTCTCCACCATCCTGCCCCCGAGGCTACTACCAATGGCGAGGCCATGGATGTTGAGGGCGGCGAGGAGGAGGACGAGGGTCCTTTGGCCAATGAAGAAAGTGGTACTCTCGCTCTTTTCGAGGCCATTGTTGAGGATCGCGATGAGCGGTTCTCCGATGAGGAGGTGAAGCATATATTGACTTACATCCGCTATTTCCTTGACAAGGACTATCTCAAGTCCAGTGTCTCTAAGTAAATGGAGGTGCTTTTAAAGATGACTGTTGAAGCTATCTATATGGACCGAGCGAAGCGATCGAGAGTGATTTTAGATGATTTCGCATTACTTTGGAGTTTTGGTGAATTGTGCTCGGCTTAGGTGGTCAAAATTTTCTTTTTTTTTTTCTCTATTTTTTTGCTTTGAGACTTGGCCAAGTCTCTCGCCTTTTGATATCCGGGACCATAGGATCCCCAGTTCCATAGAATGATATAGATTTTTTTCTATTGTTCCAATGTTTTGAGAATGTGTAGGTTGAAAAACTTTCGAGGTATGATTTAACGGCAGCAGTCAATGATGCGCTATTGTAGATAAAGAATGGCAGCTATGATCATCAAGAGCCAGGGTATTATACAAACACGAAGATGATAGAAAACAGAACAGGACTCCATAGACAAGGAACAAAGTGGTATCAGAAAGTAAATCAGTCCAGGAGATAAACTACTCATTTTTTATCTCCTCTTTTCCATAAACCAGATGTCCCCAGCGGTTATAGACTGGTGCATCTGGGTCACCGTTCTCCTTGTTCCAGGGACCAAGGTCGTCATCGAAAAGATCTCGTTCATGGCCCTCGCAGGCTTCTGAGAAGGTTATCCAGTTCTTATCATCCGTCCACAGTCCACCACGCCCACCGCGCATATCCCACCAGTCCTGGCCGCCTAGGAGAGCTGACTGCGCCGCATCAAATCCCTGGGCGTCGCGAACATTTCGTCGCATCAAGGCGCGTGCCCATGGGAAGAACCACATCTCTTCCCACCATGCGTTGCGAAGTTTGGGGTCTCCATTCAAATGAGCTAGTACTGGGACAGAGGCCGAGTATGGATTCATCATGAGGGGTATGTGATTCCAGGTGTGGTTATCCGGGTTGGGGAACTTATCAAGAGTGGAATTCCACTCTGGCGATGCAGTCTCTTCCCTCGCCAAAAGTGATTGGTTGAAAGGGCTCGGCAAGGCTGCGATATCACTTGGTAGCAAAAGTCGCCTCTCGCGCGGAACACCGAACTGGCCTTGGAGAGATGAAGACTTTGAGATGTTGCTGTAATCGAGCCAATCCACGTCCTTGCGAGAGAGGAATTGGTTGAAGAACATTTGCGACTCGTAGTCTACGCCAATTCCATACTCATAGCGGCGTCCTGTCTCGAGTCGAACTTTAAGACCAGCAAGGTTGGTCTTATCTGAGATCCCTAATAATTGATAGAACCATTCTTTAGCTCCGTTCACTGTCCGAAGTCGCTCTATCTCCCTCACAACCTCCTGTCGTCCAAATATGTGTGTCAATATGTGGTATTCGGGGTCTTCCTTCGTGTGCTTTTCAATCTGATGCAAGACCTCGTTGAAGATGAGACGCAGATCGGCAGCTTGGCCCATCACTGCACCGGAATTCAACCACCGAGGCCGATTCTTGATTCCGTCTGATTGGGAATCAGTCTTCCAGCCATAAACATCAGGAGGCAGGGACGATTCCGGCACGGCTGTACAACCTGGGTCGCCCGACAAGCTGTGGCAGAGTTTACTGGCGCCAAACAAAACTCGCTGAGTGTACTTTTGAACTTTCACCGGTGGGGAGCCTGGGTCTGGCCCGGGCACTGTTGCGTATCCATACTTCTGGAGTAGTCTCGCATTGTTTGATCGGATGATGTTTTGGAAACGATTCACAAGAATCTGCGGGGGAAGCTGGAAGAATACGTCATCGGCATCAACAAGCAGGATGAAATCTCCATCCTTCACCCCCTTGCTTTCGTTTAGGTAGTCTCGGACGCGCGTGAGCTGTGTCACCATGCGGCTGAACTCCGTTCCATGGCTTTCTATTCCATATCCGATGAGCGTTGGAGGTGGGTAATGGAGAATCGAGCCCGATGCGATAGTGCGACAGAGGCCGCGAGAGCTTCTCTGCACCGGTAGGAGGACATGTAGGTAGGGATTTTTTTTCTCCAGGTCGTGCGGGAGAGAGTCGTTTAGGGTGATGTCTGGTCTTTGAGGAAGAACGACCTGCGCATCTTCCGGCCGCTCGGGGAATGGATGTTGAGAGGGGAAGGTAGACCAGTAATCAGGTTCAATGCTCTAGATCAGATCGAAAGGAGTCAGCATGCGGTCTCTCCTTGTCCCGCAACTCGGCGAGACATCTCCACTTTAAGGGACGAGCTTCACTGACCTTGGGAGCTGTCATGTAAATGACAATAACAACGAAGAAGAAGATGGCTGAGTAGGCAATGGTCTTTGCTCTTTGGGTTCGAGGTCGGTGGTAGACATGCGATATCATTGGCATAACTGTAGACATAACCGATTTGGCCTCTTCAAAAGGCAGCGGGCTCCTGGAGGACGCCATACTCAAGAAACGAAAACAAGAGAACTCTAGGAGTTCAAGATACAGTACATGTCGCACGGCCTAATACAAGCAGGTTGGGGCGTTTCAGATTAGAATCCTGCGCGCGCATTGTACGGATATGTAGCGATGGAAACGGAAAAGTCCGATCTAACGTTCCCGCAGCTAGTATATCCGGTATTAGGTACCGTTCCATCAAGTATAATAGTAGAATAACACTATTCAATTTTAGATTATCTAATCTAGATATATCTCTTCCTTTAATCTCTGCAGATTGCGAAATAGTCCTCCCGCTGGTGCTGGTGCTGGTGCTTCACTGTCAGTGTTGCGTGGCCTCGATCTAGACCGATTCCGATCAGTCTGATTCTGAGCTCGCCTCCGCTCTTCAACAAGTCGCTGCAGATTCTCCACAACTCTAAGACGAGCTTTCTCTTCAGCTGACCCCTTCCATACAGTTGCCAGAGTCCGTAGAGCTTCTACTCGACGACTGGCTGCATCCAACCCAGCCCGACCCCCACCGTCACTGTTCAGCAGCTCAGATATCTCAACCCGCAGCTTCTTCATGATTTCCTGGCCCTTTTCTTCTTGTTCGCCACCTTCGACTGCATTTTCAGGACCAGAGACGGATATAAACGTTGAGGAGAAGGATATTTCCGATGGGGGCAGGGGCCATTCCATCGCATCTCCAAAGGTCTGCACAACATCCTCCAGTCGCGATCGAACTTGGTTCAGCGTGCGTAAATTGGTGATATACTCCGGGTCCGTGGCTGTTGGCTGCTTTTCCTCTATCGTCTCTTCCTCGTCAGTCGTGGATTCCTCCTCGACCGAAGGCTCTGTCTTGCGACTGGTGGGAATAGCTGTTGCAGAGACATTCGGGACGAACTTTGCAATATCCTCCCGTAGAACTTCGGTCAGGGTTTCAGAAAGCCCAATCGTCTCTCCTCGTAGCACTTCCACCTCGTAGGCTAACCGTCCGCCGCTTCGAAGAATCTCGTCGCTGAGCTGGGAGAGTGTACTTGACAGGCGTACATTTTGAGCGCTGATTTGTGATAGCAGTGACTGAACCTGACTTGAGAGTTCAGTCAGGGGTATAGAGCCTGGAGCTCGAGAAGCATTGAGTTGAAGTGATGCGACGGTCAATGGAGAGAGGGCATCATTGAGGTAATCAGCGGGGTCGAAGTTCGAGTCGGAGAAGTTGGGTGTTGGGTGTGAAGCTTTGGTGCGTGCAGTTGAGCTATAACTTTGAGTAGATGCCATTGCTAAGGTCTTTAAATGGGACAAAGATGCAAGAGCGGAAAGGTCTAGGCCCCTGTCTTTGGATCATTCCTCCATCTTTGATGCTGCGGAGCTCACCGCCTTAATCATATACTAATGTTACAAGAAGCAGTTAATTCCAGAATTGATTCAAATTAGACTAAGTAGCTAGATAATTCATATTATGGTGATTAAATGACCGAGGAAGACAGGACAGTGAGGCAAGAAAAAAGAGCGTGGGTATAAGCGCGTCCAGCCATCAAGATCAAAAAACCAAGAAATCTGGCAAATGTACATCGGGAGTAAAAGTCATATCTTCATGGAACGAAAGCCGAGTCATATCAAGACAGCCTGTGTCTGAATTCTGGTATCTAAATGTTCTCGATGATTCGAGCATTGATGGCCTTCTGGAACCCATCGTCATCTCCACCATTGCTTGGACCCTCGCCGGCATTGTCACCGGCAGTCAACTGCTGCCCCATGTTGTGGCTCATGCCAGGCAAAAAGATGACCTTGCTATTTGCACTCTTAGCCATTGCTTGCATGGCCTCGAGGTATCGGATCTGCATGGCGGGGGCAGACGAAAGGATATCGGCGGCCTGGCGCATCAACTTGGCCGACTCAACCTCCGCACGGGCGGCGATAACCTTGCTCTCACCAATACGCTTGGACTGAGCAGCCATGGAAAGTGAGTCTTGCAGATCATCACTAAAGATGATATCCTTGATGAGCATAGACTCCACCTGAACACCCCATCCAGAGGCAACTTCCTCGATGATCTCGGAGGTCGATTGGGCGATTTCCTCACGGCGCTCAATGACATCCTGCAGAACGCGGGCTCCAATCACATGGCGCAGAGTAGTCTGAGTTCGCTCGACGAGTGCCTGTCTGACGTTGGAAATACCAAAGACAGCCTTGTGCGGAGAAACAACTTGGTAGTAGATTACAGAGGTCAGATTGAGAGTGACATTGTCCTTGGTCATGCAGACCTGGCGCGGCACTTCGACGATTTGGATCTTGACATCGACTGTGATGAGTTTCTCACTGAGAGGGTTCACCTTGACCAGACCTGGATCGACCGATCGTTCGAAACTGAATGACTGATGTCAGAACGAGTATATTATAAGTGCGGGGGAAGTGACTAACCGTCCAAATCGAGATACGAGACCAACCTGGCCCTGTTGTACCTCTTTGAATGGGTTGCTACAGATGCAGCATGGAACAGCACCCCAGAAACCGATGCACTGGCCGAGACTATGCACTGTTTCATACATTAGTTAGATTTGAAACACAAAGCTCATGTTCTTCCATTTACTTACTCATACTCGAGTACCAGCCGTGGGCATCTGGATTATCGGTATCGTGTTGGATGTTGGCAGCATATCTCGGTTGAAGATCATCTAATCTAGCAGGCTGAACGTTGACTAGGCCATGGTCTGGATGGAGTCTTTGCAGATGTGGTGGACCAAGGTCATCAGTCAGGACTGCTTTACTGTTACTGCCGTTGACGGACATGATCAAGTTGGATGATAGGAGAGATGAGGAAATTGGATGGAAGATGTGAGTAAATCTGGGTGACTGGGGGTGTTACCATGTTTAAATACGATCTAAAGGAAGGAACCAGTCAGCCTTGAGCTTGAGCTTCTCCGCAGTGAGTAAGTGGGTACTGCCTGAGTCTCAAGGTTAACCCTTCCATCGGGCTCCCATTCTCGATACTTACTGGTAGAGCGGCTCATGTGCCCCAGTTCTAACCCTCAGCCTCCATATTCTCCACCTCTGAACTATATCCCTTTGTTATTATTAATTTAATACCCCATTGAATATACAATAACGAGGCTGTCTACCTCTCCTACGTCCGGTTAGATAGCTAGGAACATTAAGAAGGGGTGGAATAGACTCGGCCAGACCGAAGTATGGAAGTATGTACCCGGTAGACTTGCCTTATTTTGCTACATCGAAGATCCAAAGACTGCTATGCCTCGATGTAATCCTTCTCTTCTTTGCTAAGGTATGCAAGGATCTCGCCACAAACATCACGCATGTCTGGATCGACATACCATAAAAAGGCCCCACACTATTCCAGATTGATTGACAAGGCTGATCCGAGGTCCCTGCAGAGAATATTCCGCGCATAGAGGCAGATAATAAATAACTAACCACTAGCGGTTAGCTCTTCGCTCTGTAAAAACAATACCATTCGTGGGTTCCCTGTGCCCCCAATCTTGGCCGATGATCATGACGAACTTACGAGTTGGCTTCGGGGCTGTGTTAGTTATAAACATATTCAAGTTCTCGTGTTCGGCTAAACGGCATATTGATGTTGGGAGATGGTAGAAGAGGGTAGTCGTTGGAAATAGTCTTGGGACTTTGATACTTCCAAGGTTATAGAGATGAGAGTTTCAAGTCTTGGTCAATAATACATACTTGTTTTGAGGTGATATTGTTTAAAGTCTTGATCGATAGATAATACGAAATAAATGAAGACGAACTTAATGCTGCTTTATATTTACATTAAGAGCTAGCATTTCATCAAACTAGCATCATTGGTCTAGTGGTAGAATTCGTCGTTGCCATCGACGAGGCCCGTGTTCGATTCACGGATGATGCACTTTCTTTTTTTTGGAGTTTTTTTTCAAACTTATACCATATATGGATGGCTTGGTCTATTTATTTTTTCGCTATTAGAAAGGTACCCATAGATCCTTTTTTTTTATATATATATATATATAAATATAAGATAAATGTTACATACAATAAGCAATTTTTAGTTTTCGAGGTTGCTGCATAGAAAGCTCCAACATTGACATCAATGATATATACAGATGGACTATGTTTCATGGTAAGATAAAGATATTTCCGAGAATTCTACCGATAACCGTTACCCCATGAAATCTTAGGATAATATCGATACGTAGCTTCAAATCTAGTCACTTTTTATACAGTCAATTATCCGCTACTTGGGTAGTTTGGTTAGGGACGAAAAGGTTTATTCAGCGGAGTTCGGGATGCAAATAATGGAAGCTTCAACAACCTTGGAACCCAAGTAACCAGATAATTGGAACAAACAAATCCCCAGGTCTAGAATATCATGGACATTGTACGGCACCTTGAGAGCTTCTCGGTCGAGAAACAACAATCGCAGCACTACGCCGCAATAATCCCCGATGCTGACGCCATCAGCCTTCAATTTCACGTTTGATCAACACGCACGCCATAGTTACATAACCAGGTAGCTACAGTGGGGGTCGCACCATGAGATAAACACAGATAAACCAGGGAAAGCCCCTCGCTGAGAGATGCAGAGTTCCCACTTGGTTTGTTTAATATCAATTATCTTACACGGTTCAATTCATCAACATGACTTCATCAGAGAAGAAACAATTAATCATCAATGCCTTTACAATGCAAACACCATCCCACCTGAATCCAGGCCTATTCCGACATCCAACTGACAAGGGTGGCGAGTACAAAAACATCAAGCATTGGATCTCCCTTGCGCAGAAACTAGAAGATGCCAAGTTTCATGGCATTTTCTTCGCCGACGTTCTGGGCGGTTATGATGTCTACAAGGGACCTGAAAATCTAGACCCAACCATTCCTGCTGGCGCCCAATTTCCCATCAACGACCCCCTGTACAGCATTCCCGCCATGGCAGCTGCGACTGAAAGTATCGGCTTCGGTGTAACTGCATCGACTACCTATGAAGCACCCTACGCACTCGCCCGACGATTCTCGACAGTCGACCACCTCACCAATGGCCGTGTCGGGTGGAATATTGTTACTTCTTACCTTGATTCCGCCGCGAGGAACTTCGGTCTCGACACCCAGGTCGAGCACGACGAGCGCTACCGCATTGCTGATGAATACCTGGACGTTACATATAAGCTCTGGGAGGCGTCGTGGAGAGATGATGCCGTGACATGGAGGCAAGAAGATGCAACAACCAATGGCCCTGCTCCTGGTCAACGGTACGCAAATCCACGTGCCGTGCGCCAGATTAATCACAAGGGAAAGTACTTCCAGGTCCCTGGACCACATCTGTGCGAGCCAAGTCCGCAGCGGACGCCGTTTATCCTGCAAGCCGGAACCTCGACAGCGGGGAAAGCGTTCGCTGCTAAGCACGCCGAGGCGATCTTCTTACATGCACAGAAACCAGAGCTGGTCCGCCCGTCTGTGGATAGTATCCGCGAACAAGCTGCTGCGCTAGGACGCAACCCGCAAGATATCAAGGTGATTGCAGGAGCACTTGTCATTGTTGCAGAGACAGACGAAGCGGCCAAGTCCAAGTTTGATGAATTCAAGAAATATGGCGATGAGGAAGGTGCTCTTGCGCTCTTTGGTGGTTGGACTGGGTATGACTTGTCGACTTACACGGACGACCAAGACTTCCGGTTTGTGGGACAGCCTGCCGTGCGAAGTATGGTTAATCACTGGGCCAGCACAGTGCCTGGCAGCGAGGGTAAGAAGTGGGACAAGCGGACTATTGCTGACTACTTGACGCTGGGTGGTAACGGTGTGAAAATCATTGGCAGTGTCCAGACGGTAGCTGATGAATTAGAGCGATGGGTGAATGTCGGCGATGTGGATGGCTTTAATCTGTCATATGCTACCATTCCCGATACATTTGATGACATTATCAATCTATTGCTTCCGGAGCTGCGACGGCGTGGGCTGTTCTGGGATGATTATGCTGTGAAGGGAGGTACCTGGCGCGAGAACTTCTATGGCAAGAAGGGCCAAAATCGTGCTCCTGATAGTCATCCAGCTGCGAGATATCGCTGGCGAGCGGGAGAAGAGGTTCCATCCTACTCATTGACCGAATCGCAATGAGGGTGGATAGAATTAGCAAGCATATATTAATTGTTGAAGCATTTGGCTATAGATCTGAATGGAGGCACTATATTCAAACAAAAATAGTAAAAGAGAGTCAGTAGTTTAAGCCTGATCAATTTTCCAGGGTTGTTTGCAGCAATTATTCTCTGAATTACTATGTCAAAACTATCGGAAACATGGCATTTTATCTTGACATCTTCCTCCAATGTGTGCAAGATTCACTAGAAGCCTCTTCCTTCCGCATCTTTATTATTATAGCCATGGTTTACAATGTCTTTATTATAGTGGGGCTAGTACTACTTTGTCTTTTCGAAAGAAAACAGCCGTAATCTAGAGAAGATCCTCACAAGTCCCTATCATCCGGTGGTTTGCT
This sequence comes from Penicillium taxi, assembly GCF_028828555.1. Classification (NCBI taxonomy): domain Eukaryota; kingdom Fungi; phylum Ascomycota; class Eurotiomycetes; order Eurotiales; family Aspergillaceae; genus Penicillium; species Penicillium taxi. Next base: position 3,489,950 of record NW_026643207.1, on the reverse strand, counting down.
TGAATTGTGGCGCTTGCCCTATTTGCGGTCGTGGACTTGCTAACATGAGACATAAAACAAATCAACAACTAAGGCGATATAAGTCTAAATACTTCAAAGTATCTAGGAATTCTATGACTCCGAAAGGATTACTAGGTGTACGGAGATATGGCATTCATTTGCGAGTTTATAATAAGTTATATTATATGGAATGGATGAAATGCTTGGACAGCGTCTATAATAAAATCAAATCTAGACATCATACCAGCCTTCTAAATAGGACTTCAAGTCAATCTCATCAGGACGTTTAAGATAAGGCGTCAAGTTCGCACCAGGGACAGATTCCCTCGAAGTCCACCCATTTCCGAAGTAAGCGAATCGATTCGCAGGATTGACATGAGTGTACTCCCAATCCTCCCACCTCGGATCTCTCCGAAGATAATTTACTGCCGATGCACTTCCAGGGAAAAGGCCATGAATGCGAGATCCAGGCTTACCTCCATTATACCACGAGCTGCAGTTGGCGCTCCAGACTGTGCGAGGATAGAACTGGTCGCAATATTCAACAAATTCATCCGTCGCTGCCTTCGAGGGCACAATGGTCTTGATTCCCTGACTGCGGACTTTTCGTATCACCTTTGCGATGTAGACGATTTGGTTTTCCATGCTGTTGGGCACTGTGCCGCTGTGTCCGGAAGCATAGGGGCCGCCGAGCCAGAGGAGGTTTGGAAATCCGGGTGTTGCAAATCCGAGATAGGAGTATGGGAATCCGAATTGGCCGTCTTTCTTCCAGGCAGACTTTAGATCGATGCCGTTGGCGATGATAGAGAATGAGGGTGCGTGGTCTGTGTTCGCGCCTGTGGAGCAGATGACAACGTCTACGTCTCTCTCCACGCCATCTTCGGTGATGATGCTCTTTTCAGTGAAGCGCTTGATATGTGTGCGTATATAGTCAACGTTGTCCTTTGTCAGAGCTTCAAGGTAGCCGGGCCCTGGGGTGGGACGACGACAGTTTGGTGGGAAGTCGGGAAGAATCTGGTCTGCTAGCTCTGGCTTGTCCGCGACACGCTCGATCATCAACTTAGTCCACTTTTCACGCAGCTCCTGGTTTTCAGGTGAGTCGTTGAATACTGCTGCGAATCGCTGGAAGTATCCTCGCTCAACTTCCGTGCGATACTTCAGATATTCGTCTGGATCTTTGAAAGATTCCAACTGCTCCTCGGAGAAAAGATTCGGCTCTAGTCGACGAACACCGTTCTTACCGCTGCTGAAGGAGTCTGCGATCCAGGTGGGATTACGGGCATAGTGATCAACGTGACTGGCAATTGGCTGGATGGAAGGCAAGACCTGCAAGCCTGATGCGCCGTTACCAATCAGAGCAATGCGTTTTCCCTTCAAGTCAATATCGTGATTCCAGTGGGAAGAATGGAAGAGGGTGCCCTTGTATTGTTCAATTCCTTCATAGTTGGGTAGCTTCCAAGCATTGAAATGGCCTATAGCGTTGATTAGGATATCCAGCTTCTCTTCATAGATCTGAGAGGACGAGTCAATAATCTGCACATAAATATAGTAGTACCTGTATGCTTACCTTATTAGAACCATCCAGGTGTTCGATGGTCACCTTCCACTTGGCCTCATCGGCGAGCCACTCTGCCTTCTGTACCTGCTGTTTCGATCTGATGTACTGATAGACATTGTGTTTTCGAGCTACACCCTGCCAGTAGTCTCTAATCTCATGACCCTGTGCGAATTCTTCCGTCCATTGGGTATTGGGCTCAAAGGTAGATTGATAGGCATGCGCCGGAATGTCGCATCTAACGCCGGGATAAGTGTTTTCAAACCATGTACCTCCCTATTTCACAGCGTTAGGAAAAAAAAGTATCAGTAGACCATGTGTTGAAACCTACCACATCGGCGTTCTTGTCATAGATCCGCAGATCAATTCCTGGCAATTTAGCTGGTAGCAAAATACCAGCCGTTATACCGGATAGACCAGCACCGATGACGCCCACGGTAATGGGTCTCACAGTGTCAATAGAATGCTCTTCAATAGTGAATTGCGTCTTCACAGCTGCTGGATCAAGCTCATCGATTGTGCTTTTAACTGTTATAGAAGGCGCTCCAGTCGAATCCGAGCCCTTGAGTGTCTCAGTGATCTTAGAGAATGAGGGAAGAGTAGCGACGCCCGAAGGTTCGACAAGAGCCATAGTGAGAATAGTATAAAATTAATCAGTATTCAAATGGGGAAATGCCTCAGCTTTGCGCTGTAATTGTAGTATAATTGAAATGGGATGGCCTCTTTAATGTACTTAGGTAAGGTGAGACCCCTCTTCGCGCCATGTTGATCATGTAAAACGTGACAGCGCAGGTCACGTTAAGCAGGGTTATTAAGGCGTCTGTGATCGGTAGTATTCCGAAATATTAACTGATTTGGCATAACTAACACCATCGTGGATGGCGATGACGCGAGGAAGTATCTATATGCTTACCTATACAACATCATCAACCCCACTCTAAACGCCATTGTGGAGTTAAAATCAATCGAGCATCTACCTGATCCTGGCTCTGTCCTATAGTACGGAGTATAATGATAAGCGATCGTTAATCTGATTCGTAGTTATCCTTTGAATATGGGTGGGTAAATTCTTATGTTCTCGGCCGACTGATAGTGTGCACTTGGAAGAGATCATACTTTGTATAATTTAGATTGAATCCATTTGTGAACATCAGCTAACATTCCAGGGCTATTAGATATTGTTAGCGATCATGATAGGCTGATACAGTGCTTTGTACCCCGCCGAAGATCTTGTATCTCCAACTACCCCACAATGTGGATGTACCACTACTACTACATCCTCTTCAATTCATTTATAACTTATAAGAAATGAAGTTGACTATTGTATTATCCGTTTGTTCTAGGCATCTCAGTTATTTACAATGTATTCAGTAGGCTAAGGGCTTATATAGCCCTCGGAGTATTTTACTCCGTAATATCGAACCCCACTCCGATTCTAGCTCCGACTTCGTAACTTATGAAATAAAAAGCTACAAACCAACTGCACAACTCTCTTGACCTTTTGAATCTATTATTACCCTGACATTTTGCCTACACTGCCATATTTAGTGCAACTTTATACACCGAAAATGTCCTTTTCTACACCTGCAGCACTAGTTGCCCCAAGAACATGGACTCGCAAGGACAGTGAATTCTTCATCTCCAATGACCCCGCATACATCTCCGTAAAGGAAGTGAACCATGCTTTCGGAATGGACTTCATATATTGGGCTAAACCCCTCCCAGAAGATGTTCTTCGCCAAATACTTGCAGGCTCTATGAGCTTTGGAGTCTACAAACGACTTCCACCTTCAGAGTCTGGCAAAGAAAGAACCGAGCAGGTTGGTCTCGCGCGAATGATAACAGACAGTACTACTTTTGGTTATCTATCAGATACATATGTTCTTCCTGAGTATCAAGGTCATGGACTTGGAAAGTGGCTTTTCAATTGCGTCACGGAGGTCTTCTCGGCTGAGAACATGCCCTATCTACGGAGAATTATGCTGTTGACTAGTGAGAAAAAAACACAAGAATTTTATACCAATGCATTTGGAGTGAAGGTTGTTGGGCATGAGGAGCGGCCGGATATGGGGAAAGACTTGGTCTTTATGTGTGCGAGACCAGGTGCTGAATTATGATAGGATTTTTTGACATTCTAATAACTCTCACTCCCACTACTCATATTATCATTATTCTAAACATCAGAAATTGAGAACCTTGGTTCAATCATGCATCTTGAACATGATTATTGCTCATAGATCAGTGGCGTCTTGAGCTCGCCAGGGATACAAAAACGGGGTATAAGTTCAGCGTGTTCATCTCCCATAAGAAAACACAGAATACAGCATGGGATGAGTTCAAAAGATAAGACATCGTCATAACTACTTTTGGCACTCTTTTTGACCATTCCAAAGCTAGTTGAGAAGATGAGAAGCGCTTGAATTTGAACCGCAGCTTCGAGACCGCTATTAATATTGAGTCGACAGATCAGGACGCCTTATCCTCTGTATTGAACTACCTAGGGCTTCTCGCACCCAATCATAAAAAAGCTCCTGAATCGATCCAACTAGCACAGTATATCCGGCCTTATCTTGCTCAAAGAGCCACGGGAAGCTCATGATTGGCCGATGCTCAAGTTTGCAGATATCAATTTTAATAAACAGTCCCGCCGCATACGAGATGGATCAGTACAGACGGAACCTTTTCAGCAGGTTAGAACAAGTTCCCATCAGCTAGCACAAATTCGCCACCGCCCGTTGAATTGGCTGAGGCTATCGTGGAGTGGCCCAGCTCTGTCGTGGATACTGGTAAAGTTTCTCGCCAAACTTGGAAAGAACAAAGATCACTGGTCCTGAGAAATTCTTGGTGATGTTCGCCTTGTTCTACTAATCTATGAGACGAACCGCAAGATACGAGACATGGCAACTTGCGGGTGCTGGGTTCTTTGCTTGTTTTTTTTTTGCGTACGTTTCTGGGATGATCCATTATCGAGTGGCTATCGATTTATTCTTTATTCTTCATTCTTTATATGCCCGTCGTTCGACAATGGTTTTTGTTATGTAAGCTAGTAGCTTAGATAGCTAAAAGAGACGAGACATTCCCAAGCAACACTAAAATAAGTATGTTTTTAGAGGAGCAAAGAGTATGGAGACGGTGAATCCTAGGTAGGCTTATATGTACTGTGCAGGGGGTGCACAGAGTAAATGCAATTACGTCACTGCCCACCATCTTGCGTCAGATTCCTGATCTCTTAGCATTTAAAGATCCATCTTCCATCTCTCAAACTTCACTTTCTTTACAAAACTAAGTGGCTAAAATTGACATTTAAACTATCATGAGCAACAATATCCTCATTGTGGGCGCAACACGGGGCCTTGGCGCCTCTCTCAAGGAGCTATACTCCAAATACCCCTCCAAACACATATTTGCAACCTCTAGATCTAATTCAGCTCCAGAGCAAAAATATTCACAAATTTCTTGGCTGGCTGGTATTGATCTCTCCAAGCCAGACGTTGGTCAGAAGCTGGTATCACAGCTCCCGACATCTACCAAGCTCTCGACTGTGATTATCACTGCTGGCTACTTTGGCTCTGAGAGCTTTGATTCTCCAGACTGGGAGAAAGAAGTTCAAATGTACACGACCTCGTCTATTGCTCCCGTCTTTGTGGTGCACCATCTTGTCAAAGCGAATCTTCTGGGTGAAGGAAGTAAAGTGATCCTCGTATCGAGTGAGAGTGGCAGTATTACCCTTCGCCATGAGAAAGAAGGTGGTGGAAACTACGGCCATCATGCCAGTAAAGCTGCACTGAACATGGTGGGGAAACTGTTAAGTCTTGATCTCTTGGAGAAGAGAATTGCGGTTGGTTTGGTACACCCGGGATTTATGCGAACGGAGATGACGAAGGGCGTTGGATTTGATAAGTATTGGGACGAGGGAGGAGGTATGACATTTTATTTTCTACAACAGGTTTATCTTGCTCAATTTCTAATCTTTGAATAGCTGTTACACCTGATGAAGCAGCTCAATCACTAGCGTCATTCATTGACACATTCGACATTGAAAAAACTGGCCAGTACTGGGCACCAAGAGGAGCTAGGTATGTTTCCATTATTTATAAAAGACCAAGACTAATATGGGTATCATACAGAGATATTGGAACTGCAGAAAGCGTCCTCGGTGAAAACCTGCCCACGCCTTTACAATTGCCATGGTAATGGTAGACAGTCTTTATCCTTCATAGTCAACTGGTAGTCACTCAACTAAAAACCTAGCTATATCCAATATAGCATTGACAAACAAAGGCTGTCCTCTGATCCAGACATATATATATTTCTTAAAAGATTCCAGAGACCATGATAAGCTCCCGGGGTGGACTGAGCACCCCGGCCCCTTGTTATAGAGTCTTGACTCTATAGAGCTCAAAGATAAATAAATCCTAAGAAGGCCCTTTCTTCAATCTTACCACAGCTCCTGGACGTAGAAAGGTATGATTATCTGATAGGGGTTGGGAATTCGGACTAGTTGGTCTCTCCAGACCCAGTGGTCTTTCCGAACCAAAGAGATATGTAAGAGTCTAAGTTCTTAATATATTCTCCACCCGTAAGATGGTTAAGATCCACCGCTAACTAACTCTTCTACTTCGACAATGATTTGTGCAAGAAATAGTTATCGAGCGACATTACATAGGTTGAAATCATGTCATAGATGTGACAAATCTACACTCTATGATAAAGTGGCAACTGGCTAGCCCCGAAAGAGTATTAGCCAGGCATCAATATATAGTTACTTTATATTACAAGTCCATTTTGCTCGTAGGAAGTCCACACTTGGTGAGTGGTATTGGAACCCAGCTCGCAGTGTCAGGGGAGTTAATCCTGAACTTTGAAGCCCTTGTCGGGCGACTACCCAGCAAGGCCTGCCAGGAGCAGGAGGCGGTCATCGGCAACGGGCGGGTCCAGGACATTTTGTGCAATTGGTTCTGCTAGCTCCTTGCTCCAGTTAATCTCTGTTTTGCTCTGCCTCGCTTCTTTTGTCTCTTTTCTTTTTGAAGCTGAGAGGCATGAAAATCACCTGGGTAGACAAGGTAGTTTTACCACTGAATTCAGTTGGTCTCGACTTTTTCGGTCATGTCATTCACACATTTTAGGTATTGCGATTGTCACTCATAAACAGTATCATTGAACTTCATATCAAGCGCTCCTGCGGCACTTAGCAAGTGTAGCAGATCGAGCAAATACGAGTTTGACAGAGTCCAATATTGTGGCAAATTGTACGGATTTGGATGGGGAAGTCCTCACCAAGTGTACAATCCAGGTACGCACAGCCAGTGGGTAAAGACTTTCGACTCCAAAGGCCATCTGCACACAGAGTTCCTGAGCAGCCACCTTCATGTGATGAAGCAGACGATCTCCGTTTTCCTTCCTTTCTCCTCCCTGTTTTTCTTCTTTTCAGTACCTGTTGCATATAGACGTACGGGCTTAGCGGGCTATCCTTACATCTATATGCCAGACGGTAGGTCTAAAAGACATCTTCCTCGTTGTTCTGCTCATCAACAGTACAAAGTAGCTGTTTTAGTTGATTTTCTTCAGATTCAAGACTCGAGAACAGCGGATCACTGGAAGTTAGCTCTTGATTCTTTTAGTTTTGGCAGTTATGTTTGTCATTTGTATATTAAATTGTGTAAAGAAGGGCCATGATTACTGAGTGTCCGAAAATTTAAAAGCACTCCAGTACTGTGCTTGAATGTAAGCTGCACATGGTTAGTGTGGAAGTGTAAGAGTCAAGAGATATCAGGAGTGGAGGTAAGAATAAGGTGAGTAAGAGTAGAACTAGAGTTCCCCGTGATAAGATAGATGTGTTGCAGATCTTATCTCTACGCGTCGTGGCTATAACAAGGTTCTGCATCATACCCTTAATCTCTCAAACAACTCCCTCTTTCAAAATTTAAGCCCTTGCTGGCAATCGAAATTTTAGCGATTCCTCATACTCAGGGGCTTGCAGCGCTTAGTCAGATATGAAGGACCTGAAAGTGTAGGCTCACCGGTTTTTTTGAGAGATTCCCTTCCTTATTCGCCCTTCGCCTCTCCAAGGTGTGGACTCACCGGAGCTAGTCAATCTATGTGGGAACCCAAGCATGAGTGGTTTTTCCAAAATCCTGCCAGCAGTGCATAAGATTCGAGCTGCGATTAATAAGGGGCGGAAGTCTAGCTCCAGGGATAAGCATGCTCATGGCTCTTCAAATTCACCAGGGTGAGCTCTTTGGGGATCATAGACCTTTGATCAATTCTAACTTGCTGCAGTCTAGATACCGAGGACAATTTCCCTCCTTATCCGTGGAACCTGCCAATTGAGATCCAAATCTTGATCTTTGCCCACTGTGGAACAAGCGACTTTCTCCCTCTCAAGCTAGTTTGCAAGGCGTTCAACGAGCTTCTCCAAACCCATGAGCACGAAATTGTCCGACAATACCTCCGTGAGCGCCGGCATGGTACCCTTCCTTCCCCAATTGACAGCGAACGAACCTATACCCGGAACCCAGAGGACGACGTTGTTCTCCTATCGGACCTTTTCCCGCCATCAAAAAGTGCCAGGGGCGGCCATTTGTACACATTCAGATATTTGCTTGGATTACGGCAACGGCAGATGCTATGCTCAAGACTATGCTTCTACCTCGCAGACCGAATCATGGATCGGTTCATCCAGACGGAACCAATGTTTCGTAGAACATCATTTCCTATAAAGAAGGCCGACAGATCTTCGCTGGTGAGGCGGGGTAGGATTCAAATATGGTTTCACCTGGCACCGCTGATGTGAGTCTGGTCAGTCCCAGTCGACATAGTTCCAAGCTGACCGACATGCTAGGTACTACACGCTCTACTTCCTAGAGTCGTTCAACTCAGCAAGATGTGAGCACACGAATATGCTCCTCCGGGAATACGAAGCTGGTCGCCTACGAGTACCAGTTCCCCTGGATGTACGAAAACGGATGTATGGAGAATTGCAGACTGCGATTCTTCGCCAACCCCCGTTTACCAATACTCCGGCCCTGCTTGCGACCCATCACTGTATATATCTGTTGGTTACTTATATCCGACATACAATGGCCCCAGAAGGAGAACCGGACGATTCCTGGATTACTTCGCTTCTCACTCTATCGCCGTTCGAACGGATCGTTGAATTCTTTTCCGCTGAGATCGGAGATGGAGGTAGCCAGAGAGTGCAGCGCAAGGAATTCATGTACAACTTTTACGCTGATACAAAACACGCGCGTGAGCATTTGAACTCTGTGCTATTTGGTCAAAGTTCCGAGCAAAATATGCACAGCTCCGTCCAAGACCTCTGGTTTGACGTCGCAAGGGCTGAATTGGAATCTAGGAATGCAATTCCTCATGAAATGGAGAAGGTATGGTCTTGGGGTGGCATTCCATTACTGTTTGGTTGCCCAGATTGTCACCATGGGGCGGGATGGAGAGCATGACAGGGCAGTTTTGAGCATTGTTGGCGTTGGATATGATATATTAGCGAAACTCATATATATTCTCTCGCAAAATAGCGTAGTTTGATAGATTTCGATGCACATTTTAATGAACATACTGGTAGTTGGCAGAATTCTAAAGCGGTCAAGAATAAACGACTCGATGGGATATTTGTGACCAGAAAGACTTTGGAACAAACAAAGTCTAGTATATGCCATGGAGTCAGAGTTTTCACAGCTGTTTAACACATCATGGAACTTACACCGAATCTCACCACTTCATCATGGGAAAGATTGTGAAACCCTCATAGACCCGGCTTCCTTGAAACTGTATGCGACGCGATTACGCGACTATTTGACAGGCGATGTCTTCGCTGGTCTTGAAACTGGCCCTAGTGCAGCAGAGGACAACTCATTTTCGAAAACAGGCCCGCTGAGGGAATGCCTTTGGCAGCCCATAACGAGATCATCGCGCGACGAACGCGCTGCCATCGCCTCTATCAAGGGAATTTTGGTGATATTGAACTATGAAAAAATTAGCTATAAAGCAGCTCTTCTCTCAGAAATAAGCTCAACTTCTGGACCTGATGGCCAAAGCCCAAAATCTACATCTCTACCGTTATTGTTGACTAAATGCTCCAACCCGGTACGACAGGGTTTCATATCATTTCTGTCTGCCAACTTTGATAGCTACTGTTCGGCTTTGCGCCTTCCCTCTAAATTCCTCTGCATGGGGTTAGAAACTTTTATCGATGAGTTCCACAGTGTTCGTGAACAAAGCGGTCCTACCGCGGAAGATGCGATCAAGGAACTACATCTTACGCTGGCGTTCTCATCATCGATCGCGCCAGCACTGCGATCTCTCAATATCAATATCTCTCGATCGTCACTAACGGATTTCCTACGTGACAATTCAAGCTCGTCAAAATCGCGCACTCTTAAGGAGAAGCTGCGAAACCCCTTGATTGGTAACCTGACCTCATACATTGAGACGCATTTGGCGATGAAATTAGATCTGGATGGCTCGTCGCAGGACAAAATTTTAAGACAACATATTCGTCTGTCCAAGATCTCATGCGCTCCTTTTGTGCTAGGAAATGAGGGCCGTATGAAGTTGGTTGTGGATATTGATCTATCTGACGATGATGAGCTATTTGCGCGATCCCAGTCGATTCTCTATGCAAGTGAAATGTTACTTCTGAAAGTGATACGAAGAGCTGTAATCGGCGAAGATGAAGCCACATGAGCTAGCTTTGGATTTTTGTGACACGCGACGACTACGCTGCACCTTTTTCGACTACTCAGAACGTCAAGACTTCGTTATAACTTTACAATGGGCAACTATTCCCGATGAAGGACAACCACCGAACTTTCACCAGCTACAATACCTTGAAAGACACTAGCGCACAAGGGAATGGCCGGTTTGCCCAACCGAAGAAACATCTATTACATCCATGAGTGAAACGACTAGAACAAGTTGGACGTTTCTAGCGTAAGAGAAACTCTCTAGCTGCATGCAAACCCAACCCTTCGCGATATTCTGGAATGAAAACGAATCTTTATTCCAATCAGAGACAAGCCATGAGTGGTATCTATCTAATCAAGCCAAATATATCTGAGCTTTTTTAAATATAGTAAACAAGAATCATAAGTTCCTAGTATCGGTATTTACAAGGGGAGCAAGCTAAAAACATAGCGGAGACAAGATGCCCGACCTGCCAAATCTGTATCACAGCGGCTGTCATGCGCATTGGATCTCGTCCAAAGATTCCTCGGTTTCTGCCAAGCGCAGCGCCTCATCAACGCTGGTGACGAAATGGGTGATACCACCACATTCTTTAACAATCCCACTTCGTTCAAACATGCGGAATACACTGGTGTGAGGTAATCGGCAAAAGAAAACTCTAGTCCCTTGCTCGACATAAGCGTGCACAATCTCACCAAGAACCTGTGTCCCAGAGCCATCGATACTGGTAACACCATGCACATCGAATATGACGTTCCTATTATGCTCTGGTGCGCGCATAGGAGGAAGCGATGGATGAGCCCGACTGGATCCATAAAGCTCCAGACGGCGCAGACGGTTTTTCAGGTCACCAGTATTGGCGAAGGTGAGAGGTTCTGGGATCTTGACAATCAAGGCTCCTTCAATCAATTCAATATTTCCAGGCTGCAATTCAGCATTTTCGAAACGATTCGAGTTGCCGGATACTTTGCCCAGAATTTGGATACGTGGTTTGGTGGCATGGCGGATCAGAATGATGACTGAGAGGCCAATACCAAGGGTCATACCAAGCTCAAGCGAGTAGAAGATTGTTGAAACGAAAATGAGAAACATCAGAGCTAACTCAGTCCACGCGCGGAGGCGGAAGAAAAATATCAAATCGTGGGGGCACTCTTCAACAAGAGAGTACGCTACGACTGATATCATAGAACAAAGAACAGCTTTCTATAATATAAAGTCAGTCATTGAGCTTCATGTGAATGGTACTTGTTTTCTTCAAGGGAAAGGGTGTATACGAACCGGAATGTAGTAGAGATAAGGTAGAAGCACTAGGATACACACAAGGGTAATCATGCTGAGAAAGATACTGCTCATTGGAGAGCGAGCGCCAGTCTGTATGTTGACTTTGCTTCGGCCGTAGCCTCCAAAGGCTGGGAGGGCCATGAAGCAGCCTCCAATTAAATTAGCCGTACCCAGTGCAACCATTTCTCGGTTAGCACTCATATGAATGCCCTTAATACCATTGGTTGCACCATCTCCCAGACCCTTCGCGGCAACTGAGGACTCAAAGAAGCCTAGGAGGGTAATAATAAATGCCTTACTCAAGGCCGTGCGAATGTGGGCCATGTTAATATACTTGAATGGCCACTCAAAGGCAAACAATTGGCTTGAGCTAATCTCGGTATGTCCAAGAAGCTCGAGTCCTTTGTCTTCCCAGTTGAGCTTCCAGGCCAAAATGGCCGAAAAAACGACAACAAGGAAGCGATCTGGAAAGTAGATGACCTGGGGAAAACGTGGCATCAACCATTTTTTGAGTGTTCTATTGAGAAATAAGCATATGAAAGGTCCATTCGTGATAGAAGAAAGACGGACCGGAAGAACATGATGATAGAAAAGCTGATCAAGGAAACCATAGCAGTCAGTAAATGAGAATTCTGAGCATTGCGAGCAATGAATGAAAGCTTAGCAACCGTAGTGCCATGACTGGCTCCAGATTCCCTCGCTTGAGTTCCAAGGCCCAATTCAGGGATGAGCTGGTCCACAAAGATCACAAAACCAATAGCTGTAATGAATCCCCTAAAAAAGGGACGGCTGAGCATGTTATCCAAGAACCCTAACCGGGAGATTCCGGCAATAAGAATCATTGCACCTGTCATAGCTGTGGCTATTCCGACCACCATTGCACTCTCATAACTATTACCTTCGCCAGAATTGCCTTCGTTGATGCTGGATTTGACAATCGCTCCCACAAGTAGTGAGCCAGCCGCCTCAGGCCCAACAACCAAAAGAGGACAGCTTCCTAATAATGCGTACACTAGTGGATGTATCACAAAAGAATAAAGGCCATTGACTGGGGGTGCATGGGCGAGATTGGATGCCAGCGACAGGGACATGGGAATATAAATTGAAGAAACGGTCAATGCGGCCATCAAGTCTCCACGGACGAAAGACCGTTTATATTGACTTATCCAGTTGAAGAAGGGAATGTAATAAGATAGGTACCTGAAGTGATGTTTGTTAGCTTTCAGTGCCGATTTATTAGGGCTTTATCACGCACTGCTTCTTACTATCGTTCATTGACAAAGAAGATTTTAGTTGAGAAGTGTATCCAGAGTCCGGACGTGACCCTGAGGGATCGTCTCCATCTCCGTCTCCGTCTCCGTCTCCTCTTCCACCACGAAACTGGCAAGCCGATGTGCTGCTTGCTTCGCCAATTCCAACGCCCCCAAACGCTTCAAAAGAGGAAACTCTGTCACTCACTAATCTTGGGGAGAATGTGCCATGACTACAGCGACGTTCACCACAAACAGGATTCGAGTGATTATATGAATCCAGAAGGCGAGTTCTCACATCTGGCTCCGTAGATGGGCTTTTTGCTCCGTTATTGTTGGGATTGATACCTGTGTTAGGTCTTGAGCTTCGAGGGCGGAAAACGTCTGCAATTCGGTCGTGTAAGGAGCGGCCTTCTTCTGGCTCATCGTGAAGCGGCGGTGTGGAGTCCGGCATGGTGCTTTCTCCTTGGATGAAGTATAGATATAGAAAGGATCAAAATCTAATAACGTTCGATATCGACAAGAACCTCCATTTATCAGATGTAAAGAGAAAAAAAGAAGGGAAAATAAGAATAGGAGCAGAGGAAAATAGATCCAAATAATCACAACTACCGCAAAGATGGGAGCATCCGCTAGAGACTGATAAGCGGAGGTAAAGCGGAGCTAGTTAATCGGTACCTGCCATTGACCAAGTAGATTCTCGCGACGTTGAAACTACTTTTCAAGCTCAGTAACAATAAAAAAATCTATGAGGACTCAGATGTATGCTTGAGTAGGATCTAGATTCTGTGTAAGCGTGATATATCCAGCGTTTTTGATTCGTCTCTGGACCGACCGAAGGTTAAGCTATCTCGGTTCCATCGAAAAGGCGGTGTATAATTCTGCCATATTCCAAACTAGCGGTGAGTCACATGAGCATTCATCACGTGACATTGTTCAATGTGGGTTTTGAGCCCGCCACAATAGTGATTTGAATCGATTGTGCTTCCGCCCAACGTCCCTTTTTCTTCGGCCCCGATCGATTCCCATTCGCTCGGAACCTTTCTTTTCCAGGCTCCAGCTCATTACTCTCTTTGTGCTGTCTGATCAGTTTCTTTTTCTCCCAAAAAGTTCCGTCTGAAAATTAGAGCGCAACCCCGCCAAGATGTCTTTAACAAATTGCCGATTCTACGAGGACAAGTTCCCTGAGGTGGATAGCTATGTCATGGTCAATGTCAAGCAGGTAAGAAACATCAGAGATGTCTTTCTACCAAAATACCGACTCACACGGGGATTATCGCCATAGATCGCCGAGATGGGCGCATACGTGAAGCTGCTCGAATACGACAACATCGACGGCATGATTCTGCTTTCCGAACTTTCGCGAAGACGTATTCGCAGTATTCAAAAGCTCATCCGTATCGGACGTAACGAGGTCGTTATTGTGCTCCGTGTTGACAAGGAGAAGGGTAAGAATAAACAAGTCTATATACGAGACATGGAGGCTTACCTATACTTCTCCTAGGTTATATTGATTTGTCGAAGCGTCGTGTCTCTCCCGAAGATGTGATTAAGTGTGAGGAGCGCTACAACAAGAGCAAGGCAGTACACTCTATCATGCGCCACGTCGCCGAGGCAACTCAGACTCCCATCGAGACCCTATACCAGGAGATCGCATGGCCGCTTGACAAGAAATACGGTCACTCTCACGATGCCTTCAAGATCTCTATCACGTATGTTTATACTTTTGGAGGAAGAAATGACCCGTCCCGCCAACTAAAATTTTTCTAGTAACCCTGACGTTTGGAACGACATTGTTTTCCCCAGCGACCCCGTCAAGAGTGAGATCACACAGTACATCAGCAAGAAACTTACTCCTCACCCTACAAAGGTTCGTGCCGATATTGAGGTTAGCTGTTTCGGCTACGATGGTATCGATGCCGTCAAGACTGCTCTGCGCACCGCCGAGGCCGACAACACCCCAGAGAACCAGATCAAGGTCCGTCTGGTGGCTCCCCCTCTCTACGTCCTGACCAGCCAATGCCTGGACAAGAACCTGGGTATTAAGATGCTCGAGATCGCGATCGAGAAAATCAGCGCGAACATTACACAGGCCAACGGTAACTGCACCGTCAAGATGGCACCCAAGGCCGTTACCGAGCACGACGATGCTATTCTCCAGGAGCTCATGGAGAAGCGTGAGCGGGAGAACCAAGAGGTTAGCGGTGATGAGAGCGAGTCTGAGAGCGACGAAGGTGTTCCTGCTTAAAGGAAGAATCAAATTTCTCAAGTCACAGCCCAGCATCCATTAACTGCAAGGCATAAGAGGAGGGAATTTTGGCAAAAAATTGGATAGAGAAAATTATGCGATCAATGAAAAATAGGCTTGATAGCTCCATGTGCTGTGGCACGATTGCAATCAAGCCATTTCCTTTCCATCAAGGTCAGTCGCCTGTACGCACCTCGAGTCCTGCTTGATTCTATTCACGAGAAGACGTCACTATAAACGCGAGAGAATGGGCAGAGTCCTTTGCGATTCACCCTTTTTCTCCCGGGGGTTGCTCATTTCGCGAGATACTAGTTTTGATGTACATATGTAATGCAATCGAGACGTTCAATGTCAAATGGCCGTAGTGGATATTTTCCATCTAGTTGACTATCCATGGATATACCAGGTAGGACTAGCCTGGTTAAATTCTTTGTAATATATGAGAGACCCATAGCGCGTTCCAAGGAACCGAGTGGCTTTATAGTTAGCGGGGAATTTGGATCGCGCTTGGATCATTCCCGCTAGCCTCTACATTTCATTTTCAATTTCTTCCTTCCTTGAGTCTCCACTGTTGTACTGCATGAAAATCCAAAAAATATTCACCATGGGCAGTTGGACGGATATTTTCTCGTTCAGTCGCAGTGATGCTTATCAGCATTTGGCAGCAGAACATCGCCGTCGTACGTCATACTCATGGAATCCCTGTTACATTCGTTAACCAGACCTCAGTTCTTCCTTCGTACGATGATGATGAGCCACACCCTCCAACACACTCAAAGGAGATCACCAAGGTTGCTTTGAGATTGAAGTATCAAATTGAGCAGGTGGTAAGCTGTGAGGTGGGGGAGGATACCTTGACCGACCCAAACAGTCGCATTATCACAAATGCTGTAACCCAGACAGCTAGGCAGGCCGGTGGCGAAGAGAATAAAGCCTGTGTAGTTTATTGCCTTCTCGTGTGTCTACGATGGTTCAAGATTCAGGCCTTTGTCGAGCCCTGGGATGCTGATCTCCACGCGATGCGAGCTGTGGCTTGTGAGGTCATTGCCAAGCGCATGTATGAGCCAAAATAAAACAAAAAAACAAAAAACAATAAAGAGCCAATACTGATAACTCATATAGTATCGAAAGTGAAGAAGATCAGAGCTATCTCCTCAAGCAAATTCTGCTTAAGCGCTATTCCATTTTTGTCGATGGATTCGAGACCGATCCTGCTAACGTGATCGAACGCTCGGTAGATCTCCATGCGCTAAGAGTTATCAGCTCCTCTGGCTACCAAAAATGCATTCAGTATCTTTGGCGTGGCTGGATCTGCCAGGAAGATGGCAACCCTACCAATTTCGTTGAGTACGAACAGAAAGCTAACACGGATTATTGGGTTCACTTCCACCCTGATCGGATGCGAACTCCTCTATACCAGAATATCGTGCAAGTTATGTTCTCACTGATATACCTTGCGATATACACGGCTGTCATAAACACTGTCAACCCTACTGGTGACCTGGACTTTGCCGAGGGTATTCTGTACACAATGACACTGGCATTTATCTGTGATGAAGGGATGAAGTTTTGGAAAGTTGGATGGAATTATATTTCGTTCTGGAATACCTTCAATTCTACGCTATACACACTTCTGGCTACCTCGTTCATCTTGCGTGTGGTTGCATTGGCCCACCCAACTCTGGTGCACGATCACGAACGACAGTATTTTAACGAACTAAGCTACAACTTCCTGGCATTTGCCGGCCCCATGTTTTGGATGCGCATGATGCTATACTTGGACTCGTTCCGTTTCTTCGGTGCCATGTTTGTGATCCTCCGGGTTATGATGAAAGAGAGTATCATTTTCTTTGCTCTCCTTTTCGTGGTCCTGGCCGGTTTCTTCCAGGCCTTCCTAGGAATGGCCCAGGTTGACGACGATGTCCCGATAGTTGGGTCCATAGTCCAAGGAATGGTCAACTCCGTCATGCAAAGCCCTGATTTTGACACTTTCCAAGAATTTGCATTTCCGTTTGGAATTATCCTCTACTATATCTTCAACTTTGTTGTTATGACAGTGCTGCTGAATATCCTCATTGCTCTGTACAACAGCGCATATGAGGACGTTTCAAGTAACTCCACTGACGAGTATTTGTCGACCTTTGCCCAGAAGACTATGCAATTCGTTCGTGCTCCCGATGAGAATGTGTTTATTCCACGTAAGTTTTCAACCAATCCACTGACGATGAACTGAACTAATTTACACGCTAATAGCTTTTAACCTAATTGAGATTATCTTTTTGAGTGCACCATTTGAGTGGTGGCTTTCGCGGAAAAATTACGCAAAGCTCAATGATATCGTCATGCTTGTGATCTACGCGCCTCTTCTTCTGGTGACGGCCTGGGTTGAGACTCGCCAGGCAGACCGAATTCGCTGGAATCGTCGTCATGGAGAAGAAGACGAAGATTGTAGACAGGAGTGGGAATGTGTGGCCGAGGGTGTGGATTTCGACCTTGATTCTTCCTGGAAAGAAGAGGTCAAGCAGACTACACCTGATATCAGGGTTGACGGTGCCACTATCGAGATCAGACACCTTAAGGAGCAAATTGAGATCTTAACGGAGATGGTCAGACGGCTTAGTGAAGAAAAGGCCGTGGTGAATGAATGAAGCCAAGTCCCAACTGACAACTCCTTCGCACGAAAATAGGTACTATAGCTTGTCTTGCCCAGGTGTTCAATGCTTGCATTGACAGCCGATGATGATGTATTTGTCTAAATTTGAAAAGTCTACCCTGCTGTTTTAGATATCCTGCGCTTTCTTTGGCTTCCACGCCAGGATAGCTCAATATGATGCCAATCCTGAAACATTGACGTGTACTTTGCAAGATATTTTCCTACCTACTAACAGTAGGAAACTCAATCCCAAGATCGCATACAGCTTTGATTTTTTCCTCGCTCGTTTCATGCAACTGCAAGTCAAAACGCCACGCCAAATGGGCAATACTAATATACAGCTCAGCATAACCCAGACCAATACAAGGACACCTTTGCGAAAGACAGCAGAAGTATACTATCTTCCCGATCCAATGATCCGGCCGGAAAACATGGGGATCTGGAAACAGCGTAGGGTCCAAGTTGAGAGAATAAGAGCTTTGGCTGACGGGCGTATTGAGATCAACAACCAACACAAACAGGGGTTTACTGTTGGCTATTATACCGTGGAGTGCATGTGCTGCGAGAGGTTCGAGGCTTTGAACTCAGCACTCAGCAAAAAGAAACGCTTCGAATTGTGTTTGCGACTGCAACAACATTATTACTTGACCATACAACGTGCGGATCATGGAGGTGTCTCTGCTAAAAACCAAGAAAAGAAGCCGACAGGGCCGGGAGCTTGTCATGTAAATAGATGTCTAATCCATGAGTTCCATGCAGTTAGTTAGTTGGCTTTGAAAACTTGTAAAACATTTCGACGTGGAAAAATCAAAAAAAAAGAGGACTCGAAGGTTCGTAGTAGGAATAGCCGAACGGGGGGGTCGAACCCCCAACCTTGTGATTAAGAGTCACACGCTCTACCGATTGAGCTAGCCCGGCAGGGCTTGTATAATGGCTTGTCAATTTGTGCGTCTATAAGCGAGCGCTTACCAGATGGAGGCCGGGTTTACATAAGCACCTAACTAGCGCGTCTTCCGGGGGCGAATCCTCTAGAAATTCGGGTCTCTATCTCGAAGGTGGCATCTTCTGGGCACTCAATTTCAATTTCATCTGTGAGCTCTTTAATGTGTTTGTAATTCCTCTTCCCTTCCCGACCCTGATTGTGGTCTATCCATTGCCATGTGAGTCTTCTAATTCTATCCCCTCCGCTCCATATGTCAGCTAACCTGCCACATCCACATCCAGGGCTAAACTCACAGAGGATCCCCAGATCCAACGTGCTTCGCTACATAATCCCCTCCCAATACAGTTCCATACATATGCATGGCCGTTCTTGATTATCTGGCCTATCTTCTTTTCCTTCTACCTCTCGGCTGATCGCTATGATACCTACATTCAAGGACAGGAATGGACCTTCGTCTTTTCGGGCTCCATCATCACAGCCCAGTCACTCTTGTGGCTGATGACCAAATGGAATATCAACATTAACACTCTTTTTACTACCACATCCGCCAAATCTGTCGATTCTGCCAGCCTGGTCAAGGTGATTCCTATCACCAATGCCGGAACTGCGGAAATCTGCCCTTTAATTCGCGACAATAAGGGTGGGAAGAAGAACACTTCGTTCCTGTTTCAGAAGCGTCGTTTCTTGTTCTCTCCCGAAACCCAAACTTTTGCCCCGCTGTCTTACGTTCTTGATGAAGAGCCCAAGCCCGCTCTTAAGAGTTTCCAGCTCAGCAAGGGTTTGACCACCAAATCTGAGATCGAGCGCATCCAAAACCATTACGGTGATAACACTTTCGATATCCCAGTCCCTACTTTCACCGAACTGTTCCAGGAGCATGCTGTGGCACCATTTTTTGTGTTTCAGGTATTCTGTGTTGGACTATGGATGCTGGACGAATATTGGTACTACTCGCTGTTCACCCTCTTCATGCTCGTTACCTTTGAAAGCACTGTGGTTTGGCAACGCCAGCGAACTTTGACTGAGTTCCGTGGAATGAGTATCAAACCTTATGATGTTTGGGTTTACCGTCAAGAAAGATGGGAGGAAATTACCAGCGACAAGCTTCTTCCGGGTGATCTGATGTCTGTAAACCGCACCAAGGAGGATGGCGGTGTTGCCTGTGATATTCTTTTAGTCGAGGGAAGTGCTATTGTGAACGAGGCAATGCTCTCCGGTGAGAGTACACCTCTTCTCAAGGATTCCGTCCAACTTCGTCCCGGCGACGACTTGATTGAGCCAGAAGGCTTAGACAAGAACTCGTTCGTTCACGGTGGAACCAAGGTTCTTCAAATCACTCATCCAAATACGAATGACGAAGGGTTGAAAAACATTGCTAGCGGTGTCCCAGCGGCTCCCGATAACGGCGCTTTGGGCGTGGTTGTCAAGACTGGATTTGAGACCAGCCAGGGTAGCTTGGTACGCACTATGATCTATTCTACCGAGCGTGTCTCTGCCAACAATGTGGAGGCATTGCTGTTCATCTTGTTTCTCCTCATTTTCGCAATTGCCGCTTCGTGGTATGTGTGGCAGGAGGGTGTGGCTAAGGACCGCAAACGATCCAAACTTCTGTTGGACTGTGTTCTCATCGTTACGAGTGTCGTTCCACCCGAGCTTCCCATGGAACTGAGCTTGGCTGTCAACACTAGTCTTGCTGCCCTGAGCAAATATGCAATCTTCTGCACTGAACCCTTCCGCATTCCTTTCGCTGGTCGTGTCGATATCGCCTGTTTCGATAAGACTGGTACCTTGACTGGTGAGGATCTTGTCGTTGATGGTATCGCTGGACTTACCCTGGGTCAGGCTGGTGCCAAGGTTGAGGCCGATGGCGCTCACACCGAGTTGGCCAAGGCTTCCGCTGTTGGACCCGAAACTACTCTCGTTCTTGCTAGTGCCCATGCCATGGTCAAACTGGATGAGGGCGAAGTCGTTGGCGACCCTATGGAGAAAGCTACATTGGAATGGCTTGGCTGGACCCTTGGTAAAAATGACACTCTGACCTGCAAAGGAAATTCGCCCGTGCTTTCCTCTCGTCCTGTGGACTCAGTCCAGATTAAGAGAAGGTTCCAATTCTCTTCTGCCTTGAAGCGCCAGAGCACTATTGCCACCATCACTTCGAAGAAGATAAAGTCTACATTTGTTGGTGTCAAGGGTGCTCCTGAGACCATCCGAACCATGCTTGTCAACACTCCTCCCCACTATGAAGAGACTTTCAAGCACTTCACGCGTAACGGTGCACGTGTTCTGGCTCTCGCATACAAGTTCCTTTCAACCGAGACTGAGATTTCTCAGAGCCGTGTGAACAACTATGTGCGTGAAGAAATTGAGAGCAATTTGATTTTTGCTGGTTTCCTGGTTCTGCAATGCCCCCTGAAGGATGATGCGATTAAGGCCGTTCAAATGCTAAATGAAAGCAGCCACCGAGTTGTCATGATTACCGGTGACAACCCCTTGACTGCCGTTCACGTTGCTCGCAAGGTCGAGATTGTGGACCGAGAGGTCCTTATCCTTGATGCCCCTGAAAATGACACTTCTGGAACCAGACTCGTTTGGCGCACTATTGATGACAAGCTCAACACCGATGTTGATCCCACCAAGCCCTTGGACCCGGAAATTCTCAACAGCAAGGACATTTGTATCACTGGTTATGCTCTGGCTAAGTTCAAGGACCAACAGGCCCTTCCCGATCTTTTGCGCCACACTTGGGTCTATGCCCGTGTGTCTCCTAAACAGAAGGAGGATATTCTGCTCGGTCTCAAAGATGCAGGTTACACCACCCTCATGTGTGGTGACGGTACCAACGACGTTGGCGCTTTGAAGCAGGCTCATGTTGGTGTCGCTCTTCTGAATGGCTCCGCTGATGACCTCACGAAGATCGCCGACCACTATCGCACTACCAAGATGAAGGAGCTGTACGAAAAGCAAGTTGGTATGATGCAGCGCTTCAACCAGCCTCCCCCGCCTGTTCCTGTGCTCATCGCACACCTCTACCCACCTGGTCCCTCCAACCCTCACTACCAGAAAGCCATGGAAAGAGAGGCAGAGAAGAAGGGTGCTGCCGCTGCCGCTGCCGCTGCCGCCAGCAACTCAGGCGAAGAAATTCAGACCATCACCTCCCCTGGCGCGCAAGCCTTGCAACAAAATATGACTCCTCAGCAACTGAAGGCTCAGAAGGCTTCCAACGCCGCTGCGGGCTTTGCTGACAAGATTACCTCGTCTATGTTGGAGCAAGAGCTAGACGATAGCGAGCCACCCACTATCAAGCTTGGTGACGCCTCCGTTGCTGCGCCATTTACCAGCAAGCTGGCCAACGTTATTGCTATTCCCAACATCATCCGCCAAGGTCGCTGCACTTTGGTTGCAACCATTCAAATGTACAAAATTCTTGCTTTGAACTGTTTGATTAGTGCCTACAGTTTGAGTGTTATCTATCTGGATGGAATCAAGTTCGGTGATGGTCAGGTCACCATCAGTGGTATGCTGATGAGTGTTTGCTTCCTCTCCATCTCCCGCGCCAAGGTACGATTTCCTTTACAATACCGCTGCTTTTTCGTTTACTAACATACTCTACAGTCTGTCGAGGGCCTGTCGAAGGAGCGACCTCAGCCCAATATCTTCAATGTCTATATCATTGGATCTGTTCTTGGACAGTTCGCCATTCACATCGTGACCTTGATTTATATCACTAGATACGTTTACAAGATTGAGCCGTAAGTCTACAAGTGTTCAAGCCTAAGAAATTGATCTTTGCTAACGTATTACAGTCGTTCAAATGACATTGATCTGGAGGGCGAGTTTGAGCCTTCTCTCCTGAACAGCGCCATCTATCTCCTTCAGCTGATTCAGCAGATCTCGACCTTCTCGATCAACTACCAGGGTCGTCCTTTCCGGGAATCTATTCGCGAAAACAGGGCTATGTACTGGGGTCTGGTTGCCGCAGCTGGTGTCGCATTCTCCTGCGCAACCGAGTTCATCCCCGAGGTCAATGAAAAGCTGCGATTGGTGCCTTTCAGCACTGAATTCAAGCTCACCCTCACTGTGCTGATGATCTTTGACTACGGTGGTTGCTGGCTTATCGAAAACGTGCTGAAGCACCTGTTCAGTGATTTCCGTCCCAAGGACATCGCTGTTCGTCGTCCTGATCAACTGAAGCGCGAGGTCGAGCGCAAGGCTAAGGAGCAGGCTGAGGCCGAGGCTGAGCGAGAGAAGAAGCGACAGGTTTAGCTATTAGCCTGCAAATAGAAAGAAAGGCTATCATCTATTGTATAGTTAGGAGGAATGATCCATTAGAACTGCAAGACGCGTAATGCATGTTTTTATCCAATGACGGTGGTCTTCATGTAATTCGTAATATATAGATCCACTCCAGCACCGAAGTCCAAGACGTCAAATCAAATTGGTCAGTACTACGTTCTTCGTACGTTGAGTGGGAATAGAATGGAAGATTGAGTGGAGCCGTGGATTTGTCAGGGTTCCGTTCATCTGCAAAATGGATCGCGGGGTTTGCTATCATGCGATTTCTTTGTCTTCTTGCGCTACCTTCAGCGGCTTCTTTCTAACTTCACGATCATTTCATACTCTTTCTAATTTCAACCGCCGTCATGAAGTTGATTCTCTCCACCTCGTAAGTTATGTTGCATTGCGACCCTCAAAAAACCGTACTGACAGTTCCGACAGGAATATCATGCAAGGAGGGCGGCAATCAGTTATTCGCCAGCCATTAACTCAAAAGTCCAACGTCGAGCTGATAGACTCCCTGCGCTACAACTTCCTTGCGTCGCAGCACATTACACCTACGGAGCACACCAACTGTCATACAAATGGCCATACAAATGGAACTCTCTCCTCAAAACCAGACTATCGCACTTGGACCTCCGAACACGAAGGGGCTCTTTATATTCCTGAGGTCGACTTCTCCCAGCCAGGGCTGGTAGAGGAGCAGAGTCAATACGATATTACGGTGAAACTTTTCTATCTACCAGGGATTCCGGCGTCCCGACGATGTGCACATACCCGCGAGGCCATTGACTTGGTATTGAAGGAACTGCATGTAAAATCTATCGATCTGCTTATCGTGTCATTCCCCAGCATTCTATTCGATGCCGACGATGACAGCGACGAGGAGGATGCTGAGCAGAGCAGTGGAGAACCGGACGAATTTGACAGTATGGTCCAGACATGGCGAGTACTGGAGTCAGTGCATGAGCAAGGAATGATCGCGCAGCTGGGTGTGGCTGAGTTTGGCAGTGAGCGGTTGGCGCGCTTCCTCCCCCATACCAAGATCAAGCCCTGCGTCGACCAGATCAACCTCAAGGACTGCTGTGTAGTTCCTAAGTCGTTGATCCTCTACGCCAAACAGGAACAGATCCAGCTTCTCACCCATAATGACTGCAATGATATTCTCCCATGCGGTACCACGCGGGAGCTCCTAGGGCCTGGGGAGGGCGGTGCAGGCATCCTGGCATCAGCTCCAGAAGCCAATGATGGAATTCAGGGAGACCTCGAGCCACAGTGGGTGGTTAAGTATACTGCTGTCATCAAGGATCGCGGAGTGGTCGAGAACAAGGGATATATCGCTCTGGCAGAACTGGACACACGCTTCAAGCCCCAACCATGAAGTCAGCCGGAGAATTTGATCGAATAATTCTTTTTTTTTTTTTTTTTTTTTTCCATTTCATGAATCAGCCCGGCGCTTGATTTTTTCTTGATGAAATCATATTTTCAGACTCATATCATCCCGTTTAGAACGTATGAAATGAAATATCCATTACCCAAGCATGCTTCGCTTTCGGCCTCTCATTCGTACATCCTCGAGCCTCCTAAGCGTAGCTTTAGCGCCCTTATGGCTTTCTCTATATCCCTGAAGTAGTTCGTCAAAGAGAGGCTCAGACCGCGGGTGCGTGCTGCCAATTGCTCGCTCCAGCACATACAAGTCAACAGCGCGATCCTCGTCCTGCAAACTTTGCGACGCCAATCCAAAATCAATCAAGACAATTTCTCCTTCCATCGAAGCACCATTTTGTATCTCATTTCCCTCCAGAGGTTGAGCCGGGGGCCGTAGCATGAGATTACTTGTCGTCAGATCTCCATGAACCACACCAGCTTTGTGTAGCCCACCGAGAGTAAATCCAATGCGCTTAAGCAGATCCCGCACGCGCGCTTCCTCCTGCTCAAGCTGTGTTTGATCCAAGGATGCCTTATTCTCCTTCATCCATGCCTCCCATTGCTCAAGTACAACGCGGATCACCGGCCCTTCAATCCATTCCATCAGTAACCATGCCCCTCCCCACCCACTCTCGCCGCCCTGACCCTCCCAGTCTAGCGCTAGGACTGCAGGGACATTGACACCTTCCCGCACTAGCTTCACTAGACATCGTGCCTCTTGAATTATTCGTTGACGTGTCAGACGGCGATCAAGGATTGGGTGTCGATATGGTTTGGAGGGGCGGATCTTCAAGGCGGCCGGGATGGAGGGGTTGAGAGAGACTGTTTTGTAGAGGTGGGCCTCGGCACCCTGAGTGATAAGGCTAGGCGCCGGATTTGTATTAAAGAAAGGGGAAGGAAGCGGTGGAGGCTTGTATTCTTCGATTGGATCCATAATTGGCTGATGTGAGTTTATTATGTGCTAATGTCGAAGGAAAAGAAAAGTTTCTCTGAATGAAGTAGATCCATATGGTGGGGCTAACCGTCTTGGGGTTTTATTTACTACGGCTACTGTGTACTGGTACGGTATTCTGTATTAGATTGTAGTATAAGTCTGTAATAAATATGGAGATCATATTCAGAATATTCTTAGAGCCTCAATTAAATCTCACTAGATTATCCAAAGATGATGACATAAGAGGGTCTAAGCCTCAGGTGTGACTCAAATGTAGGCAGTGTCGGGCTCCTAATGTGGTTTAGCGTAAGTCGGGGACCCCAAACAGGAAAGGATGTAACTCCAGATTGGTTGTTCTTATAATCGATCTCCGGCCTCATCCTTCAGGTTCTTTTTTTCTTTCGTTCACTCCGTCCTTGCTCGGACTTTGTCATTTCCATCATTTCCATCATTTAAGACCTAAGACCAAAAGTTTGTGAGACCCTTTTGGTCTATTGGTTGATCTTTCCTACTCAGAGATACCCCTAAAGTACTACAGAGCAATGGCGTTTATTTCCGATCAATACTTCTACTCGGATGTCACGAGTCAGTCTAATGACTGGCTTGACTTTGACCGATTACTCAACTTTCAAACTGACTGTGGCGATGACCATCTTGCCTCAGCTAACTCGGTTTCCCCAGAGCTTTCACTCCCCTACGATGCTGAGATGGTGAATGACTTGCCAGATCTTCAGTCTGCGTTCTCGGATATGATCAACTACGATCTTCCACAAGCCAATTTACTGGCTGATGGATCCCCGATTGTGGGCCTGATGCCGGACCCTGCGTCGGCCTTTGACCAGGTCGCGTACCAAAATTACCAACCATACGATATGCAATTCGACTTCCGTCAAATGGTGGAGGCGCAGGCTGTCACAACTCCTGGAAATGCATCTCTCAAGGAGAAGCGACGAGAGGCGGCGATTGCTCTCCACTTGCAGCGATTATGTGATGCCACTGCATTGGACTTGGATATGTCGTCGGACTCCAACACCAGCTTCTCATCC
Source organism: Penicillium taxi (assembly GCF_028828555.1). Lineage (NCBI taxonomy): Eukaryota > Fungi > Ascomycota > Eurotiomycetes > Eurotiales > Aspergillaceae > Penicillium > Penicillium taxi. Next base: position 3,463,637 of record NW_026643207.1, on the reverse strand, counting down.
CCGAGCTGGTCCGATTACATGCAAGAGAGCATCTCTTCGCACTCCACAAGTGCGAGCCCGGAACCCAGGCCGACATCACCTTCTACCTCTGGAAACGGAGCCGGTGCCGGAGCCATGGAGATGGTTCTTGACTTGAATATGAATGCGACTACTAACGTGCCGAAGAAGCAAAAGCCTCGTTCTCAGGCACAGAAGGAGAATTACATCAAGGCGCGGAAATATGGTGCCTGTGAGAAGCACAAGAAACAACATAAAAGAGTAAGCTTCGTTCCACTATCGGATCTCCTACTCAGAGTAGATGCTAATTTGACACCAGTGTAATTGCTTGGAGATGGCTGCCACTCGTGCAGAGACTACCCAACTACCGACCAACGTTGGAATTACCGGAGGACTCAAGGAGAGGTCGAAACATCCATCCATCCACATGCCAATCTCTTCAGATGCACGCTCCACTGCTGTTCCTGGCCTTGACTCATCACTGAAGTCACCGTTGGCACGACCTCTGAAGTCACCACTGGATCGATCAGTGAACGTTGTTAAAAAGGTCGTCAGCAGCTCATTAGAGGCAAGCGTTGTATCCCACTCAGCGGGCATGAAGCGACAACCACTGAGGGAAACTACTCAAACGACCCAAGACAATACTGGGCAACAAAAAGTTCCCAGTACGACTGCTGTCAATTCTCCGGTCAAGAATGCCAGCATAAATGTTGGCAAGAACATATTCAACTCTCCTGTCAAGGAAATCCAGTCCTCTGTTCAGCTTTCTCAAGCTGCAAAACCCGCAAGAAAGTCCACCGGACTTTCAAGCTTACGCTGGCGCTCTCTGAAAGAGCCTTCCAACAGCCAAGCTGATGCTCTTCAACGCAGTGTAGCTGCTCTGGACAGCAAGAAGCATTCCCCAGGCGCTACAAACACTGTCGTCCTGAGAACGCCAGATATACAATCTGGAAGCCTAAGAACAGCATCAGTTCTGGCCCCTGCTCGTCTGAAGATCTCTACAACAGCCGTCTTCAGCCTGGCCGAAGCCTCACTGAAGGTCCGCAGCGGACTATCCAGTACAGCAACAGTCCGAAGCTCGACCTCGGTATTCTCCGATCTGAACCAAGCATCAACTCTTTTGTCCTCGAACTCTCAACGCTCGCGAGTGACACTACCGTCTGCCCCGGAACTTTCGATCAAGGATTGCCGCACCCTCTGCACCAGAAAACTTTCCGGAGCAGATCACCTGGCTTCTTCCTTAGTCCAAAGCACCAGCGGACTGTTGGCTCAAGGTACCTTGGCTATCATCGGGGCTTGGCATTCACTGCTGTCCTTGAACAATTTTTCACAGGACACAATTTATAAGTGCCTTTCCTTTACTGGTAGAAAACTCATGTCTGTCAAGAAACACTTTCACATGTGGACTGTGGGGCTTTCATGATCCAACAATGAGCTATTGCAATCAATTGCAAAGCATAGTGGGAGAATATCTCACCAGTCGACTCGGCCCTTACAAGCTAGCCAGAACGGCCTGTCTTACTTTTGTTATTACTTTGGATCTCGGGAAGAGCTTGGAGTTGATGGAATGAATGATTTGAATGATACCTGAACGAGCATTAGCTGTTTGTGTTTAGAAATACACTATCTTGATTATAATACCGTGTTGATACACGTAGATTTCAATCTATAATTGAAGATTCCTCTTGTAATATCTACTATAGATGTAATGTTCTAAGTTAGGTTGGGGCTCCACAGCCCCGCCAAGAAAGTCTGAAGCTAAAGTCCAGATGCCACATCAACTACCCTGTCCTCTCAATGCCAAACAAACATTTATCCTCCATTATGCCAGAACCAGGTACTTTCAGTTTCTCAACAGTTCCTGGCTACTTTCTGCAGGATGAATCCTCCACCGATCCGGATTCCTTTGACTATGTATGTCTCCCACAAGAAGCGAACAAAACGACGTTCGACCCCTACTTACAAATCCAGGCGAATTCAAATTTCGGGCTTATAGATCGGGACTATGATTCCCAAAAAGAAAGCAAACAAGAATTAAGCACCTGGCAAAGATTCAGCCGAGAAATACAGCACCTAAACGAGCTTGGCGGGGAATTGGTGAGGTATAAAGTTCTCTTCCTTGGGAGACACGGTGAAGGAGTGCATAATGTTGCCGAGGCACGCTATGGAACGAAAGCATGGGATGTATGGCTCCCTCAATACCCGTCTTTGATACAAGGATGTCAAGTTGACATTAATCATCCTAGGAATACTGGTCTTTCCTTGATGGAGACGAATATGGTAGATGGGACGATGCCCGTCTTACTGATTTGGGTAAATCCCAAGCGGAGACTGCACACTCTGCCTGGAAAAAACAGATCGAGCATGGGATCCCTGCTCCGCAGTCCTACTATGTGAGTCCGTTGAACCGGTGTTGCACTACGGCGCAAATCACCTTCGACGGGCTAGACATTCCATTGACCAAGCCGTTCCGCCCTACAATCAAGGAAGTAAGTTATGTCATACCCACCTGCAGTCAATACATGCGTACACGTCACAATAAGCCACCTCAAATTCAGGGCATCCACACTGACCAAAACGACCCAGTTACTCCGGGAAACAATAGGCCAACATACCTGTGACCGCCGGTCCAAAGCATCTGAAATTGCATGTGAATTTCCTGAATATGGATTTGAGGCCGGTTTTGAAGAGAAAGATCTATTATGGGACCCGATACATCGAGAATCGAACGAGGACCGCAATAAGCGGCTTTCCAGATTGCTGGGTGATATCTTTGCGAATGATGATAACATTTTTCTCTCGTTGACAGCCCATTCGGGTGCTATTACGAGTATTCTTGAGGTTATTGGTCATCGGAAATTTCAGTTGCAGACTGGGGGTGTGATACCGGTCGTTATACGAGCTGAGAAAGTAAGCACTTGAAATGGGGATAGGGGAACGATGATCTGGATGGAGTGATGCCAATTATGGACTGGATATTCTTTTCACAATCTTGGGTAACCATATTGAGTGTGCGTGAGAAAGAAATATAGTCAGAGAAGGTGGGAATTCAAACACTACTTGAATATGTCCTTCCACGGGTGTGATTTGCAGTATGTAATGATTAAAGTCCTCTGTTTAGGGCTGGCCATAATATGTGTACACAGGATATCACACGAGAATCTTGATTTATAATTATCCGTTTCTATTTGCTGTTATGGATGATTAAGATCTCTAGAGTAATCTCCTTGCTCCTTAGGTGAAGAACCAGTGCATGATGTTGCGGGCCTACTTAGATATCCATGGATCTCATAATTAAGTGGTAGGGTTTACTCCAAGACTGTTTTGTTTAGTTGAGTCTATTGCTTCCATCCAAGAATCGCCGTGCCCAATTTGATTTGGGCAGGCAATTCATCTTTGACTAAGGAGTTGCAGGGTTCCAAGATTCTGGTGTGCGGACTCAGATCCCTTTTGAAAATGATGTCTTGACGTTCAGTATGAGCAGGTTTTGGCTTGAAAATGGTATATTGTACATAGGCTACGCTACTAGCCCTCATTGCAAAATGCAAAGTCCGCGTATTCAAGACGGCCGACGAGAATAGTGAGAATAGTGAAGAAAAAGAAAAAAAGAAAAGGAAAACGAATCCGGCCAGTGTCTTTATCACTGAAAGCATGGAATACCAGTGTAAAATAATACAATGTGACGCCGAAGGTTATACAATCACCAGCTGTAGTATTGGTTTTGAGCCGAAATCTTTCGGTCTGGAAGCTGAGTCCAAAGCTGAGTTTTCCGCTTCCGCAGTGCCTTGGCCTCGCGATCCTCCCACTCACGAATACGGGTCTTCTCTTCCTTCAACACAACTGAGAGACCAGTGGACGGGGGACGCAGCTTGTAGATCTGACCGCGGGCACGGTGATCCATACCAAATCCGTAAGGGCCACGATTCACCCATGCTTGTTCGACATAAATGGAGGTTGGGTTGTCGATCTTATGGCGTTCACCAGACTTGAAGGTGACAGTGATAGGTTTGGCCGGCTTGTCGTCCTCAGCACCGAGGCCCATGCCGGCACGGACTGTGGCGACGTTCTTCGCATGCTCCAAGTGACCGAGAACATCTATGGCTGCCTTCTTCTTGCTGAAGCGCATCTGCAAGATAGCCTCATCGATGTTCTTGCCCGCGATCTGTCGGGCCAATGGTCCTAGCTTCTTCACCGATGTCTTGAACCAGTGAGATTTTGAGAGCGACTCACGTTCTGTGCGCTTGATTTCTACAGCTTTAGGAACACGGCCACGTTTACGGATTTCGCGGAGGACCATCTTCTTCTCCCATCGTAGTTGGGCGATAGGGTTGGGGTTCAGGGCCATTTGTAGACGCTCCTTCTCGCGTTTCTCTAACGGTACCGATTCTAGATCCTCATCGCCATTGTCCTTGCGAACGGGTTTGGGACCAGATGAATTGCCACCATGTTCCGAGAAGATGGAGTTCTCACCCAACCCAGCCTCCACGCGCTTGGGAGCGGTAGGTACGCGGACGACCTTGGGCTTCTTTTCACCTCCAAAAACCCAGTTTTTAACAGATGATAGGATACCCTCATTATTTTTCCCAGTTGAGTTTTCGTAGCGAATGGCTGTTGAGGTCATTGTTCGCCGGGGAACACACGAGACATGAGTTCGGGCCGCTGATTGAAGAGTCAGTAAATGAACACTAGATATGTCAGTCATAGTTCAATTGATAGCTTACCAGAACGGACCAGCTGCCCATATGGATAGACAGCGCCCATTGTGTGGGGATAAGATGTAGGGAACTTTGTCGGAATATGCGGGTTTGGGGTTAAAAAAGATCCAAGGTCAATCTTAGCCTCTGCGTAAATGGTGCCTGTAGTGTACCTTGGTAGCCTTAGGCAGAAAGTCCATACAATTCAGTTAGGTATGAAGTAAAGGCGCATCCAGACCATTCAAAAGGACGAGTGAAAGAAAGAATACGAAAGGTTTACAAGAAACCTCAAGTACCTCCTGGACTTTGATGATCGTTTTGTTGTTTATTTTCCAAAATCAGTTTTATCTTTGCTTTACCCTCTCTCCACATTGAAGATCCACCCTCAACATCCCTCCAAGGTCTTCGGTGTTTTCCTTACTCTCTCACTTCTTCCTCTCCCCCATCCTGTTTCCCACCTTCTTTTCTCTTTCACACCTTCTTTCTTTTTCTCATTTTTTTTTCTCTTTTTCATCTCCTCTTTCCCACAACCCTTCTATCTCTCCAACCGCCCCCCACCTTCCTTCATGATTTGTGCGACACCCACACAACATGGATATTAATTCTTTACTTTCCCCGGATTCGAATCCACCCGCGACTCAAAATCCTACGAACCCCGGGATGGATACGCTGGCAGATCTTGCTGCCATGCAGCATCATCAGCCGCATCGTCCCAACGCCCCGAGCTTGCTTCGTAGCACTGAGTCGTACGAACATCAACTATCGCCGTCTCCGATAAACCCCCACAGCAACCAGGCTGTCAACCACAACACGCCAACACCTCGTACATCATTCGATATTGCGATGTCAGACGTTCCACAGGAAAGCGCCCAGCGCAACTACGTGCAGACGTCATTAGAACCAGAAGCTCAGCAAAAGGCAACTATTCTTTTTACCGAAATCCAGAAGAACCCCCATTCTTACGACGCACACGTCCAATTTATCGGCGTGTTGCATGCTGGTTTTATGAATCACGTGTACCCTCCGAACGACCCTGATATGCACGGAGACCCAAGACTTTATGATCTGCTCAAGGACATGCGCACGGCACGTGAGGAGATGGACAAGCTCTTCGCAATGGGTGAGGATCTCTGGGCCGAATGGCTTCAGGATGAGAGCATGCTAGCCCATTCGTTAGATGAGTGCATTGCTGTGATGGACCTGTGCAAGCGCTCGGTCGAAGAAGAGTATGGCAGTACAAAGCTCTGGATCGTCTATGGCGAGTGGGTTCTGCATATTTACGAAGCTGGCCCTGAAAAGTGGACTGAAGCAGAGCGCACGAAGGCACGTGAGGTTTTCAACATTCAGACTGTGTTACAAGTGTGGCAGGCCGCTGCAGAGGCTACCAAATGGAGAATTAATGATAGTCACCTTGTGTGGGATCGTTTACTTGACCTCTACATCCGCCACTTTGGCCCTTCACCTTCGCCAAGGGAAAATGATCAGCTACTCAAGTTCTACCAAGCCCGCTTGCAAATTCCGCACGCAACATGGGAGGAGACATTTATCAAATTCGAAGAATTCATCGATGTTAATTATCAGCGCAATTGCAAGCGTCTGGTGTCATCAATTCTTCATGATCAAAGAGTCAGGAACTGTTACGCTTCGCGCGCTCCTTTTGAATCACGACTGAGCTACGCACAGGCATGTCAGGACAAGACTCTGGAGCGGGAAGTATGGTCCGAATATCTTTTGATGGAGGCGCGCCAAAAGCGCTCTAAGCTCGAACTGGAAACTGCATTCGCGCTTTTGAACAGTCTCTACCAGCGAGCACTTCTTCGTTTCCCTGTGGATGTATCTCTATGGGAAGACCTTGTGATGTTTCTTGTCGACCAGTCATTGCACCATGCCAATCGCCCAATCCTTGCGACCCTTGATCGCGCAACACGCCATTGTCCTTGGTCTGGTGATCTCTGGTCCCAGTACCTGCTCAGTTTTGAGCGAGAAGAGCGGTCCTTTACAGAGATTGCGGGGATTAAACACAAGGCCACAAGCACAGGCCTCCTTGATGTCGGTGGAATCGAGGAGGTACTGAAGGTCCAAGCTGCATGGTGCGGCTATCTCCGCCGACGCGCCTTCCTCCCAGACTCCCTCGATGAGGATATGGACGTCGCGTCTGTCGGAATTGTCTCGGCAAAAGAGAGCTTGACTGAATTAGGTACAAAAATTTACGGGGCAGCATATCAAGGTGACCCTTTATTTCGTCTGGAACGAATCCATATCCGCTTCCTCAGTGAAAGTGGTAGCTGGGACAGTGCTCGGGAGATCTTCAAGAGTCTTATCGCGCATCGCGGTACCAGTTATGAATTTTGGCTCACCTACTACCAATGGGAGATCTCTGCGTGGTCCAAGTTCATTCAAGTAGAAGCGACTGCGGATGTTTCACGTCGCACTTCTAATCCGAGCTATGCAACTGCAGTTTTGAAACAGGCAAGCAAGCGGAAGGACCTAGACTGGCCCGAAAAGATTATGCAAGCCTACATTGCTCACTGTCAGGACTACGAAGATACAGAGGAGCTGCAAATCGCTTGTATCTTAACCCGACGAACAATGAAGGCTGTGAATGCACAGAGGGCTCAGGCCCATGAAGCTGCAGTCGCGGCTGCGGCCTCGGCTGCTCAATTCGCTCCCCCAGCGGACAAGAGGAAACGCCTCACCGAAGACAATAACGGCGAGCCCGATGGCAAGAAGGCACGGAGTGATGAGCCAGTTTCAGCGGTCGAAATCGAGCCTGTCGCCCCTGCTTCAGTTGAGCCCGTCCGTGACCGTGAGGGCTCCACCATCCTAATGACAAATCTGCCTCCAGATGTTACTGAGACGAAAATCTCAGAATTTTTCCACCTTGTTGTAGGTCTCTAACTCCAACATGCTACTCATCTACTAACATCTTTCTAGAGTTGGGATGAGTGCCGCGATGTCAAAATCTTTCCGCCGGATGAGGACGAGAATGAAACGAGAGCGACTGCGGTCGTGGAGTTTTGTAACAAAAGCGCGGCTGTGAGCGCTGCCACCCGTGATATGAAGCCATTCAATCCCCGGCACAAACAGAGGGATATCGTTCGCGTTTACCAAGATACTGGACTCCTCTGGGTGTCTAATTTCGTTGACGCCGCGGACGAACAATACATGCGCAATCTGTTCAAGAAGGTATGTTAATTGTCTATATTCTCTGTTTGATATTTGACTGACTTCCTTTTTCAGTACGGTAAAATTGTTGATGTGCGCTTCCCTTCTTTAGCCAAGCATATTCATCGAAAATTCTGCTACGTGCAACTCCTTACACTGAAGGAAGCGACGGCTGCTTTGGAATTGAACGGAATGATGATTGACGGAAAATTATTAATTGTGAAAATATCTGCCCCGCCGTTGGATAAAAATACCAAGAAAGTCCAAGATATTGAGGCTCGTGCGCTGAAGAAAGATATTGGCAGTCGTGAGCTGTACTGCAACAACCTTGCCTACAGCTGGACTGACCAAGACCTCATTGATGCCTTTGCCAAATTCGGCACAGTTGAGACGGCATGGGTTGCAAAAGACCACAATGGTAGAAATAAGGGTTGGGGTAAAGTGCGTTTTGCTACGAAGGAGGAAGCCACTTCTGGCCTCGCACTAGACGGTGTAGAGGTCGGACCACGACGCATCCATTGTGAACTCGTTAAGGAACGGGGTGGAGATGGGGACAAGCTTCGCAAGGAAATCTCCCCCGATGAAGAGAATCGGACTATCGCTGTGTTGAATTTGCCCGACACTGTCAACCGTGAACGAATTGCCGCTTTGTTCGAACCATATGGAGAACTCGTGAAAGTCGAGAGACATTTCCAGCACGGAGGTGCCTTCGTCGTGTTCTCTAATGTCGCTGATTCTGGCAAGGCGAGATTGGCGCTTTCCGGTACCAACTTTTCCGGTGTGACGCTTCAATTCGGCACCGTGAAGGAAATGAAACGCCAAGGACCGAGTGGAGCTGAGGGTAGCCGTGGCCGAGGTGGTGGTCGGGGTGGTGGCCGTGGCCGGACCCGGGGCCACAGACTCGGCATTATGTGAGAGGCCAAGGCCGATATCCCCTTGCTTAGTGAGTATGAGGGTACTACCATATGCTCTCTTATGTATTTTTAGTGGAGCCGCCAGCTGCCTTGGCTGCAGCTGGCCATAATGCCTAATGGAGAGAGATATGAGTAAACTGATCCTTTGTATCAACAAGAATAAACCTGTAGAATACGGGATATCTAGGTCACATTTAAGCCGCATTAATACGAGAAGAACTAGGTACGACTTAATATTTATCCCGGGGTCCTATTTACCTAGGTATCTAGGTAGAGATCCAGCCCTGTAGATGAGATATAAAACAGGGTTGTAAGTGGGGTACGGAAGGTGGGTCCTGAATCCGGGGTTAAATGACACTTACCTAAACACTCCCCCCATCTTGATTCTTGATTCTTCGCCCTTGGGTGCTCTTGATTACCTATTCAATTCACCCCCGTTAACTTTGGAATACTCTTCAGTTATTGGTCTGGTGTAACTTCACGGTCTTCACCTTGTTTCTTGTCCACCTTGGAACATCCGATGTACCGTCAGTTGACCTCTCGCACGGGCCAATCCAATCCTCGTCCTGAACGCCTTCGCAATAGACCCTCACTTCTCTTCTTCCCACATCCGCCATGGATTTCCATCTGGCATCTAGAAGTACAGACCGAAATTACACAGGATTCCTGACAAAAACGATCGTCTATACCGGCACTCTTGTCCTTTTTCTAGCTTGTACGTGGTCACTAAGAATAGGACACTATTAATATGAGGCAGCAGCTAAACTTCATATTTCTTGCTGACATGATCCTCCTACAATAGCCTTTGCCCTGACTCTATGTGCGATTATTATACCAAAATGGGTCAGCTACCATAGCGAAAAGGTAATCCAGATGATTTATCTTCAAAGTACCGCGACCGCAAAAATACTAACGTCATACTACGTTTTGAAGCCCTCCTACCATTACTCCTACGGCCTCCACCACCGTTGCTCCTCCCTTACCGACAAATGTGAGAGTTTTCCTCAGCGCGAAGATTGCCATGGGGAAGACCGCTATTTCTGTTCCATGTGGCGATCAGTTGGGTTTCTGATGTCATTCGCCGTTGTCTTACAAGGCATGAGCATCGTTTCATACCTCATTATTCTCTCTGGTGGCAAGAGGCTTCGGGAAAATGGGTGGCGCATTCTTAGTATCCTAATTATATTGTCAGCTATTATCCTAGCTGCCAGCATGTCGATAGTGGTAAGTGCCGTCAATGGCCCTGGGCAAAGAAGACGAATTAATCGGAATTTCCTCCCTCTTCAGGCATACCTCTTCGATAATGAAGATCGCTTCTTCATCGGTTGGCGCCTCGATAATTCCTGGGCTTTCTGTACTGTCAGCTGGTGCATCAGCCTTGTCTGCGCTGGCGCTATCATTGTCGCCGCCCAGGTCTTGCCCTCTGAAGGTGGCTATGAACTGATTCCTGACGGAATCCATGATGCGATCACTGCAAATTCTTGATTCACAATGATCAGGGTATCACATGTTTTTCAACCCCCATCTTCCTATGATATTTGCACTATGGGATCATTTACACTTGCATGTTTAGTGCATACCTAGATGCACGTCGGCTTTCTATTACAACTCCAATCTTCTGGCGGTACCTTCTCCATTTGTTATAGTGATATTTTCCGGCATTATATACCTATTTTCATTTCCTTAAGACCTCTGGACCATGATGCTTACGAATGACTAATGTGGATGATCCGTGAATGGTGGTGGTCTTTTGAGAAATCTATACGGCGCTCTTTTCAATATTGATATCAACTACCTAGGTATTAAGAAATTCTACCTACATGTTCATAGGCACCCCAGTGTAAGAAACCTTGGAGTATCTTTCCCAAGGTCAAATCTCCGACTTCCAAGGTTCTTCTCAGACTTCGCTATCCCAAGTTGCGTGACAACCATCTCTTTCTCAATTCATCCTTTTGAATCTTGATTCTTTACATGAGATAAAATCTCCTGATAGGTTAGGTTAAAACAGGAAATTGCCACTGGAGACGGATAATAACTCACCCGCCCTCTCCACGTGGGGAAGCTTTGTGGGGATTAAGACTCGACATTAGACCTCGGGACTATATATAATTCCTCTCCAAGACCTGCTTTCTATTCAGTATGAGTTTGTTGTGACTTGAAGAGGAATCAATTACTCAAAGTACTCTTTTTCTATACACCATATTCAATTCACCATGTCACAGCTCGATGCGCCGACTGGCAAGTATCGCCAGTATCTGCCTGATCTCAATCTAGAACGGTTTCAAGTTATGAGTACACAGGATGCGCATGAATATGCTCATGCATTTAAGAAAATGAAGCAGCCACCATGGCTGCATGCGCTATATATGCATTGGCTAGATCTTGTGCAGGAACCCTTCAAGGGCGTCACCAGTGACGGTAAGGGTTTCCTGAATATTCATTATATCTATGCTCATGACTATCCATTCAGGCAATGTACGCCGTGACCTATTTAAATTGCAAGACGAAGACGTGCCAATTGAGGAGATTGTGTACGCAACGCAGACATTGCTTTCTTTGCTGGACTCCAAGCAGAAAGACGCTATATGCTACCACATTGATTCGCCCGAGTGGCGCACATGGTCAAATCCAGAGTTCCTTTTAAGCCCCAAGGGTATTCGACTAGATGAAGTCAATAGCAAGGTTCGCGATGAAGTCATGAATATTATTAAAACTACGCTTTCTCCGGAGGGCTACGAAAAAGCCGTCAGCGCCATGCGTATCAACCATTTCCTTGGAGAACTAGTTAAGTCGTCCCGAGTCATGAACGAATTCTCTTACAACTTCGTACTCTTCGGCAAACCGTCCGCTACTCGGCCCTGGGGCTGGTCATTCTACGGCCATCACCTGTGTATGAACATATTTTTGTACAAGGGTCAAATCATTGCATCGCCATGGTTCACAGGTGCTGAGCCAAATGAGATCGATAGTGGCCCCTGGGCCGGAACTCGAATCATGCAGGTCGAGGAGAAACTCGGGTTGGAGCTGATGCAGTCACTCTCTTCAGAGCTGCAATCCCAAGCCCGCGTATACGCTCAGATGCATGATCCGACCATGCCACCTGGCCGCTGGAATAAAGATGATCAACGCCATTTGTGCGGTGCCTACCGTGATAATCGCAAGGTGCCATATGAGGGAATCCTGGCATCAAACTTTGACGAAGAGCAGAAAAGACTGATGTACAGCATCCTCGAACAGTACCTGCTTTATCTACCTGCTAAGTCGCGTGCCATGAAGATTGAGCAGATACGCCTCTGGGAGGGTGAGACGTTCTTTTGCTGGATTGGTGGCTACGGGGATGAGGACCCTTTTTACTATCGCATCCAAAGCCCAGTTATCCTTGTTGAGTTTGATCACCACTCGGGTGTCTTCTTGAATAACGAAGAGTCAAAGAAGTTTCATATTCATACTCTTCTTCGAACTCCTAATGCTGGTGACTATGGTCAAGCACTTAAGGCACAAATTCCGGCTATTACTGAGATGTTTGAATGGGAAGGAAATGGGTTGGTAGAATAGGAATGCCTGCATTATATTGAATATCATTATATAATTGTATGTATGAATTGAAAAGATACAAATGAGGACTGTTTCTAAGATTGATCATAGCCAGGTGGGAAGTTTTGGTAGGTCTTCCAGTATTTAAGTCTACCTAGATAGTTGCTGCTGATGAGGACATTATTTCACAGGTGGGAGAATAATGTTCTTAAGAAAAAAATCTGCCAGTTTATAAATGGCTGTTAATTATTCGGTGCCAAAGGCCTGATCATTTTGACCACGCTCTATAATAGCCCTGACTAGCACCGCGGCACTGAAGGTTTGAAGTCACAAAGTATCTCTAGGGGTATGGCGTACGATACAAAGCTTCTCTTTAAGACTCTAATGTAAAAGAAGAAGAACAATATCAATAATAAAGTAATGTAACTTATAAACTTGTATGATAGAGACTTGTTTTCTTAAGCACTTGGATTTTCGTTATTCGGCCAAATAAACTGACCGAAACGAACAGGAGTCTCGCCGAGAGGTAGGACGATATGTTTGATAATAATGAATGCGAATTGGAATGAATGGCCACATCAGTGGGATATTATTGGCTAAATAATGAAGCTTCTCCACGTTATAGAGATGCTCCATATTTTCCAACAGTGTTAAACCAATACATTGTTTCTCGGCAGGTTTACTAATTAATAGAGACCAATCCTTATATGTTTTTTTCTCTTCTTTTTCTTTCTTCCCTTAAGATGGAACCTCTAATTATTACGCGATAATTACATCAATTGATATATTTTGGATTAGTACTTGTGTATTATTAGGCTATTCTGATACCCGCTTCAATCGCGTTGACTAGTCTATATCAAGTCATCCCCGAGGAGTGGATATTTATTGTCGGTGAATATGATTTTTAATGAAGAGGTATTTTCAATACGATTTCTACTGTAGTGAATACTGCTGCAGCTGCCACAGTGACGCCCGTCCTGCTCTGAAAGGTTCTAATACTGCTCCACTTCATTTCGAAATACATATTATCCGGAAGTTTCGGAAGTTTTGAAGTGGGCCTAATAGTATTCGCACTTTACAGAAAATGCACGTTCTATTACTATAAAAAGTACTTAAGCGTGAATAGGTGGGAGCTTCGGCTCCAGTGAAACAACACTAAATTTATTGTTTTTTTTTTTTTTAATTTTTAACTTATTAATGAAGCTGAACTGGGCTTCACCATCCATCTGCTGGCGTTAAGGTCCTTCGCGAGCCGATTCAGGTTAAAGACAGTAAGTATTAAATGGGCTGACTGCCTGCCACAGCAGCAATAAGTGACTACTTCGTAGTGCGGGACGCGATGTCCGATTCTTTCTCGATATCCACTCTTTTCTTCTTTTGTTCCATTTTTCAACTACCTAGGTAAGAATCTGAATATAAACACAGATCCTTGCGTATCTATCGTACACTATTCCAAGTTTAACCCAACCAAATTTTTCTATTTCTCTCTTTTCATCAGAAAATAAAGGAAAAACTACCAAATGCCAACCATGTTATGAGTGACTCCAACGTGTGTGAGAAGTGCGGCACGAGGTGCCGTGACCAAGGTGGAGCATTTCAGGCTTTTGTGATTAAATCAGTCATCGGATTCATCACTATGACTGTGTGTGCTTCGTACTGCTGAAAATATTCTTCCCGGGTGCTCTTGCGCAGTCTTTGAGTAATTAGTCTGATGTTACGCTATTCAATATGGGAAACTATACGGATGAGCTAACCGGCATTGATTTCACACTTTACACACTCGACACGGGTTTACCATGATCAAAAGAAGAAGATGATCTATTGGTGAAGTTAAAAAAGATCTCAGCCCCGGATGTGACTAATATATTTGCAGAAGAATTCCCAGAAAGGTCATACGGATCCATACAGGTGTACTGGAGTATAAAGCTCAAAAAGCAGCGACTATCTTGAGTGAAGGATAGACAGTTTTATATGTAGTATAATTCTGATTTGTCATTATATCATCTTTATATTCTCAAAACTAGGTCAACTGTCATTCGCGACGTGAGAAATTATCACGCCAATTTCCTATTAGCTGCAATTGGATAGCATGTCTTGGCCTAGGCTTCTAGAAAAAATCTTTTTGTATGAAAATTTCCAACCTAGCTGTCTTAGCTTTTGGACTATATTTAAATTCAAAATTGGCTTCTCTGTATTTTTACAGAGAAACTATATCAACCCTCACCTAGGTATCAATTCTCTTTGCCCACCCAGGTATGCGGAATTTATACACAACCCTTAGATAATCGGGCCTCATACCGAGATTCGAGGCCTCATAATCCCTGGCGACTGGGTGGACGTCTTCCGCTATATCGCAGAGCCATATAAAGGAATCTTGGTTCCCGAGAACGATGACCGCGATTTAACATCTTTACTGCTCCGAAGGTCATGGCGGTAAAGGGCAAGCATGATGTCGTGTTCCAACCTCATTACGAGCCCCCAGGTGTTGGGTATTGGAATAGCGATGACGAGAAGTTGCCCGATGACCACGAGGGCTACTTACGCCCTAATACCGGGCCCCGATGGATGGCGGGTGGAGTGTTATCCAGACCTTTTGTGACAACCAAGCAAAGCAACGGTGTTTGCGCAATATCTAGTATCGAGTCATCGAACAAGTATGGCGAGAATTTGTTCGCTCAGTACATGACTTTTGAGAAGGTTGATCACTGCTTTGCGTTATGAAAGGTATTCTCAAGGTCAGCTTGGAGGGAGGGCGAGACGGTTGTGGTTCCTGCTGGGAAGGCATTCTCACTTGTCTTTGAGAGTCGATATTTTAGGATCCACTCATTTTGTGAATCGTGATGGCGATGGTATCGAGTCCCTCATTCACAAGTTAGGTCAGCCTTTCGAAGGGGTTGTGCTGCCTGACCAAGCTCCAGAGTGGAACACGTCGAATTATTCCACCGGCGCGTTGTGGAGATGTCTTTGGAACGACTCCACCGTCGATAGCTGCTACTAGAGTCTATAATCTTGAAACTCAATTTTGATAATAGATATTATTTTTTTTCCACATGGCAAATTAAACTCTTTAAACTAAAATTGTGGAGCTCAAAGGAAGCCAATCACGTGGGGATTTCAGAGAAACAAACGTCCTTAAGTTGAAGCCGAAATTTCCCGGATCTCGTTGTCTGTCTTCTGACTTCTCCGCTTCCCCAGATTTCTTTTTGACATCGTCATAATGAAAAAGTTATCGAGGTCAACCCTTGAAGATGACCAGAATCCGTCTGCAAAACGAGCCAAGAGGCCACGTGCTGCGCAGGCTTGCGATCGCTGTAGAGCGAAGAAGTACAAGTGCGACGAGAAATATCCATGTTCAAACTGCAAAAGTAGATTTATCTTGCTATTAAGGTCCTTCTTTTAAATCTAATGACAAATTCACTAACGCTTTTCCAGAGAGCAATTTGGATTGCGTCTTTCAGAGGAATTATCGAGAACGCGAGATTGGTCGATCTGCAAGGTATCTACTATCTAATCATCCACGGAAAGACTTCTAGCAATCATGGCACTCCACATGAAATTAAACTGACAGAAAAAAATAGCTATGTTGCTGAACTGGAGAAGAAGGTTGAAGAATTAAGTTCAAAGCTGCGCATATTCGAGGCTTACGCTTCTGCATCTCCACAGTCACAGAAGATGACAGTGGCGCGGCACCCCGATTCTTTAGGGATTGCAACTACACCACGATCTATGCCACGACCAGACTCAACCCCCAGGGAGATAGTAGAGTTACCCAGTAGTCACCAAGAAGAGGTTGAAAGTGTTGACAACGAAATAAACGAGCTGAACCGCCATACTAATGGAATCGAGTTTCATGGCAGCACCTCATCAGCAGCGTTTCTTGGTCGTCTGAAGAAAATGCGACAGTCGCAAATTCACGAGGAGCGAATCCTTGATATGGGGGATTTTTCCTTGATCTCAACGTTACATAATCCGAGCTTCTCACCAGCCGCTGGCCAGAATCATTTGACCGAGAAAGACCAGAAAAACTACTACTTTGATGTGGCACATGTTTTTATTGATGGGTATTTCGAAAATATTCACTTTATTCATCCATTTATCGATAAAGAGGAGTTTTATGTGCAAGCTAATAAGCTATGGTACAATCGGGATCACACTCCAGAGATTAGCTTTGTGGCCCTGTATATGAGTGTTTTATCTGTTGGATCTTTGGTGAGCGTATGGAATGAGGATACACTGGCTGGCCTCGGGCGATTTGAATGGGGTCGAAAGCTGTTCGGTGAAGCCCAAGCTCGCTTGAACCATCTGATCTTCTCGAATGACCTTGAGACAGTTCAATGTCTTTATTTAATGGTATGTGGTAGTTTTGACATCCATAATAAAATCTAACCCTTCTTATTATAGGCCAAGATTTGTCAAAATGAACTTAATCCGAATTGTGAGTATTCTAAGGTTGAAATATACCCAGGCTTGGCCATGCTGACAATATTTTAGTGGCCTATATTTATCTTGGCCTGGCAGTGCGTACCTGCCTCTCTGCTGGCTTTAACCGAGATGTACGCTCTCCAAAAGACCAACGCTCGAGCTGGATCTCGAAAACGTGGTGGTATGTCAAATCCCGGCTCGACTTTGGAACGCCATTTTCTCAACAATTCATTTTAGGGGCTTATTTTCACTTGAAATGTAAGCATATTATGAGGCTATTTTCTATTCTAAACAAGAAGGATTTCTGCTTTATCTTACGACTTGGCATTCACTGATCCCAACGCAGAGAAATGAGCTTCTCAATCGGACGACCCGACACACTGGGAATGGATGAATATCATAACCGAGCAATCCCAGCTCGAGATGATTCGGAATTTGCCATCATTCCATGGATGATTGACTTCGCACAGATTACCCGTCGTGTGTCGGTGCAGATCTACCATCTCCGCATCACACTACAAGAGAAGCTGCACCTGGCTCTTCAGATTGAGATAGAAATGGATAGATGGCTCGCAAGGCTTCCGGAGAAGATAAGACCAGACATAGGTGGTTACAGAACATCTCGCAGCGCACTTCATGACCCGAAATGGGCCAAAAGACAACGTCTAGTGCTGGGAATCAGTGAGCCTCATCCCGACGTTCATGATTACATGGTATGAGTGCTAATGAATTTCTTCCAGGATATTATAACGTGAAAATGCTCCTTTTTCGACCATTCTTGAGTCATTTCACACGGAAACTTCGACATCCTCCTAGTGAGCTCCAGGAAGCCATAAATAGGTGCTTGGAATCCGCCATAAATACCATCCAAGTAATTCATGATATATTTCGAGTACATACATTTTTCAGATACTGGTACGTTGCCATTGAAAGATTCTTCAAACATCTACTCACTAATTAATAGGTGGTACAACACAACATACGTGATGTTTGCAACGTCAACACTTCTCCTTCCAATGTCCAAAATCGGAATATGCTCAGAAACAATGCCGCTTTTCCGCTCTGTAGAAATGGGTATTGAGGTACTAGAAGCGATGAATGAGTCTGTTGTTGCTCGTAAATCAATGGAAATCATTCGGCAATACCTTCGAGAATTTAAGGCAGCAAGTGCGCAGCAACCAGCTGATGGCAGTCAAGCGGTCACAGCCGAGCCAGGGTCTGGACGGACTGCAGTTGAAATCCCAGAGTGGGCTTATGGGTTCGGGTTCCCAGACTATTCTCTCGAGGGAATTGCCCGGCTTTTCAACGATATTGGAGAGCTACCAATGCTGGATGGATAAATTTAATATTGCGGAGAATACATTCCTATTTGGGACTGGTGGGTGGGTCTTGTTGCTGACACTTCGGAGTTTTCAAAGGCTTCTTTTTGGCCTTAAATCCTGAATTTTTCGGTGTGGACATGCCAGTTCATCTCCGGACTCCGAGTAATGGGGCAATATCTTATGATGGTCGTCGGCTCGGACAAAATTATGCCGAACGAGCCCTGGAAGTAAAAGTGGGGAAATACTTATAATTGAAACGAGGATCTCTGATAACATTTCCCCCTTCAATTGTCATCTACCCTCAACTACCTACTCAGTAATAATGCCATTGACTCTTCATCACTTGGGATTGTCCCAATCTGAGCGCATCATTTGGCTCGCAGAAGAGCTCGGCCTGGACTACAACTTTGTCCATCACAAAAGAGATCCCATATTCGCTCCGAAATCACTTAAAGACCTACATCCTGCTGGCACCGCACCGGTTATCGAAGATGACCCATCCCCAGTCACCAATTCCAGAGTAGTTCTGACCGAGTCAGGCGCAATCATCGATTATCTCATTGCCGTCCACGGCAACGGGCGTTTAGCACTTACACCCAAGGACGCCGACTACCCGCATTTCATTGAATGGTACCATTTTGCCAATGGCTCATTTCAACCACTGTGGATAAGTATCATGATGACCCGGGCCTCGAAGTGCGACCCCGACTCCCCGATCCTGAAGTACCTTGAGCAGAGGGCGCACAGTATCTACGCCATGATCGATGCCAGATTGGCAGAGACGGGAGCTTTTATTGCCGGAAAAGAGCTGACCGCGGCTGATATTATGATATTTTCTCTCTTTAACCACCATCCGCGGCTTCATTGTTACTCCTGATTATGATACTGAGAAACATAAGCATCTGCTGGCTTATTTGCAGCGCGTTGGTGAGCGTCCGGCTTATCGAAAGGCTATCAAGATCTGCGAGGGCGATGATTTTGTGCCACTGTTGGGTCAGACGGCGGAGCTCTTTGATATTGTCAAGGCAGGACTCGCGCAGTAAGATGGTCGCGCCAATTTATACTACTCAGGTATGCGAGTTAGATTTCTCTACTGTAAAACAGAACGCTAGAATGTACATCAAAGTCGAAATGAGAAATGAATATGCAATCTGAGTTTGAAATCAGACCACCTGGGCAGCTCCGACAATGATTCAAGAACATAGTATAAAACCTTGAAGACGTCACCAGGTTCGAAATAGCCGAGGTATATAAAATTGCTCTCGAAAATACTTTCCAGCTGTTTTTCTCTACTATTTTTTTTACAAAGCCCGCATAATTTATCATTTCGATTTTTCACTGCAATTGAAACGATTCTTGGGTTCTGTTTGGAGAAAGCAGCCCTCCAAAGGTGACATTTGAAGCTGACGTAATTGTTGGTATCAATTCCAAGGTTCCAAGGTATCACGAAGTATCATCCGAGTCGTTTCCCAATAACAAAACCTCATTTATAAAATAGATATTGAAGATGAAACGAATAATCGACGCAAGCTAGTCGGGAGAAAAGCAGAAAGAAATCCATGTACAAAAAGCGAAGAAGCAGCAAGTGCAACCACAAGGCTCAAAAATAAAATAAAGAAATGAGAAATGAAATAACAAGAAAAGAAAGTGTATAAAAACAGCTATAGGCCACACCAGGCGACAGAAGCATGCAAAAGAGGTGTCAAAGCCAGTCACAATGATAGAATAGTTTCATAGATTGCGGGTATTCATTTCAACCTGTCCACAACTCGTCCCATCACGCCCATCACCATACCGTTTCCAAGACCGAGATGCCCTTGAACTAGGATCTGCATGTGAAGACGAGGCGTAGGAGACAGAAGGACTCCTACTCAATGAACCAGGGGAAGACGGGGCCGAAGAGCCCGGGGTGTTATTTGCTGTATCTGACGCCGAGGATGCAGTGGTACTAGCACTAGATCGAGCGGCAGCTGCCACAACGGCTGGATTGCAGTGTGTGCAAATGAAGATGTTGAAGCCTCGGCCATCGCAGCTTGAGCAAACTGCGCTTCTGTGAAAGGGCTTAATCAATTTCTGTAAAATATGTATGGCTGGAGGAGACAAACAGACCTTGGGGCATTTCCGGCGCAGCTGCGGCATGTCATGACTGTGCGGCCGCCAATGCATGATATATGACCTGGGTCCAGGTTGAGAATGGTCAGATTAGAGGTGGTCATTGTGGGCTGTAGTGGGGGTGGCGGTGATTATGTATGCAATGTGCTGGCCTGGGAGATGTTGCAAGGATGGCTGTTCTAGACTGGTAGGCAGAAATGTAGCTTTTCCGTGGTATTGTTGTATCAACCCGATGTTCAATTGCAGGAAAGACGGCGCTTTATCAATCTGGCCCTTTGTAGAGCCAAAATCGGAACAAAGGGAACCTAGGACAGAACGCAGTGTATGGAGCCCGATATCCAGAGCAGAATCCTGCCCAGACCAAAGTATAATGAGCCCGGGAAAGCGTGGCCTAGGAGGGTTGAGTCTTATACACGAGAGAGGTCTGGTGGCACACGACAACTGAAGTCAAATGTTACCTTCGCCACGAAAAATAGAAATAGATCCGGAGAAATCTTAATCACAAGTCTGCTAATCTTGATCAATAAGACATTTTTCAACGGGCGAGATTTATGTGCAGCAAAGGAGAACCTATTGTACTGTTCAATGGCGGAAGTTCGGTCATTTCGGCTCCAGGCGGCATATTTCCTAGCGATCTGCCAATAAGGTAAGATGTAGATCTAGTATCGCAAATTGAAAGAACTGTGCATGCACCATGTTGGGTCTAGCTTGGCATGTGTGCCCCCAAAGTTGCATCGGAGTACGCGGGCAACAATGTATGAGGATGGGGACTAAGCTGACTACGAGCCCGTGTTTCTAGGATACAAAGACCATATTGGAAAGAAACTAGTCGATGGGCCGTATTTAGTCGTATTGTGTGAATTTCTTTTCCCCTCGTTCACAACAGGGCCGATTGAGCTCTATAGTTGATACCATAGAAGTGGATTGTAACGCTGTCCCGGGTCGTGCGGCAGTTCGACAAGTAGTTTCAAGCAGAAAAAGCTCGAGGAATACGCAAGGATCATTGAACAGGATCAATTCAGTGACTACGAATCAGAATCAGACCAAATGCTGGACGGGGCGTCATCCAGTCCGGAATTGGTGTTGCCTGCGCGGAAAATAAATCTGAGTCGCATGGCAGCCACCCTCAAGTTTGTGTTACCAATCATGACTAGGGTCATTAGGTACCAATATGCGGAAAAGACTGCCTCATCAATGCAGAAAGAGGGGCTCAATGGACACATATGAGGGGAATAATGGGCATCAGATGGGCATCAGACCTGGTATCTAGGTACCGAGCCGAGCTGAATGGAGAATTCCATCCACGGATGACTGCATAGAACCATGCGAGGATGATCTATCTGAGGGGTGTAAATGGCTTAGCCAGTTTTTCATAGTCGAGAGCTCAGATAGAGCAAAGACCTTCCAGGTTCGGACAAGGCAGTATTTGCATCCCGCCTGAATGGAGCGGGGTTACATGCATTCGCATTGATATATACATAATCATATGCATGTTGACAAGGCAGATTAGATTGAAGCAGAAACTATATCAACTTCAAGCTTTGTTTGGACTAATGGACCATTCCTGTCACACTGAAGATTAATGTAGAGCAGCAGTATGACCTTTAAGATGAAAATCATGGTGTTAATATCAATTCCAGGTCCGGAACAAACGGACGTGACAGTGAGCTATCTTGGTGCATGCTAGTTCGGATCCAAGGTTGCAAGAGAAGATTCCCCTGGTTCATATCATAATGTGGATTATCATGCGGCTTTGCATATTGAGAAAAAGAAAATATACCAATATGATCAACGAATGAGAAAGCGAGAGACACGTCGAAAATGTAGATTGCGTAGCCAATCGTAACTTTACAGAATCGCCTAATGAAACTGTGTGAAGTATCGCGGGGTGATGCGACAAGCAGGTAGCCGTCAAGCAACCACATTTATTTTCCTTGGGAGTCCAAATGAACCATCTCGCTCCAGGATAGGGCTGCAAGGAAGTGCTACCCATGTCGAGGGCTCATCCTGGTCAAGATGGAAACAAGGGATCCCCAACACGCGTTAAGGTTAAAAGCCATTCATAAACACAACTGAAAGGTGAAATTGTCTTGTATAAGTGCAGCCATCCAGTCGTTAGTCAGTCAGCACTTGAAAATGTGCCCGAAGTGGCGGAAGTGTAAAGCGAGTCCTGCATTAAGCAGCAAGGTGAATACTCGATAAGAGGGAAAAAATGAAGCCCTTGGATCTGTTCAACCTGTTCGAAGTTGGGAGTGGAGAGAGCGGTCGCCTGCATCATGCGCCAAAGCCCAGGATTTCAACGCGGGCTGTGATTATATTTTCGTACTTGGGCGGCAACATGCGTGATGGACGATCTAGTACTTCACTTGAAAGCCCCAAAGGTGGAAATGAAGCTAGGAATTTTCCTGTTCGCTGGTCGACGCTGGACGGGTGTGCACTTTGACAATGGATGATTAGTTGTTCCAGATGTCAATGGGAAAATTGACTCGTCAGCTGACATGGGGTTTCAAGGATCTATGCAGTCCAATTCACGAAATTCAAATGTAACTCTTGAATCTTTTGATTTAATTAAAACATTGGGTTGAATAATCAATCTGATTTGGCCTCTGATGCCCGGGCATTTTAGTATAGACAAAAACCGGAGATTCGGATTCTCCACGTATTGGAGGTGAATCCCAATAGTTCTGACAGGGGTTGGTCTACATCAACATCAAGCTATAGACTATTGAAATTGACTATCAGAGAAGAGTCCAGTACCAAAGTACCTACCTATGTACCGTTTTCTCTCTGCCAGTTCTTGGCGTTCTTCTTCTGTATTACTGCTCACCTCCTCGCTGCTTTGCTCACTGAGTAGAACTAAGCACGTGTCTGAGCATTATATAAGCACACTGATCTGCTCACTGAGTATCATATGACACTCAAGGAGCACTCGGTGAGTGGTTGTTTACATTATCCCATCAATAAATGTCGGGTTTCACAAGAATGGACATTCATCCTAGGAGCCACACTCCTGTTCAGGGGGTAATCTTACTACGCATTTTATTTGATTGATCTGTCAACTCTTATCTCGGGATCCAAGCTCCTAGGAAGCACTTCATTTAGCCTGGGCATTAGACGAATTTACACACGATTTCCAATATTGCTTCGTGCTAGATCAGAGGGACTATTCTTCATGATATGAGGGAGCGCAAATAACAAGTTACCTCGCCAATAAGAGCAAAAAGACCTTAATGCTACTATCAGCAATTGAATATACGCTAGTGCTTAGAAAATACTATAAGGTGGAAACCATTGGCTTTCACAGAGCTTGTTCCTAGGAGCTAGCCCTGACCTACTACGATAGTTTCCCGGAGAGCTCAATTTCTTTTGGTGAGCCAATTATCAAGGAGTCCTACCGTTGGCTTCCGCCGAGATTATTCATAGAAGCTAGCTCTGACTTACTAGAGATAATTTGTAGAGTTTTACCTCTTTTAGTAGGCCTATTATCCTGGAGTCCTAGGATCCTAGATCGGTCTACAAATCTCTAAGATTAATTTTTAACATTTGTCAGAGAAAGTAAGTAATTTTACAGTAAGATTCAAAATCGGCTGCCTATTGTATGCTTGGTCAATACATTTGGAGTACTATTCCCTGTCCCAATCATAATCGATCCACTGGGCGGTAGTCAACGCGTATCGGATCCCTAGCAATTGTTTCGAAAGGTCTTTGTATGCAGGAATCAGATCTAGAAGCATATCCGTAAACTATGGTGCACGATATCTCCGTAAATGGATTGACGCAAATTCGAATCCTTCTGGATATATCCCAGAAAACCCCCAGTCGATCAGCCAGACTTTTCCATTTAAATCTCGAATCAAGTTGCAAGGCACAATATCCAAATGTGTAAGAACTAGTTTGTTGAAACGAAATGGTTGGGAGTCAAGTGGTGCTTGTTTAAAATTCTGGGTGATCTCAAGTCGTCGATTGAACCAAGCCTCGAGTTCCTCTGTTGAGGTAAATGGGCCGCTTCCTGCATCAATAAAGAAAGGACCACGGGCAAAACATGAATAAGGACCTATTGGGCCCGGTATAATAGGTTCTGGCACCTGCTCTGGTAGAGAGATAGAGTGTAAATTGTCGAGGCTCGAAGCGATTTGAGAGATGACATCCTTGCGTTCACTCTGACTTAGGTCTTCCCAGCAATCCTCAACTGAGCTTCCACTCACAAAATTCATCACAATGAGGCATTTATACCCATAAAAGCATTTTTCGAACTTTAACACGCGATGGACTTTAGGTACTGCGATCGATTTGCCAGCCTGAGCGATGATCTCAAGAATTCTAGCTTCACCAGGCGATGAATTGTCCCCTCCTTTAAGAATCAACGTTTGTGATAAGCGCACAATCCGAGTTCCCTGGTAGTCATGAAGAACGGGTGCTGTATCAAAGAGTTCGGTCAAGGTTTCATCTGTAACTAGGGAGATGTCAAGGCCATCAAGGGGAAACTTCTCCAAATTCTAAAAGGAACCGTTAGTAAATCGTAAAGTAAGTTTTAAGAGAGGGTATCTTACTTTCTTTTGGTAAGAGGTTACTAATGGGGCAAGGGTTGAAACCCACAGAATAGCCCAAAATAGGGCAGCTATAGCCGTAAACATAAAATGCCTACCAAGAAGACGATCATTGGGACTCCGATGAAAGAATCCTGGGAAAAGATCAGAATGGACGCGATGGGTGGCTTAACTGCTTTCTTGTAGAGCTGTGTCTGCCAGTTTATGGTGGATCAGAAGATACTAGAAGCCTTAGAGACGAGGCTTAAGAGCCAGGAGTATAAAATACATATGTATCTGGTCAACATCTTCGAGATCCGGTGATACTGGGTGACTCCCAATTGGACGCCGCGCTTCAAAACGAGTTGCCAGCCGATCTTTCGCTCATCGACACGAGTCTGAGCATTGAAGCCAATCTTCTTTAAAGAGCTGGAACCGGTGGAAGAGTTGAGGGGCATTGAAATGAGTTTTTTCAAAATATTTGTTGTGAGAAGAGCATGAAGGTATTGAATAACCGAAATCGGTATAGTCTATTATTTTAGAGGCTCCATTTATTAATAAGCAGAAAATTGAATGACGATTGGCTGATTGAGCCTTGAAAATTGCTACGGGCACACCAAAATCATCAATTTTGATCACGCCTACTACATCATTCTCAAACTAATACATATCATGGTTATAGCCTTTCATTATCATCCAGGCTCTTCATGACATAGTATAGAATTTAGTTATTAAAGAAAAGGTGAGAAATTACCAGCCGTACTCAATACATCAACTTTATACTAGGTATATTATCTGAACAGGTATATTCATCTTATAAGATCTTGTCAAATACCTCCCGAGGTATTTTTTTCAAGATTGTGAATCGAATATTTAAAGATTTAATTGTGGTACTCATGTACCTAGGTAGATAAATTTAATTTTGATACATGTATCTCTTATAAAATTAGAAATGAAGAAATAATAAGGAATTAAAGAGTGGAAGTGGTGTATGGGTTTAGGGTTGATTCAGGCGGTGTTGTTGATTACCTAGCTCGATCAATAATGATCTTGGGAGAAGACTGAATGACATCCAGTAATATTTAAAAAAAAGAATTTCCTTTCGTATACAAGCAAGTTCTATAGAGGACGTAGAAATGAAAGATGAATAAATACCACAAGTCATCAATAAAATTTTGGAAGTGATTTGGAAGTGATTTCAAACTACTCCGTAGTTCGTCATAAAAGCGGCGGCACCTGAAATAGGAAAGCCCCACCTGGCAGAGGAAATATGGTACATAAGTACCTAGGTATGTACCCTTTTCTATTGAATTTCGGTGAATGTTCGCAATAACGGGGACCACCTCCAATTGAAAGTAAAGCAGATGGCTATAGATCCCCGAAGCCGATGTCATGACATCAAGCACAGTTTGAAATGAGACTGCTGACAAAGAGCGGTACATGACAGCAAAGAGTTCAGTCCTGAGGAGGATTTGTAGTCATGCGGCGACCATGGTTTTTTATACCTTAGAAAGTTAGTCTGACTGTGAACATGGTTGAATTGTACAAATTTTGTGAAATTATGGATTTCATTCTAGTTGATTACTAGAGCCTCCAGGGCTTTCTCAGACGCCATAATTCGTCGAGATGTCTTAAGCAAATGTTGAAGGGAATATTCCTTGATGGCAATATGGATATAAACCACAATCTCAAGGGCAAGGGAATCAAGGAAAAGGAACAGATAAATAAAATGTAACGCATAGTAAAATGTTAGCCACCGGATAACTCCAAGATCCAATAACTCCTGAGTCGGGTTCCACCATCCGCGAGGATCTGACGTGGAATATTGTGGAGGTTGTGGCTCGCACACTGAATGAAAGGAATGAAATAACGTTTTCACCCAAAACGTAAGGCGCCCGAAAGCAAAGTCAGAGACATGTGCTCCCTCACTCAAACAACCCCGCAGGCAGAGCTGCAAGAGTAGCAATGGTGGTAATAGTACCAACCACAGCACCAATGGCATAGGGGCGAGCAGTAGCGGCTGCCTCTGTTCCGGCGATAGCAACCTTAGCTATTCTATCAAATGCCACACGAGAAAATTTGGCTCGCTTCACAGGACGTTCAACCTCAACCAACTGAGACTGGGTCTGCTCTGAAAAGATAGGAGACAAAGATCCTGTTTCTTCAGAGGTCAAATCCAGCGTTTCGGTCATCTCAGCACAATCCATCTCAGAAGCCTTGCGCTTTTGGACACTCATAGGTGGTGTCGGCAAAGAAAGACAGAAATCATGGAAATCCACGACAGCATCGCGAGGCAGATCCTTGCGTGAAAAGGGCCCATCATAGTAAGGATCGGATTTTGTGGGCGACGGGAGGTGAGAATCGGGAGAAACCTTCTGAGCCAGAACCATACTGCCAGCCACCGAAGACGGCAAGGAAGAATCGGGAGAGTCCTTCTGAACCATACGGTCAGTCATCGGGGCCAACTCAGGGGTAGACGTCATCTGGTTCTTTGGAATTTCAGGGTGATTAATTTCAAATGGCTCTGATTGGTGATGCGCATGAGCACGGCCATTGTGTTGGCTCATCAACAAACGCGGATCGATGGAAGAAATTTTAATAACTTCCTCGGGATTGACATCAGTGTCATCAACGACATCGGAGCCAGAATCAGAGTCCCAGTCGGAGTGGGAGATATTAGTGTCGTTATCAGAGCTGGCTCCAGAGCTGAGGGACCAGGCGTCGTCTTCGCTTTCATCTTCGCTGCCAATCGCGGACGCGAAAGTATCAACGAGGCCAAGGTGCTGTTGAACCGCCTCGGTCAAATAATCCTCGCGATAAAGTTCGGCCTCTTCGGAGTCTTCCTCCGAGGAAGATATATCCTTGATCGAGTGATTATTAGACTCATCTAAACCGATAGACCGCTCCTCTGTCTTGTCTATGGGTCCCTGTGCCAGTTGCTCGAATGAAACGATAGTGTCGAGCAAGCCAGTAGGAAGGCGATAATCTCCGTCGGTCGACATATCCATGGCCCGGCTGTTAGGAAGGCTAATAGTTTGATCTGGATCGTCCTCGATATCGCTATCATCAGGGACACAGAATGTGTTGGTGGAGGTGCTTCGGATGATTGGAACATCGTTCACAACCGGGGCATTACGTCCCTCCTCGATTGTACAGCGAGCACTGAGAGCGAAAAATTGATCTGGTTCTTATATTAACCGACAAAAAGTCCGGAAAAAAAGAAGAAATGAGACCCTAGAAAAGAGGGACGCATACCTTCACCGCGTTGAATGTCAACGCCAAATTTGACAACATCATCGTTTGACAATTCCACTATCTCGCCAGGGGCAAGCTTACGGCCATTCAACCAAGTTCCATGGGTAGAATCAGTATCATAAAGCACAGGAACCTGTGGAACATAATCAGCATATAAACTAAACTCTTAAACGGGTGGAAGGGGATCTCACTGGGCTCTTAAATCCGGCCTGACGTATGCCCACCATCGCATGGTCACGGGACATAACTCGACAATCGAACCATGCATTGTGTGCAGCTGGCATACGGTCTTTGCCCCCACGCTTTGAGGCTCGTCCAATAGCCACGTTATCAATGCCGAAGAGGTTGATGATGCGAGGGCCAAAAGAGCCAGAGTATTCAGAGCTGATCTCATGAAGAGTCAAGGTAATCTCTATATTTACAGTATGTCAGATATCGGTAACAAGTTGTAGGGGGCGAATCTTCAAACAAAACATACTGTCATGACGACCCTCCGTGTCGGTAGGATCCTCCATATCTGAGTTTAAGCTTACGCCGGAGGATGTTAAAAGAGAAAGGTTCCTATTGGATGTGATATTCGAGTCAGTATGAGTTGGAGTGGAATGGGGAACTGGAAAGTTGGCAGGAATCAGGAGTACAGTAGGGGGGTGAAAGAAAGATGCAGATTAATGAGTGACTAACTGGGTGTATTGGCGGAGAAGCTGGAGCCCCTGGAAGTTTGTCAGAGATAAGAGAGATCAAAGAAAGCCGAAGTAGTAGTGGGGTGATGAAAGTGAGAAAAGTGAAGTGAAGTAAGTGGAAGGTAATAAGGTGTAGAACGAAAGGAAGAGGGGTAGGATGATGAATCAGACGCAGGTAAGACTTCTAACCTTGGGTCAAACCTACCTGGGTGTATCAGCAACGAAACTAGGCTCGGAAGCAATGGAAATGAAGTTCTTTGTCAAGAACAGAAAGGGTTAGGAAGGAGATGATAAAGGAGGAAGTAAAAAGAGAAGCAGAGAAGTAGAGATGGAGGGTATAGTCCTTGTAGTAAGCAGAAAGTGGGGCAGGCACTTCCTTATCAAAGCGGACTTAAGTTTGAGTGGAGCCTATCGATCCGGGGATCATGTGCCCCATACCCCGTGACAAGCCGTACTATATTATGTACATTATGTACAACTACTAAACACGATGTTTTCACATTTATTTTTGAGGTATATTGCTTGATCAAGAACTCTCATATTCACCTCTATAGTACACAGATTAATCGCTGTCTCTGTAATCGGTTACAGCATCTGGCCCCAAACAACCCGGATATCTTATCCTCAGCCCCAGGCTCAACATGATCATCAAAAAGTGGGGGAAAGGGGAATATTTGACGGGGATACTAATTACAGGAAGAGGAAAAGAAACAGCCTAAACACTTGGACAAGAGGAGTTCTAAGAAAGTCCCGGAATGAAAGGGGATAGTTAAGACATATGACCTCGACTCCGTTTTCCAGGAGACGAAGATCGAAGTGAAGATGAAAAGGAACATGGGAGAGGGTAGGATTATTGAACAAGGGGAACTAATAAGCAACAACAAGGCTTTTACATGGGTGCACCAGGAGCCATACCACCCATGGCATTCAGACGGGCAGCCAGTTGGGGATACTTCTCTTGAACCTCTAACTGGGTGCGGGTAGCCTCGGCGTAGGAGATGGCGTTGATTATCTCAGCCTCAGTGCGAGCAAGCTCAGCTGCCCGTTCAAAGTACTTCAAGGCCTGTGAGACCTTGCCTTGCTGCAAGAGCAGCTGAGCCATGGTGCCGACGGCAATATCACACTCGGGATCGACTGGAGAAGGGTAATTAGTTTTATGAATTGCAGCTTACATATTATAGACAAAAACTTACTAATGAGAGCCTTCTGACACAAATTCTCGGCCTCTTGGAAGTCATGCTTGAACTGGAACAGGGCAAGAGCTTTGTTGATCAGCGGCAAGACATTGATGCCCATGGGCTTGCTAGCCTTCTCCATCTCAACAGCCTTGTCAAACTTCTCAATGGCCTCGGCATAGTTCTGCTGGTCGAGCAGAAGCTCACCGTAGTAGTTGTACACATCGGGCACATCCTCAAAGTTCTTGACTGATCGGCGGAAAGTGGCCATTGCTGACGCAACTGATCCCATCTTGTACTGAGTTACACCAAGTTGAATGTGAGAGAAGATGAATGATCGGTCAAGATCGATGGACTTTTGATAGTCCTTGGCGGCCTCGGCGAACTCGCCGAGGATGAAGTGAAGCTGTGCGCGGTGGTAGTAAATATCAGGGTCATCCTTGTCATTGGTAATGGCAAGCTCAAAGTCATCAGCGGCGGCGTCCTTGTTGCCTAATGATAAACAGTCAATAAAATTGTCAAGAAAGGGATTGAATTTGAGTCTTACCAAGCTCAAGATGCAAGCTAGCACGCTTGATGTAGCTCTGAACAAGGGATGGTTGGATCTCAATACTCTTGTTGAGGTCCTCAAGCGCGCTAGTGGCATTGCCAGCAAGGTATGTGAAGGTGGCCCGCATGTTCAGAGCCAGAGCCTCGAACTCGTCAAGGTCACCGGCTTCAAGAGACTTCTCGAATGAAGCGGCAGCCTCTTCGTAGCCTTCGCCAGTCTTCAGATCCATAGCAATCAGACCCTTGCGCAAAAGACCTTTACCTGAGTCCTCGCTCAGCTCAACAGACTCCTCCAGTCCCTCGGGCAAAGGACGGGGACGGAAGCTTTGCAGGTAATTCGAAACAAAGGTAGCACTGGGTAGCTTCTTGTTCCGGGACTCCAGGATAGCTTTGCTCTTCAGTTCGGCGATCTTCTTCAGGAGACGCTCGAGGGAGGTGCGGCTGACGTCGTTGGAGAAACCGTCGATAATGCAGCTGGCAGTGAAGTCGAGAAGAGCCTCGCTGAATTTGCCGAGGTGCTCGTATGCGATAGCTCGGCGATTGAGAGCCTTGACGTATTCACTGTCCATTGCCAGTGCGGCGGTGGTGTCCTCAACAACCTTCTCCCATTCCGACAAAACGTTATAGCAAGCGGCGCGATTCGAGTAGAAAACGGGGTCGGGCTTGCAGATAATGGCCCTGCCATACAGATCAATGGCCTTGTTGTAGTCTTTGGAGCCGTAAGCCTTGTTACCGGCCAACTTTAGCTTGGAGGCATACTCCTTGCGAGTCTAATATGATGTTGTTAGTAACTTCCGCCACGAACAGACTGTTTCATTGGGGAACACACTTCTTCAGACAACTGTGGCACAGTTGTCTCATCGACCTCTGGGATATCCTCAGATGGCTCCTCTACGGCCTTCTTAGGAGTAGACTCTGTAGGATTAACGTTAGTCACGACTCAGTCATCATATGATGCTAACGATCACGAACCATCCTGCACTGAAGCGGCCTTCTTTTTTTCCTCCTCAGCCTTCTTCTTTTCTTTTCGTCGCTGACTCTTGCTCTTTTTGGGTGTAGAAGGCTTGCTAGAGGCAGGCTTGCTGGAATCGTTCAGGTAGTAGACAACACCGGCGCTGGTCACAACAACGGCGACACCGGCAATGGTGTAGACGAGGGCCTTGTTTTCAGAAGCCCAGCCGGTAATGCGATCCCAGACTGATGCTGTCGATGAAGTGGAAAGTTTTGTAGTATCCAGAACTACATTCTGGATAGGTGTGCGTAATGGTGACTCGCTCGACATGATGATGAAATCGGACGCAGGTGGCCGATGATATTACAGTCCTGATTCTGCGCTAGCTTGTAAAATCAGTATCGGATGAAGAAAATCAATATAATCGTAGGAAGGTATGATGGGGGAACCAACCGGTCCTTTACGCCAGAAGCGGTAAGTGAAATATAGGGAGAAATGATGGAAGCTTAGGAGGAAAAGTCAAGAGTTCGATGATCCAGCACCGGCCAATCACGCACGCGTCAGTTAACTCTGCCGCAGGTCTCCACCTTAATTTTACCATTACACACACACACACATCTGGAATGCTTGAAGGAAGTCAAAGAAGAGGTCGAGATTAACTGATATTCCAATTGAGGCTTCTACTTTGATCATCTGTTCCATCATCACTGTCTGGGTTTCAAAGCGCGCGACAAAGCTACCCAACTGAAGTGACGATACGAGTAACGAGCCATTGAATGTCCCTAATAATGTCCGTTCCATTATCGGAAGATCGGCAGTCGTTTGAGATTATTTCATCGCTACGCTACGATCCTGGCCTTCCGAGGGTAGCCACAGTCTATTTCAGTGGCTACCCAGAACCGCTGTCCTCACCCTACTACCTTTTGACCCACCATCGTGATCGACTCATAGCTGCTGCGCATTACTTTCAATGGGATAAAGCATTAAAATGGCTACAGCAGGATTCAAGCAGCTTCGAGCGCTTCCTTGATGGGTCAATTCTGGACAGAGATAAGCCGTGGCGGTTGAGAGTTGCTGTGGACTCCAACGGCAAGGGCTCAATCGACGTAAACCCAACTGCTGCAATTGATCCTAAGAATTTATTAATCCCCGCTACTCGTGCAAGTATAGAAACACCGCCATGGCGGGTGTACGTTGATACAACGTCCATTATACCTTCTGGCTTCACCACACACAAAACTACTGCCCGGGATGACTATAAAGCTGCTCGATTACGCGTGGGGATAATGTCCCTGGCTGAAACGTCTGAAGTTCTGATCGTTAATCCCGAAGGAGAGATCGCCGAAGGGAGTATCACTACTCCATATTTTCGACCACGCGCTGGCGAACATACAATTAATTCCGAACAATGTTGGATTACGCCTCCACTGAGATGTGGCGGCAATGCAGGCACAACTAGAAGATATGCATTGACTCAAGGATTCTGTGTGGAAAATGCCATTACAAGGGCCGAGCTTGTGGATGGCGAAGAGTGTTGGCTTAGCAACGGCGTCCGTGGATTCTTTCGCGGTATCATTATCTTAAAGTCATGACCAATCCCAGGCCACGATCTGAAACATATACAAAACAGTCATAGCTTCACACCAGAGGTTTCGCGATCTCCTATCTTTTTAGCACCACTATTCACGTATAAGACAGAAAAGTGCAATGCCATCAATTCGTGATTAAGAACGCAAGCTATGAACAATGTCAATATTGAAATTTTCATTTTCCAAGATTACTATTTCTTTTCTTTCTCAGCCACAGCTGGGTTGGGGTTTCCCTTCCACTCGAGAGGACGTGGGCGCATGTACTCGGCCACAATCTCGTCAGTGACCTGAGCCCGACGCTCCTGGAAACCCTTGACATATTCCTGCAGCTCAGCGATGCAACGCTGCTTCAGCTCGCCGGTCATCATTTCGCCCTTCGTGTAGGCAACACGGATACGCTCAAGCTCTTCATCATCCTCAAGGAAGAAGGTCAAGTACTGGAAGGGCACGTCGACCTTGGGGTTACCACCCAACTCGCGTTGAAGCTCGGCGGTTTCTTGGCCACCCGAGAAGGCGTGCTTGTTAATCTTGTTCTTGATCTTGTTGGGAGTATCGCTCATGAAAATAGCAGAGGAATCGATACTAGCGGACATCTTGGAGCCGGGTCCCTGGAGAGCAGGGAGGAAAATTGAGTGAATGAGTGAGGGCTTCTTATACTTCATTTTCTCGGCGTGTTCACGGCATTGTCGGAAGTAAGGATCTTGGTCGATAGCACAAGGGATCAAACAAGGAATCGAGGACACCTTCTTCCTGTCAGTGCCGAAGATTTGGGGGAAACTGGTCGCAAATGCAGTGGCAGATTGAGTGGCGCAAAAGTGGAACTCGCCGATATTGTTGCTGTCATTGAAGCCAAATGTACCCCGAACCTGGTTGATGGTGATACGCTTGGCCAGTCTGCAGATGTTCTCGTAGAAGGCACCTCCAACAAAGTCGAAGTCGCTGAAAATGAACGTCTTCTTCATGTCAAAGCCAACAGCAATGATATCCTTGGCATTAAGTTTGGTGTAGCGCTTGACGTCGTCGATCTCAATCTTCGCAGAGTGCATGTATTTCTCGTCATCGGTCATCATGATCACCAGGGGTACATCAAAAACATCCTGCAACCATCTTTACAGGTAAAAATGCGGTTAGCATTGCAATTGACGTGTAGAGCTTTGATGTTTACATACTTGGTGAATTCGAATGGAACTGTGTGTCCCACGTGCATACTATCACTACTCGGGCCACGACCAGTGTAGAGGTAGAACGGTTGGCCCTTCTCATGCCGGTCCAGGATCTTGTTCAGTTCACGGTGGCTGAACACAATGCTCCGGCGCATGAAACGATGTGGGCGGTGGCCAGTCACTTTCTCGAAGCGTTCGAGGACATCGGATGTGAGAGGAGTGGCTCCAAATTCTCGGACCAGTTTGTCGTAGTCTACAGGCAGCAATTTGCCTGTCTCATCCACACCACCAGAAACATCAAAAGGAGTGACAATCTGGCCAGTGACCTTTGTCTCAGGAACATTTTCAGTAAGGCTGAGGGCGTCGATCGCTGGGGGTTGGGCTGATTGGTCCGCCATGGTAGGCGATGTACGAGAGCTGTTTAGGATTGAGGTCAGTCACGGAGAAAAATCAACAAGTGGCAAGAATAGTTATAGCATACTTTGTCGTGGGGTTGACTCAAGACAATGGGAATTTCTCGACTCTGCCCCTCTTGAATGACCCAATGAGTCATGATTGGTTAAGATATGTAATATCACGTGATATTGCTTCCCCGCGAATAAAGTTCACCATTTGGCTCAGTTCGGCCTAAAGTCGGATCATGCATCACAATATTCTTTGCCATATTACCATACATGGCTTATGTTCATGTAGCTGATGTAAACATGTCAGCTGTCACGGTGCTAGAGGACATCCTACAAGGTTGACGTGCCAAGTCTCATGTGATATTATGTATGTAAAAGTGGCGCCCGTTTCTCCTGCATTTTTTCAACCATATGTTCAAGAACTCGACATCTTTCTTGGATCAATTGAGCATGATGAGTAAGATATTTGAAACCTCTTTGAATCTTTGGTGTAAGATCTTGTAGAGGAATATGTTTAGTAATCTTCTGTTGGCTTCTTTCAAGTTGTGTTAACGTCTTTGGCGGAGTATATTTGTAACGGCGTGGGTTGCAAGAAGGCT
The DNA here is from genome assembly GCF_028828555.1 of Penicillium taxi. Lineage (NCBI taxonomy): Eukaryota > Fungi > Ascomycota > Eurotiomycetes > Eurotiales > Aspergillaceae > Penicillium > Penicillium taxi. The sequence goes on along the minus strand of NW_026643207.1, from coordinate 3,428,585 downwards.
GAGAGAGGCAATGGACTCTCTACATAAGCTGGCTGAACCAGCTGTCAGGGAAGCAGGGGTTCCCCGGATAAGCTAGTTAGAGATTTGCCACTTCCTGATGTATTTAACTCTCTGAGGTCTTTGGACTCTTGAAGGAGTTCAAGAGTTGTTCTTGTCCCCAATTTACCCTAGTGGAATTGAGCCCTATGGGATACCACACCCACACCTCCATCCTCTGGTAGCCTTCTCATAATAGTTCTTCTCTTGTTTACGGTAGCCCAACCGCATTGGACTCTAACCCTTACGGATTCAGTCTAAGAATTGAGGAAAATTCTTCAATCGCCATGGTAGCTCTTCGGTATTGCCTTCAATTATGACGGTGTGTCCTTTTCGACTTTTCGTCACCACATATTAGTTCGCAATTTCTTTAAAATTGAAAAAATTAGAGAAGATTCCTATATCATGAGTACGTAGGTATAATTATTGTTAGTTAACTAGTCGTATTAAATAACATTGCTTACATCATCTAGTATCCTCCGTTTATATGAGCAGATATCTTGTCATAATCTTCGAAATCACAGCCCCAAATGATGATGCTGGTATGAACTCCTCGACGGAAGTAAGACATATTGAGGAAATGCTGATTTATAGTCCTAACTTGGTGAAAGTATGATGGGATGTTTTTCCTAGTAAGTGAATGCGGGATTTCGGATGGCATTGGTTGAATTGTATGGAATGAATTACCGATTTATCCAAAAGGAATCAGTTTCGTAATGAAAAGTATCAGTGAAGCCGAAATACTACCGTGTTGATACTGGACATTCCGGGCTTATATTGGTTTATGCTCTACAGGATGGATCGAAGTCAGGTTCACCACAAACTTGCTCGCGAAATGCTAACAGCGATCAGAAAGTTTATGAAATATCGATATGGCAGACCTGGATCGTCTTTATTGATAACATGTCAAGGTAAGAAAGGGAGGGGTCTTGGTGTTAAGGCAGCTGCTTTCAGTTTCTGATTGTTCAAATATGTATGCCAATTACACGGGAATTGCTGGGGAGAAAACAGCAGACGAAGCGAGATCCATATGGCCATTCCCGGTTAAGGCAGGAATATGATCTCAGCATTCTGTTATGCTGGATGATTTAGATATGAATAGAATTCTGCAGACTTTCATAATATGTTCCACATTCACTGTAGATCTAGAGGACCAGCCGGCTAGAGCCATGGCAAACAAGACAATCCGGGACCTATCTTTTTAACAAATTTGCCGAGCTGATCCTAGAGGGCCAGTGGACAGCAGCCGAAATCCAGAGCTTCCTCCTGAATCTCAAGAATGACCCCGATATGGCTGTTAGAAAAGCTGCTGAGTGGGTCAAAGACAATATCACACTTGACTTACGCGAAAGTTTTGATAGCGCGCTAAAACTGCACTTTCAGCAGTTAAATATCAAAAATAAAGAATCAAAAAGCCACATCAATAGGCGTTGGGAGAAGGATATTACGGCCAAAGACCGGGGAATTATCTACACTGTACTTTAATGAGATAAGAATGGAGATTTTAGGCTTCTACTATAGATAGTTGAGACAAAAAGATACAACATTAGACCGGATTTTTTTTTTACAAAGAAAAACATGCTTTCCGAAGCCTCCCGATAGTGACAGATTGGTTACCCTCAACCATCTCATGGAGCAAGTAGCTCATTCTCACAAGCAGAATACGTATGAGGCTGTCTGAGATCACCGATTCATCCCATCGCAGATGCAAAGTCACCCCATTTGGAGAGATAAAGCCTTGCAACGCAAATGCATGCAACCCATCCAAATCCATCGAGCTATCGATTGGATACATCGGGATATCTCTTTCTGATTTGGCCTCTGGTCCACTGGCGCTCTGGATGACCAGCAAATTATGGAAGTCCAAGAGCTGGGGATTTTCAGGTATCAAGGAGGAGATCTTATCTATCCCAGCTCCTGTGTGTGGCATCATCTCTACCAATTGAGCTTGAATTTCAGACAAAAATCCGCGAACAGTTGAGTGCAATCGCTCTCGTATCCTGATGCGTACAGGAACCAAAGTGATTGTTGGACCCACAAAGCGATCGACCTTATGTGTGGCGGCGGTGCGCCCGCTAAGGAGGTTCCGGTAGGTCACATCACGTGTGCGGGTGAAGGATGCTAAAGCGATTCCCCAAGCAGCATGAATCATGGTTGCCATGGTTATTGGCTGCGCTTCGGATCGCTTCAAACTCAAGGCCAGACTATGTGTCCGCTGCGGGCGGGGAATGTAGTCCGGAGAAGGATAGTGGGGGAAGATACTCGCCTCAGCTCCTTTCAGATATCTTCTCCAATATGCATCCTGCATAGAAGATTGCTGGCCGTTTAGAAAGCCAACATACTCACGCAAGGCAACCGGCTGATGTGTGATTTTGTCACCATGGTAGACTTCAGTAAGAGCCTGTCGAATGTGGGCCATGTTTACCCCATCGAAAATAACATGGTGAATCGACCAAACGAGGTATCTCTCGTTTTGCTCTTTAGAACCAACTTGAGCTAGTAAAATTTCGTTCATGGAGGCACCAAGTTGAGTCATGGAAGGCAAGACACTCTTCATGTACACTTGAAGATCTTCCAAGGTCGCGAAACGAATCGTTCGAGGGCTCGTAGCGTTAAAACAGATAGCTTGCAACAAACCCCAGCCCTCAGGCTGCACAAATCTGGTGCGTAAATTTGGGAAAGAGAGGCACACTTGCTGCCAAGCTCGCTTGAACTTTGAGGTGTCAAACTCAGCTGCGATCTGATACCGAGTCTGCAGGATAGAAGAACCTGGAGATCGCAATGAAGCCGAAAAAGTCCAGTCCTGGTATGAGGTTACTGGGGATATGTCTTCTAGGTCATTGATGCCATAACCGCACTGTTGTTTGACTTGTTCATTGACGCCAAGCAGGCCTTCCCTTCCTCCAACCAGAGACCAGGGGTGTACATCCTGAATAGTTTCAGATTCAATGATGTCCGAGATCGCAGCCATCTGTTGGAAGATAGGGTTTTGTAGTGCAGAGGCGACGGAAATTTGCAGATTGGCAGCTCGTGCGGCAGCGACTAGGCGCATGGCCTTGATGGAATCACCGCCGAGCAGAAAGAAGTTATCAGAGACGGTGATGTCTGTGCGGCCTAGGACTTGCATCCAACATTCCATGAGGATTTTTTCAACGGGGGAGAGTCCTGATAGGAGTGCAAAGGATGAACAGTCAAGTTTTGAGTCAACTTGAAGAGAAGGTGTGGAAGAAGATGCATAATTCCAGGCTATCCTTTCCAAGTCCCCCGGAATTTCAAATGGCTCTTCATCTGTGGAAACAGGAATATAAAGAGCCGGGATCATGTGGTTGGGAAGATACTTTCCAATCTGTGATTGAATCTCTGCCACATACTGTGTGAAGACCTTAAAATCATCCGTGGCAACGAAAGCAGCGAGGACAGAATATGTAGCTTTGTCATCTGGTCGAATAGGATAGACATAGGACTGAATGTTATGATGCCAGGAACTCGCTGCCATCTGATCTTCGATTTCTGCAACATCGACACTTTGGCCAAGGTATTCGACCAATCGGCCTTTGTGAGCAGAATGATTCTTACACATCAAGAACTGGCTGTGAGGAGAAATTTCGGCGATAGTTTTATCCTTTCCATCACTCAAAATCTGAGACAGAATAGTTAGAAATCGACTCATCAACTCAGCTACTCTATCTTCACCCAGGATTCGATTGTCGTAGTTCATCCACACATCCACGGTGGAAGCTTTGACGAGACAGTTGACAACCAAACCGTGTGCAGAGACAGTGTCAAGATTACTTGGATCCATCCACTTCAAAGTCCTATCAAGGGACCCTGCGACCTTTTCTCGGGGTAGTTGAACGACTAGAGAATTCTGAAATTTGCAATATGGCCGGAGAAGACCGTTCTCAATGTCTCCAATTCGACGAAGGCCTGACTGCTCATAGGACATCATACGTACTGACTGTATATGCATGAGTTCTAGAAGATGTTTCACGGAGAAAGACTGGCGGACACAAATTCGAATAGGCACTGTTGTGACAGTTGGGCCCACCACATCAGGACATTCATTACGGCCACTCAGATTGACACCAAATAGGACATCTTCCTGTTGAGTTACCTCACTTATAGTGATTGCCCATGCAGCGCGAATCATCAGAGGCACGCCATATCGAGATGTAGAGGTTAAAGAGATGCTCACTTGACCAGATCGTCTGGAGTTTGTGTCGGGTCGGAACTGAGAATAAGGCAGGATTGGATATTCTAGAACAGGGCCATGGTCAAGCTCCTCTTTCCAGAAACCTTCCATTCCTTCAGGTGCGACGGATAAAGACTGCACAAAGCTGGTGTATGGCTCGGCTATAGGCACTGCAGCATCGCATGAGTATACTTCAAATACTTCTGCAAATAGTCGAGCACTTGTCCATCCATCAGTTAAAGCATGACTCACTGTCCAGATCAAAGTTCGAGAGCTGGATTCATCTGAAATGTAGATGTGGAATTGACAGAGAGCTTGGTTTGGAAGAAGAAGAGTTGATTTTATCTTTTGGCGAGCGTCCTTTGATTCCACCTTCTGCGTTTTCCAGTGGAAATCTTCCTTTAAAACGACTTGAGAAAGTCCAGTTGCGGTATGATAGAAGCGAGTTCGGAGAATTTGATGGGTCTTCACAACCCGTCTCCAAGACTCTTCCAGTCGTTCAAGGTTAACTTCGTTCGGAATACAAAATGTATACTGCATAATGTAAGCCCCGCGATTGGTTGATGCGAGTGCTAGGAAGTTTTCTTGAATGGCGCTAGCTGGATAGATAGCCTCGATTGCATTCGTATCAATCTTCCAATCTTTGGCGACCAGAGACTTCAACTTGGATGAAGTTTGTAATGCTATCTTTGGAGTTGATTCCAGACATGAAATGGCAAGTAACATATCAGACAGAACAGGATATCTGAAAATGTCTTTCACGTTCAAATTCCAGGATACCTTGCGAGCAAAGGAAGCCAGACGCATCGCTAACAATGAGTTTCCACCGAGCAAAAAGAAGTCAGAAGTTGAATTGAATGTTTCTGTGGGCAGCTGAAGAGTCTCTGCCCACATCTTCCTCAGAAGGCAGTCTCTTTCTTTCAAATCCGCAGACTCAAGAAGAACAGAAGGGTCCTGGATGGTTAGATGTGGAGCTTGCTGTTGTATTTTGGATGAATTAAAAAACATATCAATGGCGAGTTTGCGTAAAGCCTTGCGATCGGTCTTTCCCGTTGGGCCCATAGGAATCTCATCCAACTGAAGAATGCGCGAGGGGATGAATGCTGGTGGTAAAACGTTGAAAAGTCCATCCTGAACCTCACGCTTCAGCTGATCGAACGAAATTTGGCTCTTGAGTGGGCTATCTAGTTGAATGAAAGCAATGAGGATCTTGCCTCGTCCCGATGGATTCACGGCGTCAACTACGCCACGAGAAGCACCTGGTAATACCGACTGAAGTTGAGTCTCTACTTCACCTAGCTCAATTCGCTGGCCATTTATTTTCACCTGGTCATCGTCACGACCTTTGCAAGTCAACAGTCCATGCGAGCCAGTAAATGCCATATCGCCTGTACGATAGAAGCGCCGTAAAGGAGCCCATGTGAGCCCCTGAAGGAACGAATGGTCGGTCTGATTTGCGTTTCGTAGGTATCCACGGCTGACATTAGGTCCTTCAATCAAAATCTCGCCAATCATTCCCATTGGCATTCGACGATGTGGATTGCTGGGATCAACAATAAAACAGCGGCTAGCTCCGGCGTGTCCGATGACTCCAGAGGTCCAATTAGGATCCGCACAGCTGATAACGCTAGACTGAACTGTGCATTCAGCGGGGCCATAGTTATTCCACACTTCCACATGAGGTTCCCACCGGTCAACACAGGCTTGAGTTAGGGGTTCACCTCCGAGGAAGAGCTTCTGGACTGTCGGAAAATCTTCGGGGAAGAGTTGATCAACAATAGATGGGGTGAACTTGGCGTGAGTTACTCCCATGCGAGTCATGGCACCGGAGATGTCGTTCATACGTTCATCTTCGGACAAGACACAGAGACACCCACCGTTTGATAAAGTGTAAAAGATATCATGAATGGAGCCGTCGAATGCATACGACAGAAACTGCGAATGTCGGACTCCAGGTTGATTCAGTCCCATCATTTCTGCGCCAAAATACTTACAAGAGCTGCAAATATTGCGATGCTCAACCACTACACCTTTTGGAACACCAGTAGTGCCTGAGGTAAAGATAACATAGGCTGCATCATGAGGCTGGGGCCTTATATTATCTACTTGGGGTTTTTTTCTGATCTCTGCAACAGACTGCTCATCTACAGCAATGACGCGGGCAACTAGGGGGTCCAGAATGTTGCTCAGTAAAGGAGAACATAGCCCGACTATCGGTCTATCAGCAGTGTCAGGTCTGAGCTGTGCCACTATAGACTCAATTCGTGCCAGGGGCATGTCGGATGGCAGAGTAGTAAATGCTCCTCCAGCCTTGAGGACTGCGAGTTGAGCCACATGAGTATAGGCTGATTTATCAAAGAGCAAGGGAACCAATGTACCAGGCCGAACACCTGCATCCATCAAATGCGAACCTAACTGAGTTGATAGATGGTTCAGCTCCCAGTAAGATAGATCTGCATCCCACGCACAAATAGCCGGTGCATTAGGTCTGGAGTCGGCAAATGAGGCAATGACCTCATGAAGAAGCATTGACACGGATGGTTTAAGGGCTGGATCGTTTGATTCCGCGTTCAGCTTGTCAGCATGACTAAAATACTCCAGGTCTCTGACAGTCCCGGAGCTGCAATCACAGTGAACCAACTGATGAGCAATGAGTTCCATCTGGGACAGGAGTCGAGAAGGAAGTCCAGCATCGATAGCAGCTGAGCATAGCCTGGGGTCAACCCAGATGGAGACCTTTTGAAGTTCATGGCACACAATAATATGACACGCTTGAAGCTGTGCCAGTACTCGTGACATGTTGACTACCGGCTGCATAGTTGTGATCAAGGCGGTCCGGAAGCTAGTAGTTCCAAGACTACTAAGATGGCGCTCAGCGAGTGGGAACGAATGAATACTGTCTTCTATAAGGCAAATGCCGAAGTTAGAAAGATTCATTGCTTCTTGGACAATGGCTCGTAACGGCGTTTCCATTGAAACGGACAAGGTCTTCGAGATGATAGATTTGGCCTGAGGCATACTGATTTTCCAGGCTTCAATATTCAGTCTATCTGCCTGGAAATATCGAGCTAGCAGTAAGAACCATGCTGCTCGAACCGTCTCGCATCCAAGCAACTCAGGTCGAAAAGTTGCGCCAACGGCTTCATGGATGAAGAAAGGTTTGGCGAAGGATTGGTCAAGATTCTGTCTCGATACAAGAGGGCTTGTCTGAATAGGTTCCTGAATAAAAGGCATTCTGGTATTGAGGTATCGAGTGTCTTGAGACTTGTGTGGATTTGATTCTGATTGATGGCTGTACAGTGCTATCCTACAGCTTCATTATCTGATTTATATACTGAAATAACCATGATGAGAATTGATTCGGCCTTGAATATCGAAAATTCCCCTCGTATCATGCCAGTCGGACGGTATGGAGGATGGAGTTTTCTGCAGCCTTCCTAGGTCGAATCCAACTCCATGTCCGAATCATTCATGGTTGCTGGAGCCCTTTTCTCCTTCTACTCTAAGTAAGATGACGTCAGAAGAAACTTTTTATCCTTTCATAATCTATTAAACACAACTTTAGGTGCAAAGATGTGGGTAGGGCCGCATCTGCAGAACTGGATCGGAGTCGGCATCGGCATAGGGCTAGGACTTTCTTTAGTAGTCTGAACCCCACTTTTTCATTAATTCATGGAGTATATAATACAACTAATCCAAGTATACTTCAATCAATTTTCAAATAATATCCAAGAGTCGATTAAACAATATCCAACTGTGCAAATCTATATTATCGATTCTCCACACCAAACACACATTCAAAATGGCACAGATAACGACAAAGGCCAAAGGTTCTCCCAATACATCCTGTGATGAAAAAGATAGTCCTTTCAAGGATAGTTCGGAGATTATTAAGTCAGGTATCTCTGTACGCCTGGTCGCAGTCTTCGTAGGAATTGGCCTGGCTATTTTTCTGGGTGCTCTAGACATGAACATCGTGGCTACGGCAGTCCCCTCAATCACGAATGAGTTTCATTCATCTGATGACTCTGGTTGGTATGGATCAGCATAGTAAGTATCAAAATTACTTTTTATATATTACTATAACCAACATCTTTCTCTAGTCTCTTGGCGCTTTCCAGTTTACAACTGTCCTGGGGCCGCCTATACAAGACCTTCCCTGCCAAGTGGACGTTCCTAAGCTCTCTCATAACATTTGAGATTGGATCCCTGCTGTGTGGAGTAGCGCATACTTCAGCTGTCTTCATTGTTGGTCGTGCTGTAGCGGGTATGGGAATTGCGGGAACGTTCTCAGGGGCAATGATGTATGCCTTCCTTCATTTTGACCATACTAGATGAGGTGACTGACTAGGTCTTGATAGCATTGCCTCCTATACAATTCCTCTCCGGTATCGTCCCATCATGAACAGTCTCTTTGCTGTAATCATGGGGTCTACTCGGGCCCTGGGACCTGTTATCGGGGGTGCATTCACTTCTACAGTGGGCTGGCGCTGGTGCTTCTACATTAATCTGCCATGTGGTGTTGTTTGCGGCCTTCTCATTGCACTTGGTGCCTCGCTTAAACAGGTCACTGTTTCATCGAAAGAATCATGGATCACTAAGCTCCGTTCATTTGACTGGATTGGCCTACTTCTTTGGGTACCATTCGCCGTCTGCATTCTGCTTGTTCTGCAATTTGGTGGCGTCACATATACATGGAAAAGTCCACAACTTATCGCTCTATATATTCTCTCGGTGGTGTTTCTTCTTTCATTTATCTACAGTCAAATCCGCCTCGGAGAGAAGGCCACCGTGCCTCCACGTTTAATGAAACAACGTAGCATGATCTGGGGCTCTATCTACGAGTTTTTGATTGGTGGTCTGAGTCAGCTTGTTCAATACTTTGTACGCTCCCTCCCTTACCTCAAAGTACCGCGAACTAACGTTTATTATCAGTTGCCTATATTCTTCCAAACAGTCAAAGGAGATTCCGCCCTCCATTCTGGCACTTCAACTTTACCACTGCTGATTTCATACACCCTGTCACTTATATTTACTGGTATTGCTGTATCGGTGATAGGGAAATACGCCCCGTTCATGCATATCGGTAGTGCTATTGCATCGGTTGGTCTAGGTCTTCTTAGCACTCTTACTGCATCCACGGACCTCGGCCGATCAATCGGATCCCAGATCCTCTGTGGTGTAGGTATTGGCCTTGCACTGGACGGTCCACAGCTAGCGGCCCAGACTGTCTTTGAACAGACAGATGTTCCTATTGCTCTCACAGTAGTCACAACTCTAATGAACTTTGGTGGTGCCATTTTCGTTGCCGTGGGGAGCAGCATTCTCAACAATCGAGCTAGGATTCTCCTGGCATCTAGTGGATTAAATGTGAGCGCGGCGCTGGCCGCAGGCACAGGCCTTACTGATTTGGTCAGCTCACTACCAGAGAGCGAGAAGAATGTAGCCATTGATGCCCTTCAAATTGTTATTTCCAACGTTTTTGAATGTGGTATCGCGATTGCTGTGCTCTCGTTTGTTGTTTCGTTCGGGGTCGAGTGGCGCTCGGTAAAGAGCAAAAAGGGCCCTACGAAGTCAGATGAGGAGGTTGGAGAAAAGGAAGAGATGAAATGAACTTTGGAAGGCTCATATGCAAAAAATTCGAGTTTATGGAAATAAGAGACTTTAGACTTATTCTATATTTGATTCTTCATTTTTGAGTGTAGTCATTGAGCCTGTACTCTAGGCTTCATAAATCAAACTTATCAATACCAAAGCCTAGGTAAAGTTAGGAGGATTTAATATGGCCAAATAAAATTCAACATATGGATCATAATCAAAGACTTCCTCGATCACACCAGTAAGTCTCACAATAAGCCTCAACCTACATACGGACTCCGTAGGACTCCGTTGGGCCATCATATTTGTATCCTTACACAACCACCAACCTTTAGTTAGTCTTAGGCAAAATTCTGGAAAGAGCAAGATCAGCAGGGCTTTTCTGCAGACCTGTCTAAATTCTTCAGATAATGCAATTAGATAGTCCGTACCCACTAGTTCCACCGGGTCCTGTCAAAACTCGTAGCAAATTACCGAGGATGGAAGTAATGTGATTTGTCAGGCTATAATATTCGAACGAATCGAAAAACAGAAGATGGTTGAAGGGCCCATTCAAATGGACCAAAATACTAGGATTATGGCAAAATTTCTGACGGGTCTGACGGGTCTGTGTCACGACTGGATAAGGACGAGCCTGTCCGGGGTTCTAAAATAGCTTCTTCTTCCTTCGAGCTTCATTATAGAGCTCCGAATCGAAGGACTAAAAATCTCCTTTAGGGGCCTGGACATCGCTGCTTAGACTCAGCCTGAGGTATTGGTTCCACAAGGTAATAGATATTTTCTTCTACTAAGGATCCGACTTCGGCTCAAGGTCGGAGGAGGAAGTTGAGAGTCGAATACCGAACTCCCTAGTGAGGCTGATTGGAAATTAGAACTCATGACTGAAGAAGAAGCCGAGTTCCAGAAGCTGTGTCGCGGTAGGAAGTTCGTATGAAATACGATCCTTCTGAGGTTTGACACGGGACGAGTGGAGAAGGAGAAGGAGAGAATCAGATGTGTCTTACCAGAACAGAAGTACGAGGGGAATTCGAAGTGAATCAAAGAACAACCGTAGAAGAGGATATAAAAAGAAACTGGACTGTCTCTAAAAGCCAGCGATTAACTTGGTTAATTACTACGTCCTATATTTGGATATCACTTCTTTCACTCTGATAGATATTTCGTTCCTGCCATTAAAGGAGATCTTTACAGTCTGACCGGGATGCCGAGATCTTTTTGTCAGATAGACTAGAATCGGCTGGCCAATCATTCCAAAGCCACAAATGAATGAAAATTACTAAACTAGGGATGAAGTTCGCCTAAAATAGTAATACAAAGTGGGTAGTGCAAGCGTTACAACCAGGCCAATTCAGACCAACTAGGGCCAATTGAGCCTAAACCACCAGAGGCTTACTATCTAATAAAATGCACTAAACTAAATACAGAACCGGGCCTTTGACAGCAGAGACTAATCAGTGGGCCCCATAACTACACCTCTTGCAACCCACCACATTCATTATCATTCGATTAATGCTATTTGGAATCGTAAAACTAGTCAAACTCACTTTCCCGATACACCTATACTCTATTCTGATAGATAAAAATAGACAGAGCGCCGGCGAGGATATAGATAACCACAATCATGCGCTCCTTCACGATCTTTGATAGTTATTGCAGTAGAGGGCTATACATTAAAGCAGATAAGAGATTGAGGGAATTGGATGGGTGCAGCTTATCTAGGTAATGGGAATTCAAATGCCGAAATGCTTAGAAATTGAAGTATAAAAATGAATTTATAAGCGTATGTTTTTCTTGCAATATAGAGTTCCAAGGAGGATTCAGTCCTAATTAATCCCCTTAACAAAAAAAAAAAAAAGCGAGCAGAGATGCCATACAAGTATCTTAAATCCTTCCAAAGTATCCATAGAACTTGACAATCTCCTATTATAGGATGGCTTCTTCAGCTAACATGAAAATATTAGTCATTGGAAACCAGCTTATAAAATGAACTGACCTCAAGAAACTGTCCAGGTGTACTAGGACTTGACACTGCGCTTATAACTTTGGTGAAACAGCTGGGTGACCTTTAAGATAGCATTAGATAGAGAAATCTGGGGCTTCTGGCTCTTGAAGCGCAAACCCTCATCGGCAGGGGGGCTTCGGTGGGCGGGAAGCGCAAGCATGTTCATTGTGAAGGCTTCCGGAGTTTTAATTTCGAATTAAAGTCACGATGAGAACGCGATATATGTCTCTGGAGTCTGCAGAATGTCAGACCTCAAGTTTCAGGATTCAACTGGATGGGAACACAGGGATTATTCGTGATGCATACTTTCTTATAGTGTAGGTGATTCCAAAATTGTTGATGATGAAGAATTAGCGACACCCCTTGAGCCTTTTTTATACTTATTGCATACCTATGGAGTTTTGTACAAATTCATCTTCTAGTCCTGCAACGCTGACTTTAGTTCGGCTTCCAAGGTTTGTAAGTGCGAGTCCGTCGGAGTCGGGGTTGGAATCGGGCTTGAGCTCGGGCTTACGTATTAGCATGAACATAATGTAATAACTGGGTAGAGAAAAATATTTATATTCGTTGATATCTCTAGATCTTATGTTACTGAATTTAACATTTCATTTTGGCTGAATAAAACACAATAGCAAGCCAAGTACCACTGCTTTACTTTCCAAGGTTCTACGAATTATTGAAGGAGAAATCACTGGTCAATCTGGCAAGTATTTTTTCTCTCCCTCATCATGATAGTCCTACTAAAAAAGATAGAAAACGAGGGCGATCGAGTCTGCTGAACGACTTTGCAGCCATAATAAAACTAATTGTCCGGCAGTGTCCGCCTCGTTGAACAATCTTTAATAAACTAGGCATACCCATCAGGCAAAATCGGTTCGAAGGTTGATACCCACCTGTTTACATCAATGCCTGAGATGGTCTTCTTGTCCCTTGATAATAGCTAGCTATGTACCATGATAGACAACGATGAATAACAATTTTTAGCATGTGGATCTGTCAACTTTGAGCTAAATAAGCAATTTTGTTCAGGCAAATGGGAACGGAGTATTCCAGTCTGGATATATGTATGTTTGTATTCCTAATCTGAAAACTAGCAGTGTTATCTTATGTGGGATCCTGTCAAATGAGTGGTGGGTTTGGGCGGTGGTTTAGGCTCGATTATGCCTAGTTGGCCTGATTTGGCCTGGTTTGTAGGGCTTGCATTACCCACTTTGTGTTACTATTTAGGCGAACTTCATCCCTAATTTAGTAATTCAGTTTCATTCATTTGTGGCAATTCAAATGATTGGCCAGCCGATTCTAGTCTATCTGACAGATCCGGACATCCCACCGGAACCCGGTGGGACCACCCCTATGGACCAAATCTACTCAGTACAAGATTTTCCATTGTTGATCTGTCTCTTCAATTAATCTAAGTTTTTCTCGCATACTTATCATATCTACAGTAGCAAGAGCCTCAGCAAATAATGCCTGTATCTCAATTTCGTCGTAAAAATGGACAGCAGTCATCATGTGAAACTTGTCGGAAATCAAAGCTGGCATGCGACCATGCCGTTCCACACTGTGGTCGCTGTGTGCGACTGAACCGGACAGATACATGTATCTACGTGGCCAATCCATTGACTGCATGTTCCCCAAAGAGTACAGCCGTGGAAAAGAGGCAGACCAAGTCAAAATATCGACGGGAAAATGTCATGTCGATGGCCCAATCACCTATTGTTCGGGAATTATCGACCCAAAAAGGGATGTTCACCACAGATACAGAAAGAATTCTTCTAGAGCCTTCCTCCAGCAAGCGAATGGAGTCACTCGACAGAACAACAAGCTGGGGAAAGATCTTCGACGAGTTCAACATAGATATTGAGTCGGAGGACATGCTAACGAGTCCGTCAAACGTCTTGTCCACGCCATGGAAAGACCAGAAGCTATTCGAAAATGCCACTATCGCCCTTACACAAATACCTTCACAAGAGCTTTGTGAAGGCCTCATAAACCATGCCGTCAAGTATCCAGATTTTGGATGCCATGATTATTATTTGCGTCTACTGCATGATGCTTGGTGGGATCAATTTGAAGGGTTTTTGGAGGTGAACCTCTGGTCGATGAGCTCAATAGAGCCAATTATCGAGCAGCTCTGGACCAATACTGTCAGTCGGGTCAACAAACGACTTTCGACGGACTCCGTAGAGTGGCTGAGCTCATGGGTGGGACCGAATACGACATGGGACTCCCTAGCACATCTTATATCAGCCTATGGTTCCGCCTATGCCAGCATGCTCCCTTCTAACCCTCTTTTAGCCCATTCCGACAAAAGCCAGGTTTGTAGAGACATTGGAAAAGGGGTTAAGGCATGTCTTTTCATCTGTGAGACAATGGATATAACCAGTGTGAATGTGGTTAACGCACATGCAAATATGGTTCTTCTTCAACAGTCTTATGACAGCAATGATTGTAAGTGCTTGTAGCCCAATATCATTCATAATACACTTCATTTTTAACTGACTAGTTGTTAATAGCAAAGCATAACTATACAAATGTTGGCCATCTTGTACGAAATGTCATCTATATGAGCATCAATCCTGGATCAACTTTCAAATGCTTCATTCAAACAGAACTAGAGCGCAAGGCCTTCCATCGTGCCACTATTTTGGACAATTCGGTTTCTACATCTTGTGGAAGGCTACCTCAGCTAACTCGGCGCTTTGATGAATGCCCCCTACCACTCGAACTGAGTGACGAGCAACTTTTATTATCTATAGATGAGCTAGATAATGCCATTGGCCTACTAGACTCTAATGGATGGGCGCCCGGTGAATCTTCCTATCCTGTCAGCTATCTTCGAGCTCTTTCAATGATGGGTAATCATCGAAGAGAGATCCTGGAGCTCACTATGGGCTCCGAAGATGAGCCTCCGGAGAATTTGCAAAAGTAATTACATACAGTGCCCTCTTGCTAAACTAGCTAGCTGACGAATGACTAGTGAAATCGTAAATCGTCTCAAAGAAACATACATAAGCCTACCCCAACGACTTCAATATAATCCAAGTCAGCATGCTCATCTCAAATCATTCGACTTTCTCAACGTTGTTTTTATCTATCTTGACTTACAGAAGAGCATTTTCCTCTTGTATAGGTTATCTTGCTCCATCCCACTTAGTCAAAACGAGTCTTTACTGTCGTCAGCAAAAGCCACAATCAATGTGATGACAATGCTCTACACACACCGCCATCGCCTCGAGGAAATGTCACTTTTCTTCCCTTGGGCTGTCATGTTTTACGGCACACCTGCAGCAGCTATCCTTGCTATTGAATTACTTCTGAGACAATACAGTCTCACCGGAACACCAAACAGTGGCAATTCACATCCACGCTCGGAAATTATCCAGGAACTGAGCGTGTTTATCAGTTGCCTAAAAAGCATGCCCTCTACGGAAGGAAATCACACACCTTGTCGTCGAGTGGCATCTACACTTCAGAAGATTCTGGATCAGGTCCTCGATTCTTCAACATTGATAAATTCCACTACTTCACGTGCTTCCCCTACCATGGCATCGTTTGTAACGAAATCGGACCCATCAACTGATTGGGATATTGATTGGAAAGTGTTTTTCACTGGTCCCTGTGATCCTGATTATACTCAGTGGTTGGATCCTAGTACGTGGATTGATAATTCTTGGCCTTTGGAGATAATTCAGGACGTGTGAATAAGCACGGAGATTAACTCAATAGTAGTTACTTAGATTAGTACCCCCCATCATCATCCATATTTCAGTCAACGCAATACTGCTCTAGTATCGTGTATGCCATCGGAATTTATGATTGAGAATCTCGGAGGGATTCTATGTACTACATGAGATCTACCTCAATAAGTCTTGTCAGTTTTAGTTACACCGAGAGTTAGTTTATATCTATTATTTCGCCAGTAATGGCAAAGATCTACCAAAGTAATCAAAGTGAGTCAAAGAGATCAAAAATTACTTGATATTTCCAATTTATGGTTTTGGTCGAGGAGTGCAAGATCAATAAAATCAATAAGAACGCCATTGACTACTAAAGGTTGAAAAAGAGAATATTACACCAATCAAATTACACTCGTGCACCACTTAGCTTGCAAAACCTACTAAAAAACCAAGCTCAACCATCTTCTGCGGAGAAATCCAATGCCATCGCTCATTATCTTTCTCAGGCTAACTTTTAAACTCGATCATCGAACAGTCCTGTCCATGACCAGGAAATGCAATCAAGCCATGGGCCTTCTGCCTTTGACTCTTCATATATGGTCGATGACACACAGCCAGACCTTTGGCAATTTGGAGTTGAAGAAAACTTTTCTGAAGTACAAACGGAAGTCAACACTGTGAAATCCGTATCACCAGACCCGCAGCCCCTAGTACCGAAATCACTCACACCCAGTCTAGAGACAATGTCTTTCTTGGAATCTACTAGCTGGCTTCCACAAACACAGCAGCGCCGAGTTTTTAGCAGTCCTGTTAATTATATCATGGATGGGAGTCAAGACGTTTCAGCCAATGAGCTCACTTATCCGAGTCCATTAAGTCCCTTTTTAGGAAAAACAACGATCACATCTCATCTTGCTACGTAATATTACACGATCAGCACAAGATAAGCCCTGGAGTACACATCATGCGTATCAATCTGAATCGAAACATCTGAAAAGATTCTCCACAATAGGTAGCCATATGTGGATTGCCCAGGTGGAGAGTTTTTCTATTCTTAGCTATACTGTAAATATGTTTGCTACTACTATTACTTCTTAATTTTACCCTAATTTAAGGGACGACCCGATTTCACCTGGCAGAATAGGATGGACTTATGAGTGTTCGAACATACGATTCAATGTTAAGAATCAAAACTAAGCCTGAAACTTTACCCCTGTCTTTGGTTCAGCTAGAGAATGTCGATGCCATGTAAGTAGATTCCCGATCCCGGACGCAGGCTGAGGACACTACATACATCATCTGGTCAAGGCAGATGATACCGAACATGCACTGTGCAAGATTGTTAGGGATTTTAGGCAGATGGCAGATAGTATCTGCCATCTGCCAACTCTGCCACCCCTTTTTGGTATAGCAGATAAAATGGCAGATATTAGTCATCTCCGCCATCTGCATCTGCCATGCCAAGCGGCAGATATGGCAGATATGGCAGATGTATCTGCCAATTATCATACGATATCATGTGATTATAATATCGCTAGACAATTTTCTTCTACCCTAGTATAAACTTGTAACGGCGTGGGTTGCAAGAAGGCTGAGAGAGGCAATGGACTCTCTACATAAGCTGGCTGAACCAGCTGTCAGGGAAGCAGGGGTTCCCCGGATAAGCTAGTTAGAGATTTGCCACTTCCTGATGTATTTAACTCTCTGAGGTCTTTGGACTCTTGAAGGAGTTCAAGAGTTGTTCTTGTCCCCAATTTACCCTAGTGGAATTGAGCCCTATGGGATACCACACCCACACCTCCATCCTCTGGTAGCCTTCTCATAATAGTTCTTCTCTTGTTTACGGTAGCCCAACCGCATTGGACTCTAACCCTTACAAAACTATCATTCTTCTCTTATTATATTTCATGGATATGGAGTCAAATAGACGAGTGACTCGTGGTAATGGGACTGCGCCAACTGGTTCCTATAATATTCTTGAAAATGGATTCGATGCTCTTGAAGATCCATCTCAAAACGAACTGACAACGCCTATTGAAAGCCAAGAATCCCTTTCTCAAGAGCCTTTTCTACCTTCTCTCTCTTCTCCATTATATCCTTCTATTGAATCGATACCATCAGTATCTCCTACCCCTTTCTCTCTTTCCCAGACACCAAAAACCTCAGGATTTCTTACCCTAAACCCAAAAAAGACTTCGAGTTCCTGGTGCTGGTCATACTTTAAGATGACTCAAGTTCAGAGGCAATGGGTTGTGAAGAAATCAGGGAAAGTCAAGCATCTTTAGACATGTGCATGGGTTGGGTATGGGTCAAAATTCATACCCATACCCAACCCATCAGAGGTAAGGTAAACCCATACCCATACCCAACCCAACCCACGTGGGTATGGGTTGGGTATGGGTCCCATATGGGTATTTTTGATGCCTTAATGCCTGATTTTCGCCTCAACCTAAACTAAATTAGGGTAATTAGTGCCTTAGTGCCTAATTTTTGCCTCAATCTAGTACTAACTAGGTGACAAATATCACGTGAAATAAAAGTCTTGGCAAAAAGATGGGTTTATGGGCTGGGTGTGGGTTTTACTTCAAACCCATACCCAACCCATATGGGTTTTGGGTAAAATTTCTGACCCATACCCAGCCCATTGTGGGTTGGGTTGGGTTGGGTATGGGTTTACCCAACCCAATGAACATGTCTAGTTGGTGATTCATTACTTAAATCTTTAGCTTCTCCGATTGAAACTATACAGGCTTTATCTAATTGTGCTCGCTTAACCTCTGTCGTACTTAATTACCGTTAACTTAGTGCTGGCTCATTTGAACGGCGATTGGTGATCCGAAAGCCACTGCATCTGTAACTAAAGTACAAGCCTGCTTTAGTAAGACGATATACCAGCTGGTTATCTGGATCTTCGTCATTGTCTCTAGCTATCATCTTATATCCGACGGCTTTGCCAATTTTGGTAAAACGTTGGTGGCGTTTTACCTACTTCCTTATAGGTGGGTGTATCTCTATAACACTAGACATAAGGGCGTCTACACCTGTGAACGTATTCAAGATGGGATGTAGTAGACCTCGATAGGGTAGTGTGAGGAATCGTACTGTTCGATGGAATTTTATATAGCTAGTCTTTCCTCCCATTATTCCATACCCTAGAGCATATTATGCTACATAATGGGGAGCTCGTCTCATGAGTCTACTAAAAGAGGCATACCGCCAGCCGTTAATCGCCTACCCAGGAGGAGAGAAGTAGAGCGACCATGTTCTATTTGGTACAAATGGTGAAGCGAGGGGTCTCAAATTCGTCGAACTAGGCCTGAATTTACTCCGAATACTAGTTTTTACGGATAAATCCTTCGCAAACAACAAGGCTTTGTCATTGCAGATCTGAGCTTGGGATATGTTATCGTTTGGCGGATGGCAGAGAAAAAAAATTATCTGAAACGCTCTTGTCGGTGATACCAATGTCGCCGACATCATCCATTGAATTCCAGTGAAGTGCGAGAGACTTACTCGCAGCGTCCTAGTATCGGAACTGTATGCAACAGTTCAGGGCTGGTATATCGCTTTCGTAATAGAGTCGATTAATGAAATGAGATCTAACTTGGGCTTTTTCCTCTTCTGCGCCCACTCTAGCTAGCAAACATAGCCACAGCGCTACCGACAACATAAACACATAGGAGTTAATATCGAAAAAGAGCGACATCAGGAACGAACACTTCTACACTTGAAGCGGGAGATCTTTGGGTAAGACGTATCACTTACACCATCTGGAATAGCTCTAAATGAATCAATCAACTTTTAACCCGTATCTGCTTCACAGAAAGTATCCCACAGACTTTGGAATTGTTGGACTCCAAACAAACGATATTATATTTAGGGGCATTTCAGCAAAATTGAGTAGACCTTTTAGAATGTTTTTTCATCGGCCTTGAACTTTGAAATACAGCCTATTCAGAGCGGTTCCATGTGTACCAGGGTAGTTTTGATATCTGTAATTTTGGAACCTTGAACTGTTCAGGAGAGCTCAAAGGATGGAGTTTGGTAGAAACAGGGGCATTGAATCCTCCCATATCGAGTTTGTCAAGACCTGTTTGTTGGATCCATCCGCATTCATAATCATAATTTGTCCATAAGGCTGAAAAATATCATCATAAAGAGCAGATTCGTATTGGAACCCAAACATGCCGGTTGACCACAAAATCCGCCCATCAGCTGTCCAAACACCATGTGCATCGTTGGCACCGCTGCTCGTCAGCACCTGAAGATCAGTTCCATCCGAAAGAACAGTGCAGATATCATAATTCGTCTTGCTGACCTTGCGAGTGAACAGAATACGCTCGCCGGTCGGTGAGAAGGCCGGAAGATTGTCCCATTTGTCTGTGATCTGTGTTATCTTCCTGGTTTCAAGATCTAGCACACGGAGACCGAGCTCAGCCTTGTTGCCGGATTCTGAAGTCGTAGCGCCCCAAACGCGATACACGATCATTTTGCCATCATGAGAGTAACTGGGATATCCAGTGTTCAGCAGGCTGCTGTTGAGAATATTATAGCTGCTATGTGTGAGAGCTTCTAAGCGACTTCCATTCTTGGTGGAACGTAAAATCCAGCCACCGAATTTCTCTCGTGCCTCGAACCAAGTCCCGACGCCAAAGACTAGCCATTCTCCATCAGGAGACCAGCTAGGCTGAAAAGCCCCAGAGAGACCAATCGCTGCCATTGCAGTGTCAATTAGACCCGTACCTCTTGCATCATAGACTACAGACCAATTCTTCCCTCTGGTATTGTAAGTGATGATGGTTGAGTTTGCTAGCTGGTTTGCTGTAATGGCAATTTGATTCTTTGAAGAGAGCTGGGGGAAGACATCTGTGAAGCGATAGTCCCAGTCCTGATCCCAGCTATAAAGTGACTTGTAGAGAGGACGAACACTCCACGAGATCTTTTCGTAGATGACATACTTGCCGTCAGGTGACCAATCGGGCGAGCGCACCATGTTACTAACGTAGGTACCGTTAGTCATATATACTCCATGCTTGATACCACCCTTCAGCAAGTATCCAATTGTGTTATTGTTGATATATTGGGGGAAGACCTTGATCCCAGAGCCTTCAACTTCGACATGACGATCTTTACCGGTGGCAAAATCCACAGATACGATCGTTGAATTCGCAGTTGCAATCGATTCGGGCCGATGCGAATGCCACGTTGCTTCACGAGTCATCTCATAGTAAATAATGCGCCTACCATCCGGTGACCACTTTGGGGAACCGAGACAGTGAAACGGCTTGGCGACAACTTGGCGAAACTCCATTCCATCCGGGCGAATAGCATAGATAGAAAGCTCTTGCGTGTGCTCCCATCCATTATGGCCAAGGTAGCCTTCCTTACCATGACCGTCCCAGAGGGTATTTCGATCAGAAGAGAAAGCAATCCATTCTCCATCTGGAGACCAGGCTGGACGGAAGTATCCATGCATCAAAGACAGGTTTGTCGCTCTCTGAATGCTTAGAATATCGGTAACGTTCCATTTGTCGCCAGTTTTCAGATCAAGTATCCAAATATTTGCCGTATGAGTGTTTTCAGTGGATACGTAGGCCGCCAACGTCCCATTGGGAGAAATAACAACCGAATCCTCCACAGCGGGAGAAGCAACCAGTTCTTGAAGCTGAGAGCCATCGGTACGTACTCTGTAGATATCAGAATTCCCATCACCATTGCGCTCGCCGGTAAATGATATCCAACTCCCATCGGGAGAAAAGCTGGCATGATATTCATACACAGGGTGGGCCAGAAGAGGACGCTCATTAGAGAAGTCCGCATTGGCAATAAATAACTCTGAAGTACCAGGGGAAAGCCTGTTCATGAGAAGTACACCCTTCTTTCCGGTGATTTTGGAAACGGTACTTGGGACATCCACGCATGGATTGGCGGAGGGGACACTAAAAGTGGTATCAGCACGCAGGTTCGCCTGTTCCTCGTCCTTCATGACTTTATCATAGCTATATGGGCAGCTCGCCAGAGTTGACCCTGTAAGCCCCAACAGAATAAGGAATGATGTGTGCATAATCTCTCAAGGATTAGTTGGGGTTCTAACTTTTACCTTTCAAGATCAAAGAAAGTAGGAGTACATATGTAGAAACCGAGGGAGAAAAGTATAACATCGGCCCAATGGTTGAATAGATGTAGAGCGGAACATAAAGCTGGAGCGGCGGATATACCTAGTTTTGTGAGAGAATTGAAAAGTTTGTTGTTTCATTTCATCCGTCAGACTTGGTCGGTTTGTCAATTTGTGGATAATCAGTTACCAGTGCGCAAGGCTGGTAGCCTAGTAAGAGAAGGGGTTTCCCGAAGTCAGCTTCAGAAGAAAACTTGGAAGCACTGCCACTTGGAATAAATAAAGATTACCTTTTAAATAGCTATCGGTTAGAAATAACAGTTCTGAAGTTTTCAACAGGTCAAGACCGCTTGAGTAGTGTTCAGGTTACATGTAGATGTTTGTATAGAAGCTTTTAAGGTCACTCCAAATGTCAGCCATTCACACCGACATGCATGTCCAGGTGCTTAGCACTAGCATTGGCACATATACTTTTTTGAATAGTCTCGAGGTATATACATTGCCCAGATGTGCTGAGGTCCTACACCTAGGTACAGCCCGAGGGTCTGTCAGCCGAACTGGCTGGAACATTCGAGACCTTGGAAACACAAGGAGCAGTAAGAAATCCTGAGCAGCCCCGGAGAGAAGATTGAAGATCAACAATCTCAAGTAGGAAGCCTTGTAAACCCTAGAAGAGTAGGATATGCTCAGGTGTAAAATATAGCCAACTCAGGGTCTAAGAGTAGGTAATGCATACCTTTACAGCCTGCTAATTAGGTAACTTAATGGAAAGGCGTCACACAGAAGCACCAGTTTATAATAGCTATTATCATGCAAGTAGATCTGGGAATCATCTTTTTTTCTGTATATGAGAAGTATCATTTCAAAATCAATCAATTTTTGGTGTTGAAGCAGATCAGATGAATCATTTCTCTTGTACATGGTTCTTGTACATAGTTCAGTTGCCCGAGTCAGTAATTTCTTACCTGTCTCAATCATGTCAAGTCAAACTAGAACACACCAAGGACAACTAGAAAACTCATAAAACAGACAGAAAATGAAGATAGATCAATTAAATATACCTAGGTATATTTCTATAATTGAACCGCTCTCGCAGGCACCAGACGCGAGGAGCTTTGCGTATGCATCAAATTCGCATCGAAATCGGCTTATATCACGACCCCATGAGATATAGGGTTGCCGTTGTCGTGAAAAAGCTTCAATACAGACTTTTGTCCATCTAGATCTACATCAAATGATGAAGACGCATCAGAACGCGCAATCTCTCAACTTTGGAGGGGTCCGTGTCTGCTAGGGAAGCGTTTCCTGGATGCATAGTATGGTGGATGTGGGAAAAATGGACAGGGGAGTTAATCTTATTTTATTTTCTGACCTTATTGGTGGTTTTTTACTCCGTAATTCCACTTCTACATACGACATACATACTTCGGATATCGGAGTAATGATATCCCGCCGCCACTCCCGCATGCTTATCGATAACTTCCCGCTTCCCGCTTTCCGCACCCCGCATCGGGCCGATCCCTTCAAGCATATCAGTAATTTTAAACGCTGCTCACACGCCTACTGTAGCATCTCTCTCCACCATATATTCTCAATGTCTTAGATATGATATTATTTTATCTTTCGTTACTTTTTTTTTTTTCTAATCTGTAGACCTAGTTAGACGTATGATATGGCGTGAAAAGGCCGTAGCAAAATTTGCTGTCCATGCATAGTACAGGAAGACCATGAGATAAATATGGAAATCTTTGGTTTATCACAGAAAAAGCTACTAAGTACAGAAAGAGCCCATTACCGATGCCCCCGTCTCCTAACATCCCCCTGTCCAAAATGAGACGGAATTTTAGGCACAGGATGACTAAGGGCAGCAATACTTCCCTTCATCGAGGCTGAACCACTGCTACCACCACTCCTCTTTTTAGGTTGAGTGAGCAAAGTCCAAACCTCGCCCATGTTAGCCCGGTGAGCAGGCAACATGCTATATTGCATACCGTAGAGGTTGCGGCGGTGGATGGGAGGTACAAAGCGGCCGGTTACGAGGCAGAAGATGACGCTTGGAGCTAGGTAGTGCTTTCGGAGTCGGTGGCCGAGTTGGAAGTATTGGTCAAACATTGCGCGGAGGGGGAGTGGTATAGACTAGTAGGCAGTTAGTGAGGTTGCTCGACATAGGAGTCGCTTAGAGATTATGTTCCAAGAGACGAAGATAGACGAACCTCCATATGAATGTATGAAACAGTCGACGACTCGATGAAGAGTTGTGTGTATGATTCCTTTCTGATCTCGAAGCGAATGCCGCCTGGTAGTCGCATCGAGTCTTTCACACGCAACATTAATGCAAACAGGGGGAAGTGGTTCAAGAATGCGAGGCAGGTGTCCAGACTGGCTTTCATTGAGATGATCAACATGCGGGCCGATGCAAATGTGAAGTAGAAGACTACAACCGTCGGTAGAAGGAAGAAGAGTACGGTGAAAAGGATAGTGCCGAGGAGAAGTTGGTCGAGGTCATAATCGCACGAATCTATTCGGTTGCGCAAGACGTTTCGCTTTTTCCCGCGAAATAGATGGAAGAGTGAGATTATTATAGTGAGCTGCCAGTTGAATATCCTGGCAGAAGCGATGTAGAAAGAGTAGATATGAACGGTTAGGATGGAAAGGAGGTCGGAGAAGAGGGCGATTGGCAGGCTAGCTCCTGCAAAGCTGGAACAGCCGATGATGTAGATGACATGTGGGAGGTAAGGTTGGAGGTTGGCAATGCAGGCTGCCCAGTTCTCGATGACCCATAGGAATAGATCGCCCAGAAAAGCGGCGAGTTCGTTGTTGAGTTTCAAGCCCGCAGGCCAGTCCATTAACCATGAAATAGTACGTTGCAAGCCTTCGACTGTCCAACCGGTCAACACGGTGTTGATTTGAGAAGCCACCCAATTGGCGTTATCAATTATATATGATCCCAGGGCAATTCCGATAATCACATCATTGGCCACGAGCCATAAACTGTTGTAAAACCGGATATAATCTGGATAGCTTGTTGTCACACTTTCCCAGTTATCCTTTCTTTGTCGCAGTTTGACATACTGGATGGGCCAGTAGCAGAACTGCTGTAGTCGAATATCAACCTGTTGGGCGGTTGCTGAAATATCTTTGATAGCAGCGGCGTCCGGTCTAGCCCGCCACTCGAGAATTCTCAGCACAATCTCCGCTACAGATCGATGTCCGACTAGACCAATGACAAAGATCCGGGTTACAACAGGCCAAATCCACTCCCAGAACATGTGGGCAATGCAGACAACGAACAGTCCCCACAAAGTCGTAGCAGATTCTACCACACGCTCCCCGACACTCATGCTTCGCTTCGCGCGTATACCAATTAAATGACTGTTTTTCTTCATTAGCTGACTCAACTCGTAGGCACAGTTGATCTGGTTGATGATCAAGGGGAGTGCCTGTTCCTTTTGGGAAGGAATGTGTTTGACAACAGTATGAAGTTTCAGCTTCTCTACTAGGACTCTATGTTGAGTCTTGTTTTCCTCTTCTTCGGACCCAGCGGTACTGGTCAATGGAGCACCCGTCTCCGATGTCGTAATTTTGTCACCCAAAGCAAGAGAGATCGGTTCCAGTGAAACATACTCCATTCGCGTCGGATGTGGCCGATGGTACATGATGACCTGGACGGATAGATTCGCCTCAGTAGGACAATATACTCGTGGCACTTGGCTCTTCGAGGGCAGATTTGTGGTAACATTCAGATGAGAAGGGTTGAACGAAGTCAGGTCCAGACTCGAATTTGTCGAACCGAGAACATGCATCTGAGAGCGACCACATAGGGCAAAGATGCGAACAATAGGGTGCGGGCTGTTTCGAAAGAGGATTCCCGCCCGAAGCGCATTGTCAACGTTGCGAGCCTCGACATCGTCAAGGACCGTAAGGACGAATAGGTCTAGTTCCGAATTGCGCCAGCCGATAATCACACCCGGTGATGAGGATCGCGGGAGGTCATATGGCCAAAATACCCGCAGCAGCTCATCGCTCATGAGCATGTTGTCATCCTCCACCTAGCTCTTAAAACGAGCCTCGCCGGCGCAATTGTTCTCGCGCAGAGACTCCAAGGTTTACGTGGCGTGGATGCTGTATTAAATGGTAAATTTTAAGTAAAGTTTCACAAGAAAACGCTTTGCTCGCGCAATGACCATCGCGGGTAAGGGTAGCTCACCAGTGAACCTTCTTTCGAGGCAAGATGGTTGATCGGGAGAACGAGGAGGAAGAAGAAGAATGAAAGAAAAACAAATCCTTTCAGCGTCCGAGTCTTTGAAGAAGAAATTTTGTGAGTGACTGGGCCATAGAAGAGCGCATGGAGAGGCGTTTGACGGCCCACAGAAACAACGATCGGAGACACTTACAACGACACCGTGGTCCCAGGCAAAAATGGCCAATTCGTAGAGACGAGTGACAAGGTCCCACCTGGCGGTAATATAGCCAGCGACGAAGATCCCAAGGGTGAGGACGGAAAAGGGGTGCATGAATCAGGCTGGTTAGAGCGGTCCGCGTTTTAGTTTGCGCGCATCGCTATATGAGGGTCGAAGGGGTTTCTGGGGGTTATGAGGCTTGTAGGACTATTATCGGAGGAAATTGGATAGCCAAAAAGAGTTGAATTTGAATTTGTTGGGCGAAGGAGTTAAGGACGAAATTCGAGGTCCTAGTCTAAGCCTTTCTAGCTGTTGAAGGCGCGCTCGGCGTCTAGAACGTTGAGAATAGCCCACGTGACTGTCCCCGGATTAAAGCTAAGAACCAACAAACTACATCATTCATGTTCAGTCATGTTTAGTCTTATGGCAATATAAAGAAATGACCGAAAGTATTCATTCAAATGTAACGTATATAATCTTCTTAATAATGATCCCCGATTTGTTTTCCGAGCACCTAAACTCCAAGCTTCAGAGGTTCGCCCTTTATAGAGCCTTGATGCCCTGGAACATCTTGTTCGCTTGCAACTTCTCATCCCCTTTAACCAAGTCACGCATTATCTGGCGCTTTTCCTCAGAGGATATGTTTTTACCTTCAATCTCAGCCTTCCATTTTACCAACATGTCCTTCAAGAGGGCATTGCCCTCCTCCACTTCCTCCTGGGAGTACTTATCAAGCGAAGGAGCAGGCTGCTGCTGATCCGAAGTAGCAGATGTAAAGTCCTCGAGCTCCTCAGCTTTTTGACGAGCCATGTTGACGACCTTAGTAGGAAAGCGAACAAGTTCAGCAACGTGGATACCAAAAGATTGGTCACAGATTCCAGGCTCGACACGGTAGAGCAGGGTAACTTGTTGCTTCTTCTTGGCTTCATCGTCAGCTTCAGCTGCAGTTTCCGTGCCATCACCGATGAATGCGACAACGTGTAGGTTTTTCACAGACTTAGGGAATCGATCGGACAGTGCCGTCAACTCATGGAAGTGAGTGGCAAAAAGACCGAAGCAGCGGATTTCTGTCACAATGTGCTCTGAGATAGCCCAGGCAAGACCGAAGCCGTCATATGTGCTAGTTCCACGACCAAGCTCGTCGACGATGATCAGAGAATCGGATGTGGCAGACTTGAGAATATTCGCGGTCTCGAGCATCTCTGCCATGAAGGTTGACACTCCCTTCAGCTGGGAGTCGCTAGCACCAACTCGGGCAAGGATGCAGTCAAAGATGGTCAGTTCTGCCTCAGTGCAGGGCACAAAGCAGCCGGTCTGCGCCATGAGGGCGATAACACCGATCTGGCGAATGTAGGTGGACTTTCCGCCCATATTAGGACCGGTAATGATGAGGAAGGAGGATTCATCACGGATCAGGGAGACGTCGTTAGTGATGAAGGAGATGTCGTCTTGCATCTCCATACATGGGTGGCGGGCTTCCTTGAGAACGGTGTTACCCGTGCCTCGGGCGTGCATCTTTGGACGCACATATCCCGAAGGGGCATGGACAGAGGCATGGGCAAATGCCACGATAACGTCAAGGTGAGCAAGTACGCCGGCGAGCTGTTCCAATACAGGACAGTAAGAGGCAGCGACATTAACAACCTCTTGGACAAGACTGGACTGGTTTCTGTTGTAGGTCGTTGAAAGCTGGTCGTGGTCTCGACGATAAGATTGCAGAGTGGTAGTCGTGAAATAGACACCGTTCTTTTGAGTAGAGCATTCTTGGTATTCACGCTTGTTGCGGATGCAGCCTGCTTCTGTGCGAGTGAGGCGGAAGCACCAACCGTGAGTTTTGTGGTTTTCAAGGAACAGTTTCTTCTCCATATCTTGATTCAGATCTTTGGCGACGCGACGGTGTTCCTGGTCCATGTCATAACGAAGCTTATCAAGTTTCTTCCGAATGATGCGCAGATTCTCATCGAATTCGGGCTTGATGATGAATTCATGGTTCTCAAGGGCGTCAAGATCAACCGTAGTCTCTACCATCTCCTCCAGTCGGGCCAAGCTGTCCGAGTGGGCCCGAAGTTTGGAGGTGTATTCAGCTTCCAGTGGTGTCTGGTATTGCTCATCCATAACATCCTCAAGTGCACTGACGAATCCAGGCAACCGAATTGATACCTGGTATGCGCGAACGACATCTTCCAAGTTAGCCTGCTGCCGCTGGAAACGCTTTGAAAGCCGGTAGAGGTCTGGAATAGCCCGAAGGTGTTCTTCCTGCATGGTCTGGCGCAACTCGGTGTTCGACACGAAAGCCTCAACCAGCTGCTGTCGCTGTTCAATCGCAGCAAGATCCATCAGCGGCTGCTTCAGCCACTGTGCCAGCAGCCGGCTACCAACAGGAGTCTTGCAGTGATTCAACAAGCCAAACAAGCTCATACTCTTAGAACCGTCTCTGGGACCAGGCATCAGGTTCAATGCACGAAGAGCAGCAGCATCGAGCTTCATGTACTGCGACAAGTCATGTTGATAAAGCTGATACTGACCGAAGTGTGTCGGATCAGTCATGACGCCAAGGTACTTAATCAACGCCGAAGCCGAGCCCATAGCAAGCTTCAGATCTGTCTGAGGTAATGTAGCAGTGGAACGTTCATCTCGGAGCAGCCTCGACAGATCCTGCTCGATATCCCGAACACCATAATCAGCAGCCGGCCGTTCAGAAATAGCAATGCCACAACTATCAGCAATAGCCCTAATCTTGGCAAGCTCCACATCCTTGCGACTAGAATCCATCTGCACGAGACACTCCTTCACACCAAGCTGAATTACCAGTGACTCAAAGTTAGAGTAAACGTCATTATCAAGAAACTCGCTCACACCAAGCTCTCGCACACTAGCATCTGCAAAGCAGACACCAACATTCCTCGCCTCAGCCGCCCGGGCAGAGATCTTCACTGCAAGAATAATAGGAGCAGAGTCCATCGACAACGCACCCACGGCACCAAGCTCGTCTTCGACGTCCTGCAAATTACCAGGACTGGCCTGTTTCACCAGCTTCCAGTTGCCTTTACCGACGCCGCCAGAGCCCCAGATCTCAATGCGCTTGTTCAGGCGGAATAGTGATTCACGAAGAAAATTGCGGAACACTGTCTCGCTCATTGTTACGGAGGGGAGGCCGCCTGTCTCGCTGCGGCCTAGGTTGCGGAGGACGGAGGTCGTTTTGTAGACGGTTCGGGCGATGAACTCGGCATCTTCGCCGTGGGAGGAGTACCAGTCGCCTCGATCGAAGACACGGATTGTTTCATTGTTTTCTGTATCGGGGAGGTTGCGGTAGAAGCGAATGAAACCGACTTCGTCGTCAACCTAGATTATCGGGTTAGTTATGCGGAATTTTCAAGGTCAAAGCATAAGAACTCTACCTTTAGATCAGGTCGAGAAGACATCCTGCCGGTGATAAAATTTTGAATAGTACAAAGGGATAAAACTCCGACGAAATTGTATTATCTGTGAAATTGACTGGTCTAGGACGCGACGCGTCACGTGAAGCGTTGACGCGTTGAGTGGCTCCGCTCTCTGTCTCTCTCCAGCCCCACTGAGAATTGACACCCCACACAGGGCTGTATTACATAATACAAGTATTATGATTTCGATCTTGGGGTGTATTAATTCCCACCATATACGCAGTAACTAAGGAGATTGCTAGGCTCCTAATTTTTGTTCTTGATCATTATGAATGTATTCGAGGCGCTAATATCTATGGCATAATTTGTAGATAATAGTAAAACAACATGCGGTAAGAAACAGGGTATCATCAAACGCTGGAAAAAGCCGGGAAGTCACGAATGGAAACAAAAAATAAACCAAAGGAAAAGAAAAAAAAAAAACACCATGGACCAGACGATGAGAGATCCTTCAAATGTTTATAACAGGAGTCTGGACACACGCAGGCTTGACCCAGTCAGCCTTCAACTTAGCCACCTTGGCCCCGAGGTCCTTGGCGGCGATATCCTTGCAGGACTTCAAAACGACGGATTTCATATCGTTGATGGTAACGAGGTTGACCCAGCTACCTGCGACGCGGGTATCTGCCAGGATCTCAATGCACATCTCCACTTCATCTTGGGGGACGGGATGTCGGACGGAATCGCGAATGTGTTGCACGATCGTCTCGAGCTTGTATGGTTTGCGTTGGACGGCGAGCATGGCTTTTATGCCTGTACCCACGTAGCCTGCTGGGCGGAGCATGCCTAAAATACCAGCAATTTCCTCCGCACGGTCGGCAGCGGAGATACGAGTGATTTCAGTCTTGGTCGGTGGAGGCGGGAGCTTGGACTGACGCAGCTGCTTGCCCTTGATGCGGTCCAGTAGGCCCTGGCGGCGGTTGGTGGTTGCGGC
Source organism: Penicillium taxi (assembly GCF_028828555.1). Lineage (NCBI taxonomy): Eukaryota > Fungi > Ascomycota > Eurotiomycetes > Eurotiales > Aspergillaceae > Penicillium > Penicillium taxi. The sequence goes on along the minus strand of NW_026643207.1, from coordinate 3,398,188 downwards.
CACTGTCTTGGGACCGATGTTTTCCTTTCCCGATAGCATCTTCTCATTCTTCATGCGAATAACACCACCTCGTAGATCCTGGAGTCTCTGTTGGCCCTTGTGGAATGCGGTGAAAGGGGTAAGTGATTCATGGATGGTTGCAAGACCCAAAGTCTCGAGAAAGATTGATGGACGTTCTTCCTCGGTTGCAATCTTCAATGTATCTTCGGATTTCTCCCAGATCAGGTCCAATGCCTGTTCGAACGAGTCCTGCAAGACGGCAGGTTGATCCATCTGCCCAGTCCGCTCGAGGCACACTTTTCCAAGACCGTAGTTCGCCAGACGGTAAGACGTGTCCTTTGCCATCAAACTGTGGTCCCAAACCCACACGAGGCGTTGCAGGTCCTTGATCTGCACCTTGCGCTTCTTCCATATCCGGGTGATGCTGGGTAGAAATTCACGGAGATCCGGGGGAGTCGACGGGCCGTTGTGTGCAGCGTGAACGGAGAGAGACTGGACAAAAGCAGAGTGAAGATCCAAGAAATCATTGACACAGGGGGCGCGAGGTGCAAGTTTCGGTTCTTTTGGTATCGGGGCAAAATTCAAGGTGCGTTGCTTTGAGGGAGTGTTGGGCGTCAGGGGGGATTCAACATTGACAGAAATATGATTGCGTCGACTGGGGGTTCGTTTCGGGGTGGCATAGTGACCACTCCGCGGGGAAGACACGAATAATTGGCTGAGCTTCAGAGTCTTGGAAGGGGTTTGGGCGTCCTCGACGGGGGTCACAGTTGCACTGTCGAAATTCTCGAGTTCCTGCAGTTTTCGCTTCTTGGATGGTGAGACTGGAAGGGAGATAGCTTTTTTGGCAGGAAGTTGCGGTGCAACACCAGGCTTGGTTGCCTTGGAGAATATCTGAATGCCTGGTTGGTTTAGGGCAAGGCCGGTGGACTGTCTGGTGATGCGAGGCATCGTGGTTGCAATTTTCTTCTTTTATCTATTCTTCGTCAAAAGTGGAAGTTGCGAGCAAAATGTATAATGCAGAAGTAGCAAATGGACAGAAAACAAGAAAATGCAGAAGCAGGAAGGAGGTTGATGCAGTGAAATAAGCAAGGAGAACCCACTTTCGCGTTAAAGTCACGTCGCGTAATTTTCAACGCGTAAATTCGGTTAGTCGCGTAAGTGGAACAAAGGGAAAAAAGGGAAAAAAAAATTGACTTCACAATGAGTGTGACACAAATTTAATTAAATCAAGAAAACCCCCGAGATACAATCGTATCTTGAACAGCGGGGTAAATAGATTTCTTAAATTCTCGTCACTAGGGGTGATTCTGGTATGGAATGTTGTGACCTGACAGTACACTGCATCGGTAACGCCTCAATCCACAGCTACAGCAGTACTTGATGCGATAGAAAAGAGCATCACTACCCTCGGCTATACCTCTTCGACCAATGATTTACAGTCGTTCAAAAAATGAAGCTATCCACTTCCGCAAAAATACCCCGTAAAACTCCAACAAACTTGGAACTACAACCAGATGAACAAATTAATCTTCATGTCTCATTGGATTTCAGAAAAAGAAATTTTGAATAAATGGAAAGAGAGGCAAAGAAACTCCGAGTCCTTCACACATAGGCAAACAGAAATCAGACTTGATTAAGCATCAAGAGCAGTCCGTCTATTTCTTGCCGCCAAACCAGCCATTGACAGTTCCCTTCGCATCAGCAGCAGTCTTCTCAACAGTGCGATCAGCCTTATCAACACCGGCGTTGAACTTTGCACGGGCTTCCTCGCTCAGTTCGCTGAATTTGGACTTGCCATCGTGTGCGAGCTCGGATGTGCGTTCGTCCAGTTGGTTGAATTTGGAGCGGGCATTGTTGAGCTATTCAACAAGAATGGATTAGCAGGAGCGGTGAGAGGGAAAGCTTGAAAGCTTGGAAACTTGGAAGAAAAGAACTGGTTTGGCTTGCAACGTACAGCATCGTCAATCTGGCCTCCAGCCTCTTTGCCAATATCCTGACCTTTCTGCTGGAGATTATCAGAGTGAGGGAGCTTCTCGCGCGCCTTCTCGGCATCAACTAGAACTCCAGTCAGTTTCTTGTTAAGTAACAGTGGAATCAAAGCAAGTGACGTACTCTTCAACTCATGCTTTGCGCTTTTGACGTCTCCGCCAGCGCGGTACAGGTAGTAACCGCCTGCACCGGCGACGGCGAGGCCCAGGTAAAGAGGTGTTCGGCGTGACATGTTGGATGTAGATGAAGTAAGTAGATTGTAAATTGGAGAAGAGGTGATGGGATGTTGGATCCCTTTATTACATTCTGTGATGTTGGAACCGGGAAAAGTACTGTCGGACTATGACGTTGCACTTGGCCAAGGTTTCGTCAGTTCTGCTTCTGGAACTGTTTTTTTTTAATATTATTTTTATTCTTATTGTGTTTTCTTACAGAGTAATTTGATGATTCAATTGCTGATATCTACCACTATTAAACTATCTGTATGTGTACTTAAGATGTGATTTATTACTGCTTAATTATAGAGTAGGTGTAGATCTAGATCTATGGGGAAGAGCTATGACCAAAGTTGGCCTGGACTGTCGACGTCACCGGAAGTCACTTTTCAATGGAACCAGATCGGCATTTCTTCTACCCTACTACTGATCTATGATCTATAATGTATGCAGGAACTAAACATCTCATGCGGGGTAATACTGCATTTCGGTCATATTCGTTATATAATTCATAAGAACGTAAAAGGTCGCCCCGAACATGACATAATCCAAAAAGGGATATATAATAAGACACGTCAGAAGAAGAAGTCATGAAGGGGAGTACCAAGCGAGAGACGATAACGGAAAACAGAAATGAAAAAGCCATATCAAGAGAGGGCAGAAATGATTCATCGCTGGGAAGGGGATATCGTCACACGATGCCATCCATATACTTCCCAATAGAACGCCAGCACATATGCAGCAGAGAACCGGCAACTCCAAGCAGAAAAAGAAGAAGAAAAAACAAGACAACCGAATACCACTCCCGGACAACACAAGTTCAAAACAAAGATCAAAGGAAATTCCAGGTCATGTATAAGTAAGTCATCAAGTCGTCATTTCATCATGCATGTCCAGCGGGGATGCAAATTCACAGGAAGTAGAGGCTGAGTTGAGGAGAATGTGGAATGAAGAATGAATGTCGAGGGAAAGGAGGAAAGGAAATGGATAGCTTTTTTCAAGCTTGTAGATGTGCAATATCTCTGCACTACGTGTATAATTTAGGTGCTCGGTTTTCACTGGTTGCAACAGCCACCAGTGCTTCAAGGCGGCCCATACCGGAATTGTGTACGGCGGAGTCGGCAAACACATCATGGCGGGGCTCTTGCTCGATATGACCCGGGTAGCCATCGGCGTGAGAGGCTTGTCGACCACAGATCTATGACGGCATTAGCAACCGAGGCGAGAGCCGTGAGCGAAGGGAGTTCCCTACCGGTTGAGGATGATGATCGGGAATGGAAGAGTCGTGGGATTCAATATACCCGCTGCTGTGTACAATCGCCGGGTGGTATTCCACCGATGCGGTGGATGGGGTATGTACGCCCTCGCTGCTGCTGGAGTCTTCGGGAGATGTATGCGTCGCCCGGCTTCCAGTCGAGAGGCTATGAGCATGGCCACGGTGGTATTCAGGGCTTCTTTCGGCAGTAGGTCCGAAGGTTGGTTGGTAGGATGAGGAGGGCCGAGAGCCAATGCTCTGGATATCTGCAAGGGTTTGTTGGCCCCATTGCGATGCATCCCGCGAAGCTCGTCGGTCTCGAATATCAAGGCCCGTGAGGTTCGTGTGCAATGACATGTCCCACGACACATGGCCACGACGATGGCCTGGGCCGGAGATGGGGGGTGCTGGGCGCACTGGCGGTTGGTTGTAGTTGAAACCAGAGCCAAAGCCGTAGTTTGGCGGGAGAGCACGGCCGTGGCTGTCTATTTGCATGGGGCTGGCTTTTCGGGTGGGAGGGGTCAACGGTCGGTTGACAACTTTGTCGAAGCTCTCAATGCCCGGCAGGCGAGGCGGTTGCTCGGATGAATTGTTGGCACCGAAGGATGGCTGGACGGTGTCTGGAGTGTGGTAATGGCTCAGGCCACTAGTTGACGGTCGATTAAATACAGGATATGTCGAGGGATGCCAAGTTCTTCTTCGGATCTCAGCTTCTGCTTGACTCAGCGTAGCCTCGTCTCTAGACAAAGGATAGCTGCTGTTGGTAGGGCTGGCAAAAACTCCTGCGGCGGTAGGGTATGGTGGGCCGGCGGGAGAAGGGGCGTATGATGACGGATATATATTTGCATGCTGAGCGAGAAAGGGATTGCTGCTGGTGGGCACAGAGAGTCGGCGAGCGGCTGTCTTACCCTCCCAGAAGCCATGTGCACCGGACATCGGGGAGGCATACTGCGGGCTGCCGTTAATTCCCGCGGTGTACATGTTGGATGGTGTGTAAGGAGATCCGGCCACGTTTGGACCAGCCATGCCACGAATCTGACCTGGCGGTGTCCGTGGAGGCTCCCCCATGGGATCCAGCCCTAACCGAGAGCGAGCCGCCGGGTCGTTGGACATGATGAGCGGCGGAGGTCTTCGCCGCAGTTCCGGGGGCTGGCTATATGTCGATGCGGTGGATGCAATACTCGAGGTCGATAGATTCCTGCTATGGCCCCGGCTGTGTCCACCCACGCTGCCCCCCGTACCTGCTCGTGCGCGACCCGGAGGTCGCACTCGATCCGTACGCACCTGGCGTTGGAACCGAGTGCCCGTAGCCGCCAATGAATCACCGGGAATTTCCTCGTTGACGTGTACCGTTTGCGCATGCTGCCGTAGGTTATCTAGTCGCGAGAAGCGGCGGGAGCAATGACACTGGAATGGTCGTTCACCAGTATGTTTCCGAATATGACGGGCAAGGTGTTCACTGCGGGTGAAACTCAGATTGCAAGGGGGAAAGTCGGTGCAAAAAAAGCGTTGGCCTTTTTTCTTCTTCGATGGCGGGGCATTCCCCGGCTCGCCCTCATTGTCCGATCCATCATGCTCTCCATCCGAGTCCCCGTGCATAGTTTCGTCGGACATTGACGAGGTCCTAGCGTGTCCCGATATGACCTTTGACGAAATATCTTCCCTGTCTGGCATTAAGTCCGGCGATTGCTCTGCTATGGAAGGTTGTTCCTGGACGGAAGTCTCTGGGTTGCTGGCACGAGGGGTGCTTGGACCATCCATAGGGTGATCTTTCGAGTTATTGACAGGGAGAAACGAAGCCATGATTTTGACGTAAGACAGGGTTTTCGGCCGGTGATGTCAAATGTCAGGACGAAGTCCTATCCCACGGTCGCAAGGCCGGCAACACGATCCGCGGCACCGGGAGCTCCGAGTATGAAAGTCCCAAGGTCTGTATATGGTCAAGGCTGGGGCGCTAAGCTGAAGGAATCAGGGAGTGTCTTAAAGAGGAAACTGTCAACATTGCACGTCAAGGTAAGCGGGTCTTCTTTACGGGTGATCAACAGAAGAGATTTCCGAACCCAAAGGGAAAAAGGCAAAAGTATCACGTACAAGAGCTCTTCACTCTTCACTCTTCGCTCTTCACTCTTCACTCTTTTCTCTTTTCTCTTTTCTCTTCACTTTTCGCTCTTCAAGTCTTCTTTTTTTTTTTTCCTCCCGATGCAGTGATGGGGCAAGGTTTGAAATTTAGAAAATGCAGAATCCACTGTATTTTCCTAAAACGTCGACGCAAGGGTTGAAGAAGGCGGGGGGAGAGAAATTTGGAAAAGAAGAGGAAAAAAAAAAAAAGAGATGGTTAGCCGATCGCTGGCATCTCTTTAGACCACGCGAATCAACTGGGATCGACGAAGGGTGATGGTGGGACACGGGAAGAGTTTCAGGGAAGAAGGATGGGGAAAAAAAGACCCGATTATGATATATAAGTGGACCAGCCGATACCTAGAATGGGGAAAGAGAGAAAGGTGAAGGAGAGAGATGAAGAATGAAGAAAGAAGGAAGAAGAAAGAAGAAAGAAGAAAGAGAAGAAGAAGTAGAAGTATGAGTTACAGTGGTGACGACTAGAACAGCTTATCAAGAAGCGAGGGCCAAAGTCAGGCTTACGATAGATTGAAGATCCCAGGAACTTCATCCTTTCCGGGGCTACCGATGCGAATCAAAGAACGTTTCACCAGATCCCACCGTTCATACTAAAGAGTCTGGACTCTTTGGTTTTGACACATCTAAAGGCACCAGGCACCTTAACTTCTCAGATGTAAGAATCATAGCGCCTGACTTTGACCTCTTTACTACTACTACCATGGTTATACTATACTCGGACTATCTTCCAAGTCTTTGACGTTTATACTCCTTTTACGGAGTACTCTTATTTCCCCCCTTGCATTCTATACCCCTCCGAAGCCTCCATTCTTTCCCTTTTCCTGGTTACGCAGGGGGCGATTCCGAATGGTCCGCCAGTATATGCCTAAGGGGCACTGCTCGAGCCTCTTCGGCATGCGCGGGTACTACAAGAGTACATGGGGCATTGACCTTGATCATTTAGATAAGAGGTTAATGAGGAGCCCAAAGTCTGAAATCTGAAGTCTGAAGTCTGAAGTCTGGAGTCTGGAAGTCTAGATGTCAAATCTAGACTTCCATATCCAACCTCTCTAACCTTGGTTCTCCCAGCCATCCAACTCATACCTAGGTATCCATGGATTCAACATTTATCACGTTACCCTATAGTATAATATTGTAGAAGTAGATCATACCCACTTCGGTAAGTTCACACTAATCTTCTTAGTTGCCCGTTGAGGATGTGCCTGCGTCTACTTAGTACCATGTAAACCTTCCTCCGCTAGGTTTCAACCCCTCTTGGATCCATTTGTTCTGCAAACGGTCAGGACCATAGCCCAGGTCACCAGGCGGAAGGAGATATCATCAATATGGATGCGGAATAGATATCCACGGTACGGATCTTCTCCATGTTCTCGGAACCTTGGAATAGGTATTCCCTTCGTACTTCGGACCTCGGACATCCTAGTCAGGTCAGGTCATCCAGGGAAGTGGAAATAAAAGGTTTGATCTTTGTGGCCACGTCAAGATAGATGATGTGCTTCACTTTTCACTTTTCATACTTCGTACTCCGTACCTAATGAAATAAAAGAGGGGTCTCCAACCCCACCGAGCTCAACAGTTACAGAAAAAATGTACGAAGTATATAGGACGGATGAGACAACCCCCACTCAGGGCTATACTCCAGGGCTAATGTAATGGACGATCCTCAACGCTAAGCCCCTGTGAAAAGTACAAAAGTACAGATTTGCCTCCAGGAGGGGTAAAGAGGGGTTCCAAGGTTCCCTAGGAGAATTTACCTGCTACTAATGATTGGATGTATGGGCCTAGACGGGTACCTGTAGATATACCTATAGATACAACTGCAGGACTGCCAAGTAGTCATGTAGCGCCAGGTACCGTGCAGGGTTTCATTTAGGGCTTATCCTTATCGTTCAGTTTCAGACTCGGACATTTTGTGACGTCGATCTATAGATCGGAATATGCCCAGGTGGGCTTACTCTAAGTGAAAATATATATATCGTCGTAATGCCTAATATTTCCCACTAAGTATTAGTATGACAACTGTTTATTTGCCTCCACTCAGTTTGCCTTTGGAGCGGTCAAGGTCACAACTTGTCTAGGTACATAGTATACTACAGATGATAGGTCTTCTTTACTGGATCCTAAATAACCAGCCAATTACCATCATTACTTCTACTACAAGGAGGATCCATGTTTCTAAAAGTGTCGTAGTAAGAAGGCGTACCTGGGCCACGTAGTTTGAGGTCCAAGCCATTAAGCACCTACACTTATTGGGACTTGAGGCTGCTGTGCTATGTACCATACTCGGTCTGACCTGTAGATCTCTTACATTTACATTTTGACCTAATACATTACATTCCATCCACATGTGAACCTCCAGGGCTAATTACTGTCTCCCTTCCATTGGACTGCACTGACAAGGCAACCCAGGTCCTGCCGTGCGCACCTTCAGGTCCCAGACCCCTTCCAATCCTAGTTCTGGTTGTACGTGAGCAGTCCACGAAGAAACAAGAGTCATCTGACTATTCTATTTTAATTCTCCGAGCCAGGAGGCTCTTTGTTATTTCCCTGGGTCTTGTGTTACTCGCTTTACAACCAGGGCACTGCCTTGTTCCTCCTGCCAGGTACCTGGAACATGGCTTATATTCCTGGGGTAGTTTGATCTGTGGTTGCCGGTGTGAGATCGGGTGGGATCGATAATGAAATTATGATTGATATATCGAGTAGGTGATTAATGTGAGATGTCATCGACTCAATGGCCCAACGATAGAGCTCACCATTACTGCCGCTTCTCGTTCCCAGTTGCCCACTGTTACAGAATCTGACCCTGATCGGCCCTCACTCAGCAAACTGTTTGCTGATACCCGCGACGCTCGCATAACGCAACCTTTAATCTCGACTTTGAGGCGGTCTCGATTGGATCGTAAAGTGCGTGTGGAGACACCGCCGCGGTTAATAATGTCCTGCACACGAGACGAGAGGGATGAAGCGAGCGAGCGCCAAAAGTATGATGGCAGAGATGACGTGTCAAGAGCTTGGAGGAGGGGTTGAAGAAGATTCGTCGTGTTTGGATATGTCTCATCGGTAGGAGGTTGTGTATGGGTAGAGATCAGCAGAGGGTGCAATGGTGGCCGGAGATTCCGTAAGATGGACTCAAATACGACAATATCCTGGCAACGTGCGGAAACTTCGGCAAGGGTGCGTTCCATGATCGGGAGCTGTGAGAGAGCTTTTGAGAGCGCGTTCGCGGATGCTTGGATAGATGTCTGCATATAGCCCTGTAATGTCGAGAGGAGAAGCTCAGGCTTGTAGTCGGAAACGGTCGTTTTCGCTTTAGGTATGGGCGAGAGAAGATATAGAGTAGTGGAGGCGTTTGCCAGACGTGATCGTGCATCACGGGCTTGTTTATAGCTGGGCTGTCCACTGGAACCCGGACTTGATATCGAGAAACGATTGATAGTCTGCTGCGCTTTTGTCTTGATCAGATTCTCAGCCGGAATCACGAACTCGTTACGCAGTGTACGGGCGACCTTCACTCGCTCCAGTCCCCATCCCTCATCCTCTTCTGAGCTGGCAGAAAACATTTGGTGTAGATTCAAGATTGTAGAAGCAGCTCTTTCCAAAGCTCGAAGCCCTTCTTTCCCCGTAGATGCTCCGTCAGTTCCTGCTGCCGGCGCATGTCCATTTGTACTCCTCCCAGTGATCTCCGCAACTTGGCTTTCCAACTGCCGACCTAGTGTAAGGCAGCGTGCAACAGCCCTGGCAAGACGAACTGTGGCCAGCGACTTTTCAGCAGCTATCCTGGTATCTTCAGCCGCTTGCCATTTCTGCAGCACTTCCTTTTCCAAGCGCTCGTAGCCCTGTGTGACCGAGGCAATCTGAGTCCCTGTCTCTTTCAAGATATGTTCTGCGGCAGCGGTTTGACCCTGTGTATAGTCCAGGAGTGGCAGTGCGGACTTAGTTGTTAGGCTGTGAATATGTGTGTCGATTTCCTGAAGATCAAAAAGAACTCGTGAGAGGGGTGTGGAGAGATCTAGGGGGGTGTCTGTTGCATTGTTTGTGCTGAGCACGAGAGAGTTGGCGAATCCAGTAGGTGAGAATTCCGGGTCTAGGAAGGCCTCATAGTCAATGTAGGAAGGCTCCAGTTCCGCCATTTTCAAAGGACTCTTATCACTTCCTGCAATCACTGGATGCTCAAGGTCTGGATCTCGAGGTCATGGAGTCGTAATAAGCTATCAGTGGTCTAGAAAGACGTCCGTAGTCTGGATTATGGAGTCTATGCCAGCTGAGGGCTTCACTGGAATTTAGCGAGCAAGTTTTAATTTATCAGTCACACTTGCATAGAATCGATTGAGTCAAATTGATCCTCAATGGTAGTTCAAGGTCAAGCGTGGCTAGAGACGAATCCCCACATGGCGATAAGCAGTCACGTGTGATATTAGTCATTCATCGTCTTCATTTCTGATGAAATCCTGCATCATAAGCCTAAAATTATGGAATCAAAAGAGAAACCTGTTATCGGTCTTTCTCGCTTGAAAAAATCCTTCAGCAAGAGCTGAAAATTGTGGGAAGTCAAGTGGTGGCCAAAAAGTAAATATTATACGGTTCAAAATATATGTGTGGGCATTCCGACGGGCCACATATTGTATCTGCAGATGCTTTAGGGTTCTAGGCTTTTCTTACTTTGGAATCGGTGTGTTGCTTAATTTCACACTATTTAAAATAAAACCATCTGACTACAGACCCGGACTTAGAGAGGATCCGGAAAGGCAGAAATACCACCATCACGCGGTGAAGATTTCAGGACTCAAGGAACGTGTGTCAGATTTTGAATATTTGATGAGCGTAGAGTAGAGGAAATGGATGGAGAAGGGAGAGAAGAATGGTCAAGAGGGTCAGGTCTTTTATGTGATTATGTGACTAAACATTACCAAGCAATCTACCAACTTCCTCTGCGATAGCCAGAGTCTTCTCTTCGCTCAGTCTGCGCCCAATTATTTGTACTGCAATCGGAGCACCGTGATATGCTTCAGGGTCATACTCAGCCTGAACAGCCTCATCGATGGGACTCAGCGGCTTATAGTCATCGATCTTCAGATCGACATACTTATGCGCAAATGCGACAGGAACAACAACACTGGTAAAGTCAAGTAGGTTAATCACAGAGGAATATCCATAGTATCGGGACTGATCATGTCGGATGGCCGCCGTGGTAGTAATGGGTGCAATTATGGCATCCAACTCCTTGCCCTGCTGGTTTTCGAACTCTCGCCATCTCCACAGATACTCATTCTGATAGTTCCATTTCTGGAGGTTAATGTCCCAGAGCTGGTTCACATCGATCTTTTTTTCGGTGTTGATGAAAACTTGGATGTTAGGGATATGAGGCTCTCCCGAGGCATTGACGTCTTTGAAAATATCCTATAGAAAGAGGTTAATTGAGACGTTACGTATCCGGGGGGAAATGCTGCACTTACAGCACCCCCATCTGCCGAAAAGACCTTGTTAATAAGATCATTGGAGAATTCATGCTTGTATGGCTTCCACGGAAGAAGAGTATGTCCTTTCTGTTTCAGAGCAGAAACAACAGTCTCTACTCCTCTTAGAATCGGTGGATGAGGCAAGACCTGGTTGAGATGATTGGTACTTTGAGTGATTCGTCAAGGATTCGGATAACTCACCACCCCATCAGAAGAGTAAAATCCCAGGTTCAGCCTACCTGCCTGTATCTTCAACTTGACAGCATCTTCCTCGGCAGTTCTCCAAGTCATAGGAACCACTTTAGAATCATACTTCCATGGTTCCTGTTGCAGAACGGAAGTCAGAAATAATCTCAGATCTAGATTCGTCAGCATTAACCGCACAATCCCCAAAATCTTGAGTCTACTGACCAGCTGCAGAATGTGCTATTGGCCCAACAACGCTATGAACTGTTTCCTGTCCTTCCATGCTATTGGCCATGTTGGCATATGGCATTCGGCCATGACTTGGCCGTATACCATACAAAAAGTTGTATGCGGATGGTATACGAATAGAGCCACCTGTAAGAAGTTAGCTTCAGTTTTAGCCATGAATTGTCGATGTTGATCTGAGATACATGCCGATGTCAGTTCCGACGCCAATGACTGAGCCTCGAAGAGCAATGATAGCTCCCTCACCACCTGAACTTCCACCGCATGACCAGTGCTTGTTACGTGGATTGACTGTCCTTCCGATGACATTGTTGACAGTCTCGCCGACCATCAATGTCTGTGGAACACTAGTCTTGATGTAGAAGACAGCCCCTGCTTCGCGTAAGAGGGTCACCATGACGGATTCAGTCTTCTCGCATATTCCCAGCCACGAGACGTAACCCATAGAGGTCTCAAGGTCCTGATAGAATGTATGTTGGTATCCGAGCGTTCAATCACATATGGCAGCTTCATACCTTCACACGTAGCTGGTCCTTTAGGGAGATTGGTAGTCCATGAAGAGGTCCCACGGGCTTCTTGTGTTTCTCAAAGTAGACATCAAGCTCTCTAGCCTGGGCAAGAGCAGTTTCTGGGAAGAATTCTAATACGCAGTTGACCTTAAATGTTTTGATTAATCCATCAAGTTGCTAATATTCATGACAAAGGTACCTACCAACTGATGGGCTATCGCTGTCCTCTTACAAAAAGCAAGTGTCACATCAATAGCCTTCAGCTTACCATTAGCTAGCCAATTCACTAAATCTAATGCGCTAGACTCGGTGATATCAAGCTCTTGGGTTGAAAGGATTTCTGATTTGGCGGGGAAATCCAGGACACAATTTTCGATTGGTAGATTATGAATCGTCCATTCGGAAATAGATTCATTGATGCGATCCCTTTTGTTGGAAGCGACTTCTTCCCATGATTTATTCATAATTACAGTTGGCCTCTATAGACTTATGTTACTGGTGCTGTTGTTATCTGCTTATACAGTTGATTGAGGGGATGAGATGTTCGGGGAAGCACCCCCGCATCATCTCGTTCTATTTAATAGTGACTTGGTAGTTACACAAAGACTTATCTATATGCCATCCCCTATCTATACTTGTCGTCCGATTGCTCTTATCTGAAGCCTGCGATAGGGCTAATTGTGACTTGAAGTTGGAGTTGTTGGGGTTGTCAGGGTTATTGGAGTAGGTCCCCCATAAGTATGGAGAATACACAGCCTTGCCCGTCTGAACATATAAGTAGCTATTATCGCCTGTTTTACTCCTTTTTAATCTATAATTGATAGTTTTCACTTCATAATTGTTGTCATAATACATATAATATCGCCATTGCGGGCCGGGGTTTGCGTCAAAGCTGTACTGTTGACGTGCTGGCCGTTTAGTGCTTTATCATTGGGGGGTAAGTATGTACTTAAGTATAAAAGCGCCCAGATAAGGGAAGTTACTGTTGATATTTTCTCAATATTCGTCGTATCAATTAATATTTGAAAGTTTATACCGTTCATACTTGCAAAATGTCCGAAGAACAGAAGAGCATTCGGATCATAATCGCAGGTGCCGGAATTGCTGGCTTAGCAACAGCTATCTCTCTTGCGAGGATTTCTTCCTTGCAGAACTTGGACATCCAGCTATATGAACAGGCTCCTGAGCTCTTGGAGATCGGAGCAAGCATTGCTCTTAGTCCCAATGTAGGGGTGCAACTGTCTGCTTTGTGGAATAGAAACTAACGAAGGCCGCAACAGGGCCTGCGCACATTAGAAAAACTTGGAGTTCACAACTCTCTCGATAGTGAGGTCGGCTATAGAGGCCCAAGTGGTATTCCCCAGATCTTCCGGTAAGGCTATTATTCTCCAGAGCTAATCATATATATTCTTCGTATTGTCTAAGTGCTGACTTCTTGTCTCAAGGCATTGGAAGACCAATCAAGTCCTTTCTGTGGATACTCATAACAAAGTTGATCGTCAGTGCCATCATTTGAGGACATTTTAACGTAGCAAAGCACTAATAATATTTTAGGCGGAGACCATCACACCACTCGATTCCACCGAGCTCACTTGCATGCTGCTCTCCTGGAACATGTCCCCAGAGAGTCAATCCACCTAGGCAAGAGGCTAGTTCGTGCAGAAGCTAGTAAGAATGGAGTTTCTGTATTTTTCGAAGATGGAACTAGCGCTCAAGGTGATGTTTTGATTGGAGCCGATGGGATCAGATCGGTTAGTCACAGCTTTGGGATACTGCGTCGCTTTAGCGCAAAGCTAATGTCAAACCCAGAAAGTTCGACAGTCCTTCAACCCAGACTACAAGCTGATTTTCAGTGGCAAGGTCTTAATGAGATCTACTTTTGATACGTCGCTGGTAGAGGGGAAGATCCCTAATCTGCCTGCAGATTCTATGCACTGGGTTTGGATCAACGACCGAACTTGACATTGAAATCATTTGCTAACCATTCACAGTTGGGTCCACAAGATAACTTCTTTGCATCTCGACTAGGTATTTATACAACTCCATTTTCACTGTCCCTGATATTCAGCAATTTCTAACAAGACCAGGCAAGGGCCAGTATACTACTGTCGGTGGATATCGTGATCCACGCCCAGTGGAAGAAATCGAGCGAACTATTTCATGGGATCAGCCTGGAAATGTAGAATTTCTAAGGGAACGATACAAGGTACCGAATACGTATTCATCTTTTTGAATCATAAATCATTTACTAAAATTTCTAGAACTGGAACCCTACCGTCAAGGCCCTAACCGAGCTAACTCCCTATACGAATCTTTACCCAAATTTCGCTGGAGCTGCTCTCCCAACTTGGGTCTTTAATTCACGGGTGACCCTCGTTGGAGATGCAGCCCATGCGCATGGAGGCTATGCCGCGGCTGGAGGATCATTGGCACTGGATGATGCATTCGCCCTTGGTCTCGCTTTCAAGGGTGCATTCAACCCGTCATCAGGAGTTCCAAAAGCTACTGATCCGATTGAAAACGCCTTGGAACTCTACAACAGGACTAGACGGCCCCACGCCAATCGATTGGTAAATATTGTGCATGACCAGATTGAAAGCGAAGGCCCTACATATGCATCTGCCGAAGAGGCGGATATCGCATTTCGTGCTAGAGTGAAGGATCGAGCGAGTACCGAGTGGTTGTCGGAACATGATGTTGAGGCTACATTTAATGAGGTATACAAGCAGCATGAGAGAGAGGGAAGATCCACCAACGGAGATTATTCGACGCAATCGAAGCAACTCAATAGCAGCAAGCTATGAGGACTCAAAATAGGGTTGAATGGATTGAGTGGGTTACCTTTCTATGTATATATAGGTTCCAATGCTATGGGGAACTTTTCCAGGATGGGATGGATGGACATTGGACCTCACCTGGACCCCTGAAGCCATGAAGTATGTAAATTGATGAGCATTACACAATCCTTTGAAGCTGATCCTATAAAATTCTAGAGATTAAAATGGAAATCGCTGACAGAGATCTCGTTTATTTCACGATAAAACAGTATGAATTTTCTTGCAACATTGAAAGCTCCAGAAATTTCTAATCTGCCTAATTTCATCCTCCAGGCTATGTAGTAGGTACTATTAAGATTGACGAAATGATGCTGGAAATTCTTTACAAAAGAACCCTTCCATTTGTCTCCTCGACAATCAGCTCGTATTCAGATTGGAACTCAGTATAAAAATTGTGCTGCATAAATTAGTATGAATCTCAACCTTAAGGGACAAGACGCGGTGACATACCGGGTTTTGCGCAAACTGAGCAGTATACTGAGCTACTTCATCGCTGATGATTTTCTTAGGAACACCATTTGCTGCAGCTGCTTCAGCGAGAAGCTGGGAGTGGCAAGAGTTATCTAGCATGGAGTAGAGGATGGCGGCTTCATCTACTGTTCGGCCAACAGTGAGGAGGCTATAAAGACGATCTGTTAAGCTTGGACCCTCAATTGGAAGGGGGAGTTCAGCTACTCACCCGTGGTTCTGCAAGATGCAAGCAATATTATCCTTGCCCAAGGCCGCCGCAATGTGTTTCCCTTCATCCTGAGACAACGCAATGCCGGCATGATCGTCATATACACCAATACGACCATAGAAGTTGCATGCATCTAGAATTCAAGCTAATCAGCATTTGTAAAATAATTTTCAATATCGGCAGCCATACCTTGAGTCAGCATCTCAATGGGCTTGCCAAATACACTCCATGTCTTGCCGTAGACACCGTGTGTGTGAGCCGCGGCTATCACGTCAGGGCGGGCCTTGTGAATCTCACTATGGATCATGAAGCCAGCCTCATTGATTGGCAGCTGGGCACCACCTTCTGTAACAAATCCTTCGTGGTCAACAAGGACAAGATCCGAGGCTTTGATAGAGGAGAAGTGCTTCGCAAAGGGGTTCATCCAGAAGTGATCCTCCAATACAGGGTCTTTTATTTCATTAGTCTTGATTGAATTGAATCACTATCGAGGTTTCAACATACCTCGCATGGAAATATGTCCAGAAACGCCCTCCGCATAGCCCATCTTTCCGAAGTAACGAAAAGCAGCGGCCATATGCTCTTTCATCCACTTTCGCTTCTCGTGAGGGTCGGAGAAGGTGGGGATTCCACGCAGTTTCAGAGTTCCATCCCGGCTGCCACGGGCAAGGGACTGGAAATTGGTATCATTGACAGCGGACTGAAGGTCTTCTTCGCCGGCCAAAAGAACAGAGCTCTCGGGTTGGGTTGTTGTCATTGTGGATGTCGACATAGTGAGATTGAATATGATGTATTGAGGCTTCTAAATTGAACAAGGGAAAATTGAAAATTTGAATATTTACCGAGTAAGAATAAGAATGGTGGTTTTTATGTCTTTATCTATGGAAACCCCACTCCACCCCGCTTAGATCTAAGCTGTCATTGGAAGGCGTGAGCATACAAGTCATGCAACACAGACTCTTTGCCGCTGATATCATCGACAAAGATGAGTATTAAGCTATTTCCGCATTCCAAGAAGCGGGTTGTATGCTAAAATTGAGACCACCAGCCTAAGGATCCAGATGATACTTGCCGGTTTCCTAATTGGGCCTTAAAGACCGGCGCTTAATCGGGAAATTTGATGCCGGCCATAATAAAATTGAATATAAGCATTTGAGGGATTGCAGGTATAAGCAGAAGTGATAATAGCTCTGGAATCTGCCAATTCACTGTGTATTTAATAGAGTACGGAGCTGCATTGGAGCTTTGCTTTGGAGTGAAGCTTCATCAGATCCAACTTCGAAAGATGACGAAAGAAAGCTCAAGATACTAGATTAGGCTACCTAGGTATAGATTTAGCCTATAAATATCTATTTTCTAGGTATTTCAATTCCAATTTTCAAAGATACTGTCAACATACCGATGTTATATAACCATGTGACTCCTTCATGAGAGTTCATCTGATCGATTTGATTCCAGACCAAACATTAATATATAGTATTTTAACTACGGAGTGTTTATTACTGGCTGAACCCCTAGGCGAAATACTTTTGCCCAACGCAAAACGAACTGCCTTGTCTGTATAGGCTGTCGGTTCAATACCCCCTAGGTCATTTTGTAATCCTCTACAGATCTAAGAAATTAACGAACTAGATAAATACCCTAGTGGGCAAATAGTTAGGGCCGGTAGATCGTATGTTTCTACTTTTTGCTTCATTAAACTTGATATCGACTATGAGCGATGAGGCTTTTTGCAACTTCGAATGGCCAATTCTATTTTTTGAGAATTACAAGCAAAGAATATCTATCCATGGTCGTGACAATAGACGAATCTCAATGAAGAATCTTGTTTTGCGGATCTTGTAGATGCTACACTTGACAGTCAAAGGGCCGATATCATACTTGCCTAGGTCGATAGTGTCGAAACATGGATATTGCAATCCCACAATACCGCAGCCTAGAACGAAACAAGCAAATCCGCGAGTCACGGGGGAATCACTATATTAGTAACTCGAGTAGCTAGATAAATCTAACACATTTCACACCACCTTGCACAACGTATATAATAAGAATCTAGGACGACCCATTCCCTACTCCAGTGTATATAGTGCAACATGTGAACCCTGTCTTTTCAACGTAGATGATCGACAGATAGGTTGTATTACGAGGAAGGGCATAATTGGACTCCCAAGATTGACTGGGACAGGGCTGTTTAGGTTGATGAAAAACAGGTTCATACGGAACATATCATCATTCCGAAGATGAGAGAAAGATTTCGAGCATAATGAAGCATGGCCCCTCGATTAAACTTGTTTCGTAGTGTATGTTATGACCTAGCGATTTCGAATTTCGTAGGCATTATGATAAAGGCAGTATTTAACAAATGGAAGAATGATCCTCTCATCATCCTGAGACGCCATCTATATAGATGCAATAATTAGAAGAGTATACAAAAAACACCCCCGGCCCATATAATAGCCCATGCAAGGAGAATAGAAAAGAAAAAAAAAACTAAGGAAATGACCCACAAATTCATAGCTCAGCAGGAACCGCAGTATCAAAAAGAATGTATAATACCGCAAAGCAGTTCAAGGGCATTTACACAGCGTGGTCACCAGTTGCTTTCATATCATCCATTTCATATTCTGCAACGCTCTGCAGACTGCGCTCTCGGCCTCGGCCACGACCGAAACTAGACTCTTGCTGTCCATCTGCGGCGGGTTGTTGGGATGAGGAGGCTGCTGTATTGTTTCCCCAGCCGCCGAAGCTTATCGGCTTTAGTTCCCGGTGCTGGCAAGCCCACATTCCACCAAAGGTCATCATGCCAGCGCTTGTGAACTGAAGACTCCACCAGAGGAGGTTGGCTGGGAGGGAGTGGGTATAAAGGATTGTAATTATGAGGTGTAGGAAGTGGATTGTGAGAGCAAAGTCCGGGACCAGCTTGGAGCGCGACACAAAAAGAAGAAGAAAGATTACGCTGCAGTAGACAGAAGTCAGGTATTATGTCTTAGTCTAAGCGTTGCTGGTCATTAACTCACCTAATAAAGCAATTCAACAACCAAACCAGACCAAGCATCCAACCGACAGTCGTATCTCCTCTCAAATAGTCCCAGCCAAATACGAGATCGAGTGAGAACGGGGAACCATATACGACCGTCGTGAATAGGATGAGTATAATCGCGCAAACATAATAGGCAACCTGGAGTAAGAGGATCTTGCGGATTATTTTCAATGGCGGGAGGTCGGTTCGCGACCCCGCTGGAACACGTTGACGCGGGGGCATCAACTAGAAAGGAAGGGAGATTCCCCTTTGCGATTAATCTTTATAAAGCGTGCAATTGAGCGAAGCTCGAGACAGGACGAGAGATGAGCGGGTGAATGGATCATGCGACTGCGAGAAGGAATAGGGGTGAAAGGACTTCCAGCGGGAGGTTTTATTAAGCGTCAGACTAATATAGTTTGAAAGGATATTAAATAGGGCTTGTAAAAAGGAGAAAGGTGGGTTGGTAGTGAGGATAGACTGGTAAGGCCGAGTGATCAACTCAACAGTCTTGGCGGTCGAGCGGGAACGACACACGCCGCATCATCCACTTTGAAGATTCCAGGAACCTGCGACCAAGCTCTTTCTCCCGCAATTCAAACCACTACAGACTTCGCAAATCTATACCTCCTTACCACGAAAGTCACACAAAAAAAATCTCTCCGATATGGGTTGGTTACCCTGGTCTTCCGACGACAGCAAGAAAGCCTCTGATGGCGGCCGCATTGCCCCGGACCGAACAAGTCGCGCGCGTTGCTGGGAAGGACGAGATCACTTCTTCGCCTGCTTGGACCGGAACGATATTCTGGACGGAATCAAAGATGACAAAATTGTTCGGAAGAAATGCGCGAAGGAGGTCGAAGAGTTCGAGGCAGCTTGCTCATCAACTTGGGTATGTACTCAATTTTTGGAGTTTCTATTGGCCGGGGCAATTATCTTGCTTTTTCTGTTCATTTTACCGAGACTGACATCGCCGTTCATAGGTGAAATACTTCAAGGAAAAGCGTGTGATGGAACACAACCGGGACATGACAATTGAGCGGATCAAGAAGGAAGATGCCGCTACGATTGAGAAACAGAAGACTGAGGGCTGGAGGCCGACTTAGTTGCAGTTCTTGTCTTGAACTGCGAGCTCTCCAGGGCTTTTCTTTGTAGATTATGTATCATATATCCCACTCTGACAAAACGATATTCCACTCTTCTGTTTCCGACTAGTGGTAGATCTATTTTTCTATATATTCACCTAGGTAGCCTTGAATAACTTTGAATATGTACACAGTTAGCACCATAACCTGCCTAGGGACTCTCGTGGCTATGTCCATGAGTTTCCAAGTTTCTGTGGTCTTAAAGACTTGTGTATGGATGCTCTTGGGCTGTCCAATTTGCAACCGTTAGAAGCCCTAAGTAGGCAGTTGAACATAGAATATGGGAATAGAAGTGTTACATGGGAGAATCCAGGGGAAAGCCATACTCCAAACCTCGGAAATTTTGGAAAGGAGTAGGTAAAATAATATATGCAACTTCCCAATGAAAAGCTAGAAGCAAAAAAGTATCCACAGTCAAGGATAAAGACCCAAGTCAAACAAGAAATCCGACTCCAACCTAGACACCAACGAAACAACCAAGTATCTAGAACCTTCTTGTCCAATAAACCAAACAAACGCCGAATGTTGTAGTTCGCTGACTATAGTCCAGCATGTGGAAAGATGAAAGAATAAAGACATAAATCTACCCCCATAGAACCAATGATGATAAACTCCAGACCAAGTGAGGAAGCAAATATGAAGTAGATATGAGGGAAAAAAGATATAAAAATAATAAGAAACTTGTGACCGAACCCGAGACTTGATCACGAGAGGGTTTTGTGAAGTCATTGTTTCCATTTGGACAATTGACTCATCAGGTTTTGCACGTTGGTGCCAATTGGGGCTTGGCTTTGTGGTTGCTGGCTAGCCATGCCCTTCGCTAGCAGTGATAGCAGATGAGGGTCATTTATAACGGGGGGACCCGAGGGCTGGAGATTGAAGGGGGGAGGGGGAGGAGGAGGAGGGAGGTGCTGGGTATGGGCCATTGGAAGATGAGGAGGGCGTGTCGCATTTGTTAATAGAGATGCCAGATTAGCGGGCGGGGGAGGATTAGGAGAAGCAAAAGGTGACTGGACTGCGGATACAGGTTGGGAGAGAGGAGCTTGACGCTGGAGAGCAGATAGGAGAGACTGGAGGCCGGGACCGTCCAGAGAGCTGATCAGGTTTGCCATATTGGGGGGTTGGGTGAGAGTGGCCAGCGTTGGGTGGACCACAGGGATGGGCACTGGGAAAGCTGGGTTTGGGACGTATGATGCGGGTGCACTACGCTGTATCATCGACTGGGCTTGATGGAACATAACTTCAGCAGCGATGTTGGCGTCAACCTCTGGGTAGTCTAACACAGAAATGAGTAAGGGCAATCCATTGAAGAGGGAAGGTAACGTACCGCTAAAATGAATATTGCCAGATCCCGCGCTCCGATCAAATATCTGTAGAGGAATTTTTCGGGAAAATTGGTTGGATCTAGACAGTCGAACAACTGCAAGAACACCTTCTACAAACTGACGATGGACCGCCGCGCCAAGAGGAATTCGAGGACCAAGCACTAGGACGTCGACCCTCAGGCCACGGTTACGAAAGGCGTTTTCCACATGGAGGATGAAATTGCTGGGACGCTGTCAATAATACTGTGCGTAATATACGAAGATTGGGAACTCACCGATCGATCTCTTCAAGGACGAGGACTTGGACTTCCGGAACATCTCGCGGAGAGCGTCGAGGTACAGGAAGATCCGCCTCCCCTTCGTATATCCCACGTGGTCTGGGACTATGGCTACGATATCGACGGTCTCGACTGTATGGGGAGCGAGACCTCGACCGCGACCGGGATCGTCGTCGTTCACGACGCTCAAACCGATCTGGGGTTCTATCCCGAGATCGATAACCGTCCCGGCCTCGAAAGGGCCGTGGAGAAGGCGAACGTGGAGAGCGTGGTGGCCTGTAATCGTCTCTTCGGCGGTGCGAGGGTTCGTCACGGTAGTCACTGAATGGCAGGCGACTTGGCTCGTAAGACCGATCAAACCGATCTCCTGATGTCCGTGCAGGCGCTCGGGATGGTCCAGAAGAACGACTGAATTCGGGCGAGCGAGAGCGACGAGAGGGAGGTGCGCGAGCCGTCTCTGTAGGCCCAGGTTTGGTGGATCGCTGTGGCTTTGATATCTCTAGGTGTACTTTT
Source organism: Penicillium taxi (assembly GCF_028828555.1). Classification (NCBI taxonomy): domain Eukaryota; kingdom Fungi; phylum Ascomycota; class Eurotiomycetes; order Eurotiales; family Aspergillaceae; genus Penicillium; species Penicillium taxi. The sequence continues at coordinate 3,376,397 of NW_026643207.1, read as the reverse complement.
CTGCCGCGCACCAACGCCCCCTGCTCAGCTTGGAGGGCAGCATGGCAGGAACCTGCCTCCAGGAACTGTATGAAGCCGTAAGCTTGCTTGATAGAAATTTGAGCAAGTTTGCCAAATCTGTGAAAGCGATGGAACATGTCTCGCTTTGTGACTCGTTCCGTGGGTAAATTGCCTATGACAAGTTAGCCCCCTCGACTGTAGAAGAGGATTTAAAAGTTACCCACCAACAAAAAGCCTGGAGCCATTCGGAAATCGATCCCAAAGGCCCTCTGTCACATAAACTCTCTCATCATGCAAAAATTCGTCATATTTCTTCTGAACTTCAGGGCCCCAAGGCGCATCGTCATCCGAGAGTTTGGTCGAGCGTCCTAGAATTGCTTCGGCACGGCCTTTTTTAGCCTGTGTAGGGGCCTCCTGGGGCATTTGCGAGTCACCACCCGAGGATTGGGGTTGGTTGGAGCTAGCAGCTGGCGGCGCTGCAGGCGAAGTGCCCGGCGCGCCTGCTGTAGGTGTGAATGGCTGATAGGGTTGGAGAGCAGGGTTACTGGAATGGATTTCATAGGCTGAAGAGGCAGTAGATGGGGCGGAAGGATACTGATGATAAGACACATCATTTTGGGAGGGGTAAGTGGGCTGGAGAGCGGGATCGTGTAGCGGTGGGCGGGCGGGAAGGGTTTGGGATTGCGACTCGCCCGTGGGTGCTTGCGGGATGGACGAGTCTTCTATATGGGGGGCTGCACCGTTAGGCGCTGCGGACGAGGATTGGGAGAAGTTATCCAATAAGGCTTGGAGGGTAGCTCCTGTCGCACTTGGTCTCAGATTTTCCTTCACATCGAGATGGGCGGAACTTCCAGCATTGTCTATCTCATTCATAGCGCCGCAGCCTTGAGTGAACGGAACAGCCGGAGCCGTATGGGTAGGAGAAGGATCTTGAAAAGTAGCTTTCGTGTTCACATTTGCAGGATAGTAAGGTCCCGAGGGGTTAGGATGGAATCCTGGCGTCAAAGCAGCCATATCATTCATAGGAACTTTGGCGCCATGCAAACTACCCGAGTCCCGATATAGCCCCTGCTCTTCGCCCTCGGTTCTCGACCATCCATCCCGTACATTGTTGTAATGAGTGTAATCCGATTTCGTATAAGTTGAAGTATCGTTAAAGACGGGGTCCATTTGGTTCTCCAGGACTGGGATATTTGATGGCTCGGAGATATGCAATGGGCGGGGGCTTTCCGGAGTCAAAGTCTTTCCGCGGAAGTGAAGAGCTTCATCGGGGGGACTGGTCGTCATGTAGACTAGGAGGAGGTCGTTTCATTTACGGGGAGGATATATAGAAGGTATAAGGGGAAGAGGGAATTTTCCTTTTGCAATAAGAAGCTCAGGTGGGGCGTGAAGTTGAATGAGGCGGTAAACGGTTTCGGGCAGATTTGGCCGACGGGAGGGTAATAGTAGTAAGTATACTAGTATGGTATTAGAAGTGGAGAGGAAGGAGAAGAGACTGAATTGGGGATAGTATCAAGAATTAAGTAAGAACTAAGGAGTGGTAAATAATAGGATCATCCTACTTCATTATGATATTATAAAATCCACTATCACTATCACTAGTTTGCATGTTAGAATTAAGTACTTTATTAAGCGGCAGATCCCACCAATCATGGATATCTTAGTCTCATCAACTCTCACAGTATATTTCAGGGTCAAACACTGAAGACTCAAGAAAGTTGGAATTTTCATTCTTTCCTTTTCCATTCTCCTCTTGGTACTTTGTTTTCAATACAGGTACGCGAGTACTCTGTACAATACCACGAGTCCAGCTCCAGGTCCACTTGGTGTACAACTCTTTTCATAAAATGGTTCGATGGTGGACTAGAACGCCTCTTTTACGCCAGTTTGCATCCTCACAAGAGTCAAGTGACTCTGAAATCGAACTAGCGAGAAAATGGCTGCGGAAGCTAAACTTCAAAACGATTCCCCGTCACCTTTGCCCTTTCATTCAGCCGTTCAAGTGGCCCCGGAAGTCAAAACGTGAATAAGTCGGTACAAATCCGATTCACCGGTTGCTGTGCTTATGGATCACTGACCTGGTCACAAGGTCAATTCAAAGGCCACTTTGAAAATATCATTCACCTCGCTGTTCTCGTTGGTTCCTGGTCTACTCCATTCTTAAATACTGGCCTCTCGGTATACCGCCGACCGTTCCCAGTCCTTGATTATACAGTCGGATGAGACTAGAGTTCAGTCTACCAATGTGGACTTGTGTTTTAAAAAGCTCCATCAATTGCTGGAAATCTCAGGGAATGGAGTAATACCCGGGGGAGAATTTGTTACTACTATATCCATCTAGTACCGTTTTTTCTATGCCAGTTCTTGGCGTTTCCATGCCAGATTAGTGCTCACCCCCTCGCTGCTTTTGCTCCCTGAGTTGAACTATGAGCGCCCTGATCCGACCAGTGAGTATTCTATAAGCGTACTGATATCACGTGATGGCAATGATGACCTAAGCGCTCGTATAAAAGCGGCGGCACCTGAAGTATGAAAGTCCCGTCACAGAAAAAACGGTACGTCAAGCTACAATACTAACAGACAGCAGACAACGGGCTCAAAATGAATCTAGAATCAAGGCTAGAAAATTATATAGCTGCAAAAAGAGCAATCGACGGAGAAGTAAATACGATGATTGATTCACATAATAAGAACATAATGAATTTTATATCCGACCAACGCCTTGCAAGTGCAGAATAATTCCTGGGTATGCTTACTCCGACAATGTTCGCTCCGCATTGCGCGCTGTGGAAATGATGGCCTTTTTCAGCGAAGGATCCAAGTCCTTTGTTTCGGCCAGCGGTTTCAACCAGCTCACCAACTCTTTGGCAAGGCTGTTACTCAATGGCTGACACTCCTTGATGCGAGCAAATGAGCTTCCCAGGACACGTGGGAACTCTGGTGATGTGACACGCACACCAGCAGTGGGGAATTTGATGTAGCAAATTTGCGTGCGGAAGCTGGTAGTTTGGTGGGTCTGCATGTTGTCTACCACGTGGCCCAGGATTGTGACTAGACAAGGCAAGTTTTCAAACTCCAAAGCCATCTCATAGAACTCGGCTCCGAATCGATCGTCATTCTGGAAGTTTTTCATTGCGGCGTCGAAGATAGCGATCGGGATAGCTCCGCTGAGGGCGGGGGTGGAATTCAGGGTCTCGATGGCATTCTCGGCCGCTTCTGCATTTCCATCTGGGTTGATGTCCTGCTCCGTAATCTTCGGTATCGCAATCATATCGGCATTGGTGTCCAATGCCTCATCGCTGTCCTTGGCTCGGGTCTCTGTCAGTCCCAATATCTGCTGGCGAGCAACCAGCTTGGTGATGTAGATCAATTCCAATTTCGCATATTGCAACCAGAGCTCTTGTTGATTCTTGCAGAATCTCAACCCTCTCTGCATATAACTCCGTGCCTGGGACATATCGGCTTGGTCATCCAGAACAGACTTTGCGGCATAAATCCATAGCTCTGCGCTGGTCGGATGTAACCGTAGGGCGTCGGTGAAGATCATCGAGAGCTTCTTGTAGGACTTTTGCTTTCGCGCATATTCAATGTATTGGATCCATAGATTGAGGTCGCCCTGGAACCTGCGGGTCGCTCTCTCTAACACGAAAAATATCCTACGAGTGCCACTGTGGCCTGGCGCACGAATTCCCATTCTCTTCACGCGCATTCTGCGCAGGGCCTCAAGATTGATCTCATATTCCACATATCGAACAAAGTCCACCGGCTTTGCGCCACGCGCATTGAGTTTGTGCTCGAAATCGGATCGTTTTTTAATGATGGCAGTGATTTCTTCCTGGAGTTGGATATTAGTCCAAGCTTCTGCTTCTTTGCAATCACCGGCACTTACCTTGGTGAAAATCTTCTTGCTCTCATACTCTTTCAGCTCAGGAACTGACTTCTCAAGAAAGAACCGAGCCTTATCGGTAGCAGATGACATCTTTCACTTAAAGAAAGAAAGAAGTAAAATTTGTTCCTGATGTTCTCCCTGAGTTGGAGCGAAGTGGTAAAGATATGAATTGATGATATCTTAAAAAATTACTGGAGACGCTAATCCAAATCCGGCTAATCCAGTATAGAGTGGATTCGATCACGTGATGGATTGAGTGATCGCGATTGTGGTCCAGGAATCTTGGAAGTCAAGGCATACAGTATTATAACTTCATTATAGTACGTAATGCAACAAATCATCAAGTAAGCTGGTTTTTATCCATGCTATGGATAGTTTTTTACTTAATTATTTCATTATTACAATATCGGCCATCATCAATAGTCGTAAGCCTTTATAAAAACCTTCTCCAAGTACACAAGAAAACAAGTCTTACAGTTTCGCAATATCGATAACATAGGACCACACTGGCCTCACACGAGGCCCTTGAGAGCCTTCCAGCCCTTCATTCCCAGCGACATTTCTTGTTTTGCCGATTTAGAGAACACTCGTTGTAGGTTTTGTCCTGAGGAACGGTATCACAGACTCAAGGCATTTCTTGGGCCCCGATGTACCAGGGGCGGGCATTGAGAAGTGACTGAGAAGCGAGACAATATTGTAATGCCTGGCACTGTTGGTGTATTTGGCAGGGGTGATGACAAGGGACTAAACAGCTAACGCTAACTATTCTGCTAAAGAGTTTGTTGTTTCCCAAGTACTGAGACGATTGGGACGAGGAGAAGAGTGGTAACGGTGAAGAGGCAAATGGTTATCTGCGCTCTAACACATGACGAGAATACTGGGAGCGATCATGATGGAGACAATCCAGAAGGATATGGCCACTCCCACATTTGTAGCACTTGAGCGGCTTGGGCACTCTACGAAGGCGAGTACTCTCACCGACATCCTCCTTTATCGCGCTCTACGTACTGCCACGGTGCAGTATTAGTCGATTAATTCTACCGATTCACTTTCAGTCTGTACATTATGGGATAGCCTTGCTGTTCGTTTCACAGCGTGCTCTATCGGTATCCGCGGCATTTGCATACCCCATAAAGCCATGCTTCCACGTTGGTGCTCACAGCGCACGATCCTATTATACTGGCTAAATGCTTGAAGCAATTGAGGTAGCTCGGTTTTTGGGCAAAGGCCCCCCATATGTAGCGTGCAATTTTCCATTAGGCTGTTAACGTAGGAGCAAAAAAGCCGGCTTTGCAGGAATGATTCGTTGAAAGAGACTGAGTGGAAGTTACCGAGATTATGGTGAACAATTTCAGAAAATGTCTGACTGATATAGTAGTTTGGAAAGAGAGAAAGTGGGTATAATGGAAAGACGAGTTGATGGATGTAAGAATGAAGAGAGGTAAAGAAGGTGAGATATAGATCATATAGTGATAATAAACGCTTTTTCGAAGTTACAAAGAGCCATGTGGCTCTATTTATGACCGTCATGTCGGCTGATATTGTCTCTAACACCGTACTATGAAAGTAATAAAACGAAAAATTATGAATAACGTGAAGTGAACTTCATGATTAAACAACACCAACTTCTAGTATATTATATGGTCCGTGCACAGACACTAATCCCAAATCAGTTAGATTACCATAAAGAGAGGCCACTTTGGAGACAGACGGATATTGCTCTTTCCATCCTCAGGGGCCCTTGATATCTACACTGTCGTTGTCTTTTTTCTTTCTTGACGCTCTTTCCTCTGTTTATTTCTTCATTATTATATACTGGTGCGGAGCCTTTCCCTCTGCACCGCCATGGCTCCCAGATTCAAGGATGGTGACGCTGTAGTCTCCGTGAGTTGATCGTAAGACATCGATAAGAACCTCGGCATTAATATGAAGCAACACAGATCAATGGCAAATGGGTTGCATGGACTCACACAATCTTCGCCTATGCTGCCTTCTTCAGCGCTCTAGTTGTTGGTGTCGCTCTGCATTTCCATAAGATTGTGCAGAACGAGTACTTTGGCTACCCTGACGAATGGTTCCCTTCCGTATCCGCTACAATTGGTGACCGCTACCCCGAGCGATCATTCTTCCAGGTTTTTATCGCCATTACATCCGGATCTCGTTTCGCTCTCGTCTTCCTATGGTACATCCTCACCGCGCGTCCGAATTCAAGTCTGCCGAAGTTCGTCGCAGGTGTGGGTATCTTCCGTACTCTCACCTGTGGTGGATGGACTTATGTCACTTCCACTGATGACCATGACTGGCACGATATTTTTATGATCTCTTATCTTGTGGCTACTTTGCCGTGGACACTGGGATGTCTTGCGCTGAGCCCCAACAACCGCCGGGCTGTCAAATACCGTAAAATCATGGCAAGCTTGTTCTTCGGAACACTGGTCCCTTTGATCTATTACTTTATTCAGCACAAGGTGCACAAGATTCCTGGTGGTAGGTCGTTGTATAATTGCATAATAGACTATATGAACTGATTGTCTTTCCAGCTTACACTCGCTATGCCTTCTTCGAGTGGTCCCTGGTTCTGTTCGATGTTGGCTTTGATGCGATTACCGTGCTCGACTTTGAAGGACTTGAATTGGTGGTTCGCGATGTCAAGGGAGTCAGTCGAGGGTATGTACCGTCGCTTCCAAAATGATACCCACCAAAAATGTATAGTGCATAAGAGTTGGCGGGCTCCATGATTTTTTTCTAAAATTGGCTTCTCTCAGGCAAATGAAGACAACTGCGGACTCTGTTCTTGAGAAAAAGTGTGTACAATCCCATAATCTACTCGCGGCATATCCGGAGGTTAACACGTAGATTTCTAGCAAGGACAAGCCAGTGAGCAACACCTTCGGTGAGGCCTTCTTTTGGACCGAGATCATCGATGCCGCTGCTGACGTCTACAATGGGGTATGTATATCAATTATTGAACCGATTTGCCTTCGCTAACTTCAGGTCATAGTATGTATTCTGGACAATTGTGACCGGTCTTCCCGTTCTTGTGTGGTGTGAGTGATATCTCCTGAGTTTTATATGAACATCATTGTCCTAACTCGAATAGACTTCCCCCTGTGGCACATGGGCATCTCTGGCTACGAAGTTGCCATTGTCTGCTGTACATCACCCTTCTTCTTGGCCATTCCCTCATTGAGATATGCTGCTGTGAAGAACCTTCGACTACTTCACCTAACTTCACTGGTCGGCCTGCTGGCCTACAAGCTCCAAGACCCTGCTCACCGTCTCTTCCTTACTGGATTTGCTTTGGCAGTTACATGCGTCGCCTGGGTGGCTAGCTTCTTTGCAGAACGTTCCAACACGCCACGTCTGGAGGCTCGTATCATGGCATGGGGCATTGGTTTGATTGTATCTACTGTCTCCAAGTTTGCATGCGCGACCAACAACCCACTGTGGCCTATTATGCACGGTGACAATGGTGGCTGGAACAAGATCGGTCTTGCTCTCGCTATTTTCTCTGTCCTTCGATCCCAAAAAGGCTCAACCATCAGTGGGGGCGATTACCTCCCATCTAATGGCAAGAAGGGCTCGTCCCTCTTGGCCGCCGTTGGTTTTGGTGGTCTCTTCTTTGCCATCGTTTCTCTTCTGACCGACTCTAGCACCATGATCGCTTGGGTCTGGGAGGGATATCCTATTCGCGGACCGATTGCAGTACCTCACGGTGCTGTGACAATCTTTGCCATGGGTGCTGGTCTCGTGTTTGGTATCTTCTACCCTACGGTGGCTGGAAGCTGGACAGCCTACGGCCTTGGTTCCGTTGGTGCCGCCCTCCTTACCTACTACCATCACTGGACCGGATATTACGGAGCTCTTGCTTTTGCATTCTACATCATGGCTGTTGCTCCGGTCTTGATCAAGTCTGGTGTCCGCCACTCTCCCGCATCCGTTTTCGGTGTCGGCTTCGTAATTTACGTCTTCCTTCTGCTCTTCCATGTCTGGGTCGTGGCCTATGCCTTCGTTCCTGGCGGTCCTCTTGTGCGTGAGCACACTGACTGGCTCATGATTCTCACCACTCTCATGATCGGTGCTGGTGTGTTCTCTGCGGCAACCTCCAACTCTTCGCGCACATCTCGCAAGAAGCCTATCAACCCCAACAGCAAGAAACAACGCTCATACTACGTCTACGTTCTTGCTGCGATTCAGTTGCTCTCCGTATCCGTGGCTTACCTGCGCTTCCCAACTAACGACTTCAAGCCCCACCATCCCGAGGAGAAGGTTGCAACTGTTGGTATCTGGACTGTTCACTTCGGTCTCGACAACAACATGTGGGCTGCAGAGCGCCGTATGCGTGATGTCATTGGAGAGCTTGAGCTTGATGTCATTGGTTTCCTCGAGTCGGACAATCAACGTATCATCATGGGCAACAAGGACGTTACCCAATACATTGCTGAGGACTTGGGTTACTACGTCGATTTCGGTCCCGGCCCTAACAAGCACACCTGGGGTTCTGCTCTCCTTTCCAAGTTCCCCATCGTCAACTCAACCCACCATCTTCTGCCTTCGCCTGTCGGCGAGTTGGCTCCTGCTATTCACGCCACTCTTGACATGTACGGGGAGATGGTCGACGTCGTCGTCTTCCACTCCGGTCAGGAAGAAGACCCCGAGGATCGCCGCCTACAGAGCCAGTACCTTTCGCAATTGATGGGCTCGTCTCCCCGTCCGCTGATCTTGTTGAGCTACTTGGTCACCAAACCACTTGAGGGCAACTACAACACCTATGTTAGCGAAGTCAGTGGAATGAGTGATATCGATCCCACCGACTGGGACAGATGGTGCGAGTACATCCTATTCAAGGGTATCCACCGTACCGGTTATGCTAGAATTAGTCGTGACACGATTACCGACACTGAGATCCAGGTATGCTCCTTAACCTTTACTAAGTATTTTGAATAATGACTAACGAACATTCTAGGTTGGTAAATTTGTTGTTGGCGAGCCTGCAGTCCTCACTGAGCAGGAGATGCGCATGCCCGAGGAAATGATCCCCGTTGGCCGCCAATTCCCTGCCCTTTTCCGTGGCGAAGGTGTGCGAGGACACCGCTACCATGTCTTCGACGAACCCCGATACTGGCAGTAAGCATTCCATATGTTGGGAGTTCGTACGCGTTGTGTAAAATAATTACCTTGGGAGGATTCTTCTCATATTTTTCATACTGAATTTGTTTTAATTCTTGATACGATGTATGAACAAGATTCATCTCTCCGCTGTACATTTACGTAAATCGACCTCGGTTTGTGTGCTTTCTTTTGCATGCTATTAATCTTTACCTCAGTTGGGGATCCGAGACTCCATCAACTTTTACTTGATGGAATAGGTACTGTGAAGACCCTCACGAGCTATGGCCTGTAGGTTTAGGCTTGATATTTAGACCATAGTGTATGCTACCTAGGTAGTCTAACAGGAAGTCTGGAAATACCACGATTATCCAACCTCCGGGGTTCTCACCTTCATCTCTAGTTGAATTGGTTCCAATACTGGAAGTATAGAACATGCGAGATACCTGGATTGATTCCTCACACCCCTTCCAAGTTACCGCACACTGATTAGATCCACTCGTTCCAAGAAAATTGCCGTGACTGTACGGAGTATAAAGTGGGCATGTGTCTCCCTTGGGATGAACGGAGCTCACATAACCTTTCGTGACGAGACACTAAGAAGAAGAAAATAACGACAACAACTTTTCGTTCGTCCGTAGGATCCAATTCAAATGATTGAGCTAGTTCGATTCTTTTCAATACAAGCACGTGACTTGAACTGTGGGCCCCAACAAATCTAGTATTCACCCACCCCTAGGATTTTCACACTACCGACCCTTCCAGACACTCCTGATTCAAAAACATCTCAGACCACCTTATTATTAAATTTTTCATCATGGAAGAGACATTCGGTCTACTTCCCCCTCCTCAACAGACCTTCTTTTGTCCTCGCGACGAGGCCATAGCTCAGCTGAACGACTTTACAAAAGGGCAAGGATATTCCATTACTATCAAGCGATCGAATAAGAAGGGCTCGTATCTACACTGCTCCCGGAGTGGCCAAGTAAAAGTTCATGTTGAAGGAGTTAAAAGAACCCGTCAAACAACATCCGGAAGATGTGACTGTCCATTCCGAGCAGTTCTCAGAGTGAAAGAACAGGGCAATCGTCTAGACTTCTCTGTCCAACAACCAACACATAATCATCCTGGCGAAAAGCCGATTCTCCTCCCAGTCCATCGACAGCGTGACATCTCCAAGTACCGGGACCGAATCATCGCCTATTTCTCTGTTGGCATGAAATCACAAGCAATTCTCACTTTACTTCGAGACGAAGCTGCCCGAAATGGAACAAGATCTCCATACATCGTCGTTGAAGATCTTCAAAATTTAAAGAAAAATACAAAAGACCTGCAGACTTCTCTTGCTTCAGGCAATTCTCACCCTGTCATTCCTGTCATCTCACCGTTGCCCTCACCGACACCTGCAGATGCAAATCGACTCACTATTCTCGGGCCCCGTGATGACGCCGTTCGAGAATATACTGCCTGGCAAGAAACTAATGTCGCCAATGATGTTCTTAAAGCTGAATTTCGCCATGCTTGTGAAATTGCACTGGCGAATGGACTTGATTTGGAGCAGATTCATGAAGACAAAAACCCGTCTTTTTTTACTAGCGAAGGAATCAAGATTGGGATTGCTCGACGTTTTGTTAATGATATTGGTGAGTGGGTTAGAACTGTGAGGACTGCCCACGACCCAGCTATCTGGGATGATCTACCGGTGAGCTAGACATCTCGCCAAGCTCGTATATAAGAGGAGTTGGAATATCTGACATAAAACGGCTTTCATTGTTATTGATGAAGATTTTTTATTTCTTAATATTTTATACTTTTTTATCTGGCTCAGATTTTAACAATTAGTGAAAAACTGAATGAAATATACAGGGCCTAGAAAGCCATGGGTGTCTGAGGACTACTCTAAACACATTAGGGATTGAGAAACAATGGAAGAGTATTTCCGAAAGTATTGTAGAAACACCATCATTTTTTCAATATGATTGGTATCGTTATTCTTCACTTTCTTTGTTTTTAATCCCACGTACTACATGTCAACTCGAGGTTGCGGATCGAAATTGATACCAAACCTCCATAGAATAACTTTGAAAGTGAAATATCTTTCCACTTGCTCGCAAATATTTCTAGGGTTTGCAACTCTTTTAGTAATTGAAGAAGCAACCATGGATACTAATACCCATGGTTTGATCCTATACCAATGTTTGTATAAAAATGGTCATACAGTTCACGTCTACAGGGTGGGGGATTACTTTGACAAAGGAAACGAGCCAAGGACATCAAGAATTTTGAAAGAGCTTTGCAAATCTCTTTGTCTCGATTTATTCGGTTATTTTTAGGCAAATGGGTCTACAAAGGATTCATGAACCGCTTCCAGGGGTTTTATAAGATCTCTGGTATTCTGCATAAGGCTTCATTTAATTATGATCACAGCAACGCACTAGTCGACTACACCGAGTGCTATATAGGTAGCAAGCCCTTCAAGGTCCAATAAGGTTAGTAAATGATATCTTCATGTGAATGGCAAATATCTACAGGTTCACTAACTGTACATAGATCCAATACTAAGCTTACAATAGTCGAAATTCGAAGGCTCTAAGGATGGTAAGACCTAAAAGATCCGCTAAAGTACCGACGAAGGCTCCAGCAAAGGTACCAACCAAGGTAAAGAAAGCCAAAGCTTCAGCTAAAGTACCAGCCAAAGAGCCGGTTAAGGTGCAGGAAGCCAAAGTTCCGGCAAAAGCACAGGAAGCCGAAGTGTCAGCTCTGGACAAACAAGCCCAGCCACCTCCAGGTCTAGTTCCAGACAGTGAGGCTTCAATCAATCCACCGAGGCTCAAGCTGGTGCACAGAGGTCTCGAAATCCTTCCCCAAACAGCGGCAGTGTTAAGAAGCCCCTCTTCTAAGCCAACCTATGTCGAGTTTCCCCGTCCAAGAATTCTAGCAAAGATTAAACGGGAAGAATGGCCAACTATCACGTTTGGAAGAGACGCACCGACGCCGCGGTGGACGGTTGTCCCATACGTGCCACTACCAGAAGAGATGATAAATCTTTCTGAGGACCTAATTGTGATGTATGATGGGACTACACAGATCCCAGAGGTACATGCTGGTGACAAGGTTCTGAGGTATGACGGGAGCATAGGGCTAGGTGGTCTGGAATGGAAATTTGAGCCAGGGCCGGAATCTGGGTGGAAGAATCTGAATCAGGCTGAACTCGATGAATTTGCGTACCGGTCTTTGCGCCAGATGCTGTTAGATTGGTCGTCAGGTTCTGTCGATAAGCTCAAGGCGGAAATCAGACAAGGGGAGTATAAAGATCACGTCGCCAATGTGGACCACCCTGTGCCAGGTATGTGTGATGCGCCGAAGGAGTCGCCACTTGGAGATTCAATTGGCGTGCCTAAATGCGGAGCACCGCTTTCAAAAGTTGAATATAAGGAGGAGTGGACTTGGCCCACTCTCGAGCGTCCGTCTTTGGCTATCAATGAGCAGACGAGGAGACATCCGATAACCCGCGCTATGTTCAGGCATATGAAAGGAACTCTAGGTCCTGAGGATGAAATCAGTTGGTCGGCATATCCTGTTGATCCAGGCGATTCTCGCAAGGCCTCAGTTGAGTCTCCTTTTCTTACTCCAACTTGTATTCCACATGATGTCCCCGGTCTCCATGGCGCCCTTCCAATTGGTTCGGCTCAAAACGGTCCACAAGCACCTATGGGCCACCACAGAATATCAGAATTTGGAACAGCACCTATTCTTACATACAACAGATCCCTTGATGGTAAGTAATAAGTCCGTACTTTCTCACGTTCTAGTTCCGTGCGGCGCTATGCAATCCACATATCTAGTACAATTCATTTTGGCTGATGTTGTCAAATTTATACTGTCAACGTTGCTTTGACCCAAATTCGATTGGATTTATATGAAGTTTTATGCTGACGCCATTGCTGAAGCCGTAGTGGATGTCCCTAAACCCCAGAATGCTACGGGTTTAAGCAATGATAATGCGAAGAAGCGAACTAGGACTAATGGTGAGTATAGTGCATGTTTACTACTGATTCTCTTAAGAGCAGCTACATTCATGATAATACAAATGCTAACAGACGAATTCTAAAGTCAAAAAGCCACTTTGTAAAACAGAGAAAGAACGGGAGAGATTGTCACTATACAAGATGACCCAGCAGCTCGATGAGAGCTCCTCATATTTCCAGAAATGTAAAAAGCTCTGCGATGATCCAAAGAAGCTGCAGCAACACATACCGGAACCCGAAGCTGTGCGTCGTATGAGGTCGTGGGCTGGCGCTCACTTGCCCGAAGATCTCGAGAAGCAATTGCCCCGTCGAATTCCAAATTATCCAAATTCTCGCCGTCCGTTCTCGGCATTACGAAAGGTGAGTTTTCGAGTAATATGATCAAATTATCCTCAGGTTAGGAGCTGACACCTCAGGATTAGACTATGCAGACAAATAGAGTAAAGGCGAAGCTACCTAATGCTCTACTCTAGCAGATCTCAGCTCTGGGACCCTGGGAGTATCGAATCAATATCAAATTGTTTCAAACTAATATCGGCTTAGGAACCCTGTTCTCATGGCTGTGACTTAGGAAATAACAGGAGGATTGGAACAGAAGCTGTCTAGATGTACTAGTCTATGGATGTTCTTCTCGATTTAAGATCACCTCACTTTTATAGACAGAGCGGCCCTGAGCGGGATGAAGTAAAAGGAGGACAAAAGTGAATCTAATAATTCTAAAGTGAGATTCAAGTTAGCTGAATGGAAGTATGGATAGCCTTTAGGTATTTTGATACTAGTTGTTTAAATTGTCCTTATACTGAGTGTTTTCCCGATAAATAAGAAACTTAGAATCGCTGGAGTCAGGTAGTCTAGAATCACATCTGTAATGTAAATATCCTTTGCAATCTCACAAGTTCTAAAGTTCACTCCAAATTACTGATTTTAGGGAGAGAAAGGCATGAGAAAGCTATGAAAAAGAAAGCATAGCCACTCAGTACATAAGTAAATAAATATTTAAATAGTTGATTAGTGACCTATTTTAGGTTCTTGTGATTAGTCATTCAGAATGATGACTAAACATACAAAGTGCGCATAACTAGCTAGTTCTCTTTCTCCAGCTAAGCTACACAACCTAAGCCGGCCATTCATGGCACGCACATCAACATGTTCACATTCACACCACTGCTTGGCGCGCAGTACTCTTCATCCAGAGCATCACAGTCAATATTAGAGCTCGATGGGGGCATTAAGATTCTAGTGGATGTTGGCTGGAGTGATACCTTTGATACCCGTGATCTGGTGGAGCTTGAAAAGTAAGCGATTGCGGTCTCTCTTCGCTACTTGAGCTGACTTTATAAAATAGGCATATTCCGACTCTCTCACTGATTTTATTGACCCATGCGACTCCCGTGCACATCGGTGCCTACGTTCATTGCTGCAGAACATATCCTCTCTTCACTCAGATTCCCGTCTATGCGACAAGCCCCGTTATTGCCCTTGGTCGCAACACTCTCCAGGACTTATACGCCTCAGCACCACTGGCCGCTACATTTCTGCCAAAGGCGTCAGTTTCAGAACCCGGCGCATCCTCTACAGCATCGGCGATCGCTTTAGGAGAAACATCGGAAGCTGCTGGCAGCACAGGACGTGTTCTTCTTCAGCCACCGACTACAGAGGAGATTTCCCGATTCTTTTCTCTCATTCAGCCCCTTAAATACTCACAGCCACATCAACCACTTCCGTCTCCCTTCTCGCCGCCTCTGAACGGACTCACCTTAACCGCTTACAACGCCGGACATACAGTTGGTGGAACAATATGGCATATCCAGCATGGCATGGAATCAATTGTTTATGCTATGGACTGGAACCAGGCACGTGAGAGCGTTGTAGCGGGAGCTGCGTGGTTTGGCGGTTCCGGTGCTAATGGAACGGAGGTCATTGAGCAATTGCGAAAACCCTCTGCTTTGATCTGTAGCACGACAGGAGGTGACAAGTTTGCCATTTCTGGTGGCCGGAAAAAGCGAGATGATCTCCTTCTCGACATGATCAGAAGCAGCCTTGCGAAAGGGGGCACCGTTCTCATCCCCACTGATACCAGCGCCCGTGTTCTGGAGCTAGCATACGCTTTAGAGCACTCCTGGCGGGATGCAGCGACTGGTGAAAAGGACGATGTTCTCAAAGGTGCAGGTCTATACTTGGCCGGTAGAAAAGTCAACACCACTATGCGTCTTGCCCGCAGTATGCTCGAATGGATGGATGAGAATATTGTTCGTGAATTTGAAACGGCTGAAGGTGCGGATGGCGGACCTGGTCAGAGAGGTGGTGGCCAAGGACTGGAGAAAGGTAGTAAAGGAGTCGGTCCCTTTACCTTCAAGCATCTGAAAACTGTAGAGCGCAAAAGGCAACTCGAAAAGATTCTAGCAGACCAAGGGCCCAAAGTCATTCTTGCTTCGGACACGTCACTGGCTTGGGGGTTTGCGAAGGAGTCATTACGACAAATCGCCGAAGGCCCCAACAATTTGTTGTTGCTGACGGAATCATTCCGCAAAAAGGCACCCGATGGACAAGATCAGTTATCGACCAGTGCGACCTTGGGAGACACCCTTTGGCAATGGTATGAGGAAAGAAGAGATGGCGTGGCATTGGAGACTGCTTCAGACGGGGAATTGCTTGAGCAAGTCCACAGCGGTGGACGAGAATTGACCTGGACAGAGGTGCAGCGGGCACCACTAGACCCAGGCGAACAGTTGCTTTATCAGACATATCTTGCCACCAAGCGCCAACTCGAGGACACTTCCCAAGTTCGGGGAGGTCAAGAACACCTAGATAACGCGGCTGATGCGTTGGACGACGGATCCAGCTCAACTTCCTCCGAGGACTCAGATTCAGAGCAGCAAGGCCGTATTCTCAACTTCTCAACTTCCCTTGCCCACGCTAGTCGCAACAAACTGGCTCTCAGCGACGAAGATTTGGGTGTCAATATTCTTCTCCGGCGGAAGAATGTCTACGATTATGATGTGCGTGGTAAAAAGGGTCGCGAAAGGATGTTCCCGTATGTGGCTCCGAGAAAGAAGGGCGATGAGTATGGAGAGTTCATACGACCAGAGGAGTACCTAAGAGCGGAGGAGCGGGAGGAGATCGATATGCAGCAACGGCGCGCTGATGCACAGACAAAGCTTGGCCAAAAACGACGATGGGATGAGGCTACTGGACCAGCTGGTCGGTCATCAGGAGGCGCTAGCGGACGAAAACGCCAACAATTAACCCAGGATGGACAAAGACTGGATTCAAGTGTGGCCGATGACCTCAGCCTTGCTGACACTGCCGATATTGCTGTATCCTCGGAAGATGAAGCGGTTGACCAGGTATTCGAAGGCCCTGCCAAGGCTGTATATACCAAGGAGTCTATCACAATCAACGCTCGTATTGCCTTTGTTGATTTCATGGGATTGCACGATAAGCGCAGCTTAGAGATGCTTATTCCTCTCATCCAACCCCAGAAGTTGATTCTAGTCGGAGGTATGGAGGAAGAGACATCGGCGTTAGCGGCGGCGTGCAAGAAGCACCTAGCCACCTCTACAGAAGACGCGGCTGCCATCATTTTCACTCCAGTGAATGGTGAGCTTATCGACGCCAGCGTCGATACGAATGCCTGGCTGGTCAAATTGAGCAACTCCCTCGTTCGGCGTCTCAAGTGGCAGCACGTCCGGAGCCTAGGTGTGGTCGCCCTAACCGCCCAGCTCCGTGGCCCAGATGGTACTAATGAGACTGACGGTACGGACGCCGAAGATGCAGGCAAGAAGATGAAGCAGATACAAGATGAAAGCGCTTCATCTGCTGTCACGCCGATCATAGATAATGTTGTTAAAACTGGCGACAAATCCGATGTCATTCCTCTTCTTGACACATTGCCCGCCAGTATGGCTGCAGGAACCAGAGCTGTGACTCGGCCCCTTCATGTCGGCGATCTCAGACTTGCAGATCTTCGCAAAATAATGCAAGCAGCCGGCCACACTGCAGAATTTCGGGGCGAGGGAACACTTCTCATTGATAAGTGTGTTGCCGTGCGCAAGTCGGGGACTGGTAGGATTGAGATCGAAGCCTCGGCTCAATCAGCAACCAACCAAGGCAACTTGGGGCGTGGTGCGGGTAGCTTCCTCGCAGTAAAGAGGAAGATATACGAGGGACTCGCCGTTGTGGCGGGAAGTTGAGGTTATTTTTAAAAATATACTTTTACTTTTGAGACTACCTAGGTATCTAACTTGGTAGATAGAAACTTCAATACCACTTATAATGTGTTTACACATGCTTTAATAAAACTTCTTAATCTTCAGAGCATACAGAGTCAGTCTCATGGTATGCCGTTTATACCTAGAAAGCTATTCCAAGAATTCGTTTCGGGCTATTTCAACCGCTACCTAGGCTGGAAGTGATTTGGTCAGTATGATGCGTATACCTACGTTAACGAAACTCTTACTCATGGAAGTTTTCTCTTTCTTCAATGATCACGAGGTCTTGGAATCATCTTAACAGTAATCTACCAACAAATTTCGACATGTCTCTTTCTATCTAAACTCGGTCCTCTTCACTGGCAGCTGCTACTTGTTGTCTACTTGGGAGCCCTGATATTTGGAATAAAGAGCTTTTCCAACCCATCAAAGGCAGTGTCATTAGATATAGCAAATAGTGAATATTAATTGATGCACCTAGTAGTATGTCCAAGTTTATGTTGGAGAGAATGGCATTAAATAAAGGAAACATTATAAAATTTGTTATATTACATAGGGTGAAAGAGGAGAGCTGAAAAGAAAAGAGGAGGATAAAAAGGAAAAAAGTGGGAGTGAAAGTGAAAGAAGACGAAGAAAATGGCCATCGATGTCACAACTCCATCAATATACATTTTAATTGCATCCTTTGGTCTTGGTCACAGTCGCGGTGCTGGTAGAAGTAGTTTTAACGACCTTGGTGGAGGTAGAAGTTTTTTGCTCAGTGATAGTGACTGAAGGCACTTTTGTCACTGTCGAAGTCTTTGTCACAGTGGTAGCGGAGGCCGAAAGAGTAACAGTGCTCTTGACAGTTTTCGTCTTTGTTTTGGTGATAGTCGAAACATCACCACTGAGTGTGCTTTTGATAGTTTTTGTTTTGACGCTCAAAGCTGTGGTAGTTTCACCTGGGATAGTAACGGTTTTTGTTTTCTCAGCTAACAATGTAGTGGTCACAGTCGATGCCTTGAGAGTTGTAGTCTTGCCAATAGATTTCGTGTCTATGACGATCACAGTTGTTGTAATAGCTGGGATTGTGGTGCTTGAGATCTTTGTAATCAGGGAAGTGATAGTATCTGTGGTCGTCGAGGCTTGGAGAGAGGTTGTCTTTGTCATGATATCGGTAATATAATCAGTGGCAGCTGCGAGAGTTGTTGTTGAGGTCACTGTCACGTAATCGATTTCCGTGGTATAGTATGTAACAATAGCGCGGGGCAGAAGATCACGCCTGATCTTTTTGGAGTCTGCCTCACAGCTAACAGTTGTCGTGGTGGTTTTGTGGGCTGTCTTTGTGGAAGTAGATGTAGTCACTTCGGTAGTAGCCTTTTTTGTGATAGTTTCCGGTTCTTCAACTGTCACGGTCACGGTCACAGTGGCCTTTTTCTGGGCTTTCTTACTGGTTGTCTTGATGCTGGTTATTGTCTCAGTCTCTGTGCTGGTCACAGTTGATGGAGCTGCAGTGATAGTGGAAATTGCGGTCAAGGTGCTCTTCTCAGTAGAGGTCTTGCCTTTGCCAGTTCTGGTCACTAGAATTGTAGTGGTAGAAGACTTATCAGATGAAGTCTTAATTTCTGCAGATGGGGTGATAGTGCTGTCAATTTCCACAGTCAAGGTTGACGTCTCGGTAGATGTCACTGCCTGTGCAGACACAATTTCTGTGGTTGTGGTAGTCAAGATCTCAGTGATACTTTCTGAAATCAAATTTGGCGTCTGCGTCACAATCAGGGTGGATTCGATAGTGGAAGTCTTATCAGAAGCAGTAATTGTGGCAATGGCAGAGATGGTTTCGGTAACAATAACATCGGCCAGCGTGGTTGACGACAAGACAGAGAGAGATGTGGCAAATGAAGAGATATCAGTTGAAGCGGCATCGGTTGAAGTCAAGATAGGCAGAGCTGTGGAAGATGAAAAGATACCTGTTGAAAAGGCATTTGTTGAAGTAGGAGTCGAGCTGGTGGTTGTCGAGATAGTAGCTGTACCTGGAACAAATGGCGTTCCATCCACGTGGGTAAAATCGATCCAAGATGTGGTTTTAAAGAAATTGGCAAGCTCAAATTGAGCGACACTCGTTTCATTCAACTGCGTGGCAAAGGAAGCCCGGCCCGAAGTGCTAGATCCAGAGCCATAATTTCCATATTCAGCAAATGTAACACCAGAAGTTAGCGGGTTGGAGCTAGACCATTCCTCCCATCCAGTAGCCTCAACGCATGAATCAAGGTATGAGTCGATATATGCAACACGAGCATAGCTGTTCCATGGTCTGCCCAGAGAGATCTGAGACATGGTTCCTGTGCCAGTCGAAGGAACAATGATGCACTGATCGAAGACGAAGCCACCAGCAGTATTGCTTGAAGCTCGTTTGTCAGCTGTGAGATTTATACCATCCTCATTTGGAGAGATCGTGGTGTTTAGGAAATAACCGGCACCACTTCCCCAGATCATGTCAATATTTCCCTCGACATACCCATTACTCATCCACAGATAGCCGTTAATCAACAAGGCATCCTGGTTACCTTTGACCTGGCAGCCTATCTGAAGTTAGTTTCTGCATAATGTACCTTACTCAGAGAGGAAAAGAAATACCATAGAGACTGGCATATTTGCTTGACTTGACGGCAAATCCTAGGGTCGCAATATCTTGTTCTGTACCATTGTTGTTCACAAAATTGATGTTGATTGCCTATCACAAAAATCAACGTATGTCCCAGCTTACAGAGTAAATCAATTTTTCCATACCTTGAAGTAATTACCAGTGGTATAGACAGTGGCGCCATCAGAATTTGACTCGTCAGCGCCTGTGTCAATACCATGGTTGTACTGGATGGTAACCTCATTTCTGGAATAATCGTAGGTTGACTCGGAGTATCCCATGAAAATGACGGAGCCGGACTTGCTGATGATCAGCTGCTCCTCATACGTCCCTGGATAAATAAACACGGTGGGGGTAACTTTGGAAGAGGTTGGAAGAGCATCAAGAGCACTCTGGATAGTGTCGTAGGTTGTCGTGTTGGCTTCAAGACTAGATTTCGAGACAATATAGGCGCCAGTGGGTGGAGTTGTTCCGTCATATGCCGCAGTGGCGGAAGCGATCGAAGTAGCAGTCGGGGTTGCTGTTGTTATGGTTCCAGATACTGAAGTTGGAGTATCAATTGAATCCCAGTAGGTCATATCAATCCAGTCAGTTGAATCCATTACACTTGCGAGGGAGTAGTCGTCCTCGGTCAGAAGTGTAGCATATCCAAAAGTCTCACGAGCATCGGCATTATTTTCCCAATTGCCTGGTCCAGAGTTATTGAATTCGGCAAATGTGATATAATCAGTGCGTGGATCTGAAGTTGACCAGATTTTCCAGCCAACCGGGTTGATAATGTCGGTCATGTAAGAGTTCTTTACAACGACCAGCGCATATTCGGAATAAGGCCGGCCTAGATAAACAGTCTCAGTAAGATCAACTGTAGCATCAGCTGCAGCAGTGAAAAGAGTTTGATCAAAGATGTAGCCTCCAATCGCCGAAGATGACCCTCTACTCTGTGCTGTAATTGCGGATTTTGCTCTCTTGGCTCCGATAGTGCAGCCCTTGAAGTAGGCTTTGGAGTATCCCCAGATAAAATCAATGGCACCCTCAATGTATGAAGACTCGTAATACTGGTATCCGGTCTTGGATCCAGTCAGCAGTGTATCTTGCCAGCCTTGGAAATAGACGCCTAGTTGAATAATAGTCAGCATAGAGTCATATTAATAATGTTGTTGATCGCAAATCATACCATAGAAGGCAATATGGTCGCCATAAATAGATGCTGCCAAAGTCACATAAGAGGACTCCAATCCATCAAGATTGTCGGTATTGAGGATGTTGAGATTGTAAAACGCTATTTTGGTTGATGCCGTCGAAAGAGTAGCCGTTTCAGCATCAGAATGGCCAGTCGGCAAAGGAGACACAGAGAGTCCGCGGGAAAAAGTGATTGTCACCTCGTTGTCAGCATAACTCTCACCGGGATTACCGGTAGTATATCCAATGATCATGACTGGACCGTCTCTGTCAATTGAAGGAACTTGTTCATTGTAGGTACCAGCATATATGAAAACAATTTGAGTCGAAGTATCGTCAGGAAGAGAAGCTAGAGCATCGGTGATGTTGCTATAGGAACCTTCGACAGATCCAGATACGCTAACAAGGACGGCGCCCGAAGGAGGAGTGGTACCGCTTGTTGGGTGAGCCCATGTCGCAGATGTAGTAGTGCTGGTGTTTGTTGACACAGCACTAGCCCCTCCAGTCAGATCGTAGGATGGAGTGAGACTATATGCAGTCATGTTGAGCCAAGAGGTATCTCCAATCCAGTTAGACAAACTGTATGCCTCAGCCTCACATTCGGTAAGATTTGTGGCAAAAGAAACCCGACTGCTAGACCAGCTGCTAGGTCCGGTGTTGTTAAACTCTCCAAAAGTTACATAGTCAGTCTGAGGAGCACTCGTCGACCATATTTTCCAGCCAGCAGGATCGATATGTTTGTCAAGATATGAGTTCATATAAATGACACGACTGTACGATGAGTAGGGCCTGCCGAGCCAAGTATCCTCAAAAGTGGTTCCATAATCGGACGTGTAGGTCACAAGACAATTGTTGAAGACGTAACCACCTTCTGATGTATCCGACGCACGGCTCATAGCAGCGATACAAGCGCCGGCAGTATTAGAGGCAATGATTGACTGATGGAAGTACGCTGTCGAGAACCCCCAAATGAAATCAACAGAACCTTCAATGTAGCTGTTTGAAAAGACCTGAGTTCCTTTGTTTGCGAGGAGAGTATCTTGATAGCCAATAAAAGAGCAGCCGTATGATTGAACGTAGCCATAAAAGTCCGCCGCAAGAGCCGCGGTGTTACTCGTCTGAGGATAGGTGTTTTTGAAGTCGATATTATAGATCGCCAGTCCCTTTCCGTCAGTATTCTTGGCATTGACAGTGGGGGTATCTTCGTCTTTGTTGGCACTCGTCAGTTCACCATTCGAGTACTCAATCGTCACAGTATTCCCAGTATAGTCATTCTCAAAGTTGGTTTCACCGCGGAGAATGGTCTTGCCGGTACGAGTGATTGAGATTTGCTCGTTGTATGTGCCGCTCATGACGAAGATGGTATACTCTTCTCCATCACTGGGAAGTGCTGCAATAGCTGCGGTAACATTTTTGTAAGGACCTGAAACCTGGTTCACAACATAGGTAGACGTGGCAGTTGCTGCGGTCGTAGTGGAAGCAGAGATCGACAATGAGCTGGTGCTGGTTGTTGATGTCTGGACCACATCTGCACTCTCAATAGCTGACAAAACGGAAGCATCAATCCAATCAGTATTCGAGGAACTATAGCTTGGGTAGGCCGATGCAAATACAGCATCAATACTATATTGGGGCAAATCAGATGCGCCGAGAAGAGAGACATATTGGGACCGCGTAGCAGAATTGCTAGAATAGCATCCGGCACCCGTGTTGGAATATTCGGCGAAAAAATTCTCGCCATCTTGACTGGTGGTGTCAACATGAGCTCCTGTAGCAGCGATCAGGCTTCCCAGGACAGAGTTCCGGTAGAGTACCACGGTTCCTGCACCATTGGCAGCGGCCAAAAAGACATTCTTATTGGATGCTCCTGATTTCTGAGCAACTGTGACATGGTCCAGGACAACTGTTGAGTTGTATAGTGTTGTCGACGACGACTTAGTGCCCTTCATGTAAGTTAAAATCGCAGAATTATCGACTGGCACGATCTTAGTATTGTACACATAGAGATTGGCTCCGCCGTAGATAACTTTGTCAAGAGCCTCGATGTATGAGTTTGCGATGACACCAAGACCAACACTAGCAGTGATGCCTAAGGTCCCCGTTGATATAATCTGACAGTCATAAAAGGCGTATTTGTTTCCTTTCAAGATCATGGCACCATACGCAGACCCAGTATTGATAAAGTTGATATTCTTAAAATTCACTTGTAGAATATTGTTGTCAACGGTCAAGACAGTTCCGGCATTGGTGATGGTCACCTCATTCTCGGAGTAGTCATCTTGGGTATTGCTTTGACCAATGACAGTGACTGTTGGGGTCGCTGAAATAGTGATGGCTTCGGTGTATGTGCCAGCAAGAACTGTGACAGTGGGAATTCCAGAGCTCTGGGCGTAGGAAATAGCATCACCAATCGCTGTAAAGTGAGCGCTGCCATCAATTGCGACAGTGACAGCAGCTATAGAAGCTGAGGAAGAGTTAGCACGATCTTTCCAAAATAATAATTCCAACATGAAACGCACTGGAAGATGTAAGGGAAGAAGTAAAAGAGGTGGACTTGAGCGTTGAAGTAGTTGTAAGGGTACTTGAGATCTTAGAAGCCCCCGTAATGCCAATAAGACCTAAAAGGTACAGAAGCTGCATCCTAAATAGCCGTAAAAGGCAAGTGGAGCAAAATATGAAGGCAATAAATATTAAATTTGTATAATATGCAATGGAAGAGTTGAAGAAGAATGTTTTTGATAGAACACAAAAAGGAATGGGCCATCAATGATCTTATATCTATGCTAGAAGAACCCTGGAACAAAGATTCCCAAATACCAGTAAAAAGGGTCAGGCCGGCTTTCCACTACTAAAACGGAGTTGATCCGGAGACTAGGGGAATCTATACCATCCCCATCCTTCAATGTCAAAAAGTTGTAGTTCAGGGCAAAAATAGCCGATTACAACGGAAAAGCGATACTGAAACAGTAATAATCGTGTAAGATTGAACCAATCAGGAAAATTTGAAGTACCTATCTCAATTCCTGTCTTAAAGCTTTATAATTATTACTGTAGTTCGTTTCTCCGGATCCGAGAAACAGATCTGTGACTAGTTGTAAGGGGTAAGGGGTTCCTTCTGGTCCGGCCGTGTGATCTGGTGCAAATCTACTATGGAGCAGTTAGAATCTTGGAATGTGCTCTGTACTATTATGGACCTGTAGTCGATTAAATATTGACTGCAGATGGATTCTTTCGAGAGATTGTCAAACCTCGATACTATCATCACTTCTAACTCTACGTATTTTTGGTATCAAGCTTGATCGTTCGATATCCTGAATACATTCTTTGGCTACTACTTTTAGATGGTACAATATGGAACCTGAAATGCCGGTATTCCGACACATGGTTTTCAAAGTTAGGAACCCATGTGGCCCGAAAGCTTAACCACTGAAAGCCGTTTGATACCTAAATAAGATTGTGAAGAATAATTGCTTTTTGAACACTTTATTTCAAAATCATCTTGACAAAATTGACTTAGAGAAACATAAGATTGAAGCCTATAGAGGAAAGAGAAAAAGCGATTGTGATTTTTGAACCATGGAATTGACCACTGTGGCGCAGCTGAATTACTTAGTACTTACGCGGCCATACTAAGGACTTTCGATCCACCCGAAGGGTTGCTTCGGCTTTGATAGTAAATAAATGTGGATGAACAGCCTTCCCCACTGAGGGTTGACTACAAATGAGTAATATAGAATAGCTTCATTAATGAGCGTTTGGATCTGAGCCCTTTGGCTTTTGATATGCTGAAGCCAGTTCTTTATAAATTTATAACCCATTGAAGCTTGATCATCAACCATTTCTATCGTGCCAAATTAGAATTGGCGCCACGCTGCTAACTCAGCTTATCCTCCTCCACTTCCTCTTTTTCTTACTCCCGATGTCTTCTTCATAGTTCTTTCTCTCATGCTAAAGAGGTATTGCTCTCATAGCCTGGTAGTGGAGCAGGCTCTTTGCATTTGAACTCTGGTTTAAGTTCTAATCGCTCATCTCACCAATAAGGACAAGTGTCATTGCAGGAAACAATTTTAGAGAATTGAGGGCTCGGCATATCAAAACAATTACAGTTCTGATTACGCTGTTGATTTGTTGGTTTATTCAATTTAGAAAGAAGCTTACGCCGTAATAAATTCATCCCAATCATCGTGGCGAAGAGAGCGCCTCTTTGTATGACGATTGCAAAGGCTTTCTCGCTTCCCTTGCTTATTAATATCGAAATCATCAGTAGGGTAGAGGTTCTTGCATTCAGAGCGAAAAAAACAGCAGTCGTATTCATAGTGTAAAATAGAATTCAATGAAGTGTATAGAGTAATGGAGATGGTAAACGAGGGAGAATTTTCAATGACAACAAGCTAGGTCTAAGATAGATTAGTAAAGCTTGGCAAATCGACACTTTTCCTGTAGGTTTAATCCGGCCGGGTAGTGGGGTCATGTGGCCCACTAATTCACGTAACAGTTATGTCTACATTTTTCATAAAAGGTTCATTCTAAGGTTTTAAATGGACTAGTGGCAAATGTTGTCAATAGTCTCATAATTGCTGCATTTTATTATTTTTTTCTCCTAAATGGCTGAGCCTAGATCCACGGGTACCTTTGGAGACCAAATCGGTCCACCGAAATTCAAAAGACACCTCTGTGTTAGAGAAGGGCTAAGTCAACCGGATTACATAGACTAGTACCGACATTTGCTTGAAACACATTTCACACTCTCCAAGTAATAGTAAACACAGTCGGTATAGTCTGAACAAGACTCGCCGGGACAGCTGGGTGAGAACTTGCTCAAGTCATGAACATTGGTGTTCGATACTTGGAAAGTATTGTCAACAAATTGACATTTGATACTCTCCACAAGACTTCCGACGTTGTTCTTGTCAACTTTTTTATTTGACGCAGCAGACATTGCACCATAAGGCCGATCCAATGTAACGATTTCTTTATCACACTGCTTATCACTGATTTGGATAGTTAATATACCAGAAATGATAAGGCTTCGTTCCAAGGTATGTACCTGTAAACTGTGCATATGACCTTCTTGCCTGGTTGAGATGATTCACAGGGGACATAAATCGACCCTACATTCCGATTGCTAGTAAATTTTAGTTTTCATCTCCTAGAAGAAAGGCTCATCCTCTATTCTTTCATAAATGGAGCTATATGGGCAACTCACAATGTCTGATCGATATGATCAAGCCTTTGGCATGAGCCGCTAGTTCCTAGCTCCAAAAATTTCTGATCAAGATGATCGCCCTTGTGGATACGGGGCACTTTTGGCAATGTATCTTGTCCAAAAACCATGGGAAGAAGCACGAAAGTAACGGTAAAAAGGCCGAAGAAAGGCATGCTGGTAAATTGCAAGTTGAAAAATAGTTCAAGTGAGTTTTGAATTGCTTCGAAGGATAAAATAATTTTCTAAAAGCGCTCGCCAGAAGCAATATTTTATATCTCTTGCTCAGGCAGGTGAAGATCTAGATCCATGTCCATCAATTGCTTAAGGCAAACACTCCATCCTTGCAGTCTGACATGGCAAACCTCGAGAGTGAAGCCGGATAATCGACCATGTAGCACCAACCTTCGACTACGCCAAGCACAGCGTACCGAGGTATACTACTGGATAGCGCCAACCAAAAGTGCAGCAAATTTGTTTGGACACAAACAAAGTTTAAAGGAAACAACGAATAAGCACTGGATTGCCCACGGCCCAGGGGTGTCTCCAGGGCTATAAATAGAGCGTCATAAAGCCCTGGAGACTTCTTCACCAACCTAAGCAAGTAGATGTAGGTCATAGACTACTAGAACTTCATATTCCAAAAATGGAGTCAGTCAGCAAAGAAAAAATAAACCTAGAAATAAACTAGAATAAAAAGTCAGAATTGGTAGTATAATACTTCAATCTTAGAGCAGAACCTTGGAATTAGATCCGAGAAGCCCGGAGCACGCAGCCATCCATACTTTGCGATTCTTTCTCAGAGCTTACTGTTGCATAAGCTGCTACCTATATACATGGAACATGGATGCCGTGGATGAGTCTTGAAATAGCGTCTCGCGACCTTGGAATCTGGAAAAGATGTGATGTTTCAGAGTCAAATGAAGTACGTACTACTTTGTAACAAAGTAGAGAAATTTTGGAGGTTGTCGTTATAGATCCGTCAGTACGGCTCCTTGGATTTCCAGGGATGATAACTGGGGGACCTTGAAAGCTATGCACTGGACTATTGGGGTAAGAAAAAAAGACCCTGACTCACGGTAATGGGCCACGGGCCTGTGGCTGTGTGATTATTTGGCAGAGTTGAGAGACTGAGGAGCCCAGATATTCCAAGGCTGCAAGATTACAGAGAAGGAATACAAGTAGTAGTACAAGAAACAGCATGGCAAAAGGCTGCCGCATCGACCCTCTCGGAACTCTTAACATTCTAATACCATTGGGTGGCATCTGAAACAAGTACCTAATTCTAGAAAACCGAGCTTCCGAAACTCTAAAGCTTAGCTGGTCTCCAAACCCCAGCGCATGTCTTAAGTCTGAAAATCTGCGCCAATTGCATCAAATTAAATTCTATAGGACATTATTGTGGTATCATTTTACGTACAGTATCCACACAAGTATTATTAAATCCTTTCTGTTGTTACATCCTGGGGCCCGAGGGCAATGTATCAATTTCATACTCCGACCCTTGGACGTTGGAAGCAGTTTATTCTCACCTGAGCACTCTTGTTCTACCTAGTGTAGTAGGCAGGCAGACAAGTAGCAGTGTGACTTGACTAAGCGGGATGTGTATATAAGTGATATGTTTTAGAGATCAGACCAACAGACTTCTTCGTCTCCCACTACCCCTCCGATCCCTGTGCCCATCTGGGGAGTATCTGGATTCGCAGACCAATGCAATACGATGGCCCCGTTCCCCATTACACTGTCCACCTGGGCATGAATGAGTTTTGAATTTCCAGGCCTTTCTTACCAACTTTCACCTTTTCTCTATGTATTAATATTTGGGTAACTAGGCTCTAACAATGGCAATTTGTGAGATGTTTTGATTCATAGAGCTCGTAAACATTTCAAGGTTTCCATTTACCTATGTACTATTTTTTTCTCTGCCAGTTCTTGGCGTACCCTTCCATATTAGCATAGTGCCAAGGCAATTAGATAGATTTGCTCAGATATTTGCATTCTATTCTGAGACAATAGCCCCTGGTGGCCAAGCTTACAGGATTAGGCGATAAAGCTACTTCTAGCAATGGTAAGCTCATGCTTCTATGGTGACCGTATCTCTTTGTGGGGTTCCGAACTTTCAGCTCTTGGGAGCCTACCAGACCGGCAATAGTCATCTGACGTGCAACCTTTTTATCATTTTCTTATCTTTTCCTAGTCAGCCATGCTCCTAGGAGCCCAGGTTGTTTATGACCCTAGGGTAGCTGCTCATCGTGTCAGAATTAAGGGGGACGGGTTTCCAAATTAGTAGTATGAATGAGTACTCCATCCTGTCTTCACTAAAAATCATTATTCGTCGCTGTCTTTCCTTCTCCAATAATTCCAGTCAAAGTTACAGATTCCTCTTAAGCCAAATATCCAATCTAGTTACCCATGAAAATTCAGTTTCAAGAGCAAGCTTTTTTTTGTAGTTCTATGGTTTTGTCACTTAGTGGTAGGCGAGCTCAGCAGAAAAGGTATGGTGAATTTATCTCTGGTTTAAGGCCACTTCTAACTAGTTTCATTTCCTTGGGCTTCATATATACTTACAAGGGCATTAAAATCCTTATCTTTTAGTTATCTTTTAGTAGCCCTGCGGCTGTTAGGCGATTTTCAGGTAAATATATGAACACTTTTTGAAATTACACGAGCACCGACTCTCGCTTGGCAGCACTCGCCTTAGGTTTCGACCGTTCAATCATACCCTCCAAAGTTCTTAGTTCTTATGATTGATCATAACAATCGTCTTAAAGGGTAGTACCTCCTACTTCATACCTGCCAGCCCACTATAAAGATAGAGGACCGATGAGGAATGATAAGCTAGATAGTGCTATGATACTTGCCATGCCACACGGACCTACATGATCTTCACTCGAGAATTTCCTTGATCTTTTGTTGGTAAAAGAATTAGCGAGCCTGGATTTGATAAGACTTCAGGGTATCAATACATGAAGAAGAGGAAAACAAAGGTAATACAGAAAAAGAAAAGCAACGGCCAATAGAAATCAAGAGAAATCAAGAAGAAAACCGATTTCTCAAACCAAGAAAAAAGAAATTAAATATGAAGGTAGTCATCCCAAATAGCATGGGCCACTCCTTCCAAAATGGCGAAGCGCAAAGTGATGTCTGTCTCAGGTGCCATAGGCTGACGAAGAAACAGCTCTTCAAAGTGAATAACCAATGGGCCATTAGTGGTAACACATGCCCTGGCGGCATTTCGTTTGATCTGCATTTCTTGCCGGGTTGCGTATATATATTTTGTGCGGCCATTTCGTTCCACCAATGTGCCTGATATCATAACACAGCGGAATAGAATGTTGGGCACAAGAGGGTCAATGGATACAACTATCACCATCTTGACATCGTTATTAGAATTAGATAGCCAAAATGTAGCATCCTTCATTGATTGGGGAAGCTTTTCGGAAACTCCAACTTCCACAACAATAGAGGGCCAGTCCGTGGACCGGCTAGGAGGAAGCGACTGGCTCTTTGGTCGCACTGAATAGTCTGGATCCTTTGATATCACGTTTCCGCGACATCTTCCATCGCCGGTTGATAGGAGCGAATCTGCTAGGGGCAGCGACATAGCTGCAACTTGTTTGATGATCTCGTCATTAAAGCTATTAGCGATCGCAGCGTGAGCTTTACCAGTACACTTGACTATCATCTCGTGAGTATCTTGGCTGTACGTGATCTTCGATGACGTGTTTTCAAGGAATTTGGGGTTGAAGTTTGTGAAAAGAACAAATTTCGTCATTACTGACTTCATCATTTCCCTGTTGATGATTCTTTTGATGGTAGAGGGTGATGAACCGATATAGCGAATTGTGTCAGAGAAGTGCTCGAAAAGCCAACGGCAATGTCATAACCTTCTTTCTTTGCGACTATTCCTCTTTTCATTGGAGAATGAAGGCTGAATTCAACGAAGAATTCCGCCATCTTGCTCAAGCGTAGAAGAAAGAAATAGGATTTCGTGAAAGATGGAAGGGAATGAGAGAGGAAGAGAAAGTGCGGGTGTGGAAGCATTATGTCATTATTGGTGAACCTGGTCTAATTAAATCGGGATGCGTACTATATAAAACCTTCAAATGGCACCCGCATTCTCCTAATCCTAGTGTAGTATAGTTGCGTCTAATCCAACCGCTATAGCTCACCTGTGGCCTAGAAATTGGTGGGCCACAACTAGGCCATAGCGGTTTGAATTGTATAGGATGATGGAGTATGAGGAAGTAAAGTGAGAGGAACCCTGAAATTGAACGAGTGAGCAGCGTCAGTCCTTCCTTAGGCAGAAAGTAGGCTAAATCGCTTATCACACCATCTCACCTTCATCCTTCTTCCCTATCTCTCATTACCATTATCATATCTATCTCTCTCTCTATCCCTCATCTCCATTATTCTCTCAGACGATCGTGCGCGATGACCGACTTCACTCCGCCGCCGACTACGCCTCTTACTAGCGGAACTCTACCATTATAAGTGATAAAGATAATTGAGTAATTTATTTGATTTGTATGCTAATATCAGTACAGTTTTTCACCTGGTCTAGCTCACTTCGTCGTCGAGCACCTAGATGAACTCCCTAAGACAATGACTTCGGACCATAAGAGGCTGAACCGGGCTAATGAGCCGAGTGGATTCGCGCGTTCCGTTGGTCGAAAGTTATTAAGGATGATGCAACTATTAAATCCAAGATGATCATGGCACTCAAAGGCATACCATTGCTCTGCGAGTTGTCCCTTCGTTATAACACCAGCAAATGGTTAACTACTCACTTACACAACTCCATTGACTCGTCGAAAGCAAACTGTGAAGCTTCATATATGCAGCTGGTCGGGCGCCTGGTAGAAGGTGATGCGCGCTGCAACGACTGCCAGAACGACAACGGAGCACTTGCGCAATGAATCGTGGTCCACGGCGTAATGAACGCTTGTGGCAACTTTCATTGGAACAACCACCGGACCCGCCGCTCGTTTTATAAAAAACCCCCTATCGTACAGATGCACATCCCTACAAAGCCCTCAAGGGTGAGCGTAAGGACCTGCGAGACAAACTCCGCTTAATCAACTCCTTACTAAACTCCGAAAGAGAGTTGAGGATCCAGTGGTGCGACAGGCCCAGATTGACGAAATCATGCAGCAGGTCTGAGCTATAGAGACTGACATTGTTGCAGCAGATAAGAAGTTTGATGCAAACGCAGACAAGATGGAGGCAACTGCCTCTCAACTGCTTATCGACCCGTTGGGACGAGGATGATCGTGAATGTCCTTAGATTCTCTTTTTATCTTCCTTTTCTCTTCCTTTGCCTTTCTTTTCTTTCTTTTCTCTTTCTTTTTTCTTGCAGACTCCCAAATTTTATTAGCAAATTAATACCTCAATTTGCTAAAAATATAGCTATATTAAAAATAATACGAGAAAAATAAAATAATGTACCATATTTGAATATGGATTTATGGTAAGTTTATAAAGCAACCCTACTGTATTTAGACCACCTAGACCTAGACTTTCGAGCCAGCCTGAAAGTCATATCTTTGTCAATATGACAAAAAGGTATTAAACATACTTGGATAGACGTCAAGTGTGCATAAATTTAGGCCAAAAAACCCATCGCGTTTTTGTGCCGATTCACTGATTGACCCCATCCTCCTATACCAGTTAAGGCATAAACGTTATGCCTCATGAAGCTTGAGCGTGGCTGCGTGGAATTCAGCTTAATCAGTGCTTTTAAAAGGCATGATATAGACTGAGTCTACGGGTATGCGCCTGGGATCAAATGAAATTGCGCGTGTAGATAAATTTCCAATTAGCTAGATACTCGATACTATTCGAAAAGTATAAATGTCAAAAATATCAGAAATCTTTTGTAATTGTTTAATCTCTGGTAGTTTCCCTCATCCTTCATGTCAGTGGGGCTCTTCACAGTCAGGGCTGATACCTAGGAGTGGACTTTGCTCCTGGAGTTGGACGATCATACATCCCGTCACCCTTCCCTATAGCATCGATTGCAGTCTTGAACATGCTTAGTGCAAGCCGGCCTAGTCTAGCTCCAATTACCTTGCTAGATTTCGAGGAGCCGTCAGAATCACGCTCCGGGAAACATTCAGGACAATGACAGTGAATAGTTTGCCAAAGTTTAACCAGGGCCGGCTGATGTTTTTCGATTATTATCTCAAGATCAGTATCAAGTAATTCGTCAGGTTCAGGGAAGTCGTCCAGACTATTTGCTACGGCCTCGTTAGTATACAATTTCAACCCAGCTGCAATACAGTGCGTAGGATGGTTTGGATTCTCGTTACGATCTTTGTCCATATCAATATAGCCCTCGGCTTCTGGCTGTCTGAGACGGACAACATGAGCATGGAGAATGATAATGGCGTTTTTGATGGTTGTCGTATCGTGAAATTCCGTCTCATTTGGCGCATTACATCCACGGAGCATGTCAGCTAGCATTGGGATAGCGTTTCGAATGCCAAGGATATTTTTGAGTAGAATTGGAGATCCCTCTGGTTCTTCAATGGTTTCTTCCAACTTATCGATGAGAAATTGTAAATCATCAATTTGTTTCGAGATCTCGAAACGCTGTTTGGTTGTAGACATTGGAAGAATTAGGATTTCACTTATCTTTTGTAAGAATTCTTTCTGGTGAGGGTCCATCCAAATTGGAGGCCATTTTAGAAACTCGGATTCCATAGTTGGGATAGCAGGTAGAATGTACTCACTGTCCTCTGTGAGATCCTGGCGGGGCTTGTCGCTGTGAGCCATAGTATCAGATTTCTATCGAGCTTGGTTAGTGAGAGATATTCAGGAAAATGTCTTATAAATGAGTTAGTTGTACTTCTCTGCTGTGTCTTGTGTCCTTTATCTTGTGCGTTCTGCCCTATTCTGTCTTTTTGTAGCTTGTATCTGGTTGTTGTGTCTTGTGTTTGATAAAACTAATACTCGAAGGTGGACATAGGGGTATTTATATGTCTGCTATTGAGAAGTTGAGTTTATCAATATAGACCTGCTTCAACAAAGAGTCTATTGTCTCTAATTCAGAAAGGCTTTGTCCTGAAGCTGGATGTTCCTTGTAACATGGTATTCACAAGTTGAAGCTATGATTAGATACTTCAACAAATACAGCAATGAATAAACGAGGACAAAGGGAAAATGTGAAACAAAGGGAATAAAGAGAAGAAAGACATTACAGTTTCTGCGGTCATATTGCTGAAGGAAGTAAGGTAAACATGGATGCATTTGTATTAGCACTTCGAAGACTCCAAAATCATCTCAGCAGTCAGGACCAATGGGTCAATCAGCTGAGTACAAGATTTAGCACCGGCACTTCTATTCTCAACTCTAAATT
This sequence comes from Penicillium taxi, assembly GCF_028828555.1. Taxonomy (NCBI): domain Eukaryota; kingdom Fungi; phylum Ascomycota; class Eurotiomycetes; order Eurotiales; family Aspergillaceae; genus Penicillium; species Penicillium taxi. The sequence continues at coordinate 3,342,795 of NW_026643207.1, read as the reverse complement.
CTTGCTCGAGACTTTTGGACACAGAGTCGAGTCTGTTGAGAACGATACCATTGATGCTGCTCAGATACGGTTAGTTGTGGAGTCACAGATTTCTATGGGCAAGTGCGTTGCTGTTCTGGCGTATTCATATGGACAACCTGTTGCTAATGCTACCACCAAGGGGCTGTCTAGAAAATGAGGCATGGGTTTGATCGCTTTAGCTGGCTTTATCCTGTCTGGAGGCGTGAACCCAAGTGCATCCATTAGCGATATTTGCGATTTACCCCACCTGATATGTGACACGTCGAGCGAAGGCCTAGTCATCAAAAAAACTAGGCAGACTTTTCTTTTCTTCCGATATTCCAGCAGAGCTACTTGAGTGGGCGGTACAGCAGCTTCGCCCTCGGAGCATGGCTAGTTTTGTTATGGGCGTTGTGCCGTCTCAAGCTTGGTAGGAAGACTCTTATGCTAGGAAGTTAGGTCACGGCCGATACTGTACTTCCAGTCACAAGGCAGAACAGCATGCTTCAAGGTGCAGGTGGCCAGGAAAAATGGGTGCTTCGCGCTTTTGAGTGATTCAGCCATAGTCCCTTGCTCTCGCGACCGAGCGATGTAGCTAGTCAAGTTAAGGAGATCGCGAAATGCCTGAAGCCAAGCTCTTAAGGGGATAGTTGTGAATGATTGATACCTCTACTACAAGTCAGAATCGTGAGAATTTGATGCCATATAGAATGAAAGAGATTGCTATCTAGGATTATCTACTTTGTATACGACTGTTTTTTCGCCTTTTCTCTCTTATCTCTTTCAGAAACTTTTTTCAGTAAAAAGAATTGTAATGTAAATTCCCAAAAAGGTAAGTTATTGTTGTCGAAGAACAATACTAAGCTCAGTGTTTACATGTTGTCTTTGTCTCCTTCTCCAATTTTGACTCGTGAACCTCGAATTTTCTAGATTGAGCTTAATATTGCTCTTTATTGTTGATTCCGTAATGATTTTAAGGTATATATTTTTCCTTTGAGCACAGTTTTGCTCCAGGCTCCTCTAGAATGCTGAACCGCTAATTTTCAATGTTCCATCAAAGCGACAGCTTCCTCATCTATTGACTTCCAGAGAACAATATCAAGATAGAACCATTAAAATTGGTCAGGTGGACAGCAATCTCAACAGCCTTGACTCAAGTGGTATTGACTTCCAACTTTTATTAAGCTGGCATCAATTCATAAATCCGAGATATAAAACCTATTTTTCTCCCGCTCCAATATTCCCTTCCCATCCACTCCAACCCTTCACTCCAACTCAATTCAATCTTAACGTTTTCCCAAGCAATCATCAAACCATCGCAATGTCTCCTTCCACCACCAATCCTGCTCTTGTCAAGGGTAAGCATCATCACCAGACACAACCTCCCTTTTTACACAACTCTGACCTTGTTGATAGCTTCCCCCGGCGGCGGGTGCGTTATCCTGTGAATTCTCTGCATGATCTACCGAATCTGCCATGGTATACATCACACTGCATCAACCTGCCTCAATGGCTCTTGCAGCCATATTAGGCCTTCAACCAATATTCTCTACCTGGCTTGCACGTTTTCAAAAGCGACCTGTGAACCGACCGTCGCCCTCGAAAAATGACTATGCTGAAACATGACCGAGTGCGTTTCTTGTCTAGGCTTTTGCAGAACTTCCAATGGTTTTTATGATGGCTTGTTTTGTCTGGATGGACTTTTTCTGTTGAACTGCATTTGAAACGACCTCGTTCTTTCTACCTGGCCAGGCAAACACGCTCTTTAAAAAGAAATCTTATCACACCTTGATCTTTCTCAGATGTCGTAGTAGAGTATCAAATGATTTATCTTCTATACGGAGTATTTAAAGATTGGATAGAGAAGAGCAGAGAAAGACTACGCCAAAGGGGAAGATAGGCTATTCGCTGCTTTTAACGGAATTTAAGCTCAGAAGTATAGAATAGAATCAAACTATTCCTAATTAAGCAACATCCAGTTTGCTACCTAGGTAAGCTTACCTGTGCTTGTCATAAGCTTCTACTATAACTACCTGTCAGAAATGCGTGACCTTGGAATGAAGCGCTTCGAAGCGGATTTCGATTTATTTTCGAGTGAATCAAGTATCAGATTCAAAAATTTTTTTGGTAAGGTTGTCATATTGGGCATGATGATGCTTTTAATCTTGAAGCATTCCATCAAGTCTATTCCGAAAAAGGACCTTACAATTCCAGATACCCTGGATAGGATATGACCCGTATCCTGTATGGTATCCAGCTTCAAACTTCAAGAATACGCCACAGAGAATCATGGATTCCTACAATGGATATCTACAGCTAAAGGACTGCTAGAAAGACTTCAGCACTCCCCCAATAAACCAAAGCAGCCCTGGATGAAAAGTTCTTACCACGCCATGAAGAAGATGGCCTTATCGCCTGATTGAATCAATTCGAATGGTACATCCGCACCACTTACTCGGGCAATTCGTCACGGTCACTTATGTAGACAAAAACGCGACAAGCCCTAAGCACTTAATTGGAAGAAGAAATCCATGAACTGGGAAAGGAAATCCAATACCCAGGTAGCTAAATAACCTTGATGATTTTCCATAATTATGGCTCGTTCAAACAGCTTTCTAATTCTTATATCATTGACTTACTACCTCTATACGCTGGCTACTTATGGTTATAACTCACCATACCCAATTGATTAGTCAATTCTTAATATCCTATATCAAAAGCCATGATTTTTGTATACTACGATAATAATCTTGTGCCAACGTTGATTCTACGCATGCAGTTACCAAAATTCGATCTGCCAACATGACTCTAGGATGAAAGCAGCTATATCTTGGTATTGTGTATCTTTTTTGAGTCGATCTTATTCTCCTCAAGCTGATACCAACATCTTGGAAATGATACAGATGGCGGTTCCACTTGCTTTAAGTCCGGGATGTGAACTGTGCCGTACCAAGGCAACGGATATTCTCGTAACGGACTTAATGCTTTAAAAGAGCGGCCGAGTTAGTTACTTTATCCCCGAGATGGATAACTCCCCATAGCCGAAGCATACCTAAGGCTGGCTGCGCGCTTAACAGACCCCCGAAGATATTCGGCTGATTTAAAATTCTTTTGCGTCGTCTACTACGTCAACGGTATTTTGCCACCAATATAAAACTCTCCTTAACCTAAGGACTTATAGATATCGCCGCCGACATACACTTCCCACCTAACTTTGATGAGGTAAAGAAATACCCAGCAGTCTTATCAGCCCATCCAATTGGCTTGTGTAAAGAGCAGACCTCGGGCAATGTTTATGGCAAGGAAATAGCTGAAGCCGGGTTTTTGGTTGTCGCGTTTGACGCGTCTTTCCAAGGCGCCGTGGAAAGCCCCGATTCGTAGAGAACCCCGAATTTCGCGTTTCTGACTTCCACTACGTGGTCGACTACATCCAGACGCTCCCATATGTCGACTCGGAGCGTATCGGCGTGCTAGGCGTTTGCGGCGGCGGTGGCTATGCCTTCAACGCTACCATGACTGACTACCGCCTCAAGTGCTGTGTCGGCATCATACCGGCGAATTTTGGCCGGCTGGTCCGAGAATCCCTTGGTGGCTTTCATCTGGTCGGTTCTCTTGAGAAAATGGCTAAACAGCGCACCCTCGAAGCACAGGGTACCGATCGCTAATATTGTCCTATTCCTTCCTCTGACAGTCGATGAGGCTAAGAAGATGACCTCAGATCCTTATATTTTCGAGGCGACAGAATACTACTAGACTAGCCGCGGCCAGAAACCATGCGGCACCATAATCGGCTTTTTCTCATTTAATAGCGCCGCCCTTGCATGGGATGCTTTTAGCCACGCAGAGGTCATCGTGACTCGTCCATTCATCGCCCTTATTGGCGCCATTCCTGGCGGCTTTGGTGCCTATCATAACGGCAATGAGATTTATAGCCGTTCCGCTTCCATGGAGAAGGAGCTCCTTGTGCTTCCTGGCGTGTCGCACTACTAGCTTTACGACAAGCCGAAGGCTGTTAAGGCTGCGCTCGACAAAGTCCTACCATTTCTTAAGAAACACCTCAGTGATGCTCAATAGATATAGCTATGACTATAAGTGATCATCTTTTTTGCTTCTGCCTCTTCGACTATTATCATCTAATCCTGGCTACACTTTACTATCTGAAAATATGAATCATTTCGATTCACGATCAACCTAACAGCGTATCCTGTAAGCTAGATTTTTTATAGCTTGCTTAGCTATATTTTAAAATGCAAATGTAGCTTGATGGCCTCTAGAATCGTGAGATGGTACAAGAATGTATACAAGCAATTTTTCCGAATGGACCTTGACGGGATCTTCTAATGTGCCCAAGCTGAGGTTCGTGTGAATCATCTGGACACTCTATCCTGTCCTGAAGATTTCTTAGAATGGGAAACAGAATTCCATATGATAACTCCTAGAACGACGGGAAGGTTTGGATTTGTCTCTATCGAATCCTCTCAAGGGCCGACAATCCCCCAAAGCGGTATAACAAAACCACTAACAATAGCTCTGATCTTATGTCTATTTTTTTGCTTATTGGTTTCAAGACATATCAAAGGATAAAGGGTTTACATAATCTTTGCTTTATTCAAAAAGCGTTGTAGATGTATGCGGCCGGTGGATTGAAGGTGGGGTGAAGCCAGAAGAGGTTTATTCTTTTTTGGAAAATCCGTGGCAAATTGTCTGATGTAAAATTTAAGGTCCTCCGAAGCGTTTGTGTGTGTTTAGATAGTCCTTTCAACCTAATTGGTTGACGCTTCAAGCCATAATTTCTGTCGTAAGATATGGATGACTTCCTTTACACGTGTATTCGTAAGAACTGCAGTTGTAGAGATGATGTGAAGTGTTCGTTCTATTACTGCTAACTGAAACTGAAGTAAACCTCTGCCCCACTTTGGGGCTGCGTCCGCCAATGAGAGTAGTTGACATGCTCGTCCAATCAGAAGAAAGGACGAGTTGACTCCCATATTCAGACAGTTTCAAATTCCAAGGACTTCAAGGTCGTAAATCCTTCGATATTTGATCTAGAATGCACACATAACGGTCACTGCTCTGCTATTGGTGCCCATATTGTGTTTAATCCTACTCGGTGAGCAAAGAGCAGCAAGAACTGAGAACTAACAGATGGGGAAAGCCAAGCAATAGGGAAGAAAATCAACTACATAGGTATTTAGTAAAAACCCCAAGCGCTTGATCTGGATGAAGAATCAACAATCTATATTCAAGGTACAATTCGTCAACCTTGGGAATCTTAAGCCTATCTCTGTATGTATCATAATACTAAATGGAAGCATCATCCGCTGGAATTTCGTGGATAGTATCATCTGTTTGTGGACCGGTATATTTTCTGGGAAAAGAGAGAACTTTAGTATATCGAGTATCGACTGGCGAGTGTTCATTCTTACCCTCGAGCATCAACCCACCACCAGAACAAGGAGAACACACCGATGAAGGCAGCAACGCAGATCGCATAGTTCCTGATGAAAAGTCAGCAATTCGAAGGAATATTTAGTAGAAAGTTGTGTACATATTGGCTCCTGTCACGGGTAGTTGTGCTGGGAAGAAGAGAATGATACTTATAAAGATAACCCAGGTGACAGAAATATAATTGATGGGAGTTCGCCATCTGCCAAGAGTAAAGGGTCCCTCAATGAACTTAACCTTGGACTTGTAGATTTGATGTGCCAGAATCACAGAGACATAGGACAGATCAAGGGCTGGTGCAGTGACATTGAAGATGGCAGATGCTGTCTCGGTAGAGCCGATAGCAATGCAGTTTAGACAAATGCTGAAGAAAACCACGAACCAAACGGCGTTGACAGGGGTACGGGTATGCGAGTTGACCTTTGATAGAAAGTCAGAGAAAGGGAGGGCCTTGTCTCTGGCGAAAGCATACGCCATTCTGGTATCAGCCAGCATAGCTGAGCAGCCTGTGAAGAACTGGACGAGAATGGCGAAAGACCACATGACTGTACCGCCGCGCTTTCCACCGGCATTGAGGAAGATCTGGGCTGCTGGGAGGCCTGTCGGCGAGTTGAGAATAGCTTCGAAGTCAGTTAGACAGAAGCACATGCAGACTGTTAGGAGCCATCCAAATGCACCGCTAACAATTACAGCTGTCTTGATAGCTACAGGACCTCGCACAGCTGCATCATGGGTCTCTTCCGACATGCTAATCATATGTGAGATAGTCTGCCGGAATGTCTACAGGCTCCGACTTACTGAGTTGTGCCATCATAATCGGTCATTGTCCATGCAACAGATATGAATCCCAAGAAAAAAGAGAATACTTTCGAGTTCCACCCAGACCCGTCTGTGAAGTGTGTAAACACCCACGAGGCTAGCTGCTTATCTGGAGTGAGATAAATTAGGGAAATGCAAATACCGATAGTAGCAGCGACTATTGAAATGTCAGCTGAAGGTTCTAATGCTCATCAATATGAAAATTCGTACTGTTGATTGGGGCGAAACAAATAATGATTCGATGCAAGTTCTTTGTAGTCAACGAGCAGATAACACCAAGAATGCACAATATTCCAATGGAAACCAGGACCGTCTGGAGTGCAGTACTAAAAAATCATGAGCAAAGATAGAGGAATGAGTGAAAAGAAGTGGCCATACGGTGAATATGAATATTGGCCATCTACCAAATCCGAGTTCATACTCACGCAAGCCAACAACATCTGGCTAACAGAGTATGCCACACTTGAGACACCTGCCGTCTGGCCCAAGAGGTTGCACCAGCCCTGAACCCATGAGAAGATCGGGACTTGATCGGCAGGTACAACATGTTTTGTAACAAAGTACATTCCACCTGCTGTGGGATATGCTGATACTAACTCTGCGACGGAACTGCCAATACACATGGCCATGCAGGAGCCGATAAACCAGCACCATACGGCAGTTGCTGGACCTCCAGCTGATAGTGGTGACCCAAATGTGGCCGGGACAGATCCCAAAACTCCCAGGATAGAGATGGCATAGGAAACAGTAGACCATTTAGAAAATTCTCGCCGCAACTCCTAGAAAAATTAAGGCGTTTGTTGATATCAAACTTCATGTCTGTATTTTTTATCACCATATTACTAACCTGCTTATAGCCAATTCGAGCCAAGAGAAGTTCGTCATCATCCTGGATGGTTGCCATTAGAAAACAATTTGGAGGTACAGAGATCTCTTTCCGATCTTTCGGTCTGTGATCAAGCTCTGGGTTTATAGTTAGATCCATATTAAGATTAAAGTCCGAAATAAATCATAGTAAACTACCAGATGAAAAAGTAATGGAAAAAGCAAGGGACTTACAGCCTTTTTACAAGGTATACCAAGTATCACAAGGGTGCTGAGATTGACGCTAAGGGAGAGATTTAAGGGAGGGGTTGAGCTCCGCAGAGATGAGAGCAAACAGACGGTAAACACATCATAAATTCCTAAAATTGGCGCTTTACTAGTGTGACGCTCATCGGCAGCTTCTTGCAGGGAATGGAGACCACAGAGATAAGCGAGGATCGATTGATTCGAAGACTAAAGACTAGTAATTTTGCCTATATGTTGGCAGTCTTAGAAAGGGAAGGTAAAGTTTACAAGATGCAACTATGCAGGGGTTATATGTACACTATCACAAGTTAGCCCTCAGCAGGGTTGCTTCGTATGGGAAACGTTGGGGGATTCAAAATTGGTGGGATAACGAGACCGCAGGTCGCGTCAGCTAACACACAACTCGCGTCAATATAATGGTAGACACGGATAATCTCTCTATAAGAAACGGCAAAAAACAGACATCTTAATATTAGAGCATTCAAGATTAAAGATTTAAGATTAAAGGTTAAAGGTTAAAGATTCAAGATTCAAGATTCAAGATTAAGAATTAAAGATTAAAGATTAAAGATTAAAGATTAAAGATTAAAGATTAAAGAGTAAAGAGTAAAGATTAAAGATTACAGATTCAAGATGCAAGATGCAAGATTCAAGATTCAAGATTCAAGATTAAGAATTAAACATTAAAGATTAAAAGATCAAAGATTAATGATTCAAGGTTAAAGATTAAAAATCAAAGATTATAAACACCTGCAATTGAACTTCCAAAAAGTACTATAGTTACGGTTCCACACGAGGGTTCCGGAATAAAGTAATTCCGTGAATGTAAAGGTGTTCATTTGATAGCATGTCGTAAACATCGCGGGGTTTGATTTCACGTCATGTTTTCATAATTATCCTCCTTTTTACCGGCATGATCCACCATGACTGACCCTAACATCTATCATTCAATGGGCCAGGGCACTAATGACCCTAATCGCCAGTCCCAACCTCCTTACCCACAAGCCGGTTACCCTCCTGCCGCAGCTCCCCAACCTCTACAACCTGGTGCAGCCTATCCTAATGCTGCTCCAAACCAATGGTCTGCCTACGCACCTCAGCAATCATACCCTGGCCAAAGCCCAAATGTCGCATACAATGGGTCTCCCCAACCAATGGGCGCGGTCGATTCGAACATAGCTGGATTGACCTCCCAGATGGGCGGATTAGGTGTCGCAGACACCGGAGCTAGGACACATAAGAAGAAGCATCGCCATGCTTTCCATGATATCGGAACTGGTTTGGCAGCTCCTGCTCAAGACTTGAACCATGCAATGACTGGCGGTGTTCCACCGGCACCTCAATTCCTCAACACAGGGCTGAACCAAGCTGTCCAACAGCCTGACAACTCAACAAACGTGCCTCATACAGGACAATATGAACGTGGATTCACCTCACAGCCTGGAATGGGTGGTGAAACTGATTCAGTGGCTACCCAGGGTCGAGTTGACCCTGAACAGATTCCCAGCATCCCTCGATCGCGCGACATCCCCGCACAGTTCTATTTTAAGAACGTTTACCCGACTATGGACCGCCATTTACCTCCACCGGCATCGATTACATTTGTCGCGCAGGACCAAGGCAACTCTTCACCCAAGTACGCCCGTCTGTCTATCAATAACATTCCTTCTACCTCCGACTTCCTATCCTCCACCGGCTTGCCATTGGGCATGATCCTGCAGCCGCTCGCACCTCTCGATCCTGGTGAACAGCCTATTCCCGTGCTAGATTTCGGGGATGTGGGTCCTCCGCGTTGTCGTCGATGTCGGACATACATCAACCCCTTCATGTCCTTCCGTGCCGGGGGTACCAAGTTTGTTTGCAATATGTGTACATTCGCAAACGATACACCGCCGGAGTATCTTGCGCCTTTGGATCCTTCCGGTGTTCGTGTAGATCGCATGCAGCGGCCGGAGTTGATGATGGGCACAGTTGAGTTCCTGGTGCCGAAGGAATACTGGAATAAGGAGCCGGTTGGACTCCGGACATTATTCTTGATCGATGTGAGCCGAGAGTCGATCAGCCGGGGATACCTCAAAGCTGTGTGTGAGGGTATTGTAGAATCCCTATATGGCGAAGACCCATCCTTAGAGAGTGCCGAGGATGACGAGTCTGCGCGGAAGTTGGCAGTTGGATCGAAGATCGGAATTGTCACGTTCGACTCGGAAGTTCACTTCTACAACCTGAAGGTACGTGCATCTCATATTCGACATGGCTATTATGCGTGACCGCTTACATGAAACATAGATGGGCTTGGATCAGGCGCAAATGATGGTTATGACTGACTTGGATGAGCCATTTGTGCCTCTGAGTGATGGTCTCTTTGTGGATCCATATGAATCAAAGTATGTATATTTCTATTTTAGCCTGTTCCGGGTAGCTGACGATCTATACCAGGGCTGTGATCACATCGCTACTACGCCGGATCCCCAGTATTTTCACGCACGTTAAGAATCCTGAACCTGTACTGCTGCCCACTCTTAACGCAGCATTTGCCGCACTTCAAGCGACTGGAGGCAAGATCATCTGCTCCATCGCCAGCTTGCCAACTTCTGGACCTGGGAGTTTAGCCGTACGAGAGGATCCAAAGCTTCATGGAACCGATGCAGAACGGAAGCTCTTCGTCACCGAAAATGCGGATTGGAAGAAGACAGCTAGCAGGCTAGCGGAGGCCGGCGTTGGTGTGGATTTCTTTATTGCAGCCCCAAGTAGCCATTACATGGACGTGGCGACTATCGGTATGTGAAAAAGATCGAGCTGCGTTGGAATGGAAGCTAATCTAATATGTAGGGCATGTTTCTGGTCTCACCGGCGGTGAAACTTTCTTCTACCCTAATTTCCTTGCACCGCGTGACGTTTTGAAGGTGAAAAAGGAGATTGCTCACACAGTCAATCGTGAGACGGGATACCAGGCACTGATGAAGGTACGATGCTCTAATGGCCTTCAAGTGTCATCTTACCACGGCAACTTTGTACAACACACGCTTGGTGCCGACCTCGAACTTGGTGGTATCGATGCAGATAAGGCCATTGGAGTGATTTTCAGCTACGATGGAAAGCTGGCTCCCAAGCTGGATGCGCACTTCCAGGCTGCATTACTGTACACATCTGCTGACGGACAACGACGTGTTCGTTGTATAAACATCGTCGCCTCGGTCAATGAAGGCAATATGGAAACCTTGCGTTTCGTTGATCAAGATGCCGTCGTGGCGATTATCGCCAAGGAAGGTAAGTTTAAGTGGATTATCGGACTAGTCACATTGCTTCTCGTTACTCACACTTTAATGTAGCTGCCTCCAAGACACTTGACAAGAATCTTAAGGACATTCGGGCTAGCATTTCCGAGAAGACTGTTGATATCCTCAGCGGATATCGCAAGATATTGTCGGGCTCACACCCGCCTGGCCAGCTCGTTTTGCCTGAGAACTTGAAAGAGTTTTCCATGTACATGCTGAGCTTGGTCAAATCAAGGGCATTCAAAGGTAGATTATCATATTTTAAATCACGATTTCCCAGACTCACATAATCTTTACGCAGGTGGTCACGAAGCATCAGACCGTCGTGTCTATGAACATCGTATGATCCGATCATTTGGCTGCACGGAACTATCTCTCTACCTCTACCCACGCATTATTCCTATTCACAACATGGAACCTCAAGATGGGTTTGCTAACCAGGAGGGACAGCTTCAAGTGCCTCCCTCGCTCCGGGCCAGCTTCTCCAAAATCCAAGAAGGGGGCGCCTATCTAGTGGACAATGGCCAAATAGTTATACTGTGGATTCATGCCCAGGTCTCACCAAATCTGCTGGAAGATCTGTTCGGTCCTGGTCACAACACGCTCCAGGAGCTAAATCCGAACCACTCATCTCTGCCCGTACTGGAGACACACCTGAATTGTCAAGTGCGTAACATCCTGCAGTACCTCTCCACAGTGCGTGGATCCAAAGCGGTCACCATCCAATTGGCCCGTCAAGGACTAGATGGAGCGGAGTACGAGTTCGCCCGGCTCTTGCTGGAAGACCGGAACAACGAGGCCCAAAGCTACGTAGACTGGCTGGTGCACACACACAGACAGATCAGTCTGGAGCTGGCTGGTCACCGAAAAAAGGATGAATCGACGAGTGACAGTACATTAGCCGGTTTGGCAGCTATGCGAGCGCCATATTGGTAGTACTACACATGCCATCGTCCATCCAGCCAGGCACCATCCTATCTGATCCGGGGACTTACATGGTCTCCACGAGATGAACCGCAAGTACCATCTCTATGCGAAAACCCTGGGAGACCAAATGACTGTGTTCCACCACAGGTGAGGAGAATTTTTCTTTTTTTTTCCTGTAGAGTAACAACCAGGACAACATTTGAATTGGGAAACTTATCATCTCGAATTCGAATCTACATTTTTAATTGGAACATTGGCCTGAATCAATGGCGTTAAACCCTTAAAGGTTCACTAATTAGTAAGTAAAGACTGTGGAAGGACTTAGAACTTGAGCCCTACTTCATATTTGTAAAGCAGGGAACAGACTCCAGCTAGGATGTAGATCAATCAATCGTAGGCCAGGGCTATTATAAAAGCAATGATCTCTTCATATGTTTTAAATAGTCGTAATTCTGGACGGCAAGAAACTGTTTTGGCTGCTCACCGCCCTCATTACACCCGCCAAGCGCTTTTAGTCATCCTCCTGAGCTGATGTTGGCGCTGGGTCTTAGGAAGGCCTCTTACGGGTCGCTGGAAGCATGCTCAGAAAAGGGATCTGCTAGCATCGACCGACCTCACTGATGCGCATAGAAGTGCCGTTTACTAATATCTAGAACTTCTACAGCTCAAACGAGAGAAGAGAGCTCATGGTAGAGATGCGATCCCTCGCTAGAACTATTAAGAATACCCGCGAGCGCTTTCCGCATCTCCATTAAAGGCATAAAGCCGCCAAAAAGAAATGGCCAAACTTCGCAAAACTTTGGCAGCCGATACTCGAGAAACCGCCAGAAAATACTATTTCCGTAGTGCATATATACTCAAAGTCGACAGATAGATCAAACAGCTTCTTGGTAGGCCTGATATTGAAATATGTGATACAAACGGTTCTTACAATGAAGACAACGAGTTGCCTACCCCGAAATACGTTTTTTTTTCTAAATGGGCACGTTTTATAGAGAACCTTAACAAGGATAAGCTATTTGCGTGTCATATCCAGTTTACCAAGAACATTGTTGTGCTCTGCGAGCCGACTAGCAGGGTTCATGTATATTCTAGATTGATATTACGTTCTAAAAGGCTTGAATTAATTCGATGATCAAAGAAGCAGATGGATTTTCCTCAAGCCATCGTTTTGTTTGACTGCCAGATTGGTAGAATCGCCCCCAGTACTTATATGTTGTCAGTTTATCATTACGGTCAGCGGCAATGGCTCAGCAGCAATGGCTTAGTGGCCATGATTGGGGCTGAATAATCTGATTTGTTTGTTCGTGGGAGCAGTAGGACTGGTTCCTCGCAAGTCAGAGAAGCGGGGTTTGTTGATCAATCTGCAACAGAGCCTCTACATGGAGGCGAAAGTACGCAGCGCATTACTGAATAAGCTAAGACTTTAACAGTGGTATCATATTAGGCGGAAAAGGCGGCACACATAAATAGGCCTAGATAGCCTTGTTCACTCGATTGCTAACGTGATATGAATCCATGGTCATATTTCATTATTCAATCCAAGTTGATTTGATATCAGACGACGAAGGATGTGAGGCGGAAATGATCCGTGCCATAGATAGTCTATTCTTACGACGAAAAATCACAGCAGATGGTCATCCATGTATCCTACAAATGATTTTTTCTAGATCAGAAATGGGCCGTGCCACATATAGTCTACCCTACCCTTCGCAATTTACTTCTGAAATTGCCCCTTTGGACAAAAGTCAAGATTCCAAGATTGAACCAACATGATAACTTTGTAGTGTTGGTAATATTTGAAAAAAAATTCACCATTAACTTAGCTAGGAGACGCCCGCTCTTATCCCGAGATTCTTCAAATATTTGAAGCGAGAATCTTGTTCCGAGGCAGTATATGGAGTAAGCACTAGTCTACCAAAGCCCTGTAGGTTGATCACGCACATATGTGCCGGGGTACGTGGCATACACCTAGTTACATGGCCCTGGAGACTGACCACGCATTTACCAACCCTAGAGAACACCGGGATTCAAGACTAATTAACCTGTGAGGCTAAAAGGACCTTCCTTTTTTTTAACGTTTGAAGGCTCTGAAATTATTCATCCTCTCTCCTGAGTGTAATTTTCCAGGTTTATTGAGCATTGAAGTAGCTTCTGCTCCAAGGCTTTGACCAAGAGCACTTAACTCGAGTATCTAAGTAGATCAAATTCAGACCTATTCACAAAATAACTCAGCACCTGAATAGAGAGCTCCAGATCTACAAAATGCAAACATTCGCGCCTAGAGAATCTAATGTTTTTTTTTTGCTGTGATGGGTATGACGGGTGTTGGTAAAAGCACCTTCATATCGCATTGTACGCACGAGACAGTTGGTATAAGCGATCCAGGTGCCCTCGAATCTTGTAAGCCAGCCCTGAATGTACTTTATCTTCTTATCAAATAGGTATACTAACTTTTGAGACAGGTACCCAAAAAGTACAAGTCCATGAATGTCGAGATTTCAAACCATATGCAAATGTCTACCTCGTGGACACCCCAGGATTTGACGACACCAATCGGACAGATACGGACATCCTCAAATAAATAGCCAGCTGGCTCACAACAACCTACCAAAACAATATACTTTACGAGGGGTCATCTATCTTCACCGTATATCGGATAACCGAATGGGCGGGTCTGCCCATCGGAATCTCTCAATGTTCAAGAAACTGTGCGGCCATGATGGGATGAAGAATGTGATGTCCCTCACTGCATTTTGGGAGGATGTTAATGAATCTGTTGGCAAAAAACGCGAACTGGAGTTAAAAACTACCGATTGATTTTGGGGCTTTCTTGTCAGAAGGGGCGCCAAGGTCCGGAGACATCGGAATAATCGTGATTCTGCCCTGTCTTGCTTGGAGGAATTCATCCCAGTTGATTGGAATCAGCCTGGGGAAGGAATGAAGCTGGCCATCCAAACTGAAATGGTCGAGTCCAGAAAAGATCTGGATCAGACCTCGGCAGGCCAGGAACTTAATAGTGTGCTTAAAAAGCAGCGGGAAAAGCTGCAACAAGAAATGGAAGAAAGCAAACACGAGATAAAAGAAGCTATGAAATTACAAGAGAGAGAAGTTGTAGAAAGACTCTGTCAAGATCAGGAGAAGCAGGTCAAAGAGCTTGTACGCAGAGAGCAAGATATGAAAGCCTTGAAAATAAGCATGCAACGAATGCAGAACGACCATATCAAGAAGCTGCAGTACCAGATACTATAGCAACAGAAAGATTCGCAAAATATGGCGCAGGATCGAGCTCAGGACCAAAAACAGATTTATGAGATGACTCAACAACTCAGTTACTTGATGTCCGGTGACCGGAATTCTTCAAAGAGAAATAACTTCTTCAAAAAGATACGCAACATGCTCCCGTGGAGTTCACGAAAAGAGAGAGATTTGTCGGATTTTTCGGATTTGTCGGATTCGTCGGATTCGTCGGAAAACATACCATCTTCGCATATAATGTACTCAGCGAAGGCTTTTGGGCGTAAATACTAGACCACATGAAGTATCAGAAGCATGGAACAGAAATGAACAGTTGGCCCACAATTCTCTAAATTTTGTTTTTAGATAAGGTGTTTTCCATCTTGTGCGTTACCATTACGGCTTGATCAAGCTTGACATAACAAAAAGTACAACACTACCTAGGTATGTATATGTAGCTTGCAGCTATTTCGATTTGATGTGATAAATGTAGATACCATCGATGAAAGAACCAGGGAGCTAATTCTTCCAATTCTTCCTTCGTTATATAGACTGACCCAGTGTTTTAATTCTCGATTGTCATTTTAGCTGTTCCCTGAAATGGCCTAAGCTTAGGTAGTCTGAAATTATAGTATCGTCACCACCAAGGAGGGATTGCATAATAGAAGTATAGCCGATGGCATCCAATTTTTGGGACCCCCCCCTCCCCCAACCCATCAGGCGCGGCACTATGATCAAGAACTATGACCTGGTAGCTCTCAAATAGAGATTAAAGGTTCGAGTTCTCCTAATTATGGAAGTGTAATGACTCTCTCCCGATCTCTGACCTCACAAAGCACTCGAAACTATCTTGCCCGTCATACTCTTTAATAAAGTATGTAAGGGCCAAAGCTCTTCAACTCGAGTTTAGAGACAACTGTGGTTGGCAATCTCTTGAAGTCGATAAGGCTATTCGGATTTCTCTATAGAAGCGATCACCGAAAGCTTCCTGAGAATTGAGGAATGGTACATTGCAGTATATCCTCAATAATATAGGTCTAATAAGTCCAGATGACTGAAGGTCTGATTCATGAGTTCTGCAGGAAGAAGTGTGGTGGACATGTTATCCTGTCTAGCAAGCTCCTGATTTCAGTTGCAAGTTTTGTGGTGGCAATAAGGGGAATAGATGTTGGTAAGGGCCATGTGGTAATTGGTTTGTCAACTTCTGCCGATGACGACCTGCCCAAGATTCACCTGATGTTCTTCGAATAATCGAATAATGCTACCGAAATCGAATGTCGGATTCGGATTCAGTGGTGGCAGTGTTTAGTAAATAGATTTTAGCCACTTCGTCTGATTTATTTCGTTAACGTACCTATACATTCTTTGCGGCTTGAAATTTTTGTTTCCTTTTATCTGATCTATTTTTGATGTTTATTTCATAGCAGTGAATTTTCTTCCCTACATTCGATAGTGTAAATAGCATTCTAAGTAACTGATAAAAGATCACGTGATGATAAGTTCAACTCACGGCTGCGTTTGTTCTGTTGTATGACAGTTTTATTCATCTGGGATACCGTCAGTGATCCTTGAATGAAATTTACTCAGTGAGCCTAATGCTGAATACCCTCATAAAAATGGCGACAGCAAAAAAAGTTCCCGACTATTCAGAGCTACACAGGTAGTAAGTATTGCCAGAGAAACATAGAACACGAATTCGCCACTTGATTTCCAGGTACAGGACCCACTACGATGTCAGATATGAGATCAATAAATATTGGTGACAGGCACTGGTCCCGACATGTCCGAGGAGATTAAGTTCTGATAGGTGCGATATCTGTATACGTCCGTGCTTTAGACATAATGGCAATGATGTGGATTCACGGGGAATGAACTCGGCATTCGAAAAAATAACCCCTCAATTTGTTTCCATGGTTCACTAGCAGTGAACAAATGTTCTAGAATGTCAAATCCTTCTTGGGGGTTTCCAGAATCTCTCACAACTACGGATTGGATAGAGAAAATGACTTGGGGTATTGCCACGACATACAACTCTCCATCTTTCTCTATGCTGCATCTACGGATCAATTATTATGAATCACACTGCAGGTTGTGTTGTGATGCGTTCAAAACTAAGATATGCCAGAATCTAATATTTTGATTCTTCGTGGTACATAGTACGAAGTATCTCTTCAGAGCAAGGTATAATATGCTCTATAGTACTCTCGTAAATGCATACGTACTCAAACATTGAATCTGCACCTCATTCTCGCCTGCCTGTATTCTCGGTCTAGATCAAGCCAAAATGCCCAGAACTCACTCACCTCTTTGCTCCCTATGATTCGCCTTCGTACTCCACTTGAGTCTTTTGCCTTTGCTTTTATGCCTCCACTGGCTCCATCGTGAAACCATGGTTCATAGCCAGCGTGGCTCCGGCAGCACGTTTTTTTCGCCATCGGTACCTGTCCGGGGTAATGAGACAGGGACCCTTCAATCATTATAAAGAGGCCCCTGTCAATCCCTAAATCCGATTCTTCTTTCAAACAAGTCTCACTCTTTTACAGACCAAGTCCTTCCTTTTCTTTTCAGAAAACCACTTTCCTTTCTACGAGATTGATTCTCGAGACATTCCTTCCTAAAACCTCCTAAACAAACGATATCAGTCCATTCTTTCAAGACTTTCAATCTTTTCCAATCCATTCAGAATGTTCTCCAAGACCTTCGGCCTGGCTGCCGCCTTTGCTACTCTTGCCTCTGCTCTGCCCTCTGGCATGATCATGCATCGTTCCAACGGTACCGGCACCAGCACTAGTGGCGGTGTCACGATCACTAACAACCTGAACGTGGACATTTATGCCTGGTCCGTCGTTGAAGAAACTGGCTCCATGCAGACCTTGACTGCGAACGGTGGTACCTACCAGGAAAACTGGAAAACCAACCCCAACGGCGGTGGTGTCTCCATCAAGCTGTCTACCACCCAGGAGCTGGTGGATGTTCTCCAGTTTGAGTACACAGAGTCCTCTGATACCAACACTATCTACTGGGATCTGTCCTGCGTTGACATGGCCGCCAATGAGGCGTTCACTAAATACGGCTTCTCTGTTATCCCCTCCAATGATGGCAACAATGCTTCGTCCTGCCCTTCTGCTATCTGCAAGGCTGGTGACTCTGCTTGTTCTGCCGCTTACATCAAGCCATACGACGACTGGGCCACCCACGGCTGCCCAATTGACACTGGTCTGGCTCTAGCAATCGGCCAGTAAATCGACCAATTCTTTTCTTCGTTGTCGGTTGACCCGCGCACTCCTTTGAAAAATTATACACTCTTTTTTTTAATTAGGGTCACTGCTTCTTTACTTTTATCTTCTCACCGTTTGATTACTGGTGATTTCTTTCTTTCTTCCGTCGCCCTGGTCGGTTGACCATTCTTTGAATCTTTTTGAATTATTTTTGGATCCTTTTTGAAAGTATTTTATTTACATGTTCGGTTGATTCGACGTGTCTTTCCTCTGCACGGACAGAATGTCGCTACGAGTCATGATTTTTTGATATCTTTGTTGAATACCCCCAAGATGAGATGTGGGCCCGAGGAAATGTGTGGAGTCTCCTAAGAGTGAGGGGAGATAGATATAGATAGTATATGAGAATTATACAATTTTTCAAGAAAACTTCCACGGTTTCCAGCCAAGTTCTCTACAAATTTCTCAACATTACATCTTAAGTTCGAACTTCAATTTTCCCCCGAGAATCGACTCCCAACCTTGGAATTTCGGGAAGGTACCCAAGCACTCAAGTTCTCAACGCTCAGAGCACGGCCTTCCAAAGGGCCAAGGAAGTAAAAAAAAAAAAAAAAAAAAACGAAAGAATCGTTCATTCTCGATGGGGTTCTAGACCAACTGATAGACGGGGACGTGGAGACAGGTGGATCATATCTATCTACTTCCAAGGTTGTGGCTGTCAATCCTACGCCAGTCAGATTGAAAGCTCATACTTTGTAAACTTTACTGAGCCGATGTGTCATCTGCAGAATCGATCTATACTAAAGGAAGCGATTACGCTAAGTTCGGCCACTAGGTAGCGGGCATTGCGGGGGCTCTCGGCTCTAATTCTTGGCCCCACCGTCCGATATTTATATTCCAGCCCTGGAGGTATGACTGGTGACTGAAAACTTTCCTAAAAGTTTCGCAATATCCAAACACCTAAATATGAGCACCACAAAACCAAATCCCGCAGAGAAAGGTACAACCCCTTGAATGCCGATATCTTATCATTGGGAAGGTGAAATTCCAAGGTTGGCCATAATTTAGTGGACATCGGGACCAGAAGTATGGAATGAGCCAGCCACTCCCGCGATTGGTAGGCCCAATCACAGATATAAACTATGGCATTTTTTGGGCAAAACGTCGGAACCAAACTTTTTTCTTGAAGTCCAATTGTGGCGTATTCAACTTTGGGATAATTCCAAGAAGTAGGCATCCTTTTTACCGGGCTTTGCATCCTGATTTGGCACCCGTGAACGACTGGATGGGTTTTTTAACGTATATCGTATACAATAAGTGCCGAAAAATTTTCTTTGTCTAGCGAATGAAATCCTCCTGTAACTTTCATTGCCGCTTGAGTTGAGAATCCACGTGCCTAGGTAGGTAGCCTTTATCGTAATTGCTTTGACAGGGCTGCTCTGTCGGAAAGGTCTAGACTTTGTTCTCTTGCATACGCTCAAAATAGTCCCATGATGGTTGATCATTTATGGGTTGGAAGCTTGATGAAGCATGAACCTTGAAGCAATAGCAAACTACATTCCGGTGTCTGCTCGCCCCTAACTACTAACATATGAACTCCATTTTCTTTGTATTCTGGTTTGATGAACTCGAACTTCCCGACTTCTTATTTATCATATATCATATGGCTGACGAGAATACCAATTTTCTTCTTTGCTAAGCTTAATGTGAATGATTCATTGTTTGTTCATTCGTCGTTCCAAGGTTGCGACTAGTAGGAACCGTGGTTACCATATGCTGAAAAATATCATTAATATACAAAATCACCAGGCGTGAACGATCAAAGATCTGCAGTATCCCCAGGGCTAAAGTATAAAATGTAAAAATTGAGATTGGAATCCATATCAAGTACTATTGCGAGAACGGCGCCATTCATGCCATCGTTCCATCAAATTATTGGATTTCATCAATTTGAGTAGCGCATAGGCAACAGCTCGGTAGATGATAGTGCAAACTCCCAAAGCCATAACATTCATTGGTCCGTTCGTGTTGAGGTTGTAGAGCGCAAGCACCTCTTCACCAGAATTGATGGGACAATTGTCATTCGCCAGCCGCTCAACAGCTGTGCAGTCGAAATGCTGACCGTACATTGAATAAGGCGCCAGGTTGGCAATAGCGTACTTGACCGGCGAGAGATGGTTTAGACCCTGTAGAACATCATTTACATCTAAGCTCATCACACCACCGAGAATTGACGAGATGGATAGCAGAATAGAAGTCACGTTCACGGCGAACCCGACATGAGAGAAAATAGTACAGAACATGATTCCAACGGATTCTCCGCAGTTGATGATGCAGAAACAATTGAATGCACTGATGAGAAACATCTGCACTGTGCGCTTGAGGTTGTCTGCGAATGCGGCGAGTGCACCAAACACCAGTGCGGAAAGGAACTCGAATGGAATCTCGATCGCTGTGTACGATAGCATGAATGTTTCCACTGAATAGCAATTATCCGCATCCTCTCGATAGAAGACGTCACGCTCATTTGGATAAATCGCGATATTTTGGAGCATGCCTATAAGGGTTAATAAAGCCAGGGGAAGAGCGATGTTTGAGACCTACCAACGAAGTATAGTGCGGCAAATTCCTGAATGAACCCCATACGTGATTGCACAGCGGCATAATCATTCTTGAGTGGCGCAAAGAATAACGCCATAATGATAGCAATTCCTAATATCTGCATCGACCTCGCCATGACCAGCGGTGGTTGGCGCCAAAAGTTGATTAGAGATCGGTGTAGCACCAACGGAAATGTAACACGAAAGGGCAACATGTGGCGTCGCAGACTACCCAGCTCGGCTGGTGTTGCGATCTGAGAGGTGGTACGTTTGAGTTCAGGAGTTATATCAGACCAACTGGAAATGAGGTGCTGAACACGCTTGCGCGTGGTAGCTTCTCGATCTTCCTGTTGCAGATCAACAGTGATCAAATCTAGCACAAAGTCTGCCGGATTCATTGTTTGTGGGCACTCATTACCTAATTTTGAGAAGTGGGGGAGCATTTCTTGCCCTGGTCCTGCATATACAGGGTAACCACCTCTGGCCAGTAACAGGACCTGCGAGAAATGGCAGAATAAGTCCGAGCGTGACTGGTGAATAGTCATAATTAAGGTGCGGCCTTCAGCTGCAAGACCTTGTAGGACCTCAATAATGGACATGGCCGTGAATGCATCTAATCCAGAAGTTGGCTCGTCAAGTAATAAGATCTTAGGATCAGTGAGGATCTGGATGGAAATTGTGACTCGCCGCTTTTCTCCGCCACTAATCCCTTTAATCAATTCACTGCCAATGAGGTTGTCAGCACACTCCTTCAAGCCCATTTTAAAAAGAATCTCTTCTGCCCGTCGATTCTTATCCTCTTTCGACATCCAATTCGGGAGCCGTAGCCCTGCTGCGAACCTCAAGCTCTCGCGAACAGTTAAAGATGGCATTAAAGCATCATCATCTTGTGTCACAAACGAAGTCACCGAGCGAATCACATTTTCCGATGGCACGGCCCCGTTGTATAGCATTTGACCTTCCACGTGGTATTGACTGTTCATAGATCCTTGGAATCGGTGGGCAAGTGAGTTCAGAAGGCTCGTCTTTCCAGAACCGGAGGGCCCCATAATCACATTCATCTGAAAAAAGGTAAGGATATTTCAGTGACTGAAGGATTATCGTTATTTTTACCTGTTTTGGGTGGAACTCTGCAGTGATGGGCTGCAGAATTTGAAGCTTTCGGGAAGATCTCCAGGGTAGTCTTCGTTTTCGCACCTCTAGAGCATATTTATCCAGCGAGACCGCCACTAGCCGAGCTTCTTCAGTCTGACGAATGGCGATCTTAGCCTTATTTGTAGGTTGCGCGCCCTCTGATGTTCTAGCTTGAGCAACATTGATAGCAAAGCGATTATACTGTAGCAGTATTGCAGCAGCCGTATACTGAACAATTGCAAAGGCAATCAACACTACAATTGGTCGCCAAATCCAGTCTGATGGCATACCTAGACTTTCCATAATGTACTTACCAGTGTATTCCTTGCACGCGGGATCATTCGGGTTGTCAGAATATGGACAGGCATAGAAGTGGCCGAGTTCAGAGCCATTGACATTGATCCCAATAAACTCATTCGCACAAAAGGCACCAAAGATGTAAAAGGTGTAGGCACACCATTTCAGCCATCGCATGTAAACTGGTATCTGGTTCGCCTGGACAAAGTACCCACATG
This sequence comes from Penicillium taxi, assembly GCF_028828555.1. Classification (NCBI taxonomy): domain Eukaryota; kingdom Fungi; phylum Ascomycota; class Eurotiomycetes; order Eurotiales; family Aspergillaceae; genus Penicillium; species Penicillium taxi. Next base: position 3,320,554 of record NW_026643207.1, on the reverse strand, counting down.
CAAAAGACTGCAGTGTAAATGATAAGTTTCCAACCAGACTAGCTCCTGGAAAGTTTCTTGTCACGCCGATTGCTACTGCAGCGAAAGTTACAGCACAATAATGTGTGAGTAGGTTGAGCGCGAAGAAAATGAAGAATTGTGCTGCGTCAAGACGGTAGCCAACCATGAAATAGAAAATAATAGAAAATATCAGCGGCACGGGTAGATCTTCGAGGGGAAAACGAGCGACACGTCGACTGAGTAGGAATGCTGGTACACCGACTACACCTTCATTGCGCTCACGATCAAAAAGTTGGATGTCGATGGTTAATCGATATGTTTCGAAGAGCAATATGAGGTAACCATTGAGACTGCTGGCCGTGTACAGACTTCCTTCTCGTGAACGAATTCCCGAGAGGCTTTCATCGAGCTGCAAGAAGATCCAGCCGTTGATCACTGCCATGCCAATAGCCTCGATCAAGCTACCAGCAACACCCATTGGGTCTCGTATGGTCGTCTTGAAGGTTCGCGATGTCAAGACGCTGAATTGCCGTCGAAAAGAAACTTTTTTCATTCTGCCCGTCTCGGCCCTCTTTGGTAAAGGCGACAAAGTACCTTCTTTCTCCTCCCTCTCTTCCTTTTCATTTGCTTCCGTCAATGCTTTTGTATCTCGCGATTGCCATTTCTGCCGAAGGATTTCAACCCGGACATGAGATGCAGCTTCCGAAGCTTCAGTCCGACTATCTATCGCAGCCAAATCAATCAGAAATTCTGCAGGATTCACAAATGGCGGAATTATGTGGTCTAATTTTTCGAAATATGGCAAGCAGTCGTTCACTGGGCCACTATACAGCGCAGAGCCCCGAGCGAGAAGAATCACATTATCGAAAAGAGTCCAGATCTCAGACCGTGGAGCATGAATTGAAACAATGACAGTGCGGCCATCCCGTGCAAGATTCTTCAGGGTACGGATTATTTGAAAAGCTGTCGTCGAATCTAATCCAGTCGTAACTTCGTCACAATAGATGACGGACGGATTTGCCAACAATTGTACACCGATGCTGGTACGTCGTTTCTCTCCACCACTACATCCCTTATGGGCAGTTGTTCCAATTCTTGTATCAGCACACTCTTTAAGCCCGAGCTCTAAGATGACCTGCTCAACAATATGATGGCGTTCTTCTTGCGTTGTCGGTGGTGGCAGTCGGAGATCAGCTGAGTACTGAAGTGTTTCACGAACTGTCAAAGTTGGAATGAGGACATCATCCTGCATGACATAGGCACTGCGCATATTCCTGGTATCGGCGTATCCGTTGAAAGTCGTTCCCCCGCACATCTTTGCTCGGGCCAGTGACATGCGAGACGCCATCAAATTAAGTAGAGAGGTCTTTCCAGATCCGCTACTACCGATAATGGCTGTCAAGCTGCCACTTGACATGGTCGCACTCACGCGATCCAAAACGCGCTTCGAGGCTCCTTCTAATTTCTGGCCGCGGAGGTGATGCCAGAATTGTAAAGGAGACTCCCATAGCGGGGGTGATGTATCAATATCAAGCGATAATTTGCTTACTCTCACATTCACTGGATTTACTGCGCGCAGCGATAGATTATTGGTAGCATCCCGAAGTAATACGTCAGGATTCATCTCTTCCTTTTGGACATCGAACTCGGAGAGAATCTTGTCATTCTCCAGTTGCGAAGTGGCAACTGGCACGTTCTGGAATCTTGGTTGAGGGAGAAAAAACCAAATCGCTATGAATGACGACAATAATCAAGTTATCAACATTTGTGAGCCTCGGTTGAGGTCTATCAGAGGTCCAACCTTGGAAGGTGAAACTAAGCTTCCCCGAACTATAAAAGGGGCCTTGTTTCTAATGCTATTATTGGCTCGGACGCTCTAAGCGAGAAAAGGTGGGTCCATGAGTCGACTCTCTTATCACTGCCATTCATTTGCATAGATGTGACGCGCGAAGGTACAAGAACAAGTAAATATTGGATCACAGCACAATAAGGCGGAGTATGGATACAAGAACCCAACCAGGCACTCTCACACCTTCAAGGTTCTCATCAGTTGTTGGACAAAATATCCAATGGGGGAAAGCTAATTCCGGGTTAGGGAATTAGTGGGTCAGGGTGGTTGAATTAGGCCGACATGGAAAAGGGTAATACGATGCCAGACTGCTAGCAAAGGAAGGCAAATAATGTCCCAAAGGTATGGTGAAGATGAGGTGAATTGGATTGGCTTGACCCTTAGATCTCTGGATTTCAGGGTGTCGATACCACTAGACCAAAGTGGGGCACAGGACCAATGAGAATGGTTCCGATGCTGTTGGTTCGACATGAAGTGAATCTAGCGAGTTTTGTCTATTTAGTTACAGCGAGGATAAGATTGAATAACACACCTCTTACAACTTTGCATCGACGCACCTAGATCTATTCCATCGAGAGTACTAGTTGCATATGCACCGTAAGAACGTCACCGTTCCGACACAGGGTCATGTATATATGATAGGATGTAAAACGCAAATGTAAGTAATATCAGGCGAAGAAGATGCAAACGGAACATTTGATGCAAGCAGGAATCAGCCGGAATTGGTCATAACAATGATGGCTGCAAACAGTAATCTCTCCACTGTATCAGAAATGGTCTAATCAGGTTATTTTTGATCAACATCAGTCAATACAAACTCAAACTTTCAGTAAGGGGCATAGATCAAGGCCACTTGGTCAATCTCATCACCATCCTGTCCCATGAATCCCACCACGGCATAGCCACTGTCAGCGGTATATGTACTGCAGTCGCTAGTTGAAGTTCCAGCTTCCAGGGTATTTCCCGTACTGGTTGTGGCCTTGATGTAAAAGACGCGAGTTTTACTGTCATATTTGCCCGTACACAGTTCGGTCTCCGTCCAGTATTCATCGGAACCAAGCGTAAGGGAAACCTCTGTGCCACCTGTACCACCGTGGCTGAAGCTAGTGCCATCCTCTAATTCAAGCGCAACGGCATCAAGACGGTCACCACCTCGGAAAGTAAGGGTGGAGGCCACGGGGGATGATGGTATATTGGCAAGGTCGTTGAACCATGTTCCATGAGGTCCACCAGAATACTCACTTTGTCGGAAAGATTCTGAAAGTGACCAAGTGAAGCTGATAAGGACCGGGTTATGATCGGAAAGGACATCACCTAGGTATTCGGAGTCGGTGTTCAGGAACTCGTCACCATCGTAAGTGAAGCTGGATGCAGTGAGTGTGACAATATCAGATCCTCGGTAGAGAACTTTGTCGACAACTTCGCAGGTCTCGATAGTAGACGGGTTATCACAGACAACCGCAGTAGCACCAGCAGTGGGATAGACCCCATCCTTTTCCAGCTCGACCCAAGCATCGCTCATACTGTTCTGCGACTTGAATAGCCGGATGCCAGTGTCGTCGGAACGAGTATACCTACTATTTGTATCACCCATAACAACCACAGCATTACCAGTTGACCATGTATCGATGTAATCTGCTACTTGCTGCAGGTTGGCATTTCTCGCTGTCTCATCATCATCTTCAGAGCTATTGTGGTTGTTTAGCCAACTCTCATCCAGAATTATCAATTTGGAAAAACTTACCCAGCGTCAGCATGGAGATTGTAAAAATCAATATAAACTCCGCTAGAAGGGTTCCAGCGCATAAACGTAAATCCCTTGGGAGTAAGACAGTCGTACTCGGATGCATCTGAGCAGGTATCCCACTTCACTCGAGTGAAATCAACCCAGCCATAGTTGGATAAAGTATTTAGCCCACTGCCAATCCCTGCGCCCCCAGAAGTTGCTGTTCTGTATGAATGGTCATCTGTGTCGTAGATATACGCATGATAGTTAAAGTCCTAGATATCGCAGAAAGTAAGACTCGCGTTCAGAAGTGCGATTTCTCTCGCATGAATAACTTACCTCCTGCACATTGATGATATCATAGCCGTATTCGGCAAAGTAAGTGCCAATTTCCTCGGCATTTTCTGTCTTTGTGCCATTGACATCATTGTCCTGGAGGATTTCAGGAAGACCAGCAACATTGAAGGTCAATGCAGTGAACGCTCCACTAGTGGCCGCTCCATGAACGACTGTGAGAAAGAAATAAAAATAGACTATTGCCGTCATGACTAGAGGAAACTTGGAATGTGGAATTATTGATTCATGAAGATAATAGGCAGTCTCATCACCTTTTATAACTCTAAAACCACTGCTAATCAGCATTTATCAAGATATAAACGGTGGCAGAAACCTTTAGATTAAGTGACCGGCTCAAATTATCAAAACGAGGTTAGTGTGAAGACTATAGACGCTAATTCAAGCCACTAACTAAGGTACGTGTCAAGGCTAAAGTCTAGGTCTGAACGTGGACAGCTTACGGCAGGTTTATTGGAGAGTTAATATTTGAATAGATAGTCTCATTTCCTCATGTCCTCATCATGAAATAAGTACTCATACATGAGGCCCTTCCAATGAAGTTAGTCATTCACGTGCTGAACTTAGACATAGGCATTGGATTGATCTTTGGATATCCAAATATGCAGCTTTCAACCTTGACGCCTTAAGCTAAGCCTAATGATGATGCAGAAATATATGACACATCAGGACTTTACGCTCGTATTTTTCATCTTTTTCGTCTGTATCGTCATATCCCTACTATTCCAACTCAAATTCAAAGGTTATCTTATAAAACGAGGCTGAATTCAGAATATTATGAAGATTTCCCTACTTCTTGTTCAACCAAAATCTCCAAGAAAATGATATTTTACGAAGTCACAAAAATCACGAAGGTCCTATAGACTGTGTGGCACTTCAATAAAAAAAATAGATATCAATAATTATGACTATCCGCTACTGTAGGAAAACTGACGCGTCTTACTGGTGCATATGCATCTATTGTGTAAATGTATTGTTGCGAGTTGTAAGAGGTGTGTTAGGTCTATCTCTTACTGAACTAAAAGGGATTCCTCTGCCCCACTTTGGGCTAGTCAGTCCAATCAGGAGTGAGGATATCCGTCCAATCAGAACGGATACCTCAGCTCATTGTACCAACAACTAGGGCTCGCTTGGTTATCTGAGACTGTCACCTAGCATATTGACTTAGCTAGCCATGTTCCAGTATATGTTTGTCCCTCCGGATCGCTTCCAACTGCTCTCGTTTATAATGAAGTTTCGAACAGCACTCACAAAGGCTTTGCTTCTTTTGCTTTTGTTGCTTCATAGAAAGGACCTGCTTTCTGAGACATCCCCACAGCGATTGCTCTGCCGACTTGTGGTGCAGAAAAGGAAGTTCCGCTGCCTGTGTATTCAGAGCAGGTGACATCTTTCCCATTGGCAAAGATAGCAACCTTGTCTCCTCTCCGAGACTTTGGTGCGATAACTCCGTCCGCGTCAGCATTGCCGACATTGATAAGAGGCAATACGCCGTCGTAGGAATACCACATAGGAAGTTGTATCACTCCTACATCCCCAGTTGCCTCATCGGCTCCATTACCAGCCGCAAGTACGATGGGCACCCCCATATTAGTCAACTGACTCAACCACGATCTCATGTTTGTGAATGGCGGCTTGTCAAGAGCCACTTCCTTATAAGTCTTTTTGGTCGAGCTCGACATGATGATAATACTTTTACAATATCGCGTAGGCTCAACCTTCTTATCTTCTGCATTCTTTTTGTCTGCCTTAAGGTTGTCGATAACTGCCTTGAGTCCTTGGGCGATAGTTGTACCACTGGTAGTCCATTTAAAACGGGTACATATTTCACTTTCTTGGCAACACCGTACTTGGTACCTAGGGCTTTCTCAGCGACACAGTTGCTATGCTGACTTGGGGGAGAGGGGAATCGCTGTTGCCAGCTTGTTGTCAATGCCATCTCTACTCTACCAGTGAATTCCTTTCAAGCCCAAAGATAATGACAGCTTCCTTTCTGTAATGAAATGGGAAACTCTGACGAACCGATTCATATTGTGCTTGGATTCCCTACATTAGTATATTGAGTTAATAGTAAACAAAAACATTCGTTGTTGGAAAGCTCTTACATCTTCGATATGATAAAAATATATATCTTCGCCGGCTTCTTGCGGATATTTGAAGTAGTTTCTGTATGTCCATTGCTTGCCTAGGGGAGTGCTGATGACACGCAATTCTCTAGCGGCTTCTTCCTGCTCGAGCCATATTTGATCCCTTTCAGACAGAAGTCGGGAAGAATTATGCGAAGCAGAGCTTTGAAATGGCCAATCTTCATATGGGGCGTCGTGGCACTCAAACGGCTCGTCCACTGCAAGGTGATCCACATCCGCACTTCCCTTCAATAATGTAGCCTCCGCCTCTGTTAAATCCACTTGATACCACATTAACTCTCCATCAGTAGTCCACGAGTAAATATCTGATAGACCAGTGACAGATTTGATCAACTCTTCAAGATGGGAAATAACGGCTTGATCGGTGCCATTTATGGGAACGATTATGTATGGCATTTTTTGATCTCGTTCGAGAATGGTTAGCGTGGTTGACTCCATGATATTTTTATAGGGAGATACGGTGGCCAAGCTAAATATAAAAAGAAAACGAAATACTAGGACTCGCATTTTGAAGAGTTTTGGTGGTGATTAAAAGTTGGGACGGAAAAGGCTTAAATAAATACTAGGTTGCGGGTTTGAAGCTTGGAATTTGGCAGGCTGAGGGCCAGAGGATGAGAGGCATGGAAAGAGCGGAGCAGCTGGAAACTAGTACAGCTTACAGCTTACATAGATCTAGGGGCTAAAGAGAAGCCGTAATGCAACAAAAAAAAAAAGAAGAAAAATAGAGGTCAACCGCGTGGCAGGCGGCAAAGTTCTGCCTGATAGAATCTTAGGGGATGGCCTAGGTTGACTTTTAAGTACCAAGCCCAATGCCAAACTCAATGCCGATGTCTGGCTGTCAATAGCCCCACCATCCATAAAATAACATAATTTGGAATTAACCGAGCCAAGTGCTTTGTGCATAGACCCGGTTAATGATGTAATCGCGGAGTAACCCCGAACATTCACCCCGGTACCCCACGCTTAACCCCCACGGGTAGCCGAGGTCGTGGTCGAGCCTTCCAAGTTCTCCCCTCTTTTTGACATTTTCAGCATTGGCTTGTATCAATACATTCATTTGTCTACCTACTCGACCTTAATTCAATACTCCTAATCCCTCAATAAAATGGCTATCACCACTGCCATTCGTTCCAGCCTCGAGGGCCCTTCAACCACATTTGGATTCTGGCTCACGTATGTATAGTATTTTAGCATGAATGAAGAATTCCCCGCTCACATACTTTCTTGGGACTCTGTGACTGACTACTACTCTGATACAGTTTGCCTAGTGCGGGTGTGGCAAAGACAATTCTTCACGGCGCTTCTGGTTCCGCAACCAAGTTCAGCTGGGTTCTAATTGATGCAGAGCACGGCTTGATTTCAGATCATCACTACTATGAGGTGAGGGTTTCAGCATTGATCCAGGTCTGAGCCTGGTGGGGTTGGAAATCATTGTACTGATCAACCATGCAGCTCAATAACGCCATTGGCTCTGAGGATGCCAGCCCAATTGTTCGGGTTCCACGTGCGGAGGAGTGGATGATCAAGCGTGCTCTTGATGCTGGTGCCCATGGCATTATGACTCCAATGTGCCACACTGAGGTATGTTCAGCTCCTATTCACATTTGACAAGCACAAATGCTCATCAGGCGTTCAGGTGGACGCCGCAAACGTCGTCAAGTACGTCAAGTACCCACCGGTTGGAACCCGTGGCTATGGACCGATGTTTGCTCCTCACAGTTTCCCCGGCGTGAACCCTGGACACGAATACGACGACAACGCAAATGACGGGTTGACTGTAGCTGTGCAGATTGAATCGAGATCTGGTGTTGATAATGTGGAAAAGATCGCGGCAGTTCCTGGAATCGATGTTCTTTTTATTGGACCGTTCGATCTTGCCAAGCAGATTGGTATTACTCGAGGTAGCGTGGAGCATGAGGCTGCTATTCAGCGCATTTTAGCTGCAGCTCATGCTGCTGGAAAGAAAGCTGCCATTTTTTGTATGTATATTCGACCATCTCTTCCCTGAGATTGCTTTTACTGACACTATCTCTAGGCACCGATGGCTCTGATGCTCATACCCGAGCAGAACAGGGCTTTGATATGATTTCTGTCAATACTGATGTTGGTGTTCTTAGAACTGCCATGCTGAATGAATTGAAGACGGCAAATGGCGAGCACATCAGAGCTGATCCTCGGGAGGGCTACTAGATTGAAATTTGTCACAAAATTCTATGGCGTGTAGTGTATTCAAGCGGCATCATTAAATTCATGATTAATTATTGATATCAATAGCCATTAATATCCCTTTACTCCGTGGATTGTCAACTCCCGAGGTCCTTGTCTAGGTAATAGAAGTCCTATTTTAGCCCAAAGAAAAGACGACAAAGATAAATGAATCAACTTCTATTCATTCTTTCTTTGTTGCGCTAATAACAATAGACTTTAATGAAAGCCTCTATTTACCTAAGTATCAATGCAATCTATAAATATGAAAAATATGAAAAATCCCTGCAACCATCCAAATATTCAAACTATTTAAACCTCATTCTCGACCTCGTAGTCAATCCACAATCAACCACCTGGGCATACAGATTCATAGACTTACATAGGTAACGACCTTGTGAAACCCTTTAAGACTCATTTTATACCTAACATTGAAATCTCGCAATATGCCATCCTATTGGGTCAATGTTCATCTCCAATGCAGAGACAGCCACCTATCTGACTTTGACCTCCTCCGAAGAATCTACCATCTAGTTGCAGATCATGAAGCAACTGTAACCACTCATCCCGAAGACCTGACAAGCACTCATTGTGTATCTATTGAGATTCAAAGTACTTACCCTATATCGCATAGGTTGGAGGGCGGAGTGGCAATCTCTTTACAGAAGATGGCCCATGATAAACTTCACCTGTGGATTGAGAATTATTCTCGTGACGGGTTTCCTTTTTGTCGCCATCATATTTTCTAATTCTTTATCTGGGTGTGAGTTGATTTAGGAATGGATACTTAACTGGTCTACCGACTTTTGCAAAGTTATCTCAAACACTTCCTGCTGGGCTTCCATTTCTCATCGGGGAAGTTGATATTCATAATCAGGTACAAATCGCCGCGGGAGTCAGTGCCTCAGCGGCTCATGGGATGAATCACAAGTTCGGCATCTTCTTACTTCCGCTCCAATTTCATTTGCAATGTCTAATTTCGCCTTAGTTTCAGTTTCAGATTCAAGTTCAATGTTGTCTATGTACGTACTATCAGCCAAAATTCACCTTGAGTTATGATAGAACCCTCTCTCGAACTTTCCAGTCATCTGTCTGCATTGCATTAACTTCATATACGGACCATAATATTGTAAAAATATATACAGTAGCACATCCTGCAACCTTGAAAGGAGCAGAAGAAACGCCTCCAGAAACATGAGCCTCACAAGCCAAATAAAGAATCAAAACCCCTTGGCTGTAAAATTTGTGCAAAGCGAACCTCATGTCAGTGCCAGAGATAGCAAAACATATTGAATACCCAATAACCACATGGGCATGCATATCTCCTTTCAGTCTCCTCGTCCCTGTTTCCTCGTATATTGGAAATAGCGGGAAAACGCAAATCCAAGCACATTATCCCCTACATTTCCATAATTCATGGTCAAAAGCTGCTTGAACATATCATGGCATAACAGAAAATCATCAAGTCGGGGGAAAACGCCCACAAAGTACAGCTTCCCTTAAAGTATAGATCGTGATGGTGACATCAATGCAAAATAAACAGTACAAAGAAAGAAGGTGTGACAGTTGAAGAATAGAATAAAATGAAAATTAAAAGGGGTATCAACGAGGAAAGAAATATTAAAAGGGTCAAGTGATTAGGAAGTCCATCTTCATACCCTGAATAATCCTCTCCCAATCCCAACTGTCCTCTAAGTTGGTGTCCATGGTCTCCCAAACTTTTGCAACCACCTTAAAGGCCGGCTCAATATTGCGCAGGTTTGAGTATGCTTTGAGGGACTCAAACCCTCGCCGAACACGATCCCGCTGTTCTTGTAGGAAGGAAGAACAGCCTAAAAGAAACAGTGGCATCAGGACAATACTGTATGCGCTAGCATCCTGCGGTAGCCGGTCTAGATATGCTAGGCCATCGTCGACGACCATAGCAATCTTGTCGCTGGGGCGAGAGGGTCGAATGGTACGGTATAGATATACCCATGTAGACTGTCGGTACAGTTGAGCCAAGCACCAGTTCGCTGAATCTGGCTCATGAGAGGCTTTCCATGCTCGGATGGCAGTGTCGATCTGGACTGACTCACTTAGGGTCTGGTAGTCCACAGCTGGCTCATAGCCCTGGTCGTGTCGCTGGCGGATGCGGTCACGGAGCTGAGTGATTTGGGAGATGTAGTTGAAGAGTCCATCGAAGACCCCGACAAACATGCCTGCCGGTGCAAGGGGCATGAAGGCGGGCAACCGCATGCCCTCTTGGAGAAGAGCGGGTCGTCGGTCCAGAGAGGTGAGAGCGTTAGAAACGTCGTGGTACTGGAAGAATTCGACGATGAATTGTCGGAACTTTTCATTGCGAGGCTGCTGCGATATCAGGAGGTATCGGGCAGCATCCATGTGCGGTCGATACTCCCCGTTTGTTTCGCCCTCGCAGATGGTGTTCAAGCTGAGCGCTATCGTTGATGCAATAATAGGGTCTTCCACCAGCAGTTGCTCTTCATCATCTATTAGCCCCCCTCGTGCCGCTGCTGTCGAGGATGACTGGACGATGTTATCCTTCAGGTCCTGGATGGCGCGGTGGAAGTGGAAGTATTTTCGGTCCTTCAGTTTTTCATCTGGATCCAGACCGGATAAATGTGAGCCTGATAGGCACATCAGTGAATGCATCAGGCCCCGGTGCTGGGTAGCCATGGGTAGCAAGATTTCCTTGAATGGATTCGAGTCGTCATTGATCAGAGTCAAAACACGACTGAACCCATATACGAAGTGGTCGAGGAAGCGTCGATCTAGTTCTGTTTCAATCCCGTCGATGAGCACCGGAAGGCTGCGAGGTACTGATGCAAGGGACTGGGTTCTGGCAGCTGAAAGGATAGGTCAGTGATAAGTTTGCCAGCCAAGTACCGATGGAAATTTTCATTATTCTCATACCATCAGCCATTTTCTGTCGCCCACTCTTCCAGATTTCCTTGGGAGGATAGCCCTCACATACAACGGCATTTTTTTGACAGTTGAGACAGCTATATCAAATTAGCAACCACATTATCTAGGTATGCGGTAAAACCCGCTTCCAGAGGTCTTATTTTTCACTTACGCCGGTTTTGTCTCATCGCATTTTTTCTTACGACGCCGACAGGTTATACAGCCGGTCTTAGAGCGACCCTTTGTAGCTTTGATTTGACATCCAGACGCAGGCAGCGGGTGTTTGCGAGGACGACCACGTTTCCGTGGAACCATCTCGGGAGCACCCGCCAGATTGTCTGGTTGAGCCCCCACTTCAGCTGATTTGATACTCTGTATATCATGCTCCTCCAACTCCTCAACTTTCGGAAGTGTATCCATGGCTGTATCTACAAGGAAGTTGAACGACATGCGTGGTTGGTGGAAGTTGAGCTCTGGAGGAAACTGTTCTGTGTCGTTCCAGTCCGGAGACTCTGTTGAATCATCGGGGCTGCTGTTGCTGACACTAGAGCTTGCTCGAATAGTACCGTCGACTGTAGATAAAGTAGGTAGGTCGGTGGGACTTTCGCATTCGTCCCCTTGACCACTTATATCCAGTTGACCGATAGAATTCTGCATGTACAACATTGAACATGTGATAGAGGGTTTCACGATATGGAAGGCGGTGGGAGCAAAGATCCTCCAAGGGGGGGGGGGGGGGGGGGGGGGAGGAGGTAGGTGGTTTGTGGAAGGGGAAAAGAAGGTGAGGAACGAGCTGGGTATAAGTGGATGGGAGTGGAGGGGGAGGGGGGAGAGAAATTTGTACTAGTTAGGGTACTGCAGGTTCTACTTTAGTAGAATAAGTGGGACAGTAGATCGGGAGGATCATTTTAGGTAGAAAAATTAAGATAAAAAAAGGTGAAAGTGGGGATATAAAGGGTAAATGCACTAAATGCACCAAGTGCCGCTGACAGGACAGAATGTGTCATAGAAACGGGCAAAAATGGCAAAAGGGCAAATGCCTTTTCCCATATTAGACTGTTAGACTTTTGTATGCGGGGGGAGGCTGCCAAACATAGTTGGATCGAGTAGGAAAATTGTATAAGGAAAAAGCAAAGCAATAAAAAAGCAATATTAATTAAGGCACGATTTGGCAAGTGACTCGAGAATCTTACCCCAGAGTTATGATAAATAAAGAATAAAAAAATTAATTTTATTATACGCCTGAAGAATTTCCGAGGTTCCGAATATATCAAATCCGACCAAGCCCTAAAAGTCTGCTCAAGTAGCAATCATGTTGAACAGATTGACATCTCACTTGCAGGGTATAAAACAACTGTTCACTTTAATTTAGATGGATTTGATTTGGTCAATTTCGTACCTTGACTGCCCCCTGGACAAAAAAGATTCCAAGGTTCCACAGGGCTAAAACACGTTCAAAAATCCAAGCATGTCTTCCAGTGTAATCCGTAAAGGCCCAGTGCGGAGAACGAACTGAGCGTTCAACTGGGACTCCTTCGCGGCGATATTAGAATCCTTCTATTCTACAATTTTGATTTTATTTCCCTGCAACGTTGACAATCTGGGGTAAAAAGAAGTGGGCCAGATCATCTACAACCAAAGCACGGACATCCGCTGCAAGGAATCATGACATGGCTGCGAATAATCTACGTACTTCCTAACACAGTGGCACGATTTGGTCTCATGAGGGAAAGGCTGAGAATGGGGCAGAAAGAGAACTGGATATTACTACTTCCCAGACTGCGGTTTTTCAAGTTTCTTAGCTCGAAGCTGACGGATGAAAGGGAAGTAAAAGGGGCTAAGGTGGAATTACTGGAATGTGGGCTGCCAATTGCACTTCACAACACAGGGCATCTCTGGATATGCCGGAAGACCAACTAGGTATAGGCTTTTCTAGGGTTTTTTTATTTTCTTCTTATGGAAGGCCTCATATGATCGGCCCTAAACCAAAAGCTGTCAGCTGAGTCGCGGCCAAAAGTGGAAAGGCCGCAAGTTTCATTTATTCATCCTTGCTAGTTGCCTCTTAGTCGCATTGGTCCAGGTACCGGATTTTCAACAATGCATCACTCTTGGATCTACACGAATTGATTTTCTCATATTTTTTACTGGGCTACTCGGAACTAGACATAGAGAATCTGGGGTTGACCAATCATATAACATAGTCGCGAAGACAATATGCATATCCCCATACTATATCACACACTAATCAGATGAGGTTGAGAGAATTCTGCAGTACACATTACACTAGACACCTCGCATATTACATAGAAATGCAAGAAAGAGGAAAAGAAAATGCAAAGGAACGTTTTTAACGTCCTGGGTGGGGAACGGTTGGTCCCGAAGTATAGCCAGACACATTTTCATTGTGGAGAAGAAAGAAATGAAGGGCAAGGAGCAAAGATCAGGCACATCGTGCTTGATGACTTTGGATTTTGATTTGGAACTCCCCGAAACTTGACCCACCTGCCTACCTCGTGTACATGTTAGGGAGGTTGACCGAGTTTTTGATCACTAGGATTGGTCCAGTTGCTGAGACCTTTGACCTCTAGTGACTTAACCAATAATGATTGTTAGAGAAGATGCCTGTGGGACCTGATCTAATTACAAAAAAAATAAATAATTAAAAATTAAAAATTATAGGTACTCTCGCTTCCCGGATACAATAACAGACATGAGCTGCATTAGTATCATCAAGCCACCAGTTCGTAATTCACTCCAAGAAAATCACACTAACTCAAGCGAATCAATCAGTTAAATCATTCCAATGTTGGACAAGTACAAACTTCGACGAAAATGTCCCGAGGTTCTCAACGTCACATTCCCATTGGACCTAATCCAGAAAAAGTACGGATACCTCCGTCCTCTGTACCATCTCATATTCCATGCAGCACTTTAGTCTGGAAATTACCTTCCAGATTGTTCCAGTTCTAGTGAAAAGGTTCCGGAGGAGGGCTCCGTTCGACCTCTCGTAGCACCGCCCAGAAACTGTGTTCTAATCGCCTCCAAATCTGCCTCCTAAAGTCCAAATTAGGCATTGGCTCGCGACATGCATGACAGCTGTTCTCCACTTTCAAATTTCCATTTCCATTTTCATTTCATTTAGCGCATTCTTGAGGAGTTTTTTTGAACTCAACTGAAACTTACTTGGATCCAACGGGCAACATTGTGCGATTTCCTTCTATGGAGCATGGACTAAAGACTGGGAGAAGAAATAAGTTTGGGGAGCATTCGGACAAATCTAGAGGTCTAGACTCAGGAGAGTGGAATCGGATGGAAGGATGACAGTGACAAAGTACGGAGGCACTGGCCTAAATCGCCTAAATCGTAGATATCCTGCTGATTTAAGACAGGTAACTATACTTCGTTGCGGAAGGTGTTGTTTCCGAGCCAATGGATGAAAGATCTACAACGTATTCTTTTTCTCTTATTCGCTTGGAAAAAGAAAGCGAGAAAACCTTGCTCATGGGTTCCTTCTTCACTGTCACAGTACCCTGGCACTCCGAATCCTTTTTGGGGAAAGGAACGGGGTCCTAGTCCTTGGAATGGTGCAGCTAGAGAGCTCAGTCCTTGTGGGTTGAGGCCATTCTAGCTTTTCAATGGGAATGTGGAATGCAGCTTGCTCATTGAGAGGCAAGCCACGGGGACGCTAGCTTTTAGCTACTGAGAGGCTTCGAAATGTTTGCTTCTCAAACGCGAATGTGAGCGGCTAAGGTCCGATAAAATTGATAGATTGAATACCTAATTCCCCCTTGAAACGATTGGTTTTTACTCGGACACAAAATACGATAGAGGATAATTGGGTGATTATCCTGAAAATCCAAATTTATAATTGCTTTTCTCCAGAGACTTCATTTCAAAGCTAATATATAGTGTCTAAGTAGAACTTACACCTTACAATTTACGCATAAACCTAATGTATCCTCCTCGAGTTCCAAACTTACTCCACAACTTGGAAGCTGTCAGAGATCGCGGGGGATAACTAGTTATCGGTGGCTTTTGAGTTATCACCTGCAGTTCCTTCCAGTGCTCAAGAGCCCTTGTACCACTCATGCATGAGAGAGGTCAAAGCCTGGAATGACGCGCCCCGGCTGAATCAATTTAAACAGAGCCACCAGCACATAAATCCTGGAAACAGGGATCCCTCGATTTTACTTGGATATTTTCATGACTCGTCAGCCCATTCGCTTATCCTACGCCCTGAGAGTTGAACAGCTGTTGTCATTCCAGGCCTATCCCGTCTTCCATATTGAAAGCCTATTTCAAGCCTATTTCCCGATTCAGAAGCTTCAGATGCTCTTTGCGGTATCTTGAAGTCCTCATTCTCGGCAATGACTTTCAATAGTTTAGATCAAGGACATCCTCGGTCCTGTATTTTCCCATATTTTGTCTACTTAGATATTGAATTTCTAGCTTCTGCCTTGGAAAATTCCTGGTCTGCCTAGGCATTCGGAATTTCAGTCATTGACAGGAACAGGTATAGGTCGATCCTGGTCATAAGAACCTCGAAGAGTCAAGTGGTCAGAACCCATTCAGTCTCACTTGATTTCGGATTCTGTGAAACCCGTGGACTCCACAGTGTCAACAACCTGAACTAGTCGTACCTACTATGAGATCATATCACAATTCAGAAATCAAAAGGTTGCGTTGAAACGCAACGAAAATGACATGACATTTATCACAGATAATCCCAGACACTCTCAAACTGAAACATGATAAGAGATCGACCATCATTGACACTAGATTGTTCGCCATATCAAATTCGAGCCTCTATTCGTGGATATCAATTGCGGAGCGGGGTTGAGTGTGATACGATTTACAGCTTTAAAGTCCCAATCTACCTAGACAGCTCATCCGGCTATTTCGGAACTTCCTGCTGATTGAAATGTACTTGGCTTCATCCGTTATGTGCAAGGTGGCAAGAATGGATGATACCTAAATACTAGTTGACAAACATCCCGTGTTACATCAAGTACTTTTATCGGTAGAAAGTGAGGCAGCAAGTGATCAGCGTAGTAAGTACAGCTTGTGTGTATCCCAAAAGTCTCTTCTTGATGTTTATTTGTATTTGACTGGGAAAAAGGACCCATGGACATCTGTTGGCTTGGAGACTCCGAATCCCGACTCATGATAAGACTATATAGGAACCTAGGTAAATCATACGATGGTGCAGTCATCACACAGCCATCTGCCCTCAGGTGAGTAGTCAAATCGTATTACTGACGCTTATCTATGTTTTTAGAATGTAGATCAATGTTAAAATAGGTACACATAGTTTGTAGGCCATGAAATCGAGAAAAATCCATAGAAGCGGGACTTATTATTATCTTTTAGTACGTGAATAGACTCTCAATGCCGTTTGACGCACTCCCTGAGTAGGGATGTTTCTCTTTTTCAATTCTGCGCAAAGCTGCTTGATCTTCATACATGTGGACTGGAGTATTCAGGTGCGAGTATAAAAGAGGGTTTCTTAATCATATAGTAATTATGAAGCCAATCTAAGTCTCCAATCACTGCCATTTATCTTGACCATGCACCCCATGACTGACAGCTTCTAGCGCTATCTTCATCGCTCAGGTACGCCTTTTACCTTTCTCCATGGTAATCCAGGTAGTTTCTAGCTCATTATTGTTTGCAAAGAACAGAGATTGAATGATATATCTATAGAAAGAGTAGGTGATCAAGGCCGAAATATAGGAGTCAGAGAAAAACCTATAAGTCCATATATTTAGCTTCAGCTTCTTTGAGCTCTTAGGTCAAACGTCAGGGTCTGAGTCCCGAACTTCCTTCTAAACACCGAGAGAGTTGTACGTTTGAATTCAGTCTCGAAATAATAAGCATCATCCATCAATTTCCAGATGTGCTTAAAACTCGTCAAAGTAAAGGTTTCAGGAAGAGAACAAGTAGAGAAGAGTACGCCCCGGGAGGGAATATATTCATAGCGAAATAAATAGGGAAACATCTATAAAAGCGAATCTTGTTCTCAATAAATTGGTGAGTCAGAAGCATTATAGAACAATTCCAACCTTGGTTTTAGACCTAGGTAGGGGAATTATCTTATGTGGTACCAAGGTTGTACCCTCATTTTCATTTTCACTCTCACTTTTACTTCAATTGATATATACGACATTTATGTTCAAGCGCGCGCAAAAGAGAGAGAGAGAGAGAGAGATGATCACAACCTTGAAACCTCGAATCTTGGATGGTTTAAATACCCTTGTGCATCCATGATCTCCAGAGCTACCTAGTTATCCATGGATATAAAACTGAGCGATACTGAGTACCGGGTGAACCTTCCAGGTTTCTGGAATATTTAGTCGATGCGCTAGCTTTCCGAAGCATTCTAGGATCCTGAATCTTCCTAATATTGTGTTTTATGTGTGGTAGATTTCCCTCAGGGTGTACATTGAATGCTCGTGCCGTGCTGCTGTCATCCAATTTATCACGTCGGGGGCCAAATCGCGGCATCTTGACTGATCCTCATCTGTCATTATGTATTATGGACCTATATATGACATGTGATATTATTGTTCATCATTATAATTGATAAAGTGACGAAAAAACGGTTCAGCCAACTATGGGAATATTTTAGCATACGGTGGCAAGCGTCAGATCTATAGATCTAGAATGGAGTGATCTTGCATCCACAATAATCGATACTGACGAGTATGAGTTTTGGCACGTTTCTCTTCTATGAGCTCGTTTTGTTAATATAAACTATGTCGATATTTTCCTTTGAAATACGGGCAATGATGCATAAGCTGTATAGTGTCTAAGACGAACTCGGATGGGATACAACGTCGGACACCAGCAGTCGCGACGACGTTGATAAATCGGTTCTGTTTATCAAGTGCAAGCGTCTTCACTGTTGATACAATCGCATGCTGCCCACGTAGGGCAGACACAAGATAGTCTGGAGAGATGTAGTCGACATGACGAGCCTGTATAGTAGAGGGAAGTATACACAGTTCTCTGCCTAAGAGATGTAAGCTAAGGGGTCCTGGTATAGCTTATCGAAGTTTCTTATTTCTGAAAGGAAATGTGACGGTCACGAAACTACAATAAGAAATATTGAGTATGGCAATATGGCATTTGAAAAGAAAGAACTATAACGCCAGATAATCATCCCAATCAAAGGCTGACAGGAAGCTGATGAGCGCTAGGGATATAAGGCTGATTAGGGGTTTGGCGATCCGGGTTAAAAGCAAGAAAGGCGAAAGGAATGAGAACTGTGAGAGCCTGTATTTCTGGCACGAGAGATTTTTAGGCGACCAATGCTCGATGGGATTTAGCCAATAGAGCTCTTCTAGAATAGTATCAATCAAGTCAAGTGGGAACTGAGTCCATTGGAACGAGACACTGTCTCCGGAGATTTGTTTCGCGTGGCTAGACTGTAGTGAATGACCCGGTAACATGTATGCCATCTTGTTCAAGAATTACACCAGAATTCCGATCACTTCTGTTTAATCCTTCTTTCTGATGATCACTACCTTCTCACCCCATTATTGGTATTTCAGTGATAAGGTCTTTGAGAAAATGACTATAGAACATACCCAGAAGCTTCAGACTTCGTTTCTTTGAAGGGAAAAGGTTTATCTCTATCTGCAAGCAGTAGGGCTTTAGGTGTGGTTTAAAACCCACGTCTCGACCTTCCTTGGAAACCTTTTATCTCGCAACAGAACTCGTAATAGGCATCGGTATTGGAAGTAACAAGTGGATAAGGAAATGTGTACTTTGAGGTAGACTCGGTTGTCCACAAAACATCATGGCCAAATTTCAAATCACGATAGTTTCCTGGAAAAAGAGGAGTTACAAGGCGAAACGCACTGCTGTGGCCTCATTGGTGTCCTTGTAGTACTGGATTGTCTCTCGGGTGGTGTTATGCTCCTCATTTCTTAGCTAGAAAAGATATCCACGGTGGGGTTGGTCAACACTGGTCCAGGAGTAACATCCGCAGTGGATCAGCCAGGATTTGATGGAGCCAAGAGAGCGTAGGGAGTACTCAGCCTTCAAGGGTATCTTGGCGATCCTGAGACATCAACAATGGGGCTGTGACCGAAGCCACTTAAAGCTGCGATCAAAAATATTTGATGAATGAGGTGTACTCTTGACCACTGCAATATAAGTAGGACAGGGCAGATCCCGAAGGCAGCGACAGCAGACTAAAGGCAAGTCATGAAAAGCATTCATGATGCTCGATTGAATGGTGATTACCGAGATGAAGTTGTAGTTGATTAAGATATGAAAAGAATGAGAGGAGTAGAAGGTGAAAAGATATCAGTTTATGATTAGGATGACTGAAGTGACGCGGAGAGTGAAGTGAGAGCGAGTCGAACATGCTTCTGTATTAACTTCGTAAAGGATGGGAGTGATATAAAAGTGATGTCCTAACCGAGACAGAGTTCAATGTAGAGAGATACATCACAGAGGGAGACATTGATTGTATCCCTTAAAGCGATTGATCTAAAAGCAATCATAAGTAGGATATGAGACAGATCACGGCAGACTTCAAGACTACGATTCTACAAAGGATCAGAAAGATATAGCAATGAAGCAAGTTAATCGTATGCAATATCCAAGTACCCCCTGTACCATCCCATCCGTGTAGACCGATCCCAATGCATAGAAAGTGAATCATGAAAAGAAGGGTAATAAGAAAATGCAGATAACACCGATCCCAGCCTCGGCCCCATGCAAGCGGAATGTAATAGATAATGACCAGCATTAAAAAACCATAAGAAAGGATATCATAGTGAAAGTTAAAAAAAAAAGAGGACGCCCAGCTCCCTAGGTAGAGTAAAAAAGAGAATATAAGAAATATGTGTGGTAAGGGTAGAAAGTCCAGCGGGGGTGGAAAGTGGTCATAAAGTGTCGTTTTTCATACTCTCTCTCTCTCTCTCTCTCTCTCTCTCTCTCTCTCTCTCTCTCTCTCTCTCTCTCTCTCTCGTTCTTTCTTCTTCGAGCAATTACGCCACAAAGGCTCGGTCTAGCTGGCGTAGTGCTCTTGCACTGACGTCCTCGGCAAATCCAAGCTTCAGGTTTATATCCCGAGGCCCCTCGCCGACTGAGCCGTTGCGAGCGCCAGGGCTATCGGCGTTGATAGAGCTAGGAGGAGCAATTGGGGCCAGTGATGCACCATTGATCAAAGCACCAATACCCGGGACGTTGAAGCTTGCGTTTTCGGGCTTTGGCGGTGTGCCCATAGAGCCGAGTTGTTGCAAGGCCATTGGAGGGGTTTGCTTTAAAATATGAGGACTGCGGATAGCCCCGTTGGTCTGAGAGTTGGACGCTGATATGCGAGGTGAAGCCAGTCGGTGGTCAGCAGCTAAGGGGTAAACCCGCGGACTCCTTTGCTCGTGGTGTGGATCCTGCATCATGCGTGGAGAGCGACCGGGGTAAGGAGGTGGTGCGCCATTAGAAGAACCAGGGGGTACTGCTTCAGGGAAAGGTTGTCGCTCGTATGGCCCCGCGTGGGGAGGGGGTGGAAGACTATGAGCATGAGGATGAGGGTGCTGGTGAGGGTGCGGTGGTTGATGATGGGGCATAGAGTGATGTGGTGGGCCATACGGGGGAGGAGGACCATTGGAAGCAACTGGAGGAAGATATGCAGCGCCATATCCAACGGGAACTGTCGGTGGAGTTGCTAGAGGAGTCGGTGGCCAGGTCGCATATGGGGGTGTGTATGAATTCCCATGTGCTTGGCGATATGCACCAATTGGGTGGGGGAGTGATTGGGTACGCAGCTCCAGGCATTGGACCCCGAGTGACCACGGGGAGGTTTTGCTGGTCGTTGACTGTGGACTCTGGGTATAACCCTTTTTGAGGACGAACATGTCGCAGTGCTGGATCGGTGGTGGGTTGTTGTAAGTTGACGGCAGAAGGGTGGGCACGAGCATAGTAGCTGATCAGATGCAGGTGTTGACCGGCGGAGGTTGTGATACTGAAGGACTGCTTCATCAAGCCATCCGGTTTGTATCGGTAACCATCCGGGCCTTCGTCTTCACGGTCATCATCACTACCACGTCCACTCTCTGGAGACTTGCCAACCCTTGGTACTGAAGCCTGCGACACACTGCCGCCTCGTTTGCCTTCCATCTCCCGATAAGTCAGGAAGCTACCTGATACACGACTCGCGCTCCATGATTTGCCATCCGTCCATCGACGCATGCCTGCTTCCCGCTCATCCCAAACAAAGACTGACCCTGATCGAATTGATTGGCGTTCTTTTTCTGAAAGACGTCTTTGTACTCGTGGTAGAAGCCCCATGCGACAAGCTTCAAAGAGGATAATGGCGTCCGCAGGTGTGCGAACGTGGCCGTAGTAGGTCTCCATCCAGCCTCGCGAATCAACCGACGACCCCTGCGGGTAAGTAACTTTGACGGCCAGATTGACCGATGGGACTGAAATAGATCTTTTGGAGGATGAGGAGTCACACGAAAACGTGACTGAAGCTGAATGATTTGATCGGATTCTCGGGGGCACAGGAGTTGTCGAGTGGATCAAACAAGATAAGATCTGGAATCTGGGAGATCTTGAATGTTGATGTTGAGTGGAAGGATGGTTGGGGTGTGGTGATTTGAACGTTGAATCCCAAAGAGAAATAGGTGTAAGAAGTTAGTAGAAAGCGGAGGTCCAAGAAATATAAGAGGAACCAAAATCCGAGTGATAATCGGATATGGGGTAGGCAGCGAAGGCTGTATGAGACCGGCGTTTCTGGGTGGTAAAGACCGAGCTTTTACGTCACCCAACAGGGTTAGTGGGTTTTGGGCTTATTTTTTGGCGTTTTTTAGTTTTAGATTTTTAGTTTGGTAAATTATTAATATAATTTTTGCTTTTTTTCGAAAATTTGTTTTTTATTTTATTATTATTATTTATTAATTCCAATAGGGAAAAGCCTCAAAACCGAAAAGTCTGCAGAGATTTGTTGTGGGTCAAAAAAAAGAAAGGTGGAGAGTGTAAAGAATGCCGACAGGAACCCATAAAGATTCATGAAGGTGGAGTACTTCAGAGGAGCTTAATATTAGGGAGATGTCTCAGGAGAAATAGAAATTAAAGAGAAGGGAGCAGGAATAAGTTGAAAGGGATCCTGAAACAAGGTCTTGTTTTGTAAGAAAAATGGAAAGAGAAAGAGGGAAAAAGGAATATCAATCAAAAAGAAGGTTAAATAAGAATGGAACCCAAAGGACCCAAAAGACCTAAAGGACCCAGAGGACCCAGAGGACCCAAAGGAACCCAAAGGACTCAAAATCGGAAGTATTCAACGCCGTGCCCGAGAATCCCAAGGAAGAACAGGTTACATGGCAAAAGATTAAATAGATTAAAAATAAAAATAAAATAAAGTAATACAGAGTTAATGGGAAAGTGGAACTAGTACATTAAGGTTGGTTACTGGAACCAATGGCAATCAAGAGGAAATTAAGAAAATCAAATTAAAAGATTAAATCGAAACCTTCCTTATAAAGTTAAAACTACATTCCAACTTCCATTTAAGTCGAATATCTAATTATCGATCCAAGGTTGTGGATTACTCAGACATGACTACTCAACCTCAAATAAATAATATCTCAATATAGTTATACTAGCGCCGGAAATCATGTCAAAGCTTTAATTGGCCCCTGATAGGAATCACTACCACTTAAACTAAAACTCAAACTCAAACTGGATCCTGGACTAAAAGATCAGGATTAGATTCATAACATGGTATAATCATAGTCATACTTCTACTTCTGCTACCCCCCTACTTTGTTTCCAACCTTCCAAGGTTGGCTATGCTTACGTTGGTTGACCAGGATCAAGTGGGGAGAGGACCAGTAAGGTTACTAGTATTTCACGATCCTTGGCCCATTCAAGGCATCCTCATTCCCGAGGTCCTAACATTAGAGAGATAATTCGGAATCTCGGAAATAGTCTGTTAGATACCTAGGTGTTTTTAAAATAAATACGGAGTAAGCCGATTCTAGGAATGTGACTGGTGAGTTCACCCCTAATATGTTCTGTGTCAGACGCATTCTAAAAGTGGCGCTTTGATCGCAGATGGTTAGGGCGCACTCTGAAGCTTAAGCTTAATCCGACACGAGGAACTTTATGCTCGCTTATGAAGACAATATCCACCCTTGATTATTCATCTTTATTCTTTCTTTCTTACGGAGTCGCCGTTCCCTGAACCATGGCTGAAGATTTCGGATCAGATCGGCCTTCAAAAATGTACAGAGCACTTTCTTTGTTATATATTTCACTTTTTAGATAATTACGGAAATAAGTGGACAAGGTCCAAAATCCGAAGTAAATAACTAAATAACTCAAAAATGAAGAATAGTACGGAGCTGAACCCTCTAGTACACCACTAAAACAAACTCGGAGCTAAGTCCGAATGAATAATCCTGGAATCAAAGTTGTGCGGTTCCGACGGAATCTCAGCCTCCTGGAATTAAACGGTGGTTCTAGCTAAGGGAGCTAAGCCTCTTTCGGGAACACGTCTACAGTACCCTACACGAGAAAAAAAAAAAGCCACAGTGGCCATACAGCTTACAACTCGTACTACAGAGTACTTCGTATCACAACTCGTATCTAGTGACGCGGCCACTGTTTTATCGCTGTGGCAGTCACAAGATCCCCTTCTAGAGCAAAGAACAAAAGAACAGTTAAATGTTCGGACTACAACTCACTAAGAACGGGAAGATCATTTAAATCGGACCCCTGTTCCCCCCTCTCCCCCCTTACCCCCTAGGTTAATAATAATAAATACTATGGATATCCATGCCACCATAAAGATGCCACGTATTATTGATCTTAGTCATGTTCTTTGTATTTGGTATACCTCATATGATCTACAGTGCCCAGTGAGGTACTCCATATACGATCAACCCTTTACTTTCCAAGGTTGAATCTCACAATACCGAGGTCTATGAAATTCTATTTTAATCCACTAGTACTATTGAAAGCGCTGTACGGTACATACTAAATCAGCTCTAGTTATGTAACTATCGATCGCCTTGCATGTGGCTGATTACCAATTTATGATAATAGTGCCAGCCTTGTTTTCTTCCAAAGTTGTTCCGACATAGGTACATCAGCCAATGGTGGATCTGTGCAGCCGAAGTGTCCGGTACGAGTGGAAGCACTTAGATTGTCAGCGGATGAAGCCAGGCTATGCTGGAAAGGGCGATACCAAAGGGCTGCCTGACTCGCGCAAAGCTCGCCATTCGAGGATAAGCTTATGCACGGGCCGGCCCCGAGGCCCAGTTAAAGCGTATCGCCAACAAAGACCAGTTACACAGACAATAAGAGCCGATCTTCCAGGTTCCAAGGTTGGCAAGTGATTGACATTGGATCTGGATGGTATTTAGTATTTGGTTTTTTCGATATTACGGAATACAGAGTCTTTTACTTTGAAGGTCCAAGTCACAAGTGTTCAAAGGTTCCAAGGTTCTCAATCAAGAACAGTTACGAAATACTCAGGGGGTTGGAACTTGTTATCTGTCACAGCCGTTCGGCCTGCAGGTGGATGTCTCACATGGCGCTCTATTAGTGCAACTTGACACCTTCAATTTAGGGTCAACTTCCACCGACCTGGTAGGTGGAGTGTGTGAGGTTGCACTAATTCGTATATAGGATATAAGATCATTTATTTCAACAGGGACTGCCGTAATAACTTCAAGCAGCAGATATCTAATATTGCATCTCAGCTCAACAGTGCATATAGAGAGAGATACTAGTACTATTGAATTAGCTCTAGCGTTGTCAATACCATGTACGGCTATAAGACACCCGTCAATACCCGGTCTCCTCGTAGATACCTAGGTAATGATGTTTCCGATCAGACGAGGCTAGTCAGGGTCCAGAAGTCCACGAATTCCGATCGAGATCGGAGCCGGATGCACCTAGAAGCAGGCAAATACGGAGGCTGACCCCACTCGGTTTAAGTATTTACATACACCGTAACTTCGTGTGTAGAACCTTGGAAGAAAACTTATCTGCAATACGGAGTAGGACTTAGCGAAGTCCGCTTTGAAATCCTGCTCCGAGGCAATTAAGCATCGCCCTATAAAATATGCATATCTCAAGGGTGCACCCTTACTCCTTACATGTACTAACATGTGCTCTGTGCGCAGCTGTATGGAACCCTGTCATTCCGATCCATGGATGCCCAATCCCAAATTCCACTCTCTACTTGTCCGTATGGAGAAGGAGTAAGTGGGCTAGTTCATCGACAATCACCGACCGGCCGAGAGAGAACTAATACAATAGCTGGATAGATTAGAGCACTAACTAGACGATCTAGTGAAGGTTCAATAAATCATGGATAGTTGGCTATAGTTACTGACTACTGTACTGTGGAGAGTGAAGTAGAATTCGGGTAAGAATGAAATACAGCAGTATCCGAGAGACATGGAAACTCCACATGAATCCACCTCGCAAAATACGATGCGGAAGCCTACACATATTTATGCCATGGTTCATCCAACTCGCGTGGTTTCTGATTTCGGGTTAGAAGTGGATCTTATTTTGGGTTTTCTCCGGGAATAAGTAATAAATAAAGTGGTGGATCTACGGGGCTCGCTTAATACTAAGTTGCTAGGTACCGAGCAGGCTGTGGTTCGGGGTGGAGTTGTCGGATGAGTGCATCTTTATTACCTTATTATTATTTTACTCATATCACTTACCTTTCAGATTAACTATTACCTATTATCTATTGCCTAGTTTTTTTTTTTTTTTTCGTTAATATGCTACAAGTTTCATAATGAGTAGAGTGGTCAGCCCTAAGGCAAATGGGTTGGATTAGCGTATCAGAATGTCTATCGGAGAAGGAGGGGCTGGGCCTCTTGCGCACAGCCCCGGAAAACTTGGAATTTTGGACTTTCATCTAATAAACTTCACTTCGCCCATACGAGCGTGAGAACGATGGTTTACCAATTAGATGTCCATGATCGGCGGGTTAAGGGGACCTAACCTTACCAGGGTTAAGCATAAGGATGGACATTGTCCAGATGAGTCATGCAGTTTGTTAGGGAATATCCTTGTTCGACCTATCATATTATCATTTCCTTTTTAATGTACCTTTTCTAGCGGATATGAGCTTCAGCTTCAGCTTTCATTTAGTTATATTAAATCCTTGATGAAGTTGTATGACAGGAATGATCCAGCCCCGAACGTAATCATCATTAGCCCCTTCCCGTACCTTTTTTTTACACACTGTCCTTCTTTCCTTTTATGACCTACATACTCCATACTTCGTACTTCCCTTCGTATCCGGCGGAATGGACTCCCTACCTAACTACATAAGGTTCAAAAAGATGGGCGGCGCCTGGAGCCACATAGACAACTTTGTGCTGATCCATATAAGACCCTCGGACCATAGCGCCTGTTTCGATTATTCTGGATTCTTGGCATTTGGCTTGAGAGATTGAAAGGTTAAAATAGAAAGAAGTAATGCTAGGCGATAGCCCCACTGGACACATTCCATGGTTCTCAAGAGCCAAGCTGGCTTTTAGGCTTACTGATGACAGTTGCCACCTGCTGAAGGGGGGCCGCTATGCGTCTGATCATCTTGGCAAGGCTCCATGGCTAGTAATAACCTCTTTCTATCTCCACAAAATGTAACTATGGAGTATATCCAGCTCTGGAGCTTGGGACATGTCGTGTAGAATTACCTAGGTGGGTAACCAAGTCGATGTAACGATCTAATCCCAGGAACCTTGGAAATATGAGCTCGTGAAAGCTCGCTCGTATAATCAACACGTGGGCATTGATCTAGGCCTGGGCATAGCTTGGTAAAAGCAAGAGATCCCTTCCAAGTGGTGGTTCCGTTCCTTCCAAGTTCTTGGTTTCTCTTGTTTATGAGTATATATTAGTGGAAAACCTAATAAGCAAGAAAGCCGATCGCTAAGACATCGAATTTACAAAGTAAACTACTTTAATTTATTAGTGGAGATAAGCTCGTGCGACGTTTCACGAAATCAAATCTTGGCAACCTTTAATTCCGTACATGTTACAATACCAAACCATATCTCAAGTAGAGTTTTGGGTAAAACGGAGCAAAGTGGGGATAAGCATAGGTAAATATACAATGGGTAAATGGATAAATACTATGTTTCCATAAGTGTACGTCATCAGGCTAGAAAGAAGCCAAAGTTCAAGAGAGGGGGCATATTTGTAAGATAATAGTAAGTATAACCTGAACGAATTAAAGCGTAGTTTCTCCTTCACTATTTTCAGTCAAGTCCATCAGGACAAAGTCGGAGATTATTGACCAGGATGTAGCATGAAACTAAGAGCTAATTTTAAATCTAAATCTTTCATTCAAGTGACTCAAATCCTGTGTAGCATAGGAAAGTACTGAGGGACATAGTCCGGGATCGAAAGTAGACATTAAAAAAAGGTATCGGCCCTATGACTCCTGTCGGATATAAAATATTAGTCTAAGTGGATCAAAGGCAGAAAAAGAAGATATTTAATAAAGTTATGTATCAAATTACGTTCCAAGGCTGAATAAAACGGGATCCACGGACCACGTTTCTGCTTACGGAGACCTCTACTCAATTTAGGCCTGGCCTACATCGGTTGCATACGTTGTGACCTCTCCCCATGCCATTTTGCATCATTTATTATGCGCACTTTTAGCCTTGAAACTGGTCCAATTTACATTTATACATACACAATGTTTACATATCATAAATAAATAATGGTCTAAATAGATAACTTGGTGGACAGAGTTGCAGATTTGTATCCGTACTTGTTTCAGTATCTTAGACATATTTATTAGGTACTTCCAAGGTTACCTCTAGGGCATCTATAATTGTGGTTTCACCTTTTAAGAAACGCTCCATTGTCTGAGCCTTGATGTGTGGTAGTCCTTCATCAAGCTGTGAAGCTGTGAAGCTGTGATCGACTTGAAGATTGTATAGATCTCAATCTCCGAATCCATATGCAAGGCTCCCATCCTTATTTCCCTTCCAACCCCTTGCTTTAAATCCCTCAGACAACGTATAACTTTCCGAGAAACTAACTGTGCCTCGGCACCTGCCAAGTTAGTAAAATGTTCAATGCTCGACCCTGCCCAGCCTAGGGGTGTTCGAGGCTACATCCATTAGGTCTATGGATATGCAAAGGTTCTAGATCTACACCCCTTGGGACCTAAAGTGCTTAGGGGCTTACACCTGGGCAATCCTTATTAATTATGCTCGAGGATTTTAATTTATGGGTGCTGGCCCCCTAAGCCTTGTCCGGTTTACCACTAGCGGCTGACCCTAAGATGAATGGTCAGACTTGACGTTATGTGATACGAATCGGGGGTAATCTTGAAAATGTCCGATGACCCAGGCATGCCCATGTGATGACGGGAGGAACGTTGAAGCTAGGATGACTACTACTACATCTATCATTACACAGACATAGAAATATGTAGGATATTCATACCCGGCATCACTACCCACATCCATGCGGGTATCTAAATGACGCTGTTATCTATGTAGATGTATCAGCCTCAGGGACAAATCTTCCAAGGTTAGAATCTTGGGATTCACCTTGGAGGTCAATAATGATGTAACCTCTGGGGGCACATTATGTACTTAGGTATAATTTAATCGAACCTTGGGAGTGAGCAAAATGCAAGCCCTAGAGTTCAATTTCAGATGGACTAAATAAAATAGCATAGTAGGTAGGTATCTCAGAGACAGAAATTTGACGATCAAGGGTGAGAGGCCTGAAAAATGTAAAAAGAAGTGAAAAATGTAAAAGCTACGGAAGCAACCTCGGTCCAGAATTATCGATATCAATATTAGCGTCCACCATATCCTGCATACGCTTTCCGTTCTTCTTCAATCATTTCAATGGCATCAAAGAGATTACCATTCGCTGCAGCAGCGTACACAGCCATTCGACGAGGCCCACCGTGCTCTGGTCCGTAGCCCATTTCCATAAGAGAGGAGACACAACGCATCAAGTCGGATTCTTTAGTGCTCTCGAAAGTGGAAATGGGAGGGACGGGCTGAGTTTCTTCAACGGGGAAACTGCCTGGAATAGCCCGCTCTGGATGAGGTCTCGAGCGTCGGCGTTCTCTTCTATTCAATCGCGCCCAAGTCTCCCAAGCGTCGTTGGGGGCTCGTGGATCATGCCGAGAATGACGCTCGTTTGCGTGAAGCCTACGGCGATCTACCGAGGACATCGGATTGTGAGTATCGAAATTATTCACACTCGGGCTAGCCATCATGGTGTTTGCACGACGGAGAGTAGAATCAACTTGTCCACCAGAGTGTCCCTGGCCAAGCGAGGATGTCGGTGGGGTGTTCGTTGGAAGATTCCGACGGGGGTGAGCGAATGTGCGAGATCTTGTGGGAAGATTCTTGAATGTTGGAGGTGAGGGAATACTGGGACCAGAAGATGTTTCGTAAAAAGTATCTTCCTCGTCTGCAGCAAAAGCTGCTTTTACGTCCGAAGCAGAAGCAGACGCCGATGATTGACTGTGAGTTTGGCTTGCAAAAATCTGGGCCTCCAACTGGGAAACAGGCGGAAATCGGGTTATCTCTAGCTCTGGGTTGATCGAAATTTGGTCCGTTGATAGGTCAATGAGTGGAGGAGACTCGACTCGACTCATCTTTTTCTTTCCTGCTTTCGGATCTGTATCTTGTGGGGGAGCTGGAATAACCTCGTCGGTATCAACACCCGGGTCCTTAAAGGTCACAGACTTTATGCAGTTGGAAGGTGCTTCCTGGTCCTGTTCTGTGCTGGAAGACTTTGAACCCTTTCGAAGGACACTTGAGTTGGCATTGATTATAGGATTCGCAGAAGAGACTATTTTTTCAATAGGAGTGTAGTCGCTAAACTCAAGGTTGATCGCGTGGCCATCAATATGTTTACCTTGAAACGCATCGATAGCAGCAGTGGCCGAATGGATAGAAAGGAAATGCAAGTAGCCAAAGCCGGCGTGTTTGCCAGAGTCGGCATCCAATGGAAGATCCACACTGACAATGAATCCCTTTGAAGCAAAGACATCCCGAATCATTTGTTCGGTTACATTGAATCCAACATTTCCGATGAACAAAGTATGTGTTTCAGAATTATCAGCTTGTACCTCTGTCTTGACGGAAGAATTGTTCGGAGGAACTTGAATTTCACTTGGCGTCTGTTCCTGTTGAAGATCAGGGGCATAAGCTTGGACGGAGGACGAATCAAACTGAGGTGGATATCCAAAGCGCTGGGGGCATGGATGAGGAGGTGTAAACTGCAGCCATGGTGGAAAAGAACCCCAGTTGGTAGGATGCGTTGGGGGCATATGAGCTCCTAGTTCAGGGTCGAGGTTTTTATATGTTGTTCCAATATTGTTGCTAATATCACCAGCAGCCGATATGGTAGTATCCTTACTGGCTCCAGGATCTGTCACTGGTGGCTGAATGCCCGTCGATTGATTCTCATGGAATGTCGGGTTCATAGAACGAGGCTCGGCGACATGCGGATAGAGATTCGAAGACGTAGTTTCATTGCTGGCGACATTATGAAACGCACCAGGCATGGTACTCGATCTGTTGAAGGCGGTGCTCGGATTGAGGAACCCCGCTCGCCCAAGTTCATACTCGAACGCCTCAAAGAGAGTTCGTCCCACGTCATTCAAATTATTAGCCATGGCCCGCAGGCTTTCTGCAGCGGTCTCAGCCACGGGCATGCCCCTTCCGATTGCTTCTTCAGCCAGGTGTCTGCCGTCGTCTGGTATGTTATTGAAAGCGTTCCTCAAATGGGCTTCAGCGATCTTCATTTGGGCCTCGATCGTGGCGATAAGAGACTGAAGTCTTGTTCCAACATTCTCTGGTAGATTGGTCTGAGCCTCACGTAGATCACGCAGCTGACGCTGGAACTCTGGCAGTCTTGATCTGAGTTCCGACTGAACCATGGAGGCTCCATTAAGCAAATGATTCAGTATTTGCGTAGCTAGGACCTCCGCGGGATGTGGGGATTGTTGAGAGTTAGTATTCGCCGATGATGCAGCGGCAGGGGAAGGTTCAGGCTGCGCAGATCTAGTCTCAGAAGCCTTTTCCGAAGATTGTAGGAGATGCGCTAACTCAGCCTCAAACGCTGCCATGAGAGGTTGAGAGTCCTTTTCATTATCCAAGGTAGCGGTGGAAGAATCGGAAGACAAGGCCTTTGCTTGTTCAAGGATACCTCCTGCCTCAGGTTCAACAACTGCATGCACGTCGCTGGCATTTTCGTATATCTGGAAGCTGTCACCAGTCTGATTTTCGAACCGTTTCCACAGTCCAGTCACAGAATTTGATCGACGAATGTCAAAAATGTGCATCGGGCTCGAACCATCTTCAGAATAATGGGCTGATTCAAGAAGGATATTGCCATGCGTGCTATCCACCAAGGGTTCATCAAGTCTTTGAGAAAGTTCGAGAGATGATCCAACCTGTGGATAGAAAAGTTAGAGAGACTTTGAGTGAAAGAGAAGAATGTATTTACCGTGATCTGGTCTCCATCGTCCTCGTCCATATAGGTTAGCCTCGCCCGAGGATGGTTGGAGGCGATATCGTCATAGTCAGAAGCTGAGATCTGAAATACTCCATGAGCTCTGGAAGAGTCGACAGACTCTTCACGGCCCAAAGATGGAGAGACGTGAATGTGTCTGATCCGGAAAGGCTTCATTGTTAAGCCGAGAATAACCCGTGAGATGGATGCAGAAGCTGAGTACGATCACGTTAGAGCCGTCAAGATAGGAAATATGCTTTGAGAACAGCCTGGGCTGAAAGTTGAGATGCACAAGCAAGTTATCATAAGGGTTGAGCGTTTAGCTGCTGCCTTGAATCCGATATGTAAATGCCTGGATCCTTGTGGCAAAAGCGGATAAGGTAGTTCCCCACACGTTACCGCCCTATCGGTCACCTGATAAACTATTCGTTGATTCCTCCAAGGGCTAGACGTAGTTTTCTCCCCTCAATAATTACATACAGTCTTCTAATGTCGGCAACAAATTTTTCTACGTCGTCTCTACCAATCAAGTTGAACCAACACGAATTTGGCTCGCGCGGTGATGCCAATGGCCGGTCTACTTGACAACCCCTTCAATCAAATCCTTGAATGATCACCGGTTGAAACATCCCCGAAACATCTGCTCCTATGGCTGTCAATTCTGCAACCCAATTGCAGAACCTGAGTGATCGCAATGTGAAAAATGTTGTGCTAGGAGATCTTCTGTTCAAACCATGGTACCAGTCCATATACCCCGAGAATCTAGTTGCCAAAGATGCCGATCGTCTCTACATCTGCTCCTGGTGTTTTCGATATTCCTGCGACGCAGATTCATTTGCGCCTCATGTCCAGTCGTGTGCATACCGAACAACCCCACCTGGCACTAAAATTTATGAACACGGTGGATATGCAGTATGGGAGGTAGATGGAGAGGAACACAAACTCTTCGGGCAGAACTTGTCTTTGTTTGCCAAATTGTTTTTAGACCATAAGACTGTCTTCTTCGATGTTGCCACTTTCCTATATTACATCCTCACCTTTACCGACTCTATCGACTCCGACAGCTACCGGGTTCTCGGCTTCTTCTCCAAAGAAAAGCTCTCTTGGGATGCGAACAATCTTGCATGTATTTGTGTTTTCCCGCCATATCAACACAGGCAATTGGGAAAGCTACTAATGGGTGTTAGCTACAAGCTAAGCGGTTGGGAGTACCCTGGTGGCTATATTGGTGGTCCTGAGAAGCCTCTCAGCGACTTGGGACAAAAGAGCTACAACCGCTTTTGGGCTGAGCGGATTGCAAGATATTTGCTTTGCGGTAGAAATGGGTCCCCCAGTATTGAGACAGACCAGCAGAAGCCTGCAACTCCCTCAAAAGCTTCGCGCAAGAAACCTCGGAGCGAAATGATGACTGTGGAAGAGATTGGTCTTGCCACTGGCATGTTGACTGAGGATGTCATTACTGCTCTCAAGAGTATGGGGGTTGTTGCACCCGATACATCCCCAAAGAAGCGCAAAACACCTCGCCTGGCGGGAGAACATGAACCACCGCAGGGTCCGAAAATGCTCATTTCGAAGTCGGATGTATGGCAATGGGCGAATGCACATCACCTTTCTTTAGAGGATCCGGTGAAAGATGAAGGATTTTTGAAAGTATGGCCGTCTGTCGATTTATCCGATGACCAAAGCTCCTTAGATGGGGGTTAATACGAGCTTTCATTTGTCTATGTAAAATAAATATCATATCTTTTTCCAACTAATACACAGCCCTAAAAACAATTTTGACAATTCTTTTCCTTTTTGCCTACCCAATATCCATGTAAGTTCTAGGGTCTAAATAAAGCGAACCCGTGGACTCGCTGACAACTCCTAGTAAATAAGAAAAATTTAACCTAGGCTAGAAGGTCTTAAACTATGTGATGTTACATGGTTTTGACAGTAAGTATCTAATTTTTTACGACAAAATCTGGCCATTGCGTTGCAATTATTGTGTGCATTTTTTTTAAGCAGACTCACTTTGTGAGAATCAAAAACATAAGTCTTGCCTATCTTGATCATTACATGATTTCATCGGGTGTCATCCGTCAAAAAACATTACTCTTCCGGGCCAGGCCCAGAAGCCTTGCTCATTTGCCGGGCCTTCAACAACTCGTCA
Source organism: Penicillium taxi (assembly GCF_028828555.1). Taxonomy (NCBI): domain Eukaryota; kingdom Fungi; phylum Ascomycota; class Eurotiomycetes; order Eurotiales; family Aspergillaceae; genus Penicillium; species Penicillium taxi. Next base: position 3,286,727 of record NW_026643207.1, on the reverse strand, counting down.
CAAAGAAGCAGATTCGATGCAATGCCAGTGCTGGAGGCGATGCTGTTACGCAAGACACGGTAAGAATCAAACACACCCTCCTGGATTGGGTCCATTGCTTCACCGGTGTTCAAGTCCAAGCCAACAAGGTTGCCGTTACTGCACTCATCGACAAGAGCAGCCAAAGAATCCTGGATATCGTGGCCGGAGTTGGCAGCAAGAGTCTTAGGAATAATCATGAGAGCATCGGCAAAAGCTTCGACACCCCACTTGGCCTTGCCCTTGACGGTCTTCTTGAAGCTCTCGGATCGAAGATGCTCAGCACATGCGACCTGGAAAGCTCCAGCACCTGGAACGACACACTTGTCGACGATGGTGTTGTAAACAGACCGGAGACCGTCACGAACAGCATCCTTGACTTGAGCAATGGTATGCTGGTTGGGACCCTTGATCAGGATTGTGACAGACTTGGGGTCCTTCACCTCCTCGACAAAGGTGAACTTCTCCTCGCCAAGCTGATGCTCGTAGACCAGACCGGCCCATCCAAGAACATCGGGGGTCATCTCTTCCACACTGTTCTGGGCAATTCCGCCGCACACCAACTGCAAACGCTCCATGTTTCTGCGCTTAGCACGTCGGAGGGCCATGATTCCGTTCTTGACAAGCACATCCAAGCTGAGAGGATCAATGCCCTTCTGGTTAATAATAACAAATCCCTTCTTTGGGTCGTTACCGCAAACCAGCTTCTTGAGCTCCACAATCTTCTGCAACTTCGCGTCAACAAATTTGCGCTCGCTCTCTACCAACTTGTCTCTCTGTTCAGCGGTGGAATAGTAGAATCCGGAGTTGATCTCAGACTTTTCATATTCCAAGCTGACATTCAGGGTGAGGATAAAGGCATTCTCTACCCGCTTGGGCATGTCAGGGTGTCTAGCACCGTGATCCAAAGCAAGGCCACGGATAAGCTGAGTGTCGGATGATGTACGGTGCTGCATTGTCATAATCTCGATCATGTGCAAGTCAGGCTTCTCGTCGGGGGAATGGTGAATAGCGAGCACGGCATCGACAATATCGGGGGTGAGCTTCTCAGCGAGGGCACTGTTAAGCTTAGTGGTGAGGGAAGTACGGGCGACAGAGAGGAGCAGCTCGCGGTCAATTGTCTGCGTTCGCTTGAAATTATCGAGAAACTGCCAATGCTATATTAGATAAAATCACCAATGAATTCAATGATTCAGACGAACCTTCAGTGACTCATCCTTCGCGATTTCGTAACCATCGGTAATAACTCGAGGGTGAAGTCCCTCAGAGATATGACGGTTGGCCTGCTTCAGGAGCTCTCCCACTAAAAGCACAACGGAGGTTGTTCCATCACCGGTAATATCATCTTGAGCAGTTGCGGCGCGAGCAATCATAACCTTTGATCCAATTAGCATGTATTCATCGAGACTTTCAAAATATAAGTCTTACGGCTGTGGGGTTTTGAATTTGCTGCCATGAGTTAGCATCAGTGTCAGAGATATTCTGAGGGTTGAACGAACCATTTCTCGGAGCAAAACATTTCCATCCTTGGTCAATTTGATCTATCGTATTAATTCCAAGTTAGATATCTTGATCAGTGGCATTTGAAATGGTAAGGGGGAATGGCATACTCCGCCTGCACCGTCCACAAGCCTACAATTTGGTCAGCTTTTTTCATCACTCAGTAGATATAATTCAAACTTACATCTTCAAGGTACCTGAGGGACCCAAATTGGACTTCAGGACATCCTGGAGACCCTCTCCGGCGCTGATGTTGACCTTCAGAGCCTCACCTCTCCGCTAGACGAGATGTTAGTGCGGGAAACTGAGGGGCTTGATCTGGGGTGACAAGTTCATACCCGAGACTCTGCCTTTGGATTGAGTAGCTGAGTAGCAGACATTACCGCGAATAAAATGAACGACAATAAACTCAACTAAAAAAAAAAAAGCCGATGGTTAGGGGACAGCTTGTTGGAGGGGTTGCGAGCGATGGAAGGCGGTAAGTCACGGGACCACAATTATTTTACACAATTACCAAATTGGTACTAGCGTGGAAAAAAAGAGCTTTCGATTTCTTCGACTTCAGACTGCCGCCTTTTGAATCGTCTCCATCTAACAATCCACTCGGTCGAATTGTCGAGTAGAATTGTGGGCGTTTGTTTCCATAAATACCAATCGATCCAAGTTCAATTACTTTGAACTAGATCTGCTCCATGGCGGATTTTCTTCTTTTCGAGAGCCCTATGGGCTACGCACTGTGCAAGGTGAACATCAAAGGTGATGCCGTTGGCAACCGCTTGAAGGAAGTACAGGAGGGTGTCAATGACTTTGCCAAATTTGGCAAGATGGTTGAAGCGCAGAGTTTCTATCCTTTCGAGTACGTTCTTTTCAATACAAAATCACCATTACCTACCACAAAAACATTTGCGTCATGGAACCATTCACTAAAATAACACAGAGGCAACGTGCAGGCTCTCGGCGAAATCAACAACATTTCGGAGGGTATCGCGTCTGAGACTCTGGTCTCGTTCCTCGATCTCAACCTTCCTAAGCCCAGCAAAAAGAACAAGGTTGTCTTGGGTATGGCTGACAAGGGTCTTGCAGGAAGCGTTAAGTCAGCTTTCCCCTATGTTGAGTGCGAAACTGGTGACACCAGTGAAGTTGTTCAGGACCTTCTTCGTGGTGTCCGTCTGCACTTTACCAAACTTGTGAAGGAAATCGTCAAGCGAAAGCTGCAGGAAGTTGACGCCAACGCTGACCTGGACATGACTGCCACTGAGGATGTTGCTCACCTCGGTCTGGGTCACGCTTACTCGCGTGCCAAGGTTAAGTTCTCTGTCCAGCGCGATGATAACCACATCATCCAATCCATTGCCATCCTAGATGGTCTCGACAAGGCGATCAACACTTTCGCCATGCGCGTGCGCGAGTGGTACTCATGGCACTTCCCTGAGCTGTACAGGATTGTCCCCGATAACCAGCGGTACTCGGAGGTTGCACTCTTTGTGCAGGACAAGAAGTCCCTGACTGACGAGAGCCTGCATGACCTTGCCGCTCTTGTGGAGGATGACAAGACTGTGGCTCAAAACATCATTGACGCTGCCAAGCATAGTATGGGTCAGGACATTTCAACGGCTGACATGGAAAATGTTACTTCTTTCGGCGCCCGCGTTGTGAGCATGTCTAAGTACCGGAAGGCACTTTACCAGTACCTTGTGAACAAGATGGCCGTTGTCGCGCCCAATCTTGCCACCTTGATTGGAGAGGTCGTTGGTGCACGCCTGATTTCTCACGCTGGTAGCTTGACCAATCTGTCCAAGTACCCCGCGTCCACTGTTCAGATTCTCGGAGCTGAGAAAGCTCTGTTCCGCGCTCTGAAGACCAAGGGTAACACCCCCAAGTACGGTCTGCTGTACCACTCTTCCTTTATCGGTCGTGCTGGTCCCAAGAACAAGGGTCGTATTTCGCGTTTCCTTGCAAACAAGTGCTCCATTGCGTCTCGTATCGATAACTTCTCCGAGAACCCTACCACCAAGTTCGGTGAAGCCCTTAAGAACCAGGTTGAGGAGCGTTTGGAGTTCTACAACTCCGGTGCCGCTCCTACCAAGAATGAAGTGGCCATGGTATGACCCAGTAGACCTTCTTATTGTTTGTGAACCCGTGCTAACGCATTGATTATAGAAAAATGCCATGGATGCCATCCTTGCTGACGTGAATGACATTGACGGCAGCGATGACGAGATGGTCGATGTCGATGCTTCTCCCGCCAAGAAGGAAAAGAAGCACAAGAAGGACAAGAGCGAAAAGGCCGAGAAAAGTGATAAGAAGAAGCGCCGCAAGTCTGAAGGCGCCGAGGCTGACTCCGACAAGAAGAAGAAGCGCAAGCATGATGCTGACGGTGAGCCCACAAAGAAGAAGGTCAAGGCTTAGATACGCCTTGGACCTGGGCTTGGAGTCTTTTTGATGGCGTTGGGTTTCTTTTCTTTTTCTGTTTTCTTCACGACTTGACTTGATCGGGGATCTGTAAATTAGTCGATTTTCAGTTCAATTTCTTAGCAGCAATAAAATTATGCTCTTGTTTCCTCGTGCGACTTTCTATAAGAAATTGATATGGTTAGAAGACGTCGGGACGATTCCTACTTCGATTGGTTCCGGCTTGAAACTTACCAAAAGACTTGCCCCCCACCTCAACCTTGCTAAATATCTTCAGACCGACGCCGTGATTAATCTTTATTCTTCCTGAATGGCGCGTACATTCTATGTTTAAATTTTGTATAATTAAATGCTATCACTTGGGTTGATCACTCGGCAAAGCCTCTTTACATAGTACACTTTCAACCCCACAATGATGCCGATGGATCTCCCACTATATTCCTCGCCTAAGCGCAACCGGGAACCCTCCGAGTCTGACTGCTATAGCCCATCGCCATCGCCAACATCAAGCATTTCCAATTCGAGCTTCCAGGAAGCCCGATTCAGCGAGGAGGCGGAGCCAGAGTGCCAAAGTCCCCAAGCCACGGTAGCAGGGCGGTTTGGGGAATTGCGGATTCGAGGGGATTATCTGATGGATACAGGACTTGTGAGCCATAACATCCAGTCAGGACCGGCTCCTTCTTCAATTTCTGGTAGTCACGTCTCAGAAAGTTACTCAGAGTCCAAGAATATACCTGGATCCTGGCCGGCTTCTGGCAGGTCACATGAGACCCAAGACCGTCTACCGCAAGAACTGTTCCCACAGCATGGAACGAATGATGATTTACAGTCCTCAGCCACTTTTCAACCGAAATCAAAATCTATAATATATCCACGCGACTGTTCTGAACCATCGTCACCTTCTAAATCCCGCAAACAACGTCTCTTATCTCCTTCGGGGAAACGAATGCCAGAAGACCCGTTCACTTGGCATGACCACGAGATCACAGGACACAATCCGAAAGATCCAAATGATGATGGATATGGAATAAATGGAGTGGGCTTCAAGCCAACAGCGGCTATTGCATGGGCACGAGCTCAGAAACGACAGAAGCAAGTTGCCGAATGGAAGACTCGCGAAGCTCGAGAAGCTCGTGAAAGACGACGAGAGCGCAGAAATGACGGTCTTGAAAGGCACAGAATTGACGGCATAACCAAGAGCCCCATTCAGAAACGAGTGAAATTCGACTTCTAGCTTTACCTAGGTACCTACCTAGGGTATCATATGCATTTGGGTGGTTTTTTTTTTTTTTTTTTTTTTTTTTTTTTTCAGGAAATCATTACTGGCGCCTTGGAATAGATTGGACCTTTGCTTTGGGTTGGAAACTAGTAGGTATAATCTCATTTGGAATTGGGGGACTATTATACAGACATTACTTTATGAATGATGTGAATCACTCGCGAACCCTCACATAGGATCCGAATATACAGTTTGAGATTCATCGTATAGAGCATCCGCGGCTCCGGCTTATGCATGAACAATATTACCAGAACTTGTAGTTGTCGGGGTTTGTCCAACTCTTCTTGCGCTTCTCTTCCTCGATACGCTGGGATGCCATTTCCTTTTCCCGTTGTTTTTTGTCCTTCAATGCTTTCATCAATTCGACTGCTTCTTTCATTCCATTTAATTCGTCACGTCGGTGTTTTTGACAGAGTTCGAAAGTTGCGGCGGCAGCGATAACCCCTGCTACGACAGCCCAATTGGCGGCAGAAGAGAATACACGGGCTCCTAGGTTGATGATTTAGCGACTGATTTCACTGCTCTTTCTAAGAGAAAGGGATGTATACCTCCAGTTGCAAAAACAGCTCGAATACCTCCAACGCCAAACCCAGCACCAATTCCAGTTAATAATGCATCCCTCGTGCATGGCTGTTTGTGGACTTTGGCTAATTCGGCCAGGGAAACTTCCCCAATGACTTCTGAGTAGGACACATCTTTGGCCGCTTTGCCTCGAGGCTTATATGTGGCATCTGCCAATATGTTCGCTTGGCTTTCGGGGTTGCCGAAAGCATCCCATAACTTTCCAACTTGCGATTGGGGAAATTCATGCTTTGGTTTCTTCGGGTCTGCTGATGGAGTGCTAGCTGGGAGGTGGCTACCAGGCTCCTGCGTAGAGCTTAGGTCTTGAGGATCTTCAGACCCCATTATGGTAGAGTATGGCGAATTGGGCTCTTGTCGACTGATTGCGCGGTAGTCGTAAGGGCCGCTAAATATCTACGGATATACGGAACATAGAAAATCCGAAGTAGTTACTTACTGCATCTGAAAGTTCTGTTCTTAATAAACAGAGTACATCGTATTTACCTATAATTGAAATCTGATGGGGATCCTTGCTTCAAATACTACCTTTACTAAGGCTTTGCATCATGTGATCAATAGGTTTTCGCGTGCTATTGTAAATTTGGTGTAGTTCTCCACTTGGAAGCTGATGTTCTAAGTAGAGTACTATAACCTGGACACACACTCTCAAAGATTTCGGGCGTCCATTGTAATTGCCGTCAGATGTACGGATAATTTAAGTTGATTCAGGAAAATTCTCAATACTTTGAAAAAGAAAGGAGATAATTAGTAGCAAAAGCGGCGAACCAAGTGCTCTTATTGGTGGATTACATAGATTACTCATCCAAACCACTTAGACGCGTTGCGCGTCGCGAGAATTGATTGACTCCACCGGAGTCGCCAATTGCTCATCACTACGAGATTCTCTTGCCGGGTTGATTACAGACAATTATATTACGCCACCTGCGTCGCCTACATACGCTCTTGAATTCTTACGATCTTATCACCCAAATTTCTATTCCATGTTCCAAAGACCGCTCGTCCTGCCCAAAAAAGCATACTAAGAAAAGCCCACCGGGGCGTCAGTGCCACAGTCGCAATGCCTTCGCGGAAGCCCAGCAAGTATGGGAACAATAAATTTCGATCCGGCGCTGCGTCCTCGAACCCTCGACGTACCAAGACCGTTGAGTTCGGCTCCCTACGTTCCACCGAAGCCACCTCTACAGATGAGAAATTTGAGTCAATTCGCTTGGCAAACAGCATCGATGAATCCCTCGGGTTTCCGCGTTTTGAGTCCGGCGAAACAAGATCTGGATGGCTTATCAACATGCACAGTACGACAATACAAGATCCAAATGTGCAAGGAGGCCGCGCTGGTGTCGACTACTACTTCATACAAGATGATGGGGGCAGTTTCAAGGCGACTGTGGAATATGATCCGTATTTTCTCATCGCAGTGAAGAGAGGCCATGAGATGGAAGTGGAAGAATGGTGTCGGCGAACGTTTGAAGGATTGATCAAGAGCTTCAACCGAATTGACAAGGAGGACCTCGACCTCCCGAACCACCTGCTTGGACACCGAAGAACTCTTATAAGATTTAACTTCACTAATGTTAGTAACCTTCTCGAGGTTCGCCGAACACTTCTCCCTTTAGCAGAGAAAAACAAGAAGAATGCGGGTGCAATGGATGCATATGTCGAAATGACCAGGTTTGTGCGATTCAATCTTGATATGGATTTTAGCTGTTGCTGATGGATAATCTACTAGTACGGCGACTGGCTTCGACCTTTTTGATGACGAAATAAGTAATGAGCAACGACCTAATGGCAACATGCAAGCGAGTGATTTTATTGTTGATATTCGAGAATATGACGTTCCATACCATGTCCGAGTGTCCATCGACAAGGGTTTGTTATTAAATTTTTCTTCTTGGAGCAGAAAATCTTAGCTTACATTTTTTTAGACATTCGGATTGGAAAATGGTATAATGTGGAGGCAAAGCATGGTGAAATTAACCTAACTTGCCTGGAAGAGCGACTTCAGCGTGCCGATCCTGTTGTGATGGCATACGATATCGAGACCACAAAACTGCCTTTGAAGTTCCCCGATGCGGCTTTCGATCAGATCATGATGATTTCGTATATGATCGATGGACAGGGATTTCTTATCACCAACCGAGAGATTGTGTCCGAGGATATCAATGATTTCGAATACACACCGAAACCAGAGTACAACGGACCATTTGTGATTTTCAATGAGCCCAACGAACGAGGTGTAATAGAGCGATTCTTCGAGCATATCAAGATCGCCAAACCCACTGTTATCGCCACATACAACGGTGACTTTTTCGATTGGCCGTTTGTGGAAGCAAGAGCAAGTGTTCAAGGAATCGATATGTACACCGAGATTGGGTTCAGAAAGAACAGTGAAGACATCTACCAAGCCAATCACTGCGTTCATATGGATTGTTTTTCATGGGTCAGTCGTGACAGTTACCTTCCGCAGGGAAGTCGTGGTCTGAAGGCAGTGACTGTAGCCAAGCTTGGCTACGATCCCGATGAACTTGACCCTGAGTTGATGACTCCATATGCGAGCGAGCGACCTCAAACTCTGGCCGAGTACTCCGTTTCCGACGCCGTTGCTACGTACTACTTATACATGAAATATGTCCACCCCTTCATTTTCTCTCTGTGCACCATCATTCCCCTCAACCCAGACGACACCCTTCGAAAAGGAACGGGAACACTGTGTGAAATGCTTCTTATGGTAGAGGCTTACAAGGGCGAGATCGTGCTACCCAACAAGCACAAAAGCCCAGTAGAGGCTTTTTATGATGGCCATCTGCTCGACTCAGAAACTTACGTGGGTGGTCACGTCGAGAGTATTGAGGCTGGTGTGTTCCGAAGTGATATTCCTGTGACATTCAATGTGCACCCTTCTGCAATTGATGAGCTGCTTGCAGACTTGGACCACGCTCTCAAATTTAGTATCGAGGTTGAAGAAAAGAAGTCCTTGGATGATGTAACAAACTTTGACGATGTCAAGGCACAGATCGCCGAGCGCTTGCTTGACCTGAAGAATAACCCGCACCGAAATGAGGTGCCTTTCATCTATCATTTGGATGTCGCATCCATGTACCCTAACATCATGATCACCAACCGACTGCAGCCCGACTCTATGATCGACGAATCGGACTGTGCAGCGTGTGATTTTAATCGACCCGGTAAAACCTGTGATAGACGAATGCCATGGGCATGGCGTGGTGAATATTTGCCTGCCAAACGTGACGAGTACAACATGATTCGACATGCTACTGCCAACGAAAAATTTCCTGGCAAGCATAAGAATTCTCCAATGAGATCTTTCAATGATCTCAGTGTCGAGGAACAGGCTGCAGTGGTGAGAAAGCGACTATCAGACTACAGCAAGAAAATTTACCACAAAATCCACGATAGCAAAACCATGGTGCGAGAGGCTGTCATCTGCCAGCGAGAAAATCCCTTCTACGTTGATACTGTTCGCAGTTTCCGTGATCGGCGGTATGATTTCAAGGGCAAGCAGAAAGTCTGGAAGAACAAGACAGACTCCCTGGTGTCATCAGGTGCATCGGCAGCTGAAATTGACGAAGCTAAGAAAATGATCGTTCTTTTCGATTCCTTGCAACTTGCCCACAAGGTCATTCTGAACAGTTTCTATGGTTATGTCATGCGAAAGGGTTCCCGATGGTATTCTATGGAAATGGCCGGTGTCACTTGTCTCACTGGTGCTCATATTATCCAGATGGCACGAGAGCTTGTGGAACGTATTGGTCGACCACTGGAGCTCGACACTGATGGTATTTGGTGTATGCTTCCCGGGACGTTTCCCGAAAACTTTTCTTTTACACTGAAGAATGGGAAAAAGTTGGGCATTTCATATCCTTGTGTCATGCTTAATCACCTCGTCCACGCAAAATACACAAACCCACAATACCAGGAGCTTGTAGACCAAGCTACGCACAAGTATCGAACATTCAGTGAAAACTCCATTTTCTTCGAGGTCGACGGACCTTACAGAGCAATGATCCTTCCTACGTCAAAAGAGGAAGACAAGAACTTGAAAAAACGATACGCCGTTTTCAATCACGATGGTTCATTGGCCGAACTGAAGGGTTTTGAAGTTAAGCGAAGAGGAGAGCTGAAGCTCATCAAGATTTTCCAGACTCAGATCTTCAAATTCTTCTTGGACGGCGCTAACCTCGGTGAAACGTATGCTGCAGTCGCTCGGGTAGCTGATCGTTGGCTTGATGTCCTCTATGAACATGGTACGACATTGGCTGATGAGGAGCTGATCGAGCTAATCTCGGAGAATCGAAGCATGAGTAAGACGCTGGAAGAATATGGAAGTCAAAAATCCACGTCAATCACTACTGCCAAGCGTCTCGCAGAGTTCCTGGGCGAGCAGATGATCAAAGACAAGGGTCTAAACTGCAAGTACATTATATCTTCTAGGCCAAGAAACACGCCTGTCACCGAGAGAGCCATTCCAGTTGCGATTTTCTCCGCCGAGGAGAGTGTCAAGCGCTTTTTCCTACGGAAATGGCTGAAAGATGACCCTGGAGATATGGACCCTCGTAGTATCATTGATTGGAACTATTACCTCGAGCGTCTGGGCTCGGTGATTCAAAAGCTGATTACAATTCCGGCTGCTCTCCAGAAGATTCGAAACCCAGTTCCAAGAGTTGCTCATCCTGAGTGGCTACAGCGACGCATCAATCAACTTGATGATAAGTTCAAGCAGAAGAAGATGACTGATCTCTTCCAGAAATCAGACAAAGCTCCTCTTTCATCAATCTCTGCCAACATTCTGGAGCACCGCGTCCAACATGTTGGTGATATAGAGGAAGTGATTGCCAATTCGACACAAAAGCTAAAGTCGTCACCTGAGACGAAGACGTCACACAAACGAAAGCAACCTGAGGGTAAAACTGCCCTCGACCCCTTAGCCAGCCTTCCTGCGGTCATGCCGTCTATCACAGATGACTACCAGGGATTCATCAAATACCAAAAGCAAAAATGGAAAATCCAGAAGCAGGCCCGACTTCGTCGTCGCCAATTGTTTGGCGAACGTACTAATGTTGCTTCGGACAGTTTGAGCGGATTTTTCCGCAACCAGGCCCAGATGTTGTACATCAGCACCTGGCAGGTTCTCCAGCTTTGTGAAATGGGTCGTCCTGGATATGTACGAGCCTTTGTGTTGATCGATCAAAAGGTCCATGCGCTCAGTGTCAGAGTTCCACGACAGTTCTTTGTAAACCTAAAGCGAGAATCTTTACCTGATATCGAGGTCCCAGACTGTGAAGTTGAAAAAGTCAACCACACGCTTCCCAATGGCCATCCTTCTGTTCATCTTTTCAAGTTGTCAATGTCTGAGGAAACATTCCTCGAGGAGTCCGACAAAATGGAAGTTCTTTTCCAGCATCCTAGCATTGAGGGTGTCTACGAGCGAAACATTTCGCCCAGTATCAGAGCAGTGCTTAAGCTCGGAAGTCACTGCACATTCGACGAAGAACAACAAGGCGTCCTTGGTGATGGATTGGAAAAGGGCTTCGATCTTGCCACATTACTCCACGCCACATCTGACCGGCCATATCTCATGGATTCGCCATTGGTGTACCACTACCTGTACCATGTCTCCTCTGGAGAGCGTCAAATTTTTGCTTTGTTCTCAACGACCAAGAATGAGGCAAACATCGTTATCTTGAATCGCTCGAGGGACAGCCAGGGCTTACCGAATGTTGACAAGACCTATTTGGAATTGCTAGCTCGCAAACTCCAAGATGCATCCGCTGACGAGTCGCTAAATGCCTTCCAGTACCAGGACAAAATCCGCTTCAAGACGACCCAAGTGATGACCCGACGAAAGGCACACCTTGAAGTCGGTGATTTGATCCGCAAACTTCGCAACGACGAAACTCAACCAGCCGTCATGATCATTCAATCCCAGCAAAAGGATCGTCTGTGTCATGATATTCCTATCTTGAAAGATTATCCAATTTTATCCGTTAAGCCTGAAGTGTCGGACATGGACATGCCACCACTTGGATGGCAATCTTTCATTAGCAGGCGCATCGTTACACATTATCTATACTTGTCTGCTTGGGTTCAGCATCTCACCCTACTCGCGCGTTATGGGGATCTGCCTCTGTGCAATTTGGAGAGTGATGACCCTCGGTTCCTCATCGACATATCGTATGCCAGAAGACTTCAGAAGAGTAATGTCGTTCTATGGTGGTCAGCAGGGCCAAAACCCGACCACGCTGGCTATGAAAAGGATGACGTAGTGGGCCCGATCGAAAAGATCAGCATGCCTTCTGTGAATATGCCTAATGCTTATTCGACTGTCTGCATCGAGTTGGATGTTCGAAACCTCGCCATCAACACCATCCTCTCATCCTCTCTCATCAATGACATGGATGGCAACGACAACTTACTAGCTCCTTCGGGTGACGAAGATACAGGCGTCCTTTACTCCGAGAAAGCCTTTGCTTCTGCTGGTGCTGTTGTCTTGCGCGGGATGGTCAAGAGTTGGTGGACGGAGGCCTGTGCCGGGAATAGCATGGCCGACATTATGGTGCAGCATCTGATCCGATGGGTGGAAAGCCCCGTGTCGTGCCTCTATGATCGGTCACTGCACAACTATATCAGGTTGCTCTCACGCAAGTCGTTCCAGCGGCTGATGGGTGAGTTCAGACGAGTTGGATCCCACATCATCTTTGCAAGTTCTACTCGCCTGCTGCTTCAGACCACAAAGACAGAAGTCGGTAATGCTTATGCCTACAGCCAGTACGTGTTGAAGTCTATCCGGGCGAATCCGGCTTTCCATTTTGTCGATCTCGAGATCAAGGAGTACTGGGATTACCTAGTGTGGTATGATGAGTACAACTATGCAGGCAAGGGCTGCAGCGAGGTAGTCGAGGCCGACAACCAAGAACTTGAAACTATTATGCATTGGCAATTGAGTCGGTTCCTGCCAGCACCTATGCAGACCATCTTCCACGACTGGATCGTCGAGTATATCGAGTTGATGCACTCTTTGAAACGGCCAGATCTGGATGGCGATATGTCTTCGACTCCTCGTCTCACACAGATTCCGATCGGAGAACCTAGCGAAAAACAAAGTGAAGAGATTACCGCAATTCTTGCGGATCGATTCTCAAAGCCCCTAAAGAAGCAGATCTCCGGACTGATCCGTCGCCAACGTGATGAGATGCTCCATCCCGAGCTAGCATCTGATTACGCCTTCCCCGTCCTTCCTGGTGTCCTCATCGATCGCAAAGGAGACAAACGAAACCCTGCGCTAGAGCTCGTCAAGTTGCTCATGCAAATTTTGAGCCTGTCCAAAACAACTACCCTCGAGACCAGGCTGTTGCGTCGCGAACTGCTGGCACTTTTTGAAGTGCGCGAGTTCAGCAAAGAGGGTCGCTTCGAAAATCCAAGTGTGAACCTGAAGCTTCCGGAACTCACTTGTAACGCTTGCTGTCTCATTCGGGACTTGGATTTGTGTCGTGACGAGGATGTGCTCCCTGATCCCGGTGCTGACAACAAGACCCCTAAACCCTGGCGTTGTTCGTTCTGTCAAACTGAATACGACCGGCTAGCTTTGGAAGAGGTTCTCATCGGCCAGGTTCATGGCCTTTGTACTGAATGGTGCACTCAGGACCTGAAATGTTCCAAGTGCAACCAGATTAAAATCAGCGAATTTATGGAACACTGTTCATGCAGTGGTACATGGTCACCCACAGTTGATCGCAAAGAGATTGAGAAAAGGCTACGCATGTTGCAAAGTGTTGCCAAGTTTCATTCTTTACAATTGTTGGAGAATGTAGCTGGAGAGATATTATCCCACATCTAAGCTCGAATGCGCTCTTGTGTATCGGCAAAAACCGAGTCGATATCAAGTTGTTCCAGCTTCTCATCGACAGCTCGATTGAGCATAAAGTTCATCCCTTAGTTAATTTTTTTTCCCCTATCTTGAGTCTCAATATCTTGGAGGCGCATGGCGGAGTATTTCAAGGAGTTTTGGTTCAGGGTGTGTACATAGCCTTGTTGATCTTCGGTGATTAATCCACCTTTATTTTGACCTCTTGTCTTCATCATCCTTCTTCCCCATCCACTTAAGAAATTCCCATATCAAAATAAGCACTATGTATTCGGGTTAAATACTATCTGATCAATCAGACGAATATCCCGTAATAAATACTCCACCTGTTGGTGTTTCAAACCCCGCGCTAGCTAATAGAGTGGGACTGCCACCTGATGTGGCACACAAAGCTGACTTCCTCTTTCATTTTAGAGATATATTGATTTCGTCACCCTTGGAACAGCTTTTGTCCTTTCATTGTGACTCTTCTACATAGATCTACCATCACTGGTATCTGTGAACTTGAATTCTAATTCTACCCCGCACATCTCCGTCCTGATGGCACAACCTGCGAAACCCCAAGTACAGCCATGTCGCTACAAGACAGGCAAGACACTAGGTGCAGGCTCATACTCTGTTGTCAAGGAATGCGTACATATTGACACCGGTCGCTACTATGCCGCAAAGGTCATCAACAAGCGCCTGATGGCGGGGCGTGAACACATGGTACGACTGAGCTATATACCAACGATTGCAACTATGTCAGACATCTACTGACAACTGTAAAAATGATAAGGTCCGAAATGAAATCGCCGTACTGAAGAAAGTGTCCATGGGTCACCAAAATATCCTCACCCTGGTCGACTACTTTGAGACTATGAATAACTGTGCGTCCCGCCCCGCCGCGATCGCAACCAGCCCCTACTTACAAATAAAGTACTTATAATCGCTCAGTGTACCTTGTTACAGACCTCGCTTTGGGTGGAGAGCTCTTCGATCGCATCTGCCGAAAGGGCAGCTACTACGAAACCGATGCAGCAGGCCTCATCCGCGCCGTACTCTCTGCCGTAGCTTATCTTCATGACCATGGAATTGTGCATCGTGACCTCAAGCCTGAGAATCTGCTGTTCCGTACCCCAGAAGATAATGCAGATCTCTTGATAGCCGACTTCGGCTTGTCCAGGATCATGGACGAGGAGCAGTTCCACGTCCTGACAACAACATGCGGAACTCCAGGCTACATGGCGCCAGAGATTTTCAAAAAGAGCGGACATGGAAAGCCAGTGTAAGATTATTGACCGCAGTTTGGCTTTTATCTTTACTAACAATTATATAGTGATATTTGGGCCATCGGCGTTATCACTTACTTCCTCCTTTGTGGATACACCCCATTCGACCGTGATTCCAACCTTGAAGAAATGCAGGCAATTCTAGCAGCGGACTACTCATTCACACCACTGGAGTACTGGCGCGGTGTATCGCAAGAGGCACGCAACTTCATCAAAAACTGCCTAACCATTGACCCGGCCCAGCGCATGACCGCCCACCAAGCACTGCAACACACGTGGATCAATCCACCATATGACAGCTCGCGGACCGGTTCCGGCGAGGACCTGCTACCGACCGTCAAACGGAACTTCAACGCGCGTCGCACTCTGCATCGTGCTATCGATACTGTGCGCGCTATCAACAAGCTGCGCGAGGGTGGTGGCTTCATGATGGATGGCGTTATGAGCATCGATCCTAAGCCAGAGCGTGTGAATGGTAGTGAGATCACAGACGAGTCTGGACATTCCGCTCATGGTGATGGTGCCGGGACTCCGATGCAGATTGATAGCCGGGGTAATGCGCGTGGGCAGACTGAGTCACAGATTCGCGACCAGGAGCGGAGAGTTAAGGAGACTATGGCTGGTCTATGGAGTCGTGGGGCTCATGCAAAATAAATAAGACCATTATATGTGAACTTAAGCGTTCCTGATCTGGGTACTCGAATCTCCAATTTATCTAACAATCTGAACTTGGGTTTTGCGCATTTAGACTCGCAGTTCTGACTACAGGTAACAGTTGACTGTTGGCAACATGAATTGCTCAAGTTGCTGTAAATTCCATATCTAGATTTTGTATCTACCCAAGTGCACTGCTATCCTATGATTGGGAAACAGGTGAAGGTGAATGTCAACGTATAATGCTCACCACCATAATTCAAATAAAACCATGAGATCCATGGTCTGACGACGCCTTGTGGCGATGTAATTAAGCCGAGCCCAGAATCTCACGGCCATCATCTAAAGTGAGCACCCAATTTCGCCACTCCTGCCACTCGGCATAGTCTGCTTTAGCCTTGAGACCCTGATACCTAACTGTGCGAAAATCAGATACCTGATCCCAAGGCCTAGTAGCGCCAGGGCCGTCATTTCCTGTGTCTCGCTGTCTCCGCGCACCATCCCTCACACTACCTTCCCAGCCTGCTTTGTGCATCAGACTCTCGATGGTCTCCTCTTTCGTCCAGCCCTGCTCAACTGCCACATCAGGCAGATAAGTGGCACCATACCGACGGCCGCGGTTAATAAAGGATATTCTCAGGCCGTGAGTGCCGAGCACCCAGTCCATTGCATTAGTACATGGCTCAAAGGACCCTAGAAGAGTGAGGGAGCATGATAGCGAGGGAATGAGAGATTTAGGAATTGGAGAAAAGCGTGTGTCATCATAAGCTCTGCCATTGAAATATATTAGCACTCATTACCCGCCTAAAAGGACGAGGAGCAGGCTGGGCTATGGCAATTGAACTCACGAGGTTAGAGCATATGATTTCAACCCAGTTGCAAGGTCTTGTGCCTCGAACGTGCCTATGCACCCTCGAAGAGACGGGCGTCTGTTTCGGGATATTGTGTTCCACGTCACGAAGAGTGGATACTTCTGGGTTATGGAACTCAGGGAGTTTGGTGTCGTCATTGCGGTGGAGCTGGATAGGCGCGAATTTGATGAATTATTGGAAGGACTAGACGATGTGGTAGCTGCGGAGGAATCAGACATTTGGCTCTGCAGACTGGACCGGCATCTGGTATGGATGTTTGGCATCATCATCATCCTAGTAGTTTTCAAAGGGTGTCATACCTGACTCGTCGTCCTCTACTTTCCCATCATCCCTCTGTTGTTGTGCTTCAGACAGCTTCTTTGTTTGTTCATACTGTTCCCATAGAGCTTCAATAGTTGCCAACTTGGCTGGCTCATCATCCTCGAATGACGCCCAGAGGCTTTCGAAACAATAAAAGCATTGAGCTTTGTTTGCCATTGTTGTATGGAGTTTGAATTTCTTTTTTCTTTCTGTTGTTCGAGTAGGCTACTTAAAGGCTTCCGTGACTAGGTATTAAGAGAGTTGAAAGGCTGGAACAGACAACAAAACGGGCAAAAAAATCCGATTGTATAGAATAAGTTGAGCAAGAGGATAAATAAATTTGGGAAACAAAAGAAGGGCTGATGATACAAAGTCGAGGCGGGGGATAAGCATGGCACGTGTGGAGCGAGAGTCCCGAGGTCTGCGGGGTTGGTACTTATCAGGTACATATTTACATAGAGGATCTAGTATGGAGATTGATGTATCCCTTAGGTACCCGAGAAACTGTCAGTCCGATGTACGTAGAAAAAAGTGGTATTTACGACCATAAAGTTGTATTGAATTTTCACAGGTTATTCAGCAGGATTGAAGATATGTTGAACTTTTGGTCTCCTGGAAACCATATCCTCGAGCAGTTGAAGAAGCGGCGAGGATTAAAACGATCATCTCATGCTCAGATGATCAAATGAGGAAAAAGAAAGGAAAAACAAAACAGATAACCTAAACCCAAATGTCCCTAAGGTTGAAAAAGCAGACCGGTATAAACCCCATTTAACGCACCATTTTGTGGTATTTTAATATTCCAGCGTGTTCATAGTTGATGTTGAACACAGGATCTCTCATAACTTTCATATACTAACAAATCACACCACCTCCGTACATAAGTTGAAATATTATTCCACTTAGATGGGCAGAGGGTAGACGCTGGCCCAGGCAGCAATCTCCTGGCGGAGAGACAAGATCTCAGGAACGTTCTCGGAGGCAACCTTGGCCTTGAAGTCCTTGAGCTTGTTAGCCTCTTTGGGAAGCTCACCCTGGACCTTCTTGCAAATGCCGATAGCCTGGTCGATGTAGCTAGCAATGCGCTTGAAGTCCTCCTCACCCATACCACGAGTGGTCATGGCGGGGGCACCAATACGAATACCGCAGGGGGTCAAGGCAGACTTGTCGCCGGGGATGGAGTTTTTGTTGCAGGCGATGTTGATCTGCTCAAGAACAGCCTCAACGCGAGCACCGTCAAGGGCCTTGGGGCGCAGATCCACGAGGATCATGTGGCTGTCAGTGCCGTCAGAGACGAGCTTGTGGCCGAGAGACTTGAACTCGAGCTCGAGGGCCTTGGCGTTCTTGATGACCTGCTCTTGGTACTGCTTGAATTCGGGGGAAGCAGCCTGCTTCAGTGCAACAGCCAGAGCAGTGATGGTGTGGTTGTGGGGACCACCCTGGTGACCAGGGAAAACGGAGAAGTTGATGGGACCCTCAAGATCGTACAAGATCTCCTTGCCGGTCTTGTCGGTGCTGCGGACACCCTTGCGGAAGAAGATCATGGCACCACGGGGACCGCGGAGAGACTTGTGGGTGGTAGTGGTGACAATATCGGCATACTCGAAGGGAGAGGGGATGACGCCAGCGGCGATCAGACCGGAGATGTGGGCCATGTCGACAACAAGGTAGGCACCGACCTTGTCAGCGATTTGGCGCATGCGCTTGTAGTCAATCAGACGGCAGTAGGCGGAGGTACCGGCAACCAAGATCTTGGGGCGGTACAACTCAGCGTTCTCCTCAAGACGATCATAGTCAATGATTCCGGTCTCGAGGTTCACACGGTAGGGGAGGGTCTCGAAGTAAGTGGAGACAGCAGAGATCTTGCGGGAGGCAGTCTGGTAGCCGTGGGACAAGTGACCACCGTGGGGAAGGTCCAGACCCATCAGACGGTCATGGGGACGCATGAGGGCCTGGTAGACCTGCAGGTTGGCAGGGCTACCACTTAGGCACTGAACATTGACACCCCACTTATCGGAGTCAAGGTTGAAGGCCTTGAGAGCACGCTGCTGGCAGGTGATCTCAATGGCATCAATGTGCTGGTTACCACCATAGTAGCGGGCACCGGGGTAACCCTCAGAGTACTTGTTGGACATAGGAGAGCCCAGAGCGTTGAAGACAGCGTGGGAGGTGAAGTTCTCCGAGGCAATCAGAACGATGGACTCGCGCTGACGCTGGATTTCCTTCTCCTGTGAGACGAGGAAGGTTAGCAAACAAAGATTCTGAATTATTCTGTGGATAGATCTTGACAGCAAGATCAATTCATTGAATAGAGGCTTACCATGATCGCAGCGATCTCAGGATCACTCTCCTTGAGAGTGTTGTGCATTTGCTGTATAAGTATGAGTCAATGATCTCATTGGATCTTTTTCAGATCTTAGTTTGGGGGCATCAGTAAAAAGACATACAGCCTTGTGGGCCTCGGACAAAGCGTAGGACATTGTGGCGGATGTGAATGGTATTTTCCTAGAGGAAGGGAAAATAGGTGAAGAGGTTTGAAGAGAGTAAGGAAGGAAGAAATTATTTTCAAGTTAACTTTGGTGGGGTTTGGGGCGGATCGAAGTTGGCGCCTCAGGCCATCAACCATCTTGGACGACATCGGACTAAACACTTCAAACCGGATGAGGTTTAGGTGGAGAAAACAGTCATAGAAAAGTGGATGCTCGATTCCACTCCTCGTCGCTTTCTCTCTTTCTCCAGAAGCCAAAATCTACAATGACTCAGGACGAAAAGTGTGGATCTAGTGGTTGGCGCAGGTTTAAGACTTGAGGGCTATTTGGACTGTGATCCCGATGCCGAACTTACAGTGGTCTGTCTAGAATACACTATAGGTGAGTGGGAAAACAATGCCAGCTCAAAGAAGCTGAAAAGTGCTCTGAATTGACTCGTATGACAAGGCTCTGGCTCTTGCACTATTTTATCTTCCCCGGGGACTAAATTTTGATCCCCGTTGCAAAAAGAATACACTGGTTCCAAAAGTCCCAGTAAAAAACAAATCACGTCACTCAGTGATATTGGGTATTCATTTCCAGTAACACCATGTAAAACTCTCGAAAGAGATATATGCAAGCCGCAGTACTCCGTAAGATGGGCCAATTCTTTGGTCATAGTTATCTGTCTCATTTTTCTCCAGATTCGGTGGCTCATAGAGCTTGTCCTGCACGACTTCCAAAGTCTGAAATGACAGATTTGAGACGTGCTACACGTTTCTCAAGCTCGGCAATTTCTTTCTGCTGTTCCTTGACGGAGCGGTGGACATCGGGGAGCCCTTCGACTGTTGTGCGAGCCTTTTGAATCCGAATTTTTACGGAGCTGGCTTCTGTGGGTAGGCCTTTGACATTCAGTGGAGGTTGGGAATTAGGATCAAGATTGGAACCTCCTGGTATAGCTTGTGAAGCTGTATGATTATTATTCCCGCCAGTCACATCGGGCCCTTGTTGGCTTTGGGGTTGCGCTTCTGCTGATGTACCTGGCGCGCCAGAGGTATCGCCAGGCGCACTCGTCCCCGATGGATTCTTCTGAGAAAGCAATCGGTGAAGTATGCCATGTAGCGGGGGAATTATCTCAAAAGTCTGGGGTGATGGGAAGGGGACCGTTTGTGGGGTTGCGACATCCTTTGAAGGGCTCGCGGGAGCGACCGAAGACTTGGGCAGCGGCGTAGCTGCGGTTGGAGATAGGGAAACCATTGGCAGATTTCAAGGCAGCATAGAGCTGATGATAAAGGTAAAATTAAGTGGTAAAATTGATTAGGAAAGAGTCGGAACACCAGGTGACGTCGGGACCTGGCAACCAAAAACCAAAAAGCGTCACCGGGAAAGTGCCCCTCCTCCGTCGTGCCACATTTTGCTCTAGTTATTTATCTTCCAATTCTCTTTCTTTCTCTTTTTCCTTCGTCATCCCTTTTAAAGGTAAGAAACATTTATTCTACATTTGAATTGGGTATTTTACTTGCTTGGTTCAGCGTTGATAAGTGTTCAGGACTACGATCAAGATATACCATACCCACACCATGGCTACGGTCGACCAAAAAGTTGCTCTGAGTATGTGATTGGCTTTCCACCAGGTCCTCAGTTTCCATTCTAATGTGATTCTCTCCTACAGTCGTCATTGACGGTTGGGGTATTGCTGGTCCTAACTCCCCTCCCGAGGGCGATGCCATCGCTGCCGCCGAGACCCCATACATGTCTGGATTTGCCGAGGCCAACTCCAAGACCGCACAGGGATACGCCACTCTGGAGGCTTCTTCCCTAGCTGTCGGTCTTCCCGAGGGCCTCATGGGCAACAGTGAGGTTGGTCACTTGAACATCGGTGCTGGACGTGTGGTCTGGCAGGACAGTGTTCGCATCGACCAATCTCTCAAGAAGGGCGAGCTGAACAAGGTCGAGAACATTGTCAAGAGCTTCACTCGCGCCAAGGAGGGTAACGGCCGTCTGCACCTGTGCGGTCTGGTCTCTGACGGTGGTGTCCACTCCAACATTACCCACCTGTTCGGCTTGCTCGATGTCGCCAAGGAGATGCAGATCCCCCAGGTCTTCATCCACTTCTTCGGTGATGGCCGTGATACCGACCCCAAGAGCTCGGTCATTTACATGGAGCAGCTGCTTGCCAAGACCAAGGAGACTGGTCTTGGTGACATTGCCACCGTTGTTGGCCGTTACTACATCATGGACCGCGACAAGCGCTGGGAGCGTGTCGAGGTCGGTCTGGCTGGTATGGTCACCGGCGAGGGCGAGGACAGCTCTGACCCACTTGCCACCATTAAGGAGCGTTACGCCAAGGGCGAGAACGACGAGTTCCTCAAGCCTATTATTGTTGGTGGCAAGGAGCGCCGTGTGCAGGGTATGTTTGCACTATACAGATGAAGATTTGAATTACAGCTAACTTCTGACAGATGATGATACCCTCTTCTTCTTCAACTACCGCTCTGACCGTGTTCGTGAGATCACCCAGTTGCTGGGTGACCAGGACCGCTCCCCGCGTCCCGACTTTGCCTACCCCAAGAACATTGAAATTACCACCATGACCCAGTACAAGGGCGATTACAATTTCCCCGTTGCCTTCTCTCCCCAAAAGATGGGCAACGTTCTGGCCGAGTGGCTGGGTAAGAAGAACCTCAAGCAATGCCACGTTGCTGAGACCGAGAAATACGCTCACGTTACTTTCTTCTTCAACGGTGGTGTGGAGAAGGACTTCCCCGGTGAGGTCCGCGACATGATCCCCTCGCCCCGTGTGGCCACCTACGATCTTGACCCCAAGATGAGCGCCGCAGAGGTCGGTGTTAAGATGGCCGAGCGCATTGGCGAGAACAACTTCGACTTTGTCATGAACAACTTTGCCCCTCCTGACATGGTTGGCCACACTGGTGTGTACGAGGCTGCCATCCAGGGTGTTACCGCCACCGACAAGGCCATTGGTGCCGTCTACGAGGCTTGCAAGAAGAACAACTACGCTCTTTTCATTACCGCTGATCACGGGTAAGTTTATAAACAAGGTCTCATCAATCAAAATGTTTCTCTAGCTAACATATCCATAGTAACGCCGAGGAGATGCTCAATGAGAAGGGCACCCCCAAGACTTCCCACACTCTCAATCACGTTCCCTTCGTGCTGGCCAATGCCCCAGAGGGCTGGAGCCTCCAGAAGGAGGGTGGTGTTCTGGGTGATGTCGCCCCTACAATCCTTGCCGCTATGGGCATTGAGCAGCCCGAGGAGATGACCGGCAAGAGCTTGCTGATCAAGGCATAGATAGACTGCTTTGCACATATAAATCTAGGCATGAAAACTAATCAATGAACGAACAATACACTTTTATGATATAAATACATGCCATGTCCCAGCCTTGGAGATTTCAACCTTGAAATTTGACGGTATAGATTGTTACCTGGGCACTGACCCTAATAAGAGCGATGGTAAACTTGTGGTTTGAAGTTTTTAGAGCGTAGCAGTAAATTTTGTGACAAAAAATTTCATTGGGTATAATATTTTCTAAAGTCACTCTAGACACATAATCCAAATGCTATTCGATCGATACACCAGGTGTATCTGCCTGTATTGAATGCTTTATCAAGGAATCATTCCTCATTTGACGAGGCTCCAACCCCATTCAAATAGCAAAAAGCAGCATGACCTCAAGATCGTTCCGGCGTATGCGGTATCAATCGAGTCATATCATGATCAATGTGTCCACTTACTACCAAGGCCAAGCTTGGATGACAATATTGTTTCTGCGTGGCTCAAATCAAGTTCATGCCGACGCAGCAGCTTGCTGTGCCTGGCCTTGCAATTGTACGACCTCGGCGCGCTTCTTCTCACCCTGCTCTTGCTTCTCGGTGATATCTCCTTCGATTCGCTTGCTGTATAGCATAAGTCAGTAAATATTACGCCTATATCACACGTATAAGATACGAACATCTCTTTCTCGATGAATTCCAATCGGCCGTTGACAGCCATGACGGCCTCGGTCTTGTCCTGCTTTAGCAGCACAGGTCCGACAAGTTTGTAGATGTTGGATTCGTCATCTAGTTGGGCGAATTCACTTTGTACGCCCAGGTTCTCCTGTTGCTGTGACTCAAGCTTCTGGCGAGCATCAACTAGACCCTCAAGCTCTAGGGTAATGAAACAATTAGATCTCATGGTCTGCGTAAAACATATTGTTCATAGGATGAACATACCAGTCTGGAGCTGCTGGAACTCGTCCGAAAGCGCCTGAAGCTGTTTTTGAGCGTCCATGGCTTGTCGCGGGGGAAGTGAAAGAGGGAAAACCACTCGACTTCTGCCCGCCCGTCAACACCGCACATGAATCTACCTCCCTTCCTCCCCCTCCAATTCCACGTACATCCCAGCTCTGCCAATAAACACTGTGTTCTGGGTTCTCAATTTTTATTTCTATAATCTTGACATCTTCTTCTAACTCAATCATCGCCTGTTCCTTCGAGCCGCTGCCTAGGAGGCCCACGACACACCCCGCTTTACCACCTCCGCGCTCGGCTTGCCACTTCCCCGACACGGTAGCTCTCCGATTGCCAGTATGAGTAACACGGATTTCTTAGGAAGGGCGATTGATACCGTCAAGAAAGCAATCGAGAATGACAATGAGGGCGAATATGAGAAGGCTTATCAGCTGTACTACTCCTCACTGGAGCTGTTCATGCTCGCTCTGAAGTGGGAGAAAAACCCTCGCTCCAAGGAGATGATTCGCGCCAAAACAGGAGAGTATATGGATCGCGCAGAGAAGTTGAAGAATCATTTGGCTTCGTCGGACGATAAGAAAAAACCAAGTGCCGTAGGCGCGAATGGCAAGGTCGCGCAAGGAAGCGGGAAAGGGTACGTTTGAAGACTCTACGGCCTGTTTACATATCGAGCTATTACAACGTGGAATCAAGCTTCATTCGTTCAAGCAAGAGATGTTCTTTTCTTGGATTTCCCGCGCTAACAAATGACATCTCCCAAACAGAAAAGAAGACGATGATAATGGCGAAGACGCGGATTCGAAAAAGCTCCGGTCCGCACTCCAGGGTGCTATCTTGTCCGACAAGCCGAATGTCAAGTGGGAGGATGTTGCTGGCTTGGAGAATGCAAAGGAAGCTCTAAAAGAGGCTGTCATCCTTCCTATCAAGTTCCCACATTTGTTTACAGGCAAACGGCAACCTTGGAAGGGAATCTTGCTCTATGGGCCACCCGGTACCGGAAAGTCTTATCTTGCCAAAGCCGTTGCTACTGAGGCGAACAGTACTTTCTTCAGTGTCAGCAGTAGTGATCTGGTTTCTAAATGGATGGGTGAAAGTGAAAGGTAGGAAAATATTCCAGGCTCTAGGCTACCGGGTTTTTCTTGGACGTATTACTCACGAATCTCTAGACTTGTGAAGCAGCTCTTCACTATGGCTCGTGAAAACAAGCCAGCGATCATCTTCATTGATGAGGTCGATGCCCTCTGTGGACCTCGTGGTGAAGGTGAGTCTGAGGCATCTCGGCGTATCAAGACCGAGCTCCTCGTTCAGATGGACGGTGTTGGAAACGATTCAAAGGGCGTCCTGATCCTGGGAGCAACCAATATTCCTTGGCAGCTGGATGCTGCTATTCGTCGTCGATTCCAACGAAGAGTCCACATCAGTCTGCCGGATTTCAATGCACGGATGAAGATGTTCATGCTGGCTGTGGGCTCCACGCCGTGCCATATGACCCAGACGGACTACAAGACTTTGGCTGAGATGAGCAATGGCTACTCTGGTAGTGATATAAGCATTGCCGTGCAGGATGCACTGATGCAGCCTATCCGCAAGATCCAAACAGCAACACATTATAAGAAGGTTCGCAAGCGCATTCCCAACTGGTCAGAAAAACTAGCTCACTCACTCTGTCTCATTAGGTTAATGATGAAGGTGTTGAGAAATTCACACCTTGCTCGCCTGGCGATGCTGGAGCAACGGAGATGACCTGGCTTGACATCGAAGCAGATCAACTCCTTGAGCCCCCACTTGTCCTCAAAGACTTCATTAAAGCTGTTCGTAACTCTCGGTCTACTGTCAGCCAAGAAGATCTCACAAGGAACTCGGAATGGACAAAAGAGTTTGGTAGCGAGGGAGCATAAATCTGGTTTTTCACTATTCCATCTTGATGGGCTGGAGTGGTCATGAATAGACGGCTGCTACTCCTGTTATGTTCAATTCCAAGATCTTCACTTGGCTTTTGGCACATCAAATCAGTTATAGTCGCTTTGGGTGAGTATTCAAGGTGTTCTGAAAGCGTTTGGCTCTCATTTTGTTTGTATTTGGTCCTTTTATCTCGTGCACCTTGGTAACGGCGTGTTCAAACAATAATCGTGCAAGTACTCATGTAATTCCCATTGCGATATTTGTCTTGTCTAAATAGTGACATTCACTTATCTCTTTATGGCTCTGGGTTCTTTCACTTATCATAATCGCTTTGAAGTGAACAATACTGTAGTTTGGATTATCTATGGGCCCGGATTAACTATTAGCCGGTATATACTTCAAAATTTTGTGGATACTCATGTCCTGAGCCCGATAGTTTGTTAATCCGTCACCACCAACACCGAATACAAATACGAGATCACGCCGAGCTGTGCCCCCAGGTATGCAACAAATTTTTTGTTGCGTAAATAACGATCTAGTGCGATTCGAAGTAGGTCGTTTTTTCTATTTTTTGTTTTTTCTTCAGCGATTTAACCCTGGAATTATTATTCAATTCTTACATGTACTCAATCAGCTCTACAAAGATGTGGTTAAGAATGCATTTGATACCGAGCAAGAATACCTAATAGTCAAACATCGGCTTATCTCCAGAATCCCATGCCCCTTCTTCCTCTGAACTCTCCTCTTGCTCCGAGTCCATCTCGTGTTTCTTGACAGAGTCAATCATCGCACTGTACACCTCCCGCGCTGATACCAGACCCTCTTCCATGTCGTCATGGTCGGGGGTCTGCCCCTCAAAGGTTGTATCCTTGATCAACTCAGGGGGAATTTCACTGCCGGAGATATTTCGGGCGAGAGTACAGAGCATCGAGCGCCGTAGGTACGGACCAGGCGTTGGCCAGAACCTTTTGCTCGTCTCTACCCTTTCGGTAAATGATGCGAAGGCTTTATCCTTCTCTCCCTGGCTAGCAGAGGACACCTCCTTCTGCTGCTTGTGGTATAGGTACGTGACGATGAACCGGAAGTACATGTACCTCTTGGCTGGTCTAGCGCCGCCATGAAAGACCAGCTCTCTCCCGTCAAGATCGTCCCACTTCAGGACCCCGCTGGGGTGCTCAATAGCGCAATTATTGCGGGCAGATTCATCCGCGAGGACACATCTCCACCGCGAAGGATTCCCGACCTCATTGTCTTCTAGGATAGGAACAAAAACAATCTTGCCGGTGTCTAAGGCACGTTCAACACTGTTGTGGAGTAGTAGAGAATTCGAAGGATCCTCCAATACAAGCTCCTCAACCCCAAATAGGTGCGCCACCTCATCAGTAGAGAGGCTCTTCGGCACTAAATGTGCCGCTTTGATCGCTTTGGTGGCCCACCGGCCGGTTAAATGGCACCAACCCCCCTCAGGAATAGCATAGTACTTGAGGACCAACTTCTTGAAGGCAGACTGATTAAAATTGGTGAGTCGAAGTTGCTTCCCTGCAGTGGCCATAACACGGGCGATGATGCTGCTAGAATAGGCTCTTTCGAGGATCTCTGTTCTCAGCTCCCCAATCCGTCTCCGCTTAAATGGACCATGGTCTTCAAGGTCGTCTTGGATACACTTCCGCTGTCGAGAGAGAACCTTCATCTCCTCACGGACTACATGCATCCTCTCCAAGAATGGATTGACAGCTTCGATAAACTCCTTCTTCGATAGTAGTTGAGAATCGAGTGCCTCAGTTAGGCCCTTGTGTACGGACTTGATGTACTCGATGTTGTTGCGATACTGGAGATCCTTACCCTCCAAAAACTCAGCCACTGAGGAGGACACAGACATAGCCGTATCAGGGGTCTGGCTCAGGGATTCACGCTGGCTTCTGGACATCCGCTCCAAAAATGGCCAAGGGACTTGTAGTAGCATATTGAGAGTGTAAACGGTTCTTGAGGTAGCCTCGTGCAAGGCTGAAGTGGTAAGTATCTAGGTAGCACCTATGTTACTATATCGGGACATACATCATCATTACACTGACATATAACGTTGTTACTTCTTGGCAGTGGCAGCCTCAGGGTCCTCTGTTTTCCCTCATGGGGTAGAGTATTCATCGGTAACCAAAAAATCATCAGAACTCAAGATTTCAAATATTATATTTATAATAGCAAGGAAGCAAATTTCACTATTTAACACGCGTAGGACACTTAGTATGTATGCCATTGAGTTTCACATCCAGAACACGTAACAACACGCCAAATAAGTAGGGTTCCTCCGCTGCAAAAATATATATTCCACACCAAACGTCCAAGATTCAATACCCTCTCTTCTCTACCCGCAGCCAACAAGGGCTATCAAGCAATGAAGAAAGAATAAGAGTGATAAATCACAGTTTTGGTGAAAAAATTACGTGACCACCCACGAAGGCGGCCAGGTAGGAATATAACTGATAGCTTTCAGTCAGCAATAGTAACCTCAGATTTCTCCTCACTGGTGTACCAAAGACCCATGCATATGAATGTATGAAGAAGAAAGAAAGAAAGAAAGAGGAATGAAAGCGGGAAAATCTCTGCACTTAAAGGTCCACGGGACACAGCGTAGAGACCAGTGCGGTAATGATCACCTGATCGTAGATGGCACCGGCGACATCGTGGACGACATAATGATGATAGAGCATTGTTTTTCTTTCAAGGCGCATAGAATAGAGCTGGAGTTGCTTACAGATCTGCCTAGTCGTACCTAGATACCCTAACTCAGATTTGAGGAACATCTATATCTACAAGGTTAGGTATGATCACTATTATAGACTCGGTAGCTACCTAGATACCCAAGTGTCTTACATTACTACAGGACTACATAAATCCAATTCAAATAAATAATCAATTTCTGGGGAATCTCTAGAAGGGCTCACGCTGGGACATGAAAAAAGAACAAACACAATCATCAATATCGAGAGGCAACTTAGATCAGCACTAGAGATCTACAGCCCAAGAAGACTCTTATTTGAGGCTTCTCGACGCTTAAGCATCTCAGATTTAGCTCGCTTCAGCCCCTCGCCTATCTTCCTGGTCCGTTGCCAGTCCTGACACATCCGTTTCATGCGGACAGTAGCCATGACGAGGGAGATTGCAGAACGGAATTTGTGGCGAGGTGATCCTGTGGAAGTGCGGTCTTGGGCGTCTACTCCCATTTCGTTAATCATACGAAGGTCGGCTGAGTTGCTGTGGGTTGAATCAAGTTAATTAATGTTCTTTTTTTGTATATGAGAGTAGAAAGGGGTTTACGAACCATGCTATGCGGACTCGTTCACCAAGTTCCATTAGGCCCTTACTCCAGGCTAGGTCACGACGGAACTTCTGTTCTCGTTGTAAGCGGGCTCGGAGCCAAATTATTTCTTTGCCAAGGCCTCGCATCTCCTTTTCGTGTCTTGTCGTCGATTTGCCCAGGGAGACTTGTTGTATTGCTTCGTCGTAACGCTGCTGCAATACTTCTAGTTCTTTGTTTGCTGTTTCGACTTTTCGTACGCAGTAAGCCCGCTCTTCGCGGATCCGACGAACCTGGACCTTGAGCTCGTTCAAACGCGTGTCTCGCTCTGAGACCTTGAGTGCGAGAGACTCGGCTTCAAGCGTCGAAGACTTGAGGAGCTCATGCAGGTCTTTCTGATCTTCTTCTCTCAAAGCAGCACGCTCCAAATCACGATTCTTGGACCGGACTTCCTTGAGAGACCGGTGTGTATCTGAAAGCTGCTTTCGTAGATTTCGAATCTCCTCATAGGTCTTTTCATAGGGCGAGTTGTGGACTGAGTTGGAGTTGAATTTTGTGATGTGTGCCTCATGCAGATCCTTTTCAAGTTCAACGATTTGGGACTTGAGAGTTCGTATCCCCGCCTTTTGCTCATTTTCTCTCAGCAGGAAGTTCTTCTCCCGCTTTCGAGCTTCCTCTAGGCTCTGCCGAAGGGCGGATAGGTCTCTGTGTCCAAGCGACAGCTCATTTTCCGGGCGTTGTTGTTGTTGGAGAACCTCCAGCTCAAGCTGAGCCTGGAGCTCATCGCGCTCAATTTCCACCTCAGTTGCCGACCTTCGCAGGTCGTGCAATTCAACGTGGGCCTGAGCAAGCTCCTCTCGTATCGTGTTCCTCTCGGCAACTACCTTTTGCAGTTGGCCTATGTTGTCAGATGATCGTTTCTGTTGCTGACCTTTGCCGTATTCTTGCTCATCTGCCAGGCTCTGTTGGAGGTCTTCAATCCTAGACTTCGCCCCGGCAAGCTCGCTTTGCAGGTCTCCCACTTCATCAGTGAGGACTTGTTGTCGATCCTGCAAAAGCTCTTTCTCGATTTCTTGGTGCTTGAGGTCATCGAGAGCTGCTTGTAGGCGGGAGGAGACATTGTCATGTTCCTGCTGAGCTGCGTCTCGTTCTCGTCTGGCGGAGTCAAGATCTCCGCCTAATTTGCCAGAGTTGCTCTTGAAGTCTTGCTGAAGTCTGTTGATTCTGGACTCCGCCCTAGCAAACTCGTTTTGTAAGTCTCTCAATTTATCATTCAGAGTGTGTTCTTGATCTTGAAGACGCTTGTTCTCGGATGCTTGGCGGTTGAGGTCTTCCAGAGCTGATGTCAGGCGAAGGGAGATCTTGTCATGCTCCTTCTGATGGAATTCCTTATCCCGCTGAAGTAAGTCCCGTTCCCGCCTTACTTTTTCAAGCTCTTCGCCTAATTGCCCAGAGTTGCTCTTCATGTGTAGCTGGAGTTCCTCGATTCTAGACTGCGCTCGGGCAAGTTCGACTTGCAGGCCGCCTGACTCGTCTGTGAGAGCTTGATGTCGATTCTGCAGAAGCTCCTTTTCGTCTGCTTGGCGCTGGAGGTCATCGAGAGCTACATTCAAGCGGCTGGAGATCCTTTCTTGTTCTTGTTGGGCTAAGTCTCGTTCTCGCCGTGCAGAGTCAAGATCCCTGCTTAACATCCCGGCGTCACTCTTCAGGTCCTGTTGATACTTTTCATTTGCTTTCAGCTTCTCCAGTTGTTCATCACGTTCATCGATGGCTCGTTCCTTCTCCCTGATTGTAGCTTCCAAGTCCTGGATGTCATCTCTGAGCTTCTCTAACTCATGAGACCTGCCATTCGCGACCAGCCGCACTTCATCTCGGAGTTCATTGACCTCAATCTCCTTTGAATCGAGGTCCTCCCGCAAGCTGTCTATTTCACGCTGCATATCTTCGTCGGATTCTTTTCGTGAGGATTGCTGTCTCAATTCCTCGAGCTCCTCGTCGCGTACGTCGATGGCCCGATCCTTTGCCCTCAACTCAGCTTCCAGGTCCTCCACCTCATCGCGGAGCTTTTCCAACTCCTGAGACTTGTCGTTCTTGGCCTGTCTCAGTTCTTCTCGTAGATCTCTGAGTTCGTTGTCCCTTGTGTCGATTTCACTTTGCATGAGATCCATCTCACGCTGAACTTCTTCGTCAGTTTGTTTTCGTCGAGATCGTTCTCTCATGTCCGCTAGTTGTTGACGGTAGTCCTCCAACTCGCGCTCTGCTAGTATTACACCTTTTTTGTAGCGGGCCACCTCGCGCTGCAATGTCACTTTTGTAACTTTGAGCTCTGTATTTTCTTTCATGGCCAGACTGTTTATTTCCGGACCAGCCTTGGAAAGCTGCTCCTCGAAAAAATGGCATTTGAGTTTCAAGTTCCAGTTGTCTTTGTCAAGCCGGTCAATGATCTGCAGAAGTTAGTGAATGCCAGTCGAGTGAAGTATTGAGATGCTCACTTTTTCTTGCTCCTTCAAAGTCGGATTTCCATCCCCAAGCATTCCTCCCCCATTTCGTCCCATGAGGCCCCCGGGGAGAGGCGAGCTTGGCGCACTGCTGCTCATAACCTGAGGTTGTGGGGTTTGATGTTCGGTAGTACCATCTTCCTCGTAGATATCCGACATGTTTTGAGTCAGCCCAGGGGTGGCACCGCCTCGACTGTTTTCTCGATAACCCGGCGTCTTCGGACCGTCACCTCCCCGCGTGGACATATTCTTGAGAAAGTTGTTTTTAGTCGCGCTTTTCATGAGTGGCGTGAACTCTCCTTTCCCCATTGTCGCGGGGAGGTTTCTCAAAGCGCTTCTGCTGGACTTGGAAGTCATGTTGGCACGTGGAGTGCCGACTTTGGAGCCATCAGAGACGCGTTTGCGCGGACCAAATCCCCTAATCACGTCGTTGTCCTTGGTTGGAGTATGGAATGAGTTTTCTACCGAGTCAAGAGCCGATAGGTGTGTTCGTCCAACACTGCGATAGCCATTGGTCATGTAAGTCGCGTTGCCATCGAAATCGGTTCGCGGTGTGTAGGCCATTTTGGCGGAAAATCCAAGATAATAAGACGCGACGGGAGCGTTCAACACGCAAGCCCGGCCATAAAAAAACCAAATCAAAACTAGGTCGTTTTTACACGTAAATAGTGCGTGTGTTGGTTGTTACGGGCAAAGATGAATTGACTGTTGATGTCGAGCAAATGCGGCTTAGCGTTGTATGTGGGGCTATTATTCCGCCGCCTTTCTTTTTTCTTAGGAATGCTGTGAGGTCATTCATCTTTGCGCAAAGACTCAGATCATGGCGACTGAGGAGGATATTGCGTGGTTTAAGTCTACTTTCCATGACATTCCAAAGCCCGAGCTCCCCGACGACTCTGTCGAGTATTTCATCTATTATCTGCCCTCCCCGCTACCCGCTGTTATTGATGCAGCATCCGAGAGTCGAGCCAAGCTATCAGAAGTTCAGCGAACTGCTGCGGAGATAAGTAAAGATCTGTTGAAGGGTTACATCTGGCAGCGTGATGGCTTCAAGCTGGAAATATCCAAGGATGATGGTACGATCACTGGCACATGCGATGCTACGGCTCCATACTGATCGCAAGTTTAGGAATTGCCTCTCTCCACGGCCGTACAAACTACGGCGACTCAATTGAGGACGAATGGGTCATCGTTTACATCCTGCGCGAATTGACAAAACGACACAAGGACATCTGGGTCCAGGTGAAGGACACTGATGGAGAGTTTCTGCTCATCGAGGCCGCAGGCGCTCTCCCCGCATGGCTAGAGCCAGAGGTCGCAGATAACAGGGTGAGATCAAAACTGAAACAATTGTATGGAGACTTTCCGTAATAACATTATTGTTCTCACAGGTTTGGATCAACCAGGGTGACCTCAAGATCATCAAGCCTAGGCAAGACAACGGAAAGAAAACCAAGAAAATCAAGAGAGTTACCGAGAAGCTTTCCCTGAGCGATGCGCACAAGATTATTCAAGACGAGCCGACTATCTTCTTTCACTCCACCATGATCCAAGAAGAGGCCTTCTACCGACTACGAAACTACCCCAAGCAAATATCCGAAAACCTTCACTCCGCGATCGTGACCATTCCCCGCAAAGTCGCATTCCTCCTTCGTCAGAAGCCCGCATACATCTCACCCGCCGTCGAAGCGCTCTACATTCGCGACCCGATCGCCTTGCGACCTCTCAAGGCAAAGGATGCGTCCAAACTTATTTTCAAACCAGACGACATGGTCACTGTCAGTGTCCGGTTTACACGAGTAGGCTATGCGCAATTAAAGAGTCAGGATTTCCCTGCGCCAACCACCTGGACAGGCAAGGTGCCTATACCCGATGGTTCGCCAGCTTACAACCGTGCGGAAACTGGGATGAAACTCGCATGTGGATTTGAAATGCTTCTACACGACCCTCAACACCAAGACAAGCCATCGGTGCGAGAAATGAAATTACTCTTGGAAGACGTAGATACTGGGGATGAAGAGTTACCTACAGATACAGAGATCGAAAAGTGGGATATGCGCGAAGACGATGAAAAGTGGCTGGATATCAGCTTTGAAGACCTTGATCGGGAGCTCAAGGGAAAGGGCAAGGGCACAGAGGGAGAGGCTGACGGAGACTTCGGCGATATGAGTGCCCAAGAAAACCTACAACGGATTGTGGCGCGCTTTGAAGAATTCTTGAATGATACCTCGGCCGGCCCAGAAGGTGCCAACTTCATGGACGACGACTTCGACACGGACTCTGACGTTAGCATGGACGACGAAGAGTCCAGTAGTGATGGAGAGGATAAGGACGGGTCATTTGACGAGGAAGAATTTACTCGGATGATGAAAGAGATGATGGGAATGCCCGGATTTGAACAAGAATCGAACGAGCTGGTCGCGTCCATGCTCGATCGGATCAAGGAGGTTGGGGACGAGGATGGGGAAGACGAAGATGAGGAAGACGACACGGAACAGATCCAGGAGCTATCGCGCCAAATGGGAGCCGAGCTTCAAGGAACTGGAGTACTGGATCTGAATCAGAAGTCGCAATCAGGAAAGGGTAAAAAGGGTAAGAAGGGTAAAAATGGCAAAGGGGGCGAGGTAGGTGAAGGCGAGGATGGAAATGATAATATCAACCTCGCCAAGAATCTACTGGAGGCTCTTCAAGGACAGGCAGGTACAGCGGGACCGGCTGGTAGTATGCTCTCTATGATGAACCTACCGATGCCCAAACACGACCAGTGAAGACGCATAGTGGGTCCAATGCTTGGCAATTGGGCTCGGCTACTTTGGCTGGAAATGAGAAATGAGAAATGAAAACTCTCGCACGAGATCCTTGTCGGTCAAATGGAAATTACTCAATATGACTACAAACGCCTAGTAGATCCGATGTCGGGTAGTACAGCGGCAGAGGGCAATAACATATGACAACGCCTTAATGTGGACTGTGCTCTCGTCAATAGAGCGGAAATAAATGAAACGCTTTTTTTTTTTTTTTTTTTTTTTCGCGAAAGTTACTCTGAATAAAACAAAATCGATCGATCTAGTTCGAGTAGAAAAGACATGTACCGATTAACTATGATATCTGCACGGGATGCCCAAGTAGGGAACCTTTCAAGTACAAAATGGAATTTTCATTCTCTGTATAGAGTCTTTTTATATTCCTAGGTATACATTTTCATATTTTCATATTTTCATATTTTCATATTTTTATATTTTTATATTTAATGTTTTATATTTTTACCTATAGATCCCCACTTGGACAGGAAATGGTCCCTAGAATTAGTAGAAATTAATAATATAAGATTTAGGCAATTGATCACCTGCTCTATCGACGGTGAACTATTACAGTTCCAAGGTTGATGCCGTTACTAATGAAGGTGGAGTACGGAGTAGGGCATCGAACCCTCGTGGACACCCCATACGTGCTCTAAGCATTACGTTATCGATTAAACCGCGGGATCCCCCCGTTAGCTCTCTTTAGTGCTAAGAGACAACGCTTGGGTATTTCTATCCACTTTAGTACTCGATTAGGAAGCTCGAATGACAAGGTAATTACCTACTATGATTATGGGGGAGTGGGTATTGAAGTGAGGGACTTCTTCAGCGGGCCAGTGCGGAAGAGCGATGTCCCACTTCATGAAGCAGTAATAGTAATGGATGGTATCGTATTTGCCGAGTTCGACGCCACCGAGGTGAGTGGAGTAGAAACTACATGTACAAAGTAATATATATATATTCAAAGTATATACATCATAGAGGCTATGAGAAATAAGAGGTAACAAGTAAGATGAGAGATAACCAAAGGAAATAGCAAGTCAATGACGAAACCGGGAGATAACTAAATGAACAGTAAGGTAGTAAGGTAGTAAGGTAGTAAGGTAGTAAGGTAGTAAGGTAGGAAGGTAGTAGGTTTCATTACATATACATAATAATCTACAATGCCAATCGGAGCTCATAAATTACTCTCCGTAATTAGTGAAACAACTACCGGTACCTGGAAATATTAAAAGCAGATTCTTCGAATAAGATTGAACAAATCGGAATGTCAGGGAAAGTAACCATTTGAGACATTCTATATGATTAAGTAATCATATACTCCCGCGTGTATTCGACGTACAGAGTAATGCCAGGTGGGACGGCTTTCCTATTTCAGGTGCCGCCGCTTTTATGAGGGCGCTCAGGCTCAGTGAGTAAACTTCAGTCTCAGCTCAGCTCATGATAATTACGTGATAGATCAGTGATGTCCAATAAGCACTTCAGTGAGCGCCTGTGGATCTTCCATATGCTTTGTACGCTTTCAGATCGTAAAGGGCAAAAGGCATGAGCAAGCTATACTCTCCTTGACCGATGTCTAGTATGCCAAAGATTTTGATGATGTTGTCGCTCCTTCGGTCGGCTGATAATATCTTTTTCATGGTTTCGTGTCCCATTTGCTCTTGGTCAACTTTATAGTCTTTCCGAGCTCCTCTAACACCGAGCTGCGAACAAAGGTTCTCAAAAGTCGCTTGGTAAATCTAGCCTAGCTTCACCATCTCCTCTAGCGCTTAGATCCGCTTTTAGATATCATCGTTTTTTTCCCTCCGAGGAATTTCTTAGTTGCGCACGATCTTGGTAGCTAGTCACAAGTTTGGTACCCTTTGGCACCGCGGTGAATTTGAATCGCTTAGTGGGTCGGTCAGCTGGGCGCTGCTTCGCTAGCTGCTGCGATAATCTGATAGCAGATGTGGAGCGACTAGGAAAGAGTTAATTCAATTAGACTGTAGGAAATGGATTTTCGATAAGACGTACGGGGTCATAGGAGTGAAGCTCGATCGCGATCTGGCAAAGTACTCCACATCCCATGAAAGAGTATATTAGATCGCGGGTCTTCCGGGCAATCAACATGATTTGCTCAATCAACATCTTGCTTTCCGATTCTGGCAAGCACAACGTGCTTTATGATCCGTCATCTCATGATGTTACCCTCATTGACTTCGAGGCTATCCACCCCTGCGGTGAGGATGTGCCCTCTTATTTCGAGGATAGAGCAATCTTCCTGGACATGACAAGGACAACGCACTACGACAGTGGTTAGATTTCTCCTTTTACTAGGTTTTCTCCCAATCAGATGAATTCGCTGCTGTGTTTTCTTCAATAGTCATGGAGATCACGTGATCTGAATACATTATCCGTAATCGATAAGCTTATCCTTATTAGGAATCAATCAATAACTCTATTAACCTAATGCATAAATAGTGGCATTTGGCTATGAAGGCGTTGCATTTCCAACGGAGGAAATGCGAGTCATCCCAACGCCAGCAGTGCCCAGCACACAGAAGCCAGGTCAAAAAAGCCATGTCACGTGCCGTTTGAAAAATGTCCCACCGCCTTTAGGCAGAAAAGGAAATCAAAACTCACTGTCACCTGATACCCAGTGAACAGATCAGTGTGCTTATATAATGCTCAAGGGCGTGCTCAGTTCTACCCAGTGAGCAAAAGCAGCGATGGGGTGAGCACTAATACGGAAGGGGAACGCTAAGAGTTGACAGAGGAAATCCGATACGTAGGTAGATCAGGATGAAGGAAGTAAGAGGATGAGTAGGATTTGCCTAGGTAGGATTTAGGATTTAGGATTAATATAAACTAGAAAGAAGTACAAAGACGTGTTCCATGTAAGCTGGATAGATCAAATATTACAGTATTACTCCGTACTACCAGTATTAAAATGCCGTTTGCAGCCATGGATTATTCCAAATCAAGTCTCCGGTTATTATTAAAAGAAAAAAAGCAAATATTGAGAATGAAAGGGGAGCTATGTGCTTCACTCATCTGTTATTCCAAGGGTGGGGGAATATGCTAGATCTCCTGCAGCTAGACCGATGAGGAAATACAAACGTTGGAAATAAATATAAAATAAGGCAAAATAAATTAAGATAAAATAAAATAAAACGTAAGAGTGGAGAACTTGGTTCTTTCCTTCGACTGAGCTTCTATTCGTTCCATCAAAACAGTCCCGGTCGCAGGCCGAGAGGGTAAATAATATTAGGGCCGTGGCAAAAGGAACTATCCCTTCCATTTTCCCTTCTATTTTCCCTTCCATTTCAACCCAACACTTTATCTCCCCTGTTTCCCCCCCCCCCCCCCCCTTCTCTCCCTTTAATAACGCCATTCTCTCCCTTACCTTTTACTCTTCTCTTTCTCAAACTTGAATTTGGTGGATCCCGCATATCATGCCAATCACGGCATGCACCGCCGTCATGGTCAACGTCTAAACTGATCAACGTGATACAACTTTCTACAACATGGATTTCATTGTAAGTTCCTGTCAACTTCGACATCATAACGTCGACTGACACTGCATTCAGCTCTCCCTTACCCACTTCTGCGAGGTGCATGGTCCTACTTCCATCATCTGCTCGCAAGTTCTACCATTCTCTTGTTCGCAATGCCACCCGGATGACCATTCCAACGACTCAACTCCGGCTCACTCTCCACGTAACTCTTCTCCCAAATCTTCTCCCAAATCTTCTCCTTCTCAGGAACCCAAGTCACCCAAGATCGAAGACCATCCCTACTTCTTGCGCCAACAGTCGAATTCCCCCGATCAATCCAGTCGCGCGGGTACTGATGGAGATACTTGCGCAAGCTGCAGTCTCTCGCTCCCGGAAGGAGTGAGCAAGCAGCTTCCAGTCGGAGCCCCCGGCAGTCGCGACGCCAAAGGAAAAACCACCAGCCCGGTGCTACGATCGCGCGAGGTTGTCTACTCTTGCGGTACTAGCCACACTGATTCTGAAGATATCTCAGACTCGCATGCGCATGCCTCACCACCTGATTCTCTACGCTCCTCGGTTTCCATTGCGTCGGATGCCTCATGTCACACCCATATTTTCACCTATCTCTCCCTTCGCGGTCCACCCAATCCCGCTGACTACGCCATTTTGCGCCGATCTTCAATTCGCACTCTGAGCTGTGAGCTCTTGCCTCGTGGACTTTCCTCGGGTCCCCTTTGCTTTGGCGATGCCGTCGCGGGTTACACCATCGCCTACGTCTTTCGTCTTCCAGACCCGGTGGCACGCGGCAAACGCCGTGCCTACGCCTTTGTAGCACTTGCCGGAAAGGATGCCGGAAGGGCGTTCCGAGCATGCCCAATCATCTGGCGCGCATTTGGCCGCATCGCATCAAGCATGACCAGTGCTGCCGAACGCTTCCAAGAAGAAGAAAAGCGTCGCGAGGAAGCCATCAACCCTACTAGCAAGTCCGGCCGCCAGTTTACCCCGGTCTCATCTTTCCTCACTGGCCGTGCTATGGACCCAGCTGGACAAGCCCGTCGTATGGGACCAATCCGTGCGCGCAACCTAGCTCAGATCGTCGGAAACGAGTACATCTTTACAGAATTGCATGCAAACTTTGTTGCTCTGCTGCAACAACTCGGCTCCATCTTCGGAGGAGTTCCGGTATCGGACGAATCCTTGGTCTGCAGTACCGTGGGTGACGACGAGAGTGCCCAGACCACTCAACCTGTCCGGGTCTCGACCGAACACGCCAAGAAACACGAATCCGTCTCTAAATTTGAAGCCAATCCCCTCGATATGGCGAAACTCGACATCTCAGACCCAAGACCAATTCCCATTGCCACCCGCCGACCTCTTGTGGCATAAACTTACATCAACGTCAGCTTTACTCATTAAGATACCCCGCCTGAGTACCATTTTCTCAGGCCGTTTTCACTTTTTTATCACTAATTTCCGCCTTTTTTCTTTTTTTTTTTTTTTTTTTTTTCGCTTCCACTTTTCAAAGCGACATGGCTCCTATCTAGGGTCTAATATTTTTTTAGCATAGCAACTTCATGTTTTTTCTTATCATGCACTTGTAAGATGGGCGGGCATAGAAACCGGAGTCTTCAGACAAAGAAGCGGCGTTTCTCAGCATTTTTACTGATATTACTTTTTCCGGGGTATTTTTCTACTTTTCATCTCTTGAATGCCTGCGACAATTTCCTGTGATAGGAATGCCAACCTGAAGCTTCAGGCCTGGTTGACGACTGGGGACGAACGACTATGAAGTATTCAAGAGATTACGTATTATTTGAGCACGAAACAATGCCTACGGGCTTTTTAATTGATTCCTTCATCTTCCGAGTTTTATCCGGATCGTTTTGTCCGTGGAATGTACCAAGTATAGCGTGACTAAGGTTTGCCTCCACCAGCCATCGATTCCAAACAGAGGTTCCATGGTTAGCACTATCATAGTCAAACTATGAGATATATCTGAATCGAAAATATGAAAGTCTGGTAGGACTAGAACGGAACATGTTCTAAGTTTGGATAACTTCTTTTTTACATCATCAAGATAACTTTTGATTATGAAGTTATTCATTATTAAGAAGTTGGAGGTTTTGTGTTGATTTGCTGAATATAGGGAGTCAGAGAGGTACCAAACATCCAGGACCACATAAGCATTCTTTATCGCCATAATCTCTTCAAAATACTCCTCGACTCGTCCTGAGACTTTTGTTTTCGTCCAAGTCTGACTTCTCGCCGCTGCCAGACACCTTCCAATCTCAAAACCTCAATATCTATCAGGTGCACCGGCTGGGTCCTTCCATTGCTGACGAGAAGGGCAAGCAGATCGGTCAAATCGTAGTGGATATGGGTACTTAAGAGCCCCATGATGTCTTCCTTCTACTCTGCCATCAACAGTGATAAAAGTCCCTCTCTCGAGTGAGAGAAGGTAATTTTGATGTGAGAAGACGTCATCATTCAGTAGAGATTCATTAGTCTCACAGTCACTTAGATCGACGTTTCCAAGGCAGAGTATCTATTCCTTCGTTAATAGTGAACACCGTCGCTTGAAGTGAAATTTGGATCAAACTTACCAGGCCCGTGCCTATTCATGGAAAAGTAACTTGGCTTTCTCTATCAGAGTCTCACTACCGTACACTACCACACTGATCGAGACTGCTTTGTCAGCTTGGGGTAAGTCCAAAGCTATCAATTCTAAGGTTGCTGTGGCAAGGCTTGTGGTGCGAATTCACCTTCCAGCCTTACCGTTATGGCCCCCATCATGGATTGGTCCTAGACTTGGACTAACTTCCGAGGTCCACCTTTGTATTCTTTTTATAGAAAAATAAGCTTAAATACACCCACTGCATAAGCTGACGACCTCGATAGGATTGTAGGGCTGTTTGGCCCCAATTATGTTTCGGCCTCTACCTTGTTTACATCGGTCTCCATAATACCTTGTAGCTTTGATCCAGTGATCAATACAGCACAGCCTTGGAATGCATATGAAAGTTGAAAATCTCTGGGTATGAATAAGCCTTCAAAAGGTTCCTCTAAATAGTCAGCCCTATAACTCTATATGATCATCCCGGCCATGGAGACTTCATTTTACCTGGGCCAGAGTCCACTTATATGAATTGGATCCTTAGAATTCAAATATGACTGATTGGTGTACCATTGTACCCGATAAAGACTTAGAGCATTCACAGATACCCTCTTCTTACCCAGTCAGGTATAGTGAAAATAGAAGGAATATACGGAATACTACAGATTTAGCAACTACTTCTAGTAGTTATGATAGGATTTGCAACAGCTACACCAACTCAGCACATCATCATTGGTTACCGAACCGCCAACAAGTTAAAAACTTTCATTAAATAACTAAATGAGTAATTTTCCGAATGTCAATGTGGATATCGGTACTTGGCTTAATACTTTGGGCTTAGCTCAATAAAGCCTGGAAGGGTTTCACTCAATGTTTGAGTTGCTGCCCGGGCTGAAGATGAGTCGGCGTCTACCGGTCCCTGTGGAAAAGCGGACATCGAGGATATCTAGGTGGCCCGATGACCACTCTGGCCTTAGAGACAACAATAAAATGGGTAACTTCAGCCAGCACGTAGCAGCGAGAAGCTTTTCTGCCGAAGTTTTCTCTATCCTTGGAATTCTTTTTCCAGAGCTGCTTAAACCAGCACTTTGATAACTGTACAAGTTCCAATTTTTCACAGTCTAACTTTGAAATAATCTCTTATATCATCTTTACCTACCTACCTATCAAAAATCTGTTGTTTTCCAGCCTACATAATGATGCCAATTAGCGATGACATTGAAATAAAAGCGTGGCACCGATTTTCAATCATTAAGACCTTACGTTTTCTTAGAAGCTCACGAATTCCAAGTCATCTGTGATTTTCAAACTTATCCTCAAAAGTTGAATCTGGATGCACCATTTAATTACTTGAATTATGCACATTGTATAGTTCGGATGTTGTGGGAAAACTATCCGAATACGGGCAATTCTTCCGCATACCCGGGCCACAATCAAAAATCCCACCAAAAAGGCCCAAGACGACAAAGACCCGCATTCATCACCTCTTCCATCCCCTCCAGCCAAGATGGTCGCCTTTGACAAGTGTGAAACCCGGCCGGCTCATATCGACGCCATTCTCAATGGCCTCGACCGGTACAACCCCGAGACCACCACCGTTTTCCAAGATTACGTTGCGCAGCAGTGCGAGGACCGGACATTCGACTGCTACGCCAACTTGGCTCTGTTGAAGCTGTGAGTTCGTCCACACCCCGAACACCTTCCATTTTGAAACTGGGCATCTTTTTGTCCCACAGTTTCACGTCCTTTTGTGATGATATATCTTTTTCAATCACGTTTCCTATTACCTGACAACCCGTCTTATGGGACTGTTGAGAACTTTTTATAATCTGACACCCAAACAATGCAATTCACATTGTGGCTTCTTGGCGAAGGACTTCTACTTTTATCAACCACTTCATGCTCTCTCGAAAATGGTACATGAAAGAGAGAACTATTGGCTAACAAGAACCACTTTCCAAAACTAGCTTCCAGTTCAACCCTCACCTCCTCCAGCCCGACACTGCCACCAACATCTTGGCCAAGGCCTTGACAGTGTTCCCCTCCCCCGCCTTCTCTCTTTGTCTCTCCTTGCTCCCAGCCCACACCCAACCCTTCGGCACCGGCGCTGAGGCCAAGGCTGCCTCTCAAACTTCCGACTTCGTCGAGGCCGTGCAAAAGCTATCCCTCCTCTCTACCCTCCTTGAGTCCGCCCAGTACGCCCAGTTCTGGTCCACACTTAATTCCGATGACCTGTACGCCGACTTGACCGCCGACGTCGCCGGCTTCGAGGAGCTGGTCCGCATCCGTATCGCTGTGGAGGTCGGCAAGGCTTTCCGCTCCGTTACTGCTGAGGCCCTGGAGCAGTGGCTTGACCTGCGCAGCCGCGAGGCCCTTGAGAAGTTTGTTACTGATGTTTGTGGCTGGAAGGTCGACGGCACTGTTGTCCGCGTCCCCAGCAACAAGGAGAACGAGGTGAAGAGTGAGGTAAAGAGCGAACATGTCGGCTTTGAGATGTTCGGCCGTGTCATCCGCCGCGGCTTCGAGCAGCCCGCATAAGCGATTTCAAGGTCGTCTCTCTCTTTTTGCTTTCATTTTTCCCTTTTCATACTCCGTCCCATTCCCTTAATCAAAAAAAAGTGCAGGGGAAGCATTCAAAAATAAGACATGAGTTCATGAATCCCCCAATCCGTGACGATGGTGATAGATTTCGCATGGATAAGGCTCGGAGATGAGTCGGGATTTGGCGCATCCGGCGTTTTCTTTTCTCGATT
The DNA here is from genome assembly GCF_028828555.1 of Penicillium taxi. Taxonomy (NCBI): domain Eukaryota; kingdom Fungi; phylum Ascomycota; class Eurotiomycetes; order Eurotiales; family Aspergillaceae; genus Penicillium; species Penicillium taxi. The sequence continues at coordinate 3,243,894 of NW_026643207.1, read as the reverse complement.
ATCCCCTGTTTGTATTGGAAATCCTATGTTTTACGCCTCTGAAATGAGCGGATGAGGATGAATTGCGAGTGATGTCCATGTTCATACAATACCAGAAACGAGCCTTGATTTATACCTGGATATTTCCAGGTTGGCTTTGTTGCAATACAAAACATACCATAACAGAGATATATGCAATTATATTCACTGCGTAGACTGACTCGGATATGCTTACTCGAATTGCTTTGCCGCCTAGAGCAACTCATCATAGAAAGGAGCCTAACTTGCAGGACACTCAGAGCTCGGTCTTCCCACTGGAATCAACCTCGTCTTTCTGCCCTGTACCATTCTTCCACGACTTCACCACGAGCGCCGCCACATTCCGTCCCATCAATGCACTAGTCTCCATCGTCGAGATAAAGCTCTCAATTCCGCTTGTATACCAAACTCCTGGAGCCAATACCGTTTCCTCAAAGGTGACCCGGGGGTACATGAGCGGATACGGGTGCCAGATCTTCTCATAGAACCAGCTAATATGACTCTTAGGAAGATCACCAATAGTCGAAGCCGGTCCAGTATCATTGGAATAGTTTATCCCGAAAACTTGGGCAACAAACTCGGCAGTTGGCCGCTCTGGCGAGAAGATTTTGTATATATAATGTTGCTCTTCCTTCTCCTCGCCGTCTCTGATGACTGATCGAGTCACTGTGCGCAAAGTGCTGATACTCCAGAACCCAGCGGGGCCTACTCCATGGACATCCGAGCCGAGATCAAGACCCTCAGGCAGAGTAGTCAGAATTGTTTCTGGTGCGCGCACGTCCTCACCTTCAAGACCAAAGAAGCCAGGTGAAATCTGATGCGGAGAGGCGAGAAGTGTAACATGCAGCTTCACGTATGGGATCTCGTCTGGGACATGTTGCAACGGTGGAGAGACGGAAATGCCACTGTACTGTAATGGACCCGCAATGATCACCTCGTCAAAATCAGCGTGCTCTGATTGCATCCAGTGGTATTCAGTTGGCTTGAATTTGATGCGCGAGGTACCGTCATCGTTCCGCACAATCTCTGTCACGGTCGTGTTTAGACTGACATGCGCCTTGGAAGTTTTCAAAATGCCATCGAAAATTCTCCAGTTTCCACCATCGATAGCTACTGCGCCCTCCGCGGCCATGCAAACCATCGATTCCAGTCCATGAATCAATCCCAGATTCTGGCCATAGTTGACACGCGTGCTGGCCTGGACAATCTCCCGGGCGAATAGTTCGGAAATCTTGTTTGCAGCCAGGAAATTCCATCCTGGATTTGAAGTAGCATCGACCAGGCCTGCTGATATCGCAGCCTCAGACAGTGACTGAAACGGGAAGAGCGGCTCTTCGTACAGACTGAGAAACTTGCCAACAGTACTCTTCATTAAGTTCTGAGTACGCAGTGGCGCCAGACCATATCGCCAGAAAAGACGGCCAATATTCCACCAGCTATCGGTGTTCTTGATAGAGAAGACAAAATGCGTGCCGTCCCAGATACCAATGGATTCGGCTGTTTCCTTTGGCCGTGCATGATCCGCACTCCGGACCGAAAGTCCCAGGTCACGGGAAGCATTCACGAGATTTTGGTTTACTTGAACAAAGATCGAGGCACCTAGCTCGATCGGATAGGCAGGGTCATCAAATACGTTGACAGTCGTCGCTCGTCCGCCAATGTGCGAGGTCCGCTCGAACACGGTGATGTTGACAGGGATGCCCGACCCCTCAGCTAGCTTTTGTAGCTCATACGCAGCAAATGAGCCCCCAGCTCCAGCTCCTATAGCTGAGTTAGTATACGGAGTAGTGGTTCCAGCGAAATTGAGTTATACTAACCGATAACAGCTACCCGCTTCGGGCCCTCTGGAACTATACTTAATGGTTGCTGCTGAGTTGCACTGCCGATTGGCAGAAGCAAAGCAAACAGCATACATGAGAGCCATTTCATGTTCTGGCTTTTACTTATAGACATGATTATCAACAGCCGTAGAAATAAATACAGACTGAAGCTTGGAAGTTGAAAGTCGACTGATGTTGTCGAAGCAGGGAGCCAATGGCGTAATATTAGGTGGGGCCCAAGCTTATCGCTTATCGCCCAAAAAAAATATTGAACCGCGGGGTTTCGTTGCTTCTGTCTCCCTTTTTACATTCAATTCACCATGGATTACGACAGCGACTCTAGTATCGACGAGGACTTCACTGAGACTGGTGTGCTTCTCGGCTACGCTGCAGAGGAAGTTGTCGAAGATACTATCAGCCACCTTGGCGGCTGGCCGGTATGTTCATATATCTTTCCGTAACCTTCAGGCAGCGCTGAACAATCATGCTTGAATTAGACATGGCTTGATGAGACAACTCCACCACCAGGGGATTTTGCCAATTGTAAGGTCTGCAATCAGCCCATGCTGCTACTCCTCGAGCTGCATGGTGACCTGCCCGATGATTTCCCCCATAACGAGCGCCGCCTGTATATCTTCGGATGCCCTAGAAAACCATGCAACCGAAAGCCAGGCAGTATCCGGGCTTATCGCACAGTCCGTAAAGTCTCACTGGAAAGCGCACCACAGAAAAAGCAAGAGCAAAAGTCAGAAGAAAAGAAAGCCGAAGCCGAGCCAAGCGTAGCCCCGAAGCCCCAGCAGGACCTGGGCGCTAGTCTGTTCGGCGCGACATCACTCACAAGCAGTGTGTCTGCAAATGTGAACCCGTTCTCTTCCAACCAGGGTTCATCGCCTGGAAACAATCCATTCGCAATGCCCAAAACAGCGACTAGCCCAACTGCTCAATCTGCACAATCTACAAATGCGCTCGCTGAATCATTTGCCGATAAGGTCCGGATTTCATCCCCAGAGTCGGCACCAGCCGCTACATCAAATGCTGTGACAGCCACGAAGCAAACTCCCGAGTCTATTGGTGCGCAAACGCCATGGCCTGCACAATCTGCCTTCCCGGCCCCATACCAGAAATTCTACCTAGACGCTGATTATGAGACTATGTCTCGGCCCTCGACACCTACTGTGCCAGAAAACGTTACTATTGAGGCAATGGATGTAGATGAAGGCGGCGGTGTCGAACTCAAAGATACCTTTGAATCTGATCTTGACAAGGCCTTTATGAAGTTCTCTATCCGTCTCGAGCATAACCCAGAGCAAGTTCTGCGATATGAGTTCCGTGGCACACCGCTACTGTACTCGTACGCTGATCAGGTGGGTAAGCAACTACATCCTGGTCAGTTCGGCGGAGGCAAAGTGACTACCACTGCGACTGGAAGTATTCCTCGATGTGAGTATTGTGGTGCTGGGCGTGTGTTTGAGTTGCAGCTTGCCCCACATGCTATAAGCGTGTTGGAAGATGGCCGCGAGGGTGTTGGGCTTGGTAAAGATGATGCTGGTATGGAGTGGGGGACTATCATTGTTGGTGTCTGTTCTCAGGATTGTGCGCCGCAGACTCTCAAGCAGACTGGCTGGAGGGAGGAATGGGCTGGTGTGCAGTGGGAAGAAAGTAAATAGACAACGACATATATACTGATCTCAAATATCCAACCTGAATTCAACACCATTCAAGTGTTATCTGTATCATATTCCAAGGTTCACTTTGGTAGACGTTTCCGGTTCACAGCCGCGTATCCATACCTTGATACTTAGGTATGTATTGAGCATTCGGGGCTGTTCGATTGAAATCTGGAATATTAACTACAAGTCTATGTCTGTCACGCATTACCCCTCTGAGCCGTTTTCATAAGCGCTCAGAATGATATTCCATAATGCATGTTTGACTTCTAAGTTGGTCCTTCGAACTCACGATTAAATACAACCTTTCAAGAAGAAGAGACGACCCGTTTCAGATACTTGGGCATCTGGATATGAACAAAAATTTAAAAATTATACGAGCTAGCATGTATAGTGTATTGATGAAAACAATCCAAACAAGCAAATATATATGCTACTGAATGTGATTCATGAACGCCACATAACAAAGTATAAAAAACGAAGCATGCAATCATGAATCATAAGCTCCCAATCGTTGGGTCATTAATTAAGATCAGAACATGAAAACAGTAGAGGGGAAAAAAAGAATTAAGATACCTACCAAGTCGCAAACAATTTGAAAAGATGAAATGGAAATCACGGTAGAATCATGCTGGATGCCATCTTGTCGGCTTCCGAGGCGGCGCGGTCACGCATTCTCTTAGAAAGGCTTAAGCCAGTCTCCTCTCCAACAAAGGTCCACTCGTCGAGTTCATCTATATCGTCGTCGTGGTCTGGTATAGCCTGGGCTGAAGGTGTTGGTGAGAACGGGGTGGACGAGATATTAGAACGCTGTCTTGCAAGCGTCTTAGCGTATTCAAGATCACGATATAGGGCCTGGATTGCAGTGGCAACACCATCTTCCTAGAAACATTGAGAATATATTAGCTGCAATGTAAATTTTAGTATATATGGAGATCAACTCACACTTCGGATCTGTTTGCCCAAATTGCGAGCCTTGAGGATCATTCGCTCGCTGTGAGTGGCCTCCCAGAGCGATCGTGAAAAAATGCTGACATTCAGCTTTTTCATACAGATGCCAACACCTAAATCTTCAACTCGGCCACCGAAAAAGAACTGGTCGCCGAAGAAAGGCTTGACAATAGTTGGGACACCAGCTCGGAGACTTGCACCAGTTGTGCCTGCTCCTCCATGATGGGCGGCTGCATCGATTTGAGAGAAGAGCCAGTCATGAGGGGCAGACTGAATCTGCAAAATGTCTGGTGGCAATGGAATCTCAACCTTTATGCTTGTAGGGTCACCGAGTCGATCTGACCAGCCCTTTGAGAGGATGCACCGAACGCCAGCCTTTTGAACGGATTCAACGACAGTTCGGGTTAAAGCGGCCGGATCTGATACAACGATAGATCCAAAGCCAATATAGACAATCTTCTTGCCATCAGCCCGGGCACAGCTAATGAAATCTGATAGCTCCTTCGGTGGAGTCCAATCCAGCCCCTCGTTTAGGAACCAGTAGCCGGTGATGCGAATCCAATCCGGATAGTCAAGAGGTGGTGGCACCACTGAAGGCGAATAATTGTACAAGAATGGAACCTTGTTCTGCTGAAGCTTATCCAAGCTTGTGGCTTTGAGTCCCAATTCGCTATTTCTCCAACGATTGACTTGACCCGCAATTGCTTTCCAGAAAATATTGTCAAACATAACGTAGGTGATGTAGTTGTAAGCTCCACCCATCCGGTTCTCTGGCACTGCAAAGGCATGTGGATACGCACGAGTCCTGCTCCAGGGCATAGTAAAGCCACGGAAATAAGGAATGCGAAGAGCCTCAGCAATGTGAATTCCAGCCATCGCACTCGGTGACTCGATGAGAAGATCACTGTCTTGGCAACTGGCCCAGGCAGATGAGAGCAAGTCATCGATCCACCCTCTGAATTTTAGCGATGCTTCTCGAAGGAAAGAATATGTAAACATCCCGTTTTCCACGCAGATCCGCATGAGTTCTGCAGGGTCTCCGTCTACAGGAGCAAAATCAATACCATGGCTACGAATCCATGGCTCAAACTCTGCATGAGTTGCAATTTTCGGCCGGTGCCCCTCGGCCATAAGGCCTTTGCATAGGGCAATGTAGGGCTGAACATCGCCCCGGGAACCAATGGTTAGACAAGTAATTCTTAGGGATTCAGTAGGTTTGAAGTTTATGATGGAAGCTCGTGGGTCATCAAAGAACGGATGAATTTCTGACGAACTCTCATTCAAAGTTGCGTGTGATTCTTCCACTTCAGAGCCGTCGAGTCGAGCTTCTTGCAGCATGAGGTGTTCGACCTTGGCTGCTTCAACTTCTTCGCGTTGTTCTTCTGGCAACAACCCCGATTCTTTGAGGAACTTGACAGCTTCTAGATTTTGATGCAAAGTCACGGCGCAATCGTCCCTCGCTTCAAAAGCATTGAATTCAAAGAAGAGCTCCTCGTGACCACGGATGATAACAACCAATCCATGGTAACCGAATCGAAATCCCTTTTCTTTCTCAACGTTCTCAACGTCCTTGAATGGCAGTATCATCTTGGTTCGAGTTCCTGGGATCAGACTACGGAAGCAGAGATTCCTCTCGCTGATATAGATCTTGCCGTAAAGTGGAAGGACACGGTGCAAATAGGCATAATATGTTGCCTGTAGCTTTTCCGTCGGTGGAAGTGCAAAATGAGCACGGAATCGATCACCGTAGTTGGAGTCACCTTCTTTATCCTCCGCGCAGATATCTTGGTCCTCAGTCAGCACCCCCTCAGTTTCTCCATAGTGTTTCTGGCTTCCGGACCACATGCCAGACACCTTTTCAATATACCCCATTGATTCTGTTGCCAGTAGACTGCTCATCTGCTTTGACCTGCTTTTTAAATATTCGGCAAATCCGGCCGCACGCTGAAATGGGTAGCCGGTTGCATTTGGGTAATTGTGTTTCTGATCTGCAGAATCATCGATAGAGCTTTCTCTATTATCCACATTGACGTCTACTGAAAGGCCCAGTCCCGGAGAAGCGGATAAAGTTGTATCGTTTGATCTCCGTCTATAGTTCCTTACTTCGGATGGACGTCTTGGCAATATCCGCATAGTCGGTGATTGGAAGACATCGCTTCGATTGAGTATTTGACTGGCGGACTCATTTGTTTCCGTAACTGACTGCATGATGGATGGCTCAGTTCCTTGATCGATGGAGTTGACGAAGGAGTCCGTAGAATCTTGGGGTCCGTTCTCGGCACTTGCACTGCGCTTGTAGGGTATATCGCTTATCCTTAAAGAGGAAAGAAGATCACTGCTATCCGGTGATGTTTTCTCAGTCGCATCAGCTTCTGGTCGTAGTTTACCCTTGCGGTACCCGTGATCTTCAGATATGTTTCTTGCGGGAGATTGATTGACCAAGCTCTTCAAGTAGCTGAAGGCGTCTTGACCAGAGTTGAAGAAAGTGAAGAAATACTATTATCCAATTAGTTCACTCACTGCTCTTAATTTTGACTTGCAGTTTTTTGTTTTGACATTACTTACCTCATCGATTGCAAAAGTCTCTCCGCTATCAACAACTCGAATCTTGAAAGTTTCAGCAAACTCAGACATCGGACTTTCTTCGATATCGATGATATTTTCAATTGGAAATGATACTTTGACGCTGTCGCCCTCATTATGCGTACGGAAGATCACCTTTTGAAGTGCCTTCACCCATTCCTTCGCGCTTGTAGGGCTATCTGCCCTGAAGTAGTAGGTTCGTTGATCGGTAGTGACCTGGAAGTCCTTCACTTCGGCATCTTTGAACTTGGGTTTCGCAAGAGATGCTGAAATTCCATATCGAAGATCCACGTGGCCACTGGGGAAGTAAAGGTTCGAGGAGTCTGCATAGTATGAAAAGACATCACCCTTGAGAACGAACCAGTACCGATTATACTTCGGGTTTTTGCGGCCACTTTTGGATAGATATCCAGATTTGATAGCCGCACTGGCCTTTTTCGGAAGGTAGGCATAAAAGCAGATATGCCCCTCAGTGACGTACATGTAACCCTGAAGTAACATACTTTGGAGTAACGAACAGGCATACTCCACCAACACTTTTTCAGGACTTTCAAAGTCAAACATCTCCATCAGCCGCGTGGAGAGGGCTGACCCTGATGTTTGCGGTCTATCTTCACTCGGTGTCTCCGGTCTCGACGGAGGAAACTCCGGCGCAGCAGTAGTATCAAACCGATTCTGGGCTTGCACCATCTGAGTAAGAACTGGAGCTGCTCTCGGTGTGGCGCTACGTGTTCGTCTTGGAGGCACTTTGAGAGTTGATGTGCTTGAGGTCATAAAATCATTTTCTTTATCCTGGGACTCTATCCCAGGTATCTTCCGAATGAATTTGCTCTCCGAGATAGCCCGCCGAGGACGACGTCCCCGGTCTTCGGTGTCATTTCGGGGCATGGAGTCGATGGGAACGATAGCCTGAAACGGGCCTGTTGAAGTTTCACGACTTGGGATTTTCTGATCTGAGACATTTGGACGAGGGTCGCTTTGTGGAAGTCTGCTTGTTTCTTCCTCGTCATCACTAGAGTCGTCAAATCGAGCACGGAAGTCAGATCGAGAGCCAACTGCGGCGATCACAGAAAAAAGGGACTGTTGCATGTACACATTTCCATCTCGGGAACCGCGTGGAGGAGCTGTGAAATCAACTTGGGCATCGTCCCCATCTCTAAACCGCTCTGGTATTTGATCGGAAAGTAATCGATGGGCAGGGCTGGGCCTCATGCTTATACTCGTGCTCGCGCTCATTTTTTGATTTCCCCGCCGTTTAGTGTCATCTAGTAGAGGATTCATCTTGACTGTCGTGATAGCAAAATGGACTTATGAAGTTGGCAAGGGGATAAGAAAAGACCGGCAACGGTTCACACTGGTGTAGGGATCGGAGTCAGGCTAGCAGGTGACAACTCGGGAATGATAGGACGAGCACTTGGCTGGTGGCCCACGTCAGGCGGCGTCGTCGATCAAGAAAGGCCTAGCGGCAGTACACTAAACCAATAATCGAGATCATAGCAAGTGCCAATTGTTCTGGTGCTGGATTGCTATTATCCTCTGAGTACCGTGGGTAGGGAAGGAGGGACAGTAACGCCTCCCCCAGAACGATAAGGGTAGCTTGCGGGATCGATAAGCAAGTCAGACGTCAGTGTAAAAGTCCAGTTAAGGCAATATGCGAAACTTGGACCCTCTGTGAAAAGGGACTAATCAAAGACTGTAAAGTCCAAATCTGCAAGACTAAGGGTCGTTTAAGGTCTGAGATCCGAGGTCACGTCTTAGATTGACATCAGCTGTACTGGACATGTGATCTCGTCATATCGAATGGATCTGTTTGTTCTGTTTGCATTAATTATACTTCACAGTTCATCCTTCATATTTCATATGACCTTTTAAAAGTCAAGCAGTCTTGAATCTTCTGTTATGAAATTGCTGAACTTCAAGGCTATACCTAAGTATCTACTACGGGGTAACACATACCTATTCTGCACCTAGATAAGTGAATGGTTCTTTGCGGGGAAGATCCACCTCGACCCCTTATATCAAAAACACCTGAAAACCAAACATAACGTTTCTTGACGCAAAACGAAATCCTGAGAGAACTCCGAGCTCTAAGGATGGTACGATTACCTCATTCAACTTGAGAATTATACATTTATTCGGCGACGCAACCCTCCTACGTTTGAAGGTTGCGTCGCTGCTTCGGAGGTGATAGATACTAGCCGAATCCCGACAACCGAGCGATATCTTCTACAGTAGTAATATCCAATGATACATTTATTAACACAGATTATAAATCCTCTTAAAGTTTAAATGATAGCAGTATTCATTGATGGAACTCGAACCAGGATGCGCTAACTCGCCTATCGGCTAAGCAACGCCATCCCTAAGTACTAAGGCGTGATTTTGGCGTCCTTTGGTGTTAGGAAGAACCCATCAACCCCAGGGCTCCATCGTGCTAGTGTACTATCTGAGCACGCAAATCTACCCTAGTACTTGCCCACTATGACATAGATCTAGCTAGACGAAACAAAACAATACTAAGTCGAAAAGCTTCGGAAAGAGAAAGCTTTATATAGTACGACTATGGCCCTTGCATTATTCAAATGTTTTACATCTCTATCTAGCGCCGCAGAAAACGCATCATTTTCTAATTACTGCGATTGAAAATTCATATAATACAGCCTTGGAATACTCATTGAGTACCTCTATTTTAATCGACTCCTACTTTTTATCTCCCCGATAGCCTCAGGTAAGCTGTCTTGCTCGCTTTTCAAGCAAGTCTCAGCTTGAAATCCGACTTAGGAATTCGGGTTCTAGACGATCCACCTCAATTCATCATGGGGATATTCACCGTTCCTGAGCTGAACACCCGCCTGGGTACTTGGCGTGCCTATCATTTGGCGGCTATTGTCTTGTAAGTCAGCACTGGGGAAAGGATATGAAGTAGATCGACTAACTATGTTCTGATTTAGTATCTCTTCCTTCCTATCTGGTTATGATGGTGGAATCTCTGGCGGCATTCTGACCATGACTTCATTTCAAAAAGACTTCGGCTTTACGTCAGCCCATAAGTCGAAAGTGTCTTCGCTCACAGTTGGCTTAGAGCAATTGGGGTCATTCATCGGTGCCGCTATAGTCTACCCAATAACTAACAAGTATGGGCGGAAGTATGTGATCATCGGCTCAACTGCACTCTTCATTATCGGTGTTATCATTCAAGTCATCAACACTCGCTCGCTTGGAGCCTGGTACGTTGGCCGGATAGTTGCTGGTCTGGGTATGGGAGGACAAAGTGTTGTCATTCCAATGTACAGCGCAGAAATGACACCGAAGGAGATTCGTGGTCGATGTGGCTCTTTCTATCAGTGGCTCTATGCCTGGGGAGTATTCGTCGCTTACTGGGTCGATTATGTACGTTGTGTTTAAGATTTCACTCAACATGCAGATCGCATAACAAGGGTTATTAACATCTGAGCAGGGCGTTGGCAAAAATTCTTCAATCGTTGGTCACTCACGCGAATGGCAAATCCCCGTGGGTCTACAGCTAGTCTCCGGTGGCATTCTTTTGCTAGGTACTTTGACTCTACCTGAGTCTATCCGTTGGTTATTGAGCGAGAACCGTACTGATGATGCCTGGAAATCGATCGTCTGGATTCGAGGAGGAGACAACCAGAAAACCCACGATGAATTCACTGAGACTCAAGTTGGCCTCCAGGCTGAACGTGCCGAGCGCGAGGGCTTCTCTCTCCGCGAGCTTCTCGAGCCAGCCAATCGTCTAAGATTCCTCGTTGGTCCTTCACTCTTCGTCTTCCAAAACGCAACAGGAAGCAGTGCCCTGGCAGTATTCGCGCCACAATACTTCAAGTTGATTGCCGGTAGCGCCTCAGACCGAGACATGCTCTTGACAGGTCTTTTCGGTGCCGTTAAGGTTGTTGCTAGTACTATCTTTATCTTTTTCTTGGCTGAGAGGCTGACTCGTCGGACAACACTGGTTGGAGGCTCGATAACTATGGCTATTTGCATGCTTATAACGGCATTGATTGTGGACTTTGTTCCCACACAGTCCAGTACAAATGTCACAGCTGCTGGAAGGGCGACTGTTGCAATGATTTACCTTGACATCATGGTAAGTTTCTTTTGCTGTCCACTATATCTCCGTATATGTCTTACTTATTGCCTTGTAGATCTACAACTGTTCTTGGGGTCCGATGCCCTGGGCTTACGTCCCAGAGATTTTCCCGACACGCATCAGGGCTATTGGGCTAGCCGTTAGTATGCTTGCTCATTGGGCAACTTCATTTTGCTTCTCATTCGCTAGCCCCTACATGGTCCAAAATGTGGGTGCCAACACTTTTCTCATATTCATGGGATTTGATGTTGTGTCCGCTGTCTTCTGTTGGTTCTTCGTGAAAGAAACACGAGGTAAAAACCTGGAGCTTGCCGCTGGTACTGAATGGGAAACGGTTGAACGTGATATCTTGGCCGATGGAGAGAAGGGTGTGCTTGGACAGGATGGAAAGAAGGTACAACTTGTCAATGTTCATGAAAATTTCCACACCAACCTGAAGCATAGATCATGATGTGGAACAGATTGAAATCACTCGGTTTTTATCTTGAATTGAATTTCTTTGCAGAGTGCTTCCAACCTTGAAAAGTTCTCTTCATATGAGTACTACGGTAAATATGTAGTGTCTAGGTCATGGACAACCTTGGAAGGTTGTATCGAAAACTGCCCTCAGAATTGTTCGTAGGCAGATAACAGGTGGCGTCACCTAACATTTGTAGGGGGTAGCTACTAGTGAGCGATTAATATCAAACTAGTTTGATGCCTTACTGATTCTATTATCTTCTGATCAACCTGTGTTATATCAGCAACATATGCGTAGCCCAGATCATCAGTCTTTGGGTATTCAGGGAACTCTGTAACATGTTCAAAGTGAAGCGCAGAGAGAGGATTATTTCCCCTATCAGTAAGAGGAAATGGGACTAAATCCTATAACTCATATATAACTAGTTAGCTACTAGCGACAGACTAATTTTTCTGAACTCTCAGCAAATTTTGGTCATCAGTAGCTGTATTTTGTTGATGTATAATATCATCACCTTCAGCGAGATACTCATCTTCGCCAATATATACTGGCTCAATGGATTCAATAGGATTCTGGATATCAATAAGATGATTTATAGATGGGTCACTTCCCGTGTCCCAACCAATGTCTGCCATTCTATAATAAATATGAAATGGGTGAATGTAAAGGGAGTGAAAGGGGTTTTACAACGCTAATCCTATTTAGATGTTAGGTGATGCGACATTTCGCGCTAAGTCAAATGACGGGTACCCTGATCGGCTGGAGCCAATGAAATATCAGTATTCGCATCTCTTGTTTCGCGCCTACAGATAACAGGACTAACAAGTATCAGGCAACAGAAGTAAGCTCCAGGGATCAAGGGACCAAAGGACCAAGGCCCCAAAAATCCCCGCAAAGAGTCTTTAAGTCCATATGGAGAATTTTTCAGCCTGGTTGAGTTTCATACAGAGACATTGTGAGCAAGATGCGAAGATTTTTTGGAGCACTGGTCGTCAGTTCTTATCTTCTAGGACTTTTAGTGCCTGCTCTGGCCAAAGACGATTCAAATTACAACTTGACACAGACTTTCGACCGCAGAATATCACAGGCCTAGGAGGAATATATGCCTGGGTTGGATTGTGAGTAGCCCATTCAATCTTGTTTCCTTAGATCGCTGACCTTTGCCAGATACTATAATGCAACTGCACATGTGGACTTGGTTATTGAAAGAGGATTTAATGGGACAACGGCGCCATGTGCTTCACTGCTAAACCAAACTATAACCATGCAGTGGGACTCGATCTTGGCCATTTTAGACCGAGGGGGCATACAACAAGGGATCGAACTCGGTCAACATAATGTTGACCTTAATACCGCCGAATTACAACAAGTCTAACTTGAACCTACTAGCACCAGATGAATACCCCCGGCCCCTGTGGTGGGCGTTGCAATCTTCAGAGTGAGTAAGCGCTGATCACCGTTGAGCCTCTTGTGCAGATAAATTAACGATGATTAAAACTGTTTAGTCCGACTCGGCAATACAACGAAAACACAACTGTGGAAGACCACTTCGACATGTCAACAATTAAATCTCCAAATTCCTTCTCGCTTGCAGGAACTTTAGATGAAAACATCTCCCTTGGATTAGCTTCACAGAGCTTCAAACCTATCTGGATGTCTACATGTAACTCCAGCTACTACTACGGAAATTACACGCTATCAATCTTATAACAGCCAGGGGACTCGTGGTGGAGCACACGAGGCTGGACAGACTTCAAGTTACCATCCATGAACGCAAAGTTCGACGATAAATCTGCCAACCTCACTTTGGAGGGGAAATTCGTGGCATCTCCGCTTCTGAGAGCGAATGACACAGGGTATATTGGCACTCCAGATGGCGGTGAGATAAGTGATGGAGATTCGGTTCAGGGTACTATTCGGTTCACCTTTAAAGGAGACTTGGATTATTATCATTCCGATGTACTAGATATAAGCACAACTGTGCCGACGTGGCTCCGGACAGTTGGATTTGGGAACAACTCTATGAATGTTGGTTATACCTCTGGCGGTCAGGGTAGGCCAGAAGCAGGAGCTGCTGCTATGATCGCTATGCTGTTTGCTATCTTTGAAACATTCATGTGAATTGAAGTATACACCGCAGGTGGTTTACGTCTGAATATCCTTGTTAAAGTGCCAAAATATCTCTACTTTAAACTGGATAACGGCAAAGATACAGCTAGAAATGGCCGAAAGTGTCGCTGTTTTTGGCCGCACATCTGCCAACCTTGCTGCCACTCATCGCAACCGTTCCATGCACTTCCCCTGCGCCCTCAGGACACCGCAGCAGTCTAATTCGCATCCCAGTGGCCCGCCCTTTTCTCCTGCCTGAAGCTTCCAGTTCCCAAAAACACCAAAAATGGCCCCTCGAGAATCGTGTCACTTAAAGTAGCAGCGATTTCCTCTCTAATTCCAGGCACTCCCAAGTCTCAGCGACAAGAATCATCTGGCTCTTTGCTCTGAACCACAACTTGCTTCTCAATCTACAAGCTCGCACTAGGACTTTCTGCAACAGTTTGTCATATATACTGCCGCGCCCCACATCCCTCTCACCATAGCGCGGCTCTCTCGCAAGGCGAAATTCCAATCATCCAGCAACAGCGACTATTCAGAGAGCGAAGAAATCGAATACTGTCGATATGATACTGATCTGACAGAGCCTGAGGACGAGGCAGATTTACCATGCGATTCTAGCGATGCGGCCTTGCTATTCGCCGACAATGAATACACCCGGAGTACTATATCCAGCAACTTTATAACTTTGATGAGACGGTCTACACGCAGGAAGACTATGGCAAAGGCACCACCGCTCTTCTCGACCGCATTGAACAGAAATGGTCCCAGTCAGTCTGACTCGCATCAGGGTGCTCTGATAACACAGTCAGGATCTAGGATCTGGGATCTGGCCACAATTTCCCACCCGGCATCAACTATACATCATGGATTCACGGTGTGGGAGAATTATTTATTGTACTACTAAATAACTCTATTAAACCCTAATATAGACTCATACAGACTCAAGTCTCAAGAATAGGTATCACCTTTTTCATTTTCTCAGCCCACTTCCCGATATCTTCTGCGAAACTTCGGGCGATGCCTATCTTGATTTCTTTCGTATACACTTAGGTATGGATATACTTTATGGCAGAGAGAATCTACAAAAACACTAGGACCTAATTCATATGCTGTATATGTACATAAATAGTCCACCTAGGTATCTATCTGCATGTTGGGCTGCGTTGAAACCTGATCAATCTCTTAGTCAACCAGCTCAGAAAATCAGGTTAAGTGCAGGGATAGGTACCATTTTGATTTGGACAGAAGACATGGAAGGTCATCACATTGAAAGGTAGATCTCAAAATTATCAAATCCTGAAGTTGGAAAAAAGAAAACTCAACAGCCAAGCCATATCTTCATCTTGGAGACTGTTCCAGTCATCGTAGATCATCATTGTTTGGCTCAATTCAAGCTTTTTGAGTTTTTTTAAAATTATACAATTGATGTCGTGATCTCGCTGAGTTGATTGGCTTCGGATATCGTCCGTCAGGGTTCGGGCAAACAGAAATCGATGATTCCTCTAGACTGGCTCCAACCGAATCTCCTACTATTTGGGTAAATAGCCAGAGATCATTTTCCTCTCGGTCTGACTCGCCAGGTTGGTGCCTGTAGTGGAAGACTTTCAGGTTGGGTGTATTTTTGAGAAGTTGTGAGACACTTGTAGTACTGTGAACGCTCTCTTCCAGAATTATGGTTTCAAGAAATTCAAAACCAGATGGCAGATATTTCGTTGTCACGTTGAACCAATAGTCCTTTCCCACACACCTGTCATATTGGAAATGATTGAGTCTAGGAAGCGCAAGTAAGGGTGTCGGGAAGGATGTAGGAGGAGTCCACGATGGAGCATGGTGCGCCACAATAGAAACTTGTGCCAAACTAGCCTTAGAAGCGGAATGCTTATTTCTTCTAGCCCTTTTGATAATGGTTCAAAGAAGCCTATCAGTGATATTCGACGGCTGCCAGAGTTGAGGGAGCACCAGTTCTGTGACGTTGGGTAGTAAACTCAGCAAAAAAACAACAGCAGACTGTGAGTAGCCAAGTTTTGAGTCTCTTTCCGTTTCAATCATTTTATAGTATTCCTCCCAGTTGAGACCAGCTTCTCTTAAGTAGGAAGAATGCGCGAAAAGAGATCTCATTGCTTTTTCTTCAGGTTCCCAAAATGATATCAAATCGCGCTTTCGACTGTCCATTGATAAGTCTATCTTTTTGAAGTAACGACTCGCGACCGGATCATGAGCAATACGGCTGATAAATCCCGGTGCTCTGCTAGTGGGATCATAAGCATGGTACCGCCAATATCCATGGTATTGGTAGTCTTACCATTCTCGGGAGTTGCGCACAAAACTTATTCAATCACTTTCTAGTTAGTCCAATTTCGTGTAATTTGAAGTCAATTCCACTGAAGGCTCCGTGAAGACGAAATATAACCTAGAAAGAAGCTTTGTTTAGAAAAGCTGCATTACGCAAGTCCGTTTTAAATTGACCCCTTGCTGTCATCGACACCGCCTCCTGATATATACCAGCCCAATACACCAAATTTCAATCGAGATATGATACAACGCCAAGATTCGTGCTTTTTAATGACGTAGGGATGAAATTTTCAAGAAGATACGTTTCAATACGACAAGCGGTATTTGGAAAGCGACAGAATATTATACACTCAGACCTCCAAGATGTATCACTCTGTCATTTTGCGACCGTATTCCTTCAGTGGTGATTCTTGAGGGATACTTTCCACCAACCACGGATTGCATTTTCTGCAGGGGCTTCCCGGTCCTTGGCTTGATGTGTCCGAGAGCGATGCCGTTGTTTTAGAATATGCTCAATGGGTAAAACGGTGATAGAATCAGGTGCCTTTGCATATCTAAGTTTTAACCAGAGACAAGAATGCCAAAAGGATACTCGGTGAGCTCGGCAATCTGAGCTGTTCTTGCTGACATGTACAGGTGTCGTAGGCTGGCGTCGTGGACTGTTGTCGTGGATACGAGGGGTGCATATGCAGGCTCAGCCTTTATTGCATGGAGGTTGGGACTCATAAAGTATATAAGCTTCGCAGGTCTCGCCAGAATTTCTGATAAAAGCTTGTCAATTAATTCAAACAGGAGTGATCATCATGTCATTCAGAGGCGGCGGTTCCGATCCCTATGGCGATGACGGCTACTCTGATTTCGCCCTTATACCAAGATATCTCAAAATCCATGGCATCGTGATGGCACTTGCGTTCGCTGTCATGATGCCACTTGGAGCGTTGATCATTCGGGGTCTCAAAGTGCAAGGGTCAATTTGGATACACGCGATATGGCAGCTCATCAGCTGGGCTCTAATGATCGTTGGTCTGGCTTACGGTGTTCGTGTTGGTCGTACACTACACATGGTAAGCCATCTATTTTTCGACGCATATCGAGAGGATCTAATGAGGCTGTTGCAGATCGGACATAACGCCCACACAGTCCTCGGCATCATTGTGGTTGTGCTCATGTTTTTCCAACCGTTTATCGGACTTGCACACCACTTTCGCTTTCGAAAGAATGGGAGTCGAAGTTTTGTTCATATCTGGTATGGGCGAGTGCTCATATTGCTGGGGATAATCAATGGAGGTCTTGGACTGCAGCTTGCTGCCAATTCAACGGGAGGGACTATCGCGTATGGAGTGGTGGGCGGTATCTTCGGCGTGCTCATAATCGTCTTGGCGATTACGCGTGAACGGAAGAAGATATGAGTGGCTTAGGGTTATGATATCATGATATGAATGGGAGGCTTGCAATTTTCACTACTAGACTTAGGATCGAATCAATCGTCAAATTTGCCCATAAATCTGGCTCCCGGAACGGTCCGCTTAGACATTGAGGAGGCAGGGATCGGGAAGGAGAGATGAGGGGATGAGTCAGCAGGTGGGCCCTTAACGTGCGTCACGGTTGACCGAGCGTCCCGGTTGATCGAGCGACGCATTTGGAACTTAAAAAATCTAAGATTTTCAACATCAACTTTTAACACCAAAACATGAATTAATTATCTATTTAACGCGTGTAGGACACTGGGTATATATATGGCCTTTGGTTCCACAACCTGAACAGGTGACGAGTCGCCTAATAGTAGGTAAAGTAGGCAATGGAACATCTTCTATAGGTTGTCCAGGAGCATCCTCTAGGGATATATATTCAACTCTACCATTCTCCTGAGCAACCACGCTTTGCTGCAATTCCTCCAAACTCCGAAGACTCCCTTCATGGCCTCTGTGCTTCTTGCTAGCCGCTCTCTTTTTTATCTTTCTCTTCGCAGTATTCTCCAATCGCTGAATACGGTCTTCCATCATCATCATCCGAATCGCCATCTGAGTATGCGCATCTTGCGACCGATAAATTTGTCGTTTTAGAGGTGAAGTTAAAGCTCCTGAGGAAGATTCGAGTTCTTTCTTGATAGCAGAATTCGATTTTTGGACTTTTGAGTAGCTCCAAGGCCGATTTAAGTCACTGCTGCTTAAAGAAGTAGGGCGTTGAGGGTGGTCGTGAGGGGGGTCTTAAGGGGGGTCTTGAGGGTGGTTTTCGACCATGATATTCAGCTTTTCTAAAACATGATTAGCATCCAGGGGTACTAAACCAGCGCCCCTGAAGCTATTCACTATAGTAGATGCTTTAAATGTTGCTTTGCGTGTATAAGGATAGATTTGGAGGAAATCATCCTTATCAATAGAATCCACTCCATTCTGTATTTCAGCACTAATCAGGCCTCCATATACCTTTTTAAGCACCGAAAAACATCCTACATCAAGAGGTTGTAATAGATGGGATGAATGAGCTGGCATACATAGACAAATAATATCGTTGTCCGCGCATAGTTGGTCGAATTCTGGCGTACGATGCGAAGAATGACCATCTAAAACCAACAGAATATATCTCCCTTTCTGGACCAAATTAGGTATAAAGTGGCTTTTCAGCCAATCTAG
Organism: Penicillium taxi; assembly: GCF_028828555.1. NCBI lineage: Eukaryota > Fungi > Ascomycota > Eurotiomycetes > Eurotiales > Aspergillaceae > Penicillium > Penicillium taxi. Next base: position 3,225,250 of record NW_026643207.1, on the reverse strand, counting down.
ACCCATTGGATTTGTAGTCCAACCAGTTGGGCTAGTGTTTAGTGACCATTTAGGGGGTAGATGGTCAAACCAACGCTCCATAAAATGTTTCCCTTTTAGGATGATATAGGGCGGAAGCGCAACACCTTGGGCGTTGATAGTCTCAATAACAGTAACCCACTCTCGATTTCCAGCTTGAAGAAGCCTTCGTTTACCATGGTAATCTGAGGAGCATATAATATACTCTGAAGATATAACACCCATCGCAAATCCAGTCTCATCGAAGTTATAGATATCCTCTGAAAGGATACCATATTTTGTGACTATATTCTGGACGAGATTAAACCACCCTTGGATGACTTGTGGATCTTCTGTCTGCGCCCTCTGGATATCAAGCGCCCGAGATTTTCGCGTATGAAGAGATTCGGTGCGTTGAAGGAATCCTGTCACCCAGTTTTTGCCAACTTTAGGGGGGGTGTCGGAGGGGACAATTTCGCGGGCGCGGAGGAGCAGATTCGCCATATTTCGGCACATTTCATGCGAAAAAGCGAATCCTCTAGCGTCCATATCAAGGAGCCATTTTTCCATCGATTTCTCCTCACCTTTAGAGAATTTATGGCGAGAATGGCGAGTTATGGCCTTCGATTTGCGACCTTGGATTCGCGCTTTCAAAGTTGAGACAGGAACTGAAAAGGCGCGAGCAGCGGCAGCAGCAGAGGAGTATCGTTCATCTTTAATAGCCTGAATTGCTAATAAGACTTTACTCTCCTGCTGCTCCAAATCTTTCGATTTTTGAGTGCGAATTGGAGGCATTGTTGGTGTTAGAAAAAGGAGGGTCGATTTCGGGGTAAATATTTTGAGGTGTCGCTCGGCCAACCGGGACGCTCGGTCAACCGTGACGCACGTTAAGTGGGATAGTTCCGTAGCCACAACATAGTTAGAATATATATCCATTGACTTTCCAACCAATCATCATCCATCAGTAGCCAGAGGCTGAAAGCATTGACCGCGACTCCTTGGTCCGAATGATCAGGGTAGGGGTGCTTTAGTCCATTGGTCAGTTGTGGGTGGGAAGCATTGAGTAGCTGGTAGTCATTGAGTAGCTGGTAGTTGTCTTCAACATCCACAGCCATAGATATCAGCAGCCAATAATTCGATTGAGATACAGAGCAAATGTCCCACATGACGTTCTGATGAGAACACAGCCCTGTCATGACTCGTGTTTGGTGCGTAGACCTCAATGCCAATTGGTGTCCATCCTCAGGCACCGCTCAATTATCCTATTTAGCGCTATTCAGTTTCTATTCTGAGCGCTGCGCCACTGCACTGTGGCATAATAGCACACTAAGGGCTCTAGTCCTTGAATTCATCGCAAAGATCACCGTGCACTGCTCTAGATTCCTTAATGTGGATATGCTTGGAACGCTAACCGTATATGGATTAGCGCCCGGCAGATCAGTACTCTTCAACTTCTATAGTTCCACTTTCCAATTTTTGAATTACCATCTTGTCTATCTGTAAATCCTTTAACTTTCATATTTTCCATCATGAGTCCTTCAACTTCTGATTCCCCAAGTTCTGGACCCCCAGAGAGCTCAAGTTCAAAGGAGAATTACCCACCTGGCAGTCCCTCCAAGCACCCAGAGAAACACGAAGATCCTATCAATAATCCAGAAAGCCAAGATCCTGAGAACTCCGAGACTCCAGACAAAAACCTTTCACTGAAAAACGTCTGCTCCGCCAAAAAAGCGCTGGAGCTTCTCAAACAAACCGAAAACCTTGAGATTGAGGAGTTCATCGTGTTGACAGATGTCACATTGAAATTAGGTAATTCCCTTTGGAACCTGCTGAGTTCCCAGTACCCAAAAATCCGCAAAACCTTTTTGCCCGAGCAAGGCATTCTTGAAATCAAGATGCCAACATGGGCGCACGAAGTGATTCTTCCTTGGCTGGTGATTTGTGATCGGATATGGGATGCGATATGGGCCTTTACAATGCCGCTGAGCGCCGTGATCTTATGATATACGCAAGTCCACAAGTCGACTTCGTGATACCTCCATATCAGGGCCAAAAGAAGGAACCTGACGTCCTATTGATCTCAAATCGTGCTCCCTTTACCTCCCCGGGAAAATCGCCACTCCCAAGTATCGTTGTCGAGACCGGTTTTAGCCAGAGCTATGAAAGCCTCGAAGAAAATGCTCGAAGGATTCTTATTGGAGCGTCCCCCAAAACACAGCTCGTGATACTAGTGAAGTTTTTTCGTCGAAAACTTGGAATTGCCGTTCGTTTAGAAGTCTGGAGGCTAAATGCTGCGGGAATTCCCAACTGCGACGAGGAGCGAAGCATTTTTCCAATTCAACAAGAGCCACCTATTTACCTTACCCGTGCTGAGCTTTTTGGATCAGGCCTGGTGTTCCAAACCCGAAATCCCGGGGATCTCTTTCCCCTCGACTTTAACGAACTGCGGAACAAGATTCAAACCACTTTAGCCCGGCAAGGTCTCCGCCCACACCCATGACAAGGATTTTCTCAACATCGACCACGTTCCATCTTGATTCCACCGTCATGCTGGAAACTTATTAGCTCACTTATACCGACCCCGAGACCATTCTTTTGGTTTCAGATCTCCCCTTTTCCGATTTTCTGGGCTTCTCAGTTCGAGGACCTCTGCAGTTTTCCATATTATTAGTGGATATAAAATTTTCTTTATTTTTTCTGCTCTACTTCTAATTACACTATTGCTCTTAACAATGTATTAGGTCTCTTGGCCTTAATAGACGAAAATGTGCCTAGGTCAAGTGGCTATAGAACATGGCTACTATAAGCAGGTAAAACACTAATTCGATGTTGTTTTGCTTATAAATCCATAAGAAATCGATACTGATATAGCTACCATGGCCGTCGAGAATCAGTAATTGATGCTGATCGAGTATAGCTGTTTCAGGCAAAAAGATTGTCTTTAGCCATTCAATACTAGTTGAGTTTGACAATTAGCCATTCTCTACTGTAGTATAAAACTAGTCTAGGATGTCGGTTTAAAGCCATGGAGTCTGTAGGTTTTTGCCTTTAAAGATAATGAGTGGGCGAATCGTTTTACTAGTAATCGGCCCCACAATCGGTTGATTTTGTGAACAACTTTTTGAATGTGAAGTTACTCCATCTTGAAAAATGGAGTACAAACTGCATGGATATGCTTACATGTCACTTTGAACCCATCGAAGCCTTCTGGTAGAGTGTGTAGGACGATCGCCTCTAAAATCTCGTTGGGAAGATTGGTCAAATGCATGATCAAAAGCTGAACGCGAATCGTAAATAATAGAGCGAATAATGCGAGCGTATTGAGTTGTGTGTTAAGTAGTACGCCAACTTCCAAGGCGTATGCTCCACTTTTTTCATGATAACATTTGTCAGGATAAGTAAATATAATTTTCTTTTTCTTTTTCCAGTATATTGGCCAAAGCCAATTCATCATTTGACATTGGTTCTAGTGTCAAATTATAGTGGGAAGATATCAACAAAAAGGTTGAAGATTTAGTTCCCAAAAAGAAGGCATGGTTGGGAAACAAAATCGCCACAGATGATGGCCTTTGAACTCCTAGGGAGTTTATGAATAAGCGATTTTATAAGTATAGATGCCTTTTGACTCTTCTCAGGGTCTTAGCTCATCCCAACTACGGGTCTCACTAACTCGCCTTAAGACACCCCCGTTATTTAGAGACGTAATCTCCACCCCTCAAAGCCACCATGATCTTCAAAAGATCAAATAGCTCTTCGGAGATAGCAGACTCTGGCCCAAGCATAGAGGGTTATCCTTACTAAAGTAGGTAAAACTAGGGGTGGCCATTTAGAGGGTGCTCATCTTACACACTGAGTCTAACTCTGAGTGCCCTCATTAAAGCGGCGGTAGCTGATTTAGGATAGCCCGACTGAGGGAAGAAAATTTGCTACATACAGTTACCTAGGTAGATAGTGAGATAATGGTTAAGTGCAGTGGTTAGTTTCAACACTTCCAGGTGTTTCCCTACTCTTTTTTGTACTATAGCAAACATTTATTTCCAAGGCATAATTGGTTATTAAGGGAGGTAGGTAGCCAATTCAGAAAAAAAAAAAAAAAAACATTGAGTGATGAATTCATACATTGAAGTTGCTGTGCATGTCATGAAAAACAAAAAATATCTTTTAATTGAACCACCACATCATGCCTTGGAAGACTTTTTCCGCTTCTTTTCCTCTCGGTCTTTGTGTGAGGTTTTCGATTTCTTCTTGCTACTTTCATCCTCTGCTTCGTTGTCTTGTGTGTGCTTCTTCGACTTCTTCCTGCTGGGCAAAGTAGTCGTGTGAACAGCGTCACCATCGCTTTGGTGATGCTTCCGCTTCCGTTCCTCTTTTCCACCCGGGACCTTGAAAGAGGGCTCTGATTCTGACTCAGAGTCAGACCCAAGAGTTTCTGGAGGGGCGGGGAGACTGCCGACAGGTCGGAAGCGCATCTTCAAATTCTTCGGTTGAGGTCGGGGAGGCTTGACTGTGTCTCGCAACGCTTCCACGGCAGCGTTATTGGAATCAGGTCGGCCAATCAATTCTTGAATGTGGTAGGATTGGATGTGGTCGGCTTGGCTGTGGTATGACTGGGTGTTCTGATCAAAGATGAGCAGAGATTTGCCCTGTGGGTGTTTTGTATTGAAAGAGTCGGCTGGGATTCCGTAGCTCGTTCCATCAAACGACATGATAGGTTCACCCTTCAGGATCTTAGACATCGAGATTTCTTTAACCTTGGACAACGGAAGGAAGGATGGAGCCGTGATATGGATGACTTGTTTACCATCTAGGTTCGAGAGGATAGAAGACGAGCTTGAGGATGGTGGAGCCTGTGTCTTTCCAGACTTAAAGCCTGATGGAGGCTTGTACGGCTGTGCGACGGGAATCCTTAAAATCCAATATATAAGTACTGATGCACGCAGAGTCGAAACCATCGATTGGAGAGATCTCTTACTTCTTGCCCCGTGGTCGAGTCTCGGCTTCATCCTCTGATGTGTCCATCTCACTGGAGCTTGAATCGCTTTCTGAATCGCTAGAGCCCGAAGAGCTTGACGATTCAGCGTCATCCTTGGCCTTCGAGCTTGCTTTCAAAGTCTGCTTCTGTTTGTTGTCTGGCTCAGGCGAACTCGAGAGGACTGAGCTAGTATCACTACCGGAAGAAGAGGCGGCAGCCATGTCGATTGTGTAGGAAAGGCTAGAACGGCGATTGTAGTTGATGCGGCGTGCTAATTGCGCGACGTGACTTCGCAAAATCAGGAGCCCAAATGGAATGAAGATCCTTGGTAGCCAGAAACAAGACGAAGAGTTGACTAGTCGACTAATTGCAGAATATCACAATTCAGCAAGTATGGAATTGAAGGGACGTTGGAGATTCTTTTTTTTTTTGCTCCGCAGGCGCACGGACCACTTGAATTTTTAAATTTTTGCTTATCGGCACATTATCGACTTCCCATCAAGACTGAATGTTAAATTAATATTCCTTCAGTAATATGATGAAGCGAAAGGCCGAGAAGCAACAAGGCGCTGGTAAGGCCAATTTTCTACAGAATGAAGGGCTCAGTTTCGTACTAATTTCTCCTATCTAGGCCCGGTCAGCGCTATCGCGGCGCGCAAAGCCCGACAGCAGCAGTCGCAAGCTGTGTCGAAAGTTGCGGTAGAAGTTGAGCCAGTATCTGAGCCACCTCTTAAAAGACCACGACGATCCCTCGAAGGAGATAAGCCCGCGAAGTCAAATGCCACGGAGGCTGTCAATCACCGTACAAGATCATCCAATAAACAGGAGGTGCCATTGACTTCGGAGGCAATACCTGAGCGGCCCAAGAAATCCGCTTCTACTCAATTGGAGCAGCAGAGTGATACCTCAGAGTCTGACGAGGAATCTGATGAGGAGGAACTCGAGGAAACTCCAGCTGACGGTCCCGATGGAAGGACAGAAGATGAACTCGCATCAGTTTCCAGTGACGCTGATGGATATGAATCACCCACGGAAACTCCAGTAGAGATGCAAAACTTCCCTCTGTCCAAGATTCGATTAAACAGGAGTAATCTCGTCCATGGCGATGGCAGTACCTTGTGTATCCGCCTCCGAGAGAAAATGGTATGGCATCGTGCAGCCAGTTGGTTTGAATGATACTGATTTGATTGTAGAATCTGACACTGCTAGGTCAATATGATCTTTGGGTTAAGAGAGGAGTTGTTAGTGTCATGGGTGCTAAATTGCACCCCTCACCAAGGTTGTACAGGGTCCATGCCCCGTCAACTCACTCCCTACCTGTCATAAAGTGTGTTGCGGGCGTCGACGGTGAGGCAGAAGTAGAGATCAAGTCGTGTAATAGCGGCCTCTCTCGTCTCAAGGACATCTCTCCCTTGTATCAAAAAATTTGGAATGGCGAAATCACGGCTGCGGATAAAATTTCCTTGAAAGGCTCGCTTGAAGATTCTCGGCGGACCTTCTCTCTGGTGAGTTATCTAAAGATTATCTGCTTTACTTATTTTATAGCTTGGAGACTAATTATTATCCCAGCTTTACACTTCCGCAGACGATTCCTTGAAAAGACACCTGAGACCTCTCCATCTTGACAAAAAATGGAGTGCGTCGATGAAGGCACTCTCACAGAGACAGGGACGACTTCGTGTTCTAATTTGTGGTCCAAAGGCATCCGGGAAATCTACCTTTGGTCGCTACCTATTGAATCATGTTCTCAGCCCTGCACCCGATACTGAAACCGGATATGTCAACACTGATGGTGTTGCTTTCCTGGATCTAGATCCAGGGCAGCCTGAGTTTGCCCCTATGGGCCAAGTATACCTCGCCCACCTACACTCTCCATTCTTCGGCCCACCTTTCACTCATCCGTCTTTGGACGGCTCGCGTGATGGTCGCATTGTACGAGCGCATCATATTGGGGCCACTTCACCCAAGGAGGACCCTGATCACTATGCTCTGGCTGTAATGGATCTGATGGAGCAGTACCGATCAATGCTAGCCCAATACCCCCAGTGTCCACTAATCATTAACTACCCTGGCTGGATCTTTGGACAAGGATTGGAGGTGGCAACATGGTTGATCAAGACTCTTGGGCTTTCTGACGTCGTTTACATGAGTGAAAAGGGACCAGGAGAAGTTGTGGAGCCTTTGAGACTTGCCGCAAATGAAGTTCAAGTTCCTCTGACCATTCTACCATCCCAACCTACCGACTTTGTTAGTCGGTCGAGCGGCCAATTACGGTCAATGCAAATACAATCTTACTTCCACCAGTCTCATCCAACCGACCTCAGCAACCCAATCTGGCAAGGAAGACCTCTGTCCCGCACCAGGCCAATTGCTGTGGACTATGCTGGTGAGAAACAAGGAATTCTGGGCATTATGGTCATGGGATCACAAATCAACCCCGATATGCTACGGGAAGTTCTAGAAGGTGCAACTGTTGGTGTAGTAGCCATTGAATCGCGAAAAGCAATTATGGGCTCAAGTTCGACATCGGACAAGTCGGAGGTCAATGAAAATGACCTTGATGCAGACGAGGATACCCATATGGGCCTAGACAAAGCTAGTGAGGGCACAACTGCTTTCTCAAATGATGGCATCATTAGAACCTCAAAAGAGGACCTTCCATACCTCTTCACCGGATCTGGGAGCTGCAATCCATTGGATCCCAAGGCGTCCAATTGTCTAGGTCTGGCTCTGGTCCGCTCGGTTAATGTGTCAACTCACAAAATTGAGCTATCTACTCCTATATCGTCTCCCCGTCTACGTGAGGCCATCGAGCAGGGGCATGAAATCGTCCTTGTACGTGGTCAACTGGACAGCCCTAATTGGGCCGTCAGCGAAGAGTATTATGCTGCAAGATCTGCTGAGAGAAAATATCAGAAATCTCTTCTTCCAGGCAACAAGTCGAAAGACACTGCCAAGGAAGACCAGCAAAACCTGACTATCTCTCTATTGCGGGAGAGAATCCGCCGGGTAAGCAATGTGCCTTGGATGACAGTGGTGGAAGACAATAGCAAGCGTCAGCGTGAAAATGCTGCTCGGCGCGAAACCTCCTTGTGGAAGTTGAGAAAGAAGGCCTATCCGGCTAGTGATAGCGAAACAGATAGCCAATGGTAGTCGAATTAACTGCCTAGCTAAGCATTTTCTAAAATTAATATTCTACTTCACTCTCAGACTTCTAATAATATGAATAAATATTTAGTCGCGGGTAGCAACTACGTCGTAAATAGATAAGGCTGAGATAAGCTACCCCTCCACATGCAAAGGCTTAGGCGGTGAGGGTAATCGATCTCTTTTTTTTTCTTATCGCGGATCTCAGAAAATCTCTTGAGTCATTTCATATTGGGGCCAATTTGTTGGGTTTTCACAGACTTGTCTCACGAATTATCCCCTCAATAACTACACTGGACTGTCTGTGACTCTGCAGCATCATCGAAATGGCTTCTACCGAGGTGATCCCCCACAATTCTTTCGACACCATCCTGGTGCTTGACAATGGCTCTCAATAGTATGTTTCCTCACACTTATATCATATCTTATTCGTACTAATTTAATCTCTCTATAGCACTCATCTCATCACTCGTCGTCTCCGTGAGATCAATGTTTACTCTGAGATGCTGCCTTGCACCCAGAAGCTTGCCGATCTGACCTGGAAGCCCAAGGGTATCATTCTTTCCGGTGGTCCTTACTCTGTCTATGAGAAGGATGCTCCTCACATCGATCCCGCCTTCTTCGATCTTGGTGTTCCAATTCTGGGTATCTGCTACGGTCTTCAGGAGATTGCCTACCGTCTGCATGCCGAGAATGTTATCGCCGGTACTGCCCGCGAGTATGGCCATGCTGATCTGGTCGCTTCTCGCTTCGGTGGTCATGTTGACAAGCTTTTTGAGGGTCTTGAGGATGCCATCACCGTGTGGATGTCCCACGGTGATAAGCTGTGCAACCTGCCCGAAGGATTCCACACCATTGGCACAACCAAGAACTCAGAGTATGCTGCTATTGCCCACAAGACTGAGCCTGTCTACGGTATTCAGTTCCACCCCGAAGTGACCCACACCCCTCAGGGTGGTCAGCTCCTGAAGAACTTTGCTGTCGGCATTTGCGGTGCTAAGCAAACATGGTCTATGTCCGAGTTCATTGGACAGGAGATCACCCGTATCCGCAACCTTGTTGGCCCTGTTGGCCAGGTTCTCGGTGCCGTCAGCGGTGGTGTCGACTCCACTGTGGCTGCCAAGCTCATGACCGAGGCCATTGGTGACCGTTTCCACGCCGTCCTTGTTGACAACGGCTGCATGCGCCTCGACGAGTGTGCCAAGGTCAAGGAAGTTCTCCAGGAGCAGCTGGGTATCAACCTGACCGTCGTTGATGCTAGTGAGGAATTCCTGGCTGGTCTCAAGGGAGAACACGACCCTGAGAAGAAGCGCAAGTTCATCGGTGGCAAGTTCATCGATGTATTCGAGGAGGAGGCCCGAAAGATCGAGGCCAAGAGTGCCGGCAAGGTCGAGTGGTTCTTGCAGGGCACCCTCTACCCTGGTCAGTCTTCCTATCAATACATCTGAAACTCCGTCCAAACTAATGCCTATTTTCTTAGATGTCATCGAGAGTATCTCGTTCAAGGGCCCCTCTCAGACCATTAAGACCCACCACAACGTCGGTGGTATCGCTGAGCGCCTCATGGCCGGTCACGGTCTGAAGCTCATCGAGCCTCTGCGTGAGCTGTTCAAGGATGAAGTCCGTGAGCTCGGTCGCCAGATGAATATTTCCGCCGAGCTTGTCGGCCGCCACCCCTTCCCCGGCCCCGGTCTCGCTATCCGCGTTCTGGGTGAGGTTACCAAGGAGAAGGTCGACATGGCCCGCAAGGCCGATCACATTTTCATCGGTATGATCCGCGAAGCCGGTCTTTACGACGAAATCGGCCAGGCCTACGCTGCTCTTGACCCGTCGCGGGCCGTCGGTGTAATGGGAGACAAGCGCGTCTACGCTAACATCATCCTCCTCCGCGCCATCTCTACCAAGGACTTCATGACTGCCACCCCATACCCCTTCAGCCACGAGTTCCTGTCCAAGGTTTCCACCCGCATTGTGAACGAGGTGGATGGTGTCTGCCGTGTTTGCTATGACTACACCAGCAAGCCTCCTGGTACCATTGAGATGGAGTAAATATAAAAACTGGTGGATTATAGAGTAAAGAAAAAGACTACTAGCGTCTACATACTTCAGATTTGTCGAATGCCGTTCATGATTTATATGCATAACATCTAATAGATGTACTTTTGTTCAAGCTCGTTTCAATTTTTATTAGATTCAAAACAAGACCAGAGAGTTCCAAAGTAGTTGGATTATTTACACGATTTATCCATTAGTTGTTTGAAGGAAATTGAAGCCCTAACGCCCTAACGCCCTAACCTTCCAAGGTTCCAATGTTTCAAGGTTAGGAAGTTGACAGACTGACTCCATTGTATCATCGAGAGGAACAACAACCTTAGAAGTTGCCTCACTAATAAGAGCACAAAGGCCTTGGTGCTACAACCAACGACCTCGGAATTCAATAAATTCGGGAGCTTGGAAGAAAATAAAAAATAAAAAATAAGAACCTTGGAAGCTGGAGAACATATTAAGATAGCGACATCCTCTATGACTCGGGATCTGAGATTATACAATACCTATGTAGATGATTTTCTTTCCCAGTTCTTGGCTTTCCCCTTCCGCGTTAGTGCTCAGTGCTTGCCGCTTTTTGCTCACTGAGTAGAGCTGAGCACGCCACGAACGCCAAGAGCAAGTCAGTGACCGTTATATAAGCATGCGACCGCCATCACTGACCGTCACCTGATCATCACCTGATGTCAAATGGAGGTCTGACTACCAAAGGAATAGTGGATTCTAGTGGGCAAATGAGAGTGCAGTATACGTATGAAAAAGTGTATGTGTGTAACTATGGTAGGAATCCCATGGTGGGATTCCAATGCTGACTAAAAGACTAACTGTAAATGGAATCGGGTCTTTGACACTACATGTCAAATGGGTGGTGGTTTAGGCTCGATTGGGCCTAGTTAGCCTGATTTGGCCTGGTTTGTAGGGTTTGCATTACCCACTTTGTATCACTATTTTAGGCGAACTTCATCCATAGCTGTAGGCAATTCTCCTAATTCAATTGAAACAGCCGGCTCAGCCACTATATCAACGTTTGGTTCAAGCATCGTAACTTGGCGTCTATTCTGTTCTGTCGTCTTCCTCTTATTTGGTCTGTTGCCATCATTCTTTGGCTTTCTTTTCCCCAAGACTTTCCCCATGATGGAGGTTTTGCTGGAGATTTCCGGTGTTTGCTTTGAAGTGTATGTAGTAAAGAGAACAGAGACGCCTTAAAGAAGGTGATGAATGTCTTTAGGAATGAGGTTAACTACAGAACTCTTAAGTAATTTTTCTTTACGTAGTCTAAAGACTTAGAACATTGCAAGTCGTGAAAACTGAAAGAAAAAAGGTCAAAATATCAAAGGAATCTAAGTGACTGAAAGAAAATGAGATGCCGTGAAGATCAAAATGAAAGAATGCGTGAAAGGAGAGGAACTATCATGTCTAGAAATTTGTTCTATTTTTGATCGCCTCCTCGTAGGGCTTTCTAGATCTCTATGGCTTCAAGATTTCTTAAATGTAACCCATGGTCCGTGGTCGTATTTTCTTTGTAAAGCCATTTATCAACAACGCGAACTAGATTTTCTTTAATGTTTAGATCTTTCTTTTGACAAGCAGGAAGACATACTCCAATACCATGGTTACAACTCCTGTCAATTCATTCATCACCCATATCTCTAAGTGTTGTCAAGTAATAGGAGATGATGCTGAACTTGGATATCAAAATACTAGTATAGTAAAGAGCCCCACAAATAATATTTTTTCCTGTCCTGAAAAGTCTGCTGAGAAGCTAACAGAAAGGAGTTGACGTTTAATACCAGACTAAGAGAGGGTCAGATCTTCAAGCAAGGCTAGTTATTCTAGACGAGTTCGGTAGTAGTGAGAGCTTTCGGTGCTACTCTTTGTCTATCGGTGGAGAGAATTCAAAGGGCATGACCTTTGAATAATTAGGGTCCTTGGATAAGCATGATGAATAAAGACATGAAATAATTGGATTCAATCACTATGATCGATATTCAAACAATTACTCCTTAAGAAAAACTATCAAAAAATATGGATATATGAAATAGCTATGCAAAAGCCATCGAATTCTGTCGGAATTAATGACATCACTAGTCTTTTAACACGTCTACTATTATTGCGTCTAATGAAGTTGTAAAAGGTGTTTCTATCTCGTTGGATCAACTGAATAGTTTATGATCTCCACTTTTTCTGACACCAAAGCCAATAGCAACGTTCAGATCATCCGTCCGAACGCCCCTTATTGGTCTCGACAAAGACTCTCATTGTCTGCTGTAAAATTCCCTTAGTCTGCATAACCAGGATCCTTCATCATACCTAGGTAATCACTTTTCATTACTGATGGCTATTACCGATGGCGACTACCAATGGTTGAGCTGACTCGATGAAAATCGAACATCTCGAATCGTAAGACAGGTGGCAGAATAGTCAGTTGAGTATACTTAAAGCAGTATATATCTATATCGCGCTGCTACTATGCAGTAAGTAACATTGGAACATTGAATGATCTTGTCAAAATTACAATTTATTTTTGGTTTGGCCATGAAAAGTCAAGAGGACTAGCGCGCTATTTCTGTTAATATTTAGATCAATAGTTGACATGGCAAGAACCAAGATCCCAGCAACTTGCTCAACGATGGGCTGAGATCAAGCACAAAGTATGTACCGATCGAGCTGACATCATGACGTAGCTGAAGAAATTTGATTTTTTCTGGTATGTCTTCATTGTAGATAGTATAAGAAAAGGCTACCATCTCCATTCCATAGGCCAAAAGCTGAACAGGCTTATGCAAGGTGTTAACCCCGCCAAGTGATCACCATTTGATTAGTTAGACTCATCCATTCTACACCATAATGACTCATACGGATTACATTCAACATGCATTTCCTAATTATGGAATTGAATATGAGCTGACTTTGTTTGGAGGCCTTACAGGAAAGCATCCCTTGATTCAGATGGGAGGGAGTCCTTGTTATAAAAATAGTCCGGTGAGGGGCACGTGGCTGCGGAGTCCTTATACTAGGAAGCATCCCTTGATTCCTCTCATAGACTTTTCAACTTATTATAGAAGAATATTCCTGCACAGGGCTCGTGGCTATAGCCAAGTCCAATAATTATGAGCCAAATCAATCCAAATGAGTCAAAAGTCACCGCTTTAGTCGTCTGCTCTGCGGTCCCTATACCGTTCCTTATGCTATTCACGGGGCTGAGGCTTTTCGTCAAGCTTCAGCCATCGTTTCGAAATAGTATGGCTTTTGACGACTATGTCATAGTGATTGCGACGGTCAGTATTTGATAGATGGTACTTTAGCAGTACCCACATAATGTGTGTAACCAGGACTTATATGTTGTTCCCACAGGCTATGACTATAAGTCTATGCATCATTGCAATTGTCATGGGTACGTTTCATCAATACCCAGACTCGCAATACTATAATAAGGGAAATTTTACACATCAATTTAACACTGGAGGCTATAGGGCCCTTGGGATTCGGCAAGCATGAAGCAGACATATCTGCATTAGACCTCAAAAATGTCCGAATAGTAAGGAGATAAGCCAAGCTTCTCGTTTACTACGACAAATCTGAGCTGATTAAACCGGAAAAATAGGGTGACTTGGTCTTCATGCACTTCTACAACTTCGCTATAGCAAGTACCAAGCTTGCTATCCTTTCCCTATACTACCGAATTTTCAGCATTGTCACTTTCCGTTACATCATCATCGGGAGTGCTGTCTTCATCTTATCATGGATGTGTGCAATGGAAATTGTCCTGTGGCTTTTTTGCATACCCATTTCCGAATTTTGGAACGCGGAATTTAACGGCTCCTGTATAAATACAGCTGCTTTCTCATATTCGACCTGCGCTATAAATATTCTAACTGATATGTGGGTATTTTTGCTTCCAATTCCAACTATCTTCGGACTGCATATGACGCAGAGGAAGAGGTTAGAACTAGCTGCTATCTTTTCGATAGGGCTGCTGTATGTTTTTTTCTATTCAAGAGACAAAAGTTCTTTCGTAACTTGCTAAAAAAAATCAATTTCACAGGACTTGCGCTATTAGCATTGCTAAGTTGACAGTTATTGTTAGTCAAGATTCATCCGATTTTACCTGTACGTCTATTTGCTTATCCCCGGTATTCCTTTTATGATTGACTCTCAAATAGGGAATGGTGTTCCATTGGGGCTTCTTTCGCTCTATGAACCACTTGGCGGGGTTTTCTGTGCGAATTTACCTTTTATCTATAGATGGGTGGCTGGATCCGTGAAAAGGATCATTGCTTCACCTGAAGATCCAGGATCCACACTCGTCGTACCGAGGCCATTTTTGGACAGGGCCTATAATTCCACATGGATGAAAAGACAACAGCGTATCTCCCACATTGAATGGAGTGGCCTTGATAACAATAGTGGAAGTGATACATCGCTACATACTGAGATGCGAACAATTCCATCTTCTGGTATAGGGGTTTAAACAGCAATAGTATAACAGACGGAATCTTGGATCATGTTGATTAGTCTATAATGCAAGATCCCACTTAGCGAGATATTAGGGCAACTAACTTATATAAATACACACTCCTGTATCCAGCTTTTGAAGAAGAGCCTACTGTACAATTTTCTTTTCTCTTGATCTTAATAACCAAGTCACAATGAACAGTAGACCGCCAGCACCTGTGAAGCTTCCAGAGAAAATGTATGGGTCCAGCAAATAATTTCTTCCCTCTCCCATTAGAGCACCGGCGATCAGTGTACCAATGAGCATTCCAATTCCGGCAAGAAAGAGAGTCATTCCCAGCCATGTACCAATAGAACGTGGATCAGTAACCAGCGATGCCACCATGCTGGCCTGTAGAGATGCAGCAGCGCCAGAAGTGAAGCCATATATAATGCTGAAACAAACAAACCCTCCCAATGAGGATATTCCAGTCCAAGCGTAGGCAAAAACGGCAGAAATAATCGTCAGAACAATGATAGTTTCCAAGTTTCCATATCTGTCAGCTAAAAATCCGGGAATCACCCGGCCAAATGTAGAAGCCGCGTTAAGGACAGAAAGCAGGTAGAATGATAGATCAGTATCCAAGTGTGCACCCATCTGAGCAGACAAAACTTCATCGAAAATGGGTATGTAAAGGCCGACGAAGACCAGAAACAACCCAAATGAGAATACGACATACGGTGTGTTGCGAAAGGCTTTGGTATCGAGCAGCGCACGAGCTTTTTTGGGGTTGAAGATTGACTGCGCATTATCGCCAGGCTAACAGACAGAAGACCCAAGGCCATGAATCTAATCACGCGGGTAGTCCATTCATATCCGATCTGTGGCTGAAGTTTTCGGAAGACAATAGGATATATGGTGCTTTCGACACTTCCTCCGGCCGCCATGACACCGATGGTAAAGGAACGCTTGGTAGTGAAGTAGGATGACACAACTGCTACGCTGGGTGCAAAGATGCACCCACCTCCTAGGCCAACGCACAGTCCCTGAGAGAGGAATATCTGCCAGTACTTTGTTGCAAGGCTTGACATCATCAGTCCAAAGACGATGAGGAAGCTGCCCACTGTAAGCAGCGTCTGGAAATGTCCTCTATCATAGATAGGACCACTTATAATGCTCCCTGAAACAAGGAGAAAGCCTTGAAATGTGCCGATCCAGGCGATTTTGGAGCTGTCCAGATCACTCAAAAGGACTTGCTTGTAGAAGTCTTGGTAGGCGCCGAATGTGCTAGTGATACCCCTGTGATAGTAGACTTATTAGATCGAACATTTATTTGCAATAGAGGTAGACGTACCAAGAGTTGAAAAATACCAAGAATCCCCCTAACACTTGTACCCATCCTTTCAACCCTCCATCCCGAGGACTGTGATCCGTTTCCTCACCCTTTTCTTCAACTTTTAATGTCATGGTTGCAGGTTCTTTCTCGGGAGCAGCTCTCTTAGACAACGGAAATAAGCCCTGAACACTGTTGACGAAATGTAGCAGGTGTAGGCAATCTTCACGACTTTCTGTATCAGTGATGACTTCTGAGAGTCATCAGCATATGGACCGGAACTTATATCCTTAACTAATGGTGTCATTATTGGTAACACTTCTCAGACACCTCAGTGATAGAAGCCGAGTACCGGGATAAATTATCTATTCAAGCAAAAAAGAACTAGCTCAAGCATGATTTCTAATACGAAAAGGCCTCCCGGTGCTTATTCTGCAGAAAAACTCGCCGAAATTAAGCCAGGAAGGCTGAAGTGGAGATGAATTGATGAATTTCTGTGGAGTAAAAATCTTAACCCTATGCAAAAATGGCAGGTTCAATGTTGTTGTAGTCGTGATAAGGTGTTGCTCGCCAATAGAAAAGCTTGGCGAGGTAAGCGAGGCTGACGCAGCTGTAATACGCGAATTAATCAAGTAGAGCGTGAAACATTATGATATCAAAATCTGGTTGGTGTTGTTTGCATATATATGTAAACGTCGGTCTCCAAGATTATTATTTCTCTTGGTTCAGGATCTAAGTTCTCTTACTCGTTAAGAACAGAGAGTTCAAAATAACTACCTATTGATATCCACCATGTTGTACAGTCCCTAGATACTCAAGATGACCAATATATATACCGATATCAACCAATATATACGGGCCTTCATTACCGAGATAGAGTACAGTACCAGTATGTGTGAGATAAATGGATAGGAAGCTTGCAGTCTCAAGATCTCGCCAGGGCAGATAATCCTCTACCGAAGGATCGGTCGTGGTTGCTGGGTTGAGGATAGCCTCATATGGAATATAGTTATCGCCTAAAATGTGCCCAGTCTCGATATCATAGTTATACGACAGGATGGCGAATTTCACCAGTCGTGCCCGATTTTCAGGATGGGCCTCGTCAACAGGGGCAAGACAAATAAGGCCGTGGGAACGTTCTGGCTGAAGAGTGTCATAGATACGTTTCAATGCTTCGGCTGGGTACCGAAGGCCTTCAATGGGTGCATTCGATTTTGGCCCCTCTGTGTCTGGAAGACCTACAGGCGCACGCGATTGGTATGCCTGAATGAGGGGGAAAGAAAATATTTAGTTCAAGGGACTTCGGAGATTTGACGGATTTGACCGAGTTGAATTCACATCACGAAATTCCTGTGTAGCCGAAGCCCACTTTTCCACCAGTTGCCGCCGGTGCTTTAGCTCATATTCCGCATCGGAGGAAACACCTGCGTTTGCGGCAGACACCCAATTTTCCTGGCTGCAAATTAGCGCTGAAAGCGTGGTTGTTCGAAAAAAAAAAAAAATGAACGAGTGCTATAAAGACATACCTGTACAATAGTAGCCAGCACCTGACTTCCTCTTTGATCTCATCCAGAGATAAATCTGGTTCTGGGTGTGGTTGGATGCAAATGGGGATTCCCCCTGGCCAGTGCTGAATGGATCTCAGCATCATGTGTGTGATCAATTCTGTTAGGGGTCCAAAGGGTCTAAGGGCTGTAGGGGTTCAAAGAACAAATGATTCAATTAAATAAACGGGTACTAGAAATGCCAGAAGAAAACCTTGGCCAACCATGTACTAGTGAAAAGCTTCACCAAATAACGTCAAAAGCAAGAGATAAGATGGTCCGAAATTCATAGCAGCTGTGAGCGTGAGCTATGACATATGTATGAAAATGACGAAATGGCAGAGATCAATCTACTGAGACCTATATTGAAAGCTATGTGAAAGGCCAAATCCGTATAAGGGGCACGTCAACCCTATCTATACACGTATGTAGCTAGCACCGTGTCAGTTGTATTCTTGGGGATCCTCTTGTCTTTATCTTGAATCTTTCTCTCGAATCACGCTCGTTGAAGAAATACGGTACGTAAAGCTACCTAGTCCAAGGCTCCATCGGTACACTCATTTCGTCTCTAGGCAGCCTTGGAAACTTTGGAACTGTAGAATCTTGGAAGTTATCTTATCATCCGGGGAATATTGTAATGAGGACGGGATATGGTAACTGGACCAGATGGGTATGTCATTTTGTTTTGAAACTCCGATAATCAATCCCTACCCTCTAACCGATCTATTTCTTCTCTTCATCAATTTTGCCATCGGCCTTCTCTTTGCGCCGTTGCACGACATCCCAATTATAAACACGTGCTGTAGCAACCTCTAGAGTCTATAGAAGAACCTCATTAGTAAAAACGAAATCGCCAGGGGTTAAACAAGACCTACAGTGATCTGCTCGCGCAAGAACTCCAGGTCCTCTTCACAATGAGCAAGACTCGATTCAGCCGCAGACAACTTATCCGACAGCATAGTCTCAGCCTCGTTCAATGGGTATGCCAACATGACATTCGCGCCAAGCCAGAGGTAGACTTCCTCAGTATCGGCAGGAGAGATAGACGCACGAGCATAGAGGGTATCATTGAGTTCAAAGTTAGTTTGGAGGTCAGAATCCGGGTTGGACTAGATATTCACGAACAAGTCAGTTATCGTGTCTCTAAGTCAAAATCTATATAACTCTCGCATATCCAAGAAACAACGCACCTCCTTGCGCAGTGTCAAAAACAACACCATCTCCAGTGTCTTTTTGATATCTGGGATCTTCTCCGCTAGTCCCTGGCCGCGGCGTTGAGTGTTCACTTCCATGAACTGGTACTTGGAGATCATCTCCTGGAAATTGCGGAGGGTAGGCTCGACCTCCGCGCGGGAAGAGACATAGTCGCTGACATTATCGATAAAGGGAGCAACAGGAATTCCGCGCGGGTTGCTTTGTGTTGTTATCGGTCTGTTATGGAGGGGTTTAGTTGGAGTTTTAAAAAGAGGGGAGCACCACCATCAACCATAAGCTAAGAAGAGAAATGGCCGTGTGCAAGCGGACATAGAAAGATAAAATGTCAATTTGAATTGGAATTGAGGAACTTACGCCTTTGATTTAGAGTCTGCCATGGTTGCGGGAGTTGTGAGTGACAGAAACACAAGCGCAAGTGGGGAGAGCTTCAACTCGGGCGACTTTCTCTTCCGCTCGTTTATCTCCGCCGAGCTAACTCCTCCATCAACAGCCTCATTTCAACCGCAAACGTTGCCCCATCCACACCTTGCTAGGATGGTTCAGCTCGTCACAACAGATCGCATTCTTACAGCGTACACGGCTGTATCGGAATTAAGCCGTGAAAAGCTTGATCTGCCCCCCTCGTTGAAGCTACAAGACCCGATAACACATAAGCAGCTCCTCAGTCTCGCAAAGCATTTGCAACCTGGCGGCAAGATTAATGCCGCAATTGAGCTCAACTATGCACCCAAGCCTACTATCCTCAGCTTCCTTCTTCATGGCACCACGGTCTATGTTCCACCGCCACCCAAAAAGCCGGAACCTGTATGTCGCGATGAACCCAGATTCCCATAATCGCCCTTTAGACAGATACCACATCATACATCTAAAGGCGTTATTGTTTTTTATCTACAGGAGAGGAACTAATGTAAAACAGAGCCCCGAATACCTCGCTTCGAAAGCCCGCCTCCAAGCCAAAGCCGAACAAGCAGAATACCAACGCCTAATGAATCCAACCTACACAGAAGCACCCGACTACGCAGACCCCTACGCCGAAGCCGCTCTTTTCACAGAAGACACACTTACCCCATCCCTTGTTTTAAATATCTTCCTTTCTGTGATTATCACTGGACTAAGCGTGTATTGGGCTCTGACAAAGTTTACATTACCTTCTATGTTGGCTACAATCTTCACTTCGTGGACAGGGCCGCGGGTGGAGGACCCGTTTGAATTCCAGCCTGCTGAGGGAGCGTCTGATGCGGTGCGCGTGTTGATTGCATTCTTTGCTGCACTGTCCGTTGCGGTTGCGGAGTCGTTTTTGTATGCAGCTTATCTTGGGAAGACAGTGCGGGCTAAGGTTAAGGAAAGGAAACTCAAGGAGCGGAAGGAGCTTATTGGGACTGTGGGGGATGATGATGATAGTGTTGATGCTGTGAATACTTCCAATAAGGAAGAGATCTGGGGAAAGGGTGCTAATGGGGGTGCTCGGAGGAGAGTCAAAAAGAAGTGGGAGAAGCAGAAAGATTTGAAGGATATCTAATGATTCTAGATATCTAGAGTGAAAATATTAAGATGTTTGTAACAGTATTTACATTTATTAATGATACTCCCCCATTTCGGTTGATATTGGTATATTCATCGCTATGCCTGTAGCTATATGGTGTCATTACTCTAGGGGGTAAACGCAGTTCAGTCATTAATGCTCGTCACGACAGACCGAGAACGAGATGCAGAGGGAAGGAGATGAAAAAAGGAAAAAGAAGAGAAAAAAAAAGAGTCAACCGTCCTAGACGAAGAGAAAGATAGATAAAATCAGACCCTTTTCTCGAGAAGGAGCTTGCCAGTCGGCTTCTTGCCGCCGAAGCTCTTCTCACGGCTGAAGATGCGCTCACCACGCAGCCAAGTCTCGCGGACCATACCGCGCAGAGTGCGGCCCTGGTAAGGAGAGCACTTATTACGGAAGAGCATTGTGCTAGGCTCAACGGTCCACTCGGCATTATCGTCGAAGACACAAATGTCAGCATCAAAGCCCACAAGAAGGTCACCCTTGCTCGACTGAAGGCCGACCTGGGCGGCAGTGTTTACACAGCACAGCTGAACAATGTCTTCCAGGGCTTCGCTGGTCTTCTCGTCCTTTGAGGAAATAAGGCCTTTACGGCGACTGAGCTCGGTCCATAGAATTGGAAGGCCCAGACCGACGGATGAGATGCCACCCCAGGCGGAGAAGAAGTTGCCTGTCTCCTCATC
Source organism: Penicillium taxi (assembly GCF_028828555.1). Classification (NCBI taxonomy): domain Eukaryota; kingdom Fungi; phylum Ascomycota; class Eurotiomycetes; order Eurotiales; family Aspergillaceae; genus Penicillium; species Penicillium taxi. The sequence goes on along the minus strand of NW_026643207.1, from coordinate 3,204,335 downwards.
GGCAAGAGTTTTGCTAGCCTCGGCGTGGCCGGGGACATGAGCAGGTAGCATCTTCAGATCTGGAGTGCAGGGAGAGTGGTCTGATACGACTGTCTTGATTACTCCATCTGTGCCATACTTCTCCAGCTCATCCCACAAGCCATCCTGGTTCAGCTGCGACCGAATGGGTGGACAACACTTGTGTCGAGTGTCACCGTCACGTACCTCCTCTGCAGCCAAGGACAGATAATGGAAGCAGGTTTCAGCAGTGATTTTGACACCGCGGGTACGGGCTTCCCGCAGGACTGGGATAGCCTCCATGGCTGAGAGGTGGACCACGTGCAAAGGAAGATTTGGGGCTAGACGGGCCATGGAGATGATACACTCTATGGCACAAATCTCAAACTCTGATGGTCGAGAGGCCAAGAAAGTTGAGTAGGACTCTAGAGGACCGGCAGGTGCAGCCGGGGCTTCTGACTTCTGAACCTCATCACCAACAGAAGCGGTGATGGGTGGAACCATCTCGGCATGGAACATGAGCGTTGTGGGCTCGTCTGCCAGTTCGATCATAACTTTCTGAATATCATCAGCAGTCACAGCAGGGAACTCTTCCACCTATAAGTATTGATTAGTATTTGATGAAGATTGTAATAGATACCATGCTTATTCATCACTTACACCACTATCAATCAGGAAGCCCTTGAAGCCACGGACACCCTCTTTGACAAGACCCTTCAATTCAGCGGCATTGCCGGGAATGATGCCACCGTAGAAGCCAACATCCACCCAGCACTTACCGTGGGCAGCCTTGATCTTCTCTTTCAAACCAGCCACAGTGGTAGTAGGTGGGATAGCATTAAGAGGCATATCGACGACAGTGGTAACACCGCCAAAGGCAGCAGCCTGGGTGCCAGTGTAGAAGCCTTCCCATTCAGTACGGCCAGGCTCATTCAAGTGAACATGAGCATCGACCAACCCAGGTAAGAGGACATGAGGCGAGTAGTCGGTATAAGAAACCTCAGCAGGGAAGTCTTTGGCTGGTATTACAGAGTCAAAAACAGCAGTGACCTTACCAGTATCGAGCGAGATCACAATAGTAGCTGCAGTCAAACGACCCGATATCACAGCACGGGACGAAGCCACCACAGCAACGTTGATGGTATGCGTTCTTGTCATAGCTCACAGCGATGATTGACGATTGATCTTCGATCTGATTATCAGACACCAGTAGTGATTGAAATGAACGGTAGACTAGTCGATAGTGGCGGCAAGATAAAAGAAATGATGCGGGGTGCAAATATGGCTGCAATTAAAGAATAACTGACAGAATGGAACCAAAGATAAGGCTATAGACAACCAATAGGACTATACATGAGGCTTATCTTCAGAAAAGACAGGGGTTAGAGATAAGGGGGGCTCACTGGTATATAAATACCTAAGCCACTCGAATTCACCCCGTGGGAAGGGCTCCTCCGATTTAGGGGCCCACGATATCCACTGAGTTCGGGTTCCACCTAGACGATGTCCCGTACCTAGGGACGAACAGTCTCACTGCTTGGGAGCCGAGCCACTGAGGGCTCTGGCCCTGGAATTGCAAACCCATTGTTGGCAAAGATCTACTCGATAATGAAGACGGATATGAACTATGGTTGGCAAAGGAAGAGATTTCGTAGGTAAAGATCGGGAGTGATAGTCTGCTTATCGGAAATCTCCGATACGCTAAATCGGACCTCGCCTTCCTTATCTCCGCTTTATCTGCTGTTACTCGATCAAAACTACCTCAACGTCCGCTTTCCTCCGATTTACTTTTCTATTACTCGATAAAAACATCCCCGACTTCGCTTTAGTACTCAATCTACATTACTGCTAATTCTATATAAGACGAGCTTAATTACTACAGTTTGTCAATTCGATCCAGTCTATATAGTAGTAATATCGCAGCTATTCTTAAGGTCCCTGACCTCTCATGGGGATAATTTTAATATCGAAGATTATATATGACTCTTTAATAGGTCTTTGGATGTATTAAATGAAAATTCCCATGGATATACTGCCAGGGGTCCAACGGGCATACCCGTGGACTATTTACATGAACGTCCCCAACCCTGGAAGTACCTAGATATCCTTACAATGTCGAGATCTTCAGATTTAGGTACTAAAATGCTTACGTTTAGGAAGCTACAGAGAACACCACTGAAAGTATGGGTTGAGAGAGAAAAGACAATCGCATTGATCCGGGGTATTTTCTGTCCCCCTGGGGCGCTCTACTTACTAGCCAACATTTTTGGTGATGCTCCCTTCCTCCCACCCTGGCATTTACCCACCTTCCCTCCCGGCCAACTTACGCTGTCTGAATGACAGGGTCCAGCTCGGGGACGACCTCCGAATCAGAAATCTCTGCAGGCTCACCAAGATCAGAGTCCCAGGCGTCGTCCCAGTGGTCGTCGAACTCGAAGGACGAATCCTCCGAGTCTGACTCCACCTGGGCGTCTGCACTTAGGTCATCCTCCCACTTGGGATCCTGATGTAAGAGATTCAACCAGTCAATGATATCGGGCCAGGCCCGACGGAGAATACATTCCTGGTTGAGCTCCTCTCCTGAAGAGTAGACCTTGCATCCAGTGACCTCCCAATCTCCTGGGATATAACGGCCAATACGCTTCTTGTGTAGGACATATGAGCGTCCACGGCGTGCAAGGAAAGATGTGAAGGTGGTAAGGTCATCGACAAGCTTGGGGTCAAACTGACCACCGTACTCGCTCTGTAGGGGAGCACCAAGGGCAATTCCGTTGATGTACGGGCGCCAATCAGACCCTGGTAAATTTCTGTTAGCATCAATAATAGCGTTGGAAGATCTGGAACCTGATCTCGGGAGAATTACATCTTTCCTTAAGAAAGTCAATAGCGGCGAGCCCACCCTCAGACATACCAATCACATCAATGAGTGAATGGGAGTCAATTTTTATGACTTTCGAGATGTATTCAATGAAAACTGCTGCCACATGCTCGGCTACAGTCTGGCTGGTTGGTGCCTTGTTGCGAAAGGTCAGGGTTGGCTGTCCCCAAGTGGCGTAAGGTCGATCAGCGGCGACCCAGCTTTCCTGGGTCATGGCTTTACCCTCGGCCCAGCTATAAAGCAATTGGCCAGTGTTTGCAATAACCAGAGCGATATCAGTGCTCCTGTTCTCGCCGACGCCCAGAACAGCCTTTGCAAAATCAACCATGGAGCCGGCATTGATTCCATCTTCTCCAATTGCTCGGTAACTCCAGATACCCAGGTCCTGGCCAGGGTCGCCCAAAACAATCACAATTCGCTTTGCAGAGTAACAGTTATCTGTCATTAGAATAGGAATCACGGGGATATCCACGTTCTGACGCAGATCGTCAGAGATCATGTCGGGCTCGGGGATGGGGTACTCGGTCAACCCAAGATTGTGCAGACGATCAAGGACAATCTGGCGGGTGCACCCTGTAATTTTTGTGAAGTCAGCCTTAACTTTTCTTTTCAATGATTTTTTGATCTACCATTGACTGCCTCGCGATGCTTTTGGTTGTAGCGATCATTGTGGTTGATGCGATAGGTAAAGCCTTCGTCGGGGTTGTCAATTTTGCGAATCTGATCGTTTTCATTGATGAAAAATCTGGGATCGATTAGAAAACTGTAAGATGAGATTGATTGAAGTCACTTGAAACTTACCCAAGACTCTTCAGGTCTTTAGGGAAGGTGAAATCCGCCGGAAGGTCCTCATCTTTGAAGATAAACATACTGGAAGACAGTTGTTTCAAGTAGGAGCAAAGGAGTGGAAGCAGGTAAAGGAGTTGGAAATTGATAAGAATATGGCAGCGGAAGAAGAGATGCGTGGTGAATAGATATTGGTAGAGGAGGAAAGTGTTGACGAGAAAGATTAACAGAAACCAGAAGGTGTTGTTGAAAATCAACATGGTGAAGGTGAATGAACAGAAAGCCATGTGTTTGATAAACAAATAAGGAATCCAGGCACCAAGTAGAGTATACAAATTGGAAGTGAGCCTGAAAAGAATAGAGCTTGATATAAAAACTGATTGAATGGTATTGCATACTATACAAGCTTGAAATGAATAACGCCGCGGTGCACACCTGCATACTATCGTATCACTGAAATATTCCCTTCTACCAGCTTGCCTTCTTGACGCCAGGTAATTCACCAGAAAGAGCCTGCATACGGAATTGGTACTATTAACAAAATAAAATGTCAGTCAGTCATACATCGATCAAAAACTAATCTGCCAACCACAGGTGTCCATTTACTCACCCGATTGAGTCTGAAATCCCGGAACACACTACGAGAAGTTCCTGATGCCACACATCGGTTTTTGATCTGAGTTGGACGGGTGTAGGCCTCCATCTGAGAAAGCTGAAGCTGGGCCTGGGCACGGACTCGGCCTGGGAGACTTGTGTTGCGAATCACATAGCGGAGTGCTTGTCTGTTGAATTGTCAGATTTTGTTCAATTGAATTCAATTGATTAAGACTCAATAGCACACTTCATGCCATCTTAGTCATAGTCATGGTGCAGGCTTACCGTTCAGGCTCGGTCTTCTCGAACGCATTGCGCCGGTTGTGGTCTCGGATTACACGGATGTTAACGAAGCCGGAGAGATCCAGCTTCTTAGGGCGGAACAAGGATGCTACTTTTGACATGTTGACAACTTCTGATGTGGGAGTGGAGTTGGATTTGAAGCTGGGGAGGAACGTCGTCGTCGGCAAGCGGATCGCGAAAAGATGCGGATAATCCAAATCGGGTTTAGCGTCGCCTTAAAGATTTAATGCACCTGGAAATCCGCAATACTCTAAATTGACTGTCTTTATTTATTGTCTGGAGTAGAATTTCAAGGTCTTGGAAGTACTAGAAGAAAGAGGAGATACAAGAATTGGCGCAAATTCTTTGGTTGGTGGCGATATATAACTCGCCCTAGAACTACACCGACAAGCTATGACTGGAGACTCTTTGGACTCCCTCCAAGTTGCCTCGGAGTGGCCGGGAGGAAGCCTGAGGAATCGTCCTAATTGGCCAGTTCAAATCAGGTACGTTTTACAAAGGGCATCGGAAGTCCCCAACATCGCAATCCAGTAGTTGTACAGCTTGTGAATTGATCCAAGTAACCTTTCAGGTATATTCTATATGCTTGGACAGTGGGCAAACTGCCCGCGAACGTAAAACACACAATTGCGAGCCGTGATCATAGTCCACAGCAAAAGTTCCATCAACAAACATGTCTAACGACTCGATCCGCTCTGGCTTTACGCCACAATTGGTGGAATCGCGTAGGTCTTCTCGATTGGGCGAATTTAGTGACCACCGACCTTAGCGTTGGGGTTGCGGGGGTCGTTCTTGAACTCAGCAGCTAGAATTGAGGTCAGTCAATGATCCATAATCGAGCCTGGGCTCGCCATGCAATCCAACCGAGTATAGACCCTGGCTTTGATTGCATGGAAATCAAATATGGCCATGGGGTATGACCAATAATACTTACTGTTGATCAGAGCATTCTGGAGGGAGTTGACTCCGTACAAGACGATAAGACCTAGAAAGGGAACAAGTTAGAACATGGGTCTGATGGCGGATAACTCGGTCGCGAATCAGGGAGGTCAGGTTCGTTGATTAACTGTTGCCTCATATTCCAGGACACCAGAGTTGAATAGGGGTTTCAATTGAGCGTACCGGCAGCGAAGAAGGGGGTCATGGGCTTGGCTGTAGAGATGCATTAGTCAATTGAACTCTTGTCTGCGCCCTCCATACGAGGCGCATTTCAATTTCCAAGCGTAACGTACCGAGAGCGCCGGGGAACTTCTTTCCGAGGAGAGACATGGTGAGAGTAGAGAGTACGAAAGGGTGATTCGTTGGTTGCGGGGAGGTGATGGTGAGGAAGTCGAGGAGTGAGGTTTGGAGTTTGCCCGTTCCGAGATAACCTTGCCGCTTTTAGCGCTGATGGCCGCTTTACCCGATCAGACCCGATAAACATGCCGGTTCTTGTTTACAGTGACTATCTATCGACAGTAACCCCATCATGGCTTCTTCATTATCGTCATCAGTTTATTCGCTACAGTCCTCTTTGCAGCTCCTCGACAACTCTATCTCTACCCTAGATGAGGGCGTCAATGACTTCCCCCGCCTCTGCAAGGTCCTCCAGACAACACGGGTACGACCCTCGGGAGATTTTATAGTCATGGTTTTCTAACACCACAATACAGCACTTTGAACTACTGCCAGAGCCAACACTACGCGAAGCGCAGAAATCCCTTCTAGATGAGATCACCCCTAGCATCGCCCACCTACTATCTCTCGCTTCGAACCATGTCGAAAAGCTCGCACGTCGTGAGCAGGGCCTGAAAGCCAAATGTGACCTTCAAGAAGGTCGGCTCTCGTCCAATCCAGAGGGTAGGGCCCCAGTGAGTCGCGGTCTACCCCATAGCAGTAGTGCAGCTCGGGTTCCTTCAAGCAATGCCGCAGCAAAGTCTGCAGAGTTGCGGAGATTGGTACAAAAGAAGGAGCGGCTGAAGTATGTTGTGGAACGGCTAGAATTGCAAAATACCCAGAGGCAGCGGCAGCTTAGGAAGAGTATGGCTACGCAGTGAGGTTCTTGGTCGAGAGCGGACAGTAAGTCCAGGCCGGCATACTTTTTCAACAGCACGCCTGGCAAATGGTGCAACGAAGCATTGAACTATCATGATATACCCAAAACAATGAATTCAAACGATTGAAAAATGAACCTTTGAGAAGAGAATATATTTATGATTTATTTGTCCTAGGTTGATGTGAGAGTGATATCTAAATATACAAAACTTAATCTTGACATGCCCATGCCGTGGCTCCGGGGCCAGTTAATCATTTATGATAAACCAGAACCTTCATATACATACGCTAGCAAACCAATGCTCATTCCTTTTTAAGAATATCAGCATGTATCCTGCTTTTTCTGCGCCTGTCTCTGCTTCTTCTTGTCATTATGCTTCTTCCAGCTAGGAATACGCTGGCCTTGCTTCCGTACGGGAGCCTCTACTCCATCATCCAACCCAGCGTCTTCTTCGTCATACTCATCATCAAACTCATCTTCCTCTTCGCGTGCGGCTTTGTCAGCTGCTCGTCGAGCAAGACGCTCTTTCTTGCCTTCGCTGGAGCCCAAATTCAACTTGCGAGGGATACGTGTCTTGGCCCCCAGTGCCCACAAGTCACCCCAATTAGACTTGCGAGCATCACGGTAGGCCTGTTTACTAAAAGATCGGGGTACCGTCCAGCGTTCAATCTTACCCGCTGGCGTGCACAGGTCAAAGATGACGTGACCACGGCGTTTCATGGGCGCGTAGACGGCACGAGGAAGGGAGAGCGGGTTAAATTCAGCACTTGGCTGGGCATCTTCAAGATGCTCAAATCCCTCGAAGGCAGCATCTGTCCTTTCAGTATCCTGGCGGATACCCTGCTGCTGACGCAGATCTACACCACGTTGGACGGCAATGTAGCTATACTTGATGTCCTCGTGGTTGCGGTCTTTGGCATTCATAATACGCTGGAGGAAGGGAGGCCGGATGTACCGTTGCTCAAAGTGGCAGTAGTCTTTGCGACCTTTCATCGGGCCTGCTGAGTTGTGCATCGGACAGGTCGAGTGAGTTGTGCAGGGGGCGATGATCATACCCGTCTCTTTCTGCACAGTCAAACTTTCGTCAGGGGAATCAAGGGAACTTTCATATTCTGTAGAGCCTGGACTCGCAATATGTCGTCGCAGGAGCATTTCACGAGCACCGGCAATGGCCTCAAACCCCTTCTGGCGACCCTTCTCTAGCAGAATCAGAACACCGCCATCAGGGTTGAGCAGCTCCCATAGTTTCTCCACGTGCTCTTTGCGCTCATAATCTTCAGTGAGTCCGAGTAGAGAGTGTGGTGCAATGATGACATCGTATTGCTTGCGCTGAATGGCACGCTCGTCATCTAGGGTTGCCTTGTCACGCACATGAACGTAATCCGGTAAACGAGGAAGGAACGTCGTGTTCTCTAGAATTGCTGCCGCTCGCAGCTGAAGTGTGTGTGAACCCGTCACTACCGTTGATCTACCATATGGAACCGGTGCACCTTCGGGATGATCAGGAACCATGACTTGATATTCAGCGTTGACGACATCTCGCCAAGCCAAGATACCAGCACCGCCGGCACTGGCATCGAGGACATTAGGTCCTTTTTCTTGATATATCAAGCGGCGAAGCCAGTCTGTCCCAAGACGCTTCCGCACTTCAGCGAGGACACTGAGAGTGGAAGCATACATCCCGGGGTATAAGGCCGCAATGTAGGCATTGGCCTCCATGTCTCCCATGTGACGTTGCGATGCATGGAGCGGAATCGGAAGCTGAGGTAGTTGTGCACGCGGAGGCGGAGTCGTAGTAGAATGAGGAAGTCCTGGTCCACCAAACAGGCGATGAGCAGTCTCCGCTATATGCTTATTGGAGTACTCCGATAGAATGACCGAGATAGGGCCAGTAAAAGTATCCTTTGGCAAGTTAACGGTGCTGGGATTTGTCTGAAATTTCCCTTCCATGGTGATGGGATGGGATCGTGGGGCTGAGTCTGGGAAAGCCTCATTCTCAAACTGCTCCAGCATGATCTCGCCGCCCAGTTGCTCGGCAACTTCTCGAGTACGCCGCATGGCGATTGTTTCTTCCTCCGTATTACCTTCCATGTCGTAGACCACAGGAATGTCTTCTTCTATTTCTGCGTCTTTCTGGTGCTCAATTTCTTCCCACCCCCCTGCCCGTCTTCGCGGAACAAGCGTTGAGAATCCTCATCTTCTTCTGCCTCCATGCCCTCTAGGACGAAATCTTCTATATCCCGAATAACAGGCTCTCCATAGAGACTAGTATAAAGTCGCAGATCGGCATCATCAAGGGTTCCTTCTGGGATTGTGTCGCCGAAACCTTGCCTGACCATCTTCACCCACTCCTCCGAAGTGTAGTTGTCGCGGGCGTTGAGTAGGTCCTCGAATTGAGTAGCATCTTCAACGGCAGAATCGTTCACAATATCTGGGTCGTCAAGCAGTTCCAGCTCCTCCATTAAAACTGCCATATCATCGTCATTCTTATTGATACGCTCGATCAAGGTATTAATAGCCTCAGTCGGAGTTCGTGCCGGCTCGTCCGACGCCTCAGTTGCAGTGGAGAATCGGTGTACGACATTCCGTTGGGGATTGGATGTTTGTATAATGTTTTTCTGGCGAGATTGTAGTTCAGAAGTCAATGTAGTGGATCGCAGTTGAGCAATGCTTCTTTTCTGTCGCGATGCTAGCAACCTCGTGGTCCGAGATTTAAGACGAGAGACCCGTGGGCACAGCATATTCCGCACATATGGGCTACAAACCCTTGAATTTGAAGGGTTGGAAAGCATACCGATTCACGCTTTCGATTCTTGGGGAAGGGAAAAAAGTCCAGAAATTTGATGTTCAGTAAATGCGCACTGCTGATTGGCCAGTCAAGCTCTGGAGCTTCCTTATCCGTTATCAGTCCTTTAGTCTCCACCCACATAGACTGCAGAGCTTCTTATTCTCCACAAGAGGATCTACATACGAGAACTCTGTGTAAACAGATGCTACCATGAAATTAGGTGAGCCACAGGTCCTCAATCGATTTCCCCAATAATATCTACATGGCTAAAGAGTGAATGATGACAAGTCTAGATTTTCTATGAAAGCCCTGAAGGCCCCACATATCCATTTGGTTGCTGTTGCTGGCTAGGAGTTACTTATACTATGGTTATCTACATATCAATGTGATATCTAAGCCTCACTCTCTGTGTCTTCATTGCCCATCAGCATTCCTAATGCAGCTACACATCGCATCACCTCATGCTCTAGGGCAGACAACTTGGCCATAACCGACATCAAGCTGGGATCCTGGCTTTCTACACGAACCTTTTCTTTTACGTGTACTGGCTCCCCGTGCCAGGTAAAGATCTCGCCAACCTCGTCATGCGCTCGTTGCCGAGTTCCAAAAAATCGATCGCGGAGGGAGAAGCCGGTTAATGATATGTCCGATGCAAAGGCCGTAGGTGCGTGAGTTTGGTTGTTACCCTCCAAGGTACGAAGAAGCAAAACAATCGCTGAGTCTGCGATAGAAAGGTGGAATGAGAGGTAAGGGGGAGGTGGGGGGTCAAACATCTGTATAAGTATTCATCAGTTTCGGATTCACAGGTTAGTATTAACCTTGGCCTTACGTTGTCAGCAGCACTGGATTCCCACCAATTACCTCGCAGGCCCCCTTCCCCCTTCAGCATCTGCCTTGCCTCACTGATCGCCTCTTTTAAGAGATGCAACTGGCTAAAGATAAAGCCTGCATTGAGGGGGTCACCCGTGTAAGTGCTCACATCGACGATATCCAAGCTTTCGTTGACCAGATTGCGCACTGACACAAGCTGGGGCAGGACCAAATCAGGAGCTGCAGCAGTTTGCGACAGCGTCAATCGAGTGCTAGGGGCACCCCTTGGAGGCGGCAATGAGTTTAGACGGAGTTGAATGTCCTAACGAATCAGACGTTAACACTGCTTCGCGACACCGTATTCAAGAGCAACACTCACCCCTTTGACCACTTTGGTGCCAACTCTCGTGATGAAGCCCTTTACATTTTCCGACCGAAGCGACGATAGAACCAAGGTTGACCCTGGTTCCTGAGGTGCTAACAGTGCGGCGCACTCTTGTAAACCTTCCTTCAGAGAAACGAGTGACTGTTGGAGTGACTTAAGTAGCCACTCAAGCTCGCGAGCCTAGAATTGAAGAAATGGGTTGGCATCAAGATCCACAATGATCCCTGTAGATTATACCTGTGCCACCATAGCAAGGCATGGTGCCACTAGGAGTCCGATCTAGCGGTAAGCCACATTGATGATTGGACGTACCAGTGCATTATCGGCCTCACGATTCAACTGATCTGTAGGTAGTGGTGGGTATGCCCAAGTGGCCATGACGTGTGTTGAGTGTGTGGCGTAGCAAGGAAAAATCAACTTAGAAACCAACAAAACCAGCTCAAATGGGTAAAGTTTAGGGAGAGAGGACCACGTCACAAAGTGGAGGAAGAGTTGAAAGTTGAGTTGATGCAGTTTAGGTAACGTCATTTTTAATATAGGCTAAGCTGAATTAGGACATATGGTGGGGTAATTAAAGTGGAGCCCTAGGCAACTCTACTCAGGGCTGGCAAACATGACGTTTTGATCTACTACCCTATGAACCTCAAAGTGATGCTGATACCGATGATGCTAATATATTCATTGGCCGGATATCTCCGGTACCAAGCTTACTCTAATCCTACTTGAATCCATCTCCTCTCGAATTTTCAGTTTGCTTGCCCGTCCTCAGCTCCACACATTTGTGCATCAAATCGAGATTCTCCCCGGCTTCAAGGCAAGATTGGAGATTGAATTCGTTCTCCTTTTTCCATATTCTCGTATATCCAAGTGAGCGGCTTCAGCTAGTTCAACTGAACTACATAACATTATGGGTGTTAGCAGTGAGTGTACGATCAACTCAAATTAACATCATATACTAACCAGGCTCGGCATTATAGGAGCAGCTTTGGGCTTTTTAGGCCTATTCTTCATGGCCAGTGCCCTCTTGCTCATGTTTCTTACTATTTTGGCGGGTACAAGCAACCATCTCCCGCTGAACAAGATATACTTCATGCAAGCGGGAACAGGCAATATCCCAGGTGCTCCAACCACCTCTCGCTGGACGTTCTGGAATGTATGCGCAGTCAAAAATGGCCTGAATGATTGTGGAAAATCTCACCCTGATTTCCCCTTTGATCCTCCGGGAAGCCGCAACTTCGATACCACCACCAATGTCCCTAAGCAGTTCATTGGGTAAGTCAAGAGTAACCTGTCAGTTTCAGTACCTAGTTTTAGACTAATAGAAGCTCCAGGACTAATCACTACTACTTGATTTCCCGGTTCATGTTTCCTTTCATGATCATCGGTCTGTTCTTCGCTGCTCTGGCACTCTTCACTGGCCTACTAGCCATGTGCACCCGCATTGGCAGCTACATCTCCGGTTTCCTCTCTTGGCTTGCTCTGGTCTTCCAGGTCATCACAACCTCTCTCATGACGTATGGAGCCTCTCATTTTCATATACTCCGTTTCCAGTTGCTGACTTTCGAAATTTAGTGCTGTGTATGTCCAGGGACGCCACGCCTTCCTCAGTAATGGTCAATCTGCAAAGCTAGGTGTCTACGCATTCGCATTCATGTGGACTGCATGTGCTTTGTTGTTCCTTTCTTCTCTGATGTACTGCCTTGGTGGTGCTGTCGGTCGAAAAGATACTGGTGGTGGATACAGCGGACGGAAAGAACGCCGCCGCGGCTTCTTCTCAGCGCGCTCGAACAGCGTACGTAGCCAGAAGAATGCAGAGCCACAGCAAACCTACGAAACAGTTGGACCCCATGGACCCATTGAAGCCACTCAACCCATTGGAACCCATGAGACTAGGGCAACCTATGTCTAAAATGTACTTTATACGACCGCCCACTAATTTTTATAAACTCGGCGGAAGAAAGCCCAAGCTAGGGCCCTACAAACTAGCGACTTCCAAGGTTTGAATCCTGCAACGTCCTAAGTTTTCCCGCTTCACACGCCTCGGTGGTTTCACTGTGTACTATCACTCCTTTCATGGCATTATGACCTTTCCACGATCGTTAATGTACCCTCGGATCTACGCCTCATCTGAATTAATATTGGCCATTTTGTCTTCCGATGCCCATGATTATTAACGATCTCACTTTATGGTTGGTCCAGGTGGACCTGGATTTATCTGATGTTTTATAAACCTACAACTTTTATCTAATTCGTTGTAGTTAATCAGATTTTTGTTTTTTCTGCTGAATATATTACTAGCCTGGCTTTTCAGGCCTACTTTCTTTATAACTCCAACGTCATCTTCTTACTTGCTATCCTATTGCTGTCTTGTTTGCAGTGGAAATGCCTCAACTTTTTACTTCCATCAGAATAATTTAATGTTGGGTCAAGCATTTTGTGTAATTGAGTCTATGAGGGTTGAGGTTCGATGTACGCGAGAAATAGAGAAAACAGGTGACTCCAACAAGTCAGTGACGGCCACAGAAAGGAAAATAGATAACCTCTATCAATCATGCATGTATCATCAGACCATTAAGGGGATCAGGTGGGGTTTGAGAGGAAGAAAAGGGAATTTAAGCGGAGCCGTTGATAGCACCACGAACAGCGGTGCTGCCACCGACTTCGCGAGCGGTGATCTGAAGACCAAGGTCAGGGTTGACGTGGACCATGACCTCGACCTTACCACCGGCCTTGATACCCTTGACGGCAAGCTCGGCAATGGGCTTCTCGGTCTTCCAGATGATCTCGCGGATATCCTCCTCCTCCTCGTCAGAATCGAAGTCAGAGTCCTCATCATCGGCAGGCTTCTCCTGCTTGGCCTTGGGCTCGGGCTTAGTAACCTTGATCTCGTGGGCACCCTCACACACGCGGATCAGGACATCACCACCCTCCTTGGGGGCGGAGTACTGGGCGATGCGGCGAGCGGGAAGGGCGGTTGCAACGTTCAGCAGAGGTGTGAAGGCAAGCTCGGAGCCGGAAGAGAACTCGACACCGATGGCCTTGGTCAGGTGGGGAATGACAGTCACCATGGGGTGAATTGACTGCTCGATGTCCTCGACATCGAACTCCTGCACCAAGGAGGCCTGGAATGCGGCACCGCGGGCAGAGAGCTCGGAGGGGTTGATGGCGGTAGTCAAGGTCGAGGGGGCAAGGATGACGGTCTTCTCGGGGAAGATGTTGCTGGCCAATTGGGCAATCTTGGGAGTGTGAGAGACACCACCGGAGAAGATGACCTCGTCGATATCGAGAACGTCGAGCTCAGCCTTCTTGATAACCTGCTGGATCAGATCAATGAACTGACCGAAGACCTTGTTGGAAAGCAGCTCATAACGAGTGCGGTTGATGGTGGAGCTGAAGTCAATGCCATCGGCAAGAGACTCAATGCTCAGCTGGGCGTTGGCGCTCAGGCTAAGAGCCTTGCGGGTACCCTCACACTCAAGCTTAAGCTTGGCCAGACCGCGGGCATCCTCGCGGGGATCGGTCTTGTGCTTCTTGATAAACTCCTTGGCGAAGAAGTCAATAATGATCTGGTCGAGGGAGGCTCCACCCAGCTCGTAGTCGTGGGCAGTAGCCAGGATGGTGTACATGCCGCCACGGCAAGCGACAACAGCCACATCCGAGCGAGTGCCACCAAGATCAGCGACAACGACAAGCTTGTCGCTGACAGCAGGGGCCTCGGGGCGGGCATCGTAGGCCATAACAGCGGCAACGGGCTCGTGGATGAGCTGGAGAACCTCGACACCGGCAGCCTTTGCGGCAGCAACGAGGGCCTCGCGCTGAGCGTCGGTGAAGTCGGTGGGGACGGTGATGACAGCGGCGTTAACCTCTTTGCCGAGGAAATCGGCAGCGGACTGCTTGAGACGGCGAATGTGACGGGTGGTGATCTCAGAGACAGTGATAGTGTTGGGGCTCTCGCTGGGGGTATCACGGATGGTGAAGGCCACAGTCGAGCTGCTCTGCTCAGGGTGGGCAGACGCATGGCATGGAGTTGGGTCAATGGCCTTGAATTCCTTGCCCAGGAAATCCCGGAAGTATGCTACTGTGTTTTTGGAGTTGCGGATGAGCTGAGCCTTGGCTTGTGTGCCGTGGTATTCCTCTCCCTCAATGTACGAAAGAATAGAGGGAATTTGACGATCTGAAAAAAAGTGTCAGTGTGAGATTTGAGCAATTGAGCGTGGGCAACTATACCTCCCTCCTCGTTGGCGATAACCTCAACCTTGCCCTCCTGTCGATAGTGTTAGCCCCTATTATTCATTCTTGATAAAGTGATTTCAACGTACAGGCGAAATACGAGCAATTGAGCTGGAGGTGTTACCAAAGGAGATACCGATAGCGAAGCGCTCCGCCTCGGTGTTGGTCGCGTCACCCATTTTGATCGAGTGTGAAGAGGGTAAAGTCCTAAATCACAGATATAATATGTTTTTCACGTCTAAATGCGTGAAAGAATAAATGGAGGGGAAGTGACCGATGAAGTGGGCAGGACGTCGATGGAGGGGAAATCAAATCGAAAAATTTGAAGATTTTCAGGAAACCTTAGTGGCTGGTGCTTATCGATACCAATGTGGCGCTAGAAGTATAGGCCGGATAATCTCCCCCCTAACATATCATATAAATTGAATTAGCAAAGATATAATATTAATCAATATTTAAGAGTCTGCAATCAACTTGCATACATCATTCTAGAATGTATTCCAATTTCATTCAGACCAACACCAAACATTGCGCGTTGACTGGTCAGATCACGTGGTGATAAGAGATCAGCCACCTCAGGTTTTCTTTGCGACAAAATGCGATTGCTGCGTCGTCGACTCTATTTCACCCACAATTTAGTCCGCGTGGTGATTTAAGTCTCTGATTACCTGGACTTGCCCCTTCAAAGCCTCAACAACACCAAGGCAAATCATGTCAGCCCCTCTCATCCTTCTCCCTGGAGATGAGATACCCAAAGATCAGCTTCCTCGTACCAACACCAACCCTCTAAAGATTGGCCCTGGTCTCCGTCTACTATCGCAGCCTTCTGCCAAATCCACAAAGCCCCAGCAAATTGTAGCAGCAACTCAGGCTGGTATTTTGACGACTGATGCCAGACGGAACCAAGTTTCTATTCTTTCCTTCCCCAACCGCCGATACATCCCTACAACCAACGACCTCGTCATTGCTCAGATTCACCATTCCGGCGTCGATGTATTCTACTGCATAATCACACCAAACACACCACATGTAGCTCTGGGTCAATTGTCGTTTGAAGGTGCCACAAAAAAAACAAGACCGATGTTGAAAGGTGGAGACTTGGTCTATGCCCGAGTATTATCTATGGGTCTTGGTGCAGGTGCGGAAGTTGAGCTTACTTGTGTCAACCCAGCTACGGGCAAAGCAGAGCCTGGAGGTCTTGGCCCTCTTCAAGGCGGAATGGTGTTTGATATCTCCACCGGTATGGCGGCCCGGTTACTTCAGGCTAGCTCTTCTTCCTCTGACCAAAATGACGCTGTTGAGGGACTTGTTATTCTTGCTGAACTAGGCAAGAAGCTTGAGAGCATTGGTGGCTTTGAGATCGCCGTTGGGCGCAATGGGAAAGTCTGGGTGGATTGCGCAAACGCTGCTGAGAGTTCCACTTTAGCCTCAATCGCTATCGGGCGATGCTTACAGGGCACTGATGAAAATAATCTGAACACAGTGGATCAGAAGAAGCTGGTGTCTAAGGTTCTGCGGGAGCTAAAGTTGGACTCATGATTTCACCAAATCTAATGTCAGGTGGGCATAGGTAACTAAGTCCCTGATATCGAAGAAACCTGCTTTCCTGTCACTTCGGGACAATTATGCGACACAAATTGGGCCGCAAAGGGCCAATCAACGATTAAGCACGCCCAGATTGATGATAACCGAGCAAACCCTCCTCCAGGTTGGGTACACTCATGCTTTAAGCATGTAACCCGATGATGTTTACTTATGGTATGGGTGAAACATTCCAAAGAATATTATCCTTAGTGAATGTTTTGGCGCGATTTCACTGATGCAGAACATTAATCTTATGCTTGGTTCTATTTTATAGAAATTCAAAATTAAACTGGTCGTCATTTTCTGAATTCATGATAATAGAGAGCCTGGAAAGCCAGGCAAGACGGTGAAATCAACGGTGAAATCAACGGTGAGAATTCTGCCGCCATCAAATTTTATTATCTTCGCGCCGTTCGCTTTTATACGTAACATCAAAATGGCGCGTCGATCTTCTGCCCAGTCAGTTAGAGGGGGTGATATCGAAAGTGAAGGTAGTTTTTAAAATCTGTGAAAGTGCTTGTCAGTCTATATTACAAAAATCTAATCGTCAATCAGTTGTCGGATCCTCGAACATGCAGCCCACTACCAGTGAAAAGAAAAAGTCGAAAAGAAAGCCCCACAAGTCCAATGCAGATGAATCTTCTCAAGATTTAGATATTGAAAATCATCAAGAGGAAGAAACAATGCGTCATTCTAAGCGAAAGCAGGATGATGACACTGAGTCAGATTCAGCTCCCAAGAAGGCCCGGAAATCTCTCAAATCTCACAAATCCACGCAAGACGATGCGGAGATTCAAACCTCTAACTCCAGGCTACCTACTCCGGAAGACACTGAAGAGACTGAAGAAAATTCCGCTCAACCTACTACCGAAGACACCAACGACCTTGCCTTAGACAGCAGAGGAAGACCTCGAAAACCCAGAAAATCCCGACAGAGCGAAAAAAATAATAACACAATTGGATTCTTTGGCGCAGAAGAAGTTCAAAGGCTAGAAGCCTTCAAAGTAGCATTCTGTAACGAGCATGGCCTCAGCCCATCAATGTTCGATGACGCGATTCAACACTCTACACCCAATGGTAGTGGATGGCCAGGATTCGAGTGCGCCAGCGATCTCGGTAAGAAGCAGCAGTTCTGGGCTCGCATTCATGAAGTCCTCCCTCGTCGCGACACCCGCTCCCTTTCACGATTCGCGCGAAGACACTTCCAGGGTTCATTACAAAAGGCCCATGAGTGGTCAAAGGAGCAGGAGGAAGAGCTCATAGCTCTGTATCAAAAATTTGGGTCCAGGTTCGCATATATTGCCAGACTTATTGGCCGCAGCGAAGACGACGTTGTCCAGCGATGGAAGAACCGACTACAACATCGTCATGTTCAGAAGCGGGGATTCTGGACCGAAAAGGAGGCTCGTACATTGATGAATCTTGTGGAAGATGTCTGGAAAACGAACAAGATGCTGGGCATCGATGTTGGCAAAGACGTGTACGAAATGAGGTTATCTGATATAAACTGGGGTAATATCAGTAACAAAATGAAAAATACCCGGTCCCGTCAGCAAACTGCCGACAAGTGGCGCAAGATCTTGGCGATTGTGCGAAGGAGGCGTATGAACGGTGATCCTGACGCTGTGTACGATCCTGCTACTGTCGATCGAAAACGAGGGTCTCAGACACCGGCAACACGAAGCAATAGTGTAGTACAGGACTCTAGCGATGATGAATTCCACGACGCAATTGACACTACCGAACTTACCGATATCGATATCATGCAACCACCTCAATCATCGCCAGAGGCATCTCCAGAGGCATCTCCAACCCCCGACAACACTACTCCACCTGTAAAGATGGAAATGGACGAAGAGCCAGTAGTGGAAGCCGAAGCAAAATCCGAGGCTGAGGATCCCGTCACTCCAAAGAATAATCAAAAGCGTGACCAGAGAAACAAAGAAAAGAAGCGTCTCTTCAGTCACAAAAGGGAGCAAGCTATGGAAGAAGAGCCTGTAGAAGAGCAGCCTTCAGAGGATGAACTTCCACCCTTGCCTCCTTCCAATCCAGAACAAGAAACTGCTAGAAAGGAAGCCAAAAAGGAGAGGAAGCGAATGAGAGCTGAGAGAAGGGAAAGTCGTCGACAGGAAAAAGAACAACATGAAAAGGAACTACAAGAAAAAGAACTAGAACAAGAGCAATTCGTGAAGACCGAACCTGCTTCACCCCCTCCCACCAGCATCGATGATAAAGTTGCGAGGAAAGAGGCCAAGAAGGAGAGGAAGCGATTGAGGGCTGAGCGGAGGGAAAGTCGACGAGAGCGCCAAAGCTTGAATGCAGCGATTGAGATATGAGAGTCAAAAAGCACCTTAACATGAGCCAAAGTATTGAGTGAGTTATATCTACCTAGCCTATGAAAATTTAAAAGGAGTATGACAAGTACACTGGTTGTACGAACAAGTTCCAAGCTTCTATCTTCTACAGTAAAAATACCATAGTCTTGGCCATCTATAACTCATCTTTACGATCCTGATCTTCATCTTGGTCTCCATTCTCAATCTCAGCCTCAACAATAGGCACATCATCACCACTTTGCACAAACCCAACATTCTCATCCTCACCAGCAAGCTTCAATGCCAAGGTCGCAATCTCATCATCATAAACCGTCCACTCAGGAACCTGTCTCCGAGCCCTAGCAAGCTTAGGTTCCTTCGTAAGCGGATTATTACAAAGATCAATCGTCTTCGCAGACTCCAGATCTGCATCAGCACACCACGTTTCGCACCACAACCACTCCTGCGGCAGACTATGAATAGGAATGTGATGCTGCATATGATTAGGCAGGTCCTGATCCAGATTACTCAGAGAGTTCGGATCAGCAGAAAGCATCTGGTACTGACCGCGCAACCTATCTCCAGCCGCGAGGGCGCGGAAGCGCTTGAGGTCGACGACGTAAAGCGCGGAGATGTGATAGGGTTTTCCGCGGAGAAAGTTGCTCCAGTAGCCCTGTTTCCAGAAGCGGAAGCCTTCCATTTCTGTGCGTGAGTCGCCCATGGGCGTGAAGCCGTATGGGGCATCTTCTAGGTCGTGGGTTACGAGGTCGTACATGTCCGTTCTGACGATTTGGTCTGCGTCAACAAAGATAACTTTGTCGAGCGAGAGCGGGAAAAGCACATCTAGGAAAAGTATCTTGTAACCCCAAATTTCACGCTGTTTCTCGCGTTGACCGCGGAGCCAGTGTGGCCATTTGTAGGTTACCATTTCGTAGGCGAAGCCGTATTCTTGGGCGAGGTGCGGGAGGAAGGCGCGGAAGGAGGGAGAGAGGAATTGCTCTATGAACCAGAATTTGACGGTGTGCTTTGTGTGGCGCATCACGGAGACCATCATTATGTTTAGCATGCGCTCGTAGAGGTGGCCACTTGCCACGGAGAAGATGTTGATATCAGCGTGTTTTTCGCTTTTGGAGCCTACGCCGACGCTGGAGAGGACTCCTGATGCGAAGTTGAAGCCCTTGGAGACGAAGTCCATGGTCGAATGGCCCGTTTCTAGCACGTCATCTTCTTCGTAGCCAGGTTTGCGGGAGAGACGGGGGAAGAGGGTTCGGCCTTGGAAAGACATTAAAGTGACTTCATTGCTCTCGTCGCCGGGCTGAGGGCGATGGCCAAGACCGCCGACACTGTCGATGTGG
The DNA here is from genome assembly GCF_028828555.1 of Penicillium taxi. Taxonomy (NCBI): domain Eukaryota; kingdom Fungi; phylum Ascomycota; class Eurotiomycetes; order Eurotiales; family Aspergillaceae; genus Penicillium; species Penicillium taxi. Next base: position 3,184,275 of record NW_026643207.1, on the reverse strand, counting down.
AAGAGCTTTTCGCTACGTCCTGGTTTAAGGTTTATTTGCCATAGGCCTGGCTGTGCCTTGAACTGGAAGTAGCCCAGGTTGGCCATGATGATGGTGTCGGTAAAGTGAGGGTTCGCCTCTGTGCCCAGAATAAGCTGCACACCTCGCGGTGGTACCTTGGTAGTGGCATCACGGGAATGTCCTTCAATCAGAATGTGCTCCAAGGCATAAATAGCATCAACAGTGGTGCCAGGCTTGAGCGAGCTCAGCTTGATGTTGTCCAAATCATGGATGGAGTCTTTGGGTGCCACAAGCCACGAAGGTGGTACATCCATGCTCAGTGTGAGCAGTGCCTCGATTGGCAGACCGGTGAAAGAAGCTTGAGGGCGGGAGATAGATCCTTCACTGGTGAAGGAGGGCTCAGAGCCTAGAACATATCGGTAAAATCGCTTGACGGGGAGTTCCTTGATCTCGTCTTTCGGGTTCAGGAAAATCTTCAGTTGAACGCTAGCCAGCTCAGAAAGAACCTTGAGAATTGGCAGCCATTCCTGAGCATTCTCAGATGCAGGGTCCAGGATGGTAACGATGTGGATAGTAGGATCGTCGGAGTTAGAGACTGTGATCACAGAGCGATCCGTCTCCCAGTTCTCGGACAAATCTATTCTATGATCAGGCGTGTTTTCGAAAACCCCATCGGGCACATCCGAGACCGAGGAGAGAGCGACGAGGGAGGTAAGTTTGACGAGATCAAGAGGCTTTGTGAGCTTTGTATCCAGTCCAAGTCCTTCGGCGGCCTTCGCGGCAGGTGCTATACGTTGAGTCCACTCATAAGTGATGAGTTGGTTCAGCTCACTCACGCTCAAAGTATGCTTCTTTCCGATGGGACCAAGAGCTCTTCCATTGACAATCACGCCTTCCACCCCAGCCTCAAAGCCAAGTTTCTCAGCCAGACGTCGGTGGATGGCAATGATGTCTTGACTTTTCGACTTAGAATCTTCGACGTTCAAGTCTTCCGATGACTCAAGGGTGGTCAGAATCTCCTCAATGCTCTCACCCTTGGAAAGCGAGTGCTGTAGCTTACCAAGATTCAAGCTGCTCTCTTCATCTTGTGCAGCATTATGCAGCATGAGAATTTCAACCTCTTCGTGCTCCTTTCGGAACTTGAGGGCGTTAGTCAGTAGCCTGAGTCCCTCCTCAGATTCAAAGTTTCCCACAACAATAACAAGGACGCTGTCCGATGCGCCCTTTTCAGATCTAATCATTGGGACGCTAGCCAACACTCCAGCTTCCGATCCCAATATATCCACAAGATCCACGATGCGGACATTTTTGGGGTCTTCGGGCATGATGAAGGTATTGCGTCTTTCAAATGCCGATGCTAGGAAAAAGTCTGGCAACCAAGCATCTTCTTCAAAGATGTCCTCTGCAATAGCCTGCTGGACCATTTTGACATCTCGGCCAACCACGAAACTCATATCCTGCATCCAGTTGCCATTCCGAGACATAGGGATTCCGTTAATTAAAAGTGTAGATGGTTTATCAGACAGGTCGAGACGGCTTTGGTAAGCAGCTGTTCGGGATGCGATGTCCTTGTAATACTCGCTTTTCAGCACCTGGTCCATGGACAGAGTTTCCTTTTCATCAATGGGAGTCTGCTTTTTCGTTGCAGTTGCGAAGGCCTGTTTATCCGGTTTGCCTGACGTTTCTTTCTTGGAAACCTATCATGGATCAGTGGTTAGCAAGTCTCATCCGTTTATCAGGCCAGACAGCATATATCCACTCACCTCCTGCAAGTATATGATGACAGCATCAATCCCGTAGGTCTCCCAAAGGTAATGCGCCACTTTCAACTGGGCAGTAGACTCTGGAGTCAAAGCACTTGGGACAAAGCCAAATCTCACGGGGATACTGCGCTGGATGAACATATGGACTTGTCTGGCAATCAAGAGGATATCTTCAGGATTGGATAGATCAACCGGCACAACAACATTTTGAAAGTCACGGGCTACCTGTGGCAAAGAGCCTGGGTAGGAAGTAGTGAGAATCTATGAAGAAGATTAGCGCATCACAATAATTGCATTTGAACAGAAGCTCCTACCGATTGGATGTCGCTCGGCCATCGGGAGTACTGATCGTCCTCTTCGAGATTATTCATCCAGATGATGATATTTCCACCTTCAATCTCATCACGGTAGTCATATCTTTGAGGGTCTTCATTTGATTGCGACTGCGCCAGCAGTGGGTGCGAAAGAAGCTTCACTACATCGGTGGCAGAGAGGCCCAGGCCACGGAACTTGTCAATCAACTTTCTCTCCCGACGAAGAATTTCCAGGAGGGAGAAGGGATCGATCTGTCTTGGATCAAGCTGAACACCGTTGATCCAGATACCGTTATGGCCAGGCGGGATCATTCGCCCTCTATTGGCTCGAATTTGCTTCTTCAGCGCGACTGAGGCACTGTGGGCAGCGATTGTAGACGAATACTTTGGAAAGCTCTCAGCCAGCTTGATCAAAGTGGCTAAGGGATCTTCGCTGTCCATCACATAAGCCACAGAGTTCCAGCCTAGCCTGGAGACTTCGGAAGAAGACAGGGGACGCAAGTCATCCGGCGCATCCTCCTTTAACTCTTCGGTGCCGATGGACGGGTTTGTGTTTTTCTCAGCGTCCCGGTCATCAATGACGATATAATCGGTACGCTTCAGGGCAAGTTCAACACCGTATCCAGACACAAACAACGGGCGAGAGACCCAATGCTGTGGAGGACGGTAGCGCACACGGTATGAAATCTGCCCTTGTTTTGCCAGTTCGCTCAATGTTTCATGGAAGTCCTTGAACATCGGCGAAGAGATATCCGCATAAAGTACAGCCGGTGGAAGCGACGAAACTCCGAGAACTCGGTCAAATGGCAATTCCCTAGGATCTCTGCGACAAGTAAACCGCCTAAAGTCAGCAATTGAATCCCATTTTCGAGTATGCGAAGTCAAATAACCAGTAACCTACAATTCCCCTTCAACATCCTGTTGAGCCCGCTCCATTTCCGATGAGCAGAACTGCTTTCCCTCAGAATGAACCCAAACAGGACAAGCCGCATCTTGAGCACCCATCAACGACTGCTGGACTGAGGTATTATAAAACTGATAATGTGCCTGAATGCGAGGCGCAGACGATCGAACCGCAAGCGCAAGCTTAAAAGATGAGATACTCTCAGGGGTACGAAGGTGCTCATCCTCGTGAACGACCTGCAAGAAGCGGTCGTACAGCTCTTTCTCCGTTGCAGCATCTTCAAAGGCGCCGCTGGCGATTCGGTCGAGCAGTGGAAAATAGGAGGTAGCGTTCTCTTCAGCGGCGGATTCTCTAGGTTCCAAGAATAAGCGTTAATTGTGTTCATTTCGTTCATGTCAGCTGTCAGCTGTCGGCCTGGTTGGTAACGTACAGCAGTTCCACGAGATATGGAGACGAGTCGAACGAAGCCTGGAGGGCCACATTGACTGCTGAACTGGCTTGCACTAGTAGACCTGGCAGTAGAGCTCCGATAGCGGTGCACCAGCCCCAGGAGGGGTGCGAACGTGATGAGACTCTCATCCTGTCGCAACGAATAGTGTTAAAGGTATATGTGAGAGGGGACGGCCCCGTCAGCTCATAAGGTTCCTATAATTAGAGGCCAGAGTGTCTTCTCTGCAATTGAAGACTGATTGCAAATACAAGCATTGGGGCTCAAAAAGCCAGTGGTTTTTCAAACTAGATAAGTCAATATGGACACCTTGGATGGTTGACGTTATCTTATCGCAGCTTGCTGATATGGAGAGCGGCATCTGTGCTTACTCTCTTGATTACTACTCTTACTTCTTAGTTTACTAGCACAAAATTCACTAATATATGTAATGTTGTTAAGAAATAAAATTTTGATGTGTAGCTAAATTCAAGCTAAGTTCAGCAACTCAAAGCTGTTTTGGGGTCGTCATTCATCAAGTCGTTAGAAGCCACAAACTGCGCCGCGTATGCTTTTCCTGTCCTTCCAAACGTGCGCTCCAGAAAAATAAGAATTCCAAAAAACAAAAACAAAAAAAGCAAAAGGAAAAAAGAAAGAACGAATCCCTAGTTGGATGGGGGCTTGTCATCAATGTAAGCAGAAGACGAGGCAATAGAAAGTAGATGTTGTCCAGTCCAGACTCGACAATAATACAAAGTATCCGCTCAGTACGCTTAGTCGGTAATGAACTAAGAAGACTGCACGTTCTTGCGAGTCGTGGCCTCACCAATGAGACGACGACGCTTCTGCTCATCAATCTCAAAGAAAGAGCTCTCAGCATAGCTCTGCTGGCTCGCAGGGCGAGAAGACATCGAAGTCGACGAGCGAACTATCTTCATGCCCTTAGACTTTTTGCGCAGGCGCTGAAGCTCATTAGCCAGACGCTCCAGAGGCGAGTGAGATTTCTTGAGTACAGGAAAGAAAGGAAGAGGCTTCTCCTCAATCTCCTCGGGAATGGTCTCAGAAATTTGCATCTGGGGAGGAATGAAGCTAATGCCAGAGTCGGCCTTCTTGCCGCGGAGAGTCCGGTGGATCGAGACACGCTTGTTAACAAGCACGGAGGGCTCGTTAATCAAGATGCACTCGTCAATAACCTCGTTAACCAAAACGAGGTACTTATCGAGTGCTTCGTGCACCAGAGGCCAGGAGGTGGCGTGGCCTTCGGGAGCACCCTGAGAGATGACTGGGTCCAGTCTATCACCACCGTGGGTGTCGACCACATCAATATACTGCCAGAAACCGTCGCGCTGAGACTGAAGGATCTGGTGAGTCAATTGAGGAGTGGGAGTGACCGAAGCGGACGACATGGGAGGGAAGAGGACATTGAGCATGACAATGTTGTTGGCCTTGGTACGGGGCTCAAGAAGCATATCGTTAATAAGAGTCTATCGAATGATGTTAGCGAGTTGTACACAATTGTGTATATACAAAAGATCCCGTACCCAACGACGCAAGCCAATGTAAATCTGCGTGTAAAATGCCTCAAGACGGCGAGCCTTCTGACCCATGGACTCCACCCAGAGCATGACTCCAGGGAACTCGGTAGCAAGCTCTGACTTGCCAGGGTTGGCGGCATCCTCGCGCGTGACCTTCAGTCGCTCCATGGCGGAGCAAATCTCTTTCTTCCAGCGACACTCCAGATCATTCAAGTAGTCCAAAGCAGTCAGCGCCTGAGGGAAATCAACAGACTCCAGCTCGAGGGTGAAGCAGCGACGCAAGAACGATGTCAGGAAGGTGGGAGGTAGCGAGCAAGGTTGCGAGGGCAGACGAGAAATCTGATAAGTCATATGCGAACGAAAGTCGGCAGCGGCGTCGATAGTGTCTTCACCAGCCGATGAACGAGGAGATTTGGTAGAAGCCGAGTTTGTGGAGTTGCGAGCGGAGCTGCGTCCGGAGCTGCGTCCGGAGAAAGCGGTCTCGGGGCCACGGTTGGCAGTCTTTACTGAGTTACAGTTGATATCGTACATAGTACGGAGAGGGATCTCGTATGAGCCGGGGTAGCGCATGCAATGATCAAAGATCCATGTCAGACACGCGCCAGCAGGGGTGGGGTTCACCATGTCTTGAGTCTTGGGAGACATTGTAAAGTTGATACCAAAGATAATCTCGTCGAAATACAGTGGGATCACGACGTGGATTAAAAAGGATCAAACTTATCTCTCCAAGGTCTGAGGATGGACTGTAAAACGCGTCGAAAAGGTGGGGAAGAACGCGATGGAGTAAGGGAAGGCGAGACCAAAAACCAATGGAATGGATCAAAAGGGTTCAGGGTTCAGATGCGAGACAAATTCACACACTTAATGCTTTGAGTGAATGTGGGGGTGAAGGGGGAAGGTTAGGTTGAGGTTTGAGAAGTGCTTCTTCAAACTTTCGAACAAATGAGTATTGGCGACGAAGCTCAAGATCGGAGACTTGCTCTCGAAAGAAAGGAAATTGTTTGAAGGAATGAATGAGGTTGGAGGAAAAAGGAAAGAGGAGGAAGAGGGAAGAAATAGCAATTATAAAGATGGCTCTGGGTAATAAGTGGAAATTATTTTTATTTTTCTTGTCATACTTCCCTCCACTCCATTTCATCCAACCGGGTCGAAAAGAAAGTGGATGTGGAAAGAGACGTTGGAATTCCGCTATTACCCACTCGTCCATCTTCAGTCCAGGCCCGGGGCTTCGGGAGGTAATATTACCAATACACAATACACGGTAGCTGGTCCCGTATCTCTCCCGTATTTTATCGTATCGCCGCATTATCGGACTACACTAGTATACTAGTTTAACCCCCTATCTATTTTCTAATATCCTATCTATATCAATACTTTCGACATTAGATACTCGACGAACTGTAGAAACTACTCTACGGAGGAGTGAATTCAACTTCAGCATCTCAAACATCGTCTGGACTGAGTCATTGTGTGTGGGGATTCGGAGGCGAGGCCTCGAGCCCTATTGGAGCAACCATTATAATTCCATTTGAAACGTATGACCTGTATTACCGGAGTACCTTACACTGTGAACATGTTCGACTAAATAAACAAGCGAATGGGGTCCATGGTTCTCGATGTGTCAAAGACCCACGAGGAGGCTAGATCCAAAAAAGTCGAGATGTTTCATCACCGCTTCAGATCAAAACAAACCAGAATCAGAGCCTTCTTCTATGTTTGAGGACTAAACTTATAGACCAGTCCACCGAATTATTTCCGATTCCCCGAATTGAGAGGAGAATTTGATGTATACCATGCATGTTGGATTTGTCATTAGAACCTGACCTGATGTACTCCGTATTCGTCACTTTGCATAGAATGACCTGTATTCAACCTATTGCACTGCCCAGTTGTATACTGCATACTGCATACTGCCTACTTCCTACTATGTGATTTTGACTCCACTTTTTAAAGAAATCAATTCGCACAATGAATCAGAAACTGTCCCAGAATAATGGTAGGCGAAAGTTGATAGGTGGCAGCGAGATCGAGATAGTGCCACTTCGTGGTATACCGTGCTGTACCACGTACGCAGTACTAGACCACCTGGGCAAATGGTGGGGCTGAGTCCAGACTCTTGGACTAGATACATCAACAGGATACGGGTTACGGGTTACGGGTTACGGAGATGACTAGGTGACGATCATGACAATCATTTCCCCTGAGCCGGAGCTCTGGAAGTGATTCCAAACTTTCGGGTAGATTAATCTGTACCTGATTACTGGAAGGTCCCAGGATCTATAGCCATGGTGAAGGGGTAGATTAGGTACTTTGGATCCAGTATGGGGCGAAAACATCTATATCTCTCCTATCCGTATTACTCCGTCATAGAGTACGTATACTTAAAAAGTGCCAAAGTACCGGTGGGTCAATATATTTTAATGCCCGTACTTTTGCCCGGATGTTGGAGGTTCGCAGCTTTGATCCCCTTGTTTTCATCCCCCCCCTCCTCAAACCATAAGTGTATCGGACCCTACTTTAATTTCCAGAGATCGAGAATCCATGGATTCCCTCATGCGCGGTTCGGGTAATTGCATGCGTGCAGAGACCTGAACTAGGTACTCGGCAGTTCAGCTTGTACTGTACTTTTGCCTCCATCCACTTTGAACTAGTCGGATCTTCGGGGCAGTCTTCCATTAGATGCATTCGATCTAGAAACCTAACTATCTTTTCCATCTTTTCCATCATAGATAAAGACAGAGATAGAAAGTACCGAGTACAAAGATCGGGATTCTGAATCTGAGGCTCTCCCCCTATTTGGTATCATATTCCGTGTCCCCTTGTTTCATGGTTCGAACGTCATCACCTCAAATCGCAAGAAGTCCGCGTCGGAGAGCGTCATAAGAGATGTGATAATAATGGTTGAAACCCTTTTTTTAGAAAACAAAACAAAGCAAGCTTGGACCTGTATGTGGATGACAATTCCCGCTTCGGCTTTAAGTTACTACTTTCGTTGCTGGACGGCTCAGTCGACCGCTGTTACTTACCTCTGAAATAGAAACAGAGAAGCCGACAAAGGAAGCCGTCGTAGCTATTCCAGGAATCACATCGGTTGAACAAGTTCCAAGGCAGTCAGTAGGATGACGATTTCAAAGAAATGGCCTAGAACTAGACGACGGTACTCCGCCGTACTCCGTATGCACCTGGGCAGTTGGAGCTGCATCTAGCACCAACTACCAAGCACCTATTTGTCGTATAGTCCTAGGATGAAATCGGCGGCTAGCTGCAATTGACTAACAATAGTTCTTTCTAACATTAAGCGGTGAAATGGTAGCCGCGGAAGGTCGCCTCGATCAAGATCAAAATATCGTGTCGCCTCCCGATAGTCTATTGATCGGATATCTGCCGTACAAAGAAAGTGGTGTCCGTCTTGGCTAGCATCAGTATGAGTGATTTAACTATATGCCACTATGGAGTATCGAGCGGGAATATTGAACAGCCTGGTGTGTGCGTGTGTGTGTGTGTGTGTGTGTGTGTGTGTGTGTGCTGTGGGCCGGTGCCACCTGGTCAAGATCCTGCGTCCAGAACCAGAAATCGCTCTCTCATAATCCTACAGGGCTGAAATTTAAGCCAGAATCCAATAGATATTTGCCCTTCCAACCTTAATCTCCCCAGATTCCACTGGACTTACTAAGGTTTCTATAGTTCAACGGTTAATCTCCGGGAAACTTCCTCTATCCATGGTTATTTTGATTAGGGATTCATTCGTCCCCGAGGTCGTGATGATGATCTTCTCGCCTCTGGAGAGAAAAAAAAGTATACATCTTAGGAACCTTGGAAGGGGGTGCATCCAGGTCCATGGGTTCACGCCCGAAGTCAGCCCGAAGTCAGCCCGACTGAAGCCTAGCCCTTGAAGATTATGCATCGGGGGCATGTGACCTCTGGCCTAGTTAGGTATCTAGGTAAATATCCAACTGTCTAGATTTTTATTTTCAATTTAGTAGGTGGGAGACCTTGAAGGAAGTAATGAGTTGAAGATTTTATGATTTTTATTTGTTTAGATATATGTGCCACCTGGTTTGTCAGGCTCTACAAAATAGTAATGATTTCACCGCCGGCAGAAAAAGAGACGATGCGATTGAACTCTACAGCATTTAAACAACAGCTTCCAACAAAAACAGAAACATCCTAAATTCTCAAAATGGGCCGGGGACCACTAGAGAAAAAACTCAAGTTCACCAAGGACAACAAGGACCTCACAAAAGTCCCAGCATGTATGCAATTCACAGCAACAGCCGCTGATAACCACTACAAACTAACACAGGAACGACAGATGTCAGCGTTGAAACGCGACCAATTCCCCACGCACCCGTAGCCTCCCCCTATGCCGGAGCAGATGTACCCAAAATTGTCTACATCTCATCGCGCACACCATTCATGAGCGCGGTGAAACGAGTCAAGAAACTACTCAGCGAAGCAGAGAAGCGCGCTACGTCCGGAGTCAACCTCGAAGATACGCGAACAACCGAGGCGCAGAAATTGGCTGAGCTGGCTAAGGTTGCTGAGAAGCGGGAAGAGATATTTGTGAAGGCCAGCGGGGGCGCGATTGAGAAGGCGCTTAATCTTGGCAAATGGTTTGAGGAGAAGAGCACTGAGTATATCGTGCGGGTCACGGCTGGGCGTGAAATTGTTGTTGATGATCTTCATGTGGTCTCCGAGAAGAAGGAACGGGTGGTGCAGAAGAAGCTGCGCAAGGAGGAACAGAAGTTGAAAGAGACTTCTGGGAAAGATGGGGAATCAGTACCTTCTGCTCATGCAGTGCCTTCTGCTGATGGTCATTTGAAGCGCAAGATAGAGGATAGTGTGCCTGATGATATTGAGATCCCTGAGACCAGAACTCGATGGATTAGGACTGTTGAGGTAGCCGTTAGCCTCAAGTGAGCGTGTCGCATGCGACTGTGTTCACATTACTTTTGTCGGTACAAGGTACCATGCCCGATTATTCCAGAACGCTTTACGAAGATGCTTTGAGCGTGCACTCAGACGTCTGGATTTTCCCTCGGTCATTTCTACTGTGACTAGTATCAGGCTGATTGTCACCAAATGAAGTTGACTGAGACTACAACGCTCTAGTGAGCTACAGTCCTAAGGACTTACCTAGCGACAGGTCGAGACATGCAAGTCAATGATCTTTTGTTTTCATCAGCATGCTCACACTCTTGACTGGCCAAGGATCTCATAATCCATATTACCGATGGCGATCCACCAACCCAAGATACCTGTGTGAACGTCACTGAGCGAGAAAGCTTATATGTACAGGTACATAGGCCATGCTCTAGGTCTATATATTCAATAGATTTATGACATGACTTCGAACCCTCTTAAATTAAATCATGTAGTACATATCGTTTTTCTAGGTGAATGAATTCAGAATATGAAATCTGCCGAAATGTGTGCACTAATACAGAAAAGGAACGCCAGGAGTATAAGAACTCCGATGCGGAGTAAATAGGTAGAAGACTTCCAAGGTTCATAAAAAACGGCGACAGTCAACTGTTCCCCGGCCATTTGATATACACCACCGACAGCCATAAATAATGATATTTCCATCATAGCAGCGAGTAAACACCCGAATACAGATACAGTCTAGAATATACACCAACCATGAATAAACTCATTACAAATAAGTTCACGAAGAGCCAGGCGCACAAGCCCAGCTACAACAAAACCGTCTAAAAGGCAAAGGACGAAGCTTTTCCCCAGAGACTCTTGGTCTCATCCCATTTTCATGAGGAGCACAGTCCCACCACTCCAGCCATTCTGCGCGAGGAATCACATACTCCTGCTGGCAAACTGAGCAGTGCTGACCACCAGCCGCGCGAACCTTCTTCGCTTGGCGCAGCAAGGTGGCCACAGGTTTGGGGAAGACAGCCAGTTCTTCGTCTGTGACGTGCTCAATATCTGGGAGTTTGCACACGGCTCGGAGGGAGAGCTCGCGCAGTGATGGGGCGTTTGAGAGGTAGTCGTTAGAAGCCATGATAGTTGAAGGTGACCTAAGATTATCTTCCATTTTCCTGCCTTCCACGTCTAATTTGACTGTTGGTCCTGTTGCTACGTGGATTGCCGCTCCTGCATCGACTGGAGGCTCTCCGTCGTATTCATCGAAGTAGAGAAGATCATGTAAGGGTGTCTCCTCGCCCTCTTTCTTCGTAGGATTCCGATGCCATTGGGCAATCTGAGCCTCCTCGATCGAAGGAAATGGATTTGGGTACGCGGTGAAATGTTTCAATTCTGCATGGAGAAGACCCAGTAGTTCATATGGGAGGAAAGAAAGATCATTGACAGCGATATTGAGAACCTCCAATCCTGTCAATTTGCGAATGTTGGCAGGAATCTCATTCAGTTTGTTATTTCGTACGCTGAGGACCTTGAGGTCACCTAGCTCGAAGAGCTCGTTATGAAGAGATGTTAGTGAGTTCCCTGAAAGGTAAATGCTGAGAAAAGGTCGCAGCGAGGTGTAGAAATTATCAGATATCGGAGCCTCATGCACAGAGGGTAGTTTGGTGAAATGTCGCAGGGGCTGGAGTAGACCAGATGGAATGCTGTTCAGGTTCAGGTTTCTTGGAAGGAGTTAGTACATATCTTCAACTCTTGCAGGAATACAAACTCACCCAAGATCGATGCTCTCCTTCCCCTTCTCGAGACATTCATTCACAACAGCTCTAGCATACCGATGTTCCTCTGACTCATGCAGACCCTTCATAACTGGAGTAGGCGGCACGGGTGATGCAGTAGACGCAGAAGTCCCTTGCAGAGGAAATTTGCCCGCCACGTTCGGGTCAAGCACAGATTTCAAGAGGTCCTCGCCCCAGTTTGACGCATCCTCCGAAGGCAACAGCGAGGCACCAGACTCATCGCTCCCCATCCAAACACCACTATCAACATGGCGTTTATCCTTGAAATCGGCCCTTTTCCGCTTCGGATCAACAACCTGCTCTCCCCACCACGTGCCTCGATATCGTCGCTTGCGCCCGGCGCCAGAAGCGTTATAGTTCTCCAGTCCCGAAGCAGGGATATCGTCACTTGAAAACAGCGCCGGATCGCTAGAGGGCTGACTAGAGCGGTCGTCGAAACGCGAGAATCGACTTGTTTTGAAGGATGACGCGAACGAGCCTGCGGGTGAGTGCCCAGCAGCACGCGCCGGGGAACGGTGTCGGACCCGCCGGGGAGGGGGGAGGGGAATCTCGTTATCCATTGCGATCAACGGGGTCGCAGGACCAGACGAGACGCCACTTTGAATCCTCCCAGCTCTTTCAGGGGCATTCAGGAGGGGAGATTGGTGGACTAGTAGTGATGAGGATGGTTAGGGGCAGTCGACGCGTATTGTGGAGTCGTACTATCGACAAAGCCGTGACCTTACCCGAGCTTCAGACGGAAAAATGAAATCAATTAACCTCATAAATCTAGATAATAAGATTGATCTCATCAAGATAAGATCTGGTCAAATAACGGGCTGCCCGAAGCGGACCATCTCGTGGCGCGCACGGCCACAGATCCACTGATGTTCACTACATAGTAGTATACCTAGGTACAGTAGTAGATAGGTAGCAAGTGTCCTGGATGGTCTTATCATTAGGCATTTGGTCTTTTCTAATCGGCGTCATGGTTTCAAGGTTGCTTGGTATATTATTTACTGTTGTATCTATCCTTGGAAGTTTATCACTTCTATGGATCATAAACAGTGACAAGTTACTCGGGAGTCTATATCCATTTTTGTATTAGGAAAAAAAAAAGTGTTGATTTAAATGTATAATATATGAGTCCAGGCTTTAGCAACTCGAAGGCTTTCCATGTCGTGGTTTCATGCTAACTGAACCAAATCCAGATGCGATTGATCATTCCTGGAACCTGCAGAAGTTGTACTCAAATATGGACACAAGAATAAGACAAGAGTGTAAAAGAAGACAGTTCAATCGTGTCTCGTAAAAGGGGGTATTTTGAAGTCCGTAAAGCCATTTCTCTGGTAGAAGGGTTCTCCAGCCAGAGGATAGATGAGAAGAAAAAAATGTCGAAGAAGTGAGGGATATGTATAAAAAAAAAAAAAAAAGAATTGATGCTCCGGCTCTGCGGAAGAAAGACAGTGGAATGAAGAACATCTACGCAGTAGCAGCAACAGTAGATCGCAACCAGATCATATTCATCTTTGGTGGTTGTCTGTATTGGCGATAGAGCCGCATATGCGTTGATGATCTCCATATTTGATCAGTTGCGATTGTGATTACAGGACAGAGCCCATAATTAGTGCGAAAGATCCAGCAACCATGGCTGCGGGTACGCCAGCGCCCACACTAACTGCGCCGCCGGTCTTGGTGGCGGATGCTGCGGAATTGGTAAATGTCGATGTGGACGACGCAGAAGTAAGAGGAGTTGAGGTAGCCGAGGTTGATGCTGGGGTGACTGAGGCCGGCACACTAGTGTACGTGCTAATAAAGGTAGAGCCAGACATAGTGACTCGATTGACTCTCACTAGAGTTTTGGTGAGAGTGACAGTGGAAATTGAGGTAGTTGTCTCTGCGACAGCGGCCACAGCCAGACAGAGAATAGTAGCAAAGGTAGTGAGCTGCATTTTGTCGATTTGAGTTCACACGGAATTTGAAGATTGTATGAGGTTTGATGAAGGATAGTGATTTGAATTTTCAATTCAAGATGAGTGTAGGGAGTGTAGGGTATTAAAGGAGTGTGGGTATGTGGAAGTGGAAGTTGAAGTGAGAGAAAGTGAAGGAATATGGCTAGTCTAAATACTCACATCGAAGGCTGAACCTGGGGAAAAAGTCATTGATATTCTAGAACGCCTGTGGAGTATTGTTTCAATTTTTGAAGTGAATTTTTCTAGATCCATTAACATCTTATTGGATGGAAGGATTCGAGGGGGCCCATATCGAATGGATGGGAGCCAACACACAACCGTAGCCCTAAAATTGTACTCTGTAACGCCAACGCCGAGACGAAACACGACATCCCATACGGAGAGTGTCGGATATGCTACGGTGCAGGTAATCGTGGCAATCTTGAAAGAACAGATCAGACACAAAGAAGTGTGCTGTTCGAGATAGAGGTTTCCCAGTATTCCCCCTGACCTGAGGGCCAACTTTGGAACTGGAGATGTTAAGCACTTGTAATGGAAACGAGATCTGAAGCACTAAAGGTTAAGGCTGTGTGTTACTTAATGGCGTCATGCAGGAACGAGCGCCAATCCCTCTAGGGTATTTGTGTGCCTGAATGCTCACCGAGATGGTAAACTAGGATTGGCCATGTTAGCCGAGGGCTAACGGCGGAATAGGTTCATCTCATTTCCCAGCTGAAGCCTGAAGAGCCTAACGAGTGGACACCTTTCCCACTGTAAAATTGGAACCCTAGAAACTGGGAAATTAATCCTGAGTACATTCTAGGTATGGTGAGGCCGAGTGGGACCATGGAAGGAGATCCACCTTGATAATCCATGGAATGTTCTCTCATCCTTAATGCATGGAAGCACTTCCGAAAATAGTTAGTTATAGACTCTAATAATATCAGGAGTTCGAGGGAATGAACGGATCCTCCCCGAAGGAAGTAGACTGGTCGCCTTAATGGGGTCCTTGATCTAAATTCATTCTCCCAATGGGGATGAATTTTCGGGCTGAACAAGAAAAAAATAACTCTCCAGAGTTGTGATCACTGCTACTTTCAAGTAGAATTGAACTCACTAGGTTACCAGGGTAACTAATACCTACTCCATGCCGCAAAAATAGGATGGTGAAAGACCACACTTGTTTCCTATTCTGGCTGAAGCATTGACATAATTGGGGATATGAGATCGCCAATGTGGGCTGACTAAATATTCAGACTAAATAACTAGACATTTAGCTCTTTATTTACCTAACTGGGTCTTACATACGTTACAGCTAATCTCGGATATGATGTCAATTTATCTCCAGGCTAGCTCAGTGTCTATAGCGATGTGCCATTATTTCTCTCGGGCAGCTGCTCTTAGCATGCGAGGGAATATCAGGTCCACTTGAGTAATACCTAGCAACTTTGAGATCTCGGGACTTTTGTACACTTTTGTACACTTTTCCTGAGGCATGACTGTGTATCAAAATACTCATGCATGTGCGGGGCTGAATACATATCTTGCTTATGTAGCGTTCCCCTTCCGAATTAGTACTCACTCGCTGTTTTTGCTTGCTCAAAGCCTTACATAAGTTTCCCGGATATATTCTTCTTCTCCATACTGCAAATGCCCGGCTTTCATTCGGAATTCTGCGTTTTTGTCCCTTCGGATTTTGATAATGATATTATGGGGGCAGGAACCTTGCAAGTACGTTAGTTGGTATTAGAGTAACTACCTGTATATTTAGACTGAGGACCGAGCGCCCTTACTAGAGCGGTGGCACCTGTTATAGGAAAGTCATGGAAAATACGTAGAGGTACCTCTCCGTACATAGATCCTTTGAGAAATCAAGCAATACAGTATTTGTATGGCTACCTGCAATGATTCGGAGTTCATAGATCCGTAATGTACATACAACAGCAGGCATATTGTCAACAATAATAAAAATTCGCCTTTTCGGCTTCAAGCTTAAGCTTCCTCAATCTGTCGAAACGCCCATCGAAATATACTGCTAGTATCGTACACAATGCATCCTCCAAGTTGGTCATATCGCATGTCCCTTGGACGTCCTTCACGGATGTTGATAAGGTATCTATTCGCGCATCTGCTGCAAGGGCTTTTGGCGGGGTAGGATCATTGGGGGTCCTCGAGCACGGAGCCAAGCATCGTTGTGAGGTCCTTCAGCGCGAATCACACTACCAATGGACATGAAAAGACTAAGAACCAGAAGTGTTTAGAAGGTCGGTCTTGCGTATTTCAATGCGCGACGGGGGGTTGATGATAGAACATACCCGAAAGTAGCGCCAGAACCAACCATGTACTTGCCCAAAGTGCGCATGACACCGTTAGGACCGGCACCGTACTGGAAGATGGTGACAGTTCCTTCAACCTGTTAGCTTCATCCAACTCATATAAATTTTCCATCCAATATTGCATGCTACTCACCACCGATGAAGCCCATGATACCACCGACAGCTAGACCGAGGCATTAGTAGGAGTTCTGTATGAGCCCAAATCATTCTGTAGATGCTTACTAGATCCCATCAGAGCACCCATTTTCACTGGTGAAGGTCAGCTTGTCACTTTTCCGGGCTCAGGTCCACACTATATCAAATGTGGAGTAAGACTGTTATTGACATATTCAGAACGTACTCTTGTCGAATGTCGACTGACCCCCGGGGCAGGACCGGCAACAACTGGCATTGTGGAAGAATAATGGAGCTTAGTAGAGCCTCAGAAATATGCTGTCAAAGAAAAGCTCCAAAATTTCAGCAAGATAAAGCTCATAAATGTGCTATAGTCAATCGAATGACAAGAGGCGGACATTTTTGACCACCAGATCTTATTGCCATGGTCACGTGACCTGACTGCACATGTTCAACCGTGCGCTGACGACTGACCCTTAATCCCTTTGAACAAGTTTGTTTCCATATGGCCATCCTCGATCTTTGACATCTCTACTCGTTAATCCACTGTTTGGCCTTAAGCCTTTGGCAAGGCGGTATTCCGTGTTTTGCCCATTGCTTTCGGTGTGAGACGGTCGCTATTTGCTTTTTGGCAACCTCCTCTCTCCTTGCTTCTAGACTTCCCCTGCCTCACGCCCTAAAAAGCCACTAAAATCAAAACAAACAGGTACGTTTGTTATTTAAGCTTCAATATTCTCGAAGTTTAGCCCCTTCAAGTCCAGACATTAGCTTGGGGGTCATTAAATGAACATCGATCGGATAGCGCTAACTCGACCGTTCTGATCTAGTCAACCAGCCAATAACCCACCCAACAAAGAATCACTTCATAACCTTATACGATCGACGTTAAACTTACTTCATTCCTATTCTCATTACTTTCTCCTCTCTCCACTCCCGAGTACCCTGTTCAGAAGTTCGCTAGATCGGTTTAACTACCGCATCACATTCTGTTGATCGATTCTAACCTTCTCCATGACTGCCGTGGCTTCTCCTCCTAGTGTGCAATCGGGGCCTCGCTTGGCATGGTACAATACTGCGGAGGAAACACAAGACGCTGCCGACGAAATCACCCGGTTTTTACCCCGTAAAACCCCAAACTATCGATCATCCTCTCTAGGGTCGACCTCCTCTACAGCAACCACCACTCCACAAGACTCACATGCTGCTCAGAAACCTGAAAAACGTCCTCTGATCAAGAAGAAGCCGCGAAACCCCTGGCCCAACTCCAAGTCCGAGCCAGTAGCAGAAGTGGCAAACGCCCGGCTGCAAGCGGTTCCTGCATTCACTTCAGGATCAAGTGCAGCTTCCACAATGTCCGCTATCCACCAGCCTTCTATCGTCCCGTCGCAGCATATGCTTCAATCTTCCCAGCAGAATGGCACTCGGCAGACTAACGGGCAGTCGTCTGATGCTCCCACTGCTATTCTCGCTCTCGTACCCATGAACGGTACATTTGAAAAGAAGCAGATCAATGTGCCATTTGTCCCAGAGGTCCTCCGAATTGGTCGCCAGACTAACGCCAAGACACAACCCACGCCCATCAATGGGTTTTTCGATTCTAAAGTCCTATCTCGACAACATGCTGAGATCTGGGCTGATAAGAGTGGGAAAATTTGGATTCGCGATGTGAAGTCATCTAACGGAACCTTTGTTAATGGCCATCGTTTATCTCCTGAGAACCGCGAGTCAGACCCGCACGAATTACGCGAAAATGATACCCTTGAGTTAGGAATCGATATCGTTGCCGAGGATCAGAACTCCATTGTTCACCACAAGGTCTCAGCTAAAGTTGAGCATGCTGGCCCAATCGGAAACACTCCCAATATTCTTGATCTCAATTTTGGCGACTTAGACCCGGCTTCGGGTGGTGGTCTTCTTCCATCTCCTCTCACCCAACAATTTTCTCATCAACGTGGAAGATCGAGCAGTAACTTGAGCAACCGCAGTATTCAAAGCAATGCTAGTACTCAAATCAGTGCCTTGCAACAACAGAGACAAATGAATTATTGGAATTCGCCTCTCTCTGTCGAGCAAGTCGTCAAGAGACTTACAGTATGGATTCATTCGATGTTGGCCTTTGCAGTGGTTGCTAACACTCTATCTAGGGCGAATTAAAACTAGCCAAACAGCAATCCCAGGATCTCTCTCAGACCGATGAATTCTTAACAGCCATCATGAAGCCTGGATATGCTGAAAAGGAAAAAGCCATGAAACCATCTCCCCTGGAAAACAACCTTTCTCGCCAATTGAATGGCCGCCCCAAGGTGCCGCGTGTCGACTCATTCTCCCGATTTTCGGAGCCACCCGCTCCTCCTCCTCAGCAGCCTTTGCCAGAGAAACCCGATGCTCATCCACGGAGCGCCTCGGACTCTTTCTCATCTTCGAAGCGTATTGAAGCGGACAAGTCGAAATCAGTTTCCTTGAACTCTCCTGTTTCGCGAGAATCGAGCCAAATACTCTCATTGATCGAAGCATTGACCAACGCCAAACGAGAAATTGACACCCAAGGTGCTCGTGTTAAAGAACTGGAGGAACTACTCCTCTTAGAGAGAACTGCGCGTGAATCTGCAGAGGAGAAAGTCAAGAATATGGAGGTCCCTTCCACCTTGATTGGTGAAGTAGAAATATCCCAAGATGATGAGACTGCCTTGAAAGATAAGTTGGAGGCTAAGCAGGAAGATGTTATCCTGGAGGGTGCTGGAAAGCCCAATGGCTCCATCATGCCATTGGAGGCTACTGCTTCTGACATCGACCGCTCAGAGAGTTCCCCTGAAGTAGATACCAACAACATCCAGCTTCGCTTGGAAAACATGATGGAAGAAATGGAAGCGATGAGAACCGAACTGGCATCATTCAAGAAGCGTGCAGAGACCGCTGAGGATGAGCACGCCATGACACAGAAGTCGTTGTCGGAAATGATTGCAACCCTCCGTCGTCAACGCGAGGAGCAGGCTTCCGCTAAGGTCTCTGATCTCATTTCTAAATCTCAAGGCCATGACATGACAAATAATTTGGGTGAAAACGGTGCAACAGAGCATAATAAAATGGGTGGTTCATCAGGTCGGCTCTTGGATGTGCGCGCTACTACCCAGTGGCAGCGACGCCCCTTCCTTGACGAGGCAAGCCCTTATGCTTCCATGTTCGGCGTTGTTCTCCTTGGGGTTGGCTTAATGGCATATCTCAACGGGTGGCAGAAGATGGACAAGTGATTGACTAAAGCTTTCATCATACCTTTCATCGCTCTTGACACATTAATGATCTTTCCCCCCCAAAACTCAGCGCCTTAATCAGGACTACTTAGCATGATACTTTTCTCCATATCCGATGACCTTGCACGTTGCATACCCAAACCCAACATTCTCTTTTTTTTTTTTCTCTCCTTTTTTCCACAGTTTCCGTCAATAATGATCTTTGGCGTCAGATAGGTCCTTCTGAAATGTGGTTAGGTTTCATTCGGTTTATTCATCTTGTCTTAATACCAGGTCTCATCTTCAGCAGTCTCATTTTTTTTTTACCATCCCCTGCCCTCTCCTTTATATTTCTTTTCGTTTCATTCCACGGGGCCTTAGCTTTAGCAGCTACTTTACTTTCCTGTACATTATGGAATTACCCAGAATATGCCTATGACTCTGGATCTTAATGTACTGCTTGATTAGTAGTTTGATTTCAATCCCAACGACACGAAAATGCACTTGTGCAGAGGCTCTCAGCATTCTTCTTAAAGTCGGTTTGATGGGAGCACCGTACCTAGGTAGGCAGTGCGCATCTTTCACTTTTTTGTCCCGCGATATAGATTCTATGTCTAGGGTCGATCTTAGAAAGTAAAATCATTTTCATTCAATTTTCAAGTCCATGGCCTAGGTAGATCAGGTTCGTTAAACGATATAGAATAGAGATAGATACACAAGTTCATGACACCCTCAAATCAAAGACTAGGATCCACGCTGGTTACCCACCATGTTGCCTTCGTTCATGTCAGCATTACGCACGTAGTCAGACTTATGCACACGGGGATCAAGTGAATTCAAAAATTTGGACTTATGAGGTCCAGACAATCGTCTCTTGCCAGGCTCAGGCGAATTGTAGCTACTACCACCACCAGCAGTGCCACCAAAGTCATGTTGACCAACAGAATCTGTGTTACCAGAGCCACACATTGTGTTGCTGTTAGGACCGACATGTGAATTGAAGCCACTGTTGCCTGTCACGGTTGTTGTGTTTCCGAAACCTCCGCGGTCATCTATGTGGGTTAGCTTTTCATTCTCGATAGATTGATATCAGGCGTTGTTCTATTACCTAGATCTTGTGTAGTATCCATGCCAATTTTCTTGTCTAAGTCGCGAACATCATTGACAGCGCTGCCGTATCCACCCATGTTCGACGAGGTGTAGTCAGGGTCCTTGTGGGGGTCAGGGCCCAGGCCACCATAACCACCCATATTCTGGCCAGTAGACTTCTTGGTATCGGATCCCAGACCAGAGTTCATGCCTGTGTTAGTCAGACTGTACGTGTTGTCGCCATAGGTATCTCCGGTATCTAATCGATGTCAGACTTCACAAGAATGAACAGTGATGTGTTTGTATTTGACCTTTCATCATATTGGTAGTACCGGCATTATCAGCTCCGAGGCCTCCAGAGACGAAGCCTTCTTTACCGACAGTGTTTGATCCATAGGTATCTCTAGTATCTAACGAACATTAGACTTTGTGTTATGATATGGCGATGCTTACCTTACTGTCCAATTTGTTGGCGAGAGAACCATCGTTGCCAAAGGATTGGTTATTTGATCCGTAAACATTGTCGGTGTCTACTAAGCTGTCAGTCTATTTCAACTGCAAGTGAGTCAATCAACTAACCTCCATGAGTAATTTGATCTGTATCAAAATCACTGGATCGTTGATGTTCAGACCCCATGTTATGTGAGCCCTGGGCATTGTTTGAAGGGCTCTTGGTGTCATAGTCTATAGATCATAGGTAAGTTGCTGTATGGATTAGTTAGAGGGATGAAACCTGAAACTGAAACTGACCATCTCGCTTCCCTATGTTGGAAGATCCTTGAGAGGATTCTTTGTTCTCGTCATGGTGACTAGATATAGCTTCCTTGACTTTGTGCATGAACTTGTCCATATTGATAGATGCGATGGGTTTGTACTAGAAGATATTTTGATCGAAGGAATAAAGCGAGCTTGAGAGTTTGAAGGTTTTTAAGCAGTCATCCCAAGCCAAGCTCATTGCCATATTTTGCCATCCATGGATAGTTGTTACCAAGACTGTGACGCCATAACACGGAATATGAAAGCCGTCCAGAGCCGTTAAGCTACCGCTTAGGCATGGTTAGAAGTCTCCCGTCTAGACGGTCATGACGTTCGTCGTCCAACGGTCCAAGTCTGTAGTCGTACGGTGAGCAAGCAGTGACAGGAAACCGTTCATAATTGGTCGTCAAATGCGCCACTGAGCCGGGATTCCCGATGTATTGTCTCGCTAGGATCTTAACCTCATAACTGTAAGAAGGTGAAACATGAAATTTTTCTTAGACTTGAATTGCTTCCGTAGTTTCAAGCGTTCGTGGTCAGTGCTTTCTAACCCATCACATTAACTAAAGAGAACCATTTATAGTTATATATTTATACGGCGGTACTAGTTGACCAATGAGAGACGCTGACCTGCAACCCTTATGACCCCAGCGCTAAGAGCAGACTGACTCTATTTGACTATGCTGATGTGTCTCTTGACTGAGGATGCTCAGTTTAATCATATCTCCTTTATTTGCTTATATAGGTGATGACTGAAGTTGATGTCAAAGCTTGGGAAGAACCTCTACGTCATTGGGGAAAGTGGATACAAACCCTTATCGCTAGTTCGGAGTACATGGGTTGAGTACTGCTTAAGTAGTAGGTACGCTGGATTATGTACCACTTTATGAGTATTTAGGGCTGATATCTCACCAGTCTACGATCTTTCGCAACCTTGCAATATATTAATATTGGATCAGCGGTTACTTGAGGAGAAAACGTCGGGCGTCTATCACTACTAAGGCTTACGCGTAGCCTGATAGCTAAGACCACGAAAGAATGAAAATCGCATAGCGGATTCAATAGACAGATGAAAGTAAATCAAATCCCTAACAGTCCATGTGAGAAGTAGAGATGATAAGACTTATTTAATTGCTATTAGCCTGAAGTATCAAAATAGTTGCCTGAGGTCTCCAGGGCTCACACGACATATGTCACAGGTTACATAATGGGTCAGTTGCACTATCCCCCATGCCCTTCTCCACCTGACAGCTTTCATCGATCTCCCCATCTTCCCACCCCCGTTCTCCCAAGGCTGTGACTGCCGGTTCATTTTCGACCTGCAGTGCTGCTCATTATCCTCAATGAGTGGCAGCCTGTTCTTTTGCCAACCCTTGGATTGGTAGGCCATTGTTGTCATACAACAGACGTCTAGACATCTCCGTTCCAATTTTTCGACTATCTACCCCTTCAGCCAAATACTACACATAGTACCCTCTTCGCTGTGCCTATCTACCAGATATGCGACCGCCACGACTCCTCGTCGTTCTCTTCTGCCTAATCTTCTTTCCCATATTCCTCACAATCCTCTCTGCGCTCTCATCCGATGTAGTGAGTCCAGATACGCTCTCTAGCCAGACGCCCGGGCTGCATGCCCTCTTCTCTTTCAATATTCCGACGTCACTCTTCCCTCCATCTGCTATTATTAGTCTCACAGATGATAACTCAACCTTCTTCTTGACCCGCCCTGCGGCATTTGGATCTATGCTGCCAGTGAACGGCATGAGTGGCCAGCTATGGGTGGGTAGTGGATTTGGAGAAGGAGGACTGGCTGCCGGAGCGGAAGGCGAACTGGGATGCTCCGATATACCCGGTTGGGGTGAAGACAATCCCCGCAAGAAGCCAGATACAACTGCCCGGGGCACGGATCCAAAGTCCGGTAAATCCAGAAGTGGTACAACAAACGACGGAATTGCGTTACAGAATTATGCTCGCTTGCCATCGCAGCCCGATGTCGCCTGGCAAAATGGCCGAAGTGATGCCATCGTTTCCCCGTCCTCGAGCGACGGTACCGACGATCATCTACACCACCCGCTGTCAGAGTCCAGTATCTCAGATGCTATCACAACTCAAAAATATGGAGACTACGTTCAAAATAAGCAGTCAACGCATGCTGACATCCAATCACTCCAGGAGACAGCCGAGATCCAGGGTAAGGTTGTGCTACTCAGTCGTGGTGGATGTGGATTCCTCGAGAAGGTCAAATGGGCCCAACGTCGAGGAGCCATAGCTGTGATTGTTGGTGATGATACTCGTGGCGGCAACTTGGTGACCATGTATGCGCGGGGCGACACGTCGAATGTCACGATTCCGTCTCTGTTCACCTCGTATACCACTGCACACCTTCTTTCGTCGTTGATTCCGGGGCATTCCGGAGCGAATTCTGCCCTAGGCGACGCAATTAAGTCGTCTCAGAGCAAAACTACTGGCACCGAAAATGTCGACACTCAAAAAGTAACCACGACAACGACTAGCGCGTCCACTGCTACACCCACTCAAACGAGCAATTATCAATCAAAAGAGCGGCCTGTTTCTACTTCGAAGTCGAACAGCGGATTCTTCCGTAAACTGGGATCAATCTTCGGACTCTGCAGTAACAGCGGTTCTTCGAAAAGTTCACAAGATAGTCGCCGACCTCCCAGTAGTGGAAATATTGACTGGATGACCAACCCTTGGGATAAATCCGATACTCAGAATGACCATTCAAAGGGCGCAACAGATTCTACTGATCGCAATAGAGGCAAACTGAATGACGATCTGAAAAGCAAAAACGATGGACTGGTATCATCTGATGAACTTAACGGTGGAGATGATTTTGTTATTGGAGTTCACGATTGGAGAGATGCCGATCTAATGCTACCCCGAAGCAGTACGTCTACGGTACCAAGCTCCTCAGTTACTGGCAAAGATAACTCGAAGACCTCCGTTATCGAGACAGACGTATCCTCCAACAATCTACTGCGCGGTGGTAGCATCACTCCTGGAAGTGGTGAATACCAAAGTATTGACAAACAAAATGGCAAGACCACTGCCACAAATGTGAAAGTATCTGGAAACGACCGCCATTCAAGCAAAGAAGGATCAGATTTGCCCGAAAAGGGATGGTTCGCCAGCCACTTTGGATGGGGTGATAATGACAAGGCATTGGATACTCAGCCATCCTTGTTGCCTTCTCTCCAGAATATTGCGACTACCGTCAAAACACAAGATAAAGTTTCTCCATCGAGCCCTCCGGTTTCCAAAGTGTCAGAGCATGAAGGACTCTGGGTTACTTTGACACCTGCCAGCATGTCTACAAGTCCATTTTTCGATACCCTACTGGTGCTTGTTATTAGCCCTCTTTTGACACTCACGGTAGTTTATGCACTTCTACTGCTTCGCTCCCGCATTAGACGTCGGCGATGGCGTGCTCCAAAGTCTGTCATCGAGCGACTCCCAGTTCGAACATATCACACACTCTCCACCAGTTCCTCATCCTCTAGTCTCGGGACCTCCAACCCTGGTCCTGTATCACAAACGTCTCCACTTCTTGGAAATGAAATCCGGCCAAACACTGCCCGACCAGCTCGGTCCCGGTCACAAACCATATCTGGGGTCGTATCAACACCAAGGGAGAAGCTAGCAAAAGTGCAGTCGGGTTCGATTCTATGGAGACGTAAATACACTGGAAGACAAGTCGAGTGTGTTGTTTGTCTCGAGGAATATGTCGACGGGCAAAGCCAAGTTATGAGCCTCCCTTGTGGTCACGAATTTCATGCAGAGTGCATGTAAGTGACCTGAAATATGACTGGCTTTATTTGTTTCGTGTACTAACCCTTGTACTAGTACTCCTTGGCTGACAACCCGCCGAAGAACGTGTCCGATTTGCAAAGGTGACGTCGTTCGATCCATGACACAGCCCCAGGGCGATGATATGAGTTCTCGCCAAGAGACCGAAAACTACCGCCCTGAGCTGGACTCAAATGATGATACGTCAGTGCCCTTCTTAATTACAGTAGTAAATGAAGATCATACAGACACTGAGCAGAATGCTGGCCTTGATTTGCGTGCGAGTTCGGCTCCACAATCAAACTGGAGGAATCTGGCCTCTCTCAGTTTCTCCGCCCTCAACGGCGACATGATCTGGCACCAGGCTCGTGCAGATCGCAACCGCTAACCTCTGACTTCTTGTTTATTTTCTCCTCATCTCTCAATATACGAGGACCTGACTCCCTGGCGCATTCTGTATTAGCGATTGTTTTATTCCCTTGACTTTTGAATTTATGCGGCGTTCCAAGTTTTAGCGGGTTACATTTCGGAGTGCTGGGTGGCTGCAAAGCATAAGCACTATTCAAGCGACTGGAATATACCGCTGGTCGATCTTTCCAACATATTCTTCGGATTGAATCCGTAATATTGCTCTATAGGCTTCTCTAGCCTATCCTTGTCTTTCTCTTTTGGGGTCGGGAAACTTCATTTCTCTTTGCTGGATTTACTATGGTTGCTCTAGACAATTCATTTAGAAACCCGTCCGCTACTGAGTTCTCCCTTCTATTTATAATTTTTCTACCTGGTCCCCTTGTTCCAGGCGATATAGCCTTGGAATACAAAATGGTAAAATCCTATGGTTTGTCCTTGAAAAATATTGAGCAATATTTAACTGCCTAGTTGCTTACTTCCTAAGAATATAGTCGGCTTTTCCCTATATATTATTCTTCTTCTCTGCATACCTTCTTCCATCCACTGTTCACACCCTCGATGCAACTATCCATTAAGTTTGGCTATCGTGTTTGCTTCTTCTCTTCTATGAAGATATACATACTGTGTTCGGTCACTGTCAAGGTCGCGCAGACAATTCTAAATGAGCGTCATCTCCGGAACAGGAAAACGAGGTGGAAAAAACGATTCATACACACGTACGGGGAAAACTTCTCGCAAGAATCTTTCTGAAAAAGTTCAAACTCCTGCATTGGGTGTCTTCCATACGCCGTTTCTTCCTCAAACTAACCCCTCCATGGCTCCCAACCCCTCTCCCGATGTTGTTCCTGCTACTGTTCACGCTTCCCTTACAGGCCTCTATGGAAATATCATATGTCCATGGGAACAGCCCAATTGGAATATGGCTGTGATGCTGCCAGGGTTGTTTTCAAAGCCCAAGAGAGGAAAACCTGGCGGTCATCATTACAGGGGCCGCAGATGCTCAGTCCAACAGCTTTGGAGGGGTTACATTCTTCCAAGGTACCAACATGGTGCCTTATACCTTTCATCAATATTCTTCCGGTGGAAATTGGAAGGTCAGTGTCGGTACACCTGTACCAAGTGTGGAATAGCTATTCGATAAAGGTGATGAGGCTAACGCCCACTTCTGACACCTATCACAGGTAACGCTTTACGCCCCTATGATATCTTTGTGTCCTCTTGAAGTGGTTGTAAAGTCTGGTTTTCATTCTTAGTTTGCTATCTATTATAAAGTAACAATTTGATCACATGACTGCTTTGTTCCATATTCCAACAGTCAGTCAGTACCTTGTACTTCTAAAGTTATAGTTACCAATACCGCCTTGAGTGCTAAATGCCTTACTTGGCACCTTATTCTCTTCCAAGGTTCTCAAAACAATTCACGTAGTAAGATATGGATTCAAGTAACAAAAAAGATCTATTCTGCGGGCCCAGGTGGGATCCTTTCGTCTCTCCAGAGATGCAATGGGCTATATAACACGTTCATTGATATCTAGGCGAATCCTGAATCATGTGCTCGCATCTCTGATATATTTCTCATGTGGGTCTAGTTGTCATTAACCTAAGTAGCCATATGCCTGTCAATCCAATTATGCTCTTTCTTGTCGGAATATGTGACTAGATGGCAAACTTCTAGCATTAGACATAAGGCACGTAGGGTATCAGTAGATCTTCAAAATACTGATGAGGTTTGCTGAAATTTCCGAGAGTCATAAGATGGATATCAAGATCAGAGGGGTGTTGCTATACTGGGTTGGTCAGGTGACGAGGCTGTACCCTGACTAAATTGCAACATCTTTACAAGGCTATGTTCCAATATTTACCCGGGCCATGGAGCAGTGATACGGACAAATCATTGTGATATTCTCAGGCTAGAAGATAAACAAGGAAGTGTAAATTAAGACTGTTTCCAATTGAAATAGGGAAAAAGTCTAGTCAGCCAAGCGAATAATTTAGCAATCATAATCCTGAATCACGGCTTGCCACCAACCTGAAAGCCGGAGAACGAAAAGTAACATAGGATATTGATACCGTGAAAAAGAGAAACAGAAAGGTATCCAAGAAGACATCATAATCCTTCATCGAGAGCGTAGATCAGTACAAGATCATTAACAAACTCGATGAAATGAGAAAAAGCAGATAATAGAAAGAGCAATGTATCGTAGTGTAAGTAAATCACTCTCGCCAGGACGCCGTTAAAGTTTGCAAAAGGATTCAGATGGGGCATGTTACAAGAGAAAAAAAGGCAAAAGAAAGCCTGCGCATTGCCAAAAGTGAATAGGCTGATATATTAATCAATGAATGTATGATTAGACCACAGCAATTTAGCAAGATACGATATTGATGTGGTTATCGTGCAATGCAGCACATGCTAACATGGTGCGGTGAGGGTGGAAGGCCGTGCTGGCGATTGGAGAAGCGCGGTTATGATGCAGGAAGCTTGAGTAAGGCTCATAGGTGGAAAGATAAGAGCCATCGACGTTGAAGGTCTTGACCTCGTGGCGGTTAGTTCCCCTGTAATGAAAATTAGTGGCAAGTCTCAATACTGAGATGAAAGATTATACTTACATGCTGAAGACAGGAGCATGCTCATGTACGCTCAGTGTTCGAAGTGTATCCTTAGTGGCGTGGATTGTAGAGAGCGGGTCGTCCATTCGGAGATCCCACAGTCGAATCTCACCATTCCGACTACCAGATACGAGTTCCCGCAAACCACCACGCTGCATGTGAACATTGGTAATCCACTGATTGTGTTCTCGCCAGACTTTGACCATAGAAGTTGTAGGCTTTAATCGTTGATCGAACACACGGACGGCACCATCACCAAAACCAGCAACGAAGATATTACCGGCAACTTGATCAGAGGTCAGAGATGTGATACACGAGCCAGATCGTGCGGGGATGTCCTGTTGAGAGACATTAGTATTACGTAGTTCCTGATGTTTTTTTTTTTTTTTTTTTTTTTTTTGGCTTTCAAACTCACATTAGTGCAGACTTCAGTAGCTGCGTTCCACACCCGGATAACTTTTACATCACCAGCAACTAGAGCCTTTCCTTGACCCTGCTGCCAATCAAGTACTAGACCGGCATTTCGATTACTAGGGACGAGTTCAGGCAAGGCTCTGAAAGCTGTGACCACTTCAATCTTCTTTGCAGACTCATAATGGCGGAACAGCTTGAGCACGCCGTCGGAGGACCCTGTCAATAGAAGAGCTTGATCATCTTCGTTGATGTACCGAACTTCGTTGATCTTGGAGCCAACTGGGTTGCCGTTCGAGAATTGATTTAGTCGCTTTTGACTCTGCCAATCCCAGACGCTGTGTAAAGAAAAATGATAGTTAGCACCAACCAAACAAGGCAGTCACATTTGGAGCTTACGCAATATTGTCACGATCATCTGCGACAGCGATGTGATCTTCAAATTGATGGAAGCACATCTTTAACGGTTGACTGCTATTCGACAACAGTGCAACCGAGTTGTCCCATGAACTGTTCCCAGCCTTACTTTTGAGAGGCTGGGTTTCCGCAATGATCTTTTCGTTTCGGCCGCGTCTCCATAGACGCTCGTTGTAATCCGAACTACCGGGCTCGTCGGGTTCGTTGGGTTTCATCTGGGGCTCTCGGAAATACTTGTCAGGGGTGAGTAAGGGTTCATCAAGCGATTCGTTGAGAGATTTGCCGAAGTCGGCAAGGAAATATAGAAATACCTCTGTTGACCAATCCAGGAATCTGCTTTTCAAGGGAATTATGGGTGCCGTATCCAGGCTTCTAGGAACAAATCCACGTGATGTAGGGGTGGGAGCTTGGTTATAAGCTGTTGCAGGGGCGACGTGGTCGTTAACTTCCGGGGGTCGAGTCCATTCAGCAGGGGCGCGGCCGCGGGGTGTCATTGGCATCCGACTCATGGTTGGCGAAGAAGGTGTTTGACTGTCGTTTGGATCTCCTGATGCTGCGCTGCCAAATAATGCAAGGTTTCTGAGAGAGGCGGCAACACTCGCGGTACGTTTAAAGCCGAGGGAGAGATATCCTTCTTGTCTGGATGTCGGGGTTGTTGATGTCGGCGTGGGAGGCGCTGTTTTCTTTGCTTCGGGTCGCTCTTGAATCTGGTATCGTTGAGAAAGACGATTTGTCAGCTCCAATATTTCAACTCTGATTCTGTCAGTGAGAGTCGCCATGGGTGACTCTAGGAGGGCGAGATATATATAGTCGACGATAGTACCGGCACCCTGAGCAATATCAGGATGGGGATCGACGGCAAATATCAGAACCTGCTTCCAAAGAGTTCCGAAAGTTGTATTCCGTGACAACTGAAGTGATTTTGAATCGCTATCCGAAGGCCCTTTGTAGCTTTCAGGTGAAGTCCCTGAATGTGTTTCACTCTGGAGTCGATTGAGTAAAGATTGTTTTTCATCCTGCAGTTCTTCATATGCCGCCACCAGAAACTTGTTCTGGTGACGCCGCACAAAGGTAGAGAAGAAAACGATCAATTCCTTCCTGACTAACACACTACCATCGGACGACATGGGTAGAACGGCCAGGGCTAAAGTTTCCTCGATCTGCGCAACTTGATCTGTCAAGTCGGGGATTCCGACGAATGTAGTCACGGCATGCAACATTGCGGCGCGGACCTCGGGAACCGGATCGAAATTCAATTCACAAAGTCGTGCAGGAGCTGCGCTTCGAATACCCATCCATTTCGCTTCCGGGAAATCACACCACAGCATGCTGAGGCAGAGACATGACCATTGTCGCAACAGTGGGTTTTCCACGTCACCGAGATGTTTCAGACACGAGTCGAATAGCGCCGCAGAAAGACAGACATTCTGGCCTTGTGGGTAGTTTTTGCAAAAGATAGAGACAATGAATGCGCACATAGCTCGGTGCTCACTGGCATTTCCCACGGGAATGGGAGAAGTGGGATCGAGGATTGAGATGAAATAATGGATGCCGTTATCTTTCAAAAGGTCATTCTGAACGGTGTGGTCTACAGCCATGATCCGCGCCCAAATGAAAACCATGACAGGCTTCAATTCCTGAGCAGCTGACTGCAACAGCTTGACAACATACGGGAAAATACCAATGCTGAGCGCAAGGTGGACGGCCCATGGACCAAGGTCCAGAAATTTGCTGAGGAGGATTAATGCGCGTAATCGGTGTGCTTGACTAAGAAGTACTTGCAACACTATGGGGAGTTGGTCCGGTGGATTCTTCTCCGTAGGACCAGACGAAAGGTAAACCTCAAACGCGGTGAGCTGTTCTGCGAAGAACGATGAGTTCTGGTACTCGTAATGGCGACGGCCTTCCTCATGATCGATTAAAGCAGGTAGCTGGGCAAGAACTGTTTCGACAGCAAGGTCCCAGCTCTTCCAAAGAGGGTGATGGTGGGTCTCAGGGAGATCAGGCGAGGAGATTGGATGACACTTGTACGTACGCATGATGCGTTCACTAAGCAGGAAGTTGCGAAATAAAGCAGCGACCATCAAATCTTGTCGAAAAAGCTTCTTGAACAAGGTACGAGGAAGAGTATTCCATGCAATTGTGTCAGTGATGGCTGTGAAGATCCAGTTCAATTCTCCGAGGGGACTTCTCCTGTCTTGAAGTCTACCCGGAACCCTGAAATCATCAATCGAGATATCCGTTCGGAGAGGGTTTTGTAGAATGAAGAATCGCAAGGCGATCTCAATCGGGGTCGTTAAGCAACACGTGAATAGATCAGCAGGAAGGTCAGGATTCGTTGGGAGAGATTCGTTTTTCTGGCAGGCAGCGAGAAGAATGCAATCGCCATAGTTTTGAACAATTGCAGTAGGGTCTCGCTTTTTCGTCTCGATATTTTCTTTCTCATGCTTCTCGACGAAGGTATGGAAATTTTGGACAATGTTGCCTGCGTGTGACACATCAAAAACAAAAAGGCTAGGCCCTGCCAGCCATGATTGCAGATCGTACAGGGGCACAGGAATGTACTGAGTATAGTTCTTGTTGAAGACCCAGATCTCTCCTGATTGGGTGGGCAATGGAACCCCGTGGCCGTTGTAATGCAGGAGGACCCGCTC
Source organism: Penicillium taxi (assembly GCF_028828555.1). Lineage (NCBI taxonomy): Eukaryota > Fungi > Ascomycota > Eurotiomycetes > Eurotiales > Aspergillaceae > Penicillium > Penicillium taxi. Next base: position 3,152,898 of record NW_026643207.1, on the reverse strand, counting down.
ATCCTTGGCATTTCGGCGCAGAGAGATGCAGAACTTCTTCGTCTCGTCAACAGATGGGTCTAGATACTGCTTGTACCGTGTTCGTAGGCTGAGAGTCTCGTACTGTTCCTGCAGCTTCTTTCCAATCTGCTCCATGATCTTGTTCTGGCCTCCACCCGTGGTTGAGGTGGGATCGACCCAGCATTCCAGCTTAGCTGACGGATTTGTTTTGACCACATCGGGAGGATCGACACCGATATTAAGGCAGATTGCCAGCGCAGCTGATACGGTCTTGAGACGGTCTTTCATGCGCCAATCCTGGCTGGGCCAACTTCCGACTGGATCTCTGGGAATACCATTTGTGTCGTGGCGTTTCTCGGTGAAATACATGTAGAAATTCTGGATTTTGGTTAGCATTAATTCTCTGAAAAAAGAACTGGAAAGAAAGGATGGAAATCTCACCGAGTGTAAAATTTTCAGGTATTCGCTGGAGGTATATTCCTCCTGCCATCCGTGTCGCATGGCAAAATCTTCGTCTTCGTCTCCAGCTGATTTGTCAAATGAAACGCGATTATTCGGACCAAAATCACTCCTCGTCCGTTTCAATGTGCCGGGTCGACTACTCTCTACCCTTCGAGGAGATAGGCGTCGCGGTGGGGACTCTACCCCCACCGCAGCATTCTCTCCACCAGAACTTGTAGGACGAGAAGGCCGTGTAAAGGAGGTTTGCTTTTGCTCAACGGTGGTAAAAGAGCGATGATGAGTAGGTAAAGGAGCTGGTGACCGCTCGCGTGCGGGGATAGTAGTTTCAAGGTCAGCACCAAACGCGACTCGCACAGATTTGGTGTTGCGGCGGGGTTCAGTTGACCCATTGGTCGTGGGCTGGGAATTTTCTTCCATGTCTGCAGTGGGGTCCCTCATGTTGTAGGATTGGTCATGGTGTTACGTGAGGGGGTGAGGTGTAGGACGACCGCGGGGGTAGCCAAAAGAGCAATGATCTATCAGAAATCTACCTCCTAGGGACTCGATAACACCGAGGTTAAGAGGATTAGGGTAAGAAAGCTCAATACCATATGGTGGTGTGAAGATTTAGGAAGTGGGCCTATGGTTTGAGCTCGGATAGGACAGAGCTCACACTGGTGAGGCGCGCCAGAACAATATTCCAGATTCTGGGGACGGTAACGGTGAGGCTCGATTGATTAACGACCCGGACGGATCATTGTTATCCCGACCCATGCTCAATTCGTCAGTGCGGAGTAAATATATGACCTGATATTTACATCTACTCCGTACATCTACAGTAATTGGCAATCTTGACAGTTTTTCTGATTGTGTTCAGCCATAAGAGAAATAACTAATACAGATTATTGATAACTGATGAAATCAAACAGGATATAAATTTATTAAAGTTAGACATATTGACTCCATATGATGGAGTATAACCTTGGCAGTGGATCCAAAGTACCCACTGAATTCAAAAATCGATTACTGGAGTTGTTGTGATCTCATCATCGCGAGGATTGGCCGTAGGCGAATCCCGTAGGCATACTTGGTTCAGTGTTTCCGATTGTACCAAGGCAGTTCACTGTCGAGTCACCTTCTGTTTGAGCTATGCCTTCCACCTGATGTTGCCGTTGATCACCCCTGGAATCTAGAATCTATATCCTCGTAGGAAATTGGTAGTTACCGCGATTATAGCCCGATTGTTTTGAGTTTTGAGTGGGCTGATAATCTATAGCTAGATCACTTGGTTTCTAACCCATGGGGATTGCTGGAATGTAGTACTGCGTGCTCCATATTACGATTAACTCACAAGAGAAAAGGGTTAAATGGAGTTATTCTTCCCTATATATCATCTACATTGTCTTTTAAGATGCCTAGGTAGTCCTCAGTACGCTTAAATTGTGCTGTCTCAGACATGTTATTGTGGGAAATCAGGATAGACAGGGTACAGCAAAAGTCTCACTGAGACAGGGAATGGGTTTGTACCATCTCTCTGTGATTTCCAAGTCTCATCATAGTAAGATTAAGAGTGTCCGTGTACTTCATAATCCCCTTCGTAGTCGGCAATGCCGTAGCCGAGATCCTCAGGAACGGACCACTCAGAAGTGATCACCGCCCCAATTCATAACAGCTCCCCCTTTCTTTGTTGACAGGTGTTGACTATGTTCACTTCATGATCATTATCTGTTGTTCTCCGTGAGAGCTGATCGGACTCGATGGGTTCTAAGTTGTGGGGAGAGTGGATCGCCTTGTGGAATCTGGAATCCATTGGATACCCTTTGCCAACGATCAGGAGAGAGAGAGAAGAAAAAAAGAGCTCGAAGGTGGCTAATTGAAGATGGAATGCCACGAACAGTGAGAAAATGACCTCAGAAACTGTTGTGTGTGTTGTAAGATTAGATATAGGTCAGCATATACCTCCTAGCTCGTACCATAAGTACTATCAATAAGTACTATGTGACCTTGAAGTAAAGGCTATAGTTATGTAGCTATCCGAGCAATTGGTTCATTCTCTGATATCAGATATCAAATATGAAAGAAAGTCCAAGTGCCAGTGTCATCACCCATGACGACCGGGGGTTGGGGAGGAAAGAATGGGGAAGAATGATGGCGCATACACAAAGAGAGCGTGCGTTGATGTGTGGGCTGCCCCTGAGTATGCATGCTTTAAACCCATACACTAGTCCGAAGTTTACAAATGAATGCACCTTCTTTTTTTTTACACCCCTTTCTCTTGTTTACTTTTCTTGCCTTCTTTTCTTTACAACCTTATCCAGCGCTAAATCAGAGCACTGGTAGGTGTTCCACTCTCTTCACCCCTGGCCTAGATTTTTTTGGACCCGGTGCATGGGACACCATTTGCGGTTCTTTGAGGGTTCCTGGTTCTGAACTCCACATCTAAAATTATCCTCTCCTCGTTCTCTCTCTTGTCATAACTCATCATCTCCCGATTAAAGTACGTCAATCCGAGGACACGACTCCCACGATACTGTTGCTGGACCTTTTCCACCCCCGGTAACCCGATATCGCATCGGCGCGCACCCTGAATTGGGCGGCGACTTCCCTCGCCCCGAACGACCGAATACGATAGTTTCACGATGGCGTTTCTCTTTAAATCGAAGAAAAATCAACATGGGGCTCCACTGCCTCCTGGAGCACGAAATGTCCACAATACCGAAGGTGCTCCAGCCGGAGTCGCTGTTCCTACAAACGGTGTCAAGCCAGAAGGAGCGATCTCTCAAACGCCTACTCCAAGTAGCAGCTATAACAATTCCTTACATTCCGCGGCCAGCCCGACTAGTCCGGAATCTACTAGGTTGCGAAAGAGAGCGGAATCGGAGTCTCAGGTATGATTGCTCATATGGCCTTTTCTTCTACATGACAGATTTGACCTTTGTTTTACAGGTTTTTCGTCCGCAGCAGACATCACAGCAGTCGCAACAAGCGCCTCAGCAACCCCCGAATGGTGTACCATCACCAAATTCAAATTCGTCACTCTACCCATGGTCGCAACGCAAACTAGGCTTTTCCTCGACAGAAACCAATCCTTTCCCCCGATATGGCGCCGCAGTCAATTCCATGGCATCTAAAGAGGGTGATATATACCTGATGGGTGGCTTGATTGATGGTTCAACCGTCAAAGGTGACCTGTGGATGATCGAAAGCGGCGCAGGTAACCTGTCCTGTTTGCAGGTCAACACGGTTTCCGATGGTCCAGGTCCTCGCGTGGGTCATGCAAGTTTGCTGGTCGGCAATGCGTTCATTGTGTTCGGCGGTGACACAAAGATTAATGAGAATGATGCTCTAGATGAGACGTTATATCTCTTGAACACATGTATGTTTCCTTGTGGCTGCTTTCCCCTAGTATGGGGTCTAATGAGTGGTTATAGCTTCCCGGCAATGGTCTCGCGCTATCCCACCGGGCCCTCGCCCATCTGGCCGATACGGACACACATTAAACATACTTGGCTCGAAACTCTACGTGTTTGGAGGTCAAGTGGACGGGTTTTTCTTCAATGATTTGATTGCATTTGACTTGAACCAACTCCAGAATCCTGCTAACAAATGGGAGTTGTTGATACAGAACAGCCACGAAGGCGGTCCTCCGGAAGGTCAAATCCCACCAGCGAGAACTAATCACACAATCGTGGGCTACAACGACAAACTGTTCTTGTTTGGAGGAACCAACGGTGTGCGGTGGTTCAACGATGTCTGGTGTTTTGATCCTCGTCTCAATACATGGTCTGAAATTGACTGTGTTGGTTTCATCCCGACCCCCAGAGAGGGCCACGCATCCGCTTTAGTGAATGATGTCATGTATGTCTTTGGAGGTCGCACCGATGAAGGACAGGATCTGGGCGACTTGTCTGCCTTTCGTATCTCCACTCGACGTTGGTATTCGTTCCAGAACATGGGCCCGGCGCCCTCTCCACGTTCTGGCCACAGCATGACGGCATTTGGCAAACAAATCATCGTGATGGCAGGTGAGCCAAGCTCAGCACCAAGAGATGCCGCCGAACTCAGCATGGCCTACATTCTGGACACTTCCAAGATAAGGTATCCTAACGAAACTCAATCTGGGGAACGTGGTGCCATTCTTGGTGGCCGCAAAACCAGTGTTGAGAAACATGGACCTGTTTCTGGCCGCACATCACGAGAGACCCATAGCGCAACTCCCGACCAATATCTACGCCGAGGTCCCACCCCATCACGAGAAAGTTTAATCCAGTCGGCAGTCGGCAGACCTGGAGAGTATGGGCCCAATCCTAATCTTGGACCAGGTTCTCGTCTCCCACGAGCCTCAATTGCTCAAGCGCCTGCTGGGCCCCCTCCTCCGGGGCAGGCTCCATCGCCGGGTCCTCGGGCCAATGGGCCTCAGACCGGCAGCATGAATTCACGCAGCAAAACACCCACCAAAATTGATCGTGGATATACAGGTACTGTGGACGTTCGCGCAGCAAACTCGGATGAACCACCCATGGCCAAGGACCCGCAGGATTCTCAAATTACTAACGGCCAACGAACTCCCCCACCTCAGAGAATGTCGGCTAAAGCTATGGAAGCTGGGGAGGCTGCTCCCTTGATTACCACCCCTTCCCGTCAGCGTTCGGGACGTTCGAATAGGCAGCGTGGCTCAATGGATAGTACAGAGGAGTCTATCCTTGGCCGCCAAACTAGCATCGACGGTTCAAACTACCGTAATTCTAGGATTCTAGCGAATGAGCCACAGTCACCCAAATTGACCCCTCATCAGGAGGCTTTGATCAAAGAGTTGGAGGCTTTAAAGGCTCGAAATGCCTGGTTTGGGTCCGAATTGTCGCTCGCAAAGAAAGCCGGTTATGTTCCCAACGTCTCAAGCAGCCCTGTTCTAGGAGAGCGTACAAACGAAATCCTTCACGATGATGATCGCCCCCTTGTTGAGGCATTCCTTGCCATGAGGGCAGAGCTCGCCAAGATGCAAGCTACGGTTGACCGCCAAGCCGCCATTGCTTCCAAGCGCATTGCCGAGGTTGAGCATCAGCGAGATGTGGCTGTCAGTGAAGCCGCATACTCTCGTGCAAAGCTGGCAGCCCACGGTGGTAGCCAACGAGGCACACCACAGCCGGAAGGCTCTCGCGATCTTGAGGATAGCGCCGGGGAACGTCCCACTGATATGGGACGTCGCCTGGCGTTGGCCTTGGCATCCCAGTCAGAATACAAGGCCAAGCTGGATGTTTTGACGGTTGAACTCCAACAGGAAAAACAAAACAGGGAGTTGGCCGAGGACACAAACGAAGCTACCCGCAAACGCTTGGCAGAGCTCGAAATGCAAAACAATGCCTTGGAGGCTGACAATCTACGTGCTGAACTTCATCGCGCAGAATCTTCTGCAAGAGAAGAGGCTTTGCTGCGTGCTGAAGCCGAGGCTTCCTTGCAGCAACTCCTTCTTGACAAAGAGGAGCTTTTGTTGCATGTCAAAGAATCTTCTTCACGCCTGAAGGATTATGGTTCCAACTTTGGCAACTTCCACGAAGCTGTCAATGCTTCCGAAGCAAAAACCGCTCTAATCGAGAAGAAATTGGAAGAGGAGCGTGAGCGTCGCGAAGGGCTGGAGCGAAAGTTGTTACAACTCCGATCACAGCATGAGGAGCAGACCACTGAGTTAGCTAACATTACACGTCGTTTACGGGACGCGGAAGAGCTAGCGGAGAGCCATGCCAAAGAGGCTGAAACTCATAGGTTGGCTTTCATTTCAGGACTCGATCGCGCTAGATCAGCCGATTTGGATTCACCCGTCCGATCCCATGCTGACAAACGAGTGGCCGCTTTGCAAGCTCAAATTGAACGATCTACTACCCTGTCCAAGGCTAACCAAGCTGCAGCTGATGCAGCATCAGACAAGCTACGACGCGCCGAGGAACGAATTGCGGGCTTGGAAGCCTACCAAGAGCAGGCAAGCCGAGAAGGTCTGCAGCTTCGTAGACAGCTTCAGATCGCCACGAAGGATACCCAGGTGGCTCACACAGCAAGTAGAGATCTCCAGTCTCAGCTAGAAATCCATAAGCGCGATGCTAGCGCCTTGACCATTCAGCATTCTGCTCTGAAGGATCTTCTCAGCGAGCGCGGCTTGAACATCGATAGTCGACGTTCTCCCCATCTTGAGTCCCCGGGCTCGAGATTTGGAACGCCCGAGCAGACCCGCCTGCGCGAACTCGAGCAGCAACTGTCGGCCAGCATCAGGACCCACGATGATCTGAAGTCCACCTTTGAGTTCCGTGAGCAGGAAGCTGATCGTGCTTTCCGAGAGAAGCTGGAACAACTCGAGAACGATTATCAATCTGCCGTACACTATGTCAAGGGCACTGAAAAGATGCTCCAGCGCATGAAGGACGAGCTGGGCCGTTACAAGGCTCAGAATGCCAAGATACAATCTGAGTTGGACGTCGCTCTTAAGAGCGCAGAGAGTACTGATGGTCAGAAAGAGGATTCATCTGCATGGGAGACTGAACGATCTCGACTTGAAAAGTCGATCTCCGACCTCGAGCAGCACACATCATCGTCGATTGAGAACCTTGAGAACCAAATCAAGGAGCTAAAGGAGTCACTCGCCGTTGCTGAGACCGAGAAGGCGAAGGCCCATTCTGAACATGAGCAGATCAAGCAAGACCTTCTTGCCGCTGCCGAGAGAAGCCATACTGAGCTAGAGGCACTGCAGCTCGAAAATGGTCACCTTGAGACTCGTGCCTCAGATGCTGAGGAAAAAGTTAACATGCTTTTGCAGCAGGTGGAGACATCGGTGGGTCAATACCGCCGCCAGTCTCAACATGGCCATCAGGGTCTGAATGGTATTGCACGAACGCACAGCAATGCCTCCAGCAACACCATCCAGGGCCGGGCACGAACCGATAGCAATGTTTCCCAAGAGTCCTCCGCATACCCCGACAATCGTGGTTCTATGGCTCTTGACTCACTCGCAAATGAGTTAGAGGCTCTACGTACCCACTGGGAGAGCACCAACCGTAACTATCGCCTGAGCAGCCAGTTGGACATGGACCGCACCCCAACCAGGGATACCAACGATGGACCTGCCATGATGACTGGTAGCCTAGCAGAGTGGCGTCGGAGATTGGACGAGGAAGAACGAGTCGTTCAGTCTAAACACGTGAGTACTGACAGTGGTCAGACTTCTAATGTGATCTGAGCCCTTACAGTCCCCCTTCACCTCTACAAAAATGTGTTCTGAGATATATCCACCACCCTTTGATCATTGGTTTATACTTGTGTTTCTTTCAAAGAATTTTCTATTCCTTTCTTCCCTTTCTCTCCCCCCTCTCATCTACTGATTTTATTATTATGGCCCATTATTCTCCCGCAAAGCACAACCATCGCATGATGAAAGGTCCTCTATTGTTCTCAAACACTGTTACACCTCTCTGTTTTATCGCCTTTAAGGGACGGGATTCCCTTCCTTTTTTTTTTGCCTTCTTCTTTCACCTTGTTTCCCTGCCAACCCTCGCTCCATGTACCCATTTCATTTTTTATACCCCGGTCTTCCGATTCTCATTGGACCTGGCTGTACCATTAGCAAACCCCGGAATTGGCTGCCTACAGTCGTCAGCAATTGTCATCCTTACCTGTCCTTCTATGAAGATTCATATTTTGCTATGTGTTCGAGCCTATGTAGTCGTATGCATTTAGATGGATTAAGGCATGATTAGCCCATTACTCATTGCGATAGGTATGATGGTCCCCGCAATCATGTGCTGTAGACATGGCAGCATGCATGACATGCAATAAGTACTCGAAATACATTAGAACATCCATACTTAGGTAGATCGAGGTAGATCTCAATCACGAGATATTAAAAATTCCAAGGTGTTAAAAAAGTCAGGGCTATTGCGTTTACCTATGTACATCTAAAAACTAGTTACCTGGGAAATTATATCATTCTATGGTTGGGCAGAATCTGGCAACCTCCATGTTTCATCTCTAGCGCTAAACAGGTGAGCTCGTACAGGTCGAAATCAACAAGTCCCCGAAACAAGTTTAGCTCATGTCTATCAATATTTAGGTACCTATGTTACAGATTTAGGGTGAATAGTATCAAGAAGTAATCAAGAAAATGAAAAACTAAAAGAAAGATGCAAAACAAAATGAAGAGATATATCAAAGAAAATGCAGCCCAATACTTGTTCTGTATGAGTGATACCAGTGTTACCATACACTCAAATCCCGCATAGAGTGACGGGTTTAATACCTCGGATGTCACACGGAAATCCCTACGGCGCCCTGTACTCAGTATGTAACAACCGTCAGCCACCCTTCGCTAATAAAATACCTCACCGACTTCCCGACCCCCTCTCTCCTTTCCCATCCCCAAACTCCTTTCTTGCTATCCCAAGGCTTTGTCCTTGGTTTATCTGCTCTTCTTTCTTTCGGATACTGAATACCTTTCTTCCATCTCCCCATCTCTCCCCTCCCCTTTCCGATCTAGTTTTTCAACGGTCGGCTTAGGATATCTTCTTAATCCATCATCGGATTTAATAGGTATGTGGATATTCTCGTTTTAATGTGTTCATCTTTTAAGCTGCTGCACCTGTCATTTGTCATTTGCCTGAATATGGAAGTCATGTTGGTTGCTGCTTAATTGGATGATGCCAGGGTCACTAGTGATGCCTTGATATCACCACCCTCTCAATCAACCCACTCTTGTCATTTACCCATCTATTCCCTACCTTTTTTCTCCTTCAACTATCTTCTCACTTTTGGTTCTTCATTCCATTTTTGCCTTTTTCCTTTCCTGACCTTGATTTTCTACAGAATTCTCCCAAATACACGGCAACTCCTTGTGCCACGTAATCCAACTCAAGATGACCACAATGGTCAGTACCAATGCCGATCCTCCCACTGTTCAAGTACAAAATCGTTGGAACGATTGGACTTTTTGGAGTCAATATTGGGATGTTCTGTGATACTGACATCATATACAGGATTTGCGTGTCGGTAACAAGTACCGCATTGGACGTAAGATCGGTAGTGGAAGTTTCGGCGACATTTATCTCGGTAGGTCTTGGATCGACATTTTGAGTCTGTTGAATGTTCTTTTTTCGTTTTAACACAAGTACAGGCACCAACATTATTTCTGGTGAGGAGATTGCCATCAAGCTTGAGAGCGTGAAGGCCAAGCACCCCCAGCTTGAATACGAAGCTCGCGTCTACAAGTCCCTCGCCGGAGGTGTCGGTATTCCCTTCGTTCGCTGGTTCGGTACCGAGTGTGACTACAATGCTATGGTTATCGACCTTCTCGGTCCCAGTCTCGAGGACTTGTTCAACTTCTGCAACCGCAAATTCTCTCTTAAGACCGTGCTGCTCCTCGCCGATCAGCTCATCTCCCGCATCGAATACATTCACGCCAAGTCGTTCATTCACCGTGATATCAAGCCCGACAACTTCCTGATGGGTATTGGCAAGCGTGGTAACCAGGTGAATGTGATTGATTTCGGTCTTGCAAAGAAGTACCGTGACCCCAAGACTCACTTCCACATCCCTTACCGTGAGAACAAGAACCTCACTGGTACTGCCCGCTATGCCAGTATCAACACCCACCTGGGTGTCGAGCAGTCTCGCCGCGATGACATGGAATCTCTTGGTTACGTGATGCTCTACTTCTGCCGTGGCTCTCTCCCCTGGCAGGGTTTGAAGGCTGCTACCAAAAAGCAGAAGTACGATCGCATCATGGAGAAGAAGATGACCACACCCACTGAGGTTCTCTGCCGTGGATTCCCCAACGAATTCGCTATCTACCTGAACTATACTCGTTCGCTCCGCTTCGACGACAAGCCCGATTACTCATACCTTCGCAAGATCTTCCGTGATCTCTTCGTCCGCGAGTCCTTCCAGTACGATTACGTTTTCGACTGGACCGTCTACAAGTACCAGAAGAACGCTGCCATGATTGTGGACGCTACCAAGAAGGACAAGGACGAAGAGCAGCGCCGCATCGCTGCTGGTGGTGCTCCTGCTACCGGCCCCGCTGCTGCCGCCGCTGCTGCTAAGCCCGGCGCTATCTCAAGCCAGCGCCGCAAGGTCATTGACCGCGCCGCCCTCGAGAACCCCGCGGACGCTAACCGTGCTGTCGGAGGAAGTGATAGGATGTGAGTACTTTTGAAACCTGGTTCCGTGTAGGAAATCCCCTTTTTTCAATCCTTTTTTACGTTGAGTGTTTATTTTTTTCACGCTGGCGTAGAGGATTTTTGAGTTCTGAATCTGACTAATCGCATAGTCTTCGGCGTTAGGCTGCGTTCTGCCTCGAAAGGTGCTGCTGTAGGTCCTGGACCTACTGGTGGCCGTTCGAAGCGGGATGATGGATCGGGGGCTCTTTGGTACTAATTGGCATGCAGCAAGACTTGAGATGGATTGCTTTACTTTCCCAACTCCTGTCTACTGCTCGCTCACAATCTGTCCAACCTCAGAATCCTGGGATTCCATCTTACGACATCGCTCTGAACGCGACACCATGCGCTTCAATTTCGGATTTTTATTTTTTCCCTTGGATCTCTATTCATTTCGCAGTCTCTTTGCCCGCCTTCCTATCATTATTTCGATCCAACTTCGATTTTAGCTGTTTCGACGCGTCAAAGGTGTTTTGTCTACTTTCGAGTATGTCACATTCTCGCATCAAGCTACAACTACTTTGACCGCTTTATTATCGGACTTCTTGTACCTGTTTTCACAGGACAACCGATTTCAGTCTCGAAACGCTATTGATATGGCGGCAATCTTTACTTACGTCTTGGGTTCACTCATGTTTGCGGTTTCCTCTTTTCACCGCCGCAAATATAATCAGCCAAGACCGAATGACGCAAATGAGGGCATCAAATTGGAAACAGAGCGTCACCGTTTCTGTTGCTTTTGATAGCTCGCACTTGGACATCCTGAAGCTCACTCTGATGCTTTCCCCTTGAACCTTATGCCCTTCCCCATTATTCGAGAATGTTTTACCCCCTTCCCTTTGCTTTTTTATTTGCTCTGAATTTTTTTTTTCTTTTTTCTTTTTTGGCTTCTTTTGCAATCGACACGACGGGGATGAGGAGAGGCCAATCAAATCTGGCCAAAAGTGATGGATGGAAGCGGTTCCTATTCGAGTTTTGACGATTCCCAGGCTGCCTTGAGTTCTTGCACCGTGTTACGCAGGAACTCATACAACCTACAATCCCACTCGGATAGAATCAGTTTCAATGGGACTTGGCGACGGAATATGGGTAGGGTCGCTTCCGGGGTGGTTATTTGTCGATTGCATCTGTCCTGTCTTTATGTCTAGCCTTTTCACTTCCCAGCATATCCCCTTCTCATCACAAAGAGCACGGTTGCTCATGCAAGAACGCTTGTATCTGACTATTTTTCCGGTCCGAGGGTTTTAACCTCCATAATAGTTAGGTTTCCAATACTATTTCTGATATTTTCACGCCCACCTACTCTACAAACTAACAAAGTAGTCAGTCTTGGAAATACGAAGTTTTCCTATCTAGGTGGATATATATTCAGGGTCCTCCAACGTGTCTCCCCCTTAGTTCTAGCCGTTTCATGCACGGACCAGACCACAAACATCATGTTAAGAAAAATACTTATATGGCGGTGAAAAAATAAAGAAGTTGTGAAGGAGTGAACTCTGAAATCCTGCAAAAAAAAAACAAATAAATAAATAAAAAATAGTAAAGCCTGAGAGTCTAGAAATACATTATAGTTTTATGGTGGCGTTATCCAACAACAGGGTAGATCGGCCAGATTCCGTCAAAAAAGCACTGAAAACCGGGGAGCACGGGCGAGTTTCTCAGCCTGGACGACCTCGCCACAACCTTCCTACGTCGTATCAACTCAGCTTCTAGAAAATACCCCCGCAACTCTTGCCTCACGCAACGATATGGATTATTCAAACTACGCCGGTCACCAATCTCAACCGTTTTCCCTCTACGGCCTTCCAACCCCCGACCAACAGCCTCACAACGACGATGCCGTCCTCCGTGACTCCTTCTCGTTGGTACGGCTTAACCATGCCCCAGCCTAGCTGATACCCGTGATCGTCCTTTCCTCTAACACTCAGCGTAGAATAACTATAATCAGCAATACTTCCCCGGCTTCGATCCGCGTCTCGACCCCTCATCTTTCGGTGCGCCACCACATTCACCCCCCGACTCCTTCACCAAGCACTCCGACTCGCATAGTGCGAAGCAGGAGCCTAGCTCGATTGATGGAGATGAAAATCATTTAATGGATCTCTCTGTCGAGCGCAGTGATAGCGAAGAGAAGGACTCGATGACACCAGCGCAGAGCAAACGCAAAGCGCAAAACCGAGCAGCGTATGTGATATCTCGAAGAGCAGCATCTACAAATGGAGAAGATTGGCAGTCAACTTACACATAAATTATACAGCCAGCGAGCATTCCGCGAGCGAAAAGAGCGACACGTGAAAGACCTTGAAGAAAAGGTTGCCAGCCTCGAAGCAGCATCATCCAAAATGCAAGCCGATAACGAACGACTCCAGCGTCAGCTATCCAAATTTTCGACGGAGAACGAGATTCTCCGAGCAACATCCCACTCTATGACTGGCAATAACAACAACTTTACAAATGGCTCTACCGAGCCCACTGTAACCGGCCCGATGAAGTACTCTCCAACAGACTTCTACACGACTTTAAATCCAAGTGCCTCGCCAGGCGAAGCTTCAGCCTCTGCTCACGGCGACACTCAGAACTTGCCTCATCGTAACACCATGTGCCAGATTACCGGCGAGCGGCTTCTAGATGTCCGCGCTACGTGGGATCTGATTCAAAATCACCAGATGTTTAAGCAGGGTCTTGTTGATGTGGCCGATGTTACTGAGCGACTGAAGGGCATGGCTCAATGTAATGGACAAGGCCCTGCGTTTAGGGAGTCTGATATCCTTCGGGCTATGGCAGAGAGCTCGGCGGTTCGCGATGAGTTGATCTAATCTAATCTGATCTGATCTGATCTGAACCCTTTCCGATAATGTCTTTTTTTTTGAAATGTCCCCGGTCTTTCTCTCTTTTCATTTTGGCTTTCGATATCTGAACATGTATGGCGCTTGGAGCTTGGTGATCGGCTTGGAAATATGTCATAATTTATATTGTATTCACTTTGGCGTTCATGTTTTCTGGCTTAAGTCTGCCTACCTAGATGTTCATTTGAACTCCCAAAGTTCTCTATACTTTGATAACATCTATTGTGTTAGTGTGTTGTGGAGTAGAGTATATATTATGCTCTTTTTTATCTTGACCATCTGCCCACTTCATTGAAGATATTGCTGACCACCTAAGTAGGTTGAGCGCCAACAAAAATACCTGTGAACTTCGATGGCACCTGGGCAGCATGTACTTATGTGCTTTCTTATTATCAATATGACCAAAAAGTGTGCGGGCTCAATCGATCTTTTATAATGTACACATCAAACACCAGATCATGAGTTTACTTTCGTTGATCGCATTACTTTCGAAAAAAAAATCAATCCCAGTCGTCATCATCATCTTCCCCATTGTGGTTGTCATTGGCACCTTCATCGTCCGAATCAGACCGTTTCTTGAGACGGACATCACTCTCTTTTACGGCTCCAAGGTCAATGAGCAGACGTTCCAGGTCGTCCAACTTGGTACGTACGCCCTTCAACTCTCGCAGAGTAACAAGCTGCCTCTTGATCTCGGTATCCTTGTATACCAAAATAGTTGGGGTGTTGCGCTCGGGGTAACCCTCAATGCACATATCAGCACGGATTTCGCAGAATTTAATGTCGCCGAACTTTGTTGCCAGTTGCCGCCAGAGCTCAGTCAATAGACGAGACTCGACATTGGCGCCCTGTGAGGTGAGGTTGACGAAAACAAAAGCCTCCTTTGAGGCTTCTGTCACCTCACGGGCGTAGTCGACTTTCTGGAGTGGGTAGACCTGGTTAAAGAGACTAGTTTGCTGAAGGGTCGAGAGCTCTGCAAGACGTTTCTGTCTATTAGTTCCTAGTTAGCATATATTGCCCATTTGAGGTATTTCCAGGGACAGATAGCAACCGTTTTGGCATTCAAAGTCAGTCAACTCACCGGTATTGCTGTATAAAATCTTCATCCTCCTCGTCCTCTAGAGCATCTAATTCATCCAAGTCCTTGTCCTCCAGCCGATTGTCGTGCGCCCTCTGGTGTGCAGCAATCAAGGCCTCTTGGATCATTGGTTCGGGATCCTTAGGCTTCTCTGGAATAATGCCATGTTGCCGAAGGATATCGTTCCTGAAGTAGTCGAATGAATTAGCCACATAGCTCCTGGCGGGGGATGCGGGCGGGTGGTAGGTGGCAGTCGAGCTTACCATTCGGTATCCTCGTTGGGATTCACTTCAACCTCCATTTTGGAAGTAGAAAAATAATAGATTCACTTATAAAAATAATCAAGAGCAAGATTTAGTGTAGGAAGGCGAAGGTAGGAGGGGAGTTCCAACTAAGAAACTCATCAAACACTGCAAACAGGTGGGCATTTCAGCCAATCGCCTTCAAAACACGTATACGGAGAAGGCCACCTTCAACTTAACTCCATAAACAAGTACACTGGAGCTTGAGGTTGCCCCATCACCACCTCTTCTCCACTTCTTTATTTCTCTTTGCTTTTTCTCTATTTTCATTGGGAATTGAATGCCAATGCAGTAGTCGCCTACACCGCCCCTACCGTGTCCTTCCACCCTAAATTGAAACCCACCCGCGCCGAAGAGCGATCGCGAACACAATCAGTTGGTGCACTCCCAGCACCTGGGCAAAATGAGTTACATGAAGAAAGACGAAGATGCGGACCAGGTCATGATTAAACTTGATCGAACCTCTGTGTTCCAAGATGGTATGCATTATGGCAATGGCAATGACACTGGCAGCGCCAACGCCCCCCTGGCCATGCAGCTATACACTATATCCACTTAGACATTACTGACAACTCCCCTCTTCTAGCTCGACTTTTCAATTCCTCGCCAATTTCACCGCGGACATGTCGTACACTACTAACCAAGATCGCGGTCCTCCTCTTCACTGGGGAGCAATTCCCCACGAACGAAGCCACCACCCTTTTCTTCGGTATCTCCAAGTTGTTCCAGAACAAGGACCCCTCGCTGCGACAGATGGTGTATCTTATTTTGAAGGAGCTTGCGAACACTGCGGAGGATGTTATCATGTCGACTAGTATCATCATGAAGGATGTCGCCGTCGGAAGCGATGTCCTATATCGGGCCAACGCCATTCGTGCTCTGTGCCGTATCATTGATGCGTCTACTGTCCAGGGTATCGAACGACTCATCAAAACAGCTATTGTCGATAAGACTCCCTCCGTCTCCTCTGCGGCCCTGGTTTCATCCTACCACCTCCTCCCTATCGCACGCGACGTCGTTCGGAGATGGCAGAGCGAAACTCAGGAAGCCGCCTCGTCTTCAAAACAATCGAGTGGCTTCCTTGGCTTTTCCTCCAGTTCACAGGCCCATACCATTTCTCAATCAAACTTCATGACCCAGTACCATGCGATTGGTCTCTTGTATCAGATGCGCTCACATGACCGTATGGCGTTGGTTAAGATGGTACAGCAATACGGCACTGCAGGTGTTGTGAAAAGTCCGGCAGCTCTTGTTCTCTTGGTCCGCCTTGCGGCTAAGTTAGCAGCAGAGGATTCTGGTCTCCGGAAACCCATGATGCAGATGCTGGATGGCTGGCTCCGTCACAAGCACGAAATGGTCAACTTTGAGGCAGCCAAGGCCATTTGCGACATGGGTGAGGTAAGTGATGCCGAGGCATCGCAGGCCGTTCACGTTCTCCAGCTGTTCCTGTCCTCTCCACGATCAATCACCAAATTTGCCGCCATTCGCATTCTCCACAACTTCGCCTCCTTCAAACCCCACGTCGTCAACGTGTGCAACCCTGATATCGAGGCTCTCATTTCCAACTCCAACCGATCCATTGCTACATTTGCCATTACTACCCTATTGAAGACCGGCAACGAAGCCAGTGTCGATCGTTTGATGAGGCAAATTTCCGGGTTCATGGCCGATATCACCGATGAATTCAAAATCACTATCGTCGAGGCCATCCGCACGCTGTGTCTGAAGTTCCCCAGCAAGCAGGCCGGCATGCTGACCTTCTTGAGTGGTATTCTGCGTGATGAGGGTGGCTACGAATTCAAGCGTACTGTTGTGGAGAGCATGTTTGATTTGATCAAGTTCGTACCAGAGAGCAAGGAAGATGGTATATCTAGTTTCACCCCCTTATATTATATATATGGAACTAACAATCTCTCTAGCTCTGGCTCATCTTTGCGAGTTTATCGAGGATTGCGAGTTTACTAAGCTCTCAGTTCGTGTCTTGCATCTGATTGGTGTTGAGGGCCCTAAGACCCCCAATCCCACCAAGTATATCCGTTACATCTACAACCGTGTCGTGCTGGAGAATTCCATTGTTCGTGCCGCTGCAGTCACTGCACTGGCCAAGTTTGGCGTTGGTCAGAAGGATCCGGAAGTCAAGTCCAGTGTGCAGGTCCTGCTTACTCGCTGCCTCGATGACACTGACGATGAGGTGCGGGATCGTGCAACTCTTAACCTACGATTGATGAGCTCCGAAGATGCTATGGCTGAGACGTTCATCAAGAATGGTAAGCGAGCGTTAATTTACGGCCAATTTGTTCTTTTTGTTGACAATTCTAGATTCCATGTTCTCCCTTTCTACCTTTGAGCACCAGCTCGTCATGTATGTGACGTCGAATGATAAGCAGACTTTCGCCGCTGCTTTTGACGTTTCTTCCGTCCCAGTTGTCTCACACGAGCAGGCCTTGGCCGAGGAGAGGACCAAGAAGCTCACCACGGCCACCCCTACACTCAAGGCTCCGTCGCTAGGCCCCACCAAGAGCAAGGCGAGCGGCGTGGCCGAAGCTGCTACTGCCGCTGCTACTCAGAAATACGCCGAGGAACTCATGCAGCACCCCGATATCAAAGAGTATGGCACCTTGCTCAAATCCTCTGCACCTGTCGAACTCTCTGAGAGTGAAACTGAATACGTCGTCACTGCTGTCAAACACATCTTCAAAGACAACATTGTCATCCAGTATGATATCAAGAATACTCTACCAGATACTGTTCTTGAAGATGTGACCGTTATCGCGACACCATCTGAGGATGACCTCCTGGAGGATGAGTTCATCATCCCGGCCCCAAAGCTATCTCCCAACGAGCCGGGCGTCGTCTACGTTGCCTTCAAGAAATTGGGTGGCGAGCACAGCGTTCCTGTTACCTCATTTACCAACAACTTGAAGTTTACCAGCAAAGAGATCGATCCTTCAACTGGCGAGGCGGAAGATAGTGGATACGAGGACGAATACCAGGTTGAAGACCTCGACCTCAATGGAAGCGACTATGTTATCCCTACTTTCGCTGGCAGCTTCGATCACGTCTGGGAACAGACTGGCGCCAACGGCGAAGAGGAGAGCGAGACTTTGCAACTAAGCAACATAAAGGGCATTGCCGGTGGGTCTAAAGATCTTCATTATCAGTATCAAAGCAATACTAACAAATTCACAGATGCTACGGAACAATTGATCTCAGCTCTCTCCCTGCAACCGCTGGAGGGCACAGATGTAGCCCTCAACAACAGCACTCATACCCTCAAGCTCTTCGGCAAGACTGTGACTGGCGGAAGAGTGGCATCCCTCATCAAGATGGCCTACTCGTCTAAGAGTGGTGTCACAACTAAGATCACTGTCCGCGCCGAAGAAGAGGGTGTTGCCGCAGCTGTGATCTCATCTGTCGCGTAATGTCTTTTAACCTATCCTCCTTTCCATAATAGCAAATTGTTTTAGACAAGAGATTTGTCCTTTATTTTCTTTTTCCCTCCCTCTACTATTTTCCCATTGGCTGTTACCTAGGTATCCATGTTGTGTCGTCAAGATTCCAAGGGTGAATTTATTATTGGTAATGACGAGTCCCATGAAGCTCGTTTTCTAAAAAAAAAACAATTAAAAAAAATAACTGCAAGACTATTGCTGTTTCAAGTCGGCTAAAAGTTGTGTTTTATTCATTATCACAGCTTTCTTGAGCTGTTATATCGTACATCATCCTCCTAGTTCGTCCTCGAATATCATCGTACATCTTCATCATACATCATCACACTACCCCATGGGGTATCCTAATCACACATACTCATAGTAAAAACCCAAGTCTCCTTCGAGCTGAAAATCCTCGTCCAGTTCATCGTCCAGATCATCACCCAGTTCATCAAGGTGACTCATGACAAGCTTGTGGATGACTTTAGGCCATGGATGCTCAGTGATCTTCCAGCCATAACAGCAAAGTGAAAGGACGTTGCGGAATGGGCCATCCAGAGCATCAAGCAATTCTCGCGAGAAGTCTTCTTTGTTCACAAAAGTGGAATTCAAAGGAGTAGAAGTATCCTTAGTAAGCACCAATGACCGAATTGGCAAAGCAGGTAAAGCCCGAATGTCAAATTCAGGACTAGCGCGATGGAACCAGTGAAGTAATTGATACGGAATCTGCAGATGCTCAAGGCTGCGCATTTCAGCGAGGACTTCAGCGTAAAAGCTGATATCAAACTCAGCATGCACAAATGAATCCGTTTCAATTGTTAGCTTTCTCACCCCTGAGAGTTGGGGATTTTGAAGAATATTCGCCATTTGTGGGATAGAAAAATGGCTCTGTAATCTGATAGTCAGAGTCTTCAGATGAGCAGGCCAGACAAACTCATTCGCGCTCATGTCAAAGATGTTACCGGTCCAAAGGGAGATTTCCTTTAGTTTAGGCGGCCAAGCCCCCCAGTTATCAGCTTTCCTCATTTCCAATCCAGTCGGTAGGATCACCGACTGGAGGTTGCTCAGATTGCTGATAGCCTTCTTCAAGGCATCAAACTGCAATGGATCAGTCCGAAGTAATGTGAGGTCGAGATGGGTAAGCTGTTCGCATTTCGACAGCGCTGAAACACAGTTGATACTAAGACGAGGGATTAGTTGCGGTCAACAGATCAATTGTCTTTCGGAGACTTACCCAAATCCAACTCGCGGACACATGAATGACTTGAGGTTGAATTTAGTCATGTTCAGGATTCGCGCTGTCCGGCTATTTGAGCTTTGATGCACCAGTCTCTTCAAATCGAGGATTTCGACCAGCGGCGCGAAGAGTGCCTTGTTCACAGGTTGCCTCATGCTTGCAACAAACTTTTCAAAGCTATCACCATCAGAAAGCTCGGGACGTCGATAGAGTAGCTCGACACCAACTGAATTCCATTGCCGAGAGACAAGACAGAAGTTGTAAAGGTCATGTTGCTTCTTTCTGATTTTGGAAATTGACCCATGAGACTCAGCCAAGTTCCTTTCCGTGAAGAGATACTCGCCTATGTAGGAAATGAGCTCTGTGGGGAGGTACGTTTTTGGAACTTCTTCAGCATTGACCTTGATGGAAAGCTCTGCCTTCTCCTGATCTGCAGGCGCTGTTTGAAGCTGAGCTGTTTGAAGCTGGGTTTTCTGAAGCTGTGCTTTCAGCTCGTCAATTTCCGCCCTCATCGCTTCAAAGGATATCGCAGGGGAAACCTCCATCAATATAATAGGAAGGAAGTTGTGGGGTGGGACGTGGGAGAGTAGAAAGAGACATAGAAGTCGGAGTGAGAGAGATTGAGGGGTAGAGACATAACATAGCGCGTGGACAAAGCCTGGAGGTCAGCTGATCTTCTTACGGCGCTTGAAAGACAGTGACATTTAATCCAATTGTGCGCACTATGAGACGTCCTGTTGTCTAAGTTTCATTGAAGTTGATCAAATGGTCAATGATAGGAATCGTTTATAATGAGGGCGGTGAAGTATCCTATTCACCGCCCTATGATTGTACGGCAGATTTACGACACGCGGAATGATATCACTTATCTTCCGGCCTCGGCCTTCACCCATAACAACTCCCCTTTCCTTTTCTAACACAACACAATGCGACCCCAAACTGCTTGGCGATCACTCAATATGCTGCAGCGGTATTCACTCCGCTGCCATGCTGGTAATAGAAATATTCAAACAGCCAGCACATCGCAGGTCCCCAGCTTTGCCTTTGCCTTTGAGTGAGTGGTTATGATGTATGCAAATGACTGGAACCTCCTTTCCCTTTGCTAATGTTTTACCCTAGTATTGACGGTGTTCTTCTACGGTCTTCTAAGCCAATTCCTGGAGCTGCTGAGTCTTTATCTCTGCTGAAGAAGCAAGGTATTCCATTCATCCTTCTGACCAATGGTGGAGGTACACACGAGACAGAGCGGGTTGCAGAGATCAGCGAGAAATTGAATGTGCCCCTGGATGTCAGTGATATTGTCCAGAGCCACTCTCCCTTCGCAGAGCTAGTTAAGGGCCCAGATGAGGCCAGCGCATTGGAGAACAAAACGGTGCTTGTGGCAGGAGGTGACGGCGATCGTTGCAGGAGAGTAGCGGAAACGTGAGTTGACTGAATCCTAGACTCTCTTCTTCCTCTCAGTATACTAACAGGGCTATATTCCAGGTACGGCTTTAAGAACGTTGTGACTCCCGGGGACATCTTCATGGCTAACCAGTCCGTGTGGCCATTCTCAAATAACTTCGCAGACTACTACAAGACCTTTGCTCGACCAATTCCCAATCCAGCTGACCCTACTGATCCGACCAAGCGACTCAAGATTGATGCTGTCTTCGTATTCAACGATCCCCGGGATTGGGCCCTGGACACGCAGATCATCTTAGATATTCTGCTTTCGCGCCAGGGTTATCTGGGTACATTATCAGAGAAGAATGGTCGTACAGATCTCCCAAATCACGGCTACCAACAGGATGGTCAGCCTCCATTATACTTCTCGAATCCAGATCTGTTTTGGGCAGCCGCCTACCCCTTGCCACGTCTCGGCCAAGGCGGCTTCCGGGAAGCACTGGAAGGAGTTTGGGCTGCGACAACTGGTGGTCCTAGCAAGGGTATTGAGCTGAAAAAGACCGTGATTGGGAAACCATACCAATACACATACGAGTATGCTGAGCGCCAGCTTCTTCGGAATCGTTCTAAGAGATTCGGCGATGCAGCTGGTCTCCCTCCCCTGAAACGGGTTTATATGGTTGGAGATAATCCAGAGTCAGATATCAGAGGGGCAAACTCTTACCGTAGTGAATATGGGAGCAGCTGGCAGTCGATTCTGGTGAGGACTGGTGTGTATAGTGGTGGCGAGCCTGCATGGATCCCGCACACAATTGCAGATGATGTTCAGAAAGCAGTCCAGTGGGCCCTCAAAGAATCAAAGTGGCCTTCATCTTGATTCAATGCTCACTGGCCATATCGAATGTCGTATTCCAGTGGTTTGAGTGACTTGCCGTATATAAGACATAAACTGCGCCCGCATGAGTTGTACATATTTTCTATATATATTTTACTTGAATTTCTCACTTTGTAGTGCCTTCAACATTTTCATTTCATCATTTCCATATACTATTCTTCTTGCATTAATCCAATTCATGTAAAAAGTCTAGAGACAACTATGTATAGGTCATGTGACCTGACACCCCTCTTAGGGTTAGGGCAGCCGGTGCGGTGGGGTGAGTCAGTCACCGCCGAGAGCTTTGCCTTCCAGAGCATCAAATAAAGTAAGAAGTCCAACACAACCGCAACACCTAGTGTTTATATAGCTAACGCTCTGTTCTTGATAGAATAATGGCGGATTCTGAATTGCCCACCCGTGCCAAGCCCGAGGAAACCCCAGCGGCTGCCCCCGCCGAGGGCGAGACCAAAAACGCCAGCAAGAATGCGCTGAAGAAAGCGGCCAAGGATAAGGCTAAGGCTGAGAAGGCTGCCGCACGCGCTGCGCAAGAGAAGGCCCAGGCTGCAGCACAGGAAGCCAATGACACCGCCAAAGAACTATATGGCGCGCTCCCTGAGACCGAGGCCGCTGTGCCCACCATCCGATTCAACCAGCTTGCCGAGGGCGAGGCTGAGGTATCTTTGGTTGCTCGTGTCGATAATGCACGTGTACAGAGTGCCAAGCTGGCCTTCTTGATGCTGCGCCAGCAAGGACAAAAGGTTCAGGCTGTGATCGCCCTCAACGAGCCCATCTCGCGACAAATGATCAAGTACACTGGTGGTTTGAACGTCAACTCTATTGTGCGGGTCACTGGTATTATCAAGAAGCCCGAGATCCCTATTTCCTCCGCTACCATCCAAAACCTCGAGATCCACATCCGCAAAATCTACATGATCTCCGAGGCCGCCCAGATGCTGCCCATGCAGGTTAAGGATGCTGAACGCCCACCCCCGGATTCCTCCGAGGAGGGTCAGCTTGATGCCGATGGTGCTCCCATTGTAACCCTCAAGACTCGTCTTGACAACCGTGTCATTGACCTACAGACTGAGACCAGTCAGGCCATCACCTGGATCTCCAGCGGTGTTACAGAGCTGTTCGCCGAGTACATGATCAAGAGCGGTGCTCGATGGATCTTCACCCCCAAGCTTGTTGGTGCTGCTACCGAAGGTGGCAGCAATGTCTTCGAGATCAAGTACTTCAAGCGCAACGGTTACCTGGCCCAGAGCCCGCAGTTGTACAAGCAGATGTGTATTGCCGGTGACATGGAGAGCGTGTTTGAGATTGCTCCCGTATTCCGTGCCGAGGACAGCAATACCCACCGTCACTTGACTGAGGTATGAGATTCACCAGTACAAACCCAGAGGCGATGGAATTTGATTGTTAACTTGCTTTTTATTTCTAGTTTGCCGGTCTCGATTTTGAGAAGACATTCCAGAGCCATTACCACGAAGTTCTTGAGTTCGCAGAGGACCTGCTGGTCTTCATTCTCACCCAGGTCAAGGAGCGCTATGCTTCCCAGATCGCTACCATCCAAAAGTCCTACCCCAAGGCTGGTGACTTCAAGCTGCCCAAGGACGGCAAGGCCTTGCGCCTTGACTACATGGACGGTGTTGCATTGCTGAAGGAGGCCGGTGTTGACATGTCAGAGCAAGAGCGCTTCGAGAATGACTTCAGCACCGCGATGGAGAAACAGCTGGGTCTGATTATCCGCGAAAAGTACGATACTGACTTCTATGTGCTGGACAAGTTCCCCATGGCTGTCCGTCCATTCTACACTAAGGCCGACCCCAAGGACGCCCGCTTCTCCAACTCCTACGACTTCTTTATGCGTGGTGAGGAGATCATGTCTGGCGCTCAGCGTATTAACAACATTGACGAGCTGGAGGCTTCGATGCGCTCCAAGGGTCTCGACCCGACACAGGAGGGCTTCGAGGATTATCTCAACGCCTTCCGTCAAGGATGCCCCCCTCATGCTGGTGGTGGTCTAGGTCTGAACCGTATTGTGATGTTCTTCTTGGGACTGCCTAATGTGCGCCTGGCATCGCTGTTCCCTCGTGACCCGCAACGTCTACGCCCGTAAGAGTCTCCAATGTGCAAGAGATTTGATGATAAGAAATAAAATAAAATGTAGAATGGATTCGATGACATTTATACCCAACTCTCTTCTCATATCCTCAAAGCTAATCATTCCAACTGTGTTCTATATTACCGATGACAGGTAGTATTCTGATAAATTTAATGAAGCTACTTAGGAGTAAATAAGTAGGGCAAACAGGGTCATAAGACCAAAATTGGAGGAATATTGTCGACCCTGCCTAGGGAAGAAAATTGCCTTTCTACTCTTCATTATGCAGTGGTTGGAGGTTCAAGGCGTGCTTCCTCCATACCCTAAAAAATTGTCATGCAAGTTTTCCAGTTCCTGCGAATAGTAGGAGTGATTCAAGTCAAATCGTTTAGATACTATTCTTTTCCCCCTTATTTCCAACAATTCCCAAGTTCGTCAGATGATTGAGTAATGCGTCATTTTTATCAGTTTGGCCCTTCGATCCCCAGCTTCCAATCTACGACTTATTCATGGACGAAGTAAACAAGTGGGGCGTAGATCAGTGGAGCTTCTATAAGTGGGTAGATCAGGGTTATGTTCAAAATTGGAATTCTCAGTACTCCATCCTGCGACCTCCGTAGTGCAACTGCTAACGTAATATGATACCCACCAAAGGTCGGGGGCCAGGCACGCTCCCGTAATATATCTTTAAAAGCTACAATATCAGCTTTCTATCACCTACTAGGTAAATTATAGGAGGAGAGAGTTTTGCTAAAATTTACAAATCCCATTCTTTCTAGTCTTTCAGCACTTTGAAGCTTGTTAGATGAATTATAGCAATGCGTCAGTTTTTTTGAAGTTATTCAGAAGTAAATATCAAGTGGGTCTAGTCGGGTAGATCCCACAGATCGGGATTATCACGTGATATTTATTCCGGCATAAATCAAGCTTATTAGGATAAAAATTGGCTCCACCTATGTTCTCAACACCATATAGTCTAGTGGTTAAGACCAGAAAATCTGTCAACAACTAGTGAGGGTTCGAGACTGGCTCTCGGTAAAACAAAGCTGTCATAAAAGTTTTATAAGTCACTAGTCCAAAGCCTCACCTCCCAAGATCAGCCCCAGATCTGAGGTATGACTAGTGACCGACTTTTTGCTATACAATTTAAATCTGAATGATCTAACTATCTTGGCTAGGAATTTCTCCAATGGAGGAATGAAACTTTTCAAGTTTTTATTCTCTTTTTCTATCCCAAGAATAACTTCATTCTTTTTCCATTTTCCTCTCTCCAAGATCGATCTATCATCTTCAAGGGGGTTGATGAGATGGATTATGGAGATTGGGAAATTGAGACTATTCCACACTAGAGAAATTTCTTTTCGCTTCCAAGATCGATACTATTTGACTCTATAGAATTGAATAGATGTACCGTCAGGTGACCACCAATGAATTCCCTACGAAGCTAGTAATGAAGGGCAATTACGCGCTATCAAAATATACTTCGCCATTCCAATTCCTCTTCCTTTCTTTCTTCTCTCTCTTTGCCAATTGGCTTAGATCAAGTGTAGTATCTGTTCTTTTCAGTATAATCTCTGAAAGTCTTCCATTGGAAGACACATCGATTAATCTTAGTTTTCATAGCAGCGACCAGCCTCTGTGCTTGCGCATGCTGAGTGCTCTGTGTCACTGGGCTTACATTACTCCTAGTTGATACGAATCCTCTTTCCATCAACTGCTTCGGCTTGTCCGGTCGCTTGAAGGATCTGATTTTTTTTATTTGATTTCCATAACGATAAAATGGTGAATGAGGTCATCGTACTCCAGAAGGTACAGGGTCTACTATTGAATTCCATACCAGTGCCCTTCGTTCTCCTACGCTTTCGTTTCTCAGTACCCATTTCACTCCACAATTCTGAATTTGTTGTTTCAAAGTTCCAATTGTCTTATTCATATCTCGCTTATAGACAGGCCTACAAGGAATCTATACCCCACATGCGGTCCACACATCGACTGTCAGGTGGCCCGTGAAGTTTGAGATCTTGATGGAGCCATATCTTATGGGGCTGGGCGTGAGCAGTCTCATATCGTCGCCAATGAGCCAGCGAAGCCCAGAGCGAAAAGCAGAACGGCAAGAGTGGCACACATATTGACTAGTCTGATGAAAGAATTGAAAATGTAAGGATTGGGAAGAACTCTGAGAGGGGCATTAATGGAGGATCCTTGGAGAAACACAATGCGGGAGCACTTCTAGTCACTTTCATCAATATTTGCGACGCACTTGGCGAACATGTCGAATCTAGATGTTTGTAATTGGTAAATGATTGAAATATTATACCTGATGTGACACTCTTGTGGGTCAAGGCCGTTGATACCCATCGAGTCATTTCTAGTCAAGGGTCCAAGATTAAAGTATGCTTCTATGTAGCCTTTTTTTTGTAGCAAGACGCATTTTTAACTCTCATTTTGCCCAAGTAGTCCACGGGCTTTCACTCGGAGTCTTTCTTGTACTCATTTCAACCAGAGATAACTACCTAGGCAGGTGATAAGCATACGGCAAGAAAGACTATTTTTCTGCCCACTACCTAACAAAGATCGTACTCTAGTACGAAGCACAATTGCCCCTAAGGGGCTAAAGGAATGGACTGGAATCAGGATTGTAACACTAGAAGTGTGAGTTAATGGGGGCCAAATAGAAAATGCAGGATCTCGGGAAATCAATTTAACCCACTGATATGTGCAGAATAAGCTCTTGCTTTACAGCTTTGGCATCTGAAGTCCCGTCAATATGCCATTCCTTGGGCGCCTTGCAGCCGTAGCCCTATGGGTTACGGCTTCTTCTGCCTCATTCTATGACAACAATTGTCAGATCTGGCCCAACAAAGTGATACCATACTGTTTTGATTCATCGGTAACATCAAGCTACCAGACCCAATTTGAAAAAGCTGTCAAATTATGGACTGATAAAGGGATCCCAGTCACCTTTGAGAATCATCAAGATTGCCCAACATCTGAAGACACAGTCCGCAAAATGCTCAAGGTTTCTACGCAGTCCGAGAATCACATGGCGTCTACGTATGGCTATCTCTATGGGGATAAGTCTGGTAGTCGAATTAGATATCAAGAACTAAAGATTGGTCTTGACTATACCCCCCATTACAAGACTTCTACCTTAAGGAAGAGCACAAAATATGTTGGAGCTATTGCCCACGAACTCGGACGTGTTATGTGTCTTTTGAATGAAAACCAGCGAGGTGACCTAACGAACGAACTCCAATGGCAATGCGAAAATCTGTAAGTGATATCATTGAAAATTCGGGCCCATTTCGAAACCTGATGCCTTCCAAATTCGGAGTGATACCTTAGTACAGAGTTATTAACTATTCAATCACTATGTCCAGTCAAGACTATGTAGACGCTCAGCTTGCCAGAGAAAAATGGGCTATCAATTACGCCTGTGAATCTATCAAATCTGCAGAAGCTTGGGGAGAAGCTGGTCCATGGAATTACGCGCCATATCCTATCAACAACACTCGATACACTGTTTCTAGTGATGCAGACTACGATTCTATTATGTTTAATAATGGCCTGCCTCTCTCTAGAAAGGGAAAGCTTGGGGTATACCACAGGGTTATCACTACGGCAAAAGGAAAAAAGATCAAGGGTCGCGACTGGAGCTCAGGGCCCAGTGATGCGGATATAAGCGCCATCAAGGCTATATGGGGGAGGACAACAATTCCAGACCTTCCCTTGTTGGATTATAGTATTATTGATCCAGAAGATGATTTTGGAAAGCCACTGGTGCAGTTGGAGTGGGAGTGCAATTAAGATCCATAACCTTTGAAGCCGTTGGGGGATATCTAGGGTCTTGCCTTTATGCTTTAGCTGCTATAACCTTTGAAATGTATCTTAAGCAATAATTTTTCGCTGGAGTACTTCCAGCACCCTTCAACTTCAAGACCTTCACTTAGTTCGGCTGCATTGTAATAGTACAGACTCGGGAGTGCTGATGAAGGGCTGACAATGACGACAGCGATAAGACTGATAAAGATAACGATAAAGATAAGACAAAAGTGGAAGGAAGCTTCATGGGTAACCTTCTCTTGTCATAACATCCAACGATGCCACAAAAGGCATATTCTCGGGCTTGGGGGAGTCGTCTAACTGGTGCAGAAATCCGACGTGAAGAGAGACGTCGAAATCGCCGTGTCATTCTCGGCAATAATTATGAATCCCCTCCGCGTCCACCTTCTAACGCGGTGAACGAGTCGCGAACAGCAGCAAATTATGAGGAGTATGAGGAGTCTCCATCTGATCAAATGCTTGCTCTTCCAGATTACGATGAAATGTATGATGAAGACACTGCAGAGGCTGTAGCATACCTGCGCATGGTTCGGTAAGTTTCTTCATCCCCAGTCCTTCCTGTGCGCCTGCTAATGAAATTTTAAGATCCGAGGCGAATGCTATTCCTAGCACCATTTCATCTCAACCCGTGTTTGGCGATAGTAAGTTCCCACTTGGTTTCAACCAAGATGAGGCCTTCATCGCTCCGGCGCTCAACATGCCCGCTGTGATTGATCAAATCCCCGAGTCGCAATCATCCTACTACGAAATGCTAGAACACCGGTTTAACCTGCTTCGTGCTACTCTCAGGTGCAAGCCACCTGCCGCCGTGGTCGCTTCACTCGACGACAATCACCCCACCACCACCCCTAATGGAGGATACATCGTTGCTCGCAAGCACTGGCGGCGCTTCATGATGACAACGGACCCGCAGTTGGCTCAGCTGGCCATGATGGACACGCGCGCTGTTTTCATGCTAATTGATGCGTTAACACGTCGTTTGTCGGAGGTAATACGAACTGGGAACGAACATGCTATTAAAAGTCACAGCGCCTGGGTTTGGGGTATCCTGGGACGGCTCGATGATGTCGAAGTTTTGTCAGGTTCCCAGATTGCAGATATTCGTAAGCTCGCCCAACGTGCCCAAACAATACTCTCAAAGATTCTTGAGGATGAGAAAGCAAGACTTCGGAAGGCGGAGGACTTGAATAATGCCGATAAGGTCAAGTCGAACCTGGAAGATGATACTTTATCTCGCGATTCTGATTCAGAAATGCCAGATGCTGATCATGATGTCGAGCTTGATGCTGCAAAAGCTAGGTTGCAGGAAAAAATCAAGGGTAGACATGATTCTGCTGGATCGGAGACTCGATGCATGCTTGACATGATCATCACTATCATTGGCAAGTTCTTCAGCCAGCGGGATATTCTTGATCAGCGGGAGATATGGTAGTCAGGTAGCTATGTTACCAAAAAACCACCCATCCTTGTTATTATCATACCCTCGGTCTATCTTTATGAGACGACTGTTCTGTGCTCCATTCTAATGGTTTACCGTCTACTTAGCAAAGCTCCATATCTGCACACGCAGTGACGATACCGTCTTTTCTACCTGGATAGGTAGTCATCTAGGGATTCCAAGGTTCCTTTCATTCTTCATATTCTCTAAATATCATCCTCATTGACTGAAAGAAGGGTTTTCCTAGTATCTAAGGTTCCAAGGCATTCAACATACATAGGTAGATGTTTACTATTCCCTAGGTCTTTACCTCCCTTCAAATCTTCCAAGATCACGTATGACTCTCTCGAGATCAGGGCATACTCAAAGAACAGTTGATGGATGTTTTTAAAGAGGTTAGTTACTACCGATTAACTCCCTCCTTCCATGTAAGTTGAATGAATAGATGCTAAGAAATTTGGAACATCCATAGCTCTTAATCACCTTTCTGTCGAATTCCATTCATCTAGATGGTTAGACCTGTCATTGCGAAATCTCACTATGTGCCCCAAAGTGAACTGTGGCGCGATCATGTCCACTCTTAAAACTGTTGACTACTCACTCAGCTTTTGACTCTGCATCAATTCAAAACACGACCCCAGCCATTTGCATTATGGAGATATTTAACAGTATCGTTGAGCCTTGCACATTCTTCCAGGTGGGGTTTAAAAGAGATTGATATATCATTCAGATGAACAAGAACGACGGAAAGTTGATTCTGTTCTGATAAATGACCCTGAAAAGGGTCATAATCCTCGTTTAAGATATCGAACACAATCATTCCACGAACAAAGTAACGTTGTATCGCCAAGAGTTTGGAATCGGACATCGTAGTGTCTGGTATCATGTAGATTTTCTTTGTTGATTACTTGAAGAACAATCTGGATGAAGTCTTCTGGCGACTGTTTCCATACTAAAATCTCGCTTGATAGATAGCGAGCACGTGAAGTACACTGTCTTCAGCCATCGTTAACCAACTGCTTCTAAGGCTGACTTCCAAGATTAACTCTTTACTCGTTGGGTTGGGGGGGGGGGGGGGGAAACTAGGGAATAATATATCACTTACTCAAATAGGGTGTTTTTTGAGAACGTAGGATAGCCACGATACTAGCGTTTCGTAGAATGGATAAGTCCAAGGAACCTTGGATAGTGAAGAAGATGAGAGCGGCTTAAGGTAATTGGGCTGAATGATACTTTCCAAGGTTACTAATTAGATATCGACGTGGAACTCTGTATATCCAAAACTACTTTCTTCAAAGATAATGCGGGGGTTACAGATCAGCTGGCGGTAGCACAAGGACTACTACAGGATACATGCAGATGGACCCGTGGACATTATATTGGAATGTCTATACACTATTTGGGTTATGTAAATCTCAGCTTTTCATGGTCGTCTAAATAATAAGTGTAGGAAGCTAAAATAGTTCAAATAGATCTATAGTCATCAGTTATGGTGTTTATGAAGTCTAACAAATGTTATAACAAATGTTAGAGTAAGAGTATTGATTTTAGATGTATTCCATTATATTGAAAAAAGCAAAAAAAAAATACAAAATACAAAATGATGTTTATGTTCGTAGATCATGTGGGCTAAACCGCGTTTATTATTAACTAATGCGTCATGCTTCCCGCCTTTTCTTCAATTTCAATTTCAACTTCAACTTCACCCCCAATCTAGTAGCCATGGCGCCCCCGGTCGAGATCACCATTCCAACAACTTCTCTCTCACCCACCTCTCCCCCTCATACAATCTACCACATAGCCCTCAGACTCCCGCTCCGCTCCTTCACCGTCTCAAAGCGCTACTCAGACTTCTCTACGTTCCATACGACCTTACTCAGTCAAACCAACGCAGAACCTCCAGTGCCTCTACCCGCAAAGGCCTGGTTCTCAAATACCGTCTCCAACAGTAGCTTCCGCGAGGATCGCCGTAGCGGCCTGGAAGAGTACCTCCGAGCAATCAACGATGCACCCGACAGCCGTTGGCGCAGCTCGCCAGTATGGCGGGCATTCCTCAATCTCCCCACAGCAGCTACAACAAGTACAAACACCACGTCGACCCGTCTACACGCCGCAATCACAGACCCCGGGAACGCGACAAATGCCTCAATCATAGACCCAACCCTCTGGCTAGACTACTACCGCGACATGAAATCCCACCTCCACGACGCTAGACTGCAACTCTCGAAACGCGATCAAGAAACCACACCACAGAGACAGCACGAGAGCTCTGCACATGCCAAAAGCAGTCTCGTGCGCGCCAGCTCAATGATCAGTACCCTGGAAGAAGGACTCAAGAACCTCAGCACCCGAGGCGCACAGTCTAGAGTCACGCTGGGCGAGGGCGAGATCCGCCGTCGTAAAGATCTGCTTATCAACGCGCGCAAAGAGAAAGATGGGTTGGAGGATCTGTTGCATGCCATGGCGACGAAGAGCCGACTTGATCATGCTGTGGCGTCTATTCAGGATAAGGAGGCGCTGATCCGTGCTGGGAACGGTGATGCGGCTAGTAATGGCGGACGTCGCACCCCTGCAAGATCGGGTAGAGTACTTGGGAAGGAGACGGAACGCACACGCGAGCTGGATAATAAGGGCGTTTTGCAGTTGCAGCAAGAGACGATGCAGGCACAGGATGCTAGTGTTGACGAGTTGTTGAAAATTATTATACGACAGCGTGAACTTGGTACCGCCATTCATGAGGAACTGGAGGTGCAGAATGAGTTGCTGAAGATGACTGATGAAGATACTAATAGGTATGTCCCTTTCTCCAGTATCTGTTTACGCTATACATTTCTAACTTTTCGAATTCAGACTTCAGACCAAGCTTGATATTGGTAAAAAGCGCATCAACAAGATTTCTTAAATCTTCGGGCGTTGATAAAGTACATACACATCCAGTACATAATTGGTTTCCTTTACCTTGTCTTCACATTCTCATTTCATCGTTGATTCGGCGCATGGGAAGTGGAACATTACATTTTTGTGCTTTTTATTCCCAGCATGGGCGACATTTACTATTAGAGTTCTCATTTACCAGTACTTTCAAAGCGCTTTCTATGTTTATTATTCCCATGAGCAAATATCGACAGTAAGGCATGTAAGAATCTAATCTCATACAGCAACTTTTGATAAAGTAAACCTAGAAAAAGAGCCAACTAGGACTCCTTCAGACCCATCATTTGGCAGAGAGGAACTACAAATGGAATATTAGTGCGAGACGCTTCAAGAAATCAAACGTTTTATCTCACCTGCTTTGCATCCTCCTCTGAGACCTGGGAATGCTCTGACTCAGTGTGCTCAATTAGACCAAGTTTGCTCGTTCGAATAAGGTACCACAGCTCTTGACGATCCCCACCCAGCTCCTCGCGCAGGATCTTCTCCTTGAGTTTACGCAATACATCATTGTAAGCAACCGGTACCTCATAATCTACCAGCTCTTCGCGCATTGTGCCCAATTCCTCAACAACTCGGTTGTAGTTGGCTTCGCCGAAACTGTGCTTGATCTGGGTTTCGATAATAATGTTCAGCTGCTTGACAGCGTCAAGGGTTTCATCGACACTCTGAGCACGCTGGAGAAGTTGCTTGAATTCGGGGATGGCATTCTCAGCTGAGATCTTCGCCCGCTTTGGTTCTAGGTTAAGAAGAGCATCAACG
This sequence comes from Penicillium taxi, assembly GCF_028828555.1. Taxonomy (NCBI): domain Eukaryota; kingdom Fungi; phylum Ascomycota; class Eurotiomycetes; order Eurotiales; family Aspergillaceae; genus Penicillium; species Penicillium taxi. Next base: position 3,120,029 of record NW_026643207.1, on the reverse strand, counting down.
TCAAGGCCAGAGAGTGGTTTTTCGGTCTCGCGCTGGCGTTTCCGGCCCTTAGTCTTTGGTGGTACTGTATATTCTCGTTAAGGGATGTGTCTAATGAGGGGTTCATGAGAGGAAGGGTATACCTTTCTTGACATCTGCTTCAGAAATCAATTTCTCGAGGTAGACTTTCGACTTTTCGATCACGTTCTTGTCAGGGTTGGCAAATTTCAGTAGTTGGTGAGCTGGCTCGAGGACAGGAGCATTAGGATTCACCGCTCGTTTGCGCACAGCTGTCTCAACCCGGTGTAGGTATGGAGAGTATGAGTCATTGATCAAGTCGTCAACTTCAGCTCTGAAGATGCATATGGTAAGCTCTTTGTACTTCGCTAATAGTCAAAGGGACGACTCACTCTTCATCATCATCGAGACCTAACTCCATGCTATCGACATAGTTGCTCATCGCCTCCTGAAGGCTGTCGGTTGGAAGGTTGCGGTGCTCAGTCACAATCTTGCCTGAAACGGTAATGACCTTATCTAAGGGAGGAAACCTGTATGATCGCACATCCTCCGAGAATGGAACCTGGACCTCAATGAGGCATTCATAATTCTTTTCGATTTCTGGTGCTAGCAAAACGATCAAGGGGGCTTTCCCTCCTTCGTCACTAATCGAGCAACGGCGTAGGATTCCGACTCATCCAGTGCGTGGATAAAAGACGATAAAGCCAGAGCTGCTTTGTCATTACCCTTTGAGGCAATTATTACATTGGTATTTGACATATGTTGATAGCGATCATACTAAGTAAACTGCTTTAGCTTCGTACAAAACTCGCGTTGGTTAGAAAACTTACATTTTCCTTTGGAACAAACCCAATCAGATCCATGGCTGCGAAGGTTTCTAGCTTGGTAATGTTCTCATCAGTCTGACTGATATGCACAGCAGTGCGGCCGTATTCGTAACCCTTCGCAAGGTCATCCCGCTCGACTTCGACTTTGCCGCCAGGTGCGGACTCGTCTGTGATTTGATATGCTCGAGATTGTCTCACCAATGTGAGGTTTTCTCCTTCACTCGGTGCCTGACTTCCAGAGAGTTGGGCTCCATCTTTCTCAGGTGCATTGCCAGAACTGATAACGAAAGAGCTAGCTGATGGCGGTTTGGCAACGTAGGTTTGGAAATAGCGCTCAACGGGGATGCGCACTGCCGTGTCATATTTCGACGCATCCCCTAGCTGAAGAAATCCCTTAAAGGAAGGCAGGCCCTTCGTCACTTTGAGACGAGGAGTTTCCAGCCACGAGACTGCCTCATCGAGGGTTCCATAGTTGCCATCACAACCTTCAGCAAATTCGCGTAGAAGTATCTCATTTTCTTTCTGAATTGAGATGAACAATCAGTATGTTAGAATCAATGTCATGGGTCCTTATTTACCTTCAGATTATCTTTGTCTTCTTCTTTCACTCCGTATTCCGCATCGTCGAAATCGGGTCCACTGAATGGAATTAGTCAGATTTCGAAATGAAACAAGACCCATGGAGACACACAGTATAGTCAGCTTGATATTGTCCTCTTTGATCTTTGCTATTATTTGATCCAAATTCTCACTGTTCATCACGCCAGTGGCGTTGGTGACAAGGACAATCTCCCTCTTGTATTTGAGCTTCTTGCAAAAGGTCCGGATCATTTGAATGGCCACGACGACCGCAGAAATAGCTTCAGAATTATTAGAATTGTGAACCTTTCAATTAACATGGATTCTTTCATGTACCGTCACCGGCATCGGTGCCACTTGGCTTAATAACATCTCGAATTTTTCGGATATCAGGCATAAGAGCCCTGTCAAGGAATCAGCTGGGTAACCAAAAATAGGAGAAAATTGTAACATACTGTCCAAGATTCTTAACAACCGAGATATTGGAGTAATCTGGATCATCTTCAAGCTCATTCGAAGTACCTATCGATCGCTTTGGTAAGATTGCATTACTATGCACCCAGAATTAAATGGCCTACCATCTGTTCGCAAAGCGACAGTAGCGAGTGTAGCCCCCTTTCGACCTGTGTAGACCTGAGAGTTTCCATCAGTGCCTGGATTCTGAAAGTTTTTCAGCGAAGACATACCGTAGTAGTGATCTTGTCCCAGACATACTGCATGGCCCATTCCAGGTCCGTAATTTCGCGGCCATGTCGTCGTTCTCCCATAGAACACGAGACATCCACAATGTAAACTGTTGCTTCCTTGTCCGCCATGGTTGAATCTGGGTTTGAATTCAATTCCACGCGTGGAGGATAAATATAGTTGAGGTGAAGCAGCCTATTTGGCAGGCAGACGCGTGATTCCTCTTTTGGTTAGCCTTGGATACGCGCACATGACATCATCTGATCGAGTGGATTTAACTTGAAGGTGCGTGTCTATAATAATAACCCACTGTGAATGGTGGAAATAGGATAAAAATACAAGAAGGGACGTGGCTTTAATTCCGTCATACCACCTAGCCACTATGAGCTATTTTGCTTGATCCAACGACTACATTCATAATCCTTCTCCATTGCCCAACAGTTCACGAGAATTTCGGCAACATGATTGACCCTCGCCCATTTCATATCCTGAGGTAAGTTCAGCATAGTATTAATCGATGACCTTGTTCTTGAGAAAAGCAGGACAGCTGACACCTCCCAGTTATGGTACCTTGCTGGGTACCCAGGTCTTCCAGGTAAGTCATACTGGGTATCAACAACCAGATCCCAGACATATTTAAAATGTAAAAGAACAAATCCTTGACACTGCCCTAGTCCTTCGTTGCCGGAATCGTTGCTTTTCGCACTTTGCCGCGCCCGCAGTTCGCCAATCTGCAGGCTGCCATCTTCCCGATCTACTTCAATCTACAGGCTGCACTCCCAGTGATTGTAGCCCTGACTGCCACCAGACACGGTGATGCCCTGGGCTTCTCGGGCCTGATTGCTCCAGAGAACCGATACACCACCTTGCTTCCCATGGCCGCTGTCGCCATTACTGGCTTGATCAACCAGGTTTTCTTGCGCCCTCTGACCATCAAGATTATGCGCGAGCGTAAGCATCAGGGTATGTATACATGATTTATTTGAATTTCTATACATACCTCGCTATATTCATGATCTGATTTGTATAGAAAACCGTGACGGAAAGAAAAGCTACGACCCCGAACCCCATTCCAAGGAAATGGCGGCCCTGAACAAGAGGTTTGGGCGTGTTCACGGTATTTCTAGCTTGGTCAATTTGGTGAGTCTAATTGCTACTGTCTGGTATGGAGCTGTTCTCAGCAAGAGACTAGAGTAATTGAGAGAAGAAAGCTTCCAGGATGGAAGGAAGGAGATTGTTATAAGTTGATAGACTTGTGAATGACCTTGAACATTGGCTGTAATTAGCTACCTAGGTATCAATTTCGATATAACTTGTGCGTATGATTTGGATACTGGGAACTCGGAGCTTTTCATAGCCCTGGAGGTCGTGAAAGTTCACTTTGGCAAAATAACCTGAATTTCTAAAAGACTACGCACAGTCTTGCATGTCAAAATAAAAATCGTGGTCTCTCCATAATGCCCCGAAAGGTCCATCCCAAAAATTTGCCAATAAAAATAAAAATAAAAAAACCTCTGTAGTGCTGCAATCTACCTTCATTCTCTGGTCCAGACTTCTTTGGGCTCTAGCCTCTTAGGGGAGAAGCTCCCGATCCACAGGAGCAAGCATTCGGTCCGTGATACGGCAGATAGTAGTATCCATCATCGCAATCTGAGCTTCCAGCTTCTCATGGGCATCACGGAACGCCCGAGCTTTTTCATGACAAGTAGCAATTCCAGACGTAATAGTAGAATTTTCCGTAGCCATAAGATTGACTTGATCAGTTGGAAGAGAAAGATTCTGGCGGGAAGCTCTGAAATGCTGGCCCTGAAGGTAGCGGTGCTCCTCCACCCGATCAAGCTCCTCACGGAGAGTTTTCACCTCCTTCTTATCATCATCAACTTCATTCACGTTGAAAGTCTTTTCTCGGATTTTGCGTTTGCGGCTAGTGCTTTTTGGCGCCTCCTGATTATCATCAACTTCATCGAAGTCTATCAAGTCATACCGAGCCTGAATTTTGCGGAAGGGGCCTTTTAGAAAAGTGGTTTGGGTATTGAAACTGCAACGGGCACCATTTGCAGCCCAATGGCAATTTCCACACGCTGGGGTATTTGGCACCCGCAAGCAGTGAGCAAATAGCCCATGGCCATTTATACAGTGCTTGCATGGCATTTCTTCGCAATTGCCAACAACCTGTATCAATGCGCTTTCAATATTTTTCATGCTGCCCTCAAGACACTCTGAAAATAGAGCTGGTGTCCAGATTTGTTCTTTTTCCACGCGGAGAGTTGGCTCCTGAAGGCTCGGCATATCAATCAGGTCCTGGAGAAGTTGAGACTTGTGAAACTTTTTCTCCATTGATTCGCTCCATTTCAAACTCTTGATATATCTTGCCCATTCACCAAACTGTGGGATAACCATATCTGGGCCGACATATGTCTTTATGGGTAGTCGATTTGGTGGTGCAATAGTCTTTACTGGGGCATTCCTGCTAAAATTAGATCATTATACTTCAAACTGGGGAGGATCTTCTCACCAAGTCTCAAGGAAAGAACAAAAAGGCTCGGTCATATTAGCGATAGGTTTCAAACTTCTCCAAGAGACAAAATAGGAATAAGTCTTACTTGGTGAGCTAGAGGAAGATAGTTGATGAGAGGGAGAGAAAAAGAGATGGAGAGAGGGAGCTGGATAAGGACAAAGAAATGGACAAAGAAATGGACATCGGAGATAACCTTCCATGTCTAGAGAGTGAACGTCAATTGACGTCTAAATATACCTCCAGCTAACTATTAATTCCTAAAACTGAGATATTTAATAGTAATGTTCCTGTCGATTTCAATAAGCTCGGGCTCTCTCAAGACCATGATTAGAAGACCATGATTAGGCTTCTCTTCTCTTCAATTCGACCGTATCTCACTGCGAATAAAAATATCATGGCAACCGTATTTCTTTTCCTCTAGCCTTGTGAATATTCCAAGGTTTTGATCTAGGTAAGGGCAATAATTCAGTTACAACCTTGGAATTAGTTAAGCTGGGAGACCATAATGAAGCTGCTGCTTGAGGCTGGACAAACTACATTAATTAGACCTCACTCTTCGACCTTGGAGATTAAACAGCAGAGCCCAATGATCAAACTAAAATGATAAAATATTTATCTACGTTCAAATGATGATTTTTCTCATTGATACCTACATATAGAGTGGAAGTTAAAACATAAAAAAAGAAGACTCGAAGGTTCGTAGTAGGAATAGCCGAACGGGGGGGTCGAACCCCCAACCTTGTGATTAAGAGTCACACGCTCTACCGATTGAGCTAGCCCGGCAGGGCTTATATGATAGGCAGTCGATTTATGCCATTATATAGTAAAAAAGTCAAAATCAAGATTTTCTACACTTCATTCCGCCAAAAACTTGTTGAAAGGAAAATAACTTGAAAGAAGCTTCCAAGGTTCTTCAACGGCCAGGTGCGCCAATCTATCATCTGCGTGTCTCTCGTCCTTTGTAGGACTCACAGCCAACCATTTTATATGTTTGCTCTTAGGTCATTCTCTACGGCCCTCATAGATTGCTTCTAAGCAACATCAGCCCCTCTAGAAATTGATTATTTTCTTAAATATATCCTCTAATCCAGACCAAGATATCTTTTCATCTCCACTCTTCCAACATTAGAAGGTTAATATAATAATCCGTGAAACTCAATCTGAAGCCATGCCTTTTGATATCCCCGTTTTGGTCTTCCTCGCTGCGAATATCTGGGGTATTTTCGGTGAAATCCCATTTACCGCAATCCAACCTACTCGCTCCTTCTTTGACCGCGCACTTGGCTCCTTCCAGCTGGCAAGCACTGTGTACACGCTGCAGCCGTTGATCCAAACGACGTGGTCCGAAAATTCAATTACTACGTGGCTCGAAAGCATCGACTCAACCTACCCGACAGAACAAGATATCTTCCAGCAGATGGCGAATATCACATTGGAATTTATTCCGCAGCATGTAGCTCACACTAACAATGAATATGAAGCAATGTTCACGACCGGCGCGACGTTGCAGGTGGACGTCATGAAAAAAATGCCATCTTGTCTGAACCAATCAAGCCCTAAGTCTACATCTTCATCTCTTGAGTTGAAAGAGTTTCCAACCTGGGTCCTCTCAGTCATCATTGTCTCGCTCATCGTGACAATTTTGATGAGACAGCAAGACCAGACGCAGCAGATCCATCATCAGACGCAGTATGTACACCATCTGCTTACGGAGATCGGGCAGCATCAATACGACCTTAACCGGAGGCTTGGGGATCTACAGGATCGTATCCCACCTCCTGTGGTTCTTGCTGAGCTGTGTCAGCACTTGAACTTTCTACAAGACGATGTTACCAAGATATTGATCGGGCAAAACAGCATCGACAATTTCCTTCGGATATCGAGCGTCCTGGGTGAGAAATCAGGGGAGACGCATGTGTCGAATTAGTTCGTAGTCACTCTATCAGAATGGATGGATGTTATGCCTATCTAGATATCAACTTGAAATATGCTTAGATGGAGACTCAGAATTATATCCGCACTCTACTAGTTCGTATACTGCAACAATAATTTCATACTTATCGGGCCATCAGTCATCTATATTCAATGAACAAGATGCCTTGGGCCCGTGGACTTGAATTATTTTCTCACAAAAAACTCTTAGATATTGCAAAAAGGGATGTTCAACGTCACAGAAAACCCTAGAAAACATTTCAATCATAATGCTTCAAATGATATATTTTCGGCATGCATCTTTTAGTTTCACAATCTGCCTTTGAGTATGAATGAAGACCTCTCGGTACAAGTCCAGACTCTGCTGAACAACCTCCTGCCGTGTCTTTCTCCCAGCGCAAATCTCAAGCATCCGCAATTCCATTTCCTTTCGAAGAAACGGCTTGCTCAGCGAGATACTATTTGGTAGACCTGCAACAACATTGTCGTACCCCTCGACAAGCGCAACACCCAACCTGGTTGGGATGAGCTCTTCAACCGAAGTTCGGCCTGTACCGCGCTTGTGCGTCATAACGTATTCACGCTCTTTGACTTTTGCAATATGTTCTGCCATTGTCGCGTCGGTGCCGATGCCGTTGGCGTCCATAAGACCGATGAGTTCCGGTTCAGTCAGGTAGCTCGGTGCCGAGGTTTTGCCCTCAAATATGTTGGCTTCGGTAGGTTCAAAAACTTCTCCCCTCTCGAATTTTGGTAGTTGTTGGCTGCTTTCCCATTTTTCGTAGACGTAGACATCTAGATAGTTCTTTTCCAGGACAATGAGTCCGCTGGCATGGAATAATTCTTCTCCATATTGGATTTCGATGTCGCTGCCCTCGCCTTTCGCGTCCTCGGAGCAGCAGGCGAGGAATCGACGAACTACAAATTCATACACTCTCTTCTCGTTGCCATTTAGCTGGGTTTGATTCACCCAGCAGACTGGATGGATCGGTGGATGTGCCTGATCGTTGTTACGACCAGACCGTGGAGTTCTGAATTTTCCATCAATGAGTCTAATATCATTAGCCGTGGCTAAGGCGCGAATTATGGGGCGAAGTCCACTTACTCTCGGGAGTATTGGCCCCATGATTCATCTGGAAACTGCTTTTCAACCAATTTCTTTAGGTCAATTCCCTTATCGAACTGATCAGTCTCTGTTCTAGGATAGCTGATGTATCCTTTGGTGTAAAGCGCCTCGGCCACCTTCATGATGGTTTGAGAATCGATACGGAGAAATCGACTTCCCATCATTTGAAGATCGACAGTTGTCAAGGGCAGAGGTCGCCATTTACTCCTGGGCTTCTGGGTAACGTTTATGACCTTCGCCTTCTTTGCAGTTAAACATCGTTCCATCATCATCGTCACAACCGCGCGATCAAAGAGATGAACGCGCTTCCAAAGAAAGTTGACCTTCTTTCTTTCGCGCGTATGTATGACTTTGATGCCCCAGAACGTTTCAGGCTTAAAGTTTTTGACCCTCAGGTATCGATCGACCACAAACCCTAGTGTAGGAAACTGGCATGAACCTGAACAACATTATATTTATGCAAACACAGACCTGAGCTTGAGAATATTCTTACCGTAACTGATTATCTTGTCTTTCAGATTTTCCACTGTATTTTGGAGTTGAAGGGTCTGCAGGCGAGTAAAAGCGGCGCCAATCCGAAGATCAAGCTCAATTCTAGCAGCCACAGCATTTGCTTGGAAATTGTCAAGTTCAACTGGTTCTCTAGCGGCACGTAGAACATGTCTATTAGGCTCAAGAGAAATAATTAGACAAAAAGAGGTCAGCAGCAAGCTAAAAGTTGACTTACGCTCTTTCTGTGTTGCTGAACTTGGCTCTTTTGACCTCAATTCGAGAGTTTCCATTGACTGCCTGGCGCCGGACTTCAGAGCCAATATGTTCGCCTTCTCGATCGCAATCGGTCCAGATAAACAGGGCTTTGCTGTATCTTGCCTGGTTGCGAATATTATCTGCGATACCTTGTTTCTCCTGTACCCGAGATTAGTAGCTGAGCTGAGGTTTGGACTGGAATATCTCCAACCTTATCAACAAATTCTACCACTGGAGCCTCAAAGAGAGCCCCAGGAGGACATGACATCCAGCCCTTGTACTGCTGTTCGAAATCTAGTCCTGTGAGATGACCAAGCACACTGGTCATGGTCACAGAGCAGTTTCCCCAGGCGCCTCCAAAGTTGAAATTGAACTCAAAGTTCTTCACATATCGATTGCCATTGATCGCGTGCTAAAAGTCGAGCTTTAGCCAACAGTATGCACCAAGGTTCTTCAAGGCACTCACAACTTGGAAAGAACCACCTGAGAGGTGAGTAGCTACGGCGCGTGCAATTGCCGGCTTCTCTGCAACACAGAGAATCTTGCGATCCATGAGCCTAGCCTTGAGATAGCAAGGATTGTGAATGAAGAAGTTGATATCTGGGGAGCAGAAGCTAACTAAAAACTTAAAGAAAACGTGACATCACAAGACCACCACAATCCATTAGCCTATTGAGCACACAGCAAATTGAAGCTGCATTTTCCTCCTTAACGGAGAATTAAGTTGATGTTCCTGGTTGGACGCAGAGGAAACAAGACGCGCTTGAGGGGTCTTGGATGCCTGAGGCATATATATAACCCGATGAGGTAATCCAAACATTAAGCTTGCAGAAACCAAGTTAACTAGAACCCCATTCTCTATTCCACCCTGTTTCTTCTTCACACAGACTTGGATTTGAGTTTACGGAAAATGGCGAATCTTCCACTTCCTAGCGTCGAGTCCTTGGCCGACTGCACTTCCTTCCAACTTACCGTTCTACCCTATCTCTCGCAGCTGCAATGGCTCCCCGCCAGCTTACGCGAAGCTGGCCTAGATCTCGGTAGCTTGAAGGAGGTTTACCTCGCCACCAACCCTTTAGTTTCCGCCATCGCATTTGGATCTGTCCTAGCTGGGATCTTCTTCCTAGCTGCTGAGATCAATCGGAACTATTCGCAAGTGGATCGATTCTGGAGCATTCTACCTGCAGTGTACAACGTGCATTTCGCCGCGTGGGCGCGTCTGGCTGGTATTCGCACCCAGACCTTGGATACTATTGCCGCCATCAGCGTGCTATGGAGCGTAAGTGTTGCTACTCGACAAAAAAATGCGCTCGAAATGACATAGCTAATTCGGGCGACTTGACAGATCCGTTTGACCTTCAATTACTGGCGTAAAGGTGGCTACACTATCGGCTCCGAGGATTACCGCTGGCAGATTGTGCGCTCAAGGGTGAACAACAACTTCCTCTTCACAATCTTCAACTTCAGTTTCATTGCTCTGGCGCAATCCGCGCTGCTACTTCTCATCACTGCCCCATCCTACGTCTTTGTGCTTGTGGCGCACAGCCAAGGTGCTGACACTTTCGGTCTCCCCGATCTAGCTTTCTCTCGTGCTGCTTTCTTCTTTATCATCATTGAATACTTCGCCGATCAGCAACAGTGGGATTTCCAAGGCGCCAAGCAAGAGTACCAGCAGAACGCTCGCATCTCTGCGCCCAACAAGGAGCGCTACAGCCCCGAGGACCTTGAGCGCGGTTTTGTGATTAGTGGACTCTGGTCATGGTCGCGCCACCCTAACTTTGTCGCTGAGCAGGCCGTCTGGTTGACCTTGTACATCTGGTCCGCTTTCAGCACTGGAAACTACTTCCAGTGGACTGCACTTGGTGTTGTGGGCTACTTAGCTATCTTCCAGGGTAGCACGCGTCTCACTGAGTCTATCAGTGCAAGCAAGTACCCGGAGTATAGCGAGTATCAAGCTCGTGTGGGCCGATTTCTACCCCGCTATTCTGTCAAGGCCAAGACTGTCTCCAAGAGGGCAGATGAGAAGAAGAGCAAATAAATAAAATGACTCAAACTATAGGCGATGGAGATTTACTTGATATGGAAATGGTCAGTATTTGGGATACTTAGTCGACTCTTTCAAATGTGAAGACAATTTTATATAGTTTGACTTTTGTCGGATATTTGCGACTTCTAAGTACTAATGGATTCATTCATAGCTAACAAGGCTTTACGACCTCTTTGTATTGATGACCTCATATCCTAGGTGGGGCAGATCACATGACCCTACTCAAGTCCGCGTTAGGCTCAGATTACAGGTAAGGATGTCTAGCGTTATCGTGGTCGAAAACGCCGCGGAAAGATTCCAATTCGGGAGGTAGGTCGTTTGTTCTTGAACCTCATCCTCTTCATCTGGTAGCCAAACGTCCTCGTTTGCTTGGATGATGGCGAAGACGTGGGCTTGGTTCCTCGCTTCTTTCTGAGAGTATAGCATTTCGGAGTTCGGGTAGTAACTTGGAGAAATTGACTTCGGATCGATGCTTTTCCGACTGCTCTTCGAAGAACTTTTCGTAACTCAGGAGGTGTTGGTGGAAATCAGTAGGTCGCTGTGTGGGTTGTTGATGGGCCAAATCGAACTTGATTCGGTAGTCGATCAGTGTTGCGTGGCTTACGACAGGTTTATGGGTCCATTCCTTGAAGGATTCCCACGAGCCTTCCGACACGTGTTTGTTGTGCCCCGTGTATTTGAAAAGATTAGGATGTCGTCGAGATACGTGATGCATACGACGTCTAGAAGCCCGCGAAGCGCGGTATGGATATAGTTTTGAAAAGTTGCTGGTGCGTTTGAGTCCGAATGGCATTACGAGGTATTCAAAGTGGCCCCTATAGCCCGATTTACCCACTATCGAGAAATGAATTGTCCACGGTTCGCGAATACCTCGACGAGAACCTCAAGCACGGTCGCATTCGCCCTTCAAAGAGTCCCGCCGGAGCTCCCAACCTTTTTTTTTTCCAAAGAAAGACGGGGGACTAAGGCTCTGTGTCGATTATCGGTGACTCAATCGCGTTTCGATCAAGAATCGCTACCCATTATTGATTTCGGAGATTATCTACTATCGGGAGCAAAGTTGTTCACAAAAATCGACATCCGAGAAGCTTACTATCAGATTCGAATCAAAGAGGGCGATGAATGGAAAACTACGTTTCGCACTGGTAATGCCATTCGGACTCACAAACGCACCAGCAACTTTTCAGAATTATATCCATACCGCGCTTCGGATGGTACAGGCAGAAAACTCATTGTATTATAACCCTCCTTCCAAATATAGTTAGCGTAAAAAGCTGTCCTTTTAAATCCATTCAGGTTAGACATGTTCATGGGTTTCCCCAACCCCACCATGTCACGTGATATATATTACCTAATGAAGTTTAGCACGGGGCAAAAAGCCAGGCACCAAGGCATTAAATATCCTGATTAGGATTAGCTCAAGGCAAAAGACAGGCATCAAGGTATCCAAAGAACCCCATTTGGGACCCAAAACCTAAACCATGAACATGTCTAACCTGAATGGATTTAAAAGGACGAGTAGTCTGAGCGGAGCCCGGATGCGCCCGCCCACCCGCACCCAAACTTTCTTTCAACCGTGGTTCTCACCTTTCAATTCCCACGACTACCATGGCGGAAAATATCGTTGTCGTAAGCTGATTATTGTAGTCTTCGAAAACCTGAACTCATCTAACCTTGGCTGCTAGGACCCTGATTTTTACGTTCTGACAAAAGACTGGGAACCCCAGGACTTTCAGTCGTGAGCGCCACCGAAAGTGACATGTCCAGGTCGCATTCTCACCACATTATTTGACTAGGGAAACCACTTCCATTGCCTCGTCCATCGCGAAGGGCCGGCTGGAAAATGGCAGAAGGTCAGGCAATTGATGTAATAAAGTGATATGCGCCCTAGCTGATATCAAAAGCAGATACCAGGCGATGAAGGAAGATGACTACTGGTCGGTGGCAACGTGCCAACGTGAGACTCGAGTCTAATCATGTCGAATAGGAGCCCTTCTGATGAACAGCAATTCGATGCTTTTGAGATTGGGTAAATACTTTTTTATTTCTTGATATTTCCTTGTGGTCCAAACAGCAGCTCATTATTGATATCTAGCCATATGGTATTCCTTATGCTAGACTACCACCAAGAAAATCCTCTCCACCGCGCTCCCATTGCCAAATCTCCCAAGGTGAGAGCAATCTTGATCTCTGATAATTGACACCTTACTGAGTCTAGCTTTCAGAATATCTTGGACATTGGGACCGGTAAAGGGTCCTGGGCTATGTAAGTTTTCTATACATCCTTTTGAATCAACTATTGCTTACATCCATCCAGTGATGCTGCGGATATGTATCCATCTGGTATTTGCACCCTTTTCTTCTTCACGTCCCTTTGAGCTGACAAGTTTTAGCGACTGTTCGTGGTGTTGACATATTCCCTCCTCCTGTGACCTGGACGCCGCCTAACTGCGTGTTTGAAGTGGATGATATCCTCCGCGAGTGGACTTGGAGAGAGCCGTTTGATTTTATTCATCTTCGTCTAATGCTGGGAGCATTCACACCCGAGGGTTGGAATCAACTATACGAGCAATGTTACAAGTTAGTCCATTTTCCTCCTCTGTGCTCTTTATTCCCTCAAAACAACTGGATTTAACAAGCTTGTGCTATTCAGGGCTCTCACTCCCGGCGGCTGGATTGAACAGGTTGAATTAGATGTTCGAGTGTATAGCGACGACGGCACCCTTAAAGAGGACAGCCATCTGGCTGGATGGGGAAACAATTTCATTGGCTGCTCCGAGAGAAGCGGCCGCTCCCTCCTAACCCATGAAACGATGCGAGGTGCAATGGAGAAGGCCGGTTTCGTAGACGTGCACGAAAAAATATACAAGATACCTTTGGGGCCTTGGCCAAAGGATAAACGTCTCAAGGAGACTGGACAGCTTCAATACCTCCATTGGACTGCGGCTCTGGAGGGCTGGGCTATGTGGCTTCTCACCAAGTTTGGAGCGCCATCCCCTTGGACCAAAGAAGAGGTCCAGGTCTATCTGGCCAAAGTTCGGGCCGAGTTGAGAAACCCTCACACACATGCTTATGAATATGCGTGAGTTCCTCACATGAACAATCTGAGAAGCTTCGCTTGCTAATCAAATGTAGTCGCCGAGTCTGGGCAAGGAAGCCTACTGAGGAGGAAGCAAAGGCTGGAGTGAATGTTAAGCCCGAGCCTTCGCCATAAACCGACTGTCACCTTGGATCAAAGACGGTACTTCTTTACTGCACACTCCTCTTCTCAAAGGTTTTCTCTAGCCATGTCTTGCAATATTGTACAAATTGGATTTAATATCATCAGTTATTAGTAGTGTCTTCTATCGCATAATTCATCTCTTGTATGCTTTTAGTGACTACCCGACTATCAAGTTGCAATTCCCCTATCGGCCTCGAAATCTTGAGTTAGGGGGAGAAACGCATCAGAAGTACACTTGCGGGCTACCATTATGAGATAGCTTCTGCAACGTTTTGTTTCGAGGCTTAGGTTCATCTCCGCATATAATCCAGTAATTCGCGGTGAGCAGCAGGTGAGATCTGACGTCAAGAGTTGAGTGAATTTCTCACCAGCGTTTTAAACGTGCGGTCTATTCGCCAATGATTGGATATGCTAGCAGGCTCGGTGTGGCTTTTCTGAGTCTATATGGCTCTCCAGCACGATGTCTGAACTAATATTTTACGACCAAAATGCATCATCTTACTTCGACTCTCTCAATTGATCGCCCAGTCAAGAGACAGTCGGGTATTTCAAGGGCCAGAAAATAAGCCCTAGCCGCAAATTTATCCGTTACAGTCTTTGGATGAGCAGCGACAGCTTCATTATTTTCGAGAAGTTATCATCTGACCATCAAGTCCTACTAATATGCCATGAACTTGCGTTATCAATATAAACAAAATTCCTGCTCAACCCTCGTCAAATTGCTACCTTCTACACTTCTGTATTTTACCACCAGTCTTCGACAACAAATCTTGGGAAAAAAAAAAAGCACGAATCGAACAAGAACGGTCTATACCAGTCGTTTCAATGGTTGCTTTGTGTTAAAATTGGTAGACTGTGATTTGGATCTCGACCTTCACGCCATCTGGCAAGAGTGTTCTGGCATACCGACTCCGATAATCCTCGGCAAATTGCCTCGAATGAGAGTGAGGTTGCAGGATATGAGACTTCAGAGACTTCAGAGTTTCCCTTGATCGAATGCCTTTTCCACTCCACTTAGGACAAGCTGTCAGCCTTCAAGTGGACTAGTCCAGATCCTCTATCCATGTCTACTCAGGCTAGCAGTTTGTTCCTCTATATGTCAGCGTTCGCTTTCAAGAATTGTGCACTGGATAGAGTTTCGACTTGTGCGATTTGACCGGAAATCTGGCGAAAGTATAGGAGAGCATCTGTTCTTCCTGCCCTAGGTTGAGACAGGCACGTAGAATCTCCGTCGGGTACTCAGTGAGCGAAAAACGACAAGCATTGAGCACTAATACGAAAGGGGAGAGCCAAGAACTGGAAAGTAAATCATCTACCTATGTATGTTTGAATACAGAGCTCAAAGTAGTATACAATCTCCACATAAATACATGGACCCCTACAATAGAGGCGAGAAAAATAAGAAAGAACGACCGAGTATACATCTTCCTCAGTCTAGTTTTCAGAGTGGTGAAAGGTTAAAATCATAGGGTAGAGATAGAGGGATGGTGCGAAAAGAAGAGCACAGAGCTGAGAGGGGGGTAGAGTAGAACATATTGAAGAAAGAAGAGGAGACAAAGATGCAAGTCACTGAATACAGAAATAGTTCAAGGAGAACCGCAGGGGAATATCACGCTCTCAAAAGATTTGACTAAAACACACCTTTCCCAAGAATGCAAGTCCAATCGGCGCAGTTAAAAAACAACTCGTCAATTTCAAATCGACGGGGTCTGATCCTTGCCAGCGGGTTCTTTGGGATCCAGAGTTGGTTCTGGAGGAGCGATGGTGGCGCCGCCCTTGCCATCGAAGTACTTTGCGAACTCTCCTGTCTCGGGCCACTCACGTGGGCCGAGGAGACGAATCAGGTCATCGCGGCCGAGAACTTCCTTGGACAGAAGCTCCTCGGCAACGATGCCGATTTCCTTCTTCTTCGCTGTCAAAAGGGTGTTGCATTGCTGGTAGGCCTGTGCGATAATGTTGCGGACCTCCTCATCAATGGTGCGGGCGGTATCTTCGGAGAAAGGCTTGTGAAGTTGCTGTTGTCCATCCTCTTCGTAGTAGATGTAGCCAAGCTTCTTCGACATACCGAATTTGGTGACCATGGCGGTAGCCATGCGAGTGACCTTGTTGAAGTCATCACTGGCACCGCTGGTCACAGTCTCGAAGTGGAGCTCCTCACTGACACGGCCACCCAGAGTCATGGCCATACGGTCCATCATCTGGTTGACGTTCATCAGATAGGTATCACCACCAGCAGGGAGGTACTGGGCATAACCCAATGCTCCTTGTCCACGAGGAATGATGGACACCTTAAGCAAGGGGTCCGCCCATTTGAAGTACCAGCCACAGATGGCGTGGCCTGCCTCGTGATAGGCAACGGTCCGCTTCTCTTCAGGCGACAGCACGAGGGACTTCTTCTCCAGACCACCGATAACACGCTCGATAGCTTGTTCGAAGTGCTTCATGACAACCTTGTCGGCATTCTCACGGGCAGCTATATCATACTTAGTATAGATTATATAAATTCACTAGAAATGTCAACTTACCGACAAGAGCAGCCTCGTTCACGCAGTTGGCAATATCAGCGCCGGCAAAGCCAGGGGTCAGAGCGGCAAGTCTTCCTTCCAAGTACTCCATGTTTTCGTCGGAGACAATCTTCTTCAGGTAAACGCGGAAGATCTGCTTACGACCTTCCATAGTAGGACGGTCAATGTTGATGTGACGATCGAAACGGCCAGGGCGCATAAGGGCCTTGTCAAGAATATCAGGTCGGTTGGTACCGGCGAGCACAACAACCTGATCTGATGTGTTGAAACCGTCCATCTCGGTAAGGATCTGGTTCAGGGTGCTTTCGCGCTCATCGTTACCGCCACCCATATTCGACTTTGAACGAGACTTGCCAATGGCATCGATCTCATCAATAAAGATAATGCAAGGAGTGTTCTTTCGGGCATTTGCGAACAGGTCACGGACACGAGACGGACCGACACCGACGAACATTTCGACGAACTCGGAACCGCTGACACTGAAGAAAGGCACGCCAGATTCACCGGCAGTGGCCTTTGCAAGCAGTGTTTTACCAGTACCGGGTGGACCAGAGAGAATAGCACCACGGGGAATCTTAGCACCAAGTCGTTGGAACCGCTCAGGCTGCTGAAGGAAGCTGACAAATTCCATAATCTCAACCTTAGCCTCATCCATACCGGCAACGTCGGCGAACTTGATCTTGATATCACTTTCGTGATTGAATCGCTTTGCGCGGCTCTTGCCCATGCCAAATATTCCACTCTGGCCGCCAGCACCGCCACCAGCACGTCGCGAGAACCAGTAAATACCACCAATAAAAAGCAGAGTAGGGGCCAAGGACATGAGCGCATTACCCCAAGGAACTTCATCAACATAGGCAACCGGGATGCGCTCATGAGATGGGATGCCCAATTCGTTTTGTGCATTCTCTAGCCTCATTTCAAAGGTATCAGTGGATCCAATGCTAAACTGCACATGTGTTACAGGCTGGCCGTTGGAATCGGGGTAAGCCTGGGATGAAGCCTCGCGGTTGAGGTCAGCCCGGACTTTGCTTCGGTTGAGAACAGTCAACTTCTCCACAAGACCCTTGTCAAGGTAGTTCGAGCGGAACTCCTGCCAAGTAATTTCTTTGCTGCTACCATCGCCGGGGAAAAAGCTTCGGTAGATGTAGTATGTGACGATTGAGGTGACGAGGAAGGAAGCGGGGTCGAATTTAAACTCGAATACTTTGGCGTTGGGGGGAATCTGCTGCTTCTGCTTCTGGTCCTTCTTCTGCTGACCAGTTTCCCCTTCGCTATTTTGTTCCTGTTCTTTCTGGCCAAAAGCAACCTTTTTGTGTAGGTTCTTGAGCTTCTCGAGCTTTTCAGCTTCGAGCTTAGCTTTCTCAGCCTCGATATTAACTTTATTCAGTTTGTCCTCAGCTGACGGTATCCCCGTCGTCTTCTTCAGACGAGCTAGACCTTCTTCGTACTCTTCTTCAATTTTCTTCGTAGATTCTTCAATTTCAGCGGCGTCATTCTTGGCGGTATAGTTAAACAAAGTTCGCATCAAACGGAGATGATCCATCACAGACAGGGTGGAAATATTCTCAATGAATGGTCGCATGTCTGCCGGTATCCCATCCCGGTTCAATTGTTTACGTAGAGTTTCGACGCTGTCTCGCTGTGACTCTGGTGCGAGTTTCAACAGATGATTAATGAATACATCCACACTCTTTTGGTCCTGCTCGTTCAACGCCGACGTCGGCTTCGGCTCTGTTGAAGCGTCATCTTTCTTCTGGGTGCTGTTGGGCTTGTTGTTCGGAGGCGTCGGGCCGCTGGGGCCATTGGTGGCGTAGTTTCGGACGCGGATGTATGTGAGAGGGGATGAAAGCCTCGATTGAGGTGTTCGTACAGATATGAAACTTGCGCGGCAGCTGGATGCTGTGGCGGTTCTTGAGAATCGAGCAAGGTTGCCTGGCCGTCGGAGGATGTTGGCCATGGCCATGTTCGAGGAAGGAGGAGGAGCCCAGAGGGCTTTGAGGGCGGGGAGGGGGGTGATCAATCGAGAATCGCGGGGATGGACAGCTAGGTGCAAGCAATATGTCGGCTTGAGAATTAAGGTGGTAATGAGCTGCGGCCATTTCGATGTCGCGGAATTTTGATATCCCGAAAGCTGAGTCATCGAACCCGGTCGAAGGGAATGGACAGGCTTGACGGTGTTAACGGAAATAGAGTACGGAGTAGAAAGATTTGTATTTAGTATAAATATTTACATGAATTTCGTGAATAGCCTTGAGACATTGGCACAGTACATTTGTCATTGGCATATTAATTGGTTCCTTTGTATGTGAAGCTCATTTTGGCCTTGAAACACCCCGCATATGCTGCAAAACATAGAGTAGTCATTGTACAGAAGGAATATTTCCTAGAAGTGACAAAACGCGCCATCTGGCAGCATTATCCAATCCAAAAAGAAGGATGAATGCCTACGTTTTAGCAAGGAAGACGGCCATGTAAAAGAGTCTTAAGTATAGGTCTGGATGGAGTTGACTCGCCTTGGCACTCAAGAAATGAAGAGTAGAATCATGGCTATTGCGGAGGAGGCATGCCATTCATGTACCCTCCACTAAATATAGGAAAATTAGTTGCCATATCTGCCCAATCCCACTCAATTGTCATGGGCATTTGCCACAGATCCTGTGGAACAAACGGCTGTTGAAACGGAGTTCCCAATGGATTCGGGCTCGTAGGTGCATATGGCTGGTCAACGTATCCGACGTTGGCCATAGGACTGGAGCCCAGCATGTTCGAGAATTCTTGTCCAGTCATGCCATGGATATTGTGTTGAAAATCGTTGTGGATATCGGCGGAGGGCATATGATCCCCGCCAAAGCGTTTGAGTCTAGGTGAATTGCTTTGATCATTGGCGAATGTGGAAGGCGAAAATGAATTTGGCGCGTTGGTTGGGCGAGAGGAATTTGTGGATGATGAGGGGGCAGGCTTTCCGTTATTCGTTTCTCGTGGTTCTGAGTCTTCTGGTGCTGTCTTCCGCTTCTTGCGGGCATGAGACTCCCTCTCAGCC
Organism: Penicillium taxi; assembly: GCF_028828555.1. Classification (NCBI taxonomy): domain Eukaryota; kingdom Fungi; phylum Ascomycota; class Eurotiomycetes; order Eurotiales; family Aspergillaceae; genus Penicillium; species Penicillium taxi. Next base: position 3,100,784 of record NW_026643207.1, on the reverse strand, counting down.
TTATCAAGAACGACCTTGGCAATTCTCTCAAATTCACCACAGAGGGCAAGCATCCGCTTGATGCTTCCGTTGGATTCATCAGAGACTAGGGTAGATAGGAAATTGACCACCACATTCATCAGCTTGACGTCAGAGCGAGCACGGGCATCATTTGGATTCTGCAGGATATTGGCAAATAGCGTAACCAAAGCAGATACTGGATAGTAGAGAATTAACCTGAAATGAAAAGAGTAAGTATATGAAATGGTCATTCTTTTTCTTCAAAGCCTTACCAAACACAAGCGAAGTCTCCCTGAGGGATATACTTGATCAGATTGATGGATGCTCTTGCAGCAGTCACGGACAAAACAGCCGAAAGGAAGACCCTAGGATTTAATGGTCGTGCATTCAAGCCTTGGATTGCGTAGTTTGACAAGCGGCTGGTCCAGTATCCGTGGTGGACAGACATGCGGTGGATTGTGGTGAGACAGTTATAGTATGCGAAATGAAGAACAACAACGTGGATAAGGAGAGGGCCATGCGTGGCTTGGATTTCATGCTCAGGTCGAAAATCAATGGGGATGGCGTCTTTCCAATCTTCAAGCTCCTTGTCAAGCTCTCCGATGGTGTTGAGCAATTCACCGTCAGATTGCCTGGATGCCTTTGCAGAGTAAAGTCGCTTGTATACTCTGCTCTCAATTGTGGCGAATTCACAGAGAGATCTAAAGAGGTTGAATTTTCCCTTCCCATCCGTTAGTGGGACGTTTCCAACGTTGTCTGGAGGATCTTCGCTCGGTAGTTGGACGTTCATATCATCATCATCTTGTACAGGTGGCCGCCCAGATCGGAGGCATATACTAATCAATTGTTAATGGGATAGACATGGGGCATACGCTAGGGCGACGAACTCTTTGTCGAGATAATACGCAATCCAAAATACTCGCTTCCTTTGCTCTACTTCCACGAGGTTCAAACCAAAGCTTGAGCCTCGCTTATGAAGACCAATGCTATGAGAAAGACGAATTGCTGCAGCCACTAAGAAGAAAGCAGGTTGGGGGTTAGGGGTTCCCTGGAGGAAAAGTGACTAGAGAAAACAAATTAGACTTCTATCCGGTGATAAAGATAGAATTACTCACCATTCCTAAGAGTGCCTGTACACTCAAGAGATCAGTGTTACGCATGGTCAATTCGGTCAGAACGCCCATGGCATTCTTCAGATAGAGCCACGCCTTCTTGTCTTCTTCATGAGGCACTAGGTTACTCATCACGCGGAGGCGATGAGAAATAGCTAGCACAACGTTGATGCTGGCCCACCACCCAGAACCCTCGTATGGGTCGCGAGAGTACTGCTGTTGTACTAGATGCATGAAAGTTGCTTCGTGGAACAGTGGAAACATGCAATTGAAATTTTCGAAGAAATCCTTAAACAGAGAAAGGGCCTCTTCCTTCGGAGGGAGCGGCTTGAAGACGCGACGGGCAAAAATATCACTGAAAATCTCTGGCTTCCAGTACATCCATTTATTGTCATCCACGTATGCCGACGAGATCATATCTTGAAATGAAGTATCTCCCGTCTTCTCATTGACCCATTGAATACCCTTCGGAGAAAATATTGAGAATCCAGACGAAGAACCTATAGAATGATGAGAGCTGCTTCTCGCATTTGGAATTGATCTCAACCTACCGATGTACCGGGTCTCGCCACAATTATTCGTTACCAACGAACACATCATGTCAGACAGAGCTTCCACTTCTGTCTCTGAATCCTTTTGTGACTCGGGGGATGTGGTAGCGGTGCGGGGACTGGAGTGGGAGCCTATATGGGGGGTGCTAGTGAGAGAGGCCGGCGCTTGCTGGGTTGTATTCGAGGCAGGGAACTTGTTTGAATTTCTCGCAGATTCCAAGGCGCTTGTTCGATCAGCAAGTCGCTTTTCCAGCGTGCCTAGATCTGTCTTTCCATTGTCTTCCTCGGACAGTAGCCCTGATAGTCTCAGGAGTGACTCCATGCGGCCCAATCTATTCTCCAATCCCTCAATGTATTTCGCTCTGCAGTCAAAACAGTTAAACCAAAGCGCTCTAGAATGGGATCGGCCAACCTACCCCTTAGGAGGGTTTCGCTTCTTTTCCACCTGCGTAAAGACGCAGTCTGTTTTATAGTTGATACAGTGAGAGCACTTGGGCATTTTGCCGTCGCACTTGATCTTTTTCTTCCTGCACATGTCGCATGCCTATCCGAAATATGAGGTCAGCTTCTATAGGGCTTGTACAATGGTAGATATAGAAGGCTAACCCTTGCAATTCTTCGTCTCTTCGCATCGTTCGATTCGTCTCCCGGGCCCAATGCCGAGTCGTCAGGGTAAATTGAACTTGAAAGCGGAACCTGGTTGCCATCGTAGGCGTCGAAGAGAGGTGGCTGTTGGTTCATCATCATGGGCATTTCAAAGCCCATGCCGTCTCCGTCCGTCAGACCGTCCATATTGAGCTATTATTTTCTCACGTGTAAAAGTCGCGAGATCATCGCCAAGTGGAGTAACTAGCAGAACAGGGTGGCGTCAAAAAGACGACACTGCGGGGCTATCCAAGTCTACTCCGTAAAGTGAGATTATTCGGAGCTTCGGAGCTGAGGTTGGAGATAGACCAGGAGTTGATGACGCAGTCAGAGAAGAACTTGGAACATTCGATGATTCGAGGTAAAGAACGGCTTTAGTGGGGAAGAGAAGTTTTAGGTCAGACCAGTGCTCAGCCCACTATTTTCATCACCTAGTAATGAGTTGATATTCTCCCCTTTTGACCCCCTAAAATATGAGATATGCTAAAAGGCTGCTGCCTTATTTGAAAGAAAAGATCTTAACGCCGGGATGCCCCGAGATGTCGGGTTAAGTCCGTTAATTTCGTCCGTTGTTACTTTGCATCCTTCGCAAATTTGTGACCATTACACAGCACCCCGTATTACCTACATATGTTTAAGAACTGATGTCGATATTACCTATGGTACTGTTGTCCGAACGGAATACTCCGCTTTTTCGAAAGGGAAGGTGCAGATGAACAGTGGGGCAGCATATAACCCACCTTCGACGTGCTGCCTTTTTGCTGTATTCCGGACATGAGCGTGCATAGATCGACACTGGAGATTGATGATATATCGGTCCTGACAGCCGAGGCATTCTCGCGGTAAAAAGCACGAAAGTACGGAGTTTTATAAATGTAGCACCTAGGTAGTAGTATGTAAAACTGATAGTACATTGAAGAGTGGTGAGATGTCGAGAGTATATAAAACAGGGTGTAAAGTACAAGTTGAATAAAAGAATAAGGAATAGGCTCTCAGTCCATTCCCCAAATTGGTAAAACGCCACGCTATGCATCCCAAATTTGTATATCCAGTCCCTCTAGCCCAAAGGTACGGAGGCTGGTATTCTCATTGATCGAGTAACGGAGCCCGTATCGGAGATTGAATCTTGAAGAGCTTAAGTGTGCTTGTCGAGGAACTCCTTGGCCTCGTTAATCTTGGTGGCCAAGTATGGGCTGCCACCGCGATCGGGGTGGTTAGCCAGCATAAGCTGACGGTGCTTCTGGCGGACCTTGTCCTTGTTTAGAGTGCGTTCACTTTTTTTTTAAATGTTAGTCAAGTTCCCATCAATGCGCACCGGTCGTGGGAAATTTCGGAGGTACATACGGAAGCTGGAGGATCAATGAAGCTTCGCGGCGATTCATGCGAGGCTCAAATCCACTATACAACAGCATATTAGCAAGTGATACACTTTACCAGTCAGCAAAAATCCAACACACCCTTTGTAGAAAGCCTTTCCAGCAGCGTTCATACCGCCCTTGGAGCGGCGGTAGGCGACCAGTCCGGCGCGGCCCTGTGGATGATCAGTACAGACCTTGAAGACATCTCAGCACGTATAAACTTACCAGGAAGGCAGCGACACCGACACCAAGACCAACAGCAAGAACGGAGGCCATATTTGTGGACGAAGAGGGGGATGTACTTGAAATACTTATCGGTAATGACTTGGTGGCAGATATGAGAAGATGGGAAATAAAAGTCAGCGCGCTTTTCCTAATTCGGTTTAGCGCCCTCCTCCACGCCGACCCAAAGCTTCAAGAAAAAAAAAGAATCTGCGACAAACAACCAAAAAAAAAAGAATCAACCCATTTACACCGCAACCATGCGGTAAGTGAAATACTTCAATACAAGAAATTCATAATCTCTTCAACCTCATCATACTAATCATTACATTCTAAATCATCCAGTGTAGAAACCTGCCATTTCTGCTCTCGCCCCGCCTTCCCGAGCAAGGGCATCACATTCGTCCGCAATGACGCCCGACAATTCAGATTCTGCCGCTCAAAGTGCCACAAGAACTTCAAGATGAAGCGTCAGCCTCGCAAATTGAAGTGGACAAAGAGCCACCGTGCCGCCCGCGGAAAGGAGATGATCGTCGACTCATCTCTCGTCTTGTCCCAGTTCGCCAAGAAGCGCAACGTCCCCGTCAAGTACGACCGCAACCTGGTGGCCGCCACCGTCCAGGCCATGAAGCGTGTAGAGGAGATCCGCCAGAAGCGCGAGCGTGTGTTTACCAAGCGTCGTCTTGCTGGAAAGGTTGCCCGCGACCGTCAACGCGAGTCAGACCGCAAGGTTGTTGCTACTGGCGAGCATCTTATCAGAAAGGAGCTGCGCGAGCGCGAAGAGGGCAAGCCTATGGTTCTCGATCAAACCAAGGTTGCCAACAGAGTTCACGGTACAGAGATCTTGCGACAGAAGAAGACTCGGATGTTGGTGGATGGAACGACCGAAGAAATGGATGTCGACTAAATTTTCCATCTCTTTTTTTCTTTGCTCGTTTTGACACTTCTTTGGGGGGATTCTCGTTACGCTTCAACCTACGATATGATTTCCGGAGTTGGGCTTGCATTTTTCATTGTCACTATGGTGTTTTAAAGTTATATTCTCCAAAAGCAATCAATATATCATCTGCTTTATCATACCATCTGCCTACCACCTGTCTATACTAATCTCTGGCTTCCTGTGGGTTGAATGTGTCAATTGACGATTGACATGGGTCTTCAAAGATGGAAGAAAACCACTTGGACAGTGTACCTAGATAGATCGTATTGGTACATTCTGACTTAGCCAGGGTTCAAGAGGCCAATTTCAGGCCCGTATCTCCGCCTCCGGGGAGTCCAGAACTCTAGATCACGGAGAGTGGAGTATTTACTTACTTACATAACTCGAGCATCATAGGCATTCGCGTGCATCTAGTCAATAGAAATATCAATATCCTATTGACTTGCTACATATATTCTTTCAGCACATACCTGGGTCCTTAGGACCGGTCAATAGATCGATAGTCTCGGAGAACATATTTGGATATGCGGAGATGGTATTTTCTCGGCAGCAACTAGTTAACTGTTTAATAGTCCGACAGTCTCGAAGTATAGATTCAGAAATGCTTAGGTAGTCTGTTCCATCAGCGCCCCAATCCCAAGTTTCCATTTCCTTTAATGCTTCTCCGACTCTTTTTTGGTAATCTTCTTCACTCTCATCGTCGTCGCATTCCCCATCCTTTGTATTCAGTGGCTTATCACGTAAAATATAAAATCATATAGAAGAAACTAGATCATCATATACTCGAAGTCTGAAATTATCGTCAAGAGGGTGATTGAGGAGATGACGAAGCAACGAGACCATGTATTTATTGGGTTTAGGCGTCAAGATCTTAAGTGTGCAGTCAAAAGTGGATGTGACTAAAGGTATCGTGAAGCTCAAGGCCGATAAATGATAGCGGGTAGAGATATATTGAATATAACCCTAAAATATGGGTAGTGCAAGCTCGATCCCATTCTCCGTAGTGAGCAGCATGTTGTTGAGAATTGGGATATAAAAGGGAAATCCTTGCCTGATAGAATTTCTGACGCAAGCGAGAGCAGTTTATCGGGGACTGCCCACTCCACGCGCTGGAATTCAAGACGTCAGAAATACGTAGCAAGTTAACTGGTCAAAAAAACAAAAGCTATTTAATACCTCCCAGAAGGACCGCAGGGTCTCCGTAGCGCCACTGTATCTGCTCCCCATACTCTACTATAGGGATATTCTTCTCGGCCAGAGCTTTCGCAGCTACACTCACGATAGGCGCATGAAGCTGTCTCCCCAATTCCTTTCCATCGGGTGGCGATCTCCCGTCTTTGCTGAGTGATGCCTTTTCTGCGGCGGTGATGTATCCTTCTGCGCTGTTAGGGTCTCTTCCTGTGGCGGTAAGATAAGTTCCTGTAGCGGTAGTGCCATCTTGCAACCACCGAAAATCGATGAATTCGAAATGAGAAGAATCTTCAAAAGATTGGTATAGTGTCTACAGAGCTAAAAGGCTTTGCACATATCAGTCAGTGTCCAGGTCAAATTCTATCTATCCTCACTCTCCTAGACTAGTCATTCCCTTTTCCAATTCATGTTAGCCAAACACAAGGTCTTGCAACTTTGGCTTTACTCCTCCAACGTCCCTCAATTCCATTGAAAATCTGTCTTGGACCCTTGAATGGATCCTCGAAATGAGGAAAGGAATCTCTCTCTTGGTGTGACGATTGCGACGACTCGTGGAGGCATGTGACTTAGAAAGAGCCGCACTAACCAGATTAGGAGCACAGTACCAATTGCATAATTGAGTTCACTTTCTCGCTCGATATCTAGCAGGCGAGATAGATAAAGAGCAAAGCAGAGCATGATTATCACTCCACCGGAGATCTTCTGCGGGTCCAATCGGTTGGAGTTAGACCCGTCCAGGTTAGTCAATGTTTTTGGTTGGACGAGCACTGTTGGACACAGTCAAAGTGGTACCACGACTGAAATTTCGGTATATGCTTCATCTAGGAATGGGAGTGGTGTTGCATGCACCCCAGGATAGGATGTTTGTCCGAGCGCGAGGAAATTCATGCTGAGAAATAAATAACAGCTCATATTATTTAAAGGAGCTATACGGAGTATAATGGCTTTTTTCGTAGATGATGTACTACGACTCAAAAACATGGCAGAAATAATTAATTTATGTCAAATGAAATATGAATACCAAGTTGTGGTATAGGAAACGTGGCAGATCCTAAGAAATCAGATGATTCAGGTCAATAGGATGTAAGAAGGAAATTATTTCCATGGAGCACGTCCCGACTAATCCAAACATGGATTTGCTATTCAACTTATTAACCCACGGACTAGCTTTATAAGGTAGATCTTGATCTTTGTACGGTCTCAGCACTGTTAATGCATTGTTGTTTGGGTAGTTTATTCCGTGACCTCCGAGTTATCTCGGAGAGTCGTGGGAATTGTTTATGCATGGCTTTCAGAATGATGTACAACATGCTGAGTAAGTAGATGGCTTATTCTCAAAGTCAGATTCGATGAACTGCATCTAATATTGAAACCTCGCCAATACGAACGCGCCAAAAATACGCACAAACCAGCACACAAATTTACCTCTGAAAGCAATATATCAACATATATCACATTCTCAACAATGAAGCTATCATCAAGAAGCTATGTTGAAAAGTCAAAATCAATATCAATATCAATATCAATAATCGTTTTATGTTGCGAGTGGTGTTACTCGTAACTCCCACAGGCTATCCAGATGGTGTGAACTGTCTATGATCGACTTCTTGCAAAGTTCTCTCTCATGTGTACTAGACAACCTTGGAAAGTATGCGGATTGCGAGTTTTGATTTGCACAGAGACTGCAGGCATGGTATGTATCTCCTTCAAGCTATGTCCTATCAGAAAGTCGCTAAACGAAGTGTTCACAGGAGCTTATATCCTAAGATAATGATTGGTAGATCAATGAAACAAAAATGCGCAATAGAACTGCTCCCGGAGCAGGAGTCAGGCTCCTGGGACGATCGACCATTTTGGTGAAACCCAACATTTATCGATAGGATAACACACAAACCTACGGCAGAAGGGAAGTGGCGTGCTGCATTTTATTGAGGTACAAAGCTTGCTCAGTGAGCGAATCGGACTATTCAGTGAGCAGACCAGTAAACTTATATAATACTTACGCTCAGAGGCATGCTCAGTTCTACCCAGTAAAAGCGGCGATGGAATGGTCACTAATATGGAAGGAATCGCCCAGAATTGGCATGGAAAATCCGGTTGGTAGTTTCATCAATTGATACTGATAGATATCAAAACTTGGAAGCCCTGGCAGGGAAATTAGGAATATCTCGCGAGATCTTCCCTCAATCTGAATTAGAAATGAAATGCACTGAGCACTTCTACGGCTGTCCAAAACTGGGCAGATGGCTTTCTGCTTCCTGTAGCAGTGATCTACTACTGATCCACTGATTAGGTAGGGTATTTACCTAAGTGCACATTCATGGATCTTGTGCATCCTTTCAAGGTTCATACCAGGTATCATCTCTTCCTTTTAACCATATCTAGACTTTGTTATCAGTTCTATTTATCAGATAGGAACCTTCCAATGTATGCGGATGATCTGAAATTGAATCTTTATAAACCTTGGAAGGAACCAAAATAGCATTCATTAGCCTTGACATGTACTGTCCCTATCAGCTAAATAGCCAAAGTCCTAAAAACCAGTACAAGGAGAAACGTGATTCATGAGGTATATTCAATTGAGTGTTTGGTCCGTCCGGCCTGTTGAGTACAAGTAGAGATAGAGTAGAGGAACCGAAGAGAAAAGAAACACGGGTGAGGAATTCGAGGAGAAATCGGAGTATATGTTCGAGCGGGAGAGAGAGAGAGGAAGAGAGGGAGAAAGGAGGAACAAAAGAAAAGCTAGGGGGAAAAAAAGAAGTAAAAGAAGTAAAAGCGAGTATGGGGGATATGGGCTGAATGTGAATAAGAATGGAATGATGAATATGCGCCGGCCAAGTCAAGCAAAGGCCATTTATGGGGATTTCCGTAATAAGGGAAGATACAATGACGAAAAATGAAACAAGACAAAACGAAAAGGGAAGTATAACCAGGCTGAGAAGACGTGATTTATATCAAGTTCTTCAATGCACATAAGTGAAGAGGACAAAGTCTTGAAGTCCGGCAAACTCAAAGAGTGGCCCTTCCATATGCAAAGCGCAAGCATTTAAACAAAAATTGGTTTCCCCCAAAAAACGCTCAAGCTCGTACATTTCATCGTGAGGGTTCATCGCTCGGCTCGAAATGAGGCCGTGGCGGGAGCCCGCTGTCAAAACAAAAAAAAAAAAGAAAAAAAAAAAAGATTCAAAATAATTACTCTTCCATGCGGCCGAATACACCGTCGTCATCGTCATCGGCAGGAGCACCGCGACTGCTACCAAAGTCCACATCTGCGTTACGGACTTGTCGAATATCTTGGGCCTGGGCCTTGGAATTTCCAGTTCGTACTTCTCGCTCATCTGACACCTTGTATGATAAGGAGGGGTTGAGTGAGAGCGAAAGGAAGGGTTCCGTGTTGAGGGAGTCGCGACGGAAACCTTCGTTCAGGCCTGAGTGAGCCATTCTCGGGCTCTGGTTGCTCAAGTGGCTGCTCAGGTGGCTGCTGGATTCAAGATAACGAGCGGGGAGTGGAGGCACAGGCGGGATGTCTGGTGTCATGGATACCGGACCAGTGCGAGGGGTGCCAAAGTGGCACAGTCCGATAGCGGCAGCCAAATCAGCCTCCTCCTCTTCCAGCAGCTGGGCATCGGCGGTTGAAGGACGAGTGTCGATGCTTGACTTGCGGAAATGAGAGAAGGACGGAGAGTGGAGAGGGGCGCTTTCGGTATACGAGCTGGAAGGAATTGATTGATAGGAGCGAGAGAAGGCGGAGGCGTTGGTTATGCTGGGGCGATTCATCCAGTTGGCGGGCATACCCGACATCTCGAAGTCATCGTCCTCTTCCTCGTCTATTGGCGGCGGGGTGGTCTCGGCAGAGCTGAGGCCGTCGCGCATATCGGAGGAAGCGGCGGGCGAAGCGGACGATAATTCCGACTCAGCCTCCGGAGACTGTTCGGAGTCTTCATCTACGTTCATGTGGACCAGCACCGTAGCGGCCTCCAGTAGTTGCACTTGCTGGTGCTTGGAGATGAGTAATTTCGAAGTAATGGACCATGCTGGGTCGTGTTCCCACCTACAATGCCACAAAACAAAACACGTCAATCAACCGGAAATCAAAATGGGAGTATGAGGGTGCGAAGGGGAAATAGAAGGGAGTTGAACCACGAGGGCGACCTGCACAGAGCCGACATGGCGCATGTTCCCGAAGATGGAAGAGGAAGACGACCGGGGGCGGCATGGGGGGATACACACATATGCTTGGACAAGCAGCTGCCATGCTTATACCCTTTCCCGCAGCGCTCACAGCGGACTGGTACTCGCTTCCCCTCAGTCTTTATTTGACCAGCCTCGCTGGATCGGCGGTTCCGACTTTTGGACTTGCTATCATCCTCCTCGGAGATGCTTGGGGAGACTTTGCGGGGGACGGGTTCCTGGCTAGGGCTGTTCATGCTGCGGGACAAGTATGAGCTAAATCCCGAGGCACCTCCCACAGATGAGGATTCCAGGCCTTTGCGACCTCCTAGACTGCGGCGGTGTGCGGACATGGGGAGAGAGCTGGCTTCCCCGCTGTCCTTGAGGGAAGCGGCAACAACGGCGGCGGCATTGGCAGCGGCAGTAGTGACACTCTTTCGGCGCGTGACACGGTGGTTGGCATTGACAGCACTCAAAGATATGGAGTGGGTGTGTTGTCGTTGGCTAGAGTTGGGGAGTGGGCGCGATAGGGACAATTCCTATTGTGGACCAGGGCCACATCAGCAGGAGAACAACAAGCGAGATCGGCAAAGAGTCAGGGGAAATTCTCAATGAGTTTTCGCATACCTTGAACGAAGCCATAGCGAAGGACTTTCTGGCAATCGACTTTTTGAAAGACCTTGTAAAGCTCAATTCCGGGTAGAAGGTGGTGGAATGACGCGGAGTCAAGTAGATTGTGTAGATAGGAGGGGGGAGTATACAGTTTGAATGTGTACAAAAATGGAAGAGAATAAGAGTAGAGTAGAAGTAGAAGAGCAGAAGTTTCAAGTTGAAGAAAGGGGAGAGAAGTAAGGTGAACAGGACAGGTTTACAAAAAAAAAAAAAAATAGGTAGGGGAGAGAAAGAGGAGAAAGTGCCCAGGTGGTAGGCATCCGGTAAAGTGGCCCACCAAAATCACTCATTGCCTTTGCGGGGGCTTGTTCACTTTGAGCATGCGGGGGGATTAAAAAAAAAAAAAAAAAAGATATTATCTGTATTACTTAATTATAAAGGCTCTTCTGTTTAAGAGCAATTTATTCAGAATTATTAATTACTACCATGTCCCTTCATCTCTTTCTACTTCTTTGTTGAAAGAGCCTGGATGATGTGATAACCATGGCTCCACTTCGCTGGGATCCGGATCGACTGAGGCCCTACAGGAGATCAAATATGGATCTATTCTTAATAAGAATACGTAATGTTCTTTGACCATATCAATATGGAATATGGGGATATATGGTTCCTAACTTTCTCCTCGGTTGGTGTTCCGTACAGGGTAAAGTTAGGGTTCTCCTGTTTTGGAGGCTGTAACACCCGTGAAAGGTCCAAGAGCAGTACAAAGTATACGTACTCTGTACTCGGTAATATAGCACTTGACTTAAAAGGGAACATTTTATATGATATAAAGTACATAGATAGTTGCCTGACGATCACCCGTCAAAGGAGGAGTCTAGGATAGGAGTACGAGTACCTAATAGGAGTGGACTACTTAGGTACCTACATAAATACCCATAAATACCCGTGATTTAACATAAACTTGATAGTATCAGCAGATAGAATCTGACACGGATACTTGTTGAGATACTCAAACATAGACCGGTCTAGGACTATTGAGTGGAGAAGAAGTGATGTCATTTGGACAAGAACTGGGCAGTGGGGAATCACGGGACTCAGCTGACTCGATTATGAGACTGTTTTAGGTATTATTACTTGCTACATACTTTGTACATACTTTCTATTCCTACTTCTATTTCTCAATATTCATTCTCTACTAGTACCTGTCTAGGTTAATATCTATCCCTATTACTCTCTCGATCTAATCATCTAATGATCTCCTACTGATCTCCTAATCACCACTAGCGCCCGAAGCGGATCATTCTAGTACGGAGTACTCCGTGTTGATACCCCTTAGAAACACATTCTACACAGTACATTCTTCCCCGTCAATCTCATCTCAATCCGGGCATAGGTGCCTAGTTGTGATTTCTGCTAATTAGCTGTATAATCCATATATGGAATTGATACTTAGGTATAATTTATAATACTATTTTTAAAGACAGACCCTTATCAGCCGGACTAAAAAAAAAAAAAAGCAAGAAAAAAAAAAAAAAGACAAGCCTTATCTAGTTATCTATTTACTAATTGTACAAAAGTCATGTGCTAAGTACTCCTTAATCCTTATTTAGCTAGTTAGTTACTCCTAATTACTCGAAGTTACTTGGGCCAAATCTCAGTTCAGCCCCTAATTCTATTTTTACTGACGTCCTACTATGTAGATCTCTCAGAGGCTTAGAACACAGAGTAATAAGGTGAATTGGAATTCATAACTATACAGCCTACCTAAGTGCCTACCCACCTAAATAGGTACACTGATTATCCGATCTGTCAGATTCGTACCACATTATCTCCATCCCAAATCTGAATGTTTCATCACGTGAGACCCCCACTGAGTTCATGACCCTTAATCTCATATCTAAATATAGGCTCCATCCTACATCCCCATGTTAAGGGTTGGTCAAGGTAGAATTCAAAATCCTGACTGTTGCGACGGCCGAGAAACAAGGCCATCAACAGACGGAAAGTATTTCGGCCGAAAAAGCTTCTGCCGAGACAGCGACTCCGGAACTGGATTAGTATATCACGGCATCCTTGAACGATATGCATTCATCGCAAACGACACCCTTGAGCGATGTGCATTCGCGACAGTAATGTCCCGTCTTCACCGTCTCTTCTGTCTCGGACGAATGTTGACATTCGTCCAGAGCAGAGGGGCACCCATATACTATAAGTAGCTAGTTCTTTCATCAATGAAAAAGCAGACTTCACAACAACCACAATATTCAGTACTATAGAGACCACTACACTTGGTGGTTTGTCTATGGTGTTGAGTAGTGGTTCGTTGGAGCTCACCGTTCTCAGACAAGATATTCGAATATCGCCAAGCGAGCGACACTGATCAGTTCTCACTCTTAGAGAACCTTTTCTCACTCCCAATTTTGTTTACAGATCAGGGAACTGAGAACCCATCCTTTTCTTTGATCAAAGACCACCACCTCCATCATCCCTTTTTGAAACCTCCACCATGGCTACTCCAGGAAGGCCCCCCGACTCAGAACGCGACATAGAACACCTAAACCCAAGAACTCCTATGCGACAACATCCAACACCCGGCCAATACCCTGTCTCCCTAACACCTCCTATACGCCTTACACCTCTTGATGAGATCAAGGAACTGTTCAGACCTATGGAGGAAGAATGGAAGGAGAGAGTCGCACAATTCGACCAAAGAATGAACGAAGATCCTAATAATGCCTCACTCCTTGAAGTTGCTGAGTATATCGAGACTGCGATGTTCCTCTATATACGACAGAAACTTTTCAGACGAAGACTATGGTACCACTTCATCGCTGACTTCAAATTCTTTCCTATGGAGACATGGGAAAAAGTTCCTGTACGACTGAAAGCACACATTCGATAATACCTTATGCAAGGAGTATATGTTAAGCCATCGCTCCTAGACGAGCTAAGCCAAGTACTCTTCGACCTCGCGCAAACACATGAAATGTATAACTGGACGATGGATGAGATTGAACAATCTCTTGCTGAAGTTATTCCAAATAACCTAAATCAAGTTAATACGGAACTTAAAAGGATCAAGGACGAAATGCAACAATCAGCGGAAAATGACGAAATACGACAACTATAACAGGAAATGGAACAAGAGGACACCACGTCAATTTATGTCCGACCGACTCGAATGGATAACCCGTTTTCTACTCAAGACGCCCGGCACCAGGAATATGCGCAAGGAAACCTCCGATATCCGTTGTTACCAGGACCTAGAGAAGTCACACTAGGAGCGGAGTATTACGTAAAACTTCTACTAAGCCAAGATCATGGTAATAGAGGTCCACCACCTTTTCAACCAGATTGGGAAACACAGAATAAACGACGACCTGAAAACATATACCTAGAACCACAACCAGACCCACGACGAACAGATTACTCGAAGGAAGCAATGAATGTCCGAAAAACATACAAGAAAGAGCAACAGTATAGTGGCTTAGAGGACTCATTCAACCTGAAACTCGCTATCTTTGAAGATATCTGCCGACACTCTGGTTTACTACTAGAGGCATACGAAAAAGCGCTTTCAGCAATGTTTACCGGCCAAGCCAGCGAATTCTATTACACCTATAGCTTATCTTCAAAGTCCTTTACAGAAACATGTAGGCGAATCAAGGCATACTTTAAGAGTCTACTTCATATGACCCAGAAGATGGTCCAATAGAACAATATCTCACTCTCGAAAACAATCCAAGAAAATCCGTCGCAGACAATCCTATAGTGTTTTGAACAAATGACTGAACAATTACTTAGAATTCGTCCAGTACTTAGTCAATATATGTAAAACGAAGAAGGATTTGCGTAAAAGCTTAGCATCTGTTGCTAAAACGTCCCGGCTTATCAAAATGTACTTTCTATACTATAGTCTGATCCGAACATGATGATTATGAGTCTCAAGACATCAATCGCGGCCTATGAAAACGCGCGCCAAAGGACTTAACAATATACCTAGGACACATCAGATAAAGCATGGATTACCGATCGAACCTTCCATAAGAAATGGAGACCAGATCGACGGAAGCAGGTTACCTGGAAAAGAGACTCTTCATCTTCACGAGCTGAAGGAAGATGCTGGGTCGACGGAAAGACGGAATGCCGATCATAGGACCATTTACTAGAGGAACGCGTAGTAGCCAGGAAACGATATCGTGAACGATTCACCAGAAACAATGGATCTGGAGATTTTAAACGATAGTTTCGACAATATATGGTTATATGCGAAGGTGAAGAACTCGATATTGAAGCCTTTAAAACTACTATTTCAGACTCTAAATCCGAACCTAAATCAGAATCCGAATCCGATGAATTAAGTGATAATGATGATAACTCCGAGACGTTCCTAATAATATTTAGGCCGGTGCCAATATCAGATACATAGATCTGGCACAATCAACTTATGAATCAAGCTTATCT
The DNA here is from genome assembly GCF_028828555.1 of Penicillium taxi. Lineage (NCBI taxonomy): Eukaryota > Fungi > Ascomycota > Eurotiomycetes > Eurotiales > Aspergillaceae > Penicillium > Penicillium taxi. The sequence goes on along the minus strand of NW_026643207.1, from coordinate 3,085,516 downwards.
ATATAGAATAAGCCCTTATGTCTAAGAGTCTAAGAGCGATCTATTTATATACACCACTACCACATCGCGGTATAATTCAGACATCTTTTATAGTATTCTGATCGACATAGGCGCATCCCGAAACTCAACAACTAGGTATAGTCAATTTCTAGCTTTACAGAAACTAGAACCTAGTATCCAACTCGACAAATCGACCGCCGGACAAATCAATGTTTAATTTGGTATCGGGACTAGTGGATCAATCGGATCAATAGACATCAAAACACCTATAGGAATAGTTTAATTCCACGTCGTGAACGCAGATACGCCATTCCTATTATGCCTCGCTGATCTAGATCGTCTAGGGATCTATTATAACAATTTACAAGATATCCTAATAGGGAAGACAGGCCTTCGGATACCAGTAAAACGACAATTTAGGCATCCATTCCTTCTCTGGAAAGCAGCTCCTATATATATCATAGCATTTGTTCAAGGATCTGCCGAATATCTATTAACAGATACTAAGTTACGCAGAATTCACCGACGACTAGGGCATCCTGCCGTCGCCCGCCTTAAAGCAATTCTGAGCAAAGTAGGACATGAGGTAGAGAGGAATACGCTTAAGCATATCACCAAGTTTTGCGAACATTGCCAGAAGTTCGGGAAATCACTAGGACGATTCCGATTTACCCTTTAAGATAAGGACGGCGACGCATGTTTCAATCATAGCATCATTATTGATGTAATAAGTATCGATGGAGATCCAGTTCTTCATGTTGTCGACAAAGCCATAAGCTTTTAAAGTGGAAGATGGTTATAAAAAGGAAAAGGCATGACAGCTAAACATGCGTGGGAAGCATTACAACTCTGTTAGATCGATGTTTACCAAGGACCCCTAGACAATATCATAAACGACGCAGGAACCAATTTCGACAGCAAAGAATTCAGATATCTTGCAAAAACTATGGGAACCATAGCAAAGACAGTTCCAGTCGAAGCGCATAATTCTGTAGGAAAAGTCGAGCGATACCATGCTATGGTACGATAAGTCTATAACATCATCAGACGAGAGCTTAGTGACTCCATAGGAATAGGGGAAGCCAATGTTGATAAGGAACTAGCTCTCTAGATGACATAGAAAGCGATCAACGACTCGGTCGGACCAAATGGTCTTATCCCTACACTACTCGTTTTTGGAGCGTTTCCGCGACTCGCGGAGCTAGACGCCCCATCGCCAACAGTCATACAGCGCGCTGCAGCTATTACAAGAGCGATGCAGGAAGTCAAGAAACTACGAGCAAAACGACAAATTCAAGACGCCATGAACATGCGAAATGGACCCATCACAGCCGCTATACGAGGATTGCCACTAAATTCTCCTGTTCTTGTCTGGAGAGAAAAGAAGAAAAATGGACAGGGCTATTCCCACTACTCTTAATCGACGGAGACACATATGTTGTCGATAGCAGCGTCAAAGGCCCAAGATCGTTCCGGATAACTATCGTGAAGCCATTCCTAGAAGAAGACTAGTAAACCAATACGCCACTAGACGCATAGAATAATGGTATATAACATGATAGTCCAGATGCACAGCCTAATACGCAGCCTAATATATAGCTGTATAAGGATCCACCATTTAGCGTCATCATCGACAACAGAGGCAGGAATTTACAACAACCAAGACATACACAACGTCTAAAGCGCCAAGAAGACGAAGACATAGATAAAGAAGATTCGGAAGATGAAATCAATACTATCTTCCTAAACACCCCGACGCCAGACTTTCGCGCCTCTCGATAAAGCGAAATCAATGGATTACTAGCTAAAGGAGTCTTCAAATTCGTGCCTCGAACAGAAATGCCTAAAGGAATTCGACTCTTTAATTCCAGGTTCGTCGATAAGATCAAAAACGCAGGAACAGATCAAGCGAGAGAAAAGTCACGACTCGTGGTGCAGGCATATAATGACCATAGAAAAGAATTTGTTCTGACCTAAGCACCTACGATTCAATATGTTAGCTAAAGAATAATTCTATCTATCGCTGCGATGCGAGACGATTCAGATTTATACCTTCGTGATATCTCATAGGTATATGTGTAGTCGATATCAGACTTGAACCGACAATTCTATATGCGACCCCCTGCTGAATTTGGTTTACTAAAGGACACCGTCCTAAAAGTCTTAAAGCCCCTTTATGGAATCCCGGAAGTAGGCAATCATTAGTTTCAGACATACCATAAGCATCATCTTGAAAAGCTAGGAATAGAGCAATCCACCTATGATATATGCCTCCTCTACAGCAAGAAACACTTTGGAATTGTCGGAATGCAGATAGACGACACTTTGATCCTCGCGAATGCTATATTTATTAAGAAGGAAGAGGACGAACTACAGAAGGCGCAGCTTCTATCGAAACCACTTCAAAAGCTTACAGAGGTCAATCCACTTGAATTCAACGGCAGCATCATCCGAAAAGGCAAAAACAGGATTACAATTTCGCAAATCGATCAATGCCGACGCCTAAAGACCATCGCCACCAAAATCGTTTTAAAGGATGTATATATCTCTTAACGCGCTCGTGGAGCTTATATCGCATCAGTTTACCAACCAGAAGCCATATATGACTTATCCTTTTCAGCTTAAGTCATCAACCCAAAAAAAGGAAGATGCGGAGAGATTAAATAGGCGCATCCAATGGCAAATCGATAATCAAGCGAGAGGACTTCACTTTGTTAAGCTTCAAGAAGACACGCTATAGCTTATCGCATTCGTTGACGCATCATTTGCAAGAAATCGTGATTCAAGCAGCCAGATCGGATATATCATCACTATGGCTGATGGATATAGACAAAACCAGGTCATTAATACCAATATCCTACACTGGTCATCTATCAAATGTCATAGAGTCACTAGGAGTGTGCTCGCCGCCGAGCTATATACCACATCACACGGAGTGGATATCGCTTTCGCAGTCAACCAAACCTTAAATAAAATCCTGCGTGCGGTGGAGCATTTACCCAGAATTCCCCTGATACTCTATATAGACTCACGCTCAGTATATAATGCAGTCACACGTCTCGGGACTACACAAGAAAAACGACTTATGATCGACATCATGGCACTACGTCAAACATATGAACGACGCCAGATGGAGCTTAAGTGGATCGCAGGAGGATCAAATCCTGCCGATGCGATGACGAAGGAGAAGTGTGGAAACGCACTGAAGGAGTTGATTGATATAAATCAGATCGACTTAGAGACCCTTAGTTGGGTCGAACGTTAAGTTTTTCCTACTACAACTTTTACGAATTACGGCCTACATGATATTTATGCACCTAAATTGGTATAATTGGCATCGCGTTCTGCACGAAATGATGAAGCTTGTTTCTCTATTTTTAATGACATTTAGAGTTGCTCCAGTGTTGCGACGGCCGAGAAACAAGGCCATCAACAGACGGAAAGTATTTCGGCCGAAAAAGCTTCTGCCGAGACAGCGACTCCGGAACTGGATTAGTATATCACGGCATCCTTGAACGATATGCATTCATCGCAAACGACACCCTTAAGCGATGTGCATTCGCGACAGTAATGTCCCGTCTTCACCGTCTCTTCTGTCTCGGACGAATGTTGACATTCGTCCAGAGCAGAGGGGCACCCATATACTATAAGTAGCTAGTTCTTTCATCAATGAAAAAGCAGACTTCACAACAACCACAATATTCAGTACTGTAGAGACCACTACACTTGGTGGTTTGTCTACGGTGTTGAGTAGTGGTTCGTTGGAGCTCACCGTTCTCAGACAAGATATTCGAATATCGCCAAGCGAGCGACACTGACAATCACACTCAATTTGCCTCTGCATTCAAGCTTTGGTTGTCCAGCTGAATGACTTGGAATATTGAAATATTAAATATTGAATACTGATTCGGTCTTCTACCCCACCTCATGCGCCACAGTCACATCTAGGCACGTTGAGGCGACCTCGGCTGACCAGAACAGAGATCGGTGAGGGTATCAATGGAACTATATTGAAAGGTTGTTACAGTTCAATCTTCTGGTACGCTCCAGGCTTCTATGAAGTTTTATTCCACAAGAATATATATTATGCCGAACTCAGTATTCCTTCGTGTATACCACCTACCTGAGTGATCACCTACCTAGGTCCACACCCCTCAATGCACGACATTTAGCTATCCAATGATAAGAAGCCATTAAGAAGCATGATACCTCGACTCAAAAACAAAAAGAAAATTGATATTGTCTATAGTACCAAACTAAGCTCTGGAATCTAGGGAAATCCACTGGCCTTATCACAGTTACTTGCGAGCCATCGCGCCATAGATGAGACTATTTTGCAATTGAGTTACGTATGATCAAATTAAAATATTATGAAATAAAGATCCCAAGTAAGCGAATACTATTCCATACTACGTACTTAGGTTGGTACTCAAATATTAAATTCACCGATTCTGCAATTAATTGCATACTGAATAGTCTAAATATCAATCCATGGATTCTGTTACACTTTTTAACATCTAGCTGCCTATAGTATTGATTAGGGTATTAAAGCAATGCCTAGTCAACTAGTGCCAAATAGAAACTTCTAGGCTATCAGCCTTGGAATATTATAGAATAGAGGTAAGATGAAACTTTGGAAGCATCTACCAAGGTATACGCCAACGTCCAGTCCCGAGGTCAATAAAAATCCCCAAAAACCATGCATATGCAAGTCAACCATCCTAAGAGGACCCCCTCTGAAAACACACAGTGCAAACCCCTGACCCTCCTGCCCCCCAAATCTAAACCGAGGATACTCAACACACCCCCAAACAGTAAACCGATCACCTGTATCCTTGCCAGGAGAAGCACCAGTAAACCATTTAATCAATTCATCCTCCGTCCAATTGCAACTAGTAACAACCATAAACCCACCGCGCCTAACAAGCCTCCTCGCAATATCAGGATACCGTTCACAAACAGCCGTTTCCTTCGCACCATCCGCCAACGAGATCGCGTCGAAAGTGCCCTTGTCAAGCACTATGTCGAACCCGCCGGCTGAGTACGGGAACCAGGATAACGTCTCTGCTGTAGATGGTGGTGTGAGGCTTGTTCCGGATGGAGAGAGGGCCGCTTTTGAATTTAAAATGTCCCATTCTTCGAATTGAATGGTAGAGGGAGTAGAAGCAGTAGCAGTATGCTCTACTTCTAATCGTCCCTCATCTCCCTTCTCAGAATAAGCATCAGATTCATCTTCAGACTCAGACTCGTCTTCATCCTCAGAATCAGTCCTATAAGCAGAATGCCCCCTTGAAACCTGCAACTCCCTCGCAAGCTCAACGCTATGCAGCGAGTAGTCAACTCCGACCAAATCACCACGAAAGCCTCCCTTTTTCTGTAGCAATGCAAGCATGCTCCCATTGCCCGTTCCCAGGTCTAAGATGCTAGGTTGGACTTGATGTTGCTTTGTATTGCGTGGTGCTAACGGGAACGAGCGGCGCGTTAGGAAGCGGAGGACTTTTTCGGGCGCGTTGTGTTCTGAGAACCATGATGTGCCTGGGTCATCTTCATCGTTGACATCTGAGTCTGCGTCTGCGTCTGCATCTGTGTCTGAGTCTTGAGTGGCTTGTGCTGACTCTCGAGGTTCATCGTGCGTGCTGGAGATATGGGCGCGTGTGCGGGCGTAGTAGGTTTCCCAACTAGAGGGGGTCTTGTAAGTATTATTTATTTCATATCATAACTGGATAGCTCTAGACTTGATTCAGGGTGTTGGCTGGTTGAGCTATCGGGCTATATCGAGTTTGTTGGAGGGGCAGAATGCGTTTCCACGATCTCTAGGGCTTGTGGGAACCTTGGAAGGGCGTATCAAGATACTTACTATTCTTTTGTGCCCAGCTCACTAGGTGATAGGTAGGTTGGGGTATTCTCGTCAGCCATTTTGAGTGGTGATTAAGGGCTGTGTTGGTGCGCTAGAAAATTTATGACGTTCTTATCGGCTATCAGATCTGATCAGATCAGTATATCACAACATACGGAAATATTTATGTCTGAAAAATCCAGGTTTATTGAGTATTTATGAGGCTGCCCAGCGCTCAAGGGGTATTGTCATTTCTTTTATTTAATCCACCTCCTAGGTAGACTAAGCTAACAAAAAAAAAAAAAATAAAAAACGAAGGCCTTGTCCAAACGGAACAAATAATGCAAAGGTAGTAGTGCTTGCCAACCAATGCAAGAAAACGAAAAAAAAAAAAAAGAAAAAACGCATCCCTCCAGATGTCCGCAATAATATTACAATTACCGGGTCCGTGAAATGATATTCAATCTTTCAGGAATGGATTTGATATGAAATGAAAAGAGTTCGCTTGTTCCATGGTAGATAATAGAGAAATAGTAGCGATTGAGATGGCGGAACAAGTTGTAAGTGATGAGCGACAGCAAAGCCTGCTTTGGTCATGGAATCATCAACCCAGTCGTGGGGGGGTATTGGGACTGAGGTTAAGAAAATAGAAAATAAAAGAGGCCCGTGAGAAAGTGGTGATTCTCTTAAGGAATCAAACATAGAATGTCGCGTCATGAGATCGTTTCATGCCCACTGCTTTGACAGTGGCAGATTAAAGGAAATCAAAGATGTTTCTCATCATGAGTTTTTCAGTTCCTCCCACAGGAGGCGAACGAGGATCAGCTGTTTCAGTGGCATATTGCACAGCATTGGGGACCTCTACCACACTCTCAATAGTTGGAGCACGAGGAGGAGAGGAAGTCACAGGTTGAGCTGGGGTCAGGAAGCCACCAGTTCTCGGCGAGAACAGACCAGCATTTGCCGAAAAATTGCGCATTACAACGCGCGTTTGGACAACCGGAGCACAAGTGCTGCTCACACTGCGTGGCAGCTTTCGTGGACGACCAGATGTAGGTTCCAAAGATGGTTCCAAGGATGGGAACTTTTGGCGGAATGGCAATGGACGTGGAGACAGACTACGTTTAGGAGATCTAGCCCCAGTACCACTGGTCCGAGGACGTCCTGGCATTGAAGGAGGGGCCAGACATGACACTGGTGGCAGACCAGTGGAATACGCAGACTCCTCCCTGGCTGCTCGTTCCTCTAGGCTGGTTTGAGGCTCAGAACTGCGCCGCGGGCTATCCATGAACCATTCCTCTGGGGCAGGTCTTGACGGTGAGCCTCGCAGCAACCGGCCGCGGAAGTCGGTCAGCTGGTAGATGAGGCTCATGTTGGGCCCCACCCACTGGCTGCGTCCCTTGACAATTTCATACATCGCATTAAAGTCCAAATGACGGTTCTTGTACAGACCGTACGCGATGACTAACGATGCCGAGCGACTAGCACCAAGTTGACAATGCACCAGAACCCTTTTTCCCTGGGAAATGCGGTCGTCAATCAGCTCACACAAAGGAAGCAGATCGTCCAGGATCTCCGAATTATGGTCCCAGCTGACATGGATGTATTCTGGGGTCGATGGGGCTGGAGTGGTGGATTCAGATTCTGGCTGGAAGTCGAATGCCGACTTGAAAGAGAGTTCCGACATGGCAGTCAAGGGAGAGTCTTTGGAGAAGGGATTGGAGGCCCTGGGAGCGTTGCGCCAGGTACTCATGACAGTATCGGGTTGCTCCTTCTGATCAGTACTGAATGGGTTTGCGACTTCTTTGGCAACGTTAAATACCACGTCGAACTTGGATGCTTCCTCAGCGGTAGGCTCCAAATACAGAAACACTCCCGAATCGTGTATCCGTATGGGCCCATCGGGATATCCGCGATCGGCTTTGCGCGTGGATTCTCGGGAGTCCATGTGGACATCATTCTCGTCTTTTTCCTGAATAATTCGATGCGATACCACGATTCCATCTTCAGGCATCGATGTCAGAGGAGAATGTGTCTCCTCGGATGAAGAGACTGAATTATGCGTGCCACGCCTTGACCTTATTGGGGGAAAATGCAATCCACCTGGGGGACCAAAGGCAGGCGAGGAGATGGATGCCAGCGAGGGACTTGACTCGGAATGTCGCAAAGAGTGGTGTTGATTCAGTAAGGGTGTTGGGGGAACGATATCAGAGCCGTTGGTAGTAAATGACTTATTGATGCCGGGAGTTCGAATGCTCAAATTGGCAGGACGCCGTCGGATAGACTGTTGGGGAATCTGGATGGGGGAAGGAGGGCAAGAAAGGGTTTTTTTAGATGATTCCGCTACAGAGGCTGTCGCAATTGGTGGGCGACCGCGGGACGAAGGTGGCATTCGAAGCGACAAATTTTTCAAATTCCGTGCGCGAGATCCTGGCGACGTGGGGCGCGCTTCGAGGGGAGTTGGTACGAGTCGCGCGTTATCTGGTGGCATCATGGGTCGCGGGGTAATGTCGAGAGCGCGAGAAGGTGGGGGGAATTTGGGGTACGACAGAGGCATGGCCGATGGAGACTCCGGCGAAGAACTGGGAGTGATTTCACTTGTCAAGGGCGAGTCGAACGGAGAGACGGTGTTGGTGGGTGAGGATTCAGTAGAGACTGATGTCATTGATGAGACACTCTTGCGGTGGGAAGGGAGTAGACGTCGCGGGTTGACGACGTGGGATGGGAGTAGAGAATGAAACGAGCTTTCCTCCTCTTTGTATTGGCCATATACGGACATGAACGAAGGGAACGAGTCCGGGAAGGACGGTGGACTTGTTTGTATCGGCATAGTTTGTAAAGGCATTTCGAGAAGGCACGTATCCAAAGAGCTAGGGCATTCGGGATCTATATTTGCTACCTGAGCAAATGTGGGCTTCGACTATAGATGTTAGTTGGCGGCTCAAGGGTTGACAACTGCAAGGGCTGAATTGATGATCTGCGACCATGAAAAGACAGAAATAAAACATCGATATGCACGTATCCCATTAGGAAGAGGAAAGTGGACACGAAGTTACAAAAAGCGAGATGATTTTCAATAGTTTGTATTTGGTGGCTCACATACCAAATAAAAAGCCACCCGGAAGATCAGTGGCCACTAGTTTCAAAAAGGGGACTTTTTAAAAAGTCCAGTAGATCGAAAGATCAAAGTCAAGAGGGACTATGAAATAAAGGAATGATAGGGCAAGGTATGAAAGAGGTGAAATGGGGGCGGGGGGTAAAGTCGTTCCTCCGGGGAACGGGGGAATGCAGAGAAAGAAGCAAAGCCCTAAATGAAGAAAGAGGTTATAGAGAGAGGAGAGAGAGAGAGAGAGAGAGAGAGAGAGAGAGAGAGAGAGAGAGAGGTAGAAAGGGGTGAAGGGAGAAAAGGAAGCAGTAGAGAAGAAAAGAGAAGAGAAAGAAAAAAAAACACGACGATGGACCCTTCCACTGTTTTTATTTAGATTTGTATTCAAAGTCTGATGCTTAGTACATGTTAGAGATCTCCGATTTCAGGCCCACTGTAATTTGGTTTTCTATTACCAAATCCTTCCAATGAGAGGAAGTGCACTTCCTGAAACCAATCATACCGTCTGCAGTACTGCCTTTAGCCGCTGGAGGCGTTCTGTAGTCGGCGTCAATTACTTGAAAGTTATTGGGTTACAACAGAGTAGAGCAAGTAGTTTCAGAGATGTTTGATGCATCATCAAGTTCTCAACCTTGAAAATAGAATACTTGGAAACCTGTACGAAACAGAGGATTTCTTGAACGAGAACAAAACCGGGTTCCACTTCAGTCCCACTGGGATTCGCGTTCGTACGGGATTATACGGAGTACTATTTATGTATTTAATGTATCTACTATTTATTAATATATTTTTATACTTCCTATATATTAATATTCAATCCAAGTTTACGCGTATATATATATATATATATATGTATATTGTTGGAGATATCTACCTAGGTAGTATATATAGATCGATATATATGGATACAGTGGCAAGAAGCCTTGGAACAGAAACAGAAAGCATTAAGACGGCACACTGTGGAGAACATGTCAGGGGATGTAGAGTAGGAGTAGGAGGAGCTTGGTGTCCAAATTCGGTGCTTACCGACCCGTCTAAAGTGTGCACGGTTCTTACTGTCAACACGGCACGCTAGGTGAACGGTGGAGGCTGGGACAACTGGTAGAGTTAGGACTAGGATTAGGATAAAATTAGGATTATGATTCAGTTTTGATGTTCTGGTAGTCGTGGGTTATAAAAGAAGAGACAAACCCTTCTCAATTATAGTTGTTTACAGCTCATACTCGGTACTGTATAGTGTATAGTGTACAAGAGTAACAGCTGAAACTGCCCAAATCTGAAACGCCAAAGCATCCACTAATACTTAGTCAGTCTTGGCGCACCACGCCATACAGCAGCGATACCTGCCATTTTCAGATGATCGTCTTATGGGACAAACCTTCCTGTTTGAGTTCTCGATAAAGTGAGGTCATAGAGTCCTTGGAATTTAAATATTACTACTCAATACGGAGTACTTTGATCCTCGGTTCTTCCTGCCACGTGGATTGAAACTGAAACTCCGCCCAGTGCCCGGTTCTGGTATTGTACTCTGTATACATTCCATACATCCTTTCAATCTTCAATTTCATCCAACAATAACAATAACCATGACAATAATAATAATAATAATAATAATGATAATGACAGTTCATTATATATATTTACTTGAAATAGACTCAATATATTCCATAATATTCACGTTCATAATAATCTTACAATATGCCGCCTATGTTCCAGATACATTGCAGTTCACAACCAATACGAACTGAAAGAAACAGTCTTCCCCTGAACCCCCGGTCATTGCGCGCGGCTTACGTTAGTTCGTGTTTCATCTTGTTTTGTTTCGGCTCGCGTCTTATCTCATCACACACGTGATGTGATCAGATTTATTCTTTACGGGATTCTACAGTTACTACAAGTTATAGGTTTACAAATTACAGCAGGTCGTAACCTGCAACTTTAAACTCCACGCCAAATTCCGGACTTATTCCGGCAATTGACTTTAGGCTGTGCCTAGACCAACTGGTATCCTTCAGCTGAATTCTATAAAGTGGCAACCGAGAACTCTCAGGTCACGTGATATATCCACAAACTAAATATAAGCTGGAGCCAGTCTTCTTCAAGATAATAATTGCTGACTCCACTGTCTATCTAGGTATACCTGAACACAGAACCCATGGCTCTGAGTAATTGGGGGACTGGAACCACGGTTTTGTCTGGTCTGAAAGTCAGATCGTTCATTAAAAGGTAGGTAATCCAATTACATATGATATAGATGGTCACATAGCTAGTATAATAGTATAATAGTATAATCTCTTCCAATGTCCACGGGTAATTTTCTACAGAATACCTCTACTATATTTACTTAAGTACCCATGTATCTAGGTACTTAATTTAGATGGTAAGCACCTAACTATGGCAGGTACCATGTACCCGCTACCCAGGTAGGTCAAGGGCCCCCCGGGAGGTGTAGACCACTGCATGTTCTTACTCTACTGGTCACAACGTGCTGGTTCTGCACCCCGTCGTGATCTAAATCAGCCACTTTGATACATCTAATTCAAATACTCCGTAAACTGAACTGATCAGAAAAATATTTGTATTTGACTCGTGCAAAATCTCTTGCATGCTTGATCCATGCAGATTCCCTTCCGATTCCCCCGCCAGGAACCCAGCTTCCCAGCTTCCCAGCTTACCATCCCAATTCACTGGTAACCTTTGGAAACTGCAACAGCGTAAAGTGTTTGAGATCCGATCTCAAAATTGGAGGAACAGGCTCTTAGTCTTCTCCGATGGAAAGCCCAGAATCCCACAGGTCCAAGCCCTGCTCTAGCCCCACAACAACCACTTGTGAAACGCCTGCTCCTGACAACCCAAGCCGCTCCCTATTGCTGTCCCGTCAATCTGCAAGCTTTTCTCCTCCCAGTCTCCAGAAGATATCACTCAACAATCCTAGACCTATCGGCGCGATTCCGCCTCAGTTGGGCAATGCCGAGGAGCAACTTCACCTTCCAGAACCCCACACTATTCGCCCTGATGTGAATAGCACCATGCCATCAGGTATGGCTTATTCCGAAACAAGAACCCTGCTGGACGATCAGAGTCGCGCGCTAGGTGCCCTTCGTATCGGGACCGACTCCAGTATCTCCGACATGGAGTCGCGACCGAAAAACGACGATGTTTTCTTGAATATTGCAAGGTCGGATACCAGTAGACGGAGAGACTCACTGGCTGGACGATCGGAATTTAGACGGGTGAGTTTTTTCCAGCATTCTTTTCTCCTACTTCCTGGAAAGACGGGCCCATGGTCCATCTGCGGGTGCCAATTGTTTCCCTCCTGAGACCCTGGATCGCTAACGGATGGATTATCAGTCGCGCCTCGGATATACTCAGAGTCTACGGTCTCCGACCGCCCGCTTCGACTCAGAACAACCTCCTTCTACCCCGGATCAGCGCTTTAGCAATGGCGATAGCCCCTTGCTTTTACAGGAACCCCACAGCAGTCCCAAAAACCCCCATTCTTCGGCCATCTCGGCTCATCCCCTCGATGAACCCGCTCGCCATCGCTACTCCAGCTACAACTCTGGCTCTCGCTCAACCGTCGGTGCACCTCGGAGCCGATTCAGCCGTACAAGCCCCGACAGTTCCCCGCGTGCACCCGAAGTCAATATCGAACGGCGAGTCTCGCTACATGAAGCCCGTCTACGTCATTCTAATCTCTCCTCTCTACGCGGTAATCGACAGCCATCGGAATCGGATACGACAGAGCGTGCCGATGAAGAAACCGACAAAACGCGAGCTGAAGAGTCAGAGTCTACCCTTTCAACAAATGCGCCCTCTACAGTCTGGGATGAACTGGACGACTTGAAATCGCGAATTCGCAAGCTGGAATTGACTGGGAAATTACCCCCGTCATCACACGCAGCAATTACTGGTTCCAACGACAGGCCCCGTACTGCGGCAACTACAGTGACAGCTCTATCAACATCTCCTAAACACCGTCGTAAAATCAGCTCTTCATTCACCGAGACTGAAAGTGCCCCAAAAAACCAACTGCAGCCGGTCCTTCAATCGGCGCTAGCAAAAGCAAAATCAGTACTGAGTCATGGCGTATACAAGGCGCTGGAGGCGACAGTCACAGACGCACTGACGGTGTCTAATTTATTGGGCGTTAGTGGAGCTCCCTCAGGCGCAGCCTCTATTGTGGATGGATACAGTTCATCCGAGCGTCGGGCACGTCGCAAGGCCGACAGTTTGTGCCGCAGCCTGACTGAGTTTTGCTTGGCCCTGACGGATGATGAGCTACGGAAAAATCAGGCGCAGACCACGCAGCCGAATGTTAGTGATAGTCCATCAATGCCGACAGCCCAGCGAGGTGCTAGTCTCGAACCCGAAGTCCAAATGCGCCAAAGCACTAGCCGCATCACAAATCGCTATCAAGACCGTCGGCAATCGATGATCAACATTAGCTCGGGATCAGGCAATACAGTTGAATCCCCACAAGACCAGTCACCCAGCATATCTCTGCCACCAACTCGTCTCAATCGCTATTCAACATCTCTGCAAGCCCGCAGGTTAGCCGACGAAGAGTCTCCGAATAACCGCCCACTTTCGAGATCAGCGACGATGTCAGAGATTGACTCTCCGAACCCTGGGCAGGTTGTGTCACCAGCACAGCGGTTATCTTACGGCTATAGCCGCTTGGCATCTCGTTCTATCTCAAACAACCAGCAAGAACATGGCCCAGCATCTCGCCGACAAGAACTTGGTCTAAGAATCTCCCCCCAGTCCGCACAATACCAACCATCACCATCTCAAGCACCGACATCACAGCCTCCTCAGACCCCGACCACCCCTTCCCACACAGGCATTCCACTTCGTCGCAGTAGCTACATGACTCCTGGTACTTACACCCCAATGACATCCCGCTCCAACATTCAAGCGGGATCTCGCCGATATGGGTTCTCATCCAGTCTCGCCAGTGGCACACCACGCTCTGGAGCCGAAGAAAGCCCTCGGACACCCCAGTTACAGCAATCACAGACTAGATTGAGCATGCCATCTGGCAAATCTGTATCCAGCTACACTCCCATCTCACAACCACGACCTCGTGCAAATAGTCTTGGAGCGCGAAAATTTGGTCTTCGATACCGCTCCACAGCTCCACCCAGCGAGAGTGTCGTCAACATGGAAGACAGCATTGACTAGCTCTACAGATTAGATGTTTGCATTCCATTGACCCTCGCATGTATCCCCACCAACGACTAAGAATCTGGTTTACGTCTTTTTTTTTGATACTCACGCAGCGACATCGCATCTGATCATGTTACCCCCTCCGCGATTTCGGAAGCCCGGCGTTCTCTTTTCTTACCACATACACGCACGCTTTAATTGCGTATGCATTCTGAATCAAATCTGGAGTCCTTTTTTCATTTTACACCACCCCCCTTCACTAAATACAGGGTTTACCTGAATTTGGTGCTTTGTGACGAATTTCCTGTGTTTGATATGAGAATCTGCCATTCACCCAAACAGGTCATGGACTGTGCCGGACAAACTTGTCCATTTCCTTTTTCTCTTATCCTCTTTTTTTGCCCTTATTTTGATGTCACATCATCTTTCGACAGCGAGAACCCCCTCATCAAGGGGTTTTTCATTCTTCATCGGTCCGTGTACAAAAACATATCAACCCCGGCGTCTTGTGGTTATATCCAACCCTCCTATTGTTTTGCCTCTGTACAAATTTGTGTCTTGCTTCGATGTCATTCCTGGTCGCCTTTTTTTTTTATCTGTTTTCTTGTCTTTTGATCTGTACTCTGAGCGTTGTTACGCATATGGGACGAATTTCTCTAACGAATGAATGAGAGTTTACATTTATAGTTTCACCATCCCAAGAGTAAATTTGGAAGCTATAACTCAAGGCCATAGTTATATACCCGACTTTATTAGACACTACCTAGGTAATACTCCAGAGCTACGATATATGGACTAAGTTGGGATTCAAAGTGTTGCCTACTATATACCTAGATATCCAGATAGGCAATTAAAATTCACGGGGAAAATAGATCGATTCTAGGTAACATGAAAGGTCTCATCAGCTTCTCCGTCCACCTGAGCACTGACACTGACTATAAGATGATCCATCCTGTGAAGACAAATCATGAAAGTGCCTGGAGGATGATCAGGATCCTGGAATTGAATGTTGGAATCAAATCCGTCGAGAACATCTATTCTTAAATCCAAGCTAAAGCTTCTCCACTCTGATTCAGCCCTACCCTCGGTGGGTTCAAGATTATCAGATATCTTGTCTGTTTCTATACCTCGGTATTTATCTATCTACCCCGTACTAAATGTTGAGTTGGAAATACCTAACTTAGTACTACTTACAAGTTTATCATTCTATCGTATAATACTGTGGACTCTAGTTCCAAGGTTGCTGAGTACCTAAGCTGGCACTAGTAAATTTCTTTTACGATTGCCTATTAGCCATATCTACTACCTAGGTGGCATGCTGTCCGTATATTGTCATTCAAGGTTCTCAGGTTGTAAGCAGGAAAGATCCAACCCTTGAAATCTCGCTTAGGTATAGATTGATATTGACTTTCTTTGTCAAATAGCCAGAGGCCGTAGACCTTCAACAAATATGGAATGGATGGATGCTCTGGACATGCTGGAAGTAGCACTGGAGGCAAGTAAGCTTTCCAATCTATAAGATCGATGTTACCGGACAAGAAACAAAAAGAGAAACATATGTACTTATCCCATCCATGCTTCAACCAGGAGCACTGTGCAGATGGGCAAAGAGGTATGTAAGCACTCTTCCAAAGTTCAAGTTTGATTGAACATCAAAGACAGATAAAAGTATTAAAGCATGAAAACTGCCTGCTTTCATCTCATAGGTAACGTACCATCGAGATGAAACCTTGTAATCTTGCTCCAGGGCTATGCAATGGCACTACCTAGGTCCATAGGTGGTGTGATACCTCTTTTTCCGGGTGAACCGAGCAATGAAGTCAGCAGTCAAAAGTCTCCAGGGCTGGAAGTAATTTACTGCTGACACCTTCAACAATTGTCCTGTTCACTCCATATATAAGCCTGTAAGCATGAAAAGGGGGTCTCAAAGCAACTTTAAGATGGATAGATCGATAAGCCCTAGAGATGAATAACCACAAAGAGATATCATCTTCTGTCTACTGAGACTGCATTATATTAGTCCATCAGGACTCAAAATTGCAGCATACTTACCTAGGTGCCTAGGTACTCAAGATTGATATGTTAGTAATGACAGCTAAGATTGGGTACCTGCATAATATGAGCCCATACAAGCATCAGCAAGCCCTGGAGCTAGGACTCGTGCTTACGTTGATCTTCATAGAATGTGAGAAAATGGGTGGGTTCTGGAACGGTTGAAACGCCGTGGCTTTGAGCCCCTGGGCCTTGCAGATTTAGAATAGACGAATCTGCGAATGAACCGTGGAATAAATGGATGGGGGCTATCTCTGTGATCCAAATTAAGTGGATACTAGTCTCGTTCTGGTTAGCTCCCTTCCAAGGCTTTTAGGGCTGGACGCCGAAACGTTCAAGATAGAGTTTTATTAAATATCTGCGGCTGAGATGGAATATCAAATGGGTGTTACCCAAACACGAAGGAACAAGCATTTCGTTTGGACCTCTAGAGCTTGTTCCAAGATGAACACAATGCTTAATTTATAGGTGCATGCTCAGTAGAGCAGAGCCTGGAGTCAAATTTAAAAGGTATTCGAAAGTCAAAAGCATGTTCTATATGAAGTAGAAACGGCCCCCATCTTCGTATATACATTTTATTTTCGAACTTAGAACTCTCCATGGATATTCAGGTAAGCATTCGAGTCATAATAGTGCGGGGAATAGGATAAAATACGTACTTTATACTCTGTAGATCACATATTCATCACTTTCCATACTCCGTGGAGAGCCCGACTATTCGAGAATGTAAGCTTACTACACCCCGTGCCTCATTCCACAAGTAGAAATCAAGCTTTTGAAAGTGGCTTTCTCACAGTCCTGTCAGATTGAATGAGATAAAGGGTTTTTGGCTCCAATTGGCACGGAGAGCTTGCCTGACGGGAAATTAACCTCTGTCTTGAATTTTACAGGTGGAGTAGTCGTTAGAGGATTAGGACGGGCTGAGTGTGCTTGAGACAGGGATGAAGGCTTCATCCTTCTCAAGTTGGAAAAGTGCACTTGAGGATTTAGAAGGGCCAATCAGTGTACACGAGACACTCAGTACTTAAAGGGAGGAAGTTCCTCTAGATGGAGTGAAGCATATTTTCCACTCCAGTTATCCGTCATACTCATTTTGTAAGCGAGCCATTCGCTATGCTGTTTGGAAACAAATTTCTTTTGCTGCTATGGCTCTCTGTCGAGGTTGCATATGCTTTAGTTCCCCCTCATGGGGCCCTTCCTGTCCCTGCTAGACAAAGGATCCATGCTCGGTCCGTCACTGCTACTACTACTAGTATGTTCACTCCCGCGCTATAAAATATTCAAGAGAAGAGACTGACAGCGATAGACACTGTAGCTGCCACTGCCACAGCCACTCATGCCGGCATCAACCACAAGTCAGGTAAGTCATCATCATCTTGATCATCGTCGTACACACATAGGCTTACATTATGACTAGCCTGCAAGGCACGCAAATCATCATCCAGTGGATTCAAGTCATCGTCCAAGTCGGCAACTAAGACGCACACTGCTCCACAATGCTACAACTCCGCTGATCCAGATTCTGGCTCCGGCGACTGGTGTGTCTGCAGCTACAGCAGCGATTACATCTCATTCACACCTAAAGCAAGCCAAACTTGCCCGGAGACTATTCCTGCGAGTATCTTGAGCTCCCTCTCGGCAACATCCACCTCAGCCACGGGCCCTATAACAGTCACTGCCAAACCGACAGGTTACTACCCATATACAAAGTGGGACCTCAATGGCGCCGTAACTGCTTGTGAAGGATCATCCGTCGGTGAAGTGGCAGGCTACTCTGTCACATACTGCTCTGGTAGCACTAGCATGGTGAGCACTGCGATTGCTTACTCGACCCATATCAACGTCAGCCCGAACAACATTATCAACTATGGAAACTGGTCCGACTTCGAGTCCTCGGACTGGGATAAAGACACCGACGCATCCAGAACCAGTAAACTCTTCAGCGCCTTCTCGACTGCTCTGTCCACTCTCTGCCACGACTCGGCCTCAAGCACAGTCCTAAGCGTTACTGCCACCTCCTTCGACTTCGCTGCAGAAACGATGTCCCTCATCCCCACAACTACAACCATGTACATGTGCGCCGACGCCACCAAAACAGCCGAAAAAGTGCGGTTCATCGAGGGTGACCAATCCGACAATGCAGATCTCACAGTCACAGTTCCCTTCTCCCACTACGACATGGCTGACCTGGACAAATGGATCAACCTGACATCATTCGCTCTAGTCGGCAACGCCATGCAAACCGGGAACACATTCCTTGCCAAGTATATGATCTTTGAAGAACACGGCTCGATTCAGAATAAGATTGTCGAGCACAAGGGTCCTTCCGGTATTGATCTAAGCTACTTTTCGAGTCTCGACACCAATATGGTTCTGCAACAGTTCCAGGTGCAGGTCGGCTTTAAGCTTGAAGAATCTGAATTCGATTGCGCACTTATGCAGATTGCTGAAGCTTTCACAATAGCTGTTGATCTCTTTTTCCCTGAGCTTAGTGCAGATCTTATTCCAGAGGAGTCAACTCTGGAAACACTTTGTGATTTAGCGTCGGGATGAGCAGGTTTGCTCGCTTGGGCAGGTACTACTTGGATACTGTATCTTTATAGTCTTGTTTTCGTAATAGTTATATACCATGCGTTTCCAAATCCAAGGCCTCTTGCCAATCGTTCTTTCTACCTACGTACTTGATATTTCCAATTTCACTTACCCAGATGTTCATTTCTTAATGCATGTCAAAATCAAAACGTGGATGATTAGCTTCAGGCAATAGATGTACGGAGTACTCATCTGGGATCCTAAATCTAGAACCTTCCAAGGTCAGAATTGATGTCTTTTTCTAGGAGAAATATAAACAAGAGCTGGCATTCTGCCTCCCCCGAGCTACTTAGATAACTTTGGAAATGCCTGCCGTACTACACGAGAGATCCGTAGTAGCAGGGGGTTGTCAAAACCTTGGAATAGTATTCTGAAGTCAAAGGTGTCTTGAATCCTCTTGAGCAGGAACAAAAGTTCTAAGGAAGTCCTTATACACCTAAATTGAACTAACTCCTACATCGGGCAAGATCTACAAATATGTCCATGACCATCATCATACCTAGGTAGGCGCAGTAGATAGTGGAATAATTTGTTTGTGATTGAACGAACATTGAGTATGCAGGACATGGTCCGGTCTCACATTCAGGAGCCGTAAAATATATCCCAATAGGAACAACAGGGTAGAGATCAAATGGAGAGAGGTTCAAGGAAGAGAATTGATAGAACAGAGAAAGAGGGAAAACGGCGTTTTTTTCGGGGTTTCAGGAGATATCGGGTTGAAGTAATGTCAATGACGAGATGGAGATGACTATTATAGCGTGGGAAAGAAATGAAGCGAGGATCAGAGAGAAGGGATGACAAAATTTCATGGACCCTTTGATGTGTGATGAACGGGGGTGTTTTTGTTACGGGGTTGAAAAGGGAGGTAGAGACAGAGAAGAGTTGCAAACCATAGATATGGAGATATGCGGAGGAATCAGTTATGGCGTATTAAGTCGCAATTCATCAGCTCAGAGCAGGGTGGTCAGATGAACCACACGCCAGCTACATCGCATCAAGCTTTTGCCTCGGGTTGGTAGGAAGCGAAGTACGATGGAGGAAAAAAACCAGGGAATCAGAAGAAATAAGACATGGGAGGAGAACAAAAAAAAAGCGCTTGCACATGACCGCCGCTGATCATGACCGACAGTCTCTTGAAGTCGTAAGTTCAAAGAAGCGTGAAAGAACTCCCTGGCAGGATCCATAGAAGGAATCTTTTTTTACTCGTCGTTGGATACTCCACGACGAGTCTTCTCAGCCTCGAGGTTCTCGTAGAGAAGATACAAGGCCTTCTCGTTGGATTGAGAGCTGCCCATGATCGTGAACATGCGCTCGCCAGATTCATCATGAGGAACCTTGGCGATCGAGATACGGGCTCCAGAGCTCCGACGGATCTCAGTGATCTTCACTCCACCGCGGCCAATAATGCAACCGACCATGTCTGCGGGAATGCTGATATTCTGAGTCAGAATTTCTTCGCCATCCTCAGTGACGAGAGGGTATCCGCGGCTGCCGGCGTCCGAGTTGGAACGACGGTTGTAACCACCGTTGTCGCTAAAGTCATTGCCGTTTCCAGTACGGTTATACTGGCGGCTAGGGTAGCCATTGCTGCCTCCAACCGAGTTGTTGTTGGTGGTAGTGGCTGGTGGGGAGCCAACGGACGAGCGAACGGCGGGGTTGTAGAGCACAGTACCTTGACCACGCAGGTAGTCATCGATGAGGCACTTTCCAATCTCCCATGCGGCCTTTTCAATACCCTCTGGGGTACCCTGAACTTCGACAATTCGCTCTGTGGATTGAGGGAGCATTTCCTTCTGGGCGACCATGCGCACGCCGGATGCATCCTGGATATGCTTGATCTTCAAGCCTTGGCGCCCGATGATGGTACCCATCTGGTTGTGGGAGATCAAAAGTCGGACAGCTGTATTTGAAGTTCGAGTTAGTATTAAAGATTGGAAAAAAAATGACTGGAGCATTGCCCATTTCGGAAAAGCTTTCAGTAGTCTAATGTGGTGAGAGAGGGTCAGATTCCTTACGGTGGGTTCCATTGTTAGAGGCAACACCTCCCATGCCCATCTGCGGGGCACCCTCGAGCAGACCCTTGGCCACGATCGCGTAGGCCCGAGCTGTGCCTGAGAGAGGACCGGTGACGGTCAAGACGCGGTCATGAACACCAGGAACGACCTTGCTCACACCGGCCTTGACACCAGTTTCTTCGCGCAAATCAGCGACATTCTTGCCGGCCTTTCCAATGATGACACCAGCTTCTTTGGAGGAGACGATAGCACGCAGGGTCAACTGGGACTGCGCATACTCCTCTTCGGTCTTGGGAGTAATATCCATCTCATCCTGGTCAGCATCGTTGTTGTAGGGGGCGTCGGGAAGGGTCTCGTCAACGACGGTGGTTTGGTGGACTTCGGAGCTATCCATTTTGTTTATGGCGTACGCAACGAAAATGTGGGTGGATAACGTAGGATTGGATTGAAGGGCTCTGCGGAGCTCTCACGGTCGCAGTGATGCGAAAGAGAGAAGTTTTACTATTTTTGGGGTTAAACAATGTTGAAATCATTACTGCGCATGTCGCGATGTCATTTGCGCAGACTGTGTGAACAGTCGCATGGGAAACAACTCAACAAGACGAGGTGGGTGTTAGTAATTTAACTTACGGAAGCGGTGCAAGATTGTGGAGAAACCAAAGGTCAAAGCGAAAGGGAAGGCGGAGGGAAGATGGCAGGAAGATAAGAGGGAAGAAGAGTAAGGAAAAAGGAGGGGGGATAGGTAGGGGGAAAGAGATGGAGGGGATGTCTTGTGAAAGAAGACTTGGCTTTGCAAGGTAAGCGGAGGTGATACACCCGTTGCCAGATATTTCAGGTTTCAATTTTGATTTCAATTTTGATTTCCCCACTTCCGTTTTAGAATGGACTCAAAAAGAGCAACTTGTCTGTTTCCTTGCAGACAATGAATCTGGATAAAATATGATCAGTTTATTGTTATAAATCTTACTATTCATCTATGAAAGCTGAGATGATATGTTGCAGCTAAAAATCTCACTACAAAGCACTCTGTTAACGTCAAACCAGCTTCGACAGAACAGCTCCACATTACTGGTCAGGCAAAAAGATGACCTTTTGAACTTTCATCGCATTGAATAGCTCATATGCCTCAACAGCTTTTGAAAGAGGCATGAAATTCTCAGTCATAAATCTAGCATCAAGTCAGCAATGGCTTCGTAATCTTAAGACAGCACCTACCCAAGCTTATGCTGGTTCTTTTTGAGAACCTCCAGTGCCCGCGGAGTAACTGAACGAACAGGACATCTGCCCATATAAACACTCAAATTCTTATTATAAGCGTCACATCCATCCCAAGGAATCTATCAGCAAAGATAGAGTCAGTAATGACTTCCACTCTATTCTGTCGCAAATACATACCTCAGCATTGTGAACTCCCACACTGCTAATGGTTCCAAAAGGCCGTAGCAGGTCATAAGCAGTACGCAATGCAGGACTCAGTCCAACCACCTCAATGACAGCATCAGCACCTCGACCCTCAGTCAGTTCTAGCACCCGCTTATCAAGTCCCTCCCGATCAGTCATGAAGTTCCAAGGCTCAGCACCAAGTGACTTGGCCAACTCCAACCTCGAAGGAACAGAGTCCACAGCAATTAGATGCTTGGGCTTGTACTCGAGTGCATTGATCAAAGCACAGAGGCCGACAGGACCACAGCCGATCAAGACCACAGTTTGCCCGGCAATCTGTTCTGGGGTGGAGTTTTTAAATGCGTTGCTAGCAGCAAAGTATCCAGTCGGGAAGATATCGCCCATCAGCACTAGATACTTCTCATCGACACCCTCGGGAGCCTTCATGACTGTGCCCTCTGCGTCCGGAACACGGACCTGGACTTTAATTAGCTTCATGCTGTCCTGACAGGTCTGTAATCTAAAGTTGACATACATATTGAGCTTGACCGCCATTTAGGGCCTCACATCCAAAGAGGGTATTCTTCTCGCAGCGTGAGGACCATCCATTCTTGCAGTAAAAGCAGTGACCACTAGGTTGGGTTTATGAGAAATGCCTTCAGCTGAGAAATCAATTCGCAATAGGTACATACCAAGATGTAGTAAAAGCACTAACTACACGATCTCCTTTCTCGAGCTTCTTCACAGCGCTGCCGGTCTCGACAATTTCCCCCATGAATTCATGGCCCATGATGAATCCTGGGGACGCAGGCTCAACACCGCGAAATGTGTGTAGGTCACTAGCTTATGTTAGTCAATTGGTATCTAGTAGCCTCCAGGGCTCCAGGGCTCCAGGCCTCGTAAGATTACCTGCCACATAGCGCGGTATATGCCACCTTGATGACAATGTCATCTGGCTGCTGCACAGTAGGTATAGGTACCTGCTCCACCGCTACCTTGTACGGCTCGTGAAACACCACAGCCTGCATTGTGGTGGCCATTTCTATTTCCTTCGTAACTCGTGGACTCTCGGGGTCGACTGCAGAATACAGGCGCTATAAAAGTTAATAAGAGAAAAATAAACCAGTCAGCCCGAAACGCCTGTCAAAAAGCGAAGTGATAAATTTGCGGGGCTTGCGATTTCCAAGGTTTCTGTGCGGGCTTTGGTGGGTCTAACAGTCTATCGATAGATCAAGTCTTCAGACTCCAATACTTTCTCTATTTCATGTACAAGAATCCAAATTAGGATGATAAGAAGAGTCCAGAATAAGTAAAATTGATTTCAAGGAACTAGAGTATCGTGCCGATGCATAAAATCAAACCCCAATTGCGCAGAGAGCCTGACCTGACCGACTTTAAGTCTTGGTAGAAAAAAAAATCAGCAAGTTGTAACGCCTGAGGAACTCCGAAGCTGAGAAATACAGAGATAAAAAACAATAAAAGAGATAAAAGGCTGGTTGGTTGCTGGCACCCCAGGAGGTAGAAAATACTGTTCTGCCACCAATGTTAATCTAAACAAAATAAAGCATCAAGCAGGTTCAGTCAGATGAAGGGAATCGACCGCAGTCAAGTCGATATTGAACTTGAAGGCAAGTTCACTCATCATGCGACGACGCAGATGATCTCCTCCTCGAGAATGAACTTTCCCTCCTTGTATTTCTCGTTGGGCTCGTAGGCTTTCTCGTACTTCCAGCCAACGGTGGTCTGACACTGGCAGCAGTGGATGTCGCGAACAAGGTGACGACCGGTTGTCATATGGCGCTCGACAGCGTCAGACTCAGAGATGTTAACGACGGAGTTAAAGAGGTAGGCTTTACCGTGTTGGCCGCGGAAACTCTATAGTGGGGTAAAATATTGCGTCAGCGATGAAGGAAACGGCTAGGGGTAAGATTATTTACCCACTCACCCGACTAATGATATCGTCGTAGTCAGCAAGATGAGTCTTGCATTTCTTGCAACCGAAGACTCGGTTGGCCGAGAGGTAAGTGTTGTAACGCAGACCCATGATGGCTGATGGGGTTGGGATTCTGGGGTAGTGGGGGAGGTGGAAGAGGGAAGTTTAGATTTTTGTGAGATGAGTGGGTTTTAAAACAGCGGTGGCTTCACGGAGTAACTGGGCAGAAGTCACGTTTTGAGGCTGGTCATTCAGTAGCTTGTATTTAGGTAACTGCCTGTTTGCCTGGAAATAGCCTTGCTTTGAATATGACACGCAGTCGTATTCTGCCCCCTCTCTTCGTACTTTATTGTTGATATTGTTTACTTTTGACCATATCCAGAGTGGTCGATTTCAAAGTAACCCTGGTAAGAGCAAGAACCGAGGTTGTGATGGTGAGAGATGGGATAAGGGTTCTCCGCAGATGGCTAGATAGCCAGATAGCACGATAGCACGATAGCACGATAACGCGATAAAGGAATTGGAAGAGTTCGGGTTTTGGGCTTATACTCGAGCCTACAGCCCTTAAAACCTTTTAACGAAGATTGGAGAAGATGAAAGTGGAGATGGGCAACTAAGTGAGTTAACTATGAGGCGCAGTGCGGGGTACCGGGTCGGAAGGGATCAACAGGAGTGGTGTTTAACTACGTACAATCTACACTAATGCACGACTTGGATCATAGCATAGAAATGGCATGATCCACGATCTATGAAGGCCAATCTCAACAACATAAAAAGCGAAAAAGGCACAGGGAAAAAGTATAAAGCAAAAATTAAATATTAGCAAGGAGAGGCACCAAACGGACAAATGGAAACAGTAATAAATAATAATAGGGAAAGTCATGCAACGTCCTGGCAAATCCACATCAGTTCTTGGTTAATATCGCCAGGTCCGGCAACACGGTCCATCACCACACTGAGCAGGATGGTGAAGGAGCCTCAGACAAGCCAACCTGAATCACCTCAGTCGTTTCATCCCACTGAGAAAGGTTGCCAATATTAGGGGGGTTATCTCTTCGGAGCTTGGCGAGGACGTATTTTGATGGTTGGAGTACGAAGAACCACCGGTTTTTGTTGGCACTCTGGGCGTCTGTGTTGGAAGTCCATGAGCGACTTACCTGTAGTGTATCAACGTTCATGTATGATCATTTTCTTCGTTGTGAGGTACCCTTTCTTGAGGAACACGAATGGATTGATACAACTCAGCACTCTGGAATGACGAAGGGTAAGTAGTCAGACTCAGGGTTTAAACCCCTATCTCTCCTAGCCAACGACAGGTACAGACAGGAAATCAGGAGTGGCCCAGCTTTGTCACAGAGACTGGTAACACGCGGTCCTTCGGAAAAGCCTCGAGAGAACTAGGATTACAGGTTCTGGGAAAGTCTTGTGATATGCGCGTCGTTCTGTAATTTGCATGACGAACAGCGAGACACAATTTGAGACATGGCAACTTGTGTCGCACGATGCCCCTGCACTCATGCATCTTGATATTGAAGGCCTTAGCATGGATCCTCCTCCCCTTACCAGCAACCGACAATAAGTCAACACGCAGCACCTGCTAGACATCTCGAACATCCCTGGCGAGGTTTGAAGTTGGTGAAACCCCGGATGACATAGTCTGAGACTCTGAGACCTGTCATGGTAGCGGCCTGGAGACTGTCATGGAAGGGTCATATTATCGGAACTTCCGAAGAGTGTCCAGATGAAACTTTCCATAATAGTCATCATGAATATGATTATATGGTAATATTTGATGGTAATGTCTTTGTTCAATCAAGTATGATGTAGGAGCATCCATGGCACATAGTACATTGGATAAAATGACTAACGAAAGTGAGCAATACTTCGTAGATACGGGGACTTTTAAGTAAGTGCAGAGGATGAATGTTCATTTAGGAATGCAGTTATGAGCCAGCATGCATCGGGTAAGGCGATCAAACCATAAAAAAAAAAAAAAAAAGGTGCCACAGGTATTAAAAATTTAATGAGTGTGATAAGCTGCGGACTATGTACGGACAGTTTCGACATTTCCTCACTCGTAGTCCTTCACATACCGACCAGGCAGCTCGACATCCCACATGGGCCGCTCGACTACTGCAACTTCCAGGCCATCGTTTGTCTCGTTGATAAGGGGAACGATCCCAAGAATATCACGGTATTTGTAAGTGGACCACCATCTCCGTGCGGGCTTGGATTTGGCCAATTGATTCTTCGGGGTACCCGTCTGCTTCTCTTCGGGAGTTGGTTCTCCTCGTCGAATACGAGCTAGGGCGATCTCATTTGCGGCCGCAAATGCCTCGTCGTACTCGTAAGCTTCGTCATCCTCGCCTGGAACGTGCGGACGTTCTTGCTTAAGCGAGATCCACTCTCCTTGCGACGCATCGGCTCCATCAATCTTGCGGACCTTGCTTCCAAGGTGGATGTCCATCTTTGACCGAGGAACACGATCACCAGCACCGGTGTTCGGCTTCTTGTGGTCGTTATCTTCGTCATCGTGGGCTTCACGCTTGCGTTTTGCTGCCTTTCCAGATTTGGAATCTTCCGGCGGTGGGAAGTTTTGCTTGAGATCAAACATCCACAACCAAGAAGTTCCATACAGCCAGAGGCGTTCGCGGCCCTCAAAGGTGTCCCACAAGCAGCCCATGGCACGGTCTTTCACACTGAGGAAATCAGCAGGGAGGAACGCCTTGGGGTTGTGCTTGGTCCACTCCGACAGCTTCCCACTGCGAACATCAATCTCAACAAGATTATGTTCGCTAGTGAGAATCATAAGTCGGCCTTCTCCAGTTGAAGAGTCGCCATTAGTCAATAACTTAGAGGATCCTTGAGGCCGGAAAGACATCAGGATGATTCCAGACTGTAATTGAGGTACCGAAGATTCAGTGACAGCTAGATTCCATCGCTCGCCCTCAATCGCGACGTCCTCATCATCGCTGTCGGATTCGTCATCAGATCCAGATACTTGATCCTTCAACTTGGTGTGGCCGTTTTGAATAGATGCAGTGTCTGTGCGAAGAGTCCAGGTATCCACGGAACCAGACAGATCACCAGTGGCCAGAATTTTGCTATCTTCGGAGAAGACCACAGAACGGATTGTCCGCTGGTAGCCGCCCAAAGTACCGTGAACGTGTGATTCGTGGCGCTCACGCCGTGTGGTACGAGTCAGTTTGGCTAGGTGCGGTAATACCTGAGGCTTGTCGGTCTCTGAGTCAATTCTTGCTACGTAGACATCACTGTTGGGTCGAATGATGCAGAGCCACCTGCCATCGGGAGAGATAGCCACAAGGCGTGCACCTTCACTTGATAGTGCCTTGGGGATATCGATCTTCTGGACCCGCAGAGCACCCTTCTCATCACCCTTTCGTCGACGAACGGTAAACATCTTGATATCAGATACTGTCGCAACGACAAGGATCTTGCCATCCGAAGATAGCATAGCTGAGGTGATATTTTCTTCACCCTGAACCAGGACCTTAGCAACGAGTCTGTGTCTCTGGCCGTCGATATTATCTTGCGTAGAAGTCGGGCCAGGAGCCACCCGCCATATACTAACCTCTCTATCCCAGAAACTCATGACCAATCGAGACGCAGATGATGAGGTCATTTGGGGAGTTTGCGGTAGACTAGACAATTTTCGGTGATGTTCTTTTCCGAACTCGCGCAGAGGGAGGACGACAGGGGTGGCATCAGGGCCTGCGAATAATCAGTTAGAATATATAATCCTAGGATTTGACAGGGGGTCA
Source organism: Penicillium taxi (assembly GCF_028828555.1). Classification (NCBI taxonomy): domain Eukaryota; kingdom Fungi; phylum Ascomycota; class Eurotiomycetes; order Eurotiales; family Aspergillaceae; genus Penicillium; species Penicillium taxi. The sequence continues at coordinate 3,057,645 of NW_026643207.1, read as the reverse complement.
AACATACCTCCAGAAACAACAAAACTGATGTCCCTGGTCTCGTAGACAGCCAATGTCTTCACGTCATGAGAGTGATATCGTCGGTGCATGAGCTCAGCCCAGCGAGCTTTCTTTTGACCTTTCTCTCCTCCCTTCTTGCGATAGACAACAGTTCTTTGATCTGCTCCTCCACTGATCACAGTTTCTCCATCCGCACTCACGGCCACATCAAGCACATCTGCTAGATGACCGTGTATCCGTTGGGTGAGGGAATAGTTCTTGGCATCCCAAAATTTGATTTCACCTGCTGAGTCTCCAGACACGATAGTTCCGTCCGGCAGACATTTGACTGACCAAACAAGCAACTCCTTCGGACCACCAGAAACCCCCTTTCCAAGTGAGATAGTCCTCAACATTTTGCCATTTCGAATGTCGAATAGACGGATAGAGCTGTCAGCGTAACCGGCGACAATGGTGTTACGGTTCTGGAAGGTGACACTGAGAACCCGGGCTCTCTTCGTAGAAGGGCGCATCAGGCGGACGAATTTCAAATCATCATCTGCAGTAGACAATATCACGATTGAACCGTCGGCACAACCAGCTGCGAGGTGCTGGGACGTATCCTCGCCCTCGGCGGCAGGCAAGAGTTTTCCGTCCTTGCCATTCTTGGTAGATACCCAGCGTGGCTGAGCAGCTAGACACCAAATCTCTCCATAGTTTCCGCTAGAGTGTCGCAGCGGACGTCCCTGTGCGACATCCCACTCTGTTACAACGGTGGAGTAGCCAATACTGAACAGTCGCAGCTTACCAGCCACCTTGAGGGAGCTGTTAGGGTCATCCTCACACGGATCAATGGTCCAAGTCAGCCCTTCAATGCTTCTATCCTTTCCACCGCGCAATACAGACTCCTGGAACCATGCGCCGCGCAGGGGATTCCATATTTCGATATCGCCATTCGCTCGACCGATCGCTAGGCGGAGGTTAGGCACACCTCGGCCGGAAATACTCGCAGAGGCTGGGTGTGAAAAAGCGAGGGCATTAATCGCCTGAGGATTATAGGACACAAATCGACATCTGTGAATATCCATGACTAGGATGTTGGGCTTTTGAAGCCAAAGCGCTTTTGATCGAGTTCAACGAATGGATGCAAAGAAAATTTTAATTCGGAGGATTGAGGCGCGGGGCATCAATTCAAGACTAATTCAGCTGGGGCTTTCAAAATAAGCCCTTATACTCTCATCGTGTCAGCACAAGCGTGGGAATAACGTGTAGTGTTGAAGCTGTCGTTCGCGCGATTCAACTTTTTTTTCTTTAGATAAATTTTAGCGGGCCGGAATATCTTGGCGGACTAGGTCACGTGTATATAAGTTCGGTGTTGATACCATATTAGTAAGGCAGAACTTTTAGTGAACAACTTGAAAGATATGTCGCTCTTCGAAATCATTCTGATTTATGTCCTTCTTTGGGCAAATTGGCCTACAGTGTTCTTTCCGAAAAAGTAGGGCAGCAGAATATGGTACCGTAGAAAGCTTTTGATACGAAGATGAACAAGACGAAACAGTGTTCAGCACGCTTGTTCGAATAGTTGATATTGCAGGCTCTGTCTGGAGATATCCTTCTCTTGCCTAAAGATTTGCCCGAGGGTCTTATCTGTCAAATTGCAAATCCAGCTTCCAAACCACAAAAATGATTTAGAAGATCTTACAAATATTCTGTCTGAGATAAGGAATAGATCCTTCGCGTTATTTTACGAAAATAAGAAGATGCCTGGGTGAAGTCAAAAATATCCGAGGCAGTTGTTCCACACTAGGCGCACCTCTATCATCACGCATTATCAAGCTGCTTGGCAAATCTCCTGCCAATGAGCTTCTTTTCGAAAATCTCAATGGGCGGTATTCTGTCCTTGATGGCTTTTGCTCAATAGCCATCTACAATCAATGGATTTACATATGATTACCGCGTTGAAGATAGGGAATTGTGTATTACGATATTCAAGTGGAAAAGTCCTTTGTACTCAACAGACGGTCAGACCCGAGATAGTGCTCGAAGATACGCTGGATTCTAACTATACTGAAACCCGATGTTTATGATATTGGCGTTGTAATCATATGTATCATCTACACAAATTCCAATGACCTCAGAAATTGAATGGCCTGTTCCACTCGTTGAACGGATTGTTGAGGAGTACACACGTATAAGACCCACAAAGTGACCTAAACTGAATGAACTAGAGGCCTTGGAGGATAGCTCAGAACCACAATTCAAAAAACACAGATTAAAACCTTGAAACCTTGAAACCATGCACCCAAACTAATATTGGAAAAGTGGTGAGAAACTAATTGAAATGTTGGACCGAGATTACAGAAGCACTTTCAAAATTGGCCATAGTACTAGCTACGTTTTGTGACGGTATCAAAGAACTTCTGCATTTTCATTTCCAAAAAAAGACAATACTCGCGCAATATGACGGAACGGTAGGTCCTGGGTTTCTCCTAGCGCTCGCAAGTAGTCGCAGAAGCAGGATTTCAAATCAATCAATCGGTACGGGGTAATGAGCGGTCAGTATTCGTATCAGTTCCATATAGCCAGCGGCTGCTGACTAGAGAACACTGCAACAGTTCATGCTGCGGTACATATTAAGGGGAAAGAGTGGGTAAGGCCAGTGGCACGTTGGGTACCCAACACATCTTGGCGAATGGCAGAGAGATTCCTCTGCCTTGAAGGCTCCAAGGCTAAAGCCTGACAAGGCTATTGTGGTTGAGAAAGGCGTCCTGAAAGTAAGGAAATGTCGCCAAAAACCAGGGCTCAGCTGAATAAAATGATGGGGACCCTTGCTCAGCCAATCCGGGCTGTCTGCGACCGGGTTGAAGATTGCAGATGAGGATTGCTTCTAGTGCTAGTTACATTATGGTGCAGTAACTAGTTGGTTCTCCTTGGTTGTTAGGCGTGCCACGTCAGAAGTGTAGCCACCTTTGACCATGAGTCTTAACATGAGAGGCCGCGGTCAGGAGTTCACGATGCATTTCATATGTATCAGACGACACCCACTAAGACCCATCTGGTAGGATATGTTGTGCATGTTATTCATCTCTGATTGTTTTTGAAGATCAGTAGCCAACGAAAAAAGGTGGCTGAGAGCTGACTAGGATGAATGATTGGACTGTTCTACGGCAAACCTGCAGGAGGGGAAGGACAACAGACCCCTGTGTCCACACAAGCTATCTTTTCCCCGATTCCACTTATGATTTGACTCTTTGGAAAATCCATCTCACATGGACTATAAAATAGTTCCAAGTTGTGATTCAGCTGGCATTGATAAGCTGAACTGAGGGGTAGATCGGGGCTATCGAGGGTTGGCTCTTTGTTCTCCCAGCCCCCTAATTCATTTCCAAGGTTTAGTACGTGCTTGGGCCGAAGTCGACAGCTCACTGGATTTTGGTGTAAGGATTAGTCCCTAATTTGCACTTCCCATGTGCCGGCAATATGGAATATACGGATATACCACTACGTACAGATCGAACTCAATTCAAGATTTCCCTCGTATGTTACGATCTAAGTTACACTGCTTTGATCCACTTGACAGATTCTAGATCTGGCCCCCAACCTCCATTTCAAATGAGCCTTGGAAACAGCTTTATGGTTCAAACGAAACAGCCTCGGAGACCTGAAGCAGATACCTGGATAGATTTCCAAGATTGATATCATTTGTCAATGGTATCTACCTAGGTATCTACATATGTATATATATATATATAGATAATATTGGGCGTTTTAGTGCCTTAATTGCGTACGAAGATCAGGTTTGACTGGACTAGAACCTTCCAAGGCCCACTAGGATGCAGCGAGGATCCGTGCTGTGTGTCGATTATTCCGACATGTTACGTCTAATGAAATGAGTGGCTATCACAGTCAATCGTATGAATCGGAAACGGGAAGAGTAGCCCTAGGCAGATCGACATTAATATAAACACGAGTCAATCCGACGTGATCACCAAATCAGCACGCGTAGAAGTCTTTGCCTAGTTTTTACCGGGATATGCGCTATGAAGATATTGGATGAGCCGTCCAAGTATGGATAATGGCCGAGCCGCGAATGCATATCAATTGATGATGTTTGTGAAATTCTGTAGCTAAAGCGCTGTGGATTCAATTCCGAAATACCATGATACCAGGCCTTTCTGCCTTTTCGTTCAATGGCACAGTAAAGTATGGGACGCGACTGATGACGAAGTGAGTAGGCTTCTAAGGTTAATTGAGTTAGTTATGGGGCAGATGTATTATTACCCGTACCTCCATTACTACGTAAACCTGCAGGGGTCCCCAAGTCTGTAAGGCTGTAGTACTACAACATTATGTACTGAACTTTCCAGTGGTTCTGTGTCTTGACTCTTTTTACACGTTTAACTCTAAACTCCGTACAGAATACTGAATACTGAATACTGAATACTGAAAACTGAAAACCAATATACCCCATTAGGTAAAGTTGGAGCTCAAGAGTGGATATTTTCATTACGGGTAATCCCCACTTTGTTTTCGTACACTAGCCCTAATTAAGTCTAGTGAAGCACTAATTAGCCTTCCAGCTCCGATTACCTTTTTTACCTTTCTTTAAATCAGATACGTCTTGTCCAAGAACCTGGAACAGGGCCAATGTAATGCCTTTTTTGGTTCATGCATTGTCCTTGACAAATACGAGTAGATCTCGGATTCAAAATAGCAGTCACATTCTATGCTTAGACGAGATTCCCGATGAAAAAGGGGCCTATAACGCGGAGGGAAAAAATCTTCCATAACCACGGTTAGCAGTCATGGTCTCGCCGAAAAGGGTCGGTCATATTGTCACCATCCGATTTCTCTTTGATAATTGAACACTCCTTATTCGTTGAAGGTGCTCCACCCGAAGATTTTGCTGGACCCAGTGAGATTTGACAGCTGCTGGATTTGAAACTCCGTTAAGAATGAAATGTTCCAATCTTGGAAATTTATATTAACCTTGGAAGGATCGCAGATCGTGATTAAGATGTCTATATCTCACAACGTCACACTTAAATCTCCTATAGTTCACATCCCGAGATGGTTTTATCCGATACGACTGAAACATACTATGAACGAATCCTCCGTAAGGTTGACGCGTGTTGTCCACGACCCTGGAACCGCTTTCAACTTAAGGAGCGTTCAAGTTCTCGGAGAGATATTGAAGGTGGAGTTGTGTCCACTATGTTAGGCGCGTAAAAAAAAAAACTTCAACGTTTACACCCCGCAGAGGTGTATTGGTACGTACAAGAAAGAAAAGAAAAAAAATTCGCTGCTAGAAAACCGTGTAACTTTACTTACATTAAGGAAACATGAGGCAGTATCGATATTGATAAAAAAAACCCCATAGATGATGACATAGATCCCGAAGTCTTCTGGGCGATATTTAGGCTGCTTTCATCCTGAACCTTCCAAGGTTGAGTGCGCTTATGGCAATATAAATTGAGCCGTGGACGGGTGCTTTAATATAGATCGGGACCGCTATAAATATCCTTACAACTAGTGCCCGATACCTCTCTATATAGACAATTTTTAGCCAGAATTCCAACAGAAGTCTCAAATTAAAGTCACTCATGCAATATCCGCTTGGTCCGATAACTTGGTTGTCACATCAAAACCATACAAAGTAGTAAGCCGATCAAGGTGGGGCAGAACAGATTTGAATATGTTGTCCCGAGCGTCGGACACGATGAAAAAAAAGGAAACCCTGTTTCTACCATGGTTACAGCGTGTCGGCACGGCCCTGCCGTTATTGGAAGTGGAGTTCTGGCTATGTACGGAAAGACGAGATTTCGATTCATGGTTGCGGTTGAAAGCTACCGATACAAGTTATTTTTGTATTGTTTATGGTATATCCCACGGCAGATTTCTTCTCAGGTTGGAGTATCACCCGGGCGGCAGAAGATAATTTTTATTGATTAACCTCCAAATAATTTAGGCCTAGCCAACTGGTTCCAATCTCCAGCCTTACTTGGTTATACTTCAAACAGTATGCGTACCGCATGGACGGGTCAAAATGCCAAGAGTAAATGCATTGACTTTGGACGCAGACAGTCATTTCACAGAGTCCAAATGTACGTCAAAATGCAGGTACTACGTACTGCATACCTGGATAGCAAACAGACCCTGCATGTGGTGGATCCAACGCAGGAATGCGAGACTATGGTCGAGATGCTCTGTACCGAGCATATGGTTCTCAAATGAGATGACACAGGATATTTTCTCCCTTACTTGGGTGCAGAAATGTGATTTGAGGTGCCGCGGAAACAAACGTGGGAACAGAGTAAACACAGTGGGCACTTTGCAAGAAAGTTGACAAATTGTGGTCCTGACTTGTGCTTCAAGCAAGGGACATGGTCTGCACTTGCGTTTATCTTGTTGGCAGTTGCAGGCTCAGACCATTAGCTGAATCAAGGCTTTGGTCAGAGAGATTGTGGTCAGCATTCTGGCGTGGTGAGGGATTAAGCTCCCCGGCTATATTTGCTTCGAGGTTGACACGAGAATTTTGAGGATTAACGCCCCTGGGCAATTGGCGAACCACATATTATCAGAACCTTGGAAAGTCCAAAGTTCGAATGAATGTCGGAGTATGGCTACCCTAAGCTAGGATAAATTTAGCCATCACTATATCCTGGCCCGGGAGAGAATGCCGTTCCAGACCAGGCGGTAAATACTTAGGTATATGAGATGCACTCTAAAGGCTGTTATACTCCACTGCTCTCGGTAGTCAACCCAAATTGAATATCATTTCCAGCCACGACCAGTATTATCGGACCACCTGTCCAGTCAACTCCTTTTAGCAAAAGGCGGTTTCTAAGTGGAAGAAGCGGGTGGGCGCATCGCATCAGCGAACTAGTTTGCAAGCCATCCGGACGCGCTATGGCTTCCTTCGTCCTCCGTCGACCGGAATGAACATTTCAAGAACAATGCATTGCCAATTAATCCATCCTTGGCCCCCAATTAACCCCTCCCCTTTTTTACGGGATAAAATCTAAGATGTTGATTCAATAAAATGTAAAGGATCAATGACTACTGGTTCACATCAAATTGCGATGAGCTAAGTTGTTTCAAAGTATACTCCGTAACTGGAATTTGCGTCTTGAGGTGGCAGCTGGTAGGACAGAGAACTTGGCGGGAGCTAGCTACGGAGTACTATCGATATTAATGAGCGGTGAATACTCATCGCTCCGGTCTTAATTTAGAGATGACACGGATTTTAAGAAGAGTAGGAAGTGAAAGAGCACGAGGCTATAGGGCTAGAACTAGAACTAGATACAGAAAATGACAAAAGGAAGAGGAAATAGAATAGACAATTCAAATGAATTCAAATATTGTAGAGATTTAGGCTTCAACTGAAACATGGAGTCTAGAAAGAAGCTTCTTGAAACTCTAGGCGAACACTAATATGTATACTAAGACGAAGTGCCTAATGACAGAGGATTAACTTTATTCAAGTCGACTTCATTAGCCCTAGTATGAGGATTGGTTTATGTGACATCAACATTGTGGATGCGAGAACTCGAACATGTTTGCGATATAGTTCTGCCATCTGTATTAGATGTCCCTTGGCCTTTTTTTTCTATTTTATTTTCCCCTGTCTACCACGAGGCAGTCCAGGTAATCAAATGTGAGCCATAGTCTAAGGATGGCCTAGGGGGCAAAAGACCAACGCATAGATCGGCATGCCCAGTCTAGTATAGTATAGTGTCTCCGTAGTCCGTATTGTAGCGCATTTGCAGATCCCACAGAATCAATAAAGTGGGAGATTCGTATTACTAGACAAAGGGAATGGGAAGATTAAACGCGAAACGCGACTTCTAGTGGAGTTCAGAATGATAGAGTTTAACTCTGTGGCTTTAAGAAGAAGGCAAAAGGGCAAGAAAGACCCCGCTTAGGTCGAAACGAAATGTGGGGATGTGGAAAGGAGAGATGATGATGTTATGAAAAGAAAGGAATCGAAACCTTATATAACGACATATTTAGTGGAGAGTAATACTACGTCGATAGTAAGTACTACGCAACAAAGAAAGTAAAATTGGTTCCAGGTAACGCGTTCAGGAGAGAAACGAAGTACAGTATACAATCCATGGAAAGGCCGGGGAACGTGGACCTCTTGATTTCGTGACCGGTTTTTACCATTTTAAGACGGGATCAAATCCGGGATCAAATCCCTGCAGAGGCTGATGCTTTATTGGTGTTAACGGATAAGCTGAAAGGTGGAGAAATGGACAAGGACCAGTCAGATGTTGGAACATATGAGATAACATGTAGTAGGAGTATATCATGATGATATTATGGGAATTAGGGAATTAGGGAATTAGGAATTACGGTGAGGAACGGACTAAAGAATGAAACTTAGCATAATTGATTTCTCTCGAATCCTTGTAATTTTCAGGAGATCGAAATACTTGTGGATTATGCGGAGTCAAAATGACTGGGTCGCGGCTTACGGTCGGCAACGCGATTAAGTGCTTGGATTTGACGTACATAATACTTAAGGGGTTTATCTAAACGGAATACATAGTATAGGTACTTAGGTACTTTAGAGGCCGAGTATCTTCTAAATATGATACCTGGTATATATAGGTACGCAAATAGATACGTAGATAGAATGAAGTATAGTGTAATATAGAAAATACTTAGGGCAGAAGGGATTTATTCCTGATCTTTCTACGTATTGTCCAAGTGGAGTGTATATATCCGTAATACGCAACGTCTTCCAAAGTTCTAGTACACAACGCTACACCTCAGATTTGATTGGCAATTATCTCTCTAGAATATCATATGTATTACTGCAAAACAACTGGTAAAGACTGGAACATTGCTTCAAAACAGTTTCAAACCATTATATCCTTGCAGGGAGGTTGAACAACCCACCCCTTACCCATTATACCTGTATTCCAGTAATACTAGAATACTGGACCAGTTCAGCCTCCACTCGGAAACCACGTAATAACCAATACGTACTTTTTAGTACCGCACAGCTAAGCTAGCCTGGTCTACCTCCGTCTTCTGTCTCAACTCTTCTTCTTCTTCTTTTCTTTCCCACCATCCGCCTGGAGAGAGAAATTTGTATTCCTCCTCCTTGTACTCCCTCTCTCCCCTTTCTCTTCTTCTATACTTCTTCCCTTTATCTCCCCCCCTCCCCTTCCCCTGGCCAATCTGTGGAGTTCACGGAGTCTAGTTGAAATCGTTTCAACCTGCAGACCTCCTGTCGAGTTCGAATCCCCTCCTCGATCTTGAAATTCCTCCTACTTCGACGCTTGTTAGCTCAAACGGCGATCCCTGTTCTTTCGTCCTGTCCTGCGGTGCCCTCCTGATCCCCCGGACCCTCGAAAACCTCCCTGTTCCAGCTCCTGCCGGTTAGACGAGCGACAGTTGTGGGGACTTCATCTCGAAATATCTCTGTATACTTCGAATGATACGAGGACTTTTGTGTTTTCGATTCATAGATTGCAGAATCTTAAAGTTTGAGTAAGTTAGAAAAAAAAATCAATCAGGAAGAATGTGTTGCCCGATTTCGATACTTCCGAGAATTAAGCCGAAAAATTGTTCAATCATGCCACAAATGCGAGAGATATTGTCGACAAATAAGGAGATGGCGTGGACTCAACGCCTTGTTAGCTTTGGCCTGAAAAATTGATCCGAAAAAAAAAAGGAGTCGCGGTTCTCGGGTCAGACTGACGAGTCTCCGTCTGCTGAACACGACATCCCTCTTAGGGCTAAATGTTGGACACGAGAATAATCTTAAGCTTGCTGATGGCTCAACATGTTGCCTCAGGAGTGGGATGTCGACACCAGGGTTATGAATGGCGGGGGTGGTCCTCGAAAAGGGAAATTTTGGCCTCAGGGGGGGATATCATATTCATATGCAAGACTGTGTGGAATGCTTTTCTACAGGGTCCCTGTCCAAATATCCCCGGGGACAACCTCGTTATTCAACTTGAACTGTCATCTCCTCTTTTGGAAGGGTCTAATTAAGGGGCCATGAAAATCTTCTCAACTGGAGTCCAACATACCGAGAGTCGACAATGACACCTGGGCAACACATACCTGATAGTGATAACTACTGATTATATTGTTGAATAAGCTCACTGACCTGCCATTGCCTCATTTTAGGACCGGTTCCATTGACTTTTGGTATTTTTCCACTCTAAAGTGTGGATAATCTCAAAGTCGTTGAACGACCTCATACTTCAGCCTTCTTTTCAATCTTCCGGAGGTTCATCCAGAACACGTTCACTCGTGAAGTGTACGTTCCTTGTCATTTTCATTTCTTTGCTGCACGTTCCTTTTTCCCCTGATGATCTTGACCCCCTTCCTAGGGTGGTCCTGTATCCTGCACTCCACATTCCGCAGTACACTAGCCTAGGGGTGAGGACGTTCACTCGTGCTTCATCTTTTGCACTGGTATCCAACAGAATCTCAATTCAACGGATCATTCCTGCGTTCGTGCCTAGCTTAGATGCCATCTCGGTAAGGGCGCCTTGCTGCCCTCTTCCCAAGGCCGTCGATCTAGGTCGAAGGCTTTTTTTCGAAGTAGCAGTACCCCTCTTTTGGACTTGATATCTAATGTCACTTCCCTCGCTACCATCATTTTTTCCCACCCACACACTGTCATTCTTCCCTCACCTCGTCTTTCATTAATTTTAATATTCTAATTCTTGACGACCGAAGTCAAACGCTAATACGAGAACTCACAACAGCTTTCAATTCGTTGAAGACATCCTCTCGGTTTCCCTCTTCGTCTAAACAGCACTGCGGACTATTGTCTCTGTGCTGGTTCATTCTTTAATCACCTTCCAACACTGTCATTCATTTGAACTACTTAATCCGACTGTCATTCTCTTAATTTCCGTCGTTTCCTGAAAGCTATTAACTCTTTCCGGCTTCATTCTTTTTGGTTATCAGCGAAGCTTGACAAATCGAATCCTTCTTACACAACCCTGCACCCATCATGGACTATATTCGCCCTCGCTCCGGCTACCAGCCATGTGATACTTTCTTCATCGAAGATGACTACCGTCTGCGCGCCGAGAAGCAAGCTAAGGATGAGCACGACAAGCTCGTTGCTCGTGAACGCCAACATGCTATTGCTGCACAGCTGTCCAAGATCACTAGCGGAGAGCTTCGAGATGATATCCTGAGCCACATGCTTGAGATGGATGTATGTTCCCTTCCAGTCCATTAACCATCTTTCACCTTGTTGACACTCTTTTTTTCTAGAGCCAAACGCTTCCCGACGTTGAGTCCATAGATATTCAGACCGAAATTCAATGGTTCATGCGCCCCTATCTGCTTGACTTCCTCATCGAGGCACACACTGCATTCCAGCTCTTGCCATCGACACTGTTCTTGGCTATCAACCTCTTGGATCGTTACTGCTCTAAGCGTGTGGTGTACAAACGTCACTATCAATTGGTGGGCTGTGCGGCTCTCCTCATCGCAGCCAAGTACAACGACAAGAAAGACCGGGTCCCCACTGTCAAGGAGCTTAAATCAATGTGCTGCTCCCTCTATGACGATGACATGTTTATCCAGATGGAGTGGCACGTGCTCCAGACCCTCGGTTGGACTATTGGTCACCCAACCGTCGATGCCTTCTTGCAAATGGCTGTGCTTGACGAGGCCCACGACGCAGAAGTCGAGAATATGGCCCTCTACATCTTGGAGATTGCCCTTTTCCACAGGGACTTCGTCTCCAAGCAGTCGTCGGAGCTCGCTCGTGCCGCACTCGCATTGTCCCGGTGCATTCTGAGTCGGCCCCAACCCCGCCACACGCAATGGGCTTCTCAATACGACTCGATGACTCTCGTCGCTCTCTCCCAGCAACTTCACCAGCCCTCGGCTGTCGTTGCCCGGAAGTACGCCTCAGCTACATACTCGCGAGTTTCTAAGGTTATGGAGAACTTCCTTAATCGCCAGGCGTCGTTAACCAACTACGCCCGTTGCACACCTCCTGTCGAGACCCCCATGGAGTCCAAACCTTACAATGGTGAAATCGGCCTGGCCACTCCTCAGAAGTCTTCGCACTTGACCGCTGTTCCCCACGGTTACCTTACTCCCCCGATCACTCCCGAAAATGTAGCCTTTGCACAGACCCAGATGGCTGCCCACTCCACTGCGGCCGCATGCTCTCCTTCGCCAGCTTCATCTTCAGATATGCAATACATGAACACTGAGGCCTACTCGCAACAGGAGGTAATGTACATGTCACAGCAACAGCACCTGCAGTTCCAATCGCAGGCTCAAATGGTCATTGACCCTGTGTACGCTGGCGCAATCTAAGAAACCATTTAGCCAAAAGGGACGACGTCAGAGCAGCTATTCAAAAGCGTTTGTTTTCGGCGTCTTGTATCTCAATTTTCGGTTCATTTGTTTTATCCTTGCCCAGCATGCATTTGATTTGCAGAAGTCACTTGTTCGACCCCCGGTTCATTACAACCCTAATCTTTGCCTGTACTTCTGCGTCTGAGTGCTAATAATCCCCGACACTTGACCTCTCCATCCTCCATCTTGCTTCGATTTGCCTTTGCATTCGGCTTCAGTCCTTCAAGACCAGAGTCCGAGATCAGCCCCTTCTTTTCTTGTCTAAAAAATTGCATACCCTTCTTTTACCTTTGTCCCAATTTTTCTTTTTCTTTTTTTTTTTCTTTTCTGGGTCATTGTCTGCATTTTCGATATCTTTTCCAACATAGCATTGCACGAGCGAGCCATTCTGATTTGATTTGCATCTTTTTGTCATATCCCCCACGCACTTCATTTCTTTTTGTCGAGAGAAAAAGGAAACGATTCCCTCGACCACTTTACTTCTGCTGCGCGCCTGTTGGCGCTGCGCCTTTCCCAACTTACCACTAGACGATCGTTCGCAGTTCTACTATCTGCCTTGAATCACTACCCCTACCCCTACCCCTACCCCTACCCCAACACCATCCCCATTCCCAACATCCCATCTTATCGAAAAAAAAAATAGTCTTTAATGTGTCTAGCCTTTCGCTTCTGGCCTCGATCACCGAGCTCAGAGAGGAATGAGCTATCTCGCAAGTCTGATGTCTCGATTTTATTTCTTCGAGACAGGTTTTCGTGAGATAGATCACACGGGCCACAAAAAAAGCAGAAAATGAGAGAAAACCTGCAAAAAATATGGCGGTCTCCTGGGGTGAGAGACCTGAGATTGAAAATTTGACAATCCCCCAAACCCAACCCCCAATCTTTCTGTACTTAGTTCGAAAATGTCCTTGATCTCTGGCTAAAAGCTTGAGCAAGGTCGTTAGTTTCTTTTGTGGAATGCCAATTAATGATATCCACTCTTCTACTCAGCTGAGCTTATTCTGTAATTGTAAAATTTTCGTAGTCGGGTGTAGATTCTAGATTTACGTCGTGTTCTATCTATGTATCTAGGGGGATTCCCTGTCCCTCGATGTAGCCCATCAACCACCTGGTCACTTATGGATGATTCTCAACACCGTGGAAACTTGACTCCACGCCCATACTGTCTAAGTGACTACTACACATTAGGTGCTCAAATGTTCTACTGATCATTCATTCCAGCTCCATTCAACGCATGTGAGTATATACTCACGTTCTTATTCAAGTACCTCATAACCTAGGGTATAACCAACGGGACATCGGATAAAATGGATTCATTCAAACCCTCTTGAAACCAAATTTGATACAATCACCACCAGGGCAAACCCAGTAAGTCAAGATTACCTACCTAGATATAAAGTCTCATTCGTGAAATTGATAGCTAACACTGCATGTGTTAGGCAGGGAATATCGTCCCAACAGGCCTTGAATTAGAACATCAAAGTCCAACTGGGCAGCTGTCAACTATCAACATTGAACATTGAACATTGAACATTCCACCCATACAGGAAATCGCTAGCGACCCGCTCGAGACACCGGGCGTCCTACGTACGTAGTGCAACCTAGTCCACTTTCATACTTACGCCCGTTATCTCTCAGAATTCTATCTTCCGAGATCCAATTATCTCGTGACATCTAGAATATGTTCCGATATCTTCCTTCTCTCCCGGTCTCTTCCTTAACATTCCATTCTCAGGCTACAGCACATAGTGTAGATAAGTATGCCAACTCAAGCTTTTGATCTAGCCCTGGAGATATGTTGTGGATCCCTGGAATACCCAAGTGAATCATGTGACCAGTCACAAGCGGCCTAGAGCTATCCGTAAAGAGTAGGATGTAAACACCAGAGGGTTCATCGTTTCATCTAGACAAGCACCTTTACCTTTGATCTATCTACATAGTATCTAATTAATTGAAACCGTATTTTCCTCACTATTTGGAATTTGCAGCGGAAAAAAAAGGGTTACTCCATTTTAACTACTAAGCCACTGAGGTAGACCCAGATCCAGATTCAGTATGGCAAATTATGATTCCCATTTCCACGCTATGCTTTGTGAAGACACCCAATCCACAGAACCTTGAATAAAATACATAAAAATCACGTGAACCCTTGTAGTTGAAGAAAAGGGAAAGAGAAGAGAGGAGAGAGACAGTAAAGAAAACAGAGCCCCAAACTTGAAAAAAAAAAAACCGCTGCAAATATTGATGATGATACAAGGGGACCTCGAGAAGAAGAAAATGGAAGTGGATCTCCCATCCCCAGAAATAGCACAATAGTAACACTGGGGTTTGTAGGACAGCCACATTGGCAATGACGACGGGCAATGACGACGAGCAACAAAAGGCCGGACTCCGGAATTCGAGTCAGGAGGGAAGGGAAATGTGACATACAGATCCAATCCATATATCGAAATCCAAGATAGGGAGGAAACAAGGGAAAAAAAGGTAATCGGGAAATTACCCTGTCAATTACCGCTTAGCTTTTGGCGGGTTTAGCCTTCATTCCTAGCCCTGTCACTTTTCCCCAGGCCGCGCGGGTAAGCAAGCCAAACAATGAAGACGAAATGAGTTCTTCGTACTTCGTAGGTTGAAAGAAGCCCAGAACTACCTAGAGGTAGTACATGGTTTCCGCTCTGGTCATGCGTCTGGGTCTGAACGTTGCAATTGCCGCCGTCTGTCCTAAACTATTTCCAGCGTTGTTTGTCCCAATCAGACGGTCTCGTTTCGTCATATGTCTGGCCACCCTTGTTATGGATAATGACCGGGGGTTTGCGGATAGGACGGGCGGCTGAACCATAGTGCATCTGCATTAGCCTGAATCTGAATGAATTCGACAAGGGAGAATAGGTAGATGTTGGTGGATAGGGGGGTGGATGCTCTGGACTGGCATACCTCTGACTTGGACTTCTGCTATGACATCTTGGTCACTACTGCCTCTGCTGGACAGAGTGGAATTTGAGTCGTTGGTGACTTTGTGTGGCATTTTGTTTGGATTGAATAGAGATTGTGAGGAGAGTAGTAAACAGCAATTCAGATTTGTGAGATGGAGGGGTGGTTGATGCCTGGCAGTGTTGAACTGCTTTTTCGAGATCGAATCGATCTATGAAGTATAGGACGGGTACTTGGTACTTGGTATATTATAAAGTAGGTAAGCTTGGAAGTGGAAGAAAAGCAACGAAGTTGAAAAGATGATAGAGAATAGAGTACGACGTATGTTCAATCAGGGCCTTTATGTATAACCCCGGACCATTCCCAATCGAGCGTTCATCTGATCTACCCCGGAGAAAGAGAAAGCGAAGTATCCAGGGAAAAGAAAGCTTTCAGAATGGATCGACCTGGATGGTAATTGGTATTAGTATTATTGATATTATTGGAAAGGAGAAGTGCATGATTGGGTTAGAAGCTAAGTTGTAAAGTAGGGCAGCCAGTGAGAATAAATACAGATTACAATACGTGTACTATAGATCCACAGTGGATCCAATAATAGATTAGCAGTAAATCGATACATATGGACTCTTCTCTTTCGTACTCTCTTCGTTGATATTGTAATGAATTCCTGAGCTCTTCACCGCTCTATTTCAATGCTCCATCCTCGCGTAATGCATCTCCCTTTGTTTCTCACCGACTCACTCCACTTCGGTCCAGGTTCATTTTACGTGGTACCTCTGCTTAGTCCTTTCCCCGGAGAAGCTTGATCGTCGCGGTTATGGCGTAGTTCTGCATCCAATAGCATCATTATATTTTCCCCTGATCTACCTTACCCACTGGATATTATACGGAGTCTAGTGTGAATACGTGTACGTACTAGTCCTTCAGCAATGATGCAAAATATACCTTTTTCGTCGCTACAACTTATGTTTCTCCAGCTAGGGGCAAAGGCTCTAGTGGATGTGTCAATTTACGCTACCTAGGTAGACCGACTCCCCCAGATGGTCCTGAGCTGCTCAAGTTTGCGTATTCATGTCTGCTGATAATCGGCCTAAATTCTTCAATTTGGGTACGAGGTAGATAGAGGATGAATATGAAGTTTGTTCCTCATTCCGTCTGACTCACAAAGGTACTGAGGTACCTAATTACGGAGTACGATATGGTATGTGGAGTGTACATGTAAATATAGCTGAGACTGAAATCTTTTCTCCATCAGCGAGCTGGACCATCTCCCTCCCGCTTCATCCGGTCCTGCCATCCATTCATGCTCCGACGAATCCCTAACGTCCGACGCACCGGCGGTTGCTGTTGGACCATAGACATAGTGGTCTTGTGGAACGTCGTAGATGGCAGATAGGTGGAGCTGTTATGTTTCACGTCTTCCGTCTCGGCCCGTGCTTCTGAGCTGTTTTCTTTTGCTTGTAGCATACGGGCGGGTTTCACGGCCGGTTGCGACGGCGCGGCCATCCACGAGTAATTGCTTGGCTCGGTGGGCTCTAGGTTTGGTCGTGATGGGCGAAGTGGCCGAGGTTGAAGACGGTGAGAGATTAGCGCTGGTGAAACCACTTGCGCTCCTGAATGTAGTCTTGGGGGGTGGGTTAGATGGCTGGTTCGCACTAGTTGACTTGCAGGATCAATAGTTGACATGGGCGTTCGCTTCTGGGAGGCTCCTGGTCCACTGAAGAAGTTGGAAATGCTAGCCTGCGTCAACCCGTCTTTGTGATTGGAGCCTTTCGCCTTTGTGGCTGGGGCTTGGGCTGGTTCGTTAGCTACATTGGAGGTTAGATCGATAACCGTAGGCTGGTTGCTTGCTGCTGTAGCTACAAAATCGCGCGCAGATGTAAAGCCTGTGGAGATTGTCGTAGGCGTTATGAAGTTTGACGTGTTGCCCGTACTAAGAGCACCGCTTGCGAGATAGGTCGTCGTCATTGGCTGATGATTATCAGATCGACGTCGCTTAGGCCATGGCTCACCAGACGGGTTGTCAGGTCTTTTCCATTCAGACTCCGGGTCGCGTTTCTCCTCACCCTCGGGTGTCCATTGATCATCGAGGGTTGATGGAAGAGAACTAAGTGATTTGTACATGTCATCTGGAGAGGGCCGCGGCCGCCGTAAGATATCAGAGATTGAGTAGACAACATTTTCGTGAAATTGAGGGCCCACAGGGCGAAAACGGGTTTTGATTAGCTTTGAAGGAAGAAATGGAGTCAAGGTGGTTGACGAATCCTCGCCCTCGCCCATCCTTGGCTGGCGCAGAGGAAGGCTTAGATACAACAAGGCCTGCGCTCGGGTCATCGCAACATACAGTAATCGCCTTTCTTCGTCAACCACCTCTGCTCGCGAGTGAGGGATGCTTCCATTGTACACGGCTGGGATGAAGACTACAGGCCACTCCAGACCTTTGGCTGCGTGAATGGTGGAGATTGTGATTTTCTCAGTTATCTGCTCACCCTCTTCATTTGTTGTGGCCTCGGTGGCTAGGGCAACATTGGCCAGGAATCGAGACAGAGATTCCTCACCGGCATGCGTCTCTTGCTGCTCGATGCCTTCAATCTCGGGCAGATCATTCTCTTGGTCTGCCTCCTCACCAGAGAGTGCGCTTTCATTCGCTTGCCCCATCAGTTCCTTGACGTTCGCCCAGCGACCATCTTCATCCAGCGGATAGGTTCTAATGAGGTATTCTTGGAACGAGAGACTGTCGGTGACATACTCTAGGAGAATGCGTGGCGCTGAGGCATCCTGGCACTCTTGTAATTTTAGCTTCGCCGCCTCAATCAGCTTCATTAAAGAACAAAGCCCTTGCTCTGCAGCCTTCTGTAACTTCTTTTCTGTAGACCGGCGCCCTTGTATTACATCTTTGATGTACGCCCACAGGGGAATCTTGGCCTTTTCCGCACCGCTGGTCAGCTGTCTGATTGTTTCATCGCCCACCCGTCGTGGGGGAACATTGATGATGGCGAGCAGAGCATCAGTGTTTTCAGCATGGCTGACCACCCTCAAATAGTTGACCAAGGTCTTGACCTCTGTACGATCAAAGAATTTTCGCCCGCCAACCATTTTGTAGGGGATACCGGCTCGGCCGAACGCCGTTTCAATTCGTGTCGATAACGAGGTCGATCTCAGTAGCACTGCGAAATCGGACATTTTCAAGACACCACCCATCATTGCAATGCAGCGCTTGATTTCCAAGACCATCCAGTTTGCTTCTGCAGTCACTGTGGGGAGTTTTCTCAATACAGGCATAGTCCCAAAAGTATGAGTAGCCTGTAACTTTTTGGCGGGACGCGTGGTATCCTGCTCAATTACTTCCTGAGCTGAATTCAAAATAGATGCTGAAGAGCGATAATTTGATTCGAGGAGCACAACAGACGTGTGTGTATATCGCCGCTGCATACGCTTGAGATTTTGAATCTCCGCAGAGCGGAATCCGTATATACTCTGATCGGGATCACCAACGATTGTGATGCGCCGGTTCTTTGAAGCAAAGAGGTTCATCAACTCATACTGGATGATGTTCGTATCTTGGAACTCGTCCACCAGGACAGCCTGAACGTTAGATACACAGTCTGGGTGTGCTCTGAGAAGATCTCCACACCGAAGTAAGAGATCATCGTAATCCACGAGATTCGATGCTGCGAGTGCTGCTTCATATTGGCGGTAGATATCTACCAGTTCCATTTCTTCAGCCTTGGCTGTCTCAGCCAGGGCATCTGGAGAAATTCCATGAGCTTTATGGCGTGATATCCGCCCTAGGGCAGCCTTCACCTCGATGACAGAATTCAGGCGTTTGATAATTCGCTGGCAATCTCCGTAAACAAAAAAGGGATTGAAAAAGAAAGTTCATCTTGATTGACTACTCACACGAAGAATACCCCGACTATCGTCCGAATCTGCGATACCGAATCCCTTCCTTAGCCCAATCAGATAGCCGTATTTGACCAGATACCGCCGACAAATCGAATGAAAAGTCCCTAGGATAAGTCTGCTCTCCAATTGTTTCCCAATCAAAGCCGCTAGACGCACGCGCATCTCTCGGCTTGCCTTGATGGTGAACGTGCAGCAAATGACATCTTGAGGTAGATATCCATGGTGGGAGAGTAAGTACGCGACGCGTGCTGTTAAGGTCTTGGTCTTGCCGGAGCCTGGTGGTGCCAGTACTTGTAAAATTGAATTTGGCGACGTGACGGCTTCACGTTGAGCTGCATTTAAGCCATCAACAATGGGATCCATGACATCGTGTCCTCGAGAGGTAGAGATTCGAGATGCTTGTCACGCCAAGAGGTGCCGATACGCGCTGTCATGTGACTAGAAATAAAGTACCTACATAGATATTTACGAAGAACGAAGTAGTTGGCTCTTACTTATTCCAATGCGAGCGACGAGCTATTATCAAAAAGTAAAATTGGTGATCGTTCCGACGAAATTGTTCCCTAGGTAGACATGGTTATCCATTCCACCTTGACCGAGATTACTCTTCAGAACAAAGTCCCTAAAGGTAGTTACAAAAGTGGAATTTGCGATGGAGGTGATATTTTTAAGTCATTATTTAATTTTGTGTGCTAGAATTATTTAAGCCTAGGTATGCCTAGGTATGCAAAACAATCAAGGCTGAACCTTGGAAGTCGACAATATTAACAGAACTACGCAAGCAAATCATCAAAATGCATCACTGGGGGTATCACGCCAAATTTCATATCCCTCTTTTTCCAAAGAACTCGTCCGGTATCTCAGCTTAGCTAAAAAATACCCAGTGGAACACTCATAGACACCTCAAAGTTGGGTACGTTGACAATTTCAACGATTTGTAAGTCGCCGACAACACTAGCAAGGATATAAGCCTCGCTACGAGTAAGTCCCTTGACCGAGACTAGCCATTGGACGAGATTCCTGGTAGCACTCTTAGCAGCCTGGAATAGATCTGGAGCGATTCCCAAGACACCATAGGTTCCAAGGTCTGGAAGAGGGTTGGGTATTTGTGATCGAGGAGGGGTCTGGTATTGCGGTGTAGTGACCCAGGGTTGGTTCTTGCAGAGCTCGAAGCGAAGAGTAGCTCGGATGGGCGTTTCGATGGCAGTGCCGCAGACCTCACCGTGGCCTTGGGCAGCGTGGCCATCACCACAACTGAAGAGGCCTCCAGCTGTCTGAACGGGGAGGTAGACCGAAGAGCCGAC
Source organism: Penicillium taxi (assembly GCF_028828555.1). Lineage (NCBI taxonomy): Eukaryota > Fungi > Ascomycota > Eurotiomycetes > Eurotiales > Aspergillaceae > Penicillium > Penicillium taxi. Next base: position 3,037,165 of record NW_026643207.1, on the reverse strand, counting down.
GCTAAGTTCTCGGCAATCCATGTTTCCGCCGGCGTGAGTGGGTGGGATAGTCGATAGTTCTTCGTCGTTACCGGGTGCCAGACCCATACAGCCTAGGAAAGGGCGAAGAGGAACCCGAATATCCTTGAATTGAGCGTAGCCCTTCTCCCGATCGAGGGACCAGATCTTGATCTCGGGCTCTAGAAATTCATCGGCAAGCAATCCGAAGCCAGGGATGATGGCCGACCAACCCCAGTCGGCTACCTCCAGGTTCAGGATGTCGACTTTGATCATGTCACTGGGCTGGGCATCTTGCACATAGATTGGACCAAAGACAGGATTGCAGCTACTGAGGTCTAGTGTCGTAATTGATGAGGCGTCGGATGTCCTTGTAAGTTGGCCATTGCTGCTATCAACGGCGTCAAAGGTCACGATCTGGCCGGACGAGACAGTCATCTTAGGAGCAATTTTCCTAGACCATTTTGTGTGTCCGCAATCCTTTCCTATGTGGAAGTTATTCCAAGAGGCAGAAGCCATGTTGCAGGATTTTGGAGTGAGCCCGAGACGAGCTTGAGTCGATGTCATTTTCAGAAAAGAAAAATAACCGCACAAAATCAGGCCAGAATTCAGATAATGGAATAGAAGAATATTAAAGAAAGGGGGAAAATCAAAAAATGAATAAAAACCAAATGTAAAAATATTCCAATGCTTAAATGGCGAGATGGTAGCATTATGACCGTCAGGGAAGGTGATTAGTGCTTCATCGAAATCAACTCCACCCCGTGACCACGATCATTAAGCTTCGGAGCTTCCTCTTTAGGAAGCCCTGGGATGTATGGCAATCAAAACAACCTCGGTATAAGAAGAGGGGAGTAATACTATTTGCTGCGATAAATTCGGAGATAAAAAAGAGTCAGCTTTGTAGTCCGTACTTCCTATCTATTCAGCTTGGAACCGATCGGAGCTAATCAGCGGCGATTCTACTTTAACCTAGTTTATCAAAGGACGTACACTAGTCAAGGAGGATGTACTTTGTAGGGGAAAAATAATAATAATAATAATAAAGAGTATGGATTTTTGGCATGTTCCCAACGCCCGTCGTCCAAGAGTTGCGCCCCGTTGAAAATTATAAAATTATGAAAATTATGGAACCGATTTGTCATTTGATGTACAAAAACCACCTTCTTGTTCTGGACAGAAAGGAACTCTATGCTGTCGAATTGTGGATATAATTATGGAGTTTTTGTGGTTGAGGTGGATACGATAGATCGAACAGAAGATAGGGATTGTTTAGGAGTCAAGAGTCAGGACTCTTGTCCGTCTATCATCATTATTATACAAGAGGCGTTGTCACTTCTTATATGATTTCCACATCTATTAACGAGGCATTCAGCAACGTCACTAGCCCGCTTTCCCTGTTGGGTCAGCTCTATCACGTGGTGGATTATGTCAGTTTCCTCAAAGCGGTCAGTGACACCATCTGAGGCAATCACGAGAATGTACCGTCGATCTTTCTTAAGTGTTCGTCTCGATGTATATGGCTCATTTGATATGAAGTTCCCCCATGTCGAACTTGTTGTGGGTCCGTCTTCTGACGTGCTCACTATGTTGAAGTTCTTGTATTGCAAGTCCCCTAGAGCGCGCGACATATTAAGACATCCTATCCTCTTATCAGCCATCTGATGCCTGGGACCTGTTCAGATAATTGAGACAAGAGACAGGGGTACACTCACCGATTCGAGGAATCCCCCTGCGTACCACAACTTCACCCCCTGCTTCTTCAATGCGTTTCCTTTCACTCGGAATCTCCGGCTTGTGTGCCTCTGTCACCCGTCTCTAGCGTCTTGATTAACCCCTCTTCTCTTCGTGATTGGAGGATCATTACGCACGATGTGAAATGGTTGCTCTGTCTTGGGATCTCTCTCCGCCAAAATGACATGCGAGTCGCCCAGGTTTGAGACAATGAGCTCACCCTCTGTGAAGTTGATTATACATACCGCTACCGTGGATCCGGATTCTTCACTCTCTTTCATGAATTGCTTGAATAATACACGATCCTCGTCCGAAATAGCGGCCTTGATTGCACTGGCATAGTCACCCTTGTTAAACTCGGGTCGTTGAGCGAACAGAAAATGTAGGTTTTTGCTGGCATGTTCTGAAACTGACCCCGTTCCACTAGATCAGTCAGATTTGTTCTCAACAGAGTTTGTTGGAACTTACTGTCCGTCGTATACAGCAAAGAATCCTATCTTGTCATGTGTCTGCGCGGGGAATTCTTCCGGCTGGAGGACTGTGTATCGATCCTCTTGATATGGTCTAGCACCCTGGACCTGTACTGCATGTCAGTAATTGCTGTAATGGGCTAGGTATAAGGCATACTTGACCTGCTCCGACATCGAAGATCCGAACTGCGTCGACGGTAGTCATGATTCGAGTCTGGAGCCTACTGAAAGTTTCTCACAGTTGCCTGGAAAATATCAGAAAAAGCAGTAAACAATACAATCCTTTGATTATAAAGACACTCAGGGCTGCAATATTAGATGCATAGGGTGATGGTGGATTGACATCATGAACGCCTTTGCCCGAGGAATGCAATCTAGATCCATCTTGTGTATGAGAACCATGGACTTATCTCAATCTACTGACTAATTTGCCCCACGACGAAAGCTTTTTGATTTAGCCGGCTTTTTTTTCCCTCTCGCTTTGGTTCTAGGTATGGAACTCCAGTCTAAAGTCCACTGGTTGTTGTAACTACCAATTTAGGCTGTTCTATAGTACCCCATGTGAAAGTAGATCTATAGATATTAGGATTAGATGAAACACAGAAAACATGCCATATTATCGTGAGCTAAGAAACGTTGGCCAAAGAAATACTGGTCGAAATAATGAGAAGAACGATCGATTGGGTTTTAATGAGCTACGTGCATTTTAACAGGGAAATAGGCATCTGCCTAGTATATCCATAATATCATTATTTCCCTAGGTAACTAGTGCTTATTGATCTTGAAGCTTAAAGCATATGTTCGGTGGCCGCACGGACCACCGATCTCGTCCAAACGCCACTTCACGCCTTTTAATCGAGTCCAGTGGTATTGTCATGAGCGCAAATTTCATCTCCAACTACCTCCCACGTAGCTGGACTCGCTCGTCTCACGAATCAGCTGCAATCGCCGAGCCCTCTAGTGATGTAGCCCCAAACCCTTCGTCGGCGGAGGCCGGCGATGACAGTGCATCAACCCCAAAGGCATCAGCATCGTATGCAACATCGCCTGTACTAGCAGTGCCTACACTGAATCTAGAGGAATCTAAAGAGAATGTGGCAGTCAATAAATCAGCAGAGGGACCGGTACTGACAGATCTCAATGCCCGAAAACAATATGCAAAGTCGTCAGCACCGTCATCTATGCCCCCACCAAAGCGGTCGACCATTACAGACACTTCTTTGATGCCACCGCCTCCAGTCCCGCGCCTCTGCACAACACCTCAACCCAATCGGACCCCAGGTGGAGGGCTTCAACCACCCCGTGTCAGTGGCTCTCCTCGTCCGCCCCCGTCCGCCGCCGCAGGACTGCGTGTGCCCCCAGGCGCTGGAAGCAGCGGTCTCAGCAGTAGTACATTGGCGCCGACATCCTTATCTTTGAAGAAACCATCATCTTCCAAAAGAGTGATCCTCGACCCGGGCTACTCCCCTCTCGACTGGGCAGCACTGGCAGCGAATCCTAATAGCCAACTACGTGGTGCAGGAGTCCCGCAAGGTCTACTACGCGTGACGCCATCTATGCTGAAAATACAGAATGGACGCAAGGGCCGCGACGCTTGGACATCGTACTTGGGCAAAGTGTACAATATCAACCCTTATATCCCATACCATCCTGGTGGAAAGGGGGAACTCCTGCGCGGCGCGGGGAAGGACTCTGGGAAATTGTTCCTGGAGGTTCACCCATGGGTCAATTGGGATGGCATTCTTAATGAGTGTTTAGTTGGCATTTTGGTTTCTGAGAATGATACCCAGGATGAGGGTACCCTGGATGCGATGGACTAAAGGGCTACCATTTTATATGATTACGGAGTAGATTACGACTGATCTGTCACTGCCATCCTTATATACTTGGCCTACTATACCCAATATACGCCAGACTACAAGAAATTTTCATATACTTGAGTATTGAGTATGGCTTTATCGACTCAAAGCTTCTGAAGAATAATGTTATTTCTCTAAATGATAAATAATGTGATTAGGAAAGCTGCTCACCAGATCTATTCCCTGTGGGTACTACATAGCGGTTACTCTGGAGACCTCGTTGAGAACAAACAACCTCGAGGACAAGTATATGACTTGAGTTTCAGAGCCAAACTTTCGAAAACAAAGATGATTTGTTCGAATTCTCAATCGTAATCTTCAAGTTTTCGGGGTCAGATGTGGCATGGGCAATATCCACTCAAATTAACTGGAAGTTTCACAAAGAGTCTTCCTCATCGCCGCTGGAATATCTTCTCAAATTCTTCCAAGGTTGTCTTCACTTAGCTTTTTCTGCTTCGCCTTCGCACTCGTTCTCACCCCACTTATAGCCCGAGTAATAAAGCAATGGCGGCCATATGTGATCAGTCTTGTTCCTAGTCTATATCAAGGATTTGGGTTTGACCAACTACGACCAAAAATCACCCTCTGCCGGCGAAAAGACGTTAATAGCTCTTGTTTATGTCGCTCCTCCATCTACGCCGCTGTTACATGCGCTGCTATTCCCATCATTTCACTGTGTAGTCACATTCTCCACTCAACTACAACCACTTTCCCAAGTCATTACACCTCTGAATGAGGTTATACCGCAGTATTCAGATCAGCGGACTCTTTTTGATGGCTCCATTATGAATTTGGCTGGCTCAGGTATAGTAACCACCTTTACAAGCCACAAACTCCAGCAACCGCTTTTGCAACCACTTCTTATTTATCATTCCACTTCTATGTTTCAACCGCCTTTTACGCAACCAGATTCTACATCGCACTCTTACTGTTGCCATTTTGCGATGGCACACGCAGTCGACTATTCCTCGTTTGAGGAAGCCTCCCCGCTGAGCCTCCAGAATGGCAACTTGGACTCCCCAGCGTCGGATGACGAGTTCTGGACATTTGACCCAAAGCGCTTCACGGCCCAATATTAACGAGTAGCGAGAAACAAACTCATCAACTGGATGGGTGACGGGAGACATGATCGACCTTAACATCTATTCCACCTCATGCTGAGTAGGGCCAGAGGTTTCAAACCACCAGTGTGCGTCCTGCGGAAGCCATCAACTAAAGGTAGGCTTACAGACTGTAGTTCAAACCCGTAGTATAAGAAGCGGATGGACTTTCCTACAACAAATTCTTCGGGTTTTCATGGGCAGTTTCTACATGAAAAAATACGACTACTTGCAGTACATCCCGGAAAGTTGATCCTCAGCTTCATCCCATCCCTTAGGGGCTATTTTCGACAGCTATCAAGGAGTCCTCAACCTTGACTACCGATACAAAAGATTCATCTTCAAACTTGGGAGCGAAAAGTTGGAGGGCGTTTCTATCACTTCAAACATTGGTTCATCGATTGTAAAATTATTTTAATTCTACTGTTACATCGAAAGCGGATAGATTGAGTCGAGACGAGACTTTCTCGGGATACTGAAGTGCTTCTTAATGGGGCAGGCATTCAACGTGTATTGCTTATCAAATGAAACATGCGACGAATAAGTTGTCCAGCTTTGGAAGTTATGGCCCAACAGGCAGTATCCTTAAGATCCGCTATGTTCTGAAACCGTTATATTAAATCACTACCTAGTTTGTATAAGTAGTACGCTGGGAAATATCATATAGGAGAGTTACTCAGGTATACTATCTGAACACCTAATGTCCCAAATTCTCTCTGGTTAACTTGGAAGTAGCTCGTCTGGCCACAAAAACCTTGGAACTCCCAGCTCTAAAAATACACTTCTTGCCCTGCCCAGATGCTACCTCGAAGATGAGATCAAATGTCCGCACCCGAATAGGAAGAAGTCTATTCGATATTATCCGTCTTATCCATCTGCCATGGCTCCTTTTTAGGTTTCCATTTTGATACAATTCGTACATATTCCCCATTCAACCAACGCAAACCTTTCATATATTTAGAGAAGCGTTTTGCCTCTGTCAGTCCAAAGTATACTTCAGCCTCGACAACCTTAACCTCCTCTCCCAGGAATAAGTGGCCAGACAGGATTTTGAAGAGGGTAAGCTCTCTTTGGAGCGGGTGGTAGAGACGGATTCTCGACACTGCAACGACACGCTCGCATATAACAATGCCTGTTCTTTTCAAGCCACTCTTCTACACAGTCAAGACAAAGCCAATGCCCACACGGCAACTTGACAACTTGCACACCTAATCCAGCTGGGTGATTACAGAAAGGACAGAGAGCCTCACGATATCCTCCAAGTTTCGATTTTTGCATTTCTTTACAAATTCTGATACGGCGCAGAGCTTTTATGGCGTCTTCTGAGAGTCCGGGGCCGGCACTGGTTCCGTTGAGGTGGTTTGTATACATTGGTTGAAATATCTTGGATAGTGGTATTGTGTTGTCTTAGTTTGGGTTGAGAATATTAGTCAAGGTGGTAATGTGGTTTGTAGATGGCTTGGTGGACAGATGTGTGTTTGGAGTGTAGATATTGATCGGTTATGAACAGACCTCCACTTGGGTAGGGAGGGAACGTGTATATTTTATTCAATATCTTACCCTTTGTTCTCGAGTTAGGTCATCATCCCTATTAACTTCCAATATTTGGGGTCTATCAAAGAAAAAGTGGCTTAAAGAAGAGGCTATCAACCACCTTTGATCTCATTCCAAGGTTTCAGTTGGCAGGGCTAGCGCCTTTGATGAGATGGAAATGAGGCCCAGTAACCTTAGAATATAACGTTGAAATATACACCTATCTAAGTTGATATCTGATTTACAAGGATAGATATTCTCAATCACAACCATAATGAAGGGACGAATTAAACAATTAAGAAATAAGTTTCATAACCCAAAGTCGTCAACCGTTTTACAGCTCATCATTCTTAACGCCATCAATAGCAACAAGCTCAGTCTCAAAGACCAGTGTCGAGCCAGCAGGGATAGGCCCCATATTGCGATCGCCGTATCCGAGTTCGGGGGGAATAGTAAGTGTGCGCTTCTCACCAACGCACATGTCAAGAAGACCCTGGTCCCATCTAGATACAAGACAACCGTTAGATTAGCTAGATTCATAGCCAGGCCTATTGTAATTATAGGTGAGTTCGGCAAACTTACCCCTTGATCACACGACCGGTTCCAAGCTTGAAGTTCAATGGCACATTGCGCTTGAAGCTCGAGTCAAATTCTTTGCCATCGATGGTCTCTAGTGCACCGCGGTAGTGCATCTTGACACCGTCGCCGTTTTGGGTCTTACGGGTGCATTCGACTTTGTGGGTTACCTCGATGCCAACCTCGGCAGCTAAGGCGAGGGAAGTGAGGGAGAGGAGGATGGTGGCGAGACGCATGATGTTGGAGGTTGTGGGGTTAATTGAGTGTAGAAGGGGGAGTTGATGTCAAAGCAAGGAATGCAACGTGGAGCTGCGGAGGTGTGGGTCTGCCGAGCGGAGTCGGCATTTAGGGTTGGAATTGGTAGAACGGCACTTTTCTTAAGTCCTTGAACTTGTATTCAGCTATCTAAAGAATCGATTGAACATTATTTCTTCAATCTGAGAAATCTACGAACGGTCCTCCTTGGGCAAAATCACTGCCTTAGTTGCAACGGTTTGCAGGCCATAATCGGCTACATCCATCAAATCATCCTCGCCCATAGAGCCAACCCAGCCCCTAGACACCAGATAAGCACGGAATTTCTCATCTCGCACCTGCAAATCCTCACCCGACAGATCAGGTACAAAAAACCAAGTAACCAGAATGCCGACCACGCCACATATGGCAGCAATGATGAAAGTCCACCGATTGCCGAGATGATTCTTGATGGGCGTAAATGCCTGCGTTCCAATAGCAGCCCCTGCCTTGCCAATTGCAGCTGAGACTCCATAGCATGTACCACGTACACCGGTCGCATATGATTCCGAGGAAAGCAGACCGAGCATATTTCCAGGGCCAAAATTTCCGCTGCTTTGCATCAAGCCGTAAATGACGACAAAGAGGGGGACTACCTTGCTGATTTTATCGTAGGTGCATCCTATTATTAGACCGAAGACAAGATAGCCTGCAAATCCTATCATCATCACATTCTTACGGCCGACTTTATCGCACAGACATGCGCCAAGGAAGACTCCAGGGAGCGAGATGGCGCCGAGAAGGAGTTGCCATTCTGCAGTCCGCTTGATTGAACCGTTGCCGACAACGGATGAAATTATGGTGCCTGAGAAAACCCCATTTGGGAATGTGACAAAGTCTGTTCAAGATGTTAGTGTTTCGGAATGATAAGATGATATTTAGATAGTTCATACCATAGAGAAACCATGTTCCACAAGTACCAATCAGCGTCCTCCAGTAGTATCGAATGACCAATTTGTAGGGAACACGTCGCTTGATCGCACCATGGCGGTAGAGTGCCGAGTTCAGCATACGAATGCGGAAGTAGAACACAGTCAGTGGGAAGATGCAACCGATACCGAAGCACACGCGCCACACGGTACTATAATGTGCTTGGCCACAGGCCATAAGAACAATCAAGAAGATAGAGACTGCAATTGGACCACCAAAGGACAATGGGAAGTTGGTCACCATGATGAATGCTGGACCACGGTGCTTGGGAAGCAGTTCGTTGGCAGACTCTGACGCGGAGGCTGAGGATGCTGGGTATTCACCACCGGCACCTTTTATAAGACCAGGATTAGCATTCTGCAGTTATGGGGTTCGATGTATTCAGATCCTACCAAAGCCGACGATACCCCGGGCTACAGTCATCATCCAGAACATGCCTTCGATGGTGACACCATGAGAGGCGGTAGCGAGGACACCACCTATAACGATCATCAAGGTAGTGAAGACAATGGCAAATTTGCGGCCAAGATAGTCGCAGGTCAGACTAGGTCCAGGACTATTAGACTTGATCGTATATGGAGCTGTGCCTTGATCTTACCCGATGACGACTTGGCCAATGATTTCACCGATGAGCAGCGCATTGGATACTCTTGTGCTGACATTCGAGACGTACTGCTTGGTATACTCAGCTTTGAAAAGGACATTGGTCATAGTCCTATCAAATGGAGTGAGAGGATGATTCTTGATAACTCTGATGGACTTGGAACTTACATCAGATTGTTCTGGTATCCATCGCTAATAAGAGCAAATCCACTCGAGAACTGGAGGTATTGATTAACTGTTTAGCTTAAACGTCCGCAGAAATGTTAATTCAGATGAACCCACGATGGTGAACAAATCGGAGAGGCTCTGTCGCTTCGAGACATTGGTGTCGACATCTCCGACAGTAAGCACTGTATCTGGGTCCTCGCTCTTCATAGCAGACTCCACGATAACATCTGGACCGGGAAGGGATGACATCTGATCCGTGCTGATAGAAGCAACTCGATTTTATCTATTGGTGCGAATACAAGGTGGAGAAAGAGCTATTAGGTCACATAGGTTGTAGAAGATCTGGTACAAACGCATAAACCTTGGAAGTGCGACCGAGAACAACTGCCTATTCCGTACTACAATACCTAGTTATTTTCGCGCCGGTTTAGGATGTTGACATTCCACATACATCGTAATAACCTTGATTGGTGGGAAAGGTGATGATCTACATCAAGAACACGTGGGAAATAAAGATCTCATTTGTTCGATCGAGTGATCGGAATCCAATCCTATTTCAAATCTAACTAGTCCAAGCAACCCCAAACGCCATGCCCAGGCTCATAATTCATCCCGAAATAAAAATTGACAAAACGCCGAAATATGTCAGAGTGGGTATCGATGATAACAAGCACATGGGAAGGATACATCTACCAAGAGACAATCTTGAATTCCCAGTTCTTTTTGTCGCGCAAACGATCAAGAAAATGATATGATCAAAGCAAATCATTGAACAAAGTCGTAAATCATGCCCATTTGCCAAGTAAGGCCATGAGTAGAGCTCCAAGGCAGAGAAGGAAGAGGGCAAGCAGCACATCGCGGATTGGTGCTTTGCGCATGGTTTCGCTAAACATGAACTCATGGGCAAACAACTCTATGAGCGCAGTGTAGATCAGAATACCCGCGGAGATCGAGTCGAAGATACCGTTGACAATCAAAGTTGTTCGTCCCGTGGGCGGGTAACTCTTTCTGACACCCAAGCCAATAGCAATGGCAATGGGTGCAGCTAGTCCAAAAGCAAATGCTAAGTAGTAGGGTGTGCGGCGCTTGTTCGCTGGCCAAGGAATTTGAGCTAAACGCGCGCCCAGGCCCAGTCCTTCAAAAGTTTGGTGAAAGGTGAGGACGATGTACAGAGTGATAAACTCTGAGCCAGATACAGCTAACGTAAGACCAACGAAGATGGAGTGAAATATGATTCCAAATTCAAGGATGAAGATAGCTGTCAACTGCGCGGCATAGTCTTCGATCGCCGGTCTGTCTTCCTCTGAGTCGTCGTCGACATCGTGGTGTGTGACGGTGTGACCCAGGTGGTTTTCGCCAGGCATGTTCCTTTTTTCTTCCTCCGACACAGGTGAGGTATTCTCGATCTCATTCTGAGTGCTATCCTCTTCATCATGAACGTGAGCACCGTCGAAATTAGAAAATCGCATCACCATTAGCTCCACGAAAAACAAAACAACAATGACCATTAGGACAATACCCTCGACCCAGCTGTACTCAGTGATCATTCCAGTCAAGCAGGAGTTATTCAATGCTGACTCGGCCGGAGCGAGCAGATGGATAAACGCCGTCGCAGCGATGACTCCAGATCCAAAGTATTTAGCAGCGAAGAATGCCCATTTGAAAAATCCTCCACGATCAATGAAGCGCCGAGTAAGCACAGGAAAAACTGCACCGAGGGTAGAGCCGACCAGGATAACAAAGATGGAAGAGATGCGCAGACCAAGTCGACCATCGTATCCATTACCTGTGGCACATGTATCAACCTCGCGTGGAACCAAGGAGTTGAAAGACTCCATTGCCAGTAATTGAGAATATTGCGTATCTGTCGAGTAGATTTTACGATCGTTGATAGATTGCGAGAAAATATTCAACCAGATCAAAACGACAAACGAGAGTAGTGGGGGAAAAGTTTCGAGTTGACGTGGAGGGGGAGTTATTTCTAACTGACGACTCTATGTGGGTATTTTTCTGCAACTATCAGCCCACAAGGTCCTCGACTGAGAATCCAATTGCTAGCACGGTGAGAAAACCGGGCTTGTTTGGCAAGATGAGATCCAAGGTGAAGACCCGGCAGATCTGGCAGATGAACTCAACGCACGAAAGCGCAAACAGAAACTTTCCAAGAGACTTGGCGATGCAAGGTGGGCATACGATCAAGTCTAAGAGATCGGAAATGAAATTGTGAAGGTTTTGGGAGTACGATGGAAGTCTCGAGTTTGCGAGTACCTTGGGAGGGTTCACAGTACGGTCTGCAACGATAAACGAGTGAGGAAAATGGGAACTTTTTTCAGAAGCAAGGAGTTTGGCTAAATGCACAGATATTGACTTGATACAGAACATTCGGATATCATGACCATCCAACGTGGGGGGAAGAGGAATGCGTAATCTAATGGGGACCTTGTTGGCTGGTAGAAACATCAAATTTGAAAGTATCGGGTACTTCGGGGAGAATACATTACTTAACATAATGATAGGTACCTGGTACAACTCCACTCAGAAGCGGGTTGGCACTGGGGACCTTGGGGACGTAATTCCCATTTCGGTTGCGGTGGTTGGCTATGGATCACGTGTTTTTATTAATGAAGGAACGGTTGAGTATGAGGACTAGTAGTTGAAGTAAGTGATAATGTAGAAGTGTCATAATCTTTTTCGAGGAAAGAAGGAAGGATGGAAATTCCTAATGGTTTTTATTCAAATCATGATGAATAATGTATCTGTCATCCAATCAGAGATCATGAGTTGACGAAGCTTGGCATGACATGTGATTAGCTCACCTTGGACTTCGCACACCTCTACACTTGTTCATGTCAACATGGCACCCATCCGTCGCTACCTTCGAATTAGTAAATATTCTGTTCTCGAGTGTCGCATATATCTAGAAAACCCATCGGACACACGATGGCTTCTTGATCCTCGTGATCCCATTCTCCCTCGGGTGTTCGCTGCGATTCGACCTTTAGTCCTGCCAAAGCTGCGTGAGGAAAATGAGCGCATGTTCGCAAAGAAAAAAAGCAAGGCAGTCAAGGATGTTATTGTTGAAGGTGTGCTATTATGCTTGTTAACGTCAACAACCTAATTAACGCGTATCGCTGTAGATGAGTTTGAAGTCGGCATCTTCCTTCGGGAGTCGCGTACTCGTCATTCGCTCTTAACGCGTCAAAAATCATTCGACAAGTCTTACAAATCAAAGGACCCTGGAGAACTCAATGTGGGAATAGAGCCTGGCAACCCCAATAACGCGCATATTATCATAGGGAGCGATAGCGATAATGATCCCGACTTTGATATGGGCGACATTCCACATGCCGAAGATGATAGTGGGGCAGAAGAAAGCTTATCCAGGAGGAAGAAGTTAGTGAAGACAAACACAGCCGAGGAGGCAGGCGATGAGAAGAAAATGGGCTTCGAAACCCACTATGAAAGCTTCAATATCTGGGGCTGGGTGCTGTGTTTGATCATCTCCCGCAAGGGCGACAAGCCAAGAGCAACAAGTGTTGGGACAGCGGCACTGGTGCAACCTCTGATGGAGGAATGGATCTCTACCCAAGTACAGACTGGGATTGACGAGGATTGAGTTGATTCAAAGAGTGTTCTAAAAGCCTTACACAACTTCTCAACCCCGGCGGATAGTCTTTACAGCTGAGTTTTCCCCGCATACTACGGCTACCGCTAGCCGTGGGTGGCCTGATCGTCCACAAGACCTTATTCTGTAACACATGTCTAAATTGTAGAGTTGCATGCTCTTGCAAGAAGGCTGTGTGAAATGCCGTTGATGCGCGCGATTTCGTACTATGCTCTAGGCCAAAAGAAGGCTGTTCTTCGTCACACCTCTACATGCATGTCACGCAAGTGCTTTTGCTCAGGATTCATGGCGCCGATATTGACCCCTGCTACTGACGAACGGGCCTCTGCAGGGGTACATAGGGATGCTTTAGCTTATTCAATTGACATCCCAAATTGGATGCATGCATGGTGTTTGGGGTCTACTATCCAGACAAATTTTAGTCTTCATGACATGCATGGAATGATTCAATTACACCGTCATCCTTCAAGTTCCTTCCAGGTCCAGATTAAAATTGCTGAAGAAGTTTTAGTTTGTCTAGGTACGCCTGAAAAGTATATCATGGTTCCTCGGCATGATCCTACCAGGAGTCTAAGACGGATCATGTCATAGCCTCGGTCATGTCTTGATAGTCTCGGTCGAGTTCATAATTTTGAAGTCTGAAGGATGACGCTGCTGTACTCCTAACTGCGTAAGGAGTGCTAAAGTCCTGATCATGGATTTCAGTTCCACCCAACTCGACCCCTCTACGGAATCCTCGGGTCCTCGGGATTAGGTTTTCCAGAATATTGAAGAAGGTTGAAGTATGTGGATCTTCATTTTGAAACATGTCCATATGTCCACGTCCTCCACTTTTCGACCCTGATGAGTTGAAAACTCTACTCTGTATGCGAGAGTCACAATATCCGTTTAACATGGGGAAAGTACGGAGTAGACTGAAGTAGAGCTAGGTACGTACTTGGGCCATAGTTACATCGCCTAAGTACATATTTCGTCAGACTAGCTATCCTGGTGCGAGAAACGGTGTGAGGAACCTACATTAGTCCCGCCACTAAAGCCCAATCCTTTACCCTAGACAAAAACGGGCACGTACTTTCTGTCATGAGCCGCCAGGTACGGAGCTTAAAAAAAAAGGGATATCAAATGCCGAAAGCGGCAAGTGGATTGAAGCGTCTCGAATTGATGGCCTTTATTACATTACTTTGTAAGCCAAATGGAAAAGCCTCAAATCAAATAAAATTTAAAAAAAAATTATGAATAAATGAAAAGTTGAAGTCCAAAGTCTCCTTTTTTTTTTCTCCGAAAGAACTCCACATGAATTTTCCAACGGTGCGGAACCCGTGGACAGCGGATGGTCAACCCATAAAGAGCGGTATACCCCTGGCTATACCTAATTAGGCTACGGAGCCCTCGGTCAAGGTTGACTTTTTACTTAGCTTGTTGACTGCCATGTGTTTCGTTCCAAGAATTGACAATTGCCGCTTCAATTTCATTTCCTCCATTTTCTCCACTTGGACTTTCCCAGTTGTCTCTTCGGAGATTCTTTGTTGGGGAATTATAATAGGTGGAGCTCGGAACCACGAACTCCTGCCAGGTACCGATACCTCTTTTGAATCCCAACTTGGAACTTCGTAATAAAGGATGTGTAATTGGATCCAATATTTTTTAAACAAATCCCGGCCACACAGTTCCTGCCCGTGTTACCATATAGGGCTGCGGTCATGCGGAAATTGAAAATTTTTCATCTCGTTGTCTCCTCTTAGGGCTTGATATTTTTTTACCTATTTTTTATCTTTTCATGAAACAAGGTTCAGTAATTCCATGGAGTACTTTGTAGCTGCGGGGAGCCTAATGTCAATTCACGTCTTTGACTTCCATTTACTCCCTTTGAGCTCGGCTGATTGGACTGGTACAATTTAACGCCACATTGTCACTATCGATTAGATCTCTGCACTGTATCTCAAAACTTGAAACAAGCGACCCCGGCACCCAATGATGTACATGACCAACCTGCATTGTGGATAGTCCTTCACGAACATCTATTGGAAATGAGATTGCACTCCGTACAGGTTTGTTCCAAGGTTCTGTCAAGAGGTGCAATCAAACCTTGTCATACAATCAAACGCCTTGAACTACCATACTTTCTCTTTTTTTCTTTCTTTTTTTAAGGAAATCTCCGATGAAAGAAGAAATGAGGATTATGCCATGCATTCAAGAGGTAGATCAGCCACACGAGGCGGGTACTCTGTAGCGTAAATAAGACTCAAAATTAGGGCTAACTTATGGGTCTCTTTGCAGCCATCAATTAGAATCTACCTAAGCAAGTACTCTGTACTGCATAGAATAGGAAGGGGAGAAACATTGAAACCTTTTTCAAATAAGGATCAATCTTCCTCAGAATGGGGCTTACTTAACATGGAATCAACCGCACTCTAATTGTATTGAAGAATGTACTGTTTGTTTTTTAGAAGTTCCCCTGAGTCAGTGCTACAGTGCGCCAGGCAACATTGTAAATCAAATTATAATCTACGGAATACTCCGCATTATTTACCCCGTTGGGATACTAGTAGCTGTTAGGTTGACGTGTCACATTACGATCAACACAGAAAGAACTGTGATCAACCGGGGTATGATGAAAGCTCCGGGTCTAAACGAATCAGCAGCTCTAGAGGATGAATTATTCTACGCCACAACCTCAGCTTATCTTATCCTAGGGAACCCGACCATAATACACTAGTATTGACAGGGTTCTTAAGTCCGTAGGATAGCACGGAACTTCGGGTAAGAATTACTTGAACTAAACCTTTGTCCAGGTGAATACGACGTCTCTCACCTTGAAAGTACTTGAGTTTTTTCTTGTTACCTATTCACTTTCTCATCAGTAATCAGAGTCCTTGAAACTGGACCCCAGTATAATTTTAGAACCCCTTTTTTTAGACAGCCCGGTACTGAGTATGGAGTATTCATTGGGTTTCAACCTGGTATTTTCTTAGAAGTTTATCGGTTTAGGGGGGTTTCACAATTCAACATAAATAAGATTTTTTCTAAAACAGAAAAAATAAAATAAGTATGTACTCAGCCTCTTCCTCACCGTATTCAGGAACCTGATGGAGCCATGGTGGGTCCATGGGAGATTACCATTGGGGCCTTGTCACCGCGTGGTTTCAAGGATGCTGTAAATAAACAGAGTAAAATACTTATGAGCTGAGAAAGACTGAGAAGTAGGATTGAAGTCTTAGATTCTACATATTATTCAAGATATTCCTGCCCAGGTGTAGATATTTCTTACTTTTCTTTTTTCATACTATGGATACCGCTAGTTCGAAAATGGGATGAACTAAGAAAAAACCAGGTGGAGAGCTTCTAGAAAAACCACGTTCTATACTATTTCCCATTCAGGATATTAATAATCAAATCGAATTAGGTACGTCAGATTTAAGTGGATCCTACTGTTCATAGCAGGGATTCTCTACACTAAGTTAGCCCAACGCTACCGGGATCTCCATTCCTGCTATAAGAATCCTTTCTTTCCTCTTTTTTTTTCCTTTCCCACTTGATCATACCTAAGCTTCTCAACAACTTCGACTTCAATCTCACACACATACACACTCATCACACAACTCAAAAGCCTTTAATGCTTTTCTCTCTCCAATTCATAATGCCTTCCATCGCCGTCTCTCAATTCCCTCCCTGCCCTGGTCCTCCTCCCAAGGGCCCTCTTCCTCCTCTGCCGAAGTAACTGAGCACCTTCCCAATGACCTGTGAATGAACCTGGCGCAGGTCTCGACACCTGCGCTCACGACCTGGGAGCCCCCTTCGGCATAAGAATGACCTCGATCTCGACGGTCTCAGCTCTGAACGACTCTTCTCTACTCGGTTTTGGAACTATCAATTTTAATATCTTCAACATTCCCAATTATCGAACCCTACAAGCATCTCCGCCAGAGTGACTCGCAATCTCACGATCAGATACAAAGCTCAACCCTTTTCTACCGGTAACTGCCTAGAAACCGAACCGCGCAGTATCCGGACCCTGCGCATACGAGATAGGGAACAACCAAGCTCGTCTTGACTGACGAGCTGAGGGGGAAAAAAACCATCATTTTGCATTGCATACTTTAATCGCATCACATCATCAACAATGGGGACCGAGCGCCGGCGCTACAATGGCATACCCTGACACTGCATTCTCAATACCCAACATTTTTCTTTCATTCTTATCTCCTTGCCTCGACCGTTTCGAGTTTGACGCACTCTTTCAGCATCCCCGCATTCTAGCGAGATTGGAACTCGACAAAGATCGTCGCCCTTAGCGGTTTTGACGCACAGATAACGGCGAACAATACTTTTTCACTACTAGCGTCTATGACGATTGGACCAGATTACATTTACCCACATGAATCTTACCCCCTCTTGTCACCGTCAATCATTACCGGGTTTATTTTTTTTACCTTGCACGCAAATATTTTGCGTCATCCTCCATCAATCGGTGTATCCGCATTTGCCTAATATGGCCTCGTCATCCCATCATTTGGATCTTTATGTTTTCGGTCTTCATGTTTCTCTTTTTTTTTTTTTTTTTTTTTTAGCCGCATGTATCAGAATCCTGAAACGGCTTGTACTATAGAGTCAATATACCCCAGAAGAGCAAACTATCATATATTCTATCCTAACGGATGTCGCACATACAAAACTCCACGTGCATGAGAACCTTGAAAATTTTAATTGTACCAGAAATGGAATTGAAACAGTCCGATCCGGCCCGATTGTTTCATCGTCAATCCCGCCGCCACATAGGCTCTTTCCAAGGTTCGAGAGAACACTAGAAAGCGGCAATCAACACGGGCCACTTGGGGGGGGCCATTGAACTACTGAACTACGTACATTTTGTCAGTAGAATCTTGATTTGGCACAAGCTTCTACTTTCTTATCGATACTACAAAGTACAAGGGTAAAGACATGGGGAATTAAAAGACCGGTTGCAACCGATATGGCGTTATCTTAGTTCCATAATCTATGAAATCACGCAGATAGTGATCGACCATTTCTATCGTCATGCATGGGCCAGCGCATAGCTGTAACCTGGGTCAGTGCCAGGTACGGAGTACACAAGATAGGAAAATCGTGATGGTCCCACATAAGGGAAAAGAGGGGCGTGGAGAAATCAGGTTGGGAAAGAGATATGATACTTCATGAATCATGGTATCCGAGCGCTCGGGTGCGGTGGTCCACGTAACTGGGAAGAGGAAAACAGGACCTGGTACTATTGGCCTTCATAGCTGATTTCCAAGGTTCCAAGGTGAAGTCATCTATTGGAATTCGACGTAGAGGTAAAGCTAACTGTACATAAAGAGATGGAAGTATGCAATAATTGGCGGAAAAGTACTCGTATGCATATCAATGACTCAATGACTTCCAACCGGCGTGTGTGTACTAGTGACTACTAACTTATGCCCCGCTGCTCTACCTTTTTAGCCTCGTTCCTATTATTTCTCGGGGTGTTAGCCATATTGCATGCTTAGTCTTGCTTTGACCGCCATGTTTCATGCTTGGATACTCCGTGTTTACCGACGGTTTGGATGACAATGCTCACAATCTGACGGCTTTTTGCCGTGATCAGTCATGGCCAGCCGCGATAAGAGCCCCTTGTGTACTCCGTACGGATATATGCATGTACAGAGTACTAATATGCAGGGATGTGTAGTACTCCATGCTTTGTACGGTCATGAATCATCACCCTGGTCGATATTGGTTTTTAGGACCTTATACAGCCCGGAGTAGATGTTGCGCTATTTGTCCAAGTTCAAAGCAACAGGCGAACTATCGAGTTTGTGGCTTACTTCGGTGCTATGTTGGTCCTTGGATACGAGCGTTGCGGAGAGAAACAGCCCGAGGTGCTATGACTTCTGATGTGAGATCTATTTTGATTATATTTACTAGCTGAACCTAGCTTCGTTCTATTGCGGGTAGTACGGATTATAGTTGAGTACTAGTTAATAATTACTAGTTACACGTTAAAGCTGGCACTCAACGGGAAAGCCTCACAAAGCGGTTGTGTAAAAAGAATCGTAGATACAATGATAATACTCCAGTAGAAATAGTTGAATAGACAATCCCGATGTTTAGCCCTGGAAGGCGTTGTCTGCAAGTCGATGCCGATCATCGATCGACGCAAAACACCAAACACACGTGATTCGTCCACCAAAATAACATCCGCGGCCGTTCTTCCTCTCCACGCGCAAACCACAATGAAGCTACAATTACATGTGTGGGGCCCTGCCTTTCAGCTGCCCTCAATCGAGGCACAGTGCCTCGCCGCAATTGCCTACTGCTCGCTAGCGCTTCCCAAGGATTCCTGGGAGCTGATCGCAACCAGCGATCCCTCCGTGTCCCCTACTAGTAAGTGACGCACGGCTTGACACTCGGACTCAATACAAAAATACACTTGGAATTAGCTGACAAGTCATTTGAGTTCAATAGGTGAACTACCCGCTCTACAGAATGGATCCGTCTGGGTAAGCCGTTTCGGCAATATTGTGGACTACCTCCGCCAGTACTCGAATGGGCAATGGGATTTGGATCGCGACTTGGACAAGTCAGACCGCGCCGATGACACTGCGTATGCCTCATAATAACTCCCTCATAGATATACCAGTACGCTAATTGACTTGCGACGGTGCGCAGCTTCTCCTCATTCGTTGAATCCCGTGGCCAGTCTCTTCTCGACCTCTACCTGTACGTCACCAGCCAGAACTATTATGGCAACACATCTCCCGCATACGCCAATATTCTCCAATGGCCAAACCAATGGATCCTCCCACCAAAGCTGCACGGAGCCGCCAAAGCCCGTACCGAGCACCTAGACCTATCATCTCTAGATCTGAAAGCCCTAGAGGAACACCGACAGCGCGAGCACTCGGCCGCCGTTGCCGCGGGGAAAGTTCCAAAAAATCTTATCAGTCGACCTCGTGAATCCGTATCCGGCTTACTGGGTCGGACAGCGCAGCAGAACAGCTTCCGACTCGAGGCGCTGACAGCCGAGTTTTTTGAGCCTCTAGAGGCAATGTTAGGCGACAAGAAGTACCTACTAGCAAAAGAAGGTGGCAAGTCCCCCTCTAGCTTGGATTGCATTACGCTCGGATACCTTTCTCTAGCTCTTGTGCCCGAGCTCACTTTCCCTTGGCTGAGAGACGCGATGCGTGTCAAGGCCCCGCTCCTCTCCAAGTACACAGAGCGAATGCGGACTCGGTGCTTCGGCGATAACCCTGTTGAACTTGCACATTCATTAGTGCCAGAGTCAGCCCCTAAGTCACCTCTGCCGTGGCGGGCACCCGGGCGTATATCTGTTGCTGGGATTGGTAGCACCCTTCTCAATACATTGGCAGATTCCACACCAATTTTGCGTGATGTTCGTATGCATAATAGAATGAAGCAGGCAGTTGAGTCACCAGATGCAGAACTCTCGGCCGTGGAACAAGCAGCTGTCTCGTCTTATGCTGATGCTCGCAAGAAGGACCTGTTCTTTTCTATTGCGGCTGTGGTAGGCAGTGTTGTTGCCTTGGTGGGATATACGATATATACTGGTTTAATTACCTTTGAGACTCAAGAGGAGCAATTTAAGGAGGATGAAGATGATGCCCTTGTTGATCCAGGTTCAGCAACCGACTTCCTAGGCGATTTGAATCTAGGAAGTCTAAGTGTATGAAATAACAACTCAAAATAGACATAACCGGTGGCCTTTTCTCAGCGATATATTTTGTTATACAGCATATCTTGAAGCATGGATTATCAAATTTTGTATCTTATGTGAAACATTAGTGGACTTGATGAACTGTGGCAATGCTGGAAATAACTGTATTCCACCACCCGCGGATTCCATTGCTCTCGTTATGGATCCATACATATCTTGTCTACCTCTCTTGAGCTGCAATGCATCTATTCCAGACTCCTCGCCTTGAAGATCTGCCATCCCGGTCATTCAAGGCCTTACAGTCTCGCAGTCTGTCCTGTCTTCTCAGTGACAATGCGATACAAAGATAACGGCATATCTCTTATCGCTGCAGGAAATAATATCTGGTACAACAGAGCTTCGACAAAGACAATGTTTCCTTATTGTGATTCTTACCTACACTTGGATTTTGCCTATAAATAACCGATAGTGATTACGGTGCTCTACTTCTTAGCCAGAAATCATCCCAGGTCTGTAACAGACGACCTAGAACATTGCTACGTAGGTATTTAATGATGGATCTTGACCTCAGAAAGTATCACTTGAACCCGAAAACTTCAAGTGCACAAGTTTTCTCATATATATACAGCCATCCCATCAACCTTGTATCCACTGTTCAAATGTGGCTCTTTTGCTCGAGTCAGAGCACTTAATATACAGACTCAAGACAAGATCCATGGATCCCCTCTTTCCAAGGTTATAAACTTTTTGCAGAAACAGTCCACGTATTAGTCTTATCCTTCTTCCGGAACTGCGGTCTCGAAACCCATTCACCAGGCCCATCCCTAAAATTCAACATCTCAATACCCCATCTCAGCTCACCCTCTTCGTCCAAGAACCAACCCAGCCGTGTAAGAAGATGCTCATAGTCAGCAGGTGCAAGATTTCCAGCTTCAATGCCCCGTACCACCTCTAGGAAGTTCACACTTCCGGCTATCAGCACTAACACGTCGCCGAGACACTCCACGTTGCGGACTAGTTTTCCAAAGTACCGCTTTTGAAGAATGGCAACAACGGCTGCTGTGAGGATTAGCCAGGACATTATGCCGATGCTGAGCCAGACGGCGACGGCGTTCATTTGAAGAAGCTCGACGCGCTGGGAGACTTGTGCTGCTACTTTTCTGTTCGTGTGCGAGATCGGGTGCGTGACGTCTTGGTATTTGGAAGGTGTTCGTCCTGGGAGTCCGTCGTAATATGTGCTGAATTCAACCGCGGGTCCGAGGTCGACTGGGAGACTGGCGTTGATTTTCTGGTATGCCCAGCCACCTGTTTCCATGGACAGATTTTTGCTCACGAAATGTTGGAAGAATGTTGTGAAAGTCTTCTCCGCGAGCTCAGTGAAGATGTCTGGATCTAAGAGGGATGATGCATTGTTCCCGGCCATTGTATACATGGCGTAGGTCATGAAGTCCATATTCAGACCGTTCATCTTGTCGCGGATGTTAAAGCTGTTGTCAGATAGGTCTTCTGTCGAATAACCTAGTTGTGAATCTGTTCCTGCAAGATTCAATGTGTCGGCTGCCGTCAACATGGTTGTTGTGAAAAGTCGGCCAAAGCTGTATTTTCCAAGTCAGAGCATGCCTATTTAATTAATCGATGAGGGAGGTGAAAAGGCTCAACTCACCTCAAAGTCACGTTATAATGCATTTCCCCATCAGCTGCTAAATCAATTGGTCCTGAGATGTTGTGAGGGACGAAGCTGTCGGCCCATGGCTCGGACATTGTCTTGGGGGTACTTGTTATATTGAAAGACAAAACCTCGCTATTCTGCGGATTCACAGTGACTGTTGCATCAGCTTGTTCAATTATCGGCAAACAGTTGATCATACTAAAGGATGGCGGTTCAATAAACAAGAGCTCAGGATTGGATATTGAGCTGGTGTCTTTGTTGTCGTTGACTTCGATACCTGTAATCGCATCGCCGTGGAACCACTTGGCTGAGAAATTTCCCTGCCAATCTCGAGACGACCAACCCTCAAGATTAGCATTCGGGGACCAATATCCAATACCCACAGGGCCCTCCCGGGAATCACTGGTCTCATTTCCACAGCAGATGACGGCGGATGGATTCACAAAAACAGAAGTGCAACCAAGACATGACGTCCAGTTTTGTGATTCGAGAAGCGGTGTTATAAGGGCGGGATAACTTCCTAGGTCTGAGGCAGTCCCTAATCGATAGCCCCCCAAAAAACCTTTCGGGATTGTACTCTGATTGTAGATTGTGTGATTTGTTACATCTGTGGGCGTCAGCCAATTTGTTATGTTCAACATCGCCTTCAGTGGGACCTCGCTGCAGCTGATACGGCCCCGGATCGCAGGTGTCGTGAAGGTAACGTTGGTTTGTGATTCTCCATCTGTGTCATCTGCTTGGCTTGCACCTAGTTTTGCCAGTGACCCTGAACTGGTGATGTTGCTTAGATCAATGGGCACGAAGCTCCAGCCGTCTTTACTCCAAGCAGGTTCTGAGCCATTCAGGGTGAGTTGGATTGTAGCAGTATACATCCAATAGGAAGAGATGTTCGTGAACAGCTGAGTCACAATTGGAACGATATAGTCGTTGGACGTAAGGGGGTCTAGCGCTTGCTCTGTTTCGAAAACAAATGGGATATCGCGAACTTCCAACTGCCGCTCAATTGTAATGGGGTTGATGATGTTCCCCGATCCACGATTGAACAAAGCTGACATTGTAGTCGTATCTTGGAGAGTTGATTGTAAGTTTTGATAATTTTCAGCAAGGTATAATAAACACATAGACTCACAAATAGGGGATAGTGTTGATCCCAAGGAGACCAAAAAAAGCAGCCAATGCTTATTACAGAGTGCTTTCACAGCAGCCCATATCCAAAAAGAAGACTGATATGACATATCAACACCCTTTTTGAAAGGCTGATCGCTCTTGGACAACGAGAGATATGGCTGTAAGTGGCGGAAGTTATCATCGATAGAGCCCCACCACAAACCAAGAAGTGTTGCTATCACCGTTGGAATCATTGAGAAGGGTGCTAAGGAAGAAACACTACTGCTCAAGAATGAAAACCGAACCTGGTACACAAAGCTTTCCCCGTAGAGTCTGGAGTTCTCGGCGTAGTGATAGAGAACAGCGACACCAACTATCACAAGCGCAAGTACAAGAACAAGTGCAAGAAGAGCTGGCAGACGAAGTATCATGGGAGTCCCATTTTCCGATTGAGATTCTTTCTGGTCCTCTGCCTTTATGGCGGTGGTTTGACACAAGCCCTGAAAGTCTGTAGAGTAAACTTCCCCACCTAACTTCTTCTGTAGTTCAACTTTTGAGGGTTGCCGAAGTGGCAAAAAGCCAGATCTTGCTCTCATGTTTTGAGCTATCAAATAAGCGATACCTATAACTGTTGCAGGATCTTTGTGCAAGTTTAATGGTCTTCTCTGTAGACGTGAAAGCCACCAAACTGCAAGCAGAAGAAGGAGTGAAATGGCCAATAAAATTCCCAGAGCAATTGCAGGTCCATCCTGAACGACGACTCGAGTTTCAACAATGTCAACTGTGCCTTGCATAGAGACTCGATGAGAGGCACCTTTTTGGATCAAAGCTGACTGTATAACTTCACCAAAATGACGCTGTTTCACCTTGGCCGCCGTGGCTATGAGGTCGGGGTCTCTTACTAGCTCTGTCATATTGTAGCTATAAGGAGCCCCAAGCAAGACTGCAGCACCTCCCATCTCTGCTGTCTCTGCCCAAATGATCGATATCATATAAGTTGCCCAATCAGCATTCAACGACAGGTCTTGAAACTGGGTAGTGTTGACAAGCGTTTCCGGAATCGAAACCTTGTTCTGTTCGTACTCGCTCTCATTGAATGATATATCTGGTACATCTCCATCCAGTGCAGCTTTAGCCGTGATATTGGCCATGTAAAACTTTGTGTCGCATAAATAAGCTGAGTAGGTACCTTTGGAGGAGGCGTTTTTCCATGGCTCGGTGACCACAATGACTTCACGACCATCACATTCTGCCGTGTGATTAACCACCGCAGTAATCTCATCGACGACACTCCCGGAGGCTGTTTCAGTGCCCGCGTAGAAAAACGTAGATGTATTGGACCAGCTGCCACCTCCAATAAGAAACATAGTGTCGACTACCCGAACTCCGTACTTGCAGCCGTCGGTGCTGGACCACATGACAGAGACAGAAGCTAAGGTTTCTGTTTTGTTAACTACTGAAGCCGGCTCAAAAGCTTCAGAATCCACCGACATTTCCGTGCAGCTTAGTTTGCTCTTAAATATTGTTGTCTCGCCCTGCCATACCTGTAATGAGTTTGTGGGAAGGGTATTGATAGGCTCTGTTTCCAAGCTCGCAGGCCAAAATGGCAAGATCGTATATTCATCTGTAATCCATGGGGAAGTTGACACGTTTTGCAGGAGGTTTGCGATTGTACGGAAGTAGGTGGCACGATCTTGATCGATAGGTAGAGGCGAATCTGCCAGTGGTGATAGGCGCAGGAAGTCCGTTAATTTGGGAACAGTTATCTCCTGTGATTCCAAGAAGTCGGAAGAAAGCGATGAGATTGCCAGGAATCCAATAATATTGAGCAGTACTGAGCATATCAACACCCAGCTACGCCTCCCATTCTTCTTCGTCGCGAATCCATCGTATAGAACAACCCACCAAGGTCCTGGGGAGTGGAGGATCGATGCTTCTGCATTTGCACCTTCTGGTCGTGCAAGCCGAGCAAAAGGCTCTGTACGCTTGATATCGTTCAACAGCACAGCTGTCATTTGAACGTATATAACAGCGATCATTGTCGGGCTGTATCTCCAGCCAAAAAGCATGGCAGAAGAGCCATTGTCAGAGCCTAGTCCATAAGTTGTCGAGGACCTCCACCATAGCAAAAATACGGTCAAACTAAGGCCAAATGTCACAAGGCTCAAAACGCCCATGAAAGTGTGGGAAAAGGTATAGGGTATCCAGTTCGCTGTGCAGTTCGCCGACTTCTCAGGGCTATGGACATCAACTTGCTGAGCCAGCTCTGTGACTGTAGTGCCAGCACTAGAGCCATTTATTCCCTTCCATTCAGAACCAGAGCGGCTTGGCCGAATAAAAAACGAGAAATAAGAAGCACTTTTAGCGAGTATTTTGCGCTCTTTTGCATTATCATATCGGTCCATGTTTCCACGGCTGCTCTAATATGTAATTCGCAACGGCGAGGTATAAGGTTATACCCTCAAAGTAAAGTGTCCCGGACCTGCATATTGTTTATAATATTCTGCCTTCCGAGATGCCCTGTGGGCAAGCGGGGCTTTGGGACGATGGTCATTTCACCATAGATAGTACTTTGTGTTGATCCAATAAAAGGTGATCGTACAAGCGCCCCGTAGATGGAGCAGTTGCAGGGTTCACAGCGCCTAAAGTATCAACAGTTGCATTTTGGCCCCCCACTTGAATAATTATATGGAGCAAGGTGAAGGATTATTTAGCTAAGCACCAATAGGTAGAGAGCGCTGTGTTACAGACTCCCGATGTTAGTATAGTGATGTACTTTTTCTCTTCGAAAGTCTCCATCACATACAAGGAAATGTTCCCCAGTAGCCCCTTGTAGTAGTACTGTTATTTAGTGGCGGCCCAGGGCTTCCATGGTGGTACTAATATTTAGTCCAGTACCATGCCCACTCAGACTTGAAAATCTGTTTCAACTAATTTTTCCCTGATATTTGTCAGTATGACCGTGGCAGTTGATTAGACTCTTTGTCTCTTTAACATATACCTTGGAAATGATATTAGGAGAGGGATTTTGACTTCAACATCAAGCCTTTGCCAACCCTTGAGATCTCGATGGTTTCAGAAACACAAGGTCCATCTATGGATGGCGAGCATCATGATGACCTCAGATCTTTGGAAGCCTTAACTACAATAGCCCAAATGGTATAATGATAACACATCAAAGGATGGAGACTTCAGAGAAAGGTGAAAAGCTCCCGAAAGGAGACAACATCATGTCAATGGGCTCTCTGTGAAAAAGAGAAAATATCAATATGAACTAGCAGTTCAATGGTATGTACAAAAAAAAAAAAATCCAAAAATGGCATATCGAGATCAAGGGTATGTATGCAATTCCTTGGAACAGACTGAAAAAAGGTCGCCTGCGGAAGAGCGACCGAGCAGGCTAACATAGGTGTCGTCATCGGCCTTTGAAGTTCACAAAATTACGTAGCTGTGCACACGCGCAAGACGAAACAAGGAGCATTTCCAGCCAGGGTCATTGGCAGAATTGGAGTGAAGAAAAAAAACAAATTAAAAGGTACGAGGAACCAGCCCAACAGTTTAAGCATAGTCGAGATTGACAACCAGACGAACAGCCTCGGTCACGGTGTTACCTCCAATGCCGTTTTCGTACCGCAAGGCATAGTTGTAGGCGTTTTCAATGGAGCCGAGGTCCTTGGTGATGGTGGAGCAGACCTTCTCAGTAAGAGCAGAGCAAATCTTCATACCCTGGATGGGCAAGTTGTATTGCTCGGCAATGATGGCGGAAACGTCCCAAGAGCTGGTTTCGGGAGCAGGACGCACAGTGAATTCACCCCAGGTGGCAGCATAGCTGCCAAACTCGCTGGTAGGGCAATCATCACCCTCGAACGCAGCCCAACCACCGGTGGATTGGTCGTCAATGGCAACATACTTGACGCCATTGGCGGGGACGTTGATTGTGAGAGCCTTGTTGGGCGAGAAGAAGCCATTCAAGCCCCCAAGGGGACCGACCTTGTTCCAGAAAATCACGGTCCAATCGGCGGAGCTGCTGCCCTCGAAGCGGAAGACATTGCGGTACCCGCTGGCTGCGCTCTCCTCGACTTCGATAACGTTGCTACCCCAGGGGGTACCGGTGTTTCCCTTCCAGTCGATTCCAAGAGCTTCCTCGATGTAGTTCGAGATACCGAATCCAGTACTGGAGAAATCTAAGTCCGAAGGGTAATCGGTCCAAGAACTGCTGGAGCTGGTGCTGGAGACGGCGGTGGCGCTGACAGAAGACTCAACAGCAACGGAAGTTTCAACAGAAACAGAGTTGGAGGTGGAGGTAGCCTCGACGGCGGCAGCGACGGTGGTGGAGGTAGAGGAAGAGATGGAAGATGAGGCAGCCTCACCGGCCCACTCGTTGATCCACGACTCGAGGACGCCGTTTATGGTGGCAAAGACCTCATCGCCAACCGCACGCTCCTTCAGCTCAGGAGCATCGGTGACAACGGGAAGGGCAGGCTCCTCGATGTTAACTTTAGCGTGAGCGTGACGACGCTCATGACCGTGAGAACGAGCAACGACCGAGCCAGCGGTCAGGGCCGCGGCGAGAAGGATGGAGTTTTTGATGTGCATGTTTGCAAATGAGTGACTGAGCAAGGGAATAAGAAACCTGCTCGGAAAAGAAACAATTTCAAAAGAGTGTGGATTTGAATGGGTGAAGAAGGGAAGGGAAAAAAAGGAGAGTGGGCTGGACTAGTTATTAGGGGCGAACAGAAGACAGAAACAACTTTGATTTCAATACTTGAAATTCAATTTACCGGTTCCAGGGGTTACGTGAGAATGATTGGCTCAGAGGAAGTGGTTCCTGAACTGTTCCTGAACTTACTGATGAGTTTTTCCTTTGATTGGTTGACCTTCCCAAAACAAGGCCTTGGTAATTTACCTTGTAAGTCCCTTACGTGTTTTGTTTATCCCTAACCTTACACAGTACAGATCCTTTTCCCTTTTCTCTCTTTTTCTCTATCAAGTCGAAGTCGAAGTGTCAGTCAAAAACGTGCTCTGATCGGAATGTGAATCGGAATGTGGCTTATTCCCTTTCGCCTCCTATCGGTTTCACCAATCATTATAGACTCCACTAGCCCTGACTTCCCGTCTCTTGTCGGCAACGGCTCTTTTACAGCCTTAAGAGTACTCAGACTTTAAAGAGCATATGGCTCAGTTTCAATTTTTAGCCCTTGGCATGCTCCGTGTTTTACAATTTCAAAGCTGTTCAACTGTTACTATCCCACAATTGTACATGCTACTCAGCTGATAGCGTTATGGAGTCTACGGAGTCTACGGATTCATTGGGCTCTGAAAGGCAATGATCTGGGCGTCGATCGCCACCTCGTGGTAAGTAATGATTTGCGTAGGTGGCTCCATTCCCCCTACTCGATCCTTGGGCCACTTCAGTGACTGCAAGGCTCGATTTCATTTCAGCCTAGAATCCTTACTAAAATTTTAGTTCTAATACCTCAAACCCTCAATATTATCGATCCAGCCCATTAACTGAGTGACTAGCGATACGAGAACTTTGTTTTAAAGTCTTATACATAGTAACCTTAGAATACACAGCCCAAAGCTGACTATATTAAACCTGCCAAGGTTGAAACCTTGGAAGATTAATCTATTCTAACCCTGCCCCTGTCAACCCTTGGATTCCTTACAGGATTCATTTCTTGATACTTAGTAGTTAGAAATATTGCATAAATATATCGCGCCAGATTTTTGGTTCAAGGCACTTGGATCCACGGCAATTAGCGTTGGCTGAAACAATTCATCCGTGCTAGTCCAGAGGTTAATTTCTACTCCGAATCTGGTTTATTTATTTTGGTCCCTGACTTCATTTAGGAGTGGAGTCCTTACGCGGACTTTATAGGTCGAATAAATGGACCTGACCGCCCTTTGACAGTTGGGCCATTAGGCAAGAGCTAAACATGGAAAGTTGAGGTTAGCTAAGATTTGTGCATAAATTTAATTATTTTCGCTCAATGATGTTACACGGGTGCCTGGTACATAGTAAGATCAGTAAGCATGTCAAATGCTGGCTACTGTATAACATCTCGGACCGTTATGTCAGGGGTAAACGTCCATGCTTAACAAAAGCATCATCCTTACGGAGTACCTGTTTAGAAATATCAATGCATACTTAGGTAATTCTTAGGTTTACGTGAATAATACAACATACCATTTATCAATAAGGTAAGACAGTGCTATGGGGAGTTGGATATTTTTAGATCTTTTAGTACTTTGGACTGGTAGAAGATAAATTGATGTATCAATCCTCGTATGATGATCTTTGGGGCCTCACTGATCTTGGAATTTCACAAATAAAGCAATACAGAATTATAGTGTGTTACTATGTGTATAGGTCTATGATGTTCAAGAGCGGATCAGAGGCTCAAGGCCGTTTCAGCAGCCGCCAAAATATGGCCATTGGCCTTTGAATATTTGAAAGTTCCACGCGCTCGATGGAACCGCCTTTAAGGGGTCTCAATCATCATTTGGCCGACGAATTAGTCCAGGAGATACTCACCGTGTCTTTGTATTCTCATATATCAGTCTAGCCCTGAAACCTTAGATGGCATTTCAAATGTGTACATTGATGGCATCCGTTCTCTGTAATTAGTCGGAGTCCTTGGGCTGGAAGCGGATGATATGCGACTTGTTTAGAATTCAATCAGCACATAAGAGCCTACAGTGTACAGTTTACTAATCAGAATTGATTCTCAATTTTGACGTCCATACCCCATAATACGTATTTTCGCTGTTTATGGAGGCTTCCAAGCTTAACAAAAGACATCTAGAGATCGACCACGACTCAAACACAAGCTTTCCCATTTTAATTCATATCATCACTTCTTCAGATCCACGCCGCTATCAAATGAGACGCCGCCAGCCTCTGCATCAAGTTTAACGCTCTCATCCAACCCACAAACCCGGAACAACATCTGCGGAGTCAACTCCTTAGGTAAGTCAGGCAATCCCAACTTCTTCAACTTCTCCAGTCCCTCTCGCATAGCTGTCAGCGCGGGGCCAATTGTGGCGAAAGGGTAAATGATAATACGGAATCCAATCTCTCGAGCCTCGGCAGCAGAAATGGACGGCGTGGACCCATGCTCGACCATATTCAAAACCAAAGGCCATGGGGCAAGATCCTGCACAGCCTGTCGCGCCATCTCGCGAGATGAGATTCCTTCAAGGAAACCCACATCGGCACCAGCGTCTCTGGCTGCTTTCAAACGGGCTACACTCTCTTCATACCCGAGGGACTGCAACGAGTCTGTCCGGGCAATCACCACAATGTCGCTACCCATCCGCTGGCGGGCTTGTACTGCAGCCCGGATACGGCTTGTGTAAGTGTCTGTGTCCACTAGCAACTTCCCAGAGAGGTGGCCACACCGCTTGGTTTGAACTTGGTCCTCAATGTGGAATCCCGCAACGCCGGACCTTGCGTACTGCTCCGTCGTACGGGCAACCATGATGGGCCCTCCGTAGCCAGTATCCGCGTCGGCTATCAGCGGTGTTGATGGTGAGAGGTTTGCTAGCATCTCGGCATTGTTGCGCATGTCGTTCAGTGTGCAAATACCTAAATCTGCTTGGCCGTGTACGGAAGCTGCGGTTCCTGCTCCTGTCTATCCGAATATTTAGTCTTGGCTCCTCTATATGCATAGTTAAGACTGCAATGTTAAGAATACTTACCATGTACAATGCTTCGAATCCTGCAGCTAGGGCCATTCGCGCCGACAGACCGTCATAGACGCCTGGTGCCATAACGAAGCCATTTGGGTCTTCGAGCATACGCCGGAGATTTCTCGCGCTTGTATTCATTTTGTTTATTTGTGGTCAGAGTTAAACAATTTACAAGCCCGAATAACTTTGGTTAAATAAGGACTACTTCGCCGTACAAGGCCCGAGATGCCGCTCTCGGACAACCTTGTTTTATAAGCTTAATCTTCCACGTGTGTCACAAACCATTTTTGCCTCATCTCCACCACAACAAACTACTATGCGATGATGCGCTTTTCCATGTTTCCGGCCGATACCGGGCTTTATGTCATCAAATACAATCGGCAATTTCTCGCACCCGCCGAAGCTTTATTATCGAATGAGGGTTGCTATTACGCTAATGTGAGGCGAGGACTGTGAAACCCGCACTTGACATTGGAAAATGAGTCGGTGACTGATAATTCATCCCGAGGCGGGATATCGCTGCTTATACATTTTATGTCCACATTATACTCCTTACCTGGGTGATTGAATGTCACCTAAATGCAGATGGAGCACAAGTTCGCGGGTCAACAACCCAGATCTGGTGGTATGCCGGTTTAGATCCAAAAATTACTTAGAAATGCATATTTGATTGAACCTTTAACTGGAAATGTCCCTCTTAACTCCGCAGTTCATTTTCAACGCCCGTTGCCTAGTCCGGTAAGGCGTGATATAGACCTCTCGGTGCAGATCCCCTTAGTCATCCATCGACTTTCCAGAACGCTCGAACTTTAACCACCAGAAACCTTCGATCTCGAATTCAACTTTGAAATGCGCTGTTCACTTTTCGCCTAGTGTATTTCCTCAGTCTCATCTTCAAATAAAAACAATTCACGCAAAACCGATGGCTCGCTCCACCATCGTCCAAGAGTATGCGCCATCCTCGACATTGTCGACAACGCTAAGCTTGGACCACAAGTCCACCGACGAGCGTCAAACCTACCAAGTGCCGCGGCCACAGGGCTACCGAGTATCATGGCATGCCAACCCAGCAGTGGAGCCGCACCATTTCGGTGTGCAACATCCTATGAAGCCATGGCGACTCACATTGACGAAGCAATTGGTGATGGCGTACGGGATGCACCACGCGATGGACCTGTACCTCTCACGGGCAGCGACATACGAGGAGATGGCGGAGTTTCACCAGGAAGACTACCTTGATTTTCTGAAGCAGGTCATGCCAGGCGACATGGACCGCGCCGAGCAAACCGATAATGTGCAGCGCTTCAACTTCGGCGACGACTGTCCCATCTTCAACGGCCTGTACAACTACTGCGCCCTGTACGCGGGCGGCACTGTCGATGCCGCGCGCAAGCTCTGTAACGACCAAGCTGAGATCGCGATCAACTGGTCCGGAGGCCTACACCACGCTAAAAAGGCCGAGGCCAGCGGCTTCTGCTACGTCAATGACATCGTCCTCGGCATCCTACAGCTTCTGCGCCACCACCCGCGCGTCATGTACATCGACATAGATGTGCACCATGGTGATGGCGTCGAGCAGGCCTTTTGGTCTACGGATCGTGTGTTGACAGTTTCCTTCCACAAATACGACGGCCATTTCTTCCCCGCCACCGGTGCGCTCGAGGATACTGGCCCCACACACTCGCTCAATCCAGGTGCTCATCATTCCATAAACGTCCCTCTCAACGACGGTATCGACGACGAGTCATACATTGCGCTTTTCGAAGAAGTCATCACAGCCTGTAACACCAATTACAACCCCAGTGCTATCGTGCTTCAATGCGGTGCCGACAGCCTAGGCTGTGACCGACTCGGCGTCTTCAATCTAAATGTCCAAGCCCACGGCGCCTGCGTCGCCATAACGAAGAAATTCAAAAAACCACTAATAGTCGTCGGGGGCGGCGGCTACACCCCGCGCAACGTTTCCCGCGCCTGGGCCCACGAAACTTCCATCCTAGTCGAAGCCGACAAGAACATCGATCCGATAATTCCAGAGACAGTCACATTCCGCAACCATTTCGGTCCCGATTACTCCCTCTTCCCGTCCCTGTCTAATACGGCTCGCCGGATAGAGAATAAGAATCCGCGCGCTTACCTTGATAGTTTGCGCGAGGCAGTCCACGAACAGCTTCGGTATATCAAGGGTGCGCCGAGTGTGGCGATGAGTTTTATTCCACCGGACATCTTGGGTCTGCGGGAAGACACGGAGGATGAAATCAGAGACGAGATGGCTAGGATGGAAGAGGAACGTGAGGAACGTGAGGGTAGTGGATCGCTTGCTGCTGCTGCGAGCGGAAACACAAGTGTTCCTGGTTCGGCGGGGGGTATTCCTCGAAATCGCCGACGAGATTTAGAACGGGGCTCTGGGTACAGAGGAGAGCTGTATTCATAAATTCCGCATTCTGCATTCTGATCTTGGGCTGAGTTGCTGGTCGGTTCAGTCAGGTTTCTTTGGTATCTTGGGTCAGCTTTCAAGGTTCTTTTCGAAAGATAAAAGGGGAATTATGGTGTTCTTCTGTATCGTGAATTCTTTTAGGGGAGTTTGGTCGTTCTATTTACGCTATGATGTCCCGAAGACATCTGTACACTAATTACAATAATGAAATGGCAAAATGAAGATCTTTCATCTTCTAGTAGTGACATCGGCTTGGTTTCTATCTTAATCGATTCTTACTAGTGGTCACTATTCATAGTCAATCGATCAAATTGCAAGTTTCGTCTTATACAGAGTAGAGCAGTCTTTGGGACTAGATTAACAGCAAGTAGTATCCATGGATCTAAACAAAGCAATTCTATATCACATAGCTCCATAACGATAAATAAGTTACAAATAGTGAAAAAAGTAAGTACTGGGTCATTTGCGTTCTCACAATTCTTCCTTATTTTTAAGATTGGAGCCAGCTATACCCACGGATTGTGTGCAGACAGAGGATTTTCTCTATTTTATTATTTCTTTCCTTTCTTTCTTTTTTTTTTTCCCTGGCCAGACTCAGGACTAAATCGGGTGTCCAGCGGGTGCAGAAGTAGGTTGAAACCCTTGTGTTGAACATGATAGAAGATGGGGGCAGACGATTGGTGGTAGTCGCTGAAACAAATGGTGGGAGGATGTCGAGGTAGTTCGAGATTCATGGAGGGAATAGCGGCGAAGACAGAATGGGCGAGAATGGGCGAAAATGTCTTGGTTTCATTTCTCTATATCTTCTCTTCTGCATCCATGAACTGTTCCACCTTGTGCGTTTCTGTGTCATTTCGCTCCACAACGGCCGGCTTTTGGACGTCAGTTCCTACGTTTACGCCTGTGGTGGTATTAGCTTTGACGTCCTGGGTTGGATCCACCGGATGGCTATTTTGTGCAGCGAATGGCGGGATCTCGAACTGAGATGGCTGTTTCTGACCTGGAACGATGGGCGCAATGGCTAGGATCTGCTTCACTGCAGCCTCGGGATCGTGCGAGTCCCTGGATTTGAAAAGTTAGGTAATGTAGACAATGTCGTTCGGGGAACTTACACGTGAGCGTTGATGATCCAATCTAAGCTTTCCTCGCCCTCCTCCGGGCCACCAGGACCACCGTGCACGGCACGGAACAATCGGGGTGTCCACTCGACACCTTCAGCGGTGCGCTTGGCAGCCTCCTCTCGTTGGCGATCTTCGATCTTGGTCTTTTCATCCGTAGCTGCTTCGTGGTTCCGGGCGATAATTTCCTTGACTGTAGGCAGCCATAGTCTTTGAGACTCCCGCTCGTCTTGCTCTCCAGTCGGACGGGCCAAAGGTTTCGTGTGCTTGGCATGTGTGGCATCGAACAGCACGTTCTTGTGGTGAGTATGGACATCCTTGATATCCATCTCACCATTCCACATGCCTGACAAATCGAACAACACTTCGCCGGTCTTTTCATTCTTGATGGTGCCTCCAATGGCATTATACGTGCCAGAGAAGTAGCCCTTCGTCTTGAATTCGATATCCGCTACGAGACCGGTTTCGGGGCATCGGACATAGCTGTGGTCGCCGAGCTCATACTTCATCTTCCCAAATAGGATACCACGCGCGTACATGTTTGGTTGCGTCAGAATACTACTCATCCGTTAGTATCGATGACGTAAGAGAAATCATTCTTGTCAACTCACTAGCGCTCCCCCTTCTCCTTGTCTTGACCGTGGTTCAACAGAGTCAAAATCGCAATACCTTCCATCATACTGGCTGCCGAGTTACCAAGGAACTTGCTGCGGGGCTTGAGGGTACCATCGATGCGAATGTTGTGCTCCGGGGCCATAAAGAAGTAGCTCGACTTCGGGGGGTGGTGAGAAGTCTGTTCGGAGATGTAGTATCCGCGTGTGTTATCCGGATAGTCCCAGTAGCAAGTAAATGTCTCCCCCAGGATAGGGTTCAGTGGTTTCTTCACCCCTCTGTCCGGTGATTAGGATGCGTCGCAAAAAGAAAAAGAGAAAAAAAAAAGTATGCGGGGTAACGTACGGGGGTTTGATGTGCCAACCACTCAAGTAGAACTTGACAACTGAAACAAAACGCTCGATAGGGTCATCAATTGTGGACATGGGGAGGAGGGTTTCGGGGTGGGCCATGAAGCTATTCGTGGGCGAGGGTCAGTTCGGTTTCACGGTGAGTGAGGGGGAGGGGCACAACATACTTGGTGATACGTTCTAACATGGACCGGGGCTCGAGAATGAAGGTCGGCAGCACGACACGACTCAAGTCAGCGCCCGGTCGGAGCTGAGAAATGATGTGCGAGAGGACTGAAGAGCGTCAACTTTGAGCCAGCTACAGCCGCAGCAGCGCAGAAGCGCAGCAGCGACGAAAGAAAGACATACCATTTCCCTGATCAGGCTCAACGACCTCCTCCTCTCCACTTACGTTATCCTCGACAGACGAGCGACCTGGAAGTGCGGTGTTAGTCATGGTCGGGGTTGTCAAAGGTAAGAATCCGTACTTGTCAAGGAAGAGCGGCGGAGACTGGGGACTGGCATTTTGGCTGCGTTCGGAATCAACCAGAAAGGGTAGAATGTTGTGATACTTTCACACTGAAAAGTTTTAGGAGACAAAACGAACTTCAAATGTGTGGAATTATGGAATTTTAGGTTCCTTAGGTGTTAAGAGAGTTGTTCGAGGTATAGGAAAGAGAAGAACATAGAAAAGACAGAAATAGAGGAAAACGAAAATGACGTCGCAAACTCATCTTTCGGTTTAATTCACGATCACATCTACTTCTACCATTAAACATTCTCTCATCGTCTTCCTCATTCTCATTCTCATTCTCATTCTCAATCTCAATCTCAACTTCTCTTCTTGTCTTCCCTACTTAGCGCAAAATGCTGACATCTCGTCATGGCATACTCCGGGGCTGAAAGCATCATACATGAAACAAGTACCGGGGAAATCGGATCCATTAATTATATATGCATTCTTGACAGCTCAAATTTGGTCAATCAACGGCATATCACCTCGGGTGATCTCCCTTACAAATGCCATATCCGGCTGATGGAGCATGACGTGGAAGTGTTCGACAGCGTGTACTGATTTCAGTGATTTCCAGTTCTTGAACCAAATTACCTTTTCAGACGCCACTCGAGAGCAAAAAGTTTGCTGCACGAACCGCTCGATCGCCTCGCGTGCATCGGCGGTCAGATCGTCAGTGGCTGGATCATCCTCCAACTCAAACTTGGTCCAAACGACCAGATGGACAATGTCCGTGTTGACACCATACGGCCAGTCATTGTACAGAATCCGAATATCCTCTACTCTCCGTCAGCACTTGGTCTGGAGCCACATATCCACAGCACATACCTTCGAACTCGAATGGCTGCCCCGTAGGCTTCATGTCGTCTGGACTGCCCTCGCCCCATTGAAGTCGCTTTTGAACAATGAACCGCATCACAGATCCATATTGAGCTTTGATTTGGGCCGTAAATTCTAGGTATCTGCGAAGGGCGCTCGGAACCCTCTGGAATAGATCAATCCGGTTCGTCTCTGGAAATCTTCGTCAGCCTATGCCTCAATCTATACACCCAACAGACGACTCAACTGATGATTTCTTGAACCACCTCCCAATTTTGGCGTTGGTACGCTTCATCTGGTATAGCCAGACATTGGATGTTCTTAGCTGATGTACCGCGTAGAAAGTCTGGACATTCCGCCGTCCATTGTGATCGGGGTACATTCATCAGCCAGAAAGGCAGATTATCAGCGTTGAGGCCATGGTCCTGGAGAAACTGGGCGGGCTCGGTGGGATCAGGCTCGGTCAGTTTCTTGTCAAGCGCATTGATTGCTGCAGCTTTTGATACGCCAGAGTGAAGCATGGTGAATGTGGTATAGGAATTGATGGATGAAGGATCGACGCTAAATAAATCAACACCGTCATCTCATTACTCAGACCGTTATTCTGTCCGACGGGTGGACCTCCCCGCGAATCCACTTGATGCCACACCCCTTGATTGGTAAACGCAAGGTAGACATAAGGCTGTCTTTTCGAAGGACGTTTCTAGATTATAGAATCCGTCTTATGGAAAAAGCATATTGGGTACGCTAGTACTGCTACTGACTTCTACCACTAATACTATCATGCCAGCTTCTTCACAACCGCATCGTCTGCGTGAATCACCGACACTCCAGCACTACGAAGCTCCGCTTTGACCTGATCCCAGCCAGCCGGAGAAACACACTTGGTCCCCTCTTCAATGAGCCAGCTCTGGAACCCAGCCTTGATGGCGTCGATGGCGGTGTACTTGACGCAGAAGTCGCCGGCCAGCCCAACAACAAAGACATCTGTCACACCCTTGGCCTGGAGCTCAGAGGTTATGTCTTTACTGACGGACTGCATAGTGATAGTCGGGTCGAGGTTGCCAAAAGCATCTGCAAATGCAGAGTACATCTCAACCTGCGAATGCTTGCCTTTGTGAACCACAAGGTCGATGCGACCGGCGTCGATCTCGGGGATGACCTCAGCTCCTTGAGTCTCAGCTACACAGTGAACGGGCCACAGAAGCTGTGGCTTCGTTTCGGGGTCTTGACCAGGCGCTGGATTGGGATTCTTCATTTCAATATAGGACTTAAAAGGGCGGTTGTTAGGTGCGGGGTGGTTGCTGGCGAAGGAGATATGGTCTGTGGGATGATAATCTTGGGTTGCAATACGTATCACAAACCCAGGTTGGGCGAGAAGAGAGTTGATTAATGGAGCGATGGATCTGCCATCTTCGACAGCCAGTGATCCATTCTGTATATATCAAAGATGTTGTATATCAGCATGAGCCCTAGATTGTCATACATACTGGCGACTCACAGGTGGACAGAAGTCTTCCTGCATGTCAACCACAATCAGAGCAGGCACAAAGGGCCCATTATCCACTATTGAAGCCATCGAGAAGTAGCTTAGAAGTAAATTTCAAGTCAAGGCCGAGTCTCTCCCACTGACGTAGGTAGTGGTCTCATGGTTGAGAGCTCGTAAGCTAGATGCTGAGTCATCATCAGCGCTAAAAAACCACACAAGCAAATCTTCCCTTCCTCTTCTCTTCTTAAGGGCTGCGGCCCCAATGAAATATACAGGCTTTCTTAAATCTCAAGGATAATGAGTGATAGCTACAAGGTAAGCTTCAACCAACTTGATTTCTTTCTCTTCTCCTTCTCTACATGATGATTCTTATTTATTGGAGCTGTCTGAGCTTTCGCAATGCGGACAATCTCATTATACGCTTTTTTATCTGAACAACACCCAAACCCCCGTATCATCATTTGGCAATCATTCAATTTCCGACTCATGCTAATACAAATGATAGCCAACAGGATATTGTAAACCCATCTTCAAGCCTCCTTGATCCAAGACATTTTCTCCAGAAAACCTCCTGTATTAGTCTTTCTTCCTCTATTAGTCTCTTACTCTTTCTCAACCAACATGGCATATGACCCACGTCGTGTAAACACGGGGAGCACAACTCCCCAACCAACCACTCCTCCCCCTCCACAACCGGAGCCAATCCCCGAAATGGAATCCCAGGATACCCCCACAGACTCCTGGAAACTGAAGTTCTGCACGGTCTGCGCTTCCAACAACAACCGTTCAATGGAAGCGCACCTGCGACTGTCCGCCGCCCCATACCCCGTCATCTCATTTGGCACGGGTTCGCTAGTTCGACTCCCTGGCCCTTCCATCACCCAGCCGAACGTGTACAGCTTTAACACTACCTCCTACAACCAGATGTATGAGGAGCTTCACGAAAAAGACGACCGGCTATACCGCGGGAATGGTATCTTAAATATGCTGGACCGTAACCGAAACTTGAAGTGGGGCCCCGAGCGTTTCCAGGACTGGGTGCCGGGCATGCCGCGTGTCGACCACGTTTCCAAGGGCGACAAGGGCGCCATTGGTACGGAAGGTGGTGTCGTTGATGTCATCTTCACCTGCGAAGAGCGTTGCTGGGATGCTGTCGTCGATGACTTGATGAACAAGGGCTCGCCGCTGAATCGCCCTGTGCACGTCTTCAATGTCGATATCAAGGATAATCATGAAGAGGCTCTCGTTGGTGGAAGGGCTATCCTCGATCTTGCTAATCGGCTTAATGACGCTGCTGCTTCCCAACGGAATCTGCATGGCCCTGATGGATGGGAGAATGGTGCTGGTGCGGCGCGCCAGGGATTTGATGAGAGAGTTCCTGAAATTCTTGGCGAGTGGCAGGAGAGGCATCCTAGTTTGCCGGCATTATGGACTCTGGCCTGGTTGTAATGTTGATTGTTACACCTCGTCTATGATACCCTCTCGAGAAACCTGTCGTTTTTTTCAAACCTCTAAATATGGCTTCACAGTAACATTTTCATTCTCTACTTTCTCCCTACGGCGTAAATTGCAGGCGCTACAATTTGTTGGTCGATAATCGATTTCATTCCAAGAGCAATCCGTAAGGGTATGGGTATCAGTACTAAGAGAGAGAAAAATGCAAGCGCCACGTAGCTATTCGTCAAAACGTCGCGAAGTCTGCTATCTATACTGACTCCGTTAACCTTGATTCTTGTCCTTGATACTCTCCCCTTTGACCACCTCAGCCTTGACCATCTCGGCCTTGGGCTGAACAATGTCCCATCGCTCGCGGTACCATTTTTCAAGGCAGGCTCGCCGCTGTGCCTGCGTCATGTTCTCTACCACAAGAGCAAAGTCTGTTGCATTCGGGTATCCAAAGTGACGGGCCATGCTGCAGAATTGGCGGCGTTTCACAGCATCCGGCGGGTTGTATCTCAAGCCATCACCATTCAAAACATCGAAATGAGAGTTAGGAGCTGCAGTCGGCAGGGGTTTGGTGAAAGTTCGGTCAAAAACCTGGAAATCGGCGTCAGGATCGTTGTGTATTCTCTTTGCGTTAAGACTGAGCTGCTCCTCCACTTTGGAGGAGCCAATCACTTCGTTATTGAGATGTGTATACTCAACGCCCGCGCTCGCAAGAATTGCCTGGACAGGGTCATGTTTTTGTGCTGACCGTTCCTTTTTCTTGGTCGATTCTTCTTCTTTGCTCTCGCCGCAGATCTCAGCTGTTAGCTGGCTCATCGCTTCATCCTCCGACTTTAGAGTGTAGTCTTCCTCGGCATCAAATTCAAAGGCGACGTCCATCACCTGAACGCCCACTCGACTCTCTGCAACATTGGTCTTATTGACTATATCACGCAGGACAATGTTGTCATTTTGATATGAGAAGAGATTCTTCATGCCGAATATCTCACCCTTTTGGTCCTTTTGGTCCTGTACACCCTTGAAGTAGCGTCGTTCGGAGCTGGCGTTATAGCCTATCTCCGCTTGCTGCTGCTTGTAAATTTGCCGGGCATAAACAATCTCTTCGATTGTGCCAGCAGAAATAAGCCGGAAGACTTCGACATCCCGGAGTTGACCGATTCGATAGGCTCGGTCTTGGGCTTGGAGATCAAATGAAGGATTCCAGTTGGGGTCCACAACGACTACTTTGTTTGCCGAGACAATGTTTAATCCGACACCACCAGCCTTCGTGGAGATGAGGAAGACGAACTGATTCGGATCGGAATTAAACTCGTCCACAGCCTTGGTCCGGTCCTCATACTTCATGGAACCATCCAAGTAACTCACAGTGTAGCTGGTGTTGTTGAACAGCATTTGCAGCATCTTTAATAGCCGCAAGCTGTGCGAGAAAACAAGGACTTTGTCTCCATTGGAGTGCCACCACTTTAGCAGTTTGCGAAGGACTTTCCACTTGCCACAGAACTCTGGATTTGCAAAGTTTAGAATTGAGTCACGGGAGCGGAACAGCGCTTCCCACTGGTCTGGCAGTGCAACTTGAAGCATCTCCTTTTCTTTCTCCTGCTTTTCTCTGGGGTCATTCCCTTGTGGAATCATAATGGCGATGTGATTGCTGATCTTTTGAAGAATCGTAATGGCAGGGAAGACGTAGGACTGCCACCGTATAGAGGTTCCGGGTATAAACATATAGCAGCACCACCCGGCCTTCTTCTTGGATCCGCAGTCGCATGTTTCAGTGGATTTCTGGATGATCTGTACAAACACACTATCCAAGAAGTTTTCGTAGGCATCTGCCTGGGTCTCAGTCAAGGGACAAAAAACTACTCGGTCGCTTTTTTTGGGCAACTGATCCGCAATAAGGCTCTTCATTCGGCGAAGAAAGAAATGCGGCAGCAAGTTCTCGGCTAGCATTTTTGCAACGCGCCGCGCCTTGCTGAGCTGATTCACAGTAGCATCGTGGGACTGTCCAATCTTTAACGGTACTGCTATCTGTGCCTTCCATGCTGACAGAGGCCCAATCTTGCCGGGATTTGTCCAATTGAGGAGTGTCCATAGCTCCTCGTACCGGTTTTGAATCGCAGTGCCTGTTAGGCCAATACGGCAGAGAGCGTTGACCTCATTCATCGCTTGCGTCACAATTGCTTTTGGTTCCTTGATTTTGTGGCATTCATCCGCCACCACGCAGTCCCATTCCACCATATTTACCTCATCCTTGTTATTGGCATAGGTTGTGTAGGTCGTGATCATTATTTCAACTCGTCCAGATTTTGCGGCATGGAGGGCAATATCCTTGCTCGGACCGTGATAAACGTCGACGTTCCACCACCCCCATCGCTGGAGTTCTGCGATCCAGTTTGAAATCAAAGTGCCGGGACAGATGATCAATGTCCGTGGGTACCAAGCATTATTATCGGCTCTCCGCATCTTACGCATTCTTTTAGCGTCTCTTTCGTCCGCCGTCTTGCCATACGCAGCTGTCAAAAATGAAATGACTTGGATAGTCTTGCCCAAACCCATGTCATCTCCTAGAATGCCGCCTTTTTGATAGACAAATAGCTCGTGAAGGAAGGCGGCTCCGTCCACCTGGTACTGTCGCAGCCACTGGGCAATTGGAGCGGGGACCAAGCCCATGGAACAGGGCAATTCGATATCCTTGTACTCCCGAGGTGCCTCTCTACCTGGAAATGATGGCTTCTCCTGTAAGTGTTCCAGGCGCTCATTATCAGAGAAATCGATGCAATCGTAGGAGGGTGGTAGCTTTAGCCCGTGCTCCTTGAGGTGCTCCTTTTGGAGGTCAAAACGATCTCGTCGCTGTTGGAGATATTTAGGCAAGTTTTCCAAGAGGTCCTCATCAGAAGAGGCATCACCGTACTCCCTCAATAACCGCTTTGATTTCTCCTTGGAACTTTCTAGTTTCACTCGGCCGACGATAACGTCGTCTTTAGACTTCTTCTTGGGCACCATTGCCCTGCGGGTTGCAGCCGCAGTCTGCTTACGCTTCAGAGACTTACGACCTTTGAACTTCTTGTACGCTTCCTCGCCATCGTTGAAATCGTCCGACTCATCATCCGTCGACTCGATAACGGTTGGCACCTCCGACGAAGGATGCAACGGAGTATCATCATGTTCAGATTTGAGGGGAAATTGCTTTGGTTTCACATTGGCAGGCGCTTTGGCTGGGAAAGTATCAGTTGCGTCAAATGTATCTATGGACGCGTCGTGCATACTAGTAGATGAGCCAAGATACGGCGTTGCTTCCAAATCATCATCATCCGAGTCGAGGCTGATAACCTCATGGTAATTTTGACAGTCCATTTTAGCTACATAACCGATATGATAGTTTATGCAGCTTTGAAGTATAGGGTGTTGACGGAGTTGATGGAGTAGATTAAGTGGAAGGCGCGCCAGGCGGTGGCAGTTGGCGATGTCATCCAGATCCGCCCAAGAAAAAAAAAAGCTCCCGATCACTTATCTCCCCCACACGAACTACATCGCTCAATCGCTCACATTCCAGGGCTTGGACTGTGCATGTGATAAGATTGGTATTTTCTTTTTCTTTGAACGCCTGTGCTGCTCTTTTTTTCCCTCCTAATCTTCAATCCCCACTACTCCGTTCTCCGTGCATAATCTAATTCAGACTACCTTGTTTACGGCCATTACTCATTCTATCCTGGAAGAATCACTCTGCTGAGAATCTGACTCGCAAATATGCCTCTTGACACCTCCACCACATACCCTCTGACCCGACTACGCCTGGACGGCCGCCGATGGAACGAACTGCGCCTTATGCAAGCCCAGATCTCGACGAACCCTGCCAGCTCCGGATCATCATACCTAGCAATGGGAAACACCGCAATCATGTGCTCTGTCCATGGACCTGCAGAGGGCCGCCGAGCAGACGCTGGTGGAAGTGCCGGTGCGGTCGTCGAGGTGGATGTCAATGTCGCCGGATTCGCTGGTGTCGATCGACGACGACAAGCTGGAGGAAGCGACAGGTAAGATTGTTACTATATTTGAGTGTTGGATGATGACATGCCAAAAAGACACTCCAGACCCACGGAATGCATTCCGAATCGAGCTAATC
Source organism: Penicillium taxi (assembly GCF_028828555.1). Lineage (NCBI taxonomy): Eukaryota > Fungi > Ascomycota > Eurotiomycetes > Eurotiales > Aspergillaceae > Penicillium > Penicillium taxi. The sequence continues at coordinate 2,993,255 of NW_026643207.1, read as the reverse complement.
CATCTCTACAGACAATCTTCGCGCATTGCAACTATCCTCCGCGCCGCTTTCCAGTCGCATTTGTTTACCTATCTTTACCCGCATAGCACTATTAGCATCCACGTCTCCGTGCTCTCTTCTGATGGGTCTCTACTCGCGACAGCGATAAACGCGTGCACACTCGCCTTGGTAGATGCTGGTATTCCCATGCCCGGGCTCTTGTGCGGCTGTACCACAGGCATGAGTGGCACCGCGTCTACTCCAAAGGATCCTCGACATGATGAACTCGACCCGCTCTTGGATCTATCTCTTCCCGAGGAGCAGGAATTGCCTTCGATGACAATTGGTACCACAACTGTAATTCCCGGAGAAGATAATATGGATGATGATGATGATGACGAGGAGGACACTCAGGTTGAGATAATGCATATGGACTCTAAGGTTCACTCTACTTATGCTGAGATGATGCTGGCGGTGGGAATTGATGGATGCAGCCAGATCCGCGAGTTACTACAAGGAGTAATCAAAGCATCGAACCGAACGTGATGAGACGAAAGATACCGATTTATGCATTTATCAGGCGTTGAACTGAGAGAAATGGACTTTTCATGTTTTAATTTCACGTATTGTATTTTACAAGAATCTGCTCAATTGTGCTCACTTCGGACGCTAGGATAAGAAATGTGCTCATAAGTTACCCGACGTTGACATCTTATTTGTTTTCCTCTTCTTCTCATAGCACTTCCTCTCCTCACAACCTTTTCATCATGGATTCTATGAGCGACATGGAAACGAGCTGCAAGATTTCGGTAGATTTATTCAGCCTTCTTTACGTGATTAAATATAGCTAATCTGAGCCTACTAGATGCTTTGGAATTGGCATACGATTGATGCATGTATGCAACTGATCAGTTTAGACAAATCATGATATAACGATTAACAAACCAGGCTTCATTTCAAATTCCTGGCACATCCGATCGACTGGCAATTTCGCTGGCGCTTGCATCGGCGCAATCCTTCTCGTCGTTTGTCTCGAGTTCCTGCGTCGCCTCGGCCGAGAGTACGATGCCTTCGTCGTACGCCGGGCCCGTCTGCGCGAAATGTACTTGTCCGGTTCTGTCTCTGGCCTCACCAGCCAGACTACCCAAAACAGCCATACAGTGAAGATCACAGGCGACAACGGCGATGCGTCTGACGGTGTCATCACATCAATCCCAGATAGTAACTCGAACGGAAAAGACTTGGGTCTCAACAGTGCCACAGTCGTTGCAGCTGCTAGCAGTAGCCAGTGCGAAAATGGAAAGGCTACTACTACCTTGGGACCATACCGTCCTTCTCTCGTTGAGCAACTGATTCGCGCGTTGCTTCACACAATGCAGTTTGCCGTCGCGTACATTGTTATGCTGTTAGCTATGTACTTCAACGGGTACATTATCATCTGCATCTTCATCGGCGCATTCCTCGGCTCCTTCATCTTTTCTTGGGAGCCGGTTACTTCTAACCATGGGTACTGTCTTTCCCATTTTCCGAGAGAGCATAATGCTGATATCGATTCTAGGAACGATGCTACTGCTGTGACCAAGTGCTGTGGCTAGCCTAGGAGGGTTGACTTGCGGAACTGGCAACGCGCGACATACTCTATGAGCGCATTTGTCTAAAATCCAGATGTATATAGTCCAATTGGTTAAGCGACATGGGGTTTATGACATTATCTGAGTTCGCACATCTTGTGATGTCTCTTTACCTAATTTACTAATTTACTAATTTACTAATTTACTAATTTGAGCCCAAAATTCAAATTGTCTTATTCAGTAGCCATAACGTAGTCATGATAATTATTGATCGTTCTTGACCAGAAGAACTACTCATGGAATACTCCGTACTCTCGGAAGCAAGGGGAAGCTTGGGTGACTAAGCATGGAACCGGACAACTTCTTTTTTGCAGCTCGACGTCAAGCTTGAACTTTTTTCCCCCCTGTAGCTCCTTGTATCAACAATCCCCATTACCTAATACTGAAATTTGTAAGTGCACATTGAACGAACACCCTCAATCTCATTATAAAGGTCAATCTGGGGGTTCAAGGTAACTGGTAGTTATACCTGAGCTATTGCCCTTGGTGCTTCGTTTCCTATATAGGCCTGAGGCATCTAATTCATTCTGCACTAAAGATCCATCCCGCGTTCCCTAGAAGCTAATCCCAATACAGTTCGGCACCCCGAGTTATTCCGATCCGTTCTGCCCCTCATCATGTTTTGCCGCCTCAAGTCAACCCCACCCTCCCTCTTCTCTTCTCTCAATTGTTCTTTCCACCCTGTTGCCTATCGATCATTCGCATCATCAGCAGCCATGTCCAACACTAAGGTCTTCTTCGACGTCCAGTACGCCCCTGTCGGCTCCAGCACCCGTAAGTATTAACTTTTCTTTTTTTACAGCTCCTCAATTGTGATGGAGGGGTAGTCGTGAGAAAACCTGTTCCCTTTTGGTTGAAAAAAATGACTTGATCCCCCTCCTTTCGATTCATAACCACTCATCTCAATGATCTGAATTGGCTCTAATCCTGTATCCAGCCAAGGTTGGCCGTATCAACTTCAACCTCTACGAGGCTGATGTTCCCAAGACCGCCAAGAACTTCCGTGAGCTTTGCAAGGCCGCCGAGGGCCAGGGCTACAAGGGATCTACTTTCCACCGTGTGATTCCCCAGTTCATGCTCCAGGGTGGTGACTTCACCCGCGGAAACGTAAGTAACCCCTTAATCACGGCACCTTATGTTCCCAGACACCAGAGCTTAACTAACTTGGTCGTTTTGCAATCTAGGGCACCGGTGGCCGTTCCATCTACGGTGAGAAGTTCCCCGATGAGAACTTCAAGTACAAGCACACCCGCCCCGGTCTGCTTTCCATGGCCAACGCTGGTCCCAACACGTGAGTTTATGGTCCAACTGACTTTAGTGAGACATTTGTGCTGATTATGTTTTCTTTTCAGCAACGGCTCCCAATTCTTCATCACCACCGTTGTCACCTCGTGGCTCGATGGCAAGCACGTCGTCTTCGGCGAGGTCGCTGATGATGCTTCTCTGAAGGTTGTTGAGGAGATTGAGTCCCTCGGCTCTTCCTCTGGATCCATTCGCTCCGCCGTCAAGCCCACCATCGTTGATTGTGGTGAGCTGTAAGCTAGATCTTTGTAAAGATTTAGTTCGCGGTTGTGTCTCTTTGGAGCGTGAGTCTTCCTGCTGAAATTTGCGACTTGTGCCGCGGACTGGCGGTTTCCTTCGGTAGCTTTCCTTTATATTTGATATGATCTAGACAGTCTCCTGAGCTAGTCATGCATACTCCTTGAAGCAGGATTCATAATGTCCATTGTTTATATTCCGTAGAGTATAAGTAAAGATCTAGTACAGATTGCAGCGATCAAAGTGTTACGTAGGTATTCCGACAAGGACGTTTTATACCTACTGAGTTATTTTTACTTGTTATCTCACTATCTTTTTCACTCTCATTCTCACTCTTGCCTAGATACTCTTCCAGGGTTTTTCTTGAGTTTCTCATTCCTTCTAAGTTTTTCTCTGCATTCGCTAGATGCCTTACCTATATGCATATACATACCTAGGTACTCCAGTTTCCACGACCCTGCCTAAACATCTATCCCTCATCTTTCCTTTCTCACCATTTTCAGACTTCCAGCCTTGGAATCCTCTCTACGCCTGTTCACTGCTTAGACAAATAGCAAACAAGACCTAGGTCTCCAGCAAACGCAATGCGTTGTTACAAGGACTGTTCGGTATTGTGTGAGGCCCCTACCACAGCGCCAATGCCAATGCCAATGATGTTCAGCTTATTTCATGTCAATTACCTAGGTAAAGTGAATGTGTAATCAGACAAAAACCTCTTATTCTCAAATTCATTCTACCCATATCACACCCGTGGACCTATGTGAGGAACAAATTGCCAATTTCCAAAAGCACAATTATATCTTTCCCATGTTGCAACAACCTAACCTCCTGCTCAGGAACGACGAACTTTGAACTACCACGCTGTCACTGACGCTGGGGAGCATGTTGTGACTACTAATCAGAGTGCGTGGTTAGCGAACTCAACATCATCTGAACACCACCTAGGTAAGTTCTTCTCCTTTCTCATTTGAAATTCCTCTTCACTCTCACTCTCACTCTCACTTTCACTCTCACTTTCACTCTCACTTTCACTCTCACTTTCACTCTCACTTTCACTCTCACTTTCACTCTCACTTCTAATGCTCTTATTCACTTCAGCTCCTTTCACCGATATCCCACCTCAGTCTGTCCACATATAAACGCCAATCATCCATTCCTATTACTTCCTTTCTCACCACCTAAAACTATATCTTCAAGAATCTCCTCCTCATATCTTTCCTTTTTCAACACCTTCAGACCTCTACTCTTCTTGAAATCTGTTTGTCGGATTAAAGCAATGGTAAAAATGATCTAGCAACTACAATATATCATTATTATATATTGTGGGTATGGTCTTGGAAAAGATGCTCATGCCAATACCTCGTCAACTTTCTACGATGGACGCACCCTTCCCTCCTGATACCTTCATCATGCCATATTTTCGAGGTAGGATCTGCTCCTTATCCTCAACCACAGTGGACACACTCGTTTCTGCGAAAGAAAGGAATAGCAGAAGAAGCCACATTTTTTTTCTGGAGACAATACTCGCAGCCTGGAAGAAACGGAACCAAGTGGAGTATGAAATCATTGCCAGATTGGAAATATCGAATTCATGGATGTGCTGAAGGCGCAAAGCCCCTGATATCGGTTCTGCCTTTCACTCCTCTGATCTATTCGAGAGCACCGACTTGCCAATCGTCTGACGAGGAAGACACCTCCCCTCGAAGTTTTCACATCTCAGTCAATAGATCGGCTCTACTAGTCTCTAGAGCACCGAACTTTCAGAACACAGGATATAAACACCATCGAGGGGACTTGGTGTGACAAAGAAGGGGCGGATATTACCTGAACTGGTTGACAGTTCTAGTGCAACCTTGCAATTGCATGCTTTGTCAAGAGAACAAATTGTATTAAGTGCATGCGTCGACACTGACACTGTCAACATCAACCACGATGAACTAAATGGTTCAGGACTCTAAAGGACGGTTGTTCTTTCACGACTCAATGTGTTGAGCTGAGAGCAGGGAATTTAAGTCTGGCACATGGTCCCTGTCTTTCTGACTGTGACGCATGGCGAAGATGGGGCTCCGGTAAAGCGAAAGCCTGTCCCACCGAGACAGCCTTCACTTGTTGTGGTTTCTATGTTGAAGGCCGCCAAGAAGAATGGATCTTTGAAGCGTCCTTGGAAGACCATCAAAATGTCCGTCAAGAAGGCGGTAAAGAGGTCGGGTAGGGGATTTGTTTCATGTTTCACTCACATGTTCCAACCTAGATGGTTCGCTACCTGTACACAGTCTATCAAGAGCTTATATAATAATCGAAAGAAGAGGAAAGGGAAAACGCTAATCAAGGCTTCTAAATTTCTATCCTTCCCAATAGGTATACATGTATTTCAAGTTAAAGTTAAGAACTATTTAGCCACCAGTAAAGGCAGGGTGATACAAGAAACAGACAAAAAAATAGAATAGCTAAAGATCAAAGACCCAAAAAGAGAAGAGAAATGAAGTAAAGTAATACAATGAATATGGAGAAGAAAGTGCCATATATCAGAAGGAAAAGGGTGAATGTAAAGTAGATGTAAAAAGTATAGAAGAGAACAGGATAGAAAAGATGAAGATGAAGAAAAGAAATGATTATAGGAAGAAAAACAGGGGAAAACGGAATGCGACGCCATCATTTCGACATTGTCGGCTCTTTTTTTTTTGCCACAGATGATAGTCGCTCAAAAGCCAGATTGAAAGGGAGTTTTTAAAAAGTAAAAAAAAAAAGTAAAAAAAAAAAGTAAAAAAAAAAGAGCATATCTCACACAAGGTGAGGGGGAAAGAAGCGTTCAGCAGTGCCCTCGTAGATTCACGCAGAGACATCAAAATCATCGGAAGTCATCATCTTCTCCAAGGGCCAAGGACTCAAGACGAGAAACAAGTTCTTTAGTCTGGCGGGCAATCTCGAATGCGATAGGAGGCAGATGGTTAATCACTTCACGTAGTTGCTCAGGACTACCAGTTTCATGGCCCTCAGCAGCAGTGTTCATCAACCGACTGCGGCATTCATCCAGGGTCTGGATAATCGGCTCGCACCGTTCTCGTAACGTGACATCGCCGCTGCGTTCGTGGGCTAGCTGCTCTATAGCCGAGACTACCTTTGCTACGACGTTGTCGATGGCAGAAAGGTGGGTCTCGACTATGCTTAGGCTTTGATCGGCCCGGATACTAGCAACCAGCGACTGGATGTTTTGGACCATACCGTCTGTCTGGTCTTCCACGTAGAACTGCGAAATTATAAGTTAGTATCATGTGTGGGTTGAGTAAGGGTGTATGTCGCGTGGCTGACCTTTAGCTCTTGGATCTCGTGGTCCTCTTGCGGGGCGCCATAGTCGAACCCGTTTGTAAATCCATTTTGCATAGAAGGATGGTCGGGAGCACTCATGGCGCTGTACTCAGAGTGGTTGCTGTAGGGTCTTTGACTGGCTGTTGTGCTGAGATAGTCAGGGAACTTCTCCTGGGAAAGTTCCACGTCCACGTTTTCATCATCTAGATCGTCTGCTGGCGAGGCCTGGATCTTTACCACTCGGACTAGCTCTACAACAGCAGTGCAGAGATGAGATGCGGCAGCATCCAGCAACGAGACGGGCGAGAGACCTCCGGAAGTGGCATAGTTGCGAGAAGCGGTAATAATGTTGTTGGCGGTAGCAGACACACGGCCCTTGGACTTGGTGCGCAAGACTGCCGTGCCGTCAACCGGAGGCGGAGCCTGGTCCACATCTTGGATAATATGGCGGACAGCCATTATGACAACTTTGATCTGCTGCATGACCTCGCTAGGATCTTCAAATCGTGCAACGCGGAGCAGCCCGTCGATGGACATCTGGAACTTGGTCACATGAATGTCACTAACTACACCGTCGTGCTGCACCAGTTCATGTTCCTTGGTAACGAAGCTGGCGTCAGGTTGATTATCAGAGATTCCACCAGAAGATGTGCGAAGATGACGCAACTGTGATTTAGCCTTTGCATAACGATTCTTCCAATCATGAAGCTCGTTCTCAAGCCGGTGAACATCATTAGCCAATTTCTCTTCTCGCTCGTAATTAGAGTGACTCTGTGCAGTAAGAGTCTTCATTTCCATAAGGAACTTCGAAGTCTCCTGGCGAACCTGCGCAGTGACCTCGCGCTGTTGTTGCAGTTCCTCCTGCAGGCTCTGATGCTTACTCTCCAAGTCGGCATACCTGGAAGTCAATTCTTCATCCTCAGAACCGCCGGAAACTTGACGCTCCATGTGTTCATGCTCGGCACGAACTCTCTCCAATTCAAGCTGGAGCGAGCTGTTAAGATCCTCAGCCTTAATGACCTTACTCTCCAGATCCGCACGAAGATCATCCCATTCCTGGCGCTCGCTGTGACTGACTCCAGACTGATCCAAGTCCCGAGACCGAGCCAGCTCCTCATCCTTCGAGCGAACCAACTCCTCCAATTTTTCAACTTGTTCAAGCAAAGATGATACCTGCGTTTGGCTCTCTAGGAGCAATTTACGCTCACTATCACCCAGAGTCGTAGTAGTGCCCCGCCGGCTCAAGACCGCATCTAGCGCAAATGCGTCACTGCGGGCATCATCGTCGTCGTCCCCCATATCATCGCTATCCTCCACCATCGTACTCTTATTAGGGATCATAGTATTGCTTTGAAATGATCGCGGAAGCGGTCCATCCCCGTTCATTCCAGGAGACGGAGGTCCGAGAGACCCTTGTCGCGGAGGGAATCCAGCAGAACCAGGAGGGCGAGCGCCAGGACCGCGCTGTGAGCTCCGGGATCCGGGTGGCATGTTTGGCGGCGGTCGTCCACGGGTGAAGTGCGGGAAGCGGCGCTCCAACTCGCAGAAGACGTCCGTGGCGAGATCGCGAAAGCGCTGGTGTTGGAGCGAGGCAAGCTTTGAACGGGCATGGTTCCGCTTCTCGTGGAAATCGGTGCGTGCGGGGAGGAAAGAAGGGATATCAGGACGAGGCGGTCTTCCGGGAGGAGGATTGGCTTGCTGTCGGCGGACAAGCTCGTCGTAGACATCAGTACTCAGTTCGTGGAACTGAGTTGGTGAAAGTCGAAGAAGTTTATCGCGGGCCTTATTTGAACGACCGTTTGCGCGGTCCTCACGGTAGGTCGCACTGAGGAATCGCTTCAGCGCTACGTAGTGCTGACCTAGAATCTCCTCCATTTGTCGACGCCGTCGGCCTCCATCTCGTTCCTTATCCCCCGGTGCCGTTCCGACACTGGATCTTGCGGCTACCGAACTGGGTGGAGATGGATTACTGGTGACTAGAGGGGAAGTGCTATTGGGACTCAATGGTACTGGTACGCCGGCGTTTGGAGGCGTAGATAGGTTTCCTCGTGAAGGGAATGTGGGCGAAAAGGGCGGTTCGTTTGGCTTTTGATATTGATTGATACCGGACCAGTCACTGCCACTGACTGAAACGGGCGACATGGCACCCGAATGGCCATTCATATCGTGGGTCGTGACAGAAGAGAAGTCTAGAGTTTTGTAAAAGGTCCAACAGGGGAAGTGGTCGAGACCCGTACAATCGCCTTTCACCGCACAGGACCCAGTTTATTGTGTTTTCCCCGATCTTAAAGTCTGAAACAAGAACCGCCGAAGGGCACGCCAGGGGTTAAATACAGATAAAAAAAAAAGGGAAGGAGGGAAAGTTTTAAGTCCGTTAGACTGGACCCGCCGAATTCCTTGCGTGTAGTGCAGTCAACGACTTTACAAGTACGATTGGCCCAGGACTACAGGTTTAGACCGATATCAATTTCTCGATTAGTTATGATGAAGAAGAACTGGAGGGTCATATGTATAATGTCTATAATTCTATATTTTCTATACTACTAGTACATAGTACTATCTTAAAGTGACTGTGTTGCCAAGAAAAAGTGTGACCTGTCAATAGGGAGGAATGAATAATAGACTAGTCTCTATTTAGTTCATAGTAAATAACCCTTATTTAATACTAGGTTTTGCAAAGCCACAGTGAAATAACATTCGAACTTCGTACTTTTATACAACAGTTATTAGATGAGAATGCAATACTCTCCCTATTTTTAATGCAAAGTCAGGGGTATTAGTTCAGGAGTCGAAAGTCTAGATCCTTCCTGGACTCTGACTCCGCTTATGTGAGCAGGAATACAGTATCTGGTATTACGGTATTGATGTCCTCACAATTACTATACTACTCAAGAAAGTCTGATTTCAACAATAAATTCAACAAAAAATACAAGTCATAGGTCTTAATAGACCGACATATCTATCCGGGAGAATTACTACGTACAAAATGTAGGGGGAAAGCGTATACTCGTACCCGCTCGCAGCGGTGTTTAAGGGAAATCCCGAAAAAATGCTCACATGGAGCAGGCGATGAAATGATCCCCCCTGGAAACCCTGTATTGAAGTCTGTATAGATTTCTTAAATCAGGTGAAGCCAGAGGAGTCAAAATCGAAGGAGGAAGTGTGAGAGACAGATGCCAGAAGAGGAGGGAGGTGCGCAAATGCTCACCAGACCAGTCTGCATCCAATATGATTTTGGGGAAAAAGAAAAGAAAATTCATGGGTACTGAGAAGCGATGTATCAACTCACATACCGTCGACCAGAAAGGACTGGCCTAGTCATTTATTTGGAAGTCATCGAGAGAACGCGAGTGGCACCCACGGCAGCCGACACAGGTGTCGTGGATCGTGTAGGAGCGGCACTGCGGTTGTGGGCCATGTGGGCCTTGACAAGGTGGCCGGCGGCGAGGGCAGCACACAAGCTAAGCTCACCAGCGAGAACAGAGGCCGCAATGATACGGGACAGCTGGCGGGCGTTCTCTCCGGGGGTGGTTTGGTGGGCTCCCCGAACTCCAAGCAGGTCTAGCATGGCAGATTGAGCCTCGAGAATGGTACCACCACCAATAGTACCAACTTCAATAGAAGGCATGGAAACAGCAATTTGGAGGTTACCATTGTTACTAGGTTGTATGTTAGCATTGCTGACGTAGTAAAAGAGGTTCGCGCACGGAGAGAGAGAAAAAAAAAAAAAAAAAAAAAAAAAAAAAACTTACTTCTTCATGGTAGTGATACAGCTGCTGCTCTCCACGTTCTGAGCGGGATCCTGTCCGGTAGCAAGGAAGATGGCAGAGACAATGTTGGATGCGTGGGCGTTGAATCCACCCAAACTTCCCGCCATGGCACTACCGATCAAGTTCTTGCTGACATTCAGCTCGACCAGGGCGTCGACGTCACTCTTCAAAACACTCTTGACGATATCTCCAGGAATAATAGCCTCGGCCACGACAGACTTACCACGGCCATCGGTCCAGTTGATAGCAGCGGACTTCTTGTCAGTGCAGAAGTTACCGGAAAGCGAGATGATATCCATGTCATCGAACCCACACTCCTTGGACATGACATCGAGGGCCTTCTCACAGCCCTTGGAAATCATGTTCATACCCATAGCGTCACCAGTAGTAGTCTTGAAGCGAATGTAGAGGTAGGTGCCGGCAAGCGCGGTTTTCAAACTCTGAAGACGAGCGAAGCGACTAGTCGAGTTGAAAGCAGCAGTGATAATGTTTCGGCCTTCTTCAGAATCAATCCAAACCTTGGCAGCGGCAGCCCGAGCCAGGGTGGGAAAAGTCACACAGGGACCACGAGTCATACCATCACCAGTCAGGACGGTCACGGCACCACCACCCGCGTTGATAGCCTTAGAGCCACGGCTGGTACTGGCGACCAAGACACCTTCAGTGGTAGCCATGGGGATGAAGTAGTGCTTACCGTCGATTTTCAACGGGCCGGCAACACCGAGAGGAAGGGGGAGATATCCGATAACATTTTCACAGCAGGCACCGTGGACGAGACCATAGTTGTAATCCTGATAAGGCAACTTAGAGACCTCCAGAGAACGGGTGGTATCAGTAATGGGGGTACGAGAAACGACAGCACGGCGGATCTTGACCGCGCGAGTGAAGGCATCCACGCGGCTCATCAGGGTCTCATCCTCCATGGACTTCTCAAGGGCGTATCCAGGAAGCTTGCCGCGCAGCGAGAGATCGATCAACTCCTCATCGGTCAAGTGAGGAGCTTTCTTCTCCTTCAGCATAAGTTCGCAATCCGCAGGTGAACGAGTGGACTCTTGCTCGTTGGGTTCAAACTTGGGGTACACCTTAGGTGCCTCTGGCTCCGTAGGGGTGACAACGACAGTCTCAGGATCCTTGATACTCCAGCGGGCAGCGTTGAAAAGATAACCGTTAAGAATGATACTGAGAGTAAGCACGGCAATGATCCATTTGCTGATCAAGGGGTCCTCCACGCTCTTGAGCAAACTATCAAGAACCTTGCCACCAACAGAGTCGAGGAACTGTTCACTGTATTCAATGTGGAATGAACTGCTCACGTCATCTGAGTAATGAACAGACGGATATTCAAGCTTGTACTTGATCGGGGGGAGAATGGTGACAATAGTTTCTTGCTTCTGGCTCTTAGCAGCCACGTAGATAGCATCCAATCCATTTTCGGCGACCTTGAAGGGATCAATAGGCGTAGGAGACATAACATTAGACAGACGGGTAATGAGAGCACCATGGCCGGTGTTCCGGAAGGGGATTGCAGACAAATTCACAATGTTGATCAAGATCAAACCACCGACCATGAAGATCTTGAACCGGCGAACGCTACTTGACTTGATCTTACGACCAAAAATGCTGGTGTCATCAATGCTTCCGGAGCTGGAGCTAGGCCAGTCATTGCTTGAAGCCACACTCTCCGCTACATTGTAAGTGATGCCGTCTTCTTCCAGGGCCTTGCGCAGGGCAACATGGCGCTTGATACGAGTGATCTCCAGCTTGATGCACAGAATGGTGGTGTAGAAGGTGAAGAGAAGCACACCGTCGAAGAAGAGAACCCAAGCGGCCAAGAAGCAGAACTGCTGGAGACCACCCTGCACGCCAGATGCAGCACCCATGGCCAAGAGACCAAGCTCAATGCAGTAGTGCTGGACGATCTCGAAACCCTGCTGCTTGATGGCAATGGCAATAGATTCTTGGATGGAACCCGATGTACCTGGGGCCGCACCGGGGCGAGAACGGGCTTCCACTGAAGCATTGAGAACAGCACGGGTAAACATTATGGGCTTCTCGAAACCAACGGTCACAACTAGGAAAGGAAGACCTTCAGAGAGCAACAGAAGATTAATCGGGACACCGAGCTTGGAGGTCACCAAAAGACCGAACAGGAAAGCGAAGGATCCAGAGATCAGCACGGTGGTGGCCAACCAGAAGTTCGAGCCCAATCGGCGCATGGAGAAGAACAAGGAGACAAAGCTCAAGTGCATGGAGATATAACCGAGAGTCATGATGACAATATCAATGGTCTCCGCGTGCTTGATCAGGTCCACGAACGAGGTCCACGCATCTACCAACCACAGCTTCATGGCAGTTCGAGACCCCGCACCGCGAGCAGCTCTCATGATCCATTTTTTCGACTCTTCCTCGTGCTCCTCGGCGGAAGAGTCGGGAATTTCTTGCGCAGCCTTGAGGAATTCAGGCAGTTGATCAAATGGAACGGTGTATGCGAGAGCGGAGTCGTGGGAGAATGGAGAGAAGACGTTGGGGGTGTAGGGAACCGAGAAAGAAGAGACATTGGCAGGGATTGGTACATCATCCGCGGTCGGGGCAGTCAGATCAGACTTGGAGTTAGAATCGGGGAAGATAAAGGTAGTCAAGGCGAGGTGTTCAACCGAAGGCTCCTCAACCTCCTGTAGTTTTTTCGGTCAGAGATAAATTAAGAATTCAATATTGGAGACCTTGGGGTACTCACCGTGATCTCGGCCCACTTATCACCAGTCTGCCACTTCCAGGCGGTTGACTCGCCCAATCGCAGACTTCTACTTCCTCGGAGCAGGGTATTCACATCCACCTGGCCGGCAACGTTACGGGGGTTCAGCGTAGTATCCAACAAGCTTCCTTCCAACAGGCCGACATAGGTGGTGCTAGCGAGTAGAGCAATGATAACAATTGTATGAATCGGGTGGACACAGGCACGACGTGAGATACATTCAAGCCCATTGGTGACCTGGCGCCGAATCCAACTAGGCTCCACATTCTTGTCCACATCGGACGAGACGAGTCTCTTGGAGATGAGCGAGGAAGCCATTGCGTTGAGGCAGTGCAAGCGACTGTTGAAGACGTTGAGTGCGAGGATAGAGAGTGGAGGATCAGACGGTCTACGGGATCAAACACCTATAAGTAGCTACCGCTGATACAATTGCCTTCTAGCAAAACCGAAGCGAAAGAGTCTCGAAACCAAGTCTTAGATCTTGGACCGCATGTGGTATAAACGAGGTGATTCTTCGCAACTGCAATCAATTAGTATAGTAATTGAATAGAGGTTGTAGTAATGTTTCATACCAGAATGCCAGAATGACAGGGGAAAGGAAAAAATAAGGAAAAAATAAGGAAAAAAGAAGCACGCTATTGAAATGGAGATCTGAAGAGGAGCACGACCCCCTGAGAAGCCAAATAAATTAGTGTCCCGCTGCGCCACTGGAATTAAGTATCGCCGAGGAACAACACACACACCGCTACAAATGTACCTCTTCATGCTATTTATCTTCATTATAAGGATACTCGATTATCATTCATATTTCAATAAGTCATCTGTCAGTCATATAATCACCTGAATCCAAGAAATTATGTTCCCGATAACAATGTGTTGAACAAACCAAATCAAGCTCTATCAACAAGACCCCTTTTACCCGAGTTAAGCTTCCACGGTTCATTCATACTTCTGTGGACTTTGTTTGCGCTGTTAGAATCCTTCAATTCGACTATTTTAGCTTCATGGGGAACATTCGGAAGACGATAACCCATAAATGACGTGTCGACAGTAAGATGCAGTCAGCTCCACTTCCACTCCCTTACAGAGTACTGTGTACTTGCTTTTTCCACCATGGTCTTGACTCTTCTATCGAAATAACCCTAGAGTAGGCCAATGATCAGTCGGCTGCCCGTGTCAAACAGGACTCGGTGCACAAGCCAACATGGAACCCACCGGGTGGAGCAACCGGAGAATCAGATAATTCCATATCTACAAGTCAGATCCGGAAGATCCGTCAATTATATCCACCCCGGTCAGGTATCTGGACAGTTATAACTTAATTCCAGGTTGGATCCGGAATAATCGCCGAAATAGTTACCGAAATAGTGAGTAAATAGGTATACATAGAAGTGGTATACGCGAGAAGATCTCCGTCAAACGGAAGTTGACGGAGCCGAGGGTTTTGGTACTTTGTCTTCATCTCAGAAAAAGCAAGATACTGTGGACATGATAGACATTACTGCTGCCTGCATGTCGCAAGGTGGGGTGAATTGAACACGGCAAGCAGAATAGAAGAAACCTTGCAAGTAGTAATAATGATCACTGCAGAAGTGGCTGAAATATGGTCTATCGGATTATTGATGTTACGTATAAGACAGCCTCAAAAGTCAGGCTAAAATGGATGAGGCTGCAGATCTACTGCATATCGAATCCCCTTTTAAGCGCCAGGAGTCATGTCTTGCAGCTTGTCTCAAAGATAAAAAATTACCTTTAATAGATCTTCATTCTATCACTTTCTGCAACTGTGAGACATCCCTATTTCTCTCCATATCCAATCATCTTGATTGTTCTTTTCCATAGCTAAGCTTTTCGGACTATTTTGATCAACTGTAGAGGTCTTGATCGTTTCATAATGTCAATTATTCCACAATCTTGGTCCTGAGAGCCCTGGACCGTGGAGCCAGGAGACACTGGCTTGATTTCAATCTTAATAGTTTTGGGTTACTCCAGAGGCGTAACGCCGACTCTTCTAACAACCCTATATTTACATAATCTTTACACTCTTTGCGCCTCACTGGTTTAAGAGGGTAGAATCATTGCACCCTGATGATTTCTTCTTTAACACTTTAAGCCTCAACATGTTTTGGGCAAATCTAAAGAAAGTGGTCTTCTAATCGTCTATTGTGCTTATTGTTCCTCTCATTTACTTCCACTTCAGGCAGACAAAGGCAGTCGCTCATTCACCCGCTGATTCACCATCCTTTTATTTAATGTAGAGGCCCTTCAATTCTTCTTGCCTTTTCTTTCCTTCTTCCATACACTCTTTTTTTCAAAATCATACCGCTGGTCGGCTCTTTTTCTCCTGCCTAACCAAGTCTACTTGCATTCTATCCAAATACACTTTACAAACATCGCACAACATGTCTATCCGACAAATATCAATCCTCGCTTTCCTCGCATATGCCAACGCCCATTCCTGGGTTGAACAGCTCACAGTGATTGCCTCCAATGGGACATTTATCGGATCTCCAGGGTATGCACGAGGAAACTACCTTCGGACGACATCTGGGTTCAGCGACTTGACTATGACCAACTTGATACCGCCAAACACCCAGTCAAATGTTACAGTAATTTATCCAACCGCCAAGTTGTGCAAGAGCACACAACAGATCCAGAATCAAACAAGTGGGAGTCCTCGATTGCAAGCTAGCGCTGGCGCTGCGATTGCACTCAGGTACCAGGAAAATGGCCACGTCACTCTACCATGGAACCAACCTGGAAAGCCAGAGAATCGGGGCTCAGTCTACGTCTATGGGACAACAGAGCCCAAGGTTGGAGAAAAACTACTGGACGTCCATGGACAATGGAATGCGGAAGGAACGGGCGGAGACAAGCGAGGTGTGCTCTTATCCAAGCAAAATTTCGACGACGGCCGCTGCTACCAGATCAACTCTGGCAACATCTCCCAGTCTCGCCAGGAGGAATATCCACACCAGGCCAATCAGTTAATGGGTGCCAACCTCTGGTGTCAACAGGACATCCAGCTGCCATCGAACGCCCCGACTGGAAAGCTGTACACCCTTTACTGGGTGTGGGACTGGCCGACTGCGGCGGGGGTCGATCCCAATTATCCCAATGGCAAGAAAGAGATCTACACCACCTGCATGGATGTGGATGTGCAGGCCGCATCCCAGAGTCAGATGCGAGTGGATGATGAGAGTGATGACTATGACCTTGGGCAGGATCTTAATGAGGCTGCTATTCCGTCAGAGTTTGCTGAAGTGTTCAGTGAACAGGCTCAGGAAACTGAGACTACTTCAAGTCCCACTGCTACTTCCAGTCCTTCTCCCACTGAAACTTTCTCTGTCATCATGGTCACGATAACTGCGCCAAACCCGGAAATATCCACGGGTACTTCAACACTTGAAAAAGAATCAGTAACTTCATCTATTCAGCCTTCAACTTCTCTTCCTACAGTCACTGTGACTAGCTGGGAGACCGTATTCAGGACCGTGACTGTTGTCATTGATCGATATCAGACGATCTCATTGAATTAATAACCGCTTGAATATGAATATCTCTCAGAATAGACTAGGAATTCCTTAGAATTCTGAATAGTGAGCAACCTGAAGTATCATCTGATTTTATCATATTAAAATTGACGGAGGCAAACTAATCAATAGTAAGAGACTAGTGCTCTCAAAAGGAGTGAAAATGTACTTAATATAGTTCGTACGAATTTCCCAAAGCGGAATAGCTCAACAAGCCTGAAACACACCATCACGTGATGGAGAACCTAAGCCCCGCGAAGCTTCATTTCACACAAGGAGGCTTGTCTTGCGATCGCTCAAATAGGGAGTTTATTTGAATTGTACTGCCTTCATTGTATTCACCACCGATTCCAAAACTCTGCTGCACAGCGGCCCGAGGAATTTCGGTCTCCACACTTTCATTTGCGCTGATCATTAACCCTGAAGGGGTGGACCATCCGAAGTAAGAAGGTACGCAGTACTCCCTCGAAGAAAGGAACCAAAGATGTTTACTATTCAGTCTGTTCCTTGATCACTCTGATGGTCCCGCATAAGCGCTGTGCTTGTGTTGCATTTGTAGCTGACGCAGAACAGTTTCTGTCTATATTTAGCATTCGAACCTCAAACACTTGCGGGACACTGGAATAACCATCGTTCCGAGTTCCCCAGAAGTGCACTTTCATCCCAATACTAAACCTTTTCTTGTCTTTTAACTCCAATCAAACGTGGGGTCTGCTCTTGCATTTCCTCATTCGGACTTGTGACTCGTGACTCGGAGGTCCCCACGTCCTAAAACGTCCTATCCTACCCCCCCTCTTCAACCTTTTGCCGATTTTACGATTACCGCACCGGGACATCGTCCACACCCTATTGGTGCTGGGTGGTCAAAACAACGTCGGCCTTGTGTGGATTGCGCTTGGCAACCTGCGTCACATTCTATTCCACTCTTTGTGTTCGAGTTTTGTCTGTGTTTCAAACCTGTCAAATCCTTTCAAGCTTCGATTGGAGTCGCAAGTACGATCCCATCTGCGCGCCTGCCAATCGCAATGCAACAATAGAGTTCCAGCGAATGTGATCGATGAACTCAACCTACACCCCTTGACTGAGACCTTGAAGCGCTTCTTTCCTCGTTCAAATCCCTCTCTCTCCCAAGATGTCATCTCCGGCGCCCTCGCCGAACAGCCTCTCCACCAACAGCTTGTCGGTTCTCCCACCCATCCTCACAGATGCAACAGTGAATCAATCGTCCCGAGCGAATGATCGACTTTCCACATACTCGAACCTCTCATTCACTACACAGAATCTCTCGCGCCCAGGCTCCCACGTATTTCCCATCTTCCATTCAAGTCTTCCCTACGCCCTCGTGCGAGACTTTGCCTACCCACCGATTCACCCTCTGCACTATGGACCGCCACCCCCAGTCTCCGGGGTCTCCACACCAGTGAGCGAATATCGTCGCTTATCCGACCCACCGACATCGTGGGATACCTCACGGGGCCCATGGGCAGACGCTCCGGCGTGGAACACAGATAGCAACAGCATCAGTATAAGCAACAGTAATGGGACTCAACAACTTCCCGCTATGTCATTTGGAGATGGTCCTCCATATAGTGAAGACGAAGATTTGCATAGCCCAGTGGTACTCTCGGCGCGCCATCGCAAGAGGGCCACTGTCATCAACTTGAATGGCATCGCAGACGAACACATGGGAGGACCTGGATTAACAGAGCGTGGCACATTCGTTGGCTTGAATCCGGACGGCAGTGAGACATACTATGTGAATGGTGGCGATGCAATTGAAGATGGCCCAGGTGGTGAATACATCACATATCCACCAAATGAAGGACAATTCTCGCACCAAGGAAATCAGCCAGGATACGCACCTGATGGAGATCTGGAGTCCGAGGATGAATATGTAAGTGGGGATCGCTACGCAAACGACTACCAATTCGCTGTTGGCTGTCCTGACGAAGAAATGCATGGCAAGGCTGTTGCATTATTCGACTTCACCCGAGAGCACGAAAACGAGCTCCCTCTCACCGAGGGCCAGGTGATCTACATCTCTTACCGACATGGACATGGCTGGTTGGTAGCCGAGGATCCCAAGACTGGAGAGAACGGACTTGTGCCAGAGGAGTTTGTGCGGCTTCTTCGAGATATTGAAGGGGGCCTGACCTCATTGAATGGGGAGCCGAATCCGGAAGCTACTTCCTCCACCAATATAACTGAAGACGACCACGCTTCAACACCAACTCAATATACTCAGAACGACCAGAACTGCCAAAACGCCAATCGTGAAACAGCTGAAACCATGTCTGTTAAGGGTGGTAATGAGACCAGCTCTATTGGTCGTTCCACGACCAACACATGAAGTAGCCAGTTAATATCAATCAGTAGCCTCAGCTAAGAAGGCACTGGCTCGGCACTATCTGCGTGGCTGTTCCTATCAAGAGCCTTGTTCATACCAGGCCAAATCATTGGATTTTGATCCCCCACTAATGAAGCCCTGCTTCAACTTGTGGAGCTTTCATGCCCTAAATTGCCAAGAGCGCATGCTCGATCTTGATAAGATCTCCAGATTGTCCGTAAATTAGGCAATCTGATCGATCGACTTATCAATGATTGAGAGCGCGGGTTTTGAAGTGATATAAAAAGTTGTCTGCAGATGAATAAATATGTTCATTTCATGCGAGATGAAGTCCCTACCTCAAATAACTATTGTATCATCGCATTCAACTCCTCCAAGCCCTTCACCCTTCACCATCATCTTTATGTTCACCCCCTTTACCCACTTTGATCTCGCAATCTACCCTCTTCTCCGAATGACGACTATTATTCCCCTCTTACTTTTTCAAATCCGATAAATATCATTATTTCACAATTTGCCATCTGTTTGTGCCCTATCATCTGCAGGTTCTATATACTAAGATCCCAAAAGAGAAAGATAAACAACGCCAAATTTTTTATTCTACTATTGTCTTAACACTTCCTACAAGTATCTTGTTACGTGCTCACCTTATAACCTCCACCTTGCTCCCCTTGCGTATGTGTACATAGCTTTCTTCAGCGCAGGCGTTGTCCTAGCATTATCATTCAGTGTAACTTTTTTTCACCCTTTCAACTACTTTTGCTATATTGTAATTTCAAGGTCATTCATTCACTATCAGACCTATATCAAGCATCAAATGCCTGCCTCTTTTGATTTCAAAGTCTTTATTGATATTAGCTATATCTATGGCACGCCCTCCACGGTTCTTCCAAATGTCTCGCTTCACAGATGAGTGACACGCCTTCCACTATATACCTAGGTGTAATCTCGAACGCATGATGTCGCCGGCGAGGTCATCGCCGCATTAGCCTCTGCGCTGTGCCCCCTAGACCTTTAAGTGCAGAAAGTTTCCCACTTCCCCTCCCCTCTCTTTCTTTCTTTCTTCTTCATACATCCATATGCATGGGTCTTTAGTACACCAGTGAGGATAAATCTGAGGTTACTATTGCTGACTGAAAGCTATCAGTTATTCCTACCTGGCTGCCCTCACAGGCGACCACGTAATTTTTTATATCAAAATTGTGATTTTATCACTCTCATACTTTTTTTTCATTGCGTGATAGCCCTTGCTGGCTGTCAGTAGAGAAGAGAAGTTCCTGAAGTTTTGATGTTTTGAAGGGTTTGCAACAACATAGCCAGCGCACTGTAGTCCACGTCCACATGCATATCCCACATGGGAAGTGCCAAATTTGATATCCCTGAATTATCAACCGGCTGGTGTGGACCCGATGATTCGAAGTACTTGGGTTTGAATGGTGAGATATATATGTGATGTTCAAGGCATCGTGCAAAAGGCTACCTGGGTATATTAACAGAAATCAGAGCTTTTACCAATGCTAGAGGCCAGAATATATAAGAGACAAGAAGAATTTAAGAGCTGATTTTGAGCTAGCAATAAGACCAAGAGGTAGAAACAAAAGATATGAGTGTAAAACCAATGGTAAGTGTAGAAGAAATGAATTTAAAATTATAGAGTGCTGAATCCTGGAAGTTTTCAGCAACAAACTAGGTATTAAATGAAAATCAACCTAGAAGGTCATCGAATGCCGAGCCGCTCGACTTTTGCTGCGACTGAGCAGCACCAGAGGAGGCGGGAGCGCCCCAGATGCCGGCGCTGGCCTTCTCTTTGGCCATGCTGGCAAGGTTAGGGCCCTTTGCAGCGGTGTTAGCCTTGGCGATACCAGCGTTGGCACTGGCAGTCGACCAGAGAGAACCGAAGGCGTCGCCGGATGCCTTGGCGGCGGGCTTGCTTGCGGTGATGGGGCTGGCGGTAGATGATGAGATGGATGGCTTGGCAACATGCGAGGAGAAGGGTTGTGCGGCGGTGTTGGTGACAACTGAGGTGAAGTAGTTTGGAGTTGCAGCCTGGAACCCAGTGGGCTTCGGAGCCATAGGATTAGTCTGTGACACTGGCGAGGCGATAGAACTGGTTGGAGTGGGGGTGGCCGATGTGAAGCCGACCAAGCCGTTGATGTTTGCTCCCTGTGAGGCTGAGACTGGTTTTGGCGCTACGAATTGAGTGTTGGCGGTCGTACTGCCAGTGGAGGCAGGGGCTTGGATCGAATAGTTGTTGTAAGCCGGCGCTGACGTTTGTGGAGCTGGAGTGGCAGACTGGAAGTCGTCAAAGTCGTCATCATCGGCGGGAGTAGGGTCGAGCATGGCCAGGCCACCACTGGCAGGCTGTTTTCCAGCTGCAGTGGAGGAAATGGGTTCATCGTCGCCGAAATCAAACAGATCTACCACTGGGGCTGGTGCTGGGGCCGGCTCTGGTTTCTTCGTTTCCCGCTTTGCGCTCGGAGCGGGTTCGCGGCGCACTGGGGCATCACCCTCGTCGTATTCATCGTACTCATCGAACCGGTTGTCTGCCCGGCTGCTATTGTCTTGGAAATCATTGGTTTGACCTCCGAAGCCACCGCCATCGCCGTAGACACCTCCACTGTAACCACCATAACCACCATTGATACTACCGCCACCACTGTCGCTTCCAAAGCCACCAAAGCGGCCACTACCGCTGGACATTCCAACGCCCATACCGCCCTCAAATCCACCGAACTTGTTGCGATTGATCTTGGCCTTTTTGCGCTCGGTGCGGATCTGGTCGACATCACCCAGCAACTTCACCAATTCTGATGAACGGTTGCGCACGTTGATTCCCTGATCCTTGCCATTTTGGTCAATGTAGTGGAACTGCCGAAGCATCCGTAGGAGAGACGTGTGAGATCGAGCGTCATCGACGACGCGTTCCGAACCATTTTTGATAAGAAATTCGAGAAGTTGAAGACTCTGCGGGGGGAAAGATAAGATCAGCATAATAAACAATCTGTCGAGGTATATCGCTATCGTACCTTATAGATCTGCCGCCATTCTTCTGCAGCCTTGTCGGTAAAGCGCTTGTAGATCAAAGGCATGATCTCATTGAGTAATTGACTGTTCTTGAAGATCAGTACAAAATAAGAGTGGCGGTCAGGAGAAAAGGTTTCACTGACTAATTATGTGTTCCATTGGCAATTTCCTGCATCAATGTTGTCGAGGCACCCCAAGGTTCATTGTTTGTTGCTTCCCGAACCTTGGACTCCATCTCGGTATAGTTCATGACGGCTATAGTACAGCGGTCAGCCTGGTTTCGTGGGTATGCCAAAACCAGCAGTAGAGCAGCGCAGGCAACCAATTTATCGCAACATACCATTCTGTACCTTGCGTACACCTGCTTTGAGATCGTACAAGGTCAGGTTGCTAACCTGGTCCTTGAGGTTGCTGAAGTCCATGGCGAGGGGCGGGTGTTGTCGGTCAGGATAAGATGTAAAGTGGAAACGATAGATTCACCAGGGATGTGACACAAAGTGCCCAGGCGATTGTGTCCGGAGAGATAAAAACGATCCGGGCCTGCCACAATTAGTTACAAGGGAAGTGAAGTGGTTTGAGGAGAACGGCCGGTCTAGCTGGCCGATTCCACGCGCCACAGTCACGTGGCAGCCCCTTATAAATTGATATCTCATAGATATTGGACACTGGATCTTCTGAGCCTGGGACCATGAGTGAATCGGAATGAATATTCTACAGCATAGTCCATATTAAAGGCCTATCAGGATCTGATGATTGCTTACGATACTTCGAAAACAACCCACGATTTGTA
Organism: Penicillium taxi; assembly: GCF_028828555.1. Taxonomy (NCBI): domain Eukaryota; kingdom Fungi; phylum Ascomycota; class Eurotiomycetes; order Eurotiales; family Aspergillaceae; genus Penicillium; species Penicillium taxi. The sequence goes on along the minus strand of NW_026643207.1, from coordinate 2,970,584 downwards.
TACTCCGTCTAGATCTACAAAACACCTATATTGTCATATCGTGTACATTTCGTTCGGATCACGCACGGGGTGGTATAAACCCGAGACTATCGCTATCATAAAGTCCATACAAAAGAAATACCTAGGTATCAAACAGTGAAAAGAAAGAACACAAAAAAAAACATAGAAAAATAATATTACCAAGAATGCCCCCAGAATAGTCATCGCTCATCAAGTCCGTCAAGTTTCAGGACGAAGCTTATTCGTTATAGAACTTCTTCATAATCAAGTGCAAGAAGAGATTGACATTGACCCTCATCTGCCCGTCAAAGAAGTCCATGAATTGTGTGTTGTTGAATTGGGCCTGCAGCAAGTCGTCCAAGGGGATTTGCGCATTGCCACCAGCAACCATCATATTTCCGCTGCTACCGTCAAGGGTGAAAACTCCAACTTCGTTACTGGAGATTGTTAAGTCCACACGGTCGTATTGTCGATCGGTATAGCCCTTCCATGCAACTAGCACACCTCTGTCGGCCAAGGTGCGAGCTGAGTATTTGAAAGACCCAAATTTGAACACCTTGCCCGTTTTCTGAAGCTCTCGCTGGTGGTCCCACTGCTTGGTGAATGGCATGAGGAATCGCTTCTTTCCTTTCTTGTTCTGCAGGGTAACCATGGCCTGCTCGATGTAATCGTTGTATGTCTTGAGTTGTTGATCCAGGTAGAGAGCTTGGTCATTGAGTCGAGTAGAAGTAAGCCGTGCACCCTCCAATTCACGCTCACGCTGGATTCTCCGACGGTGTTTGGTGCGAATATCAATAGCAATGGCATTCAGGAGGTCTTGGTAGTGGTTGTGCCGATTTATTTTGCCAGCTTGCTCAAGACGGAGAATGTTTTGGAGGGCGTTTCCCTTCAGCTCAGAATAGCTCATTGCACCAATATCTACCAAAGTGCTAGCTTCAGAGTAAGCGCTCCGGTGAGGATTGTTTGAGTTTAATTCTTCTCCGACCAAAGTCTCCCACCGTGCTTCATCTTCCTCACTTGGCGGTTTAAGCATGATATCCATCAAGCTCGTTCCACTCTGGACACGGATAATGTAAAGAATGCATCGTTTGGTCTCCATGAACAAGGCTTTCACTGCAGCTTCAGGATCTGTTATATTAAGTAAGTCATTTGCTTTCTTCTGGTCTTTCAAGGGTTCTTACCTTCAACTTGAGCCAATTTGGGATTCAGGGTGAGATTAACTTCAGTAGATCGGACACTCATCAACTCATTCTCATTGCTTTTGACGTTGCCGAGATCTCGCACAAGTTGTTTGAGGAAGTCATCGGGATGTGGACACATGAATTCTATCTGTGAGGCCACAAGCTGATGAATTGAGAAAATGTCAGACATCTTAATGTATAGAGTTGGCTTGGCCTTCGCATAAAGGTCGTTGAATTCGTCAATGTCGAAATAGGCCTCTGCATCTTGAACCGTGATCACTGCTTGAAGTTAGTAATGATCGATGCAAGAAATATAAGGAATTTGAAAACTTACTTTCGCCCCAGATTCGTCCCAACCTTTGTATTGAGTCTCCAATGTAGGGATTCAAAGGATGGAGGCAAACATTTTCGGCACCGAACAGCCTGCCAGAGGCGACCTGTGCAACAACCTTGGAGATTTCACCCAGGTTCCTCTTTTGCTCCTGCGTCAATCCCCGGTCCACCACACCGTACTTCTCTGGCTCTAGCAGGGCAGGTTGGAAATAGCTCTTCCACACCCAGTTACCCACAGCTTGGAGAACAAATCCAGGATCTTCATTCGGGAACCGGGCCAGGAGGTTCTCGTACATCTGCTTGGATAGGTATCGAATACCGAATGGCATGCGGTGCAGGTAATCTTCAAAGGTCAAGAAAAAGTGATCAGCAATGTCGCGTAATTCTTGCAGGTGCTGGATAAAGTTTTTCCTGGTTTCGGGATCTTTGATGGCTTCTTCACGAGGGAGATCCGGCTGTCGTCTACTGCGCTGGCCTGTACGAAGCTCCTCGTGTTTGATAGTAGATCGATAGATTTGTATAGGGTCACTTTCGAGGTCAAGGTCAGGATTGTCGACAATGGACTCCTTTGCCACCGCTCCCAAGACATCGTGCATGAATTTTCGGTCTCGAGGAGACTTCGCGTAAGAGCCGAAGAGCTTGTTCCAGAAAGAGGTGCACCGCAGGTACTCAGGGAGCGATGCGAAGCTTTCGATATCTTCCTTTGCAGACCTTGCGAGAAGCTTGACAAGATAGTACTCTTCACGTCTCTTCTGTGAGTATCCGAAGAGACCCATCATCAAATGCCTGATTCGGTCGTACTCCTTATCTGAAGTATTGATCTCGCGAAGGCGTCGGAATAGTTTCGCCAGGTACTGCGACTGTGTCTGGAGAAGGAAGAAGAAGACTTGGTACTGGTCCAGCTTCTTTCGTGATGTCTTATTCAGAGCCTTCAAGTCGTATGGATCTTTGGAGGAAATCTCGGTATTAGACAAAAGGTTGCCGATATTACCCCCAAAGTGCTTCTGGTGCTTGACGACTTCATCAAGTGTAATCTTGTTCTTCACTAGGAGAGCAATTTTGATGTCCAGTTGGCTGATGTACTGCTCTGCGAGTTCGTTCTGTCGGACTTGTTGAACAACCACCTTTCTCAGCCGCTCAAACTCGACCTCCTCGTCAAAATCGAAATCACTGTCGTTTAGAAGGTGAACGAAACCTTTCACTGTTCCGACAGGTGGATTCTTTCCGCTTGTCAAGCTCTTGTACGCCTGTCCCTGAATTCGGCCCCTGATGACGCTTTGCGCCTTGATGACTTTCTCCATATTCTCATTGTAATGACGACGTCTCTCCTCAAAGCGGGTTTGGACAAGGAGACCTCGGATATTGGCTTGAAGATCCACGATGAATTCCTCCTCGGATTCTAAATCAGCCAGCATAGTTCCAACCTCTACCCGAATGAGCATTGCTCTGGCCAAGGCCTGTAGTTGGACCACTTCCTCTTCCGAGTCCTCAAGCTCTGTGAGTATATCGCCAACTTTCATGCGAAGCAATGCCGCACGGGAGAATGCCTGAAGATCCACGATCAAATGCTCCTGATCCTTGAGAGCTCTGTGCTCTGCATCTCGCTCCTTACGCTGCATGAGACCTCGCACTCGAGACTGTAACTCCAACACAACACTTTCTTCTTCCGATAGTGATGCGCGCTGGGAGTCTAGGAGCTCTCGCATGGCCTTGCCCCTTATAACTCCTTGTAATGTGGTCATGGCTAAAACGTGTTGAGAGAGCTCAGCACGTATAGCTGCTTTGTCTAATCTAACTGCAGCCCCTCGGACTAAAGCCTGCAGCTCGGCACATTGACCCTCGGTCTGTTTTAGAGAATTCAAAAGTTGTGTGTGACGTTTCCGAGATGCCAAAGCTCTGATCCCAGACTGAAAGGAAGTGATTGTAGCTGTCTCACACTGAAGAGAATGTTGGATGTTGGACACGTGCTGACGTGCGAGCATTCCCCTGAATATTGCTTGCAATGACATGACAGGGCTACTAGTATCTTCCATAGCTTGCAACAGTGCTGTCAATTGCTTTCGCTGTAGAGCACCCCGGATGGTTGCTTGCAAACTTGTTACATCATTTTCGACATGCTGAGTTTGTTCATGCTGAGCTGTGACGATCTTGCGCTGCCTTGCACCGCGAATGGCCGCTTGAAGCGCGATGACACTGTTCTCAGCATATCTAGTCTGCTCATACTGAGCTAAGACAATGTTTCGTTGCAGTGAACCCCGAATAGCAGCTTGAAACGCGATGACACTGTTCTCAGCAAATCTAGACTGCTCATACTGAGCTAAAACAATGTTTCGTTGCAGTGCACCTCGAATAGCAGCTTGGAGGGCTGTGACATCGCTCTTGGCATATTGAATCCGTTCACATTGAGCTGTGACAAGCTTCCGCTGCAGTGCACCCCTGATGGCGGCTTGGAAATTCTTGATACCGGATTCTTGTCTCTGTATGCGAGTTTGTAATGTGTTGGTCTGGGCTCTAACTTTGGCGGCACGTATAATACTTTGCAATTGGAGAATGTCAGATTCTTGGGCTTCACGGTACTGCATATCTCCTTGCTGGCGATGGCGCACAAGGAACCCACGGCTGATAGCCTGTAGTTGAACGGCGAATTGGCGCATGTCAAGTCGGTATCGGATTATCTGCCGCGCCCAGTCACCACGCAAGCGTGATTGTAGGTCGATAAGCAATGGCTCGAAGTCCCAGAGATCGTTCATCGTGTATCCAAGCTTCAAGCGCATCATGGCGCCTCTTATCTGAGCCTGAAAGTCCACTATGAAACTCTCATCTGGCTCTGGCTCTGGTTCTGTTTCCGGCTCCGGCTCTGCGCCAAAGTTCGCAGCCATACCCGAAAAGCTCGGCATACTAACGCCTGCTTTATCGAGACCCTTCTGGGTTTTCTCAAGCTCATGGTGCTCAAACTCCAGCTGGCCGACCAGATTGTCCATGCGGAAATCCAACATTCCATTTTTGAAGAGCAGCCAAGAAACTGCATGAATGCAGTGGATGACTTTGGGAATGTTCTTCTTCTCGTAAAGGTCTATGAGTTCGAATCGGAAAAGCTCAGGCACTTCGATATCGTCCAGAAAGCGGAAAAACAGAGCAATATTGTCTGAATGGCGGTACTGTAGCTTGGAATGCCGAAAGATGCGCAGGGTCCGATCGGGGTACATAGCCTGAACCACCTCCGCAAGTGTTACACCATCTCGAAGAGCTTCTTCCAGCTGCACAATTGGCGGAATCTGCTTCTGGATCACTCCCTCGATCCATTCTTTCGCCTCACCGATATGACAGAGGTACTCATAAGCTTGTATGAACTGCCGCTGCTTATCCATCCAATTAGCGGCCTGCCATGATGAAACCTTGGGCTTCTGTGGAGAAACCGCACCACTTCCCCCAGAAACTGAATCTGCCCGCTTCAGCCGTCTTCGCCCTTGCAAACCTACTACTGAAGACGAGCCTAGTTGAAATTCATCGGTTTCGCCCGTCTGTGCAAACTGGGAGAGGTTTCTGAGATGGCGCGTTGTCGATTTTTGGAATGTTTCAAGCTCGGGGGTAGATATGGCAGCCGCTATTTTGGGACGATGAGGACTGTCTGGTAGCGTCTTCTGAGGTGATGGACTGCGCGGCGAAGCTGGAGCTGGGATGGGGGACCAGTGGTTTGGCGAAGACGCTCGTTGAGGTGTTTGGGGCTCGAATGCAGCTGGTTTGTAACGAGGCAATTCGTTCTCTTTGAAATGGACACGAGACGATTCCGGGCTCTTCGGTGAGAGTGCCGCAGAGTTGTGGTTCTCGTCAAGAGTTTTGCTTCGTGAGTGTTGATAAATGGATGGTTTTGTGGTAGGTGGAGCGTTATTAGGCACTTGTTGAAGGGGCCGTAGGGACCGGCGAATATTTTCATATGTCGATGCAGCACTTGAATGATTCTCTGGCTTCGATGAATTCACTATTATTACTTCGCTTTTTCCTCGGTGATGGCCTAAGGTGCTCGGCCTGGACCCAACCGAAGAGATTGTGCTTGTTCGGCTTGGAGCAAACGAGCTTGCGACGGAGTAGGCAGACGAATTTGTGGACGCGGTCGACCCTTGTCGTAGTGGACTTGATTGCTGCGCCGGGATATCCGTTTGGACCCTCTTGAGCGATGAGTACTGCCCGAACTGACTTGACATCACTGCCACTGGTGTGAATGGAACGTGAAAGCTGTAGAGGTAAGATGGTGCTCGATTGGTCGCATGTCCAAGAGAAGAAGAGATATATTTGTCGCAAGGTGTCAAGCGCTAAACAACAAGATGGCGACAAGCTTTGAGTCTTTGACTCGTGATGGTCTGAAGAAGTGAAAAGAGGACCGAAATGTCAAGGGCTTGGACTAGATTGTTGACGGTGGGGCAGCTGCGAACCGGGATTCTCCAATGTTTTGAATTATCCCGATATGGTTTAGCGCCATTGAATTTGCGCCACAGTCGATCACCATGAAGAAGAGTAACACATCAACTTATTCAGTCACGACTATTTTTGGCTTTTCTGAAAGACAATCCATTGATCTGTGCCACAGGGTAATTCCACTAAGTTCTTGAGCACGCTTTCGGACTGACAATCAGTATAGGAATCAGCCAAAGGCAGGATATGCCGTCTTGGCAATTGTGGCTAATATCGATTCAGTTATTGACAGTTTCCCGTGCAACCATAACATTCTATTTTCCTGGCTTTTCCGCCGATCTCTTTGTATTCCTGCGAATCCTCGGCCGGTTGATCTTTCCTATTTAGTTGTCCGGACCCATTGATATCTTCATCAAGTTGCTAATTATTTGTGGCTTTCTGCCCAATCTAGACCCAACAAACTTGTTATTTAATCATGGCCGACTAAATAGTTAGTTACAGTTCGATGTCGATAGATATCTGACAGCAAAGATCCATTAAGCATAATGCTCTCTTTCTGGATATTTCACGCCTGACCCCAGAAACGCCTATTGTTGTTCTCAGTCTCTCTGATGTTTCGATATTCAAGGTACAAAAGGTAGCAGCCCAAGAGGGCGGGATCCGGTTCCGGAGCCCCGCCGTCAATTATCAATAATACCTTAGTTGACGGAACTTCCTCATTCTATCCATGCACAACCATCAAGTTGCCTTACCCCAGGTTCCAAATCTTCATCATGGATCTCAATGATATAATCGAGTCTCAGCCTCACTACATTTACAAAATATTTCCATCCACTTTGCCCATCCGGGAGCCACTTCCTAACAGACTCCCAGTTAGTGAGCTTGACGAACAATCTGGATTTATCCATCTATCGACAGCAGACCAGGTTCCCAACACGTTGAACCTCTTCTTTGCGGAGGAGCCAGTTGTCTACGTTCTACGCATCGCCTATTCTGTTATATTCGAATATATCCGTTGGGAGTCCCCAGATGGAAAAAGGATCGCTGAAGGGCCGGAAAATGGGCTGTTTCCAGTAAGTTTCCATGTCCAATACCCCAAATATATATACTGAATCCACGAAAGCACTTATACAACGGGCTGAATTTGGGCCGGAACGAGGTAGAGAGTATCGCTATCTGGCAGAATGACGAAGGCTGGGAAGTAGCTCTGAAAGACGCAAACCGATGGCTTGTGTATTAACGAAATCTTCAATTGCACATTATTCTATGTCTTTCTTAGGGATTATTTTTTACTTCGGACACATGGACAGAATACCAGGTTACTTATCATACCCATCATTCCTTTCCATATTTATCTTGTAAGCATCCTATCCATCAATCGTATGCTGGTTCAACCCGGGACTGCATCGACACGAACCCTGAACACCATTATAAAAACTTGGATTAGTATCACGACAGAATATTTTGAGCTATTCTGGGGAACTTTTGAGCATAGACGAAGCCCAGAAACAAGGATAAATAGCATGATAAAGTCATCCGTATGTATCAGAAAAGTGTTTTTTTTTCGAAACAGATTCAAAAAGCGTAAACTTACTATGTATATGTATACTTTCGTAGCTTTCGTTAATTGATGCCTTTGTTTGGATATGAATCCGCTCTATTTTTCCTTTCCAATATTTTTTTTGAAAAAGGGTTAATATGTGATCGCTAGCATCGGGCACGAGAGCAGTATAACGAAGCTTGGTGACATTCTTTTGAAGTATGACACCATCACAGATGTATATCTCGATTTAACTATGCATGGAAGGTGAGACTTTAAGTTTGTCCTCGCAAGGTACCGACAGAAATAAGTGCAAGGCTTTTGATCGACTCTGTAATATTGTAGACACCATATAGAGCGCCAGTGGAGTCTTAAACACTCACCGCAATACTTTCAGTGTTCATTTTGAAGTCGAAGAAGTAACTGTGTCTGAATTTGCTATTCAGAAGTCGCTGCCAGGAGCCTCGTTGTTTTTTTGGATTTTGCCAGGATATAGATCATACGAGCGCTATATCGCTTACGGTATCATTGAAGCAAGTAAAAGTATATTCGCAGCTCAAGAATAAACAGATCCGATCTAAACATTCAGGAATAAACGGAAAGATCACTTCTATCAGTTCTGATGGTATAGTTTGGAAGATGTTGGCTGTTAATATACCACAAGGATGAAAATTGCGTAGCATAGTACGGAATGAGTTCAAGTATCAGCTCATCATAAACTGAGAAAATCGTGTTTATACCGCATCCGGTATGTGTAGAATAAGTTGCAACTCAAAAAGGTGCAAAGGACATTCACGTCATAGACTAGCAAAGCTTCGTAAGTCGATTTTGGTTGACGGAGCCGTTTAAACAAGGTTTGTGATCTAGAAAACGTATGGGAACTTGCCATAATAGGCCAGTGTACTAGCTTGCTGATTGGGAGGCGAATCTCCACTTTCATCGTGCATAAGGATAATGACTGACCGAGTCGGCTAAAGATGAAGCCTGTCATCTCATTTAAATTACCCACAGTGACGGTGTTGATCGGTGTTTTCTAAGGTTACACTTCTTGTTCAAGGCTAGTATTCAATATACTAAATGGGCATTAACAACATCTAACCACATTGACCAGGGTCAGCTGTAGACGACGACATTCACCCCCGTTAACGCCTCCCTTCCCTGTGTATGTACTATATTGGTCTGAAAGGCCTGCGAGAGAATACAAGGCACGGAAGCGTTCGGTTCAATGGAGCTCGAATTAGCTTCACCAAAAGGTTACTAGTCACTGACCCCGGGTAGAAGGACAGCTCGTCGTGGGCGTCTACATACCTATAGAATTAACTACGGGACCTCGATGCTCCAACCGCATAACAAAGGAGACAAGAATTCCCTCGCACCAGGTCCCATTCCACACCTGTATCCTCCCGCTCCCAATGCTCTGGCTCCCATCTCTCACCACCTCCCCGGGATAGTCCACTCAGTTCCTCTTCCATGTTCCCAAGTTGAATGCTGTTGTCGTCGGCATCTCGAGCCTCATGTTAGGAGTTGTGAGTTGTGCGTACTTGGAGGACCGGATTATTTGGGCTTTTGTCGCACATGGAAAGGTAGGATTGCGAACTATTCAGCATTAGTGTTAATGGGCTCTCGCTTGCCGGTTTCCAGATCCTCGCCCTTATCCTTGTCTTTGCCGCAGAACAGGCACTTCTTTCAGCCAGGCTGAACCCAGGACCACTGGAAAGAATATCAACGGGTGTGGAGGAGATGGAGGGAAAAGTTGATACAGATCATGTCGACCAAGACGTGTTCGGAGGCACCCCAGATCATTTTGTGTGAAATCTTAGTCGGCGTTATCGTATTTTTGCTGAAAGGGAACAGGATTTTACAAGAGAAGAGATGTAGGGAAATGTCTTCGGGAGAGAGGCTTTAATAAGAAAACTATATTGAGATGAAGGAGCGTATACACCGATTTTCTAGGTAGGCAAGTGTATTAAATAACAGGTAGCCCTGAAAATTGTAAAGAAGAAAAATTGGGAAAGAGCGTATATAGTAGCGGTAAAGATCGCGCCCTATAGTCCATAGTATAGTCATTTCAGCGATCTCCAGATCTTTCAACGATGGTCTCTTGGACCACCTTGATGCCATGCTCATTCGTGCTGATAGCGCTATTATTATCCCAGTTACCATCAACAGTGGTGAATGTAGCAGGATCCTGTTGCCCTGCAAGAATAACTTGCTCGTCGCTAATATTGTTCCATTCGTGTTCCTTCGAGGTGCCCAGTGGGTTACGGAACTTCGAGCGCTTTTGTGATTTGAGATCTGTATTGGCCTTGCTGGACATTGTATAGCCTGTTTGACTCTTAGTACCACTGTTGGTAGAAGACCAGCCGAACTTGCTGCGGACACGGCGGACAAGAGGGTATATCATGGGGAGATTGTTAATGATAGTCGCCACAAAGGTCTCACGGATAGACCAACTACCGCCCACGGAGGGACCATTGGCACCGGCCTAGATTTAATGTCAGCACATGTTTAGAAATGAGCGTCAAGGGAGCCAAACTTACTGTGAGAATTAGGATGCAGCGAACGAGAGCGGCTACCATGACGAAGATACCTCCACTGAAAAGAACGAGGAGTCGGAGCTTTGCTCGCCATTTGAGCTGTGCTTTTGCAAGAACCTGGATACCTAAGAGTCAGAATCCGGACCTATAGTCTTATCCTAAGGTTTGGAAATTTTTTCAAACTCACGGGAATGGGAATAGTAAGGAGGAAGATATCGGTGAGGATGTTGAGCACAACAGTAGTTAAGACAAACACGTTAGAGATGGCCGGAAGGCACTGATCTAGAATGGAGACATCAATGGTAAGCAAAGAGAGCTATTTGAAAGAGAATGAAGATATAACATACTACCAGGGTTTGGGTTTATTTGCCAAAACTTGTGGAAAGGCTGGCAGCTTAGGTAGATTGAACAGATAACAGCAACGAAAGTTATGGCAAGTACCACGTAAGAGATCTTGACCCGGAGTTGCATGGTTTTGAGTCCTTCCCTGGTGATAGTCAGCATTGAGCATGATGTATAAGATCGAAGATACTTACGTCATTCGAGAATAGAATATTGCCATACATGCTTTGAGAAGCCATACAGTGAGCACGTAGGTTCCCCATCCTGTAAGCTGAATCTTGGAGCCTTCGACTCGCTCAGCATACTCAAGCGAATCAGGTGACAAATTTGCTCGATACTCATCGCTCATGGCCGCATTCGAAAGACCATTGTATTTTCCAACATTTGCAGCAGCCTGGGCTTCAAAGCCAAAAGTTACCTGCGGTCCCATACGTTAGCCACGGTTCCCATAAGACTACTCGTGTAGAGATACTCACGCAAGCTAAGGGCATTACATAGTCATCGAGCTTGAGACCTTTGAAGCCTACCATAGACCATCGAGCGAACAGACGAAGAACAACGACGGCTACGGACAGTCCAAGCAGGATGTATTCTTCATTTGATGACATGATGTTCCAAGTCGTATAGAGAACGGACCAGGAACCTTCCAAAGTTGGAAAGATAAAAAGAGTGTAGAAGCCGTAATCCTTTCAACGGGTCGGGCCCGATCTTGGAGGAACATGCCTTTATACACGTCAATCTATATCAGACATCAGGGGCTTCCAAAGTTTGAAATTTGTATTTACATACAACCTTGAACTTTCCAAGGTTCACGACAAGTGCCACAGACTTGTCAATAGTGGATCTCCAATCATATAACTTCTTTAAAGCAACGACAGTATCAAGCACGGCCATTTTCTCCGTATATAGAGAACCCACTTCCTCAGATCAGAGCGACGGCAGTCCACAAGCGGAGCGAGTCCGAATCGCCACACTCAAAAAAAGGAAAATTAGCGTTTCACTCCAGGACTACTATCGATCCGTGCCCATGCCACCGGTATACTCAAATCCAGCCGTATTATTTTGGGGCTATCCACCGTGCGAAAAGGAATCTCACGATTTGACAAGGGACTCATAAAATAGTATTATGGTATCTAGGCATTGAAGCTGTACCTATCGTTAGAGCCTTCGAATGGATGCAAATCGCCATCGTCTGAAATATTGCTTGTGTCGCGACCTTTGATTCTTCACCGGAACGAAGTTTCCATTATGGAGTAATACTCATTTGATTCACCCATGGATGGGATGTAGGAAGAATCCGCAATAGAACTAATAATCTCCTGTAAACGCCCAGAATAGTGGCTCCATCGGGTGGCATTCTCCACTGATCAATCAGCTGTCTAGATCCGTCCTCTGTCATTGAGAGTTCGTGGTCGTGTGGGTCTACCAAGGGACTCGCACTGGCCAGGCAGTATCACCGAGGAATATCATTAGGCGCCTCATGTACCCACCTCATGCCAATCAACTCGGGTAAGACGGAAGAATGAGGAATTAAAGAACGCAATTTGAATTAGTTATAGCAACATGAACCTAATTACAAATTCCATTACTTCGTACTCTTACCTCTGGGAGGTAAAGCGGCTAAGTATTTAGAAAGTATCAAAAGGCTCGCGCAATCAATTACATCAATAGCCTGAAAAGATTTCACATTGTGCTCAATTATCAATTTTCCGAAGTTATGAATCTATTTGAGAATCTGGATTTGGCGGTATCTTCTGGAAGGTTTATATAGTAATGACGATCTATTCTTCTCCTAAAGACCTCGGGAAGATCTGATTGCAGGGATTGGCAGGGCCCCACGCCGCTATCTAGCCACAAAGTTTATTGAGGAATACGAAGAGGACCCATACTTGCCTATTCTGGATAATAGTGTGACGATCCGAACTTTCCCCGAAGACTCGGCATCTAACCAAAAAGTTTAATGAATACGAGGCCCATACTTGCTTACTTAGGTGATAACGGAGATATCCGTCCATTAATCCTGAGGCGTTTTGATCCCGATCCTAGGGCTATCAAATAAAGTCTGGGAATAGTTTATCAGCGCACGCGCCTATAATATTTGTTATTCAAATGAACCTTGTAACCTCTGGTATATTCGAGCTTTGGATAATCAACAAATTGGGCGGACCTTGGTAGTTGCAGCCGGAATATGTCAGGCCGAGTTCTAAATACTGGAAAGCTGCCAATATTTCAATAGTAAGATGATTAATTTGCTTCATGGGAATCGATTATCGTGTTCAGGTGGCGTTACTATGATGCGCTGATTTGAAGCTACCCGAGATAATCAAAATGCCGATACAAATTTGGAAGTGTCATAAATACCGAGAATCATTTCAATTAAACATAGTCGTCAGAGCTTGTGGAAATGATATCCAGCTTCCTATCGCCCGTTTATGCATGTTTTCTGGCTTTTTGCAGCCGCTACCTGGTGGCTTTCTCCCCTGATTTTCACGAAATTTTAGGTAACCCATTTCTTGACAAGTACTAAGTTAGCGCTTGGGGTAAAAAGTTGCGGATCGACCTCTCTACCAGACTTTCTCGCCAGTATTATCTCTGGCTTGCGACCTCAACTCCGGCGACATATTTATTTGTCACTGAACCGCAACCTCGTTGACTCTCTCTATGTTGCATATGGACCGTTGTCTACTAAGCCAATAAAACAAAACTGGATGTATCCCATAAACTCGCTTTATCAAAAAATTCCGTTTTACAAATATCCATCTTGTCACGAAAAGCTTTTACTTTGGACGGTCCTTTTGTATTCCTTCAGAGTCCTTAATTTATACTGTGAATCTACAAAGCTCCCATGTTACCAGCCCTGATGTCTATTAACCGTGTTCCGAGGTCTGCCCTACCAGGTCTATGCCGACCTAGGTACGGATACAAAATCTTCAGCTATCTCAGCAAAAAGACGTACCAAGGCTCCTCGAGAAAATCAAATGCATCCCCGACTACGCACAAAACTTTCAAGCTATCTCCCCATACCCTGGATACATATTGCAGACAAGATCAAAAATGTTCCAAGGTCACCGCCCGGTGCAATATCCATGTATATATTGGAAGCTTGAAGTATGAGAGTTAAGATCAAGATTATATATAAATGCATGCATATGAACCGGTGGATTGAGGGCCGGGTTTAGACCCAGAGGATTACCGGGAATCGATATAGCCACTAGCCCTTCAAGTAACTAAATCCCATACGAACGGATCACCACACCATAGCAAACTCGAAAAAATTGAATATCATATCTCAAAAATCATGACCCCGATAAGATTCAAATATCCGGTAATGTACAACGATAAGGTTCCTCATAAAGAATCAGTTAATTTTAACTAAATTAGATGGATAAATTATAGCGGTACCATAAGTTACGGTGTAATTTATCTATTTCAGCTTTAACTGCACTTCACTTAATGATTTCCTAATCTTTCTTTCCATATACATATTTCTTTAGTTAGAAATAATCCAAATTCAAGATTTAAAATGATTTCAACTTGTGGTTGTTGAGATATGCTATTTGAGTTTACTATGGTGTATTGGGTTGAGGGATTTATTTACTTGAAGGGCTATTATTTTTTTGATGGGTGGCTGGCTGACATAAGCTTGGTTTTGCGGTGGCTGTAGCCCCTGGACAATTCATCAGGATCACCACAGCCTTAGGATTAAAGTCTTGGGAAGCCAATGTTATGGTACATGATTCTCGCATGCGATTTGAGATGCAATCAAACGAGCCAGGATCTTTATCAGAGTATTTCTCTCTCCAGAACATATCTCTTCGGTAAGAACAGTGTTATCTAAGTACCATGACACGAAATTTGGGGGTGTGGCGTCTCCATAGCTCCAAGATAGAGAAGATCCCGAGGTCAAGCTAAAGGATCAGAGATAGATGTACCTAGGCCAAAATCGAACCATCCATGGATACAATACGGCCCTGGGTGTAACAGGTTGAATCCTGGTGAACTATCACGTGGTTGTACCACGTGACCCACCAACCGCATACCTCACGATTCCACCCCGAATTGTTTACGTTTCTTTAAGGATTTTGTACACAGCATGTGCCTAGCTAGTTCTGAATCTAAGATTAGCTTTAGCCCTTCACACTGGGGTTTTGGTCCGATGTTGTGCCTGTCCTGTTGAGCTTGATCTTTTTTGCTCTTTCTTTTTAAGCCTCGTATCCTACACTCCATGATGCGCATCAAATGTTGGAAGCTGATATTATAGAAAGATTACAACTACCAAAAATACATTATAATTCAGAATTATCAAGCAGGAGCGCTGGAGGTCGACAACCAGAGCTCGGCACAGATAATTATCACAGTTTTTTTTTAGGTTATTCGTATTCGTATTAGTATAAATTCTGCCACCGCCTAATTATACTAACAGTTAAAGTATTTTCATCCTATCATTGAGCTAAAAGTATTGTCCTTTTTTCTCTTACTTTCAATTTATAAGCTGAGTGATATTCAACACCTTGAACGGGTACGACAAGAATGGAACCATCTTAACCTTAATGGTGGAAGTGATGATGAAGCTGATTCTAGTGATCGGACTCTATTTCAAGACTCTCCAAATTCCAAGAAAGGATAACATTCACCAGATGAATATTCTATCTGTACAGATGATTCAGCTAGCTAACCAGCCTAACCCTCTTATCCAATACTTAACTTATATGTAGCCTAGCTTCTACTTCCTCGCCGATTATCCTGATCCCAACGTCAAAGTTTTCAGCCACCAGATCTATTCAAGAAGAAGCGTTTAAAGATGGTGAATTCAGAACTCTGGGGTCACTTTACAAGAACTGTACTTTTAAGACGAGATGTAGAAGCGAAAGGCGTTTTCGAAACCTCAACAACATTGGTAGATTGATTGGATCTATTATAACTGGATAGTAAAGGATTCGTAAAGGCAGTCATCAACCATGAATATAGAAAGGTATTATAAAGTACCTTTATGAAAATATGACCTCTTTCACTATCCCTCTCGTTCTCTCAGTACCAACCTATGTTAAGTCACATGATCTTCCATAAATGAAAAGATGTTGAGGCAGTGAGACGGATATGATTAGACCTTGAAAAGTAGTATGATAGTCACGTGATATTTCTCTAAATTGCCAGGTACAATCGTAAATTCTAATAAGTGCTGAATCTAAGTATTATGAACTAACTCAATTCATTCTAATTTTGTTTTCAGAGATCTATACGGACAAAGTACTCGGTATTATGCTGTGATCGCCAAGTATTTATAAGCAGCATAAACGGATAGACTCGTTTATCAACCAATCATATGGATGTATTGTGAAAAGGATGATGCGCTAAACCTGATAAGGCAAGGGCTCCAGATAAGACCGTGCACGGAGAAAAGAAAAGGAAGGACTTTTTCGCTCGAACTTTTTCTTTTTCTTTCTTTTCTTTGGGAAAGCTGGTCTCTCTCCATCAACAGAAGATTTCATTTCTGTTGATTATTTTATCATCTTATTATCACATATTATACCTCGAGAGTTACCCTCATCTCAATTAAAATGCCTATCACCAACCAGGAGGCCGCTCCCGGTGCTGCCATGAAGGCTGAGATTGAGGACTACTCCAAGGCATTGGAGGTCGTGAAGACCTATACTACCCAGGACGGTCTTGATGCCGACACTCTCCTGGACTCCGACAAGCACGGAGCTCTTACCTACAATGATTTCCTGATCCTCCCTGGTTACATCGGTAAGTCGACCAGAGTTTTTTCCATATATGATATGGTCATGAAACTGACCATTTACAACAGGCTTCCCTGCCTCTGATGTCACTCTGGAGACCCCCGTTACCAAGCGTATCTCGCTGAAGGCCCCCCTTCTCTCATCTCCTATGGATACCGTCACTGAGCACAACATGGCCATTCACATGGCTCTGCTCGGTGGTCTCGGTGTTATTCACCACAACTGTGCCCCAGAGGACCAGGCCGAGATGGTCCGCAAGGTGAAGAGATATGAGAACGGTTTCATTCTCGACCCCGTTGTTCTCTCCCCCAAGGCCACTGTTGGCGAGGCTCGCGACTTGAAGGCCAAGTGGGGTTTCGGTGGCTTCCCTGTCACTGGTAAGTTAATTTTTTTTTTCCGTGTTCCCGCTTCTTCACCTCCCACATCTTGCATGATGACTTCACATCTTTTATTATAACTTTCGTTCCACTGTCAGCAGCGAGAGCTGCATTGTAGAGAACCGATTTGGACTGATCGCATTACTCATTCAAACATCTCATCTGAGTCATATCATTACTCATTAGACCTGAGTGCTAACTACAATGACTTGACAGAGAACGGCACCCTTCGCTCTAAGCTTATTGGTATGGTCACTTCCCGTGACATCCAATTCCACCCCAACCTTAATGACCCCGTGACTGCTATCATGGCCACTGACCTGGTCACTGCCCCCGCTGGAACTACTCTGGCTGAAGCCAACGATGTTCTGCGTCGCTCAAAGAAGGGCAAGCTGCCCATCGTTGATGACAATGGAAACATTGTCTCTCTCCTTTCTCGATCGGACTTGATGAAGAACCTGCACTACCCATTGGCCTCTAAGCTGCCTCAATCTAAGCAGCTTATCTGTGCTGCCGCCATTGGCACCCGTGAACAGGACAAGGAGCGTCTTAAGCTCCTCGTTGAGGCTGGTCTTGATATTGTTATCCTTGACAGTAGTCAGGGTAACAGCATGTACCAAATTGAAATGATCAAGTACATCAAGAAGAACCTGCCCGAGATTGATGTTATCGGTGGTAACGTTGTTACCCGCGAACAGGCTGCTGCTTTGATTGCTGCTGGTGTCGATGGCCTGAGAATTGGCATGGGCAGCGGTAGCGCTTGCATCACTCAGGAAGTTATGGCTGTCGGCCGTCCCCAGGCCGCTTCCGTCCGCAGCGTCGCTTCTTTTGCCGCTCGTTTCGGTGTCCCCTGTATCGCCGACGGTGGTATTCAGAACGTTGGCCACATCGTCAAGGGCCTGGCCATGGGTGCCAGCACTATCATGATGGGTGGTCTCCTTGCCGGTACCACCGAGTCTCCCGGTGAGTACTTCGTCAGCAGCGGCGGCCAGCTCGTCAAGGCCTACCGTGGTATGGGCAGTATTGCCGCCATGGAGGATAAGAAGGCTGGTGGCAGCGGCGGTGACAGCAAGGCCAGCAACGCTGGTACCGCCCGTTACTTCTCTGAGAAGGACGGTGTCCTGGTCGCCCAAGGTGTTGCCGGTTCCGTTCTTGACCGCGGTTCCGTCACCAAGTTCGTTCCCTACCTCATTGCCGGTGTCCAGCACTCCCTGCAGGACATTGGTGTGAAGAGCCTCGATGCTCTGCACGACGGTGTCAACAATGGCAGTGTGCGCTTTGAAATGAGAAGCGCCAGCGCCATGACTGAGGGTAACGTCCACGGTCTGCACAGCTTTGACAAGAAGCTTTACTCGTAGGATCTAGGCTTCTTGCAAAGAACAAAAAATAAACTATCCCGACTGTGAATATGAATGGGATCTTCGCACGATGATACGCGGAACTGGAAATAAAAAAAAGGGTATGATAAGGTTGGAGTTAGCTTTTTACTTAATGAGCATATTTGTTCTGAACAAGATATCGTATATCTCAAGACTGTCCTCTGTAGGAATAAAAATAGACTAAATGCTAGTTCAGGGCCGAAACACATGTTAGTGGTTAACGTCATTCGACCCGGGCGCGCGGGGTACAGGGATACCAGCCTAGGCTCTCGGTTCTTTCACCATAACTATTGAACACAACAGCCAGCACAACAGCCAGCACAACAGGGGAAATGTCTGTCTTGGTCTCTGAACATGTCCACAGTCACTTGCTGACAAGATTGACCCAAAAACACATTATTCACCCCTGCGCAAGATCGTGGTCACTTCCAATTCAACCAGCAGCTCAACACCCCATTCGGAAGTTTTCGATGAAATCTTCATACAAAGAATCAACAATATCCAATAACCCTGCGATGGCAAAGAGCGATAATACCCAAAAAAAGCCAGTAGCTATACCCCGACCGAGTTCTAGGTGAGCAGTCCACAACCTTGGAAGGTTCTTGCGTGGATTTATAACCAGACTGCGGAGATCACTGAATTATATAATCCAACTTGAACAGCCTTCTGACAGACAAGCAGTGTGATTCTCGTTTCTCCAAAGAACGAGATCCTTTTACTTCATCGTATCCAAACATCAAGTTCATTCGCCTCAGCCCATGTCTTCCCTGGTGGGAATCTTTCAACCCAGGATGGAATGTGTCCACCACCCGAAGACCTCTCACGACACGAAGATTCCCCTTCTTACCGGCGTGCAGCAATCAGAGAGCTTTTCGAAGAGAGTGGCATGCTTCTTGCAAAAGACAGTAACACCGGCAAAATGCTAGTTGTTAAAGAAGAGGCCAGAGAACTTGGCCGGAAACTAATTCACCAGGGCAAGGTCACATTTGACGACTGGCTAAAAGAGAAGCAATCTTCTGCTCAGCCAGATATAGGCAAGTATATCATATTAAAGACACCATCATCAGTTTTAACTCTTGGTAGATCATTTGATTCCATTTTCACGTTGGATTACCCCGAATAATGTGACAAGGCGATATACCACCCAGATGTACCTCTATTTTATGCCATTGGCAGTAAATGCTGATGAAGATCTTCTAAGTGAACTCCCTGTCGAAGGCGAGCGCGAAGAAATCCAAGTCCCTACTAGTGATGGTGGTATAGAAGTCACCGAAGCGCAGTTTCTCCCAGCTATAGAATGGCTTCGTCGCGCACAGAGCGGCGAAATAATCTTGTTTCCACCACAATATCTCCTCTTACATTTAGTGTCGGGCTTTCTCGACAAGCAACCCCGATCAGATATCTCAGTGGAAGAGATTGAGAAACGCCGAGCCGCGCTTGTCGACTTCGTACAGTCAGGTTCTCCGCCTTGGACTCAAAAGTGTATTTCTCCAAAGATGTTGAAGATGACTGACGACGGGCGGGTCATTTTGGCCCTTAACGAGCCTGGTCCTGAGCTTAGAGGGTCTGGTAGAGAAGGAGACTCTGATCGAGTTGTACTTGTGAGGTTCAAGAAGGGGAGCGCAAGAGATGTTTCGGTATCATGGAGAAGGAATATTCTTCAAGATCAGAGGAAAGCCCAAAGTAACCTATAACATGTACAGGTTACAAAATGTACAACCAATAATCTGATATGATCAGCTTGCTACAACATGCAGGGCTCTACTCTACTTTCTCTGCTCTTTGTACAAAGCCCTCCTCCAGATGTTGGAGATAACTCTATATGGAAATTGAGTAACCATGTACAGCGTCTGCACAAAAGTCATTGGATAAATTATAAATCTGGAACATTTCCCATTTCTAAGAGGTTGACTGCTATTGCCACGGCCAAATATAAGAAAATCACTATCGACACGCCCCACCTTATTTCGCCCACACAAATAGGAAGCCCTCGACAAAAGGTCACATGAC
Source organism: Penicillium taxi (assembly GCF_028828555.1). Lineage (NCBI taxonomy): Eukaryota > Fungi > Ascomycota > Eurotiomycetes > Eurotiales > Aspergillaceae > Penicillium > Penicillium taxi. Next base: position 2,950,734 of record NW_026643207.1, on the reverse strand, counting down.
CCACACAAACCATTTGGATCTTTGATTTTAACGGGTCACCAAAACTCCTCCACCTCCAACCTCACCGTCGCCCGTCAAATTCCTCTACATCAAATCCGCCAAAATGGAGAACGAGAAGGGAGATATCGTCGATCTGTATGTGTTTTCGCCCTTCGAATCGCCCTCATTGCACTCTTCCCGCTGTCCTGTGTCCAACTTCCTGCTTCCGCAATCCGTCGTCAATTTCCCTAGCACAACAAGATGAAATCTCCCATCAGCCGATCAGAAAAATGAAAACCTTACGAACTTCATGCGACAATTATTGCGAGCAGTCAGGACCAGTACACAAGTGGATCGAGGCAAAGAAACAAGCGGATCTCGATATCGAAAATTTCCCTCAAGACTAACTTATTCTTCTCTCCGACAGCTACGTGCCCCGCAAGTGCAGCGCTACCAACCGCATCATCAAGGCCAACGACCACGCCTCTGTCCAGATCTCCGTCGGCAAGGTTGACGAGAACGGCCGCTACACTGGCGAGAACGAGACCTACGCTCTTTGCGGTTTCATCCGCAACCGCGGCGAGTCCGATGACTCCCTGAACCGCCTGGCCCAGCGTGACGGTTACCTCAAGAACGTGTGGACTGCTTCCCGCCAGCGCTAAATATCTTCGCTGCGGTATGGTTTGCATGGTGTGGTGTTGACGGGTTGATATGACGGTAGGCCTAAATGCCACTACAAAGAAACAACACAGAACATTGGTGGCTGATATTTTTTAATAGATGAACAATGGCTTGATCGCCTTGGTTCAGGGACTACGAATTAAAAAAAAAATGGAGGAGGGGTACTACTAGAAGTCTCCTTCGACCTATAAGTCTTTCTCCCGTCTGGAGAAATCCTGTTTTCCTATTGTCCTATCTATTGAAATGAGAAGGGAATCGATCGAATGACTTGACGGGTCTGGTTTTCTCCACATTTTTTTCCCACCTAAAAACAAATACCCATCCCTTTCTTTCCACTAAATCTTTGTATGTTCTGGGATTACCCAGTCGGCACGTCAAGACTTCCTCGTTCTCGTTGACTGAAGGAAACCTGATCACTTGCGGTTACGTGTTTCTTGATATCTTCGTCTCAATGAATGAGGAGGTAGAAAGTAAACTTATCCTTGCCGGATATCAACTCCTCGCCTTCTGATGAGCCACCGTTGCAGAGTTTCATGCACTGGGGCACAGATACGGGCGAGACATCCATTCAAGGCTACATAGGTTCTTTTTAGATAGCTTGTAGTCACTGAATTTCGACATGTCATTTTACAGTTCCGTACACGCTTCTTAGACTTGAACTTTACGCAGTATTAGTTTTGCTGGACTTTCGCCTCGCCTTTAATCGAACCCCAAAAAGTCGGACAGTCGACTGTTCCGATATGCAAGTAGATTTCCAGAGACATTACATATAATTCTAGTCATCTCATTGAAATGTTATTCGTCTCCAACTTCGCAACGAATGCTACGTATGTAACAATTAAAAACAAAGATACTCTTCTATTGGCAAATCATGGCTCCCATGCTTCGCAGCATGTATCATTTCCGCTTTTGTTTATTTCTCCAGACGCACAGCAGGATTGGACTCGATGAAGTTAAGGTCGACCTTGTGGCCGAGTAGCTCACGGATGTTGCTGACACCATATCTAGAAGCAGTCATTAGTATCGTAACAAAAATTAATATATAGGTAGCCGCTTACTTGATCATAGTAGGTCTCTCCAGACTCAGTCCCCAACCGTAAACTCTCATATCCTTGGGGATACCCATGGATTCCAGCATCTCAGGCCGGAACATACCACTGTTACCGATCTCAACCCATTTACCCAGGCCCTCGTGATAACCGAAGATCTCCATACTGGGCTCAGTGTACGGGTTGTAAGCGGGCTTAAAACGGAGCTGGTGAATACCCATCTTGTGGAAGAAGACTTCCATGAAACCAATCAGACCGCCTAGCGTCAAGCCGAAGTCGGCAATGACACCCTCGATCTGATGGAACTCTGCCAAGTGAGTGGCATCGACGGCCTCGTTTCGGAAGACACGATCGATACTGAAGTAGCGGGCCGGCCGCGGGTTGGCAGCGAGCTTGTGCAGCATGTACGCCGAGACGGAGGTGGTGTGCGTGCGGAGAACCAGACGCAAGCACTCGTCGGCGCTCCAGGGATAGCGGTAACCAATGGAGCCGAATTTGCCTTTCTCGTGGACATCGTGCACGTTTTCCCAGTATTTCTTGTAGTCGAGCGACTTTTCTTTTTCTGTTGGCTTGGGGAGATGGGGGTCGTTGGCGGGATCCTCGCGCGGAGGATCAGCCGTGAGGGGGTCGGCAATGTAGAAGGTATCTTGAAGGTCACGGGCAGGGTGTTGCTGGGGCACGAAGAGCGCATCGAAGTTCCAGAAGCCAGTCTCGACGTAGCGGTTGGTGGGCATTTCCTCGAAGCCCATTTCAAAGAAGATGTTGCGGAACTCCGAGCGAACCTTGTTTAGGGGGTGCAGTGCACCAGAAGGAGTGGGAGCACCCTTGGCGTTAAAGTTGTAAGGCTTCAGCTCGACGGTCTTCCATGCACCGCTGGCGAGCATCTCGGCTGTCAAATCAGTCTCCTCTTTGACGAACTCTCGAGCATATTTGGGACCCTTGGTGATCTTGAAGGTGATCTCCTTGGAAAGGCTGACCAGCTTCCTTCGCTTGAGGTCTGTCAATGCCTTCGCATCGGCCAGGCTCTTGGTCTTCTGAACAGTGAGCAGTAGCTCGCGGGTCTCATCGACAATCGAATCCTTGGTGGCCCGCAGGACATCATTATCCTTCTTGATCCAGCCACGCTTGAAAGCATTTCCCTGGCCGACCTTGGCGTTATCCTTCCCCACAATCCCAGGCAAGTCGGTGATCTTCAGACCGTCCAAGGCGGCGACGACAGCGGCGAAAACCTTGGCCTCGTGACTGCCATTGGCCACGATCTCATCACCTTCGGAGGTGAGTAGAATAACTTCCTTCTCTGTAGTCTCATATTCGATCATCTGTCGCGAACCCAGGCGGTCCAGCGCACTTTTAACGTTCAATGATGGGAAGGAGGGGAAGGCTTCGTTGGAGAGGATTGGCGCATCGGACGCGGACAGAGCGTCCAAAATTGGGGCAGTCAAATCAGACGCCATTATTGCAGTCAATTCCTGCAGAAATGTACTAAAAAGTGGTCTATGAAGCGTGGGCGGTGCGACCAAAAATCACGATGACTCTTCAGTATCTTCCGGCGGGGCACAACGACCAATCCTACATTTTCTGCCAGTCCACCCCGCCATCCGCCTTCTTCACTTGGCTATCGACCCCGTTCAAGTATCTCACTCTAACATTCAGACATTATTGTCTTTTCGGTCTTCTCAATTTGTGTTGCCTAGATAGCTCCACTCAAGTGATGACCAGGATCATCTTTCTATTAATTATTTCCGATATAATCTCAATTGTGCTACAGGTGCTTCATTTCCACGAATGATCATAGGTCATACATAGGTCGCCTTATCCTCAATATATCGTTTGAGTCCTTGACTCTCAGACTCTGCGAATCCGCGTGACCCTTTTTGTCGCGGCTATATCGGGGTACTTAGGCCAATGAGGCAAGTACTCCCGTCAGCTGTTAGCCTACAGCTTATGCCACATGTATATGTGTACATGTACACATGTGAAGTGGCGTTTTTCCTGATATGGACATCTGAGCTACGATCATTTGATCATTTGACCATTTGAACCCTTTTCCGTGACTTATAATACGTTGAATACTGAATATTGAGTATTGGGTATTGAGTATTGGATATCGAATATTGGATTTGAGATCTACACAGATACTCAGAATATGTCCAGATATCCTCAATCTCAGGTACCGTTCAACCATGTTTCCGTGTCCATAGAGAGGCCAATCAGCGTCCGAGGGGACTAACCAATTATCCACAAACGATCATTTCTCTTAGCGAACGAGAATGAGAAAACGTGTCCGAGACATAAGCAGGTTGGATTCTTACTGGTTCAAGGCCGACGGAGTCAACAAACCCAGCCCTGTTCTCAAGCAGTTCTCCGTTGAAACATGAAAAACACGGGGAATTAGAAAACTCATTTAGACTTATATTAAAGAACCTGAAACACAGTAGATCATTGGTCATGCTTAACCCCATTAGATTTACAAGTATACTAAGTAGTAATATGCCTTTTATTCTTAAATTTATTAAATCCGTGCGTGTACATAATTGGGTAAATTGGATTTTTGATTTTTGAACAGGGTTAATATTTGTTATTTTAAAGGGAAGAACGAAGATTAGAGAGTCGGGCCCCTTTCGAAATATCCTTCCCCCTCTTCTTCGATTTCCCCTTCTCCTTTACTCTCTCTCTCTCTCTCTGTTTAATTTGTAATTTTGGTCTGATCTTCCCATTAATATAGCTTGGGGCTCCTTTCGTTCTAATCCCCGCAAAGTACCGCTTACATAACCTGGTTTTTCTCCCCTGGCCTTTTGAGCGACCTTCTCTTTCATCAACAAGTCTTTCGGAACCCTATTCTCCTATTATCCCTCGACTTTATCCCACCTCATGCCGCCCTAAATAACACTTTCCGAATTTGTCGTCTGGAACCCCCGTAAGTCTCTTTTAAGAATCTCATCCCGCCTCGGCAACCGCGTTCCCTCCCTTTTTTTTTGCTTAAAAAAACAAATGGCTCCATTAAGCGCCGTGTACGGACGTACAAAAGGACAATCTCATCCTTTTGCCCCCAATCCATCGCCTTTATTGGAAACTCTTTGTCGCCTTTTAAACCTTATGATTCCTTTTGTCATGATTCCTAGGTTATTCGTTCGACTAACAACTATAGGGCATAATGGTTGGCGCGGACGAGACTCTCACGGCTGCGACTGCTGTACTGCAATCGCTGGCTAGAGATGAACCAACCCCCGGCTCTTCTTCCCCTCCCTTCGATTTCCAATTTCCTGCAACGAACGGCTCGAAATCACCAAAGTTACCTGGAGAACACACCGCCGCCAAGGCCGCCTTCGAAGCCGAGTTGGAGGCCTTGGTGCGTCGTGTGCATCACCTGGAATTCCAAGCTGTCAGTCATCAAAAGTTCCCCGACAACCCCCAGCAGTCGATCACGTCTGCTTTCGGATCCAACGAGAAGAACCCTGATTTCTTGTGGACCTTTGGGCTCGATCGCTTGTCGTCCGGTCAAGGTTCTGACTCTTCTTATTGCCTTTCACAGCAGCAAAATCTGAATCAACCCGATCGGCGACAGCGTACCCCTTCGGGTTCCGGTGAGAATCCGACACCTGGAGACCTAGTCGACGACGAAACCGATGACGAAGAAGACCCTGGTTCGCGTACCCGTGTCGTTAGCGAGGATGATATCAGCATCCTGCGCAATCATGTCCAGAAGCAAGCTGAAGAAATCAGTTTCCAGAAGGACATAATTGCGCAGGTGCGTGACGAGCTCCAGAAACAGGAAGAAAACACCCGCCGTACTCTCACCAAGGTCGAAAATGAGGATGTCGTTCTCCTGGAACGCGAACTACGCAAGCACCAACAGGCCAACGAGGCTTTCCAGAAAGCACTACGAGAAATCGGGGGCATTATCACGCAAGTAGCCAACGGTGACCTCTCCATGAAGGTCCAGATTCACCCTCTAGAAATGGACCCCGAAATTGCAACCTTCAAACGAACGATAAACACCATGATGGACCAACTTCAAGTATTCGGTAGCGAAGTTTCTCGAGTCGCCCGCGAGGTCGGAACTGAGGGTATATTAGGTGGACAGGCTCAAATAACTGGAGTCCATGGTATCTGGAAAGAACTCACAGAAAACGTGAATATTATGGCAACAAATTTAACAGACCAGGTGCGAGAAATTGCCGCTGTAACGACCGCAGTCGCCCACGGTGATCTCAGTCAGAAGATTGAGAGCCGTGCTCAAGGTGAAATTCTGGAATTGCAACAAACAATTAATACCATGGTGGACCAACTTCGAACATTCGCAACAGAGGTAACACGAGTCGCGCGTGATGTCGGCACGGAAGGTGTACTAGGTGGTCAAGCTCAGATAGAAGGTGTTCAGGGCATGTGGGACGAACTCACGGTGAATGTCAACGCTATGGCCAATAACCTTACCACTCAAGTGCGTGATATTGCTACCGTCACTAAGGCTGTTGCCAAGGGTGACTTGACTCAGAAAGTGCAAGCCAACTGCCGAGGAGAAATTGCCGACCTAAAAAACATCATCAATTCCATGGTGGACCAGCTTCGACAATTTGCCCAGGAAGTCACCAAGATTGCCAAGGAGGTCGGTACTGATGGAGTGCTCGGAGGACAGGCCACTGTAAACGACGTTGAAGGAACATGGAAAGATCTAACGGAGAACGTCAACCGAATGGCCAACAATTTGACTACCCAAGTGCGCGAGATCGCAGATGTCACCACAGCCGTTGCCAAGGGAGATTTGACCAAGAAGGTCACTGCCAATGCACAAGGTGAGATTCGAGATCTGAAAATTACTATCAACGGCATGGTGGACCGTTTGAACACCTTTGCCTTTGAGGTGAGCAAGGTCGCTCGTGAAGTCGGTACCGATGGAACCCTTGGTGGCCAGGCCAAGGTAGATAACGTTGAAGGAAAGTGGAAAGAGCTCACTGATAATGTGAACACCATGGCCCAAAACCTGACATCCCAGGTGCGAAGTATCTCAGATGTCACTCAGGCTATTGCAAAGGGTGATCTTAGCAAGAAGATTGAAGTCCACGCCCAAGGAGAGATACTCACTCTCAAGGTTACTATGAATCACATGGTGGGTCGCTTGGCGAAGTTTGCCATGGAACTCAAGAAGGTCGCTCGCGACGTCGGAGTGGACGGCAAGATGGGTGGACAAGCCAATGTGGAGGGTATTGCAGGAACATGGAAAGAAATCACCGAGGACGTCAACACTATGGCTGAGAATTTGACTTCCCAAGTCCGTGCATTTGGTGAAATTACAGATGCTGCAACGGACGGCGATTTCACCAAGCTTATTACTGTGAATGCCTCGGGTGAGATGGACGAACTGAAACGCAAAATCAACAAGATGGTTTCAAACTTGCGAGACAGTATCCAACGAAATACGGCAGCAAGGGAGGCTGCCGAACTTGCCAACCGCACGAAATCCGAATTTTTGGCCAACATGTCACACGAAATCCGAACCCCTATGAACGGTATCATTGGAATGACGCAGCTGACGTTGGATACGGACGACTTGAAACCTTACACGCGTGAGATGCTGAATGTGGTGCACAACCTTGCGAACAGTCTGCTCACGATCATTGACGATATTCTCGATATTTCAAAGATCGAAGCGAACCGTATGGTTATCGAAAGCATTCCTTTTACCGTCCGTGGTACAGTTTTCAATGCGCTCAAGACACTAGCTGTCAAGGCGAATGAAAAATTCCTGAGCCTCACTTACCAGGTGGACAACACGGTGCCAGATTATGTGATCGGTGATCCTTTCCGTCTGAGACAGATCATCCTTAACTTGGTTGGAAATGCCATCAAGTTCACCGAACATGGAGAGGTCAAACTCACTATCCGCAAATCCGACCGTGAACAATGCACAACCAACGAGTATGCCTTCGAGTTCTCCGTTTCCGACACTGGTATTGGTATCGAGGAAGACAAGCTAGATTTGATCTTCGACACCTTCCAACAAGCTGACGGCTCCACCACCCGGAGATTTGGCGGTACTGGTCTTGGACTCTCAATCTCCAAGCGCCTCGTCAACCTGATGGGTGGTGATGTGTGGGTCACCTCTGAATATGGACATGGTAGTAACTTCCACTTCACCTGCGTCGTCAAGCTTGCCGACCAGTCCCTTAAGGTCATTGCCTCTCAACTCGCACCATACAGGAACCATCGGGTGCTTTTCATTGACAAGGGTCAGAACGGAATCCAAGCCGCCAATGTCATGAAAATGCTGAAGCAAATCGAACTGGAGCCTTTGGTTGTACGGAACGAGGAGCATGTTCCGCCCCCTGAGATCCAAGACCCATCTGGAAAGGAATCCGGTCACGCTTACGATGTCATCATCGTTGACTCCGTAGATACGGCGCGTATTCTCCGAACATTCGATGAGTTCAAGTACATCCCGATTGTTCTTGTCTGCCCCGTTGTCTGCGTGAGCTTGAAATCAGCGTTGGATCTTGGTATCAGTTCATATATGACTACGCCTTGTCAGCCAATTGACCTCGGCAACGGCATGCTTCCGGCACTTGAAGGTAGATCTACGCCAATAACAACCGACAACTCTCGTTCTTTCGACATTCTCCTTGCCGAGGATAACGATGTGAACCAGCAACTGGCGATGAAGATTCTCCAAAAGCACAACCACAACGTGTTTGTTGTTGGCAATGGGTTGGAAGCACTGGAGGCCGTCAAGAAGCGTCGTTATGATGTTATCCTCATGGATGTTCAAATGCCAATTATGGGTGGCTTTGAATCCACGGGTAAGATTCGTGAGTATGAACGAGAGAGCTCGCTCCAGCGAACCCCCATCATCGCGCTCACAGCCCACGCCATGTTGGGTGATCGAGAGAAGTGTATCCAGGCTCAAATGGATGAGTATCTGTCCAAACCGTTGAAGCAGAACCAGATGATGCAAACCATCCTCAAATGTGCTACATTGGGCGGTTCGTTACTGGAGAAGAGCAAGGAGTCCCGGATTTCCAGCAGTGGAGAAATGCATCCGATCCACTCCTCTGTCCCTGATCAGAACCAGAACCAGCAACAACAGCAGCAGCAGCAGCAACAACAACGGTCAACAAATCAGCAGCCTTTGCCTGACCCACGGATATTTCAACCTGCAGCTCGAACAGTTACCACCACTACCCCGAGTGTACGCCCAAATGTCAAAACAGATGACGATGGAGACGAAGAAATGATTGACGATCGGGTATGTTAATTATGTACGGTTCATTTCTAGGCGAAAGCGTAGACCGCAAAGGCTAATATATTCACCCTCTTCATTCAGTCATTCCTACGATCAAACAGCACTTGAGCTTCATTTGCATTCTCTGCACATTTGTTCAATTCTCTCCGCAGAATTCTTGTCAGATGTTTTCAATGTGACCCTTATACCCTGTCTATACGAGAGTCTGTTGAGGCAAAAAAAAAGCTTCTGCTTTTTTCCGGTCTCAATATTTTACCGGCTAATACCCTCACTACTATTTCTCTTCTCACACATTGTGTTCTTACACACCTTTTACCATTGCATTCTTTTGTTCTTTTTTCACACCTCCTGTTGTTTTATATCTTATCAGGCGGCGTCTGGCGTACATTATCAGCATGGCACATGCATGGTCTGTTTGGCAGTCAAGGGGGGTGACTGAAGGGGAGTTTAGCAACCGATGGGAGGAATTCCGGTTTCCGCTCCTACCGGGGTCAGTTGTCTTTGCCATCTATTCTCTAGCTATATATAGGCCAGCCTTCAGGCCTCTTCCACTTCTTTCTATTGTACTTAGGATTTACTTCAAGCTTTTTGGTGAAGAGATTTGGCGTGAAAGCGCCCAGTGTCCTTTTTCTAGTCGAGTATCTTCACATGCTCTAGGCATTAATTTGTGTTGTGCTGAACGGATCCGATAACCATATGAGATTCAAATGCAGCTTTTGTTTCCTCATAAATATTTTTTCCAATACTTATCACTCGAAATTTTTACTTGCAAAGATACAGACTAGAATCAGGACCTACCTTCGGAGTCCTAGAGTACCGGATTTCCATAAGGAGTAGCGTACAAAAACTAAGAAGACAAGCAATTTTGATTCTAACGGTCTATAAAAAAAACAAATCTCCACACTACCTCAATTCAAACATCAATAAATCACTTCATCCACCCAAACCGCTCTCAATCTCCAAAAGGATCCAATTTCATCGGAGCAGTCGACGTGACCGAACAGCTCATCTCATCAAAAGCACTCGTCGCATCCGGGGAAACACTATTCCAAAGTTCACATTAGAAAAAAAGCACAATAGATTCAACCGACATCAAAGCATACCCGGAGAAAGCGACGCCTTAGCAGAGCTACTAGAAGGCACGGCCGAGCTCGTAGCGCGACTAAGCGGCGTAGAACTAAGCCTAGCAGAGCTGGAAGGTGTGGCAGAGCTAGACCGAGCCGAACTAGACGAAGTAGCTGAGCTGAACGGTCTAGCCGAAGAAAAAGATGAAGGCGTACTAGGATAAGCTTCGATCTTGGGACAAGCTTCGACCTTGGGACAAGCGGGCGGAAGGGTAGGGCAGACGGTCACGGTCACTGTCTTGGATGGACAGGCTGAGCAGAGTGCGCTTGCCACTGGATCTAGGCTGACTGTTGTGGCTACGGACAATACTACCATTGGTCCGAATGTCACTACTCCTGACGGGCTGTCGGGTAGTATAGTTGCTGTGGCCATTTCGATGACTGCGCGGTTTTCTATTTCCTTGTTTGCTTCGTTGTTGTACTTTGCCAGTGGGAGTTTGGCGTGCGCTGGCATTCCTAGGAATATCATTGCTGCCAGTAAGGCTACGGTATACATGGCGCAAATAGCCTAAGATTGCCTAAGTAAAAGAAATGAATGATACATGGCTTCAGGAATCGGGAACCTCGGGATCAACGTACGTCTTTTAGTTCTCGTAATTGGCCGAAACGAGAGATATTCGGCTCAAGAATCCCCGTGGAAGGAGCTGCAAAGAAGGACTAAGCGAATGGAAATATGATGAAGAGCCTTGATCGAAGACAAGAATTGAGATTTTGAAAGAGTGCTTAGTATATGCGAAAGGCGCTAGAATTTGTAGGGCATGGGCGGTGATGGACGCTAGATGTCATCGATCTAATCCGTGTATTCGGAACTTTCAGAAAATTGGCTAGCCTCGCTCTAGACGTGCCTCTCCCTATTGGAAATCTTCCCCTTCTTTGGATCCATGGATCTTACATCCCAAAACCGTCATCGTGACCTTAATCGCGCATATTTTATGCGAGACATCCCAGGTAGATTTAGGCATAATAGGGAAACCTGGAACTCTCCTCATCTACCTAGATACCCAAGAAGTGGCAAACTATTCTACATTTTACCGACTCGACGGGGCTCCAAGTCGGAATTGGACTCCGATTTCAGTCATCAATGCTATGTGAGGTCTGACTGACTCCTTTGCCGAAGAATACTTATCTGCAAAATGAATCAAAATAGATCGTTGATTAAGCATTATAAATACTGAAGATAAAGTCCATGCAAGAGTCTGTCATTAAAGTGAGAACCGCTTGAACAAAAATCAATATCAAAATTGTATGTATGATAGGAAGGATAAGATCATCTTCGCTATCAAGTACTTTTAGTGAATCGTTAATATGCATCATAATCATGATCAGAATCAGAATCGTCAGGTTAGCTTAAGTTAATTAGCCGGACGTTAGGTCTAGTAAATGGCGAAAGGATGACGCCAGCCGCATTCAATGACCTTCACAGCTGTACAACAGGCTAGACCGGCCGCATAACAGACGATGGTAAACGTGATAAGGCCCCAGTACTGACCGTCACAACGGGTTAGGATTTCACCGGCAATTGGATTCCCCGTGAGAGTTCTGATGATAATATGTCAGTGGGTGTTACATATGGAATCACTCCTGAGAAAAAAAACTTACCCAAAGCTGACAATCGTGTAAGCAGTGGCGTAATACCGGCCGTAGTGCTCAGTCTTGCAGAGTTGACCGACACAGACGGGTGTCAAGCTGATACCGCTACCGCTGGCAAATCCGAAGAACAGAGCATATATTACGAGTAAGGCCAGACTGCTATGAGCTGGAAGCCAAAAGCACACACTGCAAAGTAGAGAAAGTGCCACGGTAGCAATCAGAGCGTTGAAACGACCTAAGTAGTCGGCAAATAAGCCGGGAAGTGCTCTCCCGAAAACAGATCCCACGTTCAGGATAGCAAGGATCTGATATGAGAATTTACTAGAGAATCCTTCATGAGAAGCATAAGAGGAAATGTAACCAATCGGAATAAAGAGACCCCACTCGATGAAGAAGACACTCAACGTGGTCAGTGCAAACCGAGAATCTCTGAAGATACGGAAATCTGGCAGGACATTCTCCTTGGAAAACTTCTTTTGCGGCAATCGCGATTTGATCAAGAGATTTGCTCCTATCAGCACAATCAGACAAATCAGCGCTATAACCCGAGTAGCCCATGCCCATCCGACTTTCGGAAAGAGGGCTTGCAGAATAAGTGGGAACATAATGCCTCCGATCGAGCCTCCAGTGGAAGCCAGACCCGTTGCGAGACCCCGGCGTACGTAGAAGTAATGGCCAACCACTGAAATAGCAGGGGTGAAAATGAGCGAGGTTCCAACTCCACCAAGAACGCCAACTACCAGCATGAAATGCCAGTACTGAGTACAGAAACCAAGAAGAATGAGCATGGCCATTTGGATAACTGAGCCAGCGAAGATCAAAAGCCGCGGTCCCCGGGCGTCAAATATGGGGCCAATTTGTACACCACAGAAAAAGGTCAAGAAGGGAAACACGCCGAAGATCCAGCCGATATCACCAGAGCTATAGTCTTTCAACTGGTTCTCTTGGACATACGTCTGGAAAGTGCCCACTGTATTGGTCAGCCCGAGCGATCCAACTAGACCTAGGGTGGCACCAAGCACAACCAGCCATGCCTCGCGTCCACCTTCAGGGTACGTGTTGCCATCTGCATCTGTGGTCATGCGGCTCACGGGGTCTCTAAGACCCGACCTGTGAGAGGGTGTTACCGTAGATGCCGTGTGATACAAATCATTTTTTGGCGAAAGATCGGTAGTGACTTCGACCGCTTGTGGCTCGAAATTATGTACTTGAATATCATTTTTCTCCACATCGAGATCAGAAGTATTTATCTGAGAGGGGTTGCTATCAATGCCATGCTCATTCAGATTGCCAGATGAATTTGATCTGGCAGGGTTGGTCTCAGTGCACATTATATGCAAAATGCACCTGTGAATTATGTCTGGTTCACTGAGTCCGGATTGTGAGTCTCATAGATCAGGCGTTCCACTGGCAAAATCTAGCAGTGAAGTACTTTGTAAGCTTCTTAATTGCGGGGGTAGTTGTAAACTTGTATATATTAAAACACTTAAGACAGAATGTATGGGGAAGTGTGGAGAGAAATTGATGACCGAGGTTACAAGAAAATTGTGTCTTTGGCCTCTAATAACTGTGGTGCTGCTAGACCCTTTTCAGAAGAAAAAAATTCAATGGAACCATTACTGAGCAATAGCGGAGGAGTGGAGCTGGTTCACCCGCACAGTAAGGTTAAAGTAACAGCCTCAAATTGAGTCAGAGGGTTAGATGTTTATAAAAGACTGAAGGAAAGTTAGGGCTTAGGGCTAATCATAGATCAGATTCACCACGAAATAATTGGTGTAAAAGCAAATCAGATCTCACCCGGCTGAATTGGCTGAACTACCTACGTTATCACCAAGTAGAATTTTTGATTTGCTATCGAGGCTTTCTCATTGTACCAGCAATATATAATCAATTATGGAAAATTCTTCCATCAAATGGGCTTGTGGTTTAGTGGTATAATACTCCCTTAGCATGGGAGTGGTCCGGGGTTCGATTCCCCGCGAGTCCATTTTTTGGTTTTTGACCTGGCGAGTACGTCAAGAAAGCCCTAAATTTGTAGGATTTTCTCATCCATATGATTATGGAAATATTGCCTTGGATTAACTGAATTAACCCAATTGATATAACCAATTCCCCCTCTTTTTATTATTTATTATTGGTATTTCTTTTTGAATTGGCTCAGTCACATCACATCGGTCTACTCCGAGACTATGTGTACTTGGACCCACTCTACTCTTATCTCGTTGCAACGTACGGTCTTTGTGATCGTCGCTTTGCAGGCTGCACCTTTTCACCCCTCGAAGATTAGCAGACAAGCATTGGGGGCATGGCTTGGCTTCTTACTTTATCTCCTTCTGGACACTAAAGCCAGGAACAGTCCTCCTCAGCATGTTCTAGTAATGCTCCCCGCTTTTCATCCTGTTCATGAAGTCTAGATGCTTTGTAAATAGCATTAAAAGTATCAGGCTACAGGCGGGGAAAAAGAAAAAGAACTTGCATTGAGGATACTTTTCTATCTACCTATCTAGTAGTTTACGCGATACGAACTGTAATCACCGCGAGAAAGTGTGTTAGCTCTTCCTAAGACTTGGAAGGTATCTAAATAGTTATAACCTACCGGAATCCCGTCGCTGACCCGGAATCCTTAAATGACTTACGTAGCTTAGTGGATCTAGGCTTGATGAGAATAAAGTATAGACAAAGATGAAATTGACAGGCTTCTTATGAGTATGGAATGAAAACTAGACTTTGTGACTTGAGATCCTTCTTCATTCTTGAGATGTAAAACAAGAGAGTGGCAAGAGTGTGTAAGCCGGGGCAAACTATTAACAATCCCGTTTCCGGATCAGGCGGACTTCAAAGGTCCCGGTCGACCCACCATGAGATGCAAGTTGATATCAGCAGCCATTCGATATCAACGAAGAGCCTAAGCGGAGTAAAGAACCCTAGAAGGAATCTGATGTCGCGCCTTATTGACCGATCAAGTTTCTGGTCGAAATCTGGTTGGTCGAGCCCTGGTAACTTGATTCTGCAGATCTCCAATTTGTAAACAGTTAAATAGATGTAACCCTCTCTCCACTTCATCCGGAATTTCAAGAGTTTAGATCTTTCTTTCTTTCCTTTTATTTGAAATTGAGCTGGAAAATTAATAGCCCAGAATGTTGTTTACTTCGATCCTAACGTCGGCCCTCTTGGCCGTTTCATTAGGATCTGATGCTGTTATAGCAAGTTCTCATGGGCGCTTTGGCAAAATTGCCCGAGCTCCTCTGGAAATGGCCAAGCGAGCTGTTGAGGAGACAATGACCAAGCGCACTACATCTGATAAGAAAAAGTTCCGCTACCTTGACCACAAGACCAAGCGTGCGTAGCATATCATGACTATAGGTTGGTTTGAACATAAAGCTAACCGGAATCTAGCTTTTCTGGTCGAGAGCTTGCCGGAGATTAACTTTGACCTTGGTGAGATTTACGCCGGTTTAGTGCCCATAGATGAGGATGATCTTTCGCGACAGTTATTTTATATCTTCCAGCCCACGATCGGCGAGCCTGTCGATGAGGTGACCATTTGGCTGAATGGTGGCCCTGGCTGCTCATCTTTGGAGAGCTTTTTGCAGGAAACTGGCCGCTTTACGTGGCAGCCAGGTACTTTTGCTCCCGTGGAGAACCTATACTCCTGGGTTAACCTGACTAATGTGCTGTGGTGAGTAATTTAAAAACAATTGCAAAGAAGTAGAGTGGAACTGACTTTTGTCAATAGGGTCGACCAGCCAGTCGGCACTGGATTTTCAATTGGTACCCCCACTGCCACCAGCCAGGAAGAGACTGCTCAGGATTTTGTCAAGTTCTTCAAGAACTTCCAAAAGATCTTCGGAATCAAGAACTACAAGATTTATGTGACCGGTGAAAGTTATGCCGGACGTTATATCCCTTACGTCTCGGCTGCTATGCTGGATGAAAAGGACAAGAAATATTATGATCTGCACGGTGAGTAATATGGAAGATCACTACAGCGGGTAATTTTCTGACAATTTCCAAGGTGCTCTGGCATATGACCCATGCATTGGCCAGTTCGACTACGTTCAGGAGGAGATTCCCACTTTCCCATTGGTTCAGGCTAATGCGAACCTTTTCAACTTCAATGCTTCCTTCATGGCCGAACTCGAGCAGCAGCACAAGTCTTGTGGATACGAAGAGTACATTGACAAGTACCTGACCTTCCCTCCACCCGAAGTACAGCCGTCGTTGTTCTTCAACTATACTAGTCAAGCCGACTGCGATTTGTTTGATATTGTGTCCAATGAAGTGTATAGCAGCAACCCCTGCTTTGACTTATATGAGATCAACCTGATGTGCCCCCTGCAGTGGGATGTTCTGGCATTTCCCACCGCTCTTGTCTACCAACCAGAGGGAGCAACCGTCTATTTTGATCGTGAGGATGTCAAGAAGGCGCTTCACGCCCCTGAGAATGTCACCTGGTCCGAATGCTCTACCGAGTCAGTATTTGTCGGTGGCGATTCCGGCCCCGAACAAGAGGGCGACACCTCTGCAAACCCAATCGAAAAAGTACTTCCACAGGTGATTGAGGCCACTAACCGTGTTCTTATCGGCAATGGTGACTTTGACATGGTCATCATCACAAACGGCACTCTGCTGGCCATTCAGAACATGACTTGGAATGGCCATCTTGGTTTCCAGACGAAGCCCGAGAAACCCATTAACATTCAGTTGCCTGATCTTCAGTACAAGGCTGTGTTTGCGGAGAATGATGCCACCAGTCTCGATGGTGCCCAGGGTATCATGGGAATCCAACACTATGAGCGTGGACTCATGTGGGTTGAGACCTATCAATCAGGGCATATGGAGCCTCAGTACCAGCCACGTTCTTCTTATCGCCATTTGCAATGGCTTTTGAACCGCACTCAGGAGATATAAGGCTCCAGGGCTGGTTTGAGAGTGGAGAGATATCTATTTATCTGTAGTATACAAGTTATGTGATTCCATAGAAAATATGATTTGCTTTTGTATTCCAGTCTCAAAACGATTCAAGCTTGTAATGAGTGACGACTAATAACTACACTACGAATTAGTTATACCACGAATCCTGCACAAAGCTAAAACAAATTCGCCTGTGCCCTGAATTTCAATGGTAATTAATATATTCTCATTTTTCTTCGCCTAGACTTTGAATCTTCTTCTCCAGAGCAACAACCAGGCTACTTGGAATGATAGCCATAAGTATCCCACCTCTCGAAACACCCCGTATGGAACCAATGGCATCCTTCAGGAAGGCAAAGAACCATTTCACCGACTCAAGACCTCGATTGCAGTTTTTACAATTGTCTAGGTAACCCTCATCTGAACAAACGGATCCATCGATATTGGGGTTGAATTTATCGGTTAATAGCTGGATAAGGACCATGAGAACTATCTGCTCATCGTAGAAGTAGATCAGATAAGCCTCTGGAAACTCTGATTATCTGCTAGATATGTAGGAAATGCAACACGAATGTTGGAATGGTTGTATTAGGGTTGCGCAGTCGGAAAACTAAGTGACTGCTCCTTGATTTATGTCAAATTTTGGTCTGGATTTTAATTTTTGTGTTTGGGTCCATTTAATACAGCATATGTAGAAGTCCTACAGGGTTTGAAGGAATCGATTGACCTGCTGAGTTCGCGAATCCATTGTAAAGACATGGAACGTTTTTTTGGTAGCATGTTTGTTCTTTTTTTGTTAATTGCATGGCGTTTTGGATATTTCGTGATTGGTGAATCATTTGTTGGTGGCGATATCGAGGCCGTTATATACTGTTGTCCTCGAACCCTGTAGGACTTGAGGTCGTCAAGTACCTAGGTATCTTGTAAGTATCTTTGTCAGTTTCTCTGTTCTGGTGTTGCACAATGGTGTTTATTCAAAGCCCAAGGTTGTTTTCAACTATTTTTGGATCTCGACCAGGTATCACTCAATTTAACGTACAACTATACAAGTAGGGAATTCATGGTCAAGTGTCACTTACGTTTAAATCATGCATACATAGAATAATGAGTAGGAAATATTCGTCCCGCCTCGTGATTATCTAACATAATTTCAGCGATGCTGTTCATGATGGTGATGGTAAAATCGGGCTTTCGTAGATTTATAAACGTCGATTAGTTAAGCACTTTTATCCTTCTGATTGGTGGATCTTCCACGCTAATTTAGCTTGGGATTAAGGTTTGGATCTTCTCTATGGAATATCCTGTAACGGGTTGACCGCCGGACAAAAACCGATATCCGTAAGATCGGATTAATATATAAGTGGAGCTTGCGCATGTTATCCTGAGAGGAATAACATAATGGTCTTTTGGACTACGTGCAGGAAGCGAGCGCAAGAGTTACCCCTAACATATCCACGCTTATCTACTATAGCTAAATACTCCATCCTGCATTGACACTGCATAATAATACTTCTAAATCCAAACAGATTGACCTTTCGTCGGCTACCAAGATGATAAACCTAAACCAACACCCATAGGCCCTGCCTAGCTCTTTAAGGCGAATCTCAACCCCGAGCAGTAAGACTTCCCCTGGACCTCGACATCCGTCGTTAAATGTATTACGTAGTAGACCCCACTAACGACAGCAGCACTTTACCTGATCATGTAGACCTTTCAAATATAAGCCATGCAAATCTATATCACATGCTAAATACCCCCAACATCTTATGAGGTTTCCAAGTGACCCGTGGTAATCTTTTAGCTGAGATGAACTAAATGCTTATAACCCAGCATATACATGCTCAGAATCTGTTAAGAGCTAAAATGGAAGGTAATTACCGAGTCCACTGCGATTTGCTGGAGACCGGACATGGAAAATGTAATTGGGGAAATGTCCCGTTAAGAGTAAACGCAAAAAAAAAAGAATCCATACGATCGAAAGAATCTTGAAGCCCTGAAAATGTTGTCCGTAACGCGTCAAGCAAATAATAGATAAAAAGATAAAACTCCGACCCAGGTTGAGGACAGCAAGAAGATAAGGCGAGTAACGGTGAAAATCCATTCCATGTTCCGTCAGTGTCAGAACCAAAACCAGTCAAATGTGAGATCTTCGCTGATCCGCTCTACTCGCGTAGACAACGCCTAGGGAAAGATGGAGAAAACGGGAGAATGAGGCTGCGAGGATGAAAGGATGTCTAGACGAGGGGGAAGTCATGAGCAAGCAGAGAGAAAAGGGAGACAGGTAAGAAGAGAAGCGGGGTGGCTCATGAAAAATATCGTTGAACCGCGGTCACTAAATGGGACCTTGTTGATTTTGATGCAGCAAAAGGTTTCTCATGTTCAAGCCACCGGCTGGTTGCGACGGCCACGTTTCTCCAGAAGAGTGGCATTGTCCAGGCTAAGCTCGAAGGGTTGGTGGGCCTTGCGAGCAATGCTACTCCTAGCTGCTGCGGCCACAGTGGCATCATGCTGTCCATACCCCTGCTGCCGAGGTTGGCGGTGTGATTGCCGTGCTTGCGCAGCGCTACTTTGGGCCCCGAGGTTAGTGGAGCGGAGCTTTGCGTCCAAGTTAGCCATATCGGCAGCGTTTGTATGAATCGACTTGGCGGCCTTGGCAGGGGGCTGTCCAGCCTTTCCTTCTTCTTGCGGACGAGTGCCATATTCGTCATCGTAGTCTTCATTAAGGGAGTCAAGTGCAGACCGGAATCCAGCAATGCCGGTCTGTCCGTTCCGACGGCGTTTGCCTTCCTCTTCTTGACGATGGACTGCGTAACCGACATCGAAGACTTCACGTAGGTTGAACGCACCGGGTGATCGGAAATCCATGCGGCGATCCGCGGTTATTGATGGAACGCCCAAGAGGCGAGAGGTGTCGAGGGCTTGTTCGGCACCCACTGCGTCGAGAGCGTCTCCATTTTGGCGAGGACCGAATGGTGTTGCCAGAGGGGGCGCATCAGCCGCAGCAGTAGTCTCTTCGTCTGTTTCCCGGATCCAGGGGTGTGCGAGGAATTCCTTGATGCTGTAGCGCTTCTCGGGGTCGACGGTCAACAAATGCGAGATCAAATCTTGAGCGGATTTTGAAATGTCGTCCCACCAGGGCGAGAGGAAGGTGTACTGGCCCCGAGCGACCTTCTCTGTGAGAACCTGAATACTCTCGTCGTAAAATGGAGGAAAGCCACACAAGAGTGTGTAGAGCACACAGCCCATGGCCCACATATCTACACTCTTCGAGTATCGCTCATCCTTCACAATTTCAGGCGCAGTGTACCCAACAGTTCCACAGGGTGTCATTGTTTGACTGTCCCAGATCACCTTGGAAAGACCAAAATCTGCGAGCTTTATTTTTCCGATACCACCGGCACCGACTCCTGCTATGAATCCTCCTTCATCCTCCTTTTCTTCATCGCCCACTGGCTTTGGTTTGTCGGATTTACTGGGGATAAATTCAGTTGGATAGAAGAGCAAGTTCTCAGGTTTGATATCACTGCGCGCATGGTTAGCGCATACCAATCCACATTAGAATAAAGCGCACGAACCGATGAACGACACCAGAGGTCTCATGCAAATATTCAATCGCCTTTGCGACTTGTACAATCACATGTCGGCTAAGGTCTTCACTAAAGTAGGTCAATCGGACGATCTGGTGGAAAAGCTCGCCTCCAGGGCAGAGCTCCAAGATGATGTAGTAATATTGGCGTGATTCGGTAAAATCGATCAGATCAACGATGTTGGGGTGGTCGAGGTTGCGCATAATCTGAACTTCTTTGAGGATGTTCGCTCGCTGTACAAAATCGGAGTCAGCAACAACGCCGCGAAAAGCGATAGCGATAAAAAAAGGCGATAAAGGATATATAGATAGAGGAAAGAGATGAGTCGCAGTGACCAAGAAGCCACTGTCAGGAAAATAGAACTGATCTAAGGGAGATTTTGCGCACCTCCGCAGCCCGCGGGACCTTTTTGACGGTTGGTTGAGAAGGGTCGGACTACAGAAACCAAATATTGGCGATGTGTTCCCCTCTGAATGGGGTTGAGGTGGGGTCGAGGTAGATCACAAAAGTAATGAATGAAAAGAAGGAAGGAAAGAAAGATAAAAGAAATCGAGACCTAATAGTCACCCTACCTGATTGCTGTTCATTTCGAATTTTCGCACCACTTTGATTGCGACTTCTCCATACTCAGTCGTAGTATCCCTGGCGCGATACACGTTGCTGAAAGCGCCATCGCCCATCTTTTCAATCAAAATCCATCGGTCCAGACCCGGGTATTTTGGCATCTTGGACCGGTTTGTATTTTCCTCTGCGACCAACCTTTCAATTTCTACCGAGCGCTCTTTTCGCACCTTCTCGGATGGCTGCTGGTGAACTCCTGAGGCATTTCCTCGATCACCAGTATCAAAAGCACCCAGGTCGGGGGCGAATTGACCTTGAGGTTGGGGTTGTTGTTGGGCGTGGATTGTGGAGACGTTGGTTGTGGGTTCCGAATGAGTTACCAGGCGGGCCTGTTTCCCATGTCGGATGAAATTCTTGATATTCTGTATTGTACTCATGGCGAAATGGGGGAAAGTAGTAGAGAGGAAGTTGAGAATGAAGTGATGAGTAAGAAATCAGTGTTGCGTGGGGGGAAGAGAGATAAGAAGAACAAGGGTAGAGAAAGTGGGAAAGGTGGGAGATGGAAAATTGAAAATTGAAAATGGATAATGGGATATGGAAAATGGAAAATGGAAAATGGAAAAAAGAGGATCTTGAACCCCACCCAGATAGACTACGTAAAGAAGGGGAGAGAGCAAGCGAACAAGAGATGAGGTCAGAAATTGATAGAGGGGGAAATAGAAAAAGAAGAGGAAAGGGAAAAAAAGGGTACCTATGACGACGATCTCCGATGTCATCGCTGATTCCCAAGACAGGCTCTCTCCTAAATGACGCCACTTGCCTCATATCCTTGTTTATTTGAATTATTCATCACGGTATAGGTCTTAACAAACTGTCCTACATTGACTTTCGTTTTCAAATTGCAAATATTATAGATCCATGGATATTTCGTAGAATTGACGACACTGATTTTGATTTGTATACAAACAGTCGAATCAGGGTTTCATCCTTGTTCGTTTCACGTCGTCATCCTCGCCACATATTTCCCTAAGCTTAATTGTTCTTTATTTAAATTCCGATCTTGACAGTCCCGAAGTAAGAACTCAGAGCCCTGAGGTTGTGAAGTTCTTAAGTCTATCTCCGATTCTCCGCATAGATCTACATAGATAAGTCGATCTCACGAACAGCTATAAGCCCGACCTAAGTATGCTCGACCTAAACTAAATGTACCAAAGCACATGCTCAGGTGCATATGTTTAAGATTAAAAGGAGGTTTAAATCTAGGAACGCGTGTTTCGATGGCCCAGACGTCCACACAGATAACCTATAACAGGTATTTGGTACAGGTACTTGTGCCCAAGCTGTTCTATGGAGCTCTGTCTGTGCCTGGCAGGATGGATCTCTGTGGGCCTCTACCGAGTCTACCAAATGATTTCTCTGCCGCTATATTGTTTCAAATAAATGTCCGGGTCCGAAGCCTTTCAGTAGGTTGATATTTAACTGCATATTTAGGTTATTACGTAAAGGCAGAAATTAAGTATTGATAAACAAACCCACATGGCATTTGACAACATTGGATATTATTTACTATTTACGGATCTATAAATACTACCCAGGTATCTACTTATGATTGATCCACGTTCTGATGTATTACATTTCCGAAAAGGCTTAGCTCCTCTTTCATATGTACTATGTCGAAGAAACTGATCTTATCATTTTTCAATGTTATCGCATACCGTCGACTTGACTCGACTTAATCTACTCCGTATAATATTGTAGAATCGATATTCTACCTAGGTATAATTGGCTCTGAAATAAAGCCGACAAACTTGCCCGAGCCCCGGAGCTGTGTCTGGTACCTAGATAGGTTAGTTACTTAGGCAGAAAAGAAGTAGTAAACATACCTAAGTATAGAATCATCGAGTAACTTTTGATAGCTCAGAACTGTAATTACTACATAGGTATAAAACCTTGTACATGACTAGGAACTGGCGAATATCATGCAAGTTGTCGCTCTCATGTGATAGAGTGGATATCGAGATCCTTAGCCGATGTACTCGCGTACCTGATCACATTCTTTTGTTCTTCCACTGACGTGGAGAAACCCTTCCCTTTATCTCTTCCAACCGTGGCCATTCTTACAAAGTACCACCTTGAAAACTCCGGCTCTTTCTTTGCAGAAAATATTGGAAAGGTGGATGTTTTGGCCCCCCAGCCCCCCTCATTCCTTTTTCTACGGCATTTGAGGCTGCAAGGTAAGTCTGCACCGTTATCCCGCTATATTGCCCTGGAGGCACTCGACTTCCTTGCATCTTGCATCTCACAAATACTCCAGTGCTCTCTATAGTTCTTACTTCGTACTCCCTACTGGGTCGCTTCTATTACCTTTGCCAACCAATGCAACCCATTGTATTCTGACCCTCTGAATCTCTTTAACTTATCATGCTTTTTCCTCCCATAAATTTGACCTTTCCAATATTTCGATCTGTTTTTCTTTAACCTGATATGCCGGGTGTCAAGGAGATGAGCTCATCTGTGGGTTCGCCTGAAACGCTCCTCAGGTCCCACAAACCACTTCCGAGGGGTATCATGGTGTCAAACGTCGACGTCGCCCAACCGGTCTCTCCGGATATAAATGGATATGTCGCTGCCCCGGCTCCTCCGTTAACACCACCTGGCGCAAGGCGGGATGAAGTCTCGGATAAACTGACATACGAGATAAATGAGTTGATTTTGACGCCTCGAAGGCCCTCCATACCCCCCACGCCGGATGTCACACCTCCCCGCACGACCTCCTTGAAACAACCGCCTGCAAACCACTTATTAAATCTCTCTTCATCGCCTCGAGCCGACTCATTTCAGACCGCATGCGAAAACATCTCTGATGGCGATATGAATACTCCGGTGCGATCGTGCGGGAAAGGGTCGCATAAAACTAGGCAACGAGGGTCTTCATGTCATCAGAGCCCAGTTGGTGCCGAACTCACGTATTCCAAAGACTTGAATCTATCGGCCTCTAATCTGCGCAGCGAGTCGGGTTATGAAACTGGATTTGAATCGTTCGACGGCGAGTGGGCGGCGACACCGACACCTGCTGGAAAACTAAAATCCTCGGTGGGCGGGACGAGAGACCAAACAGTAGGCCAGGACAGAAGCATGCTGGACGTGCGGAAACTGGAGGCCTCGTTAATACAGGAAAAGTCTCTTCGGGATCGGGTCCACAACACTCACCAGTTGCATGCCAGTCCATCCCTGGAACACTTTCGCAAAGACATTGGCTGGCCATCGGACAATAGTCCTGTCCATGGAGAAAAACCAGTATCACGGCGTCATTCTGTCATTTCCTCGACATCGACCATTGAGGCTATGATTATTGACTCTCCGAAGCGCGCCCAGAGATTGCTGCGACATACAGAGAAGAGAAGCTCATTACGATCTGTTAGCTCTCCCATGACTGGATCCGAGCCTACATCCACAACATCCAATCCGGATTATCAGCGTCGCCTGACCCACAAGGCTGGTCGCATATCGGAACAAGATCGTCGAAGCATTTCTTCTGATGTCGCCTTCGCTGCAGAGACGGCTGCCAATGCGACACACCCCTTGGTTGATGTTATACCTGTGGTAGTTATACCTGAAAGACGATCATCTCTCAAAGGGGTACCCGATAGTAATGAACCATCTCGATCTGGTTCCAAGCGGTCCTCTCGACGTCCTCCCGATACATCAATAGTTCCAAGACATCGGATTAGAACCGTGTCTGAATCTATTTCTGCACCACCTAAAGGCAGAGAATCAATGGAATCTAGCAGAGGACGTGCATCGACCGGACCTGCCATTCCAACTCGTAGTTCATCGCTTTCTGCGCGGACGAGTCGAAACAATTCTCGCGCAACATCGCTCACATCAGAGAGTCTACGAAGTCACACACTGGCCATGGATATGCAAATGCAGAAACTCCACGATCAGCAGCGTGTGTCTCCGCTTCGCATCGATGCCGTGCGCGCTAACAAACCACACGGTCATGGTCTGTTGGGACCTCCCAATTTGCCTGCCCTGATCAATCACGATGGTGGGAATGGGTCAAACCTACGGCCACCATCATTTCCACAGTGTTCGATTCCGTCATCTTCTCCTGGTCTCATTGAAATTCGAGAAGCAACTGCGGTCAGTCTGACCACTCACAATAATCGATCGCTTCTCCTGGTTGATCAAGGCATGCCTGTAACCGAGACACGTACGCTCCAGGCCTTTTTCGTTGAGCCGGAGATCAGCGATCGTCCAGTCAACGCTCATACTCCAGATAACCCTATTCAGTGTGCGACCGTACCTGTAGTAGAGTCTCCACTGAAGAACCCTCGACCACCACCCAACCCTCTAGTCTCCCAACCTCTCTCACAATTTTCAATGGAGACTGTCAGTGCAGCGGCCAGTAAAGATAATCTCGGTTTCCCAGCTCGTCGGTGGAGCTCGATTCGCCGCCCCTGGGCTGCACGGACCCGTTCGGATTCGTTCCAATCTGTTGCCAAGTCTTTATCGGTGAAATCGGCGAGAAATCGCACGGCAGGAATGGAGATGGACAGTCGGCTTTATCCATTCTGGCGCCCGCGAGGGTTCTGGGAGGACGTTCCTAACGGATCGCCAAAGAAGAGCGACTCATCTCGACAGAGCCTTAACAGCCCTGGCGATTCAACAGATGTCAGTAATCGCCTAGTACTTCCACAAAGCCAGCTTGTATTTGATGGCCTGCCATCAGTGGCTCGTCACAACTCTCCAATTCAGCGAGGTTTTTATGGAAGAAGGTACTATAATGCTGCTAGCAAGAACAGTCTCATAGATCGAGGCTTCCTCAGTACTACCTCCCCACTATACCAGCACCCCTCCTACCCAACAATTTCTCGATGGAGAACCTACCTTCGCTCAATATCGCTGCGTAATGTGCGGAATCGTTTGCGCCGCATACGCTACAAACGTCTGGAGAGGAAAAGAGGAATGCAACGGGAGACTCTTAAGCAAAGCATCAGTAGCCCTTTCTACGTGGCATCTGGACCAGCATTCAATACATCATCCTGGTGATTATGATGCATTATACCCCTCAATCCAGACACTGGCTGGATGTGTCTTGGAACGAAGAAAATGAATACCGACTGTTATAGTTCTGATGCACCCTAGAGCCCTCTTTACCTGCTCTTGTTTCCATGCATTCTGCTTTATTGTTATGCGCTGATTTTATTCTATGGGCTGAATTTCCCTTTTTGATACGAGACCTACGACCTTAACGAAACACGATTTCCATGATTTATGCCCGTTATTCCTGCTACCAGATGTACCATAAGCCCTGTGCACTATGCCCAGGTGCTAAAAATGCAAGGTTGGCCCATTACTCAATCTTACTGCACATTGTACTTAGCGGGACAAGAAGAAGTATCCATAGCTTCATGAGACCAGACCAGACCAGACCATAATAGTATCTTAAGTTACAGACAAAATTGTATAATCCCATCAAGACCTTCCACTAGAATATAATCCTCCCCTCCCTTTTCCCTTCCACCTCCTCCCCCTCCCACTGATATTTGATCGAGCACGGATCGCCGTAGCTCCATACTCTGCTTCTCTCTCTTGGCGCTGACGGCGTGCATCCAAAGACTCCGAAGACCCCGATTTCTCACCCCGACCACCCTCAGAGGCAGTTGCTGCAGCATGGGCCCTTTTCAGCATGGCCTTCCACACTGGCGGATCAAGGAAGGGTTGAGGGCCCATTGAAAATGAGGTTTCGTAACGAGGTATTTCTTCGTATGGCTCATCTGGCTCGTCTTCGAACCCTTCGTCAACGTACAGCATGGATTGAAACATGACTGTCTCTGTTGGCTCAGCGCTGGGATTTAGAACTTTGAGGATTGGTTTTCCATCGGGGTTGCTGTTATTTCTTGTCCTGGGTGGGAGGAGAGGGCGCTTATGTGGGATTATGAGGGGGCGAGAGGTGGCATTTTTGGGTTCTGTGCTGTTTACTAATTTAAATGCTGCTTTTTTTTAATCTGGTTGCTTATGGCTATGCTCACTTATTACTCGGAGATGTCATTATTGTGCGAAGTGGGAAAGTTGGAGAAGTTGTGACAATGACTCGCGATGGCTTTATCTCTCTTATCGCTTATCACTCCTCTTATACTACCGAATATAAAGCGCTAATTTGATCCAACTGGAGCAATTGAAGCGATTCAATTCCTGAGAATGGTTGTCAGTTGATAAGAGAGGAAAATTTTTTGGAAGAGAAAGATCTCCCAACAAATAGTTATGCGGAAGTAAGTCTGCTTACAAACCCTCTTTAATGATCGACCAGCCCTCGATGAGGGGGTCTAACGCAACCGCACCCTTTCTGTCCTACAACCCTCTCCAATGTAGTTTCGGTACAGAACTTTGGAACTGTTTGCATACTAATACCTGGAACGTATTACTGTGACTTCTCCGGAAATTGAAGCAACCTGAAGGCATTTACTAGTCTTCATACCAGCACCTACGCAGGATCTAGATAAAAACGTCACTGTACATTGGGTTCAACAATTCATATTATTCACAGTATCCTTGTATCATGTCCTATCCAGATCAAGAATATGATATTTGAATATATGACATGATCTATTCTTTTTTAGATAGAATGCTTCCAGCCCAACCTGTTCGGGCTGCGGCGGATCGCTTCGACAGGGCAGCATCTAGGAAATAAGAATCGAATCCGTGGAAAGCACCGGGCCATACATGGAGCTCTGTCGACACGCCCGCCTGCGAAAGTTTGCCAGCAAGCGCAATATCCTCATCACGGAAGGGCTCAGCCGAGCCCACATCAATAAAAGTGGCAGGCAGTCCCACAAGGTCGGCTACTTCAGCAAGACCTGGCGAAGCCAGAATGTCTACCTTGGCGCCCTCACCCTTTCCATGATCACCGAGATACATGTTCCAGGCTACCTCGTTGATTTTACCGGTCCATGATCCTTCAGTGAAGAACTGCTTAACAGAAATAGATTCGTTGCGATGGTCGAGCATGGGGCACAACAATAATTGACCGCAGATCTTAGGACCGTTCTCATCGCGAGCTCGTAGAGCTACCGCCAATGCAAGATTGCCACCGGCAGAATGCCCAGCAGTCATTAATCGCGACCCGTCAATTCCTAGCTCGGTGAGGTGCTCTCCCACCCACTTCAAGCCGGCATAGGAATCGTCAAGGGGGATTGGATACTGATGCTCGGGCGCCAGTCGATACTCGACGGCAATAATTGTGGCACCGAATTTCTCAACCCAGCTATCAATCTGGGGCAACCCGGCGAAGCGATTTCCCATAGCCATGCCACCACCGTGGATGAAGTAGATACCTGGAGTCGGTTCCTTTGCGCCAACAGGCTTGAAGACAGATAGTATAATCTCACCGCCTGGGACAGCGACAGTGTGCTGTTCATGTGTGATCGACTTTCCAGCGAGAATTGTCTCCAATGGGTTGATGTTTTCAAAGAACGTTCTCAGGAAAGGAAGTGTCTCTGGTGTTAGATCGGGGTCATTCATTCCAGGATTGGCAGCCATCAAGGCTGCCAGCTCGGGATCAAAGGGAGGCTTAGGGAAAGACATTTTGTATGAAATATGATGAGAAGTGTACAAGTGATATGCTTCGCTTGTATCAAGTCAGTACTTGCAACTTTACTTAGGGATACTTATACTACTCCCTATGATCCATTATACTTAGTACTTAGGTACTTTGTGCATTGTTTTGGCCCCAGGATATCCACACAATTTCTACCTAGTTTATAGTTAAAATGTCCGGCCTACACTACTACCACAAGAAGAGTGGGCCCCAGGGGGTGGAAATCCTTCGCGGGATAGAATCCAAATTCTAAACACTAAAGCCCCTTATGTATCCGCTTTCGGACGAATTACCATTTCGACACCATATCTGGGAAGTACGGAATATTCTTACTAATTCTACCAAGGTAATGATGCCAATACAATTCACGCAATCAACAGAGATATGGGTTAGTCACAGCAGAAATTTGGAATTATGTGAAATGAATGGGAATCTGTTTCAGATATAGCGTGATCGTGGGCTGCGTCTGGCAGTACTGAGTAACTGTACTCCGTACAAATTAGCACCTTGGCAAAATATAAATTACATGGCGGTAGTACTGAGTAACTGTACTACGTACAAATTAGCACCTTGGCAAAATATAAATTACATGGCGGTACACGAAAAACAGACAAAGTGGAGATGCAAGCGTATGTGCGTTTAAAACAAAAGCTTAGTAAGAGATAATATTCAATTCAAGTTTCCTAATTCGCCAGAGCGCTAATTTGTTGTGTGTAGTTCTTATTTGCGACCGTTCCCGAAGTCATGATTCACCTATCAAAAGTCAATACGAGTTGTGGAGTGGGGCCGGTTAAACTGTGACCCAACTTGGACTGCGTATCATATTCATAACTACCTGAATATTAGACTTGTGCGACCCGAATATTCGGATAAGACTTTATCCCGGTATATATTTGACCTTTTTTTATCCCACCTTCTAGTGCTCCGTGTATTAGACTTACTAATAATTCCTTAGTTATTAGGACTATTTAGGACAGGGCAAAATTAACAAGGATTAGGCAAAATAGAGTTATGGAAGCGCTAACCGGTCAAAAATGGCGAGAACGGGACAGATTTTCGTTCTGACCCCTATAAGTGGGCCCTCGCGTATCCTTTTTTTTCACTTTTTCAAAAAAAACCGTCCGATATCCCTGTTTAAGAGGATCAAATTTCTTTAACCATATCTGAACTAGAATCAGGTCGAATATCTTCGGTAAAGGCAGCTGCTATTGCCTATAGTATCTCAAGATCTATCTGCCAGCGTCGAATCAAAAGCATGCAAAATCAGCGCGCTACCCACGCCAATCAATAGCGGCTGTCTCCAGACTAAGGGGAATTTTTAGTTGAATGGATTATCGTACAGGATTCCCAAGGATTTTCTCTCTTATACACGTGTGCGTGAAGTGGCTATCAAAGCTTATTAGTTAATGGAAATCTGTGACGGTGCTGGTCCAGCAGGCGTATTCTAGCAAACAGGCTAATGAACAAGATGACTGTGGGAAATGAAATAATTACAGAATATACTCGTGAGGTGGGAAACTAATGTGCAATGGTCAAGTGATATATACTGCGTATGGCGCGGTAACAGAATCTATGCGTTACTACCCATATTCATGTACAAGTTATTTGACGTATCGATGCGTCTAGAACTTATGGAACATAGCTAGTAACTATCCAGGAATTCTATAATCTCTCTTTTCTCATTGAAGAGCAATACGATACTAAAAATCGGAATACAGATGAGCATGGGATTTCCCTGGGTGTCCATATAAACTCTCAAGTTCTTATAAAAGCTAGAAAGAAAAATATATTGAATCGCCAGAGAATCATGAATACGTATCGATTTTTGAGACGATTAGTCCACATGGTAAGACATTCGACCCCTTCTCATTTTCGAAGGGAAAAAAATCCTGATTCCTTAGACTTCGTGGCTTAAGATACTTTAGTCTCTGATTGGCTATACAGCCGCTGAGAATCGCTGGACCTTGAATTCAATAGGACCCGTCTAGAGTAATTGAAGACCATCTGTCTTCCTGAACAGCCTCACCAGATCAATGTCGACTCCTCATCCTAGATAGCCATGGCCCATGGTAACTAACTATGTGAGGATCAATTTCCGATAGATTTATAGGCAAAATAAAGTAGAACTATTTAGTCATTCTACCTATAAATAGCAATCATATCCTACAGCCACTTGGAAGTTGATTTAGGCACGTTTTCGTCTAACAAATCAAAATATCGAAATCAGATCAATGAGCTCTTTCATATCGATTATATAGTGCCAAAAAAGAAGATCCGGTGCGTGGAATGCTATACTTGCAAGATTTGAGTTCTAATATACGGTATGAACCCGTAAACAAAGGAAGGAATTGTACAAAAGGCCTTATACAGAGAGGATATAAAGAAGTGTGGTTGAAGATAGATCAACAGTATATTCATGTCAATACAGCGATTGATCCTTGAAGGACTTCTTCAAGGTTCAAAGATTCAATAACTAGCATAAATTTGTACCCGCGGAGACAATCCGGTCTCCTGGACGGGGTAGCAGGAGAAAGGTCTCGATGCGCCAACTATCTATCGGGCCAACAGCTCACTGACATAGTGATTTCTCCCCCCCCCCCCCCCCCCCCATTCAGTGGCCATTATGCCTGCTGATCAACTGACCTGACCGACAATTTTACCGCTGATCACTATCAGTATTCAGGAGCCCGAGATTTCGTTACATCAAGAAAGGTAGTCTGTCTGTGACTCCGTGAGTGCTCTCAAGGCTGGTCCTGGGTACCCCAATGGTTCTCCAGGGGTTCTCTGTAACTAATGGCGGGATTTATGATCTAGGACTATCAAATCCCTCTCACAATTATCTTTTGAGATCTCGCATCGTTGCAGAGGAAGCCTCATTTCTAGATACCTGTTCCAATGTACGCCGTGACAACTTTCAAAAATCAGGAAAAGAAGCTAAAAAGCGTCAGAGCGCATATCAAGGATTGTTTTCTAAAAGATGATGTTTGTATTCCAGACCTCATGTCTGGTGAAAATAACCTCGGGTTTCCTAAATTGTTCATTATTATTGTCGGGTTCATTTCTAGGGGGGTGCCCACTTCTAGGGTAGTGATCTTACAATGGTGTTTTAGACCGACATGCGATTCTACTTGTTTCCACAATTACGGAGAGAGGAATGGGTCCAGACCAGACTATCATATTCTAAATTTTGTACAGAAGTACATTGCACACTAAAAGAAGACTTTTTCTTCTGAAAATCATCTATTGTCTCCCTGCAATGCCTTATTTAATCCGAGCCAGTCAGAGCCCCTGAAAGACCATCGCGAGTACTATTCCTGGAGTAGTAGAGAAGGGACTTCGGAAGTACTCCGTAAAATGCCCTTGGAATGGACTTTAAATCTCTTTACATAAAATAAAATTTATCATACTCTAATGCTAATGAGGTTTGGTTCTATTTTGTCTTTACGCACTGTATCATGTCATTATGCCGCGTAATTCAATTCTCTCCCTATTGGTGTTTGAGGTGATCCTTCAGAAGCCAAATTTTGCCAGTGGCATGTTACAATGTACACCAGACGTCTATTAAACAGCCCTGAAGAGCTCCCCAGGGGCTAGAATATTTGCGGAGTATTTAGTGTGTACTAGATATAAGCAAAAGGTAGGCAGCAGATCCTACAAAGGAGAGGTTATTATGAAAGGATCGTAGGAGGTTGGTCATTTAATAGTACTAGGTACCTTCCAAACTTGGAATTCGGATCCTTCTATGGGGTATTAATATAACTAGTGGGGTTATCCCACCGGGCACAGATATAATACCAAACACTTCGCTCCTGATTCAACATCCTTCATCATCGGTTGCTTTAAGATCATCTCAATGGATAGTGTGAGTGGTTGAATACCATTAATAGAGAGATTCTTCAGAGAAGATTGTCCTGAGGACACCAACGCCACACAACATGCATTCGCGAATGCCACTTGTGGGTCACAGTTTGGTTATCTTTGTCTTCAGTATCGTGGTTCTGTGCTTATCAGTTATTACGGTCTCATTGAGATGTTTTGTGCGAATATACCTCGTTCGAGGCTTTGGTTTGGACGATAAGTTGATGCTTATTGCAATGGTATAGCCCACCCTAATCATAACCCCTCAGTATATCTTTTAACCCAATCGATAGATTTTTTTATTGGTATGACTACAAGCCTTATCGGTGGAACGATGACAGGCGTTGGTCATTCCCAGGTGGATTTTCCACCGGACATGATATACTATAAAGACGCCTTGCTGGTGAGCCTTTCGACTTCTTCCATTAATTTTGATGGAATGTAAAGTACTGACAATTTTTCGTATCAAGTGGTATTGGCTCGCCGAGAATTTCTTCATATGGAGTGCTTCATTCGCCAAATTGTCTATCGCCGTGGCACTTCTACGATTAACCGTCATAAAGCTACATCGCTACATTCTCTGGGTAGTGACCGCACTCATAATTGCCTCTGGTCTTTTGTTCGGATTCATTCTACTTTTCAACTGTAGTCCTGTCTCCTACTTTTGGATGCGATCATTATCGGGCTCGTCTGGACACTGCATACCTACTTCAACTACGATCAATGTCGCCTACATTTACTCTGTGATGTCAATTCTCGCGGATGGAACGCTGGGAATTCTACCCGTCTTCCTTGTTTGGAAACTACAGATGAACACCCGGACAAAGTTTGCCGTTGGTGGAATCCTGAGTCTAGGTGCTGCGTAAGTGGTCCTCCTGCGTAATTTACTCTAACTTCAAAGATGACTGACATTTCTTAGGGCGAGTATTGGAGTTATAGTTCGAATTCCATTTATGAACGAATACAGCAACCCTGATTTCCTATGTTCGTGCAAATTCTTCCTCTCAATTTGTTGGCATATACTAATGCCTAATAATCGCAGACGGGCTCTTTGGAATTACCATCTGTACAACTATTGAAAACGCATCCGCAGTCATTGCAGGCAGCCTTATTACTCTTCGTCCATTGTTTCGTTGGGTCCTCGATCGATCGATAGTATCCACCAAACAGCGATATAAAAACGACTCACAGAGCTATCCCCTCAGCAGCATCAAAAACGAGAATAGTGCACACCCGGGTACCTGGCGTCCAGATATTGAAGATGCCAAAAACATCGTGACAACTGTGACAACACCACGAAAGCATCGGGTTTTTGTTCATGGGGAGGGCGACAGCAGTGAGGAGCATTTGAATCCTGTTCCAAGTCACCTGAACCATGTGAATATTCAAGAGACTATAACAGTCACGGAGAGACATGGATAACGATTTTCTTATGTACATTGTATCAATATAATAGCCAGATCATACTTGATAATAGAATATCCTTAGAGATTCCAATACTCAACACTATTTCATGCTTTAAGCATTGTTAGCGAGTTTAACGTGAGGCTAGACCCTGACCAGGTTGCCCCCTTAGCAACTGAATGAAAATCTCAAAAATTATGCAGTACCCCGCAAGGCATAGGCTAATTGGACATAACCTCATGGTCACCTGATCATCCCCGCGCTGAGTCATTCGCTGGCGCAACTGAAGTTCTGCCTTCTACTTTCTCGGATAGCAATAGGTGTTTATCCAAAATAAGCTACGACGTAAAATTAATTCCATTGGAACGAGTGCTCTTTTTGTTTTTACGGCGACTGTTCCCCCCCGAACTCCCGCTTCTACTCGCCTCAAGATCAGCCTGGCTTCTCGTCAACCAACCGGAATTGGAGGGTCTCAGCCTCGAGTCTTAGCATT
This sequence comes from Penicillium taxi, assembly GCF_028828555.1. Taxonomy (NCBI): domain Eukaryota; kingdom Fungi; phylum Ascomycota; class Eurotiomycetes; order Eurotiales; family Aspergillaceae; genus Penicillium; species Penicillium taxi. Next base: position 2,916,654 of record NW_026643207.1, on the reverse strand, counting down.
GACCTCAACTGCTTCAGCTGATAATGCTTCAGCTGTCACAAGTCCCGTAATGGCGGGTGTGATTAATGGACCCCTCTCAGCGGCCTCCTCGGATGGCTTCCAGGGTCGCAAACGCAACGTGACCATTGCGGGAATAGACAGTTCCCCAGGTAGTATCGAGGACGCGGAGGATAACGATGCGCGCGATGACAAAAGGCGACAGCCTGTAAAGCGCGCTTGTAATGAATGTCGCCAACAAAAAGTGAGTAATGCCTTGTCAATGCGCACTGCGCCCGTGGCGCCATCGATAGTATCTTTGGCCTAATCAATTTACATCGCTAACCTGTGATCGCTTGACCTAGCTCCGATGTGATGTTTCTCAAGATCCCTGGGTAGACTGTACCAGGTGTCGCCGACTGAATCTCGCCTGTAAGATCGAGTCGAATTTTAAACGAGTTGGAAAGAGGAGCCGCAATGCAGAAATGGAACGAGAGATCATTCAACTGCGAAAACAAGTCGCTTCGGCCAATTCTGGCGCAATAATACACCCACAGCAACCATTAGAAGCAGGGCAATTGACACCCAAACGGGAATCGACTCAGGTTAGCCCAACGGGCGTCTACCAGACACCGACAGCCATCTCTTCAGACCAATTTTTGGGCTCTCAGGAAGCGGTCGCATCACTTTTGGACTTGCGCTCAGGATTTGATGGTGCCAACTATATGAGAAATGGGAACCACCAATTCAAACGTATTGAAGATGTCATGCTCATCCCAGAAAAGGTGACAGAATTGTTTAATTTGTATTTCCCCGCAATCTCTCCAAGATATTTTCTTGTCAAATTAACCTTAAACGCAGGTTCTTCACATACTACCACCCCTTTCTTCCTTTCCTAAACAGACAACAAACCCCGGATGAGCATTTCAACGCCTCGCCCCTGCTGTTCTGGACAATAATCAGTGTAGGCGCTCGACGTTACCAAAGCGATCCAGCTTTACTGAATTCCCTTTCGGGACCTGTCACTCGTTTGGTCTGGAGTACTCTGGCAGATATTCCACAAAGTTATCATGTCGTCAAGGCTCTCTGTCTTTTGTGTTCGTGGCCCTTCCCCATAAGTAGCACCTCAACAGATCCCACTTTCATGCTTTGTGGGATGATGGTACAGGTCGCCATGCAGCTTGGTCTCCATCGGCCTTCACACAGTCAGGACTTTAGCAAATTCCGCGTGGAGCTTATTGAAGAAGAGCTGCGGGACAAGGTACGAACCTGGGCTATTTGCAATATCGTTGCTCAGCGGTAAGTATATCGGTGATAAAAGAAAAAACGGAATTATTGTCTAACATTGCACTTCAGGGTTTCAACTGGCTATGGCCAACCTCCATCAACTCTTTACGACTGGACACTTTCATCGAGCGACTCCTTGGACCAGAACTTCAAGCTACCTGAGGACATTAAACCTAGGCTGGAGATTGAGAAATTCTGTGACAAGATCACCAGGGCGCTCTATACTAACCGACGAGACCCCGTAGGGTTGACCAGTGATCGAGAGAGGGAGGCCATGATTTCGTTCTTCTCACGAGACTTTGACGAGCTTGAAGTGGAGCTCAAAATACAAAATGATTGTAAGTTTATCTCCTAGATCGACCTTGCTTGCCTGGTATTCATGGTGAATCAGTTATCACCGGTTTATATCTCCGTGCTGCGAAACTTCACCTTCATCTGTCAGCATTTTTCGACAATCCTTCTACAAAAGATTACCGTGAGCGTCTTTTAGCTTTATATCTTGCGACTACTTCATTCCTCGAAGCTGCCATGAACCTAGAGACTGAAGTTGGCCCAGTTATATCTTATACACCATACTATATCTACCAGATGATGGTTGCAGCGGGATGCGCTCTCCTTAAACTGGGCAAAAGCTTTTTCGCTGCTCATATTGACTTAGAATACGCCAGGCATCTCTTCAATAGAACCATCTGGGCCATTCGTGGCGTGTCTGTGTCGAGCAACGATTTGCCTGAGCGCTTGGCCGAAGTGCTGGCTCAGATGTGGAGACTTGGAGGAGCTCCTCAGCAACCATTGGCGACGAATGCCGATGTTGATGACTCTCTTAGATTGAAGGTTCGTTGTCGTATGAGTATGTCTTTACTTTTTGACTCAGTATGGCGATGGCGGGAAGATGCACGGACTAAGGGACGAAATATTGAATCCTACCTCAAGAACCCAACCAACCCAGATTCAGCAGCAGACTCATCAGCTGTCTCATCTGTTGGCCCTCAGCGTAGCTCAACATCCACGCCCGGCATTGTCGGTGATCCGAGCCTTGCGCCAGCCCCAATGCTCTCCAGTCTTGAAGTCTCACCAAGCAATGGTGTTGGAGGACTTACAAGTGGATTCATGGAGCCCAACTACGAAGTTTTTGATCCATTGAACTGGCTGCTCGACGGTCTAGTCGACTTACCCTACTCGTACTCGACAATGGGCGCCATGGAGCCCCAGGGCATCACATAAGTTGATTCTATATATGTTTGGCGTTGCTTGCTGGATTTTACGCAGGCGTATAATTTGTGGACTTTTGGTTATATCATTGTATCATATGGAGCCCATTCGTTAATACCTCCCGGGGAGTTTTTTCTATACTTGTATTTGCTCTTTATGCTGAATTTCGTTTATTAAATATTTGTCCTCTTGCAACTTGTATGATACCTTTTTCTACGATGCTATGTATCGATGAAGTCTGTGTAAACATGAGCCTTTCTCGTTCGTCATAAGTAGTGGATATCCAAGCAAAATAAAAGAAAAAGGATGGCCATGTCATCAGCAACTCATCATTGATGTTAATTATTTAATATGAAGCTTTTGAATTCTAGAACTTTCTTCATGCAACCTTCTGCCTTCGATCCCCTTTATCTTCGCCATGTCTTACCCAAGCAACTATGGGTTTCTAAACTACCCTCAAGGTACAGAGGTTTTATTTACAGAGTGCGATACTTTCTCCTCCAGACCTGGGTTATCATCGAGAAGCTTAAGGAGACTCCACGCTAAGTGACCACAGAACAAGTTAATGATTATGGACCTTCATATACCGCCGCCAAATTTCTTTGTCATCATAAGGACGATAACTAACACCAAGATAGGTTTTATGAGAATATATCTTCAAGTTCCGAATATTGGTACAGAGCTCCAGAGTGTCCAGATCAGAGCACAACAGGCTGCTCCGTCTTGGGAACATATCGAGCCTTCAGCCTTTTAAGACAATGGATAAGTTAGCATGCCGTGGAGTGCCAAAGCTTCAGTGCTTTAAAGAAGGAATCCAAGACCAAAATAGTATTATCCCTAGTGGTTATATCATCCACCTCGTCTGGGAAAAATTCCCCGGTGGCCCTCTTGATGAAGAAAATTTCTGGAGCTTGAATCCTGCTAAGCGCCGTATAATCCGCGATAAATTTCGCATTGCTTTCAAGTAAGTTAAAGCTATAATTCTATATACCTATCTATACTAATACATAAAAGAGACGCAAGAGTGTGTGGCTACGAGATACTATCAGCTGGTTTAGAAAAAAATCATCTATGATGATATTTCTGGTGATGTGTATCTGATACCTATTTCCTATTTAAGATTATCTTAACTTACAGAACAACTTATAGGCATCTTAACGGTTACCATGTGGCATGGCGTATCACGTTTCCTGAGAAATGGGAGAAAGGAATTTACGTTATGTATGGCTTAGCAGAAATAGATGATTGTCTGGAAGATTGGTGGAATCACCCTGATGAATGGAGATGGTAGAGGAGTTACGGCGCCTGGGAACTTACTTTAGACCCATAGTTCGATTTATCGAGGGACTAAAGATATTCTACAACTACGGTAATATTTTCTTGAAATTGTTCAATATTCCGTGCTACGTTCTCGAGAATTACCCGCCAGATGATGAAAAATTGAATTAAGAAATTGAATTGAAAGTGAAATGAATACATGCTCATATCTCCAGCCACGCCTGGGCATTTTTTCAGTTAAACGGAACACCCAAAGAAATACCTAAAGGCTTCGATTTTCTAAATCGAAACTTGCAAGATCGATCCAATCTCAACCTCGACGATCTACGGCGTTGTTCTGCCATTTTCTTGTCTCATGCCGGCTTTATGCCACAACCTAAGTCATTAAAATAGACAGTAAGACTTGCGGGGTGACCGCTATTCAATCATTGGCCGAACACTCAGGGAAGTGGTGCTGCCGGTGCGTATACCTAGAGCCAAATTTACTGGATTTTCGCAAGAGCAAGGGAGTATGGGATGAGCGATCCGCCCCAGCAATCACATCTTGACTCGATCTGCTTCCACATAATAGTTTTTTAATAATATTTTTCGTGCTCATACTCAGGCTAGGGAACTCTAGGGCTTTATATGGCATGACTCATCTATATTAGGGCTCTAACTAGTTCACTAATGAATGAGAAACTTTCGTTATATAAGACCCCATCCCCTCCTGCTCTCCTCTGTGTTTGGACGCACCATTTGCCTCCCCTTCCCCCCCCCCCCCCCTTCTCTAACGTTTTCTTTTTTCTTGCTATCATGGAACACTTTCAACATACTGCCCACATCGGAACCCACTCCTTGAGCTACGCATTGCGAGGTATTCCTCGGCAGCCTGGCGCTCCGCTAGTGGTGGTTCTTACCGGGATCAACAGCAGCGCGCTAGAATGGAGCGCGCTGTGTCGACATCTCGAGAACGAGGCGACCGTACTGTTGTATGAGCGGACTGGCTACGGTCACAGCGAAACATGCCCTACCGCTGAGCCGGACTCATGTACAATTGTGGATGAACTGTCTCGGCTACTTGCTGCCGCAGCACTGCCACCCCCATATCTAGTGGTCGGTCATTCCTGGGGCGGAATTCTCGCACGGGAGTTTCTTGCCACCCACGGGCCAAAGTTGATCTGTGGTATGGTGCTACTGGATGCTGTACAGGAGCGGATGCTCTTCGAGGCATGGCCCGATCCTTGTATCGCAGCCGCCACAGCGGGGCTGGATTATATGGAAGTTGTTGGGCTGGCCCGCGAATATCGACTGGACAGAGGTCGAATGGGCGGAGCTTATGGCAGAGGAGGCTAGCCTACACTATATACAACAGGCCACCCGCGAGCTGCCCTATCTACAGATTAGTCGCGCCGTCCTAGCCAAGAAAAAGCAACTCCTCCCTGGGCGAGACCTCCTCCGTGGCCGGCCACTTAGTGTGCTTAGGGGATATTAGCATCAGGACCAGGAGCGGATGTACCATCGCGGTGTGGCAGACGGGTTGGGGACTGAAGCCGAGCGAGCAACCTTTCTTCACTACCTGGAGCGCTGGGACGCTAGTGAGGAGGCCTTTCAGCGCGAATTCTTGAATCTGTCGAGTAATGCACATTTCTCCACCACGACACAAAGTGGCTATAATATTCAGATCACAGAGCCAGAACGCGTCGCTGATGAGATACGCTGGGTCCTACAGAGGGCTGGGAACAGGGCTACGTAGTACGTGAAAATGGGGTTTAGGAGCAACCAAAGAGAATGAGATAGAGAGGGAAAAGTCAAAGTGAGAGGAATTCGGGCACGTTGAAAGGATGTAGTTTGATGAATCAAGTTTAGTCTTGTCCGTTCTGGTTTAGCGTTATGAGTCTATATAGCTCCTCGTGCGTAGTTTTATAAAAGTCCCTCGCTGAACTTGAATCCAAGAACAGAGACATTGATGAAGTTACGGACGGAGAATTGGTTGAAGACCGAATTCAATCCCTTGAGCTAAAATTAGAACTTCATAAACTTCGCAGTTGCATAAGCTTGCTAAGAGCGCGCTAAGACCGAGCGCTATTAACCTAAGCAGAGCCTGAATGCTCCACCCGGGCGAGCTATCCCTTTTCTTAATTGAACTACTGAACCTGGGACAATATGGGTTCTGGGGGTTTTAACCTTGTGCGCGTTAACTATAGGCAAGGCGGTCATGGTTCGTGATGGGGTTAGAACAGTGGAAGCCAGATATCATTGATGCCGGGACCGAGCCACGAGTTGCGCGTCTGGCTAACAATTTGGATCGCGCAAAGCTCAACCTCAGATTTTTCCTTCTGAAGAACCCTTATCCTGCTGAGTTAGCTCAGGGCATGGCAATCGATGCGAGGAAATGTGCTGAGCAGAAGTTCTTTTCCACTCAGCCATGGAACAGTCTCGGACTGGATTCATCACACGTTGGAATCGAAAATCTTCGAATGTTCTTACAAGATCTGTTGGATAGTCACATTGAACGTGAATTGCCAAAGGGACGAGAATAATTGCGCGAGCTTCTTGAGCAAAACAGTCAAGAATTTGCTGCTCTTAGAACGGAGCAAAATAAATCGTTTACGTGCGACTTTTCATTTAGAAAATGAAAAGTTTGCAAAAAGACATGCGATTACACAGCCAGACGCTCCAGATAGTGGATTTGGTAGACATAGAGCCAGGCGTTGAGTCTTCTGAAGAGGCAACGGGATCTGTTGAGAACGAAACCCGCCAAATATTTCTAAGCTCGGAAGACATGGCTTCCTGGATGAAGCAAGTGAGTTGGGAAAGTCATCATTATCAAGCTCTTCTAATCCACAAAGGTATATAATATTGTTGGAATATGGAACAAAGCAGTCATGTGATCAAATTGTTACTTTATAATAGATAGCAAACTAAGAATGAAAAACAGACTTTACAACCACTTCAAGAAGACACACAGATATCATAGGGGCATAAAGCGTTACCTGTGATAGGTGTCAGAAGTGGGCGTTAACCTCTTATCAACTTTATCGAGTTGCTATACCCACCGGTGTACCGACAAATATATTATCGAGCATAAGGAAGAGAACTTCTAGGAAACTATAACTGTCGGAACATATGTACGTAATTACATTGGTCTGACGTTGGAACTTGGAATTCTCGTATTGACTAAGCAGGTCAAGGGCTTCACTCTGGAAGGGTATTTACCCTCTGATAGCTAGACTTGAATGAACACACTTCTATGCACCTATTTCGCTACGTATTAATACTGACTTGGTCGAGTAAAACTCCCTTCGAGCTGGACTTGTGGAACGTATGGCACTGTTCTTCAGACGTAGTCTGTCGACAGGTATCGACCGCTCTAAAAGTCCTTGGTCCAATTATAAACTAAATGATGCAGATTTATGAGAGAACTTGGCCTTGAACCACTAAGGCACCATGATCCATTTGGCAGGCATCAGCCTGTTACATTACAGGTGCTTTGTTTATATGAAGAGCAGCAGGAGACAGCGAATCCTAGTCAAATTAGAGCTCTCCGCAGGCGGGAAGCAGAGATTCAGGCAGGATTGGTTCAAAACAGGCAGCAGAAGGACATTAGGAGCTTTTTAGCTAGTAAACTACATGAAATTTCTTAGAGCGATATCCTGAGTGTAGCGATACAATCCCTTTACCAATAATAAATCGTTTTAAAGGGGAATTACAGTATTTTGACTCCCTAATGATTCGGGATGTACTACATCCCACGGGGTCCCATGGGTTAGGCTGAAACTCCAATTTTCTATATGAGACGCCACTCGAAGAGCCTCTTCTTCCTGATCAACCTAGACCTTATGATCCAAACCTCTAAGATCTATCCATCATGGAGGTCAAGATACGGACAATCTTTAGGGTCAGCAAAAAAAACTCCACCCAACATTTCAATCAATTTGCACCGCTCGTCCATCGTCCGAGCGCTCAGAAGTTTCCCTCCACCTTGCTTAGCTGCTTCCATTTGCGTTGTCTGCCAAGCCCAGACTCCACCCCCAGTAGGCCAGCCAATACGGGTGTATTTTTTTTCCCATTTCTTCTCGTAATGACCAAAAAGTTCATCATAATCCTCTTCATGGTCGTTTTTCCACCATGTAGCCCCAAGGCGGCGCACTGCTAGAGATTAGAGATAGATCCTGTAAAGATAAGAAAAAACTTACTCCGATCACAATGTGCATTCTCCTTAGCCTGCCACTCAGGGTCGGAAGGAGACGGGCGAAGCATATTATTAAAGAGGTCCAGTTGGAGAAATTCTGGCTCGACGCGACTAGGGATATCCAGTTCATACAATCCTCCCTGAGATGGCCACCCTCGAACTCTAGCTCCAAGCCGGTGATAGTAAACCCAGTACTGCGGAGACTTACTAAAACGACATTGGGGGGTGACATGATCGAAATTCATTTCATATTGTATATCCACAGGAGGCTGTTCTCGTTCTTGGGTTAGCATTGTGGAATGCTCTGGAGTCGTTGAGTAGTAGCGCGAACACGCCAGATAACCTAGCCATATAAGCACAAGTAGCGAGGCTATAGTTTGCACCTTCAACATTCTCAGCGCCGAAAAACAGAGATATGTGAAGGAGGCCGGATACCAGCTATCAGGTAAATAAGCGCCGTTTACTCAATTAAGGGTTTCCACGAGAGAATTTTGATGTGTAAGGAGGATCCTTGTACTATCGAGCAGGAATAAAGAGAGAAGAAGAGAAGTAAGATAGTAAGACTGGGTGCTGCCTAGGTGGGAGCGAAGCCTATTTTGGCTTAGGGTATTAAAGCGAGGTTAAGTGGAAACTAAACTCCGATTTGCCCACCGGTGGCTGGGCTTCCTTACTTCATCTATACATAGAATAATTTAATTCCTACCGGTGCTTCCAAGAGTGATAGATGAATAGCTAGGTATGGCAGTAAGTTCCCTTCATAAGAATACACATGGTGTATATATTAGGGGAAGTTCGTCATCATCATTAGTGTAACGGACCTATGATGTACTAATTATAGCATGAATCAGTGTCACGTTTTCGGATTTCAAGTTAGAGAAAGGAAAACTTACTATATCATATCACGCACTAATAAGTGCCCCGGCACAATCCCGTCGATCGTCAATCGTCACAATTAGCATTATTACTATTTAGTCTAAGATGCTCTATAGCTAGGAATGTAGCTTGTTACCTAAATTGATGCTAGTGATATCGCTTACAAGTGTATATGTCGATCAACTACATTGAAAGGACACGGTTCACACATTGCACTATATACACTGGAAAAGGGTATGTTTCGTCCAAGATTCTTGGTATATACGGTATGCAAGGTGGTGTGAAACGTGTTCGATTATTCATCTAGCTACTCGAGTTCCTAATATAGTCCTTCCCCCGTCTGTTTGTTCCGTTCCGAGTTGTGGTATTGCGGGATTTCAATATCCATGTTCCGACAGTCCTTGATCTCGTCCTTATAAGTGCATACAAGGTTGATGACTTACTTGGAATGGCGACAGAACCTCCGCAAGTTAGCCACCGTTGTGAAGAAGCACATCATTTCCAGGAAATCCTCGAAAGAAGTCTGCTTGACTTAAGTCTATGATTGGCATATCTTGACTCTAGACAAGGTTTTTTCTTAACGGAGTTTTCCCTTATCTATACACCAATAAGGGGGTCTTGTTTCTTGTTTCTTTTTCATGGTTTTTTTGTGGTTTTTCTATACCCGTTCAGTTTTTTTAATTTCTCGAAGCTATAGAATCAATTAATTTCGCGCTATAGAATTTCTATCATAAGCCTTAGAGCTTTCATAGCCCTAGGCTAGCAGACAGAACGTCGAACTATTATAATTGAAAGAAGTTGATAGATCATCACGTCGAGCATAGAACGAATTTAATTTACAGCTTAAGAAGGAAGTAAATCCTTTAGTATAGATCCATCTAAAAAGACGAAGTATATGGCCTTGGTCTACAATGGATTTTCCCGTTTTCTAACCAAAAAGCCGGCTACTTCCTAATCAAAAACTCCAATCCAATCCGAAAGTATATTCAAAGAAATAATAAACCAGAGACATATGATATCAATAAAACCCTTATATCAATACTAAAAGGAGCTTCGAACTTGTAGTTTGCGCTGAGCGAAACCGAGCACGGAATCATTTTCGAATATAAAAAAAAACCGCCAAAAAGTGACCAGACTGGGGCTCGATCCCAGGACCTTATCGGTGTTAACGATACGTGATAACCAACTACACCATCCGGCCAATTGTTATATTTGTTTGGGCTTATTTACTACTACAAAGTGATGATAGAAATGACCATGCTTCATTTGAGTTATTTCATGGGAAATATGCATGTTAAAAGCGGTGTGAAATCAAGGATAGTAACTGGTCAAATAATTTCAGGCCTAGGATCTTGCAGCTCGCTTCTTGGCACCTGATTTGTCATCACTCTAGTAAAGACACTACTTATTTAGTCAATCTTCATTAATGACAATCTATATAACCTTGTAATTAATTGTACACTACTAAATATCTAGTATGCGGTTGAGTTCCGTTCTTATAAACGAGCAAAGTTTGAAAACTATACAAGAACAGTATTTTAGTAAGTATTCAAATTAGAAAGTTCGTTGTCTGCATAGTTAGGTCATAGGGTCACATAGTGCTGCTGTTGCCATAATTGAACACTTCGATCAGCTCCTCAATTCCTTCCGTCTCATTTGTTCAAACGATGCTTCATCCCACTATTTCGTGACTCCTAACATTTATCAGAATGCATCCTAATCAATAAGACCACACATAGCCAGAACCACTATTATTGTGGCATCTTCCCCATTGCAATCCCCCACATACCCAAGCCTTCCTTTGCCGCCAGCCAACTTAGCAAATGCCACAGCAACCTGACCTCGGGTATACTCGTGTGCGTACCAAACTGAATCTGTGTCCACATTCTTGAGGTGCAGTGCCTTTTGACTGTATGAGGTACGGAGACTAGATTGGGCTTGACCGCGGAGGTTGGCACGCAGCACTGTTGTCGTTCGTTCATAAACGCCTCGCTCCCAGGGAAGCCCTGCAGCAGACATGAAACGCTTGATATCTTCAGCATTGATCAGACTGCTAAAGCAACCTGCCAAGACGACAGTGGCACCAGCGTTCAGACGCTCGATTACAGCATCGCGAAGCTTCTTCCGCCGAGTGATCGCGCCATCAGCGATAAGAATGACGGAAGGTTTAGCTTGTTGCTGGTCAGCAGCCAGAAGCGTGAGAGCAGCCTTCTCAGTTCCGGCCACCTGCATCTGAGAGACGGTACTGATGCTATGGATGAGGTCCGAATGGACACTTTCGAACATCGACTTTTCTTCAACGCAAATGACAAGAACGCGTACAGTATCTGTAGAATCGCTCTTTGCCATAGTTGGTATCACATTGTCTCTGAAATGGGGCTCACTAATCGTTAGATTGCTCGCTTTCTTGGCCGCTGCATCAGCTTCAGCATTAAGGTCTCTTGGGATCTTCCAAATCTCCACGCGAAGGCCCTTCTCATCTAGTATCTCGACCTCACCCAACAGCAACTCCCAAAGGTCTCTGTTCATGACAGGCTCACCCGAACTATTACGCCAGCTGTTTTGTACCCAGGACTTGGCCCAATTAGTAGCGCCGTCCGTGACATAGGCTGAATCGGTAGCGATGACGATGCTAGTGAAACCTTCGGCGCGCCAGTCTGCGAGGCGTAAAGCGGCTATGACAGCACGCAGCTCAGCGCGATTGCTGGTAGCAACGTACTTGGCTCCCGTTGGTCCTGCAGTTTCAAGTCGTCCGGAGACAGTGAGCGAAGTTGTGTCGTGACAGGGACCGTACACAACTGCCCAACCACCTTGGGCGTTCTTCTCAGGCTGGCCATTATTGGAACATGCGCCGTCTGTGTATACAAGTACCTGCTCTTGATTTTGTATGTGGACATAGCGGGAAAATGATGCCGTGCTAGCAGAACGCACTGGAAAGAGCTCAGCGGGAGACTTTTGTAAAAGATTCCTGAATTTTGCTGGAAATGCTTTTCCGGTGCCGATCCTTTTTTCGATTCCGGATGGTTCGGTTGCTGTTGGCACAGCCGGTGATGACTGACTCATATTACCAGAAGCAGGAGTGGCACTAGTTCTAGTGTGAACTGGTTGAGAGGGTAGATCAATGGTGACGCATGCAATCGCCCTTATAGTATCCTCGCTTTCCTCCCAAGCGCGTTTACACTGGATCACTGTCATAATAGCTTCTTCTGTGGAGCCTACTGAGTAATATTGTGGCATATTGAGAGGTTCGTCAGACTCATCAATCAAAAGGTCCCAAAATTGTGGGTTCTGGTTATGTACCTGGCGACAAAGGAGGCGATACTGGTTGTCCAGGAGGTCGGCCAAGCAATATATTTCACCAGCTGAGAGCTGCTTCATCTTGTGAAGTACAAGCTTTCCGATAGGCCGATAAATCATGCTCCCAGGCTCGTAATCGGATTGGTTGTATTGCTCCACATCTAAATGCATGCGCAGCTTAAGCAGAGTGAGGGACACGAGATGGCCGAGGCTCAAGTTCGTGTCCTTATTACACACTGCATCGATGCCTTCAAATGGGTTTGCCATACGCCGATCATGAGGTAAATCATAATCATGATGTGTGGCCCACCACTTGATAAAGTCATAACACTTTTGTTCCTGCCCCAGACGAAGAAACAGGTCTGGCACAATATCACGCACACCCATATTGTCGTTGTGAGAGAGATGAAGCATGTCGATGAAGTGATCCAGGGCACATTGGACGGCCAGTTCGGTATGAATACCAAGAAGGTTTGTGGCTGCAGCGTGACGTGCTCTCATGTAATCACGAGTTTCGAAGATGCCCCAAAATTTTCCACGGCCTACGTTGAAGACGTTCCCGGAGTTGAAAGTATCAGCTGACCTCAGTGCTGCTTCCTCGCGCTCTAGATGGCCTCTACTTTTCTTGATAGCATTACATGCTTTTTTGTGATTAGAACGATCGGCAGTCTGGTGTGCTGTGCCACAGTAAAAGACGACTTTACAGCCGCCGCAGGTCAGAAGTTGGGCTTTCTCTCGGCAAATTTGGCACTCCCTGCCGATGAGCTCGTTCCAGGCATGAGGGATATTTCTGAGATCCATGATGGATGATGAGGGATTTTGTGTAGAGGTTTAGAGAAGTGGGGGAAAAGAGAAAAATAAGACCTGTCACCTTTGAAATTGAATGTATAACTAACGTATTGGGTCTAGCGTTGTTGTTGATATTAGTCATCTTCCCTATGGGGAAGGGAATTGCTACAGCCACCGCAAAGGGAATTGATAGAGCCACCACAAAACCAAGCTTATGTCAGCCACCCACCCCATCAAATTTGATTCTAATGACTAGATTCAAAATTGTTACTGTTGTAACATATTATTTATGTAACGGGTTGATACCCGATTAAATGCTCAGTCTCTGGAGAGACTGCGCTCCTAGCATCTGTGCGGAGCCTAACGAGCCATAAGAGCATCCGGTCCCCAGGACCCCTTTCCCTCCCTTAGTTAACAAGTTAATTCTTCTTGTTTACCAATCGGATCTTTACAGCGTACAAATTCCTGCATTCATCTGCTGCCTTCTATCCGTGGTCCTTTATTCTAAATCTCATCAGGCATCCGATTTGGCTAAAGGGAAGCTTGATGATACACCACTTATATTTTTTCTGCACTTGATACCCACTTCAAGGTCTTCTCTGGTTTCTTGGGATTTTGCGAATGCCACGATTTTCAAACAAAACACCACGCATATCGTGCGCCATGGGTTATCACCTATCATTAATACCTATAAGGTCCGGGGATCGAGCCCCGGTTTGGTCATTATTTTTTGCGTCATTTTTTTATCCCGTTCATGGCTGTACTGAGCCCCTTCATTTCCCCTTCACCTTGTGTTTGGTTTTTTCCTATCTCTTATGATTTCAACTGGATAGGGCACCTGAATAAATTCTTATGTACTCAGTTCTTCATCTGAACTTTCTCATGAGCCTCATAGCTACAGCTAAGATTCAGTTATGGGATTAAGCACAAGTTTATTGTTCTACTATCATGGCTGGTAAGCTTCTGTCATGGCATCGTTCACCTTCTTTTCAGCAAGCTTGCAAATACCTAAAACTGGTTGGCTTTCACACCTCTGCCGGCTTGCAATGATCGCGCCAAACGTCCATACCCAGGGAAGCACCAGTGTTGTCCTGAGTCCGACCAAAAATTATAGATGTGGTGGTAGTCTTTGCCACGGTCGTTACACACCTAATTGAGTTGGACTTGGATTTTGTGGTAGTGAAACGCGAAAAGGCCTAGAAGGCTGACGGACCAGGGCTTGTTGTGATGGCGTTGGTACTAGAGACTACGGACTTGGACTGTAGCCGAGCTGAGCCTCATCCTTGACCTTGTTTGTTGAGCATAAGACCCCGGCCCCAGGAGAATTGGCCTTGGCCTGCCTACTTTATTGTTACTGCTAAGAACACGATACCCCTTCCATTCTATCCCTGTCTCAGCCAGTGTCTTTAACAATATTAATTCAGTTTGCTACGCTTCTCCCAGCAAAATCAGGCGGCCATGATAACCTAGCCTTCGATCCTCCGAAGATTGGACTGTTATACCAAACGATATCCCGGCAAGTATTAGACACGTTACGCGCAGATTTAATCAACGGCAACGTCTCGACTCTCGCGACTAGTTAACTAAAGTTAGACTACAGCCCACCACTAATGCCTCCTCCACAAGAGCGCACTCTCCGGCCTTCGGGTGGAATGACTTATGGAAACCCGAAACATCGAGACTGCTCGAACTCGTAGACTCTATGTCGGGAGTGACACTCGCTCGTTGCATGCAGTAAGTAAGCTTGTAGGTACGTGATGCGGGAGTTGTATGAAGTGTGTATTTCTATCTACAACTCGAGTAGAGATAGTCCTCGGTCAGGTGACTGAGGATCCCAGTGCTGCCCAGAATTAGCTGGATACAGACACTCTAGAGCCGTAGACTCGAATATAGATGATAACTAGAAAAAGTAAGAAGTGTATTTATTTGTGGCTTTGAGTACCAGGCCACAGACCGATCCATGGCCCTCCATTCAATATCCAGTAGTATATAATATGTAATCTCGAAGATTTTATATATCTATGATTCTACTCTTCGTGTTCCACGACATAGAAAGATTCATTTTACGCTGTTTGGTGTTTACCTTTTAGTAGTTGAGAGTAGTGAAGTCCTGCATAGATCCAACCAATCAGAACCGAGAATTTCATACAAAGGCTTTGGACATTTGATATCCTCATCATGACCGCTACTCCGTTCTTCCTCTCCATCGCTCCTTCTCATTTTCTTCGATTCTCGTAGAGATATTCAGTTATGGATTTCCTGAGGAGTTTCTTCTCTTGGTCGCAGCCAAACGATGCCCAAGTTCACTATTCCAATATCATGGCTGGTATGTTTCTTCCGAATCTCCAAATATCCGTTTCTCTATATTAATCAAAGCTCTCCAGATCCTTGTTTGTGTCAGCGAAGTGAGACTGTGGCCGAGTTGAGCGCCATCCTTGACCGGTACCGTTTGTTGAGTGTGAGAGGTACCCCGGCCTCCGGAAAATCGACCCTAGCATGTCTTCTTTACAGTTATTACAAAGAACGCGATATCCCTTGTGTTCTTTTCCACACCTGGAATTTCAACCCAAAGCTTATAATTACGGGCACTACAGGATCTTGGAAGCTGCCCACAAAAACGGGTATACGGACATCACCGATGCTTCCCTGTTTATGGCAGATATTGTGATCATAATCGATGAAGCCCAACTCACATATGCTGATTCAGGCCTATGGCTAGGTTTGATCAAAGGTGTGGGGGAGGGCCTTTGGCCCACGGATCGCCTTATTCTCGTCGTATGGAAGTCCCACAGGAGGACCAATGATCGACATACCCGGAAGCCCTCATATCACCCTCTCTCCAGCTCAGAGAGTATCGTTAACACCATCCAGTGGGTTTGCGGCGCTTCGTCCGGCGAAATCAGACAATGAATTCCCAATCTTCAATCCTCCGAATATTGGTTTATTCTACACTCGCGCCGAGTTTGATGATGCTATCACCCTCTCCTATCCTAGTCACTCCAATTTTGTATTGGACCAAAGCGCAAGAGACCATATTTTCAAAATCACCAACGGCCACCCTGGAGCGGTCAATAGTTTCTCGGGATTCCTACAAGAAATTTTTCGGAAAGCGTTCCATGAGGGAAAGCCCTCAATCGATGAACAGGATATCAGACTGATCATGACAAATCCACAAAACCTCTTTAAGTACCTGGGCATTTGTCCAGTCAGGCGATCCTTTGCGCCCATCCAAACGATATCCCGGCAAGCAGTGTACACACTCCGTGCCGTTTTGATAAACGGTAGCATCCCTCGAGATCTTTCAGACCCAGGAATCAATGAATGCTACAGCAAGGGATGGTTACACGGAGAACCGATAAATAATGAGTGGACCCCGGAGATGATCTGTGTATTCCCATCAAAGCTGCATGCGCGGTTCATTGAGCATTATTTCTTGGAGCACCTGTCTCCCTTCCCATTTGACCGTTTCCCCAAAATCGAAACCCTTGTTGAGGCTGTCCTGAGAAATTTCTCTCGACGAAACCTCTGCAACGTGAACCGATTCAGCGTTGGTGCGCTTCTGCGCCCTGTCGAGACTTGTTACCAAGATGAATTCTACAGATCAATCCATGAAGTTCTTGGTCCATCGATGGACGCGATCAGCGAGTGGTCTGGGGATGGAATCGGCAAAATTGATTTCAGACTTGGGGCTACCAAATGGGGAATCGAAATCTTGAAGGAGGGGGATAGATTGGATGCTCACATCCACAGATTCTTGCCTGGAGGCCAATATCATGGCTGGATGCAAGCAGGATTGATTACAGACTGGCTGATAATCGATTGTCGTACAACCAACCCACGGACAATTCGGAACGCACATCTCTGGAGGGCTGTCTTCTGTGATGACTTTTCATTTGTAAAGATCATGGATAGCAACAACGAACAGCTCATGGAATTCCCACTAAAGTTCTGATTAACTGCTTATCAAAGCTTCAAACAATCAATTCAAAGAGGTTTTCAGCGCTACGAATATTGAATAATCAATTATTCCTGTAATGACAAAGCCTTATACTCCAGATGATTCAGGTTCCGTAATTTGATAAGAGTGGATAAAAACAGGGAATTTCATCATCTTCTCTATCAACTACAAATAATTTGCCCGAAATATTGCATCCTTCGGTCCTCAAGCTACTCGGAAATTAGCGGTGTTCTTTTACTTTTATAGAGGGACAGGTCTTTCTAACACTGAGACACCTTGATTAAAAACACTCTGGACTCAAAATGGTCCAATCCACTTGACCTCAAGCTTTCATCCGAAGCCCTAATCTAACTCCGTCTTGTGAAAAGCTGATTCGCCAGGCAACACTTCCTCTAGATGAAGATATGGTGCTGCGAGAGACACCGCTTCTTCTCCAAAGAAGGGATATACCACTCGCTGATAGCGTCCATCGAATAACCGAGGATTTCATGGATTGATCGGTAAAATTCGTCTAGGTAGCAAGCTTTGACAGGGTGCAGAAGCGCACCAGCGCTGGATCATTTGGTAAAGGTTTTTCTGAGAGAAATTTCTGATGTTTGCCAGGTCTAGACATCCCCTATTTCGGTGATCAACGAATCCCGCACCAATTCTGTCGATAATGGCCGTGCTCTAACCCCAAGGTTTGAGCCCCAGCATTATTTCGGATAGGCTGAACTCTACTCGTGTGGGTCGTGATGAGATCCAACACCTCAACTCCAACCTACCACTTCGCATGAATTGGTATAAACGAATCCTTAGAGACTCAACGAGTCTCCTGAATCGGGATAGGAAGATGAAGCAGAGGTCAGTATCGTTACTTATTTCATTTTTATCGCTTATTTCAGTTCACTTGCATGTTATTATCTGACGGGGCTTATCGTATTGATAGACTCCTTTATAACCACTTTCCATTCCTCAGTTCTCAAAATTATTTCTTTCCTACTCCATATTCTCCGCTCATCCACTCTAATTGACTTCATCGACTTCAGCTATCACGAATCTATCCATTTCTGAGCAGACCGACCTACCGCAAACTGACCCCGTCGTGGAACCTATGGATGTCGACGCGGAAAGTCGACCTGACCCCTAGTCTATCGGAACCCAAATCACAGAGTTGGAAAATCGCATGAGCCGACTAGATGATCTAGAAAAGGCGAACAATGAGGCGGTCAAACTCACTGAGTTGGGGGTAGAGCGGTTGATGGGCAGCAATTACCGTCTGTACTCGAGGAACTGCAGGCC
Organism: Penicillium taxi; assembly: GCF_028828555.1. Taxonomy (NCBI): domain Eukaryota; kingdom Fungi; phylum Ascomycota; class Eurotiomycetes; order Eurotiales; family Aspergillaceae; genus Penicillium; species Penicillium taxi. Next base: position 2,898,529 of record NW_026643207.1, on the reverse strand, counting down.
AGGATGGATGGCATGAGAAGCTGGATCGAGCGGCACAGCCGGAGAGTCTCAGTGAATGATGTTCTACTAGAGACCAAAGCAGCAGCGATTCAAGTGATGGCCTCCGTGAAGGCCCGAATCAGCCGTCTCCGAGGAACAATGGGAGAGGAGCAAGAAACGGTCGATAGACTCATGAAAGACCTCACTCAGTGATCGTGCTTAGGGCATGTACTTCGGACTCCAAACTCTGTTACTCCCGCTACGTACGAAATACACTTAATATAGAATGATACAGGTATTTAAACATTCTGCAGGGTGTGAAATACGTATTTTGTTTTCAGTATTATGGGTCCTTGTTATTTCCTTCCGCATCAGCTACTTCCATATTTAGTTTAGTCAGGTATATAACACAGGAGTGACATCACATCTACCTATTGTTCATTTTCTATCCCTCTTTCTCTCCATCCTTCTCAAACTTTACTAACTGCTCACTCTAAATCCATCGCAATGGACGATCAATCTCCCCCATCCATCATGATCGACGGCAAACCTCTCCTTGAGCGGGTGTCATCACTTATGACACCAGACCACCGAGCCACTCTCGCTACTCTGCAAACCCGTTGTGAGAGCAGGGCTTCTAACGTCTCAGATATCTCTCAATCATCATGCGAGATCACGGTATCGGACTTCATGGCAGCCAAGATCCTTCAGCTAGAGGACGAAATGTCCTACATCACCAGTGTCAAGGCTGGATTGGATGAGGCAAACAATAGTGAAGTTATCAACAATATTGAATACTCCCAACAAATCAAACCCTGGATCCGCAAGCTCAGGTCAAAGTCATCAACTCTAAAGGTTCTCAAACGACAAAGGAACGTTCTTGCTGAAGAAATCGGTGACACTATGGCGGTGGAGATAAAGAAACGCCAGCGAATTGATGAACCGCCAGATGAAGGTCTGCTCGAAAGAGCATACCGTGACACGATTATCCAGCGAGTGATGAATGCTACTGGCAAACAAACGGCACAGAAGTTTGATCAGTCGGAATTCAAAAAAAACGTCAACGAGTATTACAATGTGAGCGACGGCCAAAAGACCTATTGCCATGTTTTGGCTCTCTGGCTCGATAAAAGTCAAGTTAAAGCGGCACACTTAATACCGAAGAGCATGTCACCTGATGAGTTGGCTCATATATTTGGCGACAACGATGTCGTCACCAGCCTCCCCCAAAATGGTAAGAACCCAGAACTTTCCCCATTCTCTGGCTAATCAGGCAAATAACTGATAAAATCTCAGGCCTATCATTGCATCACAAGGTTGAATCCCTCCTGGACAAGGGAGATATTGTCATCATTCCAATGCTTGGCAAAGCGATGAACCCGACCGCATGGAGAGTTGTCGTGTTGAATTCGGCCCTTGATGGTGATATAGTGTGGCAGAAAGACAGACGCGACGGGGAAAAGCCAGAGATCACCCGTGTTAGGGATCTTGATGGAAAGGTCCTGATATTCCGCAATGACAATCGCCCTCGTCGCCGATACCTATACTTCCGATTTATTGTCTCATACATGTGGCAGAAGCGACGACAAACTGCCAACTCGATGGATGTATTGGCCGAAAAGACAGATGCCCGAAAGTTTTGGCCCTCGGGGGGTTCTTATCTCCAAAAATCAACGCTTCAGACCCTTGCCCGATGCATCTCAGGATGCGAGATTCCTGATGACCTGATTGGGAATCAGACGTTTGACGAATCTAGTGACCCAGAAAAAGATGTTCAAGCCGGCATGATTCTTGCGGCAGATTTTCAAGATCCTCGGCTAGCACCGAGCGTCATGGATGCACTCACAGCTTCAATGAAGCATCTTTAAAATTGAAAGGAGAAACTGGAAATTCTTCTGGTGACAAAAATAAGTTTTAGTCCGGATTGGGGTAGCTATCATACAAAACTAATCAATATCCTTCGCCTGGAGGTTTCACTTCAAATATGGTGTATTAATTAGATTGAACTTGGTCACTTTCTATATTGATAAGCTTCATTGTATTCATTGCTCTTTTGTACCTAATTAGAGTTCTCCCAATCATTGATTAGATCGACTGAAATCGAACAAATTATGGGAAGTTTCCAAGGAGATATATGCAAGATGGAAGTAAAAGTTGTATGAAGCCTTCAAAGTCATAATGAATATCAACTCAAATCAAGCAATTATCCTGACCAATGCTCTCTTCCCCTGGATCCACCTTCAGCAGTCTCTTCTCCAGATTCAGAATGAGGCGAGCACCACATCTCCAGTCGAGAGTTTCTCATAATCACCTATTGCGGTCATAATCAGACGGTAAGGATGGGCTAAAGTTCCGTTCAGAATCCAATAGCCGAATTGCTTGGAGCTATCTGCAGTGATGTATCCAGCGATGCGTACGTTGCCTCGCCGACTTGATGGATGATTATAAATCAGATTGATTAGACCTATGAAGTAAAGACTACCATATAACCAACTTCAAAGAATTAGAAAGAGAAACACTTTCAGTCCAAGTAAATCAACTGCCTTGGAAATTGACATCGCCTATCGGCGTGTAAGAATGTGTTGATCGATAAACTCGATTCTGAGAGATTCATATGCCAGGAACTCTATGGAACAATAAAAACGAGGATGGCGTGTGGGTCTCCATTATATAACACATATCCTGGTCATCCGAAAGGGACTTCTGTAGAATATTGATCCTGATATCGATTTTAGTCCTCAGATACCCAGAATCCTTCCCGACGAGCAAGAGTGAAAGTGTATTCAAGTTGTTCATCTGCGATCACAAGAAAAACTGGCAAACTATGAAGGAATAGCCAAGAGTCGTGATAATAGGATCACCAGAAATGCAGTATCTGATGCTTTGTTCTTCGAGAGATTTAGATAGGTGATAGAGATCCTCTCCAATCAACTCTGGAAGAGGTCAATCGGCGGTGTAATCATCCATTTCGGGTTGGGAAGTTATGGAAAATTATTTGTTCGAGTCTGGCCTTTAATGCAGGATACTGTTATGAGAACTTGATGAGAGATTGATTAGAACTTGATAGGAGGTATTGTGGAGTTAAGTTGGGAAGATTTCCGGGAAGAGTGACGGGTATCTCGCTGAGAGACCCCTGATTGTGACAGAAATGCGGTATGCCCTCGCGGCTAATAAGGCTAGAATAGCGCCTTTCCCTTCAAAGACTCATGGGTTCATCGAAAGCAATGAACGCATGAAACAAAAGATCAAGACTCTTTCTGGTGGATTAGCCGAAGTGGTCTCTAGCGGGGATGACAATGATAATATACAGGTAGTACACCAGTCGGTCAATGACTTCTTGCGCGCAAAAGGACTACAGCTTCTATATCATTTTTTTCGCCAGCAGCACATCATCTATTGATAGTGACAAGACTCTCCTCGAATCTCAAGCAGTCCTCTATCGATCATGTCTAGTTTATCTAGCCACAGCAAACTTCCCTCATGATTTATCAGATGATAGCTTATGGAGAAGGGAGGAACTTGTTCAAAAGCACCCATTCCTTGCCTATGCAATCACCAACCTCTTCATTCATGCTGGAAAACCCCGCGGGTCTCGACAGGATGCGGTGCAGAATGAATTAGATATGCTACATCAAGTCATAGATCGATGGGTCAAGGTCTACAATATCTTACATCTGTATAACTTACCACGCCTAGCGAGAGGTACGACACTATTACATATGGCTGCTGCTAGGAATCTTGTTGATGTTATAGAATCGTTAGTATCGAATGGTGCGGACGTGGCGAAGGAAGATGAAGAGAGAAGAACGGCATTTCATTTCGCAGCACAGTGGGGTCATGTAACAGCTGGCAGAATACTCCTTGAGAAAGAAGGAGACCGCGAGGGAATAAATCGACATGGAACCCTATTACGTCAGGCAACTAGCTGGGGGCACGTGGGATTTGTCGAATGGCTCCTAGATGAGGAAGTGAACATTGAAAACCTAAGGAATGATATAAGAGGTGCTCTGCGAGATTCTGCGATAGCGGGGCATGAAACCTTCGTGAAAATATTGATTGGATCTGGAGCAGATGTCAATGCTCGGGGTGGAGAGTATAGCAATACCCTTCAGGCCGTTGCATATAGAGGAAGAGCCGAGATATTGCAGATGCTACTCGATGCTCACGCCGATGTCAATGCCCAAGGTGGACAGTATGGCAATGCCCTCCAGGCCGCTGCAGGTAGAGGAAGAGCCGAGATAGTGCAGATGCTACTCGATGCTCACGCCGATGTCAGTGCCCAAGGTGGACAGTATGGCAATGCCCTCCAGGCCGCTTCAGCTAGAGGAAATCCCGAGACAGTGCAGATACTACTTAATGCTCACGCCGATGTCAATGCCCAGGTTAGACCATATAGCTATGCCCTCCTGGCCGCTGCAGGTAGAGGAAATATAGAAGGTTCCGAGATAGTGCGGATGCTAATCGACGCTCACGCCGATATCAACGCCCGGGGTAGAGTGTATGGCCATTTCTCGGGGCTGTAGAAGGAGGAAATACTGAGTCAGTGCGGATGATATATGAGGCTATGGACAGTTTAAGGACCTAGCGGCAGCTCACGCTAGCAGGGGTTCAGTTATGTTAATGATAACTAATCAATTTGGAATCACGTTACGAAATGGTCAGAGACCATGAGCAGAAGAATATTTGAACCTCTTCCTAGCGTAATTGAGAATAGTGGAAGAGAAATGTAATATAAAGGGCTAAAGCTAATCTTAGATTCAGAACTGCATTCGAAGAAATACTGAACTTAGAACTTGCAGTTTGCGCTGAGCGAAACCCTGCACGAAATATTTTTCGAAGGTAGAAAAAAAACCTGTAAAAAAAAAGTGACCAGACTGGGGCTCGATCCCAGGACCTTATCGGTGTTAACGATACGTGATAACCAACTACACCATCCGGCCAATTGTTTTGTTTGAAATGTAAAAAGACTTATATATTCCATAAAGCCTCAATAATTTGTAAAATATAATCTTTGTTACGGTGGGAATAACTATATTAGGAACTCGAGTAGCTAGATGAATCGAACACATTTCACACCACCTTACACACTGTATATACCAAGAACCTAGGACGAATCATACTCTTTTCCAGTGTATATAGTACAACGTGTAAACCCTGTCATTTCAACGTAGTTGATCGACAATGACTCTCAATAGGAGGGCATTATCATCAGTACACGATCTATCTTGGAAACCACGCACTATATTGTATTACCTTCGAAGTGCTGCCACTATCCGGTTCAGTAATCATAGAACTTAATTCTATCTACTATCCCCGCACTTGCTCAATATGTGGACAAAATCTTCCAAGACCTTGAGTACATATATTTCTTTTGCAGCGGACGGATCGACGTTGACCAATATGCTCTAGGGTAAGGATTTGGCACTGATGGAGGAACTTATTGATTGTAATGGCTAGCTAATCTGGGGCAAATGCCCTGTTTTCCACACTATTATAGCTTTCCTTTTGTTTTTCATTATCGTTGCATCTCAAATCCATAGTTGGTTAGCCGTCCTTGGGCACCTCTTAACGAAGCGACCTTTTTTATCTCCATAACTATTAAATTTCTGTACTTTTTGAGCTCGAAATAATTACAAGTTTTAAATAGCTATCAACAGTACTGATACAAAATTCAAATTTCACCAGTCTGGTGACGACGACAAGAAAACGAAACGGAGTTTGGAGGAATCTCAGCGGCGCAAGGGCAGCTAAGGGCTGGGCTGGGGCGGTGCAAAAAAATGACCAGACTGGGGCTCGATCCCAGGACCTTATCGGTGTTAACGATACGTGATAACCAACTACACCATCCGGCCAATCATATATATCGATTCGGCATTAGTGCATACACATAGCTATGCGAGATGTAGATCCTTAAACATTACGGTCGGATTCGGTCGAATTTTTCCCTAATGTTTTCTCGATATTTCTGGCTCCTCTGTTTCAGACAAACACCGGCGGAAGAGAGTTGTCAAACATGTAAGCGCAAGATATCAGGCAGATCATGCGAATAGTAAAATGTATCCTATCACTGGATGTTTCTCTGCTCTGGCTAGATAGAACGCACTGTGACATGACGTATAAAGAGTGTTAGATCGTAGTAAGAGGTCGGAAGTATATAATTTAACAGCCCCACAGTGATATAAACTTAGTATCGGCGGAGCAACGGCGAAAGGAAAGCTACCGGGTATGTTACTATACAATATCCACTGCCCGGTCAATGTGTTATTTCTTATAAGAATCTTGGAGTCCACTTGATAATTAATTTATTCATCAATCTGACAGACTAAATACCAATCAACAGTCATCTTCATCCCCAAAAGACAACCTTGTCTTCTCGCCAGGTTTATAACGTCATGGCTCTTAAGCAAAACACAACCAGCATCTGTACCGCTGCTGAGGCTCATATCATCTCCTATACCTTTACTATCATATCGCCTGACTTCAGAAGCACGGCTGAGCGTGCTGCCACAATGGCCACCCACTACCTCCCAGAAACCACTTTTCTGATCGATGGTAAAGTTACTCAGCTTTCTGAGCCAGGGCCCTTTCAGTCTCTTATTAAAGAAGCTCTGAACAGTATGGATGGATGTGTCATTGAAGTGAAAGGGTTCAGAGTTACGAAATAGAGTATGAAGCCTAATTAAGTTTAGTGTTAAAATATACCCCACATTAACCACTTTCTACCTAGTGGCATTTCCCATGTACTTTACAGCTATTGATCTCATCTTCGCTCCAACCACAGTTTCTACAACCTGTGATCTCTCATCTACAACGATGTCTTCTCACCTATACGATATTTCGGAGGATTCTGATTCTTCTCATGATACAGACCTCTCCACTGATGCCCGACTAGCAAGAACTGCAGAGAAAGAACTGCAGAGAAAGAACTGCAGAGAAAGTACTAGCGGAAGAGTCACTAGCAGAAATTCATTACAAAATACTTCAACGTACTCTCAGTGTGCGCTCCGTTGTATTGACCTCTTCAAGCTTTGCGGAGCGAATGGAAGCAGCCAAACTTCTTAAGGGCAATCAACTTGTTGTGATCGGCCGTGGAACTTGCGGAACGATCTTCGAAATTCCAGGAACTGAGACTGCCTACAAGAAAGGCAGCGTTAAAGAATCTTTATGGAATGATGTGAATCTGACAAACACAGCATGTCGCGCGGTGATGGCAACCAAGGATATTCTCCAGGAAGTTTTCCCGGAAATTTCAATCCCTCGCGTCCCTGTTGTGACCGGATGGGTTGGTGAGAATCAGATTAGCGAATGGTGGCAAAAGAACAGCGCCAGATTTCCGACTAAGGATGCCAAAAGTGGCTACCTGTTCCAAATACAACGAATCTTACCCTTCCCCAAGTCCGCTCGGGAAGCTCTTATCCGCCTCTATTTTCCAAAAGAGCTGCAACGTTTCGCCCTGGAAGACCCCGAGAATAAGCCATACCTTGTACGGCCATACCTTGGACAGAAACGAGGAGAGCAGGAAATTTCCAATCCCGCAATCAGCCTACAAAACTATCCACTCTATCTTCTGACACGGCCCTAGGAACTCTGGATAACCGAGCCCGGAGGATCGAGACCGCTATTTTGTTTGGTGACTATGCTGGAAACATCTTCAAAGCCCTCAAATCAGTCTTCTGCTCTTCCTCCTGCTGCTTTTCCTCTTCCTGCTGCTTTTCCTCCTCCTTCTCTACCTTGTTAGATGACTTACCTTGGTGGTCTTTGCGCCACTTACTAGCTAGCACCCAGAGCTTGACAATCTCTGCTAACTCTTCGCTCGGCCAATCACGATTCCCATCTACGAATAGCTCATGAAGAGATTTCGAAGACTTGTGAAGGGCATCGGCGTGGCAGATCCGGTTTCGCTCGGCGTAAAGTTCGATAGCAACCTTGGCCGCGTTGCTGCCTATCTCCAACCCGCCTTTTCCTCTTCCTCCTGCTTTTCCTCCTCCGAAAATTCCACCGCCTTGTCCGTGTCTATTGGCACTATTTCTCAACGGCTGCAGTCTGGAGAGTGTGAGACTGTGGAGACCTTGGAAGCAAGCGTGAGCGAGCGAGCTTGTCAAAGGCGGGTTGGAGATAGGCAGCAACACAGCCAAGGTTTCTATTGAACTTTACGCCGAGCGAAACCGGATCTATCACGCCGATGCCCTTCACAAGTCTTCGAAAGCTCTTCATGAGCTATTGGTAGATGGGAATCGTGATTGGCCGAGCGAAGAGTTAGCAGAGATTGTCAAGCTCTGGGTGCCAGCTGGTAAGTGGCGCAAAGACCACCAAGGTAAGTCATCTAACAAGGTAGAGAAGGAGGAGAAAAAGCAGCAGGAGGAGGAAAAGCAGCAGAAGGAAGAAAAGCAGCAGGAGGAGAAAAGCAGGAGACTAATCTGAGGGCTTTGAAGATGTTTCCAGCGCAGACACCAAACAAAATAGCGGTCTCGATCCTCCAGGCTCGGTTATCCAGAGTTCCTAGAGCCGCGTCAATCTGCTCGGTGAGGGGCACGAAGCTCTCTTGAATAGCTTCCGAAGAATCATTTTCTTGTTCGACTTAAGCCAAGCACTTACCGAATCTAGTGAGCTTTATCTATTTAGTTACAGCGAGGACAAGATTGAATAACACACCTCTTACAACTTCGCATCGACGCACCTAGATCTATTCCATCGAGAATATTAGCTGCATATGCACCGTAAGAACGTCACCGTTCCGACAGAAACCCAAAACTTAGCCTCTTCTGCTGGCAAGCCGTGATAAAATAGCTTACTGGGAAGAGTAACAAACTCAGAAAAGCCAGTTTCCTTATTCGTGCGCCAGGTAGGAGGTGGGTAGCCGAAGAACGGATCCATAAAGGATAGCCTTGAGAAGGTGAAATCAGGTGATATGAGAATAAGACCAATAACGTATTCGTTGGTGGAAGATTGGCTTATATTGCTTTCTTATGGCCGTGTGAAGCCTTTGATAGCACTATTGCTAACCATGCCGCCATAAGAGTGCGCAACAACTACTACATTGCGCCCATGGCTTGTATCGCTGGTTATTGCCTCAAATTCGATATAGAAGTTCTAATTAAATCTTTTGAAATTCTAAAATCACTTAACGATGTCCTGTTATAACATTACTATTCCTATAATCGATAAATCAGTCTATAGAACCACGCATGGGACACACATGGAGAAAAAAAAATTTAACCAGACTGGGGCTCGATCCCAGGACCTTATCGGTGTTAACGATACGTGACAACCAATGGTGTGTAGTGGAAAGGCCACGATATGCATGGTGTTTTGTTTGAAAATCGTGGCATTCGTAAAAACATGGCCTTTCATCTATTCCTACCCACGACGCTAATAATATATGATCCTTATTTTTATTTTATATTAACCCTCATCTCCAGCATCTTTATCTCTACTAATAAACTTTTACTAGAAGTGGCTACTGGATATGGCGTATGTCGTTGCTAAAGTTAAAAAAAAACTGTTTTTCGCTAATCGTTTCTTTATCAAGTAATAGGGGACTATGCAGTGCCAGCTCATAAATGCATGTTAGTCAAGGAGAACGCATATAACCACTTTAAATTTCAAAGTGAGTCTCTACCCAAGTGGGGTTATGGGTACCTAATTGTTATGCCCCTGTCGGTTTTGGGTATATTAGCTTGTTCAGGTCCAACAACACGGGGTAATATTAAAACCTTCAATATATACAGCTAAAAAGTCATGGATCCCCTGAGCCACGAAAAATTCATCAGTATCTTCGATGACTTAGTTCAAGAGCTGAAAAACCACCTGTCTCGTGGAGGATTCTCTGCTGAGGCTATTCAGCAATTTAGCCATGTAAGATGTATCATACTTATTTTTGATTTTTGATTTTAAACAAATATAATGCAGTGCTTGAATACGAACACCACAAGTGGCAAGCTTCACCGTGGACTTACTGTCCTTGTTACCGCCAACAACATCTTAAATCGACCGCTCAGCGATGAAGAGTTTAGACAACTGAGCATACTAGGGTGGCTTATTGAGCTGTTCCAAGCAGCATACCTCATCTGGGACGACATCATGGATAACTCTACTACACGTCGTGGCCAACCGTGCTGGTATCGCCAGCCCGGAGTTGGTTTGATGGCTGTCAATGACGCCTGTTTGTTGAAATCCGCGATTTTCCTCCTTTTGGAGAGTCATTTTACCGACCATCCAGCCTACACTAGCTTTGTTAATCTCTTCCTCAAAGCTAGCTTAGAAACTGAGCTTGGCCAATTCAGTGATATGTTTGCAAGTCATCAGGAGCTCGGCAGCTTTACAATGGACAAGTACAGGTTTATTGTGGACCGCAAATCTTCTTACTACAGCTTGTATATGCCTGTTGCACTTGTACTGGTGTATCTGCGGTTGTCATCCCCCAGTAACCTTGGTCAAGCACGAAAACTAGCAACTGCACTTGGGGAGTACTTTCAAATCGAAGACGACTACCTAGACGTCTTTGGTGACCCGCATATAACCAAAAAAATTGGGACCGATATCCAAGACAACAAATGCACGTGGGTGATTAATGAAGCAATCATTCGATGCAGTGATAAGCAACTTTGTGAACTTCAAAAAACATACGGAAGAAATGACACGAAATTGGTATCAAGGGCTAAAGACGTTTTCAAAGAGCTGGGAATCGAAACGATTTACGAGCATCTAGAGGAAACACAAACAGCAAACATCGAGGAAATGATTGCAAACATTGACGAAAGTGAGGGACTCAAGCAGGATGTTTTTACTCAGCTTTTTGCTCAATTTCGAAGAGGTCGGGGAGTGAAGGCTCCTTGAACATTCCAGCCTAGCGACATTGGCCCAGCATCATCATTGCCCGTTGACTCTTTGGAGTGGGTGGGATAGGTTGTCGCTGCTTTTCGGATCATATAAACTAAGATCCCAAGAATCTTTGAGTATTCGCCCTTTTGTCCATCCGAGGGGCCCACTGGGATAAGCTTCAAATCAAAAATATGGCAGCAGTCAAAATTTGGAGTAATCAAGATTCTTGCAAGATATATTATAGTACACCATACAGCATACCTGAATATAGGAGGAATATATGTAGCTACTAGGTCGATCCAGACCCCGGAAAATTGTATGCTGGTAACGATTATATAGTTTTTCGTCCGTTGATTAATCTCCGACTAATTGTCTGCGCACGAATGGTGGAGCGTTTACTATGATCATACCTCCCTTCTTGTAATATCAGAATGAAACAAAAGTATATATTTAGGCCACTCTTGCTAGGTATAGAAGACCAAAAAGTACAAAAAGGAAAAAAAACATACAACAGTCAGGATTCGCATGTGGTCACCCATCATACTACTAACTGGCCGGCGTGAGGCTTAAACGCAGAAAACAGTCGGGTGTCGCCCAGGTGAGCAAGGTAAGTATACAATAAATAGGGTGAGAATCGGGTGAGACCAAGCTCATACATGACCACTATACTGGCCCTTGAATAGTTAAAGACTATTAGGTAGAGTAATTTCTCCTAAAATCGTGTTGTCTTCGCATCTACATATAGCCACATATTAATACTAGCTAATGCTTGATTACTGCACATTTTACAAGCCCTCTGTCGATCAACTACGTTGAAAGGACAGGGTTCACACGTTGCACTATATACACTGGAAAAGGGTATGGTTCGTCCTAGATTCTTAGTATATATGGTGTGCAAAGTGGTGTGAAGTGTGTTCAATTCATGTAGCTACTTGAGTTCCTAATATAGTCGTTCCCCCGTGACTCGGGGGTCTGTTTGTTCCGTTCCGGGTTTGTGGTATTGCGTCGTCGTGAGTATATAGGCGGCGGGATGGCAGGGTCGACCCTGCCACCCTACCACCCCGCCGCCTGTATACTCGGGGCTAACTATGGTTCAGGGCCGCTTAGTCACCCACGATTGTCGGTCACAATGCCATGTCCATCTGCTGAGAGCCAATCCACCGCTCGACATCATTATTCATGTTTGTCGTAAACATTGGCCATGCTATTCCTTCCATTTCAGGTGCTAGGGCCATACTGGACAGGTCGTAGTTCGATGTAAAGTCCATGTGGCCTGTTAATTGTTGGTAACTCATTCGAGCGGCTGGAAATGAAGGAATATCCTTACCTGAAAAGTAAGAAACGGCTGTGGCCGGAACAGCAGATAGAGATGCGTTTTCAGATATGGAGAGCTCAGGCCTTCCATGAGGACCATCTAGAACGTAATCAAGAGCCGTGATGGCTTTCAAAGCTTCTCTTGATGTCGCACATTGCCGCCTCCAGATGGTCTGGGAGGTTTTTAAGAGCTCTCTGATCTTTTCCATGTCCAGCTCAAGATCAGAATCTATTAGGTTGTTAGGACTTTTGTCCTTTTTATTATGTGCTTGAAGATAGAAGCAAAGTACACTCGTTGCGAGGAGAAAGTCGTTTGTGAAAGCAGAAGAAACCATCCAGCGGCTCTGGTAAAGTAAGCCATCTGGTGAAGTCTCCTCGTCAACCAGGCGCTGGAAATTCAAAATTTGCATAGCAGCTTCCAGGCATGCAGAGCGTGAGCGATCATATTGCTGGTCAAAGCGAGAGGGCTCAAGGAATTTTCGGTGCAAAACAATCTTCAGTTGGTGAATAATCACTTCCAGCCAGATTCTTTGAACTATAATCCGAGATGGAACATTGAGGGATGAGCCAAGGCCAGTCCATTTTAGACTTGATGGGATTTTTTTCCTAGCCTCCTCAATTCGTTGGTCAAGCTCCATTATCTCGGCGTATGGGTGAGGTTGGGGCTGCATGGCCACATCGGCGACATTTGCTCCTACTGAGAGCAACCGTAGCTTAGCCAAGACATACAAGGTTGGCGTCACCTCGGTCTCTGGCTTTGAAGCTGGTAGTGTAGAAGTATGCTCGTCAAAGTCGGAATCGTTTAGGTTCCGCGGCTCGGCAGTGTCAGTGTCGCTCTCTTTAATCAGCCTGGGAAGCCCCAACTGTGTTGAGACGCTAAAATCTAACTGCACAATCATCGCCCAGATACGCCTTCTCATCTCACCAGCGAAGGGCGAAATAGATGCGAAATGTTTTGCATCGCGGTGGTAGCCCATGTGTATCGCAATCTGTACTATGTTGCCCACTAGGACCCATATACCGATCTCCATGTCCTTGAGGTGAAAGTTCTCGATCAGAAAATAGAGAATAAGTTTCCAATACGTAAGGTCCGCCTTTTGTGTAATGACCAAGGAGCAGGCACTGGATGGCCTTTACTTTGTACATCGTTGACAAATCTTCACTGTCTCCAACCTGTGATGTCTGTCTTGGGTGACCGTATGAAGGAGTAGAGTTTTCGAGACTAGAAAAGGCCTGCTGAAGCTGTGTCGACAGACACATTATGCTAAACAAGATGCCAACCCACAGAATTGGAGTGTCATGTGGTGCCTTCCAGAACACTTCATACTATTAAGAGAATTAGTTTGTCTGGCAATGATAAAACAATTGTGGGGCTGGAGATGATGCTGTGGAAATGTTGGATTGAAAGCCAGGTCGCACATACCTCGCGGAGAAATTTACCACTGTGGACGATTCCTGAATTCCTAGTCAGTCTGGCTGTAGTTCTTATGTATTGCTAGAAGGAGTGGAAAATTGCGATTCAGTACCAGGGGCTATGTCGAGGGAGTTGAAATAGCGAGACACCAATCTGTCAACAGTAAGGCGGGGAGGAAGATTTTTGAGGATGGAGGCAGAGGTTTCATGCATTGCAGAGCTGTACAGTAACTGGGGTTTCGGAAAGCCTGCCGATGGTTGGACAGGATCTAACACTCTAGGGTGGATTTCTTCATCTCTGGCGATATAGTTTCGTAAATTGGTAATGCTGTCCAGAATGGCAGACCAGTGCGAGCTACTAACATAATTTGCACCTATCTCTGGAGTTCTGAAGCTACCATACTCTGAAGGGGATGGTGAAGCATCATTCTGCGCTTCATATCCCACCTCAGCTGCTCGCTTCGAACCTTTGCGCGAATCGGCTCGGTCGCCGTGTGCACGTTGATCAGGTGTAAGGTGTTGGGGATTCGTTGATGGTGATCCATCTACGACTAAATCAGCTTTCTCCAATTTAGTAGACTTTCCACGAACAAAGAACGTCTTGAGACTCTTGAAATTCCACGCTCGTGGGAGCCTTGGAGCTTGAGAAAGACGTATATTTGACTTACGACGATTTGATTCTGTCTGGTGCATGAGTTCCAGAACTAGACTCTCCAGCTGGTTTATGCGATCCTGCGTGTTGGTGGCGGAGATCTGAGGATGGCTTGGCGAACCTGATTCAGCAGGAAAAGAGACGACTGAATTTGAAATGTTGGTATAAACACATGAGGAGCCAAGCCCCCGACTTGAGCAGTTAGCACATGGGTGGTGACGATCACAACGGGCCCTGGCGAGCAGTGTCAGATTCCGGGACATTGACATTTCCAAGGCTCAGGGATCTAATCAACGCCTTCCCAGGCACGATGATGTTTGGACGCCACTTACTTCCGCCGGCGGCAGGAACTGCAGCTAAGCTGAGGCTTGTCCCGACGCCGTGAACGTGGGGGCTGCAGTCTCCCCGATGAAGAAGTGGTTGACGGAGTTGGTTGCTGTGTCATTCCATCTACATGGTGTATAGAATCTGGCATCTTCGAGACGGAATCTATTTCAGTAGCTCAGCAATGATAGATGTTCATGTGCTCTCTTCTGGATGCTTAGAAATAAGAGTAGAAAGCGGAGGGTGAGAGCGGGAGATCGGCGATGGGTCGTTGAGGCTGTTTATCTCGGCCGCGAGACTTACGATCCCCAAAAGTTTCGGAGGGTCAGGGGTCTATTCACAAACTCAGATCAAGAACAGCCCTTGTGTGACTCTGAAGGCGAACCCTGCTAGTTTACAAATAATTCTTAATAGGATGTGGGGATCACCGCGGCGTCGGGGTGCTGTGTGGTGACCGTCCGCGGATGTTTTTAGACGGTCATTTATTTGCATTAAAATCCATACAACTGTCCAATTCTTCCCTCAGAGCTGTGGTTTCGCAGAGAAAAGCACAACTTCCTTCGCAGTGAACTGCTTTTTTTTAGTATTCCCTCGAGACAGCTTTGTTCCACCAGATGCCCACGGATACAGAAGCAGGCATGGTCCATACTTCGATGGATTTAGAGAAGACTGACATTGTGGACTGGGATGGTCCTGATGACCCTGATAAACCTCAGAATTGGAAGAAGTCACTGAAGCTGCAGCATGTACTCTTTGTCAGCGCCTTCACCTTATACTCGTAAGTGCAAGTTCCCATTTTCCCATAATCAGCTCTTCGAGCTTCAAGTAACTCACATGACGAGATAGAAATCTTGCCGCAGTCATGTTTGCTCCGGGCGCTGCAGATCTCGTCAAGGACTTCCATGTCACTAGCACTATTGTCGCCTCTTTTACCGTGTCCATCTACCTTCTCGGATACGTCCTAGGCCCTCTTCTTCTTTCCTCCATGTCGGAAATTTACGGCCGTTTGCTCATCTACCACTTTAGTAATGTCGGATATATCTCATTCACAATTGGCTGCGCGTTAAGCAGGGACACGGCTATGTTTTTGGTATTTCGCTTCATTTGTGGTTGCTCAGCCTCGGCTCCAATGGTTGTTGGAGGAGGGACCATTGCAGACCTTTATCCTGCGAGTGAACGTGGCAAAGCGATGGCTCTATTCGGCCTTGGTCCCCTTCTTGGCCCAGTCATCGGCCCAGTGATAGGCGGTTTTGTGACCGAGTACCTCGGATGGCGGTGGACGTTTTGGTTAATATTGATCCTGGTAAGTGAGATCCCGATGTGACATACAATTTGACCCAATCTAACACTAGCAACATCTAGTCTGGTTGCATCTCCCTCCTTGCCCTTATACTAATGCGAGAAACATTCGAGCCCGTTCTCCTTGAGCGCAAGGCAGCTACTATGCGCAAGGCAACCGGTAACCATCAATTGCAGGCTCGAACTTTTAAGGAAGACCGTACAATGTCTCAGATCTTTGCACGCGCCACAATACGACCTCTCAGAATGCTGCTGTCTCCAATCGTCCTCCCATTCTCCCTTTACTGCGCCTTCATGTTCGGTCTTATCTACCTGCTCTTCACCACTTTCCCAGATGTATTCGAGGTAACATACGGCTTCGCCACCGACATTTCTGGTCTTGCGTATCTAGGTCTCGGAGTTGGTATGATAATCAGCATCGCGCTTTTTGCTATTCTCAGCGATAAACTACTCAAGCAGCCGCGTGAGGGAACTCTTGAACGACCGGAGCTACGTCTCATTCTTATGATTTGGTCGTTCCCTGTCGTTCCTATCGGTTTCTTCTGGTGCGGATGGAGTGCGGACAAAGTTACTCATTGGATTGTTCCAATCCTGGGTACCATTTTTATCGGGCTCGGGGCATTCCTCATCCTCATGCCCGCCCAGTTGTACCTGGTTGATGCATTTGGATCCGAAACAGCCGCATCCGCCTTAGCAGCAAATACAATCCTGAGGAGTCTGTTCGGTGCATTGTTACCCCTGGCAGGAACACCCATGTATGACTCTCTGGGTCTTGGTTGGGGAAACAGCTTGTTAGCTTTCATTGGCCTATCATTCACTCCTCTTCCGTTTGTCTTTTACAAGTATGGAGAAACACTAAGGACCAAATTCCCCCTCAAATTCTGAGCCTTGACAGCTATAGGCTAGCTTTTACTACTAGTACATCACTTGAAGATTTCAACATTTGCAGCACTACATAGTAGAATATAGTTTTACTAGGCTGTCAACGCGGAATACTAGACTAGTAGTATAGTAGTAAATGCTCCGCAAAAACATAATATTTGAAATCTTACTGTCGAACCTGGGCAATACCCTAGACTTTCCATCTTTTTCTTCTTTTTCCGTTTAAGCAGAGTACTCATCAACAAAGGGATAGAGGTGCTAGAGGAAAAAAATGACCCAGGATTCAGATGCAATAGATGTGAGACATCCTAATGCATACGGTTCCAGCATCCACGTACTCATCGTCCTCCTCATTTTGGAACGGCGCATCAAAAATTGGCGAAACGCTCCGATGTTCACTTCCTATTATTAATCCAGTAATACTTAAGTTCATAATACGACCTTCAACTGCTTTTCAAGTCTTCTAGTGTACCTTTTGACCTAATCGAGCTTCGAAAACACCACTAAAAGCTATTTAGCGCGTAATGGCAGGCACATTTGTCTCTGTCCTTGACATTGCGGATAGCTCCCTTGTCACTGGTCCTATCTTGGAGGATCCTTTCATTCTGAGCTCTGCAAACCTCTTCCCAAAATTTCCCAGTCAAATCAATGACGACTCATGGGAGCTATTGCAGTTTGAAGCATTCAGTCGCCATCCCGTAAACAGAAGACTTTCGCTTACCAACCTCCTCCCTTAGCTTCTAAACCATGCCTAGCTAGAAGTCAGTACTGTATTCTATAGTATAGTATAGTATCATAAAGCACATACGCATATAGCCAACACACTTGCCGATGCCAGAATCTGCCTGCATCTCTGTCTTGGCCTCCACAACGACGAGGCTTGCAGCCATCGTCTCGGTCTCACCATACCAGACCGTGTAATCAGGCTTGCCTGTGAGGCGGTAGTCCATTCCCTTGTGCGTGACCGGGCCGTGCTCCCACATGCTCTCCACTTGGAGGCTTATGGGCTGTGCTTTCGGTGGCAACTCGTCCGTTACCAGTTTCTTAGTCAGTACCAGCAGGTAGTCTAGTGTAAGTCGAATGTTAGTTTCGTTCAGCTCACTGTGTCCAAATGAACATCTAATCTCGACCAGCCAGGCAGCTAAGCAGTTTAGTTAGATATCATCCTTTCTTGTTTCCTTATCCGCCCAGTCTCAAGGACTTATCATGCCAGTCGAGGACTCCAACATCCTCGACAGTACCAAATTCAGTAGTGGGGAGACCATGCATCAAATCCAGGATCTTGCAGATATCATGGCATTTGAGACTGCTCATTGCCAGGCCAGGCAACTTTTTCTGCTGATCCTTCAGATCCAACACCAGTTTGTCATATTCATTCATGGTCATTTTTTCCTTCTTGACCATTTCCCAGCTGTCTACCATCAATTGCCAGCCCTTTCCCTTTTTATCAAGAGGCGGCATAGTGGGTACGAGTCCGAGATGAAAAATAGCTCGAAAAGTGGATGAAAGCAAAATTCTGGAAAGAAAAAAGAAAGAAAATCGAAAGCGCGATCAATACTTTGGGACTCACCGATTAGGCTTAGTTCATGTCACCAGCGGTTGTCATGTCAAATGGCCAGTCCGGTATAGTGGGGAGCCCTATAAATTCCCCCGTTCCCCATCAAAAAAAATTGATTTCCCCAAGATTCCTGATCACAGTGATTGGCTTATAGCGCTCAATTCATCATCTGATGATGATGACAAGGTGCAGCTCAGGGCATGCTTCCATTATGCATGCAGAAGTGGCTGCATATTGGCTAGCCCGGCATAACTAGTAAGAAAGGAAACAGGTTTATCATACAGAAAAAATCGAACATCTGGTACGTTTGATCAATTCGATATGAAATTATGGAAATAATATAGTGCCCCATTGATAACCCAAACGAATAACATCATCACTTGACGGTATTCAAATCTTTTGGATAGAAGTATTGTATAGAATAGGTTCCAAAACCCCAGTTTCGATATGTTTCCACCAGTCGAATAGCAACGAATCACACATAATCCTGAACCAAGGACTGAACTCAATCCGCTCGTCATTTAACAACTGCTTCAGCTCTCCCTCGGTGACATATCGGGTATCCTGAACCTCGTTGGGGTTAATGTCAAGATTGACGTCGGCTTGGACTAAAAGTGCATAAGCAACTGAGTATTTTGTTAGTATATTCTCTTTCAAGATGCATAGGAAGGTGTGAGATATTTTGGAGAGGATCACAAAAACCAGAGGTAAAAAGATATGAAGGTTGCAAAGAAGGAAGGAAACTTGCTCTCATGTTCGCCCCAAATCCCGGTGATGGGAGCTTTGTAGTAAACCCTCGTCAGAAATTGAATTTTCTCTAATTGAATTTGTTCCGCGCTTATGCCTAATTCCTGGAGCATCTTTCTCTGCGCTGCCCGCTGAACACCTTCAACAGCAGTGTGGAGATCTGTTCCTCTTTCGCCCGCAATGTCAAGAGGATGGGAACAGCAAGAGCTGCTCCATACGTTAGGAAAGGTGATTTTTTGCGACGCTCGCTGTTGGAGCAGTAAACGGTTTTTTGAGTCAAAGATATAGACACCAAAACCGCGGTGGAGGAGACCTTGGGCGATATTAGCCATCAGGTGACCTGTATTGTACTAGATGTCAGCACCGTGAGTTGCACCATTCCTTGACCACAAAGTTTTGGTATGTGATACTTACAGTCCTTCTTGCTTGCAGTCCCAATTGGATAATCTTCCTCATCTACAACGATGCAAGCCTCATCCATCAGCATAACTTGATTCTCGTCGAATCCATTCATCGGGTTCTCCTCAGAAGCCCTAGTAGCTTCCAGTTGTCTGGCGGGAACATGGCAGGGTGAAGTGGCAGTACACATTTCAGTTTCTCTGGCCCCAACATTCATGAAAAGTTTGCAATAAGTGTGCCCGTAGGTACCTAGATCAGAGGAAGAGCAATTTATCAACACTGTTCGGTTGTAACCGAGAAGATGAACGTGTGTGACATTTTCAATAATTGCGCCAAGTCGGTCAAGATACATACGACAAATCACAGGGAATAATGCCGTCATAGTTTTTCGTCATTTTGATGACCGGGCGTGCATGGCAAATATCATTTGGATTAAGATTATGATTGGTAAAACTAACTTGTGTTCGATCTCGATCCGAGCATGTCGAATCAAGATCGCCTGATGACATCTGAGTTTGATGCAAGGGTCGATCTGCTTTTCGAAATACTTCTAGCTCGGTCGTTTGATGAAATTGAGCGAAAAGAATCGTATGAAGTCAGAGTGGTATCCAAGGCCATATATCAGGCTAGAATACACCCCACTTGGTCAATACATATCAAACATGATGTCCCAAAGTCTGCAATTAAAATCTGCGATCGAGATGAGGCGATCAGAACTGGATGGGAAAGTGAATGTCGTCCGGATTATGAGAGACTAGTACGACCGAGTAGACCTCGTCTCATTCAATCATACTTTATCTGACAAGCCGCTATAGTGGCCCGGAACCAAAAGTATGTTGCGGTCACTGTGTCCCTTACCTTTGGCCCATGCAAATGACGGAGATGAATTGCCTTCTGGGCAAGTGGCCCATAGCGTTCGATTCACCCGATAACGATAACAAGGTACAGGAAGGACTCGAAGATGATCACTCACAATGACTGGCTCACAGAACTCGATTCATTCGATGATGATAATCAGGTTTACATCATACAATTAAATCTGTGGAAAGCAGAATTATTGAAAGTTGCTAATCTTGCTATATTAAAGATGAGAAGATGTATTTGGCTCTCCTACTAAAGATTTCACGAGAGATAGATAATTGATTAGCTATTCCTGTTTTAATGACAATACAGTTTAAATTTACACACAACAGCCCTTTGAATACAGAGTTGATACAGAAATTTAAATACTATTAGCTAAACTGGGATTAGTTTCAACGCATGACTTTTGAAATCGACCTTGGTAGATTCTAACCAATCATAGTCTATGATTCACCTGCATTCAAAGCATATTAAACATGGATTTACGTCGATCGACTCGTCACAGAAAACCCCCAGACCGTTATGGATTGTCATTGGATTCCCATCCCGACTGACAGAACCTATTAACCTAAACAGCAGGCGCAACGCAAAATCACGTCCGCCAAGTCATGAGTGTCCAACCAAGTGGATCCGATTTTGAAGTTGCCTACGCCTCGCCCAGCGTTCATGACACAGCACAAGCTGAGAGCTATGCCTTCGGACTCGGAAATTTCCTATCAGACAACCGAAAGAGACGTGACTATGGCACGAGTGTGTCTGTCCCTATTTTTGACACCGACGGCTTCACAAATGAGGACTTTCGGGTTGGCGGCCCCTCATTATGCTCCTTGCCAGTTGTGTCGAAGCCCATTGCGCCTGGGATTCTTTTTCAGCCTTCCAAAAGACTGGGATTTCCTCGCGAAAATCGAAGGTATTCTAGCTGAAAACCTCTCTATCGATACACGTGGGGTAGAACTCGTCGAAAGAAAGTCTATGTTCCAAGGCAATCCCCATAAAATTCCGACAATCGCGCTGATTCCAGAGCGCAAAGAGCTCAACGGAAAATAGCTTACGGCCGCCAAAGCAGTATGGAGCTATCTACAATCCGTGTCCCTCGATAATGTCTCTGTTGAGATAATGGATCGTTGCAGGTTGAGCGATGGCCTAAAGTCTTCTTTGATTCCTAAGGATCACATTTTCTTTCGTCACTGGGAACCTCTGCTCCAAACCATCTTAGGAACGGTTGATCTCGGTGGGGTGACGACGATTGGATGCCTCCGTCGAGGCCACCACAGCCATCCCACCGTATTAATCACAGTCGCTAGATACAGCGACAGAAATTGGCCAATGTTTCGCGAAGCGATCATCAGAATTCTTGACGAAAAAGGGTTTGTCATGATGGCTGTTGAGATAATGAGGGACAAGCTATCTGAAAGGGTGGATGTCCAGTACGGAGGGGAGAACTAGAGAACCGGCATAAGTCAACAGGTTCTGGAAGGGCCAGGCAGACCAGGTCAGAGCTTGTCGGCCGAATCAGTTGACAATGGTTCTGGGAGTCTAGGTGGATTCTTAAGTCTCAAGTCTCAAGCCCAGAACTGGGATTTGTTCGCTTTAACATGCTTCCACTGCATTCTGCCTAAGGTTTTACACAGTCAGCCCGCTCAAAGCAGTAAGTCATGTTCAATTTCGACGCGCTTCTCTACATCAGACTAATTATACACCCAGGAACCGGAACATGGAAGAGCGAAGGAGTCTACCCCTCTGACATATACGCGCGCACTGAGCTTCAAACTAACTCTCCTAGCCTCCAGTCAATTAGTGAGCAGATTGCAATTTGTGATGAGCGGATCAAAGGAATCGAACAAAATGCTTTCTGGCAAAAATGCCAGGAAGATATTGCCCAAGGAGTCTTCGAACTTTCGGCGAAACAAAGAAAAGCGCAATTCAAAAACTTCGCGGCAAATTTAAACCAGCAGAAGGAGTTCAGGAGCAAGTTAGGACGGGGAAAAGACGAGCTTGGTTTTGGATCTGTGTGGGCCGCATCTGGCTTCAAATCCAAATGGCGAGTACCCACAATCCCTCAAGGTCATCTTCCGACCACTTTTGACTAAGCTCTGATCAAATTCCCTACTGAGAGAGCAGTCTCGAACGAGGTAAGTGCCGTGATAATATTCTTGTCGCTGAACATGGTTAACGTTTAGGGGTTTAGCTTCCAAACGGCGAGGAGCCCATAATGATTAAAAAAACTCCGACTTTAGATCATGGCCAAGAGCTTTGGATGGATACCGTTCCGGCAAGTCACGCGGTCAGTACAATGGACTAATGGTTGCAACTTTTACCCGAGATGGCGGGACCCTAGAGCATTCGATTCTAGGGTCGTCGTCATCAGCAACCTTCTCTCAGCCGGGTGATTCTGGATCCTTGATCTACACGAGTGATTTTGAGGTGGTTGGTCTTCTTTAGGGAGGCATGCAATATGCGACAGACTGGACATATTTTACCCATATCCAAGATCTGATCTGGGATATCAAGAAAGCCACTGGGGTATCAGATGTGGAACTTCTTCTGTCACCAGGGGATCTGTGATCCAGTGCATGAAGATGACTTCAGGAAGGAGGGGTGATTGTGTCTTCGATGGTGCTTGACCTTCTTTTGTCGCTTTTCCTTTTTTTTCTCTCTCTCTTTTCTTAGCTATGCCGTACTTTATGATATCCATAATCCAGTTCAGAACCTTTTCACCATACTTATCTTTAGGTTGATCTTTCATTGGTAGGTCGCTATTTTGTTCAAAAATGAAGCGCTCTTGTGGGTAGTATGCTTGTATTCTTAAGGTATGTTCATCATCATCGTCATCATCTATCTCTCTTATTGTCAATAATACACGCATTTCCCCCTTATTTATAGCTCCATCCTGAGAATTTGATCAATCATAGAAACTCCCTGAAATCACAATTGAGCTCGGCTAGTTAATACCTATTTAAATACTAGTTTAGTCATTACACTCCAAAGCTGCACCTAGGCTTCATTATGACATAAATCCCAACTTTCTTTCATCAAATGGGGCGATAGTTCAGTTGGGAGAACGTGCGACTGAAGTTCACTTGAGTCATTTAATCGTAAGGTCGCCGGTTCGATCCCGGCTCACCCCATTATTTTTGCTTTTGACGTCCCATTCATACTTCATTCCACCTTGAGTCTATCGAAGAATTTTATTTTTGTATCTACTTATTCATATTTATAAGACAGGATTACTTCTAACAAGTTAAAGAACAAGATCTCTACCTAGTACACTACTGCAAAAGCTGTAAATACTAGCTAACAGCACTGTATCCGTACCACAAAGTTCAAGCCCCACACAGCGAGTAGCCCTAAGTCGACAAACTCTTCGATGTTTCTTAAGCCGCAGTGCCAAGACACACTAGTACATATATGGAATAGAACAATCGGAGTCTGCTGAGTTGTCACTTATCTCTGGTCATATCGATGCCAAGCCGAATTCAAGCTTTCATATAGTTACGGGATGGTGGTGGCATTTTGTAACGAATAGACCGTTCCAGATCCTATCCGCTGTAGAAAAGGTGACTACTTCCTTCACTCCCCTCGGCACATCACAAAATGTCGAGAGTCAAAAAAGCCGCAAAGAAAGGCAAAGGCCCAAAGAAGAGTTCTTCAAATCCTACAACACCGCTGCAGAGATCCAATCCTCCGAAAACCCTGCCATCCAGATCCTTGAATCGTGATGTCACTCGACCTCTTCTCCATGAACAATCAAGTAGCCTGGTTGACCTGGAGGGGGGAGGATAAAATAGAACCTATGGACAATGCATCTTGGGCTACGGAACTAGTCCTAGCCAAAGCCCACTTAGAAACTTATACTTCAAAGCAAGATGTGAAGGACCAGGTTGTGTCTACATTTCTCGCGTGTCTAAAATTCTTTCTGGGGGACGAGAATAGGTAGCAATACAAACTATGAACCTTAAAGACTCACAAAGCCCAAGAATGGACGAAGTATCAGATATAGAACTCTTTGAACGATGGCAAGGATTTCTCGCCTATCTGATACTCCCGGGTAAGTTTGATATATGAAGAGCTACTAGTACTAAGCTGATTTTTTGGAAGTCAAAGCAGCGGGAAAGACCACTGGGCTAATGCCGTCTGCAATCGACTCGCGTCAAGAAATAATTGAAAAGGATAACTTGAATTAGTCACAAAATCGCATTACCCACTTACCAAACGATTGCTTCGATAGAGACGGACACAAATGTGTGATCACAAATTACTAAGATAACAAGATGTTCCAGCCAAACATGGGCGCAGGTCCACGTCTTCCAGAGCTCTCACCCGCGGAACAAGTAAAGATTTCGCAATTACTACCGCTACCACCTAATTCTCATGTTGAAACGCTACAGTGTGCTCATATTCTTCCATTTAGTTTTGGGAAATTTGAGGATAATGATGTATTTCTTCCGCTCCTCCTATTTCATTGATTTCGGCTAATAGATAATAGGTTGCCTCGAAAATCGAAGCATCAATCAGATGGAACGCAATCCATAGATGTTTCCCCGGTATTATCAAACTTGGACCTGCCTCTATCAATAATATCAGTAATAGGCTTGCCTTGTATAAGAATGTCTATACAGCCTTCGGTAATTTCGCTTATGCCTTCAAGCCTAGGGAGAGCGACGTAAACTCCTATGACTTCAAAATATGGAGAAATTATCTCCCTCAAAGTAAGGGCCACTGCTCCTTACATTGTCACTTTCAGCCCCGCTTCTGGCTATGAGCACATCCCACTCCCCAGTCGGAAATATCTTGATTGCCATTAGAGACTTGCAGAGGTTTGGCACAACTCTTGTGCCAGCGAATACATTGGACGTATCCTAGATGACTGGGAGACTATCAAAGTCAGTCAAACCTTAGATCTCGCTGGCTTCTCTGACTTAGGGCATATCATTGAGGCTGCCTTGTGGGCAAAGGGTTGTTGATTACCATCCCTCGTGTATCCTGTTCTCTTTCTTTCTTTCTTTTTCTGTTCCATTTTCCCAATTTTTTCTTCTTATTCTCCAGCATATTATATACAGAACTTTGACTTGAATAGATCATTTAAGGTTATTCTATGTTATTCTTTTGCCCTACATTATAACGATATATATATATATATATATATATATATATATATCTTGCCCTGTAGAGTTCCCTCGCATGACCCATGTGCATCTGGAAGCGCAACCACAGTTCCCAGGGGACTATACGGCCCTGTGAACGGACAGATATGGCTCCAGGATCCAAGGTAGAGAGCCTGTGATCGAGGCCTGGAGGTGGCGTGGGCTGTATCCCCTTCGCATACATGAGTCAAAGATCTTAGTCAGGGTCTTAGGAACTCTGGAATCTCTGCCAGTATCTTCCGCACGCGATTAGGGATACCATCTTTGCCTGGTGCCTTGTCTGGTGGTGCACGGTTGATTGCGTTCATCACTTTCTTTTTGTTAATCGCTGGCGTTTCGATCTGATCAGGAATCCGGGTGTTGGGGAGATCTGAGAGATCCGCCTCTGGTAGCTCGGGGAAGAAGACTTTTTGGAGCAATTCTGCCTTCTTCTGGTTGCTGGTGGCCAGTCCTCTGGAGTCATCCTTTAGTGCTGGGATGTTGCTGCTTGTCGATTGATTCCTATTTCCGGCTTATTCAGACACTTTCCATAGTCCTTTAGGGCCGTCGGCGACGGTCTGGGATATCCAGGTACAAAACCCCTTCCTTAGGGCCTTCCCTATCACTCTCCCCTTCAAGTTTCTGAGTTCCTTATAGTATATCGATGTCGTCGCCTGTTCGCCTCTATCTCCTGTCTTGTTGCATTGGTTGCTTCTGTGTAGTCTTGTGTTCACCCTTAGCAGGCATATTCTGACTGCTTTGCCTATGGTGTCGATTCTTTAGTGCCTCTTTTTATGGTGTCGAGCAGATGGTCTATTGATTTGTCGATCAGTCCTGGTGAGTGTATCTATAGCTTGTTTCGAAGGTTTTCGGAAACGAATTTTGTGAATATGCTTATATCCATCTTTTCCTATTAGCATCTTCGCGTCTCTAGGATTTTTGGTGTGTTGATTTCGAGTGTGGTCAATATCAGTAGATGGTCTAAGTCAGCGTGAACCCTCTCTTTCGTCTTGCACGTTTAGTAGTTGCCACACTGGTGACAGTTCTCGTTACGCTTTTCCTGGGTCCCCTGTTACTAGGGCTTATGTCCTAAGGCTCCGGGCCACTACTCCCTAAGCCGTCGTCTTCACTGCTGAACTCCTACGGTATTCCCTACAAGCTAGTGGAGGATAGTTCTATCGATTGAGAGGGCAGGTTTACACTAAGGTATACGCTGCGGCCGTCGGGACGACCCCAACTCCCTTAGACGCGCGCAACATCAACACCATGGCCATATATAATGGCAACTGGGATCAAAATGTATCAAAGGGAGTTAGATTTAACTTGTCGTTGTGAGCTAGTCTTCAACTAGTCTGGTTCTTGAGAAATTTCAAAAAATTTGATTGGCGCTGAGGTTGTTTTTTCTTATCATTCTATATATGATGATGAGGTTTTCATTTTTCGCAATGTGGTCTCATCGTTGCATCCAGGATATATCGTTTGTCCTAACCAGGATCGTTATAAAAAGGAATTACAGTACAGGTGGATCCAAGGCTATAGAGATAAAAAGAATATTGGCGGCAAAAAATGGGGTGAGCCGGGATCGAACCGGCGACCTTACGATTAAATGACTCAAGTGAACTTCAGTCGCACGTTCTCCCAACTGAACTATCGCCCCATTTGATGGAAGTCAGTCGACATTTATGCCGTTATATTATAAATTTTCAAAGAAAATATCGACCTATGGAGTATATAAAGCTCCCACATTATTTTTCCCCGCTTGACACCTGAAAGTCACTCATCACTGGGATCCTGGATCGTCACGTCTAATTATTGATGTATATACTTCAATGACTTAGGTCCACAGCCCACAGGTACTTTCCTCTCACTCTTATCTAACTGATAGACCTAGATATATATTATATATATTTCCCCATGTCACTTTCAACTTCTACTAAAATTTATCTTCTTTATTCGCCAACCATCTACCTATCTACCTAGGTGGGTGCCTATTCTATAATCCAACCAGGCAAGCATTATCTTCATACAAATCCTAGTATATTCGAGGTCGTAGCACCATTCATGGTCGGGCGATATCAGTTCTTACCTGGGTACCTAGGTATACCCTTCCGCCTACTGGGCCATTGTCTAGCCCTTCAGGGTCTGGAGTGAGCCCACTACGTCAATGCCATGGCATTGTTTGTGGATTCTTCCCTTACCAGCAAGTAGGTGTTCTTTGAATATACAAGCATTGCGATCATGCAGCGGATTTCGTCATCTTATCCATCCGATGGTCTCTTAGTAGACTCAATCTCGACCTCAAAATTGGGCTGAAGATGAGCTGGCCAGAGTGAGGCTCCGATTGAGCTGTTATTTTTCTTATTTTTGTTATTCCGTGCGGCCATTTCGACATCTCAGATAGTACGAACTCCTTCTCCTGTCACAGGAACACAGCCTAATTGAAAGCCCGGCTTTTCAGGTAGTACCATGGTGTAAGAAGCCAAAAATTCACGAGGCTTCCATTTGCGGAATGTGATAGATGTAAACAGGGGATGACTAGTGTGTTCATCTCGGACAGAGAGTATAAGAAGGTGGGTGGGAAATTAGTGATAAGTAGGCTCGATCACTTCAAGTCTAATTAACACCACAGTAGTCACTTGAAACATTCTAAGGAATGAGATTTGCAGGCCTTCAAATTCCCACCTAAGCCATAGAGCTCTCTTCTGTCAGCTGCCATGGTCAATGCCTAGATAGCCGTGTAAGAAGGGAGAGGATGGATTAAATCCACTAGAAAATGTCAAGAACATACACATAATGGCAATTGGACTCTCGATGGCTCCTAAGGTTCCTGATCATGATAGGTTACAAGTTGGCCTCGTCATAGTGACTGATTACCAAGTTTGAATACAAGCATGAAAAGCGGAGTTAATTAGAGAAGGGCACCAAGAAACAACAAGAGAGACTTCAAGAACTGCTTAATACTATACTTGATTCCATGCTTAGTTTATTTTCTATTCCATGCTTAATTTCATGCTCAGTTCCTCGCTCTATTCTATGCTCTATTCAATACATAAGTCTATATTTTATTCTATACTCTATCACATACTCAATTCTATTCTGAATTATATTCTATATTCTATACTAATCTATATTTATTAAGGAACTAATAGTCGCAAAGACTTTAAACATACACTAGAAGAGAAATGTGAATTACCTACTTCTATACTTTTGAGGTAAAATTCAATCCCTGGGCTCATGAATATCAGGCTTGGTTTTCGACATCAAAAGTTTGAGTGAATTATCAAGAATTTTGAAAAGAGATTCATCGAGCAAAAGCGAATAGTTATGCACACCAAAATGGTCATTTACCACGCTTACATCCCCATTCTCTCCAATATTTGCGCACGCGTTTTTGAGTGCGCAATCTTTGGTACATTAGTGATTATGAATTCCCACGTCCCTATAATGGATCACGTTCTCCACGTACCAAGCCATAATTGGAGGGTGGGACTTTGGAATCAAAGAATTGATATGCACTTCTTTTGTTGTGAAGTCAAGTGATTTAAACTAGGTATCGAATCTTAGGGGGCTGGGTGACCAATTATAATGTGTAACTTATTAAGAATGATTTCAGTAAGTCTACTAGACTAGGGAGAAAATGATATAAGTATGCAAACCTGCCTCAGGCTGACACTAGTGTCAACGACATCAAATTTCTAATTGAATTCCACTCTATCCTGTTACCTAAGATTGTAGGCTTGGATACCAAGTATTGAAGTTGAGTTATTAATACTTGATTAAATGATTTGAAAGAGCCAAACTTTGGCAGGAATCTCATCCTCCAGTTTTGAATAGAATCGATTCTATGAGATCGACCAGCCAATGTAGTCAACTTTGGAGATATGTAACTACCTAGGTATCCTGGTGCCACCTGGAAAGGAGAATTCAAGAAGTCTGTAGCTACAACCTCATAGGAGTTGTTTTTAAGCCCCGCTCTTTAGTAGAAGAGAAGAGAGCCAGTGGATGGTCAATTTATGGATTTTCTATTCTTTCAAGTGCTTTATTCTATTATCCTCTCTTCCCATTGTAAGGCTGGCTAGTCTTTACCAAGTTATGAATTACCTTGGAATACGTAGTTGGAGATCATTGTTAATTAGTTATTTTCTAAATAATTACGATATTGCTAATTGTCTGTAACTTCCATCGTAAATTAAAAGGGTCTCATTATAATACCAAAGATCTACAGTCTTTTCATCAAATGGGGCGATAGTTCAGTTGGGAGAACGTGCGACTGAAGTTCACTTGAGTCATTTAATCGTAAGGTCGCCGGTTCGATCCCGGCTCACCCCATTGTTTTTATTTTTGTCTACTTATGACAAACGTGGAAAACATACTGTGAAGATCTTTTCCTCCTCTCTATATAGATAGCTATAATGATTGCTAATTTTTTATGGTTGTGGCGTAGTTAGTTTTGTATTAGATTGATTGATCATTATTTACTTGCCGAACGCGAAGGTGTCTACAGGTCGCGTCACCGATCATGTGACCTAGCGCGAAAGCTCGTGTCACCTAACATTTAATTAGGCGTGTCTACAGGTCGCATCACCGAACATGTGACTTAGCGTAAAAAGTTCGCGTCACCTAACATTTAATTAGGTTTAGTGTGGTAAAAACCTTTTCATATCCTTCTAAAGATATTAGAACGGCTGAATTAGAATGGATTACGAAGAGTGATCAAACTCTTAGTTATCTTCTAGATTTGAGGTCTTATTGTGAAGGGCTAATACTAATCTTGAATGCAGAACTAGTGATGCCGACAAACTGTCTTTATTAAGCTTGAAGAGAAGAGAGAGAGAGACTAGCTATGGACATGTGGCAATATAAGGGATGCGGGTGCGGGTGGCACGTGACGAGCATGAGTGGCACAGGCATGAATGCTAAAGCAGGCACCAGCCTGTTACACTTATGATGGGAATAGAAATGACGAAAATCTTCCTGAAGATGAAGTTCTACATGAGCTTATGACTAGTTACTTATACTAGATACAATATTCTTTTAGGCAGTACGGAGTACATATCATAGAGCCAAAAGATACTGTATTTAATTCTGTTGCTAATTAAAAAGACATGTGATGCTTGAGAATCTACTCCGTAGTCAGTTGGTAATTAATAGACTTTTGAAATGACTTATAATGGAGCTAGTTTAAGTGAAATAACAACTTATATCAATTATTGATAAATTTGTAAGGAATGACATCTAAGAATATTTCGTTTGTGTGACCTGAACATCCTTGCAAGGAACAGTTTAATTAAGCTATCCATTGATATAAGCATAATTGTAGGAATTCTTCATCAACTAGCTCGCATAGCTCAGTTGGTAGAGCGCGTGACTAGTAATCACGAGGTCAGCGGTTCAAATCCGCTTGTGAGCATTTACTTTTTGTTTCTGCAGTTTTTTTACAATTACGCCTATCAATCCGATATTTCCATAATGAATTTGTTGATATCATTTTTTTGACGTGAGCTGGGTTTTCCAAGGTTAATAATGATATTCCAAGGAAGACAGAACCGTTGGAGAACAGGGCTTGGGAGACGTTCTGTCCACTACCTAGCCGTCGAACTTCTAGATAAATCATTCATGGCTTATTCCAAAATTTTGAAGTTTACACTTGTTGATTTTACGAATATTAGAAATAGAAGCCAATAAGAGTGAGAGCTAAAGCAAACGTTCGGTAAAAGTGAAGTAGACGGCATGTTAATGAATATTTTTGAAGCACTTCCTAGGTACTTTATCTTCCAGGTTGTCAAATCCATAGCTAATCTAGCCTCATTTCAACTAACAATCTATCGCCGACCCATGTAGGATCGATAGAAGTCGTCTGCAGCATTGCCCCCACCAACTCCTGGGCTAGTGTAGCCATAACCAAGGCGCGATGAGATCGACTGACCAGCCTTCTGGACAGCGGCAACCTTGACTTGCAGCTCAGAGGTGCCTTGGTCAATTACCTGCAGTTGAGATAGATGCGAGTTGAGGATTCGAACAATTTGTGAAATCTGTAAATATTGTAAGAATGGCGGTCAATCTTCCCAATTGAAGAGTTACTTACCGGCTCATCTGCCCGGTTGGTCTTGCTCAGTGTTGCCGAAGCACCGTTCACCTCCTCAATCATGCTGGTGAGATCCTTGCCCATCTCATCCAGACGCTCATTCAGGTTCTCAGCCAATTTGTAACTATGGAATCGAATTAGTTCATAGATCAATCATCAAATCTGCGTATTGAAATCTTACGTTCGCTCTCTCTCCTGGTCTGGACCTTGAAGAGCGTCACCAGGGCTGACTTGTTGTTTCGTCATCATCTCATCAACTTCCCGTTCATACCGATCCAGCCAAGAGCTAAGCTCATCCTGTTGTCCCTCAACAGAAGCTAGCTGACGCTCAACCTCCTGAGTGGCTCTCTCTGCATCAACAGTGCTACCATACAGCTTCTGGACCTTGCTTGCGTTCTCAACCAACAGACGGTCCCATTCTGCAACTTTTTCAGCCTGCTCACGGAAATCCTTCTGGTATTTGGTAAGATCTGTTGCCCATCGAGTGATAATCTCGTCCATAGTCTTGTTCTTCAAACGCGACTGAGCAGGAGGAGCAGGTCCCGTGGTGGACTGTCCTAGAGAGGGATTTGTGCCAGTAGTAGTAGTAGCACCGCCAGCCGTAGTAGTTGTAGCTGGAGCGGTAGCATTTGCAGTAGTAGTGGTAGTAGCTGGTTTAAGTGAGAGGAGAGAGGGGTTGGGTGGTAGTAGTAGTGGTAGTAGTAGAAGTAGTGGGGGCTGCAGTGGTGGCAGCAGCAGCAGGGGTAGCTGCGGTGGTTGCTGTTGATGGAGTTTTCAGAGATGGCTGAGAGGTGGCTCCAGTGGTCGCGATAGAAGCACCACCAAGGGAGGGGAAGGCAGGCTTTGCAGCTGCAGGGGTGGCTCCGGTGGAGGGAGTTAAAAAAGAGGGCGTAGCGTTTGGAGTGCTGCTGACAGCAGAGCCAAAAAGCGATTTGGGGGCGCTTGGTGTAGTTGTAGCTGGCGATGCGGCAGCTCCAGTAGTCGCGATAGAAGCGCCACCAAGGGAAGGGAAGGAAGGCTTAGCCGCTCCAAGGGGAGTGGTAGAAGAACCACCACCAAGGGTACCCAGGGAAGGGAAGGCGGGACTTGAAGCAGGAGAATTGGCTCCGGTGGGATTGTTAGAAGCACCGCCAAGGGACGGGAATGCAGGCTTTGCAGCGGCAGGGTTGGCTCCAGTGGAGGAGGGCAACGAAAAAGACGGCGTGGTGCTCTGCGTAGCGCCAGCAGCCGTACCGAACAGAGGTTTCGGGGCACTCGCAGCAGTTGTAGCCGGGGGTGCAGTGGCAGGAGTAGCAGAATTTGCGTTTCCAAAGAGACTAGGTAACTTGGATCCTGGTGGGGGACCTGCGGGTGTAGTCGAAGCATTGCCAAACATCGAAGGCGCGGAGGGTGTAGTGGATTTGTTACCAAACAAGGCGGGCGCGGAGGGTGTGGCCGAGGCATTGCCAAACAATGCAGGGGCAGATGGTGTGGTCGAGGCGTTTCCGAATAACGCAGGTCCAGAAGGACCGGGAGTTGTTGACGCTGCTGGATTTCCGAATAGACTGCCTCCCGATCCAGCTCCAGCTCCAGCTCCAAAAAGGGAGTTGGTGCCACCTGAAGTGCCAGTTGTAGTTGATGTAGCAGGCTTGGCCGGGGTCGCGGTACTTCCAAACATGGCATTTGGCTGAGAATTTGGCTGAGCGCCAAACATTGGTGATGCGGTTCCGGTGCCAGACGCAGCTCCTACATTTCCAAATAGTGCACCACCAGTAGATGATGGGGTTGTCGAAGCAGTCTGGTTAGAGCCAAAGGTACTGCCTGCAGTTCCAAAAAGAGAACCACCAGCTGGTGCTCCACTCGAAGTCGGAGTACCAGAAGCTGGAGCGCCGAAGGAAAACGACATGGCGAAGGAACACTGTGGGATCCTGCCGAATGTATCACAGGGCTCAAGTTGGCAATGCGATCGTGTCGGGGAAAAGGAAAGTCAAGCCGGAAGGAAGAGGGGGGAGATTGGAGGTGATAGAGGTGAGGGAGGGTTGGAAGTAATAATCCGCAGGAGTTTGAGATTCCAAGCGCGCTTGGTGCCTTACACTAGTGCCTGCTAAACTAGGCACCAACAGCTGATTACTCATGCCTGAGGCTACAGTGTTCTGGACTCCGGTGGATCGCAGTGAAACAACATCGTTACTCTATCCAATACACATGCCCCCAAACTAATAACTTCTGCTTTCCTTCTCCCTACTTTCTTCTCATGATCCAAGTCTAACAACACCCACAACCATGTCGGAGGTGTCGCGCGATAAACCTACATACTTAGAACCTCCAAGCAAGACTACCGAGATAGAGGACCCAGGAGCTGAAGATGGTATAAATGCCCTTCAAAAAACCCAGGAATGTCTGATTTCAAGGATCAACTAATTAATATTTTATTTTACAGCTTGCGACACCGAAGACGAACATTTCTCAGATGCCAGCGAAGGCCAGGCGCCGTCACAATTAAGCCCACACTCCCGCAGTACTTCTCCTGTCCCTCGCACGCGAGTAGAGCGGGTGGACAGCAACCCCAAGCACGGCGAATTGCCCGGGACAGAAGCTTATGAAAAGAGAAAACAAGATTCAGTTCCCGATGAAATCGAAATTGTACCAGAAGGCACGCGGAGCAGGAGTCATTCTGTGGCGGGGTTGCAGGATCAACCCTTGATACCGGGTGACTCACCAATCCCACAAACAATGGTGGAAAAAGTTGATCCTGAATCACCCAGCTATGGTGAGGTGCCGGGAACGGATGCATATGAGAAGCGTCAGGCCGATGCTGTTCCTGATGTAGTGACAAAGGCGTCAACCCCCGAGAATGAACCATCATCATCTCCTGGCCAAGTTTCCCCTGGTGCCAATAATTCCGACCAGATAATCCCGGAGACTATACTCACTAAAGTGGACACTTTACCTGCCGAAGACGACTTACTATCCCGACCGCGAGCTCATCGAAAGTCACCAAGCGATGCCGAGCCAGACGTCGTGGAAACAATCCAAGACACCCCCTTACTACAGAGCTCTCATTCTCCAAAAGAGACACTATCATTAGATGGCGCAGCTGAGCCCGAGCCCGAGCCCGAGCCCGAGCTAGTTGAAGATGACGATGACGATGATGGTTTTGGCGGTGATGACTTTGATGAATTTGTTGAAGAGCAGGACGACATGGGCGATGATGATTTTGGAGATTTTGATGACGGCTTTCAAGAACCCAGTTCAGAGATTACTGGGGATGTCTACATGGGTGGAGGCACCGTTTCTCCACGGCCTTGTGCGCCCATCTCAGCTGTGAGTACCGAAATCAACCATATAGTTATACCACCTGCTAACATTATACCTCCTCATAGCCTCCACTTACCGACTTTGAGTCATTTAAGTCCTCCTCTGAGCTAATTAGTGCTCTTCAAGGCACACTAGACAGTCTTCTCCCTGCCTCTCGGGATTTTGAATCTCTTCCACCTGTGGAGTTAATCCCAGACTCCGCAGCAATCTTTAGTACAGAGCGTTCTCTATCCCTCTGGTCCCAGCTAGTAGCACCACCACCCCTCCAACCCCAGAACTGGGTGAAGTCCCGTATTCGCAGGCTCTTCCTCGTGTCACTTG
The DNA here is from genome assembly GCF_028828555.1 of Penicillium taxi. NCBI lineage: Eukaryota > Fungi > Ascomycota > Eurotiomycetes > Eurotiales > Aspergillaceae > Penicillium > Penicillium taxi. The sequence goes on along the minus strand of NW_026643207.1, from coordinate 2,863,454 downwards.
GTGTACCCGTTGACCTTGACGAAATTCTCCCCGCATCGAAGCAGAAGAAGCTCATCTTACCCTCCATTAACCTCGACAGTTCAACAAGTGCCTCAACCACCTCACAAAACCAAGCTCAAAAAACTGGTGATGTGTCCGTTGATAACACAGGGCAGGCCCCTTCTCGTTCAAAATCCACCCGCCGAGGTGCACTCCCGCCTCCGGAACTGGATCTTTCGGCCGTTCGCCGCTTGTGTGCAACTACAGATGCTGCATTAGGAGGCTGGACTGATGAAGAGCTGAAATTGCATGTACGGGAATTAGAACAGGCTGCTCTTCGTGCTAGTACAGTATTGGAGCACTGGCTTAAGCGGCGGGACGGCCTTCTTGGCGAGAAGGAAGCATTTGAAGGAGTAATTGAGAACCTTGTCAGTCATGTGCGGCGGGTGAGGAAGTGATTTTACAGGAATATATACCAAAACTTATGTAGCATTTAATATTGGGAAGCGGGAAGATATACACTAATCCCTCAAATGGTTGTCATTAGGGTCTTTATAAATCCGCTCTTCGGAGTTGGTCGAAATAGAATACTTCACAGGTTCAAATGGTGTTTAATGGGTATAGAGAATGCAATTCACAGATTGCCCATGTCATCGATTTTCGATTTGTGTTTCTCATCCGCCTCTCAAGGTGCAATTATAGTTGCACTTACCAATTATCACTTGGGCACTCATTCCACTTTAATGGTCGGATACATAAGAAGGTAACTAAATACGGTTTACAGTTAGCAATTCTTTCTAGATATGGCATCGATTTGACATTTTCCTGAATATGCTATTGCCCAAACGAGTAGTTAGGCTTCGACAAAGCCTAAGTGTGGAGGGCAAATATCCGCCACGAATCCCATCTTTGGAATTCGTACTTCTAATGGACATTTTCAATGTTTAGTCTGGGGACGTTTAAGCCCTGGTAGTACCTAGATACTTATTAAACCTCTAATATATAGTCATATACCGTCCATGGAGATGTCTGATGCAACTATAGAAGTCTTTACGTTTGACAAAAACCTCTTAAAAAGCTCCAATATCGTTTACTCAATAGTTTGTAATGCAGTTTTGCGTCAGTTAGAAAACCATATCACCGAGATCCCCTGTCCGTTATTCCAAGGTTCAAACCTGACACCTTCTTAAGCTACATCCTGAAGTATTCAATACCAGCAGCGATCAAGCTATCCATAGATATCGATGGGTGGCCTCGGGAATGTTATGATACCTAGGCGTCGAATAGCTAGATACATAGGTAATATATCCATCATTATGTCCTAGATATTTATCAACCACCTGGGCAAGTTTGGAACCTTCCAGTTTAATATCTCATCGGTAAAGACCAGGTCTAAGTCTTTTTACACTTTGATTCTAGGCATCTCATTGGCATTGGTTCTTTTTTCTGTAGAAATAACATATGAAACCTTGTAAGACGTAGTCTTAATTCTCTACTAGGGTAATATGAAATTCGATATCAATTGATTAGTTCTATATTGGTCTAGATCTCGTCAAGGCTTCCTAGGTTGCCATTCTCCATGTACAATATCCAAATAATAGCAAAAATAGTGGTACAGTCAACGCTAATGTACAATAAAAATTAAACCCCAGTAGATCGCTATGTAGGATATCAATCCCTCCGTGTCTTTGATGCTTCTCGTCCAACTGGAGGCTTCTTGTCTGTCTCTCCTGCCTTGGACCTGAATGTCTTCGAATCCAAGTGCACAATCCTCTTCTGCTGAGACTCACCGACTTTGACCAAGCCAGCCACCACCCAAACCAAGCCAATGATAAGAGTCACAAGAGCAACCACATGCACAGCCCACCAAATATGCTGCACACCAACCGGACACATCATCATCTTATAATCCCATTCGCCAGACTCAGCATTGAACCAGATCGATAGAAGACCAGCATTACCGCCGAAATCGCCCATCATTGAGCGGAGGGTCACTTCCCGAATAGATGGTGTGGCTTGGTTGTCTTCTCGGCCATTTGCTTCATCGTAGCGCCTCGCTGCCCACTGCCACCTTTGCGAAGGAGCTTGATCTTGTTCCTCGGCTGCATCTTCTTGAGTCGCAGCCTTTTCAATATAATGAACGACATCACATCCGGTGTGGTCGTGACCGGTAAGAATAAGCCCTTTCCGCCCATGCCCGCCAGCAATAGCATTCTCGTTCCCGCTCATTCCATATATCCCCTGCAGAATCCCAGAGGCACTGACATGATCACTGAGGTGGTTCTGCTCTCGAAGACCACCAGATAACCAGCGTGGCACATCATCGTCATCGTCTTCATCGTGGAAGGTGAAATAAGGACCATCAGTACAAATGCCATCCTTTTTATGTAAGGGCAAATGCGTTAGCAGAAGTGTGAAAGTAGAGCGGTCCTCTACAGGGTAGAGCCGGTGGCTGATCAAGTCATTGAGATAGGCGTAGCTGTGAGATTGGAGCTCGGGCGATAAAGCAGGAGTGTCAAAATTGAGCGTGTTCAAGTTGATCAGGTGCAGAGTGGGTGTCACTGTCCTGCTACCCGACTCCGCCTCCCCTTCAGACGTATTGACGCCCATCACGACAGGGGGATGCTGGAAACGAATATCCCAATTGGCGCGCCCGAATTCACGCTCGAAGCGTTCCATCCGCGCTTCGCTCACGTCGCCCGCATATCCGATGTCATGATTTCCAGCGACGTTTATAATACGCCTTGCCCAAGACGGGTCGGTATCTGGTCCCAGCGGCTCGAGACGCTCCTTGGTATCGACCGTACTATCTACGGCACCCGTTCGCGTAATGTCATCGTCCACACGTAGCCCACCCCGGAGGACTCGAGTCCAATATCTCTCCCCACGCCACGCAAATTCGTCATTGTCGATCCACTGGCTTCCTAGGAGATCGCCCAGAACAGTCGTGTGCGTCGGCCGCGTCCACCAGAACAGCGTCCGGTAGATGTGCGCGAGGTAGTAGTCGTTGCCGAGTAAGTCGACACGTTTCTGAACTGCACGCAGCGAGCGGGGGACGTCCTCCTTGATGAATATTTGTAGGCCACTCGTCACGTTAGAGAGGACGTCTTCGTTCAGGAGTGCAGGGGTCGTCAAATTACCCGCTGCTTCCTGGACAGCGCGCCAATGCGAGCGCATGCGCGGTAGTAGTTCGTAATCGGGGCTCGGTAGAGATGTGTCACCCTCCAATTGCGGGTCTGCGAGCACTAGAAGCCTGAATATGGCGGGTTGTTTGTGTACTGTGGAGTCCGAGTCGCGGATGTGTTGGAGGAGAGTATTGGCCACGGCATTATGTTGGATTTTCGCCAGGAAGGAGTTTTCTTCTGAGGCTTTGATTGCAGTTTGTGGTAAAGGGAATGCACAGCTATTGAAGACCGGGTATAGATATAGGTAAACGGTGGTTGTGATGCTGAGTGGGAGGAGGACCGCGAGAATGCGGGCTAGTAGTTGGCGAAGGGACATGAGGGCTAATTGGAAAAAATCATAAATGCCATGGAACAAGAATACACGGCATAACGAAAGACAAAAAGGGTAGATCTGGAGTTATGAAGTCTGTGAAATAGAACGTTGGCCCATGTCTCCTGTATCTTTAATTATCTGATTTCTTGGCCCTTTCCATATCAGTACTAGCGCGAGTAGATCTAGTATCAGTTACGTGAGGTGATTATCAGAGCCGAATCCTTGAATTTGGCTTGTCTTGTAAGATAACTACTTCATTTTACTTCACCAGAGTCTCCGTAGATTTCAAAATTCACCAATTTCACCTTAACGGCTTTATCTTAGGTATGTTTGATTGCTTTTAAATGTCGAGCAAGAGTGAATCCAATTGAAACGATAATGTGTCGAAATAACCTTGGAATAGTCGTCAGTAGGGTATATACTGTTTTCCCTTGTAAGGCTCCAGGGCTACTATCAAAGCTTCCATCTAAAATGCCTACTCGGCTACCCTCTTCAACCATCAGCTTTCGCACCACTTTCATCACCACAAATCAGGAACCTAATTCCAAAATTGGCAAGTCAATCTGTCCAAGGTTGATTGTGGTATCTGATATTACAAATCCACAGGGTCGTTGGGCTTCGAGGGAAATGGTGATCTCGACTGGTTTGGTGACATTTCACACAAGACTGGAATGGCCTTGATCCTTACCTAGGTAGAGATAGTAGAAGCATTGGAATTATTGCTGAAAGAACAAGAGACAAAAAGAGAAAGGTCCGTTATACATGCAATCTCTAATTTCGTCGAATATCGCTTGCAATATGCTAGGACCAGCTGGAGACAATGTCTCTGAGAGCACCGTGCACAAGGATGAAGTTCCGATTCGGACTCCGATGACATGGATCTGTACTTCGCCGTGTAACTGCATACCAACTTGGCGCCGGCTCCTGAGATTAAGTACGTCGATAGCGACGGGTATTGAGTTGTCGAGAACGACAAGAGTGACCAAGCAAGTATGGATCCATCAGCTGAGGCTGTATTTTATGTTCCATTTTTGGTTTTCTTTTTCTATCCAGATTATCCTGGAAAAGACATGTTATATGATCATATAATATCTCAAGACATCAGATTCAGATGTATGATTGGTATGATTGGAGCGTAGCCTACTACGTTCCTCATTACCACGCTCTACGCAGCTGAGTGAGTCTGAGCCCAGGATTTAATCTTACTGCCCTAAGCGTCCTCGTAAAAGCCGCAGTTCAAATAGAAGAAACACCACTAGCAGAGGAAATCATAGTGCGTAGAGACCTCCGGGGCTACCTACATATTTCTGAGCATAGGATGTTTTAAAATTGAGTAAAAAATAAATATTAAAGAATCTAACTAGAATTAGGATCGGTAAATCCACGAAAAAATAATAGCTCATAAGTGTAGGATGAAGGTACAACCTTCATCCCACCTTGGCATGAACAACGTACTCACTACCCACATGAAACCTTCATATCCACATAAGTAAGACGGAAATTGACCGGAGCCAAAACGAATGGAAGAGAAGTTGCAGAGGGTATATCACATCAGAACGCCAAAAAGGCCCAAGGAGGTCAAAAAGGGTCCAAGGGGGAAATAACAGAACATAAAAAGTTTCCCAAAGGGGAGGGAAAAATACAGGATAGATGACAGGGAGGTAGACACATCCTCGTACAAATTCCGAAAAGAATTGAATTAGAAAATAAGAAGAAAAAGTGGATTGCAGGGATTAATTTTTGGTCAAAGGACTTGGTAAAAGAGTCGAATGGCCTGTATCGATCTCGCCTGGACGTTTTTCCAATGATGGGTCGCTGTCGGTCAGCTCATCTGTCGCATCAACAAAAGAGACATCATCGGAAGATGGCTGCGGCATATTGAGCCCCTCAATCCGAAGACCGTGTTCGTCTTCTTCTCCCTCGAAGAATTGTTTCGGCTCCACGCTAGGTGGGACAGCCATTAGTGCCGGTGGCCGCTGGTTTGTCAAGCGTGCCTGTTTCAGACTGATGGTCTTTTGTTTGTTGGTAGTCTCCACAGCCTGAGTCAAGTCACGTTCAATGGTAGCCTTCATTAGAGCTGCCATCCACAAGCGACCTTCTTTGACATTGTCGACTTGGAAGTAGTGGGTGGTAGGCTTGGTGAACTGCACGGTACGCAGATTATTCATCTTTGGAGGGACCAATTTGAAGAAGAATGGTTTATTCCCTTCGTCATTTTTGAGCTTGTCTCCCACCTCCTCCGAGGGATTGGCGTTGTTGGCATTGGCAGGCACTGCAGTCGAACCAGTCACAGTGGCATGCAGCGTGACTATGGGGTCAGTATCCGCTCGCAACACCCGATGGGCAGTGATATCGATCAGGCCTCTTTCCTCGGTGTCATCTTCGGCGTAGTAGTATGATAGGCGGCGGCCACGTAGAACGAAAAGTCGGGGCTTCCACGTAGTCATCAGGTTGGAAGATCTCTTCTTCATCCATCCACTGTAGTCACAACCCTCGATCTGTTCAAGCGGCGTCTTCTTCTCCAGACCTCGGGTGTAGGCACTAGTATCTTTCTTGGATTTGACGGTTCGAGGGCGGACCATGAATCCTGGAGCTTCTCCAGCCTTACCAGAACCATCAGTACTATGCCGCTCTGAACTCTTGGAGGTTGCTGACGGGGTGGTTGAGCCGGTTCGAGCAGACACAGGGTCAAATCCAACGGGCGAGACGGGGGTAGAACCGTCAGCATTCTTGCCGATGACATCCGAAATGGCACGAAAGCCAACCGCTCGTCGCATCTTGGGGCCGACATTTTTCCCCTTAATCAGGCCTAGACTAGCAAAAAATCCAGACTTGGGGTCGTTGGAGGACTGGGAATCGTTGCCGATTCGCTCGGAAGAAACGCGCGTGCTCATGCTTCGCATTCTGTTCTTTGGTGGCGTAGCGCTGTAGGTCTCAGCAGCGGTAGACATATGCTTAGCATCACGGAGGGAGTCGACACTACCGATCCGAGACTGGCGCTGACCTGGGACTGGAAACGAGTCCTCTGCAAAGCTGGACCTCCGGGATTGACTGACGCTGCTACCTCTTGTCGATTTGCGTTTATGCAGAACACGTCTTCGGCGCGCTTCTGCCTCTGTACTAGAGAAGTAGCCCCGATCCAGATCCTCTGAAGTTTTGGGTTGTATCTCGGTAGTCTCGCGGGAAGCGCGCATTCCATCCGAGCCCATCGAGGTCCCAGGACGCGACGGCTGGTGCTGGGGCCCATTATTGAGCGTCCATGATCGATCAAAGGAAGGCTTCTTTTGGTGGTAGCCATTGGAAGCCATGTCGGGGAAACCACGATTATTAGTAGTAGCATCAATGGAAGAGTGTCGTCGCGAATGGTTGAATTCACGGATGGAGGCTGCGGATACTCTTCGTGGTGAATCATGCCCGAACGGTGGCGTGCGTGGAGTCACTGGGGAGGTGTTATTGCTGGTAAGCCGTGGATGCTGAACAGGAACCGCAGACACTCGGGGTGTATAGCCCACGCCAGTCTTTTCCGATACGGTAGGGATGCGCGGCAAAAAGGTTCCACCATACCCAGAACGGGACATTGACATTGATCGCTCATCATGTCCCCCGAAGCTGGAAATGGAGCCTCTCACGGATTGCGGTGGCGGTTGGATACCTTTCACTTCTTCTTGGAAAGTTTTGACCTGATGCCACGTCTTGAGCCGCTTACCCATGACGCCGAAATCGAACTCCTTCATGAACAGGAAGTCTTGGTTCATATCAAGAAGAACGTCTCCTGTAATCTCCTGCTCTTCGAAGATATCACAATGCTTCGAATCGACGCCAAGACCGCGCAAATGTTTGGCAGTCTGAGCCTGACTCCACTTCCGCACATTATTCTCCGTCATCTGATCTTCTTCCTCATCCGTTTCATCGCCATATATGTAGGAAATTCGGTGGCTGATATGGCTGCTGTATTCACTGTCGGAGTCGTTCGTAGTTTTCACATCCTGGGTCGACACGCTGTGGCGGGGGTGTTCATATCGGTGATGTGTTCGTCAATCACGCTCAAGGTCTCGTTCATCACGGGGCTATCCTCGCCGTTGAGATGGCTATCAATGGACTGACGAAAAGTTTGCTGGATATCGGCCGCGAGATTTAGGCGCGGGAGCGGTGACGATGCAGACCTTTGCTGCTTAGGAGATTCCATCATGTCAGAAGTAGTCGGCCGCGATGCCTGAGGAGTAGATTGTTCGCTACCGATCGTGACGAAGGATGAGTTGACGGGGGTTGAGGGCTCAACCGGTTCAATTTCGGACGGCGATTCAGTGGTTCCCGTATTGAGAATACCCTGCAGGGTGGTGTTAATTTGCAAAGCTCTCAGGTATTCGCGCCCCTCTGCCTTCTTGGTGAAACCTATTGAATGCGATCAGCTCTGGAAAAGGTCGGATTTGTGTGCACCACCTACCTCCTGGTAGGAGACCCTTCTGAGCCGTAGCGAGGTGTTCTCCAAGCCACCATCCATCTCCAAATTCTTCATCCAGTTCAATTAATCGAATTAAGTCACCGCGCTTCATTTGTATTTCATCGTCGCTTCGTGCTTCGTGGTCATCTGATGAGAAATTAGGCGCATTATTCCGAGAGCGAGATGTAAGAACTGGGGGTGAAAAAAAGGTTGCGCCAATCGCAACGACTGATACTTACGGATCACCACGAGATAATCGCCAGGCCGAGCATTTGACGGTGGTAACGGAGAGATCTGTGAATCGGCCATTTTCCACGAGTATTGCAGGGGACTCCCCTAATCGGCGATGACGCAGATATTGAAATAAGCCAAGTGTTGGGACAATCAGTCGCAGGACATATGGACCGATAGCCCTTGAAGGGAACAAGATCGAAGAGAATATTTTGTAAATTGGATAAGGGGAGAGAATGCTCAGGATGAAAGGGATCTAGCCTGAACAAGGGCTTTGGACTAGTGGGAGATAATTAGTTTGCGGTCGCGGGGTCCGAGAGAAGCTCAGGCGTGAGGGGAAGCTTCAAAGAATCGGGTAGATATCTCTCTCTTTCTCTCTATCTCTCGATCTCTATCTCTCTGCAGAACGTGGCAGGTGGAGATCTATTAGAAGAAAGAGGTATTTGATAGCAAGAGAGAAGGGGGATCTGGAGAATGGAGAATAGAGAATGGAGAATGGAGAATGGAGAATGGAGAATGGAGTCGATGGGTTGATCCACACAAGAAAAACGATAGAGCAGAAAGATGAAAGACCCACATATGAATTAGATGAGAAAAACAGAAATGGTAGACGGATAAGAGTAAGACGTCCAATCTCAAATCCACGGAATCTCTTGAAGAATAGAATGGAATTGTAGCGAAGGTGGTACAAACGTTATAAGGTCTATTAGCTGTAGGATTAATATTAAATTATCTAGTACAGAGTACTTGATGAGTTCGGTCTGGACGAATCCGGCCTCCAATGATCTTCAATAATTATACATATCTGTATAGTAGATCCTGGCATGAGAGAGGAATAAAATATTAAATTGAAATTAAATGGAATTATGCATGATTAGTAATTTAATATTTCTGATTTCTATTGAATTTCTAATTTCTGATTTCTATTAATTATTACGGAGTACGAGTAAATATGGAGATCAGAGTAGAAGTAGAAGTAGAGGCATAGAGAGAAATTGTTCTTTGTCTTTTTGTATTTTTGTCTCTTTGTCTCTTTGTCTGTTTGTCTCTTTGTCTGCTTTTCTTTTCTCTTAATATTATGCTTACATCATTCAATTGAAAGAGTAACTAGTTCAGTTATATCAATCAATGCCCCTCGTCAACAAGCGCTCTTTCTTTACTCTTCATTTTTCACTCTTATTTACTCCGTTCCAATTCACTATTCACTTCTTCTTCCATTCTACTTCTCTTCTTACCTGTCTTTGTAATTATTCTCAATTTATATTTATATTTTGATTCTCAATTCCTTCATCCAAATAATCCAGAGTGCAGAGTACAAGGTCGGGATTTGTCCCGAGCCTGTACGGATACCGGTTCACGTGATGCCATCAAAGAGACCTCATTCATCTCCCGAGGATATGACTGAGTCAAACACAACTGCCTCCCTTTTCCTAGGCAGCCATCGGAGGGCGTGGATGGGTAGTCCTAATCAATCTACTGCTCCTCAAACCTCTCCTCCACACACCCTCGTCAACCGTGAAAATTCCGAATCCAGGCTTATGGATCCTCCAGAAGAGGCTTTACAACTAGTATCCCCTCCTCTGAACGCTCCAACTCATATCATCAATCCTGGTCCTCCCCAAGATGATCTCTCAGCCCCTCCCTTGAAGAGAACAAAATGTCTCCGTCTTGTAAGTGTTCAAGGACTCAACTGTATCACTCCTACTGTTGACTCCATCTGAAATGGTTAAATAACTAATCACAAAAGGACTGACAAATTCAAAAAGGGTCCTGGTACATTACTTCCAATAAATACCGCTCTTCCTTCTCCAGTGCCAAGTGTGGCATCTCGTCCGAGCCCCAGCCCTCACTGTCCTACCCCTTCTACGTCGGTATTTGATGTGCCGGCAGTACAGGGCCAGCAGGAGCACGGAGGAAATGTCACTCAGTTGATGAGCCAGCCGGCAAATTCTCGGTTGGCAACTCGTGATCCTACCGCGACGGCAACCATGCCTTCGGTTGGCCTGTTGACTCCAACAACGGCTTCACCTGTCACTGGACCCTTTCCTTTTATGGAACCGGCCGTATTGGCGGTGGGTGATGAAATATGGGCCCCATGGCTGCAAAGAGTGGATTTTCTCAAGAACTTTACAACCATCAACGAATGCGACTACATTGCCAATTCCAGAGTTCGGCTCTTGCATGATGCATGCCTTTATCATGACATTTTCTACCTGGTCTTGCACCAGCTCTTCTGCCTATCGGACTCATCAGGTACAATTGACGCCAAGATTATAGAACAATTTCCCTTACTGGCGCGTGAAGGTTGTCGTGAGGGCCTGCAAATATTACAGAATCTCTTGGAAAGCAACGCCAAGGTTGGGTCAAAAATGTTACATTATTTCACCCTCATTCCAGAAGCGATAAATGATTTACTGCCGGTGCAGGTGATGCCGTCATGGTATCGGGATACGATGCTAGCGCTCTGTCATTTTCTACCAGCCCTCGCGACGGAGTTCGCTACAGTTAGGTCCACAGTCTACGAAGACGCTATGAGGCGTCGCTACCCACCCTTGGTGCGCGAACTGCGAAAGTTGCTTAATACGAATTCACCGGTAATATTGAATGTGATCTTTGCGTCTATTTGCCGAAATCTCTATGATGTCAAGTACCATAGACAAGTCCTTGCCCTCTTTCAACGAAATTTACTTCTGGAAAGGAGTTCGCCCCAGGATCGAGATAATCAGTACATAGCCCTCATACAACTTTATATCAAGATTCCCATGAGAACCCCGTCAACTGTGTCTTCGAATCAAATGGGCCAAACCGGGAGACTTGTTACTCAAACTGCACAACAGCAGATACAGTACAACAGAGCTCAATATGAACGGACTCTCCAATCGCCCCATATTCAATCTCACCATCCCGGGATGAAAACTCTTCAACTACCACAGAATTTCCCAGCCACAGACATTAGAACTACTCAATCCCAGCCTGACCAACCACGTTATCCAGTCAGCGCTTCTTCCCACCCGCAAATGGCAATGTTTCTTCATCCCGACAAGCCTGGTGTCCATATGCTGCTACCTTTAGATGGGGCAACAGCCGAAGCAGCCCGATTGGGCTCAGTACTGCAATTGAACGATGGTACATCTTATCGGTGCAATGCTACGTATCAAAAGAGCCCTTCGGGCCAATTTGAGCTGAGGCAGACATCTCCACAGCTGGTTCCCTCACCATCTACCGGAATACTTCCAGGATCAGTGAACCAGTCTCCACGAACGGTTCCTTCGCTTCATTCAGCACTACCGCAGAGCCTTGGCTTGGAGAGCCAATCACCACATTTGGGTCCTTCACCCTCTCCGAGATTACTTCAAGGCTCAGTGAGCCAGACTCCATATATAGCCCCTTCATCTCATACAGCTCCGCAGACTTCAGTGGGCCAATCTCCACATCCGGTTTCTTCGTCCTACACAGCTCTGCCGCAGAATTCAGTGAACCAATCTCTACAGCCAGTTTCTTCATCGCAACCCCTTCCGGCTACGGGGATGGCTGCCGATATGAATGGTAGAGTTACCCACGAAGATAGTATAAAGGCGCGCACTGTCTTAGGGACGGAGCAGCTCAAAGCGCGCCCTCATTCCCACTCTGAAATAGTGGCCTCTACAACAATACCGAAGGCCTCAGTTCGTCAATCTCCACAATTATCTCATCCATCCTCTCGAGGATCACTGCAAGGCTCAGTTCTTCAATCTCCACAACTAGCTCAACCGCGCTCGCGAGGATTACCGCCAGTCTTAGTTCGTAAATTCTCAGCTAACACGCCCCTCCTGCCTCCTCCTGGTCAGCGAGCTCCACATACTGTGCAGCCAAATCCGACACGCCTCGCACTTCACCAGCTTGATCTTGCTGAGCCAATGAAGAATATGTCGAAGGTAGGAAAAGATGGTCTAATACAGCCCACATCGCTCTATTGTTTTCCTGATTCTCTTGAAATGGAACCGGCTTTCTTTCACAATGAGAACACTAATAATACTTTGACTTTCACTATCGAGCCCTCGGTCGCCTGTAGATTTCCTCGTCTGGCCATGGCGGGAGACATGTTGATTTCTACATATCAGGCCGGTTTTCAAGCATTCCGTCTTCGATCCATCTCACTGCGGCCTTCTGAAAAAGATTCCCTGCGCCATTCATGGTCCACCATGGCCACCTGTTGGCCTGCTGTATTCTATGTCATTGTCAATGGCGTCGAGATGTTTGTGCGAAGATATGTTCATAATGGAAAGGATCTCCCACTGGATATCACTCAACATCTACGCCAGGGGGAAAACAAGATCTCCATCAAAATGATTCTTGGTCAGAAAGAATGTGAAAATCGTGAATATGCGTTCATTGTTGAACGCATGATAGTCTCTGACTTGGACGGTGTGTGTAGACAAGTGAAAGCTATCCCGCAGAGCAAGGTGGCCGCACAAATTCAACGACGTCTGAGTCAATACAATATTGATGATGATTTGGCCGTTGTATCTGACAGCCTCACTATTGGCCTCATTGATCCCCTCACTCAAAAGATCTTCAATACGCCCGGGCGGTCGATTCATTGTCAACACCTAGAATGCTTCGATCTTGACTCATATATCCTGACAAAAAAATGTGAGTCCGGCAAGGAACCGTTGAAAGACAGCTGGAGATGCCCAATCTGTAAAGCAGATGCTCGTCCTATGAGCTTGGTCGTGGACGAACTTCTCAAAAGACTGCGTGATACCCTCGCCCAGACCGGAAAATTACAGGGGGCCCAGTCTGTCGAAATCAGAGCAGACGGAAGTCACGATGTGAAATATGCCGTTCGCAGCCCTAAGCCCGCTTTGCCGACGTCGCTTCCGTCAGATGCTCCCAAAAAGCGCATAGTCATTGAACTTGATGATTAGGTACCTCATTGAACATGATCAGCGGGCTCTTGCTCGGACTTATCCAGCCTTGTACTTTTTGTAAGGTTCACTCTCTCCCCACTTATTCACCTCATTCCTCTTTCCCATCCCAAAAAAGCATCATGTTTAACCCATTTCTGCTCTACACCTCGAAAGATACCCATTTCCCGTCTGCGTTTAAGCATTTTGTCAGCGCTTCGCCAGGAGTTAAATCCTGATTATTTTTTTATAAGCCCTGCATTTTAGCGATATCATTTTTGGATTGGCAATTCTACCCTTCTCATTACACTTCCTTCCCAGTAGCTTAGCCACCTCTCCTATGAATAGCTGTTACTCCCATAGTTCGAAGCATAAGTATTTTTTACCTTTATTCCTTTTGAAAAAAGACCCTCTGTCAATCTCTATTTCTTCTTCTCTACACAACAACATAAATCTTGGTCTTTACCTTCAACCTTGGAAGGTTTGTAGCAATGACAACCAGAAGGGGGTGCTCCAGATGATATTTCTCCGACATGAAGTTGAAACTCGCGAAGATGATAGCAGAAAGAAGATTTTCGAACCAGTCGAACCAGTCAAAGTGGTCAAGCGACGCATTCTGAATAGTAGTTGGATCAAATGCTACAACCTGGGCAATGTAGTGATTGCCGCTACTTAGACGTAATATCAGGTAATCAGATAGCATGCGAGTCCTTATGATGTGTCCTCTTCCTTCCTACTCTACTTTCTCATAATTACCCCCCATTGGAATTTATGTCCTCCTCGCTGCCGAGCATGCCGGAGAGGGTGTTTATAAATGATTGCGTAAGTCCTCGAGTGGATTTAAACCCAGTATAACAGAGCGACCTAAGGTGTCAGACTTGATTTTTCCGATTGCCGCATGTTTGGGGATGAAAGGCAGTTGAAAAAAGCATCTGGACTCTCAAGAGGAACCGGAGATACTTTCGAAAACTGGCAACAACTTTTCGATCTCTGTCGGCAGCCATGCTTCTACCAGCTCAAATAGGACCCGCATATAATCGCAGGTATGAGAGATGCTCTAAAAATGTCTGACGCCAGTGGTGAAAAGGTCTGCAGTCATCATGAAAGCTCTGGATGGGTACGTTCTTCAGATGGCACTGAATGGACGATGGGCGATCAATAACATGGTGGTAGCACCTTACAAGTAGAGCACCAAAAAAGATTCTATGCAGAAGAATTGAGAATTCACGAACAAATAACGAACAGTACCAGTTATGGAGAATAATTAACATTCAGGTGAAAGCAAGGTGAGACTCAGTTAATCATCAGATGGGTTGAGTAATCAGGCCGCAGGTAACTTTCACCCCTGGGTACTGCTGGATTAGGTAGGTATAGCCTCAATTCTGTCCGAATATTAATATCGATTCGGAATGAAAGATGACCCAGAAGCCTGTTCATTGAAGAAGATAAAGTGATGTTGTTGGGTTAGCGGAGTCTGCAAACTTTAGAACTTGGAGCTTCTCTCCATTTGTCCCCTTTTGCAAGAATCCATGCACTACGAGTCTTCTGTTTCTCTGATATCAGTAGATCCGAAATGTTGAGAATGGGCTAGTTTATCAGATATGAAAGTGAGATGAAAGATAAGCATGTTATGGGCTTTAAAGGATCAAACTATCAAACTGCCCTCCCAAATAAATACATGAAGGTACACGACACTATCACAATCATTCTTAAAACCATTAAAAATAATACATCGCCAATAAGAAGCAAGCATAAGGTACTTAGGTATTCAACACAGCCAACCAAATCAAAAATCCGACCCGAACACAAGTTTGATATTAGCAAGACTCAAGTCCACACAACGAGATAACATCGCATTAAAGCACAAAAATGAGACTAAATATTGGTCTTCTCATCAACTGCTTCCCCAGATATAAACCTTGGAGTGAATATTCATGAATAAAGTCAAAATAAAAAGGCGTGACTTGCACATAGTATGTTAGATTTCCGAGAAGGAATTATTCATCTGCTTGAGAGGTGGAACTCTAGTCCGGCATGATATATCCAGCTGGCCATGGGATGATACATAAGGTACTGGCCCCAGCAGGTCTAGCAAATATGGGTGTTTCCTCAGTAGGTGGTATCTCACTTTAAGCTCCATCATGACAGCGGCACAACTGACATTAGACGTCCAAGGGAGATACATTCGTTCAATGGAAGAGTCATTCATGGGCCTTAATTATCCATGGAGAAAAAAAAGACAATCATCATCACTCCGGAAGAAAGGCCTAGGGCGTTGCAAATCTAACTCGACGGCGGCGGTCATTAATCATTTTCTCCGTGTCCAAATAGAGACGGTCAAAGAACTGCATGGCGCTTGAATCTTTGAGGATCTTGGCAACCTGGGTTCCTGCAGAGATGAGCTGAAGCACGTTACGATCATCCTTGACTGGTCGGGAACTGTGCTTAGCAGCGTGACGCATCTCCAGGGAGTTTTCCAGCACAGTGATCAATTGCTTGATCTGGCCATTGTGCAAAGTGTGCCGAGGGATACGGCGCCGGGTGGCAAGTCTCTTCAGAAGATGAACCCATTCATTCCATTCACGATCTGAGGGAAGCGAGACAGGCCTTTTGTCTTGCTCCAGTGGAATAGGAAACTGATATTTGGCGAAGAAGTCATACGCGCATTGAGACAGGCGGTCATTGACTTGATGCAAGATTCTGTCTTGCTCTGTGGCATCTAAATTAGTAGGGAGCTGGGGCAGCTCATCCTCTCGCACTGGAAGACCTCGAGGGGAAGGTAGATTCAGGATTTGATGTGGGCCATCAAATTCATCCCCCCGGGCTGCGGAGCGCCTCTGGGAGATATATTGCGAAATTCCTCTGGAGTGATCGGCAGCTCGGCGGCTGTTCCTTTCTACCATGTACTCTGGGCTATCCGGGGCATTATACGATCCAGGATCATGGCGTAGTGATTCAGGAACCGGGTGGTTCCAATCTTGGTATACGGGGACCGAAGGTAAAGACTGGCAAGCGGGAGGATAGGACAGCCGTCCCATGGGCTGATTCATCATATGACCTTGGCTATCCATAGGGGCTGGCATTCCATGGTAGAGTTGGCGAGATTGTTCAAAATCTAATGTGCCTAGCATGAGCTGGCGATTGCTATACACTCGAGGTACTGAGGGTGCCCTTTTATCACTTAGTAAGAGTATTATAGACTAACTTGTCGCATTTGGGGGACGTGAATCACACGGTAAAGATATACCTTGGGCGATGAAGGATAGTGGAATTTCCCGGGGTTGGGTACATTAAATGTTGAGCCATGGTAGTGCTATGAAGTATGAGCCAAGTATGCCATCTAATGAGATTTGAACCAAAGAAGATGGACTGAGTTGGAGGGGGAGGAAGCCAATGAAAGGGGAAGGGGCAGTATATGACTGTGCTGACCTAGGACGAGGTAGGAAATCAAATTTATAGCTGACTGGGCCTACTCGGGAATGAGAGTATGATATCGTGGAGATTGGCTGAAAGGCTACCGGTACAGCGGCGAGGGGATGAGGCGAAGCTGGAATCATAAAGAAAGAATGAAGCCCAATTGCAGAGCTGGGTATAAATGAAGGAATATATTCTGTAAATTAAAGGGGAAATAGGGTGGAAGTAGTTTCAAGGATGGAGACATTGGAACCAGTACGAATCACGGTGAAGCGCAGCGTGGTCAAGTCAGGAATATTATATGGACAAAACCCGGACCGAAGATTTCTGGTAGGTGTGCCTGACGAGTGTTTATGGACCGTGCGAAGACAGTGCCTCAAGTGGATGGAGAGCCGCGCTAGAAGCTCCAATACCAGAGTGGAGAAGGTGAGTTGTGATATGAGAGGCGATGCATCAGCACGGATATAGCCTGAGCGTTACGCTCTTTGTGGAAGCCAAACCACAGGGAATAACCCCGGAGAAAATATAAAAGATTGATATCTAATTAACAGAAGATCTAGATCGATTGTGGTTGAGCCCGGAGCATCTCGCGCATTAATTTGATGGACTAAAGACCGTTTTTGGGAGGCTCTGGGATGTAATCTATAGCGTATGTACTTCAAAATAGTCTGAAATACATTAATTTGGCCTTGAGTCCATACAATCAAGGCCAAAGGCAAATCTGGAATAACGCCACTTTCATCCTGGCATTTCCGGGGTCGAGGGAAAGCTTTGGGCAGCAGTTGGGTATGTGAGCATCAATCCATGTTGGGCCTCGTTTACGAAGTACCTACTGTTTGGCTCAAAGTTTTCGAGTACATATCTAGTATGCTGCAAGGAAGATCTGCAGAAGGTTGGAAAAGGGAGCCTGAAGGTGGATGTGGAGGTAAAGCGCATATGTACCGCCCCCGCGAGATGATCGATCTTCTCCATCGAAGCTCTCTCAGAGTCTCAACTTTGGAGTTTTTTCAATCTCTGGTAATAAATTGGGCAGAAT
Source organism: Penicillium taxi (assembly GCF_028828555.1). Lineage (NCBI taxonomy): Eukaryota > Fungi > Ascomycota > Eurotiomycetes > Eurotiales > Aspergillaceae > Penicillium > Penicillium taxi. The sequence goes on along the minus strand of NW_026643207.1, from coordinate 2,845,969 downwards.
GTTTGTTGCCCAATCAAGCGCATGAATTAGTCTCTTTTCGCTGGCGCACATCTCTCTACTATAGGCCGTGCACAATTTAAGTATATCACGGAGATTTCAGCCCGAGGAAAATAGGAAACTGCCCGATATCTCACTTTGTAAGTATCACATTTTTAGAGATAGAAAAGGAGTCTTTCCACATTCTAGCTCATTCAAGTGGCAATTAATTAAAAAGGAGCAAATATACGCCCCATTGGATGGCATACATGGTCATCAGGCGCAACTGCAGGCTTTTACCATCTTCAAACTATTACTAGGATTCGAAGTTACTCCAGATGTCCATGCATATAGATGTTAAAAGGCTCTGGCTTAGATCATCAGTTCTGTCTCAATACGCCGAGAATATCATCGTATTCTCGTGAGTTATTACTCAATGAGTCCTGACTATTGGAATCTCAACTGGCGCGGGAGTTCATAGTCTCTGCTTTCTTGCACAGATCAAGCGAATGGCTTCTTCAGTCCTGATGCGAGCCTCGTACCCCAGAATACGATTTGACTTGATTACCGTTGGCTTATCGACTAGCAGTTGCATCTTGCACACTTCGGCTCAAAACTGCGGCGGTCCCGGTCACCCGAGTTGCCACATCACAAACAAATACCACTAGATAAGCCAGTAATCCTGGCACATGTACCTTGAAAGGGAGGATAATGCCCAAAATACGCCCGGATTGCGAAACAGAAATCAGCAAAATGGATCGGCTCATTGTTCTGGATGAGGATCCCTAGCCGTGCGGGAAGTTAGTTACTGGGTTCACTACAGCGGGCATCCGCGACGCCTTGCTCACATGCGTAACATGCCACTGATTAAGACCTTCGCCTATGAAAAGGGCAACTTGTACTTGATAATGCATGCGTGTATGGCGGACACCAGCTAGTAGTTTCTAGTCCGCAAACCACAGCAGGGCGGAGCGCGCAGGTTGCCATCCTACTGCTTGTTGCCTTGAGTACCAGGGCCTCTGTTGGTGCATGAAGTTTGTCAATCTTTCAACTTCTGATGAAATATGAAAGGTAATTGGTGACATCGGCCACCGCCGGTCAACGTTTTGGCGGGGTATTCTCATATCCTCGGTGGTCACACAGTAAGAGCTACTTAGGTAGTAGATGAATGCTTCGGTATAGCTTTTTATCGCTGCATCTAAAACATTCCGAGTCCCTTCTGATCTTCCACACATCGCGCTCTAATCCTCGGCCGAACAGATCGACCAGGGTAGGTAGGGCGATATCGGCAGTATGAATAAAATGTTCCGTTGAACTACTTCAAATGTATTTCTGGCTCCGCATTCATCTATGACATCGACTTGCATGAAGGATATGTCCACCAGAAATACAACCAAATTCGTCGGGGAATACGATCAACGACAGTGATGGCGCATTTCGGATACTTTTCTGCTAGGACTCGCACGAATTCTGCGCCGAAGAGCCCCGTGCCCCAGAAAATATTGATATACTTATCATTGCCTGGGACGTGTTGGGCCAGGAGAAGGGGTGTTTGGGTAGCCATGGAGCCGGTGGACCATGAATGCCGACAAACCAAAAACCAACTTTGGAACAGTCAGCCAAACGCATGATGACCCGTCAGTGTACTAATTACGCACTATCAGGCACTGCAATAGAGAATACATAGACAGAGCAGAGCAAGAAAGGAGAAGGTCAGGATATGTTTCAAGTCATAGTCTATACACGTCGTTTTAGTAACCTAAAGTGACGGGCCCCGCAACCACCTCCAGCAGAGCATAGGAATTCGAACACATAAAAGTTTAATATACAAGTCCTCTAAAGAGGTGAATTAACTCAAAAGTCGCAAAAAACAAACAAATCTCAAGACGAGACTCTGCTGCGACTAACCAACAAACTCCAGATAGATGCAAAAAGGGAGCCCTGGTATCCGTTCTTCCACCCACCAAAGGCATATTTCTTTGTTGTGAGAAACAGTATTAGGCTTATTGTACACGACACAGAACCAAGCCCCCGATTTTTTTCTCTCCACACATTCGCGTGCCTCCAGGATTCCTTGGTCTGTCGAGAGGTATAGACTCTCACCAGGCGAGCGCAGCCCACCAACGTAACTGGCTTCCTCTCCACGGACAACCCGTCGCAAGCCCTCAACATCGATGTGAACTCGTCGTCTTGGTTTACTAACCAGCTGCATCTTGCCTAGAACCGGCTCATTGCGCCAGTACTTCAGACCGATCCACAGACGTCGTGAAGCAACATTGTCCCGTGTGATTGGCTCAACACCTTCAATCTCATCGTTGGCTGATGGGTGGCCAAGAATAGGGTGTGCGGGTGGGGGGGTTGGGCCTCCGCGGACAACAGAGGAGATGTAGCCCGAATTCTGCAGTGCTTGGCAAAGCTTCAAGTGGAGGTTGCTGTTTGGAATGGAGGTGAGGCCGAGGCGAGCCTTGGTTGCATTGTTCAAGTGTGCGCACACGGAGGCAAGGTTGACGAGAGACATTTTGATGTACTTTAGCAATTGGCTCTTCCGGATGAGTTGAGTATGAGAAAGTGGAGGGGACGTCGGAGATGTCGGATCTCGGGGCGGAAAACTTCAGGTTTCAAGGAATTGAATTGATAAAAGTAACACCCCAGAAGACGTTGACGAATTAAAGCGTGGAGGTGAGCGGAGTTTGGTCAAGCTTCACAGCGCGTGGGTTATTGATGAGAATGGAAATTTTCGGAGAAACAATATATCCGACCGGTGACGGCGTAACTATAGGCCAAGTATAATCCATGGATAAATGATCACCATATTTGTAAATTGTAACGTGCTAGAGCCTAGTTCACTATAAATTACTGTTAACTGTGAAAATTTGCGACTTGACCTTTATGACGGTGCCCTGGTCGCACAACGCTAAAGCAGCGCTCACCACCAGGGCGATACGCACCTGACTATAGTAGCTTTATAGCTCAATTTTATTATTATTCTATCACATACGACCACAGGGTGCGGAGAACAGGTCCGCTCAGCCGTACTTAAGCCACCATGGAACGCGGCCAACAGTCCATAAGCCCTTAGCACCCAGCTCACCCTAGAGCAGCGTGAGAAATTCTCTTAGGGTGAGGGCAGGAGATTTGGGTGAGCTCGGGTGAGCTTGGGATCCCGGGCCTCTGGCTTATAATCTTGACTCCTTAGTCTCAAAGATGAATAAACCCCAGTTAGGCCCTCCTGTCGCTCTGGCATAATTTCTGTTCCAAGATGTCTGATTTCGAGAGCCTGATCCAACTCCGCAGCAACTAAAGCTTTTCGCTGAGGACTATATTGCATCAGCAAAAAGACTCCCATCTCAGAGGTCAGCTTGTGGTAACCTCATCGGGTTTACCTCAAATTAGGAACGAGAAACTTCTAAATCTATTCCTGGTGATGTGAAGGACGATGCTCTGAATGTAATTAAGTCCATGAAATTCTTACTTGGTGCAAAGCTAACTAATATATCTAGTTCATAAGAAATACGCTTACAGCGAAGTAAATCTCTCAACAAAGATTCGGGAGCGATTTATGGTCACAGCAAAAGACATTGAACTCCTTCTTTATCACCTCTTTATCAATGACAGCCATGACTATAAACATGAGAGGGCACGTGTCCAGACTGGAATCGCTCTTTCGCTCTTTGCTGGTTCGGGTGCCCGAGCTGCCGAGCAGGCGCTATCATTGAATCTAGCGCATAACGCTCCTCGAACGAGTGTCTATACTATAGGGTTAGTCTAAAGTCCCTTTACTATCTATAACTCAGTTATAGTTCGGCTGATAGAAATAATAGCCTCTAAAACTTCACGTGGCATGGAGCAAAGATAATAAACTGAAACGCTGGGTGACAATCGATACAGAGTTCCTGAAGGGTTCGCGTTATCGCGACGATGTCAGCACGTGAGTTTTAACTATCTTGAATTTTTATGATGCTAATTATATGAGGTGTTTAAAAACTGGTTCAGAGAGCACCATATTCTAGGGATGAGCTTCGTTTTTTGGGTAATCGCTCACGGGGTAGCTGATGGTGCCTTTAAAGGCCTTCCACTAGATACATACGTCCAAGGACCAAATCTCATCCCCATATTTTAGGATAGAGTATTTGGACCTCGGAAAATATCAGAGAGATCTATCTAGATACCTGAGCTACGATGATTTCTAACAAAAACAAACTAACCAATGCTAGTCTCAAGGCTATTTAGTTGGATCCTAAACTGTCGCTAGTGTAGAAAGGGAAATCCGACTTGACTCGTAATGCTATGATCCATTTTTGCCTAATTGACTATGTCTGTTAGACTGCTAGACTGTTAGACTAGAAAGCTCTACAGACACGTAGAGGCTACTCTGAATATCAGATGTGTGAATGAAAAGAGATGATATTTTTAAAGGCAGTCTTCTGCGGATAAGTAAAAGCAGATTACTAATAAGTAGGGCTTGTAACAATGTCGCATCTAAATCAACTTAAACTGCCCGAGAGAACTACTTGACTGAGACTTGAAACACAGTTAATCATTCATAAGCATAAGACTGAACGTGCACGGAGTTGACGTCAGCAATCAAATATGCATAAAACCTTAGATCAACTATCTACCTGCCGGTTCTTCCTACGCCGTTCACGGGCAACCTTCGGGCTGTTTAGCGTCGCAAACTCTTTCTTATCGGGTATACTTAGCAGACACATGATCAGACAATGGGAAGAATAGTATGGGCTAAAGGCGAGTAAGAGCCGTTAAAAATACAAGCAACTCATTCTCAAAGGGCTGAGAACACCCGACGTTCCAAGACGGCGCTTTCTGCACTGCGGCGGGGAAAGGTACCCGGGTCTCGCCGCCTGTGTTGTTCATTATCGCCCATAATAATCTCTGAAGACCGTACTGAATCTGGGAGTAAGAACCCTCCCTTGACAAATATCCAGTCTCGCCGGCCATTCATAGTGATGTTGGTGGTGCATTCCACTTGATAGTTTTGGAACACAAGTGCCCTGCTCGACTTATCGGTCAGCCGTCCGAGGCACAAAACAGATCCCGACCACCCATCTGCCATCGACCACGGCTCCTTGGTTGTCCATAACAAAGACGCAGTCTGCAAACTAGAACCGGCGTCCCATAGGTACTGAGTACCCACAACTGTAGCGTTTCGGATGGCCTGAGGATCAACTTTGCCTTCAAGGTGGACCCACTTCTTCACGACGGGATTCATGCGAGCGGCATATACTTCAGAGCCAGAGAGCGCAGCGGAATAGGTTGCCCATCCCGATATAACGGGATACCCAGGGGGGCTGATGATCTCAGGGAGGTCTTTATCTGTGATCAGACAAAGGTCGTGCTGATAGCCGGCGGGGTAGGGTAGAGTTTGGCTTGGGTCATCGAAGGAATATTTGATGATACCAAGCTAATAAATCAGTAAGGGTCTTTCATAGTAAATAATACAGTAAATAATAGGGAAGACCTACCCTCCTGGTCTCTGTTGCCAACCAGACCTTTTTTCCAACTGGGGCGTTCCTGCTGGAACCCTGTGCCATTCCGACCGCGGGAGTCTCTGCTTAGCCTGGTGGTCGGTGAAAGTGACGAAGAGCGCTCTTCGCTCTGAGTACCCAGTCTGAAAATAACAGGGTCAGGCTGAAGGGTGACGGGTGCCTAACAAATCCATGAGTGACAGTCGTGATGGCCTCTTGACCATCGGTTGTTCTGATTTTCAGGCCCAAGAAGCCTTGGTCATAAAGACCCTCTGGTCTCTCGCATACCCCCATACCCAATATAACGGTGTCAGCACTAGCGGTGAGCATATTCTCGTCATAATTGACATTCAAGCCACCTAGCTCATGGATCCAGTCCCTCCTATATATATCTTGGATCTCCTGAAGTGATTTAAAGAGAATGACGAGGAATCCACTGACTAGAATACGGTCCCCCATTGCTGTGGGGAAAAGCTCTCGCAAGCAATCAAGCTGCTGCATTGATAGGAGCTTCCTTGGGTTAATGCTTTCTTGAAACATGTATTCCTCTTTGCCAGGTGAGCGGGGAGTCATAATCCCTGTAAACGCGTGGAGGTTCATCCAATCTTCGGGATATGGGTGCAATGGTCGACCCCCCGCTTGGACGTCATCGCAAATGCCCTTCACTAGCCAGACTTCAGGGCCGTACTTGGTATGAGACACAAAAACTGAATGTTGATCTCGTAACGCGGGATGGAAGGTCCGCACCAGCCGTTCATTCTCTGGGGTGATCTCCAGGGTGTGGATGGCTCGTAGCTGCGCTGACTCGGGGGATCCCCACTCTTGAGAATCCGTTCCTGTTACAAGTTAGCAACTCATATCTCACAGCAGCATGATGGTAAAATGAGATTTATCTTACGATTTATATCTCGAGTAAATGATGCCACGTCCCAAGGGATAGAGAGATCGAGATCGGTTTCCGGGATGGGCAGCTTATTGTATTCAATCGGAGACTGTAATCTCGGCCACTTTGCTGATAATTCGTGATACAGAAGAGGCCGCTTAGCTGACATTGATAAGCAAGCCTAAGAAAAAAGCTTGAAATTGAATTAGATGAGAGCATGCAAGACTCAGAAGTAAATGATGATCAAGTGGGGAACTAAATGTGGGGAACTACGACTGAAGGCCCGATTCCTTATCAAGTCAGCAGCAGAATCTGCCTGGTAGGTCTCGATGTTTCGAGAGAATAGAGTTGAGAAGTAATACAGCAAATGCCTAGATCTTGCCTTAGTACGCTTATTGCATGAGCTGAAACATCTAAATTATGATTATCTTTAATAAACTCTTGATTTACAGATATATAAATACTAAAGATGCTTTATCACCACCTCACTCGGTTCTACTCACAGAGAGCTCAAAATCAAATTATTCGAAAATTCTTGATGCTCTGGTTTTATTTTCAGGTAATTCCGCATAAAATTTGATATCAATTTGAAATGCTGGTAAGTATTAATTCGTGGTGCGCCATTCCGTTCTTCTATAGCGGCGAATGCGACCTTCAAATCTAAGATTGTGACGACGCAATAATTATTCTCACTTTTCTTCCAGGATTTGTAAAACTTCATGGCGCCCTTCGTCACGCTAATATTTAAGTTTGATCCACTTCTGACGTCGGATGAATTCAGGGCTCAGTGGGTCCATCCAGCCGATGTCTTTAGCGTCCTTGATGTTGTCGCCCGCGCACTAGCACAACTCGCTGGTCAAGGGTTGGCACCTGTAATCTTCTCATTCGGTAACCTCCATATTTCGAGCTTAGATAACTTGTATTCTAATTCTACTTCAATCAGGATGGGTAGTTTATTCTGTCTCCGCCCTCGTTTCCGCTATTGGCGAAAACAAATTGATGCTATCGGATCCAGATTGCAAGTGCAAAGTCATCAACTGCAAGAATGGGTATATTAGAGAAAACTCGAGCTGGATTCTAGGCAGAATCATGCGCGACTTCGATAAATAGAGCGATCCTGCCACAAAGGAGCAGATTAAAACACTACTAGATGACAAGAAAATAGAAGACAAGTTAGCAGAAAGGCCAACACGCGCTGGTCTTGTCGTAACGGTCTATAAGACGAGTGAAAAAGGTGACGTTCGTGTAGCTAAACGCGATTTTATCTACTGGAGTGGCATCTTCACTCTGATCGTGCAGCTAGGAGTTGCAGTTATACCTTGCGGGCTCTTTGGAGATTGGGGTGTCTTGATGATAACGGCCATCGGTAATGCGCTTGCTTTTGCAACAGGGCTTCTTCCACAGTGGAAGAAAGAAAAGTGGGCTTGCCGCGATAAGTCTCCCGGCAACTTTGTTCTTACTAGAGGAAACGGAGCTCAACATTCCATCCTTATTCTAGGTAATAGGCATGGCTTGACTCTTGAGGATTTAGCGCTATGGCAAAGCAGCTTTGACGCTTCTACCAATCTTCTTACACGAGTTGCTCTCCTTGCACTCTCGACTCTCTGGATGCTTCTCATCACTGCAGCAGGTCTGCAGTCAGATACCTGGTTTCTTCTCGCTGTTAGCAGCATCGGTATTGTTCAAGATGTATTTGTCGCTGGCTGGGATCGGAAACCTGAAAACTTTGGCATTACTCTAGAATACGTCAATGTTTTTGGTCAGACGAAGGTGATAGAAACACTATATGAAGTCGAAAGAGACTACCGAGGTGTAGGTGTGAGCATGCGTAACGATTTTTTCCCTGGAAAGCTTTATTCAGAGGAGGTCGAGAAGTGGGATAAGATCGAAGCTGATTGGAAACTGAAGCCTTAGTGGTGTTGGAGCTTTAGCAAGATGGTTTGAGCTACGTCCACCCTAATCAAGGCTACGGTATCAGTTCAGATAGAATTTTGATTACACGGCATTCACATAACTTTCTACGGCTGCCTCCCATGTATTGCTCAGACCGTTCGGCAGTAGCATGGTCTGGATTAGCCTTGGCATTTGGTTGCTCGTCTGGACACGTCCTGATCTCTAGGTTCGCAGCCGAGGATTATAGCTGAACACTTACGGTCAAAAGGCAGAAGGATGGGTATCTGTAGCTCTCTTATCCAGGCGTAGTCTTACGACGCATCATCTGTCTCATGGATGTCTATATGTGTCTATGGTAGTCACTCTATCGCTGATCCAGGCCTAGGAAGGAAACAATGTGTAATATGTACAGACAGTGCCGTAGGATGTTGTTCTTAGCGACGGTTGTAAGTTGCATACACCAAGTTTCATCATTGTTATTTTCCCGCGTATTGGCCCGAACAATATTGTTGCTTTTTGTACATCTCCGCTGCCAAGAATTTTACCCAAATTAATATCTTCACAGTTCAATCATTGTGATGGCGTGAAAAGATTGCACCACAGAAAAGGCGAAACCGTGAGTGTCTTTCACTACTCATTTTTGACGTTTGGATGATCTTGGGATTTCCCAGCAGAGGTCCTGTAATCCGCCATTCTAACAGATTATAATCTTTGTTCGAAATGAACTGTCGGATAGGAAATCAAATAAAAATTGCTTCTGCTGCTCTCAGACAACAACTAATATTGAATCGCGAGTAATGCTGCTCGAACGTGAAGGTACTGGAAATTTCATATTTCATGTCCCTGGGATGAGGGATAGTATTCGTCGCAGTTAAACCAAAGATAGGCGTATTAGTTCGGGAGAGTATGAAAGAGAATGAAATGGCGAAACTAATTATAACCGCATCTTAAAGTCCGTTGTCCTAGGCCTTTCTTTTAATATACTACACAGTTTACCTAGAATTTCAAGATGCGATAATGCTTCTATAATCCTTTATCACATCTATTGTACGCTTTCTCGAGAGATGCCTTTTTAAGAGCAGCTTTTTAATCAAGTGGTGTCGCCCTTTCCTGTTTAATTACTACTGGCAAGGTCTCGTTAGAAGGCTCCAATATTTGATCGTTTCAAGTATCTAGTCATACCCGAAGCCTTTAACCTAGAAATTAAAATAGCAAAAAAAAAAACAAAAACATACAACAGTCAGGATTCGTATGTGGTCACCCACCATACTACTAACTGACCGGCGTGTGGCTTAAACGCGGAAAATAGTCGGGTGGGTGTCGCCAGGGTGAGCAATGGGTGAGCGCTGCTTTATCGTCGCGCGACCGGGGGTGAGCAAGGTGAGTGCACAATAAACAGGGTGAGAATCGGGTGAGCCAGGGTGAGGTTGGGGTGAGACTAAGCTAATATATGACTACTTTACTAATCCTTGAATATTTAAAGGCTATTGGATAAAGTAATTTCTCTTGAAACAGTGCTGCCTTCGCATCTGCACATAGCCACATAATAAAGCTAGCTAATGCATGATTACTGCACATTTTGTAAAAAAGGCAACTAGCCATGAATATGACGCAAAGGATGTAAGGACACTCATTCACTGTACTTACTTTAGTTCTTCGTGTTCATCGCAACCGTAATAAGTAACATGGTCACTACTTTGTTAATCTACCAGTTAGAATACCCTTGTCCTTTAGGGGAACATCTATAGCAAGTAAGAGACTTCATTAGGTGACTTGATCTACTTGGCGCTCTCGACCAAGGAACTTCGATCGATTACTTAATAGGACTTCATAGTTGCGAGTCTAGCTCACTGGTGAGATACGCTGTACTTAAACTTTAGGAAACTGGGCTTGTATTCTATGAAACTTTCGTGCAAAATTGACCCCGGAGAAAGGATAAAAGAGGGCAAATGAATTGTTCATTTGTGATCACAACTTCGAAGCCAACGTATTTTAGGTACTTTTCTCAATCCACTCCATTATTTGACTTCCTGGCATAGTAGAAAGGGAATTGTCATCTGTGTTTTGCTCTAGTAGACAGGCTTCCCTTCTATCGATATGACTAGAAGCACTACTAAAGTCATCTCGTGCTTCTATATAAGATTCATCACTATCGTCGCAACCCATTATCCAGACGAAGCGCCTGCATTGCCACTGCGATTCTAGCTAGGCAGCATCAGGTTAATAGAATATCATCATCATCATCATCATCATATGCGTTTTATTTTATTCCCTTTTCCTTTTTCGATCCCTAGAGAGCAACTTACTCTTGGATCGAGTGAGGACTCTAAGTTTTTTTCCGCTTTTATTATTTCCCCGGGTTTAGCCGGGTTGATTGGCCGGAGAGGCTTTATATTCTTTCCGGGGCGGCCCGGGCCGTACCCACCTGCATACCTAGATTCAGACAGAATTCTACCTAGGTATGATATTTCTAACCACTTGTTTTCCCTCAGTAAACTAGTGCATCCGAATCATTGTCTCCCCCATTTTAGAAGAACCCTACTCATTACCGACCGACAGTCAGGTTTGGTTGGGTCAGGATGAGCCAGACTTGCATATTCTCATCAGTAGCGAAGATCTAATAATACAACTCGTTAAAACATATAACTCCATCTCTCAATGGCATCTACAGCTCTCGAACCCGGTCCCAGGACCCAGCCCTGGTACTCCTGGCTACAGCTTAGAACAATATTCTCTGAGGGATTCATATTGATTTGGCCGTCCTCGTTTCCGATCTTAATTCTCTTCTCTGATGGGGAACCCTCGTGGCTTGTAGGTCGCTTCTTGTTGTTAGCTTCGCCGCCCGAGGGCTGTTGCTCTCCCTCTTTAGGGTTTCCCTCATTGGATGGCCCGAGATCGGCTTCCTGAATGTTGATCCTATTTATAGAAATGGTGTTCACGGTATGCTCTTCGAAGTAAAGAGTTTGGAGTTCAACCAGGTGTTGACGGATATCCTTGTTTATGACAGATACCCGTGCGCTTCCCAGGGCCATCATGCAGCGTCTTAGCATTGCTATTGGAGCGCCATGCCATATCCTTGAGTAGATTGCATTTTTGTAGTTGAAGTGTGGGCCGAGGTATTGCTTCAAGAAGATGGGCTTGAACTGCCCACCCTGGTCAGAGTAGACGATGTTGGTAGGTACTTTGCGGGGTGAGCCAATCTCGGTGGTGGTGCGTCTTTCTTGGTCCTTGTGTTCATGAGCAACCAAAAACTCCAGATCTGTCGGTACGATGACTAGGCCTTGGTCTCCATCACAGTCAAACTGGTCGTGGCAGAGGGGGCACAGAGCGATTCCATTGAAGATCGATGTGAGTTCAAACGTGATGAGCCCGACCTCGGTCCAGAGACCAGTCTGTCCAAACAAGTTAGTCTAAATCTATTGAAATCAGCCGCGGAAATACGGACCTGTCGATCCTGCTTTCCAATGACATGGGCGATCTCGGGGTTCAACGACCTGCAGACCCAGCAACGAGATTCTGATTTGTTTCTGACCTCGTTTTGAACAGCACTGGAGAAGACACCTGAATTGTTGCTTTCTGAACGGGTGGCAGACATGACAGACTTCTTCGGGGTTCTTGACTTGGGACGAGGCGGGGGCATACACTGCGCCATGATATCAGCTTGAAGACTTGGCAGATGTAGAGGGTGCGAAAAGAGACTTACCGGAACAGTGAAAAGAGCAGACTGGGCAGTTATCTATGTCAGTGAGCTCCTTCCTACGGATTTGTTACTTGTAAGTTGCTCTTTCCTTAGAAGCAATAATGACGGCTTGATATACCGAGACCGGACTAAGCCTAATTAGGAAAAGGCTCACCGGTCCAGGTCAGTTTTCTGCCGAGTCCAGGGCAGATGTAGCTGAAGGAGCAGGTCCAAAGAGCGACGCTAGAGCAGCAGTGGGTTTAGAGGATTCAGAGTAATTTATGTAAGCGTATTGCAGGGATCTCGGTACAGATCAACTGGTACGGATGAATGTCATTGAAATACTTGAAGAATACACTGTGGGGTCCTTTCTCATAACAATCTCCTCTCTCCGCCTTCCTCTCCGCTCTTCTTATTCTGCGGGTAACAACCCGCTGACAGCAGTAAGCCTACTCCACTACCGGACAATGAGAGCGATACCTCTTCAGCATCTGTCGGTAAACTGGACGCGTCCTACTAATGCATATGCATCTACTGATTCGTAAATGTAATGGTGCAAAGTTGTAAGAGGTGTGTTAACTAATCCCTGTCACTTCTCCAACTGAAATACTCCGCTGCCCCACTTGAGGCTGCATCTACCCAATCAGAGCAGCTCTGACATCCGTCCAATCAGAACAGATGTCTCGACTGCCGATTGCATCGACAGCATCAGATAGTGAGGAAGAGGAAGAGGATGAGGATGAGGAGGAGGACGAGGAGGATATTCAAGTTCAGCTAGCAGCTTGGCGCCAATTCCAATTTGACACCATAACAATGGTTGATGATCAGGGAGAAAGGTTTGTGAAGAAGTGGCTTCAGCATATCAAAGGCCAAAGGGCTCAGACCCAGAAGCTAATTGATGAAGCTAAGACCGTTCGTAATATGCGGACGATGCCCAAGACTTGGCAAAAACATGAGCATCCACTAGGGGTATTCTTACAGTAGTTGGACTTAGAAAAATTGAGCGTTATTTGGTTGGACAGAGAAAATGAGCTTCATCTGAATTAACGTAATTCCTGGTCGGTCGGGCAACCCGGCCGGATAATGTAGGAGCTTCTAATTGAGAGTCACGCAACGTAAATGCCCTTCATTTGAAAAGCTTTGTTGGATTTCAGGAAGGCTCAGAGCATCATAGCGCGCACAAATCTCTCGAAGCTGAGGGCTTAAAATATATTTGCCTAACAGCTATAGATTAGCAAAACTATAAATCAAGCTAGTACTAGAAAAGTGATTCAAAAGTGCTTTTGAACTTAATTGTAAATGGGTTAGGATCTCTGCTAGACTGAATGAGATGGTGAACGCCTTGCCAAATCTCTACTGGCGGCTTCCCAGGTGGTGGCGGCGGATGTAAATGCTCTCCAACTGAGAGAATGACACAATAGGGAAAAGACATCAAGTCCTGAGGTATGATATAATGGAATTATAACTCACAGGGCCGGTTTTCAAGACGTTGTGGACCTTTTGAGTGTGGAAACGCTTTACATTATTAGTCAAGTGCTTAGTGAGCAGATCGAAAGCGCTTTATAAGTATTCAACGTACCGCACTATTGAAGTCTAGATGAAGTTCGCTGAATCATCCCACACTCTTCATTTCTCTCAGCCATAGGTAGTTTTCCTGATCAAAAAGGGCATGTAAGAGATCAATACCAATTGTTCCATCACTCCGAACTGGCCAATATTTTGGTGACCAGTAGGGTCAACTACCCTATGAACACACTGCACACATAGCGAGGCTCACCTCATGGGTCGTTAGAAAGGATCTATTAGTTGAATGCTCTTTAAGCGCTTAGAAAGGGCTTTCAGATTAATTTACATCCCGGCCCCTCTACCAGAACAACCTGACAATCTGGTAGCGCTTTTCGGCACTCACCACGTTTGATTTGCCTTCTCCAAGTCTGGAACAGCCTAAATCCCATCAATCAATAATCAAAGTGAGCACTGAGCACTGCAAAGTGCTCTCTAAGTACCTCGTAAGCGCTTACAATAGTGTGTTCTGTCATGGAGGGAGTATTTTTATCGGGGTTGCCTCACAATGCCTGCAGCCTCACGTGATGTCTACACCATCATTATTGAGGACCTCTACCCTCTACAACTGCCTCGTGAGAGTCAGTTGCTTGCCTCTACGGGTAGCTCGTTGTAACGACCTACACTTGCGCTTGCAAACCATTCACTTGAGCCAAAAGACCATTATAATCTTCCTGTTCGGAAGATTATGCGCAAGCTCCATATATACCATACTCTGATGAACACTGAATTGAGCATTGTTGGCCGCACCTTGTACGCCGTTACACTCGTCATCTCTTACGCAGTCAAGTCTCGATTTTGTCCCTCCCACCTTCCCTCCTGCATCGGAGCGCGGACGGGCCCCATCTGACGCTACAGTCTATAATCGCAGCGACAGGTGACTCGTTATGGCCAAACTACATTCTTCCTTCTCCACTTGACTGCGTGAGGTCACCAATAGAGTCATTCTAGCAAACCCCCATCAAACCTTACCGTGAATTTCAACTGACCACCACACCACCAATCTAACTCCAAATTACCTGAATTTTGATATCGAGATGAAAACAGTGATAACTTAGAGCTCCTTCAATTTTCAGTCTTGTACGAGCCAGAAAAGTTGCTGGAATGCCCTCACGAAGAACTGCCGCCCTTATGGTATCTGCTTACTATCCTCAATGCGTTTTTAGGTGTTAGTTTAAAGACCTCAGCTCAAGTGATTCGAGGTCATCCTGATCGGGAGCGTCAGAGAGAATAGAAAAAAAAAAACAAAAAACATACAACAGCCAGGATTCGCATGTGGTCACCCACCATACTACTAACTGGCCGGCGTGTGGCTTAAGTACGGCTGAGCGGACGGGAAGCCCTGTTTTCCATACCCTGTGGTCGTATGTGGTAGAATGACCACAAAAGTGAGCTATAAAGCTACTATAGTCAGTATAGTCAGGTGTGTATCGCCGTGTGATTTAAAACAGCCCATCTTCTACTCAGAACCCTGTAGGCTTTATCAATAATCTGGAAAATCGATGGTTTGCCAAGACTGGCGGTGAAATCAATCTGAAGACAAATTCTCTAGGTGATATATTGATCCAAGTCGACACGATGTATCATTTTTCATGGGTCGACATTTAGTGGTAATTTTCAGATCGAAATTATCAAGTAATAAACGCAACCATAAATCATCATTTATGTACATAAATTCAGTAAATGGGATCCTGCTATGTGATTGGCCGGATGGTGTAGTTGGTTATCACGTGTCGTTAACACCGACAAGGTCCTGGGATCGAGCCCCAGTCTGGTCAGTTTTTTTTCGCGTTTTTCGCTTCCCGCCTGTGGCAGAATAATCTAGCATTGGATTACAAAGTAAATAGTTATAAATAACTAACTAACTAGTGTAGTGGGGAGCCCTAAACAGTATGAAGGAAAAAGCGGTCTGAGACGGCAGAACCATCTGATACCATTCATCTAGAAGTTGTGATATTTACAGAATGTCCACCTTTACACACCTCTTCACTTTTTGACTCCCTACGCTTACTGAGCCTTCCCTTGTGATTGTGGTTGGTTTTTCCTAGCTGAATCGACCTGCACGTTCCGACCGTGCTGCCTAGAGCGTTCCCCATTTCACTAGTTAGGTTTTGATTTCTAAGGATTTTAAGGCATCATCAGGCAAATTTCAGGCAGGAATTGTCAGATCAATCTCCAAGATTTATTGCTGCCTTGGAAGCTTTCTCATAAGATAAAAGCCGTTATCTGTCAGTCAAGGGATAGTATCGAACCTGGTGACTATATCCTTCTGATTTTGATTGCCTCCGGATCCAGTCACACTCTTCATCGCTGCGCTTCCTCTATAGCTGTTTTTTTCCTCAAGGAAACCATTTTGATACCATCCATTTCTGCTTTCATCATGGTCCAAACTCTTCACTGACCCAGGCTATCTGCTAATTTATGATTTCCGGACATTTAGTGATTGACCTTATCATCCAAATTTTTGATAGAAATTTCCCATGCTTCGGGCGTTTTGTGACTATTAATGGGAGGTTGCTGACAATGTGGATCGGAAAATTGAAATATCAATCAATCAATCAACCAATACTCTATTAATGCAGCTTAACTAGTAGCGAATGGCTATGCAGGCGTTTCCTCCGGCGGAAACAAGAGTATTTAGAACGCCATAATGTAGACAATAGTTAGAAAGGAAATATGGCGTCATGCCATTATAAAACAAAATCACACTTTAAACCAGAACGCCCTCCATGCATAATAGTCCGTAGATCTCCCTTAGTAGCCCACTTTCTTCGTTTCCCATCTCCCCCTTCGTAGAATCCTCCTCCCCTCGTTTCAGTTCTTTTGTCGTCCGTTGAAGTTGTCGATGTATTCGTCCTTAGCCTCTCGGTAGGCCTCGGTGTTGTCGTTCAGGTAGCTCATGCCGGTGGAAGATGGCGTCAAAACTTTACTGTATGCACAAGTAAATATATAAAACTCAATTTATGGAGACCTGGTTTGAAAAAAACTCCAGGGTTGCTTACCCAGCCAATTAAATAAATCAAAAAATAAAAAAATAAAAATTCATATAACAGCCAGGATTCGCATTTGTTCACCCACCGTAGTACTAACTGGCCAGTGTGTGGCTTCAACACGGTCAGTAGTCGGGTGTCGCTCAGGCGAGTGCACAATGAAAAGGGTAACATCGTGAGACTAAGCTAATATATGACAATACATGGCTGCGGCACTCATACTTGAATATTCAAAGACTATTAGTTCAAATTATCCCTCCTGAAACGGTGCTACCTTATCATCTGCATATAGCAGAGCTCAGGAGAGAGCTCTATTCAATCATTTCCGTTTCGATACTCAAAGATCAAGAACAAGTCCCAGGTACGTGACCTCATAAGCTTTCGTTTAAATAATGCTCTCTAGCCACAGAATAGTGAAGCTCTCGGAATCTCACTACTATACCGAGCAACTATGCGCAGTGTGCTTAGACTTCTCGTCCATATGCTACGAACTGCAAACACGATGTCTCCGAGCCAAACCCGACACACATCACTGATATGTAAATCAAGTTACTGACTGTACCACTACCACCACAGTGACAGTTAAAACAGCCTTGCTTTCCATCAGTAAATGCTCTGATACCGAGGGCGGAGAACATCACAGGGATTCTATTCACCAAGCCACTTGACAAAGACGTAACTGAAATCTGGTGTTTACATGAGGTCAGGATAAGGCAGTGGGTACGGACTAGCGGTCGCTAGTCCTATTCGAGAATCCGACGGAACTTGTATTACACCGTAGATGTCTTCTGTAGCTATCAGCCGTTTATCGGAGTGGATATCTCCACAGCAACTCACAGGCCAAGAGGAAGAGAATCTGAATTCCGGGCTTCGGGATCTTTCACCAATTCGGGCGCAGTTCTCGGCTCAAGTAGAAAAGTCTGCCCTAGAGATAAAACATCCATGTATAATTTCTATTCTAAATATCTCAAATGATAGCTCTTTCAAAGTCAAGTTTAGATCTTGAATACTGATTTTAGAATTTTCAGGAACTTGGAAACAAGGATGGACAATATTTCGAACCCGCGGATGTGCTTGGTGCCTCAAACCTGATCGCCACTGATTCCACTGATAGTGACTTGAGTGGTAGCTCTGCTCAGGGAAATCGGGAACTACAGAGAACCGGTAAAGGGGACATCTGAAACCAAAAAATGGTCTCGGTACCGGGTCGGTGAATTGATAGATTTCCAGGATGGTGGTGAAATCAAGATGAAATATGGTCAATGTTGAGAAAACCCCTTATTATAGGTGTGGGTGGATACCTTGGTGGACTAAAGTGGTTCGAATCTTGTTCCACAGCTCGTCAAAGTCGAGGGGAAAGAGATATTCAGGATTTCGGTCTTCGAACACCAGGCTTGACCTAAAGAGTTCAGCACTGGTAAGGGAAAGAGGTAGTTCTTGGAGAATTAGAAAAATGCTTCGTTCCTCATAGCAGTTGGGAATTCCCGCAGCATTTAGCCCCCAGAATTCTAAACGAACGACAATTCCGAGTTTTCGGCGAAAGAACTTCCCCAGTATCACGAGACATGCTGCGGGGGCCGCCCCAATAAGGATCTTGTGGGCATATTCTTCGAGGCTTTTATAGCTCTGGCTAAAACCGGCTCGATAACGATACTCGACAGTGGCGATTTTCCTGGAGATGTAGAGGGAGCGCGATTGGAGATCGTCAGAACATTAGGTTCTATCTTTTTGCCCTTATATAGAAGATTCACAAAACCGACTTGTGGGTTTGCGTATATCATGAGATCGCGGCACTCAGCGGCATTATAAAGGCCCATCTCGCAAATCCATATCCGATCACAAATCACCAGCCAGGGAAGAATCACTTCATGTCTTCATTTTGGCATCTTGATTTCAAGAATGCTTTGTTCAGGCAAAAGGGGTTTCCGGATTTTTGGATACCAGGAACTAGCAGGTTCCAAAGAGAATTGCCTAATTTCAATGTAACGTCTGTCAACATAATGAACTCCTCAATCTCAAAGTTCTCGTTTTTTGGAGAAGCTCTAGCACTTTTTTGGCGAAAGAGACATTTTTTCAGCGAAATTATTGTTTCCGGACCCTTGGGAGCTCTCTTCGTCCTGGATTTCTGGGTTATTGATGAGGTCTTCGTGTTTCTTTGGGCGCTTGGAGGGACTGCCGGGTGGTACATTCTCCTTTAAATTTGAGCTTTCTGGGGTTCAGAACTTGGGTAATCAGAAGTTAAAGAACTCATGGTGGTAAAATCCGAAAGTTAGAGAATTTTAAGACCAGTAGTAAGTCTAAAACTGGAAAGTATAGGAGTTTCAGAAGTTGAAGAGGAAGTTGAAGACTCCTTTCGCTAGAGACCTCGTTAAGGCGTAGTCATGGGCGAACTCTAGACCGGCCGTCGTCGAGACACGGGCACCCTCTTCGGAGACACACAGGGATTTTAGAAAATATTAGTATTTGACTAACGGCAATCGACAGAACTCGTTAAGGCTTAGCCATGGGCAGCCCGTCGAGTCATGATACTACTTAGTACTCACAAAAAAGAAAGAAGAAATAAATATCTAATTAGATGAATTGAATCATTGTGTTAACTTGTTCTATTCTAAAATTCACCCAAAACGCCTATAACAAACCATCTATGCAAACCAGGTGACCCAGGTAAGATGTTAGCCTGAGGCAGGTTTTAATGCTTATGTCATTCCATCACTAGTTTCGTTTCTGAGAGATTTAATAAAACTATGTAACGGCGTGGGATGGTGTCAGAAGAGACACAGTTCCAACCCCAGTACTAAGGGTGGCCGAATACCAAGTTTGTTGTTAACGAGCCAAATATTGTTTGTTAGAGAACCAATGTTGGTTAACTACTGGTCTTTGCCGAAGACAAATTAGCGGATCAACGATTGATCGCCCGGCAGAGCCCGGATCCTGTAGGTTAGATTTGCCACCTACCTGATGCATTTAATTCCCTCGTTTGAAGTGGGTGTACTTGAAAAGTTCCTCATAGTAAATAGAGTAAAGACATTAGGGGAGGACCATATCTTCCCATCCTCACCCCCACCCCCTATTCTTCTGAATTCATTCAGAATATGGAATACTTCTCACCCTAAACACGTCAAAAATACCAAAAAGTAAAGAATAAAAACACACAACAGCAAAGATTTGCATGTGTTCGCCCACTGTACTACTAAATTATCAGCGATAATCGGGTGGTTGTCGCCTAGATGAGTGCACAATAAACAGCTGGGAGATTTAGGTGAGATCGGGTGAGATTAGATGAATGGGGTGAGACTAGGGTGACATGGGGATAAAATTAAGCTTATCGCTGTTTTCATACAAAAAAGGAATATCTTATTTACCCGTTTTTCCTGAGTTAGATCTAACTTGGGCATAGTAGGTTAAAAGAAGGATTTTCTATGATTTTTTAGTTTGAGTGTAGATTTCCGTCGCAGATAATAAATAAAGCTAAAGATGTTACGAGGTACATTACCAAAGTTCAAAATTTCAAGAAATAATGATCTAAGGTGGATGAATGGGTGAGAGATAATAGTGGACCACGGACCCACCTTGTAATGAGGTCTGATAGAATCATCCTTACCTTCTATCGGTAAGATCGGCAGGGTTTAAGACTTCGGAAGACTTCGCCTTCTGGGTCCAGAGTGAGACAGTAAGCCGTTTTTTTACACAATAGCTCGGAATATCTTAAACGGTGTCTCGGACTAAATTATAAGTCAACGGGCGATAGCTGGACCTGAGCACTGTTGCCATGAAACCCAAGGTAATACGAATGAGACATAAGCAGGTCTCGGAAAATTGTTAATCTAGGACAAGTTATTGAAAACTAATCAGTTCCCTTTAGATTGGAAAAGAGTATTCAGCCACCTGGGCAGAGCAGTAGTTGATCGTTGCATGGTAACTAGTAAAACTATCTTCGAGCTAAATTGTACATAACGTGGAACACGTTGCCAAGATTTGGAGCGACATCCCTTGGAAAAGTTTATGTTTGATCCAAGGTTCTCTATCAATATCAATTAAATTCAACCTTGGAAAGTCTAGGCCCATTTATCAATCAGCACGTCGTATTGTCGACAGGGGATCTCTGGAGGAATTTGGCGAGCACTGTCCAGGTCACCATAAAGAAACGTATTCTGAAGAAACCCACCTATCTTACGAGGTCAGAATCGGCAAGATCGGCAACAACCTAACCATGTTGTAAGGATATGACGTGTGTCCGGATGAAGGGTTTGTTTATTCGGAGTTGTGCAGCTGTGCGGCTGAGTCGGCCCACTGAGTCCCACTCTTTTTTTACTTCAGGGCCCGATCCTGTTGGTGTTGATTTACCTATTTTTATCCATTTCGTATTAATTTTGTGCCATGATATCCATCCTTGATAAATATAGCCTCGATGATGGATCTCAAGGTTATGTGGAGATATTGAGGTAGCTTTCGTGTCTATCCTTGGAAGATAATAGCAATGTAGCTGCTGTTTACGAGATGACTGTTGATCGAGAAACCTAAGTAAAAGTGGATTAAACGATCGCCAAGCACTCAGGTACAGTACCAGGTGATGCGGTGGCACATAAATTTTCCAATCTTCCAATATTCTAAGCTTGGCCGCTGGAGGTATAAAATGCGGACAATCCTCGAAGGCAAAAATTATCGCAATTCTTAAATATACTTCAATCTACTTGAAAACAAATATTATACTCAAGGTCAATTCCTCCCAACTTTCATCTTATCATATTTTTCATGCATTTGTCGGCTGTCAAAATGCGTTCATCTTACTTGATCACGTTTATTCCATTCGTCTCCTTTGCTACCGCATCGTTATTCCCTCGCGAGACCTCTGTCGCCGAGTCAGTACAGCCATCTGTCTCCGTGTCTGTAGCTACTGCCACACCAGCCGTGACTACAGCACCAGCTCTTACGTGTTCGGCTGGATCAACCGTTCTCTACACGACCGAGTGCACAGTGGGAAAACCGATCTCTTATTGCCATAGCCCGGAACCCCCCATTCAATGCCAGAGTGGGTACTTCCCCTCAGTCTATCATCCAGGTCATTGCATAGAGCAGTCAACCTGTTTCCCAGTCGACGCCGATTGGATTACAACAGATTGCTCAAATGGCGCTGTACCGTACTCGACCTCGACCCTTTTCGAGGGAACTTTAGCCGGTGGAAAATCCACCACCATTTCAGGTGAGACATCACATTTATTTCTCTTCTGAGAACAAAGAGTTTTATTAACATAACCATTTCTATTGTAGTGGTCTCTTGCACTTGTTCTTCTGATCAATGGTATAGTATGACGGCTGTCAATAGTGACTCCAGTGTTGAAGTGTTCTGCATGCCCTATACTTCCTGCCCGTCTGGAATGACAACTTCTACACGTACAAATGAGTACTGTGCCACTGCTACTGGCACTGCTTGTGATGGGATTGCCCTTGAAACTCGTTATTGTCAGTGTGAGAACCCGAAGCAGACTGCTGTGTATCCGGCTTCTCTAGGTGCTGCTCCAACCGGTTGTGCCTAAGTCACAACGAAGGCCACTTTTACAACTTAACAAAAATTTTCTTCAGCTTTTATTGAGAATTTGGCTGAAAAGTTGGCGGGGGAACTGGGTTCGTGACTTATGTACGAAATAATATGGATAGAATTTGAAATATGACCACACCTGCAGATGACGGCTTTCTATGCGTACCTTTTGAGATTTTACTTATTTAGTGGGCACGGAATAAAGATCCACTCGAAGATCAGCTTCAAATATGGTGCTTTTAAGGCACTAATCGGGGTGTCGTTGTGTGCTACGGCAGTCTAATGACTCCTGCTGGGTGACCACAGGCTTTAACTTTGCGCTTCGTAGGATAGAAGGACCTGTATAACACTTTACCTATCAGTTATCTCCTTACGCTTAGCCCACACATGGTCAATAGGCTTCAAATCAGATGAGTAACCAATCCATCACGTTTATCCTATTTCCCACTAACCACTCTCGAATAATACGAGTATTACAAATAGGGCTATCATACATAAAGACCCAATCAGGAGCTTCTCTTCAGAAAAGTTAGCACGTAGGACTTCTAAATAAGACCTATAATTTACCCATTCTTCGCATCAATATCTCTTTTCAAAGCTGTAAGTCGATGCCCTTCATCCCCCCCCAATTACTATAGAACACTCATCACTTAACTTCCAATGCGATTCTTACGCCCAACAACTTCTCTCATGCATAAGAAATCTCGCGAGCCACGTTGCTATGTGGTAAGCCCGCCGCCGGGGAAGTTCAAGCGTGGCATTATGTTCTATTACTGTAGCTATACCTGTGTTCTTTTGTAACGCATAAGTGTACAGAGTTTTGTGCCCTTATTTAACATTTATGAAGTGTGTTCTTCTTTTTGCGTTCTTTGGTATCGTGGTACTCAGGTATAAATCCATGTGCGGCAAGTGCAGCACGTTGAACGGCAAGTTTCTGGAGTACTTCAAAATCAGACATCTTTGGCATGATAGGTTGGGATTCCAGAGAAAAAGGAGGGCCTATTATTTGTTCGATCAGCGAGTGTTTGTGACGTATTGCACTCTTGTTTCTTCATCGGGAAGGGACCAGTCCCATTTGGGGCATATCAACGACACCACAGAAAAGTGCAAACAAACTTCCCATGCATAGATACCTTCACCCTCGCGAAATATTTCTCATCTTATTACTCATTCTAAGGATGCCAACCAATAAAGAGCTCTCCGCATGCCGGCTCGGGCACAACTTCCGTACTGAGTGGGGAAAGGCGAATGCCCAGAAGACCAGCATCCAAGACTTCTTCGATGCAGTCGGAAAACTGTTGGAGGCGCAAAGAGTATCTCAGGTTCCCCCTCTTGCTATGTCTAAGCTATCAACCAACGAGATCATCAAAGCAATGGGATTGTCTGTCAACGTGACAAAATCACGGGAGTTTTTGGATATCCCAGGCGTGGAAATTCGACCCTCCCGCATTACGTCTTCAAAGAATCGAATGGGTTAAAGATAGAGGGTTAACTTATGTAGTTGAATGGCCCGCAGATATCCAATCGGCATTTGGATTGAGCTCAAAGAATGAAGCTTCGGTTCGATCTACGTTGAACCATCTCCTCGTGCTTGCAGAAAAGATAGTCTCAGCCAAGAAAATCAAGAACGCACAGCTTATCAATCTTCGGGTTGAGATTTTGTGGGACTATGGCCCGGTTACCTACGACAATCAACAATTTCGGCTGACGGGAAAGCCCGACTATACGATCTGGTATGGTGTTTCTGAGGGCGCCTTTACCGGTATCGTTCGTGTAGAAGCGAAGAACATCCTGGAAGCTGAGAGTGAAATCGGCCAGTGCCTGGGCTATGGGCATGGTGGCGAACAAACGCCGTGCCGCTAGAAAGAATGACTTATCTGTGTACGGGGAGGCTACAGGCTCTTCAGCCTTCCATTTCCTGAAGTTAAATGACGACATGGAGTGCTGTTTTTACCCCGTGAATGCTGAAGCTTCGTAATACAAGAAGATCTTGAGAATATTGGTCTACATGATGACCAAGGTGGCAACTCGTTCGCCAACTCACACCGCGGAGAACACCGGAGGACGAGCCACTGCGGTTGGAGCAGGAAAGAGACCAGCAGATCTCGATTCAGGAGATGCAAGAGCTCATGGCATCTTGGGGCATCCGTGTTCCTACGGGCTCAGACTGAGGTCAGGTTTTATATTTTCTTTTCGTTATCTAATGAATGAACCATGTTCTGTAGCTGTTCATATTTCATCAATGGGATATTTTCCACTGAAAACCATTAATAATCATTGAATAGAGAAATTAGGATGAGACAGTAGGTTTTCATACGCTACAAAGGAAGGATTTAGTATGATAAAAAAGCCCTTCTGTAGGTTTTACTGAGACATATATCCTTGTTGACCCAACCTTTATTGAAGCCGAATTCAATTTATACAAGTCAGAAAGGCGAGGTCTCATTATGACACTCATAGGCCCTTTTCACAAAAATCGCCAAACATAACCTACCTAGTTCGCCATTTACCTCGTAGTTTCACTAGTTTGGGTTAGGTGATTCAAATATAAGCGCTGAAATAACTCATAAACCCAATTTAAGGATTTGAATTGATGTCTGGAATCATTTAGCAGTTCTCTTGTCGCAGAATTTGCCATGCCCTTTCAGGCGAATGCTTTTTCAAAAGAAGCTCACTTACATCCGAAAGACCCAACCCAATGCAAAAGATTCTACTCATTTCTACAGTAGGTACCCAATATCAGATGTAAAAAATATTCCATAAAGCACCGGTGATCTATAATGGATCATTTTTCGCCTTCTTTGAGATATAATCCTTCACTCGGAGGTGGTACACCATACCAATCCAGTCCCAGTTTGTCTTCCGGATCCGGGTCTGGCATTTGGTAATAACCATCGTAGCGCCACCAAGTCCGATCTTCCCAAACATCCTCTACAGGCTTAACACCCTCCGCTGCCATTTGATCGCGAGTCGCCTCAACACCTCTCCACACTCTGAGCAGGTTTTCGCCTGCAACCTTAGCCAGCTGTTTTTCAGTTGCGCCGCGATCCAGAATTCTCTGCAGAAGCTTTGGATAGCATTTAACGTCTTCCAAGCCTGGAATGACAGATGCAATTCCATCAAAGTCAGAGCCCAGGCCAACATGATCCCAGCCAATACGGTCTGCGATATAGAATAGGTGATCTAGTACCATGTCCATTGTGGCATCTGCACGGCGAGTGGTGACATGCTCGGGTACAAAGGTCACCATGATAACTCCACCGTTATCACGTACCAGGTCAATAACATCATCTGGCACGTTACGTGGGCAGTCGAAGACTGCTTGAACATTAGAATGAGAAAACATGACAGGCGCACGAGTCAGCGCGAGGACTTGCTTTGCGCAGTCTTCAGATACATGCGAACAGTCAATGATCATTCCTAAATATCTTCTGTTAATTAGGTATCTGACTAAAAGATTAAAGATAAAGCTTGTACTCACCGAGTCTGTTCATTTCGACAACGGCAGATCGTCCTAGTTTTGAGAGTCCGCCATGAACTGGCCCGACTTTAGATGTCGAGCTATCCGCAAAGGCGTTGTTGCAGACATGAGTCAAAGTGCACTGTAAGAGATGTGATTAATGTGACCTCCCAGGTGACTTTTCTACATAAGTAGATAAGCTTGTGAAAGTCATAGCTTACATATCGAACACCTAATCTGTAGAAAGCTCGAATGATTCCGATGCTATTCCCAGCCATATGAAGCCTGTTTACTAGTTATTAGCTATGGTTCGGATGATTATGATGAGTCAAGACGATTACCCTTCAATTCCAATAGAGCATGCGATTTTTCCGGACTTATACACCTCTTTGACTGTATCTGGACCATTGACAAGCTGGAAGACATCCGGATGAGACTCAACAAGACGAAGAGTTAGGTCAATTTGCTCAATCGCATCTCGAGCCATATCTGAATATTCGGGCGTTGAAAAGTTCTCGGCAGATCTCAGACAAGGAACACAGACAGACCAGAACTGGCCACCAACAGCACCTAGCCTTCGATTTAGAACAATGTCAACATCCCAGGTTATATTAAACGTACCTTCACGTAGTCTAGGGATATCAGTCATTCCCCTCTCAAACCCTTTCTCCAGATCAAATTTTGGATTATCGTGAATTTTGCCATGGAAGCAAGCTCTGGGCTGTTGGGGTAAATCATTGTGTCCGTCAATGAGTGGTGTTTCCAAAAGTACTCTCTTCACCCTCTCGTCAATGTTAAGCTTCTGGTAGGGATGAACAGATGCCATTTTCTGTTCTATCTATGTGTAGAAATTTGAAAGACGAACTAAGAACATCGAGGTAGCTTGATGAGGAAAAGGGTCAAGTTCGCATGATATAACTTATCTGAAATGGTGGCGAGGCTATAGATAACACGGGCCGCGGGAAAGTTGAGATATCGGGTATTCCGCGGCATATCATATCAGCCAGCTAATCCTTCGGGATAACCCCGATAACTGCACGCTTCAAAAAATCAACTCGCAGCTTTTCTAATTTCAATTTTTGCGAAAAAAAAAGCTTGTATTCTATCTGTATGAATCTTAGAGACAGATGAGATGTATATTTCTGGTGTTTTTCTGGTGTTTTCAAGTATATATTTGACTGATTTTAGCCTTGGATAGGAATAGATAGCTTATCATCCCCTGATAAGCCTATACGTACATCGAGTTAGTAATCTCTAGTTTGAGAAAAAGAACAATTCCCTCCGTACTCCGTACTCGATTGCAAGATACTCCGCGGCGCTATGTCAAATCTCCGCTCAGATCTCCAGAATTCTGAATCTAGGCCGCAAAGTGAGGGAAGAGAGCGCCCTTACAGGTCCCACTCCAGGCCAGCATGCTTATCCTGCCGAAGTCGAAAATCACGATGCACGCAAGAGGCGAACTTCACCATTTGCCTAGCATGTCGTGCTCACGGTACAGAGTGCTTGTACCCAGAGAAACGGCGCAAGAACTACAAAAACCATGTTCCCTATAGCCGCAATCAATCTCGGTTGCCTACGAAGGATTTGGTGATTCCAGCAACTCCCCAACCTGATCTTAATACTGCACAGTCTCAACATCCCCGTACAACGCCGACATTTCAATTAGCTCCATCTCCCCAAATTAATCAATCAGAATGGCCAAATACATGCGCGACTCAAGATACACCCTTGGCTCTTGACGCTGAGAATGATAATCCACATATCATCGGTCCAGCTATTGTACGCGATAGCCACGTGCTAGTTGATTATCTCTCTTCTGCTCCTGGGAATCAAGGAATGCGTTCCATCCGATGTGCTCAGCCTAGTGGCTCGTCGCCTATAGTTTTCACAAAGGTTGAGAAAAGACCACTTGGAATGTTGCTCAACTCAAATCCGGCATTCCAAAAGCTCCAGATAATTGAGAAGCTCCTCGAGCCTTGGGGATCGCATCTGGTTGAACTGTGAGTGAACAGAGCAATTCCGATGCCTTTTTAACCTTGGACTAACCAGGAAAAAAGATACATGAAGAAGATAAACCCATGTTTTCCACTTTTCGATGCAAGCAGCTTTCAAGCGCAATATCATAATGCTAAAGACCGTATTTCTCCAGCTCTTCTGGCGTGTCTTTATGGACATATGCTCCCTTTCTGGAGATATGACCCGAAGCTATCCCAGGTGCGACGTCCAGACGACCGATTCATCTGGAATTTAGCATGCGAGGCTCTCTACTCGGAACTTCATCTATCGCCTGGAATATCTACGATAACTGCAATTCTCATCAATGTCAATGGGCGTCCAACAACTTCAATGATTGGAAATGGCGTTCAGTTTGGCGCAGCAGTCGCTCTCTGCAATTCCCTAGGACTGAACCGCAATCCGATTCCTTGGGATATTCCAGATTCAGAAAAACATTTCAGAATAAAGATCTGGTGGTCCGTGCTGATTCATGATCGCTGGTAAGATAAAGTCCACAAACACCTTACGACCTAGCTCTCTAATGACTCGAATCATATAGGTCAAGTCTGTCATATGGCACTCCACCGCATATAAGACGATTCCAATATGACGTTCCGCCCCCAAAGAGCGAATACTTTATTGGCCAATATGAAAGTGCAGGTGCTCTTGAAGTTTTTATTGCGCTTGCAGAGTTGACTAGCATTCTCGACTATTGCCTTGAAGAAGTCTACAATATTACTGTGCCGAGTTCTGAGTGGAACCTCCATTTGAAGCTCAATAAGTGGGTCGAAACTCTAAGAGGCGACGTCCGTAAGATCATTATTCGCGGTGTCAAGCTAGATATTCCCGGTGCATCAAATCTCCGCCTGGCCTACTTATCCATGAAGCTACTCATTCAGCGAATCAATCTCGATAGAGGGCGGCAAAGCTCTGACTCGAGCCCAGAACTATTAGCCAATCAGAGCATCAATGCTCGAAGGACTACAGAAGAAATTGTAATTCTAGTCCAGGAACTTCAAGAAGCGCAGCTCGGCGACTTTTGGCTTCCTGTGGCAGCTTTCACGTTTGTTTCCACCGTCACATTTCTTATCCGAGTTGCTCTTGAAATGGAGCAAAGCCCTGATGGACTCTCAAACAGTCCATCTCTGCTGATGGCAGATGAATTTCTTACATCCCTAAGAGTCCACAAAGAGAATATGGGGTGGGATCTAGCCGATATGTGTCTGGCTCAACATTCAGAAGTTGTTCAAACGCTATTGAGATCAACACCGACTGCTGAAAAGTTTCGTGATGCAACGAGTCTCCATCAACATCAGCCATACATTCCAGATATGGCTTTTATTGACGCCATGTTTCCGAGCATTTGGGATACTTTACAAAGCATGTATCAAGAATGAATTCGCTCTAAACACATGATAATAAATATAGTTGAAAGGTCCTAGTTAACCAACTAACTAACTATTCAATTCTCATTAAATATTACTCTGAAGTATCTGTATTAGATGGTATAAGGCGGTGTTACGCACTGTGGACCCGTAGACCTAAACTGTAAGTATAACGTACCTTACTGATGAGATAAACTCGCAACCTGAAGTCTGTAGAGTAGTCGATCAAAGGCCCTTGGGATCAAGAGCGCTGAATAAGTCGATGTGGGAGTAATCCCCTATTCATATGGTTTTTGTGATCTTCGAAGGTAGAGTATCAAACAATGGCAATCAAGTAGTAAAGGTGAGATGAATTGGTTTTGTCTGGCAGTCTGTATCTCCGAAGCAATAATGGCGAACAAACACGAAGAACTATCCAAGTACATGAAATGAGAGTCCTGTTAATACGGGTGTTGAAGTGTCCACGGGTTAGTGCG
Organism: Penicillium taxi; assembly: GCF_028828555.1. Lineage (NCBI taxonomy): Eukaryota > Fungi > Ascomycota > Eurotiomycetes > Eurotiales > Aspergillaceae > Penicillium > Penicillium taxi. The sequence goes on along the minus strand of NW_026643207.1, from coordinate 2,816,650 downwards.
GGTGCGGGTTGACAACAATGAAAGCGGCCGGTCAATCGAGAAGTCATACTGATCCGATGGAAAGCGAAAGAGCCTCACTTTCCCTACCTAGATTCTCTCCTGGAGTTGGTCTCCACTATCCGTCGCCATGTGATTTTATATGGTAAGTCCAAAGAAGAAGATGATGTAAAGATTTTAAAGCATATGCAAGATTCATGACTGCAAGTGATGGAAGCTGTGATGAAAGCAAATAAGAAAATAATGGTGTTAAAGGTACATTTTGACAATTTGAGCTCTTCGACTATACACAAAAGCAAATGAAGATTTCAGAGTCTAATGGTTGACTATTGTTTACGAAATCGAGGTTTTCCAATTTTAGTTCTGGAACCTTGATATCAAATGAAGTTCAATAGATATGTGAGAAATTTTTCTTATTAAAAGATACTGATAGTTTTAGAATCTCGAGCTGAGTTGTTTGAGGCTACAACGGCATAGTGCCAGGAGTTGATGCAAAAGCCTCCTCCAGAATTTGCAAGCCGCAGAGCAGCTGTTCCTTGGTAATAGTGATAGGAGGAGCAATACGGAATGCACCTCCAAAGCTGGGGTGACTGCTCAGGTTGGCCCATAGACCCAGCTCATAAGCACGGTCACCAATGGCTTTTCCAAGGGGCAGTGCTGGCGTCTTTGTCTCGCGATCCTCCACGATCTCCACTCCCGCCATAAGACCTCGTCCTCGTACATCTCCAATACATCCGTACTTTTCCTTTAGGCTTAGAAGTCCTTCATGTAGCACTTTTCCCATGGCCCGAGAGTGTTCGACCAGACCGTCACGAACGACTATCTCTAAGACTTTATCGCCGACAGCAGCAGGTAGAGGGTCATTCACGTGCGTTGTGAAGAAGCAGTAATCCCTCTCCGCACAGACATCACGGATTTCAGTGCTAGTGACAACTGCACTGAGAGGTAATCCATTTCCGAGCGTCTTGCTCAGGGTGAGAATATCGGGAGTAACGCCCTCGTGGGCGATTGCCATGATATCGCCGCAACGGCCAACACCAGTCTGTGCTTCGTCCACAATGAGAAGCATACCACGCTTCTCGCACTGCTTCTTTAGTGCAGCCAGATATCCCGGTGGAAGTACGTGCATACCAGCTGAAGACTGGATGCATTCGACGATACAAGCTGCTAGAGAGCCACAAGACTGCATGTCGATCAGACGCCAGCCGTATTCCATCTCAGCTTCCCAGTCATATGAGCCATCTGCTCGACGGAAAACGGAACGATACGCATTTGGCTGTGGCAGCATGAGCATTCCTGGCATCAGAGGACCCTGGCCTTTGCGACCGTAGTGATACTGCGTTCCTAGTGCCTGTGCAGTAACACCGTGCCAGCTAGCTCCGAGGCCGACAATCTCGAATTTTCCTGTGAATATTTTGGCCATTTTGATTGCTGCTTCATTGCTCTCGCCTCCTGTAGAGAGGAAGAAGGCTGTATCAAGACCTTGAGGTAGTAGGTTACACAGTCTTTCGGCCAAACTGATTACAGGTGGAGAAATCATGCCGGAGAAGAGATGGTCGAGTGATGCTGCGTGGTCTGCAATGACTTTCACAATCTCAGGGTGGCCGTGGCCTAGTAGACAGGACATTTGGCCAGAAGTGAAGTCGAGGACCTTTCGTCCTGACGCCGTATATACGTGGAGATCCTTAGTACCACAAATCACATCCTTGCTGTACTTAGTGCCGTAGTAACCCAAGAACTTTTCTGCTTTCGCCTGAAGTTCTTCGTTATTAACAGAATATAGAGGAGAGAATTCGCTTTTCTTCGAAGTAATAACAGCTGAGTCGTCGGCAATGATTCCAGGAGCCATGATGTTGGTTGGGATAAAGGTGATACAGAAGAAACTCAGCTCGTGTTACTGATAAGGAAGTTCATGGCTTATATATGATGGAATCATCTTGATAAGGTACCTAGGCATTGCGGCCCATCATTCCGAGGCCCGTTATTCTTTCCGCGGAGATATCGCCGCGGCGAAAGCGATACGAACTTAGATAGGCGTTTTCACTCCACGATGATTGGATGGCTTTCAAGCTAGATACAAGTGTTTAAAAAAAACCCCGAGGATAACCTTGATAAATCTAAATTATAGCCCCTGTTTTCCTCAGATTAAAGTAGATTTATCTAAAGTAATTTTAGCTTATCTTATCTACCAGTTGCATATCTAGTGCGCTTATAGGGTGTTTCGATCATTTAATACAATGGCAATTCATTTATAAGCTCACGTAGCCTTGATGGGTAGGACATTTTCTCTCACAGAAACTCAACTCCATATTGATCTATATTATACTCAACAATATGTCCAACACCAAGGACCTTGACAACGACTTCAAGCCTTCCGGACTTATAGATGAACACCCCGAAAAGATCATCGACCAGTCAAGCGGTGAATTGGAAGAATTCGACGATGCGATGTCAACCAAGCTTCGATGGAAGCTAGATTGCTACCTTCTTCCCCTCCTATGCGTCACTTACGCTCTGCAATCTATTGACAAGACAACTCTGGGCTATGCGGCAGTCTTTGGACTCCAGAAAGACCTAAACCTAAAGGGCACCGAATACTCTTGGCTTGGATCAATTTTTTACTTGGGCTATCTCGTTTGGGAGCTTCCAACGAGCGTTATGCTACAAAAGCTTCCTATTAACTATTTTATGTCCGCCACAGTAAGTATTTATTAGTTTTATGGCAGATCCCGATTAACATTTCTAGGTCATTATATGGGGTATCGTTCTGATGTGTCATGGAGCTGCCTTTAATTTCGCTGGAGAAGCGGCTGCACGCACGTTTCTAGGTGTCTTCGAATCTTCAATTAACCCTGGTACTATGCTCTTCTTTTCTATGTACTATAAGCGTGCGGAGCAGCCTCTGCGCATGGGTATATGGATTGGCTCTGCTGGTCTCGGCTACGTGATAGCAGGTATTGCTAGCTTTGGTATTGGCCATATTCAAAGTTCTATTGCTAGCTGGCGCCTCCTATATATCATATGGGGAGCAATCACTACAGCATGGGGACTTCTTTTACTTATATTGTTGCCAGGATCACCGCTTAACGCAAAGTTTCTGAGTGAAACTGAGCGTACTTTGGCTATTGCTAGAGTGAAAGATAATGGAACTGGTATTGAGAACAAAAAATTCAAGTGGCCACAGTTCTGGGAGGCAATGATGGACCTCAAAACATGGCTGCTTTTTCTTTTTGCTGTGACTAGCAACTCACCAAACGGTGGTTTGACAACAGTAAGTTTCTCCTGGCCTTTAGCATGTTTCATTTTATCCTTTTCTTGCTTGATTCATGAGATATCGAGCATCCCACGTTCTGAACACACTCGTGCGCCGTCAACTTTGGAACTCTACTTTTCATACTATCGCTGATACCCATCAATTTGCTGCTAAGAACTAACGTTTTCGTCAGTTCCAAGGATTGATCATCAAGGGTATGGGATTTTCAACTTTAAGCACTACGCTTATTCAGATGCCTTCTGGCGGCGTCCAGCTTGTCTTCTGCTGTGCTGCATGGTAAGAAATGCGTTGAATGAAGATTTTCTCGAAAGATAAATGAACATTGAACCCTGATTGCTAAAATGACTCGAACAACTAGTTATTTCGCCTCTCGTTATCCTAATACCCGAATCATGATTATGCTCCTTTGCATTATACCGTTCCTCGCTGGTACTATCGGTCTTTGGACAATCGATCAGTCAAAGCCGTATGGGCGGCTTGTATGCTTATGGATTTCTTTTGCATACACTGCCGCATGGTCTCTTTCGATGTCAGTCGCAACCGCGAATACAGCAGGTCATACAAAGAAAATAATCACAAATGCTATGCTCATTATCGGGTACTGCCTGGGCAATTTTGTTGGCCCATTCTTCTTCAAAACCAATCAGGCACCAAGGTATAATCTTGGCATTGGAATGATGTTCTTCTGTGTCGGCATTCAAGTCATTTGCCTCATTTCAATCTGGGTACTTCTCTGGCGGCGCAATTGCTCCCGCCGAGAGATGCATGCCAGTATGGAGAACAAAGATATTCGAGCCTTAGCGGCTGAAAAAGCCTTGCTCGATGAAACCGACCTCCAGAATCAATATTTCCAGGTAAACTTCTATATATCTTCTTTATTAAATTCTTGCTAACTATTTAAACTGCTAGTATGTATATTAGAAGGCGATCTGGCTGATGACCAAGTGCTACCAGGTCAAATTACTTGAGTACGATCACGAGTTATTAATTTTCAATCCCAATATTTCTAAATTCATATTTTTTGACATTACTGGCTGAAAGTATTGGGCCTCTCAGATACCCTGAAGATTCAAGGACTGCCTCAGAAAAACAGTATACTGATAAGAGCTCAAAAAGCCAAATTCAGCATTGAGGTCCTTCATATACCGCAGCGGCTGAGCGAGTAATACTCTGAGGTTATGATTATCGGTGTCAGCTTCGAAAATAGAGCCCGTAATATCGTCAGCGCTGTCCCAAGGGACCTTCAGCTTTCCGACGAGAACGATCCTCCCCTGAGTCAGCTCTATTATATCAGGTATCAGGTTGTAGTTGATCCCCGAGCATTTAAATCCCCCAAATTCAAGATCCACCATCATGCTCCGGAGAGCAAGCCCTAGTCTATCACCAATTGCTGACAGGAATCGGCCTTGAACATAATTCTTGTCTCCGACAAGGGCGATATCCGTTTTCATTATCTTAGGTGGTGACACCGAAGGATTCCGAGAGACCATGCAAAAAGCGAATTCCACCACATGAGCAAAACGCGGCCATTTACTCAAGGCCCCTACATATTTCAGATCATGGATTGCAGAAAATTTGGTCATATGAGGGCCTTCATTGAGATTGGGTAGAGGACTCGCGACAATATTGCGGGCTTGGATTTCCGTCACCATCGTGGGCACGTTTCAATCTAATCATACACAGATCATTAGCATTTATCTTTAGGCTATTATTCCAATGAAAGCACGCTATTCCTGGAGAGGTTCACTTACCGTGCAGCTCTAGAGCAGAAGTTTGGAAAGTTGTTTTTTTTCCCGGATGTGATGAAAGTGGTAAAGTAAACAATTTCTAACGGAATCTTGAACTTATTTATCCGTTTCTCGTAACTAAATTCCGTGTTTAATTAGATGAAATGTATTCCATAGCATTTTGATGATCATTCTTAAGTTAACGGATCTGAAAAAAAAAAAAAAGGAAGCCATTCTTGCTGCCCTTCGGGCATTCGGACGCGGCCCAGAAGAAGTAGACCTTACTATGGCTCAAGAGCATGCCCGGTCTATCATGGCCTCTTGTCCCGTCAGTTATGTCCGTACGGCTCGTTTACATGGTTCGATTTTTGATGACGATACACGCGACGGAACTATATCGTGTGCCGATACCCAATTTTGGGTAAATCATGAAGAACCTTTGAAGACATTAGCAAGTATTCGTGCAAAGGGTATTGTGTGGCCATTTGGCGATCTTCCTGACGGCTTCGAGTTTCTAATCATGGTTAAGGCTAAGGTGAATGAGAATCGTCGGGCAGCTATGATCTCTTCGGAGTTCTAGGAGATTTTCGGTTCATTGAATTGTGAGACTTTACTTTCGCCAGCGATATCCTTTTGCGGTTTTTATCTTTGTTCCTTTATGTGTTGCTTCATGGCTCCCCTCACGGAGGGCTCTCTCTGTGAGCTATCCTCTAGAATCATCAATACAAGCAGCTATTATTCCTCATTTGAGAATAAGATTCATTTTATCCACTTAGCCCTTGATCTGAACACTAGACTTCTGGCAAAAATTATTATTCACTTTGATTGATCCTGCATATAATGAGCTCTGCGTGATATTGTGTTTTATGTATTGCGAAATGTCAAAAGCGTCTAATTAACCCGATGCTTGTCCATTTGCAACGCAGTGAGTGTATGATGTACTAAAGCAATAACTCAGGTCGCAATATCTTGATTATTGAGCGAGCGAAGCGAGTGAAACATTAACGTAATTCCCGGCCGGTAGGGCACACCAATAATTTCAATAAACGCATCAAATTCAACTCCATATTTAAATACAAAAACATAGTAAACTAAACTAAATAACCTTACTAAAGTAAATCACATACGACCCGTGATTACATACGACCCGTGAATTAGACCCACTTTTATTTCATCTTTTGCATTATTTATCCCATAACTCCATTAAATTCAATAAAACTATGTAAATAAACTATTGAATCGGGCGCTGTGGACACGTCTCTCTCCTATGCCCGGTTTCCCGACATATCCCACACCTACGTGGCCGATGGCCTGGTTGAGAAGAAGCCGGGGTTTGGTGTTGGTTTACACCATTAATTGACGCGTCGATAAGCTGTTGTGCTTCATGGAGCGCAAGACCACCTTCAATAGCCATTCGGCGGTTAGGGCATGCCTTTTTTTTCTTCTCTTTTATGTTGGCTTTGCGAAGAGCGGCGATTTCCTGAGCTTGTATTGCCATATGTTGGTGTATAGCTACTGCGCCTTTCAAGAACTGGTCTAAGATCTGCTTTGTTTGTGTAGATGGCGATCGTGACACTGTACATAATAGAGCTTTATATTGGCGGCGTATATCCTTCTGTGACATTGGTGTCTTTGGAGTATAGTTCTGGCTAGAGTCGCAGCCCCGGGATGGTGGTGGTGGTGGTGGTGTGTCACGGGGCGGGCAGGTGAATAGAATTATACTAGAACTGGACAGACAGTATTATATTGACTGACAGGCTAAGACGAAGACGTAGCTTGAAGAGCTACATTCAGACAAGGTTCTAAGTTTACATGAGGTTGCGGGTCACGTGGCCCGCGCTATCTAATCAATCAGTAGTCGTCTGAGCTGGCACCGTGACAGTATCCCCCTCCTTAGAGCCGAGCTCTGTAGAGGCGTAGACAGGACCTGGCTTGGACGGGTAGCGGAGGTGGAAGTTCTTCACTAACTGTCCACAATTTTCTAGGTGAGCAGCAGGCTCTTCAGTTGGGTCATCGTAACCGGTCCACTTAACCATGTATTTTAGATGTGGTGTTCCCCGGCGACCACGTTTCTCCCAGCGGGAGTCTAGGATCTCCTCTACCTCCCACTCGTCGATTCCGTCGACTTCGATAGGTGGGGCAGGTTCTTGTTGCTGCGCGGGAAGCGGGTTGTCGTCGGCAGGGCGTAATAAGGAGACGTTAAATACTGGGTGGATCATTATTCTAGGGGGAAGCTGTAAACGGCAGGCGTATAGGCTTAGAACTTCGGTGATTTCGAAGGGGCCTAAGTTCTTCTAGTCTAATTTCTTCTAGGGGCGACGGGTCTTGATGTTCCGGGCGTCTAACCAGACTTTCTATCCTTTAGTGAACGTTCGGGCAGGCTGGTGGTGATGGTTGGCGAATTCTTTGTGGCGAGCTTAGGCGGCCAGGATCTAGGCTTGTATAAAGTTCGTGATCTCCTCTATATGAGCCGCGAACCTCTCTATATCGCGGGCGGCGGGGTGATTACTTAGGCGGACAGGCTCGAATCCAACGACTGGGTGTTGGCTATAATTAGCAAAGAACGGGGTGACGCCAGTCGACTCGCTTTATACGGAGTTAGAGGCGAATTCGGCTAGCAGAAGCCAGTTAGCCTAGTCGTCCTATAGGTAGTTTGTATAGGCTCGGAGGTACTATTCCAGGATAGCATTAGCTCGCTCGGTCTATCCATCTGTTTCCGGGTGAAAGGCAGTGGATAGCAGGCTCTTAGTCTTTAGGCGGGTTATTAGGTGTTTCCAGAACTGGCTTATAAACTAGGGGCCTCTATCAGATACAATTATATAAGGGAGTCCATGTAGCTTCCAGATGTGTTTCAAGAATAGGCAGGCGAGGTCTTCAGCGTTACAGGTCCTATGGTAGGCCAGGAAGTGTTTTATTTTAGTCAAGCGGCAGACTACTACCAAGATTGCGTCAAATCCTTGGCTCTCGGGCAGGTATATGATAAAGTCTATTAATAGATCTAGCCAGGCGCGGGCAGGGATCGGGAGTAGTTGTAAGACTCCTTGATGGGCTTCTCGGGACGGGGTAATTCTGCGACAGGTATAACAGTTTTTGGTCCATTGCTCAACATAATAGTAGAGGTTCGGCTAGTAGTACTCGCGAGATATAAGCTTATACATCTTTATGCGACCTGGGTGTCCTGTTACTAGGTTGTTATAGCAGAGTCGGGCTAGTTCAGCTTTAAGGTCGTCGTTGTCTAGGACATAAATATATCCTTAGTATAGCAGGTTGTTCCTATCTCTTACATAGTGCGCGAGCGTGATATCTAGGTGCCGGGTTTTCTTTTTATCTAGGGCACTTAGGATTAACTATAATATCTGGTCTCTTTATAGGGTAGACTTATATGCTTCCTTCACAGCGACTAGTAGTTCTAGCTATAGTTTGTCTACGAAGCGTACACTTCTTACTGTTTCTATATCAGGTGGAGGCGGGTTAGGTTCTAGGCCTATCAGGGTATCTAGTTTCAGGGTTAGAGGGGAGTTAGGCGGTGGTGAGGCAGGCGGGGTCAGTATTCCTAGTTCTCCTTAGATCTAGCTATCTAGGTTTTCGCGCTTCAGGATTATACGACTCTAGTGCTTTAGTCGTTCATCCCCTTCCTTAGGTAGATCTTCTGACCTCCTGGTTAGTGCATCAGGCTTCGCGCCCTATTTACCTAGGCGGTAGATAATCGTAAAATTGAAACAGGATAGGAACTTAGACCAGCGGGCTTATTGGTGGTTTAGTAACTTAGTACTTATGAAGTATTCTAGGTTTTGGTGGTCTATGATAACCTTGATTAGGGAGGTCGTGCCCTTAAGTTTAGGGCGCCATTCTTCGAAATAGCGTATAATAGCCATAAGTTCCTTATCATAGATTTCGTAATTACACTCAGCTGCTAAGTGCTTCTTAGAGAAGAATGCAATAGGATATAGTATTCCTTTTTCGTCGTACTAGGAAATAACGCCTGTAGATATATAATCAGACACATTGGTTTCCAGGATCACATCTTTAGTCTAGTCAAATGGTGCCAGGATCGGGGCGGATATAAAGGCTATCTTTAGGGTCTTAAAGGCTTCTTCGTAGGCGGGAGTCTATTTAAAGGCAACATCCTTCTTTATGAGTTCGTTCATATAGGCAGTCAGTTTCGAGAAGTCTCTTATAAAGCGTTGGTAGAAGCCAGTAAATCCTAGGAATGCTCGGACATCAGTTACGTTCGTCGGCGATTTCTAGTCTATGATCGTCCGGACCTTCTTAGGGTCTATACGGATTCCTTCGCCTCCTATAATCAGGCCTAGGAATTTGGTCTCAGAAACACAGAACTCGTATTTAGCTAGTTTCACGAATAGCCCTGCTTCGCGGAGGCGGGCGAGGACCTTATAGACATGTCCGATATGTTCCTCCCTTATACGACTATATATCAGTATATCGTCAAGGTATATAGTATAGAACAGGTCTAAGTAATCTCGTAGGGAATCGTTGATAAATCTCTAGAATATAGTAGGGGCGCCTATTAGACCAAACGGCATTACCAGGCTCTCGTAGAGACCTAATCTCGTACGGAACGCTATTAGGTACTCCTGCCCCTCCTTCACCCGAAGGTTATTAAAGGTAGAGATGATATCTAGGCGAGTAAAGTATTTCATCCCCTTTAACTGGTTCAGGGTTTCTTTAGTTAGGGGCAGGGGATAGCAGTCCTTGACCGAGATTATGTTAAGGGCTTAGTAGTCTACATAAAATCGGAGACCCCCTCTAGGTTTCTTCACAAATAGGACAGGCGAGGCAGTAGGCGAGGAGCTTAGGCGGATAAACCCTTTCCTTAGGTTCTCGGAGATCCATTCCTTCAGAGCTTCTAGCTTAGGGCGGGACATAGCATAGAGGGGCCTAAATAGCAGGGCCTTCCCCTCTATTAGTCGAATATCATGGTCGTAAGGTCGGTATAGGGGCAGTTGTTCGGCTTCCTTAGGGGAGAACATATCTCTAAAGTCTTTAAATTCGTTAGGTAGGGCAGGGTCAGGTTTCGGTTGTAGTATCTCGTCCAGTGTCTCTATAGACGCGGAGAACAAATGATAGCCCTTCTCGCTTCGGGCGTACGCGGCGTAGGCCCTTAGGCTTATAGACTATATATCTAGGCCTTCTAGGACAGAGGGGCGATCAGGCAGGTTTATAGGGCGGGTTTTCTTCGGGACATCATGTAGGGCTCGGATCTTCGGGGCCCTACTAGGGGTGTTACAGAACTTCTAGCAGTACAGGCTATTTAGCTCGAGGGTATAGTTCGCGAAATATATACTAGGATCGTGGATCTTAAGCCAAGGCAGGCCTAGTACAACAAGGTAGTAAGCGATTTTCGTGATAAGGAATAGGGCCTTCTTCTCGTAGTGGTTCTCTACCCTTATATTCATTCGTACGAAATAGGTGATGTGGCCCTTCTCGGGCTCTCGGCCGTCGAAGGCCTCTAGGCGGATAGGTTCTTTCAGGGTTTCGAATATAAGGCTCTGGTCTCGGGCCCAATCTTCATCGACGAACCTCTTCCCTTCTATACCACTATCTATCATAGCGTATATAGGGATCTAGGTCTCTTTCTGGGTCAGGGTTATAGGCAGGATAAAAGCGTCGGCGCGGAGGTTCTCTTCTTCGATAGAGTCTCCCAGCATAGCTATGGATAGGCGGAGCACACGGTTGGGTTTCACCTGGTCGCGATTTAGGCCAGGCTTACTCCATTTGTTGGCTGGAGTACAGAGTAGTCAGACTCAGTAGATTCAGCGTAGGCAGCGGAGTCAGCCTAGGCGGGGTTCTCTATTCGGCTAGAATATAGGCGGGCAGGGGAACAGGGGCGGGTGTCAGGTAGCAGGCAGTCCCGGACTAGATGATCCTTGGATCCGCATCTAAAGCACTCCCCCTAGTCACGCCGGGTGAGCTTGGCCTTAGAGAGATCTATAGGTTCGCTAGGGCCTTAGGCGGGAGTCAGGGTCCTAGGTAGTATATTCGTTGTCGCGGCGGCTGCGTACAAGGTCCTTGCGATTTTCTCCTGGGGTGTACTACCTAAGGGCGTGGGTTAGCGGGCATGGTGTGTCTATTACTAGTGTTGGCGGAAGCGGTTATCGAGCGACTGAAGATGGGCTATGTAGCTATGAAACTAGCGGGACGGAGCTGGGTTATGCAAGAGTATATCCTAGAGCTCGTTCGAGATAGCTTATATCAGGAGGGGAGTCAGAGCTTCTTCGTGTAGTTCGCCCTCTAGGGCTAAACGCTGGAATTCGGATAGGAAGGTGTTAAAGTCGTTATTCTTCTGGCGGAGCTGGTATAAGCGGTTCTAGGTATTCTGGACTCTATCAGGGTCGCCGAAGGCCTTCTCGAGATATTTAAGCATTTACGGGTAGTCTATAAACTAGGGAACTCTATACGAGATCTTTGGCAGTACTAGTTCGTACGCTTTACCAGTGAGTCTCCCCATAACATAAGTAAGTCTGATAGTGGCTGTTGGGAAACGGTCCTGGTTCGCGTTCATCTTGCCATAGATCTGCTGCGTAAAGCGGCGGAGGTCGCTGCGAGTTCTATCAAACTCTTTCGGGTCAGGGATTCTTTCACTAAGGGAGGCAGACCGGGGACCCAGGGTAGGAGTCGGTGCAAGTTCTCGCGTAGGGATATCTGCTAGGTTCTTAATACCTTAGGCAGGAGTGTTTTCGGTCGGGGGGTTCGTACAGCAGGCAGGGCGGAGTTCAGGATCTGATTTTTTTCGACTTCGAGCCCAACAATCTTGTCGTATAAGCTGTTGATGCGCTCTTCCTGATATCTAATAACGCCCTCCCTGTGGTGCCGAGTCTCCTCGCTTTCAGTCGCGGCTTAGTGGAGGGTTTGGTTATCTTTCTCAATTTCTTGAGAGTAGCCCTCCATAGTCCGGAGGTACAGCACCCAGACGTCGGGGTGTTCTTGGACATGAGCCAGGAATTCTTCAATAGAATCGGCGTTCAAAGGCGGTTCAGGACGGGGCATGCTGGCGGGTGGCAGCTCTAGTATAGGGTAGAAGCTATATAGTGTCACGGGGCGGGCAGGTGAATAGAATTATACTAGAACTGGACAGACAGTATTGCATTGACTGACAGGCTAAGACGAAGACGTAGCTTGAAGAGCTACATTCAGACAAGGTTCTGAGTTTACATGAGGTTGCGGGTCACGTGGCCCGCACTATCTAATCAATCAGTAGTCGTCTGAGCTGGCACCGTGACATGGTGGTGGTGGTGGTGTTGGTGTACGAAGCGAGATAGTAAGCTTTGAAAGCACCCTTTCTGGATCAAATGGTGTAATTCCAGTAGCAGCGAACGCATTAGATGTAGATCTAATAGCCTCTTCGCGCGCGATAGGGTAAATAGCTAGGAAATCTCTCTTATCGATAGAGTTGAATCCTAGCTCCATTTGAGAGCTAACTAGCCGGCCATATGACCTCTTTAAAATGGCGAAACAGCCTACATTGAGAGGCTGTAAAAGATGGGATGAATGCGGCGGCATACATATTGGTATAATGTTGTTCTATTGGCATGCCTGGTCGAAATCAGGCGTAAGGTGGCTAGACATGTTCATTGGGTTGGGTATGGGTTTGAAGTAAAACCCACACCCAGCCCATAAACCCATCTTTTTGCCAAGACTTCTATTTCACGTGATATTTGTCACCTAGTTAGTACTAGATTGAGGCAAAAATTAGGCACTAAGGCACTAATTACCCTAATTTAGTTTAGGTTGAGGCGAAAATCAGGCATTAAGGCATCAAAAATACCCATATGGGTATGGGTTTACCTTACCCCTGATGGGTTGGGTATGGGTATGAATTTTGACCCATACCCAACCCATGCACATGTCTAAAGGTGGCTACCATGGCCATCTAGAATCAATAGCCTATATCGCCCCTTCGTACGTGTTATGGTAGAGGGGATGAATAGCTTTTGTAGCCAACGAAGGCCTATTTGGTCTGATGTCCAGCCATTAGGACTTACTTCAAAGCGCGTATTAGGTGGTAAATCGACATCGTGAAACCAACGTTGCATCATGTTTTTGCCCTTGAATATGATACATGGTGGAGGCGCCCAGCCAGTTGAATTTAGACATTCAATAGCCGTAATCCATTCGCGATTCCCGGGTTGTATCTTTTCTTGTCGGCCATAATAGCTAGCTCTAGTAACGATTTTGGCAGTAGCGGTTTGTCCCATCGCGAAACCAGTTTCATCAAAGTTGTAAATGTCGTCTTCATGAATCCCATTCTCGCGAATAGTCTTTTCAACTAAGATAAATCAATCGCGAATAATCTTAGGGTCTTCTTGTTTTGCGCGCTCAAAATTGTAACGTTTTGAATAGCGAGTTTCGATTTCAGGTGTACGCTTGATGAAGTTTGAAACCCAATTTCGTCCGATTGTAAGAGGTGGGTCGATTCCGCGGTCGGCGAGTAGAATATTGGCGATTTGAGCGACATAATGAGGTCTAGGGGCAGATCCACGGTCATCTAAAGAGAAAATCCATTTGAGAATAGTTTTATCTTCAGATTCAGTCAATTTATGACCATTTGCGCGCTTCTCGACGCGATATTTAACACCAGATAGGCGATCGTGGAGGGTTGAGCGGGGTACATTAAAGGTAGATGCAGCTTGGGTTGTATTGGTAATTTCGCCATTATTTATAGCTTTAATAGCTAATAAGATTCTACTCTCCTGTTCAACCCGTTTCTGAGCTATTTGAGCATTCTTAGGTGGCATGGTGGGTGGTTGAAAAAGTAAGACACGTAAATGACGCGTTAAAAAAAATGAAATTCACGGGTCGTATGTAATCACGGGTCGTATGTAATCACGGGTCGTATGTGATTTACTTTACTGTAGAAACCACTACACTTGGTGGTTTGTCTACAGTGTTGAGTAGTGGTTTGTTGGAGCTCACCACGCTTACTATTTTCAGTACGATATTCGAATATCGCTCTTTCGAGCGACAGGAAAGGCTAATCCTGTAACGGGTCGATACCCGATGAAATGTCCAGTCTCTGGAGAGACTGCGCTCCTGGCATTTGTACGGAGCCGGACGAGCCATAAGAGCATCCGGTCCCAGGACCCCTTTCCCTTCCTTAGTTAATTCTTTTCGTTTACCAATCGGATCTTTACAGTGTACAAATTCCTGCATTCATCCCGTAACATAATCCTCCTTATAGCTATTCAGTGGTTCCAGATCCTTCGAATATTCTGCCCACTCCTCCACGGGCTCTATTTAAGCTATTAAAGCATGTTGAGCATAGTAAGACTTGTTCCTCCTGGTAAACTTCCTTGGCGTTTTCTAATGCCCGATTATTCTTCAGTAGCTCTAAAAAATGCTACTAATCAAGCTCCGATTCTCTATTTTCCTAGCCAGTCATCCTCAAGTAGCAGCAAAAATAGGAAAATCCTTATGCTTCCCTCACTACCTCTATGCCATTCTACTGGTTTTCAGGGTATGAATAGCTAGGACCGGCGCGTCAATAGCATGGCAGATTGTTGACATTGAATTTCTTCGTTTCATATATAATATCTGTTTGATTTCTTCAATGGCGACTGTAAGTACCAAAAGAAGGGCAAGTGATCGGAAAGCGAATCGAATAGCTCGGTGGTAAAATTTTTATGTACAGCGGAGCGGATTGTTGAGTTGTGATGCCCGATCTGGTAAAAGATTCACATATTTATCACCTGGGTAATTTTGAATAAACTTTATAGGGCTATCAGAGGCGAGGTGAAATTCTCCTCTATAATGAAAAATAATATTCTTAATGAGACATTTCCCTAATATGTACATGCGAAATTCGGTGGTGTGGGTGTAACGGCGTACGGAGATGCGACCGGCATTATGCTCAATTCAGTGTTCTACAAGGTTGGTATATATAAGGAACTTACACATAATCTTCCGTTCGGAAGATTATAGCCTTTTTGGCTCAAGGGAATAGTCTACAAGCACAAGTGTAGATCGTTATAGTGGGTTTCTGACTCCACTCTTTTTATCTGGGCACTTTGTGGAAGATCCGAATCAACTCAGCATAGTTCTTACTAGATGTCCTCTTATCTTGGAATATTCTTAATTTTGATGAGTGTTGGAACGAATATCAGCTGACATACTAAGATCATGTGATCTTGGCAGGGCAGCTACTATATCTTCTTTCATCTGAGCATTTTAGAATGACACTTCACTTTTACCCAATATGCATACACCTATTATATACGTACAGAAACGATATCAATAGCTGTCTGCTTCGGTAATAACCTAGTCAACCGACACTGATCAGTAGACGTACAGATCAGGACATACGCACCTACGAAGCTTGAGCGTGTTGAACAGTCTTCAAAAGCTGTTTTTCCAGATTCGCTAAGTCCTTGCCATATCTCAGTCGAAGGAGAAGATCGTGATAATTTGAGGCTTGAACGATCGCCGAGAATTACACCATCTTGCTAAGAACCTACTTCATAGAAGCCCCAAGATCTATGGAGAACGTCCAAAAACACTCAAAAACACTGAAAAACACTACCAAACTTCCCTCTCATTTTCCTCCATTCCTTTCAAATCCCTTCATTTTCTCATACTTGCATATCCCTGACCGCTTAAATCCCCTCATCCTATTTCTCTTACTTGCATATCCTTGACCGCTCAAATCCCCTCATCCTCGCCCTCCAACCTTGCATACCCCTGCATTTAAAATTCAGGAAACCCAAAAGTGACCTATCTCATATACCGCTACACCATCTTAACATTTCTGAAAAACCTATACTACTTTACACTATGTCTACACCACCTTCAGCCGCTGAATCAGCTCAATCAATCAACGATGACTATGATTAGGAAATCGATTTAGCGACAGCCATAAAGCAGGAGATGAACGACTATATGGAGAAAAACATGCTTTTCGACAACAAGATACTGGATTATAACCTCTGGATTGTATACTACGAATTATTTGAAAACTGGGAACCTGAACATTTCAAACAAATTTCCCCTTCGAGACGATCAGCATTACGGGCGAATCTCCTTCAGCATGGAGTTTTCGTCCCTCGCCCTGATCGTAAAACGCCAATATACACTCTACTATCTATAGTAGCTCGGCAAGAAGAGTTTCACGAATGGACAGATAGAGATATCGAAGACTTTTTTGAAGAATTCTCCCTCCTAATGGTCACTTTGAAGCTCAGAAAACGCCTTAATTCGACCTACGACAGATTGAAACAGCCTTTACTAAGAGATCACTCCCCCAAAGAGGACGAAAGAATCACACCAAAGATCAATTTCTCTACCCCCGGAAGCAATCTCGCAAGCCCAGGACGTGATCATTTTATAATAGAGAATACTGAAGGAGCTTTCAACCACTCTCCCTATGAATCCAGCCCGTCTCCCTTTATATATCACCCTACGAAACCAAAACTTGACTTCTCAAAGGAGATAAACTCTATCTCTAAGGTCTACACCGAGAAACAGAAATATAGTAGGACAGATAATAGCAGCTTCTGTAACAGGTTGAATCCTGGTGAACTATCACGTGGTTGTACCACGTGACCCACCAACCGCATACCTCACGATTCCACCCCGAATTGTTCACGTTCTTCAAGGATTTTGTAAATAGCATGTGCCTAGCTAGTTCTGAATTCAAGATTAGCTTTAGCCCTTCACATACAAAATCCTTCCTCTAACAAGAGTAAAACCCACGACCGACGATAAGAAAAGCGCTCTCAGAAAGTATCTGATCGAGCCATATACGATAGACGAACAAATCGCTCTCGGAAAGAATCCGATCGAGCATACCAATGAATACGAAAAGCTCTTAGAAAGTATCTAATTGAGCGTCCTATAAATACGAAATCGCTCTTAGAAAGTATCTAGTTGAGCATCCGATAAACAAATTGAAGATAGAAAGCATCCGATTCAAACACGAGAAGAAAACGAATATCTTCATCATCATGACTGCAAGCGAACCGTCGAGCCCACCCGAGTGGGCCAGGACGTTGATGCAGCATATCAGTCAGACAAGTATTAGTACCGATAAGAGAATTAGAAGACTCGAAGAATTAGTGGTTCGGTCCCAGGAGCGAGCCGCTCCCGAACCACCCACGGAACCATAAGGGATACTAATCGAATCAACCAGCGATAATAACCAGATTCGACGACCTCGCCCTCGTCTCCCCGACCCCGCGATATATATAGGAAACATCTCTGATTGGCCAACCTAGAGAATCTCGATAGAGAACAAATTACTAGTAGACGGAGCTGCCATCGGTACCCCATAAGAGCAATTCCTCTATATATTTTCCCGCCTAGAGAAAATGGCCGCCAAGAATACCAGAATGTTTATGAAGACATAATAAAGCGAAGGCAACCTATATATGCTTCTAGAATATCTTGAGAGGATATATAGGGACCCTAACGCTCGGTCACAAGCAGCTCGGCGTCTATATCAGCTTAAACAGAAGCCCGACCAGCCTTTTTCACGATTCCTTCCCTAGTTAGAAAGAGAGCTCGCAGATGCTGGTGTAACCAAATAGCACGACGAAGCAAAACAACAACTCTTACTAAATGCTCTTAACGAAGATATAACGAATTCGCTTATGAATCGTGATGTTCCCTATGATTTTATAGGTCTTATTATATAGCTCCACGAAATCGACACTAATAGCGAGACACTGAATATCGTATTAGGTAGACGCTAGTTATCCACTCGCTAGCGAATCTAAAGAGATTAATCAACCATAGCCATAGAGGATAGGATAGACTAGACTCCAATAATAAACACAAACACCATATAGACGAATTCGTCCTGATTCGTGAACGAAAAGGGATAGGTTTGTAAAGAGGATCAACATCTTGTGGGAAAACGTATAAAATGGGTCGAGAAAGAAGAACTCCAACGTCGCTATATAGAAAAGAGATATCTACAATATGGTCGAGACAACTATTAGTAAAGCATATGCCCTTTACTGCCCGCACGGAATCCGAACCAAGTAGTGGTATAGAATATAGTAGTCGAAGAACCAAGATCGAGCCACCCCCGAAGAAGGGAGTATTCGCTAGCGATTGAAGAAGATGAAGCGGAGAATGATTCGGGAAAAGATTAGCTCCTGCACTAAACCACAAGTAGGAGCAGAAAGGGGTTAAGAAGCTACTAAAGAAAGAGGCGTTATTCTATATCGATGCTAGAGTTAATAGAATTTAATTCGCGAAGACTTTAGTAGATAATAGAAGCGATAGCTATATATCTATCAGCGGACACCTAGCGCAATCTCTTAACCTTCTATGTATCCCGATTCCATCGCGAATCCTGAACAGAGTCATCAAGAATCAAGGACGGATTACTTAGGCCATATACTTCGATCTTGATGTTAATAGACTATAATAGCAGAAAGTCTTTGCCTATATCATTCCAAGATAGTTAGACGAAATGATACTTAGGACGCCTTGGTTAAAAGATGTCGACGGAGTTTACGCTACGAAACAAGGGTATTTAGATATCTATTCGAGAAATAGAGAGCGTATTTATTATTAGAACCGCATCGACCCGTTAATCGGTCTAATAAAAGTAAAGAGATTAAAAGTATAGTAATCATCTATAGGAGAAATCAAAGAACTATTCGATAGTATTTCGTCGCTAGACCACCTCCGAATAGCCAAAGTAACTATAGACGATATCGATAAGGCGCTGCAACCTAAGAAATTCACCGATCCGAGAGCTAAACTTCCCCTATAATATCTCCCTTGGTTAGATGTTTTTAGCTAGGAGAAAGCAGATAAGCTTCCGAGCCATCGCCTAGGGATCGATCATAAGATACCCTTAACACGCGATAGAAATAGTAACGAATCGACACCACCTTATAGGCTATTATATAGAATAAATAGAGAAGAGCTATTAGTTCTACGAAAAACTCTTACCGATCTACTAGGAAAAGGATTTATATAAGTTAATAAATCGCTAGCAGCTTCACTGGTGTTATTAGTACGAAAACCTGGTAGAGGCATCCGATTCTGTGTCGATTATAGAGGATTAAACTCTATAACCATCAAGGACCGTTACCCCCTACCTCTGATTCAAGAAATACTACGAAACATATCGAAGGCTCGCTGGTTTACTAAACTCGATATTATAGCGGCTTTCTATAAGATCAGAATATAGGAAGGCGAAGAATGGAAGACAGCGTTTCGAACACGATATGGGCTCTATAAGTAGCTAGTTATACCTTTTGGCCTAACTAGCGCTCCCGTAACCTTCTAATAGTATATCAATGAAGTTCTACGCGAATTTCTCGACGAGTTTATATCAGTATATATAGACAATATCATTATTTACTCCGACGGATCGATCACGGATCATAGACGAAAAGTACGCGAGGTGCTCTAAAAGCTAAGAGATGCTGGACTTTAATACAATATCGAGAAATCTGAATTTGAACAGAGCTCTATGAAATACCTAGGGTTCATCATACGAGCTAGAGAAGGTCTATATATAGACCTAAAGAAAGTTGAAGCTATTAAGCTATAGGAAGCACCTACTAATATCCAAGAAGTACGTGGTTTTATTGGATTCGCTAACTTCTACTAGACGTTTATACCATAATTCGTAGACGTCTCTACACCATTAGTATAGTTGATAAAGAAAGATACAATATTTAAATAGGACAAGGAGAAACAAGAATCATTCGAGACCCTAAAGGACCTCTTTATCTCTGCACTAATATTAGCTTATTTCCGAGAAGATACCGAAACAATAGTAGAAATAGACGTATCTGGATAGGCGATAGGAGTAGTCTTATCCTAAAGACAAGAAGATAGGACGCTAAGACTATACGCCTATCTCTCGCGTAAGTTCTCACCTATAGAGACTAATTATATAATACACGACAAGGAATTACTCGCTATCATCTATATACTATAGGAATAGAAGCCAGAGCTGAAGATAGTCCCGCGATTTATGGTCTTAATAGACCACAAAAATCTACGATATTTTCATAAGGCGCAGGATCTAAGCGAACGACAAATAAGATGGGCAGATATCCTAGCCGAATTCGACTTTAAGCTATAATATCGACCCAGGAAACAGGCGATCTAACCAGATACTCTATCCCAGCGAGGACAAGACGAACCTAAAGGAATCTCTGATAAGAGGCTCACGAATCGTTTCCGGAAACTCTTCGAATCAGTAACAATCTATAATAATAGCACTAAACCAAGTCCACCTTTAGACTTTGATATACTAGTAGCGATGTTTAAAGAAGCAGAAACACAAGAAGCATGGAATAACGCGCGGAAGGAAGATCAAATATACTAGTAGTTCGCACTCGCACTTGAAAAGGGAGACCGACGAATCCCTGCCGAATCGAACCTGAAAATAAGCCTATCCGAGTACGACTTAGATAAACGAAATCTTCTATGCTTTAGGAAAAGGACATGGATTCTAGACAACGAACCACTACGCACAACCTTGATCTAGAAGGTCCACGATTCCTATATAACTAGATATCTAGGACGGGACGCAACCTATATAATACTGGCCCGTAGATTCTTTTGGCCAGGAATGACGAACAATATACGGAGATTCTTAAGGAATTGCACAATTTGCGGACGAAACATAATTTAGAGAGATTCGAAGTAAGGCCTACTTAAACTATTACCGATTCCACAACGAATCTAGGCCGAACTATCTATGGATTTCATCACAGAACTTCTACCTACTAGGAAAGAAAGAGCGACGAATTATCTAGTAATTACTGATCGGCTATCTAAAGGAGTGATCCTAATAGATATGCATAGTATTACTACAGAAAGCGTCGCAGATATCTTTATAAAGCATATTTATATATATCATAGTTTACCGATAGCGATCACTAGTGACCGCGGCCTATAGTTTATAGGGGGGTTCTAGCGAATCGTGTGCGAAAAGCTAAAGATTCGACGCCGATTATCTACCGCATTCTACCCCCAAACTAATAGAGCTACGGAATACGCAAATCAAGAAGTCGAACGAATTCTACGCGCCTTTACTATATATGTATAGGACGACTAGGCAAGTTTACTACCTATTATAGCTATGGCGATCAATAACCGAGACGCAACCTCTACTAGACTATCTCTATTCTTCTTCATACACGGATACTATATCGATCCAGTCGAAGTGATAGAAGTCCAAGCAGAGAGAGGACCAGAGATCGCAGCGGAAACGTTCACGAACCAGCTACGAGACGCCACTAATTAGGCAAATACAGCGATGGCTATCGCCTAAGAACGCCAACAGGAACAAGCGAATCGTTCAAGACGAGCCGCTCTAGTCTATAATATCAACAATAAAGTATGGCTAAACCTACAGAATGTACGCATAATACGGCCTTTAAAGAAACTAGACTGGCTTTACGCTAAATACATAGTTCTAGAAGTACCATCCTCTTATATAGTGAAGCTGGATATGCTAAGCGGCATACATCCTGTCTTCCATATTGAGTTAATAAGACCCGCGGCAATAGACCCGTTACCGTCACAAATCGTGGACGATTCGCAACCGCCTCCGCTGTTAGTCGAAGGAGATCTGGAATACAAAATTGAAGAGATCCTATAAGCAAGGACACAAAAAATTGGACGTGGATCGCGGAGGGAAGCATTAGTGAAATGGCGAGGATACGCAGAACTGACATGGGAACCTATCGACGCAATAGAAAACTGCACAGCTCTCGACACCTTTGAACTACGATACGGACCAATTACGATTTCGAATGGACCCCGGAAAACAGGAGAATAGGAGGGGGGTGTGAAGGGCTAAAGCTAATCTTAAATTCAGAACTAGCTAGGCACATGCTGTTTACAAAATCCTTGAAGAACGTGAACAATTCGGGGTGGAATCGTGAGGTATGCGGTTGGTGGGTCACGTGGTACAACCATGTGATAGTTCACCAGGATTCAACCTGTTACAATACCCCCCTCCTATTCTCCTGTTTTCCGGGGTCCATTCGAAGTCGTAATTGGTCCGTATTGTAGTTCAAAGGTGTCGAGAGCTGTGCAGTTTTCCATTGCGTCGATAGGTTCCCATGTCAGTTCTGCGTATCCTCGCCATTTCACTAATGCTTCCCTCCGCGATCCACGTCCAATTTTTCGTGTCCTTGCTTGTAGGATCTCTTCAATTTCGTATTCCAGATCTCCTTCGACTAACAGCGGAGGCGGTTGCGAATCGTCCACGATTTGTGACGGTAACGGGTCCGTTGCCGCGGGTCTTATTAACTCAACATGGAAGACAGGATGTATGCCGCTTGGCACATCCAGCTTCACTATATGAGAGGATGGCACTTCTAGAACTATGTATTTGGCGTGGAGCCAGTCTAGTTTCTTTGAAGGCCGTATCGTGCGTACATTCCGTAGGTTTAGCCATACTTTATCGTTGATATTATAGACTGGAGCGGCTCGTCTTGAACGATTCGCTTGTTCCTGTTGGCGTTCTTGGGCGATAGCCATCGCTGCATTTGCCTAATCGGTGGCGTCTCGTAGCCGGTTCGTGAACGTTTCCGCTGCGATCTCTGGTCCTCTCTCTGCTTGGACTTCTATCACTTCGACTAGATCGACATGGTATCCGTGTGTGAAGAAGAATGGAGATAGTCCAGTAGAGGTTGCGTCTCGGTTATTGATCGCCATGGCTACGATAGGTAGTAAACTTGCCCAGTCGTCCTATGCGTACGTAGTAAAGGCGCGTAGAATTCGTTCGACTTCTTGATTTGCGCGTTCCGTAGCTCCATCAGTTTGGGGGTGGAATGCGGTAGATAATCGGCGTCGAATCTTTAGCTTTTCGCACACGATTCGCTAGAACCCCCCTACGAACTGTGGGCCGCGGTCACTAGTGATCGCTATCGGTAAACCATGATGCATATAAATATGCTTCATAAAGATATCTGCGACGCTTTCCGTAGTAATACTATGCATATCTATTAGGATCACTCCTTTAGATAGCCGATCAGTAATTACTAGACAATTCGTCGCTCTTTCTTTCCTAGTGGGTGGAAGTTCTGTGATGAAATCCATGGATAGTTCGGCCTAGATTCGTTGTGGAATCGGTAACGGTTTAAGTAGGCCTTGCTTCGAATCTCTCCAAATCGTGTTTCGTCCGCAAATGGTGCAATTCCTTAAGAATCTCTGTACATCGTTCGTCATTCCTGGCCAAAAGAATCTACGGGCCAGTATCGTATAGGTTGCGTCCCGTCCTAGATGTCCAGTCGTGTAGGAATCATGGACCTTCTAGATCAAGGTTGTGCGTAGTGGTTCGTTATCTGGAATCCATGTCCTTTTCCTAAAGCGTAGAAGATTTCGTTCATCTAAGTCACACTCGGATAGGCTTATTTTCAGGTTCGATTCGGCAGGGATTCGTCGGTCTCCCTTTTCAAGTGCGAGTGCGAACTGCTGGTATATTTGATCTTCCTTCCGCGCGTTATTCCATGCTTCCTGCGTTTCTGCTTCTTCAAACATCGCCACTGGTATATCAAAGTCTAAAGGTGGACTTGGTTCAGTGCTATTGTTACGGATTGTTATTGATTCGAAGAGTTTCCGGAAACGATTCGTGAGCCTCTCATCAGAGATTCCTTTAGGTTCGTCTTGTCCTCGCCGGGATAGAGCATCTGGTTGGATCGCCTGTTTCCCGGGTCGATATCGTAGCTCAAAGTCGAATTCGGCCAGGATGTCTGCCCATCTCATTTGTCGTTCGCTTAGATCCTGCGCCTTATGAAAGTATCGTAGATTTTTGTGGTCCGTTAAGACCACGAATCGCGGGACCATCTTCAGCTCTGGCTTCCATTCCCGTAGCGTATGGATGATAGCGAGTAATTCCTTATCGTGTATCATATAATTGGTCTCTGTAGGTGAGAACTTACGCGAGAGATAGGCGCATGGTCTTAGTGTCCCATCTTCTTGTCTTTGTGATAAGACTGCTCCTGTCGCCCATCCAGATGCGTCTGTTTCCACTATTGTTTCGGTGTCTTCTCGGAAATGAGCCAATATTGGTGCAGAGATAAAGAGGTCCTTTAGGGTCTCGAATGATTCTTGTTTCTCCTTGTCCTATTTGAATATCGTATCTTTCTTTGTCAACTGCACCAATGGTGCAGAGACATCTGCGAATCGTGGTATAAACGTCCGGTAGAAGTTAGCGAATCTAACAAAACCACGTACTTCTCGGATATTAGTAGGTGCTTCCCATAGCTTAATGGCTTCAACTTTCTTCGGGTCTATACATAGACCTTCTCCAGCTTATATGATGAACCCTAGGTATTTCACAGAGCTCTGTTCAAATTCAGATTTCTCGATATCGCATTGAAGTCCAGCATCTCTTAGCTTCTGGAGCACCTCGCGTACTTTTCGTCTATGATCCGTGATCGATCCGTCGGAGTAAATAATGATATCGTCCACATATGCTGACACAAACTCGTCGAGAAATTCGCGTAGAACTTCATTGATATACCGTTGGAAGGTTGCGGGAGCGCCAGTCAGGCCAAAAGGTGTAACTAGCCACTCATAGAGCCCGTATCGTGTTCGAAACGCTGTCTTCCATTCTTCGCCTTCCTGCATTCTGATCTTATGGAAAGCCGCTATGATATCGAGTTTAGTAAACCAGCGAGCCTTCGACATGTTTCGTAGTGTTTCTTGAATCAGAGGTAGGGGGTAACGGTCCTTGATGGTTATGGAGTTTAACCCTCTATAATCGACACAGAATCGGATGCCTCCACCAGGTTTTCGTACTAATAACACCGGTGAAGCTGCTGGCGATTTGCTGACTCGTATGAATCCTTTTCCCAGTAGATCGGTAAGAGTTTTTCGTAGAACTAATAGCTCTTCTCTATTCATTCCATATAATGGCCTATGAGGTGGTGTCGATTCGTTACCATTTCCATCGCGTGTCAAGGGTATCTTATGATCGATCCCTAGGCGATGGCTCGGAAGCTTGTCTGCTTTCTCCTGGCTAAAAACATCTAACCAAGGGAGATATTGTGGGGGAAGTTTAGCTCTCGGATCGGTGAATTTCTTAGGTTGCAGCGCCTTGTCGATATCGTCCATAGTCACTTTGGCTATTCGGAGGTGGTCCGGCGACGAAACGCTATCGAATAGTTCTTTGATTTCTCCCGCAGATGATTGCTGTACTTTCAATCTCTTTACTTTTATTGGACCGATTGACGGGTCGATACGGTTCTAACAACGAATGCGCTCTCCATTTCTCGAATGGATATCTAAATACCCTCGTTTCGCAGCGTAAACTCCGTCGACATCTTTTAACCAAGGCGTCCCAAGTATCATTTCGTCTGACTGTCTTGGAATGATGTAGGCAAAGACTTTCTGCTGTTGTAGTCCATTAACATCAAGATCGAAGTATGTGGCCTGAGTGATCCGTCCTTGATTCTTGATGACTCCGTTCAGGATTCGCGGTGGAATCGGGATACGCGGAAGGTTAAGAGATTGCGCTAGGTGTCCGCTGATAGATGCATAGCTATCGCTTCCGTTGTCTACTAAAGTCTTCGCGAATTGAATTCCATTAACTCTAGCATCGACATAGAATGACGCCTCTTTCTTTAGCAGCTTCTTAACCCCCTTCTGCTCCTGCTCGCGGTTTAGTGCAGGAGCTAATCTTTTCCCGAATCATTCTCCGCTTTATCTTCTTCGATCGCTGGCGAATACTCCCTTCTTCGGGGGTGGCTCGATCTTGGTTCTTCGACTACTGCATTCCGTACCACTACTTGGTTCGGATTCCGTGCGGGCAGTAAAGGGCATATACTTTGCCAACAGTTATCTCGACCACATCGTAGACATCTCTTTTCTGTACGGCGACGTTGGAGTTCTTCTTTCTCGACCCATTTTGCACGTTTTCCCACGAGATGTTGATCCTCTTTACGAACCTGTCCCTTTTCGTTCACGAATCGGGACGAATTCGTCTGTGTGGTGTTCGTGTTTACTGTTGGAGTCCAGTCCATCCTATCCTCTGTGGCTATGGTTGATTGATCTCTTTGGATTCGCTGGCGAGTGGATAACTGGCGTCTGCCTAATGCGATATTCAGTGTCTCGCTATCAGTGTCGATTTCGTGGAGCCGTGTGATAAGACCTATAAAATCATAGGGAACACCACGATTCATAAGCGAATTCGTCATATCTTCGTTAAGAGCGTTTAGTAAGAGTTGTCGTTTTGCTTCGTCGTGCCATTTGGTTGCACCAGCATCTGCGAGCTCTCTTTCTAACTGGGGAAGGAATCGTGAAAAAGGCTGGTCGGGCTTCTGTTTAAGCTGATGTAGACGCCGAGCTGCTCGTGATCGAGCGTTAGGGTCTCCATATATCCTCTCAAGATATTCCAGAAGCATATACGGGTTGCCTTCGCTTCGTTGTGTCTTCATAAACGTTCCGGTGTTCTTGGCGGCCATTTTCTCTAGGCGGGAAAATGTATAGAGGAATTGCTCTTGTGGGGTACCGATGGCAGCTCCGTCTACTAGCAATTTGTTCTCTATCGAGATTCTCCAGGTTGGCCAATCAGAGATGTTTCCTGCATACATCGCGGGGTCGGGGAGACGAGGGCGAGGTCGTCGACTCTGGTTATTATCGCTGGTTGATTCGATTGGTATCCCTTGTGGTTCCGTGGGTGGTTCGGGAGCGGCCCGCTCCTGGGACCGAACCACTAATTCTTCGAGTCTTCTAATTCTCTCATCGGTACTAATACTTGTCTGACTGATGTGCTGCATCAACGTCCTGGCCCACTCGGGTGGGCTCGACGGTTCGCTTGCAGCCATGATGATGAAGATATTCGTTTTCTTCTCGTGTTTGAATCGGATGCTTTCCGTCTTCAATTCGTTTGTAGGATGCTCAACTAGATACTTTCTAAGAGCTTTTCGTATTCGTTGGTATGCTCGATCGGATTCTTTCCGAGAGCGATTCGTTCGTCTGTCGTATGTGGCTCGATCAGATACTTTCTGAGAGCGCTTTTCTTATCGTCGGTCGTGGGTTTTACTCTCGTTAGAGGAAGGATTTTGTATGTGAAGGGCTAAAGCTAATCTTAAATTCAGAACTAGCTAGGCACATGCTGTTTACAAAATCCTTGAAGAACGTGAACAATTCGGGGTGGAATCGTGAGGTATGCGGTTGGTGGGTCACGTGGTACAACCACGTGATAGTTCACCAGGATTCAACCTGTTATCTGTGTCATGTGCACACCCGACTCGTTTTTTACGAGTCGGGTGTGCTTCACCGGTTCTGCCAATTTTTTTTTTTTCACCGGTTCTTCCAATTCCACATTCCATTCTATTTTACCCAATATCTCCCACCCACCATGCCTAAAACCTTTGAATCGACTAAGGCCCATCTCTCTAAGGCCTTTGATGCGCCAAACGCGAAAAAAACCCAAATATCTCTAAGATTGCGCGCGAATTTGGTGTCAATCGACGTACTCTCCATAACCGCGTTAAAACCAATGCGACCGCGAAAACTCAACAAAAACCAGTCAATAAGGTTTTTACCGATATCCAGGAGGAGATTTTAGTACGCTAAATTACCCAGCTAACTGATTGGCGTATGCCACCAACACCAAAACAGGTTGAGATGTGGGCAAATCGCCTACTTCAAGATTCTAGTTCTGAAGATACTAAGGATACTAGAACTGTTGGGCCAAATTGGGTATATCGCTTTACTAAGCGTCTTCCTAAAGGTCTAAAACTAGGTCCTTAGAAGCAGAAAGTCAAGGATTCTAAGCGAATGATGGCTAAAAATCCAGCTAAGATAGGTCATTGGTATGATCTGCTTCGTGGTATGCCTTCGCGGTTAATCTATAACTTTGATGAGTGTGGTTTTCAACCTAGTGAGGTGTCATAGGTTAAGAACACCTGACAAATGATGTTTAGTGTAGGATCAAGAGTGGCACTATACAAGTAGAGCCTAAGTATGATTTCGTGAGAGCGAAATCATTATAGTCTTTTAGCTCAGTAGAATGGACGTGAACATAGGCACGATCCCATAACAATATGGTTTATAGGTCCTCTTCGTCAACACAATGATGAACGCACACCATCTCTACCACTCTCTTCCTCTAGTATTGAATATACTCCGCCAAAAACCTTAGTACGACTTCAGATGAACCAAGAGAAGATTATCAAGCATATTGATATAGACCTCCTCAAACTAAGGGTTTAAAGGGGTCTTAAATATCTTACTCGCCATTCCCAATTGATCCAAGAAGAGTATCGAAATCTTAAGATTACGGTTGAGAATATTAGGGTTGCGCAAGAACCAATTCGGCGCTCTAAAACCAAACGACAGCTTAACCAACCACCCCTCCAGCAGACTGGTGTATTAAACCTACACCATATAAAACGCTTTGTGAAAATCAGGAAAACCAAGGAGGAGTTACAACTAGAAAAAAAATTACAAAACAGGCCCAAGAAGCTCTCTAAAAGCTCAAAAACAGGCCGAGGAGCAGGTTCAAGAGCAGGTTCAGGAGCAGGTTCAGGAGCAGATTCAGGAGACAATTCAGGGGGAAATGGCCAAATATTGGAGGCGATGGAAAGGGATATACTATATTTTAAACAGATGCAGCAGAATTGTATTTAAAGCAGAATTGATAGAGAGAGAGTAAAATAATATTTTAAATTGGCAGAACCGGTGAAATTGGCAGAACCGGTGAAGCACACCCGACTCGTAAAAAACGAGTCGGGTGTGCACATGACACAGATACAGGGGGTATTATAACAGGTTGAATCCTGGTGAACTATCACGTGGTTGTACCACGTGACCCACCAACCGCATACCTCACGATTCCACCCCGAATTGTTCACGTTCTTCAAGGATTTTGTAAATAGCATGTGCCTAGCTAGTTCTGAATTCAAGATTAGCTTTAGCCCTTCACAGCAGCCATCCGAGGGTATTCCTTCTTATGCACCTTCCACCAATCACACAGCTAGTTTTGATCCTCCATATCACTTACTTCAGCCCGAGCGCCATCAAAATACCGATCAATATCAGAAAACCGAGGGCTATCTTGAGGTTGTAGTCTTTATAACATCCGGCTACCTACTTTTTGCTTCTTATGACTAGGCTCATATAGCTCTATCATACCCAGTGATTCAGTGGTCCCAGGATATTTGCGGTGAAGGTCATCACGGAGAGTTTGAAGAATGTTTCTCCCAGCGTTCTCTTCACCCAACTCATTTAGGAGGAGAGCTCCTTTCACACGAGGATCCAAGACCAGTGTAGTATAGTATAGATCAGAGGCATCTATAAAAGTATAGTACTTGATATATTTCTTGATACTCCCACCAACAGCACTTGCAATGTCCTTAGTAAGATCTGCAAAATCTTCCTTGCGCTCAGCCACATCATGGAGTAAATCGTGGAGCTCGTAGTATATTAGCAAAACGAGACTGATCTGTGGTCTTTTCTCTAAGACAAATAATGTAAACTCATTGAATCTCGAGAGAACATTATAGATATAGGAAAGCTATATCCATTCATCTGATGAGAAGGAAAGGAAGCTAGTCTCATAGTAGATGAACGTCTTAAGCTATCGCCTTGACTATAGAGAGTATTAGTATTAAGCATATATATAGAACGAAGGACCTTGCCTTTAACGCATCCCCTAACATGCGAAAGGTTGAATTCCACCGTGTATCGACATCATACTCGATAAACTTGTTGGATAAGTTCATCCGGTTGCAAGTATCGTTCCATGATTACCTTCGTTGTGGACTCTGTTGAATCCAGAGAGCTAAGATCTGTAGCTTTATAAGTGGTTTAATAGCCTGAAATTCAAATGACTGGTGTTCTCCTTTATCAAGGTTATTATAGATAGAAGCAGCTTCTTCTATATTACCGGACTTCAGAGCCAGTAGAATATCCTTCACAATGAGGTTGATGATATAGGCCAAGCATCTTATATAACTATCTAAACCACAGAATAAGGAATTGGTCCTAAACGCTTTTTGCAGGTTATCGTGTAGTTCTGATGCCATTCGCTCATTATTACTAGCATTATCCCCAGTAATTGAAAGCAGCTTACGCTTAAGATCCAGTTCAACAAGTAGAGCTTGAATAGCTGCAGCCAAGTTCTCTCCACTATGGGGACCATGGAGCTCTTTGAATTCAAGGACTTTCTCTCGATAGTCAAATTCTTCTGTAAGCCAATGGCTAATGACACCCAGAATTGGGATATGGTTCTTGCTGGTCCATACATCAAGGGATAGAGCGATTGTTTGGCATGTAGTCGCAAGCTCTTCTTTCAACTTAGCACGTTATAAGTTGAAGTCTTCCAGAAGACGCTATCGAAGTGTATATCGAGAGGTAAATGGGAGTGAAATCCCTGGTATATCCTTGAATAATTGCTGAAATTCTGGGGACTCAATGACTGTGAATGGTTGTTTGCTGCTAATAACCTAACGAAGAAGATTATTCTCAAGAAGTTGTTGAGCTGTAATCTTTCCCTTCTTTCCCCAGAGACTAATAAGATTAGGCTTCGGAGCTGGATCAGGGATGGAAACAGTAGGTGGTAGAACACCATG
Source organism: Penicillium taxi (assembly GCF_028828555.1). Lineage (NCBI taxonomy): Eukaryota > Fungi > Ascomycota > Eurotiomycetes > Eurotiales > Aspergillaceae > Penicillium > Penicillium taxi. The sequence goes on along the minus strand of NW_026643207.1, from coordinate 2,786,126 downwards.
CTTCTCTTTCAAATGATGCCGAATGTTGGTGGTAGAGCCATGCCGTTTGGAGTCCGTTATAGACCAGTTGCATTATGTCCTATCTTTATTGGTGATAGCACAACAAATCTCTCGATCAGTGACCTTTTTCCTTTGACTCCTCTTCTCGATCCATTCGTTCGGAATATTTCTTATCAAGAAATGTCTCTACATCCAATCATTCTTTTGGCGTGGATTCGAGCTTAGCGAACTCGTGGCTGGTTGCTGGGAGGCGGATTCTGAAGGTAAAACTTCATCGAAAGATTCAAGAAGAGAATCGATCTTGGTACCGATTGCTGATTGACTATCGCCAAAGGGTGGGGAGGATGGGACCGGCTCTTCCTGGCTAGAAATCCAGTCTTCAGGTCCATCATTTAAAGCGAAGTAGTCTAGACGGTTCCCACGGGTTTGCATGGTTGAAGTATGAGGGATAGAAAGGGTGAAGTTGGAACTCATTACCTATACTAATGATGATATTTAGAAAAGTCTGCCTACTAGTCCTAATTTGGTTAATTTCAAATGACATGTGATAGTCTGCCGATAATTATCGTATCGACGAATATTCGCGAATACGATATTCGCAACTCAAAAACCTCGCCGATAATTATCGGATATCGTATCGACAACTCAAAAGCCTTGCCGATATTTATCGGCAGCGATAAGATAACCGATAATATCGGCAATTTCGAATATTCGCAACAGCCCTAACGAATATGGTGGTGATCACAGATCGTTTAGGAAAAGGAGTTATGGTTGATGGGTTACCTGATATTACTACGGAGACGCTCGTAATGTAACAGGTTGAATCCTGGTGAACTATCACGTGGTTGTACCACGTGACCCACCAACCGCATACCTCACGATTCCACCCCGAATTGTTCACGTTCTTCAAGGATTTTGTAAATAGCATGTGCCTAGCTAGTTCTGAATTCAAGATTAGCTTTAGCCCTTCACACGTAAAATGGTTTATAAGAGTCTACTACCGCCAACACCACCTCCCATATGCTATCGTCTCTAATAGAGGCCCATAATTCGTAGGGAAGCTCTAGACAAGGGTATGCTAGTTACTAGGCATCGTACGACGCCTATCCATAGCTTTCCATCCCGAAACTGATGGGTCTACGGAGCGAATGAACCAGACAATCGAGACCTACCTAAATATGTTTATGGACTACATATAGGACAACTAGAACGAATTACTGCCCTCGGCCGAGATTGCTATTAATGGTAGAGACGCAGCCGCGACTGGTGTGAGCTCATTCTTCCTATCCCATGGCTACCATATACGACCTCTGGACCTCCATCATAACCTAACAGAAAACATAAGCCACTACTCTCCAATCTCATAGGCAGACGCCATCGTACGACAGCTAAAACAAGCTAGAGAGTAGGCCTAAATGTCGATGGTATCAGCTCAACAGCGGATGGAAGAAACAATAAACCGCCACCGCCAATAGTCCCCAAATTTCCGTGTAGGAGATAAAGTATGGCTGAACCTCAAGAATATACGCACCAATAGGCCGACAAAGAAATTAGACGCTAGACACACCAAGTTCATAGTGATAAAGGTAATAGGATCTCACTCGTATAAGCTGAATACACCACCTAGGATCCATAATATGTTCCATAGCCAACTACTACGCCTAGCGTCAGACGACCCTCTACCAAGTCAACAGCGAGACGACTCTCAACCCCCGCCGAAGTTGGTCGGGAATGACAGACAGGAGGAAGAATACGAGGTCGACTACATTATGAAGGAGAAACTTGTACAAGGCAGGAGAAAAGTGCTGGTGAAGTGGACAGGGTATAAACGGCCGACATGGGAACCCGAGGACGCCTTCGCGGACACTAAAGCGCTACGCATATGGAATAGTAACGCGGAACAACGACAACCCCCGGCACGTCGTACGAGACGCCGGAGAGGAGGAGGGGAGTAATGTAACGGGTTGATACCCGATGAAATGCTCAGTCTCTGGAGAGACTGCGCTCTTGGCATCTATGCGGAGCCGAACGAGCTATAAGAACACCCGGTCCCCAGGACCCATTTCCCCCCTTAGTTAATTCTTCTTGTTTACCAATCGGATCTTTACAGCGTACAAATTCCTGCATTCATCCCGTAACAGTAGGTGGGTTTGCAGGACTCTAATCTCCCTCTGGAGGACGTCGTCAGCCTCTTCTTCAGTCAGGATAACTGGCTCAGGACCAGCAAAAACAGGCATCTCCACCAGCTTATGTGGTACAAAATCAGCTATATATCGCCTATTCTCGTCGAAAAAGACGTCTCTGACTGGCCTGACTTGACCACCCCTTGAATCTGGAAACCAGATTCTCCAGACATTAGATGCCATATATCCAACAAGGAATCCAATCTCTGCCCTTCTCAGCATCTTGTCTGATTTCGGAATCTTTTGGATTCTGCAGTAAGCTAGACTGCCGTATAGACGTATGTTCGCGAGATTCGACTTAGGCAGTGTCGTTCGTTTATCCTGTAGGTCTGAATTGGCGTATTTGCGCGCCTCTTCCCAGGGCACTATCCAGGAACCATTTGCGTTCGTTGGCGTACGATTTAGGATGTAAACCGTAGCCTTTACCGCCTCTGGCCATAGGCTGATGGGGAGCTTTCCTTCCTCTAGGAGGGCCCTGGCGCGTGTAATTATGATGCCGCCTGCCCGTTCAATTGGGCCATTCATCTCAGGATGTCCTGGAATTGAATGCGTCACTATAATACCTTGATCTGCCAGAAACCGCTCTGTAGTGATGCCTGCTGTTACGGGATGAATGCAGGAATTTGTACGCTGTAAAGATCCGATTGGTAAACAAGAACTAGGAAAGGAGATAGATACAGCAGTATGGTCTCACAGTAGACCATACAATCTAAACCGGGCTCGACCCGTTACACCTATCGCATGCGCTGAGCCACAGCAAGCAAGCTTGATACCACCACCAGGGTAGTTGCAGTCATACCAGGTTCTCTTAGATAGGCTAGTATCATTAGCAAAGGCACCATAATAGCTCTGTAGAGCCTCCTCATCGTTTAACGACGTGTCGAGTATGTAGAGTGTGAAATCAATGCCGGTCAGATTATCCGTATAGTTCCCCATTTCGAAGAGTGTAACATCAGACTAATTGCTTAAAGGCTGCGCAAGAGCACCCGGGAAGAACATTTTCAGTAGTACAAAGCATATAGTCATAACAATGAACCCCAAGACATTTTTGACAACAAAAGCCCGAAATTGTTCGCCTTGGTCACGGCGCCTTGTACCACACTTCTCGCACACATTGGAGTCGCCCATCTTGGAGTCGCCCATGATGTTGTTGGGATTCGGTAGGTTTTCCTTTATTATTTGATGAAAGGAGAAAAGTATAAAAGATGGGCTGGGTCAAACTTGCAATGGTGTCTAATAGAAACTTAGGGATCTGTGTTTATATATTCAGATTCTTACCTAGGTAGTAAACAAAAGAAGAGAGGAGTGGATAATATCGCGTCTCGTAATAGTTACTATTTCTGTGGCAGTTGGCCCACCTGATAGGTGGATCGGCCAGCGAAAGACCCGAAAAGGACCTTGACGCCAGAAGATAAACGGCGAAGCCTAGTTCCGCTTCATTCAATTCTTACGCACGACCCAGAATCCGGTCGGATGTATCTCATCCCCCGTTATCGCCCCATGTGTGGATGACTACTCCACCATCATACAAGGTTTGATCGTGCTGGCTATCAAGCAAATCCGTAAGCTGAATGCGTATAAAGGAAAGAAAAACCAAGTAAAAGAGGTCTTATTTTATTAGAGCCAAAGCTCCTACCTATTTAGATATGAGCAATAGGATGGGATGGGATGGGATAAGATTCCTATCCTATCCCAGTTTTCGGCCTTGCTCCGGTCCAATTAGGTGCGAGACGATTAAACCAATATTATTGGTCCAATTCACACGGCTCCACTCGCATTGAATGCTTTTATCACAGGGCCGATTCCTAATCAGGCTTAGTGCATAATTATCAGATTCCTTGGTTGCCATTTACTATTAATTGAATTACACACAACATTCTTGAATACTCTGTTCCTATTTACTCGCACGAATCCACTATTCAGTCTCATTTGACAGATCCTTACACTACCAACATTTAGTGCGCATGCATCTACTTGATTCGTAAAATATATGGTTGCAATGTTGTAAGAGGTGTTGTTCAAAACTATAACTGAATCAAACTAAGAAGTACTCCACAGCCCCACTTAGGGCTGCATCAGTCCAATAGGAATCCTCACTATATCAACAGAATTGTACTTTGTACTATGACATCAGTTGATTATTATTGAATAGTAGCGTATCGTGGATCCAGCTAAGCTTACGGTAATACCCGTAGACCTAATCTATAACTAATTTGTACTAGTCACCTATTTCCTTCCTCCTTTTCACTTCCAAAGCTCGGCGACTAGACATTTTTTGGAAGTCAATCCGATGCTAACAGTTCCTCTTCTCCTCACTCGTCTATTCTATTCACAATTTTGTCCAAATCTTGATTTATCTTATCTATAGAGACATATCGATCTCAAGGAACGTACCGAGGTTCGCTTTCGAGGTCCTGATAGTCGCTATAATCTTCCATCAGAGAACGCGCGCCAATATCATTGTATCGATGAAGAGACTGGTTACGTGGAACAAATTCGACGTGCTCGAGATCGATGAATATAACTTTGGTATTGTCCCACTCTTCATTATCGCAGCAGATCATGACATTTTCCAGTTGTTGGTCTAAATAGACTACGTCGTGCTCAGAAAAGAGTTGGAACGCTTGGTAAAGTTGGATTTGTAGGGTTATCACCAGGATCGGGTAGTTTCTCTCGGCAAGATCAAGCAATATATCTCCAATTACTTCAGAGAGAATAAGCGCCGGGTGACCCTTGAAGTGGCCTATTCCAAAAAAGTGAGGAATAAGTATCCCTTGAAGATCTTTCAGCCTTTCATAAGCTATGGCCTCTTGTTTAAAATACTTCTACCGATCAATGTTTAGATATCGTTGCTTAACGATGATATTTCGAGGACGATTGCCAGCAGGTTCAATCGTTACTCGATATACTTTCTGTTCTGGACATAGTCGAGTGATATTTGTTATAGTGATACGTTTGCCATATAGATATAGAGCCTAGTGCCAAACCAAACCGATTAGGCCGTATCTGTGTCATGTGCACACCCGACTCGTAAAAAACGAGTCGGGTGTGCTTCACCGGTTCTGCCAATTTAAAATATTATTTTACTCTCTCTCTATCAATTCTGCTTTAAATACAATTCTGCTGCATCTGTTTAAAATATAGTATATCCCTTTCCATCACCTCCAATATTTGGCCATTTCCCCCCTGAATTGGCTCCTGAATCTGCTCCTGAACCTGCTCCTGAACCTGCTCTTGAACCTGCTCCTCGGCCTGTTTTTGAGCTTTTAGAGCTTTTTGGGCCTATTTTTGTAATTTTTTTTCTAGTTGTAACTCCTCCTTGGTTTTCCTGATTTTCATAGCGCGTTTTGCATGGTGTAGGTTTAATACACCAGTCTGCTGGAGGGGTGGTTGGTTAAGCTGTCGTTTGGTCTTAGAGCGCTGAATTGGTTCTTGCGCAACCCTAATATTCTCAACTGTAATCTTAAGATTTTGACGCTCTTCTTGGATTAATTGGGAATGACGAGTAAGATATTTAAGTCCCCTTTGAACCCTTGGTTTAAGGAGGTCTATATCAATATGTTTGACAATCTTCTCTTGGTTCATCTGAAGTCGTGCTAAGGTTTTTGGCGGAATATATTTGTCGATCAACTACGTTGAAAGGACAGGGTTCACACGTTGCACTATATATACTGGAAAAGGGTATGGTTCGTCCTAGGTTCTTAGTATATACGTTGTGCAAAGTGGTGTGAAATGTGTTCGATTCATGTAGCTACTTGAGTTCCTAATATAGTTGTTCCCCCGTGACTCGGGGGTCTGTTTGTTCCGTTCCGGATTTATGGTATTGCATGATTGCAATATCCATGTTCCGACAGATGTTGAATAGAAAGGCGGAGGGTTCGATCAAGTAAGGATGGCTGTATAATAAGCTTACTTCCACAAGGATATCGCTCTATACGGCGGCCATCTATCTGCTTTTCAACCTCTACATTAGATTGATAGCTTTGGATATGTGCTTTATCTTGACAACAATGATATCCATATCGATGATATTGGGAATCAGTTGAGGTATGTCGGAATCGGAATCCACCTTCGTGCCAGATCAAATCTGAAAGACTATGCATCGCTATTCTCATCTCCTCTTTATCAAACTCAGAGCCAAATTTGATAGGTAAAGCATCAAGATCAAATTCAAAGTCATGATCAAGAGGCTGAGGCTAGGAGAGAAGCGTAGTAGGGCATGGACGACGCGATCCGTAAACATTCCAATGCCAAGACGCTAAGCCTGATATATCTATCACATGATCGAGGTTTTCCTCAGTTGATTCCCCCCATCCAGGATTCAGCCTGTTACATATAGTGCATCGTGTGGATGTCTTTTTGACCGTAGGTCAATCGACACTAAACAGTCCTTATAAATAGATATGTATGAAAGTGTAAAGAATAAGAATATCGACATAGATTAAAGTTGAACCTTCCCTGGGTGAAGAGCGGTAGTTGATGACAATTTTTCCATCGTGCAAAGGTTATATAGTGACAGCTACCTCATTCTAAGCAGACCATAGCTGGCGCCCTCCTTAAGATATCCCTGAGCATTGAAGTGACCACGAACATCCATAGAGTAAGATTGGCTGTGGCCTATTTCCCTAACAGTTTCAGCCCCGGAAAGTGGGGGTAAATAAGGATAAGATGAATGAGCCAAAACAAGTTTTCATAGACTTTGCTAGGGTTAAGGGAGTATTTTGACGCGTGAAGACTTAGGTACTGTTGCGATTTGAGAGTGTTTTTTGAGTCTCGTTGGCATTGCCGGGACGGCCGCAAGTTGGACAAACACCACAATTTACGCAAACACCAGACTTTAGAGAATCGCTGTGAGGGCTTCCTCTATGTCTATGAAGTGTTTCGAATGCTGGCTGTATTATTACTGACCCTGTGAGGATCATGACGAGGAATATGGGTATAGCGATGATGATAGTAGTTTGGAAGGGAGCATCAGTTATGCATTTACTCAGGTATGCGAGAAAGGCGTCGGGATAGGACTTCATATTTGTAGAAATTTTTGTATGTAGTGAACCTGGCGTAGGTGAGAATTGAGGGGGGAGCTCTGGGGCTAAGCCCTTTATAAGGTACCTCGTAAAGATTTTACCGAGTAACTACTAGCAAGTAGGTTATAGGTTAGTGTTTCTGCCTAGACCTTGCCATATGGGAAATTTTAGTCCCGTGGGGGTCGCGTGGGGGTAACTTTCATGGGACTAAATTTTTGAGCTGAGTGCCAAGACTCTGATCAATTACTTATTTGGGTAATTCGCTAACCCAAATAGGTAGTCCCATGGGAAATGGGACTGGAGTTCGAAAATTTCCCATGGACATGGGACTAGATTTTTGCTAGTCCCATGGGAAATGTCAAGGTCTATTTCTGCCTACTTAGACTGTGTTGTATTTTTCCTTGTGCGAACTACCAATGACAAAATATACTATGATTAGGCATAAATTACCACCGTAAAGTACGAACTTATGGAATATCACTATACATTGTGCGCCACCAACTGCTCAAAATTGTTCCTCGAAATAATTATTGAGTTTGCTGTGGCAGTTTGATGTGGCAGGTGCCTCCCGAGTGTGTTGGCAGTTTACGGAGTAATGTTTAAACATACACTGGGTATACCTCGGAGGACAGGCTAAATATAGTTAGGACGGCAAAAAGTAAGCCTTTTGGCAATCCACACCTCTATTAGATTAGGGAATTAGTCTAACGTATAAAGTAGGTAAAGTGGGTTTCTTTGAAATTCCCGTAACATCCGGCCATAGTAAATATATATCCGTATTTCATATCCGACGGATTACGGAGGGAAGATATCGGCGCACTAGTATACTAAGGGGAGGTCTCGAATGCCGTTTGGAATATTTAAGAAGCAGTCAAATTTTCCAACTTCTTCATCAAAAAACCCTATACATTAGTTTCTGTCGGTACACCTGTACCAAGTGTGGAATAGCTATTCGATAAAGGTGATGAGGCTAACGCCCACTTCTGACACCTATCACAGGTAACGCTTTACGCCCCTATGATATCTTTGTGTCCTCTTGAAGTGGTTGTAAAGTCTGGTTTTCATTCTTAGTTTGCTATCTATTATAAAGTAACAATTTGATCACATGACTGCTTTGTTCCATATTCCAACAGTTTCTCTGCTAAGTGATCTGGCCAAATGATTTCTTCTACTATTGTTGCCAGCCTCATTCTTGGCTTAGCCCACATTCCTAGCATTATTGCTCAGCCAGTTGCCTCAAACTCTACAGACGTCCTCATTTCACTCACTGCCTCTGATTACTTCCCAAATGCAAAGGGAAACTTGAGTCTTTTCGACGTTGATTGCCTATTTTCAATTAATGATGCCGATACTCGTTCCTGGCTTAGCTCCCTCGACCCAGCCTCGGCCACTACCGATGAGGGAAAGGCGATTGTACTCACTGAAGCGGCCTATTCTAAGAAGTTTGACGCGAATGACTTAGATATGGTTGAAGACGTCGAGGAGATCTTGGCTTTAGTTGCTGGCAATACTACTTCTCTCGAAAAGCGTAGTGGCTCTAGCACTTTTTCCACGAGCAGTCGCCACGCTGTGAAATGGACCAAATGCGGGGCTTTTTTGGCATGCGTCAGTGGGTATTCCTGCGGTCTTGATATCACGATTGACTCGGCTCCTCGTAGCAAGTGTGCGACCCGTGGGGGGAGTCTCTGCTGTCTAAGCTGGTCCACCTATAAGGTTCGGGCAGCATTCTTCTCTACTACATGGACATCGTGCAACTCCGAGGTCAAAGCGGAGGACCTAACAGAAGCCTCCTGTGAAGGCCACGGCAGTTCCGCTCAGGGTGGCGACGTATGCCTCAGTAACCGAGCCACCCATTGTGGCTGATATCATTCGATAAAGGCTCTATCGAAAAAATTGTTTGAGTGAGGCTGTTGGCACTGAAGGGACTAAGACAGAGAAGGAATAAATTGTACTTGTGAAGGGCTAAAGCTAATCTTGAATTCAGAACTAGCTAGGCACATGCTGTTTACAAAATCCTTGAAGAACGTGAACAATTCGGGGTGGAATCGTGAGGTATGCGGTTGGTGGGTCACGTGGTACAACCACGTGATAGTTCACCAGGATTCAACCTGTTACAATACCCCCTTCCTATTCTCCTGTTTTCCGGGGTCCATTCGAAGTCGTAATTGGTCCGTATCATAGTTCAAAGGTGTCGAGAGCTGTGCAGTTTTCCACTGCGTTGATAGGTTCCCATGTCAGTTCTGCGTATCCTCGCCATTTCACTAATGCTTCCCTCCGCGATCCACGTCCAATTTTTCGTGTCCTTGCTTGTAGGATCTCTTCAATTTCGTATTCCAGATCTCCTTCGACTAACAGCGGAGGCGGTTGCGAATCGTCCACGATTTGTGACGGTAACGGGTCCGTTGCCGCGGGTCTTATTAACTCAACATGGAAGACAGGATGTATGCCGCTTGGCACATCCAGCTTCACTGTATGAGAGGATGGCACTTCTAGAACTATGTATTTGGCGTGAAGCCAGTCTAGTTTCTTTGAAGGCCGTATCGTGCGTACATTCCGTAGGTTTAGCCATACTTTATCGTTGATATTATAGACTGGAGCGGCTCGTCTTGAACGATTCGCTTGTTCCTGTTGGTGTTCTTAGGCGATAGCCATCGCTGTATTTGCCTAATCGGTGGCGTCTTGTAGCCGGTTCGTGAATGTTTCCGCTGCGATCTCTGGTCCTCTCTCTGCTTGGACTTCTATCACTTCGACTAGATCGACATGGTATCCGTGTGTGAAGAAGAATGGAGATAGTCCAGTAGAGGTTGCGTCTTGGTTATTGATCGCTATGGCTACGATAGGTAGTAAACTTGCCTAGTCGTCCTATGCGTACGTAGTAAAGGCGCGTAGAATTCGTTCGACTTCTTGATTTGCGCGTTCTATAGCTCCATTAGTTTGGGGGTGGAATGCGGTAGATAATCGGCGTCGAATCTTTAGCTTTTCGCACACGATTCGCCAGAACCCCCCTACGAACTATGGGCCGTGGTTACTAGTGATCGCTATTAGTAAACCATGATGCATATAAATATGCTTCATAAAGACATCTGCGACGCTTTCCGTAGTAATACTATGCATATCTATTAGGATCACTCCTTTAGATAGCCGATCAGTAATTACTAGACAATTCGTCGCTCTTTCTTTCCCAGTGGGTGGAAGTTCTGTGATGAAATCCATGGATAGTTCGGCCCAGATTCGTTGTGGAATCGGTAATGGTTTAAGTAGGCCTTGCTTCGAATCTCTCTAAATCGTGTTTCGTCCGCAAATTGTGTAATTCCTTAAGAATCTCTGTATATCGTTCGTTATTCCTGGCCAAAAGAATCTAGACATGTTCATTGGGTTGGGTAAACCCATACCCAACCCAACCCAACCCACAATGGGCTGGGTATGGGTCAGAAATTTTACCCAAAACCCATATGGGTTGGGTATGGGTTTGAAGTAAAACCCACACCCAGCCCATAAACCCATCTTTTTGCCAAGACTTTTATTTCACGTGATATTTGTCACCTAGTTAGTACTAGATTGAGGCAAAAATTAGGCACTAAGGCACTAATTACCCTAATTTAGTTTAGGTTGAGGCGAAAATCAGGCATTAAGGCATCAAAAATACCCATATGGGACCCATACCCAACCCATACCCACGTGGGTTGGGTTGGGTATGGGTATGGGTTTACCTTACCCCTGATGGGTTGGGTATGGGTATGAATTTTGACCCATACCCAACCCATGCACATGTCTATCTATGTGTAAAGAAGTTCATGGGCTCAAGAAGATTGTTATTTGTTGACAGCTTAATATTAAGGTTTACTTAGAATTATACGAGAACCCGGTGCTCACCTATATCACCCACCATCACCCTAATGAGATTTCTCTAGCTGCTTAAGGGTGAGCTGAATACTAAGGGCTTTTAGACTATTTTCCGCGTTCCATAGGTGGCTTAAGTACGGCTGAGCGGACGGGAAGCCCTGTTCTCCACACCCTGTGGTCGTATGTGGTAGAACGATTACAAAAGTGAACTAACTATAAAGCTAATATCATCAGGTGTGTATCGCCTTGGTGAGCAATGAGCGCTGCTTTAGCGTCGCGCGACCCATACACGGGACGTGTGGCGAAGGCCAGGAAACACGTTATCATGTGACCCTTATATAATACCCACACATACGTAAGATCTGTACATTCTTGACACCGAATTCGACTGCCATTCCTATTCTTTGCTTAATCCAGTGACTACAGCACTAACCTTGCCCTCTTCACTAGTTTTAATCGGATAGAGGAATCGCAGTATCCCATGGGACCGGCTCAGCCTCCTAATTCGATAATAACACTGTCGGAACGGTGACGTTCTTACGGTGCATATGCAACTAGTATTCTCGATGGAATAGATCTAGGTGCGTCGATGCGAAGTTGTAAGAGGTGTGTTATTCAATCTTATCCTCGCTGTAACTAAATAGACAAAACTCGCTAGATTCACTTCATGTCGAACCAACAGTATCGGAACCATTGGTCCTGTGCCCCACTTTGGTCTAGTGGTATCGACAAACACCCATTATTGGAAAGCTGAGGTTCCACTTATCTACTAGCGTCGTAAGCTTAGCAATGTCTGCCAACATTAGCAATATCGCCTGGATTGGCCTCAGCAACATCGGCCGTGTAAATCACGTCTAAACATTCAAATTGAGGCTGTTTATCCGCTCGGTCCAGGCAAGAGTAGAAATCAAGTGTGGACGGTGCTTTGGTGGATTATGTTTACCTCATCATAAACGTGTCTGTTCAGCATTTGCGGATGCGTGATACAACTGCCATGGCGTTACTGTGTAATGGCTGGCTGTTATCCCCACTTATCCATCTTAAAGAGGAATGGTCGACTTATTTTGACAAAAGAGAAATTAATGAGAGTTGAAGAGGCCCAATAAATAAATAAAAACCTTGGAAGCTCCGGAAGCCACAGGAAAAGAAAAATTGAACATTAGACAAGTCGTAAGATAGCTAAAATTTACACCCTTAACTGATTATGAACCTGATACTAATTGAACTTCATAGGTTAAAGTTCCAATTATAAAAGACATTCTGTCAGATCCCGAGGTCTGCACTACCGATAGGGCTTTTCAAAGAAGGAAAGAGCCATGCCTCCCACAAGCTTATTTCTGGAGCTGCCAAACGAGATTCTCTTTGCGGTATCTGCTCAACTTGATGACGTAAAAGACGTCCTTGCACTTACAAAACTCACCTGTCGCTCTTTGGCTATTCGTCTCGAGCCTGCATTTTGTTACCGAGCGCGAAGTCACGTCTGTACTCTTGAAGGGCCTGTTCTTCAAGAGAATGTTCTGGAAGGATATACTGTGGAAGGGTCTGTTCTGGAATGGGCCGCAAGCCAAGGCGATATAAGCCTCGCCCGCAAGCTTTTGAAAGACTGTAGGGCTATATCATCTCACAAAGATAGAGCCCTCTGTAGAATTTCCGGCTGTCATGCTAATGATTCAGCATCAGAAAATCAGAACTTGGAGTTTGCAAAACTACTTTTGGAGAATGGCGCGTCTGCTACAAATGGTCGAGACTGTAGTGGCTTTACAGCTCTTCATCATGCAGCTGGAAACTTCGAATCGATTGTGAGGCTGCTCTTAGATCATGGTGCTGATGTGAATGACCAAATAAATTCCGATGGTCGTACACCTCTTGATTGCGCAATACAGAACACGAAATGTATTATTCAATTCGAACCTATTGCGAGGCTATTATTTGCGAATGGCGCCGATCCAAATGCTAAAACCAAGTATGATCTGACACCTCTCCTCGATACAGTCAGACTAAGGGGACCGGAATATACAGAAGTGTTATTAGCGAATGGCGCTAGTGTACACTTCTGTCGTCGTGAAGACGGATTAATGCCACTTCACATCTCATTTGAGAGCTGTGACACTATGCGTCTGCTATTGAAGTATGGCGCTGATATAAATGCCACTGCTGATAATGGTTATACAACCCTTCATTTCGCTATTGCAGAGTTCCAGGAGGACGCTGTGCGGCTGCTATTGGAGAAAGGTGCTGATGTAAACGCCCGCACCGATACGGGCTATACACCTCTTCATATCGCAGTATACGGCTCGACGTTTCATGGCTTAAAACCTATGCGCCTGCTTTTGGAAAGGGGAGCCAATGTGAAACTCCAAGATGAGGAGGCTTTGACACCTCTTGACTGGGCAGTCAAACATGAACGGGAAGAAGCCTTGGAACTACTCTTGAAAGCTGGTGCTGATACAGAAGCCATAAATTCCCCCCTTCAGCTTGCAGCAAAATATGATGAACCGGAAGCTGCATAGCTGCTATTGAGAAGTGGTGCTGAGATTATGCCCCGAAATAATGTACAAACACCTTTGAATCTGCATATTCTTTAAACTACTTCTCTCAACCTATACTTCTTCAAAAGTTTTGGAGTTTGTAATCTGATACCCTTTTAGTATCCCCAACCACGACGAGCTGTTTTCATTTATCGATATTTCAAATAAGCATACATTGGAGCAGAGATTTGTTGAAATATGTTCAAATAAACTTATTAAAGCTACATTTAATCCTTAGCGCAACGGCCACAAATCGTTGTTCCAGACAAGAACATCGTCACTATCTTCGACGCTATAGTGCCAACACTCGAGGGCATTCTGTGAAGGCCTAGAGCTAATATTATATTCAGAACTAGCTAGGCACAAAACTGTGTACAAATTCCTCGAAGAACATAAAGGAATCGGTGTGGAATCTAGAATGAGATGTTCTTGAATCGCGTGGTGTTCTAGCCTGAAAGATTATCGGTCTTATGTTCATGCTTGGACTTGGATATTGGGCACCATGATCCATCACCGGGCTTCAGCCCGTTACATACGTGGTAGCTTCTCGTATATAAACTTGACATTCCGGGAAAGTCAAGCCGAAGTTTCGGCAGATTTGCTTCACCGTGTAGCAAAATCTCCTTATAAAAGATGGGGGTTAAAGCATAATAAATACCGTCGGTATTTGTTGTTGCTCTGGATTGACATCCGACTGCCAGCTCCGACTCGGTGGTTGGTAGATATGGGAATTGGTTTCAAACCAAACCAATTCTTATTTATGTAACGCCCCAATTAGTTATGCTATAATTCTGATTTTTTTGGTAATTTAAAAATTAATTTAAGGCTTGGTGTTACGGGATGAATATAGAAACAACGCTGTGCGGATCCGATGATGATCAAGAAGAATTAACTAAGGAAGGAAGGAAAAGAGGATCCAGCAGTATCCTACCCACGATCGTCGTCATGCATAATAAAGGGTTGGTAAACATGAAGACGTTAAGATATGGAAAAAAGCCCTAAATGATTTAAGGAAAAATAAGATTGAACAGCCTAATAAACTCTCAAAAATTAGGAGATTGATCAACTGAAAACCTCCCCGAATCACTGATTGCCTAAAGAAAACCTTTGGAAAAGCTATCGTGAGAAACAAAAGAACATAAGTTTTAACAGCTCTCATCACAGTTTCTTCTCCAACTTCTTCAGAAATCGGTTCGCGCGACTCTCCAGCTTCTCCGCTTTATCCTCCAATTTCCGCGGGCGTGAGGAATTCTTCGACGATTTCTTCGCATACTTTTCAATACCGGCTTGTGAACCAAATTCTACCTCTGTCGGTCGGTACACCTGGCTATGGATGTCATATTCGGAAGTTTCCGCTTGCTTTGGCTGCGGCTGTGATTGGGCCTCAGACGAGTTCGAGTATCCACCGATTGGCAGCGTCGCAGAGCGCTGAAGTGATGATTGCTGCGATGTGCCGGGCATCTGTTGTCCGTACATATATGCATTGTGGTCTTGTGGCGTCATGGAAATTGACGCGGGAGTACCTGGGTTCCACTGAGATCCGATTACTGAGTGGAAGGGTTGTTGGTATGATGGGAAGCCCGGGTTCTGCATTGTTGGTCCAAATGATGTCTGGTATGGGAGGCCGGCACTGGGAGGTGGAGAAGCGTAGCCTGTTGGCACATTTGAGTATGGTATTCCCTGCACTGAGGTTGGAGGAGGTGCGAATGAACTGATTCCGACAACACTGGGCCCTTGAGGTTGACTTGGATACCCAAGACCCTGTCCCTGGTCGGCTGCTGCTGCTGCTGCGAGCCCGGTGCCTGCGGCGCCATCCTCGGGAGGTGGGGTTTTCTCGCGGTGCTTGATCGGCTCTGGTGCTGCCGGAGCTGCCGGGTTATATGGGAGAGGAGCGAAGGCCCCAGAGTCCCTCTTCTCCTCTGTAGGGGTTTGGTATACGGAATTCTGAGTTTCCTGTTGCTCAGCTACAAGGCCAGCTGGAGGTGGTGGGAAACTGAGACTTTGAGGGGTGGTTTGCACGCTTGATACAGCTGCAACTGAAACTGGGGCTAGAGGCTCGGATCGAGAATTGCGTGTTTGTCCGTTCTGATATGCTGGATCTGAGACGGCCACATTTTCAAGCTTCTGAACCACGGAACTGATTTGCAAGTCTGGAGCTCGGTCTGTTTCTATCTGATCCGGGGATAGAAAGCGACTGACTATGTCCAGAAACAGATTTGAATCCTCCTTTGACCAGAAGTAGATGTCAAGAGTGTGAAGTAGGGCAACATTATGTTGTCTGCTGCTTGGGTCCAGTATCGGTAGTTGCCATTCACCCCTCAAGGAGCCGGAACCTGGCCGAGCATTCACTGTCAATGTGCAGTGAGACCCAAATCGAACGGAATGCCGTATATGCGCATTGTGAAATGACCCTTCAAATGCATCTTGGTCAGGAGTTCCAGGGTTGTTGGCAATCTCAAGCCTGGAGCTGTTTTGGTGGTGATTACGATAGACGTAGAGGTAGGAACCCTTATCAAAGCGATGGTGAATGGGTTTGGGAGTTGGCGGGGAGAAGTAGTAATGGATATCAGCAAATCTATGAAATTTAACATTGTTCTGTGCAAGACAACCGAAATGGCATGGAATTTGAACTCACACGTTCAGTACACGCTCTTCGCCGTGTCTCTGAGGCATATTGTTCTGAATAAGTTTGAGATTGTGGAATTGATGGTGTAGAACTTTTAACAATATCAAGAAGCAGCATTCATAGCGGTGAGGGGTAAAACTACATTGGCCCGTGAGACGAAGGGCGCTTAGAATGTGATGTGACAGGGCAATATTGACTAATATTGACTATAGCCCTGAACGTCTTAGCCTCATTGGCCCACATATTCTTTATTTAGACGAATGAGGCCATTGGACACAGTATGGTAAGATTGGTACTAGAACCGATATGAACCGATATTTACTAAAGTACTCTATAATAATGTATGAGACTTCATACGTTGACCTTTTCATGTGGTAGCGACACCATGATTCCGGATAAATAATGATATGATGGAGAACAAACATCCTACATCTTTCGTACTAAAAAAAGTAAATGATTTTTGAAATTTGCTCAGATGCAATTATGCTTGAAATATGAAACCAACCAATGCAGCAGTTTGAGATCTAGACCACCCACGGGTATCTAGTGATGATATCAGAAGCGATAGATGAAAATCTTTAAATAAAATATATGGGACAGTTCAAGAGTTGAGAGCACATCATTTGGATGTGAATTAAGAGTGAGAAGCAAAGACGATTGATTTTGCCTCAGGGTGTGGAGTCGAAAGAATCCAAATTCCAGTTTAGTTCAGTGTCAGACCAACAATGTCAATTTCATCAACAGTCGACTTTTCAGTTGAGGATTGCTCAGCAATAGTCGAAGTCTCAGTGTATGGCGATACTGTGTTCTCAGGTAAAGCAATTTCCTGCACGAATTTGGTGGCGTCTGGGTTCTCCAGAGTCTCAGGAGTGTCAACACTAGAAGATTCATCCTCGAAAGTAGGTTCTTCTGGAACCTGCAAGACATCGTCAATCAATGTGACATCCTTGACTTCCGACGGCGTCTGAGCATCAGTGGGTTCGATGCTCACTTCGGACAATTTGGTCTCATCTCCGCCAGACACAACAGTTGACTCCCCTGGAACTTCGTGTGTGGCGTTGGTAAGAAGTTCAGACTCGTTGCTGTCATCCCGGATTGGAGCTTCTTCAGTCAAGGGGAGGACTTCTGTTAAAACCTCCTTAGGGGCAGGTGTAAGATCCGCTGCAGCGGGTTGGGCCGGGCTCTTAGGCTCTGCAGTGCGCTCGGCTGTGGGTTCAGACTCAATGTTGACAGGCTCATCCTTGACTTCTTCGGTCAATTTGACAGGGGTCTCAAAGACTGGCTCGACAATTGTCTCATTTGGCTTCTCAGTTTCGGGCTCTACCGGAGTTTCTGGGATAGATTCCTGGGTATTTTCCTTGGCGCTCTCCCGCTTGTGCGCAATTTTGGTCGCATCATCCTTTTGCGCTAGATCCTTGGGAAGAACCTGGGACTTTTCAGTCTGTAGTCGCAGAGGAGCGGCCTTTGCCTTTGGCTGGACATTAACGCGCTCCGTTGCCTTTCCAATGGGTGCTCGGAGAGCCCTGGTGGTCGTGGTTTTGGGCGGGGGAACGTTATCAGTCTTATCGTGCGTCTTGTTTGCCGAGCTAGCAGTAGGTCGCATCATGCGTGTAAGGAAGCTGTTGTTTACTGGCTTGGTGGCAACATTATCATGAGCAGGCAAGGAGGGGCGAGGCTGTTTCCGCACATTTGTGGCGCCGGCGGCTGACCGTGTCGGGACACCAGATGCACTTTTGACAGAGGACTGCTTTGTAGATGTGTTCGCACTGGCTCGCGTTGTAGGGGCGGTAGTTCCAGTCTTTGCCACGGATGATCGAGTCGGCGCCGTCATGGAAGCAGGTAAGCGCACATGCTTAGTAGGTGCTTTGGGACTCGTCAAACTCTGGGGCGCAGGTTTCTGAGAAGGTACCGAGGCTCTTGTGGCCCGGGTGGTGGTGGGCTTGGTGGGATGTGTGGAAGCACGGTTGGTTGTATGAGTGGAAGCATTAGCTCGCTCCTTCGCTGTCTCCCGAGCTGTGGTGGGGTGGGTGGTAGCTGAAGCTGACATTGTTGAAGATTTGCTTGAAGCGTTGTTCTTGGGCGAATGAAGGGTAGGCGGGCGCTTTGTAGAGGTGTTCGGGATTGGTGTTTTGCGGGAAGCAGTTGTTTCCTTCGAGGAAGCTGCGTTCTCCACTGGAGAAGCCGGTTCTTCCTTAGCCCCACATTGCGCTGGCTCTGGCCGAGAGTCCTTCACCACCTGATCAAGGACCACTCGATCAGAAATACCATTATGAGGCGTCTCTACTTTGGCGGCAGGAGTTGGGGACACAACGCTATGTCTGTGTGACACCTCTTGTTCATTTATCTTCGGCCCAAAAATATCCGGCTCACTTCTTCCGCTTGTCTTCCTCAACGGTGATCCCGGGGTTGCCGACTGAATAGCTCCTTCAACGGTGACAAAACTGGCACGAACCCTAGAGAGTTGTCTAACGGCAGAGGTATCACACGAGAGAGGAGATCTGCCACGATCGGATGGGGAGGGGGTTTGGTTGGTCTCAAATTTGGCCAGCAGGCTACGAACGCCAGGATGGTGGGCGTTGTTATCCGCCATGATTTCAGTAGGTGTTAATTTATCAGGGGCATAGGGAGTAGTTGAGGCGTCGTGAGGTGGGCGCGTAGTGGAGGTAGAGAGGGAGTGGAAGACGAGATCCCACTTAGTTTCCCCCCTCTGGGGTAGCAAAAATCAAGAGAAAAACACAGTCCGCAAAGAAGTGTTGAGAGTAAACAAGAAGGGGAAGATGTGAAGAAAGCAGGAAACTCATACGGAGTTACTTCAATGCGCTAGTGATGATTAGCGCATCCAATAGAGATTCTTCTATTTTTTCTATTTCAGGGGTCAAGGGGGAATTGTTTCCATTTATTTGTGACAGCTTCATGATCTCATATAACTTATATTGCTTTTCTTTCATTTCCCATTGATTATTCCTATCCAATTGAATGATCAATTCCTTGATTATGTTGAGGCAAACAACCCAATCTGATCTATAACTATAGACACGTCCATTCGCATACTCCTTGCTTCAAAGTACAACATAAAACCCAAAGGATGTGCAGAACAAAACCGGGCCCGACCATGGATCAGGGACCCAGATATCGAAGGAATTCCGTAATCTGGGGATAGAGGAATCTTGGATCAAATTACCGAATATCTAAGACAGTGGATCTTTGTCTTCTTGCAATTATTGTGGTGTCAAGTGGCTTTGTGTGTCAGGGAGTATAGAGTGTAAGTGATACTAAGTGTTATGCATTGGTTTGCTTCTTCTTCTCCTGAAAACCAACGTGTGGCCTTGAAGACCGAGCACGATGATTTAGTCATGATTAGGATCACGTGGTAATTCTAAAGGTCACGTTATCTCCAGAACAGAAGTAGATTATAGTGCACTTGAGATCAAGCGAAACTGAGACTCTGTCCTGTCCTTAGCACATTTATTGATAGGGATAAGACTCATAAGAAAGATACCTAGTAATATGTGTATCCCCTAAGACATAAACGCAAGGATAGATGTTGAAACCCCTGCTATCGATACTCGAACCATTTATCGTGGGCGAAATTATCTCCATCCTCTTCCTCACTATATTCCTCACTTTCCCCGTCCTCACAAGAACCATGTCTATCTTCATTCTTCATCAAATCCATAACTGTAGCGTATATATATTCTGTGTCGCTGTCAAGCTAGATTGGACATTACCCTCCCCGCACTAATGGCTCCTCAATGATCATAAATGGAAGGTCATAGCCGGACATGTTTCAAGCAAGGGCTCACAGCATTGCTTTGTGAAGGTATGGTCCAGGCGTGGGCCATAAATTATTGGCTGTTTCGACTTTCCTAGTGACTTGTGATTGTTTTTAACAGAAAACTTCAGCCAGTACCCGAGCTCCTCGATATTTTGGATGTCGTTAAAGGCGGGTCTGTTAGGGCTTCCTGGAGGTATCCAATGATGCGGACTCGGTTCATCGCGTCTTTGGGCTAAGCCCGTGCTGGACGTAGACCCGAAGGTCGCGTAGATGCCATACCCATGGGCAAACTTCAGGAGATCATATGGATTTTGGTGAGGATCTGGCCTCCCCATGTACCGATTGAAAATTTCAACCACTGCTGCTCTCTAGAGCCCCATGAGTTCAATAATGACAACGCTGTCCTTAGTGGGAATTTCAAATTGGGTAGCGCTGTTGTTGAACCCATGCAACCGCTTGTTGGGGGAATGAATGCGATAAAAACGTTTCTCTTGCCAGAATTTTGTGAAGGGACGAAAACATGCTCGTCCTTAAAGAATTGGATTTTCTTACTTGTAAAGAAAGGCTCGGCTGGAGATGTTTTCATGGGGAATAGACATTAGAGGCAATATTTTGGTAGTGCTCCTGCTGGACAAACGAGGATTGAAATGGGTGAGTAAAAGGATGGGCAGTTACGCTCAAATTGAAAGACTATGGTGGCAACTACAAGCAAAAATACAGTAACTCCGTAGTCACAATGTGATCTAAGACTACTCTGATATCACTAGTTAAGCACAATTCCTTGGTTCAAGACTGCACTATTACCGTTTCGGCAAATATCTAGATGACTAATCAGTAATATGCGGGTCTGAGATCTCCATTACTCTTGAACGGCGTTATGCAATATGATCAAAGATGGTTGGTGTACCCCGTAGTAGAGGCTGTGCTCTCTGTGTGAAGCGTCGGGTCAAGGTGCGTACGGTCCAGGCGGGATGAGACTGATAGATTTGGAAATTGACGACGCTACAGTGTGATGAACGCATCCCAGAGTGCGCTAAGTGTGAGAAATATGGGAAGCCATGTCCAGGTTACAACAGGGGCTTCAAATTCATTACCGGAAAGCCATATAGAAGTCGTCGACGTTTACCCGGTAATGGTAACGATACCACAGACATCCAGAGCCCGGAATCTGTGAGCCCGAGCATAATCAGCAGTGACAGGAGATCAGCTTCTCAGGAGTTGATCCAGAGACATACTCAACTGTTTTTTGTGTCAGCAGATTTGAATGTCCTACAGAGCTTGAGTGCTCTGGTTGATGATTTTTCCAATCCAACACCCGCTCTAAGCCAGAAGTTTGTGGTCTCACAGTGGTTTGGACTTCTTCCCGATATCTATGGTCAGAGTAAAATCCTCGACGCAGCAATCAAATCGTTTGTTACACACCATCTTGGAAAACTTTATCGAGATGAGCGGATGCTCGTATACGCTCGATCTACCTACGGAGAGGCGCTGCATAGACTGAGAAAATCACTAGCAAATCCCTCAGAATATCTTTCCTCTCATGTTTTCTGCGCAGTTGTCATGCTATGCCTATATGAGGTAATTCAATCTCATCGTTCAATCGCTGGTTGCTCAGTCTTAACATCTTTTTCAGCTTTTTACAAATAGGGAGAATCCAGAATCTTGGATCAAACATGCTCAAGGGCTTGGGCAGCTGGTCAGGGTAAGAGGACCTGGCCGCTATCGTAATAAGCTTGATATTTCCCTGCTCAAGGTCTCTCGAGGTTTGATCGTAAGTTCGATACTTTGAAACTTCACCTACGACAATTATGACTAACCAGAATAGGTCATGCACTCGATGTTTTCCGGCGAACCATGCTTTCTGGCATCGAATGAGTGGCATCAAACGATGAAACACCAATATGTGACCGACATGCCTGCTGACTATCATGACATCATTGAGAGTTTCTTTGCCTACTTTACATATGCACCTAGTCTTGTGCACAAGCTCTTCAGTCTCAGAGAAATTGACCCGACGACTCCAGAGGCATTTCAGGTGGCATCAGACGCTCTTTCACAAGCTCTGGATATGAGGAGCAAATTGGACTCCTGGTATGACCAGTGGTGTAAAATTGCCCCACTTCCAGTTGAAGAGCTCTCAACAGATGACGCCCTATATCCCGTCATTTTAACATATGCTGGTTTGACTGATGCTCAAATATACTGTGGCTACTACTCCTACATGGTTATTATTCACGAAACATTGAAGAATTTGGGCTATATCGGTCCCCACGCAGATATGGTGGTGTATTACCGGGATCAAATCTGCAAATCAATCGAATTCAGCAGCAAGGGAGCCCTTGGTCCCTACAGGGTGGGATTTTCCTTACGGGTTGCAATTGAGGTTGCTGACCCTGTGACAAAATCTTGGATCATAAATCGATTAGAGAAATTCTCGAAGATTTACGCAGCGGCCCAGCCAGAAAACTACCAACCAGTTCTATGACGCGAGGCAAAAATAAAGGGTTGCAATTAAGAAGAGCTATAAGGCTAACTACCATCATCCTATAATGGCCCCATTCTCAAAGCAAATTGAGTTCAACAGAATCAGTTTGCAGAGCCTTCAATGTCAATCGGCGTGATATAATCCTCCATCTCAGTCAGCCTCATTGGCTCGATGATAGCACGTGTGGCCAATAGCAGAATGACGATAATGACCTCCATCAACAACCCCATACCAGCTAGCACACCAACGTCACCGGAGGCAGGATTGAAACGTGGGGGTCCATACTCTAGCAACAAAAAGTAAATAATCCGAACGCACAGGAATGGAAGAGTGAGAGAAATTAACAAAATCCCATGGTGTCCTCTCACAGGCAAAATTGAACGAGACTTCAATACGAACCAAACAACCAGGCCACAAACAAATGCAAAGGTGACGACGAGAACCATGGATCCTGCTTCACTAAGAGTGTGCATTTCAATGCTTCCTCCAGCCACTGCAAGAACAATGGCAACAAATACAGGGAATCTGAAAGCATGTATCGCGAAGCGCTGCAATTTCGAGTATCTTGATTTCCCAGGCCCGTATTCTCCGGTCTGGCCACTATGTTCAAAAGTCAACAGCTGTTCAGTATCCAATTTGAATTGACTAAAGTTGGCATACCATCTCAAAAGAACAAGGCTGACTTCAAATAAAAGCGGTGAAAGGCCTACACTTTGCAGATTAATCTCCGCAATCAGCATGGCTTGACTTGGGTGTGAGGTCGAAACAATCATGGCTGCGCTTGCTATACGGACTGTGACCATGTTAAATCAGCAACTTGATTTGGATATTGGTTTGTCGCAAAGGCTTCTTTCATCACTTTCCATCCGTGGAACTCACCTTGGGCCAATAAGCCAACCATACTCCACCAGCAGTAGAAAAAGCAGCGTGCAGGATGTGGCTTTTTGTTGTGGTGCCAATATCGAGACTCTTGCATATATCTCATGGGAATTTGGATAATATGGATGACTGAGAAAAGGACAAGTTCTGCGATGGCAATGTCGTGCACTCCTTTCGGGATCGAGTCATCTATATCATGAGAGAGGAGAGTAGTGGGCATTTTGATGATGCTTGAAGGCAGTGACTAGATTTCAACCAGGAAGATATACTGCTTCATATAATGATCATTGTATTATTTTAAGACTTACGAGATTTATGGAGGGCTTAAATAGTCTATCCACGCCTTGACAGCTTTTTTTTTTTCTCGTATTGGTATATAACTTCGCGGTCACTGACCACTTCGGGTTTAGCGTAGAACATCCGCAACCTTAAAAATCATAGGCTAATTTTGGTCCTTCCAGACCTTTGGAAGAACCAATCAGTACAAATCAATAAAAAAGTGATATCATTAGCTTGAGAAGCGAAGGGGTCAACGTGACAATTCTATCCTTATTGACTGTATGGTGCCACGAGGTGGGTCTGAGACTCTTAGCTTCAATGCCAAGATAAATTTACTATAGAATTAGTTATGCGTCTGATCACGTGATTTTCAATATCTTGTAGGGTAAAGAAGTTAATCATGGTCTCCTGTCATGTAAAGTCTGTTCTTACCTATGTATCCCTCGTCGGTGCTTGGTCTTACCTAGGTATCCTTTAGATCCCCCCTTTCCATTCGAGTATACCGGTCCCTCGAAAATATGCGTCTGATTACCAAAGTAAACAGGCAAAAGCTAGTGGACGACGCCAAAAAGGACAGGCCAGTCATGAAGCAGGGCTTATAGAGCAGCGTCTCGAGTTCTACCACTACATCCCATCCGCCTCATTTACGACATATAATGGTGAACAACAGCTACCTATTTCTTTCCCCCTTGATAAGTCACGATTACAATGTTACGAACCTAGCGAACGCACACGCTAGAACTGTACTTACTTCAGAGGATGGGTTCGAAACCAAGCTTAGGCATGTCGATATTCATCGACATTGGCTTCGCCAGGAGGTGCAATTCGGCACCATTAAGGTGGAATGGGTGCCAACCACCCAGATGGTAGCCGATGGCTTTACCGAGATCTTACCTAGACAGCGGTCCGAATCTTGGGCAAATCTACTCAATATGGAAGATGTGGAAGAATTGATCGAGTAAAACCCCTTAATCAAGGTCTACAAAAGACCAACCATGCAGGAATCCATTGGTTGGAATTCACTTTCTCTCGCGGTATTTGGCCTATAAAGGATAATCAGATGATCGGAAGTACCTTTATTAGCATGGGCTGTAAATTTCGCTCAACAATTTTGAATACATTGATCCTTTGAACGCATAATACTCCATAGCGTACTCCGTACTCTGTATTCTGACGTTATTTCCTCCGGATTCCGGAGTCTATCGGATCAATAATCATCCGCATCCGCATCCACATCCTGTACAAAAAGTGAAGCGCCGATGACGGAGTCATCCAACAGGTAACCTTGAAAAATAATCATGGCTTCTGCTGCTGCTCGGACTCTTCGCATTGGTAAGGCTTTTCTGTCTACTAGTTTGTTGTTTCAATTGAAGCTAATTGAATCTGTACAGGTCTCATCCCCGGAGACGGTATCGGACGGGAAGTTATCCCGGTATGTAGCTCATGCATAATGACACATACGAAATCAGTTTGCTGACCGTGGCACAATTGATGCAATACAGGCCGGCCGTAAGATTCTGGAGTCTCTCCCCTCGTCGCTGAATCTCAACTTCAGCTTCGTTGACCTGGATGCCGGTTTCGGTGCCTTCGAGCGCACCGGCTCCGCTCTGCCCGACAAGACCGTCGACACCCTGAAGAAGGAGTGTGATGGTGCTCTTTTCGGTGCTGTCAGGTAATACATGATGCGGTTGACCTCAATTAATTGTGCTCTACTGACACAATTGCGCTAGCTCCCCGAGCACCAAGGTCGCCGGCTACTCATCCCCCATTGTTGCTTTGCGCAAGAAGCTCGACCTGTACGCCAACGTGCGCCCTGTCAAGACCACCGCCGGCAGCAGCAACGGCAAGCCAATTGACCTCGTCATCGTTCGTGAAAACACCGAGGACCTGTATGTGAAGGAGGAGCGGACAACAGAGGGCCCTGACGGCAAGGTCGCCGAGGCCATCAAGCGTATCTCCGAGCGGGCCTCATTCCGCATCTCCACAATTGCCGGTGAGATTGCTCTCCGTCGTCAAAATATCCGCAGCTCCGCCTCCGGTCTCATCACCCGCGCTGAGCCTATGGTTACCATCACCCACAAATCGAACGTTCTGTCACAGACCGACGGCCTGTTCCGTGAGACTGCCCGCAAGGCTCTCGCCGACCAGAAGTTCTCTTCCATCCACGTTGAGGAGCAGATTGTGGACTCCATGGTCTACAAGCTTTTCCGCCAGCCTGAATACTACGATGTTATCGTTGCTCCTAACCTGTACGGTGACATTCTGTCTGATGGTGCTGCTGCGCTTGTCGGCAGTCTGGGTCTTGTTCCTAGCGCTAACGTCGGTGACAACTTTGCTATCGGTGAACCCTGCCACGGCAGTGCCCCCGACATTGAGGGCAAGGGCATTGCCAACCCTATCGCTACCCTGCGTAGTGTTGCTCTGATGCTTGAGTTCTTGGGCGAGCCCAACGCTGCCGCCAAGATTTACACTGCTGTCGATGCTAACCTTGATGAGGCCAAGTTCCTCTCCCCCGACATGGGCGGCAAGGCTACCACCCAGGAGGTCCTGGATGATGTTCTTAAGAGATTGTAAGAGATGAATTTAACAAAAAAACTTGCGTTGATGGAGGGGTAAAAAACGACCTTAACTTTCCCGTCTTCCGTTGTTCAAAAACAAATATTATATATATATTAAACTACTTTAACTACGTCCACTTCGAATTCAGTTTCAACGACATAGTTTTGGCTATATAAGCAATGCGAACTTCTTTCAGCCTTAGAAGACGCCTAGGCTTTTGTAGACTATAGCAATAATAATGGCTCATTCCTCAAGGCAATTTCAAGCGAGCCTTGGAAGTATTCAAGCTATATCAATACCAGGCCCGTAAATTCGTAGAGATAATGACTGCGCAGACTACCTAGGTATCTAGACAACCTTAGAAGATCGAAACAACTACCTAGGCACTGTTGTGAAAATCAACATATAAAATTCATAGAACTCCTGAGGTCCAGACAATCTACCACAGCACTATTAGAACATTTATTGATGTATCGCCCAGTTCACAGGGTTTACTGAATATTCCACGCGCTCAATAACCAAGATTTTGCCTGCATAATTCTTGGTATGAACCTTGGAAAGTGTTGGTCATAAATACTGCACTCTAAGCAGCTGCAGATGCAGCTGCAGAAGATGAAGAAGGCGAGGGCGTTGTTGCATCACAGCTGCTACCAACAATAAGATCGTGCATCGCACACTCCAGCTCGTTACCTTGATCATCATTATAGGCAATTGTCTGGGAACCGTCGTTGGTCATGCTGATTTCAACGCCTTCGCAGTCGGGGACAGTTAGATAACTGCCAACGAGAGCTATAAGATATTATTGTTTAGCGAGCATTCCATAAAAGGATTCAAGACTGAAAGACTTACTGCAGGAGAATCCGTCCGCGGCAGTACCGAAGCTTTGGCTGTTGGCACCACTGCAGGCAGGGAAGTTGTCTAGGCGAACATAACAGTCGGTACCCGAGGTTTGAATTCCAAGGAGTGGGGTGGCGATGGCTAGACCAACGGAGAGGCCAAGGGCCAGGATGGAGTTGGTGAATTGCATCTTGATGATAGTTTTGTTTAAGGTTATAAGCTTGATATATCTTATGTGGATAGGAGGCGCGAAGTCTTTGGAAATTTGTTATTTAGGTATGTGTAAAAAAGCGATTTTTGAAATAGGAAGGAAGATACAGGTTATATAAGGCATATTCACCCTGAGATCCACCACTAGTGATCTCCAGGGGCTGTAGATCTAGTAAAATCGTGTACTTATCAAACTGTTAATTAAGTATTTAGACAGTGGTACTTAATCTGCTACAGGAATATTAAGAAATAGCGGCCAGAGATCACATGGGCAAGGTACTAAGCTCTAGATACTTATTGAACACTCTCATGCCCACATTTCGGGCTATAGGATTTGGCCCCGAGAAATGAATTATTCCGCCCTAAGGATTTGGCCCCAGTGGGCCAAATCAAATTAAACCACCCTAGAAAATAAATATACTTCTACTTTAATACCACATGAAACGGAGAAGATCCAAACTCTTGGAAGTAAAGTGCATGGCCAAGGGTTCTATGGAGCAACGGACCCCAATTATTTCAGCTTTTCTGCTAATCTTGGAGGGAGGTTATCCATAACTACGAGGTATTTGGTTAAATCATATTGTGACTTCCAGTCATTGTTTATAGCTTTACCTACATTAAATACGGACCTGGACATCTGAACGAGGGATACGGCTCTTAGAGTATTTTACTTCTCATATATCTACTTCAGCTCAAAGGTGGATTAATTAACCTGATAGTGACGGGTTTCTTTGAAACCATGGGGCTTTAGATAAAAATGTAGGATATTTACATATTGTATATTTATAGCTTTCCATAATTTTGAGGGACCAAAGGAGTGGACGTCAGATTTAAAGGTAGTCAGCATTAAGTGGATTCTTAGTTTCAAGTAAACTGCTATCAACGGGCCATGTTTGCCTCTCCATTCTTGGCTTTTCCATTATATCTTCTTATTCTAGATCCATGGACTGCTTGTCGCATTCTACTATACAGAGATCATCTTTGTCTAGGAGTTGATGCAAATCTCGAACGGCATTCTTGAAATGCTGCAATAGATGGATGGAAGAAGTTGCGTCATTATAACATCTATTGATGCTTGAAGAAAGATGAAGCTTAATCAACCGAATCTAGACCTCCACAATGTTCTTCCCCACGTAAAAAGGAGAATTGACCTTCCTAATATGTGGCCAAATACCAATGGAAGTCCAAATTTCAACCATGTGAACGGCCGCCAGAGCACAGCCTTCGGCACCATGATCTGCATATTACCGCGTTCGCTATCTGTGGACTTGTGCTCCTCAGATGTCCCTGTAAATGCCCTAAGAGCATCTACCATGATTTTGACTGTCGCCTCAGGTTGACTCAAAAAAGGCGAGTGGCCTGTCTGTAACTCCCTATGCTCCACGCTGCAACCCATTTCTCTCGCCATGCCTATCTGCATCCGTTGCACTAATACCGGTAAGCCCCGATCCTCCACAGTACCAATATACCAGACTGGTAAATCTCTCCAGCCAGCATATGAGTGTTCACCACCCTCAAACAATGCCTTGAGGCTCTGGTCAGTAAGCTGAGAAACCCAAAACTCAGCCTCTTGCTGTGGCAAGTCGTGATAAAAGAGCTCACGTGGAGGAGTCACAAGCTCTGAAAAACCGGTTTTCGAATTGACGCGCCAGGTAGGAGGTGGGTGGCCTAAGAATGGATCCATAAAGGATAGTCCTGAGAGGGTGAAGCCAGAGGCTATGAGGATGAGACCAATGACGTATCCACTCTTCTGAGATTGGCTTGAAATGGTGTCTTGTGGCCGTGTGAAACCCTTGATAGCACTATTGCCAACCATGCCGCCATAAGAGTGCGCAATGACTACTACATTGCGCCCACGGACAGTCTCGTTGGTTATCGCTTCTCGTGCGACATCAATATCATCCTTGAGGGCTGCATCTGGGTCTCCAGAGTTTGAAGGAAGACTGATTGAGACACATTGCAGCTCAGATTGCTCTTGGATTATTTTGATCACTTTCTGGTAGCATTCAGGTTTATGCCAAGAGCCAGGTATGAAGAGCAGCGTTGGTAAATCGGACATCACTAGAGTAGATGTGAATTCTGATCAGGATTCGGTGACATTTATTTTATGATAAATTTCAATTTGCAGAGAATCCAGAGATAATTGAAATAGTTCACTGGTGGTGGTTGGAAATTGCTTCCGCTTGCGCTTGATCGGATCCGATGGTCGTCGGAGCCGCACCCTATTATCACATGACTAGATTGAATTTTCTCTATGATTTTTTCGTCTGGTATATAAGACTGCTAAAAAGACTGGTGGGAATTTGAAGCAGGTATGAACTAGCACTTGAAACTCGAGCCCCATAATGTAGGTGAGGTCCCAATAGATCAGAATTCTATGGATAGAAACTCATATCCCAATGATTTGTCTGCTTGCTCCAGTAGTGACAGGAATGCAACATTCCTACCGAAGGATACATCAACCCAATACCAAGGGCCTAACGAACATCTCTGTTAGCAGGTCAAGCGTGATTGGGACAAACCCGATTTGTCAAGTGGGCATATATTCCCAGTGGCATGTTATTATCTCAGAAGCGGGATGATAGAAGATAGGATTAACCCGTGAAGAGACGCTAGTCACATTAGCTAGTGCGATAGGGATGAGGATTAATCCTGGTCTGAATGATTATATGCAATTTTGAGGTCATCAACCCAACCTTGGAAGACTATATACAGGAACAAAGAAGTAAATGACAGGATATTGCTCAACGTTGATAAGACATCACAATACATGAACCAGATAGCATTTCCAACTGATCACCACATTGGAGTCTCTGCCATATGCGGAAGATCCGAACTTCCTTCATCCTCCAAGATATCCTCTGATAGGATCCCAATACCGCTATCAAAGCGGCGACGACTCTTGCCGCGGCCAAACTCAACATCAATGAAGCGGGCTGTGTTGACGGGAGTTATGGGATCACTGCCCATGACAGTGGTACCATTGGACATCAGGTCGTCTGATTTTAGTTCCCAGTTTGCTGCGCGCACTTTGGCACTACGGCGCCCGGAGTTCACGGTTTCCTTCATGTAGGCAAATGAGCGCGCTTGCTCCGCAGCCCACTTCTCCAGGAGCTCATCGCGGGCATCAATTTCCAGCTGCAATTGTTCTTCAAGGCTAGCGTTGATGAACCGAATACGCTGGGTCTCCGATCTGGCTGTTTCAAGGGTGGTGGTGAGCTCTGAGATGCGCACATTCAGAGTTCCGGCTTCTTGCTCGTGTCGCTGGACTTTTTCATTTGTATCTTTCTGGAGTAATTCAACCGCCCTGGAATGCTCCTTCTCGAGAGCTTCAATATGTGTAGTGAGATCGCTGGCGCGAGTATTATTCTGTGTCACAATAGCCTCAAGCTCTTGAACGCGGATCTCATTTGCGGCGGAGGAGACCTCCATTGCAGATCGTTGACTCCGCTCGCTGGCCAATTTCTCCTCCATGGTGGAAATTTGCTGAGTATATTTATCCTTCATGGCCAAGTTCTTGTCTTCCAACTTGCCAATTAGGTCTTCAAGGCCCTTCATATCATCATGGTACTTATCTAGGGCAGCGTTCAATCTCCCGATTCCGATATTTTTCTGAAGGTCTTCGTTCTCGAGGTCTTGCAACTTGATCCGAGTGTGGAGCATATCACTTGCAGAATCAGCAATGGAGCCCTCAAGCTTGCCGATCTTTTCTGCGGCTGTCTCATATCGTAGCAGTAGACTGTCGAATTGCCCTCGAAGAGCCTTTTCACGACCAACCGAGCCATAGTGGAACTTTCGCTCGTTTCGAAGGTCTCTTGCCAGACCCTTGACACGTTTCACCAGAGCACCTAATGTTGCTTTGCCATTATCAAGACTAGCACCATTGGTCTCACTAGGAATGGCTCGCTCGAGGTCGAGGCGTGCTGAGCGGAAGGCACATCGCACATTGTCGACTATGTCTTTCGCATTTTCACCCGAAAAGCCCATAGTCGAACACTCTTCGTAGATGCCTTCAAGAGCTTGTGTTGCATCAGAGGCACGAGAAAGAGCTGTTGTCAAGATATTGACAACATTATCGAAGAAATCTGGCGGTGAAGATTGGCGAAGAACTTCTCCCAAACCATACTCCTCCAATGCCGGCATGTGCGACCGACAGGCATTGAACAAGGCAGTCTTTTCATTTCTTGCGGCTTCCAGATCAAGCGACAGAGACTGAACTTCAGTGTCTTCGACATTATCCACAGCCGTTTCACCACATAGACTCGTATTGTCGGAAATAGGCGGATTGGAATCCAGTATAGGTCTGAAATCAGGTGAGCTGGAAGCCACCACGGTACTGTCATTGATCATGAAGGTGTCTTCATCATCACCAACTGACAAAGCGGGTCCATCCAGGTTGCTTATAGAACCCACAGAAACGTCATCTTGAATCCAAGTAGATTCTTCCTCCATATGCCTAGACTGGGGCAGAGGAGATGTCCAATGGGAACTGTAGGAATGTGACTGGTGTTCTAGGTTGCCCCGCAGTTGTTTCATTGCATTTAACTCTTGTTGCAGAGTATCGCGTTCTTGACGCAAAATTTCTACATTCTTAACGTAGCTTCTCGCCTCGCGCTTCTCACGCTCGATATCATTAATCTCGCCACTCAACCCGATTCGACGAATTCTTCGTTGAGTTCGCTGATCCAGAATCTGTCGTAGCGGGGTGAACTGCATCACTCGTTCAGAGGATGCTGGGGTAAATGGATCTACCGGGTCAAAGGACTCTCGGGAACGCATTGCTAGTGCTGAGCGTCGCCGCGCTTTGCAACTCGGTGACACCTCTGCAGTCTTTGAGAGTGCGTTAACAGAAGTCCGCTGCATAGCAGGGGTTAATCCAGTTGAGCAAGCACTGCGATGTATTCGAGGACCAGGATCAGAACATCGAACCCTCTTTCGAGAATTCCTGGGAGTGCTTGCTGATCTTTGCAGGTTATGTGCAGGATGGTCTGATATAGGAGCTATGGCTTGTCTTGTTCGGTGAGAAACCGGTGACGAGCTCCGTGATGTTCGAATCGAACTGTTTCTTCGTTTCTTTGCTAGCCGTCGGGTTTCCATGTTTGCTTTGAGAAGTTCGGGACTTATCAATCGTGGCGAAGAAATAGATTAAGATACTGAGAGAAAGATTTGAAGATGGAAATTTTGGTACTCTTGATGGGATGAATGAAGTTTGCAGAAAATGAAAAAGGTGGACCAAATCCTCCCTTGGAAAACAATAAATGCAGGAGTTGAGAAGCAACTCCACTTATTGGTGCTTTTTCAGGCGCGTACAATTAGGTACAAGTCGATCACAACATAAATACACGCTGTGGGGCTAGTTTGTTAAGCAAGGCTCTCGCGTGTCAGGCTGAGACTGGGTAAACATGCTGCTTCTTTTGGCGATCACGTGGCTTCGAGGACTATATCTATCCATGACAACACTCACCGCCAATCGTATCCAGCTAAGAGCTGATAAATGGAGATTGAAAATAAGTTAGTTGATTTAGCTGACTTTGCATCAATGCCTTACTGGATGTGAAGATACATAGTAAATAAAGGGAATAAGAACCTTGCAAGACCGCGGATGAGCGTTCGTTGATTGAAATTGCATAGCAAGCTACCTAAGGTTAAATAAACAGCGAAGCATAAATTAAAATGAATCAAAGAAGGAAAATAAAACCAAAAAGGGACCTTGTATTCGTATAAGAATCAGAAGGAATGAGAGATTCGAGGTCTATGGGTGCTATTTCATACCAGGAATTGGAAACTGTTTCGGTGATCAATTGAGGGCAACTGTTCCAAGGTTTTCGGCCGTCAGAAAAATCTAGTAGTATAGACTGAAGTCTACTGAAAAAATAAGTAGGCTAAGAAGATACAGAGCGAATTGTGCATGGAAGAGATATCAATCAGAAAGAAAAAGCACGAAGGTATCGCAGTATTAAAAGCCCAAGGACGCCAAAACTCGGACAAGACGTTGCAACTCTGACCATGATGAAAGGACAATGCAGTAAAAATCAGTCCAGCTGTGTTTGGCAAGTACCAATTCGGTGAAGTAAGATGGAGACATTACATATTGCCAGGCTATCTCTGCTAGGCACATCGCATAAGTAACCACGCCATCTAAGATCGTAATCTTTGTCTCCACAGTATCGTCCAACCACCATCATGGCCGACTATCAGGTCGGAAAAGAATGGAAAGGAACGGGCATCAAGAATCGTAGGGTAAGTCGCGGGAGTGGGGTGGGCTGACTGATTACCGCCTCCGTTCGAACCAGCTGGATGAGCCCATCACGGCTACGGACTGATCCATAACCCACTCGCCGACACCGAGATAGTTGTCAATCCAGTGCTTCACATCTTTGTTCTCAGAGATCTTTTCGGAGTTGAGACTAGGGCTGTCGACGCCCCCGCACGCTACCCAATTCTGGGCGGTGCGCGAGGGTGAACCGAGTTAGTCTGCTTGTAGAACCATATCTCTCCAGTCGCGAAAAATCCGCAAGCTCAGCTCATAGACAAAGCAAGCAAGATCAAAAGTTGACTGGAAGAGGGAAGGGGGGGGGTTGGTATTTACGTGAGGCCTGTGGATCGTTTCACGCCAGCCAGGAAAGCGGAGACTATTACAAGAAAATAGTTAGACCTAGTCCATGGTAAGTAATATCATAAGTTTGAGGGCAACTTACACAGGACAGCATCGAATGCGTAGTGGGTAAGACGCCCGAGCTGGTTGAGATCATAGATGTCAGTTCATCATAGTGCCACTCGAGCTGTTCACCGGGAGACAAGAACAGCAACGACCACGCCAGAGAGACGAAATCATACCATTTCTACTGATCGGGAATTTTGAGTATGGGAAGAATGAAAGTCTCGAGATAGTGGCAAGGGCAAGGGAATAATTATAGACGCAGGTGATGGGCAGGCGATTAGAGTCACGTGTGTTTTCTATTTCACATGACATCAAAGAGACAGCTGAGCTTTCATGACTAATCAAGGATAGAAGTATCTCCGGCTCCGATGGCCCTTTGATATCTCATCGATAAGAGCATCACCGAAAGACCGTTTCTGTCAAAAGGTCCCGAGAACAAATTGGCTATCTCTATTTGTCACGTTTACTGCTCATAGGACTGCAATATACGATGTATAGCCCAGCACCTCTTGCTACAGCACGGGCCACGCCCTTTTGTATGATTTATTTAACCCATTTTTTTCTGCTTGTGGTGGGGTACGCTGTTGCCGATTTCCTCTTAGAGTAGATAGAAAATATCAAGAAAAAAAAGGGAAAAAAAGAAAGAAGACCCAAGGGGGGTAACATGCAATTAGGTTAAGCCAAGCGCAAAATGTACACCGCAGCAACCTTGCGGAAGAGAACCGAACCATTTTGGTGTGGGCGGAGATACCAATCGGCGGCCGACATTTTCCCTCCCCGGCCCCTCGCTCAACTTCTTACAAGTTCTCGCCCCTCCCTCACCTTTCTTCTTTTTCTGCATCAACTTCTTCTTTGCTACCAACTTTTATTAGTTTGATTAGCTTTATTCACATTCCACAAAATGGCGGCCACAAGCTCTCTTGACCACCTTGCCAACCGCATGAAGCTGGAATGGCACTCCAAGCTCAGCACTGAGATGACCCCGGCGAAGACTTTCCGCCGTACCTCTATCATCTGTACCATCGGTATGATATTCCTTAGAAATGGATTGTTTATATCTCTCTCCCTCTCCAGTTCAAGCTTGTTCCCTGGGGACCCACAACAAGAGAGAGGGGAAAACTTGTCACTAACCAATAATCATTTTACAGGTCCCAAGACCAACTCGGTCGAGAGAATCAACGCTCTCCGCACTGGTACGGCAACTCGATGCCCTCAATCGTACTGAATATATAATTAACTGAATCATATAGTCGGCCTTAACGTTGTTCGTATGAACTTCTCCCATGGTTCCTATGAGGTTAGTACTTTTGCGATTCCCGACGGATGATGAACCAAGCACTGACATCGGTCGTAGTACCACCAATCTGTCATCGACAACGCCCGTGAGGCTGCTCGTATTCAGTCCGGTCGCCCCCTTGCTATTGCCCTTGACACCAAGGGCCCTGAGATCCGTACCGGTCTCACCGTCGGTGAGAAGGACTACCCCATCGCCGCCGGCCATGTGATCAAGATCACCACCGATGAGGCCTTCGCTGAAGCCTGTGACGAGAACACCATGTATCTCGACTACAAGAACATCACCAAGGTGATCTCCCCCGGCAAGCTCATCTACGTCGATGACGGTATTCTGTCTTTCGAGGTTGTTGAGGTTGTTGATGACAAGACCTTGCTGGCCAAGGCCCTTAACAACGGTAACATCTCCTCCCGCAAGGGTGTTAACCTCCCCGGTACCGACGTAGACCTCCCTGCTCTGTCCGAGAAGGATATCGCCGATCTGCGCTTCGGTGTCAAGAACAATGTTGACATGGTATTCGCCTCCTTCATCCGCCGCGGCAGTGACATCCTTAAGATCCGTGAGGTCCTCGGTGAGGATGGAAAGAACATCCAGATCATTGCCAAGATCGAGAACCAGCAGGGTGTTAACAACTTCGATGAGATCCTCGAGGAGACTGACGGTGTCATGGTCGCCCGTGGTGATCTCGGTATCGAGATCCCCGCCCCCAAGGTGTTCATCGCCCAGAAGATGATGATCGCCAAGTGCAACATCAAGGGCAAGCCCGTCATTTGTGCCACCCAGATGCTTGAGTCCATGACATACAACCCCCGCCCCACTCGTGCAGAGGTTTCCGACGTTGCCAACGCTGTTCTGGACGGTGCTGACTGTGTCATGCTTTCTGGTGAGACCGCCAAGGGTAACTACCCTTGCGAGGCCGTCAAGATGATGTCCGAGACTTGCTTGCTCGCCGAGGTCACCGTCCCCCACTTCAGCATCTTCGATGAGCTCCGTAACCTGGCTCCTCGCCCCACCGAGACCTCCGAGTCCATTGCCATGGCTGCCGTTAGCGCCAGTCTGGAGCTGAACGCCGCTGCCATTGTCGTCCTTACCACTAGCGGTCGCACTGCCCGTCTGCTGTCCAAGTACCGCCCCGTGTGCCCCATCCTCATGGTCACTCGCAGCGAGGCCGCCTCCCGCTACTCCCACTTGTACCGCGGTGTTTGGCCCTTCTACTTCCCCGAGCAGAAGCCTGACTTCAACGTCAAGATCTGGCAAGAGGATGTCGACCGCCGTCTTACCTGGGGTATCTCCCACGGTATGCAGCTCGGCCTGATCAACAAGGGCGACCCCATCGTCTGCGTTCAAGGATGGCGCGGCGGCATGGGCCACACCAACACCGTTCGTGTGGTCCCCGCCGAGGAGAACCTCGGTCTGAGTCTGGAGTAAATCTTCGGCGCCAAATAGTAAGCGGGCCCGACATTTTATTCGCATTTCTTTTTAGCTCTTGCCGGTGCGAGAGCTAGTTCGGTTCATCTTCTTCTTTTCGCTCTTGCGTGTTTCAAAATCGAAGCTTGTTTCTTTTTTTTTTTTCACCCTTTTCTCTTTCCACCCTTTCTGTTTCCGTGGTCTGGGAATTCCATGGTTCATGTACATGAGACGAATTTAATGCCTTCAGGTCCAAATGGTTAGCTTAGAAATTTCCATAAACCAAATAGAAAAGGCCTGGGCCTTCTGCATTAGCTCTGTTCATCTGTAGCACCTGTCCATATTTAGTATGACTTGAGAGAAGCATAGGGCTCTGGATGCAAGCGCATATCAACCGTAGAGCCTTGAAACACCGAAAAAAAAATATATGTAATGAAAGAGGGAAAAGAGGGAGAGAAATGTATTGCGGGGAGACGAAAACTAGGTCTTGCTCCCTCGGTTGAGGTCGCGTATGTCCGTGTCACGTATTGTCGGGATCATAGCGTTGATAGCGGTCAATTTCACGCCTTTCGCATCCCACCCTTGGAATATGACTTTGAAGAGAGAATGAGAATAAGAAAAGGAAATGCAGGAATCAAATTGGATTACGGATCATTCAAATTCGGTTTACGGAATTTGCTAAGAATTCCCGATCCGGTCATTTTGCCCCGTTTCTATCCCGATTTTCGCCGAGTCGTTTGTGTCAGCAATCGGCATGAGGGACTAAATATTACTACTTATGCTATTGATATGAAGAAGACTTGTACTACATAGATAGGTACTACCGTACCACGAGACAATTGAAAGACGGTAACTGAAAGGCAGCTGTCACGGCTTAACTAAGAAATTAAGCTAATGTATGTTCAACAAGTAACATAACCATGCTCATTGCTCATAAAATAGAAAAAATTGTGTGTTCAGACATTTACATCAGTCATAAGTCATTAATGAGTGTGGTCAAGGATGCCCAGGCAGCCCTTGAGATGAATTTTTCTCATGCCTGAAAATCACCAAACTCGGTACTACTAGTCGCGCCGCCTCTATCATAGGTGTCGATATCAGTGAAACGGGATGGCCCAACATGGGCCTCGTTCTGCGGGTATTGATACATCGTTCTTGGTTGGAATTGATGCCAGCAACTAATTATGTTAGTATTATACGATGAAATAATATGTGAGAAAGACTAACCTCGGCGCTTGAAGAACATATCTTGCCATGGCTTCTCGGAATCGACCTTTGTACTCTTTTGGACTGGTCACGGTTGGGCGGTTTCTACCACCACCAGCAAAACCTCGATCTTTGATCCACGACTCCAGCTTCTTGTCCCAGGTGTAGGTGCGAATACAGTCGATGATGCCCACGACAAGTTCGCTGCGTTGCTCATCAATGGCAATCATGAGTGAATAGTCCATGACATCCTGTCGGCCCAGGAAAAGAGTATCATTCCACACACTCTGGCTGAGGAGCTTCTTTGAATGCTCTCGCGAGAACAATGGTGTCTCGTAGATGAAATCTACCATATTCTCGTCTAGCAGAACTTCGTCCCGCTCGCCAGTACTTTCTACTTTGCGGTTGCGCATTGAGCCCTTCAGATCGAAGATACGCTCTGGCACACGATCGTAGAAAAGGTTCTCCATCAACAACAAGTACCAATTGAACTCTGTTCCAGT
This sequence comes from Penicillium taxi, assembly GCF_028828555.1. Lineage (NCBI taxonomy): Eukaryota > Fungi > Ascomycota > Eurotiomycetes > Eurotiales > Aspergillaceae > Penicillium > Penicillium taxi. Next base: position 2,747,827 of record NW_026643207.1, on the reverse strand, counting down.
CACAGGATTCTTGATAATGACTTGATAAAAGCCGAACATCTTGGCAATTGCAGATGGCAGCTCGTGGAACAAAGCCTCGGCCATGATCAAGAAATACGATGGGGCAAACTTGAGAAAAGCTTGAGTCTCAATGGTAGACAGTGACTTGAGAATAAATCGATCATCGAGAGTCTTCAGGAAGAGTGACTTGGTTTTCCCTCCCTTAGAATCCCATTTTGCGCAGCGAGACAGCGACTCCACAATTCGATCTGCAACACCGCACTTTTTGCGCAGTGCATCAAATTGCTCGGCGTAGAACACTTTGCATAGCATCTTGGCCGGTCCTTCTTCAAATTGATACTTGAGATGAGTGCCCGTTGGTCTTTTGAGTGCCTTTTCGACTGGAGCCTCCATCGTGGGCTCATGTCCATCACCAGGCTCAATGCCCGTTTTCTCCATATCATTGAACTGATTTTGAATGCTTGCCAACTTCCCCTTGTAATCGGGGGAGTCTAGTGCAAATGCAACTAGAGTGCTAGGCTCGTCCTCACGCACAATAATGTCAGAGTCTGCAAAGACGTGATCCATAACGCTGAGGGGATAATCGAGATTTTCCCAGCCACTGGCGGAGCGCTCAGACCAGAAATTCGTCAGCATTTTCAAAAGTGTTGTACGTTCATGTTTCGGGAGGTCTTTGAAGTCGATCGAGTCATCTTCTGGCAACTTTGTCTCTTCATGTGAATCAACGGGATGGAGGTCTTCAGCTGTATTTCGTTCTTCGTCACTGAGATTCTCATCTTGCTCGCCCTCAGACATGAGTTGAGGGTCGGTGCGATGGCTGCCTTCAGTTTCGTGAGGGTTCTCTTCTGATGTGGGATTCGGGGCCAGGTTTTCTTTTGTGATTGAGTTGGTGAACTCATCACTCTTGCGGCTTGAGTTATCAAGCGGGAAACGTAACGATATTGGAGACTCTTCTCCATCCGCCGGTGGCTCCCGTTCTTCCACTGCTTCTCTCACGTTTCGATACACTTCCACGATAGGTTTTGAAGAGGCCAAAGGGAAAGCCCGTGACTGAGTGCCTCGGGCAGCCCGTTGATCTCTTTCGCGTTGTCTTTCTTTATCGAACTCGCGACTGAGTTGCTCGAAATGCTTGGCGAGGCTCGACACGCGGAGTTGATGCCGTTTTGGAGCAGATGATGCTCGTGGGATGAGGGACTGGCTTGTAGTAAATCGTCCATTCTTGAGAGCACTTAGCCCGAGACGATCTGTGAGCTTCTTCTCTGCTGTTTTTGTTGATTCGCCTCGAGAAGCCTCCGAGTCATTCGAGTTCGTTGGAGTAAGCTTGATGCCAAAAGATTTCTCTCTAAGTAACTGCGAAGGCTGTGTCTGAGAGCGTTGCAATGAAGGAGAACGTCCCTTCCCGGCTGCTCGGCGAAAAGCCCCCTCTGCAAGCCTGGGAATTGCGGAACGCCGTGGAGGAGTGCTAGGTGTACTACCATCTTCCATTGATTTGATACATTGTTCAGAGGGTAACGATGATAACTCTGCCAGTGCTTTGCTAATTTGACTTTCAGCAGGAAGAGGGGCCCCACCGAATTGGCTCCGGGATTGATCGAGAGCCGTCATTGAGTCGAGGGGCCCTTGTTCTAATTGACTAGAAGGAACGGCTAAATCAAGATGCTGAACTTCCTTCTGCGAGACCAGTTCAGATTGTGGGGAGCAGGCTTTGCCATTGACAGCATCGATACCCAAATTTTCTTCTTCAGTAGGCTCGGAAAATGGGGGAGATTGACCTTCCTCAACTAGATTTTGTTGAGGGGTTTCTTGATAATTCTTGCCAGCATGTTCTTGAACTACAGAGACCAAGACATCTTGGGTTTTTTCGGGCGAGAGAGTCATGCGACGTGTGGTTCGTGGCATATTTCTTTGATTGTCTTCCTCGTCTTCCACATCTGCCGGAGCGTGTAGTGAGTCTTCCGTGGTCATGGATGTTGCATCTTTGTCGAGGAAGATTTTCTTCAGTTGGAGGGTAGCCATCCGTTTGATATCCTTTTCAGAGGGGAAGAAACTATTCTCGAATGCGGCGAATATGATGTCCCATTCTACGACATTCTCTTGTACTATTCGGAGCACTTTGTTGAGCGGTATTACTTCCCAGTATCCAGAGTTGTTATACCCATCCTGAAGCTGCTGAACCCATGTTGTCATGTCCTCGTGCGCCTTCTGAACCAAGTTCTCAATCTCTTTTTTGCATTCGTCGAGAAGCTCAGGCACGACACTCTGGACATTGATGGCTTTCAGGCGAGCAAGAACAGAGTTCAGGAATTTGTCGATGCGTTGTTTGCAATGCAAGAATACTTCATTTTTCATCCTGAGGTCATTATCCACTTTCCAGGTAACTCGGGGTCTTGGAACGATAATCTCAAGAAGATTGATCGGATCGTACTGAACGCGGATTGCAACATCCTTGTAACCAAAGTAGCGTAAATGGTCACGCTGGAGATCATGAGGGCAAACTCCAGCACGCGCATGTAAATTTCTTCCCCAGAAGGAAACCTCTAGGTATTTACCGAAAGAGTATTTCCAGGTATTTTGAGACATTTGGGTCACTTGTGTTTCGTGGCCGCATTTTTTGCAAATGCTCCACATCAACACAGTATCCTGCAGTCCCCGAATTTTAGCTGGATAAGGTTGGGTCATGACACTAAGCTGAGCTTCTCCATGGACGTATTGGCGATGATGTTCGAACATGCGTCGCTCACAGCCATTGACAGAACAGGCCGCATTTGCAGTGTGACAAAGATCCTCCACATATTGTCCAATCGTGCAGTCGGGCTCGAATATCGTGTCATCCCCATGTTCATTGTAGAACTCAAGGGCGAAGATATCAGGTCCAGTACAAGGAACCGATGTTTCTGTGCAGACAAGGCTGTAGAGAACAACGATGTTCTGATGAGCGTATGGATCGAACATGTTGGCTTCACCCGAAGCATAGGTTTCCCACTGTCGTTTCTGAGTTTGGTAGTGGTAAAGCACCCTGTCGTATTCTGCGTCGTAGGCTGCACGCATAACCTCTTTGGCCTTCGGAGGAGCATCAAGTGGGGGCTCATGGATCATTTCAGGGGTGATGAGAGCGAAGCTGTGTGATGTGGCCTTCTCATCTGCACTCTCCTCGGAGTATTTATCTTGCTCGCGGAGTTGTTGGAGGTAGGTCAACCTACGTTCCATCTCTCTTGTACGCATAAGTAGATACGGAGGCTCAAACTTGACAGAAGGTGAAGCAGAAAGGATCTTCGTTTCATGGTCTTGGACCATGCCGCTGTAGTATTTGGGCATGGGAACATCGTCAGGAACTTCAATAGTGAATTTCATCGTCGCTGCCTTCTTGTTGGAATTCTCGACGAGGGCCTCGGCTGTACTCGTTTGAGAGACTGCTGCTTCCAAAAGAAGGCTTTCAGCCGGTTGAATCAGACCCCTCTTCTTTTGTCTATCGGAAACAACACTTTTCGGGGCATCTTCCAGCTTTGCAAACTCATCTCGCATCACACAGGTCTCAAGTCGCAGGTTGTACACCACGTAAATCATGAATTCAGTGATTTCTTTCACCTTACCAAGAGCCTTTTCGTCACCACCACGCAAGACGATGGTGCAGCCAAGCTCTTTAGGACAGCCGGAGATGTACATGTATGTCTTCTTTCGCCCCTTGTGCACGTATGTCTTCACATCGAAGCTGTTGCAGACACTATGCACATCATTCATCAAAAGTTTGTCCATGGATGTCATAATTCTGGTCTGGGTACATCTTGATACGGCCTCAAGAACAGATGGCTTCACATTGTATGCAGTTGCAATACCAACTTTTTCAAGGAGATCAAGAGCTAAACCGGAGACATTGTTCTGGACGAGCAACAAATTTGGGTGCAAGGAAGCGATTCGAGTAACGAGATTCTCAAGAAATTCTCGCTCTTGTCGTAAAACTGGTTCAAGACTCATGAAATGTTGTTGTTGCCGAGCATATTCAAGGGGAAATGTGAGGATTAAGATGTTTGGACGAAAGATACTCCTTGGCATGCTCTTCAACGCCAGATTTTTAGTGAATACCAGCCCTGACACGTAGGAGGTATCACTAGGTCGACCACCTGGAATTTTCTTCAACTTGACGTAGTGACGAATATCCATGTCATCACCTCGCTGGACATCTGGGTCAACCTCATCAGCTGCCTTTAACAGAATTGGCATGAGAGCAGTTTCCCAGCTGTCTGCACGTGGCACGGATGACTCCGCCAAAAGTTGTCGCAAGATACTTCGCATGTGTTCCAAGCTAGTTTTATTCAATTCAACTGGTGGTGCTCCAGTCCCTTTCATTGATGAACTTCTCGTCATTTTGAATCCTGTCTGGCCCAAGTTAACGGGATGGGAGACGTTTCCCAACGTCGGGTCATACGGTACAATATCACTCTTGGATGTTTTAGGTGATTGACGATGTACGCTGCTAGCTACACTCATGTTTCGACGGCGAGAGGAGCGAGGGAGATTCACCGCTTTTAAGCTGCTAACACTTACATCATCTGTGTCACGGACAGGTTGATTGATGAGAGAAATACCTCGATCGCCAAACGCAGATCTCCCCTTCTTCATGGCGGCAAGAAATCCACCGAATAATGCCCGATCTTGGTCTCCACTTTTGGAAAGTTGCCCTTCAGACGCTACGGACATTATACTGGGTTGCTCATCGCCACTTGAGCCATCGTCCGAAAGATACTGAGCCAGATCTGGATCGATAATGTTGTCCTTATGGAACGCGGGGAGTCTAGATTCAAAGGTCAAGTCATCCACATGGCGGCGCTGAAAGGGTGCTCGATCTTCATGGTATGGTTTGAAGCTTCGAATGTATTGCTGGCGAGAATGGTGTCTTTTGTGACTGATAGTATGTGGTCTGCTGGCCAGGGAAGATCTTAAGGATCGCGAAGAGGTCGGTCTTGTAAGTGGACGATCAGAGTTGATCTCCAGGATAGCTGAACGACGGTTATGACCTTCTCCCGCGCGTCGAGTAGCTGGAATGGCCATAGTTGGGGTCTTCAAGACATGATCGATCGATTGTGATATTACTGACGACGAATCGTCTTCATCCGCAGAAGGACGGGTGCTAGCGGCCCAGCTGATTTCAGAGACCCGAGGATTTATCACTATAGGACTCTGCTCACTATCCGAAAGCTCAGAAGAGTCATCTTCATGTGCATTAATCATGGTTTCGCAGGGTTTGCAAACACGAATGGTACCAGCCTGCCCAAATCGGTTTCCAGGGATAAGAAGTGTGCACTTCGAATCAAAAATATGCCCGCAAGTACGGCAATGATGTTTTCTGCGAAATGTTGTAAACGGTAGTCTACAGTGAAAACAATCTTTCGCATTTTCATCACGCATCCAGAAATCTCTGCTAAGTAACTTGTTTCGCAAGTTCCCAAACATGCCATCGCTGGGAGCAGACTGTCGACTGCCCCATGAAGACGGCACAGTAAGTCGGTCAACACCAGTATTCAATGGTGGAAGTGAAGAAACCGTGGTGGTAGTCTCAGCTGTAGAGGCCCGGGACATTGTGTGGCCAGGAAACCGAATTCTACCACTTAAGAGACTGAGCTTCTCGCTAGATTTTGAAGAGATAGAGGCAGTCGCAGGCTCAACAGCGCGTGTCTCTTCGCGCGGCACTGAAGCCATGCTATCCGTGACAGAGCTTGCGCGATATGGAACTCCTTCGTGGGGTGGTATTTTCAGTTGATTATTTGATGCAGATTTTGGTGTAGCCGGCTCAGCGTTCCCAAAAGACGTCCGTGAATGCAACATGTTTTCTTGGGACTGAGATGCTAAATCTTGAGTAGAATCAGTGTGCTTCGCGCCCATCAACGCCATAGATGCTTTGTCAGATAACTTTTGTTGGCTTCCAGACACTGAACTTCTGAGTTGATGATCAGACACCTGACTCGTTGGCGTAAAATGTATACTTCCATCCAGGGCATCTGGATCATCATGAAAAAGTTCTTGAGTTTTGATTGGAAGGATGGGTGAATGAGGGAGATCCCGGCTTAGCACCGAGGAGCTTCGGCTTATGGGTGCATCCACAGGGCCATCTCTGCCATCTCTGCTGGCTATACTGAAAGAATCTGGATTTTTAGATCCGTGTGCGGAAAAATTAACAGAGCTACTCGAAGCGAGCTGTGGTTGATTAGCAGCGATTACAAGATCTGTGGCGTTGGAGCTGCTGGTCGATTTTGTCATGGAGCCAATGCTGGCCTTGGGGCCTGGGGAGGGAGGTATAGAATTCCTCGAAGATATACTGGCACTTTTGGAAGAGATTCTAGAGCTCTTAGTCGTGCTGGACGGAGGGATAGATTCATGGCCATGTTGGAAACTTGTCACTACTGGCGAATGTAGTCTTGATCCCTGAGATGAGATTGGATTTGAGAGTGGATAATCTACCGATCCACCTGTCAAGTCAGAAGCGGACTTGGATATCGACCGATCAAACGTGGAGCTCTTCCCGGCAGGGGTTTCGGCAGCAGCTTTATCTGCAGATTTCGTTCCACCGCTTACAATGTCTCTCATGCCCCCAACCGAGGTCCTGAAACGACTGTACAGTCCACTGAGACCCCCTGGAGGTCTTCCGACAGTCGTTTGTCATCTGATGCAGATGATGGTCTCGGTGCTGATGCAGGGGGGTCGTAAACTCGTTAAAAAGTGTTAGGGAGTCAGATTGGTACGCGGCGGTATGGATTTGATCGAGGGCTGCATTCATATTTTCTCGTTCAGTTTGTGTACTAGTAAGAGAGCTCCTTGACTCGTATCGCCCGAGTGGAAGGAACCCGGACGATGTAGAGGGGCTGGGTGTCTCATAAGACCGTTGCGCCATGTTTATGATCGCTTTGATGCGGTCAGACCATAAGCTCGGATATCATCCCGACGAAGCCTAGAAGAGGTCAAAAATTAAACACCCAATATATTAAGGGTCTTTGGTAAGAGCATATCACATCCACTGACTCTAAGTCCGTGAAAGGAAATTGACAAAGAAGCTCAAAGTCAAAAAGAGTCCCGCAATGACGTGGCCGTATCGCTGAGTCAGCGACGCGCGATCCCTTCTATCCTTATCGCTATCAATGCAGATGCTTTTCCTCTTCAAAGAGTATCAACATGAAAGTGATGAAATCACGTAATTCGCCCATGATCCTTTTTAATCATGTCGCATAGTCTCGATAATCTATTTCCTCCGTGGATTTTGACCATTGTTGGAAAGTGCCTGTCCAATTACGTGTTGGACAAGACTGAGGATGGTTTCGAGGTGGAAGACGATGGCTCTCGCCTGATCTTCACTATTGCCTGCGATGCACCTACCGCTGTTATCTTACAAGTACGCGATTCCCACTGAAGTCTACGCATACCAGCTCTATATATGCTAGGAAAGCTACTTGCATCTGCCATAATGCTGTCAATTACTGTTTTATGCCACTAACAGTCTGTCTCCAAATAGTGGCAAGCTCGAGTGACGGATGCCTTTGTATCTCTAATGGATTCAAAGTGTCAAATAGACGCCATTCTTATGTTTTCGCCAGAGGCACTAGCTACCTTGCGCGACTCGATTGACTCTTCCAAGATACCTAACTGTCCTCAGAAACATATGATCACGCTACTTGATTTCAAGTTCGTTTTCACGTACTCAACGCCTGCAGTTCAATTACACCTTGTTGTTAATCACTGTCGCATCCACTTTGACGACGGACCGGCCAAATTTACCCCTTCGAAAAAAATCAAGAAGATCCATTTCAAAGATTTGGATCAAGCGAAGCAGAAGGCTCTACAATCTCGCCCACCTGTCAAGTCCAATATAGCAATGACGCCAACTTGCAAATCCGTTAGTCATGAAATTAATCAATCCTTTCAATCCCAGAGCGAACAACCCAGTGGTGTGCAATCCCAGCAACTTGTCACTCAGATCATTTCCCATGACCATGATGTATTGAAAAGCGGTTCCGAGGTCGCTCTTTCTCGCTCACGGGGTGCCGATCTACTTCGAAATCTCACTTCAAACTGGAACAAGTCTTCACGGAACTCTTCAGAGGAAAAAAGCCAAGTTTCATCTCCCAGAATACTGCCGTTAGATGACGTGGGCTCTACTAAACGCACACGGATCAAAGAGCCCACCGAAACAGCTCCACTATCGCCCTTCCGGTCTGGGCATATGGATCGCAGAATATCCATCGAATCCCAGTTTGGGACCGAATCTCCAGTGCGGAAAGATCCTGGTACCCATAAACTTTCCAAAAAGCGCCGACTAGAAGTTACGGAGTCGGCGGCTAAAGAGGTTGCGGAGTTGTCAGAGGACATACCTTCCAAAAAACGGCAACGCACTGATATCATTCAAGAAGAATTGGAAGAGCAACTTGAAACACAATTGCCGATCAATCAGCCAGGGATGCCATCATCCTCTAACACTCTCTTCGATCCTGAACGTGACATAACCCCAGTCAACGTTGATGATCCCAAATTCGGTGATCCTTGGGAGGGCCTCGTCAGTATTTCGTCCCACGACATTACAATCCCAAAGGACCAGGATGAACTTCTCAATAACAACATCTGCTGGATTCCGCCAAAAACAGGCGATCTCATGCCTCAAGCGCATGTGCCACCTTCGCTTCTGCAAATCTGGAACAATATTGCCGCTCGTAGTCTTCGCTCTACTGAACAAGACAGAGCAGCTAGTGTTGATAGACCTGTCACCCCGACCCAAGATACAGTCTCCTCTGCAGCATCAGAAGCATCCAACTGGTCTCCGTCTCCCTTGTCACACTTTAGAAGACCCAATCTGCCCGCTGACAGTAGTCCTGTGGCGCCGCGGAGGCCAAGCGAAATACTTGCCATCCCGGCTGGAAACGAAGAGTCGGAAGATATCCATGGCTCTCAAATCTCATCGCAAGCAGATAGAAATGAAAATTATTGGCCTCAGAGTACCACTAAATCTTTGGTGACCGAAAAGTCACTGTCACCTCGGAAATTTTTCAAAACTGTTCATGAAGGCATGCTTCCGCCTGCGACGCGCGCTTCCCCCGCCCATTCTGAAAAATCTGATGGACAAGTATATGGTCAGGCTTCTTCTCAGCTTGAAAGCCAAGTGCTAATTCCAAGCCCTCTTTTACCAGAGGAATCGTCTATTTCTACCCATCCAATACAATCCACGGCAAATGAGGAAACAGACTCGGATGACGAGTCGATGATGGATGTTTCTGTGCCCTTGGGACTTGGTGAAGCTTGGCCGTGTCCCACACAGAGCAGTCAGGCTGAGCCAGAATTGGCAAGTTCAGCTCTCTTCGTGTCTAGTGCACATGTGGAACATGTCCAAGTTGCGGAGACTCCAACGGTTGGCCATCAGAAATTGTCCAAGAATCAAACGGAACCTGAACCTTTCAATTCAATACTGTCTTCTTCGCAAGCTCATAACCGCTCTTCGCAATCAAGAGTGCTTAATACATACCACAGCCATCAGAAATATCAATCCTCAGCCCAGGATTCCGAGCTCTCTAAGAAAACTAGAGATGATACACCATTAGTACATGTCCCTGGAACACAAGTTGAGGCCAGCAGCATGAACCAGGAGTTTCAATCTCAATCTCAAAATGTCTCATCTGAAATCGTGCCCGATTCCTCAGAGGGGCATGAAAACCTACCTTTGTCCAACTCGCATCTTGTTGAGCCATTGTCACCCAATTTCCCAAGCTCGCATGAGCCAGCTCCGTCCCAGCAAAACCCATCTTCCCAGGATACCGCGATGAAAGTCACCCCTGTTCATGGTTGGACCCCTATCAATGGGCCTACGGAGCTTCCACGGGCATTTCCGCTAGGACCGCTTGCCTCTGCCGATCAAGACCAATCTCCATCGAAGAATCCGAGGAGCCCAAAACGAGCCCGGAAAATTGTCAAAAAATCTCTGCCTACCACCACCCAAAATAATGTCTCGGTGGAACTTCGCCAGGAGTATGTCGGTAGTCAAGCGACACCCGAAGACGCCCAAGAAGTGTACCGTCACTTTTGCAGTGAATACACAAATTACTCTGGTGATTTCGGCCATTTCTCTGAAGTATGTGCCAAATTGAAAGCCCTTCAAGTCCAAGGAAAGCTGCAGCGGCCATATCTCTGGGACGACTTTGCCATTATGCATTTTGAAGAATATCCCGAATATATCCATGAGTGCACACTGCAAGAGAGGAAGACACTGAGCTATGAAGAATACTTCATGAACAAGTTTAGCAAGGCTAATTACAAAAAGCGCTTCCTGACGGCTGATCGCATTGACTTGGTTGCTTGCAAGTTCATGCCAACGGATATGCCTCCTCAATCTACGAGCAGATCAGCGGATTGTAATTTACCAGCTGTGGTTGAAAATATACCTAGTGTGGAAGGTCAAGATATTGATACCTCCTTCACAGCCAGTCTGACAAACCAGTTCTCCAAATTTCACACTCACTCGTTCGAAAACAATGGCCTTGGACTTCACGCGGGTCCGAGTGGCACACCTGTCTTAGCATCAGCATCTCTATTCTCTTCTCCCCTGATCAAAGCGGAAGGATCTGGGCCACATTACAAGGATGCCATAGGCGCTCAGCTGCCAGAGCCTTACGAGGATCAGATGATAATTTGTAATGCTGAGAATGGAGCGAATGGAGAGATACGGGATACAGACAACGTGGTCACCACAGAGGACCGTGGAGAGGAAAGAAATAACGAAGAAGAGGAGGAAGGTGAGAAAGAGAAACCGGATAAGGAAATGGCGGACTTTGAAGTAGAAACGTTCAAAGAAAGACCAGAAGATCTTGAGATTGGAGAAACCCAAGAAGAAGAAAAGGAGCCGGACATCATGACTGAAAAGGGAGAAGAAAGTGCAGCAGTGGGCAAAGCCGACACTGACTCTGATACATTCGAAAACGAAAGTTCAGACGAGAATGCAGTGGTCACCGACACAGAAGAAATTGCAGAAACCAACACAGAAGAAATTGCAGAAACCGACACAGAAGACAGGCATCGCGAGACCAGTGTCGAGCTCGGTGATGACACATTTATCTCCAGTCGGCAACAGTCTCGTAGAGAGGCCACCCCTGGCCAGTCTAGCGCTGAATTCGACACTGAATCTGACGTGGAATCCAATCATGAAAGTGAAAGTGAATGTGAGGAGGAGAACTGGTTCCACTATCTGCTCCGTCAGCGCCGGAGTGAGCCGGTATGGTCTGATGATCCAAACACTCCTTTTAAGCAATGGGCTGTGGCCGATCAGAATGTGTTCAGCGAGCGTCGTCGTCGTGGAGGGTTCAATATCTTGGTTGATGAGCAAGGCGTTATTCAACGGCCAATTAATAGATGAGAAATGGACCCTTTTAATATAAACGCGATAGCTCTTGAGTGACAACTAGGTACCGACCTAGCTCTTACTATAAGATTACTGAAACAGCAATCACCGGGAGAGAAATTCTAAGATGTATAATTTGAATGTTGTCAAAACTTTTATATTTGTGTATGTAAAATTTGCAGTGATCTAAATAGTTCATCGCTCAAAAAAGTCATGTTGCCAACGACGTGTCGCTGCAAGTGTCATGTCGTCAAAGCAGAAAAGGGAGTCATTCGGCAAAAGCCGCAAAGAATAAAGCCAACATGATATATAGGAAGATCATCATGGTCTTGAAAACGGCATGGTATCTCGCATTTAAAAACGCTTCAAAAATACGAAAAAAAGAACGGTCATTGAATCGCTTAGGCATGGCGGAAGGGCTCGTAAGCCTGGGTGGGCTGAGCGGTCATGGGGTAGGCGTTCTGGTGAGCCTGGGGCGAGTACGATGTAGGATACTGCTGGTTGAAGGGCAGGGTACCGCCCCCGATGGGCTCGTACGTGTAAGGAGCCTTCTCGGCGGTGACACCACGGCTACGCTCACGGTGGTTGTATGGGGATCGGCCAGAGCAGCAGCACACACTCAAGGTCCAGAACATAAGAGCACCGAGAGAGAAGACAACGGCAAGCCATGTTGTAGCGTAGATGTGCTTGCCCATACTAAGATATATACCGTATGCTTCGAGGGTCTTTCCGAGAGAGCCCTTGAAGATAGAGAACAAGACAGTTGCGGTGATGGAGGCGGCAGCGGTGAAGAGGAAGGCGACGGCAGCGACCAGGGTGGTAACACAGCTGCCCCAGCGGCTGCAAATGGCAAAAACGCCGACTACGATCTCGACACACGTGGCAATGAAGGCGACCAGGTAGGCGATGAACATCCACTTCGAAACGGTCCGGTATATCTTCATGTACTTGTTGTAGTCTGAGGGTAGATCATTTTGAACAGAGGTGCTGTTGCTCAGACCCCAGATTTCTAGCGGATCGAAATAGAATTCAGCCTTAGGCTTAGAGCACGAGTCAGTATTGAAAGTACTGCTGCTGTTGGCAATGTCACCCTCGCAGTAGCCCCAAAGACCAATATCGTAGAAGTCCTTCAGAATGCTGTCATCCTTCAAGCTTGAGATTAGGTCTGATACCTCAGCTGAAGTGACACTGGTGATGCCAAATTTATTGAGAACAGTCTCAATCTCTTCAGTTGTTTTAGAACCGGTGCTGGTGATGTTTTGGAGATCAACCTAGTACATGTACTTGTTAGTGAGACGCTCTTTCTAGACTTAAAGTTGAGACTTACCCTCAGGAAATATAGGTTATCAAGGGTACTATTACTGGCCTTAGTGCAGCCCAGGCCGACCAAGATAAGGCAAATCAGTGACGCGGTAGTGAGTACGTAAGGTGTGAAAATACACGCAATGCGACCGGCTGCTCCCATGATGGATAAAGTTATGAGGGTGATATGAGGGAATGTAAGAGAAGTGAGGGATGGAACAAGTGAAAATAAAAATGGCGAAACAGTCGGACTTTATGAAGAGATTAACAGTTTTAGCCAAGATAGCCCTGGAGCTCCAGCCTCCTGGAGAGAGGCGCAGACAAAGAACAAACCAATAATAAATATTGTTTATGATCCACTCTGCCTCGCCACGTTCAACTTCTATTTCAGTCAGCACTAAACCTAAAATGGACATCACACCAAGGTAGATTCGATATGCTTACGTTGTTTTTAATTTCAATTTCAGGTCTAACATGATTTGTCTGTGTGAGAATTTAGTCAGTAGGTATGCAGTCTAGTTCGGTAAATTAATTTATTCGAAAGTCTTTTGTGTCAAATTTACCTCTCCACATTAATTAATTGACGTCGATCGCCATACCAACTGATACCAATGGGCCATATCGGGCAATTCACCTGCGTCATTTGCCTTTTTTTCTTTTTTTCTTTTTTTTTTTTTTTTTCCCGCTGATCTCTGACATTTTCCCCACCACCCATGCCTAAGCCTGCGTTTAGGCTTCTCCATTTCTCCATTTCTCCATATCTCCATTTCCCCATTTTGGATCCATGCGGCGCAATGTTAAATGCCACTGGCCCTAGCTTTGAGGAGTACGTACCCTCTAGCTAAGCCCTATCATCCAAGGATATATTGTTTCTATATTTATTCTTAGCATAAGGTTTTTCGGGACTGTTGTACTGACGAACCTCAGACAAGTTTGGAACATATGTACCTAGGTACCTAGGTAGAGAATTCATTTCGAACCTTGTTCCTTGACCGCAACACTTCCATGGTTACGTGTCGCTCACGATTAAGATACGCATACCTCATATTCAAGGGTTAGTTGCATGCATAATCTGAACTAACTATAGACTAATCTATTCACCTGACTAGGTATGTAGATGTATTTCCTGTCACGATAACATAACTTAGCTTTGCTTTATGCCTCCTTCCATTACTTGGGATCGTCGGCTCTATCTAAGCATTTTCTTTTGTATTAACTTCGTCATGCGTAGGAAACACTTCTCTACTCAACGGGACTAGATCGCCAAACATGATAAGTATTACGATCGTTTTTCGGTGGCAGTACTAGAATAGAGACAGAACACAAACGTTTGAATAACGAAGAAAACGGACGCAGGTTTTAATCCCTTCACCTTCGAGTGCTCACCGCCCAATTATCTAATCACTATCTAATCGGGACCTAATCGCCACCATACCGCTCGTTAGTGCAGTCTCACTTTCTTTTCGATTCCTCCTTGTCCCATCCCCTCTTCTTTTCCAACGAAATAGCAACTCTCAAACGTCTCAATCCAATCCCAAAAAATCAAATCTGGAATCAGAACCTCCTGGTCGTTAATAGGAGCGAGCATTTGTGCCCCTGCCATAGCCAAGTTCATAAAAACACCGAAAACCCACCCTTACTGGTCCGATATTGTGCAAAACGTGTCTACACTCATTAATTTTACAAAGAAGGCAAGGTTACCGTCTACGACGAGTTCTTCGTCAACGACGGGCGCCTTGCCAGCCGAAACGAATGTCTCGCGACTGAAAAGTTCTTCTTGACGGAGGCGAGCAAAATGTGATTAATATTTACAATATAGTCGCTAATATAAATCAGCGAGCGAAGAATACGAGCCATCAACTAGCCCAGAAGGCCGCATTCGGCCATGGGGCTTTTGTCACTGGACACCAGGTAAGCGCTATTTCCTTGATTTCGATTTTCAAGAGAAAGAAAAGGAAGAGCAAAACTAGAGGTATCAAATACATAAGTTGTGATAATGATGGGAATACTATAGAGTTCGTCATTTAGACGGTATAATTATCCCAATCGTCCCTTCCTCGTGCTAAATCAAAAGTAGCGATCTCGCTAATTTAGCATAATATTAGTTATAACTATGTAAACCGGTCGATGAGTTTCGCTTTCCGTTTGATTTCTTTCACAACATCAATCACCATATGCTCTATTCCAAAACGAAATTTTAAAACATAACCTCAAGTTTCTTGCCTCGCTCGCATCCCTGGTCGATAACGGATACTTAAATCTAGGCACCAACTTGAAAAAACTCACCCGTCTTCAAGATGATGGTTTTTCCAGTCCAGCTTCTTCGAGGAGATCCGATCCTCTACTCTCCCTACAACAGCAGAATTCAGAGCTTTAATAAAGCGTTGGGCAATCCACGCACCACGTCATTCAATCGCCCGTTCCCTGTCATGATACCATCCCTAGGTTTGGCGGTCAAGTACGGAGCCGATGCTACCATTGTCGAGGCTCAGTCTCAAATTAAGTCATATAAGCAACCATAACCTCTATTATATTATAGGTAGTTTGGGGAAGCAATCGCTGAAGGAAATGATGCTCGAAACCCATCCAGAACTTGCTAGGCCATTTCAAGGTGCCAACGCCGTCCAACAGTTTCAAGAGGCCTGTGAGATTGAAATCAATGTCGAGATGTCTATCATGCTCACCCACGACGACATTGCTCCACCTAACATTATATTATCGTCAGGGCCAAATCCAAAAGTAGCAGCGGTCATCGACTGGGCTCAGGCCGGGTGGTATCCTGCATACTGGGAATATTGCAAGGCGCGACGAATAAGGGCTGATCCAACGGATTCCAACTTATTTCGATAATGCTGTTCAAAAGTAGTGGCCCATGAAGTATCTACCAATGATCCTAGATCCAGTGGATGATGAGATATACTATTATCTAAGGGCATTTAATTGTATAGTCATTCTATAACAATAAAATATTTAGCTAGCGAAGGTGGATTATTTATTAAGCTATAGTAATAGCGCGAATCCCCACCAAACCAAGGAAACATAGTTGACCTAGTCAACTTCTTTAACTAGGTCGTCTTAAGCCACGGTGCCTTTCACGTGGTGCCTTCTTAGTTTATAAAACTTCTATAATAGATTCACAGATTTTGATTGCTTTTTTATTTTCTCATCCTTAGCGCTTTTGTTAGGAATTTTCTGTCAAAAACTAGCTAACACGAAGACTAAGAACTTCTAAGAAAGTCGCCGAAGTAAGACACCCCTACAAACTCGAAGTGAAAAGGTATAGGGAGTCAAGAGCGATAGCTCTTTAGGAATTGACTATAGAGAGAAATTTCGGAGTATATAGGAAATCTGATTCCGAAGTTTGATTCCTGTCATATGATTTAAACTGAACATTGAAGGGAACTTTGGAAGCCATAAGTATTGTTGTTCCCTTATCATCCACCCACTTGTCCGACCTTGAAAATGACCTTCAGGGCTTGGGAACCGGAATAACACTTTGTGTTCTTCTATAAACTATAGAATCGTCAAAATGAAGTCTTCCTGTCACTCTTTACCACGCTTCAAATGCGGCGAGGTAGGGCTTCATATCCCTCGCCTGCAAACTGTGATATTTCTGACCCGGGTGGTAGTTATTCCACCAAATACAACTTACCCCATCATCATCTATACAAGAGGCGTTCCGAAATCCATATCCTTGAGGATTGTTGAGAACCTTGGTCATGAACTTGAAAGAATCGTACAAAACAATCTGCGTCTAGAAAGTGTCAGAATTCCAATATCAATCTTACCGCAGGTCAACACTTACATCCCAATATCTATCTCTTAGACCAAGGACCATCAGCTTGAGTGCTTCATTGTAGTCAGCTAGCCACGCAGTATGCTTCCGCGATACCGCCAGGCCCTGGTCGAGAATAAAAGGA
Organism: Penicillium taxi; assembly: GCF_028828555.1. NCBI lineage: Eukaryota > Fungi > Ascomycota > Eurotiomycetes > Eurotiales > Aspergillaceae > Penicillium > Penicillium taxi. The sequence goes on along the minus strand of NW_026643207.1, from coordinate 2,731,243 downwards.
CTCCGATTCGTTGGCGGGACATTGAGGAACAAGAATTTGCGTCCGCCGTCGGCGTAGATAGACTGGAAAAGGTATTTGTACTGGGCCATTAGTCTTGGCACTACTTGGCTAGCATTCTGACTCTTGAACCCATTACCAATACTTAAAACCTGTTAGCAGGTCTTGAACACTTCTAGTGAAAGTCTGTCTTACTCATTGATCCCAATCCAAAACCCGAACACTGCATCACTACTCTTCCAAGGTGCAAAGCCAGATTTGTTGCTGTATACGTATTGGAAGGTCGCCACTTGCGAAGTCATGTCCTCATATCCGGAATTGACAATAGCGTTATTGATGGTTGCACCGCCGACGGCTAAGTTGTAGCTCAAGACGAGGGAATCATTGTACGTAGTCGTCAAGCGGCCGATCCAGTTAATCCCACCACCCGTTGTCCCAGTTCCTGCATGAAATAGGTAAGTTTTCTGGAGAGGCTGTCTGTATGAATCTCAATTTTCATACGCACCCAATGTAGGATTTCCCATCGGGTCTACGGCATTTGGCTGCTCGCCAGAGACGTTGAAGTTGGTCTGTGAGTATGAATCGCCACTGAAAATGTTAGTTGGATTTCTCATGTTTCTTCCACAGATTTTCCTTCCTTACAAGGTGAAGAAATAGGTAGTTGAAGAAAAGCTTGATAGAGGCACTGCGGCCGCCATGGCAAGGCCAGCGGCAAAATTGAAGACCCCAAACTTCATGATGAACATATTGGCAGAAATCGAAGAAATAAGAGAATCAGATGCGGTATTTGTGAGGAATGACTACGGTCCTGAGGAAGGTAAGCTCGCACCTTCCTTTTGTACCGCAACCCTTGTAACGTTGTGTCGGATACTAAGCCCACATTGAAAATATAGATTCTAGCCCCTTTCTCTTACTTATTCAAGTATCTATTCCGATTTCATTCTTTTAATGTTCCATATTCTCCTGACCTAACCGTCATGAAGCATACAACTGTGGGGTCAATCCTCTATAATTTCCCACCACTGATATGCGTTCGCGATAAACCACGCAAAAGGTATCTATGTACTTGTGTGACATCTTTTCTTAGTCAGATACTTTACAAGGCGGATATTCATCTACAGCGCATCATCCGTGATGTTTGATCCGTTATTTTGTCCGTCAGTCACGACACTCTCCTCTCCATCTTACCCCTTCGGGCACATCGACAAAGGTACAATAGGCATATCGGGAAATTCACAAGCCAGGTGATTGATTACTTAGCCGAAAGCTTTCCAAGATTCCAAATTTGATGCTGAATCAGATATTTCTGTGACTCTACATACCCAAATAAATATCATGTTAATTTTCATGTGCATTCAATCATCTCGTCATCATAATTCAGGCAAGTTATTGAAGCGTAATTGAAATATCTCCATTCCAACACCGCAAACGAGCAACTTAATCGGCAATTCATTGGACTCGGGTTTGTCTTGAGCGAGCACCTGGATTGAGTCCAAGGATGATATATCAGCCACCGCGCTATACATGTCCAACAGCAATGTCACAGTAATTCCATATATGTCAGGTTTTGAGGGGTCCACGGTGATCGACCAAATTTTGACACGATGGTCATTACCCGAGGAAGCCACTTTGAGTTTCGTGATTTCAGTTTCAGTCCCCGGTGACCTGATTAGTCTCTGATCGAGGACTTTGAGTGTTGTGACTGAGGCTGCGTGTGCGTCTGGGATTGAAACGGTGGATACAGATGCAATTGTACCTGTTTGTGTCTCCAAAAGAGATACCGAGCAAGAATTGTCATCTCCGCCAGCCAGAATCACAGTGGCTGTTTCGGATAGAGGGACCAACTCCAAAGCTTTGATGCTGTTCGAATGGATTTGATACCTGCTTTCGCAGTTGATTATCTGCGGGGAAGTCTGGGAGCTCCCAAATGGCTGTTTGAGCTTTAGTGCAGAGGGGGTAATCGCGTAAAATGGTTCAAGGGCGTTGGTCAGGTCCCAAAGAGTAAAGTAGCCATCCGTAGCTGCAGTAATAAGATGTAAAGAGGAGCCTTTCATAAGAAAGTGTGCTTGTGTCAGACAGTTGGTCATGTAAGCTCCTCTGGCCAGGAGGGTGAATCGGTTGCCATCAGCTGGCGAGAAATGGAATATCTAGGCAGAATGGGATCAGTTGCTTTAGCTTTGGTCGACACAAGTGCATATTTATCTCTCTTACCTTGATTGTGGAATTAGAGAAGGTCAGACAAATCAGAAACCCTCTCGCAGTACCAATATCCTCCACTTCCAGAATATCAAAGCTTGTCGTCCTAAGTTCAGAGGTTGAGTCGTCCTTCGGACTAGCAGCTACCAACACAGTTGCAAGGCCGAAAGAAGGAATCGAGCGCACTCCCCAGACAAAGAACTCCTCATATGCAGCACTTGTAAACAAGAAATCGCCATCTTGCGACCATTTGACTTGCTGAATTCCGGATCTGTGCGTGTCCAAAACCCGCTGGGACTCAAAAGAGCCCCACGGTCCTATGCTCGCTTGGCTTGATGATGCAAATATTCGAACGGTATTATCTTCCGCTCCCGTGACAAAAAGCCTCTGCATTGCCTGAGAACTGTTCAGGCAATCCATTGTTTTAATTTCTCGGCCATGACCTCCAGCACGAAGAGTGCGACCAAGGTCTGTTCGAATGCAAAGAGACTTTACATGAGTTACTTCATTCCACACAAATAGAGCATCCTTGCTGTTTTTCGTGTTAGGCTGAAAGGCCCAGAGCCTGCGGAAGCCTCCCGAGGGAACGGTGGTTATATCAGTTTGCTTGGACTCGTTTCGGAGGACAAAATCCTGAGATCTGAATCCGTACAGCATCAGGTCACCCGTCACCTCGTCAAAATAGCCCCCTTCAATATTTCCACCCAGGCTAGAAGTGGTTCGATGTATTGTTTTGAACGAGATAGATTTGTCTCGATCGCATGCTTTCAACTCATGAACACAAAAGTTCCCATCACGTCCGCATGTCAAAACGTATTCTGAGTTGCTATCAATTTCCTCCGCACCTCTCGGTACAGCTAGAATATGATTGACGCTCTTCGAGCCGTGTAGACGTCGGTCCACCATGAGAGGCTGGGAAGAGAGCCCGAGACCTGTGACTCGGTACACAGCTAGGCCACCCGTTTGCGATCCAATGATCAAATATTCGCCGTTGCAGACTAATGATGCACAAGATATACCACATGGTGCCTGTGGAAGATTAAAGTTGAAGATCTCAACCTTCGAACAGCTGCTCTCCCAGCTTGACACAACCACCAATGCCGCCATATCGTCTTTCGGGTAGGATGCGAGAAATATAATTTGGTCGGGGTGAGCTGGATTGCTTTCTAGGGCAAACAGACCGATGGCACGTGCACCGAGGTCGACCAGATCGGAGACCGATTTCGTGCTTTGGTTGTACAATCGAATCTGGCCTTTGGAATTACCTATCAACGCCAGTCTCTTTTGAGGAATTCCAGTGATTAAGATGTAAGAGCGGAGGTCATCTTCGATGCACAGTGTTTCCCATGTGACACTACTCTCAGTTTCTGGAATCACTTTCCCAATCGTCAACTCGCCCTGAGCAGAGCCGGCAATGAGGTAGCCCGGGGCAAAGAAAGCAAAATCTTTTGTTCCTTTAAATCTCACGTGCTTTTTATTGAGCGTGGTACTCTGAGGTGATGATGAGCACTCAGCTTCGTTGATCTTGAAACTTCTCAATGCTCCATCAGCGCCTCCAGTATAAACAGTTGTTTCCTGGTCACCGCTACGCAGAGCCAAAGACCAAATATGCTTTCCAGAATGACGGTTAAAAGTGGAAATGTTGTGCAGCTGGTATTTTGTCGGGTTGGATGGCTCCCACTTCAGATCCCACAGCACGCAATTACAATCTTCGCCACGAGTGACCAGGCCCATCGTGCACGAGTCATTTTTAACCGGTCGAAAATGTACATCCCAGATCCGAGCAGAATGTCCGAAGGCCTTTGCGAGACATGACTCTGATCTAAGTCCCGAGTCCTCGGCCGTGCCGGCGCCAAACCCGGCGCCAAACCCAGTGCTGTGAAGCTCGAAGCCATCTGTTGAATATGGAGACTGGTCCTTGGCCATTTTATACTCACAGTCGGATATGTCCCAAATTCTGACAGTTCTATCGTCACTACAACTTGCCAATAGCCTGCCAGACTGACCCCCCTTTAGAGATGAGATCTTTGGTGAGATGCGTACGCCGTAGATGGATCCGTCGTGGCCGGTGAAGAAATGATGAATAGATCCGACAGCTTCAACCTTAGATGTTTGACTATCATCGATGAAGCAAGACCAGACGATGATTTCCCCAAATACCGTTCCGGAGGCAACGAGCACATGAGAGGCAGAAAGCGCAACCAGGTCTGCCGAGAACAAGATAGACTTGACACTTGTTGTCAGTTGGTAGACTTTAATGTCCAAGCGATTATGAGATATGCTTTTGACAAGCTTCACACTGAGTAGTGCATTATTTGCAGTAACAAAGTATGTCGTGTCAGGCCGATCTTCGGTAGCACAACATCCGTTCTTAATCCAGTCTGGGGCGAGGAACTCGGCACTGGATAGGAGTAGAAACGTATCATTTTCAGATATCAGGTGAAGCTCTACTACTCGCAAAGAATGTCCACCCCAAACAATGACTTTTACATGGCCTGCTTCACTTCCTGGGAGAATGATAAAGCCATGCACATTGTTTCGTCGAAAAACCTGGACTTGAGCGGAAATATTCCCTGTCCGATCATCAATGACGCGAAAATAAGGACCCTGGCCTTGGAACACAAAATGGTGCTTATTCCAGTCAAAGGTCCGAAGTGCTGTTATGGGTAGAACAGCATCGACACGCTGAGGGTTTGAGTTAGTGAACATTTTTTGCTTTAACTTCTTCCACGGGTGCACCAACCTCCAGAGAAAGGGACATGTTTAATCAGGTGCTGTATGCATGGAACATATACACCATTTCCCCTCTAGAGATCAGAGATGACACAATGTAATGTTCACAATTCAACTTGGTATTTTGGAAGTTATTCCCAAAATTCCACATCTCCCCGCGCTAGTCCCAAGATGGTGTCACTCACGTGACGATAGCGATGATAATCGGGAGTTCAACAATCACCTTACCATTGATGTAGACTGAGAAGCTCTTTTCACGATTCTGGCCAGTGCTAACGATTTTCAAGCCCAGGAAAGTAATGGAGGATGCAAATGCTACCATGAGATGACAAAGCTACAGAGAAGACTGATTCAGAGAATTTGAGTTCAATTCTGTAGCATTGCTGATGGGCGAGTTAAGCTCAGTGGAAACTGGATTCAAAAAAGATGATTTTTCTGTCCGAACTAGTGATGCCCTATCTCCTACGACAGAAAGAATCTCGGAAGCTACACAAGACGTTCTCTGTGTCTACTCCAAGATTAATTTCATAACTCGACAAGCGAGAGTCATAAAGGAGACTGAAGTCTGACGGTTTATTGACTAGGTAGTAGTGATAGGGCTTGACAGAATTTACGCACCTTTAAGCCTTAGGCGGATCAAAGAGCTCCTTGGACAAGATTGAAACGACAGGCTAGCTTCCCTTCATTTTGACGACAGTTACTGTTAATGGGGCAATGCTCGCGAGAGCCCTGTTGATCAAATGAGCCTGAATTGAGAGCCTAACAACCTCTGTTGTATCGCTACGTCTATGACTACAAAGACAATCCAGCCTTCATATTCTGGTGCAGGGTATGTCCAGTGGTGGCATTTAAAAAAAAGCCTCCAAAGAGTAAGCGCATGCTCTGTGCCTGATACCTTTATAACACTGGAGGTTCTAGTATATATAACCTTGAAAAAGGCGTATGAAGGGCTAAGCCTTTCCCGGAATAACTCTATTCAGACACGTGTATCCATACTGCGTAGATCGATGTACTAGAGTTCTTCACTAATGTATGCACGATCTTCCCGTTGATCAGCCTAATAAGCAGTGTTCTTAGTTCTTAAAAGTCATTAATTCGGTATGATTCGTTCAGGAACAACAATGCAACCCAATGACATATTGGAGTAAGTAGATTAAAGTACAGCAATGACATCGGTGGGATCGATGACGTCGGCGATCGAGGTCCTAATATGAAGAAAAGCCCAATTAACATCGACACTATCAAGATCTACACTTGTTAGTACCTGATTGAGCTTTTATAAGTCTAATCAGAACATATACTTCAAAAGGGGCTTGATCCGCTAGAGTCCGAACCAAACCTTCTTATTGAAATTCAGATTTACTCTTCAACTGACTACCGAATCGGGTAAAGTTCCCAAATATTGGAGTTATTGCCTACGTCACCAAGACAATCAACGACTCAACTTTCAATAAATCCCACACATTCCGTCTGGACAACTCCAATTCTGACCCAGAAAATCAATTAAGCTCAGTTTATCTTTCCCCTGAAAGTCCGGTTGCAGATTTACTCCGTTGCATCCCGTTAAGAAAGAAAAAAAAAAGGTGACCCCCCTCTTAGCGCCCACGTCATTACTGCGCAAGGGTCCCTTTTCCTTTCTTCTAACTAGAACTCCAGGTCTCATCTACCTCTCCTCTTTACATCTCCCCCACTTAACCACACCCATAATGCACCGTACCTATTCCATGCGCACATCGCGCCTGCCGACTGCTTCGCAAGTCGAGAACCCTCCGCCGCCAGTTTCTACCACCAAAACAGGCCGATGGCTTGGAGTTGGTGGAATTGGTAAGTTCTTACTTAAACAATTCAGATGCTTTCTCGCTGCATTCCGATGCGCTGGAATGGAGGGGAATCGCGGTCCGAAGCTGCCCAATCGGGCCGCCCTCTTTGTTGCAGCTTAAAAGCGAATGTAGTGGATAGCCACCCTCAATTCATAGCCGCTGACATTTTGTGGTAAAACAGGACATGCCTTCCGTAAAAATGCAGCCGGCGCCTTTGGTCCCGATCTTTCGCGCAAGTTGGCGCAGCTCGTTAAGATGGAGAAGAATGTGATGCGCAGCATGGAGATGGTCGCCCGGGAGCGCATGGAAGTCGCTGTACGTGAAATTCTCAGGCATATCTATGATCATCAATAACTGACTGGGTTTGTTTCTTATTAGCAACATCTCTCTCTCGGGGTGAGGCATGCGACGAGGATGTCTCAGATGTCACTGACAAGCTCGGTGTTCTGATTTACGAGATTGGTGAGCTGGAGGATCAATTTGTCGACCGTTATGACCAGTACCGTGTCACCATTAAGAGCATTCGCAACATCGAAGCCTCTGTGCAGCCCAGCCGAGACCGTAAGACCCAACCACATACGACAAGAAAAAAAAAAAAGAATTTAACTGACTCCAATTCACCTTACAGGCAAACAGAAAATCACCGATGAGATTGCCAAACTCAAGTACAAAGACCCTCAGTCGCCGCGCATTGTTGTGTTGGAGCAGGAGCTGGTCCGCGCCGAGGCCGAGTCCCTGGTGGCCGAGGCACAATTGTCGAACATCACCCGCGAGAAGGTCAAGGCAGCCTTCCAGTACCAGTTTGATGCTCTGCGTGAGCACTGCGAGAAGGTGGCCATCATCGCTGGCTACGGAAAACACCTCCTGGACCTGATTGACGACACTCCCGTCACCCCTGGCGAGACTCGCTACGCCTACGACGGCTACGACGCCAGCAAGGCTATTATTCAAGACTGCGAGGATGCCTTGAGCAACTGGGTTTCGTCCAAGGCTGTGGTGAAATCGAGTCTCTCCACTCGCTCACGCACTCTATCCCAGCGCCACCGTGAGAACATCGCCAAGCGCATAGAGGGCATTGACCTGTCTTCGCAGGATGCCCCGATGAACGGTGACCGCGACTCCTGGTTGCCAGCTGACGAGCACCCCAACTATGAGGATGATGCTGCCAGCACTATTGAGGGTGAGGAGCGAGGCCGCGAGGAGGAGCGGGAGCCAATTGCGGCTTAAATCAGCCCTAAGCTTTATCTTCAACTTCTTTCTCCGGATTTTCTTTTGTTACGAATGACGGCTCTATTATTTCCTCTGACTTGCCCATTCATCTTCCGGTTTGGAAAGGCAATGAATCATAATCATTGGCTTCTTACTTACCCTCTAAGCTACTCCTCCATCCATTTTTCCCTTAATGTAATACCATCTTGTGCAGAGCTTTTCCATTTCCCCCTTGTTGGCTTGATCTGAGGCGTGGAACAAGCTAGTTGGAGCTGGATAATCCCATAGGACCTAATGAAATCGAGTTCTAAATCATGATCCTATCTTCTACTAAGCAAGGCTAAGACATAGACTTTGTTCTACCATTGCAGTATTTTAGTTCTTTACTGGTTTTGAATTGTGGTAGCATGCTTTCCATTCTAGTCCTTACGCCATCAGCCATAGCTAACAAGTTGACTTGATATGTTCTGTCTAGTAATATGACACATCCTCCCTCTACCAGTCTTGCCCCATAAAGGGCCTTGAGGAATTCCAAAAGCAAGCTAGGAAAAAGTAAATCGACTCGCTTGGCGAGATTTTGCATGATGAGCACCCATTTAACACACCTGTTTCTCGTTTTCCGCTTGACGAGTGCGAAGAGATCGACCTCGCTATTCAAATAGAAACATCCTTGAGTATCTCGCTTTTAGCCTCGTTCTCACTAGCAGATTTTCCTTCAAAACCTGAAGGTATCAGAGAATCAGGCCAACAGTTCACTCTATCGTAGCTAGCGTCAAATTTGATAGAGCATTTAGTTTATGATACTATCTCATTTGCCTCTAGAAATCGTCCATATATATATATATATATTAGCATGCTTTAGTGTGGTAAGGGTCTTGTATTAGAAGAAGAGCCCCGAGGGCCGAGGGGTGACTTAGGATTATGCAAATTGGAAATGCGAAGTTCAAAGCAAAAGTGAAGGGTGAGACTATGGTGGATTGAAGCAAGGATACGAAAAAAACCTAGCTTTAGGGCATTTAGATAGACGTGAAGACAGTATCAAGTGGAAAATAACTTCACGCATCATACTTCTCATTTGATGCCAAAATATGGTAATGATTTCAGGCAGCTTGTAGATCAAGGCATTGGAAGACTTGTGCATGGTTTTAAAATATCAAAGGTTTTGTGCTCGAAGTCTCGACAATTTTCTAGGCTCTTGAGAAATCCAGAGACTATGTACGTCGGAGCTGTGCCATCAATAGGCGCTTATACTGGGCGGTTAGCATCTAGATTTTCCCACGATTGAGTTATTTCAAGGTTGAGGCTGATACATAGGTACTTTAGACTTTTCAGTGGGCGCTTAATTGTAGGGCTATCTATGATCAATATTCGAAGATGAGGCGCAGTCCCAACAGTTCAGTACGTATTCTATAGGCAAAGACACCTTGCACCACTAATAGTACATTTGTAACCCTGAATAGTATGGAATGAGCCACGATTATCTTCTAATCTTGGATCTACCAACATCGAAAAACACTGATAATTGGACCTTCTAGGTTTCCAAGTTGTTCACACACCCTGGCAATGTACTGACTTGACTTTTAAAGCCCCAGCTACATTCGGTGCCCGACCCATTGAAAAATATGTATATACTTAATTTCAATGTAGACATAAGTGCCTCAATACTAACTTAGGTATATGAATCTTGGAAATGAAGTATCATTTGATACTTAGTTAGCTAGGCAAGTAGGATGACTTATTAAATCCCATGTGATGCTGGAATCAAGGCGAAGCAACTGAGGCGAAGCACTAGGGCACCATTAATTGGATAAATCAAGCCAGTTCTCGTCCATAGGCAACTTCTTAGGCACGGCTTACCACCTGAGCAGTTAAATACTCGCAGAGCCCGCAAGCTTTCTGACTTCTACCCTTCATCCTATGTGCTTTTCGCCCAGAACCCCAATTTGAACAATTTCCTCGACGTTGAGATATTCATTGCATCAATCAGCTATTCAAGATGAACAGCCTATTTCTCCTTGCATTCGCAAATACTCAGACTCATATTGGCATTCGAAGCCCGCCTCATTGCCATATTTGTGAACAACCTACAACCAGATACACATGTCATGCAGATAACCCCAAGGGTAATGGAAATCGTCCCTACTATAAATGCACTCCGTGTGGGGCTTTTATTTGCTTTGCAGATGTGCGAGGCCTGCTGCCGGAAAATCCCACATGCTACTGTAACTTTCTCAGCAGGCGTACCATAGCAGGTGGGAATACTAAGAACCCGTGGTCGATATTTTATCACTGCGCTATTGGGGGCTGTGACTTCTGGGAGCGCATGGAAGATCATGAGAATAGACCTGTGCATTACCATGGTGTTGTCTCCCCAGATGTACTGATGAATGTGGGTCTCTAGGCACCTAGGTATGCTCTGTTCACATTCCAGGGTTGTCTGGCCTGACATATAGGTCCACTGGTCATTTACAGCGCTATCTAACGCTTTTTAGATGCTGTTGAAAGGATTAGGGATGCAAATTGGACTTCTCACCATCAAGTTCTTTGTACCGAGTTCAATGTCTTGAAATGGTGGTACACCAAATATCATATGAATTTTTCTGTATCGATTGTTTATCAACCATTGTTTTTGTTTCTTGGGAACCCTGTCCTATTTAAACGTTATGAAGATACTGGCCGTGTACCACATAAACCAAAGCCGCATAATGATATCACTAGTTGTCCAATTTCCAGAATCTTGGAAAGTTTACTTGCTTGTACTCATATTACCAAGCAACCCCCTTAGAAAGTCTTTCGGGTTCTCAGGTGATATTACCAAGGTATCATCGACAACAAAATCTCAAACAGACATATTTGAGGCTTATTTCCACTCAGGTGTGGATTTCCATACATCGTCTTTTCGGTTCAAAGGAGGGGAAGATGAAGTATTCTCCGAATTTGCTACGTTGTTTTCCGGAGAAATGGCGATCTTTTCTGCCGATCTTGAGTCAGATCTAGATTTATCTAAATCTGACTTGCAAAGAAATGAACTTAGCCCTGGGAAACCAGGTACCTAAATACGAAGAGCCGATCCTGATAATAAAAACATTAGAAATGTTGAGTACCTAGGTGTGCATAATACCGATCTCTCGAGATTGGTCGTAGTGAAGTATAAATATATTGATAGGAATATTCCCAGGCTGATATTCCCAAACTTCTTAGCTATTTTTAGTCAAATTTCATCGATATTATTACCAGGCAGATAGTCTACTATAGTAAAGGTAAATGAGTAGTAAAATATGTGTCTAGTCCAAATGATAGAGGCTCTGTTTGCTACACAGCCTAAGTCACATGATCTCTGAATAGTAGTGGCAACGATGTAGATCACGCGGGGAAGCCAAGAAATCCCCACTCCATGGCAATCAACATCAAGTCATACCAAGGACAATTCTTTCTTCCTCGACTATTAGATATCTTTCCTTCTTTTACATCAAATAAAGTATTAAAGAATCAAGTGCCTTATCTATTACTATCCGAGCTCCCTTTGGTTGAAATCCCATCTAATTAGCAATGGACAACCGGCTGGAGCCTCAACAACTCTTCGAAAGACCAGAGACACACCAATCCGGAGGGAATAATGTGAATAACACCAAACGATCAGCCTGCGAAGCCTGCTATGTACGCAAAAAGCGATGTGTCTTTGACCCGCGAGAGCAAGAATGCACTCATTGCATGAAAGAAGGACAAGCCTGTGTTGCCAGAAAACGTCGAACGAAGTATGACCCCACAAACCCAAATCCTTCGATAGAGAGAGAGCAAAAGAAAGTAATGTCAGAAGCCAGATTGACTGATAATTACCAGATCTCGTAAAAACTACACGGTCAAACTAGATTCGCATCATTCTCTTCCACGCGAACTCAAAATAACTCTGCAACATGAACAGAATACTGGCGAAGAAGTACCGACTTGGTCCCCGCTACATTCATTCGTCTTAGAGGCTAAACGGCTGCTTCCGACTGATTTCGAAAATAAGAGTTATGCAAGGAGGTCGCAGTCAAGCCTCCGGCTAAAACCCGCCGGTTCGCATACGAAGGATTGGCTACAAAATCCAGGGCGCCAAGGGCGAATGAGAGATAGACAGAGTGGGTATAGGTTAAAAAAAGGAACTCCGCGGAACCTTCGCAGGATTCACTTTTAGCTCCGTCTAATGGGATTGAGGAATTTGAAGACGCAATGGCGCGAAGTGGGAATATTGACCAGGCCCTTGGCTTGAATGACCTGGATGCTCTTCTTCAGTTTTAGTCTCAGTGGGTCATCTAAATTAGAATTTCCTTCGTCGGACTCCGGTCATAATAGGTACAAAGTACGGATGTACTCCGTAGTTACTGCGGTATAATAGTCAGATGCCGAGGTCCAGGTACATAACTGGCATACATATATTTATTACTTGGTAGTAAAAGGTCAGGTTCCAAGGTTGATAGTGGGTCTAGAACGATCATCGATCACGTCAATCTACCCCAAAGCAACGTGCTCTACTACCCCCAAATTAGAAGAATTGGAAGAATTAGAAGAGAAAAAAACCATTTAATGCCATATGTATATGCAAGTAAAACCCAGCCCAAAACCAAAACGTAAGGGAGAATATGGCAAAATGCCAGCAAGAGATAAAAGAAAATAAAGAAAACCCCCCCAAAGTCCTAACGTAACTTTACGAAGTTACCGCAACACTCAACACTCCATAAACGCGCAGAACGCATCACAATCCACGGGCACGATATCAAAATATAAAGTCCCAAAGAGAAAAACAGTAATCCGGAAGAACCCCCCGGTCTTGTAATTCCAAGTACCCGGGCGCAGAGTAGAGATGATGGGGTATATATAGTAGCTGGTATTCGAGAAAGACCATTCCTATCGCAAAAGTCACGGTCGGAAAATGAGGAGCCCGAGTCGCAACCAAGTATTTGAGATAAAAGTCGTGACATCGTTATGGTGAGCGTTGCCATCTTTTCCAGATATGGAAGAAGAGTAGACTAAACTCGGCCAAACAAAAAGATAGCAAAGATGCAGACAAGAAAATACAGACGCATTGAACAGATCAGAAAATACCAAGATTTGATTTCGGTATTTACTCATCAGTCCCGACGCCCTTCTTCTTGGGCTGCAGATTTTTTTGACCGGAGCGAGTCGCAACTCCTTTTGACTCGAGGGCTGAACTGTCTTTTAGTGGTGGAGGCATGCGACTAGTGGTGACGACTTCGTGCTTCTCAGTGAGGAGGTTCTTCAACCATCGATTCTCCATCTCCAATTGGGCGACACGAGCCTCGAGGGAGGCATTCTTCTCTGTTGTTTCACGGACGGTGCGCTCGAGAACCTGCTCGCGCTGCTTCTTCTTCATGCGGAAACGAGCACTAGCAGCCGTGTTTCGGCGGCGGCGATCCTCTTCGGCGGCCATTCGGACGCCCTCTTCCTGGCCCAAAGCTGCAGAAAGATGATCCCCAGGTATGGAGGTGCTGTATTTGTTGTTGCCCATCTGGCCGTTAGGTGGGGAGATGGATGATGAGACATCTGAAGGAGTCATCTGTCCCGTTCCACGACCGAGATCATCAGAAGCAAAAGGGACAGGAGGATAGATGGAGTGTGCCGAGTAAGGCATCATGTGGTCAGAGATAGAATAATCGATATTCTTATCACCGGTGTGGCCTGGGAGGTGAAGAGTAAGTAATCTGGGGTAATGAATATGATTGTATATAATGTAAAGTGCATTCACGGACTGGGGGATAAAGGGAACCGCAAACCCATGGAGGGAAGGGCTCGCACGGATAAACTCATTCTTCGCAATTAATTAAGCTCAAAGGGTTCAACATATAAATGGGGGAAAGGGCAAGAGAGGTGCAGATTAAGCCAGGATCAGAAAGACAGCCCTAGCCATGCGGGTGTCATCCAGGCGCAGGATTGCGTGCTCACTAATGAAATTGCGCTGGCGGGGGAACACGGACGATGATCTCATCTCACAGACCCGTTTAGCGTGGACCTTGTTGGTGGTCTCGTGCAAGGCTCTTTGAATCCCATCATTGCTGTGCTCTGGGGAAGCCGTGATAATACGTTTTCTGAGGACCCATAGGTCCTAAACTTTGAAAATGGACTTGGTGGGCTTGAACTTGGGGAATGCACGGGCTTGAAAATGCAGGGGTCTTTGAAACAAGCAAATACGAATGGAATTCGAAAGAACGTTCATTATACCGGGGTTAGATTTGTGATGGGGAAGAAATGGGGGAAATCTTTTTTTTTTGCCCAGGCCGTGCAGCATGTAGGCAAACACGAACCAAAAGGTCGGAATATGGCGTAAGAAATGCAACCTTTGGCAAACGTCAAAGCTTCAACTTACTGTAAGGATATCCTCGGAGATCGAGAGAAGCACGATCATCATCTATACTGTCGTATGAACTGACAGATAGGCCACCCATTCCTTCGGTCTGGTCATAATCTTGAGGATTCATTTTGGTAATCGGGACCAGCCCAGCATCAGCATCAAATGAATAATGTCTGGCTTTTGACACGGGATCATGCCTTGACATGAGAAAATTGAAGTTTTCAATTTTATCAAAGGCACCAGTTGGGAGAGGGAGTTTCTCCGACATATTGGAGCGGAAGGTTAGGAGGGGGAGGGAAGATGTAGAAATAAGAAGACAAAAATTTAAAATCCCGAGTCAGCAAAAGAGCATAAAAGAGCTTAAGTGCTTTGTTAGGGCTTCTGGACCATTCACGGTAACCTTAGATCAGGCTTAGGTGAAGAGAGGGGAAAAGGACGATCTCGGAAAAAGCAAATCAGACCGGAACGACACCTGAAAGAGGTATTTCTTGCCTTGGAAGATGGGGAAATTTGGCCACAATTACTAAATAGTTCAACCATGCATGCCGTGTAGACCTATCAGGGCTGTTTTGAATCAAAGAAGTTAAAAAGGGGGGCGGAAGGAGCCAAGGTGCGGCAAAAGTGTAGGAGGAAAGATCTTCTTACTTAATGTCGTGATGGGAAATCAACATCACGACATTGAGGCCGATTAGGGCTTTTTATTGGTTGGGACATGGCCTCACCGCTTTGGCAATATCCATCCTATCCTCGATATAGAAGGTATTCTATATGATGATAGTAATATTAAAGACAGTATAGACTCGATTATTGAATATTCATTATCTCATTTACTACTCCGTCTGTATTATCTCATTGCTCAAATTGGAGTGGACTCTTTCAGAAACAGGGCGTTGAAAAGGCACGATTGATGATGCGCACGGACCGTGGCTTAGGTAATGGCTTGGCATTTTAGTTAACTAAAACCGCCCTTGGCGATTCTCTGACTTAGCTCTAAGGTAAAGCAATTTCCATTACGAATGCCTTTGTACTTAGTATCTCTGCGGCAAAGCTACCACCTCGCTTCCAACTGCTCTAACACTCTAGGTCTACTAGACTACTTCTTAGATTCCGCTATTATGTTAGCTGCATCCTCGACTGTCTTACCACGGCTTCTTGCCTCCACGCGTTCTAGTCCAAGGACTGTATCATCTGATACACTGCGATAGACATCTGCAAATCCTCCATATACACTGGATCCTAAACCACCCCATGCACCTTCACGATCAATAGCTTCACCAATTCCCCGCATCTCATCCACCCATCGGTATGCTTTAGGACTCATCCCGATCACGCCAGCACTGGCGAGTGCCGCTGTATGGGGCGAGTATTGCTGGAGATGTTCCAGTAGCTCAGGCAGCAAATCTTGCTTCTGAGCTGTTGAGAATGACAAGATAGACAACGCCGTTAGTCCTTTGGTGAGGGCGGCAAAGGAAAGCTTGAGTGTAGACGCCGCACCAATACGCGGCGAGACCAGCTTGAGATTTAGAACCTCAGTCAGCTGTGAAAATGTGGGGGGAAGATCCACCGTGCCTGAAAGTACTACACTAGGTTTCTTCCATTCCTGTAGAGTTTGAGATGGCGGGCCTCCAATGATCCCGCCGTCCAGGAATTGACAAGGAACGAAGGATTCGGTATCAAACATCGCTGCGATCTCCTCCACCAATCGGGGAGATGTGGCGTTGAGTTCTAGATAGTACAATGGCCCCCGACTTGACCCACCATTTACCCTTTCAATTGCATTGCGTTTCGTTGCTGTATCTGCTTCCCTGCAGGACCTCGTAATTCGTTCCGCTGTCGCCAGGGCATCTCGAGGAGGCACGATAGACAACACGTAATCTGTCTGAACGACGAGTTCCTGGTCAGACAATGGCTCAATATCTGCCGCGCGGACCCGGGAAAGTGTGTGTTCACTTGGAAGATTAGTTCCTGTCTACGGAGTATGGAATATGGAAAGAGTCTTGTAATACCTTCTTCCTTCCACCGAGGTGACTACTCGATAGCCATGGGCTTTTAACAGCCTTGACATCCCTAGCCCCATGTCTCCGATAGAGATGATTCCGACGGTAACTGCTCGCATCCTGCCCGGGTGGTTTCGAGGATATCGGGCTATGGAGAAGGAATAAGTTGCCTTTCCCATTGAAATATAGCTATCTTGTTGTCTCCAATGCGGGGCTATTTGTCAGCGACAGTGGGCCATATTACCAAACAGTGAACACTTTCTCTTACCCCAGTCACCTTGGCCTTTCTATCTAGTAGGTATTAGTGGCTTTTCACAACCCTGGAGATCACCATTAGTCCCGGGGTTGCAGATATAACAGTTATTAGCTACTAGGTAATCTAAGCTATTTTAAGCCCCATACTCCGTACCATATCTTGTTTTCTTTAGAGTAAGCATGAAAATACGGATTTCCTCGCGAAAGACCGTATTGAATCATGGCAAGTTCTAGACATGATAGAAACCTTGAATACCTAGTTAAATTACCGTAAATGCAAGTACCGTGGAAGTACCTGGAAGATAGTTAAAATGACTCGGGCTTCGGATTTGCCGAGTTCCCGAGCCACAGACCTCCTAAACGCCCTGTTCAAAGTGGTAAGACTCTTCCCTTTACCACTCAGAATGAAAATCATAATTTCATCTTAACTCAAAAGGTACAAGCTCTTCTTATGCCACCTATGGAATCACTAAGTCTGAAGTTGAATCTCGGGACGCCGAAAAATTAAGTCTTGGCATGAGAAGACACGGGAAACTCGAGTCCCGGGGAAATGCACACATCCGACCGATGGTAGACTCTGAGATGAATGACAACTCCGCCCACGGAAATGTCTCTGGTGTACTCGGGCGGAGAAGAAGCCAGCGGGTATGTTGATTTGTTCTTGTTGCCGGTGAGATCCGTGTGGCGGTGACTGAACTGACTAGATCCTCAGGCTTGTGGAATGTGTTATCAGAAGAAGACCAAATGTGAACTTGATGGTCCAGAATCAGATGCTGCTCAGACTTGTGTGCAGTGTATGCGTCGTAGAACGGATTGCGTCTTTCCTACTGTGCAAGAGAAGGCCGAAGATTTACAAAGGTAGCTTTCTATGATTCGTGAATATGTGCCGTTTTTTTTTTCTTTCTATCATCTAACGCTCTTGCTTTCAGTGATGAATATGTAAAATTTCTCAAAGATCGTCTTGGAAGAGCAGAAGCTCTCCTCAAGGCGGCTGGCATCTTGCAAGAGAGTGATATGGTTGCCTCCGATGAGGATGAAGATCCACCATATGAAGACTGGAAGAATGACCATCGACATACTGAGTCATCAGGTGGTTCATCCGATCTCTCACCTGCATCTCGTATATCTTTAGATTCTTATCAAGCCAACTTTCCCGAAGTTGGTGATCTTGAGGTCTCCGGCCTATTCAAGACTCACAAAAGCGATGAGACACGATATTTTGGTATGTCATTATACCATCTTCTGCTTAAATATTCTAATAAAATGATACAGGACGGAGCTCTTCATTATCCATCTTATCTCGAGGCGGGATCGAGTGGATTAAGAACAAAACTGGCGATATCAGCTTCTTGAGTATTGTGTCTCCAAACTCTGCCAATGATTCCCCTTGGAATACTTGGCGCCCTGATGTATTTCACGACCTATTTGCATCACAGGTTTTCAAGCCTCTCCCGTCAAGATCAGAGGTATTTTCCCTCATAAAAGATTTCTTCCGAACAGCAAATCGACTGTTCCCAATCTTTCATGAACGCACTTTTATGAATATGGTCGAGTGGCAATATACGCAACAGACATGTGATGATGCCGCTCGATGGGCCAGTATCAACATGGTCGTCTGTCTAGCCTATGAATACCGTTTTTCACATAGCTTGAAGCCAGAAAAGGATCGAGAAAGGTCCCGGCTATACTTTCAAAATGCCATGTCGGTCTTTACAGAGCTGGCATTGCGACGCACGGATCTTTTGAGTGTACAGGCGCTACTGAGCATGGTATGGATAATGGATCTCTTTCTTTGACTACTCCTAACGTTCTTCTAGGCTTTTTATCTTCGTGGAAATTCTGGAACACAGGCGGCTGTTCCATTTATAACGGCAGCTATGCGATCAAGTCAACGGATGGGGCTCCACCGTGATATTTCAAGACCTGATCTGAGCGCTATTGAGGTGGAACAGAGACGACGTGTGTTCTGGATCGCCTTTACTGTTGACCAGAGGTAAGCAATCTAGATCCACATTCGCTGATACTGAGACCTAATATTTCCAATCAGCACATGCTTGCGTACCGGAAATGCTCCATCTCAGCATCCTGATGACTTCGACGCTCCCCTTCCGTCGGAAATGGAAGATGATCTAACTCCAGAGTTCCCGAGTAATATTCTATTCTTCCGTCAGCTATGCCGTATGTCGCTGATAAAAAGCCGTATCTATTCCCGGCTTTATACCGCCAAGGCAATGCTAAAGCCACCTCGTGAAATCTACCGGATAGTCACAGAGCTGCACGCAGAACTTCAGGAGTGGAACAAGGACTACCCTGTTGTTGAGGAACCCAAGGAAAAGGTTGCTGGAGTTGACTTCTTATTCGGCTTTGCGAATATTGCTCTCAAATTCGGGTACTATAACGCTTTGATCATGATTCATCGCGTACCTCTTCTTATCAACTACCAAATATCTTCTCGTGAATTTCCCGATGAAGAACTCATGTCACTGAGTAAAGCACATGCTTCACGATCAGCATTAATCGCCACCAAGGCGGCAAGAGACACGCTCAAGATGGTGAATAACATGCCGTGGGGAGATATCGCATGGATGTGGTAAGTACAAGCTGCACTAAACAAATCAAGTAAAGCGTCCTCACTGATTCGAGTTTTAGGGCTATGCTGTATTATGTCTTTCTAGCAGCAGCAACTATCTTTTCGACTATTATTCGCGATAGCCGCCACGCGCAAGTCCGAGAAGACCTCAAATCCCTGAACATGGCATCGACTTTCTTCACAAGCCTAATGGCAGGCACCGGCCCAGCAAGCTACGCCGGATTCATGGCCCGCATGACTGGGAACCTAGAGCGCGTCGCGCGGATGGTAGTCGAAAAAGAAGAGAAGCGGGCCCGAAGTCCCGACGAAAAAGAAGAGGAACATCGCCCTTCGGCGAAAAAACGTCAATCACGAGTACTTACAGCATCCCACCCAAAACCACGCCACAAACCTATGACAATGAAACACCACGTGTCCGCTCAGTCTTCATCCCTCCCAGAATCCACAAAACATCATCGATCCCGTACTCTAACTGCATCAATATCGAACGCGTCGGCAGTACCCCACAATGGTCTTGGCGACATAGGGATCCCCGAAGCTATTGAGGGTCTTCCTCCAATTAATTCATCTGGTTACGTAGTCCCCCTAAGTCCAGAATCAGGACCAGGCGAGCCGCGCACTTTTGCTTCAAGAGCCACTATCCAACATCCACCCCCACCACCCTCCTACACCACAATAGGTCTGGGTGTAACAAATCTGAACTTGAACGGAGTACACACAACCGAAATACCACAGAACAATTCTACCATCCCCTTTTGGCAACCGCAAGACCCGCTAGAAACCCAGTCATCCTCACAGCACAGCAGCAGTTCAAACACAACCGCAGAAAATGACACAAGTACCGGCACCAGGATTCCAGAATCGTGGCAAGTGCCCCTAACAGCAGACTGGCAATACGGAGACAATCTATGGTCAGGTCTATTCCCCACAGAATCAATCGCCACCTCAGCAAACGGCCAAGATATTTCTCTGCCTATTCTGTCTGCAGAGTCATACCTCCATCCAACTCATACCGCACAGCATCCGATTGGTATTAACAGTGGGAATATTGCTCACGATCCTACACAACTTATGTTCGGGACAGATACTACGACTTTTAACTCTGCGGCGGCAACAGCGCAAGAACAGACTCAGGTGCAGAATCAAGAGGAGTTTCTTTGGGCGAATGGGATGCTGGGCCTTTTTTAGATACCACCGCACTTTCTGAGATCTCTTTTCTTTGTCGCGTTGTTCTCCTTGTATTGAGACAGTGAGGCCTTTCTTGCTCGTGTTGAAAAGGATGGACGATCCAGCTGTTTGGTCAAGTTATGTTACGAACCGAGATGATTATGCATTACATGGTAGATGGTTGAGTCGATTGTTTTGAATCAAATATCGAATAAAATCCAAGGTTCTTGTGCAGTCTCTACAACTTTTTGCCCAGGTGTAATGTAAGAACTACCTGGCTAGGTATCTGTACTTACTGCTATTCAGTCGCTAGCTTAAGAATACAGTATGGAATTCTGAGGTTGAAAGAATCAAAATTTGAATTTTGAATGAATATTCATAAAAGTAATAAAACAAACCTTCTCAAACACCGGATTTAAACAAAATATAAAAATGAGATATTCATAACTCCCTCAATTGAACCCTCCCAGCACCATAGCAAAATAATTGAACAAGAATGTCATAAAAGAAGGGGGTATCAGAAATCAAAACACAGACGCAGTAAGCTGCTGAACAGCCTTGCACCATACGCCATTCCCAAGTTGATAAGTACCGCTTTGCCCATCAAGTTCCTTGCCTAGAATGCTTTGCATCTCATCATCCGGCAAACCAGACTTGTTTCCAGCTCCGAAGCCGTAGATCTTAGTCGCAAGGACTTCCATGTCAAAATCCAGGGACCCAATCTCTTGGGCGTCTTGATCGCCAGGGTTGATATGTGTGCGAACAGTAAAATCAACGTCAATGCGCTTGATACCGTTATGTTTTGCCGAGGAGCCCTTGCGGGCCGGTGTAGATGAGCCAACTGTGTTTCCAAGAATAGTGCAGCGCGCACGCAGGGAGAGTGAGACATCCTTAGGATCTGAGAGAGTGAGGCGAGTGACGCCGCAGAATTCGAGCATGCGCACCTCATTCTCAAGGCCCAGAGTGCGGTCCCATGCAGTGGAGATGAATTTGAGAAGGTTTGCCGGGCTGATCTTGAATTGCTCGATCGTAGCTAGATGCTTCTGTAGAGATTGCAGAACAAGGGAAGCGATTGATGATGTGGTTTTGCTCTTAGAGGTCAGCTCTAATGGAAGATTGTCTTTCTGAGCGTTGTTGGACTTATTCGTGGCGAATGCACTAGGGTGGAACTTGACCTGCAGCTGATCTCGGTAGGACATGGTCAGCATAGAATCAGACGCTGAGATTATTGACCATCCAGTCTCGCGCTCAATACGCTCAACAGACGTCTTTAATTCGTTGATATCCCGAGCACTCCATCCACGGCATTTCTCCTTGACCTGTTCCGCGTCCTGGATCCGAGCCATGTACTCATCACGCATCTCTGTGCCAGCTTCAACCGAAGCTGTTTTTTCTTGAGCCTCTTGCTGCAATTGCTGAAGCTCACGTTTTTTCGCTTCGATCTCATCTTCTATGCTCGAAAGCTGCTCACGCGCGCCACGCAGTTCATTATGGTCACAGTTCTCTATTTCATCCACATGCTGTTGGAGTTTGGTTGCCTCTTGCTCTAGTGACTCATATTTTTCCACAAGTGCAGGCACAGTTGCATTCAGGAGTTCCTCTCGTTTAGATAGAAGCTCGTCATCAGCCTTCATTTCATCCACATGGCGGATCAGCCCGTCCTTCAGACCCTCGAGAAGCTTCATGCGCCATTCGTACCATGTAGCTTTACTAAGCAGACGTGCATGGGTTTTCACGTTGCGGAACTGATTATCCATAATCACCCGAATATCTGCCGGGGCCGTGGCATACTCCTGGAAGAGGGGTGGATTATTCTCATATGTTTCAGCTTCTATCGATCGAATGACCTGACGACCCTCCGAAATGTAGGACTTCAACTCGCGACAAGAGTGCTGATACAATTCAAGCATAGGGACCGTACAGAAACCGGCAGCAACACAATCATCGAGAGTGATTGAGGCTGTAGGAAGCACATTCGATCCAGACCGCCGGGCCAATCTTTTAGCAGCACTCCCCGGCGCGGTGGTGTGCCGTCTTTTTGTAGTGGTAAGCTCCATGAAGTGGACATTGGTCATATTCAGGAACTCCTGTAATTGAATAGGCTCGACATTGGAAGCAGTCTCTTGGGCCGAAATCCCATCTTCATCTTGCTCCGGCTGTTGGGGGTCAGAAACAATATGCAGAGCGTCAAGACCATCCTTTAGAGGAGTTGCCCCTGTTCTGGAAACATCTCGAGATTCATGGGTAGGGGTGCCTTTGACGGGCGAAGAACTCTGAGCTCTGCGAACAGGGGAGCGGATTGAGCGTCGAGGTCTTTGATCGTAGGGAGTTGGTGCGGGTAGTTTAATCCCCTTGACAGGGCTCACATCATGGCCACGCAATCTCTTAGGCGAATTCATAGACTCCTCTTCGTCCAGATCGAGCTCAATGGGTCGCTTGCCCAAGATTCCTCGAGCAGCACCGACGTGTAGGCTCTTTCGACTTCCAATCCTAGTCTTTTTCGGACTAAGGCTTGAGATCATGTCTCTCAAGTTCGAGGTCACGTCCCCATTCGCGGCGTTGGGTTGTAGGAGATGGCCATCTTCCCTGAGCTCCTCTTCCTCACGCTCGCGTTCTTCATCTGCTTGTAGCTTCAAAGGATCTTCAAACCGAACACCGGCTTGTTGGCGTTCCTGTGGAATGATAAATGGTGGAGTGCTGTCACCTAAAGATAGGCGTTTGTCCAACAATTCGGCTACTCGGGGAGACCCGAGGCCTTCCTTGTCAATTCCAAGCCCAGAGGAGCGGCGTCCCTTATTAGGTTGCAAAACAATACGTGGTGTCGTCTGTCCAGTGAGTGAATTCTGTTCGAAAATGCTTCGACGAAGAGACTTTCGTCGTTCCGCAGACTGCTTAATGTCTGGCCGGAATAGCTTCTTCGGAGAAGCACTTCTGAATGACACACTCGCAGAAGGAGGGGTTTTGCTGGGTGTATGTGGTTTAGGTTCGGGAGTCGAGTTTGGAGGTGTTGACGGTTTCCTGGTGGAAGAACGGCCAAGAGAGGTAGACTGGGGTGTTCCAGGTGTGTCTGGTATCCCTGAGGCGGAGCTACGGCGCGAGCTTCTAGACTTGACAGTTGCTAAGCTTGGACTTCCGTCATCTGATGTAACAGTAGCGACTCTGAAAAGAGGTGACTTGGCTGGTGACTTGACTGGCGACTGCCGGACATTTTCTTGGAAAGGTGAGCTGTTCAGTTGTCCCGACTCCGTTTCGAGTTCCATTATCATTTTCGCGTGTGCCTTATCTATTCCCGATGGTAGAATACCACCAACGGCATTGGTCATTTCCATATCCACATCTTGATCAGATTCATTGTCGTGTTCGAAATCTATGCGATCGGAGATCTCGGAGATCTGTGGATAAGATGGTTGTCCGGTATTCTTGTCAGGAGGAGGGTCAGAGGGGCCCTTGCTTAAGAGACCACCAATGGCTGCTGTGAATTCCATGGTCATATCTTCATCTTCATCATAATCGTCTTGTGATTGGACAGGATTCATCTGTGCGATTCCTCCGATCATGTTCGTCATCTCCATCGTTTGGTCATCGTAATTAGTTTCCTGGCTAGAAGATTGACGTCGCATAGCGCTTTTCCGGCGTCCTGGGGACTTGCCCAGGATACCACCGATGACATTCGTCACATCCATACTCATATCCTCGTCTTCGTTGATGCCATCTGATTCTGCGCCATCTTTATTGGGAGATGTCTTAGAATAGTCAACCTGAGCGCTAAGATCTTCCCAGTCAAGATTTTGGCCCTTTTTGAACCAGGGTTGAAAAGCGCCGGTGATTTCTTCGCTAGCAATCTCCATCGACATTTCGCCATTATCCTCATCAAGTCCTGGAGTTCCAGCTTCTCTTGCGGCCTGTCGTAGTGCGTCATTAAGTCGGGCACTTGAACTTGAACTGGAGGATACATCTGAATGCATGGTAGCGGCGGATCGAGCTGTCATATCATCCAGACTCATGGCTGTACTCTCAGCATCAAACCCATCATCAGACCCGGAGGAATCTCCGTCCTCGCCCTCTTCAACGAAGCCGTGCGCGCCTGTGTCTTCATTCTCGGAGCCTGAGCTTCCACTGAAGGGACTAGACGAGAGATCCGAGAGATCCGTATGCTGATGTCCGCCAGAAGGCGCCGAGTTATTTCTTATCTGCTCGAGGTCCTGCGTACGGACTGGAGAGAATCCGAATTCTGACTCTGCTTCGTCATCTGAAGAGGATTGTGTCTCGCTCGCCGGATTGTGTTGATTCTGGGCGGCTCCGAGAGTTGAAGCACGTCGGGTAGAATTGGCGGCGGATGATGCAGTTGAGTCATCTGGAATGTCCACCACGTTCCATGTGTGTAATGTTGCCTCGGGGGCGAACGATACACGGCGATTCGCTAGGGATCAATTTAGAGATGTCGCATAAAGTTTGGAAAGGACTGATACGAACCCATTGACTTCCGTCGAGCCTCTCGCTTTTCAAGAATATTCTGTCGCTCGCGTTGACGGCGCTCCTTTTCGTCTCGTTCTTTGGTCGCGGCCATTTCGTCGCGAATCGCAGATGTCGCATTAAACGTATCGAAAGGGTTGCTCTTGTCATCAGATACATTGGCAGGGGGTTGTGAGGAAGCCACAAAATCAATCAAAACACCCTCTTTTCGTGCGTCATCATTGTTGTTGCCTTTCTGATTAGATGCTTCACGAGCTGGGGTACGGCGGCGTGTTTCTGCGAATGATGGGATACTTCGTACAGGAGATACGGGGAGAGTTGGTTTCAAGATAGATTTTGGCGCAAATAAAGCAGTTGACTGAGTAGTTATACAATTAGTTTCTCCAATGGCAGGACAAGTTCAGATCAGATCATTATTTACCTTGCGACGATTACCATTGGATTTCTGAAGAGCATCGAGACCACCAGGTCCCAAGCTCTTACTTCGGGATTTCTTATCTCTAGTTGCAGTTTTATTCGTGGTTCCAAATGCTTCTGCCGCTCCGATGTCTGTTGTCGCATTCTCTTTATCGAGTCCAGACGTCATCTTTGACCGTGGAATATGGGCTATTGAGCGACGCGAGCGCAGGCGCGTAGCCGCAGAATCAGGTCGGGAAGACATGTTGGCGACCTGATAATGGACACGGTTCAGAAAAGCATGGTCTTCACGTCAGAGGGGAGCGGGATGTAACAATCTACCGGATCAAGCGTAGCTCTGGCATTCCTCTCCGCTTTTCCAAGCAGGCGTCTAAGTCATGTGACGTAAACAAAGGTCTGACCGCCCGTTCATGACAGCGAATACAAACAACCATTTCTGCCACGAAGGATACAAATGTATACAGCTGCAATGTCAAATTTGAAACCACCACAACACACAACTCTCAAGACCGGTAACTCTCAAACTTTTGAAGGCTATACTCACCAACCCTATTTAAAATTTCCATTTATTTTGTATTAACAAGGCTGGTTGAAAGTCCAAAATCGAGAGATAGTAAGCCTGAACTATAGAGTTGCAACCTTGATGGGGTAAGCCGGTCTGACCGCCCCTGTCAATAGCCAATAATAGGTAAATATGGTAGCCCTAAGCCCGCTTGCACTAGACCAATATGGACTAGTGCCGCACACACATTAGCGAATCTTTCTCAGACTTTGAACGTCTAATCCGACCCGACATCGCCAATCTCTTCGACACCCGCTTCCCCCGTCGACAAATATCCGCAAAAATGGCGACCGAGTTGACCGTCCAGTCCGAGCGCGCTTTCCAGAAGCAGCCTCACATCTTCCTTAACTCCAAGGTCAAGAGCAAGAAGGCTGGCCAGGGTCGCCGTTGGTACAAGGATGTCGGTCTCGGTTTCCGTACTCCTTTGACCGCCATCGAGGGCTCCTACATTGGTATGCACACGACCTACGATTTTAAGTTCTCTTCCGGGCGAGATATTCGATATTATACCGTCTTTTCGAGTTTGAAGATGGGCACAGTCAACAAAGCGAACAAGGGTTGAGAGAAGTGGCGACATTGCGACGCGATTGGAGAGACTCAGAATACTTTGTATTGCAAGAAGAACGCTGCAATGATTTACTATTGAAATCTTGTCCATCTCCCAATCTCGAAAAACCAGGACAAACGAAATCGAATATCTCGACCCGCCAGAACAAAATCGCATGAGGGAAAGGTTCACGACACTAACATTCAATAGACAAGAAGTGCCCCTTCGTTGGTCAGGTCTCCATCCGTGGCCGTATCTTGACCGGCCGTGTTGTCTCCACCAAGATGCACCGTACCATCGTCATCCGCCGTGAATACCTCCACTACGTCCCCAAGTACAACCGTTACGAGAAGCGCCACAAGAACCTCTCCGCCCACGTTTCCCCCGCTTTCCGTGTTGAGGAGGGTGACTGGGTTACCGTCGGCCAGTGCCGTCCCCTGAGCAAGACTGTATGTCACTTGGATCTATCTATATGCATGATGTGGTCCACCATAGTGGTCATATTCATTCGGAGTCAATTCTTGGCTCTTGCATTACCCAACATGCTACTTTTTCACGATCCCTATTCTAACATTTTTTATCTACAGGTTCGTTTCAACGTTCTGCGTGTCCTGCCCCGCACCGGTAAGGCTGTCAAGTCTTTCTCCAAGTTCTAGGCGTTTGGATCTGTACGGCGAAGGGAGCGGTTTGAACTGGATATCAGGAATTTCTAGGACGAGGGTCGGGATAGTTTACGAGTTTCCATGTCCCAGATACCTTGCTTAAAAATGTGTATCTAACACAAAAAGCAAAAATATTTCTCATCAATCCTCCTACCAGGGAAACCGTATACCCGGAGCAGAAAGGGAACTATCCCCAGCTAGCCGTCGGGGCGGATTTGTTCTGAATACTGCAATTTTTTTTTCTCAGGCATCTATTCTGAATAGGCCGTTGTAATTGACAAAATAGGAGGCGTTGATGTTTTCAATTTCTACATCACCTGTAGATGTTCAATTTTGGACTTTTGCAAAATTAACTGATCAGCCGTAGATTAGTCCATTCCAGTTTTATCGAGCTCGAACGGCGCAACAATTCTCGCCACTATGCCATATTTTTCTCTATGATCCCATTGACCTCTCATCGTCTTACACTGTTGGCGTGGAAAGAAAGATATTGGTTGCTCCATATAAATTTCATCATCCATGGAACCCCATCCAGATTCCATTCCAGATTCCTCTTCACTGAGTAGATTGATTGAATTCTGTTCATTGGTCCCGGGTCGATCTGTACCTCTGATATTGGCTCTCATCGCACTTGAAGAAGTCGATGGGGTATATGGGGCATTCACCGTATGCCTTCCAGCTCTGTACCCTTTTGTAATAACTCCTTCTTCCAGGTTAGGGAAGTCTCGAACAGAAGAGCTGTCACTTGCTGCTTCATACCGGCTGTCTGTTGTCACCTCAGGCGGCTGTAGTCTCGTTTCTGTCTGTCTTGTCTCAAGCTCATCCTCTTTGGAATGTGGCTCGTATGAAGATGTCGATGCACTAGTATTCCCTAACTGACTATGTAGCACTGGATTCAGAGAACGAATTGGCGGCTCTCTGCTGCCTTCAGCGACTTGCTGACGACGACTTATAAACAGGCTTCCTCGTTCCGACCATGCCCTAAGAAAATCCGATTCCACTTTATCTCTTTGTGGCACTGGCACTTTGAGTTGAAGACTGAGCAGTTCTAGAGTGATATGATGATTACTCCTTGTCTGCCCTGCAGTTAGAGCCATGTAAAGGTTTCTACTACAATACTTATGTGATTTGATCAGTTCCAGTTGAAGAAATTCTCCAATGTCATCAGATAATCCAGCAATTTTTTCGAGATCGATTATCTTAAAGGAGCACACGATTGCCTCTCGTGGCACTTGGCCCCATATCAAATACTCGCCATATCCTCGCCAGTGCGGTGTTTCTGTGCCAGTCAGAGGTACCAGAGTCTGGGCCTTGATTACTGGCGTGTCAAGCTTCGCTGTGTCAATGATGAACACGATGGCATCCTCTTGATTGTGAAGGGCTCTGTGTATTGGAGTAACAGGCATTTGACTTGTTGAAATGAATGGCGTGCTGACCTTCTGTTTGGTGACATGGTTCTTGAAGTGCCTCAGAAATTGTTCTCTGGAGAGTTGATATGGGGTAAACTGTTCCGAGTCAACGCTTTGAAACAATCCTGCAACCAAGGAATTTGGTTCATTTATGCCCTGGGACCAAATATTCGACCACCTATACAGGATGGGTGGCAGGGGTGGCCGATCTTCCGATGTGCAATGTCCGAGGATACCTTCATGGGGAGTATCTGCACGATTCATATTGCTTTCTATCCCTGGCTGGGGTACATCTTGTGCTGTCAAAGCACTCAGGAGTCTCAGTATAGACTCGCCCTTCTCTTCTGCTAGAGTCTCTTGCTCAACCTCTTGTTGAATTTCTACTCGGGCTTCCTCTTCAGTCTCTTTCCAACACCACCAACAGTGCTTCCCATGACAGGTAACAAGGGAATTATCGGCGGTAGGCCGGAAGTCCTGATAAGCAAATATGTTAAAATAAAAAAACTCAACACTATCGTATATCCATTTTTTTTTTTTACCGAGTTCAAGGCAGGTACCCGTAAATAACGGCCTGTAGTCTCCATCTTTTGGAATGTTACAACCTTTTGGAAATCCCTTGGATGCTCGCACGCATAGTTAGATAGAAAATAAAAAATAACAATAAACAATAAACAATAAGCAGTGGAGAATAGGGATAACCTGAAATTACCTACCTAAACAAAATTCGATTTGAGAGGACAGCAGGAATCTTGGAATGAATCTTTTAACATCAAATTTTAAAAGAGTGCCCAAGTGAGTACATAGATAGATACCTAGGTAGGAAAACCTCAGGTGCTTAGATCATTCCAAGGTTAGCAGATAGATCAGTAGATCGAAGTCCTTAGCATTCAGTAATCTATGAAAATTCAATTCTAGAACTTCAAGTGTGACTACGAATATTTATAATGTTTGTTGTGACGTTTTATACGGCTCGAAACATTGAATATTTATGGATATACGAGTACCTGATTGATGATACCACTACTACAGTCTATGACTTAATAACCCACTTAGCAGAAAGAGTCTAAGTTCTAAAAAATTGCCAAATTTGCCAAATTTGCCAAATTTAATACAATTGAATCTTGAAATGATTCAGATGTGGTACATTATTCTCCGAGAATATGAACTTGGAAGTGATCGTGCCGCCGATACACGCTAAACCTATTCAGGGGCCCCTTACGCAGCCCGAAGTGAAGCTCGACCTGATTGTCCCTTGGATTCATGACCTCTCCATATCCTTATCCTTTCAAGGCCCTATTGAAATCCTCCAGATAGTGCTGCTAGTGCAGTTTCTCAGGACCCAACCCGGTCATTCCGCCCTCCGTCACTTTCTCCTGGACACGACTCTTGTCCCCCGCTCACTTTATCCATGGTCCAATGAGCCGCCATACCCGTTTCATACACGCCAGTAATGATAGAGGATCTACACTGCCATACGAAGGCACTGATATTTTCAGTCTTTTTTGAAGACTGGTCAATCCAGTCTTTGTTGACTCACTTAATCCAAATCTAGCGAACACACCTGCCGAGACAATGCCCGGCTTTGAGAAGTCGGTAAAAGGGGCCACCAAGCTAAAGGTGAGGTTCACGCGAAGCTATAGTCATATATCCTATAAAATACTCATCGCTTATCTCTGCGCAGCTCGCGGCCCCTAAATCCAAATATGTCGAGACTATCCTCATGGCGACCCACACCGGCGAGGCTGGAGTCGCAGAAGTATTCCGAACACTCCAACACAGACTGCGCGATTCAGCATGGACCATAGTATTCAAGGCACTTATCATCGTTCACCTCATGATCCGAGAAGGCCAACAAGATGCCGCACTTGCGTACCTATCCGATCACCCGAAACACATCGCGCCTAGCAATTTCTCTGAAGGTGAGAACTACAGATGGACTATGGATTTGTTTCAATTGACTGATCGTGCGTACAGCGCAATCACAAGGACATAATATCCGACGGTACGCCGACTATCTTATTGCCCGCGCAAGAGCATTTGATGCGACAAAGACAGATTACGTGCGAAGCGGACCTGGGCGCCTGAAGCGACTAAGTGTGGAGAAGGGTCTTTTGAGAGAAACTGAATTTGTACAGAAGCAGATTCGTGCATTGCTTCGATGTGATGTGAGTGAACTCTTCCCGAAACTTGTTATGTTTGGGGGGCTGACATGATATTTAGCTGTTAACGGATGAGCCCGAGAACGAGATCAGTCTGACCGCATTTCGGCTTCTAACACTAGACCTGCTTACTCTGTATTCAGTGATGAATGAGGGTACAATCAATGTCTTGGGTACGTCTACAGCCACCGTCTTCTTTTGTGCGTGACCTTCTGACAGAGCTCTCCAATAGAGCACTATTTTGAAATGTCAAGGCCGGATAGTGAACGTGCCTTGGCAATCTATAAGACTTTCACGAAACAGACGGAGGAAGTCGTGCAGTTCCTTGGAGTTGCGAGACACTTCCAGTCCGCCACTCGGTTGGAAATTCCGAAACTCAAGCACGCTTCCACTGACCTTGCACGTCTTCTTGAAGATGATCTAAACGATCCCGATTTTGATCTTCGTCGACGAGAATATCTAGTCCAGAAAGGCGTCAAACCCCCTGGACAAGCTCCATCCGCTGCAACTACTAGCAACCAACCGCCTAGCCAGCCGCCTAACCAACCGCAGGCTTCTGCTTCACAGGCTTTCCCAAGCCTGGCCAAGGAACAGCCTAAGGGACCAGCCCCGGACTTGATTGATTTCTTTGATTCAATTGAACAGAACCAGCAGCCTATGGCCCAGCAACAATACCAACAAACCGGCTACCAGCAACCTCAGCAAGCGTTTTACCCCCAGCAGACCGGTTTCCCGCAACAGCAACAGCAGCAGCAGCCCCAGATGACAGGATATGACATACAGAATCCCTATGGAAACGCCCCACAGCAAAACAACGGAAATCCATTTGGACAGCTGCAATCACAGCAGCAAGTACAACAGACGCAGCAGGTACAGCCGCAGCTACAGCCTCTCCAGGCTACTCCAACGGGTGCTGGCTTTGGTGGATATACACCACAACCGCAGTCATATTACCAATCGCAGCTGGGAGCAATCCCACAGAACGGAGTCACCTCGTTCCCTCAGCAACAGCAACAGCCACAGCAACAGCCGCAGCAGTTACAACAGCAACCGACAGGCTCGAACCCTTTCCGTCAGTCTACAATGTTCAGCCAGGCGACTGGCAGTGCACCAGCAGCTGCTCTGAAACGGCAGGACACGAATCCATTTGCCAAGCGCCTTTCCATGGCACCCCAGTCCAACTATGGTGCTCCTGAGCCAATGCCTCAAGTCCCACAGATGCCTCAAGTGCAGCAGGCGCCGCAACCACTTCAACAACAGCGTACAGGAACCAATCCCTTTGCTCGGAACTCTGTCGCTCCTACGAACGCCGGCTTAGCTCCACTCCAACCCAATCCTACTGGAAGTACCAATCCTTTCCGACAGAGCCAGTTCATCAACCAGCAAACTGGCCAAGGTTGGCAGAATACACAAAATGGAACGATGGGTGGGTTAGAACAGCTGCCTACCGTCCCAGTATTCCCGCGTCCCGGGATGGCCTAGATTTCCATAAGGTCAATATTACAACACACCCCTACCATTCTTGCATTCTCTTCTCCCTTTGCATATCTTGTTTTTATTCTATCTTTTGTCTTTTTCCTATGTGTTTCCTTATTTTCTCTCCTTACTATGCATGGCCATTTGCTGGTAATCCGCAATTACAGTCATGAGGAGATTAATTAGAGCAAATAATATCACATTGGGTCTAACCCCAGATACTCAATGAAGTGTAAATACAGGTTTATCCCTACTCCCGGCTTATGTAGAATAGACGTTGACAGTTAAAGTGGAGTTGAGACTCGCAGATGCCAAGAACCCACATCTTGTAATCACAGCTATTGAATATTTAGTATTAAGTTAGTTACCAATAGCTTATCAAAAATTAGTGGGCATTGCTACAATTCCACAGTCATTAGCTCCTCACAATTTCCTCCTAGTTTCAGATTGAACCCAGGTCTCGGTGATCTTACAGAAATGGCCCCCCAACCACTAAGCGTGCATGCGGATAATAGTGTCAGTATCAATCTGAGGGGTAAAATCCCATTGGGTCTGAATAAAATATGGTATCCACTGTAAGCGTCGATCTACGTGGACTAGCTAAACATCTGGAATCGAATCAGCAGAATCAATGGAAAAGATATAATATCTGTTTAAACAGCAAAACAACAAGTACAAGCCCCACAGATAGTAGATAGTAGCTTGTATCAAATTAAGTTCAAAACTGACTTCCCGAATCAATTAGGGTTGACAAATTCATTTTCATCTTCATTCCAACATCCCTATAACTGAGTTAGAGGGAGCACTAGTCTCCTGCAATTCCCACTAGTTGACTTGGTGGGTTCCCTTGACTCCCTATCACCTTGAAGAATTCCCATTTCTCGGCGGAGATACGGAGTACGGCCCTACCCCGCCGGCACTCCGAGGGACGTACACTACTTTCTTCTCCCTTATATTTCCTTTTTTTTAACCCTTTTACACCTCCTTTCCTTATAATATGTGGAGTCATGGACGCCAAGGATCCCTTTTCCTATGGATATGAGAATGGATTGCCAGTGTTATCTCGTTCACAGGCATACGTCGATGACCTCTACAAAGACCCCTATACTGCTCCGCATCCCGCAACCCATGCGAAACTCTCAACTGTGACGACGCAGACAGCTCCTCTGCCAGCTCGACCAGCTCAACCAGCTCAACCAGCTCAACCAGCTCAACCAGCTCAACCAGCTCAACCAGCTCAGGCTCCAGCTTCGGATACTACAGCTGCCACTGCGACGACCAAGGAGCGCAAAGTTGTCTCCAAGGTCCGCAAGTCTCGTAAGGCCACCAATGCGTCGTCATCCTCAGTCCCAGCTGGGAAAAAGTCCACGAAGTCGACCCTATTTTGGGTCAATACCGACCAAAAGACAGTATCAGCGGGCTCGTCAAAAGAAGAGACATTGAAGCGAATTCGATCCCATGTCATGTCAGAGCATAATCGCAAGAAGCGATTAGAAAATACAAATGATTATAAAAGTAAGACGTGGAAGCAATTGGCTTTCCAACCGCCTGAAACCATCGCTGGTGCCATAGGTCCCTCCCGGCCGTCGGTGTCCGCGCCGGTACCGGTCTCCGCCCCCACACACTCTTCTGATCGTCGAGGCTCATATGTCCACCACGCGATCAAGCAAGAATTCGTCCCTACAACAACTACCGTAGGCTATTATTTACCTGCATCGACGGCGACAGCGACAACGACGGCTACGGCTTGGGATGATGAGTATGAGTATGAGGAAATCGTGCGCTATCAGACTAGGCCTGCGGGACCGTCTATATGGTCACATGCATCAGTGGGATCGGGGGCTAACGACCCGTTTAATACTGGGCATACTCAAATGACAGATCGTATGCTGAGTTATCTGCATAACTGTGCGTCTTCTATTTCACTGCTACTCTATCTTACGAAATTGTGACTAACTCAAATGATAGTCCTTTGGGACCTAACGCAGCAGGCTCACCCACTGCAGCGGGGTTATAAAAACAAGTTGCATAATCATTGGGCTGCTCTCGTTCAACGCGATCCGGCCATTTTGCATGCGACTATTTGTATGTCAACGTCAAATGCAGCTATGCAAAGGGGTGAATTGCCCATAAGAGATCCAACCCAGCAACGCAGCACCCTTGTGGTTGATACCTTCCATCATCGTGGGGAGACCATCCGCTTGGTCAATGAGGGATTGTCAGACCCAGTCAAGGCTGCCAGCGATGAGCTGATTGCGGCAGTGTCCACTCTATTGACCATCGAAGTAAGTAAATTATGCCAATTGACAGTTCATTCGAGATACTCATAAGTTCTAGATCGCGTCTGGTAACCCTGACTATTTGAAAATCCACTTGGCTGGTTTGCGACAGATGGTAGGACTGCGCAAGAACTTTGCCGACGTGGCTCCAGATATTCGCTTCCAGATCTCATGGTTAGTTTTGATATTTAAATTCCTCATAGATCCCTTCTTACTAAATCCCACGATAGGACTGATATCCGAGTCGCATCCATGGCAATGACTAGACCCATCTTCACATTTGTCCGATCCCCTCGCCCATTAGGGCTAACTCTCATCCCACCAACCGACGACGCCCTGCAAATGGCAACCAGACTCATGCCCTTGATCAAAATCCCGGGTATATTCGACGAAGCATTCTCCAAAACGATCATCGATCTTGTAGAGCTATCCTGGTACGCAGAATGGATCAAAGGAAACACGGGCCACAAAGACTTCGACGACGAAACAGAAGAATACTTCAACTTCGAAGTCCTATACGTCGAATACTCCCTATACGCAGACCGATACACGCCAACCGGCCAAATGAAATGCGACAACTCAATCGAAGGCTGCTGCCGCCTAGCCGCCCTCTGCTTCCACAACAGCGCCATCTGGAGTTTCTACCCCATGATAGCACCACTGCTGCCAAAGCCCATTCTCACCCTCCGCTCCGCCCTAGAAGTCACCATCCCAACTGGCCTATACGGGCTCTGTCAGGATGTGCTTGTCTGGCTGCTCTTCATGGGCGCGGCCTGCACACAGGTCATGCCGAATGAGCGGACGTATTTCATCTCGGAATTGGCTAATGCCACTAGTCTCATGGGCGTGACTTCTTGGCAAGAGTGCCGGCAGATCCTATTGGGCTTCTTCTACACTGATCGTATTCATCTGCCTATGCTGCGTCAAATTTGGCATGAAGTCGAGGTGCAGACGCATATGGAGCCGCTGTCTGTTTGATCCCGACATCTTTGAATTCTTTTTTTCGATGATCCCCACTCTTGCCATATACATTGTAATTAATCTCATATCCTACTAAATGCGTGGTGGGAAGAAGTTAGCATATACACCTATTGTCACTAGAATATTATTCAACATAAAACTAGAACATACTCGGGTAATTAACATTCTAGTTGGTTCTTGTAAATTATAGCCTTGTAAATCTCTTGAAATGATTCTTGTAGGTCGACCACTCAGTATCATTCCAGTGATCCATCCGAGAAGCCTACCTAGGTATCCAGAGGTGCGGTGTCAGATCCACCTTCAACCATCCATTCCCATATGTACTGACCAATAACACATACCTAGGTAGGATCTGGGCACCTTATGACCTCGAGGTTGTACCTATGTATATATCTATCCGGTACCAAAGTACCTATCTGCCAGTACTTTCCAAGGGTGTCCAGGGGTATTTAAATGTGAGAAAATTCCATATATACTTCGCGGAAATTACAACGAGAACAGATTGATCACCTTTAAGATAACTACTCTGTAGTTGAAATAGGAATAACTAAAGTTCAACACGGTATAAATTGAACTCCGAGTGTCTGCAGAGAGTTTCCCGGCTCAATCTCGGGATTCACTCGGCTTGGTTTGATCAGGAGCTAATGAAATCCTACTCTTCGCTCCTTTTTTTTTTTTCAAAATATTTCTCTCTTTAATCTCGCATAATCACTCTCTGAAATCATTTTTGATTTCAAAGTTATGGGAAAATATTTGGACTGTGATGATTCTATTGGAACAACACAGAACCTACCTATTATCAGATCAGTTGCAATCTTGAGCTAACCTTAGAATGCTTTTCAACACAGATCAATCCTTGAAATGGACCATTTGACTGTGCCCTAGTATATAGGGTTGCAATGAACTGGTATCCAATGTCAACTTGCCTGGTATTCTGCCTGGTATTCTAGGAACTATACGGAAATCTTCTGAGATCACTGAACATGTTGAGAAAAGTATAGATTCATGATCCAATGCTATTAAGTGCATATCCATTAACATACAGCAAGAAAACAAACACAAAAGGGAAAAGATAACAAGGAAATAAGAAGACCTCGAGGTAAATCTCAGATCCTCAATTATATTCACCTGATCCCATCGAGAAATCAATCCCGACGAAAACAGAGGTTCATTTTGTGCATCAACTCAACCCAGCAATGCAGCTAAGAATCGAGCGAGCATTCCAAGCCACAGAAGAAGCGAAAAACTACCCCTCCAGATAAAACGCCTCTTCCCTGTCGATAACGAACGTCTCGACTAGAGACTGCACAGCTGTTTTAAAGGAGACGGAACTGCTATTGCCCACAACCCAGAATTATACGATGAGGGGGATATCAGAAACATTACAACAATATAATTCAACAAATTCCCGCGAAAATCTCGACGAGAAAAGCTTAGACGGTTTCACGGTCGCTCTTGGCACGGCGGGTCTTGCCAGTGGGAGACCAGGGGAAGTGGGCGACGGGAATAATGAAGAAGCTGTTGCTGGTGTCGGCAATACCAGCCAATGCGTTGTACCAAGCGGCGAAAGCAGAGAGGAGACCGAAGAAACCACCGGCCTTCTGAATAGAGGCAACAGGTGCGGTACCATCACCCTGCAGGTAGGAAATACCCAGCAGAAGGAAGGTCAGGTCCAGGAAGAAGAATAGGCAGAAGAAAGCGACGGTCGACTTGAGGGTGCAGAAGAGGAGGATGGTGGTGAAGATGAACCAACCCTGTTTGTAACTTATTAGCCGAGTCGCTAAAGGCAAGCAAGAGGATCGAAAACAAAGACACTTACCATCAAGAAGATACCCATCGAACTGTTAAAATTCCAACTAGTGGCACCACCGAGCGACTCTGCAATATCGAACCCACCAGGAGTCAAGACAATTGCGAAGGCGATCCAGAATCCACCATACGAGGACAAAGCGGTAGCACCGAAAGTGTTTCCAACGGCCATTTCCCTGTGATTATCATCATGATGGAATTAGCTAGACTGCAAATGATGATAAACACCTCCTATTGGAGATGTAAGGGCCTTGATCATACCACATGCCAGCACACAGCTGCACCAAGCCACCATAACCGAAAGCAAGAGCGACGACAATATTGGGCGCAGTGATATCATGCGCACCCATGTTAATGGCGCTCAGCACGAAAGTGGTGAGAGCGAAAGCAGACAAGCCCAGAGGAGCCGGGTTACCGAACTTGCGATCTGCGACAGACTTGTACAGACCAGGTTGAAGCTCACCACCGAATGGACGCAATCCAGACTCTGTAGGGTTGACCTCGGCCAGAGGTCCATATCCAAACCTAGCCGCCGCACGGGCAACCTCATGCTCCTCAGCAGTCATTTGTTGGCGAAGGGCCGAGCCATTCTCACCGGAAACCCGGGGAACACCCTCCTTCTCGTGGCTATGGATGGAATTGGCGGACATTTCGAGTATGAGTCTCCGAGGAATATTTGAAGATGGAGAGATATTCTTTTTTCTTTTCTTTATTCGTCAAGAAGGGGATTCGTGAAATATGAGTTCAGAGCTTGCTGAATTAGATGAAAAGGACCCAATTTGTATAACACAGTTATACTTGGGAGAAAAAAGAGGAAGAATTAAGGCCGAGCAGCTCTGTTAGGCATAATGGAAAGAGAGAAGAAAGAAGCTGGAGAAGATGACAAAAAGAAGCTAATATACTTTTTCCCAAAGCTCAGATGATTTTAGGATTCAAAGAAAGTTCAACAAGTGCCATGAACCGCTTCCGAACCAGGGAAACAAAACGACCCAAAAAAGCCCAAAAAAGCCCAAAAAGCCCTAACACCCGTTGGAAGCAAGAAAAAAAAATAGAAGTGGAGTTTACTTTACTCCGTATCCGCTTTCTGGTTCATATTGATTTACACACCGGACAGCAGTTAATTGAAAGACTACTGTAGCTTATGCCTATCTCTGAATTCTGGCTCTTCTGGCTTCGAGGGATACTTAACTGTTTTTAATGCAGGTCCTGTAATTTGCTTATTTCTCATGCAATATTATGAGGGGAAACACCCCGGAGTCAGCCCCGAGAGACTCCGTGCTCACGGAATTAAGCAGAACTTATCTCAGCATCCCGGGGAAACGGGATAATAATATGGGCACCGTGGGGAATCAGTTCCACAATCCGGGGAGGCCCTGCCAACTTACCTTGGTCAATCTGAGATGAATGGCCCTTCAATGTTTCTCCAATTCAAGATTATACTCGGCCAAAAAAGACTTAAGACTTGGAAACTGTAAAGTAAACCAGATCTTACAGTTAATCAAGCTCTAAAGTGAAATGTGGATCCATCCAGGGTCTGTTTATGCTCAATGATACCACAGCCATACCATGGTAATACTGTATTTTTCCTACTTCCATGTCTCCTGCTTTTCCGTCGGAAAAAGTGGCAAATCTTCAATATTCTGGGGAAACTTGGATTCCAATGATTGGAGAGGAACTTAAGGAGGTTCATCAAATGCGTCATGCCTTCTGTCATCATAGATAACTATGTGGAGGCAATACATGATGCAGTTGGAGCTACATCTTGCCGAATAGTACCACCAATAAGAGATAAGCTATTCCCCCCCCCTTAGTATACACGCTACTGCTCTCACTACTGCATCTGTTGGCTGTGGACATCTACGACGTACGGGGTATTCTGTACTAGTTTACCCCTTTTTGAGTCAGAGAATGAACTCTTGATGGTAACTACAGAGTACATCTGGTCCTACTTCTAAGTCTATACACCGGGAACGTCTCATGTCCATCCCTCTTAGAAAAGGAGTTAGGGTTATCCTGGGGATTCCGGGATGTTTCAGAACAAGCTGATAACCCTGTAAACAACCTTGACCCTAAGGTAGCTCTAAGGGGAAAACCAGATTGAAAACAAAGGAAATTGAATCTCGATTGGCCCGACGCTAAACAAACCTTAGAAGCCACTCTATTATTTTTTTTCTAGATCTTTTGAGAAGGCGCTGGGGACCATGGGCCAAGGAAGTGGGACAAGCTGGCTGAAGTAAGCTCCACAACAAAACACTGATCTTCACGTCAACAGCACAGCCTTCAAGTTTATTCTTCCTTCGCGATTGTTATCAACATCGGACCCTCTTCTGGATCCTGCTATGAATCTGATACAATAGCATGGAGTAGAAAGTAGATTGATTTTACAAGATACTCCAATGAGTATTGCCAACTAAGCGT
Source organism: Penicillium taxi (assembly GCF_028828555.1). Lineage (NCBI taxonomy): Eukaryota > Fungi > Ascomycota > Eurotiomycetes > Eurotiales > Aspergillaceae > Penicillium > Penicillium taxi. The sequence continues at coordinate 2,691,738 of NW_026643207.1, read as the reverse complement.
GGGTGAGTTTTAACCCCTGAAACAGAAGACAGATTTTCTTTCACCGGCATCTCATCTAAATTAGCCCTGCGTAAAACATAGTCCACTTTGGAAAGTTTGACCGTATATAAAGGAAGGCTAGTCTAAATAGGGAATGGATACTCACAATCTGGCCCACCCCGCATCCGAACATTAATAATTAACCTTGGAAGCCAATAAGGAGGAAACGTCCAATGGTACACCGACAGCAAAATTTTGGACTTCACACTCGTTCCATTCTTCCTTCGTTCAACCTATTTTGTTCATGATGATCTTGCTGGATTATTCTTCTCCAGGGCTTGGATCAGTCACCTTGGAAGTCCCAGGCCCTCGCATTGATTTTGTCCGACTCAGATGCCAGTATTGGTAAATGTGCCTGAAAATCCTCCATTTCCCTCCATCTGCTTTTTTTTTAGACGAGGAGGACTAATCATAAATCCTCTAGCATCTAATTCTTCAACTAGAGGCATGTACATTGATAACAGACTTCATGAAATAGGTAACAAGTTACTCAGTCACGATTAAGACCTCGAAAGATAGTCAGCGATGACTAATAGAAAATTCATAGTTAATCTTCCAAAGCTTGTTCTCAAAATCCAGAGTCTCCATTTATTACATCTATATCTGCAGAAATAAAAAGTTGCCAAGTTGCTCGGTAGCTGATAGTGGAGTGGAACGCAACCCAGAAGTCAAGTCAGTGGCAAATAGGTCATAATCAGGAACCTTGGAATCGCTATACTGCCACAGTGCCCTCCTAAGTAGTTATCTAGCCTAGGACAATTTAAGGAATACTTTCAACGGTCTGTCAACACTCGATAGTTTCAATATTCTTCACCGCCCTAAAGTCCACGTGGATGATGAAGTCAGAAACTTTATAACTCATAGTTTACCGCATTGACCGTCATCACGAATCATAGAGGACTTCCCCGGAGTTAAGGAATTATAGGTACAGTCTACTATCCAACTTTAGAGAATCCATTGCAGATCCCTACATGCTGGCTTTGATACTCCGTAGCCCCGGAAAAAGTACTACGTACTTTGAATTTCCCCACACTTCATCATCTGACCATTAACCGAAATGCGGGGATCAGACCATTAGATTTACCCACCAATTGCTACTTTGTGCCAACATTGCCGTGTTCCCGAATCCAAGACTCAGCTTCCATGGTGCCAAGGCTGGTCTATCTTCTGGAAACAATCTGGCTCAGTTTCAGAACTGCCTCAGAGCCTTCGGCTCGGTGGTACCTGAAGTTCCAATTCGATGTTTTTGGGTTTGATTTTCATGTCCGTACGGGATTGAATTCTTTAAAATATTGATCTGCAGGAGATATGGCATTGTTGGGGCGCTAACATTCAACTATTCCATACCAGGTCTCGTCCAGGGCAATAAATGATCATACATTCTACATGTCCAAGGAACAACACTGGAGATATTAACTCATAAATGAAACATTTGAAAGATTAACGGTCTATATTCTAGAGGTTACTCTCAAAGCTGAAAAAGCAACCGCTATGCAAAAGATTATATCACACAACCCTTGATCAGGCGGCAACAGCAACAAACTTGGCCTTGAACTCATCACTGAACTCATAATCGGTATATCCCTTGGGGTCCTTGGGAAGGTAGAAAGTATTACGGTCATAGTCAAGGAATTTCACGTTCTCCTGGACGCGGAATGGCAGATCGGGGTTGGAAATGTAAGCCCGACCAAAGGCAACGAGAGTATCATACTCACTGTACTGCTTATCAACAGCCTCGCGCGCCGAGTCAGAACTGAATCCGCCAGCGAAAATAACAGGGCTGGCTTTCTTGTAGGCCTTCAAGAAGAAGTCCAGGGAGTTGGGGGTCTCAATAATGTCAAAACCGGCAACACGCGGCTCAACAAGATGTGTGTAGGCAAGCTTGAACTTGCTCAACTCCTCTGCCAAGTATGTGAAAGTCGGGTAGGGGTCTTCCATCTTCATGCCCTGGAAGGGACTGAAGGGACTCAGGCGGATACTAGTACGGTCGGCACCGACAGCCTCAACAACGGCGCGAGTAACCTCGAGCGCAAAGCGGGAGCGGTTTTCAACACTGCCGCCCCAGCGATCAGTGCGCTTGTTGCATGTATCCTGGATGAACTGATCAATCAGATATCCGTTCGCGCCGTGGATTTCAACACCGTCAAAGCCGGCAGCGATGGCATTGCGCGCGGCCTGTGCGTAGTCAGCGATCCACTCTTCGATCTCGGTCTCGGTCAGGGCACGCGGGACAGGGCTGTCGGAAGATATAGGGGTTGCGCTGCTGGATACGACGTCGAAATCGCCTTCCTTCTTCAGCTGCTCGGGGTTGGCAGCACGGCCCAAGGCCCATAGTTGCATATAGATGTAAGAACCCTTAGCGTGTACGGCGTTGGTGACTTCCTTCCACGCAGCGATCTGGGCATCGTTGTGGATTATTGGAACGTTGGCGTATCCTCCGGCGCGGGGAGTGATCAGTGCGGCTTCAGAGATGAGGAGGGTGCCCGGTGATGAGCCGCGCTGGGCGTAGTACTCCTTTACAAAGGGCAGTGGGATGTGCTCATCATCGTTGCGGAACCGGGTCAATGGGGCCAGAACAATACGGTTCTTGAGCTCGACGCGTCCGACACGGAGAGGTTCGAAAAGCTTGGTCATTTTGAAACAAGTTTTTTTATATTATAGGGGATGATATCGAGGTGAAGAGATGGAGTCAATTGAAATAAGAAACCACATACGACGAGTATCTAACTGTTCTTATAACTAGTTATCTGAGATTTATGATTGTTAAGCAGGTGGGGTGACGCTAGTACACAAATGATACTTCATTAGAGGCTCTCGTGTAGCGAGGGCCGACACTAGGACATATCGAACTTTGGAACCCGTTTCGGATACGGGGCAACAGGAGGCCCGGCTTCATAATCTGGCTGACAAATCTTTGAAAGCCCTATCATGCCATGATGTGCATAATGGTATCATGAATTACAAATACATAAGCTCTTCAGTTGAATCAGCTTTCTAGACGACGCGCCGTGCTTTCAAGCTGCGCATTAAAGGCACGAATTTGACTCAGAAGACCACCTTGAGACCCTGGCGCTTGGGAGCTCACATCGTCAGCCAGAGAGCGGAGCATAAACTCGATTTCTGTGGTCGAAGGGTTCGCACTAAGTGGAGCATTGTTCTGGCGGCGATCCAATGCCAATTCAAGGCTGTGGAGAGAATGGTTGATGGTGTTGCGTGCCTATATGGTTGATTAATTTCGGACAAGAAAGGATATAACTGAATAAGAGAAACTCACCGTTTTCGCTTTTTCCTCTTCCATGTGCTTGGCCCGTACTGCATCCATCTGTAGAGCTATATTCTCTCGTTCCCGTCGTACTTGAAACAAATGAGTCCGGAGATCCATCATATCTCGCTTGGATTTCTTTAGCTGCATGCCCAACATGAAGTTGCTGTCTAGCATCTCGCTCAGGTCAAGTAAACGGCTGTCGAGCTCCGAGCCAAAGGCTTCAACGGCCTTCCGCTTGCGCGTCCATTCGGCACGCCGTGTAGGGTTGGCCTCTTTAGCAATCCCGTCCTGAAGCGTTGTGAGCGTCTTCTCCAGGGTTTCACGACATATCTGCCCAAGCACATCTGCTGGATTGACACCACCACGATTGGGCAACTTTGTCTTCTGGCGGGTTGATATTTCATCGGCAGATTCCTCTCCCTCGTCACCGGAGCCTGCAGAGTTATATATGGCACTCAAAGCAGATGCATTGGCCAACCGATGGACTGTGACGGGAACGGTTTCTCCACGAGGCTGTCTGTCTCTGGGCTTACGCTGAGATCGCGTCTCCTTATTACTCTCGCCCTCTGGTTGTTCTTCCACAGGCTCAGTCCTCGATATGGACTCGGAAGTTGATGCACTCTTTGATTTCTTTCCAGATCTTCCACGAGCCTTGGAAACAGGTCCTGCCTGCGTTTCTGGCTCGACTTCGACTTCAACTTCGGCTTCAGCGTTGGCTTCGGGCTCTTCGACTGCAGCCCGCTTGTTTTTCTTCGACCTACCGCGAGATTTCGGAAGGTTAGACTCTATCGGCGGTTCAGGTTCAGGCTCGTGCGCTGTCACTGAACTCTTGTCTTTCTTTTTAGACCTCCCACGGCCAGCCTTTGCAGAATCCAGCTGCAACTCTGCTTCCGGCTCTTGAGGTGATTCTGGCCCAGGCTCTGGTCCCACTGCTTTCTTCGCCTTGCGACCCCGACGAGGAGGTCCGGCTGGCGATTCAACTATAATATCCGCGGGGTTCACTTGATTCTCTTTCTGACTTTCAGCCTCAATGGTCCCAGTATGTTTACCAGCAAGTGACAGCCTACCGCGACCACTTTTGGGTTTTGACGCTTTCTCTGGTTGTACAGTGTCCAATTCATTGCGTTCAATCTCCGCAGCTATCGATTCTTCCACGGCATGTGATTTTGACGGATGTCGTTCTTCAACATCCCGACTCTTGTTTGTCCGAGATGGCCCCGAAGTCGACTGATATGACTCGGGATCGCCTCTAGCTCCAGAATCGACTGAACCACCCTGGCTTTTGGCCTTGGTCCTCGACTCGTTGACTTTTTGCTTAACGACTTTCAAGGAAATTGGGGAGGCGGAGGTTCTCAGATCTTTTTTAAGCATCCGTGCTTTGGTTGATTGTGTTGCTTTTGCGATTCGTGGCGATTGACTTTTTCGTAGCCTGGTTGGGGGTACTGTAGATTCGACGGTAGCTTGATTTTCATCTGATGGGGACTTTGGTGCGTTATCAGATGCAGCAACCTCCGCAGTCGGTATTGGAGAAGTATATGATGCTACATCCTGTTCTGATATCTGTGGCTCTGTCCCAAAGAGAGCAGGTGCCCTAGTCTCTGTGACCGTGGCGTTGGTCTCGAGGGGTTCGATCTGCGCTTGTTCGTTGGGTTGGGAATATGGGAAAAGCAATAGCTGAGGTTGAAGCGCGAGAGTTTCAGCTGCTATTAGGGATGCATCTGGAGCAGTCAGAACTTCGGCGGTGTGGCTTGCTGGTGCCTCGGTAGTATCTGTGTTGCCATTTGGCACAGTTTTCGGTTCGCTACCCTGAGAGTCTGCGGTATTTCGCGACAATGTATATGCTGTATTTTCTGAATGATTCAAGTTTTATTAGTAGGTATGTCACAAGAAATGGCCTTAGGCTTTGCATTCACCGATTCGTCTCCGTTTGTTGCTGCGCGGTTCTCCAGGCCTGTCATCTGATGGTAAATCATAAGGCGAGGGACGCGGTGGAAGGTTGTTGCGCGCACTTCTTGGTGTACGCTGGGAAAACGATGTCAAGTGAGATTCGACCTGCGAAGAGGCATTGGCACGCGGTGGTGTCGCGACCTTCGGCGCGGGTCGTGTTTGCGAAGCTTTCTCTGGTTCGGGAAATAGAGAAAGCCCAGCAGAGGCTGAGGGGCCAGGTGCCGCAGCGCCGAATGAGAATCCAAAGTCTACATCTTTGATCTTGCGCCTATATCGCACATCAGCTCCAAACTCTCAGTTCTCATGTTATGTTTCGCGGGGTAGAACGCGTACCCAGCTCCGCGCTGTCGCATCTGCAGCCGCTCCTCTCGCGCTATGAATCAGTAATTAGTAACGATTTTACCATTTCTGTCGATGAAATATACATACTAGAAGCCATAGTGGAGGAACGGCGTCAAAAAAGACGCGTCGTGTTGATGATGGAAGAAGACAACCGGTCGGGCCAACTATCGGGGTCGATCCATTTTTGACCGAACTTCTCCGCAGCGTCCTGAATAAATCAATTACCCACGCTCTCACCTTGATATTACTCAAGAACCATTCACAATGGGTTGGTTCTGGGGTAGCAGCCAAAATGATCCCGTCAAGGAGCTCGACCCTAGTCTCCGAGAATACCTCAAACAAGAGACTCCCGACAAATATGTGCCTGCGCCTGATGTGAAGCAACCAACCTCTACAACGCCATCCGAGTCAGAGACCGATCCCTCGAAGCCCAAAGTCCCCCCTCAGTCGCTTTTTCAAGATGGTCGCTATGCTGATCTGTGGAAGACCTATAATCCCACCGCAAATGCTGATGAAAGCAACGGAGTTCACGGAGCAGAGCGGGTGATCGAAAAGTTCAAGGCTCGTGGGGATACAGTGCAGCGGGCAGCAATGGAGAACTGTGCCTTGGAGCACGAGGATTTGACCTTCTGCTTCCAAACTGGTAACTGGAAAAAGCAAATCGAGTCTCGCTTGACAATGTGCGCAGCGGAGAATGCCACCTTCTCCCGATGCTTTACAACCCAGAGTGTGAGTTTCCCATCTAGATCTTCTTGGTCAAATGCTAACATCAAATCAGAAATTCCTCCAAGCCCTTGGCTACGCCTCAACCTTCGAGTATGACGCCGAGAAAGAGGAGCGAATTCAGTTGCACGCCGACAAGCTCTATCATCAAATGCTAGACTACGAGAAGCGCGTAGAGGAGGCTAAGGCAGCTGGTGTTGAGCCACCACCCCTTCAATCGCTCTTCCAGACCGAACAAACAAAGACTCCGGTAGCTCAGCCCAAATCAAGTTCTACCCTTGAGATTCCAGGTGGCGAGGCTATCCCAGAAGGGTTCAAGCCCTCTAAGGCGCTGCACAAGCTCACACCACATGAACGAGAGCTGGAGATTCGAGCTCACAATGCTCAGTTAAAGCAGCATACACTCTACGCCGAAGAGGCCAGTCCCTTCATGAAATCCCAGGAGGATGCGCGCGAGAAGAGAAGAGAAAAGGCTGTAAGCATGTTCGGCAAGACACTTGGGAAATGGATGTCGTAGCTGTTCGAGAACCTGTATTATATACGATTTATCTTCTGCTCTATATGATTTAAAAGCAACGGCGTTTTGGAGACTTTTATCTCAAGGCCGGGACCTATGCTATGATATTTTAAGGACCTCTTATATCCTCAATTAATCTTTGCATTTGTACCTAGGTATCAATTAAGGTTGCCTATAACTATGAATGTCACACAATCAGTAACGAGGAATCAAGAACTATACAAAATTGAAAATATGGAAATTAAGTGACCTTGAACTTCCCTGTTGTGCCGTATTCTATCTAATCGGCAGGAAACCATTTTCGGTCGCGTTCAAGTTCCCGGCAAACAATCGAAGCATCATCGTTAAGAACTCACTTCTCACTTTTACTCTTCCTTTTCTCCCTCTCTCTTTCCCAACCTTCCCTTCTACTTCTTAACTGCTTCGCTCTTTCTACTTACACTACTTCTCTTTCCCCCTCATACTACCCTTCTACCCACCTTATCCGACCTGAACCCCTCCCCCATTACGCCAAACCTGAGAACCCTGAGAAACCTGAGCCGTTAGACTATTTGTGCCTACTTTACGAAAATCATCCCAAACATCTTTTTCGTGGGATAGGCAAACCCCCGAGACTCGCTCACTGAGCAGCTGTGCTCACCATGAAGGTCTCTCCGCTGCTCATTTCATGGCATAATGAACATGCCCCCATCTATTCCGTCCATTTTGACCCCAATGGCAAGGGTCGCCTGGCAACGGCTGGAAAGTAAGTCCGATTGATGAATGTCATGTTGTGAAATTTGGCTAATTTGAATCTTTCAGTGACAACAACGTTCGAGTACGTCTCCGCATCTCCCTTCGTCCGATCCTACCGTTCCAAATAATTCTTGTCTAATCCAGTTCTATAGCTCTGGAAGGTTGAATCCACCGGCGACGAACGCAAAGTTACGTATTTGAGTACTCTGATCAAACATACACAAGCTGTCAATGTGGTTCGGTTTTCCCCGAAAGGTACGCCATCTTCTGCTCCGTTCAACGGGGTGATAATCTGACTTACGTGTAGGTGAGATGCTTGCATCTGCCGGAGATGACGGCAATGTCTTGCTTTGGGTACCATCGGAGCTCCAACTACAGAATACGCTGGGCGAAGATCGATCAGATGACAAAGAGACCTGGCGAGTAAAGCACATGTGTCGCTCGTCAGGTGCTGAAATCTATGATTTGGCCTGGTCCCCCGATGGAGTCTTTATCATGACTGGCAGCATGGATAATATTGCTCGAATTTACAATGCTCAAAATGGTCCGTGGCTAATCTGACCTTCTAAATTTATATCCAATCTTGTTGCCATTATACTAATTGATTTCTACAGGTCAAATGGTGCGACAGATCGCAGAGCATTCTCACTATGTCCAAGGTGTGGCCTGGGATCCGCTTAATGAATTTGTTGCGACTCAGTCATCGGATCGATCGGTCCACATCTACAATTTAAAGACCAAGGATGGCCAGTTCACTTTGACACCTCATGGTAAAATCATCAAAATGGACATGCCAGCCAGACGTATCATATCTAGCAGTCCTGCTCCCCCAGATCTAACGGGCCGCAACAACCTTTCAATTGCTTCACCCGCTCCATCTACTCCCGGGACTCCTATGGCATTCCACCTTCCTATGGATCCTCCTCCAGTTTCTCACAGCCGGCGTTCGTCGTTTGGTTCGTCTCCGTCACTTCGACGCTCGGCGTCTCCTGCTCCTTCTCTACCCTTGCCGGCTGTAAAGCCTATGGAGGCCTCTTCCCCAAATCTCTTTGGAATGGGTGTGAAGAACGCAAGCTTATATGCCAACGAAACCTTCACTTCGTTCTTCCGACGATTGACCTTTGCACCTGATGGGAGTATGCTGTTCACTCCGGCAGGACAATTTAAGACCACTCATATTTCTCCCAATGATCCCTCGAAGACAATTGACGAAGTAATTAACACTGTCTACATTTACACCAGAGGCGGCTTCAATAAGCCCCCCATTGCTCATCTTCCAGGTCACAAGAAACCGTCGGTTGCTGTCAAATGCTCTCCGATATTTTACACGCTGAAATCGGGTTACCAGCCCGCTAAGAGGATCACACTGGATACTTCCTTTGGTGAGGAAATGTTCCCGCCTCTGCCAGAATCTATTGTTGCTCCACAAGTATCGTCCACAAGCCAGCCACCCATGGACCCTCCAACATCCACCACCAACAACAGCGATTCTAGCAGTCAAAACCTGTCTGTAGCTGCATTTGCGCTTCCATACCGCATGGTCTATGCTGTAGCCACACAAGATGCTGTTTTAGTATATGATACTCAGCAACAGACTCCCCTGTGTATTGTGAGCAACTTACACTTTGCCACTTTTACCGATCTGACTTGGTAGGTCTCCATCCTTGCTTTAACGCATAGTACTTTTGAACCAGAAATTAACCGCATATAGGTCAACTGATGGCCTGACCTTGATTATGAGCTCCACCGATGGGTTCTGTTCAACCCTTGCATTCGCACCTGAGGAGCTAGGTCAAATTTACAAAGGAGTGACTGGACCGAACTCTGTTACCACCAACCCACCCAGCTCGGCCGCGACATCTCTGCAATCTCCCGTTAAGCCAACCTTTGCACCTGCAGGCACGGGACCGGCGGCACCAACCCCATCACAGGCCCCGCCAGCTAGTCCTGCGCGCTCCAGCTCAGTTTGCTCAGTCACAACTCAGTCCTCCCAGCAGGTAGTGAACAACCCTACACCGACACTCGGATCCGTCCCTTCAGTGACTGCAACACACTCAGCGAACCTTGCAACGCTACCGCTGACCACACCCCCGCAAACCCCCTTGTCAACCCCCTCACAGAGTGGAGCCGGCGTCCCAGCGCCCGTTTTAGGAAAACGGGACGCATCGTCTTTTAGCGAACCTGAAAAACAGGAGAGCAAGGCCCAACAGCCGAAGAAACGCCGCATCGCCCCGACTTTGATTTCAGCCAGTACCGATTCAGCATCAACATCAAAGGATGGCGCTGGTCCGACTGGGGCCTAAACAACCACAGTTTTGCTTCCGATCACGATTCACACGCTATTTCCAACTTTCACGGTCTTGATTCACCATTTTCCAATATCCCTATCTGCTTGGCTCATCAGCCTGCTCTATCTCATTATCTCCTTTTTCGCTCTCATCTTCGAACTGATACCCTGTGACCTTGTCGGGTGGATGTTCTTTCAACTTTTATTCGAATTCTTGGACCGATTAACGTTCTTCTACATCCAAAAGACTTTGTGGCTGTAATGTTCCTGTTCTCATATTCTTCCGGGTGCAACATGAATCCTGTTTAGGATGCATTGTTGCCGGGGTTATATTCTTACTTCAATTTTGCTGGAGTGTTTCGTTTGTTACAGTACGTGGCATACTGCAGGTGCTTACTATGAGATATTTTATTATTATTTTGGAGGTTTGAAATTGCTAGGTTACAAAAAAAAAAAAAAAAAAAAACTGTAAACTATTGTACCATCTTGTTTCAATAGTCGTTTCCATTTCTGTAGGTTTACCTCGTCTAGTTGGAAAGTGAGTTACCTATTTAGTCAATGACTAGCCAATCCTCGTTAGTTCCAATGAGAGCGTGATGTACACGTACTTATGCTAGATGGAATGAAGATCAAGTAATACTTGGGAGAGTAAGAGACACTAATAATAGTCCTAACAAAAGGAATGAAACGATAAAGATGAGCTGTTCCCTATGTGAAGTCTCGAAAATTGAGAGAATGTCAGAAGAAGAGCGCACTGTCTTCAAAAAAGGCGGAAGTCCAAAGAAGAGGGGTATTGTGTGACCTAAGAATGATTAAAGGGGGGTCGAATGCATGTAGTCGAGGTAATGATGCTCGTGAATTTGGTATGTGCGGGATTAACAGAGGAAGGTAATTTAATCGAGGTAAATTTCGTCAAGTTTATTCGCGTTATGAGCGTTCGTGAGGGCATTTTGAAGGGAAGAGTACCAGGCAATTGCAGTATGAGGAGCCTTGCGCTTGAGTAGGAACTTCCAGTTGCGCTCTCTGTGCGCTGGAGACATTTCCAAGGCTGCATTGATAGCGTCGGCGCATTGCTTGTAGTCCCATGGATTGACGAGCAGCTCATAGCCATGGAAGATGGATGCACTACCTGTGAACTCGCTTAAAATGAGGGAGCCATGCTTTTGAGAGGTGAGCTCGCCGTCTTGGCAGTGGATGAAGTCGTGGCTAGTCAGGTTCATTCCTTCGCGGAGGTTGGTGGTCATGAAGATCTCGGCCACGTTGAGTAGAGCGAGGAGCTGGGAATAACTGATGTCTTGTTGGAGTAAGACGAGGGGCGAGTGTGTGAGTGTTGAGTAATGGGAGTTGATTCGCATTGTGATCTTTGATACCTGAGCTTCTAATTCAGGAATTTCTGTTGCCGACGATGCGATCTGGATCAAGACGACCTGTTTGAAATGGATCAGTATCACCTTGAGCTCTTTTTTTTTTGCCTTATTCCTACATTCTCACGCCACTTTGGGTAGCTTTCAAGAAAGATTTCAAACGCTAGAAGCTTCTGCTTGATGCCACCTGGAGAATCAAGTCGGTCCCGAGCCACAATCAATCGCTTGCCCATATACTTCTCCATGATGGTTGGAATCCAGTCCTTGACTTCAACAGAATGACGCAACACGTTGAGTGACTGATAATCAATCCCTAAAGGAATGCTCTTCACATGAACGAATCGACTACCAGCATGTACTACATCAAGCGAGACTTGGAGTCTTTGAAGCTTACTGCAGGTGTTGATAAAGTGCTGACAGTACTCGTCCGTCTGGAATGCAATCAGATCAGCACCAAGAAGACCGTCGAGCAAGGCATTGCGCGGAGTCAAGCAGCGAAAGATCTCCGATGAAGGAAACGGTGTGTGCAGAAAGAATCCAATCTCGGCTTCGGGCAACATCTTTCGAAGTAGACCAGGCAGCGCTAAGAGGTGGTAGTCGTGGATCCAGACGGTATCTCCTGGACACCAGTGAGTGACAATACTGTTGGCGAAAGCCTCATTCACTTTGAGGTACTGTTTCCAAGAGTAGTCCTCGTACTCAGTGTGTCGAGGGGTCTCTTGCATCTGGTAGTGGAGAGCAGGCCAGAGTACTGAGCGGCAGAAGTGCGAGAAGTGGCCCTCGAACTCACTATCGCCCACGAACACAGTGAGCGATTCATAATCGTCCTTCAAAGTCTCACTGATAAGACTTCTAGTGGTTTCGGTCAGGGAGTCGGTGGGCATGCCCAAGGTTCCAACCCACATGGTATCTTCAAGGATACCAACGTCTTCGGCCGCGTGGATGGCATTCTGCAGACCACCATGTCCTTGTTCAGCGGCCTTCACTACCCAGTCTACAGTGGAAAGAATTGCGGTAGGGCTGCAATGATCGGGGTCGGACGAGCTTTGTGTACCGTCACCATTCAGAAAAGTAGACTCCCGAGGTTCACGTGGAAGGGTCAGAAGAGATGGCTGAGGGTGGGCCATTGCTTTTGAACGAGGCTGGTTGAATTTGCGACTGCGACCCCACCGCACGTCGCGCGGTTCATTAGGACCGGGTCCACTGGGATCATCTGCAATAGGAATCTCTCCTGCCATATGCGATGCGTAAGCCTTGAAGATCTTCTCATGCTCTGTCGCAGCTCCGGGTGTCAGGGACAGACTGCCAGATCTGAGGCGCGACTTGCGAATATCACGTCCAGTGATGGGTAGAGGACCCGAGCCATCGTGGGCAGCATAACTTTGCGACGATTTGCGGCGTCGTCGTCTTCTCACAACGTCAGTTGACTGGAAGTCAATAGTGTAAGGAAGAAACCTGGATATCGTGTTAGTTTCGGGATTAAAGATTAGGTATTCGGGTCTATTGGGTCTAAACTCACAGAGAGGCAATGAACACCGTCATCACGGGGAACCTAGGAGGAGAAATGAAGATGGACAAGGTTGAGTTCGTGGAGAGAAAAGAATTCAGAAGTTGAGAAGAAAAGGAATTCGCAGTATCAGCCGAGGCAACTGCGTCCTAGTTAATGGGTCATTCGGTTAAATAGGTAGATTCATTGTATTTGGAAAGCGAAAATTGGAAATAGTGAGTGGTGAATAGCCAGATGTATATAGAACGCATCCTAAAACTTCCGGTTGGCTGATAAGATCAGTTAACATCTCACATTGAGCGACTTAGTTATATCCTATAACAACACCATGCAGCTTCGGAACCGTAGGATTAACTCGGATCTTCCTACCCCGCCACAAGTTTCTCGGGGATGTTACAGCCTGGCGTTACCCTAAAGACCGTGCTTCTCCGGGGTTTCCCAATGCAGTTGATTTGTAGTATTGCCTGATGGGGATAGTCCTTCCAAGGTGAAGAGAACATTCCAAGGTTGGATAGTTGGTAATCGGCGTCTATTCTAGAGCACGCTCTTGCTTTTGGGTTCAATGGAAAACATAGAAGTTAATATGGTCAGAGCGATGGGAAGTAATGAGAAGGAAGAGAAGGAGAATGAAGAAGAAAGCGGGGGATTGAAATATGATTGACACCTGAAGGAGAAGGTGGAAATGCGGAGTAAAAACCTTAGACTCATATTTAGACATATAGTTGACAACTATTCACTACGTAGGTAAATATTTACTTTAATTAACTTAGCCTTCATCATCTAGGTATATGGACATGTTCATAGGTGGAGATGGGGTATTTGTACTAAGAAGATGCGAGGTCCATAGGGCAGGATGCTAACCCTTGTTTGGACATTGTGTCCGTAAGGGCTATCCATAGTGGAGAAAGGATTATACTATGTAAGCAGTATTTCCCTCAAATTAAAACTAGCAGTCCTCTGTCTAGAATGCTATAGACATAAAAGACCATGTCTGCTGAGTTATTTGTGTTTCGATGTACGCAATTCAGTCCTGATTTTGTAGCCAACACAAAGTTCAACCGTTCGACCGTTCAACCTTGGAAGGCTTGAAAACATGGAGGAAGTGGAGTCAAGGGTGACGCGGAGGTGTAAAGCTAACGCGTTGTAAGTCTTGAAGTGGATCTGAAAAAGAAAAATCCAAGAATCGTCCATCTCCAATAATCTTGGAAACTAGTAATTCAAAATATATTGGACGCGAATGACCTGTACATCGTCACTCTTGGCTCGATGCATAGGGCACAGAGTACATGCCCGTGCAGTTGTTCGAACATGAAGTCTGATATTAGCACGTAATACTACCCAATTAGATATGGCGCCACAAGAGATATTCCAAGGTTCGAAGATGAAGCTGCTGCCTAGATAGGTTAGCACAAATTTAGGACCAATCAAGTACAAGATAATGTGGGCAAATTCCCCGAACTCAGGGTGAAGACCAAAGCATGAAACTGAGGGCTAAGCCTTTTCTATATAATCAGAGTTATATAACTCAAAGTACAAGACTTGGAAGATTTGGAAGATTTCAAGTTTGTTTCATCTATCGAACTTGGCGGTATAGTTATCATATTGAATCTGGATTGAGGTATGATATATTGATATCGTCATGATAGACACTGCCACCTGTGCAGTTACTCTGTTTGGAATGTTGAAAATGCGCGAGCCATGGATTTTTCAGGGTCCAATGAATGATGAATCTGGAAACCCTTGGAAGGGTATGATATAGTAATCACTAACTGTGTAAAGTACTGTGTAAATATGGTATAACTACCAGATTAGTAGTGACTAGGTATTGAGCTGCCAATCAAACAATATAGATAAACATGTATATGAAGTAAAATGTGAGAGTAAGATGCGATGACAAAGGATGGAGTCGAAAAGGCCTAGTCCGATGCCAAGACGGACGCTTGCGTGGCGGAACAAAATGAATAAAATTTACAAGTGAACGCGCGTAATCTTTACCATTTGGACCATTTTGACTTGACCATTTTTCAAGGCCTATATTCCCTCCACTACTGTTGCATTCTCCATCTCAGTAATACTTATTTGAAAATAACAATATTTTAAAAAATAGCTTAATATTTATTTTCTGTGGAGATTGACGTGTTCAAAAACCATGGAGTAATGTCCTTTTTCTTGGCTTTTTAAGGGCTTACGCACGCCTTCTCAGTAAATACGTATCCTACCCTATCGAGCCGCGTAACGAACTTCGGAAACGGGCCCCCTCCCCTACATCTTTTCCAATCCCCTTATCCTCCCTTTCAACCTTCCAGTTCATCTCATCCCATCCAGCTTCTCTGGGTTCACATCCACAGAATTTAGAGTCTGCCTGACTTGAGAAAAAAGACCATGGCGGACAGACATCATCAGGCACCTGCCTCGGACAACAGCTACGATGCCTCAACACTCAGTCGCGAGTTCGAACAATTAATGCGCAACAGACGATTTAATCAACTTCAACAATCCAGATCTCGAACTGGCTCACCTGCTCCGGTCGCTAATTCAAACCCCAACTATTCAATCCCACCACCCTCAAGAGCACCTCCGCCTCCTCCCTTGAGAGCTTCAGCACAACAACCAACTACACAATCAGCATCAAAGCCTACACTTCGTGGCCTTCCCATCATGCCATCGCCTCCCCAGGATGCTACCTCTACCACATTCTTTAACTTTTTAAATGTTCTATCCGTGACTCCCACGAAATACGAAAATCCAGGTCTATTGGACGATGCCCTTTCAATCATTCCACTCGATCGGTTGTACTCGGAAGCAGAGGAGGAGAGCCAAATTATGCAGGCGAAAGCCGCCAGTCTAGGAGAGAAGCCGGACTGGGGATACCAGGATTGTGTTATTCGAGCATTATTGAGGTTCGTACAGGGTGCTCTAGATTCCAATAGCCATGCCACTTTCTTCACCCCCTCTCTCGCCTATATTAACCCTTATTTTACAGATGGTTCAAGCGATCCTTCTTCCAATTTGTCAACAACCCCCCATGCTCCAGATGCCACATGCCCACAATTTCCCAGGGCATGACGCCCCCAAGCCCTGATGAAACGGCCCGCAGCGCCACCCGTGTCGAGCTTTACCGATGTTCAGCACCGAGTTGCGGTGCCTACGAACGATTCCCCCGATACTCAGATGTGTGGCAATTGCTACAGACACGGCGAGGCCGTGTGGGAGAATGGGCCAACTGCTTCAGTATGTTCTGCCGTGCGGTCGGGGCCCGCGTTCGCTGGGTATGGAACTCAGAGGACCATGTCTGGACAGAGGTGTACTCTGACCATAACAAACGATGGGTGCATGTGGATGCCTGCGAGGAAGCATGGGATCAGCCTCGTCTCTACACTGAAGGATGGCGCTGGAAGATTTCCTACTGCATTGCCTTCTCCATTGAGGGAGCGACCGACGTCACTCGCCGCTACGTACGCAACTTTGCCCGGAATGGAAAGCCACGCACCCGTGCGCCCGAAGAAGTTGTTCTCTGGTCGATTTGCGAGGTTAGACGAAAGCGCCGCGAAAACATGTCCAAGTCGGATCACGCCCGCTTGATCAAGGAGGACGAACGTGAAGAACGGGAGTTGCAGGGCTACACTGCCTCTGCTCTCGCCACAGAGATGAAAAACCTATTCCCAAGCAGTCTCCAGGGCGAGCAACAGAAACACGCCGAAGCTCGCCAGGAGGTTTCTGCGGAATGGCTCACTGCCAGAGGACATGGCCAGTCAGGGCCTGACCGGTCTCCTGGGCGGTAAGCCCTACAAACGGAACCTTTCATCCTCTCCTTTCTTTTGTCCCTTGGGATTTTGAAGAAACAAAAAAAAAACGATTGTATCAAATCGACACACACACACACACCCACCCAATCTGATCTACTAGACTCCAGTCATGGGAATGATCGCATCTCCGGCGATGTGACCACCCTTAGACCGATCAGAGGGCATGACTGTCGCGCTGGATCTCCCCGCGTCGGCGTGAAATAACGCCGTGGGTTCAGTTCAGACACCGAGGCGCGACCGCGATCCCAAAGTTGACTCGCAATAAAAAAAAATGCTGAGCACAAAAACAAACACCGATTATCCATCAATCACAAATTTTATACCCCACATGACCTATCGACACTTGTCACGATCATCTTTCCTTCTTATTCTTTTTTCTCTCCATTTTTTGGATACAACAGCCGTCGAGGAAGTGATTCCAACGCATTTTGCATTCTCACGGGTCTACAAATAATCGGTTTTCATTTCTTCCTATTCGCATGGCATTTGGCTTGGGCATAGCTTCTTTTATTTTTCTTCTGCCAGTAATGGTTTCTTTCTTAATTGGGGTTCCATTTTACCTTCCATGTCCTTCTCCCTTGGCTTAGGGCTTGCTATCCAATTTCTTCACCTTCTATTCTTATTCTATACGAGGATCTATCCCACTTTCAATACCATCTATTATTTTATGCATCAAGCTCTCCGTAAGAAATGACCCTATGAACATTACAAATCATCTACCGCACACTGAAATACTAAGCTTTTGTACCCAAAAACCAATCCTCAGTTATAATTTACGCATTGACAAAAATTCCCGCTATGCCCAATATACTGGAGACAAAGTTTTCTCCTGAGATGACATTATGTCAAGCGTTCTGACTCTTATTTCAGTTGCTGCGTGCAATTCAGGCACGGGTTGAATGGGGTCCGAGTCTATTTTTAGTTGTAGATTCCATGGTTCTATGTGGGTCTTTATATGGAATCTAGCATTTTTGTACGTACTTCCATGATTTCATATTTAATCAGCGCCTAAACGTGAGGTTATCACCTTATTGTTCAATTAAATCAATAGGCCATTTGTATCCGTAGTTGGTACCCTCTTAGCTCAGCTAGGAATTCGAAACAGAGTATAATGCATCCGACTTGGTGAAGTATAGCCTTGGAAAACAGTGCCTATACACATGGACTCTTAACTTATAGGTAAAATACGAAGGGGGAAACCGCCTAGAAACAACCTCGAAGCCGTCCAAGGTTAGAAGAGATGAAAATTGGCATTGGCAGATATCCAGGTAGCAGGGCAATATGGTATGTGCATACATAGCAGCAACGCTAGAAGATTCCATTCAACCCGAGCTATAGGAAATGCAACAGTCGATCCCCCTCCGCCGCAGATCAACACTTACTCGACTCAACTCAGGCATCCCATACGACTGACCCTGTAGTCTAAGTTCCCACGATGCACGCGCGAACGAGCAGGAAGGAAGACTGGTCTCCGAATCCGACGAGCTACTCGAGTCTAAACTCGACGATTCCTCGTCCGAACTGGATTCCACAAAACGTGCTGCCGGCTTACCCTTCGAGCCTGGACCCGGTCCAATCCGACTGATCCAGCCCTTGTTCCGCAATGGCGATGACGATGGCGATGACGAAATATGCAGCGCGCTCAGCGGGTCAAGAAACACAGGCAGTCTCTCCACAGGCTCACTGAACCAGCGACTTCCCAGGACCAACACGAAAGTCTTCAATGCAGGTAGACTAGCGAGGGCGTGACAGGTTTCGTGCCACTGCACCCGTCCTGCGGAGACGTATACTGCACGCACGGGGTCTTTGGTCGGGAGCCAATGGCCGTGAAACGACCAGCGGAGCTCGACATTTTGGATGCAGTTCCAATGGTCAGCTAGGATTGTTGGGCGGAGGTAGGGTAGAGACCAGGGGTTACTGAATTCAAAGGTGTTGAGTGTGTAGAGGAGATGTATAGATTCGTGATATCTTCCATACTGTCAGTACTGTGAGGTTGTAAGGGAAAAGTATATGTCCAAACATTTGTCGGCATGTCAATGCTAGTCCTAGCAGTATACCATTGCCACGAGAGTCGCGCAGATCCCCCACTTTCGCGGGCTGGGAAATTCCCCCGCCCTGACAAATTTTGCATATCTCATGATCGTTGACCGGACACACTACATGACCGAGTCGCCGGCGACTACGCTGGATAATATGTAGACGGTGACCACCTTGTACGTACTCCCATATCATCAGCCGGAGTTCAGGCGAGAGGCGCGTCAGTAGTTGGCACTGGAGTTGTATCTGCGTCTGTGATTTGACTTCTGCAATGCGGCGGGAGCGCGGGAGGGGAGCAGGCTTGTCGGCTACCAAATGCACAAGAGTAAGACCTGGATATTAGCCTAAGCTCTACCCTGGATGATCTATCATTTTTTCGGATAGAGTCATTGGCGGGTATTGGAGTTGGTACAACTGACTCTGGTACCGCTGAGCGAGCACATCCTCCCAAGAAAAAACGCCCCGTTTGATGCGTGCCATTTATGCTTTAGGAATAGGAATGAGGAGAAGAATTGAAGGAGAAAATGAGGGAATCGGGAGATACTTGAACTTTAGACAATAGGGGATGGTGCACGGAACTTGAGGCATTAAATGTTCGGGGAAATCGGCTCAAGCCATTGTCAGCATGAGCCTAGCCTAACAGGAATGTCGATTCCATCTGGACGGACAGCATTGGGTCAAAGAAACAAAGCGCAGTTCGACCTCGCATGATGTGATTCCATAGAGTCGGTGAGCGATAAAGAATAGGAGGATCCCAAGATAACGAAAACAACTCTGACTAAATTTGACCCAATAGTACGTATATCTAACATACTTTCATTTTGCTTACTTTGTGATCTATCTTACAATTAGGGACATATTATGATCATCCTATTGCATTCAATTTATCAATGATAGCGGAATTGATCTCTCTATTTTGGATTTTGGATTGTCTAAATTGCCTCAGAGGCTCAGAAACAATGACAGCCGCAGGAATCATCATCAATAGTGCTGGCTGGAGAGGAATGTTCTTTGGTGGCGCTGACACCGGTGTTGGTGCTATATTTAGCACTGGGGACTGCAATGGCGCTGGGAGTAGCAGCGGCAGTAGCAGCGACAGTAGCAGCAGCACTAGCGCCGACAGTGTAACCAACACTGAAACCAACGCTGGCGCCGACATCGATACTAGCACCGGTATCGGTACTGGTACTGGCACTGGCACTAGCACTGGAAATGGTATTGGGAATAGCACTGGCAGTAGCACTGACAGTAGTTGGTACCGCAACGGCAGTTGGCACGCCGGAGACCGCACTCAGAGTGTTAATGGGACACTTCGTTTTCAACCCAACTGTTAGCGAAGCATATCCCTCAGGCAGAAGCTCGTCAATAGTCTCTGGGGCAGGCAGCACTCCAACATAGGCGTTGAAGTTGTAGATACCGGCCTGGCAAGAAGTAACAATATCTCTCATGCTAGTTCCCGACAACACAGTCTCGCCAGATCTGGTGACCGAGAAACTTTGTTTACCGACACCCATGGGCACTGAGAAAGCAGCAATACCAGCCGGTGCCAAGAAAGTCTTCTCATGACTGCCTGATTTCACCAAGAGTTGTGCGGGTTCCTTGAGCAGCGAGACAACAAAGATCTCATCGTTCATCGTCTCCCATCCGTCCGGCCTTCCCTGGAAGTAGTTACCGCTGGAGTTGTCTGCAGCTCCCATTGTCGTGTCGGTTGCGTCGCAGTCGGTGTTTCGGGGCGAGGGACGGTACCAATAGACCAGCTTCTCTTCGGTAATGTATTGGCCTGCATCTAGACTGCCGGCCTTGTAGGCGGATATGAATGGCTTGGCCATTTCCAACCAACCTCCGTGTGGCCTAATTTGAGTATCAGTATTGAGCATTCAGTCAGGTGTAGTTAGGTGACTTACATATCCATAACCCATTTAGACGCGCCATCATCAGTATGAGGCGATGACAGTGGACCAATATAGTGCGACTCTCCATAATCGTTCCAGGTAATAATCTCTACAAATCGAGGCTGCAGAGTGAGAACCTCTCGCCAACGGTTATACCAGAGCAAGTCCGATGGGAACACCCAGTTCTTGCTGTAAGAGACCTCATCGCCAAAGTGGGTAGAGAACCATGCCGAGACCGCTATAGTGCTTTCTTAGTTTCTTATCACATTAGCTGTGGATATGGAGATCTTACGTGCGATATAAGGCTTGCCGCTTAGAGCACTAGCGTAGGAAGTGTCACCAGCGATCACGGAAATATCTTTGCCTGCTGAAGGGGCCTTGTTATTGCCGTTGCTCGGCCACCCCATCCAATTGAAAGCGGCATCAACGTTATCAAAATTGCCCTCTCCAGGATGGAAGTTCGGGGCGAAGAAGAGTTCTTGGCCAGCCGAGGAGACCATGGCATCGACATCGACACCATCGCCCGAAAAAGAAGAAACAAAAACTTTGCCATCAACCATGAGCTGAGCGGACTCACTGGCATACTTCTTGATCTTGGTACCGACGGCACTTCCCTCGCTGGTGGACCACCAGTTGAAGTCGAAAGACAGAAACACTTTCATTCCATTTTTAGCAGCGGAAGTATAGGCATATTCCAGCTGGTTATCAGAGTAGGAGTCGGTTCCAATGTTTAAAGCAAAAGCATCGATGCCAGCATCTTTTGCGCGGATCATGTCATCATCATAGTCTGCGGAGCTCTTGCGATTGCTCACGATTCCAACCTACAAGATATTAACATGAAATACGGGGAAGTTGTTCAAGTTCTCAGTTCATACCATGAAATGGCAAAAGACCAGCTTTTCACCAGATGAGGTTGAGGTTGAGCGATGCATGATTGAAGAAGGTCGATGGAAATGCCCATGAGCTGGGGCAGCATGGACCG
The DNA here is from genome assembly GCF_028828555.1 of Penicillium taxi. NCBI lineage: Eukaryota > Fungi > Ascomycota > Eurotiomycetes > Eurotiales > Aspergillaceae > Penicillium > Penicillium taxi. The sequence continues at coordinate 2,670,295 of NW_026643207.1, read as the reverse complement.
GGACGGCCCAGGTCGAGGGCGCTAGTAAGCCGAGAAGTACAACCGAGACGAGCTTATGTAACATTCTATACCTGTCAGTTGAGTTGTCAAGAGCATATAAATCAATAGATTAAGCAATAGAATCCGTAGAATCAGTAAAATACGCACTTCAAAGCTCAGTTCCAATCCCCGGATAAAAAAAATAAATGAATGAAGCGAGGAGAAGGAAAAAGAATGATTGCCTCCTGGGCAAGTGAAATCAAGGGAAAAGAGAGTGAATGATTTGGTGATTCGGGAGCTTCCGTGGAGTTCCTTACATATTAGAAGGATTTTAGCATTAATTTTATTTTAGTTTATTTGTACATTGATTCCATCACAGTGCAGACTATGAAACAGCTAGAAAACCCCATTACCATGAAAGACATCTCCAAAAGTTAGCGCCGTGGCTGCGAAGAACCAATATGAAGGTGTGATTGGTGCATGGGGGTTTAGGTGATGCGAGTGGCTTGTGCCCAGATGACATTCTGATTTGCTATAGAAGACGATAAGATGGCCCTAGATTGAGGGACGCAAATTGCAATTTTACTACTCAAGGACTTTGCAAGTCCAGGGGTAAAAGTAAAGTCATTAAGGAGGATTAGCTAGGTTTCAGATATCCACTAATAAAAGTTTCCGAGATCTGACTAAAGGCTCTAGAGATATTTAGTAAGATAGATTCGTAGTAGATGGTACTGCACTTCTCGATAGCCGCGTTAATATCTCTCCTCGATATGTTTCAGACTGGGCCCTGCATTAAAGAAGTGATATCGACATGTAACAAAAAAAAAAGTCAAAGACTTCAGTAACAAAGCCAACTTAGAGCCTCAACCTTTACTCAAAATTATCATTTATCGGTGAGCGAACTTTGGAAATATCCCGATTCTTTCGTTATTCTAGGCAATTTCTGAGAGTACTCCCCGAGCAACGAGTCGGAACGACATCTAGGTTACTCTACATAGCCCACATGTTTGAAGTTTTTCGGAGCTCTTTGTTAGTGGGCCCAAAGGCCAAGACTGTCAAAGGTCGGACATTTCTTACTGAGTCATCACGTGGATGAGTTTGTTTCTAATTCCCAATTAGGCTTAGTCTACTTATATACCTCTATACTTACCTCTAGTTATCTACTCCTTTCTCTTTCCTCAAATCCATTAATGAGATAAGACCAATGATTACGAACATATATACTAAGCTAAGCAAGGGTGATGCTTGAAGTACTTCACGTTAGACAGGGTGATCTGCACTGCGCTCATTGACCAATAAAGGTGCCTTCCAACTAAAGGTTGAAAGGTTCCAAGGTTACCTAGGTAGGAACGTATCGAGAGAATTCAAGGATTCTGTGGTTTATACATAGGTGCTACCTACGGAGTATCAATCACTCCACGAGTCACTCCCAAATCCTTGTCTTGCTTTTTTCTAATCAACGGGTCCCAATCGGATTACGTCCGTACCTAGGTATTTAGTGTATTCGAAGCTATCCAACTTTATAGCTCACTCGGTCATTGGTGGGGTTATCACCCTTTGTTTTGATCAGTTCATTTAATGAAGTGTTCACCTTGTCGTTCATTTTTTGCCGCTGAGGAAAAACCCGCAACTAAGCTGTTTTGGGACAGCGCTAGACTATATACATCATCTTCACGTATACGGAGTACTAGTAAAAGTAATCGATCCATGGATCTCATTCTAGTAGCACTTGATTAATCTCTTTCTACCCCCCAATATTTCTTTCTGATCCATATGCATTCGAATTCTAGTCTAGATTATCAGTAAGTTCTCAGCGCTTTGACAGGTCACGTATAGTGTGCTAATCTTGTTTAGATGAAGGTCTTCAATATTTTCCGGGATGTCTGCCCAGGTTGGGCTCTTGAGTTGATGTTCGGAGAGATCAAAGGCTTCAAGCCTTCACAAAACTACAGTAAAGAAGAGATGCGCAATCGCGTTTTCCAGTATGGTAAGGGCCTTCAGTGTCCCGCCTCCACATTTGCCAACATCATTACCCGAGAGCATCTGCTTCGAGAATCCGTGCAAGAAGAGGAATTTCTTATCACGATGCGTGAGCTATTTCTTGAGATAATCCACGATTTCGGAAGGGAAAAACCTGACCTCCGGAATACTGCCTGTGAGCTTGTAAGGCTTTTCAAGAGAAATGTTGAAGATATTGAGCGAGAAATCGAAAAGGCAAAAGCAGCAATATACCAGAGGGAGTGGCAGCTCTATCATGCTGAGATGCGTCTCCCTCGACAGCCTTTGAAGGATATGTACGAGGAAATACGAGAGGATCCAGCTTGGTATCTTCAGAAGGATCTCATCGCTCAATGTATGAGAAATGGCGGATGCTGCAGCCGAGGCTGCAATTGCTGTGAGAATCGTCTTTGGAACAGTGAAAGAAGCAAGGGAGTCGGGCATTGCACAGGCCGGTGCCAATGTTGTAGGGAATCCCAGGGTAGATGTGGTTCATTCAAGCATCAAGAAAAGCCTGGAAAAGATGGTGGAGGAGATGATAAAGAAAATGGATATCGTGACCGATATAATGAGCGTGATATTTTGATACAGGCTCTTGAGTGCCCCGATCCAGCGTGTCTCCTGAAGATGATAGAAATTCACTTTTCAAAGTTGAGACGCCCTCTTATTACGGCAAGAGTCAAAGGGAGGTTGAACCCATTCAAAAGATTGTTTAAATTCGGCCACTCGAAGCTGCCTAGGGTTTGGTGACTTTTGTTATATCAGAGATTAGACTCACAAGTCTCAAATTTCTAAAAAATGCACTCACTTTCAGCATTCACTTTCGCAAGTGATAATTTGGTCAATTCATGTAGTCTGGAATATATAGATATTCTGTGCGCTAAAAGCCTTTGAGAGCCCACGGGCCTGATATGGTATGCACGCAAATTGGTACGAAAAGTAATGTTTCAAAGTGATACGACATCAGAGTAGACACTTCACCTAGTATCGTTGAAGATCTAGAGCACTGCAAAAGCCGACACATAGCTCACAGAACTATCCATCACATCTACGATATCTGAGCTACGTTCATACCTCAGAAAATGGAACTGACCCTGTTCGCCCTCCGGTCGATTCGCCGTGACAACCTCAATTGCCGCCATGATCACTCCAATGGGGTGACGACCGCAGACAGTGTTTCCCGTACGCTCGATAGTATCAAGGAACGTTTTTGCAGACCCGCTTGCGATGGCTGTCATGGTGGCAATATCAAAGGCCGAGATACTCTCGTGAATAGCCGGCTCCTTACTCGAGATCCGATCTCGCCGATTTAGGGAATGCCCAGCCGAGACCACATTGATGCTTTCCGCAACATGAAGCGGATCAATACTGGGTTGTGGTAGCACATCGCTCGACAGAGGAAGTTCGGGCCCTGGCTTTGGTGCCTGCGGAACATAATACGTATAGCGGAAGCGGAGGCCCCAATGACAAAAGTCAGAGCTTATGACGAAGGCATTGGATGGGTCGGCTACGTATGGGGCAAGTAAAGCTCCGAATGCTTTTTCTGTCGCAGAAGATGTGCTACCGACCATGATCGGGACTAATTTAGGGTATTGTGATGTCGGAGTGTTCGGGTACTGCAATTGAAGGAGGCGGTGGATGAATGGCAGGTGCATTTCGATACTGTGTTCCTCCTCGTCAACAGACTTTTTCATAGTCGTGAAGCTGATATTTGATCCATTTGGTTTAGTGGCCTGCGCTGTTCGGAGCTTAGAAATCAGTTCGGTGTCTAGAGGGAGAGGATCGTCCGAGAGCGGGGTATAATATGATGTGACTTCGGGGAGGGCCAATGTAGAGAGTGAGTGGTGATGGGAGGGGCCCAGTATAAAGATGCGTTTCCTTGAATTCAATAGTTAGAGCCGTCAATCAACCATGCGATGAATGAGTCAGGAAAGCTTACGTCTTGGATAGATCAAGTGCCTTGTACGCATAGGCTGCACAGGGTCCTGAGTAGGCATAACCAGCATGTCTAATCCCAACATTGATCAGAAAAGGCGATTTAACCCTTGTGCTATAAAGATGGGAATACATACGGCGCAATAACTACGCGAGCTCCAGGAACCGGAAGTGAGCTGACATGGTCCATCACCTCCGGTACCTGTGCTAGCCAGTCATCCAGCTCGCCAGTGAGAGTCTGGGGACTATCCGAGTACCACGAACCGGCGTGTAAAGCCTCTCTAGCAGGCATGGTGATGTGTGATAGTTTCAAATATCAGGGTTAATAGAAGGATGCTAAAGGAGCTGAGAAGCGGGGGACATCTTGGGCAGCGTCATAGCGGGGCTCGGGGCGCGGGATGCCGAACGCTCGACTATAGGATCACACTATAAACCTGACACGCGATAAAGTCCGTCCTTATAAAAAGTGGTTGTCTATGCTATTATAGGCATGATAAGTATTAATGTTCTGTGTGGCCTCACTCGTGAGAATGAAGTGGGCTAAATACGGAGAAGCGACACTCTAATATAAAGAACTTTGTGGTTATAATAAGGCAATCAAAACTTAGATATGGGAATTAGGTTAGGTCAGGTCAAGATTCTTGACCATTCTGACCCATTTGCCCATATATAAACAAAACGAGATTGATAAATTTCAATATTGAACAGACAGAACTACAAAAAAAGAGATCAGCTTTTTCCTTAACAGATTCATAAAAGAAAAAGAGAAGTAAAGAAATCCGTTTGATTTAACAGAAGCGTCAGCACCCTGATACATCAAACGAGTTCTAAATAAAATCAGGTGGGACACAATCATCTGATTCTCTAAAGTTAAAGGGTATCCTCGTCACAGTCACTCGAAGAATAAAGAGTCATGATACAGTCGCCAACATTATCCCATTCAAAGCTGCGGCGACTACTAGTCAAACGAGTATAGTTTCTATCGCCAGACGCTTCAAATGAAGAGGTCACGCTGGTCTCACATTCACTATCGCCGTAGATAGATAATTCCCAACCGCTAGTCAGACTGGGTGCTAGCAGCATCATTGCTATAGTTGGGGTTGCCCAGCGAAGAGAGGCGTGGCCAAGCTTTGAAAACTGCATGACTGTACTCGATAGTCTTTTTCCGCTCGCGGGTATATTGATTGAGGGCAGCTTTGAGGGTTTCCGGTTCCACGTCCTGCGGAATTTCGTAGAACATATCCTGGTTGAATTTGCGATCGAATAAAAGGTATCGAATAGGATAAGGCGAGTTGGCAGCGCGGTCGATTTTGAACTCTGCAAGAATTTTATCGGTCCTGGTTCGGTTCAGATTCTTGGACGTCATTTTTTTTTTCCTTCGAGGATGAGCTAATAACCTTATCAGCCTGGTAGAGTTAGTAGAACAGGGTTATTTACCTATTTTGCTTTTTCAGAATGTTATGAACCCTTTCTACTTTGGTATTTCCTATTACAGCATTATTGCCAGGGCCGGGTCTACTCTGAGAAGAGCGACGTGGCCAAGCTTTAAATACTGGATGGCTGTACTCGATGGTGTGTTTTCGCTGGCGGGTATATTGATCAAGGGCGGCCACGGCATGCGGAATCTCGTAAAATATATCCTGCCAGAACTCGCTATCGCTTAAAAGGTATCGAATAGGATAAGGCGAGTGAGCGGCACGGTCGGTTCTGAACTGTGCAAGAATAATTTCGCTGCTGGTCTGGTTCAGATTCTTGGATGTCATTTTGTATCTGTAAGGGATTAGCCATCAACGTAGCTAAAGTTAGGTAAATTAGGGAGATTACCTAGGCTCTGTCTTGACTTCCTAATCATTAATAGCACCTTTGATATTTTAATATCTGATATGAATGCTTCAGTATTTGAAGTATGAGATGTTCGATAGCTCCAGGCAACCGAAGTATGAGCCCATTATAAGATGTGTAAAATGATGACGCGATGGCACTATTTTTTTCATATTTTATTTTTTCTGCTTTTCATCTAACTATAACTTCTCAGGTCTTTACAAAGTGGTATTGCACTAGTATGATGGCGTAATTATAGTGTAATCCACTGACTACTACGGAGCAGAGTAGCATGACTATATTTTCGCACCTAAAGGAAATTTACTTACAGTATTTCCGTATGTTTGTGCTACTAGTAGAAAAGAATGTTCAAATTTTCAAAACATGGTTTTTGTTTCAACAACTCAAGATTGTCTAACTGTCAACGTGTGTAATTTCTAGCACTTCCAATATTACCCAAGGTAGCACTTCTGAGCCCACCTTAAGAGATTTCACCCTTTAAATAATACTTTGATGCAAGTCGAGATGAAGAGAAAGAGTAAACCGACATTGAAGCCATACGATTGTTTGATGGTTATAAGTAGTAGCTGCAACTAGGACTGTAGGAAGGACCTGCATACAACAGCCAATAACATGGTCTGAAAAAAGCCAGTAACTTCCCGACGGCAAATGATTGATTGATTCATCTGATAATTATATAAAGATAAAGGAGCCATACAAACGATATAGACTCTCGAGAGGCGTGGATTCTTTCTCGACTATCATCCACTCACATACCGTGATCAACCTGTGATATTTTTATTAATCCCTGTGCTTTGGCCAGAACGAGAAGGACAAGAAATATATTTACAGCTTCAATATTATTGCCAAGGGGGTCAAGCAAAAAGGCCGCAAAGTAATTTGCATGATAGTGTGTTCGTAAGCCCGGGGCACCATGGCATTCACCGCCAGCGTCAATACCTGCCTTATGAAAAGCTTCGACGGTGGCATGATCTAGTGCGGTCTTTAGTGCATATTCTTCTCAAAAGACAAGAACCAATTGTCCGCAACTCACCAGCAGCAGTAAACCCGACGTGAATGGGGCTCTGTGTCCAATCCTCCTTCGCGGAGATCCAGAAGTCAGCATGGCCATCAGGACCAAGCCCAACTGTCCCGGGAAAGCGATGAAGCTCTATATATCCTAGAGGACATAATGTCTTTATGTACCACTGGACGACTTCCTCGAACCGAGCAGACGGTGCGGTGATGATCAAGTGATTAATTTTACCAGTTCCACCCATTTTGTATTTCTTATGATATCAGGTATTCAATAATACGGGGGATTGAAGCCTTTAATAGTGGTCGATTCAAGGCAGCAGTGCTAGGCAGTAAGAGACTAAAAAGTGGGAATTCAGCGGAGCAATTAGAGTTCCGGGGAGTATACAGGCGACGGGGTGGCAGGGTCGACCCTACCACTCTACCACCCGACGAACTTTTCGTCTTATCGGCCAATAAAAACTCTGCATTTCATTTTTTGTGGGTGATATGATACATCATAATAAGTTTGTCGGGGAGCTAAAAAAAAAAAGTCGTCGGGTAGTGGTAAATAGCCATCTTATGTGGTAATATGCAAGATTTGACTTACGGTGCTTCAACCCTACCACCCCGCCACCTAGCTTCAATTTTCGACAATTTACCAGGAATTTGTAAAATGTTTCTTCCTTCATTCAACAATGAAGCAGTCAACTCAATTCAGATTTTGACAATATATATACAACTATTAAAGGAATTGCTAAGAATAACACGTTTGAACTGGTTTTAGGAACTTATTATCATTTTTTGAAGTTTTCATCTAAAATTATAAAATTTCATAACAATATATATCTATAGACTGGATCTATTTACATCTTAGTCCTTGCTAATCGATTCCTGTCTCTTACCATCTTTTACTGATCTTTACCATTGTTTACTAGACTGAAGATTTGGGTATTTGTTTTTTTCGTCTATTTATACTTCTCTACACATATCGCTTGATTTCTAAGGATGTGATCTCTGTGAAGGAGTAAAGCTAATCTTAGATTCAGAACTAGCTAGGTCACAAACTGTGTACAAAATCCTTAAGGGATGTAAGAGAGTCGGCGTGGAGTCGAGGATGAAGGGCCCTGGAGTCACGTGATCCTACTGCAGTAAGAGTGGATAATGGGCACCAAGATCCATATGGCGGGCATCAACCCGTTACAAACAGTATACATGTAACTGTGATGTCCCGTCTTTACCGACTATTCTGTGTTAGACGATGGAACACATTCGTCTCAGACAGAAGAGCGACTTGTAGGATAAATAGCTAGTCCTTACCATGAATGAAAAACCAGACTTTACAACCACTTCAAGAGAACACAAAGATATTATAGGGGCGTAAAGCGCAACCTGTAATAGGTGTCAGAAGTGGGCGTTAGCCTATCGAATAGTTATTCCACACTTGATACAGGTGTACCGACAGTATTGTATTTAATTTGAATAGATAATAGTTGATATGTTCCAAGAAATTATAAAGTCTGGTAAATAATGGTAAAGATCAGTAAAAGATGGTAAGAGACAGGAATCGATTAGCAAGGACTAAGATGTAAATAGATCCAGTCTATAGATATATATTGTTATGAAATTTTATAATTTTAGATGAAAACTTCAAAAAATGATAATAAGTTCCTAAAACCAGTTCAAACGTGTTATTCTTAGCAATTCCTTTAATAGTTGTATATATATTGTCAAAATCTGAATTGAGTTGACTGCTTCATTGTTGAATGAAGGAAGAAACATTTTACAAATTCCTGGTAAATTGTCGAAAATTGAAGCTAGGTGGCGGGGTGGTAGGGTTGAAGCACCGTAAGTCAAATCTTGCATATTACCACATAAGATGGCTATTTACCACTAGGGTCGACCCTGCCACCCCGCCGCCTGTATACTCAGTTCCGGGTATCTGTGTCTTATCAGCACACTAAACACATGTTTCCCGTGTTTGGTGTGCCACGCCCCGTCTTTTTTCCAAATCCACGCCACAACCCTCTATTTTTTCTAAATATTATATACATTGACGCCGCATCTCTCCAAAATAGAGCATATCTCTCTCCTTAACTGCCATGAATCAATGGTTTTCGTTTCCCAATCTCCCTCATCAGGACCACTTGGAGGGGGTGAAACGCTATATGCTTCAGCAATGATAATAAGTTGTCTGTCACCACTGCGACGTCTATAGGCGAAGTTAGCAAACTCCCTCCAATATGAATTGGTCACAGTACTCACATCCAACCACTGTGAGAAGTGCAGTAATATTCAATTTTCTGAAGAGTGTGTTCTTGACGAGTAATTGTTGCTCTTCATCTATAGTGATAAACTCTCGTTGAATATAGCCTTTTTAAGACATTTCAAAACATACAAGTCCTCATTTCTGCATACGAGCTTGAAGAAATTAGATGTTCCTTAAAATTAAGCCCATTTCCTGATTATTGCTACGCAATACCTTCCAGAAGCAGATATGCTGTTTAAGAGTGCTTTTTTGAGACATCGGGACCCCGCGAGTATCTGATCTAGATCAGTATATTTCTAATACTGAAGAAGTAATCAGACTTCTCAGCAGTATCCATTATCTAGGAGTTTGATTTACTGGTCCACAGTGGTATCTTACAGAATGGCGCATTTGTGATACTCTTTCTCGTATACAAAAGCACTGTAGATCGAGATCCGAACCCCCAATGATATGATTGTATGAGTCAATTTACGCTACTTAACCCTCGCCTATTTTGTCAATACAAAAGGGCAAAAGGGGTCAACTGACCTAATATTTAAATAAAGCATATTTCTAAATAGAGACATGTACGAGAAGCATGCCGTATTCGGACTAGTTCTTATGCAACCTCGAACAACAGGGTCGCGCAACCAAGGCTCTTCACAATTCAAGTTTATAACCGCTTCAGGTAATCAGTGATGGACCATAGCAACTTGACTTTATTCACATGTCGTTGCAGCTCGGGACTTCCGAGGTTTGTTGGTATGACCTTGGCAGATCCGTTAACTTTGTTGATAGTTTTGGAGCATCATGAACTTAGAACTACGGATACTTTATAACGACTTACAGAGAAAAAAACCCTCATGAATAAAGGCGTAGGATAGTGTACTACGGGACTAGACCTGAGTGGTGTTTTGCTAAAATCTCACTATGCATCGGCACTCCACCTAAGCTCTGACGAGTAGTCCGCTTCAATCCGCTATGTTAAGTACAAAATTGTTACTACTTTTAGAAATTACTTAATTGTTTCTCTTGCCTCCAAGGTGATCTTTTAACTGGAATTCACCTGTTTATTCGCAATTCAAGAAAGATCTTTTTTCCCACTATGGAAGCTGGATTACAGCAGCAGCTTAAACAGCTACAGCAACCAAATGCCAGCTTGGATGCTCTGGCAAGCTCAGATATTTTCAAGCCTACCCCGCGGAGTTATAGCCTGAATGACTCTACCAGACTGACTTACCAGAGGGCGAAAGCATTTGCCAATGCCTATGGTATGTCACTCTCTTTTCATTCACCGCCACCTACCTAAGTAGCCCTGGAGTTATATATGTACGTCTACTAAGCGAATACTTGTGCAGGTTTGACACTCAAGGATGTGCTATATCTCACCCCTAAGTTCTGGAAGCTGCACCGAGAGCCTCTGGTAGCACTTGATGGAGGAGCCTTTACCCTGCTCAGTATTCAATGTAATCTTTTTGTGGGCACACTGGCTCCTTTTGCCTTGGAGCGTACTGAGCTTCAGCCAATTCTTCAATCTGCTTTGGACTTTGACATCTCGTAAGTATTTTGCTTAAGATGATTTATGTGATGGCTCATCTTCCAATTTGAAGCTGACATTAGCTTGATATTCAGGGCACAATTCATGTTGACCGAAGTCAGTCATGGATTGGATGCACGAAATATCCAGACAACTGCAACGGTTCTCCCCAGTGGTGAAATTGATCTCCACACTCCATCCCCAAACGATGCAAAGTAAGCCGAGAATATCACATTCCATTCATGATTTGCCATGTGATACTTAAAAGATAGCCAGGGTTATGCCGCCGACTACTACCAGGGGTGGTATTCCAGTAGTTGCAATTGTGATGGCTCGTCTTGTGAATAGGAATAAAGACTGTGGAATCCGGCCGTTTCTAGTTCAGCTTGGAAGTGGAAAAGAAATGTGCAAGGGTATCGTGTCGAAGTAATTCTCCAACCTCTCCAATTGTAGTTGCTTGAAGTTTGAGTGAAGGCTGATTCATGAAAAGAGCCTTACCTCTTCGGACTGGCACACACCCGGTCGACCATGCTATCACATACTTTGACCATGTTCGCCTACCAATATCTGCCCTACTGGGTAGCACAGAAGAGATTCAGAACCAACGAGAGAGCTTTTTCAAGTCAATTCATCGCGTTGCAGTCGGAACTCTCTTCCTCTCGGGCTGTGTTATTCCATTTCTCAAACTTGCCGCCTTCAATGGCGCAAGTTTCAGCCAGAACAGGCTTGTCAGTGGAAACAATGGAAGCCCAGTAGCTGTGATTGAGTTCCGGACTCAACAAATGCCCATCCTCCACGCTGTCGCCCAGTATAGTGTGTTAGAACCATTCCTTATTTCTGCAGCAAATGCATTCAGAAATCAGAGTTTGGACCCTAGAGTGCGTCACGGGATAGCCACAGCCTTCAAAGCAGTGGCACTGGGCCATTTCAGCAAGAGTGTGAAGGCCATAAATGAACGATGTGGTTGGCAAGGACATTATGAGAGTAATCAGATTCTTCAGTTGGAGGTAAGAACCAAGATCACCCACCCGTGAACTCTAGTTCAAGTTAACCAATCTTTCTATAGCTTGAAATGCGCGGTGCATCAACGGCAGAGGGTGATATCCGAGTTCTTGCCATCCGTATGTACTTAAATTGATCAAGATTAATTGAGAAAATCTGACACGAAGATACAGGACTTTCTTCGGAGATTTTGATTGACCGGTACCGGATGCCACCCCCCAAGGATCCTAAAACCCCTCTTGCTCGACACGAAGCCTCTTTGTTCTCTGAGGCGAGAACATTGTTGCAACAAGGTGCCAAGGGAACTCACCGCAGCAAACAGTTCAATCGGGATATTCTCCCTCTTGCTCTTCCATTGGTTGAGGCAATTGGCCACAGAATGGCATATGAAGCTGCCGTAGAAGCCAATATTGATCCGAGCCTGTTGGATCTTTATGAGTGTGGGGTTGTGAAGGAAGATTCGGCTTGGTATGTTGAGCAAGGCGGGATAAGCCGGGAGGTCCAACGTGAGATGGAAGCTCATGCAGCAGATATATTGCTTCCTAAGCTGAATGATCTTCTGTTGGCTTCTGGTGTACAGCCATATAGTCAGGCCCCCATGACCTCGAAGAACTTGTGGGATGATTTTGTTGAGGGGCTGGAGGTCTTCTCCGGAGACGCGCCTTCAGATCTCCTCTCAAATATTATCGGATCTAAGTTCTAGTTGATATTTTATCTTGGATCTAGCTTATAAAATTATCACAGCTAATAGGTAGTGAATTCAGAATTGAAAAGACAGATATTTGCCCAATCTGGGAGTTGAAATATGTAATATTGCCCAATATGGTTAGCGTAAACACGACCTCAATTCATGGACGCGCCGAGCCAATCGCATTCCGCCCCAGCCATTCTCACCTTCAGATGCAACTCTAGAGCACATTCTCTCTTCAACAATAACGACTCGGAGGAAGATACGCGCAATTGTTCCTTGCGAGCGTTCTCAGTCATATATCTGGAATCTATAATCCTCTTTCCATATCCAATCTCATGTCTCTCAAACGCAAGGCTTCGTTTACGGCAATCCCGTCCAACCCATTCGCTCCTGCGCCCAGCAAATGGGAAGCTGTCGATAATACCAAGCACCTCCATAGCCGTACAAGAAAGAGATTCCGCGACGATCGGCCTAGTGATGAACAGATATATGGTAAGTAGCCATTGTTGATAATAGTTGGTTCTCATCGCTGCTGTAATGTCGCGTGCTCGCATCAAAACAAGTGCTAACGAAGCACCAGCGAAAACCCTTCGTTGGATTTTCTCGGCGCAAAAGCAACAGGATGCCCTAGAAGCTGATGCGTGTAACGAAGCAATGGATATAGAAGAGTCACCTTTCACGGCCGAAACAGTTGATCCGCGACAACAAACCCTGCTGCAATTCTTCCAGCCACGAGCTCAACCCTCATCACCATTCAAACCGTCCCGCGAGGCACTAGCTCCACGTGCAAACGAGACAGCTATTAGCCAAGAAGACTATCTGCGGCGTGAGGCATTTCAGCAGACAAGCTCCACTGGCAGTCTCAATTCAAGCGAGACGACGAGTACGACGTTCGGCCAAATAGATACCGATATGGAAATGGAAATAGACATGGACATGGATACCGATAGCAGCGGCGAGAGTTCGAATACGGCTCCAAAGATGAACGTTCCGGGGTGGATTTAATCCCAACTACCTGACTCGTGTGGTAACAGCTGGGCGCAGGTCGCTTTTTTTGAGGTTATCCGATTCTATTCTTTATACTTCGCGAATTCTTAACAAGAGGGTGTTATCTTGTTTGTTTTGACTCTGTTTGAGAATTTGGGTGTTTATGGACCTGGTGTTTGTATTATTTTGGATGGAGCCAGGCGTAATATAATAATATTTAAGTCTCATATCTAATATTCAGTCTGAGAGGGTTTTCAGCATGTGAAATCAAAGACAAATCAATTAGGGCTAGCTTTTCGGGCAATCGCATGTCAATTTTCAGCTTTGAGCTCTAGCAACTAGCAATCGAGAATATAACAACGGGCTGGGCTGCTCAGCTCACTGCCCACCTAATCACCCTCCCCCTAAGGAGAGTTCTATCGCTGCTTTAGGGTGAGCTAGGTGCTTAAGGCTTTTGGGCTATTGGCCGCGTACCGCCATCTATGTAACGCGGCCAATAGTCAGGTGGTTGTTGCCTGGGTGAGCAGCGGGTGAGCGCTGCCTTAGCGTTGCGCGACCGTGGGGTGAGCAAGATGAGTGTGCAATAGGGTGAGCGACGGGTAAACGCCGGGTGAGACTAAGCTAATGCATGATTAAATAACTAAATATCGCACTAAATAATCCTTCACTTCTAAAAAAACCATTGAATAGTATTATCCCCCTTGAAGCAATGATCCCTTGGCATCTATACAAAGCGCCTAATGATCCATGGCTCCCTTGCCTTCATAATCTAATTCTATGTGGGTCATCCCTGCTCGGCCTGCTAGATTTATCGGGGGAAATGCATCACGCAGGCCACGATCCGGCTTTAGGTAATGAGGTTGCAGGACGGTAGATAAGGCACCAGCAATTGATGATGATTCTATAAATAGTATTATTATTTTTGCTCCAGGTCTATGATAGTGGGGGTATCTCAAGGAAAGGAAGGGTTGGCAGACCCAATATGTGAATACGTAGCGGATGACTTCTTGAGGTACAACGAACGAGCAGCGCAGCGTCATGAACCTCAGAATGCAATAAAAAGACCGTGACTGGAGAGCTAACCCTGAGCTAGTTCCAGTCGAGCTCCACCTGCGCTCCATTAAGTCTAGATTAGATACGGAACACTTACATCAACCACAAACATGTCAAACTTCAAGGTTATCTCAATATTGAACTCAAGATCGATGGTGTGAGAAGAATATGATAGGAAGTTTGGAATAAGAACTGAAGTGAGTTATTTATCATCTGAAATTTATAACTCAATAAGTTTTCATTAGCTATACTGTTACAAGCTTCACTGCAATGCGGTGTGTCCTGAACGTGCTAAGCTCTTCGTACAACATGTTCGCAAGAGCGCAAGGTCCATGACCAGACGGTCATCTGGGTTTCTCCCCAGGGCAAGGTGAGCCCCTAAGAGCTCTCCGCGAGTCATAAACATCGACGGGTTAGTGGAGTCTGGTGGGAAAATCTCAGCTGACTGGACGTGTACCGGTTGTAGGGTCCAGTTTGTATTTCTCTATGATTCCTGACGCATTGTAATTGTTATGACGTTGGGAAGGCTTGCGTAGATTCCACTTTACGAGAAAGCAAACAGAGATTGTCGGCGCACCGCCGATCAGATGGGTGCTGATATCGCGAAGAAGTTCAGGGTACGATTCGGAGTATCCTGTTTCAACAACAACCGTCGGCAGATTTGATGGTTCATTGGACATGCCCAGGTAGAGATCTGGTTGCTTCCGACTTCCATTTGAAAATCGGAGGGTTGGGGTTGCGTAAATCTCCACAGCCCTGACCTCTGCCCTAGTGAAAACACCGTGTAGGATCCAATCTGCGAATTGTTGGAAGAAATAATTGGGCATTGCTTTATGTCCAAACTCTGGCATCTTGACGATAAATACGCCCTGGGCGGGCAGAAAGGTCTTCTGCGTTAATGGATACCGGGACTCCACAAGACTCCAGAGGTTTTGACCAAGTGTTGTACTAATTTCGGTAAAGGTGAGGTGAATAGGGAGTTTCTCGAAGAAGCCATCCTGCTCTGCGAGTGATAGAGCCTGATTTGCTGTGAGAGTCTTGGACAGCGATATGATTTTCTTGTTCATCACATACTCATTGCATTTGAGGTATTCTTCTGCGCCATCACTGGATAAATCTGTATTGCTTGTGGGGGCAGTCGACTGGGTGATTTGAGTACTCGAGGTGATAGTCGAGTTGGTTGAGCGATAATGAGCAAATCTTGATTGAAAAGCAGCGAAGGTTGGCGGAGGGACAGCCTCACTTGACCGAGGAGCAGCTTCGTTTAGAGAAATAGAGTGGTTCATGGTGGCAGAGTAATTGGATTAGAAAGTATATTTGAGGGGATTTATGAAAATGATGAAACTGAAAGGAGCGTGTTGAGGGGTATAGAACGATAAGGAGGGTTTATTGATGTTACCAATTTTAACTCAAGTTTTTGCTCACCTGAATGCACCGAGTTAAAAAATTTCAACTTTCTACTGCCAAAGTAAAACCCTTTTAACCTCCTATCAACACAAAAAGATATCATCCTCAATATCTAATTCGGGTCTATATAGTATGATAGAATTTCATTGTGATACCATTATGCTAGAATTTTTTAGTATGTAAGCTTGTTCAAAGGATTAGGAAGCATATAGAAGCCATTCGCTGATTAAAGGCTATACATGGTATCAAGGCTCATGTCGCCTTCAAGCCCATTAGAAGTGGCCCCCTCGGCAAGAAGCTTTGCCTTCTTTTGATTTCTGCGTTTGAGAAGAATCCAGCATGAGGCATACAAAAATCCAGCAACCACTGTCAAGCCGGCAGAGACAGCGTTGCCAGTGATATACCTTGGGCCCTGATGACTTGGGTATAGTTGGGAAGACACCAGTGAAGACAGGTTCGCAATAGAATAGGCGATAGGCATTCCAATTGCACGCTTGGAATCTGGCTGGAGATTGATAGATATCCATGTTACAGCAAGGGTGGAAATTGGATATAGTCCTAGACAAGTTTTAGACTACGAGTAAACATCAGCAGCAAGATAGATCACACTTACCTAAAACGAGAATGAACATTCCTGCATAACCAGCAGCACCACTTGCTGAGCCGACACAGATAAGATATCCAACGACGACTGGAACACAGCAACCTATTATGAAAACACCTCGTCGGTTGACTCTGTCAGAAAAGTACACCTGAATGACAAGTGATACCAGGCCAAGAAAATAAACTGGGATAGTTAGGTAGTTGACTGAAAGAGAAGGGAACCCAAGCCCAGAGAGAATAGTGGGTAGAAAAACGTTGAATCCGTTGATAGAAACCGATGAGGTAAAGAAAGCGATACCAAGAAGGTAGACAAAAGGGTCTGTTAGAGCGATCTTGATCCACTTTCGCTCAAATTTCTCTTCTCCTCTGCGCATAATGTCTCGTTCTCTCTTAAGACGCATAATTTCTTTTTCCTCGGCATTCAAAAACCATGCCGTTTCGGCTGTTTTTGGGAGACAAAGCAAGCCGAGGGCGCCAACAAAAATCGTTATGCAGAATTCAACGATAAACAACCACCTCCAGGCTTCTAGACCGCGTCGAGTACCCATGGTTTGCACAGCATATGCAAAAAGCCCACCAAAGGCACCTGAGATACACATGGCAAGATTGGTAGACATGATGCGCTTTCCTATCAAGTTTGGAGGGTAAATAGTAGAAAAAAGATAGGCGAAGCTTTGAGCAAGACCTGCTTCGAAGGCATTTAACAGCATACGAACAGCGATAGCTTGGTGGTAGGTTTGGATAAAAGCAGTTCCAAGGGTGCAGAAGCTCCACAGGATCAATGCTGTTCCCAGAGACTTATTAGCGCCGAAACGCTTGACTGCTAAAACCCAGGGCACTTCGAAGACGATGGTGCAAACATTGGCCAGCAGAGTGATATTGCCAAATTGTCCATCCTTGAGTCCGATATCATTATCAAAGCCAAAGACTCTAGCATTACCCATCTGGTAAATATTAGAGAGTGTATTGAGGTTACTTCAAATTAAGACTTGACTCACATTGTTCTGGTCTAATGAGGATAGAACCAGGAAGACAACCGAGACCGGCAGGACAAATTTATCAAATTTTCTCAACACAGCTGCCTCTTTTTCAGGTTCGATATATATATCCGATATAATCTCGCCTACTCCATGGTTGATCTCGTTGCTGGTCTCTTCTGGGATTTTCATATCACTCTTGAGGGATTTATTGTCGGTTTCCGGAGACGACATAGCGAATATCAGAGGCAAGTCACAAGTGGGATTTTCTATGTATCTCCCCTTTGATCAATAAGGAGCAAGATGTTCGTGGGTCCTTCTGATCAAATAACTAGGTAATATATATCTGTGAATATTTATCCATGTATCAAGCGATAGATACGTCGATCTGGTTAAGATAAGGATCCTGCAACCTCGGCAGCCAGTCTCGAGACGCCACCGGACTAATCCGACTCTCAGGACGAATAAAAATCATGAGATCATGAGATCAAAGATAGATGCATATTTTATCTATTCCACCTAATCTGAGATCTGGACATTTGTTGGAATTATCTATAATATAACAACTAAAATTCCAGGCTGCAAATCAAGGTCACATAGAAAGAATAGAAGAGAACTTTACACATCTTTAATATCATCAGATCATATATAGTATAGAAAAAGATCTCAAATAAACAATAAAGGCGTACAGACACTATATAGATCCAAGATTATTGCATCTGTTGCGCATCGGAGTTTTTTGTATCCCTTGATAATCTGATCGGCTTATTCCTCGGCCTATGCCGATCGACCAGTCTGCACTTTCCAACTACTGCCCTATCTTCAGTGCTTAACTTATCACTCGAAGAAACCGATCGAGGTGAGTTTAATGAAATGTAACTGGTACTACATCTGTGATTGATAATTTGGTTGTGGGAGATACCTCAAAACTACTTTGCGAATCTGGAGTCCCAGAGAAACCAATAGAAGAAATTGAAGAGTTACGAGTACGCACACGTTCAGTTAATAGTCAATAGAAAGAGTACTGGTTTCAACCTTGATCCTGTTGTAAGCCGCTCAAATTTCCGATACAAGCTTGACTCATCTCCAGAGTATGGTGAAGAACCTCAAGAATGTCCTTGCGGAGCCTTTGTAAAGCAACCTCGTTTTGTAGAACCAAGTGGCGGCGGCCTCACTCTGGCCAGATTAGGTATAGCAGCCATTAACGTCGAAATACTTCCATCCTTTACCAAGAAACGTTCACACGATCCCTATGTTTCCGAACTAGCAGCCGAGACTTCTCGCAAATGCTGCAGACCACCTGTTCGAAATCTACTTCTAAAATCACACGTGCTATAAGCTAACTATTTGGCGGTCGCAAGTTAAGGCAGCTATTGAGAGTATATACCTCTTCATAGATGGTCACCAGAGCCTAGCAAGAAGAATTAAAAGAGATATTCTTACAACCTTTATGATACTACACCATACAAATCTCGATTTCGACATACAACTGAAAAAAATCTCATACAACATCTGCAGCTGTTTAGATGGAGCTTCCTACAGGGCTGAAAGAGCTCTTTTATTATGTCAGATATTCTGTCAAGCGACAATTTTAGCGTAGGGGAAATACTAAATTCTGCCGCGGAATGGCCTGATATCCCACAATTTTTTGTTACTTGCGTAGGATCAGTGTGATGACTCAATTTGTGCTTTGAGCTCACGGAATCAAATTATCTATCACACAGATCCAGAGCTTCAAGGTAGCATAATGTTTTAACACTCAGCGTTACTATTTAAAAAAAGAATCTAAGTTTTTCCACAATCGCATGCTGAGCTGTCGTATATCTTCTCGTTCCATTTTCGACCCGATACATGCTCATCTCATAACAACACACTCATTTCAAAATATTCAACATTCAAAAAATGTTATGTACCAAATCCAGTCCCAAGATGAGATAACTTAGGAGTCTTTATTCTTTCAGACTTCCATCTCAATCTCGACTACTTCCATTTCAGATTCATGAGAAAGAAATCTTTTCACTTTGAGCCTTTACTGCAGGCTCATCATTGACCAATTTTTCGTATACAAAAGGCTCCTCAAGCAGCTGAGCTTCGGCAAGTCCTAGCTGCCATCGGTCAAAAGCAGCGCGCGGAATGATTGGTGTCGTCCACATGCCATCGCGACGGAAGGAATTTGTAACGGCAACAGCGACATCAACTGGGATATTGGGGAAGAGTTCGGCAAGCTCGTCCTTGTATGATTCTGCGTCATGTTCCAGAACCCATTCGATACCCTTACGGAGGCCTAAGCAGAACCTCCTCTGTGCATCCAGGACTTCGGGAGTGATGGTCGCGGTCTCCCGATAGTATACGCTCCAGGGAATCTCACCTTGTGAGACCATTTGCATCGCAACTGAGATGTTGGGGTTCCGCTCAGTCATAGCCTTGGCCGAGAGGTTGTCCGTCACGAAATAGTCGCCCATTCCCCCCTCAAACAACTCACCAAGCATTTTTCCATCGAGATCCTGGATATAGTCGACAGATCTGTGGTCAACCTTGTTCTCGCGTAAGAACATCTTGAAGAATAGACCAGCGCTGGCGCCACCGATACCCTTCATCAAAACTGTCTTTCCAGCCACATCGGCGATCTTGAAGTCTTTCGCCGGGCTACGACAGAGGAGGGCAAGAGGGCAGCGATTCGCAATTTGCGCAAAGACTGTGTAGTCTTTCACCCGGTTGCGGTACATTGCCGGTACCCAAAGGCCGCCAAGGGCCATATCGGCTGAGCCATCAGCGAGCGCATCAAGTACGCCATCCCATGGGGTGGGAATAGAAACTTTGACATCTAGTCCTTGTTCCTCGAAGAATCCATGTCGGCGAGCGATATATTCAGGGAGATAATTTAGGTTGTGCCCAGTAGCAGTAAGATTGAATGGCTGCATGATGATGAATTCTTAGCAACTTCGGAAGTGAGCAAGGCACAAGAGATTGTTGTTGAGAAAAGAATGTAATTGAAAATAGCAGATCACCCAAGGTTAAATACTTCCCGATCGCAAGACCTTTACTGTTGGAGATTTCGCATCATGATGCAAGTCCGATTCGGAGTAATCCGAAGGCCGGAGATAGGAGAACAAATATCAGACCCTTTGTCGGAATAACCCTTAAACTAGGAACCTTAAAAGCGGTAGGGAACATTGTTATCGGTTCTTATCAGATTAGATCTGTTGATCTAGACGCTGGATAATCCGATGAAATGAGGGAATACCAGAAACTAATGCAAACCAAAAAACAAGAATGACCAATGAAGTAGTGTAGTTAGTGAAAGCACCACTATGATACTGATCCTGGTATATGGAATGTCAGTCAGAACCTGAACGAAGCATGTAGTTATTCATAGATTGAGATCGATACAGAACGAACACGGTTACACCTCCACTCCCTGTTCCACCCTCTGGAACCTCTGTGTTTCCCTTAGTTTCCCTAGTGTTTATGGTGGTTTCTTCCTAGCTGAATCGACCCGCACGTTCCGACCGTGCTGCCTAGAGATTATGCAAAGCTGGTGTGCTCCTGATCTAGGTCTACCCCAAGATTGGCGAATTGAAGTCAGTTCTGATAGCTGGACATCAGACGAAATAGGGCTTCGTTGCCTCCAAAGCTCTTTATCCCTGCTACTACTTCGCGTAGAAAGGGTGAATTTAGGCTTCTGATTCTAAATGGCCATAGTAGCCATCTTACTCCTGGATTTGATCGAATTTGCGAAGAAAACGATATTATTTCAATCCTCCTAGCACAGTGGCACTCAACTAGCCGGTTTATGTCGAGAAAGGTGTTCTACTTATCAAATCAATGAGAACACTAAGTAGCGGAGTGTAGACTTGACAGTAGGCTCTTCATTATTCCTTTTAATTAAATCCATAGCAGTATGACGGAATAACCTCTACCGAAAACTTTTATGTATCTTGGCCGATGCACGACTCCCGCAAAACAGCCTTGGTCGAGAAAAATAGGAATTGAATCATGCCAAACCACGAGCCTTAGCTCGTCGATCACGCATCTCTGCCGCACAACCATCTCGGTTGTAGATACCGTTCACAGACGGATGCTTCATGGCAGCCTGGGCCCATGCGAAGAATTTGGGTGCCTTTTCCTCCAAGCCAGCTACCATGGTATTTGGCAGTGGCGCATTCTCGGTGTACGGCAGCGTGAAAATACGCAAGATAAAGGAAGCGGTCAGAACCTGCAAGCCGTTTCAGCAATTATGAATCTCGGGTGCATGTGAAAATAACCAAACAAGACGCTTCAAAAGGGTCGGAGAGTAATTACCTCTGCCATGGTCAGCTTGTCACTGCCACCAAAGAACGGTTTCGCGTCTTGCAAGAGTGGCTCGAGCTCTTTGACGACGGCTTCAACATAGCGCTTGCCGAGCTCCTCGGCATCTTCATCAGTTTTGGCTTCGATTGCTCGGTAGTAGTAGACATTGGCCTTTGAAAAGTATGCTCCGACAAATAAGGCGATTCTGTGGCGTATTAGGGCATCTTGGGCTTCTCCAGTGCGCGGAGTCAAGTGCGTCGATGCGACTGAGTCGGCCAAGAACTGTGCGATTAAATCTGATTCGTAAACGATATGGTCGCCATATGTCAATGTGGGAACCTGTCCACGAGGATTGATCTTGAGATACTCGGGTGTCCTTGGTTTGCTGTAGTCAATGATCTCCTCCTCGAATGGTAGACCCAGCTCCGCCAGCACAATATGAACACGGTGTGCCCCTGTAGGAGTTTGTCAGTATGTTGCAGCAAAACAAGACTTGGAGAACAAACATGGGCAGTTTCGATTGGTAAAAAGTTTAATCGAGTCTCCAGTAGCCATGATGAATTTTCTCTACGTGGAAAATAGTGACTAAAAGAGCTTTACTCAACTTGCAGGGACAGCTATATACTCAGGTAATTTACCACTATAGACAAAGAGGGGCGACAGTTGCAAAAAAGTATTCCCAACGAAGCTGTCTATCTACCTCGTATTAAATCTGCATCGCTTTTTTCCGAAAAGGTTACTGGCTGTGATTGTTGTACTGATTAGCATTTAAGCTCCAAATCTGTCGGAAATCTCCGATCATGGATCATATGAGAAAGTTGATCATGTCTAGGCCTTATCTATCAGGCACTCACATGATAAACATTCTGTTACGGATGAAGCAACATGTCTCTTTAGATAATAAAAAATGAAAAACGGATTATTATCTTTTACTTGAAACCTTCTACTGCTTTATCCAGGTCACATTATGGATAGTGAGGGTTTCCTGTTGCACCCAGGTAGCCTATCGGGACTCTCCGAAAATCATTGAAAGCGTCGATCGGCCTCGCAACAGCTCGATACTAAAACTCTCTCTCATGATATAAGCGTTGGCGTTGGATGTAAGTTGAGCGAAGCGGGTATTTACGGGGGCTATTTCCGACTCTCATATTGGCAAATTCAAGACCTCACTTCGCAAATTATTATAAGCAGGCTCGATTGTGATGTCCCCTCAGGATCTATCATGATATTTGCGAAGGGATCAGGCCTAAATGAACAGATACGCAAAATTTTGAGATAAGAAACTATACTGATCAACAAAGAAGGCGTAATTTGTCAACCAATATGGCATACAATAGCTATGCTCAAATGACCAGTAGTCATTTTTCATTTTTCATGAATTCAATCTCTGTAAGTCTAATGGACTACGCACAGATCGTGCGTACTGCATAGTTCAAATACTCATATTTTAAAAGAAATTCTTGGATCTTACAATCGACCATGGAGGCTACCGTCAAGTAAAGCGAAGTATAATTCACCAAGGATGTAGATAACTTTATTTGAGATGTCGTTAGAGTTATAGAAATTCATTAGATCCGTTTTTTAACCTAGGAAAGTATTACAAGAAATATGAGGTCCTCCTCTTGCCATTGGGTCAAAGCTCATGTCACTAAGACCGCTGTGTTGAGGCTCAGGCCATTGAGCAGCACTACTGAACATTTCGCTGAAAACAAAACTATCAGCCGATAGCATGCCTGACATTTCCATTCCATTATAGTCATTCACTCTGCGAGACGGCTGCAGTCGTTGCAGGACGTCCTCTGCTTGTTTCTCGAACTCTTGACGGCCATGGTGTAGTTCCGCAGCATTATTATTAACTAGCCAATCGACGGTTGCTGCTGATAGCGTATCAAAAGCATCACGGCAGCCTGAAACCCCCGGGAAGTTCTCAGCCATTGCAGCGAGCGTCGAGGCGCAAGATTGAAGAGTGGAAATGCTACTCCCAACCGGACTCTGGTCTCGCACTTCTTTCGAGTGCCAAAGGCTGTATATCACCCCTAGACCGGCCATAAAGAGATGATGGGCCGATTTCCATAAGATATCAACCTTCCCTTCTCGTTGTAGGGTTTTGATACTTCCTATAAGTTGACAAGAGGCTTTAAAAGCGAGGACTGTTGATTCTGGGGATGTTTGTGGCCCGGTGGAATTGGGCCGGTACAGCAGGATGATTGCGTTATTATATAGATAGTCCCAATATGCCTGATATGCGAATATGGATGATGGGTGAGCCTTGGTAGTCTGCGGAATAGTAGCGTACCATTCTTCAAGACGCGGTTGGATATCTTGAAGCCAGACTGCATAGTTTGCCCTGGGATAGGCTATTTTCGGAGTCCACACTTGGCTGTGTTGCACATGTTTAATCTCAGATTCAAGCATTGATAAGCTAAACAGGTGGTTGTGAGCTCGTTGGCTGTAGATATCAAATGCAGTGGATTCGCTGCTAGGTGCTCCTTGATATACAGCCCATGGATTTGGAAGTGGCACACGCATGCTTTCGTCGATGATGCCAAAGGGACGACCAAGCGTGATGCATAAAATACGGTCAAATTGATATGTAGAGTACCATAAGCGTCGGTGATCGTATAACATGGCTGGCTCCACACTAGTGGCGTGATCTTCGTTTTCCCAATGTAGGCCTATGTCAATACATAAGCGTAAAGCGATACCTGTCAGATGCCATAGACTCCCCCGGGAAGGGCACAGTGCAATAAATTGAGCCAATAGAAGGATAGTGCGGAGAGTCTCGATATCACTTTCCAAGCTCGTAACAACCTTTTCGTACAAACTGATGGCTGATTTGAAGCATCCCTCACTCTGGCTTGGTCGACCTCCAGATGGGTTTGAAACGTCACAGAGGGCAATAGCGAATATCATAAAAGACATGAAAATGTCCGTTTCTACCGCTCGGTCCGGAAGGTCCCGGCCACTCGCGGCTTGATATGCGCTTTCTACAGCCTCCTCAACCCTTGAGCGACTCACAATGGGTAAATGGGGTGTTTGGTACTGAAAGTAGACATCAACCAGGTGGTCTGCAGCATGACGCGGTGGAAGCGAAGCCTCGGCTGCCATTGAAGACGACGAATAGTTATATGAGCGTGGCTCAGTAAGCAGGGGAGAGGGTAGGGCTTCGACACGGATTGCTGATATGACCAATTTGGCAAGGGTGATGCCGCCGCTCTGTCCTAAAAATCGTGGCTGTCTTGACGGCTCGACAACAACGTCACTGACGCTCTTCACCAAGTCTTGCACGTGATTTGAACTTGCATCAGACGCGGCTAGACTTCCTGGGGAGAAGTTGTCGCGTGGAGTATTCACCTCTCCATTGACCGAAGCGGACTGGGCTCGTGCTCTCAGTTCGCGGTTCTGCCGAGTCAACTTCTCGATTTCTGCCTCAAGCTCCGACACGTAGTTACGAGGAACCTGCAAGTATGCCAGGTAAGTACGGTGATATTACGGTTATTATAAGATAGACTTACCTTGGATTTATTCTGTGAGTGATATGTCATGCATGGGACACCAGCGCCTTCGCAGTTAGAGCAGCTCGGATGCCTCAAATCACACTGTTTAGCAGAATGTCAGCAATCATATCATCAGCAATCAGATTATCGGCCTAGGGTAAACAGTATGGATACCTTCTGCTTTCTCCGACGACATCTACGAATTATTTTAGCCCCGAATCATCACGTACGAACGCAATCTGGTCACCTACCTCAGACACGCGGTCGCTCCTTTTGCTAGCCTTTCGGCCGGAGGCAATGGCGATTGCATTTGCGACATGTGATTTTTAGATGAGAATCAGGATCAACAACTGATACGGGAAATGGCTGCTAGCATAACCTTGACGGGGCTTTCATGGTAGGTTACGAAGGCAATATAGATTGGATGCTTCATCGGAAAAAGCCGATTTGCCCCACCTTGATAGCGCTTATCTACCAATGGGAGTGGCTACGATAATCTATCTCTTCGGACTCTGTCCGATCGCATAGTTATCGAGGGATCATATTATGTCAGCATATATACAGCCCTTATCTTGACAATTACAACTTCGTACATGGTTCCCAGCGTACACGTTGAACTGGTAATATAAGGGTCTGACTATGAAGTATATAGTGACACCACTGGACGTTCATGATCTTGTTCCCTCCAGACTACATCCGACTTCCTGCAGATCTTATCCATAGCACAAGCCGCCCCAATGGACTCTGATATAAAGACTGAAGATATAAAGACCACAGTCGTCGGCGCTGAGGTTAGCGTTGATATTCGGTCTGACGAGGCCAGCTCAACCATTTACGTTGATCCTGAGAAAGAAGCATCCGCACGAAGAAAATTCGACAAATACCTTGTACCAGTTTCACTCATCTTTATTATCCTGTCCGCCCTGGACCGAAACAATGTACGAATTCTCTGTGTCATCAGAAAATGTTTATACTTAACCATTGACTAGATCGGAAATGCTGTCATCTTCGGCTTTGAGCAAGACTTGGGCCTTGTGGGCAATCAGTTCAATACCATCCAAACTCTATCCAGCTTGTGTAGCTTTTTAGGCGAGCTCCCTTGGACCCTGGTTGTTAGACGCTTTGGTGCCAGGAAGGCACTCGGCACCGCATTCTTATTGTGGAGTATCTGCACTCTTGGCACTGCCTTTATCCACACATATGGTCAAGCCATCGCCGTCCGTATGATTCTGTGCGCCTGCGAAGGTGGCCTGTCTCCTGGATTTGCCTTTGTCTACTCGACTATCTACCCTCAAGAGCAAGCAGGAAAGCGCATTATGACGACCAACCTCGCTCAGTGCATTGCTGGAGCTTTTGGCGGCCTTTTTGCCTATGGAATTCAAACTATGGGAACTCGAAGAGGCCTTGCGGCTTGGAGATGGCTATTCATTGTTGAGTTCTGCTTTACTATCTTTATTGGTGGAATTTGTTGGATCTTTATCCCTGATTCGGCTGAAACAGCATGGTATCTTAATAAGGAAGAGAAGGAGACTATGCGTCTGAAGAGAGAGCGAGATTATGTGATCAGAGGTGAAGAAAAATTTGACTGGAAGTGGGCTAGAGAATCACTGAAGGATCCATTTGTCTACTTCCTGGGCATAGCTTTCTTCACCTCGTCTGTCGCGATCAATGGCTTCGGCGTTTTCCTGCCTTCTATTATAAATGGCCTCGGGTAAGTACCTGGATCAGACGAGATCTTTGAGCACCTTGCTGACTAAATTAGATACACTTCCCTCCAGGCTAACTACATGACTATCCCTGTCTACGTTCTTGGTGCTATCTCTCTTGTAACACAGGTCTACTTTTCGGATAAGCTCAAACAACGGAGCATGTTCATTATAGGCTGTTGTGCTCCAGTTGTTGTCGGCTACCTGATTTGTGTGGGATCATCGTCTTCCGGCGCTGGCTACGCGGGAATGTTTATTCTCGTTCTTGGTAAGCAGTCACTAGTCACTCCTGTTTGATGCACATTTCTAATCCCTAGCCTAGGTCTCTATCCTATTTCCACGCTTGCTGTCACATGGGCGATCAATACTTTTGCACCCGATTCCAAACGTGCAATTGCCATGCCAATGGTATATACCATGGCCGATATTTCTTCCATGGTATCATCGCAGCTCTACCCTAGCACACATAAGCCTCGATATGTTCAGGGAAATGCGGTCTCTGCTGGTTTGACGTGTGTCGCTGGGCTCCTCTACACAACATGCTGGTTTGTGCTTAGGCGCAGAAACATGAAGAAGAAGAAGCTTCTTGCTGAGGGTGCTACATCAAATGGTTTGGAGGGAGATAGGAGTCTCGATTCCATGTACATGCTTTAAGCAGCAACTTTTAGTTTTATCACGCTAGAGTCGAAGGCCGCTCAATATATGAATGTATGAAATAGATGCCATTGAACGAAATTTGCTTAATCTGACTATCTTCACGGCATCTTTCAACTAATACGCACCGAATGGCGACCAATTAAAATTTGAACAGTTGATTAATTGAGATTACTTAGTGAATGTAAGAAAAACAAACAGAATAAGTCCGAGATCAGGTAATAAATCAGAATAAATCAGAGCCAGCACATTGCACAGTCTGTAAATGAAACTCGCTTTCTTCTCATAGTTCTCGATTCTGATGCCTTGTAAATCGGCACCCCAATCTACTGTGGGTATAACCCGCTAACATAAAGGTTTAAAGCCTGGAAATCGCGAGTAGGTGACTGTCGTCAAGTGTATTACAGAAGCTCTTCCACCCTACCTTATCTTCAAAGGAAAGGGCTCCACCACCACAATTTTCTACACGATCGCTGCGCTCATTTAGAGCAAGCCAACAAAAAAAATAAGTAAAGAAAAGAGTGCTAGTAAAAATAGGTGGTATTTGAAGGTAGTTTAGGAGTTTGCGGGAGCTGCAGAATCCTGGTGTTGAAGGGAATGATGGTAATAGGGTATACATATCTGGTACTGAAGCCACTTAGAATAACCCTACTGAAACTGACCTCTGGAATTGCCAGTGTCACATACCCCTATTAGACGTCAAATAACACATTCAGGGTGCCATAACAAGGGCCATAACTATACTTAGAGTTGGAGTCGTCTAGTTTAGTCAGTTTTATTATGTTTTTGTACGTAGAAATTGGATAAAAATTGATGCGTTTATGAAATTGTGATAGGACTTATGTCCCGAGTAGCTGGGAATCATGTTAACTAACTAGTTATGGATAACCACAATGGCATTATTTCTTCTTTGTGGGTGTAGACAGCCTCTGTATCTCCAGGGGTCTGTGGAGGGATAGCACAGGAGTTCCATGGCTAGACGCTAGCAGAGATGATGGCAGCTGGGATAGCAGCAGAGCTAGTAGCTAGGATGGTAGCTGAGATAGTATCTCATGATATCCATATCTGCTGTTGTTTCCGGCGTCCTACGTCGTGGGTGTGAAATACTGGACTGCCTGAGGAATGGGATTCCGAACAGAACAATACAGATGGAAGTCACTTAAAAGTTGTCTAGGGTACCTTGAATTTCATTTTTGGACGTACTAGCAAAATTAATGTACGTAAATCCACCACGATAGGTATAGTTCCAAAGTTCTGAGCTTTCGTAGGATGCCAATCAACACTGGCAGGCGGATCACGCTTTCTTTTTCCTGACATAGGGCTCTCTCGCTTTCTTCTTTTTGGTATAGTATTCTCTTACTTCGGGAGTAATGAGGTTTTCCATGTAGCCCCATTTCTCATCAAGCCAAACATTCATGTCCCAGTCAATCCAGCTGTCCTCTTTCTCGTCCGATTTAAAGTGTTTTCCGCGATATTTCCACCTGAAAATTGGCGGAATATAGTGACCAAGTAGCACATTCAACCTCGCAAACATTCGATCGTCTGGCTTACGACCAAAGATAGCGTCCCCAAAATCAATAAAAACAATATCATGATGACCATTGTCCTTTACCATAGTGTCTCTTAGCATCACGTTCCTTGGGTGTAAATTAGACATGTTCATTGGGTTGGGTAAACCCATACCCAACCCAACCCAACCCACAATGGGCTGGGTATGGGTCAGAAATTTTACCCAAAACCCATATGGGTTGGGTATGGGTTTGAAGTAAAACCCACACCCAGCCCATAAACCCATCTTTTTGCCAAGACTTTTATTTCACGTGATATTTGTCACCTAGTTAGTACTAGATTGAGGCAAAAATTAGGCACTAAGGCACTAATTACCCTAATTTAGTTTAGGGTGATGCGAAAATCAGGCATTAAGGCATCAAAAATACCCATATGGGACCCATACCCAACCCATACCCACGTGGGTTGGGTTGGGTATGGGTATGGGTTTACCTTACCCCTGATGGGTTGGGTATGGGTATGAATTTTGACCCATACCCAACCCATGCACATGTCTAGTGTAAATCGTCAAGCAAAATATCCTTTCGGCCAAAGATGTCGCTCTCTAGGTTGATGATCGATTCCATTATTTGCTGTCGGGCATGCTGTGAAAATTCCGCTGCACTAGCTTTCTGCATCGACACGCCAGAGATAAACTCTATCAATATCAGGTGAACAGATCGAATTCCATGGAGGAACAGAATATCGAGTGAGAAGGATCCATGAAATTTAGGAATTTGCTTCCCTTGGTACTCTGTAAGCTTCTCATAGGCAGCACACTCATGGAAATAGGCATGCTTGGTGCGGTTAAAGGGACTCGAAAATCCACCCTCTTCATTATCGAAATAGAGAGGATCATAAACTTTAGCAACCAAAAGTTTACTAGATTGAAGCTCCCCAGGAGGTTGAGGTTGAGGTATCATATCTCGCACAATCACAGTAAAAACCTGGGCTGAATGGTTATACCCATTTCGAATGTCACCAATAATCTCTAAAGTAATGCTCTGTAACCCCTTCTCGCCTTTAAGAAAAGATTTATTAGGAAGCCATTGAACTGCACCAAGCTTATCATACCGAGCTGTATCTTCTTTCGTGTAAAGGTGGCTTAAACGGATCACAGGTGTTGGTGGTGACGGAATATGTGAGTGGACGGTAAACTCCCAGCCTTTGAAGAAAGGGACTGGAGGTATTAGTAGGTTTTCACGACAGCCACAAGGTTTCCGAAAATTTCTCAAGGCCATTACCAGGATAATTAGGTCAGGCGGGGAAACCTGATGATGGGAATTGTACTTCGTTTGTGGAGGAAGCCAAGTGGGTGAGGATGATCTATAGTGCTCGGCAAAGATATCGAATATTCGATTTGTTAAATGGCCAGTCCTATTTTAGTCTAGTGTTCTTTATTAGTCAGCTTCCGTACGCTCTTTGCAGTAAGATTCACTACTGCGAATACACACATTTTTGAGATTGTGAAGTCTTCTGATTGGTTCATATAATCCCACTTTCTCGCCCAAGTTGACACGATTTGTCAAATGGAGGTCGACTACCAAGGAATAGTGGATTCTAGTGGGCAAATGAGAACGCAGTATGCGTACCAAAGTGTGTATGTGTATCGATTGTAGAATGGAGGAATCCCATTGTGGGATTCCAATGCTGACTAAAATAGACTAACTGTAAATGGAATCGGGCCTTTGACACACCCCTTCAGTTTTCACCCCTCCAAGGTGTAAACTGGCCTTAAACACAGGGCCGATTTGGGCTGTTGAATCGCCTCAATTCCCTCTAAAAACGCAGTCTATATCCTGATTTAGGCAGTTGATGCTCTAAATCCTCTGAATCTAGGGGTAAGACCCTAGATTAGAGCAGTTCACTTATATCTTCCAAATTGAGAAGACGAATCCAGGCGTCAAATCTCTGTTTTGGCAAGATTTTCGTGAAGCCATCTGCCACCATAAGCTTTGTTGGGACCCATCTGATCTTAATACGTCCTTCCTGCACCTCCTGGCGTAGCTAGCTGCGGTGTATGTCTATGTGACGTAGCTTGGTCTCAAATGCTCCCTCTTTAGTGAGCAGATCAACTGTTCTCTGGTTGTCGTAGTCGAGAGTTATATTGTCGTATTCCATTTCTAGTCCAACATGGACTAGTACTCTCTTCCACCATACCAGTGTTTTGGCTGCGTCCGATAAACCAAGCAATTCTGCTTCGGTAGTGGACGTCGTCACCGTCTTTTGTTTAGACGCCTTCCAATCTATAGGGCCGCCGAAGAGCATGCATATCATGCCTGCAGAGCTCTTATGGTCTTTATGGTCACCATAAGATGCGTCACTAGCGATGGTTAGTGCTGATGTGCCTGTAGATTGGTGGTTTACGTCGTTGGTCTGATCCTTATTTCGGCCGAAATCAGGGTTAGAGGTGTCATCAGAATGGTGTCCTAAACCATATCTGAGTGCTCTGTTCTTGGTGTAGAACAGATAAGTGATTGTCCTATCTGCCGTAGCAGAATGCTGCGGACCTGGGTTCTGCAGGAATTGGGCCAGTTTAGTGGCTGGTTTAGCTACATCAGGCCTGGTTATAGTAGCTGCATATTGTATTGAACCAATCTTTTCCTGGTAGAGTTTGATCGCATCAGGCGACGCAGTTCCTTCATACAGTAAGAGTTCTTCAATTGGCATTGGTGTAGCCACTAATGGTCGGTTATTTAGGCCGAAACGGGCAGCCATACTATCAATATAGCTGTCCTAGCATAGCCAGAGCTTGCATTGTTTACAATCGTGTATAATGCGTATGTTCAGGAACCACTCTGCGTCGCCGTGATCAGTCAGTTCCCATGCTTTTTCGAGTTCCGATTCAAGCTGCCTTGCGTATTGAGCTTTTGTCTTATGGCTAGTAATCAGGAAGTCATCAACATAGAAGAATATTATGACTCCGTCGCCTATAAAGACACATGGATCCTCTAGTAACTATGTAAGACCTAGGCCTAACAGGACTCTAGAGGCCTCCTTCTGCCAGAGCTTTGGTGAGACGCGTAATCCGTATAGTGCTTTATGGAGGTGCCAAACTTGGCCATTGGTGCTCCTGAAGCCAGAGGGAAGCTCTGTGTAAACCTCCTTATCTTCAAGGAAGCTGTTCAGGAAAGCTGCGACAGCATCTCTTTGACGTACATCTAGATCGAATATAGCTATTATTGCGAATAGCATGCGTATAGTTTTAATGGCTAGTGTAGCTGAACGTTTCTCTTTAGTAGATATCCACTCCATATCTCCGCGTACGTAGATACGAGCTTTACACTTCAGGAGTAAACCATTCTCATCAAACTTGTAAGCATATACCCATTTCAAGGGCAGAATCTGCTTTAATCTATCGTTTAGCCTTGGGATGACTAAGAATGTGTGCTTTTCAGTAAGACTGTCGATCTCCTTTTATATTATAGTATTAAACGCATCTTCAAACGCATGCCCTTTTACTGTAACAGGTTGAATCCTGGTGAACTATCACGTGGTTGTACCACGTGACCCACCAACCGCATACCTCACGATTCCACCCCGAATTGTTCACGTTCTTCAAGGATTTTGTAAATAGCATGTGCCTAGCTAGTTCTGAATTCAAGATTAGCTTTAGCCCTTCACATACAAAATCCTTCCTCTAACGAGAGTAAAACCCACGACCGACGATAAGAAAAGCGCTCTCAGAAAGTATCTGATCGAGCCACATACGATAGACGAACAAATCGCTCTCGGAAAGAATCCGATCGAGCATACCAACGAATACGAAAAGCTCTTAGAAAGTATCTAATTAAGCGTCCTACGAATACGAAATCGCTCTTAGAAAGTATCTAGTTAAGCATCCGATAAACGAATTGAAGACGGAAAGCATCCGATTCAAACACGAGAAGAAAACGAATATCTTTATCATCATGACTACAAGCGAACCATCGAGCCCACCCGAGTGGGCCAGGACGTTGATGCAGCACATCAGTCAGACAAGTATTAGTACCGATGAGAGAATTAGAAGACTCGAAGAATTAGTGGTTCGGTCCCAGGAGCGAGCCGCTCCCGAACCACCCACGGAACCATAAGGGATACCAATCGAATCAACCAGCGATAATAACCAGATTCGACGACCTCGCCCTTGTCTCCCCGACCCCGCGATGTATGCAGGAAACATCTCTGATTAGCCAACCTGGAGAATCTCGATAGAGAACAAATTGCTAGTAGACGGAGCTGCCATCGGTACCCCACAGGAGCAATTCCTCTATATATTTTCCCGCCTAGAGAAAATGGCCGCCAAGAATACTGGAACGTTTGTGAAGACACAACGAAGCGAAGGCAACCTATATATGCTTCTGGAATATCTTGAGAGGATATATAGGGACCCTAACGCTCGGTCACGAGCAGCTCGGCGTCTATATCAGCTTAAACAGAAGCCCGACCAGCCTTTTTCACAATTCCTTCCCTAGTTAGAAAGAGAGCTTGTATGTGAAGGGCTAAAGCTAATCTTAAATTCAGAACTAGCTAGGCACATGCTGTTTACAAAATCCTTGAAGAACGTGAACAATTCGGGGTGGAATCGTGAGGTATGCGGTTGGTGGGTCACGTGGTACAACCACGTGATAGTTCACCAGGATTCAACCTGTTACAATACCCCCCTCCTATTCTCCTGTTTTCCGGGGTCCATTCGAAGTCGTAATTGGTCCGTATCGTAGTTCAAAGGTGTCGAGAGCTGTGCAGTTTTCCATTGCGTCGATAGGTTCCCATGTCAGTTCTGCGTATCCTCGCCATTTCACTAATGCTTCCCTCCGCGATCCACGTCCAATTTTTCGCGTCCTTGCTTGTAGGATCTCTTCAATTTCGTATTCCAGATCTCCTTCGACTAACAGCGGAGGCGGTTGCGAATCGTCCACGATTTGTGACGGTAACGGGTCCGTTGCCGCGGGTCTTATTAACTCAACATGGAAGACAGGATGTATGCCGCTTGGCACATCCAGCTTCACTGTATGAGAGGATGGCACTTCTAGAACTGTGTATTTGGCGTGAAGCCAGTCTAGTTTCTTTGAAGGCCGTATCGTGCGTACATTCCGTAGGTTTAGCCATACTTTATCGTTGATATTATAGACTGGAGCGGCTCGTCTTGAACGATTCGCTTGTTCCTGTTGGCGTTCTTGGGCGATAGCCATCGCTGCATTTGCCCAATCGGTGGCGTCTTGTAGCCGGTTCGTGAACGTTTCCGCTGCGATCTCTGGTCCTTTCTCTGCTTGGACTTCTATCACTTCGACTGGATCGACATGGTATCCGTGTGTGAAGAAGAATGGAGATAGTCCAGTAGAGGTTGCGTCTCGGTTATTGATCGCCATGGCTACGATAGGTAGTAAACTTGCCCAGTCGTCCTGTGCGTACGTAGTAAAGGCGCGTAGAATTCGTTCGACTTCTTGATTTGCGCGTTCCGTAGCTCCATCAGTTTGGGGGTGGAATGCGGTAGATAATCGGCGTCGAATCTTTAGCTTTTCGCACACGATTCGCCAGAACCCCCCTACGAACTGTGGGCCGCGGTCACTAGTGATCGCTATCGGTAAACCATGATGCATATAAATATGCTTCATAAAGACATCTGCGACGCTTTCCGCAGTAATACTATGCATATCTATTAGGATCACTCCTTTAGATAGCCGATCAGTAATTACTAGACAATTCGTCGCTCTTTCTTTCCCAGTGGGTGGAAGTTCTGTGATGAAATCCATGGATAGTTCGGCCCAGATTCGTTGTGGAATCGGTAACGGTTTAAGTAGGCCTTGCTTCGAATCTCTCCAAATCGTGTTTCGTCCGCAAATGGTGCAATTCCTTAAGAATCTCCGTACATCGTTCGTCATTCCTGGCCAAAAGAATCTACGGGCCAGTATCGTATAGGTTGCGTCCCGTCCTGGATGTCCAGTCGTGTAGGAATCATGGACCTTCTGGATCAAGGTTGTGCGTAGTGGTTCGTTGTCTGGAATCCATGTCCTTTTCCTAAAGCGTAGAAGATTTCGTTCATCTAAGTCACACTCGGATAGGCTTATTTTCAGGTTCGATTCGGCAGGGATTCGTCGGTCTCCCTTTTCAAGTGCGAGTGCGAACTGCTGGTATATTTGATCTTCCTTCCGCGCGTTATTCCATGCTTCCTGCGTTTCTGCTTCTTCAAACATCGCCACTGGTATATCAAAGTCTAAAGGTGGACTTGGTTCAGTGCTATTGTTACGGATTGTTACTGATTCGAAGAGTTTCCGGAAACGATTCGTGAGCCTCTCATCAGAGATTCCTTTAGGTTCGTCTTGTCCTCGCCGGGATAGAGCATCTGGTTGGATCGCCTGTTTCCCGGGTCGATATCGTAGCTCAAAGTCGAATTCGGCCAGGATGTCTGCCCATCTCATTTGTCGTTCGCTTAGATCCTGCGCCTTATGAAAGTATCGTAGATTTTTGTGGTCCGTTAAGACCACGAATCGCGGGACCATCTTCAGCTCTGGCTTCCATTCCCGTAGCGCATGGATGATAGCGAGTAATTCCTTATCGTGTATCATATAATTGGTCTCTGCAGGTGAGAACTTACGCGAGAGATAGGCGCATGGTCTTAGTGTCCCATCTTCTTGTCTTTGTGATAAGACTGCTCCTGTCGCCCATCCAGATGCGTCTGTTTCCACTATTGTTTCGGTGTCTTCTCGGAAATGAGCCAATATTGGTGCAGAGATAAAGAGGTCCTTTAGGGTCTCGAATGATTCTTGTTTCTCCTTGTCCCATTTAAATATCGTATCTTTCTTTGTCAACTGCACCAATGGTGCAGAGACATCTGCGAATCGTGGTATAAACGTCCGGTAGAAGTTAGCGAATCCAACAAAACCACGTACTTCTCGGATATTAGTAGGTGCTTCCCATAGCTTAATGGCTTCAACTTTCTTCGGGTCTACACATAGACCTTCTCCAGCTCGTATGATGAACCCTAGGTATTTCACAGAGCTCTGTTCAAATTCAGATTTCTCGATATCGCATTGAAGTCCAGCATCTCTTAGCTTCTGGAGCACCTCGCGTACTTTTCGTCTATGATCCGTGATCGATCCGTCGGAGTAAATAATGATATCGTCCACATATGCTGACACAAACTCGTCGAGAAATTCGCGTAGAACTTCATTGATATACCGTTGGAAGGTTGCGGGAGCGCCAGTCAGGCCAAAAGGTGTAACTAGCCACTCATAGAGCCCGTATCGTGTTCGAAACGCTGTCTTCCATTCTTCGCCTTCCTGCATTCTGATCTTATGGAAAGCCGCTATGATATCGAGTTTGGTAAACCAGCGAGCCTTCGACATGTTTCGTAGTGTTTCTTGAATCAGAGGTAGGGGGTAACGGTCCTTGATGGTTATGGAGTTTAACCCTCTATAATCGACACAGAATCGGATGCCTCCACCAGGTTTTCGTACTAATAACACCGGTGAAGCTGCTGGCGATTTGCTGACTCGTATGAATCCTTTTCCCAGTAGATCGGTAAGAGTTTTTCGTAGAACTAATAGCTCTTCTCTATTCATTCCATATAATGGCCCATGAGGTGGTGTCGATTCGTTACCATTTCCATCGCGTGTCAAGGGTATCTTATGATCGATCCCTGGGCGATGGCTCGGAAGCTTGTCTGCTTTCTCCTGGCTAAAAACATCTAACCAAGGGAGATATTGTGGGGGAAGTTTAGCTCTCGGATCGGTGAATTTCTTAGGTTGCAGCGCCTTGTCGATATCGTCCATAGTCACTTTGGCTATTCGGAGGTGGTCCGGCGACGAAACGCTATCGAATAGTTCTTTGATTTCTCCCGCAGATGATTGCTGTACTTTCAATCTCTTTACTTTTATTGGACCGATTGACGGGTCGATACGGTTCCAACAACGAATGCGCTCTCCATTTCTCGAATGGATATCTAAATACCCTCGTTTCGCAGCGTAAACTCCGTCGACATCTTTTAACCAAGGCGTCCCAAGTATCATTTCGTCTGACTGTCTTGGAATGATGTAGGCAAAGACTTTCTGCTGTTGTAGTCCATTAACATCAAGATCGAAGTATGTGGCCTGAGTGATCCGTCCTTGATTCTTGATGACTCCGTTCAGGATTCGCGGTGGAATCGGGATACGCGGAAGGTTAAGAGATTGCGCTAGGTGTCCGCTGATAGATGCATAGCTATCGCTTCCGTTGTCTACTAAAGTCTTCGCGAATTGAATTCCATTAACTCTAGCATCGACATAGAATGACGCCTCTTTCTTTAGCAGCTTCTCAACCCCCTTCTGCTCCTGCTCGCGGTTTAGTGCAGGAGCTAATCTTTTCCCGAATCATTCTCCGCTTCATCTTCTTCGATCGCTGGCGAATACTCCCTTCTTCGGGGGTGGCTCGATCTTGGTTCTTCGACTACTGCATTCCGTACCACTACTTGGTTCGGATTCCGTGCGGGCAGTAAAGGGCATATACTTTGCCAACAGTTATCTCGACCACATCGTAGACATCTCTTTTCTGTACGGCGACGTTGGAGTTCTTCTTTCTCGACCCATTTTGCACGTTTTCCCACGAGATGTTGATCCTCTTTACGAACCTGTCCCTTTTCGTTCACGAATCGGGACGAATTCGTCTGTGTGGTGTTCGTGTTTACTGTTGGAGTCCAGTCCATCCTATCCTCTGTGGCTATGGTTGATTGATCTCTTTGGATTCGCTGGCGAGTGGATAACTGGCGTCTGCCTAATGCGATATTCAGTGTCTCGCTATCAGTGTCGATTTCGTGGAGCCGTGTGATAAGACCTATAAAATCATAGGGAACACCACGATTCATAAGCGAATTCGTCATATCTTCGTTAAGAGCGTTTAGTAAGAGTTGTCGTTTTGCTTCGTCGTGCCATTCGGTTGCACCAGCATCTGCGAGCTCTCTTTCTAACTGGGGAAGGAATCGTGAAAAAGGCTGGTCGGGCTTCTGTTTAAGCTGATGTAGACGC
Organism: Penicillium taxi; assembly: GCF_028828555.1. Lineage (NCBI taxonomy): Eukaryota > Fungi > Ascomycota > Eurotiomycetes > Eurotiales > Aspergillaceae > Penicillium > Penicillium taxi. The sequence continues at coordinate 2,632,370 of NW_026643207.1, read as the reverse complement.
CGAGCTGCTCGTGATCGAGCGTTAGGGTCTCCATACATCCTCTCAAGATATTCCAGAAGCATATACGGGTTGCCTTCGCTTCGTTGTGTCTTCACAAACGTTCCGGTGTTCTTGGCGGCCATTTTCTCTAGGCGGGAAAATGTATAGAGGAATTGCTCTTGTGGGGTACCGATGGCAGCTCCGTCTACTAGCAATTTGTTCTCTATCGAGATTCTCCAGGTTGGCCAATCAGAGATGTTTCCTGCATACATCGCGGGGTCGGGGAGACGAGGGCGAGGTCGTCGACTCTGGTTATTATCGCTGGTTGATTCGATTGGTATCCCTTGTGGTTCCGTGGGTGGTTCGGGAGCGGCCCGCTCCTGGGACCGAACCACTAATTCTTCGAGTCTTCTAATTCTCTCATCGGTACTAATACTTGTCTGACTGATGTGCTGCATCAACGTCCTGGCCCACTCGGGTGGGCTCGACGGTTCGCTTGCAGCCATGATGATGAAGATATTCGTTTTCTTCTCGTGTTTGAATCGGATGCTTTCCGTCTTCAATTCGTTTGTAGGATGCTCAACTAGATACTTTCTAAGAGCTTTTCGTATTCGTTGGTATGCTCGATCGGATTCTTTCCGAGAGCGATTCGTTCGTCTGTCGTATGTGGCTCGATCAGATACTTTCTGAGAGCGCTTTTCTTATCGTCGGTCGTGGGTTTTACTCTCGTTAGAGGAAGGATTTTGTATGTGAAGGGCTAAAGCTAATCTTAAATTCAGAACTAGCTAGGCACATGCTGTTTACAAAATCCTTGAAGAACGTGAACAATTCGGGGTGGAATCGTGAGGTATGCGGTTGGTGGGTCACGTGGTACAACCACGTGATAGTTCACCAGGATTCAACCTGTTACATTGTAGATGCTGGTGTAACCGAATGGCATAATAAAGCAAAACGACAACTTTTACTAAATACTCTTAACGAAGATATAACGAATTCGCTTATGAATCGTGGTGTTCCCTATGATTTTATAGGTCTTATCACACAGCTCCACGAAATCGACACTGATAGTGAGACACTAAATATTATATTAGGCAGACGCCAGTTATCTACTCGCCAGCGAATCTAAAGAGATTAATCAACTATAGCTATAGAGGATAGGATAGACTAGACTCTAATAATAAACACGAACACTATATAGACGAATTCGTCCCGATTCGTGAACAAAAAGGGATAGGTTTATAAAGAGGATCAACATCTTATAGGAAAACGTGTAAAATGGGTCGAGAAAGAAGAACTCCAACGTCGCTATATAGAAAAGAGATGTCTACGATGTGGTCGAGACAACTATTGGTAAAGTATATGCCCTTTACTGCCCGCACGGAATCCGAACCAAGTGGTGGTACGGAATATAGTAGTCGAAGAACCAAGATCGAGCCACCCCCGAAGAAGGGAGTATTCGCTAGCGATTGAAGAAGAGGAAGCGGAGAATGATTCGGGAAAAGATTAGCTCCTACACTAAACCGCGAGCAGGAGCAGAAGGGGGTTAAGAAGCTGCTAAAGAAAGAGGCGTTATTCTATATCGATGCTAGAGTTAATGGAATTCAATTCGCGAAGACTTTAGTAGATAACGGAAGCGATAGCTATGTATCTATCAGCGGACACCTAGCGTAATCTCTTAACCTTCCGTGTATCCCGATTCTACCACGAATCCTAAACGGAGTCATCAAGAATCAAGGACGGATCACTCAGGCCATATACTTCGATCTTGATGTTAATAGACTATAATAGTAGAAAGTCTTTGCCTATATTATTCCAAGATAGTTAGACGAAATGATACTTAGGACGCCTTGGTTAAAAGATGTCGACGGAGTTTACGCTGCGAAACGAGGGTATTTAGATATCCATTCGAGAAATGGAGAGCGTATTTGTTGTTGGAACTATATCAACCCGTCAATCGGTCCAACAAAAGTAAAGAGATTGAAAATATAGTAATCATCTGCGGGAGAAATCAAAGAACTATTCGATAGCGTTTCGTCGCCGGACCACCTCCGAATAGCTAAAGTGACTATAGACGATATCGATAAGGTGTTACAACCTAAGAAATTCACTAATCCGAGAGCTAAACTTCCCTTATAATATCTCCCTTGGTTAGATGTTTTTAGCTAGAAGAAAGCAGACAAGCTTCCGAGCCATCGCCCAGGGACCGATCATAAGATACCCTTGACACGCGATGGAAATGGTAACGAATCGACACCACCTTATGGGCTATTATATAGAATGAATAGAGAAGAGCTATTAGTTCTACGAAAAACTCTTACCGATCTACTAGGAAAAGGATTTATATAAGTCAGTAAATCGCTAGCAGCTTTACTAGTGTTATTAGTACGAAAACCTGGTGGAGGCATCCGATTCTGTGTCGATTATAGAGGGTTAAACTCTATAACTATTAAGGACCGTTACCCCCTACCTCTGATTCAAGAAACACTACAAAACATGTCGAAGGCTCGCTGGTTTACTAAACTCGATATCATAGCAGCTTTCTATAAGATCAGAATATAGGAAGGCGAAGAATGGAAGACAGCGTTTCGAACACGATACGGGCTCTATAAGTGGCTAGTTATACCTTTTGGCCTGACTGGCGCTCCCGCAACCTTCCAACGGTATATCAATGAAGTTCTACGCGAATTTCTCGACGAGTTTGTGTCAGCATATATGGACGATATCATTATTTACTCCAACGGATCGATCACGGATCATAGACGAAAAGTACGCGAGGTGCTCTAAAAGCTAAGAGATGCTGGACTTTAATGCGATATCGAGAAATCTGAATTTGAACAGAGCTCTATGAAATACCTAGGGTTTATTATACGAGCTGGAGAAGGTCTATATATAGACCTAAAGAAAGTTAAAGCTATTAAGCTATAGGAAGCACCTATTAATATCCGAGAAGTACGTGGTTTTATTGGATTCGCTAACTTCTACCAGACGTTTATACCACGATTCGTAGACGTCTCTATACCATTGGTGCAGTTGATAAAGAAAGATACGATATTCAAATAGGATAAGGAGAAATAAGAATCATTCGAGACCCTAAAGGACCTCTTTATCTCTGCACCAATATTGGCTTATTTCCGAGAAGACACCGAAACAATAGTGGAAACAGACGCATCTAGATAGGCGATAGGAGCAGTCTTATCCTAAAGATAAGAAGATAGGACGCTAAGACCATGCGCCTATCTCTCGCGTAAGTTCTTACCTACAGAGACTAATTATATGATACACGACAAGGAATTACTCGCTATCATCTATGCGCTACGGGAATGGAAGCTAGAGCTGAAGATGGTCCCGCGATTTATGGTCTTAACGGACCACAAAAATCTACGATATTTTCATAAGGCGCAGGATCTAAGCGAACGACAAATGAGATGGGCAGACATCCTAGCCGAATTCGACTTTAAGCTATGATATCGACCCAGGAAACAGGCGATCTAACCAGATGCTCTATCCCGGCGAGGACAAGACAAACCTAAAGGAATCTCTAATAAGAGGCTCACGAATTGTTTCTAGAAACTCTTCGAATCAGTAACGATCCGTAACAATAGCACTAAACCAAGTCCACCTTTAGACTTTGATATACTAGTAGCGATGTTTAAAGAAGCAGAAATGTAGGAAGCATGGAATAACGCGCGGAAGGAAGATCAAATATACCAGCAGTTCGTACTCGCACTTAAAAAGGGAGACCGACGAATCCCTACCGAATCGAACCTGAAAATAAGCCTATCCGAGTGTGACTTAGATAAACGAAATCTTCTATACTTTAGGAAAAGGACATAGATTCTAGACAACGAACTACTACACACAACCTTGATCCAGAAGGTCCACGATTCCTACACGATTAGACATCTAGGACGGGACGCAACCTATACAATACTAGCCCGTAGATTCTTTTAGCCAGGAATGACGAACAATATATAGAGATTCTTAAGGAATTACACTATTTACGGACGAAACACGATTTGGAGAGATTCGAAGCAAGGCCTACTTAAACCATTACCGATTCCACAATGAATCTGGGCCGAACTATCTATGGATTTTATCATAGAACTTCCACCTACTAGGAAAGAAAGAGCGACGAATTATCTAGTAATTACTAATCGGCTATCTAAAGGAGTGATCCTAATAGATATGTATAGTATTACTACGGAAAGCGTCGCAGATATCTTTATGAAGCATATTTATATATATCATGGTTTACTAATAGCGATCACTAGTGACCACGGCCTATAGTTCGTAGGGGGGTTCTAGCGAATCGTGTGCGAAAAGCTAAAGATTCGACGCCGATTATCTACCATATTCTACCCCTAAACTGATGGAGCTATGGAACACGCAAATCAAGAAGTCGAACGAATTCTACGCGCCTTTACTATATACGCACAGGACGACTAGGCAAGTTTACTACCTATTATAGCCATGGCGATCAATAACCGAGACGCAACCTCTACTAGACTATCTCCATTCTTCTTCACACACGGATACTATGTCGATCCAGTCGAAGTGATAGAAGTCTAAGCAGAGAGAGGACCAGAGATCGCAGCGGAAACGTTCACGAACCGGCTACAAGACGCCACCAATTAGGCAAATATAGCGATAGCTATCGCCTAAGAACGCTAACAGGAACAAGCGAATCGTTCAAGACGAGCCGCTCTAGTCTATAATATCAACGATAAAGTATGGCTAAACCTACGGAATGTACGCACGATACGGCCTTCAAAGAAACTAGACTAGCTCCACGCCAAATACATAGTTCTAGAAGTACCATCCTCTTATATAGTGAAGCTGGATGTGCTAAGCGGCATACATCCTGTCTTCCATGTTGAGTTAATAAGACCCGCGGCAACGGACCCGTTACCGTCACAAATCGTGGACGATTCGCAACCGCCTCCGCTATTAGTCGAAGGAGATCTGGAATACGAAATTGAAGAGATCCTATAAGCAAGGACACGAAAAATTGGACGTGGATCGCGGAGGGAAGCATTAGTGAAATGGCGAGGATACGCAGAACTGATATAGGAACCTATCGACGCAATAGAAAACTGCACAGCTCTCGACACCTTTGAACTACGATACGGACCAATTACGACTTCGAATAGACCCCGGAAAACAGGAGAATAGGAGGGGGGTATTGTAACAGGTTGAATCCTGGTGAACTATCACGTGGTTGTACCACGTGACCCACCAACCGCATACCTCACGATTCCACCCCGAATTGTTCACGTTCTTCAAGGATTTTGTAAATAGCATGTGCCTAGCTAGTTCTGAATTCAAGATTAGCTTTAGCCCTTCACATTTACCTCCTTAAATATGTTCGGAGGTGATAGAAGGTCGTCTCTATACATCTGGCTCGCTGGTTTCTGCACCATTCTGGTGTAGAATACATGGTAATAAGCTTTAGATTGTGTCTTAAGCTCATCTGGATCCTTGTCTGGCCGCAGCATAAGCTATGTAAAGTAGGCATCATCTCTCTTGGTTGGATGGCGAATACGTTTACTAGGGATAATGTTCGACTCGTCTAAGTCTAGACCAATCTGTCGGAATTATGGTTCACTATCTTAAGCAGTAAATAGGGGCGAATCCCCTTTAGTTAGCTCTATAGGAGCCACCCCCACCCCTTGATTTAGCACTAAGTCTAGCGAATCTGGTGAATTCGGTGTGTCGTTAGTTATATCAGGCTCGATTAGGTCTTCTAGGAATATCCCAGGAATCCAGTCATGTTCTGTTGGTGTAGGGTATCGTGGTGTATTTAGTCCAGGATTTTGGCCGAAAAATGGGTTTTCGGCATTGATGGATACACCAGACTAGTTGCTTTTTCTAGTAAATGCGTCAGGTTGTTGAACTGATCGAGCATCGAGAGAGAGGACAGGACTATTAGTATCCTGATTAGATAGATATGAATGGTCAACTACTTATGTTTCAGGTAACATCTCCTATAAATTGGTCTATAGGTGGGTTTATAGGACTCCAATCTCCCTCTAGAGGACGTCGTCAGCCTCTTCTTCAGTCAGGATAACTGGCTTAGGACCAGAAAAAACAGGCATCTCTACCAGCTTATATAGTATAAAATCAGCTATATATCGCCTATTCTCGTCGAAAACGACGTCTCTGACTGGCCTGACTTGACCACCCCTTGAATCTGGAAACCAGATTCTCTAGACATTAGATGCCATATATCTAACAAGGAATCCAATCTCTGCCCTTCTCAGCATCTTGTCTGATTTCGGAATCTTTTGGATTCTGTAGTAAGCTAGACTGCCGTATAGACATATGTTCGCGAGATTCGACTTAGGCAGTGTCGTTCGTTTGTCCTATAGGTCTAAATTAGCGTATTTACGCGCCTCTTCCTAGGGCACTATCCAGGAACCATTTGCGTTCGTTGGTGTACGATTTAGTATATAAACCGCAGCCTTTACCGCCTCTGGCTATAGGCTGATAGGGAGCTTTCCTTCCTCTAGGAGGGCCCTGGCGCGTGTAATTATGATGCCGCCTGCCCGTTCAATTGGGCCATTCATCTTAGGATGTCCTGGAATTAAATGCGTCACTATAATACCTTGATCTGCTAGAAACCGCTCTATAGTGAGGCCTACAGCTTTCTCATTATCATAGTGGAATACTCGAATAGGTAAATTCCACCAGTTTTTCAGGAGTTCAATGAAGTGTCGAATCGCATCATTTATCTGGTTCTTTGTATGACAGGTGAAGACCTAATGGAAGTGGATTCCGTCAACATAAAAATAGCAAATCCAACGCTCTTTATTATACGCGATTAACATTTGGATCAGGTCTAGAGAGATCTGTCCGAATCGACCATACCTATGTCCTAGATGACGTCTAGATATCTGTCTAGGAGCTCTAGTAATACTATAAACAGAGCATAGGCTCTATATTTAGCCATTTATACGGTCAGTGACTGGTTCAGTTGAGTCTGGTTGATCGCTTAAAACGACTCCGTCAACAAGCTTAGGAAGCTGCTGTATAGCATCATGGTGTAAATGACCTAGACGACGATGCCAGAGCTCTGTCGGTGCCTTAGATTCTAGTGGTTTTCTGGAATCCTTGCCCATGTATACATGCTTTTCCGCCGAAAAAATCTCGTCGGGTGTCTCTTTATCTGTCTCTTTATCTGAATCTTGTTCAGCTAATAATGGCTCCACGATCAATAAATTTGGGTTATGAATCCTTTAAATAGCTAGGACAGGTGTCCCATCCCTATCAATAAGATAGTCTTTCGAAGGCACCCAATCGCCTCCTTTGTCGTTCAGGGCGCAGTAAGAGAGTAGATTCAATCTAAACTCAGGGCTATAGAGGACATTTGACAGGATGATTGATGTCGATTCCTTGGTTACTGGATGGATCCCTTTGACTTCGCATTGTCCTTTACTAAGGGTTTCAACCTCTCCTAATCCTAGTTAAAGGGTGTCTCTTCCATGCTCGAAATTGACGAATGCACCTAAGTTGTTGCAGACATGCGCACTGGCGCCTGTGTCTAGCACCCAGCTATCTTTCTGGAGCTCCTGACCAGACTAGGTCAGGAAAGCTGATTTCTGCAGAAATATAGAGTCTATAAATGCACTAGAGAGGTCTGGAATGGTGTCTAGAGTATCTGAAACTATGTCCAGAGTATCTGAAACTATATCCAGAGTATTCAGAGTATCTGAAGCTGTGTCCAGAGTGTCTGAGATTATGTCCAGAGTGTTCAGAGTATCTGAAGCTATGTCCAGAGTGTCTGAGATTGCAGTATTTCGGCCGAGAAACTGGTCTTCGGCAGTGCCTGCGAGCTATATACTGTCGCTTGAATCAGCAGCATAGGTAGTTTGAGATGCGAAAAACACTGGTTTTGTAGTGTAGTTGGCAGTGTGGTTTACGGCTGCAGATTGCCTGGCTGGCTCGGCTGGGGTATTGCTGGTGTTGGTGGATTCTTTCAGTTTAGTGTCGATCCACTATTTCCAGCCTAAATCCCCGTCCAGGGCCTGTTTTATCTTCTGTTTCATGCCAGCATTTGGCTTTCTGCTGCCTTTACTATTTAAGTTGAAGCACTTATCGACAGGGTAGCTACAACCACATGGGCATGCCCTATCTTTAAATGGTTTTGCTTTCTGCTCCTATAGGAATTGAGCTCTAGCCAGAGCTTTCTTCCCTTGACCAGGGGCACTAGGTTGGCTAGGAGCATGAGGGGCAGGAGCATGAGGGGCAGGAGCACTGGCTTGGCCAGCTGTTTCCTGGTGTCCTTGGAACGTCGTGAACGCTCCCTTTGAGATGGCTGGCTGCTTTGGTCTTTGATTCTGGTAGGTGGTTTTGAAATGATCTAGAAGGCGACGCATAGAGATCTGCTCGCGATCAACTATAATCTTTCCATGCCAGGACTGCCACCAGTTTGGCAGTATATCCTTTACCAGCTCTAAAAAGAGCCACACAGCATCATCATTCTTGGCAGCTGAGACGCCCTCAACCTCTGCTTCAAGGCGCGAATGCTCCCATTCTTCAAGCCAGGCGCCAATATCGGCGCCAGCTATAGGTGGAGTAACCGCAAAGTTGTGCCAATAGTAGAATACCCTGGCTCTGTTTGTTGACGAGATACCATAGCGGTCATACAAGAATTTAAGTCGCATAAATGGTTCGTCATATTATAAAACGAGACTCTGAACATGTGTATCTAAGTACTTTAGGATATATTCATTCACAGATTCAATTGCTCGCTTCTTGGTTTGGTAGAATAAAAGACGGAACTTGTAATCCTCTACATCGTCCTTCCAGTCCTGTCGTAACCGATCATACTCTTTACGATCTATGTCGAGTTCAAGCATTGGTTTGATCGGGTAGTCGCGTGGTTCTGATCCTAGGACTGGTCGTTCAGTCCTAAGCTCTGGATCGCAGTATTCCCATACATCTCCGCCAGTGGCTACGGCTTTGACTCGCCTATACCACTGCTGCCATTGAGAGGCATCTTTCAGTCTTATATCGCCGGACATCGCGGACATAGTCTTCAGTCTCGTTTACCCTTAAAATATGCTTTTCAAGGTAAATTGTCGGCGAACCGGGCTCATAACTGTCAAATGGAGGTCGACTACCAAGGAATAGTGGATTCTAGTGGGCAAATAAGAACGCAGTATGCGTACCAAAGTGTGTATGTGTATCGATTGTAGAATGGAGGAATCCCATTGTGGGATTCCAATGCTGACTAAAATAGACTAACTATAAATGGCATCGGGCCTTTGACACTATCTAATCAATCAGTAGTCGTCTGAGCTGGCACCGTGACATATAGACGATATCATTATTTACTCCGACGGATCGATCACGGATCATAGACGAAAAGTACGCGAGGTGCTCTAAAAGCTAAGAGATGCTGGACTTTAATGCGATATCGAGAAATCTGAATTTGAATAGAGCTCTATGAAATACCTAGGGTTCATTATACAAGCTGGAGAAGGTCTATATATAGACCCGAAGAAAGTTGAAGCCATTAAGCTATAGGAAGCACCTACTAATATCCGAGAAGTACGTGGTTTTGTTGGATTCGCTAACTTCTACCGGACGTTTATACCATGATTCGTAGATGTCTCTGCACCATTGGTGCAGTTAACAAAGAAAGATACGATATTCAAATAGGACAAGGAGAAACAAGAATCATTCGAGACCCTAAAGGACCTCTTTATCTCTACACCAATATTAGCTCATTTCCGAGAAGACACCGAAACAATAGTGGAAACAGACGCATCTAGATGGGCGATAGGAGCAGTCTTATCATAAAGACAAGAAGATAGGACACTAAGACTATGCGCCTATCTCTCGCGTAAGTTCTCACCTGCAGAGACCAATTATATGATATATAACAAGGAATTACTCGCTATTATCCATGCGCTACGGGAATGGAAGCCAGAGCTGAAGATAGTCCCGCGATTCGTGGTCTTAACAGACCACAAAAATCTATGATACTTTCATAAGGCGTAGGATCTAAGCGAACGACAAATAAGATGGGCAGACATCCTGGCCGAATTCGACTTTGAGCTACGATATCGACCCGGGAAACAGGCGATCTAACCAGATGCTCTATCCCGGCGAGGACAAGACGAACCTAAAGGAATCTCTGATAAGAGGCTCACGAATCGTTTCCGGAAACTCTTCGAATCAGTAACAATCCGTAACAATAGCACTGAACCAAGTCCATCTTTAGACTTTAATATACTAGTAGCGATGTTTAAAGAAGCAGAAACGTAGGAAGCATGGAATAACGCGCGGAAGGAAGATCAAATATACCAGCAGTTCGCACTCGCACTTGAAAAGGGAGACCGACGAATCCCTGCCGAATCGAACCTGAAAATAAGCCTATCCAAGTATGACTTAGATGAACGAAATCTTCTACACTTTAGGAAAAGGACATGGATTCTAGATAACGAACTACTACGCACAACCTTGATCCAGAAGGTCCACGATTCCTACACGACTAGACATCCAGGACGGGACGCAACCTATACAATACTGGCCTATAGATTCTTTTGGCCAGGAATGACGAACAATATACAGAGATTCTTAAGGAATTACACCATTTGTGGACGAAACACGATTTAGAGAGATTCGAAGCAAGGCCTACTTAAACCATTACCGATTCCACAACAAATCTAGGCCGAACTATCCATGGATTTCATCACAGAACTTCCACCTACTAGGAAAGAAAGAGCGACGAATTGTCTAGTAATTACTGATCGGCTATCTAAAGGAGTGATCCTAATAGATATGCATAGTATTACTGCGGAAAGCGTCGCAGATGTCTTTATGAAGCATATTTATATGTATCATGGTTTACCAATAGCGATCACTAGTGACCGCGGCCCATAGTTCGTAGGAGGGTTCTGGCGAATCGTGTGCGAAAAGCTAAAGATTCGACGCCGATTATCTACCGCATTCCACCCCCAAACTGATGGAGCTACGGAACACGTAAATCAAGAAGTCGAACGAATTCTACGCGCCTTTACTATATACGCATAGGACGACTGGGCAAGTTTACTACCTATTATAGCCATAGCGATCAATAACCAAGACGCAACCTCTACTGGACTATCTCTATTCTTCTTCACACACGGATACCATGTCGATCCAGTCGAAGTGATAGAAGTCCAAGCAGAGAGAGGACCAGAGATCGCAGCGGAAACGTTCACGAACCGGCTACGAGACGCCACCGATTGGGCAAATGCAGCGATGGCTATCGCCCAAGAACGCCAATAGGAACAAGCGAATCGTTCAAGACGAGCCGCTCCAGTCTATAATATCAACGATAAAGTATGGCTAAACCTACGGAATGTACGCACGATACGGCCTTCAAAGAAACTAGACTGGCTCCACGCCAAATACACAGTTCTAGAAGTGCCATCCTCTCATACAGTGAAGCTGGATGTGCCAAGCGGCATACATCCTATCTTCCATGTTGAGTTAATAAGACCCGCGGCAACGGACCCGTTACCGTCACAAATCGTGGACGATTCGCAACCGCCTCCGCTGTTAGTCGAAGGAGATCTGGAATACGAAATTGAAGAGATCCTATAAGCAAGGACACGAAAAATTGGACGTGGATCGCGGAGGGAAGCATTAGTGAAATGGCGAGGATACGCAGAACTGATATAGGAACCTATCGACGCAATGGAAAACTGCACAGCTCTCGACACCTTTGAACTACGATACGGACCAATTACGACTTCGAATGGACCCCGGAAAACAGGAGAATAGGAGGGGGGTATTGTAACAGGTTGAATCCTGGTGAACTATCACGTGGTACAACCACGTGACCCACCAACCGCATACCTCACGATTCCACCCCGAATTATTCACGTTCTTCAAGGATTTTGTAAATAGCATGTGCCTAGCTAGTTCTGAATTCAAGATTAGCTTTAGCCCTTCACAAGGATGTGATATAGAGCCCGTCACTCCAGTTATATATAATAGACATTCATTTGGTAGAATGTGAGAAGGTATGACACCCTTTCAAATTTTAGAAACAATAGCGCACGCATTCAATTTTCAAAAACAGTCTCTGTATATAAATCTCTTAATAGAACTAACTTCCTCATCGTCTGTAACGGGTTGATACCCGATGAAATGCTCAGTCTCTGGAGAGACTGCGCTCCTGGCATCTGTGCGGAGCCGAACGAGCTATGAACACCCGGTCCCAGGACCCCTTTCCCTCCCTTAGTTAATTCTTCTTGTTTACCAATCGGATCTTTACAGCGTACAAATTCCTGCATTCATCCCGTAACATCGTCTGACCATTCAAAGAATATCGACGAACACCAATTATATCCCGAACTTGACTGAACAATCTCTCCACTGATACCTTAGCTGAACATATGGGCGGTGGCAGAATAAATAAAACGAATAAAACGAATCGAATACGAATAATGCTACCCCAATCGAATACGAATTCGAATAATGGCTATCTGAAACGAATTCGAATAATCCAAAAATCTATTCGTTTGTGGAGGAAGCTAAGTGGATGAGGATGATCTACGGCAGATTAGCTGACTAACTACTCCGTAAAGAATAAGAAGAAACTCAGATATGCTAAAAAAAACTCGCTTCTACTATACAGTATGAAGAAGAAAGCGGTCTGCAACGGCAGAACCGAATAGTACCATTTATCTAGAAGTTGTGATAGTTATAGAAAGAACACCTTTACACACCTCTTCAATTTTTGACTCCCTACCTTCACTGAGCTTTCCCTCGTGGTTGTGGTTGGTTTTTCCTAACTGAATCGACCTGCACGTTCCGACCGTGCTGCCTAGAGCGTTCCCCATTTCACTGTGAAGTAATGAAAGCCCAGAACCCCGAAGTATCTGCAGATAAGATGTACACCTGGCCCGTTTCTCTGACTCGAATACCGACACATACATCTGCATCACAGAGTTTACTGTACTCGCACGCTTTTCTCATCAGACTTGTTTTGCGGCGAGATTGCTTTTGGCGGATCAACTTTCTATTAGAGGAGTGGCCGGACCGTGAACTTTTAGAAGTCATGATAAATGTCTGCCTTGCTGTGAATATACTATAAAATGTACTATTTTGAGAGGCAAAAGAGATAGTACAGACTCATAAGTCAAGTGCTGCTTAGTAAAGGCCTAAAGGGGCGCTAATACCCTCACGTATTCGACAATCTCGAGCAGGTTAGTCACTAAATTTTCTTGGGTCAAGAAATTAAGCATAGAAAAAGACGATTAAACTTCTCCAAGGTACTAGAAGAATACAGCGACAATTCAACGAACAACAAAAGGAGGAAAACAGGAGTGGGGAAGAACGTGAGGAGTGGTGGGAGAAGAAACAGGGAAGGAGTGGTTTACAAGCGATATTACATGGAGGGCGTTACGGGTTCAAAAGTGGGATATGGGATTTCGGTTTATAATGGTGCAACGCCACATTTATTTTGTATCTATCTTGACACTCTGGCGTTTGGAATATTCCTGTTTCCGCCGGAGGAAACGCCTGCATAGCCATACGCTACTAGTTAGGCTGCATCAGGTTAATAGAGTATTGATTGATTGATTGACTTCTCCAAGGTTCGAAAAATGAGTAAAAAAGTGATTTAATGTACTTGTTTCGAGCAGACCTATGACTTACTTATTTAATTCGTATATTGGGAACCGTTTTAGTCTGAGACCATCTTCTAAGTATCGCCTCGGCCAAGAAACAGGCGCGTGGAATTACCCTATTTACTGGCTTATGGCTCAAACGCTGCCAGTAGTCGGGTGGGTGCACTAAAACCTTAGTAGAGAGGAGCAGGATTGTTTGACTGAGAATTCAGTGCAGCAAAGAAATCCAAATGCACCTTACCTCGCACCTGAGCGCCCAGAGCGCGAAAATGAACTGACTTGAGAAAAACCCACTGTATGGCTTTGATAAATCGCTCCTGAACCTGCACTTTCAGAACATGCTCTGTAATTGTGGCAAAGATATCTTCATATGCAAGAGAAGCGATCTGTGTTGTTCCTCCAGAGCAAACGTGACCTTTGATAAGGTCGAGGGCTTCGAGCCACTCTAGGTGTTCTGGCATCTGACCCTCTTTCCTGCAAAGCCACACAAATTCTTTCCATACCAGGGAATCCCATAGCTCATGTGAGTTTAGGCCTGCGAAGAATTCGATGGGCACCTAAATCTCTATGATACAGCTCTCTGTGTTAGGGTTTCGATGGGCCGCCCATTGCCGGTACATTTCAGCCGTCTCTCTCTGAGGGCTCCAATAGAGAGCAAAATCTAAAGCATTAAATTCTCCTGGTGGATTTGATTTCAACGCTGCCATATTAATAGAACCATTCGCTCCAATAAAAAGTTGCCTTTCGTGTGGTCTCTCAGCAAACGATAGCCCCTTATAGAGGGATATGTGACCTGGTCGAGTTATATCAGGGGGCTGAACTTTTAACCAGGCCGCGTGCATTTTGAGGTTATAGAGGAGAGTGTTGGCCGTTGCCACATGAGGGTTTGGTGGTTCCTCTGCTATCTTCTGGTGGAGACTAAAGGCTGCACGTTGTTGCTGACGTTTAGTCGTAATTCTTGTGCCTACATACTCCTTAAGAAGGTCTTGTTTATTCCGGATTGAGTTGTAGTTAGTTCAGATTGTATCCAGCACCCAATAGTAGGGATCTTGAGTCCAAAGAATTTTGCGATACACTGGGTCGGCGATGGCTCGCACAATTTGTTGATTAAGACCAACACTTTCCAGCTCGTGCTGAAGAGTTGCGTCAGATTTTGATTGCATAAGAGGAAGAATTTGAATCATCACATAGTCAATAAGTTCATAGTGATTGATCCTAGGATCGGGGCGTTCGCTATAGGAGCGGAAGATCTTCTCAGCCACCTCGGGTGTGAATCCCAAAAGTTGCACCATAGTTGCGCTTGACCGTGATGTTGGAAACTCTATAGTTAGCCAGCTATTCTCGAAGCCAAATACCTGGACTGTGGCAGAGTGCGTTGATTAAGATGATGAAATTGAACTCGACCCATCTAGGCTTGAAAGACTTAACGCAGCAGAGACTTTCCGTTTTCCATCATTCGCCGTTAGTGGCAGCATCAAAATTCTGTGATCTTCAAGACAGGAAAATTCCTCAACAGAAAAAAAACCATCTAGGTGATCCATGGTATTGGCAGTAAGAACGTGTTGGTGGAGAAAGAACGGGAGTGTGTAAGGTGGTGATGAGGATTTGTGTAAAAGAGTGGAGAATAGTGGGGAAGAGACAAAGAGGGGAAAGTTGAGAGGGAAAGTGGGGTCTTTTGACGTATTGTTGACGTGAAACACGTGACCTCATTCGCTGTTTTGTGCAATGATCTGCAGGGAAACACGCGCCCTCACATTTCCAACTCACATTTCGGCATCCTAACTTGGTCTAGTGCAAGGTATTTACTATGTACCCTTACAATTGTGGAGATCTGTCAAATGGGTGGTGGTTTAGGCTCGATTGGGCCTAGTTAGCCTGATTTGGCCTGGTTTGTAGGGTTTGCATTACCCACTTTGTATCACTATTTTAGGCGAACTTCATCCCTAGTTTAGTAATTCAGTTTCATTCATTTGTGGCATTTGAATGATCGGCCAGTCTGAACCAGTCGACTTGACAAGATCTATGTATCACGTGATCTACAAGGCTGGACCTGAGATAACGTGATAACCAGCTACACCATCCGGCCAATTGTTTTGTTAAGAAGCAAATTTAGACTAAGATATTCATCAAACCAAATAATTTGTAAAAGATAATCTTGGTTTAACATCGTTTACTGTATGAAAGATGATACACCCAATGCTTACCCACCCTTAGTCGAATGTAAAAAAGGGACAGAAAATAAAAAAAAATAAAAACATACAACAGCCAGGACTTTCAGGAGAGTCGCGGAATGGAGCTTTTAATCTGTCTTGAGGGCACGCACGCCAAGAATGATTTGAATTCGTAGATGATTCGAAACCGTTTTGATCTTTTAGATTAAGTCAGGGTAGTAGGTATCGGTCTATACCAGTAATCGTATTTTACGGGAATCAAATCATACTTATCTTGATTCCTGCCGTGTAGCACACAATTTTTCCATTATAATCTCCAATATTGGAGGAAGAAATGAGGACAAGAATAATTGGTACGTAAGAAAAGTATCAATGAACTGGATGGAAAGCGAATGTCTGAGAAATTCCATGCAATCTTAAAAGGTTGAGAGAACTTCAACATAATTCCATCTTGGAACACGGGTTACGGATCTAAGTTATATCTGAATTAGAATAAATAGGCTCATTTTGGAGCTGCGTAATAAATAAGTTGCAATGCCGTGAATTAAATAGAAATGAATGGCGAGAAGGAAACGTATTAAGAGATAGAGGGAGTGTGATTATACAGCCACACTATTAGTAGTTGGTCCATAATGTGTCCGCGTTTGTATGTCGGTATCTGCTCCATGCTCGAATAGAAACTTGACTACTTCGAGATGGCCTGAGTCTGAAGCCGCACAGAATGGAGTTAAGCCATCATCTGTCGCGGTGTGAATATCTGCTCCATGCTCGAATAGAAACTTGACTACTTCGAGATGGCCTGAATTTGAAGCCGCAAAGAATGGAGTCCAGCCATCATTTATCGCGGTGTGAATATCGGTATCTGCTCCATGCTCGAATAGAAACTTGACTACTTCGAGATGGCCTGAATCTGAAGCCGCATAGAATGGAGTCCTGCCATCATTTGTCGCGGTGTGAATATCGGTATCTGCTCCATGCTCGAATAGAAACTTGACTACTTCGAGATGGCCTGAGTCTGAAGCCGCACAGAATGGAGTCCAGCCATCATTTGTCGTGGTGTGAATATCGGCATCTGCTCCATGCTCGAATAGAAACTTGACTACTTCGAGATGGCCTGAATTTGAAGCCGCAAAGAATGGAGTCCAGCCATCATTTATCGCTGTGTGAATATCGGCATCTGCTCCATGCTCGAATAGAAACTTGACTACTTCGAGATGGCCTGAATTTGAAGCCGCATAGAATGGAGTCCTGCCATTATCTGTCGCGGTGTGAATATCGGTATCTGCTCTATGGTTGAATAGAAACTTGACTACTTCGAGATGGCCTGAGTCTGAAGCCGCACAGAATGGAGTCCAGCCATCATTTGTTGTGGTGTGAATATCGGCATCTGCTCCATGCTCGAATAGAAACTTGACTACTTCGAGATGGCCTGAGTCTGAAGCCGCACAGAATGGAGTCCAGCCATCATTTGTCGTGGTGTGAATATCGGCATCTGCTCCATGCTCGAATAGAAACTTGACTACTTCGAGATGGCCTGAATTTGAAGCCGCACAGAATGGAGTTATGCCATTATTTATCGCTGTGTGAATATCGGCATCTGCTCTATGCTCGAATAGAAACTTGACTACTTCGAGATGGCCTGAGTCTGAAGCCGCACAGAATGGAGTCCAGCCATTATTTGTCGCTGTGTGAATATCAGCATCTGCTCCATGCTCGAATAGAAACTTGACTACTTCGAGATGGCCTGAATATGAAGCCGCACAGAATGGAGTCCAGCCATCATTTGTCGCGGTGTGAATATCTGCTCCATGCTCGAATAGAAACTTGACTACTTCGAGATGGCCTGAATATGAAGCCGCACAGAATGGAGTCCAGCCATCATTTGTTGTGGTGTGAATATCGGCATCTGCTCTATGCTCGAATAGAAACTTGACTACTTCGAGATGGCCTGAATTTGAAGCCGCACAGAATGGATTCCAGCCATTATTTGTCGCTGTGTGAATATCGGCATCTACTCCATGCTCGAATAGAAACTTGACTACTTCGAGATGGCCTGAATTTGAAGCCGCATAGAATGGAGTCCTGCCATCATTTGTCGCTGTGTGAATATCGGCATCTGCTCCATGCTCGAATAGAAACTTGACTACTTCGAGATGGCCTGAATTTGAAGCCGCATAGAATAGAGTCCTGCCATTATCTGTCGCGGTGTGAATATCGGTATCTGCTCTATGGTTGAATAGAAACTTGACTACTTCGAGATGGCCTGAATCTGAAGCCGCATAGAATGGAGTCCAGCCATCATTTGTCGCGGTGTGAATATCTGCTCTATGCTCGAATAGAAACTTGACTACTTCGAGATGGCCTGAATATGAAGCCGCATAGAATGGAGTCCAGCCATCATTTGTCGTGGTGTGAATATCTGCTCCATGCTTGAATAGAAACTTCATTACTTCGAGATGGCCTGACTCTGAAGCCGCACAGAATGGAGTCCAGCCATTATTTGTCGCTGTGTGAATATCGGCATCTGCTCCATGCTCGAATAGAAACTTGACTACTTCGAGATGGCCTGAGTCTGAAGCCGCACAGAATGGAGTTAAGCCATCATTTGTCGCGGTGTGAATATCGGCATCTGCTCTATGCTCGAATAGAAACTTGACTACTTCGAGATGGCCTGAGTCTGAAGCCGCACAGAATGGAGTCCAGCCACCATTTGTCGTGGTGTGAATATCTGCTCCATGCTCGAATAGAAACTTGACCACTTCGAGATGACCATTTTTTGACCCTTTATAGATCGGTGTACACTTTCGGTGATTCAATTCTGTGATCTCACTTCCGCTCCTATATAAGAACTT
Organism: Penicillium taxi; assembly: GCF_028828555.1. NCBI lineage: Eukaryota > Fungi > Ascomycota > Eurotiomycetes > Eurotiales > Aspergillaceae > Penicillium > Penicillium taxi. Next base: position 2,613,740 of record NW_026643207.1, on the reverse strand, counting down.
AACCATCATAAGGGACCCATGTTCTGCCGCCAAATGTAGTGGTAAATCTCCATCTTGATTTCGAACATTCACGTGTTCCTTTCCTTCCTTGTCTTTACCTTTCCTTAACCCCATCATCGCACCGCTTTTCCTTTCATCTCGCTCCATCTTCACCGATATTTCTCTCTTTATTGCCTTTACTTGAGAATTTTCTCTTCGTCCGAGACTTTCCGTTGCCTCCTGGCGTGACCGTCGTATAGTGAGTCGTTTTATCTCGTCTTTCCCTAATCTGCTTTTTTTTTCTGTCTTCACTGTTGGCTCTGATATCGACGAAGAGATATCACCACGTCGCAATATTGTGTGTCCTAAGGCAGCCGAGATTCTTTCCTCCTTCGTGATAATCCTCTTGGCCAAATTTTCAAGCTCGTACTGTGCTGCGATATGCATCAATGTCGTCCCTTCTATTGGGTTTTTTTCGGAATCTTGCCATAGGCTGTTGTGTATCTTGATCCATAAACCAATTATAGCTTCATCTGGCCACAAAATCGTCCCCCCTAAGCGTTCCCTCTCTGCGGCAACAGCATGCGAGAGCCAAAACATTGCCGCATAGCCCAGGAACCCAAAGTTTTCTCCTGACAACATAGTCTTCTTTAGGCAAGCACCGCGAATCTCGTCTGTTGATAAGTATAGTAGACACGTGTTTGCTAGCTGAACATTGGCACTTTTAGCAACTCCTTGACGATCAGGCATCCGCCCTTTCAGAAAGTTCAGCCCTTTTTTCCGCATAAAGTCTCTGATTGTGTCATGGTGAAAACCAACAACATTTTTGCCTTCGCTTGTCTCATCACTTTTCGATTCCACAAGACCTCGAGTTAGGTAAGTCATCCGCTTCCTCATCTTGGATTCGTTTGCTATCAACTGAGGATTGTCTCCATCCCCATATTCTTTTAATGAACTTTTTGACGCGCTCAGATTCACTGTCAATGCAATTCTGAGTTCATTAAGTGATAGCGGCCGGGCTGCAAAACAGATCCAATGAAATAAGGCGATAGCTTCCAGTAGCTCGCTCTTTTCAATTTTGTTTAGGAGACCTTCGTACAGCCCATCCAGCTCTCGAGGGCATTCGAGAATTTCTGAAGAGATTCTTCTCAGACTCAATCCTTTGCTACTCATCTCGTGGATTTGCGGGATGATCAAAACAAGCCAGAGGAATAGACCCTCGGCTTTACTTAGCAGAGTACGTTTCAACTCATCCGCTTCTTCGGCAGTCTCATCGGGTAGCCGTAGATTATGCTCCACGAAACTCTGAATGTCATTCTGATTCTCCTCTTCAAGTCGAATTTGGAAGTCTGCCTTAATTTGGCCGTCTGGATATGGACGGCACGTGACGAAAATTGCCGGTCTATTTAGCCTTTCACCGCGAAGAGTATGAAAGGAACTGATTAGGCGATCCCGGTCCTTATCGTTGCACTCGTCAAGGGCATCAACATAAATTAATATTTTCCGCCGAGCAGAACAGTCGATCACAAGCTTCTGAAAATGATTTTCTAGTTCAACCTGATGCCAATTTAATTGCGGCTTTTCCTTTTCTCCCGGTTTGCAGCGTCTGCCGCAAATACTCATGAATGCTGACTTTGAATCCTCATCCTGTTCAAGTAATTGAAGTAAAAGAGATCGGAAGAGACCCAGTATACTTCTCTGAAGCTCCGAGCCGTTAGCAAAAAAGAAAAAAGATAGCAAGACAGAGCCTAGAGGGGTGACAGCTTCTGGTTGTTGGCATAGAGCATATTTTAGAAGAGTAGACTTTCCGGAGCCAGGTTTGCCTCTAATCAGAAATAATCCGCGTTCATCAATCCAGCGTAAGTATTTTGGTGATTTGAGTAGCCATTCACAAGTACCGGCCGACTGTGTTACTATAACTCGCTCCCTGTCATTTGATTCTTCGAATGCAAGTGACTGGGCACAATCTTCTTCGTATTAGACTTTGAATCTTAATGGTGAGGCTTGAGTCACTCACCATCCCAGTTCAAGATTCCACTCGCGCGAGAGCCAGTTTTCTCAGTGAACTCATTAATCATATATCCCGCGGACTCTGACTTTGGATTGTTTTGCGTGGGTTTCGGGTGATGTCTCTCCGTGGTATCAGGTGGATTGATAGTAACATGGCCATGAAAATGGTTACCATTCAGCTGGTTGGCTTTACTATTATAGTTCCCAGTGAAATTCTGTGCTCTTGCCATGATTCGAGTTTCGATTTTTCCGGCGTAATTTAAGCTATCTGCTTTTCAAAGAGGTGTAACCAGTTTGGAGACAGCAAAAAAGGTATGGGCAGCGGATCAAGCATTCAAGTGACACTGTAAACGTGTTAGCAGTATGTACCTAGGCATGCGGGGTAGCTGGCACATATGGTATGATAAGCGAACGAATTCACGTCTATTGACCACCTTTGCGCTTCAAAATACATTTTCACTGACTCACAAGCCTCGACTCAAAACCACTTAATTGTAAGAAATCAAAATAGCCAGAAAATACATTATCCCTTATGTCGGTAAAATATGTGAGCTCGGGTATACAAGAGATGTTTTTGTTCTGTACATAGTATGAGAACCAATCAAATCCCCACTTTTATCAAATCAATAAGGCCCCTGGATTATCGGTCTAATGAGATTGATCTGACAACGCACTTATTGGTATCGGAACCTTCCTTAGTCATGTTTCTACGAATGAAGTAATAGCGCGGATGGGGAGACCACATGGAGATGGATATTCTACAATGCTCTTTCAAGCTGTGCGTCGAGAAGAAAAAGGAAATATTCCTTCGAAGTGCCGGCTAGGTTCTCTGAAACGTCTACACATCACATTCTGCATCACGAACCATATGTATCTCCGGGGTGTGATCTGACTGCGTTAGCTATACGTCATGGTGATAAAGGAGCAGCTTTCAGGCCTCCCACCTCCCAGCTCGTGCAGAAGCAGATTTTACATTACATATTCGTCGCCCAACTAGAGATGATTGATTGAACTACGCTTTTCCTGATAACGACCATCCACAGAAAGTTTCAAATCGCCAGCATTTCAGCTTCATAACAGCCACCTTCACATTTCATTCCGAAGCCAATCAGTTGATTCCTAGATTGAGGGCAACCACTTATAATCTAAAGGTATTTCAGGAAGGTGGGGTAGCCGTCGGCACCCTTAGCTGAACTTATCATTAGTCCACGAGTCTTGATCTGAAACAGCCACTTGCAGTCTCTTAGAATATGCAAATCGATGAATTGATTTTCCGTGGCCCGAGGAGTTTTTTTCGAAATAATACTTTAGCTGCTTAGTAGAAATATCAAACTTCCTCTCCTACAATAAGATCAATGTTCAAATTTAAGCTAAATGGCGCATTAACCCTTAGATCAAGTACAACATTCATTAGGCTATCCTCCAGTCTCCCGGCCACTTTTTGCTCACCTCCCAAGCTCACTCGCTGTATTTCTCATCATAATACATGGGCACCAGAGCTTCTTTAACGTCCGGACCAAGACACCTAGCCATGTCGAACAACAAATACCCACGACCTCGAGATAATGATGATTTTGATGTTGCCATTTTTTGTGCCCTACCCCTTGAAGCTGTCGCGATGACTGCAGTTTTCGATGAAATTTGGCAGGAAGTAGAGTATGGGAAGTGTGATAGCGACACAAATAGCTATTCTTTCGGTCGGATTCATCAACACCCTGTGGTGCTAGTCCATATGCCTCGCATAGGCAAGGCAGCAGCAGCTAGTGCCGGGACCAATTTGCGATCCAGTTTTAAAAAAAGTCCGAATGGGCTTACTGGTCGGTATATGCGGCGGGGTGCCCCTTTATGGAAGCGGCAATCGTGAGACCATGCTAGGAGACGTTATCATCAGTACACACGTTGTCCAAAGCGATTTTGGAAGGCTAAACACGGACCGCTTCACCCGCAAGAATACGATACAAGACAATCTTGGAAGACCGAACCAGGAGATTGGCGGCTTCTTGTCTAAGCTCCAAGAAGCTCAGACTAATATCAAAGGTTCAATGCGATTGGAACTTGATGAATCAGGAAATTATCCTGGTACTACTGAGGATAAACTTTTTGAGGCAAGCTATAGGCATAAGCATGCGGACAGTAAGGCATGTGTAGTTTGTAGCCGATGCATAAATCCTGGTGATGCTGTCTGCAACGAGGCCTTACAGATGTCTTGCACCAAGCTTGGGTGTGACTTCAGCCAGGTTGTAAGTCGAGCTCGGATACAGGCTATAGACGCTGAAGGTGATAGCGCTCAGACCTATTGTCCTGAAATCCATTTTGGTGGACTGGGTTCAGGTGATCAAGTTATAAAATATGGATTACACCGCGACCACATTGCCAAAGAAGAAGATGTGATCGGCTTCGAAATGGAAGGGGCTGGCTTGTGGGATACGATTCCGACTATCGTGGTTAAAGGAGTGTGTGACTATGCGGATAGCCATAAAAATAAGAAGTGGCAGAGTTATGCAGCTACCACCGCTGCTGCCTGTACAAAAGGCATACTGAAGGAATGGGTTGGAAGACGGGTCGATGATAGATTAGGCGACAAAGAACCTGATCCGTCGGCACCATCGCCAGTCCATCAAGTTTTCAGTGGCAGCTTCTATGCTGGAAAGAATATGATCAACGGCGGTAATTTCAATGGCGGTAATACCTTTTGAAGGAAATCTGTCCCTTTCTAGTTGATGATAAAGTTGACAACTTACTGATGTATCTCGAGTTTTTATGTGTATGAAAGTATCGATTACTTCGCATTTTCTGTCGGAATTCAAATGCACCTTATTACTACATAATTAACTATTTATACCCTTTCCTATCCAGAATCGCTGTCGCATTTTTAGCATTTGTGCGCTGAGTACAAACTGAACATGTACTTTATGCTTGCATGCTTATGGTTTTAGTTTGCTTTAAAGAGTTTATCTCTATTAGTGCCAGGATAGTTTGCCGATTTCAAAACAATAGCACGGTCTGCTCGCATTGAATCCCTGATAGTGAGTTGCACTGTGTGACTTTAGGGTTTGGATAGGAATTCGATGATCTCTTCCGACTCGGTCTACCATAATATCTTATAGCAGAGTCTTGTGGAAGAAGGGTGTGCGGATATATCTTTTTAAGATCGATATGGACGATGCGGGTGCTGAAAATAGCATTTAGAATAATCATTTATTTGCCACAGGCACATCTAACACATATACTGTTGGAACCAATGTATATCCAATTCCATCCCGGGATTTTACTCTACGTAACAGCGTGGTAGTAATATTGCATCGAGATCCCTGTAAACCGACATATACCGACTCGTAGGCCCATTTGGATAAAGGGAAAACCGGACCGCAAGCTGGCTGGGACACTAGAGGCGGATAACTCATTTCCTTTGACATTATCTGTTAAGGCGGGCCTTTTCTGATTTATTTGCCCGTTTATCCCCTGATTCATAGCCTCGATATTGTCTTTGTAAGCTCATTTTATTACGGATTTCAACTACCGTAGGTTGTGGTTGATATTTGTTGAAGTTTCTGAGAGGCAAAAATCTGATTTAAAATTACAATCCCATTGGAAAGATGAGTTAAATACTAGATCACAATATTCCTGGCAATATTTTTCCATGAAGTGTAAATCGGGTGACCCAGAACCGCCTTATTTTCAAGGTATAAGTAGTGGTATCATCAGTATTTTGATTCCCCCACCGATCGTCTGCCTGCAACATACTGTGAAGAGTTTTTTACCAAGGTGCGATATGGTTTATCATATAAGGCTTAACATATCAATGATTAAGTTTTGAAAGGCTAAAGCCACTTCTCGTATCATTACGCTGCCTTCAATGTCGTTGTTGCTCGGAGGGGGTTTGAGCAGCAAACTGATGCATGAGCGGTCACATCTGTACTGGAATTTGTTGAAGCGCCTTAGAAACCCCCGGGCCCCCAATAGATCTCTGTCAATCACGTGGGAGGGCTACCTGGCGCCTTGAAGCTTGATTATATGCTGGAAAACTTTTACTTTCCTATGGTTTCCGATACCGCTGATCTTCTGTACGACGTCCCAAAAAATCAATAACAATAAAGCTACGACTAGACATTTTTTCTATCCTCATACTATTCTGGTGCTATGTTTTAGGCGCCACTCTCCCCCGGGTAGCTCTCTCATTTTGTCATGGGAAAGTTCAGGAGAGTACGTTAAGACGTCGCATCAACAAAATCCGTGCATTTTGCCTCAACCAACCCCCGTATCGACTTTGAAGGCCCGAATTTCCAGTGGAAACGATTCATTACACGACCACCATATATCTGCCTCAATTCCAGGTAAGCGGCATACTTGGGCTTTCAGCAGTGTTGTTTATGGACTCCATAGGCGGTTATCTATAACCATCCCTCTAAAGGGATTCCTAACTATCTCTAAAATCAAAATATGTATTACTCTAACTATCGATAGAAACCCCAACTCAACGCTGTGGAGATCGCTATAGCAAAACCGTCGCCCCTCTGGCGATCTACCGATCTGGTCATAGGAAATGGAACCCTGCAACTCTATATATACGGGAAGGAATGAGAGTGTGCAACAGATTGTTGATGAAGGCGTGGACATCAATGGAGACCAGGATGGAAGCGTTCTTCTGGATGCGGCATCTAGAGGAAACACAGATATTGTACAGCTACTTCTTCAGAATGGTGCGGACGTCAATATACAAGGCGGCGAGTATGGGAGCGCTCTCCAGGCGGCAGCATTCGAAGGAAACACAGACATTGTACAACTACTTCTTCAAAATGGCGCGGACGTCAGCGCACTAGGAGGCTGGTATGGGAACTCTCTCCGGGCGGCGTCATTTAAAGGCCACACAGAGATTGTACAGCTACTTCTTCAAAAAAGCACGGATGTCAACGCACTAGGAGGCTACTATAGGAACGCTCTTCAGGCGGCGGCATCCAGGGGATACACAAAGATTCTCCAGCTACTTCTTCAGAATGGCGCGGACATTAACGCTCAAGGTAGTAGCGAGGGGCGAACACCGCTCCATCTTGCAGTAGAGGTAGGCGCTACGTCTGTTATTACTAATATTCTTGAAGAAAATGCTCTTCCTGATAAGCTTGACAAAGGCCATGAAACCCGCTCCAACTTGCGGTCCGGAAGCGTCATCACGAAATTGTGATACTTCTCTTTCCGAGAAGCACTGGCAGTCTTGACCTTATCAAGGCTTCTACATGGCGAGATCTTTTTTCTAGTCCTCAGAGCCACCTGGAAATAGTCACAGGAACAACTTCGTTTGTTCAGACAAGGTTGGAAATTGAGATAAGGGATTTAAGCTATCCCCTCTTTCGGAACGCTGAGGAGCTGGGTGGTAGGTCCGATTATCTTTTGACAATAGATCCTGATTCTAGGAGAATTGTGTATGCCTTCTCCCATATTCTCAAATTGCTAATATCGCGTATTTCTAACTCTTCATTGAGTAGTCTTCTCGCTGATGGTTCTCTTCTTTCCTCTTTTCCGACTGGTCCCAGTTGTAGTTGGTGGCGTCTAATGCAACAACAGCATTCATGGACTAGCCGTCATCATAGCAAAGTATGGAAACAGTTTGATACAGCACCCAATCGAGATATTCTAGGTCGAATCCCAACTACAGGTTGTAAGCGTTGTTTAAGGTCCAGTTTTTCTCAACCAATTTCCTAATTAATATAAGCAGGCTTTATCGAGTGTTGTCTTACTACTCGATCAATCCTACTACCTTCACCCACATCAAGCTGGCCCGCAATGGTCAGCTCTTCCCCAGAAATCGCTCGGCCCAGACGCGCGAAGGTTCAACAGGCTTGCCAGTGCCTAAAGGAATGTGATCAGGTTGATGACGCACTTCTGTCCGCCACAGCCTGCACACTAGTCGAGACTCTCAGCCGCCCAACTATGTTGAAGCCACCAGCTATCACTTAGCATTTTGAGTCATCAGGTGTACCATCTAAGGAATTGAGCGCTTTCCTTAGACAGCCAAGCGCTCATGCAGTTTGAGAGATAGTTCATCAATCATACCAGGGAATGACAAAAGAGAAAGTCTCTTTTCAGGAATTCAAGATCTCGCATGACTTTCTGCTCTACCCCATCTTGTACTGAACTGATGAAGGATTGCAGATTCGGAGTGCTAGTACTGTGATAGCTTGCCTAAGAAATTATCGTTTAGACTGGCAATCTACCTTCGTCATTTTGTTCATAGGCCACGTATATCTGTATAATATCAGATGGTTGCAGCTAGATAGCGAGTAACATGTACGCTTGGATTGACCTTGCAAAGACTTGTGTAGGTCACTTTCAGGTGTCAGCGAGGCCATCTATATTTGACTTTGAAGCATATACCTGACTCGGTTAATATTCGAAATTAGATGGCCTCCGTAGGTGAAAATGTCAACTTAACAGGAATGCAGGGGCGTGAGTCTCATGTCATTTTAGTCTAACTAAGCTATTCCTCATTCGAGCTAGGTCTTCTGCGCAGAAAAGCTATCCCCAATGAGGTAAAGCCTCTCAATCTTTCCATGCGACCCACCAATAAATCATGCTAGCTGTGCTCCTGCATAATATTCAAAGTTTGTCATATGGTAAGGAGTCAAAGCACCTTTATGGGACTCTATTAGGTTTTGAGTCTCACTATTTCTCGGAAAGTAAAACTCCCTTCTTTTTTCTTTTTTTCTTCTTTAATTCCTTCTCCGCACTGGACTGACTGCAAACCAATGGGGCGCTAGTCCATGAATCAGCAGACCATCTGTCGCACCATCCCCTCCGCCCCGTCGGAACTTCTGTAGATACCCCAATGACTTGTTCTCATACCTAACATAAGCTCCAAAAACAACACTATGGGCATCACAGAGAGCAAAATGCTAGCGAACCCAATTCTCTCTGCTTGCAATAGGGTAGAAAGAGAAGGAAAAGACAAATTGGACCAGAACCAATTCTGGAATGATGCGGTAGGTCAAATGTTGTCGGGCAATGCATTACAGATATGATCTCTCATGTTGGGCAGGACACGATCAAGATATCAAAGAACATATACAAACACATACCCAATAAAGTCCGTGGCTCTCGTCAGTCTTCCGTCAAAAAAGCTATCACACGCTCGTCTCAGCAGCTTCAAGTTCCTCAAATTGTTCAAGATCTATAGAGCAGCCGTGAATCGCTTTTTACTACTAGTGGAGAGAAAACTAGTGTCTCAGAATTAACCATCCAGCGAACCCCCTTCCCTCACAAGGCTCTAAGCTTACTGCAGCCACGTTCGCTCGTTCATCTTTACAATCTCATCATCGATTGTGAAAGATAGCAGCAGCTGGAGAAAATTCGCCTCGGAATATTATATATGGGAATATTCCGGCTAAAAAATGCCATACAGCCGGGCAATCAGTACCAATACAACGATGTTTCACTATTCATAGCCTATGTGATACAGAGTTCTAGCTATCCAGACATAGTATAAGTCGTCGAAAGCCGAGTGCGACTCTGGGGCGGCCGAGGAGAACTATATAGCCTAATAGCCGAAGAGCTTAGGGGACTAGGAGTATTATACTTACTCCTAAAGGAGAGCGGGAGATCACTATAATCATAGCTCCAGATTTAGTTTACCTGGTTACATGTATAAAACGACATAACTCTAAATCCGAACTCTTGTATATTAGTTTAGTTTCGGATACACACATACCGAAGCAGCGATATTACTTATTCCCGGGCGTACTTGTACTTGGCGCATGTTGCTGGTACCTGGGAGCTTAGGGCCTCCAAAGGTTACCCGATGCCACATCTCTATCTGAAGCTGCGTGACCCATTCCTTGAAAAGTACACTCGCCTTCTCAGAGTCAAAATAGAAATCTGAGGGGTTCAGGCCAGGAGAAGGCATTGCGCCCGGCTGCCCGCGTTCCATAAACAAGGGATCTTTCAATAAAATCAATCTTCCTCGATACCCAAGCTCGGACATTTCGATGTATTGCAACTTGAGATGATCTGCCAAAAATTTGGAAACACGCCGCCAGAGCCCCTGTATCTCAGTCTTGACCTCAGTGGACAATGAAGAGACCCAACTTTGACTGTTTTCCGTTAGGGGTCCTAGGGCTGGTGCAGATGTTATCCCATCAACCAGACTAACCAACCTGATACTTAGTCGTTTCAAGGTTGGGGCTGCTGTCCGCAGAAACTCTTCGAGGCTATCCACTGTCACCTCAATTGAATGGAGATTGAGTTTCTCTAGCTGGGAAAATTGAACTTTCTGAGCGAGATCCTTGAAGTAGAGAGGAGATAATTCTTCTATAGGACTCCATTGGGCAAAAGTCAGGGTCTTTAGTGTCGATGAAACTGTGAACAGAATTTTAAGGAGACGATTGAAGGTGCCTTCATCGAAAAATTCTTGTTTGTGATCTTTAAGGCGGATACACATATGGAGAGTCGTCAGACCCTTTAAGAGTGGAAGAAGCTGTTGATGCTGGGCCTCTGATAGTTGAATATGTTCCAATTTCATACCGCAATAGACATGGCTACATGTGTGAAGAGCTTGGACTTTCCGACTAGATTTGATTATGGCGTTGAGAATTTGTGAGAATGCTAAACCATAAGGCATGTATGGCATAGTCTGGTTAAGCGATGGAAAGTCCTGGTATTTGAACTGGCTCTTAAATTCACGCAATCCCATGCAGGTGAAGTCAGTATGACTTGCATGTTTAAGTAGGAAACGTGTCGGGTATGACCGTAAGCCAAGGTTAACAGCGTTTTTGAGGTGCGGTAGGCATTTTTCAAGCCTGTTAAAGAGACCCGAGTATTGGAGAATCTTATTGTGTTCTTTCATTATAGTGTCGAAGACAGCAAATAGAGCTTCAAGCTCAACCTTCATATCATTCGATTCTTCTGTTGTTGGAAGGCGCTGACATTTCACTAAATGTCTCCCAGGATCTACCTTTGTAAAAGTAGCCTTGTCCAATTGTGCCCAAGGTTCCAACAAGTTTGGGATGATCCAAATTTCTTCGACCGAGCTGCAAAGAGTTTTACTGGTTGCAATCTGCTCCAGCCGGTCAAGCCCTTCACATGTGAGAAGAAGGGTGATTTTTCTAAAATATCGCGTTGTATAGGCTTCCAGTGTGTTGTCGTGGATTTGGCGGCAAGTGGTCCGGAACGCGCCCCAATCTTTAGGTCCCAGATCCTCACAGATATGAGTCAACAACTCCAAAGGCAGGTTTGTGATTGACATATTGCGCCTGTTGGGCAACTTTAAGTCATGCAATATTGGTCACGTTGTAGTTGCGATCACGTAGAGCGCGAAGGATTGTTTGAATGAGAATGAGAGAATGAGAATGGCAGGAGGGGAATTTGTTCACCCGGTACCGATATAAAGCCGTACCGAAAATCCTCTCTTCAGCCCGAGTGGCCATGTGCCAGTAGACTAGTGTGGATCTGCAACTTGAACTGCGATGAGGGGTAAATCAGGTAACCTTGGAATTTAATGGCGTCGTGGGCTCAAGTAATGCAGCCGAACTGGGTCTAGCTTCAATTTCTAGCTCTACTAGTACTATAGCCGACAGCCCACACTAGATCAGCAAAGGGGCGAAAAAAAGTTGAAAAGCAATTTTAAGTAAATGGATTCCAAGCTGTATCTATTCAGAATTTCCGTTTATAGACTTTTGTAGTCATCGAAAATATAATTGCAATTTCAAATATGATCAATTTGTCCGCTAGTAGCAGAGAGAATGATACTCGTAGTACACAACATTTGAATATTTTATCCATTGAAGCACCACTGGCAATTCCCCAGTTTTCAATTGAAGCTGTATCATCAACACCTCCCAGAGATCGTATCTAGACCTTATCTAGAAACCGGTCCATTCCTGGAGGTATCCAGCATAGAAGGTGGCCGGGGTCGTGCTTTGCCAATCCGTTCTTCTATTATAGTACCACCAAGCCAACGCAAAATAGACATAGTTTTCGGTATTAAGATAAGCATATGCTGTCACAGTTTGACCATTCATAGTCACTTGTTGAGGTTGTATCGCGAACGAGAGACAGTCTACCATGTCGTCTGTAATGAGTGGAGGACTCGGATCAGTATTTGTGCAAGGCCGCGAGGGAACAGGGTAAATAATCAAATGGTACTCACACTTATAATCCAGAATCATAGTTGCTCCGCTTTGCGCAGTTGCCCCAGACCCATCCCACCTGCTCACCATGTGCAGGATTTCGTGGAGCAATACAGCGGATCTAGGCCTCACTTTGTGAAGTTGGATTGGGGCAGTGCTACTCACGGCAAAAAGGGGAATATCACTCAGTGTAGTATAGCCATACGAGTAAGCGCTAGCTACACCGTCAGCCAACACATTAGCGCAGATTAAAACAAAATCCGAAATGGCCTCTCGAACAACCCAATAATCTTGCGACTGAGCGTTTGACCACATAACCGTTGTACTCAAAGGACTACCAAACGAGTTAAGTCCCTCCAATCCACCAGGGCCGCATAAGTCAGTACCTCCATTGCCCCTGAATGTCCCGGTGGACATCATATAATACTTGCTGATCGAGGGAACCCAATATGGTAGCTGACCAGATGGTAAGGTTGCAACCCAGTCCATGTAGACGTCTTCGATGGTGAAATCTGGATCCATTTCAACTCCTTGAGAATTGAGTACAACATCATCCCAATAATGCAAGTATCCGAAGTCATTATAAAATAGGTTTGCAGGAAAGGTGTGAGCCTGATAATCTCCACTGAGCGAGACTAGAGATTGCAGACGTGATATTTGGTCAAGCAGTTGTCTCATTTGAGTACTAGTAATCTCCATGGATGACTTACCTTCAACAACCCTCCACGCAGTCTCACTTCCAGACTTGACGGATCCATCGGTGTTGAATTGAATGCCAAACCAAGCAGTAAAGAGCTGACGTGCGACGAGTTTCGCCTGTGTTTGCCCTGGTGTCTTAGCCAGTTGAACTGCATTGTCCAGCTGGGTACAAAGTGTTGTGAAGTCCGAAGCATATTCGTTCAACCTCGTTAGGTTGTTACTGCAGGTCCCATAGGCAGTTGCAGAATTGGCTGGGGTGCTGAATAATTCATCAATAGTGACTGCTGCAACATTGCTACCTACCAAGCATAAGGTAAACCAAGAAAATATCGCCCTTAGTCCCAGCATGGTAGCGGAGGGTGAGTTGGCGAAAATGGGACTTCTCAAATGTCAATTCGATGTGATTATAATATTCTGTACGAATAACCGAGGGGCCTCTTTATGCAAAAGAGAGAAAGACGACTCGGAGCCTTTCTCCCCCCTTCATCGATGATTTTATTTCATTTATATTTTTTACAATTTTTTAATCTTTAATTTCCGATATATTCCTTTATTGCCCCTCCAATATCGCTTAGGTCGGCATTTGTGGTTATTTTAGTAAGTAGTTGTGTTTAGTAGAGAAAGAAAATGACTCCGTTGTGTTTGCATACTACTACTACTAGTGTAAACTACTTCTACTACTAGTACTTACGTTATGGAAAATAAATTTTCGGACAGTCGGGATTTAGCCCCACCCACCCTAAATATATATAATTACTTCAACCACTGATATCTCTACCATTATTATAGATATAGCTATGTGATCAATATATTCAAATATGTAAATGATAGGAGAATAGGATTGTATTCAGTATTTAGTATAATACACCCTGACTTTACGTACAGCAGCTAATCTGCGCGGCATAGCCTAGAGGCTAAAAGACTAAGTCGTTTCACGCCTCAAACCCAACATTAATAGCCTAACCGCCCCTGGTTGCCTCGCGACCAATACGTTGCTCAACAAAAGCAGATCCATCAAGGACAGCAACAAACCAAAAGCGCTGATACTTCCACCTCAACAACGAATACACGAGGACAAAAGCTCCTGGCCGCAACACCCTGGCCCCGAAATAATGGCACCGGCGCGACATCCTCAGCTTCGACAAAGCCCGAATAGAAGAATCGACGCCCCACTGCCTATATGACAGAGGTACCAGACGACGCCCCCGACGAAGACGCTTGGCTGATGGCAGAAGACGGCCTCGGAGGTGTCGAAACAGCAGACGCATATCTTGCTTACCCTGAGGAGAACGACCCTTACTACGATGAGGACTATAGCGCTCACGGCGCTCACGCCGCAGCGGATTTCGCGAACCGACGTACATAGCGGAAGCGTACGTCGCAGCTCCTGATCCGCAACCAGGCTCCCCTTATATTTGTTTACACTGCCTCTCTTCATTTATATCTAATAACAAACTCCATGCTCATCTACTACTCTGCAAACCACATCATATCGACGCTTCCATTACCCATGCATTTTATACCATAGATAGTTCCAGCGAGAATACCCATTTACCCACTATATCTTCTACACGTCCACGAACAGACCTACCACCAGGGGAAGGCTATCGTTCATGGAAATTCGCCTCTACAATCATTGGCATACAAAATGCGAATTCACAAATCGTCGCGTGCCTAGATACAGGCTGCAAAATGACAATCATTGACGCCGCTCTCGCAAAATCACTTGGCGTCCCTATTCGCACCTGTAAGCCAGTAGCAGTTTCTGGTATAGGCTCTAAGCATATCTCCGAAGGCTACATCGATTTGCAGCTATTCCTCCGCGGAACCGACAACATCGCCAAGTTAGACGTCGAGGCACACCTGGTGTCCGACCTTAAAGCTTTACTACTTATCGGTATGGATGTTATGGGCAAAGAGGGCTTCCGTCTCGACTTTGACGCTAAAACTGCGCGCATTTCGAGCTGCATGGGCATAACAGTGCCAATTCATATACATGCTAAGCCAAACCATCATCATGAGCGAGCCGTCTATGCAAATGAAAAAGTCGTCATACCCCCCCACTCATACGCCAAAATTCCAGTAAGATGCAACGAGCCGCTACCACCACGCGGCTTCATTTTCGAAGGGCGGAACCCAGTAGTATCCTTTTACACCCATCTCGTTGACCAATCTTTCCCTTTCGTCGAAGCAGTCAACGAATCCCAGGAATCTTACACCATCAGCCGTCGCACCCGGATAGGAACGCTATTTGAGTCAGACGAAACAATGGCATGGCGCGTAAGCGCAGATGTAGCCGAACTCGCCCGATCCATCCCTACTGGCGAACCAACATATGAACCAGCCATTAGTCTTGCACGAACAGAGTCTGCGGACTACGCCATAGTAAGGATATAGACAATAACGTTATATTGCATTTTCACAGCAAGAATTGCTTTATATTTTGTTCCAGCTAAGCCTGAACACAAAAGAGGTACTTTGCGGTCCACGGCGCTGCAACAGGGAATTCAAAACACGCTCGCCACTCCACCGAGATGTATTCCGGACGGCCGGCTCGGGCCGAGCTGTGTTCTGAATGCAAACCCGACAAACCACACCAAACTAGGCCGAATCAAGCCTAAACCACTGTCAAATGGGACCTGTATAGTGGATTCGTGCGAGCAAATAGGAACAGAGTAGTCAAAATATGTGTGTGTGTATTCGCTGCAGTAAAATTTGCTGCAGTAAAGAATGTATTAGAGCTGACTAATAATGCACTAAACTAAACTTGGAATCGGTCCTTTGACACCCCTTCAGCTTTCACCCTCTCATAGATGCAAGCTGGCCTGTTTTTAGGGCCAATTTAAGCTGTTGAACCGCCTAAATCCCCTCTCAAGTTCAGTCAGATTCAGTCTAGATCCCTGATGCAAGGCAGTTGAAGCCTAAAACTCTATCATTTCTCTAACATCCTCCAGGTTAGGTAATTTGGTCTAAGACTTAAATCTCTGATGTGGTAGGTGTTACGGGATGAATGCAGGAATTTGTATACTGTAAAGATCCGATTGGTAAACAAGAAGAATTAACTAAGGGAAAGGGGTCCTGGGGACCGGGTGTTCTTATACTAAACCAAGGAATCTGACTAATAATGCACTAAGCTAAATTGGGAATCGGTCCTTTGACATAACTTGCGGAACTATCCGCAACTTTTGTCAAGATCCGCATCCGCAAGGGTCAAAATGTGCGGAAACTTGCGGACTAACATCTCTAAGGATGAGTATGTATAAATCAAGGCGAAAAAATCAAAGTCAAAGTCACGCAGTGAAGTTGAAATGTCCATGGAATGATGATAAAGGACTAAAACATCATGAAACAACCTGAAGGGTCGTAGGGTCTGTAAAATTAGAAAGAATACGCAATGCTATGCAAATTGTCCTCTGCTGAGAATAAAGTCACCACAACTTATGAGCGGAGAACGCCATGCTAGGAAGTCGAACGAAAAGAAAAAGAAACTTTGTTCGACGCGAGAATCATCTAGTCATCATGTTCATAACTTCCCAGAATGCCTTTTTGCTCGGGGTTCGCATCACTGTTCACTAATTGTACAGGTGGCTAAGAAATTGTTTAAAATAGAGAAGATTTATGTTGCGACAGCCGAGAAACAAGGCCATCAACAGACGGAAAGTATTTCGGCCGAAAAAGCTTCTGCCGAGACAGCGACTCCGGAACTGGATTAGTATATCACGGCATCCTTGAACGATATGCATTCATCGCAAACGACACCCTTGAGCGATGTGCATTCGCGACAGTAATGTCCCGTCTTCACCGTCTCTTCTGTCTCGGACGAATGTTGACATTCGTCCAGAGCAGAGGGGCACCCATATACTATAAGTAGCTAGTTCTTTCATCAATGAAAAAGCAGACTTCACAACAATCGCAATATTCAGTATCGTAGCATCCACTACACCCGGTGGATTTTCTACGGTGTTGAGTAGCGGTTCGTTGGAGCTCACCGTTCTCAGTCAAGATATTCGAATATCGCCAAGCGAGCGACAATTTAGGTATAAGTACGCCGAATGCGGGCTAATTTCTACCTCTAATGTTACAAATATCATATAAAAAGGGGATTATTATCTGATATACAAGCGCTAAAATAACCTAGGGCACATCATCTGACCCTAAAAAATTTCCACGGCATTAATGAACATGCTCACGACAAATAGGACAAGTAGAGTTGTCGTTTAACCACTGAGAAATGCAGCTCGGATGAAACCAGTGACCACAAGACAGTAGCTTGACAAAAGCCCGTAAGTCCACATCCTCCCGGCAGATAGTACAAGTCGGATCTTGGTTGTCCCTTTCAGTTTCAAAAACTTGCCAGAGCATCGTCAAGGCCGGTGGGTGTGTGGCCATCTGGGGCGAATAAGCAGTTTCTGGTTGACTGTATTCTGAATAGTGCCCAGAGCTGCGATCTGAGTGTCTGTGATGACGTTGAGAGGTAAGAGCTGGACTTTGGATGTCGGCCACTCCGATTTCGGCCCAAAACTGTTCAGCCAAGGCGATAGAAGTAGCATGCGAATCCACACTGCGTGAGCGGCTCAAACTAGGGTGGACAGGTGGAGTGGATTGAGAAGGATATGAAGAGACCCATTGTTCATGGGTAAGAGTGGTGTTCCTGTAAGACAAAAAAGCCGCCGATGTAGTGTAGGCCCATAGAAAAACGTTCACCAGATCAATCCAGGCCGCAGCACGCATCCGGTGGATCTTTGACGAATCCCCTAAGTCAGATCCCGGGTCCGATACTTTTGCCGAGAGGTACATTGTGGTGAATATACCGAATAGAGCCAACCACAAAGCAGATAAGCCAAATTCCCATATAATCGAGGGCACTCTCCAATTTGGATAAGGGGATGACCCCTTCCGATGAGCGCAACAGCTGAAGATTAGATGTATCATAGCAGTGCTCGCTGCCAGGGTGCCGAGAACTAAGGCGAAGCCCCATTTAGGCTCCCACATATGCTTATCTTGAAGATCGCTGTGGACGTCTTTGCCGTATAGGCCTATTACTGTAACGCCGAAGCCAAGTTGCAGTAATCGCACAATTGACACAAGTATCGAGACGACCTTGGACTGTTTCCTGGGCGTATCATATTCTTCTTCACTGTTAGGCATCTTGGTAGCCCTGCGGCTTTCTCAGTCTTTGATCACAAACAGTCAGTCCGCTATATTAATATTTATAGATGATCCAGAAGGAAAAGATCTGCCCTGTAACCTACGAGAGTTAATCAAGTCGGAGAATGAATTTCAGATCTTAAAGAGAATATTGTGCAGCGTTAGAGGATGCCTGGGTATAAGATGATTTACACGAGCCAAGTCGACATGGAGACGAAAAGTCCAAAAAAAACGAAGAAGAAAAGAAAAGAAAAGAAAACCACCACACGAAAGACCTATGATTGTTATATAATATTTGGAAATTATAAGAGGCTCAAATCCCGCTTTCCACGACGTCTGCCTCACTTGGACAAGTGAGGCGGCTAGGGTTTTATTACTACTTCCCTTATGGTTTTTCGAGTTGGGTTTCTATAAATGTTTTGGATTTTCCGACGTGACTCAGGTCAAATGATGCTTATGCGTGGAGAGTTCTGGTAGGCTGAATGTGTTATGCCTAGGCGTTAGTGTTTACCTTTCTTTTTTGATTCGCCATAGAAACTCCCCTGGGCGCCATAGCCTTCAGTATTACGGACCCACTTAGGGCGCACCTTCCAGGAGCACTGAAGACGAACCGATCTTCGCCCAACCGGGGGGTAAGGCATGGGGGGAATCAACTGAGGAAAACCTCGATCATGTGATGGATATATCAGGCTTAGCGTCTTGGCATTGGAATATTTACGGATCGCGTAATAATTTAATTACAAGATTTCCGTCCTCCAATATCCATCCGAGTCGATTCTCTATAAGAGCCTGGAAGCAGGCCTGCCTTTCCTTTGGAGGTAAAATCATTCTTTGTCCGACTTCGGATATATCAAAAGTATCCATTACCTTTATCCATTTATTTGTTCATTCCTTTTGTTGACTTCTGTCTGTGAAGGACTTCCTCTGCGAATGGTGATTTAATCATTGCATCCTCTCTCAAGGCCACCATAAAACCAGTGCCAATGTACTCTTTATAGGGAGCTACGACCAGCATTCTGGCACTCAGTGCCTTTGCTGGTCATACCCTTGCGGCTCGCGTTGGACGACCAGCAATTTGTCCAGACACCTGCGCTAGTTACAACCCAGGTGACTGGTTCGCTTTTCATAGTGTCCCTCAAGTCACTCGGTGTAATCAGACTATGCTGGTTGATTTCAACATTTTCAATGATTTGGAAGACCCATCTTCGCATTCCACCCTCCGTGTCTGCGCCTCTGGTGATCTCGAGAAACTGCAAAGCTCGTCGACTGTCAAAACAACCTCGTCCACATCCTCAGCGGCCGTCAAATACTAGGTGGGCGGTTGGGGCCCAGTTTCTTCTACATCCGCAGACGCCGATTACTCTGAGCTTCTGGAGGCATTGAAGACTTATTTGATTGGCAATCCTGAAAAACCTGAACTTTTCGGCTACTCTAATCAAGTGGCCGCTGGAATTTACCTGGGAGAGAGCCTCCAACAGGCTGCCAATGTCGAATCTGCCATTCAAGAACTACAAAACTTTCTTTCTGCCTCAAAGTACAGCGCTGGTGCAATTCAGTACTGTGGTGCCAGTGCCAATACAACGATCGGCATAGCGGTTGATCTGAATGGGGATATTCCAACAGTTCAAGAATATGTCAAAACCTGGCACAAGGGAGGATGTTTGTCTAGCTTTGATTCGAAGACATTCGTCGGTACCTCTCTTACCTTCCAGGTTGGCGCCAACCAGGCAAATGGAACCATTTCAACTCGTTCCCGGATATCGCGTGGATTGCATGGCCATCATGCTTCTCACACCCACAAACGCAGAACTGATACATGCTCATATGTTCAAGTCGTATCTGGGGACAGTTGTTCATCGCTGGTCACCGAATGCGGAATCACATTCACAGAGTTCTACGATTACAATACTGCATCAGATCTCTGCTCAACACTCACTGTGGGTCAGTACGTGTGCTGTTCCTCCGGCTCATTACCCGACTTGGCACTATCTGCTTATTTAAATGGCACCTGCTACACGTATAGTGTACAGTCAGGAGACAGCTGCTCGAGTCTGGCAAGTACATACAGTCTCACCGAAGCCGAAATTGAGACCTACAACAACGCAACATGGGCCTGGTATGGGTGTAGCGAGCTACAAGCTGGCCAGTCTATGTGTTTGTCTTCGGGCAATCCTCCCTATCCAGAATCGATTGCCAATGCCGATTGTGGACCTCAGGTTCCGGGCACTATTTTCAACAGCACCGATTCGGGTGACTGGGAGAGCTATAACCCTTGTCCATTGAATGCCTGTTGCGATTCGTATGGTCAGTGCGGTATTACACCAGTCTACTGCAATCGTACTTTCGCTGCAGATAACAACCCTGGAACAGCGGCAAATGGAACGAATGGATGTATTTCTAATTGCGGAACCACAATCACCAACTGGGCGGTTTCTCCTTCTTCATTCTCTAAGGTCGGCTACTGGGAACCGAGCAGTCTTGAGCGCCCATGTCTACAGATGGACGCTGTCTCGATCGACACATCTCAATATACTCATGTTATGTTTGCCTTTGGCAACATCACTACCGATTTCGAGATCAATGTTATGGGTATGAGAGTCAGCTATCAGAATTCATGGACCTTAAGAATGTGAAGCGTATGATGTCCTTTGGTGGCTGGGATTTCTCTACCGGCGTGGATACCTATATGATCTTCCGTGAGGGTACTTCTGCTACGTATCGGTCTACTTTGGTGACAAATGTGGTCGCCTATGTCAATGAGACCGGCCTCGACGGTGTGGATTTTGATTGGGAGTATCCAGGCGAGACAGATATTGACGGTATTCCAGCTGGAAGCGACGATGAGGGAGACAACTATCTTGCATTCCTTAAAGCTATGCGAGAAGCACTTCCCAGTGATAAACTTCTGACGGTTACCGCTCCAGCTTCATACTGGTATCTCCAGAACTTCCCTATTGCTGAAATATCAGAGGCTGTGGACTTCATCAATTACATGACCTACGATCTGCATGGAATTTGGGATAAGGGAAATGAATGGGCCGATGAGGGTTGTACAGCCGGTGACTGCCCCTTCTCCCACATCAATATGACAGAGACCGAATGGGCTCTGGCTATGTTGACTAAGAGTGGAATTGGAACCAGCCAAATCATGGCAGGAGTTGCCAGCTATGGTCGTTCATTCGAGATGTCCGAGGAGGGCTGCTATATGCCAGTTGCACGTGGAATGCTGCAGGAGAAGCAGGTGAATATACCGAGACTGCTGGATACATTTCAAATGCAGAGATCAACCAGATCCTTCTGACAAACTCCAACTCACAGTCCTACTCGGATGGAAATGTGACAGACTTCATCGTCTATAATGACACCCAATGGGTTGGTTATATGACTAATGAGACCAAGACTAAGCGTGCCTCATATTATGAGAGCTGGAATTTTGCCGGTACAGTCGATTGAGCCATTGACCTCTCGGAGTTTGTGGACAACGAAATCGCAGAGGCTTCTGCTTCCGCAAGTGCAGGGGCTGAAGCAACAATTACGATCGATCCTGAAGTTTGAGGAGAGGCAAGTCCTGCCGTTACCTGTGCACCTCCTTGTGTGATGGTCATGCCTCCTCTACCTCTGACAACAAACGCTACCATTTCTTTCGACCCATGGAGCACTCATGTCACTTACAGTTCCAAGGGAACATCCACTACCTTCTTGGCTGATGGAAGCAAAACTACCTTCCATTATTACAACAGTGTCCTAATCCCATACGTGATCAACCTTAATCCTGGTACGTATCATGTTAGCCTTCGGATCGTACCCTCATGCGCAACCAAAATGCTAACGTGGCGATACAGTGAAAACTGACTACATCAACGTCTGGAATCAGCAGATTACTGGCGGTCAGACAGCTGTCCTGCAGACTAGCTCGATTGTACCAACGCCAACGGCTATCACTTGGACCCCGTGAGTTCCATACCTGAATTCTACTCTCTACCCTAGAAAACCAAAAGCTAATCTGAGTAGAACGGTCGGAGGAAACACTACCATCATTGGCGGCACCACAAGTGTCATGCCAGGGCTCACATACTCCTCTGGAAACGTGACCTACAGCACGACTTCGTGGACTGGCGTATGGGGAAAAACCACACATGTCACCGGCGGGACCACCCAGCCTCCGCAGACGTCGACTGTGACACCCTATGCGTACCCGACAACTTCAGATAAGGCACCCGATCCAACTTTGAACACCGTCAAAACCACGGTGAAATCTGCTTCCAACTCTAAGAGCTGGGGCCCTAAGCCGACTTCATCTAATGAGCACACCGGCTCAGGTTGTATGTTTATGACACCCACCCAAATATCGTATTGACAGACAATAGCTCTAGAATAATGTTACGGACTAAATATTTAGGTACAAGGAACTGCTACGGTGGCTGCAAGCTTTGTCCTCCAGGCCTCAACATTGAGATTAGTGGCGGTAGTGGAGGCGGCGGCGGTGGTAGTGATGATGATGATGACACCAGTGTTCGCAAGACTACTGTTACAGAAAGTGCCTACATAACAACCAAGACCGTAGATGACAAGCTCACCACCATCACCGAAAGTGCTACCACAACAACCGAAACCGAAACTGAAAGCAGAAGCACTGAGAGCTCTACCACTCTCACGGCTGGCATTGCCATTGGAACTTACACAGCTTTCGCCGAGACCAGTGGGGTATTGGATGCCACAACGGAACCCATCGCAAGCCTCCAGGCACTTGCCTCAACTATCTCCAGGGAATTTTCATCTCTTTACTCTGCCGAGATCTCCTCTCTCACAGCCGGTCTCTACACCACAACGACATCGATATCGACAACTTCCACATCAAAAACAACAACAACAAAAACAACAGTCACTGTACCCACTGTGACTGAGTATTGTGCGAAATATGTTGTTGAAAACGAAGATACGACTTTGGACAAATACGGTTCCAAGTATTATGAGTTTATCTTTGCTATGTGGGGTATAAGTTGGCCAGAGGCAGACAACATCAAAACCGACATTACCGACATGCTGTCAAAGTGTGACGTTTCAGCAGATATTGATGTTGTTGTTGATACCGCCCGATGGGGTACAATAGCAATGTGGAATAATGGCGAGAATTATGCTCTTGATTCATGTATCGCCGGGACTATCGAGTCTCTTGGTGGAAGTAAACCTGCCTGTAAATGGATCTACAAGGAAGGTGAAGAGGATTTCTCAGCGCAGGACTCGGCAGAGGAAGAAATGGTTTGGATTTACGAGTACCATTCATCTGTGGTGACATCACCATATCCTCTTACAACTTGAACATTGATTATATTGATATGGGGAGAACTTGGAGCTCGAAAATTCACTTGATTAGAATATAAACACGACGTATTGTATTTTATTATAAAGCAAAATCAATTCAGTACTGAAAAGAAACGGTATTTTTGCCGCTTCATGCCTCCCTCTAATATACAGAATGAATTTATTAGCCACAATTGTTTATGGACCGGCAAACTTTTTATCGTTCATAAATATGATTAATTTAAAATTCTACTTATCTAACTATTTTTTAATTAATTCTTGACTACAAAGCTAGTCTTTCTTTTTCAATTCACATATTTCTCTTCTAAACTTATTGCAGGTCGCTATGAAGACTTTTGTCGTCAATATTTGCCGTCAGGTCATCTAACGCCATATACTTGCAAAGCTTCCGAAGGTTTTTGATCCCGTCCTTGTAAGTGGATACGAGGTTGATGACTTGCCTCGAATGGCAGCAGAATCTCCGCAAGTTAGCCACCGTCGTGAAGAAGCACGTCATCTCCAGGAAATCATCGAAAGAAGTCTACTTGACTTGAGTCTATAATTGGCATATTTTGATTATAGACAAGGTTTTTTCTTGACGAAGTTTTCCCTTGTCCATACGCAAATGCGGGAGTCTTGTTTCTTTTTTGTCGTGTTTTTGTGCCTGTTCAGTGTTTTTAATTTCTCGAAGCTATAGAATCAATTAATTTTCGCGCTATAGAATTTTCATGAGCCTTAGAGCTTTGTAGCCCTAGGCCGGTAGACAGAACGCCGACCTGTTATAATTGAAAGACCTCAATGAATCATCACGTCTAGTAAAGAATGAATTTAATTTACAACTCAAGAAGTAAGTAAATCCTATTAGTATTGATCCATCCAAAAAGACGAAGTATATGTGGCCTTGGCCTACGGTGGATTTCCCCGTTTTCCAACCCGGCTACTTCCCAATCAAAAACTCTGATCCAATCCGAAAGTGTATTCGAAGAAATACTGAACTAGAGACATAAGATATCATTAAAACTCTTATATCAATGCTAAAAGGAGCTTAGAGCTTGTAGTTTGCGCTGAGCGAAACCAAGCACGAAATCTTTTTCGAAGACAGAAAAAAAAACCACAAAAAAGTGACCAGACTGGGGCTCGATCCCAGGACCTTATCGGTGTTAACGATACGTGATAACCAACTACACCATCCGGCCAAGTGTTCTGTTTAAGTCTCAATTTAGACTATTATATTTGATGAGACTTAGTAATTCGTAAAAGATAATCTTGGTTTAAAATCGTTCACTCTATGAAAAATGAAACACTAACCCTGTCTGATTTCATGCGTTCCTTGGCTAGAAGGGATCATCTTCGAATTGAATTTAAAATTAGGGATAGAAATCGACCCGTGTAGCGCGAATCAACGAAGAGGCAAAGTCCCTACTATATACTCTGTCCAGCATCTGGTAACAGTTCCTCTGAAGGTAGGTAGCAAAATCGGAAATTGCGAAACGATTTCCATATGGAAGGCTCCTCCATGCAGAGATCAAAGAGAAAAGTTTTCTCATCGAGAATATCGTGAGTCATATTGCGGGTCAATTCTTAACAAGATCTGCGAGATCCATCGCAACATTGTAAAATAAATAGCACTAAGTACGTTATTCTTTAAAATTGATATATAAACCTTTGTCTCCTCGTATCTTCTATTTTGAAAGTCCACATCACAGTTTCCTGAGTTTGTAATTTAACCAACTATCTAAATCCATATTCATCCATCATCGATCTTACCTCTGATCATGGTGAAATGAGAAATCCAAAAAGCTAACAAGAGCTACGGTATGCGGTCCACTATCAATCTTATTGAATAAACTAATTGAAGTCTTCAAGAAACTAGTTCCGTCGAGAATCAGAAAAATTTGGCTTCGAGGGTTTGGGATTCAATTGAGACTCCAGAGCTAGGGTCGCTTCAATTCCCAATCGGAACCCCTGGCAAGGAGTCCTGCGAGGAACCTGGATACGGCGATACTGAAGCTACTAACCCAAGGGAATTTAATCTCAGCGACTTCCTCAATCTACAAAAGATGGATGTGTACCTAAAATATCTACACAGCCCTCAAGACAAACTGAAGACGTTGTTAAAACGACAGAAATTGAGCCAAAGTCTAGAATCATCATGTCAAGAGCTTCGCTGTTTGTTTATATGTTTGTCTGACGCCAGTGTTTCTTGAACTCGCTCTTGCTAGGACAGTATTCCTTCTCATGGCTCCGATGAGGGCTGAGTAGACTGCAGGTTTCGAGACGCGACCTGTCCAATGGGAGTATAGGATACACCTAAGAAGCATTCCCCACACTTCAATTGGCACGGGACAACCGACGACCTTTTCGATCTCCTTGACTTGTTCAACTTGCTTCGTCGCCCTTTATTGCTTCAAGCTTTCATTTATCATTGAGCCTGTTAATTGGAACAAATATTGAAACCATCATTCAAGCGGTGACTTACTCGAAGATCAAACATAGAACGGGCTCTATTGTGGTATCTAGATAGGTTGGGATCTTTCTCGAGAAGACGCTGCAACAATTATTGGCATTTCGGGTCATCAATCTCGGAGAATATATGGTGGCCATCCGAAGAATCCACCGCGAGGAGTCAGAAAGAAAGACCGGATGAAGAAACTGGAAAGAGAGCAAGCTGAAACCCAGGTTCATGAAAACTGAAATTTCCATATGGGCTGCTTATAAGTGTGAGCAAAAATATTGAGCCATCAGGCTGGATTAGATCCGAATTGAGGGGATATGATTTTCACATGGTTCGCGAGGTTGGGGCTTTCAGATCCTATAGCAACCAGCTCAGTTGAAAGACCGAAGTAAGAGAAATCGGGACATAAAGAGCACATAATACGAGAGACCAAGTCTTCCAGGATCCCCCCCCCCCTAAGGCAAGCACGGAGATGATACCAGAGAGATGATGAAAAGAATTCTGGTCAGGAACCATAAGCTCTCTATATATGAATAAGGCTCCCAGAGAATATGAGGATATTAGAGAGTGAAGTAAGAATAGCAGTAAAGTGAAAGTGGAAAGTAAAGTGAGAATAAAGTAAGACACGGAAAATTTTCAAAGATAGATAAGCTTGTTTGTTGTGAATAAATAGATTTGAATATGTCTTTTTATATAGCGAGAAAGCGAACCCAGATAGCCACACTACTCTATCAACCACCTTATAGCATAGGCTGAGCAGCACGTTTCCGAGATCCGGAAATGGACGTCTCCTCCTCTTTTCCCCACTGCATGATAGCATCCACCAGAGAGTTTATCTCAGCTTGCGTATTGTGAGCATGAATCACCACACGCACACGCTCCCCCGAACGAGACACAATAGGATGCTGCAAAGCAATGGTCGCAAACCCTTGTTGCTCCAGGAAGCCTTTCAACGCAAGACAGCGCTCCGGCTTGGTGATGAGCGGCACAATGGGCGTCAAGAATGGGGCCTTCTGCCAGTTGAGAGCCAGACGAAGGCGAATACGACCGGACTCCGCCACAGTTGGCCAATCGGGGTGTTGATGTAGGGTCTCAAAGAAATATCTGATGTTATGCTGCAGTCGTTCTATTCTCTTTATGAGAGGCTCGTCAGCAGAAAAATAGATTCGGAAAGCCATGGGTTGAATGTACACACCTGTTGACCATCTGCACTGGCCAGTATTTTATACGCCGATTTGACGGTGACCAGGTTCAGGAGCGGTGGAGCGGTGGTGTAGATGAAGTTCCTTGCATAGTTGATGAACATTTCTTTCACAAGAGGGCTGCAGAGGACGATTGCTAGAGAGAAAAAATTCTGTCAGAATCAATTTTGTGATGGACAGAAAATCACGCACCACCAACCGAGCCCAGCGCTTTCCCACAGGTTTGGAGTCGCAGGGTAAAATGCTTCTCCAAGCCTAAGGCAGATACGAACCCGGCCCCATTCAGCCCAACCACTCCATTCGAGTGCGCCTCATCAATTGTGAAGACATAGTTCCCCTGCGGCAGAGACTTCTGGGCGACTTGAATAAAGGCATCCAAGGGCGCCATATCCCCGTCCAAGCTATAGAAGGACTCAATTGCGATGAAGACCGTCCGTTTGCCGGTCTGGATGATCGGAGACACGCTTTTGACCGCATCAAGGAGCTTGGCGAGGTCGGACAGGTCATTATGGGTAAAATATTTGGCAATTGATGCTCTGGATTGCTTGATCCCGTCATGGACACTTGCATGAACGAGACTATCGTATACTATCGCATCGCCCACTTGAGGGAGGGTACTGAAGATGGCAACGTTGGCTGAGAGCATCCTCGGTATTGTGAACATTTGCCAGCATCTTCTCCAGATCGACCATATAGTCGGTTGATCCACCATTCAGTCGACAGGCACCAGATCCAATGTTTGCGTCAAGATTTTTACTTAGTTCTTGGAGCAGTTCTGTGCGCAGTGCACCAGAAGTTACGAGAGATAGGCTGTCATTGGTATTGAAGTCGATGCAATTTTTCTGCTCATTATGTAATGGCAGACCCCAATACTGACCCTCATGGCGGCGTTTCTCAAGGGCAGCTCGCAGTCCCTGCTCTAGGCAGGAGGGGAGGGCCATCTTTGATGGATAGTTGAAATTGTCTTGTAAATAATGATAATTTTGTGAAGGGCGGTCCTGTATCAATATGAAAAGGCAGCCCATTCGGCTTAATAAGATACTGTCGGTTGACTAGGTTGTTACCGAAGCAGACAGCTATTGATATCGCTTCTGTACGTATATAATAGGTGTATGCATATTGGGTAAAAGTGAAGTGTCATTCTAAAATGCTCAGATGAAAGAAGATATAGTAGCTGCCATACCAAGATCACATGATCTTGGTATATTGTCAAGTCGACTGGTTCAGACTGGCCAATCATTCAAATGCCACAAATGAATGAAACTGAATTTTCTAACTAGAGTGTAATCTGGCTTAAATACACACCGAAAAGTGGGTCCCAAATCACTTCCTTTGACATATATCAGCTGATATTCATTCCAACAGATACTTCCAGGGACTGTTGGATGTCGTCACCAAAGAATCTAGTAGTGAAATGCACTATCGACCACTTAAGTCATTGGTGTCCACTAAACACGCAACACGTTTAATATTTTTGGTATGATCGAGATAAATCAACTATTTGGGGTATTATAGAGGCAGGGATTCCTTGATTTTACCCGATGATAGACATTCTGCTAGCTGCTGAGGCATAGACAGCGTTACACCGCATGGAAACCATGCCCATTTTCCTGCATATACTGCAAGTTCATCGGATGGGTGATAAGCAAGTCCCAGAGGAAAGGGTCGTGTACGGTAATACCCCATAGACTTTAGTCATTGATGCGTGCTCTTGTTTCTCCTGTCGTGTTGGCTTTCGCAGATCGGCCTATATAAGTATCGCCCTTTTTTTGTACCGTAGGGATGAATCAAGTCAGGATAGTGAGATATACTTAAGACTTCTCAATTCCGGCTCACATAGGCTAACACAGTGATACCTGATCTGCAATTCGAGATAATGTAAGACGTTCTAGCTGAGCTCTACCCCCAGTGGCTTCTAAAAAAATTCAGGATCAGAATCCTCAACCCCATCCAAAAGCTCCTCTGTGGGCTGGGGATGGAGACAATCATAACTTCAGCCTTCCTAAAAGATAATGCAACCGCACATTTAGGCAACGCTATCGTATGCGTTATTGCTCGCCTTCTGGTATCGCCTTTGCTAACGCCAGTCGAGTACCTCCAGCTTCTTCCTCCATTTGCTCTCGCCATATTTGCCTTTGCATATGTATTTGAGATTGCCAATCAAGTCATCTCCGAGGAGGAAGACGTCATCAACAAGCCCAGCCGTCCTATCCCCGCGGGCCTGCTCACCAAAGCTGAGGCATCGCAGCGCTGGATCCTCAGCTGGAGCTTGCTCCCAACGGCCTTGTGTGTGGTTTCCGGACTGCAAGCTGGAGGGTATCTGATCATCTGGCAAGTTTGGATCGCACTTCATTACGCTTGGCCCCGTTTCAACCACTGGGTCATGTGCAACACTTTCACGGCCGTGGGAGTGACAATACAGCTGAATTTGCTCGACACTGTAATCACCCATGCCGCCCCTGCCGTTCAAGAAGTCGCGTTCCTGAATCTCGCGCTCTTCCTGTGGTTTGCCCTTACAGTTCACGTTCAGGAATTCCCGGATATAGACGGGGATCGCGAAAATGGACGCAGAACATTACCGCTGATTCTCTCGCCCAAGGCCGTGAATTGCCTCCGAGCCGGCACTGGATTATTTCTCATCGTCGAAGCTTTGATCGGTCTGGCTGTTGGAATTATGATGCTTTGTCCCGATCATCGCCTGATAAAAATCGGGTTGGGCATTTTGCACTTAGTTTTTGCCACGATAGTAGCAACGCGGTTGGTGGTGAGTTCGTCGAGGGAGATGGATAAGATGACCTACCAGTGCTACTACTTCCTAGCGACGTACTCCATGGTATTGTTTTATGCACAGGTTGCTCCACTGAATCGATCTTGGTCGTGATTGCTCTGTTTACCTCGGCTGTCTTGTGCATATTGACAAAAATCTCATTTTTAATTTAAAATACCTGATAAATTACATAGGTGGTAAAAGCCTAGACTTTCGTCGGATCTACAGAAAGTAATATAATATGCAGACAGTGACAAACAGTCTTCTATCATTAGTCGGGAAGGACTTTCCCAAATACAGAAATCGGGAAAGAGGGAAAAAAACTATTAGTGCGAGATGATGAAGCCCTAAATTCGCTACATCTATTCCTTTTGGAGAGATAGCAGCCCCGCAAGACGACATGCAGATAAATCATTCCAATATCTGCAGACTGCATGCATAATAGACCCTTCGTATCGGTAGGTGGTTAACATCTCTTCAAAGAAATGTCCGCATTGACCATGGCAATTCGCCCAAATTCTCACTGCACAGTCACTTAAAAACAGCCCGTCTCTCTTGACTCATGTACCTACTCATCAGAGATCACTACCAGTCAATCTCGATGCACACGAATCAAAAATGAAAGCAGCCATATGCAGAAAGGTATATCAGAACCTCAAGTCATTTTTTAGAATTTCAAATCAAGACACAATTGCTGAAAACAAAACCAGGCTCACGAGCCAATCGTGATTGAGGACGTCCCAATCCCCGTAGCAGGACTAAGACAAATCCTCGTCAAAGTACTTGCCGCCTCTCTATGTGGCACTGATCTTAGCGTGGTCGACGGTGCGTACGGCGAGCGACAGTTCCCGCTCATCATCGGTCACGAAGCCGTGGGCTTGGTCCACATGCTCGGCCCTGGCGTAGAACCTTTTGGCTTCCAGGTCGGTCAGATCATCGGGTCAGCCCCGTATCGCGATATGTGCCTGGAATGCTATGAGTGCCGGTACCATGGTCCCGAGTTCTGTGCCAAGACGAAAATGCAGGGCGTTTTTGCGCCAGGATTCTTCGCGGAGTATTGCATCATGGATGCTGCCAGCGCGGTGGTCATTAAGGGGTTTGAGAGCAAAGAAGAGTTGGTGCAGAGCGTCGAAAGTTTATCGCCCATCTTCTGCGCGGGGGTATCAGTTTGGGATGCATTCGAGCGGGCGAAACTTGCCCGCGGGGAGACCCTGGCTATCATTGGGGTGGGCGGGGTCGGGCAATTGGCAGTGCAGTATGCTTCGGCAATGGGAGTGAGGGTGATCGCGGTGGACGTGAGAGAGGAGCAGCTGAGGGCTGTGGCGCGATCTAATCCTGGGATACAGACGATAAATAAGACGGGATTAGGGTTCAGAGGGGTCCAAGAGCGGATCGAGGCCCTGAGAAATGGGCATTATGGGGCAGATGTAGTCATCGTATGCACTGGGGCGGCGATAGCATACCAGACTGCCTTTTACTGCGTTGGGGCACTAGGGAGAATCATGGTTTTGGGGCTTCCCAAAAATCCAATCCAGATACAAGCTTTCCATCTATCAGCGAGGTGCTACAGGTGAGCAAAGGACATCATACATGCTGCTGAGGAAGATTAATCAAGGAACTTACGTGGTTTGTAGTGTCATCGGATCGAGACTACCGGGTCAGGCTGGGGTGCAACGTTGCCTTGATTACTCGCTGCGCCAGCGCATCTTTCCCCAAATCAACACCAAACTTTTCAAGCTGGATGATATCAATGAGATGATATCACTGATGAGAGACGGATCAGTCTCGGAAGGGCGCATGGTATTACGATTTGAATAGCCTTTGCCTCGTCATGGTAGAGTGCTCGCCAATCTAATCCTATTAGGGGATTTATGTGTAGCTGCAAGTAAGACAAGTAGGGATGTTAGGCAGATGGCAGATAGTATCTGCCATCTGCCAACTCTGCCACCCCTTTTTGGTATAGCAGATAAAATGGCAGATATCAGTCATCTCCGCCATCTGCATCTGCCATCCAAAAAATGGCAGATATATCTGCCAATTATCATACGATATCATGTGATTATAATATCGCTAGACAATTTTCTTCTACCCTAGTATAAACTATCATTCTTCTCTTATTATATTTCATGGATATGGAGTCAAATAGACGAGTGACTCGTGGTAATGGGACTGCGCCAACTGGTTCCTATAATATTCTTGAAAATGGATTCGATG
This sequence comes from Penicillium taxi, assembly GCF_028828555.1. Lineage (NCBI taxonomy): Eukaryota > Fungi > Ascomycota > Eurotiomycetes > Eurotiales > Aspergillaceae > Penicillium > Penicillium taxi. The sequence continues at coordinate 2,581,850 of NW_026643207.1, read as the reverse complement.
CTCTTGAAGATCCATCTCAAAACGAACTGACAACGCCTATTAAAAGCCAAGAATCCCTTTCTCAAGAGCCTTTTCTACCTTCTCTCTCTTCTCCATTATATCCTTCTATTGAATCGATACCATCAGTATCTCCTTCCCCTTTCTCTCTTTCCCAGACACCAAAAACCTCAGGATTTCTTACCCCAAACCCAAAAAAGACTTCGAGTTCCTGGTGCTGGTCATACTTTAAGATGACTCAAGTTCAGAGGCAATGGGTTGTGAAGAAATCAGGGAAAGTCAAGCACCTTGATAACGATATTACTTGTGTTATGGCTATGCCTGATGGGACATTCTGTCCGTGGAGTACCTCTGAGAGTATATAACAAGGGGGTACAAGCAACCTTATTAGTCATCTTTCCACCCATGGGATCATACCACCAAAACCTGAGGCTAGAAATAGTATGATGAGCTATTTGAAAAGGGCTGATGAACCAGCTATATCTGAGATTCTTGGTATGGCTATTTTACTATGGCATGACTTAAATACTTTTAATGATCATCTTTACTAATCTATCATTCTCTTTATTCAGGTCTCATCTCAACCGAAAACCTACCCTGGACCTTTATTGAGAACCCGTTCTTCCAGCGACTAGTTGAAGGGCCCACAAAGACCAGGAAACTACCTTTCCGAACTCGACAAGGTCTTCGATCACATGTAGACATGTTCATTGGGTTGGGTAAACCCATACCCAACCCAACCCAACCCACAATGGGCTGGGTATGGGTCAGAAATTTTACCCAAAACCCATATGGGTTGGGTATGGGTTTGAAGTAAAACCCACACCCAGCCCATAAACCCATCTTTTTGCCAAGACTTTTATTTCACGTGATATTTGTCACCTAGTTAGTACTAGATTGAGGCAAAAATTAGGCACTAAGGCACTAATTACCCTAATTTAGTTTAGGTTGAGGCGAAAATCAGGCATTAAGGCATCAAAAATACCCATATGGGACCCATACCCAACCCATACCCACGTGGGTTGGGTTGGGTATGGGTATGGGTTTACCTTACCCCTGATGGGTTGGGTATGGGTATGAATTTTGACCCATACCCAACCCATGCACATGTCTAATCACATGCGGTTCAAGCCTTTAATAAGTCTCGTGCCCAGCTAAAGGATTCCCTATCCTTAACATGCCGTACAATCGCTTTATCTCTAGATTGTTGGTAGACATGTGCATGGGTTGGGTATGGGTCAAAATTCATACCCATACCCAACCCATCAGGGGTAAGGTAAACCCATACCCATACCCAACCCAACCCACGTGGGTATGGGTTGGGTATGGGTCCCATATGGGTATTTTTGATGCCTTAATGCCTGATTTTCGCCTCAACCTAAACTAAATTAGGGTAATTAGTGCCTTAGTGCCTAATTTTTGCCTCAATCTAGTACTAACTAGGTGACAAATATCACGTGAAATAAAAGTCTTGGCAAAAAGATGGGTTTATGGGCTGGGTGTGGGTTTTACTTCAAACCCATACCCAACCCATATGGGTTTTGGGTAAAATTTCTGACCCATACCCAGCCCATTGTGGGTTGGGTTGGGTTGGGTATGGGTTTACCCAACCCAATGAACATGTCTAATTGTTGGAGTAGTCTAAATGGCTTTAGCATTCTTGGGGTCATTGGTCATTGGCTGACTAAGGATTTCTAGTACCAAGAAAAGATACTTGAATTCATAGTGCTTAAGGGGCATCATAGTGGTGAAAATCTAGCGAGTGCTATTTACTTACTATTTGATGAGCTTCAAATTTCTGAGAAGATTATCTTAATTACTGCTGATAATGCTAGTAATAATGAGATGATGGTTAGGTGTCTAACCCAGCAAATAAAGTAAACAGAAAACCCTTGGTGGCAGCTTGATCGCGACAATAATAGAGAAGAGAGTGGAGAAGATAGGGAGGCTGAAGAAGAGGAGGAGGAGGAGATTGAGGGGTTACATAGCTTTGTTCGTTGCTTTACCTATGTTCTTAACCTGATGGTAAAGAAGATTTTAAAAGTTCTAAAGACTGGAAGTATGAGTGAAGCAAATGACCTTGTTGATGATCTAGAGCCTACTTCAACCATCCCTGAACTAAACCCTCTTCAGAAAATTCGTGTTCTTACTATCTGGATTACACGGAGTAATCTTCGAAGAGAGGACTAGAGACTATGCTGTGAGAGATCCTAGACAGCAGTGAAATATATTGAGAAGGATGTCGATACTCGTTGGAACTCCATATTTCGTATGTTAGAAGATGCTTTAAAGGTATGATATATTCTACTTATATCTAACCCTACTAACTTCTGAAATATTTTTTGAAAGGCCAAGAAGCCGCTGAACTTGTTTCTTCAGATGTGCTCGCTACAATCTAGACCCTTCTCATCAGCAGACTGGATGTTTTTAGAGCATCTTCGAAATGTCCTTTCTGTGTTTAAGCGCTTAACCTGGAGGGTCTTAATACAATAACCAAAGATGAACCTTGCCTCCTTTCTCTACTACCGTCTTGATGATATGGTTGATGAGATGGTAAACCAAAAAGGAAAATTTGCTGGTCTGCCACCTGAAATTGTGAAGGCTATAAAGGCATGCCAATTGTAACAGGTTGAATCCTGGTGAACTATCACGTGGTTGTACCACGTGACCCACCAACCGCATACCTCACGATTCCACCCCGAATTGTTCACGTTCTTCAAGGATTTTGTAAATAGCATGTGCCTAGCTAGTTCTGAATTCAAGATTAGCTTTAGCCCTTCATATACAAAATCCTTCCTCTAACGAGAGTAAAACCCACGACCGACGATAAGAAAAGCGCTCTCAGAAAGTATCTGATCGAGCCATATACGACAGACGAACGAATCGCTCTCGGAAAGAATCCGATCGAGCATACCAACGAATACGAAAAGCTCTTAGAAAGTATCTAATTGAGCGTCCTATAAATACGAAATCGCTCTTAGAAAGTATCTAGTTAAGCATCCGACAAACGAATTAAAGACGGAAAGCATCCGATTCAAACACGAGAAGAAAACGAATATCTTCATCATCATGACTACAAGCGAACCGTCGAGCCCACCCGAGTGGGCCAAGACGTTGATGCAGCATATCAGTCAGACAAGTATTTGTCGGAACATGGATATTGCAATCATGCAATACCATAAACCCGGAACGGAACAAACAGACCCCCGAGTCACGGGGGAACAACTATATTAGGAACTCAAGTAGCTACATGAATCGAACATATTTCACACCACTTTGCACAATGTATATACTAAGAATCTAGGACGAACCATACCCTTTTCCAGTGTATATAGTGTAACGTGTGAACCCTGTCCTTTCAACGTAGTTGATCGACACTGATCAGTTGACGAGCTAAATCAGACTTGGAGGTTATATCACTAAGTTATTGTGAAAAATCCTCAAAACCACGAAAACTCGTTACAACGATAAGCCAAATTCGATCGAAGAAAATACGATAAAACACCATTAAGAGCATGAATTAGCACCGGCAAGCCCATTCACTCTTCCAAAAACACAATTTTCAAGTTTGATTTAGAAAACTACACCCTAGTTTCTACCTTTCAACACCTCCTTTACGACTACTTTTCGAAGGACATTCGACTAAAACTTTTCCTTTTCGTATTGGAAAAACTAGGGATACTCAAAAACCCCTAAAAATCTTCCCCTCTTTGAATTGTGGGACACCAGAACCCACTAGTGACTTGTTCAACTTCTCCACTTATGACTTATCCGGCTCCTCTACGGATCCACGCTAGAATATAGCTAATCTCCCCCTAGCATCACCTATAGGAGCTATATGGCACCACCAGCATACTAGATACCATAGTTAATCAAATCTATATACCATGAACGAAAGCGTAATAACCAAGGGCAATTCGCACGCCATTCCCTAATCACGGAAGAAGACCTGACCCCACGAGACGACGACGAAAGTTCAGATCTACTCACCATCATTATGGACGGAACACCGTTATATAGACCACGCACTCGGGGCAGCTATACATAAGTAAGTATGCCCGGATCATACACGGAACATACTAGCCCTACACCCGCTTTTAACCAGAGCAGAGGCCAAGGGTACCCCGATAAACATATAGATAGGGACTAGACCTACCGAGAGGCGCACGAATCATGGGGCAACATGATATAAGAGGAGAAAATCAGATTCTACCACAGAAATGGTTTTGACCTATAGGAATGTAACTAGGATCAGCGTGAGGAATATATAACCACACGATTTACCTACTATATAACCACGGGAGTTATGGACCGCGGACTCTGGGCCGACTTCTAAGCAGACTTCAAGAACTGGACCGAGGAGGACTTTACGAAACTCGAACGAAACACCCTCCGATTAGTGTATCATACACTCATCCAGCGCGGAGTTTATGTGAGATGGACACTAAAACTAGCCGACTCCCTAACAGAATACCTTATAAGGGAAGAAGAACATGAATGGACGGACGCAGAAATCAAAAACACCTTTAAAGACATCAATAGCGCTATAAGAACTCTAGCACTCTAGGACAAGTTGAATGACATACTAGATGGTCTAAAGGGAACGACCGCCACCCGACGCCTATAAGATCTGGTCAATCCAGCCAGCCAGCTAAGCCAAATACCGAAGGAAATACCCCCCACCTAGCGCAAGACCTAGAACTAGACCTCGCATGTTTTCTCATCACCTCGGCCGGAACCATATATATATATAAACGTCCTAAACAACCAAGAGTATATACGTAAAAGCCAAATTAGAGGCGTACCACCTACGACCTACACCAGAAACTCAGGAGACGATCCGGGTGACGATGACGATGATGATGATGAGAGTGATCGTACTCTAAGAGGAAACAACAACCTAGACAATAGTCGTCATTCCCGGACACCTCGATCTACTCCCGACCTTGCCTTAGATAACTACGTAAGGCAAACGACAATAGTCATGAAGTCGATATCCGAGAGCCAAAAATACGATAGAAGCACTAGTCTCGACTTCAAGATCAAGATCTTCACCGACATCTGCCAACGTGTGAGACTCCCGGAACAATTATATATGGACGCATTTGGCAGTTTCCTTAAAGGACCGGCATTGGAGTTTTACTTCACGAACTCCCTATAGGAGAGAACCTTCGCGGAATCGTGCGAGAAACTTAGGGAATTCTTCGAAGGACCAGAGTTCTATAGAAGGCAGAAACAACTATAGGACAGCCAAAACCTTAGAACAACCATCCGAAAGAACCCCGATAAGAGCCTCCACCAATGCTTCAAGATGCTACTTAATAAGCTCTATAAGCTCCGATATATAATCAATCCCTTATAGCGAACGGATGAATACTTGTACGAAAAATTGATTTTAGTATGTGAAGGAGTTGAAGCATGCCGAATAACCCTAGCACACCTACCACCGAACCTCCCGGGACTTATTAATAGAATATAGATGTTGATAACCACCTAGGAAAACGAGAGAAAATATAAGGAGCCTACCACCAACAACCTATCCGTATTCTAGGCGGAGGAACTCCCTATAATAAACTTTGTGGAAAGGAAGTTTATACACATAAACCCTATAAAACAACCGCCTAGACGATCAACGAACCCTCCCCGAACGAAATATAGACTAGGAACCGGCAAGAAATATGGTGTTTGCTATAAACTAGACTATATCTTATATAACCACACCAAGGAAGAAAGAGACGCGGCCCGAGAACGATTCTAAAGTAAATTTCAAAGAAATCAATAAGGAAGCTATAAACCCGTATACCAGCAATTCATCACCGATATAGAAGGACCACTGAACCAGGAGCCGACACCCGATGATAAGAGCGATAAGGAAATGGATATATTCCTGAATAACTACCTAACCACGAAAAGCATAGGACCTAAAGATGACTCGGACTTAGAAAATGAAATCCTCTTCACGACTGGTTACGGAGCCTTAACACCAGGATTTGCGGAATAACTTATAATAGAGCTCTCTAATAACATTGTGTTAGAAACCCTCGTAAAAACTCCCTATATATAATAGGAGAACTCTATAGCCTAAGGACTAAACATACCCTAGATAGGAACCGAGGAGGAATCGCCGTTTAGTTATAACGTAACCGCAACGGCAAAAACCAGGTATACAACAACGACTTTTATAGGAATAATCATTAATATAGGAGCAGCCCGTATATCAACCGCTGGGCATAACTAATTCTTGGCCCTATAAAATTCGGACCCCTTAGCGACTCTAGATACTTCCACAGCCAACCAGATCAAGGTTCGCTTCGGAATCGGAGAAGCATCGTCGGCTAGTTCGGTCATATTAGAGACCCCGATCGGTATACTTACCTTCCATGTTTTCCACTCGGATACACCATTCCTCCTATCCCTTATAGATATAGATAGACTAGGCATCTACCTAAATAATCTGGAGAACCTCCTTATCCGAAAAGATGGCCTAAAAGTCCCGATCATATACTAGTTTAGACATCCGTTCATGGTTTAGGACTAATCACTCAAGGCCTATTTGTCAAACATAACCAGAAATAACATAATAGAGAGCCGATTAACTAATATCGTATACTATTTAACTGACACGGAGCTGCGAAGACTACACCACAGATTTGGACACCTGTCCGTCCCTCGCCTATATAGGCTGCTACGCGCCTTAGGACACAAGAACACCAATATCGTAGCACTCGAATAACTCACAAAAATATACGAACATTGCTAGAGATACAGATGTTCCCCAGGTAGGTTTTGGTTTACCATCAAAGATCTAGACACTATTTGTTTCAATTATAATATTATCATCGATGTAATATATATTAAAAACTCTCTAATCCTCTATATGATCGATGAAGCAACCTACTTCTAAGCAGCACGATAGCTACACAACCTGACAGCGAAACATACTTAGGATATGTTACGCTAGTGCTGGATTAACACATACCTTGGTCTACTAGACCTAATTACTACTAACTTAGGCACGAACTTCGCATCTAGGGAATTCAAACAGAATGCGAAGACACTCGGTACCTAAGTTAAAACTATCCTAGTAGAATCCCATAATTCTATTAGACTCGTCGAAAGATACTATGCTTAGATCCGAAGGGTATATAAAATCATTATAAACAAGATCCCTAGTACTAATAGGGAAATCGCCCTTTAGATGTCTATAAAAGCCGCGAACAATATATCCGGCCTATATAGTCTAATACCCACCCTTCTCGTCTTTAGAGTATACCCACGTATGATAGAACTAGACGCCCTATCACCCACGATTACCTAACGAGCAACTGCCATTCGAAAGGCGATGGGGGAAATCTAGAAGATACGCGCCATAAGAAACGTGTCCGAAGCCCTAGCGACATATAACGGACCTAATGTCACCGCAATCTATAACCTCCCACTAAACTCGCCTATATTAGTATAGAGAGAAGGAAATAGCGGACAACTTGGGAAATAGGACGGACCTTTCGCGCTTTTGGTGCTTAAAGGCGAAACTTGCACGTTGAACCTACCATATAGCCCGACTCCCTTCCGATCGGTTATCGTAAAGCTATACCATATAGACATCGAAGATGTTGCAACCAAAGCGCAACCTAAACCAACAAGGGTATAGATAGAGAACCCAGCCGACCTAAGGCCGAACGTGGCGGGAGAGAGGATGGAGACAAGAGTATTATATAAAGAAAAAGAGGAACCCCCTAAACCAAAGAAACCTCGCCTCCAATAAATGCTATATATTGAAATCCCGATAATCCACCTATAAATTGCACAACACACGCCATTCGAGAAATCTAGGCAAAAGGAGATTTCGGGCCTACTAGAAAAAGGAGTGTTTGAATTCGTAAGACGAAGCAACATCCTACTAGGAACCCGGATATTCAACTCATGGTTCGTGGACGAAATCAAGCACCTAGGCACTAAGAAAGCCTTTAAGAAATCGAGACTAGTAGTCTAGGTGTTCAACGATGCTGGTAAAGAGATAATTCTCACCCAATCACCTACTATCTAACATGTAAGCCAGCGAATCATCTTGGCTATAGCGGCGATGTAACTAGATATAAAACTTTACCTCCGCGATATCTCCTAGGCTTATATATAATCCACAACCAACCTGAACCGAAAATTCTTCGCACACCCGCCGCGTGAACTCCAGGAGTTATTCGGATTACTAGAGGACTCGATACTTAGGGTGATCAGACCATTATATAGGATCCCTAAAGCTAGAAATCATTAGTTTAAAATATACCATTCGCACCATATCGAGAAACTAGGAATAACAACATCGACATATGACCCCTGCTTATTACACCAGAGCAATATAGGGGAATTTGGAATCGTTGGACTACAGATAGATGATATACTTTTCCTAGCTAACCTAGCCTTCGCAACTAATAAACAGAAGTAACTAGATAAAGCGAAGTTCTTAGTAAAAGACCGTGAGACACTCGACCACGGAACGCCCTTGAAGTTTAATAGAGGAATGATTTCTTTGAACCTAGAAGGAATCACGCTATCCCAAAAATAGCAATATAAAAAGTTGTCTATAATTAGAAAAACCCAGCACGAACCAGCCAAAATTAAGGAGCAGTATATTACCTAACACGCGAGAGGTGCCTACATCGCGACTATCTTATAGCCAGAAGCCGCGTTTAACTTAAGTCACGTAGCTTAAATCATCAACCTAACAGCTGATGATGCAAATAACCTAGATAAGCGGTTATCATGGCAGATTCAAAATATAGCGAGAGGATTATCATTTATACCATTATAACGCGAATCACTCCAAATATTAGTATTCGTGGATGCATTGTTCGCAAATAACCCGGACCTCATATCGCAAATTAGCTTCGTTATTGTCCTTACAACCCTAGAAGCCGAGGGCAAAAACACTAATATCCTATACTAGGCATCCGTTAAATATAAAAGGGTCACCCGGAGCGTGCTCGCGTTAGAGCTATATATAATAGCCAATGGTTTTGATGCTGCTATCGCCATTAAAACAAGCCTAGACCGGATACTGAATACCACCCTCCGACTCACCATTTACACAGATTCGAAATCCCTATATGACTATCTCGTGAAACTAGGCTCCACAACAGAAAAACGACTTATGATTAACGTGATAGCACTCCGTGAGGTATATAAGCGAAGATAAATAGAGATCCTCTAGATCGAAGGCGACTCTAACCCGGCTGACGCAATAACTAAGTTAAAGCCCTACAACGCACTAACGAAGTTGATAGACTCCAACAGAATCAACTTGAAAACTATCGAATAGGTCAAAAGAGAGGAAAATCTCTCCATATAACCCACCATAAATCGGGCATCACCCGGCGATGACAAACGGCCCTAAAAATATCATCGCCAACCACTTTCTTTCAACCATTTTTCGGTATCTAATATACTTCTTTCATACACCCATTTAATGATAATTCGGCGACGGAAACACCAGGCCATTTTTCCTTTCAGAAAACCAGATCACACAATACCGTTAAAGGAAAAATCCCTGATTTCCCCCGCATCAGACACGGAAATCGCCCTTTTTCCCAGAAATAAAAGAAGAGAAAAGCCCCCTTCTCCTTCTCCGTTCGTCTATCACCCGAACACTCCTCCACCCATTATCTGAAGACCCCAACTACCGAAAACCTTCCTTTTCCCACAAGAACGCCACCCCCAGAAGCCACTACAAACCACCCGATCGATGGCCGGAAGGGTGACGAAAGCAAAAGGAAAGGGAGCAAGAGGACCTAAAAGAGCGAAAGCTGCAGGTCTAGTAGCAGGTCTAGCGGCAGGTCCAGCTCCAGTAGCAGACCTAGCCCTAGCCCTAGGAGCACCAGCAGTGCCAGCGGAACCCGCCATAGTATTATCGCCGACAACCCCATAGGCGATACCAGAACAGCCAAAGTTCATGACGTGTATTAGATATATTAGACACGAAAACACAAACTAGGAAGGAGAAACATTTCCCACGTTCAACTGCCTTTTCGATACCATAGCCAGCAAGAAATGCAACCAATATAGAGGGGCTAGCAAAGCCACATGTCACCCACCACTATTCGGAATCTAATACAATAGCTGGATATTCCACACACTTATGGACTACGCCAGAAATACAGACCCTACCGCAACATATATAAGTTAAGGACTATCGGCACTATTTAGCACACCAGGAGCAACCAACACAGCGTTCACCTAGGTAGAAACCGCACCCGAAACAGCCTAGGCGGCAGCTAGCAACCTAATGATAGTATTCCGATAGCTAATCACAATCTACTCGACGGAATCGGGGATCGAAACGGACAAGAAATATGACCTAAAGCTTATCAGGGAATACATAGCCGTCCAGCGGGAAAAGCATAACGCCTAAATTAGACTCCTACTATATCCGATTCGCTTCCCGAACACCTTATATAGACTAGAATCCTTAGAAGGAGGGTACACCATATAGTAGTCCGCCATATTATCCTTTTTCCGGGAATTAGCAACGGCTCAACCTACGAACGCCGCCGTTATCATGAATAAGGCAACAGAATACCATTTGCCATTCTGATCTTAGGGGATCAGTAAAATGCCGCCAGAGAGGACCACGGATAGAAGACGAAATAGAGACTAGCTTCTCTAGGAAAAGCCCACTTTCGTGTTGTCCACTTTTTATTATTTTTTTTTCCCACTCACCACTTTCTTTACCCCGCATAAAGGCTGATTCTTCAACAAAAATCGGCCACCCAACAGATACAATATACAGGGCACTCGGGGGCATATCGTGCACCTATCCACATTCATTTATTTTATCGATCTATGTATATAGCGACTCGAGATTTTAAAGTTGCTCTAGTATCGGAACATGGATATTGCAATCATGCAATACCATAAACCCGGAACGGAACAAACAGACCCCCGAGTCACGGGGGAACAACTATATTAGGAACTCAAGTAGCTACATGAATCGAACACATTTCACACCACTTTGCACAACGTATATACTAAGAATCTAGGACGAACCATACCCTTTTCCAGTGTATATAGTGCAACGTGTAAACCCTGTCCTTTCAACGTAGTTGATCGACAGTATTAGTACCAATAAGAGAATTAGAAGACTCGAAGAATTAGTGGTTCGGTCCCAGGAGCGAGCCGCTCCCGAACCACCCACGGAACCATAAGGGATACTAATCGAATCAACCAGCGATAATAACCAGATTCGACGACCTCGCCCTCGTCTCCCCGACCCCGCGATATATATAGGAAACATCTCTGATTGGCCAACCTGGAGAATCTCGATAGAGAACAAATTGCTAGTAGACGGAGCTGCCATTGGTACCCCATAGGAGCAATTCCTTTATATATTTTCCCGCCTAGAGAAAATGGCCGCCAAGAACACCGGAACGTTTATGAAGACACAACGAAGCGAAGGCAACCTATATATGCTTCTAGAATATCTTAAGAGGATGTATAGGGACCCTAACGCTCGGTCACGAGCAGCTCGGCGTCTATATCAGCTTAAACAGAAGCCCGACCAGCCTTTTTCACGATTCCTTCCCTAGTTAGAAAGAGAGCTCGCAGATGCTGGTACAACCGAATAGCACGACGAAGCAAAACGATAACTCTTACTAAATGCTCTTAATAAAGATATAACGAATTCGCTTATAAATCATGGTATTCCCTATGATTTTATAGGTCTTATTATACGGCTCCACGAAATCGACACTAATAGTAAGACACTAAATATTATATTAGGCAGACGCTAGTTATCTACTCGCTAGCGAATCTAAAGAGATTAATCAACCATAGCTATAGAGGATAGGATGGACTAGACTCCAATAATAAACACAAACACTATATAGACGAATTCGTCCCAATTCGTGAACAAAAAGGGATAGGTTTATAAAGAGGATTAACATCTTATAGGAAAACGTGTAAAATAGGTCGAGAAAGAAGAACTCCAACATCGCCGTATAGAAAAGAGATGTCTACGATATGGTCGAGACAACTATTAGTAAAGCGTATGCCCTTTACTACCCGCACGGAATCCGAACCAAGTGGTGGTACGGAATATAGTAGTCGAAGAACCAAGATCGAGCCACCCCCGAAGAAGGGAGTATTCGCCAGCGATTAAAGAAGAGGAAGCGGAGAATGATTCGGGAAAAGATTAGCTCCTGCACTAAACCACGAGTAGGAGTAGAAGGGGGGTTAAGAAGCTGCTAAAGAAAGAGGCGTTATTCTATATCGATGCTAGAGTTAATAGAATTTAATTCGCGAAGACTTTAGTAGATAACAGAAGCAATAGCTATATATCTATCAGCGGACACCTAGCGCAATCTCTTAACCTTCCGCGTATCCCGATTCTACCGCGAATCCTGAACAGAGTCATCAAGAATCAAGGACAGATCACTCAGGCCATATACTTCGATCTTGATGTTAATGGACTACAACAGCAGAAAGTCTTTGCCTACATCATTCTAAGATAGTTAGACAAAATGATACTTAGGACGCCTTAGTTAAAAGATGTTGACGGAGTTTACACTACGAAACAAGGGTATTTAGATATCTATTCGAGAAATGGAGAGCGTATTCGTTGTTGGAACCATATCGACCCATCAATCGGTCTAATAAAAGTAAAGAGATTAAAAGTACAGCAATCATCTACGGGAGAAATTAAAGAACTATTCGATAGCGTTTCGTCGCCGGACTACCTCCGAATAGCTAAAATGACTATAGACGATATCGATAAGGCGCTGCAACCTAAGAAATTCACCGATCCGAGAGCTAAACTTCCCCCACAATATCTCCCTTAGTTAGATGTTTTTAGCTAGGAGAAAGCAGACAAGCTTCCGAGCCATCGCCTAGGGATCGATCATAAGATACCCTTAACACGCGATAGAAATAGTAACGAATCGACACCACCTTATAGGCTATTATATAGAATAAATAGAGAAGAGCTATTAGTTCTACGAAAAACTCTTACCGATCTACTAGGAAAAGGATTTATATAAGTCAGTAAATCGCCAGCAGCTTCACCAGTATTATTAGTACGAAAACCTGGTGGAGGCATCCGATTCTATATCGATTATAGAGGGTTAAACTCTATAACTATCAAGGACTATTACCCCCTACCTCTGATTCAAGAAACACTACAAAACATATCGAAGGCTCGCTGGTTTACTAAACTCGATATTATAGCGGCTTTCTATAAGATCAGAATATAGGAAGGCGAAGAATAGAAGACAGCGTTTCGAACATAATACGGGCTCTATAAGTGGCTAGTTACACCTTTTAGCCTGACTAGCGCTCCCGCAACCTTCTAACAGTATATCAATAAAGTTCTACGCGAATTTCTCGACGAGTTTGTGTTAGTATATATAGACGATATCATTATTTACTCCGACGGATCGATCACGGATCATAGACGAAAAGTACGCGAGGTGCTCTAAAAGCTAAGAGATGCTGGACTTTAATGCGATATCGAGAAATCTGAATTTAAACAGAGCTCTATGAAATACCTAGGGTTTATTATACAAGCTAGAGAAGGTCTATATATAGACCCAAAGAAAGTTGAAGCCATTAAGCTATAGGAAGCACCTACTAATATCCGAGAAGTACGTGGTTTTATTGGATTCGCTAACTTCTACCGGACGTTTATACCACGATTTATAGACGTCTCTACACCATTAGTATAGTTGATAAAGAAAGATACGATATTTAAATAGGACAAGGAGAAACAAGAATCATTCGAGACCCTAAAGGACCTCTTTATCTCTGCACCAATATTGGCTTATTTCCGAGAAGACACCGAAACAATAGTGGAAACAGACGCATCTAGATAGGCGATAGGAGCAGTCTTATCCTAAAGACAAGAAGATAGGACGCTAAGACCATACGCCTATCTCTCGCGTAAGTTCTCACCTACAGAGACCAATTATATGATATATGACAAGGAATTACTCGCTATCATCCATGCGCTATAGGAATAGAAGCTAGAGCTGAAGATGGTCCCACGATTTATGGTCTTAACGGACCATAAAAATCTACGATATTTTCATAAGGCGCAGGATCTAAGCGAACGATAAATAAGATGGGCAGACATCCTGGCCGAATTCGACTTTAAGCTACGATATCGACCCAGGAAACAGGCGATCCAACCAGATACTCTATCCCGGCGAGGACAAGACGAACCTAAAGGAATCTCTGATAAGAGGCTCACGAATCGTTTCCGGAAACTCTTCGAATCAGTAACGATCTATAACAATAGCACTAAACTAAGTCTACCTTTAGACTTTGATATACTAGTAGCGATGTTTAAAGAAGCAGAAACGCAGGAAGCATAGAATAACGCGCAGAAGGAAGATCAAATATACTAGTAGTTCGTACTTATACTTAAAAAGGGAGACCAACGAATCCCTACCGAATCGAACCTGAAAATAAGCCTATCCAAGTATGACTTAGATAAACAAAATCTTCTACGCTTTAGGAAAAGGATATAGATTCCAGACAACGAACTACTATACACAACCTTGATCTAGAAGGTCCACAATTCCTACATAACTAGATATCTAGGACGGGACGCAACCTATATGATACTAGCCTATAGATTCTTTTAGCTAGGAATGACGAACGATATATAGAGATTCTTAAGGAATTACACCATTTACAGACGAAACACGATTTAGAGAGATTCGAAGCAAGGCCTACTTAAACCATTACTAATTCTATAACAAATCTAGGCCGAACTATCCATAGATTTCATCACAGAACTTCCACCCACTAGGAAAGAAAGAGCGACAAATTATCTAGTAATTACTGATCGGCTATCTAAAGGAGTGATCCTAATAGATATATATAGTATTACTACGGAAAGCGTCGTAGATGTCTTTATAAAGCATATTTATATACATCATGGTTTACCGATAGCGATCACTAGTGACCGCGGCCTATAGTTCATAGGGGGGTTCTAGCGAATCGTGTGCGAAAAGCTAAAGATTCGACGCCGATTATCTACCACATTCCACCCCCAAACTAATAGAGCTATAGAATGCGTAAATCAAGAAGTCGAACGAATTCTACGCGCCTTTACTATATACACATAGGACGACTAGGCAAGTTTACTACCTATCGTAGCCATGGCGATCAATAACCAAGACGCAACCTCTACTAGACTATCTCCATTCTTCTTCACACACGGATACCATGTCGATCTAGTCGAAGTGATAGAAGTCCAAGCAGAGAGAGGACCAGAGATCGTAGCGGAAACATTCACGAACCGGCTACAAGACGCCACCGATTAGGTAAATACAGCGATAGCTATCGCCTAAGAACACTAATAGGAATAAGCGAATCGTTCAAGACGAGCCGCTCTAGTCTATAATATCAACGATAAAGTATGGCTAAACCTACAGAATATACGCACGATACGGCCTTCAAAGAAACTAGACTGGCTTCACGCCAAATACACAGTTCTAGAAGTACCATCCTCTTATATAGTAAAGCTGGATGTGCTAAGCGGCATACATCCTGTCTTCCATATTAAGTTAATAAGACCCGCGGCAACGGACCCGTTACCGTCACAAATCATGGACGATTCGCAACCACCTCCGCTGTTAGTCGAAGGAGATCTGGAATACGAAATTGAAGAGATCCTACAAGCAAGGACACAAAAAATTAGACGTGGATCGCGGAGGGAAGCATTAGTGAAATGGCGAGGATACGCAGAACTGACATAGGAACCTATCGACGCAATGGAAAACTGCACAGCTCTCGACACCTTTGAACTACAATACGGACCAATTACGACTTCGAATGGACCCCGGAAAACAGGAGAATAGGAGGGGGGTATTATAACAGGTTGAATCCTGGTGAACTATCACATGGTTGTACCACGTGACCCACCAACCACATACCTCACGATTCCACCCCGAATTGTTCACGTTCTTCAAGGATTTTGTAAATAGCATGTGCCTAGCTAGTTCTGAATTCAAGATTAGCTTTAGCCCTTCACACCAATCAGTCTATAAGAAGTACTTTGATAAAATGGATACATCTGATATCTATCTTATTACTATGGTACTAGACCCTCGCATCAAGACACACCTTTTAGAGGCTTACTTTGATGACGTAAGCCATGTCGCTTCTCTAGTAGAGGGAATCACGAAGAAACTTGAGATCATGTGCCCATGTCTTCCTGATACTCAGAATTCAACTTTTCAAGAAGGTTATCTTCAACAGAATGGAAAGCGTCGCTATCAACTTGAAGATGATGATTTCCTCAAACTTGGGAGGAAGCGGCAGCGAGTATCAACTTCTGAGATTACAAGGTGGTTTAAGACAGAACCAATTGATGGTCCTGAGCCCTTAGAGCTAGGTTATGAGGATTGGCTTCTCAATTGGTGGCGAGAACATGCAGATGAGTACCCCCGATTAGCTATTGCGGCTCAGGCTTTTCTTGGTATCCCTTTTTCTGAAGTTGCAGTTGAAAGGCTATTTAGTAAAGGGAGGGATATGATTGGAATCCGACGGTACCAGCTGAATGGTCAGTCTCTTCGAGTACTCATGAGTCTAAAAGATACCTTTACCAAAGAAAGAAACAGCGAGGGGGAGATGGAAGAAATGGGAAAAGAGGAGATAGAGCCAGAGGAGGGGGAATTATAGTCTTCGTTTAATGTTTTCTATTAATCTATATTACTTCAAAGCTCTCTTTCATAGACCCTCTGTCACGGTGCTAGCCGGATCGACCTACACTGCCTTTACCGTATGTTGACTAGGACCGAAATGGCAGATATGGCAGATATTTATCTGCCATGCTAAAAATGGCAGATAAAATGGCAGATATTAGTCATCTCCGCATCTGCCGCTGCTAGCAAAAATGGCAGATAAAATGGCAGATATTAGTCATCTCTGCCATCTGCATCTGCCATCCAAAAAATGGCAGATAAATGGCAGATAACATCCCTAAAGACAAGGGCCGAAACTGGAATCTAAACAAACATAGATAGCGATTTTGTGATGAGTCTGATCGCCTGCCAGAACCGTGCAGCTTGGTGTATTGTTGGTACAATGGGAGTTGAGGTATCCGTTCTGATTGGACGGATACTCTCACTCTTAATTGGACCGACCAGCCCCAAGTGGGGCAGAGGAGTCTCTTTTAGTTCAGGAATAGATAGACTGGAATAAGACACACTTTACAACTCCAGCAACACGTGCGTACAAGCATACCTACTGTGTTCAACGAGCGAGTGTCACTCCCGACATGTATATTGAACCGTCTTTCTTCTAAGCGGCGACCCACTGAAAATTGCGCCAGTTTTATGCACTGGCTATTATGTACCTTAAACAGGATCGAGATCAGAATCAAGCTACTATAATTGGAGTGATCAAACCACCTGTCCAAATGGTCTTAATTCACCAGATATCTCTTCTCAATAAGGAAGACGCAATGACCGAGACAAAAATTACTAATCCCGAATTTGTGGCACCACTGGCGCAGCTCTTTGCCTATAGTCTGAGATCTCCGATTCTTCGCACTCCTGATGAAGAAAGCCTGGAGTACGAAGATATATCGTTTTCTTCTCTCGACGGTATCGTCCTTGAGGGGTGGTTCATCCCCGCCAGGGGGTCCAACAAACTCATCATCGCCAACCATCCGATGCCAGGCAATCGATACGGCTACCCAGGCCACCTGCCCGAGTTTGCACAGTTTGGCGGCTTCGAGTGTAACTTCCTCAAAGACTACAAAGCGCTGCACGACGCAGGATACAATTTCCTCTGGGTATCGGGCAGCTGGAATGTTGCGATGTGGTCGGTTCTATTTTGTACGCCTAGTCCCGGCCAGACACGTCGTATATGGAGCTGGGTTTACTCAGCCGCTGTCTTGGGGCCAACGCCTCCATCATCGCCATGGCGCACTATCCCGCGCATTTCACTGATATCCGTGCAATGATTGCGCTCCAACCAGTCTCGGCTCGTGCATTCATCGAGACGGGGGCGAAAGCGGCTGGCCTGGATTCTCGGACTGTGGCTGTAGAGTTTGACAACACCATCCATAGGCTCACGGGGTTTCATCTGGATGAGCTGAGCCCGACCCCTTACGCGGAACGGGTCCAGACCCCGACATTGGTTGTTCAAGTGCGCGAGGATTCCATGACTCATCCAAGTGACGTGCAAGAGATCTATGACCGAATTAGTACGGATAAAAAGGAGTTGTTCTGGATCGAGGGGACGACCAGAAGATTCGATGGATATAATTTCTTCGGTGAGCAGCCAAAAAGAATGATTGACTGGTTTGGGAGGTTCTTCATTTCAAATTAGTGATCAAGGAACACGATATGCATGCACAACTAAAAAGTTCATCATTGGCCTGCTAGCAAGCCACAATTCTTCCATATTGAAATTGTCTACTTGGCCGCTTTTTTCTCTTTTCTCCGACTCTTAGCTCTAGCTTAAAATTCAGTGGCAGTCATCAATGATTCTTTCTAAAAAAAGATAGATCTTTGAATACCCATCAATTCCTCCTTTCCTCAAATCTGATGGATCTTGATTATCCCTGCAGCGGAATACAAATGGGGCATAAAGCTCCTGGAGAATTGGCCATCGCTCAAATTCTCCGGTCAAGACTGCATATGCATTACCAATGTATTCAATTATTAAGAGAGTGATTACATGTCAGATCGTCTGAAAATTTTCACAATAACTACAAGGATAATCCCTCTTCAGCTTGCATAATATGACTATTGGAGCAAACGGGCTGAACGCTGGTGCCCTAACACCTGCCGATGATTAGAAGCTTATTAAACTACTCTTTGGAGCAAAGTCGAAATATCGGGTCTGTGACGTATACCCGACTGCTGCCAAACATTATTAAGACTCCAGTGGGAGTTGTCCCTATTGATAGAATGAGAATATAAATTTGCGTTCGGGAAGAGCAGCTCAAGGAGAAATATTGGGTACGATGACCTGTCACAGCTATAAGCCTGGTCGAGTGTTGCTTCCAGCAGTGCTTGATAACCTTGCGAAAATCAACCCCGACAGAAAATTCTGCTTGATTCCATTCCCAAGTCCGATCGACTGTCGGATGGCTTCAAGAATATCTCTGTCAAAGAAATAGCCGATGCCATAAATCACACATCGTGGTGGATTGAACATTCGATAGGGCATGGCAATAGTCAGACTTTGGCCTACATTGGCGAGAACGACATCAGGTATTTTGTCATGATAGTTGCTTGTAACAAGACGAACTATAAGGTAAAGAATCGGAAGTTTTGAGGTCTCTATCAGGAACTCACCTTAGCTGACTATCTCAAGGTATTCTTCCCGTCTCTGCGCAACTCCGATGAAGCCTTTATCGGCCTGCTAGCGGCAACAAAGTGCCATCGGCTCATATACTCCGTGGACCAGGCAAAAAGAGCTACGCATGTTAGTGAAATCTGTAGGACTCCTTTGGTCCAGATTCCGTCGCAGCAAGAAATGTTTCAAGACGCAAAACATTATCCTTATTCTAAGACATATGAGGAAATGGTGGATGAAACATCCTTCATCATCCATAGCTCTGGAACCACAGGTAAAGCTCAAGTGTTATATAGCAAATGCATGCACAAACTGACCTTCACCAGGTCTTCCCAGGCCAATTCCGTTGACACATGGTTATCTCGGGGTTTACGACTACTTGTCTACAATCTCTTTTCCATCACACCGAATTCCTTGTTTTCACTATAACTTGACATCCGATGATTTGGTTCTGTCCACAGCCCCGTTCTATCACATGATGGGTATCTACCCCCTGTTACACGCTGTATTCGGAGGCGTACCAGTCGCCATCGCACCGAGCCAACCGCTCTCGATGGGCTTTCTGGTGAGCCTCATGAAGATCGCCAATCCCTCTGCCGTGATTTACCCTTCCTCTATTCTAGAGGATCTTCACAGCTCCAGGGAAGACCTAGCGCAATTAAGCCGAATGGATTACGTCTGGTACGGGGGTGCTCCTCTCTCTCCGGCGGTGGGCCAAGCTCTATCAAAAGTCACCAATCTGTGCCAGTTCACTGGTGCCACCGAGATGGGCTTTATTCACTCGATGATGGCCGAAGACAAAGAAGACTGGGTTTATTTCGAGTGGACACCCCAGTTCAATGTTATCATGGACCCTGTTTTTGGAGACGGAGAGGGAATTCTCTTTGAATTGGTGGTTCCTCGAGGGCCGGACCGTGATGCGCACGGCATCTTCCACACATTTCCAGATCTGCAAATCTACCGGTCGAATGACCTCTACACGCAACATCCCACCAAATCTCACTTATGGAAGTATTATGCTCGGTATGATGACATCGTTGTGCTCAGCAACGGTGAGAAGTTTAATCCTGTCGGGATGGAGAAGGTCATCGAGGGCCACTCGCTCGTCTACAAGGCTATGATCACAGGAAAGAAGCGGTTCCAGGCAGCATTGCTTGTACAGCCAAACTGGTCTCTGTGGGACGATAGAAGAAAGGAAATATCATCGAGCTGGAACTATGTAGAGGCCATCTGGCCGTCTATTGAGGAAGCTAACAAAGTTGGTCCGGCACATGGGCGGATCATGAAAGATAAAATTATCATTTTGCCACGGGAGAAGGCATTTAATCTCACCCAAAGGGTACACTGCAACGACTCAATACAGAGCGTGACTACCGGGTTAAAATTGAGGCAGTCTATGAGCAGCACGCTATCATCTCGAGTCTTAGATTCCCGGAGCACCCGCTATTTTCCTCAGTCAAGGACTTTATTGCCCAGGAAGTTGCGTCTCAACTCCACAGGAATGAAATTTCTGAGACAGAGGATCTCTACACGGCTGGTCTGGACTCGCTGCAAACCATCCTCCTGGCAAATGTGATTGCGGAGCTTGTTCGATATTATTCTCCCCAACAACCAGTGAGAATCGTCCCGCAAACAATTTACTCCAATCCAACAGTCAACCAGCTTTCAGAGTCTGTGATGGCCATATTGCATGGTAAAAACGCTGCCGTAACAGAGCCCCGGGCAGACAAGCTCGACCGCCTAGTGGATGCCTACACCGATGGGTTGCAATACCACAGTCCCGGAGAACCAAGCGAAGAAAATGTGGTTCTCCTCACTGGTCCCACTGGCTCCCTCGGAACCTGTATCCTGAATGTCTTATTGGGGAGAGCCGATGTGACAAGGGTCTACTGTCTGAATAGATCCCCAGATTCCCGCAGGGAACAGGAGATGGCCTTCACGAAGAGGGGTCTCACCCGGCTGCCGGTCAATGACGATAAGGTCAAGTTTCTTACTATATCATATGGCAAGGAGAAGCTCAATCTCGGTGAAAGTAATTACACGGAATTACTCAACTCCGTCACAACGATCATTCACAACGCGTGGACCCTGGACTTTAATCAGGCGGTCGAATCCTTCGACCCACATTACAAGGGCATCCGCAACTTAATCAACCTCAGTCTTGCTAGTCGACATCGCGCTCATCTTTACTTTGTGTCGTCTATCAGTACCGTTGGAGCGTGGATGCCGTCTGAGGCACAGCTCTCAGTTCCGGAGATGGTATGCGAGACTAGCGCTGCAGTTATGGCATCCGGATACGCAGAATCGAAATATATCGCAGAGCGAATTTGTTTGACTGCATCGCGGATTGCTGGTGTTTCTGCGACAGTTCTTAGGGTTGGGCAGATTGCGGGTCCGGCGGGCGCCATGAAGGGTGAATTGAGTCGGCGGGAATGGATCCCTTCGATCGTGTTGACTTCGAAGATGATAGGGAAGCTTCCTAATTCATTGGGTACGATGGTGGTTGATTGGATTCCGGTGGTGAGTATCTCTTGTCCAAGAGAGTTGATCGAAATTCGCTGACTTTTTTTCAGAATACTGTGGCTGAGATCATTTTGGAGCTCATAGACTATCGGAGCTTGGTTTCTGCGACAGAATCTTTTGCGTGCTTTAATATCGTCAATCCGAAATCAACCAGTTGGCATGTGCTTGCGTCGCCGGTACGAGAAAGGTATAATTTGGAGTCGGTCAGTCTAGCGTAGTGGATAGATGATATAGAGGGCACTTTGAGAGTTCCTGGAAAAGAAACCCGGGAACTGCCGGCCCTAAAACTGCTGGGGTTTTACCGTAGTCTTCTGGGTGATGTATCTGCTCCTTTATGGGACATTGATATTCGTAAAGCAATACGAGCCAGTGCAACGATGGCTGACCTGGAGCCAATTACCGTATTGCTAATGAAGCGCTGGCTAGATCAATGGCATACAGTATCCTAGGCTTGTGAATCAACTGACCTACATTAATGCAATTTGAAGTAACTATAGAACTCGAGGTTTTGCGGGAGAAAGGTCTCGAAACAGAAATATCTGACACTAACCTGGTGATATCCAACTTCAATAAGTCATTTTGTATCTAATAATACTATTGAGGCACCAGCGAAGGAAGGTCTCGACTAGCTTTATATCAAATCTTTCTTCGAGCAAGACATTTCTTGGAGGGTCAAGGTCTAATTCTCTCATGAATCTGCATCATTTAGTTTATAATCAGATTAAGGACTTTAAGAGCGGTTAGTACATGTCAAAATTCTCGCTCATACACCGAATTTCGTCGTTAGTCGGCAGCTTATTTTTCTTCTGATATCTAGGCTCTAGGCCAGGTGTGATGAGGAAAGCCTCAGGGTCTTCGATCTTTCTTTTTGGCGGCATTTTAAATTGTGAACCCTGACTTGGATATGATCTAACTCCATAAGTGAGGAAGATATTGTTCTAATTTATAGTTATCCTCTCCACTACGATCTGCAATTGGTGTGTGCAAGGCTGTTTTCGAGTAGAGATAACGAATAAGTATCATATATTATTAGTGTCTTTGATGGAGACTAGCGTCCTTGGTGGGGATTAGAGTCGTGAGTAGGCTAGGTATCAAGGCCATGATTTTGCGAATGCCACGATTTTTAAACAAAACACCACGCACAACGTGACCTTTCCACAATGCACCATGGGTTATCACGTATCGTTGCTATCCTGTGAATTACCATATTAGGTTTAGCGGTCCGGTTGAGGTATACAGATCATTGAACAAGTCGCTACCTAGTACAATGTCTCCGAGGTATAGACTGGTGACATATTTTACGGAGATGACTTTTACAAATCTAAGTTTGTATTTGTTATGGATAAATTTCAGATGGAATTTTCTGGAGAACACCTTTCCGCACATGGGGTATATTAGGACTGGGCTAGAATTGGAGTATGATAAGATAACCCTGTGTTGCGATAACAGAGGACGGTAAATCTACTCATCAGATGGATTCACCAAGAAACTGCCACACGAAATATATGAGGCTTGGGTTAAGCTGCTCAATCTAGAGGATGTGGGCAGTGATAGAGCTTTAAGGCCATAAAGTTCTTGTGTTACAGAAAATAAGTATGAACTGTTATTACAAACCTAGATGCTATAAGTTATCATCTCAAAGACTGACAGAGATCTTTCATCAACCCGAAAATGATGACCTTCAGCCTATCAGGCAGTCTTACCCCGCTTAAATGTAAATTTTTACGATACAAAATTACGATTTATCGCATTTTATATGATGTTCAGGGAGTTCTGTCAAGTGAAGAGATCTCGGAAACAAAAAAAATATCACGAAATTGATCAGTAAGATTTTTAATTTTCCACTGACCACAACTATCACATTTAATGGATATGTTTCTACCTTGATGAGGTAGAAGGTAAACGAGAGACAGGACCTAGGAGAAGCCGAAAAAATACGGAAAAAGACACATATTTGAGGCAGAAGGTGGGAGAAGTAAAGAATGAGTTGATAGGTCCTCAAAGCTAGACCGCCGGCTGGAGGTTCATTCTCTGTAGGTGTCCCGTGGCGAAATCTCGCAGAAGATTAATATCGAGGTCAATTGTCGCAGGAGGGGGCCCATTACGCGCTGGATCTGGCAAAAATGTCGGCCCAAATACCTCTTCATGACTGAAGATGAGACGCTGCGGGCCCCCAGTCGGAAGAGGTGGAGAAGCTGGAGGAGGTCGCGGGTGAGCGGAAGGTTGAGGGGCCGGAGGACGCATGCTACTGCGTGTTGCGATTCGAGGAGTTGGCACTGTAGGCACAATTGGGCCGGGAACAAGCAGAACAGGCAGATTAAGCACTGGAACAGAGGGAACAAGGGGGGCAGGGAAAATTATCTCGTGCTGCCGTAGCGCAGGAATGCCAAATACGTCCCGGACATATACGTCCGCATATCCTTTCACTCGCTGAGTGAGCCTACTTTTCGTCCATTTCACTACCACCACGACATGAATGGAGCCGTCGCCACCCGTGAGAAGTAAATCCACGTCTGCCTTCAGCTTCTTCTCGGTCTGTGCCCACACGACTTCAAAGGCCAAGCTTGGCAAATTGTCCATAGCTAGCTGAGGAATCACAAACAGATCGGGTTCTTTTTCCGAGTTCGCGTACGGGCCGGACTGAAATTCCAGGGCTATAATAAGTCAGTGACGGGCGAATCATGATGAGCCAAGCATAGATTACTAGTGCCCATGAAAATTTGAATCTGACGGCGCTCCATGGCCGTCATGTGTCCATTTATGCCCATCTGGGTCACGGATTCGACCCACCATGGCTGGATACAATCATGTATCCATGAGGGCATTATTTTAACCGTCAGGTTTTTACTGACTGTGTCCCATGTCGTTCTACTAATTTCAGTATTCAGAATATATAACATCAAAGGTCGGGTTTGTTCTTACCGTGTGCGGCGTGCGCGGTTGTCCTTCTTCAAGGTATCGTGGTCATCCTTCTTCAATATATCAAAAATTTCTCGTCCCCAAGAAGGCTTCAAATCGCCTACTATGAGAACTGTAGCCTCGGTAGTCTCTTCAATTTGAGAGAGGATATGTTTCTTCAGCTTGTGACGAGAAAATTCGCAGGCGGAAATTAAGATCACCACTCCGAGTTCTTCATATTCAGCACTAGATAGACTTTGGGGTGATAACGCCTGAGTATCTTCCGCGGGAATTTTATTGATGAGAGCCGAGCGATCTGGTAAGGTGGTACGTTGTTCAATACCTGTCATTGCGTGTTTTAGTTGTGAGAGAGGAAAGTCCAGAACTAAGAAAGTGGTTCAGACAACATTATGTAATCTTCTTGTTTAGGACACTAGTCTATGATTGGTTTATTTCCCCAATTGGTCGTCCAAAGGGTCTACGTGGGGTGGGGCACGTTTACTTAGATCGCGGTGGAGACCACATATGCTTACATCTATAGCTAAAAGAGGATTTTTAAGGGAAGCTTGGTGAGGTTATCTCGGGGCCTTAAGATGATGACCTATTTAGTATGAATAAGCAGCAGGTTGAAACCTTAGTTTCTAGTGATAGATATTATGTCAACTTGGGCGAGGAGGTGGGATTATAGGAACCAATCAGAAAACTTCACAATCTCAAATATGTGTGTGTATTCGCAGTAGTAAATCTTACTATAGTAAAGAGCGTACGGAAGCTGACTAATAAAGAACACTAGACTAAAATAGGACTGGTCATTTGACATATTATTATAGTCACTAACGAAATCTGTCGGTTTCTGACTCGGAAGATCTACCAACGATACGTGATAACCAACTACACCATCCGGCCAATTGTTTTACTGAATTTTAAAAGTTAAATAAACTAAATCACTACCGAATGGGACACCCGGAGAAAAAATGAATTACACTGTAATTTATCTATTTTAGTTTTAACTACACTTTAATTGATGATTTCTAAGGATTTCTTTACATAAAGATATTGTCGGTTGACTAGGTTATTACCGAAGCAGACAGCTATTGATATCGTTTCTGTACGTATATAATAGGTGTATGCATATTGGGTAAAAGTGAAGTGTCATTCTAAAATGCTTAGGTGAAAGAAGATATAGTAGCTGCCATGCCAAGATCACATGATCTTGGTATGTCAGCTGATATTCGTTCCAACATTGGGCATACTTTAAGAGGGGTAAAACGCGGTCAACTGATAAAATCAAAGTATCATAAGCTCGCATGGCAGTCCTGAGTTCCAATCTTCTGCCTTAAAAATCAAAGTCTCCATTTTTAACTTCCAAATTCAATTCGATCGCTCGACCCAGCCAATTGCCTTCAGATTGATTTTGTTCGTGTCAATAAGTTGAGTTAACGTATTGCACGGTTTGGCCTTGGTCATTGCGTCTGCTGGGTTGGAGGTTCCATTAACCCACTTGATTGACGCGATTTGGCGGCGTTCATACGCCTATCGCAGGCATATTATGTCTATCATTAGGCGCTTTTCCTGTGTAGACCCGAGCCGCACGAGGTAATCGTACAATGATTTCGAATCGGTGCATAAAACGATTGGGAAGTTCGCCTTTAGCATTTGATCCAAAGTTGACTTGATCGCGAAAGCGATATCTGAACTGTGAACTATGGTGTAAAGTTCGGATGCCAAAACGCTCCTAGTGATTCGTTTACATTTGATCGAGCTCTAGTGAATGATATTAGCGTTGGCGAAGTTATCAATCTGGCTGGGTTCTGTGGTCTTGGTGTTGTCGATTTGAACGTTTCTCTTGTCGGCGAGCATAATGACATAGCTAATTTGTGACGAGAGGTCCTTGTTGTTGGTAAATGATGCGTCTATAAAGACAAGAAGTTGGAGTGATTTTATGTCTAAATCGACGAACTTGAGTCCTCTGGAAGAATTTTCTCTTTGCCAATTAAGCTGTTTGTTCAGTAACTTATAGTCATCTTTGTCCAGGTGGGTCGCTTAGGCAGCGAATGATAAGTCGAACGCAGCTTCAGGTTAATATACTGAAGCTATATAGGCGCCTCTCGCGCGCTCGGCGATGTATTCATCTTTGGTGTTGGCAAGGGAGATCTTATCGCATTGGCCCTTCTGCGCAAGGGTGATGCTTCCATCTGTTGCCAATTCGATGACTCCACCATTGAATTTCAGTAGATTTTCAATGGTTAGTTGTTCGCGTTCTTTCGCCGCGAAGTTTGCCTTTTATAGCTCCTGTTTTTCTGCTTCTGCAAATTCGTTATCTGTAAGGATAAGAGTATTATCTGTTTGAAGTCCGACGATACCGAATCCTTTCGAATCTGTTATATGTAGAAGACATAGGTCAAATGTCGACTGGTTCATTTTCAGGTTTATCGAATGGTGGGAGTGATATATCCTAAACCAGTGGTTTCCTGCTTCGGGGATGCTATAGAGTGGCTTAATGACCTTTAGAAGTGTGTTTTTCCCGAGGTGGCCTATCAGTTCCTTCGGCGGGCGTGCGTAAAATTCACGGTTTAGTGTGGTCTTTGACTGGACGTACGCCTAGGAGATATCGCGGAGGAATAGCTTGGATTCAGCGGCAATGCCTTGGCGACTTGCAGCGATGTAAAGGATTAGTCTCTGACTGATACGTTGAATCGTTGGCGATTGAGTCAAAACTAGGTCTTTCTCTTGGTCGTTATATGCTTGAATAACTAGTCTTGATTTTTCGAAAGCCCGCTCTGTGCCTTTATTCTTGATATCGTCAACGAATCTTGAATTAAATAGTCGCACACCAGGTGGGGCTTCTGTGATAAGCTTAAAGACTCCCTTTTTAAGTAACCTATTGATTTCTTTTTGTCTTGAATCTCGGAACTGAGTATTGGTGCTGCTCTCCTCTTGCAAAAAGATAGTTATGGGCGGAAAGTGTTTACGCGGGCGACCTAGGCCACGTTTTTGCGCTTCTTTAGGGACAGGGGCAGTTATAGGTACCGGGTGCTTATGTGGACGGCCTAGGCCACGCTTCTATAGCTGCGTGGGCTGCGAGGGAGTAGGGGCAAGTTCTTGTTCTTGATTATCTACCTATGTTCGGCCAGAGCGTCTAGGTTCTGGCTGTGATCTAGCGTGTTTAGAGAGGGTTTTAGTTTTAGCTTCTGGTGCTATTAGGTCGATTTCGTCTATTCCCTATGGTTCTGGGTTTAGAGTCGGCGATTCTGTGTAAAATGGTTTGACCACTGTCGATCGAAATGCTATTGGTCTACTTAGTAGTTTGACTATATAGTTTTCGTCTTCAATCGATAGTAGTATATATGGCCTAGTCCAATTACCTGTTTTTCCTATGTTTCCTTCTCTCTAGATAAGAACTAGTGAATTCAGTAGCAAATCATGGATTATGGTTATGTTTAGGCCGTTTCTCATGTTTAATGTATCAGCGATTTGGCGTTCTACTAGGAGCTTCTATATCTCGGCCATCGCCTTTCTAACTGCTATAGCACGCTGTGTGATTGATGGTGAAGGGGAATCTAAGTCAATCATTCGGGGGTATACGCTAAAAACAAGTAGTATAGGGACTAAACCTCCTGGTCCAGCTGTGTCGTTAATTGCTTTAAAGGCCATTTAGAGGGCTATTTCTTGGTCGATTCCAGGAATTTCAGCAATGATAATCTGGTAGGCGCGGCGTAGGGGGCCGTGGTATTGTTTAACCATGCCGATTAAGTTGTGCGCTTTAATAGGCACACTTCTTGTGTTTATGCCTATGGCTTTTATATAAGTCTTGAATTCCTTACTAATGAAGTTCTTTCCGGCGTCGTGGGTGATCTAGTCTGGAGGGCCTAAATATGTGTCGATCCAGCATGATTGTAGTTTATCCTAGGTGTTTTTGGCACTAATGTCGTCTAGCCATCGGCCTGATTGAAAGTGTGTTGCTTCGTCAATAATATGAAGGAGGGGCATGTTTGCGATATATATAATATCGACTATAATATTGAAGTTGAATCTTATATCATCTGGGTCCTTTAGGGTGAAGCGGAATCTTCCTGGCGATTTTCCAAACTTCTGGCAGAATTGACAAAATTTGGTGAGGTGTTCTAGTGCCGTGGTGTTTGTTTCATGGCCTGCGTTCTAGAGCAACTTTTGGAGTCGGCTGACTGATGGATGGCTAAAGCGATGGTGTAGTCGTCTAAGCTTAGTATTGGTCAGGAAGCAAGGGTTTGTGCTGAACGATATGCTAAGGTACGAGGAGAGGGGTGCGTCCTATAGCATGAAGGGGTGTCCAAATCGGCGAATGATAGGTATTTCATTTTGTTTACCTGGTTTTAAAGTGATGACTACGTTCCTAAGGTTATTATAGTATACTCCAAGGTTGTCTATGTCCGCTAGGTATAACAGGAATGGAGTGTCTGCATTAACGATATAGAATTGAATGTTGCTAATAGGAGTAGGGATTTTTTGCTGATCCGATTAAAGAGGTTGTTCTAATTCCGAATTGGACATTAACTTCGCCAGCTGTGGAGGGATCTAATTTGATGTTCTTAATCCTCTGAAGCGCTTAGAACTGACTAACTCCGGCTGTAGATTTTCTTAAGGCGCCGGTATCGATCATGATTCCCATAAATGTTTAGGAATTATATCGGCTGATAGGCATAGTAGTATAGCTGAATGGGTTAGAGTCAGCTAGCGAAGTATGCTCTGGTAGGCGAGAGTTGTCGAAAAGCGAATGCAAGAACGCTCTATTGGTAAGTTCTGAGCTTGTTGCTATAGCTTGCTTAGCAGTAATTAAGCCGAATGAGGTAAAGAAGGTATCAACGTGGTCATATTCTTCTTCACCAGAGTCTGTTCCTTTGGTCTAGAGGGCAATGGTTTAGGTGTCGACCAGAAGGGCTTTAAAGGCTTCTATTTGTTCGCTCTCGTCGTCTCCTTCGCAATATACCATGTACTGCCTATATCGCTTATTGAAGTCACCGTTTTTCTCCTTATTGTTGTTGAATCCCTGGAGGAACTTTTGCTTAGATTGCCTTTATTCCTCCTCACTATGTCTCCAAGATCGGTAGGTTGGTTTCTGGCAGATATAGCATTTTCCCTATGGGTTTCTTTTGGTCTGATTCCTGGTGAGTCCTCTTCCTTGATTGCCGTCTCTATGGTATCGTCTATCGGTGTAGAATGTTTCTTCTAAGGCGAATGCTGCTTACCTCTCGGGGTTTTCTTTCTCCCAGGTAGTGATTGATGACTATAGTTTATTGATCAATACCACGAGGTCTTCTGGTGGATTAGAAAGTGCGTTACTACACGCTAGGACTCCTCTATAGGCTGTGATGAGCTTATTGATGAGGTTCATGTTGCTCCTGAGTTCTAGGTGAAGACCATGTCGCTTTCTGAGGAGGTCACTAAGCATGGATTGGAAATTCTGATAGATTGAGTTTAGGCTATTAGAGTTGTCGTTTATTACTCTTTATAGTATAATATCGTTCCATTTGATCAAGTTTTGGCGGTAGAATTCGGGACCTTCAAAGAATTGGTGTAGGTGGTTACACGCTTCTTGGAATATTCGCGAAGGTAAATCACTGCTATAGTAATGATCTTCAGCGATTCCGGTAAGCATTGTTGGAAATGCTGCGTTATAACCGTCCAGTGTTATCCCAACTCTTTTATAGATGGTGTAGAAGATATTAAGTTTCCAGTCAAAGCTGCTATTATCTGTCCCACTATATCTCTGTTTCTTAGTATAAATCTTTGATATAGAGTTGATCTCTTTGGTGAAATCAGTCTTTAACTTCTTGGTTTCAAAGATAAACAGGCTAGTCTCTGGAGAAAACTGATTAGGAACGCCTAGAGTGTCCTCTGGTAAGGATTTGTCGCTTCCTTGGTCAGGATGACTACTTCTAGGGGCGGACGTATTGATTTTTGGTGTAATCAGGCGGTCCGCTTATAGGGGCAGAGTGCCTTATAAAGGCTGCTTCAATCTAGTGCAGGTCGGGTTAAGGCGGTATCTTAGTGCTCTAGTAATCATTGGTATCTTAAATTCCGTGAAGAAGCTTTCAATATCTTCGTCTATCCATTCGTGGAACTCCTCTTGTTGGGCTACTATGGATAGTAGGGTGTAAATTGCTATTCCTCGACTAAATCGTGGAACAAATACTCCATGCTGAAGTAGATTCGTCCGTAATGCTGTTTGTCTTAGAGGTGCGACTTGCTTAAAGTGTTCTGGTTCCCAGTTTTCGAAAAGGTCGCAGTATGTTGCCCATAGGTTGTAATCTGATGTTCTGTCATCGAAATGCATGTTCTTTTCAACGTAGTTATTTATCTCTCGCTTTATGGCTGTCGCTAAATCGATTTCCTAATCATAGTCATCGTTGATTGATTGAGCTGATTCAGCGGCTGAAGGTGGTGCAGACATAGTGTAAAGCAGTGTGGGTTTTTCAGAAATGTTAAGATGGTGTAGCAGTATATGAGATAGGTCACTTTTGGGTTTCCTGGATTTTGAATGCAGGGATATGCAAGGTTGGAGGGCGAGGATGAGGGGATTTAAGCGGTCAAGGATATGTAAGTAAGAGAAATAGGATGAGGGGATTTAGGCGGTCAGGGATATGCAAGTATGAGAAAAATGAAGGGATTTGAAAGGAATGGAGGAAAATGAGAGGGAAGTATGGTAGTGTTTTTCAGTGTTTTTCAGTGTTTTTGGACGTTCTTCATAGACCTTGGGGCTTCTATGAAGTAGGTTCTTAGCAAGATGGTGTAATTCTCGGCGATCGTTCAAGCCTCAAATTATCACGATCTTCTCCTTCGACTGAGATATGGCAAGGACTTAGCGAATCTGGAAAAACAGCTTTTGAAGACTGTTCAACACGCTCGAGCTTCGTAGATGCGTATTTCCTGATCTGTACGTCTACTGATCAGTGTCGGTTGACTAGGTTATTACCGAAGCAGACAGCTATTGATATCGTTTCTGTACGTATATAATAGGTGTATGCATATTGGGTAAAAGTGAAGTGTCATTCTAAAATGCTCAGGTGAAAGAAGATATAGTAGCTGCCATGCCAAGATCACATGATCTTGGTATGTCAGCTGATATTCGTTCCAACAGATATGTTTTCAAGCAGAAATAATTCAAATTCGAGATTTAAAATCATTTCCACTTGTAGTTGTTGAGATCTGACATTCAGTTTTTTCGAGTTTACTATGGTGTTCTGGGTGTCCTGTTCGGTGGTGATGTACTTTAAATGAAGATTTTCAAATTTCTAGAACATAGATTTCGACTTTCCTCCGCCTAAGAAATTTCTTTTTGAGAAGTTTTTGTTTCGCCAGTAGCTTTAAGAGCTATCTTCTCCCATAAGAAAGCTTTTTTGGGATTGATTTGATGGCCTCTTCGGGCGTCATCAGACCCTCCTGGATCCGCTTCCAATTCAAGCAGATATTGAGCCGGGTTTTTTGTGGAAACATTCGACCATAAAAGTTGACAAAGAATTTGTCTGCCGCCGGAGGACCAAGAACATAATTTGGGGAGAGACATCCGATGTAATAGTAATATTGTAATCTGACGTATCTAGCAATGCGTGCGTTGCCTCGCTGACTTAATGAGTGATCATAAATCAAATTAATTAAACCTATGGAGTAAAGGTTAGCATATAACCAGCTTGAAAACAATGAGAATGAGAAATACTTACAGTCTAAATAAACCAGCTGCCGTGGAAATCGACATCGCGTATCAGCATGTAAGAATGTGTTTATCGATAAACTCGATTCTGAGAGATCCATATGCCAGAAACTCGATGGAACAATAAAAACGCGAGTATCATGTGGATCTCCATTATATAACACATATCCTGGCCATCCGAGAGGGAATTCTGTAGAATTTTGATCCTCATATCGATCGTAGTCCTCCAATACCCGGAATCCTTCCCGACAAGCAAGAGTGAAAGCATCTTCAAGTTGTTCATCTGCGATCACAAGAAAACACTAGCATACCACCAAGGGAAATCCAAGACTCCTGATAATAGGATCGCCAGCTATACAGTATCCGATGCTGTGTTCGCCGAGAGATTCGGATAGGTGACAGAGATCCTCTCCAATCAACTCTGGAAGAGGTCTATCAGCGGTATAATCATCCATATTGAGTGGGGAAATTATAAATAAATCTGGCCTTTGGTACAGGATACTGTTATGAGAACTTGATGAGAACTTAATAGGAGTGTAGAGTGTAGTTGGGAAGATTTCCGGGAAGGATGGTGGGGTGATAAATGCGGTGGTTTCTCCACTATTCTTTGTCAGCGCCATGAGACCAATTAAAATGAGGTTCCATTTTAGTACTAGTCCTACTCGGGTTAGGCTGAATATAGAGGAGGGTCACTTCCCCACTTTGATACTGTTTACATTTTAAGCCTCATCTTATTCGACCCTCTCCAGATCTTTTCCATTCTCCGTCCAGACCTTTACATTCTCCGTCCACCTCACTTCGGTTCCTTTTCAGCCGCAATTATGCCGGCCCCAAATGAAATCATTTCGTTGATCAATGAGATTAGAGACAAAGTCTCAGCAGACTTCATTCTCGTCGGTGGCGCAGCGGGAAATTTTCAAGGCAATGATCAGGTCACAAGCGATATCGATCTCCTTGTCCGTGATCCAAAAATCCTCGAAGAACTGCAAAAGATTGAGGGCTTTCAGCTGAAGGACAGGGCACTTAATTATAAGTCGACCTCTTATCGATCTGCTCCAAACGGTCGATGAAACAATGAGATACCACCAAATCGAGCCTTTCACTAGCATCTTGTCTGGAGTACGCATGATGCAGGCAGACCCCGCCCTAGCTGTAAAATTGAAGTGCTCGTATCTTCGACGGGATGATGAGAATGGGTTCAAGAAGAGAGACAGCGACTTGACTGATGCACTTTTCTGGGCAGAGAAGTTGAAGACAGCGGGACAGAACATATCCGAAAGCTGCGCCAAGACGTTCCGTCTCGGCTTCTACAACATCCTTTTGCTTCGCAAGCATCTGTCCACCTCTGACTTTGAGGAGTTGGTTGACGTGGGGCTTCGCAAACTCCTACTCCCCTGGGAGGAGAACTCCCAAGACCAAAAGGAGTACTACTTGTGCTTCGCAGATGAGGGAACTGACCCCTTTACTGTAAGTCTCGTCGAAGCTGATGAGTGAGTACTTCGAATGCACTGCTTTGGGATACTTTCATGTACCGTTTTCTATGAGTTCTGCCTTTTATGAATAATCCTGTATGAATAATATCAATGCTCTCCATTCAATAGATTATTTTAATGTCTAATCGCCTTGATCTGTAAAATTGTAGCAGCATACTCTGCTTTTCAAAGCCAGTTCTAAAATACTAATAGATTAAGATAACCGGCTCACTCGGTTGGTCGCCCTCCCCCCTCCCCAAGGCTGATACTCACTCGGGTTCAACCGTGAAATCCTCTCGAAGAAAGAAGAATTCTTTTCTTTCCTATCATGAGCCATATTTCATCCTGACCAGTACGAATATTTTCCTACCTTCCTTGGTCAACGCCAAGTCTGAAGCCGGGAGCGGTTTGATTAACAAGACTGTGAGCCACCTGGCGACCGCCGAGGCCCTAGAAGCAACTCTATGCGCTTTCTGATGGGAATTGTTCCGTCAATATAACCTTCACGACTTCGGATTGTATTTATCTTCTCTCAGGCGGTCATATAAGATTTCGATCTCCACCATTTAGCATAGGACGTACACAGTTCTGCAAATCAATACACTACGTACGTAAAACCCCTTAGCTTAAGACCTGATGACCCTGCAATTTGATAGCCCGCCTTTAAAGCTAGCCCCAGATTAGTGTTGGCAATATGGTGGACATGGTAAAGATGGTTGTATTGTCTAACTAAGCAACTACGGATATGGACCTCGGGCGTCATGTCACCGTAACAATTAGGGATCCTTAGCCGTACTGAATCCAATATAAGTTTGTAGCTACCTAGGCATGCTACTATGAAATTGAATCATAGAATTATAGTGCTTCCGATGGGCCTTTGGCCAATAATGGGAAATTGGAATGGGAGTATTCGATGAGACTTTAGGATCATAGCATTTTCACAGAAACTGTGGTCGATCGTGGGCAACAGGACATCATAAGATCAATACAATCTTGGTGACGTTGTGAACAGGGCTAGACGCTAGGTCGAAAGGCCATGAATGCCACGATTTTCAAACAAAACACCACGTATATCATGGCCCTTCCACAACGCACCATAGATTATCACGTATCGTTAACACCGATAAGGTCCTGAGATCGAGAGGTCATTTCATTTTTGCAAACTTGCCGTCTTTTTTCGGCAGTTGAATTTGCATTTTTTTTCTATGTTGCAATCCACACAGCCGCTGTAATTAAATTATTACGACCTCTGTTTCTGGACAAATTTGATGTGCTTCGTATGTACGAGCTGCTATTATTAGAGTAGGTGATAAATTAAAGTAAATCATATACGAGCGGCGCACACATGCGAGTGGCGCACCTAGAAAGAACACCATAGTAAAATCGAATAAATTAAATATCATATCTCAACAACCATAACTCTCATAAGAATCAATACTGGGTGAGAAATAATAATAAGAATCTTTTTAAAGATCTCATTCATTTGAAGTAAATTAATTAGATGGATTATAGTGATACCATAAATTATGATGTAATTTATTTATCTTAGCTTTAACTACACTTTAATTGACGATTTTATATTCCTTCTTCTATATTATCATTTTATCAACTATAAATGATCCAAATTCAAGAGTTGAAGTCATTCCAACGGGTGGTTGTTGAGATATGATATTCAATTTGTTCGAGTTTATTATGGTGTCCTGGGTGCGCCACTCACATGTGTGCGCCACTCGTATGTGGTTTACTTTAAAAGAAATAGAGTAACTATTATTTAAAAAATAAAAAAGGAAAATAATAAGCGCTATTTGGCCGTTTTTTTGTGCTCGCGCTAGCCCTGTACGGTAACCGACAAGGCTGCGCCCATGAGGCTGACATAACTTCCAGCTTCCCCTTCGACAAATATCAACTGCACAACTCCATGCTATGTTGGCTGAGGCTTCAGAAAATATAGTTAGATTGATATTCAGTTTCCTAGAAAGAAATCAACATCTCAATGATGAGCTCGTTTATACCAGCCAATGACCCTGGTCCTCAGCAAGGCTCTAGGCTCTATCTTGCTTGCTTTTTTGGGATGCTAGAGCCAGCACGAGATCTTATTAAAAGTGGAGCGGACGTTAACGAGCAGAGTGAGCACTGCAACGCTCTCGACGTCGCCTCATTTCAAGGCCATCTCGAGATTGTCAAGCTTCTCTTGGACAACGGAGCAGACGTCAACGTGCAGGGCGGTAAGTATCAGTACTATAACGCTCTCCAGGCTGCCTCGTTAGAAGGTCATCTCAAAATAGTCAAGCTTCTCCTGGACAAAGGAGCAGACATCAATGTACAGGGTGGTCAGTATGGTAATGCTCTCCAGGCCACCTCATTTAAAGGCCATCTCGAGATCGTGAAACTTCTCTTAGAAAAGGAAGCAGACGTCAACGCACAGGACGGCCAGTACGGCAACGCTCTTCAGGCTGCCTCTTCAGGAGGCCACCTCGATATTATCAAACTTCTTCTAAATAAAGGAGCAGATATCAATACACATAGCGGTAAGTACGGCAATGCTCTCCAGGCCGCCTCCTCAGGAGGTCATATCGATGTTGTCAAGCTCCTCTTAGACAACGGAGCAGACATTCATGCGCAGAGCGGCGTGTACGGTAACGCCCTCCAGGCCGCCACACTAGAAGGCCACCTCGAGATTATCAAACTTCTCTTAGAAAAGGGAGCAGATATCAATGCGCAGGATCGCACATACGGTAACGCTCTCTACGCCGCCTCATCTAGAGGTCACCTCGAAATTGTCAAATTCCTCTTAGATAAGG
Organism: Penicillium taxi; assembly: GCF_028828555.1. Taxonomy (NCBI): domain Eukaryota; kingdom Fungi; phylum Ascomycota; class Eurotiomycetes; order Eurotiales; family Aspergillaceae; genus Penicillium; species Penicillium taxi. The sequence continues at coordinate 2,545,164 of NW_026643207.1, read as the reverse complement.
GAGCAAATATCAACGCCCGCCCCCATAACGCTCTTCAAACCGCCTCATCAGAAGGCCATCTCGAGTGTGTCAAGCTTCTGTTAGAAAAAGGAGCAGACGTCAACACACAAGGCGGTCATTATGGTAATGCTCTCCAGGCCGCCTCATCGAAGGGTCAACTCGAGATTATCAACCATCTCTTAGACAAGGGAGCTGATATCAACGCACAAGGCGGCTACTACGGCAACGCTCTCCAGGCCACATCATCAGAAGGCCACATTGAGATATTCAAGCTTCTCTTATATAAGGGAGCAGACATCAATGCACAGGGCGGTCATTATGGTAACGCTCTCCAAGCTGCCTCATTTAAAGGTCACCTCGAGATTTTCAAGCTTCTTTTAGACAAAAAAGTGGATGTTAATATAAAAGGCGGCGTTTGTAACAGCGCTCTCCAAGCAGCCTCGTCGGAGGGCCATCTCGAGATTGTCAAGCTTCTTTTGGATAAGGAAGTGGATGTGAATGCATGTGGCAAGCATTGTAACGCTCTCTACGCCTCCTCATTACAAGGCAATATCGAGATTGTCAAGCTTCTCTTGAGCAAAGGAGCAGAAATCAACGCGCAAGGCGGTTATTATGGTAACGCTCTCCACGTCGCCTCATTGAGCGGCCATCTTGAGATTGTAAATATTCTCCTAGATAAAGGAGCAGATGTTGACGCTGAGGGCGGTCGGTATAAGTACTATAATGCTCTCCACGCTGCCTCATCACAAGGCCATCTCGAGATTGTGAAAATTCTCTTAGAAAAGAAAGCGGATGTTAATTCAAAAGGCGGCTTTTACAGCAATGCTCTCCAGGCTGCCTCGTTTGGAGGCCATCTGAAGACTGTCAAGCTTCTCTTGGATCAGGGAGCAGACATCAATGCGCAGGGCGGCTTTTACGGCAACGCTCTTCGGGCAGCCTCACTGGAAGGCCATCTCGAGATTGCCAACCTGCTCCAAAGATCTGGCGCTATCACGAGACTTCCCGGCTCTAGAACCCCATTCAACACAGAGAAGAAACTTGGTCTCACGGACTCTGAACCCTCTGATCAAAGTTAATCATTCCTTTGGTAGCCTCCGTGATATCCACCTGTCTAGCCGCGTGATATTATGTGGCTTAAGTACGGCTTAGCGGACGGGAAGCCCTGTTCTCCATACCTAGGTACCCTATGGTCTTATTAAGTGTTTAAATAAAAAGGAAAACTCCATCGCACCCTATAGAGGCTCTAAGCTTCCTAACATCCTTAATGACCTGGTTGTCCCCCCAGTTCTCGACTTTGACTGCGACGAAAAATTCTGGATCTCTAGATTCAAGGACTTCTGGTTCCACTCGCTGTGATTCAACGTGTAAAATTTTCGGGTATAGACAGATTGGAGCAACACACATGACACAACACCATTTGGCATTCTCTGCAAATGATCAAAAGTCAAAGTGCTCTAAGGACTTTCTATTGAAGATACGAGGATCAATGTGTCGGTAGATTAAAGTATTCTACTGATTCGCATATGCTTTTCTATGATAAGGAACTGCAGTTGTAAAAGTGGTAAGAAGTGTGTAATATTCTATTGCTAATAGTTGTAGAAGTAGATCATTCACCCAACTGTTGTCATTACCGATCCAATCGGAAATAGGAGTCATTGGTCCAAACCATACTCCTTTCCCTCTACATCTATCCTGAGTTCCAACTCGATAACTCGAAAGACTAAAATTCTACACAATCAACGAAGCAGTAAGCATAACAAGCCCACCCATCCCATCCATGCCCGCGCACCACTCCTCCCAATTCGAAACGCCACTGCTCGACGAAGCCTTCGCATCTAAGGGTTTGTAGCTTAACAGCCCATTGGAGTCGCATGGTTGGTCCTCATCCAACGTGACCAGCTCGCCGTTTGCGGCTAGGCCAAACGCAGTCTGAGTTCCCGAGTTCTTGTCAATCTCGGCCTTCCACGTTAATGCATCGCTTGCTTCCCACAGCTGTTTCTTGGCTGGGAGGTGTGCTAGAGGTAGCTCTGTTTGGACGGTACACGTTTATGATCGTTCAAAGTAGATTAGCATGTCTAAGATTCGATATAGTACGGCTAGTCTTTTTGCTTTAGTTGGTATCTGCGTAGTCATATGCTGATAATAGTGGTGAAAAACAAACCTTCGCCTTGATTCCAAATATATCCACTCAACCCAGTCCTTTTCGAGACCGTGGCTGACTGATATAGAATGTATGCCGTCTTTAATATCTGTGTAGCAAAGATGTTTGGCTATCACCTATCAAGTTCATCAGAGCTAGGGAAACAAGAAGAGAAATCGGTACAGCACATACCATCAACGCTGCGAGCAATAGAGAATCATAGTTGTTGTGGTCAGTCTGGCCTTCATCTAACCTTGTGAGAATATAAATTAGGAGGGCTTGCATGGCGGCAAGTAACTCCCACTTGTTAAGCTTCAGGTGCTGGATTTACGGTATCAGCTCCTTATAAGTTCTCCTTTAGGATTTGAACATACCTCTGCCACCAAACGTTCGCACTCTAACTCCACATTCTTCCAAAATAACTTTCGACCGGATTGGAACCCACCGCTGATCATGTGCACTAAGCTAAGACAGTTAGAAAGTGGCTCCGATGTTGATAGATGCCGGTGGATAAACGGCCGAAGGGTCTCGTGGCGCATCATCATCAGCGGATACGATTTCAGGTTGTGTAGTATCAGTTTGGCGATTCTTTGCTGGCCAGTCTTCATTCTGAGTAGTGGTTCTAGTGATCGGATAAGGCCAGATGGGGTTGGTGGTATCAATATATCGATAGTCGGGAGCGCTTGCTGCATGTGAAACGTTTTATTGGTGGAAGGTGCGGTGTGACTGGTTGAGGGTGATAGAGGGATTTCCTCGTTGGTCTCAGTATTCAAAAAGTCGGCAAAGTCATTATTTAGATTCATCCAGTCAAGATATTCCCCTTCTTTATTTTCAAGCTCTGTATCCGACAGAACAAGGGTACTATCGAAGAGAACATCACTTGCGTCTCGACGATCTTGGAGAGCAAGAGAATCTGCTACCGATACAGACGCCACATGCGACATTGAATCATTTCTAGGCTGAACTCTTGGCCCTGCATCTTTGGATGAACTGGCGGGATACGTGCATTCGAATCCCTTGGTTATGCACCTTGAGCATCCAGGCCGCTTATTATCGCAACGCACCTTGCCTCTGGCACAGGAGATACAAGACCGAGACCGAGTGGTATTGCCGAGCCTTCTAGAGCGGCAGTAATATCCATGTCTTTTCAGTGTGGACTCTAAAACACCAAACTTTTAGTAAAGACTCGGAGGAAATTGAGTGCACGTGCAAACTCACGCTTATCAAAGGGTTTCTTGCACTGGGTACACCGCAGTACAGATTGCACGTCTCCTTGGTGCATTTCAAAATCTCCCGTAGCTAGTCATGGGAATCTATGAAAATTTTGAAGATGAAATACCGATATATACATAGTTAACTTCACTTTTGCATTTGTCAGCATTTAGTCCGGGCGGGACAATTTGAATAGATGCCAAGCTACAATCCGGGCGGAACATTCAGCGGAACAATTTGAACAGAGTAAGAAACATTTCATTAAAGCTAATCTTGCGTTTCATCACATTTGCAGTATTCTAACAACATTTGACTTGCATCATGGTCGCAGTTGTGCTCACAAATTGCACAACTCCGCTGTTACTCTGCTTATGTAGACCTACGTATATAAATATAGACAATGTCCGCCGAAAGAAAATGTCTCTCAATCAAGCAATCCGACATTCGATGAATTATTACCATTCAACATCTATATATTCACAATGACGGCCCCCTTTCCATCCCCAACCTCAAAAGGCATTCAGAGAAATACGACTCAATATCTCCTGCCCGACCAGAACTCTCTGCCAAGGGCAAGACGGTCCTAGTAACCGGAGGTGGCACAGGCATTGGCGCAGAAACAGCTATCTACTTTGCCCAAGCCGACGCATCACGTATCGCCCTTCTCGGCCGTAGGGAGCAGCCACTTCTCGACACCAAAGCCACCATCGAGCAAAAGTATCACGGCGTTGACGTCTTGGTCGCCTCTACGGACATTTCTAAAAAGAGCCAAGTAGACGACGCGTCCAGCCTGGCATTGTGGACACTGCGATGAATAGGGATGCCGGTGGCATCGCTGCTACAGGCATCGAAGATAATAGTAAGTTAGGGAACCAGTGCTTTGCAATAAGGAAAGATATTTTCATAATTTCTGATATTATAAAAACCTAGTTTCCCTGCCGGCTGGGTTTAATATTTGGCTTGCAAGTCCCGAGGCGCGCTTCTTGAACGGAAAGTTCTTGTGGACGAATTGGGATGTAGATGAGCTCAAGGAGCAGGCTAAAGAGCTTGAGACAAGTAGCCGACTTTCCATTGGGCTTATTGGGTGGCCGTTTGACAAATCGGATTGGAAGTTTGAAATTTCGTGGTAAACTTAGGGGAATAGAGATGGATAATCATGGATTCAATTCTACTTTTTCGTAGGGTAGTTTTTGTTTCGTTTGCCTTTTAATCTGGGGTATTCAATGTACACTGATGATATCAGCATAATCAAATGAATAAGGAATGAAACGGTAGTTACAAAAACATACAACAGACAACACCAGGTGAAAAGACCATAATTTTTCAACTTAAAGCCACGCATATCGCGGCCTTTCCACGATGCACCATGGGTTATCACGTGTCGTTAACACCGACAAGATCCTGGGATCGAACCCCAGTCTGGTCACTTTTTTGCGGTTTTTTGCTATACTGGAGACGTTTCACCATTTGACTCACGGACTAATCTATAATTGACTTAGTGTGGCGGATCTGCAAACTATTCGAGAGGGAGGGGAAGAGTAGTTCTAGTGCCGGCAGTAATCTCCCCACTACACTAAACACTCTGCTCCACTTTCAGCCCCGATCTTCCTCATTCACTCAAAAATGACTTCCAAAGATAAAGATCCGCTCTGTCTCGAATTGCCAGACATCTCGTGCCCCGCCCAACGCCCACTGTCCAAGAGAGAATCGATGGGCTCAAGTGCATACTTTCACATCAAAATGCTAAACGACTCGGGCAGTAACCGGATGGTTACCTCTGTAAGCTGTTGCAGGTCAACACACAATATGGAACTGAACTCAATTCCTAGTGGGTGGAATTGTCCATGATGTATTCGGTATTCAGCGACCATTTAATATTGTACTCATACATAATTTTGCCCGCCTTTTACTCCGCTTTCTTCCTACCATACATTCCTTCTTTGGAAAATACATTCTCGGGTGGAACTTCAGGTAATGTGTCAGGACTTTTGGCACCTTTCAAGCTTTTTGTTCTAGAAAAGTATCCGACACCAGAGGTTGTGTGATGCGGTCTTATGACACTCTTTTTTTTTAAGGCTGCGGCGTGTTTCTTGGTGTGGTGAGTGCTGACCTAGCGTTCACAAAATTCTCGAGTATAGCTGACAATGTAGCTCGCTACCGGCTTTGTCCCCATCCTTATTCAATTCTACGCAACAAACGCGTTTATCTTTGGCGCTGCTGATGTAGGTGCAATCCTAGGGAAAATGAGACTGACTTAACTAATCAGACCGACAAAACGGTTATCTGATGTCCCTTAAACTCTTTCGTGAGGAGTTTTTCTCAACTTCCCATTCCCTCGTATAATCAGCATAGAGTGCAAGTGGTACTCGAGTAGAAAGTCCAAAGCCAAAGAATCTCTGGCGGAAGAGTCAATACTCCCTACCATTAATGATTTTGAAGCAATTTCTGCTGGTGCCTAACCGGAGAAAGAGCCTGCTATAGATGAAACTCTTATTGCTTCTGCTACTCGTGAAGGTTACTTGAGAGATATGGATGATATGATGTTACCAAGAAGGCAGGTAGGTTCAAGACTGATTCCTGAAGAATTAGGAAGAAATTGTTGCCCAGGTGGTGATTCGGATCTAATTAGTGCTAACGGATTATATGATTCTAATTCATTAATCTTTCCGATTACTCTCCATTTCCTTTATTTGAGAAGTTGTAATTTTTAGGAGTTTTGGGTAAGAAAATCTAAGAAAAATTTACTCTTTGAAGGACTGACGGCGGGCTGATAATGCATAGCAACATGGGCACTACTTTCGCGTCACAGCTATGAATTTCATAGATCTGGTCGAAACCGAGTGTTCCAAGTAGAGTATCCACTAACTTAGCTTCTCCCTGAGGTCGGATGAATCATCCGCATTTTCCATCAGTGATAGAGGTTCCTAGGATTTCCTCATAAGTTAACTGGACTCTGATAGATGCCTAATGAATTTGTGGGGGGAGGGGGATCTACACCCCACCTGGGCACTAAATGGTCTAATGCATAATCCCATCACCCTAATTCTGCCCTATGCCAAAAATCTATTTTATAGTCTCATACCCCATAGCCCCAGGATTTTTATATTTTGAGACACTGAAAAGAGCGGATTACACAGCCACAGTGAACGATTAGGCGGTGAACACAAGAATCTCACGTCACCGTAATTTTGACTTTCCTTCAGCGTAAGCGACTTTTCAATCGGAAATTCATCTTGAACCTTCATTTTATTCCCTCCATACATTCATAGCTTCAACTCACAGTCTCAAGGCGTCGCAATGCTGCGAAGAAGAGAGGCATATATCAATATCACACCCCCCCCTCCTCTGTCCCTCGCCAACTGGCTCTTGACATATTACATAGCCATAGTGAGATAATCACGCTCAACCCGCTCGTATTATCCCACTATCCAGTCAAAGCCCCAAGAGATGCTCCCGCGGACGAATATTATTGTACCTGGTATGAGATCAATCAGCGAGTTCAATATATACCAGGCTTAGGAAAGATGGGATCCGGCAAAATCAGCTTCAAGGGCTGCTTTCACGACGTTGACTGGGGACTTCAGACGCACACTTACGCTCCCCTCAATGTAGACATGAAGTGCAACTATCGCATCGAGGGCTGTCAAGACAGTGGTCTTTATTTAAAAGAGGAAATTGAAATCGAATGCAACCGCACAATGATATCCTTCGTCAAGAAAGAGATGAAAGCAGCCTCAAAAGTACTGGTTGATCGCCTGATCAAAAAAGCTGAGCTTCTTGATGCGGGTGTCTTGCAGGCCATGATCAAGGACGGGAGACTCAAGACCTTCAATCCTGCCGATCGAACAGATATTTCTCAATCAGATATTTCTCGATCAAACTCAATCATGTCCCAGCCGTCGTCATTGAGATATTCAATGAACGGGCCCATGTCGCCGGTTCGTATGGGATCAGTGTCTTCGGGGTCGGGGTCAGTCATGAACTCTTCCATGCAACTGCCGATGTACAGACGGGAGTCGGATGTAGGCATGCCAGTGGAGTTGCCTGGCAATTATTATTATCCACAGCAGCAATCCACATCTAATAAATATCGAGAGGTGGCAGAGCTGGATAGCGGAGTTCGTCTTCCCCCTCAACAGCCTGATAAAGGATATCGCGCGGAGCTCTCTTCAATGCCTGAGAGCGCAGATGAGTATACTGGAAATATAGCCCACGAGATGTATAGACCTTATCGCAGTGTCTAGCCCCTGCCACTAATTCTCTGTCTCTATCTGTGACCCTTCAATTCTTGTCTGTTATTTAATGTTTATGGACTTATTTGGGAATTTGGGACTTCTGCTGGCAATAGTTTTGAAGTCTACTGGAATATATGGCTTAACGAGCCCTAGGAAATCTTGACGATGAAAATGACACTCTTTACACCATAAACTATTCACTTTGAAGTCAAGCCTCTAGGCTCGGCCTCACTCATATTATGAAATCTCAATAGTCTCATTCTTCTTCACCATAGTTAGATATGCTCCGGGATAGATATGTTGCTTAGTCATCATAATCTCAGCCCTGTTGGGGCGGAGCTCGTTTGCCAAATCGTTTGGCCAAGAACAGATCAGATCATCCAACAAGAATATTTGGAAGCTCTGCTGCCTTACCACAACCTCTTAATTTTAATTTCTCTACACTCAGGCCACAGGTATATTTGTGAAACCAAGACCAGCTGCTCCCTCCGATCGTATAAATATTCGCGACTCGATCACTACGTCAAACGCCCACGATGGATAGCCAGCAAGCCGTTAGATATCTGGAGAGCCTTATTGGTCGCCAGCTTCGTATACATATTACCGATAGCCGCATGTTTGTTGGCCTCTTCAAGTGCACTGATTCAGTAAGTAGCTTGACTTTGGAGATACTTCGCAGAGCTAAGTCCTCGTGAATCAGAAGCTGATGACAATCATATGACAGGAGCGGAACATCATCCTTGCAAACTCTTTTGAATATCGCCTACCCACCCAATCTGTCGTGGAAGCTGCTGCAAAGGAGACCGAGTCGTGGAATACGGCTCCGGACACCAAGACCACAGTCAAAGTCAACATGAGTAGTCGACTCATTGGGCTCATCGTGATCCCAGGCCAATATATTACCAAGATTGAGCTCGAGTAAATTCGCCTAATGAGTCCTTGTCTGTGCTACGGACCGTGTCCAACATCTTACGTTCTTCCAATAAGAGGTCATCTTCGATACGATGATACGAGCACTACATCATACAGTACATGGCTTTACGCACTGAGGTCAACAGATGATGAATCCTATTGCCAATTTGGCCCGGTTTCTTCCTCATAAACCCTCACAACGAAGTACATACCATGAAGTACGGAGTACGCAGTCCTTTAGACCCTGTCCTCCGCCGGCACGAGATTTGGAAAAAAAAAAGTGGGGGCTTGCCAAGGAAGATTTATCTGCCCGTGTTTATACACACATACGCCTGTTGCTGATCAGTCAACGTGGCGCGGAGAGTACGGCGGCTGCAGCGCAAGCAGCTTCTGGGTCTAGACAGGCAGCAGATCCACAGCCTAAAAGGACCATAAATTTCTAGGATTCATCCTTGACATCCGTTCAGTGGAGGGGTAAAAGGCGGTGTCTCCGCCACGGATATCTCTTGGCATGCCTGTATATGCAATGGCTTTCTTGCATGAAGCCTTACCTGCAGCTCTTATCCAAACTTGCGACCAGACCACAGCACGGGGTTATATCTTTGTCCGTGATTGTTTCCGAGCTTCTCCCAACATCCCAGCAGAGATAAATCTTGGATCATTCATAATAGACCTATCTTCTTCGTACTTTTGTCATATTTAGCTTGATATGGTGGCGTATGGGAACGTGCCGGGAAGTTTCAGCTTTTAGCCCCGCTGCTCCTGATAGGAGCCCTGGTGGAGTCTTGGCTCTAGGTTGACCTTATTCACACTTATCGGCCCGGGAAATTTTCGATAGAGTCATTCGCACGGTAGAAATTTTCACTTGGTTGGAAGATGATGGGCTGAATTGAAATTTAATGGTGGGTGAGCGTAGTAGAGCGGGCATAGTCCCACTTTTTTAGTGTACAATGATCTCCAGCTGGCAAATATCCACCAGGCTTTAAGAGTCAAAGTCATGAACGCATTTAAAGTAAGCCCCGCTCGTAATTTACATTTCATTTATTACCGGACGTGAAAGGAAAGTGTCCATACCTCAAATTTGAGTGAACCCTTTCAAGGTTCCAAGGTTCTATTTCAACTCGTCCAATGACTTGAATCAATGGAGTACTATATTGTTGTGGGGAATGGATCTCAATGACTTAAAACTGTCCTCTAGTTAATCAGTCCCCTCACCTAAGAAACTACCAAAGTCTACCCATAACTTATAATTCGAGCCAAGATTCAAGAGTAGAAGAAAGCCTAAAGAAATTTGAACCTTTGAAGGCAGCATAATCACTCATGATCCCACTGTTGTAGGTATACAGGGTACTACCTCGATACTTGAGTCGTCCGGTGGACCTTGGAAGTTGGAATATCAGCCTTTGGGTGCGTAGAAGCTATAAAGCCAAGACGCAATAGGTAAAGCCATGTCTTCTACGATAGGTATCAGAAATCAGAATATTGCGGGAAAATAGCAACAAGAGAACTCAATCGGGTCGTTATTTTGACCAGCCCATATGTCTAGATACCAGGTGAGCACATGGTTAGTTCAGGGCACCCATTGGGGCTCGAGCTTGGAAACGGTCTAGGCTCTAGTAGTAAGTGAGGCATCTTGAGAGCCCTGGAGTATATAATGTGGTAATAAATGTAAATTACAGTATCAAACCTTAACCTTCACTCGGAACGTGGAATGATCCGGTATTATGTAATCCTTCCCCATGCTCAAGATGTTGCCTTGTACTGCCAATGTACCGGTTCACCTCGCGGCGGTGGCGGAGTTACTTTCGCCTACTTTGTCAAAACTATCATCTTCCCCTCTTTCTTTCTTACTCACTTGCCCCATCCTATTAGATTCTTTCAGATAGGTATGTTATTGCTACTTCAACTCTGCCCTTGAACACTCCCGATTGGAATAAATATCTCCAAGAAATCCCGGGAATGACGCATTCCTCTCTCTCTACCCGCCCCAAATCCCAATAATCCACCAGACTTGTCTGCCAATTCCTCCCTTGCTTTTGTTTCCCACCTCGGCATACCTGATGAGCTTTCGTGGAGTTTCAGACTGGCCGTGAACTGCCATCCGGAAAGCCTGATGATCCTAGAGCCCAAATACTAATCCCTCGTGTAGGACCGAGCTCTGTCCGTGCAGCCTCGAGCTTTCGCGTCTTCCCACTCCACAGTCGTGCCAGCTTCTCAATAACAAAACCTCTTCATCCGTAGCAGCCTCCAACTTGCTTGGTCGGCTGTCATTTCCTCAACAAACCAACCGGTCGCTAGTTCATTTGCATCATTGATCAATTTCTCCATCCACCCCCGCTCTTTTCCTCAAGCTCGGAACTCTCCTCCCCTGGCGTCAAGCAAAAATTTTCAGAAAACAGCCACAAACCCGGCAGATTCCTTCTGCTAGTATTAATATACCTGTCGCTGGGAGTGATCCTGTTAAGACCTTAGAAGCCAAGACATTCCAATACAGGGTGCCCTTTCTCGGCGTCGGGCTTGAACGTCCGCTGTTCGTGCGATCACCCCAGTCCTAGCTTGGCAGATCTCCTAGCCTTGCAGTGATGGGTCAGTCGCATTCCAAGGGCAACGCCGGCTCGGGCGACCCGCTGCAGTCGTACCCGTCTTTTTCAAAATCAGACACCAAAGAGTCCCTCCGCTCGTTCCGTGGCTCCATTCGTTCCAAGATCCCCGGGCGCAGTAACGACAGCCCTCGTGCATCGAGCACCCAGCTCTCGACTGATAGTCTCAATGACAAGTCTGATGCTGGATCTACCAAGTCGGCTAGCCGCCCGGGCTCTGAGGCCCCGTCTCGGACCGGCTCTCCTGAGCCTCCGCCGTCGCCTTCACTTTCAGCTAGCTTGCAACGGGGACATAAGGATGTCACAGCCATGCAGCAGAGTGGGGAGGTTGACCATGTATCTGACGGTCCTCCAAGGGGTGTTCCGCCACCATCTGGACCCGCTCAGGTTGCAGGTGAATCTATTTTGATGAAGCGGGAAAATCAGCTAAACCCTATTCTGGATTTCATCCTAAACACCCCACTCGATAATTCTGGCTCCTCTCCTGGAATGGGTATGGGTGCTTTGAAGTCCATTGATCTCGATGATATGATTTCACGTCTCTTAGATGCCGGTTACTCAGCCAAGGTTACCAAGACAGTTTGCTTGAAGAATGCCGAGATTACCGCTATTTGCTCTGCTGCCCGTGAGCTTTTCCTTTCTCAGCCTGCATTGTTGGAGCTCTCTGCTCCGGTCAAGATCGTCGGCGACGTCCATGGTCAATATACTGATCTGATTCGACTTTTTGAGATGTGTGGATTCCCACCTTCATCAAACTATCTTTTCTTGGGTGATTATGTCGATCGAGGAAAGCAGAGTTTAGAGACTATTCTCTTGCTTCTGTGCTATAAACTCAAGTACCCGGAGAATTTCTTCCTGCTTCGGGGCAACCACGAGTGTGCCAATGTCACACGAGTTTATGGATTCTATGACGAGTGTAAGCGACGCTGCAACATCAAGATCTGGAAAACATTTGTTGACACATTCAATTGTTTACCTATTGCCGGAATCGTTGCTGGCAAGATTTTCTGTGTTCACGGTGGCCTGTCACCCAGCCTGTCCCACATGGACGATATCCGAGGCATTGCCCGCCCTACTGATGTTCCCGATTATGGCCTGCTAAACGACCTTCTCTGGAGTGATCCAGCAGATATGGAAGAAGACTGGGAGCCCAACGAACGTGGTGTGAGCTACTGCTTTGGAAAGAAAGTCATCATGAACTTCTTACAGCGGCATGACTTTGATTTGGTCTGCCGTGCACACATGGTGGTTGAAGATGGATATGAGTTCTATCAGGACCGGGTTCTTGTTACAGTATTTTCTGCACCTAATGTAAGTTATACCTGCCCAGTCCTTGAAATTGTTCCTAGAGCTAATTTTATACTAGTATTGTGGCGAGTTCGATAATTGGGGTGCTATCATGTCTGTCTCTGGCGAGCTTCTTTGCAGCTTCGAGCTTCTGAAGCCCTTAGATTCGACAGCATTAAAGAATCACATTAAGAAGGGACGTAATCAGCGAAACAGCATGCTGAACAGTCCTGTAAGTTTCTACCCCCCTTATCTCATATACAGGTTCATTCCGCACAAACTTGACCCTTGCTCCACCGCCATCTCTTTGATATTTCATGTGCTGACACATTCATCTTCACAGCCTGCATTGCCGTCAGCCCAAAGCTTTTAATACTGTCGCATCGAACCACTGGTCTTACTCTTGACATCTGCAAAGTCTCCATTATTACAATGGCTGCAGCGCTCGCCAAATGAACCCAACCATGATCTTATCTCTGCCAGCTGTTACTCAACTGCCAGAGTAATGTCTAAATTCTCACCACCCGTGGATATATGCTCTATTTTGAGCCATGATTGTCCTGTGAACACTCGCCGGAGGCCATTGACCGGGGCCTGTTTTATCAATCCCGCGCAAGGAATATTTTCCATAAACATGCGCATGCAGATCCCGCGTCTACCGGAGACACTTACATAGGGAATATACGTAAGGACATACCCGTCTTGAATATTTAAGATGTCCTTGCTTTGCCGTACTCAGACTTGGGCGATCCCCAAGTACGCGCTCTCCCCCTTCCAGCTCTGCTGGTGACACGTCCCGGACTCCTTTGGCTGATGGCAGTGTTCTCTAACGCTTCCTTCGCTCCAAATGACTGATTCTATTTCTATTCTTTCCCTTCTCATGTATTCAAACTGTGTTTCTCTTCGGATCAAGGTATCGAGGTCCTGTTTTGTATTCGTATTTGTTTCAGCATTGTCACGCAGGTCTCACGCAGGTGGCGTTAAATCAAATTCCATAAAGTGTGCTCTAAACGTCCAGGGTTCTTCTTTTTCCTTGTTTATGGGGTTACTATATTGAGTCGAATAGAAGTCATTTCAAAGATACACCGTTAAATACCATCCATGGCCCTCAAACTTTGAGCAAAATTTTATGGTAGCAACAGTAGCACAATTTCGAAGTAGTCCCAAGGTTCGTGATAGAACAATAAGACGGAGCTGAGGGGAGGTATTTGCCTTGACAGGATATCTCGAGGGGCTCGTCTGACTGTCGGGCCCACTGTGGTGTATTACTATATTCTAAGCTATGTATAGACAGGCAAACCATTAGGAAATGGATAGCATATTTCAAAAAGGACTTGTGTGGAGTGAATGCACTTTATCGCTGTCCAAGCATTGAATGGTTCTCTTCCCAGAACAACCGACAAGCAGTATGTCCCCAATGCTCAGTCCACCACTCCCCAAAACTATCCTGTACATCTCCCTCATCAACCCTGAGCACACGCTCATCCCTCTTCAAGGCGCAAAGTGCACAAGCATGAGGAGCTTTGAGAGCCCCAAGTTCAGCCTTCGCCAGTACAACCTTCAGGGAACTCGGGTCAGGAACAGCTGGAATAGGTCGCTGTCCCGCGGCCTGAGTAACAGCGTTAAAAAGAGCAGCACGATCGCGCCACTGGGCCAAGACATCGAGGGCATCTTGTTCTTCTTTCAGGTTCTCATGCTTGTTCACCGCACTGAGTTTCATCCCGCCTGACTTGCCAGTCGCGGGCCCAATACGCATACTTTGGCTGAGGATTGTGTCGCGTTTCCAGCGGAGAGTGCGGCCGGCGATTATGCGGGCTGTTGTTTCGAGAGTATTGTGGATTTTTTTGGCAGTTCCTGCTTTGAGCGATGCCGGTGTGGCACTGGCTTTGCTTTTTGTCGCTTCCGTTTGAAGAACTTTGAATGTGTTTATGAGAAGTTCGAGGAGAATGGATGGTGGTGGAATATTGGTTGGGCGTATATTTGCTGCTGGCGTTGTAGGCCCGGAAATGAAGCTACGTGGAGAAGGGATTGATATTGATGGCGACTTTGATGTTGATGTTGGCTTTGGTGCTGCTGTGCTAGGCCCGTCTGTAAAGTCTCCCCATTCATCAAAGGCATCGTCATCCCAGGCTGGTTGCTGCAAAGACGCTTTTATAGGGACTTGTTTCGGTTTTTGAAGGATCTTGGCAGATACTGGCTTTTTGGATGATCCATCTGTGAATTCCCCCCAATCTTCGAGCGCTTCATTTTCTTCCCATGTCGGGCTTGATGGGGGATTTTTGGACTGTGGCTGGATCTTGATCTTTGGATTTTGTAGCTTTTTTGAAACTGGCGCATCTTCTTGTATTGACAATGAACCTAAAAGGTCTACTGTCCCAGATGACGCTTTCTTTTGCGCAGGTTGAGACTTGGATGTATAAGCCCGTGCTGCCTGAGTCGCAGTCGTTGAAGGTTGGGATTGACTGTCCAGAATTGTAGCTTCAGGACCTTCAAAATCCCCCCAGTCATCATCCGTATCACTGGCAGGAGTATCTATCGCGGCATCAAATAGCACATCGCTATCTTGTTCCCTCGGTAGACTGAGTGCTTGTAAGCCAATTGGAGCTGGATAGGCATTCTGAGTGGTTGGGTTGAAGGTAGATCTGATTTGTTTATTCTCGGAGACTCCAGCAAAGAATTCATCAGTTTCGTCTAGATCGGTTATCAACGAATTTGTTTGTGGTCTATGTGTCGGTGGAGGTGCGGAGGTTTGCGGAGCTCCAGAGCTCTGGCCGAACGCTGCAAACAAGTCGGCAGACATTTGTATCGGGGTATCATGAAGTAAGAGGTAGTTGCGTAAGATCGACTGAGTAGCGGTGAGGTACTGAGGCCAGTGAATCTACCCCGTCTTAGTATAGCGCGTCTGAGCTGGTTTTAAAAGAGGTCATGTTGCTGCCCCCACCAGATAAGAATAAGGCGGACGGCGATTACACTATCGTTTCCCCTCAATCTCACCTTCACATACACTTCCGCTGCGCCTGAAATGAGAACCATTGAGGAGACCAGGTAAGCCCTTTTTACGTTTTTACGAGGCCATTTCAAGCTGATTATTTGCAGAAAGAGATGGGATGCCCTATTCCTCAACAATGACACCGCTGTCGATCTTCAGGCGGCACTGCGATCTGAGCAAGGTAGAAAGCTGTGTAACGATGGGCTGAGGTCGATCTGCTGGAAGGTGTGTGGGCATTGAATACTCTGGAAGCTCAGCACTCACTTTCCACGTCCAGATCTTCTTGCTCTTCGAAGGTCTCGAACGCGAACAATGGTCCCAGAAACTCGCCGAATCACGTGAGGCATACACTGCTCTCCGTGCCCATTTCTTGAAGTATATCGAGCACCCAGATGACTTAGGGTCGACGGTCGATCCGCTGGCGGATGATGAACATGTATGCAGCTATCTTGGCCCAGTAATTCCCTATGCCCAGGGAATTATCTATCTGATTGTTTATTTACTTACCGATCGACAAGTCGCCATGGCAAACCCTTCGAACCGACGAGAAACTGCGCGCCGAGATATTGCAGGATGTCGATCGATGTCTTCAAGAAAACCCTTTCTTCCAAGAACCGGCAACCAAATCTAAACTGACCGATGTGTTGTTTATTTACTCAAAACTCAATCCTGATGTAGGCTACAGACAAGGCATGCATGAGCTGTTGGCACCAATTCTATGGGTCATTGATCAGGATACCATCCAGAAGTCTACTGAAGCCAACCGTAATGGTAATGAAGAAGATAGCCTGATGGTGGACCTTCTTGATGAGAAATTTATTGAACATGATTCGTTCAGCCTATTTCTCTGTGTTATGCAGACGGCTCGAATATACTATGAACATAGCGAAACAAACGGCCCAACAGATGTGATCCCGATTGTTAGTCGATGCGAATTTCTACATAAGGAGGCCTTGATGATCATCGACCAAGAATTAGCGGAACACCTGGAGGCAGTTGATGTGCTTCCCCAGATTTTCTTAACGTGAGTTCTATTTTGATCAGGCTGCCCTCAGTGCTAATTTTTACGAAGTCGATGGATGCGTTTGTTATTTGGACGAGAATTTCCTTTTGAGGATGTCCTCACCATGTGGGATATTCTGTTTGCCCATGGGCTAAGATCTGACATTGTGGACTTCACATGCATTGCAATGCTGCTTCGAATTCGCTGGCAATGTTTGTGATATGCAAATGCTTCCAGTTGTAGTTTACTAACTGTTCATCATATAGTGCTCAAATCAGATTACTCTGGCGCCTTGACAATGTTGCTGCGCTATCCTTCACCTCTCCCACATTCGCCGCACGAATTTATGCATGACGCACTTTACCTGGAGCAAAATCCAACAGCAGATCGAGGGGCGCATCTAATTGCAAAATACTCGGGTAAACAACCCGGGTCTTCCAAGCGCAGAGAAAGTAATTTGCGGTTTGCCCGGAAAGCTCATCTTTGGGAGGACTTCAAAAAGCACAGCGAGAGTGAATCATCTTCTTCCAGAAATAGCCCAAAAAGTCTGGAAACCCTTCTACAAGACGTTTCCCAGGGAATTCAACGACGCACAGAGTCCTGGGGCGTAGCCAAGGCTGTCCGGGGGGCCGTGACGGAAGCGAGAAAAAACATGCAAACAATGCAGCATGAACCAATCCGACGGGTCGTTGCTAGCCAGCCCCCTCTTACCAGGATATCTCCAACAGCAAACGAACTTAGTCTTGAAAAAAAGATTAGTTGCTTGGAGGAGAGGAACAAGGCGCTCTCCTCTACTTTGAGTGAAGCTCTTACAGAACTTCGTTTGCAGCTAGCCGCCGTCAAGGATCTTGACTTGAGTGCAAATGATGCTTTAGTGCAGGCTTTAGCTCGAGCTGAGTCGGTTCAAACCTGCCTTGAAAATCCTTCAGCTTCAGTAGACCTGGTCGCGCGTCCCTCCAATGTAGATAACGAGTCAGCCCAATCTACAGACAAGTCAGATGCACTGAAATCAGATGTTGCGCAGGGTCAGCCAGATGTACCGCCACCTTCCATCGAGGTCCAAGGGCGAAGTGCCGAAAGTGGGACCCCCAAACCTGTCGGCATTTCCACAGCTCCCACGACAAACGGCAAGACCGACGGTGTGCGCGCGGTATCGCGGTCACTTGTGCGACCATCCCTGTCTGACGCAGGCTTCTCATGGATGCTGGAAGGCAGTCGAAATGTTGCCAGTTTTGTCAGCTCCGCATCAGAACCACCAGAGCAGACTCGACAGCTAGATCGAAAGCTAGATCAACAGCGCAGAGGCAGTAAATCGAGTCCCCTTTTTGGAAAGGCTGGAGAAGAGAAATCTGAAGCTGAAGCCGAAGATGAACTTGCCATGAGCCATCTGAAAGGGGTGCGAGAGCCCCTGTAAGCATACAACGCAAGGGGCGATATTAGATTGCGATTACTGTGTAGTATTTACAGATCGCTTTATGCAGTGATCGGATTGTCTTCAGATCCATTGTCTATGCAATTATCCGACTCTCATTCGCTGGGAGGACCAGCTTGCAGTAGCGGTGGAGATGTACCAACGCACAAGAATTCCTTCGGATCTGTCGGCCATTACAGAGTACAGAGTACAGAGTGTGTCCTGGTGGAATACAAGAGAACATCCAATAGTACTGAAACCTCAAGCTTGCAGTGTATCAGATATATGGCGGGAATGAAACCCAAGATATAGATGTGTAGTTGTATAATTGCAGGGGTTAACTAGTATCTGAACAGAAACCAGTCCATCTCTCCCAGAATCTTTCGAGACTTAGTCTGGAAAAGGAATGATTTGAAAACAAAAATGAATTAAAATGAGAAAAGTACAAATACCGTGAAAAGTCCGTCTTCAGCGCCTACTAAACCGATCTAAGCTAAATATCTACGTAGTCTTGAACTTCTCTATTACATCACCCTCACTCTTCACCCCGCCCCCCTTTTGGGCACTTTTTTCTTAAAAACTCCACTAAACAATCCCCCGCTGTCTCAATTTTTCCCCTCCTTCTCCCTGCACTAATCCCAAATCATTCGCACAAACGCGTGCTTTGGCCACTTATGCCGGGCGCTTGACGAGGCAGCTGCCCTGTCCTCCATCTGGTCGTTGCTGACTCGAGCGAATGACCATTTCGCTTGTCATTCGTTCCATGTCGCATTTGTCTCCATTTGAGCCTCATATCCTTCTTATTCCGGTCCAATTTAAGACCCTCCGCTTCTAAAATTATGGGGTCAGCTTACAATCCCGATGGTAAGTCCACACATCCTTGCTTCACATGCCGGCTGGGGAGGGGGAGCAGCAAGACTCGATTGGAGTAAGGGACTATAGGGATGGAGAACGCCACAGAGGAGAATTAAAGGGAAAAAACCCACTTACTTTTGTCCGGTTATCGTCACTTCGCAGTGAAGTGAGAATAGACTCCGTGCAAAGACTTTTCCTTCACATGCGGGACGGCGTCTGACCGCGGATATCAATTAACCCCCCCTCTTCTGCATCACTTGCGTCTATCACGTTCTCATGCCCCGTGGAATGGAAAATTGAATACGCGCCAATTGACTTGATACTGATATTCAATTATACAGACGAACCAAGTCCTCTGTCATCTCCATTGCGTTCCCTTCCCGAATCCCCCGAGTCAGAGCCGGTTTTTCCAACCCTTTCTCTCAAAACAGATCAACCCATGAGAGGCTCGGTAGATAGCCTTTCGTCAGGATATGATACTCTTCCAAGGTCAGTACCTCATTCGGAGGGAATGCGAAACAATCAAGAGACTAACGTGGCTACTGTATCTGCAACAGATCCCCTCTATTTGAGAGCGAACATGGGCTCGGTCCATCTGGACTCGATCGCATACGACAGAATCAGCCTGCACGAGTTTTAACCCTCCCAAATTTGTCGAGTTCCTCCGTGGCCCAAATGTCTACTCGTCCTCTACCGTCCTCCCGTTCAAGCTCTTCATCTAGGGCTCCTCCAGGCCACATGGCTCTTACCCCGAGCTTTGGGGACTTGGAAGATTTGCATCGATTCCCCTTGGAATCATTACATTCTTTTTCATTTGCTCAGCAATCCGGGGAATTGCTACAGAATAGACAGAACATTCTCAAGAGATCGATCGATATCCTGCGCGACCGCATGGGATGGGCCAACAACAACTTCGGAGTCGCCAATTCTCAGGCTAATATCCATGGCGACTCAGATATGCAGAGTATGATGGACCTTTTGGCTCGCTCTCATGTTCTGGATGAGGAGATCAATATTACGCGCGGCCCTATCACCGGACCAGCGAATGTCAATGGCGAGAACATTTTCGACCGGGCCTTCTCAGACCAGGGAACGCGCTCGCCCAGCTCTCAAGAGAATCAGGACTCAACTCCAGGATCGCAAGCAACCTCCGCCAACTCCCAATTACTGAGTTCCCTGCCCAATGACCGTATCCCACAATCCAGGAAGGATCTAAGATCGGCACCGGCATCCCGGCGCGTTAGCCTAAAACGTACATGCACGGATCTCAACACTCCTTACCCGCAAAACAAGCTGATGGAAAGTTTAGCGCGATCATGCTCTTCCACGGATCCCTTTGCCTCTCAAATTTCTTCCAGTGCGGGATTAGGATTTCCTTCCCCTGTCCTGCACACCCACAGTAGCAAATGGACTCCAGTTTCCCAGGCTGTATTCAGAACCGAATGCGATGCACCATGGACTATTATCGCGGCTAATGATCTCTCTTGTCTAATATTCGGGGTCGCTCAGTCCGAGGTTCGAAGGCTCAGTATCTTGGAGGTTGTACAGAAGGAGCATCGGAAGTGGCTTGAGGCTAAGCTTCGAGACCCTAGTACTGACGCTGCAGCTCGCACGCCACTTCCGCCGGAGAGACCTAACATCCGTGCAGTGAATCCGAAGTATCGAGGCCTGGGGAATGGGAACGGATTGACTGCGCAACTGCTTAGCAAGCCGTCATCACGAGAAAAAGCTTCCAGGAGAGCGCAGACTGATGATGGGTACGGCTCAAGCAAGAGAAATCCCCGCAACGTCAATCACCCGGCCACCAAGTCGCGTGGTGTTCTGCTCTGTGGCGATGTAGTTCCCATTCAGAAACGAAACGGCGCTAAGGGGTCCGCTAGCGTGTGGGTCATGGAGAAACGTGGTGGTCTGATTTGGGTGATGGAAGAGATCACGGAAAACATCGCAACTGTACAGTGCGATGATTCCTGGAATGTTGTCAGTGCCCACGGGGATATCGACAAGATTTGGGGTCCCTCTGTAATACGTAAGGGCCAGCCAATCACCGAACTATTACCTCGTCTGCCCTTCGAATCTCTTGAAACTTCCCCCGAGAATGGTGTCGCCAAAATAGTGGATTTGAGGCATTTTGCCGCCCGAACCGCTGTTGGAGTTTGCATTCCAGTGACTGTGGGCAGGGCAGATGGGCCTCGCATGTTGCAGGTTTCCAGCTTTCCTCATGTCGCAGGAATGATGGTTTTATCCTCGACCACATTGACCGTAATTAGCTCGAATTCCGTATTTTCGTCCGCGCTTTTCGGCCAAGAACGACCTGAAGGTCGGCACATCACAGAGTTGGTACCGGGGTTCGACGAAATTTTGGATGTCTTAACTGAGGAAGACAATGTGCCGCTGGTGGATGGAATTGTCATCCCCGAACACAGTTTCAGACGAGCTCGAACATTGTCTATCCTTCGCGATGGAAAGGCCAATGCCGCATCTGTTTTTACGGAACCCAGTGGCTTGCTGGCCAAACATCGGGATGGCAGCACAATCGTTGTGGATATCCAATTGCGGGTGGTCAAGAGCGGCACTTTCTTCTCCAAGGAACAGGTGGAGAAGATTTCAGAGCGCTCAAGTGACTCTGAAGACAGCGACGATACCATCGCCGTCACCGAGCTGGTGTACGCTTTGTGGATTACATACTCGAGACAAATCCATGCTGCCGGGCCTGCAGCCCCCATTTCATCTTCTTTGAATTCTTCAAAGCCAACATCCCCTGGCGAGACTCATCCGCCGTCTGAAGCCGGCATCAGAAAAAAAACTCCAGAGAACAGCAAAAGCTCTGTGGAGATCCAAGCTCCAAGCTCTACACTTAGTCAACAGCTGAGTGAAGCTGCCTCTGAGCCGCTCACTGATCGGCCACTACAGCCAGTACTCGAGGTCAATGCCAAGCCACAGAAACGAACGATCAACGATTATGTGATCCTAGAAGAAATGGGACAAGGTGCCTATGGGCAAGTGAAACTGGGCCGTCTCAAAAAGGATCCCAGCAAGAAGATGGTACTGAAATTCGTCACCAAGAAGCGCATCTTGGTTGATACCTGGACTCGTGACCGACGGCTTGGGACCGTGCCACTGGAGATCCATGTATTGGATTTCCTCCGCCGCGATGGATACAAGCATCCAAACATTGTGGAGATGGAAGGGTTCTTTGAAGATGATATAAACTATTACATCGAGATGAAACCACACGGACTTCCTGGGATGGATCTCTTCGATTACATCGAGCTAAAACCAACCATGGAGGAATCAGAATGCCGCAACATTTTCAAACAAGTTGTGAGCGCAATCCATCACCTTCACACCAAGGCCATGGTGGTACATCGTGACATCAAGGACGAAAATGTGGTTCTAGACGGAGAAGGTCGAATCAAGTTGATCGACTTTGGTAGTGCAGCCTACATTAGAAATGGGCCCTTTGATGTGTTTGTGGGTACTATTGGTACGTATTTATTTGACAGAAGGAAGTCTCATGTTTATTCTACTAATCTGACGTTTCTATAGACTATGCTGCTCCGGAAGTGCTTCAGGGCAGATCATATCGAGGCAAGGAACAGGATATCTGGGCTCTTGGCATCCTCCTCTACACCATCGTGTACAAGGAAAATCCATTTTACAACGTTGACGAGATTCTCGACCACCCTCTTCGCATTCCATTCCTCCCATTCTCCGAAGACTGTATCGATTTGATCCGCAAGATGCTTGATCGTGACGTCGACAGTCGACTGACCATCACTGAAGTACTCGAGCACCCTTGGATGACAGGGGAGGACTAATCACACTACCACACCCTTTTACCATTGTCATCAATATCTATTTTTTTTTTTTTTTTTTTTTTTATAATTGTTAACGAGGCAAAAAAGAAAACACACGATACCCCCACAACGTTTTGATTTGCTTCATGGATACAGGTTTGGGAATTTACTGGGTAGTTATCCTTTTAGCTCTTCAGCATGGAAAGTGTGGTCTTCGCACTGAAATTTATGGTGAATTTCGGTGGAACACCTCTTCGCATGACATCTTTACTGCAAATTAGAGATCTCATAGTAGATCAGAAAAGAAGAAAGAGATTAGCATAACTTAGTTTTGAGGCTACCCCACCCTAGACACACGAAGTATTATACCAAAGTACCTCGGTCCGTACTAAGTAGTAAGCCCCGGACCACATCTGACCACCCTCCACACTAACTGAAAAGAGGAAGTAGCGTACGGAGTACTAGTTTCGTGCGGCCTAGCCTTTTTTAGAGATATATTATGTTTTCTTTTTCCATCGTTCAGGTCTCATGGGTAGACTTAAGGGTGAACATGATTAATATGACCCAATAAAATAAGAGATCAACTCAGAAATAACCAGTAGTATCTATCATATCTATGGAGTCAAGAGTTCTTCTGGGGCGTCGTCAGCCGACTTGAGCTTGGGTCACTTGCTAATTGGTTGTGGCACAGACTCAACCCCACCAGATAAAATATACGATAAGAGATAACTAGACAGCTGCCTATACTTGCGGTGTACATGGTTCTTAGGTGGCATCGCCATAACTATGACATGTTGCCCTAATGTATCACATTTTTTGTCTTACATTCCACTTTGACCATCCATTCAGCTCTTTCCCCCCTTCTTCCCGATTGCGACATTTCTTTCCCTTTCTATATTTCTACTTATGTTCCTTCAACCTTGTTCTACTTCCTCCCCATCTCTATCTACTAAAATCAGTTTGACGTTCAGTGGGTCGGAACTATAAGGTGCCACGGTACTATATAACCCACAGTCTCCACTTCCTCCTTACGACCTGTTTTATCCCCCCTCCCACCTCGAAGATAAAGAATCCAGATCCGGTTTCGGGGAATCTTGCGTACTTGCACTATGATCATATAGCTTGTCGCGGTGTAGTATCGCATGCGCTATTCAAAGTCTTCTGGTTTTCTTTGTTCTTTCCGACGTTTAGGCCTTTATTCAGTCATACGTTTATTCCGCCTATAACATCCGAACACCATGGCTACCACAATGCCAGGAGAGCCTACTGCGGAGTCCCCGATTTCTCAAGCCAGCCCTACTTCCTCCACAGGACAAATTCCTCTAGAACAACCTCCCAAGCTCAAAGGCCGGCACAAATTGCTACATAATCTCCAACGTATATCGTCCAGCCCGACATTAACCCGCCTCGGCAGATCCGCATCCGTGGGCGCTTATAGACGGGAGCGAAAGGCGTCCTTGTCGTGCGTTTCACTATCGACAACATACTCGCCTTGTCTTGGGGAGGGAGAATTGTTACAGCTCAATGGAGGTATCAATACCCAACCGACTACATCGGGTTGTACAAGTGAAATCAGCCATCGGATCCGCGTTGTGGGTACAGAATCACCCAGCAATCGGACTGTGCCTCTGCCCTCCGATCTGAGATCGCCCTCGCGTGGCTCTCCATGCAAGGATATTCTGGAGCATGGGACAAGAGGGGAGCGGAGAAAATCTCGGCCGACTAGAAATTTCGATTTTTGGAGTGATATGCCGCGCGAGTTGAAGACGGAGATTTTCCGCTATTTGACGCCGCAGGAGATCGTGCGTTGCTCTGCTGTTTCCAAGGCGTGGAATGCCATGTGCTACGACGGACAATTGTGGTCTAACGTTGACACGACGGAGTATTACCAGAGGATCCCAAGTGATGTGCTGGTGAAACTGATTACTTGTGGTGGTCCATTTGTGCGCGACCTAAATTTGCGAGGTTGCGTGCAGCTCCGCGATAAATGGTCTTCAGATGGAAAGCGCATCTCAGACTTGTGTAGGAATGTTGTCAATTTCTCACTTGAGGGTTGTCGCATTGATCGGTCGTCGATGCATTATTTCCTGCTGAGGAACCCTCGTCTGGAATACATTAATGTCTCTGGGTTGAGCAGTGTGACGAACTCAGCAATGAAAATTATAGCGCAGTCCTGTCCATACCTTGAGGCGTTGAATATCTCATGGTGCAACAAGGTCACGACTGAAGGACTCATTCGAGTGGTCCAGTCTTGTGAGCGACTCAAGGATCTCAGGGCCAGTGAAGTCCAAGGCTTCAATAATGTAGAATTCACAGTGGAGTTGTTCAAACGGAATACCCTAGAACGCCTCATATGCAGTCGCACTGATCTGAACGACCAAAGTCTAAAGGCACTGCTACATGGCATTGACCCAGAAATGGATATTTTGACCGACAGAGCGGTTGTGCCACCTCGAAAACTGCGTCACTTGGATATACATCACTGCCCTGACGTGACCGACGTCGGCCTAAAGAGCCTTGCCCATAACGTCCCCGAGCTAGAAGGCCTGCAAATCTCACAGTGCCCCGAGCTAACCGATGACTCGGTGATCAAAGTGATTCGCACCACGCCACTCCTCTCTCATCTCGACTTGGAAGATCTGGATCGCCTGACAAACAGCACCCTTTTCGAACTTTCCAAGGCTCCATGTGCCAAGGTTCTTGAGCATCTAAACATCAGCTACTGTGAAAGCTTAGGTGACACTGGCATGCTGCCTGTAGTGAAAATCTGTCCGAAACTACGTTCCCTAGAGATGGACAACACCCGCGTCTCAGACCTTACCCTAATGGAAGCCAGCTTCCGAGTTCGCAGACGTGGCTACAGCGACGAACATCCCAAGATTGGAATGCGCATTGTAGTTTTCGATTGTATAAACGTTACCTGGGCCGGTGTCAAGGAGGTGCTATTCAGCAACGCATACATCCCCCGATTATCTCGTAAGCCTGTGTCAACAGTTGTGACAGTGACTCAAGCCTCGGACGCAGACTCGTCCCCCGTGACAACAACCTTTGTCACGCCAGCTTCCACGCCTTCGCCCTCGCCCACATACCCGAACGAGATAATCCAGCTGAAATGCTACCACGGATGGCAGATGACCGTCGATGAGCACACGAAGCGTGTTCTGCGCGGTGACTTGGCCGCCGCTAGTCGGCTGGACCACAAGTGGGCCGATTACATGATGGCCACCCAGGAGGCCGGCGCTCCTGGCGCTGGAACTCGGCGCAGAAGACGCCGAGCCCGCGAAGCTGAAAGACTATATACGATCGATGACGATGTTGATGAAAACGGTGCCTATATTGTAAACAATCACACTGGCGGGCGTCGCCGACGTGCCCAGACCAGTGTTGGCGTCTGCTCAGTGATGTGAGATTTCAAAGTCACGGATAATGTCATTACCAGCGGCCGGATCGCTGGTTGCTGCAGCGCAGCTCAACCTACGAGACACATGATAGTCTCTTTCTTATCTATATTCATTTGTTCTTGAGCTAGCATTCTGCATATTTCCATTATAGCTGTCTTACAATTTCATTTCTGCCTTACTTTCAGCTCTGTTTCCTTTATTTTCCTTACCTGTCTCTGTCTCTATCGCTGTCTCCATCTTTGGCGTTTGGATTAAGACCGTATTCCCTGAAGGACTCTTCACCTCATTTCGATTTGGCATATGTAAACTGTAGACCTGGTGGATATCGGAGTTTAGTGCTGTTTTGAACTTCCAACCTGGAAAATTATCTTTCCTCTCTGGAGTCTGTACATGTGGTTAGCTTATTCAATTTTACCTTTCGGATCTTGGAATCTGTCTTCAAACACCTATATCCCTTTAATTGAAGGCAAGGTCTTGAAAAGCTTTTTTTTTTTTTTTCGCGCGAAAAAAAAAAAAAAAAAAAAAAAAACCAACACACGCTGAAAAGATAACAAATAAAAATGTGAAATAGAAAGAGCATTTTTTTGGAGGGTATCGACGCAAAGTTGGAAAAAAAAAAGAAAAAACTGCAAAGTTGTGTGTGTCTGTTGGTGGGCGATCACGCCTTGATCAACAACGGCCATTTCCTATTCATGCCTTATGAATTTGAGTGTAAACCGCAGTAGAACGACCCCTATCGTCAGTGATATATTCAAGATGATAGGCCAGTCCAGAAGATTTATTCACAATTTGTTGCAGACGGTCATCTTGGACATACTGCGGAGGGTGACCCAAAATAGGATTTGAAAGGTTAAAGTGCGGCTCCGGAAGGGGATAATTGAAGTGGGGAAGCTGCCCAGCGACGTCGATGTTGAGCATAGTACCGGAAACACGCTGCGGAAGAGGTTGAGTAGTCTGCAGAGTTTCATCCTGGAAGAACCGAGAATCTTCAGTCGGCTCCATAGGATGGTCTTCAGTCAGTTCTAGAACACCTTGGGTGGGCTGCGCAGGCTGATCCTGAAGCTGTTCCAAAGATCGATCAAAAAAGGACTGCTCAGGTTCTTCAATACGCTGCGGAGGCTGATTTTCAATCGGCGGAAGACCGTGAGCGGGCTGCATATGGTGGTTTTGGATCGGCCTCGGGACAACCTGAATGGTCTGTGGAAAACCCGGGGAATACAGAAAGTACTGCGGTGGTCCTTGTATCTGCAGCATTCCTTGAATTTGCGGTGGAAACCCTGGGAAGTACTGTGCAAGAGGTTGGATATAAAGTGGAAGACCTTGAAGACTCGGAAAATGATATGGCAGACCTGGATTGTACTGGAATCCTTGGAAGTAGGGCAGAAGATTTTGAATACGCTGTGGATTTTGCATAGGGTTCTGGGAGAACTGCTGGGGCTGATCTTGAATGTGCTGTGTACCTTGTAACTGCTGAGGCTCTTGAATATGGGGTGGCGGCGCATGTTGAATGGGTGAGTCGCTGCCGCTTTCACTAGAAGAGCTGGTTTCGCTTTCAGATTCAGTTCTCGTTTCTGATTCGCTAGAAACCGAAGTGCTAGCACTGTGAGTTGAAGCAGTCGCAATTGTCGTGTCATCAGGTGTCGATTCAGTTTCATATCTCGCGATTTCGGGATCAGTGTTTGCAGCCGGCTGGAAAACCCATGTTTCATTTGCATCTTGGTTACCAACGGTCTCATAGACACTTGGATGCCGTTGGTTAAAATAGCGTCGGTGCAGATATTGTTGATAATCAAGGGGTATTCCGTGGAAAACTGTTGCAGGGGCGATTGAATGATTTGGATAATACCGCAAGCTGGGACCACAGCGCGGGTGGTAGCCACGAATCCACACCAATGCGCAGAGTGTATAACCACCATTTACCGAGGGCACAAGCGCAATATCAGTGTGGTTGGATGCAACGCGATCGCGCATGGCAGGATCAGCCTCCAGTCCAAAAGCTCGGGGGTAATTCACTCCCGGAAGTCCCTTTGATCGGTCCCAAATTTGCATCTGATTATTGAGCTTGCGTATAAGTGCAACAGCTGAGCCTGGGGCCACGACGACTGGACCAACAGTCCACGTTGGATAAGACTTGGCCTGGGGACTACCCAATGGATGCAAAATCCACCCAGCCCATCTTGCATGCAGCCGACCACACAGAATGTAGTATCCCTTGTAGACAGGGAAAAACGGCAGACCATGTGCCCAGCAGATCGGGCTAACCCCGGACGGTACACGCGCGGTGTCGATATCTCCATCGGAATTGAAATCGTACGGGTATTTGCGTGCACGATCTGTCGGACTCAGATGCTTAGTCGCCAGATAAACCAACTCATCACTGAGACGAGTATAGGAGAGGGGGAAAATAGGCTTTTCTGGTTTTGTTTTGACGTAGTTAACTTGTTTGGCAAGGTACATAGCCTGGAGTCCTAGGTTGTTACTAGGCTTTCTAAAGCGTCTTCCGTCATCAGGTGCATAAAGATTATCAGGTCCATTTCGCTCATAGTCATCAAGGATGCACAGGCAGGTCTCTCGATAGGTGCGAATGTTACCAGCATAGACAGCGGTACTGCTCTCAGCACAGGCCATTAAAGCACCACCCACCATACTGGGATGACTCATCATGGCCATGTCACCTGGAAACCTTAATGCCACGACAAGTCACGGGATGGAAGATCGAACCCGGAAATTAGTTTATCCAGTATAAATTGACCGAATTGGTCGAGTACCGTGACGTAATATTGCGTATTGTAACGCACCAATTCTTGACCACGTGATCAAAAGAAGAACGCTGTTCGCGAAAATGAGAAGGCTTGGAAGCGATAGCGCATAAATTGTATTGTTAGCGTCCCAGGATGAAGATGTGTGTAGAAGAGAAGAAGATTATGTACTGAAGAGATACTTGTTTGTTTGATATACCTAAGGATGGCGTCCAGTCAGAGGCGCATAAACTTATCTTGTGACTCTTGTAAGCGTCCTAGGATAAATATAGTGTAGAAGGGTAGAAGATTATATACCCAAGAGGCACTTATCTGTTTGAAATACCTAGAGTCGAGTGCTTGATATACCTAGGATTGGATTCCGGATTAGTAGATTTCATTCACTGTCTGATTCTTGCGTCCATGGGATATCTCTTATAAGAAAGTGATATAAGGCTGAGATAAAACTGTTTCAATCACGTGTGAGTTGAAGATCTAAGTGAGGCGAAATTAAGAACTCTCTTTATGGATTTTAGGCAATCAAATAGTATAAAACCATTTACTACATTTCATCTTAATCTAGGATTATGTGTCAATAAAAGACCGAAGTAGGCTATCTAAGTAAAATTAAGTAGCGAATCACACCTAGGTAGGGATTTTAGACTATTCAGTACTAGAATACTTCATTTAACCTTGATAGTATCACGTGTGGATTTAAGGAGCCGATTTGTATTCAGGACCCGACCTCGGGACTCAGGAAATGATCAATGTATATCTTTTTCTTATATAATTTGGGCTGCAAGAACAAAGTAATACTTGGGTACTTGGTAATAATTAATCTACTAATTACTCCAGATCTAAATTAGCTTGCAGTCGACTGCCAAGGTAGAAAGCCCATCACGACAGAAATTTCTTTCGATGTTTGATTTGACGTAATACGACATTGGATATCAATATGGAGGTACAACATTCAAGAGACAACCTTGGAACACATCATAAAACAATTATATGCCTTATTCCCAGAAAGTTTTATTCATCAAAGAATCCACCATCACTTTCATCATCAGCAAGTACGACGGGGGCCACATCATGTAGTCTGTCGCGTTCTTTCCCGTAATCTTTCCGAATCTGCTTCTCCGATGACCTGCTTCCCTTATCATCTCTCGCCTTGAAACTCTGTTTAGTCTCTTTAGGCCCTTGCTTCTTCTTTTGTTTCTTGCTATCATGTTCAGGTGATATTTTCTTGATAGTATCAGGGATAGGTTGACCATCAGGCCCAATATTCAATTTGCCCTCGCGAAGTTGATCAAGTGTGCCCTCCTTCATACACTTTTCGACAACGGACCACAGAGGAGGCTTTACATCAGTTTTATCGGGGGTTTGTGCTGACTCCGACTCTTTTCCAGCTTTATTGTCAGCTTTTTCCTGAGACTTGGGATAGAGCGAAATGTATTTCTCGGTGAGAGGATAGTAGACCGTGTAGTTAAGGTTGACTCGAGCGGCGTGGATCTTCTGCTGAAGGTGAGATGTTTGATCAGAGTCGAGATCTTTTTCTTTCTCCTGTCGGATAAACAGTTTTAATTGCTTAGAAGCAGTCTTGCGGTCTAGTAAAAAGTGTTAGCATCTCAAAAAGTCACCAGCAAAAATTATTTCGAGACATACCAAGGAACCGAACAAAGTGATATTTCTTGATTTTCTGTGATCGTTCTCTGCGTGCTGTTTCCTCTGCGAGATCCCGTTGATATCCTTCTAGAGCTCGTTCCTGCACCACGCGAGCATCTGCGGGCAGTTTCCCCTTGGCGAGAAGGCGTGTAACGTCGCGAATTCTCTTCTTGAGGTCATTCACTGATGTGAAATTTTCATCCTTTTCGTCTCGTGGTGTCGGCTTTCCTTTGTGTTTGTAGCTCGATTTGGAGGTGCCCGCGTTTCCATACTCCTCATATTGACCGTCGTCGTGGCTGCCAGCTGCATTCCGGTGCGGCTTTTTCCGAGAAGCTGTATCCTCTGGGCCATCGCGATTCTTGCGCTTTGAAGACGCGCTTCGGGTGCGATCGTCAGACATTGTGCGTGTGGAGATGATAGGAGAGCTTGAACTTGTAGATAAAGAAAAAAAAAAGATTATCTCGGCGCAATAACCATCGGCCCGTGCCCCAGATCGTTCCGGCCAATGGGAGCCCGATCGATGACGGTGGCAGCACCACGCCTTCTCACTCTTCACTTCTGTCCATACCCATTAATTTGCGCTTGGCTTCTGATCCTGAGGCTGCGGCCTCTCAATTTACTCTAACAGACTCTACGTGGTCTTCAGCATTATGGAGTCTGCCATTAGATGGTCGCAAACCTCAACTACGGCGGAACAGCGGTTTTTGGCAGTCGACGTTGCAGGTAAATCCTTTCGTCTTTGCAAAGTCACAAATTTTGATGGCAAGGCTGTACGACATGAAATCATCTCCCACCTGAAGGACGTACCCCTTTTTCGCGCGTACGACTGGTCCACCTCCAACGAGAACCTTATCGCCGTCGGTCAATCGTCTGGCGAAGCTACAATTCTACGACTCGACGCTGACGCGAAGACTTCGCTTTCGTTCCCCGTTCGCAACCAGCGGTATTGTAATTCGGTCGCATTCAGTACACATGGACTGGTGGCTGCCGGACTTGATCGTGTGCGCAATGACTTTTGCTTCAATATTTGGGATGTAAACCAGCGGCTCAGTCCCTCTGGTGGGAGTAAAGGGTTTCCTGAGCCCCTGAGGAAACTAGCAAGCTCAGAACCGATTACAAGTATCAAATTTTTCCGTGATCAACCAGATACCGTGGTGACGGGAGTCAAGGGTCAATTCGTTCGGATTTATGACCTTAGAGAGGGCCCGGGAAATCCTTCTCTTCAATTTCCAACTCGCTGTGTTCACAACCTGGCAATCAATTCACTTGATGAGAACTATATCGCATCCTGTTTGACATCAAACGAAAGCACTATTTGCGTCTGGGATCGACGAGTAGGAGCTCGACTGACATCCCCATCAACAGGTTCTTTAACGAACAATCCAGACTCCAATCAAGCGGTGGCTGCACTGCAGTTCAACAATATATTTGATTCTAAATCCTCTATTTGGAGTGTACGATTTTCCAAAACAAACCGAGGCTGTCTTGGAGCACTATCAAACACTGGCCATTTCAAGACCTTTGACATTGCAAAAGATTACTTGACAGAGGATTATCGCTCGCCTATGGATGAGAATCTCGGTCAAGGCTCTTGGAGAAAATTTCCTGAACCAGTTTATACAAAACATGTGCGGGATGTGTGCACTCCGTTCCACCATCCCACACGTGGATGCAGAGAGAAAGAGCGCGTTGTAGCATTCGATTTCCTGAATATTAGCATCTCAGCCCAAGCAAGTGCTATCGCACTTGATGGCAATGGGCAACCGCAAATAATTACCGCGCGACCACCATGCCCACCCGTGGCCCTATCTTCAAAAGGAGCCTTAGCTTGTGGAGTTTCGTCCAAAACCTCGGATATTAGATCTATTCACCCTCTCTCTGATCAAATTTCTCCCATCTCCGAGCTGGTTGGAAATATCAGGAACCGCGTCCTCTCAAACAGCGAAATTGAGATGCCCCCAAGAAGTAGAAAGCCTCTTACCAGGAGTTTGAGCTCCGATCCTGTCCCAAGCTGTGAAGGTAGAGAACGAGCGTTGTCCTTGGGAACGCTTGGGACTCCTTTGACAGCAAAGGAGGCTCTGACTCTCTCCACAGTCTACCGATTGAGATGTAAAGAGGGCTACCTATTTGACGCGGGTCTGAATCAGAAAATTGTAGCTGAAGATACTGCACTGAAAGATTTTTGGAGCTGGATTGAACGTACGTCGACCGATTCCCATAAATTTACCTGCGCTAAACATAATTTTAGGTGCCTGTTTCGACTCATCGTATATGGAAACTGTAGTCGATGGATTTGACATGAATTTCCTCGGCGTGAGCAATGTTTGGAATAATGACAAAGGTTGGTCTCTTCCCCGCCTTTCTCCACTCAGGGCTCCAGCTAAGCAATTATCCAGGCCAAGGGTTTGAGAAACGACACACAAGCTCCAAGGGTGACGATACTAAAAAAATATCCGATGGATTTGTCCAACTTGTCGAACAGCTGAACATACCGGAAGTAAAAAGCTGTGAGACTTCCTACCCCGAGCATCGACGCCTCTGTCTTCATATTTGCGGCGCAGCACAGTCGTATGATGAACTCGAGATATTGGTGAAGAAGCTTTCCTCTGAGGCTCAACATACTAAAGCCGCTGCGCTTGCTGTTTTCCAAGATGAGCCTAAATTGGCATATCTAGGCCTTCGCAGCAATGAACCTGCACACGCACATAAGTTATTGGCGATGGCGATTGCAGGTGCTGCGAAGGGTGATAACAGTGCCGATTGGGAAGAAACCTGTGCAGATATTTCGAAAGAACTCACAGATCCATACGCTCGGGCGATTCTTGCTCTAGTGAGCAAAGGTGATTGGAATGCGGTTATCAAAGAGACTACGCTGCCGTTGAAATACCGCGTTGAAGTCGCGTTGCGCTGGCTTCCAGATGCTGAACTCAGTGTCTATCTCAAAGATGCCACTGCAGAGGCGACCTCCAGAGGCGATATCGAAGGAGTGGTCCTCACTGGCTTGGGATACCTGGCCATGGGTTTGTTTCAGTCTTACATCGAAAAATTCAATGATGTACAGACCCCGGTGCTTGCCATGAGCCATACAGTGCCACGAATTATCAGCCATCCGACTTACATCTCCCAGTACGAGGCTTGGCGACAAACCTATCGCCGACTGATGAATTCTTGGAAACTCCAACTCGAAAGAGCACGGTTCGATGTGGGCTCTCGCCGATTTGCAGTGACCGCTGACGGGCGGAAACTAACCCCAAATCCACCACAGCAAGTCAGTCTGACCTGCAATTTCTGCACTCGCCCACTCACCCAGCATGATTCATCGACAGAGGGGTCTCTTTCAGGCGCTGGTGAAACTGTGCATCAAACGGTGGGCAACCCACTCGGCTCTACGACAATGTCGGGAACAGTATGTCCACGTTGCGGTCGCCACATGCCTCGCTGTGGTGTTTGTACTATGTGGCTAGGCTCTCCTGACCCGATGTCGCGCTCTGGAATTGCAGCCGATGCAGAGCCTAATGCTCACAACCCCAGCGAAACTGAGGTTATGAGGCGTTTTACGGTATTTTGCATCAACTGCAACCATGGATTTCATGCGCACCATGCGCGAGACTGGTTTACGAGGCACAAAGTGTGTCCAGTCGCAGAGTGCAATTGCATCTGCGATCGATGATAAATCTGAAATCGAGCAATTAATTTGTTTTTATGCATATTTTTGGGAGATGCAGGCTATACCCATTGATTTCATAGTTGTACATAGAGTCGATCCTCAATCCAATTGGGCTAATCAATCACCTTATCAAATCATTATCTCCGCAGTAAAAAAAAAAAAATTGGAGACGTTCTTTCCCTAACTAGTAACTACTTGTAGAACTAAAGACTTTACTTGAAATATAGGTTATTGCTATCAATGCAATTACAAGTGAACAAGTAAATCACAGGGAGTCACTACTCGTATGTTTAACCCAGTTACTCCGGAGCATCCTGACTCACAATTTACCCCGCCGGAATATTCTTATATCCACAACCTCCAACTTTTTGCCCACATTTAATCCGATACTCACGATGGCCGCTGAATCTAAGCAAAACCGTGGTCGCGGCCAAGGTGGCCAACCCCGCAGCGTGCAAATCTCTAAAGCATTGAGTCGGCTACTACGACATGCTGCAGAGAAAGAAGGGTTGAAAATGAATACTGAGGGCTACGCCAATGTGGCGGACGTCGTATGTATAGTCCTTGGCATTTGCAGCTGCCCTTCGATAGTCTGGTCTAACTTGAGTGCAGCTTCAATGGCAGAGACTCAGATCGATAAAATGTACATTTGACGAGATCAAACATGCAGTTGCTTTGTCTGACAAGAAACGTTTCGGTCTTCTCTATATCTCCACAGTCGATGAATCCATGCCCGTGGAACCAACCCCAACCGATTATCAGGGTAGCGTGACGCAGCATGCTTTATCCGTGCAGGATGCCGAGCCATCCCATTTCCTCATCCGTGCGACCCAAGGACACAGCATTAAGACCGTGGAGGCCGCATCCCTCCTAGAACCACTTTCCTTAAATGACGAATCCAAGCTCCCAGATACAGTCGTACATGGTACATTCCACGGTGCCTGGGAAAGTATTTTGAAATCAGGCGGATTGAAATCCATGAGCCGAAACCACGTCCACTTCGCTACAGGGCCATCTCTTGAGGCTGCTCTTGCGGCTCAGCAAGAACAACACTCAAATACTAAGTCAGTAGCAGATAAAACAGTCATATCTGGTATGCGATGGGATGCTCAGGTGTTGATTTACATTGACATTCGAAAGGCCTTGGCCGCTGGGTGCCCGTTCTGGCGCAGTGAGAACGGTGTCATTCTCAGTGAGGGACTATCTGTTCTTGACGCTTGTGAGGATAAAGATGAGGCCCCTCAGAAGATTGTTCCTGTGGACTTTTTTGATGTCGTTGTGGAGCGTAAATCTGGGCTGGGCAAGATCTGGGAGCACGGAAAAGTATTAAAGGAGCTACCAGAGACGTTGACTAAGCGAGGTAATCCCAAAGGCAACAGAAAATGATGCCGGGCTCTGCTTACGCGCCAAAAATCCCATGAAATCACAATGCGGGCCTTTTCGAACCGAGTGCGGAGCATTATCGGAATTCAATATGCTTTTATAAACCATTCTATCGAGCGTTTACCTGGGAGTATGAAGATTTCTGCCATGGCTATAACAGCAAGTCGTCTTCGGCAGAATCCAAGGTCAAGGCTGCTACAGTTCTTTTTCATATATTCAGCTGTAAATTGATATAGTAGCCAATGGAAGAACTACGTTATCCGAATTTATTGGAACCGGAAGCATATCAGCAAGCCCCGATCCGAATCTATGGAGATATCCGACATCTGACATACCAATCATGGCACATTGCCCCAGTTTTGCGGGGTTGTTCGCGAATAAGCATCGATTCGTTGGCCGAACGAGTTCTGGGGTGGAAATCGATCCGTCCGAATTTAATCTGGGGATAAATCCGAGATCCAAAAGTGCAGTCCCGTCGGATCCGAACTAGTACTATTTAACAACTGTTAAATTGTGGGGTTGCGACCTTCTCTCTGTCCATCTATATCTGAAATATCGATATAAATCAAACCATCACTCAAGATAGTACAAATTATAACAAATCATAATGGCGACACACAGATTCAATCCACAGTTCACCGATGATGTCATCAATTCGATAGGTCCGAAGACCTCACCACGTATGCGCCAGCTCATGACAGGGCTGATTCGCCATGTGCACGACTATGCGCGCGAAAACGAGTTGACCGTTGACGAGTGGATGGCCGGTGTTAAGATGCTCAACTGGGCTGGACAAATGAGCGATGATAAGCGGAATGAGGGACAGCTTGTTTGCGATGTGATTGGACTAGAATCGTAAGCTTGGAGAACAACTCGCATTTTTGATTCTTGAAGTTGAAATCAATATATTGACTCGTCCATGAAGCTTGGTTGATGAAATCACTTTCACTCTAGCTGGGGAAGCCAAAGATGCTCCCACTGCCACCGCCATTTTGGGACCTTTCTTCCGCGCTGATACTCCATATCGCGCCAATGGAGACGATATTGTGATATCAAAGCCAAAAGATGCCGAGATGGCTTTCATGCACGGCCGAGTTTTGGACTTCGAGACTGGCCTACCCCTTGTCGGTGCCACTGTCGAGGTGTGGCAGGCATCTACCAGTAAGTAGTTATCGTGTTCGTTATATCCCGCAAGACTGCTAACTTAGATTTTCAGACGGATTATATGAACAACAGGACGATAAGCAAGTTGAGTTCAACTTGAGGGGCAAGTTCCTTACAAATGCCGAGGGCCACTACTACTTCTACTGCATGCGCCCAACCCCATACCCTGTTCCGGATGATGGTAAGATTCCATAAGTTGCACTGTCTATTAATATACACAGGCTGATAGTCTATGTGTAGGCCCCGCAGGCAAACTTCTCGAACTCATGGATCGCCACCCTTTCCGCCCTGCTCACATCCATATTATTGTAGGTTTGATCTGAAAGGATCTTCTTTCTTTTAAAGTTGTATTAATTGTTTCCAGGCTACTCATGACGGTTATCGCCCTCTAACCACACAGATATTTGATGCCAAGA
Organism: Penicillium taxi; assembly: GCF_028828555.1. Classification (NCBI taxonomy): domain Eukaryota; kingdom Fungi; phylum Ascomycota; class Eurotiomycetes; order Eurotiales; family Aspergillaceae; genus Penicillium; species Penicillium taxi. Next base: position 2,508,292 of record NW_026643207.1, on the reverse strand, counting down.
GCAAATACCTAGAAAATGACTCTGTCTTTGCTGTCAAGGACTCACTGGTTGTCGACTTCATTCCTCGTGACGGTGATGCTCGCGCTGAACTTGAGCTTAACTACGATGTTAAGTTAGTAAAGTTTGAGCAAAGCAGCTCTGACCACTCAACTCACTCAATCCATAAGGCATCCTTATGATTGTGAGGTATGGCTGCGGTTCGTAGTTACGGTATATTCGCAAAATCGCACCGCACTGTGTTTTGATTCCGAGACTCCGAGGTTCTCCCCACGATTGACTACCTAGAGAGGTCTTACATAGGTCTCCCCATGAAGGGAAAGACTTTGGGACCTACCTAGGTATTGTGTACTATTTTTCGAGCGTTTTTGAACATGTCTAAAACTATACCTATAATATCTCAATTTTGATACGTAGGTATACAACTATTTTCAAACGAATTTGCTGATCGTAGAATGAGTCGTCACCTTGAAGTGCTGCAGTTGCGTATTGAAATTGATTAGCTATATACGCTCGTGGATGCGCAGTGATTTGCCTGAAAATCTTATAGCAACTTTTCACAGTACCCAGGTAGATATTTCACTCAATTTTTCAATTTTGTAGATAATTAGGTATAGCTATATTTAAGCCTGGATATCATTTATAAACTTGGCAATAAAGCCGCCCACCTCGTCAGGCGCCTCGATGCAGTGCCAGTGTCCGACTCCTTTTAGTACCTCCAGAGACTTGCTGACGCTTGAGACATGGTCGTAGATATACTGACAACCCTCAAATGAAGCAGACTTATCCTCCTCACCGGCAATGAGCAGAAACGGCACATGCACAGCAATGTAGTCTGGCGCCTGAGCATTCGCAATAGCACGACAAAGAGCTGCATACCCCTTAGGATCCTGGCCAAGGATCAATTCACGAATAAACGATTTTTGGAGAGCAGTGCTTTTAGAACCAACAGCAGCAAAGGGAATAGAATTAGCCATTGGCTCCATACCGGCTAAAAGCAAGTTAGCAAAGCGTAAAGATAGAGGCATTTGCAGTGAGGCTTGAGCAAGAAATGACTTAGTACTTACCCTCGAGTACAGTATCCGATCTCTTCCCCATCACAGAAACCAATCCCTCAGACGGGTGGGTTGGACCGATAGGCACAATGCCCAAAACACGGTCCTGATAACGAGCGCCAACATCAGTGACTACGAGACCGCCCATCGAGTGGCCGACTACAACCGCCTTGGCGATTTTCAATGCGTCTAGTACGCTGATGACATCGTCTGCGATACTGGAGATTGAGACTGGATCATTGGTGTATGGGGAGCGGGCTGCACCATATGTATCCATGGTGATGCAGCGGTGGCTAGTGGTCAAGTGTGGGATGACAGGGAAATAGTAGTTTTGGGAAGAGCCCAGGCCATGTATGAAGAGGATAGTCACGCCGGTTGGTGTCGGCGGGCCATCGGGGTGTGAATCTGCGTAATTGAGGCTGTGGTTGTTGACCTTGACGAAAGGCATTGTGTAGTATAAAAAGGATATTTCAAGGTTTATTTTGTATAAAAATTGCCAGAGGTAGAGAGGTGTGAACACTGTGAAGGTTCTAGTTCCAACTCTATGATAATCTATAAGTCTTTTTAAAGTGCCGAGTGTCGTCATTCCAGAATTGACAAGACCAGGGAACGTTGTGATTGAACATGATTTCGGAAATACTGAAGAGGTTAAGCTCTAGCCCGAATTGAGGGGCAAATGCACATCCGCGCCTCAGCTTCGGAAGCGCCTTGCCGACTTTCGGACCGTAGCCGATACCCCGATATCCCCGGACGCGACTATGCCGAAACTACACTGCCAAGTTTGGGGTCTAACATTTAAAATATGGTGGGATGCTCTAGATTTGTGGATTTCACTCATGATGACGCATGATTACGGAAGACCTTCTCGGTGTCTCGGGATTGCCATGACTGTCCATGATGTCTATAGTATGTATACAGTAGGTGCGGTAAACGAATTATCGTGTAGGCATGTAGTGAGGAAGGATTTAATATTGGACAAGCTCGCCAAAAGAAACCCCAGATCCCCGGGCAAAGACTTCTTCAAGATAATCAGCTGTGTCGTCTCGAAACGATTCTTCCAATGGGATCTTTCTTTTCAGAGAATCTGCAGGTGGCTGCATAGATATAGGGTTCATGGGTATGGAAGATTTTACGAGTCTGATTGCAGCGGCGTCTGCCTCTTTCAGGATTTCATCATCATCAAAAACCGAGCAGTCGGAAAATTCATCATCGTCTTGAGCAGGGCAAAGGGTTTGTGCACTTGTATCAATTCCAGCATCGCAAATTTCGGATTCTGCAGGAGGCTGCGCTTCCTGGAGAATAGCCATTTCGTGCTCCATCTCTTCGTCGAGGTCATCGAATATATCCGAGTCTAGCTCGGTGTCACCCGCCGCGCTATCATCCTCTGTATCTCTATCTTTGTTATTATTGGTATCGGTTGTCATAAAATGGACATTAAATTCAGTATGTGGTTGCTCCGGGGGTGCATGTTCGAGATGTGGCTGTTCACTAAACGGTGGCTCAGAAAGCGTGTTTTCACGATATGATTGCCTGGAAACCGGTGGCTCTGTCTGGGTATTTTCTTGTTGCCTGAGAGGCGATTGATCAAAAGGGTGCTCAGAAGGTGGGTTTTCAGGAGACGACTGTCTTGAAACCGGTTGTTCTGTCTTGATATTTTCTTGTTGCTCAGGCGGCGATTGCTCATAAAGTGGACTTTGGTCGAACGGATTCTGGAAACCAGGCCTTTCTCTCTTGATAGATTCCTGTTGCTTAAGAGGCAGGTGCTCTGGCGGTGAATTTTCACGGGACGACTGCTTGGAAACTGATTGCTCTGTCTCAGTGGTTTCTGGCTCCTCAGATACAGCTGATTTTTTAAGCCCCAGAAACTTTGAGAGCAAGGGCTGGCTTGCAGGGATCTTAAAACCGAAGGGATCTGGCAAACCTTGAAGTCTCGCCTCTTCGCGAGCCTTGGCTTCCTTCTCTGTCTTCTTCTTTTTATTTGCAATGCGCCTTTTTTCTTTCTCGCGGAGATCCTTCGCCCGTTTCTCTCGTGCCTCTTCGCGCTCAATTCGTTTAATTTGCTCGGCCGTGAATGTGAAACGTTTGTTGCTTCGCTGGTACCGGCGCCGTACCGTGCTAGACTTCTCGATAATGATCCGCGGCTTGTCTAGAGGCATCGTAGTAGCAACCGTCACGGTGACTCGCTGAAGTATTGCCGCCCATGGGGGATGGGTGAAGTTGGGACGGGTAAAGTTGGGGAAAGCGTAACTAAAAGGCGATCAGACAACGGAGTGCCGTCGCAGGCGGTGGGACTTTCTGCCTAAGACAAACAAACTTCCCGATTTGGAATTGGAAATTGATAGTTGAGCACCATCAAATCTGAGAAATCTCAAAAGTTATTCGGTAAATGTATACCAGCTAGCCTACTCAGATTTGTTATTTTGATAATTTGAAATGTTGTTACTATACCCTTTCAGTTTTGTTCATTCAAAATCGTTCAGAATCAGTCTCGCAATTGTTTCGCTTCAATATTTGACTTGAGTACAGTACAATGTCAACACTAAACAGGTTACAGGCCAATGATTTCAAAAGAATTCCAACAGGGCATTTGTGATTTCAATTTTCATTCAGACTGTCTGTCTGTCGACCATGTCGTAATTATTCCTTGCAATCCCGGACCGGATCCCAGCAGACAGGCGCATACTCTCTAAGCTTCAGACTAGCCATGTCGGCCTCGGACAATTCAAAATCGAAAAGCTGTGAGTTCTCAAGGATACGTGAATCAGTCACTGATTTCGGAAGGGGGACATATCCCTTCTGCAAGCTCCAGCGGAGAAGGATCTGGGCCGGAGTCTTGTCGTGTTTCTCAGACAGTGTCTTCAAGACTGGCTCCTCCATACGGGTAGCTTGCACAAGAGGCGAGTATGCCTCGACAATAACATTGTGCTTCTTCAGCCACTCGGCAATATCCTCACGAGGACACCAGGGATGAATCTCATACTGGCCAACAGAGATCTGACCACCACCGCCACTCTGTATGTATGCCTCCAGCTCCTCAAGATGCTGTATAGCCCAGTTAGACACACCCAGAGAGCGGATCTTGCCTGCATTTTGAGCTTCGACGAGAGCACGCCATGTGCCCAGACGGTCTTTCTTGTTGGGGTATGGGGCATGGATCAACACACTAACAAAGTAATAAGTAGGATGTCAAGCCCTATAAGCATGGTATTCATACAGGTCAATGTATCCGAGGTTTGCAGCCTCGATGCTCTCCTCAATTGCCTCTTTGGTCTTCTCGTAGCCCATATTGACTGGAGGTATTTTGGATGTATAAAAGATTTCAGACCGCTCCAGTCCAGATTTCCGGATTGCCACAGCGCTTTCTTTCTCGTTCCGGTAAGCCTTAGCACTGTCCACGTGTCGATAACCCAGCTCCAACGCCTTCAGAGTCACTCTCTCTGTCACATCGGGAGGTCTAAAGAGCAAGGATTAGTTAATGATGTCACATAACTATGTACTTCGTCCCTGGTGCCGCTTTACGTTTGATAAACCTATAATGATATTAGAAATGAGAAGTGATGAGGTATCCAAGCTCCTTACACCGAACCCAACCACCGGTATCTCGTAGCCGGTGACCAGCCTGTAAGTTGACTGAAGCGATAGCCCCATGATTGCAAATGTTTATAGGGAAAGGATGGAGAAGAAGAAAAGTTGCGAGGTTCCAAAAAGAGGACCACGCTTGTGTTATACTGTCGGTAGACGTCTAGTAAATTCGTTTATGTTTGAATAATAGGTGCATACGTGTGAGGTAATAGTGAAATATATTTCAAAATGCTAGGTTGTATGTTGTCATGCCAAGATCATATGATCTAATCATGCTAGCTGATGTTTAATACAAATTGATTATTGATTATTTAATTCAACGCCACATCTACTCCCCCAGCTTAGAAGCCAAGGGAATGGTCATAGACTCCAAGGTCGTATAGTGACTCATGATCTTCCCTAGGAGGTTTGTAATTGGTTCTTTATTTGGTTTAGCTTTAGTCAGTTAGTCAGCATTTCCCCTACTTCTGGGAATTGATACACCCCAAAACCAAGCTTATGTCAGCCACCCACCCCACCAAAAAAATAACAGCCAACGGATCACGCGGCGAGCGGATCACCCCAAACACCATAGTAAACTCGCAAAAATTGAATATCATATCTCAAAAACCATGACTCCGATAAGATCAAAATATCCGGTGATATATAAAGATAAGGCTCCTCATAAAGAATTTATTCATTTCAAGTAAATTAGATGGATAAATTATAGCGGTACCATAAGTTACAGTGTAATTTATCTATTTTAGCTTTAACTACAATTCACTTAATGATTTTCTAATCTTTCTTTCCATATACATATTTTATTAACTAGAAATAATCCAAATTCAAGATTTAAAATGATTTCAATTTGTGGTTGTTGAGATATGCCATTTGAGTTTACTATGGTGTTCTGGGTGTGATCCGTTCGTATGGGACTTACTTTAAGGGCTGTTATTTTTTTGATGGGTGGGTGGCTGACATAAGCTTGGTTTTGGGGTGGCTGTATCAATTCCCCTACTTCTCGAGTTATTACAGCGGGGTAAGTCTTTCCAAGGTTATCTATCCAGATAATAACAATATTGAAACCAGTGCTCGATAATTGGAGGGTATTTTACTGAGAATATATATTGAAATTTGAATCTGATAAATCATTGAATCCTTTGGACACTGAACAGTGAGCATTAGATTTGACTAAACATGCTTCTATATAGCTCCATGTTCATTGGCCAGGGCCTAGACGGTATAAAATGGCAGTATCAAGGTATGCGGGGCAAATACAGAATCAGATCAGAATAATACCTCTTTTGCATCATTTTGAAGTCGAGTCTTATATCTCTTCTCAAAATCTCAACCTCCAAGACCATACCATAGTACTCAAAAATTTCGACACTCACATCTTGTCCGACCCTCATCTCCACGCTCAGACCTTGAACATCTCCCAATATGAGGCTTGTCAAAAACAAGATTGAGCATGATGGCTCAGGAACGGTCACTTTGATCCCTGAAGAGCCTGAAGACATGGTGAATTTGCTTCTATGCCAACCCATCTCGAATATCCAGCTTATGCGATCAAATATAGTGGCACTGCTACAACCTGATCCGACCAGGAGACCTTCTTCGCGCCAGCGCTATCCGCCGTGTGACCACAGTCCAAGACACCGGATCTACCAGCTCCGCACGAGTACATTTAAATCTCGTTATTCGCGTCAAGACTCTTGATTTCGACCCACAGAGCTCCCAACTGCATGTATCAGGCCAAATCGCAAATGAAACGGCGCACACAAAAATCGGTCAATTCCACACCCTCGACCTAGAGCTGAACCGCAACTTCACACTAGAAAAAGAAGTTGGTGCTGATGGAGAAGGCGTGGGATGGGACAGTATTGCGGTGGAGCAGCTCAAAGATGCAGTAGATGAGGGTGGAAAACGCCGTGCCGAGGCTGTTGCCGTTGTGATGCAGGAGGGCCTCGCACATATTTGCTTTATTGGTCAATTCCAAACAATAATGAAGCAGAAAGTGGAGATGTCTGTCCCGCGCAAACGCCAGGGTGGCGGGGATCACGATAAAGTGAGTTTCGCAAACACTGGAATCGACTCTACTGGTTCATCCGACCAAGAGCTGATCAATCTAGGGAATGGACAAATTTTATCGCGTAACCTTGGAATCCCTTTTACGACAAATGGAGTTCAATACTAGCCTCACATCCGGTTCTAACAATGAAGTCGTACGACCCGTTCTACTAGCTTCCCCGGGCTTTGTCGCTGCGGGATTCCAAAAATACATTCAGTCCGAGGCGTCGACAAAAACTCCCGCGCTGAAGAAACTACTTCCTAGCATTGTGGTCGTGCACTCCGCATCAGGATATACCAGTTCATTAGCAGAGGTTCTTCAATCACCCGCAGTCAAGAGTCTCTTGGCCGATACTAAATATGCCCGCGAAACAAAATTAATGGACGACTTTATGGACCAGTTACGCAAAGAGACCAACAAGGCTACATACGGTCCCCGCGAAGTTGAATCTGCGGTTGAACAGGGCGCTGTCGGTCGCGGTGGTGGTGTATTGATTATTTCAAACCGTCTTTTCCGGTCACAAAATATTAGTGAACGGAAACGATGGGTGACACTGGTGGACCGTGTGAGAGATGTGGAGGGTGGTGAGGTACGAATTCTCAGCTCGGATCATGAGAGTGGGAAGCGTCTTGAAGGATTAGGAAGCGTTGCCGCGCTATTGACATTCCCCATTACTGACGAAGAGTGGGATTCTGACGAGGATTAACTGATAAGCTTCAAATGTCATATAATTGAGGTGATATCTAGGTATTATAGAGTAAAATACAAGTCCTAGCTGCCTGGACAGATGGAAAGATTTCAGAACCAGCCCACGGGTTCTTAAATATTGACTTCCCATTTACGAAGTCCACCAGATGTACAGGCTCCCAACATTGAAAGTTTGTACAACAGATCTAATCCTATGGCTTAGTCAAATATTCAAACAGTTGGTGTCGTCTACCTAGGCTTAGGTTCGACGTCGTGCCATTAAATTTGATACATTGATTTGATATTGACTACCTAGCCTATTGAACATGCAAAAATTCCTGAAAAATTCAAAGCACTCCTAAATAAATAAAAAGAATCCGATAATTCTTACCGATTCAACGCCAAAATATCTATGCTGTTCGCGAAAATGCAATCAAATATACCCAACGACTTGAAAAAAGCAGGTTCAGAGATGAAATGCATCCACTTCTATAAATCCTCCGTATCGAAAGACTCTGACCATGCTCTTTTTCCCTTTCGAATCAGAGGTGATGCTGGAGGAGGTATAGATGGAGAATTTGAAGGGTCAGACATGGCCGACGGAGAGGCAATTCCCAATTCTCGACGATTCCTTTTAGTCTCCATGAGTCGGAGCTGTGCCTTGCACTGTTCAGGTGAATAATCCTCTGATGAACCAAGCTCTTTCATCTGAAGTCAATTTAATATTTAGAGGAGCTAGAGGCAAGGAAGAAGAAGTGAAAATTTACCTTGTTTGCAAGAAATCGATACTTTTCCTCCTCCCATATATTATGAGCGGTGACAAGAAGCTGAATCTAAGGCGTACTAGTCAATATCAAAGTCTCAAAGACGTGTCGTATTCTTAGACTTTAGCAAATTTGTAGTACGTACTCACATCGTGATCTTCCCAGCGCTCAAGCCTCTCCTTACGTCGACGTAGCAATCTCATCTGCAGCCGTGCCTCAGAAGCGTCCCTTTTGAACCTCTCTAGGAACATCTCGCGCACATGCTTCCAGGCAACGTTTTGCTGCCGCAGATTTTCCACAAAGGCATCTTCTTCCTCGGCCTGTGGGTCACGACGACCACGACCCGGAGCGCGGGGCCGAGGATGAATTGGCAGTGGAGGAGATTTAGGGTTTAAACGCTCGTACTCCATTCGCTGGACACCTTCTGGGTCTGGAGCAATGTTGACAAGGGGCTCACGTGCAGATGTCTGAGTTCTAGATTGGGTAGAGGGAGTGTGCTTGATACGCTTTGCTGCCGGTATCTGCGGGGACGGCCGTGAAGAGTCATTAATTGTATAATGAAACTCATCCTGTCCATATGCATAGTTGGCGCTTGGAGTGGATGATGATTGTGGAAAACCAACAGGAAATAATCCAGTGATTCCTAGACCGTGGTTGGGAATAGAGTCGCCGATGCCATATCCAAAGTCTTGTTGCACATACCCCTGTTGACTGAGGGCTGGGCTTGGACGAAATGAGCTGTCAGGGAGACTAATGGGCGTGAGGATATCTGGTGGGACCATGGGATCTACTCCACAGTATGATGGATTCAACCCCATACTAAAAGCATCCTGAAACGTGAGCTAAGAATAGTCAAATCAGCCACCTGCGTGTGACTCTTCAGGCCAAAGACCAATTAGGAAGGGGGCCAGAGCATACTGTTTCAACTCCAGGCCATTCGGGCTCAAGGCTATCGTAGTCGTAGAATTCTGAAATATTCTCTTCATTCTCATAGTGTGACATGATGCGTGCAGGGTGTGCTAAGGACTATAAATCCCGAGGTATCGCACACTTGATTGGAACAGAGACCCGTTTGTGGCAAAAGATGAAACACGGGATTGATACACCGTGCAGCTTGATAAAGAAACTTCTTATAGGTAGAGGGTGGCAGTCGATAGAGAATGGTTGGTGAAAGCGGCTATGATATCAAACAAGAAAGCGTCTAAAGCGGCTTTTGTATAGATAAACTATGTTTCTTAAAAAAGCTCACACGACCTCGGGAAGGATGATTCTTTATGAATGAAGGATCTAGTCAGGTACAAGGTGGGGTGAAAGGAATATGATATAGATGCACTTCGCGCTCTGTAGTTTTATGAGAGATATCACAGCCCGCAACCTTGGAACATATCTTCGCAAGGCAAAATGAAATGAGAGCCTTGAGAGGACTGCTTGCTGAGCTATAGGCTCAGAATGCACCAAGAATCAAATACAGCGCCTCTGATGGCATTGGTAGTGCATTAAACCCCTCGGAAGCAGACGAGTTTAGACTTGATGAGGGCCTATATCTAAGCGCCAGCTGACCCAATAGTCTCATTTTCTTCATATCCGCCCCCACATCCATGCCCCCTTTGATGGGGCACAGACTCTACGCTTTTGAGAAATTTGAAATTGCAGGCCAAGTGGGCTGTGGCCCACATTGATCTGAAATTATGATGAAAGACAAAAGTAGAGAAGAAGTTTGAAATCCGAGCCAGTGGTTCTTGGGTCTACACAGGTAGAGAAGAGCTGCTGATTGGCTACTGTCATGATTTCGGGCCGTACCCTTAATGTTTTAATTATTTAGTTTAAACTGCTCGATGTATGATCCTAGATCCCCCGTCTTTCTCCCCTTACTACAGTATTCACCAGCTAGCCCAGCTGGCCTCTACCACCTAAACAAAAGATGGTAGCTTCGGAGATACATATGATGTGGTATATGGATCGGAAACTTTGTTTTCTAAACTAAAGCAATAGGTAGCGGAAGAGGGAAGAGGGAAAAAAAAATGGAAATCTTAAATCTCAATGAAATTCGTCAAAGGGGGCTCTTGACTGGACAGATTACGAACAGTAGGTTCATGAGGCTGAAAAGGCGCATCAGAGCGCTTCTAAAGTGGCTTTTTGCTTCGGGGGATTGTCAGCCGTTAGTTAAGCGCCGACAGGGCTGTCCTTCCCCGCGCCACTGCAGCAGAGAACCTTCTTCGGGGCTTCGCCAACGGGATTTGAAGGTTCTGACTGCCAATCTCAAGGTGTAATACCAAGGAAAACAGGGTTATGTTCTTTATTCTCCCACCAATCTCACCGTTTCTCGCATCTATCACCTCCACTACAACCTTGAAATCGTCTTTCTCGAGCGGCCGAATCTGTTCCGACTTTCTGTCGTTAAGCGCCTCTCGAGGCTCTCGTTAAGATCTTTAGTAAATGATGGCCTGATGGTGATGTGGGTAATGTTCTAGCCCCAAAATTCACAAAATTAAAAGAGAAAGAGAGGTGAAGACATCGGGAGTTGAAGTTCCCATAAGAAGGTTAGGGTTAACCCCACCACCTGCATGACATTCTGAAGTTCTATCCACTGTTTCAGATCCAGATTTTTTTTCTCTGACACTGGCAGCTTCATCTATTAGGGGATCACTATGAATAGCTCTCTAGCTTCTACAAGTTGAAACGACCATGAGACTGTCGACGCTAGTGTTTGGCCCCTTCAAGACAGTCCTGTAGTGGACCTAGTCATGTGATGCAACAGGGGGAAGATCAAAATCCATATTAAGAAATTTTACAGAGTAGTAAATAGTGAATAGCTAGGTATCTAGATACAAGGTAACAAACATTCCACTCGGACCTATGATATGGTGGACGTATTGTCATAATATGGAGCTATTTCATCAAATGACATCCATCTCAAAGCGCTTTTCGCGAGTGGAACGATAAAAAAAGAAATTCCAAAATAGGAAGTGTCTGATAACAGATTCTCTGTATGTCCTGTATGGAACAAAATATTTGACGCCGGCATCTTTTTTTTTTTGCTTTTTTTTTCTCTTTTTTCCCCCGAGCTATGTCGGCCTAGACCTCCAAAAATCCTAAATCCTGATAGCCTTGAAATGCGCCTTACTCGCTCAATAAATACCCAAAACAGATAACGCTTGTCAAGTCGTCAAGTTACGCCTACGGGAATACACCGGTGTTATGGCCGCAGTTTTTCAGAGGGCGATTACGCCCTGCTGTGGCCAAGATAAGGGCTGTTCTCGTCGTCGTCTTCATCGTCGAGAATCTCATCGAGATTCTCGTCATGGGGTTCTCGGCGGCTATGGTGTTCCAATGTGTCATCGGCTGCGATGGAGACTCCCCGGGCGCCCCACCGGTTAGTGTTCGGTCGTCCATCCTCGCCATCCACGTCATCACGGAGGTTCTGTTCCTCGTCGCTAGATGCACGTGAGCGGCGGAAGCTGACGACCCGGTTAACGAGCCAGCTCTTACTGTAGTCATCCGAGTCCACAACCCCACCGTTGCGCAGCTTCACGCGCTGACGCGAGTAATACACCCAAGCAAAGTCGGCATAGAATGCTGTCTGCACGATACCAAAGACCAGCGCGATAGGATCCCAGAAGTGCTCTGAGCCAAAGCCACGCACCATCCAATTCAGTATATAGAAGGCCCGGTAAGAACCCAAGGCCGCGAGATAGAAGGAGTCGATCACCGTCGGGACAGTGGTTTGGCGGAGGAGTAGTAGCTGGGGCAATACACAGACAGACTCCAAAATAATCGAAAATGCCCAGGGCAGCTATTTTGCCAAATATAATCAGCAAATGTATCAGAGATCACGGCGATGCGAAACACTGCTTACCTCTATAAACCAATTTCCTTTGAATGGGTTCTTTCGGAATGCAATTTCAAAGATGTAGATGGAAATAGGTGCCAGTACCAGCGAGCCACCTACGGAGTAGGTACCTAGCTTCCATGCACGCTCCCGTTCACGAGTCCGAGGGAAGACCTTCATCATAATAAACACGAGGTAGAAGGAGGAGGTGATGTAGAAGAGCTTGAAAAGGAGATTCCAGAATGTAGTAAAACCCCCATATTTGAAGTCCCATGTGTCGCCGTCGAAAATATCCAGATAGCGAGTGACAAAGACCAGGGCATAGAGTATCTGTGTCAGAAGCGAAACACCTACAAGCAAGGTATTAGCACGGCACAGGTCATTACCTCTTCGCCCAGTTGTAATAATAACTTACCCTCAGCACTTGAATTTCTATGTATTGCCCAGATCAAGATGCATATCGAAGCAAAGTGAGAGATATCAGCCAAATAGCGGAACACGTTCCAAAACATGACTGAGTAGCTTAGCGAGGTTTGGAGAAGAGTGGAGGCCGGGAGGACGTTAGGACATCCAAATGTATGTCGCAGGCGATAAGAAGAGACCTGTCGTTACTTTCTGACCCTTAAAGAGAGCTGTCAGAGCTTGAGAGGGAGCCTGGAGAGCTCCCGTATCAACGACGAGAGCTTTAGCCGCGTGTCCTCACGTGATGGAATACGTCATCGTTTTTTTTATAAATAGATTTTAGGGCATCGGAGTATGTGCTGAGGAAACATGTGATTTTTCTAGTGAAATGCTAGTTTACTGGAAAGAAATATTGGAAATATATAAGTAAGAAAAATGATTTTATTAAAGCTCTGAGAGAGAGAGAGAGAGAGAGAGAGAGAGAGAGAAGGGGGCATAAATCTCTCAATGTGCCTTACTTCCGATCTTTTTACGCCCCAAATCCAAGAGCTTGGCCGTAGGATCTGCTCGGTTCGATCGATTTTTCAGCAATCCCAGAATCACCTCCTTGAAATTTTCTCCCAAGTTGCCCCACACAAACTCTGGGTTAAGAGCCTTGATGAAAACGCGTACTGTAGTGGCAGGGATATTCAAAATAGAGCATACATCCTCAGGGGACAGGCTCTGCTGCATCTTCTTGATAAATGCTGAATTCATCGTCGATTTGAATATCTCAAATCCATCCTTCGTTTTTGTTTGAATCATGACAGTTCCCGGGGATGTTGCTTCTGTTTCTACTTTCTCATCTGTATTCAAGTTCTCGGGGAGTTCTGGCTCTTTCCCTGTCAGAATCGTTTGAAGGAAGATCTCATCGAGAGGCTCGATGGTATCGTTGAGTTCTCCTTTCTTCCTAAGTTGCCAAGGAGCACGCACTATCTCAGCATCACCATAAACTTTTCTTGTTAATTGGACATTTTTAGACATGGTATCTTCGTCAATATCATCACCAAAGTCTGCGTCAAGAAGATTCTTATAAATCTGCATATTCTGCATCTTCAACAATTTGGGATCCACATTCCAGAGCGAAGCGATTCCAGCATGTTTTTCCATGATTTGTTGGCAACCTTTTTTCACTGCAGTCCAGGCATTCCTCTTGCATGCCTCTGCAACTGATGTCTTGAGCGTACTAAAGATAGCTGAGCGTGAGATGTAGGTACGGGCGGCAATTAAGTCATCGTAGGCACGTCGCGGACCTCCTCTGGCAAGATGATCGAGATAGCGGAGTATCATAGAGTAGGAATTATATCTACTCCGATGCGGAATCTCTTCTTTTGATGGAATGCTCTCTAGCAAACGAGTTGCGACAGCCGCAATGTTGATGCCATCTGTCGAAAATGTTCGCATAAGCACAGTGAGAATTGTGCGAGAATGGTAGAGTTCAATGTCTCGAAGCTTGTAAGATTCGATAGTCTTAGCTTCTTTGATGGCTTTGACCTCATCCAGGTTTTCGTTTTTGGTTACTACACGAAAGATGACCTTATCAAAAATTTTCTCTAGGTTTTTGTTGAATTGATTGAGAGGCCATCCTGTGTAGGGATACAAAGCGACGACATTTTTGTACCAAACCCACTCTGCATCGGTCGTGGGAACATCGTATTGGGGATGCAAACCAAACAACTGCCAGACCATGCTGGTAGGACGCACTCCTGAACCTGCTATTGTCAAGAGATTCCCGAAAAGTCCTCGCATCAATCTTGTGACAGTATCTTCAGCCTCCTCTAACTCAAGTGGTGCAGTTGTTCTCCTCTCAGCGAGTTTTGACATGGCTGCCATCAGTAATGCGCTCAAGAGTCTGCCAGTTTCGGGGCTTTCAGGCTGAATATTGTACTCTCTAGATGCCAGTGCCTGACTGAGAGTGAATCTCATGATGATTCTTAGCGCGGAAATGTGTGGTTCATTACATTTGTCCATCCATCTCACGGTGTAAGGACTTTTTAGATTGACAAATTCATCCCAGCAGACCCAGGCTATCATCGACGAATTTGTTTCGAGTTCTCGGTTCAAAGACGCCATTGCCAGAGTTGGGCGCCAGCTTCCGTCACTTCTTTGAAGTCCATGATGTCTGTTCTGCGACTGCTCTATGATGATTCCTGCGTCGAATCCATTGAGATTCAGAATTCTTGAGTCAATATCGCAGTATGAGCTATGAAAGAATGTCAGCACCATGTATCATAAAACTTTTAGTACTACTGTTCACGGGAAATTTCCAAAAAGAAGCTGGCTTCACATACCTAGCATCGATGATCTTATTTTGGAGATCCCCCAAAAGCTGCTGAAAGGACGACGTCTCTATACTCAACAGCAGGACACCCATATCTTCCGCATATGTTTCAAGGTACCCTGCCAGGGTTTCAAAAGTCATAGACTTCGCGTTCTCGACATTACTTTGAATCTTTGATTGGCGAACAAGACGCTGCAAATCGTGTGTTCGCTTTGAAGTCGTCTGAGATGACACCATATTGGAAAAACTTGAGATCAGAGGCTCAAAAGCCCGTTGTGTCTCCTTCATTCTCTTTCTCAATTCTCCGAGCATACTGTTCTTCTTCTTCTGCAATTCTGGATCTTCCGCATTGTACTCTTGGGTCAAAAACTTGATATAGGCCTCCGTTAATGGAGACTTTGCGTGCATAATCTTTGCTTGAAGCGCAGACACCAAGACTTTGGAGAGTTCCTGGAGGTCTTTTCGGCTCAAAAGCACCTGTAGTTGTGACACTGCTGCATATATGTCCTCTTTTAGCTCTTGAAGCTGCTCGAATGAAAGCTGTTCAAACAGCTTCTGAAGGTCTTGAACTTGGATCACCTGGCCTGAAGCGGGGAGGATAATCGAAGTTGAATCGCCAAGAATAACTATTCGCTCAATTCTTGGATCCAATATGGCTTCTATATCAGTAGATGTGAGTAAAGATGTCACATCAGAGCCAAATGCAAGTTCAGATGTGTTGAGATGTGCCCGATTAGCAAGACCTCTGTAGAAGTAATACTTGTCAAAAATTTGAACCAGCACCAAAGATTGTGGTCCCGCAAGCGCTGTTACGGCGTTTACGTTCGCCGAGTTTAGTAATGACAAGACTTCATCGGCATTCTTAGGCTCAGATTGTGGGCTTAGTTGCACAATGAAGAGTGCGTTTATTCTGTAGGCAGTTGCGATATTGCGCGCATTGTCTGTCATTTTGTCATCGACAATCACCACAATATTCTGGAGTTGCTTATAATAGTCCCGAAGCGCAATATCATCAGTAAAGGGAACATTTGAGGGAACTGTTCCCGTCGCTAATAGAAGTGGGCCTTCAAGCTGACCAAAAATGCATGGCAAAACTAGGGCAGATGGCTGATTTTTTGCAGGGAGTTTTTCACCCAACAACTCAAATTCAATTCCGGTTCCGAAACGTATGATCTGTGCTGATTCCAAATCAAGCACCGAAGGAAGTGAAACGGAATCCGTGATAAACACGGCATTTTTCTTGGTGGGCAGGCTTTCTGAGCTCCGGTTTCTGGCGTCTTTGGTTGCACCTGTATGTTTCACATATGGTCAGTTGTTGAACTTCCCCTTATCATCATTCTGTAATACTTACTTTGCGAGGCCGACAGAGTAGAAGCAGCCCGAGCAGCCTGAGGATCCCGAGAGAAAGTTTTGAAGTCTGCCCGGTTGATCGCTTCCTGAAAGCAGGGGCTTTCTAATTGGTTCGCTTGACACGATAGCTCTCGGTCTGTAGTTGCTGTTGGCAATACAGAGCAGATCAGAGACTCTCCATCGCGCTTTATAACTATTGGACAACATATAGTCGCATCTCCAACTGTTGCTGCATCCAGAGGCACCGGAATGATATAAAGAACCTGTCATAACTGTTAATGAAGGTCAAAGGGAAAGTGCAGAAGTTTTAGAGTACCTTTTCCACATGATCGGCAACCAACAAAGCAGGGTTAGTTCCGAGAAATTTTGTGATGGGGGTCAAGTGAAATCCAGATATGAATACGCATAACTCTTTTTCCACTAGATTGTCACTTTGTATCGTAGAGTACTGTAGGAGATCCTCTCCGCTTTTAATATCACCACTGTGACGTATCCCCCGAAAGGTGTCCATTGCGCTATAACAGCACGTGTTGTATGATGCATCGGCGAGGCAGAAGTCGTAGTAGGTGGGCAGGCATCGAGACAGTGCAAATATCATAATTTGGCCTGAAACTATTGGGATTTTGAAGGTTGAAGCTGGTGCTTGCATGATTTGGAAGTCCTCGAAAACCCCTGCCAATTATCAGTGGCTGTCCAGAACTTGGAAAGTGCAAGACATTAAATATACCCAAGTTGGACTTAAACTTAGACATTCGATGCAAAAGGGTCTCGCCCATCTCACCCAGATCCACGGCATTGAAAAAGAAGTCTTCCCGGTAGGAAGATATGTCTATTTCGACAATGCCATCGCTTGAGCGGCAAAGAAGAAGTTTCTCTGGATTGAATGGGTGTGCAGAGCCGACTGGAAGTTTCTCGAGGTTTCCTCGAATCTGAGCCTTCGATATTGCGAGAGGGTCGAAGTAGGTCTTCCTAACTTGATCCATGGTAGCTAGGTCTATTGAGGTTCGTTGTATTGATTATGGGAGAGTGGTATGAATGCTAATAAATCTTCTCATCGCAGTCTAATTGAACTATTTATATTTCTCAATCTCTCATGAGTCAGGGCGGGGTCAGAAATAGGAAAGGACAATAAGCTAACTTCCATGGTTGGAAGACACCCAGAGACCTAGGGGCACTAGGCCGTACCCGCTCTAGGCCCCACTAAGACCGATAACAACCAAAATTCATCCATGGAAACTCTTGGAAAAATTACTATATGCAATGTCAAACAATAACAAAAATAATATGGTAGACTTGGAATCTTGGAAATTATACATTATCTAGTATCTAACAAGGTATTAGAACCTTCCAAGATTCTTTCGGGGCCTGAAACTGGAGTGAAAACAATATTAAACTAGTCGTACCATGACTCACATTTAACAGAAACCAATTCCAACTCTTCCAAGGTTATCAACTGACTATTTTACAGTCGACAGAGGTGTGATGAGATGATTTCCATAAATGAGTTCAAAATAGGATCGGTATTATTGTATAAAGCGGATGTCACCTAAGCCCTCTATGCGAGCAATGCTGCACCAAAGAGAGCAAATGCAACTGTGTACATGGCTAGCCCCAAAGGACCAAAGTCAGGATTAACAGGATATACAAGATTACTCGCAGCTCCCTTGCTGGGCGAAGAAGTGCTCGTTGAAGCAGTTGCTCCAGTGGCAGCAGTTTCAGTGGCGGTTTCAGTGGCGGTTCCAGCAGTAGTTCCTGTTTGTGTTGCCGCAACGTTCTTCTTGTTGTATGGTGCCGGCGTAATGACAGTGATATAGCTTGGGAAGATCGAGAATGTGTAAGGATCGGGAGAACTTGTAATGCTCCCGGCATCAGTGGTCTCTGAGAGAGGTGCTGTTCCAGGATAACCTGAAGGAAGCTCACCAGGATTGTACCACGTTGATGCGGCAGTATCCAGAGAGAAAGAGGCAACACATTGGCTACCGTCGGAGAGGATGGAGCATTGGTCTGATGCCGACTCATTGTATCCTGCCTCGAAGCTTTCCAGCATTGTGTCGAAAGATAGATCGGAGAGGTCGTTGTGAGGGCATTCTTCGATAAATCTACAAACCATATCTGTAAGTTGATATGCTTTGAACATATTATTTACTACTTACTCAGACAAAAAGGCTGAATCCCAGCAACACTGACAGCTAGCCACCTCGGAAAGATCACCCGAAATGGCGTAATCTTCGCAGGGCGCATTCAGGGCATAGTTCTCGGTATAGTTTCCCCATATATAGCCTAAGTTGCACACTATATTCACAGTCGTTAGTTAGAGGGTTCATCATAGATATCATAAGCAGTGGCTGCAGCTGTCATGTCTTACCGCATCCACCAGGTGCATTATCTGGCGCAGGGTAGTAGGGAATTTGCGACCCCTGTTCCTGGTCAGAGCCTGTAAGGTATTGTAGCGCAGTTTCTTGGTAGGCGCATGAGTACACCTAAAGCAAATCTATGTTAGAAGATAATCATTAGGCGGAGAGGATAAACCGCACCTGATTCCAGCAACTTGTCAACCAACAACCAATATTCGCAGCCAACTGCACATTTCCACATGCCAACACACACGTTGAATACGAATCTCCATCGCAGTCTTCCTTCGCTTTGGTCAAGCATGTGGTAAGTGAATTAACATTGTCTTCGTAACATTGAAGATAACCACTTGGGTCAACACAGCCCTGACCCTTGGGGTTCAGGTTTGACGCATCGGCGGAAGCTAGGGACCAGAGCAGCGCCTGTGCTAAGACAATTGATTTCATGATAGCCATGATATGTATAGTCTTGGTCTGAAGCTTGAATTTCTTTTGCAGGAGAAACGCCAAAAGCTTGACCTGTGGACTGCCCCGGGTGACATTAAATACAAAAAACTTATACCTAGGTAACATCAATGTAAAGGTAGGACACAGATGCCAGGTGGCTGCTTACGGTGCATGACTAGCACCCCTGAGGCTGAGAGCTTGTTCGTGGATAGGCTGAGATGGCTTGAAGCGGTATTTTGAATATTCTGAAAATGGCAAAGTTAACCGATGAAAGTGATCCTCTCCATCAATCTAACCGGATTTGATAGATATCAATGCCCTAGTGTGAAACATTTCCAGTGTTTTCTTTGTAATCGGTAAGCATTTACCCAATCTCCGCCGAAACTCCAAATATGTGAAGTTGATTGATCGATCAAATTGTACGAAATACGGAATTTTCCGGTATTTTTAGGACCCTTTTCTAAGGGCTCAGGGGATCAATTCCACTTGAAACATACATGGGTAAGAGTCGGAACGGTGACGTTCTTACGGTGCATATGCAACTAGTATTCTTGATGGAATAGATCTAGGTGCGTCGATGCGAAGTTGTAAGAGGTGTGTTATTCAATCTTTTCCTCGCTGTAACTAAATAGACAAAACTCGCTAGATTCACTTCATGTCGAACCAACAGCATCGGAACCATTGGTCCTGTGCCCCACTTTGGTCTAGTGGTATCGACAGTAAGTTACCAATCGCAGTCGACTGCCGAAATCCTAGGGGTGGCTAGTCTCCCTAAATTCTGGGCCCCTATAGTACTGCACCGCCACGGATATGACTAGCTTAAGTCGGTATAGCCACCCAAACCCAACCAATTGATCTAATCCCGAGGTCTGATAACAGCTTGGCTATTATGAGCTCTAGCGGACCACAGTAAGGCTGTAACTAATTATTTGATAGAGTAACTTACTAGCTATGTTAAGGTAGTAGCGCACTGCTTCCAGGGTTCTTTTGGTTCAACGAAATTAGACCTCGGGACCCTTGGAACGCTCATTAGCGGGGTATTTCCGGCCGGGTAAAAACTGTATCTCCGGGGCCGTGGTAAACAAGCTTTTTTTACGCTGTAACAGGACGATGACTTCAAACTTTTGTAGAGATGTTCTCCGCTAACTCTTAGGCAACTAGTTGCTAGTTGGAGGCTATAATAGAGAAGTGTTGAATGTATCACTCCAAACCGCTAGACGTCGAATGAAACATTGGAATCAACCTTTGAAAAGACCTTGCCCAGGTGGGAGTAGGTAACCAGTGAAGGGTTTCCATGTGATCATCACAAAATTATCTACCGTGCTTGCTGTTGCTCTGTAATTATCAAGGGCTGTAGGTATTAATTGATACCCTGTACGGAGTACTATTTGATCTGACTGGTCCATGATTAATGAACTTGGCTACCTACTTTTGTAGGTAGCAAACCTTGAAAGGAGGTATAAATATAGGGTTTGGAAACACGAATTCGATGAATTATCCAAGGTTTTGTGCACTGCCTAGTTTTAATGACTCCACCTGACCGTCCTATCTACCCTGTACGGAGTAGTGACTGGCCTGGCCGTACGGCACATCCACATGGAACCAAACATCCGCCTATGATTCGCTCAAAAATACTTGAACTGAACTGCATTTGATTTGTGCTGATTTTTTACGGCAGGCTGTCAGCCTAAGAAACCAATGAGAGAGCAAATAAAAATTGTCATGATAATTACAAAACTCGTCAGCCAAGGCCCACCTGCATGTCCAGATGAGATTCTGATAATTATGCTTCAAACCCCTGAGAGAGGACCCCTGCATTTTGATGGTCTCATCGATACCAATCAACTGATATTCAGCCCTTCTTAATGCCCTTGTAGGTTCTTAATGAAATTTAGAAGCATATGTGACAAGGAAAGTTATTCGGTGATTCTCAAGGTCGTAATAAAAGTTGACCATGCATATGTGAAAATTTTCATACATTTTCCCGATTTCCAAGGCTGCTGATTTTGTTTGAGAATATTGAAATATGTTCCAGGTGAGTTCCAAGCTTATTCAGGAATTTCCAGGTAGCATCCATGGATTCCAATGTTGAACTTTGGACCCTCTAAGGTTTGAAAAACCCCCGGGGTCGTGTCATTCATCTTCAGCTACCTATCATTCAATACCTAAGTGTACCTAGATACCTAGTGTACTCACGATCTTCCGAGTGTTCAAATCCAAATCCTAACGTTTTGCCGCATTGCCATTGTTCTTCTCTTAGCTTGGTAAATGGCCTTCTCCAGAGAGTAGGATAATCAATTTTCAATTCTCTCGTATATTAGATAAGTTTCCAGGTATCAGACTGATCATTCAGTGTTCAATTCCGTGTCATAATACGAGTGGATCGATCCACTATGACCAAATTAGGTTTTTACCCCACGATTTCAAATAAGCACAATTAAGGTTGTAACTCAAAACTAATCGCTTTGGAATGCAATGTGAAATTTGATTTCTAGAAAGCCGTTTCGACTGCTTAAATGACCTGATTACTATGATTTTCATCTTCGTACCTCTCTTCCACAATAACATAAAAGGTAATCATTGTGACAAGCTCAGAACATCTTTGGATACCCAAGTACTCTTCCAGGGTTCACGCGTTTTCATTATTGTTTGCTAGCCAATGTTTTTGCATTTACTTAGATAAAAAGAGGGTATCCTGGATACAAGACTTCGAAACATCTATCAGAATCGGAGGTACCTGTCAATCTCTTATTAGAATGAAGGCGAAGCTATGTATCTGGTCACTTATGCTCTTCTCAAAATGAGTAGAACCCTATAATTGATTGGATTTTGTAGGTAAAGCCTTATATTTTGAACCTTTATTACCACACTAGTCGTCCTCGGTGAAGACTTTCGTAGTTTAACCAAGCATGGACGCGTCATAAGAAAAAGAAACTCACATCCATTCTTTCAAGTGCCAATAGTTTGCTACTACCGCTAACAGATTGAGTACAATTTATCTTAGTCATTGTATGGGTGGTTCTATTCAAGAGAGCCTTCGGAATATTGAGAGTATTTTAACTATTCCGACTCGTCCTCAAGCACGGCACCTACGTATTATAAGTTTCTATGGTGATGCTCATAACCATTCTCATGCTGCGCATGACTAACTTTCCTTTTCAGTCCTCTCTAAGCGTGTGATTATTTGGTATAATCCGGGGTGATGGATTTAGGAACTAGCCTGCCAAAGTGAATGAACTTCCTAGAGCAATATGGGGTGGTCACATGCAGAAGCCATGTAAAGATGAGAAATTAATAAAAAATCGGGATCTTAAGAAGTAACAGGCCTACCTAGAAATTCACCCGAGCAAAGAGTCTAAAAAATCGTCAGTAATTACTATCATAGCCTTGATATTTTGCTGTCCATGCCTAGGTATGAGGTCTCACTTCATGATCAAGACTTGGGCTAGAATGATGATTCATGGATAGCTGTTAAATAAAACTGGAACACTCCTTGGCTGATACATGTAGGTACCTATAGGTACTTAATTCTCATGTCTGTACTTCATCACTATTACTAGCTCATTATTAAGGTTGGAACCTTGGGAGCTATGACGAAGACATATAAAATACCTATGAGGGCATTTTAGATCTCACTATCGAAGCTTAACACTTTGAAAGAGCATGCCAGATTTGGAAAATGAAGGATAGAGAAACACGCAATCCGGTGGCGAGATGAAACAACGCAAAGCATCTTCCGTTTCTTGTTGAATGGCCAAACAACTACAGAGTAGAATGGTTGATAAGATGAGGTTGAATAACCATGTCCATCATGCTGGCAACCTTGCTTGGAATACCTTGCTCAACCCCATATATCCGCAGATACCTGCCTAGATAGGTAGGGCCAGCCACGTTGTTTCGAAATAGACGCGTTATCCTGGCAGGCATTCTCAGTGGCTGCAGCTGCTATGATATCACTTGCTCCAATTGGCAGATTACTTCAGCCCCCAATCTATTCCCCTCCTGGAACTCCTAGGGATCTTAGTTTAGCCATTAGTTATGTGTCAGATCCCGTGCCATCCAACTGTATACTAGGAAGCTCCTTATCTTGCACATCCCCTCCAACTTTGTTTAAACAAGACACCACAAGGGCATATCAAGCCCATTCCTGCAACAGATAGGCAGTGAATCATATGAAAGAAAGATAGGCCCTGATGAAAGGTAGATCCTGATAATGGATGGGGGGAAAGAACAAGGCAAAGAGGGGAAGTAGAGCTGACAGGGAGCAACAATGCATTGCATTGGAAGCGTGCTGTGGCTTGATTTAGTCTGCCAAGTCTCGGGTTGGACGGACTGAAGATTGAAATCTTTTATTTAATTTTCGCTTGAGAAAAAGAAGAGAAATGATTGCGGCTCGAGAAGTGGTATTGGATGATATAGAAATATTCAGGCTCTCCGGGGACATCAATACGGCAGGCATTGGGTAAGATGGGTTGTCATCCTCGCACGGTGTGAGAGTTCGCCGGGTCACCGGATTCTGTAACAGGCCACTCGCGCGGGCGCTTCGGCCTAAATGTCTCATGGGAGCAGCCGGACGTGGCCATCCTGATTCTGCAGACTCTTCCTTTGGCCGAATTGGAGTGCAGCACGAGCTATTTGTGACAGGGAGGCCGGGCATCGGTTCCTAGGCCACAAACGGCGTGGTGGAATGCACCGGAGCGGGGGGTCTCGAAGATCGAGGTCCATTTTATGTAGGACTTTTTTGAAGTGAGAAGTAAGGCATTGTGTTCCTGCTGTTCCTTAAATTTCTTTTCATCTCTTTTTGTCTCCCCCTGAGCTTTTTGACCAAGGGTGTATATGTGTTGAAAGATGGTAGGTTTCAAGGTCAACATCGGAGAAAAGTTCTAGAACAATTCAAGGTCCTCTTTTTCCCCTCTATCTCTCCGCATTCTTTTTTCTTTAAAAAAGAAAATACAAAAACGTAAAGAAATATCAGTTTAATCGTAATAATAAAAATGCATAGAACTTAGATATAAACCTATTTAAATTGCTCCAAAAATGAGCGGGTCGTGTTATTAGTACCGGCAAGGTTGTGATATGAGGTGACTCCATCCCCGCTCACTTTCTTCCTCTTTCACTCCTCCACTTCTTCGTAACCTCTTCCTCTCGTTACCTCTGCCTCTCTTCAAAGTATTCCAAACTCTCCTTTCTCCTTTTTCTGTTCTCTTTTCTCTTCTTTCATTCTCCTTCCTCATGTTCTCTCCATATTCGGAGGAATTCGACGTTCCTGACCCTACTCTTCGACCATGCGACTTTGAAATGTGAGTTCACTTCTAGGAGATATCCAATTCCCAACTCCAGGAAAGCTAAACGCTTCCCCGGTCGCGTCTGTCGCGCGTTCTTCTTTTATCGTTCTACACCCTGTTCCCTTCTTTTCCCGATCTGGTTCTACCCAGGATGCGCCTGTGTCATCGTCTTTTAGTGTAACGAAAGCCCACTTTTCCTAGTTGACCCCCCAAGGCGCGCCTGTAGCCGATCTGCTAACCCCCAATCGCGACCTTTTTGTACGTACAGATGCGACGTGTGAGATCCTCTGTCTTTCGTCATGTCGTAAGTTCCCTCGTCAATGATCTCCGTTCTGTGGGAGGGAGACCGGAATCTAGCGCGGTGGGGATGCTCGGTTCTCTTGGTTTCAGCTCACTTTATTTATGATGCTTTTCACACTCTATCTCTTTCCTTTACTTCCTTTACATACTCTCCTTCTTTCCTTCCCATCGCTGACGCTTCCATTCCTTTTTTTCCCTATAAAGATCACCTCCCACTTCCAAGCGCATCAAGACCTCAGCGGCAAGCGCCCCGCCACACCTACTCGCCCAACAACAACTCCACCCATTCCATCGGGTGCCGACATTTGAGGGTATCCCGATCCCATCAGCTCCGATTCCCCAACAAACATCTTCAACGTCGCGGAAACGACCTCCATCTCCTTCGGCTGGCCCATCAGGCATGATGGCGAGCCCGATGCCCCCCGTGGGTTCGATCGAGGGTGATTCAGGCCTCCCGACTTCCATTGAACCCACTCCTAAGAAAAAGGGGTCGCACCAATACCCCATGGACTGCGGAAGAGGAACAACGATTGAAGACGATGCGGGACGCAGGACGTAGCTGGAGTGAGATTGCGAAGGTGTGTGGGGATATACTACTTAGCTAACGTGGCGCATCTAACCTAACTTGGACGCGTCGCAGACTTTCCCCACGCGCACCGAGGGTAGCGTGAAGAAGCATTGGTATAAAGTATGTTGAGTCTGCACTATCATCACCATTCCACTTTGAGTATATTTTTTGGGATCTGTTTGTCTCTAACGCATCAAACAGGACATGCACTATGCCGAATTCGCCGAGGATGAGGTACTACCTGATATAAATCCTCTATTCTTGATTGGTCCAAACACTAACAGCTGTACTAGTCTATCAAACTCCGTGAAGCCATCAAGGAGTATGAGGCGAACAAGTGGAAGGTCATTGGCCAGAAAGTGGGAAAACCTGCTAAAGTAGATATATCTTTTCCTGACATCTTCCAGTCTTCCAAGCTAATTTGGTTACAGGCGTGTGAGCAATATGCCAAGGAGCATTTCAAGACCATTTAAAGCCTATCTGATGACCACTTATGAAGCGATGACTATTCTTTTTCTCCTTTACATTCTTGCATGAATTTGACATGCTCTTCTCCCGGTTTCGGCAGTTCCATAAGCGATGCAAATATCATCAAAATGGCCGAAGGGGCCTTTATGATTTATCAAAGGCAAGATGGAGTTGGTGATTCTGGACTGTGATTTTTATTTCCATTTTTGCGAATATTTTGAACCCTTTGACCCCTTCGAAATGTTCAGGGCGTTTCACCAACAGTGGTGTTATTGAAATATCCCTCTTACTACATGGATATCATTATTCCCATGATACAAGTAACCATACCTTTGAAGTAGCAAGTAGAGTACAATATAAAGTACTAAATAGAGCACAGAACACCGAATCTAGATAGATCCCGTTGACTCCACTTCAGTTTCCGCGGCAAAAAGCGCCTGGTTTTTCCCCCGCGGAGCCCTTCCACTTTTCCCCAGTTCCACTCAAAAGCAATTGTACGCTAGTTTCTTCGCAACTCCCAGAGAGCATATGATTTGCCTCAGGTAAGACTCCTTATCTGTAATCTTCTTAGTTTCAAGGTTATAAGTATCTAACGTTGATCCTTCATAGTGACTAATGGAAAGTCTAAAAGTGTGAGATAAATCCCCGCATGCTCGCCTATATATACTAAGGGCCCACCTACCATAAAGACGAGTAGTGTGGTTTTATCAAAACGATCAAGGTATATAAGGACAATCTGCATGAAGACCGTTGTTCGGTAGTCACCACTAGTGGATGTACTGCTGTTCTGAGATAATACGGTTGAACTTGATCTAGATAATTCCAGCGAAAGGACTTATGCTCAATTCCTCTATTCTTCAATCTCTCAAATACTAACAATTCAATCACAGCATGGCCTCGGACAATGAGGTCGCCACCGCCGCGGTGCGCAGCTCAAAAGATGAAATCACCCCGTCGCAACCTGAACCCGCTACTGGCGAGCAGAATTTCAAGACGGAACGAAGCTATTCAGTTGATGAAACGGCCCACCAACGGAATCCTATCGGTACACGTGTTGGCTCACTTCTCCGAGCCTTCGAGAAACAGCTTGTCGAATACAACCTCGAGGCGCGAGGTATTGAGCGAGTTGCAGTGGATGAGCGCATGAAGCGATTATCCTGGGTATCGTACTCGCAGGCTTTCTTGCTCTGGGTTTCAATCAATCTCGCAGCTAACAATATCACTCTGGGCATGCTGGGACCTGCTGTGTATGGACTCAGTTTTCTGGACTCTGCGCTCTGTGCCGCTCTTGGATGTCTAACTGGTGGTGTGGTTGCTGCGTGGATGGCTACCTGGGGTCCTCTCTCAGGTATTCGAACTATGGTCAGTGTCTTGTATTACTGTTTCCAGGCTGTTTCTAGGTGAATAGCATGCTGATCTTGCTATTAGGCTTTCGGAAGATACTCAATGGGATGGTGGCCTAGCAAGATTATTGTTGTGCTGAATCTCGTCCAAATGATTGGATACTGTATGATAGATTGTGTTGTTGGAGGACAGATCTTATCTGCGGTCTCTCCAAGTGGCATGTCTGTCGCTGTTGGTATGTAATACAAGATAGAAACCCATTCCCACAAGTACCTTACGTTGACTCTGAATCACAGGCATTGTTATTATTGCAATTATAGGTTGGGTGGTGGCTACATTCGGAATTCAAGTCTTCCACTACTATGAACGGTTAGTTGAATCACTACGAAGGATCAATCTGAAGTTCAACTAGCTCATCATGCACATTAGATATGCCTTCCTACCCCAGTTGATCGTTATCTGCATTCTTTTTGGCGTATCATCAAGAAAATTCGATTTATCAACCGTGTCCGAAGGCGACGCACGAACTGTTGCTGGTAACAGGTGAGTACTGAATAAATCCAATCCTTTGATATAAATTGCACCACAAATCTAACCACAAATATCAAGACTATCGTTCTTCTCCATCTGCCTCAGCGCAGCAATCACCTACGCACCCCTAGCAGGCGATTTCTTCGTCTACTACCCGGAGCACACCTCCCGCCTAACAATCTTCTCTCTCACCCTCGCAGGCCTCGTATCCTCCTTCGCCCTAGCCATAATCTCAGGCATCGGCCTTGCCTCCGGTATCTCCACCTACCCAGAGTATTCAGCAGCCTACGCCATCGGCCAAGGCGCGCTAATAGTCGAAGCCTTCGGCCCCCTGCACGGCTTCGGCAAGTTCTGCTCCGTGATCGTAGCCCTAGGCCTTGTCGCAAACACAGTCCCACCAACCTATTCTGCTGGTGTTGACTTCCAGATCTTAGGTCGCTATGCAGAGATAGTGCCCCGCGTCATCTGGAACTTCATCGTCTTCGTCATCTACACTGTATGTGCTCTTGCAGGCCGTGAGCATTTGTCTGAAATCTTCACAAATTTTCTCGCGCTCATGGGATACTGGGTTGCTATCTGGTTTGCTATCGTCCTTGAGGATTTCCTCTTCTTCCGCTCCAAGAGCGGATACAATTGGGCTGCGTGGCGGGATTCGTCTAAACTTCCTATTGGTATTGCGGCTTTCATGGCTTTTGTCATTGGGTGGGTTGGCGCTGTTCTCTCTATGGCCCAGGTGTGGTATATTGGAGTCTTTGCCAAGTCGGTTGGCGCTTATGGTGCTGATGTGAGTGGGCCTTTCAATTCCATTCGTCTTTTTCTTTGGATGTGTGGCGCTAACTGTTTTCACGTGCTCTAGATGGGCAACTATGTCGGTTTCTCTTGGGCTTGTATTACTTATCCACCCATGAGATACTTGGAGCTACGGTACTTTGGCCGTTAGATCGACCGCTTCACGTATCTTAACCCTTTCCAGCCTTTTTAACCCTTCCTCGACCACCATAACGTGTTTGTTCGCTCGCGGGATACCCGGATATCTCACCATCATCTTGTTTATTGTATGCTGCAAGCTCTTTCATTGTCAGCAGAACACCTAAAAGTTATTTGCCATTATAGATTCCCCATGTATTATAGTAAGTACTCTGAAAAATCTATGGAAAACATTTGAGCCTTCCCAAGGGTCTAAGGCTGTTTAACGATATAACTTGGAAATCCATCCAAGTAGATGGATGGGTATCCATGTAGAGGTAGACCTACACCTTCTCCCTAGGTACCTAGGTATACATATTATAGGTTCGAATATGAAAAGCACAGGGTTGATATTAAGTCAAAATAGATCCCCATCGCACTCTCATATTCATCCACTAGATAACTATTCTACAAAAGAGATGGAATACAAGGCAGGTAGAACAGATACAGACACACAAACTCGCATACTAAATGCAACATGCAACATGCGCCGATTACACTGCATCGGTTGGTATACTAATGCGCACGAATTTACCGGTACCAGTACTCGGGCTTGACGTAGTCGGCAAAGGTCTTGGGCTCCTCATGGGGAGGGTGGTGGTGGCCGTGGTCGTCTGTAACAGCGAAAAGACGTTAGTATCAATACCGAAGAGTATTTTTGGATGATGATGAGAGTGGGAGCATAAAACATACGAGCGTGGGGGTCCTCCTCAGGGCCGATGTAGTTCAGCTTGACGACGTTACCGCACTCGTTGCAGCGCTCAATGGGGCGGTCGCGGGAGACCTGGGAGCAGTCAGTAAATTTGCTATGTGTGGATCATTCAAGAATACGAGAGGAGATTTGTCGTACAGTCAACCAATTGACCTGGTGAGAGTCTGCGGGGAAACCAGTGCAACCGGCGTACTGCTCGTCACCAGCACCGTTGACAACGATGGGGTTCTCGAGTGTTCCTGTATAATTTCAAATTCGTCGATCAGTTACTGTCCGATGCATGATATCTTGACGTCGCGTGCAAAGCGGGTGAATTCGCACGAGGCATGAAATAGTTCTGACATACCCAGGCGGGAGGCATCAAGGGGACGCATGTCAAAATAGTCGATGCCCTGCATCTTTCCGATAAGCTCGAGACGCTCGAGACCGGTAGACTGGGCGAAGTCGGTAGGGATGGTACCGGGCTTGGCACCGGGGGCGATCAAGTCCTCATCCTTCTTGATCTCTGGATAAAGATAGCCGAGTTAGTTTTGCACAATATCACATGATGCGGATGGGCTGCCTTTGCTGCATCTCGTTGGGGAGGAATCCACAATTCATGGTCCTGACATGCCTTGCAGTCTCATTGCTGGACACAAGACGAAAGGACCATTTGATATTCCCTGAAAGTATTGACAGCAGAGGCGCAACCATCGTTTGTTATACGCTGGTGAGGTAACTGACCTTCGAAGGAAAGAATCTTGCCCTCTTCCTTGACGGCCCACTTCTTCTCGTTGCCTGTTACGAAATTCGCATTAGCGAGCGATCTAAGAGGCCTATATTTGTTTTGTTTTGCCAGAAATTATGTTGGGAGCCCATTGAGGCGTCAAGGGGGGAATTGGCATATGTCGGGTGAATGAGGTCAGATCATGCCACCGGGGACGGATGAACGTACAGCGGACGATAGAAGAGGAGAAAGGGCGGGCGATAGCGAGAGCACGGGCAGGGGAACGCCTCACGAGGGCGGAGGCGGTACGCTGGAGGAACATTGTCCGGGGAAGGATGGTTATTTTGGTGGAGAGGGGAGTTTGGGAAGATGGAGAAATTGGAGGTCTGAGGTTTGGGCAAGTTTGATTGAAGCCGCCTCAGCCCGTAGCCTGCTAATTGGCTGATTTTGGAGCCAATGGCGGGCGTATTTTTATGGATGACTCATCATGACTGATTGGCTGATCTTACGGCAGGTGGTAGAAACCACTAACGCAGCCCTTTTTAGGAAGTTAGGGCTTAGGGCTACTAAGCTTTGATACTAAGTGGTGGCTCTCTTTTGGAATATGGATTACAACCGAAGGGTAGAAGATCAAATGGTATTGATTAATGATCTTCATGAACGCACTGCTTGTCCAGCATCGCTGATATAGGGGAAAAATCATGCTTTTCGTGAAGCATAGTGAAATAAAGATACAAATACAGACGCCAGGACGCCGCCACATCGCTTCTTTTCTTTAATCAAAGTTATTCGAACCATCAATCCAGATATCTTCCAACTCAGAAAAGTTCTGGAAGTGTAGAGGGCGCTGTCGATCGTCGTAGAACCGAACCGGCTCATCAACCTTGACGTAAATGGCTCTCTTCTCAATGCTGGTGAAGGCACTACCCATGAAACTGTAGTTCCACAGATTGTCTTCGGGAACCATGAAGCGGCCGCGGACTCGGTCACTGAGCAGGAGCTTGCTCTTATCTCCCATACTAAAAGAAAAGCCTTGGGGCTGGTCAGAACTCATATCCTTGTTCTCAGCACCCCACTTGTAGCCTTGAGGAGTGAGACTCCAGCCGGCAAGGGAGACGGATCCCGGAATAAAGGACACGGTCATGGTTACAGTCGATTCTGTCCATGAGGGGTGTGCATCCATTAAACGAGCGTGTTGTGTGACGTCTGCTGCGGACATGTACGGCGGCTCATTGCCTGAAATAGTGTGAATGAGACCCAGCGGCTCCATGTCTTTCAGGTAGTCATGCTGAGGCAACTCATGCGGCAACTGGACGTCACGCGTGTTTCCGACTTGGGGCACCATGACGATAGCGCGAATCTCCTTGACCTGAGAGTTGTCTTTCGGCGATTTACCGTAGAGATAGCCAGTGACTTGAACACGAAGGTCGGCAACGGTGATGAACCGCTTGAGTACGTTCTTTGGCATAACGAACGTGGTAAGACTGTCGTCGCGAATACCATCGGATGACACATAGATGTTGTTCGATCTGGTTCGAAGGTTGGAGGTTGCGATCGCACGAGTACGCCACTCAGTCTTGGAGGCAAAAGACTGCTGTTCAAAGTTGGTTGTTGTTGTGACAACCATATCCTCGCCTCGTGCGTTCTGTGTCTTGGTTGTCACCGAAGTGAGCTGTCTCGCCTCATCCTGTTGCTTGTCGATCTCGGCAGCTTGCTGTCGCTGTAGAGATGGTGCACTGATTTCCATACCCAGAATGATATCTCGGACTTCACTGCTAGTCAAGCTCTGCACATTGACATTATTTTTCTTGCCATAATCGTTCAAGATGAGATCACGCAGTTGGACCTCGACCTTAATCCAGTCCTCGTCCGAAAGAGACGGCCAGATGTGATGCTCTTGAGTAATCACTGTCTTATCAGGTCGAAGGATAATCTTGGCCTTATCAACGTTGACATGGAGAGCACGGAGAATCAGAATCAATCGTGAGAAGGCGGTGTAGGGAGAGATCGATTTCAGCCACTCGTCGTACAGGTTGAAGAGAACCATCTGAGGCTCTGTAGCACGAAGGATCATGTCTGCAAGTTTTTCAACCTTCATGGCAGCCTGGAATGGCAGCTGGAGCTCTGATGCACGAATGGAAATATTCGGGAAATCCAGTAGGTGAACCTCAAGAGGGTCGAGCAGACCCTTTCGGGTGACAATAAGTTGCTTCGGTTGCTCTTCGGCGGGGAGAGATCGAATAAGTGCAGCCACCTCTTCAGCGGTCTTCCATTTAGCAAGTTGACCCAAACGCTTTTGACCAGCCCACACACTGGTGTGGATGATCTTCAAAAACAGCTGTCCGGTTCGAGGGTTGAAGATGAAAATGGCACCGTTAATGGGTTTGGTAGTCAGATTACCCTCGAATGTCTTGTGGATGGTGACACGGTAGACATTGGTATCATCAATGAACAGCTGAGTCTGGGGACTGAAAAGTTCCGAGTAGTTCTGCGAGTTGAGGAACTCCTGGTTGCTCTCCGATGCAAACAGCTGCAGACCCTTGCGAATGCGCTCTCGCAACACGTACAAGGCTGGGTTTGCCTTCATGATCTTCGCCATAGCCTGTTGCATCAACGTCTTGAGGCCGGGGAAATACTGACCATAGGCTGAGTAGAGATTGTACGCAAGATCAATGCAAATCATGAGACCATTGGCCGAAGGATAGACACTCGTGCCGTCGGTGGTGTAGTCAAGATACTTGGCACGGGTGTAACGCTCGATGTCGTGGGAGTCGTAGTCACCGTATCTCAGTTGAATATCAACCCAGAATTTCGTGGAGGCGGTATTTTCATAGGCATCCTTGGTGTCAAACAACAAAGAAGGTCGGGTAACATTCCACTTGTTCGTGGCGAAAAGAAGAATGTCCGCGCAAGAACTGTTCATCTTGTAGGATTTACGAGGGTGAATTGTTTCCTTCTGAACTGCTTCGATACCAAGTTGTTCTAACTCCTGGTCGAACACCTGACACAAGTCCATCACAACCGACTCATGGATTTTCTGCCACAAATGGGCACGGAAGATCTGAATCAACGAGATTTTGAGGGTTGGGATTTTACCGTGGAGGAAGATACCAGTCAGATCCAGCTGGACCTGGAAACCGACATACACGTTGGCACGGTTAATCGTAGGAGACCACCACAGGGTGAATCGACGGTTGGGAATTTGATTCAAACCGGATCGTTGAGCGTTTGTAAGCTTCTTGAACTTCATACTCTCTTCGAAACCACTGTTATGCAGAACAAGGTAGTCATGGCGTAAGTAGAGCTGATCCTTGTCAACTCGGAATCCGGCCCACTCAGTACTGACAGATTCAAGCTGAATGTCATGGGCCTTGAAACGGAGTTTTTGGGGAACGGACTGTTCGGACTTTTCCAATCCAGTAGCTTTGAAAACATAATACAATTCCCTTTCTTCAACAGCAAGGGCAGCGAATTCGGCCGCAGTGATTTCCACAGTGTCATAATCATCTACGGCAGATAATTCAGCGATGGCTCGCTTCTCACGATGGAGCACCAGGATATGGTTGGCGGTGACAACAAGGTCTTCATTTTCGGTGTCAATCTTGATGCGGTAAAGGCGATCATGGCCTTTCACGATATTGAAGGCACGGCGAGGTCCACCATCAGGACCCAGCAACTCATCACCCTCACGCACATCCTCGACGTTGACTTGGCTTCCGTCATATCGAAGAAGCCTGGTACCTTTAGCGAGACACGCCTTCTCCCAGAATAGGCCCTCCCAGGATGGGAAAGCTGTTGCCTTGAACAGCGTATGTTCCAAAATTGTTTCCACACCACCGAGGGCTTGAATAACATCGGTACGGTAGGCATTCAGATTCCAGAGTTTACCGTCATGACGTTGGCTAGTCCACCAGAAGGGGTTGCTCTTCATCAGCTGATATTGCTTGAATTCGGAACGAAGACGGAATCCCTTGTCAAAGCTGAGGGTACTGCGGTCTTTTTGGAACAGAGTGTTGATACGGGGCAGACCACGGTCCCAGCTGTCCTCAAGATCCTCCAAGGTCAGACGTCGGTTCTGTGACTGGGCTTCCATCCGTTTCTGAGAGTATTCCATCCATACACGCTGAGAGTCAATGAATTCGGCTGACCAGGGGATGATGTACCGGAAAATATTCGGGATCAGGGTTTCCTCGTCATGTGACATTCCAGCGCGGAAGTGGGTAATTCCGGTGTCTGTCTGTTGGGACCATCGTTTGTCGCTCGTAGGGATAAGGATGTGTGATCCGGAGATCATACCAAGACCTCCAAGTTCCTTGGGCGTGTAGAAAACGGCCGGAGGGAAACGGGAAGGCATTTTTGAATTCAAGCCGATCTTGACTCGAGTCTGAATCTTGGTCTCACACTTGACAATGATGTCGAGAAGATTGACAGTCGAAACAGCCGCCTCACGGTAGTATGTGAAGAGAGCAATAAGGGCAGTGTTCCACTTGTTGGCAATCTTTGTGAAGGTTGTCGATCCAGAGGACATCAGAATCTGACGAATTCGGTTGTTGAACTTGTTGACATCTTCTTGAGTGACTTGGAGGAATGCATCCGCAGTCAGTGCCTTGGTCGTGTTATTGACCAGAGACCAAACGCTGTCCTTAGTCGAGAATGTTGAGTTTTGGTTACGAATCTTGGGAAGAATCCGAACCTCAAACCCATTCATGGAGTAGAGCAGGTTCGGGTTGTCCCTACTGTAGACGCTAGTGAACGTATCGTCCCATTCAATAGATGTGATGGACCTAGGAAGTCGGTTCTTCATGTCCCAGAATACAGCACGTCCAAGGTTGACGTCATGACGCATCAGACGCATACGGCAATCGCGAGGCCAGCACTTCTTATTCTTGAAACCAATGACATTCTCAAAATTAGGATCAGGGTTCTCTGTCAAGAAACGCTGGATCAAATCTCGGGATTCATCGGCAGTGAATCGGTAGAACACCCAGATCTTGTCTACATAACGAGTGTACAGACGGATGGGATGTCTGGTCTCGGTTTCACGGTCACGGAACTGAAGGAAGTCATTTGGACTTCCCGGGGGTCCGGCCATTTCGCTGGCACGCTGGAGACCAAGCAGCAGCAGATCGATCATCATACCGTAGTACTGGAATACGAATCCAGAGAATTGAAGACCACGAATCAAACCATAACTGTTGGTATGGTTCATATCCTTGTAGCTGAGCTGAACGTTGTTCTTCGAGGTAATGTAATCAGCCATATTGTGGTCCATAATAAGGCGAAGCATTCGGTTCAATAGAGTGAGATCGATCTTCTCATGGATCTTGGAGAGTTCAGTTTCCATGATGACGTTGGTCTCACCATCAGCTGTCTCCCAAACATTATGCAGGTTATTAATGCCTTGTGTGAACTTGTATGTCAAAAGTGGAGGCACCTCGGAGTCAGATGGCTTGATCCAAGAAGGGAAAAGATGACGCTGATCAGCCTGGTACCAAAGATATTGATCAAGGTAGGCATCTGTAATCTTCTCAATGGGCTCAATGTCGTAGACGGGATTGGTGAAGTTGTAGTTGTCATTCATGTCGACGCTAACTTCTTTGAATGCCCGCTGAGTCAAGAGGAAACGTTTGATTCTGGCCAGAGTTGTACCAGGGGAGTCATAAGCCTGTTCGATCAAAGCAAGCTCTTCTCGTTGGCTCTGGTTCAGTCTACCCTTTACAGAATACGACTCGCGAAGGCGCTCAAGGGCCAGAATGAGGATCTTTGTATCATGTTTGTAAGACACACTGGGAAATGGTATTGGCGAGAACTTGCGCGATTCTAGCCAGTGGACCATGGTCGTGTAGATAGCCACAGCTTGCTCAGATGACACATACGGACCATCCTTGAGATAGTTGTGCTGTCTTTCTTGCTCCGTCTTGAGCCAAAGACGAGTGAGGCGCCCCAAGTTTTTCTTTGCGACAGTCTTATCAACAGTAGCACCACGGCGGATTCGCTCTCGGTTATAATGGGCAACCGAAACCCACCAGTCAGACTTGCTCTTCACGTACCGGAGAATGATGTTCTCGATAGGTGCAGGCAGACCGGGAACCTTCCAAGGAATGTTACTCTTCCAGCATCTCCAGGCCTCGGACAAATGTTGCAAGACGACATTGACCTTGTTCTGTTTGATACCCTCGGGCATCATATCCATAAGATCCGCCATGACAGATGCACGTAATTCCAAGTCGAAGTGGGACTCGACACGTTGTTTAGTCGTAGTTTTGGCAACACCCTTGCTGTGGCGTCCCTCGAATTGACGAGAAAGTAAATTTCCCAGCCATCTCTCAAGAAGGGGGATGATACCACGCATGAAAAAGAGCCACACACGCCAAGCTGGGGCCCAGAAACCACATCCAGGTCCCTTTCCAACGGGTCCAGAGTTGAACCGATAGTAGATCAAGTGCTTCAAGTCTTTGCACGAACGAATCTGGTGCATGAGTTTGTACTTGTAACGGTACATACCGGTCAACTGGCCCACATGATTGAAGGCGTACATAATTCCATCCGCCAGTTGGAAGGCATCGATGTTACCCAAGCGGTATTGAACCTGGGCGTCCACAATCAACTTGGTCAGGCGAAGGATTTCTCGCATCAAATGGAAAGCATTTCCGAATCGAGACTTTTTGCGCTCTTTGGTGGTCAAAGTCTTGACTGGCTTCAAATTGAAGTTGTAATCCAGATGCAGATAAGTCAAGTTCTTGCGGTGAATCAATAGGTTCAACATGTTAAAACCTTGGCGACAGACTTGTAAACCAGCTTCCACCCAATCGATACTTGTCTGCTGGAAATAACTGGTCGATTTCAAAGTCTTCAGGAGACTCTGCTTACTCTGTGTCTTGGGAGTCCTCTTGTGCAGCTCATTGAGAACATAGCTCTTGAGCAGTTTCTGATAAGACACGCGAACTTTCACTGGCTGGCCTTCCGGACAGCCGTCCTTGTACCACTGCTTGACGATTGGCACATCCTGCGCACGGACCATTTTTCCATGTCGTTTATTAAAGGGGTGAGGCGCCCACCACAGAACAATGGCAGATGCAGTCTCTGGAAGGAAAAGTTCCTCGTCCTCGAAGAAAGCCTCGAAACTTCCGGGAAGTTCAAAATCGTCTTCATCATTATCGGGACCGAAGATTTTATCCTCATGGGTGACAGTGATGTTCTTGGGCTTCACCGCACGGGAAGAAATAGGGTGGAAGCTAGGATCGAAATAGTATGCAGGAAGGTTGGGGTCTTCGGTGAGTGTGTAAACTGAGTTAGGGTGGGAATACCAGCCAAGTTTGACGCTTCGAGGGAGGGTGTTGTACAGAAACGGGAAAACAATTCGATATTCGGTGCGGGTTGGGAAACGGAAAATAATGCGGTCGATGGCGTTGAACTCTCCGAAGTCTTCGCCGTTGGGGTCAATGTCCTTGTAGAGAGGCTCAAAGCGAGGACCACCAGGGATTGCGACATTGAGGGCCTTAGCAGTAAAGAAGCTGTCGAGATCCCACATATGGTAACGGTTTTGGTCGATGACTTCGGTTAGAAGTTGTTTACTGAATCGGTGGAGAGTCGCCATCTGCGGCAAATTCAAATTCCAGGATTTATAGCTCGGACCATTGACATGAGGGGTGTCAAGAAGGGGTCGGTGGTCGTAGAACCAATCGTAGATGGCCTCATCTTCATACTCATCCAGTTCCAACTGGATGGGTTCCAAAGGCTCCACATCTTCGATATTTTCTTCCCATGAAAGGGGTTGTTCCTCATCATCGAATGGGGGGAAACGCATTCGTTTGAAGTGTCTCCGATCACATTTTTCGCGACGCATGCTCATCCACATTGTTGCCCACTGGGCATGGAAGACAGGCTCGATGACACGGGGCACCTCGTTCACCAGTGTCAGACAACCATTAATGTGATAAAGTACCTTGACTTCTCTGGATGATTCCCAGGGCATTGGCATGTTTTCAAGAAGCTTGAGGACGGCATGAGGCATAAATTTCAACGCACCGAGATAGGCGCGTTTATCTTTGTTGTATTTTTTCTGCGAAACATCGCCAATATCCGCCACGACTTTGCGAAGATGAGAGGGAGGCAGGTCAGGTTTGGGTCCGTCCTCGTCACTACGCTCCTTGGCCTTTTCACCCAAACGATCGCGTTGGGTGCGCAACCACTCCGCCTTCTTTTTCGCGAACTTTGCGACATTGGGATCGGTTGGTGGTTGATAGCCCGGAGGGGGAGGTGCCATAGGCAGTGAAGAAGAAGCTGCACCCCATCCAGGCGGGGGCGGGGGAGGTGGAGGTGGAATGGATGACATGGTGATTGTTGATGGGGAGTTCACCCACCCTCCCAAGGTTTCTAACTCAAACGCGCGTCGAATTCACGACCATAGACAAAGTATTTAAGAATTCACAATTGGTGGTGGGGTGAAAGGAGATGAGTATGAGGGGAGGGATAATCAAAGATGGGGGAAGGTA
Source organism: Penicillium taxi (assembly GCF_028828555.1). Classification (NCBI taxonomy): domain Eukaryota; kingdom Fungi; phylum Ascomycota; class Eurotiomycetes; order Eurotiales; family Aspergillaceae; genus Penicillium; species Penicillium taxi. Next base: position 2,470,083 of record NW_026643207.1, on the reverse strand, counting down.
GAGATGATGATGATGAAGGAGAGCTAATGATCTCTGCTCTGGATGAAGTTTGGACCTTGTGAACTTTCAGGTGGGCGTGGCGGCTCGGGACACGCCAACCGTATTTGGACTAGTGTGACAAATCGGGGTTAGCGTGACCTCGCCAAATCTGCGCTAGAGCGAAACCCACACAAACCCAGTCCAACTCGAACATTTCATCGTTCTACAACCCGACGACGACACAACGCAGCTCTTGACCATCGCAGAGGTTCAAGCACCGCCAAAATGCCTAACAACAGACTGCAATTCGTGAGTCTTACTTTCATGCCATTTTTTCAATTCGAAAAGTTGCTAATTATAAATTTTCACCCGCAGCGCCGCCGGAACCCGTACGTTCGATAAAAAATCCTTTCCCCTCCCAAAATGACTATTTGCGCTTGGCTCGATACTCTCGATATTGGATGCGATTAGGCTATACTGGCAGGGTACTTTTTGAACGACATATTGACGATTTTTCACCAATAGTTACAACACCCGGTCTAACAAGGTTCGCATTGTTAAGACCCCCGGTGGTGAGCTCCGTTACCTTCACCTGAAGAAGAAGGGTACTGCTCCCAAGTGTGGTGACTGTGGCATCAAGCTCCCCGGTGTGAGTGCCTCCTGATTCAACCTCTCTTATATGATTTCTTCGTGGTTTATGGATTTGTGGTTGTGTGAGCGATCATGGGAGGACAGCCGGAGGGCACTGAAAAAATTCTCTCCGGTCGAATAACATGGCCCTTGAACCCGACTTCTGATGACCCAGAAACACACATCGCACAATCCTCTACACGATCGTTATTCTCGACTCATCATCGGATCACTGACAATTTGAAATACAGGTTCCCGCTCTCCGCCCCCGCGAGTATGCCCAGATCTCCCGCCCCAAGAAGAACGTCAGCCGTGCCTACGGTGGCTCGCGCTGCGCTGGTTGCGTCAAGGACCGCATTGTCCGCGCCTTCCTGATTGAGGAGCAGAAGATCGTCAAGAAGGTCCTCAAGGAGTCCCAGGAGAAGGCTGCTGGCAAGCGCTAAGCAAAGTCCATTTGTCGGTGTTTGTCTTTTTTGGGGAGCGAACGTTACGGAAAAAAAATGGGAAATGGTTCTTAGATTCTAAGAAGATGATGACAGGAACCGCTAGTACACGAGCCGAACCGTGTCGTGGCTAAGCAAATGAAACCCACATTTCACTATCTTCATGAGAGATTCCCACAAAATTACGTCTTATTCCCAAATGACTTGTCCTGGAGCTTGATATAATTTCATCTGATCACCTCTGGAGCACTTACAGCTCTCTCCAATATTCCCAAGACATTTCCGTGGTCATGAAGATCGTGAACATCGCAGTAAGAATGCAAGTGTAGTAAAGTCACGTCTATATCACGGAACATAAATCAATTTTCAGATCTTCCAAGTGCACACTGTCATTTTAAGAATGTTAAGTATGATGCAACTGCTCTCCAGGCTCCCTTCCCTCCAGGTCATGGAATTTCCTCAGATCCTCCTTCCTAGGTATACGAAATAATGTCTCTTAGGTACATCCACGGATTCACTAGTACCTCCAGACCCTCATCCACGCCTATGTGGGTATCTAAATAGGTGAGCAGTAGCCCAGACCTCAAGATGGGCCTTCAAAGGTCGCTACTTGAGTAGACATCGACAATATGCCTATTTACCTTGGTATAGTCTTATGCCCGGGTTTTTTCTTAGATATTTAACTGAGTAGATAGGTAATTTTACCACTTCTTATTTACCTACCTAGGTATGTACATAGATACTCATCTCAATGAATGTCGTATATTTCAAGCCTTGGAATCTAGGTAGGTATACTGGACTACCTAGGTACCTAGGTCAAAGGACCACCTACCTGCTCAAGTGGGCAAATCTACAGGTCTCGTACTCCAAGGTTTTTCCCACGCAGCCTCCTACCCAAGTACACATGTTAAGTACAGGACAAAATACAACAAGTACTTCTAGCAGCCATTATTACCTCAGAAGCCATGCATTGTCTGGCACTTGAAGAACCAGCCAACACATCAACAGAATTGACTTTGTTGCCAGACCGCCGTAAGCCATCGTCTTGACCTAGCGGTACAATGCAGCGGAATACGGACTTGAACCCCTGTTCAATCGGAAATGTGGGTTGAGGATATTTGTCATTGACCTGGATAAGAATGGTCAGGGTTGTGAGGTCAATTATAGACCAGGGACCGACTGGAATGGGAGTTCCTGTTCCGAGGAGCATTCTTGGCCTATGGCCAAATTGGCTGATGGTGCAGCGACTTGGTGGGCTAAAGTTGAATTTCGGGCTTATACGATGCAGACTGACGTTAAGAACCTGCATAGCTGTTGGAATGGATCACTTTCCCCTGAAGACCGCTTATTGCGCTCCAGTTTCCAAAAATGAGGTGCATTTTTGTGTGATTTATTTTAGCCCCGGAGCCCTGGAGATCCTGGGGTCGGCATTACGTGAAGGCGCATTACTTCACATGGATTAATACGATCCCTTTGTCAATTACGACAATCCAAGATTGAAACCATTTGAAGCCATGGGCACATTGGACAGCTAAACTTCACATATTGCCCAGGTTCGTAGATGAATCATCTAAAAGTTTTCTCGTGAGAGACTACTTAGATAACATTGATACTGACCCCCAAGGCCAGATCTTGAAGGATCCGGCTTATTGTAATTGATAGCAAAACCTTGGAAGATAGGACATATATTACTTTTTCCTGTCACAAAGGACTTGCTTGGGGCTTGAAACATGAGCAGATCAGATCTGAGGATCTCATATGGCGCTCAGCGCTCGAGCCTTTTGATCCACTATTGGCGCCTTTAACGGTCCACCTGGGCATTTAATATAAAGAATGAGGAATAAAATCAGTGCCCAGCCCTGGTGTGGATCATCATGACACAGAAGTAGACACGTTGATTGTTCAAATTTGGTTCAGAAGCCCTTCCGACGTCGGGACAACCGATTTTTCTTGTTAAGATACTACTCCAGGATTCCATGTGGACAAACACGAGGGAACGGCCAAGGGAAAAAGTAAAATGTACCATGACCCCAAAATACCTTGACTCATTGGCCCAGGTGCCAATAGTATATGCAATCAGGGAACTCCGATTTAGGCAAGAGCTTTCTAGGGTCATCCTAGACCTGCTTCCCAAAAATATGACCAGATTGAAGTGCATATGGTCTGGAGTAAAGGCAAGGCTGGTAGCCGAAGAAGCTGCAAGTCGAAAATGGAGTAAGGGGGGACATTTGGCCGAACTCATTATGTGGTACCTCGCTTCAAGGTGCTCTACAACCACATTCAAATTCTATTTTTCATTTTTAGGTTATCCATCTATATGACAGGAGGTCTGAGTCCTTCGGGGATTTTCTAGTGCAATATTTCAAGTCTGGAAGGGATTGATACCTGTCTAGGTAACCAGGTATACTTTTCTTGGGTAGAAACCCTGGAATTTATTTTGATATTTCTCGTACAACTAGAACCACTCAGGTGCTACATAGGAACCCTTGAATGATATTATCAAAACATAGATTACGTAGAATACGCGGGCTTCAATTTACATGTACCAATGAAGAATGATCCTTCTATTTCCATCGATAGCCCCCTGCAGTATCGAATCCATAGTGATACATTCATATAACGTGGCACTTGATAAACGTCTGACCCCTAGAATCCTAGACAGGCTAGGTAAAGAGCGGTCGATCGCTGCCAGTGTAGATCTGCCCCTAAGTACGGAGTACTCTGTACTGCCCTGGCTTCTTAGGTTTAGACTTTTGGCCGTTTCTTTACTTTTTCTTATCTTTAAATTCGCCGCGCCTGCCGCGTTATTATATTCAGGACTGATTCACGGAGGTCTAGACAGTTATGTGCATGATCTACACTCGGGATGAACCATGCCGTCAAGCGGCCGGGATCTCCACTGCATTGTGATGTCTTAGCGCTTGCCTTTGCAGCTTGGATCCTGCACATCTCAAGACTCGGGAAATGCACATCCATTTTGACAGCTGTCAGGCCCGTTGCATCTCACATTCCATCAACGGCTGAGGCCCGTGCTACTCTTGATTCTGAAGGGAAAGGTATAATGGATAATTTGAAGGAAAGGAAAGGAAGATCCGTGTATTGGAAAGATTTCTGAATACAATGTTGTTTCAGTTTCTTAACTGATTTTTCAATATGAATCGATAAAATGAGTATTGATTACCTACCTAGGTATAGCATTACTGCACTAACACGGGATCCAATACTGAGTATATGTATGCATTGGACTAGAACTCGGAAGACCGTACTAACATCTCCGATAAAGTTCTTATTTTTCAGAGGTCATCGTCAGATTCTTCACGGAACCACACATCCATTTTTTTAGGCTAACCGCTATAACAGCAGAAAATGATGAAGCAGCTAAACCCGATATTGTGGTTCTGCCGAATCGAACCCTGGAAAATTTGATAGATCTTCACGGGAGTGAGATGAATCTGGTTGAATCGAGTAGCCATCTGCGAACTGCACCACGATCGTTTTGGTGATCCGTACTGACTGGCCGGGAGCGCCATCGATTAGAGCCCAGACCAACGATGACCCATAAGCTGACCTGAATAGCTCGAAATGAAAAAAGCAAGTAGAACACGGGAGCGGAACTTTGAAGATTTCCCGCTCGCTATGGCTGCTGCATACAAAAAGGGAAAAGACGAATCACCAATGGATGGAGGAGAGCCGTCCACTAAACTGCCGGGGTGTGCAATTTCTAATTGGGTTTTATTTAGGTATGTTTACTTTTAGCACAAAAATAGGTCGGAACTTCACATCTAAAAGTACCACCCAGTTAGCCTCACTTTTTAAATCCATCACCACCTAGAAACCTTGGTAGGTAACCCCGTAATTTTAGCAAGGAATTTACTCTGAGTGAATAGCTATTTACCTATCTAGGTCGGTAGGTACATATTTTAACGCACCGTGCTGGAGTGAATTATAATCTCAATCATGGATCTTATTTATCGGGCCCCAACCTTGGAAGTCAGAAAACATCCACAGAAACTTGTAATTGAAGCCAGATAGGTTCAATATAGTTTAGATCGGGTGATTTCACCAACCAATCTATAGCCTTGAAACACATGGTTCCTGATTACGTACATGGTGATTTGAGATTTGGTCTGCAATTTCTAGAGGCTAATCCTAAGGTTAGGTACCAAGATGGGCCCACAATGGTGTGGAGTGGGTGGGGTCATGAGACAGAGTTGACGATGTCTTTGGGGTAATATGAGAAGAAGTGAGTAGACTTTTGACATCTTATGTTTATGCATGGGTACCCGCTAGGTACGGGTTGCCTTATGCTACCCGCAAGCCACTTTATGCCCTTTACGGCTATTACGTGAGTCATTTCGCGTCCGAATCTGCAGAAGTAACATCATTAAGGGCGAATCAAAACACGAGTGTATAGCCGGGGATATAACCGAGTGGCCAATGGTTATTCCGTTACAAGATTGAAAACCTGAATCACTGTATATTCTCGATCTGAAATTCAGAGCGAATGACAGTATACATTCATGTTAAAGAGATAGGAAAAATGAGTATAAAGATGTCCCAAAGCGCCCAGCGGCACGGCCCGCCAGAAAGTAAAAATTAAAAACTTGGAATATAATAAAATTCTAAAGGGGCGCCAGACTGAGAACATCGCGCTTGGGTGCCTTGCGGACGATAGAGCAAGTATCACCTATAGCAATAGAAGCTTAAGCCCTAGCTTCGGAAAAGTCTCTATCTATCCCATTCGGGCAACTTCTGTGCATTCAGCGCACGGACTCGTTGAACAACCAGCTAGGGGTATGAAGATGGATAACGAAGCGGTCGCAACTCATACCTAGGTAGTAAGCAGACATTACAGACGTATAATGAAGATTATCATGTGTCATATTCAGCTAGCAGATATTCATTTATAATTATATCATATACTCGAGGTTTCTTGGCTAATAAGGGTACTAATGATCATGTCTACGGGAGGGGGCTGCTCAATTGAGAATTATGAGATTCCGAGGACGTATCAGCTCCCCGCTGTCCCCCACATAAGACTTGGCCACGAATAGTAGATGACACGGGAGCTATTTCCAGATATCCGGAGCCATGACAAAAAGGAGAAGCGTGACCGACGGGCAAGAGCATTTGCGGCCGGGAGTCTTGTGCCAAGTACCTAAGTAGTGGATGAGGCTGATTGGTGATTTAAATGACACACTGGTAGTGGAAGATCCTACATAATTGATAGGAGCGCCATAGAGGTGGCTAACCAAACATGTTTATACAAAGCCGTTAAGCCAGACAGTATGCAAATATACAGGAAGAAGAAGATCCATCGGGGAGAAGATTATGGATACACTTGGGATCTTGTGCAAGTACTAAAGCGCCCATTGTACGTTGCAGAGTATCATTTAGCGCCATTCGCGCATGCTCTAGCTGAAGACAGACTTTCCATTCGCGAAACGGTGTGGACGTGCAGCAATGAACTTGTCCCCTCTTCGCTAAGTGGACCCAGTTTTATCCAAGCGTATCGTGAAATACGGGTTTTTGAGTAACTTGAACTTTTTCTTTAATAAAAAATCTTGCCAATCTATGCTCTAGCTGACATCTGCATGAGAAGTTGTCAAATCGCATTTCAGTATCATATTCGACAAGTGGAACACAGTGGGACCTCGGAAGCCCGGGACAGACGCTAAAACGACACTAGAGGTGTGGGGGTATGTATACATGAGGTCAACTGGTGCGAACAAAAAATGAGGATAAGCCAAAGACGTACTCGATCCGCTACCTGGGTTAGCCGACATGATAAGCATCCGATCGACACGAGGTCCTCGAATATGTCTTCAGCAAGAGGTTCGTGATAGTCATAGATTCAAAGCTGCCCATGGATCGTAAGAAGTAGTGATAAAGATTGAAACAAAAACCTTGAAAGTTGACATCCCAGCGTATCCCATTTTTGAAAAATCACATTTTGAACACCCCAATTCAACTCGCAAAATGCATAATGCAAAAATAAAGTGCTTCTATGCTATTCAGCAAATTATCACACGAACCATTCCAATGGAAGCGATAACTAAATCCCCCTCCCCCTTGCCCTTTTGTCAGAGAAAAAAAAAATAATAATAACGAAATCAATTCCAATATGCATTTGAAATGCATGTAAGCCGGTGCCGGGCCTTTTCGCGAATACCATTGCACTCTCCCCCTCCACCCCTTTTTCATTTTGTCTCCCAACTAGATAAGCTGGATATCTGAGAGACCATCAGTACCGGTGATGGGCCCACTAATATTAGGACCCGAGGCCATTGCATACCAGCACCCCATACGGGCAATATCACACGTAGCATATTCCGGTCCCGCCGGTCCGGGTGGGGGACTCCTACAGCCGACAACAGTGCCCAAGTCAAATGTGCGGACTTGTGCAGGACTAGCCACAGGCGGCATATGAGCAATAGGGTAGTGCGGTAGACACGAGCCAGAAAAGCGAGGATTCAACACAGGGGGCTGAGATGGTCGTTGGGGGTGTATAGGCGGGCAGTATCTCTCCGTGGTATGGCGTCCTTTAGCCGAAATTTTGAGAACCTTTCCAGTCTTGATACCACTCAGACGAGTAGAGGATTCTGGGCCTGCCTTTCTGGGCCCAGGTTTTCGGTAGCGGGTGGTTGATTGGACTTTGCCATTTCGAATGGCCTCATCTGTGAGACGCCAGTAGCTAACTGTTCTTTTGCCGTTCCCGTCTTCTCTAATGGCTTCAAACCCCTACAAGTAATAAAAGACTCTGTTAGCTGACAAATGTTTCAAGAATGGATAGCCTTAGAACTCCTTGGAAATTTATAAAAATGGCTAAATTTGGAAGCGGGGAAACATACAGCGTTCATAGATAGGTTATGACGGATACTGTTTTGCCAGCCTTTGTGGTCCCTGCCACCCTTGTTCGTATTCTTTTCAAACCAGGAATATATTTCCTGGAGGGGCATCCTCTTGTCAGGCTTGGATTCCAAGGCCTGGTAGATCAAGTGCGAGTAGGGAAGATCCGAAACCTGTTCTTCCTCATCGACCGGAGCAGTAGCTGGGCTCAGGCCTTCCATAGGGTGTGCTGCAGAATATTGTGAAGACATTGAGATGGGTGATGATGACACTGATGTGGCCTGACTAGGTCTATCGAAGCTCTGACGATTCAGGTATTGCTGATTCAACAAGGGTGCTTCAGTTTGCCAGTTTAGACCTTCTTCAACCTCATGGTGGTCTGGACGAGGACTTAGATGATCCATATTTGATGAAGTGTTGATTATAGCGGGGATATTTGAAAGTGGAGCAGAGTAGAAAGAAGAAAGATGGTAGGAGCTTTGTGGCAATCTTTTGGCTTGTGCATGTGATTGTGCAATGTGAGCAGAGTCAAGCTCATACGCCTCAGGAAAAGTCACAGTGGCAGTCCATGGATCACTATAGCCTGAGTATCGAAGAGGCACCATAGATTCAGATGTCGGAGTAGATCTCAATGTTAGCCAGTTGTCAACTGTGGGACAGGGGTCATAAGGCGAGGTCTTCAGGAGAATCTCATCTTCGGGACCCTCCATTTTTACCAAGAGCCGATTGTGCTCGAGCTCTCGCTGGTCAGTTGACATCTGAGCCAGGTGTAAATGGTAAGTTGAGAACGAAGACTCCCCGTCCAACCCTCTTAACTTCGAGATAAGACCCATTGTGAGAAGCTTAGGGGTATAGAAGCATAGAAGCAATTGGAAAGTAAAGAAAAGACAAAGTGTCAAGAGATTGAGGGAAGGCAAAGTCAACCTAGAAGTAACCGGGGAGTTGAGCGTCATGCCCAGTGCTAGACTGGATGGAGCTTTGCAATACTTTCCTTTTCCTTGTATTTTTCGATTTTATTTTTATTTTTATTTTATTTTTAATCTGAATTTTTGCCCCCTTAGCCAGCACATGCCCTTTTCTTTCTATGCTACAAACAGAAATATGCATAAAAAATAGTCCCTAAGGGAGCAAACAAGAAAAGAAAAAAAAAACAAAAACAAAAAACAAAAAACGGTGTGAAGGCTAGAGCCATCAGATCTCTTAGAATATTTAGGAATACCTGTAGGAGCGTCAGAGCGAGTAAATCGGGGCTACAGCGCGTACAGAGTATTAGCCAATGGGTCCAGGGATCAAATCAACTACACGAATAGTTCTAGCCCTGAAGAGAACTGGTGAGCATCGGCCAGCTGCAGGCCAAAGGTGCTTTGGCTATTCTCCAATGGCCCCCGGACCTTCTGGAAGTTGACGGCAAGGCCAGTCAAAGGGATCTTCTGCTTTCCACTCCACTGAATTCTCTTCTTGTCCGGGAGTTTCTTTTTAGACCTGCTTCCAGCCAGCCGGAAACGAAGAATCATTTGCACACGCTGCAGGACGGTGTCTGGTGTTACCATAGGAAAAGAAAAGAAAAGAAAAACCGTAATCAGAAGAGAGAATAGGAAGCAAAAAAAAAAAAAAAAGATAATAGTTTTGTAGGACGATCTCAGAAAAATGAAGTTGGAGGAAATGATAGCACATCGTCATATTTCCATAGTTCCTGTAAACAAAAACTAGATAACCTCAGACCCTTTTTTTTAGTAGGTCAGATTAAGCATTTTGAATTGCCCTCACAGTGTGGATCAACTGGAGTCGGGCCTTTGACATCAGATCCAGACTAATCGGTTGCGAGCCTGTTCGATTCACAGGATAGGAAGTCTCTGGAAAATACAACCCGAATTGCATGATACCCACAACTCCACCCCGATAGACCATGTGGGAATGATGGGTTGCGTCTGTGTTACTTCCGGTAATAGATCTGAGACAAAAGTCAGTCATGTTCATTGTGACTTTTTTTTCATTACTTACTCTCTTGAACTGAAAATGAAGTTGCAAAATTCCCTGTAACACAACGGAAAAAAAGACGTTAGACAAGAAATTTACGAGAATTGCCAACTTTTTAAAGAGGAAAGATCTACTCACCTTATCAAAGGTACTCTTAAATCCTCTTTCTCGCTTAGAACTGTAGTCCCATTCTTTGTCGACAATTCGGAAGGCGATATCTTCATACGGAGGGCCAGCCTTGAATCGAATCAAGCAAGTATCTTCTTCGCCAGCAGCGGCCCAAGACTGACCCTTCTTGCGACCATTCTCTCGTTCGATACGGAATGTCGGAGCTTGAGTTTTGTCGATCAGATCGGGGTAGAAGATGTTAAACTTGTAACCTTGTACGACCTTGGGTGGAGGGTTGTCATGGTCGTAATGGGTTTGGTTGTACTTATTCCATTCATAGCCCATTTGCACCCGGTTAAAGTATCGGGGTTTTCGCGGTCGGTACTTGCCAGCCCATTGGGATTGTGATGGTGTGCTGACGGCTTCTTCGCCCGTAAAGATTTCTTCATTCTCACTGATTCCCTTGGCCAATTCCTTGTCGTAAAGTGCCTTGGTTGCTTGTGAGAAATCGCCATTAGGAATGGAGGAGAATCGATTGGAGATGGCCTGTGCGGATGTACTACTGGAATTAGTCGTGCCAATGGTGGCAGTCGACCTTTCAGTTGCTCGCTGACGTAGAGGGACAAATCCCATGCGGATAATCTTTTGGCGTTCCTGGGCCTGTGAGAATGTTTGTTAGGACTGGAATTCCATTGGATATAATAATATTGGGAGAGAACATACCACTTGACGTAGAAATACAGACTCGTCCATTCTCTCCAATCCTTTGGCTTCCTGGTCCAATTGGAGCAACGGATCAGGGTCCAGATTTTTGAATTGGACAGAATCTATACAGGCGAGCTGCTCCTGACTACTAGCAAGAGGCGCAAGAGGTGCCAACTTTGCCCGAATAGATTCAGCCTCACATTTCTGCTCCTTTCTTAGATCTCGAACGCGCTCGTCGATAACACTTTTATAAACAGTTCGGAGTCGTGCTCTGGCCTTCCAGACTGTCAAACTGCGTAAGAGCTCTTCCCAATAATCTGTATCGATAGGCTCATTGGAATTCAATTTTCTTTTCACTTGCACCTCCAGTGCCTGCAGTTGTTCAAATGTTTTTGGGCGTAGGAGTTTGTTGATGTCGGTAGCAACGGAGCTAAGGGAGCGTCCTTCTGGTGCGGAGGTCTTCATGCGGTCTCGACAAATAATTTTCATAGTCTAAAGAAGATACTGTTAGTTTGGAGCTCAAGGCAAATACAAAAATCCTGGATATCATACCTGCCAATATTCGCGGTTTTTTGCATTTGACTCCAAGTTGAAGAACGTCACAATTTCTTTCTCCAAGTCCTGCAGCTCTGGATGTGACAAGCCCTCAAATACTCCATCTGGGTCGACTACATCAAGCTCGGCGTCCGTAATTTCGTCATCCAAGGGATTACGCTCGGGATCAATAAAACGAAGGGTGACAGTGAGCCAGTCAATAGGCTGCGCGCGCCCTTCCTTGACTCGGATCTCTGCCTTCCTCTTAGCCTGCTTCAGCACGAAGATATCCTCCTGCGCAACCCATTGTCGCTCCTGCTCATCCTCTTGGAGCTGGTTCAGCCGAACTTGGTCATTTCGGTGATGCGACTGGCGATACTGTCTGCCATCCCGTTCGGAATTCTGTTGATAGCCTCCACCTCTTTCGTCTCTGCGGGGGGTTTTCTGGGGTTGACGCCAAGATGGGGATCGCGATCGACTGCGCTTCGAGCGTGATCGGTCCCACGGTGGTTGCGTAGACATTAGGAATAAAGTCGTCTTAGGTAGGATGTGTAAGATCTATGTCCAAGATGAGCGATGAAGAGTGTTAAGTAAATGCGCGGTTTGGTCGCGAAGTCTGAAAAGTGACAGACTGGGGCGGAAGATCAGCGGCAAGTTAAAGCGTGCGGCTAACTTTCCCCGAGGCTCCAAGCACAAACACCGCACCATCATACTGCCATTATCACATATTTATTCCAAGTATACAGCCTCGGAGACATATATTATGTCTTCAAAATGGTCTCGACTTTATTTAAAGCAAGAAGATTTGCCTCTACTGCTTTTCCAATACACTTGGTCCCGCCAAGGTTATGAGCTCTATGTTACTGATCTCACCTCAGTCTGGTCTGAGCGCCTACCACAAAAAGAGATTTTAAAACGAGCAGAGAACAACAATACAACTATAGATCCAAGTGAAAGTCAAGAGCAACTGGAAGTTCTGCTTGTGAAGATTGGAGAAGCTCTGCGCGGCGATGGGGGCAGCTCAACAGTCAGTCATGGATCCGACGCCAATTCGCTCGAGCTCTCCATCAGTACCAAGCTACCAGCTCCTTTAAAGGCTTTGAAATGGACTCTGTCTATCTTAAAAGAGCCCGCCTCGTCTCTGACAACCCAACTACTTCTCCCTCTATTGAGGGATGAAGCAGCGTGGGAGTCCCGTCAGCGATCCATACTAGATCAACTTAAGCAGAAGGACTGGGTCCTTGGGAGAATTTTCGATAAGATCGATGTACTTGGTATTGACCTGGCGACGATTTTCCCCGGAGCCGCAGGCCTGCGTACATCTCGAAAGGGAAACACCCGGTCTGAAGCAGCCAAATATATCAAGGGCCTTGCACCGTTCGACGAGTCCGCCTGGCTTACTGAGTCTGAGAGATTAGCTGCAAATCTAGTCCACGAATTAGTTGGATCTGACTGCAGTGCTGAGGTTGAGACTATCAGTCCGCCGCCGGACAGGTGGTGGAGCTCTGTCTCTGCCGCTGTCGAAGAAGACAACAATACTAGAGATTCGCAAAATTCCTATAAACTCTCGCAACGAGATCTTGATATGGATTTAGATCAAAACAATGCTTTCACAGAGAGTGAGGATGAATTTGAAGTTTGTCAACGCAACCATATCACTCATCTCGTCTATATACTAACCAAGTTCCCAGGAACAAGAAAATCTTCCACAAAGAAAGGCCAAGAAAGACCAAGTGATCTCCTCGCCACCAAAATCTACTAAGAAAAAATCACCACCTCAAACCCGTGCGCCAGACCCTGGCGAAGTCACAGGATCAGAATTTGAATCTGAATCTGAACCTGAACCTGAATCTAAGTCACAACTGCAGTCTGAACTAGAATCTGAGCCTCTGTTAAGTCAAAGGCGCACACCTAGTATCTCACCCCCGCCAAAATCTCCAAGCAAGCAGGCCCCCAAGAAGCTCAAAACAGGTTTTGGTGTAATAGGAGGCAAGAGAAAGCAAGAAAAGCAACCAACCCCATCTCCGCCACCACCCCCATCACCCCAAAACCCAGAAAAGGCCGAAGTAGTCGAAGATACACCTCAAAACAAGCCGGCTCCCAAGAAGCCCAAACTAGGACTAGGTGTAATAGGAGGCAAGAAAAAGCAAGAAAAGCAATCAACACTATCACAACCACCACCCCAAAAACCAGAAGAGGTCCCCAAAGCAGCTGAGGACACATCTACATCCACGTCTCAAACGCAACCAATGGTAAAGCCCAAACGACCCGCGAAGCTAGGCATGATAGGGGGAAAGGTTAAAGCCAAAGTATCTTCTCCCCGCCAGGAAACGCCTGCAGCACAGCCAGAGAATACTCCTGCACAGTATATAGTGAAAAAGAAAGAATCCTCGTCATATCCTCCGCTGAAAAGGGAGGATTCGCCTCAACCTAGCCCATCGGCTGGAAAGCCTGACGCTAATCCACCTGCTGCTCCCGAAACGGACGAGCAAAAGGTTCAGCGGAAGCGAGAGGAATTGAAGCGGAAGCTTGATGCGAAGACGAAAGCTCCAAAGAAACGGAGATTCTAGATGTCGGGACTTAACTTGATGCCAGAGCCTTCAGAATTATCTACGGGATATTTGAAGTGATCTTGATTTCAAGAAGATCCTTTCAGATGAGTTATTATTTGAGGGAACAACCCTAAAAAAGTAAAAGAAATTCGCTAAATTATGGTCAAACCTGGTATCACTCATACGCCAAATTTATCCAAAGAATTAGAAATGTATAATACAGGAATCATGAAACGAGCTTCCAGAGCTGTTTGTTGGGAAAAAAAAGAAGACCGGGGAAGAAGTGAAACGGAACAGTCGAAGCCTAGTCCTTAGGCCCGGCACCCGGACGGAGAGGGGCAGTACGCGCATTCTTTTCAATCGGAGCTACGACTCTCACTTTCCTCGGTGAAGAAACACTAGAAATGCTAGGCACCTGACCAGGTGCGGAATTCGTTGTCGAAATGCTCGAGACAGCACTAGCTCCAGCACTACCCCCAGGTGCCGTAGTGACGCCCGCAGCGCCTAGCATGCCACGCGCTTTTTCGACGGCCTTGGATTCACCTCGGGTCCAGGGATCACGTTTTACCAAGCCAACGCCAGAAGATCGGTTGGCAGTGTCCCGGCGTTTCGATTCAGAGGATTGAGCTTCGCGGTTTGCCTCGCGACGCGGACCTGGTCCGCAATCGTGTGAGCAACCAGGTGTAGCGCAGCCTCCCTCGCTAATAGAAGGATCACTCAGCCAGGTTGTGATGCAGGCCAAATGGCCGCCATGACCACAGCCTTGGCACCAGGTCCAGAGAGCTGCGCCTTTGGGACGGGGTACAGTGAAATCATAAAGGTGGTCTAACTCGCCATCTGGCGCACGCTCGGTTGCAACTGACAGGTGGGATGAGAGGTGTGAGGTAGTCTCAGTTTCTGGATTAAAGATCTCGGAATCAAATGACGAAGGTTGCGTCAGTTGTGCTGCGACCCATTCCGGGGGTGGATGGATACTCATGCAGATAGTACACGGTGCCTGCGGAGTGTTACAGCGGTAGCAACGAGTGTTGTCACGCTTTGGGTTTTCGTATGGTCTTTGGCAGGTATAACAGAACACGTTGATGTAAGTATCAATTTGAGCGTAGTCATACACAGCAGGGTAAGTCGGTACGCAAGATAGGCGGAGCTCTGCTGCCTCCAAGTCCATTGAGTGTCGAATGAGATATTCATTGTATGTTTGAAAGACCTCTTGACTCTCTTCGCGTGGGAAAATCTCCTCGCAATCGTGGAATAGGACGTGGAGCTTTTGTAGCAGATGCGCTGCAGTCTGGATGTCGATGGAGCTGCCGCTATGATAGTACCGAACAGCTTCTTTTAGAATGGTCTCAATACTCCATGGGTTTGGGTCTGCGGTATCTGGGGCCAGGGGAAAGGTCATGCGGGAGAGACCTTCATAAAATCCTGCAATCGTAGGATACACAGGGTTGTTCACCAAGTGCGGTTTTTCAGAAGACCGAGGCTCCATCAAGTCCGGTTGCTCAAGCGGGGTAGATTTGGTCACCAGAGTGAATGGACTGGAAGGTCGATCAAGGTGAGCAAGGTCTTTTTCTAAAAGTGACTCATCAAGCTCCGAATCTTCTTCAGGCTCCTCCTGTGCCGGCTCCAAGATGGATTCAATTCTGGGAGGATTAGGTGGCCCACTAGCATGGGAGACAGCCTGGCTTGCCTGGCCTGCATCGGACAATCGACGGCCCTCTGGGAACCGTCCATTGGGTGAGTAGGACGCGGCGATAGATTTCTCAGGGTTTGAGCTATCAGTAGATGCCGAGAACATCGGAAAACTTTCTGCAGAATCGCCCATGTAACGGTCCGCTGTTGGGGGGCGGTGGGTTCCCATAGCAGAATCCAGCGTGAGTATATTCTTGGGGATATGCTTGTAGTCATTGAGGGCTGCTCGCTTGGTCTCCATCTTTTGGTCATAATCATCATCAGTAGCCTCGGGAGCAAAAGTAGGACGGCCACGACCACGCCAGTCTGCTCTCCCGGCAATTGCCCGGGGAGCAGATCTCTGATCGCTGTCCAGGTCATAGCTTGGATCGCAAAGACGGTTGGGAACGACATCTATAGAGTGAGGCATAGGGGCCATAGGCTCTGACTCTACTTCGTTCGCAGTTGCGATGGGACCAGCCTCTGGAACAGACATGCGCCAGCCGTTATGAGAACTGAGCACTGATGGCGGAAGTTGTTCGAAATCGTCAGTGTCGTCACTTACTGAAGGTATTTGCGAATCAGAGCTTGTCCAAGAGTCCATGGCCTCCTTGGGTGAATCTGGTAGCGGTCGAGCGACAGGTGTAGTCATATTCGATGTGCTCTCGGCCTCTGGAATAAGGCTTGCCTGGCCCTCCGTCTCCATGACCCCCTTGAACAGTCGGCTTTTGACCTTTTCATCAACTGCTCGTGATTTCTCTGCCATCAAGACGTCCTTGGATTGCTTGCCCTTCAGACCACCCTTCCGTGGCGGCTGCTCCCTCGACCTGCGTTGGAGCTCCTGAAGAATGGCAAACTTGACAATACGCCAGGTCTGAGCCAGGGTCGTCAGTGATACTTCATCTGCGCGCTCAGCATTATGATCAAGCGACTCTATCAAAGAGTTAAGATCATCGAGATGGGCTGTGTTGCTGTCACGTTCGTCTATGAGAGGCGCATAATTTCGTGCCAGGAACCTAAAGAGCGATTCATCGCTGGTGGCACCCGGTATGGTTCCGATAGCTCCCATCTGGCTCGGACAAGAAGTAGAATTTTTGGCCAGGGCTTGGTCTAGAGGAAGAACAGCAATAATATCTACTGCACCGGGAGGGGTGCTGCCTAAAGACTTTGTTGGTCGGATTGTAGTGGGCTTTTTCTGCTGATACCGAAATGAAGAAGCAAATGCAGCTTCATTGAGAACGTCATCTGATGGGCTCTCTCTTAGCAACTTTTCGCCGTTGCTACTCTCTCTATCATCCTCAATACTGATGAATTCGGCAGCATCGACGCCAAGATGTCGCCGCCGGGGTCGTTTTTGGGAGAAAGCGACAAATCCGCCATTTGGACTCCAGGCGACTGAACACGTCGGTCGACGATTGACGACCGTAGGTGTATATCGAATATCGGTCTGAGTGAAGGCGCCAGTTTCACCTACTGTCCACAACAAATCCTTGGAACGCCAAAGCAAATCGGCAGCCTGTGAATCGTAGCGATCGAATTCTCGGAAAGGGACATGTGGACGGCGGAGGTCCCAAAGATGGATTCGCGGATCTTCTTTGTCATAGGAGGTGAGCAGTTGAGATGACTGCTGCTGGCCAGAGCTCGGAGAGTCACCGACCCAAGACGCTGGTCTCCAGCGTACATTGGTCACAGCTTGTGGGGTGCGAAAGTGGAACGCGGGTTTCTGCCGTCGGTCTGCGGTCGAAGAAAAATCCCAGACCTTGACCTGCCGGTCAGTGCCTCCGCTGACGATGTGTTTCCCATCGGGGTGCCAATCGACGGCATAGCAAGGACGATCATGAGCGGCAATCCTCATAAGCGGAGCGTTCGTTTTGCGCGTATCCCACATTTGAATGGCGCCGCTATCCGAAGCCGTCGCAAACACGACTCCGTCACCGGGGGACCACCGGACGTCCCGGATGGCATCGCTGTTGCCATGGTAGACATGCTTGCTGCTACATGTGGAAAGACCGCGATTTGTCGGGGCGGTTCTTAGATCCCACATACGGATAGTACCATCTTGACTACCCGAGAGTAGCCAAGAGGCAAGATGAGGGTTGAAAGCGAGTCTATGGACCTGGCGGTTGTGGCCTTGGAAACGACATAATTGAAGGTCGGGTCGCTGCAAATCGTAAACGACGATCCGACCATTGGCGACGGCGGTTGCTATGATCCGGTCGAAATTGCTATGTGACCATTTCACATCTTGTACATTCAACTGGTCCTTGTGCGGTATCACGCCGTCCTGCTGGGTGGATGCATTGCTGATGATGGCATCACGAAGATTGAATTCCTCGGTGGAATGATCAGGTGAGACTCGAATAGTTTTGAGAATCTCCTTGCCACCGATTATAGCATGGGTTTTGTCGGGGGACGCATCTAGGGCGGCGATGGGAATACCAGTTCGGTGTGTAACTGTCTGCGGCTCACCTGGACTAATGACGTTTTAGCCGGGTTGAGCGTTTCGGACAACAACATAGAGAGCATCGGGGAAGCATGAAAGAGGGGGTATAACATGTGTCATGATATTTTAGGGAAACCGTTGCAGCGGTGTGAGGAGATATGCAACACATACAGCGATTTTGACTTGATCGGGTAAGTACCATCGATCTTATTCTGGGGACTTGGGGGTCTCGACCCAAAAAACGGCGCAAAACGGCGGGCAAGGGCGTTAGCAGCGCGTGAGTACCTCTGCGGGGGAGGAGGTACAGGCGAACGAGAGCCTGAGTCGGACATGATTCAGTCCATTATCCCATCAAATTAAATACTAAAGATGGTGTGTATGTGTGTGTGTGTGTGTGTGTGTGTGTGTGTCTGTGTGTGTGTGCGTGTGCGTGTATGTGTATGTGTATGCGTGTGCGTGTGTAGGATCTAATTAGATATAGAAGCGGTGAGGGGAAGAAAGAGGTTCCGGGTTCAGTATCAACCTCTTCCTTCACAACATACCTATACCTACTTCACCTCAATCTTGGAAGGTCACAGGTTCTCATGTAGATGTACCCGATAGATTTATGAAAGATAACGACTCGATAGATCATAGGTACCCAAACAAGCCTTGACCACTCTGATACAAACAATGGGGCGGTCTGGCCGCCAACACAGAGCTCAGATTGAAATCGTACAGACACTGCAGGTGATTTCCCGACATCTCCGATGTGATTGATAGGTTTCAAGGAAGGGTCTGCATATATGTTTAATTGTGAGTACTATGTATGATACCTAGGTAGGTTCTAGGTAAAAGACCGGAGATAGTTGGTTGTTATAGCTAGGGTAATATAGCTACCTAGGTAGGAGTTTATAGCTACGAGTTTAGATATTTAAGCTCTATCAATACTGCTAGGAACCTACCTGGGGTAGACATAGTATGATTATACTTCTTTTACATGAAGATATGGAAAACAAATAACAGGGTAGGGCTAAATCGGCTAAATCAACTAATGAAATCTAATCGGCGCTCAGATACTCTCCATGGTATGGTGGTTGCACATCAAATCTAGATTGGTCGAGTACTTTCCCTCTCGATAGGTATTTACTTATTCTAGGTATACTACATTCATACTATTTGATATTTGATATATTGGGATATTATATACATGCGTTATTCCCTTTACCTAGGTACAATTCATTAGCATTCCTCTATCAACATTTGCTATTTCCCGCTTCTTACGTGTTCTCGATTCTTGACCCTCTTTTTAATCCTTCTTCCCCACCCTTGTCTTTGCCATTCCCATCCTAGTCTTCTATTATTGAAAACTGGGATTATCCACGTTCTGATTCCGACGTAGTGGTTCGGAACAGGGCAGGAATTCTACACAACTACTTTTTATTTTTGGGTATCAAAAACACCCAATTCGAAGCTTTGAAGTATTTGGGATCTTTGACAAACGTTGGTGGAGTCTTGAATGCATTAGCTGCATTCCAACGTATTCGACTTTCGACTCGACACACCGTCATTCTCCCTTTTTAGCCTTCGTTTTTTATTTTATTTTATTTATTATATTTCATCTCCATTATAAAAGGTTGAAAGTGAGTAAAACCCTTTCCTTCAATTTTGTCCTCTATTACTTTGCCACCCCGTGACCATTCTTCATCCCTAAGGTCAGCATCTAAGACGGACTTTTGCTTTTTTCCACTTCCCTTTTCTGTCCCAATCCTTATCAGCCTCACACCATTTTTATATGCATCTCATATGCTAAGTTTAGATTCCTTAAGTCCCGAGATCGTGACCATCTGCCCCGCGTCCGTCCGCGATCATTCCTCCTCGCGTCGATCCTTAAGCCATCAGTCGTTTCCGATCCGAACCCGGCCCCCTCCCCCTCCTTCTACTTTACTATCAAGTAGATTCTGGAGGGATTTCGTGTCATGGAAATCGTCTGAATATATTTCTTTCCTTTATTTCTTTTTATATACCACATTGGAATCGACCAGTGAGAGATCGGTTCATCATGGATCCCCATGCAGCTCTTGAGCTGCTGGAGTACCTCCGAATATGCTACCCAATCTTCACCCTAATACTCTTTGTCGTGGCCTTCATTGCCGTCACTATGATAACTGCCACCAAGGCTCATAAGATTGATTCACAAGGACTTGGCCCTGGTGGAAGACCTCTTCCCATGCGCTCCCGAAGCGCGCGTGTTTTTCGCAATACACAGGGTTTCTCGAAAAACACCAAACGCATCTTTAATGGGTTATCTATTGCTGTCCTCTTGACATTTCTGGTTGATGCTACCATCTATATCCTACATGTAATGGTAGCGAGATCTGAGCATTGGTGGCGCGGTCAGTCACAGGTGGTACGTATCGGTGGGAGATTTCAATAAAAAAAGAAAGACAGAGAGAGAGAGAGAGAGAGAGAGAGAGGGAAAGAAGAATTGGCATGAGCTAACTGGTTGATTCTAGGTGTATATTGTCGGCTCTTTTTTTGTCTACGCAGTCCTACTCATGACATTGATTGATACGACACCATCTCCAACACTCGCTCAATTTATTTGCTGGTCGGTAGCTATTCCGATCGAGCTCGTTATTCTTAGTACATCTCTATCACTATACACCTCAATCCACCATGAACCTATTGTCGGAAATCCCGAGGGTGGCCGCCTTCGCAGATCCATTACCTCGTGGGAATATGCAGAGGTCATCACCAGCAGTGTCCGCATTCTTATTCTGCTTACTTTGGTTCTTGTCTACGCCAGCCAGTCTATCACCACTAAGAGCCAGGATCAGCAAGCTAGTCTCCAGGTCGATGGTGTTACCGAGTCCACCGGTCTTTTGGATTCTTCCCATGCAGAGAATGGTCATGCCAACGGTGCCAACGGCAATGCCTATGGCGCAACAAATGGTACTGCACACTCCGAAGCTGCTAAACCGCAAGATCCTTGGGTCCGCCCAACGTCCATTCCTTCTACAAGTTGGTGGGAATATCTGAGTGGTTACTCGCTCTTCTTCCCATACCTGTGGCCGTCTAAATCACGCCGCCTGCAAATAGTCGTGGTTCTCTGCTTCATCCTTCTCATTCTGCAGCGAGTTGCCAACGTCCTCGTGCCCTACCAAGTGGGTGTTGTCACCGACGCCCTTTCTAGGGACGATGAGGCTGGGTTCCGTGTTCCGTGGTTCGAAATCTTCATGTATGTTGTTTACCGATGGCTACAGGGAGGTCAGGGTCTTCTCAGCTCCATGCGCTCCAGTCTTTGGATTCCCGTCAGTCAATATTCCTATATGGAGCTTTCGACTGCTGCCTTCGAGCACGTCCATGGCCTTAGCTTGGATTTCCACCTGGGCAAGAAAACGGGCGAAGTTCTGTCGGCCCTGAGCAAGGGTAGTTCGATCAACACCTTCCTAGAACAAGTCACCTTCCAAGTCGTTCCCATGTTGGTTGATCTGGGTATCGCGATTGGTTATTTCTTGATATTTTTTGACGTATACTACGCCCTCGTGGTCGGTATCTCGACCTTCGGATACCTTTACGTGACCGTTCGTATGGCACAGTGGAGAGCGGAGATCAGACGACAGATGGTCAATGCTTCACGACAGGAAGACGCAGTGAAGAACGACTCCATGGTGTCATACGAGACTGTCAAATACTTCAATGCGGAGAGATACGAGTTTGACCGTTATCGCGACGCCGTGGGCACCTTCCAAAAAGCAGAGTACCACGTGCTCTTATCCCTCACCTTGCTTAACACTTGTCAAAATACCGTCTTCATGTTCGGTTTGCTGCTCACGTGCTTCATTGCTGCGTATCAGGTCGCGATTGGCCAGCAGCCCGTGGGTAAGTTTGTCTCGTTGTTGACATATATGGTTCAACTTCAAGGGCCGTTGAATTTCTTTGGAACTTTCTATCGGTCCATCCAGTCCGCTTTGATCAATGCCGAGCGGATGCTGGAATTGTTCCGAGAGCAACCTACTGTCGTCGATAGCCCCCATGCTGGTACGCTGGCTACCTGTCGGGGTGACATTCGGTTCCAAGGTGTCAAATTCTCATATGACACCCGCAAACCCGCACTAAACGGACTCACTTTCCACTGCGAGCCTGGAACTACCACTGCCTTGGTCGGGGAGTCCGGCGGTGGCAAGTCCACAGTCTTCCGTCTGCTTTTCAGATTCTATAATGCTGAGAAGGGTTCTATCCTCATCGACGGGCACGATGTCGAGGACGTCACTATCGACTCTCTGCGCAAGCATATAGGCGTAGTGCCACAAGACACAGTGCTTTTCAATGAGACATTGATGTATAACTTGAAGTACGCCAACCAGGCCGCTACCGATGAAGAAGTCTACGATGCCTGCCGAGCCGCTAGTATTCATGACAAGATCCTCGCGTTCCCCGATGGTTACAACACCAAGGTCGGCGAGCGTGGCTTACGACTCAGCGGTGGTGAGAAGCAGCGAGTGGCAATTGCCCGCACCATCATCAAGAACCCTCGTATCATTCTCTTGGATGAGGCTACTGCTGCTCTTGATACCGATACCGAGGAGCACATTCAAGAAGCCCTCTCCACACTTTCCCAAGGTCGCACAATGCTCGTTATTGCTCACCGTCTGAGTACTATTACGACGGCAGACCGAATCCTGGTTTTGTCAGATGGCCAAGTGGCCGAAAGCGGTACCCATGAAGAGCTGTTGGCTCTCAAGGGTCGATATGCCAGCATGTGGCGGAAACAGATCCGGGCTCAGAAGGCTGCAGCCGAAATCCAGGTCCTACAGGACCGGGCAGAGCGCATTCGCAACGCTACAAACAGTGATGATAGCTCCAGTCAATCGGACGAGGACCGCAAAGCCACCCGCCGCCCAGCCCACTAAGTGATTGCACTGCATTGAACGTCTGTACAGGATCATCAACTCCTTCCGCATTTTGTTTTTCTCCCTTATCTTTTCTTCAATGTGCATATGCTATTTTTCTTTTTTCTTTTTTCTTTTTTCTTTTTTCTTTTTTTTTTTTTTTTTTTTACTTCATTGACCAAGGTCAGCATTGACCGAGGAAAAGCCAATGGTGGGCAGTAATGTGTTCGGAGATTAATTATATGGATCGCGTGAATTCATTTTTGCGCCTTTATTCTTTTCTCCTCCATCTTCCATTTCGGTTCATTCATTCTGGGTGCCTTGGTTTTATTTCATTTCCATTATTCTGTCGCGATTTCAAGGCGTTTGGGGCTTTACGACGCATGACATTCTTTTTTACTTGTCCTTGTTTCATATTTTGAGGTGCAATACGGTCACGGTTGACATACCTGGAAATAAAAGGCTAGATTAATTACTTAGGCCGCTGAGACGGATACATTAATACAAAAGGACATTCAATATATTCGGTTATCCATTAAGATGTACTCTGTAGAAGATTTAGATTGTAGTTCTGGTTGCCAAGGAATCAGCGGGTACTTCCCCGAAGGTTGTTGTTAGTCGTCACTTTTTCCAACCTCAACATCACAACCCTTTGCGCAATGCATTCCCCATCATCCCAGCTACTGCGTGCTTTACGCACCTCACTATCCAACAGCCCAGCCTCTATCAATCTGCGTTCGAGTTCTTCCCGATTCCCATATGCCATCTCACAATGCGCCGTCTCTCTGCCATCTACACGGCGTAACCAAAGCTCTACAATTCGACCAGAGCGCATGGTTTCTCGCTCCCAGCCACACAAGCCCGCCAGTCATGACCGCGGTCCGCAATCTGGTGAAAACACGCAGACAGACTTTGCCTCGTTGGATGTGTTTAGCAATATTCCGGCACCTTCAACTTCCATCGACGCTACACTAGACTCGGGCTTCCACCTAAACAGTGGCGTCAGGATCAAAAATGGTGACGGCCTGCTGCTTGTAGGCGGCGAGGCATTTGCGTGGCGGCCATGGAAAACTGTCAAGGGTGCGGATAATGACGACGCAGCCAAAGCAGGCATGATCAATGCGAAGGGTCAGTTCGAGCTAGGTGAAGAGGCATGGGGACTTCTAAGCTTAGTGTGGCCTCGGCCAGGTACGGAATCTCCTCTTCTCATCCTCTTTTTGTCCTATGGCACGATGGTTATGGGCAGCTGACACAGGTCATCTGCTCTGTTGGTGCTACACATTATTTGAATACGTGGCGAAAACTTTATATATCTGGTTTGCTGATGTCTCTCTTTCGGTTAGATCTGCTCATTATTGGGCTTGGTAACTTCATGTCTCCGCTTTCGCCTGAGACGAAGCGCCATATCAACTCTCTAGGTATCCGGGTGGAGATTCAGGATACCCGGAATGCTGCGGCGCAGTTCAATCTTCTTGCTACGGAGCGCGGCGTTAATGACATTGCGGCCGCTATGATTCCTATCGGATGGAAGGGAAAATCGTAATAGTAATAGTCTACGGAATTGAGAATTCTATGATATGGTTGTGAGATAGTTCTGTAGAACTAGTTGTTTGTAATCCTTGTATCTAGCTTCAGATGACCCAGACCTCAGACTAGTCATGTGAGTGGCTGCTTATCTTATCTTTCCTGCATAAGCTGGGCCCGATCGCTCAGTCCCTGACTCCACTAGCCTTCACTACTACCATCAAGAGCTCAGTATACCTTAACTGAGCTCAATTATATCTTACTTAGCTATGACTCCTGGTGAGTCCTTACTGGTACCGCGCCTCTCCTCCGACGGATCCTCTTTACGAAATGAGGATGAGGACGAAGCGCTCTTGACTGGGCAACGGACACACCGCCGAGATGAAGGACGACGGGGCTGGGGTTTCTGGCGGGAGGTGGGCATGTTTGCCTGGGCTTTCATTGCTACAGCTATAGTCATTGTACTTGCCGTCGTCTATCAACATGAAACCAAAGCTCACAATGTGTCGGATGGAACCTGGGGCCCAAATGGCAAGCCGACCGGCAAGCGAAACCTGATCTTCATGGTCTCCGATGGCATGGGACCGACTAGTCTATCGATGACAAGAAGCTTCCGCCAGCTGACAGAGGGATTACCGATCGACGACATCCTAGTTCTGGACCAGCACCACATCGGCACATCTCGAACAAGATCTAGCAACAGCTTGGTGACAGACTCGGCAGCTGGAGCGACTGCTTTCTCATGCGGACTCAAAAGCTACAATGGTGCTATTTCTGTGCTACCTGATCACTCTCCTTGCGGAACCGTTCTTGAGGCCGCAGCGCTGGCCGGCTATAAGACTGGACTGGTTGTTACAACCCGTCTGACTGATGCAACACCTGCTTGTTTCTCCTCCCACGCCAATCTGCGATCTTATGAAGATAGCATTGCGGAACAACAAATTGGTCAAAACCCGTTGGGAAAGGTTGTCGATCTCATGATGGGTGGTGGACGATGCCACTTCCTGCCCAATACTACCGAGGGAAGCTGCCGCGGCGATGACCGTGACATTGTTGACATTGCCTCAAAAAATGGATTCAGCTACTTGCAGACTCGGGCTGAGTTTGATGCGCTCAACGGTGGTTCTGCCGTCAAATTGCCTTTGTTGGGTCTTTTTGCTAACACTGACATTCCCTACGAGATTGACCGCCGCTCTCAGAACGATGTCTATCCATCCCTGGAGGAAATGGCCCGCACTGCCTTGAATGCTCTGAGCGAGGCGACTCGCGATAGTGAGCAAGGGTTCTTCTTGATGATCGAGGGTTCGCGCATCGATCACGCTGGTCATGGCAACGATCCTGCTGCTCAGGTCCACGAGGTTATGGCCTATGACAGAGCGTTTGCTGCCGCTTTGGAGTTTTTAGAGAAGGACTCGACTCCCGGTGTCATTGTCAGCACATCTGACCACGAAACTGGCGGTCTATCTGCTGCAAGACAGCTGCACACGTCCTACCCGGAGTACCTCTGGTACCCCCAGGTTCTTGCTAATGCAAACCACTCTAGTGAATATGCCGGCGCCAAGTTTACTGAGTACACTTCTGGAGAAGGTAAGGGCCATGACGATTCGAAGAAAAAGTCATATGTCCGTAAGACTTTGCTGGAGAAGGACCTGGGTATCACCGATGCTTCAGATGAGGAGCTAGAGGCTATTATTCACGCTAAGCCAGGCGTCCCACCCACTTATGTCTTTGCCGACATGATTAGCCGTCGAGCCCAGATTGGCTGGTCTTCCCACGGGCACTCCGGTAAGAAACTTATCTCTTCAAATCTAACTCAGTCCGCTAATATGAATCCGTCTAGCTGTCGATGTCAACATCTACGCATCCTCTAAAAAGGACGCTTGGCCTTTGCTTGGCAACAACGAGAACACCGATGTGGGGTCTTTCCTTGCGGACTACCTTGATCTGAATGTCGCTGCTGTCACCAAGAAACTTCAATCCTCAGCTTACTGGAGCACATCGGGAGATGCGTCCTCTGATCAAGAGAAATACAGCTGGATGGGTAACCCTCTAGGCTCGAATGTCCAAACAGAAAGCTTTGACTCTTACCACGGCGACTTCAAGAAGCGATCACTTGATGATTGTGGCTGTGGTGGACTTCATTGAGTACATGAGGTACTGATTGTTTTACTACAAATTTCCTTTGGTTCATCTTCCGTCATTCTTTGGCATCATCTAAATTTCGCATTGCAGGATAGTCATTATTTGAAACTTTACAATAGACAAGATACAAAACCTACAAACAAGTCAAGCCCAGAAACAAGTCAACATTTGCTACCTCGTGAGTAGCCTAAGACTCATTGACTACTAGAAGCTCAGAATATCAGAATCTCAGAATCTCAGAATCTCAGAAGGGGAGCAAAACATCACCATCGCAAGTCTGCTTTAAATATTCAAGTTTGCAGAGGGAGCACACCGAGGACACCAATCTGAAACATCAGTTACCCACTGAATGATATTCGTATCAGCAAACTGGTTATTCACCAGAAAGAGCGGTTGTCCGTCCTGCACAATGACACGAGGGGAGCAGTTTGGTTTTGGATCCCATGGAAGAGCGTAGAGGTTTCGCTGATTAGGGTCATTGATACGGAATAGTTGATCGTATTGATCTTGGCAGAAGCCTTGGTCTAGCTCGAAGAGGTAGTGTTGGCACTCCCAATACATTATACCTCTGAAGAAGCACATCGTTGATTTTGTCTTGGAGGTGTTGTACGGTGCTGTGTGTACTGTACCTGACACTGTAAGTTATAGCTTAGTTAGATGATCCCTGGGTATTTTGGAAAGAAATACTTACCACTGATTGTGTAGAGGGTGACTGAGTGCCAACGTTGGGGCTCGGCAATCTTTAACTTGTAACTTTTGAGTGTGAGGTTGAGGTTTAATAGGTAACAAAAGATATTCTATGCTGAGATGATATCCTTCTACCGACCGAAAGAGCCTGGTATATTAGTTGCTAGGTCAGAAAAACTCATAATCTTTCCAAGATCCTCTCAGGGTAAGGTTAGATGGGAGATGACTGACTGAGCAGGTATCAATGTCTTCCACAAAGACATTACCATACATAGTTATTTATAATCCACCCCAAAGCTGAAAGAGGAATTGTATGAGGATACAAAGCTATCAACTCTGTATGCCTTGAAATGTACTGCATGAATGCACATGTACATACCAAGCCTCCTCGTTTGTACTGAAATCATAGTGATTTATAACAAGTAGAGCCACAGATCCACAGCTGGACGACACATATTGTTGTATATCTTTGGCTTGTTCAACTAGACAGAATCATGATCACCAAGGACGAAAAACTGATAGGCGTAGTGTCTTGGTATGAAACTGTATAGAGATCTCCAGGGCTGACCCCAGTCTCCACGTGGTGGAGCATGAGGTGGGTTCCTGCATGGGCCAAGTATGTCCATTGCCCCACTGTTAAAGGAAAATACAGTGCAGCATTGTAGTACTGCATGGACTGTGCATCTTGAGTGTTTATCCTTTTCAATTAAATACTTTGACATCCACATAGGAGCTAGGAGCTGTAGGTGTGTAGGACGCAGATTCAGAGCATACAAATAATTTTGATCAAGATGAGCCACCCTGATTATTACATATTCCATAATATGGAGAAAATATTACATTCAAGCAGGGATCAAGATCCAAGGAAAAGAACCATTCATAAATAAATCAATACACCGTATATTTGGGGTGATCAGAGAAGTAAAAAGCCGAAAGGTATATCGAGGTTGAAAGGGGAATAGTAGGTCAAAAAAGAAATGCAGTCGCCATAGTACATACAAGGTATCAGTTCATTCAGAGTTTGTGCAGGGGGTCAAAAAGATGGAAGAATATATGTACTCGAGGGTAAGAGTATGTAGAAATAAAACATGTCAAGAATATGTAGAAAAGGAAGAGTTGACCGAGACGTTTAAAGTGTCACGAGAACGACAACAGCCACCAGCACAGCGAAGAACGAGCCCCGAAGAACCCGCTCATTCTGGCCAGCAGCACCGCCCTTGCTAGAGGCGCTAGTGGTGGTACCCTGGTTGAAAGTGGTATCAGTGGTTGAGGCAGAGTCAGAACCGGTGCTAGAGTCAGTTCCAGTTCTACCACCAGAGCCACCCTCGTTGGTGGGCACACTGTCGCTGCCAGTGACGGTGCTGCTGCTGTTGGCACCATAATCCATGTCCAAACCGGTAGCACCAAGGGAACCCAGAACGGTGGAGTTACCAGTGACCTCGACATCGGCCTGCAAGCCAGAATCGGAAGTGTAGAGGTATGAAGAGTTACCCTTTGTCACGGTGCCATCGGGAGTGGCGTAGCAAGTGACGTCGATTTTACCGAACTCGGCGTAGTAGTAGCCCTTGTCCTGGATGTCCTCGCTGTCCCAGTTAATATCACCACCAGCCCAGTCGATAGTACCCTGGGCTGAGGTGGATGCACCGGCGGGCCACAAAGACAGCTGCATACGGGAGGGAGTCTGGGGGTACTGGTAGGTGTTGGAGGTGGAGTTGTAGGTATCATTCTTGTTCAGGGTGCGCATGACGGTGCCGTCAATGATCCACTTGGTGGTGTCGGGTTGCCAGTCAATCTCATACGTGTGCCAGTCGTTGAAGGTATCCTCGCCAGAGACACTGGCATTAGCGCTGTTGTGCCCTGTTCATAGTGTTAGTTGTTATCTTCCTAAGAAATATCACAATCAATGAGACCTACAGTCAAGAACACCCTGCCAGTAGTAGTTGGTCTGCACGGCAGTCAGATCGGCACCGACCCACTCGTAATCGATTTCGTCCTTCACGTCGGACAACAGGATGAAAGCAGTCACCACACCCTTGCCACGGCTAGACTTGACCTTTCCAGAGATAGTGCCGTACCAGATATAGTGGGTGTTAGCGAAGAGGGTGCCAACGCTGTTTTTGGGCATGGTCACAACCAGGCTGTCGTTCTGGATCTTGGGGTAACCGCTGTAGACCCAATCCTTCTCGGAGGCATCGCCGAGATATTCGGTGTTCAAGATGGCGCTGTCGAGGTTCTCCCAAGTGTAGCTCTTTTCCTCACAAATAGGCATGGGAGCACACGCGCCGATGGAGTAAGAAGCCTGGGGGTCGCAACCACCCAGGCAGTATGCGCCGGTACCACACTCGCCATATTCTGTAACATAACTTGTTAGCAAAACATAATATTTGTCATGATCCTGGAAGAAAGATACTCACGAGAACAGCAAGGTTTGTCCTCAGGACACTGACTGCTGGCGCTGCAAGTGATAGTAGTAGCGCCCAAGGCAGTTGCCGAGAGGGCTAGGAGTGCAGTCGCGAATCGGACCATTGTGTGATACTAGTATGCGGGAATTATGAATGTGAGACCAAAAAGTCAACAGACCAGATGAGATATCCGGCAATAGGAAAGGATCACAGTAAAACGAGCGAACTGTGTAAAGTAGCAGAAAGAATGTCTGTCTTTGGGGTTATTTCTTGAAATAAAAAATGAGGGACGGGGGCAAACTTAAGGGTAATGCAATTACCATAAGTTCGAAGCCCGAAACTAAACCAAATTGGGAATAATTGTGACTATCAAAAGGGAGGTCAATGGAAGCCAGGGACTGGTAGGATCACACGCTAATCCTAATTCTGTTTAGTCTTGAATCAGTGAATGTCAATGCATTTGTAAGGGAAGGTGGTATTTCTCGGGTATTGGTATTTTACATCTTATCGGGTTGAGTTTTCATCTATTTCATATCTATCTCTTGTAGTGTTCCTAGAGTAATTGAATATTTTAAAGGATACAGTTATATAAGATTATAGTGTTATGATTTGATAACAAGTAAAAGTGAAACAATCATCCCAGGTGTTTGTGATAACATGTCCATAAAGTGGATCCTCCATAGTCCTCTTCCCCATACAATCCTAATGGACACATGACTTGGCGAGGCTAACATTTACCTTGCCACCTATTAAGCCAATAAAGATTATCTTTCAAAATTCCCATGGTTCTGTCTTGGATGTGACTTTGAGAGGCTTGATGAGGCTTGTGTTATTAATATCGAGTTCTGCATACCCGGAGTACATTTCAACGTGGCTGTAATGTAGTGGAAGTCATTTCCAGCATCGATCTACTCACTTCATAGATGTTCAAAAAAGTATAATCAGAATGGATACAGCATCAACTCATTGTAACAGAACTTCATAACTACCAAAGCCAGTCATCATTAAACACTAGGAATCCACTTACAAGTCTAATTACAAATGAGGAAGTCAGACCGATAATCTATTGACGGTAAGGATCAGGGATCAAACAAGTCAATGGATGTTTATACAGCAAATCATAAACAACAACCACCTTGCCACTTCAAGTTTCTTCGATGGGCTATTTAGATGGAGATCTGTTTACATAGTGTTGATAAGCTACCAGCCAAAGAATGTGTCAATCTCAGCAAGGGGCCCGGGTGGGCTTTTGTGGCTGCGCCAATTTTCATAGTATGTCTCATAATGCGGATCATAAGTAGATAAGGAAAATCAGATCCAGGGGGATCGTAGAGCTTTGAATCTTGTCGGTTCCGTTGTTTCTGCAAATCTAAATTTATACAGCCCACAGACTATGAATTTGTTGGTTCACGTGCGATGGTTTTCCCTTTCGGGTTAACGTGTCTCGGCAAAGGAAGTACAGCAAAGACTTCGGAAATGAGATTCTAGCATACTATTACCTAGATAATTCTTTTTTTCAATCAAACGAATCATTGTTTGTATAATACTTAAAAGCCTTGATCATACATCAGCCGAAGATCCCGAAGATCCCGAAGATCCTGATTTGCGTGGAATTCAGGGCCGATCATGTGATTGCCACTATAAACAATCCCAGTCCACTCAAAATATCTGACGTAGCTTTAATGTTCCCTATGGAATGTGATACATATTATTCTCCGGAGGTTCACAGACCTTGAACTCGGAATGTAGATGGTGACGTGTGCTTAATGATATACCAACTCCGCACCTTGATATGTAGGTACCTCTCCAGGTCTAAGGCTACCTAGGTCCGCCTGTAGTCAATTTGGAAGTTAGTTAAGAAATGGCAATGAATTTACCTAGGTAGTCACAACTTACTTGATGTATCCATAGAGCTAGCATGAATTCGTTGAATGATCCATATTCCAACCTTTGGAAGGTTATAGCCCACGACAAAAGTGGGCCATGTAGACCTGGGCATATCTTGGTATGAATGCTAACTCCTGGGTTTCTCGACTCATACATCGACTCTCACCAGTAGGACTGCCTGGAACTGTAGGTGTACATTGAGGTTCGCTCTATCTACCTCCAGGGATATGTATGCCCAGGTGGATGTATCTTCCGGATATCATTTATTCCGAGACCAATACGAGATATCATTCGTAGGAAAGTTTGAGCAATGTTTGATAGAACCGTGGGGTACCCAGACATCTACCTGGTGACCCATCTCTCAAACCTTTTTGCAACCTCCACGCATCGTTCATCAATGTATCGCGTATACAAGTGTGCCACATAAATATTGATCACAGCAAGAATAACATACCCCACAAGCCAAGAGAATGCAAAGGGAAAGGTGCGCTCGCTGGCTGTATCTCCAGGATATCCCTCTCGCGTAACGACAAACCAAAGGAAATCTCGTATAGGGTCGCGAACGAGGTGATATATTGATTGATGCACCAGGTAGAGCGAGAAAGAGATTTTGCCAAGGTATTGCATCGGGCGTGAATTCAGTAATCGTTGAAGATAACCCGACTTGCCGATCGCATAGACAATAAGCACGGAACCTGCCGTCTTCCAGCATTTGCTCACAGTTGCCCAGTCATTATCCCAGCGCGAAGATTCAACGAGTTTTAAGAATTGATATCCGGGTGGGAGGAAACCATCGTCACTGAGACACACCAGGTGGATACCGAAGATGAGGCACACGACAGTTCGGATAGTGTTGAAATTTATCGACCTAATTCCAGTTGTCCAGGTCTGTATGGAATAATAGGGAAGTTTTGCTTCCCCGTCCGTGTTCTCTTGTTCGGACAAGATTCGGCTTTCAGCTAGATATAGACCTGCCAAGAATGCGAAGATGTCCCATAGCCCAAAGTAGAACCAGTATGCCACCAGCGATGCTAGTGCGATGCGCCGAAGCTGTGGTCGCCAAAATGCAAATCCCAATACCGTGATATAAATGACGCAGGAGCCACGGAACTCAAATGGCATAGTCCAGAGTTGTCCATTCAAGCCGGGGTTTCCCTGGAAAGTGATGATATTCAGCATATCCATCATATAGCGAAACAAATAGGTGATGTGAAACCAGGGCGCCGTCCATGGTTTCCGGCCCCAAACAACCTCGTCCCCAAAATTCCAATGGAAAATATTACAGAAATATAGAATTTGGGAGATAGTGGCAATACAAAAGACCGGCAGGTAGATGCGTAGGATTCTGCGAGTGACAGCAGAAGAGAGTCGGCGCAGGAAGTCGCTACTACTGCTTCGTAATCGTAAGAGATTCACTGAAATTGCATAGCCTGAAATGACTAGAAATAATGGAACCATGGCATGAGCTGCAAACAAAATTCGTATCGGTGGTAGCTGAATAAGCCGTCGATTCTCTTCTGGAGGATCAGCCCAGTATGAACGAAACGCTACATCTAAGACACCACCCATAAAATAGTGGTCGGTTGCGACAATAGCTGCTGCGATACCCCGTAGGCCATCGAGCCATGTTGTGCGTTCCATGATCTCTTCGAGTATGCTGTTTGAACCTTGGAATAAGACAGTATTAAGTAAACAGCCAGCTTTTAAAAGTTAAGACAATTTAAAATATTAGATGAGATTAAGTGGGGTCTTTTCAGGCTGCGGTAAGGGAGCCTACCTATCACTAACACTAGTTATTCACTGCATATTGACTAACCAGTTATAGAATTTTCTTGCGCTAATCCAAAGACCCTTTTCCCCCTTTAACTTGACCCACCTGAGCACTCGGCTTTCTCCATCCCAATTTACGGTTCTTGCCGATCAACTGTACTGTGTACGAAGGTACATACTACGGAGTATCTGAATTAAGATTTTTCGAGTTACATACTCAGATGAGTCTTATTCTTTATAGAGATATATCTTCAGCTTTGGCATCCCCAATTCTCAACTCGTCGTGGCATCCATCCACTAACCCATGGTAAACTCGTTTGTCGTCGTGAATCGCCCTCTGGAATACCGTTCCCCAAGAGAATCATACTATCCATCTTACACCGATCCTCGTAGAAAGACCACTGAACGCATTCTGCCCAAGAAACACAAGCAGCTTCACACGCATCAACAGATTCCCAAGCAGTGCGCCAAACTTCTGCGGACTCCACTGTGCTTGGTGGTTGTGCCTCAGCCGCAACACTAGATTTGATTTCATATTTCGAGGACCAGTTATCCCACCACTCTACCCGGGAGCGAAGGTAAGGAGCAACCATCGCCTTGTAGATATCGCGATATTTCAAAGATTCCTAGATAAGTATAAGCTTTGCATTTCGCAATATTCCAGCATAACATACCTTCTCAAAGTCCCAGGACTGCTCCAGACTATAAAACCTCGCTACATCCTGTCCATGCGTATGGTGCCAGCTGTATACAGGCTTGCACCAGTTCGCTGGCTCAAACCATGTAGACCAGTGTGCCTCTGGGTTAAATCCATATTTGAAGCGGCTTTCATCGACAGTCTCGCCAAATTGTATACCATATTCATGCAATACATGGCCCAGGATATGATCACCGCAACCATGAGCTTCGGTAAAAGCTTCAAATTTCTCAATGATATCTGGGTCCTTGCCGAAACTTTTCTCCCATGCGCCTCGAGAAAGAGCGAATCCAGAGCCACCGTGAGCAAAGTAGTCACCGTGGATCCAGGCCAAGCTGCCTAGATACCACGACTTCTGATGGTCGAAATTCTCTAGATGACGCAGGAGATTGGGGAGGAAGATGTATGAATCGTCTTCCATGAAAATGTACCATTTGGCAATTTTGGTCTCCCCGGCCCTCTTAATAATGGGCAGAAACTTGTATTTATCACTGCATATCTTGTTAGAACTTCGACGAAAAAACAATTGAGCTTGGAACTCACAGCTTCCAACCTCCCGGTGGTCCGGCTGCATCACCTGGCATGTTCGACATTTCTGCATAGTTCTGACGCGCCTCATAGTCCTCTTGCTGGAGGTAAGGCTGGAAAGTCTCGGATTGGCGCACTTTATCAGAAGAGTTTGCTAGGATGTCAATGATCTCCCACTGGCCAATAGTTTCCGAGTGGTCAGAGTAGATTTGGATGTTTTCCGGCTTGATGCGATTTGCAGAGAAACTTGTAGCCATGTGAATAGGAACACGTTTCCACAAGACTGTGGCCCCTGTCTTGAACATGAGAACTACATCGTCTGTTGTCAATCCCTCAGACTGTTGTAGGGAATCACTGGAGACCTTTGGATTGGCAGATGGAGCAGTTGAAGGGACGACATCGCTGGCAGTCTTCACTTCAGCGACTTCATCTTGTAATTCGGTCAAATCATTATCAGAGCTTTTCTGTTGTGAAGTCTCAACGATGAATGTAGTTGGCACTTTTTGTGCGGGAATCTCCAACTCTTCCTGTGGATCGGGACGATCTAGTTCGAAATGATAGAAAAATATGATCAAGGTCAATAGCATAATCCCCACAGGGACTATGCGATTGTCCTTGTAAAAGGACTTCATGGTATCTGAGGAAATTAACTAAGTCGATGAGACATGAATTCCAAGGTTCTTAAATGCTTATGCGCCTTTGCTTATGCCAAGGTACTGAGGCGGCAGGCAGAGTCGCATGTGGGGTCAGGGTCTTTGCTGGTCGAGTGCCACTAGTGCCGAATGAAAAGGGGCCTGCGATCTTATTCGTCGAGATCAACAATACGAGAGAAGAAAAACACGAGAGAGGGTCAAAATTGGTATCGGAAGGGCCGGGAAATTGAGCAAATGCACTGGTTCTTGAATCCTTTATTAATAGCTCGGCACATGTTCATATCCATTCTAAGGCTGCTCTTGGTTACTACCAGAAGAAGCTAATTATGGGGCTTGGAAGCCTAAACGAAGACCGAAAAAAATGCTAAATATAATTTTTATTAAATAAGGAGAATCATTGATAATCATTTGATTGACTTTCATTTCTAGTTCTGAAATCGTGAATCTTCTATTTCTCCGAGATCTTTTAGGTCCTTTCAAGGTTCTGTAAGCACTTGAGGGCGAACGGACTTAATCATGGAGAAATTGTATACCAGGCTCCCCATGTTTGAACAACGGGGACCTGAGATATCTCGCTTTCGACAGTTTCTTAATTTCCTGGGATGCTTGATTGTAATCCCAGTCTACTCATATATCACCGGTTATACACGTCACCCGTTAACTTTGGACATTCTGTTGACAATTTTTGCCGCGGAGTACAATCGTTTTTCAAATGAAAACCGTCGCCGACAAATACGAAGTCCTGCCCAAGCTACTCAAGATGTCGAAAAGGGAAGCCATATTTCTGGAAATCACGCTCAGGAGTCAGAGTGTATGGCTGCAATTGTCGGCTATCGTGAAGATCCCGAGTTGTTCTCCCGTGCTTTGGATAGTTACAAGGGTGTAGCAGAGTGTCGCTTCCTCCTTGTGGGCGTTGACGGCAATGAACAGCCTGATATGGAGATGGTTCGGGTGTTCAAACAGGTAAGCTATAATCTTGAAGCTTTAAAGCTTCTGTTGGCCCTCTTTTCTGACCTTTTCTCTAGGTATTTCCAGACAGATGTGCAGTCATTCATATTGATGAGCCGCTTGGTGAAATGGCGATGCAGACTTTTGAGAAGCTATCAGCTCTTGACGGCGACTCAAAAGCTCCGCAGAAGTATATGGAGACGGCTATTGCCCATTGCTGCCAGGTGGCTCGAGAGATCCTAGCAGAGCATGACTTGAGACTAGATCAGCCCGATGGGGTCAGAAAGTTGTGTCTTTATCAACCACACCTCCATAAGAAAGGCATTATGTTTACAGCCTTTATCTTTTCGATCGTTATCTCTGAAATGATCGGGGTTGAGTATCTTTGGTCGTCTGACTCGGATACAATTATTCTACCTGACTCTCTCCGTAGCACTATTGAGACGATCAGCGGCGACCCTCATGTTGGAGGAGGAAGCTCGGGACTAATTGTTCATAATGAGAATGATACCATAACCACCAAGCTTGGTAGCGTTGTCTACTGGTCTGAGCTGTACATGACGCGTTCTACTTCAACAGCTTCAGGTACTAGTGACTGCCAGAGTGGTCCCAGTTCAGCTTTTCGCATCAGCGCCCTTCCAGCTGTGTTGTACCCGTGGTACACCCAGACAGTGCTTGGACATCGCATGGTCAGTTTCTCTTCATTTTCATTTACTCCAAATCTCTGACAATTTGATATAGATTGTTAATGAGGACCGTCATCTCACTACCAACCTACTCATGCGCGGGTGGACGGTGACTTATGTGTCCGATACATTGACTGCAACCGACACTCCAACTACACTTAGCCGATGGATCATGCAACAGGTAACTTCATCCATGCCACTTTATCTAGTTACACCACTAATGTATGAGTAGGTGCGCTGGAGCCGCGCCGGCCACATTGAATCTTTCCAACAACCAAAAGTGTACCTCCTGACCCACCCACTTTTCTTCTGGGCTGCTGTAAAGCGAGAAATTGGCCCTCTGCTAGGCTTTGGCTACGTCCTCTACTATCTCATTACTGGGAAATGCTTCGCCTATTTTAATTGGTACGATGTGGGCATTCGTGTTGCGTATACACTTTTGTATAATTTCTTCCGCAATCCAGACCGGGGCCCGACTAACTACTGGCTCTGGATTGGACCGGGACTTCTATTCTACAATATACCCCTTCCGATGATTCATCTGTGGAGTTTGATCACGGTTTTCCAAGACGGATGGGGAACCTCCATGCGGTCGACTGGGGAAATGTCTAAGCGTGGCCAGGCCTGGAAACGATGGAAGGATTTGGGGTTCTTCGTTGTTTGGATGGGCATTGTCGGTGGAGTAGTCGCCAGAATGGCGGCTCAAATGGCTGGGTGGGATGAGATTCGTATAATCAAGGCTATTGCTTTGGGTGTCGTGATTCCGTCAGCTATATCATTCTATGGGCTGGTGGTTTGTGAGTGACCGCACTTAGAGCTGCGTCAGTTTCCCTCACGTTTAATTTTGTACATAGGTATATTTCAGATTTATAGATACCAAAAGATGCACATGTGAGACGTTCAATTAAAAAACAAGGGCTTCTTAAGGTTTAGAGTTGAGTTTGAGAATGTTGTTTCAACCTTATTATCATGACGAATGACCCTGTCCTTTAACCTTTATTAGATAAGTTTCAGGTAAGCATTGGTTAACTACGACAGTTGAACAGAGAGATAGAAACTTGGGATGGTATTGGATTATAACTTGGCCAATGGCGAGGACATTCATTTTGAAAGATAATTTTGTAAGTAAATTAACAATTCAGCAGTGAAAGACTTTCTAATTATTTTCGACATTATTCCCTCCAATTTGACCAATCATATTGATTGAAACACTTTCTGTTAGCCATCAAGCACTCATTGTCTGTGGACTGGGAATGAAGTTTCACCCCAAGAATGATGTGCCTGTCACTTCTGACGAAAATCAACCTAGCCGTGGCGCGAATTTGAAAGTGTAAAGCATGGTCCCAGCAGCTT
Source organism: Penicillium taxi (assembly GCF_028828555.1). Classification (NCBI taxonomy): domain Eukaryota; kingdom Fungi; phylum Ascomycota; class Eurotiomycetes; order Eurotiales; family Aspergillaceae; genus Penicillium; species Penicillium taxi. Next base: position 2,432,044 of record NW_026643207.1, on the reverse strand, counting down.
CCATAGGATATGCTCTCAAGATGAACAGAAATATAGCAGAATGCTCGCAGATAGTAGACTCAGGTCTTCGGAATGGTTATAAATTTTCATAATTTAGGTCCAAGTCAATCCGAGAGAGGAGGGAAGTCCCGCACAAAGCTTGAAAAGAGATGAGAGGTTAGCGAATGGACAAGACAAACATAAATTGAGAGTGGATCCTCCCATTCTCAAGAGGTTACACATACTGTGCCGGGCACTCATATCCAGCGGGGTTTTTGTGGAGGTACAATTGGTGGTAATCCTCTGCATCCCACCATGTACCAGCCGGTACGACCTTTGTCGAAACAGCCTTCTTATACCACTCCTTGCTGACCTTATCGGTCAAGTCTTGCGCGATCTTCTGCTGCTCCTCACCATGTGTGAAGATCATACTGCGGTACTGGGTACCAATATCGGGACCCTGTCGATTTGGTGTCGAAGCATCGTGCATACGGTAGAAGAACTCAAGGAGTTGGCGGTACGTCACGATAGAAGGATCAAAAGTCACCTGAAGAGCTTCAGCATCTGCACCAAGAGAGGAAAGTATTAGTCATTTATTCAAATATTTAAGTATCCTTCATCAGGCAATTGAAAAGTTCTATTCAAGGGAAAGAAAGTCTTACGTCCAGTATCACCACCGCATACAGCCCGGTAAGATGGTGTATCAATATGGCCACCAGAGTAGCCAACTTTTGCGTCGAGCAAACCTTTGCCGTTGCCGAAGGTTTTGCGGTACAGGTGCTCGACGCCCCAGAAGCAGCCAGCTGCGACGGTGGCTTTTTCAGTGACTGTAGACATTTTGCGTGATTGAGACTCAGAAGTCAGCGAGAGTAGTGGCACGCTTGTGGAAAATGGGCGGAAGAGTCGTGAGAAGAGCGAGGTTATCGGAGAAGCGATAGTCATCTACAAAATTTCGGTGGGGCCGTGAAGAGAAGAAAGCGGGGTGACAACTCTCGAGTTAGTATTTTCAGAGATTGTGAATTGAATCGCAAGGGATAAGTAGCTAGAGCTTCGAATAACTATGGGAATACAATGTACTGTAAACAGCAAGAATAGCAAAGAACCGTGATGGCGTCATTCATCATGACAAAGCAGAGTGGAGCTCCCATCTGAATATGATAACTATTAGGGTTTCTTCGTATATACGCGGAATCAAGTTTGCCTCATAGGCGAGAACATTCTATTACTATCCCCTCTATATCACATGACTTATTGTTACATAGCAACAGATAGCAGTGCCACTGGAATTTCTGCGTGACATGTGAGGTAGTAAATATGGAAACCATAATTATCAGGCTCAACTATTTTAGTGGCAACAGGATAGTTGATGCTTGACGATATTGAGGGCCTGAGATTCAAGGCGACCATATACGACCATGGATGGTAAATATACGAAGAAATCATAGAATCTGATGAAAAAAAAATATTGAATAGAGCCAGAAATATCATAATCAAGTAAAAGCCACCTGGGTAGTCAATGTACACTTTGAAAAGAATATGTCAAATGAATGAGAAAAAACTATCGGCCGAACTCTGTTGTGAGCTTGAGGAATCAACAATAAAAGCGAAATGACAAGAAAGAAAAAAGGAGACACCAGTTCTACTTTGAATAATGAGCTTTGAGAAGCACAGGGAAAAAGAGGGATCATCTAAGCCAACGCCATGAGCACCGATCCACCATGACCGAAAAAAGGGACAATCGCTTTGAAAATGCAAGATCTATCGCAATCCACCATGAGTCAAGTCAGGCGTGCGGTTCACAGTAGGTGCGGCCAAGATACTGAGACGAGTAGCTTCTCTGCCAGTAAGGCTGACGCGACGGGGTCGAATGTCTCCTCCCACGGTAATTCGTCGGCCAGTGTTTTTCATCACGGGCAAAGATTGAGGACTCAGTACATGAGGTTTGGTCTCCATCTCTTTATCGCTCTTGACCATTCGACGGGCCTGCGAAGCTGTAAACATGTGGTTCTCGTTTGGAGAATTGCCATAGGTAGTAGCCGTGGGGCTACGGCGACGCTGGACTCTAAGAGAACCGCCTGACGTCGATGGGCCGAAATTGCCATTCGAGATGCGGCGCATGGCGGAGTTAATCTTAATTGCTTCATCTGTCCCCGCTCCAGACTTCCAATTGACATTACTCTCGGGCACTGGACTGCTTGAAATGCTGCCAAGACTGGGACTTCTGGATAAAGTGCCACTGGGACTCCGAACGGCAATTCGTGATGGCCGATCTGCAGGAGATGCACGATTTAAGAAACTGCTGCCTTCAATATTGCGGAGTGGTGAATTCTCCATGTCAGATATGGGAAGAGAGATTGAAGGTGGCGGAGCAAGGGGGGAGCTGCTCTCTCTTTTGGACAAGAACCCAGCCTTAAATCGACTGGTATTTTTCTGGACGTTCAATGTTGGTTCAATCGAGGATGGAACCGGAGATTGTCTGCTCGACGGAATGACCCGAGGAATGTTTCTTGGAATAGGGGATGGAGCTAGGGGCAAGGACGGCTCTTCCAAGTAGCTATCATCCGCGGGTGCAGAAGGGGGCTTCAGGGGCGACTGTTTGAATTCAAACAGAGGGCAATTCTCTTCATCGTCCTTCCAGCGAACTGATCTTTTAGGGGCTGTTGTCTGGACCTTCTTTGGGGTGAAGCTGACACTTTTTCGGTTGCCTGCAACCTTGCGGCGACGAGGAGAGCTTTTCTTGGGAGAGACAGGTGCAGTTGGAGCAAGCTGCACGGAATAATTTATTGGCCTAGCAGCTGGCATTCTCACCAGGCTGTATCTCTTCTTGGGCTTAGCAGGACTGGCTGGTTTGGCAGAGGCTTGCGTGGTTGGCAGTGTCGGCAGGCTACCATCCGATTTAACCAAGCCAGATGTGGCATCTGAGCAATTTTCCAGCATCTTCGTAAGAATCGCATGACCTTTCTCCATGGCCTCATCTGCGCTCAACTGCATGATGTCTTCAATGGACGCGATCAGCTCAAATTGGGCCTGTAGCAGTACCTGAATGGCAACTACTTCTCCAGCCTTATCTTGCTCCACAACCACAGACAGCGCTTCTCGCTCGGCATGTGACCTCAGAAGCTCTGCCTCTTTTTCCAAGTTTGCAAAGTCACTTTGATCACTAATATCTACCTCTTGAAGCTGCTTCGTGGCGTTCTCAACGGCTGTGTTCATGGCTCTGTCCCAGGTGCACTTCGAAAGCCGTTGATTGTAGTGGTGTCTGCTACTCTCCAACTCAACAAGGATACCCTGTGCCTTTTTTCGAATCGCATACAGGTTGGAAAGTCCCTCGCCGTCTTCGCGCTCGGCGCATACGTTGTCAAATGCGGCTATCCAAGAAGACAGAATTCCGATACGGCGGGTGATCTGTCTTAATTTGAGCGTATTCGTGATCCGCTCCTGTCGGTCCTGTAAAGTATGCTCGTAGGCACTGCGAATACGAGCAACACTCTCCCGTAGCATGGCATCTTTCTTCTCAGTCTGTTTCTTGAACTTGGCAAAAGCTAGCTTCTCGGAGTCCTTCTGTTGTGCCTTGAGATCATTAATCATCTTCATTTGCTCGTCGATCTTGACCAAGAAGTCTTTGACATGTCGGTTGACATTGAAGACATTTCGCGTGACCTTGGTCTGAATGTTCTTTGCTCGGTTGGCATATCGTAGTGTATTCTGTGTTTCATCAAAGTGCTGGCTTGATGGGCTGACACAGACAATCATGACAGTCTTACAGTTTCCACCAAGCGCAAACTTAAGCAGTCGAGTGAGCTTGGAGTTACGATATGGAATGTGGTTGTGCTTTCGAGGGTCGCAGAGGGCGTTGATGCAGCTACCTAGAGCAAGTAGTGACTTATTGATGTTGGCACCTTCGAACAGACGTTCGCCTCGGTTCTTTGTGGCACTAGCTCTCTCACTTCCAGCAAGATCAATAATGCTCAGAGTTGCGACAGTATGCGGTTCATTCACGTCGGCATTTCTATCTTTCTGTGCGATGTTGACTTGGAGGACGGCGTGGGATCGTGATGAGGTGGCATTGGCTTCGGTTGGAGACATTGTACGGCATTCATTTCCTCGCACAATCATGTCCATGACCTGCTGCACATTTTGTGGATGATGGCTCGATAGACCAGCTACAGAGACTGATTGATTTGTGTCCTCCCGGAGCATGAGACCGCCCTTGTTGGTGCTGGGCATAAGTAAGTCACGGATAGTTTCATTGTAAATTTCAAGGTAAGAAAGTGAAATTTCAGTCGCTTTCTCATCCGATCGCTCCTCAATCCTTTCAAACAGCTCCTGCATAGTCATGAATATGATGCCGGGTTGCTGCGCTGTTCCAGTGATGGTATGCGTTTTTCCACATCCGGTCGCACCGTACGCGAAGACGGTCGCATTGTAGCCATCAAGGACGCTATCGAGAAGGCTTCGTGTGGTCGATTCGTAGACTTCGCCCTGGGAGGCATTTTGGTCGAAAATTTTGTCGAAAGCAAATGTTTGGTCCTTGACGCGCTTACCATTGGGCACGACACTCCGGGAGAATTTCTGGACAGGGTTGTCTTCGGGCGGATCGAATACCCTGACTCACTAGTAAGTAACTTGACCATATAAAGTTAATCGAAGGCATAAGATACGTACAAGCACCGGTCGTCGATAACCTTCACAATGGACCTGATTCCCTTCTGGTTGAGTTTTGGGGTCGGAACGCCTGCTAGAGATCCATCGCCAAGGAACAGAGTGTTGTCGTCGGACTTAGAGAACTGAGCAGCCTCTCTGATTGTAAAAGGTCGCACCCGGACTGTGACGGTGATGGAAGAGGCGCCATCAGATATCATGGTGAGATAATTGGAGGTTAGGTCGCGTTCCAGGGCGGTATGTGAAGCAGTTGGCGACACCCTGCGTCAGCAAGGCCAATCTAATTTTGTCGTAATGTTGGAGTATCGGAATGATGTCAAAATAATGATGAAGTGAAGAGGAATGCGTGGAGCTAACGGTGCAAGTTTATGGGGTATGGGATGCAATATTCTCCGAGGATCCTAAACATGATTTCATTTGTTGATGAGAGCGTGTGCTGTCCACTTATGGTTGCTCCGGGCAACGAGTGGTAATAGGGGGAAATTAACGTGGCATTAGTTCTGTCTACTAGTACTTTTTAACCTATAAATAGCTGTCATGACCTAATTTTTCGCCGCCTTCTTATCGCTACACTTGTAACCATCCTTAATAAAAAGAATATCCACACCAGACTCCTCGAATGTATCATGTGTCTCCTTGATTTTCTACATCAAGGTAGAAATATTGCTGGTTGACGCGTTTATATGAGTATGGGATTCATCCTCCGAAATAGGTTCTACTCCACAATACCATAACTCAATAGTACAGTTCAAAACAGTCTGTCTGATACTTCGAACAGATTTTCTTGAAAATTTGAGGCCTTGGAAGAAATAAAGGCGCTATCAGGGACGGAGTAGCAGCGAGGGCGCGGATCCGATTCTCGTGTATAATCTCATCGGAGATTCTGGGAACTAAACATTGGAACGAGAGTGCTGCGAATCTCTTTGTAACAAGGCATGAGATTTCCGAGGGTGAAAAGTTCTGGTTCATCACAGATACTGTTGGGATAGGCTCAGCCTCGGGTTTAAGTCTTGTTCTTCCTATAGTATAGTCAAACTTCTAGGGTATTTGGTTGGCTTCCAAGACTTCTTGGATGGTACTTGCCATGGAACTTGATCTTCTGGCTGTATACGAGAAGAGAGCAAATAACCGATACGCCTACTCTATTAGGGGAATTCTAGAACCCTTCGTCATCTACCACCATGCATCCTACTGTATGCGGAAAATATCGACAATGGTTACCAGAGGCTACCTAAGTAAGAGCGTGTTCGCTGGAAAACAGAATAGTCAGTCTCAGATTCGGATGTAGGTAAGAACATACGTTGCACGACTACAGGTCGAAGCCTTAGTAGTATTCGGCATTTTTGTTGGTTTGGAGAATATGCGAAAATGGAAAAAACATCGGGAGTAAGATTGGCTAAATCCACCAGGTAAACCAGTCTGAATACATAGCTATTAGTAGTGAAGATTCAGCCCAGATGGGTTTAGTCCAAACGTTGACATTATTGGGAAATCCGGGGAAGAAGACTTTAGATAAGGTCACGTGAGAGTGAGAAAATAGTGATGAAGGTCAAAGTGATGGTAATAGTGAAAGTAATAGTGAGAATGAGATGAAAGTGAGAGCAAGATTATTGATTAGCTTAATAGAATGTGGAATTCTTATAGATAATGAAAACCTCTAAAACCTAATTAATGCACAATGATACAAGCATGAAGTTTTGTCAAACCCACAATTCTTGTTTGATAAACAATCACTAGGTCCAAAGAGAGGCGAGGCGAGATCATTTTCTTCCTCTATTCTTCTTCCTCTTCCTCCTCTTCCTCCTCCTCCTCTTGGTCGAATTTATGAATCACCACATCCCAGTCAGGTTCATCTTCGCCTAGTGTAAGGAAACGGTATGCAAGTTTGGATCCGTCCTTGAGTTGGCATGTAGTCAGAGTGTCGACATTCCTTGCAGCTTTTTTGGATAAGTCTGTTTGAGGAGGGTGGTTCAGTTGGAGAGGCTTCCATCCTTCTGAAAGGTCGGCTGGGTCCACGGGGATACCAAATTGGATATTCTCATGATCATCAGGTATTTGGTCAAGATTATTTCCGCTCAATTTTAAGGCCTGTAGAAGCTGGTTCTTGGCTGATGAGATGGAATCTTGGGGGGATAACGAGAGGATAACTGTGGTTTTGTATTTCTTGAAGAAGATGGTAATATCACGCTCTTGTGCTTTCGGAGCCTGTTGGAAAGTTAGTTTTTGAAGAGCTTCTAATGTGCCATTTGAACCCAATACATACCATTTCAAAATATTTAAAAAGAGTGTGAAATGAACAAAGTGACGCACGTGGAGATAGTAATCCACCGCTGTATTCTGCCAAAAGAATGATACCGCCCGAACCACCGACTATGGTACCGCTCAATTCTGCCGCCCAAAAGGAAGATGCATCTTGGCGCCGTTTGATGCAGCGATGCCGCTTCCTCAAACTTCGCCTTCGACCTTTCATGACCACACATTGCAATGAATTCAACTACGAATATGGAGCCTAAACAGGAGTCTCCTGACTCTGCTCGTGAAAATTCACTTTTTCTGAAGTTGGTTCATTGGCATAAACTGTTCGAGTCCAACAGCCCTCCACGGTTAGGCATTGATGTTGATAAACGAATTCCCTATGCAACATTTGCTGCATTTTCCACAGGCCTAGGACTTGGATATCTACATGGCAGCAAAAAAGCTGGCTTTGTATTTCGGGCAGAAAACGCACATCGATTCCCTACCTCGTCAACAGGGTGGTTTCAATACCACAAGACGAAGAATTACATTTCCATAGTTGGAGGAGTGAATGATGGGGTCAAGATGGGCTTTAAACTAGGTGCTGGGGCACTTGCTTTCTCCCTTTTTGAGGAGACAGTTGACTATGCCCGGCATGAAAACAGGGATTTTTTGTCGACGGTAATAGCCGGATTGTCGTTTTCTGGGATATACAGTTTGCTATGTATGTCCAACCCCATAAGCATCTTGAGATGAATATTTTTACTGATGACTTTATTTCTTTCTAGCCCGCCATGATGTTTACACTGCTGCCCGTACTGCAAAGCTTGGATTGAAGCTGAGTCTGGTCTATGGGCTATTACAGGATGGCCTGGAGACAATGAAGGGAAATCATCCGGCTTATTTGGACTTTGTGATGGGCAGTCGGACACAAAAAAACGAAGGCTCTATCTGAGATCTGAGTTTATGGGACTTGTATGTCGAAATTCCATCTTCATTCGAATTTCCGTCCCTAGTTCTGGATCAACGTGGTGTCCAACAAAAGTCTGATGGCTCTATTCATGTGTCTCCTTGACTCATGATGATCTCTCATCTAAAACTGGGATGGTCAGTTTTTGATACATGGCTCAGATCATAGGTGGTAGACATACGCGACGTCGGTCCGTCTCCCTTTTGAACTCAGTACCATAACAACAGTGATACCCCCATATCGGATCCAGAAGTCATCAATGTCCGAGCCTGTCTCAGCCTTCTCTTTTTTTTTTTTTTTTTTTTCTTACTTCCCCGAGACTAGTGGAAGAACTCCTCCTGAAGAGCATATTCTTTCTAACACATCTCACTTTACTCTGTATATACCATCTCTATTACGATACCCTTTTACTATCATACCTTGAAATCATTCTCGCCTCTGTTCTCGCCCTTGAACCTCGGAATTTCCCCCCCCCCCCCCCCCCCCCCCCCCATATCATTGGCACGTGATCATATGTGACAACCTCCAGAGCATTCGCAAGCTTATAGCAAATAATAGCTAATACCTATATAAGAAGAAAACTTGAGACTCCTAGGTTCATCAGCTAGGAAATATCTCTTGATTAGATAGACATTCAACTTTTAATTTGGATGGAACTATAGTCCATATTTGGACTGCTGCTTTAGGCAAGTGCCTCCTGATTAGGAATCCAAGAGTTTAATATCTTTTTTTCTTGCTACAATTCATTATTTCAGATTTGATCTGTAGCATTGTAGCGTTTCTAGCTTCCTTCTTCTGAATTGATCTCAAATTTGAAACATTCTTAAATAGCTTCCAGCGCGAACTGCTGTGGTACGTGCATGTTCATAGACCGCTTTGTGCATCAGGCCCCACCAGTACTCTTGGTATAGAAAAAAAGGTTGAATTACTACATACAATAAGTTAGGTATGACCCTATGATTCTATAATGAGAAGGTCTGGAGTGGATCAGATGTTACAGAGTTTCCGAAGGTTTCCAGACTCTTAAGATGACCTTTGGTGGACCTTCTTCTTCTCCTACAACTCAACCGCATTTAGCCCCCCACCTTGTCCAGAATAGACTCCCTTAGCTTCTCAGTCCTGACGCCTTTTATTCTTTCTCTCTCCCTAACATCCCCTTTCATCCTGGCACATGCTCTTCTGCTAGTATTCATCTGTACCCATTGGGCCTATGCCGATGGCTAGCTCAACACCTATACTGATTTCGTCGACGTCATCGTTATATTAATGCTCACCGATAAAAGCATAGTCACCAACATATCCATCCCCTCTCCAATATCACTATGCGTCGCCATGGCAGGTCCAGTGGGGGCTCAACTAAGGCTGTCTCGGCCATGTCCGATTCCGTTTCCCTCATCCATTCCTTCGATTCTGTCCTGAACCCGAATCGACCCGCGCGCCCATCGCCATTGACCTCCTCTCACATCAAAGCTTTACCACTGGAACTTTTCGATCGATTGCGTTCCTTTCCTCTTTTTCAGGCTACACCTGAATCCTTTCTGATCGAAGTCGGTCAGCATTTGCGCCCGCAGCTTCACTCCCCGAACGACTATATCTTGACTGAAGGCGATGATGCGAGGGCTATATACTGGTTGGTACGGGGTGCTGTATCTGTTACCTCGCGTGATGGAGAAAGTATATATGCCGAGCTGAAGCCAGGAGCCTTTTTCGGCGAGATCGGTGTGCTGATGGATCGACCGCGTACTGCAACAATCATCGCTCGCACCCGATGCATGCTGGTCGTGCTCACAAAGGATGATTTCCGCAACATCCTGCCCCACTTTCCCGAAGTTGAACGGGCAGTGATGGATGAAGCTCAAGAGCGATTGATGATCTTGGAAAAGAAAAAGAAAGAAACTTCTGCCCCAGTCTTTGATGCTCCAAGTCCGAGCCCGATGCGAAGAGGATCAAAGAGATTGCGGGAGAGCCATTCCAGAGAACTTAAGTTGAATGGAGAGGACGTGAACATCAAGACAATACATAAGAAACGGAAATCTCCGAGTCCAGGGAGGAGAGATGGATCCAGTGCTCTGGCGAATGGTCTTGTCAACGTCCGTCTTTTGCTCAAAGAACTTCCTCTTTTCTCTGGGTTACCTGCCGATCTCCTTCACTATCTGGGTCTCAATGCTCAACCTTGCTCGTTTCCCCCCTTCACGGATATCATCAGACAAGATTCTCAAGGACGTGAACTCTACTTCATCGTACGTGGTGAGGTCGAGGTCGTGGCTGATAAGCGTAATTCCCGCCCTGTGAACGGCATTACCAATGGAGCTAATCGTATTGACGTTGAGATCAAAGCTCGCCTCAAACAAGGCCAGTACTTTGGAGAAGTCGTTGGCTTAGAGCTTGCCCCGCGTCGAACAGCTACGGTTCGCTCTGTCACCTCTGTAGAGTGCCTCATGCTTAGCGGGGAAGTTCTTTCTAAATTTTGGGAAATGTGCCCACCCAAAGTCCGCGAACAAGTGGAGCAAACTGCCCAGGAGAGACTGCAGGCAGGTGATGATGGAGACGTGATGATGATGGATGTTTCAGACGAACAGCTCTCTTTCGATGATGGAGTCAAGATCAATTCGTCCCGGAGAAAGTCAATGCCCTTGCTTACACTCACGGAAACCGAACTTGATGGTCCACACAAAACCTCCATGATCGAGGGTCAAGATTATTTGCCATCAGACCCCGACCCATATCTCAACCTGGGACTGGACAAGGTCCGACTTCGAAGCCGACGTGGATCAGTAGCGCCATTGACACCAGAAGAAATTTCAGGCGAGCAACAACGACCTTCCCCTTCTTCAGAACGCTCTGCCAGTTCGTCAACCCTAAATCTTCCAGACGTTATCAGCTTCTCAAAGCCACATTCAGTTGCACACTCCCCTAGTGATGCCCACCGTGGAATATTTCCGGATGCCGTTCTAGTGAATATTTTCAAGTACTTGGAGCTTCATGAGCTTCTCCGACTCCGCGCAGTATCTTCTTATTGGTCAGACATCCTGAGCAGTTCACCCCATGTGGCCAGAGACCTGGACTTGAGCGTGTACAATAGGTGCTTAACAGACGATGTCATCGTGAAAATTATCTGTCCCTTCACTGGTAATCGGCCGCGGTCTGTGAACATCAGCAATTGCTTTCATATAACCGATGAGGGCTTCAATACATTGGCGAATACATGCGCTCCTCTCGCTACCACGTGGAAGATGAAGAGCGTTTGGGATGTCACAGCCTCTGCTATCCTTGAAATGACCACCAAGGCCACCTGCTTGCAGGAGGTAGATCTCAGCAATTGTCGTAAAGTGGGAGATACACTCATGGCACGAATAATTGGCTGGGTTATTCCTGGTAATCAAAAGCCCACTGAAGGAAAGAGCGCCACTATTAAGCCTACTCTTGAAACAGCAGAAGGTATAGTCTACGGATGCCCACAGTTGAAGAAGCTCACGCTCTCATACTGCAAGCACGTCACGGACCGCTCAATGCATCATATCGCCTCTCATGCTGCCTCTCGAATTGAAGAGATGGACTTGACACGTTGCACCACCATCACTGATCAAGGATTTCAATATTGGGGAAATGCTCGTTTTACCAACCTACGAAAGCTCGTCTTGGCAGACTGCACTTATCTAACGGATAATGCCATGGTTCATCTAACCAACGCGGCCAAACAATTAGAAGAGTTAGATCTGGTAAGTACACTCCATATATCGCCTTCTATCTTAGCGTTGATTCTAATGGAAATTCCAGTCCTTCTGTTGTGCTCTGTCCGATACGGCGACGGAAGTTCTCGCCCTCCAGTGTTCACAGCTCAAGTCTCTCAAAATGTCTTTCTGTGGGTCCGCTATCTCTGACCCTTCGCTACGAAGTATCGGTCTTCATCTCCTGTCACTTGAACACCTCTCAGTCCGCGGATGTGTCCGAGTTACAGGTGTGGGTGTTGAGGCCGTCGCAGAAGGCTGTAACCAGCTTCGTTCCTTCGACGTGAGCCAATGCAAGAACCTCGCACCTTGGCTTGAAGAACATGGACCAGCGAAGTATCAACCGCGAATCAAATTCCAGATTGTGGCTGCCAGCAGAAACAGACCACCATCACTCACTCGGCGATGAGCTGGGCTGGACCCGTCATTTATCAACCATATAACCTCTATTCTTAATATCTTGAACTTATCTACAGTCCTATCTGTTTTTCTTTATATGTACTATGAATACTTTATCACGCTATCTCATGATCTGGGAGTTCAGGCTTCCGGGGCTTTTTTATAATCTTGCTGGCTGTGACCTGTATAGATTCGTTCTTCTTTTACGCTTTTGGAATTGGGATAGGCCTTCCGGTCAGGGAATCTTTTCGTTCTTGGGCTGGTTGCGCATGGCTGGAGTTCGAAGACTGAATTTGACTACTAAATTCTATTTATGCTTCCCTGACTTACTAATGCAATCCTTTTCCATTTAATGAATCTAATGATGTACCTTGGTAATCTCCTAAACTTAATTAAGTAATTCTATTAAGCACCTGGGCCCATGTAACAGCGTCAGGGCTGCTCGGTATACCAGCATTAATCTGTCTTGTGATTATTTCTACAGCCTCTGCTTGCTAGAAGTAGATGAGGCAAAGCCCTAGCTAGGCTCACAGGACAAAGCCCTAGAAATTTTTGATCTTTGTATCCTAACAATGCAATTATGAAATATTATCATATCTTTATGAGACAACCTTAGAAACCGTGTATAGTACAGCTGAAGATGACCTATTCAAATCCCCCTCAGATCCCGGGGTCTCAGCTTCTCTTACGAAGGTATACCTTTGGAAACATTCCAAGGTATTCATGGCCCAAAAAATTATATTGCCACTTTGTATAGTAAGAACAATGACCAGTAGACAATACAATCTCTTAGATATTTTGTAGCTTAGACTCACCTCCAGGTGGGCCAGTTTTCAAAAGGTCAGGATATGATAATGATTGATAAACGATCCCAGATATTAAATCTAGCGAGTCAGTTTGATGCCCGGAAGGCCTTTGGTAATCTACTCTTTGATCAAGCTATTTGTCAAATTATTTAACGGAGCATTCCTACCTTGCAAGATCCTTTTCGCATCATCCTTACCTATCCACATCTTGATCAGCTCATATTCGATCAATCCATACTATCAAAATGGACATAACACCTGAAGATTTGATGCTACTCTCAGACCATAACTCTCAGCAAGATGAAGAGGAAACAAACAAGAAGTCCCTAAAACGTCGCCGCTCAGTCGACCACTCCTGGTCAGCAGAAATGAAACAAAAACTGCAGAAAAACATAGTGGAAGGCCGTGCGGGTAGACGCCGAACTGCAACGGCGTGTGATCGGTGCAGGGCAAGTTCCATTATGATACTTGAGGGTTCTTTCCCTCTTTTCTCAGGTCCCCAATATCACTAGATTCTCATTCTAATGCTACGATTCAACAGTTGAAGAAGATCGCTTGCGATTATACCGCTGATGGCTGTATGAAATGCGTCGCCAACGGAATTCTCTGTTACGTGACTGACCCTGTCACTGGCTATTCTGCAGAACGCTGTTCAATCCCCAGAATGCAGAGACGGATTAAAGAGCTTGAGGAGCAAGTCAGCGTCTTGACGAAGGAAGTGGACCGCCTGGAAGCCAAACTTGTCTTCTCAAATAACACTATTGGGTATCTTCGGCTTTCCCACGGGGAAGTGGTGGAGCGGGGGGAAACTTGGGCAATGGTGAGATTCAGATGTCCTCAAGGGCTTACTTTAAAAGACCAGGAATATTTCGTTAATTCAGAACTCATATAGGGAGGAGACCAGGGGTCCGTGGATTCTAGCGTTTTCTATCCAACTCTTTCAAAGTAATCCGGGATTCCACTCTCATCTTTTCCAACAATCAAAGAATCGCCAGGCAATATTGAAAAAGTCTTATTTTTTTATACTGTGAAAAATATTAGAGAAGAGTGTTCCAAAGTTTTGATGCCTGCATCTGCGAGGCCAATTGTCCAGAGATGATGGGGAGGAATGATTGGAATACTTTTAATGACTGGCACACCCTTCACCACAGGACCAGTGTCAAAGAACATCTGGCTAGTAAATACCCGTCTAGAAATATTGTTAAGCCACTGTGCTTTTAGACAGATACTCCATTTCGCTTTTACTTGGTCATATTAATATGGAAAGAATTTGCAGTTGAAAGCTACACTTAGGTACTGGTGTCTGCCAGATGTTGATATCATTCGACCTGATTCGACTCTATATCCTTGCATAGAACATGCGTGCGTAATTTTCTACTGACTGTCAGACAGCACGGCTGGAAAATTGCTTCATGGGATGCATGGGATATCTTCTAGGAGGGTATGGCGATAAGATTATCAAAAAGCTCATAATGAATGTTGACTACATCAGGCTCTTAAGCCTAGTTGTCATGGTTTACATCTGCCAGTGTTTTTTCAGCAATATGATAAGCTTTGGGTTGATGAGAAGCATTTATCACGATGCTCGTAGAGCAATAGCTCCAAGTAGGGAGAGCTCCAATCGCCGCCTGGCATCTGTGCCATTAGATACTTTGTCGCCTGGCGAGGGCAAGGCTGCAAGTTTGTAAACCTTCTTGATCTTGGTAATATCCGAGATCTCAGAGATTATCTGATCATCGAAAGGCACCGAAGTTCCTTTGATGGAACTTTCCAGATGTGCGGCAACGGAGTCATGGGTTATCTCCGGGGACACGGAGACTTTTACCGCCAACAAATCTTTCGTAGAGTCAGAAACGCCAAATTTGCGCAGGGATTCGCCAATCTATTCCCGTTTGGTTAAATCTATAGTGGAATGCTTTGAAAAGCATGACTCACGTGGTTGGTCGGGTTAAATGAAAACACAATCTCCGAGTGCACATTGTGGGATTTGAGACGGTCATTCAAGTAATCATTAACTGCGCGGAAAATAGCAGTCAACGCATGCTCTCGCGAAAACACCTGTAGTTTATTTTTAGTTCCATGGTCCTATGTCACATTTGCGAATGATATTCACCATGCTAGCATCGATAAAAGCATATTGAAACTCCGTATTCCCGGCAAGCAGCTGCTCGCGCAAAAATGCTGCGTTCTCCACATTTCGGTACAGCGCTACATGGATAGGGAGAGACGCAGGCAGGTGAGGGAGATTGATGGACTCCAGTTGCAATGCCATTGTCACGACTCGCTATTCACGATGCCTAGTGCCATGATCAAAAGCACCGACCACAAAAGATATTATGACGTATTTTCGTAGCTTTCAGCCCCTCATCACGTGATATTCTGGAATCTTCGGACTTAAGAATTGCCGCCAACCGGATTCAAGACTGAGTAATCACTTATATCGCTCGGGTATAATTAGAGCTTGGCGTCTTCACTTTAACCCCATCCATCCTTCACATCGTTGTCATGGCTTTTTTCCTCCGGCGCCCGTTCGCCGTGGCTTCGGCCATTCGGCAGGTCCCAAAGCTCTCTAATACTGCTCGTCTCATCCACAACTCTCCTCTCAAGCCCACCCAGGCTGCTCCCAAAGCGGCTTCCTCAATCTTCACGAAGTCCCGCCAGACCTTCCAGAATGCCTTCCGACGGACATATATGCAGCCCACCTATGGCTCCTCCACCCAGGGCAACATGGGCCAGAAGTTGCTATACGGTGCTGCCATCGTAGGTGGTACTGTCTTGGCCACCAACGTCATTTTCAACCGTGAAACCCGAGAGGATGGCGGTATGCCCGCTTACGAACGAAGCTACCTGAACGAAACTTTCATGCACACTGGTCTTGGTATTGGTATCATTGCTATTGCCGCCCGCGCTTTGCACTCCAATGGTTGGTCTTTCCGCTTGATGGCCATGAACCCATGGCTTGTCCTGGGTGTCGGTCTTGTCGGCAGCATGGGATCCATGTATGGAACTTTCTACACCTCCCCAGATAAGTAAGTTTTAGTTTCTTTCTTTTCATCCTTAGAAATAAACAAATTGCTAATTTCTTCCTTAGCTACGTAATGAAATATGGCTTCTGGACTCTCTTCAACGTCACCCAGGCTGCATTGCTCTCCCCACTGATGTTCTACAACCCTGCTCTCCTCGCTCGTGCTGGTATCTACACTGTTGGTTTGATGGGCTCGATTGCTTTCGTCGGCGCCACTGCTAAGCAAGAGAAGTACCTCTACCTTGGTGGCCCCCTCCTCGCCGGTGTGACCCTCGTTGCTCTTTCTGGACTTGCCCCTATGGTTCTTCCCGCCACTGCTGCTCGTACCCTGATGTGGTCTGAGCGCATCTGGCTTTATGGTGGTCTGGCCGTCTTCGGTGGCTTCACCCTCTACGACGTTCAGAAGGTTCTGGCACACTCGCGTATGGCCGAGCGTGGATACATCCAGCGTGACCCCGTTAACGAGAGTATCAGCCTCGAGCTGGACTTCATTAACATCTTTGTTCGCATGGTCCAGATTCTTGGCATGCGCAGCAACAACCGGAAATAAATATGCTCTTCGGTACCAGCAAAAATGGCTCTTTCAGCCACTGTATTCCTAGCGCTCTGTCCTGTTAATATTCCCCTTTTGATTTTCACTTTGTACTTGCCCGGGTTTCTTAGATCACCATCCAAGGACTTATTCTAAATAAACACTATGCAAAAACATCTCCACTCTTTGACCTGTCATAAATATAAACCCTAAAAAATTAAAGAAAAAATCACTCATAAGCCTCCGTACCGTACTAGCTACGTGACTAGCACCAAAAGATCTTCGACATCTGTAGCTCCCTGAGTGCTCCCTGAGTGTCACTTGATAACTTGTCACCTGATAATTAATCAGTGAGAAGATCAGTGAGGCAAAAGCAGCGAGGGGGTGAGCACTAATACGGAAGGGAAACACCAAGAACTAGCATGGAAAATCCGGTATATAGGTACCAATATCGATAGCCAACATGGAATACAAGGCTGCCTTACTACCCAGATAAAAACCGCAGTGAGTGTCAGGATAGAGGGCTAAGGCCTTCTAACGCGTTCAAATTGAACGGGGGTTTTTCGGTTGATTCTCATTTCAAAGTTCACCTGGGCAGCGGAGCGATGGCCAAGATTGGATGTAAATTTATGTCACCGAAGGTACGTCTAGAGCTGAGGTCCTTCAGCTTCATTGGATGAACAAACTATCTAGATAAATTAGTCTCCTATCCTTTTACTTAGATTCTGAATCATATGCTCGGTGGTTGGAAATTCGAGGTAGGTACAGGAGAGGAAGAAGCCACGGAGAAGGAAAAATATTACCACGGATGACTGGACATAATAGGAAAATTCTCAAGATTATTCACTACTCGAGTGAAGGGGAGAATAGAAACAATAATAGAATCAAGTCTGACCTTATAGGTGTAGAAATAAAGAGCTTAGAAAATGAGGCCACACATGGGTAGAGATGCTATTTGATACAGTAGACCTCATTAGTCCAGCTTGTATCTATCTATCTTCAAAGACGTCCTGGTGCTTTCACGCTTACTTTTGGTACTTGTCTATTACCCATGTTTACTATCTAAGGCTATCTATCCTTTCTGGAATTTGTCACTGATACCTTCAAAATCGATTCAGCCAGTGCCTCGGGACCTTACAGTCCCCGATGTTGTATGGAGGATTGCTAGTGCTGCCTCTTCCGGCTAACCCACTTCACAGAAAGCTTGGTGTCTCATGTAACCGCTGTACTGGGATCCGTCAGTCTGTTTGGTCTTTCTATTCTTCTTCTACTGTAAAGTTACGATTTGTTGATCTGAGAGATCATTTTATCAAATTATGATGGAGCTGGGCTTGCTCAAAGTATCAAGTAGCATTAGAACACGTGATGAGGTAAGGGATATGTGTACTAAATCTTTGGGTGACAGCCTTGTTGAATTCCTCGGGTTTCAATTCCTTTCAAACTATGAATATCAGCTTATGGAAATCCCATACCAGGCAAGACTTCCTCAGGAAGAACGCCACCCCAACCAATAGGCTGAGCATCGACCAGTCCTGCAAAGCCCTCAATCCCAATTCCATTGGTAATTCCAAAGAGAGACTCAGGCCTGGCAGTTTTCTGCTTGCGTGAAAAATAATCTGGCTTTGCTCTGATCTTCATTCTCTCCAACATCGTCTCCTTGAAATTGGTCTTCTTCTTCATTCGGTTCCAATTGAGTCCTGAGATCTTGTTAAGCCTCTTGCTAGTAACAATTCGATGCCATATTGTGGAGTCGATTTCTCGATAGGTCAGGAGGGTTAAAGCAACAGTCTTCTGGGAGTGGATTCGACGTTCCGGGAATCGAAGTAGCAAAATTTTGTCGTTTCCATGGCATTTCAGAAGATTCTGGGAAAGGGGACTCTCGATCCGGTCATTGATGAATCCATATTCGAGCGTTTTGATCTTCAATACTGTGGTTTTGGGGGAGATGGGTGATTTGAGCTTAATGGTGAGCAAAAGCGAGTTGTCCTCGAGACCCTCCAGATTGACAAATTCACTATTGTTTGGGTTGAGACAAAAGGTGATTTGGTGCTGTGTTGAAGGCCAGAGTCTTGGATCGTGTGTTTTCTGCTTGAGGACCATATTGGTTGTGACAATGTCGAATGTCACTTCAAGTATGGTATTCTCTCCGCATAGGTCGATTGTTTCACCTGACACTTTATCCAGTAAAACGAGACCGATGGATTCCGGAGTCTTCGAGTGTATTTGCTCATGGCAGTCGCACAGGCCATCCGGGCTGTTTGATTATCAGATTCTAGCTTATCTGGAATTTGTTCAAGGATTCAATTGGGACGTACCAGAGCCAAAACATGATGAGAAGTTGTAGAATGTTGCTGGGATGTGATGGTTGTAAATTACCAAGAGTGAGTCAAGTTCGTGAGTTTTGTTGCAAAAGAGTGAATGTTTATAATAAGAACTTCGCGTTGAAAACTTCGTGTCAAGAGTTTTGTTTGATTCTTACGGGGGATACTTCGGTTCTGCCCATTTCTCAAGTCAACCGTTTCTCTTCTACATATTAGACTGTGAGTCTGATAATTGCTCAATTCAGTGCAACCCCAGACCATTCATGGACTCCGATTAGCATTCGGTATGGTAAAGTCAAATTTAGTTCTGCAGCATGGCCCAGACGCTTACAATTGATGCTTAAAGCTTGAAGTCACGTTTCTTCTTTTCAAAAAGTACAAGTTCATTCTCATCCCATTCATTTTTCTCGTTTTCTTCTCATCAAACTTCTCCCAGTGTCGTTTATTATGATACTCGTTAACTGGTGTGATATTATCGAATATGGTCTCTTATTCTCATTCAGATCCCTGGTCCTATGATGTTTACGCTCATAAATTTACAAGCCCAGACTGTACCTGCAAGTCTCCTCAGGCTTGCTAGTTTCATGTTGCCACAATCAAGTATTCTGAGTATCATCTCCTGTACATTACTTGAAAGTTATAGATACTTTCTTTTCAGCTTTCTCTTCTACCATATTATGGATGGATATGAACGGCCATATTTCATTTCATCGCACCTCAACCTATTGATTCCTCGAGAGCTTGCCCTTTCTGATCTTGTTATGTCTATACTCATAAAAATCACGATCCCAACTCTGATCCCTCAAGTCTCCCCGTACTCATGCCGTGGCACTCAAACATTATGACGATTAAGAAAGACACTCTTAGTAGTAAAATGCCTTTATTTACCAATGCCAACTACCAGTAATTACAGCCCTGGAGAGAAATTAGTTAATCAGAAATGACAGGATGCATAAACCTTGGAATTGACTCAAGGTTATTTATAGTTTGACCACGTGGGAATCTAATAATGTCTTCAACGGTACGTAATGAAGTAGAACTAGATGATATTATTGGAATTCAATCAATCCCCTGAGCTATGGAACCAAACTATCTTACACTAAGGCTTCAGATCGCTCAAATATCCTGGAGTTGATCAAGAAATTCAAAAGAGGATTGAGGCCTGAGGCAGTAAATAAAGGCGGTGAATTGGGAGGTTCAAGCACTATTA
The DNA here is from genome assembly GCF_028828555.1 of Penicillium taxi. Taxonomy (NCBI): domain Eukaryota; kingdom Fungi; phylum Ascomycota; class Eurotiomycetes; order Eurotiales; family Aspergillaceae; genus Penicillium; species Penicillium taxi. The sequence continues at coordinate 2,412,177 of NW_026643207.1, read as the reverse complement.
GGCGGTATGTCGCGGTAAAATGATACCGTAGAAGACGTGCAAGCCCACAGCTTTTCCATTTCACAATAACATCAAATCATCCACAGCCTGTTCAAACAATAGAGTACAATCTCTATTTAATATTCAAATTCAATAAGCTCCACATATTGACTTTTCAGGTATCCTGGAAATAAGACCGACCAGAATACAATCATGTCCAATGAAATGGAAGTCGACCCTCCCGTTGGAGGTGAAGCTCCCGAGCAGCCTACCAATGAATTTGACCCCCACACCTCAACGGGCGCTGTCGCTGTGCGCAGTATCGAAGGATGGATTGTTATGGTGTCAAACATTCACGAAGAGGCAGCCGAAGAGGACGTGAATGAGCTCTTTGCAGAATACGGCGAGATAAAGAACTTCCACCTGCCCCTTGATCGTCGCACAGGTTATGTCAAGGTCTGTCGCAGTTTGAATCTGCCAATGCTTACTAATATAAAAACGGCTAACATATATTCGCTAGGGATACGCCTTGATTGAATTTTCGACACTTCCCGAGGCCAGCGAGGCCATCAAGAACCTGAATGGCTATAAACTTCTCGAAAAAACCATTGGAGTGGACTACGCCTTTATCCGCCCTCCTCCTTCCCGCAAGGACAAGGATACTAAGGGTACGAAGGGATCTCGCGGTGGCCGGGATCGCAGCCGCAGCCCTGAGGGTGACAATTAAACTTGCGAGGTACCGCAAGCTATGACTTGTTTTGTTCTCTTTTTTTTTTGAGCGAAGATACAATTTCTCGCCTTTATCATCTCACCACAACGTATTCCATCTTCTCCTTTTCCACACCATCTCACGACTCTCTTGATGGATCATGGACGAGGGATAACCCGTGGGTATCCCGGTTTCGCCGGCCTGCGTCGGCGACTTAATTTATGCTTCCAATGGGTATGCCCATATTTAAACGGCTTAACGAACTCATGTACTGGGTGCTGACTTCAAATTCAGAACTGAAAGATTGATATGAATAAACCGCGGTCCAAGATATGACCATATTTCTTAGAAGATCTAATCCTAAACGAAAAACGCAAAATATACGATTTCAATGGAGCGTATTTTGAGGCACGTCAAAATAGTCAATGCGCGATCTGTGTAGTGATGCGAACCTTGGAATCGTGGCATGCCCGAGGTCCTATTAATAACTGGTGACTCAAGTGAGCCTTGTAATTCTCGATATGGGTAACTGGTGAGACGAATAATCCGGCGTATTGAAGATACAAAATACAGATGCTGTATGGGTGAAACATAGGCCAATGAGACTGTTTCTTTCCCGAATGAACTAGGATGAGCTTTCGGCTCAAATCTCCCACGCAAAAATAATAGCTCAATCGGATATCTACTAGCCCAAAGGTTCCAAGGTTTGCTGTACAGCTTCACGGCCCCTTCACTGCATCACACGACCTTTCCGTGGCGCAGAGCCCATGTATGGCTTCTCGTGATGACTTTTCCCCTCTCCATTACCCTCGTGCCACTAATTCCTCGCTTCCTCATACTATCTTAATCTGTGGATCAAAATGGTTCATGCTCCATTCAGCGGACAGAAGTAACTAGAGTGGGTCGCGGGTGACTAATCTAACCCCCTCTTCTCTCCATTTCCCCGCATTTGAGGCTGTCGAAATCCTTAATCGATTGGAGCGCATTACAGTCCTAGTGATTAGATTATTATTATAGAAGAGGGATCCACAGTGCATAGTTGAAAATTCTGGCTCCCTCACCAGACGTGATGGCCTTTCATTCCATGGCCCGCGCTCCTGCCGGCTTATCAAGGGTCTCGATGTGTTTGATTTTTCTTCTTTCCTTTCTGTTTGCGGCGAGTGCACTAGTGCACCCGGTTCAGAAACCCCTAAAAGAGACTGTGGCTGCTGACCAGAGCTCTGTGAATGTAGCGGATGAGTTCTCGAGTGCCCCCGATCTCGACGACAGTCATGCGGCAGAGCCGTGGATCTGGGAAGCGCCAGCTCCTGCGGAGACATTGGAGAACCTTCTCAATGCCCTCCGTGTTATGCAAGACAATTATTTCAGGCTATGGCTTGGCACGTGGCCGACTAGTATCGATTGGACCGCTGCTGTTCTGGGAACGCACGTTGTCGCGACATTGTCGTCCTACACTTCTAGCGCGCTCGACATCGTGGACGCGGATCAATTGCATGAGCCAGCCTTCGTTGCACTTGAAAACACCGTCAATGAGTTCTTTAGTCAGACAATGACTTTCTACTTCGGTGAAAACGCTTTCAGTCTACGTAACCAAGCCTACGATGATATGCTGTGGGTGGTGTTGGACTGGCTGGAGAATGTCAAGTTTCAGGATCTACACACGGACCTGCACTATTCACGGTCGAAGAAGAGCTCGGATAAGGAGTGGTATGGTACGCAGTTTCGTCACTCGGCCGCACACCGATCACGGATCTTCTACGAGATCGCAGCGGCTGGTTGGGACAAGACGCTCTGCGACGGCGGGATGATCTGGAACCCGAACCTGATTCCTTATAAGAACGCCATTACAAACGAGCTTTATATATCCGCGAGCATCGGCATGTACTTGTACTTCCCCGGCGATCCTATTGATGCGCCGTTCGTCCAACAAGATCATGATCACAAAGATCAGTATCCACACAACCCAACTCACCTCAAAGCAGCCGTCGATGCCTACTCCTGGCTCACTAAATCCAACATGACCGGAATAGGTGGTCTATACGCTGACGGCTTTCACATCAGTAACTGGAGTGGTTCATCAAATCCTGGCTCCGGGCGGTGTGACGTGCTAAACAAAATGGTATACACCTACAACCAAGGGGTGATTCTCAGTGGGCTAAGAGGGCTCTGGCTAGCGACGGGCTCACAAATCTACCTACGCGACGGCCACGAGCTCATCTACAAAGTTCTCCGCGCTACCGGCTGGCCGCAGATCTCATCAAAGAAATGGTCCGGGCTCGGACGCGGCGGCGTACTCGAAGAAATATGCGACTCACATGCAAGCTGCTCCCAAAACGGACAGACATTCAAGGGCATATTCTTCCATCATCTTGCAGAATTTTGCCGGCCACTCCGGCCGTATGAAGAGCGGTTTCTCGCTGGCGAGAAACGCAGGCCCCATGCTGACGACGACTGGAGCAAAGTTTACAACCGCCATCTAAAGCGGTGTCGTGCATATGGACTCTGGATTGAACATAATGCGCGCGCGGCACTCATGACTCGCGACGATGAGGGGAAATTCGGCATGTGGTGGGGTCTTCCGTTTGATGATACTGTTTCCGAAGCGATTGTCAATAGTAGCACCCTTCCCGCGAATGCGCTTGATTACCGCAATGATGTGGATGAGATCAATACTAGTGACGGTGTTCCGCGTGACTTTAATGATCGTGGTCGTGGCCGTACTGTTGAAACCCAGTCTGGGGGTGTCGCTGTGCTGCGAGCATTGTTCCAGTGGCAGATCTCTGAAATCCTCTGACGTTTTTGACAAAATATTATCATTATCATTAACGGTAGTCTCGGTCTCAACCTTAGTTGCGTAGCCAAGCTTCCACTCCGGAATTAGTTTATGCTCCACATGATATCTGGCGGAAATCTTCCAATCAAAGCACGAAACCCGGGCTCGGTGTGCAATGTTGAGGTCGTCATGGGGAATCCTTCGTGCGACGGCTGAGAGGCTCTTAGTACTACTCGGGGCCGAGCTACCTACTTAGGTATTACCCGTGGACACTTCAATTACAAATTTAATTATATCTACACAGTACTTTAATGGTATGTACGAACCTACTTACCTATGTATTTATTTAGGTAATTAGTTACTCCGTACTCCATAAGATGCTTACTACTTTTAATTTATTTTCCTCTACATAGGTATGATGATGATTCAGTATATGACTCAAATTCAGTTCAGCTATCTCAGTGGCATGTTTGGTTATCATTTCCAAGGCTAACGCGTGGGGCGGAGGGGTAGAACGTGTACTAGGAAACTACTAGCAATCATCGGTCTAAGGAAGGGCATATGACCTCCCCACTAGAGAATAAAAATGATGTCTAGTATGAAAAGACGGAAACACTCCGATGCTCCGAAGATGATGAACTAAGTTTCGAAGTTCCCAAGATCCATAATTCAAACCTATACTTTTCAATAGTGCGATAACAGAACGGGAGAGGTAAAAAAAAAATATAAATTCGTACGGGAAAGAGGGGAGTCCGCGAGGAATAATATAAGAACCAGTAATATTAAGAAGAAGATCTCTTTAGCATTTCATCCACCCGCGCTAGCCCAAACCACGCGCGCCATCCGCAAGATAAGTGGATTTGATGTGGGTTTAGTATTTACAGTACCTAGGTACGGTAATGGATTGCTACATAGGGCTTGTGTGTTGCAATAGGATTGATATCTAAGTGAGTAGGTAAAAAGAGAGAGGTAGTAATAGTTACTAAGTAGAGTAAACTACTAGGTAAAAGGTTAGTAGTATATGGTATGTCCAAACTATAGTCTTCACATAGTTAGCGGAGACGGCTTACGTTGCTCAATGGCTTGTCTCAGTTGCCCCGAACATCAAGCATGAAAATAAGGTGGAACCATTCCACGAGGGAGTAACGGAGTACCTGTGTACGGCCTGAGCGTTAGGCGGGGTGTAGGAACGGATGCAACTGGTTCTGTTCAGTTTGCTACCAAACATGATTGATAGTGGAGTAAGGGAAGATTTAGGAATATTTCCGATCGGTCACATTTGAGGATATGGATGGATATGGATATTACAGGAATTAGGGCGGGGTTCCTTAGAGTCAGCAGGAAGACTAATTTCCTTCTTGCTTCTGGTGCGACCTCGGAATCACATCCCCGGAATTATACCAAGTACTGACTACTAACTAAATGATTCCATCATCCTTGTAAAGAACACCCTTCTTTGTTCTCTTATTTGCTTTCTCTCTTTCTTTTCCTTTTACTATATATAGTTTGACGTAGTATAAGGACAACTCCGGAAGGAATAAGTCTATTCAGCCTACAAGGATCCGTGGATCATCAAGGAATATCCGTACCTGTTCCGTCCCAGCTGTCGCTATATAACATGACATTTCCGTTTTCAGTCAACAATAACATCAACTTGACGACATTCCTCACCTTCCATTCCCTTCCCCAGGTGGAGCGATGTAGATCAGCAAGCCCTGTTTTTCTGTTTCACTGTCGTTTTTCCGATCCCGTCAATAGGATTAGAGCCCAAGGGAATGGATCGACCAAACGTTTTTCGCGCATTGGTAGTCCTCTACCCGCGGCAGTGACCAGGTTTGCCGTTAACTAGTTAAAATCTGACCTAGGATTCTGTTAGAGGCCAATACGGAGTACTCCATAAAACTATAACCGGACCTTACCTACATACATTACATAAATTACACTTCCTAACCAGATCGACATCCAAGTGGACTAATTTTCCAAATTTCTACAACCACCCTTAATATAACCACCAACAATCAGTAAATTTATTTATTTATTTATTTGATGCAAGAAGGGTATGAATTAGTGACTAAATGAAACCACAAAAAATCGATTCTTACGACAATTTCTATGTTTCCTGATCTCGACCAGTACCTTCTTGAATCTTCCACTTTCGTCATATCTTCTCTTGATCAACTTTCTCACAGAGTTTATACTTTTTTAGCTTTATATTTTCTTGGTCGGAAGTAATGATGCCTGTGGTTTGTGTATATCGACGAGAATTATTATATCGGGCGTTATGTGCCGTCCAAATAGCTTATGTTTGATCAAATCCCCGCTTTATTTTTTAAGCCAGGTGATAGATTCGCGATTTACGGTAGAACGATTGGATAGTTTCTTCTTGCGCTCTCTTAAGATGATCCATGGATCTTATGAGAGACCAATTTGGAAGCTAGTTTCGTCGAAATCACAAATATCTTTGGGACAAATCCTATATCCTGTCATAACGTGTTTATAGCCTTGAGACAGCCTCTTAACCATAATTCTATCAAGAGTAATTCGTTCAACTTCAATTACTTGTCGGTGTCGACAATAGTATTCGGGATGATGTTTCAGAAACGTTTTAATAGTTCGCTGATATATGGTTGTTTTGTTATTGGGCCTGAATGGGCCTCTTTTATAATCGAATTTACCATAATTTCAATTTGTCCTCGATTGATGAATACTTCTGTCTTATCAAAATAGTTGGTTTATTCAAAAAGAGCTAATCCATATGTAGAATTAAGCTTACGACCGTTATGTTATCATTCAGATAGCAATTGTCTACTATGCCAGCGCCGAAGAAGCCGGCTGCCAGGGACCGCGAATTCTCACGCAGTTTTCGCAATATCAGGTTTCAATTAAGTATAGAGAGATTCAAGGGCTTTAATGATCTGGTCTTCGAGTTCTTTATCATTTTGAGGCATTTCTGGTAAAGTTGTTGATAAAAGAAGAGAGGTTGAAGGAATTCGGAGAATTAGTCCATTTGGGTGTCGGCCCTGTAGCGAGGGCCTGTAATGTAATGTATGTAATGCCTAGTTAATAGTCACGGAGCAGATTGTGATCTTCATACTAGTGATCGGCTCACTTGATTTTGGGAGTTAGAATTGATTTCTTTGTTTTAGTATTACATTAGTGGGCTCCCTTCGAAGCTTCTATCTGCCTTCCCTGTTTGTGTATTTTGTTGTAATTTGATATCACGAGATTCGGCTGCGAAGGATTATCCCTGATGAGATTACTAGGCTGATTACTTACTTGTATGTACGAGTAGATGTTGCCACCATTACCTAGTTACATAGCTGGTGGGTATGATATATGCTTACCTCCATTTTATTCTTTTAATTCTCTAGGAATTTCTCTTCTCAATGAAACAGAACAAGATTTACATGATAGAAGCAATTGCGTCATTTTTACTTGTTGCGGCTCGATCGACACTGCATAGCGCGTATATTTTCTCCCCTGACTGCCCCATATACCGGGTGGATATGGGAAGTTGTCAAGTATTTTGCATCTTATATTTTGTATTTTATATTTCTTATTTATATTTCTTATTTATAATTTATATTCTATAGTTCATATGAGGCTGAATGAGGATCAAAGTCAAAAGGAACACGAAAAAAAGGGAGTTGCTAACGCTAACGGTAGAAATACGTGTTCATTAAGGTTCGGTAAAAAACTCATGGCGGTGGAGTTCAATGCTTGAAGTTCAATTGGTTCATAGGGCGGAGCTGCCTGCCCTAAGAGTAAGAGCGGTGTATTAATGGGTATTTCCCCCTTTCCCTCTTTTCGTCTCCCTTTTCTCTAATTATTGAATCTTTCTAATTATTGTGTGTCTTAAATTTACTCTTCTCTTATATCATATAGTTCAATACTCCGTATTAATTAGTCTGATTATTACTACACTCCGTATTTCTGTATTTCATTCTCAACCGTTCAAACTAGTTCATAGTAGTACTAGTACTCCGTACCTGTAATTATATGGCCGCTATTACGAGAAGAGGAGTGAGGCCGATCACTGTTTGCCCCAACCAGACTTATTTTTTTCTTTTTTTTTTTTCTGTCTTTTTTTTTTTTTTTTTTTTTTTTTTTTTTGAATTACTTGAAATGGTGTTAGGATAGTCAATGCTTGGGAAGAACCCCATAGGTACCACTGGGAACCGCCACTTCAACCACTGCGCCCCAAAACCACTGGTCAGTACTTACTAGGTACTCCGTACTCCCTTCCAAGGTTCCTTTCTGGGTAACACCGATACCATCCTTTTTCCCACCCCTCTCAAGCTTGACCCTAATCCTTTTTTGCTCTTGACCTTTTTTTACTTTCTTTCTCTTTTCCACCCCTTTGATCAACTTCTTGTCCTCTCTCTCCTACACACAAACACATCGCTTTTTTTCAAAATCCCGTACTCGGCAAACTGGTCATCATTATCCCCGCCCCCTACGCCATCAAACATACAGTGGTTCCGATACAACCACTGATTCAGCCTTCAATCCACGACACTTTATTTGGACGCCCGGTGGCTCCCTTAAGCATAACACAGATCTTTGCGTCTGGGGTACATCGCTAGGGGTCGACTGTGGTCGTGAAAACCGACCTCTTCTGACGATAAAAATACGGTCTCATCCAAGTCGCCACGCTGGACTTCGTCAAATTCCACCCTTTCAACTTCTGCATTTATCATAACATATGGCGTCTGATACCGAAATGACCGAAGCCTTGCCCGTGGACACCCTGCCTCAACCCAGTGGTCGCATGCATATGTCCTCTCTCTCCTCTTCCTCCTCTATATCCGACGCCGACAGTGACCGCCGAGGTCGCCCCGAACGCCCGCGCATGGCGAGTCGTAAACCCAGTGCATCAATACTGGTTCCCCGAGATCACCCTGAAATAGAAATTGAAGAAGAGGAATTCCCTCCTGACGACGCTCGTGCAATGAGTCCACGCCGCAATTCTGCCGACCTCGAACGATTGGGCAAGGAAGCTCGGCAAACTCTTCAAGAGTGAGTTTTCTTATTTCTATCTCTGATCTAGTAGGGTAATATTACAAGTATTTGGATCTAACGGTAAATAGGCAAGCCAAGGCTCTCCAATCTTCTCTTCAAGCCCTCGCAGAGCGAATCGACGCCGTCAAGTCCGATCACGATAAGTTGGAAAAAGACAACAAAATTCTACAAGACTACATCGGCGGTCTCACTCGCAACATGACTAAGAGCGAAATGACGCGGAGTACGAAAGCGCGTAAAGCGCAGAAATAGCTTCACCGTTTCAAAGGAGCAAACAGCAAACAGCAAACAGACGGGGGACATACAGGATCAAAGAACGCCTTGATCCTTCGACTCTGTGGATACATCTTTTTTCTTTTTACACACAGCAGGAGTTTTTCTTGGGAAGCCACCGATGCTATCCATATCTTTACCTCTCTTCGCCCTCACTTCCTTTCACCGGAAGATTTCACGATTAAGCAACTGATTTTCGAGTTTCGAGTTTCGAGTTTCTATGAGGAAGCAGATTCCTCGTACAAACAACATTCGCGTTCAAACTAGCTGATCCATGTCGATATTTTCCATATTCTTTTGCCATTTCTTTGCTCTGAATCGGCCACCCGACTGGCTTCGAGTGGCCCATCTATTTTCACCCTCTCCACATCAATGTCTCGTATCCACCTTGCTCATCCGAACAACCGAATGCTTCCACCTGTTTACTCAAGGGGACCATGAATAATCCGTGACATCATCGCATACCTGAGTTTGTCAAGTGGTCCGCCACTTGATGTCTTGGCAACGACCTTATGTCATGTGTGACATGTATAAGCATCAGCGTTCCATGACATTGCGCTGTTCATATTATCCTTTTTTGCCTCATTCCCCTATCCCTCATCCCTATCCAATATTCTTTCTACACGTCTCTTCCACTCTCCCTTTTTTTTTTTTTTAACCCTTTCTTCTTTTCCCTCAGCGGCAATTTTTGAGGGCTTGTTTCACCTTGTACTTTTTTTCTTTTTTTTTATCATCGGTTGCATAGCACCTTGGGCGTTTTGGGGACCGGGACTAGACTCTATTTGATTGAATGAACTTCTTTACCGGAGCCCGCACAGGAACTTTGTTTTTCGTCCTCATCAGAAATTGCATGGTCATGGTCACGGTCAACAGCAGGACAGCGTGGAAAGTTGAAAAGCATCTCAAGCGGGATTCTTGTGTTTTTTTTTTTTTTTTTTTTTTTTTCCCTTCCAGAGAAGTCCATTTTTATTGCTTTTACCTTTTTACTTCTCTTCTCCCTTTTCTCCCTCCATCTGATTGTCAGAGACGATCAACTGTACATGTCTACCCCCTGCATTTCTCTTCCTCCTTCCTCCTTCTCCATGGACTGACCCGCTCAGAAAGACTTTTCTCTTCTCTTCTCTACCTCGCTTGTTCTTCTTCTTCTGCAGCTCTGTTTCTGATAACCATAACTTGCCTCTCTTGTCATACCCAGGAACGTGTGCATGGTCTTAAAACCCCCACCCTTTTTTCCATCTTTTCTTTGCGCTTATCATACCCTTCCGATCTGTTTAGCTTTGCATTCAGCTAAAAAGCGAGGTGGTTCATCATCCATCATCAATGGAAACTGTTCAAAGATTACTCCGAACATACACGTAGTAGTAAAGAACGGATAGTAGGCATATACCTAGACTTGTGCTGATGTCTTTTTAGCCTCTACTTTTATCTCCTGTATTATATTACACTATTACACTAGTCCACAATCTAATGAACCTCAGTATAAAATCTAAATTAACCTGCTAGCCAAGCGTGTGCCACTGCAGAATATCGAGATTGGATCTATGCAGCAACCCTTATTCGGATATTTTCGGGAACTGTTCTATTCTGCTTTCGGTTGCGTACATAGCCGTGGATCCGCCAGGACCTTTACTATTCTAGGTTGTTACTAGGCCTGATTTGACTAGGTAGGTTTTCAATTGCTGTTGAGTTAAGTGTGATCCATGGGATAAACTGGAAGGAAGAGATTGAGATCCATCGGGACGAAGCTGATGTCATGGGTTTAAGGGGTTTGGATCTGCACATGTGACCTTGAACTTGGGTGTGGTCATTTGCTGCCTAATGCCTAGATCCACGGGTGTTTCCGAGGGTGGGGGCTTATGATTGTAGTCCGTACTTGGCTAGGTTGCTATTGTTTCTGTCCTTTCCATAGGAAGATAACCATGCGCATGATTAAATTCCATTGACTGTCTTAAATCTAAGATTGAGATGGGATCTTAATGCGGAAGGTGCTCAGGTAGGTGGAATACCTACCTGAGGTACAGTGCAGGTGTGATCACTTAATGTCTCTCTGCTCCCTGAGGTCTAGTTCGCATATATCCATTCTCATAGATGTCGATTGTACCGTAGATGATCTTCTACACTATCACTTCAAAGGCCGAATACTCCAATATGGCAGTAGAAGGGAAGCCAGTTGATTAAACATACCGCAGTTGATCTGAACCTCTAGCGAGCATCAAACGCCACTTGGCAAGAATACGATAAGAGACCAAAGGAATATAAGTGTCAAAAAAAGCCAAATCGGGGGATGGTACGAAGGCCCGCATTGTAGTCCTCATAAGGAGCTGATTTAAAAAAAAAAGTCTGTCCGTGTGTATGGTGGGGAAATTGGAGAGTGCGCGCAGGGGGACTCTTTGGGGAAGGGGGTAGTTAAGAGGCAAGTAGACAAAAAAAGGAGAATGAAAGAAACGAAAAGATAAGACTGGGACGAGTTCTGAGCACCCTCTGAAAATAGGGAAGCACTCAACGGAAGGAATAGGGGCTCGAGCGAAGAGATAATTAATCTTCCGTAGACCTAACGCCAGGAATCAAAATCCATCATCCATGCATCTTGCCGCCTATTGAATCCGTGTAAACTCGATCCCTGCAGCGGAAACCCTATCGCGCAAAAACTCCTCGGTCCCATCCGCCTCAAGGACGTGAGTCCATCATCAAAATCTTTTAAACATTCTTTCTTTACTCTTCGTCAGCGGGCTTCTCGGCCTCGGCGGCAGGAGCCTCCTCCTTCTTCTCGGTGGTGGCACCCTCGACGGAAGGCTCGGCCTCGGACGAGGTCCAGAGGGTCTTTAGGAAAAAAGAAAAATAAGCAGTTAGATAGGTGAATCAATCGAGTGAGGATTGAAAACTTACCAAGTTATCACGGAGAAGCTGCATGATGAGAGTAGAGTCCTTGTAGCTCTCCTCGCTAAGAGTGTCGAGTTCTACAATTTTATGTTAGTTCATAGCTTATGTATATGCACAACGGTGGAGACGAACCAGCAATAGCATCATCGAAGGCCAGCTTGGCGAGGTGGCAAGCCTGATCAGGCGAGTTGAGGATTTCGTAGTAGAAGACAGAGAAGTTCAGGGCCAGACCGAGACGGATGGGGTGAGTGGGGGCGAGATCAGTGTTGGCGATCTCAGTGGCCTTCTTGTAGGCCTCCAGAGAGCTGTCGGCAGCCTCCTTACGGCGGTCGCCAATGGCGAACTCGGCGAGGTAACGGAAGTAGTCACCCTTCATCTTGTGGTAGAACACCTTAGACTCACCGCTCTGGGCAGACTGGATAAGGTGCTTGTCAAGAACCTCAAGAATGTCATCGCAGATCTTGGCCAACTCATTCTCGATCTTTTGACGGTACTCCTTGATCAGAGTAACCTGGGACTCGTTGCCCTTGGACTCCTCCTTTTGCTCGATCGAGGTGACGATTCTCCACGAGGCACGGCGGGCACCAATGACATTCTTGTAGGCAACGGACAGGAGATTGCGCTCCTCAACGGTGAGCTCAACGTCGGCCGATGCAACGACCTTCATGTTCTCAACCATCTCTGTGTCGCAATTGTCAATAATCGGAGCGAATGCAAGCGGTAAATCATTGGGGGTGTACCTTCATAGCGCTCAGCCTGCTCAGCAAGCTTGGCGAGGTAGACGGCATCTTCATGACCCATGGTGAAAATTGGTTCTATGAAAAAATCAAACGATTTATCGTTAGTTATCTCTTTCAACTAATTAATCCAGATAGACTATAAGATATTCAAGATGAGAGTGGTAGAATCACGCCATCGACATCATCGCCCAGCGACCGGGAGGGGTAGAGATAATAGGCCCCCGTGCTCCCCCTTAGGACTCAGCTTTGTCTTACTTGACATCACTAAGGGGCTAAGATCACAGTCCATTATTCGCCTCCCTTGTTACAGAGACCACGTGGATGATCGGTGTTGACAGCGCGATGTCGTGGGGCTCTGTCTCCGTGTGGGTGTGCGTGTTTTGAGGGGGTAAACCACAATGAAGCGGTCGCGGCAACCCAATGTGTAAACAAGCAGGAAAATTGATTGACATCCATAAGAGGAGGTGTATAATCCTGATGGTACATTGATGGATTTTTGTTATCGATTCGAATCTTGCACAAACCCCCCTCAAACACTGCCAACGAAACACCGGTATGTGTGGGTGGATAAGTGGGTTGTGGGTGTTGGTGATGAAGCGGTGTTCAGGGAAAGGGGGTAGGAAATGGCATCAGGTAAAAACATCAAGAATCTTACTTACCTGGTAAGAAAGGGAAAGGGGAGTAGGAATTTGGATGGAAGTGGATGATAAGGAGAAGGAGGAAGTTTGAGGTTGAGAATGGGAAGAGGGAAGAGGGGGGGAAACAAGAGGGCGGTGTCCGTTGGGAAGATTTACGGCGAATGAGGTACAGAGTGAAAATTACTCCCCCCGAACTCTTCTAATTTTCATATCAAACTACCCTACTTTGTTATTTTCTAATTTTCTATCGAATCTTGCTTCCCTCTAGTTGCGCTGAAGTTGTATTCTCTCAACACCCTCTTGTTGTCCATTATTCTATGTGATTCGGTGGGTCTCGATTGTATGTGCGCCTCACTTTGGGGAAATGTACGGAGTACTAGTACTATCTATTTACTTCTACTACCTAAAGGATACGCCACAACTAATCTAGATCTCCAATCACTCCCATTACACTCTTACAATAATAATAATAATAATAATAATAATAATAATAATAATAATAAAAGAAAATTATTGAGGCCTATTTAATACTTTGAATTCGAGTGAGAGACCTTCGATTTATCGCTGATGTAATTGGTCACATGATCATATATCTTGGCACGTGTCGTCATCTTACAAGACAGCTCATGTTCCAGATTCGTCTGTTCCTTGTTACTTCCTCACTCTCTTCTCACACTCTCTGCTCTCAGTAATCCAATATTATCATGATGTTCCGCCAAGCAATCACCCGGCCTGTCATGGCTGCCAATCGTGCCATCTCTCAGCGATCTTTCTCGGTTGCTCTTCCCCGTATGGCCGAGGGCGACACTGGTGCCCCTCGTAGCTCTGGGTATGTGCTAACCATAGCCCCCTGCACTATCCTTTGGGGCCACTCACCTCAAATTCATGCTTCAGCCACTGTTCCCTCTCTTGATGACATCATCTGATTTCCTTTATTAACGTACTATTGTAGTGATTCCTTCACCAAGCGTGAGGCTGCCCAGGAGGCTCTTTACATCCGTGAGAAGGAACTTGAGAAGTAAGACACCTCCCACTGCAACAATCTCGAACATCTGCTGACGATTGAGTGAATAGGCTTCGTACCCTGAAGGCTAAGATCGGCGATCAACGAAAGCACCTCGATGAGCTGGAGGCTCACATGTAAGTTGCACCATATCCCTATAAAGCCCAACTTTGGTAGTATAATGCTGACTTATTCCAGTGAGGCACTTACCAATGAGTCCAAGCGTTAAATATTGAAGCCTACCTCAAACATGTCCCGTATCCGTACACTCTGACCCTTTGTATGAATATATCCATCTCCAATCCACTCCAATATCAGCGGCATTTGTTCAAGATATGGCCATTCTGTCATATTGTCAATTGAATTCATCATCATACTTTTCAAATCAAAGGAAATAAACACCCCGATAATTTGCGGATAGCCCGGATCTATACTTGCATTGTAGAATAATAGCTGTTTGATGTTGGATTGTATGGAGCATGGGTGCCACTTTCCATAGATCCTAAGCCATTGTAGATATTTACTTATGTACCTAGACCTCAGGATACCTAACAAGTCCCAAAGTTACTCCCAAGGTCTCATCATCAATTTATGCCACTAAGTCCTTGCAGTACTTCCAATTGAGTTGTAGTTGAAGTAATAGTGCTCTCTAGGGATTTCAATTGAGGCGACCACCTCGAAATTAATCTACAACTATTCCTTGGTAACCATAGATATCGATCAAATCACATCCAATGTCAATCGTGGATTTAACTGATAGTTCCAACGTCAAGGTATTTATCCCCTATTCTAGAGAGAGAAAATAACAGCTATAAGACAAAAAAATTAGCATAGACGACCGCAATCACGCATCTAGTCATTGAAGGTGGATAAGGCGGGTGTATACTTGCTGGAAGCAAAAATTTAATGCTCACAAGCGGATTTGAACCGCTGACCTCGTGATTACTAGTCACGCGCTCTACCAACTGAGCTATGCGAGCTGGTAGATGATTAGTCAGTGCCGTATTCAAATTATATTTAGTTGGCCAAAGCTGCTTGCTGGATGGAACCCTGGATCCATGCACTATCAAGGCTTGGCAGTGGAACCCAATTCTCGCTTAACTATGTTTCGTTTAGGTGAATAAGACTCAAGAGCAATTAAACTACATAGTAAATAGATAGGAAAGGACCAATTACTACTAAAAATCTCAATTGTCCCAATTATTATATCTTCAAATGTGGTTGTGGCTGTATATGGTCAGATCTCTAAAAAAAAGGAGGTAGATGTGTGTGGACGAAAAAGTTTCAACGTAAATAGAGCAAAAATTAAATGCTCACAAGCGGATTTGAACCGCTGACCTCGTGATTACTAGTCACGCGCTCTACCAACTGAGCTATGCGAGCCGGTAGATATGTTGTCGTCGTCCAAAATCCTCCTACATGATTCTCTTATAGTTAAACGAGACAAAAAACACCAAGGCAATTCCATTAAATGGAGGTCGACTGTATTCCAACAACTTCATGAACATCTCCATGTTATTTCTCAATCAATTGATAGCTACTAACTAGTATCTACCTAGGTAGCTTCTGTTGGAATATGGAACAAAGCAGTCATGTGATCAAATCGTTACTTTATAATAGCTAGCAAACCAAGAATGAAAACTCAGACTTTACAACCATTTCAAAGGACACACAGATATCATAGGAGCATAAAGCGTTACCTGTCATAGGTGTCAGAAGTGGGCGTTAGCCTCTTGTCTACCATTTCGAATAGCTATTCAACACTTGGTACTGGTGTACCGACAGTTTCATCTATTAATATTCAGCCGTACAGACATATGGTCAACAGAAATTTTTAAGGTTTGACGGAAACGGCTGGACCTGGCAATAGTTAGATAGGTAGCTTAGTGGTATGATATCTTTACACAGGTTCCTGGGCATATTTTTAACTTTCATGGTGCCGAGAACCTAGGTTACTGAGAACCACATATATAATATAGGTAGACTACATATATGGGTAGGCGAGTAATCATGCATTGAAGAAGATGTACTCATGGACATCGCACCCTAAGACCGAATTCAAACTAAGAAGATCTTGTGCAGTGCGGATCTAGCATGAGAGTTGACAAGACGGTATTTATAACCATTGTTGCTTTCATATCCGAATGGGGGTGTGTCAGATGCTCAAAGGGTTGAAACCTTCAAATTACCAAGGACAACTCTCATCCATTTGAGCTATTTTATTTCAGGAGTCTAAGCCTCTTAAAGTGGTATATCTCACACTGCCCAGAGTGCCACTGAAGTGGACAGATGTCCACTGATTGGAACGCCTATATTCTTCGACTGTGATAACTTAAAGTGTTGGTCTAGGGTAGAGACACAAAGTGCGAAGAGCAGAAGACATTCAACCTTGAGACAATTACCTGGATTACTCGTACTTCCAAGGCTACAGACCTCAGCGTCACAGTCATTTCTCTTCCGACCTAATGGCAGCCTATATGTTTCATCACCAAATACTTTGATTGCGACATAGTCTTACCCCAGCTAACACATCACTGGAAGAGAAGGTTTGCCATTATCAAATGTACCAGGGCATATGAATACACTTCTACCTTTCATCCCAAGGTCACCTTAATGCCATATACTTCATCCCTGGTCTGGTTGGCGACTAGATATCAGCAAGGATAGTTGGACTGGTAATGGACCGGTGCTGAGAGATTATAGAAAGATAAGGGATGTTCAGGTAGCTAATTAGAGACCTTAGGAATGTTCGCTGGGCATTCATCAATCAATCACATATTTATTGACGGATCTACAGGTCAATGATTCCCACATTTTTCAGTTTGTCAGTAAATTTTTCCACCAACTGCCGAGGCCCGAGCTTGAAATGTATACCTAGGTATGGTAGGTCCTTAGAATTGGCTTTGACGACCCGGTCAAGTCTTAACCTGAGTTGGACTTAAAGCACCTGGGATCACGAGGCTAGTTACTGTTGGAATATCGGACAAACGACATCCCGGTTTAGACTACATCACGAATCCCTGTTCAGAGTGCATCGCAAACGACAACCTTGAACAGTATGCATTCATAACAGTGATGTCCCGTCTTTACTGACTCTTCTGTCTTAGACGATGGAACGCATTCGTCTAAGACAGAAGAGCAACTTATAGTGGCTTTCCTTCATCAGGCTTATAACCTTGACTATCCATCTCTACCTAGGTAGTATGGTTGTTTTAGAAAAACATCTATGAAAGGTACATCCATCTCAACTGCGAGAGCCACTACAGCACGTTGGTATATACATGCGATTGGCTAGAGTAAAGTTATCCTTCTCACCTAATGCCAATGAAAACGGCATTGAGCTAATATATTAAACTCGTTACTAATCAGCCTTGGAATTAATTAATTCAGGTAGAAACGGATAGAAAGTCCTGGGGATGTGTAAAAGATAGAAGTTATAAGAATTTGAAATAGTAAATAGTACGTAAAACCTAAGCCTAGGTTATGGGATCAAAAGTCTGAAGAAACTTCAACCAACCAGCTCGCATAGCTCAGTTGGTAGAGCGCGTGACTAGTAATCACGAGGTCAGCGGTTCAAATCCGCTTGTGAGCAAACACATCTCTTTTTGTTTTGTTTGCATAATATGTTTGTTAGGCAAGTGATTAATTAGAGTCTGACTACGGGATGTTATTTGGCTTAATTTTTTAAGGTTAGTGGCACCAGTTAGCTAGCTATCACTTACGTGCAATGAATTAATAAGTATATAACGACCACCCGTGATGGTTCCTTGGAATACTGTTGTTTGTGGGTTTTGTACGCGTCATTCTACTCTATTTTAATAATATAAATGCAAAATCACTACATGTAATACATCACGTGGGGCGATAGTTCAGTTGGGAGAACGTGCGACTGAAGTTCACTTGAGTCATTTAATCGTAAGGTCGCCGGTTCGATCCCGGCTCACCCCATTTCTTTTTTACGTATTTTTATTTTTATTATTATTATTTTTCTAAAGAAAACTTTATCCATCCTTTTGATTTTTGTTGACTATAAAATAGAGGTCGCGCGTGTGGTACATACATACATACTACTACTACCCCTTGAAGTATCATAGCTACATAATCTACTCAAAACGGCCCGAAACGAAGAGACACAAAATTTTGATTTTATGCATATACTCCATAGTATCTGCTTGAACCAAGGAGTTATCTGGGAGAACTATCTTGGTGAATGCCGTTACGGATACAGAGATTCCGGTTTAGAGAGGCTTAAACGCATACATGCATCTTCCTCCTCAGCGTTAGATAGGAATTCTTCTCCAAGTGATCGGACAAGCCGAAGCAGTTGATGAAAAATGAGGTTCGCATCAACCGGGGGTAGTGTAAGCCCAGTGACACAGTGCACCCAGCATGCGCAAGCACAGAGGCTGGTTGCTGTTATCAAAAATAAGGATAATCAATGTGTTTTCCATTGGAAAACTTTCAGAGATTAAACTGAAAAGAACAGATACTACACTTGATCTAAGCCAATTGGCAAAGAGAGCTGAAGAAGAAAGAAAAGAAGTTCCAAGCGCAAGAAGAAAAAGATTTAAATAGGGTTCCCGCTCTAAGCGAGCTTAGTAACGAAGTCACATGGTTAGCTGACAACTTGGTTTTCCTCGACCAATCAAGTCACACCACTCAAAGGCTGACTTTCCCAGCCTGATTAGGCTTAGCTGACGCTGACGAGCCGTATAATAGTTGGTATACGGCGTATCTACATATCTTTTTTGTTCCAATCAACGGACACACGTGTCATTGTGTGGTGTCATACATTAGGAATACTGCTACTGTTAATTTTTTTGAGGCAGTTTGGCCAAAATCTGTGTCCTCACACTTTACTAATCGGTAACAGCCGGGCACAAGTGAAGTCGTGCTTACTCCGTACTATGAAATAAGCCTTGACCCTTCGAAAGTTCATTGAAGCATGATTCGTCACTTATACCTAACCATAATCCCCTGGGTACGAACCACAGTACTAGTTCCACCCTAATGCCGAGGCTTAGACATCAGATATATGATTTGAAAGTTCCATGGGTTGATTTAGTATGCAGTCTGCCTCACACGGGGCACTTGAGCATGCGCCACTTTTGAAAACACGCTGGGTCAAAGAACCTCGGAGCTGCCTACTTAGGTAACAACGGCTAGAGAATAACATGTATACTTATGATGGCTTGAGGATACCCCATAAATACCTATCATCAGGTCCTGATCCTGGCTTGGGACTGATTATTCAATTTTATCTATCTACCTATCTTTCTCTGCAACAAATACCTAATTATTATTTATTATGCCTAAGAAAAAGGTACATGGGTATACGAAGTCTACAGAGTTACCACCACCTCCTTACAGCGAAGAGAATCCGTTGACACCCACCAATCTGCCCAAGTTGAATCTTAATCGAAACGCAGACCAAAACTCAGATTCCAGCGACCTCGTCACTCCAGATCAATGTGTGGCGCATCTGAAACTGCTCGCTGTTCTGGCGGATTTACGAGACACCATATCAGGCCACAATGGTCTCTTTGGTATATATAACAGTATAGCCGAACGCTTTGAGCCACAAGATCAGCGTGATCGAGCTCTTGCTCGTATTCGGGAGAAGAGATGGACTGTGTATACGGCACGCGCAGTCGACCGCTATGAAAAGTGGTGGTCTTCTGCTTTACCCTCTTCAAGATGCAGACTGACAATAACCGATATGATGACTCCCAACTTCGAGGATATTGTTGATCCAAAATCAACATTGACATGGAAGAACCCTCCTCCAATTGGTACGTCTAAAGAATATTCCGGTTGATATCTACGTATCTTACAACTCTGTTCTAGATGTTTTGATGGTACTTCATTCACACATGCTCAACCCGAGAGACTTTCTTCAAGATTGCCTCATTCATGGGAAGATGTCACTCTGGAAAGCGGGCTTTCCATTTGAGCTAGTCAATAACTGCATTAACGACGATACTTTGGAATATACAGTCAGTCAGGGCTCCCAAACTCACTTTAGCGACAAAGTGGGTCTCAATTGGGATAATATACTTGACCCATTGGTCAAGTATATTGAATGTCCAGGCTGCCATAAGACTCTTCATGTTCTCTGGACCTGGAATAAGAGGAAGGAAGGGGCTACCCCAGACGAACTTTTCAAACTGAGTACCGGCTATGCTGATACCTGTTTCAAAGAGATTTGCCTACACTGCAAAATTGAAGTCGATCATGGTCGACTTCGGGTGCGTAAGTTTTGGAAAGATATCAACGACAATATTGCACGCGATTACCCGATGCCTGGATCAATCTTGAATATCAAGGGCATGCCTGAAAACCTCGCTCCAGATGACTACTACAAGACTTGGCCTAAAAATGTTATGAACCGACTGATATATAATATCGGGAAAAAACTAGCCGTGTATACCGACCCAACAGAACCTCGTGACATGAGTGATATTCGCTCCGATATCCAGGCCAAACTTACGGCTTATAGTGATAGGTACCAGATCTTCGGGCCTAAAAGTCTGAAAAATCCGTTGAAGGGTGATAATAAGGTATACTTCCAGCGAACTATGACGCACTACTGGGAGAATTTCAGTCTATTTGGGCTTGATCTAGTTGGTGCAGTGATTCGGCAGGGTACTTTTGTCCAGAAAATGGATAACATCGACTGGCTCCACGCACCTACAGTCATGGAAACAGCTCAGCGTTTAATTTCAAAGTACACAGTTTTTATGAACATCATGATCTCCAATCGAGGAGAAATGGCAGTACCAACACTGGATATTGATTTGGCCTGGCACACACATCAGTTGATGCCGCAGCGGTACTACCGACACACCACATCGAAGTCTGGATATTTCATCAACCATGACGACAAAATCGAAGAAACTCAGCTTTCAAAAGCCTTTGAGTGGACAAGCAAGATGTACCGCCGCGCCACAAATGGAGAAGTCTACAGCGCATGTACCTGCTGGTACTGCGAGGCCGTCCGCGTCCCAGACATATATGACGGAATTCTCAGGAGTATCGGCTCAACTTCACGCGCTGCCAAAAAAGCTGACGCCCTACATGAAACTGTGTCGTCGGATCCAGAAAAGAACCCGCATATCTCTGCGCACAATGCTGTGCGGCCGGTAGAGGAAGCCGTAAGGCAGGTCCAAAGTACCTACCTTTATCAGCTCTACCTCAAGCAAAATTACGCAAAAGCGTTCCGCCGTTCTCAGAAGAGACAGCGCTTACCCTTACCCTCGAAGACAGACGCAGAAGGTGGTAGTAGTAGTACTAGTCGGGCTGGACCCGATTATGCTACACCTCTTGTCTGGGGCTTGCCAATAAATTTTCCATACTATGCACCCTATATGTGCGATCCAGGCATTAGTCCTGGTACGTATGTGGAGAATACAACGGCTGTGCAAAATGCCACCTGTATGAATCTCAGCCTTGGATTTTGCACTGGTACAACCTGTGGAACCAGTAAGTTGTCTTTTTCCAAGACCCTTTCCTCTATTCTACTTGGCTAATCTGTCTCTAGCTGGAGGAGAAGGAGGTGGAGATGGAGGAGGAGGAGGAGGCGGAGGAGATGGAGGTGGAGGTGGAGGAGATGGAGGAGGTGGAGGAGGTTGCGGAGGTGGCTGTAAGTTTATTTTTTTTCTTTCATTTTCAAGGTGAGGCAAGCGTTAACCTCTATTCCGTAGGTGGTGGATAATTATGATAGAGAGTACGTGTCATTTATTGATGTACTTCTTTTTAGGAACTGATCGGAATATAATGCATTAATTTTGACTTTCACAGCTCCACATCCCCTTATCCCCTCATCTCCAATGTTGTTCTTGCCGTTTTACTTTAATTGCTGAATTCAACTATTAGTACTCGCAAAGATAAAACTGTTCATCTATCAATAATATCTACTCAGAAATCAGATACATAGTTCATGAGCTCGTTCATGAAGTTAGAAAGCCCATGGTTTCAAGGTTCTAGCTCAGCCATTTTTTAGCAGATCTCGGTACCGACTTACTACGATAGTTTCCTAGAAAGATGGATTCTTTCGTGAGCCAATCAAGCAGGAATTCTAGGAGCTCGATCCATTTTTACGAACCCCTTAGTGGGTTCACCTAATATGGCTGTTGATATCGAGAAATCATCTTTGAATTCTTTCTGGTACCAGGCGCGGAGAGAACTTCACCCTCCGGGGCATAGAGAGACCTGCTAAGGTCCGATCAGAGTGAGCACCACTAGTCCGACCCCAGAAAGCCTCCGGAGCAACCGTGTTCAAGGCTTCTGGACCTTGTCAGTCTGGATACTGCTAGGCCGTGTACTACTGGACACTAATGTGGAAAAAGTAAGAAGATGAAGCTGGGTATGATGCGTGCTCTAACTATACTTCCGAGTAATAGGCGATCGTAAAGGGGGAAATCTGTTAATAAAGAAACAAAAAGAAAGAAAGCTGAGCACCAGGAACCGAAATCATCTGGCCACTTGAGAATTCCTTAGTTGACTACATTATAAAGGATTGTGGCCAGTCTTTTGAAGGTGTCGCCCGATCCTGCGACGTAATTCGAACAGGTTTAATGGTAGATGGTTCAGCGGGTTTCGGTTAGCCATAGCATAGACGCCGAAAACATCACCACGATAAAGGAACGGTGCCGCCTGCTGGAACTGAACATTTCCAGGCTGGGGAACTGGAAAAATATCCCAGTCCCCAATTCACACGGCAAGGCCGTTCGTATTCCTATCCCAAATCTCAAAGGTTGCTTCAACTCCTCGTCGTGTATCACGAAGATTTATAATTATGACTTTTCGTGTATGGCACCGCCCTTTAGGAGTAGATGTGCATTAGCTACAAGGCTCGGATATGACTGACTTCATCCAGCCTCCATTGAGATTGTGAGAAGCTGATAGGAGACTGAAATGGTTGAATCGAGAGATCGGTGATTTTTGCGTCGCTTATATATGGTGGCTGAAGCATCACAACCTTGGGGGTTCCTCCAAAATAGAGCTCACTTTCTTCGGCTGGAGTAATATGGCCCAAGTTGCTCCATCCCCATATTTAGCTAGATAGCCAATAAATTGGCGCTTCATGCTGTGGGGTAGGCATCTTGATATGCATTGTTTTTTTGAACAAAAAATGTCAATTTGAAGCCGAGGTTTCTAGTCTCGAGAAGGTTCCAGAGGTCTCGTCCGAGATTTTCGGACACATTCGTTAACACCAACAACGGCGAAGCATCGCATAGGATATTACTCTGGACAAGGGTGAACGCCTTTTGCGCGGAGCGAATATTTTCAAGCGAAATGGTTAGATCTAGCTCTTGGGACCGGGGTTGATCTAAAGCGAACCCACGATGAGAAGTTAGAGTCCAAGGAGGGAAATATTAGATCTTTCCTAAAATGGATGTAAAGGAAATAGAAGTTGCAGCTAGCCCCATTTTCTCGACACTTACTTTCTCGACGACACTATTTGAAAACCATCGATTGAAACATCAGTCATTAGAAACCACCTCTTTCTTCAATTATTGTTGAGTAGTCGCAGGTTATTCATAAAGAAAAGATGAGCTTCCTTGTTTCTTAAATGGGGTGAAAGGAGCCAAGGATCCAAGATAAAATAGAAATACTTTAACCCCAGGTTTTTGGAATGGCGTGGTAGAATTTGACTATTTCGCCTAATAACAACGATAGTAATATGGCCAGTATCCAGATCGTCTGCGATAACAAGGAAATAGTTCCATATGATTCGCATAAAAATGACCGTGCCTCGGTAAGTCATGGCCATGGATTGAAGTTTACCAATTTCAAGTGAGGCACTTGGTAGCACGTCAGTGATTTACATATTAGAGTGACTAGGAATAGTCACAGGATTAGAATTAAGCCCGTCGTATTTACCACTCTCCTGAAAATATGACAAATCTTCCCGCTGAAGTTGAGCTGGGTACTGCGGTTTCTTCTCGAAATCAGACATCTTTTAAGTGTAGTAAGCTTAAACTTGGTACGAGAAGTATGCCAGAGCGACAGGAGGGCCTACTCGGGGCTTATTTATCTTTGAGTCCATGCAGTCAAAATCTTAGGATAGGGGACCGGGTGCTAAGCTCACATAAATGATTTACCCTCACCCTAAGGAGATTTCTATGGCTGCTTTGGGGTGAGCTGGGTTCTAAGGATGTGTGAAGAATTGGCCGCGTTTTATATTCGGCTCAAGTACGGCTGAGCGGACGGAAGCCATAATTTCCACACCACATCATCGTATGTGGTAGGGTAAGACAGGTAGAACTATAAGGCAAGATGAGACGGGAGATACAGGGAGGGATGGGCAAGCGCCGCATCAGCGTTGCACGACCAGGGATGAGAAGGGTGAGTGCATAATACACAGGGTGAGATCGAGGTGAAGCCAAGCTAATTTTTTATTAATACTCTAATTCTTAGTGTTTAAAACCCATTGAATACTATTATACCTCTTAAAACAATAATCCCTTAGCATCTGCTACCTCGAGCTAACTAAAGCTAGCGACTGCACACTCATGCCTTCCTTCATTGACATTGCTACAGATATAGAAAACATACTTTCAATTAGTACTCATCGAGTCTCACTGGTCAACCATATGATGGCACTGAGTAGTCCAGTCTGAGCTTGACTATATAGAGCTACCTAGGTACGAAGTCGAACGCGATTTGAACTTTCAATAAAAGGCGTAGTGCCTGTACGTACTAGGTGTTCCATAATTTTTTCTTACACAATTTTAGTCTTTTCTTGACACGATATCCCACCTACCTCCACTCATGCCGCCACACTCTAGCTTTACTAAGTTCCAACCCTTGCCGTCAGCAAGCTCGTTCTGGCTATCGTCTTAGCTTAGTTTATCCAAGCCAGTTACCGATACATCTTCATAGACTACACCATCATAATGGTGATTTCATTTAGTGTCTTCTATGTCTCCCTAAGCCGGGTATGTCTAAAGTGATCTATAGAGTAAGTATTTTAGGGTAGACCCACCACTGTCCAGATATGCTCACCCCGTTCTCACCTAGCTTAATTATGGCTGAGCGGACGGAAAACCCTATCTTCCATACATATGGTTGTATGTGAGAAATTAGCTGCAAGGGAATTCATTTGCTTGAGCGGAAGCGACGAGCTGCTAAGGAAGGCTGGCTTAATACGAAGGTGGAGATGGACAGTTTCAAGGTTGATACTTAAGTAGATGGGTTAAGCCTATCATGTCTACTGTTTATGGCTGTTTATATCCGGACTAGATCTGTCAAACCCCAGCTAGGTACCTAGTAGAACGAAAGGAAACAACCTTGGAATGCTTACGTCCAGATACCTGGCAAGGTATATCCATAGCTAGGGTTATTACCTAGGCATTAAGACGTAGTTTTCAAGCCTGGTACAATAAGTAAGTTATCCCTATTAAATAACAAATTTTCATTATAATCACCGAAATGCATCATGACTACATAATTATACATTTATGTCGTCGCCGACTCCTTTCACGGACCGTACGGTTATTCCAATCCTCAATGCGCCTCCGCCACTCCTCGTCTTCTGGAGGCGGTAAGCTGGTAGGCTCTGTCAACACACGGCGGTGGAATATCTGTCTTAGTGCTGTTTGTTCTTCGTCTCCCACCGACGGGTCCAGCGGGTTATTGTTGAGCTGGTTAGTTTGTAGAAGATTTGGAGAGGAAATGGAGTAAGGGTAGTAGTTTGGACCCAGCATGGTTGCCCCTAAAGATGGCATGGGCTGTTGACCTGGGTTTCCTTGGTTGTTGGGATGCGCCATTTCTGTACGAGGAGTATAACTTTCCCGGCCGCTGGGAATGATGCTTAGTCCTCGCAGTCGGTCACGCAAATCTGTCCGCGTTATCTGGTTCTGCTGAACTGATACATCATGTGCTTGAAAAACTGGGAGTGCATTAGGAAGAAGACTGTGTTGTAGACGTTGAGGCAATGGTTCGTCAGGTTCTGGTTTGTAGGGAGGCGGTGGTGGCACCCAATTGTCGGCATCGCTTTCGTGGGGAATCTGGCGGCGGCGTGGTGGAGTGTTGCGATATCGTGGATCATACCGCCCTCTTGTCGACGCTGCAGCCGTTGCGGCACGTGTGAGAGTGTCTTGAGAACGAGGTTGTGTATTATCATATGGCATTTCAGGTATAGCCCCAGGTCTGATCCCACCCTGTAGCGCTGGGGCATGAAGGAGTTGAGAATCTCCAATAGGAGAAGTCCTTGATACTCGATCACCACGAACCATCTGAGTTCGCCGTCTTTCCAGCTCCACCTCAGCGTCTAAAGAAGATTTTGGCTCTGGAAGCATCTTTGGCGCTGTCTCCCCGACTTCAATATCGAGTTCCGTTTCCTCGCCGTTAGTCGTTGATCTCTCAAAGTCCAAGAGCAGTATTCTTCCTCCGTCCACAGGGATATCTTCTTGTCCAAAAGCCTGTGGGTGTACCCCACCAGGTGCCACAGCAACAAGGCGATGCTTGGGCTTAATTGATGACGCCGAATGTACCCAGCGAGCGGAAGTGATTCCGTGGATGTTGGTCAAACATCGTCCACGAATCAGTGCTTTGCGTGTTGGAACGATCTTCTGGAGCTGTGCTAAATTATCACGATGGCTATTACAATGGTGGCAACCGCCAAATCTAGTGACATCACTATCTTGACTGGAGTTTGCTGGAGCTATATCAAGACGCTTCGGAACTCCATATATCCATACTTCGGAGTCCTTAAATCCTAAAGCAGCAAGTTCTCCAGCGTCATCCACAGCAGGATGCATGAGAGGTGGCATTTCTCTTAATTCGTCCTCCTGAAATGGACTGGCAAAGTATATACCGCCTGTGTTGGGGTTTGTAACTTTGATTGCTCTAAAGGCAGCAAGCTGGCAATCATAGCCTAGAATCCAGCTGTCATCTAATTCTTCATGCTCTGGAATCAGACAGGCATGTGAAAGCCCACCAATCTGCTCGGGGAAGAGTATCTGTGTTGTCCACATGCGCATTTGAAGCTCTTCTGGTGAGGCATCGGTTCCAGTCTCTGTGTAGAACGGGGCTGTGATAGTCACAATGCCATCGTGGTCAAAGTCCCCAGATGACCCAAGCAGCATCGAACCATCTGTAGTAAATGAAAGCGCCTCTACCCGAAGACACCTTGCGGCACGACGTTCTGTGGCTAGAACCCCTTCCCCGACGGCGTACACTTCAATGCTATCCTCAAAGGACAAAGCCAACACGCTGCCAGTGGGTGAAAATGTCAAATCCCTAGGAGCATCATTCAGGACAATAGTCTGTATATGCTTGGCCTCTTCACTGGAAAGTGTATAAATATTAACCCGATGTGTGGACGAAAGGACTGCAAGTAGTGTACCATCATCCTTAATAGCAGCACCTTGAGGTCGCCGGCGAATTATTAGCTCATGTTTAACGGTCACTGGATCTGTGGCCACATCCAGAACTACAATTCGAGATGAACTGATACATAGTACCATATGGCCATTTGCCGAAAATGAAAAGCGAAATACTTCACCCTGGGGAAAGGCCGTCGAGGAACTCATGGAACTCGAGATCATTCGCACTAAAGTCCGGCGTGGCCGTAGAAAAACATCGAATGCATTTCGTCTTACTTCTTCCAAGAATTGGCGTTTAATATCTGATAGGCCTTCTTCGCTGGGGGTGGGGATCACCCCGCGGGACCAAATGAATGAAGGACATTGTGATAGGTGATGTGCGTACAGAGAAGGAGATTCTGATGCCCGCCTCCATTGCCGATTTAGCAACGCCAAGGATGCAAAGGTGTTCGCATCCACGGCATAAAGAATGCTACGTGGGTCAGAATCACGATCTGAAGCCATGGAACATCATTGAAACAAAGTTACGTACTGTTCAATAATAATAGGGGGCAGCCGTTCAAAGGCATGTATCACTGGGAGCACATCCTCCATGATATCCAGCAATTCCCGACATACGTATAATTGTGTAAGAGCCAACACTTCGAGATGGAGATGCCCTTGAAAGGAAGTAGTCGCTCTTTCGCAGTCACGTCGATCCCTTGGATACCAGTTAGAATTCCAAATGGAGTCTAGCCCCAGTAGCGAGTGCTGACTCAGCGCCCCGCATTCAGTCTAGCTGCTTTTTTTCTGGTTCCCGAAAGAAGGTCTTTTTGCCTCGAGATAGAAATAATTTGATTGCTGACTTTCCAGGCTGAAACAGTAAACAAAATGTGCTACAATGGATTATAACGACCCTTGACCCGCCGCTGCGCTCCATCGTTGGGAATTCTCTACGCTTATCGCATCCGGCCGGGTTATACCCCCTCATTCTACCCAACTTCAAATTGATTGACGTTGAAGCGCCGATATCATCTACTTCTAGTCGCTTCTATACCTAAACTACTTTGTGAATCATGGCACCTGTAACCGCTCAGACCAATCCCTCCTCGAAACTGCCCTCATCCGCGTTCGCTGGCGCGCGACCCTACCGCTCACACAAGGTTCGTGCATGCGATCTATGTCGCAAGCGCAAGTCTAGATGTATCGTCGAAACCCTCGGTCAATCATGTCTCATGTGTCGCATGCAAGGTGCCGACTGTCACTATCAAGATGAAGCGAATGCAGATGTGTCGGTGTTGAGCACTTTAGAGTCCAATTCTGTGGTGAATATGTCTGGGCAGAAGCGCAAGCGCAATAACAGTCCCGATAAGCTTTCTAATTCGGAATCACATATACCTGCTCATATCACATCCCATCAGTTGACCAGTGGACCTAGTCCTCAGGGCACGAATTCTTCTTCTGGTCGGCGGGGAAGTGACTCACGACGGAAAGGATACGACGACGACCGCCATAACGAATCAGTTCTCATAGTTGGGCCAATGGTTGCAGAGGATGCGCAGGTTATTGAGAAACACATGCCTCCTGAACGTTCTAGCCTTTCCGAAGAACCGCAGAGTCACCCATATAATATTTACTCGAGTGACCCGCGCAAACCTGTACTCTACACGACGATTCCGCGACGGAGGAAGGGTATGCGTGTTGGAGTTCCACCAGGCGAAAATCAGAAAGAAATTCTTGAGCAAATACTGGGTCCATTCAAGCATGATCTCGTGAAATTGTGCGATCTTGTTCTACTTCTTGCTTTTCTTCCAATTGGACACTAATCTTTTTAATAGATTTATTGACAGATTTAATATTGCATTCCCCATATTTGACGGACAAGCTTTCTGGGAGGGCTATATAACAGACTCATCGGATGATCCTCCAGCCGCTCTGGTGTGCCAAGTTTATTCGATGTCACTTGTGTATTGGAAGCATACTCCAAAACTTGCATGCCATCCAAAACCAGACGTTCGATACGCCGTAAACATGACTGTTGCTGCATTACATGAAGAATTCTCGGAACCTGGTCTTTCAACTATCAGCGCAGCGCTGATTGATCTCACTGGACGGCCCATCTTCTCTATGACCGGAAATGCTATCAGCTGTGGCCGTATGATATCATTGGCAAATTGCCTTGGTTTGAATCGTGACCCAAGCAATTGGAAGCTGTCACAGCCAGAAATGGACCAGCGGATTCGCCTTT
The DNA here is from genome assembly GCF_028828555.1 of Penicillium taxi. NCBI lineage: Eukaryota > Fungi > Ascomycota > Eurotiomycetes > Eurotiales > Aspergillaceae > Penicillium > Penicillium taxi. Next base: position 2,382,599 of record NW_026643207.1, on the reverse strand, counting down.
GGTGGGGAGTAGTTATTCATGATCGTTGGGGAAGTTTCGGTCATGGCGTACCTCCTCAGATCTCCAAAAGCCAATATGATGTGCCTCTGCCTACAGTTGATAGCTTGGTTGCTCCCAACATGCGAAATACAGAGCGTGTTGAGGCAGCTCAATGTCATATCGCTTTATGTAAGTTGACTGAAATCTTGGGTGAGCTTTTGCCTCTTGTATACGGTCTACAAGCAAAGCTAGCTCGCGAAATCTCTAAGAAAGTGAGACAGATCCGAACAGACTTAGATCTGTGGGAAGATTCTCTCCCTAGTTGGTTGAGATCACCAGTACCCAATTGTGGAGAACAAATCACAGCAACAAGCAGCTTACAGCTTGCCTTTTTGGCAGTTAAGATGCTTGTCAGTCGAGTTGAATTGAATGTAAGAGCCCTCCATATGGAGGACATTGTTGTTATATACTCATGCTCATATTATCAATTACAGGAGGTCAATAACGCAGATACAGATAATCCGGCAGCACGCCGTTACTTCCAGACAGAGTGCCGTCGATCAGCAGAGGATATTGTGCGGTTCATTACCTCTCTCAGAAAGGAGAACTTCAAAGAATTTTGGCTGCCATGTATGAAGCATATGATTTTTGCGGGTCCCTATCTTTACCAGGCTGACACACTATTTAGATAGCGCATTTCACCTGACTTCGACCGCAACTCTGCTTGTCCGTTGTGCTCTCGAGTCCAACGAGAATGAGATTGCCCAGTCTTGTCTTGCAAATGTGGAAACTCTCCGCAGTGTCTTGCGGCGAGTGCGCGAGGAAGAAGACTGGGATGTGGCAGATATGTGCCTGGACCATTGTGAACGAATCATGCACCGACTTTCTGGCACAAATACCAAGACAGACCAGGCCTTGAATTCTTCATCCATGGAGCATGGGCTGATTAACCCAGCACTGATCTCACTACCTGAAACGCAAACCAATAATGACATTGTAGATGACATGATGTCTATCTCGAATACCTTCGGGACCATGGATGGGTTCCCCTTTGACATGACTGGAATTTGGGATGTCTCTGCTTGGGAATAGGCACGATTTGGCGACCTGCTATGAGCACTATAGATGGTTTCAGCTTCTCATCTTGGGTTGTGCTTTGGCTTCAAGTCGCATTTAAATAAACTGTTAGCATGTGGTGTGTCCCAAATGAGACTCAAGAGATGAATCGCCAATTGAACTTCAATTATGCAAACTCAAAGCTGCAATATGGACTAGTATCTTGAATTCTATGCAGTATACAAAGCCTCGTCACGAACAACTTGATATCCACTCTTGATTATTTTGGACCTCGTCCCCATTTATTGGTTTCATTAACCACTGGAACGAGCCAATATCAGCAATATTCGGTGAGATACCTGAACCCTCGTCATTTGCAGATATTCCCATATAAGAAAATCAGCCCCGCCTCATTATCTCTATTTGGCTTGATACTACACTTTCATTAATATTGTGTTTCTGTTCTGGCGGCCCCAGGGGATTCAGAGATTTCTATCTTCGTAACTCACTTGAGATAATCAGATATGGAGGAATACAATCTTCCCCCGATGAGATAGCTTCCGTACTTTGGCGTGATCAGTATACTACGTCTGCGACCCTCTACAACGACCACTTCGAAACCGCAGATATATCAACGAGTCCCGATGATCATACGACATTTGAAAATATGACATCAAGGCATCTGGACTGGAATAATCGTATTCCAAGCAAATTTTTCTCCCTATTCTCTGAAAATACCCATGCCGAGAATTGGATGTTGAAAATCCATGATACCAACTGCGTTATATTCGAGATTAATGGCAGGAAACTCCGGAACTCACATGTATATCATACTGGGAGAAACTTTCAAGCAGGGATTTATAGATATTCCTAGAAGCACAAAAGCGTGAAAATGGAATAAGTTATCATGCACCGATTACCAAAAATTGCGATTGATACTGTTCGAACGAAGGGTCAGGTCCAAGAGGGTACGTATTTGATTGTCATTACTACTATGAAACTGAGCTAACCTTGGAATATAAAGCCCGTTCCAAAGACAAGATTATATATGTATGCGCGGATGATACTGCATCCGATGATTCGATGAAACGTCTAGAAGAACTAGGGCTTGATCAAAAGGCTACTTGGAAGACTGGCACTTCCACTTTGATGCCAGGACCTCGGGAATCATCGCAATTTGGCACCTAAAGAGCCGGTGATTTTATATCTCGATCTCTTCAGATTATAAAGCAAACAAATTTTGTACAAAAGGTGGAAGAGAAGAGAATCGGGACACCAAACGCTATTTTACACAGTCGTTCCGGAAATAGAATGCTCAGAACGAACCCAAAAACCATCTAATGACCTGCCTCCTTGCCCATAGATGAAAGGAAATAAAACCAAAACCCCCGAGTATGAGAGAGAATGAAGAACAAGAAACACAGTGCACTGTTCAGTAGGCACAAGGTATCACACTGAATGAATGCAGAAATTTACTTCTGTTCACCACCGCCAAGACCGAACATGCCTGTGACGTTGCCCTTCATGCTTTGCATCTGCTCCTGGCGGGCTTTTTCTTCCTCCGCGGCCATCTCAGCAAGCCACTTTTCGCCATTTTCACGGATTTCTTTCTCAATCAGCTCGTAGTTCTTCTGGCCACGCTCACGGATTTGATCCCAGAGCATCTTGCCCTGAGCCAGACCTTCCGATGGCGACACCTCTCCATCCAAGGTGCGGGATGACTTCAATCCCAGAGCAGAGGCAAAGCTGCCGATTCCAATGGAGGGCTTTCTCTTCTTCTCCTCGATGAGCTCCTTCTCGAAACGCTCACGCATAGCCTTCTCACGCTGGGCGAACTCCACAGGAATCGACGATCCCTCAAAGGACTTCAGAACGGGACGGACATCCTCAACTCCCATACCAGCCATGTATTCCAGGAAAGGAATGAGGGCAACTAGTGTCTTGTCCTTGGGGTTTCCGGTCCATTTGTCCAATATGATGGCGTTCTCAGGCTGCAAGCGGGCGTGCTCCTCTTTGGTGTCAATGAGGATTACTTTGGACAAGTCACGGTTCAGGTAGGCCAGATCCTGGGACAGCTTGTTAGACAAATCGAAATAGATTAAGGAGTTAAGATGTCGGATGAACTATAGCGCAAAAGTCAGATGAGTCATACCTTGATGTACTCTCCGTCTTTATAGCGAGTAGCTTCACGGAACAGAGGCCAGCGGATGATACGGAACGGGTCAAGTTTGCGAATAACTTGATCGGCCATCATACTAGGCACGGTGGTAAACAGAACAAGCTCGTAGTACTGATTGAGGTAACGGAGGAAGTAGTCGACACCCGGACGCTTCGCCAGGCGCCATCCATGCTCACGACTCCACTCGCTGTGAACAAGAAGGTCTTCCAGACTGAGCACGAGGGTGTATGGTTGGCGCTGAGTAGGGTCCTCATCAGGAAGCAGCTTGGGGAAGGTCGGTTCGGTGTAGTAACCGGTGATGTCACCGTAGCGAGCCTTGATACGGTTATACCAGAGACCCAGACCCCATCCAGATGGCTGTTCCGGATGAGCAAGCTCCTCCTCTTCGGTTTCCCAGTTACGGCCTAGGTAGCCAATACCTGCAATACCGGAGGCCAGCATCAAAACGTACATGATGTTGGCCATGCGCGCCTTGCGACGGTCCAAAGAGGTCTCATCTCCACCCTTGGGAATATCACCACCACTACGACCTTCCTTCTTGTTGTGCTCATTATATTCATCGACATGGGCGGGATCCTCAGTGAGGTTTACCGGTGATGCTTTGGCTTGCTTGCGGCCTTCAAGCTCAGCAAACAGCGTCGAAGGGATACCCTGGGTCAAATCAGGAAGGGGTTGCTGGGGAATCTGCTCTGAGGTCTGCTCCTGCTCCACTTGGGACTAAATGTCATAATTGTTAGAAGCTTGCTAGCTATATGTGCATGGATTTCGCAGTTGAGAATGCATGTATATCTTACAGTATTGGATTTAGCCGCGTCGATATCCTGTTTGGCATTAGTATTCAATGGAGGCTGTTGCTTCTGTTTCTTTTGAGCCTGATTGGCAGCTTTGGACTTGTTCTTCTGCTTTGTCGTCTCCGGCTGCATTGACTTGGGTAGCTCATACGGTGCACTCTTGCCTTTGGCATAGAACCGGAGCTGAGGAACGGACAAAGCAGACACACGGACGGCAGATGCGAGAACGTTGGGCCTCGTTAGAGGCAATACGGCGCGACTCAGCATGACGAGTTTGTTTGATGGAAAACAAACAACATAGTAGGGTACCTTCGGTTGATGTTCAGAAAAGTCGGGGCGGTAAATTATCTTACCTAAGCATTTTTCATTTATGTTTCGCCGAGGGCGCTGCGCTTTCCCTTCTTCTTTTTTCTCTAGTTATGAAAGTTCCACCCAGACATTAGTTTGACCTGTCACGCTTTCAATTACATGCCGGGTTGTATTGTCTGGGGAGACAAAGGGAAGATCTTCTTCCTATCCCACATCCAAGAGCGCATCTAAACAAATCTAGTGAAGTTGCTGCTCCAATCGTGGGTTACACTCCTTTTGTGTTATCCTTCGCTAGTTGATTCATCCCCGCAACTGTTGATCTTCAATAATCGCCTTCAATGAATAGAGACTGAAGATCAAGATGAAATCTCGTGCCAAACAACTATAGACTCGTGTCGCGTACTCATAGATTTCTCCAATCTCCCATCCCACCATGACCACTAGGAAAGAAAGAAAAGCCGCAAAAAAGGCTGCCGAAGTCGCATTCTACGAAGAATCATTTTCAGATGAATCAGACTCGGAGCCAGAACTACCAAATCCCTTTCGATTCCTAGATCTTCCTTCGGAAATTCGCGAGCGAATCTACCACTTTGTCCTTTTTACACCGACACGGCGGAGTGCTTTGTTGAATCGCGGTACCGTTGGCGCTTCAGCGAAAAAGAGCAAAGCTGTGGCCCCAATATCGCATCGCATAGGCTTGTTCCTAGCCTCACGCCAAATCCATGATGAAGCCAGCTACTACTTCTATTCGACGCAAATTTTTAGGGTCTTCCCGATCCAGGATTTTTCCCGTATACCGACAGTTAGAGCCCTACCACGTCGTCATCGTTCATCTGTTACCATCATTGAGTTGATTTTGGGCAATAGTTGGACTGCACCGCCAAGGTCATGGGTTGTCAATCAGGGACTGGGGCTGCATGACATGACACTTACCCGCACTCTGAAGGTGTTTATCGAGTGTGATCCCTCGCAGCCAGTCTTCGAGGGGTTTCGAGTATCCAAGGAATACTACACTGAGTTCGCTGGAAAGCTACTGCATCAGATCCTAGAACGACTTCCTGGTCTGGTCCAGATAGAATTCGATGCATATCCATCTGTTCAGAAAAACGGGTCTCTGATGAGACGGTTGTTGATGGAGGCTCAGGAGGCCCAGAAGAGAGTCCTGTGGGGTCCAGAGAGAGGTTGGACATCCAGTGAGACCGAAGATACTGAGAACATCAGGGACCCAGAAGTGGATTCAAAAGTGGATGCAGCTAGTGCTGCCGTTGACGGGCTTCGTGCCCATATTCCAGGCAATATTGATGTTTTAGCCCACTCATTGCAAGCCGTGAGCCTGGATATGTAGGCTGTTTTCTTTCAAAGATCCGACATTTCATTTCATGTGACATGAATTCATCCATACACATTGTATGGCGTTAATATACTGGCCTGGCATCGCATATATATATTTCTACATAGAATAAGACCAAGCTTCTTCCAAGGTTTTATTTACTTGACAGTTAAAACACTGATCTGCTTAATAACCCCCTTAGTTGAAGCGAAGGAGATTTAAGAAGATTTCATAAATTAGAGCATTTCAGTTCAGCCGCCCTCTAAATCTAAAGCTCCTCATCAATCTCCATGGAGCCACCGTTGGCATCCTTGTCTTCAGCCTGTCGGGCAACCGAGGCTTCCTTATCAATCATCTGCCTCGAAACAGCAACGATGTTGTCCTCAATCAATCGCTGGCTGACATCCTCAATGTCTGTGGACCGAAAATTAGTATGTTGTAGAAACTAAAGGTGATAAAAGTACGTACGCTTCTTAGGATCGAGTTTGCCAACGTATCTAGTCTTCAGCTGGTCCTTGGTCAATTCAGTCTCCTCCTTCACTCGCTTCTCATAGCCCTCGGCAAGGCTGACGAGTTGCTTCATTTGATCCACATTGTGCTGGCCTTCCTGATGGAAGTCGTTCATTTGCAGGGCCTCTGTCCAAACCTGCTTGTGCAAGCTCATCAGCATATTTTCTTCCAGTCCTGTCTTCCGGTAGGCGATTGCAATGCTGTAATAGTGGCGGTTGAGACCATGGATGAGGGCCTGAATGGAGGGCTTGTTGAGGTGGCCCAAGTTAGAGGTTGTTTGTCGAGGTTCCTGGCCCATGACAACGGTCTGGGGCTGAATGAGACGGAATGCATCAATCACAACCTTTCCCTTCACAGACTGAATGGGATCGACAACGACGGCCACAGCACGGGGGGTGAGCTGCTCGAAAGATTGCTGAGTATTGATATCGACGGACGAGAGCCAGCAGCCGAAACCAGGGTGAGAGTGGTACCAGCCGACAACAGTTTCGGGTCTATACAGTAGGGAGAAATCACAGGTCAGCATTTAATCGTATCAGCCAGCCCGCCACACCCAACGTACCGGCCCGTTTGTCGGAGCATCTCCATCATCTTAGTTTGGAACACGGGATCCACAGCCTCGACACTGACACCAGTACCACTTTGAGGCATGGCAAAAACATCAACAACACGGACTGTGTAATCATCGACAAATTCTCCCAGCATGAGGCCCATGACCTCCATCGGCACACCAGCACGACCGTGTCGCAACATCTTCAACAGCGCCAGAGATGAAATGTGAACAGTTTCCGAGTTATCGATCATAACAGTAGTGTCCTGAGTGAGCTCTTATTAGCTATTTGAGGTCCAAGGGTTGCATGCGTTGGAGGCACTGGAGGTGCCACAGGTTGACTTACAGAATTCTGACCACCACCCATTCCCAGGCCTTGGGCAGCCTGGAGCATTCTGTTGAGACGATCCATTGCTGGGCTGGATAATCAAATGATTGGGAAAAGGGAAGGATGAGAGAGATAGCTTCCAAGTTGGAAGCTACGGACAGGTCGAGGTGCGTCAATTATCAAATCAATTTCCAGATAGTATCAAGAGAATCAGAAGCAAAGGTTTTGACTTGGGATTTAGTAAAAGCCAAATGATGTGTTTAGTAGACTTCAAGAGCAAAGGTCAACGATATGCTTGATAATTTGGTTGTCACTGTCAATAAGGCCGGCAGCTCAACTGACGAAGGCGGTGTCATATTCTGCCATCAACGCGACGATCGCTTCTCTCAAACCTCTCCCGTCTAATAAGCACAATCTATGTCAGAAGGGCCTGTTATTGACACTTTTTTTTATTCCAGTGTCACTCTGAGGTGATTGATGGTCATCTGCGTGACACCATCCACTTCCACGTGTCATATAGGGCTTAAATTTTGCTCGACGCCACACATACTTCTACTTCCACTACTTTCCAATTTGCGCTAAGCTCGTTTACATTCACTTTTTCCCAATCTAAACTTACCTACTCCAACCTAATACCTCCAATCTACTTCCTCTCTGCAACCCAATTTTCTCGTCCGTCTGGAATACTTTCAGATAACCGACAACATGGCTGCAGAGCCTATCTCCAATGGCGCCGGTGCCAACAACAAGAAGGTCGCTTATTTCTACGACTCTGATGTTGGCAACTATGCCTACGTTTCCGGTCACCCTATGAAACCCCACCGCATACGTATGACCCACAGCTTGGTTATGAACTATGGTCTCTACAAGAAGATGGAGATTTATGTAAGTTCCCTGTCTCCGGTCTGAATTGGAAGTCGGAGCAAGCTTTACTAATGCGCATATTCACACAGCGTGCAAAGCCTGCCTCCAAATATGAAATGACTCAATTCCATACAGATGAGTACATTGATTTTCTGTCTAAAGTCACTCCCGACAATATGGACCAATTCTCTAAAGAGCAAAGCCGATACAATGTGGGGGATGATTGCCCGGTTTTCGATGGTCTGTTCGAGTTTTGTGGAATCAGTGCTGGTGGCAGTATGGAAGGAGCTGCGCGCCTGAATAGAAACAAGTGTGATGTTGCTGTCAATTGGGCCGGTGGTCTGCATCACGCAAAGAAATCCGAGGCCAGTGGCTTCTGCTACGTGAATGGTATTATGCCCCAAGTCCCCAACCGGTGGAACACCGAGAGTTTACGAGGCGCTAACATTTCTCAGATATCGTGCTCGGAATTTTGGAGCTGCTTCGATTTAAGCAACGTGTGCTTTATGTTGACATCGATGTTCATCATGGTGATGGTGTCGAAGAGGCATTCTACACCACAGATCGTGTTATGACTGTGTCTTTCCACAAGTACGGCGAGTACTTCCCAGGCACTGGTGAGCTTCGCGATATCGGCGTTGGCGCTGGTAAAAACTATGCTGTCAACTTTCCCCTTCGCGACGGTATCAATGACGACTCATACCAGAGCATCTTCGAGCCTGTTATTAGAAGTGTCATGGAGTGGTATCGCCCAGAAGCTGTGGTCCTGCAATGTGGTGGTGATAGTCTTTCTGGCGATCGATTGGGTTGTTTCAACCTGAGTATGCGTGGTCATGCCAACTGTGTCAAATTCGTTAAAAGTTTCAACCTACCCACCTTGATCTTGGGCGGTGGTGGCTACACTATGCGCAATGTTGCGCGTACCTGGGCTTATGAGACTGGTATCCTTGTGGGAAATGACCTTGGATCTGAGCTGCCATATAACGACTACTATGAGGTATGTATGCAAAGTTATCCGTCTGACGTATTTCGTTAACCAAACGATCAGTACTTCGCCCCCGATTATGAGTTGGATGTTCGTCCTTCCAATATGGACAATGCGAATACCAAAGATTATCTTGACAAGATTCGCAGCCAGGTTGTCGAGAACCTTAAGCGTACAGCCTTTGCGCCCTCTGTTCAGATGACTGACGTTCCACGCCACCCTCTCGGTGCAGGCATGGACGACGAGGCTGACGACATACTTGATGACGAAGACGAAGATGACAACAAAGATAAGCGATTCACCCAGCGACGCTTCGACCAGTATGTAGAGAAACCCGGAGAGCTCAGTGAGAGTGAAGACGAAGAGGAAAACGCAGCCAATGGCATTCGTCGCCAGCCCAATGCCATTCGCCGTCGTAATCAAACCAATTACCGCAACCTCGACCCCGCCGATTCTGGTCTCGATAGCGGTATGGCTACCCCGCAAGAGGCGTCTTCGGTTGGTGATGTCGATATGGATACCGGCATAGATATCAAAATGGGGGATGCTCCGCGCACAGAGCCCGATGTACCGGCAGTACCTAGCATTGCGAACGGCCATGAAACACCTGCCACTGATGCAGAGCAAATTGCTGCTGAGGACGATAACAGTGGCCCATCAGCAACTTCCCTTCCCGACGAAGATACAGCTATGGAAGACGCTGGCGCCTCCGCAGTGGAAACTTCCAGGCCTGTGGTTGAGACGCAAGAAGACGTGAAGCCACAGCTGCCGCAAACTACAGAGGACGCTTCCAAGGTGCCGTTGTCTCCCCCGGAAATTTTAAAGGATCCTTCTGTGCCTGCCACAGAGCAGGTACCTGAGGCTGAGCCCACGCCTATTGGGGTATCGGAATTTGCAGCCAAGACCACAGCAGGACCTGTAGAGGAGACCAAACAGGAAGAGTAAACTGAAGTCAGAGGTATCCATCGGTCAGGTTAAGGAGTTATGGAAACAGGTCATATGTTTTAGCAACAATTCCAAGGTTATTTCTTTACATGCAGCGCGAAATATATCCTCTCATAAACAGAATATTCCACATTCCACATTCCACATGGCAATTCGTTTTAGGCTGTGATGTGATCTATTGTTATGGGGTACGTTTTCTCTCAGAGAAGCTGGATTGATAGTCTATGAAAGCAATAGCCACTTTGAATCGAACTCAGAACACAGAATACTTGGATGTGCCTTAAGGTTCGAGCCAATGAGTTCAACGGCATGATTTATCATACTAACTATGAAGTGAGCTGATAAGCCACTGGCTTATCATCTCTTTTGATATCCAACTAACACGTGATAATAGTAGATATGATGCCTGAGGCATGATAATGAGATACCCAAATAGGCCTAGTGCTAGGGCAACTCATCTACCAATAATAATGCGCCAAGATTTTGACCCACTCTCGCACTCGACACACTAAGCGAAAAACCACTGTGAACGTTACTTTGACTCCCGAACTGACCTTTGTCGCCAACCCTTTTTATCTCGACAATCACCCGTGATACTCAGCCATCATGTCTAAGAGAGGGTAAGTCTTACTGCTCTATTCCCAGAATATCAGCTCAATCAATTTTGGAACCAAAGCTTGTGGTGAACTATCTCGACCCGGAGCATGCATATTCAACATTCTATCATGTGGAGCGGGGATAGAGAAGGCGCAGATCAAGCAAATAACGAGCTTCAGAAATAGAATAGGATCGCTAACTTGTCTTTGCTATAGTCGTGGTGGTGCCGCCGGCAACAAGCTGAAGATGACCCTCGGTCTGCCTGTGTATGTCGAATTATTTCAACCGATTTTCTTATCCCGAGCCCGTGTACACTCTGTTCAATGAAAAACTTCAACAACGCCCAATGTCAACTACGATGGTGGAACCAATTTCTCAATCAACGATCGCCGACTCTTCATCACAAGTCAATGGAATTGGAGAGAATCACGACGAGTTGGCATAGCGCAACGAAGAAATTTATTCGGCGGGGCTGTACACGATTTAGGAGAAGGATTTCTTTTCTCTTTTTCTGGATAGGAACAACAAAAAGCTAACGGTTTCCAACAGTGGCGCCGTGATGAACTGCTGCGATAACTCCGGTGCTCGCAACCTGTACATCATTGCCGTCTGCGGTATTGGTGCCCGTCTTAACCGTCTCCCCGCTGCCGGTGTTGGTGACATGGTCATGGCCACCGTCAAGAAGGGAAAGCCCGAGCTCCGCAAGAAGGTTATGCCCGCTGTCGTCGTTCGCCAGAGCAAGCCCTGGCGCCGGGCTGACGGTATCTACCTGTACTTCGAGGACAACGCTGGTGTTGTAAGTGGATCGTCCCTTCGATTTCTTGAAGTTTGATGTGGTATATGGGCGAGGCTTAGGAATACTGTTCAAAGTCGTGAATTGATCCGCTCAGTCCACCATGCCAAACTCATTTACCACACCTCCAGCCTACTCCGCACGTGCTTTCAGATTCACTAACAATTTTGCAATAGATCGTCAACGCTAAGGGTGAGATGAAGGGTTCCGCCATCACTGGTCCCGTCGGTAAGGAGGCTGCTGAGCTTTGGCCCCGTATCGCCTCCAACTCCGGTGTTGTCATGTAAAGAGAGAGAATTGAATACCAACCCAAAAATATCCGATACCAACCCTGAATTTCCTTTGGAGGCCTGGGGAACAGGCACCATGTCGACGAAATAAAAGTGGGAAAAATGGGAGAGGTTCAATTGACGAATCCACCTGTGTTATTTCGAGCAGGTTTCCCTTTTTCCCATTCGTGTTTTTTTCCTCTTTGAACACTGGCGACTCTCGGAAGTACTTGAAAAATACATCCTTTTTTATGACAATTAATTCTCCGATGGAGCCGAGAGTCGGACTTGGTACGACCCTTGTCTCTTGAGGTGAAATATGACGACCGATAACCTATGGAAGTCCATTAAACCTGTGTAGTTACATACGTAGACATTGCAGGTGCCACCTCTGGGAGTCAACTACCTCTTTGATCATAATAGAGTGATGGTGCCGAGCTGAGGTACCCATTAGATCAGAGTCAGATATATCTTCTATCGCTTCTGTAAATATTATACGGTCCTTGTTCTAATTTTATACAGCACTATACAGCACTTGGGCAGTTTTCTTATGACCTTGGGACGATGTTCTAGAAGGAAGAATACCCAGGTAAGCTTCTTGTATACTTACAATCCTTTCTTTTTATCCCCCTCTTATTAGCTGCCTGGAAAGCTAACTCCTATTGTGCAAGGATAGTGTAGCCCTACAAGGTTTTATCAAAACTGTTTCTTCAATAACACTGTATTATCAGATGGGGAACAGTCTTGCACATTCATCTAAAACCACAACTCCATTCTCCATCTTTTCGGCACAAAACACACAGCATTTTCAATATCACCGTTAGTCTTCTCAATGCCCCCTTCGCATCGCCAGGGTGTAGTTACGAGGCCTTAACCTCAACGGCATGGCAAAATTCGGCTTCCAAATTTCGATACCAACGACTACTCCTATCAACTACATAACTTGATCTATCATCTTGTCCAAATTGCTGAGTAAATCTAGGGTGATAGACTTGAAATGGAGCTTTCCAACTATATCTTCGAGCTTAGGTAGTATATGATCTGGTGGATGATGTTACGGTTCTTCACGACGGTCAGTAGATATGTCATCGATGTCATTTGAAAGTCGCTTCCCTCTATGGGTAATTGCAGCGGCGCCCCAATAATGATGAAATTACCTGTGTACCAGAATTTCCATGCCAGTTGGTATTAATGCTCACCTCGCTGCTTTTGCTCACTTAGTAGAACCGAGCACACCTGAGCGCCCTGATCCGACCAGTGAGCATTATATAAGCTCACCAATCTGCTCACTGAGTATCAAGTGACACTCAGGGAGCACACTGATTTGCCTCACAGTTACGACGTTGAGTGATATAGGGACAGAACCAGCGGCTCGTGTGTATTGAGAGTATATTGAGGTGTAAGAACCAAAATCCATCTAGAGTGTACTTTGGAAAGGAGGAATATGCATGATCTTAAGCGGACTAACCAAAGCCTAGAAGGAATATTGTGCATGCTCAGTCTTTGGAACCCTCCGACAAGAGGTTTTATGGAACCGAGATTGCAGAATATATCAGATATAGAATCCTATTGACTACTTTAGGTGGGCTTATAAATCAACCTCAGCTAATCATGATAACTCTGCACATATTCTGAGGCACAGAATTCAGATTCAATACAGAAATTGACTTCGGGACGTCCCGGAGAACCACGCGTAGCCTTAGACATTATAATAAAACCTGCACCGCCATAGTTGTTTATCTAGCTATATACCATTGTATATAATAGAGTGTTTAAGAATTGTTATGTATTGTAATGCTTAGCTTGTTGGCAATCAAACGAAAATGCCTTTTCTTCATAGTTCAAACCTACCTTTCGGTGAAAACGTTGAACCGTCACCAAATGATACTCAAGAAAAGCCCGTTAGAATCAAATTGCACTATCGAAAGCTAGGTTGTTTGATGGCCTAATCACTTCGCATGAGAGAATATTCATTCACGTGGAAAATTTAATAAAAGTTCAAGAGATCAAATTACCGTTCGGGATTTTCTAATTCAATCATTCTCTAAATCCTCTTGTTCATACTCACCAAGACTATATGTGAACGAACTAGTCTTCAGAATGGCGGTGAAATGAAAAGAGACATTAATAAGGCTATCTTGATAAGTGGAAGTAGCACCTCTTACTCTTGTTTAAGATAGCTAGATAAACACGTAATAGACTAAGGATGAGAGCAGGCTGTCACTCATCTAATGTCAAAGTTTCAAAGTCCTAGTCATGAAATCTAGAAGACTGCCCAGGTGTAGTTTCTGGATAGTGGATTGCTTGATCATTTTCAGCTGGAGATGTCTATACACTAACTTGCACGATATTTGTGATCACAGGGTCTGGTCTACTACCATGATTTTTGTTTTAAATATCTTTAGTGCACAGCCCAAGACCACCGATCATACATATTTACATTCTTATCTCATAGAAGTGCGGTGCAAATGAATCCACTCGTCTTTGCCATAACATCCTCTATAAGCTCTTCCTGATTCCTAGCGATGTGGCTTTCTTGAAGCGGTGGGTTCCCACTTCGGTAACATACTACGGAAGTAAGGCGGGAAACCAGAGTGTGCAGATGGAGAGAATGGATTGAACGAAAGCACATAGAAGCATTAAGTTGTCGGACCTATCATCGCATTCGCAATGGGACGGAGCAGTTGGCTGCTGGAGGATGATGTGGCATAGCAGCTGAGATATTGCGTGGGGGTGACCTATCCCATGTACATATTCAACGAAGCAATGCACACTAGCTAGGGGGCTGCATATGACCCAAGGTCGTGAAAAGCCTGAAGAATGAATGAATAAACAAATGACACACCTCAAGTACTATGCAATAGCCTTGTTGGCTTATTATAGTACTAGGAGTGCACACTGCATCTCTTGTTTCTGACAGCTAGTGCTAATAATCATTTGATAGACGATAAGAAATGAGTTATTCACGCACAGTCCGTTTGGTTCCTGTAGTAAGTTGAGGGCCGTAACTGCCTTGAATGGTCAATCATTCTGTAGGATCATACATACGTTATCTAATACTCTGCTACTTCTCACAGATATTAAATGAATTTGGAACTGTCATATGTTGTCATATATAGGTCAATAATACCTAAAATCTGTTAGCTGAAAAATACGCCACTAATGTAACTAGGGGGCATTTCCTGATGATTTCGACGCACTATGGGGGTTTTAGGGCTTTTTGTCCGGAGGTATACGAAACTGAGTTTCGAATCAGCATTAAAGGAAAGCCCTGGTCCTTGGAGGATTGCCTGGAAGAGAGCAATGGGAGGTGAAAAGAGCTAGTTCGTGAGGATCTAGCTCCATTATGCGCCATTAGCCCTTTCCGTGAACTGCTTAATGCCGCTTCGTGTCATGATGGCTCTACCAGGATACAATCATCTTCCGATAATTCTTCATACTTCTAATCTCGATCTTTTCATAGACCACTTCACATTGAAGATTAAATCACTAAACATAACAACAGATAGCCCAATCATATATGCCACTATCGCTCCAATAGATGCGGCTACTCCAGCAATGCTGCTATAAATTATTCTTTCCAAAGGGTCGGTAAATGTTGTGGTATATCCTTTTCCATGTGCGTATGAGACATTGAATCATATTCTTAGAATATTAGTTAGACACTATTCTTGATTTTCGAACTATAAAGGGTATTAGAAGGCGTTGTCTTTAGACTTTGCAACGGACGACCCTGATCTGGAAGAGTGAGATGCATTTCACAAGCAATCTATTAAGCTTTAATTATGTGTGGCGCAATATAGTGGTACTAATAATAGGGATCAATCGAAGAGGTCTTAGCACCAACCTAGGCGAGGTATTTGTAGGCAATCTTATGACTCCTCTAGTCCTGCTTTAGACAAATTTCAAAGTAATAGTATAGTTTCTTATATTCGCCGCAGACCAGAAATTTTAATGTCTTATCCCAATAAGCGTTTCATTTCGGTTCAAGTCTAACCGCATTCATGATCATGGATAGACAATCAAACCAAACCTCTGGCAGAATCTTGATCTTCTCCGCGTCACTAACCTCGATCTTGCGAAGGTTGTCCAATGGGTGGCTGGTTCTTCAGGCCAGATGGCTGTGGGTTGTTATGACATTAATTTGGAGACCAGGTCGCCTTTGCCGGTGAGAGATCCTCCGCCATCAACGACAAACTGGTCAGAGACAGCAGTTGGGCAATATCTGTGCTACTGTGGGCCACCACGGTCACCCATTGTCCTTCAGGATCTTGTCGATCTCCTCCGCCTCAGTGTCATTCAAAGTTTTACTAATAGCTACATGAAGCTCTGATAGGGACTTATCTAGAAGATGGCAGCTCGTTCCGTGACTAACTGTTCTTCCATATGTCAGGTGTGCTGCTTTCACTGCAACCTTTGCTCTCCTGTTTATTGGAAACAGTGGGAACTTCAGAATTAACCTGGTGATTCTAAATTGAATCGATATGCTACTATTCTAGAACCTGACTAGCTAGGTAGATGCCAATCCATAGATATATCCGTCTGCCCAGGTGGTGTCAGTCTCATTATTGAATCTAGATAGTAACAGTACCTTTGTAGCCGAACATTCTCTAGTTTGGTTGTGATTGCCTGATCATGTCGAGATTCCTTGTGAAAAGTTATACCTAGCCGATACTTCACCCATAATACTTACGTGAATTCACCGACGTGGACTATAATAAGTCGAATCACTCTGCGGATGAAAATCTAATCTAATCCATCAGGCATACGGCGTACGGAGTACGAGGAGACCAGTTTTAAATTTCAGTTTCATCCGATTCACATTTGCGCACTTTCATATCGGATATATCAAATCAGATCAAAAGCCGCGCGAAGACACAAAAAGTCGAGAAAAACATCCCGAAATTCGGCCAGATAATTTTGGGTTAGATGCAGCCCAGCATCGAGAAAAGGGGGATTGGGTTGGGAGGTGGGGGGAAAATAACAAAAGTGAGGTGAAAAATTGAGAGGGAAACGAATCAACCGACACACAACGATCTTCTTGCCTGAAAGAAGAACAAATAAGTTTCTTAACTCCTTCTATTTGAAGTCCATGGGGCCAATCTTTCAACATCAGTTCTGCCGATACAAATGGACTCGTGGACACCGAGTGAGATACAATTGAACAAAAGGTCATCACCTAAGAGAACTGGGCAAAAGGATTAGAAGAAAGCAAATAAGAGGAGAAAGATTCCCTGGGGTCGGTTTGCTGGGCTGCCGCCGAAGCGGTGGGAGGCGTTATTTAGTTACCACCCAGGCTCGGGAAGTTCTTCTCATCGACGGTAGGGCCAGCGGCGGAAGCACGGGGGGCACCACCGCGGGGAGCACCGCCACGAGGAGCGCCACGGGGAGCGCGGTCACCACGAGGAGCGCGGTCGCCGCGAGGAGCACGGTCACCACGCTCGCCACGGGGAGCACCGCGGGGGGCACGATCGCCACGGCCACCACGGCCGCCGGTGGGAGCGCTGCGGGGAGGCTCGACGTAGCGGAGGTCAACGTCGACGAAGTTCTTCTCCTTGCGCTGCTTCTCGCGCTGCTTCTTCTCAGCGGTACCCTGGATGAAGGCCTCTTCCTCGGCACGCTTCAACTCAGTGCCAGAAGCCCACTTCTTGTCGGCCTTGACACCCTCGTTGGCGGAGCGGACGGGCTTGGCAGCAAGGCTCTCCTTCTGGGCCTTCTCGGCAAGGAAGTCATCGTAGGACTTGGACTTGTCAGCCTCTTCGACGTCTTCGGCGGGAGTCTGGGGCTCCTTCTCGTCTTCCTTGGCGATGTTCTCGCCAACGCGCTCGTCGTCCCAGGTCTTCTCGCCAGATTCGCCACCCCAGCCCTGCTGGACTTGCTTGCGGGTGTCACTGGAGGGATATGAATGTTAGTCTCCGAAAGTATTTGCATCAAATCAGCAACAATCTACCATGATTGTTCAATCCGAATGCTGTTGCAAATAGATATGGCGGGGAATCGCTTACGTCTGACCGGTGCGGGACTGGCGGTCACCACGGCCGCGGCCACCACGAGGGCGGGAGGTCTGCTCAGTCTCACCGTCGGTGGGCTTGGAGCGGTTGTTGGTGCGACCAGCGTTGCGGTCACGGAAAGCTAAACTCAATCAGCTCCATCGTCTTCTTTAAAAGTTTCATCGAGGAAACATACCAGCATCATTGCCGGCATTCACACGGCCACCACGACGGCCATTGTTGTCACCGCGGGGAGCGGTGGTGGGAGCAGCGGGAGCTTCCTTGGGGGCATCACGCTTTCCGATACGGGCAGCGGGACGGTCAACAGCGCGAGCGGGAGGCGCGGGAGGACGGCTGGGGTCGAGCTCAGGGTCGTTACCTAGAGACAGGCGGAGATGTTAGCCAAATGTTGGGGATTGAGATTGACAGCTGTGGAAGCTATATCCAGGCTCCAGACTCCAGATGCGAAACCCGAGTCTGGGGAAGTACCGAGAGGATTTGGGGAAATCACATACCGAGCAGCTCGTAGAGGTTCTATTATCATCGATAAAAGAGACAATATGGTCAGCCACGCGTCCAATATACTCAATGCCCGCGCGATTCAGGCAAATTTCCAAATTCCCGACGTACCTTGGACCGGACGTCGACCATGACGCCTGGTGTTATGGAGTCCTTCCTACGCGGAAGGAGCTCGATCACTGAGTGAAAAGAAGGTTAAGCCTGGGGGCAGAACCTTTGAAATTCAGCTTTAGTTAGTGATGCTGAAGTTGAACCTCGGGAGTTGATGTCAGGAAGGGAAGTGGTTTGTGGTGCAGCACGAATCCGGTTAGCTCGGATTTACTAAGCGAATCAGGCTAGGGCTTAGGGTATATGGCGTCACTACTTCATAACATGAGCTCTACATTCTACTACCCAATTACTTCAACTTTTTATGTATATGCTTTATTCGATATTAATAATTCAATTTAATTATGACATCGTGTTCGCTTTTAAAACGACGTATGAAAATTTACCACATTACAATTCGATGGTATCCTGGAAATGAAATCCACTCAAAAAACGCCCAGGCAATGCTCTGAAAAGAACTTTTGTAGTGTAACAAGATAGGAGAATTCAACTCCAGCTCTCCAGCTCTCCAGCTCTTTTACTCTAACCACGAGAATTATTCTGCTCGTAGTTGAATGGCGTGGGGAAATGCATGCTGGCACTGAGTCCGAATGGATCAGCGTCCACCATGGGCTCATACTGAGCCATGATATGGTTTGGGTATTCGGGACCGCCATCCGAAGCATTGAAGCCTGAATGAGATACAGATGAAGCTGATTGTGGTGTAAATCCGACGTAAGGTTGGTTCACCTGGCCGTCGTGCTCGTCGTCTACCGTATCCGCTTGCGCATCGTATTCGTGTTCTGGGTCTGTTAGTTTTCGTCTTTGGACTTTCGATGATATTCTGATGCCTACCAAGTTGATCATATTGCTTTTGGAATGGAGATGGATAGTATGTCGCTGCAATGCGCTGTCCCCCTCGAGGGCCTCGCGATTTGTGCTCACTCGGGTCGGAGTGTGGTATGCTGATGGCAGGTGGTGATGTGTGATTATTGAAGGATCGAGGCTGAGGGTGTAGTTGTGGCCGTCCAGGTTGCGAGTCCACTATAGGTGACAGGGCGCTCTGGAAGCCAAAGCCGGGAGATTTGGTATGGTTGGTGTGAGATGGCGAAGAGATCTGGGAAGTTGGCGTTGCTTGGAACTGCGGGGACGGCATTGCATATGCACTCTCGCGCTGGGACATGAAGGCATCGGGTTTGGTCATGGTTGGGTGTCTCGGACGATTGGGCCCAGGTTTGTGAATGGCATTTGTCTTGGCTGGGATGCCCGGTGCGCCTGTCTTCAGGCGCAACTCTGCTTGCACGTCGATTCCCTTTTCCAGCAATATCCTCTCCAGCAATGAGTTCTTATATCGAAGCATCAGACACTCGTCTGCCGCGCTGCGGTGACTTTGTTGTAGGCTCTGTAGAGAGTTCTCATTGTGCTTGATAGTGGTCTCTAGCTGACGAATATACTCGGTCCGACGTTCACGAAATGCAGCTTGGGCCTGTCTGTTGCGCTGCTTACGTTCCTCGGAGGTGGCATAGATCTGCAGACGGTATATTAGTTATATCTGATAACATATATAGTACTTGACTACAAAGGGAATTGGAAAGAGTGGATGCGGGGACGCAGAGGTATCTGTTACGTACAGGTTTGCGACCACCTTTGCGCTTCTGTGTCTGAGCAGGATCATGAATCAACGCCTCCACCTCCGGATCAGGAGTTGAGACGGAGCTGATTGAACCATCTGGCATAGGTTCTGTCTTGGGCATGGGGTCCACCATGTCATTATGCAAGTCAACCATCACAAATGTTGACACAAGAAGGATCTCCAATGACGAATATCCAGCTGTGTCCGACTACGGACCAGCGTGTTTGATTTCTCCCCAACGGGACTATGAGGAGAAATAGAAAGGGAAAAAAGATCAACAGACGCGAGGAACCGCGCGGCTATGCCGTTAAGGGACGTGCTTGGAAGAGAGTGACATAAAAGGAAGATAAACAGAAAGTCGCTGGAGATGGAAAGAGAGGAAAAATGGTGTAAAAATGGTGTAAAAATGGTGTAAGACGATTGACTAAAGAAATAATATAGAATCAGAATTCTATAAGGAGGGGCTCTTTCTGTCGAGCTTTTTTTTTTTTTTCCTTTTTTTTTTCCCATTAATTTTCTCAATTTTCTCAATTTTGCCCAATTTTTCCAATAAAATCAGAAATTTCGCCTTCGAACCAGAAATGGCTGTAACGGCACGGATCCACTGGTGGAGTATATTAGGAAGGAGGAGGAGACGTACTTCCATAATGTACGGAGTACTAGGTACGTAACTACTTTTATTTGCATACTTCATACTTACTATACTCCCACTTCCGACATGCATGAATGGCGCAACATCTGAACATCTAATCAAATAAAAGATAATAAGTAGCCGAGGAGGTCGAGCCGAAGTCAAGAATCGGCTCCGCCTATACTTATTCAGTTCGTCGCGTCTTACTCTATATGGAATTCCCCCTGAGCACATTCCACACTAACGCCCTCTAAGATCTGCCCATTGTCTTACCATTGCCATCGTACTTCTCACCTGCCTATTTCGAATACTTAGTTGTAGAGAAAGTACTCCGTGCTCATCCACTAAAACAGGGCAATGGTACCTTCTGCTTTATATCACGGGCTTGGCTGATGCAATCATGCTAAGTAATCAAGTTGTGCGGGGTTTCAATTCAACTTCGTGTTTCTTTTTTTTTTTTCCATATATCTCTTTTGTTTGTTTTTCTGATTCGCTAGTCCATGATACCCCAGAATAATCCTTATTTAGATCGATCGATTAAAGTATTTAGTGTGTAGATAAGTGATAACGGAAGTATAGACATATGTACCCATTGCTTAGTGTGCTGTATGGCGGTGTTTCTTTCCCCGCTAAGCATCATCAATTGTTGACTACCACCTGATACGCCCTACCATCACAACAGGCCTATTCCAGCCCTACTACTGACCTCGGATCCGTATCCCTGCTATATCCCACCATGGAGAATATCTCCGAGAAGGAGAAAATCCAGACTCCAGAGCCTGGCGCAACTGACACAACTGCCAAACCCGCACAACATCAACTCACCCCCCAAAAGCACGACGAAGAGGACAACGACTCGGATTTTGACGAATTGGACGGTAAGTGCAGCCCATGACTTCCTTGTACACAATCCAGATCCTGATCCAACCCAATCTCCAGACGTCCTAGATGATTTTTCAAAACCAGAACCCCACGTCGCGCCAGTCCCAGCCCCAGCACCAGACAATGCGCTCCCCGACGACTTCGACGAGGACGCCTTCCTGAAGCAGCTAGAAAATGACATGGCCAGCCTAATGTCCGGTACCCCTACTGCCTCTGCCTCTGCCTCTGCCTCTGCCCCGGCAGTCGGTGCCGGGGGCCCCGACCCGCCGGGTTTCGCATCAGTGGAGCAGGGCGCCGAAGCCTTCGCAAAGGAATTAGATGAGAGCGGGATCCCACCGAGCGAATTTCTGAAACAGCTACTCGCCGACGTGATGGCTGAAGCAGGAGAAACAAGTGGCGCAACAGGATCGAACGTTAAATCGACACGGCCAGTGCCAGCGCAAGCTTCCAGTGCCTCTCCCAGTGCTAATGCTAATACCGCCCAGCAACAACCGCCTTCATTCAATGATGCGATTCAGCGGACGGTTGAGCGCATGAAGGAGTCTGGGGATCGGGCTACTGAGGCTGCTAGTGCTGATGACGGTCTTTCGGATGACATGCTTGCGCAATTGCTTAAGGCTGTCGAGGCTGGTGCTGGGGCTGGTGGTGCTGATGAGGGGGATATGACGAAGATGTTTATGGGTATGATGGAGCAGCTTTCCAACAAGGAGATGCTTTACGAACCAATGCGGGAACTGGATGTCAAGTTTGGCCCGTGGATCGAGAAGAGTAAAGCTGCAGGTACAGTTTCTGCGGAGGATATGGCACGGTATGAGATCCAGGCGAGAGTTGCGAAGCAGATTGTGGTCAAATTTGAGGAACCAGGATACTCGGATGAGGACTCGAAGTGTCGCGAATACATTTGGGAGCGAATGCAGGAGGTTTGTTTCTATTTTTTTTTTTTTGTCTTTTGACCACTGCTAATTATGTTTCTGCAGATGCAAGCTGCTGGGAGTCCACCGGAAGATCTCATTTCTAACCCACTAATGGAGGATCTAGGAGCTGATTCAACGACGGGGGCTGACACTGGAGTCCCTGAATGCCCTCAGCAATAAACATTGAAGACCTTTTATGTTCATGACCGTTCACGTTTACATTCACGTTGAATTGTCAGATAAATCACATTTTCATCGGCTTGCTTTTGTATATCCATGATAACGTCCGATACCCTTGAAATTTACACCTGCCTGACCCAGTCAGAATCAAAACGCCCTTAATGCATACCGTCTAATCATATCGTATAGTAAAACAAACTCAACACATATCCATATCCTGGTCATGTGTCGGATCCGGCAGCTTCATAAATATATCATCATAGTCCTCATCACTAAAGGAGATTTTATTCTCAATCGACTCCCGCAGAGCCAACTCCATAGCTTCCTCCTGCGCAGCGAACTCGTCAAGCGCGAGAACATCATTTTCATCTGTAAAGTCGTACCATTAACAAGTGGTCCCATCGGAAAAACGTATTAAAGATGGAAAGACCTACCAGGAAGCATATCGTCATCGCCATCGCCATCTTCAATCTCTCCCTCTGTAGGCATCGCAACATCTAACCCACGCCCCATAGACTCCTCCCACCGCCGCTTATCAGCCAGATGCTCCATCATCATCATTTGTTCCCCGCGCGCCTCATACCGGCCCGTATCGCGATCATTCTTGATACGATTCATGAACATTTTGCGTGTTTTAGAACGTGCCAGCGACGAAGAGGTTTTCATCGGGTTCGCGATCTGCGACGCGTAGCGATCGGCGAATTTACCTCTCGATGGAGAGGGCGAGGCTGGGGCGTGGAGAGATGAGGTGAATGGCGAGTGTGTGGAAGTGGTGCCGAATATAGGCGATGATTGTGTCTGCTGTGTTGACTGGTTGTGACTGTGACCGTGACTGTGTCCATCCTGGAAAGAGAAGGTTGGGAAGGCGACGGGCGAGATTTGGGAATTTGTCGTCTCGTTGAATTTCCGGTCACAGGCCATTGTCCATGGGGGCGTAGCTATGTTGAGGCGCTGGCCTAGTGGTGATGGACGTACGGGGGTGAAATGGCCTGTTTGGCGATATGGGGTTGATGGGGATGGGGAGGAGGGGGTTTGTGTTGCGAACATTGTGAGGAGAAGTTGAGATCGAGCCGTAGATCCGGATGTGGCAGTGCTTGGACTGAACTGAATGCGGTGGATCTCGAAACTTTGATTTTGATGCTAATCAAGAGTATGGGACGCGATGGCGCGCGATGGGGTTTTAATGGGGCGGTGGCTGGTGATCGGGACACGACATTTCACGCGATCGTGGCTGGAGGTCTTGGAATGTGAGGCCTGGCCAGACTAGGTTATGATGCAAATTATCAATCTTAGATCTTATCTCTGGAGTCTGGATTCAATATATCTAATTTTATTTAATTCTTACAATCCTTCGGTAATCATATATAACTCTTTAAATTTGCGGTGAATATACACTCCAAGTCATCCAGTGATATACCCAGCAGACGCTTGGAAGAAGATGATGTATTAAGTAACAAGATATGTGAAAGATGTGAAGCACTTGAAGGGGAATCAAAGGGACAAAAAATAGAAAGCGAGATCAGGAGGTGCAACCGAAAGGAATGTGGAGTTTGCTCAGAACGCAAGAAGGAGTGGTCCATAAAGACTCATAGATGAGAACCCGAGAAAATATCTCGGTCAAATGGTCAAAAAAGGAATGCAAACGGATAAAAAGAAGAAAATCGCGATCGAGACCTTCGCCATAGCGCCTGGGAGTTTGCATGATTCGTACAATTTTTACACTTCCGACGAATTTGACATACCGCCTGCACATCTGGACTCCAAGTCCAGAGTGGATGAATGAATGGATAAATGAATGAGTGAAATGATACCGCTTAGAAGTTTGCGGCAGCGTTGACACGACCAGGGTTGTGGTACTGGTCCAGTGTGTTCCTGAAGGGGGTAGCATTAGAGGGACTCGGGGCCTTCTCTCGTGGTCCTGAACCAACGGCAGTGCCACCCATCAGATCAGCATCATCGTCGTTAAATCCTGCATTACGCTTCTTTTGGATGCGCCAGAGCACGAGACCCAGGACACCCAATACGATAGCACCACCGACACCAACCACGACACCGATGATGATCTTCTTGTCCGACGAAGACAGACCACTGGCAGAGCTTTTGCTGGAGTTGCCGTTAAGGGTAGGCTCAGCGGTAGGAGTGGAGGTGGTGGTCATCACCGTAGGAATGGTGGATCCGGAAATAGTGTCATAGGAAGTGATGGTCTTCACAACCGGGGCCTGTGTAGTTGTGGCACTAGTGGCAGCAGTTGTCTTTGCATCAGCGGCAGTAGTTGGTTCAGTGGTCTTGGCTGCCTCAGTCTTAGAGGCGGAGTCAGCTGAAGAGGTATTCTCCGCGGGGGATGTGGTTTCGGCAGTTGTTTCGGCGGGCACGGAGGTGGCAGTGGCTGGTTCTGAAGTGACCTCAGCGGAAGTTTCACTGGTCTCACTGGAAGTAGGAGTAGTCTCTGCTACTGTGGCAGAGGTTGATGTAGCAGCCTCTGTGGTAGCGGCCTCTGTAGTAGCGGCCTCTGTGGCAGTCGCAGTCGCAGTAGCAGTCGCAGCCGCAGCGGTTGTACCTTCGGTGACAGCGACAGTGGGTGCGGCGGCACTTTGAGCCGCGACCGCGGTCAGGAGCAGGGCCTGTACAAAAAGTGAGAGATTGATGAGACGCATGATGGTACTCAAGGATGAAAAACGAGTGTGGTTGAGCGATTGTGAGAAAAGGGAAAGGGAGAAGTCAGCCGGGTGAAAGGAATCTAACGCTAACCGATATTAGGCAAGGCCTACTAGTGGCCCCAAGTTTCACTTGGCTATTTTAGGCAGCCTTTTCAGCTTATTACCAAATCTTTCTTTTCTTCTATTTACTTTACTTTCTACTATCAGTAATTCTCTCTCTCTTTTTTCAATGGAACTCAAAACATAAGGTATCGATATATAGTCTTTAGTCCATGTCCTGGTCAATCATGGTTCATCTCTAATTTTAGCGGTTCATCCTGTCACCCGCACCTGCCACTTTTGTCATCACTTTTTCTTCCTTTTCCTTCCGCTGTCTCGGAACATCCTACTCCGTATAGAGCCGTTACGGTGACTAATCCTCGGGGATCCCAATCGGAATATGAATACGAGGCCAATGTTATGCCAATGTTATGCCAATGTTAAATGGGGTACTAGAGTTTTGGGCCTGGGCAATGAAAAGTAGATCTTCACCAAATTCTAGTGGCTGCTATGGCATGTTATGGAAGTTCTAGACCTTACCCCTCGCAATTTAGTAGGTGGAATGTGCTACGTGGTCTGGAGATGAACTAGTATTACTCCACCAGGCTGTGTATCAGCCATTTAATTCGTCAGCCTTTATTAACGCCTTCACCTTCTATGCACTACAACCTTGTGCAGATGTAAGTTTCACAAACTGCCCGTTGCAGACGTTTGGACTTTGAAATGCATATGCTACAGGTAGCACGTAAGCGCCTCTGGAGTCTGATGATGAGAACTGTCAAAGAACAGACTGTAATTGGTTCTATATTTGGTATAGTTTCAGTAAGTCAGCATTCCCCTACTTCGTGGGAATGGGTTTGCTCCTTTAGTGATTACAGGTATTTTCATTCGTTGGTTCCTACAAAAGACAAAACTTATTACCACGTGATCATTGGTTCTTGTCAACTTGAAATTTGACCGTCCAATCTTCATTTGTTGACGAAACTGAATTCTCTATCTACACAGTAGGGATGAAAAGCTTTTAAATACACGCCCGTTGTGGACCCTGCAAATAATGCAAACAACACCCTCTTTTCTAGGTTGACAGTTCTCCAATATGCAATAGTTTAAATAATACAGGGCGGAAAAAATAGTTTGACCAGGATCTGAACTGCGGTTCTCCGTATACGCCGCATCAATACACTTTTGTCATAAAAAAGGAATATCAAATGAGCTGAATACCGTATTGACAGTAATTTTGAAAAGTAAAAACAGTTGACCAATGTTTGTATATTTTCCATAATAAGCGAGAATGTGCTTTGCTTTTCACAACAGAGAACCTTTCAAGTGGTCTACTTTTTGCAAGTACGCCGGGAAGATAGTTGAGCTACATTTGTATCGATGCAAATGTGTTGTCGATGCTGTGTCAATCGTGAAAAATCTTCGGATAAACTGATCGCCCGTGTATCAATCACTGTTCTCCTTGGGGCCAGGAGCTTTTCATTCATACACCCCATGTGTTGGCCATCCTTCATGTCTGAACTTCAGCAAGAGATTGTACGCCAAGTCTGATCCTATCTTACTTTTATATCATATTAATAAGATTGGGGCCCCGTAAGATATAATAATGATCACTTGTCCTCATGGATATGTTTTTTTTTTTTTAGATATTTCATCTTATTTCTTTTTTACTCTACTCGATCGCGAAATACCTAGGTAGTTTTCAAATTCTTAAACTTTTCAATAAACAGAAATTGCATATATCCATTATTTCCAAAGCTATGAATCCTATGATCTACTTCCCAAGTGTTTTCTCTCAGTTGTCAGGTCTTCGATCTTCTTAATTTCTTGAGTTGCTACAAACCTGACCCACCAGCCCCGAATTTCAACTATCTCTGGTGGCAACTTGGAATTATAATTGATAGTAGTAACGATTTTCAATAGATAGTATGATGCTGTATGTTTTGACGATAAAAGATATGTTGATATCGACGTTAGGTCTCACTATCAACTCCCCAACCTTAATTGCCAGAATCGTTCAGAGCTACCCAGTCAGAGAGTATCGATGAGACTCAACTGGTATCTTTGATATGATCCTCTGGAGATGCCATTCCAGGAGGGAAGAGTCCTCAAGTAAGTAGAACATCAATGGATGGATGCTAACTAGGTACTAGAATCGTGTTGTACCCAATTCCAGGGGATCTAGTTTCTTTTCCCTCATCATTTCCTCAGTTTTAAAGTCTCCGCACTCAAGTCATTGAACAAATCCTCAGACAGTTCTATTCCTTACACAATGTCCCAAAATGTCGCAAAGTCTTACTAGACGTAATGCGCAATTTAGCTCGGCTCGACTACTGTCATTAATGCAGTCCTTTGGGCTGAAGTGATATGTATGCTAGCTTCATATAGTATGACAATAATCCTTTTCATCGAAGCTAGGAAGAACATGTCCATCGATCGTTATATCAGTTCTAGGCGCTTTGGTTCGATTGTAAACATCATTGCCATCGTGTGGACTATCTTCGTAACTATGCGGCAGTCCACCCCTCTGTATTTACCAGCCACGGGAAAAACTACAAACTACGCCATTGTCAATATTACTGGTTTATGTCTAGTGAGCTTGATCAACTGGTTCGCTCATGCCCGTAAGACGTTCTAAGAACTCACCGAGTTAGTTGAGAAAGGAAGAAGAGACTAAAAGTGTCTGAACGGGTGAAAGGTAAACCTTAAAGCCTTATAGCTCTGTTTCAGTTCTAATATTCTTGAAAATAATATTTCTTCTCATAACAGCGTGTTAATAAGGTGGATGTGTGTCAATAGCCCTGGAGCCCATAACATTGATTTCAAAAGTAAGAAACAGATTAAACAGTGGATAAACTCGTCCAACCCGCTGTGAAGAAGGAGCTTACTCTATTGTATCAACAGGAATGAACTAAAAGGCCTCGGAGTGTAGCTGATGCTGCTCGAAGTCCTTAATTCAACTCTGATAGCCCTCGCTCCGGTAACTCTATAAGTGCCCTCCTTGATTCCAGCTCCGGGGGCTCAACTAGCATCTCACTCTTGTACGTCGTGTCACTTCTTCCATTCGGGTACCAACTTGGACTGAAGTCGAGGTTATTCGTTTCTATTCGTTCCATCCGATCTGATCGTGGCGTCGTCTTTTGGTGAACCCATGCCATGAGTTTTATTCGATTCCAAACCAGTGCGATGATAGCGATGAAAGCGACCACACCTATTACAATTCCCGCAATAGCTCCTCCTGATAGGGTGCTTCCGCTTTTATTGGATGCGGAAGTCGCAGTAGTGGTCAAAGACAGACTCGTTGTCGTTGTCGTTGCAGTTGTCATTGTCGTTGTCGCCGTCGCTTCTGTTGTTGTGGATATAGAAGTATTCGTCATTGTAATCTGAAGATGTCCATGTTCTAGATTAGCCGTTTTTAAAGCATAGCCATGGCTTTTTCTCCTAAACCCCTTGGAAGTCTTTACCGGCACATATTCTATTTGAAACGCATTGATAGCATCGAAATTGGGCGTGAAAGCGACAGTTGTCGTCGTCGTTGAAGGATTAGTGCCGAAAACAGAGGTCCGTGTGAATATTGCAGTATATGAGGTCGTGAACTTTTCCTCGCAGCTAAATGTCATTGAGCTCCATGCCCACGCATAAATTGGGCAGGTCATATGGCGTGCGCTAGTTGAGTTATCAGCTCAATGATCAGGGGCTAGTTATAAGGTGGCTAACGTCGGACAGCACACGGTTGTCGCATCATCGAGGCCATGCGCGCAGGCTGAGGTATAACCAGTCGGACAGGAGACCGCATAATAAGCTACAGTTGGTGTATAGCCAGGGGGAGCGCAATCGGAGGTCGCAGTGAGGGGACCAAGATTGAAAAAGACTTTATTCGTGGTTGTAAAAATTTCCCAAAGATCGTTGGAAGCTGGACAGCTTGTTGGAGACCAAGTCGGGGCAAGAGTTGCAAGAGTTTCGGTCATTTTATGTGAATTTTGAGGACACAAGGCTATGTTATAGCACAAGGCTGTAAGTTTGATTGAAAAAATTGAATATTGAGCAGAGAAGGGGGCGATAAATGCCGAAGTTGTTTATTTGGTCCTTTCTGCTTAGCGTCGGAATAGAGCCCAGTAGAGGTCCACGAGTCAGCAATGACAAATCCTTAGTAGATCCATATTTAGCTCTTGAATCCTCAAGGAATATATGATTTTTGATATATTCTACAATAAAGTGAACATCATTCTAGATACTTCAAACGGTAGAAGATTTAAGGTCTTGTAAGCATATATTTTAACCTTAAAAAAGCCTCAAGATACGGTATCTACTGAGTACCGTTAATCTGTTACGTGTATAATTTTACAGATTTGATAACTAGACCATTGATCTATAGTAGACTTGCAGAAAAGCACTGTATCTAGTCATTGCTCTCTGAAATTCTGAATCTTGACAGGCAAACATGATTTCTGTCATTACCATTTGCCAGGCCCAATGTCAGCGCTAGTTCATATTAGGTTAGCACTGATTAAAGATTAGATTAATGGATTCACTAATGCTTTCAGGGGTTCAGCTGAGGTGAACATACTCCACAACCGAAGTATTCAGCGGCCTCTTGGAACATCCAGTCTTTTGATTCCAACATATTTCAAGTCAAAGTTGTCATAGATTTGCCGACTTCTACTCCTGCTCTATTCTCAACTGTTGTTATTATTCTCTTGAGTCATGTGGCCACTTAGGCGAACGATTTATATTTACCGGATAACTAGAATGAACACCAACCTGATTATCAGCATATATCCACTACCCGTGAACAGTAGACTGTCTGTTCACACATCAACCGACACCAACCTTATGAAAGCTTCATTTACAACGCCCTCAGAGCTGAGTCAGGCGATGTTCCTATTATCCATATCCCTACCGTTGCCAAACTAATTGAGAGTGGTAATGGCTAGGGCTAGCATGTGTAAGTCATTATCGATCTAGAGGCTCTCGCACCCAGAAATTCCCCGTGGGGTCCTGGTAATTGGTCGCGTTGAATCGATTTGTCGAGCTCTCTTTCTCTCTCTCTCTCTCTCTCTCTCTCTCTCTCTCTCTCTCTCTCAATGCGGGAAGTATTGACTTCCAAAGTTGACGAAAGATACCTAGGTAGTGTCGCTCTTCCCTGGGGTCAAAATCTAGATGCTACACACACGCCAGACAGGGCCAGAGTGAAATCGAGTTATCACCGGATTTATAGACCTAGGCTAACGTGGACTAATGCACATTGTTCTTGCAAATAATCTCGAAGGTTACCCCGCGAACTCCACGGGGGAGCAATATATTCAAACAATCAACCCTTGGCGCTATGATATTTTTATTGCACATATACATTTATCATTTACTAGTATAGCGAATCATAGGACAATTTAGGCTGACTTGGGCGAGAAGAATGGTGGAATATTCAAATAGATGGGTATCACGCAGTATAGTTGAAATCGCAAACGTCGGAAATGTTCAGCTTTACAGCTTGTTCGGAGGCTTTCCTTTCATTTGGTCTTTAAGCTCCTCTTTGAAATATTCCAGGAATTTAGTGCGAGTTCCTGCATAATTATCAGCCAAGCCGACACCAGATTTGCCTAAAGAACTCATACCTGGGTTATCGAGTGAAGTGCGACTTTGCTCAAGAGGCACGCCGTGTCGAACATGCTGTACATATTGATGGACTCGACCGACCATCTGATGGAAGGCGGAACTTCTTAGGAGCTAGGAATTTTAGTAGGAATGGTAATCGTTTAAGACTCGGAACGCGCATACTCGGTTGATAAGCCAGATCTGTGAATTGTCAGCAAGATAAGTCCACGGCAATATTTTTAAAGCTCACTCACCTCCAACGCCCGCATCCCAAGATTGTTGAAGACCATTTTGGTTTTGAGTGAAGTTTGAAGATGGTGAGTGATAAGACCGAGGAACGGCTAGTTAACAGAACCGCATTTTCTTACTAAGCCCCACCAGTGATCGGCCCCCGCACTGACATTCGATTCCTCTCGTCTCTTTTTTATACTTCTCGATGCTGGCTGGATCTCTGGCTCATCCCAATCAATCGCCCCTCAGCGATCGACGATTGAGTCAAACTACCGACGTTCTGATTCCTAAGCGATGGCGAGTGACCCAGCACACCTCCACTGGCTAGGATCTTGATACTGCTGCGCAAAATATACTTACAGAATCTTCAATCGATCATGGCTAAGGGTTGTTATACTTGTCGCCGCCGGCGTATTATTTGCGACAACGGCCAGCCCACCTGCAGAAAATGTCATGATGCGGGAAAGGAATGTTTGGGATATCAGAAGCCGTTGGTGTGGGTCAAAGGGGGCGTGGCTAGTCGAGGCAAGATGATGGGCCGCAGCTTCGATGATGTGAAGAAACCTACAGGCCAGCTCACGCAGCAATCTTTTGCCCAGACAGAAAGTTCTGCAGCAAAATGTCCGGACTTCAATATTTCTACAATAGTCGAGTCATCGTCCGAGACAGTTCCAGATGTAAGTCCAGATGTGGATGCTTGGGCCCTGAGTCCGTTCGATACCGCGTTCGATACAGTAACTGGGGAAGAAAGTATTTTGAGCTCCAATCGATTCGAAGAGCCGGTAAATATGATGGTTCATGTATCGCGGGGTAGTCCCACAGAGTATATGCCGACGCCATGGGGGCTTGTAGATCCGCTAGTCCAAGATCTCACTAAAATGACAAGATTCTACATACATCATTGTACGATTAACCCTCTATTTTCAACTTTCTAGCTTGCTAATCACTGGTTTAGATAACGAGCACGTGGCAGAATGCATTTCGCTATACCCCCAGTTTAATAACCCTTGGAGGGACCTTATTGCCTTGGTCGGTAGCTCGTCTCTTCTCGCAAATTCTCTAGCAGCCCTAGGAGCTATACACTACTCGCTCATTGGAAATTCAGAATCCGAAATGCCTTGGTCCTCTCCCAATCTTGCAGCTTCCAATCCCATACTGACACCAGCGTATATTGAACGCATGGTTACACCGTCAACTTCTCGGCATCCAACGTCAAAGGCATATCGTCACTTCTTAGAATTAAAGCAGCGTACCCTTAACCAGCTATCCAAAGATCTTTCAAAACCTGAATTGCGGTATGATGCCAGAATCCCCGCGGTTATTGTCGTTCTCGCTCTTCTGGATATCTTCGAGTCTGGAAGTGGCGCCTGGAGCTATCATATCGAAGGTGCGAAGAAGCTTCTTAATCACAGACAGGTAAAACAAGACAACGAACTGGGCGAAGGAATCCTGCAGGGCCTGGAGACATTTGCCGTTGACGGATGCTTGATGTACTTAGTCCTCTCATGATGCAATCCCTGACATATCCCGCTAATATCTTCCTTTCTAGCATGGAAATAATGGGGTCTACTCTTGCACGTCCAGGAGCCCTATCAAAACCATTTTATACGACCATGGGCTCAGCTAGACTCAAGCGTCTAGAAGGAACCTCTTGGGTCGGCTGCCCAGCATACCTACTAGAGATCATATTCTATGTGCATACCCTTTGGTATCCGGACCCAGAAGCTGCATCTGCAATTCCTCAGCCCACCAACCTTCCGATGGCCCTCCAATGCCAGTCACTCACCCACGAATCTTTTGTCGCCCTCTTACAGAGCATTCACAACTTCGACCCTGTCAACTGGGCCCAGGATATGCAAGCTCACTTCTTCATCCCCGACCTTTCCACCCGTATCACCCTCGCCCGCTGCTACAAAGCCGCAATCTACCTCTACACCAGCCGCGTTCTCTCTCGACCTCGAGAAGGCTTTTCGCCATCCTGGGACGACATTGGCGTCCCGTCCGACCACTCCGCTATCGCACACGACCTTATCGCCTACATCTGCTCCGTGCCAGTCTCCGACCCACACTTCAAATGCTTCATCTGGCCCACATTCATCGCCGGTGCCGAATGTCGCCGCTTCTCACAGCGTACCGTCATTCTCGAAAAGCTCGGTGCTCTCTACCAAAGTGTTTTGAGTGTTAATGTTCGTAATGCTGCGTGGGTTTTGCGTTTAATGTGGCAGAAGCAGGACCTCAAGCAGCGGAAAGACCTTCTGCAAGATGGAGTATTGCAAATTGGTATTGAAGACGACTTTGATGGTACTTTCGACTGGATCGATGAGCTGGATGAATATTCCCTGGACTGGCTATTCATTTGATTTTGGTTTCTTCCTTCCTATTCAGGCGACTCCGCTGTTTACGGCTATTTTATAATGTGAATGCTTGTATATATCTGGCGATATCGTCACTTGGAATAGTTCTGCCTCAGTGAAACATCTTTATCCAAACTCCACAAAATCACCCTCTGTATCCTCACTTAAATCTGCAGCTGTCTTTTTCCACGCCCTCAGAAACAAAGCTGGGTATTCCTTAGCCTCGTTTGGCAACCCCCATGAGAGTAGCAGATTGGATGCCGCACGAAGATAAGCTTTTTCGAACTAGTCCCAAATATTACGTTCAAGATCACCTATCACTACTGGGTTCGGGAATTATGGATCATTTCCTGTTACTGCTATAGCCATCTTATCACGAGAGGACTTCCAGTCCTGAAAATTGAGTTTGCCTGCTTTGTCGAAATCGAGCATCCAAAGGTGTATCTGTCGTCTCTCAAAGTCTCTAGACGGTATTTTGAATGGCTCCACTCCCTTGAAGTTTTCGAGAACCAAAGGAAGGTCACTGAATGATGCTTCACTTCCTAGAACAAACTCCACGTCCATGCCATCCATGCAAGCCTCCCAGTGGATGATGGCCAGCCCAACAGCCATCTCTTTCGAGAACTCGGCGGCATCCAACTGGAGTTCCTCTACCTGATCAAGATAGAGAGGGAATTTCTCAAGGTTGAGTGCCAGATTGGGTAATTCCCGCTCTGTCCTTCGCTGTCCGAGGTATAGCCGGATAATACATGCATTGTTATATGGGGTTTGGAGTGCGGAATAACTCAATTTCTTCGGAAAGTATAGGCGAATTAAAGCTTCGCGGGACGACTTTGGAACTGACCATATCCGCTAGACTTGGAAGAGATATCCTTTTTGAGCGTCTTCTTGTGGAAATCTGGACAAATTCTTTGTCCACCAATTTTCTAGCTCATACTCACATATCTATTCGGCTACGTAAGGGACGCGAGGAATTGATATATTTGGGAATATTTTCTCCAAGCGGCTCTTTGTCACCATAACTGCACGACAAGCCGTATTAGTGAAGTTTACATCGTTCCACAGGGAAGCACGATCCCTGCCCTTCTTGTATGCGGGCTCGGTTCCGGGGATCTCGAAGATGGTTCCACAAGTTCCTTGCACAATCACGACGAACTCATCATCCTTTTTCTCCGCGTACTCTGTAAAGCTGGAGACGGCGAAGTACGCCTTTGTGGTCAGTTAAGACATCTTCGGCCGGTCTTGCTAACCGCCCAGTAGCATTCTTGGATAGTTCAAAATCGTGGGGAATCTCTGGCAGGTGTGAGGACATTATGAGCATAAAATGGAGGGAGGAAAGAAGTTGTGACCCGGGAAGGGTATACATCAGTCAAGAGACAGATTGGGACTAGTACACTCTCGGGTATTTACGTCAACCTTGGAACCTTGGATAGTAGTATATTTAGTTGAAATCTCATGGCATTGCCAGTTTCCTTGGATCATATCATCCACAATGTCGATCCATAGACTGAAGAAGAGTGAGATCCGTTGACTGGAAAGTGGGGTATATCAATTTTTGAATTCCGAAGAAAAAATAAAGTGCCCTGTTGTAGATAAGGAAAATAGGATGAGAGTGTATAGGATGTAAACATAGAAAATGGTAAGTCACAATGGAAAGGTCCGCCCGAGAAATAAAGCGATGATAGGAGAGATGTGGTGGTATAATGAAGAAATGCGAGGGCAGAAACGAGCAAAGAAAAGAGAAGGCGCGAAGCAGTTCAACCATCTTTTGAGGGTATGTAGAGGAGTAAGGTTGAGTAGTTGGGATAGACAAGAGCAACGTGGCCAGGGGGTTCTTATACTGCGACTTGGGCTCGCAGTAATACGCAATTCAAAAAGTATCTCCTGATCAATATCGCCAAATGTGAGGAAATTGGAAGGGAGATAAACAGCAAGGCTTTTTATGAGGTTGTCGACAGTATGCATCAGATCAAATCAGGGATATATAACAGTGGACAGAAGCGGCAAAAGAAAGATAAAACAGCTCGAGATTAACTCGGGTTGGCGCAATGGCCAAGCAAGACAAGACAATAGATAACTTGTGCTCCTGTCCAGCTCTAGATGCAGCCACATGTCCCAACTTGAACGAAACACGCTCGTCACTGTAAAATGTAAGTGAAATAGACCAATATGCTGAAATGACATCTGGCTTTGGTGTTCATGGTGGCGGCGTGGCAATATACTACCGCCGACACTGGATAGCAAGCAGCTAAGGCATAAGTTACCCATAAGGCATCACATGAGCCAGTTCGTAGACTGCAGCCTTATTTGTGACCAGAATTTGCTCACAAAGACTTTCATCTACAGGTCTGGCTCAATCATGAACGGAAAAATCATATAGAAGGCATCGTGGGCCGATTGAGAGCTGTAAATTTAAAAGACAGCAGCAAGACTATTCTTGGAATGACGCCTGCTGAATCTTTTCCTCCCCTTGACTGACTCTGTGTCATTCGATTGGGGTTGTTGTTTTACCAATGTGTTGCGCGAAGGTGGGGGGATGTTGCTCTCTGATTTGTGATCGAGTGTGTTGGAATGACTAGAAAATCCAGTTGAGGACATGTCGCGGAATGCATCCTCGGCGGACATGGTCCCAGCACTTTGTTGCATCAAAGCCATCTCTCGAGCACGATCTAGTGAATCTAGCCATTCTTGAGCTGATAAGGCGGTAGCTCCAATGTTGTTGGAAGATGGTTTTGGATCTTCGAAGACAAAATGTTTATCTCTCTAGACTCAAAATTAGTGAACGATGAACCATGATTGGGAAATATGAATACTGTACCGTGTCTACGATCCAGGACGAATGTCCCTTAACATCTGTGGTACTCCGCCAATGTGTACCAGGAGCTAGTAGAGAGATCTCGAGTTTGGCCTTTTTCTCGTCGCCACCCGCGGCTGCCATAATGATTCGCGCAGTTGATGTGACCATGACTAGCCTTGATCGTTTTTTGGTTGTTGAGCCCGTGAAGAAACGTGAGAACTTTCTCGGAGCTTCTGGCTCACTGCCGTACTTCGATGATGGGCTATGAGATGCCGGCGATGACAGCACCACCATGTTTCCCAGCTTCAAAATACGCTCGTTGGCCTTGTTCAATACAGGGGACCATTCGATGTCCAGTTGGCTTGGTGGGGGTAGTTCGGTAACCACGCGAGGAAGGGGGCGTTGATTGGAGGTCGTCGCATTACTGGGCGCTGTAGAAATTGCCGGAGGGAAGCTCTCACCACTTTCACCGCCATTCAGTTTAATAGGTTCACGGGGTGGTGGCACATAGGCCTTCAGCCGAGGTGCTTTCTGTTTCCACATGTCCGTTCCCCAGGTGATGCCTTGAAAGAATTCGTGATTTTTGATGTGCTCAATTTGTAGACGCCGGGTAGGATCCAGAACCAGGAGACGCTCAACGAGATCCCGGGCAACAGTGGGGAACCCGACTGGGAATTCATAGTCCAGGGCGACGATTTTTTGGAATGTTTGGTACTCGTTGCCTGCTTTGAAAGGTGGCCGACCTGCCAGCAGCTGATAAATTATACAGCCAAACGCCCACAAATCACTCGCCTTGCAGGCATTCTTGTCCGTCAACAGTTCGGGGCTGACATACTCCGCAGTGCCAACAAATGAACTTGCTCTCTCCTCCTCGAGTATATCGGAAGAGTCGAGGGGTGATGAAAGGGAAACACTACTCTCGTCTGGTCGTCGTGTTGTACCCTTCAGAATCTTGGCTGTTCCGAAATCGGTAATTTTGACATGCATTTGATGATCCAGCAAGACGTTTTCCGGCTTCAAATCTCGGTGAATTACACCGCGCCTATGCATGTAGTCAATCGTATCAAGTATCTGGGCGCTGTAAAACCTAGTACATTCTTCGTCAAACGTGGTCATTCGCTTGAGAACGCCCAGGAGCTCGCCTCCTTTGCAAAGGTCCAGCACAAAATAGAGTGAGCGTTCATCCTGAAAGGTGTAATAGAGCCGCACGATGCCCGGGTGGTCTGTCAGGCGATTCAATGTGTCCTTTTCGATATTGACATATTTGACCTTCTTCTCCTTGATGATATGTCGCTTGTCTAAGATCTTGATTGCGTACTCCTTCAAAGTTTGCCGGTCCGTTGCGAAGACCACCGTACTGTAGGAACCCTCCCCGAGGGTGTTTCCAAAGGAGAAATCACGGACTCCCTTCTTAATAAAGCGAGATACAGTCTTCCCATTGGCATCAACTTCTTGCCTTACGGATACTGCCGCACCGCGGTCTTGCCAATCTTCACTGCTGGAGACGGGGCCGTTTTCCATAGCATATGGAGATCGAGACATCTGAGCCGTCGGTACGCCTCGGGCATGCGCTCTAGAGGACTGACGCATTACCACCGACCCATTCCCCGATAGTTGACCTGCTCGGTAAGAGCGGTCGCTGTGAGAGTTGTCGCGCGTCAGAACGCCCGCCTGTGCTGCACGAGAGTCTACGCGCGACTGAGAGTTTGAAGATGCACCCGAATTGGTCCGTATGCGATAGTGGTTATCAAGTGGACCTACTGGAGGTGCGGCACCATTTGTGTACACTGAGGAAAGGGGGCGGGAGTGGCTCGGCTGTGTTGAATGAGGTTGTGTCAAATATGGCTGCTGTTGGTAGGGATTAGACGTAGGAGGCGGCTGAGAGGCCTCAGGGGAGGTGTGAACAGCAGGTGGTCGGGTCTCACTTGAAACGGAGACTTCGGTAGGAGCGGGGGGAAATGCCACCGAATGCTGGTCTTCTGGTGCGGGAATCTGTGGATATGTTGATACCGAATCGGCCGGTTGTTCGGATGAAGTAGATCCCATCAAATCAACGGTCGCATCTTCCGACTGTAAAGGAGAATCATCTGGATTTGCTATTCGGAGCCCTCCCAAGGACTGGGATAGGCTAAGATCCCCATTCATGCCGGCCATTACGTTTGGCGACAAGGGGAAAGGAGGGTTGATCTGAGTGGACAGAGTGTACCTAAACGAAAGGAGGCCGACAGTCTAAGGCGGTGATCGCAGACGGAACGAAGGCATGATACTCCGGAGAAGGTTGGAGGTTGAAGTTTGGAGGTTGAACTTTAGAGTGTGAGTGTAAGTGATAGATGAGAGGGAGGGAGAGTAAGAAGAGCGAGAGGGGGGGCAGAAAGGATCAACAGGAGGGATCGGGTCTAGTGTCAAGAGAGGGTTAGCAACAACAAGCTATCATTCTTTTTTTTCTTCTGTATTTATTTTTTACTGAAATAAATTACTCATCAAAAGGAATTTTACGAAAAAGAAAAGAAAATAAGCAGAGGCGGATTTTATTAGGGCGTCATAATCCTTTACTATGAAGGCCATCTAAGGACTTGTCTTGACTTAAACAGGGTCAACCATGGCAGGGAAACTATATGAGAGCTCCTTCCTTATCATCGACTATGTCTTAAGACTTGTGTGATCCCGTTCATTTACTCTACATCTGCAAACATCCTCGATGAGACGTCCTCCTACTGTCATTTTGTTGGAGGAGGAGGAGGAGCTTTATTCTTCTCTTCAGCGCATCTTCTTGAATGAGCTACAAGCCCAATTTGACCGACTCTATATCAATGAACAGAACAAGCGCCACCATGTTGACCCTCCCATTGAATCTGACCTTGATGCTTCGGGCGACTCTGACCGATTGATTGATTTCAGAGATTTAACTGGAGGTTCATTTTGTGCTGGAAATCTTCGGTCTTATTCTGATGCCCGAATTGAGTCAAACGATTCAATTGCTCAATCCAGTGCTCAATCCACCTCTTACAGAGCTGACTCGACCCATCAAGACGTGGACTCTCGTCATGTCCCCACCCGTCGTCGACAGACTGCCTCTTTACTAGCATCGCGGCATCAAACCCCTCCATATTCCGAGCGTCCACGCCGCCATAGGGTCACATGGGCCACTGAATCACCAAATTCTCGGGGGGCAAGTCCCCGCTATTCGGTGCAGCAGACAAGTCAAGGTGATTTCCAGCAGGTTGACAGCTTGGCCTCACTATCAAATCGTTGACTGGCTCAGTAGAACACTACCGACGAGACACAGCTAATGATCACTCTCGACACTCTCGCTTGCCACCTGATGTCCGCACAGATACCATCGGCCATGTCCCACGTCGGGGCTTGCCAGCACCTACAGTCTGATGAAACCAACTTGGCCACCGACATGAAGATCTCGCCTGCCGTGGCAGTGGATACCACGTCAGAAAAAGGCGGTATGGAACTCGATTTCGTCATTCCAAAGCCCTGTGCAGATTGAGATCGTTTCGTTTCTAATTATCTTGAAGCGAGTTGAACGGCATAGAAGGAACTCGCAGTGGCACGAGATTGTGGACTATGAATTATGAATATTATTGTTTCCCCTATTATTCCCAAGCCTACAAGGACGAAGTGGTTATATGTTGGGAAGAGTTTTTTTCTTTTTTTTTGAGCGTTATGTACTGGGGTACGTATATAGATTCACGTCATTTTGCAGATGAAAATTGACTAAAGTGAGTAATTATTCGTTCATATAATTAACCAAGCCTCTTACAGCCTGAAACTACAGTCCTCCGAGGCATTAGCTAACTATAGTTCATTTGTGGGACTAACCTCGACCGGTGATTCGGTGGCTTTGAATAGTTCAACAACTGACGCGGCCTACAACTACTCCCTTTCTTTGGATTTACCGCTATACCGCAAATGCTAGTAGTGCTGGCAAAATAGGAGTCCACAGACGCTATACGGTGTACAGTATACAATTCTTGTATTATTATTATCCATGGATCTAACTACTGAGTCATTAGTGTTAATTCCAGAATTGGCTCGCTTGTTGGGGACCCATCTTCCTGCAGTTCGTGGCTTGCAGGGCTTTGCGGCCCACTAGGCTGCAGCCAAGCTCTTTATTTCCTCCTAAAAAGAGAACAAGGTATTAATAGAATTAGCAATGAAGGCGCTAAACATTTTGAAACTTGGGAATGTCAAAGGCTTCCGATATTGTTCCAAGGTTGACCCCCGCATATTCTAAGGTCGCTTGATCTATACGGAGTACAGCATGATAAAGGACTATTTATAGGGAAGCTAGGCTCCAATATACCTCCAGTGGGCCGTACTGATGAAGTGGCATGGTATTTAGGTAAAGCCAGGTGGTCTTCTACATGAGCTGATGAAGGTTTGGCACCTCCGATATACCTTTTACCGGGCCCTGCAGGTAAGATATCGAAGGTTCCAACTGGCTGAGCCTATATTGGGATATACACCTACCTAGGTAGACACCTAAACATATCTAGACAGAAGGTATTTAGCCTTTCCAACGTCCCGAGGTCCCTTGAAATTCATGGATGTTGTGCAATATTACCTAGAAATTGAGAGGTCAAGTTGCACCGTCATAAACTCAAGATGGAGGCCCACTTAGTGTCTCTAGACTCTGATATTTCCAAATCATCGCTCGGTTATTGCTAAATATAGTGTTGAACGATCCACCTGAGGTAGATCATGGATGACGGTAGTTGAGGCTTAGGTGTCTCCAATCGATTAGGGCTAAACAGTCTTGAAATACTAGAAGCCCTCGAGATATCTATCTATTTAATTGGCCAGGAGCTATGAATTCGCCGAGAGTTGCATGTTTCCCGAGGTCAAGCGATGTTCCAAGCTTGGAATCTTGGAGCTCCAAGGCTATCCATATCCAACTTCGTGAGCCTACAATCTAAAATCTATAGCAGCTAAAATCAGAAACATGTGCCATGCAGTGTTGCCATTATGGCCCGGTCAACTTCATAACCCTAGAATACACCGATTGTGGCTGAGCAGTGTGATGTAACGCGGAAGCTGTGTGCGAACACTATCAATAGATCTAAAAAGCTAGCTGTTCCGCATTTCCATTGGGGTTTGATAAGCTTGCATATGACATGTATGGAACCCTTGGAAGGCTGTGGAAGGAAGAGTTGTACTTTGTATGTTCGCGCTGACAATATCCCGGTGGAGAAAGGGCTAATCCTATTTGGGATAATCTACTCCGGGCACCAATCAGCCTCCAGTTACATAGATCGTCCCATCACAATTCTTACCTCCGAGGTTGGTTCTATGATCAGAGCCAGAGCAAGGACCAATGTCTTGAACTTCTTGTCACTTTCTAGATACGTGCTGATCCCTGGAGCGCAAATAAAGTCTCACAAACTGATGAATATTCTCTTGTGTTGGATCCAACCTTGGAAAATATAGATGCTAACCTTGGAAGGTTTGGGATAATGCCAATAGCTCTAGACTGTTTCTTTCGAAATCAGTTACCAGCTCTTATGACTTAATTCCCGGAAAAGAAGTCCGAAAAACGCTAGTCTATTTTAGTTCACCGCTCTGTAATTTCGGCAAAACTGTATCGTAATGATTGTACCACTGATGAGTTACCGTTATACAAGAGCAAGACAAATTGGGGACAAACGCAAGGGAGGCCATGTTATTGGGACTGGAGTACCGTATTCCCCTACCAATATTAACGTCTTACCCTCGCAGTCTACCGCCCATAGACTTGACATTTTGGCTTCCAAAGCGGAAGGTGACTTATATCATAATTACACTCGATACTCCTGGTCCGAGGGACCTGGCCGTCAAGGAATATGGTGAGTGGCAGGTTTCGAATGTTGTCAATAATATCCTTAAAACTATATTTCGAGAAGTGTGTGATATGATGCGTGAGAATAGTCTTGATCTAGAGCAGGTGTATAGGGACCAAGATCCTGAATTCTTCATTAGAAAAGGAATCAAGATAGGCATCTCTCGACATTTCGTTAAGAATATCGGGCAGTGGGCCGGGCCGAGAATGTGAAAAAGACGATACCTGTTTGTCGGTACACCTGTATCAAGTGTGGAATAGCTATTCGATAGGCTAACGCCCACTTCTGACACCTATCACAGGTAACGCTTTACG
The DNA here is from genome assembly GCF_028828555.1 of Penicillium taxi. Lineage (NCBI taxonomy): Eukaryota > Fungi > Ascomycota > Eurotiomycetes > Eurotiales > Aspergillaceae > Penicillium > Penicillium taxi. The sequence goes on along the minus strand of NW_026643207.1, from coordinate 2,340,466 downwards.
CCCCTATGATATCTATGTGTCCTTTGAAGTGGTTGTAAAGTCTGGTTTTCATTCTTAGTTTGCTATCTATTATAAAGTAACAATTTGATCACATGACTGCTTTGTTCCATATTCCAACACTGTTGTAGGAACTTTTCAGTCCGTATGAGTCTTCATCAGTGCGTCACGGTTATATGCAGCAGTGCAATTAATACTTCTTATACGCTCTGGATCCGCGACGCACAAGACATAGTAGAGAAACAGCTATTTGAATGATAAGGCTATTTTCTTACTTACTAGCGAGAAACCGAGGCATTGTATTTCTCCCAATTACATAACAGGTTAAATTAGCAGTCGTAGAGCAGTCGTCGGAAATAATGAGATAACTGTTTAGGTGCGCTATCTACTTCAAAGACATAATCAAAGTAGGTGAACATATATTTATTGATTACGATCCATTAATCTACATATCAGCCTAGAACTAGATGTGCAAAGTATACGAACAAGCAATTCGATACCGATAAAGCACCAGGAGGAAGTTGATCAATGAGTATTCACATATATACAGCTTGTTTCAATCTATGAATGGTACCGGAGTATGGCTTCGGCCTCTTCGTACCTGCCCTGGCTGTCAAGGACTGAACCAAGGTTGTTGACGCTGGTGAGCGTGTCTGGATGTTCTGGCCCTAGCACCTTCTCTCGGCCTTCTAACGCCCGCTGATGCATGGCTTCGGCCTCTTCGTACCTGCCCTGGCTGTCAAGGACTGAACCAAGGTTGCTGACGCTGGTGAGCGTGTCTGGATGTTCTGGCCCTAGCACCTTCTCAGACCCTTCTAGATCCCGCCGGTGCATGGCTTCGGCCTCTTCGTACCTGCCCTGGCTGTCAAGGACTGAACCAAGGTTGCTGACGCTGGTAAGCGTGTATGGATGTTCTGGCCCTAGCACCTTCTCATATCCTTCTAACGCCCGCTGATGCATGGCTTCGGCCTCTTCGTACCTGCCCTGGCTTTTAAGGACTAAACCAAGGTTGTTGACGCTGGTGAGCGTGTCTGGATGTTCTGGCCCTAGCACCTTCTCATATCCTTCTAACGCCCGCTGATGCATGGCTTCGGCCTCTTCGTACCTGCCCTGGCTGTCAAGGACTGAACCAAGCTTGCTGACGCTGGTGAGCGTGCCTGGATGTTCTGGCCCTAGCACCTTCTCTCGGCCTTCTAACGCCCGCTGATGCATGGCTTCGGCCTCTTCGTACCTGCCCTGGCTGTCAAGGACTGAACCAAGGTTGCTGACGCTGGTGAGCGTGTCTGGATGTTCTGGCCCTAGCACCTTCTCAGACCCTTCTAGATCCCGCCGGTGCATGGCTTCGGCCTCTTCGTACCTGCCCTGGCTTTTAAGGACTAAACCAAGGTTGTTGACGCTGGTGAGCGTGTCTGGATGTTCTGGCCCTAGCACCTTCTCTCGGCCTTCTAACGCCCGCTGATGCATGGCTTCGGCCTCTTCGTACCTGCCCTGGCTGTCAAGGACTGAACCAAGGTTGCTGACGCTGGTGAGCGTGTCTGGATGTTCTGGCCCTAGCACCCTCTCTCGATACTCGAGGACTATCCGAAACATCGTCTCTGCTTCACGATATCGCCCATCATATCTCAGACAATCCCCACAATTTTCCGCAAGATTGACCTTTTCCCTACTACACTTATCATCTTCTTCCACAGCGTGTTGTGCATGAGCTATATATTGCCGCCAGTGCATCCGATTTACTTGGTGGATATCTGATAGGAGTTCACTCAGCCGCATTACTGCTTGTTTTTGGCAAGCCGGTAGTTCTCCATTATTTTTTAGCCATCCCCGCGTCACCAGATGTACTAGACGATGTATATCAAATGCTGATCCATCCTCATGTCTAGTGATGAATGAGAATGCGTCAAGGATGCCGATTGCATCGCTCTGCTGTTTAAGCGATGACCCATTAGGAGGCGGTAGCAGCGACCGAGGAATATCTTTAGGGTCCACACAGGCCATAAATCCTAGATATTCAAATGCGAGAGCGCTACGGCGACGAATTTGCTCAAATGAGATGAGCCATGTTTTTGACACCGCATTCTCTATATCTGTATATCTGCCGTCATCTTCAAAATGCTCACTTAGGAGCTCAATCGCCTCATCATCTTGGTTAGATAAGAGAGCTTCATAATTCTTAAGTGATTCCCCAGTCACATTAATATACGCTGCGGCCTGAACAATTGCGAGTGGAAGATATGTAAGTTTCTGTAGTAATCCTGTTAATGAAAGCTCGTCCTTTTCGATCTGACTAGGATCAATCAGATAGTTCCGCAACATCTCTGCGGCCCTAGGCTCGTCCATTTGCTGTATAGACACCACATTTTCTCGAGCAACTCCTGTGGCTAGCCTGCGATCGCGCGTGGTCCATATGATCGCTCCATACCTGCTCCGGGGCATGTAATCCATCAGGCGCTTAGCTCCAACCTCAAGAGTGAGTGGGGATGTCCATAGATCTATGTCATCAGCGTTATCTAATACCAGCAGCCATGGGCCAATAGTCTCATCGCTGAGATATGTTTGAACAAGTTCAAGGATATCAGCACCAGTCTGTTCATAGCCAGGAAGGCGAAGGGTTTGTGCCAACTTCCGATATGCCGTTTGGAGATTGGCTAAGCTGTTGACGGGAATCCAATAGACCGCGCATTTTTCTCGCATACGGTGGGCGAGCTCAAGTACTAGTTGTGTCTTGCCCACACCGCCGAGGCCCATGATTGAAATTCTTTTGGTGGTATCAGAGTTCAGTTCTAGTTTCTGTGTTAGGTCGCTAAGCAGTTCCTCACGGCCTGTGAACTTGGTATTCCGTTCAAACGGCACCTGCCACCGGGCACGGCCCTGCCCTTTAGCTTTATAAGTATTGGATTTCGAAATCAGTTATCCAGAATGATGACATACATTGTTCCCGAAGAGCCAGTGTCCTTTGATATAGCTATATAAGATTAGCCATATAATTATACTTTTATTCTGGCCGTAGAACACTAACCTGAATCTCTTTAATAAAATCGACGCTGGTTAGACCTATATATCCGTTATATCCATTAGTCGAAGGACATCAGGACTAAGAAAAATCTTCTAAATACACACTCTGCTTTAATTTCAAATTTTCAACACAGTCTCGCACTCGAAACGCCACTGCCTGGTGGTCGAGATACCCTTCAGTTGCTGACTCAATCAAGCCTTGCTCCTGGTATTCCGCCAGCCCGACGTCTTGTAACCCCTGGTCCACATTGAATCGGAAATACCGCTTGCTATCATAATGCTCTCGCCATTTAGCGATGAATCGCTTCTCTGTGTACTCGGTTTGGGTGGCGAGTTCTGGTAGGGTTTTAGAAACAAACTTCAATAGGTTGTCCTCCATCGCCTTCTTCCCAGGATTGCCGGTGCCAATCGAGATGAAGCACTTCACCTGTGGTTTAAGGTCGCCTGTATCTTCACACCAAATATCAGACGCCTCGCCTTCTACTTCATCTACAGGGTTGTTGGCCCCGAGCCCGCCATCTGCGAATCTGCGTGCACCGATCGACACCGGCTCGAAAAAGGTGGTTGCGGCGGAGGTTGCGCGAGCGGCCTGGCAGATGGTGGCCGATATTCCAGGCTTATTATGTAAAGAGTAGCTGCGAAGGCGCACAATCTCCTTAGTCTCCTGTGTGATGCTGCAGACGAATCTGGAGCTATTAGCAGAGTATAGGTTCATCAGCTCTCACACATACTTACACCCGGCAAGTCCGGTCAGCTTGATCATTAAATAGATCAGTCGGCTGAGCTCCGCAGTTTTTGATGACTTCGTTAATTGCACTCTCGAGCTTGTGGGCATCGAATCGGGGTTTAATCTTGCCAAAAAGTCTGGATAGGCTCTGCTTCGAGGGCTTATCAAAAATCATTTTCATTAATTTGATATATGCCATGATGCATTCATCGACATCCATCTCCAATCGACCTAACATGATCGCAATCAATCTATATCTGTTAGCCACCCGACTTTAGAATACGGACTAAATCAACCCACCCTCCTGTGCTGGTGCCGCCAATCAGGTCAAACACCTCGCAGGGTTTCTTTGCTGGTGAACCCTTAGGGCGCGCCCGATTTAATCGGTCTATCAGCCCTTTCAGGATATATAGAGTCGACAGCCCGCGCACACCGCCGCCATCGAGGGATAGTAGACAGAGTCCTTTGCTGTCTAGCGGGTTCGGCTCCCCGCCGTGAACAGTCGCTACTTGCTGCATCACCGAGTCTTCTTTCCTGTTGGGTAATATTGCTTGCAAGAATAGGTCACAAATCCAAGTCAAGCATAAAGAGCAATAGTTATCAATCCGCTGGCCCAGGATAGGGATGGGCGCCTAGGTGAGGCAATTACAGCTCCTCAATAGGTTGACGGCCGTGGCGTGACCAACGCACCTCAGCTTATACATATCACATCTCCAACCTATCAGCTTCGGTGCACCTTCAAACACTTCTCAAGTTTTCCAATCTCTAAGCTATCGTTCCTTCTGCCCAATTCTGACCATATAGCGAATTTTAGCTAGCGAAGTCTCTGGCTTAATCTGTCTCAGCATATCGATGACTGTTCAGTAATATGGCGTTTAGCCTCGCAGCCTCAGCCTCACAGCTTGGGATTTATTAGTGATTTATGGATTATCGCCCGGGTTGCCAAGAGTTCTGACTGCAGCTGCCGTAGTACGATGATATATCAAATAATATGGATCCCCTCATTGATTTTACCTTCAACTGACACGCTACTAGAATAAGAGGCTAAGGGGTCTTAGGCATAATAAACCTCTAATTTCAGGCCTTTATAGCGAAAATAGCCTCAAGCACTCTCTTCTTTTGCACCCTAGCATCTATATATATATATATTTGACTTTTTACCTAGCCTTTGCCTCCAACCCTCGGGTTCTTTGAGTGATTCCTGCCTAGGTAATTAATGCAACAAGTCACTACAGTTGAAGAGAATAACCCATCGATGTGAACCAAAGAACCTCGTGGGATTTAATCTGTGGCAGTTGTACGGAGTAGTCGTTAATATTATCCAGCCAGGGACAACCGTGATATAGAGCTTCTTGTGGCGGTAAACTGGGCTGGAGACCTCGGGATGAGTACGAGATATGGAGAGAACTGTAGTAACGCTCAAATCCGATGGATGCGCTCTACACTGGAAGATCAATACTCGTAAAAAAAATTCATTTAAAGAATAAGCAACACAACCAGGCAAGTCTAGAAAATAAAAGGTGTATCAAGACGACAAAAAGAAGACTGCCACAGGACAAAACCGGCTCTGGATGGCAGTTGACACAAGGAGTATGTAGAAGAAACTTAAGATGGGAAAGTAATTCACATGAAACGCCAACAAAAAATCATTTCCCACTGACTTCAAATGCTCCGATTTCGTGTATTCTTTTTATTTCCGTGATGTAATAGAATTTCGTGCAACTTGTATCAATGTCCCTTCCCATTGAGAGACATGTAGAAGATAAAAGAGAAAAAAAAATAGAAGAAAAAAAATGAAGAAAATAGAAGAAAATGGAAATTCAGTTCAAGACATAAGGTATTAATGGAAATGAAAATGTCTACTCTTGAGCCTTCTTGGCGAAGATCTGGGCACCGTCGACTAGACGACGCTCAGTGTTCTGGCGACCGTTGACAAAGTCGGGGTAGTTGAGGGTCAGCTCAACGGCACCGTTGACAATGTTATCAACAGCCTCGACACCGAGCATGAAGGAGTGGTCCTGGTTGCCGACCTCGTAGCGCCAGCTGCCGAAACGACCACGCGACCAGATGCCCTTCTCTTGCAGCTTGGGTAGGATCTGGGTGAGGGCACCTTCACGCTCCAAGCTGGGGGTGGGGTAACCGTGGTCAAAGCGGCGGTGGTAAGTGGAGACAATCTCGTCACCGGCCTTGAGCATGTCGGTGTTGACAAGACCCTGGATGGTATCGGCCAACAGGGTGTCGTTGTTGACAGGCTTCATGGTGGACTCAGAAACCTCCAACATGATGGACCAGTAAGGACCTTCCTGGGGCTCGGTGTTCTTGGGCTTGGAGCCGTCGGCGAGCTGGAGTGTGGGCAGCTTCTTGGAGGACTCGGGCTGGTTGTAGGGGGAGTAGTTGGAGAAGATGGTAGCACGGTAGAATGGGCAGTTGTCTTCGGGGAAGTACAACCAGCACTTGTCACCAATGCGGTCGGGGCGGACACCACGGATACCAACACCAATGACGTGGGTAGTGGAGTAGTAGAGCTGCTTGGTGAGGGGGATGAGCTCAGTGTCGCTCATGGCTTCAGCCAAGAAGTCGACAGCCATGGTGGAAACGAGCTTGCCGTAACCAATGGTGGTGCCATCAGCCAAGGTGACGGTCTTGTTGTTGGCGTTGACCTTGGTGACCTTGCCCTGCTCGCCAAAGCGGGTGTTCTTCTTGGGAAGAGTGTTGGCAACGGCAATCCAGATACCACCGGTACCATCACGGGCAGGGAAACGGAAAGTAGCGTTGGGGCCCCAGTTACCGGCGGTCTTGTTCAGGATGACGTTGGTGGTGACAGCCTTGAGGTTGGGAGCGGCGACACGCTCACCGAGCCAAGCGCATTGCATCTGAAAAACAAAGAGGAAAATTAGAAAATCACGATTGAATGGTAAATTTTGTGGGGGCTGCTTACCTTGGTGGTGGGAACGGCCCAGACCTTGAAGTTGTAGGGACGCATGAAAAGGTCGGCAATACCAACACCCATCATGCGAACGATCCACTCATCGAAGTTCTTGGGCTTGGTGCTGGCGACACGAGCCTCTAGAGCAGCATCGATCATACCATCGATACACTTGACCTGCTCGGCCTTGGGCAACATGGATATGTTGTTCTGGAAAGGGTAGGGAACCCACTCGCCCTGGCAGCGGACGTAGGAGATACGCTCGTGAGTGTACCAGTCATCATCCTTGGGGAGAGCCTCATCAATGCAGTCATCGAAGTATTTGTAGTGGGAGAAGATAACGTGGCCACCAACATCGTACAACTGTTGGTATGTCAGTCAGTATTCACTTTCCCTCGTTCGAAATGGAATGCGGCGAAGACCTACGAAACCTTCAGGGGTGGTATCAGTGGAAGCCAGACCACCGGGAGTCTCATTAGAATCGATAATCAACCAAGAAGGGCCATCCTGTTTGCAATTAAGTTAGTTGATGATGTTCTTGAAGTTAGTGGTCACTACCCCTCCATCCCCCCCTATTCTGCGGGCAATGTTTTTTTTTTTTGGGCCACTATTTTGAACGGAGGAAGAATTGATCTTACAATCTGATTTAAACGCTTGGCTGCACCCAAACCAGTTGGGCCTGCACCAATGACGAGGACATCGACGGTACTGCAACGAGGTCAGTTGGAGGGCATGGAGCTCAGTGTTGTTGTTCTTACATATCGGGGTGGGTCATCCTGCCTTGTAGTAGGTCCTGAAAACTGGGTACGCGTTTGAAAGTTTTGCGAGCGATGTTCAGCATAGAAGAAAAAGAAAGGCAGTTAAAAGGACTGCCAGGGGAAGTATGATGATAAAAAAGGGTGAGAGAGAGAGAGAGAGAGAGGAGAAGGAGTGTAGAAGCTACCGTGGGTAGGGGTAAACGGACCCGGCACCTTTTCAGCGGTGTCGAAGTGGGGGAATAGTTGGGGTGTTTCAGGAATACATCCACTTACACTAACACTAAAACATACTAAATATCGAAAGCATCAAAAAACACAAAAAGACTGTCGCTTTTGGGTTTGCTACCCTTATTTCGCCCGATCCAGACTCAATCCACCACACTGTCCCAGAAACCAGTCCTAATGGCTGTTCCTTACAGTGGGGACTACCAAGAGACTAAGGAACACGTACACAAAACATCTTAATAGTAAAAGATGTTCATTTAGTCCCAAGTCATTGGCTGCTTATTGGTTAAATTGATTTCCCTTTTCTCCTTCATATTAAATTGCATATGGGTATACTTCCTGCTCATTTGTTGTCACAACGCCACTTGATTAACCCCGGCCTTTAAACTATCGAATTACAGTTGAGTAACTAGTGTTGATCCAAATGATAATCCGGAAATAGTCTTCATAAGGTATGGTAGTTTGCGGTACTATCAGGGTGAAAAGGCTTTTAGCCAAGGAATGCTCTTATCATGGAGAATTTAGGAGAAAGAAGGATAGAATACAATATAGAAGAAAAGGAGAACGAACGATCTTGGGAACTAAAAAATTAAAAACGCCACAAAATGTACGTTTATGCACGTCTGCGCCAACCGTCGGCTTGTATACCTACGTCGAGGGAATTGCTCATATTACGTTCAATTTACTGTAGATTGTTAATAGATTTTTCATAGATCGTTCATAGATTGTTCATAGATTGTTCATAGATTGTTCATAGATTGCTCATAGATTGCTCATAGATTGCTCATAGATTGTTAATATTCAGTACAATACTGTGTACAATATGGACAAGATTCACGTATATGAAGTATATTTTACCCAAATCGAATCAACCGAGTCTCGAATCAGCACGGAGTAACTCTCGGATATCAGCAGGGGGATCATCCTTCTCATACATGTATGATTTCAGGGTATATAGATGAGCAGGGTCCACTGATTGTCCCCGCCAAACAAGGAATTAGACAGGATAATCTAAAATGTATCCATATTAGCCGTTAAGAGGGATTCAATCACATTGTGCACTGTGCTGATAAAAGAGGAATAGATTGATGGAGTTGAACCAAAAAAGCTTCTTCGAGCCAAGCACTTCCCCTATTGAATGCACGCCCCTGATTTTCTGACTTTGTGACTACTGTGTAGGGTTGGCCCCCAATGGAGAAGGGTGATGGCGAGCACAGCCTTCCAGATCGCCGCATTCTCCACCTTCCGTAAGGGACCCAACGCTGAACTGCACGCGGGCTATAGTGGGTCTTGGCTGGGAACTGCTTGCGTAATGTTGCCGCTAATTTTGATCAACATGGGTCAAGGTTGGTGTTGTTTCTTATCTCAAAACCAATGCGTTGTTAAGGATGAGGTTACATCCTTTCTTTCGAGACCGGAACAGGTTTAAGGTGTAATTAAGAAGTTCCCAAGTGAAAATAGAATTGGAACCAAGCAAATTAGCAGAGACCGACAGGTGGTGAATTGAATGTGGTAATGCTTATTGGATGTTGACGTTGACGTTGATGTTGATGGAAAAGGAGTCGCCACGAGACATATACAATATTACCAGTACTTGTATTTACTGTTACAATACTCCATACGTGATTCATGCTGCTTGTATATCCGCTAAAGTACAGGTGGCCTGAATAACCTCATGTTCATACAAGACAATACTGAAAATACCACCCAGTGGAGAACGTAATGATTTAACTCTGTTTGCAGCAACGAATCCTCTATTTTACTTATTTACTTTAAACAGATCAGCTTTTGGTACCGATTATTAAAATAATAAAAATTGCATTCTTCACTGTACGTTTCCCATTCTTGGTCCACTTCTAATTTAGGGAATCTTCCATTTCTTCCATTTCTTCCATCACTCACCCTCGTTTGACAGTGTTGCTTATCGTATAATCTTTTTTTACCCCTCCTGGCTTCTTCCGCTTTCAGCCAAGGAAGCCTTTCGCGTCCGCGGCCATTTGAACTCCGTCAATTCTTCTCTGATCAAACTAGATCACTATCCCTCAAAATGAGTTCCGAGGGTGAGAAGGCCCGCATCTCCGGTGAGATTGCGCGCGAACCAACCCTTCCTACCGTCAACCCAGCCTCCGAAAAACAAGAAGCTCCCAAGGCTGCTTTGCACCCCGCCGTTTATGTCGCGTAAGTAGATGGGGTAGCTGGAAGATAAGCAGAGGATGTATGGGCTGACAATTGCGCAGTACCTGGATTACCCTCAGCTCTAGTGTGATTCTGTTCAACAAGCACCTTCTGGACTATGCCAACTTCCGTAAGTGATTTGATAAGCTATTTCAGCTCTTCAATGGTTGCTAACTTATACTTCTTCTAGGTTTCCGTATGTATCCTTGAAACTCCATCGAAAATCCTCCTCATCTGACCTCTTTCCAGCTATTATCCTTACAACATGGCACTTGACGTTTGCGACTATAATGACCCAGATCCTTGCCCGCTGCACCAATGTACTTGACGGCCGCAAGACCGTAAAGATGACTGGTCGTGTCTATCTGCGAGCTATTGTCCCCATTGGCATCATGTTTAGCTTGAGCTTGATCTGCGGTAACATGACTTATCTATATCTGAGCGTGGCCTTCATCCAAATGCTTAAGGTATGTAACTATTCAAATTCAACTTCGACCTGGTGTGGGCTAAGTTAACCCCGGTTACTATAGGCCACCACTCCCGTCGCTGTTCTGTGCGCTACTTGGGGTATGGGAATGGCTCCAGTCAACCTGAAAGTCCTCCTGAACGTCTCGATCATTGTCCTGGGTGTCATCATTGCCTCCTTTGGTGAGATCAAGTTTGTATTGGTTGGTTTCCTCTTCCAGCTGGGCGGCATCGTTTTCGAGGCCACTCGTCTCGTCATGGTCCAGCGTCTACTGAGCTCTGCCGAGTACAAGATGGACCCCATGGTCTCCCTGTACTACTTTGCTCCGATCTGTGCTGTCATGAACGGTATCGTCGCTCTGTTCTTGGAGTTCCCGCGGGTGACCATGGACCACGTCTATGGAGTCGGTATCTGGGTTCTGATTGCCAACGCCATGGTAGCTTTCCTTCTGAACGTGTCCGTGGTCTTCCTTATCGGCAAGACCTCTTCGCTGATCATGACCCTGTGCGGTGTACTGAAGGACATTCTGCTTGTTGCGGCGTCCATGATGCTGTGGAATACCCCTGTATCTGGCCTGCAGTTCTTCGGTTATTCTATTGCCCTCATCGGTCTTGTCTACTATAAGCTCGGTGGTGACCAGATCCGTGAGTACACGGGCCAGGCTAACCGTCGCTGGGCCGAGTATGGCCAGTCCCACCCTGCTCGCCGCAAGTTCATCGTTTTCGGTGCCGCTGCCCTGATCTCCTTCCTTTTTATTGGAACCATGGCCCCCAGTTACGCTCCCAACTCTGTCAAGCAGGTGAAGGGCATGCTTGGTGGTGCTACTGCTGGTAATGCCTAGATGTGGCCTCGGGGCTTCCCACCTGGTCAAAATATTTTCGATACTTTTCCTTCCCTTTGGACAGAACCCCGTTCTCGCGGATATCCAATAGCTGATGAAGATTAAAATTGGCTTTACAATATTTTCTGATCTACTTATGACTTGGGTCACGGCGACATGCAGGAAGTTCAGCCGAAGCTCGGTCCTTTTTCACTTCTTCGTTTCCGGCCATCGCAGGCTTTTTATGGAAACGGGTTATTTCCCCGGTCCTTTTCTTTTCCCTTGCAATGAATTCAGCCAAACTGGTGTTGCTGATGTTCTTGCCTTGCCTTTTCTTCTTTCTTTCTTTTTTTATCTTTTTACCCCATATCTACGACTATTGATTTGATTTGATTCTTTTAGACTTGCACGAGCTATGGTGTTTTGCTTCAGGGGATTGGTCTACCCCTCATGTCACAATATCCAAATTTCCAGATATTTTCAATATTTCCAATATTTCTCAATACTATCTTCTTTTTCCAAGAAACGGTTGAGCGGCATTTTTATGGAAGAAGAAAGACACAAGTAGTCACATGATTATGCAGGATCCAGTTTGATGTTCATTGGCTGTTCACCATTGGCCAATCGCTTGATTAGGCTCCACGTCAAACAACCAAACCCAAAGTGTATTGGTACTGTTACGGCAGGTCGGAATCTCCTTCCATATTGCTGTATTTTTGTATGGTAAGGTAATCTCCGCACGCAACGGATCGCCTCAGATCTTCTTTCCCTCTTCCTCTACCTACTTTTCTTCTCCCCCAGAACTTTTCTTTTATCTCTTCCCCCTCTTCTTTACTTCTTCCACACCTCCCCCTCCCACTCTCACCGCCAGACTTCTATAGTACCTTCACCTTCTCTCGTTTCCGAAAGCTTTTCTCTTATCTATATACCTGTCTCTATTCGTCGTCCCTCGTGATATCTAGGTGATATAAGCTTGTGGTGTACTACTCACTTAACCCTACAGAACAGTTTCCATCATCATGATCCTCAACCGCCTTTCCGACGGTCCATCACAGATCCTTTCTCCTCCCCAGGAACACGCCTTCGCTCAGCTCCCCTCTCAGTCTCTATTGAGCCAACCCGGACACTTCAACAGCTACCCTGCTAGCGCTGGCTCTCTTTTCGCCAATAGTGACTCAACAAAGCCCACCTCGAGCACCAGCTTTGCCTCATCCTCCATTGCCCCGAAGCCTTCTCGCAAGAGATCGCGTGACCAATTCGTTGAAGAGGTCCCCATATGTAATGTTCCAATTCGACCTACCACGGTTACTAAAGAGAAGCCCATCTATGGCGAGGGTATAACCCTTCTCAACCCTCAGACGGGGATCGCTCTCTCCGCTAAAAACCAAAGTGGCACTTGGTTTGAAGAGACTACTAAGTCGCAAGCGGTCCCAGCCTCTTCACTGTCAACAACCAATCATTCTGATGCTGCCGATATCAGCCGCAAGGCCCAGCGTCTTGATAATTCTGCACCCGGTCTTGACGAGATCGCACTCGCCTCAATGACTCAGCGCCTTGATGGCCCCGATATGGATCAACATCGCACCATCAATGGTGCATCTACGCCACCCACCGAGCCTCTCGTGGACGATGCCACCCTCCTTCTGGGCATTAGCTGGCAGCGTATCGACATGGACGGTGACATGGCCCCTGCCGTCCGTGGTTGGATCAAGTACATCGATAACCAGTATTCGGCCCACCTGCGTAACTCGCAGATGCTCATGAAAAGCCGCGCTCTGAATGCCTACCTAGTCGCCGCGACGCCTATTTCCTCCTCTGCACCGGCCTTCTACCTTTTCAGCGAAGACCTCACTCAGGCTCAATGCGTGGCTTCTTCTTGGGAAGCATGCCTGCACAACCTTCGTAACACACCCATTCTTTTCGAGGGTGCTCCTCTGACTGCTGCATGCCTATCCAGCGCGCAGCAGATCCCTAACTTGTTCACTTCCAACGTGGACGCCGGCGTTCCCCTCCTCCAGCAAGCTATTTCGAGCCACTCACACTTGCCCAACTCAACATTAGGACTGAACGGAAGCGTAGGAATGGGAATGGAAATCGACTCATGACCTCCCTCCTTTTCGTTCTTTGTTCGCCGAGAGTCCGATCGTCAATCGAATAACAACGCAAAGCTCAACGTCAAAACCACGAAAATCGCCCACACCATAAACCATTCTTACTCTTTTCGTTTCTCATGTTTACTGGATTTCTTTAGTCTTTTTTCTCTTCTTCGTTGCGTCTAACTGACTCAGGTCACGCAGCCCCATCCACATCTCGCTCCGGGTGGGTGAGTATTGGTATTTACCTCGATTTTTACCGGCGTGGATTCTGGCGTAAATGTGGAGTTTAAGATTCTTTGTATTTCTTATTTATATTTCGCCCTCACCTTTATTTATGATGCGAACAAGAAATCAATCTGATAAAATATCAAAGTCAATTATGGATCGAACAAATGAGCTCTGGTTGAATTTCCTCATTGCGTAGATTGTTGCGTCTTCGGGTACTTCAAGTCAGCCTCAGGCTCATCCCAAGCCCCCATCATTTTGACCGTGTCTCAGCTGTGCAGGTGCTGAGACGCCGGAGATTATCCAACTTAATAGGTAACTTGGAGCTAAAAAAGAAAAAAAAAAGGAAAAGCATAGTGCGTCTGAAACCGATTAACACAAGTACCTACGCCCAGGCGCAATACAGGGCAGGTGATTGTAACTGGTTCGATGCAGGGAACCTCGGAATACCTTACTTAGGGTTGCGTCCGAAACCCCGGGTAATTTTAGAGAATGGAATAGCGAAAAGACCATCCTAGGCTCGTTTTGTACACGCACAAAATTCCGAAGCCACTTTTATTGATCGTGCTCAAAGATGGGATGTTTTCGTCGCATGGTTGAATTCGTGAAATTAAACTACCGATGAAAATCTACGAGGTGAAAGGGGCATTGAAATATGACGGGTATCATTACTAAAGGCTTCATAGATCATCTAATCGGATCCATAGTCGTAGTCACTAGCGTAATTGTCGTCAGCGTAGTCATCGCCATTCTTGTCAATGCCGTAATTGTCACTGTGCTTGTAAGCGCCAGCAAATGCGTCGTCCAGATTGTCGTCTTCGGCGTAATCTGCCTCGTCATCCTCCACTTCATCGATATCAGGCTGCTTGGAACCGGTACCTTCTTCAATAACAACTTCATCACTGATGGAAATTCCCGCAGGTGCTGTCGATGGTGGAGTCGGCTGTTGTGGAGCTGGCGCTTCAACAGGTACCTTTGCAGTTGCCGGCAATCTTCCCCGACGACGAACATATGGGCCCAATGTTTCTTCCGAAACAAGACTGGCACTGCGACGCGAAGTGATAGCGCTGCCACTACGGCTTCGACCACCACCGTTGTCGCCGGGCGGTCCACTTCCAGGTTCCTCGTAGTCGCTAGGAGGTCCGTTCTTCCCGCCGTACAGGTTATCCAGAGCAGAATAGTTGATTTTCTTACTGAACCCACGCATTTCTAACATTCGTCGTGTAGCCTCAGCGGGGGTAAGGGCCCGGGAACGTCCAGAAGTTTCATCACCCTCCAGATAGCCAACATCGCCCATGCGGCCCTTGCGACGCTTGCGGGATTTGCGGGGAGAAGTTTTGTGTGGATTTGCTTCATCAAGGGCGCGCTTCAAGGCCTTTTGCTGTTGGAAACGGAGCCATTCCTTATTTTCGTGGACCCATACTAGTTCTTTGAGGTCGATCTCGGTGGACGAAAGGAGACAGTTTTGCACTTCAGGGTCACTTTCGAATTCTGTTTCTTCGATTTCAGCAGTGTCGGGGATATGTTTTTCGACCTTTGCTAACATCTCTCCGTTGTCCAGCATGAGTCGCATTTCTTCTTCCAAGGCTTCTTCAGACGCAATCTGCTCCGAAGTTGGGGTGGGGAGAGGCTGTTTGCTCTTTTTGCACTGCTCTTCTTTCTTTTTACCCTTAGCCTGTTCCACGGCCCCATCAAGAGCCGTTAGGGCTGGGTCGATTGGGAGTCTGGGAATGGCAAAGCCATCGGCATCAACGGGCCAAGGCTGGGGCGTTCCATCCTCGCCATTATCGTCGTCATTTTCTACCGGATCACCTCTTTCAACATATGTCTCTGGCTGCTTGAGGCGTTTGGACAGGCGGCCCTTCGACGCCCGAGTGTAAGCGGGGGGATCCTTTTCACTTTCAAGGCTGACAGAGCGGAACTCATCGACTGTTAAGTCACCACTCTCTGTGGAACCGAACTCGTTCAAACGCTCACTGATAGTGACTTCAGTCACTTTGACGACATAAACGACTTCGCGGATGGTTCGGCGGAAGTTGTTCATACGCGCCGCCAGGATCAATGCTGCACCACATATACCAGCTGGACGTCGGCCAACGGTCATCCAGTCACGGTTCATTCGCTGCACAATGCGGCAGGCTTCACCGGCAACGGCCATGGTAGAGGAGCCAAATTCAAGTTGTTTGGCAAATCGGTAGATAAGGCTCTCTGGATCAGTTGGATTCATAATAAAAACGCTGCCGCTCAAGCGCAGCTCGTCAAGAAGGGCTTTGTAGGTTCGGCCGAGGTTGAAAACGTTAATCTAATGACTGTCAGCATAAGCTTCGATAAATGATAGACAGTAGTCTGGAGCGACTTACCATGAGAACATCGGAAAAGTCAATTAGCATAGCTGTATTCCCGTTCTGGCGACGACAGGCAATGTAGAGACAGACGGCAGCGACGTTTTTTGTGCGGCGACCTTGAATAAAGTTCATTCCAACGGCGAGCTTAAAAATTTGACCAGCGGCCTTCGAAGCGCTCTCGGGAAGGTTCAATGCCCGTGATACTTGGCTGATAAATTGATTACCTGTTAGAAGTTAATGTCTGTACATAGCAAACAGGTAGGTATATAAACGACTTACCATGCACTTCGGTCATCTCTCGACTCTCCATACCACCACCTCGCTGGAAACCCGGACCGAAACTGCGTGTATGGGTCTGATCTTCTCCGACGAAGGTACCCTGGACCATAGCAGCGCCGGAAGAGGTTTCACCAAAGGTGATTTCTGAAACGATATTGGCCTCACTGATAACTGTAGCACAGCTTGCGCAGATTATGTTTCCACCATCTTCAGTAACATTTGGGTTGTCACAACTTGGATTGGGACATGACTGCTTTGCCGGCGCAGTAGGTCGCGGTTGTTGGGACATTCCATTTGGCTGTGGACGATTGACAGGTCGGTTTATGGAGATCGAACCTGAAGTTTTGGCTTTCGAAGTCGCAAGTCGCCCGACGGGAGTATGAGCGTTACGAGAACGCACGCCAATGCGTGTGGCGGGCTTAGGCATGACCGACGCCATGGTTAAGGCTGTAGAGTTTGATAAGGACGGAGAGTGAAGGATGAGAAAAAAAAAGAGAGAGAAAAAAAGATTAAAAAAAAAAAAGAGGAATCAATGACGAGGGTGTGAGAGTCAGAGGAGGGAAGTTCCGGAAGAAGATTCGGGGAAGATTGACTGCCTGCGCAATCAGATCACCTCGTCTTTCAACCGGATCGCGAAACTTTTCGTGTAGTTTCGTGTATTAGTTCGTGTACTCGTGTAGAGTGAAATTGATATGTTGAAGTGAGGTTGGGGGTTTTGGGGTAAGAAGATTTTACTTCGGTTTGCGCACTGTGGTTCAGTTGGGAAATCATGTGAGTGGAACTCAACTACGCAAGTTCATTTCGGAGAAAAATCAACAATTTGCTCAATTCACTTTCAAGTCTAAACAAACCAAAATTCAAGTTTGATCGGGATTATATAGATATTAATACTAAAATATATTTTTTAGAGTGTATTCTACGAGATTTACCTCCTGTAGATGGGAGTGAATTGTGAGGTTGATTTCGACAAGTTAGTGCCTTGTTTATAAGGTGTCAACTGTAAATGGCGCTATCACATGATGGACTGACCACCATTTTGAAAATAAGAACGAGGACATGGCGACGATGACCTTGGAAGTTGCAATTCAGATAAATACCTGGGCAGCACCACATAATACTGTATTGTATGCTGATCAAAGTACGGACAAAAGAGTAGCGATATAACCCAATTTTATTCAACTTAACCTAAACCGGATATTGTCAACCCGGTATGTTACCATATCGCTTGATTCGGTCATTTTGCTACAGTGGAAGCCACCGGCACAATTCTGTTTTCGATGTGAGATATAAAATCGACCTGAGATTATGTTACCATCACTCAGATACTCAGCGTGCTCGGGTACATTCGTCGTGGAATCAAAGCGTCCCGCCAAGCATTCTCGATGAGGGAACCGAGATCGCTGTTGTCTGAATGAAAGGCAAAACAAGACCTTCATAACTATCGGTGGATACTTCTGGTCGGAGTCCAGTTTATAGTTCATAGATCATTGAGGCAGCCTCATTGCATGCTGATATGTTGCATCTGATACGGTCTCGGATGGTCCGTTGTTAAGAATACCTAGGTAGGCAAGGGCTTGCGTATCCAAATGGGCAGCTCGTGCCAAAATCAATAAGTAATGGGTGGCTATTGGCGTTAAATAGTATATTGTCTTTGCGTATATCTGAATGGGTGATATTATGTGCGTGCAGATGAAGAAGCGTTCGTGATCTGTCCTGATACCAAAAGATCCAATCAAACCAAGATACTGAGGTTATCTCAGAGAGCTGTCGGTATTTGCTAAGATGGATAACACTCGGGCTGATCCAAATCAACTACTTCTGCAATGTTTGGATGGAGATGCTCCATAAGCAGACGCAGTATGGCTCTCTCGTCTTTCAAAAGGTTAGAAAAAACTGTCCCTGAAACATATTCCAACAGAGCTTTTGGGGTAGCACTATTGGGAAGAGGTTTGTAGGTCCTGCACGTCTTCAAAACAGTGTGATCATTTACTTTATAGACTTGATCTGCTGCTCCAATACCTATAATGTCAAGGCCCATCTAATTCATCTGCCTGTTGGTTTCAAAGGGTTGAATCTCTTTTGCAGGAGTTTTCTTAATGCTTGGAATTTGATTTCCTCTGATGTTCAAAGGTTCGCAAAGATATTCGATTGAATAAAAGTTACACAAGATAGAAAAGTATGCAGAGACTAAGTAAAAGGCAAAAGCTTTGGAGACCTCCTTATTTGTAAGGCATCAATAATAAGTTCAAGTGTCACATGACATATCTTATTAGGTGATATCCACATGATTCAAGGGCATCCATGGCAATATAGCATAGAAAATAAGCAGACACAGATAGAGAACAGTTGCATTCTCAATTTTTTGACTCTACATATCTCATTTTGAGCACCTGATTTAACGTGAACTTCTAGACTACGACATACTACTGGGTCATGGTAATTGATGGGCTTGGAATGCTTGAGGGATTTGTGCGTTGGGTTTGACTTCAAATGCCTGAATCACGCACAAATCCCGCGATCCTATTTCTTTCACCTTCGATCTTCTGCTTAACTATTTCTTTCTTCTTTTATAAACCATACAACGACCAATTCATTTCACTTCTGCCTTACTATCTGTCTTATCATGTAACTGCTGTTGCAGCTTCCTGTGGCGAATTTGTATGACCAGCTTTGTCTATCCAAGATTCAAGTGACACAGATCTTAGATCTTAGAGCTGATATTCTGTACCCCAGTTTTTTGTGTGGTCCCTATCGATATCTGTCGCAAAGGTGTTATATTTTCCGTCTCCCTTGCTGAGAAAAGAGGGAGAAAACAGTGTCGATCTTTATCTTCTGTTCCATTGATCATGTCTTCTGGGTTGAGAAGTCCACCACGCATTGGTACAATGCAGCTGAAGGACCGGAATGCCTGTAGAAGGAGTGTTTTCTGGGTTGGGAATGTTCATTGTGCTTCATGTGTGGCCTATGTCACTGATGTACTCTCGGAAATTCCTTCCGTCAGGGATATCGATGTGTCGATCTTGACCTCCGAGGTGCGGGTTACCCATGGCATCTCAACACAACCAGCAGATCTTGTTGTGGCTTTGATTCATGCTGCATTTGAAGTACACCATATTACCACTTATGATGAACGTGGCAACATTGTCGCTGAACTCGATACTACTTCCTGGAATCCCCGCGGATCGGCCCTATTCTCTACACCCCGAACATCTTACTCAAGTATCTCTTCTAATATCAAGGAGAGATTACATACAAGTAGGGAGAAGCGACATATTGCAAATTGTGACGCATGCAAGAAAGAAGAGGCTGGAAGACTTGTCGCCCTGAATGAGAAACACTCTCTCAACGATATACAACAGGCTTCTCCAATATCTTGCGATGACCGGAGCGAAAAGACATTGGAAGCAGCGGACGAGCAGGATAAATCCCCACCATCGGTTGCCACATCGAAAACAAGAATCACGTCGGACTTATCCCATTTTACACACATTCCTCAGAGAATACCCGAAACGCCTGATGAATTCAATGCAGTAGTCAGCATTGCAGGCATGAGTTGTGCATCTTGTGTCAACAGTGTAACTGCCGCAGTTAAGGAACTTGAGGTGGTCAAGGAGGTCACGGTGAATCTCCTCACGAACAATGCAACCCTGGTGTATCTCGGACCAAAGGAAAATATCGATCTGGTCACGGAACGAATAGAGGACCTTGGGTTTGAAGCTTTTCTTGATAGAGTTGACCCAGTCCCCCAACCCCCAAAACTTGAGCCGACTGCAACATGTTACGTCTGTGAAATCGCTATCACTGGCATGACCTGCGGTTCCTGTGTGGGATCAGTGAAACGGGGACTGGAAGAGCTTCCATTCATAAAAAATGTGTCGGTAAACCTCCTGTCACATAGTGGGAGAGTGGAGTTTGAAGACCGCAACAATCTAGACAAGATTGTGGAGAAAATCGAAGATCTAGGCTACGATGCCGTTGCGAGCAATGTGCATTTACTTTCCCAGGCTACAGAAGATACAGGCTATGTGGAAGCAAGAACAGTTTCAATTCGTGTCGATGGAATGTTTTGTCACCACTGTCCAGAGAAGGTGCTTGCTTCTCTGGAAACACTCCCAGGTGTCACTCTCGAGGCTGCTCCTTCAGAGAAACATCCTATACTCAGAGTCACTTATGTACCAGCAGCACCTTTCCTGACTATCCGATCGATCGTTGCGACAATCAACGAGGCCAATAGCGCCTTCAACGCTCACGTTTACCACGCACCGACTATTGAAGAGCGCTCTCGTGCCATGCAGATGCATGAGCGACGTCGGCTTTTGGTTCGACTGGCTTTTGTATTTTCTGTGGCAATTCCAACATTCATTATCGGCATCGTCTTCATGTCACTTGTCTCTTCGGAAAATCCTATCCGCAAATACCTGGAGCAGAAGATCTGGTCTGGTAGCGTGACTCGTACGGAATGGGCCCTGTTCATTATGTCAACCCCAGTCATGATTTATGGCACCGATGTTTTTCATACTCGAGCCCTAAAAGAGATCTATGCCTTGTGGCGCCCGGGAAGCCGCGTGCCAATTCTTCGAAGATTTTATCGATTCGGAAGCATGAACCTCCTCATATCTGCCGGAACAGCAGTGGCGTATTTCTCCTCACTGGCAGTTTTAATCGTTGACGCTGTCGTTGGGACGAAAGCAAGCGCCCAGAGTACCACATATTTTGATACAGTCGTCTTTTTGACATTCTTCATCCTAGCCGGTCGTTCCTTGGAGGCATACAGTAAAGCTAAAACGGGTGATGCGGTCAGCTCGCTGGGTAAGCTTCGTCCCTCTCAGGCATTGCTTGTCCAGGACCAGCCCATTTCAAACAACACACAAAGCCCAGCGCTAGGCCAAGTTACCCACGTCAATGTCGACCTTCTCGAAGTCGGCGACAAAGTCAGTATTCCTCACGGTACATCCCCTCCGGCCGATGGTGTTGTGGTCAGCGAGGGTTCGTTCAATTTTGATGAGAGCTCGTTGACTGGAGAGTCGCGCCCTGTCAAGAAAACTCGCGAAGACCAAGTTTATACAGGCTCCGTCAACGTCGGACAACCGGTTCAGATCCGAATTACTGCGTTAGGGGGCTCTTCAATGCTTGATAGAATTATTGCCGTGGTTCGAGAGGGCCAGAGCAAGCGTGCGCCTTTAGAGAGAATTGCCGACCTCCTCACTTCCCACTTTGTCCCTCTCATTACCTTGATTGCAATTCTTACTTTTATGATATGGCTTGCACTTGGCCATTCTGGTGCGCTTCCTGATGACTACCTCGATGTCGCCGAGGGTGGATGGACATTTTGGAGTTTGGAGTTTGCCATTGCCGTCTTTGTGGTGGCTTGTCCGTGTGGGCTGGCATTGGCAGCCCCCACAGCACTGTTCGTTGGCGGTGGATTAGCCGCCAAAAATGGTATCCTGGTCAAAGGTGGCGGCGAAGCTTTCCAAGAAGCTAGTCGTCTGGACGCCATCGTCTTCGATAAGACTGGAACTTTGACTGAAGGAGGCAGCCTAAAGGTCTCGGACCATGAGGTATTGACTAAAGATGAGTCTCTACTCAAGTATGCATGGGCTCTCGCTCGGAAGATGGAGGAGAGCAGCAATCACCCAATTGCCCAAGCAATATATGCCTTCTGCGAGTCAAAATCACCTGTCAATATACTGTCATCAGATCTCCAGGAGATACTAGGACAAGGAATGAAGGGCACTTTCACCGTGCGTGACGGTTCATCGGAACATCAATACGAAGCTGCCATTGGCAATGAGCGCCTGCTAGATAGCGTCCTGCCCTCTGAAGTCGACACATATTTTATTACCAACCTACTCTCAAAGTTTCAGTCTGCAGGCAAATCAACTGCAATTCTCTTGTTAAGACCCATCAACCAGCCCGAAAAGTCGCACTTTGTCCCTGCAATCATCTTTGCAACCTCAGACACCATACGTCCAGAAGCTATTGATATTATATCCCAGCTCCAGAAGCGCCGAGTAGATGTCTTCATGTGCACGGGCGATAATCAGACGACTGCCCACGCTGTCGCCCACATGCTAGGAATCCCACGCTCAAACGTCATGGCGAACGTTCTGCCCGCAGAGAAAGCAAGCTTTGTACGCTCTGTCCAGGACAGTTCAGCACGGACACAACCTTCACCACAGCCAAAGAAAGCACGCTCTATTGTTGCTTTCGTCGGCGACGGCGTGAACGACTCTCCTGCCTTGGCCGCTGCAGACGTCAGCATCGCCATGGCATCTGGCTCAGATGTAGCCATGAACTCTGCCAGCTTCATACTTCTCAACTCGGATCTCAACACCATTTTACACCTAGTACTGCTCAGTCGCCGCGTGTTCAATCGCGTTCGAATGAACTTTGTGTGGGCTGTTGTATACAACATTTGTCTGGTCCCCGTCGCTGCAGGGGTCTTTTACCCGATTGTCAGTGGTCACCACCAGAAGCTTGTCAATGGCGAGTCCATCACTGTCAACGATCATTGGAGGTTTAGTCCCGTTTGGGCTTCGTTAGCTATGGCACTGAGTAGTATCTCGGTTGTGATGAGCAGTTTAGCGTTGAGGATTAATAAGGAATCTATCAAGAATGTGATCCGTTGGAGAAGATGAAAGCCTTCATCTTAACAAGTAAATACATCGTTTTTCAGCGTGTTGTCTGCACTTATTACGCGTGACTTCTATAATAAATATGTGTTAAATCTGTGATCCTATCCCAAACTCCAAAGCCAATGCAACCATCGAACGTAGCGTTATACAGAGGTCCACGGGCATCTTCCTAGTGCCGTTACCCTGATTCACCCCAAACTTCTGCAATCTTCTTGCTCAGCACCTTGGCGATCTTTTTGCGACCCACTAACGACTGAAGTTTATCTGAGACCATCTTTTCCCTGTCCTTGGGATCCAGGGCCCTGTATGCCTCGATCAACTCCCGAGGAGTCTTCCACTGTCGCTGAATCTCAAGGGCTTTCTCTCCAGTGACACCCCGGGTGCACATGAGCATTTTGAGAAAGATATCACGGAGGGTCAGAACATCAGACTTACTCGTAAGGGCCGAGAATGTCGAAAATGTCACACCATATGTCGTGCATGGATCCTGATTGCGAAAGTTTTCCATAACGCTGAAGTAAGACTGCGTGGAAGAGATTCGTCCGCTAGGAATGAGAGAGATCTTAGAAGACCCAGAGCTGCTGGCTGGTGTACTCGAAGATGGGGATGAATCAACTGCGCCGTACATTTTCCGCAGAAGAAGAGTCATTCGCGCTAGATATCGAATTGAGTCATCGAGATTTTGAGTCTTTTTGATAAAATACCCATTGACGACTTGCGTCGAGGCAATGGCTGAAGCAACCATCTCTTGGTATTTCTGCGCCGTGCCGCTTCCAGCATCTGCATGTACGGCGGTGAATTCCTCAATCAAGTAGATGACATGTTTGATACCGGAACGGCGAAGACGGAATTTCTGTTCATGAAAACGACCGTCTTTGATAGATCCAATCAGATCATCTAGTCGCTTTCTCTCAACGATCCAGTCCAGCATTACTTCATCGCCTTCTTCGCCATGGCGAGAAAGAAATGTCGAATCGTTGCACTTGGCAACCCACATAGCGTCTCCTAGTTCCAAGGCACGAACTTGGACCGTGATACCCTGTTTTAAAAGTTCATTTGCGATATAGTCTCTGTCTGTAGAAGTGCGCACTTCTCGGGTATCCAAGATTAATTGGATTTTGAAACTACCCGGAGGAAGAGCGATTGGTTCAGTTGGACCGTCGGTATAAGATCGGCCTAATGAATTGATGGCTGGAGAATCATTATCTTCATCATTATCGCCGTCATCATCTCTCGATTTAGTAACAGATGCTGTTCTTGCAGAAGTCGTATTCCCAGTGTACCCAGGAAGGGTCTTCTGGATACGCTTGGCAACCTCCCATCCATCTTCAGAAAGCATGTACTTTCTGAGAGGACGTCCGTACTCACAGACTAGGTCTTTCGTGATGAGGGTTTTCATAGAATTCCACGCAGTGTAAAACTTTGTAGGATCTGAGGGAGCCGTGAAAGAGCTATCACAGTATGGTTGAGCCGCTTCAATCAAATTGGCCTTTGTCATTCCTTGGGTTGCATTTTCGTCCATAGTGGCCAACCCTAACAGGATTGCATATGGGCCAGATCGGAGTGCTGGAACATATGGCTTGGTTTTCCGAGCCTTTTTGACCGGTTGATCATCAAGAATTACACCATCCGACGTTCTTTTCTTAGCTTTGGCTATTCTCCCCGTTAGTTCTCAATACCCCAGCCTGTAATCATCATTAATATCTAACCTTGACCCGGGGGTTCAGGCATGGGAAGTCCCTGCGCTTCACAATGGGCTTTAAGTTTTGCTGTCAGGCGATCGCACAGCTTAGGTCCAAGTCCGCTCAACTGCTGAGCTTGTGATGGATGTTGAAATATAACAGGACATTGTTTCATTGAATCATAAGCTTTTTTATAGCTGCGCAAAGGTTAGACGCGAGAAATTGAGTGATGTATTCTGATACTGACACCGTCACACCCTTGCTATTCCGCTCCCGGGCTTCATCCAGCCATTCTTGGATCCATCCCAGTAGCAGGGGATTTTTAATATCGCTCATCGCGACAAACTTGTAGCCATTAGGCTAAGCTAAAGAGTTTAGTTGGCGACACGCGACGTTGATAACGCGTTTTAGTCATGTGACTGTTATCATTCCAAGATGTTGATTTTTCGACAGATCATAAAGAATCCTCTCCAAACTCGACTTCCTTGCGTACATGTGGGGTTCGATATTTACTGCTACATAAACCACTTCCTGTAATTTTCTGACCAAGATCTATCAAGGGTCACATCCATTGCACGAACCCAAACGACGTAGCAGTTAACATCGGCGATGTCGGATGCCATGAAAGAAACATCTGCGGATATGAAAATCAGGTCCAGAGTCCTGATCAGGCACCTGATTTATTTCATGCAGCTTATTCACTTGTCAGCTCTTTTAAGTCTTCGATTGACTGACTATAGACCCTACCTAGGTATGCTGACTAATGGGCGTTCTACGCCTTGGAACAAAGCACTCTCCATCGAGATACATCTCAAGCCAATATGATGGCTGTGAATTCCCATATCATAGAGTAAAGTGTACGGTGTACTCCGATTCAGGCTTTGCCACGCATCCACCTTAAGAGTCTAGACCGATACCGGTCTTATCCTAATATGACTGCATTCGTTTTAGCGTAAATAGGATCACGGAAAACAGTGATTGGGCTAGCTAGGAGTGCAACCACCGAGTGTACTCCGACTGGACAGTACTCAATTTCATAGTGAGACAAGCAGTTCCGTGCTCTGAGTGGGCCAACTCAAAATTCACTGCTCAGGGGATCAAAATGTATGGATCGCCATCTAACCACTAGTCAAACGTCAGCATTGTTAATATTGCTCCACAAACCGGACAGTCGGAGGTTAGACTCCCAAACACGGCAAAAACACCGAACGCCCTTTTAATTAGTTGGGGTTATAGTTCCAATTGAGAGAAACTGGAAAGGCTCTGTCTCTACTTGATTCGGTACTTAACTGGCAGTGCTTACTTACCTTCGACCCGAAGAAGTCGTTTAACCATTCCAATTACGCCATGGCTGCTCTCCAAACTGTTACAGTTCCCCACCTCGGTGGTATCAAAGCGGGTTACGCATTCGCGCAGAGCCCCTATGATGCATCCAAGCCGACATGTGTCCTCATCAATTCGATGTGCATGACCGTGTCTCTCTATCATGATCAATTTAACAACAAAGAGCTGACTGATGCTATGAACCTTTTGGCCATCGAGCCATTAGGCCATGGCTCGACTAGTTCTACCACTGAGCACTTTACCTACTGGGATTCTGCGCATATGGCCCTGCAGGTCCTGGACCACTTCAAGATCCAGAAAGCCTTTGCTCTGGGTACAAGTCAAGGAGGCTGGGTTGTAGCCAGGATGGCACTTCTAGCACCAGAAAGAGTCAGTTCATGACTGGCCAATTGCACTATCGAAAAGTACTAACGAAATAAATTAGATTCTCGGTATCATGCCTTTGGGAACATCAATGGACTACGAATCTTCAGACTCTCGGACCAAGGATTGCTGGGATCCTGCCACCAGCCTCACGACATTTTATGACAAATGGTCCACTAACTCGGCTACACCTGAGTTCATTGTAGATGACGTCTGGTGCGGATTGGTCAGCGGAATTGGCTTCGGAGCTGCAGCCACCGAAGAGGGAGCTGCATTCTGGTCCAAGACCCTAAAGGAGGTTTACAAAGGCGATGAAGGCCGGAAGAAGGTCCGTATGGCCCTCGGCTGCCTACTAGAGCGGGATGGGCTTTTGCTCCGACTCAGGGATATCAAGTGTCCCGTTTATTGGCTACAGGTGAGTAATATCGAGATCTACACGTGTATGACATGGATAAGAAGAATCTGACGAATCGTACAGGGATCTGAAGACTATCCGTTCGGAACGAAGGTTCCCAAGGAACAGATAAAGCTCTTCACCTCGTCTGAAGACGCCAAGCTTATTATGATTGAAGGGGGCGCACACTATCTGAATGCCAGTAACCCGAAGGAGGTGAATGAGGCTCTTTTGGAGTTGGTCACGAAGCACAAGTCAGCCTCTACATAGACGAATATTACTCCAGAGCGTTTTTATCTCTCAATTTTTACTATATTTTATCGTTTAAGACCAAAACTCCAGGAGGACATCTGCGCCACGAAAATAATCCCATTAGTGTTGCCGATGATTATCCAGGGAGTGGATATCACGGATGAAATTAACGGGGGACAAGACAACTAGAACTCCGAAGATGTCCTACCCCTGACAAACTCACTACTTATTATATACATAGGTATACATAGGCCATAGAATCTTTGAACATAGGCCGTAGAATCTTTAAAATTGTTCTGGTGCAGACAATAGCACCGATTTCAACTCCACCTGTCTCGGTGGCGACCGGCGCAAATCCCTAATCTGGTGTAGTTTTATTAACCTACCACACGACAAAAAAGAAGGCGCAAAACTAGTTTCAAAACAAACGTGTCAAATTTCTATAAGAGGGTATATCTTATGTAGATCATATATCATGTAGATCCACTTTGAGCTACTGTGTAGGGAATACTTAGTTATTGTACTTTCATTTTGCCTCTCGATTTCAATCAATACTTTGATCTAGTTTTTTCTATGTCTACTCTCTAGCCTTATACTATGGCAGCTAGCCACAGTCTACATCAATGGTCCATAGCGATCACGGCCTCAGTCACGGTACTGGCCTTCGTGACTGTTTGTCTTCGACTACTCGCTCGTTATGAACGGATGCAAAAGTTATGGTGGGATGACTATGCGATCATCTTTTCTATGGTAAGTCTACTTCCATAGATTAAGTGATGGTGGTCTCTGACATACAAATAGCTTTGGAACTTCATGGTTGTCGGCTTTATCTTCGCCATGATCAAAACAGGAATGGGTGAACATGCAGATACTCTTCCACCAGAAAACGTAGTTCTGATTGCAAAGTACCTTGTCGTAGCCGAGGTTTTATACGTTTTCAACCTCGTCTGGACCAAAATCAGCATTCTGCTCATGTACTACCGCATCTTCCACTTCCGGTACTTCAAGATATTCGCATACATCATCGGAATCTTCGTCATCCTCTGGGTTATATGCATCACCTTCCTCTTCATTTTTATCTGTGTCCCCGTCCAAAAGCTGTGGTCTCCTGACCTCCCAGGCCATTGTATCAACCAAGTTAGCACATGGATCGCGAACGCCATTTCAACAATCGCAACTGATCTCGCTATTTTGCTACTACCTCTTCCACAAGTATGGAAGCTCCAGCTTCGACTTTCAGAAAAGCTTGCTGTTTCATTCGCTTTCAGCTTGGGATTCTTGTAAGCCACGTCACTCTCACTTATTCAAGCCCATAACCTAACCTTTACAGTGTCGTCTTTGCCTCCGCGTACCGCTTCTCTGTGCTCTTCAGCTACAACTCTGCCGATTCGTCTTACACTCTCGCTCCAGTAGTAAGCTGGACCGCTATCGAAATGTCAGCCGGAATCGTGTCGGCCAACCTTCCCACCATCCGCCCTGCTATCCGATTTGGAGCACGCCTGCTAGGCCTTGATGGAATATTTGGGTCTCTACTCAGAAGTTCAGGTGAAACAAATGGTCCTCTCTCAAAGAATGCCGCCACCAGGCCATCAGCAACCTTGAAGAGCACTACGACAATCATCAACACTGTGGAGTCAGGGCGACATTCCTTCTATCAGTTATCTGATGATTCTGAATCTGGAGGAGGAGAGACACTAAGGGATACATCCTTCAGACCGGATGGTGATTATTCAAAAACATACACCAAGGTTGTTGGCCCCAGGGCATCTAATAATAGGGGTGTGGAAGATATCCAATTAACTGGCATCCGGGTGGATAGAGACTTCACGCAAACTACTCATAATTAGAATTAGATCTCTTTATCATATTCTTATTGTAATGTCTAATGATCAACCATTGAATCATACGATTAATAATTCAGCCTCCAGGGCTGTGGATTGTGAAGTTCATATAACTTTCGATATTTGAACGAAGTTTACAGATCGACATTCTGATCGAGTAGAGGAAGGAGTAATCAAGGCCAAATAATATCATATCGGAAGTGGCTTCTAGAAAGGTGTTCAAGGTGAATTAAATTGAAAATCTAGTTCTTCATGATTTTATGTATTTTATACTGAAGAAGTTGGCGTCGGGTAAATAGTAAATCCCTATGACGTCGAATTGCGGAGTAATGGAAATAGAAGCCGCGGATGAATCCAGACCTTGCTTTCTCTATCTCTCTTATCTTCTTCAAACATGGATCACTTGGAAAAATTGAAAACATAAATATCTCCTAAACCAAGAGGACTCCAATTGGATTTCAATCGTGCTTGCACTGCAATGGGTCCACCACCTTTGCCACCTCGAGTTCCCCCTAGACTCCCGCCTCGAAACGGAAACGAACAGGTGGAAAACTCCTTAGATGGAGCAACAGACAGTCACATTTTAGCGCAAGAAGAACCTGAAAAAGAGAGTCAATTATACGAGGCTAGCAGAAGACCTGAGATTGCTGATTTGGGATGGGCTAGACCTGCTGAGTATTTCGGAACACCCCTGATTGCTGGGTTATCTAACGAAGACTGGTGGATGCTGGTCAGGAGGTTTGATAAGGTGATTATTCACTCTCAATACCACGTTGAAAGCTCAATGCTAACTCAGAATAGCAAATCTATAATGTCAAAGCTGTACCGGATGCGCCCCTACAGAGGCTGGATCTGACCCGTGCTGAAAATGATGATTTCTCGCCGGATAAGCTGCGCGCTAGTGTTGAGAGATTTTATACGACAGTGATCATTAATTTCATAAGCTTTATTAAACATATTGCACGTCTACGTTCCTGGAAAGAGACCAAGCGAACAACAATCTTCTGTGTCATCTATTTCGTCTCTTGGTTTTTTGACCTGCTCATCACAACAATATGCTCGGGCTTAATTGTCTTTATCATGTTTCCCTCGATAAGAAGGATGCTGTTTCCCGCGGCGCCGCTTGCTTTAGTCAACAAGAATACTGGAGGCGTTCAAAAGCCCAAGGCTGGCGTACTGGGCTCCGATACCAGCGTGACCGGTGCTCCAGAGAATCTGAAAGGGGAAGCGGCCGAACAGGAGGCAAGCAATTTAGTAGCCGAAGTTGCCAATGTCGCAGCGGTTAGTGCAGTCGGAAAGCAAGACAGAGGGTTCGAAGACTCTGAAATATCCGATACGGACCCTACGAGTTTTGTTAATAGCTTCGCGGATGCAAAAAGCGCTGCTAGTGGAGAAATTCCCATTGATTCATTTGATAAAACGCGACAGCCGATGAAGCAAACCGTGATTGATGGTGCGGATAAGGTCATGCAGGTTCTTTGCGATATTACTGATACATTTGAAAAGTTTGGAAAGTATGTTTTCGGTATACTTCTTGTGTTCCGATAACTGACTTTTTATAGTGCTGTGTCCCCGACACCTCCATTTGATCAATTCGCTCCTCGTATGCGCTTTGCATCAATACTTGCCCCTATATGCGCAGTATCAATGCTTATATCTAGTTACCTCTTGATTAAGATCCTAGCGCTCGTCATTGGCCTGGCATTCTTTGGAGAGCCAGTGGTCAAGCACGGCACTGCATACTTGGATGAGAAATATCCTACCTGGAAGGACCGCATCCAATTAGGAAAGTAAGTTTTCAAATTGGTAGCTTATTAGCCTGGGTTACATCTACTAACAGCTGAAACAGCTCACTTCTTAAGGGGATCCCAACCAATGCTCAATTAACCCTGACGATCTTGCGCATCGGCGAGGCAAACTCATCACCACTGCCACCTCCACCTATCAAGCGCAAACCATCTTCAAGACCAGAATCCATCCGACAGAATAGTATCCCACTTGGCGCTTCCCAAGAAGAAATTAACCAAGCAGCTGCAGGTGACAACACCCTCCAATCAGATTCAGCACAGGGAGCAACCAAAAAGAATAATTGGGCGACCAAGTCCCTCTTTCTTCTCCGGCAGACTACGGCAACGGGAATCGAAGGTAAACGAGTCATTGACCGGATGCGCGCGGTTGCCGGCTCTCTTCGGGCCCAGAATCAAGTCGGCGTGCTCCGGCTTAAAGACGAAATGTCCAACCCTATCGGACCTACAGAGTTTGAGGGCCGATACCGGGGTAAACGAGGTGCTGTGGTTATCGATTCAACCAAGGAGCCTCAGATGCTTTATTTTACTACGGATATGTGGGGTGGTGGTGTCCAGATGGAGAGCCGGAAAGCGAGCTCAGTCTTGTTTACAATGCCCGTTACGGATATTAGAGAGTTAAAAAAGGAGGGCGGTATGGGGTGGAAGGGGAAATTGGTAGTTGGGTGGGCTATGGGTGCTAGGGAGGTTGTTGATGGCTTGCTTATTGTGGGTAAGGATCCAGAGCAAGCATTCCAGTTAACAGCTATGAAGACGAGAAATCAGCTGTTTAATCGACTGATTGCAATTGATACACAGATTTGGGAGTACTGTTGAAGAACACAGTGCACAGGTGGACTATCATGATAAATTCAAATTAAAGGAATCTACTGTTAAGAATCCAATTATTTCCTTCTAACTACCCAGATAAGTACTAAAAAATTTGGTTATGTGCTCTCAGATGCGAGCTTGTAGTCTCTCACTGCCTGTTCAAAAGACTCATCCCGTTTAAAACCAAGAGAGATAGCCTGCGAATTATTAAACCGAGTAGGCCAAGATCTCAAGATGGGTACAAGAGCAGGATCTTCCTTCACTTTCAGCAGAGCCAGTTTATCCTTGCCGCCCACCTTTTCCAACGCATCCATCATGCCCTGAACGCTTACACAAATCCCAGGAACATTAATCTGGCGAATATGCAACGGCACAGAGTCTGCCGGAAGACGAAGTGTGAGTAAAAGATTCTTTACAAGTGTACTAGGCGAGCAAAGCCACGACTTGAACTCCCGATCCTCGATGGGAATGATGCATTCCTTGCCGGCTAACGGCTCGCGAATCATACCGGAAAGGAACGACGAGGCAGCGGCGGTGGGCGCACCAGGACGAACGGATATAGTAGGAAAGCGCAGAGTAAAGCCGGTGATGAATTTGCGACGAGTATATTCATTGATAAGTGTCTCGCAGACAATCTTCTCAGCGCCATATGACGACTCTGGAGTCGGTATCACGCTATCTGTCACGACATCTGGCAGTGGCTGGCCATAGACAGCCTGACTGGAAGAGTAGATCACCCTCAATCCAGGACATGTATGTCTCAGCGCTTCGAGCAGGTTTCGCGTCGCATCAATGTTCACGCTCATGCCTAGCTCGAAGTTGGCCTCGGAGCCGGAGGACATGATGCCGTGGAAGGCATATACTGCATCTAGGGAGGAGTCGACAACATCTTTAGCCTCTGTGAGAAGATTTGCCTTTACTAAGGTCGCATTTTGGGGATAGAGAACGCCTTTCGGAATTGGAGGCTGGTTGACGTCTGTCAAAGTGACACGGTATGTGGGGTCATTCAGCAGCTCTTTGGCGAGTAATTGACCGATAAATCCTGCAGCGCCGGTGATGAGAATGTGCATCTTTAATTGTAGAAGTGAGAATATCAGAGATACGGATTCAATTCAGTTGATTTCACTGGGAATTCAACTTGTATAAGAAGTATTTGCCTTGTTCTCCGCAGTCGCACCAAGTCCGAGACTCTTCTGTTCCTCCACATCGGACTTCTCCCGGTAGATCAATTAGTAGTGGAAATTCATCCAGGGATTGAATAGACATCCCTGATGATTTTCAAAATGGCCTGTATGTCAAACTTCAGTACAAGTAATGCTTCAAACGTCTATATAGCTAATCTGCTGCCTAAGTACTATTCGGCGCATCATAGCGGAAGACTAGGGCTAAAACCCCACATCGGCTTCCCCCGACTTTCTTTTCCCCGCCAAAATATTTCCCGTAAAAATGACCGGAGTATCACCGAGTACAAATGGGATGGATGTTTCCCCACTGAAGCGCTCATCGACCGAAGCTGGCCTGGATTCTCCCGACAGCCGATCTGGGCCTGCGAGGCGTGCCCCCAAGATCTCTAAAGCTCGCGCATGTAAGTTAGGCTTCCCCACACTGTTGACTGTGGCTTGTGGCTGAATTACTCTCAGGTGCAGAGTGTAAAAGACACAAGATTCGATGTGAATTCAAACCAGGAGAATCAAATTGCACAAAATGCAATCGCACTGGTGTAAAATGTGTGATTAATGACTTTTCACAAAAATTCGTTGATGACGACGGGATGTATGTGATGCTTACAGCTCTTGTTAACCCCGATCGCATGCTAATTCCTTTCGCGACAATGTAGATGGAAATCACAGGCGGATTCTAGCCTATCTCAGCTTCATGCGGCTGTGTCGCAGCTCCTGCAACAGGCGGGATTGCCTGAGCTGTCGACCTTTTCGGGTGAAAATCGCAATGGCCCCAGCCCGGCCGCCTCTAACCACATTCATCGGCCGTCTATTGATGCTACCCAATCGCATACCTACCTCCAGGAGGGGCCGGGAGTGGTGATGGATGTGACCCGGGAGCCTTCCCAGGAGCCTGATCTCCAAGACCCTGAGCTAGTTCCAGCGCCTATGCGTAGTCTATACGAGGTCACAAAATTACGCAACTTGCGAAACAATCATATAGAGGCTCCAAAGAAGACGCTTTTAGAGGAAGATTTCATTTCGCGCGGTCTTATCTCAATACACGAGGCAGAAGAGCTTTTCGCATACTTTAGCCGCACTATGAATCAACTGCTTTGGGGCGGGATAATTCTAGTACATCGTGATCTGACATCCGTTCGCCGCGCATCAACGCTACTTTCCGTTGCAGTTCTGACTGTAGCGGCCCTTCACATCCCTAATCGAACAGAGACGTTAAGCCTGTGCTATAATGAGTATGTTTCGTTAGTTTCTACCATGGCTCTCACACGAGCCCACACCCTCGACGATATAAGAGGTCTCTGTGTCGGAGCATTCTGGCTGTCAGAACTAAGCTGGAAGCTTTCCGGACATGCGGTTCGAATTGCGACCGAGATGGGTCTGCATCAGAGTTATCAACGCCTGACTCGGGGTCGCTCTGATCAATATGAGCGCGCACAGCTTTGGTACTTGCTTTATGTGTGTGATCATCACTTCAGTATAGCCTATGGACGACCACCTGTTATCCACGAAGACGTGGCCATTCGAAATTATGAAAGCTTTCTCAAATTGCCCATGGTGGTGTCGGGAGATGTACGATTGCTGGCCCAAGTCGCGCTCTTTATGATATTGACTGAAGCATATCGAATGTTTGGCAGTGACGCTGAGCAGGCTTTGACCGAAGAAGATTTCAGCGAGCTGCGAATACACAACGTAGCAGTTGACCAATGGCGGTTACTGTGGCAGCCTCGATCAGGTACATCCTTTCTTTGTCATATTCCTAGTAATTTCTGACTTATTCTGTTATAGCCGATAGCGCGTATGTACGAACATACCCATCAAAGGGAGTAGTTCTGCACTACCATTTTGCCAAATTCCAACTAAATTCACTCGCCCTCCGTGCGATTTCACCCTCAAACACACCATCTTTCTCAATGGACCGCAAAGAAGCAGCCAACATAGCCATCTCATCAGCAATGGCCTGTCTAAACATGGTACTAGAAGAGCCTGATATCCGAGATGCAATCGTCGGTGTCCCCATTTTCACCCATACAATGGTCACCTTCTCCGCAGTCTTTCTGTTAAAGGTCGCCATAAACTGGAACTCGGCCTATCTCATTATTAACGCGCGCCAGGTGCGACGACTCGTCGAGCGGGTGATTGATCTTATGAATTGTGTTTCAGCAGGCGAGCGACACTTGACACGGCACATTGCACGTGGCCTAGGGAAAATGTTAGAACGGTTCGACTCGTGGGAGGCTGCTTGGCAAATGGGTACTCAGCATGGTGATGCTGTAGACAGTCATGATGTGCCAGGGGGCGCAAATGCCATGGCTCAGGGTTTTCCGCCGCCTGATCTGATATATGGCATGGTTGGAACGTATGGATTTGGGCTTGATGAGAATCTACTAGACCCCAGCCTGGCTGATTTTGAGTTCTTGACACAATAGATGAAGGTAACTCTTGTGGGTAAGATTAGCTATATATCTGGATTTTATTGCAAGAAAAAGCGCCAAAAGTTATAGAAAAAGGAGCAAAAATTGTTGCACTCTCGAAGATTTCAACTAGGTAACGCCTTGCCTGTGATGGCTTAGGGCTCTTTGTCTTGGCTCCCTAGCTTCGAGCAAAGCTCTGATGAACCTTAACATCATAGTGTCGTCCTGTTCTCGAGCAGGAATTTTCTTTAGCTTATATTGCTGTCTTGTTTCCGAAACAAGCCCTAGTCGCAGTCAAATGCTCTGGGAAATAGAGGAACAATTATTCAACAATATCAGAGAGATACGGTTCTACGACGCAAAACGAGTGGCCAACCCCTTCAAGTTTCCTTTTGTATGATCAAGGACTTTACGATATAGAACTATAAATTGAGTATGAAATTTATACCCTTTTCTAATCATATTACTACTAGTGTATCCTTAACGCTAATTTGAGAACAAAGTAGAGTATCTATAATGTCAATCTGATTTAGCCGCTTGCTGTACATATCGCGGAGTTTGGCTAAAACGCACTTTGTCGCACCCAGACTCATTCACATATATTACATAGTATGATTGGAAGTCTGATAGATTATATAGATGATAGGCCTCTAAGTCGTCATTCTGCTCTCTGGCATAATGTTGGACAGTCTTTTTGTACCAACATTTAGCTGCCAGGGCTCTCCTGACACTAGAAATCGCAAAAAGTTCATGAAACCCATCGTAGAAGAAGATTACCATGACTTCCAAAGAATATGGTGGTTGGGGTTTGAGTGACACGGACCTAACTCGAACAGGCAATTCACAGGTACAGAATAAGGACCTGTGAAAATGACGCCGAAAATGACAGCTTCTGGCGCCAGAAAAGGCCGCCTTTCCACCCGTAACTTTAGACGACAAGAAGCCTCTTGATCGCCCACTGCTCCCTCGACCATCACCAGCC
The DNA here is from genome assembly GCF_028828555.1 of Penicillium taxi. NCBI lineage: Eukaryota > Fungi > Ascomycota > Eurotiomycetes > Eurotiales > Aspergillaceae > Penicillium > Penicillium taxi. Next base: position 2,304,712 of record NW_026643207.1, on the reverse strand, counting down.
AAACAGCTTCATGCATCATGGTATGGCCCTGTGGAGTTGTTAAAACAGTACGTTTAGGTATGGGCATTGAGCGGGGGGGGGGGGGGGGGGGGGGGGGGGTTTAAACCAATAAATCAATGTTCTGCCTTGTGCCTTACGCTAAACCTCATTTCGATGCATAAACTGAAGAATCACCACTTTCTACTTCATGAAATCTCTTAAAACAACCTCAATATTTGACCTATTTGCCAGAATTCTAAAGGTCTAAAGGCCTCATAGACCATAGGTGTCACTTGTGAAGAGAAATATCTATTTAAAACAGCGTTGATCGAGATGGTGTCAGGTTGTAGACTCAGGCAGGAGTAAATAGTAAGAAGGAAAGCTAAACTACCGCAAACACTGCAACAAACATAATCAAAGGTCGACACCACGGATATCCGTAAAACTGCTCCGACCGCTCACTACTGAAATCACTAACACCATTTCACGCCCCAGAATTTGACAAGTCAAAGATCATGGCAGTGATCAATGTAATTTTTTGCACGAGCTGGGAAGCTCTTTTCCCACAATTCGGGGCTTTGGAAATAGTTGCCAACTTTCCTGCAACGCTCCGCAGTAACATAAGGGAGAAGACCGGGGGCCGCGCGAAGCTTAGCAACCCGACTGTACTGGTCGACACAGCTCATTGCTTCTTCCAACTCCGGCGAGTCTTGACAGCCGTGTGCTTTGTCAAACTTAGGACCACATTTTTTTCGCAGCTCCTGAAAAATGCTCTCCAGAAAGTCGACGAATGCTTCCTTGCCTTCGTCAATGTCTAACTGTGCGGCACCATCGTTTACTAGTTCACGCATGGTATCTTTGCCAAAGACGTCCCAATCGTCTGGCCGTGGCTGACATCCGAATTTGCAAGACTGACGTTGGACGTTTTCAATAAAGACCCGAGGGCTGATGTTATTGATAGCATTGACGCAGTCCGTGAGAACCATTGCGCTAGCCGCTTGGGCAAGGCAAAAACTGGTGACAACGATGGCTTTGGTGACACGCATCTTGGGCCTTCCGATTTATGAGGCAGCTATTTGTAGGGAGTAGGGCTGCCAAATGCTGAATTTGTAATTCTCAGCAGAAATGATATGTAGTCAGAGAGCCTCGATGAAATTATAGTCTCTTGGCTTAAGAACAAGGCAGGGGAAACAGATCAATTAATAGTAGGGCTATCATACCGTAAGGGGCAATCGGAATGTTAAAACCTCCTTCAAAGGATCATCCACCTGTATTCATATTCTCACTTAAGTCAGACTAAAGAAAGAAAACCAAGACATCTTTCTAAAAACCTGTTCAAGGGGATATTCTTAGGGAGTTGCTTCATAGCTCTTGGAGGCTATTAGGGCGATAAATAAACATACTTTAAAGGGATCTATGATAATAAAATGACGTAAAAGCATTCGCTACTGGTGTAGATCAAGAAGATTAGGCCATAAGATTAAGTTCGTGGACCTTACTATTTTTTTCAATGGCGGCATGCAGGAGTTCGATCTACATATGCAGATATTTTTTAATGGTCTGAGCCAATAGTCAAAGTCGCACTCCTTGCAGAAGCTGAGGATCAAAATGAGAACTTCGGGTAAGATCATCCTATCCATCATGCCAGAGATACTCGGGGACATTGAACTTCGTTTATGGAGGCGAGTCATTCACCTTCATATTGCATAGTGAATTGTCGTTAATCAGGAAATACCGCGGTCAATACTTAAATAGTGATACATCGTCTAGGAGGTTTAAGTACTAATACAACCTCTTGACAAAATTTCGTTCTATCTTTCCAATATTTATTTCAATTGTCAATTTGTTGTGACTTGACAGTCTGTACCTGAAAGATCTTGTCCGACATTCTAGTTTTCTATTTGATTTATCATGAGTGAATCACACTCCACCATAGCAACGCAACCCCCAGAGATCATCTCCCAAACAGATGATACTCAATGCAATGGGCTGCGCTCACTCTGCCAGGAAAAAGCCTACAACATTGGCTCGACCATATCATCCAACGAGGCGATGAATGTCAGTGAGCCTCTGATTGCCATCACAGGAATGGCTATGAGACTTCCTGGTGGTGTTCGAACTGCAGAAGACTTTTGGAATCTGTTGATGAAAGGAAAGGACGGCCATGGTAGGGTACCAAGTTCACGATACAACATAAGTGCGTACCATAGTCAATCAAAACCTCATTCCGTCCGGGCGGAAGGTGGTTACTTCCTGCAAGACGACATCACGAAATTTGATACCGGATTCTTCGGTGTACGACCACAACTCGCTGCCGCACTAGATCCTCAACAAAGGCTTCTTTCCGAGGTGGTGTGGGAGTGCTTCGAGAATGCCGGGGAGACAAAAATCGCTGGCAAAAGAATCGGATGCTTTGTTGGGGTCTTTGGGAATGATTGGCAGGAGCTCGCACTCCGAGACGAGCAGGATTATGATCGCAACCTTGTAGGTTGTACCCATGACTTTGTTCTGGCGAACCAGGTCTCGCAGTTGTTTGACTTGATGGGTCCTAGGTCAGTCACTTACGAAGGCGAGACAGGATCTAAGTGAGTTTATTAACCGATATGTTGCAGTGTTACAATCAGAACCGCTTGTTCGTCTTCAATGATTGCGTTACATACGGCCTGTGAAGCTATTAAAGCAGGCGAGTGCGACGCTGCGATTGTGGCCGGCACCAATTTGATATTGACACCTACAACATCCACCGTAATGTTTGACTACAAGGCCCTGTCACCAAGCGGTATTTGTAAGACATTCGATGCTGATGCAGATGGCTACGGGAGAGGTGAAGCGATCAATGCGGTTTTGATAAAGAAGCTAGACGATGCATTACAGAGAGATGATCCAGTTCGAGCAGTGATCCGGGCCACTGCCATTAACTCTGATGGTAAGGTAGCTATGGCTGGAGTCCCCCGCGCCGAAGGACAGGAACAAGTTATCAGATTAGCCTATACCAAAGCTGGCATAGATGATTTTTCACAGACTGGGCTCTTTGAATGTCATGGAACAGGAACCCAAAAGGGCGACGTGATTGAAACTTCGGTTGTTGCAAATGTCTTCAGAGATGGTATTCTCATGGGATCAGTCAGTGATTCCTCTAATTTTTCATAGGCCCAGCTAACTCCTTCCAGGTTAAGCCGAATGTTGGTCATTCAGAGGGAGCTTCTGGTCTCACCAGCCTCATTAAGGCTGTCCTTTGCCTTGAGAACCGACTTATTCCACCCAATATTCATTTCCACAGTCCGAACCCCAATAGTAAGTCCAAGCTTATTTTTATCACACATCTGAGTTGCACGTGTCTGATCGAGTAAAGTTCCTTTTGAAACTGCAAAGTTAGGAGTTCCTGTTGAACCAACTCCCTGGCCCAAGGACAGATCTGATCGGGTCAGTATCAATTGCTTTGGAGTGGGTGGCTCCAATGCTCATGTAAGATATCCGATACTACCAACGCAAACGTGAACTAAATTTCTTCAGGTGATTCTGGAGTCGAAGAGGTATTTCACAAAAGCCGATCCCGAAATAGGCCCCCATGACCGACTTGCACAGCATCAGCTCCTCGTGATCTCAGCCAAGTCAGAGGAATCTCTGAGCGGTTGCCAAGCCCAGATTCTTCGCTATATTGAGAGCCACCCAGATTCACAGCGAGACCTCGCCTACACACTTGGGAAGCGAAGGGAACATTTGCGTAACCGGGGCTTCTTGGTTACAGATGGTAAATCTGTGAGCCCTGGACGTACTCTACAATTACCCCAGGATGGCAATGTTGAAGCTGTGACCTTGATATTCTCAGGCCAAGGTGCTCAATGGCCAGGAATGGGTAGAGGTTTGATCGGTCGCTATGAAAATTTCCAGAACGACATTAGGAAAATGGACTATGCCTTGCAGTCCCTAAAAGATGCCCCGACCTGGAGAATCGAAGGTACCGACTCTCGTCATTTCAAAGTCACTGATCAAGTCAATTTAATGATCCTTTTTTCTCTGTGCAGATGTCCTTTATAATCCAAATTGTCCTGATCTCAATGATGCCGAGTTTGCACAGCCATTATGCACTGCACTTCAAATCGGATTGGTCAACTTACTCGCCTACTGGGGAATTCAACCAGACTCAGTGGCCGGACACTCCAGCGGAGAAATTGCCGCTGCATATGCAGCAGGTGCGATTCCGATGAGCATGGCGATCATACTCAGCTATTATCGTGGAAAAGTGACAAAGTTACAGAAAGAACCCGGAATGATGGCCTCAGTTGGCCTAGGCAGATCAGAGGTTAGCCCCTATCTCGAAAAAGGTGTTGTCGTGGCTTGCGAGAACAGCCCTCGAAATGTGACTCTATCTGGAATACGAGGTGTATTGGATCGGATTCTGTCACGCATATCCTCTGATCATCCAGATGTGTTTTGCAAGGCTCTACCAGTTGATGTTGCATACCATTCAGGTGAGGCCTTCCCATGCCAAGTAGAACTACGATAAATCCCCAAACATACTAAGATGCATCAACTCTCTAGAGCTGGTTTTGGAAGCCGCTCAAAAATATTCTCACCTCATTGAGCCTCACATACGTCCAAATGTCTCAATGATCCCGATGTTCTCATGCATTACCGGACAACCGATATCTTCTCCTAAAGATCTTGACGCTATGTACTGGCGCTGCACAATGGAGTCACCTGTGAACTTCAAGCGGTCCATCAGAAAGCTCATTCACAATAACGACCAAAACAGGATGTTTGTTGAAGTCGGCCCACAGTCCGTTTTGCTCAGCTCAATGAGGCAGATCTTTGAAGTTTGCAATGTTCAGTCAAAGCTGACATATGCTCCTACTCTTCTGAAAGGAAAGAACTCAATGGACTGTCTTCTGCGGACAGCAGGAGAGCTATATCTGCATGGAGTCCAATTAGATATGACGGCTATCAACGGCAATGGCAAAGTCCTGACTAATCTTCCACCATATGTTTGGCAGCATGGAAAACAGCTTTGGTACGAGTCTCGTATGTCTCATAATTGGAGGCAGTCTATGTTTGCCCACGACGAGCTCTTAGGTCGCCTTTCCCCTGAGTCATCAGTCATCGAACCCTTCTGGAGAAACAGGTTACAGGTAAAATTTATTCCCTGGCTTTTAGATCACAAGATTGGCTCCGACATCGTTTACCCTTGCGTCGGCTATGTGTTCATGATTGGTGAAGCAATTCGTCAGATCACGGGATCAAAATCTTTCTCAATCAAGCGGCTTTTCATGAATACTCCTATGGTATTGGGTGAGAATTCCACAACAGAGGTTTTAACGAATTTTCGCCCTATGAGATTGACAGACAGTACCAAATCAAGTTGGTACGATGTCACTATTTCTGCCTATGACGGCAAGCAATGGTCAATCCACTGTACTGCACAAGTCAAGGGTGGCAAAGAGGATCATCCCAGTGACTTTAGTTCTCAACATAAGAATTATGCACGTCGAGTCGATGCCGATGGATGGTACGAAACAGCTAGGAAGGGGGGCTGGACTTTGGTCCTTCTTTCCGCAGACTTAGAGCTATCACTGTCGATCCGACCAGCTACCATGCCTCCGCTACTATTGTTCAAACCGAGGAAGGGAACCAAAATGGCCAAAGCTGCGTTGAGCCCGTGGCAATTGACCAAGGCCTTCAGCTTCTTGGTATTGCCGCATGCAATGGACTTTCGCGTCGAATGTTTAACCTTGGGATTCCCATGTCAATCGATTATCTCCATATTGCAAATGAACACAAAATCACAGAATCAGAGGTTACTCTTCAGGCTGAGTTTCCAATTGGTGAAAACGGTACATTGAAAACCTCACTGGGAGGATGTGTGTCTGGAGTCTTGAATAAAAAGCTCTTGTTTACTCTCAAGGGAGTCAAGTTTTTTCCTTTACCTCAATCGGGAATCCATACGAACATCCCATTAAGTACACGACTTGAGTGGAAACCGGACATCGATTTTCTACCTGCAAAAGAATATTTGTTCAAGTCTATGCCGGACAACCCCTCTATGTTATTGCTAGCAAAACTGATGGTTATTGCTGTTATTGACCTATTTGACCAGTTAGGCATCAGACCATTGAGCTTTGATTCTGCCGCACAGTATCAAGACTGGACGACTACTAACCTTGGCCGACTTCACCAGATTCTGCAATTTTATTTTCCTGACTCTCTCGATTGGAGTTTGGATCCCGTATCACTCCAGTCTATGTTAATCAGAGATGTATCTGCTATTGTTGAGTCTACCGAGCCCTGGGTTCAGCCCATTCGTGACTATGTCACACAGATACTAGATGCTATTGATGATCAAGTCCCATTATCGGAGCTTCTTATGGACGAGCGGGGATTCAGATCTCTATACGAGTTTGCAGCAACCAATGTTGACCTTGGTCAGACATTCTCATTGCTTGGACACTCGAACCCATCATTGGCAGTCCTAGAAGTAAATCCAGGGACGTGTGGTACCACTTCCGGTGCCCTGGTCACTTTGAGATCTGGAGATGGAATTCGCTTATACTCAAAATATACTGTGGCTTCAGACTGCTCAAATCTGCGAACAGAGGCCATTGACCGGTTTGGAGAAACAGAAGGATTTTCCTGTGTCGCTCTGAACCCCAAAATCACCATCGGAGCACATGGCTTTGACTCCAAGAGCTACGATTTGATCATCATTCCCAATGACTTACCCTCGGTTTTTGAGACAAAGTCATTGTTAGCCGATCTTAGATCTCTACTTACCCCCGAGGGTCGACTTTTGATTCGTGAGGTAACTCCGCCTGTTCCCTTCATTGATTTCATGATGAGCATGCTCCCGGCCCCATTGTCCATCAGTAGCGACATACAGCTAGAAAGCTCTTACTCTTCAGATTTCTGGACAACAGAACTCACTGGAGCTGGGTTTTTAACCCCAGAGTTTCACTCTTTCAATTTGAACATCTATCCCTGGACTCTTAAACAAGCAATCATCTCTAAAGTCCCTCAGCCGGAGCCCGAGAAGCAAAATGTCTTCCTTCTGGGCTCAACACAAACCCATAAATGGGCTGAGACTGTGAGACAGCAATTAATTGAACAAGGGTATAACGTTGTTGATGCCACAATTGAAGAGCTTCCATCTGGAAAGGGGGACGTGATCTCTCTGTTAGATGTACCAACACCTTTTTTGAGCGATTTCTCTCCAGAAAAGCACGATGCACTGATGAAATTATGCTTGGAAGGAAGACTAACCATTTGGGCTACTAAGAGCTCACAAATGAAATGTGATAACCCATCATCCGGTCTGATAACTGGATTTGCGAGAACGATTCGACAGGAAACTAAGGCTGAGTTCGGAACCCTTGAGATCGACAATTTCAATCAACATGCAGCAACCACTCTCGTCAAAGTATACGAAAAACTGCGTCGACAGTCCCTAAGTAACAACTGGGCACCAGAGTATGAATTCGCCCTGCTTGATGGAGTTGTTCATGTCGGTCGGTTCCATTGGGTGCCACTGGAGAAGATTGCACCTCCTGCTCCAGAAGACTGTCATTTGACCCTGGAAGCTAGTGCACCGGGGATTGGAAAATCTGTGACATGGAAAGAGAGACCTACTTTGGACCTGAACGAGCAAGATGTGGAGGTTGATATGTGCTACGTGGGGGTGAATTTCCGGGTAAGTATTTATTTCATCTTACATTCAAGAATATAGCTGACCATGCAGGACATTATGGTGACAATGGGTATCATTGATCGAGAACATGGCTTGGGTCTAGAAGGGAGCGGAATAATCCACCGTGTCGGACCAGGCGTTATGCATCTACAACCTGGCCAGCGGGTCAGCTTTCTGGGTATAGGGCTTCTCGCTACAAGAGTTGTTATACCTAGTAATGCCTGCTTCCCACTGCCAGACGAAATATCCCTGGAGGATGCCGCTACTATCCCGGTTGCATATAGAACTGCCATATACTCGCTGCTCACCGTAGGGCAACTGGAACGTGGACAGGTATGTTTTCGCATATTCACATTTAATGAAATCTTGAAGCTGATCAAAGCAAGTCGGTTCTCATCCATTCTGCATGCGGCGCGGTGGGCCAAGCAGCGATTCGTATTGCACAAACGATGAAAGCCAAGGTAAGTATATTGCCGCTGAATAAAGGATCCTGTATAGCTTGCTAACTATTATAAAGATATATGCTACCGTGGGCACAGATCAGAAGGCTCAATATCTTCAGGAAATATTCGATATTCCTCGAGAAAACATTTTTGAATCTCGAAACGCTTCATTTGTAGATGGAATCAAGTCTGCGACGGGCGGACAAGGCGTTGATATCGTTCTCAACTCTTTATCGGAGAATTTACTCCACGCATCTTGGAGCTGCGTAGCAAAGTTTGGTAAGATGATAGAGCTCGGGAAACGCGACTTCCTGGGCCATGGAATGCTGGATATGGAGACTTTCGGAGCAAATCGTTCGTTCATTGGAGTCGACCTCCTGCAACTTGGGTTAGAGAGCCCAAGCCGAGCCCGAAGGTACAGTCACCAAGCTCCAAGAAGTAAAGCATGGCTAACCAGACTATGAATTCAGATTGTCAGAGCTATTTGCTCGGCTTGCTCAGAGGGGCAAAATCAAACCAATTCAGCCTGTCAAGATATTTAGCCCAGCAGATATTCCAGACGCTTTCGCGTACATGCAACGCGGGACACACATTGGGAAGATTCTGATCCACATGAACAGAGACACAGCCACGCAGAGCTTGAGTAAGAAAATTACTGTAGCTCCTCTCACCACATTCAAATCGGACGCTGCTTACTTGCTCGTGGGAGGCCTTGGTGGAATTGGACGAGCTGTGTCTAATTGGTTGGTCGAAAACGGTGCCCGGCATCTTATATACCTCTCACGATCTGGAAAATCGCCAAGCAATGAAGCCTTCATTCAGGAACTTCAGGCACAGGGCTGTCAGCCAGTTGTAATAAATGGAAGCGTGTCAAATATTGAGGATGTGGAACATGCAATTGCTGTAAGCCCTAAGCCGATATCTGGAGTGATCAATCTGGGCATGGTTCAAAAGGTAAGCCATTCCTCCCACGGTGATTATCGGTTTTCCTGGCTTACTAGTGTATCTTTGTGATAGCCCTCAGCCCTTTCTGAATCTTCATATGAGGACTGGGTTTCTGTTCAGGATCCAAAAGTCAAAGGGTCTTGGAATCTACACAAAGCGTTTAGTCTCGCCGCCCTAGACTTTTTCGTCGTAATAAGCTCGATTACGTCTCTATGCGGCAGCATTGGACAAGCAAGTTATGCATCAGCAAATGCCTATCTGGACGCACTAATTCGCCATCGTCGATCTCTGGGATTGCCTGGTGCTACACTGAACTTAGGCGGAGTTGGCGATATTGGCTGCTTCGCTCGGGAGCCTGAATGGATAACAGCAGCCAACTTTTGGAAACTCCGACTTCTTAACGAGGAGCAGGTCATTGAATCAGTCGAAGCAGCCATTCGTTTATCTCAGACTTCTTACGGTTCGCATGGTATACTTGCAACTGGTCAAGTCATCACTGGCATGAGCACCACTCGCACACAAGCGAATCCTGCATACCGTATCCCTTGGAAGGATGCGAGATATCGTCTCTATGCCAATGTCAGCGAAGCAAAAGGAGATGTTCAGCAGGAACGAATTGCTGATAAGTTCAAACACCTTCTCCGACAATCTCAGCAGAATCCGGTTCTTTTAAAGGAGCAACAAGGATGGAATATACTTCTCGAGTACATTGGGCTGCAGATGAATGAGAAAGCTGGAACAGATGCAGAACGGGCCCAACTTGCTACAATGGCCATCGATTCCATTCTACTCATTGAGGCTGTCGGGAATATTCGTCGAAATTTCGGACTTGAGCTGACTCTAACCAGCCTCGCGGGTGCAAATACTGTTGGTGATTTGAGCAGAGTCATCCTGGAGCGCCTTTACGAGAAAATGGCCGGGGATAAAAAGTTATGATATGCGATCGTCGCATATCCCTGACGAGGGAAAGTGGACGAGTCGCAACCGGCGATTGAATTTCAAGAGAATGTCTCATATACCGTTTGACCCAACGCAGATAAATGGGCGTACGAAATCAAGTTTGTACAACAGAAACATTAGGAGTAAAAATTGTCAATCCTTCCAGTGTCCAGATATACCACAACTAGCAACTAACCCATAGGACCCTGTAATAAGTGAACAGTCGGTGGTAGATGTATGAAAAGGGATAAATTTGTGTCATTCTCAAATACAAAATACCCAATAGATATAGTCTGTTTAGCTAGTACCCCAGTTTGTCACATGAAACAAGTCACATATCGACCATTGAAATCTAAATTTTGCATGGGGTTAATCGACTATTGTTCTCTCTATTAATCATGATGCATTTCCTCAGGTTTCGCGATAGATCGAGAGAAGCAATACCTGAAACTCCCGATGAATAGAGTATTGGTAAATAGGGGTAGCATTTGAAGCAGTTGAGATTTAGCAAAGTACCTCGGTACGCAAAGCTTATCTTGCTATGGTTACCCTAAAGTATCAGGTGCTTGGGTAATCGCGTACGGCGCTGAATGCATGGACAGTCTCTACCTATGAGATATTAGCAACTTCCCCAATATGAGATAGATACGCCAGGTATCTTATTGGTCAGTCGGTCATGGTACCATGGTCATGCAAACGAGCATGTTCGTACCACGGTACCTAGGTTGTGAATATTTATGTTGAAGAATTCTTGGTTCGAATGATTTAGAGGATAAAATGGGGCCGCTGTTAGTCTATTTGATCGCAAAGACTACTTCCTCTGACAAATATTCAACAGTAATCTCAGGAATTTGTCAAACGACCTGAGATGCTAGACCGGATAATTGGCTCACCAAAAGAAATTAAGCTCTCCATTTCATAATTACCAATCTATTACAGACCCGCGCTAACAAAGGGCCGTCCCGAGCCGGAATCCCGACGGTAAGGGCTGCGACTAACGGGCTTACTACCCTGGTTAATTTTTCTTCACATTCAAGCCCCAAATATGCCCAAAGCGAGGCATCAACCTCTCTTTCTGGTCCCAGTACCTAGGGCTAGCTAATACAAAAGAATTTTGTCTAAGAATTCATGTCAATAGAACAATGCCAGCCTGGATTTTCTGGCTGGAAAGGGTAGGGGTGAGATCCAAGATACTAACGGTCTCTTTGCTTGTTGAGGCAACCACCAATGAGGTTTATAAGATGCATAAACTATGACTTAGGCATATACTAAGCTAGAAACGGACCGAAGGTATAATGATTGATTCAATTGAGTCTACTGAGTCTCTTAGAAACTAAACTAGGGATAAAATGACATAAGCATGAAGACTGCCCAGGATGACATGTTTTAAATGTCATGTGATGTAATGTGGGAGACCATGATGACTCCACATTACTTTCCTCGCATTCTTGCCCACCTTCAATTGATCCTAACTTCCAGATCTGTTCGACATTCCACATTCAGTCATGCAGGTTCACAACACATATCTCAAGTACAAGCGGGACCAGGCAAATCTTATCTTTTGGATCATCCATACTTCTAACTCCATCAGCAAAAAGCTCTCGCCTGACGCTGGACTGGCCACCAACGCCAGCTCAATTTCCTTGACAAAGCTGAATGCCCTCTCGGCACTCATAGTAAAATATGTGGACCCGATCCCAGCTACCATCTTTCGCTTGTTTGAATCAGTCATTGATGCTAGGAGAGAAACCAGTTTTTTCTACTTAAACCGTGCCGCCTCTGATCCAGACCCAGACATCCAAAAAAGCAATGAGTCGCATAAGCATTGGATAAATGGATTGACTGAAGCTTTCAATACCCTGGGAGGAGAGAATTGGCAGTCAATGAGGAAGGGCGACCCGCTCAATGAAGATGAGACAGAAGCTATTTTTGCGAATCAGTTTTCGACGCTGAGCCTGGATAGCGAGAGAAAAGATGTAGACAATGAAGAAATTGATGGCGACAGGAGTGAAGAGGATACCGATATTGAAGAAGATACAACCCCTGCTGCCCCCAAACGGTCGAAACAGAAGTCTACCAAAAAAGGGAAGGGCAAGGGGAAGGGGAAAAGACGAGCACGCAAGCCGAAGACCAAAGGAAAGAAAGGTGATGCAGTCTCTACGCCTGACCTACGAGATGTTCCCCTGGAGAGTTATCGCATCATTGAGGATGAGACTGGCACGGTCACGGATTATTTGATGGCTATCTACTCCCTCACTCATCAGTTGATAGAGCTCCGTCATTACATACAGGGTATTTGGCGAGAAGTAGCCTATCAGAACTTAAACAGTGCTGTTGCTGCAAATCTATCAAATGTTGCAATCATGACGATCAAGGACACGCAATCCCAGATCTTTGTTGATTTCCCTGGCCATGACTCTTTTGATATCGTTATGAAAACTCTCACGCGCGGAAATCCTGAAAAGTCTCAAGGAATGTTTCACATGCAAGTTTGGGGAGGGGATCGACAGGCGCAACAGGACATTGACGTGAGAGAAGAGTTTCTACTGAACTGCCATCAGGACTTATCCGACTTTATTGCCGACTATCAAGCAACACGGAGCGGCAAACCTACCAAAGCGATGCTCAAAAGTATTCAGAATTGGGATCCCAAAATGGACCTTCAAAGAGCAAGCAAAGAGCAGCGCTTGAAGTGGCGCCGAGCGTACACAATCAACTGGCTATATGACTTAGTCAATGTCTTTTCCTCGATTGTTGTACAACGTCGGACACTCAAGGGACAGAAAATCTCTTTGGAATCGGTTAATTGGGCTAAAAATGGACCCTGGTCTGAGCATCGGCGACTATACGGCCTAAACGAATTTGCTGGTGACATCACTCACCTCGCCGTACAGAAGCCAGGGACGGATGTTCAATCTAAAATTCTTCCCCACCATGTCTTCCAGCTACAGTGTATTGTGGACTCGCTTACTGTGTCTCGCGGCTGGTCAGTTAGTATTTTAACCGGCCATGTCCTGAAAGCGCCTGCTGCTGCGTTTCGACCGAGGCGAGATGTCGATCTCTTCATGGATCGTGAGGGGAAACAACCCAATAAAGGGTTTTGCGGATCAGTGGATGTACTGGACTCATTATTCGACCACGATGCTATGCTTCATGGAGACCCCAACCGCAACGCTTCACTCAAAGTATTACTGGTTGAACTTCGACAAGACATGATCAATTGGCTTGGAGAAAGCAAGTATATGTACGGCCTGACCACCATCCCTCCGTCACGATTTTCAAACACAAACAGCAATGGCTTATGGGAATACTCTCCCTTCCTGTGTGGTTCAGGTCTTTCGGAAGCACTGGAAGAGGCATATGGCATGGGTATGCTCATCTGGGAAAAGGTTCCTGAACCGATGTGCATAATTCATTTACACAATATGCTGGTTCAAAAACGCCTAATTGCGCGGCCGGTGGGTCTATGGAGTACACTGGAGTTCGTGTTCCAGGACTCCTTTTTCTTCAATGGGAATAAACCCACTTCCCATTTCGTCGATGGCATGCTGAATCGCACCGTTAAGCGCAATACTCGTCAAGAGACTTTCCGGAATCGTGCAGGAAGACAACAGCTCGCTCGAAGTGCAGAGGACTTGAATGAACTGCTAGATCCCGGCTTCAATCGCTTTTTTAAAACTCGATCTTTACTCCAGGTTTATCGGCGTGCCGATTGGATGACTGATCGAATTCCAGACGAGGAAACAGCACTTCCCTCACTTCTCGGCTTCATAAAATTATCCAAGGCTAAGCGAAGCCGAAATACAGCCACAGGCCAAGTTACTTTAGCAGAAACTGACCTCGTCAGGCGTGCTAGACTTAAAATGAGCGATAAAGAGATCATCAATATGTCATCCAAGATCGCATCCACGTTAGATCAGACCGATGTCTCCGAGTTGGTGAAGACTGCTATACCTGAGGGATACACAATGACTCCAGCTCGTAAACCCGGTCCTAACGTTCCTGCATACTTGAACTTGATCAAGTATGACTTGACTGATGACATCTGTGGCGAGATTCGACCGCTGTCAAGCCTGAACTACATAATGGTCCTCTCGCGCTGCTATGTCGTATTTTGTGCGATAGAGGATAGGCTACGGGCCTGTCGGAACCCAAGCTGGGTTATGGCTTACGAGACAGAATCTGTATTGACGAATGAGAAGCGAGTGTCTCTTACCATGGCGGCTCTAAAGGGGAACGATCCTGAGTGCCTGGAGATCATTGCAGATGTATTTGAGGAGCAAAGAGGTGGATTCATGGACCATATCTACTGGAAAGATCTGGTAAGCCCGAGTAATGTTCTTGAGCAGGAAACCCGCAAGCCCAGCACTCCACTTGATCCAGACTCTTGCAGTATAATGTAAGGGTATGGGCATGACCAACAGATTGTCATTATCTGTTTGGAAGGATTGCCAATAACAATGCCACATTGATGTTATATCAGAGAATGTTCAATTTCGGTATTATTTTTTAGCTACCAAAAAATTAGTCATGAGAAATCCGAGTGGCGAGATTATTACATCGCTCTAGCCAGAACATTTAACTGAAGGATTCCTTGTTTTCATTGCCTGATAGCCCTCTTCCAAGGACAAGAGAAAATAAGAGTCAGTTATCAATATAATACCTACTTTCGGCTCAATTGGTGTGGAACAATTCAGTCTTATCAATATTATAACTTGTTTTGAATGGCAGGCCGTATATGAAAAGTTGCCATTTTTGTAAATAAGATTAGTTTTGCGTTCGAAATGAGTGCCTTTTACAAGGTTCTCTATGGTGTAGAGCAGGTCTTAGTACATAATGCAGATATAATGTTTATTAGGGTTATTGAGTTAAAACATTGTTTTTGTTCTTCTATTCAAAATGGTGAGGTAATACTGAGCATAGCATTATAGGAGGCTTCTGTTGCTATGAAATTTGTAAATGAATCAGTGTTCTAGTTAATCGAGATGGCGTTTACTTGATGTCCCGGTTATCTGTTATCTGCCCAGGTGTCCATTCCCCATCCTCCTACCTCATCTACAATTCCACTCCCAAATTAAATGATGGCTGACGAGGAGGAGCGAGCAGAGAAACTGGCTGCGGCCAAGAAAAGAGTACGTTTTTCAACATCGGACAATGATCTCTGCCTCTCTAACACACCCTGGTTTAGGTGGCCCAGCTCCAGAAACAAAAGAAGAAGGCAAACAAGAAGACCTCTAGTGCTACAGATACTCCTAAAGACTCTGAATCAACAAAAGATCTTGAACCCGAGTCTACTGAAAGTACCCCTGCTACAACAGAGGAGCCACCAGTAACAGACGGTACCAGCAACGAGAAGCCACAAGAGGACAACAACACAGCTACAGAGACCACCGACACAAAGCAAGCTATTAAACAAGAGTCAGAAGCAGAACAAGACAAGCACGATGAATCAGCTAGATCTCCCGTCGAGCCAATGCCTCCTGCCCCTACATCCCCTGGCCCGGACGTCGAGCCGCAAGCTGCTCTACTCGATAACCCTCGTGCCGGCCATACTCGCCAACCATCTCTTTCGATCCAATCGAAAATGCGCTCATCCTCATTCCGCAAGACCTCCGTTTCCAAAGGCAGCTCCTCTCCTTCCCCGTCGACCCTAAAGTCTCCGCAGTCACTACCGCCTCTGACCGGGGACGGCGAATCAGTCCACGAGGTGTTCCGCAAGCAATCAACGCGTATTGAGGAGCTGGAGAAGGACAAAAAGCATGTGGAGAAGGAACTTGGGGACGTCATGGTGCGCTGGCGCAAGACAGAAGAACAATTAGAAGACTTGCGCGAGGCAAGTGTCGACGGGGCGGAGCTGCGAGAGAAGCTTAAGAAAGCTGAAGAAAAGGCAGCAAGCATTGAATCATTAGTATGGCAAAGATGATCTTGGATATTATGAGACCCTGAACTGACCTCTCACTAGAAAGAAGAGATTGCCGCGCTACAACGGCAGAACTCACAGCTTCAGTCTCGCTCACATCGCAATAATTCTGCCCCTGGAACTTCAGAATCGCCAGTAGATCTTATTCGTCAACTTGAATCCAAGTCAGCTACAATTGAGGCTATGGAGCTGGATATCTCGAATCTACGCGCACAGCTCACTTCTGAATCTTCCTCGTCCGAAGCACATGCGGCCCAGATAGCCGCATTAGAAGAGAAAGCGTCACAGAGCCAGACCGCACTCGAGCGTGTGCAGCGCGATCTGACCGATACCAAAGAAGCATTGACGCGCGCCTCGGAGAAGGCACTCAAGGAAGGCGTAGACAAGACCTCTACCGACACCTTGATCAAGAATCTCCAGCGCGAGATCGAAGAAGTCAAGAGTGAGAAGAGCGAAGCCGACAAGAAAATTGATACCCTGGAAAAGAAACTGCAGGCACTGGGTAATTTACACAAAGAGTCCGAGACTCGACACCAGACCCGATTGAAGGAGACGGAGAAATTAGAGAAGGAGAATGCAGTACAGCTGAAGAGGCTCGCTAGCGTCGAGAACGAGAATCTTCGTCTCCGCGAGGAACAAGACCGCACGCGCAAGCGCGATGCAAGCGGCGCCGCCGACGACGAGCTCGAAGAGCTCGAAGACGAAGAGCGTCAGCGGTTGGAACGCCGTATCCGCGAATTAGAGGGTGAAGTCTTCGATCTGCGCCGCGGTGTCTGGCAAGAGAAGCGCCAGGAACTAGCCGACCATCAGCATAACATCGAAGGTAGCGAAGCTGGCGGGGATGCCGGAGCGAATGCCTTCGATGATGTTGATCTGATAGGCGGCCGGCCTGACCATAGTCGTCGTCGTAGCATGGCCATGCAGCAGCACTCTTCACTTTCGACGGTACTGTCTAGTGGTATTGCGGCCTTCACTGGTAGTGCCAATCGCCCTCGTGCTGGTTCTAACCAGCCTCAAGCTACCCGCGGCAGTCTTGAGCTCCTAGCCGAAGAGAATTTCGATGACGAGTTTGACGAAGCGGAGTTTGCTCGAGCCCAGGCTGAAGAGGAGGCTCGCAAGCGTGTTGAGTGGGTACGTGAGATCAAGCGTAAGCTGCGTGACTGGAATAGCTGGCGCTTAGATCTTGTTGATAGTCGCGCTGGCGCTGAGGGCTTCGGCGTGGGTATGGGCCAAATCTTTGAGGTATAGGTTCACTGTCTTGGATAATTTGATCCTGAATAATTGCCGTTTACTTTTCTTTGGTGGAGGTGGCGCATATGCTTGTTATCTTATACCACACGACCTTGTTTCCAATATGATTTTCTTTAGTACCGTACCCAGAATTGAAATCTCTTGTTTAACCATCTCTGCGGAATGAATTCATACCTACGATTGTACAGCAGAAAATAACACCCCGGAAATACAAAATTGAAAACAAAAATACATGTAAAGAAAAGAAAGTACAATTTGTCTAAAGAAATCAAGAACTCTAATCAATCCGAATAATGCTTGCCTGTCAATACACCCTCAGAGCGTCCCCTCCTACGTCTTCCAATAAACTCAGTCGCCCAGCCTGAAATCTGATAGATCCATCCACCAGTTACAAGCACACCGGAGACAGTATTGATCAAGCGAATCAACAATGCAAGGAAGCCAGTTCGCTCCTCGCTGATCAACAGTAGAACTGGTTCGATATTGTACTTGAAGAAAATGCCCGGGACCAAGTATGGTGTCTCAGGGATCGCGCCAGATTGGCTTGTTGCCGCATACTGGTTTGTGAAGATCGTGTTCCGGCCACTGCGAGATGCCGCAGCGCCTGGCGCTCGTGTGTAGGCGTCCAATGCACCCTTACCTTTTGTGTACAAGGTTGGCACGACTGAGAGGAAGTATTGGAATTTGTAATAGTGGCTTTCACTCTCGGCGATAGTCTTGTCTAGTGGATTGAGAAGGGATGGGTAGTGGGGGCCGAAAGAAAGCTCAGTAATCATATGCGAAAAGTTGAAAGCTGGTTGCAATGCGTAGGTTAGTTGAGGTATTCGACAGATATTCGTGGTAGGCCCATGTCAGGAAATAAAATAGAGCAATGTAAAGGGAAATATAGAGGTTGGAAGGCCCAAGACATACCGCTATGATCCAAATGGGGCGACATCTCATTATAGCCATGTCCACGCGCAGTGATATGGAAATCACCCTGCACCTTGTTTCCTTCCAGACTACCATAGATACGACAAGAATCAGGAGTGTCACCCCAGCGCATGCGTGGGCCCTTGGCAAACTTCCTTCTCGCGTTATGTCGCACTTCGCCGAGAACATGGTGCACATGCGCGTCTTTCTCCTGCGCGTCCAACCGATCCTCAGCCTCATGGCTGAGGGTCTGATACTCATGTTCGCCATGAGACTCGAAGTTCCGCTTCTGCATCCATAGATTCCAGTTTGTGGGATCACGTTTCAGCATCTCGCCTGCGAGGATTCGATCACCGGCTGCATCTTGGATGTTGACTCGGAGTGTATCGCAGGGCATATTGACCACAATATCGAGATTTAGTTGGAGCTGATGTGAGACGCCTTTCTCAACGCTGAAATGGTGCTGTTCTGTTCCTTTCCACCATGTTTTGAGCTCATGAAATCCAAAGACTGTGCATATAAGTAAGATTAGAACGGTCCATTGGCCGCCGCGGTGGGAGGGTGTTGTGTAGGAAGCTTTTGTTTTAGCTGTAATTGTATGTCATGTCAGCGATTCTGTTTATTCTTGGTCGTTTGGATTGTTCAATTGGTATGGTTATTCCAATGTTGTGCTGTTGTAGCTTTGGGGCGGAAAGGGCCGTGTTGTTTACTTACGGAAGGCATCAAATGTCTTCAGTCCTGATAGACTTGACTTTTCCCCAAAGGAATCCTCGTCGAGGTCCTTATTTTCGAAGCCGTTCATGATTGCAGATCAACATGAAGGGGAGTGCGCATCCAAAGTTATTGAAGGTGGAGAAAGCGATAAGAGGATGAGGCCAAGTAGCCCGATTGCAGACCCACTTTACAGTCAAGTTTCAGGTACAAATTTAGACAGCTTCATCTACATAGACTAGAAAATCCACGTATTTCGGGGAGCAAAAAAATTAGCAATATTAGCAAACTTAGCAAATAATGCATCAATTGTAAGTCTGAATGCTCTACATCAGTAACTAACACCATGAATCCTTTAAAGGATGCAAAAATTTAGAAAATGTACAATGGCAGGACCGAAAAGGCCCTTATGAAGAAAGTCATCAAAGTAAAGCAAAGAACGAGGGGCAAGAGCATAATAGCCCCTCACAAAATCATATCAGGGCTCAAATGCAAATGCTGTCAACGAACATGACGGGTATAGGATGAACCGTGGGTTCATATGCCGACATGACAAACCACCCGACACAAGGAAGAAAAGAAATGAAGTGAAAAAAAAAGCAAGGGAAAAGAACACATGAATTATGATTACAGAGATGAGAAGCGGACATCAAAAGCATGAGAAAGGGGGGATGGGATTCCGTTACTTCGTCCTCTGTGCGGTTGGTCAGCATTTCAAGTTCCCAGATCCCAGCGCTTTTTTGTACTCACTAAGCTTGTTGCAGCCGCCGCAGTTGCGAGGTCAGGTCTACCACTGATGCTCCTTGCTGAAGCACGAGGCAGCGCAGTCGCAGATGTGGTGGAATTGTTTGACGTTCGCTTAGCAGGGCTGGATGGAGGAAGACCGCTCATAG
Organism: Penicillium taxi; assembly: GCF_028828555.1. Taxonomy (NCBI): domain Eukaryota; kingdom Fungi; phylum Ascomycota; class Eurotiomycetes; order Eurotiales; family Aspergillaceae; genus Penicillium; species Penicillium taxi. The sequence goes on along the minus strand of NW_026643207.1, from coordinate 2,285,041 downwards.
TCGAGACGCGCTTCCCTTTGACTGGAGAATGAGTCGACATCTCGCGATGGCGAAGGAATGGTCCAGGCTTCGAAGCGGGGGGTTCGGGAAGTGGCCGCGCAGTAGAGGAAATCGTGGCGCTGCGCTTACCCGGAGAGTTCGTTGCGGTGTACATCCGGGGTCGAGAGACTAACTTGACACCGGTGATGAATTCGTGCTTCAAAGCGTCGTGCGGAGTCAATCGTCGGGCCGGATCCCAGCGAAGACAGCGGGTAATGAAATCGAGGAAAGCGTCATCGTCACATTTAAGAACTTGGCGGAGTTCCTTGGTGCTGGGGCGGCGACGTCGTCCTTTGGAGGAGACAGTCAGTCGCGGCTTACCCAAGGAATCGAAGAAAAGCTTCTTGCGCGTGCTCTTCTCAATTAAGTGTTTCTCGGGAGGTCCAAAGACTTCCATAATGCAGGCCAGCTGCTCCTGTTCATTCTCGCCAGGGAAGATCGGATAACCGGTGAATAATTCAGCCATGATACAGCCAAGACTCCACATGTCAATGGGCATGCCGTAAGACATTCCAAGAATGACTTCAGGAGAACGGTAGAATCGACTCTGAATGTAGGTATAGACCTTTTCGTTCTCAAAACAGCTCGATCCGAAGTCAATAACACGAATCTCAGAACTCATCGGATGAACAAGAAGAACGTTCTCCGGCTTCAAATCGCAGTGAATGACCTTCTTTGCATGCAATAACACAAGACTGCTGAGCATTTGCTTCGTGAAACGGCGAATGAGCTTAAGATTGAAGCCACGGAAGTCGTGTGCCTTGATAAACTCATAAAGGTTGATGCCGAGTAGTTCAGTCGAGATGCAGAGATGACCACGGAAATAAAAATTTTCCACAAACTTCACCACGCTGTAGCGACCTTCAGGATCCCAGTCCTTCAACTTGCGGAGTAGGTTGACTTCGATCAAAGCCTGCTGGTGGAATCGCTTTTTGTTCCGGATGATCTTCACTGCAACGAGAGCACCAGTCTTATGGTCAACGCATCTTACGACTTGACCGAAGCTTCCCTTGCCCAAAAGATCAACAACCTCGTAACGGTATGCAAGATGATCGCCATTCACAATGTTATAGTCACCGCGATCATCGTCGTACCCAAAGTTGGCAGCACCGGAGTGGAGATCCCCTACATGTTTCCTTGCGTTTTGGGTGCCGCAGAAGAAAACATCTCTGTAGTCAATGATTTCACCACGCTCGAAGATATTCAGATTAGCCATCTTGAGGGCAGCAGCAGGACTGACTCGATCCTTCGGCCCGGCCTTGTGACGTAGCTCGTCCAACGATTTCGCTGCCTTTTCGAAATCCTTCCGCTTGGATCCTAGTCTCCTCATCTCATCATCTGCAACCACGATATCGGCATCCACACCACTACTGTCAGTCGTCGCCCGAGAAGAGGCGGCTGGACTAGAACGAGCAGTGCTAATCATCTTCTGAACCGAAGACACATACTTTGAAGCGGAACGCTTACTTGACTGATCGCTTCCGGTGGAATCGTTAGAAGGACTGGGTTTCAGGGTAATATTTTGTTCACTGCCAGTACTTGGCTTCTGTGAGGTGGTGACTGGCAGTGTGACACTCGAGGCTGATGACTTGCGTCGAGTATTGAGATGATGGGATTTGTGACTCGGGCTGCTTGATTTTCCAAGAGACAGATTGTTCCAGGTTGCAGAAGCGGGAATCTTAGGTGGCGGCATGCCGTTGTACTTTACCGACTCCGTATCGACTTCCAATGCCTGTTTCGGCTTAGAGTTGCTCCGGATTCGTGCCACATTCAAACGATCTCGAAGAGACGTGCTAGATACGGCGGGACTCTCTGGCTCGGATGGTGTTGAGATCTGACCAAGACTTTCCGTAGAGGGTGTGAAGATAGCACTCTGCGTTTGAGGTCGCGAAGCAGCCAGTTTCTGCGGATGAGGAGCACCAGGGGAGTAGTCTCCACTGGCCGCCTGTTGACGGAGAGTATTGAACTCGGGATTCTCCTTCGCTAAGGCGTACGACGCGTATGGGGAAATATTGCCGGTACCATTAAGCGTATCGAAGGGACTGCTGTTCGCTCGCAGTGTTGCTGTGGAGTTAGAGCTCATTGCGAAATGAGAGGTACTGCTCCGTAATTGATTGGCAGAAATCCTGCCGTCGTCGTCATCGTAAGCCCAGAAATTGGCTTTGGATGCGGTCATTGGTGTACTCGGAGTCTTCGATAGAAGATGATGCGGGGTGTAGGATTTTCGTTCATTGTCCCTATCCTTCAAGGCCTCGATCTTTGCGGCCATTGGAGTTCCCAGGGGCAGAAGATTCAAAGGTGGCAGCTTGAGAGGCTGTAAACCTTTGCGACCCAGAACCGTAGAGGTTCGCGTTCGTGCCTCTGGTGTTTTGGGAGTTTGGTGAGCCAGGTCATTATTGTCATCACCTGAGGTATTTGATAGGCTGTTATGTTCCGAATCTTGAGGTTGTGCAATACTCAGAAGACTAATATCAACTGGCAAACTGGGTTTTCTTTGTACAGAAGGAAACATAGGCCCCTCAAACTCGCCCTTGGGGGACTCATATGCTTTGGGAATGGCGGGAACAGGGGGGACCTCTTCTCCTGTATTATTTGCTGATTGATCTGTGCGAGGCTTGGGTGTAGGCAATCGTGAAGATGAAAAGTTCTGTGAAAGGCGCGGCTGAAGCGAGCTTCCAGAGTTTCGCACAGAGTTGTAGCTCGTATTTGACGACAAAGAAATACCGGAGCTGTATGATTTTCGGTTAGGGTCTGGGGTTGTTCTATTGGAGGAAGGTGTGACACTCTTTCTCGGTAGAAAGGAGGGAGATTGAGTGGTTGATAAAGTTTGGACCGGCAGGGGTTCCGTCTGAGTAGGTGGAGTTTGCGGTATAGGAGGCGCGGGAGGAGCAATTGACATCCGTTTCATACGTCGCGCGTCAGTTGGGCTAATTGTACGGGCGCCCAAGCCTGTTGCATGCGGCATAACAGACATGCGCTTGGAGTTGATCCCTGCTTCCCCTTGTGTGTCTTTACTAGGTGTGCGAACGGCATCTGTTGAGGAAGATCGAGCAAGATCGGTTGTTTCAGACGTAGTTAAATAGGGACCACGCGGTTGATGTGCAGTCGGCTGGAAAGATTTTGCCTTCTGACTTCTCACTGAAAAAGGGACTTTTGATTCATCTTTATTTGTCTCCAACGGCGGAACCCGCTGAAAAGGGAGGTTGGCTGAATCTCTTGAGGTTCTTGAAGTGTTTGAATCCTTAGAACCCGGTCGAATGTCAGTACTACCGACTTTATTACGCATACTCAAACTCGCGCGCCTGGCGGACGCATTGGTGTGAGCAAACGCGCCAGAGCTGATCGACTTTCGTGAGGAACCTCGCGGAACAGCACTAGTCCCACTCGAAGGCTGCGACTGAGCGAGACTTTGACGACGCGCTCGTGTATTGGAAGATGTGACTGATAGAGGCGGGTTCGCAGGATTTTGACCTATAGAGCGTGCAACCTCACTTTTGCGGCGAGATGTTCCTCGAGTGCGATCCGAGATTTGACTTTCATAGCTGTGGTTTGTCCAAGAGCTGTTCGTTGACAACCCCGAATCTCGATTTTCAGACCCCGCCCCGCCCTTTCCAGGCAGGGGAAAGTGGTTCAAGCTGGCTTCTGTCATGATGCTATTGTGAAAGTCATCAAAGTTGATAGGCGCAAGAAAGTCCAGATTCTCCGAGGAGGGTTGAGTGGGTGCTATCTTCGCCAGGTTTCCCATGCTAGTTGATCGGAGATTATAACTTTTGGTTGACCCGTTCGCTGAGTCGATAGACGAGTTTTGCGAGTGAAGATATGTGCTGCCGATTTGTTTGCTATGCAGAGATTATGGTTAGGTTTATGGACGTCCTTGGCCGAAGCAGCAATAGGGGGGCGAAAGAGGTATTGAAGTTCACTCACTTCCAGCGCGAAGCATCCTGTGGTGGACGGGGCCCCTGAGGAGGTTGTTGACCTCGAATGGACATCCTTCTCCGATTTGATAAACTGGGAGGTTGACCATTCGAGCTCGGATGTTCGGGATTGCTTGATGTATCCAAGGTATGAAAGGTTGTAGATGCGGACTTTTGGATACGTCTGCGGGATGGAGTTTCTGCTGTTATGAAGTGTGTCAAAACATGACGTCGGTAACGAGGGACCAAAATATAGGAAGCCTACCACCAGAGCCTGAATCATCGTTTTTTGAGGGGTTCGATGAACCGTTTTGACCCCTCCCCGGAGGCTGTGAGGATCTGGTCTGCATTATTCAAAATTCTAACCGCGGCTCCAAACAGCGGAGGACAGTGTACAAATTGACCTCCTTCTGATTGTCAGAACCTGAGGACTATCGTTTATCAATCGCAATGGCATTCAGGAGAACATATGGGGATCCAAACAAGGAAATGACCTAAAGTCGCGCGACCCGTGTCTAGTAGAACAGCTACCGGTCCATATCGGAGGATCGAAAAGAGGGAATGCCGTTCAAGGTGCCAGGAAGAGAAGAAAAAAACCTAGCGAAAGATCTTTGGGTACAGAGCAACTGGAGGACTAATTTTTGGGTAGAGCAAATAAGTGTTGCTGGGGCAAGTGGGCGGTCGCAATGGATACCCAGTTCAGGATCCACTAAACAAAGCACAAAGAGGGAAAAGGACAGAGAAGAGAGAAGAGGAAAAAGAAGAAAGGAAAGTACGACGAAGATAGTGGAGGGGAAAAAAAGGAAGTAGACAAATAGCTTCCCCTGATTGAGAGAATCTGCAAGCGTTTAAACGGTAGACTCTTATCCAACCCGAAGCGTATTGATTTTGCCGATCTTGATCCATACGCGGTACAGCCCTTTCCACCCAATTTTAGGTGCAATTCCGTAATTTAACGGGTATACTGATGTCTAAATGACACCTGACATCCCGTCCTCATCTTCCCTCTCTCAACAGCCACTTGAAAACAATCATGACATATTCATGAGCTTTAAGAACATTTGAACTTACAGTATGGAAGCCCCAGAATCCCCTAGTGGTCCAGCTATGGGTCCGAAGCCGAGACGTTCAAGTCAAGGATCGCTCGATAGTACGCATTCAAGAGCATCCTTTTCAAAGGCTTTTATCCAGGATAGGCTGTTTACCAAGTAAGTCAAGTCTACAATTCATCTGTCGCCTGATTTCATGTATGGCATCGCTGACGCCACTTAACTCAGGCTTCTCCAGCAAGTCATCCCCTCAGACAACGACGAGGATGAGAGAACTACGGGGAACAAGGCCTTTGAGACAACCACTAAGAAACCACCTTTCAGTCTTCCAACAATGGCAAATAACTTCCGCCGCTTCAATGCAAGGTGAGAAAAACAATATATGATTATTCTAAACCTCTCTAAAAAAATACATATATAGAATCGGCGTGGTCTTTTTGTTCCAGCAAGATGTGGAACTCTTACTAGCCTGGAATAAGCCAACTCATACTCTCTCATTTCTCTTTATCTACTCGTTCATTTGCTTGGATCCACAACTCTTATTGATCTTGCCACTAGTGGTTATACTACTCAAGATCATGGTTCCTGCTTTTGTGACTCGTCATCCACCTCCACCAGTCACTTCTACATCTAGTACAACTCCTTATTACTCTTATGGAGGACCGGCGCTGGCGCCGGCCCAAACAATTAAACCAGCTTCTGAGACTTCTAAGGATTTCCTTCGAAACATGAGGGATCTTCAGAACGTTATGGCAGACTTCTCAGATGTTCATGATGCGACAATTTCGGCGGTGGCCCCGTTGACAAACTTTTCTGATGAGAAACTATCATCGACTCTCTTCCTAGGATGTACAGTTGCTACAGCGGTTCTATTTTTGACAGCACATCTTCTCCCTCTCAGACTAATCATGCTCGTTGGTGGAAATGCAGCCCTGCTATTAAATAACCCTAAAATTCGACTCTTCTTTCAGGACTTCATGGAGGATGTTGGTGGAATGGACCAGTCTGCAATTGATGACAGTGACGAAAACAAAGAATTCTTCGGGAAAAATGTTCCTGCTAATCCATCTGCAGTAATGTCTGCCATGGAGCAGCTGGCGGAGATCATAGTGGATAGCGATCCGGAAGAGCGAGAAGTTGAGATTTTCGAGATCCAGCACCGGGCTCCGGGGTCTTCGGAGTCTGGGTGGGAGATTTTCTTGTTTAGTCCTCAGCCATACTACCCGCTGTCCCCGTCTCGCATTGCTGGGGATCGGCCTCGTGGGTGTCGATTCTTTGACGACGTGCAACCCCCATCTGGTTGGCAGTGGAAAAGCAAAAAGTGGGAGCTTGACCTCGATTGTCGGGAGTGGGTGATGGAGCGTATGATTACTGGCGTTGGATTTGAGGTCCCAGGCGAGACCTCAGATGGCAATTCCACTGTCGATGAGATTGGAGGTTGGGTATGGGATCTTCCATCTGATCCATCACCAGAGGATGAACAGATACCTATCATGGCTTACGGTGATCTAGCAATTGATGAAAAGCCTTCGTCTTCCGCTCAACATACAACTTCCAAGGACGATTCCTCCGGTCGCGATTGGGAAGAGGCCCCTGCATCATTCGGGGTAGGAGAATGGCGGCGTCGACGGTGGGCGCGAGTTGTACAACGCATGAACCTCCCTCCATCTGGCATCGTTACATACTCGACCCTCCAGAATAACTGATCACTTACGATACCACGATACCACGCATGATACAAAGTTCTTGATAACTCTTATATGTATTTGTTCAATTCCATGCCACTCAGCTGCGCAGGCACCCGACCTGTTACGAGCGTAGCCTAGTGATACATGACTGTAGTCACTGCTCATAAATTATCATGGAAAACTTTTATAAACATTTAAACGCCTCAATCGCCGGAACCAAATGCTCAAGGAATCCCACAACTTCTCTCATCACTCCTGAGTCTTCTTCCACTTGTTAATTCTCCTCCGCAAGTCACCCTCAGTCTGCTGCATGGGGTTCAGCTTGCGGTCACGAGTCATAGCAGAATAATTCTCCCCGTGCTTCTCAATCAGCCGCAAAACCCACTCTGTCTCGCGCTGGCTCTGGAAACGAGGCTTTTTGGCCTTGGCATCGACTCCCTCCAAGTCCGCCTGGCGCTCCAACTGCTTCACAACGTCTGTCTTGGGACCAGAGGTTTCAATATCCACTTCGTTGTCGGATAGATCGTTCAGAGGGTCATTGAGCGGGTTCGCGCGTCGTCGTTTCTGACCGGCCACTTCAATCTCGTCATCATCGTGAATCACTCGTAGAATATTGCCGGCTTCGTCACGCTCGACTCGTGTTTCACCCAAGTTGATCTGAGCTGCTGCCTTGCCACTGCCCTTAATGTGCATAGAGTGCGAGTCCACAGTGAGTTCTCCTTGTCCGGGAAGTCGTTCTTTACCACCGGCCGGGGCGTTTAATTTGTGTAGCAAACCAAGCCGATTGTAGTTTTGAGTGAGGGTGAGCTTCTTGTCCCTGTTTTGCATTGTTAGCGCATCATGTCCGAGTAATACAACAAGCATTTTTCTTTTCTGGAAGGCATACCAGTTTTCGGCGATGATGGCGTTACCGAGAACATTGATCTTCTTGTTACCGTTCTTCCGGCGGCTGTACTTAGCCCGGGCCTTGGTAAGGCCAGAGCGGTTCTTTCTCTTCTGCAGGATTTTACCCATTGTTTCTTTGTTGAGTAGTTTGGATGTTGCGTGAAGATTGGAATTATCGTTATCGAAACTTTTTTTGGAGTTTGCATGATAAGGCTTGGCATGTTTGCTCCAGAGACCGAGATAACGTGGCGATAAGAACGTTGTTTGTTCCACTCTGCAGTTGTACTGCCTGAGCTGTCCTTTATACCAGGCTTTAATTCCTACAATGGCAATTATGGCATCACGGTTCCTTCCATCACACAGCATGGGCCTTGCCCTTTTTGCTGGATGCTTTTTGTTTTCTGTTCTAGCCGCTGCTAATGTGAACCCCGAAGATCTGTCTGTCAGTGAGATTGAGGAGCAACTGCAGGTATGCCTAAATAGACCTCACAGGCTCTTCTCTCGATGGCTACTAATATTTTATAGAGCTGTGCCCTTGTGGAGTCTCTGAATGAATATAAACGCGCCACCACTCCCCAGACACCTAGCTTTACTGCCAAAATATTCTCCGTTCTCTTCCCAGGGAGCCCAGCTGTTAACGCGCTCTTGGCCACGGCTTATATCTCTGGTCCTCCCAGTATGCTAGAATTTGTCGTCTAGAATTCTCCCAATCCAATCTAACCAACTTTCTAGATTTTCTCCTAGCACTATGCCCTCCCAATATCGATCCCTCGTCGCTGTCGGTCATGGTTGCCTTCGCAGTGGGTGGACTATTGGGTGACACATTGTTCCACCTGCTCCCAGAGATTTTCTTGGGTGAAAGTTCTCCAGATCATGTCAGCTTTGTAATGGTCGAACCGAACAAGAATCTCCTCCTCGGTCTCGGCATCATGGTCGGCTTCTTCACTTTTGTTGCAATGGACAAGACCCTGCGCATCGCAACAGGGGGCGAGGGTGGCCATGACCACTCGCACAGCCATGCGCACGCCGACACAGCAACCGCATCTACAACTAGTGCTACTGTCAATCAATCCACTGGTGAGCTGAAGCAGCGCAAGAGAGCTCAACCTACCCAGGAAACTCTTACCTCAACGCCAGAGAAGGAGATCAATCCTAGCGTCAAGCTGGGCGGGTACTTGAACCTCATTGCTGACTTCACTCACAACATCACTGATGGCCTGGCCCTATCTTCGTCTTTCTATGCGTCGCCTACTATCGGCGCCACTACCACTGTCGCCGTGTTCTTCCACGAAATCCCCCATGAGGTTGGTGACTTCGCTCTGCTGATCCAGTCCGGGTTTTCGAAGAGAAAGGCCATGGGTGCGCAATTTGTTACTGCAATTGGTGCGTTCCTCGGTACTCTTATTGGAATTGCTGTCCAGGAGTTCGGCGGTAATGGGACCATGGTTGAAGACGGTGCTGCTTCCGGACTCTTGGGCACAAGCCTTACCTGGGGTGATATGCTCCTTCCCTTCACTGCAGGAACATTCCTGTATGTTGGCACTGTTGCTGTCATCCCGGAGTTGCTAGAGACTGGCAAAGATAAGGGTGCCGAGATTCGACAGACTATCACCCAGTTTTTGGCTGTTGCTGTCGGAGCAGGGATCATGCTTTTGTGAGTATCTCTATATATCTTTTCAGAATATTACTAACTCTATACTATTAGGATCTCTTGGGATTGAGCCCTTTTCCTGTTGGATTCAACTCGAGTTTTCGGTTTGTGAATTTATCGCAAGAACAAAAGTACAAGTCAAGTAGACCTGAGTAGACAAAAATCAAAATTTCTTCATGGAAGCTTGCGATTAGGAATTATATCAAGACTTCGATAGGTGCCATTGAATCTATGTATGTAGCTTATTGGCACTCTTGCTCAGGCAATGTGCAGTACCTAGCTATAAATGTCTACCTCATTTTTCCTACTTGCTCCTAGACAGCATAAGCTAACCTCGGGATACGACCTGACAGAGGTAGAAGATAAATATCCGAAGTGATTCAACAAGTATCATACACTGCTTCAAGCAGAAAGTTGTAGTAATATACAATTTTTTTTTCCAAAACAACTTTCTGAAAAAAAAAAAATAAAAATATGAAAAAAAATAAAACAAATCCAAGGAGAGTGTCCGTCCAAAATGCACAACCCCATAACTCCACGCTGGTAAAATTTAAAAAAAAAAAAAAACAACTGCTGAGAGGTATGCAGGTTATCATGTGTTGGACATGATAATCATAAAGTGGATGTTGTCGCTTATTCGTCGTCATTGAACAATGTCGTTCAACCACGTGTACTTCCAGGGACAACCGGTCCAAATGCCTCACGATCTCGTCGCATGTTCTCCAAAACACCGACGATTCCACCCTTGCGCAGTCGCTCCAGGACCACGTTCATTCCTTCCTTGCTCTTCATGACGGCATCCCGAGTTCTGCTGACTCCAATCAGCTCAATTGAGCGCTGAATACCAGCAGTGGAAAGAGCAGAGAAAAATCCCTTCTTCGGAGCCTCTTCTTCGACCTCATTTTGACCAGGAGTTGTATCGGTCTTTTTACGGCCAAGAAGTTTACCCTGACCGAGTCGGGATCGGAAGGTCACAGTTGTGCGTACGGTGGTCTGCTCAGCTCTCTTATCCATTGAGACGCTATCAACGGCGCGCATGTCAGATTCCGATGTGTGGCCCTGGTAGCGCTGCTTTTCAACAACACTAAGAATACCGGTCCATTCCATGTTACGTGAATCGGTCTCCATCCAGCCCTCTTTAGGATCAACCACAGTAGTTTCAAGAATATAGCTCTGGCCGGAATTGTCAGAGCCACCCATTCCTTTTGGTAGCAGCTTCAAAATTCCTGATGGGATCTTTGACTTTTTAAGATGGAGCCGAATGGTATGGAGACGCTGGGTCTTCGGGTCGATATAGCGATCAATGACATCGGTTGTAAGAACATGGCGAGAGTAAGGATTCGGGTAGCGTAAGAAGTAGGCTAGAGATACGGCGGGGAAGGAGTATTCATATGTGAATTTATTTTCGAAGAACTTCATTTTGGCACATCAATGTAAAGGTAAGGGGAAGTTGGAGACTGTCGAGTGATCGGCTACTTTTTGCGAGGGCAACGCTCCGGAGGTGGGGACGGATTAATTATATTCCGGGTATCTATCAACGGCGTGGGAAGCAGTGGCGTACGGAGCAGAGTTGACTGATTGGCTTCTTTAGGTCTTTTTTTTCTTGATTATACACTGCTTCAATTTCACATAACCAGGGTCCAGTATCTTGAAATAAATCAATCAACTCGAATAAACTCAAAAATTCAAACTTGGATGATTTATGATCCCTAAATGCTACTTTCACGTGAAGTATCTCACTACCCTCACAAGTACCCAGATTGCCTGATGTGATACTTCTAGTCCAACATGAATCACAACATCCATGGATGTACTCATTGTACGATATTTGCATATGATATCAGGATTCAGGATAGTCAGGTGTCATAATTGAAATTTCAAGATCAGGAGTCTGGCCATATCCAATATTGGGCCAGGGATTGGGCCTCTAACCAGATAGTTAATTGGATGCTGTCAAGGGACTCCGGGACGCCATAGCACCCCAACTCAGCCTGACAATGATATTTCATCTTTTCTGCTAGCTACACATATGAAGCCCAAATGTGACAAGATCAAATCAAATCTCATTTAGTGGCTAGATGTACCACCATCGTTACAAAGTGCGCTAGCTCCCGAGGAACTAGTATAACCTACCTATGTAGGTACAAACAACTCTGGGACAAAACTGAGGTAAGTATGGATGGACTCAAAAATGTTCTTGAATAACTAAATGGAGTCGAGTGTATTCAAACAATAAGACAAAGCTATACTTCCAAGATTATGTGAAGTCGTGTTTCATGAGAATTTGGCTTGATTGATACCTACATAACTGAGTACAGCTGAAGGTCACAACTAAATTCGTGGACGGGCATATTAAAATCGCTGAGGCAGAAGAAGAAAAACAGGGCATCATGACTATATTCCCATTGCAGCTCTTTATTCCAACGCCTGGGGTCACAACCTTGGAATCTTGCTTGGAACTATCATTGAAGATTAAATGATGTCTTGGTGTAGCCCCATTTGACTGTGTAAGCCATCTCTTTCTTCATCCTTTATTAGTTTTATAACACCACCTGGGCATTCTATGATCCAATCACCATGGAATATCACTTCCTGCAGTGCGCAGATGACGATGATGATCTTGACCAAACTATCAGAGGACAGAAGGTTCCCAAAACTGCACTCAAAGTGAACTGTAGACCAAAAACCCATTCTTCGGGGAATTCGGTAGCCGAGCTTCACGGTGCCCTAACAGTATCTATCGCGCATTGAATAATATGGACACAGAACACCTCGAAGAGCCCCAATACAGGACCTGGCACTGTGTCTTGCGTAAATCAACTCGTCATTGAGCATCTTTCAAGAGGGAGTTTAGTCTTTTATAAGTGTTCGCATGCATGTAATCTCCGGTCAAAAACCATATTGGAAAGAGGATCAAATGTACTGAGGAATAGATAGTTCTTGGAGATTCGGATTTGGGGACAGTTCCAATACTTTCCTTTCATAGAACTGACCGTTCATAGTGAAAGGACAAGGGCTATTTACATACTGTACATAGGCAGATTATATATAGACCAAAGACTCCAATTTATAACATTGAATAGTACCCGTGGACTGGAGCACAAACCCTTTGAAGGGAAGAACGTTTCGTCAAGCCTTTCATTCGAGCATATAACATAACACATAAAAACAATTTTCTATAAACAAGTGGATAAAAACATCAGGGGTATTCTCGGGGGGTATTCGTCTCGCACTTAAAGTTTCCAAAAAGCTTTGAATGACAGTAAACCACAGGGCGACGACAGATTAATAAAAGAGTAGAGATGTCCACACAGGCAGACATGGGATGGGAATCAGGGATGGGATGGGATGGGATGGGATTGAGATCAGCAAAACTAGCAAATGATGGTCACATTTACTCGGACTTGGCGAACTCAGCAGCAGCAGCAGGGAGAGAAAGAGTATCCTTGATATTCTTGTTCATGCCCTTCATCTCAGGGGAGGTTCGGCTGAAGTAGGTGTGGATGGAGCCGGTGGTCAGGGTATCGTCAATGTCATCGGCATCGAACTCGGGGTGCTCGTCAGCCTGGCCAGCCATGGTGACCTCCCACTCAGCGCGGAATTCAGCAACCTTCTGCTGGTAGTCAAGGTCGGCATCGTAGTACTTGCCCTTACCGGTCCAGCGCTCCCAGACAGACAAGTGCTTGCTGTGGACGGCAGGGCCGTGGTACTCGGCCTCGCGGCCCTCACGGATGAAGGTCCAGCGGCGCTCCTGCTCGCGGAGATCCAAGCCGGTGGTATCGGGGAGGAACAGCCAGGTGACAAGAGCACCGAACAGACCGAACCAGGGAACGATGTAGAACTGCTGTTGGGCGGTGGTGTAGGAACCGACGATGGCGATGACCAGGGCACCGAGCTTACCGAAGGCAGCGGCAATACCGTGAGCAGTACCACGGATGGGAGTGGGGAAGACCTCACCAGCGACAAGGAAGGTCAGGCAGTTAGGACCGAACTGGTTGAAGTACGAGCTCAGGAAGTACATGGCCTGGAAGGAGTGGATGTTGGCTGGTTGGATGTAGTAATCGTACTTGAAGCAGCAGACGGTGAAGAGGATGAAGCAAAGCAAGAAACCGACGATCTGCATCCACTTGCGGCCGTACAGCTTGCTGTCGACGAACCACATAGCAGAGTAGTAACCGGCAAGCTCGACACCAACGTTGGCGAGAGCCCAGAGCCAGCTAGTAATAACATTGTTCTTGGAGGCAGGGCTGATGACAGCGATGAACTTGCTCTGGAACAGCTTGTTACCGTAGAAGAAGACATCGTTAGCGAACCAACCACCGGCAGTGGCGATGAGGCGAGGAGTGAAGTATTTGAGAGTAAGCTTCAGTGACTGTGTATCGTAGCCGGTGACGGAGGCCTTCTTCTTCTGAGCGTCGAGCTGCTTGCTGGCGGCCTTCATGTGGTAGGCACGGTAGTAGATCAACCAGGCAGTACCGACAGCGGGAACGGCGAAAGACACACGGTAAGTCCACTGGGCAACGGTAGCGGAGATGGGAGGGGCACCAGAGCCGTGGTGGAAGATGAGGAGCAGCAGGATGAGGAGAGCCTGGTTGGCAAACTGACCCCAACCCTGCATGAGGAAAGCACCAACGACGGTACGGCCACGGTGCAGACGATCCTGGGAAGCGTTGAGCTTACCAGAGCCCACGCCGTTCTCCATACCAAGGGTGGCAGTCATGGGATATTCACCACCGACACCGATGGAGTAGAAGAAGAGAGACCAGGCGTAACAGATGACCCAACCATTCTCGGTAACACCCCAAGCAGCAGTAAGCATGAGCAGACCAACGAACATGATCACAGCATCCTGAATAAGACCCCATCGACGACCGATGCTAAAGACAGTGATTAGCTATTTCCCCAACTCAAGTTCAGCGTTGATGGAGACTACTCACGCATCACCCAAGTAACCAACGAGGATCTGGCCGACCATGATACCGACAATCTCCATGTAGTTGACGGCGGCAATCCAGCTAGCATCGCAAGTCTCGTGGGTACTCCAGCAGCTCTTGAAGGCATCCTTGAATAGAGTGGTGACGTTACTGATAGAGAACAGGACATAACTATTGAATTGAAAGGTCAGCTGTCAGTTGAACATTCTTGATAGAAGTGGTTGTCTGCGGACTTACCCCTCAAGACCTAGACCAGCACCGGGAAGGACATAGTTCTTGAAGTAATAGGAAATTGGCGACAGAGGATCATCCTTGAACATCTGGCACAGCCATTCCCACTCCTTCTTGGACTCAATGCGCTCCTGTGTCAAAGCAAAGTTGACACGTTGACCGACGGGGAGATCGGCCCAGTAGGTACCATCGGGAGTATAGCAATCGGCAGGGCGGATGATTTGATCGAATGCAGCCTTCTCGTGAACCTCCATATCATCAATGGAGGAATGGAGAGATTCCTTAGTGTGCTCCATGTCGAAGACAAGTGGATGTTGTCAGCCAAAGGCTTGATATAGACCCAATGTCCTAATTACTGATGTATTGGAGAGTTGGATCGCACTGAGGAAGAAAAAAGAAGCCTGACAGTGCAGATCCGATGCATTATTTATCTTAAGACCGACATGCCATGTGTGAGCAAGGCAGCCTATGGTCGGGGCAAATACTAAGCTAGACAAGCAGAACCAAGCTACCTGAGCAGGGCAACAAGTCGGTTGTCCTATAGAAAGTAAGCATGGAGGCACGATCCTTAATTTGGGTGGAGACTCGCTTTTCTAAACAGCAGGGGTTATGTCGGGCGAACCTGACCATCTGGGAATAGAGAGTACTATGCAATATTATGGCCAGACTCTACCGGACAATGGACCCGTTTTTGACTTGCTAAACTGGTCTGTGTTCCTGGATTCAACTGGATCAATGCAATAGGATGGGTCTTCTGCACGCGAACCACGAGAGAGAAGTGAGAAGTGTAATGTAACATGGGCTATTGAATTGTTCTGATTGGCTCTAGGTCTGTAATAATTGAGCCTTGAAACAGTATTATCTTTTCAGTATGCCCGTTGATTTTTGATATCATTCATAACCTTGGATACATCTCAGCCTTGCTGTAGCCAAGGGACTCGAAGAGTCTTGGCTATTGCTTGTGAATCCTTGGCTATTGCTTATGAAGCCTTGGCTATTGCTTGACATGCTTGTCTTCTTTTGTGTTTTATTCTGCATCAGTGATTACAGCCAAGACTGAGAAATAGTAATTCGTACAATAAGAGCTAAATGTAGTGTGACTGACCAATGAAAGGTCTCTATTTTACCCCGTGCTCCCCTGCTCAGATAAAGGTTGATAAGCATAGACCATGTATTCTCCACTTTAAATCCAAGGTCCCTCCACTCATAATGTGTGTTCTAACCACGTTGTTCAAACCTCAATTCAACCTCGATCAACTTCCACTCCGAGACACCATTGCTACACTAGTCGCCCAAAATGGAAATGTCCTCGAATCTCAGCTCTGGGCTTCGGAGGGCCCCGCTTCGACCCATTCCAGCCCCATTATATGCATACCGAACTACACTACTCACTCCCAGTTCTTGAGAGCACACGTGCATGACTTCTGGATAAAGCAACCTCGAGAGTCTCGAATCCACTTGCAAGCCATGCGATCGCTTGAGTGGATCTGGTCTGAATTATTTACTTTCTCGAGAAATGCACGAGCCCAGATCCAAAGACCTTGATTGGTTATGAGAAGCTACCATCAAGCTATGGAATCTAGCAAAAGCGTGCTCTTGTTCGTATGACAGCTTGGTTCGCTCGTAGCCGAAAAGCTTGGGCTTACAGAGTATGTTTACGTCTACACACTTGCTTTGATTCCATATTGTTGACCCATTGCTTTTACATAATTGCGCCGAACCAAGTGCATAACGCTGTGCCCGAAGGACACACACCGTAAGACGCGGAATTGCTATTATGGGACTACCAAGCCATACAGGAACGTGCCGCCTGATCCTTCTCACTGACTGGTAAATTGTGCCTTCCATGCCTTCTAGAATGAATACCCTGCATTTCCTCTATGAATCCTTCCGAAAAAGATTATCTCACATGATTATTTGTTTTGTTTTTTATTTCTCCACTCAGGCTAGTGCAGCACTATTGATTATACAAAGTACAGAAATTGGTCTTAGCCATATCATAGGGCTTACCATTTGAACTCGCCACCCGCTCTAATCCTTGCTCGGCCCAACTTGATTCGAATCATCTCATTTCGTGAGCAGATACCAATTTGAAAATTATAGAACGGTATAATGGATGGCAATTTGTTTAAAATATTTAAACAATATTTGACATTATATTTATGGCATCTAAGAGGCACACCTTGATCTCTTCCAAAGACAGTAAACCTTGATCGTGCTGGTTCCATCGACTGGGAAAATATCGAGCTGAAAAAACGTCCGAATAACGAGACACTGATCTCGGAGTCTTTATCAAACTCATCCACCATCCATCGATTTTCTGACAATACTGTCCACTCATCCGAGGATATGTACTCTTCCGAGCTTCTCAGTGAAATTTGAGCCACACAGGAAGAAGACACAATATGTACCTTGGAACCGTGAACTTCGATCAAGAATAAGCTTCTTGATTGAATTGTTTTTCTGGTGCCTTATCCAGCGCTCTACGATTGAAGCAGAGCCCGAAAAGATGATTGGATGGGGCCTCGGAAGGCAGAATGGAAATCGAGTCATGGCATTAGCCAGAGTCTGTTGTGAAATGTTGCCGCATTTACAGATGTTGATATTCGAGCAACTCAGGCGATGTCTTCTTTCTTAGTTTCCATTGAAAGTCTTTCAAGATATCCTCTCGTTGATAACTATTCAGATGAAACTGTTAACAAAAGGTGGCAAGTCCTTTCAAGCGACAAAGCTCACCCTGGCCTTCGATTTCTTCAGCATGGCTCTCGATTCCTTCAGCTCATCGATCAAATTTTCGACTATGTGAGTATTGCTGCATTCATGGATGAAGGCTTCCTCGCAGTAATTGGCGGTAGAATTGGTAGCAGCATCTTGCGCATGAAGCTCACTTCCGACATAGTGTATAGTCTGCTGGCCGGCTTTCTGGCTAATCTGATCAACAATCAGATGCTGTTAGCTGTTGGAGTTACTCATCTCCCTGCTTGGCTGGAGCACCGGAGATTGGGAAGCAATTTGTCGGCCACTTCCAAATTGTAGCTTCTAAGGATTTACATTGTTTTTTGCATCTGGTCTTGCGGGACACGTGAAATATTGCATTAAGAAGGGTCCAGCGAACTGAGTGGTCGACTTAGACCATAATCATAACCACACAGCTCAATTTTTCGGGGTGTCGAAATGACAAGGCTGCATTTCCTGCATCGTTAGGAACGTAGTACGCATATCCAGGTAAATTGTGTCCATGTGCTTTCCAGTCGAGGAGCAATTTGTCGATCACTTCCAAGTTGTAGCTTGTACCATGGCTTCGTATCAAACGCACGGCCTGTACTAACTAACAATTGCCCATGAAGAGGCGCTCATATTAGCAGATTGTGACCAGGTGCTTTCCAGTTAAGAGTTGATCGAATTCACCACGCCCAATGGAAACATATCAATTGCTGCTTTGGAAGCTTATCACTGCCTGGATGAATAAATGGAACAGTCTTGGACCTCCTGGGGAGGGGAAGGGGAGGATGATATAGGAGAAAGAAGTTGAGCAGGTAAGGGTATGATGTACAAAGAAAATGAAGAAAATGAAAGAGAGAGAGAGAGAGAGAGAGAGAGAGAAGTCTCGGTATATACCTTCTGGATTCAAGTAACACTTACTTTTTATATTCGCTACCTAGATACCTAAGTATCAAATGAAACTGAACGTTCGTTCTATGAAACAAAATGAAAGTGAAATGGAAGTAAGTGTGCATCAGATGAGGTGAAAACTTACCTTTGTACCATTTGACTCTCACTCTCACTTCTATTTCCCTTCTCAATATAATGAGGGTCTATCCATCCTGGCCCAATGCCACGAGTCTAGGCAGTACTTCAGTTGTTCCCACTTTGATTCTGTACTGGCCGAACTGAAGAGGGCTGATGGTCCCGGTCTTGATGTCTATGTAAAATTCTTTATAAACCTACTGTTCATGGTGAATCGGGACGGGTATCTTTTTGATGTGAAGGCCCAAGGGTATTGTCCACGGGGTTATATATTCTGCCGATAAAGATTTGGTTAGCTTAAAATTCAAGCATTTGATAGATATGTAGGAATAGGCCTATGGCAACCACAGCTAGGATGTTGGTAAAGTTGCTCATTTGATTGCTTGAAGTGGGCATGAATTTGCCATTTACTGATGTAGAGAGGGAAAAAAAGCGCCATCTCGATTTCGAACGCATAAGCATTCTCAATCGCGATTTTATTGTTTGATACAAAAATGGCAACGTCTTCATTTTGGCCTATCAAGAAGATAAGAAATTTATTTAGTTTCTCTTGGGTTGAGCGCATCACCCTTATGCAGGGGCCATGCTAAAGTTCTCTGTCGGGGGATACATGTTGACCCAAACATTGATTGATATCCTCTTACGTTCTGCTGGGTGACACCGCTTTGAGCACTACGGGACTCACCGATAAGAGATAACAGAAAAGCTGGTTAGAAAATGATTGGGATGAATGTTATTGTACTCGAACAGAGTAGGCTTGATAGTCCTCATTTGACAACCTTGGGATCAATTCCATTGCGATAATTGGAGGGGAAAGCTCCAGCTCCAACCTAATAGCGGCATCAGTAACCTCCAGGGCATATGACAACGGCTCCCTTCCCAGCACTACGATTTCGTCTAGGCAACTTCTGTTTCATGTTACATCCCATAACATCTAGCGTATGCTGCACACCATGATTAAGGTGCATTATGCAGCTTCCAAAGCTCTAAACTAATCAATGATCTACAAGGTAGGCCATCTGTAAGATAGCGGCGAACTTTTGAGGGTAGACCTAGCCAATAAGCTTAAATAGGAAGCTTCAGGTAGCAAACCTTTACGACGTAAGGAGATTTGACTAGGCTGTGGTAAATGCTCATTATATAGGAAAGACTAGATGCAATTTCATCGACGTCCATACTAATGCATTGATATCTCTTCCCTGCAATTTTTCCTGCTAGATATACCTTCATAATCCATGGTTGACTTCCTCTGAAGGATGGGTTGTCTTTGCCATCACAAGTAGTGTATCGCCTGGAAGTAGTCTCTTAGATAGTACTCAGGTTGATAGGGGAAATGGACTCCAAATAGAGTTTAAGAAAGACTCTATAGATGTAATGGGGGATGTGATCAAGCCACTTTGTTCGAGTATCGAAGTTACCCTGTGGAGCACCAGCAGTAGTGCCTGGTGGTTTGTGAAATAAGAGGTCCGTATCAATCGAATCGGGCTCACATCGACCCAACACTGTCTTTCAATAGGAGGACAAGACGATAGGCAGAGTTCCCGTTCAAATAATATCGGTGGAGTTGTTTGCTACGGAGAAAACCCAATCGCTCGTATATTTTCATCGCACCGGTGTTGGTACTTTCTGTTTCGAGGACGATCTAACATGGCAGGATCGGTATTAGCAAGTGGAGACATCATGAACCAGACAGACCCCTGGAATAGAAATTACCTCGTCTGCATCTCGATCGATCATTGCATCAATAGCCATTCGGACTAGTTTTGTCGCAATTCCACGACCTCGGTATTCTTCGCGCACGGCCAGCATGGCGATATAACCCCTCATGGGACCACCCCGGTGCGGCTCCAGCTTTGACACAACCACTCCAATCATCTCATCGTTCTCGCCCATTGCGAGAAAACAGAGGTCGCCCCATTCATATAAGAAGTATCGGTAGACATAGATGCTGTAGGGCTCGGACAAATCTTTGGAGATCAGTTGGCGCATAGCGGCGACGTACTCCTTCTCGCGCGAGCTCTCATACCGCACATAGCGGAGGGCAGAGGGGGCTTGGCTCATCACAGCTTCATCGAATGGGAGGAGATTGTGGTAAATGTTGGGGTTTGGACAGTGTTGGGATGTTGAGATCGTGAGATGTGATGTGGAAGTAGCGGGCGGGACAAGGACGCCTGATAAGCCATGTGACGCCGGACCATCCGTTAACGTTTGGACATTCCTTGTTTGATTTTTTTTTCGTTTGTTTTGTATTCTCCCTTGTCCTCTCTTTCTTCCTGTGACTCCCTTATATAATTCGATTGCTCTGGGTACCTCATCAACCCACTCTCCATTTGAGTCGCTATGTTGCGTCGCCGCACGCCCAAGGACGATGTCCCTTCTGACTCGTCCCGCGACGATGGCAACAAGCAGTCTCAAACAGACGAAGACAAGCTTAGGGCTGAGTTTGGCAATGCAAAAGTCAAGCAACTCGTCATACAGCCTCCAACACGAAGTAAACGTCGCAATGGGCTAATCTTTCTGTTGGGCGGCATTTTCGGCATCTTGATCGCCGTGGCCTTCGCGAATCATAACGACGTTATTAGCCTTGAGTCGCTATTGGAATTAAATATCGATTCTTTGATGGATGTTATTCCGCAAGGAATTGTGCGCGACGCAAAGGAATTCTCAGTGCGTTATTCTTACTCATCTACTATACAACCCATTCACCTACTAACCGCAATGGGACTACAGCAACATGAACGCGATGCTGTCAACTATGATTCCTTCTCCATCGGTTTACAGCTTCAAGCGCAAGGTATAGAAGCTAAACATCCTGTTATTATGATTCCTGGAGTTATATCGACCGGTCTTGAGAGCTGGGGAACGGGCGACAGTTCGCGCCAGTATTTCCGTAAGCGATTATGGGGCAGTTGGACTATGATGCGGGCGCTGGTACTTGATAAGGCAGAATGGAAGAATCACATCATGCTAGATCGTGAGACAGGTCTAGACCCACCCGGTATCAAGCTGCGTGCAGCTCAAGGGTTTGATGCGACAGACTTTTTTATCACTGGCTACTGGATTTGGAATAAGATTTTGGAGAATCTGGCTACAATAGGCTATGATCCAACGAATGCATATACTGCAGCATACGACTGGCGGCTCTCATATCCCGACCTTGAGGTCCGCGACAAGTATTTCAGCCGGCTCAAGTCCTACATCGAGACAGCAGTGGAGGTTGGTGGTGAAAAGGTCACTCTGACGTCTCACAGTATGGGCTCCCAGGTCGTGATGTATTTCTTCAAATGGGTTGAGAGTGAGGACCACGGAAAAGGTGGCAAGACCTGGGTCAATAAGCACATCGACTCGTGGATCAACATAAGTGGATGCATGCTCGGTGCTGTCAAGGGTTTGACCGCTGTGCTATCAGGGGAGATGCGCGATACGGCACAGTTGAACGCCTTTGCCGTTTATGGGCTTGAAAAGTTCCTCTCCAAAGAAGAGCGAGCGGAGATATTCCGCGCAATGCCCGGTATTTCCAGCATGCTACCTAAAGGCGGCGAGGCGATTTGGGGAAACTCAACCTGGGCACCAGATGATCAGCCAGGCCAGGATATGAGCTTTGGAAATATGCTCAACTTCCGTGAGACCAACTCTTCCTGGACAAAGCACAACCTGACTGCGGCCGAGAGTCTGAAGTACCTTTTGGATCAAAGTGATGACTGGTACAGCAACAAAGTACATAATAGCTACTCGCACGGCGTAGCACACACCACTCGAGAAGTCGAGGCTAACGAAAAGGACCCGCGCACCTGGCTCAATCCTCTCGAGGCTCGTCTACCCCTTGCTCCTGATATGAAAATATACTGCTTCTACGGAGTTGGAAAGCCCACAGAGCGCAGCTACTGGTACCAGGAAGATATCGATCCACTTGTTAAGCTTAACGTCAGTATCGACACCACAGTTACCCTGAACGAGGGTATTGATCGCGGTGTTGTCATGGGTGAGGGCGATGGTACTGTCAACCTACTCAGCACTGGATATATGTGTGCCAAAGGCTGGCATATCAAACGATACAATCCAGCTGGCACAAAGATCAAGGTCTTTGAGATGCCTCATGAACCCGACCGCTTCTCCCCTCGAGGTGGGCCTAATACCGGTATGGATACACTTTCTTAAAATTTCATCTCCATTTTTTCCGAAATCTAATCTGGCGCTTAGGTGACCATGTTGACATCCTTGGCCGCGCCTCACTGAACGATCTCATACTTCGTGTCGCCGGTGGTAGAGGCGAGGAGATTGAAGAGACCTTCGTCTCTAACATCCGTGAGTACGCAGAGCGTGTGCAGATTTTTGACGAATAGGTTTCCAATGAAAATGGGAGGGCGCTTGGGGGTTTTTTTAAATTTTTAGACGTTTTGATATAGATATCTGCATACACCGAAGACTTCCACTGGGCTAATTTACCCACAAGTGATGTTTTTATTGCTCATAGGAGGTGGTTTTTGTATATTTACTTCTTTCCAAGATTGCATGTCCAGATGTCCAGATGTCCAGAGGCATGAATGTCATGAATGTTTTTCCATCTCTCGCTCCAAGGCTAATCTATCCACCACTTGTACAATTAGCTGAAATTGGTAAAATGGTTAGAGGAAATATAACATTTGAAAGCTTGACTAAATCTCCAAATCTTAGAAGCACCTACTATAATGTTGGTGGTTCTGCACAAAGACTCATTCATTAAAGTGCGAAGAACCCATTAATCCCAAAGCTGTACATGGATGTCAATTCCAGTTAAAATTTTAATAGGCATTGCTCTACCTTGATATCTTAGTAGCCGTGGTAATGTTGGTTTTCCTTTAGCCCATACACTGGCCTACAATTGTCGCACACGTCTTCTCCTGCTTCCAAGTGTGCCTGCCTCTAGAGGCAAGGACTTGAGTGACTTTGCCAGAGAATCCGGACATCTGTGCCTCGGTAATTGGAAGAAGCATGACCTCGACTGGTTCTGGTTGCTGTTATCCATGGAGGTAGAATCAATAGATAGCCTTCCAATACTGAGGCCTATATGAACATGAAATATCATCGTTCGATCCTTAATGTTGATATTTGGAAGAGATAAAGGAGCCTTGAATTCCTCATGAGTTCCATGTAGGTACTTAGATACCCCTTCCTTTAAATATATTGAGATCTTTGACCCTTGCGGGCAATGGAGGTCCAGTAATGGTAGTATTTTACCTGAGTAATTCATGGATGAATTTGGCCCAGTTCAAAGACTCATAAAAATTCTCTCCCGGGGTCAGCAACACTTTTCATGTTTTTGTACATCTCTAATACTTTATCTTGTTTATATCTAAGGCATAGATCCAAGGATGGGTGTTTTAATGTATACAGATGCCTTTTACACATCCTGACTGTTTACTTTCCAAGGCTCAAAGGTTGGTTTGGGACATGTATTCTCATGAAGAGCAGCTCTAAATTGAAAACTTTTACCGATTTTAAGGGTATTCCCAATCATTCGGTTTTAATATATCCCTAGCTGAAACCATTCTTCTAAGATTTTCATACCCGTAGACCTGATACCTGAACTGGCTCTTTTCTCAACTCAGCCAGGGTTGATCGCACTCATATTCAACCATGGAAAATGCAGCATAATAGGATCTCGCTGGTATTGTTCGACCTTTGCGTATTTTGGGTATCTTTTATCTATTCCCAATTATCAAGACGAATAACTGAATACACGAAGCACGGACGTAACCAGATAATCGCCCATCCTACAGCTACATATTCATGGCTTGATTCATTTACCAATTTAAATAGCCTCCCACCGTCGATAAAAGACTAGGATCTCTGCAAGGAATGGGATCGGGATGCTTCACCAGAAGCTTTGGACGTCCCTGTAGATACTACAAGAGCAACAGAAACTTCTGCAACTATTTTTGGGTTTAAAGTCTCACAACTCTCAAACGGAGACTGTCATATCTGAAGAAGCGTCTCATATTAGGAAGGACACCTGGGAATAGACGTTTCGGCGCTGTGTTTGAAACCATAATCAGTCTCTGGAGACCGAGAGAATATATTTGGAAACCTTGGAACATTGTAATGTAGCCGTCAAGTTAGCACTTGAAGAGCTAGGCAACATAATCAACGGAGGTCACTTAGAGAAAACAGTCATCAACCCATGTATAGTTAAGATGCGTGACATTTTCTATGTTGAGAATAACCTGGAGGCATTCGCGATTATAGAGATGGCGAAAAATAGCGTCTCGTTTTCATTTACAATCAAATACGGTGTTTCTGAAGAGAACCTTCACAAAGATTTCAGATATGTATTGCTCGGTGTGAAACAATGCACGATAGAGGCATGATGCACCGCAACCTCAAGCTAGGCAATATCCTGATATTTGAAATTGTTAACAGAATCTCTGATTTCGATTTCTCGACATATGAAAAGGGCTCTGGGAAGTTCTCCATTGGAACAGCAGAATATTTAGCCCCTGGTAATTAACTTCCATTGCAGTCTGATCAACATTGAAACATTGGAAGTTGTTCCGGCTAACTGACGGTTTATTTGAAACTTAAGAAGTCATAAGACGGCAAAAACATGGCAAGAGAGTCGGCATGTGGAATAATGTAGATGGAGATTACCACAAATTCTCTCACGGAAAATTGGCCGCTTTGGAAAGATATCCTGGCCCCTAAAGATGACAATAGAAGGGTGTCTAAGCAGACAGGGTACCAAAGAGGGTTTCATCCAGACGTGTACCTATACCAAGCCAGATCTATTGTCGAAGGCTTTTTGTGAGCCCAACACGTGAATTGGTATTGACGAGTTTATTAGCGGGTTAAATGCACTTGGGACAAGTGCATATATTTGTGCCTAGGTAGAAACCTTGAAGAGACACAAGCAATGGGAAGATACGATCAGGTCTAGGATAATGCTGTCTAAACTACGTGGTGCTTCTAAATTACGACATCGGTGGTCATACAACATAGTAACTACTAAACCTATTTTGGATCTCAGAAAAGATATCTCTAGGGTTGTCAAATGCTACTCCTTAAAATTCTACTACACACCTCTATAGTTATGCCAGTGATTACTTCCAAGATCTGCGGACAGCTCCGCAGCATAAGAAGAGCTGCACATGTCGAGTTCAGTTTGGGCAAAATACGAATTGGAAAGAAAAGCTCAAGACCCTTCGATGCTCTTGATCCTGAAATTATACCACCAGCATCCGACTTGACTGTGACAGATATACAATTTTTGTATCCGTATATCAGATGGTCGGGAGCTTTCAGGGAGGACAAGCCATGGCGGGAGGCTCGGGAGGATATAGACCTCGCTCCTTCACTGAGTAAGTCCATTTTCCAACCTTAGACATTCTGAGCAGAGCTCAGAATTGTTCCAAGGTTTCCGGGTGTCCAGATGTTTCAATTTTCAAATATTGTTCAGCTCTAACTAGTTTTTATAGGGAGAGATATGGAGACGATCCATGCGGTTAAGAACGACTTCGGTTACTACACAAGAAGGACGCCTTTAGACTACCTTATCAGATACGTTCATTCTAAATTTGAACTAGAGAGCCCAGGCAAGCTGCATCTCAAGACGAGGTCCAAGTTTTTCGAGAGAATTGGAGGGGTTAGGGGTGGCTTCATGGGCGTGCCATACTATACACTCTGGCACGGAACAGAGGATGTCGCGACCAATTTCGTGGTTGTTCACACTGAAAAACCCGCATGGTATGATGCAACACATATCCTAGCTTATATGGGTATGTAAATCCACTGTATTCAATGACTACTAGCACCTTCTTACCGATGACTATCAGCAATGATCCATACCGAGAGGAGGCGTCGTCAAATGACAGACTGCACTATGTATGGTCTCTCAACCAATTCGAAAGAGTTCTGGTTCTATCAGCTTGACAATGAGAGCCGGGTAAGTCTTAATCAATCCATGAACGAACAAAGCTTATTCTTTGCATAGTGGTCATATTTAGTGCTGAAACCGGAAGAGGATTATTCTGGAGAAGTGGACTACGCGCAAGAAATCGCCGGTCTGCTCACCTTTATCTTCCACGAGGCAGTTGTATTATCTCAGGGTCAGAAAAAAAGAAAAGGCAAGGGAGAACTCAACGTTGTTGAGTTCGACTATCGAATTTGAAGATGCGGACAATGCCAAGCAACCCTAGTCATAGGTAGACTGTGCAGGAGGGGAGTTAAGAGGGGAGTTAAGTACTTACACCTCCTATCTGAGTGCATGACTACCTAGGTAGCAACTCGCATTGAGTATCCGTATGCACATCCATGGATGTGACCCCAAGCTCTGAATGTACCGATACGGATATCAGATTTTGGCCCGGTGGAATTTGAATTTCGTCATTTTACGTTCGTGACTTGCTAGTACCTGTATTTGATGTCCACTATTCCATTTAATTGTTTTCTACCATTCAATGTATGTTGCACGATGGCAGCTTTTAATATAAATTATCAAGTTTATGCCCGCGCCCCCTACGTCATTTGATATCACTCGAACATCCAAGGACCCATAGATAATCGATACCCTCGCTGTAGATGAATAGATTGTTATTCCATTCCATGAAGGTACTTTTCTTTGTTCGGGGGTTCATTCTATACAATCCTACAGAATTCTCCAGGCTACTTCCCAATGTCCTTTAACCCTGTCACCGGAAGCCTCGGCGCCGTAAACCAAGTTGGGACTACAGCGACCGGAAATGTCCAATCATTTGCTGATAAGCCAGTGGAACAACTAAATGAAACTACCAAACCCCTCCGAGACCCGATAATCCCGGGTCAGTTCCCGTCGAACGAAGCTCCTCAAAACGAGACACAAGCCGAGATCTCATTCGGATCGATCTGGACCACCATTTGTGCCTGGTTCTCCAGCCTAGCCCCACAGGCATTTGATGCCTTTGAATCTATCATTAAATGGCTCGTGAACTGGTTGCTGCCTCCACCAAGGCAGGCCCAGCTCTACGAGGCAGCACTGAAGCGGCCTATTGCATCTACTTTCATTGTCTGCCAGCTTATCTGCTGTGGGGTTCCAATGTTGGTCTTTTTGGCGGGTGTTTTCATCTTTGCGGTTGTGGCGGTTCTGCTTTGGGCTGTGTTGTCACTTTTGATCCTTGGCCCGATCTTGCTTGTGGCTAGCCTGATGGGTATTTCACTGTGGGGCTGGGGGTGGATCATATATGGGCTGGTGAAGTGGGTTGACCAGCGGTTCCTTGGTGGGTTGATTACTCGATTTTGGCTTCCTAGGCAGCCACAAAGTGAAGAAGTTGGAGCACAGGATGAGAAGAGAGACTGATATACAGGTGGGGAGG
Organism: Penicillium taxi; assembly: GCF_028828555.1. NCBI lineage: Eukaryota > Fungi > Ascomycota > Eurotiomycetes > Eurotiales > Aspergillaceae > Penicillium > Penicillium taxi. Next base: position 2,257,580 of record NW_026643207.1, on the reverse strand, counting down.
CTTCCGCGGTACCTAGGCACCTAAAAATGAGACATTTATTTCTCATGTAAATGTCGATAATAATCAAATTTCTTACAGAATACGAAGCACATACCTAAGCCACTATCTACGTACCATATTTTCTCTGCCGGGTGGGTAAATCCTGATATTTATTGATGGGAGGAAGGGAAGGGACTAGCGTGCTACATTTTATTAAGGTAATTACTCAGCTCGCTCAGTGAGCGAATCAGACTGCTCACTAGATGCTCACTGAGTGTCACCTAAAACTCAATGAGCAAAAACAGCGAAGGGGTCACTAATACAGAAGGGGAACGCCAAGAAGTGGTAGAGGTACCTGAGATGCAACCTGGAAGTAGTAAGCACCTCTATATTGATCAACAAGATAACGCCCGGGCCATAGTGTGGGAATCTAGCAGACCATGATAAAACTGGTTGTATTTCTAGGTTGGGACCTACCAACTCAGTAGCAATCATATCCTAATTACAACTGGGTAAGATAGGAAGAAATAGAGCATTGAAGGGATTTAGTCTATGTGCGGGGATGTAGATAAGCAACTCATGGCCATATTAATATCCATGAGCCCCAGACACATGTACTTGGGGCAAATCACATGGCGGCCCACACCTAAATTTCCAGGGCTAATCTAACTGCATGGAATCTTTAAAACAATCAAATGCAGACCCCGTCAGACAACTAGGTGTCATACAGCATGGTCCTCGCCAAATGGAATGCCAAATGCAAGGTTTGATAGTGTACAATTACACTTCAATAAGATTATACTACAGCACTCCAGGCCTGCAGAGGCTGATGATCGGTGTTTCGTTTGGGCAAAACCAGCTACATCACATACTATATCAGGACAAGCGCGTCTGATATTTTATTAGATGTATTTTTGAACACCTACCATGGCACTCTTATGGCATGTGTCGAAATATCCTTACTACTTTTGTACACTTGCATTGCCGATCCCAACTTCTCTAACACACGCCACAACATCTGCCCGTCATAGATTGCACCATACCCAGGTAGTGAAAATGCCAAACAAGGGGAACGGGAGTATTTACAGCTGCAACGGATCTGCAACAGCTCTGACGCGTTTCATGACTATTTAGTACAGTAATAGTGGGATGGGGATATATGGTCCGTGTGTCTTGATCAGCCGGAGACGGATATAGTCATAGTGAGGAAACATATGAAGAAGATACGGGTTGCATTCTATTGAGCCACCATGATAACCACAGCGGAGTGTATATCGGGTAGATGCATAGAATCTGGAACAGCAGAGAGACCAGGGGGATATCCCATATATGCTGCGTAAATAAAAGAGAGAGAAAGAGTTCATGCTTACGGGAAGAGAAACTCTCGAGACTTCCCGAGTCCCACTTAAGATCCACTCTCGTGCACATTTACCCCTGAGCAAAAGCACTGACCAAGAATGTCTGAATTGATACTCCGTAGAGGGGGAAATCATGGACACCCCACATCCCACATTCAAGCCTAGTACTATTTGTATAGCGTGAGCATAGAGCACCCAGAGGTCGAGGTGTCCAAGAACTAGCGGGAGATGACCATGCAATGTCTTCGTACTTTGTTCATACTCCAGGAATGTACTCCACAACCTTGAGAAGGAAAATTGAGAATGGAGAGGGAATTATAGTATTATCCGATCCGCACGATGCCAATGCCATGCATGTAGGTCACAATAGGTGCGTCTGAGACATCCGTTAATAGCGTTAAGCGATCCATGCAGGTGGTGCAGGTTCATCCTACAACTATGTTTGGCTGTAAAAGAAGTGGAGTTGAGTGGATGAGGTCAGAGAGTGTACTAAGGAAGTAGAATGATAAGCCATTCTTTGTTCGATCTGTACCATACCTAGCTAGGAATTAGTATCGGTCAGAATATCAAGTTTTAGTTCTTAGTGTATTTTCTAGTTGCCTATATACTCCGAGAAGGATCAAGAACCGAAAGTGCACGAACAGATGATATAATTATGTACAAAGAATCAGAGATCCAGATAAGGGGGAAGATCAAGTGGCGAGCAGAGTTTCTAAATCTAAATCTATACCTTGGGACTTGAGATTAGGACCTGAGATTGAGGGTTGTGGCAAAAACTGGAACGGTCCAGGGGTAATATTGATTTTACTATACAGTAAGAACAAGGGAATAAAGAATAAGAAATTAAAAAAGAGACAGATTATACGGATAGAGGCTTGTTTTCCCCTTGCATAAAGTAAAATTGACATGAATTATATGGATTAATAAAGTAATAAATTTAAAGGATGAAAGTAGATGATAACTAAAAGAGGCCATGTTTAGTCGCTCCACTTCTATCCACTATCCTCTCGTACTCTCTCACACTCTCTCACTCTCTCACTCTTCTTTCTCGTACTGTATCTTTTTTTCCCTCTCAGACCCTAATTGATCTTAATTAATCTTTTCCCCTCTTCCCCCCCCTCTCTTTATTTCTTCTTTCTTCCTTCTCCTAATAATTCCTACTTTCCCTAGTGATTTCAGCTTCCCCTTTCTCCCGCACAGTCTACTTTTGCCCCTGTGGGAAAGACAAGGAAAATTATTGAGAGGCTCATCTCAGCCCAACGCTGGGGATAGATATAAAGGTATGCTCTGTACTCTAGGGACTCCATCATCCCCTCATAAATATGAAAAAATCTAGACCGCTCACCATTTTTTCCTCCCTTTCTATAAGGCCTTCCGCGTGGTCTCGACATCACCACTGGTGTTCTTCCAGCCTTTTCGCCTAATCTCACAATGTCAGTTACGACCATGCTTCAACCCGCCTCGAGAATTTCTCGAGCATCCTCCTCTTCATCTTCTTCGTTTCAGCCCGTAGCACGACAGAACACCATGTCGTCCCACGATACTCGGTCGCTGCGGCAATCTAAGCGGATGTCGGTCACCGCACTCTACGTGTCCATGAACGCCAAGGACAGGGATTTGGAAATTTCAGATGATTTGGCGAGAGGTATGGCTAACCCCTGTGTTCATCCCTTCGTGTCACTGACAGTGAAACAGCACAAAAATACCTGCGAGAACTCAAGGCCAAGATCTCTTCTCAGTCTAAGAAGAATTTCGTATTAGAAAAGGACGTGCGATATTTGGACTCGCGGATTGCTCTGCTGATTCAGAACCGCATGGCACTAGAAGAGGTAAGAGCGACGGACTTTATGCGAAAGTGATACCTCTAACACAGGTCTATAGCAAAACGAAGTTGCCAGTCACCTCGATGACACGGCCGATCCTGCAGAAGGATTCTTTCCCAATGATGAGCGAACCCAGAAATACGGCAATCTTTTGTTCCTGCTGCAATCAGAGCCCCGCCACATTGCTCATCTCTGTCGACTCGTGTCAATGGCTGAAATCGACTCCCTACTGCAGACCGTCATGTTCACCATCTACGGAAACCAATACGAAAGCCGTGAAGAGCACTTGCTGCTCACTATGTTCCAGTCCGTCCTGACCTTCCAATTTGACAACACTCCCGAATACTCTTCTCTTCTACGTCAGAACACCCCGGTGTCTCGCATGATGACAACTTACACCAGGCGTGGTCCCGGTCAGAGTTATCTAAAGCAGGTTCTCGCAGAACGAATCAATTCATTGATTGAACTGCGTGAGGTTGATCTGGAAATTAACCCCTTGAAAGTCTACGAGAGTATGGTCAACCAGATTGAGGAAGAGACCGGCTCGCTGCCAGATTATCTACCCCGAGCAGTGACCGCAGAAGACGCTGCAGACAACAAGCAGGTGCAAGCAATCATCACACCGCGCTTGAAGATGCTGACTGATATTGCGAATGGATTCCTGACCACCATCATCGAGTCGGTGGATGAGGCTCCGTACGGTATTCGGTGGATCTGCAAGCAGATTCGCAGTCTGTCTCGCCGCAAGTACCCGGACGCCCAGGACCAGACAATCTGTACTTTGATCGGCGGCTTTTTCTTCCTCCGTTTCATTAATCCCGCTATTGTGACTCCTCGCTCCTACATGCTGATCGATTCAGTTCCCACCGACAAGCCCCGCCGTACCTTGACTCTGATTGCCAAGATGATTCAGAACCTGGCCAACAAGCCGACATACGCCAAGGAGCCATACATGGCCAGCCTGCAGCCTTTCATCGAGCAGAACAAGGAACGAGTCAACAAGTTCCTCCTGGATCTGTGTGAGGTTCAGGACTTCTACGAGAGTCTTGAGATGGACAACTACGTGGCTCTTTCTAAGCGCGATCTTGAGTTGCAAATAACCCTCAACGAAATGTACGCCACACACGCTCTGTTGGAGAAGCACAGCGAGGCATTGACCCAGGATCAACACTCGCATCTTGCTATGCTTTTGCAGGAGCTCGGCTCAGCCCCGACCCAGGTTCCCCGCAAGGAGAACCGAACTATCACAGTGCCCCTTTTCAGTCGATGGGAAACGGCCCTGGATGATCTGACGGCCGCCTTGGATATCACTCAAGAAGAAGTGTTTTTTATGGAGGCCAAGTCTACATTTGTACAGATCCTTCGTTCGCTGCCTCATAACTCCTCGGTCGCTCGTCGGCCTTTGCGGCTAGACCGCATCGCCGAGGCAGCTGCCACACTGAAGAAAGATGTTGTCATGGTCCGAAAGGGCATCCGCACCATGGAGCTCCTCAGTCAATTACAGGATATGGGCGTGATTGACCGATCTGACGAGTTTAGCTTGCTTCGAGATGAAGTAGAGCAGGAGTTGGTGCACCTCGGCTCCTTAAAGGAGAAGGTGTTGGAGGAAACACGACAACTTGAGGAGGTGTTTTCCACCATCCGCGACCACAATGCGTACCTCGTGGGCCAGTTGGACACCTACAAGTCCTACCTTCACAACGTGCGCAGTCAATCCGAGGGTAAGTCCCGGAAAACACAAAAGCACCAGGAACTGGGCCCCTACAAGTTCACCCACCAACAACTGGAGAAGGAGGGCGTTATTCACCGAAGCAATGTGCCCGAGAATCGCCGGGCGAACATTTACTTCATGTTCAAGAGCCCGCTTCCTGGAACCTTCGTGATCAGCTTGCACTACAAGGGGCGAGCCCGTGGCTTGCTGGAGCTTGACCTTAAGCTGGATGATCTCCTGGAGATGCAGAAGGACAACCTGGAAGACCTTGATCTGGAATATGTCCAGTTCAATGTCAGCAAGGTTCTGACACTGCTTAACAAGCGATTTGCCAGAAAAAAGGGATGGTAGGCGAGTGCATCTCGCAACGTCCCTTCTTTTGACACTCTTTATGACTTATATGAAACCGACTGGAAGAGCCGAGCCTTGGAACTAGCTCACGATGTCTCGGTTAATTGCGGGCGATACCCCAAATTAATACTTGACGATATGATGAACTTGGATACATATCTAGTTTATACATATACGACTGTTCATCTAGGAATTATGATGGATACCTAGGTGCTCTCTAGCATGACTTCCTGTCCATGCGACCCGGCTACAGGAAATTCCTGTGAATTTTGCCGATAAACGAACATACTTGACGAAGGATGATGAAGCATATCAATCTCGCTGGCTCGAGACTCGCTGCTGATCTTAGGATTTTTGTTCCCTTCTTCTGCCTTTTCTTTTTTATTTCCATTCCACTTCTATTTTCCATTATACGTGGCTTTTTACCTTTATACCCCGCGCTGAGTTACGATTGTTTTGTTTTATTTTGCCATTTTTGTTTGGGCTACGGTCCTATAATTTCTATTTCTAGTCTTGTTTCCATCACTACTGCGACCCTTGGTCTCCCTGCGATGTGTATAATACTCTTTGAGTTTGTGATAGGTGGTTTACTGCTGACTGTTGAATTGAGATTCCCCGTACTTGTTAATATTCACTAGTGACCCGTAGTGGAAATCTAGGGCTAATCTTGGATTATTAGCGTCACACCTAACTATATTCACACTACCCCATAATATTGCTCTCAAAAGGGGACAGGTATAAGGACAGGCTATACAATTTGCCGTCATAGCTCAAGTACCGCGGATGTTACCTCGTACCCCTCGTTCCTGTATGGCGTTTTCGTCATTAGTTATGGCTTGTAATTACTGGGAATAGCATAGATCCCGGGATCAGCATAGACTTTCAAGTCCATAAAATGGACAGAATGAAGAGTATCAAAATTCTAGGAGTCAGGGGAGCTCAGGAGTCTTCAGGAGTAGGATGGTGTCTTAGTCATTCTCAAGTCCGTACGAAACCATCCCTTATTCTAGATGTCCTATTCATTTTACAAATCACAGTTGCATTAATTCAAGTGATTCAAATCAAATCCTGCCGCTTGTTTCAACCTTGTTAAGTCTGATAAGATTGGTTAATCCCTAACTCAGCGGCGAATTTCAAGCTGGAAAGTGGCGGCCCACACCCCCTCCACCCTTTCTCTCTTCCTAACTCAACTTTCCTCCCCTTTCTCTCCCCACCCACAACTTTCTCCTTTACAATGGCTGAACAGAAGCTTCCCACTGATCCCAAGTACGATACGTACGACTTCCCTACCACCTCGCCAGAGTCCAAAGCTGGCCACCCTGGCCACACTACCCCCGAACAGGATGCCAAGGTCTTCCAGCTGCGTACCGTACTCGAGCAGGAGGGTTACACCGAGAGACTGGATACTCTGACGATACTGCGTTTCCTACGTGCTCGCCAGTTCGATGTTGAGAAATCCAAGCTGATGTATGTTTCCTTGCCTCCTATTTTCACCCGCGACATGCCTTCCAGAGCTTGTTGCCACATGTCAAGTGTTTGTCTAACGAATGCAACCACAGGTTTATTGAAACCGAGAAGTGGCGCAAGGAATTCGGAACAGACGACCTACCCCGTACCTTCGACTACACCGAGAAGGCCAAGGTCTTCGAGTACTACCCTCAATTCTACCACAAAACCGACAATGTAAGGCTCCAGACAAAAACAGAGAATCTAGAGAAATTGAAATCTAACCACCCATCTTCTAGGATGGCCGACCAGTCTATATTGAGAAGCTTGGTAAAATCAACCTCAATAAAATGCTGGAAATCACTACAGCCGAGCGTATGCTGCAGAACCTCGTTACTGAGTACGAGAAGCTATCGGACCCCCGGCTTCCCGCTTGCTCGCGCAAGTCCGGCAAGTTGCAGGAGACATGCTGCACCATTATGGACCTGAAGGGAATCAAGGTCATGTCGATTCCTTCCGCCTACAGCTACTTGAAGCAAGCCTCTGCCATCTCGCAGAACTACTACCCCGAGCGTCTGGGTAAGCTGTACCTGATTAACGCCCCATGGGGCTTCAGCTCAGCCTTCAGCATCATCAAGTCCTGGCTCGATCCCGTGACCCAAGAAAAGATCCACGTTCTCGGCAGTGACTACGCAAAGACCCTGTTGCAACAGGTCCCCGCTGAGAACCTGCCCGCTAACCTCGGTGGTTCTTGCAAGTGCGAGGGTGGCTGTGAGCTCTCTGACGATGGCCCATGGCAAGATTCGGAGTGGACCCGCACTCCCGCTTGGGCCACATCCCCAGAGGAGAAGGCTGTCGCCAAGGAGGTTGATGCCAAGGAGGTTGATGCCAAGGAGGGAGAGGCTGAGGCCAAGAAGGAAGAGACCAAGAAGGAAGAGACCGAGGCCGAGGCCGCTGTCATTACCAACGAAGACCCCGGCCCGGAGGTTGTACAGACCAGCGCTTAATTCGACGACAGACTAAATCCAGACGTTCGATACCCGCTATGTAAGGACACAGTCTCACTCCAAGCCTGAAATATTGGAGAAAAAGAACCAGAGAAGCCATACAGGAACTCTTCTCAGCGCAACAATCTACTATTTGTCTTTTCATATGTTGGTCGCCGGGGGTTACCGACCACTCTAACCACACTTCGTGGCGTACTCTTTTGCCTTATTTGTTGGTATTTCCAGTTTTGTCTTTTTTCAAATTTAGATATCATGAAGAGCTTCGTTTACCCCAAACGTATACCTTTTGCTAATTAATCCAAGAGCTCCGCAACACATTGAAGATTCCATGTTTCTTTGGTCTGGATCTATAGACGGGAGAGCACATAGTGGGACTGCGTCCTATTCTACGGCTTATCCCACAAGGAATGAATTATTTGTTCTTGACCCTAAGGTGTGAGTGCAGCTCCAGTATTTGTAAAATATCATATTTGGTGTAAATTCCAGACAGCGGCCTCAAGACATAGAGAAGTGGTATCATGATCCCCGGGAGACCTTGGCACCTAAACGCCTCGCACATAAAAACATAAACCCGAATAAACCCAAGAGAAACCCCATATTTCACGACTCAAAACAGAATGTTCACATATTCTCCACTACTTCAGCTGCCCGGCCTGCTCTTTCGGCCTTGCCCACAGTCGTTGCTAGCGCGTTACCCTCAGTGCTATCCTCGCCGCCCAAATCCGCCTCGCCCTGCAGCCGCTGCAAAGTCCGCAATGAATTCTCGTACACACCGGCAATGTCCCCACTCCGCCATCGCTCCGCCTCTTCATCTGTGCCAAATGGAATATGTAATTTCCACGCCGGATCAGGACGATTGCGCCGGCGCCGAGACCGTGTCGAGTATTCGGCCTGTGAAACATTCTTTTGTGTTGGCTTTGGATTTGCAGGCACATTCTCCGGATCGACATCCATAGCATCACCCTCATTATTATTCGGTTTCGCTAGCCCGGTCACATCTTCAGACTCATTCATTCCCTCGTCTGCATCGTCTTCGTCCCCATCTTCCCCTCCTTCCTCGTTGATCAACCTCAGTAGTTGTGCCCCATAGTTCTGAGCAGCCTTTTGTGGTGCCTCTCGTCTCAACTGTGCAACACTCGTCGTCAGTGACTCGAGTTGTGCGTACAATGCTGTGACACGCGATGCTAGCTCCGAGTCAAAGGGTTCGTATTCGACCGTCTCGGGCGCAGTGAATGAGGCTGGGAACGCAAATTGAGGAGAAGAAGAGTCGATTCCATTGATGCTGACTGAGGCGGAGGAAGATGTGAATGTTTTGTTTATGTACTATTGTTCTAAAGGTCAGTTTTATCTTGAACTATTGATTTTCGCTCCCTCGGAAGGCTCTTTCAATGCTAATATATACAAATGACATATTGTATCGAAAGTTCTTCTGAGTGTTTGTTCAGGTTGAGGAATCTCTCACCTCGTCCACTAACTCCTTCACGCGTTCGCGCATAGGATCTGGCGTGTCATCGCTCGTCGCTGAAGGGGGGAGGTGAAGATCAAGTTTTTGGCGAGAGAGTGTGACTGTGTTTGCATAGAGATATGTGTAATCGGCTGGAGCCTGTAGTTCTATTTTTCTGTAGTGTGCCATGGCTGTGTGAGGGGTGAGATGTGATAAATACAGATGCGGGTTTTTACCGCGTTGATTTGCGGGCTTGGCAGTCCCCGCAAAACGATGTCATCCTTCACGGGTCGACTACTCCGTTCTATGCCCTTATTCCTCACCTCTATTCATCCGCGTAATTCACTCTTTGTAATATCTTTCTTCTTTTTTAAATTTAACTCAATTTCCCTCTCTTATCTTCATTTTCTTTTGTTATTGATACCTTTCCGTATTCCCTATCTAGATCCGCTTCTGGTTGCAGACAGCAGTACAAGGATCACAAAATGCAGACCTCAACTAGCATTTCCCTCGTGGACAATACCATCCCCTCACAACAGCCTACAAGCCGAGAATCCTCACGACAGCCTTCCACCGATCGGCATGGAAGCCTAAAGAAACACCTAAGCCGCACATCTGTTTCCGGTCAACTCGCCAAGCGCAAGTATGCCAAATGGCAGCCCGAAAGACTGGGCCTAGCGACTGATGGAGAAACATCACCGAGTCGAGACTCCTCGCGCGCCCGAGGCTCAATCTCAGCAGAAAGCTCAAGCGCACAATTGCTCCTCCAGGAGACAGTAACCGATGCCTCGCGCGTTAGTACAACAGCTTCGGATCCATTCCGGGTTCAACCAAATGAGAATGGTCAATCTGCCGGACAAACCATAGCTGTCAATTCAGATGGCAGCACCAAGCCGCACTCAGAACTTGATATCCTCTACGAAAACCAGCGCGGCTCGTTCTTCTTCGGCGTGCCCCTTTACTCCCATAGCTCATTACTCAGCATTGACCCAGATGCCTGGATGACCCATGATCACCGTGACAGCCCTGTTAATATTACTAATGCTCAAGTGCCAGATCCCAGCTGGGAATGGTCGTGGCGAACATGGTATGTTGATATGTCCGGTGACGTGGATGAGCAGGGCTGGCAGTATGCATTTTCATTCGGTTCGTCGCAGTGGCACGGCACGCATCCGTGGTTTCACTCGTTTGCTCGAAGGCGCCGCTGGGTTCGGCTTCGAAACAAGATTTCACAAAGAAGACATCGGGGCCGCTCAGAATTCGAGAGGGGCCATATGCTTAACGAGGACTATTTCACTATTCATTCTTCAAATTCGAAGGCTCTGGGTCGTGCACAGAGTGTCACGGGGTTGTCGAGGGTTGAGTCTGGTTTCCTTAGTCTAATGAGCATGAAGGAAGAGGAGGAAATGCATTTGGATGAGATTGGAAACATTCCTTCTCTCATGGCTGCACTCAAGCAGGCTACAATTGACCGCGAGAGAATCGATGCATTAAAAAGGTTTGTCGAGGATGGAGGGGAGGAACTCTACTATTTGAATGACAAGGTAAACTAGTCTGTCTCCTATATCTTTATACGCCTATACTGACTTCCTTTCTCCGTCAGATCCCAGAGATAATGTCTATGTTCATGTTCCAAGCATCGCGCTGGCAATTCGTAACCCACCTCGTCGGTGTCATCCACCAGCTGAAAGACTCCACTGAATCAGATGACAAGGAGGCTGATAAGATCACGCGCAAAAGTGACAGTCTCACTCGTGCAGTCGAATCTGCTAGGTCTCATATCACTGGGCCGGATATTTTTACTGATAGCCAAGGAGAGTCGGTAACAGAACTACTTGACTTGACGCCTGTCAGCCGACATAACTCTTTATTATCAAGGCGCTCTAAAGCTACGGGTGAACCGCTACATGTCTTGAAAGTAAGGGAGATCAAGGGTATTCCCAAAGCAGCGCAGGTTGGCCGTGAAGCGCATATCTATTGATGTGGCTTTTCTATGAATAATAGAATGCTTTTCGATATTTCCGGAATTTTTACCTAATAACAGTTTTGCGTAATTTTTACAAATATCAACCATCTCATAATTCAACATCCAGATTCTATATTTATCTCTTCGTCCTCATTATCTATTTGTTGAATTCGATAATATTCTGCAGTGATCTAAGCTTCGATTTGCGGTCACCGCCTTCCGCGCCAATAATTTTCGGAGGCAAGATCGGACTCCCGAGAGTATACAGATTTGCCCTTTCAACTTCATAGCCGCGACAGCATTGTTCCATATGTTCTCGCGTGGCCGCCCGTGTCTAAGAAGCCGTCTGCCTGTCATCTTGGACACAATTGCGGCTGGCCCCGATGAACCTCTCTTATTCCTCTACCCTCGATGGGCCGCATCTGCCCTGCGTCAACGGCAGCCGATCACAACACTAACGCCATTTGCACCGGCAAGAGTTCGCCAGGTCCAAAATCGTTCTTTCCGTACAGCTCGGTCTACTGCTCAATCTTTGGGTAGACGATGGGTTTCTTCCGATGCCGCTAGCCAATCTCAACGTGGCTCCGATTCGGACCGGGCTTTGGGCGCGAAGGGCTTGGCTCCTCCCCATGGGGATAAGGAACAAAATGAGACAGTACATTCAAAAAATGGCTCTAACAGCGCATCTACCACGACACCGCCGCAACCGCGATTGCCTGTTCATATCCCCGCCGATATGGGACCAACCCGCCAATTAGACTCCGAAGTAGACAAATCACCCCGAGTTTTGTTCCCATCCACACATACGAAAAAGGACCGGCGAAGAAGAATGCAAACGTCAATGGCGACAAAAATGGATCGTCTTGACACCGAGGCCCCAGATTCTCAGAAGACGAAGAAAACCATGCTTGACGGAATGTCCGAGCGAGATAAAAGAAAAGTCCGACATGCAGTTTACATTGGCACAATGGATGATGGCAAGCCAACTCAATGGCAGAGCGGCAATTGGAAAAAGGCGAAGTACATGCTGCAGAGGATGCATATTGCTCGCCGCAGAGATGAGGTCACACAGGTTACCGCCAGAAAGGACGAGTTACGGATGAAAGAGTTACAGATTCCCGAAGAAACACTTGCCTGGCTGACTGGCACCACGGATAATGGGTCGAAAGAGAATATTCTGTTCCTCAAAGTGCATAATGGATGTCGGGTACACGTACTGCCACCTAACGAGGGCGACGGAGTTAACCGAAGAGTCATTATTTCAGGATCAGTGATTGTCATGGATCTTTTTGAAGCACGCATCAATAACGCCCGCAATCTCCAAAATAATGGTGACCCCTTTGTCGACATTCACAAGCCTCCTATCCCGATCCTCGCTTCACGTGAGACCATGAGCCGCAAGAACATCCCTATACCCATGATTCGGGGTGTCTGGGACTTCTCACAGGTATACGAAAGGCCAAAAAGCGTCGACGAGGTCTATGCCACTGGTCCGCCTTTAAAAACTGTGAAAGATTTCGCCGAGTACATCGAGGATTTGACGCACCCCAAGAACAGTACGGGCCGCCGACGGCTTAGACACTTGGACAATCGGTACAAGAATCAAGAAAAAATGCCTTACGCGCATAAGATTATAAGACACATTTTGTGGCTGTTTAGCCAGGAGTCAAATTATCAGCTCCTATCCACGGCAGCTTTAAATCACGCTCTGACTTTCATGTTCAAACATGAGCAAATATCTGCTGCGTGGACTGTTCTTGCAATAGGCCATCTCGTCAAAACAGCAGACACTTACAACATTCTTCTGAAGTATGCAGCGCTGCACCAGTGGGATAAGATGTTTCTGACCGTTTTGGAATCAATGCAAAAGGCCGAAATCCGCCCGAATCCATACACGTGGCTTGCATTGATGGAGGCCATGGTCACCCCAGCATCCAAAAACTCTCTCCTTACGCACATGGTACAGAAAGGCTACATATCGGGGACCACCATTCTTCGTAGTGCCCTCCATATGACAATCCAAGATGCGCTTTTTGTGCACTTGGAAAGCGGACAGACAATTGAAACCTTCTTCAGACATATGGTCAAAACAACGGGGACTGGTTGGTTTAGCTCAGCTATACTTGGTCAAATGTTTACTGTTTGTACTCGCATGCGTGACTTTACCGCTACGCGCAGTCTGCTCAACATCTGCCAAAAATTCCATCTTCCCATCGACTCCAACTGTCTCTTTCAGATCCTGCGAATGTGTCGTGGGGACACTTTCAAAGCCCTCGACTTCACGTACGATTTCTTGAATCGTCCCTTTAAACCCCGCTTCCAGCTGTCTGATTGGAATTTTGAGCGCCTGTTTCTCATAGCCTTCAAAAATCACCATTACAACATCGCCCGAGTGCTGTGGCGATACGCCTGCCTTCAAAAGTCAGTGACCTACGATATGAAGCAAGCAGTCTTGACCAGTCTCTCCCGCAATGTATCATTCAAGAAATCCAACAATATCATGCACGATATTTGGGCACTCTCTGCTGGCAAAGTGATTGTTGGAATCGATCTTGATCGCGAACAATACGATATCTCCCAATCAATGGTGCAGAAGCTGCCATCCGAATTCCACAACAACCCGCTTCTATACTTGACATCGGGGTTCAAAGACATGAAGGAAGACCGAGATCTTCAGTTGGAACTCGCTTCTTACCTTGTCGATCGTGATATTAAAAGCGCCTCAAAATACAGGCCTGCAAATAACCTGGCTATTATGCTTGAGTCGGCAGCTATCATCGACCGCCAATGGAAAGGAACACCAAGACCCTTGACTTGGATGATGCAGAACGCGATCCAAGTGCCTCTAAAACTCAAGCCGCAATTCGAAACGAGCCCCTCCTCACTCGACTCTTCATCAATTGATGATTCTGATTCTTCTCTTGATTCTCTACTTGATTCCTTACAAGATTCCTCATCACTCGAGTCTTCGTTGCCCGATTCCCCATCCCGTTGACCCACCCTCATTCTCCCTATCCTTTCTGCATCTGGTGCTAGCGTGTTGCATGAGATACCCATTGTTCGGGCTATATAAACTCATTTGTCCTGTATTATACACTTGTGACCTGCCACTAGATTTACTTATAATTCTGTACATTATCTCACGACAAAATAGCAATCTGTCAACTCAGTCCATCTGTCTCCAAACTTCATGTACCATCTCTTAGAATCAATACCCATCAGGGTTACCTAGGTAGCCCCCTCTGAGTAGGTGCCTAGGTAAGCAAAACCCTAGAAGTTTCATCTTATCTACATGTCCAACCCCTCTACTTATCTCAGAAACCCTTGGTTTAATGACGGTTCATGAATGGTTTCTGATAAACCGCAATCTAAATAGCCGCGCATACAGCGTGGTACATACACCCCACGTTTTGGAAAGTCGAAAGTACTTACTTACTAGGTACTCTCGATCGATGTCAGACTTAGAATGAGCTATTCAAATGCGATTATACATGGGTAATGTCCCCCACCTACGCACCATTTTAGCCGTTCTCTCGTATCTATGTATAAATAGAACATTCTGACAAGACAATTTTATAGACCACGTATGATTGCTACCAACCTCGATTCAACATGTAGAAGAGAAGTTAACATCATTTGGGAGACTTCAGCCACTAAGTGGGCAATGTAACCCCTTGCATGTGTAGAGGGTTACCTAGATTTGATCTAGCTTCCAAGGGGTGAGAGTATCCGTTTCAAGTGCCACTTTCAAGGGTTTGTAGCAGTACGCAGTACCAAATATGTATTCACTGGTAATACGGGAAAGGACAAAAGTACATAAGTACAGTGCACTAATGTAGGTGATCCTTGTATTTGCAAGTTGATACTACGAATGAGCGTGCGTAACTTTGGCGCCAAAGAGAGACGCTATGTTTCATGTGTTGTCAACGCAAATTCCGTCAAGAGCCGAGGTTTCAAATATTATGGTGTCAAAACAGGATAATTTAACGATCATGTTCAGTCATGCCACCCTTGTCTGGCGGTGAAGTATCGGAATTACCGTGTTTACAGAATACGGATGCGCAGGGAAGACAGGATATGTAGTAAGAATATTATTGTACAATTCTTCGTAAGTTCATCTAGGGATTAAAAATACTATCATCCAAAACAGTCCCTGCTAAGCAGAAGAGCCGGTCATATACATGCACACCATACCGAGGCAGAAAAGAAGAATAGGACACTAGGTAGTGAGGGGGTGTGGTAGTGCATGTTATGTTAGGTCACGCTTCAGTCCCAATCAAGCGATTATACCAGCTAAGGGAGCAAAGGTCTCCGTCGAATTCCATTACCCTCGCAGCAGTCTTGTTCAGGCTGGTCATCACCACCAGATCCAGCATCCACTCATTGCCGCTGATCATCACCATCCTGCGACGAAGACAATATACCAAGGGTTGGACCCTGTTGCATCCCCTCCTTATGTGCCAATGCAAAAAAAAAAAAAGAGCAAAAAGTTCCACAAAACTCCGAATATCCAATGTTCTAATGCACAGCGAGTGTAGTGCAAGCAAGGTGCCGAACCGTTTTTTGAAGTTCCGTAAAACCGTTCCCCCAAAGAACCCAGGCGCCAGTTCATAAGCGATCGACACGAATGATAAAAATATTTGTGCAGTTGCAGAAGCCAGAAGCGAAAAATGGGGCTGATGCAGTCGAAAAGGGTCAAGCGATAGGCATAGGTCGGGAGAGAAAATATAAATATGTGGATTATCCCCAAGGGAATAATTCCACGTCTGTACAAGCGAATGTTTCCATGTCGGTAGTGCCAAAGAGCACAGGCGAAACAAGACTCGCCACCGGAATTAATATTATAGACGGAGGAGTGTTACTCTCCCAAGAGGGAAAATGACAAGGCATGTACAGCCAGAAGGTGAAAAGAAACCATCGGTTCAAGTCGGGTGGAAAACTGTGCGAACCGGAGGTTTTACATGATTAAAACCTTAAGGTGTCGAGAATATGGCTCGATGCAGATAGTCGTCCAAAAATTTATCGTTAAAAAAAAAAGAAACGCCATTTCGAAAAGTAAATGCAATGGTCGGACACATTATATGCATAACGTAAGATTAGCGACCAGCCTCAACGTCATGGTTTGAGGTCAAGGTCTCGCTCTCCCAAGCGTAGTGGTCGTCAACAGGGCTCGTAGAGCCAGATGAGATCGAGGACGAAGAGCCCACAGTCCACTCATCACTGTCGAGGTTGAAGTCGCCATCGAGACTGGCAAGGTCGTAACCATCATGCAAGGAGTCACCAACCTCGATGTAGTCATAGTCCCAACGGAACATCTTGTCGAGCTGGGTGCGCGGGAGGAAGCGGGACTTGGCGAAGTAGAATGCCACGGTGGCAAGCAAACCACCACAAACCAGATCAACCGCGTAGTGATGCGAGAGGTACATGGTCGCCCACCACATCCAGAGGGTGTAAGTGACCCAAACGACCTTCATACGAGGGAAGACCGAGCTCATGAAGAGGGCGGCCAGAGTGGAATCCGCAGCGTGCAAAGACGGAAAGGCACCAAAAACCACGGGAGACTGCTTGAATCCGGAAGTGTACATATCGATGCCGAGCAGCTTGTCGATACGAGCGAGACCAGCTGGGTTTCCCTGCATCGAGTAGTCTGCGGGAGCAAGACCATACAGGTTCTCGTACCACGGGGGAGAGCAAGGAAACACCAACTGAATCACCACAGCGGTCATGCTAATGTATCCCAGAGTCCGAGCGTAGAGGGGAGTAGTACCGGGGGGTCCGAAGAAGAAGAGGATGAGGGAAACGACAAATGGGGCACCGTAATGACAAAGGCCATACGGAATCCAAGCCAAAATATCGAGAACCACATTTTGGTGGGCTGAGAGGATATTACTGATGTTGGCACCGTAAAGTATATTCTCCATAGCCGGCAGTACGCGGACGGAGATGGGAGGCCGCCAGTCGCTCGGGACGAATCTATTTTGGAAGTTTATTAGATTTACCTCTTGAGGCTACGACACCCATGCCACGCCGATCTCAGAATAATCGGAGATCGACCCCTGAGGTGTATCACGGGAAAAAGGCAAACTTACTGGCAAGCATAGAAAAAGATAAGCCACCCAGCAACAGGCAGAAAGGGGAGGAAGAACTGGCGGGTGATGGGCATAAGGAGAGAGAACAGGAGAAGCGTGGCGATGGCGGTCTTGCCCAGAGGACCAGGAGATTGGATGATCGTCAAAGAGAAGATGCCGATGATTAGAAGCAATAGATACTGGAAGTCGTACATGGTCCACCGGTGAGCCTGGAGGGAGCGGAGCGTGTCAACGGGCGAGAACGACGTCTGCAGCGTCGAGATGGATGATGCTGGTGACATGTGGCTCCGGAGCTTTGACCTAATCTTGCGGCGCATACGATGAGGAAGGAATGAGCGCCATGGGACCTGAATTTGAAGTTTTCCGAAATGGCTCTGGTTCTGCATCCGATCCTTCCACGTTGGAAAGGTACTCATATTGGCGGTGAGTCTCCTCCAGGAGACTCTGGATCACTCGAGAGAGAAAACGGGAAAGGTAGGGTGTCGAGGGATACCGCGATGAGATGGAAGAAAACAGCAGGGACTGGAATATCAGCGTGACCTGAAAGGCATGAGAATGAAAAAGAACAAGGTAAGCTGTTTGAACCCTGCGGAAAAAGTTGGAGGTCAGAGGGGGGAGGTAAGGATTAGATATGAAGGGGATGAAGGATATTCGGGGAAGATTTTCGTATGATTGATGTATCGTCGGTATTTGTATTACCGACGGTATTTTGGGTCTTGGCATTAAATGTATGGCGTCACTATGTAGACTAGTCCTATTATATAGTTCTAACGTCTATTTCATGACCATGGTTTCTTGGGTAGGATATCCTGAATGAGAATGTGAGTACTACGACCTATATTCATCTATTTCATACTGACATCTATTCATCAGTTGAAGATTGGTATCAAAATAGAGGACATTCGGGTTCGGGCGGATGTAGCGGCACGGAGGCTACGGAGGCCGAGCAGATGCACGAGAGATCACAATCAGCTCATAGAAAGGCTGGGGTAAGTAAGTAAGATAGTAATATAGCTTTGAATAGTACCTAGGTAATCTTGAATCATAGAATGAATGAAAGTTTCACTCTCCCTCTCTCTCTCTCTGGCCTGACGTCTTCTCTGACAGCAATAATCTACACCGTACGGAGTATAGAGTTAATACCTAGAATAGCTTACATAGGTAATATCAAATTATGCAATACACTAATACATAAATAACAGCCAAAACTGGGATGCAAATTTTCAATATAAGATCCATTATAAGACGCCGATTGGCTGATCGGATCCATTTAACTAATGACATCCAATTTCAAAAATTTCAACTAATTTCGGTTAATCCGTATCCCTCGTATTATTTACCTCAACAAAGACGGAAGACGGACTAACTACACGGAAGAGGACTGACCTGTTTACTCCGCCCTTATTGCTAATCAGATTCTTCAAAACCCGTTTTCTGACAAATAATCTTACAGTTTTCCATACTTTCAAATACCGGAATGAAAGAAGTAAACCTTATTGCTGTTTCATTTACACTTCGTCAGGGGATTCTTCTTTTGTCTTAGTAAGATTATATTACACAGGATTAGCAAGATCGTACGTGAGCGCGTCATGAATCCGATCGGAGTCTAGCTTATCGCCCCCAGTTTCAGAAGTGTCAGTGCCACACGGAGATCATGTCCACGCTCCCAAAGTGAGGATTTGTTTTTTTTTTCCGATTCGAGAATACCATCGGGACTGGCACGGATACACCCCTTTAAAACTACTATTCATAGAGATATACAATAATGTAGGGTTACCCACAGACCACGGCTTAGGAACCAAAAAAGTTGGTATAAACATCAGAAACTGCAGTGGGGGCGGGTTTAGACTAGTTTTTGCGATGCCGTTGCCGCCGCCGCCGGGTATATCGGCTTTAGTATAATAGAAGAGAGTGCCATCTGCAATCTAGCTAGGTAATACAAGTCGGATCCCGAAATACTCCTTTTGTCAATTCCTGAAGACTAGATTAGGTCATACGGAGTAGCCTTGGAAACATGGCCCGGGAAGGAGAGTAGAGTCGCCACCTTCGGGGCTGAATCGCTACCTATCAACATCTATGATCTATGGCAAACAATCTCGGGATCACTCACGACTGGTTAATATCAATTATCGTAGCTGTTTGAAGCTCAGAAGCTAATGCCTTGATGTATCATTAGAGTGGTGAATAATGACGACATTGTTTACCTATACTCGTTCAGCAATTCTACCTACTCGCAAGTTCATAACTAACAATGAATCTCCAATAGATTCTTGGATAGTCATAATCAGTATCAAAGTCCCAATATCCTCTATTCAATACATCTATAAACTTTCCGAGCACAAACTCTGAAATTTCCTTCAAACTTCTGCGAAGTTCCACACTAATAAATCTGTACTATTCGTCGATTGCCCCTTTATATTCGTGGTTGCCTGGAGCCAAGAGACTAGAGCATATATTCTAAGTGTTCGTTCACTAGATGACCACCTGTTCGCTAGTTATATCTAGATACAAACGCATGGCACTGTCCAGCCCCTATCCGCACAAGCCCTGCTGCGCCACATGTTGTGGGGACTAGGTAGTCGGTGATTATGATCAACGACGGAGTAACTACTAATAGTCATTTATTAGCCGCTAGCGCCAAATAGCCTGGACATTCTTGTAGGTTTTCAAGATGTTTTACGGAGTACGGACCTCGTAACTATTACTCGGAAATGATCCATGAATAGCTAGCAATATTGGTAATCTATTAAATACCCATAATCTTGGCTGTTGCCTTCACGATTATGCGCTCAGCCTCGCTGATTTGTTATAGTTTCTAGGTCATTTGAGAACTGGACTCTTGCACGGCTCCAGGGGCTCAACAATTCCAAAATTATAGCTCACCTTGGAATGTTTTTGGACGTCTTATTCCCAAAATCTTGACAGCTGGCACCTGGACGCATCATCATCGGTGCCAGATAATCAAGGAGGCCTACGTCGGCCTTACGTAGTGACGTTTTACTATGCAATGCAGTATGAACGTACTGTACAAGATTAGAAATGGAAGCATCGATGAACTGCGCTTGATAAAGATCCACTCTTCCAAGGATCTGCGCACAGGATATTGATTAAGGCCCCCAGTCGGGTAAGATTTTGTCTTTCATCTCATTAATTGTTTCAATTGAGACTATCTTCTAGAAGTTGGTTGGCTCTACCTAGTTGAAACTCCCCAGATACCTAGGCAATGTCAAAGCTTGGAAGCACTATTTACCTCCAGCTTCACCCTTCTACCAAGATACTATTACAATCTGCTCTATTCTAAGATCAATGATAGTTCCCAAAGACACATACCTAGGTAAGCCTTGGAATTTTGGAAGTGAACTACCCCTGGAAAATATCATTGGGGTCTGTTATGCACACATCACATTATCCTTCCAAGAGGATGCATCTTTCAAGTCATCGCTGTGCGTATGGACAAGTATTGCCGCTGACCAAGCTTCTATATCTCATGTAGAGAATCGAGGAATAAGCTGGTTGATGAAATTGGGACTCTTAGGCATGATATCTCGGCTGTCTTCACTTGGTCACCCTGAAACCCCAATCTTAGCCGCGCAAAGAAGCTTCATTGAAGTCCTGACTTATCCCATGATCATTCATCAATGATGAGACATGTACTAGATGATGTAAGTACCCAAAGAGATATTATTACATTTAGTCCGGCTTACGTTAGGTGCTAGTGACATTCCAAAAACTCCGCTTACTATTCTGATCTGATAATTAACATTAATTATCAATGCTACTTGTATCTATTAGAGGTATGTAGAATGTGGAGGTGCCTCAATTGAAGTATAATATAATGTGGAATTCGGAAGTTCTAACCAATA
Organism: Penicillium taxi; assembly: GCF_028828555.1. Classification (NCBI taxonomy): domain Eukaryota; kingdom Fungi; phylum Ascomycota; class Eurotiomycetes; order Eurotiales; family Aspergillaceae; genus Penicillium; species Penicillium taxi. The sequence continues at coordinate 2,236,543 of NW_026643207.1, read as the reverse complement.
AAGTGCCTTCATAGTCTAGCGGTCATGACGTCGGTCTCATATATGTGACCTTTATATGATGTTTCTGGTAACAGGAATGCCATCCGAAAGCCCCAGTTCGACTCTGGGTGAGGGCAACTTTTTTTGTACTTTTTTTTGTTTTTTTTTAAAAAAAAAAACCCCCACACTACTCTTGACCGCTTTCAGATAACCCTATTATCTTTCTTTCATTTCCTTTGGCGCAATACTGCATCACCAGTCATCATAGCCTATTAGCATTTTGCTTTTCTACCTAGATAATAATTACAAGAAATGATGGACTGTATCCCAACTATCTCTGAAATTGGCTATTTAACCGATTTATCAGCCTTTCAATGGATCTAGTACTTCGAAAAATGCATATGGTCGCGTACTAGGAGGGCCTAGAGATTAATACTATGTGATAATTTTGGATTCCATCTTACTATAGAATTCCTGGAATTTTGCGAGAAATTCGAGATTTAGACCATTTTTTATCCCTTCGCAATCAAGCCATCTACTCTAGCCTTTAGATGTCGGTGTATTTAATGTCTATAAACACTAGGATTCGGGGGCTATTGAAGATGCGACGAAGTCTAGAACAATGAAATTTACCAAAGATGATTCCTTGGCTTTAGTCGCCAGGCGCGTCAGGACCTCTCATGTAAATATTCTCGTCGACCTTAAATCATTCTGTTTTCCGAGGTAAAAAGAATGAAGCGACTTCAACAGAAATTGGATGATAGAGAAGTTTGGAGAAGTTGAGACCACATTGGAAAGAAGTGATGCGTGAGCTTAAGATAGTATCTAGGCAGTAGGTTACGGTGCTGAACTTAGTATAAAGTTCTATTTGAATCATGAAATTTACCTTTTTCGATATTATCAATATAATATCTATAGTTATAGTTATTTATGGGTAATAAACTAAGATAGAAAGTTAGAGAACTAGAAAAATATTCATTTGCATAATTGGTAATTTACGAAGGAGACCGGTTATTTTATTATTGAAGTTCGGACCACTAGTAAACAATAAATTGAAACGGTTTATCGGTGCAACAAGTAAGCTTCGCCAATAGACAAGGTTTATTCTCTGGGGATTTAAATACAGAATGAAAAGTTTCAGTACAGACTGTATTAATCAGCCGGAAGTACAGCTGTATTGCGGCGTGATCCGAGGCTCCAAACTTTTCAAGCTTTAACTGCCGTTCCTTGAATCCTTGGCATTGAGAGGTTACTTGTTCTCCTTCTCATAGTACCTACTTTGTACCCTCCAGGGTTGCGTGAAATAACTAATTATCAATGTGATTAGGATATTGACAGCCTTGAGTATTATCCAGACGAATTATTTCATTTCAGATGCATTATTTACAGATCTCGTTAATTTCCCACATATACAAGTCCACCGTACTCCGTAAACCAGCCCACCTGGGCGCCCTCTGTTATAACTTATCTATCTCCTGGCCAATTTGAGAAGGCTATATTTACCGGAACTTGCCCCACGAAAGCATGAAACGAGCTTCACCAACAATATGTTGAAGATATACAAGATGAACATGAGAGCAATTGCTCCTCCAAGGAACCAAGTCCAGGGTCGGTCTCCAACCCACATGAAGGTTTTCGCATCTGCATGATGCCAACTGCTGCTCTCGAGGTCGGTGATGTACGGTGACAGCTCGGTTGCATTAATGACGCCCCAAGAGGGCAATGACTGTGCGTGTGTTGAGTACTCGCTCAGATAGTTCTTGACTGCCAAGGTCAGGAACATGGGCCCGGAAGCTGCCATGATGGCGGTGTATGGTTGCCATTTCGCCCATAACTTGGAAAATTCATTATAGGACGGCAGTTGGGTGATTACCGACTTATAAAGCGGATTGCGCGCCGAGGTTATCATGAAATCGTTTGTTACACCAGTCGGTTTTGTTGATTTGAAGAGGGCATGGTGAACGGATGTGTCGGGTTCTATATATTCAATAGGAAAGGTCGAGTTGCACCAGGTATCCATGTCGAGGTACATGCCGCCAAAGTGATACAGGACGAAATAGCGCAGAGAGTCCGCACGCTGAATGGGGTATGGGTAGCTGTCCCAGATATCGACGAACCAAGAGTATTCTTCGAGGAGGAAGGTACGAGTCGACTCATCAGTCCATAGCTAGAGTGTCGGAAGAGTTAGTAACTATTCATTTCAATAACCTGTGATGAGAGCCAAGCAATCCGTGCGCATTTAGATGTACCTTGTACTCAAAATCGGAATAAGTATTTATACAGCTTTGTTGCGATTTTTGCCATTTTTCGGGAATAACGTCCGTCGCAGCAGTCTGATGTAGAATTCGCGGTATCTGATTCACGCCGGCCGTTTGATTCTTCGCCAAAGGCGAGTAACGAGCACCATTCATAGCAACTCGTGGACCGAAGAGTTCGTCATTTCGAAGTAGTAGAGAGATGAGAGGTCTCAAAGTATGAATGATCATTAAGGTGACAATAATGTCTATGAAGAGCAAAACCTTTGTCTTATTCGATATGGACCATCTCGGGCGCGTTTCTTGCTTCCATTCAACACGTTCCTGGTCCCAATCACTGGCGCTGCTGGCTGAGGATCCACTAGAGGCTGAACGACTAAGTAACCACGGTGATTTCATGTTGAATAACAGGGCATGTCCCAAAAATTAACAGTATATATTGAGAGGGAAGGTAAAAAACAGTATGAGGGACACGGGCGAAGATGTGCAAAATACCGTTTCGAGTGGGTGTAATCCATTCAGTAATTTATCGGCGTGAATTAATTCCGAGCAGGAGAAAGAGATAATGAGGGTCTTGTGGGGTCAAACTACTTAGGGTTAAACGATTATTGGACATAATCTTGACCATGTGACTTTGGACCCGGTTACAGCTTATACTCCAATCCAATCAGGCTCTTAATTTCGTTTGAGCCTATGAATTATACACATAACTTTCTGATAACAATTATGTCGATCAATAACTAGTCACAAGTAATTCTGATTGTTTATGGGGAAAATATCGGGATATAGATATAGAATGCAAATAAGATAGGTCAGTTGATAGGAGCGGGGCTAAGAAGTAAGAAATACTCTGTAATAAATGACTCCATGATAAGTTTCCCTCCGGCTTTTGAATCCGTGGTTTAAATTCCGTGATGTTCGCTGGAGACAGAATAGAACCCCTGAAAATACCGCATAATTTCTCATAATTGATGGAGCTGCTTCAAGTACTATTTTGCTTCTGTTTTTTCCTTAAGTGGGGACTCGGCAACGAGCGGAGACTCGATTTTTATTATTTCCTACATTGGAATAGTCATCACGTGCCACCTCATGATCTTTAGGCGATTTGACCTACTTTGTTGCAATTTAGAAAGTTCTAGTTAGCTTACCCCATAATATTTCATCGAAAGTCTATCACATGTTAAGATGTTGTAGATATCGACTCTGAATGAGTTGATACTATTAGCAAAGAATGTATCAACCCGAGGTCACTTTCGTCACTTTCAAGTTACCCTTGATTAACTAATCACCTCAACAAATTGACGGACCAGTCAACGGCTGAACTTTGGAGTGGAGCCCACCAAAAAGTTTACTAAGTAGTTGTGCCCTGAACATGAAAATAACTAGTGTCTGAAGGATTGATCCAGGATTTACAGTAGTTGGGGAACAGTCTTGGAAGCAAATGCTAGAAAGTTAACCACTCTGTAACGTTAGTTGTACGGGCGTGATGACTCCGCGACATTGAGATGAGTTAGTTAACTAGTCAGTTAAATATTATTTACGTAGTTATCAGTCGGCATGATTCATCACTTTCAAATGTTCAACTTCCAGGGCTCACTAGCAAAATTGCACGTCATGCTGCAGAGTACTCCATAATTTGTTCTTACAATATAGATTCCTGATGCTCTTCCAAGGTTCCCAGTTGCTATCCCAAGAGTTATACGATACCTTATTTCAAGTCCTTGGGCAGTGAAAAACTCAGAATTGCACTCAGTGATGGATACCTAGCTACTCGGCAGAATCTTGGAAATCAAGAATCGGTCAAAAAAACTGGGAAGAAAGTTCATTATTCTCATCGAATCAACGAATTAACAACGAATTAAACTTGTAGTCTATATAATTTTATCAATTCCGGCCTATCTTGTAAAGGTTCGTTTCCAATATACGGTATTATCCGTGAACCAAGGGGGAAATCGTACAGTAGACCCTAGGTAGGGAAGATATAAAGAAATGTGGTTGAAGATAGATCAACGGCATATTGAAATCAATACAGTGATTAATCCTTGAAGGACTTCTCCGAGGTTCAATAACTAGCAAACACTTTATACCCGCGAAGACCACCTAGTCTCCTGACCGGGGGAACAGGAATAGAGTAATCTCGAGACGCCAGTTGCTTGTCGGGCAGGCCGAGCGGACAGTTAACAGACAACGTGAACTTCCACCATTCAGTAACTTTACCACCTGCTGATTGATTTACCGACACTCTCTTCCGCTGATCTTTATCAGTGTTCAGAAAGCCGAGATGTCGTTATCTTAAACAAAGGAGTCTGTGACCCCGTAAGTGCTCTCATAAGAGCCGGTCAATGGGTAGTCCAAGGGTTCCCCAGAATTATTCTGCAACTCAAGGCAGATCCCCTGACCCAGGACTACTGAGTTTTTCCCATGGTTGTCTTAGCAAGACTTCGTATCGTTCCAGAGGGAATCTCATTTCCAAATACTTATTCCATTGTACGTCTTCACATATCTGGTGACCCTGCACTTGAAGTTAGGCCCCCTGGGCCAGAAAATGCTTCCAAGGTTTTAGCTTCCGTTCATTACGATCATTGGCAGGCTGTCCCGCATATTATAAAGCGCTTTAATATTCCGTTCATCTTAGGACTAAGTTGGTTGGCACCACGCATGTAAATGCCTTCTAGGATAGTAAGCAGCAATGCACTCCATATCTTTATTTGTTGTTCCGTCGATCGTTAGTTCAAAGCGCCGAATCATCGTCGCAAAGGCGATGTGCATCTCAGCCCAGGCCAGATTCAGACCAAAACACATACGTGGTCCTCGGCTGAAAGAGACAAGCCGGTAGTCCAAGTCAATATTAGTTTCACTGCCTGTTTCCGATTTGTCCCCCTCCAGCCAACGTCCTGGTCGGAATTCAAGGGCATCTCTCCCCCAGACTTCGGCGGACTGGTGTACATGTAAGATTGCCATGCCCACTATTGTGCCGCCAAGTATCTCTTGGCCAGATATTACAGCTCCACCTATAGGTACGACACGTGTCAGTGAGACTCCTGATGGAATGAAGCTCAGGGCTTCCTTAATGGTTGCTGTGAGGAGGGAAAGGGTCTCGAGGTCTGTTAATAAGGGCTGTTTTGCGATAACTGGCCACACTGTCATAATTTCGCGTCTTAGTTCTGCCAATAAGATCTGATTCTGCATTAAATGCCAGTAGCCCATGAGCAGTGTATCAGCTACTGTATTGGATCCTGCAAAGATGAGGGTGAACCCTTCATCGTGCAAGGCTGTCAAGTCTAGGAGCTTTTTGCTCCGATAAGCCTGGGGGTCGAGCATGCGATAGAAGATAGTTTGATGGGGTAAAGTGTCAAGTTTAGAAGGGCATTTTAAAACGACGTGCAGCTGTTTCTAGATCAGATCTACGACCAAATATAGACGTGGAGCCAGTCGTTGAGCTTGAGGCATAAAACGTATGACTAGGGTTGGGGGAACGGCAAAAATCAGATCTGGATTAAGGGGGCAGCATGCAAAGGCTAGCATCCATGGCTAGGATTATTGGATCTTTGAATGCCGGTGCATTGAGTGAGTCTAGACAAGTGCCGAATGTGAATCACATGACTGTGTCTAGGGAGCGTAATGCGTAAAGTAGGTCGATAGAGCTTCTCGTCACGCTTGTCCTGGTGATGGAAGTTGCTAAGCGGGTTGTCTATTATTTGGGTGGGTAATGATTATATATCGAGTTTGCCCGAAGAAATGAATATACTCACATTACACCAGACAAGATGCTCTAGGCTATTGACGGCCTTTTGGAAAAAAATAGGAAGCACAGCCCCCTGTCGTTCCTTCGCTTGGGCATATATCAAAAGCACGAAAGTTCCACTCTTGATACCAGGTGTTCGATAGAAATCTTTATCCTTGTCCCATCGTTTGCCGCTATGGTAAACTTCATGGAAAGCGAATGGACTTTCAAAATGGAGCCATAGAAAGAAAAGTTAGAATATCGTCGTAAGGGATAATAGGAGATAGTTGGGTCCAGTAAAGGTAAAATAAGCTTATATTGACTTCGTCTGGAGCGATACGAACAATGTCACCTTTTTTCAACGTTAACGGGGTTCAGTTCGCGTTAAGTTCACCCACCATATTTTTTATGATGAGTAAAAGGCTCTTGGGCCAAGGTTTCTTGTTTTATAACTTCCTTGTATGCCCTCCAGCATGATGTCGCCCCGGCCATCCATGGCCCAGGGAATTTCCGCAATGGGTGGAAGAAAACATTGTATAGAATGCGATACAATCCACAAAAAGACAACACTGGCAATATTAATACGAAAAGTGACGCGGTACCCATTATAATTTGAGACTTTCACTTTTCCAAAGCCTCAAGAGGAAATGGAGATATTTATGCAGGTTATTTATAACCATGGAAATCCATGACCTCTAGGACTAGATAATGCCGAGGGACAATACGTCCATCAACAGTGAATTCCATCCCGTAAGCCATTACCAAGATTTGCTGACACTGCTCATCTTCAGATGAATACACCATAATTATAGGTCCGAGCCAATATTAGTGGCTGACAGGCGCGATGTTCCTTTTATCGGGGTGATATATTTGTCTTATAAGGACTCAGAACTAAGATTTATGAAAACGAATAATTACATTGTCACCTAAGTCGCAGCCTAGAACATTGAAAATATTTTGATTCAATTGCCAGCCTTGCCCAGTCTGAGGCTAGTATATATGTTTTTCTCTGTAATGCACTTCCCAGATGCAAGCCAGAAAGTTCCATAAATCTTGAGATCCATATTCTGGCAGTTCAAGAGATAATGACCCTGGGAAGCCTGAGCGGTGATGATGTTACCTTGGTATCAACTATGGCAATTATCCATAAATGCTCGGTCTATTCCAATGCGATGATACGTTGGTCAGCTCTCCCATCGGAATTTCCCCTTACTATTGACTGCATGAATGACGAAAAAAACAATATCCACAAATATGTCACCTTCCATCATTGTGGCTAAGGCAAAGGCAGTAGTGGTAGGCTCATTTCTCATAGGCAAGCAATAAAATGCTCTAGCAACGATCCACTCTAATGGCAAAAGGTGCCATGGTCTCTCTCGAGGGGGTTGTCGTCCCTGTCTTCCTCGATACCAACACCGATGCCGCGCACCTGCTACACCAATGAATATGCAAACTACTTTGCCCATATTTATATGCTTATTATTTATATTAAACCCATGAGCTATACAATTACATATCTCTGACCTGTTTCCAACGCCGGACTCACTCGCTGGCCTACCCTTGGACGTTTGCCATGATTCCATTGGATCTTTATAGCCCCAAACCACGGCAATATATTTCTTTAAAATGGACTGGATAGCCTCTCTGTTATTGAACTCGGATCGATACAGGATATTGTGACTAGATGGTCTTGTTTACATTTGTTTTTATGCCTATTCCTATGGCTGGTATCCTGCTGGGCTTCTCGGGGTTTTTGCAGGAGCTCGGTGTATAGATTTGAGGGAGAAAGCTGGAAATCTCTTGGAACGACGACAGACTCATAGAATTGCTTTTATGGGTTTTCTGTAGTTACTTGACCTGATTTGTCGACTTCTAGGGTTCTCTTCTTGTGCTTCGGCTTCTACTGGCATGATTTAGATAAATGAAAACTGTGACCACAGGAATGATACCTGCATGCCCAGGTGATGGTACAAGCCTTGGAACTCGGGGGTTGACTTGTGTTCTATGATCGTGGCGGTCCGATTCGTTGTCCACACCCAGGCTGTGATACAAATTGTCCAAATTCGAAATTGCCCCGAGAGTCCGATATGCTGTGGAATCGGCCCTGGTAAGGTGCAACCGGTTCGTAAGGTTCCCCCTTTATTAGTATTTTGGTATCTGTGATCTCGTAAGTTAGACATCTCCTCATCCCTCTTCAAGCTACTAATGGATCGATTTTTCAATTTTTCATGTGCTGTCGTGATATCTTTATCTATATTTTCAACTACAGTGTTCCAATTAAAGAAAATATTTACCCTAGAAGAGTTTATTCAATTAATTTCACTCGACTATCCCTGCTACATCCAGAAATTCCTATCCTGCAAACGTAAAAGGCTGATACTTGACTTCCAATGCAACTACCCCATACTTCCCGACCGATTTGACTTGATTTACCAACACTAGTCTTCCCTCTTCGTCGCTGGCTCCATTTAGCAAATTAATCATCTCGGATTTTCCCAGTTGGTGCTGTATCGCCAATTGCTGGAGAGATAAATCGCGGATTTGTGTTAACGTCACCCCTTCTCCAGAATCGGACAATGACGGTACAGTGATCACCAGTGTAGCGGAACGATTAAGCCTGAGGACTGGTAGATGAGCGCGCAGCTCGGCAGTTATTTGCGTTGCCATTGAGGCATATGGTGAGCCCGGGGTGGGGAATGGAAAATTGAGGATGTAGAACGCCGCATTCAGTATTGGTTGTGGTGATCCTGGCTGTCGGTGCGAGGTAGTTATCCGGGGATGCGGGTTGCGATTTTTGTCGTGTGTGGAGAATGGGAGTTGTAATGTGAAGTAGAGCGACGGATATTGGGCTGCGAGAGCGACTGCTCGCTCCGTGGATAGTGTGCCAACCTTCGTCAAGTTCTACATGAGTGACATATAGAGACACGTGGGACAAGGGGCAAAATACCTCTACCACAGTAGACTCGTTGGACATGCCGATCCCTTCCAGACAGGTCAAGACATCTGTAACTGTATCACACAAATGTCCTATTCCATATCTGAGATAGGCCTGCCTTTGCCGCTGCAGACGAGAAAATTCAGCTTCACTGATAGTGGCGAAGGCAGAAGAAGAAGGAGCACCATCCTTTCGCTCAGTAGTGTCACAATACTGCTTTATGGTCGTTGCCATGTCCAAGGCGGCTGAAACGGCTGTCTCAGCCAAGAAAATTGTTGCATCTAGATAAGATGGCTTGGTCACGAACGCTGCTGAGAGCTCGCTGTGGGATACATAGCCCTTTGAGGTTCTTGTAGAAAGCCCCCTGTCGTGGCCATTCTGATAATGCGACAGAGCTCACTTTCTGGAACACCAATAAGATTTGATAAGTCCTTTATCAGGGCTCTCCTATCCAAAGGAATGCAGGCTGGTACTTGGAAGTCTCCAAGACATTGTATACAGGCAAGCAATTGGGTCTATCTGTGAGCTGGGCTTCATATTAAAGGGAGAAAGACTGTACTGTACCTGCCAAGCCAAACTCTGAAGTAGATCCGTCGGTCCAGCCAGCATTACTTGCAATTTGTTCAGGCTCGCCAAAGCTGATTCTCTTGCACGGTGGGCCTCTGCCGGTGCTCCTATCGGTATTAGCTGCGGTGGCCGAGCATTTGAACCACCTTGGTTGTCTCTTCTATCTCTGTAATATGCAGTAAGTCTTTCGATTGCTGCTGAAAGATCACTCGAAGCTATCTCCAAGTGGGCTAGATCATCCATGGCGTTAGGAGGTAGATTGGAAATATATAAAGCTTGATTATCGAATACATACTCACAAATTTATGTTTACAGCTAGATTATAATTCTCCCGAAGTCCGCTTTCAATAATACGGGATATCTTTCGAGAACAAAATCAAATGACCTCATCTGACCAGGAGCTGCAATGAAAGTTTACAACGTGCAGAGAATATTGACAGACATGCAAATTTATCTGCCCGTTAACCTGGTACCCCCTTTTTAAGTTACGCGGAATTTCCAGGCTGGCAGTACACCGGACAATAAGCGATATAGTGCCTTTTCTCTTGAAACCGGTTGAAATAAGCAAATTCAATGCTTGTTATATCACCTACATTCCAGTTCCAAGGTTGTTTCCAGAATCCTCTAGAATCCTTCTAAACGTCCAAAGTTAGATAGAGTATAAAGACTCTGTGAAAGGCTTTATTTAGACCTTCAGAGTTGGTATTTATTCTAAATTAATGTAATTTGCATATAGGGGAGGAATCAGTCTGATGGACCGAGTTTTGACGCATGGATCAAGGGTGGAACTACGGAGTACACACACACACCACCTTTTGGCTAGATTACACCACAGATGCCTGAATCTTTGGTCATCGATGTTTTTCTTGACGACCGACTCACTCGCCCCTTTGAACATATTCCTACTTTTACCATATTCTGGTATATATCTATTAAATGCTCTATACTTGGAATATCCTAAATTTCGAAATCTGCTGTCTCACCTCTTCCATCCAAAGCAAAAGATAGTTGAAATTTTCCTCAGGTGAAGATATAAATCGAAATATGGCAGAAGATATGAGGCGGTTTGATGGTATAAGTGGCAGAAAATGAAGGTTTACAACTCAGGCATCCGTGTAACTAGCTCAGAAGTGGTATAGTCCTGTCCTAGACTCACAGGTGTCGACCCCAGGGCTTCCAAGATTGCAATTTGAGCCTACCTTGAGCCTTTACCTATGCGGTAGTTACCCTTCTTACCTGATAGAGCTCTAAGGTAGCAATGGTATAGAACATCAATCCTGTCGGTTCTTATCCGACGTATTGCAGTCTAGCAGCGTTAAAAAGATGACACCACGCTCTTATAGCACTCTCAGAATCAACTGCCCGGCGATTAAAACTCCATCCTCCACATTCATATCACCTCGGGACTTTTATCATTGTCGATTGCACATCCACGAGCCTCGCCTCCAGCCTCGGTCACACTGCGTAAGTCATGTGATTTGTGTGCTGTTACCTACCGAACTAGAATGATGGGGGTTCATAAAGTAGAATATATATTGCGTAGCTAAGAAGATGGCATTACACTCCTATCGTACCTGGGCACTCTCTACTTTCTGTTCGGCGATTGAAGCTCCCGGTTATCCTTCACGTTCTTATGATGACTTCATCATTGCCAACAGCAGATCCAAGAGCCTCAGCCAAGCTACGCAAGTCCTGTGATTTGTGTGCAGCTACCAAACTTGGATGCACAAAAGAGAAGCCGAGCTGTGCTCGCTGTGCCAAAAGACATCATCCTTGCGTGTATAGTGCCGCAAAGCGTGCAGGTCGTAAATCTGGTATAATCCAAAACAAAGCACGAAGAGATTTGGCGTTGAGAATAACAGCATCTCCAAGTCCGACATTTACATCTGCACCTACAAGTGATACCACCAATCCGTCTACGCCGAAAGGTAGTGAAATATATCCATCGCTAGATCTCAAGGGACAATTATGGAGAGAGCCTCATAGTTTAGGCTATGACCCAGGTTGTGGAGGATACCAATGGTTCTCCTCTATCCTCTCGTCACATCAACCGCATCCCGATATTTTCGGAGCTTTGAGGTCGCTAGACGAGAACTGCCCTGAATTTATGCCCGCCAATTCCTTCCCTGAACTGAACGATCTCTTTGCATCCAATGCATCGTCCATCTCACCTCCCTTAGATAACCAAGATGATGCGGCTGATTTTTTTGACTTCACCATTGAAGACAACCCTATATGCTTATTCCCTGCACCTAAACCCAGTACATTACCTACTCCTCCCACATCTACATTGCTGACTCACCTCAATGCATTCCCGTTGATTACTAGTGCAGCCTCTGATCCATGCCAATGCTTAGCTCGTGCTCTTGGCCTCTTAGCCGGACTCTCCCCGGGAAATCCAGGATGCAGAAACTGTTCCGGTTTATTAGGCCCGGATATGCCTACATTTGAGCGGGTTCTTGCTCAAAACGAAGAGACGAGTGAGACAGTTCGCACAATTCTGCAGTGTAGCTGCGCCAACGACAGTCATATCCTTATGATTCTGTCTCTTGTAGTCTTCCGAATTATTGCCTGGTACACTGCAGCTACAGGAGCGGCATTAGGCGACGACCCGTTAGAACCAGTCTTGCAGGGCCCATCAACGGAAGACTGTGAATACGAGGACGAAAAGCGCATTACTGTGCAGCGGATTCTCTCCAAGCTCGCCGGTGTGCAGGCATCCATCGATCTTCTCTCGCAGCGTCTACACAGAACATCTAAGTCCACTGGGGAACAGGTCGGTGACCCACCGTTACAGATGACCGGCTCCCTCGCAGGAGGAAAAAATGCATTTCTGGAGCCATTTTCGGTTGAAATGGGGAATGATCTGGAGACAGATTTGCGGAAGCGTCTTTGCAACCTGTCAAGAGCCATTGTGGAGCGACTACGGAAGCGATAATGAGGTCATGTCATAACATTCGAAGAGGCGATGCCACCAGAACAGTAAAGACTTCCAAGGTCCACTTCAGGTAATCAACTTGCGGATGCAGAACAGATGCAGTTGATTTTCATATCAAACCTTGGAAGCTCGAAACCGAATCCCAATCTTCAAACTCTTCAAAAAAGGGCAAACCCTTCTAGAGCAAATACCTCAAAGGCCGCCCCTCTGCGCCAGACGTATCCTTCCGGCGCCTCTTCGGCTACCATGAATCACACAGCGGTCACTTTGGGACTCAATATCCATGAGTTGGCGCAGGAGATAGACCTTACACACATTCTTTGCTCCAGATTCCAGCATGTCTACCTCTCAGATATCTCCGAGAACCTCGTTCTGGCCAAGGATAGACTCGGGCATAACGGCTTCACCTACCGCGCTGCTAGGGTGGAAGGGGGCGATGGTATTTCTCCCGGCAGCATAGATATGATCTTTGCTAGCTATGTGATGCATTCTGCGATCATTCTCTGGAGACGAGTGTGATTGCGAAACAGTTATATCCAAGTGGCGCATTAGCCTGTGTGACTTTTGGAGCGGCACTGCTTGAGGATTCACGCATCCAGGAAATTCACACGCGAGTTAATCATTCTGAGGGAGGGGGCGGAGTTTGATGAAGAGGGTAGATGATCCGCAAAAGCTACTCGCTGTCATAGCTCGGACACAAGGCAAGTATAATATTGCACCACTGGATGACTCTCTTTTTATCCCCGGGGCGCAGCGTATTCGCCTCCATGTTAAAAACAGAGGACTGCTCCTTTGCCACCGGAAGTGCAAGTAAATGAGCCTGTCAACACTGGGGTTGACGATATTGAACTGTTTGTGCAGGAGGGGTGGAGCTTTGTGACTGATATGGAAGGCGTAAAGGAGTATGTTCTCCTATTCTAGTCAGTGAGGTATGACCTAAGTTTCGAGAAGTTATAGTAGGAGATGGGGGAGGTTATTGTTGATGGTCTAGTTAAGGGCTCCTGGCCTGCAAAAATCATTTTTGCAACGATGCGTTAATTGTATAATGAAGCTATATCCAGGCCTGTCTTGGATGAGACTCTAAGATACGTTTCCCCCAAAGGTTTCACGGGTCCATTCCAATTTCCTATCAATGGATACCCCCACACTTAGGTACCTAAAATCAGATCCTTGGAACCGTTATGTCCAAATCCCTACGTGCACAGGTACTTTCCAGCCAACCCACCTACTCAAGTAGGTATCCCATCCCGTACCTAGGTATATGTCGGTTCTCAGGGATCTCGATGCACTATTACTACTACGTTGATACGTGGAGTAAGTGTGCGGTAAGATGTGTGTTCATTCTAAATTCCCGCGATGGAATCGGATATGCCCCGATTCCACTGGTTCTATTCACTTCCCGAGTCCAGTCACTGAAGTAAACCAGATTCCATTGGTTCCAACAGTATACCAGCCATCATGCCTACCCCTACTGAAACGCAAACGGCAACACTGAGCAAATCTATCGAAGGCTGGAAGGGTTGGAACTCAGATAGGTTCTTAGCTAGCTGCTCCGAGGTTTGTACCCAGGCGACAGCCCACCACTAGGCACTTCGAAGGAAGTGCAACTCTGAGACCCAATTTCAGAATCTGGCGAAAAGCACAGATGTCTCGAAAGATACCGTGAAGAAACTGGGAAAGAAATTGGTATAGTAACAGAAACCATAACAAAATACTCACTTATGGCACAGGGATTTATTCAAGATACAGAAGTCGCACGACTTTGACCTAACCCTATTTCACTGCCGATTAATGCTGGAAATGCAATCTCCACGAGCACACTTCTGTAGATTATGATAGAAAACTTTCAAAAAAGGTTCCACTGAGACTGGTAGGCTTGGTTTTTGGGTCTTAAGAAGGGGAAATAAGGAGCTATGATGAAGAGAGAGGACAGATATGTAAGGAAGGAGAAACAATCTCTTATAACTTGTGATTCAACCCGGACATTCCAAGGAAATATTTTATAAGGCTTTCGTAAAGAACCAAAAGAATCAAAGAAAGAGATAAATAAAGTAAACGTAAAATCAAAATCCCGAATCATTCTCGATCCAGCCAACAAGATTTCCACAAACTTCCATTTCTAGAGAAAACCATGAGGAAAAGATTGACTATGGTAATCAACCCTTGGAGGGGGGATAATTGTTACAGATAAAGAAGTTTGAAGTTGAAGTCCTCCAAATATACCCGCGGTCTCGTAGGGCTAGTATAAGAATAGTGACGAACATAAAATACCCCTGAGTCCTCCAAGAATCAGTCTTGGAACAGATTCAACATGTTTTTCACTATTATACAACATTACCATTCCAGTAAATCCCAACAAGTCTGATTCTACTAGGGATAAAATGCTCAGTCTGACACCATATGACCACTCACCCTAGTAATAATAACATATGACCAGGCTAATAGTAAGACATGAAGGTGTACCCAAAGGGACTTGGCCGACCCACTTCTATTCACAACACTGGGGTTTCACATTTCGTATCTCGCACCTTCAGTGCGCTGGAGGTTATCGATGAGAGCATTACCACAATTACTGGTGGCACCAATGACAGGCATAATGAATGGAAGTACCATCAACTGGCCTCTTCGACAATTGCATGAGCTTAATGATCAGATCTTCTTTCCAACTTGAGCTTCGGGTTTCGGGTTTCGGACATTGATAGAGTATACCATAGTCGGGACATAGCAGTCCACAGGGCTCAGGAACAGGGGTTCGGGTGCCAGCTTGGCTGCTTCTTTGTTCTTCTTGTGCTCGCATCATCGATAAGGGGAAATTCAGGAACCTTGGAAGGAAAATAGTCCGAATGCCCCTCGGGTAATAAAATTTCCCACCCATAACTGGGTCATCAAAAACAAATACGGAATAATCAACTATTGTTTTGTCAGTAGTAGAGAAATAAGGATCGGTCAAAGTCTTGTACTAATTACTCATCTGATTTTCTTGCATCCTCCGATTACTTCCCGGCTTTATGGAGCTATTTAGCTCTCGAGTAATGATATATTGACCTATTTTGGAACTTAATATCATCCCCATTTATTAAGCTTTTTCTTAAGTACACGGATCTACGCCCCATGTATATACTTCTGAATAGCTTCGTAAATTAGAAATTGGGAATCCAAGCCTTGAAATGGTAAAGGAAGACCTTGGTAAGAGATGAAGAGGTCTTTATGACTAGAAGGTGGTAGAAAGAGAGTGTTGGAAAGCTCATAGGCTCCAAAGTTCAGAAGGATAATTGATTGATGGGTAGAAAGAATACCAATCTGACAATTGGAGGCGCTGGTTTCTACTCCTGGTACGACAACTATATAGAGAGCTACGTTGATACACAGGATTGCCAACAGCGATTGGTGCTAGATTCAGGGGGCAATGAAGGCCTCTATGTATGGAACCTGACTGCCATTGGGGCAATGGAAATGATCAGTAATATCCATAAAAACAATATTATCCTGGCTGCCAACAACACTCAGGGAATATCGCATTCATACTAAAGCGCCCTGGCAGCTTAACAGCAGGTTCTCTTATGTGCTGATGATGACACCAGCTATGAGTGCTAGACGACCTGGAAGTGCGACTAGTCATAGCAGTATTCTATCATTGATGATCTCAGCGATGCATTGGCAAGTTACCCGGATTAGTGCATACCCCAATATGCTATCAATACTCTATCTCATATTAAGTGGCTCCCTTGCCAATTATACTGCCGCCAATACAAACTACGATAAGTGTTTCAAGTACTACGAGCAGTACTATAAGGAGATGATTTCTGAAGCTCTCAAAGGTTGTACGATGCCTTCCAATTTCACAAACCCGGGTGGAGGTGCAGGGAACAAGTATTTTGATTGTGCCCTCTAGGACAGAGTTGCTGATGCTGAAGCAAAAACCCAGACGTGTCCATGGAGCTATATTTCGTTACAGGATCTTATAGAGTACACTATGACATATACTTTCGTGGACTCAGATGGCTTTTACGATGAGTTTGAAAGTACCTATAGCATAAATAAGACCTAGGTCTACTTTGGTGACTACACTACTCACTCTAGCCAGACCAGACACAATGGTAATCACACTTTCGGGGTTTTGTGGAGCCACTCAAACACTTGCCGAGAGCATGACTACCGGGGCAATTTCATTTAAAGATTGATTAATAAGTGAATTGGTGAAAATAGAGAGTCCATGGCTACCTACTATGTAGGTAGCTCCAAGCCTGTATAATAATAATCTAAGGTCCAGGTTGCCCGAGTACATCTTGAATATATCCCCAAAAACACCGACTCCGAAAGCCCAGTCCCAATTTTGTTAAAAATCATGTTGTCACAAACGCCATCAGAAGCAATAGATAATAAGAAAATACTGTAACATTCTGACCATGCTCAATCATGCCCTTAGGAGTCAGGCCCTTGCGCCAGTAATTGGAATCCTTTGACTAGACCCATGGCTGAACCAGCAGCAAGACCACCCACGAGCACCATTTGAAGACCGCCAATAATTCCGCTGCGAATATTCCGACGACCTCGCCAGCCACTCACGAAACAGGTTTTGCCATAGCCAAACATGAAGAGAGCAACAATCATAGTTGCAATTGACCAACGCAGAGCGACGAATGCATCATGTGGTCCGACGAAGAAGTAAGGCAGCAGTGGAACAAATCCGCCAATGAAATAGCCAATGGCAATTGTCAAGGCGCACGTGACAGCTCGAGAGCCAGATGGTTCTGGTAGAGTGTGTTGAAAGTTCATGAGAAATGAAGGGAGCATAGGTGAACACGAGAGGTGACTGGTCAACTGGGACACTAGTTCGGACGGAAGTTCGTAGGGCTCGAAAATGTCAGAAATGGTGGTGGAGATAGAACCTGGGCTGGTTATGGTCTGTGATTTTGTTTCTTTGAGGGTGGCCTTGTATGACTCCCTAGGTCACTGTCAGTAAGAATTCATTGTTTCCATTTGATTTCAAACACTCACTCTTCACTTTTGGCTCCCAAATATCCACCGAGGCCCATAGAGATAGCACCCGCAATGAGCTCAGCCATACCACCAAAAACGACCACCTTCGTATCACCGAGGGCAGATAAGCCTGCAGTCAGGGCAAAAGGTACTGTCATACCATCAGACAGGCCGATAATTGCATCTGATACGGTACGCCCATCTATCCAATTCGACGTCTTTTCGCGAACAGGCTGTTTTTCACCGGCCTCCTCGTCGCCTCGTTGGAGAACTAGACTTTTCTCATCATCGGAGGAAGACGTACGTCCAGAAATAGGCGAGTAATTGGCCATGAAGCCGCTGATTGAGCTTATGGACATGATGATGAGATTATGAAAGGTATCCCTTGATTCAGTCGAATTCGGAGTAGGTACAAGCAAAGTACGAAAAAATGAAGGGGTTGAAAGATTAAAATGGACAGAATCATCAATAGAAAGTCACTCAGATATATTCGTATCTCAGCCTATAAAGGCAAAACGTGCCTCAATAATTACGTTGTCTGAACTTGATTGAAAATGACAACCTCAGCACGTGCATTGCTGATTCGAGGACGAAAGTCTTGTTTTTGGTGCTAAATTATATTAAAGTGGGGCCAGTGGATCTAGAATAGCTTATCCTCACGTTTTAGCCAATACAACCACTGCTATTGTCATACTTAGGGTGCCCCACTTTGGTCTACCCCACTTTACACCTGCTTATATAAACTAGAAGAGCCAATCTACGGCTCGGCAGGTACGGATCGATTGCGATCGAATTGAGCAGTCCATGTGTTTTCTACGGCTAATGCCGTAGTTATCGGACAGATTCAAACTTCTCGATTTTTCTCCAAATCCTTTTCAAATCCTTTTTTTTATCTGTTCTCCACCTGGGCACTTTACCCCTCAATGTATTGTTAAGAAGTCTAGAATCATTGCTACAAATGTACTAGCAATCAGGTGCCCTGGTGGACCGCGTTACATCCTTTTTTGCCACGGAACGTTCTTTTACTCGAAAGGGCTATGCCCTGAACAGGGCTCTCCGGGCGACTAGCGCCGGACTTAACTCCATCTTTTTCTTCTCTAACTTCAAAAATAGTATAAAGAAAAGATACGCGGGCCTCCGATCATCCAAGTTCAGTGATAATCATTCAATCGATGGCGAAAAAAAGAAGTGAGACCTCAAAATATATAGCAAGTCGCAATCATAAAGCCGAACTGGACTCCTGCAGTTTTGGCCGGTCTTGTCGCCACCGACAATTGATTTCGAAAATTAAATTTTGTCTCATTGTCAATTTTCTTCTTTCTCTCACTTTTAAATCAAACTAGACAATTTGAGAGAGTTATTGGAAATTTGTGCAGCTCTTGAGGATATGCCCTGCTCAATGATCCTGGCCATGACTCTGCCGGTGTCACTTACCAGATCTTCCGCAAGTTCAATGCCACTAAGGACGATGTTCCCAACATAGCCAGCTTTATTGGGCGCCAGTTTGAGTACAGGCAACTCCTGACGACTCTGCCTTTGATATTCGGGCCTACGATGAGAAGAAGACTGGCGTTCTGGCCGAACTAGCTAAGACATTTGGTTTTTCCGATACCTATGTATGTTACTTGTTCTAGATCTTGTACCGAGTAAGTGAAAGTGATATGGAAAATTCTTCGCATATCGAGCATTCCAGGCCAACAGATGTCAACGGTCAATTTGCGATAAGTGGTTTCTCTTGTGGTTTTGTCGACAACTTGAACCAGATTTCTGGAACGTCACCGGAACCACCTGCGCAACTTCAATCGTTGAATACTATGAAAAGTGGGGTTAAGACAACGCTATGGACAAGCTCGCCCACGCTGATGAGTTCTACCCTGACTTGGAAGAGGGTACCCCGCCCAGCTTCTAATACATCCTCCGGGGCATGACCGACGCCCGTGAAATCTATGAATGGTTTATGGAGAGTTTTTTACACGAAACTTCAACTCTTTTTTCTGGTTGAAACCGACCCTGGATGATGACCGTTTCGATGGTCTCCGCAAACGGTATATCAAAAGTACGTACTCACATAGAAACAAAGAATCTAACATATTTGAAAATTATAATGCAGTTAGGACAGGCATCAGAAGTAAGAGAGAATAGACCAGGGAGCCCGACCAGACCAAGAGTCTGGCAAGACCAGAGGGCCTGACTCTGGGCCATGGTCCAAGGTGGGAGATTATCAGCCGAAAATGAACCGCTATTCTTTCTTCTTCCAGGAACCATTGGTTTTTCGCCCTGGCAGATGGCTCTGTATCTCACGCCCTTGATGTCTCCGACTTAATCTTGCTCATGGAGTTATGTTACTGAAGATGAGCAGATGTATTCAGATTACTCCACTAGAGATTTTACTATAGAGATATATGTAATTGATTGACAAGTTTCACTATTTACGCAATTTGCTGTGAGCTACATAACATAATAATCAAAACAAGTGGACTTTCCTAAGAATTTCATCTTCGTTTCTCCGATCTCGAAGGTCGACAAAATCTCTTCCTAAGAAGACAAGGAAAATTTGGTGCAAATTCCTTATGGGCCTTCTCCAAATCTATCCGAAGTCCAAGGCGTGTCGCAAGTTTGACATCGAGGTTTAAGTACGGAGATATAGTTGCATTTATCGGATGAGTTCATTAGATTAGTTTATTCTATGCTTCAAAAGTTACATTTAGTAATGATCAGGACTTGAAATTCCACTTAAATAGGTAGTATCAATCTACCTAGATATGATTCTGAGATCATGTCTTTTGATATCTTAAGGTATTCAGAGTCCCTTTTTGTAAAGCGCTATCACTCATGAATCGTTCAAGCTACCTGGTCTTCAGGTCTCTGCCCAGGTTTTCAAGTGTGTGTATAATTTTCATCCTCTCCAGTTTTGGAAGGTTCTAAGGTTATATCATCGAAACGATTGTGAAACTGCCTGTTTGATTGAGGCGGCGAAGATTATTGTGGCAATGTTACTGGCTAAAGGATGTGTTACATCTTCAATGTAGAATGCAGCCTTGTAGATATTATGGTTGGTGGTAGTGGTGATGATGTGCGCCGGCAGCAGTGTTTAAGAGCACCTGAGCAATACTGTCAATACATAGAAAAATAAGGTCAGGTGATGAATATACTTTAAATCTTCAAGCTCAGTTTAGTTAAGAGAGCTTCCTACGTTACTCAGCCTGTGCCCCGCTCAAAAAAAACCCTCCCGAGCTTCCCCCACCATTATCACCATCTTCACCTTGACATTCTAATACAGAATCCGAAACAGAGATACTAAGATCTTAGCCAATTTGACTCAGTAGTCTCTAATCAGTTCCAAGAACCGAACAAGATTCCAGATGGTCCTCTAGAAACAACTACAGCATCAGTATCCGTACCTACCTAGGTAAAACGAGCATCAACCCCATCATAATGACCAACAAACCCTACGTTCTCGATGAACCCGCAGTCCTAGACAGTGTCCGTCTCCACAAAATTGAGCTTCCCCTCCCCGCAGCCCCAGAGGCCTGGCACCGACTTGGCAAATCTCAACCATGCACCGCAAGCCTGAAACTCTCCTACACCTCCGCCATTGCAGCCGCAGCTGCCGATAATGTCTCACTATCACTGGATTATGGCAAGCTATTCCGGCGCATAGAATCCGATGTCCGCGACATGGTGCATCATGTTTCTTCAGAAGAGCACCCACATCACCAAATGGTCAGTGTAGATGGCACCCGGTGCGACGAAATGAACCTCAGTGCTGCTGGCCAAGACCCACGTGTCACTGCCAGCATTATCACAAATTGCGGCCTGGGACTTTTGGATGCCACAGCGGCTCCCTTGCAGAAATTATTTGAAACTAAAGAGGCTCTACTTACGAACTACGCGAAATGCGAGGTATCTCTGCATTTGCCGAAGGCGCTTCTGCGCTCCGAGGAGGGTCTGCGATATCGCAGTGTGACGGTATGGGGTTACATGCAACGGCAGCCTGAAGTTGGCGAGCCAATTATATTGGCTGGTCGTGTTCCAGTAGTTGTGGAAGAGGAGTTCGCTATCAATGGGATCAGATGCCACTGCATTGTTGGGGTTAATCAGCACGAGCGGCTTGAAAAGCAGGCTGTGATTGTTTCCTTGACGTTCAACGGTCCTGGACAGTTAGCTTGGGCCTCCAAGTTTGTCGAGACTTATCAAAATGTGACTCGTGCTGTGGCAGAGGTATGTCAATCTCTATCTATTTAACGGGCTGTTCTAATGTTTTGGCATACAGAAAGTCGAAGAGACTTCCTTCCAGACTGTTGAGTCGTTGGCTACTTTTATCGCTCATATTGTGACTGTTGATTTTGGCAATGAGCGTGTCACTGTGCTGGTGGAGAAGCCTAGTGCTCTGCCTTTTGTACAGCGATCTGGTGTAGAGATTACTAGGACTCGGGAGTTCTTTGACACTCATGATGTACCGGTACCTCGTGCTGTATAGATTAACTCTTCATCCCTTTCTATAGTCTTATAGGTTGGAAAGTTGGACAGGATTTTTCCTCGTATAATTTTTTATCTCTAATCGAGTCTGCAAGTTTCTGCAAGTATCTGCAAAGATGCAAAGATGCAAAGATGCAAAGAAGGAATGTTACTGTTCTAGAGCCTGCTTCCAGATCAACACGTGAATTCCAGATTAGGCTTAGCGTCATGCCCCGGATTTGCATCTGGAAGCACTTTTGATTTCTTGGTTCTTTCCATTCAATAGTACTTCCACTTCTTCGTGGGAACCTGCTTTCGTCTATCACTTCTTCTAATTTATCTTACTTTACTTCTGGTCCTCTATGTACCTGTCTGCACCAACCCCTTTTCTCCCCCCTTCTTTGATCAGCTCTCTGATCAGCCTCAACTCAATTCTCCTCACCTCGATTTCACTCACAGGACCTTCTGATAATCCGGGTGTACACTCACCTACTGGAATCAAATTGCTTGCTGACCCTGTGAATTCTGTCGTTGGCGAGTTGCCTTGGGTAGGGGTCTCAGGTCCGTCCTGAGAAAGGGCGGACGGTAAAACTGCTCGAGAAAGACGCTTCAGTCCCAGGCAAGGGGAGATACTACCTTTCTTCCTTGGATTTGAGGTAAGCTAACCCTCTGATCTTTCTCAACTTCTCACTTTCTATGTATGCCGATGGTGGGGCCGCTAGATTGCTGCAAACTCTTCAATTTACCCCCGCCAATCGGTGAACAAGAAAAAGAAAAGAATCAAAAAGGAAGGAAATATGAAGCTAATTGAATGATATGAATGATTAGGCGCTCATAAAGAGACATCTCGAGTATTTGCCACTTTCCACCGCTGTGTGAGAAACCGCCAGCCATCACCGTCTCTCGCACGAAAGGGACTTTTCAAAGGTCCATAGTAAACCTGCACGCCTCGAAACTCTTCGACCTGTTCCTAAAAGCAAGCCGACACCATGGCTCCCATCGCGCATGAAGATATCTCGGTTGGAGACGTATTTGCCCCTCAAGCCGACACTGCGCATTACTCTATCGAAATGTCGGCCAATCAACACTCCCGGAAGTCCCACATGGGTGATACCCAAGCCAACGAAGGCGATAATATGCAGGCACCTGCTTTCTACCCAGATCTTCTGACTGGCAAGGCCCGTAAAAAGAAGAAGAAGAAGAATCTTCCCCAGGCAGACTGGGCACGTTCCACAGTGCACGGCTTCACCCCAATTGTCTCTGCCGATGAGGACTCAGACTTCTCGACCACCAGCTCCAGAGCTGCAGATTCACATCCCGCTACCCCGTGTGGGCAAGTCAATCACATTATTAATCGACATGGAGTAAGCGCATTGAAGCTCCAGCTCGACGCGCTTAACCTTGGGAAGTCAACTACTGGTACCAGTGGACTTTGTTCCGAAACTCCCAGCAATGCGAGTGTCGCCTCTGATAGTGATAATACCGAAATCCTGACCAGCTATGAAGTACCGCTGGAACATGATTTTGTCAGCGCAGATGCTGTGAACGAAGAAGTTTCATCTAGCATTGGCTCTGGAATTGCCGTCAGTGGTACAGATATGCGAAGCCAGCTCTGTCGTAAAATGTCTGCGCAAGACTTTGCACCTGTACTTTGCCTCGGAAAGGGCTCATTTGGAACTGTCCTGCTCGTCCGACATGTTGTTACTGGCAAACTTTATGCGCAGAAACAATTCAGAAAGGCGTCGCTCACTGTGCATAAGAAGCTCGTGGAGCAAACCAAGACGGAGCGGGTGATTTTGGAGAGTGTCAACCGCCATCCATTTGTGGTGAAGCTTTTCTATGCTTTCCAGGATCATGAAAAGCTGTATTTGATTCTCGAGTATGCCGAAGGTGGTGAGCTGTTCACACACCTTGCTATGGAACGCATGTTCCAGGAGGATGTAGCGGCTTTCTACATGGCAGAAATGGTTCTCGCACTCGAACATCTACACCAGAATGTCGGCGTTTTGTACCGTGATCTCAAGCCTGAGAACTGTCTATTGGACCGACAAGGCCACCTGCTTCTCACCGACTTCGGACTGAGCAAAATCGCCTTGAGTGATGACGACCGCTGCAATTCATCTCTCGGAACGATTGAATACATGGCCCCAGAGGTCATCCAGGGCAAACCGTACGGCAAGGCATGTGACTGGTGGTCACTGGGCGCACTCGGTTTCGATCTTCTCACTGGCTCCCCTCCCTTCAGTGCTGGAAACCACGCAAAGCTTCAGGAGAAGATAATCAAGCAGAAGCTCGTGATGCCGTATTTCCTCGGACCGGACGCCAAAGACCTTCTCACCCGTCTTATGCGAAAGGAGCCCTCCAAGCGCCTGGGCTATCATATGCCTAAGGACTTGGTAACCATCAAAAAGCATCGCTTCTTCCGCAAGATTGACTGGGCTGCCCTTGAACGCCGTGAGCTGGACGCTCCTATCCAGCCAATCGTGACAGACCCGGCTCTGGCAGAGAACTTTTCTGATGACTTCACCCATTTACCTCTAAGCCCTACGGTGGACAGCAAATTCGACGAGTTTTGCGGCTCAAAGTCTTCAGCATCCGGACTCGCTGGCTCGGCCGCGGGTGAAGCCAACCCCTTCGGTGGATTCAGCTTTGTGGCCTCGAGCAGCCTACTCGACCACGGCATAGGAATGACGAAGGGTTACTAGGAATTTTAGAATATCCCGAGTTTTCTCCTTGTGAGGAGAATTATGAGGGGGGGAAAAATCAGGGTTAAGATTCCCAAGGTTTCTGCTCTAAGCTAGAAAATAGCACTTTCCACTCATTTCATATGACCTTGAACCTCTTCTAGTAGATCTGTTCCGTGGTTCCATAAATACCTAGATATTTGTATATAAATTATCATGATGGGTTCAGTGTTATACATGTCTACCTAATATAGAATGAATGGATTTAATTTAAAAGGGTATCAATATTTCAAGTCTAAATCTCGCCCTCTTCAGATACTGAAGCCGTACGCGGACGTTTTGCCGGGCTCTCATCATCTGGCAGGGATTCTTCAGGCTCTCGGGAGCGTTTTCTATCATCTGGCAGAGACTCTAAAGGCTCTCTCGAGCTTTTCCTCGATTCATCGAAAGGAAATGGGTCGGAATGGAACAGACGAGTCGGATCGTTCGGATCAGAGTGATCAAAAGGAAAATCGGGGTACCCCTTGCTGAGATGCTGTTGGGCTCGCTCATAAACTTTGACGATCACTGTACAGGCTTTGATAAGGTCTTCAACACGTACATCTATCTGTTCCCACCAAGGTCGTTTTTCGCTATCATCTGGAAATGAGATCTTGCAATGACGAGCTGCTGCGTAAAGTGCTGCTGCAGCAATTACCCGTGCTGGAAACTGTAGGCAGAGAACGGTAAAGGTGGAGTCATTCAAAAATGCCCAAGTCGCGTGTCGGAGATTCCTGTTGCCGCTGACATTGAAGAACTCGGTGTATTCGAAGAGGATGCGGTAAGGTGATTCTAGCGACATGTCGAAGCAGATATGTTCAAGCAAAACACTTTCATTCTGGAGGATCAGATCACGCCACCTCCAGTAATCCTTCGATTGTTCATCGACGATAAGATCTGGCTTTTTCATCGCGATTCGGCAACAGGCGATAACAAAGTCTTTCATGCGGCGCGTACTCTCCTCCACCTTGGACGCGACGAATAGAGTCACTGCCGCAATAACTTTTGGGTGCATCAAGTCTGATGCTAGTTCAGGGTATTGCGCTCGAAGGGAGTAGCGCATAAGAAATCGGTGCATGAAGACGGTGGCAGTCATAGATGTCTGAGGTGGCAGCTTGAGCATTGTGCTCACCGACCAGATAAACTCGACAGATCGATGCCGGATGTAGTCCTCTTGTTGGCGATCAATCTTGTCCATACGGGAGGGTGTCCGCTCGAGCTCCTCCTCTGTGAAGTACCATTTTTTATTTGTCTCTTCGACCACTGGATTTGGGAGGCCGGGGATTCGCTGGTGTGACATAGAGAATGCTGAGATCCCACTACGGGGCGGGAAGGACAAGGGTGAGGTCAAAGTCGAGGTTGGTATGTGAGGAGGAATTTTTCAGAGAGAAAGAAGATGAAACGCACTTCAATGCGAGAGCCTCAGGGTTTCCTGCAGAAAGTCGAAATCAAAGTCACATGGGCGCTCGGCGCTGTGTAGCTAGCTCTATGATCTGTATGCAGACTTGCAGCTCATTCTGACGATAAGGTCAATGAGAAGTATTGCAGTTCACCACTTCAATTTGAAGAGAGAAGTAGAGTTATTCTTCAGTTATACCGCAGGATGTCAGCGCTCTTGTGAGCACGAAATAGGAAACAAGGCGCAAGTTCCGTTCTATGAAGTGAAAGCTTCTCGGAACGGAACAACCGGTGGCTCCGGAAGTCGAAGTATAAAACAACGACAAAATAAATTTGGAGAATTCTTCTTCATCAGGTGTGAATATGCTTCAAATTTTGGTTTTATTTTACCTGTATCTCAGATTCATTTACCTACCTTGCATCTTGATATCAAGTGGGATACGATCCTAGGGCTATATACGGTAAAGTATGTTTCTTTAATATTTCGGCTTATGATACCGCCTGCTCCATATAGATTCATGTTATTCAAAAAGAAAAAGCGCGCAGTCGGCTTCGAACGCATAACCTCGTATTTTCATCAAAATGGAATTACCTCATAACACCCTAATTAAGGCCGTTTAGTAAAAACAAAAAGGGTAGCTTCTCTTTGATTGAGCGCGTCATCCTTAGTGCAGGAGCCATGCTAATCTTCTCTGTATTTGCTCAACTATGTCCCCGAAGGAACATAAGTTCAATTGAAATTGGGGATTATATACACTCTTTTGACATTCTGCCCTACTAGTTTGAGACACCGGCGTCTAAGGGCAGAATAATCCCGAGATCTAAAGGCATAAATAGCCTCATCTTATATCCCTTCGTTGCGATGGTTTGAATCAGACCGTTCGATCAACTGAATATATATTAATGGAGGCGACAGACAGTTACACTGGAGTTCAAGCTCTAAAATGAAATTAGGATCTATAGAAAAAATACGTTCTCTTGCCTAGATCCAAAATGGTCCAACAAATAATATGATTTCACTGCAGAGATCTCTTGTGGTAAACATTTATCTACTTGGAACAATGGAATAAGAAAAGCACCTGCATACAAATGTAAAATAGTGTGCAGGTTTGGTATCTCTGGTCTTGTGCCCAAGCGCCACGCTGATGAAATGCAAAATCAAGAAAGTTGACAAGGGGAGAGGGCAACTATTAGAGAGACTTGAAGCCCTAGGTATACGGAGCAGAAGTAAAGTCTTACTCCTCTTCACTGACTTCACTCTCATCATCACTTGGGACATTGTAATGATTTTGACCATACTGCTGGTTCCTGGCCTGCTCCTCTTCCCGAGCACTCTCTTCAAAGGCTGCTTCCATCTCCGCAGCAAGTGCATCATCGTCTTCCACATCATCTGCTTCTAAAATTGGGGGTGGGGCCTTGTTATTTCCAGCAGGAGATGGGAGTCTGAATTCCTCAAGTTCCTCATCCCCATCATCTTCCTCTCTGTCATCTGGGGTATGGTTAGATGAGAAGTGGGCAGGGTTGACTCTGAAGGGTCTCGAAGGTGGTGGGGAGCCCATGTCAATAATAAGGTCTCCATCAATAATGATGTTTGAGCCAGGAGAAGAAATGCTCTTTTGAGAGGCACCTGCTGATGGAGAACGACGACGCTGCTCGAGCTCCAGTGGATCGGCGCGAACGGTGGGTTCAGCGGGTATCTCCGTAGTCGGCTTAGGTGGATCAGCTCTAGCTGGTGGCTTTGCCGGACGTTTTGTTTCTCGAAGTGGATTGGCCTGCTTCCTGGGTCGAGCTATGGGTTTTGTGGCTGGCTTTGTGGCTGGAATTATCGGCGTGTTGGCCTTGCTGGTGTACACCGGCTCCGGGGTGGAGTGGCCCGAGGCCGGCTTAACATCTTCCGCTCCCTCTTTGCGAAGGAAATGTCGGAAGTCGTATGGGTTGTTATCGTCAGCGGTACCCTCATCTTCGCTAGCACCGCTCACAGCATTGCGATCTTCGCCCGATGTATGTTCATACTCGTGTGTACCCAGACTGAGTTGCTCGTATTGTTCAATGACCTGTTTCTCGGTCTTCCCTGGTGCCGACCGCAAGTTGAAATTATATTTCGTAGACACAGTATCCAGAACAAAAACTTTCCGATCAGGGTCAAAGACCAGGATGTAATTACCTTCACTGGCTGGATCTTCGCACCCTTCGTAGGAATAAGCTAAGGTGTGATCGGCGTTTGGGGCCTTATCGGTGACGGAAAGATTGTAGAGATCGTGCGACGGGGAGGAGCGAGTGATGATTGAGCGTTGTCGCGACGTTGCAGATTTGGTCTTATAATTGTAGTTGACATTGACCAACCGACTGGAATCTGCCTTGGCCAGCCGTTCACCCAGGACGATAGGGTACTCGGCCTGCTTCGTCGGGTCAACCAGCGCGGGGGCGGTCATGGCTCCGCCACCAGATGTGATATTTCTGTAAGACTTGGAAGGTGAGGTATAGAAAGGGCGAGAAGGTAGACTGGAGAGAAAATGAGGAGAGGAAACAAAGACGAAGGGGAGTGAAAGAGAAGTAACACAGACCACAAACACGGGGAAAAAGCGGAGACCCACTTCGAGATTACATACATTTCACGACTTTACCTGTAAGGCGCCGCAGTTAGTTGCGAGTTCTATGTTTAGGAATGACTAGTAAGAATCTGAGGTTAAAGAATGTAGTATATTTAAATACAGGTTAGGGTGAAACTGATGGGACCTAATTAAAGCTTGGAAGTGAGTTCAAGTTGTAAGTGATTGCAGCGATACCTATAATAAGGGTAGCCCTGGAGGTATGTTGCGGGTTGAATATTGAAACTATTTAGAAAAGTATAATAAGTGTAAGGTTGAATTAATATAGTTCGGTAAAATAAGAACAACGCTAGTGATCAATGTGCAGCCACTCGACTGGTCAGCTGCTCTAGTCTCCCAGCTAAAGCCCGGTGTTTGCGCATCACTTCCTCCCATTCACATTCAATGTCCTCCTCCCCACTCAGCTCAGTTAAAACCATACCAAAGTCACCTCCCAAGCGTCCCAGACTGGCTGCACAGTACAGCAGTTGTGTCAGCAGGGACTCTCGCGAGCTCCGATCCCGGACATTGGGAAGATAGGTTCGCATAGTGTCGGTGAGAAGTTGCACTAAGTGCATTGGGAATGTCGCAAGAGCTGAGGGAAGTCTTTGGAATGAATCATGGGTTGGAGTCGATGCATCAGGTCCCTTCAAGCCTGGAATGGCAGGTTCGGGCTCAGACTGCTCCGAGACGAAGATATTCTTGTACAACGAAACTATGGCAAAGCTCTGCTCGCGGAAGATCTCAATGTATCTTTTTAGATAGCGGTCAGTCTGTTGACCACTAGCTAAATTGTCAGATTTGCCTTTATTGCTTGTTCTTCGTTGAGTTTCCTGGTCTGCAAGTTCGCGAAGTGGGTCCAATGCCTCGAGCGTTAAGACCAGATTTGACAGTCGACAGATCAGAAATATGGCGCCCAGCGCTCCTTCCCCAGATCCACTCGCGGCACCATCGGCTTGTAGCGTTTCCAGATCAGGGGCGACTCGTCGCAGCCAGCCTACGGTTCGCATACCAGCTGCTAGGCGTAGGTTCTGAGCGCGAAGCCCCGCAATTAGATTAGTTGTCATCTCTTTCATGGCATCCTCGGCCTGGGATGCCACATCTTGAATAAGTGGCGATTCTGGGTATAGGGTCTGTAATCTTTTGATGTGCGCATGTAGGTCGAGGGCGGATGAATATGTAGTCGACGCTGCGCCTGCGCCGGAGTTGGCAGATGCTGCCGACACGGCGGTGGACAATAGAGTGGGTAATTCTAGAATATCGGATAGTCGATCGACATTCCGTGCCAATTGCATGGCTTTCTTCCGTCGTCCGAGAGCAGCATTATCTGTGACCTTGCTGTATTTGGTGGAGAAGCTGACTGTCTCCTGGTCGAGTTTCGGGATGGCATCACGCAGCTCCTGGGCCTCTTTTGTTAACTTTGGAATCGATGTGCGAAGTGTAGATAGATTGTCGGATGAAGTAACGAAGGCCCTATGCGACCGATTGGATAGGGCCTGGAGGGAGAGGAGAGTTGAGTGGGAGGACTGGGCGAGAGACTGAAGTTCGGTAGTCTGGAGGGTTTGAAGAGACAGCGTGGATAAGCGATTGAGATATGATGATTTGACAGCATCAGAAGACTGAGATAACTCCGGAGGAACTAGTAGCTCTAACAACGAATCGGCCATGACGTGTGAACGAATATAAGGTGATTGAACAGTAAAGACCGCTCACTGAATGGAGCAGATGCGATGGTCCGTGCGGCGATGGAGTGTATTTTGCATCTTCGCGTGTACCGTTTTCTGCCTTTCGTCTCCATTCTGCGCTTCTTTTTGATTTAGCAGTTGCCTTTATTGAATGAATAATTACATATGGACTCATTTGACCTTTTCTTGTTGATCTTTCCTTACTTTGAAACATTTGCATATATCTTCGAACCGAAATTCCCCGCATTCCCAGTTTCTATGACCTTGCAGACATGGGGAAACCACGAGTAAGTAAACCAACTGTAAAGTGCAGGTTTGTGGTAACTGACTGAAACCTGCTCATAGATGATCATTCTCATCCGCCATGCGCAGTCCGAAGGCAATAAGAACCGCGATATCCATCAATCTACTCCTGATCATCGAGTGAAACTCACACCCGAAGGACATCGTCAAGCACTGGAAGCTGGTCGCCGGCTTCGTGAGCTCTTACGCCCGGATGATACCCTCCACTTCTTCACATCTCCCTATCGTCGGACGAGAGAGACTACCGCAGGTATTTTGGAATCTTTAACCTCGGACTCGCCCTCTCCCTCGCCATTTCCCCGACAAACTATCAAGATCTACGAGGAACCCCGACTACGAGAACAAGACTTCGGTAACTTCCAGCCATGCTCAGTGGAAATGGAGCGGATGTGGATGGAGCGAGCAGATTACGGGCATTTCTTCTATCGCATCCCCAACGGCGAGTCCGCAGCAGATGCGTACGACCGAGTGAGCGGATTCAACGAGTCTCTCTGGCGATTGTTTGGTGAAGACGACTTTCCAAGTGTGGCTGTCCTTGTCACGCACGGCCTCATGACCCGTGTCTTCCTGATGAAATGGTATCATTGGAGTGTGGAATACTTCGAGGATCTGCGAAACATCGACCATTGCGAGTTTGTAGTCATGACTCACAACTCTGACAACGGCAAATATAAACTCCAGAATAAGCTGCGCACATGGTCTGACTTGCGGAAGGAGAGAGATTCTGAGAAAAATCGTGAACGGGAGACGAAGGGCCTAGGCCCGGCGCCCGCTACGCCTACAGAGCAAGTCCCTATTCGGCGGAAATGGGGTGGCTGTCCTGATGGCTGTACGCATGGCTTCTCTGTAGATGGCAAAAAATCTGCTCGGTCTAAGATGATAGAATCGATGCGCTATGCTAACAACCCACCCACGCGAAAGACGGATGACAGCCTTGAACAACCAATATCGACCACTAGATCCCAACCCACGAATGAGAAACCCACATTATCAGAAGAGAACACATCAGCTCGACTTGTTACCGGCAGCCGGGATTCAAAGAGTGAATTACAGTCAAAACAACAATCGGCAATGGAGAAAGAGGATATCAGAACCGGAGATTCTAGCTCCGATACTCGAATCAGCACCAGTCCCCGTCTCACTCGACCTAGTCTCCGTGATTTCAGTCGACACAGTGAAGACCACTTGCTCCACCCACCAGTCTCATCGGGTTCCTCGGAATATATGAAACTCGCCCTCCTACATTTGGGAGGTCGCGATGGAGGCGGGTCCTTAAGTGGAGCGAATAGCCGTGCTCCATCCGAAGACGGAAACGAAGAATACCATGGTCACCACGCATCTCCCCTCGGCAAACCCATTGTTCACTCTCGTCAACACTTCCGATCGGCATCACAGGACCTTGAAGAAGATGGTGACGACGAACTGAGCGCCAATCAAACTAAAGAACTCAGCCGACCTCGGCCACACCATAATAATCATCACTCTGACACTCGCATCAAGACTCATTCCTATAACCGTACTACTCGTCACTTTGAAACGTCATCCACTTCACAGCAACAGGCCCGGAGAACCAATATCCTCGGCGACGGCGAGGATGTCGGAAATTACTCGGACAGCAACTCTGCAGAGACCGAGTCTCACTCTCATGCGCATGCACTCGGTAGTGACGGTGCTACTTCAGAAGAATTGTCTTTAGAGGATCAGCAGCGAGAAGATCAAAGTATACAGGGGAGTGTATACTAATATTGATTCGCGGCGATGAAAATACATTTGGCTCATGCAACGAGCTAGATCATTGGATGAGGAATGACTAGGATATAAATATTGTGATATTCATATTGGTATTGATTAAAGCGTTATGACTGCGACAATGACATGGATGAAATCGTCATGATTCAAGATTACTACCTACACATGTCAAGAGGGACTCTTTTCCGAGAGTGTTTCATTATTATTGAGTTTAAGAATGATACCTTATTACTATGCTATTCTTTCCATTCTACGTCAACTGAAACGGCGAAGTAAACCCGCTTGTCCTGATGGTCTATAGGAGTAATTCCAAGAGCGGGAGATAAATAGAGATAAATAGTAAAGAGAGAGATGCAGAGAAAGAGAAGTATCCATCAGAAGCCCTAGATGCATTGAGATGTAAAAAGATGTGGATATGATAGAGGTACCTATAGAGAGGGGCATTTTGATATCATCTCCAACAAACTACATAGACTATTAGTTCAGAAATCTAGACTAGAAATTTGGGACCAAGTGGTAGCTAGTTAAGAGTAAGCTAGATATCTTGGTGTCCACTTTTAAGCTCTCATCTTTTAAGGGATCAGCCCTCAAGTTTTGAAGTGAAACATAAGGACGGAGGGTATATTGTAGCTGCATAAGTCTATTGATATTTACAATGTACAAACTATCATGAGCTAGCTACAAAAGAACCAAGCAATCAGAGGCAAAGATAATAGTTTGCCACAATTTTTTTTCTTGTTTAGAATGATCTTGGTGTCATCAAGGACCAGAAGCTCAAGAGGAAAATGTAAACCAATAAGCCACTGGAAACAGCATTGAAATCTCCTAAAGGAGTTCTGGGGAATCGAAAAAAAAAGAATATGGTTAAAGCGATTAATCGGCGATTAACGCAGAATGGCTGGGGCCAACGAAGCCAAGAGGAGGTTGAATATTAACGCCTGACACTGATTGCAGCGTGGGGAATTGAAATGAAGTAAGAAGAATAATGTACCGACATCAAAAGGGGGAGAGCTGAGAATGTCAAGAAAGAAAGGGCTATCTATGTGTGAACACTGCGAGACGAGATGCCTTGAAGCGCGAAATGCTGAGCAAAAAGAGCACTCGAAAGAGAGAAAAAACCCGAATAAGAACCGAAGTCATAAAATAATAAGATAAACTGATGGGATTTTGGGGATTCGTTATGGTCGTGACTGCGGCCGCGGCCCTCCATCGGCAAAGGTCGGAAATAAACCGAAAAAGCCGAGTGAAGCATACACTCTCCGGATGAATAGGTATCGCGGGTAATAAGATATCGTGAGTGAATGTAGCCGGGGCGCGCCATTGTCGCTGCGTTGAGCTATTTTCCTCTTTTTTTTGTTGTTTTGAGTTTTTCGCTTGGCATCGAAGGAGCAGGCGCAGAACAAAAGTACTTTTCGGAATGAGTAAGGCGCTCATAGACGATGTTTGGTAAAAGATAATCGATATATCAATAGGCACAAACGTCGGTGCGAGCAAGAAAGTTAAGATAAAGTCGGTATCGTCGAATGAGAAATTGAATCCATGCGAAAAGGATCGACGTCGATTCAATAAAAAAGTCAAAAGAGTGGCACTTCCCTAGCCTGCCATCACAGGCTGCAGGGAAGGATAGGCTTGGTCGCACATGTAGTGCTCAAGGTGATTAAAACAGTAATGGCATCCGCACGAGGATCCATGACCAGTCCACACACTCGGGTATGATGGAGTGTGCGGCCACAACGGGGTGTGGGGGGTACGATGGAGGCTGCGAGCGAGGAACAGACTGTTGAGGCAGATAATGCGTCTGGGGCATCCAGGAATGCGAGTACGGGGGTGGCGGGTTCTGGTAGCTCAAAGCGGGATAGTAAACGGGAGTACTGGGGCCAGTGTAAGCGGCAGATGGGGGAGAATACTCGGATGCCGCTGGGTTGAGCCACGAGTTTTCGTTGCGCTGGTACTGGGGAGGAATAGGGCCTTCGCCTTCGGGGGACAAGGGCGCCTTGGAAACAACCGGGGCCTGGTGAGGTCGGACAAGATTAGTCTTGATAGGCGCGAGGGTCTGACGAGACTCCTGTGCCCGAAGGTTTGCCTTGGCACGCCAGCTCTCCCAGCGTCGGCGCCACGAGTTGTACCCATCATCCTCAGCATACATCCGGGTGTGGAGCTTCCAGTCGAAAGCGAAGAGCCACTCCAACTCCATCTTGTTTAGCTCCGCCACAGGGATGTTGCTGACTTCAGACCAAGACTTGTTCTGGAAGGTGTTATCATCCAAGAACTTACTTCCCAAGATAAGGGAGACAGTCAGCATGCGATAGATCTGGCTAGTGCCATTCTTGAATACACGCTGAGATGACAGCAAACGCATTCGGAGAGACAGGTAGAAAAGAGCCAGCAAAATAGTCGAGCTTGGCAGGCGGGTCGACGACAAGATCTGGTAGACGTACTTGCGGAACTGAGGGGGAGTAGAGGATCCTGGGGCGATGCTTCGCGCGAAGTCAATATCTGATAAGGTGATTTTGGTGTTGTATAGTGCATACATTCCCTGGGCCATTTCCGCGACGAAATCGGACATGCGTTCCATATCATAGTCAAGGTAGGTGGCAACACCTCCGGTGGCTTTCTCCTCCTTAGGCTGCTCTTGCTGCATCGGGGCAATATCCTGGCGACGGTACTGTTGTGGAATAGAGCTGCCCATCGGGGGCAACTGCACATTAGTCCGGATGGGTGGCAGAGAATTGGCATACATGCCATGTTCGATAGGAGGGTGGGGGTACAGCGGATTGGGCTTCAAAGACTGCGAGTATTGCTCAATGAATTCACATCCATTCTGGTGGTAGCGAGGAGGGAACGCGAAGAAGCCCGACTTGTAGTGCGCTTCATCGCCGTAAATTCTCTCAGGGGGGGTAGGAAGCCCGTGGCTTGGCAGGCCATAGCCTGGCGCATAGAAGGACGGCATTGCGGAGAGAATTGAGGAACAACCCAGACTTAGGGACGGGGGCTGTAGACACTATTTGTTGAAAGTCAGCACCAGGTTATGGGAAAATAAATTTGAAATTGGAACGCACCGTCTACTGCACCGCCAAACCCTAATGCTGGATGGGTTAAGAGGAGGGAGCGAACAAACGATCGCGTCGCTCTGCTCTTGAATCTGTTGAAGTGAACGTCTCTAGTTGATTGACATGAGGGAGTCGATTTTCAACCGAAGGAAGTAAAGAACAGAAATTGAAGGAGTGCAAAATTGGTAAGGCCTTCAAAAACTTCGAGTCACAGGATCTGGACAGATGTAGGATTGGAATTGGAAGTGCGCGTGTTAACCCCACTTAAATTTGAAATCAAATCCGAGATTGTTGAGGTCGTGCGCGCGTCTTCACTTCTGAATCGAAGATTGTTTTTTGGAGCGCGAATCAAACGAAGAACACCAAAAGGGTTGAGAGAAATTGATTTCCCTCAGGAAGAGGCAAACCTCACAAATAGTGAGATCAGCAACGACACTTAGCGAAAAGCTCGTTGGAACGGAAGAGAGTTGGGGGTTAGAGAAGGGAAGAAGAGAGAGAGGACGAAAGGAAGGAGAGGAAAAGGGGAGAAGGGTTAAAGGAAGTGAAATTGTGTGGAGTGAAGTCCCGTGACAATACGTAACCAAAGTTACCTAATAATTAAGAATTCTTTAGAATTCCATACGGGGTCTCGACCAACTACCGTCACAGAACCTATGATCCGAAACTTGTATTATTAATTCCATGACTCCTGATAACTAGATTTAAATAGATTAATACATGTTTCCTTAGTACAGAGTACCAGTATTGAATATTTAATATTTAATATTTATCCACATTATTGGACCATAAGCATGGGATCAGGCTAATACTAGTTGAACTATTCCTAACTATTCCTACTCCGTAGTAATCTCCGTTTAATAATACAGATGCAACACCATCAAGGAAGGGAAATAAAAAATTCAAAAAGTGAAAATTCTGAAAATCTAAATCGGGAAAGTCGAACATGTGCGGACTCCATATGACTAAGCCAAATTTGTATTTTTAACAAAAACAGGCCAAAGCGTGACTGCGTCGTAGGTATAGACATTCCACCCCCGTTGCTTGGTCTACTAAGATGACTTCTTCATCAATATGCTAGTTTCTAAGGTTAATAGTAGGCTAGTCTTTACATCTTGACTCCTTACAAGCTGAAACATAATACATAACAAGACAGCTACACTTACACTAGATATATCACCCCGTACAACTAAGCAAGGGCCAGCAAAGACTGATGACTTGTCACAGCCTCTCTGACTCACTAAAAGCCCCATGCTCTGGGCTGTGATACCTGCAGGCAGCAATACATAGCGTCATGCCGACAGATAGGCCGAGAGGGGCAAATTCATCACAGCCACTAAAATCATTGAGGCTGGGGCCATGCACCTGGGCAACTGATTAGCTATTTTATGTTTACCGCTTTCTGTTATCTGAGACTGTAATATTTACCTGCCATGTCTTGCCCTTCAACGTCATATATCCTGCCCAAATTCCAGCCATCCCAAGACATTTGAATATCGAATTAGGAGGAATACTGTAGTCTATAGATGTTTAAAATTCCATTAAAACATCTATTTGATTCTATCGCCAAGGGTTATGAAAGCGTT
Organism: Penicillium taxi; assembly: GCF_028828555.1. Taxonomy (NCBI): domain Eukaryota; kingdom Fungi; phylum Ascomycota; class Eurotiomycetes; order Eurotiales; family Aspergillaceae; genus Penicillium; species Penicillium taxi. The sequence continues at coordinate 2,199,628 of NW_026643207.1, read as the reverse complement.
CTTCATCTTCTCAGTCTGGGGTCCAATCGATTCCTTACCGAAGATGTATCAAATTAGGGCTTATGACAGTAACAGCTACCAGCGGGGTGTTGGGTTTCTACGTGCGGGGTGCAATGCCCAGGACCCGGGGTGTCCGGGACCTCGGGAGCATGCTTTTTGCCCAGGTGACATCAGTGTAATATTTCTTTTCAATCAAACCCCGCATAAAGAACCTCGATCAGCTGAAGCTCATGGGTCCCAGCAGCTCATGGGCTATGTTGGAGGCCTTTCTGCTTAACTATTGAAGGAGACTGTTGCCCAGGTGATGCATAGGCAAGATTTTCAAGGTCATATGTCCAATTTCAAGGTTCAACAGCAACTGTAGGCGCCGGGGCAATATCCAATGTCTACTTGTAGAACACCAGGACTACTTTGGGTACGACCTAATCAATCTGTCTAAACACATGCCCAGGTGCCAGTGCAGCTTGCCAGGGTCGGAATGATCATTCAAACTCTAGAGGTGCACAAATGTGCTACCGCCATGACCAGAATTGAGCATTCTAGCGATTCCATCAGTCAAGTGTTGATACCTGGGCATGAGGCTCATTTTGACTGTGCATATATTACTCCAGCCAATCTCAACTCCAGGACTGATAGGATTAGATACGTGAAGTATTTCAAACCGAAAACTATCTAAAACCACGTATTCCAGCAGTGGGCCCAGGGGCTATCTATTTATCTACACCGACTAATAGTACCCACTCCAGCACTAGGCTAGATTCTACTCATAGTCAACCACAAGGCTTCACAAGACATGGCTGTATGATCTTTGCTCTCATAGAGCACCCCGGTTCCATCTTCTCCTGGTGCCAACTCCCATTCAAAGGTAGTGACCAACTTAGCGAGGGCTTGCTTCATCTCCATATAAGCAAAGACCTTTCCAACACAGCTGAACGGGCCTAGACTAAATGGGAAAAAAGCTTTCGGATTGTGATTCTCTGGAGGATTGATCCAGCGGTTTGGGTCCCAAGTGTGTGGGTCGGTGAAGTTTTCAGGATCTAAAGAGAATTAGTAACCTGTCAACATATACCTAGGTAAGAACCTTGGAATTGGATATAGGCAAGTCTTCACTTCCCCTTCAGAATTCATACTTACCACGCTGGATAGTCCAGGTTGGGCAGCTAACACTGACATTTCCAGGTATATAAGTCTCCCCAAGATAAATTCCCTCAGGAGGCGTAAGGCGTGGCAACCCAGATGGCACAGGAGGATGCATTCGTAGCGTCTCGTCAATAACGCCCGTCAACAACGGAAGCGCCTGAATATCCTCCCACTTCAAATTCACAACATCCGCATTGGCAGCCTTGATCTCCTCCCGAAGCGACCGCTGTATTTCGGGATTGATAGCAAGATAATACATGCTAAAGGTCAAAGCAGAAATAGTTGTGTCACCAGCAGCGAGAACTAGCATAATCATATCTTCAATTTCCTCCGCATAGCTCAAAGCGATTTTCCTCTTTTGGAATATATAAGATAGCACGTCTGGTGAGTTGATACCGGAAGCTTTCCGCTCGGCAAGAGTCTCTTCTGCAAAATCTATGAAAGCCTGCTGCGGATTCGGTAGACCCGGGAGACTAATTATGATTCTCATTAGCCATGGAAGTGCGGCTAGGGTCGTTCCTGCAGCCATAAATTTCTCAAAATCCGTAATTGCCGGGTGCAGTTTGCCCGATTCCAGACAGTTGTATGATTTGCTGTATCCTAGGGAGCCGACCGTGTCGAAAGCAAAGCCCTTGAGCCAGTGGTTTATTAGGACGCCTTTTTCGCCCTGTTCAGCTGCTTTGGCAATGCAGCTACTCATTAAATCGACATGGTGATACAGTTTTGGGAGATAATCCAGGCATTCTGTACATGATATGGATTGTTAGCCCTAGGTATCTGTAAAACTGGCCTGTCTCAGCACATACTCTTGGCGCTAAACGCCTTGTCCCATACCGGCCTGCGAACTCGATGTTTTACAATCGATTGCTCTAGCTGCAAGCTCTTTGCGTCGCGCAAACCGTAGAACGTGTTCGATTTCCCGCATTTAGTACCGGCTCCATAAAAAGCTGCCACGGCGTCTAAACTATTCATAGACAGGTAATTGGGTGCTATGTGTTCTCTTAGCTTTGAAATACTTAAAAAGGCTCCAAGATCAAGCGTCACACAGAAAAACACTTACCGATTCGTACTATCTGTCCATATTGACGATGTAGGTCATCATGAAGCTCGTATCGCTGTGAACCTGTCGTAAGCTTGTAAACTCCCCACCACGATGTCAGTCGCGCCAGGCTAGGGCCTGGGAATGATTTTATTGGATGGCGAAAGAAGCGATAGATAGAGATGCTAGTAAATAGCGAAGCGAAGAAGCTCGCATTGGCGAGTCCTATGAAAATGGCTGAATGCAAAACTCCGTCGTAGGTGGACAACCATAGCCAAAAGGCAAATTGAACGCAAATATACGGAAGAAATAATTTTCCTACTAGCCTGTCGACATCATGGTAGCGAATGAAGAACGCATGAGATGTGAGACCGAGGATAGCGAGGGGTACGATGATCTGGCTGTGTGTGGTGCTTTCTGTAAATGTAGTATCGGGCGTCGATAATGTGATATTGGTCATGCTGGCTTCTATTCCGGCTTTTCGACTGTTTCAGAGTCTCTAGTGGCTTTCCAATCAATATTGCAAGATGCCGTAGTGGAGAGAAATCCCTCAGGAGTTGTAGGAAATACCACGCATTTGTATTCTACCATCACCTCTTATGCAAACCCCTCCCCCTTACTTGTGATCTACGTCTGTCCAAAAAGTAATGTTTGGTACTTCTTGACCTACTAAAAGCTCAATTTTCTGTCGCTTTTTATAAACCGCTTATTATAATTAAACAACTTTCGTACATCATCTTCTTTGCAAGTAATAAAAACTTGGAATTGAAATTTCGGGTCAAAAACTTTAATTCTAACTAATATGTAATATGATCTAAAACTCCGATCCAAAATGACCCGAAATACGACCTATAATATAGAAACCATTCCTCTTTGAATAGAGTATAGCCTTTCAGAGACATAAAAGTTACCGGAGCCCTCTGTTATCGAGTTCGGATATAGGTAGCATTGCATTCCTCCCCAGGCTTAGATTCTTCGATTAAAAACAGAGATAAAAGGTGATTTATATCTCATCAGACCAGAATATCGTACCCCACTACTCCTGAGTCCAACTAACATACACCTGAGCCCATACCTAACGAACCTGCCGATTTGTTTTTGAAAGAGGAGGTTTCCGGAGGGTAATACAACAAGAATATCCCCTTTTTCGTAAGGCACGGAGAAGAGTCTTCTAGTCAACGTCATGGCTAGATATTGAACTAGCTCTTTCCAACTCATTCTTCGAGTAAGCTCAGAAGAAGTAATAAACTCTCCAATTATATCAAGCTCTCTAGAAGAGAGGATAGAGGTGCATCCAGAGCGTCGACGAGGTGTAGGTCGTGAGTCTATGAAAGCTAGTTGCACTTGCTGGGGACTGATTCCTACGCTCTTAGCAATCTGAAGATAGGTAAGGCCACCATCTCGTACAAGCTGAGCTTGAAGGCGTTCATCGCGAGTTGCATGAGTTTTGGCTTACGGTGAGGGCGGGGTAGAACAGCGGGTTCCGATGTATCAGAATAGGCACTAGCTTTAGAATGTGGGTAAGAATGTGGACAAGAATGGGTATCAAATCCCGCCTTGAAATAGCACCGTATTACGCTAATCTATATTAAGAAGCGTATAGGATTCCAGCGAACTCGATGTTACAGTCGATTTCTCTAGCTGCAGGCTTTTTGCATCGCGCATGCCGTAGAATGCGTTCGATTTCGCAATTGGTATCAGCGCCATGAAAAGCTGCTACGGCGTTTAGATTATTGATAGACAGGTAAACTAAATATACTTCAGAATCCATGCTTTGAAGTCTGAACTAGGGAATCTGAAGTATGCACACTCAGTATGCTTCAATCAGGTACACTACTACTATCTCTAATAATACGTTTTACATCTCTATCTCTCTACCTTTAAACTGGTTATTTGATATCTTTGTATTTGGCCCTATTACTATCTCTCACAACACGTTTGGTATCACTATTCCAGACTGCATGTTAGGCACTTGGGGCTCTACTATTAATCCAGCAATACTTCCTATATCTCTATCCTTAACTTGACTTGTGCTTTGGTCTATCGTAATCTCTATATCTACTTCGGAATCCCCTTATACCTACCTGTCACGGAGTTGATAATCTGGAAATCATGTGACCCTTATGTAATACCCACAACTACTTAACCGATCCGTACCCGGATCCCCCATGATTCTTTCAAGAATCAGTCTTGAAATGTTATCGAGTTCTTGTTCCCATCCTTGTCTTCTCTGTAAAATCCAGTAACCCTTACACTACCTTAGAACTGGATATATGGGTATGCCTTTACTCATCCATTAATCTGCACCTCGAAACTAGATAACTGGGCATCTCCGTCTCTGCCTTTAAGTTGAAGTACCTTCGGTTTTCTTGTTCTCTGTCGGGGGATTTTGAGTGGAGATTCAAAATATTCGCGGGCCCATCATACATAAGTGACCCCCTTTTCTGACGAGTTGAAAACATCTTCCTTTTTTCACTCATCTCACTGAAAATACACACAGGGCAAAGTGGAATAATATAGGCAGGCTGCATGGCACTTGGTCTACCTTTCAAGTTTCAAGAATGAAGAGTGAGAACGATTCTTTAAAGAGATAACATAGAGCTCTGATGGACGACCCACTTGGGAGCATTTCCTTGAAGATTTGGAAAAGCATGGCATGATAGGATATGATTCCCAGCATGTCTAGCTCAAATATATTGGGAAAGACATGCTAGAAAATCCGCCTCTATTGTCAAGATGAGGTTGCAGAAATCAATGAACAGGTTTTAAATGGAGAGGACGAGGACTTGTAGATATTTGTCGGTTGACGATGTTACTGAGAGATATTCTGTTATTTATCTTGTATCTCTCCTAACGCTCTTGTATTTCTTGCCTTATTTTTTTTAGGCTCTTATCATTTCTGCCAAAAAATCCTCTTTCCTTCTGAATTATATGCAGGTTTTTAGGCCTAGTAAACTGCGGAAATTGATAGAAAACGAGATATTTGACCGCCTATTGTACTGCCGGCATAACTTTCTAGCCCTCGTTGCATGCCACACTTACTAACATATGGCCAAACTCGCAGCATTTAGAGCATCTGCCTGGAGTTTTCTGCTTCTTTGGCACCACTAGTGCCATATCATTCCGGCCTGACACCGTCGGAGGCTGTGCAGGAAGCCGAGGCTCCAATAGTGGAAGGTATGCGTGGCCGAGAGATGAATATCAGTAAGTGGTATGGGGTGGTTTTGCTTGACCATATCATTGATTCGGTGAGCACATAGAAGGCCATATACAGGAGTAAATGCTCCAGTACAGACTAACAATGACGCCTCTTTTGTAGCCCTAATAGCTATCTAGTGCTGATTATTGACTAAAGTAAGCGAATATCGCGATCTCTGCTTCTCTTTTAACAAAAGAAGCGAAGATTTGTTCAGATGGAGGCAGTAGCTTAGACACATTCAGAGAGGTAAACATATCGATTCCCGTGAAATGTTCTCTTTTCACATAATCAGGATACCTACAAATCTCTATTAATAGCCAATATGATGCGTTTGGCCTGATTACTTAGCATCTATATGATCTCGCCGACGACTGCGTAGTATCTTCTTATCTCCGACTTTCCACCAATAAGGTGCCATTTGATAAGATCAGAGATCTTTACCATAGCTAAGCCTCTGTAGACATATGTTCCAAGATCGTTATACATCACATCATGGCTTAAATCGATCGCTATGCCGTGGATGCCTTCAATAGTGCGCAGTACAGCACATATCGAGAACTCGTATTTCCTACATGAAACGCCTAGCATGCAGGGTATTAAATTTGCTCCAATAGTAGCTGAATCTGATATCGCCAAGATGCGTCGCGAGGGGTTAGGCGCTGGCTATGAGCTCGGTTGGTAAGCGTCAAAGGAGTACCTAGCTTTATTTCCGGATCGGCATATGAGACAGCAACGCTCCAGGGCTACCATTAGGTAGCCTCAATTGATGAAAATATGGATATTCCAATGGATTGATTTTGATATTGCTTTTATTTAATTTTTGAAGGCTCACCCGAAAGACGTCGGGAGGCAGAAGAAAAGAGGTAGAAACCGCAGACTTGAAAGACCACGATCCAACCCTGGCAAAGTCGGTATCGAGAACCGAGAGCCATTGAGAAATGCAAAATATAAAGATGGAAGAAATCACAAAAATGGTCATGGGCGTTTTTTGCCGACCAAAAACAGAGGGATATCATTAAGATTCAACAAAAACCAGGGTCACAAACAAAAGACATAGAATCGTATACTCGATAAATCGTCAGGGATAACCCCAATCCCTATTCCATAGAACGCTTTCACAAAGAAAAGATCTGAAGGTATTCAACAAACCCTTTCATCTTGACTCCCATTCACACGAAAACTCGCATAAAAGGAAGAGACCTAAACCTGGAAGTGAATTAGAGGCTAGGAGTCTCTGAGATTTTCAACAAGATCTCTGAGAACTTTCATGATGACCGCTTCGTCCTCTGCACCTTGTGGGAATGAGCTTTCGGTGGCACCACCCAGCACTTGTGCGCGAGCACTGCGGAGAACCTCCTTGATGTAATTCTTATCAGTATAATCATCTACCAGCACGGCTTCAAAATCATCGATGGCCTTGTTCGCACGTTCAAGGAACGATGGCTCAGACTGTCTGGCATTATGATTTTGACCCTGGGAAAGTGGCTGGGGCTGAGAATTTCCGGGCCCGTGATGCCCTTGATGCAATTGATGTCCTTGATGCCCTTGATGAACTTGATGTTGGACAGACGAGTTCTGAGGTTCGTGATGCGATGGTGGCATATGCTGAGGCTGAGATGGGGCCGGTTGCTGTCGCGGTTGATGATTTTGATGTTGCTGAAACTGAGAAGGAGCAACGGGAGGAGGAAATGCTGGCTGCGAGGTGGTGTGCTGTTGAGACGAAGACACTGGGGCGTAGGGAGATTGGTGTTGGGCTGGCCCTGGACCAGATTGGGGTGTATTAGACTGCCGGATTTGAGGAATGTGTGTAGAGGGGTTGGGGGCAGCCTGAGACGGCTGCGAAGAGGCGTTGGAGGCGTAGGGAGAGGTGTAGGTCGAGGGAACGGTCCGAGCAAAGGCGGCCGGAAGATTGTTGCGGATAGTACTTGGGATGGGGAAAGATGCAGGAGTAGGAGCTGGAACTGGAACTGGAGCTGGAGCCTGAGCCTGTGAGGGGGCCGAGATTGCAGAGGGAGCCGAGAGAGGAACAGAAGATGGAGCAATGGATGGCGGGTAGGGACTAGAATGCTGAGGAGGAGCAATTGGTGCCGCTGAAAATGAAGGAGTTTGTATCGAAGAAGGGAATTGGAATTGCTGCTGGTGCTGATGCTGATTTTGGATTGGAGGAATACCAGCTGGGTTATAGGAGTGAGACATAGGTCCCATATAAACCTGGGGAGCAGATTGAGGCACCGGCTGTGGCGGAGGAGGTGAGGGTCGTCGTTTCTTTTCCTTTTCAACAGATGCACCCGGTTTGAGTTGCCATGACCAGCCCTTGCCATCTCGCTCGGCGTGCATGAACAAGTGGCTATTACCATTAAGATTATGTCGCACACTCGATGTCCAGCCTTCGGTCTCACATTTGAAACGGAAGTATGGATACTTCAATTTCAAAGCTCGATATATTTGCTTCAGCGTCATCGGAATGCCAGCTTCGGTAAGGGCATCGAATATGAGGACAGCGTAGTTGTAAGGAGGCTTGGCCAGATCTTCCTGCGTGTAAGCAGATTCTGGAGGGTAATTCGGGGACGGTGATCGAGATGGCTTTCGTTTCTTGACCGGCGGAGGCTTCACATACTCCTCAGCCCGATGCTCTGTAGAGAACGCACCACCTTCAGTCGAAGGCAGAGGGAAATCCACACCGTTTGCATCCTTCTTACGCTTGTTATACTTGCGCTTCGACTCGGCAGCTTTTGGCGTGGGTGACTCAACACCAACAGATTCTTTCGGGGCCTTCCCTGCCTTGGGCCAATTGGGCTGCGCTGGGGGCTGCGGCTGCTGTGATTGCTGCGGTTGCTGTTGTTGCTGCGGTTGTAGCTGTTGCGGCTGCTGTTGTTGCTGCTGCTGAGGCTGAGGCTGTGATGGAGGTAGAGGCGGTGCTGGTGGCGGCGTAACACCTCCATTAGCATCCTTCTTAGCGGCATTCTTCTGCTCTCGGGCAAGTTCAGCCCGCTCCCGTTTGGACATAATTCCATCCTTCGGTGGCCTCCCAGGTCCACGACGGCGTGCGGGCTGGCCATTTTCTCCGGAGTCGGCAGAGAGCGCCGGCTTGTCGAAATTGGTCTTGAGAATGATCTTCTTAGAAGGCTCCTTGCTGTCGACGCTATCGCTGAGGGGCTTATCCATATCATCAATCTCATGTTCGGCGTCCGGTGAATCATCCAACTCCTCGTCTTCTGCGAGCTCCTCCATCCGATCTGCGCCTGTCTCTCCAATAGGGACTTCGGGGAGCAAGAATCGAATTCTAACACCTCCAATTTGTATGTAGTCACCACTATGTAATGGACGAAGTTGGCCAGGTGAAAGCCAATCAGCTCCAATGAAAGCTCCGTTTCGACCCATCACTTCCATTTCGAAGAGGTTGCGGTCAAAATTGAATGCGATTTTAACATGGCGGCGTGATATACCACGATGGCCTGCAGCGCTGCCATCCATTGTTGTTGGTGGGTGAATAGGAATTGTGGGACATGAATCGGGAGATGGGAGCAAAGCAAGCGCATCGACGGGCTTGGCCTCTCCATTGCCATTTCCAGTGACATTGCCTTCTTGTAAAGATTCCAAAGCAAGCGCGTTGTAGTCTGTTGATGTTTGTAGTTCAGCGGGATTGGCATGCATGGGCATTGCCGATTCATCAAGTGGAGATTTCGAGGACCGGCGGCTGATATTCAAATTGGATGGAAGATGCGGGGGAACATCTGGATCAAAGCCCATTATACCTCCGCGGTCACTAACGACGCTGCCGATCATGGCAGCACTCCCCTCTCGCTTCATCCGGTTAGGAGTTTGCGAGACGTTGCCGCCACTTGAACTTTTTGCTCGAGAACTTCGCACGGCCTGCCGGTACTGGAGCTCTCGCTGATGCGCAGCGCGCGCCGCTCGGACATCTCGTCCGAGAATGAACGAGTATGTATTGCAATAAAAATGACCATCATCAAATTCCAGCTTTGCAAACGCCTGGATCCGTGGTTCACCGGCGGCTGAATTGAAGCTGTCTTGATATCCCAATGCAGATAAGTTAGAGTTTTGCGCGAGGAATGCGGCCGTGAGAAGCTCATTTTGGTGGAGAGCCTCGAATGGGTCCTGTGACAGTGCATTGAAATCAAATGCAGGCATCAGGGATGGTTGATCCGAAGTTGATTTTAAAGGGTCTTCAAGGCCGTCCACGTTCATAACATCCATTCCACCAGAAAATATATTCTCCGAGGAGAAAGCGCCATTATTTGTCATATCGATTCCTGGAAGTGAACTAGCACCGGGCAGGTTATCGTTTGAGATATTATGCGTGTCTCCCGATGTTGAAGGCTGATCTTGATAGGGATTCATATCCAACGACGTATCTTGACCCTCCAGACCTAGAAATTGAGAACCTGGCCCTTCCAATTTAACCTCAGGGTTTTCTATTTGCATATCGGTGGAGTTCGCTGGTGCAGGAGCAGAATTTGACGAAGGGTTTCCTAGCAACTGGGCAAGGAGTGCGCCGGCGGCAGATTGTGTGCTGATTTCCTTTTCCGCTTCAGTAGAGAAGGTGTGGTGATCCAATGGCTCTGTTTTAATTCCTATAGAGGGGGCTAAGTCCTTCGAGGCTGGGACCGAATGATGCATGTCGCAAATTGCGGAGTCGGTCCTGGAGTCATTCGGAAGGGAATCGACGTTCTGTGAGCGGCCATAGTCGTATATGGGTGATTCCTGACCTGTGTCAGGTGGACGATGACCCAGTGCTGGGGCCGTCATGGTCTGCGACGACATGGCTCTGCGGAAGCTAGGCAACGAAGTTGAAGATGAAGTTCTTAAAATCGGAAATCAGGCCGGGCGGTGAGGGGCGATTGCATTTCTGGTCGCTGTGGAAGGCTGTAATGGATGTTTCATGGGTAAAGTCAACTTCAGAGAGGTGTGAAGAGTTAAGAATAGTGAGGTTGTGGAAGATATCTATTTATCACTGGTAGATCAAGCTCTAGAGTCTAGCCCCAAGGAAACTGGGAGCCAACGAAGTGGAAGTAGAGGTAGATGAAGTTGGAATTTGCGGGCGGTGAGGCTAGGATGGGATACTGGATGCTAGTAATGAAGGTTTTCAACCTTGAAAGTACGGCATTAAAGTCATAGGCTATAAACTACTTCTCATGGCTATAAGTAATTACAAATTCTATTCAAATCAGACAGATCTGAGATCATGGGTCTAACTCATATATATAATTTCAGACATTCAATATTGACATTGGACATGAAGTCTGTCCCTGGCACTCAGATGATCTTCCGGGTTAAATTTTCTCTGCCGCCCCGCTCCAATCATCCGACAAGATCCACTAGAGTAGATACTACGCTTACTATGAGATGTTCTAGGGTTTTTATAATGCCATTTCTGGTGGTAGTTGTACACTAAAATGATGGCTATGGATCTACCTAGATAGCTGATCAGTTACGTCCATCATGGACCGCATCGTACAGGTAAGATATGATGTAACGGAAAAAGAAAAGATTTATGCTCCGAGTCAACCTTGGGTTATCGAAAGAAAAATATACGGCAGAATAAGGGTAGGGCGGTATACAAATGGGCCAATAGAGATTAGAATACATAGACCACTAACCCTAATAAGGAGATAATGGAGACTGCAAATTCTTCAGAGAAGACAGCTCAACCAATCATAATAGCCACAAAATACACGGCGAAAGGCCGAGATCAGTTACTTTCTACTAGGAACATCTTTCTATCTCTGTTACACGTAATTCCACAAGGTTGTCACCTTAATCTTTGATGGTATGTTCCACAATTGGCAAAGGTAAAAAGAGTAGAGACTTAATTGCCAGAATCCAACCCAGAGAAAAAGCGAAAAGAATAGGAGTTGGAAAGTTGGAAGTCTTGGTGAAATATAGTATTAGTCGAATACTAACTGTGGGGGGAAGCGGAGAATCTTATCATCTGCAATAAATACCCTCCGCATCAAACCAAGCTGTACTTCCCACCTGAAGCACCACCTACTTGATCCGACCATACGGAGTACTCACAGTTATCACTCCATTCAATCATGGCCAAATCAAAGAAAGCAGACTCAAAACCCCAATCAACAACAACAACCCAACCACCAAACTGGCCACCCCTCCGCCCCCTCCTTCCACCCCAAGACCTCACCTTGACACCCCTTCTTCCCTCCCAGATCTACCTAATCCGCAATTTTCTCCCCAGCACCCTATGCAAGACCTATGCTCAATTTTTAGCATCGCTCCCACTCACCACAACACCCGGCAAGCCGAAAAAGGGCGACGCCGTACGCGTCAATGACCGGTTCCAGGTCCAAGATGCGCGGTTTGCGGAGATGCTGTGGAGTGGGACTGCATTGAAAGAGCTTGTTACAGAGCGCTTTGTAGAAGATGGTTATGGGGAAGATGATGGTAGCAATAATGACAATAAGACTGTGGATCTTATGGCGAAAATGAAGAACGCTTGGGGTGGGGTGCCGTTAGGGGCTTAATCCGAATATACGAATCTATCGTTATTCGGCTGGTCAGTTTTTCGCGCAACATTGTAAGTTTCATGGATCGCTAGCTACTATTGTACAGAGCTGTATCATATCGTTCTTTCAATGCTTCTGGAAGCATCCCGTAAAAATGTGAAGTGAATGTATGATTGACTAGTGATTAGATGACGAATCAAATACCCTCAGCTTTCTCCCCACTTCCTCTACAAAGGCTCTGTCTGCTCGAACAACTTGGACGCTGCTGATTTACCTCACCGCGTGCACTGGTGGCGAAACAGTCTTCTATCCGGATCCGACGAGAGAAATTAGGAACCCGGCCCCGATATCCGTTGCCCCTGAAGTTGGGATGGCGCTTTTACATCGGCATGGGGATTATTGTATGTTGCATGAGGGGAAAGAAGTGATGGCTGGGGAGAAGTGGGTGCTGCGAAGTGACTTGGTTGTTGAGAGATAATGGCTGAGGATCTGCCGCATTACACAATGGAGGTTGAACGATCTAATCAATTTGCTTTGCCATACTTAAGATACAGAAAAGCATGAAAGCATAGAATAATATAACAAGGATGACAGTGATACCGCTGTCAGAGGATAAACGATTCGCAGCACAAAAGAGTGTTAGGGTCTGCCAGACCTTATACCGGGCTGGCAGATAAAAGTATGTCGTAAATTAGAAAACAAGAAGTATAAATGAGAGGGCAGGATTGAGAACCGAGTGTATAAAGAAGCTGAAATCAGTGCCTTATCATTACGCTGCACATCATCATTTCGAATACCCTTCGATTTCATCATGTCGTATGTACTCAGTCCGCCGCAAAATTTCCTCCACAGGCCCAAGCAGTCTCTTGAATCCGTCCCGGCCCAGGCGTGCTACCTTGGCTTCTGTTTTGGTGATAACACTGGCTGCACGGGGTTTATCGTCTAGCAGCGCTAGCTCACCGAAGTAGTCACCTCGGTGATATGTCTTGACGGAGACACCATTCAATATAGCCTCGGCCTCGCCCGATTCCAAAAGATAGAAAGCATCGCCAGGGTCACCTGCAGTAATGATAGTTGCATTGGCTGGGTACTTGATCGTGTCCAGGGCGTCTGCGACTTTGGATCGCTCGTATTGCTTTAGGGAAGATAGGACTGGGACCTCTTCCAAGAACTCCTCGTACATGCGGCGTCGCTGGAAGGCCGAGTCCATCAGGATGCGACGGAAAGTGATACGGTCCAGAGCCCAAAGAGTGCTCTTGGCGTCTATGGAGATGACAGTTGCAGCACGGGGAGAATTGTACATAAGGGCGAGCTCACCAAAGGAGCCACCCGGTCCAGTGGAGCCGACTTTATTGCCCATGCCATCGGGACCCGGCTGCACAGAGCCCAAGGGGTGGATATAGATGTCGAAGCTGCCGTGCTCCACAATGTAGAAATAATCACCCGCGTCTCCCTGCGAGATGACCTTGATACCCTTCGCAGGGATGGGCTTCTCCACAAGCGCATCCAAGACCGTTTTGAATTGCTCGTCCTCCAAATGAGCGAAGAGAAAGTTGCTGCTGACGGCGGTCTTCAGCCGTGCTAGTTGCTCGTCGGTTTTGGGGTGGTGCGGGGGTGCCCAGCTTTCCGAGCCCGCGGATGTCGGGTTCAAGGACTCGGCAGAAACAGAAGTTCGACGGCCCAAGGCATAGTTGCTCGGCATGCCTCCCTGTGCGGATTCTGGGTGGAGATGAGCGCCGAGCTCATCAACGCCATCGCTGCCTGCGCCTGATCCCGGTCCCTCATCAAAGGGACTCCGGCTGAACAACGACGATCCAGAAGCAGTCGAACCTGCGAGACTGAGTGTACTTCCTCCGAAGTTGGCCTTTCTTGCCGAATCGCCCGCGTTGGCAGCCCGGAAAGTCATATCAGTTGGTGACGTCACCTCAAATTCATCCTCCTCTGAGATCTTTTGGATACGGTGGGATTTTTCGAGATTGTCGGTACTAATAAAGGGGGATGTTTCCGCCATGATTGTGTGTATAGGCGCCAATAAGGTCGCCACGGCCTTCAATGAAGACGAGAGAAAGAGGAAAGGTTGGGAATTAGGAAGGTGGGGGATATGGAATCTGATCAATTAGAGCCGAGGTTAGTCAAAGGGGGATGAACTATATAGAAAAGTCAAGAGAGAAATAGGGATTGAGTAAGAAGAAGAGATCAGAGTCATGTGCTCAGAACCAAGCAGCGGATTGTTAGGCCAGGCCAGAGTGGAGATTGAACCAAAGAGTCTAATTGGAAGAATGTGGGATGTCGGCCACTTTCTTCCTCTGACTTAGGAAGGGGTTTTGGGAACGAGCAGATTACTCCTTTTTTAGTGAACAAATGATGACTTGACTTACCTATTAATTTGCCACAGAAAGCGTAGACTTTTAAGAATAGTTCAGGGGAAGGAAACCGAGTAGACAGGAGAGAGAAGGATGAAGGAGGGGTAGTGGAAAGAGTGAAGTCGGGGCGAGTTGGTCTAAGCTTCCTGTCGATCATCCCGTGAAGACATGATCGACGTCACCCAGTGCTAAGATAGCTGTAAATTTACTTGAATTAATAGAATAGAAGGATAGTAGTAGTTAACATTTAAGAATTAACATGTAGAAAAAATAATCCTATCTTATGTATTTCTTATCTCTTCGATCAAACAAAGGGATGGTATAAATTAAGAAAGGAGTAATAAATAGCTGTGATACTATGGCTAGTCTTATTCTAAGCGTCTTCTAGACTTCTAGAAGTGGAGCGTACATTGCCACTACGTACATTGGGACTTAGTGGGCTCTTTTGGTGGCGAAATTGTGTGCTGACATCAATCAGCACTGTCATGTCCGTTTTCAGTATAGAGTAGGTACCAGGCATGGTGTATATACTTAATTTCATTATTTCCCGATCATCAGACTCTTACTCCATAGATTGTTCATTCATAGTCATTCAGTTACCCAATTATTCAATTATAAGTCTCATCTAATATACTATGTACTAAATCGACAATGTCGGCCTTGATAGTTATATGTACGGACTAGACGGGATTCCATTTTCGGCATAGTCGACCGGAAATAGTTAAGTGTGAAATACTAGCTAGAAACTTATGTTACCTCGATTATCCTATAGCATCGAGTCAAGTAGCCTGAGAGCAACATGGACGCACAAATACCGGATTGGACAGAAACGGTCCCTTTCAGCTGTTAGTCAGCTATGGAGTACAGAACGGGTACCTAGCTAATGCAGACAATCATTCCGTACATTCAATGATATGTGATACATCAAGTCAAGTGTTCAACTATTGAATGTGATAAGGGGGCGTCTAGCTATGTGTCAGGTAATATCAGGTATCAGGTATCAAGTATCTGTGGTTCCTTGAGGACGGAAGCTGGTGGTCTGTGTAACCAATGCCCCCCCACCCAAAATCGAGCCTCGATGCACCATTCCCCATTTCTTTGAATCCTTTGATCTCTACTTTTCCAATCTTTTTATCTCCACTCTGACTTCTTTATTTCTGTGATGGGTACCTACACCTTCCATTGGTCAGTAGTTCCAAATTCCCTTCCTATTGCCTCTTGCGCCTTCTTGTCTCATGTTTCAGAGCTTTGGGAGTCTGGGACATGAGCGAGCTCAGACCCTGTGGTCCTATTTTTCAGTGCTGGGATTAGGTAGCTGACTGGTTTGTCATAGGCCTTACACGGCGAAAGAGGTGTTCGTAACAGGCACATTTGATGATTGGGGTAAGACGGTGAAACTGGACCGGGTGGGCAACATCTTCTCTAAGAAAGTGGATTTGCCTGAGGAGAAGGTGCAATACAAGGTAATTTATTATCCCGTGATCTCTAATTTGACACCGCCTCCCCTGACGTCACTCTTTGTCCCGCTTTTTGGGCAAAAGTATAAATGCTTTTCTCTTCGGAACCTTGTTTGTGAATTACGCTGACATTTTCTTTTCTTCCTCTTCAAGTTTGTTGTTGACGGAACTTGGACTACCGATAAAAGTGCTCGTGAGGAGAACGACGGAAAGGACAACATTAATAACGTTCTGTTGCCCGAGGAAATCATCCCCCATAACCATACTTTCTCTACCGCTGCTATGTCTGGCGTCACCCCTGAATCTACTACCGCAGCTCTGGCTGCTAATGTTGCTAAGGAGCCCAATGGTAACCTCCCGGGCACCTTCCCCGAAACCCCGCTAGAGTCCGAGCAAATTCTATCCGTGAATCCCATTCCTGCCTCGACCGGCCCCGGCAATCCTATCAAGCTGAACCCTGGCGAGAAAGTTCCAGACCTGAGTTCTATCCATGGCAACACTGTGGAGTCGACCGTCAAGCTCGACAAGGAATCTTATGAGAAGAGCGATAGTCTTCCCCTCGGCAGCACCAGTGCCTTGACCGATACTGCAGACTCCAGTGCCTTTGTCCTGCCTCCCATCTCTAGCAGCTCCCCTCTCATCCCCGAATCCAGCATCCCCATGGGTGGACCTGCTCAGCAAGCTGCTGCAGGTGAGCTGGAGTCTACCCTTATCGGCGGACCTGCTCAGCAGGCTGCCACGGCTGACCCTGGATACACCATCCAGTCAGCAGCCCCGACCTCCACTACCGCCGCTTTGGCCGCCGAGGTTCCTCTTGAGAAGGATATCAAGGCCAATGGCACTGTCCCTGCCACTGAGGTTCCAGAGGTTGTGAAGGAGTCACTGACCGAGGCTGGTCAGGCTCCCGAGGCCGCTGCGTACCAGGAGGCCGTGGACGACAAGAATGCAATGGAGAAGGAAATCCAGGAGAAGGTGGATCTGGTAGAGTCGGCCGGTGAGCCTGCACCCACTGTTACTGCGGCTACTACAGATACTGCCCCATCGGCTACCGCTACTACTGAGACTGCTCCCGCAGCCGCTACCACTGAGACTGAGACTGCCCCCTCAACTGCCGCTACGACTGAGACTGCTCCCGCAGCTGCTACCACTGAGACTGAGACTGAGACTGCCCCCTCAACTGCCGCTACTACTGAGACTGCTCCCGCAGATGCTACTGCTGAGACTGAGACTGCCCTCTCAACTGCCGTTGCCGCTCCTTCTACTGGCATTGAGTCGGAAGATATTTCCCCAAACGCGACCCCTCTTCCCCAAGGCGTTGCGGCTGCCTCTGCTTCCCCATCAGAGCCCCAAGCCACTGAATCGACTGGTCCCACAGTGACCAATGGAGTAGATTCGGTCCCAACTGCTGAAGTGTCCACTCCAGTCAAGCCTGCCGTAAACTTGAAGCCTCCTACCAAGGAGCAAAAGAAGAAGAACCGCCTGAGTGGCTTCTTTGAAAAGCTCAAGGAGAAGCTCAGGTAGACTAATTTTGTGATCCTTGATACTCGTCGCCCGATGAAGGACAAGGCAAAAAGAGTTTCATCATGAATACTGGGAATCGTCACTTGGAGGGTTATTTCTCTCTTTAATTTTTGTTTGTTTTGATCTGGATACCTCATTTGCACTGTACTGCCTGGATT
Organism: Penicillium taxi; assembly: GCF_028828555.1. Lineage (NCBI taxonomy): Eukaryota > Fungi > Ascomycota > Eurotiomycetes > Eurotiales > Aspergillaceae > Penicillium > Penicillium taxi. Next base: position 2,182,266 of record NW_026643207.1, on the reverse strand, counting down.
GTACTCCAGCAAGCTGCTATTTTCAATAGTGCTTTTTTCTTCGTTCCATGACTCCTTCATGACTCTTTGATATCCGTCATGTACCTAATAGCTGAATTAATTTGTACCTCCCCAATTGAACAGAAATAAACTCATTTCGCTCTCTCATTCCATCATATGCATTGAGATTAGACTAGTTTAGAATGTAGTATGATCTAATCTCAGATCAGAACGGTATAGCATCACTGACTTGCCCATTCAGTTTAACAGGATATCCCAATACACTATTGAATGGTTAGTCACATATTTAATACCATACCACAGAGAGGGAAAACATACTCCTTCCCCGTCTGCGTACAGCAACAGCCACAGAAGAGAGAAGCAGGCCAGCAGATAACCTATATAATGATTAGTAGAGAGCAATAGCTCCGGGCAAAAAGTATCACCAACCGCGGCAACAATAGTACAGCAAAAGCCTAAGAATAATTAGCTTGAGTTAGGTTTAGGGCGTGATCCATCTGTGGGACCAGGACTGCCTACCTAGTGTGGGCCCGACTATTTTACATCGGCAGGGGTTTTGATCTGTACCGCATTGGATGCATATTGGGAAGAATGGTACATCACACATAGTTAGGATGATTGATGATAGTTAAAACTTGCCAGTAGGTAGTTGTGAGTTAGAATGAATAGAGAAGATATAAGTGAATTGAGTTGGGTATGATATCACGTTATGACGTAGATGAAATGTAGATCAATCAAGTTCTTAGTTAACTGGACCTCAGATTGAGCTGACTAAAGATAAGACTGATTAGGCAACTGTAAAAACACCCTAAGCCACTTTAGCACAGCCACAGTCTCTCATGTGGACCCCTGGATTCTTAGTTATTCTTGATTCATCCGTTTTCGTTTCTTTCATATCTTCCGACTATAGAAACTGTTCCCCAGTCACCCCCACATTCGATCAGCCTTATTGATCACACACGCCCACTCCTCCCACGGTGGAATCAAATTTATCACCTACACCAACCCCACCAACCCCACCAAGCTAACACAAGAAACATACACCACAATGCATCAAGTTATCTCTCTCGTCTTCCTCATTATTTTCGTCGGAGTCCTTGGTGCAATCAGCTTCGCAACCTACAGCGTTGTCAAAGGCGTCAGCAAGTCCACTTCCGAAAAGATGGAGCGCCATAATTTCTCTATCTCAAAGGAAGGCATGAAGGTTCATGTGCGGGAAATCCAGGATGAAGAGTACAGAGATCGGAACCAGAGGTAGGTTTTCTTTAGATTTTAGATCTACTCTGCGCAATCATATTGAACTTTTTACTGATTTGTGTAGTGTTCTTGTCAAAATGTGGAATAATACCTCTTTCCCCGCGTATAAGAGTCGTCTGTGGAATATGACTGGTCCTTCGGATCGCTGGACTAATGGTGCTGAGAAACGCAAGCCGTATGTGGAGACTCCTTGATCTTGATATTGTGTATCTTGTTATCTGTGCCCGAGAAACTGACATGCAAATAGATGCTAGGTTCACGAAGTAATGAATGCTTGCTCTCAGTATTTGCCATTGCTGCAAGCTGAAAATTTGACTTATTCATTACGGCCGCTTACTTTACGATTTGCTTTGATTTTATCTCGATGATTAATTCCTTATAGCTGTTTTTATATGCTTTTTGATTTTACGATTTATTAATTTTTCTTGATGAGCTCATGATTTCTAAGTGAAAATGTTGCATTGATATTTTGAAACTAAGAATATGCCTCTTCCATCGATTTTTACCTAGGTATAGATGCCAAAGATTGAGAGAAACTTGGAACCTTGGATTAATTCCAATCAAAGTGGACGAACCTGATGGAGCAGTATCGAAGATTAAGAATCCGAATCATGGACATCAAGGGTATCAAGCTAGAATGAGGCTTGGTAGATCCGATGGGTAATTTCCAAGGTTCCTTCTAATTTCAAACAAATGAGACTTGTTCCATCCAGCTTGGGATATGGATCTCAGCAGCCCTGTTACCAAAATACAGCCCGAGTAAAGGATAGACAGCACAATATATTTGTAATTGTCTCAGTGTATTAATAATTCAACGAGAGAAACTAGTGGTGAGCTCAGGATTTGCATCCTCGAAACCTTTCACGCATACTTATCAACTTCATCGTATCATTTTTGAAACCATTTGCCAATCACTCGGTGCTAGTCTGTTGTCCCGGTCACGAGGGTTCTAGCTCGAGCGTAATCTGAGTGAAAAAAAACTGTCTCGCGCCGATTTCTATGCGACCTATATTGCTGCAGGTAGCACGGGGCTGAAGATGACCGACAGCTCTGCCCTCGTTGGTAAACAAGGCAAAGCTGACTGTCCACAGCAAAAGTGGCAACTTCTCTGCTATCTTTGACTATTCGAAGCCAATTGTTAGACTTGCGACCCGTGGATAGTTTGATACATCTGGAATGTCGGGTATTGGTAAAAGGCCAGCAGGCCTGTGTGTTACCTCCGTGATCGATCCCTGTCTCTTCAGGCGCAATGATCGACTCGATTATTAGACGCCGAATATCAGCCCTTTTCTTCGTTAGAGCTCTTTTGAGGTTGAGTTTTGAATGGATGTCATTGGAAGGGGAAAATCTTGTCCAACATTATTCTATACAGGCTGAATCGCCGACCTCGGGACTTTATGCTCACATAGCATCCCTCGATCTGCATATGGGATTGTCATTGAAAAAGGAAGAGCATCCCAGAGTGTGGCTCTCTGGGTATTCCCAGTGTAGGCAACTAGCCTCTAAGCCGATACGGTTCTTGAAGAGTGGAATTAGCCTTAAACTCCCGGTTTTGCACTCAGTGATAGAGGAGATTTCCCATGTTCGCAATGGGCTTCGCTTGAAATTAATGACGAGACCCGCATTAATGAAATGGCCCCTTGTTAGTTGGACATCGTATCCTTTTCTCGACAGATGAGAACTGCTGCTCCCCGGTGGTAGGAGCTGAGATAGAATCGGTGATTGTATCTGGTCAATCTCAGACTCACGCTTGAGATTAAGAGTCAGGCCGACTTTGATCGGTGCCAATAAATAGTTATTCGTGATTTATTACTCAGCATTCTTGGTTCTGGGTCGGAGTGGATATAATCGAAGATTTCTATCTAGTATCATCCGATGACATTCAAAGAGAGATTATATTGTTTTCCTCGATGAAGTGGGATAATGTATCCTCCTTCTATTCAAGCAACAGGGCCGACATTAGCAGTTTCTCCAAATAGCCAGACAGGATTCCAAACGTCTTGAAGGTCTCGACCATGAAGAGAGACCTGAAGTGCTCCTTGGGTTCTTTTCGTTCCGTAGAACCCAAGCAGAACCATCAATGAAGTTCTTTAAGCACGCCAATTCTATGGAAACGGACGAAACCCCAAATTCGACGTGAATAATATCTTTATGTTGATTCCATAAGTTGAGATCTGTAAGGGTTACTGGATTTTACAGAGAAGACAAGGATGGGAACAAGAACTCGATAACATTTCAAGACTGATACTTGAAGGAATCATGGGGGATCCGGGTACGGATCGGTTAAGTAGTTGTGGGTATTACATAACGGTCACATGATTTCCAGATTATCAACTCCGTGACAAGATCAAATCGGCAAATATGCGAGCCGAACAAAGACACAAGACTGGTGGAGAGTGTTTTTCAGAAGAACTAGAAATATTTCATCCAATTTGAAGTCTTCATCTTAGCCACATGACCAATTATTAGCTGAAAGCGTAGATAGTCAAAGGAGCTATCCCTTAACAGGCCCCAAAAGCTTATAAAGGTTAGCTATTTAGTAGTTATATATTTAAAGTATTTCACCACTGAACGGGTCACACTACTGAACGGGTCAGTTTGACCCACTTATTTTTATGAATCCCAATAACTCCATTATTTACTATGTAATATAGTAAAAAAAAACTACTGAATGGGCCTACTAGGACAGGTTTCCCTCCTATGTCCAGGTGTCTTACATATCCCACACCGGCGTTGGGTTACAGGCGCCCTTACAGGCGCCTGGCCCTCTTGTAAATTGGCATCATTAAGTTTAGGGCCACCATTCGACGCGTCAACCAGGTCTAATCCCTCCTGAATTGTAAGACCCCCTACTACTGTTAATTGACGATTCGGACGTTCTTTTTGTTTTTTCTTTTTCTCATGGGCGGCGCGTAAATCTCTGTTTTCCAGGCGTAAGAGAGCATTCTCTTGATATAGGTAATTTGCACCCTTTACTATCTGGTCTAATGCTCTCTTAGATGGTGTTGGTGGCGTTCGAGATACAGTGTGTAACAGGCTGGTGCCTGCTTTAGCATTCATGCCTGTGCCACTCATGCTCGTCACGTGCCACCCGCACCCGCATCCCTTATATTGCCACATGTCCATAGCTAGTCTCTCTCTCTTCTCTTCAAGCTTAATAAAGACAGTTTGTCGGCATCACTAGTTCTGCATTCAAGATTAGTATTAGCCCTTCACATTTATTAAGCTTCCTTTTCGATTCGGTTCCGGTTCTTTTTCGAGAAGTACACGAACCGCCAGTTTTCCACGATGGACCAGACCAACCTTTTAGCTCTTGTGCAGCAGATGCAGCAGCAGCTTTCAGACCAGCAAAACCAGTTATTAGCGATCGCTTCGCAACAGAACCAGAACCAGCATTACCATCTTCCTGACCCACCCCGATTTGACGGCAAGCCCTTCACACTACGTACATGGCTCCCAGCAATACAAGCCAAGTTAGAGGCCGATGGCCTTACAGGACGACAAGCATTCAACTATATCTATAATCGCCTAGAACCACCTCAACAAGCATCAGTGTTACATCTTCAAGATAAAGCCAACCCCGATCAGATCTTCCAGTACTTTCAGCGTCTATGCTATAACCCCCGCGAGAAACAAGAGAATATTCTTCGATTCGCCAATATCCGGCAGAGAGATGATGAAAGTCTTATCGCCTATCTAGCTAGATTTGAACGCCTTTCGCATGAAGCAAGTATAGGTCTCGTGGACCAGGCGCTTTTCGCGATAACCACACTTCACCGTGGACTCCGTCGCCCTCTTCGCGAGACCCTCGAACAAGTTAGCGATTCGCTATTTAGCCTTTCGTATGAAGCTTATATCGAGTTTTTACAACGATACGACCGTCGCCAGCCAAGATTCCAGACCCAGCCAGAACCCAGAAATCAGCCAAATTTCCAGAAGAAACCCCAGAACCAGTCCCAGAACCAGTCCCAGAACCAGCCTACCTCTAGTCAATTCATAAACCAACTCGAACCAATGGACTTATCAGTCAACACTACTAAGACCCGCCCGATTTCACCAAGCAACCAAGTAAGGATAAGAACAGCTCAGATCCAACCATACATCGTCCCCGAGAGACAGGCCCAAGAACGTGCCCAAGTACGCCACGATACGCGACAGTTCCTAGGTCTATGTTATTATTGCGGTTCCGAAACACATTATATAAAGGATTGCCATTTAACTAGCCCACGATCCAGCCGTTCACCAACCCCAACCCGCTCTAGAACTCCAGCTTACATCGCCTCCGACGACGACGACCCATAGGAGGGGGCTATTGTAACAGGCTGGTGCCTGCTTTAGCATTCATGCCTGTGCCACTCATGCTCGTCACGTGCCACCCGCACCCGCATCCCTTATATTGCCACATGTCCATAGCTAGTCTCTCTCTCTTCTCTTCAAGCTTAATAAAGACAGTTTGTCGGCATCACTAGTTCTGCATTCAAGATTAGTATTAGCCCTTCACACAGTGCGTAATATAGCTTGGTGTTGACGTCGTAAATCTTTCTGCGTCCTAGGCGTCTTAGGTGTCCAATTTCGACTTGAATCGCTTCCTATAGAGGGTGGTGGTGGTGGTGTATCGACGCGCATAGTAAGCTTTTTTAACACCCTAGTAGGGTCAAGTGGCACGATTCCAGTTGCAGCAAACGCATTAGAAGCAGATGCAAATACTTCAATACGCGCAGTAGGATATATCTCTAGGAAATCTCCTTTACTAATGTGGGAAAAACCAAGCTCTACTCTAGACTCAACCAGCCGAGAATAAGAGCGTTTTAACACCGCAAAACACCCAACATCAAGAGGTTGAAGAAGATGAGACGCATGCGCAGGCATACATAATGGTATAATATCATGCTCCTGGCAGATTTTGTCGAAATCAGGTGTTAAATGGCTACCATGGCCATCTAAGATCAGAAGGCGATACCGTCCTTTAGTACGAGCAGTAGCAGGTATAAAGAGCTTTTCAAGCCAACGGAGCCCTATTTGATTTGATGTCCAGCCATTAGGACTAATCTCAAGACGCCAATTAGGTGGTAAACCTAGATCAGGAGCAAACCAGCTCTGCATCATCACCTTACCCTTAAAGATAATACAGGGTGGAGGTGCGTAACCAGACGCGCCTAAACACTCTATCACAGTAACCCATTCCCGGTTACCAGGCTGTTTTTTTGCGCGTTTACCATAATAACCAGCTCTAGTAACCACTCTCGCGGTCGCACATCGTCCCATCGCAAACCCAGTCTCGTCAAAATTATAGATATCGTCGGTGGTGATACCATATTTTGCGATCGTGTTTTCAACCAGTTTGAACCAATTATTGATCACATTATAGTCCTCTTGACGCGCACGTGTAAAATCGCGCGGTGTTGAATAGGTCGTCTTAAGTTCAGGTAAACGCGTCGCAAACCTAGTAACCCAGTTTTTACCGATCGTAAGAGGAGGGTTGGTTCCGCGGTCGGCGAGTAGGATATTAGCCATTCTACCAACATCTTTAGTTCTAGGAGCACAGCCGCGATCATCTAGAGAGACGACCCATTGAAGTAATGAATCCTCTTCAGATTCAGTCAGTTTAGACTGCGGTGGGTGTGTTTCAAGACGAAATTGGACACCAGAATGGCGGCGTTGGAGGGTTGAAAATGGTATATTAAACATAGCTGCAGCTTTACGCATTGATGATATATCGCCATTCTTGTAAGCTTGGTAAGCTAATAAGACCCTATTCTCCTGATCCTGTTTGTCTTGGACATATAGAGCATTTAGGGGGGGCATGGTGGGTAGTTGAAAATGGAAACACCAGACTGACGCGTAAAATTGGTGGGGTGACCCGTTCAGTAGTGTGACCCGTTCAGTGGTGAAATACTTTAGTTATTTAGTTATTTAACGTGTTTCCCGGATAACCCGTTATCATTATTAAGCCGTTACCCCACCAAAATTTCAAAAAATGCATCAATTTCAATTCCATATTTAAGCACAATAACATAACTAAATTGACTAAATAACACGATTCTGACACTTAGTAATGTTATGACCTTTCTTACGACACCCTGAGCATGTAATCTGACGTCGGACAGGGGGTAAAACTGGCAATTCAGTCTCAAGAGAATTGTCCTGAGCAGCTTCAACACCAGATATATATTTTTATTCAGCTTATCGAGCACTTCTGATGGTCTTAAGGCACTAAACCTATAGCTCTCAAGCTATTAATTATAGTATCTGCCTTAAAAGCTGTTGGAATATGGAACAAAGCAGTCATGTGATCAAATTGTTACTTTATAATAGATAGCAAACTAAGAATGAAAACCAGACTTTACAACCACTTCAAGAGGACACAAAGATATCATAGGGGCGTAAAGCGTTACCTGTGATAGGTGTCAGAAGTGGGCGTTAGCCTCATCACCTTTATCGAATAGCTATTCCACACTTGGTACAGGTGTACCGACAAAAGCTTTTCGATGTGCATCAGGGAAGATCTGAAGGAAAGTATCTTTATCGATCGAGTAGACATGTTCATTGGGTTGGGTATGGGTTTGAAGTGAAACCCACACCCAGCTGTCAAAGGAAGTGGGTTGGGACCCACTTTTAGGTGTGTATTTAAGCCATATTACGCCCTCGTTGGAAAATTCAGTTTCATTCATTTGTGGCATTTGAATGATTGGCCAGCCAGTCACAGTCTATTTGACACCAGCCATGAACCCATTTTTTTGCCAAGACCTTTATTTTACGTGATATTTATCGCCTACTTAGTACTAAATTGAGTCAAAATTCAGGCACCAAGGCACTAACTACCCTAATATAGTTTAGGTTGAGGCAAAATTCAGGCATTAAGGCATAAAAAAAATACCCATATGGGACCCATAACCCATACCCACGTTGGTTGGGTTGGGTATGGGTATGGGTTCACCTTACCCCTGATGGGTTGGGTATGGGTATGAATTTTGACCCATACCCAACCCATGCACATGTCTACGATCGAGTTGGTTCCATACCACATCAACTCTGCAACACGACCACCATAATATTTTTTGGGTCGTATTATTCGGACCCCCCTTGATTAATTGGACTCCCCCCTTTGATTAATTGGACTCCCCTGCCTTAAAATGCCTGAATTTCCCGGATTAATAGATATTCCGGAGCCACCATAATTCTGCCAATATTTCTGCCAGTATTATGGAATAGCTATTCAGCCGAAAAACTGGCCGGTTTTTAAAACTTAACTCCTAACTTCTCCTTTGGTCGCATCTGCCTAGTTTTACACCTCTGTATTCAGTTTGTTTTGCACTCTGGTTTGTTTACTTAATTTTATTTATTCCGGTATCAGTATACGTGTTTGTTTCGACGCGAATGCATTCAATTTTAACTAATAGTATTCCATGTCAGGATCCTCAACTCGCCATCGTGTCCGACGAGGTCTTGAGTTATCCTGAGTGGTGGCATCACTTAGGGTGCTTTCAATACCCCGTTTTTCGGCCACGCCGGCGCGACGAGCAGCATTTCGAGCAGCATTGATAGTTGGACTTAAGATATTATGAAGAAAGGCGGTCAAGCGGTAAGTAAAGCGGTAGGGAAAGTGGAGAAAATCTACTGTAATAACTATTAATCCGGTAGGGGGAGTCCACTCAAAGGGGAGTCCGAATAATACGACCTTATTTTTTAAGTAACCGGGAAACACGCTACAATAAAATACGATTATAGCCTTACATGCGGTGTAGAAGGCGGTCAAGGGGTTTGGTGGGGACCCGTCGCACTCCACTGAGCACTATACTTCTTTTGATCCACCATTAATCCATTTTCTTTTCTCCACCATTCACTCAGAGAGTGATCATGGCACAACCCTTTTCTGATGCGCTTCGCGGCGCAGCTAATGAGTTCGAAACATTATTCCCGGCACAGGCCCAGCCGCAGCAAGCCGCTAGTGCAGCCGACGTTGCCATCCAACGAGGACTTAATGCTCTGATGGCGGAAGTCGCGGCCATGCGAGTCGATCTCAGAGGGGACATTGCGGGCCTAGCCGCCCAAACGCAGGGCCTAGCCGCCCAAACTCAGGGCCTAAATACCCGAATGGACGACCTGAATACTCGAATGAGCGCAATGTGAGTATATTCTCAAGCTATTTAGCATCAAAATCTGACATCAATTATAACAGGGATCAAAACAACACTGCTCGGCTGCACAATAGTGTAGCAGTGACGCCAGAATTCCGGCTGTCACCCCTTTATAACCTCACCACCGGCATCCTCATCGCCGAGTGCCCTGAAACCCTTGCAGATCTCGCTGACCTTCCCCGTGAGTAGCATTTCTTTCTTTGATACATAATAGACAATTTTGCTGACAGCCATAATTAATAGGCATCACAAGCGCCCGCATCCTGCAGGAGTTGAACATCCAGGCACCACGTGGACGTGACGAGAGCCGAAAGACCGTGTCTCGTGCATTTGGTGTTCGCCTCGCTCTCACGCTCTAGTTTCGCAGTGGTTCTCTTACTTTTTTTGAGTCTTTGTATGATACCCTATATGGTAACCCTGTCTCTTGCGTTCAGGGTTCGCTCCGCCGTCACGCCCTAGTTTGGCGGCAGTTTTTTTCTTCTTGCTTTTTTCGAGGTCTTTGTATGATTATACCCTGTATGATAACTCTAAACGATGTCTTTTTTTCAAGCATGAACACCATTTTCCTAGAGAGGAACAGGCTCAAGTAAGTTTTTTTCGAGTAGACCAAACCATTCGTGAATCATTTTAGGATCCTCATTCTTTACTTTCTCGAAATTGTAACGTTCAAAAATCGAGTATTGATCTCAAAGGGTTCTTTCAATTAATACGAGTTTTCAAGGGGGTTCAGGTCGGCACCTACATGGAAAAAACGGTACATAGAGCCTACCTTGAAAACGGGAGTCTATGTCCTATAAACGGATGTTCTGCTATTACAGGACGACCACTCAGAGCAGCCAAACGCCCGAATTGTTATCAGTTTTCTACCTAAGTTCGTACAGTTATAATTCCCAAGGTCTACATCAAACATTAGCTAACTAGGTGATATATCAATAGAGAGCGATCCCTAGAACTTAGAATGTTCATCAATTGTATCTTCAGCAGCTTATGCCGTCACAGTTAAGTATTGCCCAAAGATAATTCTCTTTACCAGGAACACTATCAACCTTGGAAATTATCCTTCCTTTCGTGTTTTCGAGTAACCACTTCACACCATTAACAAATTCCCTGCAATAGCTACAGATTCCATATGACAATGTCCTCATCAAAGAGCATAGCGACAATGACCCGCAAGGCCCATCAGCTCGGACTCTTTCTGCACGAACACCAGTCACACATAATGTCCAACCAAGGAGCATATTACACCCGCTTGATTTGTGTCAATCACCTGTGCCCTCAATTAACCGAGACTTGGCTTTTTAACCCAAATTGGGCAATGGATGCTGCTGCTGAACTGCCGTCTACAGTTACCAATGTGTTCCAAAGTTATCAATCAGGCATTGTGTGCATAATCAAGCGCATGACAATATTATTCTAGGAGTGCATCATAATTAGATGATCTCTTGACAGTGTGATGTTATAATCTTTCATCTTTCTATATTCTTGTCAAGCCACGATACCTTAGATCGGAGATATCAAATCTATTAGGTACACGATAGGCTGAATGGTTTTTTTAACTAGCAACAACCTTGGAAAATTTTGAACGAACATAAACCTTCCAAGGTTGTATTAGAAGCCGTCCACTCTCTGGCCAATCAGCACTGGTGCAAGTTGATTGAGTGAATCTTCCAAAAGCCGTATAACTGGGCCAGTATTATGTCTCCATGCAATATCGACTGGGGTGATAACAACACCGTCCTCTTCAAAAGTAGCGGAAGCGGAGGCACCACTTTCCAGTAACAACCTCACAATTTCCTCGTCCCCTCTTCTTGCTGCAGCGTGATGAAGGGGTGTTTTGCCATCTTGGTCTATAGCTGCTACGGCAGCGCCATTTTGCAACAGCAACCTCACCACTTCTCCAATCCCAGCTCCAGCTGTGTTCCTTGATACTGCGTGGTGAAGGGGCGTCTTGCCCTCCTGGTCTTTAGCCATTACGATAGTGCCAGCGCCATTTTGCAACAGTAGCCTCACAACTTCTCCATTCCCAGCTCCAGCTGTGTTCCTTGATACTGCGTGATGAAGGGGTATCTTGCCCTTCCGATCCGGGACCAACATAGCAGCGCCAGCACCATTTTGCAACAGTAGCCTCACAACTTCTCCATTCCCACCTGTGTCCCTTAATACCGCGTGATGAAGAGGTGTCATGCCCTTCCGATCCGGGACCAACATAGCAGCGCCAGCGCCATTTTCTAATAGCAGCATTGTAACTTCTAACAGCCCGATCCGGACTGCTTGACTAAGGGGTGTCATACCCATATTAGGATCGCGGATCACCATAACAGCGCTAGCGCCATATTCCAACAGCAGCTTCACAAATGATTTAGTTCCGCTCTTGGTGCTTGACACACACAAATGAAGGCATGTTGGTGTCCCTATATCACTACTAGATCCGGCCATCACATCAGCACCATTTTCTAACAGCAGCCTTACAGCAGTTTCCATCCCGTTTGCCACGGCGCGATGAAGAGGTGTGCTGCCACAAAGGTCTAGGGCTGATACATTAGCGCCGTTGGCTAGTAGAAGCCTTATAATTGCGCCATTTGAAGGTACCGAATGAAGAGGTGTCCTACCGTAAGAATCAAGAGCCGATACATCAGCACCATTCTTCAGTAACAGGCTCACAAGTTCTTTATTCTCACGCATTACTGCGAGATGAAGGGGGGTTTGTTTCGTCACCGGTCTTCTGGCCATCATGTCAGCACCCTTATCTAAAAGAAGTCTTATGAATGGATAAGCAGGAGGATTAGGGCTTTTGATGTATGGCGCGCTCCGACTGAGAGAGCCATCGGGGTTGCATGCCTCCATAGCCAAAATGAGGGCATGGTCTTTCAGTTGAGAGGACGGTGCGTCATATTTGCTGTTTCTGAGGAGTTTGCGAATAGGCTCGAGCATAGCTCGTCTGACAAGCCATTCGAGAACAGATATTTTATCTGAACGGATATAGTTTTGAGCTTTTCGGTAAAGATATGGAGCAAGGATAATTGCCAGGGAATGACAGGTGCGTGAAAGTGCAGAAACATCACTTATGTTATCCAATTTACTGGCTACCATAAGGAGTAACTCGTTTGGAAGCATAAAAAAAGCCATCTGAACAGGATGAGCCAAGATAACTATCCATGGTTGCGGTGGAGAGTAAATAAAATGAGAAAAGGGAGTCGGTCACCTGACTCGGGGACCCTAATATCTCATCGCATAACTCTAATGGCAAAATATCATAGGCGGTCTGGTCTGGCAATCGGCTATTCAAGATCTTGAATCAGGGGTCTCCATGGATATGGCCAAAACATACTGTTCTAGGCGTCATTCCAAGGCTGGCTTACCATAGCTGAACGTTAAACCCTACAGGGCTCAACCTTGAACCTGTCTGAGAGTGGGGCACCATACCCCAGAAAAATTGGAAGAGTCCGAATTTTCTCTTTCTGATGTTCGATAGCTCACTGAGCTATAAATTCAATAACCTTGGAATTGAACATTGGAACCTCTCAGTAATAAATCGTTCAACAACCTCAAGAAGCTCTTCTAAGGTTCGATCTAGAGATTTTTCTTAAAGAAATACATCTCTCTTTTCTTCAAATTGATTGCCATCTTCCAAGGATAGACGACCAAGCCATGGTGACCCCTGCATCCAATCCAGACGCAGATGAAATAATGCGTCTAGCAGTAGACCGCTTCCGCACAAAAATGAAGTCATCAAGTCTTAAGTTCATCCAAGACCGAATCGACTCGATCGAAGCTATGGATTTACCAGCCGAAGATAAAATCAAAAAGCTGTCAGACTACCATATCGTGGAACCGGGTGATGTCTCTCGAATAGCCGATGTCAAACCCCTTTCTGAGCAATCGCCATACGGGGGCAGTATAACAAAGGGATACATAGATGGGATAATTCCACCAACGCTATCGGAACAAAGACGACAATTATTCATCGAGACTCTACACATCTTTTGTAACAAGCCGCAGGCTCAAATCCCAGTCTGTGGCGAGCTAGGCCTTTTTCTCAAGTACGCCAACGGCATTCAATACCCGGACTTTTCGTGCTCGAGAATGCCATCTTTCAACCCGGAAGGTTATCTCACGCTTGCTGAGATACCGGATCTTGATGTTATTACAGCACAGGACCTTATCAGGGATAGTTTTCAGGAAGCATTTTGGGTACAAGATGACCGGTTCATCGATACAGGGGATATGGACACTAAGCTTGGTTTTGTTTGGGGGACTAGCTGCCAGAACACTTATGGGCAGTATGCCCAATATTACCTGACGTATCTGTACTGCAGATACGATGATGGGTCGGACAAGTACAAGGACTGGGCTTGGCGGATCGTTATGGTTGATGGGGAGGATCATCATGGTTTTGAGCCGGTTTTTGGTCAGAGGCCTATATTCAACTCTATCCCTGAGTTTTTGGATTGGTATTGTAGCTGGTTTGAGCATACTAGTCAGAAACAACTTGAGCGGAATATTAGGACTTGGTGGGCCTGGGATTATGAGGAGAACGAAGAAAGTGACCTAGAGGAAGATAATGATTAAGAAGAACTAATTTGATTGCAACTTCTACTACAAGTCTCATAGGTTGCATCTAGTTTGTGATTTGACTCCGGGTGACTTATGCTTGTAGATGAGGGGATATACCTATGTGCTGGTTAGGTTGGCTCCAAGATTACATTCCTTCCGATCTACTAGCGAGTTTATGGAGAGCCATCTTTTTCGTAAGGCCTACGGGAAAACTGATTCATCCAGAGGCCAGAGACCTTGAATTTGTACCCAAGAGAGCAAGCAACCGCGGAACTTGAAGTTAGGTATATGTTTCTAAGAACTGTAAAACAAATGTCAAACTAGATTCATTACTGAGTTACAACCTACAGCCTCTATGTAGCAGCATGAATTAGAGCTATTCAACATTGGATCAAAAGTTGGAGGTTGTTATCCGGGAAATGATGGTGGAATAAGAGAAGAGGAAGAGGGGTGAGGAGGGAACAAAAAGAGAGGAGGTAATAGTCTGTCTGCTGGCGACTAAGGAAAAACAACACTCCGTAGTCAGCTCAGTTTATTCAGTTCTGTCGGCTCACAGGGATCTGGATGCACTATTGACTACTACGTTGTACGTGTAATAATTTGTGCGGTAAGACGTGTGTTCATTTTAAGTCCCCGCGATGGAATTGGATATGCCGCGATTCCACTAGTTCTATTCACATCCCGAGTCCATTCACTGCAGTAAACCGGACTCCATTGGTTCCAACAAGTTCAGTTTATTCATTTCAGCTTGCTCAGTTCAGTTTGCTCAGTTCGGTTTGTTCAGGTTTCTTTAGTCCTCTCAATTACTCCACGGGAATACCATGGCTTAGTGGTTCTAAATCATTCAGTATGATTATTCAATTTAGAGTAAAATCCCGGGTATCGAATTGCCATGTTAATATATAACCTAGAAGCATCACAACCTAAAGATAAAAAGGGCAATCGCCCACCGCACAAATGGTGACAAGGACGAGGCGTCTAGTTCGACTAGGACTAGGAATCTCGCTGTCTTAACAATCCAATGATCTGGGTCTCAACGTCTTTATTTATGGGGACACCGGTCTTAACCCAAACCTTGATCCAGTTATCGAACAGCTGCACCGCCTTATTCAGAGTCGAGGAGTTGACAGTGCTGTAACGCGATGTAGGCATCATTAGGCTGACGCGCCATTCTAAGGTTCCCCCCTCTATCTGGCGGGTCAATATCCTGTTAGCCCGTCGATTTTGTGCGACGGCCACAGAAACCCCGTACTTCTCTAGGAACTGGTTGGAGAAACCATCAATAGGGTTTGGATCGAGGTCAGGCGAAGACAACATCGCCATATCGAGACACAGAGCTCCGCCGTGGGCGAAGTTATTTCTCCGGTTCTGCTCATCCGAAGGTCTATGCTCTCCTGTCCATTCGTAGTAAACGGAGCATCGGAGAGAGATACCTAGTCTAATGCATGGCTACTGCACTAATCCTTGAATACTAAAAGATTATTACATAGTAACGTATTTCCAGATCTCACCACGGTCTAGCGATCAGCGATAAGATTTCAATGTTACGGATATTTACTGATAAGAGTCTCATGAAGAATCAGATTTCGCGCAAGCTTCTGAAGATCCAGATCGCATGCAGTTTTTTGGGTGTCGCAAGTATCACACTTCTTCGTTCCGACATAGAACCAGTCATAACGAATCTGCACTATGCTTACGCCAGGATTCTAATTGTGAGCCCTATCGATATGCATTTAAGACACGATATATACGTTACTGGAACAGGTGCGTTTCTCGTAGTCGTTAGCTAAGGGGTAGTGGGTGCTACCATTTAAGTTGTTTGTATCATATTTAAGGAATATTTTATTTAGAGCTTATTTATAGAGAAGGATGACGTTGGGCAGGTATTTAATCTTACCTTTGAATAGCTACACAAAAGGACCACCAGAATACTTTGGGAACTAGTATTGAGAAGAAAAGTAATATATGTATATAGAGAGTTTTGGAGGAAAGCTCCTTGAAAGATTTAAAGCTGTCTGATTAGAAATATTATATAAAATTAAAATGAAGAAATCTTGAAATACTGAAAAATGACCCAGGTGAAGAAGGTTTCTCTGAAGATAAGTCATGATTAAGAATCCAGGGGTACGCATACATGCGCCACTGGATAATCAAGCCATTTGTGATAATGTGACTCGAATGTAGAAGCCTACCCAGATGGATGAGTATATTTGCTGTTCATAACCAATCCCGGAGCCGTATGGCATGATAAAATGAAAGATGAAAAGAATGGATAATTGACGTGGCATATTAAGAATTTTTGTAGTTGTTCATCTCTATCCAGCCTTGTCCTTCGCCATCATGGGCCCTCACGGTTTTTTGAGCCTCTGAGTCAATGAGAGACTCAGTTGATGAGTCTGAGGCATGAACTCCAGTCGCTGGAGCTTTGTTCGTGGTAATAGCAATCGTAGTGGTCTCAAGAATAGTACCTTGTGCCCCTGTCGAGGCAAATTGGTTATAACCCTTGCTGGCATAAGCACCTGTAGGTGGATAAGTCTTGGAACCTTTGCTGAGGATGAATCTGTTGGCTATAGGGTAGAGCAATGGCCAGATAGGTGGGATTGACATGCAAATGAGCACGATCCATTCTTCGATCTCACCCCAGCAGAACAGGATACCAGATGCGTCTAATTCTTTTGTAAGTCAGGCTGTTACCAAGGAAAAGGAATATAATTAACTCACATGTAGCATCGGGCCCGATAAGACTATTGGCAGCATATGCGCGGACAATAGCTGCAGCTGCAGCAAAGACACCGACCCCCATCAAGAAACTCAGACCGATTTTCAATTTTAAGTCGAGCTTAAGTGGAATCAACATGGCAGCTGGAATTATGGCGAGATAAAGATCGGAAACTGCTGCCACTGCTCCAACAACGGAAAGATAGATCGTGCTTCGCTTTGCATTGCAGTCGCCCTGCCGAGTGGGGTCCCACAGTGACTGTGGGGGATTGCATTGAGTCCAAATTATGACTAGTTCTGGGAAACCGATAAGAACATTCAAGACACCGACAATAATTAGACTGAGACGAATCCTCGGATCTGTAAGAAAGAGAAATCAGATGCCAAAACTTGAAATGCGTATGATACACGACGCCAATTGCCAAGGATTCCAGAGCCCCCATTCGTCCATATTTCTATGGAAAGGCAAGCCAAAGATAGATAATAGGAAAGTGACTTACTTCCTTGACGATTCATTTCTATAAGGAAGGAGCATAGTGCGCACTTTCCAAGTGGAATCGCGATACTGAAAAAGAAGACCGCCAACCAACTGTATAGAAGGTAGTTTCTCATGTTGCCCTTAGATTCTACAATTTCCACGTGGTTTCCCAACCCATTAAATATAGCAATTGAAGCAAATGTTTGTGACGTGGTAGTGAATATCTATTAAGTGAGTCAGTAGAGGGTCTAAGTAAAAATGCCGGAAGGTGAGGCCTCATACATAAGCTGAAAGGAACCATATCAACGACGTAGTTCCGAATTTATTCACTCTCAGTCGAATGTAAATGCGCAACAACGCAAATATCGTAGTGATAGTTCCTAGGGCAATGCCTATTTGGAAATCACCTGGACCACGACCTCCATATGCAGGGTATTTCTCAGATAAACCCATGGCGAGTAGTGTAGTCCTTAGAAGCCCCCTAAATTTAACGAGAGTATGAATTTAGGGATGACCGGTCAGCAGCCTTAGGTAGATATTAAGTATTTGGAAGAGAGACGGCTAACTGATGTAGAACCATGGAAGCGTACGTTAGTAAATTAACTAAAGAATATTTGGGTTTACTCAGGTATCTACCAGTAGAATTTCATTTTAATTTATATGTGCATTTCTTTCCAACCTTGGTTAACGAAAGATACGAGATCTAAAATTCGGCCGATATACCGAAGGTCATTTTTTATCAATTTCACACATGTTGATCTATCATAAGATACATTTATTCAACTGCATATTTAGAATATAGATTTATACATAGACGGAAGAAAAGGAATAGTTAGGGGAAGTCCTAATAGAGCCACCAGGGTATAGAGTAGTAACTCCGGAGTTAACCCGCAAGGTGAGAATTAGTCCAGTTGAAGAAACTTCAAAGGTAATTTGTTGACCTATCATAGAGCTAATGAATACGAGATCCATATTTCCCTAAACTTGGGACCATTCAAATTCTGACATCAAATTTTCAAAGCGTTCGCCTCCCAATTTTTTCCCTGCAAAGAGTTTTGGAACCTTTTTCATAACTTTTTAACGTACCATATAAGATCTGCGCCTTCTCCCAGTCTCGCAAATTTCTTGGGACACAATTTCGATTCGAGAGCTTAGTCATACAAACTCCCCTTCTTTAAAAGAAACGAAAAAAAAAGCTGTGAAAACTGTGACAATGTAGCTAAATTTATTGATTTCGTAATGATGATATAACTACAGTGCAATAGCCTGTTTCATTGAGGTTTGAACAATGTTCCAAACTCAGGAGATCGATATCTCGAAGTCTACTCGTAATGCAAAAAGTCAAAGTATAAAAAAGAACGCTAAGTCCGTGTTAGGCAAACAGTACTTACTTCGGCCGGATAGCCCCCCCATCTGTGCGCTTTTTACTCCACACTATCCACTATTTCCAATACTATTAATGAGTTCTATTAGACATCTGAAAAGCAAGAGTATTAAAAGTGGTGATATTTTTACTTCTTTACTACCTGAAGTATTCATTTTGAAAATTTAATGTCATACGAAGTACAGCCCTTACACTGTAAAAAAATCTGTTTGTCGCGCAACTATCTGACTATGGAGCAAATCCTAGTACTATGAATTAAGCTAGTTGAAATTTCAAACTCAATTTCTCAATTATTATTCAAACACCTTCTTCTTTGGGACCCAAAGTCTCAACGACTGGGCCATTCTATTCCGAGTTTTGACTATATTATAAATGATACTTTAATGAGAGGCTTCAGACTTTTTCTTGTGATGAAATCTGGGGGGAAAGTGTCTGATTGACTAGCTATGCGATGGAAAGAGGAAAATGAAGGTGTGCTTTAAGGAAAGAAAAGGTCTTATCATTCTAGTATTCCAAGCCGCGCGAGAGTAGAGCTACAAGATATTACACTACGTTACTGCAGCCACATATGCCAAAGCCATAATGATGAGTGTTACGGTTGCCCTTCCTCGGCAGTATTCCCAGTAGCTGCTGAGCAGTAACTCTATAGTTCACTGGTTAGAAATTGGTTTCCTCCCTCTAATAGCACCGGTGTTGCCCCGGCTTAGAGGTTTTTTCTTTCTTGTGGTCTCGGCCGAAGACGGTCTTTCTCTTCTGCTGGAGCCCCTGGCCTATTGCCACGCTCCCATCACCCCGGTACCTCTATTTTCATACTCATTCATCTAGTAGTTGCGGAGTTCAATTTAGATTTGTCAGCCAGATCTGGATTAGTTACATTATTTTGCAGTGTTTGCAGTAGCTCTGTCTTCCTACTTAGTTTAAATTTCCATCTTTACTGAGCAGTCAATCACTCATTCACATTTCTAATTGGCCATCCAATCTCCATAAGAGTCAACAGTTATGAGTCTGGCACGCCATTAATAGACTAGTAAGTACTATTTACCGTCAAAATCGACGTTTTGTAGCCTATTTCACCCTCTAAATTCTACACCGACTTTCAAGAAGAGAAAAACGATTTGAGATCCTAGCAGCGATTTTGAATCGGAGTATCGATATAACATACGATTCGATCAACAAAATTCAACGAATGATTCCGCGATAAGTAGTGAAAAGCTCAAAGACTCAACCTAAAGGATGAAGTGGTTTGAAGGGGTCATTGCCCTGGCAGAAGAAAAGGGTGTTCTAAACTATATTGATATGAATATTACAGAAGATGAAGTTCAAAGGTTAGGACCAGAGCCAGAGGATGACGAAATCCAACCTAAACCAAGATGTATTGAAGGAGATGATGAGGAAACGCATTGTATGAACGAGCGTATTCGCAGGGAATGGAGAGATGATGTTGAAATGTTCAAGATGCGTCAGACCAAATAGGACAAGAAACATAAAGCTCTAGGGGAATTAAACCAGTATATTACCCTATAACTAGAACCAACACTTTGAGAACTGGTTTTAGGTCAACGGGGTTTATATGCGAAACTTATGTTTCTTCAGAAAAGCTTTGGCTCCTCGATATCAAATTATTCTAGCATCTTTGAAGAACAGGTAAGTGCTTTGCATAATCCACTAAAGAAGTGTTGAACTGAGGAGGTGTAGCAGTGCCTAAAACGTAAAGCAGGAGGTGCTCAAGCTCCACCGACTGCTGCCAGGGACGGGACGAATATAATGATCAGACCAAAGGATCTTGCTGGTCTGATAAAGGAAGAAGGACATCCATCCAAGGGATCAGATGAATAGAGAGATAGATATAAAACTTCTTGAGAGATACTTTCTTGACCAACTGTCTTCCCCAGAAGCAGTTGGTCCTTTAAATACATAGATTACTGCCGAAATAAAGAGTTTGGAGTATCAGATGAATCATAAGAATGAATTGGAACCCGAAAGAGAATAAGCTCGTGTAGATGAGCTTCAGGCATGTAAGACAGTCGGGATGAAGCATCCGAGATTAGATGAAATGCAGGTAAGACGAAAGACGGGAAAAATTCTGAAGATGAGATATTTCAAGCCCAGGGACCGTGATAGGATCTACTCACTCATGTGGGCGTATATCTGTTACGGGATGGATACAGGAATTGAACGCTGTAGTAATCCGATTTTGATGAAGAAGAATTAACTAAGAGTGTAAGATTTCCCTTTCTACCAATATATTGGCAGGGTATTAAAAAAAGTATGATCGGAGTGCAAGAAGTAGTATGAGATAAATATTATGAGATGGAGATTAACTAGATTAATCGCTGACCTTCGAAGGAAGCTGTCCGAATATGGGAAGTCGGAATCATCCTTTCTGATTGGATTATTCCACCAGCGACTCCCATTGGACGCAGCCTCCCAAATAAGTGGGGCAGAGGTCTTCTTTAGTTTCAGTTAGCAGTAATAGAATCTACACTTCACATCATCTCTACAACTGCAGTTCTTACGAATACACGTGTAAAGGAAGTCACCCATATCTTACGACAGAAGCCATATCACAATCATTTATAGCGCCCTATTTCAGGGCCCCTTCAGGTTCTTTTGGACCTTAAGCCTAGATTCGGTCGCAATATCTTCGCTCATCTTGACTTCTGCGCAGTATTGCAGTCAAATATGACCTACCCAGTGCAAGGAAATTTGCGTCGAAAGAAATCTTTGAAGCGGCGATGTTAGCGTACAAACTGCGCTGTGTTCACCATATTGGATGTAGTATAGAAAGATGGAATCCATAAAGAAGTCGCTCTGTACAGCGACCATCTATCTACTTTTCAACCTCCTCCATCCAAGACTAATAGCTTCAGAGATATTCTTTATTATGAAAGTAATAATATCTAATCGATAATATAATAGATCGGTTAAGGTATATCAGAAACAGAATCCACCTTTATTTTATACTAGATGTTTTAGAAGATCGCGTATCGCTACTCTCATCTCCTCTTTATTAAACTATTTTTTAGATTGTGGCTTTGTGATAGGTGAAGTTTGGGAGCTGCTCTAAACACTACGCACTTTACTAATAAGACTACACATATTACTACTAAGACTATAATGCCTTAGATTTCAGGCGACATTTTGTTTCTGTAGTGTAATTAGTAAAGTGTGTAGTCTTAAATATTAGTAAAGTTAAAAAACATATGTTAGTAGTAGCTCACCGCCTTTTTTGGGATACCGCCTTTACTCGGTCGGGAGTCGGGATCATATCTACGCACACTAGTGTATATCTCTTACTCCGGAAAACATACACTCTGTTCTGCCGTATACACCTCACCGCCTTCTTTATTAATGGGCCATTCCAATGCTGACTAAACCGCACTAAACTATAAATGGAATCGGGCCTTTGTCAGCTCATGATTATCACGTGACAGATCAGTGATGACCAATGAACGCTCACTGAGCACTCGGTGACTGCTCAGTGACTATTATTGGCTGATCCCTGATACCACTTTAGACCCACTTCTATACATGCTAGTTAGTAATCAGGTTTGACCAATCGGGGAGCTTTAAAAATAATGTTTATAAAGTGGTATTGACGGAGCAGCCTGGATAAATAAAGCCTGTGTTATGACGTAGTATACCGAATGATGTTACCGTATTTTAAGGTGGCGGAAAATAAATTGTTCGGTTATGCTGTTTCCAATCCTAGCATTCTTCAAGAGACCCTTTGGCCCCGCCTCCGCTACCATGGTGAAAGGAAAGAAGCGTATTGGAGATTTCTCGGACTTACCCCACGAAAATCGCCCAGAAAGCATCAGCCGGTAACCCCGAAGCGAGAGCTATCCCTAATGTCAACCGACATTGATCATGACTGGAGCACCCTCGAAGCCAGTGCCAAACTAAGGGTAGAAGCCTACAATCCAGCAAGCCGACCCTCTGAGGACAAATTGAAATCCAGCTTAATTGCTTTGATCAAATGGCTGCCCCAAGGTGGCAGAGATTCTCTGGCGCGCGATATCCTTGATTCGAAGACTGATGAAGAGCTGCACGCTGTCTTCTTCAACTTGCTCACCGGTCTCACAGCACTGAGTAAGTCCCAATATATTATTTAGAGTAAACTATGCATTGCTAATCATTATCTAGGAATAGTGAGAGCGAGGACTCGGGCCCCTACTGTTACATCATCGCCGATCCCTAAACGCCAGGATAATTTAGATGCGATAGACGGAAGTCTCGAAAATCAAAACCGGTCTGACACATTCCGAGATGCTTGCTTTCTCCGCGACGGGTATCGCTGTGTTTTGTCTAGGCAGATGGACAACGATTACTTCAATTCCATCAAAGATGACCCGGAGGTGGACCCAGACACCGATGATGCAGCCTGCATCGGTGCTCATGTAATCCCATTCTCCTATGCGCATTGGAAAGCTGGAGTAAATTATCATCCTTTTTGATATATTCATTCACTAATCAATATTAGGACGAAGAACCAAACAAACAGTGAGAGGTCCTTTTCCGATGTTTTCCGACTCTCCGGAAGACTTGCTTTACTTCTAAGTCCATTAATAGTACCTACAATGGTCTAACATTGACCCTCGCGATGCACAGAGAATTTGGTACTTTCCAAATCGCTTTTAAGCCCACAGTAAGTAACTAACAGTTAAGTAATTATACTATCATTTTGATAATTCCATATCCCATTAGGAGGATCCTGATGTCTATGAAATCAAAACGTACAGCAAATGCACTAATTCTTGCAAGAAGCAATTGCCCAAAGACCGCAGAGTGACCTTTACGCTTGATACCAACATCTCCCACCGAGAAATGTTGAAGTATGACTTGACTCTGCCTTCCCGGGACCTTTTGGAATGCCACTGGCGCCTTGCGGAAGTATTGAACATCTCCGCAATGGCGGAGGTTGTGGAGCTCTATTGGAAGGAGTGGGACAAGGCTAAGGTTACTGCACCCCGGGAATTGGACAAGTACGGAAGGACCAACATTGAAGATTTCCTGCAACGGGCTTTTTGGGAGCACCAAGTTTCTGGCTGATTGAATTTTATGCCTGATGATCAATGAATTTTTTTTATTATAGTTTTATACCCTTATGTCCTTTGCTGAATTTTGGGAATCGCATCCCATGCCTCATGACCAATTTTTCTTTACCTATTTTTATCAATGATAGATAATGTAATGATCTTACCATCGGTTGCCTAACAGCTCCTCAAAAGGTTTGTATGGCGGTGTTCCCGTGTGGATGATGAGTCTTCAGGGATCATTGGCGGTGACATCCGTCTGTAGTATTAAGGGTAGAGTATATTGTGCTCCTTTTGAACTTCGACCAGGTAGTCGGCATCGATGAACTTGTAGTCACATAAAACGGCGACTCTTGGTTTTCTTGCCATTGTGAATGTATGTGCAATATATGTCAACTCTTGAACTTTCGAATTGGCTAAGGAAAAAGGCTAAAAGGAAAAAGTTATTGAGGAGCAACAATATGAAGCATATTTATTTGGAAGCTAGGTATCATCGTGGAGATCCACCGGGAGCAGCCGATACCAGGCGAAGGTATGGAAGAAGGGATTATTCATATCGATTTCCAAGTCTGGTGTTATTATGCGGAACTCGAAATTCTTGGATCAATATCTGTAACAAAGAGTAGCTTCAAGATCATTCAATCTGTTCGTTGTTGGTCTTATATTTAAGACCCTTCTGAGCGGGCGACCAGGAGGATATTGACTTTTTTGGAGAAAGGATGGTTTCAAAGATTTATGTATGTATTTTTTAGTACATAAGGTAAAAAATTCTAGGGGTGCTAATCTCACCCATCCTCATCTAAGCTCACCTAAGCTTACCCATATCATCCTCACCCTAAGGAGAAATCTATTGCTGCTTTAGGGTGAGCTAAGTGCTAAGGGCTTTTGGTTTATTTTGCGCGTTCTATATGTGGCTTAAGAGCTGAAGCAAAAAATAGAAAACAAAAACATACAACAGTCAGGATTCGCATGTGGTCACCCACCATACTACTAACTGACCGGCGTGTGGCTTAAGTACGGCTGAGCGGACGGGAAGCCCTGTTCTCCACACCCTGTGGTCGTATGTGATAGAGATGCTGGGAAGGTGATATATAGAGCTGCAGCTAATATTCAGTTCAGAGAAATGATTTAGTGCTGCTTTAGCGTCGCGCGGCCAGGAGTAGGCAGGATCTATGCCGATGCATGAATACTGCACTATTCTTTGGTTTTTTGAAGACCACCAGTGTTTTTCTTCCTGAAATTGTGCTACCATTACAATATTTTTGGGTTATTAGTCTCAACATCTCTGTCCCGACGTGTAGTGATAATTAAGCTTTTCTAAAAGGATATGTCAATGTGTGTGATAACATAAAACTGAGATCCCTTACGAGGTCATAAAAAAGACTTCTATTTTCAGAAAAATTAAGAAATTCATAATCGCTATGATGATTAGCACCGACACTGATAATGGTTTCGCTGCTGAAAACTGTGATAATCTGTTGCTGTCGTAGTTGAAAATCCACTGAGAAGGGAGATTCCAAAATAGTTGCTCCGATCCGGCCATCCATCGACATAAGAAAAACCCTGACCAAAGGAAAAAAAAATTGGAGAAAAAAATCGAAGGAAGAAAAATGAAAAAGCGCTGTAGTCGAAAATGATAAACCGCTGTATATCTGAGTTCTGGAGGGCGAAATGAAACCGAAAACAACACCAGCAGCGACCAGTCTGAGCTGGAAACTCGGCAGATGGAAAAGATTCATGATACCATAAAAGGCTCAATAAGACAATGGTGGGTAATTGAGAGGAATGGAAACGCGATCATCGATATGCAGCGAGAATAACAATCTACCAGTAGCGAGGACGGTCATACGGGACATATTCGCCACGAGGAGGGGAGCGGGGACGGCCATATTGGCGCGACGCTAGATACGGATCATAGTCACGGTGCGGGGGAGGTGGGAAACGGGCATCATATTCATCATATGGACGACGCGGAGGTGGGTAGTCCTCCATTCTGGGTCGTGGGGGAGTGCGACGTCCATAGGCATCTCGGTCATAGTAGGCCCTGGGGATGGGTGACCGTTCACGGTAGTGATCCCGGGGACTGTTGTATCCACGGGGCATGGGGAATCTTCGGTCGTATTCATCCATGGGATAGGGTCGGCGTGGGGAACGAGACCGGTACGGGTCACCACGGTAAGGACGGTCTTCAACGCTTTGGATCTATACCACTATCAGAGGGGGTCCTCCTAGTCCGTGGGTTTGGGTCCTTACATCCGCAACGCAAGATACACGCGCGCCTTTGAACTCTCTCTGGTCAAGTTTCTCCACGGCCGTCTTCAGATCATTGGCGGTTTCAAATTCAACAAACCTTTTTTTATATCCGTTAATGCGTGTACGAGGGGAAATCATGTGACGGCCTTTAAGAACCTACCCTTTTCCTTGTTCACGGCCGGCTTCTGAGTAGACCACGTCTAGGCCAGACTGACGGGCGAAGTCTTTGAGGTCCTAAGAGAATGGTGAGTCCAGGTTCCAGGAAGATATGTATATCCGGAAGGTTCATGTGGGAATGATAATCTACGTCCAGGCAGGGGAAAGGCTTCCAAAATGGCCAGTGCATAAAATCTTCCCGGTCCTCGGCCAAAGGTCGCGCTTCGTTGCACTTGAGTCTTAAATCAAGATGCGAAAGTTTCCAAGGGGAGTGATGAGCATCACCAGGTCTTGAAGTGCAAAGGGTCCATGATTTCCAGAATACAAGAACAATATCCTAGCCGAGGACGACGAGAGAAAGGGTACGTAACCAAGGGAAAGGGAGTCCGGGGGGGTCCAGGGGATGAATTTGGGCTGCTAACCTGCCAACTTGTCTCTGGAAGACCGGATATCTGCATCCGGAATACGGTACGGCGTGGACGAGGTCCAATAGGGCGGTCCGGAGGACCAGGGAAGGGGAAGGGCTCCTTGCGCCGAGGACCACGAGCGAACTGCACGGTCAATCGCTCACCCTTGAAGTCACTTCCGTCTATACAAGTAAGTTGGTAAGTAATCATTCATTCTTTGTTGCCCAGTCAAGGCTGAAGTAGGAGTTGCATACGAAAGGCTGAATATATAGTTAGCAAGTGATTTTAGAAAACCAAAACAGATTGACAATGCTTACCGGGGACGACATCTCGAGCATCCATAGAATCCTCATACTCGATAAAGCCAAATCCGTTCATCAGCTTGATCTCGGTAATTTTACCGGAGCCATGGGTGCTGAAGTGCTCTTCGATATCCTGCTTGGTAACTACTCATCATATGGTGTCAGTTTAACTGTATAAAAAAAAAAAAGTGATCGTCAAACTCCTGCGGCTGAATGCATTCGATCCCCCTAACCCCTAATCACCACGCGGAAAGTGGGTCACAGGCTCTAAGCGGGGGAGAGAAATCCCTAAGGAAGCAGAATGATCCCCAACAGAAATGGGGTAAACACGTCAAAAAAAACGCCAGCATACCATTGCGGGGAAGGTTCCCGAGATAGAGTCGGGTGGAAGAGACTTCCGTCATGACTAGTTCAAGTTATGGATCCTGGAGAAGTAAAGAAAAGCCCAAGATAAGTGCCCAAGCGATCGAGAAAACAACGCGACCTAATCAGGCAACCCGATGGCGATGGCGTTGATGGCGGTGTAATCTGGATCCCCAACAGAGTATATCTGTATCAGAATCAGAATTCCAAATGCAGTGTTGTGCACAAAGATGAAAGAAAGAAGAAAGAAGAAAAACAGGCTTGCAGGTCACAGCAAAGAGGGTGGGGAGGAAGGGAAAAGAAATCAGATCTGGCGGTGGGAGATGAGCTATGGCCGCCTCACTTTTTTTCACAATGCACGTGTTCCCCCACCAAATTTGATTCCGGGCGCCAGATAAAACACGTAAATAAGGGGATTCGAATCTCTAGCTGTTGTCAGTGAGGAGAAAGTTAGAGTGAATTAAGCTTGATATTTTACTCCTGCCCTCGTGGGCCCCCTTCATTCCACGGTTCTGCCCGAGGGCCCCGTTAGCGGGGGTCTATCTATGAAAGATACAAGGGAGTCTTGATGTACAAAAGTACATCTTGTGGATTCCATCTTCTACTAATTACATGGTATCAAATCCAAAATACAGAATGCAGTTTCTTTTTATGGTATCTTCTATGTACAATCATACACTCCACTACTACGCTCATCCATTTTATTGGCCTCATGTCATGATATACTTGGGGCCCTCTCCACCTTGAGGGGTTTGCCAGTTGATATCCTGAGTAGGCACTTTAATGTCACAAGTCTTGCAGTGAATACAGCTGGGAGATGGTTAGCATAGCTACATGGTAAGTAATGAAAACACTTACTTTTGCGAGTTAATTTGGAACCGGACTCCATGCTCTTTGCTTGGATCTTCAACGTATTCGTACACGCCGGCAGGACAGAACCGGTTCTCTACACCCTTGTACACAGGCCATGCAAGATCTGTGTGTTTATCCCAGTCCTCCACCTGCAGATGCACTGGCTGGTCCTCTTCGTGGTTGGTACCGGTACGGCTGACACTGGTCAGGATGTCGAAGCTGATTTCGCCATCGGGCTTGGGATATTCAATCTTGGTATATTGGGATGCGGGCTTGGTGGCTTCGGCATCGGTACCGTGGTGACTAAGAGTCCATGGCACACGGCCACGGAGAATATAGGCTTCCAGTCCAGAATAGGCTAGTCCACCAAAGAATCCAAGGGGCCCATTGAATGAAGGCCTGATGTTGCGTACTTCATACAGCTCCTTCCAAATAGTCGAGTCCCGAAGAGCCTTTTCGTAATCGAACAAAAATACAGTACCCTGGTCTTCGCCCTGCAGTGCAGAGAAGGTAGCTTCTGCGGCCAACATGCCAGATTTCATGGCGGTGTGAGTACCCTTGATTTTAGGGACGTTCAAGAAGCCGGCCGTGTCACCAATCAGAGCACCGCCTGGGAACGCACACTTAGGAATGGACTGAAAGCCACCTTCATTCAATGCACGAGCACCGTAGGAGATACATTTGCCGCCCTCTAGTACGTCTTTGAAAATCGGGTGGTGCTTCATCTTCTGGAACTCTCCATACGGCGAGAGCCATGGATTAGGATAGTCCAATCCCACAACTAACCCAATGCTGACCATGTTGTCTCCGAAGTGGTACATCCAGGCACCCCCGTAGGTATCCAGCGGTAGCGGGTATCCCATAGAGTGCATAATCTCACCAGAACGGAAATTCTCGGGCTTGATCTCCCAAATCTCCTTAATTCCCAAGCCGTACGTTTGAGGCTGGCTGTCACGGCGCAAATCATACTTCTTAATAGCCTGCTTCGTCAAGCTTCCGTGGCAGCCCTCGGCGAGCAGGGTCACTCGAGCGTGGAACTCCATGCCCCTCTCAAATGTCTCCTTGGCCTTTCCTTGTCGGTCCAGACCAAGATCATTAGTGGCAACACCCTTCACTGAGCCATCAGACTTGTAAACAAGCTCACTTGCCGCAAAGCCGGGGTAGACTTCCACACCCACCTCCTCCGCACGCTCTGCCATCCACTTTGTCAACTCGTTCAAACTGATAATGTAATTGCCATGATTGTTCATCTGTGGCGGAGCAGGGAGCGGGAATGAGGAGTTCTTGGTGAGGAAGCGCATCTTGTCGGCCTTGGCTGGTGTTGCTCCCTCGAAGCGAGAGGGGTTATCTTCATCCAACCAGTCGGGAAAGAGCTCTTTCATGGCAGTGGGTTGGAACACGTTTCCAGACAAAATATGGGCGCCAATCTCACCAGCCTTTTCCAGCAGAATCACTCGGAAGTCCTCATTACCAGCTTCGTTGGCAAGCTGCTTTAACCGAATAGCGGCCGAGAGACCGGCAGGACCTATAGACAACCTCAATTAGATGGAACTGATGACTCGCCGTTGCATATAACATACCACCGCCAACAATACAAACATCCACATCGTCTGACTCGCGGTCTAATGCCCGAGGGTCAAAGTCGCCATTCTCATCGGTAAATAGCCGTGATATTGATTGTGAAAACGCGCGGGTCTGGACTGGGGGTGTGAATAAAGCAGTTCGATAGGCTATCCGTCGCGCGGGGATAACTTGAGGCGAAGTGCAGGCTGCAGAGGCCAGAAGTGAGGAAGGGCTAGATCGTAGAATTCGAGAGCGTATATCACGCCTCATCAGAGGCAAGACTGCTCTGGACGCCATTGAGATATACTGAAGAGAGCTGAAATAAAGATCAGTAGATAGTAGCCATAAACACAGTATAACTCCTTTTTATTGTAGATAGTAGAGACGAATGAAGTGAGTTGTCGAACTACTATGGTTTTCGAATGATTGAAACTAGAAAAAACACCGAAAATCGCCTACCCGCGGCTTAGTGAGGAGAGCCAGCCAATCAAAGGCTTGATTTAGGAATCATTTCTTTGCTTTCGGCTCACCGGATTCGAATTTCGCCGAGTTCTCCAGATTATTTAATAAATTGAAAAAATTATAAATTTTTATGTGGTTGGACTGCACTTTTATGCTATCATAGTAACTTCATCTAGGCCTTGAATAGTCGGAAATAAGCTTTGGTTTTGATCCTCTTGACATCATGGATTATGAGTCAATGAATAATTTATAAATTTATACTACTATGTACTAAGGTAAATAATGAGATGTGACGACAGTACGGTATGCTGAATACCATATTAAATGCCTGTCCTTTTACTAAGTCGAGTTGTCGATCATATGAGATTCAGTCTTGGCGGTGGATCAGAAATCCGCATGACCAGTCGAACCCTCAATTTCCTCTCAGGACACGCTGGCCTCAATTCCAAAACAGTCTCATACCATTTTTCTTTGAAGAGTAGTGACTCACGATATCCGAATCAAATCAGTCTAGAATGGAATTTCCGTTCTATTAGTTGAGATACGGGTACGGAGTAGTTGGGAGAGAGCTGTGTTTGTGTATGTGGGATGATGGAAGGAAGAAGTCAGTTAGGCAAAACCATTTTTGTTCATTTGCCATCCGTAAAAGCGGCGATGTGATAGCGCGTCGGACAAGGAGTGGACAACTATAAAGACAATGATTGGAAGATAGAAATGGGGGCAGATAGAGTAGGGCCAATTATAACGATAAAAGGGCGAAGTTGACTGCAACCATGAAAAAGGGAGGATAGAAAGCAAGGGAGAGGGATCCAATTATAATTGATGACTAAGTGGGGAACGGGAACCCCTTGTCACGAATAAGAGGACGGTATTGTCATTCTTGTATCCTATTGGTAAATACACCCTGTGTTTGAGCCGCTAATGGGGCTGTCTGCCATGGTTCGAAGGGTGACTTTCTCGCTGCTTTAACCGCCACCAACTCACCCCAGCCTCCCCTGACATACTGTGACTCAGCACTATATAAAGGTCCAACCTCCCACTCTCCTGATTCCTTTGCGATTTCTGTCTTGGTCTTGGCATCGTCTGGAACTTCATTTGCTTCCCCGCCCTCACCCTCCTTTTCCCTAAAACTAATCACATACTATTTATTTGATTTAATCTTCAAATAAATCCAAAGGGAAAAAAAAAAAAAAGAAATTCTTTTTTTTTTCCATATCAGAAGAATTATAACTTGGCTTGGCTTACCTAAACAGGAAGCTTAACCTAATCAAGTCTTCCCCGCCACTCTCTCAGATCGATCCAGATAGACAATCCAATTGAAAAACAAAAAAACGCAGAGAGAAATTCCCAATACTCGAAAAAAAAAGTTGCTTCACTCTCGCATAAATTGATTTCTCGAAAACACTTCAGTGTGCTTTTCTGTCCTCGCTGCCGATCAAGATTTACTTCTTTTGATCATCACTTCACTGTTACCTCGTCTAATCGTCGTTTCAGTGCTCAAGGGGGATACATTTATTTGTTCATCTCCCATTTATTACTTGGTAAGTTATATATATGAATGACTTTGCCATTTGATTCTGCCTTCCTCATCCTTCTTCCTTACCGCCCTCCACTTCCGTTTAGTACTGCTATTAGTTACCGCTTTCTTCTTTTGCCCTTCCCCCACCCCAATCCAATTCTTCATGTTACTTATTGAATCTTTCTCTTTTCCCAGATCCTCTTTACCTGATCCAAAAGTTTTGAAACTTCGATTACCAGGTATTAAGCATCATGGATTCCCTCACTACCCACCCCGTTAGCGCTGAGCAGGCACGTGCCTTTACTGCGCCGTCGTCGCTCTCTTACCCCGGTGGTGCTGGTGATTTGACTCCCCCATCCGAGAAGGATGCCAAGCTTGCCATGATGAACGGTCAAATGACTGGCATGCACATCAACGGTAATGGTGTTGTTCCCGCTACCCCCGCGACTCCCGTTGCGACTCCTGGGGCTACCACTGGTAGCAGTGGCATTGTTCCCACATTGCAGTGAGTACTACCTTTCTGGCTATCTTAGGTCAGAAATGCTGAACTTTAATCTAAGAAACATCGTGGCTACCGTCAACCTTGACTGCCGTTTGGATCTGAAGACTATTGCCCTGCACGCTCGCAATGCCGAGTACAACCCCAAGGTACTAATGAATCACATCTGACTTGATATTATTGAGGTAATAGTGACTGAACTGTTCTTTTCTGAATAGCGTTTCGCCGCCGTCATCATGCGTATCCGTGAACCCAAGACCACTGCTTTGATCTTCGCATCCGGCAAGATGGTCGTGACCGGTGCCAAGTCGGAGGACGATTCCAAGCTGGCCTCTCGCAAGTATGCGCGCATCATCCAGAAACTTGGCTTCAATGCCAAGTTCACCGATTTCAAGATCCAGAACATCGTGGGTTCTTGCGACATCAAGTTCCCCATTCGTCTCGAGGGTCTGGCTTCGCGCCATCACAACTTCAGCTCTTACGAGCCTGAACTCTTCCCCGGTCTGATCTACCGTATGATGAAGCCTAAGATCGTACTCTTGATTTTCGTCAGCGGCAAGATTGTCTTGACCGGCGCCAAAGTGCGCGAGGAGATTTACCAGGCTTTTGAGCTGATCTACCCTGTGCTTAATGGTGAGCTTCTGTCTAGCCATAGCTACGCTTTTATGTTTTACTAACAGCGATCATAGACTTCCGCAAGGTTTAATCGGATTGCCTTCAGAAAGCTCAATACGCGCCTCCTCCATTCCATCATCTTCACCATGTATTATCTATCAACTTTCCCTTCTATCTTGTTCGCTTCGGAAGACCGCATTCAGTCCTCCTTAACTTTTATCTTTCACCTTTTATCTTTTACCTCTCTTACCCTTGTTACGAGTGTTCATGCAAGCATTGTTCGGCGTTTTAGCGATTGGTTGATGGGTTTTGCTCCTTACTTCGACTTACTTTTAGATTGCTGCATACCGCAGTGAGGCGGTTTTTTCTGCTGGTCGATTGGCTGCCTCTTAATCATTCCTTGTTTTCGCACTTTTCATAGTGATGGAGCCTTCAGGGCCCAAAAAAATTCGATGCTAGATTCAGTCGTCGCAATTGCGCGCGGTTGACCGTTAGCTTGCAGCTTTCTGCAATGCTTCTCCAATGGAAATTTTTATGAATCATGTGTCTTGTAAACCCTAGGCTGCCCAGGGGATGTAGTTTCGATTTGTCCAAGATTCAACCTTGCTCAGGTGGGATTTATATACAGTTCCGTAGCAAATCACACTGTACACCAATGTTGATACAAAATACCATTAGATGTTCTTACAGGGCGCTTCCTCTGGCTGCCTTTCTCGTCTTGGCCAACTCGTCTTTCAAGATCGAGTTCCGTGCCCCGGAGCGACTTCCATCTCCATCAAATATATCCTCCGAATCCGTTGACGACACTTCCGTCCACTCCCACAGCTTCTGCAGCTCAGGCTCCAGCGAACCCTCAAGTGCGTCAACAATCTTATCCCCAATAACAGGGAAGAATTTGAATCCATGTCCACTTCCACCCGTAGCGACGAACAAACCTTCATACTCCGGATGATACGAGATAATGAAATCGCCATTAGGACTGCATTCAACGATTAGCCACAGGGATACTCCGTACAACAACAGTGAAAAAGTGTATACTTACGTGTCAGTGTACCAGCAAATCCTCGTTTGCGCAAACGGCCGATCCACAAACCTCGGCAGCAGCTGCTTCAGCGCCACTCGCAACGCCTCTTCGCCTTCAAGCGGGATCGGCATGCCTGTCTCCGGCAAACTAACCTGCATGACCTTCCCAGCCGCAGCAGGCCCGGGTACAGGCACAGGTATGGTAACAGGATTGCGATAACCAAAGGCATGACGGGCGATTTTGAGCAAGTTATCCCGAGGCGGAATGATAAAGATGCCCGTTGCGAAGTTGAGAATAGTCGGTAAATTCTCCAACTCGGCCTGCTCGGCATCTGAGATCTGGATATATGCAATAGCCTGTCCAGTCGCCACGGCCTTACCACGTAAATCAACCAATGCAGGCGTCCAAGCCCCCGTGGCAAGAATCACCAGGTCAGCTGTGACGGACGACCCATCGGCCAATTCAACACCTGTAGCACGGCGTTTCGACCCAACGTCGCAATCGCCATACATCACACGCGACACATCGCCCGTCAGGAACTTAACGCCCCCTTCTCTATCAAGCATCTTCTTCGCAAACAGCACACTACCGCCAGCATCTGCCCACCCAGACCCCCAATTCACATACCCGCCCGCAACATCGACATTATCATAAGGCGGCACGACACTCTGCACGTCTTCCTGTGTGTGCAAGAAGACGACCTGGTCCCTATCCTCCTCTACCTTGCGCACATTGTCGTAGCTCTTGCGCGCATACCCCTTTGCGCTGGCGCTGGAGGCTGGGTAGACTAGTAACAGGCCGTTTTGCGTATAGCGCCCCTCAGCGCCCCAGGGTGTGTGCCGCCATTTTTTGATCGCTGCTGCGGCTAGTTTTGTGTATGCGGCGTTTGCGTAGTCGGCTCGCACGATCCGGGAAGTGTCGACTGATGAGCCATGGGGGTTTGGGATCGTTAGAGAGGACTCTATCAGGGTTATATGTGAGGTTGGATGGCGCTTTCGGAGGGATAGGGCCGTGGATACTGATTATTACAATTTAGCAGGTTGTTCAATCTCAGAAGATCCGTTCACGAATTGATATGTAGGTTGCATGCATACATCCCAATGTTTAGTGTGTAGATATATATAGTGCACTTACATCCGAAGACTCCACCTCCAACAATTAGGATTTTAGGCGGCAATGCCATTGGAATCACTTCAACAGAAGTTGCAAGGTCTGCCAGACGAGTTTAATTGAAGTTTGGATTCTCCAGGGTAGCGTGGGTCAACGGTACCTTTATATTTACCGCGTCCGATAACGGACTTACAGATCGCGGCTCCGCTCCAACTTTCATTCGCTATCCTTCCGATTAAGTCGGGACTAATATTCAGCCTCAGTCCTTTTGATATATACGATTTGCGATTTCAATGATTAGAGAAGATTGAAATCATTCAGCCGCTATCTCTGATCCGTGATTTTCCCTGGACTACTATCCGCCTGTTCTGCTGCGCTTCAGAAATCTTCACTGCTCATATCGCTGCGGTATCTGGGAAATTGCAGGCTAGGACTTGGTCTATTGACGGTCTTCACTGCCTAGACAGAAAGAGACTTGCCTCCGTTACTTGGTTACTGTTCCCTCGTGACATATCCAAGTCGCTCCAGGATCCAGCCATCATGAACGCACCGTGGGGAAGAACGATCCTGCGGACTGTTCGGCCAACGACTCAAAGAGGAGTACAAACCATATCACCACGCACGATTCTACGAACGCGGTAAGTTCTCTCACTCGACAGGACACCAACCCCAGTAATTGAGACCGCGACAGCCGAGACCCCATCGCCAGGCCACGAAAACAAACCAAAACACGAACCGAACCACAACCGATGCCATCCATCGGCCTGTCTCCACGCATCATAACAATTATGGGAGTCTCCTTGTTAGGAATAACCACCTACTGCAGCTTCCTCTACGCCTCCTACCAGCGCGAGGTGTCCGCATCCAAATCCCTCAAAGTCCCAACAGACGTGTCAGACCGATACAACATGACAGCGCCGACCTTTGACGCTGAAGTCGAGCTATCCGAGAAAACAATGCGACTGGGCAAGAAACGCGCAGATCTGATTAGCCTCGCGCGTGGAAACGTGCTAGAAGTCAGTTGTGGTACGGGCCGCAATCTGGAATACTACGAGCTTGGCCAGCGGCGCGGCGCAGACAAGAACGGGCGCGCAGCGATACTGGGCTGTCGCTCTCTCACGCTTGTCGATCTCAGTCCGCAGATGGTTGAGATTGCAAGACAGAAGTTTGAAGCGCTGTATCCGGGGTATGACAAGGGAGCAGCTGTTGCGTTCCGGGCTCAAGATGCCGCATCTGTTTCTGTGGTGCTGCCTGCTTCGACTGATTATTCTCCGACTCCTTGTTATGATACTATTGTTCAGACGATGGGGCTATGCTCTATGCCTGATCCTGTTGGGACTTTACGCCATCTGGGCAGTATTACGGAGCCGTTGAACGGCCGTATCTTGTTGTTGGAGCATGGGCGCTCAAAATATGATTGGATTAATCGGATCTTGGATAATCTTGCGCCTGCACATGCGGATCGGCATGGGTGCTGGTGGAATAGGGATATCGGGGCGATTGTTCGCGAGAGTGGGTTAGAGATTGTGGAGGAGAATAGGTGGCATTTTGGAACAACTTGGAAGTATATTTTGCGGCCAAAACAGGAGGATAGTTCTTGATAGAGGGTTACGTCCGCGAGGGATGCTCACTTGTTGATAGACAGGCATTGAACTCAGTGTATGAGTGGATTTTATTATGAAACCTTAGAAATTGAACAAATTGGATGGAGCCCTAGAGGACTTTAGAAACTAGAATATGAGTTATTAGGGAAGTTCTACTAACTAGTTACTGGTAGTCTTATGATTATCAAAGTATACTTAAATCGTATGATGAGGTGCATTGTATAGTGTGGCCTGAGGCATGAATATCATTGATAGCCTGAGGTATCGAAATAAGCCATATTTGCGCCGTACCGTGTCGCACCCTACCTAAGTAAATTCTGACTTGTCGCAATGTGTTACAGGCGGCCCCCCTGAAACTGCCGTTGGACAATTAAGAAGCCGAGAAAAAGACTAAACCATTGAAAGTATACGTCCAGACTCAGCTGAGATCCATCAACTCCAACAGATGATATCAAACTAGAATCGACCAATCGGAAGCACGGTCTCAGCGCGAAACCTTGAATAGAGTGAGAAATGAAGGTAATGGAGGGGGTATATTGCATTTGACTGGCTGGGGGAATTTAGTGCGTTTCCGGGATGTGGATAGGAAACGCCTCCTAAATCTGGGTCGTAATATGCATGCAGATCTACATGCAGGGGTAGATGTCTTGTATTCGAAGTGTGGATTTGGATTTGACAGGGTCTAGGATCTAGCCCTGAAGTAGGCACCAGGTTGTTGTATGCATATGCATATCGGAAGTGCTTCAAATCTAAGACTTCGGGACCAGGTAAGGGTTGATACCTAGGTAGCCCTAAGTATTTGGTGTTTGATCGCTGGAAAGGATAGAGTTTCTTAGATCGCTGCCACTTCACATTTGATGGATTAGAATTCATGGTTTCATATGCACGTACCTTTGTTAAATTAGTACTATGTACAGTTACTGTATAGTTATTGAGATTACAGTGTTGGTCCAAGTCCCTAATTGCGGACCTCAGGGGTACTCCTGGGTAACTAGATAAGCTGAACCTTTATATGGGTATCTACAACACTTGCATCATGACTACATAATATGGCCGGGGAACGATCGCATTGCAGCCTACGGCGTAGAGACCCAGCGTTCCTGTGGTAATGCGGAGAATTCCAAATATGACTGCACCCGCATACATGGAGGAATACTGAGTAGGAGAGTATAGCGTGTTTCCTTTGACAAGTGAGAAGATAAATAGAGGTTAAGGAAAAGAAAAAAACAAACGTCAGGCAAGAATCAGATGCTCCCGAGGTCCCTTTGACCGAAAACAAACAATCAGAACGTGGCCGTGCTCCCTGTTCCATGGTTAGCACCGAGCTAACCTGATGAACGATGTCATCACTACTAGGTGCTACAGTTAAGGAATAGATAGCTCCGTATTGGAAGGGCGAATGGCGATCTACTCAACAAGAACAATGCTGGTACCCGGACCCTTACATACATTGTCAAGGCTAGACGAGGCTATGATGCACGGAGGCGATATGAATCTACTCAGCTACGTAGGATTGGAGCATCATACCGATGATCGGATGTAGTAGGAAATGATTTCCATATTTGATGGCATTTTGGATTGCAGAATTTCAGAATCCCCATATCTTTAGCATCATGACCATGACTTTCTAAGCGACAACAAACAGAAAGTAGAGATTAAAGAAGTAGCCTAGAGCTTGACCTCATGTGGCAAAGTGCATGATGATTACTAGCGGTAATTAAAGTATTAGACGAAAACGAAAGTGCCTGTCGATTCGGCCGGGGATCCACCATATAGTGGACTTGGTCCCAAACGGCGACGCGAGGGGTCTTTTTTGGGAATCGGTGTTTTCGCCCGGAGGTCTCGGGTTGATTTACACGGAAGCTCGGAGAGAATTAAATTTCTCCAAGATGGGTTAAGATTTGGGGTTTCTTACTTATGGGGTATTTACATACGGCATGTATTAAGTTTTGTGTCCTATCTACTATACGGAGTAGCTATGTACTTTCTTGTACTCTAGGTATATAGTACCTATATTCATGGATTCCTTCGAAGCAGCGGTCAGAGTCACCTAGCAACCCACATAGATCGAAATGTGTTATGCACCGTTCACTCATGCCTCCTTGCCACTGAGCCAATCGAACTTGCGGGTCATTTTTATTCAGGCCAAGGAGATATGGCTGACTAGGATGCAGATGGATCCTAGACTGGAGCCAATATGGATCCAATATGGATCAAATATGGATCAAATATGGAGCCATAATGAAAGTAGACCTAAAATGGATATGGGACACATGGCCGGTGGATTCCTCCACGTATTTCTCTATTTTTTGAGATTAGTCTCTCGCCAACGAGCTCTGATGTGTCTACCTTTGCTAGATAATAGATACCAGATACCAGATACTTGATACTAGGTAATAGATACTAGATACTTGATACTTGAATACTAGATAGAAAACTTAGGACTACTATAGTTGCCATGTAAAGTCAAGGTTAGGTTTGAATGTGGAAGGAAGAATACAGTACCATGGTTGGTAGCTGTGACATACCGTAATAGAAACTATTTCATATTTCCTGTCCAATCACAGTACTTGTTTTGCATGTTATTCACTCTGTAATATTACCGTATTTAAAAAAGAAAAAAAAAAGAGGAAAAAAAAGTAAGGGAATATCCTAGTGTTTCCCATCGAACAGATTCCTCAGGCGCAATCTTCGCCTTGACCATCTCTACTATTGCCTCGCTCTCTCTCTCTCCCTCTCTTTCCCCTTTACAATCTACTTGGGATCATTATTCTGTTTTATTATTATTTTTCTATAGTTCCTTTTTATTTCCTATAAGTTTCCTTTTATCATCAACCTCTTGGTTAACTTTGATTATACTTGGATTTACTCCTTTGTTCCTTCATCATGCCCTATAATACCCGTCGCAAGTCATTATCTCTCCCATCTCTAGGCATCCACCTCCCCAACTCATCTCGTCGCTCTCCCTCCATTTCAAAAGTATCTGGTCCAGCTTCGCATGAAGATGCGCATCCTACAAAAAAATTGAAGCGCTCCCACACTTCTTCATCGCCCGAGCCTTCAAGGAGGGAGTCTGCTGTGCGCGCTGGTCGACACGGGGTCTTCGAACACACCCCACCACCATCGCCGCTAGATGCTGGTGTTACGCCTAAGATTGACACGGAGGGTATTAATGATGACATTGTGGTGGCGGTGATCGACCAGCTGGAGAAGACTGGAAACCGCCCCCATCTAGTGAAGGAGCTGGCCGCAGTTTTGGTTACCCTAAACGTTACCGTCGCAAAGTATGTTAAATCCAATTTGATTCCTCATATGATCGCCAACTAACTCTATTCTTCGCATCAGTTCCGCAAATCCTGCCGCCCTCTTATCATCCAGGTTGGCTGCTTACATGAAGCGCTCATGGACAGCTCTTGCGCCGTGCCCGATGGCCAAGGAGCTTGTGCTTATTCACCCCCGCAAAGTCTACTATTACTTGACGACTTACCCTCGTCAACCTATTCCGGAACCCTCGGATGAATTCCTTCTTGTCGCCCATATCACCCCAAGCGTCTCAAGTCTTGACCAAGACGAACGTGACCTGATGGCGCGCGATCGGAGCCCTAGTCCAGAGGTGGACCTGTCTTCGCTTAACTACGAGGAAGATGTCGATCTTAATGGTTCCGCTGGCCGGGGGACTCCTTCCGACCAGTTTCCAGATCCTTCTAGCCATACGCGCTTGATGCACTCACACCGTGCTGCTTCGCCGCCTCTGGAGGGTGACGAGAAGGAATTCACTCAGACCGCTAGTGCTGTGCGCGAGCGCGCTTCAGAGGAAAAGGCCAGTCGTGATCTGTCCGGCCGGAGCATTTCTGTTCTCTCTGAGGGCCTCAGCTCTATGGACGAGGACATGGCTGATTCCATGGTGAAGGGTAGATCAATCTCACCATCTATCCAAGGAGATCGCATGTCTGAAGTAGAATTCAGCGATTACTTCTCCCACTTGAATTCTGTGGATCAAGGAGCCCACGATTTGGATGAGGCTGCAGCGGCAACCCTCTTCGGCACTTCCCCTTCTCCATCCCTCACTTCCGTCGCGTCGTCAGTCTCGTCTGGTACGAGCGATATTATCGATGCTGTGAGTAAGAGAGGCGACATGTTACCTCCCACTCCTCAGATCAGCCTTCCCGATGTCGCTCCTGTCTCGACTCTCAAGCGCTCCCTCGACATGTTGAATAGCGGTTTTGATGTGGATTTCAAAATGTCTGATCTTACCGAGTCCCACGAGAAGCTTAGTTTGGAACCTCGGGCCATGGTTCCCATGGATACAGAGTCTATATTCGACTCGTGGAGAGAGTTGCAGAATCCAGAAACTGTCGAGGTAGATGAACTTGACGAGATGTTTGGCGAAATCTAAATGATTCAAGCTTCCTTTGTCCTCTTCACCGACTGCCTCACTCTCTTCCACGCACACACACACACACACACACACACACACACACACTATCTCCACTCTCAGTCATAATTGAGAACCAGTCGTCATTGTCTTCCACCTTATACCTTTGTTTTCATGCGCTTCTATCTCTGTACATGACTCTATGGCCTGCGCGCAATGCTCCTTTATGGCAAGTTTTTCTTCCTGTACATATATATTGTTGGATTTTGGTTTATTTCACCCTGGATGGGCACTATGGAGAAATTGGGTTGGGAGGTTTTTATTGGATCAAAAGATGGGCAAAAAACGACTTCTTATTTGTATGTTAGTAGTATAACCACGGTTCTTGAATTCGTTATCAAATATCTTACATAAGCCTGCTTAATCTGGACATCGACCTAGACCTAAAGACCCCGCTACTTTTCCCTTTCAAGGTTTCCCATCCTTTACACCATCTCATTATTCGTGGGCCTCTTAATGTAGACCCTATCACTACCTAGGTCAGGCCTGGACCTCCAAGACTTATTTACTGCTCCTTGAAATACTCGTTTTTCTCTCGAAAGCCCGCCTTCGCTGGACACCGAGGATCCATCGGCATCACGGGCCGACGAATCGCGTTGCGCGATCCTATCATCAGGAAAATTATCTTGTCAGCAAATCATTCTTTTTTCCAAGAATACAAGAAAAATAAGCAAAACAAGGCTGAAGACCACCGCCATCATGACGATGGAAGAGCCTCCCCAAAATTCTCCGGGTGAGGGACTGGAGCCGCTCAACATCGACTCTCAACCTCCCCCGTCGGTTTCAGGAACTGCCTCAAGCCAACAAGCCCCCTCGACACAATTCCGACGAATAGATGCCCAAGCGAAATCTAGAGCGTCGACCCCAAATGGGAAAATCGCCATTCCCCGCAATCGAGGTGGTTTTGCCCCGCGCTTTAACCGTCGAGTCCCACGCGCCTGCGAAAGCTGTCGCGCTCGGAAAACTAAATGTAGCGGAGATACACCGGTGTGTAGACAGTGCCGTGAACTGCGCGTGTCTTGCAACTATCCCATTGGGTTCAGAGAGAAGACGAAGCGACAGGTGGATAAGCTGACGGATAAGGCGCAAGATTACGAGAATCTCCTGAAGGAGTTGGGGGGTATGGTTGAGGCTCGTGCCGGGGAGAAGATCAGGAGTTTGTTGGCCAGACATGAGAATGATGGGGAATACTCGTCCAATAGCGCCCCGTCTCATTCCGCCACCCCGCAAGACGAAGTCATTGAACCGGATGACATAACTTCACCCTCGTCAATTGGTTCGTTGGAGGCGATCGACAGGGTGGAAGAAGACTTGAATCGAGACGAAAAATCCAGGGCAACGGGTTTCATGGGTAAAAACTCAGAAGTGACTTGGATGCAGCGACTGCAGAGAGAGGCAGAACATCGCTCTCGAGGGTTGCCTGGATCCTTGGAACCAGGTCAGAGTAAGCGGCAAGATGACGACCTCGCTCTTAATGCTGTCAACTATCATCTGGATGATCTCGAAATTTCTGTGACTGAACCAGTAGATGTCTATGCCCTCCCACTTCGCTTTATGGCCGATAAACTCTTCGAGAGTTATCTCAAGACTGTGCACCCTTTCTTCCCCATCATTAACCGATCTCTCTTCTCCGCTCAGTACCGAACATTCTTTGAGAGCACCGCACGACCTGGAGATAGATGGCTGGCTATATTGAATATGGTCTTTGCGATTGGGGCCAAACATGCCCATCTGACTGAAGCCCCTTGGGCTGGAGATGAAAAGGACCATTTAACGTATCTGACTCGAGCAAGGATTCTCAGCATGAGTGGCAACGACTTGTTCAACCACCCTGATCTGCAACAAGTTCAAGTAGAAGGTTTGATCTCCTTCTATTTGCTGTCCACAGATCAGATTAACCGGTATGTTCCGATCACCCTGCTGTAGAATGTCTCACTAAATGTAAAATCTCTAGGGCGTGGAGAATTTCGGCTTTGGCTGTGCGATCCGCCATCACACTAGGAATCAACATGAAGAGTGCTAGTCCCTCAACCCCGAATATCGCTAAAGAAGCCCGCTATCGAGTTTGGTGGTGCCTCTATACATTTGAGCATCTGCTGGGTATCATGACTGGCAGAGCCACTTGTATCATGGATGGAATATGCACCACACCTCTGCCACTTCCATTTGAAGAAGAGCAGTTGTCCTCGCCGATTGCTGCTGAAGTTATCAATAATACAGTGCTTCGAGACGACCGTATCAACATGGTCATGGCGAGCGTCTGGGTTCGCCATATGCCACTCAACCCTAGTGGTGGTAAACATGCCACTCATCCGGAACGTGCTCGTGATAACTCTTGGGTGAGAAGTTTACCGATCAATTCTGGTCTCACTCACCTGTACTACTGTGATTTGGCGGTCATCGCTCAAGAGATCGTGAACAAAGTCTACTCAGTAGACTGTGTCATAGTACCATGGACTCATATCGAGAACCGAATGGCGGAACTAAGATCCCGAATCGACCTATGGTTCACAGGTCTCCCAACCGGCCTAGACTTCACCCGCAAGGAAGACGACGGCCCGGACCGACTACGAGGCAAACTAGTCCTCGCATTCCACTACTACAGCTCACGAATCACCCTCGGCCGCCCTTGTCTCTGCCGTCGAGATGCGAGGCAAAAGAACCCGGCAGACAAATCCTCCTTCAGCCACGACATGGCTGTACTAACCCTCGAGTCAGCAAATCGCATGCTAGACCTAATCCCTGACGAGCCAAACGCCACCCAGCTCTACGAGATTGCACCCTGGTGGTGCATCCTGCACTATCTAATGCAAGCAGCGACAGTTCTTCTTCTTGAACTAGCCTTCGGCTGCGTCCACATGCCAGACGACGAGCAGAATTTTATCCTCCTATCCAAAAAGTCTATCAGGTGGCTTTTCGCCATGTCAGAATACAGCGTCGCCTCTAGACGCGCATGGCAGCTTTGCGACATCAGCTTGCGCCGTCTAGCAATCGGCATGAAATTCGATGTTTCCGACGTCCCGTCATATTCCTACCAGTCTGCACCAACATCAACCATCTCGACCGAAGACGCTCAGGATAATGACCCGATTGGAACTGCAAATATCAGGATGGATGATAGTAATGGTCCTTGGGGTCCTTACATTGATGACTTGTCTCTGAACCCGCAGGATGTGCCCGTTGCCGACCAGTTCAACCCTATGAGTAACTTGAATTTCCCTTCTATGGATATGAACTCGATGTTGGCTGGAACCCAGTTGTCGGAGGACATGTATTTCCCTTATGATCCTATCAGTGGCGAG
Organism: Penicillium taxi; assembly: GCF_028828555.1. Taxonomy (NCBI): domain Eukaryota; kingdom Fungi; phylum Ascomycota; class Eurotiomycetes; order Eurotiales; family Aspergillaceae; genus Penicillium; species Penicillium taxi. Next base: position 2,138,235 of record NW_026643207.1, on the reverse strand, counting down.
TTTATTCGATCTTTTTTCCCGAATTTCGGCGATGAGGAACAGTGAGATCAACAATGATTCCTATTGTCATTTTTACTATCATGTTTTTGAAAAGGACTGGAAAAACAAAAAGGGGCACTGGTGGCTTCTTTGATTAAATTAACGATTAAAAGTGGAGTTCTAGAGATATCCTTGATCGGTAGCGTTCATATTATACCAATATTTGTTTCGGCGAGATTTGATTATCCGTTTCTTTTTATCTTTCAAGGTCCAAAGTCATGTATACGTAGACCTAAGCATTGAATACACCTTCACTTGGTCAGATGTCTTCATTGGTACCTACGTAGGCAATAATCATTCAAAGGGGGTATTTGCAAGGAGAAATCTATATATATATATATTATACAAGCAAGACCGAAGTATGTGCAGTGCAGGTCTAGCAGATGCATACACTATAACCCAGAGCCAGTCGCCACGCGCTTTATCCAAGGATCATGCAAGGAATCCTTGAATGAATCTCTGCTATGCTTCCCCTGACCGGTGAAGACGCCTCGCCATCGTAGATAAGCCAAATAGCCCGGGACTTCGAGCTCGACGTCATGTTCAGGCATGCCTGAACTGAGGAACGTGGTAACGCAGAAATCAAGGACTTTCTCAACTTCTGTTTTTGGGGGGCGACCGCCCTTATGAGTTTGGTGTGGGTAGGTGAATTTGGAGAGGGGGAGTTTGTAGGAGGCAGATAAATTTGGAGATTTTGAGGAAGAAGAGGTGGTTTTAGTTGCTCTCTCCAAATCGTATTCCTTAATGGCGGCTCGTGAAATGATGCGGATTGTGTTCAAGTTTGGAACAATGGCCTTTTCTTGGATATGGGTATGCCACTTGACGTCGAAGTCCATCGTGTTCTCATAGCGGAGCTTAAGACGGGTTATACCTCCTTCTCGTTGGCGCTTGCGATCGGGACCCAGGGCTGTTCGACACCATCTCATCCAGACTTGCATGCCTGCCGTGCTGCCTTGAGTTTCCACGACGGCGGATAAGAGAGGGTGGAAGGCGACAGGGGGGATGTAGTGCAGTCTCTGGTGGCTCTTGTAGGTATGCTTGAGCTTTGCATCTGCAAGCAGTTCAGGCAGGACGCCAGGGATAGTCATAAACACGTTATATAATCGTTGAAGAACTTTTTGTTGGAAAACAGCCGCCCTTGGGAACTGGCCCCTGGATGAGTTGAATTCCTCATTGAAGAAACGGAGCATCGTGTTCTTGGCACGTGTCAAATTTGCAATATCATCTTTCACATCACCACCATGAGCCTGCTTGTGCTTAATGGCAGCATCTCGCACGATAATTTCTCTTGCAAGCACTGTAACATTACTGAACCCCCAGGACTTGGCTCTGTAGTCGCGCAAAAATTGGAGGGTCAAGACCGCACGTTCCCAGTCGTTGAACACAAAATAGACGTTGACCAGGGCTTTCAGCGTATTGACGGAGATCGGTGATTTGATCGATTGAACGATGAGCTTGTTGAGCTCGACATTATTTGTCGCAGAAGCAAAACGGAGAAGGGACGGTGCTAGGACTTGATCGCCGTAAGCACTCTCGGGAATGGTGGGGCCGTCAAGATCATCATTGAAGAGCAACCACTCTCCAAATTCATATGCCTGATTTGAAGTCGCCAGATCGAGCAAATCAGCCAGGGTAGCACGTGAGACTTGCGGGAGAGATGACTGGGATAATGGAGAGGCTTCTGAATCGAAGAATGGGACATTTAAGGGGTCGGATTGGCCAAGACATTCAAAAAATGCGCGGATGTGATGAGCCTTACTGGCATCGGCAATGCTTTGAAGCAAGGCGAATTGGGCAAAAGCGGGCTCAGATTGGCGCTCATAAGAAAAGGTTTTTATGCTGTATTCGATCAAACCAGCAATAGCCGCTGATTCGTCATACAGCTGTCCTCTCGTGAAGCTGTCCAGCTGTTTTAGCTCTGTTATGTCAGTTTCAGGCCAAGGTGGCACCATGTTTTGAGTGGACCTCAGTAAACGTGCAAAAGAGAGAGGATCTTTCTCGGGACGCAGACAGCCTGATCGCATGATTCGCGTAATATTCCAGTTGGTGTGCTTGCATGTTGGTCGAAGGTCGTCCTTGGGGCCCTGTCGTTCGAGCAGGCCACTCAAAGGAGCAGCCGCTTTGAGTAGATCCCGAGGTGTGGCGCCATAATTACCAAGTCCATTATAAGCTGCGTTGGAGAGGCCGTCTCGCAGACTGGAAACCACCTCCAAGCTGATGGTTCTATTACCAAGACCATGAAATGGAGGTTTGTCGCGCTTGGATGCCTTGGGTATATGATCATTACTCGAACGTCGCCAATACTGCTCAGTGCTGATATTGGTTCGGCGCACCACATCCAGATTATTGATCAAAGGTCTCCAGCTCTCAGCCGTCCATGCCTTATCCCCCTTTCGCTTCATCATCTCTTCTATTAGAGAGGCGCCGTATTTTGTAAAGCCGTGCTCGATGCAGCACCAAAGAATAAGCTCCATCCAGATTTCAGGGCCCAGCTCACGCACACCTACTTTGAAGGGGAGAAATAGTGGTTCCTCTCCTGCCTCGGTGGATGCAACTGTGATCGCGGACTGATGCTCCTGCCACGCTGCATCGGACAAGACAGCCATTATATGACCAGACAGCAAGTTCAGCGCAGGGGGATGGAAGATTATATCACTGGTGCGCTTCTCTGGGTATTGGTATATTCTGTCTGAGATCAGATCCAGATGGTGCAGACGAGCAAGGACACGATGAACATAGGACATGGCCATTTTGGACTCCTCCGTAGGACGATCTGCAGCTTCTAGTATCAATGACCCCAGATCCATGAAGACTTGGCCCAATAATCTGTTGGCAAAGAGTCGCGCGGCGGGTCGATGTGTCAAGATATCGAAACAAACATTATCTGGTGCAGATGCTTGAAAATTCACTTCAAGTTTGCCAAGCCTGTCACCCGATATCTCGTCCAGCGAAAGACCACTCGCATTCCAATCGAAACCTATTGAGGGATTCAGTGGGGTCATATGAGGAATGAGGAGCTCGTATGTGTCTATTGCATTGTTGAATATGGCGAGCACAGTAGACCATTGCTTCCGCTCGAAACCGATATGTATAGGAAGGACTAAATCTGCGGAAAGACGTGCCAGGTAGAGATATGAACTCAAGAGATAGCTCTGTTTGAGATCATCTTGGTGATCTAAAATCGAAGCGGCAGACTTGCGCCTATCCGCGACGTTCCCTTTTTCGGAATCCGCCTGCAAACATTCTTCCACTAATGTTATCCAGGCATCGGGCGATTTGCGAGAGAGCCCCTTCAGAGGAATTGGTGGAAGGCTGTCAAGTTTCAGTAACTTGTCGAATTCCTTGCCGGCCAGACTGTGTTTTGTCGAGATGGATTGGATATTATTGATGGGTCGAATCGGGGATCTGGAGAAGGGAGGAAAGGATAGGACGCGTGAGTTGATGGTACGACCGATTTGTAGAGGACGGCCGGAGCATAGGCAGCGCCTCATGGCACAGTGACAAGCCTTGCGAAAGGCGTCTGCGGAAGAATCACTACGTCGGAAGTCAAGCGGATGATGTGGTACATTTCGAGTTTATCAGGACGATTGCATGCTGAAAATGCTTTCCGATAAGTAGTATCAACACAGTATCGACAAGCCACAATCAAGTTACCAAATTTAATGAGTATGATGAGGTTAAACGAGAAAATGAATTCACAGGAAATTTGGTTTTACGATCGATATGGTTAGTCAGCATACAAGAGCATGTCGACCAATAAGAGGTTGGTTATCTACTTCAGTCTTCCGATCTAAAACAGATCACTACAAAAATAAGTAAGTATTTTACACTTATCGTATGTTTTGATTGGGGTATTTTACATAGATAAAATCAATTGACTTGTGGCCAAAAAAAAATCCGATCATCATTCATGAAAAGAAAAAAGCAACCTCACAATTCTTCCTCAAGTTCCATGTCGCCTCCAAGCTCCTGCTCCACTTCATCAACGACAAAGCTTTCGTAATCTTCGAGTCCCTTTTGAACGTGGACCTTGAATCGAATGACGTCGTTCAGCATAGTTTCCACATTAGTATGAAGCTCTTCTCGTAGTGCATTCGCCCGTAGTGTTAATTGCTCATACTCGATGTTGGTGTTCATCTCTCGCTGTTCCATCAATTGAACACTGTCACTCAGAGTGGCGCGCATCTTTGCAAGCTCTTTCTCCATCTTTTCGATCTGCGCATCAGATGCTAGCTTCTGAGTGGTTGTGATTTCCTTAGTACGTTCAAACTCCTCCTCTGCCGCTCGGCGCCGGTGCTCTAAGGCTTCAACTTCACTTCTCTTCTCATCCATTGCCTCCTTGATATTATCAAGTAGATTGCGGCGCTCGAGATCGTCATCAATGCCTTGCTTCCGTCGTTCATTGATATCTTTTCGAAGTGTTTGTAGACTATTGCGTACGAAGCCCCTAAGATCGAGATTAAGCAAATGTGCCGGGTGATATCCTGTGAAGGGTTCGGCCAAAAGGCGGTCACCTTCGGGGGAAATGCGATTTTGTGAGCCTCCAATCTGGCTGGCAGAGAAATTGTTCTCGTTCACCCTCAGTTCAAGCTCGAAGTCCTGACCATTGGCATTTTCGGCAGAGGCGGGAATCAGACTGGTCTGGTAGCCGAGAGTATTGTATGCTTTGACAATTTGTTCAAGATCTTCAAGCTTCTGGCTCGCTTCAGCCTCCTTCTCCATAACACGAGCATGGGTTTCTTCCAAGCGGGCCATGGCGTCTTCAAGACTCTTTTGAAGGCGCTCGCGCTCCGTGTTCATGCGGTCAATATCCTGGATGGTAATACCCTGCTGATCGACACTGGCTTGAAGATCGTTGCGCTCAGCTTCGGTCGCCTGAAGATCAACATCCGTTTTCTCGATTTCGGTGTCGAGAAATTTGATGCGAGTCTCGTATTTCTTGATCTTGCCTTTAACATTTTCGTTGTAATCCTCGAATTTTCTTTTATCGTCTTCAAGCATCCGGAAATGCTCGTCTATCTTGTTCATGTCCGGTGCATTCTTCTCCATCTTCTCGATCTGCTGACGGAGAGCTCTGTTCTCTTCCTCGAGGGCCTCCATCTCCTGAACATGCCGCTCATTGCCGCGGGCAAATTCTTGTGCCATGTTCTCAACGTGTGGGACCAATCTCTGTTCTGCCAATTCATCGTCCTCATCTTCACCACCTTGAAGCCAGTCGTGATAGGCACCAGTGAGAAAGGAGTAGATAATGCGATCTCCACTGACGTCCACCCCTACCTCGGCACAAGCCTCATCATACACACCCTGGCTAAAGCGATCCATCATTTGAGCCAATTGCATCAGCCAGTACAGCATTCCTAGAAAGGTCGACCAATTCTGGCCACCGACCGCTGCGATCTGAGACTTCGTAATGCCTTTTTCATATGGATAGCGCAACTGTTTGAGAATCGGGGGTACTTCAGCATCCATGGCTTTCTGAAATTTGTATCCGGGGTCAATGCGATGGTACAGCCATTGGAAAATGTAGTTGAAATCCTTTTGAGTTGGCGAGCGCAAAGTATTCTGGCCCAAAGTGTGCTTCATCTCTAGCTCGAATTTGTTGTTGGTTAGGTATTCTAGAAGCTCCTGCCCAATTCGCGCCTGAAAAGATCGATCCCGGAGTGGTCGTGGATCCCTGGGGACTCCAGCTACAGATGGGACCTGGTTAAAGAACGACTGATGGCCCATCGGACCAGCCATCGAGGGCCGGGAGAACACACTACTACGACGTTGTTGGCTGGGTGTAGGGGCCGGATTCGACGAAAGAGAACCTGGCGCATAGCTCTGTCGGCTCGCACTAGCACCATGAAACAAGTTGGCCGATACGGAGCGTCGCACTGACTGGAGGCCAGCTTCAACACCAAATGGACCAACGGATGAAACGCGCCCAAAATTTGGCTGTTGGGGTCTGTTCGTCGAATTCAATAGGGAGGTTCGGGTGTTTTGCGATGTGAATTGAGGATTGTTGTATCCAATAGAGCTAGTGCGCTTCAGAGCTGATGCAGGTTGGGGAATCGCCGAAAAGTTTTGGACACTCCCAAGCGTCTAGTTTCTACTATCAGCCAAACCTTTCATCTTGCGACGGCCAGGAAGGACTGCATACCTCGCGGGGACGCCTGACACTAAACAAACCAGTATCATGCGACATAATGATAATAAGGCCGCAGGGGCGGCGGATGGAGTTGAGATTTTCGATTAATCAGTAGGAGTGTCAAAAATTCAATATTTGAGAGTCTAAATTCAAGCGCGCATAAAATTCCTTGAGGAGGGGAACTTTGTTATCAGTTGGGCGGATGTAAACAAGCCTTACGATTTCCTTAAATGGTAGGCGGTGGGTAGCGGGAAAAAATAATTGTCACGTGTCACATAGTCTGGGGAAGGTCGAGTCTTGGCGCGCTGAGTTCCGAGGTCCAGCTGCTGATAACGGTACTCACTCTTTCTCCCTCATTATCCACAGGTCTCCTTAGCTGTAGCCATCGCTTCATCAAAATGGCTCCCAGAGAGGAGCTGATTGCTTCTGCTGTAAGTGCTCTACCTCTAATGTCCGCTTTCGATCGATAATTAACGTAGCTCTAGGTGACCTGTATGATTCCATGGCAATATCGCATGAGCTTTGCTAATATGAAATAGTCCTCCAAGACCCTTCAGTAGCGTCTTCACCAATCGAGAAACGAGTCGCATTCCTTCAATCTAAAAATCTAACCCAAGAAGAAGTCGATGTCGCTTTATCGCGTGCTGGCGAAGATCCATCGGCTGCTGCTGCCGCTTCGGGCAGTACGCCCTCTTCGCAGAATTATCAGTCACAACAGCTTGCCTATCAGCCTCAGGCTCAAGTTACCCAAGGATACGGCTATCCCCAATATAATCAATGGCAAGCTCCTCCAGAGTATGTGCAACTCCACTTGAAGAATTGCTCTCGGTATCTAAAAACTAATCGCGTAGCAGGCCACCGAGGCGGGATTGGCGGGACTGGTTCATCATGGCGACAGTGGTTGGTGGTGTAGGGTATGGATTATATACTGTCACTAAGGTATGATATACATCTCTTGGTTCCTTGAGTTCTTACATACTCACCTGCCAATCCAGCGTTATATCTCCCCATTGATTGCCCCGCCAACACCTCCTCAACTAGAGCAGGACAAGGAAAATATTGATGAGCAGTTTTCTCGTGCGTTTGCATTAATTGACCAGCTCTCGACTGATACCGCGGCATTGAAGGCCGCTGAAGATGCTCGTACAGAGCGCTTGGATTCCGCTCTTAAAGATGTCGAGGGTCTTGTCACAGATCTGAAGATATCATCCCGCCGGAGAGACGATGAAACCCGCCGAATTAGCGATGAAGTTAAGTCACTGAAGGATGCGATCCCTAAGGCGCTTGAGGGTGCTCGGGAGGGTAATGAGAACCGTTTGAAAGAACTTGGCACTGAATTGAAGAGCCTGAAGGTCTTGCTGGGAAACCGACTTGGTAGCGGTGGCACCACTACTCCCGTTGGCGGTAGAACGGTTGGAAGCTCAACTCCAGTTCCATCCATCAATCCTGTGGCTCCCTCTACACCGGCAGCTAGTGGCTTGCAAGCGTCTGTTTCTTCCCCAGATCTAGAATCACAGTCGTCGCCAGCCATCCCTGCGGTTAGCGCTCAGGTCCCAAGCAGGCCACTTTCCCAACTCAACCGATCTGCATCTATTCCTGCATGGCAGATGGCGGCTGCCAATCGGTCTACGAGCTCGCAAGCATCGTCGGTTCCGGCTACCTCTGATAAGCCGGATAGCAACAGTGAGCAGAGTGTTCCAGCCAGCTAAGTTCAAGATCTGTAAAATTAAACAATTTTGTAAATCTTGCCGCTTAATGTATTTACCCTAACAAAGGGACTACTTCCACCTGTTGATTCAAATACGGACAGCAGCAACAGAATTCAAATATGCTCGCCCATATTATTGGAAATAATCATACCTGCCTATACAGATTTAAGAGGAAAAATTATGAGTCAAAAAGTGTCGTTATTAATGGTCATTCACTGTTGAGTGACACCTCACTGTCCCATATTGTTCTTAGTCGTTTAACCATGCCCACGTCTCAAAGAGTCCACTATGTGCCAGCTAGTCAATATGACAAAATATTGGCTAAGTCGTTCTAGCACATTATCGCCGTTCCACATGAAAAGGTCTCGGGTACAAACCACTGGTGCTTCTACCTTTTGACCTCCTCAACAACCTCAATGCAACTTGAATGTCAGCCAAGCTACACTATTTCAAGCTCTATCCTCGAGGAAGGCTCTAAAGCCAACCTGTTTAATTCAGATGTCCCCCATAAAACTCTGCCCGATTCAATCTAAATTCAATATTGACGTTGAATCTGGGGTATCACTTGGCCGAAGTTGGGAGGAAGTAACCCATCAAGGACACCACAAATATGAGTTCGATTCCATTGGAATTGGTTGCAGATGGTGGGTTACAGAGAAGATCCAGCTCCTACATCAACTGGGAATTATTATCAATGCATCACAGGTCGTGAAACCCAAAGCTAGGATCAAAAAGCTATGGGTAAATACCACTTCCCTTCAACTAGGGTGCTTCTCAGGGATGATGAGTCAGGATGTTGAGATGGGTTTGATATTCCGAACTCGATTTAGCTCAAGTCTCATGAGACGGAAAGGCTGAAGTTCAGGTATGGAATGAACAATCGGAAATCCTGATAACCAGTGAACATCAATATGATCAATGATATTAGTCAGAAGCATTCTGCCCGTAAATTATAGTACCATTTTTACTCTGCATCTAAAAAATCAAGTGCGTAGCTCCTTTTCGAGCACCATTCATTTTCAAGAGTGATGGAGTACGAAGCGCATAATTCTGTCGTATCATACCGCTTTGATATAAGTGGGACTTGCCGATAAGAGATAAGGGGCGCAAAGTGATATCAAAGTCATACTGTTTTTCGTCTCACTCAACAACATGTCGTCTTCTAATCCTCACCGCCGATCAGCTTCACCACCTGCACGGAGCTCAGACCGGCACCATCGTAGCCATTATTCACATTCTAATCGCCTACGACACCGAGATAGCTCCCGTTCGCGTTCTCCACACCGATCCAAAAGACACGACTCAGGTCGCCACCGTCACCATGACAGAGAACGAGATCGTCATGAATCTAAAAGGGCAGCTTCTCCAGCAAAACATGTGGTTCTTCCACTGAATGCGCGGGAGCTTTCCAGACGTGATCTGGAGGTATTCGAGCCCATGTTCGCCATGTACCTAGATATACAAAAAGGGAAATATATTGACGAGCTACCCGAGGAGGAAGTGAAAGGTCGATGGAAAAGCTTCATAAGAAAGTGGTAAGTTCAGGTGCTTAATATCTCGTATTGCCATGTTTGCTAATTTGCACAGGAACCGTGGAGAACTCGCTGAAGGCTGGTACGATCCAACTACCCTTGAAAAGGCTCGCAAAAATGTAGATTACCAGCCAGGTGAAAAATACCACGGAAGAGACTCGCCAGAATATGGAAACGAGCAATCGGAACCTCGGGAGGTGCAAGCACCAACGGATGAAGATGATGAAGACGACGAGTACGGACCGACCCTCCCTCAAGGCTCGGCAAGGATCGTGCACTCCGGACCGACGATACCAAATATGCAAGACCTTGAGCTCAAAAGAGAACTTGCAATTGAAGATGCCATCAACATGCGCGGGGAATCCCGAGAACAATACCGTAATGAGATCCGCTCTCACAAGACCGCTATGCGCAACCTACAAGACGAGATAGCCCCTCGCGCGGAACCCGGAACCAGAGAAAGACAGCTTGAGAAGCGACGGGAAGCAGCCGCCTCGAACCGCTTGTTTGCAGCAGCGCGTGGCGGCTCGCCGGAGGCTGCACCTGAGGAGCAACTCATGGGCTCTGGAGACAATGATTTGGTGGCTCTGAAACGGGAAAAAGAGATGGATCAGCGGAAGAAGAACGATAGAGAGATTCGACGCGAGGAGATTCTTCGGGCTCGTGCTGCGGAGCGAGAAGAACGGATCCAGAAGTATCAGGAGAAGGAGAAGGAGACTATGGGGTGGTTGAAAATCCTAGCAAAGGAGAGGTTTGGCTGAAGATACATGTTAGGTAGAACTAACCCTGGAGATTCAGTGGCTACCAGAGCTTCGTCAACCTTCTATTTTTATTATTTGATGATAGCACTAACCTATTTCCCTTGCATAGATAGGGTTTCTTCCCTTGAAATGAGATCCGAATCTACTCTAGCGAAAAAGCCTGATGTGATAGTATACCTCGGCGGAAAGACCTCGCCTTGGAAGGTTTCAATTTGTCTTTCACTTGCCTTTTTCTTGTAGATGGGAATATCACTCTCACCGCGTACAGTTGGAAGCTCAAGGCATCGACGAGTACCAGATCTGTTCCCTCACTCTATAAGACTATGACTCTTTCGTATAACGCTTTCGTCTGACGAAGTGCCAGGGGAACGTGAGGGCTTGACGTACAAAATCTATGACGAGGTCATTTCAGCTTGGCTGAAGGATTACCATACAGAATATTTTCATTTTAACGTGACAGCACGTTAAAATGTCCAACGAACGTTCAACAGCAACGGTAGAAGCAACAGAAAGAGGAAAAACCACAACATAGTACTCCACAGAAAATACAGTAAAAGCTCACTTACAGTACAAACCGCTTTCAATTCGGGAAATCTAAGAGTGCATTTTACAATTTATAATGGGCATTACTGACACCAATGGAAACAATAGAACATGATTGAGAGATTCATGTGCAACGTTTTTATAGAGGTGATCTGGATGAGAGGAGCTACCATGGCCGGACATGGTGCAATTGTTATTGCGATTTGGAAGACCAGCTCCTGACAGAAATAGTTGATGATCCATTGCGACAGATACCCCCATAGATATCAAGCTTCCAGAACACACAGATGCAGAGACATCCGATGCCGAATCCTCATTAAATGAAGAACGAAAGCACATACTCCTCACTTTGTCGAAATTGAAAGATAACAGAGAACTCAACACAGAAATCGGTTTGAGTCGGCCTACTACTTGTGTGTGAGATATTCTATGAATTTTGATACGCCAGTTGAAAGATTCAGGCCAGACTCTAGGAGTCAGCAGGACTCCTGAGATTTTGGAAGTTGGAGGAGCCCTGGGAGCAATTTTGGAGACTCGATAATGCTACCAAGGACTTGGCTTGTCACTAAGTTCTTGGCACCTTAGCCCACGACCTCGCACAGAGATGGCGTGCGCTCAAAGCCAGGAGGAATCAAAGCTGGCAGTCTTTATAGGTGCCTCAAGAAAGCCCTCATTTCACCTTATCTTCAGAGCTCTCCATCTCTTGCTGCTGTATTTTTATTTTATCGTTGGATTCCTATTTGAAACTAAATTCTAACCATCATCACGAATGAACCAAATGATATTCCACCAACGGGGAACCAAGGCTGCATCTTGTCTTTCATTCATGCGTTGTGCCTGATAAAACCATCGATCATATACCTATATAGTACCTAGGTAGGTTGGAAGGCATCACTTATTCCCGATGTCTGCTCCTCCAATTTAGGTATCTACCCTGGTAGGTGCCATTCATTGCATTCTATAAACCAAACACTAGGTATCCTGTTATGAAAACCTTAGAAATGGATACCAAAGACATGTATATATGGATCTATAAGCAAACTCAAGCCCGAAACGAAGCAAGCGACTGACGTTGTCGCCCCTGATCATCAAAGTTGGCAGGATCAAGCCAAGATTCGTAAGCCTTTCTGAAAGCCGGCCACTCCGAGTCAATCATAGAGTACCAAACCGTATCGCGATTCCGACCTTTAACAATCATATGCTGACGAAAGACGCCTTCACGCGTAAAGCCATAGCGAGCAGCAGCACGTTTAGACGACTCATTCGTATCACAGCACTTCCACTCAAAGCGGCGGAAGCCCAGATCATCAAAGACTGTCTTAGAAAGTAGATACAAGGCTTCAGTGGCCGCTGTTGTGCGTTGCAAGAGTGGGGAGAAGATGATGCCGACCTCGACAGAGCGGTTCTTTAGGTCGAGATGCATGAGCATTAGGACCCCGAGTGCTTTCTTGGTCGGTTGATCAATTAGCGCGTAGATGAAGACGCCTTCAGCTTGGGAGGCTGCTGCGATGAAATGGTGGAATGAGTCCTTGTCGTTGAAGGGTCCATCTGGCACGAAGGTCCACAGTTCTGCGTTTGATCCTATACTTTCGTAGAGGTCTGTGATGTGTGATGGGTTCAGTGGCTCTAAATGGACTGAGCGACCTGGTCGTGAGACATCATTTGGTGCTTTGGCTTGTGTATTCATGCTGGGAATGAATGATTTGGATCAAGTGAATTGTCGATAATCTTAAAACGCATGTTTGAGGAGTGGGCCAATCACGGCGGGTCCGCTTTTTCCTTTCTAGCTATACCTTATCGGGTAATACTTATTTAGATCATACAATCTATGCATACTGTATTGTCTATATAATTCTTGACTTGCTTGTCTATATCCAGAACACCTGAAAAAAAAAATCACTTTTAGCCCAGCCTGTAGGATTCACCCATAGAGCATCGTTCATGCATGTCTACCCAGATCTAAATCCTTCACCAACTTCAGATCACCATTCCCACCAGCTTGCAGCCCAAAGAACGGCTTCACAGCAACATCAACAGTCTCCTCAAACAATCTTCCGACAGCGACATCCCTCAGGTTTTCACCGGTCTGTCCAAAATCAGGGAACGCATTAAATTCCAATAACCACGAATTGCCGGAAGCATCGACCAAAAAGTCAACCCCAAATAACTCAAACGCATTAGGCAGTGTCTGGAAATGCACCATCATGCCTCGGGCCGCAGCTTCAAACACCTCACCTGTTACAGCACAAATTTGGTCGAAGATCTTCTCCTTCCAGTCTACCGCGAGACCGGGGACGTGATGATCTAGGTCCCAGAAACGACGGACACTGCCCTCGTTTGAGCTTCCACCTTCCTGGAAACAGGTGTTGGTTAGGTGGCGGGCTAGATCTTTTACTTCGTCTTCTTCTTCGTTGGGTGGGCAGTAGGGCTTTGCGGCGAAGAGAGCCAGCATCTCCTTGAAGACGTATACTTTGAGCGAACCGGTTGCTAGAACGTATGTCCGGATGTGGAACTTGCGGTTTGATGATGAAGGGAGCAAAAGTGGAGGGTCGATGTAGGGCTGTGCAAGGAAATGGCGGAGTTGGGACGTGACTACGCCGTCGTCGTGGGCGGGTTTCTGATCGCTGTCTGCATTCTCGGAGCAATCATCTTCTTCCTCATCACTGTCTTCATCCCATTCCTCGAAGATCTCGCGTAGTTGGTCTTCGCTGTTGAAGAGACGGATTCCTTGGCCCCGGTCACTCATGCCGGGTTTAAGGATCCACCATTCTCTTTCAGACTCGGACAGCTCTTCGTTCTTCTCTAGGCTTTCACGCAGCTCATAGGCTTCCAGTAGAGCTTCATCAAGGAATTCGGAATAGTCTAGCTCGAAGTCAACGGCGGGCTTGAAGTGGTTGCGGAGGATGCTGTCTGGGTGTTTGGCAATCCAGTTAGCCACAGTGTTTGAGAGGTAATGTTTGCGAATCAGGGCCTTGCGGATGATGTAGGCGTTGGAAAGGGAGGTCGACGGCCTGGTCATGACATGTTCAAAGTCAATGCGCTCGTATTCGCGATACTGAAACAAAGGCGCAGATGAATCCGGTAGCTCGGATACATATGAGATGCGCTTGGAAGAAGCATTTCCGAGGCGACGGGTCAATGCTTGATCAACCAGATGCTGCACATATGGATCGTCACAGTCGACTATCGAGTATATAGTGGGGTTTTTGGTGGAACTACAGCAAAATCCATCAGAATCGATTCAAGTAACTGGACAAAACAGGAATCAAATGATAAAAAATTGTTGGGAATAAGTGGTCATGATGTTTATCAGCTAAGCCACATATCTGAATATCCGAATCATAACATAACCTTCGTAGCCATTATGCTAATAGTCTCTACTCACAGCTTAATCTCCCCAGATAAACCAGGTACATTCATAAAGCTTGCCTTCAGAGGCGTGACACTAACAACAGATGATTAGCATTCCAAAGTTTTTTCGTTAATGGGCAATGGAACTAACCTAGTCATTTGTTCCTTAACAACCCAGCCGTCATTTCCAGGAGGATTCTCCTCGACGCTGCGATAAACGTCCTGCAGGCTCGGAGCCCACCTGAAGTGCTTGTGCTGGAATCCTTTAAGGTTTTCGTTATTAGTCACTTCGGTCTTCTGAGAGCTAGTAGTCTCGCTAGCAATGCGCGAACGCTGCTCCTCAAGCTCAGGTTCACCACCTTCAGCAGGGTCGGTAGATTCAAAACAGCCACCAGACTTCCACTTATTGATCAGCATATCGGTATAGAGAACCTTATTCTCGCTCATACCCGGCTCGAGTGGAACATTGACGCTGTAGAGGTCGACACCGTCGACCCAGTTAGTGTAAAGGTACTCAATCAACTTTACGGAATGCTGCGATGCCTCTGCAATAATGATAGGGTCGTGATTACGAGAGCTGAAGGCATAAGACAGTGCAATAGAGCGTTTTCCACAGACTGCACCCTCCATTGCGGCGCCAATAGTTCCGCTGGACAGAGCGAACAGAGCTGTGGTGTTGCGTCCATAGTTCGGGCCCGAAACTACCAGGTCAATTGGACCTCTATCCTCAAAGTAATGATGGAGACCAATCTGGACACAGCTTGCTGGAGTTGAGTCGATCAGAATCCATTCGTCACCGCCGTCATCGGGCTCGCCGGTACTGCCCCGGGGCAGGTGGTGGACTGTCCCATCTTCATGGTGAAGAGTGCCTGGCCGGAAGTAAGTTGGCTTTACGGATGCACCGACCAAGTGCGCCTTGCCGATCCATGATCGCTGCTGGTGGGGGAGGATGACGGAAACTGTGTGGCCGGCAGACTGGAGCGAATGCACGAGGGAATGAACGTACGGCGAAGATTGGTTCGACGGGGGGCCGTCGTCGTTGGTGACCTAGCAGCTACAATTAATTATAATTTCAGAAGGAATGAGCTGGTCAGTTGAGCCTCACCAGAATATGCATGGCGTCAATTCCAAAGAAGTGCAGGGTGAAGGGGAGTGTCGAAGTAAAGAAATTGGAGATTTGACGCGGGGCTACTTTTATCGGGACTCGGCGAAATCAAATCAAATTAGGCTATTTGGGTAGATATTGCGTTATTGGGTATAGCAGAACATTTCAATACAACCAGCTCTCCTGAATCGTGAATTTTGAATTAATTTCAATAATCGTCTTCTAATCGGCTTCTTCGTCTCTGAAGGCCACGCTCTTCCGCACTCTGAAGTGCTGAGCCGAGGCCTTCGTCGTCGCCGGGATAGTTAGATAGCAAGCTGCTACTGCTATCTGACTCGGGTTCTTCCTTCTTAATCTTGACAGTGTCAGCGTAGGAAAGACCATCTTCAGCTTCAGATTCTTCTTTCACAAAGTCACGCGACTCTTCCTTGACTTTCTTGATGTCACTAATCTGGTTTGGTTCATTCTCAGGCCGCAACCCCTTCAGAACGAACCACGTAAAGCTAGCAGATATCATAGAGATAGTCCAGAACATGGAGCTAAAGACGGCAAAGGAAGTCAGCTTCCAGCGGTACATAATCCAGCTATTCTCAAATTAGCAAGTTGCTGCAGGGTCGCAATAGTAATAACAGCAGCAGTAGTAGTCCATACCGAAGCCCGCTAAATCTAGCACGGAATTCCACTCGCGCCGAGTATATCTGCATCTTTCCATGACTGTGAATCTGCAAACGCAAGCTCTTTGGTAGATTCTGCACGCCACGAGGAAACTCAACTTTCTCCATCATCGGCACCTCCAACGTCTCGGCTTCTCTATCCCAGCCCACCACGTAAAGTGGCAAGCGTGCCAGTATTCTAGCCATATCTACGAGAGGTGACGTATAAGTCAGGAGCGCAGGTCGACGAGAGTGCGCGATCGGGAGCGAGGCATTGCTGGCCGGGATGCGAACAGCGTCGGATGGGTGCGAGTAGAGGGCCAGGTCGATCATGAAGTTGCCGATATCTAGATTAGAGGGGGTGCGAGGTAATTCAAGGGTCACGGCGACATCGTAGGGTTGAGAGGATACAAATTCTGATTCAAATGAGGCTATTCCCCACGGATCGAAAAGACTGTTCATCTCTGAGTTAGTATAGTCTGCAAAAAGCCACTGCAATCATGGGCGTTTGTTTGTACCCGAATTGGAGGTGGACTTCTCGATCGACCCCGACAGTGGGTATGAAATTCAGGTAGAAGATTCCATATGCAACTCCGGATATTGCCAGTAAAACGAAAGTAGCGCTGGTGAAGAGGAGTATATTGAGGTATATGCGAAGTGCGCTCTTGGAGAACAGTACGCGGAACGGCGTGAGGAGTGCATTCTGTTGATGTCAGTTCAATGTTGCGAGAAAATAACATTAGAGATTAGAGAAGACACTAACTATGACAACCTCCTGGATGGATGAACTGTCAAATTCCGTTCCATCGTCTGTGTAATCTGAATGCGCCATCGCGGATAGCTGTAGGGAGGAAGTCGAAGTTGGTCGGGGTTATTACTGCTTATCGGAGCTCTCACAACCAAGCTCCGCACTCATACCACCGCCACATCATCACACAGCCCCAACGCTGGGTACATCTATGTAGTTGAGACCCTCTCCCATGCCACATAGCTTCCCTGTCTCCATTACTCCTTTTATGACTGAGTAAATTTTAGCCCGGGCTTAGACTTGGTGAGCTGGTCTGGTCAGTTCCATCACGTGACTGGAGATCCTACTAGAAGGCATCTTAGATATGAGAAGGTCCACGTTCAGTCTAAACCTGAAGAGGCAGCTGTTTATCTTGTAATTTTTAATGAAGTTTTCTATTTACATGTTCCCACTTAAAAAGTCAAAATACCGCGTCGGGTAAGATGACGAAGAAATAGAAGCTGCTCATGCAGAGAGAGCTCACATAAATTAGGGCTAATTCCAATCTATAGATCACACCCATAGTTTGCCTTCACTCTCTCCTTCAGTATTCACTTCCAAGGCTAGTCATGGATAGGAAAGACATGCTTTCTCCATGCCTACGTATTGGTCTATATTTACATTGAACACACCCAGCCTGGTTCAGCAGTCGCCCCAAGAGCGTGCAGCTGTACTTTAGCACACTGGTAGTTCTAATTCTACTGCTCACTCATCGACTACTTCGGACTCTACAGCGACTTATACTAGAGGTACTGCTGGTGCTATTCGTATTCTGTACGTTGCTCTTGCGCTGTAAATCCATGGATGCTGAATATCATAATATGGATACAAGATGGATCGAAATCAGCTCCATCAGTTTGCTCTCAAAAAATATCTGTGGAACTAGATTTCTGACTTAGCCTAGTTTATAAGTTTAAATATTGAATCGTTCTGAATGTATCAAATGCAAGATAGAAAACAGTCCTGGAGGGTGACCAATTGAAAAGGTTGTGTGTGTATGTGTGTTCTCATAAGCTAGGTACTTACCTTCGTAGTATATTGCATCCATATCGGCATGAGCAGTCTACATTTCAAGGTTATTACGAAGATACATTGGAAATAATTTAAACATGACAGATCGCATTAAAACCCCAGCCGTAATGCAGAGAACCATCAACTCCAGCTTTTACGATCTAATCATTACATGTCGCGTTCCAGGCTTACGCGAATAAGAAGGGAAAAATAAGATAAATCATGGTCTCTCAGCTCATGCGGAAATCGTAAAACGAATAGGAAAGATATGCATACCATCCCCTGAATAAAATCCCGACCGGTAATGTGAGGCATAAAAAGTAACGTGGAAGCAATAGACCCCAGGAAGAATACAATGGAAGAGTGGAGAGCCAGCATGGGGATACCGACTGTGTGAATTGGTCGAAGAAGTTTCGATAGGAGTAGGAGGAAGCCTATGAAATTGGTCGAGGGCTTTGCTGTTGGATGTGCTGGAGGAGAGCGTCAAACAGGCGACCGATCTGTGTGCAAATTATGTTGGTTAATGTTTACGTTTGGAGAGAACCCCCGTTTGTTTCAGATGAATCGTACCTCGGGAGCCGCCTGGATGAAGGGAAGACGGAAGAAAGAGTAGCTGCGGTTCTGGAGAAGCTCTTGCAGCGTGATGATGAGGCCCCATGGGTGGGGTCGGTGGACGATGAGTCGCTCAAGCAGAACACGAATGATTTGTTGGCGAATGTCAGAATCATCAAGTTCCGAATAATCCACACCGAACAATCGCAAGATGGTGAAACTAAAGAAGTAGGTGTGGCTATTAGGGTAGCGCAACTGGTTCGCCATTGCGCTCAGAAGATAGTACCGAGCTTCGGGCTGCATAGTCTGTGCAATCTTATCTAGAAGAATGGCTTGGGTCGAGTTCTCAAAGACACTGCGAGTGTTGCTCTTTGACGCATGCTCCACCACTGCTTGCTGGCCAATATACAATACCAGCGCATTCAAAAGAACGACGTTCACATTAATTGGTGCGTAGAAAAGTGCGGTCTCCCTAGCCCCGTCGGGATAGGTAACAGCCTCACAGATCCGCTGAACCATGGCATCGGAGACATCATCACTCTGAATGGCAGCATCGACGATTTCCTTTATGCGGTGCTGCTCGAGAGGCGCAACAATATCGCCGGCAATCTTGGGGATTTCCCGCATCTCTTCAATACGCTCGACCTTGAGGCCCTCACGGAAAGGATCCGGGAGCTTTTGGAAGGAGGATGGGTAGGCACTGAGAACTAGGTTTCGAAGTTGGGCGCAGTGAGCCGGGATCACATTGCAAAATTGGAAATGGTTCTCAGCAACAAACTCCGGGAAGTCATGGTGCAGAATCAGCAAGATGCGAAGAACGCCCTTGTACAAATCCTTGGCGACATACGAGATGTTAGCCGCCTTGAGCTGCTCGCCAATGTAGGAAAGCAAGGCTTGCATAATCTCACAGTAGGGCGCCCAACCGGCACGCTCTGGCATGTTGAGCATGCTAGACATGAACACGCGGTGGGAGACCAAAGCGAACCATCCATAGACAAAAGCGGGCACGAAACGAGGCTGCAATGACAAGATCTTGTCTGCCACTGCAAAGATCATACCCTTGTGCTCGGGATGGTTCTGGAGACCAGCTAGGGTGTACTCGCAAAGGAGGCTAGAGAACAGACGGAAGAAGACTCGTTGGTTGAAACCTTCTCCCCGCATAACCTGGTGGTGGTTAAGGACCAGGACCAAGGAAGAGAGGATGGAGCTGAAATATGCAGGTTTCTGGGTCTTCACAGCGCCCGTGTTCTCACCCTGGAATTTGACCAAGAGAATGATAAGTTTCGCGAGTGCGTCAGTGTGGATGAAGGCTTCGTCTAGGCTTCCGTTGGGGTTCTGGTACTCGTGCTCGTACATGGTGACGGACACGTCGATACTGAGACGGAAGAACAGAGCAGAGTCTTCAACGGTGTTCATAACCTGACGGTTGTGCATATCCTGGAGGAAGGAATGATATGTACGGTCAGTAGCACCGGAAGCTTTGTAAACACCAAGCCATTCTGAGAAGATGTACTCCATCTGGTCTCGCTTAGATCGGGACTGGTCGGTGAGAAGTGTGTTTATAACTTCGGGGATACCGCAATCGCGCAGCTTGCGAATAATCTCCAGAGCCGGAGCTAGATTTCCATCTTCTGTAAGCCACTGGCTCATTGCTTCAAGGCTGCCAGAAAAGTCAGATCGGAGAGCCGAGGGTTCGTCACTGAATAGAACCCGGTCCATTAACTTGTCAAGCAATTCAAGGGCGCTGACATTCTTCTGCAGGATGAGACGAGTCAAAACCATGTCGACCCGACGAATGTCGAGAAGGCCAGTGTTGATGAGAGCTACGGTAACAGGCACGTTGAACATATGCTCGTCATCAATCTCCGCAAGAAGCGCCCAAGTGTACCGAGCGATCAGCGTAGACATTTCACAGATCTTTGCCAGAAGATAAACTAAAACCTCGAGTTCCAAGGGTTGAGGAAACTGAGAGTAAAGAGTAGTGCAGACTTTCAACGAGGTCAGCCGTGCCATCTCCTCGCCGTTGGGAGAGGTCAAGATGATGCGCAAAGCCTGGTTGTACTCCTGAAGAACAGGGCTGTCTCTGGGAAGGTCCTGCATATGCTCCTCACTGGAACTGCGAGCGGATTGCTGCAGGTCGGAGATGATAGACTCAACTCGCTCACGAGGGTTTTGAGAGTCAATGAAGCCGTTAGTCTGGATACCCATTTGTGATGCTGCGTGTTGTGCCTGAGGTGTTCTATGAGGCACGGCAGGCTGCTCAGCAGGAGTCGAGAGGTTCGGAATCGTCGGGTACGACTCTTGGAGAACATCTGGAAGCTGACGGCCAGAATCAGTCGGAACATTCTGAGGGAGAACAGCTCCAGGACCTCGCAACTGGCGGGCGAACTCATCGTATATGGCCAGCTGTTTTTCGTTCAGACCGCCAGTGGTTTGACGGTAAGGATCGGGGATGAACAGGCCCCATCGGTTCATTGTTGGGTCAACGAAAGGCTCATTGGGTCGAGTAGCGAGGTGACGACGGCGTGCCTCCAGCTGTGGCTCAATCATCTTTTCAATTTCTGGCAGAGACTTATCCTCAGCGGCCTTCTCAACTATGCCGCAAGCGCCATCCAAATTGTCATTGACACACATGATAATCAAGCCCTCTGGAATAGGTGACTCGGAGAACTCTTGCTGAATCATCCGGATGTAGTTGGTCATGCTGACCTTGAGTGGCTCCTTGCAAGTGACTAAAGCGAGGCTACCAGCAAGTTGTCTGGCCATGATGCCAGCAGCATGTCGCACCTTCTCCTCATCAGGCTCCATGCCAAAGTCCTTTGTAACCAGCTGGACAGTGGAGATGGAGGCAATGGTAACAGAGCGCTCCACAACCGGTGTGATGATTTCGGCAATTGCACGCTCCATAGAGGCCAGGATAATCTGTCGCAGAATGTTGGCATCCACCATGCCGCTTGCAGAAGGAGGCAAAACGAGAATCTTGTCGAGACTAGGCAGGCTTGAAATGATAGCAGATGGCGACAATCGCTCATTGCGGATACCCTGAGTAATTGAGGTAAGTGTCATGTCTTCAAAGGCATCTAGGCCCTCTGGAATGTTGGCTGCCGAAACATTTTGTTCGCCAGTAGCAGAGGCAGAGAGGTCACGAATGATAAAGGCAGGTTCAATCGTCTTGTGATCAAGATCAAGGTCTTTGCAGAGCACTTCGATCTCAAACTTAAGATTGAGCTTCAACTCAGCGAAATGATAAAGCTCCAGCAAAAGACTCAGGACATCCATAAGCCAAGGGTTAGGGGATTTGAACACCGTCGACGATGTAGCTTGAACAAGAACTTTGCACGTAAATGGAATTGCAACCGTCAGCCGAGACGTACGATGACCTTCCAAGAGCAAGCCCTTGAAATAAATGTTTTTGTGCTTGATAGGCTTGTCCTTGGCAATTGTCAACGAGCCAAGCCAGGAGCCCAGATTCTTGAGGTGGCCTCGATCGGTGGACGAGCTCAAAGTAGCTTCGGAGTTTAAGATCTTGGCAATACTGACGTATGTCTCTCTCAGGACCTCATCCCAAAGGATCTTATCATCGATCCGACCAAGAAGATCGAGATACAGCTGCTGGAAGTTGGGTTGCAGCTTTGCACGCTCTTCAACTAAGTAGGCTGCAAACCATTGATGGTGTTTGTCACGAAGAACCTCACGCAAGTCCGCCAGTTTCTCATCAAGATTCTGCTCCGAGACGTTGTTGAGCACGAATAGAATCTTATCCTGGCTGTCCTCATCTGGATCCTGGTAAAGATCCGTCCGAGTGGGGGGATCCGCATGTACAGAGCGGAATTTTCGTGAAGGTGACGTGCCGTCGGCTGTCAAATCTTCAACGTTGCCGGAGTTACCATTGGAAATCTTCGGCGAGGGAATTTCGAAATTTTCAGCTCCCTTGTCACCAACTGGGTTTCCTTGTTCTTGTAAAACTTCCTCTGCTTTCTGCGAAATGGGTGTACCCTGGAGGTTTGGAATCTGAAGAAGTAGATGGCAGAAGCCAGCCCACTCAGAAAGGCGGTTGATAAGCTGCTCGATAGCTTCCACGCCAAATTTGAACATTGGATCGTGGACATCGTGATCTCTGACAGCTTCCAGGATCATTCCCAGGCCGACCTTGAGTGTGATGCCGTCTACCAGGCCAAAGTTAATAATGCCACCGAACATAACGGCGGTTTTCGTTAAAGCTTCAAGTGGGTACTCATGGTAGCAGTGATATTCGTCAATGAGGCCATGCACCATACACGCAAAAAGGTCCTGTTCTTCGGGGTTTTGGGATGACTTGTACTGCCGCATCAACTCCAACATTTCTCTGAGCGACAGTTCTTCGTGATACATCTTGCCGAAAAGCTCCTGCATCTGCTTGTCAACTGCATCGGGTAAGGCGTTGCCATTATGACCGTTGGCATCGATGATATCATCAAATTTGTCACCGTAGTTGATCAAACGAGGGTAAGTCTGAATGCAGATGCGCTGAAGGGGTGTAAGATTTTCACGATCACCCAACAATTCCTCCAGAGCGGTCAAAAGAATGTAAACAACTTTAATAGTGAGAGTGATTCGCTGAGGGGCAGGATGCTCCTTTCGCTGTACGTGGAGCTCGTCCTCTGCTTTGTATTTCAAATATTTGGATATGTCCAAGGGACCCCTCTGAGCAGCTTCCCGAATCCACTGCTCAAGATCAAATGGACCCCTCATAAAGGAGTAACAGGCAAGCTCGAGTGAGAGCGGGTTGGTGATAGAGAGCAGATCGTCCATCCAACCGAAAACACAGGCTTGTTCATAGATCCTTGGGGTGAACAAGGGTTGCTTATCGAGGGCAGCATCCATCGCCTCTACAGTCCACTGCGGTTGCTGTTGCCATGCTCCCCACAGCGCAATTTGATTTCCTTCCTCTGATTGTTCAAGGAACATAACCAACGTCCGGCGCAGGAAGTTTATTTGAATATCGGTCCATGGCTGTGGGATAGCAAGGGACGAAATCAGGAATGTGGGCAGGTCTTCTTGGACCACTGCTTTGATCATAGCTTGGCTTTCCGGTGAAGCCCAAGAGGCATGGGAAAAGAGTGCCAGTTCGAAGATTGCTCTTATAGCATCCAAAGATCGGAGCGGTGACCGATTTGCACGATCAACGTGAACTTTAACAGATGCCGGGGCGCCTTCAAAAAGGTCGGTAGTGAAAGATGCACGAAGGTTAGGAATTTGAGTTGGATCTGTTTGGGCAGAGACATAGGCGGTCACAAATGAAATCTGAGTTTCACGGTGCTCCCAATCTCCTCCCCAAATCTTCTGGACATCCAAAGAAGGATCTTTGGCAGCAGTGGCAAGAAGTGCATGATACAGTTTTTCGAACTGTTTTGCGTCGACTCTCAGTCCGTCGCGGTCGAATAGTCGAAGAACCACGGACCAGTTGGGTTGCTTCTCAACATACACACTCAGGAAGGTCTCCAATGAGAACTGTGGGAGGTATTGCGAGTATATCATGAAGATAAGAGCACTGGCAAGATGCTGCTCGTTCCAACACTCCGGGCCAGCAGCGTTGACCACTTCGGTAACGGTATCTGTGTTCGCTGTTGCCCGCGGTCCTTTTGAGTGCAGCTGTCGCACAAGAGTAAATTGAGGGTTAAGAAAATTGAACATCTGCAGAGCCGAAGAGATCTCAACTGGAGTATCCAACCCTAACTTCGAGTATCGCAGACTCGATGCGTAGACTAACTTGGCCTTGGCCTCATCGGTGAAATTGCGTGGGGGGAAAAGGATCAATCTTTCGATTGTGAGGGCGAGAAAAACAGTTGGAAGGTCCTTGTTTGATTCCGTAATATTTGCCAAGCTTTGTAGGAAAGCTGAGAGGGAGCTGGAGATGATCGCATCGGCTAAAAGAATATGTTAATAATAACCCCAACAGAATTTGAAAACATTTGAGTGATTACCTTTAGCGCGGAGATCTGCTTTGTTTGTCAGTTTGAAAGCCATAGCAAGTGAGACCTTGACAATTGGGTCAAGTCGGAAATGATCAAGGAAGGTAGAGAGATCGAAATCGCGGAATATGTCTCCTTCAGATGTATCTACCGTCTCTGCAATCTTCTGGGCTTGGTCAATATCCGACGAGACTTTCTGAATCTCCTGGACTAGAAGTGGGTAGTTTCCTGCATTTTCGACGGGCTTGTTGATTCCGGGGAAAATCTGTGACGCGTTGCCCGTGAGAAGGCGGCGAAAGTATTTTGAAAAGACCTCCATGCCGTTAGACGTTACAAGCTAGATATTATTAATGTCAGCTTAAAAATTAAGGTAATTCAAACCCAGATGTGGAAACGTACTTTGTGTATCTGAGCAGCTTTTGTCTCCCACTTTTCTTTCCCCTCTTTCTCTGTGATAGAATCTAGAAGTAAGAAGACCTGTGCTATCGAGATCTTGGCGAGGGAAGATTGACTAGAAATAGCAGTTGATGAGCCTGGTTTGTCAGAAGCAAACCCTGTAGGAGAATTCACAGTTGTGCCGGACGACAGTGGTGAAAATGCGACACCTCTTGAAGATCCCGGCCCACCGCCTCCACTGGTACCTCCACCACCCTGAATAGAACTTGTTGCAGAGGCGAAGTGAGACCCTGCGGATGGAGTATGAGATCGGAATTTGGGGGAGGAGAGTGACTGGGATTGCTGCGAGCTAGCAAGAAGTGACGCAAATGGCGAGGGCTTGGGGCTGCCCCCTGAAATACCCCTGGTGGAGCTCAGAATTGCAGAGAAAGAAGATGGTGTTGAGACCCCAGGACCTGCGTCCAAGCCCCGGGAAGGTGCAAATGGACCGGTGGAGGGAAGGTTGGTCGCGAGAGGAGTCAACCCACGACGAATGCCGGATTGTGATGTAGACCGACCCCAGGCACCAATCTCAGGCCTGGCGGAGGAAGATTTATCGGTGCCAGAAGCAATCGACGATTGGGCGGAGTGGTGAGGAGACGGGAAGGTCATCTAGGAGAATGCGATCATTGATCTGGGTGGTCCAAAGACGGATTTTGAAACGTGGCGCAATGAACGAGTCACGGTGGATTCAATCGATATCAAATAACCTCATGCGAGTAAAGTGAATCAGAGAGCGGGGAGAGGAAAAAAGGATGGGAGGGGGAGGAAGGATAAATGGCGGAGAGGGCAGATGGAGGAGAGGTTGGCAAGGTGCGTGTGTCGGAAGTATTGCTGCCTTAGGTATAAGGCGCTAAGAGAGCTGTACTAATGATCACGTGCTATACTTAGTCATCTATCTCACCTGTCAACCGAACTAAATATTTAAATAAATATTTAGTTATTTATCTACTAAATATCTAGATAAATATCGACTATTTACTAAGAGTACTCCAAAGCTTTGAAGTATCAGACTTATAATCAGCTTGGACAGTTAAGCAGATATTAAAGGTTTCTTGAAAATGAGGTGACTTGCTTGTAGATAGTTCAAATGAAAGGCATCCATGGATGTATTGTGTAATTGCCATATGGATGCTCATGTAGATAATTTTTGATCCAATGGCCGAAGAGGGAAACATATGTGAAAAAAAAAAAAAAAAAAAAAAGACAGACAAGCTTGATTGATGTAGCTTCACCATTCTCCAGCAAACGCCGTTTAAGAGACCATATTTAAACCAGTAAGAGAAGAGAATCGTGTCAAGTCAAGTTAAAGTTAGGACAACGAAAGGTAAAGTTGAAAGATGGTGTGGGATGGGGTAGGAGTAATAAACCATCTCACACAAGATCGATATTTTGAGATCGAAAGAAAGATACAGACCCACACAACGGGGGAGGAAGACAGTCATGTGCACATAACGCGATATTGAATCCAAAGGCTCATCGAACGCCAACGCCAGAGTTCCCGGACCAAAAAACCATAATGAAGAACAAGGTACACGCTCAAAATGTTCAGGAAAATTAAACTAATCATCAGTCGAAGACAAGCAGTAACATGGTGACGCGTACTGTGCCTTGGCTGTGTAAGTTTGGCTAGAACCATCAGCACTGACGCCATAGGTAGTTGTCGCAACAGGTTCAACCTCCTTGATGGTGATGACTGAATTGACAATGGTTTTGAGCTGACCACTCGATTCCACCAACATCTGTTGGCAATAGGGGGCCTCGGCTCCTGAGTAGTCACGTCGCTCTTCAATTTTGATATTTCGTGGGTAGTTGAAAATGCTGCTACGACGATTCTTATACTGGGCTTCCGAAGTAGCTGTACTAGTTGACATGCTATCATCATGAGAAGCAGTGGAAGATGTGGTATCTGAAGTCGACTGGTTGATGTACAAGAAAAACTCCATCATTGTACTGTTCCACCAGCAGAACCACGGTTCTTCACCGGGTTTTGAGACTTCCTTGCGTTCCATCATACCTGCCATGAGTTCGTCTGAGAATGATCGCGACGAGAGTGAGCTGGATGAGAATGTATCTTGTGGAAGGATGATGAGCTTGTCAAATAGGGTATAGAAAAATAGAGCAGGCCCCAAGCCGGTGTTGCTGGTGTCATAAGCCAGACTCAAATTTTGGGTAGGTGTGGGAAGAAAAGGTGACTGGGCTCCATAAGTAAAGGTTGAAGTTGGACCATCAGACCCTAAAACAGCGTAGTGGCCACTGCCGGAATTTCCAAGGTACATTTCAAAATCACTGGCTTTTTCTTGACAGGCCCAACCCGCCTTGAAGTCATGATCCTCAACACAGAACCCAGACTGGTTTTGCAAGACAGCGGGAATAAGGTAGTAGCCCGTGGGGATGGACTTGAGATTCGTTGGGGTGCTTGTGATTTCTGAAAAGCCCATAGCAGGTGTTGCAGTGACCGTTACAATGTGTGGACCACGACTGGGGGGATCTTCAGTATTTCGCGAGTCTTCTGCAGCTCTTTTTGTGCCCAGGATTCCACCAATCACACCTCCAATACACCCTCCAATTAACATAACGGTGGCAATGAGAACGAGAGTCCAGACTGGTAGTCCACAGCATACCCTTTTTTTCCCTTTCTGTTTGAGTTTCTCCTCGAAGGCCATCACACCCGACAAGGGCACCGCCCTGAGCGGTTCATTGTGCTCACTATGCTCATTGTCTCCCGAAGTTTCAGTAATCAGTGCTCTCGAGGAGGATTCAGAGATTGGCGGCTCTCTTGAAAGTGAATGTAACTCCTGGTCTTCCGGTAGGATATTGACATCAGACGTTGTTGTCTCTGCGCCCGGTGGCTTTGGTACTACACCTGTTGGATAACGTGAATAAGGAGGCAGTGGCTCTGCATGTCCGTCTGGCCCAATTATATCCCCCACGTCGTCAAGTCGCCGGCCAAGCGGCTGTTGATATGGTTGGTTGTGGGCGGCGAACCCAACGGGAATCACGTTGTCGCTAGCATCTTCTTCAACGACGTTTTGAGAATACATTCCGTAGGGATGTTGAGGACCGGATGTTTCTCCCAGGGGGCGGTCGATTGGGCGGATAGTTGAAACGCTGGCAATACTTCCAGAGCGACTCACACCGACTTGCGAGTACATGCCATATGGGTGACTTGGACCGGTCGCCCCGGTGTATGGGCTCATGGCGCGCGGTATGGAGAAACGAGAGGAAACGCTTTGATTGCGTTGAAATGCAAATTGGCCATTGTTGGAAGAGCTTACGGAGTCGCGATTGCTAGCAAATCCGAGGCCGAGGCCTTTCTGGGGCAGGCTTGACCGACGAGATCCATCCTGAGAAAGCCGAGGACCATCAGCAAATGGGTCCTCATTATCAGCGATTGTTGACTCTTGTACATGTTGAGTTGAGTGAAGGGGGGCAGAGGCGGAGGTGGAGGCCGAAGCGGGACTAGGGACCCGGTTGATTTCGGTGTCAATCGGTTCTAATGCGTACTCGTCGGAGAAGATATTTGGGTTAGAGACATGCGAAAGGCGACTAGAGGCGCGACGGGCAAGCGGTTCAGAGATCTGAGGCTGTGACAAACGTGGAGTCTGAGATGACAGCGACGCAGCGCGAGAAAGGTCAGAGTTGTGTCCAGACATGTCCCCTTGCTACGGCAGCCCTATTGGGCCACCTATTGAATCGTTGCAATGCTATTTCCACTAAGGCCCTGAAAAAAAGGGAAGATGAAAAGGAGTGACGGGAAATGAAGGTTGAGAATTGTATGTACGGAGTATGAGATGGAGGTGTTGAAGAGTGGAGGTGTGAGAGTTGGGGGGGAAAGTTGAGTTTCAGGGAATGGACTGAATTTGAAAGTGTTACGGCGGTAATACACAATCGGAGGGGGCGCAGCGTTTGGGTCTGTTCCTTTTAAACAAACCAACTCTACTTCAACCATTTTTAAAATCTATCAAATTCTATCCTTCTGTGTTCATCATCATTCCACTTTTCCTATATTCTAAAACCAGGCTTTTCAGATTCAGACCCTTTGACTCCTCCGTGTACGCTACAGCCACTAGTTAGAGTGGCCAGACCGGTTACGCTTAGTGGGTCTAGATATTTTGCGACTCCTTACTATGTTGATTTTATATGTTTTAGTTCTGCAGCAGGAACGAAAGTTAATCTATGTTGAATTCTCAAAATCTAACTTTTCATCTATTCTTTACCAAGTAAAAATGGGAAAGTCGAATACTGGATCAATCATCCAAAGTACACTTAAAGTATTCTTGAGTTAATCTACTAATGGCGGATCTCTCGGATCGTCATTTTGAAACTTACCGTACGGATAATTGTTTTGCGCCGTTCAAAAGATGGAACCTCGAATAACATTACCCGGTTCAAAGAGGTCTAGAATCCATCTTCTATATAACTTCTTTTCATGTAGAACCATGGAATATCTGATACCTTCTTTATGTCAGTATCTCAGTATCTCAGCATTTCAATCTCAGTATCTCAGTGGTATCTCGTACCCCTAATACATAAATACATAATATTTCAATATCGATCTATTTTTATACCAGTGCTGTAAGTGGTCACATGAATCCATCTCTAATCCAATAATAGACGAGTTACTGCTTATCATTTTCTGTTCTATATATTTCGGCTTCATGGTCAAGAGTCCAATCTTGGAAGGTACTTAAAAGTCCCGAAGACCCGTTGACTATTCAGCCCTACTGTGTACTTCCCAAGGTCGGTACCGAATACACTCCACCACCGGATCCTTATTGTATAAATCCATCTCCATGCCTAGAATTTTCCTATGTACCACTTCCAAGGTTCAACTGCTCCATAGCATCAGTCCATTCTAACCTTGAAAGGGTTCAGCTTAGTCGACAATATGTACCGGATTTCCTATGCCAGTTCTTGGCGTGCTCCCCTCGCCGCTTTTGCTCACTGAGTAGAACTGAGCATGTATCTGAGCATTATAAGCTCCTTGATCTGCTCACACTCAGCACTCGGTGAGTAGTTACTCAGTGAGTGGTCTGATTCGATCACCGAGTGAAATCTGAGCGAACTGAGTAAGTACCTCAATAAAATGTAACACGCTAGCCCCGTCCCTTCCTTGGTTATATATACACAGTGTCTGTACAGGCTTCCCTGCCTGAAAGATGACCTTCCTGACGTTGGGATAACTAGTGGCAATAGCTCTGGCTCTTAACGTCCCTGGTCATCGTCTGCTGCAGCGGGTTAGATGCGTCGTTTTCCGTAAATTACTTGCGTTCGAAGGTCTTTACCAGCATTCGTGTTGGTTCGGACCGGGTGTATGATCTATGTTACGGAATTTATGCGATTTTATCTAGCTTGTTGTAGCCGCAGAAGCCCGGGGGCCCTTTGGTCTCCGGCACCGCTGGGGTCTGAGGTTGTTTACGTCATTCCATCAATAAATTTTAGATTTCACTAGAATGGTCGTTCATCATAGGAGCCACACTCCTGTTCAAGAGGTAATCTTACTACGTATTTTATTTAATTGGTCTATTAATTCTAATATCAGAATGTAAGCTCCTAGGAAGAATTTTGTACACAGTTTGAGACTAACTAGTTCTGAATATAAGATTAATTTTAGCCCTTCATTTTTAACCTAGTAAATAATTTAGTATTAGAATTCGCGAGAAGATTTGATAGGATGATATGATGACATAATCTCAAATTAGGACCCTAATAAAAATTGGCGTGTCTTTTTAATTCCTTATAATCACTCATGTTGCCAACCTGCAAGATGAAAGAGAGCCTTAGTCTCTGCCAAACTCTTAAAGAGCATGGTGATTCGGTTAGTTTGATTTCCTGGTCACCATGTGGAACACGACTCGCATTAGCAACCGATGATAAGACAGTTAAGATCTGGGATCCGGCCACTGGCCAGAGTGTGTCCACATTTGATAAGCATAGTCAAGATATCAGCTCGATTGCATGGTCGCCAGATGGAACCCAACTCGCATCAACGTCTATTGATCAAACAGTTAGGATATGGGATCCGGCCACCGGCTAGAGTGTATCTATTCTTAAGAGGCATAATAGTTGGGTAAGGTCGATTGCCTGGTCACCCGATGGAACCAGACTCGCATTAGTATCTACTGATAATACGAGAGTCAAGATCTGGGAATTAGACAGGGATTCGGACACTTGCCAGAGTGTGTCTACTCTAAAGGGGCATAAGTTCTGGGTCAGTTCGATTGACTGGTCACCAGATGGAAACCGACTCGCATCAGCGTCCTATGATAACACAGTTATAATCTGGGATATGGTCACCTATCAAGATTATCCACCCTCGAGGGACATAATGATGAGGTCAGGTCAATCACCTGGTCACCAGATGGAACCCGACTCGCATCAGCGTCTGATCAGACAGTTAGGATCTGGGATCTAGCCGGCTAGAGCAAACCTGTAAACCTACAGACTTGGATAATGGACACCATAATCCATCACTGGGCTTCAGCCCGTTACAGACAGAAGCACAAGCTGATGCTGGCCCATTTACCATGGCTGTTCTCTTTGAATATATAATGAGCTTTTTTATATATTGTGTAGCATTAAATCATGCAAGATGTAGTGAATTGTTAACCCTAAGGCTATTCTCAAACTCAGCTGTCAAGACATCCGTAAGCCTTCCATTGAAATTGTGCCCATCATAGTTTCCAGTTTTTTCCATAAATTAGTTATGAATTCTAGAGCTAACCTTCTTGCAGGCTTTTGGATTGCTCATGAAGACGCGGCTGTGCCGCCGATATCCCTGAAAAGCCTAGAGAATCGACTTTCTGGCACTGATAAGGAATATTTTCTCCATTTCCTTAGTTCCATGCTTAAGTGGCTACTGGAAGAGCGAAGGACCGCGAGGCAGCTGCTTGACGATCCTTGGCTGCTCTGATCCCAGCCAATCTTGTATGAATAGTTGTCCAAATTTGCAACGAGTATCTGAAACAGGTACAGATACAAATAATACATTCTAGATGATCAACATAAAACCTGTACGTACGCATTTGATTTGGCGCTTATACTCTAATGTGAACGACTCTCAGCGAGACGCTCGAATGTTTCAGTTGGAGCCTATTGGTCAGAATAGTGGCAAGTTCAGTCTTGCAACTTGCCAGCTGCTTTTACAGGATAAAGATGCCGTGTAAATTAAAAAGCGCTGGTCCCACTTCGATTATTAAAAGCAGACCACTCAGCTTCCCATCCCAAAACTTCCTGTGCATAAAATCCAAAATTCTTCCACGATGTAGAACGTTGTCCGCCTCTTCATTTCCTATGTTGGTAAGTTAGAACTGAACGACTTAAAGATCCGAGTCATATGGCCCTAGTTGATAAGTATTGCGGCAATGAGGAAAAGCGTGTCAGTCAATTTTGACACGTTGACAGAAGGCCGTTTTGGTATGGATACATGTGCATCACGTATTGACCTTTGATAGTTGTAACAGTAGTAAAATTCGAACATCGTAGATAAATCCTCCACTTATCATACTTAATAGATGCCCTATTTAAGCCATCAGTGAGCGATCAGTGAGCAGCTAATCACGATCACTAAGGACTTATTCGATATGATGGTGATAAGCTACTCCGTGAGCCTGAGCCTAGACTAAATTATACTTAGTGAGCCTGACCCTAAGCGCCCTCATAAAAGCGGCGGCAGCTGAAATAGGAAAGCCCCACCCGTCATAAAAAAACGGTACGTAAAGCTACCTAGGCCTAGTTTACCACGTATGCCCATGCCACGTCTCAATATCTCAGGTCCTTCCCCTGAACCTTGAAACCTTGAAACCTTGAAATTTGATAATTAGGTTGTTCATAAGCCCGCCTTTTAGCTGATAAGTCCACTGATTCTGGCATGATATATACATAACTACCTAGGATTTAGCCAGGGCTTCAAAAATTAGGTACATACCTAGCTCCTGGATGTAAATATCCGTATAATTTAGCGGTTATGAGATACAGTCTTTGTTCAACGCTTAGTCCATCGGTTTCATGGCAGTTGAATTCATGGATACCCAGGGCTGGACCAGGGCTGGATGTAAACTCCAGAGAAAGACGAGATGGACAAGATTTCAAGGTTGGAAAGATCTTATATGCCATTTGGCACTATTCTAGTGGTTGAGCTTTCCTCGGACTATCGGTGCATGAGGTTCCGAGCGAGAAACGGTCTGTCATGGGATGGCAAATAAGAGCAGGCTTCCCATACCTACCTAGATGCCCAAGTAGGTACAGAAACACAGAATCAATGGTTAGGTCCGTAAATTGATTACCTAGGTAGTTATGGATATCTAGGCAACTGAGGGGCAACAAGTCTACCAATATGCGTACCCATTTAGTTGATTAAAGCCTGATCAAATAGAGAAACTGAGGCCTCCAGGTTGAAGAATGTGGGGAAACTGGAGAAGTGGAGATAGATATGCAGTCAAGCCTTTCCCCCACCCAACCTCCCAGACATCTAGGTATAGATTGAATATCAGGGACTACCACCTCATATGGTAATTCTTATGGTGCTGAAGCTATTGGAAATGTGTTTGCTCATATCCCACGCTCCATTCCCTCCATTCATATTGAATGGGCCTGGCCTTCCAAAGTTGAACACTACTACTACTTGACACCGCATTGACATCAGCTGACTAGGAAGCAATCCTACCCTCGCTGTACATTAACCCGTAACCGAAACCCGCGTAGTATTTGCGGGGATGTGGAGAGTCTGGGGAATTATGTATAAGGTAGCAGGGATCACCAATGGTCCATACATATGCACTATTTCATATAATTTGGATCGTTGATATTGAGCTCATTAGCTTACATCTAACACAAACGACCGATTCAAAATGGGTTTTCGATATAAGCGGAATATCACTATCGAAGACAATGCTATTACACCTGCAGTTCACTTGACATTGCGACAGTCTTTACTACCAAATGCATTAGGTACCCAGGTCTAGCCGTCTATAAGTTAGCCGATGGTCTGACATTTCATCCTTTCTTAGTTACTATCCTGTTCTTCCTTTGGGGTTTTGGCTATGGTCTGCTAGACACTTTGAATTCTCACTTTCAAGCAACCCTCGGTATCACTGCTAGTAAGTCTAGCTCTTTGCAGGCTTCGTACTTTGCTGCCTACTTCATCTGCCCCTTGACTATCTCGGGTTGGATTGTTCGCAGATATGGATTCAGAGTGACTTTCATGACGGGTAAGTATGGTCGATTCTGTGGCGAGGCCATCATCTGACCATATGGAACTGAACCAGGTCTTGCCGTACTCGCGGTCGGGTGTCTGCTTTTCTGGCCCAGTGGTGTGAAGAGGTCATTTGGGGGCTTCTGTGGTAGTATGTTTGTAAGTAAACCCTCTCTCAAAATATTTCTAAGGGCTTCACACCCTAACTGCCTTCACAGGTTGTCGGAGCCGGATTGTCTACACTGGAGACAGCGGCAGACCCGTAAGTCTTGACACCGATAGTTGCTCGATGAAACATTCATTAACCAAACTGGATGACAGATTCCTCGCAATATGTGGTCCACCCAAGTATAGCGAGATTCGACTTAATCTGGGACAAGCCGTGCAAGGCGTAGGGACCTTCATCGCGCCCCTCTTAGCCTCTCGTGTCTTCTTCGCCAATACGGTCGACACAAATGCAGGATTAAAGAACGTCCAATGGACATACCTGGGAGTAGCATGCTTTGTATTTCTGCTCATCATCCTCTTCTGGCTCGCTCCGTTCCCTGAGATTACCGATGCCGACCAAGAAGCGTTAGAAGGGCAGATAGGTGACCAGCATGAGGACATAGGCCCGTTCCGAAAGCAATATACTCTATTTTTGGGTGTCATGAGCCAGTTCTGCTATGTGGGAGCACAGGCCGCTGTTGCTGGGTACTTCATCAACTTCTGCGAGGAGACTGGTCGTGACTCATCTACAAGTTGTAAGTACATCATGGACTGATCGCACTTGGCTTGACCGTTCTCTGACGAAAACGCATTTTAGCCGATATGCTTTCTACAGCGCAAGGTCTTTACGCCTTCATGCGTTTTGTTGCGAGTTGCTTGATGTTGATGAAAGCATTCAAGCCTCGAATAATGTTGACCGTTTTCTTGATAGGCTGCTTTGTTTTCTCAGTGGCTGCCATGACAACGACAGGTACCACATCCGTTGCAATGATCATTCTCGTCCTGTGCTTTGAGTCCGTAAGTAGATCTTGTGCTATGAATTCAGCTGGAAAGACCCCCAAATAACATATTTGTCTTTACCTAGCTCTGCTTTGCAACTATATTCACCTTGGCCCTTCGTGGCCTTGGACGCCATACTAAGCGTGGTGGCTCCATGCTGGTCGCAGCCATCTCTGGTGGCATGGTGTTTCCACCCATGATGGGTGCTGTTGTGGTAAGTTCGAGCCTTTCTAGGTTTGAATTAAAGTGAGAGTATCGGTACTAAATTATTTGCTCTTCAGACCAAGAAAGATGCCCACACTGCTATGGCTATCCCTATGATGGGATATGTGCTCGCTTTGATCTTCCCAATCTATGTCAATATATATAAGAGAGATATCATGGACTTACATCGAAGTACTGAAGTCAATGTGACAGTCCCAGTGAGCAAGGATGTAGCTCTAGAGGAAGGGTATCCCGAGAATCGAGACAAACCTACCTCCTCGAACATCGAGACCATTGAGAAAGTCACAGAAGACAGGGAAGATCTCGGGGGCAGCGAGGTCAGGCAGCGAGGGGAAATTTGAATGAGAAACAAAACTAATAATGAATGAGTCAAGCCAGAAGTATGACCGC
Source organism: Penicillium taxi (assembly GCF_028828555.1). Lineage (NCBI taxonomy): Eukaryota > Fungi > Ascomycota > Eurotiomycetes > Eurotiales > Aspergillaceae > Penicillium > Penicillium taxi. Next base: position 2,102,878 of record NW_026643207.1, on the reverse strand, counting down.
AGGTATTTTTTCGATTACCAATGAGAAGAATTTTGTGAATAAGAAATATTTCTGTTGTGCGTCAAGAATATTTCCAATGATTAAGTATGTCTGATATCTAGCTTATTCACCTGGCCTTTTTCGTAGCCCTGCACCCCGGGATTTCAACTTTGAAGCAAAATAAGTCCCAATTCATATGTAGTTACAGCCTTGGCGTGTTCGCACATGAGAATTCGTCGAGCGTCTGCAGTGATTTCATGCAAGTATATGCGCTGCAATATGAGGCAGCATCCGGCACCCGCCGTTAACTCCTTTCCATGACAATTTCATTCTAAAACCTGAAGGGAAAATAGTGAGCAATTTTGGAAAACAGAGACCTTGGGAAGAAGTGGATGCTAAGAGCCCCGAGGTCTGTTTTTATATGGTAGAAATAGTTTGCAACCCTAGAGACGTCAATAAACTTCCAAGGTCCTGGTATTTAATATTTATCTACCTAGGTATCCATGGATATAGTAGAATATTGACCTAAGCATCTAAGTCCAACAAGACTTTTAAGTTTTAACAATCTCTACCTAGGTATGTGATAGTGAACTGTTATGCGAAGATATCGCAATGTTCCGGGGTCGTTATTGATATATTTTATAAGGTTCACAGCTAAGTAGCTTCAACAGTGGCTTCATCTTATGGCAAGAATTCAGTAGTTGTTTCGCACCTACAGGATATTTATGGAAGATTCAAAGACGAGAAGAAAAGGATGAAAATAAGATGACTTTCCCAAGTTTGTTCAATGAATTGATAGATGCAAACGGAGCCCCTGAAAAACTAGGTGTCGATATTTTCCCCGATAAGCTGACACCGCCAACCAGGATTCTGCCTGATAAGAGAGTGATATCCAAGGCTGTTTGTCCCCAGACATCTTTCCTGTGTCGACACATTGGCTTACCACAATATTCAACACACTTACACTGACCGCCCTAACCTCAAGTAACAATAATATCCTCCGGTAACTTCACAGCATGGATGATAGGCAGGCCAAGCGTGCCAAGCCCTCTGCGCCCAAGAAGTCGGTGTTCGAGCGACATAAAGATGAGGTTGAAGCTAAACGCGCCCGAGACCAGGCAGACGCTGACGCCGCTCTTGATGATTTTGCCAAGTATTTTGATGTCGACACACCGAAAGATGCTCCCCAGTCCTTTGGAGGTAATACTCGTCCACCACGCCCAAATGTCCCAGGACAGCGCCATTTCGCGAACAACGCTTTTCGTAGTAGTGGCCCGGGTACACTACAACAATCGTCGTCGGAATATTCATCTCGAAAGCGGAATCATGAAGGCTTTGTGCCCCAACATTCGCGACACTCTGCACCGGAGCAGCACAAACCATCTCTGTTGATGACGTCGCTTCCTCCTGGTACATCAACCTCTTTTGTCAAGTCGTTGATTCCTTCTTTGCGCGTGGATAATGTGAAGATATTTCCTCCAGAAAGGTCACACCCAACGGACAAAAAATCAGTGTCTGCGATAGTATCTCTTGCCAGTGATTCGTCCACCGCCGATCTGGACAGCGCATCGAGCGCGCTCCAGAATAAATATCTTGGCCGAGGCTATCATCTATCTGTCTCAAGACACCTCTCTTCCACTTCAATCAAATCAACACTAGATTTGCACTCTACTCCCTCGCTCCCTTTCGGAGCCAAGGAAACCCAATCGGGTTATGGAGCGAGCCGAGTACCTACACGACATGGGGGATTTGCACCTCCAGCCTCCTATGGACCAAACTTGACCAGACGCGGTCCATCTTCACAAGTGGACGTCAAAATTCCCGAAGATATCAAACAGGTTCAAATCATTCACAAGACAATTGAGAATGTCCTTAAATATGGAGCTGAGTTCGAAGCTTTGTTGATGAGTCGGTCGGAAATTAAGACAAATGAGAAGTGGGCATGGCTATATGATGCCCGGAGTGCCGAGGGTGTCTACTATCGTTGGAGGCTACACCAGACTGTTACTAATTCTGGAGCCCACTTTAGTCGGGCGAGAGGTCGGACTTCGTCTACCATATTTGCTGGCGAAGCAGATTGGCTATCCCCTGAGAATTATCTCGAGTACGAGTTTACCACTGATATTGCAGAATTCATTTCTGACAAGGATTATGACTCCTCTGATGAGGACGACTTGGATGGCGAAGAAAGTAGGCCAAAGTTCGGAGGGGCTCCCCAAAAAGGAGATGGAGCAAATGAGCACAACCAATGGATTGGCCCTCTTGGAAAGGCAAAGCTCACCCATCTACTTGCTCGATTGCCGACTTCTCAAGCACGGCTTCGACGAGGTGATGTTGCTCGCATCACGGCTTTCGCCATTGAGCACGCTCAATATGGTGCAGCCGAAATCGTTAACATGATTTTGTTGAATTTACGAAGCCCGTTGGCTTTTACTAGCGCTAATCCCAACCGTGCGGAGAAAAGCGACAATGACAGCGTGAAAGATATTTCTCCAGCTAAATTAGTTGGTCTCTATGTCATTTCTGATATTATTTCATCATGTGCGACGAGCGGCATTCGTCACGCATGGAGGTATCGCACACTGTTTGAAGCTGCTATCCGAGAAAACAAGGTTTTTGAGCATCTTGGTCGACTCTCAAAAGATCTCAAGTGGGGAAGGTTGAAGTCAGAGAACTGGAAACGCAGTGTGCAGGGCATTCTCCGCATGTGGGATGATAGTTCTGCATTTACTCATATCAACCATGAGTATTTCGTCCAAACGTTTAACAAACCACCTCTCACTGAAGAAGAGCTACACGAGTTGGAAGAGGCGAAGAAAGCGGCAGCACTGGATAAGTCACTATCTAATACCAAGGGCCGGTGGATCACCAGTGGCTTCAAGCCTGCAACCGGTCGGTTAGCTATCGTTCATGCTGGTGTGAGCTACAACGGTGGCCTCTTAATTGAGGGTAGTGATGGGATTTCGGTTTCAACCCAGGATATTGGCATTGATCTCGACTGCGCACCTTGCTGAGGTGGCGAGCGAGAGTACGGCCGCAGGTATGGACTGCTCATCTGACCATTTATGAAATATCAGTGCTAACTCATTTGTAGACTTACCAACTCTCTCAACTCCAGGATGGATCATATATATGATAGCTTTTTCTTCTTCTCCATATCTCTTTACCTGGTGTTTTTCTCCTGGTGCATTTCTCCTGGTGTATCTCTTTATCTGGTGTGTTTCCTTGTTTCTTTACTCTCCACCTGGAGTGTTTATTACCTAGGTATTCTCTTATCTTCAATATCCACACTCGCGGTAGGCTATACAGCCTTGAACGTATGATTTTCTTTCTGTTTTTTTATGTCCCCTCGGTGCATGGATTGCATTTACCTGTGGAGTACCTAGGCCAACGAAGTGCTCCTCCCATTCTGACCCCCTCCCGACACTCTTCAGGGCTCACTCTCATTTCTTCTATTCTCCTATCATGTGCATCACTAGGCCTCGGGATAAACGCAAAGATGCAACTATGTGAAGTGGTTTCCCACGGGTACATGAATGTTCTTCTCTTCCACACTTTTCCATCAACCTTGGAACTCATCAATGGATGGTCAGGGTATGTTGCATCGCCAATTTAGGAAATGGCATACCTCACTAGGCCAGTACCTGATGCTTTATTCTATAGACACGCTGTACTTGAAAAGAAAGTATGATTGGCGCCATTTGGATACTTGAAGGTTGGGAATGAAGATACAAACGCAATCGTTCCAAGGTTCTCCAAGGATAATCAAAAAATTCATGAACCGCAATCTGAACTCCAGCCTAATGGGTTGGAAAAATAGAAGAAATAGTTTGTTGTTCAACCTCTATTTGTTGTAGTCTACTAGACTGGGCACCAACTGCCAACTGGGAATTGTGTATACGCTAGCAAAAGCCACGTCCTAAAGGAGGCTTCGGGGATATGTTTGGGTTGGAGTCATAGAGTAGGTCTTGATAGCAGAAAGGAAACCAATGGCATATAATTTATAACATAATTTAGTCCATCACTTCTGGTAAAAGACTTAATGACTCATGATCAATACCCAAGTCGATTTGTAATTTGGGCTAAAGTGAGGCATAATCTTCATCTCGAAAGCGGTCAGAGGCAGAATTCGCAACCCCTCGTCAACAAATACCCTCCCCCCTCCCTTTTCCGATCCATATCATCGCATCTTTCTCACACTCCACCCTTTCTCTCAAAATGTCTGGTAAGTCACCCAATTGCGAACATTCTTTCAGACATTGTTGCCAAGTGGTTCCCATATATCCCAAGATGTTGTGGTAGACGACGCACTTGCGAGAAAACAGCTGGAACCGACCAATGATCGGAGCAATATGAAAATGATATACTAAGAAGACATTTTGTTATAGACTACAACAACATTGCCCGTATGTTTCCCCTTCGACTGGTCCTCAATCCTTCCGGCGTCGATACATATGCCCCACACCAGCCAAACCACCCAGATTCAAAGAGAATGACTTTTTAACTCGTTGGTGCTTTATTGTACAGAACAATTTGTTGGATTTTACTACAACACCTTCGATACCAACCGTGGTGGTCTCTCCAATCTCTACGTACGTTGACCCCGTCCTCTCATGCGCTGCGAGTAATCTTGAAAAGGATGAATCAAACTGACCTATTTTTACATAGCGCGATGACTCCATGCTCACCTTTGAGACTGCCTCCAACCTGGGCGCTGCCTCGATCACTGAGAAGCTGACTGTACGTCAACCCTCCTTTTTGCACTGTCAACGGCGCCATATACAGCCTTGGGCAACGTAAGTGCAAACGCTAATACTCATATTCAACTCAATAGAGCTTGCCCTTCAGCCAGGTCCAGCACCAGCTTGCTACCCTGGACGCCCAGCCCTCCCCCGATGGCTCCATCATCGTCCTGGTTACCGGTGCTCTGAAGGTACGTAGCAGCATTGTACATGGCTTTTGAAAAGCCCTCAAAGAGACCTGATGTCAACTAACATCTCTCCGTGAAAATAGGTCGATGACCAGCCCCAGCCTATGAACTACACCCAGACCTTCGTCCTGAAGCCTGATGGAGCCGGCAGCTACTACGTGCACCACGACATCTTCCGCATCATCTATCCCGCTTAAATTGATCAATTGCCACGACGCGATGATAGGGGTATGATATTCGTTTGAAGGGAGTGAGACTAGTGTTCCTGGGATAAGCAACATGCCTCCCAGTGTTAGTTTGAGAGATACAAACTAAATGAAATAACTTTACAACTATTATCACAGCAAAATTCTCAACTGTTCATAACTTTGAGGAATCTTGGAATTCTTATATTGGATGCTCTTGCGACATCCTGTAACTGTATATCTACCATCACCAACTATGTAGTGTGAAGTAATGGTGTCTCCTCGGACAGGACATGTCGCGGCTCTTCCCCAGAGACATCCAGCCCCGGCGCATTTCCATTCGACGTCTCATCCGGTCCATCCTGCCCATCTTTCTGCTTACTGCTAGGCCCAAAGTATTCAAAGTAGATTGCCATCACCAACAATGTACCCTGCAGACTGGCAGTGACCAGCAACACACCCCAAACACTCCAACCCTGTATACCCTCTCGCGCAGCTAAGCTCGCAGCCCAAATCAGACTGCCTGGTGTCTGGATGCACATCATGGGGATACTTAAGCTACCAACACGGCGCAAGAGGAGGGTAGTGTAGATCTGAGGAAAGTATTGAACAGACGCGAGGATGGCGGAGAGAATACCAAGGAAGTTAGCCCAGGCTGAGAGGGCTTCAGGGCGGCGGATGGCAAACGCCGCGGAGATTATGACCGTGATAACGGCATGGAGGATACAAATTGCAGCGATGACTAGTGCAGTGCGGTAAGTTGGGCCGATGGGGGCTGATGAGACGGGGGAACTAGGGTCAGTGGGCGAAGTTGCTCGAGGGAAGTAGATGACGAAGAGCAGTAGGCTGTTTTGGTTTATGAGTCATTGGACGATGAACTTGCGACTCTTCTTTCAACTCACATAGAAAAGAAGCATAGCCATTGCATTCCTACTTGGAATACACCTAGCATGCCCGAGAAGCAGGCCAGACCGCTAATCTCTTGACAACAGGAGACATCTTGCGCGGTCTTCGGAAACGTGAGGATATTAGCGAAAGCTGATGTCCCCGAAGTTGTACCTAGCAGGATGAAGTACGGTGAGATCCCAAAGGAACTTCTTAGGGAGATGATGCGAAGGTGCTGCGGCAAGTAGGAGACAAGGATGCCGATAATGATCAAGCTGTCATTCTGTTAGTTGGAGACCCGTGGACTAGAAGTAAATTTGGGTGAATCATACACAGAGAGGGTAGGCTGGAACCAGCCTGGCGAGGCTAGCTCTTGACAGTACTCCATGAAGGGGGTGTTGATGTTCGCTGGTTGAGATCGGCAATGACGTTGTAGCTCAGGTGGTGTAGTTACTCAGGTCTTAGTAATAAACAGAGTGACCCTAATTTGGTTACTCGCGGGGAGGCTGGGGTATCAGCCCTGGAGTGATCTCGGATTAATGATATGATCAAAGGAATATATGGAAAATGTTCCAACAAATTGTAAGTTTGGGGTCAATGATCCCTGACGATGCCAGCCCCCGCGATAAGCATTGGGTACCTGCACTAGACTCTTTTTGGACTATTTACGTCGTAAGTTATGGAGATCTAGATGCTAACCTAGGTGTCTAGTATGAATGTAATAAGTTGCAATTCCTCAAGCTACAGGTATACTCATTTGATTTTTATGCAGCCGAGAAATAGCACCAAGAATGAGATACTTACTTGTACGGCGAGTGCACGTCTCGCTACAATCAACCGTAACTTCACTCAGTGACCATATACCACTGGGTACTATCTTTTCAACTCATTATCCTGACTACTTGTGCTATAATCCTCAGAATCGGATTCTTCATCCTCCGAATAGATGCTGACCGCGATGATTTTCGCGATACTGTTGTATCCTAACTCGCTGGAATAGCCCGAAACGAGATATATTGACTCAATGGCATTTAGAGTGTGAGACGCAGCAAAAAAGTCGCAGCTTCCTGTGGCAGCATTGCAGCCCTTCTCATTGACAGGAGTCTCCAATGCAGACGGTGTCCAAGTCGTGTTTTTTTTCGTTGTTGGAAAGGAAAAACATTGTGTATGATGGCCCACGGCAATGGCCATTTCTTTCAGAACATCTCGATTGTCCTCGTTCATGAAATTGCCTCGGGTGATGTACCTCAACTTGTCGTTCTGAGCCGGGCACGCAACTGTCTACATTATCCATATTATATCTGGCCATCTATACCGAGAACGGCTGCGCGTTGTCTTTTCAAGGTAGTTAAGTTCGTTGATCAAGATGCCATTGTTGCAGTAAAAAGCGGCCTTTATCTTGAACGATAAATCTGCCCACTCATTCGAGTACACCTCTTAGAAATTCAAGCTCTTAACTACGGGGAAGACGTGTTTGAAACCGTCTTTCGGTTCATCAGCCATGTCAAACTCGAATTTCCAGTACCTCCATCCTTCCTTGTAAAACTGCCACAAAGCGTTCATTTCTACTTACTTTCTTCCAGCCAGTTCCAGTATGAACAGCATCTGGGTCCAATGGAACTTTAACATCCGCTTCGTGCCACTGATAGCGAAGCTTGGTATTTCTCCTAGACTTTCGCACCATTAATCGCTTCATCCATGAAGGCCTTAGGAGAGAACTGACTAGGTATATGCTCATCGACCCAATGGGACGACAACCTCAAAACAGAGACTTCTATCGAAATCATGAAGGCTGTCAATACATAAGCACTATTATCTGAATCAAGGCTAAGACCCTTTTATAATGTATTGAACGGATCTCCAGGGCTGTTGGCTGAGATTTCTGACCTCTAGAATATGAAAGGGATTCTCCATATAGTTCTGGCCCATTCGGCAATTTAAGAGGAATCAAATATGAGAACAAGGCTGAAACTTGAAAGAGATCGATAAAATATCACATAATCTCAAGGTCCTTGGGCCTTGATCTACAACTCAATCCAACAAGCTCGAGCATATATGTTGCCCAGGTTCTGGCCCTAGGGGATCTCCAAGGATGGGGTCCATACATCCATCCATATCCACATTTTCTTCCATCGTTCTAGAAGTGCTCATTTTGATATTTGCTTACCTATTGTTTGACTAGCTAGTACTGTGGACTCTTAGCCCTTTGCTTATCATAAGGAATGTAAGTAATAACTGCTTGAGACGATGAAAGACATCATCACTGGAATGATCTGACCTATCAGGCTGCACGCCTTGATTAGATCCAAGTCTTGCCATTTGAACCCAACCATACAGGTAGTTGCATAGTAACATTGTGAAATGTTACTATACCTAGGTACTTTTTGATTTCATCTGAGTTGGTACTTAGGTAGGTAGTGCCTACCTGGGAGGTACATTGAGATTTAATATATATATATATACAACCTTGGAACCTTGAAATAATTACCTAGGCCCAGACGTATCACTTCCCGTTTTGATCTCCTCGAATGATTAAAGTGTTGGCCATGGATATTCCCAGTTTCATCAATGATGCAAGTTGTATCAGTTGTATCGAAAGCGGCAACATCGGAATCTATTTTTGGCAACAGATTCAGTATGCCAAGCAGACAAGCAATTGGATCTGCAGCCTCTACCAAATCCATGGTTCAGTAATACACAAAAAGAGAGGACAAGGCAAATCAAATGAGAAGTAAGCGCTCCCACTAGAATGTTTCACCAATAGTATTGTAGCGAAATGACCCAAAGATGGTTGGTCACTGTTTCACTTTGGGCAGCAGTGCTAAATAGATTTGGTCTCACGGTGACACAGCTCATCTAGATACGAAACGCAGTAAGTAGAAGTCTAAGCCGAGCCAGGCCAGTTGCACAGTGAAACAAAGTCTAAAGAAAAAAGTGGTAATATTGCTGATCAGTGATGAGTATGAAATAAGCCACTCAATAGGGTATATCGTATAATATCGTAAAATCAATCCCCACAGGTTGGTTTCAACTCCAACCTGCTTTCCGGGGAATCCAATCCAATGTCTAATCATGCTAAAAAAAAAAAAGTGAAAATAAACCGAGAAGCAAATGTCCCCCCCCCCCCCCCCCCCCCATTTCCCACGGCTCATTAAGCAAAACTCCGTAAAACGTGTTCCTGCCCATTTCGATTCATAAGATGTTGTGCATGCCGTGGCATGGTTCTTTTCAGTCGTGCCACCCAATGTAATATCAAAACTTCCAATAACGATAAACAAGAGAAATAAAAATATAACTGGAAGGAAAATAAAAAAAAAGTTGATCGCTGTCCTCCATAAGGCATAAATATTAAAACAATAGAATCAGAGCTGGCTGTGCCATGATGGGCATGGCCAGGGGGATATAGAAAAGGTATAATTTTCCCAGGATGCAAATCCAAAAGCCGGTGGACAACTTGTAAAGATAGCAACGGTCGGTGAACCTGAACCTGGTATACTTGATATGATCCAGTAAGGAGATATCTGCATAAAGAAGCAAGGATGGGGGAAAAAAAGCAAAAAGCAGGCGGCCTGGTTCGGGATTATCCTGCAGACTCCAGCAATTCTTTTCTGACGACTTTTTGGAGGAAGGTAAATATCCGGAAAAAAAGAACTCCTGGGAAACTCCATTGAATCCCAAGGGTAAAAAGATATATATAAAAAAAATGTAAACGTTCATCACTCGTGGAGGTTGGTGTTATAAATTAGAATGGGCAAAAGGTTACCAGCACCTTAACAGACTGGAAGAGGGGTCCCCGCAAAGAGATCCATGGAATGGGGGAAAACCACCTTGCAGTCCGGTACTTGGTCAAACATGACAGGTGACATGCAGTTGATGTCGGAGTAGTCCTCGGTGATAGCTGAGGTATCAGATGTGGCTGACTCGGAATAATCTGAGTAGTGCGAAGAATCTGAAGAGGAACCTGAAGATTGAGCGTGTAGGGAATCCACGGGAATGAAAGGCTGGACTAGGTAGTCGGCCTGCGGACTCTGGTCCTGTACCCAAGGCGCGGGTGCGGGTGTTTCGGTGAAACGGGAACACTCCACGATCATGTGGCGCAACTCCGGGATGGTTATCCTCTTGGATGGGTCACGCTCAAAGACGCGGCTTAGGATACAGACCATCTCCGGGGATAGGGGCAAGATGGACTTGAGAAAGTATGGGTCCTTTAGATAAGCCCGGAATGTGGAATCCTCGATTGAGGCGCGCTTCCATGGGTTGCGACCGCAGGTAAGGTTAACCAGAATCACACCTAGGCTCCAGACGTCATTTGCCGCGGAGGCGTAGCAGGACATAGGAGGAGGATTGGTTTGCTGACATTCTATGTTTCAACTATATTAGATGGTTGCCCGAGTATGGGGTATGCCTGTGCGCAAGTAATTTCCGGCACTTACCGGGAGACATGTAGAAGGTGGAGCCGCATCCAAAGTCCGTGGTAAAGTACTCTGTAGTAGCAAGGCCAAAGTCGGCGAGTTTGACAGTCATTCCGTGGTCGGTGACCAAGACATTCTCTGGCTTCAGATCCCTATGGTAGATTCCCAATGTATGGCAGAACTGTACGGCATCCAATAGTTGTAGAAACACGCGCTTGACCAAGAGATCATTGCCGACAAAGTTACCCTTGTCCGTGATGCTGGTGAATAGATCACCCTCGGGGCAGAACTCCATTACGACGTAGGTACAATCCACGGAATCCATGATGCGGACGAGCGAAACCACATTTGAGTGTTGACTAGCCAAGTGGTGCAAACGGATCTCACGTTGTTGATATTTGAGTTGCCTTGGGTCCAGCCCTGTTTTGTTGAGAGCCTTCACGGCATAGGAGACGTTGGTGTGAATATCCACGGCAGTATAAACCACACCATAGGCACCGACACCCAAGATACCAGTGAGTTCCAGCCGGTTGGCTAAGATAAATCCTAATCGGTCCTCAGGGGTATAGCAAGGTGAAGAAGGGGGAGTTGGAAGATACATGATCAATCCTATAGAAAGTGGTTGGGAAGAGAAATCCAAGGTGTGTATAAAAAGGCGGAAGGGGTTTTTTTTATCCTCGAGTGGTGGCAGAATTATTAAGTCCAAACAGAATACAGAATCCGGGATGAAGTCAAGAACAAGAATCCATTCCAGGGCAAGGTCCAAGATTTTATGAAGAGAGAAGAAAGAGATAATATAAGAAATAATCCTGGGATGGGAAGCCTGGAATATAATCAAAGAGGAGAAGGAAGAGGGGAAATGATGTTTGATAAAGATAGAAAAAAAATAAAATATAATTTTAAATGAATAACAAGTAGATCAGGAAGGGGGGAAGGAGGGCGATAAAAATAATCGATGATGCATCGAGTTGTAGAGAGTAAGGTGCGTGGTAATAACATAGTTAGTACCAACAAGTGAGACCAGGCCCTTATAGTGGCTGTACAGTAAAGCGGTGTAAGAGACTGCATCTGAATGACCAATCATTACTTGTTATGGCTATATTACAGACGCCACACTGCAAGTGTTGATTGGATAATAATAAGTGAGTACACTACTTTTTACCCCCCTGACTCTCGCCCCCATACATACAGTTACCATTGTATTGTGGCAATATCAATCTCCCTCTTTCTACACAGTACATCCAATAGTCCTAGTATCCACCCCCCTAAACACTATTGACCTTACACCCGCCACTTCATACCTGAATCTAGCCCATGTGTCCACGCATGTCCATGTCCACGTCCCCCAGCCCCGCACCGCACGCGCATGGCATGTAATGTCATGTCAGTTTCATGGTTCCAGGGGTTGAGAGATGAAGGTATACCCAATATATCTGTACCAAAAGTCTGCAACGAACTCCATCAATCATCAACACACCGTCTTTTTCTGTGTATTTTGATTTCCCCCACTTGAACAGATTGTGGAGTTCTCCACTTCTCATAAACACAAGGCGTTGAAGCCCGGGAAGTGAGGCGAAGAGAACAGGGGGCGCTCTGACCAACCATTTCGGGGGTGTTCGTTTTTTCGAGAACGTAGTGGATCTTCCTGGTCTCGGTAGCACGGGTCAGTTGGCAGACCTAACAGACCCTGGTCAATGAGCACGGCCTTCTTGTCCATGCGCGCCACCTAACTCGTCTTGTGCAACCTACTCCCGGCGCCTAGAAGTGGAGAAGGAGAGACAACAGGACGGAATGGACTGAGCCAGAATGATTTCAACCCCCTATTCCAGAGTCACATGATCGTTATCCTTTTAGTCGACCTGCACCCCAGAATTGGTACTGCGTGCATGCATTCTCTGGCTTCATCCTCACCGCTACTACCGAGCTACCAACTTAAGTCTAGTGAACTAATATTCAGTGGGTGCATTATGCAATACGGAAAATCCCATGTCCGAGATCTGGCCCTGCAGGTGGCGGATTGCGGATTGCGGATTGCGGATTACGGATTACGGATTGCTGAATACTAATGCTGATGTTTGAATCCTGATGTTGGAGTCATTGTCCCCCAGTGACCCACAAAATAGACACGTTTCTACATCATCACAATTTAACATTTATTTCCCCTCGCTAGGATCGGAATCCTTTGCCTCTGGTACTATTTTGCCACTATTTAAAGTAGTGGCAAAGGTGCTGGCCTTTCGAGAAGCCTGACCGGCTCCACAGATCCACCAGAGTCCACACCGTCTACACGAACTACGAATGAAGGTATTTTCTCACTAGTATGCCTGATACATAATCAACCAACCGGGTTAGGCCGCACAGGTCTTGCTTGAATTTGTAGACATTAGACATCAGACATCACTGGCCACGTAACTTAATAAACCCAATACACCCAATCGGCAGCCATCCAGCCCAATATCTGCTCTAGACCCAATGATAACAAAGCCAAAAGACTAAAAACCTGATATTTCATGTTCCCCTCTTTCTTTTCCCGGTCAAAAAGGTTAACGTTTTTGTGATAGATCAACGGGGGGCGGGACTGTGATGATTACAACATAGGTTATCGATGTCAGCAATCTAGAATTTAGAGCCTAGGCTATAATTCCATAACTTGAATCAGGAGATCTTGATTGAGTCGTGTAATTATCAACTCCCAGTCCCACACGATATTACTGGGCTGAGATACTATTCTAAGCCCTTATTGGATGATAATGAATCTCATCCAGGTTTCCTTCAGCCTTTCGGACCCGGGCTGATCCAACTTTTAAAGAGTACAACATTGCAGATTACAGATCTGAGGTTCGCGCCCGAGCTAAGGATTCTGACTGAAAGGAACAAGGAAGTACATATTATGTTGAAGTACTAAAATATCTCTACGCCTTGCGCCTTGCAGATCAAATTGGGGTCATAATCAACATAATCTACATAATCTACCTAGCTACATACGGAGTACGACATAATTATGGATGTATCATTTTACTCTTGAAACCATGTGGCAGGGGCCACGGGTTAGTCGGACTAAATGACATGTCATGCATCTGAAGATAGAATAGCTCCAAGGATATCTCATAACCTTTATCCAAGGTTCATACATCTTTGGACCAAACAAACCCATGGCTTTGAGCTGTTAATATTTCCACTTCCATTGAGTTTGGGGATCTGGATCGTAGTTCAACTGTTGCAACCGAGAGTTATACATATGTGATGTATAGTCTATCCAGCCACTAATCTACTAGCCACCTCCTATCCATGGTTCCTAGCGGTTTCAACCAAGGAAGGATTGTAATTAGTTTTTAAATGACTCATGAGGCATTTATCGCGATAGCTAGATCTGTCAAACAGAATTAGAACTTTGCCTTGACCTGCAGACTTGGCAAATAACGGACATAACCCAATCATGATGTAACTATAGCAGCAGCGATTCGGCCTCCAAGTAACTTGGAAAGTTCCCATCCAGTTACTTCTTCGTATAGCACATGAAGCCGCCCTCACAATGAATATAACTGGTGGGGGACATATGACGCTGCGGTGAACTGGGAATACGAGGTTTCCTAAAATTCCTTCATACTGTCTACCATCCTGCTGTACAGCCGCGGTCATGATCATTTCTCGCCTTTCCATTAGAAAGAAACTTCATTTCGGATCACCAGATTTTCCCGGTTAATATTTGGCGTTGCGCGACGCATCAATATATAGCTGCTTTTTGAGTTTCGACCTATGTGCTGGTTTCCAATAGCTTATGAAGCTTCTCTGGTGCTCTATTTTTCGCCTTTTTGCGACCAGACATACGCCACCGTATCTACGAACAGTCTTAATTACTCTATGCTTACCAAGTCCTAGAGCTAGTAGACTGCTCAGCTTCTCATAGTGCTGGTTCTGGTTCGACTCTCTTGGACTTGGCGAGCTGACTCTGCGAAAGACTGTTGGAAACCTCCACTAGGGCTATCAAATAGGCTCCGAGTTCTTGAACAGTCATTCTGATCATTCTTTTTCTCATTTCGTAGAAATTTGTGACGATCCTGCCGGACTCGTTGACTAGAAAAATGAAAGCAAAACCAGCCTGCATCTAAGACTTGTAGCCTTTGAGTCTGTTTCTGGAAGGAAACTTCCAGTTGAGTTAAACAACATGCTCATGCACATTCATCTCACTTTCACTTTACTTAAAAAGCGCGCGTTTAAATAAAGTGAAATCAACATAGCGCGTTTTCACTTCACTTGGAGCCTTAGATAGAAGCTAGGAAGTGTGAAGAGGCGGCGGTGCGATATCATCAAACAAGCTCGCATTAGTATCGCCCTGCGCAAGAAGGTCATCAAGCTCATCCATAGGAAGGTGCCCTCGGCTTTCGTAGAAAGCTCGGTTTTCAATTTTCTCCTAAGTCCCTCTCCATATCTTTTTTTAATTCCAATGACGCTCAATTTCTCTAAGTCCAACTATTATAAATAAACTCCTAGTGGATGCTCGTGTTTTCGCCAGGTCTTGGGCATCGTCCGTATATTCTGAACAGCTTTAGCTTCATCAACTAGCTTCTGGGCTTGAGCCCTTTCGCTTTTAGTATACTGAAGCCACTTCCCTGTGAAACACTCCCCTTGATCATTGACCATTAAATCAGTATCAGAATGGAGTTGGCGCCAAGATACTAACTGAGCTTTAATATCCTCCTCCTCTTCCTCCTCACTATCTGATTCTAAAAAGGTTTCACTCTCGTAATCTGGTAGTGGAGTAGGCTTTTTATTACTGCGTTTGAACTCTGGTTTAAGTTCTGATTGCTTATCCCGCCAGAAAGGACAAGTATTATGGCGGGAAAAGTAGTAAAGAATTGAGGATTCAAAGTCGTCTCAAAACAATGGGCTTACAGCATAAAAACCGACTAAGTAAGAAGGCTGGACAGGCACAAATCCACTGATGAGGATCCGTATGATACTGTTTCATCTGTCTATATGAATGGTTATTCTTATATCCTCCTCCCATTGCCTCTTAAAAAGACTCTCTCCATCGGCCTTCAAATATCCTCTGCTCTCCACCTAATATAGCCTTCATCTGATAGATCATCTCTCGAATACGAATGACCGATCAGCACGTAAGTCAATCAGATCAATTTCCTGTCATTCTAGGATAAACAGACTTATTTGATTAATTGCAAGGCCACATGTTTGCATGCAAATCCTGCTAGTGCTCGTTCTCAGCCAAACCGACAAACTCGCTTTTAAAATGTTCATTCAACTTGACGACTCGTTCGTAATACTTGGGCCGTATCATACCCAACGGAATAAGCCCCGTATCTTGGAGCTGGTGAACAGTGTCCGATATACCTTCTAAAAGATTCATTTCGTCTTGATGTATGAATAACTCCTCCTCTCCAAAATCAACGGGACACAACTTTGGCTCATGCTTGATATCAGTCCAGTGCGCGATAACATTGATCAAGGAATTGCGAAGAGAAAAAAGCTCTTCCCGTTCCCAATATGCAGGTACTAAAGAAATGTTGTTTAATTTCAGCTCGTGGAGTGAATCATTGAGAATTTGCCTTCTTGCAGAATCGCTTTTTTTATGGCATCGTAGTAATGCCCCAAAAGAATTTCTTATGAGCAGAACATGGGGAGGCTGATAGCTCAAGCATCTGCGGATAAGAGCGCTGAAGAAATGCCGGGGATACAGCAGCCTGCTGCGAGTCTATAATGCTGATAATACGATAGTCCACTGGGTCGACGAATATATTGTCAAGGTGCAGGCCTGGATGCGATATCCTGGTCAGT
The DNA here is from genome assembly GCF_028828555.1 of Penicillium taxi. Taxonomy (NCBI): domain Eukaryota; kingdom Fungi; phylum Ascomycota; class Eurotiomycetes; order Eurotiales; family Aspergillaceae; genus Penicillium; species Penicillium taxi. Next base: position 2,086,694 of record NW_026643207.1, on the reverse strand, counting down.
TGCTCAGCACTTGCAGGGACTAGAAACGGAGTAAGGGCTATATATTTCTTGAAAAGAGCGATGTAATCGCCTGGCGTTTCTGGGCATTCCATAGATTGGTGGTAGTTCATCCTCGGCCGGCAATGAGAATCAGCCCATTGAATCTCATTTTTTCCGATAGCTTCAGCATGGTCTGTGATAGAGTCTCCTAAACCATGATTAGCTACTTAAACAGCGTTGTGGCTTTTGAAACATCATACATGGCCCTCTATCCAAGTTCATTTTAGCTCTCTGCTTAACCCAAAATAGAGGACTGGCCGAAGGTCCGACTACGAAAGATGGCAGTGAGTCACTTCTACCCGCCGTAGGATAATTTGGTTGCGTCGTAATCAATTCATAGTCGCAAAATTTTAAATCAAGATCCGATGCGTAATATATGCACCCGTGTCTCGAAAACGTCATCGATGCTAGTCTTTTTTTCGATGCCCACAATCTGGTCGAGCTATGATTTCGCAGCCGTTGCTCATAGTCAACAGGAATGCTTTGTTAAACTGCCCCTCAACACATTTAAGTAACTTAACACCTGTTTAAAAAATTAACATGAAGTTGTTCGTAGTTTACCACATACATGTCGTTTCAGTATTTCCGACAAGTTTGATGGAGATATCCAAGAGAGCCTGCAAGTTAAATTTGCGATAGCGTGTTGGCTCCTGAAGAACTTAGGTTGACAATATCAATCCGTACTTCGGCGAAAAATATAGCCAGCGATATCTCTGGTATCGGAATAGGTCTTCTTCCACAATAGGTTTTTCTGGTAGAAGATTTAGCTAACGAGCTGGACACCCTTTAAGAAAAGAAAAATATTACCTGTTCCGTCCTCCAGTGCTCTGCAAAGAGGTATCGTGGTTGCTTGCGTCATCTGGGCTCTCGCTACTAAGCGACTGAAAAGACCTGTGCATTGAAAATTCCTGGCTGAAGTGTGTTCTCGTATCAATGAACCCATCTTTGCACGAGGTGTTGAAGGCGTCAAGTGGAATTTAAAGATTTAAAGTATTTCGGGCCGGAAAAAACGCATATATTGGCCACCGAGAGCCAATCAAATTTTGAGAGATTGAAACACAAAGAAGTCACGCTTAAAGGCATGCATTATGAGGTCAAGCAAAGCCACAAATGACCTGTCTCACCGAATAGTCAGTCACACTCTCTTCTTACCTGCTATCTAGATTTAGAGAGCATATGTTTCAACTAGGTTCTTGGCTCCTTGGAATAAACAATAATTGAGCCCTCTATCTAGTATTTAATATAATTGGATAGCTGTGATGACTGTGATGTGGGTGCATTAGCGTGCTGTGAGATCGTGATGGGCCCCACATATTCTTCTGGCAGAATGGGACCCACTCATTTATCAGTAGGCGTCGTCAGAATATCGTTTTATATATGTTATCGGTTTTAAAAGTTCAACGGCAGGCTACAAAGACAAATTTAATGCTTAGAGCATACGATAAAAGTAAAATTGTACCTAGTAGATTCTTGAATCAAGTATGAGAGGTAACAAGATAATATTGAACCAACGGAAGCACTGTATAAATAATGTATTGATCAGTCATAGCTCCCACATTCGCGAATAGATCGTGGGAAAAGTTAGGAGGAAGATAGACTGAGAGATATGGGACCGGGTATTCTATTTTGGGCCTCTTTGCTCCACACCTACTCATATACAGGAGACCTTGGAAAGACGAAGACATCTTTTAGCCTTCAAGTGTTATAATATTTTTTTTTTGAATACCTAAATGTAGACTCCTTTCACCTTCACTGTTTCCAGTCCAGCATTCACCATTAAAGAAAGCCCTCAGTCTGCTCCATATCTGGTCCATATAGACAGTTTCACGACTTTATTGATACCCATATAGTTGGATAAAGATCGGAAGCCGCTAATATCTGCAAGGTTCGAGCACTAGAGAGCCTTGAATTTACTCAAGACTAAACAGAAGCAAAGGGTTAACTATCAAATACTATTCAAAACAGGGTCCTTTGTGAATACATACGGGTGGCATGGGCCAGTTCTGCCTGGGTGGTAGCCTGCACATGAAGACTAATATCCTCAAACGACCGGTAGAGATGATCCTTGTTGGTCGTGGTGTAGGTCTTTTCATGGGTGCTGGCTGCCTCAGGGACCCTAGTGAGATTAAAAAATGAGTAAAATATCAGAATATGGTGGAGATAAAGACAACGTACCAGGTAATGAAGACTAGCTTATGTCGCTGCTTGTCACCAGCAAAGTCATACTTCAAGTCAACGACAGCATATCGGGGAGTGTCATCTTTGAAGTGAGTGAGGAATTCAGCATAGTCTTTGTATTTGCCAGACTCAGCGACAGTGATCTTCTTGTCATGTGAGTTGGCTTCGTAGATGACATAGTTGAGGTTGTCAGTCTCTTTGACCTCATCAAAGACGACTTCACAGTCGGGAGCAATGGTTGCAAATCCTCGAGTCATGATTATAAAATTGAAGAATTGAGAATTGGGTAGTTGTAAACAGGAAGAATTGGAAGAAAAAATGGGAAGATGTAGGATGGGGAGATGTGAAAGAGGGGGAATGAAGTCATTTGATCGTGTGGTGTCAGGAGTGGATTCTACCCCGGTATTTCTGTTATACTTGATTATATAATTATGCGGGGAAATGATCTGCATAATTTAGGTTCTAACTAATGGAAGAATTGTAACCATATTTAGTAGTGTATTTTAATAAGTTACTTAAGTCATACTTGAGTACATTTGAAGCTTCTATAATTCCGAGGTTCTATCTTAGAGAAAAGAAAGAAAAAGAAGGAAATCAGACCTATGACATAGTTTGTATTTTGAGTACTTCAAATATTTCAAGCTGTAGGTATCACAATCAATTGATTGCCGATGTACCTACTATAATATCCTCCAGAACTGTAAATCCTACCTTGAGGTTTGTTCAGATCATGATTATTGTAGAGAATGACAGTATAGTTCGCTTCAAATACCTGTCCACAGCTTTAGAATGAGTATTCACCAGGCAACCTTGGAAATCAGTTGCTACCTAGGTAGTTGATTTCGAGTGGCCTAAGACTTCCGAAGCTGAATGGGGTTAAGAAGAGTGTATATTTAAAATGCCGCAAGGCATATTTTCAGCCTCATACCCAAAAACTGAGTTAACACCGAACCCCGAACCCGGGCTTTGACTTTTTGCAACTGTACACACCTGAGCAGTATAATAAGTACCCTTGTTAAAAATAGGCACAATGTCTGACCTCAAGTTTAGCCCTTCTTCAATGTGGCACCTATAAGCACTAGCCTCGGACAGCATTGTTTATTAGTCATCAGAATGGGCTCATGACTAGTTAGTCAACTCATTCAACTTGTCCACTGGAAAGGCTTCGTAAGTCGTCTTTATACCCAAGTACCCCTAGAGATAATTGGATAAAAGAGAATTCGTATAAGACATATCATTTTATTCAGGTCGCATTTGTAAAATGTATTTCAAATTGGACTCGCACGGGCTGAATAAGGGGCTGGTGCTTACCATCGTATTCATGCATGCTGATGCAGGGGCACAGCCCAACCTTGGAAGTATGGATACGTGGACGCATACGTGGTTTCGAAGTACCCGATTCCATCGACAACGGTTAACCACCCTTCATAGTACAGTATTGCGGTATAATCAATACTCTTAATGTTGGAGATGATAAGGTTAAGATAATGGGAATGTTCTGAATGTGATAAATAGAAGAATACCCATGGACGGAACCGAGTCCGTCGGATCATAGGGCGGTCTTGGCACAGATATCCTCCAATCAAAACAAACTATCTGTCTAATGCTCCAATGTTTGATTGGACCCTGAGATCTACCTAACTTAGCCTTGTTTTTGTCGATCCGCCTAAAATTGCCTCTTCGTCAAGAATAATACTTATAAACCTGCTCCTTCCTTCTCAATTCTGTTTATCCTTTCTCTCTGACATCGATTCCTCCCTCTTTTTCGTCGTTGTTCCTCTCATTATTCATCATGCGCTCATCAACAGTATCAACACTTGCTCTCTTCTTCGCTACAACGGCCCTAGCTGCCCCAGCAGAGACTCTGAGTGCTGACGACTACGTGGTCACCGATGATACCGGCTACATCTACACCGTCCCTGCTGCTCTCGAGTCTGTCTTCGAGACCGCCATCCCAGAATCATGGGAGTCCTCTCTCATCTATAACACCGCATTTGCAAGCTCTGTCCTCGAAGCAGAAAAGTCTGGCATCTTGCCAGACTGGTACAGCAGCCTTCCTGAGAGCGCAAAGCAATTTTACAGTACTCTGGTAGATGGTGAAGATGCCTACCTTTCTGGAACTGTATCCGATGCTACAGCTACGGGCACAGCTACAGGCAAAGCCACAGCTACCTCCGGCGCTATCGTCACTAGCAGCTCGCACGCTATAACTAGCACCCCGTTGACTGCTACTAAGACTCGCACCACAAGCACCACTAGCTCTGATTCCACTTCTACCTCTACCGATTCTGAGACTACTACCTCTGATTCAGACTCTTCATCCACCTCGTCGGCCTCTACTAGCACTTCTACTGGTGGTGCCCCTGCTGCTACTGGCAGCGTTGCCGTCGGTATTGCTGGTGCCTTTGGTATTCTGGGTCTTGCCCTTGCCTTGTAAAAATAATGAGACAGGCATATCATTATCATGGGCTTAACGAAATCTTTCTGTTGGAGGAAATGGCGGTTGTATTTTCATATGAACATTATTATGGATCATTAGTTTAGGTACTGAGTTAATATGATTACCGCCTTAGGTATATGCTCACCCACAATTCATTGATGCTATCTTACAAGGTTGAGGCGGTCCATTCCATGTGGTATAATGCCACTGGGTACTAGCTCACATTAAGAGCAGTGGCTTATATCCATACATACATTGTATTGCCGCTGGGGAAATTTTTGTGACAGAGATTCAGTTCGTCAAACCCATCAGTGCGGGTACAGGGTCTTAGTATTTCCCGCTCGTCCCTGTAGCACCGAGTGGCAAGCGAAGCAACTCAACGCTAAAAGTTCATTCTAGAGACATTTACAAGACACCTGGAAGTAGTTCTAAACCTTACGCCCAGTCCGTCTACATCCCATGCATTAGACCGCCGCATGTTTTAGCATCAGGTGACTTGGATCGCCTGAGAAACATGTTTTATATCATCTGATGTATATCTGCTGATGAACAGTAAATACATTTTTCATTTCCTCAAATGCTCATCTCCATGGATGTTTTTTGAAGCTGCCAAACGATCTAGGTAAATTTAACTGTTCGCATGCAGTTGGAACCTTGAAATAAGCTCCCGCACTGGATACCAACTGACCCACACTAGACATAGCCTGGAATGAAGTGGTAGAATGAGGGTGAACCTTGAAACTCAAGATCGTAATATGAAGGAAAGTGTAAATCTATTTGATAGTCCAGTCATGGCCTTTGCGAGCATTCGCAGCTTTGATCTCTAGCTCTAAGTAGCTCAGGAGATATTATTCCCAGAGGACTAACTTAGGCATCATTTGGGCATCATTTTGGGCTCGGGTAAGGAATCAACTTCCATTGTTTTTTCCAGACTCCACCATCCATTTTAGTGCTCATCTCATGTGGCTTTCACGGCTTGTGGCTGGCTGATCAGGTGGGCTCTGAGACGAGGCTCTGACGAGGGCCGAGATGACCCGGTACTTCGGTACGATGAGTAGCAGTATGAAGTATCAAGAATTGAAATTCTACCCTATTTACCGCTTCGATCTATATCAACATAAAATAAAAGGTAAAGCGCGCAGTCGGTTTCAAATGCATAAACCATCATGGTTTACTAGGATGGCAACTTTTTAGATAAGGACCATAAGGTCTGTTAGTAAAACAAGACTAGTTGTGATTGAGAGTGTAGTCCCTAGACAACTTTGATAGATGTATAGACACAAGAAAGCCGAATTTAGCACATCTAGTGTTCTGCCTTGTCATACCGCCTTAACTGTACGATAAAGGTTGTTTAGAGCTAGTACATATCAAGAAGGCGGTCAATGATATTCACCCCCTCATATCGATAGCGTGAGATATTTTTTCTTTTTGCCATCAGTTCCCCTCCACACTCCAATCTCCAATACCCAAACCCTAAACAATCAACCCTGATATCAAAATGGGTGGTGCCAGCAGAGAAGGTACGTTATTCACCATCAAATATCTGAATCCCAGACTAATTCTTACATACAGGTGGCAAGGCTAAGCCTCTGAAGGCCACCAAGAAAGAAAAGAAGGAGCTTGATGAGGACGAGCTTGCTTTCCGTGAGAAGCAGAAGGCCGGTATGTGGATCTTGATTCTTTGCTACCTCTCGTGTCTGTTTATTTACTTATAACTTCAACCCCAATGCAGATCTCAAGGCTAAGAAGGAAATGGCCGACCAGGCCAAGGGCAAGAAGGGTCCTCTGAACACTGGCCAGCAGGGCATCAAGAAGTCTGGAAAGAAATAAGTGATCGAAACTGAATGTGAGGTGCTGCATCAGCATCGGGACTCAGCTCAGTCCACTTTACGATCAAAACGATATCCAATCAGAGCGGAATGCATTCTAATTCTTCATGTACAATGACTACACCTCGCATCTTGTGCTTATTCTAACATCGCCTCAATGTACCTATGAATTGAATTCTCTTTCATAGAGTTTGATCTTCATTTTTCTGAAGTAAGACCTCAAAGACATGGTAGCTATTTGATACATCCTTAAAGATGTAAAATCTCGGATTTTGGAACTTCAACGCTTGAGGTACTGGGACAAGCAAGGCAACCGGGTATCAAAACAGGCGCTCGAGGTGAACATAAAACAATGTGAGGTAAAAGATAAACGCCGCAGTCAACACATCAGTCCTTCGATTAATAATCAAGACGCCACTCTCACTACTTCAACTCATAATCGTATCATATTTCCCACAACTTAATTGGTAACACGCTTCACCCAAAGGTTGCTACCATCGCCATTGTTCTGCCGCTCATCTAAGCGTCTCCAGGCCCGAGCGACCTTCATGCCAAGTTCATGTTCCTCTTTCTTGATTTCAGCAACATCATTCTCAATGCTGCGAATACTCTTCTGCACCTCTGCCTTAGCAGATAAATCATAGGTCATACTGCCAGGTTGGAGTGTCTTGTTCAATCCATCAATGACAGTTTCCAGGTTAACTCTGCGCTTTGCCAGCTCATCTTTCTTCTTCTCCAAAGCCTGAATTTTGCTCTCGGGGTCCTGAGGCTCAGGGGAAGGAGCGGCTCTGCCGGAAACTTCCGAAGGAGTTGGCTTTCGCATTACTTTATTAGAGATGGGCTTGGTCGCGAGAGCCACAGCGTTGGAGATGGGTCGACGGCGAGACATGATAGAAGTCAGATCATCTGTGGATTGAGTAGGAGATGCAATGTTCAGGCTGTCACGAGGGCTGTCATTGATGCTTCCGAGTGGACTGTCGAAGTCCAAAGCTGTCCAAATAGATGTCATAGTAGAGCAGCGATCAACAACTGGTTCAGTGTGCTTGTTGAAAACTGAATCAAATGTCGACTGTATTGGGCTATAAGTGATTCCACTAGTCGTCGCCGGTCGGTTCATCTGTTTCTCAGGAAGCATCATGCTGGTGATCACTTCGTCGAACTTCGAGTCTGGGGGCAGTGGAAGCAGATTTTGGTATCCTTGAGAAGTAGATGATCGCACAGGCGGGCTCTTGTAGGTGTTATCAGGATCCGACCGCACTGGCTGAGTGTTGTAGACATGGTTTGTGTCGGATCGCGCAGGAGGTTTCTTATAAGTTTCTGTGTGTGATTGCAATGGCTGTGTTTTAGAGAAGTTGTCTGTGGCAGGTCGAATAGGAGGGCTCCGATAGGTGAACTCTGGATGTCTCGATCGACCTCCAACGGTGTGTGGTAGTGGAAGTGGCTTTCGTCCAGCGGCAATAGTCGTAACAACGCCGGAGGTATAACCAAAACCCGACTCATAGAACCGTGAGCTACCATCTGAAGCTGCACGTTTATTCAAATGCTCAGCTAGCGAGCGCCCACGCATGTCAGGTCCGTCATTAATTTCCTTTGGTGCCGCAAGTTCATTCTTTGCTGAACTTTTGGTGCGGCTGCGGGCCTTCGTAGATTGAAGTTGGTCGCGGCCCCAGCTTAAAAGGCTTGATGTATGTGAGGTGCTTAGCTTGTGAAAAATTTCTTTCTTAGGATGTGCTGTCTTAGTATTAGTTTTAGGAAGTGCGACCGGTATGTTAGGACGGATTTTCTCATCGCTGCCGGCAAGTTTTGCAAATTTGTGTGAGGCCTTTGGAGCCTCGTGCGACAGACTAGACTCATTAACAGACTCTTCAGACATAGCAGCAGATGCTGATGTCTGATATGGGGTGCTCTCATCGTCAGAGTGGCCATTCTCAACGATTGGAGAGACACAAAAGCCGCTCCCATTGTCCAAGTGCTCAGAGTAATCAGATTCACTCATTGCTGATACATCTGAGAGTCTCTTATGTCCGTCTTGCTGTGTCCAAGGAGGTGCAAGCTGGGTCGAGGAATCGTGCGCAGAGTCTGGTACACTATACATAACATGAGAAGGGAATTGCTCAACAGTTATAGCGGGGGGCCTACACTGATTGAGTATGGCGATGGCCCATTTGCGCCTCATGTGATAGTGACATGTCCTCCGGTACAATGGATGTGGGGTGACCGATTGACAGTCGCGAACGATTGAATGGTTTCTTAGACCACATCCCAAGGTGTGGAGTAAAGTATTGCTGTCCAAGTTTTGAATGTCGAAGTGATGAGAAGGGAGAGAGAAATAGAGTTGAGTCTGATAGATGGGAAGGTTGAGTAGATCCTCGGACGAGGTAAACAAAGGAATGCGTTGATAGGAAAAGGAGAAAAGATGGTGGTGTTTGCAGGGAGAGAGAGAGCCTGACACGAGGCAAGAAAACAGGGCATCAATCCTAAGGCGGTAAATAATTTAAAAATAAATTGGGGCGGTTCTTTAGTGGAGAATAATAACTGAACTATAAGGCTTTTTAGAGAATTGGGGGGTGGTTTCATATTGTGGTGCTTTGGACCGTGCTCTGTACTTACTGAATTAATTGTAAATTGGGGGTAAAAGGGTTGAAATCAATAGTACTTGATCTAAAAATAGCAAATATGGTAGGGAGATACTCCGAGATAAATAAGTAGTCATGTACATGATAGGGAAGTATATAAAAACAAGAATAAGAATAAAGCATGGCATCACGTGGCGTCAGGCGGGGGATGTGTCATCGGCTCTCTTGTTTCCGAGCTCTTTCTACCTGACATCACCGAGCTTCAACTTAAACCTCCCTATCTCCTAAAATGGCTGCCGCTGGTAAGTGAAACCTCAAATTCTGTCAACTAAAATCCGAATATTTTGCTTACATATCATTAGAGAGTTCTGCGCAACAGGCCGAAGTGTTCGTAACAACTAGCATGAATAGCCTCGGTAAATTGCTAATCTACTACAGCATGTCAATCGCATCTCCTATCAACCTCATCCTCATCTCCCTATTTGCCGTACTGGTGTACTTCCACCTTCGCCCTAAAGCGCCCATCGATCTTCCGCAAGGCCCACCCCCCGTCGTATTCCGTACTTATACCCCCAACACTTTGGTGGAGTTCAATGGTCAGGACGGAAAGCCAATCTATTTTGCCGTGCGGGGTCGTGTATTTGACGTCTCACCTGGCAGAAACTTCTATGGACCGGTATGTGAATTGATGCGACACAGGTGTCGGGCATTGGGCGGTAATGGGCTAATAACTAGCAGGGTGGCCCTTACGAGAATTTTGCCGGCCGTGACGCATCCCGCGGATTGGCCCACCAGAGCTTTGATGCTGAGATGTTGACGGAGGATTTGAATGGCCCTCTGGATGATCTTAAGGACCTGGATGCTGAGCAGTTAGAGAACCTGCAGTCGTGGGAAGACCGCTTCTTGGAGAAGTATCTCGTTGTTGGCAAATTGGTTGCCGAGGGTGATCTCGAAGCCACAAAGTCGTGATTATGTACGACAATGGAGTTTGCGAGAAAGCACACAAAAATTATGTTGATAAGTGATTGTGGAGCTTGTCACATTTTTGCACCATGTCCAATTTCGGGTGTCCAATTTCGGGGTTAACTGATTCCATTTCGGATTAATGTAAGGCTCATTGCTATTTAGAATTACTGTAAAACTGTCTGGGCCAATCCGAGGAAACAAAAACATCAAAAAGAATAAAACTCAGTCGTCAATTAATTCTATACTAATGTGTCAAAAATTTCACATTTGCGATGTTATAGATACTAAGAAGTGAATTCCATTTTACAGCTACCTATGAAAGAATCGCGACAGAAGTCCTAGAAAGAAAATAAAACTCCAATGTCATAATTATCGTGACTGAGTAATTGGCCTTGCAGAGCATGGCTTATCTGCTTTTTCGCAACGATTTCAAAAAAAAAAAAAAAAAAAAATACCGAGAAACTCGAATGTGTATGGTTCACTGTTTAAAGCTCACTGTGCAACTTCTCGGCCTTGTCACGGACCTGATCGGTGGCCTTCTCAGCAGCCTCTTGGCCCTGTGCCCGACCGCTGGAAGCTCCGACCTTCAACTGATCCAAAGCCCAGTACAAAGTAGACAGGAGCTTAGAGATGGTATCCTGCGGGTTGTTGGTGCCATACTTCCAGTAAGTCGCCTGACGCCGGGCTGTAGCGCGAAGCTCGTTGATATTCGAGCCTTGATAGCTAGGAATTCCATACGAATCGAGGTACTTCTTGATATCGGACTGCGACCATGTCTCGAAGGTAGTATCCTTGACGGATCCGGTGACCTGGGCGAGAGATGCGGAAGCTGATGCGAGGTGTTCACCGCCATCCTTCGAAGCCTTGGCGTAAGAGTCTTTGGCCTCCTTGACAAGCTCCTGGCGAGTGGCATCGGCCTTATTAGCCACCTTAGAGTTCACGGCAGACAAGTATTTCCTATGAAAATTAGACGATGCTATAGATTAAAAAGGAGCCGAATGCCCTTACTTGAGGTGTTCCAAATCCCAGGTATCAAAGTTGTCCTGATTCCATCCAGTGGCGGCCTTGTGGGCATTTGCGCGGACCGCAGCAATGAGCTCGTCACGCTTGCCATTCTGGGGAACCGGAACGCTTCGAGCATCCAGGAAGGCTTTAAGACGGGAGTCAGACCATGCCTGGATTGCAGTGTTAAACTGATCATCGATCTTCATCTGGGCATCTTCAGTCGCCTTCGCGTACTCGTTTCCAGCCTGAGTAGTGGCAGCACCAAACGCAGAGGAAGCAGCGGATGATGCGCTAGAAGCCTTCACGAGGAGATAATGGCGGTTCTTTCGTGCAAGCGCGATAAGCTCGTTACGCTTGGAACCCTGAGGAACCTTAACATCGTGCGAGTCGAGGAATTCCTTCAACTTGGAGTCGGACCAAGCGTTGAAGACCTCTTCGCTCAATGTGTCCTTTGCAGATTCAGCAGCAGCCATAGCTGATGCAGTAATGCTTTTCGCCTGGAGGCTAGCGAGTCGAGAGTGGCGACGCACAGACGCGATGAGATTGTCACGGTTGGTCGGCTGGGGAACTGGCCATCCACGCTCATCAAGCCATCCCTTGAGATCTGATTCGGACCACTGACTATACAGCCAATCTCCGGGGTACGCGGTGGTCTCCCCAATTTTGGTCGCTACAGCGTCATAGCTTTCGCGGGCTGTCTTAACAAGGACATCACGTTGGCGGGGTTGAGGGGCGGGAATGCCGTGGTAATCAAGGAATGCCTTCAACTGGGAATCCGACCAACTAGCAAACAGTTAGAGTTTCGTTTCAAAAGAGAGAATATATGGTACTTACCTATCAAAAATCCAATCCTTGGCAGATTGGAGGTCGTCGGTGACCTGCTCGGCAGCATAGCCGAGAGGCTTCTGCACCTTGGAATCCCAGTTGGTCTTGACGAGGCCTTCGAGGTCGCGGCGGTCGGCGGGTGAGGGGAAGGGAATACCTGATTAGATATTAGTCTGGAACTCAGATCTTCATTGATAACTATCCCTTACCATGATCAGAGAGCCATCGCTCAAGCTCAGTTTCATGCCACTTGTTGTAAACTGTGGGGAAAGCGTTAGCGCGATCGTGGAAGCTAACCCCGGAATTTGAAACGAACCAGCCTTGCTCCACCAGCTCGAAGCCCCCACAGCTTCAGCGGTCGCGAGCACAAACAACAGGCCCAGGGCCAGATGTAACTTCATTTTGATTAGAGTATCAAGTGTTAGGTTGGAGATTGAGATGTCAACACGGTTGATGAGGAAGAGAGATCGAGATGATTTAAAGAAGTGAAGTAAAGCAAGGATGACAAGATTCCCATTCCAACTACGTCACAAATTTCATGAGGTCATCATAGGATAATATGAAGTATTAAATACAGTATTTATTATACGAAGAACTTGTAAAATAATCGTAAAGTATCCATATAAAAATAAAGAAAAAAATAAAAAATCGATCGGAAAGTATTAAATATTTGAATAAGAGCTTCCAAGTTTGTGCTCACCATTAACCTAGAAATAAAAACAGATGATAACAGCCTTGATGCCACCCAAGCTTTGTAAAGTAACCTCGACACTGTTCACTCAATCTGGTACTAGGATAAAGTCTGGATTGTCCAACATTACCGTCTGGTGAAAAAGGCTTATCTGCTAACATCTAATATAGGAAAGTATGACTCTGCACTGGGGTCTTAAAATATAAGGGCATGAAAACCCAGGAACCTACCCTTAGGACTACGTGCTACACTGCTCTTTGATCAACACAGTTGTTATCGTTCTAAATGGAAATTCAGACTAAGAGGGCCAAGCTGAATATATTGAGTATTTTCAAGGGGTTGAGAGATTCTATGAACGTGAAATTCCGGGCGAACTACAGAACTAGAGCAGAGTGTTTTAGGGAAAGCAGAACTAGTAGAGATCAATAGATCGAGCAGCGTCAGGAGCGACGACAAGCAGCTCATAGCCATTAAGAGAATGAACTATAGACAGACCTTATTTTGATAGATAGCTTATAGAAGACGGCCCTCCTACTCAGTCAGTTTTGTGAATTTTCCGTAAGTTTTCGTTGGTTGTTGTTAAAACAGTGGGTTGCTACGGGGGTAGTATTTTGGTTGCCCGAGTGGCAGTGACGTTAAATAGGGACAGAGAGAAACAGTAGATAGCTCTGATAGCTATTCTATTGAGTCATTATCCAGCCCTTTTTCCATGACTTCCCAAACATGATAGTGGCTGGATCAGCTGATATCGATGTCTCTCCGTCGAATTATAAGCAAGGTGAACCCCCTGTGACAATTTACGCCCTAGACGCAATCGATTCTAAGGCATCACAATATACGGACATATACGGAATCGAGTATGCTAGTGGCACGGATACATCTGGCACCGTATGTGAGAAGGGCACCTCTTTCGCTGCCCCGACTATTGCAGGGTTTTCTGAATATCTGATATCGATTGATTTGAGCTTACAGGAAGTGGAAACAGTGGCCAAAAACGTAAAAGCCAAGATTGTGGAGCTAAGAGATATACGTTGGTGGTATGCGTTTTATTTGGAATGGTATGGACGGATCAGGCTGCTAGATACTGCCACTGTCTCATCCAGGGCTAGAACGAAAAGCTCAATCTCTATTTGATACTTTAACCTTTTTCAATAAATATAAAACATCCATTGGGCCCATGTCATAAATACCTAGGTACTTTATACATATATACACTCCCAAGCCTCTAACCGCCGTAAGAGAAGCCGCCATCTACCGCAATCACCTGTTTCGATCAGACAAACTGAGAAATCTTAACATGTCAACGGGAAGAATCTCACCTTGTTAGTCAGGTAAGCAGTCTTAACCATCCAGACCACCGTGTTGGCCATTTCCTCTGGCCGCCCAAATCGTCCGACAGGAATCTCTATAGCAAGGACTCAGGTATCAGCAAACAAACCAAATCTTCGTTTTGATGAAACTCTCCCACGTACTCTTGGCAAGCTCATCTCCACCAACAGGCAACATGGCCGTGTCTTCGACCAATGCCGGTGCAAGTGCATTGACAGTGATACCCTTTTTGGCAACCACCCCAGCCAACCAGTGCACCAAGCCATGCAGGGCGGCCTTGCTGCTCGCATAATGGCCTCCGATAACACCACCATTGATGCCAGCCACTGAGCTGTTGAAAATAATTCTACCCCACTGCACCTTTTCCATGGCCGGCAAGCATAGCTGCGTCAGTAAAAACGGTGACGCGGTGTTGATCCGCCACGTCTGCTCAAATATTTCCGGCGTAATGTCCGAGATGTGAGACACGCTGTTCAGACCGGCGGTAGATCCAGCATTAAGGAATACCACAGCTGGATCACCCATGCTGGAGACGACATCCTTATGTAGACGCTTGACGGCCTCGAGGTCGCCGAGGTTGGCTTGGAAGGCCTTGAAGACTTGCTGGCCCTCGTTGGACGAGGATGATGCCGCACTCTTGACGCCATCAAGGAGTTCTTTTACGCTTGATTCAGGAGCCGCGTTGTAGTGGAGAGCCACGGAGAAGCCTTCCTTTGCCAGGGCATAAGAAGTTGCTTTGCCTATGCCTCCGGTAGCTCCGGTGATGAGAGCGATTTTTGCAGTGCTGGACATGACTGCTATGAAAGAAGACGGCTTGCTGTGGATATTGGTGTCAATGGACTTGATACAATGACAAGTTTGAGAATTTGTACGCAAGAATCATGAGACAAGATAGTATGAATAACTCGGAGATCAGAGTTACAAGTCGGAGTGGGTCAACTCGATTACCTCTACAACAGGTTTTGGAATCAGGCTAGTGCCAGTCTGTTTGCTTGGTTTGCAGGTAAATAATTTTAAGGCATAATGGTCTTGACAACTATGATGCATAGCTATTTCCAAGCGATTATTTATTACCGTATTGAGATACTGCCAAGGGTGTCATAGGTAAATAGTGGAGTCATGTTCCGTTCCCCGCGGTTCTGAACCTCTCTTCAATTGACCACTTTCAACCTTGGTTTGGAAATAAACAAAAACATGAACCGCGGAAAATCCCACTGTGGGATTCTCCACGAATACGTAAGACTTGCTCTCATTTACTCAATCTATCAAGCCAATCTGATCACAGTTTCCCCGCATACAGGCTCCTAGGCTGGTGACCTTCGAGTTCACGTCTCCAGAATCTCCCAGTAACAAGCCAAACAGTTTGATCTTTGTTGGCGGACTAACAGATGGATTATGCACTGTTCCCTACGTATCTGAGATAGCCAAGGCCCTAGAACCAACCTCGTGGTCTCTCTTCTCCGTACTGCTTTCCTCATCATACAATGGATTCGGAGTCAGCAGCCTCGATCTAGACATAGAAGAGATTGGACGATGTGTACAATTCATCCGCGATCTCAAAGCTAATCGTCTTCCTGGGGCACCTTCGGACAATGGCAAGATTGTACTTATGGGGCACTCCACCGGTAGCCAGGATGTTCTCCATTATCTCTACGCGCCGAACCCTCTACTCAAGGACCCAAAATTCGATGTGGGACTTCAGTATCTGCATCGACCTGAGCTTGATGGAGCCATCATGCAAGCTCCGGCGTCAGACCGCGAGGCTATCTTGTACCTCGTAAAGCAGGCCGAGGAATCCGCCGCGGCACAAAGTGCCTATGATCAGCTTATAAAGGCTGCGAAAGAACGCACATTGACCGAGGAAAACACAGATGTGATTCTTTCGATGGATTTGACTGCGAAGCTTGGCCTTCCTGGTAATGCACCTCTTAGTGCTCGCAGATTCCTAAGCCTGGCAAGTCCAGACAGTCCCCAGAATCCGGCACAGGACGATGTGTTCAGTTCAGATCTAAACGATAAACGGCTCCAGGAGACCTTTGGTCAGATAGGTTCTCGGGGTCTGCTGAAATCAAAGCTAGTGGGGTTAATTTCCGGTTGTGATGAATACTGCCCGCCTTATGTGGACAAGGAGAAGCTACTGGAGAGATGGCAGGCGGCCACTGAGGCCGGTGGTGCATTGTGGGATGCGGAGACTAGCGGTATCATTCCTGGAGCTAGTCATAATGTGCAGGATGAAGGCCAAGAGTGGATGATTGAGCGCATCGTTCGGTACTTGAAGAGCATCTAAGCACAGAATGAATGTAATTTTCGGAGACAGACACCCAAATGAAGCATTACTAGTTAAAAGATTTGATTTTGTATGGACAGACTATGAGAAACACGGAAACAACCTCCAGGATTAAAGGAAAGGATTCGGAAATAGAAGATAAAATGGACAAGGGATCAAAGTGGGTATCGAAGTGCGGGACCGTTAAGTGTGATAGATTGATGATACGTGTAGCATCGCAAAACGTCTTAAACCTTCAGCCACAGGGTCAGAACACCCTTGAGATACTCCACAATCTCAGATCCACCCAACTTGCTCTCACCGTAGAGACGGTCAACAAAGGTAATGGGGCACTCGTCAACCTTGTAACCCATTGCCTTGGCACGAACCATCATCTCCATCTGGAAGCTGTAGCCCTTGCTTTGAGTGCTAGTGATGACTTTCTGCAGAACCGATCTCTTATACAAGCGGAAGCTACCAGTCAAGTCGCTAACACCAGGCATCAACATGACGTCCGCAATCAGATTGGCAGTGCGCGAGGTGAACTTGCGGAACAGGTCCCAGCCGTAGACACCACCCTTGATGTCCCCGCGATTCGCATAACGGGTACCGGTGACGATGTCGGCATCGTTCTCCTTCTGAATGCGGATCATCTCGGGGATGAACTTGGGGTGGTGGCTGAAGTCGGCGTCCATGATGATGATGAAGTTACCAGTAGCATATTGCAGACCGTGAACATAGGCGGTGCCTAGACCGAGCTTGCCCTGGCGGGGCTTGAGAATGATGTGTTCGGGGCCGTACAGCTTCTGCAGCTGCTTTGCGATTTCGAGGGTTCCGTCAGGGGAGCCGTCGTCAACAACGATGACCTCCCAATCCAAGTTGCTGTTGCAGGTAAGAAATATCAGAGGGGAGTATATTATATAAAAGTTGCGCTTCCTACTTCTCTTTGAAAGTTCTCTGGATCAGCCAGATAATAATTGGGAGGTTTCTCCGTTCATTGTAGGTCGGCAGAATGACCGAGTACTTGTTCTTAGTGGTACTCATCTTTTTTTAAAAAAAAAAAAATGGTTGATATGTCGGATGTCAATGGTTGTCACCAGGACGAAAGCGATGAAGTTGAACGAAAGAAAAAAGAAAGTAGAGAGCGAATGGCAGCGAGCTTGTTACATCGACGAACAGTACCTCGTGCCAACTCTGGCCAGATCCGGCCATACACCGCCTTAAATTCTGCCATACTCTTATCGCTCCGCAGCTTCGTGAATAGATCAAGACGAACTCCAAACTTGCGATTTATATTCAGCATTTGACGGAGCCATGGCTTCACCAGTAGGTCATCAACGCAATACCTCTCGTGGTAAGAAATTCCCCTTTTGCTCGATGTCATGACATTGTTTCAATTTTGAAATAATCAATGCTAATCGGCTCCTTACAGGTCTAGCACTACGGCCCCGCAGCTCAACGCGAGGTCCTTTAGATGAATTAGACGAGTGAGCAATACCTGTGATTACAACATTTTATTCGTGCTAATATGGTACAGCCCTCTTGCGCCGTCGACATGGTCAACTTCACCAACTCCGAGCAAAATCACGGGAAGCAACAAATTCTCCGGCGAGTCTTTTCACGAATTAGACCCGTTGGCACCACACGATCCGCCAGAGACATTGGGCAAAGACCTCTCATTCCTTCTTCGACATAACATCTTCCATCCCCTAACTCAAATTGACATCCCTTCTCCCTTACGCTCCGAATTTATCGTCCTCAACCCCGGCGAGCCTCTCTCTTCTTCTCTCGGCACTCTGGAGAAATTGCTAGCGGAGGGTCGCTTTCTCGTTGCCGCTCATTTCGTGGGATCTATACTGACATCCTCGCTCGTAAACTCGACGGATGTAAGAATGATATTCTCCTTGTTCTATACCCGATTGGCATGCTTGGAGCTGTCTGGGAATCTAGCTCTTGCTGGCCAGGAGTCAAAGGCATTAGAGGATCTGAGTTCGGCATTTTATTACATCGATTCTACCTCACATTCCCCCGAAACAGACGAACCTGAAAACAATGAATCTCGTGATCGCCTCCCCCGTCATATCGTGCCGTGGCCATTGCGTGTGCTTGCTGTGAGGCTTCAGAGTATTGGATTCGGTGATTCCCGCCGGAGCATTAACGGTTTATATGAGATTGGCCTCGAAGCTCGGAGAGAGGTCATTAAAAAAGAAAATGGCGAAACCGAACGAAAAATCTGGAGAGAACGATTGGCAGACCTTGGAATTAGGACTGTTAATGCGCTGATAGAAATGGGCGATCTCGATGCCGCGAAGCGATCATTGGAAAGTCTACGCTCATCTGAGCCTGAAACTGATACCACAAAATTAAGAAAAGCTCTTCTATTTTTACGAGTTGGTGATGTTGATGCTGCGGAACGTGTTTTCGGCGACTCTCGCGAGTCGAAGGAGGCCGCTCTCTTGCAACCACTTCTGAGAATGGCAGAAGGTGACTATGTTGACGCTGTATCCAAGTGGCGTACACTCGAACAAGACAAATCACGCACGGATGGGCCTCTAATAGCACAAAATCTGGCCGTATGTCTTTTGTATGCCGGGCAATTAGAAGAGGTTTGTTATTCTCAGTCTGATCATTTATGATACCCCAGTCCACTAATCGACGTATAGGCACGACAACTATTAGAGTCACAGACCCTAGCCCATAACTCGTTTGGAAGTCTCATTTTCAACCTCTCAACGGTTTACGAGCTCTGTTCTGATAAAGCAAGACAGGCAAAGGCGCAGCTAGCGGTTACGATATCAAATCAGCCCGTTTCTGGACAAACCAATCTGGATCGCCCAAATACGGACTTCAAGCTATGACACCAAAATCAATTGAAAATGTGATCGCAAATTGTCTTCATTGAATGTAATCTCCTGTGTAAAAATAGAAAGTCAATGGGAGGTCATTTGTCTAAACCAGCCTCCATGAAACGAAACCCACTCCATAAGAATATGCCCAACCCCAATCTAACGCCATTTAGTTATCCACAACACCATCTAATGCATTGGAAAGAGTAAGCCAGTCTTTTTCTGGTCACGGTTCACACTGTTCACTAATCTGTTCCAGCTCTTGCAATTGTGGCTTAGGTCTCCGGGGCCGCCTGATGATGATTCTGTCATCGTCGTCGTTCTTTTCCCTTTCCCATTTAAGATTCTCTGCCGCAGCCAGTTTCTCCCAAGTCCAGCTCTCATCATCTCCAGTGCATCCACCCAGGACCCAATCGATAGGAACGCTGAGGTATGCGCTGCCCACTGATTTGAGAGCGTTCCGCCTAACTCGATCCACTGCCCATTTCATGATCGCGTGTAGATACGAGTCAACTTTCTTGCACACTTTCCAGAACATGATCCAGTTTCCGTGAATCAATGCTAGCAACACACGATCGATGTTCTGTGATTGAAATCCATACTCTTGTCGTGCCCGTGCCCGCAGCCGGAAGGCCGCTGCCATGTCGTCTTGGCGACATGCATAGTCCAGAATCAAGTAGGAGTACATCTCTTTGATTTCAGAGTGAGCGAATGGATGCGAGGCTGAGTGCAGTTGATCAAGACAATGACGTAAGGACGGAAAATAAGACGGTGGGTGATGCGCGAGAATCGACAGACGGATGGAGAAGTAGTGAACACGCTGGGAGAATTCTATTGGCGTTGTTACAGCTGAAGCCGTGATCCCCTCTCGCAATTTCCGGAGAGAAAGAAGCAGTGTGGACAGCTCCATTGATGGTGGTACGCTTTTCGTTGCGGGACCCGATGTTTCTGTTGATGCTTCTTTTGACTTGGCCGCGGGTGGGTTTGAGGTTGCATCCGTCGAAGAACTCAAAGGGAGTGATGCGAGTGCATCATCAAGATGCTTGTTGTGGTCAGAACAGAAGCGTAGCCAACGCTCCACAATAGTATGGAAGTATTCCTTCTGCGCATGATGTTCAAGTAGCCTGCAAGGACTATCAGTGATGATATACTTGAACAGGATCATCTGTATTTAAGTATACACACGTTTTGTCGCCTTTGGAAGCATAACCGACGATGACCAGAGGATCACCGACTGGTCGTAATCGACCGTCACGATTTCGAGTGGACTGCATTGCTGAGGCATGAGCGATTGGCCCCCGTGTTATACTAATATGTCAGATCATGTGACTTTGAAAACGTATTCACTTATCTTATCAGGCCAAAATCAGGCCAAAATATTATCTAATCAGGCTAGGAGACTCCCAACTATTTACTCAACACCCCATTCAATATCCAAGTTGAATTGTTTTTCCTTTTTTCTTTTAATTGAATTCTATTTTAATAAAGAAACTGACTTTCATAAGCCGTTGAAACGCTTACATGCTGTGCATATTCTGTTGCTGATTCGAATTCTAAACATTTTACTGCATCTGACTTGCATGTGACATGGCTCGTCAGCGTCATCAGGAAAAACAAGACAGCCAAGCTGCTACTCTGGCAAAGTCTATGATCGAATCTCCCGCAAATACTGTGAAGGGACTTGTGCATTGGGACGATCTTCCACTTTGGCAGCGTGACAACCAACATATCCATACAGGATACCGGCCAGCCTCGGGTTCGTTTCTAGTATCGTTCCAGTCGCTAGGCTACGTCCATAATGAGACCGTCAACATTTATACACACCTTTTGCCGGCCATTTTGGCCGTTCCCGCTGCATACAAGCTCTACCAGGCTCTTGCACCACGCTACCAGTCTGCCACAGACTCGGATATAGCCGCCTTCTGTTGCTTTTTTGCTGGGGCCGCTTTCTGCCTCGGCATGTCTGCAACCTACCACACCATATCAAACCATTCGCATTCAGTAGCCCGCATTGGTAATGCATTTGACTATATCGGCATTGTGGGATTGATTGTAGGTAGCTTCATCCCCAGCGTCTTCTACGGGTTTTATTGCGTTCCTGAACTTCAACGACGATACTGGACTATGATATGTACTATTGGGCTTGGCTGCGTATGCGTATCTATCCTTCCGCAGTTCCGGACTCCCCGTTGGAGACCCTTTCGGGCAGCTATGTTTGTTGGGATGGGCCTGTCTGCCGTCTTTCCCGTACTCCATGGCCTCCAAATGTTCGGGTCAGACCGCATGCGAGAACAAATTGGTCTTGAGTGGCTTCTCCTTCAGGGCTTCCTTTATATCCTAGGAGCTGGTCTCTATGCAGCGCGTGTACCTGAGAGAATACTTCCAGGGAGGTTTGACATCATTGGAAGCTCGCATCAGATCTTCCATGTGTTGGTGGTTTGTGCGGCTGTAGCTCATTTAACGGGACTCCTGAAAGCCTTTGATTATCGGCATGGCGGCACTGCCGAGACTTGCCAAATTCCACGCGGTTGAATCGTGACCTTGAAATGGGAGGGTGGGGATTGATGTTAAACCACATCCACATAACTTGCTCATGGCAATTTAGGGGTAGCATGGAATGAAACATACACATCGTGTGGCGAAAAAGGGTATTTCTGTTCTCAACAACAAAGAAAACCCTGCTGACGAGAACCCGGTTCATGATGTGCAACGATGACCACGGTCAGAGCGACGAAGCGGTGAAGCCTAGAAGAAATGCCATGGCTTGATTCGTCCAGCAGAGTTGATTCTTTCTTCATTTCACATGGCCACGCATCCTTTTTCATTTAAAGACCTCGTAGATGGGAGTATCATTGGATAGTGCAAGCGGGTCCAGCCGACAACAGACCCAGATTGCCCTTGTCAGCAGCGGTTTCCCAAGAAAGCAATGAAAACTTTACTAGGGCTTTTACGATGTTGCATTACTGTGTGTGACTTTGAAGACCCCTATGTGGTTCTATGACGGGACTTGCCTTCTGCCTATTCCTATCACGAGCGATGCTCCAATATAGCAACGGCTACTCCAACAAGTTTTCCAATCAGGGGAGGGATCAGACCCATCCAACAAGAACCCTTTCTCGATGTGCCAGTTGCCATCCCATGCGAGGTTGATCAGATGGAAGCATTCTGGGGTTTCACAGCGGCTGACTTCTTGATGCGGCTGCCGTCGGTACAAGAATCCGAATGCGAGTGTGACATTTCTTTTTCTTGTCTTGTTTTCTTGGAGCTTGAGCTTCTTTTGCTTTATATATATGTGAGAGAGGTCGGAAAGAGGGATGTGAAGGAGGGGAGCCCTGACGTATCTTATTGGGTGTGTGCTTTGCACCGGCAATTTCGATAATTTTTTTGTGTGATACATACCCTTGACTACTCTAGACGTCATAAATAGAGGTCAACATTACTGCCAACAGACAATAAAACCTTCATCAACGTCCTTCTTTGCCCTCATCATCCTCGATGCTTGCCGAGTCCAATAACAGTCCGTATGCCGGGGGCGACACCCCAAAACTTCGAACCGCATGCGAGAACTGTAGACAGTCGAAAGTGAAGTGCAACTTGTCTGGGAAGAACGTCTGCACCAGGTGCTTGCGCCACGGACTGCAGTGTCAGTACGGCTTTGCCAATCGATCAGGGAAGCCAAAGGGTAGTAAGAACAAAGCTACACTCAGGAAGTTAGGACAGCTGCAAAAAGAGAAGCCACCAATGCGCGGGTTTCGAGCTTCTCGGATTGTGCCTCCTCTACCCGATCGAGAGTCCAGGGGTGTCGGCGACCCAGGGAATATGACTGATCCAATGATGGATGACGACGTAAGACTTCTCTCTGCCTTCCTCTCACTAGCCATTCTGACCTTATCTTTCTATTAGGTATGCTTGATACCAGTGCCGCCTGTAGTTTGGGAGAGCCCACGGAGCTTTCATAGCACCACAGTGATGGAGACTCCAATTTGTCATTCACAAATAACGGGAGTTGATGGCTCCCCTTTCACTGATTTGGTGGATCCTTGTCCTTCTCTCCCCATGGGTTTCGGATATCCTCGCACGCCCGTGACGCCGACATTTCTTCCGTCAGATTCCTTAGGAGACGGGAGAGCAAGTCCACCGTTCGCTGGCTCTGTATCTTCGTCGTACACAACCGCACATTGCGAATGTGTGGATATGCAACTGTTCAACATGAACCAGATGAACCACCTGCTTACAGAATCGATCCCTCTTCGTTTCGACCACAGCCTCCAAGCCATCAAAGCAACATTCTGTGCAGGTCGAATGTTCCTACAGTGTGGGAAGTGTGCAAAGGATAGTGCAAATCTGCTGCTGTTAGTATCTGTGATCAACCTCACATTACAGCTCTTCGAATACTGGATATCACGTGAGACTTCACGCGTTCTCCGGGCAGAACATGGAGTTGATATTCGATACGGATATTACGAGGTGTGCCAGGAAGAGAACTGGCAAATCCGCATTTTTCTTCTGCGAGGGCTACTGCTTCAATCTCGAGAGATCTTATCTATGTTGACTACGTCTGTCAACAGTGTGTTTTTCGATATTGCAAAGCTTGTGGATGAAGAAGGCTCTATTAAGCCTTCTTCGCCACTTAAGCAGCCACATTTACAATACTGGGACCTTTTGGATCATCACATCGGCGCGACAATACCCAGTTTGGATACAGAGTCGCTAAGCGCTAATCCCGGGAGTAACTGTCTTCTGTCAATCATTGCCGGCTACGAAGTTACTGTAGACGCATTTCTGCAGTCTGTTTCATCGAATGAATGCATCTGTGGATCCAAATATGTCAAACAGGAGTCATCTTTGTGAGCCCTGAGTGAGTATATGTCGAAAACACTAAATGGGCGCACGCGCGCGGGGAGGTTTTTTGCAATTTTTTATAAACGTATGTACTCCGTACTTCAGAGGCTTTCCTGTGTAGATAGGCCCCTGAGAATTCCCTCAAGCTTGAGATCAACATTTCTTGGGGGCACAGCTTGACTAGGTGGGGATCTCTTGGAATTCATAAATGATCAACTCAAGTCATCAAAATTCTATTTATTCTGATTTTCTACATGCCTAGGTAGGTAGCTGAAGCGTGCGATACATACTAAGTCTTATGCACAGTAGCTAAATACCTAGTTATTTTCAATCCAATCGGAGAATTGAGCTTGTTATCGGTACCTAGGTGATCAAGCCATGGCATTATTAATCTCAGGCGAAGAAACATGAACCTTGGAGCATTCCAATGTTGTTCATGTGGAATATATCTAGGCACTAGTCACATGCAGTCGATTAATCTTGCTTTTGAAGACGTTTTACATGGACTTACTGCAGGATAACACATCCGTCCACGCGGAACCTTGGAACGTTACCGATTTGGTCTTCTGTCCAAGCAAACCAAATATATGGTTGGTAATAGACATTGTCACCGCCTGATAGAGTTCCACAGGTGCTACATAGTCTGTACGTAAGCCAACTGAGATAGAAGCAGCACACCAAGTGGCAAGTTCCCCAGAAAAATAAAAATCAAGAAAAGGCATTTATAGGCTGATTTTGAGTAGAAGAACGACATGTTACGTCCTCCGTTAACCCGAATTGTGTCCACATTGACATAAGAGAAGTGTGGGCTTGCCACACCCATAATCGAACGTGCTGTCTCTTCAGGACTGGCAGGTCGCCCCAATGGAATATCCGGATAGGACTGCTGGGCTTATCAGTGCCTACCTTACTAGCAAATTGTTTGCCAGGAATGCCAGAGCGACTTTCTCGCCTCGATACTGCCGAGTGGGGCTTTCCTATTTCATGTGCTGCCGCTTTTATCCTACCTCAAAGCTAGCTTCCGGTGAGGATCGGATACATGATCTTGTGACTCGAGGTTATCTGGCTCAGTCCCGCCTTCTAGATCTGTATGGAAGTGTTCTATGACCCGGCACAATAGCTGTTCAGACTCATTCCATTCCTGCGATTCCGCCATGGCAGTCTCTCGTTCTTCATCGCTGAACACTCCTGGGCAAGCTGCCGAGGAGATACCGCTCTATACCGATGGAGCGGTGATGCCTACTAATGCAGCACGTAAGTTGATTGCATCCGCGTCCCAGGGATACCCTGTCTGGCGAAGGAGATACTGCTACGTTCTGAGATAAGGAAGTCTCAACGTTCCATGTGTTTAGCATTATGTACGCCTGTCGCGGCTGTGTAATAGAGATTGGCCTCCTCTAGGCTGTATTATATCTGCTGTTCGATTCCCATCTCATCGAAAGCATTGAGAAGAGACGGAATATGCATACTTTAAGGTTAAATCGTGTTCACAGAATGCAGGATAACCTGCTTATATAAAGCGGGGGAATATCATAGAATTCTGCTAATCGATAATACTGATGATTTTGGTCGAACCAGGTGCCAACATAATGTTGCTTAGACTTAAATCGGGATGTCTTAGCGTCGGAACACTATATGAATACAGTGGGACTAAATAACGCGCTACCCATAAGAATTGCGAAAGTAGCGAAGTGTGCTTAGACGGAAGGATATCATAGTTGGTCGGTAAAAGAAAAGTCTGGCGAGGCTGAGCTTTAGTGTAGTGCTGAATGATAGCCACCCCTCGGCGAGCCGCGGATATAATATAGTCCTCGGGTGAAAGCCCTAATAATTATTAGTCTTGGTAATGGGTTTATTTTTCTAAAAACAAACTAGGGAGACATGAGGGGGAACGGTAGGAACCTATAGGGTCCATAGTCGATTTCCATTTTTCTTCGTTCGCCATGCCAAAACTGCCGAGCAGACACAGGGCTGAGACAGATATCCTCCAAGATTAGTATCTGGGTTTCCCTGTCAAGGTCTTTCTTGTGATATAAGCTTCCATACGCAGGAAAAGGGAACTTAAAATCATCATCTTAATATCTGCGATTTGTGTCATGATGTCTTTCATCTTGTTAGTAGTGAGAGATAACCACTGTGAAGAAAGACTTTCCCATTACACTCGTTCCATCAAAATATACGCTGCTCCGACGGGATTGTCCAATGAAGTTGAATATGCCAAGACCTCTAGTATTGGAAGTTTGAGGACGGCTCGCAAAAAGTCCATGGTAGCCACCTCACTGGAGGTTGTATGATGAGGAGGTCCAGCAATGGGAGTTGGGATTCGCGCAATCACTTCGCGGCCATTCCTTGCTTGCAGAAGAAACACTTTGTTGAAGCCTCCCTCTGCAATCTTACTAATATCAGAGCAATAGTCTCGTTGTACTGCTTCACCGGCGATCCGTTGGAGCTCCGTTGGCTGAAACTTGACATATTTTTCGCTTAGACGATCTGTCTCGTTGAATCTAGCTGAAATTCAGTAATCACGATCAAAGTATTATTAGAGTTCACATACTTCCATCGTCGTGATGTATTTCGAAACAATTCCTCACGGAATGCTAGTGGACTAGTTGATAAGTGATGGTGGGAAGAAACAGATATGGCAGGCTGCCTGGAACAGACCAACGGTTTCCGCAAGCAAAGAGCGGATGATAGACTTCTAGTAATGGCGAGTCTTTGGGAAAAACCACCATTGTTCAAAAACACTAGAAGAAAATTATTTAGTCACGAATATGTTGTTGCGAGTTCACTTATCAGTTAACGACCGAAGGAGTAGCTACGAATTGTCGAGGTAAGCTCCATGACAACCATATTTACGTGATATCTAATACTCATGCGCCTGTATATTACAATATTGTATCAGTAACCTACTCAACAACACATATACAGTGGTGTAACAAAAGTATTTGACCTCCGGTATTTCGAGATTCACATTTTGCCTGACTGTCTATTATACAGCCTACGCACGCTTAACTCGCGTTTTCACGCGCTATAACAGGTACACCCTATTTCAACGCGTTGAAGATGTCCTAGATATCGAAATATTTAACACCTAGTATAAATTATGCCTCACAGGGTAGCTAATGTTATTACGCATAAGGATTGGCATACTAGCTCTTGAATTGGATTGTATGTTGAAGGGCCCTGCCTGGCAGTATTTGAAAGTCCTCCTCGTCAATCTTCTCCTAGTAAAACATCGTCTCTGCTATAAATGCAGAGAGTATGGGCATATGATTAATGACTGACCTACGTTCAATCTATGATCTATCGTCAACTTCCTCGTTAATCTCCTCCTCAATCTCCCCTCGCAATCAGAAGCGCTCTCGGTCTCCTGCCCCTCACCAGCTCTTCACTAGACAAGTTAGTGTGGCTACTAGCTTCCCTAAGGCTTATAGCACTAAGATAGATGAGCAGCCTGCTCTGGCTACCCCCCGGTTGACTCTTACTATCAGCAACAAGCGAAAGGAGCAGGCTACTCCCACTCTCGATGACATTGATACAGTCTTAGGTAAGGACTAGCAGCGAGATCGGCGGATGAATTCCTAGACTAGCCTTCAGGCTATCTTTAATCTTCTTTCTAAAGATTTCCGATTATCATGAACTATTGGTCTCTTGTTATATATAGCAGTAGCGAAAAATATACGTAAACACTCATTAAATTTTTTCTTCACGAGTAGAATATCTTTAGGTTCTTCAGCTGGCCTAATGGAATCGGTCCATTTGGATGGTCATACTAGGCTAAGTCGTCCATACCTGGGCTTTATTGATACCAAAAATGGCAAAATGCTTAAGAGCAAGGCTATACTGAGTTCTCAGTGAGTCTAACCCTGAGAGCCCTCATAAAAGCGGCGGCACCTGAAATAGAAAAGCCCTACCTGGCATAAAGCTACGTGCCTAGGTACTTTATACATATAGACATATATACATACGTATTGACTTCAAATGCTATCAAGTTGATGAATATATATTCATACACTTCCAAAGCTAAAGTTAAAGTATTCATAATTAGTTTCATCATTCATAAGCAGGTGGCTGCTCCATTGACTCAAATTCAGACATAGAAATATCATAACCTAGGTGTCGCTTGAGTAACTCATGAGTGACAAACCGTTCTGGAGTGTTGCCCTGGGCATCCACAAATGAAACATGGTGGTTGATTTCACTAATTCTCTGCAGTTCGTTGGCATGGCGATGGTGGTGTGGACATCCATCAACACCAATCAAGAAGATTGTAACATGCACCCAAGAGAGACTGAGGAGATCAAGTTCAAATTCATCCATATCACTTGCTTCACCATCAAGTAACAGTAGAAGTCTCAGAATAGGAGTTTGGGGGCCAGCTTGCCATCCATATACCGGATGGTATGTCGCCGACTCGGAGTGTTTCTGGAAGTGTAGGTTCTTCACCAATTGCCAGCCTGTCATGACTCGTGTTCTTCCTCCAAAGTGAATGGCTCTCCATGTTTTCTCAAAATTTGCGTGATTGACAAAACCAATGTACTCGGCTCAATCGGAAAAGGTAACGAGTTGGTAGCCGCCGGAGTTGTGGTCGTGATTTATCATAGCATCTGTGAAGCGGCGGATGATGGCCTTGGAGACATCTATTGAAGAGACCAATTAGTTTGGGAACAATTGATACGATGAAATATACCATGTTGCCTTTATTCTTTGGCTGAGTGGACTTGGAATACCCGGTGATGAGGTACTGGTCGTAATTTGGACGAACGGGTTCAAAATCCATCGAACCAGAGACGTCCAAGATGATCATTGTATTATCAGCAGGTGATTGAAGGCCATCAAATGGTCTAAATGGAGATGGCATCACTTGTCTCTAGTAGCCTTTTGACTTATGTTGAAGATGGCAGGTATCATCGATTGAAAAATATGTAGGAGGTGGTTCAACAGCAGAGGCCATTCTAGAGAGAGCCATGTTCATTGCGGAGATAATATCAGGCTTCATTCTCTGCCCCGTGGGGCTTTGCCTATGATTCAGAACCCAGTACAGCCTTTCCTCGGCAGTATCCTCAAATCCCCGCCAGGCTGGCGTTATTCCTCTCCATCCAGCTGCAGAGTCAATGGTGAATTTAAGAGGATTTGAAGCATTGTCTGCCCATGCTACTGGAATTGGTTCAAAATAACCTGCTCTCAGGAGATGAAGGTATTGGATGGGTTGACGGGCGCGAAGTTCAGCAATATTCTGTGTAATGCCTACTTTCGCTTGATGAGTGGCCACAATCTGTCGCCATTCTGCATCTGGCCACCGGCTGCTTTCCTCAGTCAGGATTGCACTTCGTAGCTCAATTCTTTGAGAGGCTGCCTTTGTTGCTTTGGCGGCTGCTCTAGCCTCAGGTGACATAATAGATAATGTTTTCTTTAAGCCCGAGAATCTGGACGATTTAGCATTTTTGATACTGCTAGCTGGTGCCTCCAAATCTCTTGAGCTTGATGATGTGGCGTCCACCTTCATGCCTGCAGGTTTTGGTTCCTCTGGCCATATGTTCATTGCAGGTTCAATGGCATCAATGGCAGCCTGTGCATCTGAGTTCAATTTTGCATTCAAGGAGATTGTTCGTCGGAGAGCCCCAGTATAGCAAGTCGCATCAGGACGTGATATGGAATTATAACTAGTGGAACCCGGGGCATAGGATGATCCAATCCATCTGTAGGGGTTGTTATGGAAGAGGGCAGCCTGATAGCAGTCGTGGTATGCTTTCTCCCCTATCCAGCATGTCATTAAAGAACCAAGGATTTAATTGGACCTGACTGACCTGGAAACATGACAGCTCTAGTCCACATCTCCTGAACTGGGAGCCGTTTGATCTTTTCTCTCAAATAAACGTGAATCACACAGCTGCAGTAAAAGCCACCAACTTTATGCTCTGGCTCGATATCAGTGTTATAAATGCCATTTCTCAATTGAGCAGTCAGTAGCATATTCTGCATTTGTTGCTGATAAATATATCAGCTATCCATCCTTCAAGTGAGAGTGAAGTCACTGAAGTACTTACTTCATCCCGAGCACGAATGTTGCCTGCTTTGATGACAGCATTTGTGTGAATTGAACGTGAATGTTTATTCATTGTAGCCGAATAGGATGGTGGTAATCCGTCCGACATGTTTAGATTAGCTTCTTCTTGGCACTGCCCTGATCGTCTGGGCCACGATCTTCAGTGGGGTTCAAAGAAGGTTCAGGGGATAGAGAAGTGTTCAGGTGCACTCTTGGCACTACTATCGCTAATCAAGTTTAAGACGATGTCATCCGCACCTTCGGAAAAGCCACCAAGCAAAAAGTGCGCGCAGTGCCATACCATGAAGGATTTATCAGATTCCCAGAAAGGCACACGGATCCTCATAACTTGTAATGACTCTACTGAGAGTGACTTGCGAGCCGCAAGCAGCCCTCTAAGGATTATGTATAAACTAGAGTTTAAGCATCTCGGGAGCTAGACTAAAGCCTATCTAGGTAGAGGCTGAACCGGGGCATTCCGTACCTAGAACCATGAGGTATATAGTTATCTAGAAAGTTAACCTATGATTAGGTAAATTGCGAATAGCCCAACTCAGGTATATAGTAAAAAAGCAAAGAAGGTAGGTAGTGAGTAAGGAGAACGGGTGTATTTTCATATTATTTATGATTGTAAGCCATTAAAAGATGAGCACCTATATTAGCTATCCACAGAATACTTGATAGTGTGGAAACAGAAAATGAGTGTAGGGCAGAAAGAAAAAGGGGGAAAAAAATGAATCGCTCCCAGAGGGGCTCGAACCCTCGACATTGCGGTTAAAAGCCGCACGCTCTACCGACTGAGCTATGAGAGCTTTAATATGCCATCTGTGCCAAAATATGTTGCTATACCTCTACTATTATATTCATTTTTTAAAGCTCGCCGGCTACTTCCTAATTGGAAAATTTCGAAGTAGAAGTTGACCCAATTAGTCCCAAGGGTTGAAAGTAAATGGGTCAAGGCTTAGATAAAACTTAAAAGATAAGACGGGCCGAGATAATCTCTGAATCTTCCCAACTCCATCAACCCATATTTGCAACAACATTCCATCGCTGTCAACCTTTCCCCTGCCATCCTTCTCTCGTTAGAAGAATGGCTTCTCGCAGATCAGGTCGTGCCAAGCCCCCTGCATCAGCATACACCAATGATCCGTTTGCTTCCATCCTGAGCGATGATGAATCCACCAAGAAAACCAAAGCAAAAGGGCGCAAGAGAAAAAATGATGATCCCGCATTCGGCGAATCTACAGCTCGTTCAACTCCGGGGCCATCTACTAATTCCTCTACCGAAAAGCTAAAAGAAAGTAAGGGTGAGGAGGGATCACCATCACCATCCAAGAAGAACAGACACCTTGTATGGAAGGCACGCAAGGACGGTATGATCGAGCTTGCAGACACCGACGAGCATATCCGCGGTATCATTGACCCCAAGGACCATGTATCTAAATGGATGCATTACATTTTGACATATGGCTCTGATGTGCGAGACATGTCCGCCGTGGTTCACCAGCGAGGCAGATGGCGCTGGGCTAGAGATGCCACATTCCCGACGCGTAAAACCTTGAACATGACCGAAGGTGATTCTGATATGCTACTTGGTCCAACATTCGGCGTTGATCTGGCCGATGTCGAGAGGGAGCAAACGTCTGGATGGGACTGGTATGATCAAGATGTTGGTGCAAAGCTTCGTAATACCCAGCACATCGATACAGATATCAACCCACTGGATGCTCGAAAACACTATTTGCCGCGTCCAAAAAAGGGGAAGCATACTTTAATCACGGGTCCTGTCCACGACCAAAAGGCTACCACGCTTGGTCACCATGAGTATTTCGACTTCGGTGAAACGTGGGAGAAGAATTCAAAGGGTTCGTCGGCTACGACCAGACTGCGTGAAGGTTGGATGATCAACATTGGACACAGAATGTCTTGTATCGCATGGATGCCGCATCAAAATGGACTTGACCAGTACTTGGCAGTGACTGCGCCAATTACAGATCAGCAGAAGGCAGAATATCACAATTCGAAGATCGATCCACCCACGGCCTTTTCCCCTCAACCTTCTTACCCAACGGCTATTCAGATTTGGAAATTCCAAAGCAAGGAGACTGGTTTTCAAACTCACGATCTCGACATTAAATCCAACCCGGAACTCCGGCTGGTTGTGTGTACTGACTGGGGCGACTTACGGCACATGGCTTGGTGCCCAAACGATCGAGCAGAGCGAGACGTAGATTCTAACAGCGATACAAAGGGTCTTGGATTATTGGCAGGAATTTGGGGTGACGGGAAGTTGCGAGTCTTGGACATCAAGATAAAGACAAATCAGAACCGGAAAAAAGCAACAGAGTTTGGTAAGTTTCAAGATTTCACTTTAGTATTTTCTGGTTTCTAACTATTAGATTCAGTCAAAATAACTTCACCTGTCTTTGAAGGAGAAATATCTTCGACTGTCTGCACATGTTTGACTTGGGTTTCGCCAAGTGACATTGCTGTGGGCTGTGCCAACGGCTACGTTGCTGTATGGAGCATCATCCCTTCAACTCCGCGCGCGTCTCGGCCTTGGTTTTACTATCAGATTCATGCCACCTATGTGCTTGAAATCACTTCTGCCTATCCCGCCTACCCTCACCTTGTTTCAACAGCTGGTATGGATGGTGAGACTCGGCTTTGGTCAATGATCGACACCCAGGCTGAAAGCACTGCTTCGGTTCGCATGCGATCGGTATCTGCTGTTCTCTCCTACTCTCCCATTCTCCAGGCTGTCTGCTCCAGCGATGATCTAGAATATGGCCGCCTGATGCCAATTCGTCGGTTTTTCGCAACCAATGGAACGGCCAAATGCCCCAGTACAATCACATGTATCGCACCATGCAACGTTTGGCATCCAACAATATTGTATGGTGGAACCGGAGGAGAGGTCTCAGTCACGAATCCTTTTCGTCGAAACATCTACAATAAGGAGCAAACATGGCAACAGCTATGGTTCTCACACGACTGGGCTCAGGGCTCCGACCCAGACAGTACAGGCAACAGTCGGTTTTATGAGGGATATGCAGCAGAAACTGGAAGTGCTGCACGAGACCGACTTAACGATTCTAGGCCCACTGGTGTGACCCTGACAACCGTCTATGATGAGGGAACCCATATTACTGCCCTGGGGTGGAACCCCAACCGTCATTGTGCAGCCTGGGCTTCTGCTGCTCTAGGGTGTGGGCTCCTCAGAGTCGAAGATCTTTCCATTAAGGATACATAGCCACCTACAAAGTAATAATAATCTTTCCACAGGCTCGAACGGGATCTTGTGTCTAGTTTCCGATAAGTGGAGAAAAGTGGATCACCAGCCACGTTGATTGCTTAGTTATGGGACCCTGTCCAATCAGCATTATTTCTTTATTTGTGACGTTTTCATGTGGGTCACTCTACAACAAACATCGTGGCTGGCACTTAAGCTAAAATTACTATTGATCCCCCAGCCTCTGTCGATCCCAGCCTACCTATTTTTGGCCCAATAGATTACCTGCTGAGGCTCCGCTTTGCGTCTTGGTATACTCAATCCTGAAAACTAGTGGCGATGGAGATCGAGTTTTCAACCACTTTTAAATCTTCTCTTCCTCTTCTCTTCCTCTAGTTCATTCAAATCGAACCTTACCATCCCTAAAACCAGCTGTTATTCCAATTGGTCTCGAGCTCAAGTGAACTTTGAATCGACAAGATTTCTCGCTGTTTACATTCTCACTGCCATCTAAAAACCAACAACATCCTCTCCATCATGCGTTTCTCCGCTGCGACTCTTCTTGCCCTCTCCAGCGTCGCCTACGCTGCGCCATTTGCCATCCATGAGAACGAAGTCGTCCGTCGCAAGGTTGACTACCAGATCGTGAATGTTGATGGCGACTCCAGCACTACTACTGCCCCTCAGACTCATACTCAAACCGTGATCAAGACCGAGACTGTCGAGTCTTCTATTATTGCATCGGCTTCTTCAACTGTACCCAAGACTGTGACTATCACTGCTACCCCTTCCAGCGTACCTCACTTGTCTTTATCGTCAGGCTCAACTCCAAGCCCTACTCCTATCCCCCACAACGCGCCTCCTGCTGGAGGATCATTCTTCTCACCCTCGGCATCAGGCTTTCTTCGCCGTGACCTGAACTCTACCGAACGCCTTTCTCTCAATGCCCGCAGCTATGTCTCTTCTTCCTATGCTCATGAAGCCTCTGCCACTCCACTTGTTGCCCGACAGTGGGGTACATCAAGTGTGCCTGTCTCTTCTTCCTATGCCCATGAAGCCTTTGCCACTCCACTTGTTGCCCGACAGTGGGTTACATCAAGTGTGCCTGTCTCTTCTTCTTATGCTCATGAAGCCTCTGCCACTCCACTTGTTGCCCGACAGTGGGGTACATCAAGTGTGCTTGTCTCTTCCACTCGCATTGTTGCTCGAGACTTTGCTGCTTCTCCTAGCGCTAGCGTTACTGTGACTCCCACTCCACTCGTGGCCCGTCATTTCAGCCACCTGAATGTTCCGAGCTCAGCTACCCCTAGTGCTACTTTCTCACCATCCATTCCTACCATTCCCATGATTAATTAGAGTACATGCTATGATGACTTTTCATCATGAATATTTTGATGACTTGGACGCCGAGACAATTTTTACGACCGGATCGATACGAAGACGACCCTTGAGATGATATTTGATAGACAGTGTTTGCACTTTTTCTTTTCCTTGACTTTGACTTACAACTATGATGGGCAGGAATTTCTGGCGTTTTTTGGAATCAACAATTGGCTAAACCTTTCACGTGTATCTTTTACTGTTTACTTTTTTTATGATGGCTCGGAGACTGCTCTACTTTTAGTTCGGGGATTAGAAAGCTGAAACTTGAAATTGTATTGGGAATTGGAAAAACGAAGCTATAATCAAATAGGAATAAAAATAGCAATTCAATTGCTAAAATGCAACACCTTAAAAGTCTAGTTAGTTAACTAGACTGGATTATGTAAGGCGGTGAAAGGCCGGTTGCCCTGAGTGACGGCACCGTAAACACTGGAAAGCTAGGTCGCTCGGTTCATCTTGACACTCAGTGACGGCAGGGTTTCCGCGGTTTCATTACTTTCAAAGTTGTTTACTATTTTCAAGTTTTTGATTACTTGATTCTTCTGACATCACACCTTTTTCATCCCCCCCCCATTTTTTTACGAGCAAAGGCTGGCCGAGGCTCAACATTAAGCAACAATGCCTGGAATGGTAGACGGACCGTCGGTCTCCATGTCCTGTAAGTAAAAACCAAGTTGAAGCTTTATTGATGTAATGATTTTATGACAACTTACACAGTTTTTAGTTGCAAACAACTTCTGGGGAAGAGAAGATGCAGGACTGCAGCCTATGCTGGACCGTATGCACGGGTCGAAAGTCACAAGCGATGAATTAAAGGTTTTCTACGGTGGTATGTTATTCTCCGATAATCGATGCATGATTTCCCAACCAGCTTCTGATTTCATATCGCCTTCAGTTCGAGCTGCGATCGAAGATGAATATGCACGAAAGTTAAACGCCCTCTGTCGCAAGCCTCTCGGATCATGCGAAATGGGATCCCTTCAAGGCTCACTAGAAACTGTCCGCAGTGAGACTGAAGCTATTGCCAAGGCACACTCAGCAATTGCAGCCCAGATGAAGACTGAACTCGAAGAGCCTTTGGCGGCTTTCACCAGCGGTTTGAAAGAACGACGCAAGATTATTCAGAATGGCATCGAGCGTTTACACAAGACTAAAATGCAACAAACTGGAGTAGTGAATAAAGTTGGTTCTCTAAATGGCAGACACAAAGGGAATGAGAAGCTGACTCCTTCTAGACTCGGGATCGCTTTGAGCAAGACTGTCTCCGAATTAAGGGTTATCTTGCCCAAGGACATATGGTTATGGGCCAAGAAGAGCGCAAGAATAAGGCGAAGCTTGAGAAGACTCAGATTCAGATGGCTGCGAGCAGCACCGAATATGAGGCTGCAGTCAAGACTCTTGAGGACACAACTGGCCGGTGGAACAAAGAGTGGAAGTCTGCTTGCGATGTATGTGAGCCTTGAAGATATACGTGGTGCGTCTACTAACAGTCGTATAGAAATTCCAAGATTTGGAAGAAGAACGCCTGGACTTTACCAAGAGCAGTCTTTGGACTTACGCGAACATCGCATCGACAGTTTGCGTCAGTGACGACGGGGTATGTTGTCCCTGCTCCTTTTTTTATTTATTTATTTCACTGGACACTAACATCCAGTATAGTCTTGTGAGAAGATCCGACTGTCGCTGGAGAACTGCGAAGTGGAAAAGGATATTGTTCACTTTATTAAAGAAAGAGGAACTGGCCAGGAAATCCCAGATCCTCCTCGCTTCATTAATTTCTGCAAGGAAGACGCCGAGGACACAGCATCTGACGTTGATACCGGAGATAATTATTCCGTCGCTCAATTCCAACGAACTATGAATCCTGCATTCCGCACATCCTCTCCGCAGCCATCGACTTTTGAGTCTCATCATGACCCACAGTCTGATCTTGCGGCTCAAATGGGTCATCCGGCACCCCAAGCTCCTCCGCCAAACATTCAGCAAACACAGCCACCGATGCCCTCACAGCAGCAGCCATTGCCACATCAAGCACCCCCGCCCCAAGCGCAGCAGCCAGCGCCTCTGGACCTTCGCCGAGGAGGCTACCTGCCACCTAACTATGACCCTGAGCAACATGGTCAGATCAATGCCATTCCTCATAACGCATACCCCACTGACGGAATGACTATGTTCTGTCGTCCCGGTCCTCCTTCGGAACGGAGCTCAGTGAATAGCGCATACCGACCATCCAGCCGCGACTCACAAAGCGAGGTATCTAATCATAATTCTATGTCTAGCGTCGAGCCTGCGATCTCTCCGGTGAAATCCTCACCTTCTAAACCGATCAATAACGCACCATCGCCAAGTTCCCAAGACGATACGTCTGTTCAGAAAAAGAAGAGTGCCTTCTTCAGCAATAGTCCCTTCCGACGCAAGAGCCGTCACGAAAAGGAGCGACCCACCTTCACTGCAAGAAGCCCCTGGACATCTCCGACGAAGAAGGCTTCACCTTCCCGACCCCAGCCTGAGCACCGTACCGCCAGCCCTGAACCAGTTGATCCTCGAGCTAACTTCCAACTCAATGTTGGTAACAACGTTTTTGATGTTGCTTCCCCGGATAAAATCTCGGCAAAGGCAGGATCACAGCAAGTGAATGGCGATGATGATATGGACCCTATCGCACGGGCTCTAGCCGATTTGAAGACAGTTGGTGGCAAGCAATCCAGTCTCCGAGTGTCCGCCGATAACTGGCACGGCATCCAGACACCTAACCCTTCTGCTCCTCCATCTGCTTATGGGGGAAGCACTTCAGGAGCCCCACCAGCTTATGATCCATCAGTGAAAAGGCTGGATGCTCCCGAACCAGCATTTACATCCAAACAGATGCAAAAGACTACCCAGCGATACACGGGCCAAGCTCAGAGCATGATGCGAGGTGGAAGCAACAACCCATCCAGGGATGCACCTAAGTCCCAGGAAGTTCCTCGTGACCGCTCTCCAGCCCCTGCTAGACGTAGTGCTAGTCCAAGAGTTGATGGATATGGTAGCAGAGGAGCTAGCCCCAGCCCAGCGGCGGCGCATCAGTCCAGTAGCATGCGAAGCCGTTATAGCAAGTCTCCTACGCCACGTCAAGACCACCCACCGTACTCGCCTAATGACTACGTGAGACGGGCCTCCCCAGCTACCAGCCATCGTGCAGTGTCTCCTCAGCCTCAGTTCAGACAGCAGGTCCGACCTTCTAGTGCCGGCATGGAGCTGCAGCTTTCAAATGGTTCGAACGAGCAATATGGCGGTAGTCAGCAGCCTGGCTATGGTTCCACTCGGCGCGATGGTGGTCGACCCACGTCTTTCTATGATGCTGGCGGTACTCCACCTGTGGGCCGATCCCGAAGCCGTACTCTTGCCGTTGCGGACCCAGGCCGAAAGTTCAGCCGTGATGGACGCCCTATCTTGCATTTCGGTAAGAATCCATTGCTCTTATTCATTGTTTGGCATTTTTACTAAATTCTTTCTTTCATAGCTCGCGCAATGTACAGCTACGCCGCGGCTATCCCTGTGGAGCTCGGTTTCTCCAAGGGCGATGTCCTCGCTGTTATCCGTCTCCAAGACGATGGATGGTGGGAAGCAGAAGTTACCAACGCCCGCGGTCACCCCGGCTTGGTGCCCAGCAACTATTTGCAGATCTTCTAGATCTCACAAGCCCCAGTTTTCTCTTACGACCTGTCATGAACACCAAGACCCTGTTGTCCTGACGGATATTCCTTTATTGCCCTTGCCCACACTCACGTCGATATCACGCATCTCTTACTTCAACAACCTCTCTTGAACCTGCTTTTTTTTACTCTTCAATTCTGATCTTAGCGCTTTGCGCAATTATTTTGCAGAAACAGCCTACTCAATATCCCTCTTGTTTCTTGCAGCTATTTTCTTTCGGGAGGGCGAGCGTGCCGTTTGTTTTTGACATGATATTCTTCATATTTCACCTTCGTCTTTTATCCGTTTATCTTTGGGTAATTTTCTTTTAATCGATTGAAGAGTGCTTCATTCAAATAACGATATGAGGGATTGTCTTACATCAACATCTAATCCTTGGATTCCATGGTAGGATTTTCTCATCCTCTTGATGGCCCTTTTTCGCTTGAATCCTGTCTCCCATTTCTCCCACCTTCTGGCGATTCCAATGTTCTTAATCTTATTACCTTGAGAAATTACCCCATTGCTTGAAAGTTCTCACCATATTGATTTCTGTTACTTGCTTAGCTTAGTTATCCATTGAGTTTTTATCTCTGTTTACTTCACCTATCAATGAACCACCCACGTCAGGTTATGGCCAATACTTGTACGTGATTTAGGGTTTTTCTATTTTCAGTAGGAAGGCCATCAGTAGTACCTATGTACATTCAATATTTAGGGGCTATTTCTACCCTAATAAAGGTATCTCTCAACTGCTTTAACTTAGATAACGAAATAAAAACCGTATATTTCACCTTACCGGATCCTTCTCCCACCACCATCATTAAACAACTCCCCAAGCTCTCCCTTCCCGCTACCAGGTAGGATCTCAAGCGAGCCGTGCATTATATATGTACTTGGATGCATCGAAGGTTCCCTTTCCCTCTGACATGAAGCTGCCAGCTTTTCCATGGAAATCCTTCGACTCCACGAGATCCGTGAAGATGAAGGTGGCGGATCTATATTTTTCACGGTCACCTCTAGCAGGTAGGTAGACCATTTGGTAGCTGGTGGTGACCTCTGCGTTTAGCTCACCCAAACTCACTTTGACAGTTGCGGCGAGAAAGCGTGGATTGGGAACGGTCCTCATCCCATGAGACAATACTGGCGGAGGATGTAAAGACTTGAGACAAGGTGCCGAGCGTTTTCTGTAGTTCCAGGCGGTTAGTATAGTTACTCCCACCCAGCAGGTACAGAAGCTATGAAGAAAGAGACATGCTACATACTAAAAGGCTTCAACGGAACCTTCTAGATGTCCAAAGTCATGAATTCATTCATCTAACAGTTCTTTGAACTCCGAATCTATTTCTTTTTCTAATGACTAGTTTTTGTCCTAGCTGAAATGGGAATAGTTCGGCCTTGAAGAGCGACATCTTACTACTCAGGTTCGAGAAATAACCTTGGGGTATACCAGGCGTCGATGTGAGATCTCGGACCAGTCCCGGGGTCAGTCCATTCATGTCACCTAGATAAGAGTCTTCTTGATAGGTCATGATCTTATGTAGAATCCCACCCTGCTGCCTCGTGGGCTTGGGACCAGGGTTGAGCTCGGCAGATATCTTCAGATAAAGTAAGCATGATACGCCACATCGTCTTAAGCGGGGCGCGAAGAAATAAAGCCGATATATTTATTCCAAGCTCATCTTAGATGTACCTTCCATTTATTGGCCATGCCCTGCATGGA
The DNA here is from genome assembly GCF_028828555.1 of Penicillium taxi. Lineage (NCBI taxonomy): Eukaryota > Fungi > Ascomycota > Eurotiomycetes > Eurotiales > Aspergillaceae > Penicillium > Penicillium taxi. Next base: position 2,046,803 of record NW_026643207.1, on the reverse strand, counting down.
CGGTGGACCACCGGAGTTGAGCCTTGTCGCAGTTAGATGCAGGAAGCCCTGGAAACAGCCTACCTCGGAGACACAAAGTGACCTATCAACTTCCATCTTCGCGCTAGTGCGCTGCAACATCCCGTAGCTCCATTCTTTCGGCTTTGTCTTCGGAGATTTTACGACGAATAAGACCTCTACTTTGGCACACACGAGCCAGTCACTCTTCCAAAGCATGTCTTTAAACAAAGGAAAATCATCATTTGAAAATATCAACAGGTCATTGAGCAAATTATTAAATCAACTCCAAATCAACCCGCCAAATTATGGAGAGGCAAGGCATTGATAACTGAGCAGGGGTATATGGGGAAACAAACATGCTCCGCACAACAATAGAACTTCAAGTCAAGGCAAGGCCCAAGGACTTCAAAAAATGATCGCGCTTATTCGTTATCAACAAAAGAGTTGGCCAAATTGCCAATGTAGGGAACTTCGAAGTGGTCAAGAGTGTCGACTTCAGAAGAAAACATTAGTGATTTGAACGGGGTACATCCATATAGAATGGCGCTCTTACCATCTTTGTATGCCCTCATTGCGAGGAAGCCAATTAGAAGAAGGTCAACCAGGAAGAGAGTCCAGGAAAGTAAAGAGGACCAGCATAGAATGAGATGGAGAACCTTGTGTTGTTAGATAAGTTCCGTCAGAAGGCTCGTTGAAACTTACAAAGATGACGGTAAAAAGCATGCTGGACTGCCAGGCATGGAATCTTTGAATCAATATTAGTTGAGCTTCCAGCAATAATTCAGGTCTTCCTAGTGACCTACCGCACGTAATCGCTCTTGTGCTCAAACAACAATAGCAAGACTCCCCCGGCAGGAGGCAGAAGCAAATACGCCAACATGGCCTCGACGTCCATGCGGATAGGGAGGCTCGTCTCAAATGTTCCAAAACTTAAGTGACCACCCTCGATATCCCGTCCAAATCCAGTGTTGGTAGTGTTGGCACGGCTGATGAAGTTGCTCGGAGATGGGAGGTCGGTTGATACCCGAGGTGACCGAAAGTTGGGGGACCTGACATGGATGTCTGGATAAGGAGGAGAAAATGCCCGCTCGGTCTCTGGCGACTGGTCCTGGTAAGGAGCGAAGTTCATTATGTCAATGGTTAGGAGTCAAACCAAAAGTAATTACTGGGAATTGGAGGATTTAAGCTTCTTATCGCTATCGCGTGTACGCGTCGGCCTCAGGCATAAACATTCAATCGGGTATCATGTATTTCATGGGGCGCGTTTTTCAATGGAAGATCCACGGAAGAAAAAAAAAAAAAAAAAAAGAAGCTTTATCACACAAAAATAACTATTATTTTCCAATCAAGGCTTACCACGACCACGGGCGATTCCAGTGCCAGTTGCACTCCCACGACCTAAAGCCCCACTGATCGGCCGGCGAGTTGTTGTTGTGGAGGACCCCCGGGTAGTTCCCGTTGCTCCCGTTCGGCTTGTACTCACACTGGGTGTTCGCCCAAGACCAGTGCTGCGAACTGTACCTCGACTGGATCCGCGAGTGCCCCTGGTACTCACAGCACGCCGTCTTTCTTCCTCTTCGGCTTTCCGAGCGGCAGCTTCTCTCTGCTGCCGAATTGCTTGTTCCCTCCGTTCGGCTGCTTGTTGTTTCTGAATTGTTTCCTGCTCCATATCTGCGACATCTTGAGTGGCGCCCTTCCATTCAGGGTTTAGAATCAGGCGCTGGTTGTGTTCGGTTTGAGAGAGAATTCGAGTCCATGTATTCAAGAGTGTCGATGCCGATGTAACTGTTTGGGATACGGTCTATCAAAGGGTTAATTATACGAGTGCTTTATTACCTGATCAATGCATTTAATTGAAAACTAACCTCCATGTTGCCTTTGGCACTGTCAATGCTGCTCAGCAGTCCTTCAATGACCTCATTTATTTTCCGCACAGTTTGCAGCTCTTGGTGTAATGCATCCTCTCGTGCCTCCTGTCGAGCAAACAGGGTATCTCCGTCATCATCAGACTGTCGCGGTTCTGGAGCTGGACTCTCATCTGTCGGTCTATTTGTGATTTTTTTATGAGTCGTTCTCTTCGAGGGAGAGTTCCAAAGATCTTCAGTATCTTCATCTGAGAGTTGAAGCCTCTCCATCTCTTCAGCGGTGCTTCGCATGATGGCTAGAGCGTGTGTCGAGTATCAATACAAGAGAAAAACTTCTCGATTCAGTTTCAGAAGTTCGGAACTGAAACAGAACTAAAAGTTTTAAAATTGAATGAACGATTTCGAAATGGAGTTGATATGATCAGTTAAGGGGACAAATTTCGTGATTCAATCTCAAAAACTCGAATGTGAAAGTGAGTTAAATTGATAATTTTAGTAACTGAACGATTCAGAGCATGCACCGATATCAGTTCGGTCTTGTCAAGTTGAAAAGACGTCAACACGGATCAAGACAATCGCGGGGAGATTTATTATTACCTACTAGGCGGTGACTTTATGCCGGGCGGTGGGGCGTGACAAAACGCGGTGGCTGGGAAGCGGTAAACATATGCTGCCGCCCTTGAACCCGCCCTTTCTTCCTTCACCTTCACCTTCATCGATAATTCCGCTCTTGTATATCGTGACTTTGCATGTGTAAATTCGTCTCGACAACTCGATATCTTGACCCCATTACTGATCGTACTCGATCACTTCCGAGTACGAGAATTACCACTACCTGGGTCCACGTCAATCTCACAAATCGATTTCTTCTTTCTCACCACCCAACAACTCTCTACTTTTCATATCCGGAACTGCGTGAAAATGTCGCAAAATCTTTCCACTCCCCCGCCGCCCTCACCCAGCAAACTGAGGGTTCCAAGAGCGCCGCGACATGGCCATGGTTATGAAGACTCAGAGCCGTACCCAACCCGTCATTCCGCCAGAATAGCCAGTCGGCGCGCATTGCAGGCTGCTGATCGGGGTTCGCCTCAACCTCGCGATTTCTCTCCAGATGAGGACAAGAACGTTTTTCTGGTTGAGGCTCTGCCGACTCCTACCAAAACTCCAGCTAAGAAGGTATCGGCACCGTCAGAATGGTCAATTGGTCCATCGATCGACCGCTCATTGTTCCGTTCAGAGAAGCGGATGGCGCTTGCCCGAGGCAGTGAGAAACTGGAGATATTCACCGACTCGCGCGACCGTATCCCGGAGGTCTCGTTGGATGCACGAAACCCATTCGCAAAAACTGGCCGTCCATCTGATGGAGAAGCATCGACGGTTTCTCGCCAAACCCGCTCGACTGTCCGAGGCAAAGACTCTTCCTTTCAGGATGATGATGATGATGTTAAGTACATGTTGTAAGTGCTCTGACTATTCTATCACATGTAATATTCCATACTAATCTTCAATCTTTAGCCGAGGCAAGCAAGTCAGGCGTCCAGCCCAGCTGTCTGATTATGACAGTGACGAAGATGAGGATGACGATGAGGAATATCTAGGCCTGTTTGCAAGCCGACGCGATCTCCTGCCTGACCTAGCCAAATCTAAGTGGAAAGGTCTTCGCCGCCGTGATGTCAAGCCAAAGATGCTATGGCCACAGGACCCATCTCAGAAGGATACCAATGATGACTCATTGTTTACCCCTAAGAGTTCGAGTAAGGATGAAGCTAGAAAGAAAATTGTGGATGAATCGGAGCAATCCGCCACTCGTGCTCATAGTGTTACTCGCCGTGGCACCCGTGGTACAGAGATGGACACAGTGATTGAGGATAAAGGCTCAGATATCCAATCCCGCAATCCTCCCAATGCTGAGGCTAGTTCCTCCCGCTCTCTTCGTCCGAACCGTGGCTCAAAGGGTGATTCCCATGATCGCCAGCAAATGGATGGCGCAGGAGACTTGCCTCCAGACTCCCCAATTCACAGCACCCAAGGTCACTCCAAAATTGATGGCGCAGGCGACTCCCCACCTGGCCCCATCCGCAGTAGCCCATTCAAAAAATGGTTGCGCAAGAAGAACGGGTCAAAGGAAATGGCCACAACTTCCCTGAAGCGGGCTGCATCGGGTGAAGATGGTGTCCCTACCAAACGAACCCGGGCTACCCGGAAGGATCTTTAGGCCTTAACCTCTTCTCACGAGTTTACGTCTTATTACTTTGTCTTATCGAGCTGGTATGCTCAAGTCTATTTTATTTTGTTTCGTCTCATGTTTATTCTGCGGGGATAGGGATATCAAAGGAACATTACCAGGAGTTCTGCTTTCAGGGCGTTAAGATCTACTATGTGCAAGAGTCTTATTCATTTCTTATCTACAAACTATTAGCTAGTATCCATCAATAAAGTTTTTCTCTTAATGCTGCCCACTTGTCAATCATAAATTCAGCTAAATGTACCTGGTATACAGCTCGCTGACCATCTTATTTGGTGAAGGCGAAGTAGATGTGGAGAAAGGCAGTCAAATTAGCCGTAAGGGCTAAATTAACTCTATTATCAGACCCACTTTATTATTCTGCCAACAGAAAGCTTAAAATTCAAGATCAGATCTTTGATTACATCCTACGCTTGGAATGAAAGGGGGAAAAATAATGAGATTTAAATTACCAAACTGCTGAGCAGATTATTATTCAGTTCTAATTATCCAGTCATCATATTGTTAATTTACCGTTACAGCGAGTGAATGTCTGGTTTATATTAGGCGGTCAAAACGGCGGTCGTGGTTCGGAGTTTTGCTAGTTGATTGATAGCTTATTCGATGATGTTTTTAGTTCCAGGTGCAGACGGGGACTAACTTGGATCCATATGAGCCTCGGAACCTGGAAATATGGAATTTAAGGATCAGTTTCTCTCATTTTTTATCTGGAACGACGCTAAATCAGCCTAACCGCTAAGCCTTCGATCTAATGGTACATGTATGCCCAAAGCATATCAGACGAATTCTAGTTCATCATCATCGTCATCATCTGATAATATTCGTCGATGTTTGATTGCTCCAGGGCCACCCAAGCTCTCACGACCAGCCTCTCTGATACCCTTGGGTGTGATAAAGCGAGTTTTCTTAACACCACTTTCATGTAGCCTGTCGCCATCATGGGCACGCTTCATGGGTGGTCCAAGTTGTACATTCTGCGCTCTACCGAAGCTGGCAAGGTTCATCCCATTGCCGTCTGGAAATCGACTCTTTGGTGTGCCAGGTTGCTTGTCTTTATTCTCAACTCTAAGTGGCGTTACATTCGATGCGCGTGCTCGAAGATAATCGGCACCAACACCGCCAGAATCCCCAGAGACGAGCTTCGTTGTGATATCTCTTTCTCGCTGTTGATTGGCGAGACGTCTGCGTAGCCGCTCTTCTTTATTTTCCATACCACGACCCATCAATCCGGCCGCAATGAAGGGATCCTCGTCAAGTAAACTTGCTGACCCTCCGTGTGGATTATAAGATGGACGACCGGCGCCACGGGCTTTGGGAGCCGGTGCAAGGTACACCGTTGATTGAGAGGCATAATCGAACGTTCCGCTTTTTGGTCTCAACTCTTTCCTCTGCGTAGGATTTTTGTGGACGCTTTCCTTTCTCTGCCAGGGATTTCCCTCGTAATGTCCCGTTCGCGATCCGCCGGGGCCGAACATGCCGGTACCTTTGTTAATCCCTGCGCGTGCACCTTGAGATTGCCGCACCTGGATATCGACATGATAGTCACAGAACTCGGTCTTTCGACCATCTAGCCAAGATCTGCAGGTAATGCCACTTTTCTTGATACTCTTGCAAAATCCAATGTCCTGAGATTTCCCAATCTCGAGAATCTTGTCATCTGATGACGAGAGAGCCAAGCTGAACTTTTGAGTATCCAGTTTGTGTTTTTGAGGTGGCATGAGAGTAGGATTCAAAATGGCAACTAGTGTGCCCTCAGTCATTCGGTAGTAACGGGGGAAGGCAGTATCGAAAAGCAGTAGTTCAATAGTCCACTTGAGATCAGTCAAAGTCATCACCATATATTGATTGGTGTTGTTGAGACCATCATCGAAAGGATCCACTGTCTTTTTTGAGGTATTCCCTGACTCTTTCTTTTGCCGTGGAGCAGATTTGGATGCGATAATTCCAAAAACAACAAAGTCTTCTATATCCTCTGGCAGCTCAAAATCAGGGGATTTGACTTTTTGCAGAAGATCAGGTATGCGGAGGATAGTTTTGTTAGCCAAATTTCGGCTCAAGAAGGAATGAGGTAGGATGCGAGTCGACAGATTTTGAGCTGAATAAGATTCAAACTTGGATGAGTCTGCGCCATCCGCGTTTTCGATAGTTTCTCCATCCTGATCACCAGTTTTCTTGGCTTTCGACGTTTTTTGACTGCCCTGTAAACTAGTGGATCGATGTTGGCCAAGCGATTTCATGATGTCGTCTCGATTGAACCTCATTTCTTGTGGCTCCCGGCTCATAGGTGATTGTGACTGGTCATTTTCATTCGCTGCAGCGGTCTTAAAAGACTCGATCTCTTTGTGGTCCAGTTGGAATGCCGAACTGCGATTTGCCTTAATTTTCTCTGCCCTCCCTGCCCTTTCAATTCGAGATTTCTCGACTGATCGGCCCTCGGCCATTCGTTGGCTGAAACTCTTAATTCTTGTCAAATCTTCACCCCGGGTTGAAGTTTGATGCCTGGGTGAAAAAATATCACTTGAATGGGATATAGCGCCACTCCGACTTCCAAGCTGGCTGCTTGGCCGGGCGTCTGTTCGCAAGCTTGGAGGTCGCTTTAGCGACACATCGATAGCTCTCCAGCCTTTATCGATGCCCATCTTATACCGGCTAGGAGACCATGGCTCGTGAAAAGAGACAGGACGTCTAGTGGGTGACACTGGGACTTGTACTTCATCAGAGTGTTGCCTCCTTGTGGGGCTTCTTGGAATGGTATGCTTCCGGGGACTTAGAGATGGTGCAAGGCCAAAGCTTCTGCTCTTAACAGGAGAGGCTGCATTTTCCGATCGATTTTGGCTCTTCTGCAGCTGTTTCAATTTAAGACGGGCTTGAATTTCAGCAAGCTTCAGTTGCAGCGTTTCCTCGTCATCCTCTGTATCTCCATTATCTGGATCCTCATTCAAGATCTGACTGGCTTTCGACCGAAAAGTAGGGGTAGTATTAGAGCGCTTCAAGGGCGACGAAAGAACATCTCGGCGGTGTTGCATTTCTGTGTACTTCCTTCGGCCACCTGGGGAGCTGAGTAGAGCTGCCCGGGGTGATTTTGGCGGCCATGCAGTGTCAGTCACTTGAACAATGTAACGTTAGTAACCCTTAAAGCAGCGGGTTCATAGAACTCACTTTTAGTTCTGAATCAAGGGGAAAGCGAAGTGGTCAAGAGTTGGGGTCAGTCATTCCCCGCTTTAGCCAGCAACTGGCTTCAGATTCGGAATAACAAAGCAGAAAGTTGTAGAAGACTGAAAAGTTCAAGATCAAGGGACATGAAGATAAATAAACAAATGAGGCGCAACGACAACAGCGTAATATTTGTGTGCCGAACAGATAAAAGTGCAAGGGATCGGGATGAAAGTGATGGATTATCCTTGCATATGCGACCGCACATGATTGGCCCGTGATCCGTCGCGTCGCGATTTCCCGTTTCAATTTACGCCGCTTCTTCTTACTACATCTACACTCGCTCTTTATCTCTCTATAATGCCTCGCACAACTCGATCTGCGCCTGCTGAGCAGAAGGCACAGCCTGAGATTGATCAACAAAAGACTCTTATACCTGCAGAAAAGCCCAATCGGACATTCATCTTGCCTGCTTCGGCCAGCAAAGACGCGCGTGTGTTATCACTTCCAGATCCTCGCTCTGGCAATTTGGCGCAATACTTCTTCTGTTCAGAACTTGGAGTATATGAATTCACGGCAATTACAGCGCCTTCCCATGTTGCTCGTAGTATCTTTGCTACTCCTAGCGCTTCAAGCGCGTCAGACGATAAGAATGCGCCGTCTTTAATGATCAAGAAGGGCGATCTATTAGTAGCAACCCCAATTGACCCAATCTTTATTCTGATACCCTTGCTTTTACCTTCATCCAATTCCGGGCCTTCACTCTTCCAGCCTTTGGACGATATTATTGACTCGCACGACGATCTACATCCTCATCTTCGATCTGTCTTGTTCAACGAAAAGTTCAGAACCACTCTCCTTGCGCGTGCGGAAGCTATATGTGATACTGTGGAAGCCGGAGATGAAAGAATGCTTCGGCTGAGCGAGACTAAGCTTCTGAAGGAGCTGGTCTCGAAGTCGGAAATCTTGGCAAAACAAGGTCTGCCGGCGAGCTTGGAGCAACGATTTATTCGTCAAGCATTGGCTGCTCCGTTGATGTCTGTTAAGCGAAATGATATACAAACTAGTCAGCTGTCTAATGACAGTGAAACAACCGCCCAATCGCAAGAAAGGCAAGACTCGCCATCCATAAGTGCCACTACTGTGATACCATCTATATCAACACCTGTGGGAGAGACTATACCCGCGCCTCAGTTGGATGTAGTAGCTTCCTCAGATCCTGTTCGTTTGTTACAAATTTCCACGGCCTTATCTTTCATCAAGGAGTCCTATCTGTCGCCGGCCTTGTGCTCTCGACTCGATGAACTCCTTACTTCCCCGGAGAGTCCCTTGGACCTGACTCCTTTGACAAATCGTCTGAAAGAACTTGCTGATCTCCGCGCTGAAGCACTTGCGACGCGGAAGATGTCTGACTTTACCCTCAAACGTAGCCTGGACGACGAGGAAGTGGAGGCCCGGGCAGAGAAGAAACGTCGCAAGGAAGAGGAAGAGAAGAAGAGCAAGGCCGAGTCTCGAGGAGTTCGCGATTTGAAAAAAGTAAACACTACTGGTATGAAGAAGATGAGTGATTTCTTCTCAAAGGCCGCCTCGAAGAAGAAATCTTGAATTGCCAACAAATATACGGCAGCCAATCTACATTCAATTCCTGCTATCTTAGTCGAGCGAGGGACTAAAAATTAAACAACCTCTCAGTTCGGCCAATCGAGCCTTGGTGGTTTGGGTCGTGCTGCGCTCCAAGGCAAGTGCAGCATACACTGCAACGCATATTCAATCTACCTGGTCTTGTTCAAAATCATTCCTGGTCACGACATATAATCCAAGTCTCACAAACTTGACTGCAAGGAATATCTGTTCACATATTGAAAGATCATCAGAACGATCTCGAGAGTATGATAGAGCTTGGACATGATTTGATTGGATATCTCTCATTTTCAGAACAATTAATATTGGCATTGGCATGGCATTGGCGCTATTAAGTTTTAAGAGGGGCATTGCCAATAGCGGCTCCAGTAATCCTGTAGCCATGTTAGCAGATTCAGACTCTATAATGCAGGAGGTAAGACAAACAAGAATGAGCCGTTCGACGGCTTACTGATGACCATAGCCTGCTCGAGCTTCTCTGCAGTGATATCAGGGAATTTCTTCAAGTAATATTCATCCCGCAAAGCTTGGGTCACTGCCGCAACCTTATCCTGGGGCAACATGTGCACAGTGCATCCACCCCATCCGGCACCAGTCAAACGGCTACCCCAAGTACCCGCCCGACGAGCAATATCACAGATGTCATCCACTTCAGGAGCACTGCACTCGTAGGAGTTACGGCACGACTCCTGCGACTCATTCAGAAGTTGACCGAGATACTCGATGCGCCTAGAGTCCAACTGCGAAGCATTGAGGAGACATGCTGAAAAATCGAGCACACGGCGAGACTCCTTGAAACAGTGGAGCGCACGCTGGCGCAGGCGGAACCGCTCTGCCTGCACAGGGAACGAAGACAAGAACTTCGACTCCAAATCAGGTACAGTGATATCCAGCAACTGTGCCATTTCTTCACGTGTGTACCCCTCCTCCTTTGTGAACAGATTCGAGGTTGCCTGGATGACTGAGTCAATTTGGGATTCCAGCGGATCTTGCAAGCGGCCTTCCTTGGTCATCAGTTCGTTTTGGAAGGTGCGCAGGCTATATCCAAGCGAGCTGCTGTCTTTTGGCAGAGTCAGATCGTATTTCTTGGCCAGGATTACGGCGGCGAGGGTGCACTCTGCTACACGCAGGTTGTAGTGGCGAGGTGCTGTCTCGGCCTTGTTCGATGTGACGAAGCTCTGCGCCATGAGGAAGGTGATTTCGTTTTCTGCGGTAGGAATGGGGATTTGCTGGACCTTGAATTCTGGGAAAAATTGGGTATACAGTAGGAATCCGCGCTTCGAGAAGATGGATGCAGCCTGATCCATACTGTTCATTTCACTAGCGTTAGAGATCTAGTTCGCAAATACGGGTAATTTCTGTCCCAACTTACCCGCCAGAGTATACACCGACAGCACGCTCCGACACGACAGCTAAGTCTAGCAGATCCTGCTTCGACACGTCGTGATCGTTGGCTTTCATGACGGCTAGTGCACTCGCGCAGACGAACGCAGCGCTGCTAGAAATGCCACCACCCGGAGGAACATTACCATCGACTAGGATTTCCAAGCTAGCAGGAACCAGCGAGCCTTCAGCCTTCTGCTTGCGCAAGAACTTTAATGCGCCAAGTAGGCCAGCCTTGAAGTAGCTTACCCATTCGTGCTTCTTGGGGTCAATCTCGATATCGGTCTCGCGGGGAACGGTGAACTCGCGTGCGGGGAACTTCCCCGGCGACACATTGGAAATCTTGACGGTTGTTTCAAACGCAGTAGCAGGAACGACCTTGACGGCCATTATCACGTCCACACTAACAGCGGTCGGCAAGACATCGTAAAGGGAGTAGTCAATGTGCTCGCCAATGATGTTCACACGGCCGGGACTGCGCGACACGAAGTCAGGGCGGTGGTTGTATTGTGCGTTGAACTTGGAGATGAGGTTATTGAATCGTTTCTGGTGTTCAGGGTCAACTGATCTCGCTGAGACATCGTCTGTGGCGTAGACCTCCGCAATAGATTCTGTTTGCGGGACAAGCTCTGGTGGGGAAGCCATGGCGGGGTAGGTGGTACTTATGTCCTATGAGACGAAAAGGTATAGAAAGGAATAAGGATAGTTATGAGGGAGAGGGAGAGAGAGAGAGAGAAAGAGAGAGAGAGGAAATAAAATCAGACAAAGATTTAACCGTTCCACGTCTCATAAGGACAAATGGCTGATCTCCCCTTCCTGGATAAATTGATGTTACTATAATAGTGGGGTCCCTCATTCAATTCTGATGTTTGGTCACTTAATTTCTATTGCGGGGGATCCCTTCTCATTGGTCGTACTTTTAAACCAGAAAACGAATAATATAAAGTAATAAAATTCAAAATTCAGTGGGCCTGCTCCGTGTTCGTCGCTATAGTTGTACATAGATACCGGTTAATATCACCATGCCATAGAATTATTAAGAGTGGCATGATTGTTATGTTTACCCCTTATGATGTTTACTACTGCTGTCATATTAAATCTAGTCCAATCTACATATGTACTCTACGATGTATGTAATGATCCCGGCCTCGGTGCGGAATCGGCATGCATGGGACTCGGAAAAAGATTAAACAATCATCCCGTATCTTAAATCCCGTAAATACGTATTACTCCAGGTTTCTTCTTTCTGCCGTAGTACTAGTTGGGACTAGTACTTTAAGATCGATCAATCCTTTCAAGGGATCTGGACCAACCTTAGAGCAGAATTGAAGACTCCATGTAGAAATCAGAAGAATAACTTAACACATCCATTCAGTAAAGTATTTCACCACTGAACGGGTCACACTACTGAACGGGTCAGTTTGACCCACTTATTTTTATGAATCCCAATAACTCCATTATTTACTATGTAATATAGTAAAAAAAAACTACTGAATGGGCCTACTAGGACAGGTTTCCCTCCTATGTCCAGGTGTCTTACATATCCCACACCGGCGTTGGGTTACAGGCGCCCTTACAGGCGCCTGGCCCTCTTGTAAATTGGCATCATTAAGTTTAGGGCCACCATTCGACGCGTCAACCAGGCCTAATCCCTCCTGAATTGTAAGACCCCCTACTACTGTTAATTGACGATTCGGACGTTCTTTTTGTTTTTTCTTTTTCTCATGGGCGGCGCGTAAATCTCTGTTTTCCAGGCGTAAGAGAGCATTCTCTTGATATAGGTAATTTGCACCCTTTACTATCTGGTCTAATGCTCTCTTAGATGGTGTTGGTGGCGTTCGAGATACAGTGCGTAATATAGCTTGGTGTTGACGTCGTAAATCTTTCTGCGTCCTAGGCGTCTTAGGTGTCCAATTTCGACTTGAATCGCTTCCTATAGAGGGTGGTGGTGGTGGTGTATCGACGCGCATAGTAAGCTTTTTTAACACCCTAGTAGGGTCAAGTGGCACGATTCCAGTTGCAGCAAACGCATTAGAAGCAGATGCAAATGCTTCAATACGCGCAGTAGGATATATCTCTAGGAAATCTCCTTTACTAATGTGGGAAAAACCAAGCTCTACTCTAGACTCAACCAGCCGAGAATAAGAGCGTTTTAACACCGCAAAACACCCAACATCAAGAGGTTGAAGAAGATGAGACGCATGCGCAGGCATACATAATGGTATAATATCATGCTCCTGGCAGATTTTGTCGAAATCAGGTGTTAAATGGCTACCATGGCCATCTAAGATCAGAAGGCGATACCGTCCTTTAGTACGAGCAGTAGCAGGTATAAAGAGCTTTTCAAGCCAACGGAGCCCTATTTGATTTGATGTCCAGCCATTAGGACTAATCTCAAGACGCCAATTAGGTGGTAAACCTAGATCAGGAGCAAACCAGCTCTGCATCATCACCTTACCCTTAAAGATAATACAGGGTGGAGGTGCGTAACTAGACGCGCCTAAACACTCTATCACAGTAACCCATTCCCGGTTACCAGGCTGTTTTTTTGCGCGTTTACCATAATAACCAGCTCTAGTAACCACTCTCGCGGTCGCACATCGTCCCATCGCAAACCCAGTCTCGTCAAAATTATAGATATCGTCGGTGGTGATACCATATTTTGCGATCGTGTTTTCAACCAGTTTGAACCAATTATTGATCACATTATAGTCCTCTTGACGCGCACGTGTAAAATCGCGCGGTGTTGAATAGGTCGTCTTAAGTTCAGGTAAACGCGTCGCAAACCTAGTAACCCAGTTTTTACCGATCGTAAGAGGAGGGTTGGTTCCGCGGTCGGCGAGTAGGATATTAGCCATTCTACCAACATCTTTAGTTCTAGGAGCACAGCCGCGATCATCTAGAGAGACGACCCATTGAAGTAATGAATCCTCTTCAGATTCAGTCAGTTTAGACTGCGGTGGGTGTGTTTCAAGACGAAATTGGACACCAGAATGGCGGCGTTGGAGGGTTGAAAATGGTATATTAAACATAGCTGCAGCTTTACGCATTGATGATATATCGCCATTCTTGTAAGCTTGGTAAGCTAATAAGACCCTATTCTCCTGATCCTGTTTGTCTTGGACATATAGAGCATTTAGGGGGGGCATGGTGGGTAGTTGAAAATGGAAACACCAGACTGACGCGTAAAATTGGTGGGGTGACCCGTTCAGTAGTGTGACCCGTTCAGTGGTGAAATACTTTACTCTAATATTCTTAATTTATGCATATTAATTATTTTCCTGAGGCTTGAACATCACATGACTAGAGAGCCTTCCACGTGACCTCTCCGAGGTCGGAGTTACTGGAGGCGGTGAAAGCCAATCAGCGACTAGGAATTTGAGTCAGAGCGGTCGGTGGTTCTGGGTTAAGGCGGTTTTTCTCCCCAGAAAAGAAGTCCACGGCAAAAGCATATTTTCTTTTCATTGCACTCTGTTCTTAGGCCAGGTTGTCGTCACACAAGATGATGCCTTTAAGACCATCAAAAAGCGCTCTGCGCTCCATCCACCTTCGGCAACTCGCTGGACGTAGGCCCTTCTCGACCTCGTTTGTGGCCGCTGCCTCGCCTCTTCGCTCTTCTGCCCAGAAGCGTACCCAGAGTACTGCTGCTGCTACTTCGTGAGTCATTCTAGTCATATCAAGATCTCAAGTCTGACTATTTTTTTTTTCTTCTATCTGTAGTTCAAGAGCTGTTCCCAGTCCTGCTTTCAACCAAGAACCTCGCCGGAATGAGGTTTCGCCCCTACACAACCGCCAGGCCGCTGAGCTCGATGACTCGTACGTTCCATTGTTTCTTGATACGGTGAACTACAAATAGATGAGAACTAATAAACAAGAATAGAATGGTTGGTATGAGCGGTGGTGAGATTTTCCACGAGATGATGCTTCGTCTCGGTGTGAAACAGATCTGTGAGTGATCCTGCTTCTCCCTCGTTTCAAACTCGATCTATTGCTAATAAAAGAATTAACAGTTGGTTATCCTGGTGGTGCCATTCTTCCCGTTTACGATGCTATTTACAACTCAAAACACTTCGACTTCGTTCTGCCCAAGCACGAACAAGGTGCCGGTCACATGGCTCAGGGCTACGCTCGTGCGTCTGGCAAGCCCGGTGTCGTTCTTGTTACCTCCGGTCCTGGAGCTACCAACGTTATTACTCCCATGCAAGATGCTATGTCAGATGGTACCCCCATGGTTGTTTTCACCGGTCAGGTCACTACCGGTGCCATTGGAACTGACGCCTTCCAAGAGGCCGATGTCATTGGCATCTCCCGCGCGTGTACTAAGTGGAATGTGATGGTCAAGTCTGTCGCTGAGCTTCCTCGTCGTATCCAGGAGGCTTTTGAAATCGCTACTAGCGGCCGTCCCGGCCCCGTCCTGGTTGATCTGCCCAAGGATGTCACTGCTGGTATTCTCCGCAACCCAATTCCCATGCAGAGCACTATCCCCTCTCTCCCAAGTGCTGCATCCATGGCTGCCCGTGAGATGGGCAAGAAATCTCTCCAGGCTACCATTGGCCGCGTTGCTCGTCTTGTCAACATGGCTGAGAAGCCCATCCTTTACGTCGGCCAGGGTCTCCTTGCCCACCCCGATGGTCCTGCCATTCTCAAGGAATTCGCCGACAAGGCTTGCATTCCCGTCACCACTACCCTCCAGGGTCTTGGTGGATTTGATGAGTTGGACCCCAAGTCCCTGCATATGCTTGGTATGCACGGCTCTGCTTACGCCAACATGGCTATGCAAGAGGCCGATCTTATCATCGCCGTTGGTGCTCGTTTCGATGACCGTGTAACCCTCAGCGTCCCCAAGTTCGCCCCTCAGGCTAAGCAAGCTGCCGCTGAAGGCCGCGGAGGTATCGTGCACTTTGAGATTATGCCCAAGAACATCAACAAGGTTGTTCAGGCTAACGAGGCTGTCGAGGGTGACTGCTCCGAGAACCTGCGTCTTCTCATGCCTCATGTCCAAGCCGTTGCTGAGCGACCCGAGTGGTTCGAGCAGATCAACGACTGGAAGGCTCGTTTCCCTCTCTCCCTCTACGATCGTCAGACTCCCGAGAGCCCCATCAAGCCTCAGTCTGTCATCGAGAAGCTCAGTGAGCTCACCGCCGACATTAAGGACAAGACCATCATCACCACTGGTGTTGGTCAGCACCAGATGTGGGCTGCCCAGCACTTCCGCTGGCGTCATCCTCGTACCATGATCACCTCTGGTGGTCTTGGTACCATGGGTTTCGGTCTGCCCTCCGCCATTGGTGCCAAGGTTGCCCGCCCAGACTGCCTTGTCATTGATATCGATGGTGATGCTTCTTTCAACATGACCCTTACTGAGCTCTCCACCGCTGCTCAGTTCAATATTGGTGTCAAGGTTCTCTTGATGAACAACGAGGAGCAGGGAATGGTTACACAATGGCAAAACCTGTTCTACGAGGATCGTTACTCTCACACCCACCAGCAGAACCCCGACTTCGTTCCCCTTGCCCGAGCTATGCGCGTTGCTGCCGAGCGCGTCAGCAACCCTGCCGATCTCGAAGCTAAGCTGAAATGGCTTATCGAGCACGACGGCCCTGCCCTTCTGGAGGTTATCACTGACCGCAAGGTTCCCGTTCTTCCCATGGTCCCTGCCGGCAGTGGTCTCCACGAGTTCTTGGTCTACGATGAAGCCAAGGAGGTTGAGCGCAAGGCTCTGATGAAGTCGCGCAATGCCCCCACCGAGGTTAACCGCCGCGATTAAAAACACATGTTAAAGCAGGGACGGGTGTAGTACCATAACCTACAGAATGACCCGTTTATACTAACCGTCATTTCTCTTTACCGTTGATATCCATGGCGTTTTCTTGGCAGTTCACCAAAAGCGATTAGGCGATCACAGTCGACCTAATCATTTCCCACAAGACATACTAGCACTTGATCTTGAGCATACTCTGACATTTCTTCCATGGGTTGCTCATTGAATTGAGATCATTCTTCATTGAATTGTGGGTATGTAATAGGTCGTGATCTCTCTTGTCTATGTTGTCTTCAACGTGTTTGTATATAATGCATGTATTTCATGCCAAAAGATCTAGTTAGATCCAGGGTATTTTATTGAGAACCTTCGATTCATTTTCCCGCAATGACCACCACCTAACCCAGTCTCGGTACCTTTGTATGCGTGGGACTTATTTGCTAAACTTGTGAGGTTATCAAACAAGTCAATGACAACTAGATGTTCGAATGACTATGCATTTCACAATAGCCCTTGACTCATGATAGTGGGGTTCTGATCCTCTGCATCCGCATCCATCCATGTATGTGCAATGGTCTCCATAATAGCATGTGGCAGAGGGGAGCTTTCGTTATTGTTTTCTAGAAGGTCAACCATCTGCCACTGAATTGGCAAATCTTCCGACGTCTGGAAATAGTCCTTCTTGAAGTAACATGTAGAGAAGAGCCAAGGGGTCATCCTTGACAATGAGCACCAACCTCATAATTAATATAGTGCTGTATGTCGCGGCCACGAGCACTCCAATAGTCTTCAGCTGATGCCACCATGTCCCTGCCATACGCATCTTTTGCAAATTTCAGAGGGTCTTTCAAAGGTGGATTCTCTTTAAGGAGCTGTATTAGGATTGAGTCTAAATCTGGAAGCTCTTGTGGGCTAGTAGTCTTTTCATCCAGGGCAGTATCAAGCGGGTATTTGTCAAGGACTAGGACTTTCTCTGGGTTAGCCCAGAAAAAGGATGGGAAAAATGATAGCCTAGATTGATATCCAAATATTACTGCCGATTGGAGAGCATGGATTATGAAAGCACAAAGATCTTTTTCGGAGTCATTGACGTGGGGGTATCTGTATCCTAGCTTAGAAGACAGAAGCTTTCGTCAATGAGTCCAGCAATTTTATTGGAATCCACTGGGATGGGTCGTTAATGACATTGATTGCCAAGTATTCATTGCAGTTGCTAGAGATCTCTTTGTAGCTGAGCATGATTTCGAGGTGCGAGAAGTCGATATGTCGCGTCGGCTCCACGGTGGGCATTGATCACCTTCCAAGGTTTGCTGTTGTTTTCTTGATAGAAATACAGGATCAAGAATCTTGAGGCAAAATGTATTTCAAATTTTAAGAATTGTGATATTCATTATCACTTGAAACTCCATTGAGTTAGTAATTGGTTAGTTGAAATTTGAATAGCTGATGTGATGGCGGTAAGCCACGTCAATAAGTAAGCCCCAGGCAGACAATCGGTGGTCAGTGACGTCCCGAGGAACCAGCCCTCATCATCCAATTAGCTATTCTTCCCCAACTGACCTCCTTCAGCTTTTTACCCAAGTTTGCTTGAATTGGGTGATTACTCTGAAGTATCTCACAGTCCATTAGTCTTTGAAGCGCAGGGATCTTGCGCCTGCCCTCCTTCCTAGCTCCCCCTCACTCTCCACAATGGCCAGCCCACCACCGCCTGTCCCCGAGGACCAAACCCGCCTCCTTGAGGAGGCATTGGGTGTTGTGAGGCAACAGTCTGCGATGATGCGCAAATGTCTAGAGACTCCTGGAAAGCTTATGGATGCGCTAAAATGCGGGTGAGATCTATTGACCCCCAGGCAACAACGGTCGGCCGCACGTTGAAGCAACATGCTGACCTCCTACGTTCTTGAACGTGACTTGATAGATCTACTCTTGTCTCTGAATTGCGAACCCCCAGTCTTGGTCCGAAGCAGTATTATGAACTGTACATGGCTGTCTTTGATGCGCTGCGACACTTATCTGTTTACCTCAAGGAGAACCACCCGGTTAATCACCTAGCCGACCTGTACGAGCTAGTTCAATACGCCGGCAACATTGTCCCCCGCTTATACCTCATGATTACGGTGGGTACTGTTTACATGTCAGTCGAGGATGCGCCCGTCAAGGAGATCATGAAAGATATGATGGAGATGAGCCGGGGTATTCAGCACCCGATCCGCGGCCTGTTCCTACGATACTATCTTTCCGGCCAAGCGCGCGACTTTCTTCCATCTGGTACCAGCGATGGGCCCGAGGGAAATTTGCAGGATTCCGTCAATTTCGTTTTGACCAACTTCGTGGAAATGAACAAGCTTTGGGTTCGACTGCAACACCAAGGCCCTTCACGAGAGCGAGAAAGACGGATACAGGAGCGACGCGAACTTGAGCTACTTGTGGGTAGTAATGTTGTTCGTCTTAGCCAGCTCGTAGATCTCGAAACGTACAAGTCCGGCATTCTTCAGGCGCTTCTGGAGCAGGTTGTGCAATGTCGGGACGTTTTGGCGCAAGAATATCTTCTGGAAGGTAAGAATAGCTTGCATTGCTTGCATTTTAGAGGACTATAGCTAATATTCTTAACAGTGATCACGAAGGTATTCCCAGATGAGTTTCATCTTCATACTCTCGACCTCATGTTGTCCGCCATTGCGCGACTCCACCCGTCTGTCGACCTGAAGAAGATCGTGATCGGACTGATGGACCGCCTATCCACATATGCAGCGAAAGAAGCAGAATCAACATCTGAGCCAGAATCGAGGAAAAAGAGCGAGGAAGATGCGGTCACACGACTATTGCAGAAACTCGAGCTTGATAAGGAGTCCAAAAAGGAGGAATCAACTGACTCTGCAAACGAAGCTAAGGCTGAAGATAATGGAACTGATGGAGCTGAAGGAACCGAGGAACCTAACAAGCCAGAGGATTCTTCTGAACCCGAACCAGCAAAGAATGAAGAAGCAGCCTCTGCGGCAGTTGAAGATGAAAATGCTATTGTCCCAGCAGAAGCAAAGCTGTATGATATCTTCTACGAGCAAGTGGTCAACTTGATCAAGACTCGTGCTTTGCCGATTCAAGATACCATGGCGCTCTTGGTATCTCTCGTTAACCTTGCACTCAATATCTATCCTGACCGATTGGAATATGTCGATCAGATACTCAATTTTGCGACTTCTAAGACTGCCGAATATACAGATCATGCTGATCTGCACTCCGCGCCGACCCAGCAGCATCTTCTTCACCTTCTCAACGCTCCTCTTACATCTTATGTCTCGATATTTACGGCATTGGCCTTGCCGCACTATCTGCCACTTCTTACAGCGCAGTCATACCCCACCCGGCGATCTGTTGCAGGTGAGATCATTCGCAGTCTCCTCAAAAATAATATTCATATCACGAATACCGAAAACCTGGAAAGCGTGCTGCAAGCCGTGAAGGTCTTGATTAAGGAGGGCATGCAACAGTCTGTGGGATATCCAGGGGTGCAGTCTCAGCGTCGCGGAGGAGAAACAGAGGAAACTATTGAAGAGCAAGGATGGCTCGCAAGACTGGTTCACCTGCTTCGCGGGTCCGACAACGATATTCAGCTCAAGGTAAGGCTAATGTCTAAAACTATTTCACAACATTAGGCTAACCTGAAGTTTTTAAGCTTCTCCAAGCGACACGCAAGGCATATGCAGAGGGTAACGAGCGTATTCGTTACACCACACCTGCCATTGTTACTGTTTCGATTCGTCTAGCCAGGAAACTCAAGACACGCGAGCACTTGGATGACAATTGGCAATCGCAATCTTCAACACTTTACCGATTCCTTCACCAGTGTATCAACAGTCTTTACCAACGGGTCAACCCAGGCTGTGCAGATTTGGCGCTTCGCCTGTTCGTGATGTGCGGTGAAGTTGCCGATCAGACCGGCTTCGAGGAAGTCAGCTATGAGTTCTTCGCGCAGGCTTTTACCATCTACGAGGACGCTATTAGCGACTCACGGGCTCAATTCCAAGCAGTCTGCATCATTGCCGGTGCTCTGCACGGTACTCGTAGTTTCTCGAAGGAGAATTATGATACACTGATCACCAAGGCTGCTCTACATGGAAGCAAACTTCTCAAGAAGCCTGATCAGTGTCGTGCGGTCTATCTTGCAAGTCACCTCTGGTGGGTTGTGGAAAACCCCCAACGTGGCGAAGAAGACCCTAAGGGTGTAAGTCCCTATTGCCTCACTCTTCCCTACTTCAGAAATATGTACTTACATGTAACAACAGCTTTACCGAGATGGCAAACGCGTGCTTGAGTGCCTGCAGCGTGCACTCCGCGTTGCCGACGCCTGCATGGATACCGCAGTATCTGTTGAGCTCTTCGTCGAGATCCTGAACCGCTACGTATACTACTTCGACCAGCAAAACGAAACTGTCACGACAAAGTATCTCAACGGACTGATCGAACTCATCCACTCTAACCTACAATCCAACGAAGACGAGCCAAACCCGAGTATTGAAGGGCCGAAGCGCCATTTCGAGCGTACTCTGGACTACATCCGGACCCGAGACTATGAGGGTGTCGTGACAGAGCGACAGTAGACTCCGTTTACGATTTGAACCTTTGTTGAATCGAAAGTTATTGATATGCTTAGGAGGGTTTGTGTACGAGATGCCCACCTTGTTCAGGATCGTTCCCTAGAGTAGCCATCCGTGATCATAATTTCCTTAGTTCACATCTCTTGTTTTTTACTCTTCTGGAAGCCAGCCTTTATTGTGATGCTCTTTTTCCCCCTCTTTATTTCCGCCTTTCGTTTTCGAGTAAATAAGTGTACCATTGTCTTCTGGATATCACCCATACCCAATAACGCAAAATTCTAAGCCATATATATTCCAAGTCTCATTGTTCTCGATACTCAATAGTAAGATAACCTTGGAAATTGGGTTGTTGAACAGCGACGACCTACGACATTTGATATTATACAATGACAACCTAGGTACTACATAGTAGGCCAACTTTGCAACTTTGGAAGTAGAAAAGAAACGAAGAAAACCTTCGTTCATATTGAAACATTGAAAAATACTGAACAGAGAGGGAGATTATCCCAAGTCTCCACGGATATCGCTGCATGATAACATAAGACAGAATAACCCGTACACATCACACAAATACAAGAGATCAAACCCGGATGCCCCAGATTCAAGTCCAATTTGACTTGAACACGTAAAATAAGAACAAAAAAGAGAGATACACCGACCACACAAACCCCACAAACCCCCACATTGAAGATAAAGAGGATAAGAGATGCAAAGTTAAGAGATATGTTGTAAAGAGGCGTTGTTAAGAGATGCTGTTAAGAGTTGATGAGGGAAAAGGTGATGAGGGATTAGGAAGTCCCACCGTACAACCCAGCTGCAGGAGAGTTGTACTGTTGGAAGTTAGAGTACTTGGCAAATCCGGCAAAGGGGTCTGGGTGGCTGTTTCCAGGAATTGGGCTGCCGATGTCACCTGGAACGCTGCTCCGATGACCAGGTGCAGCACTGACAGTATCCGGGTCGAATCTGACAAAATGGTCTCCACCCTCCTCTTTGATGGAGAAGGATCCGCCGCCATTATGAGGGCTGCCTTCTGTGTCGCAGATGTCGAGCACTTCATCCAGTCTGATGTGCGGTTCCGTCGCAAGTCGCAACATTTGAGCGTGGTTCAATACTTCTCGCACATTGTGATAACCGTCAGACAGAAGCTGTGGGCTTATGAAGTGAACACCATTGCGACCCTTTGGGTTAAGTGCGTCCATTTCCTTGCAGGCTCGAATAATTAGAAGACGAATAGTCACAGGGCGGGCCGAATTTCCACGATGGTGGGTACTCGGTGCAAAAACGTTCGAATGTGTCCAACCATTCCCCAAAGCACTGCTAGTTGTCGATGATCCCCATGTAGCTGAGGAACCAGCAAGAGTGGTTCCAAATGGTCGACTCCACCCAGCAGGATTAGCCGGAAAGGCTGACTGCTGAGACCCAAAAGGTTCGGCAAAGAACGAGGATCCCTGGAAACTAGCACGCGAAGGTACTGGGAAAGTTCCTAGGCCGGTGGCACCGGGCAAAGACTGAGATAACTTTGAGGAATTAGCACCCTCGATGGCATCATTCAGTGCGCTGCTGCCCAGTTGAGTGCTAAGGTCATCCACTTCACGCTGTGAGGATCCGCGACGAGCATCCTGTAGATCCTGCGCAACACTTGGAGGACGATTGAGAGGATTGAACCGCCCATATGCTCCATGATGCAAGCCGAGTTCGTAGCCAGGTTCAAATGAGGGCGGTCTAAACGTATTGGAACGCAACCCGTTCATCCCAGGGGGAATGGAGATCCCACTGGGGGCGTTGAACCCACGAAGAGGGTTCATCATAGGCGAACTGGGGGAATACATATGCAGGTCAGATGGAAGAGGACGACCAGCCGTGCCGGGGAGACCTGGGGGGTTAGAAGACAGGCCGCTCAGGACTGGGAAGCCAGGTGGGCCTGATCGACCCAATGGAGAGAGTGGCGCGGAGGGCTGAGGGTGGTGTAGAGGTGGTTGTTGCTGGTGGCTAGGTCTGCCAAACACTCCCGACTGCGGTTGCGCGAAAGAGCGCGGGGAAATAGAAGGCTGAAGAGGGTAATCAGAAGATGCTGATTGCGAGTAAGGCGAGGAGGTGTGAGAAGAGCTCTGCTGCGAAGGTTGGCGTGGTCTGACGGGGGTCGAGACCTTAGGTGCAACAGGAGTAGTAGCAGGGTAAGGTTGGGATTGGACCAAAGGCAGGAGTGTCTGCATCTGAAGGCCCGGGATCGAGAAAGACGCAGGTTTTGCCATTCTTGCTTGCTTAGCAGCACGTTCTTTGGCTTCCTGCTCTGCTCGGGCAGCAGTCTCGCGAGCTTTCTTCGCTTGTTCCTCACGAACCTTGCGCTCATGTTCCTCCTTAGCCCTCTTGTCACGTTCCAGTTTTTCCTTGCGCTTCGCTTCTTCACGCTTCTTATTTTCTTCTTTCAGCTCCCGCTGCTTACGTTCAGCGTCAGCATGTCGGTCTCGCTCGTCTCTGAGGCGCTTTTGCTTCTCTGCCTCCTTGCGTGCACGCTCATCTTCCAATGTCTTTCGCTCCGCGTCGCGCTTCTTCCGCTGCTCTTCACGTTTCAATCTCTGTTCCTGCAGTTTCTGGTCATGGGCCGCTTTGGCGGCGGCCTCCTCGGCAGCTTTCGCTGCGTCTCTGCGAGCTTTTTCTTCGTCCTTCAGCTGCTTTTGCATCTTTTTCTTATCTTTCTTTTGTTGGGCGTTTCGTGCCTTCTTGGCATTCCGCTCCTCAAGCTGATTCTTCTCTTCCATGAGCTCTTCAATGAGGCGGTTCTGTCGTTGTTCGGCGACTCTTTCGCGATACGCAGTCATTACTCGCTGTTCAAACATTCGAGCAGCAAAAATCTGGAACATTCGTCGGCCTTCTTGCATTCGTTGTTCATCCGTCATTTCGGTCTTGGGATAACGATGATAGTAAGCATTCCTTCTTGGGACTTTGCAGGGGTCAGGAGGTACCATTTCATCCACATCATATTCTTCCTCGTCTTGGCTATCGTAGTCTTCCTCCTCCTCGTCGTAATCATCATCGTCAAGGGTACGAGGAGGGTGGTGATGTTGATTGGGGTCGAAGGGCTGGTGGGCGGCTTCTTCGATGCTGATATGATGATCATCCTCTCGCTGCATGCGACGCTCAGCCAATTGCTCCATCATGTCGATGAAGTGTCTGCCGTCGTTTTTAAGGAGATCATCGGCTACAGTAAGAATACCATCTAGATCAAATGCGGGGTCAGACCAGATTCCTCCAGGGTAAGTTAAACTTCTGAGGAGCTCACCCTTGACGGTCAGACTATTACCAAAGGCAAAGAAATCGGAGCGTGAATCTGGGACGTCATCGTCATAGAATTCATCACCGCTGTCCAACTCACCGTCTTCCTCGTCGTCTTCCTCATACTCTTCATCGAGGTCATCTTCATCCTCATCCTCGAGTTCTTCGACTCGCTCTCGTGAAGGGTGAAATTGTGTGTGCGTACGAGTGTGGTGACCGGGGGATCGTAGGGGTTGTTGATACAAACGGGGTGGAGGGATGATGGGAGCACCCTCGTCAAAGGAAGCCTCGTTGTTGCCAATAGCATATTGCTCAAGCTCTTCGTAGTAAGCGTCGTAGAGAACCTCTAGCTCCTCTTCGATTGCGGTTCGTTTTCGGCCGCAGACCGTGCAGCTGCACGAGTGCTTTTGCTGCTCTTTCATCTTTTTGAGCACAGCATCCTTTTCGACTTTCACAAGCTGACGTCTGTCCTCTTCCCCCAGCTCAAACCAGAAGGCTCGAATGTTCTCGCGCTCTTCCACCGACGATTGGTTCCAAAGTTCACTCTTTTTCTTGCGGGACTTGGACGGTTGTGAGTGAGTCGCGGACGGAGTAGAAAGCGGGGTCGAGCTTCCATCGGCGCATGTGTGCGGTTCAGAGTTGTCCTTTTTCTCTTTGTTCTTGAAATGGCGAGTGGATCCCGGGGGTTGATCTTCAGGGTTGTTAGACATCGAGAGACCATGAAATTCAGCATCACTAGGGTCATTCGAGAATGTTTGTGCTGGCCAGTCCGTAGTATCGGAAGTGTGAGCATGAGATTGTTCGGCGGCTAAACGGGCAGCTTGCTGCTTCTGTCGGCGTTTTTGTTTTTTGCGATTCATAGTGGATGCTGGTGCAGACGTGGTACTGCTGGCTGAGGCATTACTCAAAGGTCCCCGCGCGTCACCGTTGGTCGATGTCGGGGCTGTTGGAGTTGCCATGTTGAATATGCTGGAGCCCTCAGCAGGAGACTAGAACGATGCGCAACCCCGTTAGATATGGTGGGTGAAAAAAGATAAGTGTGGGATGAAAAGAGAAGGTAGGATTCAAGAGAGAAAAGGAAAGCGTGCGAAAAGTGTAGAGTGAAAAACAGAGAGAGAGGGTCGAAAAGCGAAAAGCGAGAGGATAAAGCGGAGAGCGGAGAACGACAGAACTTACCAACAAAGCTCCGGGCAATCCAATGCAAGACCAAGTCAATAAAAGAGAAGAAAATTTTAAGTGGAGACGGGGATTGAATGATTATTTGCCTTTGACACTCTTGTTGAAGAGCTCCGAGGGTTAAAGAATCGAGATATGGGAATCCAGGTATGAGAGGGGTTTGAAAGACAATAATGTCGGCGGGTCAAGACGTGGATGGTAAATAGAGAAGATGAGATCGGGTGTAGGGAGGTTTGCGCGTAGAAATAGGTAAAAGGGAGAGTTGGGGTGGAATAAATCCAAGCGCTGAATTCGCGGGGCAATGAAAGAGAGCGAGATCTTAGACCGACGATGATGGATGGGAGCGATGGGCCTTTTCTGCGTTCTGGCTGGTTCTCTTGCCGCCGCAACGGGATAGCCGCAGTAAGCGATATGGTGCCTGTTAAATTAGGCAAATAATGTAGAAATTCGAGTGTGCTGCTTGCGTTGAGTATTTTTTAGTAAATATGCTACTTAGATGTACGCTCAATTTGATCTTACTTGAACCCTACTTTATTTGAAAGAGAAAGACACTTCGATCTCTGGTTCAGTGGGCTTGTACTTCATCACTGTTTCTCAGCTTCCGAGGCTGACTTTACAATCATGTGACCTATGGTAATATACCGCCTTTATACTGCCTATTATATTTCAATAGCGGTGTATAACTTGTAATATCACGTGATAAATGTCATGAGTAGCGTTTGCTCCACTCAGTGTTAAAGTTGTTTGTAAATATAGTGTTTATTGTGAAGAAAGGAAACCAAATTCTTCTTTTACTCAGGTCAAATTAAGTCTTAGTCAAGAGATAAAATAAATTGCCCAAAAAGTGTTGAATATTATGTAATCATGTAATTTTGGAAGGTACCTCGTATACAGGTGTACTCCTAATGACTTTTCTCAAGTCCCTTAATTTCCGTAAACTTTTCCTAACTGTACTCTTTCCATCATCCTCGTCATCTTACCTTTCCAGCAAATCAGATCTTGAAACCCTCGCTTACTTGGACCTCCATCTCTCGTTTCAACTTTCATTAATTTGAACCAGTGGATCGTGATCGGATCATCAGTGATCGTCGTTTGTTTCTGGTCCTTGGTTCCAAATCTTCAGCCCCATCTAATACCTAATCCTTTTCCCCAATACCTAAACTTCACCCCCCACCCCCCGAGACCGCCTTAAACCCCAAACTCGGACCCCGTCACGTCACTGTTTTTTGTGCATCTTTAGGCCTTCCATCAGCCCCTCCTCTCCTTCAGCCGCTATTGGGTGGAAGCAGTGGAATTAGTGGAAAGAGTGGAAATACCATCTGCGCAGGGTTCACCTCCCCATACCCCTGCTACTTTTCGTGTCGCAGTTATTTTTGAACTTCGACACCCCTCTGTCTTCTGCATTCCATCCTCCTTCTCCTCCTTCCTAGAGCAGTGCTCCCTTGATCATTGATCATGGCACAGCAACAAGCTGATAATGTGATGCGAAGGTACGCCCACTGTTTTGATTCTGCGTCTGCGTCTTGTTATACTCCCCCCCTCAGTGTTTTTCAATTGTACCTTGTCTTCTTCGGAACTGAGCCCCAGATCCCTCTGTTAGACAAACTTCATCAAGAGAACTGATATTTATCTATCTATCTACTATTCTGGTTATGATGATCCTTACTAATTCAATCTAAATAGGAAGCTTGTGATCATCGGAGATGGCGCCTGTGGGAAAACTAGTTTACTCAGCGTCTTCACCCTCGGCTACTTTCCTACTGTAGGTTTAATATTCTTACACTCCATAGCCTTGAAATGATGTGTCTGGCTAACCTATCTACTTCTTACAGCACTACGTTCGTTATCGGCCCATTCCCGGCTGCCTAGAAGTGATTTATTGACATAGCATAGGTGCCCACGGTATTCGAAAACTATGTGACCGATTGTCGAGTCGATGGTCGATCAGTACAACTGGCTCTTTGGGATACCGCAGGACAAGAAGACTACGAGCGACTGCGACCACTGGCATATTCGAAAGCACATGTTCTTCTGATCGGTTTCTCAGTAGACACGCCGGATTCGCTGGAGAACGTTAAACACAAGGTACGCTCGGAGATATTCGGACCAAACATTCAAGGGTTAACCATATGGAATCATAGTGGATCGAAGAAGCGAACGAACGCTGTCCCAACGTGCCTATCATCCTAGTTGGGCTCAAGAAGGATTTGCGCGATGATCCATTAGCCGTCGAAGAAATGCGCAAAAAGTCACTCAAGTTCGTGACATCCAAAGAAGGAAACGAGACGGGCGCCCAGATCGGAGCCCGCAAATACCTCGAATGCTCATCCTTGACGGGTGAGGGTGTTGATGATGTCTTCGAGGCAGCCACTCGTGCCGCCCTCTTGACTTTTGACAATCGCAAAAATTCCTGCTGTGTGGTTCTATGACGAATTAATTCTGTATGAACGTGCGACATTGTAACTTGCTTTCTCTGCCAGCGTTCGGTTCTATCTCGACTTGGAAATATGCGATGGCTTTGCTTTGCCGCAGTTTGGTCAATGCTTTCCGTTCCGTTGTATCATGCATCATTGGTGTTTGGGGTTTGGGAGGTTTTAGTGCTCTCGCTTGGTTGATTGGTCTGGGCACGATTATTGCTTTTTTTTCCCGTCCCTATCTTTTCAGGCTCTTTTCTGGCTGTGTCTATTCTCTCGGAGTACATTCTTCTTACCCCTCATACCTTCTTCCTGATCAATCTCTTTTTATTACCTCATATGATACTCGTACAAACTCCGGACTCCCTTCTTTTTTACGCCAATTCCCCCGAAGTGCATTGCGATAGCCATTCCTTTCAATCCATTTTGATTTCTTGTAACAATCCCTGCCAACGTATCGCTCCTTCGATAAATTGTACTCACTACAAGGTTCTCACTTGAAACTTTGGAAGTAGATAATGAAAGGTAGCTAAGTTTTGCGTAATCAGCGTGATCAATTCAAGCCCGAACTGAGATCTATTCAGTGAGCCCGCATCTGAGTGCCCCAGTGGCAGCCCTAATAAGAACAAAATATAAGTGCATATAGTACAAAGCGCCAAATGGTACATAAGATCGCCTCTCCCAACATATTCATCCCCGTGTTTACATCTCATTTTTTGAGGCCGCCTATTTCTTCTCTGGTCGCTTCCAGTCATGGTTCCACCCCTCAGCAGGTGGGTAGTCTGTCTGCATACGCCCATACTCAATAGGAATGAGGTCTGTAAAGATACCCTTCTTGTTCATCGAGACACGGAACAGCTTGCCACCATCACCGGCACCAGTGCGCAATTCTTCACAAGCAGCCTGCATGCTCTGAAACTGGCGCTGTAGCTCAAGTTCCTGGTTCTTGCGCTGATTAGACTGGAATAGTTGCCAAGCACGGTGGATGGTCCAATGGCGGAGGTAGCGGTTACGAGAGAAACGGAGAGGGCGGGGTGTAAGGGGGTGGTGGAGGAAGTATCGGATGAGAGCTTGAGGGTTCTGTTAGCATTGAGGCATTCGATGGAGACTTCGGAGACGCAATTGAGGTTCTCGGAAGGATGCTAGGTGTTGGCCAAACGTACTGATTCGCTTATCCACTCCTGGGCCTCCGCCTTTTCGCTTGGCTAGAGAGCTAGAGGAGGAGAATGAGGCCGATTGTACGGACGCGGTGATCGGGCTGGCTTGTGGCGTCGGTCTTTGAGCCAGGGTTTCGCGGCATATGCTTGATATGGTCGGGCGTACGGGTACCATTGACATGGGGATGCGGAAGGCATTTGCGAGAGACGCAAGGGCTGGTGATAGAGACCGCATTGTGATGGGTATATTGATAGTTGAGTCCACGGGAGTTGCAATTGAAGTTCAGGAACGAGTAATTCCCTGACGGCAGAATTGCGACCGCCCATATTTACTACGTCACGTGCCTGTATGGCAAAATGGTACCTCATTTCCTTTTGACTTCATTCAGCTTTACTCTTTTGTGATTGATCGGAATTTTTGCTCATTGGTAATCAGAAATTGTTTTGGAACTGTCATCATAGTCAACCGGTACCCTACTGCTACCTAACCAGGTGTTTGTTCATACCGTAGGGACAGCTGGATGATAGATCATTATACCTGATATCAATCTTCTAAATGCTGGAACATCCATGGAGGAACTTCATCAGTTGATCACTGTCGACCTCACTTGCGACTCACGAATCATTAGGTAATTTCAAGGCTGAGCCCTGAATATCATCATACACTGCCAGTTAAGGGTCTCCTTGGAACATTCCAAGGCTATGGTCACTCTCCACCTAAGTACACCACCTCCAGATATTCAGCAACACTTTGGCACAAAACTGATAGATACTAGAAGCTACATCGCCAACATATTAGTCAACCCTTTACTTCCACGCCTATTTAATTCTGAGACTGTTGTTCGGGTCCGTATTGATGCCCATCTAACAAATTCAATGATGCAAAATCTTCGCTATGATCGCGCCCACGGCATATCCCCTCAGTAGCCGAGTCCAATTACAATTCTGGATTTCAAAGTGCTACCTTGCCCAGACCCATGATTGGTTCTTAGGCAGAAGCAATCACAACGGGCCCAGAGCGCTCTTTATTAAAGTTAGGTAGTGAAATGGGGAACGCTCTAGGCAGCACGGTCGGAACGTGCAGGTCGATTCAGCTGAGAAGAACCAACAACAACCGCGAGGGAAGCTCAGTGAAAGCAGGGAGTCAAGAAGTGAAGAGGTGTGTAAAGGTGTTCATTCTGTAACTGTCATAACTTCTAGATAAATGGTACTAGATGGTTCTGCCGTCGCAGACCGCTTTCTCCTTCATACTATAGGGCTCCCTACTACTCCGTACAGTAGATAGCTTAGAGCAGATATCGCTTTTTATATCTTTTTAGAGTTGGTTTTGCTGAATTTTCAAGCCATTTCAAGTCTGTCAATTCACTTGAGTAGTTTATAGGCCTTTGCCGGCACTGGTCAAAATATTTGGTGGACATTCAGGGTGAAAATTCAGAGGCAACACTTAGTCTTGTTCGTGTTATCTGGACTATTGCCTTGCAGGGAAGAAAATTCACTTTCCCCGAGATCAAGTGCTCACCGCATGTAGCCTCAAAGAGACCACTCAGGCTCATATTTCCTGCGTCACTTTCATCCAACGAGTCTGGCAGAACGCCAATGAAAGTCTTCAATCAGGATTGCCACATCACTTTATCGCCTTGAGCAAAAAACCCCCAAAGGCTCGCCCCACTCACACTTGATCAGCCTCCTGGCATCTGTGTGGTGAGATGGCAGCACCAAGGAAAATCCGATATCGGAATCGCTGCATCGCTGAATGACTTGAGGATAATACTCCAAAGGTCCCACCAAACCCACAGACCATACTTTAAGGGCTATCTAAGTATGAGGTAATATGGTGGAGACCAGTTATCTATGATGTCGGCGTCGGGGTTGTCTTCTTTGGCCGAAAGATGATCAAAGGGTATCCAGGAATGGAAATGAAGAAGTGATTGGCTATCCAAATAGGTACAGCAATCAACTCCTGAAGTCAGATCCAACTGATGGTATATACTCCTATACCTCCGCAGAATCACATGTCAGGGGGTGTTGTGGGACTTCCTTTAGCTATCCTTAATTATTTAAGGGTTAGATAGATATTAATAATTATCCACCTCATCTGGGTGGTTGGTATACGGAGTAGCCGTTTCTATCTGGCTTGCAGGCAGGTGGTGAGAGGGCGATCAATATACAGCGAGATAGAGGTTCGTGACTCTAAATGGCAGAACCGTGACCGCCAATTTAGCCGCGCGCTTAATATACTAACTTCGTGAGCTAATATACTTTTTAGAACAATTCTAGAAGCTTAGTGTCTTGTCAAATAATTTCAAGGGACGTAACGTTTGAAGGTCCAAGAGAACAAATTTTAAAATTTCTATCAATTGAGAGTGTTGAAATGACCGATCATAGTGCTGAGTGGTATTTTGACGGTCATAAGAGACATAAAGTTGTAAGAGCGACTAGGAATATATGATTAAGCCGTCGAGGCAGAATCCCATAAATAACACCATAGAATGCGAAAAATTTGTGCTGTGCTGAGGTATCAAAAAAGAAAAGCGACTGGATACTTGGAGGTGAAAATGGTTCAACTGCGGCGCTTTGCACCACGCTTTTTCGTGCGGTCATAGTTCAGCACCTTGCGTCGTCGGTGGTTTTGAGCCAGTTTCCACCGGCAATATAGAAGAATTGCGTCTTTCAGCAATACAAAGGCACAGCCACCGACAACACTGCGGCCCCAGCGGGTCTGCAAGAGACCAGGGCGACTCCGATCTAGAACTGAGGATGGAGTAGTCCATGAATTGGGAAGAAAGTATTTCAAAATCCCACCCATGGAAGCCGAAATTGCGGGGAATACAAGTGCGCTAAGTATAGTGTCTGCGATATTACCAGTATCATGGATAATTGCGTTTGGTCGTCGCCCTAGGCCAAAGGCTCCGTCATTCTGCCCTTGTACTTGTCCATCCTGAGCCGCTTCGTCAGCGTCGTTTTCGTTGTCGCCGGCAGGAAGAGCTTGAGCAGCTGGTAACTGGTCGTCATTGCCCATTCCTACCTGTACTTCAAGATCGATCTCCATGAGAAGTTGACCATTCATATTTTCACCAAATCGGTTAAGTCCCTCCGCTTGGTCCTGTCGCAGTACTTCGTCTATTTCTTCTGTAGTACGAGGCTGTACCTCCGCGATCCACTTTTTCTCTAACTTGCCGAAAATGCGGTCGTAGAGTGCGCTGTAGAAGCTCTTAGCATATGGCAGAGCGGCGAATGTCATTGCAGGAGCTGGGGGCCAAAGATCGGCCTCCTGGATGGGGTTGTGCGTCGCGGCAAAAAATAAAACAGGAATGACTGGGAGGAGGCCCTCGGCGAAACGCGTACGAGAGAATATTAAGACTAGCGGAATGAGAGGCAGACCGAGGTTCAAGCCAGGTGCCTGGCCATCGATACTATCCTCTAAAATGCGCTTGGCGTGCTCTGGGCCAAACACGAGGTACATGGAGTAAGCTCCATGCGCACAGCAACCAGCCCATACCGTACCAGCCACGGTGAAAACTATTCCAGGAAGAACCATTCGACCCGTTACCCTCTGCATTAAGCTCAAAATATCAACAATATAGTTTCTCGGTCGATTCACGATGATTTCTGACTTGCACTGCGGGCACTGCATCTTTGCGACGCTGCCGTTACTCTTGCGTGACCGAGGATTCTCCAAATCTGCCAACCAGTCAAGCAGACATGCCTCATGCGCTGTCAAAGCGCATGGACATGGAGATCGCCATTCTGAATTGAGTGGTGAGTCCTCACTCTCATCGGTGTAGCAAATCCAACACTTGCGCAGGTCTTCTTCACTTGTGGCAACAGGGTTTGAGGGTCCGATGGCTTTGTCGGTAACATCTGCCGCCGTCATAGTGGAAGTGCCGTTATTCAGAACGGCCTCTGCGTCTTCTATTGACTCTACCGGGGTTTCAGAGGCTGCGGTGGGGGTGGTGGATGGAACAGCATCAGACGATCTTGTTCGCCCGGTGGAGAAGCTACCTGAGAGGGACTCCATTATGAAGTAAGTAATGGAATGTGGAAATGTGAGAGAGGAGAGGAGGGAAACTGAGACAAGATTAGGGGTTGAGTGAATGAACGCTCGTGTTCAGCATCTTCTAAGGTTGGAATTGATAAGAAGTCCATGGGAGAAAGAAGCGCCGCTGAAAGGTGGAGAAAAAGGTATTTCGGCTTCGATCCGCGGCTGTCGGTATGTCACGTGACTACCACGTCACAATCATGGGGGGGTACTGGGCTCCTGAAAAATGTCGCACACGTGATATTTTTATCAGGCTTAGCGTCTTGGCGTAAATGTTTACAATCGCGTCTAGGTGTTCATCCCTATCTATACACGCGTCATTAAAAATTACCCTGCACCATGGATACCACTACCTTTTTTTGCTCGAAATGCCGTAATCCCCGTCCGACCGAGGATTTTGATCTTAATAAGCAAGGGAAGCGAAAAAGCCTTTGTAATCGTCATACGAAGAAGCGTTCTCTTCAGCGCGATGATTGGGATGAATTTACTATGCTTCTCTCCCAGCCTCAGCCTCTTAATCATGACTTTGAATTTGATCTTGATGCTTTGCCTATCAAATTTGGCTCTGAGTTTGATAAAGAGGAGATGGGAATAGCAATGCATAGTCTTTCAGATTTGATCTGGCAGGAAGGTGGATTCCGATTCCGCCATACCTCAACTGATTCCCAATATCATCGGTATAGATATCATTGCTCTCAGGATGAAGCGCATACCCGAAGCTATCAATCTAAGGTAGAAGTTGAAAAACAGAGAGATGGCCGCCGTATAGAGCGATTTCCTTGTGGAAGTAAGCTTATTATACAGCCATCCTTACTTGATCGGACCCTCCGTCTTTCTATTCAACATCACTGGCACCCGCCTTATAAAGATCTTCAAGTTCCGCAAGTCATACACGATCTTATTGACTCCCTTGTCTTGACCCATGCTCCTGCAGAGATTTCCCGCCAGGTTAGGGAGCATCCTAAAGGAAAGGAAGTGTCAAGGCACCAGGTCTATTATATCTGGCATAAGGCAAACTCAAAGAACTGGCGACGCCATGATGATCCTCTTACCTCAGCTCAAATGCTTCTAAATGAGGCAGATTTCCAGAATGGAAGGTATCAGGCCCACCAAGAGATCTTTCAAGCAGGCAACTTATCAGCATTAGGTAAGAGCAATATTCTTTTCAGCCACTAGCTTAGCTACTAGCTTAGTATTAGCTTCGGTATTGGTATTAGTATTAGTATATTAGTTTATATATTCACTGATATCGATATACTTTAGCCTTCTACCTCCCGGAGACTATTAAACCACGTCTTAATTGGGCTGAACAGGTTAACTCACAGCCTCAATTAGCCATAGATTCTACTTATGGCACAAATAATAGTGGGATGGAGCTATTTACTGTGTTAGCTGAGCTTGATGGCACTGGTATACCACTTGCCTATTGTTTAGTTGATAAGCAGAATGTTCAGCCTGATACTTATCAGAGAAGAAGAGCTGATCCAGGCGCAATGTTGTTTATCCTTTATGAGTTTCTTATAAAGCTTAAGGGGTTTGGGTTTGATCCCAGCTTTATTGCGACTGATAAAGATCCAGCAGAGATTGGAGCAGTCAGACTAGTCTGGCCAGAGGCTAAGCATCAGCTTTGTTACTGGCACGCGAAGCGCGCTATTAGTATGAAGTTGAAGGATTCTACTAAGACAGCGACGCTCAATCAGTATGATCCAGAGGCAGCTGCAAAGGTGGTTGGGAAGGATCATCTTGAGATTTGCTGGGGATCAATTCCACATAAACGGCCAAAGGAGCATAAATTTGATGGTAAGTTGGTTTCTTTACTCTAATTATATTGGCTCTAGCTAGCTTGATTGTGAAGGGCTAATACTAATCTTGAATGCAGAACTAGTGATGCCGACAAACTGTCTTTATTAAGCTTGAAGAGAAGAGAGAGAGACTAGCTATGGACATGTGGCAATATAAGGGATGCGGGTGCGGGTGGCACGTGACGAGCATGAGTGGCACAGGCATGAATGCTAAAGCAGGCACCAGCCTGTTACATTGATTTCCAGATTATATATTTACTAAGATATTTATAGGCTCCGGTCAATGTCAGTGTCTCTCTCGTGGCGTCAGGCCTGTTGAAAGCCGAAGGCTTGAGCCAACTAAAGAGGAACGGGATATTATTTTAGGCATATTCTGCCGACATTTCAATATCCACCCTCTGTTTCCTGATATCAATGGCACTCGATTTAAGCAGAATCTCCACCAGGAATGTGCCCGAGAAATGTATGATTGGTGCCGATCTCGCGATTATTACCATCTCTGGGCTTACCTCTTTGTCAACTGGTATAGAGATGATCAATGGATTCTCTGGGCTCGGGCAGCTAATCCTGAGAAGATCCCTATCCTGAAAACAACGATGATTGTAGAATCGCATTGGCGAAAGCTAAAGCATGATTATCTTCATCGTTTTAATCGGCCTAGAGTTGACCTAGTGGTATGGGTTCTACTAAGTCGTCTCGTCCCTGATATGGTCTATCAAATGAAGGCTATATTAGGTAGAGAGCAGCGGATCTTTAAAGGACGATGGAGAGAAGCCTTTAAAAGGCAATGGAAAAAGGATGCAAGAAAAACTGTTTGTCTAGATCAGATAAAACAGCATCATACAGATCCTTATCAATGGGTTTGTGCCTGTCCTGCCTTCTTACTTAGTCGATTCTTATGCTGTAAGCATATTATCTACTGTTTTAAGACGCCACCCCCTCAATTCTTTAATACTGTTTCCCGCCATGATACTTGTCCTTTTTGGCGGGATGAGCGATTAGAACTTAAACCAGAGTTCAAACGCAGTGGTAAAGAGCCTACTCCACTACCAGATTATGAAAGCGATACCTCTTCAGCATCAGATAGTGAGGAAGAAATAGAGGAGGATGAGGAAGAGGAGGAGGATATTCAAGCTCAATTAATAGCTTGGCGCCAATTCCAATTTGATACTATATCAATGGTTGATGATCAAGGAGAAAGGTTTGCAAAGAAGTGGCTTCAGTATATCAAAGGCCAAAGGGCTCAAACCCAGAAGCTGATTAATGAAGCTAAAACTATTCGGAGCATGCGGACGATGCCCAAAACTTGGCGGAAGCACGATCATCCACTAGGGGTTTATTTACAGTAGTTAGAATCGGACTTAGAAGAATTGAACTTGATTTGAATTAGTAATGCTATTGAGATTAGTAAGGCTTGGCAAATATCACGTGTGCGACAGTTTTTCGGCTGCCCATTACGCACACTTGTCACAATCCTCCAGACAACGTGCTCCTTCCTTCTCTATATAAACTGTCACTAAAATACGCCCGGGCGTACAGATGATAAATCCTTCTTTTTCTAATTATTCAAGTGGGTTAGATGACTTCTGAGTAATTTTGACAGATTTTTACGTCCTTCGATCACCTTTCTAACTGTCATAAAGTTGTTTAGCCTGGGTTCACATCACGTGATCTCAGCCTCATTGATCCGTAGATCACTTTTCTGATACAACTGGCCAATCATTCAAATGCTACAAATGAATGAAAACTGTATTTGTAAGTACACACCCATGGTCATACAAACAAAACAAAAATAGCCCTAGTCCGTACAGCAAACATGTAGAAGTCTATGTAAAGCTACCAAGATCCAGCGGTCCTGGAGCCCTGTATTGTGTAAACAAAGCTTCCCTTGTTTTTACTAATATCTAGAGTTAAGGGTTGTTCCCTTAAATTTTTTTTAATAATGGGATCTGCCTTTTTGTTCAAAAGATTCTCCGAACAGATTCATATTAGATATGATAATTAATAATAGTTCTTCTTAACAATCCCTGGCACCATCGAGATTCGATCTTTTAGCTTTCGAAGTCTCATGCAATCGAAGATGGGAGTAAAATATCAAACCCCCAATGGAATTCACAGTATTTCATGCAAACGCTAAAAGTTAGATAACGCTATGACAATAGTTCATGTAAGTGGAGATATGCAGACGCTAAGAAATGAAATAAAGAAACAGGAAAGGAGGGATTAAGGATTGGAGTAACAGTGGGGTGAGGGATAGGATAAATGATCTGGTCGAGGAAAGGACTGGAGGATAAGATGCTAGGTATCAGCCAAATCGAACACCAAGACCACCATAGCCTGATCTTTCTGGCGAACTGGTGCTTCGTGGTCGCCGCTCTAAAGCTGGAGCAGTCGTGTAGACAAGTTCGCTATCTTGGACGAAAGAACCTTCCAATCCCTGCTGGTATACTTCATAACCAGGATAAAGGCGGGGATCAACTTCATTGAGACGATCGCGGGCACCTTGAACATCAATGCGATGTCCACCGAAGGTCAAGAGATGTGTGGGCCGGGTTTCTGGGTTCTGGTTTGGATTGATGCTTTGCAATCGCTCATCCAGTGAGCCCAGTCGCTGGCGGACGGGCGGAGCAAGATAGACCGTTTCGGTCTGGACGGCACTGCCCATTACGGAGTTTGTTGGAAGTATTTCCACATTCCAGCTTCCACTTGCGGCTTGTGTCGGGATAATTTGAGTCACAGTTCGAATGACATCCGTCGGCGGCTGGTACATCCGAGGGTTCCAGATCTGTTCCGGAGCCGCGCGGGATAATGGATCTGGAGCTGGCTGTTCCCTAGACCGATACCTCGGCACTTCAGGCACCGATTGGATATGGGGAAGACCGCCGGGCATAATGGCGGATGGGTGGGCCCGCTTGACAAATTCCGGGGCCGAGGCAGGAAACTGACCAAGATCTTTGATTGAAGGACGTAGGCGGGTCCGATTAATTACCACAGCGTCGCCCCATGATGCGTTATGTTGTTGTGGTACGAGGGAGGGCGTACTGGCAGATAGATCCCGTACGGGCACCAGGCCGACTGCCAGGGACTGACGCCTGGACCCAGGAGCCGTATGGAGATTTAAATCTCTGAGCTGAAGTTCGTTATCAGGTTCACTGTACGTAGATCTTGTTAATGGGTCTACCATAACCTCTTGTGATTGTAGCTCCTGTGGCAACGACATGGATATCGCTTGTACTGTCTCCATGGACGAACTCATCTGGGGCTGATGAAAATCGTAGGGCATGATAAATTGTTGATGGCTTGGCACATCTGTGCTTCGGGCTGCGATAGTGCTCCTGGCTGCGATATTGGCCCATGTCGGCGAAGTTCTTATGCTGGCTGACATCAATGTTGGTGGCGGCTTCACGTTTTCGCGCTTTGAGTGACTAGAGATAGTCCGACGAGCTGCGACTAACTCCTGTCGCACCCTTTCTCCGGAAGACAATTCATAGCACGATCCTTCGCCTTGAACCGAGGAAAGCTTGACCAGTGGTGCGACGGGCTTGATCAAGCTTGGTGGATTTCCCCGTCTGCTCTTTTTGGACGAACCCAAGACTACCTGCCAGTCCTTGTCATCGGATGAAACTGGGAAGTCTGACTGTGCTAGAGAACTTGATGACAAGGTCGCTGGCAATGGCTTGAGAGTGGCCTGACTCATGTGGGAAGGCGACGGGGACATGTCCACTGCGCTCTTGGTTTCCTTAGTTTCTCGGTCGGATTCATTTCCCGACTGATAGCCCTTGCTCCCCTCTCTGAATACATGCGGAGGAAATACATCCAGTCGAAATTGATGAGTGGGCTTCACGTTTTCAGGCGATTCAACCGCTGGCGAGCTTTGTTCCGTCTCCGTCCAGTCCCAGGTTAACCTACGCACGACACCGGGTGATTCCTCATCAGTTGACGACGGCGAGAACTCTGAAGAGCTACTCGACTGATCGAAAACCGACTTTTGGTTGCGAGCCTCTTGCTGAGAAGACTCTGGAGACAGTCGATCAATCTCTTCGCTTATGTTTTTCAGCACCCGTTTCAGGTTATCTCGTGCTTCGCGGAGTGCTGTTGACGAAGCAGTAGTAGCAGCAGTAGCAGTTATCCTTTTGGGGAAATGAGCAAGAAGCGCTGATACATGTGTTTCGTACTCTCGATAATCGCGAACGATACCGCAGTCATTGTAGTGGGCAATTTTCTCTTGAGCAACAGCATAAGAAGTACACAGAAATCGAGTGATGGTAATGAGCCACATTTCTTGATAAGTGAGATCGTATACCAGTCCTTCACTAGTATTCTCCTCGTCTTTAATGCGAAGCTCATCACGACAGAATCCTTGTAGCACACTATGAATCTTGACGACGTCCACTGCACTGGTACCGCGATATATTGAGAAGAATCCTTCTTGGCTGGTCTCGGTCAGTGAAGTGGTCAGCTCTGGAACTGGTTTGACGTTGTTGTCATCGGAATCCGAGGGTTGCTTTGGACCGATTTGTGCCGCAGAGAACTGATCGGCGTCAATGCTTCGCTCAATCAGGCCATGTCGAATTAGAATGCCAAGTGTAGTATCCAGATCTGGCTCTTCTCCAATTCGAACACTGGTCAATATATCTGCACCTCCATCGGCAATTGCATGCTTTCCAAAATTAAGAAGTGCCACGGGGACATGGTGACCCAAAAATGATAGGAGGTTCACAAGATAGAGAGCCGGCTTTTGCTCCAAGCGACACAGATCGTTCATAATACTAAGATACGGCTCTGCAAGCTTTGCATCCGTCATTTGCCGTTTAATACGGTACTTCTCAATTGGTTTGCCCATCGCACTGAGACGGTGACCAATTGCGTGAATGGCTAATGGCAAGCATTCAAAGTAGTCGACAACCTCTCTTGCCTTGGCGGCCTGTTCAGACGTTGGATTCTTGATTCCAAGGTCCTTGAAAAGGAGCCGGCAGGCGTCTTCGACCCCAAGGGGAGAAATGTTCAAACAAAATGGCTCGAATAGGCGTTGCTTTCTGCGCAGGGTTTTGTCAACAGATGTGTAAAGGATGCTGCAGCGCTGACCCCATGGCAGAAAGGATTTGAAGAGATTGAGGGCTTCATCGCTCTCAAAACTAATACCGTCAAAGACCAGAAGCCACTCCTCGCGTTTCTGGAGCCATTTGCGCACTGAGTTTACATAAGAGCCAGTTTGCTGGAACTCATGATCCTCTGCTTCCTTGTCATCAATGACTGGCACTGCTTGTGCAATCTCCCAGAACCCTTTGAACACAGATTCTCGAGACCTACTATCAATCCAGAATATTCCGCCCGGATACGACTGGCGGTGCATGAAAACGTACTGGCGAGCAAGGTGAGTTTTCCCAGAACCTGGGGTTCCCGTGATAAGAACTGCTATCAGTTGATGAGCACGACGCTTAGCCTTGAACAAGCGGTTGTGAAGAGATTCGAGCTCCTTAGCCATGCCGAAAAATACTCTGTTTGGATGAAAACCGGGAGGTGCAACGAAAAACTGTGTCTCCTTCGTTGAATATTGAGAGACTTGCATAAAACCGCTGTTCTCCATATCGGAGACAGGGGAACTACGTCCTTCGGTGGCGGGTGCTCGGGGCAGTTTGCGCACTACTAAGTATGAAAGTCAGCATATGATCTGACTTTGGCACAATGGTTGATAATAAGAAAACAGTTGCATTGGGGCCCAGATGAGAAGCCCTGCATAATCATTGCATAGCAAGCTAAGATACATGAGTCAAGTTCAGCGAATAGCATCAACATGATATTCAAGTAACGAAGACGGCATATCAGACAGTGAAATAGCAGATAACGAAATGAGCACTAAGGGTACTTCGTAAAACATAAGATCTTAGTTGGAACGCGCATTAAATCAAAACTTGGGCTCCTCAATCTCATAGGGGGTCAGGGTGATTGTGATGGAAGTGTGTTCGGGGGTGTGTTCGGGGAAAGGGAAAGGGAGTGGAGTTGTTCTCATACCAGCAGTGTTCAAATCAGGCATACTGCGCCCTATCGCCGCATCACTTTCTGCAATCGTCAGCACAGTTCTGTTATGTAAATGGGGTTATACTAACCATTATCGTAAATCTCTCGGGCCTTTGCGCGCTTCTCCTGGGAACGCATATCCTCCTCATCGTGCCAGCGTACGCGGATCAAAGTGGGAGCTTGTCGAGAGTATCGGAGAATGGCTTCTGCCACGACCTCATATCCTGGAGCATCGGCGTCCTCGAACTTGCACATGTGGCTATGATCGGCTTCGATACCCATTCGTTCCGCCCCATCGATGTAAGGGGCCGCCGACATCTCGTCAACGACCTTCTGTCGGGTTCCCTTCAAATCGGTAGATTGAGTCTCGTGGAAGAAATAGATGCGGTACCGTCCCATGATGTCAGAGAAAAGGCCGTTGATGTTCTGAAGGACCTCGCTATTGGTACGAAGAGACTGGATCAGCTGAGGTGACCCTTCCATGAACTTTTTGGGCAGAACAGCTGTGAATATGTTGTGCAGCAAGAGGCCCCATTTGGCGATGTCAGAGCCGTTATGGGGTGTTCCCAAAAAGAGGATACCGAAAGTTGAAACATAAAGAGCACGCCCATGCTCAGTCTTCTCGCTGGACAAGCTGCGACTGTGAATAAGAGCACGTTTGACAACCAGACCACCGAGGGAGTG
This sequence comes from Penicillium taxi, assembly GCF_028828555.1. Lineage (NCBI taxonomy): Eukaryota > Fungi > Ascomycota > Eurotiomycetes > Eurotiales > Aspergillaceae > Penicillium > Penicillium taxi. The sequence continues at coordinate 2,005,597 of NW_026643207.1, read as the reverse complement.
GCAAACCCAGATAATTGGGCACTTAGGGTTTCCGCGGATCTATAAAACGTAACCAATCAGTCAAAGAGAATTATATAACGTTCTTATAAAGAAGTCATAAGAGGGCATGGAATTAGTCAGGTGAGCTTGCTTCACTTACATTGCGGTTAGCACCAAGAGTAGACACTAGAGTCTCTGCATGGCTGACGATCGAGTCGTTTGAGGTACCATCCGTGAAGGAAATGACATTGGAATTGTAACCGTAAGTCAAGATGCGAGGATGAATAGGAGCGAGCATTCGAGGCAACAATTCTGAGGGCCAGAAGCATTTGTTTGACTTGCTGGTCCAAGTATCGTGAGCGTTTCCATTCAAACCATGGACAAAAACAATGTCAACGGTATGGGCACCGCTTGGAGGGCGATAAACTTCAGACAGACCATAAGGCCTGATAATGTGAGAAACCATTTGCAATCAAAGGTCCATTGACTACTGAATGCAAAAGAAAATAGAAGAAAAAGTGCAAACCAGAGTAAAAGGAGAATGGTTTTTAAGGAACCTGAGGCTGCAGGTGATAGGGCTGTAGGGTGACCTAAGCAGATGACCCGGTGGATCTTTGTGGGGCGGCGGGTGTTCAAATTAGCGTGATGCACGGGTGCTTAGTCCTCCCGTGCAGTATCAGACTGAAGAAATTCAATTTTCACCTCAATCTGAGATGGATCATGCAGGAATGGAAGTTGAATGTGGTTGTTGGGGGAAGGAGGAGGTTGAAGAAGGGAAGTGACAAGTGACTCAGTGAGAGGATATTTAATCCCATGACTAAGGACTTTGCCAGGTGCCTTCCTTGAAAATACCGTATATTATACGAAATGGAGTTCAGCCTGCTGTTACTCTCTTACAAGATTCAGGAACAATCTATAGATCGTAATTTTGCTGAGTCGTATAACAGGAATGCGCATTTCTGAAGATACCCATGGATCGATACCTAGAAATCCTTTACTATCTTGCCCCTCCAAGGTTATTCTGTGTCAAATCATTAAGGGTCCTCGGTCATTCAAGCATATCCAGTGAGGTAGGAACATGGGATAAAAATGGATATACTTGCCCTTTTGCCTTATGCAGGTTTAATGCAGCCACCCGAGGATACGAGTCTGAGAACAAGTAGCGAATAGGAAACATAGAAAGCCACCTGAGTCTTGGGCAGTCACTGTGGACTCTGTGGAAACAATAAAAACATTGAATTAGAATGTGAATACTCATGAACCGTGGGTACAGACCTCACGCCCATGGTTCAATTTATATAGAATTTGTTTCATTTTGCTAAAAATTTAGGTAAACATTAGGCAACAGAGCTGATTCATACCTTGGGTACCTCTTGTATCCAGTTCCAGCTCAACGGCCTCGGAAAACAGGCTTGCGCTTTTCCACGAAAGCGCGCAATGCTTCATACCGATCTTCTGTTTCGACCACGCCCTCATACGCCCGATTCTCTGCCAGCTCGCCGAGTGGCGACCCCTCAACTGCTAGCAAAGCCTGCTTGATAGCGATAGGTCCACCCTCACAAATTTCTAGCGCCAGGTTGATACTCTCGCGTAGAACTCGCTCGCGTGCCACGCCTTCCTGGGGCCCTTCCTCGGGAAGAATTTCAACTAGCCGGTCACAGAGTCCCAGGAAGTAGGCCTCTGGACCAGACACCCGGCGCCCGGTCAGAATGAGGTCGCGCGCGCGATTCATTCCGATGAGCGCGGGCAGGCGGTAAGTACCTCCTGCGCCCGGGATGATAGCCAGGCGGGTTTCGGGAAGACCGACGAGACTTGTAGAGCCGAAGACGCGAAGGTGAGTGCACAGAGCCAACTCAAGACCGCCACCCAGGGCCATGGAGGAGATAGCAGAGATGGTAGGGATTTGAAGGGCGGATAATTCTTTGAAGGCGGTGCGCAGATTCAAGAGGAAGTCTTCGGTTCTGTTCAATCGCATCTGGGTTAGCCTGACGTTTGGATGTTTGGTCTCACATAATCTCACTGAGCTTGTGTCATTTTGGCGCGCTCTTTCAGATCTGCGCCTGAACAGAATGCGGAGTCAATATTGCTCGCTACCACTAGAGCCCGGGTAGGCCCATTGCCTTCCTCCGCGGCGATGGACTTGATGTTCTTGGATAGGGTTTCGAGCAGGTGACGCGAGATTGCATTGCGGGCTTGAGGCCTATTCAGCTGCAGCACACGCACATGACCGGACCCTGGGGCAGGGATCTGCTGGATCTTAATTACATCATCTTCCGTACTAGTGCTGTATCGCGAGACAAAAACCCGGTATACTGCAGCTGGGCGAGAAGTCCTGGCAAGGGGAGTAAGAACAAGTCGGGGAGAAAGGAAGAAAGCCATCGTTCAGGTCACTTGGGTAGATCGAGGAATACTCGATCATGGGTTCAAGAGTTGAGAAGGTGGGGTGGTGAGTCGTGAAGTATGTAGAATTCAGAAGTTGTGGATCTCGCAGGTGTGGGGAAAGCTCATTTGGCCGAAGATTGCCGAACATCGCAGTGGTATTTACGAAAAAATTAAGGTCAAGGGGTATCACAGTTTTTTTTTTTAGCATTAACGCTATAGCTATAGTATATTTACAAACGATATTCTTCAACCTCTTCATCACTGGGCCACTCCCAGCCGTTTGTCCGGCTGACAATGTCTTCTGCCTCTTGTATTTTAGAGTTTGACCGGCCTTCCACTGACTCTTCCATCTCTTCCAAGTACACCCGGAGGGCTGTCAGGGTCCGGCGCATCATGATGTCACCATTCAAGCGTTCCTCGGCTATCTCGTTTAGTGTGGCAGCCGATTGGCTCATCCTTTGTAGTAGGTTCAGCAGGCCATCTCCATCTCCTGCTCTCCCAAGAGCCCGGACAAAGTTGTGGAGTGTTGAGAACGAAGGGACATGGAGCATCGCAGGTAATTGGATGTTTAAAGATGTTTCTGATATAGGTACACCTCGCTTAGCCACATTCGATATCTTCGCAGCCGGGAGGATGATGCGGTCAAACTCGGACTTCAGAATCGAGAGTCCGTTCTCAACCATACTGTCGAATGAGTCACTTCCGTCAATTTCCATGGGAACGCTGCTGATAGAAAGTCCCTGATACCACTCAAGAGCTACACCGACAGATTCCGGGTGGCTCATGCCGGCATCAACAGCTTTGCTAAATGCCAAACACAATACACTGAAACCATGCGGTCCGAGTTCGACGCCTCGTTCTCGCATCCAGCTCAGCACCACAAGAGTCGCATGCCATACAATTAACCTGTGATGGGAACGTGCGTGGGTTCGAGTAAATTGAATCTTGAGGGATGCATTTCCCAGAGCAAAAAGCAGGTGAGACCAGGCCGCTCGGCAAGGCGGTTGTCTCCCTTTTACCAATTGAATCGCATGCCACAAAGCTAAAGGATGATGTGTGTTTCTTCCCAAGTCGAACAGATCCGTACCCAGCGCTGTTCCAGTCGAGGGATCTAGATTTTGTAAGTCGTTTGATCTCGAAATTATGTTCATGAGACTGCCAGCGCTCAGGTCTGAGATTGTACAGAGAAATTTGATGAAGGAGGCGAAAGTGAAGTCGCGTAGCCTCTCAAGTGCTTTGAGATGGAGCTTTGGATAGTCTGATGGTCGATTTGATATAGTGCACAGCGCCATGATCTGATGCGGTGTCAAATTACTATTGCGTAGGTCAAACAAACCTGCCGCTAAGCTAGGGGCAGTATCAAGAAGGAGCGCCAAGAATCTTCCGGAGAATCGGACTTTCTGCGACACCATCTCCTCGAGGAATTCTGCCAAGGTGGGTGGTTCGGTTTGTACATAAATTAAGTCGCGCGCCGAAGATGGCTCTGAGTAAACTTCGGGGCCGTCCCCAGGTAAAGCAGAACTTGATTCCTCAAAGGCAGTCTTCTTCGCTTTTCCGCGATATATCAATTTCTCGGCCATCGCAACAGAGATGGCAGCCTTGGGGGCAAGGCCTTGATCCCGGTAAGATAAAAAGCAAGCCCACGCTTCGCGCACAGTCCGAGTGGCACGTATTCGTGCAACCCACACAGAATAATGATCGGGCCTACGATCAAGTGAAAAAGATAAAGCCTGTGGCCGCGGCACCAGACTTCTGGTTTGTATCGTTGGGCTGCCGTCGGTATCCCAGCCAGCCAGAATAGCACACATTTCCTCCCACAACTGGTGGGAGTAACCAGCCTCTTTCATTTGAGAAAAAACACTCATTGCACGACTGTACATGCCTTCATTGCCACGGTGGGCATCAATTCCCATTTTTTCTTCTTTCCAAGGAGGCCATGAAGGAGCCTTCAGATCGGCAGACTGCCGCTCAGCTGCCGTTTTCTTATGAGCCACTTGAAGAGCAGCGACTGCTCGGTAGCCTTGTCGTGTGATATGAAGCACCGGCTCGTGCATGGCCATAGCTTTCAAGAGCTCAAACTGTGCCTGCTGTTGGATGAAAACGTTTCGATATGGTTGGGTATTTGTGGGTAGTGAAAGCAGCCAGAGACAAGTATTGTACATCTTGGCTTTCCAGCGATCGCCTTTCAGCTTTTGTAAGACCGATTGTGGCTCGTCACTTGTACCGATGGTGGTTGAGAATGCTGAGAATGCACGCGCGATGATGGGAAAAGCCTCAGGCCACACCACCCGTGCCTGCCGAATCAATCTAGCAACCATCGTCATGCATGTGTCCCGATCAACTTGGGGGCTGATGTCTCCTGTAGGTACTTTAATACCTGTCGAGACGTTTGCCAGGTGTTCGATGCATGTCAGCGGTTGGCCAGTCATAAGATGTAGAGAATGAATGAGTAGTAGTCTGAAGGTATTAGAATCCAAAAACTCTTCTTTCAAAAGCATTAGAGTGATAAACGGAGGGATACGTGGTTTATCGGTGCCATATCGATTTGTACAATCGGCTTCAAATGTGAACATCCGATAAGCCGCCTGGGAGGGATTCTTGCTTGTCAGTATCCAAGCCCATGCCACTATATCTTCCACATCATAGCCTCGCGCGGTCAGATACTTGTAATTGCTCGCATCAAAGACATCGAGTAGTCCCGTATCCAAAGATTCCCTCTCATTTTCAGATTGTCGCAATAGAGATGAATCCTTGAGTCTTATGTATGCCCCAAGAATTGTCTGAAGAGACTGCCGTACATGGGCCTGTTTTCTTTCCATTTTCCAAAGCACGTATCTCGAGACAACCCGGTCAAACTTGAATTTAGTGGTAGGTGTGCCCTTGGAAGGCTGTAAATTGGTTCCCAGTGGATAACCAGCAGACTGGAGACATTTTGCAAGGTACTCGGAAGGTGTGGGAGGTGTGGGGAGTGCGTTTCCGTCTTGTAAAGGAATCGGAACCGTCATCTTCTTCTAAACTTTGCAGTAATAAGTTATATCGGTTTCCCTCCGAATCCAATTGCTCAATGCGATTTGGATTGGCACCTAAGCTGTGTAAGGAGGCTATTGATTCGAGGCTGTCGAGAGAGGGTCGAGAGCGGAAATGACGAAGTCCCAGGGTTTTCCCACGAAAATAGTTCCACTTGAACTCATAGAAGCGGTCATACTGTCCCTGAATGTGAATGTCAATTGAAGATCAATTAAGCCATTTATACAGAAAGTAAGTACCTTGCAGCCGTAATATCTGAACAGATGAGTTGCTCTTATGGTCCCCGTGAGGCCTCGAACATGATTGAGAACTGATGACATCCATCAATATAATCATAGAGATACCTATTCCAGAGTGGTCGCTCTAGCCAGGCAATCCCAGAATGTAGATTGTATATTTATTAAAATAAGAAAAAGACCGGAAGCTTGACGGCAGAAAATGGTGCCGTCACGTGATTATGGGCGTCACTTTTTCGGGAAAGCGCGCATTCTGAGTCTCACCAAACGGTATGCCCTCGCCCTCAAATTCCCTTGAAACAGCTTCAACTTCCACAAAGTCTAGATGGTGGTAATATCCATTGTCCCCTCTTTGGATACTTGATACGATTTTTGAACCCCCGCCTTTATCTTAATCCCCACAAGTACCCCTCACTACTTCGACCGTGTTTTTCTTCTATTGTCGCGATCTCCATCCTTTATTGAGCCTGTCTCGGACCTCATTAAAACTGCTCGGATACCAGTTCCTCCTGGGACCACGGGCCACTTTCAGCCCCAATTTCTTATCAAACTTTAACCTTGTGATCGCATTCTCTCAGGATTTGGTGTAAGCATTTCCACATTCCAGTGTTATTCGAAACAAAGTCTGCTTGCGGGGAACGCGTCAGATACACTCCTACCGATCTCGCTACCATCGCAAGTGCCCAAAATGAGTGGCGAAGAATCTGGAGATAATAATTCAATGCCTCCGACAAATGGCAATGCCCATCCGGACTTGACTGCTGCTGCGACTCAAGGAAAGAGGAAACGTTCGGTCCAGGAAGAGAAAGCAGGGCCTGACTCTTCATCCATGTCGCAAGAGAAGGCAAATCTCCATGAGCATCTGCGCAACCTCGTTGACCTTCTTGTCAAGTACGTCTAAACAGCGCCTACAAAGCTCATGTAGCAAGAGCACTAACAATATACAGGCATGATACCGATCTCAAGCTCCTTTCTTGCCCTTTTCCAGCGTCGAATGCCAAGCCTCGGACGAAGCGCGCCAAAACTTCTAGTGACCATGAGACATGCAACATTCAAACTCGCGTTGAATCCGGCCGTTACAATACATTGCAGGATTTCTTGGCAGACATTGAAAGGGCATCTGCCGCTGTGATCGAGCGCAATCAAACTCAGTTACATGGCACAAGTACTGGGCCTGCCGACGGGGCACCCTTGACTGAGCTTGTCAGCCGCATTGCTGCTTTCAAGAAGCACATGAACAGCTTGATTGGACAGGCCTTCATGAACCTGATTGACATCAAAGCTGAGGCAACCGAAGATGATGCCGAGGAACATGAAGATCCCCTCACAGTATCGATTGTTAGTGCTCGTGAAGACAAACAAGCTTTGACAATGCTTGGTGGAAGCCAATCAAACCCAAGACAGCTCTTCTCAAGCCTGCAGAAACCGGTGAAAGTACAACTGCAGTCTTCAGAGTCTGGCGTGGAGAAGTTCGTCGAGGTACAAGAGGAATTGCGTGAAACTGCCCTTCCCAGAGGCATCTCAGCCACCAGGGTTGTTCCTTTCAATCTGAGCGCTACCCCAAAGGTTGAAAAGACGCTGGGTGAGGTTTTCCCTCCTCGTGCTGGCGTACCCCAGTTGGAACCACCTCGTAAACGCATCAATCAAAGCAACACAGTCCCGTGGATTGATCCGTTCGATCTGGTTCTGGACACGAAAAACTTCTTGGGCGATCGCAATAACTATCACCTTGCGCCCCTCCCTTCCGGGCAATGGCTACAATACGGCAGTGTCACGCCCTCTCCATCTTATTGGGCTCGGGTAGACAAGTACTACGCAGAGGCAGATTTTTACCACACTCATGGAGACTCTACTCTCTCGGCTAGCCAAGATACATCCACCCTTCAGGGAGTCTTCTCATCGTTTGCACCATCCTTTGACAGCTCTGGAGCTGTCATTCAGGACGATTCAAAAAACCTGGTCTGGTGGGGCCAGCGAGGTGCCAAACGCCTACGCACCTTTCTATCTTCTCCATACCAAGAAGAAGTCATTCCAGAGGCAAATGCCATCACAGAGCAGCCTAACAGCATCGCTGATCTCGACGAAAAGACTCTCGACGAGTTGGCGCAATCTTTCAACCCAGAAGATTTTGAGAACGCAGGCTATCATGACCCTGAAAACGAGACTCCAAGCAACGACGATCCGGAATCGAGAGATATCGATGAAATACTTGCAGAGATATCTGGCTTGCTGGAAACTTTGACATCCTATCAAAAGATTCGCTTTCTTGATCTTCCAACTCCTACCGGGGATAATTCTCAGTCGGATGAGTCGACACCCGCACCTGAACAGGTCGATGCGGGAACCCCATCAGCTGCCGAGCGAGCTGTTTACGAATCCCTTAAATCAAACCTTTTCGCTGTCATAAGCAATCTACCTCCATATGCAATTGCAAAGTTGAATGGTGACCAGTTGGGGGAGTTGAAAGTCAGTACGAAAATCATTATTGAAAATCCAGACTGGAGCGGCACTATGGAGAGGGATGATTACACGATGCATCAGGAGCGTGCAGCTGCAATTGCCGCACAAGCTAATACTGCAAACCGAGTCTCAACGCCATCAGTCTCCCGACCTGGGAATTTCCAAACACCCCATGCTGGCATACCCTTCAATCAGCGTAGCGGCTACACTGGCAATGCTCAAACTCCTCAATCGCAAAATAGATTCCAAGCCCCCATTCAGGGACGGCAGCCGTCCACAGGTAGTGCATTCACCCCTGCCACTGCAGGTCGTCCACCAGGCACTCCCTCTCAGCGCCCGTTGCAATATTCGCAAGCAACTTCCCAATTCAGCCAGGCGAATAACATCCCGCAATTTCAGCGGTCTACTTCCAACGGTCATACACCTGCACAGTCTTACACACCGCGACCTGGTCAAACAGGTCCATTCAACGCCACGGCACAAGGACGTACCCCGTTCCAGGCTCCACGGGCTCAGTACGCTCAGACCCCGTCCCAAGCTCTTCCATACGCTCGCAGTGCCGTGGAACAAGCGGCATTAATAGACCGGAATAAGGCACAACTGGCAGCGCAGAGCCGCCAAAGCTCAACACCTCAGCCATCGAGTTTTGATGCACGTCGGTCTCAAGAGGGAAGTCTGACACCAGGAAGCAAGCCGAATGGCACTCCAGTTCAGTCATAGAAAACATTTTCTTTTCCTCTGACTATTTGAGCGCATGCCGTCTTGCTGGACATGAAATAATATCTCGCACTTTCTCTTTCTCTTCGATATTTCCTCCAAGGAACAAACTTCTATCTTCCTGGTCAACCCCTGCCTTTCTGTTTTTCTCTTCTATACTTTTCCCTTGATCCAGCCCCATTATCCTACTATGATATTGGGCCTCTGCTGCCTGTTTGTTTATCTTATTTGCTTTGTTGGTGTTGTCGCATCAAAACAGCGACTGGCGCGTGGGTGATTTTCAATAAGGTTTGGCCTAGGTGGTCTAGGCCACTGTTTTATCAGCTTAAGTACTTATTCGGTTTAGAGGATGGGCATTCGCCTTTTACACAATTTTAATCGATGTGTCCCAATCTACATGTTACCTAATAGCCCTACAACCAATGCCCTGAAGTACGCCTAGATATGCACTCCTCTCCATCAAACAAGTTCAAGCGAGCAATCAGTGAGTGTGAATGGTCTCATTAAAATTTTCATAATTCTCATAGATGATACAACCCAACGAAATAATCTCACAACTTCCGGGCCTGTCCTAATCCGCCACGCCGATATATTCCATTCAGATGCTCAAGCCCAGAATCCAAGCGCTATTCTCCTTGCCTGTCCTGTGCTTTTTTTTGTATTTCCACAATGGCAGAGTCGTAACAGTCGGACATGAAACGCAGACACAAGCCAAAGTCCAACGAAGTTAACAGTTAAATAGATCAAAAGAGATTTCATCAGTCAGTATTCTATTCCCAGTGCCCATATATATGAGCTAGGGAATGAACATAGCAGCAACAGTCATGAAGCCGAAATATCTAAGTTCATATCAGTATTATTGTGGAAAGCAGAAGATGAATGACATACAGAGTAGCACACCTCCAACCATCCTTGGAATCAACGAGTGTCTCAATCCCTGTGGGGTAATTGGCAGCAATAGCAGCAGCCGCACCGCTAGTGACTGTTACGACGACCAGACGGCCAGAGAACTCGGCAAGCATACTGAATGCGAGCAGCGGTAGTAAAATGGCGCCGGATGCGATTATTATCGCTATGTAGATTGGTGATGTAGCAGTAGCAGCAGCGGACGCGGACACGGCCGGCCGAGGTGCCAAAGAAACGAGGTCAGTATCCTGATACAGGAAGCGAGTTTCGGCTGCAGTGATGGGATTATTTTTTTTCATCCAGGAGCGGTAGTTTTGAACGTCATCTTCCGATGCGCGGGGAAGAGTCTGGAGGACCTTGCTATATGCACTGAGCGCAGTGTCTATTGGCGATCAACACTCGGGTCTGTACGTCATTGAAGGGAGTAGGTAGCTTACTATATTGTTCGGTCTTTTGAATCAAAGCTGCCATCAGGTCCATGCGACGATAATGCAGCGATGAATATCCCTGGGTTTGGGCGTCCATGCGACGGGAAGCGGGCTGGAGTTCTCTTCCTTCTTGCTCGGCTTCAGCTACACGATGCATCTCTTCATATTCGTCTAGTGCTTGAAGGTCTTCCTCCATCTGCGAGATCTCATCTTGGAGATGCAGCAGGACGCGGTGGTTCATACTCTCAAAGCGACGATATAAGGGTGGAAATGTGGCCTTTTCCTCATCCGCTGAGTGAGTGAGTTGAGATGCGACGAGGCCATAGCCTGAGGAGACCTGCGACGCACTGGGGTTTCTTCTCGTTACTGCTCCGCGATGAAAGCGGTCTTCTGGGCTTCTGGGAGGAGATGGTGGAAGTGATTGCCTATGGAGAGCGGTTTCCTTGACTTGTAATTGGCGTTTGAATGGGACTGGAGGTGACTCCGGCCTCGATGAATCATAATCTTCTGGCGCAGATGGTTTTTGTCTCGGTGGGCCTTTGTGAGCGATGTGCAATTTTGCCTCTCGCGGAGGTGCTGGAGCTGGTGGCGGGCGCGAGTCGACCCCGCCATATGAGCGTCTTGTCGCTTTTTGAGATGGTTTCGTTTCCGCCAACATCGCATGTGATACAGAACTAGCTCGTGGCTTTGGTGCTTGGATCTTAGCGATCGCTTGCGCCTGAATGGCAGGCACTGGCTCGTCCTCGGACGAGTCTGAAGACGACGATTCATTGCTGCTGTCAAGAAATTGGAATACATCGACTACTTGAGTCAGTACTGGCTTCGGGGACTCAGAATCCGCCTGCGGTTTCAGAGCTTGTTTTGAGCCGGCGTCATTTAGTGATGAGAAATTCTTATAGTTCTCGATAGGGTCATGTTTAGGATTTGAAGTAGAGGATGTCCTTGTTCTCCCATCCTTCTTTGTTTTTCTAGAGCGCAAACTATGAGAGGCGGTATAGAGTGGCATGGCGTTCGGAATAGATCGGAAACCAAATCTCCGTCATCGCTAGACGAACAATATCCTGGATAGCTGGACTTAAATCAGCGTTGAAGTATGGCCCAAGGGAGGGGCCGTCGATCAGATGTACAAGTAAAAATCCGAGCACGGAATGCAGGGTCGACTGTGATGTACTAGAGGGTAAATTCAAGTGACAAGACTCGAATGTCGATGTCTCAAAACTCCTCTTTCTCTGACATTCCTTGATAAGAGAGGTATGTATAAGTTGTTGAATGTTCAGGCCGCAAAATGCGCAGCGCAGTCTCACCAGATGTAATCCAGGAACCCTAGACAAGCTTAAACACTTGGGGTCGGAATATGCCTCACTGTGTATGAAGTACTCGGTATATTGTATTGAATACAAGGGAAAATGATTCAATCGGGGAATGAACAACAGAAGAAAGCGGAGTAGAAGATGAACAAATCAACATATATGGAGTACATGCCTTGCATATTCAACGCCGGTCTAGCGCCCTAAATTTAATCATTAAGCCATTTTTACTAGTAAGTAAATAGATAAAATATGTACTTCTTCATTATCTGGCTCCTCTGATCTTTTGTAAAAAGATAAAATAAAATAAAATAAAAATACTTCAATTAAGAAGTACTCTATCTATGTTAGCCAAATGAGTTATCCTGTCATACTATGCTGTGGTCGATAACTCCGATTAGATTCCGCGCTGATCTTGACTTCAACACTCCAATCTCTATGCTTCGGCGACCTACCAGCGGCGCAGTCCGCTTATTCGCTCGACTCAATCGACATTTGATTATATCATCTTCCCCACGCTACTCTTCTTCTCTCCAAACAGATCAAGCTGATCGTGCTGATCGCGTTCCGCTCCGCAAGCAACTCAAGCAGGATGCCAAGGCCCTCAAACTCCAAAAGAAACAGCGAAAAGAGAACGAGGAGGAATCCAGACAGACATGGGAGTTGACAGTCGGTGTAGAAATACACGCGCAATTGAACACTGCTGCAAAATTGTTCTCTCGTACGTCGAGCTCGGTCTCTCTGGATTCTGGACTGGTATTGACCCCAACTTCTTCAATAGGTGCTGCTACCTCTACAAGTGATACCCCAAACGCGAATGTCGCCCTATTCGATCTAGCCTTCCCAGGGAGTCAGCCAGTGCGTTACAAGGACATCGTCACACAAATATTATCGCTCATACACTTCAGGAATTCCAAGCGGCCACCCTCCTCCCGGCGCTCCGAGCGGCAATCGCCCTGAACTGTGAAATTCAAACTGTTAGCCGGTTTGACCGCAAGCATTACTTCTATCAAGATCAACCGGCTGGATATCAAATCACCCAATACTATGGTTGGTGTTGTACATCGATTCACAGAACCAGAAACTAAATCAACTTCCAGAACCGTTCGCTCGAAATGGATATGTCGATCTATACGATTACGATGGCATCGCGCCGGAAGATGGTGACCGGGTCCGAATTGATATCAAACAGGTGCAGTTAGAGCAGGACACCGCTAAATCACAGGAATACCCGCCTTCGACGCAACTCCTAGACTTTAACCGTGTCTCACATCCTCTCGTCGAGATCATTACCATGCCGCAAATTCACACTCCTGCCACAGCCGCGGCTTGCGTTCGAAAACTCCAATCAATCCTGCAAGCGTGCGGGGCCGTGACGACGGGAATGGAATTAGGCGGACTGCGAGCCGATGTCAATGTCTCAATTCGACGCCGAGGCGATGCACCGGGACAACATCAGTATGATGGAATTAGTGGTCTGGGTCAGCGCACGGAGATCAAGAATCTCAGCAGCTTCAAGGCCGTGGAGGATGCCATTATTGCGGAGAAGAACCGCCAGATTAGGTTACTTGAGAGTGGTGGAGTGGTTGAAGGCGAGACGCGTGGGTGGACTATTGGCAGTACGGAGACTCGCCTCCTCCGAGGCAAGGAAGGTGCTGTTGATTACCGCTACATGCCGGATCCCGACATCCCACCACTGGTCATTGGTGAAGACTTGATCTCCAGTCTCCAAGGCAACCTGCCCACGTTGCCAGATGCGCTGGTCTCACAACTGATCGGATCGGAGTATGGTCTCTCGATCGAGGATGCCAAGCCACTGATAGAGCTGGACGATGGCGCTCGTTTAGAGTATTATCAAGACGTGGTGGACATCCTTTACTCCCGTCATGGTGATCAAAACGATCAAACGCGTGCGACCCTCGCTCGAATGGCGGGCAATTGGGTCCTGCACGAGCTCGGAGGCCTCTTGGCTAAATCAGACCAGAGCTGGGATCCCGAAGTTGTCCCGGCACAGTCCCTTGCCGACCTGGTCGACTATCTTCACCAGAAGCGCATCACTGGACCCACGGCCAAGCAGGTTCTGGCGGCAGTCTTCGACGGAGAGCGTCGACCAGTGCCTCAGATACTAGATGAAGACAACCTTCTCTTCCGGCCACTATCTCGCGAGGAGTATCTGGCTCTGGCTGAGTCTGCCCTCGCACAAAACCCGCAAATGGTTGAGCAGATCCGTCAAAAGAAGCAGCTAGGGAAATTGGGCTGGTTTGTGGGACAGATGATGCGCACGGGTGAGAAAGGCCGTGTTGAAGCGACCAAGGCCGAGGAGATTCTCCGGGAACTGATCCTGTAGTGTATGACTATTTATGTATATATCTTTGAACTTGGCACTGATACCCGTGGAGTCTGTACACTATACTCGGTACCCTTGATAGCTGTACAAAGAACTCCTAACTCATAATTTCCCAAATAGATCAGCTACATATACCATTACGAGATTACCCGGACTTTGCGTCACTTTTTCTACCGTGAAAATGGACGGTGGGACAGTGTTATGGGCCAAAACGGGGCACCTCTCCTCAACCTGTACTTAAGGGAAATGATGGAGAACCCGTGATCGCTAAAAGCAGTTTTTAGCGAAAGTCAACGAAAAGGCGGAACAACCAACGGCCCCCGGAGGGAATATTAATATGATAGGGGATCAAGCTTATAAACTCCTTATCTTCCTCATCTTTTTCTTCTTTCTTTCATATTCATCCTCCTTTCTTTTCTCTCCGTTTGCGGGTCATCTCTGCTTTCCCCATCCTTATCCCCACCTTTTACTATCTTATCGTTGATAAGATCAAAAGTGACTTCATCTCGACTCTCTTGATATACTCAACACTCCATTCAAAATGACAGCTCCTCCTACAATTCTCTCGCGCTTCCTCTCCAATCCTAACCAGCTGGGTGTGGTAGCTGTCGGCTTCAATGGTGGACAAGTAAGCCAAAATAGTGGAACCGTGAACAGCTACGTCATGAATACTAACCATATCTAGGGCAAGAAAGGTGTAGAGGCAGCACCGATGGCACTCATTGAAAACGGTCTACTCACTCAACTGCGCGAAGACCTTGACTACGAGGTCCACCACGATGATGTGGTTCATTACTACGAGAACGACATTCCCGCCGACGATCCCGATCACCGGGGCATGAAGAAACCCCGCGCTGTTAGCGCCGTCACTGAGCGTCTAAGCTCCCAGGTCTACGAACATGCCAAGGACGGCAAGCTTGTTCTCACCCTCGGCGGCGACCACTCCATCGCCATCGGCAGTGTCTCCGGTACTGCCAAGGCTATTCGTGAGCGATTGGGCCGCGAGATAGCTGTTATTTGGGTTGATGCTCATGCCGACATTAACCGGCCTGAAGATAGCCCTAGTGGTAACATCCACGGTATGCCCGTGGCCTTCTTGACCCGGCTGGCCCGGGAAGAGAAGCGTGATGTCTTTGGCTGGCTCGAGGATGACCACATCATCAGCACTCGCAAGTTGGTATACATTGGTCTACGTGATGTTGACCGTGGCGAGAAGAAGCTTCTGAAGGAGCATGGCATCAAGGCGTTTAGCATGCACGACGTTGACCGGTGAGATCTTGTTCTTTAGTCTTTGTTTATCAACATGTCGCTGACCACTTTTTTCCCTATACAGTCATGGAATTGGACGTGTTGTCGACATGGCTCTCGCTCACATCGGCAACGATACTCCTATCCACCTCTCGTTCGATGTTGATGCTTTGGATCCCCAGTGGGCTCCTAGCACTGGTACCCCAGTGCGAGGAGGACTCACCCTGCGCGAGGGTGATTTCATCTGCGAGGCTGTACACGAGACTGGCAATTTAGTAGCCATGGATCTGGTCGAGGTGAACCCCAGCTTGGACACTGTCGGCGCCAACGAGACCATCCGCGCCGGATGCTCATTAGTCCGCAGTGCTCTGGGCGATACCCTCCTTTAAGTTAGAGCTGTGAATATTTCTGTTCCTATTTTAGATTAGATTGGGATAAAAAGGAAAGCAGTGAAAGACGGGTTTCGAATGTTCAATGATTTTTGCGCATATCTATAAAAAGTACCACGACCCGTCAACCCGTAGTCAAATCCCCCGCCACCTGAATTTCCAAAATAGCCCCCCCTTACAGGTTACTTTTCTTTTATTTTATTTTTCCGACCTACGCATTTTCCCTGACGCATCAAGCAGCTGCAACTTAGCTCCATTTCCATTTCTATTTCTGCAGCGGCGCCCAATGCGCTGTCTGTCCACGTCCAGATCCTTATCGCCCGCCTCACCCAACATTGCGCTCGACGAATTCACAGCCTCGTAACAGCCCTAAATCACAAAAGCAGAACCCAGACAGACGCGCGCACACCTTGATTCAAGTCCTCTATGACCAGAGCTTCAAGGACCAAGTTAAATCGGCCGCAGTAGCAACCTCCAACACCTTGTATACGATCCGACTACCACAACAACAAAATGCCAACGGTAGAACGGCGCGTCGAAAGACGCTTAAAACAGCGCATACACCAAAGCTACCACTGGCCTGAAATCCAGCTGAATGTCTGGTTGATAGTCGTCCTAGCAGGCTCAGCAACATGTCTCGGGATCTTTGCCTGGTTTATGGTTGTGCAAACACAAATGAACCTAGGTATCATATGGTGAGTGTCAACAAATAGTTCCTATAAACATCAATACAGCTTACACTAACAATCCTACCGCTAGGCTCTTCCCATTCATGGTCGTGACAAGTGCTCTGGGCGTCTTCTTCGTCTTCCTAGTCCTAACCCTAATCGCGCGCCACTTCCTTCTACCAGGCATTCTGATTCTGGGCAGCTTCATTCTCTTTGTGCTATGGTTGACCGGTCTTATTGAGACTGCATTGCAACTCTATAGTATCAAGGGCAATGTCAATGATAATTGCCAGATCTATGTTGTGGAGAATGTATCGCGGGGGAATAATATCGATACGTTGGCTTGGTTGACGCAGAGCACAATCTGTAAGTTGGTGAACTTTCAATAGCTCAATGTCTACTCTTTGAGTCTCTAACTAATTATATCTTGTTGCAGGTAATTGCTGGAAAACTGCATTCGCTTTTGAGATTCTCAATACAGTCTTTTATGTTTGGATGATGGTTATGTCTTGGCAGGTTCATCGGGACTTTTATCATTGATTTTTATGAATTATTTGACTGTTTACGATTTACTGGTTTCTATTTCTTATTTGTTTTGTTTTTATTTTTGGTTTTGTTTTTATTTTTGCGTATACCACTACTTGTTTGGCATGGGATGTGCGTTGATGTACTGATTTGGCAGCGAGTTGGATATCAATGTTTTAGATGGAATTGAAGCACTACAAGGAGGCTATCAACATTGGAACCTCCATCTACAAAAAAGGAGAGCTTTATTTTTCTTTAATTTTTGATTTGATTTGATTTTTAAAGATATCTTGTAAGAATACCTCAAGCACGCCTAATGCGTGGAAATAAAATTGAAACGGAAGCAACGTCAACCAAATTCCAATGGCTCTTCAAAAAGATACCGACAAACTCCGTCGCTGTATGCCAAGATAGAATGAACCTCGTGAAATGGCCAAATAGGAGAGAGAATGGTTAAAAGAGAAGGAAGAGGGGCTTGTTAATAACCACTCTCTTCATCTCCATCCCCTTGTTCATCCTCACCCTCATTAGATCCACCCTCGGCAGTCCTAGTTCCACCCTCATCGGATCCACCGCCGTCCTCGAATGCTGCGAGCATCTCTCGTTCTAATTCGTCCTCGTCATCAACATCGTAGTTGACTGCGCCTGTCATATCAGTTTCAGAGTCCATATCAGCTTGCGATGTCGCGGCAGATTCATCAAACGACTGGGCGGTTCCGGCACTGTTGGCTGAAGCGACTTCTCGAAGACTTGTGCTGCGCTCGTATGATCGCTTGATCCGCTGTGAAAGTCGCGAGCCCATATCTTCGTCATCAGGGTCATATTCAGCTGAACCATCGCCATTAGAGGTTGCACCGCGCTTACGCTTCTTTGTCTCCTCGTCTGGGTCGATCGTGCTCTCATTGTCACTCTCGCTTTCGTCGTCACTTCCGAGGAAGTCTTTCAGCTCATCGTGAACCTCCGCTTGCTCTTTAGCATCGTATCCGATAGGTGACGTCGCATCAAGACCAGCATCATCGAACAAAGCGTCTGACTCCGTATCGCCCTCTTCAGAAGATGACAGGTAAGAGCTTTCCATGTTTACTTGGGATGGGGAAATGGGCTCACCGCGGTCGTCGGGGTGTACGGTGAGCAGGTATGGTTCTTCGTCCATGAGACGCCAGTTTGTGAGAGAGTCTAGAAGCCACTGGGTAGTGACGATCTTGAGATTCGGATACCTGGTAGCTTCGCGCACCTTAGCGGTTCGGTTCCGTCCAGCCACCAGGTGAGTGGTTCGGGTACTGATCTTCGAAGCAATAGTCGCACCGAAACTTTTCGCCCACAGCGAGATGTCGGCATTCTGGGTATCTGTGCCCAGAGGAAGAACACCCGAGAAGATCAAGACCACCTTGCCGAGAACTTCACGCTTGATTGCAGGCATAATGTCCTTGACATCGGGCACAAACTTCAAATCAACGTCTCGATCTTTAGACGCCTTTTCGCCGCGCAAGGTTGCCACACGACCGCCGATCTTGCGGCTTTGTTGGTCGTATTGGTCAAAAAATTGACTGTGCACATTCTCAAGTCGTTCGCGCAGGTGGTAGAGTTCTCGGTCATTATCTTCAAGGAGGTGGTGACGGTTTTTGGAGGGTTCAAACTCTTCAATGCTGTCAGTTGAATCACTAGTTGAGGCCAATGCGTCATCTTCTGCATCCAAAAGCTTCTGCTTCTGAAGCAATGGACGGTCTTCTACCTGCTGCATAATCTTTTCCTCTTGCGCGCTGGTCTGTTCCAGAAGTAGTTTCGGGTTGTCACCACCGCCCATGGTCACAAGTTGCTCCAGTGCTGAAACTTCGGAGCCTGTTTCTTTCTTTTGAGGCTTGTCGGGTTTCTGGTCCTTTTCCTTCTTTGTAACATCGTCTGCGCTAGGCAATTCTTGCTTCTCGGGCAAAAAACTGGAATTGATATCTCCGATTCCAACGAAGAAGTCGTATGGGGTGACTTTAATGAGATTGGCATTCCACCGCCACACGTCACCGCGATCATCCATGATAACCACCATCTTGGTGTCGACTGGGAATAGTCGTTGCAGATTCTTGGCGGTCAGACTGCCACTCTCATCGCGACTGAGAATGCGATCTCCAAAGAGCTCCCGGGTTGGATCAATGATATCGGCAATGTTCTGAGCGTAGGCTCGGGTACCCATAGTGTAGATGTGTAGTTCATAAAGCTGCGCCACCTCGCGTAAGAATTCCTCCAATCCAGGTCGCAGCTTAATGTAGTACCAGCACCCGTGCATTCCAGGTCCATCGTCAATGAGTTGGAACTGTCGGACATCGCGAAGAGCCTCATAGTTAGGATTTTCCTTGTCCTCCTTCCATTCACCAACAGTCGGGTCAACGGTAGCATGAATAATGGTCTGATCGAGATCCACCACAAGTGATAGGCGCCGAGATGCCAGGAGACGGCGCTTGGCATCCTCCTCCACTCTGGAAGCTTCCTTTGCGCTGACTGTGAGTGTAGTGTTGTCGTGGGACATTTGAATCGGGGCGCGCATAGCATCTTGGATTTGCGTATTGTAGGTAAAGCTATAGAAAAAACGTGTCAGCATTTGATATTCGCCATGATCGTGGTCGAGTTCGTAGTGGTCTTACCCAGTCATATCCTTGCCACATTCGGCACACATTCCGCCAAATTGCACCTCGTGTGAACATGGCTCAGTGATCTCCACAAGATCGACACTGTATTAATTGTTAGCGAAAAAGATACCCCCTAATAGCAACAAGGTAACACATACGGTCCTGTGATAACGTCCCACCTGGAGACTTTCCATTCCTCGATTATTCCATCGACAGGCGATTCAAAACGAGCTGGATACTTGCGCTCCACATCAACTCTGTTTCCTAGCCCATCAATCTCGTCGGTAGTTGAACGGTAACTGTACCAGAAGATAGCCTCATTCTGCGAAACCTCATCACCCGCACTCTTGATAAAGGACGTGACGGTGATCGGGTAATGAAGGCCGTGCGGCAAACGGAGAAGCATGACTGATCCCAGATCGCCCACTGGCGATAAAACCCTCACCCCGAGTGAAATAGGTGTTTAATTCCAATCTCGTGTTGGCTACCTCCGATCTGAGCGACAGCAAGAGCAGGGTAGAATTTATCGCGACTATCGTGCCATGCCCGGACACGAGCGCGTGACTGAATGGACTTGGAGGGTGGGGGTTTGAAGAGGTGGAAGTTAGGGTAAAAAGACAAGATTTCTTTTAAGAAAGAAAGACTCAATGCACTCGAGTTGTGTGAAATGAGAAATGAGAGAGTTGAAGCTTGTCTGGTGATTTGAATTGCCACGGCGGTGGGGATAAAAGAAAATGCGGGAATTGGAATAGGAGTGGCGAAGTCAGTAAATTGTAGCTTGAATGCACATGTCAGGTACTGAGGTTTGGTTTGAGAGCAATGAAGTGTTTTGAAAGGTTGTAGGTTGTGATGAAGATATAGTAAGTTCGTCAAATTTGAGCGGGGAGGTTCACTTGGAGCTTGCCTACACTCACTCACCGCCTTTCTGGGTAAACTTGGAAGTATTACTCTGACATTCAACGAAAGTACCTCTGAAGGATATATTACTTTGTCCACTGGCTAGTACAATTTTGAAGTTTGACTTGGAAGTTGGAAGTTGAAATGTTGCGTACAGTAAGTAGCAAGCTAAGCTATCCATTGATGCTCCAACCAGTATAAATTCCTTGCAGGGAATCAGCCATGATTGGCTTGATCGGATCCATAGAAGCTTTTCAGCCAATTAGCTAACTATACAAGGTGCTTCAAGTATCCGTATATGCTGTGACATGCAGGGCAAATGCTTCTCCTATGTAGTACTTTAATACGCCTCGATATTCGTATCATTTAGATCTTGCGCAATGAGCGCACACCCAAGCCAAAAAAAAAAAAAAAAAAAAAGTAAGAGACACAAATTGATTTCAGCCTCAACTAAATAAGTAAATACATACACAAGTAGTTTGCAATACAATCAGCAAGCTAGTCCTGAGGAAATTAACCTCAAACATTTAATCAATGGTAGTATGGATTGGGCATTAGCAGAAAAAAAGGAAAGCAAAAGAGTACCCGCCAATCCGCATGTGCGAAACCTTTCCTAATC
The DNA here is from genome assembly GCF_028828555.1 of Penicillium taxi. Lineage (NCBI taxonomy): Eukaryota > Fungi > Ascomycota > Eurotiomycetes > Eurotiales > Aspergillaceae > Penicillium > Penicillium taxi. Next base: position 1,984,844 of record NW_026643207.1, on the reverse strand, counting down.
TCGGAATTCCAGCTTGGTGGTAGCTTTACCAAGAAACAACTGGGCCTGATTACAAACTTATTTCGCCTTGGCCAGGCCAACGGCGTTGTTGCCGAGGTCGTAGACACTGTACCACTTTCGGAGGAACGCGTCACCGAGGATGGCAAGGGGGCCAGTAGGCTCAGGGAAGTCCATACCCATAAAGCTGCTGATGCACGATCCCTGAGCTTCAAGGATGTAGTCATGGGGGCCGATGGTGAAGTTGTAACCGCTAAGGGTCAAGGTAAGATCGGGGAGACTGTCAAGGGTAGCACAGTCCACAGTGTACTGGCCGGTCCAGCCCTTGGTAGCGCCGATCTCCTTGTTGAGCAACTCAGCAAGGGTGGAGGGAAGGGCAATAAGAGAGGTGCCGGTGTCAAGAATGACACCGGTGTTCTCGAGCTCAGCAACGTTGTCACCAAGAGCGATAGCGTTGAATTCAACCTCCCAGTAGGCCTTGCGACGGAGGGGAATCTTGATAAGCTCGCCGGTGTAGTGACTCTTATCAATGCCACCAAAGGTAGCCTCGGAGTTATCACCCTCTTTGTTAGCATCGCCGAGGTAGAAAGCAAACACAGGCTCATCCAGCAGGCCCTGGTTGAGCATGTTGTAAAAGGGGGGAACGATGTTGTTAACGGAGATTGTGTCGTATCCAAGACCCAGGATACCATCGAAACGACCGAAGGCAAAGGCCAGACCAGGCTCGTTAGTGGCCTCGGCAAAGTCCTGCTTCTTAATTTCGAGGTCGCCAATGGTGACGGTGTCCTGAGAGACAAAGCCGCTCAGGCTACCCGAACCATACTGGATCGCGAACTCAGTGCCGTTCTCCTTGAAGGAGCTGGATGCGGATGAATCGAACTTGCTGTGGAGGTAGCAAGCGATGGAGGTACAGCCAGAGCTGGGAACCCACAAGTTAGAGCTCCCTGTGTCAAGGACGACCTTGAAGGTCTGAGGAGGGGAACCGATGGTGATTTCGGAGAAGTCTGAAAGGATCAGTAACGTTACTCCATTACTGAGAGGGATTCGAAATACTTACATTGGGCGTTCAAGAAGTTGTCCACGAGGACGTCATGAGCCAAGGTAGACTTGAAAGTAGTATCTTGAAATTCACTCTCATGCTGAGTACCCATGTACTTCTGACCGAGAGCTTGGATGTGTGATTGAATGTCGTTGATATCCTGCGATCGAAAATGGTTAGAGGGGACCTGATGGCTGGGGTTGGGGAATCACTTACAAGGCGTTCATGGGCGGGAACCTTCTTTAACTTGAGTTTGTGGACCTCAGCAGAGGCAGAGGACAGCAGCAGGGCTGTCAGAAGAGTGAAGGACTTCATTGTGTGATGAAGTACGGGTGGGGAAAGGTGGTGTAGAGGGATGAAGGAAGAAGAAGGAAGATAAGACAAGAACTGGGGGCGGAGCCTGGCGATCGGCATAACGTGACGGGAGTGCGTCATTACCGGAATCAGCTGGGCCGGCGGTGTGTTACGCTTCCAAACATTCCCCCGTTTTCCTTACCCTTTCAATATAGCATGTTTATGATTTAGAAGCTTCAAATATTTGTGTACTATCAAATTGTTTTTATAAATTATCTACTCTACTCAGTATTCTGGAATTTGGGTCTCAGTGTACTGAATGCAGGTGGTTGCCTTGGCGCTCACTAGCGCAAAACAGCTGTACTAGGCAGATGCAGGAGATAAACAAGGTGGCAAGGCCCTTTTCTTGGTTTACCGTCGTCCTAGGTATGTGGAATTTTAAGTATCACAATTCACCATCTAACGGAATATTCCGACTGAATAGCTTTTGATATTACACAGTACGGTAAAGCGGTAACCCCGAAAACATGAAACTTGGAATCGCGAACCATAAATAGTTACTTTGTACTCCGTACCTTTCCAAGGTTTGATTACCAAGCGGAAACATGTCCATCTTAGCTACTCGACATTTAGGAGTTTTACGTGGTATAATATGAGGCACGTCTTGCATTGTTATCCACGTCAAATTGATCATCTATGATACTCAAGTTTCACAGAGTATTGATCGTACAACGAAGAGGCCACCCACGAAAACCCAAAAACCAATAGAGGTGCTTTACCTGTAGAAGTCGAGTCTGTTGAAAAGTAAACGAGTCAGTAACATGCATATGAAATTAATTAGGAGGAAAAATGAGACATACCTGTCATCCTCGTGGCCACTCTTCACCTGAGCAGCATAGGCATCCTCGAGGTCGGACTGGATGATGTTATATCGGTTCTTACGGACGGCTCGCAGACCCGCCTCTTGCATGATCGCAGCAATTACCGCACCCGACAACGGGTCGTTGCGCACAATCAAAGAATCAAGGTCCACTTCAGGGGACAGCGACATCTTCGATGCAATAGTACTGAAGATCAGACGGCGCTCGCGTCGATCCTTCAGATTAGGGAACTCAATCTTACGATCCAGACGACCAGGACGCAGCAGAGCTGGATCCAAAGTGTCTGCACGGTTAGTGGCCATGATGACCTTGACGTTGCTAGTCTGCTCGAAACCATCCATCTGATTCAGCAGCTCCAGCAGAATACGCTGGACTTCGCGGTCAGCACCGGTCTGGGCGTCGAAACGCTTGGTGGCGATTGCGTCAATCTCGTCAATGAAAATGATCGCAGGAGAGTTCTCGCGTGCCATCCGGAACACGTCACGAACCATGCGAGGACCTTCACCCAAGTACTTTTGCACAAACTCTGAGCCGTTCACGCGGATGAAGCTGGCGGTTGTGCTGTTGGCCACGGCCTTGACCAACATGGTCTTACCGGTTCCAGGGGGACCGTAGAGCAAGACGCCACGGGGAGGGTCAATACCTACTTGAGATTAGCACTAGTACGAGGGAGAAAGAAAATTCGTGGACGCACCGATCTGTCTGTAGAGGTCAAAATGCGTCAATGGCAGCTCAACCGCTTCCCGAATCTCCTGCTTCTGCATGTCCAATCCACCGACATCAGCATAGGTCACATCTGGCTTCTCATTGTCGGCCAGCATGGCAATGGAGGAGTCAGCCTCTGGGGGAAGAATGTCGACCAGGGCATTAGAGTGTCTGTGAAGGGCAACGGAGGATGATGGCTTCAGCTTCTCGCGATCGAGTGTCGACAAGACACGGACAACGTAATTCGATCCGGTCGAGCTTTGTACGATACCAGTACTAGACTAAGTTAGCCAGAGCTCTCTCTATTCCACAACTCAAAGCATTTAGATCTCACTTCTGATCGATGGCCTCCATGAACTGCCCAATAACGAGTGGCACACTCTGTATCCGCTTGATCTCCTCTTGTGCCCGAACCAGCTCTCTCTTCAAGCTCCTACATCGATCCCAATAATTAGTAACTCAAGTCTATGGATACTGGGGATGTTATGAATGTACCTTTGCTCATCCTTGATGTATTCTTCCTGCAGCTGGATATATCTAGGAGGCATTAGTCGCTGCTCTTGGTCATTTCTAGATTGACGTACTCTAGGTGTCTCTGTAACCGCTTGAGGGTAGCATATTCATCATTGTCATCAGCACCAGTTCCTTCCACAGAGTCAAGATTGGTGATGGCGTCCAGAGCGTTGTGCTTGGAAAGAGGCGTGACGATGTTGGCCGGGCTCTCCACGGCGACGTCTGCCATATTGAGAGCTGGTGGTGATCAAGAGAGAATGATAATCAGAGAGGAAGATGGTAATATGCTTCGATGGATGTTCGTGGAAGAAATTGGTAAGGCGAAGTTGTTCGGGAATGTGGTCATTAGAGAGCTCTGGAATCGGGGAAGTGAGAGCTTACATGGTCACGTGATGTGTGCAACCGCGCTAAGGCACTTCAATGTTTACCGTACTCGACTACTCTGTAGTTAAAGAAAAGTCGTAGATATCTAATAGTTGTCAAAAGCTGTATGTAGCCCTGGGATGATTCTGAAATACCCATGATATTATATGTCAACCTTGGAATTTCTTCATGATAAATTGTGCTGAAACTTCCACGGTTGTAAACAGACACCACATAGTAGCTCCACTTCGTGCCAAGCAGGAAGGACAAAATTTACAGCCCTGGAGTACTCTGTACTCTTTGGTCGATTTGGAAACTCCATATTACGGTTTATAACTTCAGGTATTCAGCGAATTAGCCTCAGTTAGGCTCATCTGGGCAGGTCAAGTCGTCACAATGAGGCTGTTCCTAATTAGGCACTGGATAGTTAGCTAGCTGCCCAGGTGGCAGTTAACTAGTCTCCAGGGCCAGACCTATGGCTTACGACGAAGTAAATACCAGTTCAGACAATCTGCATACTTAAAAGATGATTTTTATTCCCGCCTTGGACTCGAACTTCCCAAGTTCGGCACCAATCATGGCAGTGGATCAGACCGCGGCTAGGTGGGACAGGTACAGAATCATCGAGTCGGATCCTTGCACAAGACGAACATCTTCCTGTCATCATGTCAGGTTCAGCCCTTTTTTTCTTTCCTTTTTTCTTTCTGGTGGTTTCGTTGATTGGGCGTCATATCAGACACTAGCCTGGGTTTTATATAAGGAACTCCAAACACCCATCATGTCGGATCCTGGGTCTTTTTCCCATTTTTTCCCATTTTCCCATTTTCCCATTTTTCATTATTCCCATATTTTTCTCTTTTCTCTCCGCTCTTATGAGCTTCAGTATATTATTCTGCTTTGTATTCATGGGATTGAAATCGTGCGCCCACCTAGACACTGTGCCCACTATCCGGGAGTATATAGACTAACCAGACTAGGCGAAGACCGTTGGAATGGATCTTCGCCTTTAATGTCGAACTAAAGGGTCCTCTTTTTTTTTCTTTCTCTTTCTTCCTTTTTATCTCTCCACTCATCAAAACAATTTCAACTCCCAAAGTTCTCATGTTTTTTTTTTTGTCTCAAAGTCTCTCCTTTAATGGTGGTTGAAGAGAGAGAGCCCCGCAAAGCCGAGACCCGCGACACTAAATATGGCTAATCTCGAACCCCGGACATCCAACAAAACTGGAATTTGGAAAAAAAAAAATCAAAGAAAAAAAGAATAACAAGAAAGAATTTACTTATTTTACATACCTTCTAAATGAAAGAGGAAAAGAAAAGGAATGGTTGATGTATGAAAAAACATGTGGTACTGAGACGGAAACAGAACACAAGGCTGAAATTCTCAGCCTTCAGTATTTTTCCTCCTTACCATTTTACCATTCTTTGCCTCCACTTCCACTTCCAACCAAAGCTCTCTACTTTGTCCATATGTAAGTATCATTTTGCTTTTGCTTTGCTTTTTTTATACCTTGGTTTTCTTTTATCCTTGAACTCTGGCTACCCACCTACGTTTCCTTTTCCCCCTCGGGAGTCCACACCTTACGCACTTCCCCCCTACAGTCCCTTTTTTATCTCCTTATGGTTTTTCGGGCCGAAGTCATCTTGACTTAGATCAGCAGTCCCTTTTTACGCCCTGTGATTTGTTCTTACCCTTTCCTGCCACACTCTTTCCATACACTCCCCCACATCTTTCTATCTCTCTCCCCTTCCAACCTTTGGTGGCCTCAGGCCATACACACGTGACCACCCACACGTCTCCTTAACCTCGTTCTTCGATCCCCCCAGCTAATTCCGGAACCCGGCCTTAGTTATCCGTTCGCACGGAATTCAGGTTAATCCAGCCTTCTTGGTATGTATACTTTTGTCATCGCGTCCATACATTTTGTTTCCCTTTTTTGTTTTATTTCTATTTTTTGTTGGTGTGGTCTCTCTACCCTTCTTCTGAGATCCCCCTCAAAACATGTCGCGACCAAGCGCGCTATAAAAAGCTCCACCCTACGCGTTCGCAAACAAACCCATTGGACCTTATGGAAGACTATCTTTAGGGTTGATCTCAGATTCAGACTGCAATCGCGTTGATGACGCGCCACAGAGATGGATCGTGGCTGACCAAATTTCTCACAGCAGATGGGCTGGTAAGAATCTTACGACATGAACGCCTGGCTCACCGACGCCTCGAGCCTCCCTGGCCAGGATAATGGGGCTTTCAATCCATCAACTATCGACCCCTCTAGTGCTTTCTTGCACACCTCTCCTACCCCCCAGGATCCCAACCAATTCCAGCGCATGTTCAATGGAATGCCGCGGAATGCCTCGCCAGGATTTCACAATTCTAACTCAGTGATCCCATCCAAGCGTGCTCGTCCAGAAGATGGCATGCCCATGTCACCGCGGCCTGCACCTGGCGGCATGCCGGGATCACGATCTCAAACCCCTCAGATGCCTTTCCCTGGTTATCAAGGTCCGTCGAATGGGACGCCACAGTTCTCTCAACACCCCACTCCATATCAGCATCTCCAACAAGGAGCATCACCAAATGTAACTCAGTCGCCTATTATGAACGAATTCGACCAACAGAGCGTTCGCATGGGTACCGCGTCCCCGAGTCCTTTCTCTCCTCAAGTTGGTGGCCACATGTCGCCTTCCCAATCAGATCACAGTAGCCGCGTGAATACCCCACAGAACAACAACTTCATGCCAGGCCAGGGCTTTCCCCAGGGTATGGGCGCCCAGTTCCAGCCGGGTCACTCAGGTCTCCAGCATGTCATTGGGATTTCATCGGCAGCCCAGCAACCATCCATGCAGGCGCAGTTCAATGGACAGCAACAACAAGTAACCCCGGCGTATCATCAGGCCCTAGCAGCTCAACAGCAGAGACTACATGCAATGCAAGTACAGCAAAACCAAAACCGACAAATGAATGTCAACGGGCAAATGGCTGGACGACCGGTTGCCGGTATGAACTCTATGGCCAACCCTCAACAGATGGCTGCGATCCGCCAGATGCAAGCGAACATGGCGAAGCCTAGCAATCCGGACGGCTTCGTGCGCTCACTGCAAAAATTCATGATGGCGCGTAATCTTCCATTGGATCTGAATCCGATTGTCTGCGGCCGCCCGATCAATTTGATCCAATTATATGGTTCCGTGATAAAGATGGGAGGCTCGAAGAAAGTCACGGCATCGAATCTGTGGCCGGCAGTCGCACAACAACTCCAGTTTGCCCAGGTGCAATTTCCAATGGCAGCTCAAGAGCTTCGAGAACACCACCAACGGAATCTGGGTCCATATGAGCAGGCATTCATTTCGTCTCAACAGAAGCAAATGGCCGAGATGCAGCAGCAGCAGCAACAGCAACAGCAGCAACAGCAGCAACAGCAACAGCAACAGCAACAGCAACAACAACAACAACAGCAACAACAGCAACAACAGCAACAACAGCAACAACAGCAACAACAACAACAACAACAAGGTGGAATTTCGCGCCAGCCAAGCGACCCATCTCTCCTCCAGTACCAGTCGCCATCCGTAAAACCCGGTCAAAATTTTGAACAACCTCAACCGCTCGCCCTTTCTCCTCAGAACAACGTTTCTGTCCCTAATCAGTCTCACCCCGCTCAACTAAACGGATTTGCAACACCCACACAAGTCCGAAGCCAGAGCAGACCTCCCCAGCCCGTACATCGTTTGAGTGTCTCTCGCCAATCACAGCCTTCGGTACCGCCAACCGACCTCTCAGGGCAATTTGCAGCACCTTCACCACAAGTGAAGCCGATCACTGCACCCCCCGTCCAGCAACCAGGCACCATTGAACAAAAGGTTGAGCGATTTGTGAAGAAACCTATTGAGGACCCATTCACACCCATGGTACTCTCAGAGCCACGTCCACATGGTCCCATACTGGTAGATGAAATGTTCCAGCTTGGAGAGGATATCACACGATTGAAACCATCTGTACCGAGTTTCGGAGAGCTGGGTGTGATAGATATTCACGCACTCACAATGGGCCTCAAGTCTGGAATTCAGGGTGAAATTCGGGTTGCGCTGGATACTCTCACCACTCTCTCCGTTGAGCCGGCTGTACAGCTTTCACTCGAGAACTGCGATGACCTGGTGGAAAGCTTGGTTGATTGCGCCCAGGACCAGACCGATTATCTCATGGAGCATATTCCGGTGGTGTCTGATGTCATGCAATTGCAGACATATGAGGAAGTAACGCGGGGCTGTCAGGCTGAGTTCACATCTCTTGTCGACGTTCATGAATTTGCGAGTGTGGCCTACAATCTTGACCGAGCCGTCGATCGATTGATATGCATCACAACTATTCTTCGGAACTTTTCATTTAGTGAGGCAAACTTCCCTATCCTGGGAATTTCACCAGTGACCCAGATGTTTGCCGATGTCTTCCGCTGTATTGGAACGCGCGACAGGTTCCTGCGCACGAATCAAAATACGCTGGATTTCATGAAGGATGCAGTGGTCTTTATGGGAAATCTGGCCCATCTCATGCAAATACCCGGCAAGGAGGAAGCATTGAGTCTATTGAATTTCCTGCTTGCATTCGCTCCGATGCCTGGGCCCATCTTGAAGCCGGACCAAGTGATGTTTACTATGTATAATCCCGCAGTTCATCGATACACGCCGTCTGCCGCAGACGGTCTCGCCAAGTTGCTGGCGAGAGATGACCCGAACCGGATTTACCTTAGTGCTATCTTCTCCGGAGATGGATCTGCTCCTCCCCAACCTGATCTACTCACCCGCGCGTTCGGTCTTGCCATCTGCTGTGTCCCTGAAAGAAAACAACTGGCAGTCACCGATGCGCGAAAAGTCTTCCTCATGCAGGGCTTGCTTGCCGCTGACGTTCTGACTACGTTTGCAGACGGTCATCTGGCAAAGTTGTGGCTAGGGTCTGTTGATGGATTTGCCATCCATCTTCTTCGACTCTCTTGTCTGTTGTGCACTGAGCGCATCCCACAAATCAATCAGATGCGCCAACGGTCACAGGCCGAGGCCGAAGCCCTCGCGTACGGCTCAATCATCCATCGTGGACTGGCCATCCTGCGTCGACTCGCCGAGAAATCCAAGCAAGTCGACAACATCTCTCCTCTTCGCCTTCCTTCCGGAATTGTTCCTCGCAAAGAGAGCCTGCTTGGCGCTTTACTGCTTCCGAATATGGATCCAAACATCATTCGCCAGCTTATTACCTATGCGCGTCTCGCTGAGTAGGTTGACGACGAGGTTTTCATTTTCGTATGCTTCATATCGGCCATCAGTATCTTTACGATCTCATTGGATTATGCCGCTCGGCACGCAGATATGACCGTCCTGATTCCCGTCACGCCATTTTTCCTCATTTTCCAGACAATGGTCATGTCTACTATTCTCGGGCGCCGGTGGAAATGGTGTTTTTTTACTCTTTCTCTTATTTTATCCAGTTTACTTTCAAGGTTCTCTATTAACCCTTCCAGACAAGCGTGTGTTGCGTGCTTTATTCAGTGTACAATGCTCAAAATACCCTCGACTAAATCGAGATCATATGATCACTACTCTCACCTCTGTATTCCCCGCGTAAATTACCCCGGAGTAATCTTTAGTGCGGTGGTACCACATAAGTTAGGGGCCCTCGAGGGGATAATCTTATGGCATGATTATTATTTATGTGAATGAAACCAAGTACAAATAGGTGGAAAGTGGGTATGATAATGCATGGAACCGTTCAATTAGAAAAGAGCTATACAAGCACCGAGTTATTTAAAATATACACGGAGTGGAATGGCTATGAGGACGGAGTAAACTCAAGTGGAATCAAAAGCAGGCGCCGCAAAACAGACAGCTGAAAAAGTCACTAACACCAGCATTCAAAAGACGAAATAACCCCCCGATAACTGAGATTTAACAAGGAATAAGACGCAGAATATGGGAATTGGAACGAGAAAAGGGACTTTGCTACCCAGGACGTTTCAGCCCACCAGCACCATATCATGACATATCGGTGTTGGCTTCCTCCTTCACACATGCTGTGGTTCTCCTTCTCTCTTCAAGTTTTAATCCCTCGCTTAGGCGGGATTATTCCAACAATGCTTTTTTTTGGAATCATTCATACACAGCGGATGATATTTGCGATGTGAATGAAAGATTATGAGAGGAAGTTTAGAAGTTTCGCTCTTTCAAGAAATCAACGATTTCAGGTTTGCGCCAGCCCTGTTGTATAGATGTTAGGTTGATATTCAATATAGTCGACAGCCACAGAAAAGAGTCTAAACATACTTTGACAATGATGTGGCCAGTCAAGCGGTTGACGCTCACGTCAGAGCTCCGTACGTCCACACCCAGAGTCAGTGCGAGGTCATTGCGTAGCGCATCCAGATCACCCTCGGTCTTTTGGATCTTAGTGAGTTGCTTAGTACCGCCGGCTTTTGTGACAACGTAGACGGGTAGCTGGTTGGAGCCGGTGCGGCGAACAAAGTAGGGGAGGTTTGTGAGTTGCAGAGCTGGTTGGGACTTTGCGCCCTTCGGAAGAGTAGAGGTCGAGCGTGTGATGGGTGGCTCTCGGAACGCCTGTGCTTGACGACGGACATGCGTCAGGAACATACGAGCTTGATTCATGGTGGATGGAGATTTCAATTGGAGAATGGAGACTGTAGAAGAGAAAATACCCGTCGTCAGTTATAAATCTTGATATCAGTTGGCATCGTAAGATGCTTCTTGGGCTTGGGTATTTAAGCATGTACTTTTACTGCAAATTTCCTCGAATTTTGTCGAAAATTGACACCAAAGAGTCCCGAGCTTAAGTAGTGGTGAGTGGAATGTAGAACTTACAAGATGCATATCGTGTCGGGGAAAATAATGAGACCGGTCTACATGTCTGCACGGAAGCCACGGATTGTGCTAGAGGACGAGAGTTCGCAGTCTGTTTACACACGGCCGAGGCGACCGAGGACGAGTGTCTGATAGACGCCATTGAGCGTCAAGATGGGGGAGCAGATCAAGGTGGAAGGAAGCTAAATTTGACAGAAACCCTGATTCGGAGGTCAACAATAGCGAAAGAGCCAATGCAGGTTTCTCTCTCAAGTATTCTGCCACCGCCCCACCACGCTCACCCAAAAAAGTTTAGCGCACTCACCCTCCCGCACACAAATTCAAAGCGACGATTGTGTCTTTGAAGAACCCAACCCACATCTGCATCCACCATGGCAGCCAACGCCACTCCTTCGGGCGCTCAGCCTACTGACACTGAGAACCAGTACGACCTTTTGCCGCGACTGATCCCCTACCTGGACCGCCACCTTGTTTTCCCGCTCCTCGAATACTGCGCTGGTAACGATGAGGACGACACAGAGATCACCCGGGCCAAGTACGAGCTCCTGAAGCACACCAACATGACCGACTACGTTGCCAATCTGTGGAAGGAAATCAACAACTCCGAGACCATTCCCGATGAGTTTGTCAAGAAGCGCGAGGAGGTTCTGGCCCAACTGGAGCACTTCCAGGACCAGAGCGAGAAGATCACCGAACTTTTGCAGGATGAGGAAGTAGTAGGCAACTTGCGCAGTGACAAGGCTGCCAACTTGCGTTTCCTTGAGGAGCAACACGGTGTCACCACCGAGATGGTCAACACCCTCTTCGACTACGGCCGACTCCAGTACAGCTGTGGCAGTTACGGTAACGCTGCTGAGCTGCTTTACCAGTTCCGTGTGCTTTCGACCGACAACGATAAGGTTGCCGCTGCCACCTGGGGTAAGTTGGCTTCTGAGATCCTCACCACCAACTGGGAGGCTGCTATGGAGGAGGTGCAGAAGGCCAAGGATTCGATCGAAACTCGCCTGTTCAACAACCCGCTGGCCCAGCTTACCAACCGATCTTGGCTCATTCACTGGTCTCTGTTCCCCTTCTTCAACTACGACCCCGCCCGCGATGTCCTGACCGACCTCTTCTTCTCCCCTGCCTACATCAACACTATCCAAACCAGCTGCCCGTGGGTTCTGCGTTACCTCGCTGCTGCCGTCATCACCAACCGCAGCCGTCCCCACAAGCACACCGGTGCCTACCAGAAGCAACTGAAGGATCTTATCCGTGTTGTGCGCCAGGAGGGCTACGAATACACCGACCCCATCACCGACTTTGTCAAGGCCCTCTACGTCGACTTTGACTTCGAGGAGGCTCAGAAGAAGCTAGGTGAGGCCGAGGAGGTGCTCCGCAGTGACTTCTTCCTTGTTTCTGCCGCCGATGCTTTCGTTGAGGCTGCCCGTCACCTCATCTCTGAGAGCTACTGCAAGATCCACCAGCGGATCGACATCAAGTGAGTTTATACTAGACTCTTGATTTCCCTGGATTTCTAATCTAACTCATACTTCTTTAGGGATCTTTCTACTCGTCTCGGTCTGAGCCAGGACGATGGTGAGAAGTGGATCGTCAACCTCATCCGCGACACCCGTGTTGATGCCAAGATTGACTACAAGGAGGGCACCGTGATCATGAACCACCCGCCCCAGTCTGTTTACCAGCAGGTGATTGAGAAGACTAAGGGTGCATTCTTCCGGACACAAGTCTTGAGTTCGGCCGTTGCCAAATGATGAATCCATGCATGTGATGCCAAAAAAACCGATTCTTTCTTATTGTTATTTTTTTCAAACCATGTGTTCTGCCTGCCCATCACAACTGATATTCCCCGTGTATGTCACAACACGGTTTTCTTTGAGGGATGAAGATGAGGACTCCGAGCAGTGTGGCATCCGGCTGGCGTTCTTAGGTGGTCCACCATTTTTGATGTTTCTTTTTTACCTCTTTAGTTTCCAGTCTCTCTTCCATTTCTCCCTATATTCTCCCTTCTCTGTCCACCCTCCCCCAGATAGATTACACTTGGTTCTTCTCTATTTTTTCTCTTCTCTTATTTTCTTGCTTAGTCTTTTTTGTGTTAATGCACCAAAGGCTTCTGGCCCTGGAGGTTTTTGCAGAGAAGGGAAGAGGAATGGTATATAAAAAGAAGCCGTTAGAGAAGGGAGCTTTGTGATTTCTGAGCGTCCTGGCTGCCGGAGAAATTGCGATGGGGTGCATGTAGCAGACTTTACTTTTGAATGAAGTCTGATGGATCTACGCTGTCTACGGGTTACGATGGTCTATAGATGAGTGAAAATTATTGCTGAGAATATTCGGTCCTTCCAACCCAAATAAACCCCATAACGACCTCCAAGGTCCACTAGTTCTAACCTGCAGGGTTTGGAAGATGACAAACACCTATGTATCACTACCTAAAACACTGGAGCAGTCCAAGTCTTATTACCTTGGAAGCATTGATACCTAGGTATCCTGGGCGAAAGAGATACCCAGGTGAAAACAATAGCCAAGCCTCTCAGCGTTCGCGTGAATCAGACTCCGGTCGTCTACGAGAACGAGAACGATCCACTAAGATGAGCTGGTTGATATAAGGCTCAGACAGTAACCGTGACCCATCAAGGCTGCCATTCTGGCTCATGCGTACAGCTTCATGTTCCTCATATTCCCGTGACATGGCGGCGAGATCTTCAATCTGCTCCTGGATTCAAAAATACCATTAGCCTCATCTGATCTCTGGCCAACTACAAAGTAGAGATGACAGACCCGTGTAAGAGGCACGCCAACAATCATATAACCTTCTCGGCCCTTGGAAGGAATCTCCATTAGAACGGGGTTATCTCAGGGTGTGGTGAACTACTGGTGGCCCGATGTACCTGGTAACTATAGGGCCTGACGGAGGCAGACGGTCCGAGGAAGTAGTGGATGTGTCCGAGGACGATATGCCTGGATAGACCCCAGCCAGGCAGCCAGTATTGTAGCTCTTGTGACATGGTATTGGATTATGGCAGGCTGCCAGGCTGCTTTCATGGAGTGTCACAGGCGGAGTTGAAAGGAGTAGGTCATTCGGTGTCTTCCTATTCTTTTTTTTTTGTTATTTTCTGATCATTTTCAGGTATAAGTACTACAGGCGTCGATCTTTCCTTTTCTTTCTTTCCTCTCAATCAACCTTGGAAACAGGACAGTCCTTGACCTATAGAAGGGCCATAGGTCATAGTCTCGGCTGCAGCGCTTGTTAAAATTTACAAATGCCAACAGCCGCTGTTGTGGTAAACAGCCAATGAGCCTTTCCATAAGACACCTAGTCTAGAGAGCAACAGATCCATCCACCGGGCCTCAGCCAGACCTCAGGACTTCCCGAATCAAGAGATATGGAAGGCTCACGATGGGGGCATGCAAAAAGAAAAACAAAACAGCAGAGCAAACTAAGAGTGCATGATCCTAGGTCCCATACCTGGGCCAGCCTCCAGGAACAATGATTCAATTTGAAAGTGCCGGTAGCAAACGCATAAGGACCAAAACGGATGTGGTTGCTTGTCCGCCTCACTTTGCTTGACCTCAAAGTCCAGTCTTTCGGACTGTTTGATCTGGTCTACTTAGTTTTTCCTGCAAGTTTGGCCAACGTTCAATGACACTCGAGGCCAGTTTCAAAGTGAGGCTTGGGCCCTCCTTTTTGTCTTGTCTTGATATCGTGGCACTACGACTTCTCGAGACTTGCTAGGCCTGAGCTTAATGCATTCACACCTTTTCTGTTTATTTTGCCTTTTGGCTCGACTGATACGTGGCAGACATTCCAAGGTTTGGTTCAAATGTTCACTTTACCCTCATTTCACTCTAACGCACATTTACCTCTTTCACTTTACACTTAGTTCACTTCAGGCGCCCTTATACAGAAGATTGTCTCCAGAACTTGCTAACATATACTATTCTATATCACATCAGCCATCCCAGACTTCCTAGGTTTCCAAGGTTAGTATTGATTTGCTCTTTCACTCTATTGTACTCATGCTGTTGAGCTCATTCAAAGTATACGTCAATTTCGTGTATTGTGCTATAACACAAAACAGACATTAACATGATCCAGATGTTTTAACTTGATTTATTCTTCAATTACCGCCACAATGGTAGAAAACCTCGTTCAGTCCCTTCTAGGGCAGGTGAGAAAGAAGATTGAGCAAGAAGTCAAGAATGTTCATCTCCAAAAGGCCAAAAGGAACTAATCACCTTTACCAAAAGCTTTGAGCTCACAGAACTTCCAATACTGGCAGTTGGATTCCTCAGTCTCGAGATTGAGCCAATCTGCGGCCTCACAGAGACTGCGACTGATATCGAAATGACACAATTTCGGACTCAATGCCTAATGGATGAGATATTTTGTAAATAATTCAACAAGTTTTTAACAAGATATCAATATAACTCACAAATTTAGTGAAATTACTAGACTGCGCAAATTTCAAGTCTAGGATGGTACGACAATGTTAGCACTATCGCTAAGATCCTTCTCCAGAAGATATTGTGAGAAGATCCTGCTCATGAAGTGTCACCAGTTCCTTTTCCAGCCCATGTCACGGCGAGATTTTGATATTTCTCCAGAAACTCTCGAAATCCACTGTGGTGCATCTCAGGACGTCAGTCAAGTTCGGCAGGTCAACATCACCTCCAACCTTCTACCATTTCAGGAGATCCGACGCATAAATGAATAAGCAGGACTCCCCTCTGATAGTTTGCGTGCCTGTAGATTTTTCCTCTGGACTTCATCTTCGGATGGGAAATTGGGGCTACAGAGGCTGTCAGAGAGGTCTTCTTTTCTGGAGATAGATGAGCTCAGTCGAGACTGTTCGAACCTTTAATCTGCACACGGCTCTATGATTGAGGCATCCATCTCTGGAGGTAGGCTTAGTACCGACTTTTACATAATTTCGAGTGATTAGATGTCCAGTTTTGTGGTTGATTGGAGGACATCTCCACGAGTACATACCGCATTTGCTTAGCCCAGTGATACCAGAACATCAATAGATTATACAAACAACTGCAAAGCCTCGAGTCAAATAAGAATCAACATGCATGTATTACCTAGGTATTCTCTAGTTTCATTATTCATCCTGATACCTTGCGTACATATTTTATTTCAACCTATACCCTCACTGCGGAGGGATATAAGGCTGTACGAGCATCTCACTAAACTTTTCCAACTTCTCCTTTCCGCGCACCTCCTCCACCAACAATGGCATACGAACGACGTTGAAGTCCTCATACAGCTCCTCAATCTGCTCGAGGTACTTCTTCTGCATCTTCCGTCGTGCATTGCACTGCTCACAGCCACTTCCCTCCTTGGGGAACAGCAGCTGATTCACAACGATGGAGTGAGTGTCGATACCGTAGCTCGTCAATTCCTGGATCATACGTTCGGTCTCGTACAGCGACAGGAACTCTGCAATGCACACACACACGAACGTGGTCATGTCCGCATTCTTGAACTGTGTGTTCACCTCGCTGATAGTCTCGCGCAGCGATTCCATCTTCTGCAAAAGCTCATCCATGTTTTGTCCACCGGGCAGACCGCCACGCGCACCAAGGATAGAGTTCAGCATTGGGCCGAATTGCGACGATAGCTGCGAGAGCTTGGCCAGTGCCTTCTCCAGTACGGTGGGGAACTGTAAGAAGCGGAGGGTGTGGCCGGTCGGCGCGGTGTCGAATACGATGACTTCGTATGAGAGTGACTTGACTTGCTTTAGGACTTCGGCAAAGGACATGGCTTCGTCAACACCGGGGATCTGTGTGATGCATCTGGTTAGCGACCTGGAAGCACAGATTTGAGATATAAATCCCACTCACGCTAAATGCAAGATCTTGCATCATGTTTCCCATTCCCAACCCAGCCATCGGGTCATCCTGTCCATCTCCGCTAGCCAGCAGATCTTGGATACTTCCGTTGGGGTCGATCTCCATAGCGCTGAGGTTTGTGTAGCCATCGATAAGACGGGCCTCCTTGCCGAACTTCTGGCCGAAAGCATCACTCAGATTGTGGGCAGGGTCGGTGGAGATGAGAAGGACGGATTTGCGGACTTTGGCGAGCTGAATGGCGAGTGAGCAGGAGGTGGTTGTTTTACCCACTCCACCTTTGCCTCCGACGAAGATCCAGCGGAGGGTTTTTTGGCTCAAGACCGATTGGAGTGTCGGCTCCATGTCAAGGTCATCGCCATGTACGACAGCGGAAGACATAGCTAGTTGTGGGGAGAAAGTTGAAAGATGCGTAGAGGGGAAGGAGGCGTGTTCAAATCCAATAATGTTGCCCCGCAAAGCGATCGAACGTTCCGGAAGATGGTCTACACAACGACTTAGTTAGGTAATTTGAGTGATAGGAAATGGTCATTGATTTGAGATTTGAAATTTGAAATTTGAAGATGCCTTTACTGTCTGAATTCTTGAATTTAATACGCTAATCTGCCAGGTTGATCGCTTGAATACGGTCAATGATTCACAAGTAATAAATTGCTGATACTTCCAGGTTCCTCTTTCGTTTTATAGAATTGGTAAGATTACAATGTATCAAAATCAATCTCACTCAATAGCTTAATCTCGAGTTAAATCGGCACCTGGGTGAGCTCATGGCAACCTCCGCATCTATCGGTGCCCTCCGATACTACGATAGATATATAGTCAAATTCCCCATCTGATTCCCTCAATTTTCTCAATCCATACATATCAACCATAACTCTTTGCTATCTTCCATTGTTCATCTGAATGGACTCTCCTCAATCTCAGAGTCGCACCATAAACCGTCTCGCTCTCTACCAACAGCAACTCCAAACCCCTGCCTCTATAACTCCAACAACTCCAACTCCAAGCCAACAACCAACCATGGCCGCCCGTGATCCTATAACCTGTCACTGCCTCAATACTCTCACTGGAACTCCAGCCGCCAACCTCCCCGTCATATTGACGTTGTTATCTGCACCCGCATCGCCCTCTAGCCCCGTCACATTCCACGCAGTCACAAATGCCGACGGTCGTGTTGCAAAGTGGACATCCGCAACATCATCTGATAGTGTTCCTGAGATCCTGTCTGCACTACCTTCAGCAGAGAGCAAGACCAGTTGGTCTGTTCGCTTTGAGGTTGGACCCTGGTACGAGTCCCAGGGTGTTGAGAGCTTCTGGCCTGAGGTGGAGGTTAAATTCACTGTGAAAGGCCGTGGCCGTGAAGGAGAGGAGGACTGGCGGCACTACCATGTGCCTGTTTTGCTGGGTCCCTGGAACTATTCGACCTACCGAGGATCATGAGCATTGATTCCAATACAGATAAAAGGTGCATTACAATGGGAATGAATTGGCCTCGCTCTTGACGCTCTGCTAGGCTCGTCTACCTTGTTCAAAACCTGTAAAAATCCGAGTTCCATGCCCAGGTGCATTCTAGAGGTATCCTAACCGTGAAGCTAACATTGGAACCTTATTGAAAGATATAATTAATTTGGAAGTTTTGGATGTTTGGATCTTCAATTTTGGCAATCTGAGAAGTAATCATGTGCACAGTTGACCTTGTAACTGTCTGAAGAAGATTTTGATAATCTTAGCATTCAAAATATCTCGTTAAAAATTGAAATGTACCCCTGTTGAGCTGACTACCTAATAGGCTAATATGATCATATGTTTAGCGTTCGTATATAATGTCAAAATTCTCCAAAAAATCACATCAATTGGCAAGATGGCCGAGTTGGTCTAAGGCGCACGGTTCAGGCGATCACCTGATCCACACTTCCGTGTCTCGAAAGGGGCGTGGGTTCAAATCCCACTCTTGTCATATTTTTTTCCCCCCTCTTCATTGTTGTCCCAGCGGGTTTGTTAGAGTGGTACTTACTCCTTTTACCGCTTTATCTAGACTAGAATTTTATAGTTTTTAGATATTACAGCTCTGTATTAGGTGTGTAAAAATCATTTTAAATACTATAGGCGGTATTTAAAAATGGCAGAAAAATGGGGCTAGAAAGTACTGTTTTAACAAACCCACTGGGACACACCATAGTATGATCAATTCAAGCAAATATGAGTATTTTTGGATTTTTTTTTTTGAATATCTAGCTACGGAAATCACAATGGGCGGTTGAAAAAGTTATATATACCTAAGAAGGTACCTGGGAAAATAGTATATAAAAAGTGATTCCCTCAGTCTTCCAATGTTACCTAGGTAGCTCAAAGCTGACCTCCAGCCGCATTTCTGTTCCTGTTAGATACAACCAAATTAGTGCTGATCTTGGCGTTTGGGTTAGTCTTGTTGATAGATCATCAGAGCACCAATCACTGATAATAGCGCGTTTTCCCCTCGTCTCCAAGATTCCAATTTTCTTCTCCCTTTGACATGTTCTTAAAACACCCTGGGATTTATTCCTCGTTCTACCTAAGTACTGTTTGAAAAAAAGGCTCTCCAGGCTTTGGATTCGCATCTATGACACGCTCGTGCTACTACCCCGACGGTTCTATATCATCCGGGAGCGTGCCATGCAGTTCTGATGAGACTACCTCGTGTTGCGGACCATCCAACATCTGTCTATCAAATGGACTATGTCTAGATGCTACTCAGCCATTTGTTTTGTCCCGAGGTGCATGTACAAGCCGAAACTGGGGATCAGGCTGTCCGACCGAGTGCCGTTAGTTTCAATCTCTGCTCTCAACCCCACATGTTTCTAACTCGATATGACAGAGGATGTGTCCACAAACGAAGGTACATCTATCATCAATTTATCCTTCATCGACGGCGTATCTCTATACTGCTGTGGCACACCGATAATCAACGGATCAAAAATTGTATGTCCATACGGTGATAGTTTTGAGATTGACGACGGGACTATTCTGGCAGGGTATGCGGCACTTGCAAATGTCACCTCTTTAGATGCAGTATCGACTTCATCCAACCTTTCATCAAGCTCAAATTCAACGTTCTCATATTCAACCTGCTCAGATTTGTCTTCCTGTCACGACGTGGCTATTGGGGCTGGAGTCGGAGTGCCATTGGGTATCATTGCACTCGCAGCGTGTGCATGGGCATTCTACGAGAGATCACGGGCCAATCTGATGTTTTTTGACAAGAATAAAACGAAGACGCAGGAGCACGAAATGGCTGGTTCTGTATCATATTCGGCTATCAAAACTTCCACACCTGGGCTCACGGAGTTGGACACTGGTGGTCAACATACACCAGAACTGATGGCTAGAGAGTGATGGACTGGAGATACCCAAACTTTACCCAGAAAAATGTTTCTTGCTGTATCCCATCCATATCATCTCCCGCGAGATATGAAAAACAGTTCGATCATAAGGTAGACATCTGTATTCCAGAGGTCCTCCCTCGGATTTGAGTACGTCATGGATATCTGTATTTCAGAACAGCCTGTGCACCATTAGGAGGGGGACTAACAGATTGCTTTTTCACAACGATACAAGATGCTGGGCATATGTGTCCAGCCATAACCAGTCACAAAAACTCGGTAGCGCGATATTCAGCTTGACCAGATCATGGAAGCTCATCATATACGCGGATTTGCCCTGAAAGATTTCCTTTATCGCGAAACGTTGTATAGGACTAATTAGTACCTTGGTATTATCTGCCCAGGTGTTTTTGCTACCTATTCCAATTATAATTTTCTCCAATTTGTGCCGAAAATTGGTCCTAAAGCCTTCCAGGAATGTTGAAACTTCGACTTTAAACTTAAAACCTGAGATGAGCATTGAAGTGGTTCGTTATGAAAGTGGGTACAAGCTCTTAAGTCCAAGCTCCTGAGGTCTAAGGTTAACGACGTACTCGTACTCGTACCCGCAATGAGTCTAATGGATATTAGTAAGTTGTAACGAAGAAGAATGTATGTCAAAAAGAACCTTGGAAATGTCAAACTAAAACCTGTATACAGTAGCATGATCATGTGTCGACGTCAACGGCTATGACGTCGTTCAATCTGAAAGTATAAGAACCTCCGCATTCAACTACTTACACCCTTCACACAACCCTATTCCATCTTTCTCAATTATTTTACATCCTCAATTAAAACCACAATGTCTACTGTCCGATTTACTGCCATTGCAAAGTCCCGTGTGGCAACCACCCCCGCTTTATTGCAGCTCGGTCTATCTCATCTACCCCGAACTACCAGAAGGGTCCTATCGATGTGGGAAAGGACACTTTGAAGAAGGCCGATGAGCTAGCCGCTAAGGCTGCAATTAAGGGCATTGACGTTGGAGGTAAGTTCTACCTATCCCCATTTAACCCAATTCATGTCAATTGGAAGGGATGCTAACGTGGCTTGACTACAGAAAAAGCTGCAGGCAAGATTAAGGAAACTATCGGCTCCAACAAGGGCGAGGTCAAGGGAAAGGCCAATGAGGCCGCTGGTGAAGTAAAGGGAAAGGCACATGAAGTCGCTGGTAAGGCTAAGGAGGCCGCCGGTGAAGTCAAGGGAAAGGCTAAGGAGGCTAAGCATGAACACCTCGATTAATTTGTTGGATTCTACGCTGAAGAGCGAGTGGGGCTACTTGTATGATAATCATAAGGCATAGATATGCTCAGATACCGACAAGGTACTAAAATCAAATGATCCATGATTCCATGATATGCAACCGCCTAGATATGCTAGCTAAAATAACACCGAAGAAAACACGTAAGAGCTCAATCAAGCTCCTCTAAGCCCATGCCTTCCATACCACCAAGGTCATCCCAGAAGCTACTGAAATCGACCTTCTCTTCCTCAAACATCTTTTTGACCTGAAGCATGGCAGATCTTTGCCTCTCCGGGGTAAATCCACCAGGTTGTGAGCTTTCCCATTGAACCAACTCAACCCAACGGAAAAAAAGACTCTCCTTCCCCATATCAGTCAACTTATCCTTGAAAGCAAGGATCTGATCCCGCTGCGCAGATCTTTGGAGAGCAGCCGGTGTGTTATCGTCTCCGACTCGCCAGATCAACCAGCCATCTGAGTCGGTATGTACCAATACAGCGGTGCGGAACTCATCCAGCTGCACACCATCACCCTTGCGGGTTCGGTCAACCAACTTCTGTGCATGGGTCATCGCATCATAGTCTAGATTCCAGTCATCGTCCACAAGCAGATATCCAGTCTTTCCAATACGCTCAGGGGTAACGGCAGCCACAATCTTGTCGCGCATCGCCTCGTCATCGCGCATCCACGTGTTGCGTACAAGCTGACTACTCCAGCTGGAAGCACTGCGGCGAACAATAACTTCGCGGTCCCGGAATCCTATTGCGCGACGCCAGCGGACAGGGCCCAGGATGAAGTTGATCGGCCAGGCTAGGAACACGGTCACGAGGAAGTAGTCGATGAAGAGTCCACCCGTCCTCCGAATGATGAGTTGAGCGATATCAAACCATGACGTTGTCGATAAGTTGACACTAAGGCTGCTTTCAAGTCCAATAACGATCGCGATCAGCGCGGGGTACGTGCTGATTCCCATGTACACTCGTAGTAGAATGACGGCGGCAATTACAGCGTTGACCAGCGATGGTACGAGAAAGGCTTGCCATTTGAGGTCTGCCCCTGTTGTATCGATATGAACCAGATATATCTCTCCTGATAACAACGGCTCGACGAAGGGTTTCAAAATGTCCGGGACTTTCGTGAAGGGTGGGATGGGACCTAAGGATGCGGAGCTTGGAGTAGAAGACCCCGACGAGGCCGGTGTCTTTTTCCGGCGAGAAGATTTGGAAGATTTGGAGGGTTTAGCCATGGTTCGTAGGTATAGTAGTGGTTCTGCGATCGAATATGTGTAGGTGGCGAGAGCTCGATGTTTTATCGGGTTATGGAGATCGCTATGCAGTTCAAATGATCAGAGTTGACGAGCGGGTCATATGAGATATTGAAAACGATGGTCTCATGATTTGGCAAGTCAGACGAGGATGGAAAGGACAACATATGGAAACTAAAGGGAATTAAAGGTGTTGGCTCTAATCCCGATCGGGCGATGCGGGTCCTGTTTACTTACGAGTAAAAGTACCTCGTCATGCGGCTAGAATTCCACTGCTCCTTCCCACCTCGCGCAAGGGGGTTTTTAATTGATCGCCATGTCAACACACAAGAGCGATCTGGTCTCTCTAGCGCGTCACCATTATCCACCCTCCCCGTTTGGGCGCGCGAGAGATATCAACTACGAATTCGATCTAGATACCTCGAACTTCCCGACGCCCTCAAAACAGCATGGGACGCGTCCACACGGCTATCGAACCAGTACATTAGCAGGTGCTTATCAAGCTGCATCGCGTGTATCAATGGCAGACGGTATGGGTATCCAGATGCCAGCGTCCCCTAGTCCTCGACGCGCGCGAGATATGCCCGAAGCGCTCTCTCCTTCACCCCAACGATCGATCCCGCCCGATGAATTTGCGCATAACTACGGGAGGTTTGCCGAGGATGGAACCATGGAAAATCATGGGCACTTGGACGATTGGGATGGAACGCGCTCAGTTAGTCGCTTGAGTCAATCGTCATGGCAAGCTAGGGAAAGAGACATTGATGTAGGGTCGCAAAACGGCCTCGCATACTCTGAAACCAGCTTTCTGGACTTTACAGGGGCGTATTCCCCACGAAAAAGGAATGTTGATTATACAAAGGATGAGCAGCGCCTCCGACGCGTTACCGGGAGGGATTCTGCAGTTTTTAGCAAAGCCAAAGTTGGTCGAGCAGCTCTGACAGCGGAGAACCTGCAACGGCGCGAGGTGGAGGCGGAAGAGGATAAATCAGGACGAGGTCAACAGCAGAACCAGCAGCAAGTAATAGAAGATGATGGAGAGCATGGCCCTATCTTGAATGTACCGACCAACTGGGCTTCTCGAACAAGGACACGGCAAGATTGGACCAGAAACATTGATCAGCACAGACCAGAAGAAGATCAGCCGGAGCCAATACATGAAAATGGTATGCCTTCGTTGAGGATGGAAATTGACCCAGAGCCCAAACCTATTCGACTCTCTCCGCGTTCCCTTGCACGAAGTCGAATTCCACCTCGAAATACCCTCGAGAACCGGGTGAATGATCTCCGTCCGCGCCATGTACCGAAATCGCATAGCTACGATGAAGAGACCCTTGAACAAGAACGACATGCGTTGAGTGACGGCCAACCTATCCCCAACACACCGATCGTGGTTTATAAAAATTCAACCTTTATCAAGCCAACCCCGACAAAAAGAGACTCCCAAGATTTGTTACGCAGATTATCGAGAGCCGAAAGTCCAACCGTCGATCAACTTCAAACTCCAGAGCCGCCAAAGTTGTTTGAGAAACAAATCTACGATAAGACGCCTAAAGTCACAGTGGGCGGATGGGTTGATACTCCAATGCCCGAACGAGTGACTGAAAGAGTGACTGAAATTCCCGAATCGACCAAAGTTCCTACTCCTCCGTCGACACCTCCAAGAGAACGAGAAATTCATACACGGCAACCTGAACCGCCAACTGAGGCCCAGCCCATATGGAAGAATCAAAAATATGAATCCAACAATTCCAATGAATTGCACCAAGAAGAACCAAAGACAAGGAGGACAAGGCCTCCTTTGATCAGACCAAAACTTCCCAAAAGTGCTCTGGCAACACTTATAGAAGAAGTGAGCTCCGGCAAGGAGACGCTAGAGGGACTAGCAGTGGGTGACGATACTTTGGAATCTCTGCAAGAATTGATGAATGATCCGACGAGTCTGAAAACAGAGGAAGAGGTTGCGGCTTTTGAGAAAAAGGTTCTTGCCGAAATTCAACAAGTTGCCAGTTCGAATGAACACCAAAAAGTCGACGCCGATAAGCCGAACGATCAGGTGCATCGCTTGAATGGTGATAAACCGGAGGACTCAGTCGAGAAATCAGTTGAAAAACCAGTTGAAAAACCAGTGGAGCAATCAGTCAAGCCTGATGGAATTGAAAACACGTTGAAACCAGATCAAACGCTTGAATTACTCCAGAAGACGGTTGAAGAACTCAGGAATGGTATCAAAACCTTGGAGAAGAAAGTGACAACTACTACTCGGCCGAGCTCGCTCAAAAAGAGCCAGGAAATTGGCCATTCACATTCTCCCAGTGGAACTTGCGAGAAATGCTTTTCTTCTGATGGTCGTTTGTACGCTGCCATTCCTCTCCCTCGCCTATGGAAGCGAATGCCGCAGACTGGACGTCGTCAGGTGACCAAACTTGGCTGGTTCACAATAATATCATTAACCTGGTATGTCATCGAATGCCTGATGGTCGAGCAATACTCTCACCCGTTTGTCTCCAACACCTGCTCGGGCTATTGCCTCCGCCCTGATGCACCTCACTTTCCAGTCGTGACTGTGACCATGCTCTGGCGCTGGTCTCATCTTTCTTCTATACTCGCCCCTGCCTTTTCCATATTCGTGGCCTTTCTCCGACTCATGGCGCAGCTGCTCGGGTTATGGGATGGCTACGTGGATGAACCACCACGCTTGGGAAATCTCATGGGTGAAATTCGTATCAATGGTACTCCGGTAGCCTTTCCCTGGCTGTCATCGCCTTCAGCACAGTCAACACAAAGCAGGGTGCCCCCGCCACAACAGCCTGTCTGGACTGTACAACCCGAAGCCTCAGTAAAGTGGGAGCACGACCAACCCTCAATGGATGATGATGAGGTTCTCTGATGGAGTTTTTATTAGCATGGGATGGTGTGCAATTTTAGCGTAGGACAAATAGCGTTGATTTGGCAAAACTTACTTATTGGTTACTAATTGTGTTGAGTACAAAGTATTATTAACTAGAGCATACCCATCAATTCATAAATCAGGGCTTCTTAAGGTTGCTTGGTTTTGAATCCGGCAAAAGATACCTAGGTATCTGAGTTTGACAGTTTGCATGGGCATTTAAAGCACTCACCAAGTCATGATCTGTTTACTTTAAACTATTGTCTTGTATCCATTGATACCAGACCACCTTCCATGTAGATACACTACCTAGGTATAGATAGGTAAACCTCTTGAAGGTTGATAATTCCTTTTTGAGCCTTTCCTTACATATCAGCTATTAGAATCGAAACATAAGTGTTTCCCATCGATAGTGGAGATTTCAGTTGAAATCATCAAATAGTAATAGGTAAAAGCTTCTGTAAGTTCAAATAACAACACATTCAAAAGAAAAGACAAATGTAGAGCGAGTCTGGGGCCACGATGTACGATGTGTACAAAAACCAGCTGTGAGCTCTGGTATCCAGGGTCAAGGAGGATTTGACAGAATGGAAAGCGAAAAGGCGTGAGAGTGCGATAGTTGTTGAACGTACGTCGAATTATTCGCTCTTAAGTTGGTTGGTAGTGACCAGCCACGATTTCTGGTATCCAAGATCCTCCTTAGTCTTTCGCACCTTCTGGTTGGTCTCCTCCTTTCAGGCCTTCCGCTTGACCTCCATCAATACCTCTTCAGCCAAGATAGATTATGTTACGGTCTTGATGCTGAAGTGACATTATAGTGAGGTTGACGTGAACGTGAGTTGCATGACTTGCACATCTGACAAGCTCAGATCCAAGGAAGCTCGTAGTTTTAGACTGCTGCCTATTTTAAATGGCATTTACTCAATGCCTCGGACTTGGCCTTCAATGTGTACTCCTTAAACTTGTCCATGGCAGTAACGGTGAGTGATCAAAAGGAACGATTGTATCATGAAATCCATAACATCTCTAGGAAGATAGAAGATGCGGTTCCCAGGGATTGATGCACATAAGCCAAATCAGTCGATGTCGTTGAAATAGGGGCGCGTCAGCAATGATGGCCAGCCATAGCCTTGGTAGCAAAGCTTCAACTTGTATTAACAAGTATGGTGGAGCGATAGCAATGGTTTTCATGCCATGAGCCAAGAATCCTGGTATCAGAGATGAATGAGGATTCAGTCACCAGCAGACACCCTCTATAATGCATCTCTCTGCGTTTGGCCTCTCTTGGTTACATCACTTTTATATTCTTATCACAATCTCAAAGATGGTGAAAGTGAGAGCAACGCACGTTCAAGTTCCCCTCTCTTTCATGTCATTTCGGCATCAAGGTGAGAAGGTGAGTAGACTGATTTGATAGAGTCAAGAGAGCGTATGGAGCACTAAATGCTACTCCAAGAGAAACAAAACAGAGTGCACGACAGCGGCAGTAAACCTTAAAAGCGTCATGATAGGTAGGTATGCCGGATTGGATAATCATTACCATGATGAAGGCATAGTTGATTAAGGTTAAGAAGATGAAAGATATAAGAAGGATGAAAGGAGTAGTAGAGAGAAAAGAGATGTTAGTCGATAATCAGGATGGTTGAAGTGACGTGACAACCATAGAATAAAACGAGAGTAATGTAAAGTGGTACGCTAACTGAGACAGGGAGAAATGCCGAGCATATTAGAAAGATTCTGTTGGTATGGGGAGCAAAAGAGACGGATTTGATTGAGAGAATGTAGGGAGCACTCGCTGGGGAGCATTCGTTGTCATTCCAAGAAAATCAGGACGGACCAGGCTCTGATACGGCAGCGACAACAAGCTTAAAAAGCACCATAACATATAGGTATGATTGGATAAGGGTCAAAATGAAGGTGAAGCAAAAAGAAGGGAAGTATCAAGGTTTAGAAGGTGAAGGATAATGGGAGGAGAAGGGTTTAGGAGAAAAACTGATAAGTGAAGGAAGATTGGCATATGTAAAGCAGCAAGGAAGTGTCTCACTGTCTGATTGATTTATCGACAAGTCATAACTTTTCGAGGTCATCAGTATAGATCACTGTGCCTAGTCATAAGTGATCAAAGAGATGAAGAAGGGCCTGAGTGGATCATGATGACTTCAAGTAGTTTAAAATAACCTTGAAAAAATCAATGAGCTGGAGGGTTTCAGAGGAGAGTAAAAGCGCAAGAAGTTGTCAATTATTGGTAAGGTTCCTAAATATGAATTTTCAAGAAATAATCTTGTAATGGGGACCTCTGGAGAGCCCTACAAGAAGAGTAGTGGTTCGTAATGGGTAGGTCTTTATTTTTTGATAGAAGATCATGGCTCTTGTTTATAAGGTAGTGGATTCTCAAGAGTAGTGAGCAAGAGGGCATTCCTCCAATCCTCCAAAATACTACCCTTGACCTCTGAAATTGAATAGTGTGGGTATCGTACAAAAGAATATGACCAATACATATCTATGGATATTAAATCCTACAACTGTGACTGCTCAGGCGAAGCCATCTGCAATTCCTTCTCACAATGCACCCTAAACTCCACTGCTCTCTGCATCAGCACCTCAACCTGCTCATCACTGACCTCACAGGCCTCCTCCAGTGGAATCTCCCGTGTCTCCCGTAACTTGAATCCCAGCCAAGTGAGGGTCCCAGTTGGTGTAACACGGCCAGCGGCAGCATCCCGACAAAAGCCAGATATGCTCTCGAAAAACTGCTTTCCTGTCGGTGATTCTAGCATAATCATTCCATGACAGTGTGGCATACCTTCAAACTGTTCTGCAACGACCAATGATCCTGCCTGGTGGATGCGCCGAGCTAGAATCAACCCTTCATCTGCGAGTGACTCTTCACCGACGGAGACAAATACAGGTGGGGAATCCTTCCAGTGCTCGGGACGAGCGGCGAGTGGTGAGACAAGTGGGTGGTTAGTTGTTGGAGCGTTGACGTACATATCCACACGCTGCGGGGATACTGGCCACGCCGCATCTGGTGGGAAGGGAATTGGCTTGAATGGAGTTGGGTCATCAAATGACTGGACGGGCATACTGATGTAGTCGAGTTTGGCATTGTGCACGACGGATGGCATAGAGCGTGAGATATCACACCATGGAGAGATAGTTGCTACTCCGGCGGGTAGTTCGATGGATACATCCTTACTATGGAAGCGAATCGAGCGTGATGTGCGTCGAAGAGTGAGGAGCGTCTGCAGCAGGACCAGCGATAGGTTGCCGCCGGCGGAGTCACCTGCTATGACGATCTTGTTTGGTGGGACTGGGTCGTGCAGTGCTCCTGGAGGAGGATGAATTAATGAGAGGTAAGCTGTCAGGGCATCGACCAGCGCTGCTGGGAATGGGTTTTGCGGTGCTAGTCTGTATCGGACCGAGAAGACGGGTGCGCCTGTCAATCGAGACAAACGTGCAACAGGCACACGGTGAGTACAGGGGTCCATCATACTGGATTAAGGTCAGATATCAAAAACTCAATTATATCCCAATAGAGAGACCTACAAGTATGCGCCGCCGTGGAAATAGAGTATGGTCATATCAGACGATACCTCCTTTCGCATCTCGTGGTACTTCTGCTCCTCCGAGATATCAGGTAGGGGTGCGTTCTTATCCACGCCAGATCGGTAACCTGTCCACTCAGCTTCTACATCAGCGATAGCTGGAATATCAAACGTCACGTCGCCGGTCTTGAGATCCTCAATGGCTTGGAGAACGGCATCGCGCACGTCAAATTCAGGATGTGGCATGGTGACCTTGGATACCCACATGGGACCCTTGATCCCTGGGTCGCGCATGCTATCTTGCTGGGTCTTAATGACCGGAGATGAGAAGGTCAGGAATGAGCGGATTATTGTGACGAGTAACTCAGTGCGCAGGCTCTGCTTCCCTGTTCCAGGGGACATGCGAATGCTATGGAGCAGGAGGGTTTTTAGGATCAATGGTATCCGCATAAAAAGCTCCTGAACCTTGGAGAGTGTATCCATTTTGAAGGGTCGAGCCTTAAATCCCTTGATCAGAACTTGAGATGGTACTGTGAGTGTTGTCAGAATCAACTTCGTTGTCGAGGGAAAGTGCCGAGGTTCGAATTTAGTAAACCCACGTTCCAAAATAAACTTGGAACGTTTCAATACTAAATACGTCACATCACAGCTTAGTTCAACTCCGTTCAATAGCTACCCACCAAAGTAGATTTTATAGATTTCAAAGAATCGATTGAACTTCATTTAAAATGCATACTACCAAGCATTGAACTAATTATACAACCGGATACATAGATACTAGATTTGATCCGGATTGGTCAGAATTGGAAGTAATTATTCTAAGCTATACACATGAGCAGTATGATCGATCATATTCATATAGAACTTGATATCTCTACAGATTTGCCGCATGTTCGGCCCTCTTCAGCGCTTCGACAGCCTCGTGGAAATCCGGGATTTCGCTCGCCCTCGAGCAAGCTCCTCCCCATCGCACAATGCCTTCAGCATCCACGGCGAAGCTCCCAGCAGTCTGCCATCGGCTACCACTTTCAGTGGGTCGGTTCCAGATGCCCTCATCTCGACCTAGCTGGTAAACCTCCCACAGACCTGCGGGGTTCAACACGTGCCATAGCGATGACACACCGAGTCCCCACTGTGCGAAAAGGTTACGCTTTGCATCGACAATAACCTGGACGGAATCTCCAGCGCCGCCGACAGCTTCGAGCCATCGTTCGGTGGAGGCCTGGTCGCTGTGAGAGACTGCAACAAACCGAATACTGGGTGTCTCTGCTGCGATAGTTCGGAGGGCTATGAATGTCTTTTCGGCGACTGGAGAGAAATATTAGCGATTGAGTAAGATGATATCTGATATATGGATATACGGACATGGGCAGCCACAGTGCCGCAAGAATGTTACTATAATTGGGCGCCCATCTACGTCAGGAACGAGGAGGCGTTCGGAAGAGTGCGCCTTTGAACCAATCACAGGTACTGGCTTAGTTGCTTTGGCTTCCGGGGTTCGCCAAGAGGCCAATTCTTGCAGGAAAGTCATTTTAGTGGGATCTTGCACGATGTAGAGAGTGTAAACGGCGGACCTGTGAATTGCCTTTTCTAGGTAGTTTTGCCCTTTTAGGGTTAGTGCCATAATACGCTGTTTTGTATCTCCAGTGATAGTGCGCGATTACAATCAAAGCGCCACACAGGGTGATAATCCCGAATGGTCCACACCAGATGGATAGTTATGTCATTGACTAGGAAGGCGACACGTTTGAGTTTTATGCCAGTGGTTATTCAGATATTCTTGTACATGATCGACAGTGGCGTTCGATACGGCTACATCTGCACGGGGAGACTCTGTTTTTCTCCATATTCTGAAGGATGATCCCAAAGTTGATCAATATTTCCTGTGTATCCCGAATCAAGACGTGCAGCTAAACCATGAGTGACGCCTCTACCGGATAGCCATTGGTCAGGTGCTTGCGTTCACCCTTAAGTGCTGGCCGCCAAAGCTCCGTCTTAAGAGTGGCATGGTGCGGCACAGGGCAAGCTAAAGACCTGGGAGGTCGAATACCTGGACGTGTTGAGATAAAATTCCCGAAACTCTCTGTAAAGACCCGCCGGCCTCCAATTATCGACCTTCACACTGGAAATTAGAGCCGAAAACACACAATACACGATCCCGTGCTCGCTGCCAACCAGACATGTCTACTACGAAGCACTAGCCGACAACGGCAGTGATGAAGAATTGCATTCGCCATCCACTGCAGCAGCGGGGGGGGGGGGGGGGACAAAAAAAGACCTCTCAAAAAGATGGGCAATCTTCACGACCCTACTATACCATTACCTGCATCCGCGGCATGGTCAACCGAGACCCTCTGGATAAAGAATGACCCAACTGGAAACTCCACGGTGGACATAAGACACTCCATGGGACCGCAGGAGTTTGCACGCCGTATTCCCGCCAAATTGCCTGAAACCGAAACCATTGGGTTTAAACAACTCCGCATCTGTGGTTTGACGGGTTACCTTGTCAAAGCTAGGTAGCCATTTGATTGATATTGACTTGGAGGAAGTGAAATGGTTGAAGTACCCTCGTGCCTTTAAACCAATGTCTGGAAATGCACGGCTTGGTCATCGCGCGAAGGTGGGAAAATCCGGGGAAAATGCTCTTGTCCAGCCCAACCGCTGTTTGTACATGACACCCCTAGGCCCATGGCTACGCCTCATTTGAGGCGATTCATGTTCTCGCCTTTCGATAACGAGGCGGAAGGAAATTTTGATGAGCGACCGCACGTTCTGCTACTGGCCATAAAAACAATTTGTGCCGATTGTGGAAGGTGTTCTCAAGATATGTGATGAAAGATCTGGAAGGTGATTATTTGGCGCCTTCAAACATATATTCCCTTGATACGGCTTTCTCGACCAATTTCCTCCTAAGGATCTCACTTTTCAGTTGTCCCCGGTTCCCTTTTTCCCTCCCTTCTCCTCGATACTTTGCTTTGATGAG
Source organism: Penicillium taxi (assembly GCF_028828555.1). Classification (NCBI taxonomy): domain Eukaryota; kingdom Fungi; phylum Ascomycota; class Eurotiomycetes; order Eurotiales; family Aspergillaceae; genus Penicillium; species Penicillium taxi. The sequence goes on along the minus strand of NW_026643207.1, from coordinate 1,953,015 downwards.
ATCCCTCAAAATATTTGTATTAAGACCAATAGAAGAGATATAGAGGTTTTCTCGGTGCTCTTTGACCACACAGTGAAGGATAAGCAAAAACCCTTATACCAGAAAAGAAATGATCCATCCCAAGGAGAAGAGGTCAACGGCTTTTTCTTTGTCGAACCTGAGTTGTTTGCCCGCTATAGAGATATTACATGAGCAATCAATCAGTGGAAATTATGGACAAATCCATGGATGGTTGGTCAGCTATCCAATCAACTAGCATATCATATGCCTCGAACTATTTAACTATCGATTCAACCTCAGGTCTTCAACTGATTACTACTTAGTATTTAGAAGCACAAAGCCTAACAGGCTAATCATATATTGCCAGCCGTATATGAAAAACCTATTCAGGACCTGATCTGATCTGCACATGAATCTATTGAACCCTAGAAAAACAAACGGATTTAGGGTTCAAGGCACGTGGGTGATTGTGGCCTTAGATGTGAGGTGCTTATGATGTCAGTCTATAGATGACGATAACAATTTGAACAATTTGATCCTCCTATTAAATCTGCTACAAAACTAAAGAGCACAGACAATCCCAGATAGCCTACGTATCTGTTGATATCCGTTTCAATGTTACTCTGGAACTGGATATTATAGACTCCCAAAATGATTGGTTTGCCACGAGGTAAGCCGTTTATGGTTTATCCAATTATACAGTACAATATGGGTCCAGGAACGAAGGTTCCAGTCTCTTACGTGTTGACATCCACTTGACAAAAATGACAAAAAAAAGCCTGAAAGCCTGAAAGCCGCTAGTTTATGATTAAAGATCGGCAAAGATCCAATTCTAATAATAAATCTAGGCGGAATCCACTTTCTTTCATTCCCGTGATTTTCCTTTGGGCCCTTTTTTTCCCTTCTTCTCTCATGTTGGACCCTTAATATCTCTTCGGTTTCCTGAATGCCGATTACTCATTCGTTCAATTTGTGACTTTCCCATCCCTTTGGGTCCTTGGGGTCGCGATGAATCCAAGTCAGACCCTGCAGCTCCGCGAAACTGATACCTCTGGTACTGATAAATTTCTAAAACTCATCGCGAGTCCCTTTGAGTCAGAGGTAAGTGCGGTGTGTGATCAACAATGTCAATTATTAACTCAATGGGATATAGTTCACAGTTAGTGCTGTCTGGGCCTCACTAGGTACTTCCGTCGGCGTCTCCGTCCTTTTCACCCTCCTCTTCTCCCTTTTTCGACCTCATCACACTCTTGTCTATGCCCCTAAGATCAAACATGCCGATCCTAAGCATACACCACCAGCGGTGGGTAAGGGGATATTCTCTTGGATCAAACCGGTTATCCATACCCGGGAACCCGAACTCCTTGAGACTATCGGATTAGACGCTACTATCTTTCTACGCTTCACCAAGATGTGTCGCAACATCTTCATCATTATGAGTATCATCGGATGCGCGATTATGATACCGGTCAACGTCATTGAGAGCCGTAGCAATAGCTTTACTGAATCTCTGTCAGCGTTCAGCACGATGACACCCTTGTATGTGACCAGCACAACCGCCATTTGGAGCCAGGTAGCATGCGCTTGGGTTTTCGACATTATAATCTCCTTCTTCCTTTTCAGGACCTACCAGGCCGTGCGAAAAATGCGACGACAGTATTTTCAAAGCTCCGACTATCAACGGAGTATGCACGCGCGAACGCTGATGATCACTGATATCCCACCCTCCGATCGCTCCGATGAGGGTATCCTGCAAATTACCGATGAGGTTAATCACACAGCCTCCCTTCCCCGTGCCGCTATTGGCCGTAACGTCAGAGACCTGCCTAAACTCATCAAGGAACATGAGGAACATGTAAGGAAACTGGAGTCGGTATTGGCGAAGTACCTGAAGCGCCCCGACCAACTGCCCGCGAAGCGGCCCCGTATGCGCCCTCCCCGAAGTTATCGTAAAAAGAACTCCGACGGTAAGGTGGATACGATCGACTTCCTTACAATACGCATTCGTGTACTCGAGGAAGAGATCAAGCACGGACGAACGTCAATTGATCGCCGAAATGCTATGCCATTTGGATTTGCTAGTTGGGAAAATATTGAACATGCACATTCGGTAGCATGGAATGCCCGCCGAAAACATCCCATGGGCACCACTGTTCGACTTGCTCCGCGACCAAACGATCTAATTTGGGAGAATTTACCTCTTTCAAAGCCCGCGCGTAAGTGGAAGCGATTTGCAAATTTCATCTGGGTCACTGCATTGACTGTTGTGTGGATTGTGCCCAACGCTCTGATTGCTGTTTTCTTATCCGACTTTTCCCATCTGGGTTACGTTTGGGAAGACTTCGACAATTTGATTAAGGCCCAACCGAAAGTCTGGGCTGCCATTCAAGGTATTGCATCTCCAGCTGTTACCTCACTTGCCTATTTGGTGCTTCCGATCATCTTTCGACGCCTCTCTATTCAAGGTGGCAGCAAGACGAAGACTTCTCGCGAGCGACACGTCCTTGGCCAACTTTATGCCTTCTTTGTTTTCAACAACTTGATAGTGTTCTCGCTCTTTTCCGCGGCGTGGACTTTCGTGTCAACGGTGATAGATAAGAAAAATGATGAGAGTACCTGGAAGGCCATGGTGGATGGACAGCTCTATTACAAGATGATCAGTGCCTTGTGTAATGTGTCTCCATTCTGGGTAACCTGGCTTCTGCAGCGCAACCTGGGCGCCACCATTGATCTCGCACAGATGATCACTGTCGCGTGGGTATGGTTTTCTAAAACGTTCTTGTCACCCACACCTCGCCAGGCAATTGAGTGGACGGCACCCCAACCCTTTGACTACGCTACCCACTACAACTACTTCCTGTTCTATTCTACAGTCGCCATGTGCTTCGCCACTCTGCAACCAATTGTCTTGCCAATAACCGCATTGTACTTTGGTCTTGACGCCTTGTTGAAGAAGTACCTGCTCCTGTACGTTTTCGTGACCAAGAATGAGTCCGCCGGTGCGTATTGGCGTCCCTTGTTCAATCGTATGGTGTTTGCAACCATCTTGTCCAATATCATTATTGCCATGGTCACCAAGGTCAAGGGCACTTGGACTATGGTCTTTTGCGTGATCCCGCTGCCATTCTTAATGATAGGCTTCAAGGTTTACTGCAGTCGGGTTTTTGATGCAGACATCAAGTACTACCGCCGCGGTAATCTGACTGATGCTGAGGCTCTGGCCCCTGGTAAACCCGGCTTCAGCAAGAAGGCAGCCGAAAAGCTTAACGCCAAGTTCGGCCATCCAGCTCTTTTCAAACCGCTCATCACTCCCATGGTCCACGCTAGGGCAGCCGAGGTGCTTAAAGATATCTACGCAGGCCGTCTAGAGTCTGGTGAAATGGCTGGCGAGTATTCAGACATTGCCATGAATCCAATGCTTCCAAATGAGCCCGGCAAGATTGACGAGGCAGCACCCTTCGAAGTCGTTCCCGAGAACCATCTAGACTTCTCATACTTCAAGGATCGCTACGAGTTCCAAGAAGAGTTCGGCGGAGGCATCTACGGCAGACCAGAAGATTTGATGACAGAACGCTCGCACACCCCACGCCCAACATTGGGAGCTGAGTGGTCACCCACGTCATCGCGTGCTTCTTCTCCCGCCCCATCACATGAAGGCCGTCAATCTCCCCATCCAGCCTTCCATACACCGCTATCACAGTTATATAACGCCGACCCAGTTGACGAAAGCGAGTCTAGACTCCTCAATCATGCACAGGCCCCTGGGCAGGTAGAGTCGGCCTCTCCACTTGACCGATGGCGGTCTGGTGGCTACGGCCCCGTGTACCAGCAAGACGAGGAAACCGAGGACACATCGTATGATGCGTACCGACAGGGCAATCGCTAATCTTGATAAAAGCATGTACATACATTTGTTGTTTCTTTATTTCATCCAGCACATTTCCTTGTGGTGTAGGGTGGTTGTACAGTTTTTTACTTTCTGTTGCATACGATACCATGATTTTTATGTTTTTGTATTGATCAGTGGATGGAAGGACCCATATCGAGCTATGTAAAAATTATAATTCATCTGTTAAGCCATTATCTACTCGCTAGGAGCTACTCCTAGCTTCCACTGTGGTAGGATTCGTAGCAGAAGAAATCCACATAGGTATTTTTCTCGCGGACTCATCGACTTTAGAGATTGTGGTGGAAACAAGCTTGGACTAATATGAGATCTTGAATATGTGATTTTTTGAAATTTCAATTTAAACTTATCAAACAAGACACATCCTGCTGCTCGTTATAACCGCATTTCCTATCATTACAACTCATGAGATTCATTAGACTGAACAAATTTCCTCGCTCTTGACAACGGGACCTTTTGAATCCATATCATACTCTTTCTCAGCGGGCAGGCCATCAACCTGCTGCCCATATGGAAGGCGCTTAGCCACCTTGACAACATCAAAGATGCCTTCCGAAAGTGCAAAAATTCTGTCCATCTCTTCAAGGCTGCGACCAGATGTTTCAGGAAAGAGATAATAAATCAGAGGTACCATGACCGCATTTAACGCGGCAAAGATAACAAAGTACCCTTGGTGCATGTAGGTCAGCGCAATCGGAGTAATGCTGGTGACAAGGATACTCAGAGCCCAAGACACGCTGATGCTAATACTGCTGATGATTGTGCGTAAATGCAAGGGTGCAACCTCGGATACATAAAGGTATGGAATTCCGCCGAACCCAATGATATAGGAGAAATGGAAGAGGAATATGAAGACTACCGCTCCGTGCATGGCCATTGTGTTGTTAGTCTGTGAGCCTAGACTGGCGACGAGGGCTAAGCAGATTGCGTTGCCGATTGTACTCGCGAGCAGCAGTTTTCGTCGACCGAAGCTTTCAATGCTTGCCACGCATACTACGCCACCAATCGGACCTACTAGCTGGAAGACTCCGGCGAGAAGTAAGGATGTGGATTGGTCGAGGAGTAGATCTTCCTCGAAGATTTCGCTTACTATAACACAGAAATTTAGAGCTTATTCAATCGGTACCCTGTCCAGGGGGTAAAAACTTACTATAGAAGGTCACCACTGAGACGCCGCATGCTTGAAGGAAAGCCATGGCACCAATCCCAAGCATGGCTCGGTGGAATGTTCTTTGAGGACCCATGCTGAAAAAGCTTTTGAAGGATGTGGCTCCGGCCATCTGGAGTGAGTTCAGTACATCGTTTATCTTTTTCTCGATAGACTCGTCCCCAGTATCTGCGTCTTCCAGAGCAGCCAAGATATAACGAGCCTCAGCCACTCTATCCTTTCGAATGAGCCATCTAGGCGATTCAGGAAGCAGAGTGATGAACCCAAAAACCGTCATCGAAAGCAAGATTGTCAAGGCAGATGGAAGCCTCCACGCCACACTACCCTTGACGAAAGACATTCCATAGTCTAGAAAGAGTGACATGGCACATCCAAGTCCACTGAACACACCCTTGGTGACAACGTGAGCACCACGCTTATTAGCAGGGGAGATTTCGGACTGCCAGAGGGGAATAGTGGCAAGCAAAAACCCAGTCCCCACGCCCAGAAATAATCGACCCACCACAAGTTGAACAAGAGTGGTTGCACTGGCTAAGAGAACAGATGCTAGAATCTGCACAAGAGAGCCTGTCATGATAGTTCGTCGACGACCAAGCTTATCACCGAGCCATATACATGACAAGGATCCTAAAAATCCGCCAATTGTGTACACAGCCACCACAACACCCTGAAGTGTGGATGCTTTGGACGGATTTCTAGAATGGGCGATGTCGATCTGGGGAAATTCGTCTTCGAAAGGAGTCATTGTAAGCATCCCGCCGAACAGGGCAGCATTGTAGCCAACAGACAGAATTCCAGGCATTAATACACCTAGAATGGCGGCTATTTGCAGCTTATTGCCGCGCAGGCCGAGGAAAGGTGCCATGGCGAAGAGTGCGTGCAGAAAATCGGTCTAGCCACGAGTTATAGGTCAAATACGATCGGGATCACCCTTGTTGTAAAGACGGATGAGCACCATCTTTATGTGAAATGACACCTAGTCACTATCTTGATTTCTCATCGTTTCTTTCGGCATGACCGTAGGATTTCGGAAAACTCGGAGTCTAGATTGTTGGCGGCATGGCGCATTCCATTCTTCGAGTGTTGCATGGCGCATTTCAAGTATTCCAAGTGGCGAACTAAAACGAGGGACCCTGACATGAATCAGAGATATTTCCTGGAAGAGGAGAGAGATGAGGCTATGCCTGTCAGTCGATGCTAAAAAATCCAGTTTGCCGGAGATCATACAGCTGAAGCATGTACATGTGAATAGTATAGACACTGTGGATCTTATATTGGCTAATTGTGTATTACATACTTAAGTGCGGAACTCTAAAAAGCCTGTGAAATAGCTAGGTAACGTTTAGAGGGGCCAATAGGATGACTTGTGACCTTGACAGGCTGTCTAAGAGTGGTATCTTCCCTTATGGTTTATGATATAGACTCTGGTCATTTGTTTCAAGGTTTGCCCCTTGGCTCTATAGCTGTACATAGGTACCGAGGTCAAGGGATGGTGCTTGTTAAGCCTAGCTACTCTTTATTTATATAGTTAAGTTATGCTTTAGGACTCTTGAAGTATGACAAATACAGATTGTAAGACCTTGAAACAAAGATGCCGATACTTCTCGGCATCCGATCTCAGCATGATTTCTAGAGCGCATAACAGCCACGAAAGATCGATTGCTGCTTCCACATATGGAATCTATCCTTCATAAAGTTAAAGAATGCTCGATGATATGCATATTCTTCATTATTGGCTGGTAACCTCCGATGAATCCTTTCACTATGAAGTGGCTAGTACATATTAGTGGAACTCATGCAGAGCCACTGGGTATTAATTGCCCCCTCCTATCATAATGCTTTGGAATTTCAGATATGCACCTCCAGTTTCTCACGGGTAGACGGCTTCTGTACCTCCTTCGTGTAAGGAGCTTGAACCTTGCAGAATATGAAGAATGCCAATTCGGCAATCACTAGTTCCGATGTCTCACATTTATCTTCATCAGTACATAAATGGTTTCTCATGAGCATAATCCTTCCTGCCGTGACATAATCTTGAGCTTTCAATCCCCTTACATGTCACGGAAGTTTTCCGAGCTGAGCATTGAGCTTTATGAGCTTCAATTCTGCGGGCTTTTGATGCCTTGCACCGATTATGGTCGTGTCATGTGTCTATTTTTCGGTTTATCATTCCTTTCAACATGATTCTTAGGTTTCTTGGTATGTATCATCTCACATGAATCTTATTATGTATATAGACTAATTTAGAATTTAGGGGTCCACGGGTGGAAGTACCTATGTATTTAGTCATTATTTACCTAGATAGGTAAGTGTGTTGCATCCCGGCTGATCAACCTGTGAAGTCACAGACCTGTCTTTAGTTTAAAGGGATCGAAGCTCTTCATCCACCGCTGACTATCAAGTTATTTAGGTCGTTTATGTCATTTATTGAAGGATTTGGAGGAATCTGGTGATCAGGTGGTAAATCCACTCTCAATCTATGAATCAAAAGTCACTCGGACTAATTTAGCCCTAAAATCGGAATTAAATGTAAACTTCTGTAGAAAACTCGTCAATTGACAATAACTATGCTCCTTTTAGTAAGTTACAATGGAATTTTAATATCTCTTACAATATTCGCGGCTCTCCAGGGATTGAAAGGACACATTGGAGAAAGTGGGTAAATAACATTTATGTATAGATTCCGGAGCTGCCGAAGTCTCAAGGGCTGTGACCACAGGCTCAGGTTGCTATATAAGATTTATGTACGATATACTGTATACCTATGTAGTTCCAAAGTTTATACTCGCCTATGTATCAGGTATTCAAAATAGAACGGTTTGCAAATAAAACATGACTCTATTCTCGATATCACTAGATGTCTACGGGTTGGTCATTGATACTTTGAAAATTGGCATATACTATACCTACTACTTCACTTTTGTATTTTCATCCAGGGCTTCTGGGTACCTAGGTAGGTATTTATGTGCCAAACCATGAGAATAGTGATTCCCCCAGACCATGCTCTAAAGACTCACCTGCTAATTCTTCCCAGATGTAGCGCTAAGTGAACATTTCAAGATGGTTGAAGTTGTTCCGAAGTCTTCAATTCGTCATAGTACTAGAGATAAAACATGAGAAAGCAAGATAACTTCCAAGATAGTGTCATACTAGGGTCCGGTCGAACAGCCTGAACAGGATAAAGAGCCTTGGAAGACCAACCGAAGTTCCTATGTACCTAGGTACCTAGGTAGGTACATATGTACGTCAAGTTCTAGCCCTAAAGTCGATGTTTGCTAGTATTATGGGGATAGCATGTGACAGACCCACCTGGGCAGCACTTGATTCTGTATTGAAATAAATTCAAGTAGAGAATGAGAGATGCAAATTAGAGATTTAAAGGTGAGGAAATTGCAGATCTTATCTGTATTGTGATACTGGATTATCAGATTGATTAAATTGATTAAAAACAAACTTTGATAGTTGATGTTCCTGCCTCGGTCTTCGTGCTTAGCTCCAGCTCCACAGCATCACTGGATACTAAACCTCCGAGCCCATATTAATATCTGACATTCGATTCCCGCTCCTCTCTAAAATCAATTCCCACTAAAATCACAATCGACGCCCTCAGCTCCGACACCCGCCGCTTTTTGTCCCCGCATCCCACCCTATAACCGGAGCTGTACGGGACCGACGCGCTCTTCCGATCCTATATCCTGCTGGCTGCACCGCTATCGCTTTCTACCTAGGTACTCTGTACACTGTTGGTTCACCGGACACGTCAGCCTGTGCTTCCAGACCCTTCCTCCCGGGTCATGGGGGAGGAATCACGCAATAGAGCAACAACTCGATCTGGAGATCGATACCCCGTCATAGCTTAGGACTCGGGAATCCGGATAACATCCAGGACTAGTGATAACCCTCTCCAAGACGAACGCGAAAAAGAGAAATAGAACAGAGTTCCCAGCTATGCCGTGGTATTCTATCCTTCCGCCGCAGCTTATCCAAATTGAGATCTGGCTGGTCCGGATCTTTGTACGTTTACTCTATGTATTCGTCACTGTTCCTTCCAATGCGCTAACTATCGCGTCACTATAAGTTATTTCTAGGTCTCTTTACGATCTTCCCATGGGCAGCACTCATTGTCTTCGACGCCGGGCTTTATGTGTATCGAATGGTTCTGTGGAACTTTCCCCGGTTCGGAGGACGCGCAAGTGGCAGACAACGACCCCGCGCACCGAGTTTGAATGAGCGGCCCAATGGACAGCTGCGCACATTTGGGCTGCGTGGTGTAGAGATAGAGACTGATACTGATACTGGGAAGGGAGGACATAAGTCGTTACCTTGCGAAGCAGTCACAGACACAATCCATGAGCAGGCTGGGCTGGTAGGGAAAGAGAATGTGTCTCCTACTGCAAATTGGCGAGCGCATTCCAATGCGGGAGGTGACCTAAAGCATAGGCCATCTACGCGAACATGAATGGCTCAATTACTTGAATATTATTATCTTAGTTATTTCCTCTTATTGGCGTCCGCTTTTATGTTTATGATGTTGACTCGAACTACATGATACCCCGTAACCGTCGTGTTTGTGCAATCAGGGTTGATTGCTGGTGGTTTCATTATATCTATATTACAAGTATTTCTAGAAATATTTTATACTGCGGCCCTTTAACGAGGCCGCAATGAAACAAATCTAATATTTTGTTCTTGACATTGTCGTTAATATCTACTTTTAAGGTATGTCGCTTTACAGGCGCTCAATGACCTTGATCAGATCAGCAGTGACACCCATAGCAGTGACATCACCACCAGCTCCAGCACCCTGCACAATGAGGGGATTGGCACCATAGCGCTTAGTGTAGAAGCTAATGATGTTGTCGCTACCCTTAAGACCGGCGATAGCGCTGTCCTTGTCAAAGTACTGCAGACCAACCTTGACAGCCTTGGTCGCAACATCAATGCTACCGACATATCGCACGACCTTGCCCTGCTTCTCAGCAGTGTCCTTGACCTTAGCCATCTGGGCGTCGAACTCTGGCAAACGGGTCATGAACTGCGTAATGCCATCGGCGGACGAAGGCAGAGCGGCGAGCTCGTCGGGAATGAGAGACTCAATGGGGAAAGAGTCAGGGCGAGAAACCTCGAGACCAGCCAGGCGGGCAAGGATGGTCAGCTTGCGAGCGACATCCATGCCATTCAGGTCGTCACGGGGATCAGGCTCGGTGTAGCCCAATTCTTTGGCCTGGGCAACGACAGCACTCCATTGAGCGTCGGATGAGCCAGAGGCGGGAGCAAAGTTGTTGAAGAGGAAAGAGAGAGTGCCGGAGAACACACCCTCAATACGGGTAACTTCGTCGCCGGTTGCGACAAGGTCCTTTAGGGTCGACAGGACGGGGAGGCCGGCACCGACAGTGCTCTCGTGGTACACAAGAGCCTTGCCCTCTGTAGCAGAGGCAAAAATGTCCTTCCACAGAGATATATCGTCGGAGAATCCCTTCTTGTTGGGGGTAACTACAGAGATGCCCTTCTTCAGGAATGTGGGGTACTGGCGGGCCAGGTTAATGTCGGAGGTGTTGTCAACAAGAATAGCCCGTCCAGGAGCAGCAGCCAGGTAGTTGGCAATCTCATTGGCTGATAGAGCACCGGCAATGGTCAGCGAAGGAGCTGCGGAGGCAGTTGCCCAGGGAGCAGCTGGGATGGCCGGAGAATAGGCCGGTGTCGGAGCAAGAAGAGTCTGCGAGGAGCGGGCGAGAAGAATGAGTTGAGGCGGGCTGGGGAGGCGAGCAAGCTGGGAGAGGAAAGCAGTACCAACACCACCCACACCTAGTCAATTTTGTTAGTTTCAATTGACCCTAATTGCCATTGCTGAGGAGGGGCATGTGTACCAACAACGCCGAGATAGATAGGGCTTGAAGACATTATAGCAGGGTCAATTGAGATGATTCTGATACAACTTTTGCAATTTCTCTAGTTTATGATAAAATAACAGCTCGTGGAATGTATAAAAAACCAGAAGCTAAGGTTTCTTGAGAAAATAATCAAAGAAGCTAAATGGTGATGCCGTCGATCATTCGCGGGGCATAAGGCTCGGCAGGTGAGTCAGCTATATTGAACCGGTGTACATGGGCAGAATAATTTAAGCTCTACTAAAGCGGTATAATAAGGCAGAATCATGAATAATACACCAGTATAACTTCAACATAATTAACTACGGATCTACCGGTCTTGAGTTATGGCTCCCGATCAGTCTCAGCTCTACGGGAAACGTGTTGAAAAGTCACAAAAAACAACAGCAGCCACGTTCGTTTCCAGCAATGCCTTCTCCGCCCAGCTGTCCTCTCTTATATCTCAGGGCTCCCAGTCAACCTCCCGCGGTCGTCCTCGTCCATCCAAAGGTGCCAAATCCGATCTCTTCGCCAGATCAAATAAAGGCTCGGAGAAGCGTGCAGCTGCTGATCTTGTAGAGGATGACCACAGTTCTGGCAAGCAAGTCCATAAACGCAGCAGAGACCTCGGGGATGTCGATGATGCCATGTTAGACCGGTCTAAGCGCAAGATGGCTGAGAAGGTACAGTTGTACAATGAGATAAAGAAAGGGGCACACCTTGCTGGCGACAGCAGTGATGATGAGGATGCATATCGACGACCAGCTGGTAAAGAAGATCACATGGCACGGCTCCGACGAAAAGAAAAAGATTCTCTGGTGGACTTTGATCGCAAATGGGCGGATGAGGAACGGGCGAAACAGGAAAACCCTAGAAACTACAAAGAATCTGATGAAGAGATCGACGACAATGCGTCGATAATTTCTTACGAAGATGAATTTGGTCGCTCTCGACGTGGAACGAGAGCAGAGGCTGCTATCGCCGCTCGTGAAAAGGAGGAGGCGGAGAACCCTGGAATGGTACAGCAATCGTGGCAGCCAGCTCGACCAGATAACCTGATTTACGGTGACACTATTCAACACGAGGCGTTTAATCCGGATGATGATATTGCGGCGAGGATGGCTTATATTGCCTCCCGGAGAGACCGATCTGTCACCCCACCAGAGCTGCTGCACTACGATGCTTCTGGTGAGAACCGGAGTCGAGGTACGGGATTCTACACGTTCTCTCGCGATGAGGAGGAACGTCAAAAGCAGATGGCGGAGCTGAAAAAGGCGCGAGATGAGACTGAGCGGCATCGACTGCAAAAGGCTCGCTCTGCAGCTAATTATGAGGAATTTAGAGCCCGCTCTATTCAAGGACTGGCAGATCTTCGAGTTGAGCGCACAATGGTAGAACTTGAAGAAATACTTACCGATAGAGAACAACGGCAAAGTATGCAGAGCGACGCGCCAATGAGTGAACAGGCAACGGCCGAGAATACATCAGCTGGGCAGACGGTCCAGCAGGCGGCCGAGCAGACAACATCCAACCAGTGAAAGTCTGGTCTTTAGAATTATATTGATACCCCTTATGTACGAATAATGTCTCTTACAGGAAACCATGATGGATGAGATGAGAGTCATATTTCCAATAAGCACCGCAGAAGATAAGCAACAAAGAACCCAATAAAAATGGCAGATGAATATCAAGACCGAGCACTCCATCTCGTTCAAAGGGCAGCTGATCAAGTTCCAAAGTCCAAAGAATTTCCAAACTTGATTGACTCAGCCTCGGTATACCACTTACTATGTCAGTCCAACTTTTAGTCGTCATCAGAATCGTATCAGCGTAATTCATCAGTCATAACAAGGCTACGCCATAAGTGTGTCCAACACCATATTTCAATGAATACTGCGCGCGGTTTTCTCCATTGTCTCCAAGAAGCTGTCGGCATCTATATACACAGTAAATATCAGTTTGACTAGGCTGGAAGTGAAGTACCTACCGCTACGGGTTTTGAATTTCAAGATCCACTCGCCACGATTGGTCAATGGTGGGTTGTAGTAGTCTGGTGACATTAAAATGATTGGCTTCAGGGTGCGCACCAGCACTGTTCGTGAATCGTATTCCTTTAGCCAGCCACGGGTACCGAGATACTGCGTGATGAATGCCGTCCAGACGGGGGTACTATATCATCGATGAGCTTAGATTTTGCTAAGGGTTTGCAGCTGTACTTACCGTTCCATCTCCCCTTTGTATATTGATGCCTGCATTCTGACAGCTCCTGTTCCATTATCTTGATAAACGCGCAGGGCGTGTGTGTAGTCATCGTCGAGTATGAGACTATACAAATTAGCGATGTGAGGAAAGATCACTACAAAGTAACTCACCCGCCATAAAGCTCTTCTTCACCTTCTAGCTCATAGTCTCGAATATCTTCTACTGGATGGCCGGCATCCTGGGAACGGAGCGCCAGGAAAGAAGAGAAGAATGAAACTTGATCTGCTTCAAGTCAGAATACAAAACGAAATACCGAGTCAGTTTAATACTTACTTTCGATGGTAGCAAATTTCAGACTAGCCCATAAGACTAGCTCAGTCCCAGAGCGTCGCCTTCGACACAGGCGAAGGATACAGCCGTTTCGGTCTCTCACAACCTCCAACATATTGAGTGGCAGGCAAAAGTATTCGCTGGATCGGCCCCGACGGGGAAATTTGAGGACAATTCTCACGCGATGATCCCGTTCTCTCAAGTAGAAGTAGACGGTCAAATTCGCCTCGTCATTGAATTCTCTGTATATTCTTAGTTTCGGGAAATATAGCCAAGTTTAAAGTACCCCAGTACGTACAATTGGAGTAGTTGTTCGAAACCTTGCTCTTGAAGCCATTGTTTGATTCCTGGGTGAGGATCGCCAAAGCATGCCGCTCTGCAATTGCGTTAGTACAAGGTACATGAAAACCTAAGAATCCCCAGTTTCCGGTTCTTACTTTTCCGACACAGTTGCAAGCTCCAATGGGTCTGGCTGAGGGCGGGTGAAGATCTCTTTTATCCAGTGGTACTCAATAGCTTCGTGAGTCGATTGGGTGGTAGTGGTTGTAGTCGCAGACGTGGACTCGGTCAATGGCGAGCTGGGAGCCTCAGGTGCAACGGGCGGAACGTCCGAGAAACCGCCAGATGAAGGAGATAGGGGCGATAAGGGAGATGTCTGGTGCTTAGGACGAGGTCTTTCATAGGATCGCCGACGTCGTGGCCGATCATCAACTGGACTAACGGGCTCCGGCCCATATCTATCACCCGAGGATGGATTGCGACCCAAGGGCGTGCGTGAAAAGCGTGGCGCGAGGCGTTTCTCCTGAACTGCATCTAAATTCCGGAGGTTTTCCCGATATATAGCAAGATCCGGGTTATGATGGGTTTTCCTACAAACAATTCGTAGATTAGCACTTTACTTTTTCTTCCAAGCCAGGCAGTTGACCGACTTTTGTAATATGTCTCTCAAATCTCTCAGCACGGTCTTATATGTCGCCAGTCGGGCTGATAGAGACTGTCGGGGTCGGGCTTCATCCCAGAAAAATCGGCTCATCAACACCCAGGCAGTCCTATACTCCTCCGGCGCGGTCCTGCCATTGAGATTGTTGAAGTAGACAAGAATATCCTTGATTGTATATCTCAGACTGGACAGCACCAATTCCAGATCAGAATGAATGAGAGGCCAGTTGCGACGGAGACTAGACTCTTTGGATAAGTCGTCGAGACTAGTCAGAGAGGCGCTGATGGCATAAAGGTCGGAGATAAGGCCAGTGATCTCGGTCTTGTACTCGGGCAGAGGGGCACGAAAGGTGTTGAACCCTGCCGCCACGTCCTCGACCTGCTCAACAGACGCGCGCAGGTCCATGTGTCAGGCCATATGGGATTAAAGGATGGCGTAGTGGAGAGGAAGCTCGGAGGGAGAAAAAGGCGGGAGCTCTCCTCATGCGGCTCTTTGCCCTTTTGACGTGGTCGGGCGGAACTGGCGGTGGGAACAGAACCCCTCATCTGTACATACACTATTTTGTTTCTAACCATGTCCATTATAGTCCAATAATTTAGGGCTTTGAGATCTCTCATGTCTTATGATCTATTATTCTAACTAGCAACTCTCGTTCGAAGAAGTTTCCATGTTTTTTTGAACAATATGTCCATGGTTGTGGGGTGCATATAGTTACACATTGTACGAAACAAGAATTATATGACTGTTGAGGCGGCAAAGCATGCGACATCAGTTTCTTGGCTACTGGGATTTTATCAATCTTCGATGGTTTAACTCTTCGTTGATCTTAACCTCTATTCCAAGAAGGGGTCTTTCCCTCATAATTAGTTATGAGAACATATCTACTTCAAATCTAAACTATGCATAACCAGGTGTATTCAAGGGATTGGGCGAATGCCACCTGTCAGAGTCTGAAATGTCTGTGTGTCGGTAGAATTTAACCCATGTGGGCCTTCAATTGCATGCAATTGCATACTCTGCGCTTTCCCCTGTGGAATTCAGCAACATCGACAGCATACGCCAGAGTCAAGGTGCGTCTCCCCCATGAGGCCGGTTGAGGCTTGGTAACTGTAAAGCTTACATAGGTAGTCGCCTTGCCAGTGAAGATCGAGTCATCGTCGTTGACACCACGGTGAGCTTGTTAACGGCGTCCTATCTCGGTGCAGCCGCTCAGCTGGATCTTGGAAGTGATCCGTATATCACAGGGCCGATATATGAGTAAATCTTTATTCAAATAGATGTTAGAGAAGGAAGATCTTCTCAGAAAATGTTTGTTCTTCCAACTTTGGAACCTCGGGAGGTTCTCTCCCAAAGTGTTCCAGGCTCTTGAATTATTCGTATCCATAGATGATGTATGTATTGCCCTCGTAACTAGCCTTATGTTGAAGCACTTCTGGGCGGGCATGAACCCCTGCAATTCTTGCTTCTTCGGGCTCGCAGCATCGACCTAGATCTGCAGCAACTGATGTGTCATGCATTTAATCAAGTCTTCCAAGCTTGTGATATAGGTTCAACTGACGTGTACGGAGCACATGAGTAGTGGGTCGAGCATCACAGCTGGGCCCAGACTTGTTTCCATAGGCATAAAATTGAATTAAATGAAATGTGGGGTGGTGGAGATGAGAGTGGGAGAATGCCAATGGAAAGAACGGTCAAGGATCATGGATGGAGAATACTGAAAACTTCCAGTTCTTTTGATTTCGAATGGAGATAGAGAACATCAGGTGTAACTTTCAATTGACAATAGTAGAAGACTGTTCCAAGGTTGTTACCTTGATAATATACTTAACTACTTACCTAAGCCTAGTATACTTAGGAAAGGCTTCCTTCGTACTTTTAAACACTTCCTCCGCGGAGTAATTTTCCGAAAGTGAAAATAATATCAATTGCAACAACGCTAACATACGGAGATATACAGATTCAGTTAGCAGTTTTCAAGTCAAGCCAAGACCTCGTACTTTTAGTCGGGCTCAAACAAAAAGACTTATCACATGATTTGCAAGCGATCTTAACACAAATAAACTCGAAGTGACACCTCAACTCCCCGCATATGCCCCTGTCAGCTTTTCCTCTGCAAATCAATATAACAATGCCCACCCAGAAGTATTCGGACCCAATTGATGTCGTAAGAAGAGTTCCTTCAACTTCTGGTAGAGCTTCCATTGACATTGAGACAGGATCCCGACTTTTACACATTAGAAAAATCATATGATAATGGTGACTGGCAATCGTGAGTGAGTCCCATGGGAGATTTGCAATTCATGCTCATATATAATCAACCAGAGACACCACTTCCATCGCGACAGAGATCGCCAAAGGCCGCATGGAAAATGGCCGAAGGTACGTATCATTGTTCATGTCGCCAGAACACATTGACTAATCAATGAGCTAGATACCAAGCCCTAAAGTCGGAGGATTATTGGTAAATCACCACAAAAGCACTCTCATTGACTGCTATACTAATATCTAAACAGGAGTCCATCCGATGAGCAGCAATTTGAAGCCTACGAAACCGGGTAAGAGATCCCATCACGACCGGCTTCGTCGTGATTGCGATTGTCCCATGGCCCTTCTAACCGGTTATTACAGTCATTTAGTAGCTCTTGTGCTTGATTATCATCAACCCAACCTTCTGCATCACGCTCCCATCGGTGATTCCCCAAAAGTAAGAGCTTGTCACCATGCTGCAACTTTACTTGCTAACAACCCGGTTTAGCAAATTCTCGACGTCGGAACTGGTAAAGGAAGCTGGGCTATGTAAGAATATCAATTACACGAAGGACCTCTAGAATTCACTGCTAATAGATTTCTAGTGATGCCGCTGATATGTACCCAACTGGTAAGGCCTGTTATTCGTCCTAACTCGTGCACCCACTGACCAAGACCAGCGACGGTCCATGGTGTAGATCTGTTCCCCCCTCCCGTGACCTGGATGCCCCCAAACTGTGTATTCGAGGTAGATGACCTTCTCCGGCCATGGACATGGACTGAAAAGTTTGATTTTGTCTACATGCGCCACATGCTCGGGTCTTTCGACGTCGAAGGGTGGGAAACCCTGTACAAACGATGCTACGAGTGAGTCCCAGCTCTGATTCGACATCCCTGCCACTCTAACCCCTTTCACCAGCAATATCCAACCTGGAGGTTGGATCGAAGAGCTCGAGTTCGATATTGAGGTGAGGACCGACGACAACTCTCTACCAAAGGACAGTATCCTAGGCCAGTGGGCCGAAGTCTTCGGTGGAGCCTCTGAACGAGCCGGCCGTTCATTAATGGTGCAAGACAAGATGCGTGGAAGAATTGAAAAAGCTGGCTTCATCGATGTCCACGAGCATGTCTATAAGGTGCCTATTGGACCCTGGCCCAAGGACAAGGTGCTGAAGGATGCTGGTAACCTGAACCTGGCTCATTGGCTTACTGGAATGGAGGGCTATGGTATGTGGCTGCTCACTAAGTTTGGTGCACCGCACCCCTGGACCAAGGAAGAGGTGCAGGTCTTCCTGGCAAAGGCTCGGGTGGAATTGAAAAACCCTCACATTCACGGCTATGAAATCGGGTGAGATATTCTTGTCTGATGGCGTGCTGATTCTAGTTTGCTGATGGTTTTCTATTTAGCCGACGTGTTTGGGCAAGGAAGCCTTTCGACCATGAATTGAAGAAGAATCCTGCCGAGAAGGAGAGTGGGAAAGAGACCACTGAGAAAGAGACCGCTGAGAAAGAGACTGTTGTGGATACTGTTGAGAGGGATGTTGCTGTCAAGGCTGAGCCTGCATCGCCATGAGAGCTCTCTTCAAAGCTCTCCATATCGTGATATGAGATTGGCGGACGAAGCGAAGTAGAAAACGATTCACAACCATGATTTATTTCAATTGTAAATTCTCAAATTCATTTCAGGATCATGATTAGGTGATTAGGTAGTTCCATAGCAGAATCTGAAAATTACTCTTATGATATGAGTCGAGTATGCGCGCCTCACAAACCAGGCACCAACACCGACTGGGGTAAAAGCTTGCCGCGGGGAGCTTGGACCAGGTCCAGAGCTTTGGGTCATCAAACCATACAGAGTAAATAAGTAATTTAGGAAGCAGTTTGATTGATGAAACTAGTAAAGATGAATGCAATAAGGGGAACCTGCAAGATCATGGGATCAATCCATTCTCCAAAGCAATGAGAATGTCAATAAAAAACTGTCCTTCAATGAGACAAGTACTCAAAATATTGGGCTTTCCAAAATCCCATCATTGAAAAAGAAAATAAAGAAAAACCACCCTGAGCCCATTCCCTTAACCTGAGTGAAAACGCAAAGGAAAATAACAATGAGGATCAGAGGAACCTCGAAGATAAACGCCGACTACGCAAATCTTGTTTGCGAGAAGTCTAGGACGACTCCTCCTCCTCCTCTTCGTCGCCCTCCTGTGAGGAAATTGTTAGTCTAGTCTGTTCATCATTTGGGAAGTAGCTGTGGGAACATACAGCCTTGTACTTGGCCTTCTCATCCTCGTAACGCTTCTTGTCGTCAGCGGCCTTCTGGTCATAAGGCTTGCGCTCGGAGGGCGAGAGAGCCTTCCAGCGCTCACCAAGGGTCTTGCCGACCTGGCCTGCATGGGAAGTTAGATGAGATCAATGGAATTGAAGGATCTAGATGGGATGAATCTCACCAAAGGAAATGCCAGGGTTCTCCTCGCGAACCTTGTCGCGGTTGTCATTGGCAAAGAACATGTATGCCGAGAGACCACGCTTGGGAGCATTGGGGTCTGTGGATCACAGGTTAGGACCATTAGAAAACCAAGATTAGAGACGAGAGAAACATACCCTTCTTGCGACGTTGGACGCGCTCCTTGGCGGCCTTGCGGGGAGGAGCCTTATCCTTAGGCATGATGACTTTGGTAAATGTTAGAAAGAAACAAAGATGGTTGAGATGAAATTTGGAGGAAACAGAATGGAAGGAATAGATGTAAAGGATGGGAGGAATTGAAAGTGGGAGTTGAAAAGGTGGACATTAAGTAGTGAATGGCGGCCTTAGAATAACCAAGGCCAACACAAGAGGTCGCGCGCAAACGAACGCGACTTTTAACGCGAACAATAAAATACTAACGAGGAATAAACTCACTAATAAAATTGACTTGGAAAAGTCAAGGTATTTCAGAGAAATAGAAAAGGAGCCTATTTAAATGAGAATTAGTTAGTTGGTATTGCTGTAAACATAGCATTAAACGCGGTCGCGGTCGCGACACTTCGCGACGATTGGAAAAAAAGGATTGCGAGGTTGAAAAAGAGAATAAAGACCAAAATAATTAAGAAAAAAAAAAGAGGTGGATGGGGTGGTGTTGAGAAATTGGGTAGTGAGGCGGTGATATAGATCGGAGTGGGATTATGCAGTACCTGAGATTTGTATGGTGGGAGAATAGTATGAGAGAATGGTAGTGTAGGAGAGAGAAGAGTGAGAGGGGGGAGAGCAGTAGTAGTAGGGAAAGTGCAAAGAGGGGGGGCAAGGACTGTTTGCTTACTGGGCCAAGGGAATGTAACGGGTTGCGTGGTAGGTAATCTATTGTAATTGCAAGAACTCCTCTTTTTCTCAATTTTTTGATTGAAAGGTGGGAAAAATTGTATACATTTCTTTTTCTTTTTCTCCATTCTGGATTCTTTCCCTCTCAAGTTTAACCTCTTCTCTCCTACTTATTCCATCTAAAAAGGGCTGAATTTGATCTCTTACTTGAGTACAGTGTATTAGACGGTAACATACTTGGCTCAACTCTTAGTGGAGCAACTCGACTGTTAACCCGTGTGGTGGTACCAAATACAGCGGTACCTCATAGTAAAGTGACCTCAAAGGCAAGTACCTAGTACCACTCCAATACCACTTGTACTGTATCCTATACTTTCTCCCTCAAATCCCCCACAACACTAAACACACTAATAATAGTACAACTTCAAATGTCATCTCCAAATATAGAAGTTCTGCAGTATAGTATATGATAGCAATAGACATCTACTGACAGCAAGACTTGGATATGATTGCACATTCATGGATGTCGGGAGAACATCCCTCAAACTCAAAGCGCTAACTTATACTTATTTCTATTCCCATGCAATTGACGGCTGTTTGATAGAGGTTGTGCAAAGGTCAAGTGCAAGTTTTCCAATCACGTAAGTCCATATTCATCTACATAGGTACCTAGGTAAGCAAAAGTCCGAGAAGGAGATGAAACCGCTTATGGAAGAAGTATCCATGTCCCGAAGCACTTGGGCAAATTTGAAGCCTAATCAACTCGGCATTGGAAGCCCAGGTGGGAGATACCTCGAAGTACATAGTATAGAATAAGCCCTATAGTATAGACTACCTTGACGCTTTAGCCCCCAGAAAAAAGAAAAGGAAAAAAGCTTGGAAAGAGCACCGGCAATAACCATGTCTGATCGAATGAGCGCGAGGCAAGGGTCTAGAGTCAAAACCACAGGGCTATGGTAGCTATGTTTACAGTACAGCACACACTGATCTTATCATCTCTTTTGTGTGTGGTGGCTGGCTGCATACTCCGCACATTGGCCCATTTATTAGAAGCTAGGAATTAGGATGATGGGAGGCTAGGGAAATTACTGTGGACTAAGTACTGCTAAGTACTGCAATTCCCTTGCAGAAAATGGAAGATCATTGATTATCAGATAGATAAAATAGATGTGTCCCTCACTCCTGATTTCCAGTATCTGTATGATACATATACTACTGGACTAAAGCTTTGTTTATGTTTCATGTTACACCCTCGTACACACTTCTCCAACCATGCTGTATACTGTATACTGTATCAACGGGTTGTGTAATTTTACCCTTCCATCTCTTCCGTTTTCCGTCATAGAGTCTGTATTATTGTGTAATATGCTTTCGTCTAATGCTCTCTTATTTCTGCTGTGTATTCTTATCTCCTACTTTTATTAGTATGTTTCAGCTGGTTTGCTAAATCTAGATTGGCCTAATATGTATGTATTTTGAGTACGGCTACCTATCGAGTCAACATCAGCGAACGCGTGAAATATTGCCCATCTTTGCCCATCATTGCGCACTCGCAGATGGTGTTGGC
Source organism: Penicillium taxi (assembly GCF_028828555.1). Classification (NCBI taxonomy): domain Eukaryota; kingdom Fungi; phylum Ascomycota; class Eurotiomycetes; order Eurotiales; family Aspergillaceae; genus Penicillium; species Penicillium taxi. The sequence continues at coordinate 1,931,489 of NW_026643207.1, read as the reverse complement.
GTGGGTCGAGGTCTTTAAACCTCAATTATTACTAATTTCTTATTGATGTTACTACTAACTAGTTGAAGCTCAAGAATCAAGTGACATAAGCTCCTTCATAAGCTCCTTATTTGCTCTATGGAATTTCTTGGGTATCACCACTTGCAACGCCTGAATCGCACCTGAAGATATCAATCGCTTTCATCTAGACTCTCGTCCAGAACCAAGTCACGAAGCGTGTCATTATCAGCCCAGTTGAGTCCACTGCCAACCACCATAGCGCTGGCAACATGCTTCATAGTCTCCCATTTCGCTCTATTGGCCTTGAGCTCGATCGCCAGACTAGAAAGTTGAGAAGTCAGTTTCTCATCCTTGAGCTTCTCCTCCCACGAAGAGTCTTGTCTAACAAGATCTTGGAGCTCGCGCACGAGCTCTTGATTCTCGTGGTTAATCTGCAGATTTTCAAGTTCTGTATCTGAAAGCTTTTTCAATACTTCGTCATGAGTTGTAGCGAGGTTCTCATGTGCGAGTGCAAGCACATCCCGGCGGTTGATAAGACGGAAAAGCGCCCTAATTAATATGCCATTAGACATAGTGTTAGAAAGATAAGTTAGGGAGCACATGCCGTTCGGGCGGAGTTGTGGCATTCAGATGAACCGCCTTGAGGATAGGATCAGTCATGAGGATTGTTGTAGCGGCCTTCTTTCTGACTGTGTAGGTAGCTCGCGCCTCTAGATACTCACGCTCGGAGGCTTCGAATTGCTCTTGCGCATTTTCACCGGACAATGACTCCAATTCTGTGTAAGTAATCAGCAAGAATTAAGTAAGAATGAAATGAATTTCGAAAAAAATGAAGACCCTCAATTTTATACCTACTTTGTTCCAGAAACGCCTTCTCCAGCCGTTGTTCCTGGATGCCGTTCATGAGTCGCAGAATCATCTGCTCTTTATCCGAAAAAGTCACGACATCACGCGAGTCATCTGAAGCGAGGTTAAGAAGAGTCACTTCAGCTGGACGTAAATGTGGCAACCGGCCATGTTTTTCAGCCATGTTTGGAGCATGAGGGAAGATCGGGTGGATCACAATGTGCCTTGTGATATGGTCGGAGGCGGTGGAGATTACGATCACTTGGAGAGCCTCACGTCCCCATTGCTCCCAGCTTAACTCACTCTCCCCTCCTACTTCATTGAAATTACTCGAGCCTTTAAGCTCGGTAATGAGGAGGGGGAAATCACTAAATGTCTTTGCATATCTTTATCGCTCACTCCGGTGAGCATATACTGGCTGATCCAGTAAACTTCGCATCGTACGTATCTCCGATATTGTTCGCTTGCGGATACCCTTACGTCCCTAACTTATGCGACATGTAAGCTGATGCAGCATTTCATCCACAGTCCTGAATCACTGAAATTATGGATCGTCCGCAATACGTCAATACCTCCTGGGAGGCAAATATTGATGACTGCCCGGGGGAAGAACGTCAAGACCCAAACGCTTGCCGCTGAGGTATGGAGCTACCACCACAAGACATCATCACTGTACTTGAGATCCAACTGTGTTAATATGAATTCTTTAACAGACAGAAATATTTGTATATGATCGACAATACATTAGCGAACCCGGCGACATCGAGCTCCCAGACCTACCTACCCCAGAACCCTTTCGGCCCAGCAGTCCACCGGCGTCCCTTTCAGACCAGAATGATCTACAAGCATGGCGGAATCTATTCATGGCAAGACGGAGCTGGGCCTTGGATCTATCTGCCCGCTGTGGAACGACTGAGAAGATCACTCGTGAGCATAATGAGCGGACTGATGTCATCAATCGGGCTGTAGGTGTCGCGATGGAGAACCTCAAGTCTCACGTGGGTAACTTAGAGCATCGGTTTCAAGAAGCTCAGACATGGGCGAATAATCTACTGGAGGAGCAGCAAGCTGCTCTAAACGGCTGGCAACGCGCTCTAGCGGTACTGGAGACCATCCCAGCACGGAAGGATTTTCCTATTCTCGGCCGGCCCTCTACGCCAAAGGTGGATAATAATCGCCTTACTGGGTCTCTCCGCGAATTTGTCGATGTGGGCGAGGTTCTACAAGCTGGCGCTGACGCGGCGGTTGTATCCCCGCGCTTTGCGGGTCAGGTTCACGACATCGAAAAAACAATTGGTGATCTTGCCTCCGATACGCAACACCTTGTAGGCGATGTACTTCTTTCGCCTATCGAAGAAGACGACGGTATGCTTACAGAGGTGGAAACTATCGCGAAGAAAATCGGATCCGACTATGAACACGTCCTCAGCCTGCCTAATAACCAGAAGATGTTGGCAAATGTCTCAAGACTTGCCCTCAATCATACCCAGAACCTTCTTCCAAGTCTGCTCGAGCTTGGCGGGGACATTCAGCACGCCCTCGAGCAAGCTGTACGTCGCCGCAGTGCCGCCGAGAAGACTGCCCTTCAACATATGCGCACGATCTCGTTTATTGAATCCCGGCTGGCTGACGCCCATGCTCAACTTGTCAATCTTGATGTCAAAAGCAACGCATTTGATATCCTTTACTCTGTTTTCCAGATGCCAATGACATACGGATCCATTCTCATCGAGTGTGTTCGGAGGCGGGAATGGGGTGTGAAGATCAAGGCAGATTCTTTAAGTTTGGCGGAGGAGATGGCTATCTTGAGAGACGAGGAGCAGAACCGGCGGAAGAAGTGGTTGAAGAACATGGGCGACTACGTCTCCTTTGGAGACTCTGCAACCCCAGGTATCGAAGTCAACCTTCAAGGGCAAGATGAAGAATGGCCCGAAGTCAACCGGAAAGAAATTGAGATATATATCGAAGAGTTACGGTCTAAAAACTCGCTCACAAATATTGTGAATGATTTATCCCAAAGGTTCAAAGACTTGGATGCTCCCAGTCGCCAGCAAAGACGACGAGCTAAGGCAGCATTCAAGAATGGCAGTGTGTTTGACCTCGGTCGAAGTTCCATGTTGCTCCGTGGTGATGATATGGTTCAAAGCCTGCAACAAGATAAGACGAAACTAGAGGAGAGGTTGAAAGGGTCCGAAAGTCGTATTCGAAAATTAGAGGACCTGCTTCATCGCCAAAGCCACTTCAGTCGTCCTTCTAGTGGCAATTTTGGACCAGATTTTCCTAGTTCGCCGGCATCGCCATATCCCGATACTCTTTCAAGGCGTTCTTCCGTATCCTCGCGGCGGGTATCTATGACACAGTCCCCGGAAGATAGGGCACTTGTTCAACGTATAGTAGCTCTCGAGGCTGAGCTCGCCGTGGAAAGAGAGACAGTTCAGAGACTTCACAAAGACGCACAGGCCGAGCGCCAAACCAATTCAGATAAGTATCAAGAAGCCCAATCCACCAAGCAAGACCTCATTGGAAATCTCGAAGCACGCCAACGCGAATTTGAAGATGAGCGGAAATACTTGGAAACAGAGATGAAGAAGTTGAGGCTACGTGCGGAGGAGGTCGAGGAGGAATTGGATAGGCTGTCTGATAGCCGCGATAATGGGAAACAGGATCTTGAAGATCGTGTCCACCAGCTTGAGATCGAATTGCAGACTGCCCATGCCAACTTTGACGAGCAAACCCTAAAGACTCATGATCTGAATGAACAGGTCGAGGCTCTGCAAGACATGGAGAAAGTTCTTCAGTCAAAGCTTGAAGACCTTGAGCGCCAGCAGACTGAATATAGTGAAAAGGATCAAGAAAACTACCACGCTCTCGAGGCCGTTTTCATGAACTTGTCTTCAGGAGGCGCCGTTCCTCTTGGGCTCCCTGGAATTATCAAGGCCGTTGAAGTGCTTTCCGAGGGATTATCTATTCATTCCCGAAGCGCCGAAGACAGCGCGTCGAAGGCCATGGCCGAGAACAAGTCCCTTGGAGAGACAATCGCGCAGCTTGAATCCGATCTAGCCGAGCGCGCTAAAGTCTCCGATGAGCGTGATGCGGAACTAGTCAAATTGAGAGCAGAACTTTCGCAGACAAGAGCCAAATTGGAAGAGACCAAGACGGAACTCAACCAGGAACGATCAAACCTGGCCTCCCTGCAATCTCAAGTGGCAGAAGATAATGGTGCTGATGCACTGCGTGAAAGGCTTGCTGAAACGGAGCGGAAGCAAGCTGAAATCGCCGAGCAGCTGGCCGCTGCAGAGTCCCAAGCTTTGGAGTTCAAAACTAAAGAAACAGAGTGGGACGAAAAATTAAAGACTGCCTCCACGGCAGAGAAAGAGGCTGTGGCCCGTTACGAGGCTCGGGGTGCCAAGTCGCATGATCTTTCTGCGCAGCTTTACTCGCAAGTCGAAAAGTTTGGGCAAATGCTTGAACAGCTAGGCTTTGCGATGATCCAGCAGGATGGCAAACTCCTTATCCAACGAGCTTCAAAACTCAATGCTTCTTTAACTCAAATTGGGGAGAGCAACATCCAGTCTAGCATTCTATCTGCGAAACCGGATACCACTCTTTTGGAGTGGATGCAAGACGATAGCCCTGAGGATGAAGACGTCAAGTTTGCTACTTTCATGGAAAGCCTAGCTCGCTTCGATGTCTCTATATTCGGGGACGTGGTCGTGAAACGGGTGAAAGATATTGAGCTGCTCGCTCGTAAGTGGCAAAAGGAATCTCGTGGCTACCGTGAGAAGTACCACCGGTTCCAAAAAGATTCCCATGACAAGATCGCCTACCGCTCTTTCAAGGAAGGGGATCTTGCCCTGTTTCTACCCACTCGTAACCAAGCTATACGTTCCTGGGCTGCCTTCAATGTTGGTGCTCCACACTACTTCCTACGCGAGCAGGACTCTCACAAGCTCAAGTCCCGGGATTGGCTCCTCGCTCGCATTTCAAAGATTGACGAGCGCGTTGTGGATCTCTCCAAATCATTGAATGGCGTCACACCGGACCAACGCTCGCTAGGGAATGTCAGTGATGGCGCCTCTTTTGACGATGAGAATCCGTTTGAACTATCAGATGGTCTACGCTGGTACCTCCTTGAGGCCAACGAGGAAAAGCCAGGTGCACCCGCTACTCCTGGAATATCTAAGAGTACTGTCGCTTCTGCAAATGTCGACGTCAAGGGTAGTATCCGCCTGAAGCGCCCGACTGAAGAGAGCTCCGTCGCCCAAACCCTCTCGAAAAGCCTAGACAGCCGACGGGGAAGCTCCACCTCAAAACGGGGCACCCCTACTCCCTCGCACAAAGATAATGAGTCCGTAGTCGATCTTGTCCGACCCGCCGACGTAGATGCCAGCTCTAAACCTCGAGAGACACATCCGATATTCGACGAGGTTCGCCGCGACCTGCTCCTCGGCCCGTGAAAAGTAGGAAAAAAATACCTTCCAATCTTTTTGCGGGTCACCATCCTTATCTTGAATATTCCAGCTAACCTCTTCATTGCTTATAGGATGATAATCCATCGCGGGTTCTGGCATCATCTACACAACAACTACATGCAGGGTCCCCAACTTCTCCCTCACGGTCGACAACTGACCGACGGCCAGCAGGAAGATCTCGGCCGTGGGAGAAGTTATGGTCTTTGGACTATTATCTGTGAAGATCGTTCAAATTAGGAATATTTTCTCCTTTTTCCACGCTTCGATCTGACATCCAATCTTTTTTTTTTTTTCTGATCGTTATTTGATCTCTATTTGCTTTTTAATTGCTCTCTGGATACCGACGCATAGCGTGGATGATCCAAATATACGTTTAGATACCCGACTTGACAAAACAAAACATTATATTATAAGTTCTTTCTATATGTAGCAGAAGATTGAATACAAGCTCTTTAGCAAAGCCCCTCGCCTTCGGATTATATTACTACCATGATTTTAAGGCTCAACATCGGAATATATAAAGTCACCTGGTTTTTCAGGCTCCATAGGACGATTATCTAAACGTCGCATGACCTCCAACTCCAACATCTGATCTATGTTCCTCCGTAGATCCGAATACCGATTAATCCGAATAATCAGAGCTCCACAGCCCTCATATTCTACTTCAACCAGAATGTAACAATGTTGAAAAAGCCCAGGTTTCTCAGCTACAGCAGCAAACTACTAAGCTCGCCCACAATTATCACAACCAGGAGCTATGCAACAACATCACAATCAAAAAACGAATATTCATGGCCAGCAACACCATCCTTCACTCCATACGACGTTTTAAACATCCCCCGCAACGCGCCCTACATCAAAACCCAATATTACGACCTAGTAAAGCTCTACCACCCAGACCGTCCACACAGCAGCGACCTAATCATAACGCCTGAAGTCCGACTCCAGCGCTACAAGATCATAGTAGCGGCACATGAGATCCTCTCAGACCCAGCCAAGCGCACAGCATATGACATCTCCGGCACAGGATGGAAGCATAATCGCCACCCCTCATTCAACCATGGCGGCTCAGGTATCTACGGCAACGCGACGTGGGAGGACTGGGAACGCTGGAATAACCGGCACAACGGCAATCAGGCGAACATTGTTGACTCGCGCACATTTACGAGGCTGTTGGTTCTGCTTGTGCTGCTTGGGGGCGCTATGCAGTTTACTTGGATTGGTCAGTTGAGTATTGGGCATGAGGATCGCATGCGTGATGTTAGTTCGGACTCTATGCGGGTTTTGGCGGAGCGGAGGAGCAGTACTGTTGGTCAGATGCCGTCTCAGGATGCTAGGGTGCAGAGTTTCCTTATTCGTAGGGATCCGACTGGTTCGGGACTCAAGGATGAGGAGGAAGGGGTTTATCAGAGGGAACTTCATCCTAGGAGAGGTGCGGCTGATCTGTCGACGAAAAAAAGTGAGAAATAGGAGATCGGATTTTGGTCTTCTAGACTGTGTACCGAGATGGGTTGATAACCTTGGATGGTATAGAGGGGTGTTTGGTAGGAGTTTCATGTTCTTGAATCCTGGGAGTCTACTGCTTAAAATTTAACAAATGATCTCAGTGTAGGTAAACAATTATCGGTGTGTTCAGTACTTGAACCCATGGACACTATGAGATATTCTCGAGTGGAATCTATCAAAGACTCTCGACAGCCATGGACGGCTACAATGGTTATGTACGGAGTGCCTAGCTAGATCACTACATGGACCTTGCATGTTGGAAAATGCATCATCCTCTACCGAAGATAACCCTAAGGCGAATGATCTTTCACGGGTGATGGGCCAGAGGTCTTGCCCTGGTTCCTTCCTCTACCTATACAGCTACAAAATAAGACGGTTGCCTCAACAATCTAGGCCTTGAAAGAACCTTGACTGGATTGATTTCGAACTATCTGGTTCAAGTGCGTACATAACTTCATACTTTTTTCGAAGGCTCAGTTAACATGAGCATTGTCCATCACGATCTACCTCTACTATGAGCAGTGATTGCTCAAGGCAAAGGTTAGAAGGTTTGAAAAAAAAGGGACAGAAACATAACCCCCCGTTTTCATAGAATGACGCACCAGACCCGAATTGACACCGTGGGCTAGGAGTTAAAGATGTAACAGAAGAAAACAACAGAGAGAGATGGGGTGAAACCGCGGAAAATTGGTGGATGTAATACAAGATAGCGTTGACCGGGGAAAGCGGTATTAGCAAGTGAAAACGAGAAAAAAGGGAAGGAGGTAAAAGCATATGGAAGGAGACCAGCCAAGCTCCTAGAAGGAGTAGAAAGAAGTAGAAGAGATTACACAAGTCAAAAAAAGCATGAGCTGAAAATCATGGGGATCCTTTTTTTTAGAGTCTTCTTTAACAAGACATCAATCCGTCCCTGGTTACATGGATCGAAAAAACAAATCCCCCCCCCCCCCCCCCCCCATTTCCTAGTCCCCAATACATCAACGCCTGGTGTTATGGCATAGACAAAACAAGGTACTCAGTTCAATTCTCCGCATCTAGTGGCCGTAGTTGTTGCCCCAACCACCACGTCCACTGTTGCCATAGTAGTTACCGAATCCGGCACCATAGTTCGCGTAGCCAGTCTGAGAGGCTCCGCCCTGGTGGCCACTGAGACCACCTAGGCTACCACTGCCGTATTGGGGGTTCAAGTGGCCGTAGCCACCGAATCCCTGCTGGCCCTGCTGACCTTGCTGTCCCTGCAGAGGGGGAAGGCCGGTCTGAGCCTGGGGCTGGCCAGGACCGCTGTTGGTAGCGGAACCGGGGCGGTTAGCCTGAGCAAGGGAAGGGCTGGGTCCACCAGTCTTGGGGGCCTCGAAGCCCTTGGTCTCATCAGCGGTCACAGGAGGCTGCTGGGTGACAGGGGGGTTCTGGCCAAAGCCAGCCTGGGAACGGCCGAAAACATCCGACATGCCAGAGCCAAAGGCAGTGGCGCCTGCAGCTGACGGCTGAGTGTCCGAGGGCTGGGTCGAGCTGGTGCGGCCATAAACAGAGTCACGACCGCCAGGAGTGAAGCTAGCAGCAGCGTTTCCGGGAGAAGAAGTGTGGTCGTAAGAGAAGGTGTTGGGCTGACCATACATACCACCAGCCTTACCACCATAGGGACCACCATACTGGCTACCATAACCGTACTGGTTAGCCTGGGGCATGCCGTAGTGGCCCTGTTGAGCCTGTCCCTGCTGCTGGTGCTGTTGCTGGATCTGCTGCTGCTGCTCATCGTACCGGCGAACATCGTCGTACGCAGGACGGTTACGTCCATACGAGTGCTGCTGAGCCGCGTTAACCTGCTGCATGTAGCTAGCGTATTGAGGGTTGTTGTAGTAAGGGTTGTAGGGGTAGCCATATCCAGCATTCTGACCCTGCATGTGCTGGGTGGCAGGAGTCTGGGTGGCACCCGGGAGGGTGGGGTTGGGAGTATTGTGACCGCTATTAGTGGTATCAACAGGTCCGTAGCGGCTGGGAGCTTGGCCAGTGGGGAGAGGCTGGGCTTCAGCACCAGACACGCCGAATCCAGGAGCAGCCCGAGGAGCGCCAGCGTCCTGAGACTGTCCGTAGCCTCCGTAGTAGTTGTAGGGGAAGCGTTGTTGATCAGCAGCATAGAAAGGAGGGTATTCGCTGCCAGTGGAGGCAACAGACTGAGCAGGAGCCTGGTTGGCAAAGGGTTCCTGAATCTGGGCTTGGAGCTGGCTAGCCTGGGGGTTGAACGGATCATAGGGTTTCTGAGCCTCTGAATAGCGAGAGTAGTCAGAGAAGGACTCATTGGCAGATGGCTGGGGAACTGGGGGCAAGCCGGGGGCAGGGCGTGCGCCAGCGGCCTCTGCAGCCACCTGGCTGGGAGGAAGAGCAGCTCGGGGTGCAACAGGGGAGTGCTGAGGAGGTTGAGCACGAGTCTCGGCCTCCTCACGGTTCTCGTCGATATCCACGGAGTCACCGTTCAGTCCCATACTACCAAATTGGACCGCGGCACGGTCCACGGCATGGTTTCCTGGCATAACCACAGCCTGTTGCTGCTCCATCACGCGACGGAAACCACCAACACGGGTTCCCTGTCGGTATGCGCTTCCGGGGAGACCAGACTGGGCAACACGCGAAGGAGTCGACACCGCTGCGGGGTCAATAACACTTCCGATAGTGCTTGCCGCAGTTGCAGTGGGTGCAGGAGCGGACATGTCGGGAATTTGATCGAGATTAGTCTGGGTCAAATCATCTTTCGGTGTGCTAGCGATGGGAACGGCAGGAATAGGAACGGCCGGGGTCACGACGGGAGTCTTCTGAACAACAGGCTCGGGGACGGGCTCGGGTTCCTTGACCTCCACTGGCAACTCAATAGGTTTCTCAATAGGCTCCTCAGTAGGTTTCTCAACAGGGACCGGGACGGGGGCGGCGACGGGAGCTTTCTTCTGGGGAGGAGGAGCCGGGGGTGCGGCGAAGAGGCTTGCCCATCCCTTCTTTGTACCCTCGGGGATCACACTGCTCTTGGGCTCGGTAGACTCTGACGCATCTTCGGTCACAGGCTCGGAAGCAGCTTCTGTTGGCCATTCAGACTTAGACGGAGTGGATTCAGTTGCAGCGCCCCAGGCGTCTGTGGTGCTAGATACGGTACGAGTTCCGTTAGCTTGGGCACCTGCGCGGCCACCTCGACCGCCACGACCCCGGTCTCCACGGGCGCGACCACGACCCTCAAATCCACCGCGACCACGACCTCCACGAATGGAGGATGTAGTCGATTCGGCCGGGATGCTCTGGGCTTCCTTGGCCTTGGTGCGAGCTCGGTCTCGGTCTGCTGCGGTCTTCTTCTTGACCTCACCCCACTGCGACACATTGCCTAAAGAGAAGTTAGCGGGAACGAATCAGTCGTGATACGAAGTGATAATCAAGCTAGTCACAGCATATTAAGGAACTGGGAGGAATAATAAATGTATACAAAGGTAGATACAAACGTAAACTGTTCGGGGAAGTAGTCAGACGAGCCATACCTTCAGTGATGCGCTCAATTGCATCTTCGAGCGAGCCATTCGAGTCTTCAAGTGCAAACACAAGATCCTCGTCTTTCCAGTCCGAAAACAACTCTCGAAGAGTAGGAAGAGCATCGGCGTATTTTTTTTTCATTTGACCGAGTTCACTATCATCGAAGGATGTGAGCTCTGAGCTATCGGTATTTCCAGCGCGACCAACTCGACCACCTCGGGAGCTGTGTCCACCACGGCCACCGCGGGCAGATACCCGGCCACGTGCCGATTGGCGACTCTGAGAATCAGACATTGTGTAAAATTGGAGTGTAGAGGATGGAAGGATGGGGTAGGATGAGGAGTTGACGGGAATGTCGCAAGGTTGGAGGATTAGGAAGGAAAGCCGGATGTACCCTCGCAAAAGAGGAACAGCCTAGGACCACAGGCTCAGGGGCCAAATAGTAATCCAAAAGAAAAAGAGGTTCAAAAGGGTTTGAGGGGGAGGAGAGACTGGAAGGTGAATGGGGAAGACGAAAGAAGCTAAGGCTCTGATGTGTTGCTCCCAGTCGCTGAGTCTTGGCACTTCCGGCCTGGCTTTTAGCGAGTGGCGCTTATTGGTGCTTCTGCCCATCAATCAACCTTCACCTGCACTCCCCCGGTTTTCACATTTCCACTTTCTCTTATAGTATGGGGGAATCTGGAAAATTCGTGTGATTCTCTTCTCCTACTGTTCCTCTACTATTATATCCTCTTCTCTTCCTCAATTCATCCTGATATTATTTCTCCCCTTTCTCCTCACCGCCCACCTTCGCGGCGATCTTCCTGTCAGGCCGTGCAGAGACGAATTCGGACACATCGATTACCCCTTCGAACCACGAGAACGTCCAATGGATTCAATTCAGTTATATTGCCAATACCATACTCATCTGGTCCCTTTGCCGTTAGTTCATTATAAATAGTCACCTCTGTGACAAGATAGCGATGGCCTTGCAATATCTACGTATCGCTTCATACACATCGATACTTGATCCCAATTTACCATATACTGTTCCATAGGCTCCTGGGTCCACTTGGCGTACCAGGTCTCTTCTTCAGACTTGTGGACCAGCATCGTACTTATACTGTACGGAGTACCTGAGGGTCGAACTATACGCGGCATGTACCTACATGTATATATATATATATATATATATTTCGCGTCGGTAGGTAGCTAACTACAGCCAACTGTTAGCAATAGAACATTAGAAGACTCTATGGCAGTAGTAAAATGAACTTGAGGAAGTATAAATTCTAAGTGTTTAGACAGCAATTGCCGAGGTAGAACATCTTGAAGAGTTAAAGTAATTAAGGTTGATAAGTACTAGTATGGAACCTTGAGTGTCACAAACTCAGAATGTCTTAATATCTTCCCTTCAGATGCCTCCTAGAGACCGACATCGGGACTACCTACGTAGGTATATCCAGTGACTTCCATGGTAGCCTGTCAATTCCTTTTGACGATTGACAGATCGTGGGGCGATTGAGTCTCCATGAGGAAACAAATACAAATCCCAATACATGGCACGAAGTCCTCTGGTTTTTTTTGGAGATATGACAACAAGTTGAATGAGAGGACACTATATTATCCACAAGAGTTGCATCTGGGAATCCCCAGAATCTTTCTTTCTCCGCACGAACCTTCGGTCCACTCCCCTCCTCCTCTCCTGCCCGGACTTACCCGTCAAATCTTTCCGGTGATTGGGATAGAGCCCTTCTTTCGGCTTCAAATTTCATCGTTGTAAACCTCAACCCTCTCTAAATCTCAATATCCGAGCCCCGCACCCTGCCACCTCCAATCTGACGATGGGGCGATGATTCCGTGGAGATAACTTTTTTCGACTCCTCCACTTCTCGAACTCGCCGATTTATCCCCTCCCTTTGAAGATTCCATATAACAGTCTTGATGCAGGAGAAGCCTACTACAGTGGCCGCATATGCAGCTGGGGCTTCCCTCGCCGCTATTGCGCTCTTCTACGTCTTCGGTCCGAACTACACAATCGATGGAGACGATTCCAATGACAGCAATCGCAAGAAAAGCATCGTGGGCCTCTCGAACCTCGCCAATGACTGCTTCATAAATTCGGTACTACAGGCTCTTGCTGGTCTGGGAGACCTCCGAGTTTACTTGATCCGGGAGCTACATCGCCGCGCGCTGGACGGGCCAGAAATATATGGTGCCATATCCAGGCCAGATGAATTACCGCAGGAGGAGCGGTCGGACAAGCTGCGGGAACTACAACAGGGTGTGATTACACGGGCATTGAAGGAGATGCTGGATCGATTGAACGAGCGACCCATCTACAAAAAGACCATCTCAGCCCGCGGGTTCATTCAAGCTCTGGAACTCGCATTCCGGACACGCATCAGCCGGAATCAACAGGATGCGCAGGAATTCCTACAGATTGTTCTAGAGCGACTCTGTGATGAGCACCATGCTGGTGTCCGCGCTCGAAATCGGGCCCTGGGAACCATCGGTATGCCTATTGGTTCAGAGACAGCGGCAGTGCCCGAGTCCAGCACTCTGGAATCTTCGGCCGAGGTGGAGGTGCGGATTGACGATGGATCACCCCATGGATTACCCGCACTAATCGAAACTAAGCTGAAAGAGATTGACGGTGAATCTGGGTTCCCATTTGAGGGCAAAATGGAATCGCAGATTGAGTGCCAATTCTGCCACTACCATTACAAGCCCAACCAGACGGCATTCGTCAATCTCACACTGCAAGTGCCGCAGAAGAGCTCAACAACACTCAACGCTTGTTTTGACGGTCTTCTCAAGACTGAGTACATTGAAGACTTCCGCTGTGATCATTGTCGCCTGCAGCATGCCGTGGAGTACAAAACAGCGGAGAGGGCTCGCCTGCGCTCACCAGTCGAACAGGAGCGCCTAGACCGGGAGATTGTGCTAATCCGAGAAGCATTGGAAAAGGACCCCGAGGTCGAACTGGAGGGCATTGAATTGCCACCATCCGACCTCGCACCGAAGCGACGAATTGCTCGACACATGCGTATCACGAAATGCCCCAAGGTGATTGCAATCCACTTGTCCCGGTCAATTTATGACCACAGCAGCTCGACCAAGAATGTTGCCAAAGTCTCCTTCCCCGAGCGATTACCCTTAGGAGGTATCCTGACCCAGAAAATGTACAAGCTACTTGCCATTGTTTGCCACAAGGGCAGCCACCAGAGCGGCCACTACGAGTCCTTCCGGCGCAATTACCTCTATGCGCCTTTCTCAACGCCAGAAACCTTCAGCTCATTTGCCCAGAGTCGCGTCGCAAGCGAGAACCCGTCAGCGGCACAAAGTCCACGACTGGCCCCAAAAAGCAGTCCTGATTCTGGTAAAAGCATTTCCTCCGCAACCTCGTCGACCTCGCTCTCTGGCGCATCGCCGTCACAGCACTCCCAACTCAGTCCTTCATTGCCTCGTCCCACATCCCCAGTTTCGCGCCGTTCATTCCAGAGCAACATCTCCCGAACAACCTCAAAACATACTAGTTCGGAGGATACCAATAGCTCATCCACCAAACAGGGTCGATTTAGCTTCTCTTCTGCCACACGATCCTCTCGAACAGTCCATCGCTCGTCTACGGAAACCACCGCCACGGGAATCAGTTCACGGATGCGACGGCGTCGAAAGTCGGACGATCGCTGGTGGCGTATTTCCGACGAGAAGATCAAAGAATGCAAAACTTCAGATGTATTGGGGATGCAGAAAGATGTATATCTTTTGTTTTATGAGATGGAAAAACCCAGTTCACGCAGGGGTACGGAGGGCTGATCTATCATGGAACCTTGTAATAATTTCTCATTTCGGACATAAACCATATATATTTTCAGAAATAGAGAAATAGAACAGACTATCATCTAATCATGGTGTGGTGGAAATCCAGATAATTAATGGTCTGATGTACATGTACTACATAGTATGATGTCAGGCTATGCGGCTAGTATAAGATCCACCATAACCGGTCCAACCGGATTTTGACTCTAGAGCTCGGGTTGGAATTAGAGCCCATATTAGTAGGAACTTAGTTGAAACGAGAATTGAATTCCTCGGTTGTTAGTTCACGAACAAATTACGGGTACTCCGTAGTCTCAGATCGGAATCCTCCTACTACGAAACAGTTGGTGCATATATGATAGAAGACTATAGAATTAGATAGAACCAGGTAATTTTAATTGATCTGTCTGAGACTGTCTAATACTGGTACTGATCGAGAGGTCAAAAATAAATAATAACTTTCTGTATAATGCTCGGAGTATAAAGGTTATAGGTGAAAAAGCCATCGGGCCATTGCGGAGCCAAAAACGATATATAAGAATGTTACCCGACATTAGCTTATTATATCATATTAGGAATATCATACTGAGGTCAGAAGAAGAGAACCCTGAGGTAAACTAGATCCACTAACCGGTGAGTTCTCGATGACGATTCTGCCCCATAACTTGCCCCTCCATTTATTTCAACCCGCTTTTGTCTCTCGGTAAAGCTGTGAACCTTACGATTTCCTCTTCTGACTCTCTTAAAGTCTCCCTTCCCCCCCAAACAGATTCTTCCTTTCCTGTACATTTATACACAATATCCTTCAAAATGGGTGTCATCGAAGTTCTCTCGCGCAAGTCCGGTGTTATCGTCGGTGACGACGTTCTCCGTCTCTTCGAGTACGCCAAGGAGAAGCAGTTCGCTATCCCCGCCATCGTTAGTGACCCTCATAACAATTCACAATTTGAACCGAACTGACCCCCTATTATAGAACGTCACCTCTTCCTCCACCGTTGTTGCCGCCCTCGAGGCTGCCCGTGATGCTAAGTCCCCCATCATCCTGCAGACTTCTCAGGGTGGTGCTGCCTACTTCGCTGGAAAGGTATGCAGAACTATGTCGTCATCTTCTATGGCTAAGTATTAACTTGAAAATCATAGGGTGTGAGCAACGACGACCAGGCCGCTTCCATTGCCGGTGCCATTGCCGCCGCTCACTACATCCGTGCCGTTGCCCCCGCCTACGGTATCCCCGTTGTTCTCCACACCGACCACTGCGCCAAGAAGCTCTTGCCCTGGTTGGACGGCATGATCGAGGAGGATGAGCGTCACTTCAAGCTCCACGGAGAGCCCCTCTTCTCCTCCCACATGATTGACTTGTCTGAGGAGCCCGTCCAGTGGAACATTGACACCACCGCTGCCTACCTCAAGCGTGTTGCCCCCATGAAGCAGTGGATCGAGATGGTAAGTTTGATATCTATTCTTTAACTATCATTACATATCTTAACCCATCAACAGGAGATCGGTATCACCGGTGGTGAGGAGGATGGTGTCAACAACGAGGATGTTGACAACAACTCCCTCTACACCCAACCCGAGGACATCCTCGCCATCCACAACGCCCTGCGCAAAATCAGCCCCTACTTCTCCATTGCCGCTGGCTTCGGTAACGTCCACGGTGTCTACAAGCCCGGTAACGTCAAGCTGCACCCCGAGTTGCTGTCCAAGCACCAGGCATACGTCAAGGAGCAGACCAAGGCCGACTCCGACAAGCCCGTCTTCTTCGTCTTCCACGGTGGTTCCGGCTCTTCCAAGGAGGAGTACAAGGAGGCTATCACCTACGGTGTCGTCAAGGTCAACGTCGACACTGACATGCAATTCGCCTACCTCCAGGGTATCCGTGACTACGTCCTGAACAAGAAGGACTACCTCATGACCATGGTCGGTAACCCCGACGGTGCTGACAAGCCTAACAAGAAGGCTTTCGACCCCCGTGTCTGGGTCCGCGAGGGTGAGAAGACCATGTCTGCTCGTACCAAGGTTGCCCTTGAGGACTTCAACACTGTTGGCCAGTTGTAAAAACTTTACACATCTCCAGATGTGGTGTAGTAGACGATTGATGCTGGTCTCTTAACGATCTCACGGTTTTTTCTCTTTGTCCTTACATACATCGAAAACTAATGTCAGCCAGTCGTGACTGGTAATATGACTTGTTCAAAGCTTTAATAATTCTCGTAGCAATTCCCGGTAAACAAGAAAACAAGAACACCAGAACAGAATCAACCTTGGAAAGTAACTCCACCAGCCAAATTTCTAATTTCTAAACTGATAGCACTTGAAGATAGCACTTGAAGAAAGAGCGGCATGTTTCCATCATCACCATATTGTCGCGATATCGGCTATGAATCGAATTGACCTATGCAGTATCCGTGGCACACTCTTTTCAAGCCCACCAAAGGGCGAGCATGTCTACCGGTGTTGAATGGGCTCTATATCAACTTATTCTCTTAGAAGTCGTATTCCATCTCCATAGATAGCCTGGTTACCCCGAGCTGTCAGTGCCTCTCAAGTTGAATTAGATTTCCATCTTATTTTTCCTCACAACATCGCCGAAGTCAACAAATAGCTTCTAGTGTCGGCAACAGGGTTATCCCATGGCTCTGGCCCATCTTTATTTCTTCTTATCTGGCACATTGAAGAAAGCTACCTGTACAGTAATATCATCGCGTACATTTCGAGAGGATGGGGCGCTGAAGGCAAGCCGGCCGGCTATCATCTCGTGATGGTTGCCACCCAGAGCATTACGCACCAAATGCACCGCAGCATTGTCATCTTGCACTGTAGTTCTCTCCTTCACGAACCTCGAATAGACAGGGGGATCATCCCAACATTGACTAAAGTCAAATGGCTTGTATGTTGACTCTAGGTTGCTATTCGTCTTCTTCTCTGACTCCAACCAATCTCCGACTAGATCGACGGCCTGCCCATTGTAGAGCAGGTCCCATAAACCATCTGTTGCCATGATCAGAAAGGAAGGCTTCGTAGGATCGATCTTGACGCTAGTCACAACTGGTCGAGCCGTCAAATATGGGGGCGTTTTAATTTCGTATCTGGGCGTCAGAGGTGCTGGACCAAAAAATCGTCGCTTCACATCCTCCTGGAATTCCAGAGGCCACTTCCACCTAGCATCGCCGAAGGCTCGCGAGACCATAATTCCTAGCACTCGTCCATGTTTGACAATGTTATCTTCACCAGGATGCTCCTTTTGCAGTCTGGCAATTTCTTCGTAGTTTGAGCCATTCTGGTCTTCTGACAGTAGTATCACTTCCCATTTGCCGTCTGACCCTTTCTGTCCCAAAACAGCTCTTGAATCTCCAGTACAGGCTACATGCAGCCAGCTTGAGATAGGATCGTACATGGAAAGCAAAGCACACGAACCGGCATGGGCGGGTGCTAGTCTCTTCACTTTCTCTTGCAAAGATAATCCACTCTGAGCCGTATCAACGGCTGTTTTGATGATTGAATCGTCGAGTTTCACAAACCCATCCATAATAGCACGCTGTACTGACTCCACTGGCAAAGAATCTTCGTCTAAGGATGGCTTGACTTGATTCAGGCTGTGTCGGACAAAAGGCAGAAGCTGCTCCTTTAGTAATTCTGCCGTTTGACAGCCTGAATGACCGTCAAAAACACCCCAGGCCATCCACTGATTACCTTCGATGGACGGTGATGGAAATTTGCCATGGGTGAAACGGTCCTCGCACGGGCTATTGGAAGCCAATTGAGCACCATCGTATCTGCTGACGCCGACGACGTTTCCGATCGGAAATGAGTATGCTCCCTGCGATATGATGCGTGTGACATCGTTTTTGGAAGAGCTTGGCTCAATGCCACAGTGTTCAGTAGGAGGGCTATCAAGAAGTGGCACATCGTGAAGTGGCACATTGTCGTGGGAAGTTAGCAGCCACCAAAGACTTGGTGCACCGACTACAACAGCAACCGTAAAATTCCTTGCCGGATTTGAAGACGGGCCTGAGCCTGAGCCCTTGATCGAATATTTTTTGATCCGAGTTTTTAAGATTGAGGTTGTGTTCATGCGTAGTCGCGTTCGAGCGACACCTAACAACAGCATTGTTGCTAATGTGCGAGTGAAAAGAGATAGGGAAAAAAGGTCTGTTGGAGTGAGTTGCAATGCAAAATCAACAAATTTGCCGGCGTAGTTTGCCCAGGTGGGAGATCGAGTTTTCGACTGTGATGGTAGGGGAGACTGAATCTCCATGGTGATGCCCCCTTCCGAGGTTGGCTCGGCGCGTAACCGCTGTTCGAATCTGATATGTTGAAATGAAGATGTAAGAAGCGGCGATAATTTGTTTTCAATAGTGTAGATGAAATTTGTTGTAGTCGAAAAAAGCTCAAAGTTCAAATACCTGTGTTGTTATCGACCTTACAAAATATCACTTCCAAAACTTCTACGCTTTTCAAGTCATATCTGGGTAGCTATAGTAAGTGACTTATTGACTCCATTTAAAATGACAATAACAGAATAAAGGTCAGGAACAGGTGTCTGACTAATTAGATGCGCAGTTGTAAACATGAACTATATACAGTCAGGATGTAACAGGATATGAATCTCCATAGCACAAGATATCACAAGGTCAACTCTATTGAAAACAGATATCAAGGGTGAGCGTCAGTAGCCAAAAGGTCAGTCCTCAGCCCCTTTGATTCAAAGAAAAAGCAGAGAAAAGACAGATCAAAATAAGCAATTCTATTGTGAACAGACCGTCTATTCGGTAAGACCCAGTCCCTCAGGACCAACCTTGTGGTATGGTGGCTTGGCATCAGCAGCACGTTCAGCATCGAAGCGCCAGATTCCACCGGTCTTGTCGCCATCAAGGTTTGCGGCGAGATCTAGCTGGCGAGCGAGAGCATGGATTTCAACATTATCGCTACTCTCGTCGTGGCGGTTGAAGAAGCGTCGTTCCCATTCACGACCCTCGGCCTTTTCAGCCTTGCGCAGCTCGCGCTGGGCGACCTCAATCCGCGTCTTGAAAGCCGAGACAGCATCCATATCACCTTTCTGGATGTTGGAGGCAACATCATACCAAGCGCGGCGGCTCTCATAGTGGTCCTGCTCCTCGAGAGGGGTCACGGTGAGTGGGGTAGTCTTGTTCTCGCTGACAGACCAGAGATCGACAACCTCCTTGTTCGGGGTTTTAATGGTAAATTTACCATTCCACTGTCCATCTACAATGTACAGGGGCTTCTTTTCGCCCTCGCTGGTCTTGAACAGACTGGCAGAGAAAGTGTTTTTCTTACCGCTCAACCATCCCTTTCCGGAGAAGTCGATCTTGGCGGTGTAGCCACTGCTGCTAGCAATTTTGGTAGACTTTTCAAGCTCGACGAAGGGTGTACCGTAGATAAGGGACTCGATGTGCATATTAGGGAGCGTAATCAGGTAATACTCCTTCGCATCGGAACCGGGAGGGGTGAGAGTGTAGAGAGCATGGCCAATCTGCTTAACTTGAATAGTGCTAGAGAAGGAGGCCTTTTGGGCGTTGTATCCTTGAAGCTAAACTCATATAGTTACCCTGTTAGGCCACCACTTTTTTTTGTGTCATAGGGGGGTATGTCGCGATCCACTTACCTCGACACCGTGCTTTTTATTCTGAATCGCATAGGCGGTAGCAGGCGGGTGGTGGCTGTAGTATCAATCATTTGGTTAAATACTCCTTAATAGAATACTTATAGCTATGCGCGGTCATTTACCTGACTTGTTCACTGATCAATTCGGTCTCGCCTACATCCGAGTTGGCGTCTGCCTGCCACTTGCCGATGAACAGCTCACCAAGGAAAGGGTTCAAGGGCTTCTTCTCGCTACCTAGTTTCTCACTTCGGCTGCAATATTGCTGGTGCAGGGTAGTGAGGAACCATTTGAGAACCAGGAGAGCACGCTTCTCAGGGTCCGCCTCCTTAGCGGGGGCCACGAAGACGGCGGGGTGTTCAGCCCAGTAGGCGGAGTACTCGGTGAGAGAGGTAGAGGACAAGATAAAAGGAGGAGCAGTCAGGGAGGAAAGATCTCCATTGAAAGACGCGATCGACTGAATAAGTGGTGAGCTCAAGCAAAATGTTATTTGGCACTTGGTGTGCCCACCTTGAGGAAACTTGTCCACGAGCCCTTACTGGCGGGGGGAACAGCGCTCTGGGGCTCCTTCTTGGAAGACATGATTTTATTAAGGTGGGACAGATGCAGGTAAATATCAGACAGGAATTGAGGTAAAAAAAATCCGATGTTTTGGAGGCCAAGTGGGGAGGGAAAGTTACGATGTTTGGCGGTCAAAGAAATACGTCATGGACGGGACTGGGATCTTCTTCAAAGTCACGCGTGATTTCACTCTTAGTATTCATCTATGGCAAATGAACTGCTTAATTGCTATGACCTCTGTTATCATTAGCAATGTCATATACCCGATCTCTGTACTTCCATCGTCCAACTGGGTGGGACCACGGATACTCGGGATCCAGGTTTAGTGTTTGGTTGGCCGCTGTTGGCTACTTATACTCAGGTATATGCAGAGATGGAAGGTATCAAGGGTCTGGACTGATCCGTATCTCAGATGCAAACCAGCTGCCAATATGATAGCTTCTTTATCGCTTTATCGCGCTATCAATTAGGTTGTGGCGTGTTTTTCAATGCTCGGATTCTTTTCCGTTTTTGCTCGGATTTGGCACCGATATTCCCACAAAACCCCAGATTATTGGGTTACATTCCTGTATCGGGATCCTTCACCTTTGAATAGAACGCTTCTTCGCCCTATGAATGGCTTTATCTGACACTATGAACCTAATTTATACTCAGGGTGTGAATCCACACGCCGATCCTCGGGGCCCGATAACCATCATCGAGAGCGCTATTTTGTTGCATTTTTTTTTCCCCTGCATGACTCACTAGTACAATTCATTTAATAGGGCTGTCTGCTCTTTCTGCAGACCGAATTGAACTGGGACTGCAGCGTTTCTCTTGAATATCCGGACAAGTATATGAGCCGTCCATTGACCTCAAAAAGTCACTGAAAATCAAATTGCCTGTGTGATTAGTGAGAAAATCATAAGTCTAGCAAATGCAGATCAACTGTGGTTTCATTATACTAGAAAAGAAACTACCGTGATGTCTGCAGATTCGAGATCTAGTACGGAAGAAACCTCGCCTCCAATGGAAGAGATACGCCATATAAGATCGAAATATCAGCAATCACCTGAAGCTACAGATGATCTCCATCATGTACAAAGCCATTACTCAAATCATGACATGCCCGCTACAACTGATGAATTTCACGAGGTTGATGCCGATCAATATCTTCGATTCTCGCCGGCACAAAAGAGGCTTATCGTCGCTGTATTGTCATTCTGCTCATTCCTGGCTCCCATCTCTTCAACTTCTATTTTATCAGCTATACCAGAAGTGGCAGAGACCTTTCAAACCACTGGAAGTATAATCAATGCAAGCAACGCTCTCTATCTGGCATTTATGGGTATTGCGGCTCCATTCTGGGGCCCGTTTAGTCAAGTATGGGGACGCAGACCGGTGAGCAAACATAAGAAATCGATAGTTCTCTATAATCGTGTTCTATTATGCTGATCATCAGTCCCCAGATCTTCTTGACGAGTGCCTTTCTCTTCTTTTGTTTCAGCATCGGCACAGCGCTATCGCCGAATCTTCCAGCATACTTCATTTTCCGTATTCTCACGGCCTTCCAAGGAACATCATTCTTGGTGGTAGGTAGCTCTGCCATAGGTGATGTCTATGAACCGAGAGCTCGCGGAACAGCACTAGCATCGTTCTTATCCGGCACTCTCGTCGGGCCAGCCTTGGGCCCCTTCATCGGTGTATGTATCGCTAATATCTACCGCCATGCCCAGAACGAAAGAAGCTTACCAGGAATATTTAGGGAGTGATTGTTAACTTCCGCTCATGGCGAGTAATTTTCTGGCTTCAAAGCGCACTAGGCGGCGTAGGCACGATCCTAGTATTCTTTCTTTTCCCAGAAACGTTTCCAAATCTGGACAAGTCGGAACGTATCCAGGAAACAAAGAGACAGAAAGCAAAGTTCCTCTGGGCTAGAATCAACCCATTCCGCGTCGGTATTCTCCTCCTTTCAAACCCAAACCTCTCCTTCGCAGGTCTTGCAGCTGGCGCCCTGGTCTGGAACCAATACTCGTTGCTCACGCCTATTCGGTACGTGCTCAATCCACGATTCCACCTCACTAGTCCCATCCTCTCGGGTCTGTTCTACATCGCACCAGGATGCGGATATCTCGTGGGCACATTCATGGGCGGGCGTTGGGCAGACCACACTGTTAAGAAATGGATCCGTAAGCGTGGTGGCGTGCGCATACCTGAGGATAGACTGAAGTCGTGTCTAGTCTTTCTCGGAATCGCTATTCCGGGATGTGTCCTCGTTTATGGATGGACGGTCGAGAAAGCCGTTGGTGGTATCCCAGTCCCTGTGCTCGCTATGTTCTTGCAGGGTGTGGCCCAGCTCTTCTGCTTCCCCAGTCTGAATACTTATTGTCTGGATGTCATGCAAGCCAAAGGCCGCAGTGCTGAAGTTGTTGCTGGAAACTATATGTGCCGATATTTCTTTGCTGCCCTTGGATCCGGTGTTGTACTTCCCGCCATAGAGGTTATCGGTGTGGGTTGGTTCAGTACTTTGAGTGCATTCTTCTTGATTGTTTCTGGAATTTGCGTTTGGGCTACTACTATCTTTGGAAGTGCTTGGCGTGAGAAGGTTGATGCTAAGGACCAGCGCAAGGAGACAGAAAAGACCCAGGAGATTCCTGCTCCATTGAATAGCGAGAAAAGCGAGGTTTAAATACCTACGTACTTTCCAAAGCTGCCTAGTAACGAGCTATGACCAAAATTTTGACTACAAGTTATAGAGCTTGACTTGTTCACAGCATAGAAGCGTTGCGTTTGGCTATAAATCGACCATTTTTGAATTACTGCTAGTTCATATCATTCAATTAATATTCATTCCTCATCATCATCAGCAGAGCCACTACCGATCGTTGCCGCTGCGTTCTTCCCTTTGGCAGGTACAGTAGAGTTTCTTCCCTCTGTAACGACTCGACCGATTTTCCGTTGCTCTGTGAATCTTTTGCAGTCCTCTCGACCTTTCTCGATGTTAACTAATCCAACAACCATCATGGCAGCGGTGCAGATAGCAAAGAGGAACGGAAATCCCATCCAGTTGTTCCGTGTATTGTTGATGATCGCCTGGATAACGTTTGGGCCGATGATGGAAGACTTAAGGCCGTTAGTATTTGAAACAGCCCGAGTGAAAAATAGAGCTTACGGCGCGGTTAGTGATTCCAAAAAGAGCGAAAAACATATTGTCGTAGCCCTGTGGTATAAGCTCACTTATCATCGTTTGGGCGTACTGTGATTGAGGTAATCAGTAAGCCTCCGCGTAGTTGAATATGAACAAAGCTCACTGCGTAGTATGGAGCCTGGAAAAGTCCAAAAATGACATTGTAAAAGTAGAATTCCCACTGGGATCCAGTCAACTTGGTTTAATAGTCAAACAAATGGGGGATAAATGCATACTGTGTTGTGATACCCAATTCTAGTGGTCCAAAGTCCTATCATTCCCCAAAGTGGAATGAAGATGGTGAAGAAATTGGTGAACAGGAACATGGTCTTCGTTTGGAATTTGAAATATCGTTGGATGTACCAAAATCCAAATGTCGAAATAATTGAGCAAGTGGCCTGCGTAATGCCGAGGTAGGTGATCTGTAGAAAGGAGAAGGAAACATTGTCATTCTGAATGATACTCACGAGTGTTCCTTTCCTTCCATGTGAGCATGAACACATCTTGCATGATGAGGAGGTAACTTACCTGTTGTATTCAGACCGTCTGCGAGCAGAAAGTATGCCCAAAAATAAAGAAAGGTCTGAGGCAGAGACCTGATCTCTCGAATGGCTAACCATATCTGTTTGAGACCGATGGTAGCGAAATTGGAGCCTTGGGGCACGTTTGGACCAAGTCGCTTTTGCTGGAATAGGAACCACCAAATACCCAAAACAACCCAGTCTATGGGAATGTCAGTATCTGCATACCAATAAAAAAAAAATCAAAGGACTAGCTACATGAATTAGTCAAGCAAAGAGCCAGATTGTTTGAGTAGGCGTTGCTCTGCATAGGGAGCAGGACACTCAAATTGAGAACCAGCGTGAGAAGGTAGCCGATGTTGCTATGCGCCGTTGAGATATTACTGTATTCATCGTCAGAAGAGAGGTTAAGGGCAGACTGAGCTAGCTTTACCTAATGTGATTCCTCTCAAGAGATTCAATCGCATCGTACTCTTTCTGGCTTATCTTTCTATCTGACAGTTCATCGCGAGCCTTGCGAACGTGTGGCATGCAGCGCGCCAGCTGAGGAAATACAGCAGCGATGAAGACAAGGGTTGCGCCATAAGCAATATAAGAAGCGACGTACAAGCCCATCGCCAAGGGCCACTGGCTGGGATGGCGGAGGGCCATCATACCGTACTGAAATGCCCAGCAGACAACTGTGAGTACTAGAAGCAGCCATCTGCCGAATGAACCATAGTCGGCGGCACTTCCCAGCCAGAAAAAGATGATTGTCATGAAAGTGAAACATAGACCGTTGGCAATCAAAACCACCGAGGAAGTAGATCTGGTACCTCCCACCCAAGGGACAACACACGCTGAGGAAGAAGTGCATGCCTTTGGCGGGTTAGTCTCAGGTTGAAACCCCGCGCCATTGAGAGCCCATTGGAACCTTGGCACATATTTCCATTAGCTTCATTAGTTTGGACATCCGATATGGGAGGTAAATACAGAGTTTGACTGTAAGAGCCAGGGCCGACACCATTATCCCCTATGAGTCGATAGATAGTTAAAGTCGGAACATTCACACAGTGCACTTGATGTCTTACCGTTGGCGTAAAGATAATAGGACCAAAGCTCTCTTCTGGTGGTGATAGGCTGCTCAAATTGGTTGTCAACTGTAAATAAGCGCTCATATTCCTGCAAAACTGGAGGCCCTGGATCAGTTACGGCAATCACACTAGCTGCATCGTCCTTGGATTGCTCTTTGGTTGTATGGATATGGTCCGCCATAGTTCGCTGTAGAGGAGAAAGATGTGTTTGGTGGTATATTATTCCAGAATGTAACTCCAGGATATTCAAGAATTAATACCCCGCAAAGTCACCTGTCATCTCTTATCTTTCTTTTGTATTATCAGGGAAAGAGCGAGAGATGCTTGATATTGAGTGGAGCCTTAGGGAATCAAAGCCCCAATAATAAGACTCCACTTACCGATTCAGTTTCCCGTTCCCCCCACCACAACACTCGATGTCAACTAACATACCTATACCTTGCATAATGACAGATCTGCAGAAGCAAGTCGGTCAGGTATGTACTGTCTCTAAAGTCTTCTGGTCAGAAATATTTGCCGGAGAATGTCGCGCTAAGGAATTTAACAGCTGTTTGCGGTCGGTTTCCATGGCCAGACCCCCAGTGCGGAGATCAAGATACTGATCCATGACTATCATGTTGGAGGCATTGTTCTCTTCTCTCGTAATTTTAAGAATGCCCAGCAGCTTCGAGTGAGCTACTTTCTAAGACTACTATCTTGAAAAAATATTAATAATCGGGTCATAGGCATTGACTCTCGCTCTGCAACATGAGGCTCGCATGGCAGGCCACCAACGACCTTTATTCATCGGAATTGACCAAGAGAATGGACTAGTCACCCGGATTTCTCCTCCAATTGCTACTCAGATCCCTGGCCCAATGGCTCTAGGAGCTACTCATGACCCGAAGCATGCCTTTCAAGCGGGACAAGCCACTGGAGAGATTCTTAGTTTCTTTGGCATCAATATGAACTATGCACCGGTTTGTGATATCAACTCAGAGCCCCTAAACCCAGTCATTGGAGTCCGCAGCCCGGGTGATAACCCAGAGTTTGTGGGACGATTTGCAAGCGCAACTGCGCGGGGTCTTCGAGACCAGAAGATCATCCCTAGTGTGAAGCACTTTCCTGGTCACGGCGCCACTACCGTTGACTCACACTATGGACTCCCAGTGATTTCAAAGACGCTGGATCAACTGGAACGGTGCGAACTGATTCCATTCCGCCGAGCAGTGGCTGAAGACATTGAGACAGTCATGACTGCCCATATCTCACTGCCTAGCATTGATGACAAGCTGCCCGCAACGCTGTCACCAAAAGTGCTTGGTATACTGCGCAAAGACATGGCATATGACGGTATGATTATTACTGACTGTTTGGAAATGGATGGCATCCGATCAACAATAGGCACTAAACAGGGGTCGGTTCTTGCCATTCAAGCCGGTAGTGACAGTGTCATGATCTGCCATACATTTGACGTGCAGATTTCCTCTATCAAGGGTGTATGCAAAGCTGTCGAAACTGGAAACATCCAGCTTTCTCAACTAGCGGATGCCTCTCGTCGAGTTGCTCATGTTAAGGACAAATTCCTGAACTGGGACACCGCATGTCAACAACAAAATCTAGCAATTCTTGATGCGCTGAATGAACGAATCTCTATTTTTTGTAAAGATGCATATGAGCGTTCTGTTACGCTTGTTCGCGATCAAAATAAGATTCTTCCATTATTGAAAACTTCGAATATTGTCTTTCTCTTCCCAGGTGACAAGACTCCCGCAGGCGGTGCAGTTGATGGAGAGGGTATGGGTCGAAAAGGCTCTTACAGCGCTACTGTTTATCTTGATGCCCTTCGACTTCATAATCACTCCATCACTGAAATCAGATATGGAGAGAGCGGCCTATCAACAGAGGAACTGGATCTTATCAAGGCTGCTGATGCTGTTATTTTTGTCTCAATAAATGCGCGCGAATCTCCATATCAGGAAATTCTTGGCCATGAGCTCCCTCGGCTGACTAAATCTTTGGTAGCGATTGCCGCATGCAGTCCTTATGACTTTCTCGAAGTCCCCAAAATTCAAACTTATATTGCCACTTATGAACCAACAATCGAAAGCTTTTCTGTGGCCGCCAGAATCATCTTTGGAGATTCCAAACCAAAGGGCTCTCTTCCAATCGGCCCAAGTGTGTCCTCAAAATCAAATGGCACCATACTACCATTTGATGCGGGAAAAGACCTTGACGAGATGATATCGACGTGGGAAGCAGCATTGCCGACCTATCTCATTCCTGCTGAGGACCTACGGTCGTTAATTGCCCAACCTAACGCACATCATTTCGTTGCTCGTACCGGACTAGAACTGACCGGATTCTGTCTTGCCTTTTTAAATGCTCACGGTCCACCCGAAACTGTCCATATTGCAGCCCTGGTCGTGTCTCCAAAGTATCAAGGTCAAGGAATCGGAACATCTCTCTTAGCCGAGACTCGCTCTTATTTCAGAACCCAGTTCCGATTGAACTCTTTGAAGCTAGGCAGTTCTTTCCCACGCTTTTGGCCCGGGATACCTCGTGATCTTCCGGAGTCCGTCCAAGATTTCTTCACTCACCGTGGCTTTCGACTCAGTCGGCCGGGCTCCAGATCCGTTGATTTATACCAGGATATCCGGAATTTCCAATCACCTGAGAAGTATATGGACCGAGCACGGGAGAGGGGTTTCCGCTTTGCAGCATTGCAACCCGAAGATTATGAGGCGTGTATCATCGGGCAGACGAAGAACTTTTCTGATAAAGCGGTACGTCTATCGCAAGCTCAATTTTGCATCATGTGAGTGTATAAAAAAGCTAATGTGTTATTTAGGGCTGGGTCGAAGGGTATATAAAATTACACCCAAGCGAATATCCCGACTGCATCATGACTGCTTTCGATTCTCAGAACCAACAAGTTGGATGGACATTTATGCTCCCCCCATCGCCTGTCGTAAACAAAATTTGGGCATTCCCCCAAACTTGTGGCCCAAAGACTGGTTTGATCGGTGCTGTTGGTGTTGATGCTGACCACCGAAAATCTGGAATTGGATTGGCAATGCTATGCCATGCCATTGAGAATATGAAGCAGCGAGGGATAGAGGGGGTATTTGTGGACTGGGTTGCTCTTGATGGCTGGTATGAGCAGATCGGTTTTGAGACTTGGAGAAGTTACCGTCCTGGAGAAATCTGAGGATGGTGATATCTACTATGTACAGTTGCTTGAAGCCTATGTAGCAAACACTTAATAGCCTTGGAGCTCCCATATTCGACGTTTATTTGTGCTTTCATTCGAAGATAAGAGGGCTGTACTATCATACCTCATGTATGTAGGTATCAGGTAACTTTTGAATGTGTAGGATTTCTTACAAACTCTCGATAATATCATGCTATTTGATGTAAATTCCCAAATTTCATGAACTGTCAATATTTTTCAAGCTTGTTTAATGCTTATCAGTGTTGGTCATTCCATCAATCTTAGCACGAGCGCCTTTAAAGAATTCGGCCATCTGCTCTGGTGTCCGGCCGATATCAGGAACATTAACACCCTTCTTCACTGCATCGCGCTTACCGATCTCGTCGACCCATTTATTCAAGGCAGGGAACTCGGCCAGATCGATTTCCAGCGAATTGGCACTACGGACCCAAGAGTAGTTGGCAATATCAGCAATAGTGTACTTGCTACCGGCGAGATATCGGCTCTCGTTCAGACGAATCTCAAGGACAGAGTAGAGACGCTCGGTCTCTTCGACGTAGCGGTTAATTCCGTAGTCGGATCGAACACCAGCAAAGAGGCGGAAGTGGTTTGCTTGGCCTGCATAGGAAACAATTCAATTAGATAAAAGTTGTATCGTGATTTGAGAATAGAAAGCTTACCTTGCATAGGGCCGAGGCCACCCATCTGGAACATCAACCAGGACAGCTGCTCGATATGCTCGGGCGTGCCGGGCGCGTAACTGATCTTCCGGTCGGTATCGTATTTATCTGTCAGGTAGATCATAATGGCACCGCTTTCGAAGATACGCTGCTTGCCATCGAGTAGTGCGGGGATACGGCCATTAGGATTAATCTTCAGGAACCAACTGTTGACACGATCAGTATAGTCTTATTTCTCGTTTGTTGATCTTGAGGGAATTGACGTACTCTTCTTTCTGGACGTTGGTGGAGATGTTGATACCCTCAGTCTTGTAGGGTATATTTAGTTCCTCAAGAGTAATAGAGGCCTTGATGCCGTTTGGGGTAGGCCAGGTGTATAGAGTGATATCAGACATGGTGGAGAAGGGACGGAATGTGGAAGATAGAAGACTGAGTCGTGAAGTTGCTTTGAAGGAGCTAGTGAGAGTGCGGTGAAGCATTGCCGAGAGTAGGTGCAGACGTGCACTGCTTATATAGACCTAATGGCATAATCATGCACTCTAAATATTTTAAATAAACTATTTACCTAGTTAAGGTTTGTCAGCCTTTATCATCCCTACACTGCTGACAAATGTGATATATATTAGCCTTATTAGGTTAGCCTAAGTTGTTGCAGTGATCAATGTCATCATAGCTACGTATTCCAAGTGAGACTAGGAGTATAGAAGCTTAATAGTTTACTCGAGACATTTTTATTTATTTATTGAATACAGACAGGGAATTTTGCTCCATCATTGAGCCATATAATGTCGGACGATAGTATTTCGCCCGTTAATATAAACTTCGCGTCCAACGGTACTTAAGTGCTTGGCTATGTTTGTTTAGCAACAATCTATCCATATTCTCCATTTACATGCTCATTTCGACCATATAAACAACTTCCCTACGATTCCGAATCCAGGCCAAATTCAAATGACGGAGATACCATATAGAATTAATTACTAATTAGTAGGCAACAAATGGGCTCTTTTGGATTATGCAAGATCACACTACAGGTCGGGGATCAGGAAGTTTGAGACCGTGCATGTATCTGATTACGAGAGCTACTTGCCAAGGTTAATTAGTAACTCATAAACTGCCCAGATACCTTAATGTACTAGTACTAGCTACTTGCTAGTGGTCAAAACGCCGCGTTTCGGTATCCATTCTTCGAGACAGACTGAACAAGTCATTCTTAGAGTTTTTTTTCTTTTTCTTTTTCTTCCGGCTCCCTTATTTTTTGGGGTGTATTGGTGGAACAAAGTTGGAAACCCCTGAAATATAGTGGAGTTGAAAACTACTCGATTTCTTCAAGACTGACTCCAGGGCTATAGCCGAAAGCGGCTAGAGAAAATATTAGATTCTACACGAACGTTACCATCCAACTCTGAGAATTATGATTTATCTTAACACTTTGATTCTTAAATCAGTTGAAGTGGAATGTATTTCTTGACTATACATGTAGGCGTCATGACTATAACAATTAAAGATTGGGGTACATCGCCGCATGAGGCAGGGTGAATGATGATCTCCACATGGCGTGCACGAGCTAAGCTTCGATCCACAAGCGGCTAAATCGATCAGCCCAGGCCCGGGAAGCTCCCAGCCTTCACTATGCCTGTTATACTTAATATAGCAGGTTGAGGGGTTGCTAGCCAGTGCTAGATCAACAGACTGGAGCTGGGAATTGAAATCTTGCCCAGATAATTCTTTGTAGCTTTAGATTATACCTCGAGTGACTGTACTAGCTTAATTAGCAGCGTCTTCCAACCTTTCAAGGTTCTTAGGGAAGTCATTTTACTGGGACTTTTGTCAAGTGGATCTGACGCTTTCAGACATCATCAGATTATCCCCAGATTATCCCCACTCTCCACAATGAATCTGGGGAAATCGGAAATCGTATCCATTTGAAAGGTTCGGTCTGAGTTGCATTGAACCTCTTGATTTTATTGAACTCTGGAGCTTGAAGCTTCTTCAAAGGGAAACCCCTGGAGCCTTCGTGGATCATCGAGGGGTACCGGTGATAGAGATGACATGTAGTGGTCAATTCTAATGGAAATCAGTCGCATGATCTATCACCCTTAATTGATTCCCGGATCCTCTCAAAACGGTAATTGCTTACCTTTCTTCCTGGCCATTGACACGGAGGAGACTATCCCAAATGCGGCGATGAAAGGACAAAACTCTGTATAATCGTAGCTCGTGTGATTTCCACAACTATTGAACTCAGGAATCCCAAGTTCAGAAGAGATGAGTCATTGGTGGTATAGGACAGGAAGCAGAGACCGATCCAAGGTTGATGACAATGACGGGTAAATGAGAAAATCGATCTGACAACGGTTAGTCCCCATTTCCAAGGTTAGCTTCAAATGCGTATTTCCCCATGGGCCATTTCAGATACCCCAGATGACCTGCTTCTGTAAATAAGATGTAGCCATGGTTCATCGAATGCTACTCTAGTGATAATGGAAGCTTTGTACGCCAGTCAAATTGGAAATGAAATAATTCATAAGAGAGAAAAAAGCATAAAGGGAGAGCTGTCTGCGTTTAGAAAGCTTTCCATTTTTTCCCTTCCCATCTCCCCCACTAAGCTGCAATTCTCTTTGCTTCTCTCTGGGTTCCCCCAAATAATCAATATGCCTGAGAAAGAAACCATTACGCATGTAGATGCTGCTCCGCAGCGGTATGTCTTATTTGTCCTTCATCTTGATTGAATATTTTCAGCTAATTCACAAAAGCATCAGCAAGGAAAGCGATGGCGATGTTGATGTTGCTGAGAAGGGTCATTTTGAGCGAGTCAATCTGAGCAACAACATTTCCGCAAAGTATGTACTCACATATCTGGATCCCTTAATGTAGTAGCTGATTCAAATTTAGGATCAAGAATCCCCTTATCGATCTGAGCAAAGCCCAAGTGATTCGTGATGTGGAGGAATTTGCTCAGCAATACAATGTCTTGGACATCTTGCCGAATCTCAAGAAAGGTGCCCTTGTCGCTCGTGATCCGACTGCATTCGAGTCAGTCGCAGATCTTACCGAGCCTGAAATCACGTCTTTGCGTGATGAGGTTCTTCACAAATGGCGCCAGCCCAAGGCACTCTATTTCACCATCATTTTGTGCTCCATTGGAGCAGCGGTCCAGTACGTCATTTTACCTATCCTTTCCGAGCGAAACTGCTAATACGTAATACAGAGGATGGGATCAGACTGGCTCCAACGGCGCTAATCTGTCTTTTCCCGATGCTTTTGGCATTCCTGAGAAAGGAAATGAGAGAAATCAATGGATTGTCGGCGTTGTGAATGCCGCCCCATATATTGCAAGTGCTGTGCTCGGATGTTGGTTATCGGACCCTTGCAACCGCCTTCTTGGTCGTCGCGGTACTATCTTTATCGCTGCTATTTTCTGTGTACTCTCTCCTATTGGATCTGCCGTCACACAGAACTGGCCTCAACTGTTCGTCACTCGGCTATTGCTTGGTATCGGAATGGGGCTCAAGGCCTCGACCATCCCGATCTTCTGCGCTGAGAACACTCCTGCTGTGATCCGTGGTGGCCTTGTCATGTGCTGGCAGCTTTGGACAGCCTTTGGAATATTCCTTGGTTTTAGTGCTAATCTAGCTGTCAAGGATACCGGTGCTCTGTCCTGGCGTCTTCAGCTTGGCTCTGCTTTCATCCCCGCGGTCCCCCTCCTTATCGGTGTCTTCTTTTGCCCTGAGTCTCCTCGTTGGTATATCCGAAGAGGCCAGATGGATAAAGCTTATCAGTCGCTTTGCCGTCTTCGTAACACTCCGTTGCAGGCTGCTCGTGATCTTTACTACATCCATGCCCAGATCCAAATTGAGCAGAGCCTCATCGACGAGAGCAACTACTTGTCTCGCTTCGTGGAGCTCTTTACTATCCCTCGAGTTCGTCGTGCTACTCTTGCATCCTTTGTAGTGATGATTAGCCAACAACTATGCGGAAGTAGGTTGGCCATTTAACGCTTCGAATTGTAAGGTTTGCTAATTGTTCTCCTCTAGTCAACATCATTGCATTCTACAGCTCAACTGTGTTTCGCAATGCCGGTGCAAGTGATACGACCGCTCTTTTTGCTTCTTGGGGATTTGGCTTGGTGAACTTCCTGTTTGCTTTCCCCGCCATTTGGACCATCGACACGTGGGGTCGACGAGCATTGCTCCTCTTCACCTTTCCCCAGATGGCCTGGACCTTGCTCGCAGCTGGCTTTTGCTTCTATGTTCCAGGAACTGGGGGTGCTCACCTCGGGAGCATTGCCCTCTTCATCTTCCTGTTTGCTGCTTTCTATTCACCTGGCGAGGGCCCAGTTCCATTCACCTATTCTGCGGAAGTCTTTCCCCTTTCTCACAGAGGTATGCCATATTATGTCCTTGCTATATAATTCCAAATTAACTTTCTCCATCAGAGGTCGGTATGTCATGGGCTGTGGCAACCTGTCTTGGATGGGCCGCCGTGCTTTCCATTACGTTCCCTCGCATGTTGGATGCAATGACCGCCACTGGAGCGTTCGGATTCTATGCGTAAGTATTCTCTTCATTCTAGAATCAAAATCAATCAGCTGACATATCTCTAGCGGCCTGAATGTGACTGCCTTAGTGATGATCTTCCTCTGGGTTCCTGAGACTAAGCAGCGGACCCTTGAAGAGCTTGACTACATTTTTGCAGTTCCCACTCGCGTTCACATGCACTATCAGGTCACTAAGGTTTTGCCCTGGTGGATCAATCGGTACATCTTCCGTCGCAAAGTCGAACTGGAGCCTCTGTACAAGCTAGATCACATAGTTACTGGCGAGGTAACAACGGATGACGTGGAAGTGTAGTGAAGTGGGTGATGTTTATCTTCACTCCACTCTCATCTTGCAAGTTGTCTGTTCTGTCAACTGAATTCTAATCTTAGTCGTTTCAAGATACGAATATCAATGATTGTGTTAACAAAGCGGGCCCTGATTGTAGTCGATCCATGGTCGTGGTCAGGTGATGTGGGGGACTTGAGGGGATGACGAGATTGATAGATCCTGGATCTGGGATCTTTCGAGGCAGACTGTAGAGGTGAGGGGCCTTGGGCAGTGGATAGAATTCAGTAGACCCTAGGGACCAAAGGTTATATGGCTGAGATGCTTCAAAGAATGACATAGTAAGATGTCGATAGTCACAACTTAAAGTGCATCACGTGGGGTTCGGATATGTTTTGGTCCACTTCCGCCCCCCTCTTCATCTGCCCAAGATTGCGATGCTCTGAAGTATGCACTTGGAACTTCATACTGCCTTGGATTTGTGAACTATACTGTAAACTACGAGGACTAACAATTCACCCACGTTCAGTTATATCCCCACAAATAAGCATCACCGAGATTCACCAACAACTATCAACCGTGTGGAGTCCAGACTTAGTGGGTTTCTAGGTGCTTCAAACCAGTCTAAACACGTTGTTCTGACCGCCTCGATTCCTAAAGCCCAACTCACCTCATCGATCTCAGAAGAAGGAAAAAAAAAATAAGAACCTTTACTGTCTATCACCCCGCCTGTTTCAGGTGTAAGCCCTCCTTTTTTCCATACCAGGATTAACCCGCCCTCTTGTGCCCGCGGGGCAATCCCTCCTTCAGGGCCACTTCTTAACTCCTTCGACAATCCCCCCTCCATACCACAATAAGCTTTTGACAACCCCCCTACCTCTCCGCGAGGCGCCGTCATGCCCTGTTTTAAGGGACTTGCTGTGAGCATCCATACTCCGGATGGCCCTATCTCTGAGTACTCCATTCAGCGCCAATTGCGATCCTCTCGCATAGCTTGCTTTATTCCTGTTCCCCCGCCGAAAGTCCCCGATTCTTCAAATGGCAAGGCCGAGCAGTCTACTTTCGCCATCTCCATAACTCTTCTCAATTCCGGACAGGATGTCCCTTACTCCACTCCGAAACCAACGTCAGAATGCCCCTACCCAAAGCCGAAAATTGTGGGAGGAACGCCGAGCTCCACCGCGGTTATGCCATATCAAGCAATGACCAATTCTCCGAACGAGACTGTAGCTGCCTACATCTATTTTGATGGCCGACAGAAGGAGGAAGTGGCTACATTATTGCGGAGGGGAGAGGAGACATGGGTGAATTCGCGTTGGGTCACCGCCGAGGGTGGAGGTATCGCCGAACGCGAGTTTCTCTTCCGTGAGGTTGGCCTAGAGCGTTGGCTCAATGGTCTAGACTTGGAGGGCAAGGACGCAGCCGCTAAGATTGAACGGCGGCGGCAAAAGATGGAGAAGCGCCGTGAAAAGCGACAGAGTCACATGGATATGAACTCCCCATCCAAGCCGAAGAGCATCATGCGCTATGGCAATGATGAGAAAGATCCGCTGATATCTGTATCTGATGACGACTTGTCCGATTCTGATGATGACCCAATTCCTGAAACAACCGGCCAGATCAAGGTAGCCTTGTTTCGAGTACTGGCATCAGGTGAAATCAAACGCGGTGAATATTCGCCGCAATTTGATGCGAAGGATGATGACGAGGGAGCTCAAGACAATGGTACTGGAGGAGATGCCGATGTTGATCACACCACGAGCTTCGCAAAGCCTAAGACGCTGGACCCGAAGACTATCAGCACACAAACAGTCACGGGCATTGACCCAACGGACAAGCCTTATGCCACTTTCACTTTTATGTATCGTGGCGAACGTAAGTAACCCATTGATCATCTCGCCTCTGAACACCGTTAACATTCAATCCAGGACAATTACAGAAGATGGGCATCTATAAGGATGCTAAAGTGCCAGAAACCCCGGCGGCGGCGAAGCGGAAGTCATTACAAGATTTTGCTAACCTTGGCCCTATCAAGCCTGGTGGAACTGTTGGTTTCGTGGGTTTCCGCGATGATTCCACACGAAAGGGCAAGAACGGCGATGATATGGACAGTGACGAAGATGATACCGACAACCCGATTCTGGGCAATGCCGATGACGAGGAAGCTAAAGACGACGACCGTTTTCTGTCTCCTGATGACATTCGACGCCAAGGAGAGCTAGCGGAAGGTGTCCGCAAAATTCGGGTAAGTCCCTTTCCTGTCTAAAAATCTTTAAACCCACTGACCTTTTCATAGCTCAAGCGCCAGCACTCTGCTGAGCCGACTAGTATCAATGTGGGAAACTCTACCGGGATTTTCAATACTGGCACGAGTCCTACGACCACTGAACGATCCGTCTCTCCAACGAAGCCCGCCCCTGCTGCTGGTCCATCCGAGTCGCCCCAACCTCCTGTCACCCTGGACGATACATTCATCGGAAGTCCATTGAAGAAGCAGCGACCGAGCGTCTCCGCTGCAGATGAGAACTCGCTGCGGCGTCGAATTGCCGATACTTCTGGTTCCATTGATGGAGTCCTGAAGACAGATTCCAATGAGATCAAGAGCACCAGTGCTCCGTTGTTTGGTAACACGCAAGGTTTCAACTCGCAACAAGCTGCTGCTGCACTGGAGGATGAGGAGTTGTGATAACGTCATCTATTGCTTAGGCTCGAGGTTGGGATAGATACCCTCGTTTTATTTTCTGCATGATGAAATATTTTGAAGCAACATGCTGTGTTCAATGCATGCTTTTTGCTGACCATTTAAGTTGGCTATTTTCTATCATTACGCCGTCACGTCCAAACTACAATACAGGAAACATCCATCTTGGAAAAGAGAAATGCATTCGCTTTGTCGCTTATGGGCGACCTGTTCATAACTAGGGACGGTTTCAAGTAATAAATTCCTGTTTCTGTATGTCGCGTTATGAAGACTTGTAGGACTTCCTCATCAAATTTCCATTTCTCCTCGTCATCTTCTCAATGCTCGTACGAACTCGAATTTGCGCAATCCCACTCAGTTTATGCAATAGAATTCGGGTTCAGTCTGCCTCTTTTTCCTATTTTCCTATTTTCCTATTTTCCCCACCAGGTCGAACATTTCTGCCCTATCCAATCCGCGACTCTTTTCTATCCCTACAGCTCGTTAACAACCCATCCAGACACACAGGACCAAGACCACAACCACAATCACAATGCCACTAGAACCCTCAAAGGACCCCTTGGTCTGGATCGACTGTGAGGTATGTACTATATAATATCCATCCAAGGGCTCCACAGCTCACCAAACACAGATGACAGGTCTAGACCCAGAGAAAGACGTGATCCTCCAGATTTGTTGCTTTATAACCGATGCTCAGTTGCAATTACTAGAGCCCGACGGCTTTGAAACTGTCATTCATCATTCAGACTCAACCCTGGACAACATGTCGCAATGGTGTATTGACGTCCACGGCCGCACGGGCCTCACCGCCGCTGTTCGTGCTTCGAGCACAACTCCATCTGCCGCTGCCGACTCGCTCCTTGCCTACATCAAACGCCACATCCCCACTCCACGTTCTGGTCTGTTGGCTGGCAACAGTGTTCACGCTGACAAGGCCTTCCTCGTGTGTGAGCCCTATGCTCAGATCATGGAGCATCTGCACTACCGCATTCTAGACGTGAGTACTTTCAAGGAGGCGGCGCGTCGCTGGGGAAGCGATGAGTTACTTGCGCAGGTTCCTCCTAAACGATTGGTTCATCTGGCCCGAGATGATATTCTTGAAAGTATCGAGGAGATGCGATTCTACAAGGAAAAGCTATTTGGTTGAATTGGAATTTGGAATTTGAAATTCGACAATCCGGAGTTTTCTTAGAAATGGAAATATGGAGACGGTGTTGGGAACTGCCCCGCCTAAGGGGATGAACAATAGTTGGCAACTCGGAATAAAGGGAATTAATTATACAAAGTAGCTCAGGGGATTATCCCGGAATAAATTGAAAGAAGATAAATCCCCAATTGACTTCGTTAATGTCTCGGAACAGGGGGGGGCTTGTTAAACTAGTGCACGTAAACAACCTTCTCTGCCCCTCATTCCTCCGTTGCTTCTCTACCTCCTCAACTCTCCAATTATCCTCAAAATGTCGGTTCAGACTGTTTCTATTAAGCCCTTCACAGACCAGAAGCCGGGCACGTATGTTCCATCTTCTCTCTCTTGTTCTATTTATAACCCTAACATTCTTCTAGTTCGGGTCTCCGTAAGAAGGTGAAGGTCTTCCAGCAGGACCACTACTCCGAGTCCTTCATCACCAGTATTCTCCTGTCCATCCCTGAGGGTGCTGAGGGTGCTTTCCTCGTTATTGGAGGTGATGGTCGCTATTACAACACTGAGGTGATCTCTAAGATCGCCAAGATTAGTGCTGCCTATGGTGTCAAGAAGCTCCTAGTCGGTCAGAATGGTATCATGAGTACCCCCGCTGCGAGTAACTTGATCCGTGTGCGTGGTGCTACTGGTGGTATTTTGCTCACTGCCAGTCACAACCCCGGTGGTAAGTAGGCCATTTTATTCCCTCTCTTTTGCTTTCTTCTACTACGAGTCTGGTGGCTAACAACTACTTGAACAGGTCCCGAGAATGACTTCGGTATCAAGTACAACCTCGCTAACGGTGCTCCCGCCCCCGAGACCGTGACTGACAAGATCTACGCCACCTCCAAATCTCTCACCTCCTACAACTACGTCGATGTCCCCGCTGTCGACACCACTACCATCGGCACCAAGACCTACGGTCCCCTCGAGGTTGAGATCGTCCACTCGACCACCGACTACTTGACCATGATGAAGGAGATCTTCGACTTCGACCTGATCAAGGAGTTCCTTACCTCTCACAAGGACTTCAAGGTTCTCTTCGATGGTATGCACGGTGTCACCGGTCCCTACGGCGA
Source organism: Penicillium taxi (assembly GCF_028828555.1). Lineage (NCBI taxonomy): Eukaryota > Fungi > Ascomycota > Eurotiomycetes > Eurotiales > Aspergillaceae > Penicillium > Penicillium taxi. Next base: position 1,892,754 of record NW_026643207.1, on the reverse strand, counting down.
GGACATCTTCGTCAAGGAGCTCGGTCTGCCCGCCAGCAGCATCATGAACTGCGTGCCCAAGGAGGACTTCGGCGGCGGTCACCCCGACCCCAACCTCGTGTACGCACACGAGCTTGTCGAGGCCGTTGACAAGAACGGCGTGCACCTGGGTGCCGCCAGTGATGGTGATGGTGACCGTAACATGATCTACGGTGCCAACACCTTCGTCTCACCCGGTGACAGCTTGGCAATCATTGCACACCACGCCAAGCTCATCCCCTGGTTCCAGAAGCAGGGCGTCTACGGTCTTGCCCGCTCGATGCCCACTTCTGGCGCCGTTGACCGCGTGGCCAAGGCCCAGGGTCTGGAGAGCTACGAGGTTCCCACCGGCTGGAAGTTCTTCTGCAACCTATTTGACAACAAGAAGATCTCCATCTGCGGCGAAGAGAGCTTCGGCACTGGCAGCAACCACATCCGTGAGAAGGATGGTCTGTGGGCCATCGTGGCCTGGCTGAACATCATTGCCGGTGTCTCCAAGCAGAAGCCCGAGGAGACTCCCAGCATCGCCTCTATCCAGAACGACTTCTGGCAGACCTACGGCCGCACCTTCTTCACTCGCTATGACTACGAGAACGTCGACAGCGAAGGCGCAAACAAGGTTGTCGGCATCCTCTCCGACCTGATCGCCAGCGGCTCTTTCATCGGCTCTTCCGTCTCCTCCCGCAAGGTCGTGGATGCCGGTAACTTCTCCTACACCGACCTTGACGGCAGTGTGTCCAAGAACCAGGGTCTGTACGCCAAGTTCGACGATGGCAGCCGCATTGTCGTGCGTCTGTCCGGCACTGGCAGCAGCGGTGCTACCATCCGCTTGTACGTTGAGCGCTACGAGGATGACAAGTCCAAATTCGGTCTCAATGCTCAGGAGTACCTGAGCGAGAACATTTCTCTGGCTCTGTCTCTGCTCAAGTTCAAGGAGTATGTCGGCCGTGAGGAGCCCGATGTCAAGACTTAAAAGAGTGGATTATATTTTTCAAGTGTGTCCCGCTGGATGGGAGTCACAGCCTTTCCTACCGACCGCAGAATCAATGCGTGATATAGGAATGGTGATTTTTTTATTTATTTATTCCATAGTAATGTTAGCAATCAGGCCTAAGACACAACCGTCTTCCAAGGTCCCAGAATTCAAGAAGTTGTCGTAATATAATCCTAGATATGTCGATATCCCCATCTAGAAATGACCTCGAGACTCAGTATGAAGACTGATAGACAATCTTTTGAACGAGAGATGTTAGCATTTGCGCGTACAGTCTACACCATATTGCACAATGCTATCTCTTCTCTAATCCAGAGTGGAATTGGCGCATATTGTGAATCTCAAGCCATAAGCTTCGTTTACCTATAGAAGAATCATCTCAAGCAGTGAATAGTGGCGGGTGAATACAAATAGTGAATGGTAAGAATATGGAACTAGGCTCGGAATAAGCAAGCTTGTTGAATATCAAGTGAACGGTGTTTACTACTTGTGAAGCCTACTTTTTCAGGCCAATGATTCTGTATCCACAAAATTATTGAAATGGGACTAGCGCCATTTCCGATCTCTCATTCTGGTGTATCAGGGCAGAATGTCAAAGTATATAATTTACAAATTCGAGTCCACTTATGTCCCTTCGGGGACATAGTCAGATGAGCAGATACAGCCCCTGTACTGAGGATGACACGCTCAACCAAAGAGAACTCACCAATTTTTTTTACTAAATGGCCTCAATTAGGGCTTATTTCCATTTTGATGAATATGTAAGGTTAGGCCTTCGAAACTGACTGCGCTTTCTTATTTTCTATTTTGAAATATGCAGGGCTATTTTCAAGCAGTCCACATGTTTACTCTGGCAATACAAGACCCTAGGTGAGTTCAAGGCTATTCCTGAATATTGCTTTTCGACTATTGCTTTTCAGTACAAGGTTTCGATCAAGCATTCCAGTCCATTATATGTGTCAGATTAACTTTAGCTTTACGCCGGGACAAGGTCGTAAATCAAATATCATCAAGTCATGTCAAAGGGCTCCTATCAATATCAAGAAATGGAAGCTCTTAGCTTCTCGTCCCACCATGTCCCCCATTTCACAACCTTCTCCTCACGTCTAGCCTCCTCAGTCGCAAATACAATCGCATGGCTCCGAACCGCCTCTTCCAACGTACAGCCCACAAAACGCGCTTGTGCCGTTTCAACATCTAACCCACCGTTGACTACGGCATCAACAGCCCGAACATACTGTCCTGCCAGGCCGTAATCACCACCACCATGCGACTCTGCTCTCTCAGGCGGTGGACGAGGCACATCTATGACAGACGTCTTTGCCGAAGCAAAGTCATAGATAGAGATGGTTTGGCTATCATATTCAATCTCACCAGTCGTTCCATAGACACGTCCCCGGCGCTCACATTGCTTCTCTGTAGGTGCAATCATATGGAACGAGGCCGTCTTGGCGAGTCGATTTGGCGGTTCGTTCTCGTCATCCCAGGCAAAAGTGACGACCTGGTCGTCACATACGTTATTATCAGCCTCGTATACACACCGTCCGTACCAGGGCCGCGCAGCAATATCCACATCAGGATCCGTGTCCTGATTATAATCCTCACTCAAGCGCGAAAGTAGATATGATTCAGCCGCAGCCTCACCCTCTGTCGTATAAACATCTTCGATATCCGGACAAACGATATCAACCGGCCACTTCAGGTGGCCCTTTGCGAAGTGTCGATCCTTATAGATCCGCAAGGCACTATAGCTACAGTCGCGCTCGGCAGGACACGAAAGGCAATTAGTAGCATCCTTTGCGGCGGCGGGTTTGCGCGCACGGCGGAACTGTGTCAGCGAGCCTGTAGATGAAATGGAGCGCGGAAAATGCGGCTTGTGGCCAGATTCACGCGCTGTCTCAAGAGAAGGCGGCGAGCAGAGAAGCCAGAGGATGAAATCGATGTCGTGGCAGGACTTTGTGAGTAAGGAACCGTCTCCGGTTGGTGTTGCCCGCCGCCAATTGCCGCGGACGTAGCTGTGGGAAAAGTGCCACCAGCCTACGGGCTCACAGTGTTCTAGCGAGACTATGTCGCCAATTACCCGGTCTGTGAGGAGCAGCTTGCGCAAGAGCATATTGTGTGGGCTGTAGCGTAAGACATGGCCGATCGAGAAGATATTCGTAGGTGCTCTGGGTCTTTGGGCGTCGCCCTCAGGAGGCTGCAGGGTTCGGTAGACGGTCAGGCAATCTTCCAGTGAGAGAGCTAGAGGCTTTTCACAAAGAACATGCAACTTTAGTGGAGAGATGGCCTTCAAGACTTCTATGTGAGTTTCGTCTAGAGTGCACACAAAGACCCCGTCCACGCCGACAGGGCCTTCATCTTTACCTTTGAGACTAGCGTTTTCGCGACGCCTTTTCTCCCATTGCACCCACTCGCGCCAATCGCTGAACTCTTGGCCTTCAAATGGAGAGCCTTTGCTGCCCCATATGTAGTTTTGGCCAAATTCTCGGCGCTTGAATGGGTGTGGCTCGGCAACGGCATGGATGGAGCCTTTTGTAGTTGTTGTAACGGCACGCGCATATGCGTTTCCACGAGATCCAGCTCCAATTACAAGAAAGCGTAGTGGCTTTTCAGTGGGGTGGTGGACTGGTGCATCGAGAATATCTGGCGGAGGGGGCTGGGGTTCTTTCATCGTTGTTGGGAGATTACTGTCGGCTTAAGTACAGATTGCAGTTCCAAGGTTAGTTTTGAACAATTGCACTGTGCAGCCGATCTCAAGGAGAATCGCGCAGGTTAAATTAAACAAAGACGCATTCTAGTGAAGAAGTAATCTGTCGAGGTTGAAGGACGTTGCAATTACATTGCGGGGAAGCTAGACATCATGTGATTGGCCATGGGGTAACTATAAAATTGGGGCTTTAGAAATACGGAATTCAATGACAATATGAACTACCAATGATAAAATTCAAATACCTGAAGGCCTACATTCTAGCTCACTCACTTTCTGAATCTAGCGATGCATACCGATTTCCCAGTCCACAGAACCACTCACACTGCTTCCCAATCCCTCTATCCTTCTCCAGTATCTCCTCTAGACTCCATACAATACGCTCCGCTCCAAGCCTGGCACCCTCAAGATTAGGAGCTCCAGGTCCTAGACGTAGTGCCGCCATTCGTCCAGTCATGTAAAGAGGAACATCCTCTCTCCACATAAGATCATCGGTTAGACACGGCAGTCCTTCTTGTACTTCAATCGGGTACTTTTCTGTGATCTGACTTAACAATGGCATCTCGCGTACATCTGCGCGGGCTCCCGTTGCAAAGTAGATGTAGTCTATTGGAGGGAGGTCAGGAATTGGCGGATCGGTTGTTAGGGTCCAGGTATGAGTTTCTGGATTATATGCATGGGACTCTATCACGGTGCGTGGGTGAATAGAGGCTCTGTGATTTGCGGCGTGGCTTTTGAGTATTCGGACATAGCGAGGTGTAATACTTCCACCATTTCGTGCAGCCTTTATCATTCCAAGACGTTCTAAAAGCAAAAGGTCAGGTCTCTTCTTCTTCAGAGTCAAAAATGCTTACCTTGGTCTGTATCGGCGGACCAGAAGGCTGCTTTCTCCCAGTTTTTATACTTTCCCATCCAAGGTAGACTAATATCAAAATGCTTGACTATGTATTATCAGCATAGGGATCGGTAACTAACGGTTCATAAGACAACTTACCCTTAAGGTCAGAGCGCATCAAAAGCCAAACTCTAGTGACTCCCTTTCGCACAACCATATCAACAATCTGTGCCGAAGACAGCCCACCTCCAACAACGACCACGTTGGTTTGCTCTCGGTATTGGATCTTTCTGCGTAAGTTGGAACCGGGAAAGGGGAATAACTTGATATCCATACTATGGCAGCAAGCCTCCGAACCTTCCTCTTTGCTCAATGGTCTCCAAGGAAACACTTTCTTTATATCCGTCCCACCGACTCCAATAGCGAGAACAACAGCTCTACTGTAAAACTTCTGGCCTGTTGAAGTGGTCACAGTGAATATTTTTGAGTCGAGGGAATCGGACAAAAAGTCATACTCGATATTCGTGACCTCCTGTCTTAAGATTTGACCTGGTTGATTGAGACCATAACGCTCGACAATGGATGAACAATAATCTTTGAAAAGGTCCGGCGAAGGGGAGAAGTAGTCTTTTCTATCTCGTTCATCAATTTCGACCCCAATCGCCCTGTTATTCAATTAGTGTTCATCGCAAAAGCAAATTCTTTGGTTTCTAATTGACTCACTGAGACTTTCCACTTTGTCTTCTCTTTTTTCGCTTATGTTTGCTCATCTCTTTACCCACACACCCGGGTATCTCCCATAGTTCATCCTCCCGTCCCATTTCCTGCGTATAACCCAAAAGGCCATCCCGATCTCCGGGGTCAACATGAAAGAACATGGGACTACGAAGCTGCTTGATTTCCAATGCACGAAAAGCATCATTCCACCTCTTCATCCATTTATCATCCGAGCCATCCAGGACTAGGGTAGAGTATGACGCTGCAGAAGAGGTAGACAACAAGGATGAAAGAGAAGGCTCTGATGATGTTGAGTCTATCGATCTTCGACGCTCCTTGTATGCAGCATTTTCTTCCCTGAAACAAGAACAGTTTTTCTGTTGTCCAAAGTTCCATTTCTCTGCGGGTGCCCCGTTCATCTTACTTCCACGTGCCTGGATGAGCTTCATCCGTCCCGCGTGCTTCTTTATCCAGTGATAGCGCTGGTGTTCTTCATCTGTGAACATTGCCGACGGTGTTTCTTCGTGCAAACGAGCTGCGACGCCTAAGCCACAAGGCCCTGCTCCGATGATTATGACATCGTGGAGATCAGCATCTCTTTCTTGGGATGGAGATGTTTGCATCTTGTTTATGATAGCTGGGATGTGACTTATGTGGTGTAGAAGTGGAATGATGATAATTAAGTTCCATTTGAATGGATGGAGAAGATTGATTATTGATCCCTTTTATACCCATACCGCGTACTGCAATGTCTCATCTGGCTATCGAGGTACCCTCCTCCAAGGTACTCAGGACTAGATCAGTACCGTATTGGGATATAGTATTAGAAATTCCCCACAGCTCTAGTTGCGTTATGACAATCGAGAACGGGGCATGACTTCAGACTTTTGGGGACCTTGGGAATTCGATTCCAGCTTCACTTTCTCTCTGATTCAACACAGTACAGTAAAAACATTAGTCTGTTATTAACATAGTAAAACTTCGAATATTGAAAAAAGAAAATGATCCACCAAATAATCAAATCAGTAACAAAAGAGAACCTGACACCAGATGACCATTTATTGAACTTTCAATTGACAAGGAAATATAGAGCCTGAAAATAAAGGTGTCAATATATTCAAAGACTAGCTATCAAGTAGAAAAAACTTCAAGGGGGAATAAACAGAGAAAACAACAATCATGAAAAAAGCTCTGTCAAATGCAAACAGATTAAAAGGATATTCGAAAATCATTACTCAGATAAATCATACAGCTTCAAAAACAACAATAGAAAGAAAAAGCCCATACATACATATCCGAAACTAGATATGAGATCAATACTTATCTATGCCACTTCTTCGCTTTGATCTCCGCATTTGTGGTTGTTCGGACGCCACCGCCTTCACGCCTGTGCCATGAATCCTGTGGCCAAACCCATCCACGAACACGTTTAGCGTCCCGCCGTTCACCAATCTGTGGTTCGGGAATCCACTTGTCCTTGGTTTCTGGCAGTATACGCTGTCGTGAGAGGGCGCCTGGTCCACCAACGTTGAGGTGAGAGGACGGTTGAGAAGGAAGAGGCACAGACTTAGACAGCATGAGCAGAAAGTATAAAGCCAAGCTTGCCGTCATGGGGGTAGCCGCGAAGCTATCATTGGCTGTATCTGACTCTGAGGCTGGAGAGTCAGACTCAGGACGGGAATTTGAGCTTGAATGTGAATGTGAAGAGCCATGGGAAGATGAAGAGAAAGAGCGTGTGCTGATGGGCGTTGCGAGAGCAGGTGCGTCTCCTGCTTGTGTGGCAGCGGTTTTAAGAGGAATAGCAGCGGCTATTTCCAGAAATCCAAAGTATGGGACGTCGTTGCCTTCGTCGCACCCAGCTCGAACGCAGACTAGCTCTATCTCTGTGATTATGAAGCCGTAGCGGCAGGAGTGCTCGCGCATGCATCTCTGTAGGTGTGCCAGTCCATTTAGATACTCGACGCGGCGGTGGGGAGCCTCGTTGCGCATGCCGGAATTCCAGCGATCGAAGCTCTTCACGATGCCGACCAAACGTCCTCGGGGAAGCCCATTACCCGTACAGTCTGTGTCTGTGGCATAGTTGGCGAGGAAGTGTGGGTGGCCGTGGTTTTTATGCCCTGTATGACGCATATCAGGTGCTGCGTAGAGTTGAATATGCTCCTGACCTTGGGATATAGCTACTGCTGCGTTTACCCGTGGTGCATAGAGGTCACCGATCAAATTAACTAGCCCAGGCTCTGATTCTGGTGCCAGACGCGAAGATGAGACTGCAACTGGCGGGGCGAGAGATTCTGGGATCTCCGTTTTTAATAGTTTGGTGAGCCCGTGGATCGAATCAAAGGTGGCGAGCGAGAATGATGACCAGTTTCGAAGGTTGCGAATGTCCCACCAGAAATAGTCGTGCATGCCCCTGGTAGGAATCACGCTCACGTTGCGGACAAGATTAATTGATTGAGTTGTCGTAGTCAAATAAGAAAATAGGTTTGTTGATGAGGGAGCTTCATGAGGACTTAGCAGATGTACTGGTGATTTCTGTGGTGTAGGCACTTGGCAGTAGTATCGAGGAGTTGGAACTGTCAATGGGCGTTGAGGGCGCACAGGACCAATGTGGGGGACTTTCATCGATGTTTCCAGTTGTGGCTGATGAACTACAATATTCGGGGTCACTGGAGTCACCGGTGTAGTCGGTGTTGTTTGCGCTTGCATATTGGGCACATATTTTGGAAGTTGCCGGTATGTAGGATACCCATATCGACTCAAGGTGGCCTCGTCAATATTAGATGTTGACATCGAGCGAGAGTGACCAGCAGATTTACGCTGACGGGTATGAACAATGGTCACTGGCGATGCCAAGGCAAATGAGCTGTCATTGCTTATCGTGGCAACTGGGGAAATGGGAGAGGCCAGGCTCATATAATCACCCGCATCCACTTCATTCCGCCGAGTACGAGGCCTACTGAGGGTATAAGGGGCGAAGCCTGGCGGGTTCCTTAAAGTTGACGAAATCCGACTTTGGCGACGAGGACCACCGGCAGATACTGGTTCAATCACCACATCTTGAGGCCGGGTCTTTGGTAAAAGTGCCGGGCCATGATGGTGTCGAATTGGAGACAGGCCGGGACTGGTGTTGCCTGTCACAGTGGACCATGGCGATGATGCATCTGAATATAGTGATGCATTTGACAGGTTTCGACTATGATTCAAGCCAACATAGTCCTCAAGAGGAAGAGCCGGTGGCGTTGTTGGTTGATAATGAATGTGTTGAGTAGACATGATAGAGTAGTGTTGGACTGATCCTGTTTTGTAGGAAGGGAGCCTTGGAAGATCTATAAGGGAAACTTCTTGATCAAGGACAGTATAAAAAACGAATGTAGGTCAATGTAAAGACCAGCGAAGGACAGGACGTCGTTCAAGTGGAAGCCCTTTTCTTGTGAACCTTGGAGTAAGAAAGACGCGATACAGGAGAATATCTTGGATATTAAATGGTAGTAGACAGGCTCAAACAATCATGCAGAAATGTCATACTGTGCATAGAAAAGGGCCCACTGACGAACTATAGTGGATCTGAGCAATCTGAAACATGGAGAAGGGGCTCCATCGTGACGCCTCCGAGGCTCCAAATCTTTTTTTGGTCTTTAAGAGCAGGACTTTCACGCGATGAAACGCGAAACTGCCGACAATTGAGCTTAATGTTGCGCGACAGGGGGTACTGAAACTCTAGTATGGGGCCTTTGTCTGAGCATAGTGCAGTTTCAGTGGACAGTCGCGCGTCAAGTGTTGCTATATTCAGCATCTGCTTCAGTATCAGTCTTCAGATTCCTTGTTAGGTTTAGTTTGTATGCAAAGTGATCGAGGACTTCTCAATTCAGCAACAATTAGGTCGCAATCTCAAGGTAATTAGCGGCATCATGAGAGCAGGGAATACCCTTTAGGGGTGAGAGCGCCATGCCTCAGGAATCGCCAAAGTGGGCGGTTAAGTAGTCAAGTGTCCGAGAATCTGTGATAAAAATAGCACATGGATGAGTATTGTGACAAAGAACCTTGAAAATGGGTAAGAGTCAAGGGAAAGAGATTTGATCTGAGTGTGATGGAAGTTGAGGTTCGGCGGCTACAGATGTCAGAATGTACGCGCTGGGGGTGATTCACCATCACAGTTTCTGAGACTGAAAAAGACCCATAATTAGCAATTTATTGTTACTAGATGTGCCAATGATTGGATCTAGTGCGCTAAGCAAATTGAATAGTATGTTATGTCATTATTTGGCTAAGTAGTTCCAATGTTAAGTTAGCCCTAATAACCCGAAGCACTGGAATTATCCAGCTTATCTCATCACATTCATTTTGCCATTAAGGGCAAAGGTAATAAACGAAAATCAGACCCAAAAAAAAATTAGCAAGGACTTTGCCTTGCATAGTCTATTCTGATGCAAACAAATAACGCTGAAGAATGGGGAATCTTTTTTCTGCACCGTCTCTAAAATTGGTCATGGCCAACGGCAAAAAGAAAGGGGGTATCGAAAGGCTTCTTAAGCCTTGACTTCGTACTTGCGGCGGAACATCTCATCAACCTCGGCGAGGTAGTAGGTTCCAGGCTGGAGAGTCTCGGTCTTTCCAGTAGGCTGGAAGTTCTTCTTCAGGTGGGCATGTTCGCGCAGCTTGCACATGGCATCATACTCAACAGGAGCGAGGACGGTACGGGACTCAAGGCGGTTCTTCAGGTCCAACTTCTCAACAATCTTCGAGACATCACCAACGATGTTGGCGCTGAACATAGAGGCAGCCAGACCACTACCGTAGGAGAAGAGAGCAATGCGCTTAGGCTCGCTAGGGGAGAAGGTAACATAGCTCAGCAAGCTAGCAATACCACCGTAGACAGTAGCAGTGTACATGTTACCACAGAGAGTGGCAACCTGGAGGCCAGGGTTCACACGCTCCGCGAAGCGCTTCTTGGTCAGAGCCATGAAGGTCTTCTCAACGGCCTTGTCGGTCAGAGAAGCCTCGTAGTCGATGGCACGAAGCTCGGGAGCTACCTCGGCAAAGGCAGGGTGTGTGGGGTTTGCGAGGAAGTCATTGTAGAGCATACGAGCAAAGGATTTTTGAACCAGCTTGCAGGTGGGGGCGTGATAAAGGATGTAGTCAAAGCGGTCCAGAGCAGTCTCAGCCTCCTCGGTCTTGCTAGCAACCTTGAGAGTCTCCTCACGGGCAGCATATGCCTTGTAGCAGGCATCGACGGCCTCGGTGTAGCAGCGGAGAGAGAAGTGGCCGTCAACAACGGGGTACTCGCTGGTGAGATCGGGTTTGTAGAAGTCGTAGGCGTGGGTAACGTAAGAACCGCGCAGACCGGGCTCGAAGACAATAGGAGCATCGGGACCAATGAGCAAGGCAACGCAACCAGCACCACCGGTGGGGCGAGCAGCACCAGCAGCGTACAAAGCGATATCACCGCACACAACAACAGCATCACGACCGTCCCAAGCAGAAGACTCGAGCCAGTTAATGCTGTTGAATACGGCGTTGGTACCGCCGTAGCAAGCATTGACAGTGTCAACGCCCTCAACGTTGAAGTTTCCAGAAGCAGCAAACAGCTGCATCAGGACGGACTTGACAGACTTGGACTTGTCCAGGAGGGTCTCAGTGCCAACCTCGAGGCGGCCAATTGACTTAGGATCAATTTCATACTTCTTGAAGAGGGATGAAAGAGTAGTCAAGCACATGGAGTAGATGTCTGAAGGTTGCATTATCGTTAATCCAAATTCACAATGTTCTCTCCTTTCTTAGGAGTTCAATTGTAAGAAAGCATACCTTCCCGGTCATCACAGAAGCTCATCTTAGTCTGACCAAGACCAATGGTGTACTTGCCAGCACTGACACCATCGTGCTTCTCAAGCTCGACCTGGTCAACACATTGAGAAGGGAAGTAGACCTCGATGGCCTTGATACCGATGTTTTGGGGGCGGGCAGACATAGTGAAGGTATGTGAAAGAGATGGGAATGAAGAGAAACAACAAGAGGAATTGAATGGAAAAGAGAGAGAATAAGTAGGCAACAAAGAAAAAGGAGGACGGTTGTGTACTCATATGTACAGTGTATGTTCGGTCACTCCTAATTTTTGTTTGGTTGAAAAAAAGTGGGTATTTTGATAGTTAAAGATAGAGATTGGGTACATTTAGATCTGTTCCCTTGATCCGAACACAATTCTAATGTGAATGTACTTTATATTTCAGGCACCAGGGGTCTATGGTGTACAGTAAAAATCCCCCGTACTCTTAACTGCGGGTAGTATCAAGTATGATCCTCTTTACTCCGTACTTTCTACCCCTATTAGCCCAATATTATCCCTTGAATACTTTAAGTTCTCGATGAATCTCAAATTCCTCTGCCCTGATAGTTACCGTGTAAAATAGAGTATACCTGGTGACCATCCAATTTACATCAACAACGTAGTTCCCCCTTTAAGGCGGTGTAGATTCCACGTGCAGTGTTTAGGCCTTAAATATAAGGTGTCCATCTATATAGAGTTGAACAATTCAGAGCCTGAAAAACAAGGGTTTGACATACATCAAAAGTGTTGGAGAGTATTACTCCGTACAGAAGGTGGATATAATAGATACCTTGGTTGTGCTAATTGGTATTTATAACTAGATCTACGAGATATCCGCCTCTAGGGCTTTCTAGTCCATCGCGATCTATGAAACACCATTTTGTACTGGCTTAAGAAAATAGGTTTTACATGTAACTAACTAATTCGTGCATGAAATTTATATAATCAATTGAGTCAGTCAAATCTCTCATAGTTATTGGTCTCTTGTAATGACTATAAGCGTGTTATGGAGTAGATAGGTGGGTCGCGCCACACTTAGATCATTGATAGGCCAACTATCACCTCCTCTCTCCATCAATCTTACCCCCAATCTCGCCTGCCAAAATCTGGAGATAATGTCTACTCGCCTTTACTAATTCTTCAGACCATGATATTACGGATCGCTATTTCCGTACCCTCCTCTTATCAACGCTCCTGGGAGCCTTCCCCATAACACCATGGGCGACGATAAGTACGATTACCAAGCCCTCCCCATTCCCTCCTATGAGGAGGCTACCGCCCAGGCTTCTTCTTCTCGCTCCGACCTGGGCGAAAGTGACGGCAACGATGTCGAACGTCAGGGGCTCCTCAGTCATGATACCTCCCACTACCAACCACCGACAGTTGAATCAACACGTACAAGTCTTGATGATCTCGCCTCGTCCGTATCGGGCTCGGCCCGGGGATCTACGGAGGAGTTGCGGAGAGAAATAGACCAGATGGATATTGATGACTCTGAACAAGGATCTTCAAATAGTACACGATCTCGACTTCGATCTAGTTTTTACAAAGGCTTCTCAAGTCTGACACGGACGCTGTCGGCCATCCAACGACCCCTGCAACGATACCTCCCGAACCTACCGAGCACCTTTAACCTCGATTATGCCCGATCGCACTGGAAAGATAATGCGCCCATTGTGTTGCTCCGACTATTTGCCATGCTGCTGGTTATTGCATTGGTCTACGTATTCTTCATCGGAGACGTCTTCAATCTCAACCAGCGCATGATTTTAGGCAATACGTATAGTTCGGCCTCCGTCGAAAACTTTTTACAGGGACACATCAATGAGTCCAATATTGCCGAAGATCTGAAGAGAATAACCTCCTTTCCACACGTCGCCGGCACAGAAGGCAGCTTTTTCGTGGCTGAGTGGGTAGAACAGGCGTTTAAAAAGGCGCAATTCGACGAAGTCACCCGGGAGGAATTTCAGGTATACCTGAATTATCCCCGCGAAGGTGGCCGCAAGGTGGCCATCATTGATCCACCCCATCTGGTTTGGGAGGCCACTTTAGAGGAAAATAGCGATCGGGTTCCCGTATTCCACGGGCACTCCAAGTCCGGAAATGTGACAGGACCTCTTGTCTACGCTAATTATGGAGCTCGTGAAGACTTTCAACTACTCGCCGACCGTGGAATTTCACTCGAAGGCTCGATTGCTCTTGTCCGCTACTATGGAACCGAACCAGATCGTGCCTTGAAGATCAAAGCCGCCGAGCTGGCTGGGGCGGTGGGTTGCATCATATACTCCGATCCTTCCCAGGATGGTTTTGTCAAAGGCCCAGTCTTTCCAAAAGGCCGATATATGCCATTTGATGGTGTCCAAAGAGGCGGTGTCAGCTTAATGTCCCAGGTGGTCGGAGACGTCCTCAGTCCCGGGTTCGCATCCACTCCAGAGGAGAAGAAGAGGCTGTCTCCGCAGGACAGCCCTGGTTTAGTGCAGATTCCAAGTCTTCCGATTGCCTGGCGTGATGCGCAGCGACTTTTGCAATCTCTTGCAGGTCATGGCTCCAAGGTTCCAAATGAATGGGTTGGTGGAGTACCAAAAGTCTCGGAATGGTGGACAGGAGATCAAAGCTCGCCTATTGTTCATTTGATGAATCTGCAGGATGAAGTGGAAAGAATGCCCATTTACAACATTCACGGGACTATTCTCGGACTAGAGGAACAGAAGAAAAAGGTCATTATTGGCAATCATCGAGACTCGTGGTGTTTGGGGAGTGTCGACCCTGGCAGTGGAACTGCCGTCTTTTTAGAAGTTGTGCGAGCCTTTGGTGAGCTTCTCACCTATGGGTGGCGGCCACTCCGTACCATTGAGTTCGTTAGTTGGGATGGAGAGGAGTACAACCTCATCGGCTCGACAGAGTATGTTGAGAAGGAGGTGGAAGCCCTCCGAGCCAATGCATATGCTTACCTGAATGTTGACGTGGGTGTTTCCGGCTCGGGATTTCGCGCTTCAGGATCTCCGGTCTTTGAGCGCTCAGTGATCCAAATCTTAGGCCGTCTCTCCGATCCTTATGCCAACAAGACGCTGAAGGAAATTTGGCTGGAGAACGGCCAAAAGCTTGAGCCTCTCGGGGCTGGTAGTGATTACGTTGCTTTCCAGGATATTGCTGGTACCTCTAGTATTGATTTCGGTTTCAAGGGCGATGGATTCCCATATCACAGCTGCTACGAATCTTACGAGTGGATGGAGAAGTTCGGCGACCCTGGATTCCAGTACCACAAACTTCTTGCCGAGTTCTGGTCACTTTTAATCCTAGACCTAACTGAGAACCCCATGCTGCCATTTGATATTACAGCATATGCTTCACATATCGCCGGTTGGGTGCAAGACTTGGATAACTATGCAAAGTCCAAGAATGCTAAAGTCAACATGCAACCAATGTTCACATCCGCAAGTGAACTTCTAGCCAACGCGGAGAAGTTCGAGTCGTGGAACCAAAATTGGCATGATACTGTCTGGGGCTCCGGCGGATATGAAAGTAACGTCATGGCAAATCAACGTTTGCTACACAACACTCGCATGGCTGGCCTTGACACGGCTCTCCTGGATCTCGAAAGTGGAGGCGGCGTAAGAAAATCATCTCATGCTAATTGCAATATCATGTTGGCTTACATTAAATTTTCCAGATTCCCAACCGCACTCAATTCCGCCATGTCGTCTTTGGACCTGAATTGTGGTCTGGCTACGATGCCTCCATTTTCCCTGCTATTCGTGACAGTATTAACACAGGAGACTGGTCACTCACTCAACACTGGATCGACCGGATAGCGAACGTGATTCACCGCGCGAGCGATTCTCTCCTGGCATAATTGTATTCTACTGTACTTCACTTGTCCCTTGTCTTTTTTTTCTGCCCATTCAAATTATGCATACCCCACACGCTTGGCATATCCTTCATTCAACTTGGGCGCTGTACAGCCTCGCCCTCCTTGGATTTCTACAGTATTCACACCTTCCTGTCTATGTCTTAGCATATTTGGACCGATTTTCGTTCGTACATATACCAGTCGGGTAAATGGGTATTCGCTACCCAGGTATCAACTCCAGGATGCCCAAGTGAGAGACGATATCAATACATATATATATATATATACTATGTAGCCCAATTTCATTGTTTTGTTCGTATGTTTTGCCTAGATCATGTCGCAAGTCACTCTCTACTAGGTAAATGAAGTGGAATTTCTGATTTCCACGGATCAGCTGTCAACTAGTATCTTGAATAATACCTTTACAATCGAGATAGAAATTCAATGTGATAGTTCCAAGGCTGTGGGCATGCTAGTAGCTTAGGGGGTGGAAGGGTGAAAGGGATGTGAGTTCTAAAGTAGATAGTAGGGAAAAGTGAAGGGTGAACCAATTGACCACCTTACCGGAGCCAGAATGATAGTGACTTAAGGATGCCTTAAAAGAAACAGGGCAACTTCCTGGTGCGATTTCACGATGTTATGAGCTTTAAGGACCTTTTATTCCACTATGGCCTGTCTATGATAATATTTATGATTCACATCATGGTAATTTCTCGGTCACGAATTTACTGACTTTTTACATCAACTCTAGAACATCTACTCTTGGAATTCACGTTCTTACTGAAGGCAGCCATATCTATTATACTACGGGTCTAGGGCAATTGGAAAGCCTAACAGCCATATTTCCACTAGATGTTTCTGAATCTGTTAGCGATAGGATTTTCGCTGATGGAGGCGTTCATTATTATAATAGGCTGGGAATTCAGTAGGGGATCAAATCCCAGCATCTGGAGTTATAACTAGCTCCCAACTGAATTAATCATGAGACTAATGCAAAATTATAACGGTTGCCAGCAGGTCAAGGTCTTAGATTAGTACCGCATCTTTAATAAAGGTTTAGTTCTGTTATTTAACGGACGTCTTTGTAACTAATTTGAGAGGCTCAGTGGGGCAAAATGCGACTCATGCCGTTCACGAAGGAAATATGCTCTTATGGATCCGTATTCATGTAGAAATTGGAAAAACAGTACAGAGCAGCAGGTAGGCACCTAGACAATTCTCACTTATGACCTTGGAACTTTTTGGACTTTTTAAAGCTAATGACCATCGGCTCAGTAGTCCTATAACTCATACACATATATATCATTATCTAGTTATCAGGAATTATAGAAGCTGCTCAGAATGATGAATGGGATCGGAATGGGTCGAGGCGCCTGTTTTCGTACATTTAAATAGAGTCGCCAGACGATAATTAAAATTATTCAGCCCTAAAACAGGTAGCACAGATAACTGTCCCCGTATGAAGCCATTTTCTCTACGCAGTAGAGCATCTCGCTGATCAAGATTCAGAAAGTTCTAAAATTAGAGATCTCATAACACTTCTGTTCAAAAGAAGCGCTAAACAGGGAGTGGAGTCGACCAAGATGACTTCGATGAATCTATAATCAATCAAACTAGTTTGCTTTCTGCATAGCCGGCTGTTTCAAATGTAGACAATCCTTGGAATCATTATTCCAAAGAAGATAAACGCACTATACAGTCTATTAATTAATTCCAGCTTCTAGAGTATGTCGTCTTTTGATATTAGCCAAGGCTTTATATCTTAGAGCACACAAGACGGCGAAATCTCGGCCTGCATCATGTGATACTTTCGGCGTTTAGAATCTCAACGGATGCATAAACACCAACCATCCTTGTTACCGCCAAGAAAATAGCTTAACCTCTTTTCTTATAGGACGCTCACTCCCGACTTTTGAATACTATTATTAGGAGACCTGTAGGTGCATGAGGTATTGTTCAAGGTCTATATCCCTGTCTCTGTGTTGTACCTACATACGACAAAGAATTCTCCACTAAAGTTCAACCTGTGAGGAAATAGAGAGGCTTGGAATGCACATGGAAGTCACCGATATATCTGCAATCAGCTTTTATGAAAGTGCGCTTCGAAAGTCTTCAAAGGTACCATATGCACAAACCTCGGCTCCAGGCCTTAGCCTTTTATGATCATTGCCGATTCAACTCCGGGGAATCCGATCCGAGATAGGAAGGCTTCAGGTTAAGAACATACGGAAATGTGAATTTTCAAAGGATCTGTCTGATCATATTGGCTCAGCTGAGTTCATGCTAATTAGATAGTGAGCCTTGGAAAGAACCAGGCCTTACCTTGTCATACAACAATACGATATGTATTTTGTGCCCGGGTGGTCAGTGAGCCAGATTCTCACTAGTCCTCAGCACTAAACACTGATCTCAGCAGGATATACACATCCAAAGTGTGGAATTACGGACCTAAGTCCGTATCTTACTGACAGCCCCCACTTGATTGAGACCCTTTTAGGATTAAGTACTTAATTAACTAGCCATCAATCGGACATAAACCTCAACAAGTGCAATACCATGTATGAGCGATCGATGACTAGACTGTATTCGTACATGTGGGGAAACGGTACATCCTTTATGTACACAGTAAACATAAGCTGAAAAACATTATTAACGACTGGAGACATCAGGGTTACATCCAGCCCTGAAATGCAACAAGATCCATAGTCCAAGATAAGTTAGTTTACATACTCTGTAAATAGGTACCAGGCTATTTTATCCCTCGAGATCTCGGATGTACTCTTTTACCCAGTTGCGGAATACCGGCACTTGTCCATGCATGCCAGCATCGGAATCCTTCCAAGATTCCATACTTTGACATTTCAGCCACATCGGAAATCGATATTCCTACCAATTTATATGGATGTACGGCCCGAGTGAGGTTATCCTTGCAATTTCTATTTGACCTTCGTTTGGTTCATAAAAGCTATTACAACATTACCATGTCTATCTCGAACTATAACCTCGGGAGTTTGTTTTTATAGCCTCATTGAAATCTGATACCTACAGGAATAATTTATGTATAACATTCAATGATTAAATTAATGGAAGGCCTAGAAAGGATCTAGCCCGGCACATCATCGCACTAGGGAGTGAGATAGACCTGATAATCTGGAGGTGGTCTGTCAGAACTGGCGCAGCCTAGTTTCGGAGCCCTCATTCCCTTCCGTCTTGCTATATCTCACGTTAATATTCGACTTAAAACAATTATTGTCTGATTATAGACTTTCGGGGCAATATAATGTACTTCGCTCTGCTATCTCTGCTTGATACATCGAGTTCTGTTTTATAAACTTAAACTTTTAAAATGGCCCAATAGAATGGTGCAAATAAGCCTTAAATTTAAAGATTTGGAGTGAAACGTGCCCCCTAATTGTCAGAAGTGTCAACTATTCCTAGTACATGCTAATACGCAGTCAGTGCGGTACTAGTACCCTAGTGGAACCGACCACCCGTTTTCTGTCAGAGGAACTTAGGCCCATTTTTCTTGGATACATCCATTTTTCCTCTTTCATGAATCATGATAGCCTTTTTGGCGTCTAAGACTTTAGCCCGGCATTACTAGTCAAGAAAGGAAAGTTTTATGAGAGGACAATTAGTATTGCGTGGCTGATACTTCTCAAGTAATTTTAACCTGTCACGAACCTTGGAACTCTCTGAAAATAATAATCACTGAAAATTGGAAATGCAAGGTATATAGTATAGAGGTTGTTTTGTAACAAAAACTGCTTATAATTGAAAATTCTGTTTATTATATAGGCTATTAAGATAGAATTGATTGATTCACAGGTCGAACTTAGTTATCTGTTACTCTGTATTGTATAAGATAAGTTTGACTTGAATTAGTCTGTCAATTCAGCTAATCCATTTTAAAGATGCAAACTCTTCTATGTCAGGGTTTAACGTGTCATGGTTCGACGCTAGAGCAAGACTAGTGGAATCAGCTTTTTTTTCTTTCGGCCGGTGGATAAATCACTAAACTTCAAGGCCATTTTTCAGCCTAAACTACATTCTTCGAAACCATTGGTTTATTGATTGTCTTATAGATCACACGGAGTGGATGCCAAAGTACCTACGCCGTAGGCACAGGGCCCAACACCGTTGACTAATGAATTAAAAGCCTTTCATTCTAATTGTCTAGGTGCTTATTTATCAGGAGATTGTCTAGATCTAGAAAAATATACATATTATCTTGCCCACTTGAATAGAGCCTTGGAATTTCAATCTTGGAATGTTCTTTCATTTTTTCCCAACTTGAAACCTTAGCCTTAAAACTCCATGTACACGCATTACATTACCCAGCACTTCATCTGAGACTTCTATTTCGCCTTTCGGTGATTTCCAGTATGGGCTACTACGGAGGTGAAGGGCCTATGGTCAATGGGGTCCTTGCAATGATGCTTGTCATAGTCATTGTTTGCGTAGGGCTAAGGCTCTATACTCGAAAAATCCTTTTAAATGCTCTCGGTGCAGACGATATTTTTGTTATTATCGCAGTGGTGAGCTTCAATCCTGCTTAGTATCGCTGTCATAAGCTAATCTTAAATGAACAACGTCTAGATTGCTCAATTAGTGAACAATATATTCATCGGCATATCATCCCACTACGGTCTAGGGCAACATTATGAAGCTATAGGTAGTCCAGTGATTTATATCGAAGCCGTCAAGTGGGAGTTGTTTAGCCATGCCACTGAGATCTTCTCCAACGGAGCTGCCAAGTGTGCCGTCGGGGTTTTCCTTCTTCGAATTTTGCGAACTAAGTGGCATATCTGGTTTGTCTGGATCAATCTTTTCATCACAGCATTTTTTGCAATTTTCGGAACTATCACTTGCATAATACATTGTTTACCAGTACAAAAGTCTTGGAACACAACACTGCCAGGAAAGTGCTGGATGAACTTTTCCACATTTGGTTACTTTGTTGCGTGTGAGTACCTCCAGACAATCTTGGAAGTTTCCATCCATGCTGACTTTCTTTTTCCTAGCATGGTACACAATCAGCGACTTTGCTTTTGCAATTCTTCCGTGGTTTGTTATTTGGAATTTGAACATGAAGAAGAGCGATAAGATGGTGGTTGCTGGCGGCCTCAGTCTTGGAATCCTTGCTGGAATATGTGGAATTGTGGGAATTGTGGGAATTATTCGCCAGACAACTGCTGCAGACTTCGCTTCCGTTAATTATCTATGTACGCTCCAATTTTTCAGTATCCTTGATCTCTACAACAAAACTGACACGGTTCTAGATTCCTCAACATCACTGCTTGTCTGGTCCTCGACGGAAACCGCCCTCACAGTGATGTGCGCATGCATTCCGATGTTACGACCTCTATGGAATCACACCCGATATGGACCGGATAGAACGAGCAACGCAATTTCTCCCAATTCTTCTTACAAAATGCGCAAGTACGCCAAGCAGTCCAGTCAGTATACCAAAGACACTGGCACCTCTAGATTTTCCCAAGACGGTCAGAAGTACGGCATTGTGTATCCCGAAGAGGCTCTGGAAAAAGGCAGTCCATATCAGAAGAATGGGAATTACAGTGCAAGCCACAACAGTGATGAAATCATGTTGCGAGGCGTTGCAGTCATTGAGAGGACGGACGAGGTTGAGGTCTGCTATGAACATGTTGGCATGGCAGTCTAATAAACACGTTTACTACACTTACGATATCTTTATGTTAATTCAAAATATAAACCAGAATAACAGCATATGAGCCAGATTCTGTCAAATGCCAGTTGCAGGCCAGGTCCCATAGAAAACCTTGAACTAGTTCAGCAAATTTGTTCAATAATATTTCCTTTGGATCTGCTTTGATGGGGCTTGCCGTGTTTAAATCGAATGAGTCCAAAACCGATGGTTCGGGTCACCTTGTCTCACGATTCTCGAAGTCTGCAACAACCTCGGGCCCTAGCATACTTCAAGTTAGTTCCTGCCCAGGCATAGGGTCTTCATGCGGGGCACGTTCATTATGTTTTTAGGGATGATGTTTCAGCAAGCTCTGAAACCCGAAAGTCAAAGGAGCCGTACTTCTTTTTTGGAATACGCTGGGTATAGGTCTGACATCTGGTCTATCATATTAGCCCTTTGTTTATACCCTATGCCCTAGTTGGCTGTGTAGTTTCGACTACGTACTACTTCATAGCCCAATTATCGAACCCCTCTCTAGGAGTAATAGGCAACGTATTCATCAATCAACTGCTCCTCGTTTGGCAGTCGGGAATTCAAGGTTCCTTTTTGTACCTATAAAACCACTTCTTTGAGCTCTCAGTCCCTCAACTGTCTCCTTTGGTATCAATAGTTCCCAACATCCAAAGTGAGTCAACTCATGAACATTGATCTGACTACTTCAATCTAGCATTTGACGACCAGGTGGCCATCAAAGTGTCGTACGCTAAAATTCTCTGTTCATGGTTACATGACTATTGTCAGCGCACGCGGTGACTGTCCAGGGTCCGCAAAAGGATTTTGCCATCACCTCTCATATTTCGATACTGTCTTTTTTGAAAAAGTGGTTCAAAGAAGGAGGCCTGAGTGGAATCAGACGGTGACATCCCATGCAGCCATTCCAGCATTATCTCCGCATTCCACTTGGCGGCAGAATTGTCGCCAGCATCTCCCACTGGCCTTGCCACTTCTGGATTTCTTTACTCACATTTTCCAGCAGTGTCGAGTTTATATAGTCTTGGAGAAACTCTGAAAGGCTTTGGTCTGTGCTAGGTGGAATGACTTCACTTTGGTAATTCAAAGCACTCGATTCCAGACCAGAATACTTCCCACAACTCCAGGTAAGGATGATCATATATCAACAAAAAGAAGCCAAGTTCTTCAAAGAGACAGCAGGCGATGACCCAAAATCATTGCGATACCATCTGATCACCTAGGGTATCTCTCTCAGGGTAAAATATCAATATCAGTCAGTATGTCCAAAGCATGTCTCGACAAAGTGCCACCAAAGAAAGAACATCCAAGTCTCAACTTACTTGCTTAAACTACTACTTGATAATGAAAGATGCCAAGGTCTAGAGAGCGCGTCAATGTCGAAAAAGCCGTTCCTTATCTTAACCCAATACATGTGCCTGGTCCAGTGACTATCACTACGTTTTTGAAGTAAAGCAGCAAGAATTCCACAATGCTTGCTCTGAGAAGCTCAAATACTACCAAGATGTTCACAGGCAAGCTATTTTAAGGTCATCTATAACACTCTCGAATATTTGCTTCATTTACCGATCAAACTAAAAATCCAAGTTTGATACTAGATTTGCAATTTGTTTCAATTTTAAATCTTACCTCCAGAGCTCCATCGTGAACTTACCTCTAGCATCGATCAATGCTATAACCTGAACTTCGACCCTAGGGCATTCTTATCCTCTTTATCAGATATCAAATTGACGTCTTTTCCGCCCTTTTAGCCACACTCCCGGAAATATGACCACGTACCCGTTGACCTAATATCAAGGTCTTCAGAAATACTGTGAGATTGATCAAATTCAAAATGCCGAATTGGGTCCATTTCACCTCAAAGCTGCATTATAGCTGCCCATAATAAGCTTTCTAACATGACTGTCTTACAAAAGGAACCTTAGGATTTGACACTGCTTTCAAAGGTCGGAATAGATGGGTACAATAAAGCGGATCTTCGGCTAGCAACGGCCAATCGGCGATAAGATAGGAAACAAGCGGGGAAATCCACGTATAAAGAAAGGAAACACCATCTAAACTTCCCAATATCTTCAAACCCCCCGTACTTTCTATGAAATCCGCGTAAAAATGGCCGATACAATCAAGTTAGCCGACTACCTACTCACCCGCCTCCAACAACTCGGCGTCCAATCCATCTTCGGCGTCCCAGGAGATTACAATCTCCGTCTACTAGACTACATCGTCCCAGCCGGTCTACACTGGGTAGGAAACTGCAACGAGTTGAACGCAGCCTACGCAGCAGATGGCTACTCCCGTATAAATGGCCTATCAGCTATCATAACCACTTTCGGCGTCGGCGAGCTCTCAGCTGCGAATGGTATTGCTGGCGCTTATGCCGAGAGGTCTCCCGTTGTTCATATTGTCGGTACCCCGCCGCGGCTGCAGCAGAGTTCGCGCGCATTGATGCATCATACCTTTTCTGATGGTGAGTATGGGCGCTTCGCGGCTATGTCTACGCATATTACTGCTGCGCAGACTAAACTTGTTGATGCGACTACGGCACCTGAAAGGATCGATTGGATTCTGCTACAGGCGCTCGTTCATAGCCGGCCTGTTTACATCGAGTTGCCGGATGATATGCCAGGTGTTCTTGTCTCTGCTGCGAGTCTCAATTCGCCTATCCGTGTACCTGAAGTACCTAGTCCTATTCATGAGCCTCAGGTTGTAAACCGCATTCTAGAGCGAGTGTACAGCGCAAAACGTCCACTCATCTACGTGGACGGTGAGAGCAAAGCTCTCGGAATAATCGAGCAGATTGAAAGCCTTATTGATAAAACAAGCTGGCCAACTTGGACGACCATTTTCGGCAAGGGCCTCATCAACGAGGATACTCCGAATGTATACGGGCTGTATTCGGCTGCATTTGGAGACAAGCCCGCTCAGGAATATTTTGAATCTGCAGATTTAGTCTTGACATTTGGTCCACACTACAGCGACACGAATAGTTTCTTCTTCACCGCCGTCCCCAAGAACGCTGCAGCTATCACTTTCAAGGATAGTACTGTCCAGATCGAAGACGAGGTCTACCGCGATCTATCACCGAAAACTGTCCTGACAAAGGTCCTGACAGCCCTCGACTCTTCCCGCACAGTCGAAGCTATCGGGCCCGAAAAAGCAGTAGTTTCAATAAGCGATATCAAGAGCAGCGATCCAATCGCCCAGAACAACTTCTTCCGCCTGGTGAACCCGTTATTCCGCGAAGGCGATATCATCCTCACAGAAACAGGTACAGCAGCCTACGGCGGCCGAGGTTTCAAACTCCCACCAAAAACCCAACTCTTTGGCGCCGTAACCTGGCTTTCGATAGGCTTCATGCTACCAGCAACTCTAGGCGCAGCTCTCGCGCGACGAGAACAAAACAAGACTACCGGCGCAACTGGTCGTACAGTGTTGATAATCGGAGATGGGAGCTTGCAGATGACCGCGCAGGAAATTAGCGTGATGGTTAAGGAGAAGCTGGATATTCTTATTATTATTATCAATAATGAGGGCTATACTATCGAGCGAGTCATTCATGGTCGCAAACAGGCGTATAACGATGTCCCCTTTTGGCGGCACTTGCAGGCTTTGAGTTATTTTGGGGCTGATGAGGATCATGCTGCTAAGAGTACTTTCTCGGCCAAGACTTGTGGTGAACTGCAGAAGATCTTGGAAGATGAGCATGTGCATAGTGGGCGTGGAGTGCGGATGGTTGAGGTTTCTATGGGACGAGAGGATGTTCAGGGGGTTTTGGAGTGGGTTTTGAACAAGCAGCTGGATGAAGAAAGGATTGCCGAGAAAAGAGAAACATTATAAGTAATGTACTTGATGTGATCTAAATGAATGTTTTATGGATTTCACCAGTGTAATGCGCAAGTCCAGACTTCGGGACTCTCGAGAAGGTTGAAGAAAGATTTTCAACATTTGATTCTGGTATCTGAATGTGCCTATTACCAGTGCATCTTACTCCAATACAAATTAGAAGAAATAAAGAAAAGAAAAGAGATAGAGTCGTGCTAGACGACCGGCCAATGTTGTAGTATATCAGAGGTAAACGCCGGTACCCATATGCCCCAAAGTCCGTGATGCACACGATGCTGTGAAGTAGAAGAGAAAAAAGAGACATAACTGCCAAAAAGAAGAGAAAAGAAAAAATTACCACCTCCCAGCCTTGGAAGGGTATTGGGAAGTCTATATGCAATGATCAACATGAGCGAGACAGAAGTAGAGGTGAAATGTTTCTTATTTGCGGAAGCTTTCGACGCCCAGTGATGGGGTTTCCACTGCGCGATCCGAAGGCACACCTTCGTCGCGACGGCGGGCGAAGAAGCTATCGCATTCGGAAACAATATGAGTCCACTCTGCCAGAGCACGGCCAGCGTATTTGCTTGTCACAACGTACTCCGTTGTTGGTTGTGCAGGCAACTCTGGAAGAAGAGAATCTTTGTTGGTCAAAGGCCACTCAGTTTCGGGAGTCATTTGTGTTGGAGGGTCATCATGGTCTGGTTCTCCAGTTACTGCCTCCTCAAATACAGTTTCGCCGCCAATTGTCTTTGCCGAGATCGATCCTTTTTCTGAAGTGGTGTCAGACTCAATGAGCTTCTCGGGGACGCATCGATGCTGCACATGCAGTTCAGAGGCGACAGGGAGACAAGGGGTGAATAGACGTTTGTTCTTAGTGAGCCATTGTGGCCTGTCTATCCATTCTAGTGAAAATTTGAAGAAGAAGGGTTGGTGTAGTGGGAGATGGAACTGCTCTCCACTATTTCTCGGGGGTTTCTCATGCTCTTCCACACATTTTGATTTCTCGTCGGGCATGGCGCCACTATTAGACGTATCTGTGGGAACACCTTCTACGCCATCGGCCTTACCGAACATAGATTTGAGCAAATTCCATCTTCGCTTGGAATTCGGATTGTCTAGACCCGTAAAGTCCGCGGAGTTGGATTTTCGATGTCCCACGGGTTGGTCTGAAGAACCGGGAGGAATGACGCGGTCAAATGAGACGAACAGGTCCACTGGAGACAGCTGATTGTCACATCGAATGATGATAATCCTCCGCCCTGGAGCTGGTGTACAAGGAGCAGATGACAATGGTGCTATGAGCCCTTCTTCCGCCTTGGTTTGATACCCAACATAATACTCCCAGACACGCATGAGTCGATTAGAGAGGGTCACTAGTACGGTTGAATCAACAGAAGAAGGTTCCCCGTTGAACCGACCCACTCTCCAGCACAGGAGACGGTGGTAGTAGGCGCGGACCATCGGACTCCAGTGATTAAAGTAATGGTAGAAGATAGACTCATCTAGCAGGAAATCCAGGCATAGCGCAGACTTTCTCTCTTCTGACGCAATCCAGGTCCCCCACACACTAAATATGAAGGAGAAGACTCGGACTTCAGTAAGCGAATTATGACTTTGCATCATCTGGCGACAGACCCCCAACCAGAATGACCAGTCAAACAACTCTGTCTCAATTGAGTGGGCATATCGTGTGATAATCGGCATAACCTCCTCGGCGAAGTCACATATCAAGAAGCATGCATTGTGGTCAAAGAGAGAGATTCCCTGAGCGGCAATCTTGAAAATGCCACAGAAGCTCTCAGCGTACAAAAGTCGGGAGCGATTTGGCTCCGCGGAGGAGTCAGAGAGAAAGTCCCGCAAAAGAATTACTAGCCGGTTCTCTGCCATTGACCGATGACTGTTTCGGCCACCTCCCAAAGGGTGCGCATTAGCCGAAGCATCAGGCGACTCAAGCAAGTCGTCGAACGTGATGACAGATGCCGAATTACCCAGATCTGTCGTTTGGGATGTAGATTGCTTATATATAGTCTCCTCCAGTACGACCAGAAGTTGCGCATGTATGAGAAGCAGACCGGGCGCCAGTATGCGCTTGGCCTTCTCGGTCTTCGCAGGCAAATATTCAGCGTACAAAATGTGTACGTATTTCATGAAGACGAAGAACAGATCCGTATCACGACCACACCAGCGAGCCTTCCATGGACCATGCCAGGGGATGTTAGTTGTGTTCAGAGGCGCCTCGGGTTTAAGTCGCAAATATCGCAATAATGGCGCAGATGATGGGAATGCAAGAGGTCGCAGAGCCGCAGGGAAACTCATTGAAAGCTCCTGAGTAAATGGCCGCATATTCCCAACTCTGGAGGATGCAGATTCGGCGAGAATTCGCCGATATAAGGCAGGAGGTGTGTTCCACAGACGGACTAAGATATCTGGTACTCCAGGGCAGAAAAAGAAGGCATACGCACAAGCCTTTCCACAAAATGCCACTAGACTGGCGGGCGTGTGTCTCATCGACATTCGTTCCACGACAAACAACATCTGCGACAGAAGATTTTGGACAAAGATATTGCGAATATTATGATGGATCGATTCAACCAGAAAATCAGATCCCGATGAGCCAGATCCTTCTGAGGTTTCTGAGACGGATGTAGATGCATATTGCAGCGAGTCTGTTAGTCCGTCACCTTGTTGTGCAGTAGGAAATGGGATGCGCCATTCTGGACGACTCATGATTCCCACGACTGCTTCAAGATAGACGGGTCTGTCAGTCCCTGTAATGGATTGGTTATTTTTCCCATTAAGCATCTCTAGCATCCCCATCCACCACTTATTCAAAATATTCACCCGACGATCCAAGTCTTCCGGTCTAAGGCACTTGCATGAAGCGTGGAGATGATGGCGGCCAAGAAATGGGAGAAGGGAGCTACGGATGACATTGGCCTTTAAGGCACTTGATTTGGATTGAAATCTACTCCACGGTCAGCAATTGTAAAGAACTAGTTCTTTGGCATCACATACTTTTGGTAATCAGCTTCAAGGCCACGGAATACCCCCCAAAGTTCATCCTTCTTCCGTGAAGAAGTCTCGTTGACAGTATGTTGGAACGAAGCAGCTGTTGCTGCAGCACCTTTTGGCATGGGTGGTAGAACAGGAGTTGTAACAGAAAGAGAGGCGGAGAACCTCTCGAGTGATGCTCGGTTTCGCAGCTTGCCTGACGGACTGCTGGGCGACTCTGGGGAGTCTTCAATTCCCTTTGCTACCACTGCAGACACGGGTCGTCTTGGTCGCTTATATAATATAGTTCGTTTACGCATAGGTGGCGGTGCCGACTCCGGATTTGGTGCATCTTTGGAACTCTCTGATTTCTGGTGTCCCAATTGAGTTGGAGATGGGTCTTCCAGTCGTTGTTGTTTTGACCTCTTGGCAGACGGAGACGGAGATCGTGAGGACGAGCCCCATGGCTTCCGTGCAAGACTTACTATGCGACCTGACATAGAACGACTCTTGGAGGGCCGAACAGCAGGCTCCGGTGCCCTTGTCTCTGGAATCTTTGTTTCCACATTTGTAGTTGGAACAGTTGTAGTTTCAATAGTTGTAGTTGTAGTTGTTTTCACTGAAGCCTCTACGGGTACTTCCGTGTCCCTTAGATCCTCTGTAGATGATAATGTAAAATGGGAGACAGTCGGGGGTTTGTCTTTAGTGCGTAGGGATGTCCGTCGCAGAATGGCCTTTCCAGCAGCCACAGATTCCTTTGTCGGTGAGTACGCCTGGGCGGGGACCTTGTAATCGGAGAAATTTCGTCTCAAATCGGGCGGGCCAGATTCCGATGGGCTGTGGAGATCAGTGTAGCTGGCAGCTCTGGAGAGCAAGGCATCCCCACCTTCGTAGTTTGTAATTTCAGGGGAAACAGACATGGTCATGTTGGAAGCGGTCAAGGGGATTGTAGTTGACGACTGGACATTTCCCTGAGGGGAAAAAGTGACGAGAATGCGATGATGTCGAAGAAGACCAGCTCCTTCCTGCATACACCCGGAATATTATCCCGTTATCCTGAATCTTTCAAACACGCATTGCAAGATAAGAAGGGCGAACAAGGCAAGATCAGCAACAGCAAGCTCTCTTCTTCCCTTTTTATTTGTTTTTTTTCTTTTCTTTTCTGTCCAATATTTTATGATCAGTCACACGACTAAAAGCTTCTCGAAAGTCCAAAGCTCATCAATGCCGACAAGAAGGCGCCCACAGGTTCTTGGAGCTGGATGGGCCTTGGATAGATCGAAAATGCACTAATGGCGTGACCGATCGAGCAAGAGATCGGCGTTCCTCCAACGGTTTGCGGTGTACAATAATGGAACCAGGGTCTGGGGAAGCGTCGAGGTGGGGAAATGGAAGACCGAAAGCGATATGGAAGTGAGGGAGGAGGGAATATCAAAATAGACAGGTAATAATTGAAGTGGAGAAATGTAAAGGGGGAGGTTAGAGTAGGTAAGGTAGAGAGGGGAAACTATCTCTAAGCTTGACCTGCAGTGAAAAGTCGGAACCAAAATAAACAAAATATAAAAATATGAAAATAAATAGATTAAAAAAGGGGAAAAGGTAAAAAGGTAAAATAAATTCAGAGGAAAATGGAAACGAGTGAAATATATCATAATAATCACTACTACAGTGAGACACGCTGTTCATTCTCCACTTAAACTACAGAGTACTTTGTAGATGTTTAGCTTCCCACTGAGATTCATCCTCTTTCCATCTGATCCTGGAGAGGCTGAGTTTACTGTGCCACCCTTTCCCACCCTTTTGCCCTCTCATCCTCTCTGCATGAACGAGAATTGATTTTTGACCGTCTCGATTACAATGGGGGCCACGGCGCCAATTGAAACTGCTCCGGAAGTTTATAGAAATTACTACTTTAAGCCCGATCCGCTTACATCCGGTACCTGTTACAGAAAGATCAACTTGATAGGAAGCACTGCTGTTCATTCTAGCATTCCAAAATGTAAGGAATGCCGCCTATTTCATGTCCTAAGGAGAAGAGAAGGAGATTTAATGACATAACATCCCACATTCCAACCCACTACGGAAGGTACGTCGTACGTAAGGAAAACACTAGTCAATAAATTACCTAAGTGCCTAGTCAAGATCAAGATCAATGCTCAAAATGGGGTAATACTGATCGGAACTGAACCTGAACCTGAACCTGAACCTGAACCTGAACCTGAACCTGAACCTGAATCTGAATCTGAATCTGAATCTAAACCTGAACCTGAACCCTTTGCCCCAGTCTTCAATCCTAGATCATTTAGTTTCCTAGTTACGGAGTACGGAGTATAAAGTATGGAGCACTGGTTACTATTTAGTTACCTGTGTAATATTAATCCAAGTTTCAACCCATCCACTAGACCCTTGAATCTTGTAAAATGGATATTATGGAGTCATCATATCTCAAGCCACCTTCTTGGCAATCCCCGCTTGGATACGAATAAGGAAAAGTAATTCAACCTTGTAGCCTCAATATCATCAAGCAAAGATAAGGGAGAAAAAGAAAACATGAAGACAGCGGGCATTAAACGGGGTTAAGAGTATTAAAGCGACAAGGCAACTTCCACAATCTACTCAGCTGTAAATAAGCTCAATCACTATTCCCATTTCCGAACCATGCGGACCCATGCGGGCGAACTGCAGGGGTGAGAAGGAAGATTGTATCATATCAATTATTCACTTCTACTTTATATAATTAACTATTTAGATTTCTTATATCGAATTGGCAAGATGGCCGAGTTGGTCTAAGGCGTCAGGTTAAGGTCCTGATCTACATTGTAGGCGTGGGTTCAAATCCCACTCTTGTCATTTTTTTTTAATTTATTTCTATCATTGAGTTCTTAATTTTCTATCATTGAGTTCTTAATTTTCTATCAATACATGCACCATAGATATTGTAGCTTGTGTTTTCTTTTTGTGATCATTATACAGCTATTTAACATTTCCAATAAAACCTAGAGCTGCATTATGACATTGAATTTTTTATGTACTAGGTAGTTGATGTTTGCCAACCCTTCGAATACATCAAATGTGTACATATTATTACAATAGCGCGCTTAATGTATGGGTTAATTTTGGGCTTTACCCGGGGACTTTACATAGGTCTACGGTAAATTTGAGATGGTCTTCAGGGCTCTTTAGATACAAATCTGCATAGCTAATTAGATCTTGAATATACTCTAAGGAATATTCATACAGATGCTGCCCTATGTCAATGATCACTCCGTAGATAGATATACCAGACTGTCGCTATATACCCCGGCTTTTCCGGTATACTCAAGACTACCATAGGTACACTCCAGAGCTGGACTGGGATATGGCGATTTGAGAATAATAAAAAGGCTTCAACATTTCACAGGTAGTCTAATTTACAAGCTCGAAGACTCGCGCGGCCAACTGTTTATGCCAACGGCATGTATACTGCCGTCGTCTCTCCAGACCCTACCAATATAAAGAAAGGGCATTTGCATTTAGTGGGCAGCAGCAACCTCCTCCTCATCCTCCTCAAACCAAGACTCCTCGACGGGGGCGGCCTCACCAGCGGCGGCCTGGCCCTCAACCTCAACCTCCTGGCTCTGGTAGGCGGACAACTCGCTGGCAAGGTTGGCCTCCTCGGGAGAGGGGGAGCCTGAGGAATGGCGAACTTCTGAACGTGGGCATCGGCGTCACCAGCCTTGAGAGGAGTGGGCTTGAAGGCCTTCAGTTCCTTAAGGTACAGGTCCTGGACAGGGTCGGCTTCACGGAGAGTATATCAAGTCAGCGACAGCACAATCAATTGGTAATGAGCAAGTTCCGTTGATATATGCTCAATGGTTCTGGATGCTTAAAACATACCGCGGCGGACAGCGGAGGTCAGGAAGGTGCGAGCGACCGGGACCTGTTGCCGAGAGGCACGGGCGAAGATGGAGCGCTAAATAGGCCAGTCAGCACCACAATCAGATAGCGCATACCATGGAAACTTACCGAAGCCCGGAGAGACATGGACATCATCGTGATGGGTAGAGAGGAGTGAAGAGAGGAGGGATATGAATCTATGGTATCGTTCCGTGCTGTTGAGGGATCAAATCGACTTCTGTCGGAACATCGGCTTGGCGCTGATTCATCAGTACTCATGTCACGTGACCAAACTTCCCCCCCATTCACTTCACATCACTTCCCACCTTCGTCCTTCTCTCCATCTCGACTTCGGTTCCTGATCATCCATCACCCTTTTCAGCTGGGCTTTGGAATTGACGCTTCACGTTGCTTCACTTGCTGGCATGTTTTACTCTTCCATCTAAACGCTGTAAATGCTGGGATGTGACTGAGCTAACATGATTGAGTAAGTAGCGGCGCGCATTTCAGCTGATCGCATTTCCTCGGCCTCCTAGTTCGTGGTACAGTCGCCAAACTGTATTCACCACTTTTCCTTCGTTATCACCGAGTCAAGCACAACCTCCCGATTACAGCAAAGGGGATCGCAAAAAGACAGACCCAGCGCTTCGAAGCTACCCGGGTAGCAGATAAACTAGCCATGTCGACTTCCATCTCCAGCCCGGAGATTCCGTGGAAGAAGAACCTCTCTGCCACTATTATATGCCCCGAGTGCAAAGAGGTGCCCCCCAACCTGGAATTTCCCGACTCCCACGAGACAGTCTGCGGATCATGTGGCCTGGTTCTTGCCGATCGTGAGATTGATATGCACTCCGAATGGCGCACGTTCTCCAACGATGACCAGAACAACGACGACCCGTCTCGTGTTGGAGACGCTTCGAACCCTCTGCTCAATGGAGCTCAGCTGGAGACCTCCATTGCCAGCGGCGCAACTGGCCGTTCTCGCGACCTCTACCGTGCTCAGAGCAAACAGTCAAACGAAAAGGCGAATAAGGCCCTCCTCGCAGCCTACAAGGAGATCGGTGCTCTTTGCGACGGCTTCAACATCCAGAAGAATGTGGCCGACACCGCTAAGTACCTCTTTAAGATTGTGGAGGATGCCAAGGCGTTTAAGGGCAAGTCTCAGGACGTTATCATCGCTGGTTGCATCTTCATTGCATGCCGCCAGTGCAAGGTTCCCCGTACTTTCACCGAGATCTTTGCCGTGACCAAGGTTTCTCGAAAGGAGATCGGCCGTATCTACAAGTCCCTTGAAAAGTTTTTTACCGCTCAGAACATCGAGCGCAATAATGCCGTTGTGTCGAGTGGTGGCACCATTGATCCCAACGATACATACACCGCAACTGCATCTACCAAGCCCAGTGATCTTTGCAACCGTTTCTGCAATCTTCTTGGTTTGCCATTCCAGGTTACCAGTGTCGGTGTTGCGCTCTCTGATAAGGTCAGCAATGACGGAGACCTGGCCGGCCGTTCTCCTCTTTCCGTTGTCGCAGCATGCATCTACATGGCATCCCACCTCATGGGTCAGGGAAAATCCGCCAAGGAGATCTCTGCTGTGGCGCACGTCAGTGATGGAACCATCCGGGGTGCGTACAAGCAACTGTACAATGAACGCGCACGGCTGATTCAAGAGGAGTGGATCAAGGACGGTAAGGGTGATATGTCCAAACTTCCCACGAGTTAAGTTTGGGGACGAAATCTGGCAAAGTGAAATCAGAAATGCTTGACTGCTATTTCTTTTCCAGTTGCTTTTCGATTGCCCAGTCTCTTTTTATCTCAAAAATGATACCAGAATGCACAACTTCATACAAAGTCTGAACATTGAATTACGTTACTCAATAACGCTGGATACAGATGGCTGATAATAAACACATTCAAAAAATGAAACAGTTCTTTTGAACGTACTTTGTGGTTTCATGAATATATATCATAGGCTCCTGTAGACAAACTTCTTGTTAAGTGGGCCTCCATTGTCTAGTTAATGCAGTAATCCCAATAACTTTGACAATTATAGATTCTTCATAGAATGGAATACAACCACTTTACAACATTCCAACCTCATACTCATAGTAGTACTACGTAATACCTCTGAGACATGAGAAGGGGGAAGTCATCGTCATATTCAGTTATATTAGCTATTAGATTGTTGCCCAGGTATTTTTTGAGATTAATGTGGACGGACGCTGAACTATGTTCTTAATGTTCTGTTGACCTTGCTTCGATTTGTGAGTGGACTACTGCTGCTAATACCAGTTTGCCCTGCCGTGTGTGGCTGTCCGCGAAGCAAGAATCATTAATCATGGGATCATAGCAAGAATGGAAAGAGAAATAGACACAGAGACGCCTATGAAACCAACACCTAGAATAGTTGGTGAACGATGTCCCGGAAATCTTGCACATCCAGCACAACATCTGTCTCCCCCAACCCTGGCAACGGGGGCCGGTCGTACAGGGCTTCAAACGGCAGCACCATGGGGCCATACAGCACGTTCTGTGTCGTCACCTGCACTTCGCAGTGGGAGTAAGGCTGCTGGTTGACTGCAAGTTGCTGAACAGTTGGAGCCAATGTTGAGTATACAGGCGGCGGGGTGGCAGGGTCGACCCCGCCACCCTACCACCCGACGAACTTTTCGTCTTATCGGCCAATAAAAACTCTGTATTTCATTTTTTGTGGGTAATATGATACATCATAATAAGTTTGTCGGGGAGCTAAAAAAAAAAGGTCGTCGGGTAGTGGTAAATAGCCATCTTATGTGGTAATATGCAAGATTTGACTTACGGTGCTTCAACCCTACCACCCCGCCACCTAGCTTCAATTTTCGATAATTTACCAGGAATTTGTAAAATGTTTCTTCCTTCATTCAACAATAAAACAGTCAACTCAATTCAGATTTTGATAATATAGATATAATTATTAAAGGAATTCCTAAGAATAATACTTTGGAACTGGTTTTAGGAACTTATTATCATTTTTTGAAGTTTTCATCTAAAATTATAAAATTTCATAACAATATATCTATATCTGTATATATATCTGTAGACTGTATCTATTTACATCTCAGTCCTTGCAAATCGATTCCTATCTTTTACCATCTTTTACTGATCCTTACCATTATTTACTAGATTTTATGATTTCTTGAAACATATCAACTATTATCTTTCCAAATTAAATGTAATATCTTTATAAATCTTAATTTTAAGGATATCTGTATAAAAATAAACATCTTAAATAGTCTTTTCTTAAATCACTTGATATCAAAAACCTTAAAATTAAAATATTAAGCACTAAGCACTAATCACTAAGCACCATTACACTACTATTTATCATTCTCCTGCTTCCTCGGATCCTAGATCATCCTCATCATCCTCAATAATTTCAGCAGCTTCTTTAGCAGCCTTTTCAGCAGCCTTTTTCTTTACCTCTTCAGCAGCTATTTTCTTCGCCCCTTCTTTATCCGTTTTTTCAAGTTCTGCTTGTGCACGAGCAATCGCCTTCTCTCTTTCTTTCTTCTTAGCTTCTCTTTTCCTATCCTCTTCCATATCCACTCTAATAGATGCTTCATCTATCAACTCATCAAGTCTATCTTCAAGTTCTGGTATATGAAGTTCAGGTCGCTTCAGAAAATCCCAAATCCCCCCAGAACTTTTACCATCTTTCGTCCGCGACTCTAACCAACGAACAAAGCTATCACACTCAGCTTCTGAAGGGAGCTCAATGTCAGCTTTCTCTTTACCTTTTCTTTCCTTCGTGACAGAACTTGAAGATATGCTCTTAGATTTAGGATTCTTAGCATCAGCTAGTTCCTTTTCTCTCTTCTTCTTTTGAGCTTGAATCTTAGCCATTTGTTCTTCAAATTCTTTTTGTTCTTTTTCTTCTTGTTCTTTTGCATTCTGAAGTCGATCTTCTCGTTCTTGTCGCTTCCGTCTTTTATTTCTGTCTTGCTGTCGCCGGTCTCTTGCTGATTCAGATGGACTATCATCGTCGGAATCGGTGTCATCTTTATAGAATCTTGATTTTCTTTTTCGTTTTTTCGTTTTTGCAAGTTGTAAGACATTTTCTTCCTCCTCGTCACTTTCTTGGCCTACACCAGCAGTTTCTTCATCTTCGACCTTTTTATGGCTGCGTTCTTTTCTAGAAAATTGATATATATATTAGTAAGTAATGGTAAAAGATGGTAAGGAGTGGTAAGGGATGGTAAGGGATGGTAAAGGGCTTCGATAATCAATTCTCACCTTCTTGCAGTTTTCCGACCGTCTAGGACATGAAGTCCCTTCCATTTACCTCCATGGTTTGGTTTCTAATAGATATTAGATTGAGTTATGTTAGTAATATCAAATTTAACTCACAATATGTGACATTTTAATATGTTTTCGGATTGGTGCTGCTACACACCCAGTACTTATTGGTGTATAAGAGCAATAAGGACATCGTTGAACACAACCATGAATCTCGATTATTGCGTTTTGACAAGGCCATCTTTGTGCTGGATGTTCTGGACATTTACAAACTTTAACAGGGTTCCTAAAATAAGAGATAGATTAGTACTATTCTATCTTGATAGTCAGGAATCAATATTAAGACTTATACTTACACAAAGCTTCCTGGTATCCCATCTATCCTACTATACCACCAATGACCACTAGGGGTATCTATGGGAATATCGTCAGGATCATTTGGGTTAACTATTATGTTGGCCATAATAAGCTTGATAGAGAATAAAAAATATCGAAAAAGATAATGAGGACTTAGGGGAAACTTCATAGATTAAGTAGCTCAAAATGACCTTATTGTCGAAAAAGTAATTTCTAGAATAATTGAATATTTTCTAGGAAAATCTTTAGATCAATAAATCGGTTAAAGACCTATCTAGGTAGAATCAAAGACAAACATCAGATCATATGATTAAAATTTCTTTTCTTTATTAAAGCCTAAAGAAAATAGGATTTTTAGGATAATACAAAAACAAATACAAAGAACAACAACTTCAAGTCTCTTTTTCATTTTCCAGCAGTTTTCAGGTTTCATTCAGGTTCCTCAGAGATCTGGTGGAAGTAATTCGCTTTTTCAAAGGCCTCTTTATTATCTCCCTCA
Source organism: Penicillium taxi (assembly GCF_028828555.1). Classification (NCBI taxonomy): domain Eukaryota; kingdom Fungi; phylum Ascomycota; class Eurotiomycetes; order Eurotiales; family Aspergillaceae; genus Penicillium; species Penicillium taxi. Next base: position 1,856,291 of record NW_026643207.1, on the reverse strand, counting down.
ATATACCAAAAATAGGATTTTGAAACAGTGTTAGAAACAGTGTAGAGTCCAGCAAACCGTTTATCAACCTAAATTTATTAATCTTAATCAATATAAATAATTAAGTAATAAGATATTATATGACTTACAGTATGGATATTTTCAATATGCTTTCGAATTGTAGAAGCCTAGTATTTTCTTATCTGTCCAGTCTTTTTGTTAATACCTTCTGGTGAGTAACAACAATATGGGCAATTAGTTGCGCAACTTGGAATCGCCTAAAGAAATTAGTAATAGTATTAAGAAAAGGAAGTTAAGCTCACAATAGGACCAGTAAAATTCCAGATATTATATCGAGTATCATGTGTATGCTCCTGACACTTGCAGACTTTAAAGGACCTGATTCTTGACTGGTTTTCTTGAATCAATTCTGGATATAATTCCTTTTGTCCTCTAACTCTTTCCTCTTGTGAGATTTCACCACGTTCTTTTGCGACCAAAGAAATAGTATTGCTTGGTGGGCCAAGATCTGGGAGACCAATAATTGGTTTAAATCGGGGTTGTGATTCTTTGAGAGGCCATGATCTAGCTTGGGGTGCTTTAGTTTGGTTGGTCGGCTGCTGGAGTGCTTTTGTCTGATCGGTCGGCTGCTGGATCACTTCATCCTGATCGGTTGGTTGCTGGATCACTTTAGCCTGATCGGTCAGCTGCTGGGGTACCTCGGTCTGGTCGGTCGGCTGCCGGAGTACTTCAGTCTGGTCGGTTGGTTGCTGGATTACTTCAGCCTGATCAGTGAGCTGTTGGGATATCTCAGTCCCATCGGTCGGTTGAAGTGATGATTTCAGAGGAGTTTTTGTTGTTTTTGTTCGTTTTGGTGGAGGTTTTGTTATTCTCGTTCGTTTTGGGGGAGGTTTTGTTGTTTTCGTTTGTTTTTGAAGAGGCTTTACTACTTTAGTTTTTTTTATAGTAGGTCTTGTTGCTTTAGTTTGTTGAAGAGGAGGTTTAATTGATTTCGTTCGTCTTGGGGTAGATATAGTCGTTTTCGATATACCCCTTGTCTGAAGTCGTGGTTGTTTCTGCGGTTTTATAGGAGGGGCTTCATCATCAGGATGATTGGCGTTAGTCCTGGATCTCGTAGAATATGGCATGATGAGAGAATCCAATGATATGGTAAAAGATAGAAATAATTAAGGGGGAAAGTCAGATAAAACCAGAATTGCGAGGAAATAAATTTTCTTAAAAAGAAATGTGATTGATCATATCTTACCAACTCTTACTGATTTCGACTAATTTCGACTAATTTCGACTGATTCTGACTGACTTTAATTGATAAATATTGATCCTAACTATCCTTCTCCTTTACTGCTTCACCCATCATCTCTTCAAACTTGTCAATACGAGCATTATTGCGTTCGACGGTATGCTCCAATTTCTGTAGAACATTCATCATTTGTGGTATTCTGTTCACGAATTGTACTAGTAAATCTTGATGAGATGTTCCAGCTAATTCAGTTGTAGGTTCATGATGAAGAGGTGGTTGTTGTAATATAGCTGATGATAATGGAGGTGATGAAGTGAGATCGATATGATCTAAATTGAGCTGCCGGATAGGTGTTGGTGTCTCTAGGAAAGATCCAGGGCGCTTTCTGTGGAAATGACTACCAAAAGTCCGAGATCTTTGTGTTGGATTGACTCCATAACGACTTTTTCGGGCAATATCATCAAGTGGGCGTGTATCTCGAGCTTGCGATTCCTTGAGAGCTGGGAGTAGTTGCAATTGGATACCTCCACGATTGCTACCAGCATGACTACTCTCGACCAGATTGGTGTGCTTAACAAATGCACGGAAATGCTCTTTTTTCATCTTAGTCATTGACTCATTCAGTCCAGAGATTAACCAACGACAAGAAATCTTCTTAACCCAGTCACGAACACGTTTCGACTGTGAAGACTTAAGGGTAGTAATAAGACTTTCACAAGCGCTCCTAGGTGTTATATTCTCGAGCCGTTGCATCATAGGGTACTCAATCTCATTTTGATATCTTGCAAGGTTCCGATGGTAATGAACCTTACAATATATAAACATATGTTGAATATGTTCTTGCCAAGTGTAACTGCCATCAACTGAATGTAGATATTGACCAAACCCACTAGATTGTTTCCCACACATATCAACCATCACAGCGATGATGCCTTTCCGATGAATATGGAACCAATCAATCTTTTTACCGTTAATCGTCTCAAGTATGTTAAACAGACTTTGAAAAAGAAATTGGTAGGATTCGGTTGAGTCACTACTAACAAGGACTCTTGCCAGGTAGACAGTTTGCTCTAAGTCAGGATCTTTTGTGACGAATACAACTTCGTTCAAGATCCCTGCAACTCTTTTAAAAGTCATATCGACCTAAAAGTATTCAATGGTTGTCCAAAAGCGAGCTTAGGCATCGGTAAGACACACAATCCGGAGATTTATACCATCATTATACATCTCGCGAATATAGAGGTCTTCCTTAGGTCCTGATTGCTGCTTACAATGCTCAAGTAAAGCACCTAATAGTAATTAGTATAAAATAACTAAATACAATACGGATCGGTAAGGATCGGTAAGGATTGGTTAAATCAAGATTAGACTATAGGATAAATAATATATAACATACCTATCCAGTTTTGTCCAAGCGGACAGGAAATCACTCTTTGCTTCTTAATCCAAGAAGCAATGAGATCTCTATTACCAAGAGATGGGTGAAGTTCAGGGAGTGATGCAACACCTTGTGCTTGCAAAAACTCAGTCACAACAGAACTGCGGATGAATCGACTATATGATAATGAATGATGATCGGTCCTTTGAATCAGTTGAGTCATATCCTTTATGATGTTGGACGGCGTCTTGCTCATTGGTGGAGGTGGATGTGTATGGGTGCCCCAAGATGCCAAGATTATAAATGGGCAGTTCTTAGTCTCCTTTGGAATCACTGAGATAAAGATAGTATTACATGGGACATAATGGAGATTCATGTCCACATGGTACTGGCACTTTGAAGTCCTTGATTTTGCTGGTACCATCGTTGCGCACGCGAGAGAGTTCACGGTAATATCGCGGCTAGCATGGCCTTCCACAAGTTCTCTGAGATAGACTAAATCATAGCCTTCGAGAACCGGAAACCTATGGAAGTAGTGCTTACCAGATTCATCTTCTGGCTTCCATGCACTACACCCAAGATAATACTGATTTGTTTCAAACGCACTTGAGGAGAACCTCTTCAAAATCATTCGGGAATAATCTCCATGTGTTTTCCCACATTTTCGATCCCATTGTTGACGGCATTTATGATAAAATGCGTAAGTACGTGCGTTCGCTCGGTCATCTCCAAACTTGGTCTGAAAGTAGTTATTGACTTCGATTTTTCTATTTTCAAGATGATCCCAAAGATCAGCAGTGACTTCAGAATGACCAAATTCAGAGGTGAAATCATTTGCGAGTTTCGGACAAGATTTGATACCAGAGCATGACTTCTTAGTAAAGGTGCAAGTGACATTCCCAAGTAGTGGTGATTTCTTATCCCCATGCCAGCGCTTATGCTGGTTTTCACGACCTCCAGCTCCATACTGCATATCTTTGATCATATCTGAAGGATCTAGACCAGTAATCGGCATAAGATATGCAAATCCGTCTAGATGCGTCTGAGGGTACTCAGGTAGACATGCGGCGTATTGTAGGAATCTGACTTTATTATATCCACCAGATATTGGAACAGAGGAAAGTTGGAAGCCGTGAGGGTTCTCCTGAGTAAGAGTAGGTAGGTCGGTAGGGGATTGAGAGAAGGTTTCTAGGCTTTCCCTTTCGTCATTAAGATTCAAGAAATGATCAGGATCATAGAGTTCATCAAATGGAATTGATCGATTTTTCTTCCAAGATAAAATCATAGCAGAAGCCATAATTATAAAGATTCTTAAGAAAGTGAAGGCAAACAGAAATGAAAAAAAAGAGAAATCTGTACAAATAGAAGGGAATTTGTGGGTTCATAAATTGAATTATGAGAGATCATATTCTTAGAAATTAAACGATATATATAGAGAAGTATAAATAGACAAAAAAAGCAAATACCTAAATCTTCAGTCTAGTAAATAATGGTAAGGATCAGTAAAAGATGGTAAAAGATAGGAATCGATTTGCAAGGACTGAGATGTAAATAGATACAGTCTACAGATATATATACAGATATAGATATATTGTTATGAAATTTTATAATTTTAGATGAAAACTTCAAAAAATGATAATAAGTTCCTAAAACCAGTTCCAAAGTATTATTCTTAGGAATTCCTTTAATAATTATATCTATATTATCAAAATCTGAATTGAGTTGACTGTTTTATTGTTGAATGAAGGAAGAAACATTTTACAAATTCCTGGTAAATTATCGAAAATTGAAGCTAGGTGGCGGGGTGGTAGGGTTGAAGCACCGTAAGTCAAATCTTGCATATTACCACATAAGATGGCTATTTACCACTACCCGACGACCTTTTTTTTTAGCTCCCCGACAAACTTATTATGATGTATCATATTACCCACAAAAAATGAAATACAGAGTTTTTATTGGCCGATAAGACGAAAAGTTCGTCGGGTGGTAGGGTGGCGGGGTCGACCCTGCCACCCCGCCGCCTGTATACTCGGCAATGTTGCAGGCAATGTTGCAGGCAATGTTGCAGGCTTGTTACGCAGCGTCTCGATGTATCGACGAGTCAACGGATGAGGAGCGTTTGGGGGGGCGAGCTGCCATAGCTCGAAGTCCACAACAGTGGTATTGATTGAAATGACCATTACCATTCGAACCCAGCCCTCGGACTGATTCAGCCACCAGGCAGCTGCTGACCGAAGCTTTCCAATTCCTTGCGAGAGACCCGTTTCGACAACGAAAGTAGGCCAGTTGGGAGGTGTTCTAGGGGCATTGAGTCGTGCCGGGGGCAAGAAGATCTGATCACCTTCTTTTCCTGCGGTGAGTTGAGCTGGCTTGTACAAGGTGGTTGTCCCCCAAGCTCGCTCAGTGCGACCAATACCCATTCCGCTCAGCTGCTCGCCAACAATCTCTCTGACCATGTCAGTGGCCAATTCATGTCCACTGCTAGGGACCACTTTAACTAGGGCTGAGGATCCGTCAAATTGGATACGGTAGTTCACACCAAGTTTGGCTTCTCGTGTAGCCAATTTTTCCATGATTGTAGGAGATAATCCAAAGAGGATGAGAAACTGGTTTGTACCTCCGTCATTGAGCAGTCGGAGGATATTCTGCACGTCATTCTCGACGTGCTTGAGGCGGGTAAAGGTCCGAAAAATATAGTTTGAGGGCAAACCATCCATTAATCCAGAGGTGGGGAGGCAGAGGTACTCATCACCTCGTCCTGCAGCGCTGACAACAAGCTTGACTTGCGCCATCGGAATAGAGTCTGAATCAGTCACTAAGGACATAATGACGGTCAGAAGTGTTAAGAAAATTTGAGGTCATCGTGGTAAAGAACAAAATGGGCACCTACTTGGATTTTGGAGGGGAAATATTTGGATAGGAAGGAACCATGATGGTTTGAAAATAACCAAACCACGTCATTATAAAATCAATTATCAACATTCATCTCTGATCAATTTTTATACTTACGGGTCAAAAGTCTAGCAAGTTGTATTTATTTACATCTGAATGGACAGAAGTGATCAATTTTGTTTCAAAATATTCATATAGAAATGAATTTTGTAAATAATTGCCTAGATGTTACGCTGGAGATGCTTGAGTGGTAGAAGATGATCTTGTTAGGGTTGCCTCATTTGTGTTATTTCCAAAGGCTTTTTGGATCTTCGCAAAATCACCAGCTAATAAATTGAATTAGATTCACTCCTTCTTACTTTTTTGTAAGGACTCACCATCGACATCCGAGACTTGAACATGTTCGACAACATCGAACCCAGAAGCATATATTGTGTACCGCAAACCTAGGATCTTATAGATATCATCAAATTTGAGGTATATCATTAACAGGGCGGGCAACTTAGTCTGCTGGTTCTTTACACCGTCACTAATGAATCAAACTCATCGAGGGTCATTTTTCCACTTTTGACATTATCCCAACCGTCTACCATCAAGTGCCAGCTTTTCTCCTTCTTGTGGGGAGCTGGCATAGTGAGTTCAATGAGTAATAGCTTGAAAAGTGGAAGCAAGATTCTAGAAAGAAAGAAAAGTGGAGGGGCGTAATGATGAAACCAGAGACAAGAGGTAAATCAAAAGCGCGACTGTTATTGATTATACTTATGATGCTAGCCGTGAATGGCCTAGTAATATTACCGTAATTAGATCTAGCTCTGCCATTAATGCCTCAGACCTCAATTTCGATTTTATTGATCTACCCGCACTAGTCTTAATTTAGTAGGCGGTATGGCGCGTGGGGGTAATCAATCTGATGATTGATTGATCCTATTCGGTCACATATGGATAAAGATAAGGTATCAAGGAACCAAAAAATATCTTCGGGTCCCATATGGGACAAGATTTTGTCCCATTCCCGTCCCATGTACATATCTAACCTTATCAAAAAGTCGCGAGATATTTTAATCTACCATAACCCAACCACCACATGACCCATTGAAATCCGAAGTATATTCCACTATCAATTATAACATCTGAAAATATGAACCTCGTACGAGCCCAAAAAGTCACTGGGATGCACTCAAGACTGACTGCTAGGATACACTCATGACCCCAACTTTTTCTATACTTCTAATTCGCTAGAATCGTATCCACTGGGATGCAGATGGGTTAGAACCAGCTTTCAATTTGCTTCAAATGGTAGACTTAGAAGAAACAAACATCTTTACATTATCTTTTTTGACACTCTGCGATAATAGTCATCGGTACGAAGGCCTCTGTCATCCCTATCCCTATATACCAATACTTACTGATCGAGAGATCGGTACTCAGACATTCTCTTAGGTATCTTCCAGAGTTAAATACGTGTCCATGGATCTATCTATATCTTTGAATAATCCACCACCATAAGCAAAATTAAACCTGAGAGTAAAACCCACTTATCATATATCCAAGACGTTACAATATGCTCGACCGCCTCCTTCTGGTCAGCTAGACACATATGTCCAGCATCTTTTACTGTCACGAAAGCAGTTTGTTTATGCCCTTCATCTTTGCGCCACGTTTCTTTTTTCTGTTTTCGAAAGAGTTATATCGGTGGAGTTATAATACCAATCAAGAAACTCGGTAGCACGATACTCAGCTTGACCAGAACAAGCAATTGCGTCGTAGACACGGATCTGCCCTGGGGTGTTTCTTTCATTGCGAAAAGTTAGTGTTGTTCAACTTATATGAGGATACCAGACTTGACCTACATTACAACATCTAGCTCTCCATTAAGATCGAGTGTATTAACTATTTATCTCGCCCTCATAAGTATCCCGAGGTCATGCAAAGTCCTCTGCAGCGACAGTTTTGCTGACAGCATACTGGCCCATGAAGCTGGGATTGGCGCTAATTTCCTCGCGGACCTCAAATTAAGGATAAGTGATGATGTTGCAGAATTAAAACATATCGGAGAACTTACGATATCTAATCCACCAACCAGCTCACCGTCGACCCATAATTGGGGAAATGTTGGCCAGTCGCCAAACTCCTTAAGACCCTCTCGAACGTTCTCATCGCCCAAGACATTAAAATAATTATAGTCGATGCCGTGCTCACGCAGAATCCGAACCAATCGTCGACTAAAACGGCACATGGGCGAATCGGGAGTTCCCTTCAAGAACAACATGACAGGGGCAGCCTTGACTAACTTCGTCAGACGCGCATTGAGTGCATCGTTCGACTCCTTGGATTTAAGAGCCGGGATAGTGAGGACAGTGGTCACATTGACGCCAGCATGGCGATTAAGAGCATCACACACTTTTGTGGGGTCAGAGCCTCTAATTAATTCCAGAACCTGGTCACTACGCAGGCAAACAACGGAAGGGGCTTTGGATACGCCGTGCTCCTTTGCGATATCAAGCAGCTCTTTGGCGTTGATGCTGATAAATGAGATGGTGGGTGGGTCACTAGCTGGGTACTGCAAGGCGATAGTAGACATAGTAGCGCTCATTTGTGTGCAGAAAGCAGTCCATGGAGTATAGAAATAAAGGACAAGAAGTGCGGAGGGCGAGAGTGTGGCTAAGTGCGACGAGAATTCGGCCTTAGAGGTGATTTCAATGAGCTTCGACATTGTAACAAGGTGACGGTGAGCTGAAACTAAAGCTATTACACCAAAGCTGATATAGAGAATCTTTAATAAAATGGTTTTGGGTGGAGTGCTCGGGACTTAGACGTTTAAATAAAAAGCTCTTGTACCCAATTCACTATGATGAAGATGGAGTGATTGTCAATTTGTCAGATGGTCGCTATAATCAGAGGTGTTTAAGTCACGTTCCAAATGGGATGGTTTGGGGGGGATGCTAGGGTGTTAGGAGTTGCACTGACAATTGGCCATAGCCATCGTCGCATCATCTTTAACTAGACTATCCTATATTCCTATATGTGAGAAATCCCATGCATCCTTCTGATTTCCTGTTTCTACCTACGAAGTTAGAAGAGTAGATTTGGCAGTCCCACTCTTTCTCCGAGTGTAGAAACCGAAGAATATCAAGGCATCATTTTTGTAGTTATACACTATTTTTTTTTTTAAATCATGCCTAGAATTTCTCGTCTACCTGTTCTCTCTGGCTATTCTTGAGTCTCATCGGATTCAAATAGGATAACGATACTAGAACTGAAGGTGTTATTATTATAAAAATCAGGGCAAACTATCCGGGTGCCCAGGAACTTATTTGATAGGCTGATTCATAGATCTCTGGCTCCCAGTCAATCTGATATATCATATATCAGTGTGGCGCTTTCTGCACATTCCCTGTCGTATATCCATCGAATTATAGAAATGACTTGTTTTATTGCCCTTGGAAAAACTGCCCCTAGCGCCAAGCTTTCGAAGCACAATCCACTAAGTCTCAAGATAATTTATGAAATATATGCCGGGACGAAGTACAATGGCCACTAAATTACCTAGTTAGTAGAAATTTGACCAATTATAACCCTAGAGTTATTTTTTTAAAACGCTACAAACTTCGCAAAGCCTTGGAAGGTCTATCCAAATCAGAAAATGTCGAACTTCCAGAGCCCCCACTGTGACCACATACAGGTATTGCTCCAAATCTGCACGGCACTACAGCTAATGCAGTATTAGTCCAAATCAACGAAGCGTCACGACGTACTATTAGATACTTACATCTTAGAGCTGTAGGTACTTACATGTCTTCGGCATAATTACCGTATGCCATGCCATTATTGCAACTTTAGATGATGTGAAATGAGCGAGCCTCTTGCAGAAGTTTTCGTGGATGATCCTGATTAAATCTTTTCACTGTACTGCCTAGTTAAGTCAACGATCATCCTGTCTGAATCGAGCTCACCTCGGTTCTACTTGGCTGGTGGATGTTAGGTCGCCGAATCTCGGAGTCAAGACTCGACAAAAAGCATTAAGGTCCACTTCCTTGGCAAATGTCCTAGCTTCTTTCTGTAGATACCTACAAAATAAGGTCACAATTTCTCACAGTCCCGCCTAAGAGTATAAACAACGGCTCAATCCCCACCCTTACCTCACATATTATCTTCCGCAGTACACACTGAGAATCCATCCTTCAGTCCAAGTCACCTAGTCTCGTTTTATTTTCATCATGGCCGTTTTTACCGTCACATTGCAAAATTCCGGCGAGGGCCTCGATTCCAGCTTTCAGTGTGCCGATGATACATATATACTAGATGCGGCTGAGGAACAGGGCTTCGACTTGCCTTATTCCTGTCGTGCCGGCGCATGTTCTACCTGTGCTGGAAAGCTGGTTTCTGGTACAGTTGATCAGGATGATCAATCCTTTTTAGATGATGACCAGATCGAGGCTGGATACGTCCTACTTTGCGTCGCCTATCCAACGAGCGACTGCGTTATTACCACACACAAAGAAGAGGAATTATATTGATAGTCTGGGGTGTCGTCATCGGAAAGGTGCTGCTCTTTTGTCAACCTTTCAGGGACAGTGGAGAACACTGTATATTGTCACTGAAATAACTATGGCAAGCCTTGTGTGTATCACGGCTATCTGAGAAAATTTCAACACTAAAGACGCCTTTATACATGACCACTCAAGCAACAACCGATACACCAGCACTACATTAGGAGCGAAGAACAAAGCAAGTTACGCATTTACCCTCCTAAATTTATTCTAGTCAATTTTTCCCATGTGTCAAATACACTCCTATAATGCTTTTCACTCTGTGTAACTGGTCGATACCCGATGATATGCCCAGTCTCTGGAGCATCCGGTCCCCAGGACTCCTTTTTCCCTCCTTAGTTAATTCTTCTTTTTTTAACAATCGGATCTTTACAGCGTACAAATTCCTGCATTTATCCCGTAACATTAGAATTAACTCAACCTTTTTATCCGGCGCCCTTGATCCCCACGCGCGGATCGGACATCATACGACGAAGTAGAAGCGGGACATATACGGTAATCTCACATCCTAGAAGCGAATGGCTCTAGCTTATACCACCACATCTGATTTGGTTTTAGATGTAATCGTAAAGCCTCTTGAGTAACAGCCTCAGGGTCAGGGTTAGAAACATGGAAACAGCTTAATTTTTTGAAAACGACCTAATCCCAGATATCTTCAAGGCAATGGGAATGGTGGTGTTGTTGACCAATACATCTCCGTTTGTGGAGCTTGATACCCATTTATATCCAAATTGCAATAAATAGCTTCATCTCAGAGAGTGTAGTATCAGACCAAAGCTTACCAAAAGACCAAGCACCCTTTAGATTCGCATATTTATTAGTATTCAGAGATAGTAGGTACCAGACTATATGTAAACTCGGTGAAAGTGAAGATGACATCCCGATGCCGGAAAGAAGAATCTCCGGAGGCCCAGTGAAACCCACCGTGTTCATAGCTAGGTAGTCATATGTTATCAAGAGAATTAGAGGCCCTGGACCCGCCTGAGGACGACACTGTAAACACAGAAGGAGAAGAAGAATAGGCCTGAATTTTGCCAAATCGATCATACTATGATTTACGATACCCATCATAATATCTGACCGTCTGTTACAGATTTAGAGACAAATCAAATATTCCTCGATGTGCCCGTGGATCTAGAAAAAAATTGAACGACTATGAGCTTGATTCATCGGCCTTCAACGAATTGAGCTATGAGCAAATAGACATGCCTGTAAATAAATTATGGGTTAGAGATTCATTGTGTTTCTTCTAATTTGTTCAGACCTGAATTCGTTCTTTGTTGCTACTAATCCGATAGCAGTCACGATGTGTTTTTTCAGATATCAACTACAGCTACGTAATACTACTTGGCAGTTCATGAGCTCCCAATTTATTCTCATTTTTAAAATAGAAATCCGCATCTAAGTGGATGCCAAAGTCTGAATTGATGAAGAGTTATGGGCCGATGAACAAAACAGCCCCTTTGTAAACAGCGAATATTTCAAAGGATTGATTGATTGTAAAGGCTGAAGAGTTACTTGGATCTTGTCAGTGCGATCGCAACTATAGATCAGAACGATATTTAATTCGTCAGATACTCAAATGAAGGTAAGGTATGAAATACATAAAAGCGAGAAGAAACAGAAACATCAAACTAAGAGGACTCTGTGTTTTCTTCCGACAGCTTCTTCTCGTGAGCTGCAGCGGAGAGATCTTCAAGAGCGTCTTCAAACTTAGTAGAAGAGCTTCCTGTTGGCGTAGCTTCGGTGGAAAGTGCCTCAGATGAGGGTTTCTCGGTCTCCTCTTCCTCCTCTGTGGAAGGAATCTCAACAGTAGGAGCGGTAACTTCTGGTTCTGGAGCCTTGATCGAGGCTGGGTTCGGAATTTCATCGACTTCTGTGGCTGCAGGAACGGCTTCAGGTGCAGCAGCAGATGTGGGAACTGGGTCGACGGGCTCGCCGGCTATATTCTTGGCAATCTCAGGAGCCCTGGAGGTCTCTGCGACAGAAGGTTTAACGTGCTTGTCGCTGCCGACAACAAGGTTACCGTAACCGATTTGCCAAACATCCCAGGTCTCTGCGATTTTGACCTCCGGAATGGATGGGAGAGTGACGTTTGCATTTTCTGTGGCAGGTTTTCGGCGGGTCGGACCACGAGCTCGGCCCTTGCGAGCATCGCTAAGCGGCTGTTTCTCTTCTGGCTCCTCTGGCTCCTTTTCCTTGGGCTTCTGCTGCTGAGGGCCTAGCTGGAGACGCGAGTTGAGGTCAGTAAGAAAACCGGCCTTGAGCGCTGCGATTTTGCTGCCACCCGGACGAGCTGGTACAATGGGCTTCGTTTTATGTGCAGCGGAATCATCTGTCGAGACCTCCTTGTTGGTTGAGCCAGCATTATCTGTTGAGCTCTGCGGGCTAGACTTGACTGGTCGAGAAGGGATCTGAGGCTTAGGTCGGCCAGGAATCAACGGAGGTGCACGCTTCTCTGTCGGTGACGTTGCCTGGGTTTGCTTCTGCGGGCGGGGTGGAATAAATGGAATGGTCGGTTTGGAGGGAACTTCGGGGCTCTTTATCTCGTCTGCGGCAGGTCCAACGGTGGTCACTAATTGTTGACTATCAGGAACATCTTCCCAGATATCACGACTAGGGAATCGCTGCTTCAGGTAATCCGGACGCTTAAATCCCTTGTTGCTCTCTCCGGCAAGAATATGGCTAGCGACATGATGCTGATCAATCGCAGGTGCTTGCACTATCCGTGCAGCCTCCTGTTCGGGAGTTTCGAACACGGAAGCAGAGTCACGCTTGGGAATATCAGGAGTGTTCACAGTAGCGTGAAGCTGCGCACTGTTAGGAGCATCTTCCCAAATATCCTCGCTAGGGAATCGGTGCTTGGACATGTCTGGGCGTTTCTTGAAGCGTTCTGACGCTGAAATAGATTGCTCCTTCGTTGACTCTTCATCGGGAAATAGTGGCTCGTATTCCACAACATCCTCGAGAGGAGTATGTGATTCGTCGTGTGAGTCAAACCGATTCAGCACGGGGACACTTTGCCCACCGGATCTGCTGTTAGAGCGGCTATGCGAGCTGCCGGGTGTCCGGCTATGGTATTCTCCATCCTCAAAGTTTCCTCGGGTAGGTGAAATTACAGGATGCTGATATGCCGATTCGGGGCGCACTTCATCGGCGGCCAGAATGGGCGTCTGATCGTCTTCATAACTTTCTTCAAGTATATTTGACTTCTCTTCAGATGGGGTGGGGGCAAACCCATCTGGGTGGTGCAAAGGGTGCTTGAGATCATCAACATGAATCACATCGTTATCCATTTGAGAGCCAGATCGGTTATGACGCAGCGAGGAACGGGAATTCTCCTTATCCGAGGCAGGGAAACTCATTTTCCGAAGGGGAGATTCAACGGATGGCTGGTTGTTATTCCGGGAGTCGGGTGGAGGAGACGCTATGCGTTGCATGTATTCATCAGAGGCCAGGAAACCAACTTCCTCTTCAGGTGTTCCAATCATAGCAGGTGAGGTGCCTAAGAACAAGGTAAGTCTTCAACACAGATCTCGTACATAAGAAAAGACTTACCAATTCCAGATCCAGATGAGGCTGAGCTTCGCACGATCTTGTTCAGATCCTCGCTACTCAGCGCCCAGTCAGGGCGGGGCGTACCCACACCAGGGCCATACTGGCCCTCTTCCTTGACGAACTCATCTGGGTGCTTTTCGTACCAAGCTTTATCAAACTTATCGTTAGGCACTCCATGTCCGTGCAGGCCGTAACTACCTGGAGGTAGAGATGCATCCCGAGCACTACGAGAACGGTGATGATTACGACCCTGGCGCTGGTTGCCTGCTTCCAAATACGGGCTCGGAGATGGTGCCTGTACATCACCCGCGTTAGGGTACATAGGAACCCTGATGCCATTTTCCTCTCCGAGTTGTGCAGAGAAACGACGAGTGGATGACGCATCGGACTCGGCCCGCGAGCCACTTGTCTGGGGATATAACGAGCGACTGTTACGATCCGGATCTTCGCGTGTTTGGGAGCTTGCACGGCCTACGCCCGCCGCCGCAGCTTGCCGGGAATCTGTGCGGGTTACCGCTTCCACCTTTGCTTTGGCACTTGAGATAGGTAAGGAGGGTCTTGGAGCATGAATCTTCAGTTCAGGGCCCACGTTGCGAGTCTCTGCCGGAGTCGTGTTGAGATCAGCATATTCAATTCCTTCCTCGCCTAGGGAGGGTATTGTGACGCTCGGCGGCCGTGGAGGTAGGTCGTTCGAGGTAGTCCGGTTGAGAGATGGACCACTCCATTCATTGAATGGAGAGGGAGCATAGCTGTCTCGCATTGGGGACGGGGATCGATCCAAGCGACGGTTCGTCGGGCGTGGGGGGATCTTAGGCAGATCTAGAGATGATTCCGGCTGAGGGGATCGAGCCGGTCGAGGAGGGATGGCCGGGACATTTTGGGAAGACATGGTCAAGGTATTTGTGAAGCTGGCAGATCCATAACATCATTAGCTTAGGTTGAGCATTGGCAGCCTGATAAGCGCCACGTGTTGAGGTATTGGCCAAGGCTATGCTCTAGATTCCCTGGAAACCCCATTGGAGTTGGAAGTACCCAGTTCAGATACAGCAAGTAATGTTGTGGAGTCAACAGGCCACAGGTGACCTGTATGGGGACCAAAGCAGGGCAAAAGACGGAGTATACGATTGTACATGGTAGCCAAGGGGAGGGGTATGCAGGTGATAAGGAAATAGTCAGATGAAGCTTACCCGGATTTTACCAATAAAACGGTCTAAGGACCAATTGAGTTGGAACAAAAGTGATGATCAAGAATGTGAAGAAGATCTAAGAAATTGAATACAGAGAAGTAAAGAAGGATGACATCTTGTTCTGCCACGACCCACCGAAGCGCGTGACGTGCTCTGTCTACAGTCAAGTCTCAATTTTTAGATTACCATTAATTACTGTATTATTACGACTTGAATTCAACTTTAATCCAATCTCTAATAAACAAACTCTATCATCAATGGGTTTTATTTTTCTAAAAAGAGCGCAATGCCACGTCTTTGCGGCATTTAGTGACCAGATTTCAAATGCCTCATATTAGGTTGGGCAATGACTTGCTGTGTATCTAACTAACCTCCGGCATGGCTTGCAGCTCATGGTGATCACTATTCCAACCCTATGGGGATAGTGGGACTGGTAATCATTTTGGCCAGACCTAGGATATTAATAGTGGTGTCTCGGGTACCTCTTGTACTCCGTACTATCAGTGGCTGTGCTCGGCCTCTAAATTGAGATTCAACTGCTATACAAGGTATGTCCCAAGGTTATACAAGCACGTTCAGAGTACTCAGTACTTGATTTTAGGTCTAACATAAGAAGCCAAACTTGTGTTGGCGCCAAATATCCTATCTCTTAGGATTGGTTATCTTAACCGATGCGGTAAACCTGCAACATTTCTCCACATTGCATCATCATACAACCTCCCACATCCACGAGTCTTCTGGCTATGATTCATCATATGACTAGCTAGAGAAATCTTGTATTGGTTTACCTTGCAGTGAACATATATTAATTCATGTACAGAGTACATTAGCTATCGAATAGCTTTGAAACCAATACAAGGGTCCACTCTCAACCGATAGTCTTACGGAGTACAGAAGTTTCAAAAAGTACGGAGAATTGCCACTGAATGTCTACATCAACACTAGTCCTGCATTTCAAATGTTGTTCCTGGCTATCAGGGTCAGCTGTTCAGTATATCTCTGGACATTCGAACCCCTGGAACCTAATATTCAGAATTTCCACCTCGTTATGACTGGCAAATTTTAGGATGCCGATCAATCCATTAATAAGTTGAAACTCATGGACTAGCATTATTTAGTTACTACATTAGTTTAGCGCCAGTGTTGTATTGCATTAGGTTGTCGAAGAATTCTGCACATTTTTGGCCACCTGGACGTCATTCAGTGTGACATCAATAGAGAGAACTTCAAAACAATGCAAAAAATGGTGATATTTCACTTTCCTATTATCTATACAATTAAAAAAAAAGATATACTTTGAAATTGTTGAGGAAACGAAAAAATGACAAGAGTGGGATTTGAACCCACGCCTACAATGTAGATCAGGACCTTAACCTGACGCCTTAGACCAACTCGGCCATCTTGCCAATTGGGTATAATGATCGAGGATTTTTGCATTTATTTGGCTATTTTGAACATTTCAACATTCATGGTCGAAAATAAGGGGGCTACCTATCCTGAGGTCTTTCCTCCATAACCTGAGAGGGGTTTCTTCTAGCACCAACTAGTTAGTGGCTAAAGGTAAAATAGTGGCGAAAGGTAGTGAAGAACGGGAAAGCAGAACGATAAAAAAAATATGTCGCCTACCTTGGTAGGTTTGGAGATATATATGGAGGTCCAGATGCGATCAAATCACTCCAATCTCACTAGTCATAGCTTGAACCATATCCACAGGTATTTTATTCTATGTATGAACAGGGTAAAGTGGCAGATGCGAGACCTCCAGGGTTATCCAAGCTTCCAAATAAGGACAGACCCAATTCATCATCCGTACCTGTAGATAATACCGACACCTAGTAAATATACATAGATAGCCCCCAGGTGCCATTGAATGTGTTTCTTTGTTCCCGAACTGCCATTGATCTGACTCATATTTATTGTTAGATGAAACCTATGTACTTGTGTATCTATGCACCAAGCTAGTAGTTTGAACAAACCTGACTAACCTTGGAACTGTCTGATATGGCTCAACTGCCTGAGCTATATAGGGGACTGGGGCCAATGTCGCCTCTAAAGTGATGTAAACAGAATTATACCCGAAAGCTGGCATTTAACTACCGAAGTATCTGACTCTGTCCCGATGCCATACAGAGATTAATGAGGTACTTTGACATTCAGCCCCCAACACCAATGTGATATTGTTATGCCGGCCTCGCAAAGTTCGATAGCTTCTAGGGTTACATGAACATTATGACCGGGGCCATAGAGCATGAACTAATAGTGGAGTATAATCGAGTCCATACGTGAATTCAAAGTAAGATATAAGAGCGTTGGTCTCCCACTTCCAAGGCTGTAAACATTTTTCAATTATAAGCATCTTCTATAATTGTTCATACTCAAGCCTGAATCATGAGATTGACTGACCTTGCTCTTGTGCTTTATTCCATGCCACAATCAGTCTTCGCTTATATGTGGACAGCTTGGGAAGGTTCGGAATTGGATTGGGCATATAGAACCGAATTCAGTTATCCGTCATTCCACTTTGAAGTCGCAAATAGAACTAGAGGAGATGATGATATCAACTATCACGAGGCTTGGTTGAACCAGGGTGATTGTTTTATAAACAAGAATGGCAAACTTATTGCCCAGAACTAGTGAGTCCCAGATTATTCCTTCACTTGGACCAATTGCAAATAAACTTACTAACTTGCTCTATAAAGTGGAGGGGCTGAGTGTTCCCGATGTAATACTGATGTAGGTGGACTCACAGGCATCGTTACTTGTGAATGTGAAAATGAAGCTGGCGAGGAGAAAGACAATGTGATTTTCTGGAGTAAGTGGATGGTTCGAAATGGTACTGGAGGATCCTTGTTACTTACACATTACTAGAAGAACATTTTTCAACAATCTCGAATACCATGTTTGCTTGTGGTACTGTTACTGTGACTGCTACTCCGACCACCAGTGGTTGGGAAACAGCAGCTCCTAGGACAACCAGAACTCCTATCACGACCAGTATTACCACTCCGTCCAGCACCATCACTCCGTCCAGGACTCCCAGGACTCCCACTATGTCCAGGGCTTCTTCTCCGTCTAGCATTCGCATCACATTCAGTGCGTGATACACCCGTCCAGGTAGAGATAAAGTGCTCTCTTTCTTCAATTTGTTATTGCAGTCAGCCAAGCATTGGAACATTAGAGCATAAACGAATAATCATTTTATATAGATTTCAAGATTTCCAAAGAGGGCGACATGTTGTCTACAACCTAGTTAGCTACATGTGTATCAACTACCTAGGCAGTTGATCACTAGACATGGATGAATATTTTCTTATATATCAATACATCACTGGGCAATCAAAGGTTGTCCAGTAATTCTCGACTATGGAACAGGTAAATACATCTATATTGACCTCGGGATTAATCACCTGGGCAGGTGCCGAATGACAGCATGCGTGGACTTGGGGTATTTTCATCCATGAACCCATATCTCAGTAGATTGAATTTCTCGATGTTAATCACCTGCTTACTTGGAACAGTTACTATCATATAACATCCATACCTACGCATCTGAGCAGACAGAGCGCTTCGGGCAAAAGCAGGATAGACAAAACCGATATGTCTACTATAGAGGAAGACCTAGAGATCTACCATAGGGGCTATATTAGAGAATCGGACGCGAGGAGAAGCCCGATAAGACATAAAAGTACACAAGAACACCAAACTGAGAAGGTCATAGCGCATTCCAATGCATACTGCCCAAAGGCATTTTTGAGGGGATATACCTAACCCTTCCACTCAGGGTTGACCACTGAATTATCTCCAAATGCGCATCAAATTCATATCAAGAGAAAACAAAAGAAGATTAGGTTGATAGCATAGATCAAACAATCATCTGCACGACTCCATGGCCACCCAAAGTCTTGCTGCCGGTGAACTCCTGGCTCTTGAGGCCTGCAAGTGCATAGAAGCATGCTGCTATGAGGAGGAAGACAGCGGCAGCGATCAAGCTGCAAGCTCCCTTGACAAGACTGACCCATTGGATAGCACTCAGACCGAGGTACAAGGCAGCTCGCATCCAGTTGGTCGTGAAGGTACGGATGAACGCATCAAATTTGGCAGATGTAGGGCAGAATCGGAGGAGAAGAGGCACTTCTATGAAGAAGATGACGAATGCCGAGGCACTTTTCTCTGGGTTAGGAGGGATCCAGTGTTATTTTGTTTGAGATGGGGTCCAAACCTACAGGCATAGGCATGAGAAGATGATATGTACGATATTGGTTGTGAAAAGGTTGGCGATGCCGAGGGCAAGACAAAGGAGGACACACAGGATTCCAGTCCTAATGCGACGTTGTTAGAGCTTGAGTCTGTAAAGCGGAATAATAGGTGGAGGCGACAGAAAGTTGCGATAGATCCAGGATATGGGAAACTTCTACAGTGCATATGCAGATGCAGATGCAGAATCGGAAGACAGCGACCGAGATTGAGGTACTAACCATTGTCCATAGATACCTAGATGAGCGCAACGTTAGCAACAGCTCCAAACTCGACTCCTCAAAACGACTCTGATCGGCGCATCATCCGAGGTAGTACGTACTGAAGTTTCTTGAGCGGAACTCCTCGGCTATCGTCATGATGGGCAGAGTATATCAAATCAATGAAGCCAAGATAGAGTAATGATCACAGGCTCCGGGGTGACGAAAGATTTAAGAATCGGGATGGCCTAAAGAGAGTACACGCGGCTAGTTAGAGGGAGCTAGGGCGGTCAATCGAACCCAACCAAAACAAAGCGGTACCTTAAACTGTGAGCTTTGTCGATCACAACCTTAGAATACTTCGTTCTGCAGTTAATATCAAATATGGTTGATGGCCATGGATTTGAAGATTCAAGAATCAGAAACTGAGAAGATGATATTCCTCATACCAGAGGTCGTCTTAGGCCTTTTGTTCTCTAGGCAGACGCAAAACAACAAACTTTCTCTTGGAATCATCGACAAGGCTGCAACATATAGAGCTATCTGTTAGATCTTTTCCACTTGACTGAATACTCTAAATTTTTGATATGAATTATTGAATCACGTTATTCATGACCGCAATGACGGCTTTTGAGATTCTACGAGATAAGTGTCCATGGACTTTGGATGGAAGACCCATCACCCCTGTTAGCAGGTAGAATTTGGTCAAAATTCACTCTTTAACCTGGCAATATCAATTACTATGAAAACAGAGGCGGTTGATCCATTAAGTGCAGGCGAATGATCGGCATTCTAATATGCAAAGATGCCACAGGGATCTCAAATTTAAATTGAACTCCAACAAGTACAGAAAAATGAGAGACTGGGGAACTATGTGACCTTCTACCTATTCAAACTCTTTTAGCACTTCAGTCGGACTATAAGAAAGCCTCAGAAATGAGACCAATACCTTCAAAGCTTATCGGTAACTAGGAGTTTAATCTCTGCATAAAGCATGCATGTGGGGCTAAATACAAATTTGCAACACTTGGGCATAGAAGGTGAACATTTGCATAAGATAATAGAAGATATTCCATATTTAAAGTTATGATATAGAAACAAAAATTGAAAAAAGTATGACAAGAGTGGGATTTGAACCCACGCCCCTTGCGAGACACGGAAGTGTGGATCAGGTGATCGCCTGAACCGTGCGCCTTAGACCAACTCGGCCATCTTGCCAGTTGTTATATCGATTGCAGGAACTTTGATATTATAATGAATGAAAGAATTTAACACTTTCGGTTAGGGTATACATTCATAGTAAAGCCCTAGAATCCACATATAACTTAAGGTAGAGTGATCAGCTAGGAGGCCTCATTCTCCCGAGGTCTGCTCCACGCAATATTAAATTTAAAGCAATAAAAAATAACCCGTTTTTATGGCTAGCTGAATATCAAAAAAAGGGCTAAAAAGATATCTCTCCCTCGGGGAATCGAACCCCGGTCTCCCGCGCTTATCAGTGTTAATGACAAGCGGAAATCATGACCACTAGACCAAGGAAGATAAGATAGTCCAGTTCCACTGGGCCACTTGGTGCTGGTTGATGTGATCATCCGCTGAGCTTTACTATGTAAGGATTCAAGAATTACTTTTGAAACAACCCACCCAACGACGTTGAGATTCTTGAGACCTGTCCTGTCGGTTTAAGGTACTATAGTACTAACAGTACTTATCAAAGTCCAACTAGAGATAATTCACCTACTTAGATAGGCAGTAGAACATATCAGCTGGGTATCTGCAGTATGAGAACTGCTATCCATGAATACCTAGGTAAAATTCATATCATCGCGGTAAAATGATAAACAATTCCAAGAACACATGTAGGGTAATACACTAGCTATCATTTAAGCAGCTAAATATGCCTCGTGGTCTAGGTACTATGGAGTAACGTTGCCAGGTCCAAGCTCCGCTCTTATACTCTGTAAACCTCCTGGGCTTGACGCTAAGCAAAGGCTAAATGGACGCACGCCAATGACATCCAGGGATATCCTTCATCACAGATCAGTATAGGGAGTAGATACTTTGTAATACTGAGATTCAACTCCTAGGGCTCCAAAATCACTATTGAGCAGGTAAGTATAGAAAACTAAAATTGATATTGATGGAACCATTATAGACTCATCACATCAAAGTGTACTAAGATTAAGAATGTTCTGTGTAGATGATGGAAGCCAGTTCACAGACCACACGTCATCCCGTATATTGAATACTGGATCACGTGCTGCGTCATTTACCGGATTCCTTCACGCACCGACAATTCCTAGAGCGTCGTCCCATGTCTTTGATATATAATTGGCTTATTTTCTTACCCCTCGACCCACTCGGATCCCAAAGCACCCGAGAATTCCTGTTGTCGTCATCATGAAATCATTCATACCATATGAATTGATCTCTTCTATTTTGGAATTAGATCGGAATATTAGCATTTAGATTTAATAGAGAGTGCTTTCTTATCTCTTTTCAATCTGGGGTTTTGAGGGGTAAAACCTCTCTGGGGAAATAAGTCTCTGCTTTCTACATAACGTACGATTGGTTGATTGATATCAATGATCCACTTCTTCTCCATGTTCAACCTCGAGATGGTGGTCGGCCTTTCTGATTTTTTTTCTTTTTTTTTTTTTTTTTTTTTCTTTCGCTTTCCATTGGGAAGTTGTTACTGGTATGTATTTGATTATCTGTGGTTAGAAGATTTGATTACTGTATAGTCAAAGAATAGAGCAAGAAAAGAAAGTATAAAATTCGGTACTTTTAGAAGGTCTTTTTTAGCAGCCTGTTTAAAGAAAGTAGCCCGTGTTCAGGAGTTACATTCATATTAGTAATTACAATACCCATCCTTGGTTAAGAATCTGTATTGTCCAGTAATCCGTAGTAGGAGAAAAGTTGATCTCGCGTGGCAGTCGTACTGTAACATTACATCAGCCGTAACTTTTGTACTTAATGTTTTCTTCCCCTAAAATTGTCGTCATCCCCTCTACGTCACTTTTTTTTCTTCCCATCTCTCCTTCCTCTCTGCAAGCCACGGGCTTATACACAGTACTAGCACCATACAAAAAATAAGTGCATACTATTATGTCTATTGCAGTCGCTTCTAGCTTGTCAAACATTGCGACTTTGACCTCCATGGATTCGAAGATCAAGAAAGAAGGTTTGTGGAATGCCATCATATAGAGCGCGTTTTCCTTAGTTCCAACATCCCTACCCATCTATCGCACAATAGTATTACCCTTTGTTGTTCTTGTGTTTGTCTCTGTTTGACTAAATACTCGGGATTGGTAATACGCCACTCGCGTTTCTCCCAATACTTTCAACCCCCTCTGCCGTTTTGATGATCTCACAACTGGCGTCATCGATATCCCACACACAATTCCATCATGAGCGGCCCTCGCTTTCGGAAGCCTTTTGGTACCTTTTTGCGCGCTTCTAAGCAATACTGCCGGTCGCATACTAATTTGAGCCTCAATAGACTCGGCTTCAGACATCAAAGACCGAAAATCGGACCAAACCTCGTTGGCGCCACCACGTCCTGGCGCAACTGCTAGTGATACCCCGGACTACTTTAATTCCGTCCACAACCCTTTCTCGTTGGAGCCCAATCCGTTTGAGCAGTCCTTCGGAGGAAACCCAGGTGACACTCCAGGAAAGTCACTACTACCATCCGTTGCTGCTCTCACATCGCCAGCTCTGCCTGGCCCCAGTTCCGGTGCTGCATATAACTGGTCCAACTCCCTGCGATCAGGGCCCTTGAGCCCAGCCATGCTTCCCGGTCCCACCGGGTCCAATGACTACTTCGACAGCATCGGTCGAGGCTTCCCCACGCCGAATGAGTCCTCCCTTCGCACTGGACTGACCCCCGGCGGTGGTGGTTCCATGTTCCCTGCCCCGAGCCCTAACTCACAGGCTTTGCTACAGCAGCTTCAGAATGGCGGTGCAACCCCATCAACCATCGAATTTCACCGCACTGCTCTCAATGCGAAGAAGAATAGCGTCGGTGGCCCTACCTCCAATCCCAATGACACAGAATTGATTGTTCCGAATACAACCATGGATCCAAAGGCATCTCAGGCCGCGGCTGACTTAACTCAGCATGACGCTGCGGATGCCGCCAATGGCTTATTCATGTTGGCCAAGGGTGGTCAGCCCAACAACATTCAGATGCACCAGGCAACGGCCATTCAGAACGAGACCCGTGCCGCCGCCGCCGCCGCTCGGCGTGTATCGCGAAACACTAATGGCAATGTTCATGAAATGGAAGGTGAAATCTCCGAACAAGAATATGCTAAGCCTACCAAGGGAAAGGGCAAGAAGAACGCCCCCAAGGCCAATAACCGACGCAAGGCAGATGACATCGGTAAAGCCTCTAATAAGAAGATGAAGATGAGCGACTCGCCTTCAGAAATGGAATCTGACGACGAAGATATGCACAACATGCATGGCGGCGATCCTAAGAAAATGACTGACGAAGAAAAGCGACGCAACTTTTTGGAGCGGAACCGGTACGTCACTTGATCTCTCCTTATATCACGACTTACAAATGACTGACTTGAGATGCAGTGTTGCGGCATTGAAATGTCGTCAGCGAAAGAAGCAATGGCTTGCTAATCTCCAGGCTAAGGTGGAGCTCTTTTCCACTGAAAATGATGCCTTGACCGCTACAGTAGCCCAGCTCCGAGAGGAGATTGTGAATCTTAAGACATTGTTGCTGGCCCACAAGGACTGCCCCGTCTCCCAGGCTCAAGGTCTTGGCCCGCTTATGATGAACGGAATGTCGACCGGCTTCGACCCCCATGGTTACGGTATGAGCCAAATGGGTATGCCGGGTTCTCAAATCCCCGCCCAGATGCGCCGGGCATGAGGATCAGCGATAACTTCGCTTCTCAAGCCAGGTTGAAAGTTCCTTTGCTTAGCTGCATGATGCAATAGGAGATTCTTAAGTCTTTGCCTAGACACTGCTGCGGTTTGCTCTCTTTGGGCTGCTTTTCCCGATATATCTTTTCTTTCCCATTCGGCAATGACTCCGAACCTTTTGGCATGGGCAGGTGTTAATGATCCACATGATTCAAAACTTGGATAGGGCTGATTCCAGTGGTTCTGGAACGGATGAATTTTGTTTTGTCTTAACAAAAGACGAGTCAATTTTGGCGTCTTGAAGGTTGTTCCTTTATTTATTTTTATGGCTCACGTTTCCTCCTTTCCCTCCAATGTACTTTTTGCGATCCCCCATTCCCCTCCTCATCCAATTTCTTTTCTGTTGAAATCTCTCTTGATGGTTACGAGAGATATTTTGTCTGGTTTTTTCTTTCGCTTGTTCAATAATTGGAGGGGGTTTGTGGATTTCTTTCGATTCGGATTGCTTTTTTGATGAATGCTGGATGGCTGGCGTCGGGGTGGCTTTTTAACTTCCATTTCACTAGTTTCCTTAAATGGAATACTTGAAGAAAATTGATTTCGTAGAACTGTATATCATTCAATGTACGACGAGTTCTAGCCCTAATATCAGTTGAGGGCACGGACGATAGTTGATAAGGAACGCGCTACTGCCAAGCAACCCAAACATCTCAAACACCAAACCAGAACTCCATTTGGACTTTGACTGCAATTGTCTGATTAATTGCGATAGGAGTATAGACACTCGTTATATTGTTCCTGAATGATATGAACCTTTCAGAAACCCTATGACTTGCGGTCTCGCCCAAACGTGTCAAACACCTGAACGCGAACCAACGACGACGCCCCAGTCCTAAACATCAAAAAATAGCCCATTCGGCGGGGGAAAGGGCAGCGTCATGTCGACCTCGACCCGGCAGCCTGTACGCAACCGCCGCATCGACGATGCCCTCTCACAATTAATCGATTCCCTGACCCCGCCGCTCCCAATCTCCGCCCTACAAGACGAAGACTACTCGGACCCGGAAGAAGCGCTTGCCACACTCGAGGAGCACCGCCACCATGCTCAAATCGACCGCGTCTGGCGCATCCTGGACGCACACTCCAATTCCGCTGCTGCAACCCCAGCTTCACCATCTGGCGTGGGTAGCCGCCGTGGCAGCATAGCGGGGACGGACAATGTCAATAATGCGGCGGATCTAATCAAGCGCAAACTTCGACGTGAGAATGCTAGCCCAGAGCTTGCTGTTCGGTTCTCCAATATGTACACTAAGCTTTTGACGCAGCCAGTGCTCTCTCAGAAATGGGGCATTCTGTACCTGTTGTATAAGCTATCAGAAGACAACGAAACTATGAACGACGACGGAGAGAGGAGTCGCAGTCCTCTCATGGATGATGGCCAGCAGAATCTCGCTGGGCGTGGGGCTCCGATTTCACGACGAAACACGATTTCGCGTATGGATTCGGAAGATGACGAGGGTCCTGCTGTGGGATCTTCTGTGTCGCAGCGGCCCGCGCAGGTAGCGAAGCCGGAGAGGCAGAGCACGCTGCGCCAGGATTGGGATCCTGATAGTATGGACCAGGCCGAGCGTGTTTATCGGCAAGGAGGACGGAGTCGTGCTGCCAGTAACGTTGATGCCGTCATGACTGATCGTTCGGGTGATGAGCGTGCAGATGCTCCTGCTTCACGATCACGGCCATCAACTGCAACGCCGATGTCATCGAACCGCTCAGCAGAATTTATTGAATATGGACTATTGCGTGACTTGCCGTTTAACCTGCAGGGGTTATCTTCAACAAATTTGCAGTTTCAATCTTCTACGGTCTTGAAACTACCTTCCAACTTACCGTCTCCAATAGTCTCTCTTCTCAATTCCCTAGCTGAGCCATGTCTTCTCTATAAGGAACTGGCTGAGTTTGTGGAGAGCTCAGATGGTGGACTTATGAATCAGAGCTTACGGGCAGCCATTGGTGACGAGTTGCGATCGTATCTCAGCTTGGTTGCTACTCTGGAAGCAGAAATTAGACAGGCATTGACTGCAATTGGAGACGGGAAAGAACACAAGGCTGTCCGCAAGGGTAGTGTTACGTTAAAAAGATGTATGGTCTGGACAAGAGATGCCACTATGGCACTCCGATTGATGTGTTTGATCGTTGAAGAAGCTCAAAGTGAGTGCTTTGGAATTTGCCTTCTCCTTCTTACCTACTAACGTCAGATGCAGATAAAAAAGGAGGCCAGTTAATATCCTTAATACATGGGTTCTCCTCGTCACATGGAGATCCCTTTGTAGGCGCCTTTGCTGAGAAGCTTCTTGTCCATGTGACTCGTCCATTCTACGATATGCTTCGGTTATGGATCTATGATGGCGAGCTTTCCGATCCGTACAAAGAATTCTTCGTGACCGAGCCAGTGGCAGAGGTTGAACCCAACGCTGATCCAAGGCGCATTGCAACGAGTGTCTGGGAGAGAAAGTATAAGTTAGATGATGAACTGGTGCCTTCAATCATCACCCATGATTTTGCAAAGAAGATATTTCTGATTGGAAAGTCTCTCAACTTTATTCGATACGGCTGTAAAGACTCTGCATGGGTGGAGGCTTACTCCAAGGAAGCATCAAAAGATCTACGGTATGGTGATACCGCGACCTTGGAAACTTCCATTGATGAGGCCTACAAAACCACCATGGCACGATTGATTCATCTCATGGATGAGAAGTTTAAGCTATTTGATCACTTGCGCGCATTGAAGAAGTATCTTCTGCTAGGCCAGGGAGATTTCATTGCTCTACTCATGGAGTCCCTCGCTTCAGCCCTGGACCGCCCTGCAGGCTCACAGTACCGACACACTCTCACTGCACAACTGGAGCATGCCATCCGTGCCTCAAATGCACAGTACGACTCCCCAGATGTGCTCCGCCGGCTGGATGCACGTATGCTCGAACTGAGTCACGGTGAGATTGGCTGGGACTGTTTCACACTGGAATACAAGGTGGATGCCCCCGTCGACGTGGTTATTACTCAGTATGCATCGACCCAATACCTGAAAGTCTTCAACTTCCTATGGCGTGTGAAACGCGTTGAATTCTTCTTGGGCAGCACCTGGCGTCGATGTATGACTGGTGCACGAGGTGTGATAGGGAATGTGGAGGACAAACTCGGAGCAGACTGGAAGCTCGCACGATGTGTTATTGCTGAAATGATACATTTTGTCTGCCAACTACAATTCTACATTCTTTTCGAAGTGATCGAGTCTAGTTGGGATCAACTTCAGCAGGCTATTTCAAAACCCGGCTGCACTCTTGACGACCTCATCGAAGCACACAAAATCTACCTCGAGTCCATCACCCACAAGGGCCTTCTTGGCTCCGTCTCTTCCTCGCGTTACGGTGCCTCCAAACCACCGGAAGAAAGCTTTCTCAGCCAACTTCACCACATCTTGAAAATTATGCTCGCTTACAAGGACGCCGTCGATGGTCTATACTCCTTTTCTGTCGCAGAATTTACCCGCCGTCAGGAACTCAGCGCCGGAATCGATTCCCGCACAGCTCAGGGCCGCTGGGGTACAGAGCGCGATATCCTCTCACGCCGAGCTAACAGTCGATCTACGGCCTCAACACCAGATATTAGACCTGAAAGTTCTGGCCCAGACAGCGACGTCCCATCCCTATCAGCGCGGGACCTCGCAGCTGATGACCAAATGCTCGCTACCTTGCGTGTCAGGCTACGGGACCTCTCTTCCGAATTCCGTTCACGCTTGTGTTTCTTCCTGGGCGACCTGGCAAGTCAGTCAGATGCTGACATGCGCTTCCTCGGCACCGTGATGAACTTTAACGATGTATACACACCTGTACGCCGACGACGAACGACTCGTCCCAGCTCACGCGATAAAGAGAAGGAGAAGGAGCGGGCGAAGCATAGGGCTACGGCTAGAGGTACATCTACCACGACTGCCACTGGTATAGAAAGTCTAACGGAGAAGATGCGTCAGCGAAGAGATACAAACGAACATAATAGCAGTGAAGCTCAATAGTAAAGATCTCTACTTAGAGATTCTTGTCTAGTTTACTGTACCAAGGTGGTAGCGACTCTGTATGTCATATGATAACCTAATGCGAGACGAATGCACGATTCAGTTGTGTATAATTCATTATGACACAACTCGAAATCACAAATTACTCAAGCTCGTATTTATTTAGTCGTTATACATATAGAATATAAGGTCCTGTGAAAATGGCCTTTGTAGTAATTCCCCTTCGCTTGGTGATTCATATATCAAATTTCGAAAATAACATAAGAAAATAGGTATGGTATATAATCTAAAGAGGACTATATCAAATGCCTAAACTTGGAGGATTCATCGTTTTATACTGATTTCTTCAATTATATGTCCAGATCTCACGAATGAAGCTACTTTAATCATATGATAAAAACTGGAATTGTATTTATTGATACTTAGGTCTATTCGCGCGCTGATATGTTAGCGGTATAAAGTCCATAAATAGATGCGATAAGTATATATGCATCCTTAGATCTTATAAGTGGCAAGTAGGCTTATTTGTATTAACTATGGCCTTCAATCTATCTAGGCAGAGATTATTTACTACGTAGGTAACCGCCACCAGTTCGATTTCAGACGACTAACTAGTTTTCTCAGGGCAGGTAGATCGGGTCCATAATTGAATTTGACACTCTCGCTATTTCTATCTCATCCTGTTTTCATTGATAAATTTGTATTGTACGTAATTTTCAGATGTATGCAAATTTCAAATTGCTTAAGCCTGTTCATTGTTTATTTGCTAAAAGTACTCTGGACGAATCGATGCCTATCCATAAAAACATGTAGAGACAACTTATTGATCCCAGTGTGATCTATTCTCTGAATATTCCGGTACTATCCATCCGCCTTTATTCTTATTCGAGCATTTTGCCACAAGATCGGGGATCCGAAGAAAGCAGATCAGCCAGCCGATAAAATGGATAATTGCGACGCCCCATTGCGTGTCCGGGATAGCTAAACGTATCAGGGATAAATTGAAATTCTGAATCTCATCCACAAATGGTCGCAAGGTCTCATCATACTTGGCAAATGCGTGAGATAGATTGTCCGGGTTGCGACTGATCTCGCCAGCCAAGATATAGGCTCCGACAAGGCTGCCCGTAGCACCCATGCCGCTAAATGGTGAGGCGCAGTGTGCTGCATCTTCAAGAAGCACTACACGGCCCTTATGCCATACGCTTGTCTGCACTTGAACCACCTCTTGGCAATACCAATTCTCCGTAGTCTTCATGCCTTCTAGGAACCGATCGGTTTCCCACCCTGCATCCCGGAACCGTGAAGCCCAGAACTCCTTCTGCAGCTCCGTTGGTGCTCTATGGATACTGCATAATTCCGGGGAATTATCCCGGAGGAAAAAGTAGACCTGTGACTCCGTTGGGTTGTGGCTTCTGCGCATGATCATTCGACCTTTGGGGCTGATGTACGTCCTACGGATATTGGTATCGGTCTCAATGCGCGGAATAAACCAGTAAGCGATGTGAATACCCAGCCGCCGGTATGGTTCTGGAGAATCTGGGGGAAGGATTGCTTTCCGAATGCGCGATCCCTGGCCGTCTGCTCCCACTAGGAGATCAAAGGTGTCCACCGAGCCATCAGAGAAATGAGTGATTACTTGATTCTCGTCTTGCTCAAAGTGCTCAACGGTCTTACCAAAGATATACCGCACGTTGTCTTTAGTTGCATCGTAGAGGATGCGCACAAGGTCTCCACGCATTATCTCAAACTCTGACGTGAAAGACTGAGCACCTTTACCAGTCCTGTTGGCCATTATAGTTGCTTTGATAGCACCTTGCGAGTCGACCAAAGCCACGCCATCTTCATCGACGAGAGAATTGCGGATTTTATCAAGGAGCCCCATTCGCCTGGCCACTTCAATCCCTTGACCACGTAGATCAATTTGTGCACCAGTGGCCCTGAGTGCTGGAAAGCGTTCGACGATGGTGACTTGATGACCGCTTCGGGCAAGCCAAAATGCCAGAGCCGGTCCTGCACAACCGCCACCACAGATAAGGATTTTAAGAGGGGCCATCAAGAACAGTTGGATTTTCAGCTGTAGGTGGTACGGTGTTCAATTCAAAATAACCGAACTGAAGAAGAAAAAAGGAAAGAGGAAAAAGGCTGGTCTGTGGAAAGAAGATGAAAAATATATGATCTGGAATCTGAGATCTGTGGAATATTAGAAGTGGAAAAAAGAACCCAAGTATTTAAAGGATGGTCCTGTTATTCAATGGAGTATTCAACGGAGGAACGGAGGGTGAACGGACAACGGACAACGGACTGACTCCCTTCACTTCGTCTAACTCCGTTTCCATAACTCTACTGTACATGAAATTGGCTTTTTATATGGTGACACTACCGAATGGATCAAATGATCAACTTGGAAGCCTTGGAATTTATGAGATGGTGTCGTGAGATGGTGTCACAGTGCAGGCTGCGCGGGCGGATAGATATTATGAGTCGTAGGCAGGTTTTGGATAAACAGTAGACGATAATATTTAGTTCTGACTCGCAGGCCAGGAGGTCAGGCGATTAACAAGAGGTAGCTTCATGAAGCTACAGTCGCCAGGTACCTAAGCCACGATAGAATACGGCAGGAGTGATAACCAGGACATACGCAAGAGAATGGGTTACACATATATGATATGAGGTACTAGAACTTCAACTAACATAGTCGAAAGACTACATTATCAAATCGAGGACTATCTCACGAAGTAGAATAGCCAATGTTTGGAGACATCATGATCTTATCGCAGCTCCGCCTTCACGTGGATACGGCAGAAAAAAAAAAGTCAGATTCCGCCCTTTGACTGAACCGTCGTAGCAGCACAACACACAAGATTAAGGAATTGCTGAAGAAGTAATCCTTTCAATTAGTCCCATATAATCTGTGCGGGCTACTTTGTTTAAAACTCGCTGCTTTTATAAACCACACAACATGGCCAAAGGCGTCTCTACGTCTGTTGCAGCAGAAAAGCAGACGAAACGGAAGACCAGAGACGATGAAACCTCTACCACTATCGAGAAGAGTTCGAAGAAGGAATCTGTTGATAAAAAAAATAAGCGAAAGAAGTCAACCAGCGACCAGGTAGAGGATGACGACGAATTGAGCAAGAAAAAGAAGCGTCGGGTTTCTTTCGGACCGGGCACAAAGACCAAAGATGGCAGTGATAGCGACAGCGACAGTGATGTCGACGCCGACGCCGACGCCGACGCCGAATTCGAAGACGACAGCAGTGAGACTGTGACAGGCGAAGAAACAGAAGCCCAAAAAGCCGAAAAGGCGCTCGACGAAATGCGAACACGCAAGCGCGAAAAGAAAAAGGAGAGGAAGAACAAGAATGATTCCGGCTTTGGTGCTTCGGCCTCGACTACTGAGAGGATTCACGAGACGCCTATCCTTTCATACCTGAGCCACTATTATCGTGACCGTGCGACGTGGAAGTTCCAGAAGAATCGCGAAACAAACATCTTCAAGCACCTTTACTCGCTTGAGCATCTGCCCGCGCAGTACAACATCATGATCCTGGCATATCTTCAGGGATTGAAGGGAGATGGTGCGAAATCGAGGTTGAGTGGAGCTGCTGGGGAGGTTATCAGGGATGATATCAAGATTGAGGAGAAGAAGGGTGGCGACAATGCGAATAGCGACTATCAACAGGCTGTTGATAGCTTCAGGGCTTCTCTGGTTGCCGAGTCAGAGGACTTGAGTGGTGCTGGGTCTGGAGAGTCGCTGGATGCAGCGGCAAAGAAGCGTCTCCAGAAGAGGCTGCGGGCTGAGCTTGTATTCTTTGCTCTGACCACTGAGACGTTCTCGCTTGAGAAGCTGGAGCAAGAGAAAGTGAAGGTGAAGCCGAAGGAGATGCTGGAGGAGAAGTCTGAACCGCAGAACAAGAAGAGGAAAAACAGAACTGTCGTTGTTGATGACTCAAGCAGTGAGAGCGAAAGTGACAACACTAGCTCCAGTGGCAGCTCCAGTGATGATAGTGATGAGGACAGCGACAGCGACAGCGACAGCACCAGCAGCAGTGGCAGCCCCGACGATGATACTTCAAGCAGCGGCAGTGTTAGTGATAGTGAGAGCGACGACGATGCTCCCACCCCGGCAAAGAAATCAGTCGCCGCGCCTGCACCTACACCCACACCAGTGAGCACCAAGAAGGCCCGCTTGCCCAAGAAGAAAGTGCCAAAGCAGAAAAAGGAGGTTGCTCCAGGCAAGAACAAGAAGAAGCAGAAGCGGAAAATGAGGACTGCTCAGATTGATATTTCGAGCAGCGAGGACAGTGACTAGGTGTCCACTCCAATAGCTATTTTGTATTTACAAGGGGCGTTTTTTCTTCAAAATTTGCATATATCACTACATATACCAATGTTATGAAATGGGTGCATGTATTATGATGCCCTAAATTACGTAGTGGCTTGAATATGGAAAAAATAAATGACAAATTACAAAAACGTAGCTCTCCATTCTCTTCAGCAGCCCTTTCTAACTCACTTGAATCTTGGACCAACATATGAAGACCTCGGGAGATGCTATCCTCTCGGGCTGCCAAACCTGTGCTAATCAGCACCTCTTCTTTTCTGAACTGGAAATACGTTACCATTTTAACCCTGCAAGAGAAAGTGGAACCCTACTTTGGATTAGGCCTGCACTGAAAGGTTTGTTTTATACCTGAGTTCTATTTAGTGCACTTTTTGCATCTACACAACTACCAACCTCTCTACTATTCTGTGGTGGCATCTATAGATGTTAGAATAGAAATATTAGGAGAATTTGGTGGTAAATACTTTTCATGATATTAAAAATGTAAAAATAGTTCTCAATTTTTGATTCAGACGGAATGAAGAGCTGGGGTGAACGCTTTGAATCTGAGGAGTTGAAATTCTTCAAAGGACTATTTAAAAAGTCCAGCACAGTGAACTTCCTTATTCTACCTACCTAGATACTTCCACTTCCGCTTTCACTTCTACTAATTTAATTAGTACTATGTCATCTATGAGTGGAGAGATGGATCTCTTATTAGATCCAAAGTACCAACCCTATTCTTTTCATTTAACAGGGTGTCCAGGTATAAACCTTGGAAGTTGGCCAGCTCTGGAAACAATCTACTTCTCAGGTTCCTCGCTAGATGCTTGTAAATATCGAATGAACTTTCCAAGGTTGGTGACTTCATTTAAACATCGAGTGTTATCTACTTGGTGTATCGTCTCTGATATCCACTCTCAGTTTGAATGAATTCTGCAGCGTGGAAGGCCACGGGGCGATCTAAAGAGGAACTCTGGTGGACTAAAATGGAATGTGTTATCATATTTATTCCATCATAAGTTAGAATACACGATAGTGTGATAACCAGGTCTTTTGAACTTACTGTAATCCTGCCATGAATCGTGCTCCTCAAAGATATCATACTCTCCTCTCCCTTTCTTTTAAAAGAGAGAACGATAACAGAATTGAAGAAACACGATGACATCCTCTGCTCTTAGATAGTCCCGACGAGCTTGAGATTTAGATGGACGGTCATATATTTCGAGAAAGTTGTGGTAGGTGCTATCATCGTCATTAGGCTCGAGGGTGAACTTTTTGAACTCGTCCAGTGGGAAAGGCTGAAAAACAGAAATTTGACTCAGTGAAACTTGAGTCAATTAGGTCGACAAATTCAAGACTAATACCAAGGCTAGCCAGGTCATCGCTAGTGTAGGTAGTTTCTGGCTTAGACTCAAGTACTTTCAGTGGTTCTGATACTGCTCCTTTGAAATTGTCTCTCAAAAGGATTCGATCCTTCATTTGATCATCCTCTCCGAGAGTATTCATTACGGGGTCCATGTTGAGATTCTGTATGACAAATATATGTCGAGACGTTGGAGGAGAAAAGTAGTAACTAATAGACATGTACAGGCATGCCATTGGCTGATGATGTGTAGATACAAATTGCTTACCAGCGAAAAACAAAAGAAAAAAACATACAGCAGCCAGGATTTGCATAATTTCAATACATGTAAGGCTTTATAGATAGCCTGTTTTAAAAGGTCTGGAAGCGAACATCTTCTGAGCTCTACAGATTCATGCCAAGCTATGCTGTCTGATAGTCTATGGGTATTCATTTTGTTTACTGTTTATCACTTTTCTTCGCTCCACTTATATAGACTTGATAGAAAATAGATGATACTTAGGTCATTTCACCTACAAGCACTGGTGTTACGTGTACATATGCTCCGCTTTATTTGAATTCCAACGCTGAAAATGCTCAATTTTGAACTCAGATCAGAGCACCGATTCTACTCTGTTACTTAATCATCTGCCTTCAAATGTTGGATTTGACGGAGCATTAGAAGCTCCTGGAAATGAGGGAATTCCTCATACTAAAAGATTCTAACCTTGGAAAATTCCCACAAATCAGCCACCGTAATGAACATAAGGGATCAAGTGTAGCGGTTTCTTCTCTGGCTCATCATCTAATAAACCGTCTCTGTTATCAGTCAAGCTCTTCAAAATAGCATGAACTGTCTCGCTAATCTTCCAGTATTCTCGGAGTGCCCTCATGGCATGGTGAAGTCCATTGCTGATATGTTAATCATTGATTCCATTGTCATGCAGTTATTCATATCATTCGAGCCATATCAACGGGCAGGCTATCGCTAACACTCCATAGCATACCTATGACATGACGAAAGCCGGTAAGCTGATAAGCGCTAGAATTATAGATACTTTCACCGGTAGAGCTCTTCTTAAGGATTGAGCTTATGGAGCATGCTAAGAGTTATATATATATATATATAAGGAATGGCGGGTTTGAGGTAAGTTTCTTCTCTAGGAGACTGCTCACTGTAAGTGGCTCGGTCTCCTAGTCTTAAAGCAGTGATTGACTATGCTGCGGCTCTCTAGTATTTGCGCCACTAAGGAATACAAGATGGAAAATTGAGCAGCCTTTCAAGGCTTGTGGTTGAAGTAAACCCCATCGCGAATCCTGTCTCATCAAAGTTATAAACATCATCTGAATCGATGCTATTTTTATGTCGGGATTAGCTCCAATCGACCTGTCAGTACAGGCACGAGACCGTTCTAAATACAGCTATGGTATAACTCAGATATGGCAGGAAATAAAGATATATTATGATAATCAGACACGGGATGGGTCAGCATATAATAGCTTAAATGTTGCTCACTCGTCCTCATCCCCGAGTTCAACCATGCTCATCCAAATCACCTACCCTCACCCTAAGAATGGTTCTGTCGCTGCTTTAGGGCGAGCTGGGTGCTAAAGACTCACCCAAGTATTGCCTGCGTTCTACTGTTCTCCACACCTGGTCGTATGTGAAGAAAAACAGTTAAAAGGCGAAAAACAAATATCTCCTTGAATGTATCTCACGGGGTAACAGCGAATTATTCCTCTGGATTAGATTTAGGCACTAGTATTGAGGACAGGGTTCTGGATTTATACACATTCGATAGTGAGCAGTATCACTTGGTATTCTAAGGTTTTGAGTGTAGATACTCAGGGCAATTCAAGGCGGTGAGTCCCTCACCTCAACCTAGCTCCAGACAGCTTAGGCATCCCCAGCAACGCGTCACAGCCGATTCTCCTCTTTTCATCCTGTAATCAGCATTTACCTTCCTGCAACCATTTTCTCCTGTTCATCTGTCATTAACGGAATTCAAACTTCGCCATCATGTCTGGTAAGAATCCTCGTTGCTCGTTGCTCGTTACTCGTGGCCCCGTGATCCCAGCTTCGACTAACTTCCATCTTCTCCACATTAGGAAGCGCAGGCTACGATAGACATATCACCATCTTCTCTGACCAGGGTAGATTGTACCAAGTCGGTACGTACTTCAAGTTCACCCCAGGTGGCCGCCTCCGCGGTCATCATGACTCCAGCTAGCCATCACGATCACTGACAGCCAATTTGCGTATCAGAATATGCTTTTAAGGCTATCACTTCCGCAAACATCACCTCCATTGGTGTGAGGGGGAAAGACTGTGCCGTGGTACTCTCCCAGAAAAAAGTCGCTGTAAGTGTGAACATCCAAATCACGCGAATGCATCAAACTGACCCGCTGTCACCCAGGACAAACTCATCGACCCCTCCTCCGTTTCACATGTCTTCCAACTCTCGCCATCTGTTGGCTGCGTCATGACAGGTTCTATAGCAGATGCCCGTGCCTACGTCGACCGAGCCCGCGGAGAGGCAGCTGAATTCCGGTACAAGTTTGGCTACGAGATGCCATGTGATGTTCTGTCGAAACGATTGGCGAATATCAACCAAGTCTACACACAACGAGTATGTTTCTCCTTAACAAATTCACTTTGTCCAATAAACCATGATGAATGCTGACTTGTTCATCTAGGCCTACATGCGGCCACTTGGAGTGGCTATGACCCTTGTCTCCGTTGACGATGAGAATGGCCCTCAGCTCTACAAGTGTGACCCGGCTGGTTACTACGTTGGATACAAGGCCACAGCCTCTGGCCCCAAGCAACAGGAGGCGTTGAATTACCTTGAGAAGAAACTGAAGAACAAGGATGCCGCACCGGGCAGCTGGGAGGAAGTTGTGGAGCTGGGTATTACCGCCATGAGCAATGTGCTGAGCGTTGACTTTAAGAAACATGAGCTGGAGATTGGAATTGTTGGTGGCCCTCGACTGGACGGTGAAGGCACTACTACATCATTCCGGGCTTTGACAGAGGAGGAGATTGATGAACGGTTGCAGGCCATTGCGGAGAAGGACTAAACGTAGTCTGGATCTTGTAGAGATGCAAGTGATAGGCCGCATTGGTCTAGCATTGATTTAAGTCTATGAGTGATACTTTCTCAGAAGCTGAGAATGAGGAATGATTGAAAGCATGTTTTTTTTTTTTTTGAATAAAAAAAAAACCACAATAATTTTGATACATATCCAGTACTTCAGGTACCCCAAATCCTGCGCTGTAACGTTCAACAGCTATGCGCTTGGCGCATTTGGCCAGGACTTGGAATCTTCAGTTCATTAGTTGGGAAGGAACTTCAATTCAGCGGAGTATGTGGGGCATCAATATCGCCACAGTATCGTCATGTAGATGAATCACAGTAAATTTTATAATGACTTCTATATGCGAGGTGATGCGCTTTCACTCAGCTTGTGTGGAAGCGCCACATATGTGGCTCAGCCCGAAAAGTGGCTAGAGCGTATATTCTCACCGTCGGAGCGTCGGAAGCTGAAATAACATAAAATTATGCTATCTTGTCTTAGCATATCTTTAACTTAAGCTAATACCTTTCTCGGTAACACTAGGCGCATACTTCGTCATACCAATAATCAATAAGCTAAATGATATTATGATACCACAGCTCAACTCGGGGAAGCCGCTTCTCGCTTATGCAGGTTCTTTAATTCGATCTCTGCAACTGACGTGACAGCCCCTGGGGTTTCCACGAGCGTTAGGAGTTCGAACTTTGCCCAAACCAGCCACAATTCGTAATCCTTCAAGCCGAGAAAAATGCTGGCTTGAACCCACCAAATTGGTTCTGAATCTAATCTCGTGATTTCTCCACTGAGTCCACTCCTTCTCCATTTTTAAGGTGCCAATTAAGATACCCCGTACTAGGTACCTTTTTTTTTGGCCTGTTGTATTGCAGGGATAGCCCTAGCCTTCCCATATCTACCTTTTTTTTTCAAGAGATCGTGTTGGCAAAAGACCCACGCGTATTGCATTTCCAGCTGTCCTTGACAATTGGACTCTCGGACGTTCCTGACTTCTTTTTTCTTTTTTCTTTTCTTCTTTTTTTGGAGCGTTTTTAGCCCGTTCATTGGTGCTTAGTCCATGTGCCTTTCCGCTGGGAATAATTCCTTTTTTAATTATCCTTCGATTTCCAATCATCTTATGTTGACTCTTTCTGTTTTCGGAATTCGATCCTATTGAAGACTTCCTTTTTGGCTATGTATGGAGTAAGGTGTCTGTGTCTCCGGAGTAGACTAGACCATCTCGGTTCCCCTTATAAAACACCTACAACCCTCGTCTTTCTTTCTGAACATCAACTCTTCGGCCCGTCTACCCTTTTGTTATCCAGTGGGACCTGCAATTCCTTTCCTTTACTTCCTTTCATTGGTCTCCTTGGATATTATTTTCCTTTTTTTGACTTTCCTTCCAACGCCTCTAAATCCATATTGCCGCTTTTATATCTAATATTTTACTACCTTCAATGGCAGACGGACGTAAGCAGTCATGAACTCGACTCAATTGACCTGTTATGCCAACCGTACTGATTGAAATTGGGGAGAATGAACAGTCAACCAAGCCCGCGCAGTTCGAGTGGCCGAGCTTATGAACGACTACCGAACCCTCCTGCTACACATCTCCCAGCAGAGTGCCACTGCGTCCGCAGATGAATATAATGAGGAAGGCTTCGTCTTGCTACGCGAATGCCATGCTTCTGCTCAGCGTCTCGCATCTACCAACTACCGCAATTGCCCGTTAACGGGGCAGCGTAATGCCAGTACAGAAAAAACAGAACTACAAAGGTGAATGATGAACATATCTCGATTTTCACCCATAGAAGGCCATTGACTCATCTTTCCGCTTTTTTTTTCATTACAGAGTTATTGTCGATAGCAGCGCTCGCCGGTTCCAGGCACATAAGATCTACTTGCGGGCAGCAGCAGCACATCGATGGGTGATTTCCCGAGCAAACATTCTCCGTAGCCAACGAGGATCGCCTCGTATTGAAATTGCCTTGAAAGGCATTGATACGACACTTCATCAGGAATTGGCACGCATCACAGATCAGCATGTCGTTGCTGACCTTCGAAATGCTGACCTGCGGGCAGGTTATTGGCTTGATGATGACCCTTCTTTGGATGTGATCCGTCATTGGATTCAGAGATGGTGATTCGAACTATATGTATTTTGGTTTCTCGTGGTCTACTTTTTTCTGAGCTTGGCATGATGGCTGTACTGTGTGTATAATTTCCAGGGATCTATTTCCTCTCTTCATATTTTCTTATTTACTCATTGGAGGGCTTATTTAGCTATGCGGGGCATTTTGACGGCGCGGGTCGCTGTATCTTGCCTCTTACGAGACGTGAAAGAGAGAAAATTGGATTTAATTTGTTGAGCTGAGCATGAAGACTGTATCCCCTGACTTTTCATGTGGTTAATGTGTATTTCTTAATTCCAAGAAACGTTATATTTGTGGGTGTTCTGTTATTTCCCTGGAAGTATACGGAGTACAATTATTAGGTGACATTTGAACAAACCATAGGTAACCATGGAATGTACCTAGGTATTCTTAGCCTACGGAACTCCTCAGGAAACTTTAGCTTGATCATTAAAGAAATGAAGGAATAATACCTTAATTCGATAAACTTAGGTGGGGGCATTGGATCTCGCATTGTGGACCCTGTGCTAAGACTTTAGTTCGCTGAGTGACATACCAATAATCATTCAGATCGGCCCTTCGGTTCAAGTCCAGCTGATGTCTGTCGGATCCTTTGCAG
The DNA here is from genome assembly GCF_028828555.1 of Penicillium taxi. Lineage (NCBI taxonomy): Eukaryota > Fungi > Ascomycota > Eurotiomycetes > Eurotiales > Aspergillaceae > Penicillium > Penicillium taxi. The sequence continues at coordinate 1,816,584 of NW_026643207.1, read as the reverse complement.
AGTTCCCCAATTTTTTCTTTAAGCTGACGTTTCATTTTCCTGTGGAGACTAGCAGCTAAGACTAGCATTCGGGTCTCTCGGTTTCAACATTTTACCTAGATATGCAGGTTTCAGCTTGCTTCTGCCTTAGGTCTTGCGATCGGCATTCAACAACGGCATAATGCTGTGGGTCCTGTGCTTATTTTTAACCTGTACCTCATAGCCTTCTAGGTATTGACTACCTAAAAAATCCACGGATTCACCTTGATGTATCTGAGTCATGATATTGGAATAAATATGTCATCGGCCAACCTTATTTTCCTTCTCCAGGATCTGATCTGATTTACCTCACACGTATAATCAATCAAACATGTCATTTTCTTCATATTCACCTCCAATTGCTCGATCATCTTTGCAATTTAAATAAGTGCTTATCGCCTGACTGATCTATCTACATGGGAAATAGATTAAACCTTGGAGCTCTGGAAATCTTGTTTCAAGATTGGAATCGTTATTCATTGCGTAGAGGTTATCGAAGCTCAAATATTTGTCACCTGAGAGTATCCAAGTTATTTGCTGAATCCTGAACCACTCAGTGCCTTGATAGGTTCCCGAGGTCTCCTGTTGACGTTCCTATACTTCTAAGGTTACAAGAAACTCTGCTTCGGCAAATGGTTCCGCTTGAGACTATCAATGATAAGCCCCGATGTTGTCACAAGTCAATAGTCACTTTTTCCATACATCCGTTTGTCGTAATATTATACGGGAAGCTAGCACTTAGAAGCTAGTCGATGTAAATAATAGATGGCAGCATGACAGCCTTGGAAAGTGAGGTCGTACGAAGACCCTGCGCAGGTGGAGGTGTCACGTAGTATAAGGCATGGGATTTGATAGTTGTTCTAATTTGCCAATCTCTATAAATCTGGACTCCTAAGGTACGGTAGAGATTACAATCACCAGTCCATTTCTCAATTTCATCTACAACAGAAAGTACAATCTTGGAAAATATCTCCGAAGTTAGGCGAGATCTATATTTAGCCACAGGTACGTACCAGCCACAAACACAGCCACGATCTTGGCCAATGACGTCGGTTTTATTTATACAAACAGGCAATCATTTTTAAGGTACTCCACCTCATCGACATTTATCCTCTTTATTGACTTGGGCACGAAATATTCAGTGCTCACTCACCTCAATTGTGGCATTTCGATTTTCAGCTGTCTTGTTAACTCTGGTTGTATTGTTAGCCGTCCTTGTGCAATATTTTTTCGTTGGTCCCACCCCTGTAAACACCGACAAGTCCGTCGAAATGAGATCTGTGGCTTACTTCGTCAATTGGGTATGTAGTACAAGATCCTTACCATGTCACACAAGTGACGATTGCCTTACTTGTCTTTCAAGGTTGATTCACTGCTGCTGCAATGTTATCATATATACCTACCTCATCCTGTTCTTCGAGTCGGCCATATATGCTAACCGCTTCTCACAGGCCATCTATGGTCGCGGCTACAACCCTCAAGACCTACCTGCTGACAAACTTACGCATGTTCTCTATGCATTTGCCAATATCCGTCCCGAGACTGGCGAGGTGTAAGTACCACCAATCCCGGTTTCCCCGCGGATCATACAAATAAATTGACAATTACTAGGTATTTGACCGACAGTTGGTCCGATGTTGAGAAGCATTATCCTGGGGACAGCTGGAATGACAGTGGCAGCAATGTCTACGGATGTATCAAGCAGCTTGCTCTTCTCAAGAGAAAGAACCGCAAGATGAAGCTCCTGCTTTCTATTGGTGGCTGGACTTACTCATCCAACTTTGCTGCACCCTGCAGCAGACCTGAGGGTCGGGCTGCATTTGCAGCATCAGCGACGAGGCTGATACTTGACTTGGGATTCGATGGTATGTTAGAACGATGACTGAAAGAAAAAAAAAAAAAAAAAAAAAAAACCAAGACTGACAGTTATGGAAGGAATTGATATTGATTGGGAGTATCCCCAGGGTAAGCAGTCTGACGTGAATACATGACCATGCAGAAGCAAGAGCTGACGGAATTTCCAGATGCGGGCCAAGCTCAGAACTTAGTTGAATTACTCCAGGCTTGCCGAGAGGTAGGAAATCCATTTTTTTTTACTTCAGTTCCATTTGGACCATGACACTAACGATACTTTAGAGCCTCGATCGAGCCGCTGGACCAAATCGTCATTTCTATCTGACAATTGCCTGCCCCGCAGGATCAAACAACTATACCAAATTACTTCTGCCGCAGATGACTCCTCTCCTGGATTTCTATAACCTGATGTCCTACGATTTCGCAGGTAGCTGGGATGCCACCTCTGGTCACCAGGCCAATATCTTCCCAAACTCCGCAAACACTTCTTCGACTCCGTTCTCCATCGACGCAGCTCTGAACCATTACATCAATGTTGGCGGAGTGCCTCCATCGAAGATAGTCGTAGGCATGCCGTTGTACGGACGTGCATTCCAAAACACTGAAGGTCCCGGCCACACGTACTCTGGCGTTGGCGAGGGTAGTTGGGAGAATGGCGTTTGGGACTACAAGGCGCTGCCTCGACCTGGAGCTAATGAGTTCTTTGACGACTCTATTGGTGCTTCGTGGAGCTATGATAAAGCCTCACGCACCATGATCTCATACGATACTGTTGCGGCTGGCAGAGAGAAGGCCAACTTCATCAGGCGTCGTGGGCTTGGTGGAGGTATGTGGTGGGAGGCTAGTGGTGACAAGGGTGGCCCGACAGGTAACATAAGCGAGGGAAGTCTGATTGGAAACTTTGTCGATGTTATTGGCGGGGTCGATGTGTTGGATCAGACGGCGAATGCTGTTGACTACCCCGAGAGCAGATACGAGAATATTCGGTCGATAAACCTCGCCTAAATGTGAGTTGAAGGGATTTGTATTCTATTGTACTTAGCTACATAGGTACTAGGCGATGAGATTCCCAGATTGAGACCGAGAATAAGCACTTATGTGCCTGAATATATATTTGTGCTATCTTATGCCTACGCATGGGTGCACCCGTGGACCCCATATACAAGAATTTATATCTTAAAAGCTACGCGGTAGATGAAACGAAAGTTGGAGGAGCCAAAGTTTTAGAAGATTTCTTTTTATACCATGAGATATCATAAATCCGATTCTAGCAAACAATTACACTGGAATACTGATAAATGAGTCTCCCGCAGCCACACCTTGTCCATTTACTTGGACTCGTCAAAGACGTAGGTGAGGTGGCACTTTCCGCAGTACTGGCGGTTGTGCATAGCGGCCATGAAGATACCAGCACCACACTAGAGTAAAATTAGTCATACCGTTCAGTATTGGCGGGGAATGTAAAACGCATATCATACCTCGGGAGCGGGGCACTCGCGGCGGAGACGCTCAATCTTGCCATCACCGTCAACCTTGTAGTACTTCAGGATAGCAAGCTTGGTCTTCTTGTTCTTGTGCTTGATCTTCTTGGGGGTGGTGTAGACCTTCTTCTTGCGCTTCTTGCCACCACCACGCAGGCGGAGCACGAGGTGAAGAGTGGACTCCTTCTGGATGTTGTAGTCGGAGAGGGTACGGCCATCCTCGAGCTGCTTTCCAGCGAAGATCAGACGCTGCTGGTCAGGGGGAATACCCTCCTTGTCTGAAGTTGGAAAATCGTCAGTCTCCTGAGCGAATGGTGACATCGAGGTCTGGGAGTTTGCGCTTACCCTGGATCTTGGACTTGACGTTGTCGATAGTATCGGACGACTCCACCTCGAGGGTGATAGTCTTACCCGTAAGGGTCTTGACGAAGATCTGCATCTTGATGAAGGCCTGGTGAGGAGCGTGAGTTAGTGGATAATTCCGGTTTTTTGGAGTATAAAGATTGTCTAGCCAGTCGCCTCAAGTACGCGCAGTTGTCACATCTTGATTTGAAGACCGCTATTCTTTATGGAGAATAGGAAAAAACTGACCTCGACAAGTTGTCTTCCTTAACCTTGCAAGACAGAAGAAATTGTCTGTGGGTGGAACTCGGTAGTGCAATTAAAAGTTCTTGTGCGTCACGTGCTGTCACATGATCTAAGCCAGATAGGGCTGCGGAATTACTAAGTTCCAGACAATCCTTATCAAGGCTCTTATCAGCCAGATTATCGATATGAATAAAGCACGTGATTTACTGTCCCTTGATGCCTTAGGCCAAAAATGATGACATTCACCGTAACCAAACAACCGGCCCATATTTAATGAGAAGGACCTTGAGATCCAGGAGATCGACCCCACTGTTTCCTGAACAGGAGTATCTCCATGGCGACGATCTAGGGGGCTGAAGCCTCCTCACAAGGGAGATGGATCTTCTTTTACTCCTAGCAGAACACCTCTGAACCCTTGCAGTCGAGGAAAACAGAAAGTCAGGGAGCTACGGATGTGTGAAAAGTATAGAATTTTATGTGGGTAAGATCTCGAAATAACGAAAACCATAGATTGATCTGCCCCATTGAAGAGTGGGCCCATCCGCGTCACAGGTGGTTTCCCAGACTCCCGGCATGAGACGTTGCCATGCCAACCTGCCTTGTTGATATGAACCATGGGCTCGATTGATAGATCGCCCAAGTGCCTTGGTCCTGGCCCGCTTCAAGGTCTGCTCTTATTGAAGTTTTATTCCCATTCTTTTGGGCTACGTTTTCTTAAAGATACCCGGATCCTTATTGTGTTACCTATCACCGTCTACTCGGTTGTTTCACATCGCTCTGATCTAAGAACAAAAGAGCCCTACATATCTATTCGAAGCTAGCTTCCTCAGGCTCTAGTTACTTTCTTTCGTTTTCTGCTTTTTGATCGCGTTTATTATATCGCGTTCACATACTGACAACGTGTGACAGGGACGTGAATATCGAGCGGCCGGACCAGCCATGATCTCCCCCTCGTCGACACTATCCCACGGTCACCATCGCCGTCAAATTTCAGCACCATTCGAAGCTGTGCAAACACCAGACATGAGTCGCATTCCGCCTTACCGAGCACACCGTCGCGGAGAGACCATGGACTATAGCAGCTTTGGTCCACAGGTCCTATCCGTCGATCGTCAGATTGCGCCGAACAAGGTCACGCAGCTTCGAGACTACTTTAACGAAAAAGCAGGTTACCAGCAGCAAACAACCGCTGCGCAGCAGTTTGAACCATCTTTCTATCAAGATCAGCAGGCTTTCAACACATCTGGACACCCTTTGCAGCCTCAGCATTATCAGAGCAATTACCCATGGAGCCTGGATGAGGTACAAGAAATGTATCCCGTATCTGGGAATCCAGTCAACCTTAATGCCTCCATTGCCCCAGCACTGGCGAGATCTGCCAGTGAGAATTCGAGTCCCAACGTCACCATGAAGGGCGCCCTGCGGAATATGCGGGAACCCCGTGATTCAAGACGTTGGCAACCATTTCCCCACCAAGCTCGTCCTGTGTTTCAAAAAGGACGGGCCAATGGCTATGCTCAATCTATGGAGCATTTCTCTGTTCAACCAGAAGTCATTTCTTCCAAGATGAATGCCTACCTTTCTTGTGAGACCCTCTGTTCCGAGCAATATTGATAATGGCCTATGCTAATGATTGAGATAGACACTTCCCCATTAACCCCTGATCCTACCCCCATGAAGCACACTTTTGATTTTTCTACGTACAATAATGACCATACCCCTACCAAGTCCCAGAGTTTTTCCCTTCCCCGTATGCCGGCATGTGAGATGCAGAGAGCGCATTCCTTACAAGCAGTGCACGAGTCAAGTCCTTTGCAGCTTCCCCAGCAGATGCCATCTCCTGCCATTTCTTCTATGGATTCATTCGCCGAGCTTGCCGCTATGCCTTCCCCCGGTTCTTGTGGAGTTTCGCCCCAAAAGTCCAGCGTGCCACCTACTCCGTCTATGAGAAATCGTCGCCAGCGCGCCGAATCTTCTGCTTCGTCAATTTCACAGCTATTTGACGATGTAAAAGGCGAGACTGTCGACGAGTTTGACCTTGATGCTCGCGTTAAGGCATCGGTAAAGAACAGCAGCGTTTCCAGTGATGAGATTGCGAAGTATATCTCTGGCCCCGATCCCGAAGATAACAAGTGGGTTTGCCTTTTTGCCGGCTGCAACTGTCGTTTTGGTCGAAAAGAAAATATCAAGTCCCACGTTCAGACCCACTTGAATGATCGCCAGTATGTTTGTGATCGTTGCGGAAAGGACTTTGTTCGCGGCCATGACCTCAAACGCCACCTCAAGACTCATTCCGGCAGCAAGCCATTTGCTTGTGCCTGTGGTGCCAGTTTTGCCCGACAGGATGCCCTCACTCGTCACCGTCAACGTGATATGTGCGTCGGAGGTTTCACCGGCTTTGTCCCAAAGACTACCAAGCGTGGCCGCCCTCCGAAGAAAACCCGCCCAGATATGGAAACCCGTCAAACAAAGTCTGCTCGCACTCGCCAGCGTGTAGCCGAAAAGGCCACATCTGTTTCTCCTGTCAAAAGTGAAAGCTATGTCCTCCAAGAAGCCCCAGTCTTTGTATCGCCCAAATATACACCGTCTAGCGCTATGTCATCCATCACCCCGCCTGCATCCCCCGGTGCTGTAATGGACAATGCTCAGTCCCCTACTCAATCTGGATTTTCTCTCAACTCTCAACAATTTGAAGATGATATGCTTCCTTTGCCGCTTTCGCCTCCTCAATTGGCTCACAACCGGTATGCCCGGGCTATGGAAGGATTTAATGCCAAAGTCTCAGTCGAGTGTCCACAACAGGGTTCATTCTATAGCGAAAATGCCGTTTCCTCCTATGACGTCTCCTCACCACATTCCGCGCCGACACTCGCGGGCTCTTCTGTGGGCTCCGAGATTGATGTGTTTATGAGCCAGGATTCTTCTAATCAGCTTCAAGAAGAAATTGACAGCCTTGCTAGTCAGACCTTTTCCACTCTACCGACCAGTTACGCGTCGTATGTCGATTCTTCCGATTTCGGACTGGGCTCGTCAATATACCCTGATGATGCCAAGGTTTTCTCGCTTCCTTCTTTCGATATGGAGTCCTACTCGGACCAGATCGATTCTCTCTCGAGCGAGTTTCTTGTTGATCCCTGAATTTCGAACATCAAAATCGCCTGTATCACCAACGTGACCAATCATCCTTCTTTTCGACTAGCGTTCCTGCGTTCTGTACCTTTATGAAAAGCACGATATAGACCGTGTGCAACGACTTTCCTTTTTCACTTCACGCTGTCACGAAACGCAACGAGCATTAATGGATATACGACACAACGACGATGACGACGTATGGCTTTTACTTCTCATTCTCACTTTGGCGCGAGCACACCTGCTATTTTCCTGGACAAAAATCTGCCCTCCTTTAACGCACATGACGACTACCCGAACAGGTCTATTCTCGGGAACACATACTTGGTATGGCACTTTGGCCATCATTTTCTCATTTCCTCTTTGTATTCCATGTTTTTCCTTTCTTGTCCCTTTTCAATCCTTATTCTCAATCTTTTGTCACCAACCTATTGGTGCCTTGATTGATTGATATATATTATGTGCTATGTTACTATGTTGTCTTTTGCCATTCCACTGTGCCTCCTTGACCTACTCTAGGATTGGGATCACAGTGCGTTTTGTACCCCTTCTCGGCGAATCCCCTTAATTCACCTTCACTCTACCCATATCCCCTTAACAGATTCATCTGTACTCTCTATGGAATCATATATAGCCACTTGTAATCATCCAAGACTTTCTCCTGTATATAGGGTTGAAAGGCTCTTAACATTATTGGGTATAGGCATCGTACTTATCGTTATCAACCCGGATGGTCTTGAGGTCTGTTTAACTGCCTACCTGAGAGGGCGAGTGCTTGGGTGGGAAAGAAAGTCCTTGATTTGCTGAATATATGCAGTAATTTCAAGTCAATGAAGACGTCTATGTTTAGCCTGTTATCACTATGTAAATGCCATGAAAAGACGAAAAATCCGGTCAACAGATGTAGGGACGAGTTTATGCCCAGTCTCGCGACTTCCACGTAATCTCCAACTCAATTGGATGCTCCTCCTGCGCAACGAAAATAGTGCTCTGCACTAGGCCTTTGGGGGCGTTCTCGGCGTAGAAGGTCGTATTGCCTTCATAGGCGAGCTTATCGTCCTTGACCTGGAAGAAAGTAACTATCAGCAACCAGACAAGGCAACTCAGATTTAAAATAGAATACGAGTAGCCCATTGAACATACCGTGAATTCGCTAGGGGTTTCTATATGATCCCCACAGCTGAAAGCATCCTCTTCAATAGCACAAAGTCCTTTGCTTGATTTAAGAGTGAATGCGTCACCTGGAAATAAAGATACAAAATCAGTACTGATCAAATGGTTTTAGGTGTGCACTTTGCAACATACCTGATGTCTTCTCTGCCCGAAAAGAGGCACATGTTCCAGACGAGAACCACGTTCCATAGCTGATGATGCAGCCACGTCTCTGGTTGAGGGTCGATACTATCATGTTTCCCCTACCCGAAAATGGCGCACCAGTTGCAGTGGGCGCTGAGCCATGGGTGGTTGTTCTGGTCGGCTCATGATGGGCTCTCTTAGGAACATAGCGAATGCCACTGGCGGGGCAATTTGAGATTTGGCCATCTGCAAAAATAGTTAAAATCAATTCTAGAATAGGAACATATCAATATACACATACCTGGAGCCGAAGGAATGAAATTTCCAGTCTGCAGGCTTCCTGCGATGTTGTAATAATACCAGATCTCGCTCAAGACACCATTGCGGCAATGGAAGGTCACTGGATAGCCATGAGCAGCTTCAAGTGCAGCCTCGATATCTGCACGTTTGTATGTTTGGTGGGAGGATGGTACAATGCCAGCCTTGGCCAGAAACTGTAAATCAGTTAGCAATTAATCTAGCCGTATATATTTACGCAATTTAGAATCATTATTCTGACCTCGTAGGAAGGGAGTTGCTGGAAGATCTCAACAGTTTTGTTGAAGTAGTCTACTACTTCTTGCTGCGGCAAGTAATCTGTATAGCATTCAGTCTCGAGGGTGCTGACACAGGTACCGTGCTTGTTCCATTCGTGTTCCCACAGATTGGGATCGTCGCCACGGAAATCTTTCCAATAGGCGCCCATATAATCAAGCAGGTCTGCGCGGCCAGCATCAACCAAAATCAGTGAAATGTTGCTATATTTCCGTTTGGAGTCGCAGTATTGATCAAATCCACCACCACAATGATCAGGCCTGAAGAATGTTAGAGCCAGTTAATGTGTAGATCATCTAGATCACGGAGAGAAGCTTACCAAAGTCCATGAATGGTCCAGGAGTCATCAGGGCCAACAGCGGGATCGAAGTCCCAGAACTGGGTCAGCATGAATTGGCCACCCGGGTAGTTGAAGCAGCAGGTATCTTGACCATCATATTTGACTTGACAGCTGACATCCGTAAGAGGACACGATGAAGAAACTCCAGGGGCTGGTCTTTCATCTGTTGCCTGCGAGGCTAGCCACAGCGAGCCTAGTGATTTGATGAGCTTTTGAGGCCCAGGGACACTGAAGACCTGTTGTGATAAATCCCACATTATATGAGATGGAATGGAGCTTCAATGACTTTAAGCAGCAGATTTATGTAGATGAGAGAGATCACTTGTTTCTAAAAGGAGTAGTTAGTTATAAGTTGGGGTTGGGGTTTAGGCTTCTTATCGCCCCCGTGCGGGGATGACTAAGGCGATCATCTGACCCCAGCCTTCTCCACATGAAACAATCACGGGGGCAACTCAAGCTTCAAGATGGTATTGAGAGTGAAGGGTATCATTGTTCTATGTTCCGTAGTTTATAAAATATTTTGTACATTCCAATTCAGAATTCTCAGACAACCGAAGCATCACTCTGGTGGGCATTCTTCTCTTTCTCATGCATTCTCTCTTTCCACTGTCTCATAAGCTCAAAGCCAACCTCAACAGCGATGAGAAGAATGATGATCCACTCAAGCCGAAGACCGTGAGTTTCACTGAGTCGTTCACGCAGTACACTAGCGATCTCTTGTGCGTAATCCATTTTCTCATTCAGAAGCTTGATGCGGATACCCACATCCAATGCTCGACCCACTTGTTCATAGTACCCTTCCAGACCAAGCTCATGTCGACTGTCCCAGAAGAGATCTGGAAGAGAGTCGGTGAGTTCTGAGTAGAGATTGAGCTGGGCGCGCACACAAAGCAGCTGTCCTGTCTTTCGGAGGATGAAGTCTCGTGTAAAGGGGAGACGAGATCCTTGTGATAGCATAGTGGGGATAGGGCGGGTCGATTCAAAATAATTCGATAGCAGGGTCTCTAGAACAGCGAGCTTTGTGCTTCGAGCTAAGCCTGACGAGAATGCAACTTTAGCCAAGACAGTATCGATAGACTCTCTCGCTACGAGATGGGTGTTCGGGTTTTCGTTCACTGATTTAGTACCCAGAATAATTGTATCGCCCTTGATAGTGCTGTTTTCACGGTTTGGATCTTCAACATAGTCAAGATCTTCGGTTTCCAGCTCATCCACATGGGCACCCTCGGCTGCCGGGAGGAGAGTCCTTGTCGCTAAGAAAGATGTAAATCCCTCTGGAAGAGACCATGCCACCACAGTGCCTGAAGGGAAGACGAATAAATCACCAACTTTGTCAGATGATAGATCTTCTGTTGATGGGTTTCCAACTCGGCGTATTGAATCCATAGGGACCTGGACATGAACAACTTGTGGATACAGCCCTGTTTCCAGCGGATCCGGTTCATACCCTTTCTCTTGTAATATGTCACGCACTTTTCGTATGTCAAATTTCTCAGCAACCGTATAGGCAGTCACTGTCTGTGATCCAGAGGACTCCAATTTAGTAAGACTGAACGTTAAAAAAGCTCAGGGATATCACCTTAGTCTGAATGCCCTGCTCTCGGAGCATAGCTTTTGAGAGAATTCCATCTTTTGATCTTTGTGCTTCCACTGCAACTCTTCGCAGGGAAGTGGATGCTGCTGGAGTTCTAGTGCCGCGCCTGCGCTGTTTTTGGGATTCTACTTGCTCGGGGGAGCCCACGTTCTGGTTACCTTTTTGGTAGAGGTAGGCATTGGATGAGAAAAAGTTACGACGGCGTGGGAGCTCCAATACCCGTGAGGCATGAAGGTCTTGATTTTGTGACCATCGGAATGGTCGCAGAGCATATTGCCGCTTGCAAGTGAAGCAGATAGGGGCTCTTGCGAACATAGTAACTATTAGAATTTCTCAAAAATGGGCGATGTCATCACATTGAAGATCGGCCCAGGAAATACTGCTTAGTCATTGATGGAGCAGGCCCAATCCCAGCTCCTTCCACGACGAAGTCAAACCCCGATTACTAGTCGCGTCGTGATTCAAATCCTAAGGGAAGCTCTGGGTGCTACGAGGGATTCGCCATGGAAGCGCCCGGCGCGACAACGGCGAATGGAGGTGCTGATAATGGCACCTCGGAGCACGAAACGCCCATCGCGCGCAGCCGATCACCTTCGGACACAAGCCATGACGAACACGACCAATGCCAATCGGGCACCGGCAAATCTGATCACACTGACGGCGGAAATGAAACAGATGAAGATGAGGAGTCTGATGAGGAGGACGAGGAACCTCATCTCAAATATGCATACCTCACGAAACACCTGGGGTCGGTATATCGGAATGGAGACGCTACAAGCACATTTCTCGTTGCCGCAAACAAGATGGTGCGTCTATACATTAGATTGACACTCAAGTATCCCGGCTAATTTGGTTTACAGATCATCGGAACGCATAATGGAGTCATTGTAAGTAACCCAATAACCTCCGCAGCCATAGGGGTGGACTGACCTTCCCCAGAATGTTCTATCGTTACCCGCTATGCAGCCATTACGTGTATATCATGGTCATTCAGCAAGTGTAACATGCATATCTATATCCCCGTACCCCCCTCCTCTGCCGAATCCCAAGCTCGACTTTCCTGCACGGCAGATTGGAGACGACCTCCGCTCTCCAACGCGAAGCCCCACCAGCTCTGGAAGCATTCGGGGCCAGAGATCGGGCCAAGCGTCCATTGCATCTACCCCATCAAACTCAATCCACATTGCATCGGCTTCTATCGACGGCAACGTGTGCATATCATCTTTGGTAGACCCTAAGGATATTCTGAAACGAAACTTTGGTCGGCCTGTTCAGGCAGTTGCTCTGTCTCCAGACTACAAGAATGATAGGACATTCATCTCTGGCGGTCGAGCTGGTGAATTGATTTTAACGTCAGGAGGTCGCATTGGGGTCAGCTCAAATGCAACTACAATGGGAGGCGCAACTGCTGCGGCATCAAGCTGGCTAGGATCAATGGGATTAGGTGGCGGTAGTGGGAAAGACACAATTCTCCACAGTGGCGAGGGTGCCATTAGCACGATTCGATGGTCTTTGTCTGGCAAATATGTTGCCTGGGTCAATGAGGAGGGTATCAAGATCATGCGTTCTAATCTGCACCTGGAGAGTTCACAGTTGGAAATTGCATGGAAGCGTATCAGCCACATCGATCGCCCAACCGGACCAGGCTGGGATGATATGGCTAGCGTTTGGAAAGCGCGCGCTGAATGGATTGACCAATCTGCCTTGGATGATATGGACAAACTTGACCCCCATGATGATATGACACAACACGCGACACCTCCGGTAGTGTCAACCCCTCAGGCCGAGAAACTTCTTGTGGGCTGGGGAGGTACCGTGTGGGTAATTGACGTATACCCTGACCGGGCATGTAAGTCTTCAAAAGGCGAGAAATACGGCTCTGCAGAGGTATCCACAATGTAAGTTGTTTTAAGATTCAAGGTTTATCATATGGTCATACTTACTCTTGAATATTGCAGCTTACGAACGGATTGCCTAATATCTGGAATATCGTTATACACACGTCGTCTCCTTGTTATACTCGCGTGCATCGAGGCAGACGACGACGCCAGCGAAAGCTCTGAAAAGGTCTCGGGGGTTCACCATCGCCAGAAGGGCTTGGAGCCTGAACTTCGAATCATTGATCTCGAAACCAAGGAAGAGCTTAGTGCCGATACGCTCTCCGTCACTCGTTTTGAAAGTCTCACTGCTTCAGACTACCATCTAAATGTTTTACCCCCATGGAAAACCCCTGAGGGTCAAGTTGCTCAGCGCGGAGCCTTCGGTGCAATTGGATTTGGTCTTCTGGATGCTACAATGTACCCAGCACGGTTATTTAGCTCTGGCGCCAGTATTCGCAGCACAGCAAGCAGTGGAGACAAGATATCGGGTAGAGTTCCATCGTCCTTCATTTCCAAACATTTATCCCCCGAAGATGCTGTTCCAAAAGAAGTTCAAGATGTTGCAGCAGCTCCCGGTGCAAAGATTTTCGTCCACAGTCCCTTCGACTGCGTTGTTGCTGTCAAGAGAGATCTCACAGATCGGTTGGCTTGGTTGGACTCACGTGGCAAGTATGAAGAGGCATGGACACTCGTAGATGAACACCCTGAAGCTGCAGGCTCGACATATGATACTGAAGAAGTTCCCTCCGGATCTCTTAGGTCGCAATCAAGTCTAGGAGACTTTTTTTCTGACGACCGTTCATCTGTTCTAACCGTTGGTCAAAAAGGACACCACGAGCTGATCAAGAAAAGGCTCGTCTCGGTGAACTTTGGATTCAACAGCTTGTGAGCAACGAAAAGTGGAGCGAAGCTGCAGAGGTTTGCAGCAAAGTCCTCCATAATGCCCCCCGCTGGGAGCACTGGGCATGGGTATTCATCAAACAAGATAGGCATGATGAGATCATCCCATATATCCCAACAGGCTTGCATCCTGCATTAACTGCAGTCATTTACGAGGTTCTGCTAAGTCACTACGTGTCTCGAGATCTGAACAGATTCCGAGACTTGGTGGAGACATGGCCATCTGACCTGTTCGACCCTGATGTCGTGATTATGGCTATTGAAGAACAGCTGAAGTCCAATTCCATACGCAATGAGTCCGAGGAGTGGCGCATATTGACAGACTGTCGTGCTAAATTGTTCGTTGCTGGCGGGCATTACCGCGAAGCTCTGCATTGCTATATTCGACTGCAAGATGCAGATGCAGCCATGGTCTTGATTCGCACACACCGCTTGGTAGATGCACTAATTGACGATATATCTGCTTTCATTTTGATCCGCATCTCGAGAAAGCGGCTGAAGTCAGCTCCCAAATCTGAGCTGGAAGAGATGTCTGCGGAGCCAATCCAGCTACTTGTCCGTGAAGCTTACACTGGTATTGTCCCCCCCGAGACGGTTGTACAGCAACTTACTGCCGCGAAACACTTTTTGTTTCTTTATTTCTATCTTCGGGCTCTATGGCGCGGTGAATCTCTTCCGCAGTCATCATCAAAACCTCAACGAGGGCGGGGAGCCCACACCTTGGATGCAGCAACCAAACTAGCTGCAGATGAAGGAAAAGCTCTGATAGATAGCTTTGCTGATACGGCTGTAGAGGTATTTGCAGATTATGACCGACCACTGCTGATGGACTTTCTCCAAACGAGTATCTCTTATACATTTGAGACTGCCACATCGATATGTGAAAAACGTCACTTTACGCCAGAACTGATTTATCTGTTATCAAAAATGGGCCAGACCAAGCGAGCCTTGAATCTGATACTGGCAGACTTGAAGGATGTATCACAGGCCATCTCGTTTGCTAAGTCCCAAGATGATCCTGATCTCTGGGAGGACCTTCTCGATTACTCTATGGATAAGCCAAAGTTCATACACGGTCTTCTTGTCGAGGCTGGGACTTCTATCGACCCCATCAAGCTTGTACGCCGTATTCCCAGTGGACTGGAGATCGAGGGCTTGCGGGAGGGTCTTTCGAGATTGATTCGTGAGCATGATCTACAGGCTAGTATCAGCCAGGGTGCAGCACGAGTCATGCAAAGTGAAGTGGCTCTGGGTATGGACACACTTCGCAGGGGCCAACGGCGAGGAATAAAATTCAACATTACCGATGGCACCGTTGCCAATGGCAAAGATTCGAATATGACACCGACCTTGAAGGTTGACGATGTCACAATCTCGAAGAACCTAGCTAATCCTGCAATTTCTGTACAAGGAAAATGCAGTGGTTGCCAGGCTCCGTTCCAACTAAAAGGTACAAAATCTCTCCAACTCCGATTTTCTTTATCAGCACTAATGCATGCAATTTTTATAGAGCGAGAAATACTCATCGGCTTTGCCTGTGGGCACGTCTTCCACTTATCCCATCTTCATTCCGAACAATCACAGCCTTCAACCACAAGTAGCCCAGTAGATGGAACACCCCGACCCTTATCTCCATCTGACGATTCATTTTCTTCTACGGCCTCTCGTACCGTTGGTCCAAAGGTCACAACAGCACGACTTCTGCGGGACAAGGTGGGTGATGGCTGTCGGATATGTGCATTAACCAGGAAGATCGATTCCATTGGCAACGAAGCTGATATATAAGCTTGTCATCGTTGGGACACAGGGTGCCTTAATATCCACTCGTCTACCATTTCATACACAAGCTTGCCCTCATGTATATCCGTTGTTTCCTTGCGATACCCAAATATCTTGGACAATCTTCCTACTTCAAGAGCTCAGTCATATTATTGTAATTATTGTCTGCGCTTTCCAGCTAAGATCCTGCAATGAAGCGTTCAAACTAGGGATTTTTCACATTTTATCTGAATGGATGGCTGAAGAGATGGACTATTCTGGCGTTTTGATATGGGGCCTTGTGTTGCTTTATGTACTTTACTCGCGATACATGAAATGAAGTCGAAATAACCCCGAAGAAAATTGTTTACCCACCTCCTGAAGAACTCTCATTGGTTGATTCTGTTGAAAGCAGCCCCTACTCTTATACCAAGGTTGGCCCACTTATAAGCGAGGGTGGGTTCAATCGGTGAAGTAGGTCGTGCAATGGTCCATACGTAGTAATACTTATCTACATAGTTAAGACCAGTGAGACTTTATATGAAAAAAAAGATATTTAACTCCCAATCTTCCCAGATCTGAGAAATGGACAGGGCCTCTCGCCAAGTTCGAATTCGGTGGCTAAGCCGCGAGCCTTAGAAGAGAATAATTCTAGAGATACAGAGGGAATATAGAGAAGTGAGGCAAACTTTTAACTGATACAGATGAAAGGATTCAGTCAAAATGCTATAAATTGGCCTTGTGTCCATGCAATTCAACAGCAGAATTCTGGCCCAGTATTCGTGATGGGTTGACAAGCAAAAGTTCAGTGCCACTTGTGAACTTTGTTCCATCTAGTTGCACACTGCCTGCGGTTGTTGTCATTTGAAACGTCTTTAAAATGAAGAAGCGTGGGGTCAGATAAAGATCGGCCTTGGGGTTAATATCCGCATATCTGGCACCTTCTACGAGATACCGTAGCCAAGCACAAGTGGGTTGTCTGGGTGACGATAACCGGTCATACTTTGATATTATTCCGTGTTAGCTGGGCGTGAAGCTAGCCAATGAAGAAATTTGACTTGTTCTGTAAAATACTTGGACATGAGGGGCATGAAATCTCCCTCCACAGTGTCTTTGGTGGGATTGACGTCCCCATCGTCATTAGTCTGTTTTTCGTAGAGTAGCCTCAGCTGTCTGTTAATCACCTCTTTGGAAACCGAGAGTACGATATCAAATTCTGCAATGGTTCCGGAAGTCATGGACATCTCAAAAAACAAGAAAATCAAGTAACAAGTATACTAGTGTCGGTTTTTTGGAATATTGCAGAGTGCAAACTTGGAAGAAGCTCAATAAAAAATAACCTTGGAAAGTCTATGTGCAAGAGAAATCTCGATACTTATAGAATATAAGTATGGATATCTAGGTACTATGGCCTAGGTTGTTTACTCAGAGGCTTTGGACCAAGCTAGCAACAAAATGCAGACCAGATGGATACCTTTTGTTGTCAGTGAAAATAATTAAATTTAAACTAACCGTTAATAATATTACTAATAATATTATAGAATTTAATATCAACTCATAACTAATTAATTCGACAGCAACTCAGTGAGTCCCTAGAGATAGGAAATTAATATAGAATGAGAGTGAGAGTGGAAATCTGATACCATGCTTGCTTGAACAATATTCTCACTTCTCAGCCCTGCCCTTGTCCTGCTCCATTTTGGTGGAGATAACCTCGAACTTTGTAGGCCGTGCGCGAATTTGCTGTAGATTTGTGATAGTGGACCATTTGTCTAAGGTGGCGGTGTGAAGGATGAGAACGGTCTCCCATCAGAAATAGCAGTGACTGATAGGAGTAGAGTTGAATAAGAGTGATAAATCGGCGGTAAGAATTCCCGATTCGTCTAGACCAATCTTGTGGATCGGGGACGCTAAACCTAATGAGGTAATAGTATCTACTAGTTTTCTGCCACTTTTAAATACCGCGTATTGTATTTAAACACTAATATTACACATAATATAATAAATTACATACTATTCTATTCAATTCAACACCGTTTATTCAATTCAACACCATTTATTCAATTCAACACCATTTATTCAATTCAACTTAACTACCCTAGAACTAGAACTAGAACTTGGTATGTCCACCATGAGCTGCGATAACAGCTTCACACCTCTCCTTCATCAGACCAATCTGACGCTCTAGGAACGCCTCTGGCACCGCCTCCCATGCCTCCTTTACCACCTCACGCAGTTTATCATATGTCAGTTTTATGTCGGTTTGGAGGTAGTGGTCTCCAATCCAGTCCTTCATCCAGTTCCATATCTGTTCGATAGGGTTTAGATCAGGAGGAAATGCTGGCCACTTCAATAAGCGAACTCCGCGGCCACGGAGTTCGTTTACTGTCGCTATAGCCTTATGACCAGGAGCGTTATCATGCATGAAAGAAAGATCAATCCCATCCATACTAGCCAACTTTACCATATCATCTATAAGAGGCACAATCCTCTCACAGTATCTCGCAGCATCAATCGTACCCCATTCTTTCTCCCAAAACACACAAGGTCCCTTTTTAGAGCCATAAAAGGATCCCCAGAACAACCATCCTGGTGCCCGTTGATGTCGTACTCGGAGACAGGAGTCATCCAATTCCTCTCCAGGCCTCCTTGTAACCCAGATTCGCCTATGAAACACTGCTGTAACCCAGATTTCATCGGACCATAAGACCTCCTTCCATTGCTCAGGGGTCCAGTGTAGATGCTCTAGAGCCCATTCAAGTCGAGCTCGGCGAGTAGGTTCGGAAAGAGGAGGCTTCCGGAGTGCTACACATCTAGTATAGCCTCTTTTTTTCATGGAATACCGGAGGGTAGTCCAGTGGACATCAAGGGATAGATGACGAACAAGCTCTTTCCAGGTCATCCGTCTTGCTAATGCAGAAGAACAGATGAAGGACTCAATATCATCTAACTCCGCATCAGACAGCTTAGGAAGCTGTCCACGACGTCGACGGAGAGTCGGACGGGAGTCATTACAGGCTAGCTGCACCTGACGATAGGTGATACCTATCTGATCAGAGATCTCTGCATAGCTATAGCCTTGTTGACGTAATAACCGCGCATTGAGACGCTCATCGCGGGAGGCAGGAGCCTGAGCTCTTGGAGTAGAAGGTGGCGACGGCGACGGTGTGTCTAATGGTGGTGTTGGCGTCTCAGGGATTTCAGAGATAATGCTCCCGATATCATCATCATGCCGTGGCTGAGGGGTAGCTGGAACACTCTCCATTGGCCCACAGTACACAAGTCAGCCGCATTTCTAACGTCGAACTAAAGCTATGAAACCTTTACTAATACTTAGCTAGATAATTTACGAGGAAACTGATGGGAAATTTTCATTGTGTAATTTTGTTAAACATATTGCCGCGACATAGCTAAACATACAATCACAACTTAACCTAACCCTTCCAGTTTTTTAAAAGCATGGAAGGCTTAGCCCCGATATCAAACCAGCACTATGATAGTGTTGGGGAATTAGGAGCTGTACTCCTGGTGTTCACAGAATAGTTGTTAGGAGGAATACCAAAGCAAGAGCACCAAACATAGTAGAAACCCTGCAGCTCTCCATGACTGCCATGCTCGGGACTAGAGTCATAAAAGGCGAGGCCGGCTCAGTGACGATAGAGGTCGAAACGTGATGTCCACTGGTAGATATTGGGATACTGACGGTGCCATTGCCAGTAGAAGTAGCCTGATGAGAAATAGGGATACCGGTAGCTGAAAGAGTAGACTGGATGTGGATAACGGTGTGGCTCGGAAAAGGAGCACACTTCGAAGAGCCATGGCAGATAACAGTCTCGGTGGCAGCCGAAGGAGGGGCGGGCGCACATTGGGGAGAGTCAGGGCATGTAACGGTGACAATGGGTGCACCAATTCCAGTGCCAGTGGCCTGAGCGGGGACAGTGCCGTTGGATGATGGATAGGGAGCCTGAGTAACAGCCGGGGTCTCGGTGTGAACAACAGGAATATTCACATCTGTAGTGCACGGAATAACGACAGTGCTGGTACTCTCAATACACTCAGGGCCCGAGCAGCCTCCAGCCGAGGAGGTAGCCTCGCCAAAGGTAGTATCGCCGGTGACGATGGGACCGATAGTAATTACGATGGGAGTAGTCATGATGCCAGGGGTAATGACAGCAATGGGGATCGAGGTTTGCTGAGTGCAGCCAGGGATGGAAGACTCAGGGTGGCACCAAGTGATAGTTTCAACTAGAGTAAAGAAAGTGGTGTGGGTGGCTTGAGAGTGTTAGTAAATACATGATAAGGTGATTTTCTTATTGATCTAACCGCGAGCATGGACTTCGTTGGGCTCACCTGCAATTGGGTCAGTTCTAATGTCATAACAAGATACATGGTGATGAGAAGAGTGACTTACGAGCAAAGGCAAGGAAACCATCCATAGCCTGACGACGCTTGTCCTGCAACTCAAACATGTTGCCGCCTAAATAAAGAAATAAATATTAAAGGCATAGGCAGCGGGGGTAAGCAAAGGCCATATTGGTACAACTTACCGGTAGCAAGTCCAAGGGTGATAAAAATCACCACGAGGTAAACCATAGCAACACGGAACTGCTGGAGGGAAGCCATTGCAAGAATGACAGAAGATAAAACGAGTGAATTTAACGAACGGGTTGAAGGGGACGAACAAGGAAAGTTATGGAAAGAGAAATGAGAGGAGTGTGGTAGGAAAGAGGAATTGAGAGATTGGAAGGTGGAAAGTGGAAGTAAACATCCTGCTACTGCGGGTGATTCATACACAAAGTGCAGTTGTTGAGAATCAGGTGACACATTAAAAGGTCACAGTATTCCCCCAGCTGAGAAGGCGCTCTCACTTCGAGCTCTAGATGTCTCTTCGAATGATATCAAAGGCAATACTTAGTATCTTTAGAGATCCAGAAAGCTGTTTTAAAGATGTGTCATAGATATCAGTTAATATCAACTCATTCACTGTTCATTTTCTGATATAGTGGTACTTGAATACTAGGCTCGACAATTAGTTGCAGTTTACCGTGTATATACATACTCAAGATCCTCAACAGTGAGAGAGTTTGCTCCAAAATTAAAACTTTTCTTGATATCGGATCTTTATTAAAAGCACGTTTTTCTAAATGCAAGGTTTCAGTATCTGCCCTCTGTCTGTACATAATTATTTATAAGCCTTAGCATATAACACTGAAAGGAGCTTAATAGACACTAACCAAGGTCCAGTTTTCATATCTGCGAATCAAGTATATACCGTGACTCAACATTGGTACATCCTGATAATACCCAATCACGATATATGCGTAAATGTTTGTATTTAAGTAGATGAGAGATTCACGACTGTAAGATGATGATTATAATATGGCAAGGACAGCACTTCCATCGCTAGAGTACCACAAGGTATTTTACTCGACTACCTTCACTGTAATCTACAGCCTCTACTGTAGCATATTGAACAAAATCAGTTAGATGAGGAATATCTACCACCTTAATTGTCAAGAAAGTAGAAAAGGATGCCTGAAAATCCGAAGATTACTAATTGCGTCACTAGATCATTGTACCCAGGTCGAGGCTTTATAGATCAGAACCTGTTCCTTGTGCTATGAAGAGAGTGTCTTGTTAGATGGATCATTTCTATAGCCTCATCCCAATCGCCATGTTGTCAAGAACTTATTGCAGTATACCTCCACCCCCTTTGCTTAAAAGATCTGTGAGTGAAACTGGTAAGGATTCAAGTTCTTGCAGAAGCAAGTTTCGTTCGTCGTATTTCCGAGCCGCATCGAAATCGACCAAAATAGCCTACGAAGCACGAACGAGAAGATTGAATCAACCCACATCTCCGTGACGTATTCCCAGATTATACAGATATCGCGAATGGGACAGTTCTTCGCAACAGAACCAGTCTGATCACGACATTTCGGTATGAGCGAAGCCTTGGGCTTTGGAACGGACGTAGTGTTCGAAGGAAGAATATAGGACTAAAGTTCAAGAATATCAACGGTTATAGAGCCAAGACTCTTGATCTAGATGTTCGAGCTGATAAATTCGCTTATTAGTCATGTAACGTAGCTCTTCTGTCAACTGTTTTATGGTAGCAAAATCGGGTAAAAGTCACGAAACATGAGGGTAGAATTAGGGATCTTTGTTAGATACATGATTCAAGTGGGGCTTGTAAACAGTCTAAATACCCTTATTTCAACTAGCCGTATGTTTAATATCTTCATCAACAAATCACGCTTCCTTCCAGCTCACCAGATCTCATGCTAACAGCTAAATAAGAAACTCTTTCTGGCACTGTTTCTCAGCTGTACAGACGGCAGGTAGATCATCTATCCAAGGTGCTCTCAGTCTACTCTATCTTTCCACCATCCATTACAGCCTGAACCCGATTTACAATGACACGGTCAGTGCCTATCATGGAACCAGAATTTTATTCTGGCATGAAAATACTGGGCATAGTGGATTCTGATCAAAGTCTTTGACGTTGTGAAGGGACAGTATTCAGAGTTGACGCCTTTCAGTGATCCGTACCCCTAGGCTACAAATACTATTTTCACTTTAATTTGCTGAAAAATGAACAGTCCCTTCTATGATTATTTGGCCAATGGCCGCATAATCATATCATGGAAGCTATTGATACTGATCATACCAAGGGCATGACGACACAGCTACTTAAACTTGGTAGCATCGTGCTAACACCAACGCTCTTTATCACATTCAGATTACTCAAAAAGATCTATAGACGGACATTACCCTCTTCGATACCAAGGGCTCTGCTAGTTTTGTGATATCAGTACCACTAGTGTTACGCTGAGAGGTGTGGTGGTGGAAGATGAACTTGTCTGGTTAACCAAATCTGGTTATATTGGATCTTCTAATTTTGAACAACAAGCTTCTGACATTATATGAAACGCTTGGTTTGACCACCATACTATCACTTCCAAGATACTCGATGAGACTTTTATTCACTCAACAACTACACATCTTGTCCAAGGTTTTTGATGTTACGTAATCACCTGAAGAGCCCATTCTTTACTAAGAGAGCAAAGCAGGATATGGACAGGTGCAAGGGCGACATCGACAAACAGTTGCCCATGACTTGACAGCTAGGTCCTAGGTAAGTATCGGTTCCTGCTGAAATGATGTATATAGCCCTGGAAGCTATTTTCTTGATGGTATCAGTGCTACATACAGCGGCCAAGCTATCAGATCAAAAGAGATCTTCGCAGAAAAGTGTGGCTGAAATCGACGATTCCAGATAAAAGTGGGGGGTTCGAAGCTAATATTTTACAGCTAGCCGTTGTTAAAAAATCCTTGAAAAACACGTACAGACAAAACATACCAATTACTACTTAGCCTCTATAATCAGATCCTGATCTGAACGGGTCGTTCCGCTGGAGTAAAATAGTGTGGGGATCGTTTCAGGTTAGTAACCCCGCTTCCAAGGAACATATACAGAATGACATAATTGCCCGCTTCTGTGGGGTCTAGCAGGTTAAGTAGTGACTTATTAGGGGAGGGGCCCTTGGCTAGTACTGTGTCTAGCGTGTTACACTCATAATTACGAGCTGGGCACGGGGCGCAAAGATATCCTGAAGTTTGGTCTGGATCGGTCGATCTCGAGAGCTAGAGGGAGCCAGGAGCCTTCTAAGGTTCCAAAAGTTCAGTTGGAGGAAGGCGAGCCGCTATTAGGTTGATACATGTCCAATCGGAACTGGTACCTGACAGCATCTCAATCCTGTGGATCTCCTACTCCCGTTCAGTGACGTACTTAGCCCTAAGCCGAGTTCCGGCTAAAACCATGAACCGAGCGGCCAGCCACCAATCATATATTCTATTATCTATCTTGTCGATTCCTACCCGCGTAAAACTAACCCGGGGCAGTGGTTTCACTTCAACAGCCCTACTCGTGTTACCAGGCTGTTGGGCCCGGAGATCCCGCCGGCCCAAGGACCTGTGCTTTTTAATTTTTTTTTAAGAAAAAAAGTTTCGGAGGCTGTAGTAAAAACCATGGAACATCAAGTATACACGAGCGGTATAAAATTAGTTTTTACTTGGCAGATCCATTATACTATGCTTTTTCAGGAGTAGATTAGCATCAATACGGAGCGGACTAGCAACAATACGATGGGAGACCGAGAGACGGAAGGAAATAGCATCAGATAGTATTGTCATATTACGCACCTGAGCAACGAGTAAATATACATATGCGAAACCTGTACTCATGGTGAATACTATCTGTGAAGTAAACAATCAAACCGTAAATATATTAAAAAGTAGACAACCGAAGTCAACCGCTGAATGGGAAATGATGCAGGGCAGAGAGAGTCAGCTATAGCAGATCCGAATCGAGCATTAAAGGTAACAGACTTCGTAAATAGTAATGAAATTGGGATATCAACTTCGTGTTCGTCAATCCTAGAACCAGATTGAGATGAAAAGAAGATAAAAGTCATCGGCAAACATGAGCAATAACGACAATATGTTTATGAACAGTTTGCACCGTATCCCAGTCGAATCCGATGCAGATAACAAATGCCAACGCCTTAAGATAGAGGCCCTAAACAGAAGCAAGAAGCGAGAAGGAAAAACTGGAGAATAGCATTAGAGCTATATAGTACAGGGTATCATTGTCCGGAGACGCGTGTATAATCTCCGTGCCCAACGCCCTGGAAATGATAATTGAAATAAAGATTCGCTGCCAACCCAATGACGAGAGCAAGAATCCCCGACGGGGGATGAACAAGAACGCAGAATGCATGACATGTTCCATTGCATATCATTAGGTGATCCCGGAGACAGAGCTGATCTCACAGAGAGTGCCGGTCAAAGGATAATGGAAAGATACAGTTGTCGATCGAGAAAAAGGAGCAAAGGAGAGAGTGCCTTGAGAAGTATCGAGAATTTTCGAAGCCTAGGGACCTAGGGAATGGGGGATATATCGTGATATGATCAGTATGTCAACTTGATCTCGACTGGAGAACCAGGTACGTTGCTGCTGCTCATCAGAGGAGATTCTTGAATGTCAACAATCATGTCTTGGCCCTCTGGAAGTTCGCGAACGACATCGTCGTCTACCATGATTCGCAAGCCAGCTTGGTTGACATGGAGAATGCGGACGATGCGGTCCGGGTTAATTTGGTGCTTCTCGGAGATTTTTGTCATCAGATCCCGGACAGTTCGTTCGGTAAGGTAGATGGCCCGGTAGTACTCTTGTGGGTGTTGTTCGTTTCCGGAGAATCGAACATAGAAGCATGCGACTGTGTCATGGTTAGCAAAGGGCGAGGAATAGTGTACCCAGAAGAAACCTACTTGGTTTGGGGGGTCGCTCCGCAGGAGGACGGTAGGTTGGGTCGATGTCCACAGCTTCAATGTAGCCCGTTGATATGTTTTCTCTCGGTATAACCGTGGATTGTTTTTCTCTCATACCAAAATGACCCGCGTGCATATGCGGTGAGTTGTTCAAAGAAACATGACTGCTGGTCGGAGAAGGAATCAAAGACGCAGATGAGAGACCCGTACTCTGACGACGGAGGGGTTCAACCTTGACGAATTCGCCCTCGGTTGGTAGTTGAATAGGATACATATCCGGGTCATCTTGAGGATCACCACGTAAAGCAAGGGAGCTCATAGAGCGA
Organism: Penicillium taxi; assembly: GCF_028828555.1. Lineage (NCBI taxonomy): Eukaryota > Fungi > Ascomycota > Eurotiomycetes > Eurotiales > Aspergillaceae > Penicillium > Penicillium taxi. The sequence goes on along the minus strand of NW_026643207.1, from coordinate 1,791,496 downwards.
GTTGACGAAAACATATCCTGCATCATGACTAGCTTCGCCTGAAGATCATCCTCTACTGACATTTTATCAGAGAGAGCCTCTTGTGAGCTTACAGACCAAGTGCGCTTGTGTTTTATAGACTTTTCCGACTTCACGCCGGTAACATTGTTACCACGCTTACGTTTGCCGAAACCACCGCCCATCTCCGCCTGTGCGATTTGCTGCTTTAACTTATCGATTGACTTCTTCACGTGTGCAACGTCATTGGACAGCTTCCGTTCTGCGCCATGGTCTCGGAACAGCTTGACCTTGCAATAGCAGACTTCGTGCTGTCGCGAAGCGCCAGAATCAATCGATGACAAGAGTTCGGTCTTTGCGCACAGTCGGACTGGAATACCCTTCACGCCCTTTGAGTGGCTAAAATCGGTAGATAGGAAGTTGAATCGCACGGGGATGGTGCAATCAGAGACTCCACCAGTTGGGCTGGCAGTCCATGTGATGCAGAATCCGTCGAAGGACATCTGTTCAATCTGGATTTGACGATTTTTATGGTCATCACCATTGCTTTGCAATGGGTCCACGTATTCAACAGCCAAAAGCTTTCCCCCACGCTGGTGCGCCTCGCTCGTTCCACGACCTTCTTTCCATAACTGCCAACAGGCAGCCGGTCTCGACCTCTGTTCTTCGTCTTCGAATGAGACACGAACAAAAGTTCTGTATCGAAGCTGTTCCGAAGTATTTGGGGGAGTAGAGTCCAAGACCGTCAAGTTATATGCTTGGCCTTTGTTAAGATATGAGATTGGGATCTCCTTTTTAGATTTGACCATTGCGGTTGGAGCACGCAGGGTAACATTATAACGGAAGCTAAAAAAAATAAAAAAAAGGTTAGAAAAGGCAAACGTCTTCGAAAAAAAAAAAAGGGTTATCTTACTTTTCACCTACAGAGTAGGTCACAGCCGTACTCGGGTTCGAGTAATCAGAAGTTGTTACATTTGAAACTTGGTCCATTGGAATCCCGTTCCCATCGACTGATAGACCATCTCCAGATTCGTCCATAGGGTCGTAGGAATCGCGATGCATGAAAGCACTAGGCGCAAATGAAGCTGGTTGCTGGATATAAGAATTCATATCGGGCATCTGCTGTGAAAGGTACTGATGATTGAAGTGGTGGTCCATTTCGTGATGTTGAGGGCCTTGTATCGTGTTTGAGAGGGAGAGTGGAGTCATCATGTTCAATCCCATCGTTGGCGTATGCAGGTCACCTGCTTGGTTATGGAAGATTGTACCAAGGCCGGTGGAGTTGGGTGTGTAGAATCCAGTAGGCTGATTGGCAATAGACATCATATGCATTGGATTGTGATCTATCCACGATGGCGAGAAGTTGAGGTCTTGTAGATTACGCGGTGTCCGTTGGTTGGAGAATTTGACGCTGGCCTCCTCCTGCATTTTCTGATCATTGCTCATTGGTCTATTTCCATGATTGGGCGTGTCAGTTTGGAATCCCCAGAAGCCTGGAGTGCTATTCTTGTACCTTCCCGACATCATGGGATCGCCTTCTTGACTGCCGTCGCTGTCTCGGCGAGGAACGACGTCTGAGAAAGTTTGCTGGAAGCGACTGATGAAGTCATCATCAGGCTTCTGAGCGTTGTTTCTAATAAGCGTTAGCTACTATATATTTAAAATTCAACATTCAACAATTCCACTGGGTACCTACCGGTTGCGGAACATGGCGAATATACTGGCTCGACAGTATAAAGAGGTGGAGAGTTGGGTTGTGAGGGAGGAGAGACAAAGTTTCACTCTATATTGTAACCATCTGTTATGCAAAGCAATCAGATGGCCCGATGTTGAGGGCCGTGTAGACGTGTGTTGGACAAGGGGAGTTTTCGGCAATTCGGATGCGCGACTTTCGCTTCGAAACGGATAGATCGGGCCCACAGGGTCAGGTTGAAGAGATTGAGTGTATGTAGCAGCTCAACAGGTCACTTTTTGTATCAATTTAGGCTGATTTGAAGAATGATGAAGGTCGAATACGTTCTTTAGGATCGAAGATTAAAGGTCAAAGAGAATTGACGATCGAGCGTATGAAGGAAGCGGAGACTCGATTACAACGGAATATCGCGGGACTTCAGGTCCAAATGAGTCGAAACAAAAGAATTTGGAAGAATTAAAGTGATGAGGCCCCCTTTTTGATCAGAAGGGAAAATGTTCGGGGCGAGGGGTGGAAAAAAGAGGAGGGGGTGGATGCAGCGTATGACGAAAGTGCTTTGGAAGGGGAAAGAAAAAGAGTATATAGTGGAAAAGATAAAAAAAATAAAATAAGACGGTACGGCTAAAGAAGCCCTCCAATAGTGATATAAAACAGAGGCCTTAGGTAAGAACAGATAATTCATCCATTCAAACTGAGCCACAGAGTCCCAGGGGTGAAAGAAAGGTGGTTTGCTTCGGAAGATTTAGTTGCCACAAATGTACTTCTTAGTCCGTACCGATAACATTGAGAGCGAGAACGAGGGACGGCAGGTAGATCGACTTTTGGGGTGGGGTGTTTCCAATTTCTTTTCTTTTCTTTTCTTTTCTTTTTTTTTTTTTTTTTTTTTTTTTTTTTCCCTTTCCTTTTTATTTTTCTTGTGAATTTAAGGAATGGAATTGATTGGTGAAGTATGGAGAACTGAAAACTATTAATTTATTTATGTAAATTATTTCTTTTGTGTACGGTAACTATGTATCGAGTACTATATTGGTCATTCCCAAGATCCCCCTGTGGATCTTTCATTTAGTACTCCGTAGTTCTGCACCTATCCAGTACGTCATAGCAGTCTTTGTTTCTATTCTATACTATAGTAATTTTGTGACTTTGGAAGTCGATCCACCTATCGATAGAGAGTATATGGATAGTTACCATAGCTCTGGGCCTCCCCACAATCAGCCACACTTTCTTTTACCTTTTGATATTGCTTTTGGCACCTTACTCGCCTCTATCAAATTCATTCTATTTGATCATCCATAATTGGACTAGCATATGTCGGCGTTTCTTGTGGCTTAAGTGGCGGTGACTATAGTCTATTCATGTGCGAACATCGGATAAGCATTTTTAGATAATGACTTGTTGTATTGTACTCCGTACGTACCTATGTATTATATAGGATCCATAATCGTATTCCCATGCTCTGCATACGCCCAGGTGTGGCTAGAAGTGATTTCCATGGATCGGAGCTGTGGCAGTTGTTCCTGTAACCTCTTTAATTGATCTGATAGGTGGTTCGTCGGACCGTTACAACAATCACCGAGTCCAAATTCCAAATCGTCGACCGTGGTATAGATACTGCTAGTTCAGAATCAGAATCAGAATCAGAATCAGAATCAGAACTTCACTCAGTTCTCCGTATTGTGATGAGCACGTTGCAAGCAATGATCCCATAATAAATAGGATAAGCGTGCTCCGTACTGAGCTGACGATAGAACTTCTGTCGATGAGATCGAAAATCCATCGACTTAGCACATTGCTCTTCTGTAATGTGATACGACAAAGGGCTGAAATATAAATTAAGATCTTCGAGAAGATCGTCAGTGGATGTGTGATGTATATTACGCGTACTTTGAAAGCTGGATGGCGATCTTAGTCCCAGTGCGGAAGCTCGGAGTTTATTATTCCGAGCTCGCTATTGCTGGCACCTCAGCCCGCCAATCAGAGAACGACAGATCTTTATCCGATCCGATTGGTGCACGGACCTGGCTATCTACGTCAGAGGCTTTTTCCATCATTGGCTTACTATAACTACTTTAAGTACGATATAACTAAACCCAATCTGGTATCATCGGCAGTAACCGTGTTGTATCCACACGGGTTACGCTTAAGCTATCTATGAAACAAGCCTTCAGATTGAAAGGCCCGTGTAAAAATCTCAGAGCTATCAGCTCCTGGACCTGTTCTTTATCTGTCTGCCTAGATAAGTAGACTTAACAGAGACTCATCTATTGATACAAAAATTAAAACAACCTAAGCGTTACACTACCATGGTTGCACCGACACAAGGAACACGAAACTATCAACCTCGCTAAGAATTTCAGCCACGTCCCTTTGTTCCTTTTTGCGTTCAAGGTACAAGACGCCACCAGAGTAAGCCATTCTCAACAACTTCGATCAAGGGGACACAAAAAATGTCGAAGCTGTATCAATTTATAAATTTGATATAAGATATGTACGTCGCATTCGCACTCGCTACGCATATAACCCGAGGGATAACCCTTGGAAGAAATGACCAGGATGTCCTAAGTGAATGGGGGACCCATGACGAAGCAAAAGAAAGCTATCAATCATGCGGTACACGGATCGGATTAACCTTATTCGTTCATCGAAGCTGTCAACTTTTCTGTTTGTTTTCATTTCCGCATAGCATCGGGGCCACGCTTTTCGTATTTGCGGATCTGGAGGTCCAGAGTCCAATCCACGGGGAGATAGTGCACCACAGTCTAGTTGCCACAGTCCTAGTTGGGTGTTCAACACAGATGTGTATGCGTCTATATGCTCGCAGTATAATAATCTTTCGAGTTATGGAGTACTAACAATACTAGATACTAGATACTCCGCATTTGAAACAATCACGTTGTCAAGTGGCGTCTTTAAAAAGCAATATGGGAATCCATAGTCCATATTCCGTACTCCGTATTAGTAGTCCATTCCACCACGTAGACTACATGCACGTGAATTATGCCGAGGTCGAAATATAAATAGAAAATAGAAAATATACAATATAAAAAAACTCAAAAAATAGAGCTGCCTTTCTTGGCCTATTATCTATTACTTAGGTACCTAACCACCTAAGCGATTGAAGACCCACTTAAATTGTAGCAGTATGTACTCATTTCCTCCACAAAAGTGGAATTTGCCACTGTCTGAGGTCAACTAGTAAAGACATGGATACAAAGCAACGGCAATGGCAGTCTAGTTGAGACTGACGAATGAAAAGAGAAGGCTAAGGAGTGTGGCGAAATTCAGTCAAAAGTTAGTGGGGAATTGTCAATCCTGCATTACATCCGAGATGTACACCAACTCCTAGTTACTTAGTACTTAGTAAGCACCAAAGTCATGTTTTAATTAGGATATTCCCATTTGAAGCTCACACATCAGTTCACCTATTATGATTTGTCTAGATTTTCATCTACTGTAGCTTCATAATTATTTTATGCATTATTCATAGTGATGATCTTCCGATGTTTAGGCGCCATCCGCCGCGAGTGGAAGCTTTTCCGATCTTTAGATCATAGCTATATAATACCTATTCGAGATACTCTGATTTTTGTATCAGTACAAGGACGACACGTAAGACGTATCATTCTTCGTTGCATTCTCTATTACATATTAGATTACATAGTAGGATTCCAGTCGATCTTAGTCCTTCTGAGATGAAGTCGGTGAACAAAGTCTTCAATACGGATCTAGCATCTAATTGTCTGTAATCCTCTGCTTTATTGTAATTCATTGCCCGTTTAGTACGTATGTACGTAGGTGGGGGTAACAAAGCTCTGTGGGCTGTGAACTTTGTTAATATGATGTCAGTCAAGAAATTGTACGTGCTTCCTCTCCAGGGCTGTTCTTAGGTAATGTAATGTGTAGTTCGAGATGAATGTTTCAAGACTCTATCTGTAACAGATGATCCATACCTAGGTATGTAACTATGTTCTCGGTATTCTACTTCGAGGTCGATCTGCAGTCATCATATACGCTGAAGTAAGTACGGCTTAGAGCCATTGATATTATCCATCTATAAAGTTGCCCAATACCAAATATGAATGTCCGTTATGCAAGATGTCCAAGTGCCGCACGAAACAAAAGTCATCTCGTCCGAAATGCGTGTCAACAAGCTAGAGAGGAAGGAAATGACAGGGGAAAAGAAAATGGTATAATGATGAAATGCTGCCACATCATCACTTACTCGCTCTCAAGAATGAGAATGAGAAGAAAATGAAAATATTAACAAAAAGCGTTCTGTCTCAACAGGACTGTATATGTACTGAATGACCATTGGCCAGGTTCTGCGCTTTGGCGAAGGTAAAAAGAGAGAGAAAAATAAAAAGCAAGAAAGAGTGAATATCAACAAGCATAACAATATCAAGAATCTCAATGTTGAATGATGAGGGAAAATCCATCAATCCAGGATGCAGAAGAACCACAAACTCCGGCAATCCTATATCCGAGAGGAGGGATCAATGTGTGTCTGTCAAGAAGTTAATATCAAATCGTGTAGGCCTCGATTCACAAGAAAACTCACCCTGATCCACCTGTCGCATTTCCATAGACACCTGACTTTCTCCCCAGACTGGTGAGAATCTCGATTCCATCGATCCAAAGTCCAGCTCGTACGTAGAATCCAAGAATAATCTCCCCACGCCGGATGTCAAGTACAAACTCATCACCGCCGGGTTTACCGCCACGTTTTCCAAAGAGTTGGCTCGTCAGGTCCTCGTAGAAGAACTCCAGGCCATCCACCGCAGATCCATGGTAGATTTTGACTGACATCAAGAGCTTTGATGAGAAAGCACAATCAAGCAAAACTTGCTCTGGCACACTGCCTTCCATGCTAGATTGGCCTAGCAACCCACTTTTGTAGCCAGACTGGCCCTTGGGTAGCTTCACCACGGAATTCTTCGGCTTCAATGAACCAACGTCCTCCACGGTGTAGCTGCCCATAGCGCCGGAGAAGACTACCACCTTGATCTTCTTCTTCTTCTCCCTCTCGGATCCAAAGAGCTTTTGGCGGAGTTCGCCCTCGGTCACGGACACTTGCTTCGGTAGGCCGTTGCTACTGGACTCGACGTTCAAATATTCGATGGAGGTGTGGCACAAGTCATCGCCTTCTGCATAGAGCTCCATAAAGGCAATGCCGGAGGTCGCTGTGAAGAGAATCTTTCCATTCTCTACAGGCCACACTTGCACACTGCCATCTAAGCTCGCCGACGCATCACTGGGAAGGCGGAAGCAAGGGTGGAATCGGAAGCGCAGTGCATCGAGGCGGTGCCAGCCACACTCATCATTCGGTAAGCAAACTTTCAACCCTTGGGCCTTGGTGCGAGTTGAAAAAGGCTCCTTGGTCAAGAATGTACGGTTCAGCTGCACATAATCACGAAGCATTACACCAGATTCCTGGTGCGGAGACCCGAAGAGATGTCCCACTTCATGCATATGCGCTCCGATACCTATGTTGGCTGCTTCCCAGTTAGATCCCGCATCGCCACAATCGTTAGCGACATAGTTAGTGTCGGTCCGTGTGCAGTCTGAAAATGCATCCACGACCTCATCAAGCGAGGATGGGTAGCTTTGAAGGCAATGGGATCCAAACATGGCCATCTTGATATCACCTCCGGACGATCCAAGTGCGGCGTGACCAGTAATGGTCTGCGCTGTCGTATCCCAGTGCGAGTCGAGGAGGAGAACCGAGATGTACTGCTCCTGACCAGGTTGGGGGTTGAAATGCTTCCGTACCGCGTTCTTGGCAATGTTGAACAGCTCATCTTTGTTCTGAGCGCTACCGTTCTGTTGCGCAATGTCGAGATCCCGTAGCTCTGCGACTGTCTTCTCCGAGCGCACAATGTGAATTTTGGCCTCGTTGCGCATTTGACCATTCTCCCAATCGCGACGACTCAGACTGCCCTTCTGCCATTCCTCCTCAAAGCGGAAGCAGCGTCGTCCAAAATTATTCCGGAACATCTGCTCTCCCGTAAATGCTTGCCAGAGATACGCCGCTGTTCGGTATTTACGGATCGCGGTCTCCAACCCATTCCCTTCGCGCTCAATTCTTTTAGGCACGGCATCGTAGGTACCGTCAGAGTCCTTTCCTAGCAAGATCACCAGTTGTAGTGGGGGTGCATTGATCAAAGGGAGGTAGTTGATGCAAATCCACGACGAATGCGCCACGGGAGTGGTACTTCCTGACGAGAGCTTGGGAGAGTGGAAATCAAATCGGAGACGGTTGGGTCCTGGAACCAGATGAACGAGTGCCTTGAAGTGTGATGCCGTGACAGGCCAGCTTGTCGACGGGAAATTATCTTGGTGGTGGAATACGGTTATGTTCCCGTCCAGCGGGTGAGTTCGCGGGTCACCGATCTGGCCGTATACGAGTAGGACTTTTTGGTGAACCTAGAAAGTAAGATAGGTTAGGACTGGTGGAAGGGGGATCATTGGAAGGTTGTGAGAATGTGCGGAGTACAAACCCAGGAGTTATCGGTGATCGATATGATCCTTGGCGCATAAGGAGAGCCCGAAGTAAGCGAGCGATAAGATGTGGTAGGTGAACGACCAATTCCATTGACGGAGGTAGTGGAGCTAACCTGCGGAGTAAGATTAATGACATAGTCTAGAGAATTGCACTCCGTACTCGGGATCTACATACAATCATGCTGTTGCGTTGTGAATTGGGCCGGTAAGGTCCTGGTCGCAGGCGCAATTGCGGTAGTGGACTACTGACAATACTGGCAGCGCTGCCTTCATTGGAGTCTGATTCAACCAGGGAGGGTAAATTTGGAGAAGATTGAGTAGGTTTGATGGATGCAGGAGGTGTTATTGAAGTATGAGAAGTATCGACGGAGGTATCGATTGTGGAGGAAGAAGTTCCAGAGACAACTTCAACCTTTGCGGTCGCATCTTTACCATCTTGGGTGCTTGCCTTTGAACGGCGCCGAAGAGACTTGAAAAACATGCTGAGAGATCTAGTCTCTAGATGATCTAGAGCTCTAGAACCTGGTCGTTAAAAAAAGGTATGTAACTGTAGCTGCCTTGGTGGGGGGAATTTAGACAGGAACAGGAGAGCGCGACTGTTTGCGGACAATACAACATGGAAGATGAAGAGGAAGAAAAGGAGGAAGAAGAGGGAGAGAGAGAGAGAGAGAGAGAGAAAGAGAGAGAGAGAGAGAGAGAGAGGAAAGAGGAAAGAGAGTAAAAGAGAGTAAAAGAGAGAACAGGCAAAATAAGCCCCGAAAGCCCTAAATTCTAAAAAGTCAAAAGAGCAGAGAACAGTTCACAGTAAATAGTACCCCTAAACAATGATAGAAAGGTATATAGAATTACGTACGCCTGCTTAAAGCCACTTGGAGTAATCAGGAGGCCTGTTTCACCGGTGGATCTATTAATGATCTTTCTAATTAGTACTATAGTAACTTAGTTCAGATCTAGCGTTGGATTAGTGCCTCATTAAGGGGGCCCGTGGAGTTGATTTGATAGCTTTCCATATTTCCTTCCCTCTTTTCTCCCCGACTGAAACATTAGATCCACTGATCCTTGGTTTGGAACTGCAATGATTCAAGGAATGATAAGCCATTGCATCAGATCAGCATTAGCCCTGAGCCTTTGCTATTTTCAGTTATCCGATATCAGATATCAGTATTTTCCGAAGACTCCCAAGGCTGCCACGTAACCCAGGGAACGTGCATTATGTCTTCAGCAAACTACGCAATTATAGGAGTTCGGAGTCCGGAGAACTCATTGGAGGGATTTGGCATTATTATATTTATTATACATTATATATCACGTAAAGGCCGAACCCCCACTTCAGAAGCCTTGGAAGTGTGAGACATTACCACGATATCTGGGATATATGATATATATGATATATATGATATATAAAGTAGTACTAGATATAGGTGGACATTGATAGAAAAAGGGTCATGGATGTCCTATTGTTCATGGCCTGGGTGGATCATGATTCCTTGAGGAATGTTGGAGGTTCCCTTCAAATAGTGCTCTGTAGAGAAAGAGAGTAGAGAAAGAGAGAGACCTAAGACTAAAAGGGGGAAGCGTTGAAGCTTAGCAGCAGTGGGGGCTGGATATGTACAAGAGTAGAGTCCAATAAGGCCCACTCGTTACTGCATCATCTTCATTCTTCCTAGCAGATGAGTTGTCGAGCTGAAGGAGTTACTAGTACGTAGTACATCTAGTAAGTACTCTTATAGTGCGGAAACGAAACACGGATCGCGTAAAATGTAAAATTGGACGCGTTTTCTCTTTCTCTTTTCTCTTTCACAAGCCCATTCCTCACTTCACTCATTTTAATTATATGAATTTATGTACTAAAATCTATCACGCTTTTCCGTTTTCATTTGGTATTTTCCATTAAATTTCTCCAGTCTTGACGTCCTCGGTTAAGTGGCTCCACCAACCTTCACCAATGGCTATCCCTTCCCAGCCGCCCTTACCTTTACTGGAAAGACCAGTCTTTCTTTCTTCATCTACATCCATCATGACCTTGCCATCGTCAGATTCTGAGAAGACTATTCGCAAGTTTGACATTGCTCAGGTGAGATCATGAATAGAAGAGTCTATTCCTTCCTTTTCTCCCTTAAAAGAAAAAAACACAAAAACAAAAACCTAGGCGTCTTCAATCCAGGAATTCATCTATACTCTATAGCTCTGTAGCTTTTGTACCACTCATCTCTGAACTTACGACTGACATTTCTTCTATTTCTAGGTTTCTTACTGTCTTCAAGATCGTTTGGGCCTCGCAAAGCTCAAGTTACAACATGGGGATCTTCATGGATTGAAGTTGAGGGACAACAAAGCTGGTCCCTCGGACAACGAGAAACCTTCCGACTCCTCCTCCACTTTCTCGCGCAGCCGTTGCGAGACCCCGGCAACCTCACCTCCCATCCAAAATGCTACATACTCAAGAGAGCTCCTCCGATCAGCCCGGAGTAAGCATGCTGTCATGTTCGACAAGCGGGTGCTCACTGCCACCCAGCCCATGTTGACCGGGAAGCGAACCCGATCAGACTCCCTCTCGGAACGCCCAGCAAAGGTGCAACGGGTGTCGTGGAAGAGCAACCATCGTCTGCCTCAGTCTTCACCAGGTCACCAGACCTTACCATCCCACAGACGCACGCGCATGCCCTTTATGTCAGAGGCTCCAATTGCGGAGCTATCCTCGCCAGCATTCCACAATCCTTCCGATGAAGAGAACGACCCGGACCTGCCATTGCACAGCTTCCAAACTGTAAGCTCCATGGCGGGCTCATCGCCCCCGCGAACTCCGCAACCGAGACATGCTAGGCTACCGCGAGCGGATCATCCCTTCGATCGTGAGAATGGAGCGGACCTCTTGATGTACCTGGCCAATTCACCCACTCCCGCTCGAGTTGCTGCTGGCTCCCATCTGTTCCCTCCGTCTACACCCCCGAGCCAACACATTGGTCTCCCGCACATGACCCCCAATATGGGAACTCCAGGTCAGCCATTGAACTTTGCCGATTTTGTCAACGTTACACCGAGCCCGGCCCAGCCTCCCTGGCCGGCTTCCCGCACTCCTTTGTTCTCGAAGGAGGCCCGCAAGAAGTTGGACTTTGATGCAATGCACCCTCCACCTGCCTCTCCCCGAGCTGGCCTTGCACTCTCTCCTCGAGTTGGTCTTGCTCTAATCCCTGCCTCTCCTCGGGCTGGCCTTGCTTTGAAATTTCAACTCGGTGGCGAGCTTAAACGTTAATGGCCGATGTGACTATTTTCTGTTACTGTTCAGTTTAATTTCTTTCTGTTTACACGTCTTACCCCCTATGCCCGTTATTCTTACGCCCTTATGATTTTCCACTACCCCTTTCCACGAGGACTTGGTCTCCAAGTATCACTTGTGATCCCACTTCCATCATTGCATCTATGGCGTTTACACCATCCCTTTCCCTCTCCTTATATTCTTTCCCTTTGTATCTGCATAGCCCTGCCCATCTCCCCCTGACCGCCAGCCACTGCTGTGTTTGGTCTTTGTTTTAGCAAACTCGCCTTGTTATCATACATTATTAGGCTACATAATACTTTACCTGCTCCTCTAGCCAGGAGAAGAGGGATTCTTGATGAAAGGCGGAGTCAGATACTACTGGTATCTCGCTCACTTTGTGCCTCGCTCTCATTGAGCTAATAAGCTACCATTCAGGTGAAGAATATATGGTGCCTATCTCTGGTTTCAAGTTCTGCTCTAGCTCTAAGCCCATATTCATAATCAAATTCCAACCAATGATACGGTATCGAAGAAAAAACACTTCAGTCTATTTCATCCCAATGCCTAAATTAAAGTCGTATCATCAAACACCATCCTCAATCCCTTCCTTCCCACTCTCAACCCCTGCCCGCTCGGCCTGCTTCCTCCACAAAAGCGCCAAATAATCCGAAGAAGTAGCCTCATCAATAGACTTGTCCTCACGAACCTTCACAAATCTCGGGAATCGTAAACTCAATCCCCTAGCCTCACTAACTAACCCAATAGCAGCAGTATATGTAGGACTTAGCGTGATATCCGCAAAAGCCACCTCCCAAACCTCCTGCGGCTCAAACCACACATCCGGCTCCCCATAGTACTCAACATAGCCAGGGCGAGAAATGACATTTGGACTACCGGCCACATACTTTTCCTTGTTGGATGCGTAAAATTTGTCCGTGAAGCCTGATATACATTTTGTCACGGCTTCAAGGGCGCCGGATTCGGGATTGCGCACTGCTAAGAGGATTGGGGACCACCATTTCGATTTTCGGCCGCTGCCGTGCCATCCGGCTATTGGGATTAGGTCGAGTGTTTCTGACGAGGTGCTGTAGTCTTTTTTGACTTTTAGCCAGGATTCTAGTCGTTTGTCTGGTTCGTAGGTTGATATAAGGGCTTTACGCCGGCCTTTTTCTTTTTCTTTGGGCTTGGACTTGGGGTCGTCGGCTTTTATAGACTGGATGTTTGTCTCTTTGATGGTAGGATTCAAAGTCGTAGCTGTGTCTTGATTATTGAATTTGATCGTGTTGTCCAGCACTTTGACCATGATTCCTTCGCATTTCGTATCTGTCGCACTTTTGAAAAAATCCAATATATTCTCTGAATCAGTAGATGCCGCATCCAAGCTCTTGACCCAGGTGAATTGGCGAGGGATTTCCACAAAGAGACTGCGGAGTAGTTCGCGACGCTCGCGGAATGGTCGATCCAACAACGGCTCCCCGTTGAGATACATCAGGTCAAATGCGAAGAGACACACATTAACCGCAATGGTTCCTATCTCGACATTTTTCTTTGCTCGGTTGGTGAGTGTCTGGAATGGTTGCAAATCACCATTCTTGCGGTCAACAGCAACAACCTCCCCTTCCAGAATGAAGCTGGACACACCTTCTCCTCGGATTTGAGGAACTAGGGATACGAGATCGGGGTATTTCTCTGTCATGAGCTCGAGGTGGCGAGAGAAAATGGATACTTTGCCCTGGTCGTCACAATGCACTTGGGCTCGTTGTCCGTCGTATTTATATTCGCAGCTAAACTCTCGCCCTTGTAGCTTTGTCAACATGTCTGAGAGGTCGCGCGTGATGCTTCCCAGCATTGGTCTTAATGGGATATGTAGCACTAGGCCACATCTGATGAGAAGCTCTTCTGAGACTCCGAATTCAATAAGACATGGCACTAGATCGTTGTAGTTTGGATGTCGAGCATAAGAGGCCTTTACAATATCTTCCGCGTTGCTGTAAATTTCGGCAAGTTCTTCTTTCTTTAGCCGTGCGAATTCGCTCTGGGGTCGGACTGTGAACTCCGCCCCGGTTGGCTTAGAGTAGAGGAATGCGCGCGCTAGAGCGATGAGCATAGTGGTTTTGACCGCGCCAATCCGCAGATTCTGAACGAGAGTTCGCACAATGTAGCGGCTCTCCTCAGCGCCGCGAGTATCCTGCAGTAGTTTTTCCACTGTTTGCTGCTTGATTTCTTGGCTGCCAGATCCTTTGCTTGTAGCTATTTTCTGAAGTGACTGAAAAACGCCCTTGATCTTGAGCGGCTTCGGCTTCACCAGCGTAAAGGTCTGTCGCTTCTTAGCCTCGAACGCAACATCTCCTGCATCGCCATGTCTATCGTAGAGAGTTTTGAGACCCTGGTTATCCAGGCCATATATCTTCTTCAAAGCTTTCGAGATGGCAGAGCCGCCTAGTCCTAATTCAAGTTCCTCGTACGGTGGCGAGATGGAATTGGTTGCTAGCCAGACTGCCGGAAGGAGGCTCCCTGGATCTCCTTCAATCAGAACTCGAAGAAAGTTAACCAGTGTATCGACTATTTTGATGCGGCTCGTCGTTGAATTTGCAAGAACGAAAGCTCTCGTTAGTAATGCATATGTAGCGTCGCCTCCTTCGGCTATCCAATGTGATTGTAATTCGGCGGCATATTTGCTCGCGTCAAACATCTGTGGATTCTGATCAAATGGAATAGTAGCAGACACTGTATCCTCTATTCCGGACGAAGACTGGAGAGAAAGAGTGTTCTTCTTGATGGTAGCGAATGCTATTGAAGGTATATCCGCAGGTATTGATGGCATTGATGGAACTGTATTAATCTCAGGCTCCACCTTTGGAATTTGGCCAATATCGGTATTGACAGGTTGAGAATCCTCTTCTTGGTCCCATTCTGCTTGAATTTTGCGCGCCAGAGCCTCATCCGAGAGCGTTTGCTCCGTGACCACAGGCTGTATCCTAGGCTGTATCCCAAGCTCTACTTCAGGCTCAGGTGCTTGCTTGAGTTCATTTTTGGGTCCATTAAAGAATGATTCAATACTGCGCATTTTTGGTGGTAATTCGCCATTTCGCTTGCGTTTTTTAGCTGGGCTGGGCATATTTCAATGTATAGGTGTTTAAGGTGCCTGTCATCGAGCTCTGCGGAAAGACGTCAGCGGAAGGCGGAGATCAAAGGTCGCGACACCGTTGCGCTTAACGTTGTTCCATCCCTCAACAATGGCACCACCCACGTCCCTGTCATCGCACGAGAGGACACGGGTGGAAGATTATTTCAATGACAAGATCCAAGTCTCTGCTGACCTTGAGAGCCTGGACTCGCTGTTATCCACCCTTCGCGCGCAACAGGACCTCCAGCGGAAGCAGGTACTGATCCCCTCCTTGCCCGCAAAGTCCATGTCTCGAAATGCGCACCACCCACTAACTCAACTTCTACAGCTAACAGAAGCTCAAGAGGCCCTTTCTAATGCTACAAAAGCATCTAATGACCACGCCGAAGCTACTCGAAAGCGTGCCGAGGCATTCGCGGAGGAACAAGCGGACATCGATCGACGGCTAAAGGCAATTACAAAATCGGAGACCAGCGATGAAGCGGTTCGACGTCTGGAAAGTAGTATGCAGAGGCTACAAAGACTGGATATTTCCAAGGGATACGTGGAGTTGCTGAAGGAAGCCGAAGAGTTGAGGTATGCTCCCAACACTTGAAGGCAAATTGAAGATACTAAGAAGTGCAATTTTAGTAAGGATGCTTTGTCGAAAATCACCTCGGAACCCCGTGCCGCATTGAAGCCCTACTCTCGACTTCGCGCAATCGTCTTGTTGCTTCAGGAAGCCCAGCCCGCCGCTGAAGGGGCTGCGCCTCACCTTGTTATCTATACGGAGAGACTAGCAACCGCGTTGAGACAGCAGTTGAAGGACTTCTTTGGTGGTCGTCTACAGAAGACTCTTGAATCCATGAAATGGCCGACTCGGGAGCTGAAAATTACAGATAATCATCTGAATTCGTGGCGACAGGATGTTGAGCTCCTGATAGACTTGCAGATACCGTAAGTTAAACTCTCTCGGTGAACTTCTTTATCTGATTAATTTTCTCCCAGTGAACTTCAAGGTCGCGATGCATTGGCTGTGGGCCAGAACCTTGAGCCTCGGGTTCTGTTTCCATTGGAGGTCATGGTGCATGCTCTTGATCTCCGATTCAAGTATCATTTCAGTGGCGATAAGCCGACTAATAGGCTTGACAAGGTAAGCAAGGCCTCCTCTAATCTAGGTAATGAACTTAGTCTGATCAAACTCCCTAGCCCGAATATTATCTGTCGCATATAGTGGATCTCATCAGCCAATTCGGAGGTTTTTTTACTTCTTATCTCCAGCCGATTTTTGATGAAAAGGCACAGTCGATCGACCAATCTCTGGAATGGAACTTCTACGACGCATTGCATGCATTAATAACTGCGGTCTTGCCAATGCTACGAGAGAAGATTGAATCGTTCCTGCCTCAGATCGCGGACCATCCTCAATTACTCAGCCATTTCATTCATGAGCTGATGAATTTCGACAACGAGATCAGAGAATCATGGAACTATCTGCCAGACCCCTACTCGGATGGAAACTGGAAAGGAATGACCTGGGAGGTCCTTACCAAGCAGGGGTGGTATGATCGCTGGCTCCAGGTGGAGAAGGAGTTCGCATTGGCTCGATACAAGAACATTATCGACACTGTCGACAGTGGGCATATCGACTATGATGGGGTTGAAATTACTGCTACCAAGCCGACTAAGGCCGCGATTCGCGTGAACGACCTACTTGAGACCATCAGCGAACGCTATAAGCCACTGACCTCGTTCAGTCAGAAGCTAAGATTCTTGATTGACATTCAAATTACAATTTTCGACCAATTTCACGAGCGCCTTCACTCTGCCTTGGAGGCATATCTTGCACTGACCTCCGCTCTGGGTCGCACAGTGCAGGGAGCAGACGGACAAGCGAGCGTGGAAGGCGTTGCAGGTCTTGAGAGACTTTGCAGGGTCTTTGGAAGCGCCGAGTACTTAGAGAAAAAGATGGATGATTGGAGTAACGACATTTTCTTCCTTGAGCTCTGGTCCGATCTTCAAGAACAGGTTCGCAAGAACCGTAATGGCGGCCTCAACGTCGCAGGAACTATGTCCATCGCGGAAGTTGCATCACGCACCTCTCCAGCTGTTACCAATACTGGTTCATCCAACGACGGTACCCCATCAGATGGTGCTCTGTTCGATGAGACTGCTTCGGCATACCGTCGGCTTCGACTACGGTCCGAGTCCATCATTACCTCTACTCTGGCCTCGAACATTAACACAGCTCTGAAGCCCTATTCGCGCGTGTCAACCTGGACAACGCTTTCCTCGCCTTTGGATGGTGCCATTCCATCCCATCTCTCCCTATCCCCTGATCTGGCGCCTACAATACGCTCTTTAGCAACACAGCTCTCCTTCCTCTCTAAAGCACTGGGTATGGCACCATTACGACGAGTCTCCCGACAGCTTCTTCTCTCAATTCAGAATTACATCTGGGATCATGTTTTGACTAGAAACACATTTTCTGCAACTGGAGCCGCCCAAATTGCTAGTGATATCGAGCAACTGTCTACTGCGATTGACAATTCGCTCGCTGTAACTGGCCATGCGGGTGATTCGTTGCAGATCATGAAGAAGCTTAATGAAGGATTGCGTCTGCTCAATCTGAGCACCGACTCAGAAGCACGTAATGCGGATGAGACCGGTGCTGATCTCTGGAGTGTTGAGAAGAGACTCTTCAGAGATAATGAGAGTGCACGGGCTATGCTTGCGGAACTGGAGATTGATAGCTTAACTGAGGCTGAGGCACGCTCAATCTTGAAGCGTAGAGTGGAGGTTGTCAGCTAGGTGAAATCATAAAACCATAGGGTTTGATAACTCTACGTCGCTTGAATTTTATGAGATCTTGTGTAAAATTTATAATGCAAGTGCACAGGTGGCACTGACCTGAGGTGGTTGCCCAAGCCAAGTATGTACAAATCACGATGTAAAAAAATGACAAAAGTAAATATAATCAGTCAATCATCAAGCGCAACATGTCAAGCTGAAAGTTAGATTCCATTCAAGCCTGGTGAACAACTGGCCCATGTCCTCTTTCACCAGGTCGTTTCTGAGGAACAACCTGTGCCTTCAACTTCAAAGACTCGATTATGCTAGGACCGACTTCCTCAATAGCTTGTATAAGAGACTCCACAGTCTTCTTGCTCGTCGACACATTTACTACACAGCGGAAGAACTTGCCATTGCCAGTAGCATCATCATCGCTACTTGGAGGCGCGAAGTCAACCATGAAACCCTTGGAAACAATAGCATGCGTGATCTGCTCGGTGACCTTGCTGTTATTCTTCGCCCGCTGGGTCTCATTCGACACAACGCCGCGCTTGTAAGCCATTTCCTTTCCAGGAGCATAGTAGAAGCAGACCTGCAGACAAGGCGGTGCATTCTCGCTAATGAGAACGAAGTTCGGGCTCTGAGTGATGAGATTGGCCAGGTACTCTGCGGTATCGCACGCGGAATTTATCTGATTCTCGTAACCTTCGGTTCCGTAGTAGGTCCAGCCCAAAAAGAGTTTGAGAGAATCGGCCCGTCGACCACATTGGAGAGTCAGATCGGCCAGATCCCACACTTCAGGAGAGTCGGCTTCGGTCTCTGGATCTTGTACACCGTCTGAACTTGGTTCTGGGTCTTCATTGTGGAAAAGGTAGCCTGCAGGAAGGGTGTTCGCGCGGTGGAATTTGCGCAGGTCCGAGGCCAAGAGGAACGAGCATGTTACCGGCACGCCGAGCATCTTGTGTGGGTTGATTGCAATACTGTCTGCTTTCTCTGCGCCGGACAGCTTGTGTTTCTGTTGTCGAGAGAAGACGAAAGAGCCACCCCAGGATCCATCGACATGGAACCACAGGTTGTACTTTTTGCAAATAGCAGAAATCTCATGGTAAGGGTCGAAGGATCCCAAGACTGTTGTTCCAGCGGTGGCGTTCACGTAGAATGGAGTGTGGCCTTCACTCTGGGCTTTCTGTACCAGCTTCTCCAGTTCAGACGGAATCATTCGACCCTGTTTATCAACTGGCACTGGCCAGACAGCACTGCTTCCGAATCCAAGCATTTGAGCCGCTTTCTCCACACTATAGTGGCCATGGGCACTAGAGAACAGCACGAACTTGTAGCCGCCATTACCATCCACCTTTGTGCTTGGGTAGAGATTGTTGCGTGCGATGACAATCGACGTTGTATTCGATGCGGAGCCACCCTGAACCGAAATTCCACCTGCTCGAGGTCCGTTTAATCCGAAAAGATTCGCTAGCCGCTGTCCAGTATATTTCTCAATGACGGTCAACGCAGGCGAGACTTGGTATACGTGCACATTGGTATTCAATGTTGCCAGAATGAGCTCTGCGGCTACACCTGGAGCATTGGTAGATGCGTAGAGCTTGTCCAGGAAACCCTGGTGCCAGGTGTTGACGGAGTACTTAAGGACACTCTGGAGAACCTCAATCAGGCCTTCTTGGCGTCTACCCTGCTCTGGGATCTCCAGCTGCAGGATATCGCGCAGCTCTTCTGGCTTTCTATATTCCACGAGTGATGATGCTGTCTGTCCATTGGCACTGTTCTTCTGTACGGTGGCTGTGGGCTCGTCTGCAGATCGAATGAATGGGATAAGAAGGTCTTCTACTGCTTTCAAGAGCTATATTTTCCAAGTCGTTAGTGGCATTCTTGTCCATGACTGCATCTGTAAAGAGCATGAAGTATGACTATGGTCATAAAGCTGGTGACTCACGCTTTGCACCTCATCGGCGCGGCTCGGAATGTCCGACATTGTGATCTCTCGATATGTAGTAATACAATATAGTACTTATGTTCAAAGAGGATGTGCAAACTTCACAAGAAATCAATGACTTCGAACCCTTGAAGAGTTGAGCTGATCCACACCCGGGCACTCAACAATTGCGTAAGAGAAAAAAAAGATTTGCCATGGAGTCTGCCGGAGATGGCGACATCTCCGACTTCGGTACTATAACCTGACATAATCAAGCCAGTCTTTGTCCTTCCAAAGTTGCCGGTATACAAGTACTATACTGTCTATTCATCTCAATCATCTTGTATTCTGAGCTTTCGGCATTAGCAGCTCTGTGGTGGGCCCAGAATGAAATAAATTACACCATTTTAATTAGTTCGTTATCTTATCGCATCCTTCAAGATACTCCATATGAAAGCTGGCCAATCGGGGATTAAATCAAAGTATAGATCGGAAGTTGAAATCTGATTAGATTGGTTTCTTATATTGACTCGTCTCTTCGTCAATCGGCAGTCACAACCTCAACGTTCACAACAGGCTGTTTACTAGCTTCTTTGGCCGCAAAACGCTCTCGAGCCTGCTCAAGTTTCGACTTGGGCCGTTCCAAGCTTTCAGTGTTGATGCCCTTGGCAATACCTGTCCATTCGCCCCGTCGACGCTTGTAAAGGTCCATTGACCAATTCCTCCATACTGCTCGGCCGATAAAAGAATCACGCAAGGTCATTTCGTTTGCCGCAATTTCCTGCGCCATGCGCTCCTTCACGAAGTAGATATCCTTGGTACCCGTCCATAGAGCATCCACGACACGAGATCCATTATTGTTCTGGACAAGTTCTACCAGATGTCCGAGGAATCGTGTTGTGAATTGTCGGCGGAACTGGGTTGTGGAAGTTGGGAGAGTCAGCGCTTGTTGTACCACATGGGAGGAGGTGGGTGCTTGTGCGAGCTGCAGTATCGATTTAGATGACTGGGCGAGGAGGCTGCTGTAAACAAGCTCACTCAGTGGCCCAGGAACAGCTAACATCGCCTGTGTTAGTAAAGAGCCATGCAGCTTCTCTGCGTTGGAAGAGCCACCAGATTGTGGCTTGTCCTGTCTACCCTCATCATCTGCATCTCTCATCTCTTCGTCTTCAAATTCTGTCGCTGCTGATCCGTCTAACCGGAGCATCTGGCGAAGCCGAATTTCGGGGTCAACATCGTAAGCTTCCTTCAGTGCTTTGGCGAATGGCTCCAGGTCGATGCTCCGAACCACGCAACGCTCAATCAACACCCGGGGAACCATGAGTCGCCCCCTCTCAATCAGTCCTCGAAGTTCGGGGATAATGTTATCCATGGCATCCTTCAGGTCATCCTTTCCGAGTCTCTCTAATGTACGCAGAACCACGTAACCAGCTGTGTTGTTTCGGGCAAGGGAACCCATGCGATCGCGCAAATTGTTCTTGTAGAGATTCTTGAACACCTTACCGGGCATATAACGCACCATTGTCTCCACTAAGCGGGAACCAACGGCATCGTAGAGCAAGCCGCGGATAAAAGTCGCACTTTCCGTTCCTTCTTCGAAAGTCTCGTCTGGGACAAGTCTCCGCAAGGTCGATTTCGGGTCCTTAGCGCTGGATTTGCCGAAGTGGGAGAGTTCGAGGAACAGCATAACCTGCAGGACTGGGTTACCCACAGGCTGGGTAGCCAAGGCACGAAGATAAGTGTCGTCCAATCCCGAGACCATGTCGTTCATGATCTTCTTGAGTGCCGGCTCAAACGATTCCGGAACACCCCGTTTTTTAGGCTGCTCAGGTTTTTCAGTCAAAATTTTCTCCTCTTGTGTACCAGGAGCTGCAAGACCCAATCGTTCCTTCTTTCGGCTTGAGACAATAGAATCGTTTGAATCAACATCAACGGGCTCTCCTGCAAGGACCAAAAGCAGTACTCGGATAGTGTGCGACGCGAACCGCTCGGTCAAAAGAAAACCCCAATTTCCTTCCAATTCCTGGATGACACACAGAAACATACCAGCCAGTGACAGTTCTGGTTCCCCTTCCCCACCCTCCTCCTCAGCCTTTTTCGCTTGTGATTTGGATGTCTTTTGCATCACTGCCGGTGCAGCATGAATGAACAGTGTTTCACAGCAGTGACTTGCGAACCGGTGCTGCACAAGATGAAGGAAGTGACCAATGAATTTGCTGAAGATGCGCCGGATCTGGCGAATATCTGACATGGAGATCAATTTTTCCATAAGTCTCGAGCACCCTTGACTACAAGCAATCTTAAGCTCCTTGCCACTGGCCTCTTGGTAGACACTTTCAATAAACAAATTCTTTTCTTCGGCATCCTGGAATTGGTTTGCTTCGAGCATCTCATTGGCGCGCGAGAAGTACTCTTGTTCGTCGGTGTCGAGCAGACCATAGAATGGCATGTCGCCATCTTCGTTATTGACATCTTGCTGATGATCTTGTTCGAGGGGAATGAAGTCTGTGTTCTGTTCGAAGGGATTTTCGTGGCTAGCGTCGGCGTGGGCCTCGACGTGGATGTCGTATGCTTTTAGACGCTTTTGGACGGGGTCTTCGAACTCTTCGCCGCGCTTGCGCTTAGTTTCGTCATTTTGGGCCTTTGCCTCCGCCCGGCGACCTCTCTTTTGCTTTTCACGGGGCATGGTGACTTTATTGAAGTAGAAGAATAAGGTGCTGGATTTTTTTTTGGAATTTTTTGGATAAGCGGTGGTCCAAGCGTCTTATCGCTGTTTGTCCAGTTTGCAACCACGATAAGCCTATAAGCCTGGACTCCATAAGTTCTGATACAATCTTTGCATAGAAATGTGGTTTTACTTAGGACTAAAGATAATATACGGGAAATGCATAGGCTGTGTTTATGATCCTAGCATAAATTTTGAATTAACCAGTGTACTTCTCCGTACTTCCCACATAGTATACATCGCTTTCTGCTAACTTCTTATACGGCAGAGTAGATTGCAGAGACATGTCGCCCACACTCAATTCTCTGCTCCATGCTGATCGTCCGATTTCCAACTTTGCCTTTGTGTCTGGGCATTATTTGAAGACGGGCCTCAGGCTCCGGATTCTTTATGGATTGGGAGGGAGCTTTGATATAGGTCGGTCGAGGCTGATTGCTTCGCTTTCCAGTACCCAATTGGAAGTGCTCGTTGCCACCCCACCAGAAAGCTTCGTAGCCCCAGTCATTTGTTTTGTGGAGCGAGTCAGAAGTTTTTGTGGTGAGGTTTGTCTTATTTTCCAACACAGCAGAAGCATGGTTGGTTCCGACAGACATAGTGTGGAGGCGAATCGGGACTAAGCGTTTCGATTTCTCGTCATACTCGCCCAAGCCGCTCAAATCCTTGATCTTCATGGGCGAGTCCTGGATATGAGCCCATCGGCCAGTTCCTAAGGTTCCCCAGATACCTCGACCACAAGACCATGTATCAGCAGTCACATTGCCCAAATCACGGACATTGGCAGTCTCTTCTTGGGGCCCCAGAATCCTTTTCGCATCAACTGAGAAGAAGGTAGTGGCTCCACCAGCAGCAATGCTGGTAACTGTTGATGAGTGTGTTCGACCATAAAGTCTGTTCACGGGAAGGGCAAAGGGGGTGTCCTGGTAAGGCAGCTCTGGCTCAAATTCCACTGCTAGTTGTCCGTAAGAGTTGTTGCCCCAGCCAAACAAGCGGCCATCTTTCGTCAATGCGAGAGCATGATAGTCACCAGATTCAATTTGGGTGACTTTAGAGCCCTTCAAAGCGGTCACTTCATGACATGTATCCACAGCCCCGCTAGGTCGGGTGGACCAAGTCAGTCCAGATACACCGAGTTGGCCTAACGAGGGATAGCTCTCGGTAGATGCGGCGGCTGTGAACACACGCCCGGAACTTGTGAGCAGAACAACATGTTCTTGTCCGCCTTTGATGGAGATGACCTTTTCACCAAGCCCCAAAGACGGCTTCAAAATGCGATAGCTCAGCATGGACTGGCCACCCAAATAAGGAACCCAGGAGCTCTCCCGAGCTTTCGGCCCAGTGGTCTGGTCCTTCTGGGAAATGGGCAGGGAGTAGACGCTTCCATCCGAAGACAGCGCAATAATTCGGCTCTCGGATAGAGAAAGTGAGACCAGGTTTTTGCCCGTGAGGGTCTTAGTCGGCTTGAAATCTGTTTCTGAATATCCTTTGCCCCATTGAACAAGATCACCATTCTCTGTGATGGCAGCACCAGTCTTTTCATCAACCTTGAAATCCCGCAGCACCTGGCCGTTGAAGTATTTAAAACGTTTAGGCGTTTTAATATCCTTTTCTTTGGACCCCGGATCCGCCACTCGGTATTCATTTGAGCCCCACGTGTAAACTGCTGGACTCCTTAGACTTCTTTTCTCCTGGATAAACTGGGCGCGAAGATCGTTGACATCAATGACTTCTTTCGTAATTTGGTTGTTAGGCCAAAACCCTTGCAAATCACCATTGATATAGGAGTAGCCTAGAAATGCCGCAGTACCGGCAAATCCGAATCCAAGGGAGTTCCGTAGCCAGTGGGCAGATTGTGGCTTCGATTTGCTGCTGGCCAGTCGTCGCCATGGCGCATTAAGAGGTTGGCGAGTTGCAGCATTAGAAGGGCGGATAAGATGTGCGAACTGTGTCGCAGACCGACGAGTCCTGTTTGAAAGCATATTTAGGCGTGTCGGTAAACTCTTCAATGCATTTTCATGAGCTTCGAGGAACCAGAAAATAAGGATGCCGCCGGGGAAGCTCAATCATTTGCGCAGGCGGAATCCAATGGCAGAAACATTGCGGCAGAATTGCGGCGGCAGCACCTCCGTGCACATGTTATCTGTCCCCGCTATACATCTTTCTAGTCCTTTCATCATTTCTCTCTCATTTTCCCCCTTTTTAGTTTTCGCTTACCTTGAGATATGAACCAGAAAGTGATCTTGCATTAGAATCCTGGGCTTCAATTGCACCATGGCTTCAACAAAGAAGCAGCGGGCACGCCGCCAGACAGCGCCATCAGGCCCACCGAGGGTACCAACCGAAAACGAGACCAAGCCAATGCTCGAGTCGACGGCCGAAATTCCACCCGAACCTACTACCATACTTAAGTTCCAACTTCCCGAGTGGAATAACGAGCTTGAATTCTCACAGTGGATTAATGACGTCAAAGATGATTTAATTGAGGAGAGCTACGCTTCATACCAGTACGTTAAGCTAGACGCTGTGAAGATTCAGACCAATACTAACATTCTGCCTACTTAGGAACTACCTGGATGAGCTCCGACAAACAAGAGATGACCTCGATAGACTTATATTGGTGAACTGTTCGCTAGTTGACACCCTGTCTCGCACGTCTGAGGAATTCAAAGCCGTGGACCAGCAGACTTCGAAGCTCGAGAAACAATGCGAAGGACTACAGTCTGCCCAGGAGCGAGACACAAAGCTTGTGAAAGGAATTCAGAACAATCTCCCTTACTACGACTTGTTGGACCCTGCATCTCGCAGACTCAATGCTCCCGGTGCGGGAAATACTGTCCGCGATAAGGAGTTTTCTAGTATGCTGAGGCAATTAGACGTGTGCTTGGATTACATGGAAACACACGTATGTACCGGTGCACTTTTCATTCTGCTTGCTCATTTCTAATGTTTATATCCCATAGCCTGAGCAAAAGGAAGCAGAGACCTATCGTGCCAGATACCGGCTTCTATTGACACGCGCCCTCACCCTGATCCGTGGCAACTTTGTGACTGCACTTCGAGAAATCTATCAGAGCGTCTCGAAGCAAATTTCAGATCAATCTTTGAATGATACAGCTCTTTCAGGCTTGCTTTACGCCAAATTTCGAGTCGGAGCACCGGAATTGAAATTGATCGGAATTGAAATCCAAAAGAGAGCCGTCCCTCCGGTCAACCCGAATCAGAACAACGAAGCAGAGTATCAAAGTTTGATGAATGAGCTGCATAACAATTACGCAGCCACTCGCACACGACTCATTATTCCGCTTGCCCGCAAAAAACTTAATGAGATCATGCAAACACCCAGTTCGTCGAAAAGCCTGTTATCGTTTGCTCAGGCCAGCATCAGCTACATCCGCGGAATCTGCTTGGACGAATACGACCTGTGGGGTGAATGGTTCCATGGGAATGGTGGATTGTATGATTTCCTTGAAACAATTTGCGAGCCACTATATGACCATCTTCGCCCCCGCATTATTCATGAGACCGATATTGTCAGTCTCTGCCAACTGTGCACACTACTTCAAACACGGTACTTCGTGGATCCTGAAGATGAATCCGAACAAACAGATGCAGCCCACCTCGACTTCTCCACCTTAATTCAACCTGCTCTGCAAGATGTCCAAACTCGGTTGGTCTTCCGCGCCCAAGCGGTCCTACGTGATGAGATCGAACAATACAAGCCCCGTCCAGAAGACATAGATTACCCTATGCATAGTCACCAGGTATCATTGAATGTGACTGACACTCGAATCACAAGTCAAAAAAACACCACAACAGAATCTACGGTTGACTCGACCAAAACTGCCAAGGAGGGTGACGAAGTCACCCAAGAGAAGGATGTGAAATGGGATTTCGAGACCCAAACAGTGCTGAAAGGGTGGTATCCAACCTTGCGGAAAGCTATTTGGCTTCTCAGTCGGATTTAC
The DNA here is from genome assembly GCF_028828555.1 of Penicillium taxi. NCBI lineage: Eukaryota > Fungi > Ascomycota > Eurotiomycetes > Eurotiales > Aspergillaceae > Penicillium > Penicillium taxi. The sequence continues at coordinate 1,765,533 of NW_026643207.1, read as the reverse complement.
CGCCTTGTAAATGTAAGATAGTATGGGCCTTCGTATTTTTGCAGATTTCCCGCTGACATATATATCCCCGATTTAGTCCACTGTGTTCGACGATCTCGCGCACCAGATCGTCCATCAGACCACATTGTCTCTCCACAATGCTAGCAACTTGATCGCTGGCAAATCTAACCCTGACGATGGCAAACTCTTCCTGATGAGTCACCTCCTCATTCTCAAGCAACAGATTGTCGCATTTGACATTGAATATGTCGCTCCAGAAGTCTCATTGGACTTTTCCGGTGTGACCAACACGTTTTGGGAACTGCGGGAACGTGGAGGCCTCTTTAACCCTCGGAATTTGATGCGCCTCGTCGGTCATGGTCTCCTCCCGCGTGTAGTGGAGAACATGCTCGACGCCAAAGTGGAACTGGATGGCCGCTTGCGAACGGTTATCAACGATTTCATTAACTCATTTGCCGCTCGCATGACGGCATCATTGCCTACTAAATTTGTCGATAGCAGAAATTTGCGACCTGGAGAACTTATTCATCCTTCATGCCATACCATTGAAAAGGAAGTTCCAAATCTTCGAAAGAAATTGAACGAATACATTGATGACACTCGTATGAAAGAGACGCTTGTCGGTGCGGTACAAGATCGCACTATCCAGATCTACGAGGATTTCTTCGAAAAGTACACCTCATCGGAGAAAGGAAAGCGTCCTCATAACATGAAGAATAACAAGGGCCGTGATGATGCCCTCTGGGATATTCAGACTTTTGCCGACTGGTGTGAGGGTGTTTTCCGAGTTGGTGTGGCAGGTTATCAGTCCGAACAGGTTGATCTAGCCGAGGAGGAAGATGATCTTTCGAGCACACGCTCTTAGGTCCATTATCCTCATATTTTTTTTATGTATTACTTATAATTCTATTTAGCCAACCCGAGCATAGATACCACGCGGAGCGCAATCATGCACACCATGAAAGAGAAATATTTATTATTGTACCTTTATCACGTTGTCTAGGTGTCTTCTCGTTTTACACATTATTCTCAGATACCTCTTTATGTAGGAAGTAGTTGAGAACAATATTGGATGTTTCTTACTTGCCTACCTCTGGGTATATTGAACCGTGTATCTGTCAAGACTGAAGGAGACTAGGAACCTAGGTATATAGCCTACCCTACTTGCAATGGGGGTTTGCCATGGTGATAGAGTTGCCAAGAATACGAATCAATTAATTAAGTTTTATAAACAATAGCGAAGATAGTATTACAAAATGCCAACCTCTCCTGTCCTGCGAGCAATGGGAACGATATCGGAAACAGCAACAGGGATTGGCTGCACATCAGGGTTCAACAGATCACCTCGCAAGATACACAGGTCGTCTGCCAGCTTTCCAAATTCTTCCTGGAGGCCCTCTTTCTGGATTTGAGACCACTTCCCATAACCTCGCTCTGCATCTTCAGTCGGTGTCTTTAAATTAGCTTGACCGTTTTCAAAGATCATGATATTTTCATTCTTGCCGAATTTCGGCCAAGGATCCTGGCCCTGACCAAATTTTAGCCACAGTGCTGCCATCCTCTTTGATTGCTCTTGTTGAGAAGGTGGCAGTGTGTGTCGTAAAACACTCCAGATAAAGATGTTTTCAAAACTATGATGCGCCAGACCACCCCACTCATTGTCGTACGGTGAAGGCTCATCGAAATGGTATGCAAAACACTCAGGGGCTGCGCGCATAGCATCATAATTAATAGCCAGATACATTCCGTCTGTGGTGAACTTCTCAATAGCATAGAACGTCTCAGTAGGGGACATTGTTGGTGTGATGTTGTAGATATCAAGCAGTTTCTGTGCAGTCTCCAGTCCTACCACGGATTCACACCGTGAGAGAAGATTGGAGGATGGAATATCTCGGTATGCCTTGTTCCAAATAATGCATTCATTCTTGGCGTCTCCAATCATGATTCTTTTGCACCATGAAGGAGTCTTAAAATTACCGAAATCGCTCCAGGATGGCATGGGACCATTGATCAAGAAATGATCGTCGCAAGGTGCAAGAGTCACCACGGGGGTCATAAAAACATCAACCATGGAAGCAGTTATACGGGACTCGTCAACCTTGAGCAGTTGCTCGAGTCTTTCTTTGGGTGGAAGGTCTGACGAAATACCCAAGACTTGTAGTGTCTTCTCGTAGATGACCTGGTACTGTTCCACAGTCATGATACCGCACAGTGGAAGTAGTCCAGACTGCAAGATAGCTCCTGAGAATAGAGGCTCGTCCCGAAGAAGATGAATATTAGTTGCCACTAAGAAATAGTTAGCCGGCTTGTTCTTCTCAATGCTGGCTTGAGCCAGGATTGCTTACCTCCACCGGCACTCTGGCCAAAGAGGGTCACTCGGTCAGGGTCGCCACCGAAAGCACTAATATGTTTCTGAATCCACCGCAGGGCCTCCACCTGGTCCCAGAGGCCATAGTTTCCAACCCCATCTTCTCCGTGACTCTTGTTGTACTCTCTGATCTCTTCGCTTGCAAGAAACCCTAAAACACCCAATCGGTAATTGAGGGTTACGATTATAGTTGGAGTCTTCTCATCATCACGCGAGATATCAGCCAAGACTCTCCCATCGTACATTCCAGCGGATCCAGCAGCATAAGTGAAAGCACCTCCGTGTAGGAAAACCATAACCGGAAGCTTCTTTTCCAGGTCAGGAGAGTCTGGCGGAAAAGGAACACTAATGTTGAGGTTCAAGCATTCAGTTTCCGAAATCGGTGGAGATTCAACCCATGGTCGTTCGGGTACAGGAATAGGATAAAAGTCTCGAGGGGGCTGAGGATGGAATGGCCTATACGAGGTTAATTTTCCATATTCAACGGTCTTCATACAGATTGACTGACCCAAATTTTGTACCATCCCAACGACGCTCTGGCCATGGCGATGGTGCTGATTGAGGCCGTCTGAAACGTCCTGGAATTTGAGCATATGGAATTCCTATATATTGGCTTGTATTTCCATCGAAGCATCGGCCATCAATTGTGCCTAAGGCTGGGACCTCAAGGGAGACTGGAGTGCATACTATGGACTTGACGTCTTTAGACATGGTGAATATATTTTTGATGATGTGAGTCAAGACAGAGAGAGGAAGAGAGGAGACTTAAAGACATTCAATCTCAAGAAATGATACACGATAAGTATGAAATAACGTGAAGCTGTAATAAAAAATATTATCTGATAAGATAACCCGGGTCTCGGGTTTCGAGTTTCGCAAAAGATGTTCGCTCGGTCCCAATTAATAAAGATCGAGCACCGGCACTTCTTTATCTTTTAGTGTGGGCCTTTATCTCTTAGTGGACCTTTAATCTTTAGTGGAGTATTCCAAACTATAGGTCGTTCAAGTTTGAAGGAATACCTTCTATATAATTTAATTGTTCACGAACTTTTGTAAAGACTCAGAAAGAGACATTAGGTTGCATTACAATTTACCATCCATTGTTCAAGCGTATTCGTCTTGTCAATATTGGATCTCGGGAACCTCTAATATTCCAAGATAGGTAAAGGCTCTATCAAATGGTGAAAGTCGACAAGGAATATAATTATACCAATCCCTCTGCCACCGCAGATGTCGAGGCATTAGATATAAAGTACATCGACAAACATGCAGACATTGGACTGCAATTCCTCGCACAGTCTGAGAAGATCGAATACACTGAAGAGGAAGCTCGAAGAGTGAAACACAAGACAGATTTATATCTTTTACCGATCCTCTCTCTAACTTATGGCCTCCAATATCTCGATAAGGTAATTATCTTTTACTTCATCATACTACTCGACCAAGTTAGCCTTGGAATTAATAATTGAATACAGGTTACAACTTCATATGCAGCTGTATATGGAATGCGTACAGACCTTGGTCTCAAGGGCCAGGAATACTCCTGGATTACCTCAATTTTCTACCTTGGATTCCTAGTGGCTCAGGTATGTGACTTAATTTGTCTTCCAAAGATTTTCATGGACTTAAAGCTAACACCGGAACTCTTTAGGGTCCATCCTCCTATCTCCTCACTAAATTTTCTATTGGCAAATATGCTGCTGTCAATGTCTTTCTCTGGGGCACAATGGTATGCTTGTGTGCTTGCACCAAGAACTTTGCCGGCATTGCAGTCCTTCGCTTTTTCATGGGAGTTTTCGAAAGTGCTATTGGCCCATGCTGGGTCTCTCTCATGGCCACCTTCTACAAAAAGGAAGAGCAAGGTTCCCGTGTCACGTAAGTTGTTCTATTGATTATTCCCATATCAATCTAGTTGTAAAGACTAAGACTCATTTATAGAACTTGGTATGGATGCGTTGGTCTAGCAGCAATTATTGGTGGCCTATTATCCTACGGCGTCGGCCAGACACATTCAGGATTAGCAGAGTGGCAGCTGATCTTCTTGATTTGCGGAGGCTTCACTGTTGTCTGGTCCATCGTTATTCTCTTATTCCTCCCGTCTGATCCGACAACCGCCAAATTTCTCACTCCCCGGGAAAAGCTGATTGCGGTTGAGCGTCTTCGTAACAACCGAACAGGTTTGAGATCATCTGTGTTCAAGTGGTCCCAGGCTTTAGAGGCATTAAGAGACCCTCAATGTTGGATGATTGCCGCCTGGGCTGGTATCAGCAATATCACAAACATCGCCGGTTCTTTCCTGCCTCTTATCATTAAGGACATGGGATTTACTGACCTGATGACCGTTCTGCTCACTCTACCAGTGGGAGGTGTTGAAATAATTGCCATGTTGTTTGCAGGTCTTGCCTCTAGCCAAATAAAAAATGGCCGAACCATTATTATATTTGTGGTCGCTTGCCCAACCTTGGCTGGAATTGTCATGCTGGATGTCCTTCCTGAAACCTCTACTTGGGCCCGAACGGCGGGTGTGTGGCTCGTTCTCTGTGTGCCTGCAGGCTACGCCATCCTTCTGAGTCTGATCAGTAGTAATGTGGCAGGTTTCTCTAAGAAACTTATGACAACTTCAATGTGCTTCGTGTCGTCTTGTGTTGCCAACATTGTGAGCCCTCAGCTTTTCATCTCAACTGAAGCTCCTCGTTATGCTACTGGACTCAGAGCTATGCTCGTCTCCATTTGCCTTTGTCTATTCCTTTGCTTTGTCATGGGGTAAGTCTTTCTCTAGTTCACGTAGAACCTCTTTAACTTGCTAACGCCCCCTCTTAGCGTTTACTATAACTATGAAAACCGTCGACGTGACCGTGAATGTGCTAATTTACCTGAAGGACACGAGGCGTCGATCACTATTGAGTACGAGGAATTTTTAGATCGAACAGATAAGGAGGACTGGGTCAAATTCCGATATAGTTGGTAATCTTTTAAGTTGAAGTATAGCTAGAGCTCCTGGAAGAGTTTCAGAGCCTATTTATTATTTCAATCCCACTTTTTAAATGTTTAATAGTGAACTCATTGATATCTTTTAATACGAGAAATTCCAAGGAAGTTGAGCGCGCGACAGCATCTATAAACTAGGTTACCTCTCGCGAGTTTGGTCTTACTACTCATTAATTTGCTGTCCGCTGTGAGCATTCAATATATCATCGACAAAGATCCTCAGCGCCACGATGGAAAATCGTCCCCTCATCCAGCCGTCCTTCCAAATCATCTTATATAGATAAGCGTTATATTTTGATTTCAATTAAACGAGATCCCTTTATTAGATATCGAGATATTCTCGCGCGATGCAGAATCACTGCTTGAGATACTACTCTTATTGAATAATTGAAGGAGAGTGAATGTAGCTGTTGGAATATGGAACAAAGCAGTCATGTGATCAAATTGTTACTTTATAATAGATAGCAAACTAAGAATGAAAACCAGACTTTACAACCACTTCAAAGGACACACAGATATCATAGGGGCGTAAAGCGTTACCTGTGATAGGTGTCAGAAGTGGGCGTTAGCCTCTCATCACCTCTATCGAATAGCTATTCCACACTTGATACAGGTGTACCGACAGTAGCCATTGGAAAGCTGGAAGAAGACCTTACATACCTAAATGAAGAAAGGGCCAAACCCTATCTAAAGTAGGCTTTAGTATATAAGGATTGTATATGGGATGAGTGGAAACCATGTTATGTTATTTAGTCATATATGTTCTATTGAATTAGCAAAAGGAGAGGGTGACTGCTATATCTTCCGAATGAACCGACCAGGTGAAAAGGAGAAATATAGACATATAGAGCCTTACTCTAGGAATAAAACTGTTCCAATAATGACTTAGGGGGCTATTTGTGTGGTCATAAATCGAGATGAGGCCTCAAAAAAACAGAGGTTATATATAAACCTCTTGTTTAGAAGGGTTGGAAGATCATAACTAGCTTGTTGGGATATCGGACAAACGACACATCACGAATCCCTGTTCAGATTGTATCGCAATCGACAACCCTGAACATTATACATATAACTGTGATGTCCCGTCTTTACCGGCTATTCTGTCTTAGACGATGGAACACATTCGTCTCAGACAGAAGAGCAACTTGTAGGACAAATAGCTAGTCCTCATCATGAATGAAGAACCAGATTTTACAACCACTTCAAGAGAACACGAAGATATTATTGTTGCGACAGCCGAGAAACAAGGCCATCAACAGACGGAAAGTATTTCGGCCGAAAAAGCTTCTGCCAAGACAGTGACTCTGGAACCAGATTAGTATATCACGGCATCCTTGAACGATATGCATTCATCGCAAACGATACCCTTGAGCGATGTGCATTCGTGCCAGTAATATCCCGTCTTCACCGTCTCTTCTGTCTCGGACGAATGTTGACATTCGTCCAGGGCAGAGGGGCGCCCATATACTATAAGTAGCTAGTTCTTTCATCAATGAAAAAGCAGACTTCACAACAATCGCAGTATTCAGCATCGTAGCATCCACTACACTTGGTGGATTTTCTACGGTGTTGAGTAGCGGTTTGTTGGAGCTCACAACGTTTACTATTCTCAGTATAATATTCGAATATCGCCCTTTCGAGCGACAATTATAGGGGCGTAAAGCGCAACCTGTAATAGGTGTTAGAAGTGGGCGTTAGCCTTGCTATACCCACCGGTGTACCGACATAGCTATTGTGTGAGATAATGCCGGGGTCCATTGCTCTATATACCGACAAGTTTTTAGGTGTTGTTGCGTACCCAGGTAGTTTAGGTAAAAGTAGTTGATAGATATAGATATAGTAGGGTGAAAATGATGGGTACTTCGCGCGTTCGACTATACTTCGCTAAATTTTTCCTGCTACACAAGTTGACGGCAACCTTGGAATGAACAGGTTACCCGGATACCAATGTAGATCTACGCGAACTGTTCACCTGTTCAATATTTGACGTCGAATTTATACGAGAATTAGGAACAATATGCATTGATTTAGATAAATAAAGTAAAATTCTATAGATTAAACTTCTTCACCGTCATCGTATATGCCGCTGCTAAGATCTTGACGATGTTCTCAAGCTGGTCCTGATTCACTGTGTAAGGGGGAGCAATGATGATGTGATCGCCTTTCACGCCGTCAATTGTTCCATGTCCAGGATAAACGGCAACTCCTAAATCAAGGGATTGTTTCTGCAAAGCATAGCCAAAGTTGAGTGTAGTGTCAATGGGTTCCTTGCTCTCGCGGTCTTGCACAAACTCGACTGCATAAAACAGACCACGACCTCGGATATCCCCAACATGTTTCTGACCTCCAAGGTATTCCCTGAGAAGTCCTTCCAGAACCTGGCCCATTTTATCACAGTTTTCCACTAGCTTTTCTCGGTGGACAATTTTCTGGACTGCCAGAGCAGTGGCACAGCTAACGGGATGGGCCTGGTAGGTGTGGCCATGATTGAAAGCACCGGTACCGCGATCCAGGACTTCAATGACTTTCTTGTTCACAATTATAGCCGCGATAGGCGCGTAGCCACCGCCTAATCCTTTTCCGAGAGTCATGATATCCGGGGATACTTGGTTCCCTTCTGCGTCTTTTTCTTGTTGCCAGGCGAATGTGGAGCCAGTCCGCCCCATTCCACACATAATTTCATCAAGAATGTACAAGGCACCGTGCTTCCAGCAAACATCGCGCATTGCTGCGTGATAGCCTGGCTCGGCAGTGATGCAGCCACTTGTAGCGCCACCAACCGTTTCCGCAACGAAGGCGATGACATTGCCTGGGCCGACGCGCTGGAACTCAGCATCAAGCTCGGCAGCAAGGCGGGCGACATACTCGACGCTGGATTCACCTTCTTTTCGGAACTGGTATTCATAACACGGGCTCACATGGCTCACATTAGGGAGTAATACGTCCTTGTATGGAAGCAGCCGTGATACATTATTGGAAAGAGACATGCTGCCAAATGTATTGCCGTGGTAGCCTTGTCTTCTTGCAATGAAGTGTGTTCTCTGAGTTTCTCCCTTCTCGAAGAAGAACTGCCGTGCCAACTTCATGGCGCCGTCATTTGCTTCGCTTCCGCTACCAACGAAAAAGGCCTTAATGAGACCTCCTGGTGCATCGCCAACGAGTAAGTCGGCAAGTTCCTCTGACGACGTTGTCGTATATGCCAGGGTATGAACGTATGAAACCTGCTTCATTTGCTGGAAAGTAGCTTCGATGACTTCCATGTTTCCGTGACCAAGAATGGCCACAGCTGCTCCACCGCAGGCGTCGATTACTCGCGAGCCATTATGAAGAGTGATCTCGTGCCCAGAGGCTGAAACAGCAACGAGGGGCTTCTGATGAAGTGATCGGTGGAGCAAAGATGGCTCTGGGTTCTCGTCCCAATATCCTTTGCTAGATTCTGAATTTGGGAGTTGGCCCAGTTCGTCGCTTGCGACGCTTGGGGTATCTTGCACAAGAACACTGGGAGCCATGATGATTGTTCCAGTAAGATGGGATATCTTGAATCAAAGCAGATATTAGACAGGGACTGGGGAATAGGGAGAAAAATAAGATAGAATGAAGGCTTAAATCAAATACGCTGTCGTGCTCGCTTTATCAGATAACCAAAGCCAGCACTTAATAAGCATAAGTCCAGAATCAACCAATCAGGCATGATGTAGATAGCAATTAAAGCCCCACAATTCATTACGATAAGCATCAAATCCTATCAACCCCGAGTCAGACCCGAACCGGCTTTGATGCTTATCTTGACTAAGTCTATCTCGCAATTCGCAATTCGCAACTCACACCTAGGTACTTTCCCGACCCCTAGTCTACTTTTCCTCCACCAAATTATGAGAACCACTCTTGCATGCCAGTGGTGTCGGTATGCGAATTCAGGTACTATGATTTAGTTTTCAGCTTACTGAGTTTGTGGGGCTTAGAAAGTCCAAGGTCAAGTGCCATCATGATGGATCACCTCCTTGCAAGGCATGCTCGTCCCACTCTGATCGTGAATGTGTGTTGACCACGCCACATGTCACACGCAAGCAGAGTCAACAAAGTACTAGTGCAGATCCACAGTATCCCTACTCGATAAATCTGGGGAATACCATTGCTAGGAGACGAGCTAACGTCGACATTGAGCGACCTTTTGAACATCAACCAAGCCTAGCATCTTCAAAACCCAACAATAATATCTCACTGCACTCAAAAAATCCCATTATTGAAGTTGATATCCAACTCGTCCGTCGTGCCGGTCAAATATTCATGCAGCAGTTTCCCGAATTTGGGTTCCTGCATAAGCCTACATTCTTAGAATATGACTACAACGATGAGCTTTCTTCCCTGAAGCTATGTGCTGTAATGGCCTTGTGTGCTCGCTACATGCCAGAGACGGTTAGCCTCTATGGAAGCCCATTGGCAGCCTCGAATCACTTTGCAGGATATGTTCGGAAAGAAGTGATGGAGCATGTGGCCGTTCATGCCGATATTGAGATTATACAAACCCTGGTCCTACTAGGTCTTCACGACTGGGGCTGCTGTAACGGTTTCAGTGCATGGATTTATATTGGTAAGACTGTTTTGTGCACTCTTCCCCAGAACATTTGATTTTGATATCCCATAGGCATGGCTATTCGCACCGGACAGATGCTTCAAGCTCGGCTAGAAGAAATTGGAAAATCTCAAAAGGAGCAACCAAATACTGTGCTTCGAGAGACTATCCATCGGACTATCTGGGCATGTTTTGTGATCGACTGCATGCTTGGCTGCGGAAAGCACCGTGTACGAACTTTCGAGGCAGAAAAAGTCAAAATCCCTTTGCCCATCAATGATGAAGACTATGTTTTTGGCAATGATTCTTCACCCAACCCAACCTACCTAACTAAACTGGTCTTTGAAGGATATGCCCAGTCGCTGCAATCCCCATCACAGAAATTAGGGGTTGAATATTGCCTATCTTTGACTATTCAGGGGTTTGATATCTGGTCAAAACTTTCACAGTGGATCTGTACTGGAGGCAGAGGAGGGGATCTCCCAAGTTCACACGACCCCCCTTGGAAAGAGACTACTTTTTGGTACCGCACTATGACATCACTTGAAAACTGGCGGGCGAGCCTCTCTCCTCGTTTACTCTACTCATCGGGAGGACATAATCTCCTGGCTCACATCGCCCGCAACCAGGGAGAAAGCTTCGCCACCATCAACCTTCTTTACTATCTCATGGTCATCTTCTTGAACAGAGAGTATATCCCATTTTTCCCCCATCGGATAAAATCACCCTGCGGGCCAACCGACCCCCCGTTACTGAAAGAGCAGGCCCCTCCTGGATGGTGGGATCGAGGCTCAATTGAGCTTTTTGGGGCTGCGTCATCAATAATTAAACTCCTCCAAAGCCTTCAACAACATGGAATCCAGCTTCAGACACCATTCACGAGCTTTTGTGTCTTTAGTGCGGCTACCACCCTCTCTTACGCAAATGCTTGGCCGCATATGGCACCAGGATTTCAAAATGCAGGAGAATTATATACTTGGGGGTTGAAATGGCTCATTGAGTCTAGTGAGCTGTGGAAAATTGCCGAAGGATGGTGCGATACACTCACCAGTGTATCGCAACTATACATACGCATTAAGAAGGATACATCCAGGTTTTGTGATGTCGGACGCGAGCCGTTTATCGACCTTGAGGATAGTATCCAAAGGTTTGCAGAAACTGAGTCAGGGCGGATACCTGCAGCAAATATCCTTGTTTCTCTGTCTCGAAAGGCACCGCAAGCAACAAAGGATAAAGAAAAAACGAGCGCTTCACGGGTATCACATGAAACTAGGCTGTGTGATGTGTCTCCCGGCACGATCGAAACCCAAGAAGTTGAAGAGAGTAGGGACGAATCTTTACGCAGTAATGAAGGGACACCATTTGCACAAAGTACTCATTCTGAGTATATCAGTGAGGAATTTGCGGATAGTCAGGATATCATTGCAAGTATGATGGGTGAAGGAGCGGGCCTCAATTGGTTTCATGACTTATCTTGGTAGGACGTTACATTTTACTTTTAATCAAACTCTTCTATACACAACTTTCAACTTCAATATTTCGTGATTTCAGGGGTCCGTTATTCAGTCACCTCTTGAAATCGAAACCATGGATGTAGATATTATCATAATAATCTTCCTCTATAATTTAGGGATGGTAACGGATTGGCGGATTGGCGGATTGAATCCGTCAATCCGTCTCTATTTCGCGTTATCCGTACTCGAGGACTCCTATTAGGGTTTTGTTTACATGCCGCTATCCCTAATCACAAAATGATAGACTCACGCGACAGTTTGAAACTACCCTGAGCACCCTTATAAAAGTGGCGGCACCCGAAATAAGGAAAACCAAGCCCGTCATAGAAAAAAAGGTACGTAAAGCTACCTGGTGAAATGGGGAACGGGAACGCCGTGGTGTATTGGTCTACAAGCCAGATACTCCCCAAACGGGCGCAGGGATCGGATGGGTAGTGGGAGACGAAGAAGGAGACCTAGAAGAAGCTCATAGAGGAGAAACACATTCTGCTTAGTCAGGCCACATTGCTACATTAACTAGTTATCATATATCTGTGGGGCGAAGCTAACGATATTATTTAAAGTTATCTAGATAGAACTCAGCAATCTTCGGGCTTCGCATTTCGGGTTTCAAAATTGATAAGGGTTTGAATCCTTTCCGATCTCGGGGGCTATGTCAACCAATTTCAGCAAGCTCCACCGATAGCTATAATATAAGGTAGTTTACCCTTGTAAAATTTAATTACATGTTAAGAAGCGTTTGTAAACAACAAAATGACATCAGCTCAGACCTTTGACAAGATCATTGAAGAAATTCTCGCTCTTCCAAGGCAAGATGCATCAGCAGAGCCCATATGGTACTGCATAGCGGTAAGTTCAATTGCAATTCTCAATCGCAGTGATTTTTTTTTTCTCATAGCCATGTGAACTCAGGCCTCCGCATACACTTCTGCCAACGCGAGTCCGCTCGTGGTAGAAGTGTACAAAGCTGCCATAAAAGATGTGACTTCGCCCATGGAGCGACGGCGGATATTACAGCGAATCCTGGAGACTATGATCAAAGGCACATTGCTTTACGGCATTCCTCGACTACTCAACGCGTTCTATCCACTTGTGTCATATGTGGAAGCAGAAGGCCTTCTTGAAGGTAGTGGCTCTGGACCGGTCCTCGATGCTCGAAAGGATATGGTAAATCCGTTCGATTTGGCAACTCGGGGCTTGGAGTACTTCCGCAATATCTACCGTGATGAAACTGAGAATATATTTGCTCCTATGTACAAGTTCTCGCCAGATATTCGTAAGTCTCTTTGGACCATCACTGGAGAATTATCATGCTAATCAGTTGGGGGTGATCTAGATCAAGCATCAGTGCTTCTCGAATACGGCCCGTATCTATCGGAAACCTCTATTCTGAATCCTATCGAAACTTCTCAGATTACAATTGCGGCATTGTTGCCTTTGGATGTAGCTAAGCAGGTCAAATGGCATATGAGAGGACTGATACGGAATGAAGGCACGGAGTTGCAGGCCAAATATGCCCTTGATATTACAAAAATTATCTGTGAGGCTGAAGATGTGCGGCTGAAAGGTGGCGTCCCGGATCTATCTGTTTGCAGGGAAAAGGTGCTTTTCTGATCCAGATCAGGTGTCCTAGCATCTCCACTGGGCACGGAACTGTAGACACCCGTGGAGCGATCATGTTCCAATGTTTAATGGATGGATTCATTGTTGCGAGAGTACTTGAAACTTTGTAATGTTTACATAGCCCCTAAATAAGAAACTTTTTAATTGAAAACACCGATTACGCACGCAATCACAAGATCTTGTGGCATCAGCTTATCACTCTCGGGCTTTTGTCCTCTAGTCCGCTCCGAGTTCCACGGCTACGATGACAAACAGTATATGGAATCATTTCATTAAAACAATCTTAAACCTTAGTTTTATACTTGAAGCCAGCTATCAAGTAATATCGACATCTTATATTGGTGAATATTATAAGTTCATTCTTCTCCGTTACACTGTCCTTGAGGTTATCGTTATAGACCAATTGTAGCACCTCCAAATACCCAAATACCTATTACCCCACCCGCCATGAAAGTTGCTCTCGACCACATCAACTTCAAAAGAGGATGGCCCACGCCGCGAATAATTCCAGCCCAAGCTCTGAACGCTGCGGCAGCCAAAGTTTTTGGGCAAGAGGGTATAGAGAATGATCTCGAATACGGACCAGGACATGGCATCCAGCCCCTGCGCGAAAACATTGCCAATTGGCTTTCTCAAGCCTACATACCAGCAGCAGGAAAGATCAACGAAGATCGAATTCTCGTCACAAACGGAGCCTCTAATGGCTTAGCGATGCTTTTGCAGAAAATTGCTGATCCGGTCTTTACCCGTGCTGTGTGGTTGATTGAGCCTACCTATTTCCTAGCGTGTCCTATCTTCCGTGACGCAGGAATGGGAGGTCGGATTCGAGGTGTTCCTGAGACTGAGGATGGTGTTGATCTTGAATTTCTGGCGAAGGCTTTGAGTGAAGTAGATCGCGATGGGCACTTCGAGACGCCTGCACCTAAGAAGACTCCCGAACTGAACTACCCAAAAATATACCGTCACATCATCTACTTGATCCCGACGTTTTCCAATCCGAGTGGGAAGACAATGGAGCTCAGGAGTCGGGAAGCTTTGGTGCGCCTGGCCCGAAAACACGATGCTCTAGTGATCTCTGATGATGTCTACGACTTTTTGAAATGGCCAGCTCTGGAGCGCGATCGGAACAAAGACGTTGGAGCCTGTCCCCCTCGTCTTGTCGACGTCGATCATAACTTAGATGGATGTTTGCCTTATGGAAATTGCGTAAGTAACGGATCTTTCTCAAAGATTGTTGCGCCGGGAGTACGGGTTGGGTGGCTTGAGGGTAGCACTAAACTGATGTCAGTCATGGGCACTGTGTAGGTCGAACGGACCCTTCCTACCTGATAGAATTTGAAGTACTAACTTCTTAACTTTCAGTGGTGCGACAGCTTCTGGTGGATGCCAAAGTCATATGGCATCTCTGTTGATAAATGAATTGTTGGCCAATGGCACTATTCAGGACCACATTGAGAAAGTTCTGATCCCCACCTACAAAGCACGATACTACAGTTTGATGGGGGCCATTGAGAAATATCTTGTGCCCCTTGGCGTGACGGTAGGATCAGGTACAGACTATGATTCACGGGGCATGGCTGGAGGCTTTTTCACCTACATTTCTTTTGAGAAGTGCGGCATCAATACAGACATCATTGCGCCTATCGCTCTCCATGCATATAATCTTCAGATTGCGCCAGGGCATATATTCGCTGTTCCCGATGATCCTTCCAGTAAGGAAAGGACTATCAAGTCCTATGGAAAAGGTGCGAGACTGTGTTGGGCTTGGCATGAGGAAGAGAAGTTAGTAGAAGGCATTCTACGCCTGGCAACTGTTATCAAATCACTGAAGACCATTTGAATCTTGATCTGCCCAGGAGGATCTCAGTGTCCTTTGCAACCAAGAATTTACACTGTCCGACGCTTTAAATTCCCTAGGTATCGAGCTCTTTGAAATAGCATTGAATGAAGCGTTTTTGTTGTCGACCAGGGAAAGAAACGTTTACCCCATATATCCATGGATACTCAGTAGTAGTCAGTACCCTGAAATAATCTAGTAAAATGAAATAAAAGACTTGGACAATTCGTAGTGGGATGTAATACAAGTGGAAGCAAAGTGTAATCAGTGCAAAAAATGCAAAAAAATGCCTCCACGCGGAATTGAACCGCGGATCTTTTGCTTACGAGGCAAACGCGTTACCACTGCGCCACAAAGGCATTCAATGGCAATATTGCCCTTATACTTATAGATATTCAAAATGACTGATCTATCATTCGAAAATAGATCTAAATGCTGAAATAAAATAGTCAATTATCATGATCAAGGGGCTACTTTGATGTAGCTAAGTGACTGAGAGCGGAAAATAAGAAAAAGCAAGGTTTTCTGTTATGCTTGATACTAGGATGGAGGACTCAGTGCCCCAATACTGGAAGGTTGATAGCCATCCCCTGCCAGCTAAGTATAGTTCGGCGCCGAAATCAACATTCTATGGTTGGATGAAAACACTACACAATGCCCACCTTGGAGAGGTGGATGCATGAATATTCTTCTTCCTTCAGATGGTTTCCTGCACTGATATGAATTGATAGAGAGTAACTATATGATGCATATAATAACTACCTTATATGGGTTTCAGATCAACCCTCCTCATAAGCCGAAGTTCGAACTTTGGAAGTTGCAACCCAACCTCTTGATGCTCTCGAGTTCGTAAGAACATAACACAGTCTGTATATACAAACAAACCAATAGACACCGAGTCGTCAAGTAAACGAATTCATCTGCGCCAGTTCTCGCTTAACATAAAACAGGAACAGTAGAAATGGGGTATGTATATAGAAAATGCAAAAATGAAGAACAGAGCAGCATTCGCTACGCACACAAACACGAACCAGTAAGGCAAGATTTTTATGGGACATAAGGAGCCAAGGAAGAGAAGGAGAAACGAACTTATCGGATCTTTGCGTACAGCTCCGTGTCAAGGAAGTTGTATGTTGGATCCGGTGTGCAGAAGGGGTGACGTGTAAGAAGGGTGCCAGCTGTGGGACGTTCAGCAGAATTACTGTATTAACGTTAGTTTTTTTTCCTTTTTCGAGATGATGTAGATGAACTGAGACTTACACTGTGAAGCAGTCCCACATAAAGGCGAGAGCTGCTGGGCTGATGTTCATGGAAACATCTTCGGGAATAGGCGGAGCCTGGCCTAAGCTTCCTAGCTTGAATATGGCTCCAATGGCCTCTTCCTTGCTCCATGGTCGGCGACCTGCAAACATCTCTAGTACTACACAGCCAAGGGACCAAATATCGACCTTGGCACTGTAGCCTTGGCCCTGAGACTGGATGACCTCTGGAGCCATCCAGAAAACGGAGCCCTGCATGGAGTTGGAGGAGTCGTTGCCATAGATATCATCTGTCTTCTTAGAAATTCCAAAGTCGGAAATTTTGCATGTACCATCCACATCCAGCAGAATGTTGTCGGCTTTGAGATCTCGATGCAGAATCCCCATATCATGTAAGTAAGCCAACCCGCCAAGAGTCTGATGAGTCAATGACTGCACAACGCTTTCCTGGAACTTGCCATGCTTGCGCAGGCAGCTTCCAACCGAGCCACCGGAGATATACTCCAAGTAGATGGATATCGATAATTCACCGCGCTCACAACCGAGGTACTGAACAATGTTAGGATGTTCCAGATGTTGCATGGTATCGATTTCGATATCTAAAGCAGCCACCATCTCTTTGATACGATCCCTGTCCGTTCCGGCAATGCGAGGGTTGATTTCGACTTGCTTCACAGCCAAAACTTCACCATTGTCCGCATTCATGCCCAGATAAACGCGACCAAAGGTTCCTTTACCGATAAGTTGACCACGGATGATACGGAAAGTAGGCTGTCGCTGCGGTACAGATGATCCAGACTGTGGGACATTCTGCGGTATAGGTTCAAGCTGGCTTAATCGACTGCCGGGCCGGGGTCTGATCTGCATAATCTTGGCACCAAACATCTTGGTACTCTTGCGGCGTAACAGGTCTCCTGACCGCTGCGGACCTACGGGCCCGTTAACGCTCTTGGTCCGATGTGCCGCGCCCCTGGCAACTTCTCGAATAGACTTCTTCCGTGAAAGGCCACCACCGCTACGATCAATCATGTGGCGGGCAACAACACCAGCTCCTTCATGGGGCCTTGTAGTACCGGCGTCTGTTCCATAAATGGCCGATGGATCGAAGCCCGGTTTGGAAAAGGGGTACGAAGCTTCTGCCTTGAACTTGAGAGGTGCAACATCCTTGCTGATCGGTGATGGTGGTTCATCAAGATAAGGAGCATCAAGATCAACATCTGGGAAGAAACTATCCAGATTGTCGATGACTCCTTCTACGGGGGGTCTACTGGCCCAGACATCCGCGTTGACGAAGGACTTTCTCTTAGATGTTCGGTCATCTTTGGGAGAAATTGGGGAATCAGAAGCCTCTGCAGGACTATAAGGTGACTGTGCAGAGAAGCCCTCGTGTACAGTGCGAATTGGAGATTCAAAATTCACAGTACGACGTTTGCGGTTTCTGTCGTTTGTGTTCACGGATATTTGAGGCTTCTCTTTCTCTGCCTTAGTCTGAGATGTGGAATCGGGTGTTTGAGCCTGTTTATTAGCCAATGGCATTGCAAAAAGGCCGTCGTCAGAAGATTCGCCATCAGAGTCATCCGCTGGCTGTAAATTTCTCTCGAATGAAACTTGATTCTCTTCAAAATCAAATTCCGGGCCGTATGACTTGCGCGATTGCAAAGATGGTTTCTGGAAAGGCGCCGAGTCCGTCGCGGAATTTGGAGTAGCAGACCATGCTGGCGATTTGGTACTACCCTGTATGTCTGGATTAGGAGAGTCTGCTGTCGTTTTGCTGAAAACTGTGAGAGCGGAACCCATGGTATTGTTGGTGCGTTCAGAGTCCGACCCGTGATCTTCTTGAGTGATAGTTGAAGAGGGCATAGAAGGAACCTGTACGGAAGGAGCGGGTGCGCCAATTGCGCTTGAGATCCGACCGACACTAGCAAGAACTGCCCCTAGACCATGAGTCTGGGCCACGGATGGCAACTGTGGGGCATGTCGATCCGCTCGATGGCCTGTGGATTTTCGAAGTGAGTTGACCTTTGTCAGTGTGTTGGATTCATTGGGTGCAGCAGGCGGCTTTCTTAGAGGAACTAGTGCCTCTGGCTTCTTCTCTTCATATGGTGATATGCGGGGTGAATCAAAATCAATCACTCCTTCACGTCTATATCCGGTCTCGCCATAGTCCTTCCGATTTTGTTGTGTTGTCGGAGGAATTCGGGTAATGCCATTCTCCCTTTGCTTCCGTTCAATGTCACGCAAATGAGCCTCATGGCGTAGAACAAGGTCTGTTTTTTCCAAATCCATAGGTTGGTCAAAGTCTTGAATATTGTCTGAGAGTAGCTTTGGAGTTGGAACCTTGAAATTTGGCTGCCACGAGCTCAAAAGTGGGGATCCAGGCTTAGTTTGAGTCTGTGGAGATATTCGACTGAGGGCATCCTCATCTAATGGCTTTCGATGGATAGGAGTATGTGTTGACGTTGGAGATGGCGCCAGCTTCTCTGTAGGCATCGAAAGCCCGAGGCCATCAACCTTTGAAAGTTGGAGCCGCAAGGGACGAATGGGGGTCGCTTGGACGAAAAATTTCAAGGAACCATAAGCATCGGATCTTCGTCGTCGGCAAAGTTCCAGGTTTGTGTCATTCAAAGGGTCTTCATGATTTGTCAGTCCAGGCTCTGTGAGGAATATTTGAGCATTGGTCCAGTCAGACAAGCCAAGTGCTTTGCAGATCCCTACGCGAAGAGTCTCCACATTGTCCATATCTGTGATATCGATCAGGCGGTAGTTCAAGCCATCCATGGTTGTAAAAACCCATTTTTTCGGTTTCGTAGCGGAAGACGAAGATGGGCGCTCGCCTAGAGATAAGTCACTGGAGTTGAAGCCCGGTTTTATGTACGGCAAGTACTGGCCATGGTTGCGAGACTCAGGGCTAGGTGGTGAGTCTGGATCTTCTGGTGAGTAGTGGTTTAAATCATTTGCCTTGGTCTTCTTCTTCCAGAAACCAAGAAGCCCCTTGCTGTGATCTTTGGAGTATGATGAATTCTCCCCACTCCATGGCCGACCATGAATATTATCTTGCGGCGAGGGACGAACTCCCTCCGGCCCTTGTCTGCGGTTATCATAGTACCGGGGTGTATAACCGCGGCCAATGCCAGGAATGGAATCAGTGCTGTTCCCTCGGGAATGGTCTTGTCGCAATGTCAAATCACCGGTAGAAGAGGAGGTGAGTCCTACGTAAGAGGATGACGCATATTGTAAAGCTGGGCTCCCACTCTTAGGACTATCCTGTGGGCGAAGAGATGAGCCAGCCATATTGACACCAGATTCACTGGACATGGAAGGACTTTGACGGCGGTACTCAATAGATGCAAAGGCATTCCGCGAATAGTCTGATCGAAGCCAAGTTGGGGATTCTCGCGAAGGGGAGTCATAAGATGAGTCTCGGTCTGTATGGACTGCATTCACAGGCATGGTAACGGAACGCATCTGTGAATTTTGATTTTGACCAGAGGACTGTAACAAGGACAGCTGATCTGCGGTGAGATCAGTCTGACCGGTGTAAGGGCCAGCCGAGCGGGGTTCAAGAATTTGGTTCGAGTAAGGGCCTGTGCTTGTGCCTGTGCCTGTTTCGCTGGGCATCAGATTTGGTGGCTCTCCGCGCATCGGCGTGGATATGTTGGAGTCAAATGCGCTGTCGTGAAATTGGCGTATCAATTTGCGCAGTCTTAAGCCTTCCTCGCGCTCGCGTGCTGAATCAAAAGCAGTACCGTTCTGGGCACACTCTTTGGCTAACTGAGGATATACGACCTTGTGGATTTTGCCAAGGTTTCCTCGTCCACCAGACGCGAGGCCGAGCTCAAGGAAATCGGAGCCCTGAAGTTCCAATGATTTGAAAGTTTCCTGCCAATCCCTTGAAAATCCGTTTCTTGCAAGCCAAAGCAGGACTCGATCAAGAGGCCATTGAATTGCCGCTTCGCTCGGTGATAACCCACCCAGTGATGCACCACTGGGATTATGACGATGGCTCTGGGCCTTTGTGAGATCTGTAGTTTGACTCGCAGCCTGCTGCGGCGGGTGATCATTGCTCACTAGCTCGTGGATATTGTTGTGAAGAGCAAGTGAAGGAGGATTCCGTCCCGATGGAGTTTGCGGGTTGTAATTGCCATCCGTACCACGGTGTTCATATGTCTGGCTTCCGAGAGTGGCTGTGTGAGAGTCATATGATGGAAAGCCATCAAGAGTATCTGCACCGGGGATATACGTTGGACCGACCATAGACTGAGACTGAGGCTCACGAGGGGGAACAATCGATAACTGCCCGGGTCGGTAATGGAGATGTTGAGGTTGAGGAAATGGAGGGGGAGGAGGATAGCCAGCGGGTGTCATATTCTGTCGGAGCCAGTTCTGCTGCCATCCTGGCTGGACGCCATAGCCTGATGCTCCTGGTGGTGGCCCTGGAGGCGGCGGCGGTACAACAGACTGGAGCTGTGTCGGCGGGTGTCGTGGAGGAGGCGGGGGTAGAGTTGGGGGTCCCGGGATATATTGCTGTCTTTGTCCATCCATTATGGGTGAATGTAAAGCTCGTGTCGCAAAAGCCTATCTAGCGCGTTATCTGCGATGTTGGACGACTGGAATGTTACCGTCAACACCATCCACATCACAATATACTGGCCCAGCGTCGCAGGGAGAAAAAGTGAAGCTGGTACGTAGATGATTGACTACTCGTCGTTAAAGGGCTTCTGCAATATCGCTGGCGAAAAAAAAAAAGACAGGTTCAAGTTGGTGAGTTTAACCGAACATCGTCAATAAACACATCCTCAAAGCTATCGTAGCGTTAAGTTACACAAGACGCGCCTCAAACGATGAGGCTAGACGAAAGGGAAGGAAAAATTTAGAAGACAGCAGCCCACTGGGACTGGGATCGAACCTGGACAAGTCACTATAGTCAGCGGTCTGGACAACTGCGAGGTCGATCCCCCTCAGTAAAACCCGAGCAAGTGCAAGCGACGGGATATTCTAGCCACACACTCCCTTGCTTCGGGTATTTATCTCTCACAGCATTCAATATGACACTTACAATGCAGGGATGAAAGATATTGTTCAGGAGAAAAATAGAACAAATAAAAAACGGGGTACGGGATATTCACTATCAAAAGCTTTGATGTTGGAGAGCATCACGTGGGGCCGCCTTAAAGTGGAGTTTGACAACTTGACAAGTCGAATATACTTAAGTACAACATCCATGGTGATATAAGTGTATGTTTATTCTTCTGATCAGGTGCACCGTTTAACCAATCCTAGCGCTTATATACTGGTCCCCGTCGCTATTTCGGAGTATATTGCAGTACTGGCATTCTAGTTGATGAATATCGACCATGTCTCTTCTCTTCTACCATGAAACTCGCTAAAGCCCGATCTGCCACTACTTAGTGCCCAGGTAGATATGAATACACATTCCACCATCTGACCTCTCATATTACCTTGGTGGCTACCTGACAGGTGAAACATTCCTCTACTAGTAGATAGCAACTGTGGCGCTCAGGGGCTACAATGGAAGGACTCCGCTTTGTACTTGGTACATAATGAAGGTTAGTCTAGTACGTAGATAGTTAGCTCTTGTCAGTGACTTTTTATGAGCCTATCTATTCCATACTCCGTATGGGACCCTATAATTAGTTGGCTTAGAACGGGGTATAGCGATCAAAAAAAAGTAATTGTAAGAACAGTTAATGAATTCATTTTTTTAAGCAAAATTCTAATAGAAATCTGAAGAAAGGACTAAGAAAAAAATAAAAACATCTTAAAAAGAGATCCAGAAAGTCATTAATATGCAGGCCATGTGGGGGGACTTGTTAGTCCCCAGCTGGTTTGAAACAATCGCCGATGAAAGAGAATAGCAACTGAAATGCACCAGAGCTCCGTTGAAGATGCTAGAACATCATGCGAGTCACTTATTGGGAGGCGTTCCGCTCGGCGGCAGCTGAGGCAGTCAACTGCAAAGCCTTGGGAGCATCATCCCGGGGCATGTACAGCTCGACCAGTTGAAGCTTGGAAGCAGAGTTGAACTCCTCGTTGGCGAACAATGTGTTAAGCTCCTCGCGGGTCTTGATGCGGTATCCCTTGTAGTTGTCATCGGTGGCACCGAAAACCTTCGGGATACCGTGGAAGTCCCAGGGCTGGATGTCGTTGTAGACAGAGTCCCAACCGTGAATCCATCGCTCAATAGTGTATCCGTCGTTGCAGATGACGAAAATGATGGGGTTGAGCTTGCCCTTGATCATTGTGCTGATCTCTTGGACGGTCAATTGAGTGGAACCGTCACCAATGAAGAGGATAGTGCGGCGGCCTTGCTCCTTTCCGGCCAAAGCAGCACCCTGGGTAGAACCAAGGGCGTAACCAATGGAACCCCAAAGAACCTGGCTGATCGCAGTGACACCAGCGGGGAAGCGAGTCTCCCAGATTCCGAAGTTGGCGGTACCAGTCTCAGTGAGAATAATGTCCTTTTCCTTCATCCATTGGCCAACAGAGGGCCACAGCCAAGCGTGTGTAATCTCTTGGTTGGTGGAGTTCAGCTCCTCCTCGGGGAGAGCGTTGGTGAGCTTAGGGGTGGGGGTAATGTTAAGTTTGCCGAGTTTCTTGACAAGCTTGCGGAGAACACCCTTCATGTTGATGCCGGGGTATTCTGAATAGCGGACGCGGACGTAGTTGCTGTGGAAGTCGATGGTGTTTAGCTGACCAATACGGTAGGTGAAACCAGTTGTGTTGAAGTCAGACTTGATGGCACCGATGCTGAGGATAAGGTCGGAGGACTCGACAACCTCACGGACTCCGGCGTTAGAACCGTCACCAGCGTAGACACCGCCGTAGTTGCGGTGGGTCTCATCAACGGCACCCTTACCCATGGGGGCAACAAATGTAGGGAGGCCAGAGGCCTCGATCAGATGGCGGGTCTCATCAAGGGCACGGTGACGGATGGCACAAGCGTCAACAAGGATGACGGGGTGCTTGGCAGCGTGGAGAGACTTGAGGACAACGTCAACAACGTAGTCCTCCTTCTCAGAGTCGTTGTCGGGCTCGTCCAAGTCGAGGGGAGTGAGCAGACGGTCACCATCGACCTTGGCTTCAACAATATCAGTGGGGAGACCAATGTAGACGGGACGACTTTGCAGGTAGCATTCGCGGATAGCACTGTCGATGAGGGTGGCAGCGTTAAGAGGGTCGTTAAGCAAGGCCACGTAGCAGGAGACTTCCTTGCTCATCTTGGCGAAGACACCGAAGTCGCCGTTTCCGAGAGTGTGGTGGAGCAAAAGTCCACTCTTTTGAGATGCGGTGGTGGGCATACCGACAATATGGACAACTGGGACAAACTCAGAGTAGGCACCGGCGAGGGCGTTGATGGCAGACAGCTCTCCGACACCGAAAGTGGTGACAATGGCACCCATTCCGTTCACACGAGCGTAACCATCAGCGGCGTAACCTATCAAGCAAAGAACTGTTAGTTTTGAATCCGTTAATGATGCAAGTGTATAGACATACCGGCATTGAGCTCATTGCAGTTACCAACCCAGTCGAGGTCGCACTTGGGGAGGTAGTCAAGAGCGACGAGGTTGAAGTCACCAGGGACACCGTGTATAGCCTTGATACCGACCTCGCGGAGACGCTTGAAAAGGTACTCAGCGACATCGATAGGGTTCTTCAGCTCTCGAGTAGCAATATCAGTAGACGACATGATGAATTTGTTAATTCTGATGTTGAGAATGGAGAAACAAAATAGACCGAGATGTCGTTACTTTTAAATAGGAAGATGGAGAGGTGGTAAGATACGGACGCTTGTACAGAAAGGTATCACGGTCAGAACAAAAAATAAACCTAGACCGGGAACGATCCGTTAGCGCTCTGGATATCATGAAATGAGGCCACGGCGAACCCGGTCGACGCTCGGTGAACGTAGTACGTCATGAAAGGCGGGCCCATTGATGTCATGCCACGCTATGATAAGATCGTATAGGAAATTTAAAAATATCAGACGGAAAACATCGGAAGAGAAGGTATGATTATTACACCATTCAAATTTCACAATTAAGAACAACAGCTTCCTAGGTTTATATTTTTCATGTCCTAACATCTAAGTACCCAAGCTTATACCGAATATACCTTGTCAAATATTTGAAGATATGGAATTTGTGATCCACTGATTTACCGCTAAGCCTAATCCAGTCATATACTGCATTTACAAAATAGTACACAAGCAGATCATAATTGCTTTCCAGCCCCACTGCCAAGCCCCTAGTGCGATTAAAAAATTGGGCTAGATTTTGTACGCCATAATTTCGAATGTAAACCCGTTGAACTGAAATCCATCACACTAGATCTGAAGGAAAACAGCTCTCTCCTCACAATTGCTCTGCAGACTAATTTTGATCATTTAGAGAAAGCCCGCAACTAGATCGACCATCTAATAGATCTCATAGAAACTAAGTGTGACTGGGTCCTTGCGAATTAGGTAAATAAGTTACTAAAACCTCTGCTCTTAGGAACAATATAGTAAGCTGATTATAAATTCTCTAAAAAAGGATTTCTTGCTTAAATAGGAACATCAAGAAACGCCTTAACATGTTGCTAACGCATAAAGAGAAGAGACTAGTCACCTTCAATCAGCAAATGACAATACGCCAATAATAATGATAGCGCTCAAAAACTGAAATGTAAGTGAATATCAAAAAGTAAGAAGAAAGAAAGAGAAGCAAAAACTTGCGAGGATGAGTTACCGAGTCTTCAAATAGACATTTTTGCCTTTAATTAGACCTCAGGTGTTTTGTTTTTATCCTGAAGGGTTTAGTCAGCTCTGTGCGTAGGTTGTTCAGGTCAAGGTGTAGTCTAGTATTGGGGTTCTGGCCCGCCCAAACATAGGCTGGGCCGAATATGTCGGCACGGGAGAGGGTCAGCGGTTGAAGCAGTGGGATTGGAAAAATAATTCGCATGTCCGAAAAAAATGGTGTGCCAGTATTGTCCAGTCTCCAAATCTCCAGACGACTACCGATTCCGTTGACTCGATTGAAGTTTTTCAGCACCATGGCGAGAGAGAGAGTGTTGGTGCCCCACCGATCAAGAAGTCGCTCGCCTTCTCGATAAGGCTTGCATATGTCTGGCTCCACCCAGTCTCAATGATAATGTTTGGAAGTCTGATATGATTCCCCTTAGGATCGGGTCCCACGCTTGGAATCCATTTGGTGAAAATGCACCCGTCCGGTTCTTTAGTAATCCATTGAACTGGTGGTGCTCCGTCTCTAGGGACAGGATTCGGCAAAGAAATACGGGGGCTTCCCATGAATTGAAGATCGAGATCTTCAATCGGTATTGTGAGTCCCGAAGCTAACCAGTCTCCCTTGCAATCTATTAGCCACGAGTAGAAAACTTCATGTACTGTGGTTGGTATTTTCAGAGTCAGGATCCCCTCTGTGAGAGAGAGGTCTTTTCTGATTTTGGGATAGCTTCGGTCGAGGAGATTGCATAGGGACCGACAGAGACGGGAGGTCAGTCCGTTGAGAATTATGAATTCTTTATCAGAAAAGCACAGATCTTCTAGAATTTTGAGAGTTGTGGCAGCAGAATGGACCTTCTCTAGGGAGAGTTGGAAGTCAGCCTCGCGTTCTCCGTCTTCTGGCATCATGTTATCTGTTTTTTTAAAAGGTGAGCATGCGCTTGCTTCGGAAATCATAACTTCGGTATTGGGGGGAATTATGCTTTCTAGAGGATCCAACGAATTCGTGATAGGAGCAACTGGATATTTAGTCAAGAAGGCTAAAAGATTTGAATCTGGAAGAAAAGAAAGCCAATGTCGAAGTCTTAATCGAAGAAGAAGTTTGGGGCAACTACTCCGTAATGGTGTACTTCCTAGCCCCACTAAAAGCTCATTTTGTCAAATGGAGGTCGACTACCAAGGAATAGTGGATTCTAGTGGGCAAATGAGAACGCAGTATGCGTACCAAAGTGTGTATGTGTATCTATTGTAGAATGGAGGAATCCCATTGTGGGATTCCAATGCTGACTAAAATAGACTAACTGTAAATGGAATCGGGCCTTTGACACATTTTCGCTACCACGTGACTTTGTTAGTGGTACTTCACGATACAACAGAACTGGATACTAGTCGTACAAACAGGCTCCAGTATGGAGTTGGAATAGACGTGGTTGAAGTGCTGTGAAGTGGGTTTATTGGTACTTTGTACAGATCAGAGTGGGCTATAAAATGTTATCTCACTAGCGCAATACAGCGCATTTTGCGACCCTCGGGTATTTTCATCTCATTATTCTATATGATACTAAAAAGGCCACAAAAGAAGCGGCAAATGACCCTTGTTTTCAAGCAGCTACAGTATGCTGCAAGTAGGGTCCCATGACATACAGGGAAAATGCCAACTAGCTACCATTATTGGACAATACAAAGAACCTTAGGGTCGAGTCGGAAATTAGAAGCGCTTAATATGAGGTTAGGATATCTGGATTTACTACATTCTCAGCTAACATATCAACACTAGTAATATGTCTTTCACGGAAGACGCCCGAAACAACATACATTCTGACTGAGAATCAAACAACTACCCGTCAAGGAAGGTCAAGAAAAGGGCAACCTTTTGGGTCCGCGTAGAAAGTTCCTCCTAGCCTTTCAATCACCAAACAACGCTCCTCCATGGTACGGGCATTTTGCAGCTTTGCTCCACCTTTCTCACTCGCGCCCTCTTTGTTGTCTTCCAAACCCACGCCACACCATCCCTGGTGCCGCGTATTGTTAAATGGGTCCAATTCCAGGAATATTATCTCCACTCAACTAGAGACATCAAGCGTATAGATTCCGCCTTGGGAGGGCCATCCTTGGACTGTCGTGCCAGGTCCAGACGAATAAAATGCCCAGAACTGTGGCTGTCGTGGAAAACAATATTGAGGGGTAGTATGGTAACTGCTCACTTCCTGGGCCATGGGTGGAGTTTGAGGGGCGGAACTCTCTGGCTTAGTTTGATAGCCTAGCTAGCCAGCTGTTACTGATATAAGTAGTGAGATCAAAGTCCACCAGCCCATCATTTTCCAGTTTCAGAGACAGATAAGTCAGAGGGGACAATATCAGAGATCGGGAATATAGAGAGACGTGTGCCCTCAACCAAGAAGAAGCGTCAGGTTTAGGCAAAGATAATTGCAGCTTCTCAGTGATTCACAAGGCAACAAACAAGTCAGTAGGCTCCGTTAAGATGCATCTACGGTTTGATGTTAACGAGATATGGTGTTCAATGAAACGTGCGATACTGTAAATGCCGGTCTCATCGTATTTGGTCCGTTAATCTTGGCCCTTTATAAGGTACTTTAGCTCTCATTCAAATACTTAAGCGTTTTAAGCGATCATTAAAGTAAAATTTCGCACCTAATTTGTAATTAAGACCTTTCAATCAAAGCCCCCTCAGTTCAAATGACATTTACATGAGGACTATTAATGAATGATGCACAACTTGGTCAAAGTAGGTACTCTGACAGTATCTAAATATAGATCCTCAAATGAGTTATTAAGACAATTTATTCAGAATTTCATAACATGCTAGTCAGTTATTTCGCTACCATGAAGATTAATAAGGCACTCAAGTTAATATTTACATAAATTTAATACATCTTATAATTCACGTTTTATATTTCAAGAGAATTACAGCTGTCCTCATAAATGCGGTCAGCTCAATAATATTTTCACGCTAAGTTCTTGGCGGTGAGGCTAAAAAATAATGTGTCAGACCGGTTTTGAGAGTGGCTGTAGTCAATCCCGAGCCACGGCCCGAGCTTCAAACCTCACCCTTAAGTTTTAACTTAATTAGGAATCCGACAGCTCATATAATCGGTTTATTCCGAATATCACGAAACATAGTGGAATATGGGAAATCAGAAGTTGTGAAATCTCAAGAGGCAAACAGAAATACTCGGCATGCCGAAAAGTCGGCCGTTGTCTGACAACTGCCCATACGAACTATATGATACATTCAACCTTGGAAACGCATGACCCTTGTCGCCGAATTTCGGAAGACCGTCTACCTAATGTGGATCTAGATATCTGAAACACCTCAACCACTAGTGTGTCGCCTGAATTACTCAATGCTTTATATAAATCTAGATAGGTCGTGCTACAAGATGTAAGAATTATGATATTAGCTGGGAATAAATCCAGAATTTAAGATACATAATCGGCATGGGTAGTCTACATAATGAAAAGAATATGGCGTTGGCACATTTTGTTGTCCTAGAAGTAGAAGCATTAAGCTTAGTACTACTTGACTATCGCTCATTCGGTTAGCCCTTAATTTAGGTAGCACCCTGAGACGGATCTGATGAAAGGAAGGGTATGTTGTTTCTAATAATTGTATTTGCTCTCTTAGCCATTTTATGAAATCAAAAATGACTAAACGAATTTCAGATCTTTTAAGGAAAGCAACCAGTCTGTAATGATAATTGGAAGAGCCTGAATTTCCCAGATGAGGAAATTGGAGAAGTTGCGATCAATGAGTTACTGTCGGGATACTCAGGTCGTGAGTATCTACAATAGCTTGCTATTGGACTTCAGCTTACGCCGCAAGCGGTCTACTTTTACGTGTAGTACGTGCGGTAGTTGTAAGTTGTAAGAAGTGGTTGATTATCATGAAACTGCTGCTATGGATATGGTACCTGGAAGTCACATGATAAGCATGAGATGATAGTACCAACAGTTACGAATGGTATGCCAATTCTCACTTTATTTATGTTGACTTTCTAACGTGATACGTCACATCAAGGTTATACCTGTGTTCGAGTACTTGAACAGCCAATTTGTCAATCGCCACCTTGTTGAAACGTATGGTGCCGCTCAATATGAATTGAATTTGTTCCAGTCGGCAGTTAACGGCGCTTCTGGGAATAGAGACTTTAGCGCTCCTGTGCTATTCAGAACTTTTATTGTCAATTTCATATCACGAATGGCTCAATGGGTCTCGACTTGGGTTAATGCGCGTATTGATGACCTTCTGGACAAATGACCGAACTCGGATGCACTGGCTATAGCACACAATTACATTGGTCAACCTGAGCAACTCAAAGAGAAAGTTCGAGAAAGTGTTTCATTCGATGATTGGATCTTCGTTTTTATGCAGAGGCCGAACTACTAGCTACTCGATTATTGATCAGCTCATGCCGGAGTTTTTGTTTCAAAGATGTATATTGATATTTAGGCGTACTTTGCCATTTCACTTACACAAGGAGAATTGGAATAATGATAGTTATATACCAATGAATGGAAGAGAAACAATATGTAAGAGTTATAGTAGGTACTGAACAGAGTGTGAAGTTTATCACGATACCTTTAGTCAGACAATATTTACGGCTACAGAAAGAGGACGAGGCGAGAAGTTACCCGACCGAAAGCCTCACAATTTGTTTCGACGACATTAATTGTAAGGCCACACAGGCTTATCAAGGTGTGGAAGGAACCAAGCAGTTGGCTCCTGCCAAGAGCTTGGGTATAGCTTACTAGAATTGACAAAATGAAAATCCCGCCAAATATCTTTGAGTGAGAATTCCGTGGACATGAATTCGTGGAACCGGTAGAAGACTTGGGTTACATGGATTTTGAGTCGGCCATCGTACCCATCTTCATCAGGTCCCGGCAATGAAAAGTCCGGATTCATCGCCCAGATATATCCATAAAACTGATCCGGGCCATATGTGCCGTAAGATAAACAAGCATCATCTGTTAACAAGAAGAACACGTTCTTGAGAACACCGGATTTTAGATGGCCTCTCTCGCGGCGACTCCGAAAGTCCCTAGTCCTTGTTGTAATAATGCCCTTTAATAGCAAATAGGAATATCACTTACTGCTATAAATAGGGAGCCGCTGTAGCCACTACACCTTTCAACTACTTATCACTACAATTCTTACTAATTCCACTACAGTGCCTTAGATTTCAGGCATTTATTGGAATTTCTCTTTTCTGTAGTGGTTTAGTAAAATTGAAAAAGGCATATAAGAGCAGTAACTACACCGCTTTATTAATTTTAGGGTAGGGATAGGTTCAAACAAACATACATGTGAAACAATCATGGAACGCTAAAGCGATAAGAAATCACGGGAGCGGGGGCTCATGCCTAATGTCGTCAGATTTCAACCCAGACTCCACCACCTTTTTACCTTCACTCATAGTCAGCCTCATATTCAGCCACCACCGTATACCGGGATATGGCTCATTTTCTAAGAGGAAAGCAGGCTGGAATCCAGAAGGACCTGTCTGAGGGCTTGTCCGCCGACCTATTCCAGCTCGACGACGTACATCTTGGCATTCCAGGCATCCTTTTTGTGATATGAACTGACCTTGTTTCCATAGCTTGCTCGATGCGGTGTCAACTCCCAGATCAGTGTGATTGCCTATGATCCAATTCAGTCCCTCCTCGCCGTCGGCACCAACGATACCCAGTTCGGAAGCGGCCAGATCTATGTATTTGGACAAAGACGTGTTTTGGTGGTTTTTAAGTTTCCGCGCAAGGCATCAGCCAAGTACCTTCAGTTTTGCTCCAACAAGCTGATCAGTATTGATTCTAAAAATGAGATCACAATCTACTCTCTTGAAACCCGAGCAGTCCTCACTTCGTATGCTCCTCCAGGTCATGCGACGGCACTCGCAACAGACCCAAGCCTGGACTACGCATTCATTGGACTTTCGAACGGTGTGTTATACTAGTGCTAAGATGTGAGATGATACATGTGACTAACACTATACTTCTAGGTGATGTGATTGCATACGATCTTGACCGTGAATCGTTGACACAATATAAAATCTCAAACCTATGGCAGTCCCAGAACTCGCGGTCACGAGTTTGCCCTGTAGTATCAATTGCATTCTCCACCAGAGACATTGGTAAGATTCTAGTTGGCTACCCGGAAGGTGCAGCGACATTCACTTTCAAACAAAATCTCGCCCAAAAGTATTTTGTCTACGAGGTTCCTGCTGGTGCTCCAGGTGGTGACCCCGAACAGCTCTCGAGTAGTGTGCGCAGGCCCAGACTTACGGATGCTATTTGGCACCCGAACGGAATATTTGCGTTGACTGTTCATGAGGATGGAAGTCTAGTTTTGTGGGATACAAAGGACGGACGCAGGCTTCATGCCAGGACACTGGAAGCTACCAACGTTGACCAAGTGGGTGGAGGCAGATCTGATCCAGCTGCTGGTGTATTTTCTGGAGCTAAAATGCCCATCACCAAGGTAGTCTGGTGTGCTAAGGATAATCCTGACGATACCGGTCTTCTTGTTGCTGGCGGAAAGAGCTCAGGTGACCCTAAGAAGGGCATGACCTTCTTGGATATGGGCCCGACCCCCAATTACGCGACATCTTCATGGCAGATTCTATCAACATATCTTGAGAGGCCACGTCGCCATATGAGCCTTCCAATTCCACCCGGTGCCACCGCTAGCACCTTCTGTCCCATCCCTCGCTCCTCACCTTATTTTGCAGGCGCCCATGATCCAATTGCCTTGCTCGCTGTTCTCACCTCAGGAGAATTAATCACAATGAGCTTCCCTAGTGGCCATGCAATTACGCCATCCAACATGCTTCATCCTTATCTCTCCTTTGTCCACCCATTTGTCAATAAGGCTACGCTCACACCAGTCCAACGAGAGGTTTGGCTGGGACTGAGAGAGCGCAGAATGCAGGGGCCTAAATTCGTGACTGGGGGTGCAGAAGCAAGTAATCCCCTCAAGCGCTTTGAAAGTAGAAATATAATTACCACTGCACATGCGGATGGAACTATCCGCATTTGG
Source organism: Penicillium taxi (assembly GCF_028828555.1). Lineage (NCBI taxonomy): Eukaryota > Fungi > Ascomycota > Eurotiomycetes > Eurotiales > Aspergillaceae > Penicillium > Penicillium taxi. The sequence goes on along the minus strand of NW_026643207.1, from coordinate 1,733,574 downwards.
GATGCTGGCCATGATGATGAAATTGAAAATGGCGAGGTTGTCCAAGTGGATCTTGCTAGAGCCGTTGGACGAGTTGGCAATGTTGAAGTGACCGAGATGTCTCTCGCGAGCGGAACAGGTGAATTATCGGTTGGCCTTAGAAGCGGAGAGCTTGTTGTCTTCAGATGGGGGAACAATGCCAACTCAGGAGCTGAGGAACCAGCCGGCACTAACTTAGGTCCTGGAAACCTGACAGGTATCACTCATCGAATTGATCCCGGTTTGAGGACCGGCATGTTGCCGCTGACCCTCTTGGATATGCAGCAGGGACCCGTGACAGCAGTGAAGCACAGTCCTGTGGGCTTTGTTGCTGCCGGATTTGAGGGTGGTAGCTTAACCATTATTGACTTGCGAGGCCCTGCAATTATCCATACTGCACATCTTTCAGACTTCACCAAAGCTTCAAAACGGGGCAGCTTCCGGAAATCCAACCCATCCGAACAGGCTCGCACCGAATGGCCTACTGTGATTGAATTCGGTGTGCTTACTCTGGAAGGCGAAGACTACTCGAGTATTTGCTGCTTTGTCGGTACAAACACAGGAAATGTCGCCACATTCAAGATCCTCCCTGGAGCAAATGGGACCTACACAGCCTCATATGTGGGCGTCAACTCAGTTGATGACAAAGTAATTAAGCTCATTCCCATCAATGCAGACTCTGGTATGCAGGCTTTTGCTACGCCAAGTGCTGTCAGTAGCCTGAGAAACGGCATCAAGACCAATGGCGTTGTCATTGCAGTCACAGTCTCTGGTTGCCGCGTCTTCAAACCCCCGACTGCTAAAGGTGCACACAAAACATGGGATGATTATCTCTGTGACTCGGCACAGGTCGTGATATCACCCCGGAGCACAGGCTGTAGCTTGGTTGGACTATTTGGTGATGGAAATGTTCGAGCATTTTCCATTCCTGCGCTGAAAGAAATTGGCTGTCGCAGGATCAATCATATTGCTGACATGCGGCGATTGACGAACGCATGCATTACACCAAGTGGTAGTGTGATGACGTGGGTTGGCCCATCGGAATTGGGGCTCTTCAACGTTTGGGGATCTGGAACTGAATTGTACATCGCCCATTCCAATCAGCAAGAGCAACATACTAAATTTTACATAGGAGCCCTTCAGAAGATCGACTTTATGATCCCACCAAAACGACACCAACACGCCCTACAATCACTAATGTCCAATGGATCTCTGGCACTCAATATGTGTCTCCGGCAGATATGGACTTGCTAAGTAAGTGCCAATCACTCCTTGATTACAGTTTTCTTCTTTGATAACTAACATTGAGAACAGTCGGAGGTCCAGACCGCCCACCGTCCAAGCTAATGGTCGAACAAATGAGGTTGGATGAAGAAGAGCGCCGCAAAGCACTTCGAGAAGGCCGTGCGCCGCCCCCAGATCAAAGTCGTGACGAAGAGGGTTATTGGTCTTACATGTCGCGTCAAATGCAAGAGCGCACGGAGCGTCTCGGTCTTGTCGGCGACTCAATGGATCGACTGGAAGAGAACAGCAGCAATTTCGCTAACGATGTTGGGAAATTCGTCTCATCTCAAAAGAAAAAGGCAGTTTTTGGCGGTGAGTTCACAAGGACTTGACTCCCTTATCACCTCCCTTGCATATGGTAGCGAATGGCACTAACCGATGTTTTATAGTCCTGGGCTCCAAATTTGGATTCTAGATCTTGAACGAGCCTTGTTACGGTACGGAGTATAAAGATTGTATTAATTCTAAACACATTTCTAAACCATTGCCCTTCTTTGGATGAAATTATGGTAAGTTGCTTTGGAGACTTGAAGATCTGTTGTTGTATACACTCTGTACCGTAGAGTGTCAACAAATCCAATCATCAATCGTGGATGAAAATTAAGCAACAAAAATGCTGACTCATTTATTTTTCTTGTTTCATTCATTAGCTACACAAGTATAGGTAGGGGGATGTGCGTAAGTTGGACACTGAATGCGTTGATTTTACTTGCACGTCGAAACATTCCACCCTGATCAGCGTCATGGATGCAAAATCTGGTCAATCGCCATTAAGGCTTCAAGGACATATCCTACGTACGCATGGAGGGTAGATATATGAAGAGGTATTATCTAAATTGAGGGGTTTTTTTTTGAAAATAAATTCTTTTTAGGAGTGAAACTAAAAAATTTCGTAAATGGGACTTCGGTTAACGCTATGTTGAAGGGTATCAACTTGCCCAAATGGGGAAATCTAAGAAAACTGTCGTGAACGTCGCATGCTCGTTGTCGTGCTGAAGCATCGAGGCAGAAAAATGAAAAAAAAAAATGAAAAAAACAAACGCAGGGGAGGCACAGCGGGCCTCGGGTAATTCGCGTCAAGGCCAAATATTTAGTGGACCATGACCTCAGGTTGAGGCTGGGGGGCTTTCTGCTCCGAGTCGTCGCCCATCTCCACATCTTCGTCGCCCTCTCCGCCCTCGTCATCCTCGTCCTCCTCATCGTCATCAGAATCCTCTCCAAGATCCTCACTGCCGGCGTCAGAAACGTCATCGTCATCGTCGTTTCCAGCGGTGCCTTCTCCACCATCCATCTCAAGGTCCTCACCCTCCTCTGGCTTGTTCGAGGATTCAAGTTCCTTAATCAGAGCGGCTTCAAGTTCAACCTCCTCGGCACCGTAGACATTGCTGTCATCTTCAACTTGATCGGCTTCAGGCTGGTCAGGAGGAAACTCTGCAGGAGCAGACTCATCCGTATCCCTGGGAATCAAATCAGTAAATTTTCCTTCATTCATGTAATTATGGTGATCTGACCACTTGATGGCGAAGCGAGTGACACGGGGCTTCTCAGCAAGGACATTGCGGTAGATACGCTCAATAATGGGCTTGGCAGGAGGCTCGTCAGCCAGTTCCTCAGAGTCGTACTCGTTGTTCACATAGTAACCGACACGCACGAACTCACGACCGTCGTAGCTGCAGGTTAGGAGAATGACGGTAACGCCGAGAATCTCGGATGGGGGGATGCGCTTTAGGTCGGGAGCATCGGCCTCAAAGATGAACTTGTTCACGCCCACCGGAATGGGCCCGACAAAGAGGGAGTCGAGTTCCTGATCATATTCGGAGCTGGATTCAAGTCAATAAATGAGAATTCAGTCGGTGGCAAGGAATTTGGATTGCACATACGAAGTGGCAGAGCCGACGTAGGTCAGCTTCCACTCGAGATCTAGAGATGAGAGTTAATAAGTGGGATCAGAGCAATTGAAAACTTAGACCAACAAACCTTTCTGAAGTTGTTCGAGGCACTCAAAAGTAATCTCGAATTGGTAAGGCGCAGTGAAGGCAGCAGGGTTACTGAGATTTTTAACTCCCAGAAGGGAGACGACGGACATTTTGAAGGGTTTGATGAAAAATATTGGGTGGTGGGTAGATGGGGACAGTGGAATGGGATTTGAGGATGCGCTCGATTTATAGGCAAATGGGCAAAGATTGGGAGAAAGCGTGATAGAAACAAACAGATCAAGAATGTCAAAGGTCGAGGCCGCCAAATGTCCCCCTCGCATAATAGATCTCGACGCGCGAGGCGGTAGGCGCGACGCGACCGCCCACGTGATCTGAAGATTGGATTTTGTCTCTTTGACTTCCAGTCCTGGTTGCTTTGGTATTACGTCCACTTCCAGTTTATGATCAACTGACCATCCTTTTTCGACAACATAACCTTCTACTTTTCCTTTTTCAACTCCACTCACTTAACTTAATCCAATCAACAATTTACCTAACTGATATCTCCCATCAATTCTTAGCTCATCACAGCGCACGCATCATCCATCATGATGGACGATGAAGCTGAGGAAGCTGTTTTTCGGGATGACATCGTGAAATCAGACTCAGAGCAAATAATTTCAACTCAGGTGCAAGATTCGGATTATGACGAGGAAGAAGAATACGACCCTTCACGCACAGTGGATGAATACCAACATGCGCCCGAATTCGATCAAACCGAGGAGGAACCTGCCGTGGAAACTATTGAAGCTGTACTTGACATGCCTTCAGCCTCGGACATGAATATTGCTGAAATTGATGATACCCAAGAGCCTTCCCTGAGCTCACAAAGCGCTAATTCCCGCACATCTACACCGATTGCACCCTCTACCGCTACGACACAACCCAAGGCCAAGACGATTTGTGGATTTGAGGTTGAGGACGATGAGGATGAGGATGACAAAGATGAAGCAGACTATGAACCACCGGCTGCACTGGGGATTGAGGACATAAATTCAATGCCCGTGACTATCTCTGGAGAATCAGGAAATGCAATTCAAATCACTTCCCCCGATGTTTCATCACACTCTGGTGCCCAGGGCTTTGATCCCATGTCAAATGCTGTCAATAGTTCTTATTCTACTGCTCTCGTTTCTAATAACGATGGTCCTGCTTCTGATCAAGTTCAGTCGGCTTCCTATGATGCCAGCCTTCAGAATAGTACTGTCCCTATTCTTCTACCTGATTCTCCTTCGGTTTCCACAGGCCGCTTGGCCCATGATCGTCTGGGAATCTTGCAAGATCGAGTTGACGAGGACCCCCGTGGAGACATACCAGCATGGTTGGAATTGATTGCTGAGCACAGAGGTCGTAACCGTCTCGACAGCGCACGAGATGTTTATGAGAAATTCTTGAAGATTTTCCCCATGGCGGTACGTAATTTTTAGTATTCGATATTGACATTTACTGATTACGAACTACTCCAGGCTGATCAATGGGTGGCTTACGCCACAATGGAATCCGAGCTTCATGAATTTTTCCGACTGGAGCAGATCTTTAACCGAACACTTCTCACAATACCTAGTGTTCAACTTTGGTCTGTCTACCTTGATTACGTCCGTCGCCGGAACCCCTTGACAACGGACAACGCTGGAGAAGCACGACGCGTCATTTCCTCGGCATATGAGATGGCTCTCCAATATGTAGGCATGGACAAAGACTGCGGAAATATCTGGACCGACTATTTGGACTTCATTCGTTCTGGTCCAGGTATTGCTGGAGGCGCTGGCTGGCAGGATCAGCAAAAGATGGACATTCTGCGCAAGGCATACCAGAAAGCCATTTCCATGCCGACGCAAGTTGTCAATACTCTCTGGAAGGAGTACGATCAGTTCGAAATGGGCTTGAACAAACTCACGGTAACTATTATTCTCAATTCACTCCACTTTGAATTCGAATTTCACTGACTTTTTCATTAGGGTCGCAAATTTCTACAAGAACACTCACCGTCGTACATGACAGCACGTAGCTCATATACCGAGCTTCAGAACTTCACTCGTGACCTGATTCGTACCTCGCTCCCAAGATTACCTCCTTTCCCAGGAGCCGAGGGCGATGTTGAATTTGCTCACCAACTTGATATCTGGAAGCATTGGATCACCTGGGAGAAAGAGGACCCTCTGGTATTGAAGGATGAAGATGCTGCAGCCTTCAAGAGCAGAGTACTTTATGTCTATAAGCAGGCCCTCATGGCCCTGAGATTCCTACCCGAAATCTGGTTTGAGGCCGCGGAGTTTTGCTTTTTGAACGATCTGGAGAAAGAGGGCGCCGAGTTCCTTAAGCAAGGTATTGAGGCTAACCCGGAGAGCTGTCTACTGGCCTTCAAGCGCGCCGATCGACTGGAGGTCACTTCCGATTCCGAGCATGATTCATCCAAACGAGCAGCCAAAGTCAGGGAGCCGTATGATGCATTACTTGAAGGTCTTTACAGCTTGATCGACAAGGCGAAGACTCAAGAGTCCCAGGATGTTTTGCGCATCGAGGAAACATTTGCGCAGCAACATCCAGAGAGTCACACCACCCAGAAAGATGATGATGAGGATGTTCCCAGTGAATCTAGGGAGATCGAAGCCCGCAAGAAAGCACAGATTGATGCCGTCTGCAAGGCTCACTCTTTTCAGATCAACATCCTTTCTAAGACAATTTCTTTTGCTTGGATTTCTCTCATGCGGTCCATGCGTCGTCTGCAGGGCAAGGGAAAGCCGGGAGAATTAGCTGGCTCTCGTCAAATATTTGCGGAGGCTCGTAAGAGGGGTCGCATCACTAGTGATGTATACATTGCCAGTGCCCTCATGGAGTATCATTGCTACAAGGATCCTGCCGCCACAAAGATCTTTGAGCGCGGTGCGAAATTATTCCCCGAAGATGAAAATTTCGCACTTGAATACCTGAAGCATTTGATCGATATTAACGACATCATCAGTAAGTCACATATAATCTACCTCTTATATTTGAAATCTACTAATGTCTGTTTGAAGATGCCAGAGCTGTGTTTGAGACGGCTGTCCGAAGATTGGCCTCTAATCCAGAGAACGTTCACAAAGCTAAACCTATTTTTTCTTTCCTTCACGAATATGAATCTCGGTACGGCGATCTTATCCAGGTGATTAACCTGGAAAATCGCATGCGTGAGCTCTACCCAGAAGATCCCACATTGGATCAGTTTTCACACCGTTATGCAACCCCTACCTTCGATCCAATGTCTGTGCGTCCCATATTGTCTCCTTCGCAGACTCGACCGAAGACTGTGCATGCTGCGGTCCCATTGGAAGCTGGCAATGCGCCTTCACCGCGACTCAACGATGTTTCATTCAGCTCGCCAAAACGACCTTACCCCACTGACGATGTGGACTATGACTCTGATCGTCCACGCAAATTTGTCCGTGCTGAGTCTCCTTTGAAGGTGGATCAAGGCCGCCGTATGGACCAACAAAAGCGGGTTCAGCAGTTGAATGGACAGGCGACTTCATCATACAAACCTCAAGGATCCCCCGCCTCTCTTCCGCGGGATGTGGTCCATCTTCTCAGCATCATTCCTCCTGCATCATCCTACAACATTTCTCGTCTTTCTCCCGAGAAGATGGTTGATCTCCTCCGCCAGACGGACATCCCCACATCTACTTCCCTTATCCCACTTCCGGCAAACGCTCGCGGGCTTGGATCAGGCCAAAATCAGTATGGCAGTAAGTATAAATCTTTGCCTTAGCCTTGGGTGTCAAACTAATATCCGTACCAGGCAATTATCGCTAAAGCTCCTGTCAGCGTTCGCTGGATTTCTCGAATCACGTTTCTATGAAAAGACTCAATTATTCCGTAATCTAATCTTTGACTGCCTGCAATTTTGGTGACACTGTCACACCAACATCCTCGCAACTTCTTGATGAAGTTTGCCTCTTTAACATTCCATTTTTCATCTTTTTATTTAGGGTATGGTGGGGACTTGCGTGAGTCTTGAGATCCGTTGCATCTATTGGCGTCGATTTGATTGGCATGTTTTGATCAGGCATGGATAGCCCTTCGTTTTATGCTTGTATCTCCAAGGTTTTTGATTGGAAACTTAGCCTTTTTTCTCTTTGCTTCCATACCCGTACAGTCTTAGGCAAATGGTGAAAAAAGTCTTCAAAATTAAAATTCATGCTTTCTGCTGATCATCCTTAATTCCTGGTTTATTCCAAACTTATTAAAAAATTCATTTCCTTGGGTTTCCAACTCAACGACAACCTTGTAATCAGATCTGATTCAATTCGATATTTAATGGTAGCTTAAATTCTATTTAACTGCATTACTGCCGTCAAAAATCTGGTAGAATCCATACTCACCTGGACATAATTGATAATATTTCCAAAATGTTTGGGCCTCCCCTTTTAAGGATGTCTGAATAGAGGGAAATCTGAGATCAAGTATCCTCAAGGTTCCTGAGTTGCCTCAGTTTGTAGAAGATATTTAGTAAACTAATAAGGTGTTTGTTTTGCCCCAATAATAAGAGGCGTTCTGAACTTTATATTAGGCGGTGTGAAAAGTTGTTATGAGCTTAAAGCGACATCAAGCTTTTGATATCCAATTATATCGATGGATACTGCCCCACTTTGTACTATGAAATCTTCAATTTAATTAGCCCTAAGAGTAAGAGACTGGAAACCCCTTATTTTGCAAATTGAGACTAAATTGAAAGTTTTTACAGTGCAAAATATCTATAAGATACCTTCACAATGACTTCGGAATTACCTTCAAATCTAATCTCACTTCATTCACTTTTCAAGTTACAATATTTTGCGCATTCACTGAATCCTTTCCTATAAGAATCACTCTTATTCGATTTCTATTCTTCTTTTCTCATCCTCCTTCTTCTTCATCACCTCTCATACCTTGGAAAATCTAGAATACTTCAAAGTTCTAAGACCCCCGTTCAACCACCAAGGTAAATCTAGTCCACACACAACTTTATCCTTCCCTTCCGTATTCTTACATTTCTTCCTCTACTCATTTATTTCTCTTACTTTTATCCTGACTACCTCTTATAGCAACTAGTAAGCGATTGTATACACTCTTCCCTTACCACAAGTCTGCAATAAACTCCCTCAAGCACCTCGCTTCAGATCATCTCCCTTTCATTTCTTTTAATGATCATGCCTTGATTTAAGGGATTTTCTCATTGCATTTGACTGCCGACTTCAAGCTTGCTAACATCTGACAAAAAGAGCGATCCCTAAACCCCAACAAAAAAAAGAAAAAGAAAAAAAAAGGAGAAAGCCATCGAACAGCATCACCAAGATGCCTCCTTACGTGCGGAAAACCTGCACGAAGGAGGAATGGGGAGCGGGCAATATTGATAATTATGCACGCACCTGCCCGAACCTCAATGTCGAATCTTTGTCCGAGCGGGCTAGTTCGTCTGCTCCTAGTGGCAAAGGCCATATTAGCAAGGACTTGATTGACCAGGTGAAAGACCTTGAGACTACCTATAGGAACCTGCGACTTTTTGATCCCAAAGAACTCCCCTCTATCGACACTCTATTTGCCAAAAATGGCGAGGGTGTAAGTTACCTTCAACTTATTTTTATCCCTTCTCAGCTTCATAATTTCTTTTGACGCAGCCTGTCCTGCTCTTGCAATTATCTTTTATTTGTGCTAACAACATTAAAGGGCAAGCATGTGCGACCTATTCCTCGCCGTGGCCACAACACCAGCGGAAAAGAAGTCGAGCTCATCATGAATGCATACAAAATTTCCAAGTTTCCAACCACCCCAGTCCACCAGTATCAAGTCAGTGAATCCAAACATTATACTCACCCTTGAAACTAACAAGAAAACAGGTCACCATGTACATGAATGGAAAGGTCCTAGATGATAAGCCCCGCATGGTTCGCCGAGCCTGGGCTGCGTGGACGGCAGAGCAAAACATTCTGCGCGATATCATCTTCGACGGCTCGCACACTGCCTGGTAAGTCCAATTGGGTTTTAAATGATTTCGGTGTGCCTAATGTGGCTGATATTGTAGGTCTATGTTTGAGCGCCGCACCTGCACAGGCCTTGTTAAGCTTGAAGTCGGTTACACTGAGCCCTCTGATTTGGTTGATGTGACCGTCGAAATCATCCATCGCCGTAAGATCTTCCTCGCCCCGGTCAACGAGTGGCTTACACAGCAGCGTGCTGTCGATGAACGTGTCATCGAAGCTTTAAGTAAGTTACTATCAATTGAAACCATTCTGAGATATCTTATCTGACTTTCTTAGTTTTCCTTGACCATCTGGTCCGTGCCTGGCCTTCCGCGACCTTCACACCATACAAGCACGCCTATTACTTTCATGACAAGTACCTAGCACGAGACGCCGGGAGAGACCCGATGTGGCACAAGATTGGAAAGGGTGCCAGTGTCTATCGCGGAATCTTCCAGATGATCCGTCCCTCGATGGTAAGTCTCTAAATTTACTTACATGTATGTGAGTTTATAGCTAACACATCTACTAGTGTGGTCTTGTCCTCAATGTCGATGCGGCACATGCTGTATTCTGGAGCCGAGACCGACTGATAGAGACTGCTCGCCAACTGCTTGCATGCCGTACGGTAGAGCAGGCTTTTAAACTTCTTCTACCTAGCAAAAATGGCCCTTCTCGGGAATTCCACGCACTGAACAAGCATATCAAAGGCGTGCGTGTTTTCCCCATCTACAAGAATTGCCCCTTCGTGAAACAAAAAAACTTCAACATCAAGGAACTGAGTGTGTACTTTGCGGACACACACATTATCGAAGTCGTGGATAAGGCTACCGGTAAGGCAGAACTGATGACTGTCGAGAAGTACTTCAAAAAGAAATACGATGTGACCTTGGTATACCCCAAGACTCCCCTAGTCCTGATGACCCGCGGCGAAAAGATTTTCTATCCGATGGAACTTGTCACCCACACAGACCTTGGGCGTTATAACCACAAACTTGATGACGTCCAACTTGGTGAAATGATCAAGTTCACGGCAAAGCGCCCTGCTCTTCGATATGATCACATCCTGAAATATAAGAAGCTGCTTTGCCATGACACAGATCCCAACCTGGAGAGCTACGGTCTTCAGGTTGACCCGAACATGCTCAAGGTCAAAGCTCGTCTTCTTCCTAACCCTGAGATCCAGTTCGCCGGAAACGCTAAGATCAACCCGGGTGTCAAGGGACGCTGGGATCTTCGGGGCAAGAAGTTCCTTCGCCCCAACAAGGTTCCTCTCAAGCACTGGGCAATCGGACACTTCAGTGGCCATCGCAACTCTTTGAACAAAGAGCAGATTGACTACTTTGTCACGATGTTCACTCAAATCTACAAGGGACATGGTGGCACCATTCAGGACCGCCCACTGATCATGGAACTCAAGGATGATGTTGGAGCAGCTGTCCGCATTCTGCACGACTCTCTCGGAAAAGCCAACAAGGCTGATCCTCAGCTTATGATTTTCATCGTTCCTACTAAGGATATGTTCGTTTATCACCGCATTAAGAAGAACTGTGACTGCCGTTTCGGAGTTCCCTCGCAAGTTCTGCAGTCCACCAATGTGATCCAAAACAACCCTATCTTTATCTCCAACTTTTTAATGAAGGTCAACGCCAAACTGGGCGGAATTACCAACCGAGTTCTCCCAACTCGTACAGGTACAGGTCTGCGCCCTTTCAGCTTGATAATCGGTGCTGATGTTACGCACGCGGCTGTTGGTGTCTGGACCCCATCCCTGGCAGCTATGTGCGTGTCTGCCGATCAGCACGGAATCAGCTACATGGGTGGCGCTGAATGCAACGGTGAACATCAGGAGACTATTTATATCGCCAACGTTCGCTGCATCCTATTCCCTCTTGTCCGCGAATGGATCAAGACTGTTGGAAAGGGTAACAAGCCAAAATTCGTCTATTACCTCCGCGACGGTGTCTCTGAATCTGAGTACTCAAACATCCTGAACAAGGAAGTTCCTGATATCCGCAAAGTTATTGGCGAAGCCTGCGGTGGTGACGGATGGAAGGGCAAGTTGACCGTTATCACTGCCAATAAGCGCCATCATATTCGCGCATTCCCTAACCCCAAGGATAAGCGTGCTGCTGACAACAATGGCAACCCACTTCCCGGAACTTTGATCGATCGTGATATTGTGAGCCCTCATGGCTGGGATTTCCTCCTTTATTCACACACTGCTATCCAGGGTACTGCTCGCCCGGTTCACTACAAGGTCCTTTTGGATGAGATGGTTCACAAGCCCGACGACCTTGTGAACATGATCTATGAGCACAGCTACCAGTATGTTCGTTCAACTACCTCGGTCTCGATCCACCCGGCCATTTACTATGCGCACTTGATATCCGTCCGTGCCCGTCAGCACGAAGATGTCAAGTCTATTCATGGTCCCCAACATGGCAAGCGAGTGGAGAACCGCGATCCTGCCACCAAGCCTGGTTATACTGATCCTATGTTCCCGGCTGATCTTCTTTTGGACATGAAGGTCAATTCCAACCGCCTTGACAAGAGCATGTGGTGGATCTAACTGGAATGCCGTTAACTGCACTATTGAGCTTTCGAGCTCTCTAGTGATGGAATACCCTTTTTGTGATTTTTTTTGCTGCCTTTTTCATTCGAAGTTGAAATGCTATAGATTTCTATGCTTCTACAAGGAGTTCCTGAGTAGGGCGCTCAGGCCATTGCGACTAGGAAATACGAAATGCCCTGCGAGTTTTCGATCTCCGCAAGTTTTTTTTGAGTACGGTTACTCGGAATTTATGGTTTTTGGAATATAGTTTATTTTTTTGACGCTGTATAATATAGCGTTAAAAGGGATAATAAAAAAGAGCTTTCGAGCCACAATTGCTACTGAAAAAACTGTAGACTACGGGACTTCCCATAATAGAACTATATCTAGTAGGTTGGCTACTGAAGCCTAGAGGTTCTAAGGCTGCGCTGTGTATGCAGGTAGGTACATATGAAGCTGGCTATTTGTACCCAGGTATTTAGGTATTGAATATCTCTACGCAGACGAAGAGAAGACATCAAGACCAGAACAAATAAATGACCGACTAATAAGATCGGATGGGTAAAAGTAGAAATAATGAGATAGCAAAAATGATCATAGTCGGCTGGAATTAAGAGGCTGTGATGCATGTGAAGAATGATGGCAGGACTGAGCCTTGGAATACATTGTTACGGATGCTTGATGACCCAGTTTAGGAAGAGACATTATAAACAACACAGGGAATACTAGGGTCATTGACATGAGGCACTGCGTGGTTTCAATTAGATTAACTCTACCATTTAGAACATCATAGCCAAGTTATATTGATCTGCTGAAATCACCTAGTCTTCCGAATCAGATTTTAGAATTCTGGCTTTCTTCATGGATCATATCATTCGTCGCCGAAGTTGATGACTTATTTTCCTTACGCATTACAGCGTATGAGAGAGGAGGTAAAAGAATGAATTTTGGAAAAGAGATATTAGACGTAAAGAAGGACGGCCTACCATGCAACAGGACTCGAACAGTATCTACAACTTCCTGATACTCTGAGTTCGTTAGGCTGTAGTCCCGTTTGTCATGGTGCCATTGACGTGGTCTTGTTGGGAATCAGCCGCGGCATCAGGATTGGGATGAGCGTCGAGCGTGCCGTCGACGGGCTGCTCGGCATCTCCATCAATATTAAAATTGGAAATTTCATTTACCAAGCCGTTGGTCTTCTTGGATTTTTTCTTGTTTGGCTCTGTAGTTCCTGATTTCAATGCCGCAGTGTTCGATGGAGCAGGGCGTTTCTGGGGGGTCGATGTAGGTCCTGCTACGCCAGGCAGCGATGGGATCTTACCAGATGCCGGAAGACGTGGTTTGATAGCCATGGGTCTTTGTTTAGGTGGAAGTTCAAGATCTTCCACAAGAGGCTCATCGCGATTGGCGTCCAATTTACCTTTGAAGAATGTTCGTACCAATCCAATCTGGTTAGGCAAAGTCTCGACGGAGATTCGAGAGTACGGAGGTGGTTGCTGGAAGACATCCACAGATTGAGCAGCACTAGGACAGTACAGTTAGTAACTTTAGCAACTAAGATATACGTCAAATGATATTGAACTGACCTGGTGCTCTGTGGGTTTGCCGCGCTATACATCCTGTTTTGCAGCAAGTGGAGCGGCACGCTGAGAGAAGCGAGGCCAAACTCGCGGTCCAAGCCTAATTCCTTGAATCCAAAGAAATCTTCGTCGATATCCTCTGCGAAATCACCCCCAACAAACTGCTCACTGCCATCGGCAAAGGCGTTAGAGCCATCCTCACCACCTTCTGCAAGTGCAGGTCGGAGAAGCTCAGTGAGCAGATACTTGAGGCGATCATGGGCTGTAGTCAGTTTTGTTCCGAGCCGCTCAACATCGTCTTTGATGTAAGACTCGAGCTCTTCGATATCGATACCAACGGCCGAGAGTGTATGGAGGACAACCTCTGGCTCTGTGTAGGCGCGTTTCCACTCCACCGCAGACGTTGCAGATTCCAGAAACTCGGTCGTCGGGACTTTGGGAGCTTCCATGTAGGACTTGACTGTCCGGCCAATCTTTTGGAAGAAATCAGAGGCGATATCTGTGACCACCTCCAGAGCCGATGGCTGGTACTCTTCGAACCCAGTGTGGTAGAAGATTTTCGCGACAGAGCGCTGCAGGGCTGCACGGCAAGTTCCTGGTGCAATAACTGGACCGCTGTCATTCATGACATGGGGCGAAACGTCCTGCTCCACGAAAGGCTCAGGCTGGTACTTCTGGAATTGGTTTTGATACATCTGAGATTGGAGCTGCATCTGCTTCACGATGCCAATTTTCGAGCAAATCTTGCGGGTTTCCTGCAACTGTCGCATGTTCGAATCCAGCTTGCGAGTTAGCTTGCTCTCGGGTTGCTTGAAAGAACCCTGCGGGAGCATTCTGAGAAATTCCTCCGAGGCATCGACGACGTTTCCTTCCGCGTCTTCCTTCCAAAGGAGGCGCTCTGGTAGATCGGGAATACCGTTCATGACATCGTAGTAATACGGAATCATTCTTTCTTCTTCGCCTTCAATGCCCTCCGCCAGAGTCTCACTAGCTGGCTCCATTGCGTGGGAACTAGTATTGTCGGTCTTGCCACCCTCAAAGGCTGCTTGCTTGTCGTGTCGAAGCCATCGACGCATGCCGGCTTTTGTTCGAAGCAGGGCTGGCTCATCGAGATTGAGCTTGTCGCCCTTGAGCAAACGATGTCGCTCCGCAGCGATAAGTGCCCGGTCCTTCTTTGTCAATTGCCTCCATACCTTGAATTCAACATCCTCCAAGTCCACCCCAGGCACTGACAGGGCACTCAACGCAGTGGTCAATGTAGTTGGTCCGTCAATATCCATTGCTTCGTCATCTTGGCTGGTTGCAGCACCTGCTGCCGGTCCTAGAGGGTCCGAGGGGGTATTCGATCCAGGAGGGGGTGTAGTGAACCCATTTTGACTTGCCTCCATCGCGGTATCTGAATCTGAACGAGCAGCCACTGGAGGCTGACTGGTTGAAACACCTGGGGGACCTTCAGAACCACTGGGGGTTTGGCGAGCGGGGGCAGTGCCCTTGGCAGACTTTTTACCCGGGGCTTTCCTTCCCCGCGAGGACATGATAGGCTCATCGTCGCTTTCCTCGGCGCCATCAAGCTCTGCCATTTGTATTCGCCTCTCTTCAGCTTCGACTTCGGCTCGATCCCGAATCACGATTTCCGGAATGAGTGGAACAAGTTTCTCGGTCTCCTTCCGCATGTACAGAGCGTGTTTGCGTAACGGATGTTCCAGATTAGTGTTGTACCTTAGACAATTGGCCCAAATGAGGTTTAGGTCATCCACAAAATCCTGCTTCGAGCGATATTGTAGACCCTTGAGCTTCTTGGTCATTGATCCGAGGTCCATTGGCTGTCGAATGATTGTGTGATAATCAGGGGCATCACGCCGGTTGACCCTGGTGAGGAAGGCAGACGAGTGCTCAGTCATGGCCTTCAGTTCGCTTAGCACCTTTTCAGCAGCTTCATAGAGTTCCTCCTGTCCAATCTTGTCTTCGCTAGCCCACTTGCTGCGATTTTTGCGAACCTCACTTAAAAGACTTCGAAGCTCGGCATCGGAAGCTTGGACCATATCACGCTTCTTGTCAATTCGTGCAATGAGGTTTTTCAAGGTCAGGCTTGAGGCTCCAAGGTTAGTGTTACTGAGTGTGCTGTAGCCGTTCGAGCCGCTGGTGGGGTTGTTACCACCGGAGTGGGATTGGCCAGAGATCTCTGCCTCTACCTGACGTTCTGACTCTTCCAATCGTTGTTGATCTAGCATGGCATCTCGGTCATTTTCAAGGGTGTAAAACATGGTATGGAAGCTCCGCTTGACAGCTTCTTCCGTGGCTTTTTTGTCCTCTTCGAGTTGCTTCCGAATATCTTCCAATGTTTCCTTTTTTGAGTCTTTGGTCCCATCCGCACTGTTGGAAGCAGAGGTACCGGGACGTTGGACTGGTGGGGTGGTGGCACTAGGGTCCTGCGAAGGGGGTACCGATTTAGCTTTTAGAGTCGATTCAACTGAATCAGCCATATCCACGTCGTCGTCCTCATCGTAATCATCGTAGTCGTCGTCCATTTTGCGAGTGGATTTTGTGGGTGCCGTCGAGGTAGGTTCCGGCGCATCGACGCGTTCAGCTTTAGACTCGGGCGGCTCGAGCTCCGCGACCACGGCGCCGGGGAAATCATCGGCAGAATAGGAGTTAGAAAAAAGCGCATTGATTTTAGCATCACTGCGCCGAAACAATTCGCGAAATTGAGCTATGCGCGGGTCTTCCTCGACCGCGGTGTCGGGCTCAGATCTCATACTACCCGGGTTCGGTCCCTCGGCGCTGACAGAACCGCGTATTTGGGGAGTTCGCGACCCCGACAACGTCTTCACCAAGCCATTGACAGGGCGCAGTGAGTCATTGTGATCATCAGGGGGACGAATATTGCCAGGGGGCCAGGCGTTTTGACCGAGCGACATGGTCGCTCCAAAACCCCGGTTCTGGGGCGGGCCAGAGTCGATACTCCAGGGTTGAGAAGGCAGGCCTTTGAGTTCACGACGAAGGCGGTTGGTAGGGAGAAAAATGCATAGAGATACGCCGCGTTGTCAGCCTAAGAGGTGGGCAATTTGAGAAATTCAAAAAACGATGGAATAAAGGCGAGGTTTGATGAAAAAGATGAGGGAAGTTTCTCATGAACGGGGATGAAGTTACGGCAGGGGAAAAGGCGGAGAGTAAGTTCTGCCAGTTGTAGCCGATGGCAGTCAAGATGACCTTAACTTCAACTTGCTTCTCAATTGGAAATACATAAAAGCTTTACTTCACTTAAGGTGGTACATCTGACTTCATTTATTATGTATTGAATTTCTATTCCATCTCATAATTCACCGCCCATATCGACTTCTGATCTTCTCCACATATGACGCGTAAGGCAACAGCTGGGACCATCTGATCTTATCACCAAACCTCAACCAAAAGCTGAAGACTGTAATCTCGGCAACACCACTCTGATCGATTCAGAATTTAAATGTTTGCTCTTCTCCAACTGAGCAACATGAAGATCCGCTACCCTTTTGCAGGTTTGTTATCCGATGGCGCGTACTTCCAACGATTTACTGACCCGCATTAGGAGGGTTCGCTTTGCTACTCGTAATAGCGGCTTATATTGGACTACTTCCACATAGCACCGACAGCAACATTCCGCCAGGACTCCAACCCAATGATAAATTTCTCCACCTTGTCACCTTCTTTCTCCTGTCGGTTGCCTTCTACTGGATTTTAGATACCACCCGTCGGCGAACCCTCCACCTGACATTACTCGTTTGTACACTTGGTCTTGGCATCGGCTCCGAGATCGTCCAAGCTCTTTTGCCTAACGACAGACCATTCGATCTATTCGATATCGTTGCAAATGTAGTTGGCAGTCTCGGAGCTGTAGGTCTGTGTAGTTGGTACCATCGTCGCATGCTGGAACGTCGCCGAAAGAACCGCTTCGGGGTGGCGGAGGGTACAACCGACGATGTTGAGCTCGGCGTTGGTATTGGCAGCATTCACGACGACGGACTCAGTCCCCAAGAAACTGGCGTGACTTCCCTGGAGCATGAAGTGGACAATTGGGATGAGAACGCTGTTGATAATTGGGACACCGATGATGGCCCAGGGCCTTCTGAGGTGTCACCATCTCCTCCAAGCTATCAAGATGCCAATGGTGGCTCTGCTCTAGACGATGCTGCAGCGAAACGCAAGGATTAATGGTTTCAATGAGCCATGATATCCTTGGGTCGAAATATCTGCACAGCCAGGCCAACACATGGCTTGAACTTGGCTTAATACGCCACAAGTCTCAGTCTTATGATTTGATGTACTGATCGATCTCATTTTGGTACGATACCAGTCATTTAGTTCCAATATTGTATTTCGAAAGCGCCTTTGTTTCTTTTTTTGTTTACGCTCTACGGCATTTCCTATAGAAGTTGGGCATGATGATTCCTGAGGTCATATTGTTGCCAAGTCCATCTCAGTTTATATGACTGCAATATATATCTCTTAGAGAATCAGGTCCAGAGTTCGCTCTTCTTGAAGAACTGTACAGTTTAATCAACATCTATGAAAACTTTTGCAAGTTTACTCAACCAGGACTATTACAATTGCTATCACGACAGAAGCAGACTTGTGTTCAAATCTCAGTGCCACTAATGAAGCTCTTAATCACCTAGGTTCCACGGTTGATTTTTGATCATCGATTGAATTTGACCAAGAGTTGATAGAGGACTATCCAGTCTGAGGCGCGTTCTACCTAGCCATCGCAGCCATAATGAGAACATCATCAACGCACCTTTTTGGCCAGGTAAAGAATTTTTGAACCCTAATCAAATTCATCTTTAAAGATACAATTAGTACTGTTCAGTTCCAAATAAGAGCGTGAAATGTGGCTGGCCCTCAAGGCAGCCTAGAAATCTGCACCATAAGGCGGCAAATCAAAGTGATCAAACATGACAAGAATAATGTCGCGATCCATATCCATCCGCTTGGTGTCAGGCAAGTTGTGACGATCACGAAGTTGTTTCTGCCCAACCTGGCGACGAAGGGCAGTTGCGCGAATAATCATTGTGGTGCGACGCTCTCCCCAGGTGATTAGGCGCAATGTGTTGTAATACCGGAGCCAAAGCTCGTGGGGAACTCCAACTAAGCTATACCATGAAACGATCAGCAACTCTTGAAGATAGGGAAGAGAATAAATAGCAACCTGCCAGGTTGTATGTGCTCGGTGATTTCGGACTTCACCTGACGAAGTGTCTCGTTCAAGGTCACTCGCTGTATCTTGGCTTGCTCCTATAAGTTGTAATTCATGAGTAATCTTTCAACATAGAGCTGAGTGAGAACTCTTACCAGGAACATTTCCTCAATTGTGACAGCCAGTTGGAGTTGGGACAGTCGAGTCATGATGCCACGGGATAGGAAGGAGGGACGTGAGTGATTGCGCATGCAGAGTGTCATTGATCAAGCACCTGGGCACGTGCGGATGTTTGAAGGAGGGAATATAGAAGGATAGAAATCTAAGAGGTGATGTTTGTTTGTACACTAGGCTGCTATTATGATTATGTCGGCGATGATATAATGCGTTCGAATTTCATCAATCCGCCTACGAGGTATCAGTTATCGTGATATACGTAGGCATAAATGATGTTACCACAAACTATATGAATGAACTAGATACACGCATATTGATACTGGGTTGAAAGACAAATACAAATACTTAAGAAAGAGCTGATAAAATGGATCAAAGCAAATCGCAAAGAGTAGCCTCACTTATGAAAACCTCGTGAATAGCTTATTTTCAAGGCAATACTTCTGTTGCTGATATAAAGGATCAAGAGTTACAGATACTATTCAGACATCTGTTAATATGTATTGGTTCGAAGGTAATTTCACGTAGAGAGTATCGAGCTACATATGTTGAAAAATGCATCAAGAGTGAGAATAGGAAGCCGTGGGTATCCAATAGGACATATAGCCAACTTGGGAATTAATAAGAGAAGAATGAAACC
Organism: Penicillium taxi; assembly: GCF_028828555.1. Lineage (NCBI taxonomy): Eukaryota > Fungi > Ascomycota > Eurotiomycetes > Eurotiales > Aspergillaceae > Penicillium > Penicillium taxi. The sequence goes on along the minus strand of NW_026643207.1, from coordinate 1,714,203 downwards.
CGTATAAGCAGTTGCTTGGGGAATAGAAACAATATGATTCAACACCGCTTGCCATGATATGATGCAGGAAAAGGAGATCGAGGAGTGAAAAGTCATGATCACATCACACGAGTAAGTTAATGGAAAGAGAGGAAAACCCCAATACCAAAGCCATCGGTTGATATGGAATTGTAAAGAAGCAGACCAAGCATGGAGTATTCACTTTTCGTTGCCGGAGACCTCAGGTGTCCCAGGTTCGCTTCGCACCGGAGTTACAATTTCATCTGGGATAGACTCCAGCTCGGGCTTAAAGGCAGGTAGATAGTTTTCATTGCTGCTCAGTTTGGCCAACTTTGCAGACCGGGGCTCTTCACCCTGAGATTCTGATGAGTCTTGTTCTTGATTTTGAGTTGGAGTCTTGCCGAGCTTCGCATCAGTCTGTTCACGAAGAACCTCGTAAATGAACTGTATCTGCATCTCGTTGTAGACCATCATCATTCGCTGTTCACGCATCTCGTTCACTGTTTTAAATACCGGGTCAATTTGTGGATCGGATACTTGGAGCAGTTGGCCCGAGTCGAGCTCCTGCAAAAGATGGTCAAGCGCGATGAAGGTTCCTGTCCGACCAACCCCTGCGCTGCAGTGAACAACGCGCGGGTTTTCTGGGCTGCATTTAGAAGCTGTTTGCTTGATCAAATCGAGAAGCGCGTCACGATCTTCCGCTTCTGGTTTAGAGTAGTCGGCCCAGCCTGCGAAAAGGAAATGCCACACAATCTTCGACTTCGACCCTACAGTCAACTCAAGCTTTCGAATCTCAGATTGCGATTTGGTATCAAAGGTCGATTCCAACAATGTGACTATTCCAAAAACTGCGGGCTCTCTCTCTGGGGTCTCGTCATTTTCGGTAGGATCCGATTCCTCCACAAAGAGCGTCGTAGAAGGTTGCTCAGGGCCCAAGGGGAAGTATTGCGCGCACTTCTCCCGGCCTGCTTCAAAGGTCCGAGTGAGCATGACAATCACGCCTACTTCTTTACTTTCGTCAAATACCATCTGCCAAAAATGCGAGAATTGACCAAGCTTGGGTCCCTATTGATTGTTTAGCCAGGCTCACCACGTCATGAGGTAAGGAAGGGAAGGTTGGGAGGCGAACCTGAGTTGCAATGTACCGCCTCTTTTGTTGAGTAAACGAGTCCTTTAATACAATTGGAGAAGCATTGATGAAGTCACACTGGCCATCCGGCACCCGCAGGTGAATCCGGCAGTTGGCCCATGCTTGCACGTTAATATACCGATTCCGTGCCTTGACTCTGGGATCGATCTCAAGAGCAAATGGGTGATTTGGGTCATTAGAAAGCATCCCCTCGGCCAATCGCGTCCTCTGTATCCATTCCAGATCTTCAAACTTGTCATGAATCTCTGCATGATCAAAGCGGTCAGTCAAATAGTCTCGCACGTGCAGTAGGTATTCTCCGAGGGGCGCATGCGCCCTCTCCTCACTCACCCGACACTGATTGACATAGGAACGGCGGTACATCTTCAGTGTTTCCAGCATCCAGTCGGGGATTTTCCTGTTCTACGGCTAGCACATCGAGCCCACCCTCGCCTTCGTTTTCTAATCCGCGCTTGGTGGGTGGTACGCTTGTGTCGATTTTGATGGAGGGATGCGCCATTTTGGCAGCAGCGATCTTCCGGAATGCGCGAACCTTGCCGATTACGCCGCGCGCCTTCTTGGAGACCGTCTGACGACTGGAGCGCTTTTTAACGAGCGGGGCAGGTTGGTACAACGAAGGTGAGGTGGTGAGTTCGACACCGAAATCGGCAGAATTAGGGGAGGGTTGGTTGATCCGCAGTGATGACAGATCGGGACAGCTACGAAAGCTGTCCCGGGAAGGTGTGGCCAGGGCCAGATTTTTGAAGATCGCGGGGGTTTGGGCGTCGAACGAGTAAGGAGCGAGCGTTGCAATAGCAGATGGTGTGACCACGTATAACCGTATTGCTTCGACCGACGTATGAACCAGTGGGGTCCCAGCCAACTTCTTGAATCTCCGAATAAACAATTTGAAAGTATTAGTTATGTGGGATGAGTTTTTGGAGGGGCGTGAAAAGGGAGTTTTTGGAACCACGGAGGCCGCGGCTCGTTTCCTTTTAAGATTTTGGTCAAAGAAGGATTTTAACCGCGAGAAACAAAAGAAAAAAACACAATGTGATCTAGAACTTATGAAGCAGATATCATCAAATTTCCATATTGTAGTATTGCCTAACTTAATTGGTCTGTTGGCTGCAGCCAACTCTTGAAACGCTGCTTGCGGTTCCCCTATTTCCTATTCCCAATTTTGGAGGATTTTACATTCTATATCCAGCTTCATGTTTCAGGGAGACATTACCTAGATGTTTCTTGGAGTTCTTTTTTTATATAATGAAAGGAGAGGTTCCAATATTGATATAGATAGTTGATACTTGCCAGTCATACAATGTGGAGGACTATGTACCATGATCGGTCTTATAACCTTGAAAAATGGCCTAGGCTCATAGAAAATGGAATATCAAACTCGGTTTGGAACTTCTCAGCGTTTCCAGTTCACTCCAGGCTGTGTACATACCATTCCCTACCTAAGTAGATACAAGTGTAAGTAAATAGTGGCGGCGAAGAATAGTTAGAGTAATACGTACATATGAATGGAAAGTCCCCACACGGGCGCTAACTACACAGTAGGTACCTGACCCTAACTAAAAGCCTAGGCAAATACCTAATCCCACCAAGGTTCAATCTATTTTAAAAGTAATTCGTAGTCGTACTGCCCCGAGCTCGTCTCTTTGAAGGGCGTTCATCCGCTAGCAAATAAGCAAGCTCAATTATCCAAGGCCCATAGTAGCAATCGTGTCGGTCCAAATCAAGGAGAGTTTGTGAATATCAAAACAAGACTTCAGCCTCATGATCAAGAAGAGTTGATCAAAAGAGACTCTAAGTGGAGTGGACACGTGATGGCCCGTGTTGCTTACTGTGTATTAATGTTCTCCGTACCTGAGTCCCCTCTATTATTATCATTTCCAAGTTTTGTACCTAAACTCGGTGAGTGTGTTAGGGTTAAGAAAACAAGAATTGTAAAAAAGAGTCAAAATCATACCATATGGCATATGACATCTAGATATACGAAATAATCAACTTAAATCCAAAACTGATACAGATCTTATACGTACCTATTCAAACTGTATATATGTACTTGCTGCGCTAAACCCTTTTTATCATTGTCACCAGAGAGACTAGACACACTCAATCTATGAACTTGGCGGCATTCTTTAACCATCGCGCAGTATTCCATCCACAAATCACGACCCCTTCAAAACCTTCATCTCGCCCTATGTACATCCACGGATGACGGATCCCCGATCCCCTTTGGTGCCGACGGGGTGTTAGTCACCGGCGCATACTCGTTTCCACGCGTCGCATTCATCTCTCCACAAAATGGTTTCCCAAGCGCAGATTGTTGATCGCACTGCCCCGAACAATAGTACCCCGTCTGCAGTGTCGCGCCCTTCTCTTTCAGGCCGACGACATCGGTCGGGTCGTTCACAGCATGGCGGCTCCGTACATGCCTCGTCGAACGATTTCCCTATTTTCGCGTACACCGGCGACACGGAGATTGCTATTCGCGTCGGGTCGCAAGAACAGCGCTACCTCCTCCATCGACTTATATTGGTGCAGTGCTCGGGGTTCTTCGAGGCGAGCACAAGCGAGGAATGGTCTCAGAATACATCCCCCTCAAAACCCGACATGTCTCGGGTGAGCGAGGATGGTTCGCTCTCAAACGGATCCACGTTAGCTCAATCTGACAGTGGTAGACTCTCTGCGCAGAAAGGAGAAAGTCGGCACTGGAGATATGAACTCGACTGGACCAATCTTGCAGCGGACGAAGAACCGATTCTAGTGCAAAAGGTTGGTGGACTTGCACGTTGCACTAGCGCAACAATGGCTAATTCTCTTTCTGAACAGCAACCTTCATATGCGCCCATCTTCAGTGGCGACCAAACAGCTTATCCTCCCACAATGACGAAACCATCAAATTCACAAGCCGTTTTCTTTAGGTCTATGGCTAATTTGACGGGAATGCAATCTGAAGCGCAAACCCCGAGTGATCCACTGATTCGCGATTACGATAACCTCTTTCGCATTTTTTATAATTACCCACCGATTTTAAACAGCGTCAACATTGCTTCCGCTTATACAGAATGCAAGTCTCTTCTTGCATTGGCAGATATGTACGACGCGCTGCCCGTTACAGGCCCTCGGGTAGACCACCACCTATTAGGCTTCGGTTCGCGGCTATTTAAGCAGATATCCAAGTATCCACCCAGCTATCTCAAGCTCGGATATTTAGCCCGGAGCCGAGTCATCTTCTCAGAAGCCTTGATCCATGTCGTGGGTCAGTGGCCTGCCGCATTACCAAATTTGCGGAACGGCTCATATGCTCCGGTGCCCGAAGTCGTACGGGATCTTATTGAAGACAAATTCGAAGACCTTGAAGATCTCAAAATGCGCGTCATGTCCAAGCTCCTTCGCTTGTCTCTGACTACCTCGAGAGGCGAGCGTGTCGGCCCCAACAATGCCTATCTGGACTGGCTCGCTGTTTCGTTGTTTCGCCAATGGCTAATCGAGAGCACAACTGCTCCTCCTGCGCCAATTCTCAAGAATTCCAGTACTCCTGTGCCATCAAACGGAGCGCGTAGTCAAGCAACCTCTTCAAGGCCACCAACAATACCTGACCAGACTGCCCGCGTGTATAGATTGATCGGATCCACCTCTACACAGGCATACCTACCCCATGATGAGCTCAAGCGCTTTCTAAAGCTACATCCCACCCCCTCATCTGATGCTCCCTATACACGCGAGACTATGAAGCGATTTGAACGGAAAATGGATGAAATCAAGCGACTAGCCCATCAAATTGTGAAACCAGTATTGCGTTCTGGATTGCAGGAGAGCGAGAGCTCTGCTTTGGGGTTGCCTTATTTGACCTGCACCCGCATTGCAGAGGCTGATCTACCGTGGAGCGGATAGAACAAAATACAGTGTTTATGTGTGCTTGTCCTATTTCAGGAATTACTCTTACTGGAAGGTTTTGCTTGGAGATGATCAATTTGTTTTTATTTTCCCTTGGGCTGATGTCCTGTCCGAGGAATACATGACTGTATACCCATTTACGTTTTTATGGTGATGATTTGATGTGCGCTTTATGTCTGGCTTGGCTTTTCTGTGTTATTTAATGATTTACGATGGCATGATGGCTCCACGCTTTCACTGTCTTTTTATTCCTATCATTCCCAAGGCTGATATTCGGCATTTAGTAGACATAATGTTGGAAAAATGACTTTCAATAGGCAGCAATGATCAGAGCCGTTCACTCCCAAGGATTTCAGTGCAAAACCAAGAGAGCCAAGTCACTCACAGCCCCAACTTGTGCTTCTTGATCCGTGCACCCACTCCAGCCAAAACGATGATGAGAGCGATAACGACTGGCCAAGTAGGAATATGGATAGTAGCTTTATTAAATGACGTCTGGGTGGCAGCCACGACAACGACAGACTCCAATAGCAGAAGGGCATATCCGGACCAACGATGATATTTATAGATAGTTTTGCCGGCGTCGACACTGCCGAGGATAGTGACGGGCAAAAAGTATTGGACCACTCCAACAAGAGACTGTAGGACAATGAAGATGACGGTGATCAAGCCGAGAATACCGTGCGGAGAAGTGAAGTGTGCATGGCTGCCCTTGTTGACTTCGATGACTACGAATGCGGAAAGAAAGCCGATTATGCTGACCAGTTGGATTATGTAGTGGATTCGAGTGCCGAGGAGCTTCTGTTCGGGGCTTGTAGTTGGCTGTAGAATTAGGGCTGCCTGGACTTGTAGAAGAAGTGCGGAGATGGCGAGGAGCTATGACACAATGACAGAATGACAGGTTAGGTTGAATTTATGTAAGTTGAAGATGTAAGCTTACTGGATGGGCCGTAAACAAGATTGGTGGTTGCATTAGGACCCTTGACCAAACAAGGGCAGCCAGCTAGACATGTCATTAGACCATGAACTCGTTTGAAATTGTATTATGATTAGGCGGGATATCATCACTCATTACTTACAATCCAAATGGCAACTTGAGCAACACCCGCAGAGCCTGCACAAGAGTGAGTCGTGAGTCTTTAAATATGAGGGGTTCAGCTCACCTGTGATGAGATTGCGGGCAATCTTTTCACTTGATGTCTGAGTGACATCTCCAGAACGGCCTAGTAGAGGCTCATTTTCCGGAGCAATTGGCCTGGGGGAAATGAGAGTTGGAGTCTCCGATGCCATAACTAAAGATTGAATATCGTTTAATAACAGTTTGTGTAGACTGTGCTTTTTTCATTATTCAGACGGGGATGTTGCGATTAATAAAGGTTCAGCCTGGTCTAAGAAGCAATAAGCAATATTATGCAAGAGCTTCCTTGCATTTCGTATTCAAATGATGCATAAAGCATTGAAAAGCAAAGGCGTTGATTTGTCCTTGATTTGGCTATTTTCGTCTTGAATGACGCAGTTATGCTTATCGATAAGATACACCAGCTTATATAATCATGAAATGGGCAATAACTAAGTTGGTTAACCAACTTCTCCGTAGTCAGTTAAATACATAAATAGAAAACCGAAAAGGTAATTAATTACCCGCCGATTATTTTTTATCGAAATTGAAGTTGAAGTCTTGAGATTCTGACAACCTATACCCATAATACTAGTTTTGGTTCTACAGTTTGCTCAATTCTTTTGAAGATTCAGATTCTTTCATCATGAATATCAATGAGTCGTCCATATTATCCGAGTTCGACAAGCTTGTCAACTCTGGCATTGTCCAATACAATGACCAGCAAGAAACGATTGATTACGTTGATGGAGATCTTAAGGTACAGAATACCGAAATTTCTCTGCTTTATCTGCCTAATAACCTCGTTAGTTTCAATTTTGTCTCACAACTGCTCTCATAAAAAAGCCAACCCTTCAGTCAAAATCAGAGAAGGAGCACGATGAACAGAGACGAGATGGAAGCGATATCAGCACTGTAGGCTTTGAGATTGGCGAAATCAACGGCACGCACGTTCTGATAGCAAACAAATTCTGCTATGCCAGACCGCATCTCATGCTCGTAACTTCTGATGGACATCAGAGGCAATATGAAGCTCTAGATCTGAATGATCTGAGCTCAGCGTGGCTTATCATATCCACAATGGATAGAGATTATGTCGGCTTTTTCAACTGTGGCCAGGATGGAGGCTGCAGTCGACTGCATAAACACTTGCAATTTATCCCAACGCCACAAAACCTTTTTGCATCCTTTTTGGACTCTAATGACCCGGAACCCAAAGTGCCCTTCCACTGGTTCTATCGCCGCTTGGATGCTCAGACTACGCCAGAAACTTTGCTGAAGATATATACCGAGCTTCTTGAGCAATCTACTAAGATATGGGAAGGTTGCACTACACATAATGCGGCTGTTAGCCCCAACGCTGCATGCCCCCATAACTTTATCATCACAAAGCGTTGGGTGGTTGTGCTGCCGAGGCAACGCGCTGCAATAAATGGAGAGGCCGGTGTCAATGCGATTGGCATGCTGGGTTACATTGTCGTTTCTACTCAAAAGGAGATTGATAACTGGATACGGATTGGGTTGACAGACTCACTGAAGGTAGTTGGCGTGCCCAAATGGGAGGTCTGCAAGCAGTAATTATGGTTCCTGGAGTTTTCGGAAATATGCCTTTGATTTGATTCTCTTCAATCAACCTTTCGAAGTTAGAATGCCATAGAAACTCTAGATCTGATACAATGCACTCATAATAGGGTTTCAATAATTTACATCCATTTCCAAAGTCATTGCGGGTGAGATGATTCAGGCCCATGGCAATTTCAAGACTGGTCCTTCCTCCTCAGTTCCCGGGCGACCAAATACTACCTCAGCACCAAGGTTGTCCGGATCCAAGTTCATCACAATATTGAACAGAGTACGCGTTGGCATGGGGCGGGCCCCATCCTCTCGGCAGCATATTGACTGAGGATCATTGTATGTGTCCGAGAAGATGCGCTCACGTAGCAAGGCGGCTTTGATCCCATCGCCATTCACCCCATTTGAAATCAATTCCTGTGCCAACTGCTTCACTCTTTTCAATCTGATAGGGGAACCAGATAACCATTGTGTTTCATCCACATAGCGGTTCTCAAGGAAGTGATTCGTGTGCCCGATGAGACCAAACGAGTCCTCGACAAGATACTTGTTACCCACTGGCGACAGCTCGAGTCCCAAGGCCGACTTACTATCAGAGATGAGGATGTGTTGAGCCGAAGAGACACCACCAAGAGTCTCGAGAGTCTTCACAGCGTTTTCGACCGATGAACTTTCCAGGCACAGTCGTAGCGCGATATGGATGGGCAGTTTGCTGCTGATCATCGGCTTTGCACGAATTGCATTCAAACAGGTCCCAACTCCAGCAGAGTTGAATCCAATCTTACCAACAATACCGGCCTTTGTAATATTTCAATGTTAGTATGACTATCATGCCACATGAGGCAAATAACTCACCTCCGTGACCATATAAATGGTAGGTTTCCCAGTCTGCTCAATAGTGACCAGGGCCAGATTCTTCGACACATCTCCAGTCCAGTCCCAATTCTGTGCCAGGATTCGTGCAGTGTTACTCTTCTTCCAGGATAATGATGTGCAGCCGTCGGAAAATTTCCCGAGGGCAATCTCGCTGCGACAATTAAGGGCAATCACATCGAGCACATCTAAACCGGCCCCTTCGGAGATTCCTTCAATCTCGGCATATATATGAGGAACTAGTTTCTCAAGAGCAGGTTTGAACTCCTTCGCTATTTCGCGGACATCAGGCCAGCCAAGCTTCGAAGTGGATTGGAACATGGCATCGTATATGCTGATTTGGCTATGAATCTGCTCTCGCAGTGACCGGCCATGTTCAACGCCAATCTTAAAGTAGGTCAGTCGCAGTTGTTCACTCATAAAGTTGTCTAGAAAAGAAAGCCATACCTCTCGAGGACTACCTTTCAGTGTTAGTTTGATCCGCTCTTCAGCCATGATGTTAAGTCGAACCGCGTGACAGCTTGAGAGATCAAGAATCGAAGTGTTCCATCGATTCCCCTCAGTTGGCGTGGACTGCGGGGACTGATAAGAAGATCGCAATGGTCTACTTAAATGGTATCACTGTGGCACCTTGAAGAGAAAAGGACATCATATGTTGACAGTTATTGACTTTAGTTTCCTACCACTCCATCCGAGTTTATTGAGCCTTCAAATCTCAATCCTGCCATATTTTTCACTTACCTGGTATGAAAAGTAATCGAGGCAGCGCTGGAAACCTTGGACGAGAAATTGCCGAAGTTTGGCCGAAAACGACACATGGAGCCAGAGAAGCCATTATTCTTCCAAGATTGAAACTAAGATTGATTTTAGCTATTTACCCTATAAGATGTTAACAATTCAATTTTACTATCGTCGACTAATTGATATTCCCCGATGTCATCCCGCGCCTACGCTTACAGCCTTCTCTACACTAAAAATAGGGTTAATGGGCTATAGCGAAGGTCCTTCGCTAAGTATTTAGTGTACCCCCAGGCCAGATTCTCGGGTATCCGTCATATCAATTGATGAACCCTTCTCTTGAAATCCTTTTTTTTTTACAGCTATGGACCTCTTGATTCTATGGTAAAATTTTCGATGGAAAAAAAATGCAGGTCTTCTCATGTGAATCCATCAAGCTGCATTCATCCTAACTTCAAAGATTGATTGATTGATCTATAAATAGATATGTACTTTTATGTATCCCAAGGTCTCTGACAGTACCTCCTTAGGTATAGGTATCCATGAATAGGGGTGCCTTGGTAGCTATCTACCTAGCTAATCTATAAATACTTTCTTATGAAGGTTAACAAATTGTCCTTGCCACTTTCAAATGTTATTTAGATGAATATTCTGGCAATATGAAACAGCGTTGGCCTAGACGCATCATGCAGACGTGCTAGCCCGTCGGGGACATGCTTGTTCTGTTGCACCATTTCCGTCTTCTATTTTCTGATTTAGCGCAGAAATGAGAAAAATCGGAAGATTGATCGCCAATATTTATACATTTTTCTCTGTAAAGAATGACTTGGAATAACACTCTCGATTTATCCTGTACCATTCTTCTAGTATTCAGATTCTTCTCAGCCCTGATCTATCCACATCTCTTATTTCAGCCGCATAACGAAGACTTCTACTTACCTAGGAAGGCGTCAATTCTACGAAAAAAAGTTTTCCTTTCTCCGAACAGCCCCATTACTAGACCTAATTTCAATCAAATCTTAGAACCTGCCCAGAGAGGTAGAAGTCATTGTTACACGAATGCTTCGGGTATTGTTTTCAATTGCTAGGTTAGTCATCCTTTCAGTGGCTCATACATTGACCCATGCAGTCTCCTTGATTTGAAATCTGTTGTTCTATCTGATAAAGGAGATTTCTTATTTCGAGTTTTGATCATGCGTGCCTGAGAAGAATGAAGATATGGTCATGAACTTCTTGCATAAATAGTGTTACAGATGGCACGATACACTGCAGGCTTGATCGGGTGTTTAGTTATTTAAGGAAGCACCCTTGATACGGCAAGTTTGATGACTTTGGAGGTATGGGTTGAGTTAGTGTTATACAGCACGATGTTAGATCCGGAGTCTCCAGGGCTTCCATCACCAAAGTAGATTTATCTGTGGAGAGAATCTTGGAATTTGACTCTAAGGGAGATCTCAGCATTTCAGCCGGGTAGGTATTTAGACTTGAATAGCTGTCTTTTATCCGTAGAGTATTCTAGTGTTTGATAGGTATGGTTTACTTTTTTTTGAGTGTCCTTGCATTTGATGTTGTTCTTAGATATGATCCTAGATACGATACTCCCGAGGTCCTGTCCAAGCTTTCCATGCAGAGATCGAAAGTTCCTTAATGCCACCTACGTAAAAAAGGCCAAGTTTGATAGGTAATGCTTACCTGAATAAAGCAGTGTAGAGACAAATGTGAGACAGCGGGTATGCTCGATGACTGGCAGACTACATCAACTCTATTTGTGTAATACATGAGAGATCAGAAGTCTACTTGAGACCTAAGTCATGTTTTCTCCTCGTGGGAAATTATGACAAGGCCATCCCAGCTAGAATAGAGAGCCATTCTTATTCCTACATAGATTCGTAGGGAGCCTCTGTCATCAGCATAATCAGCCTCAAAACGGCTCACCTTAATTCTCAGAGTCTTGGGAGGTGGTATCATTAACCCTGACGCACGGACAAGGCTATGCCAACGCAACCGTACAGACCAAGACGGGAATTTTGCTACCGACATGCCTCTTGATCCAGCAGAATCTGCCCATGGATGTCCGGTTGTGCGGATTGTAGAGGCAGAGCTGTGTTACCATTAAACTACCAATGAGAAAGTTAGATAGCGCCTCAGTCAAGTCAATTGGCTCGCATCACGAGACAGATGACACCTTTATGATTCCTTCATCAAAACAAACAGCATGTTATGATATTGCTCAGCCTGATCGAGTCATGTTGCAGTCGCATATAGGGAGGTTAAATGATGGAATTTGAAAAAAGGTTGCCCCAACGAACGATATCTAGAAGTACCCGTTGACCTAGGCTTGATATTTTTCGACCTGATTTTTTTTCGGGATGGATTGGTCCTGCCTATCATTCTCTGCGCTGCACCGTTGAGGGGTGTTTCGTAGTCTCCTTTTCCCCTCCCCTTGGTATCACCCTAATGTGGCCTAATGTTGCTGGATGGCAAACCCAGATTGTTTCTTCTTCACAGGCCAAGATGTTCAAAAAGCTTGATACAATATAATTAAGGACATTCAAACCCACATTCCTCTTCATCTGCTCTTTCGACGGTCATTTCCATTATTTGATATCCAGTTGACTTTCCGAAGTCGTGATTTTGATTTTTGCTTGCTCCAAGAGCAGTCCATTCCTGCGAGTCCTCATTTGTCGCCCCAGATGTTATATAAATACGCGTATCCGTGAATATACGAGGTTCACCCTTTTAAACACACTCTCCCGTCCACTGCCACCCATCCAGAGAACAACACTCTGTTAGAAATCGCCACCCAAGCCGTTTCATCTCCCGCTATGCCTCCCAAGGGATTTCAAGACACAACAATACCTGAAGCACAAGGTGTCACTTACGACGAGTCCGAGATGGCCTACTTCCATGCAAAACTACTATATCAAGCCACGTTCGACGAACGTACATCTTCGCACGACAATAACCTGGCTTCGGTCTCTGATGCTCAGGGTAAGCTTCTCAAACGCTGGGGAATGCTTAGAGATACCCAGAAGGAAATTGTGGATAAGGGAGAAACCCTGTCTGCGTTTGATAGAAGACAAATTACGCAATGTGCGTGGCGGTATCAGGAGCTAGAGAAGCTTGCAACGAAGTCTGAGAGATAAATTGACCGAGCCTTCCAAGCTTGGAAACAAAAGTGCTTTTCGTTGCTGGCTTTTGCCTACATTCATATAGCAAGGCGATATAAAAGACATTGCAGGAGTTTTGGACCAAGAGATTTTAGCGATGGATGTTTTTATTTTAATTCGTTTAGCTGAAAGCTGTGTTGCTTGTTGGATTCTTCTTTTTGGAATGATATGGATGTCTTCGTTTGCTAAAGCTTCAGGGTTGAAACCTTTCCTTGCAAGATTCATTCTGTTCATACTTCGAATGGGTACAACGTTCACCACTCTTTCCATGCCAGACAATATCTCATTTTAGTATAGACCTGTGTTAGCCTATGTCCTTCAATCCCTTCGTTTATTCCGATGCTTCCACGGATGCTTCCAAAATTCTCAGCAGTTGGCTGGACTCGAATGTGGTTCCGCTTGTTGTTGCACAAGCAGTCCTCCATGGACCTCGGGATACTATCTATGGAATGTGTCACATAATTGACTTTTTATCAGACCATCAAGCACCACCTGGGCAAACCAAAATCGTATCATCACTGCCCAGGTTGTTTTTGAGAAGCGACTTTTCATAGCTTTCACAATCTTGGATAATTGACCTTACCTAAGAATCAAATATTGCAGTATTGGCCATACAGTAACCTCATATTAAGGTCATGACCAATGTGGCGGTATAAGGTGGGTATTATGGCGATACTGTTTCGATTGACCCAATCTCGAGAGGATTGATCAATGATAGTTGTGCTATTTGTATCAGCTGCTTCTTGAGTACTCCGTACAGGGCACTGCAATACTGTATCTGCAACTCACTGGATCTATGTCAATAGAGTAGATGTGGAAGATCGGAAAACTGCGATAATCGGAGACCTCCGATAGTTGTGGGGCAGCGCTTGAGCTCCGAAAAGAACTCCGGCCTCTCGTATTATCGGTGTTCACCACCGGACTTCCATAATGCGACTCGGTGGAACCCGGAAAATTATAATGACTGTAATAGATTCTATTGGCTCTGGTATAGTTATTATAATGGATCAAGATAACAGTTATATGGGGGCCCCGAGGAGTACATACTGCTAGTAATAGATACTCTTATCAATAAACTCCACTGATTTAAGTATTGGAGTCATCCCCTTCCTTGGACCTTCATTTTCTTTCACTCTACAATCTTGATCTATATACTCTACCTATAATTCAATATGGAACAAGTCCCCTCAGCTGATATCGACAAGGTGTTCGCTCACACAACCAATCTAGCCTCATGCAACCTCAACACAAAAGTTCTAGCATGTTCAAATGACTTCTTCGCCTCAGCCGATAACCTCCTCACCCCCACACCAGCCATCTCTCGTCCGGGCGTATTCATCCACACCGGCGCCTGGTACGACGGCTGGGAAACCCGTCGTCACAACCAAGACCCCTACGACTGGGTAGTAATCAAGCTAGGCGTAACGGGATCAATTCAAGGAGTCGAAGTAGACACGGCATTCTTCACTGGAAACTACGGCGAGAAGGCCGAGCTGCAGGCCATTTACGCACCAGAAGGCAGCGGAATCACAGATGACCAGATCGCAAGCCCGAGCTTTAATGGATGGAACACTGTTCTCCCTGTGTCAGAATGCGGCCCGTCACAGCGCCGTGCTTGGAAGATTCCCTATGATGCTCAGAACCCGGCCCCCTATACCCATGTCCGGTTGCTGATGTACCCTGATGGTGGATTTGCCCGTCTTCGTTTGTACGGCCATGCTGTTCCACCTCCTCCCCCTAATACACAATCCGACACCGTTGAGGAGCTTTCGTCTGCTCTTATGGGTGGTTTGGTTCTAGATGCTTCGGACCAGCACTACACACCCGCTTCTAATATTATTTTACCTGGTCGTGGTAAGGATATGGGAGATGGGTGGGAGACTGCTCGCTCGCGTGGTGCTGGCCATGTTGACTGGGCTATTATCCAGCTTGGTGTTCCTGGATCCGTGTCCAACGTTGTTGTCGATACCAAGGACTTTCGTGGTAATTTCCCGCACGCTGTCCGCGTTCACGGCCTTGTTGCTGGTAACGGTGCCCCTACTTTTGAGAACCCGGGCTGGGTTGAAATTATTAAGGGCGATAAGTCTTGTCAGGCTGATACCGAGCATACATTTGATGCTGAGAACTCTCAGGTCTTTACCTACGTCAAGCTGACCCTTGTGCCGGATGGTGGTGTCAAGCGCTTCCGTGTCTTTGGCCGCCGCGCTTAAATAACTGGAGTTGACAGATGAGAGTAGTAGACCTGTAAATGGTTGGTATGATGCTTCATGACATAGAATGCACAAAATATGATTACTTCGAGTAAATTACATCATTGGATGAAATTAAGTCTCAAGTACGTTTTTCTGGACGAAGTGTTTATAACATTTGAAAGCTGTGGTGAAAGAGCCCTGGGTACGATACAATACATAAAGATGGGGGAATATAAGAAAATAAATCCATGCTGAGGCTCAATGCCTGCATGTACAGATAATAAAAACTCCAACTCCATCATGAAACTCGTGAATCAGGTAGATTCCATCGCGATGAAACCAAACAAAAGAATTGTGAAGCCAATGAGAAACTTAGAACTCCGACAATCCCAAATTCCCCAGGGTGATTCCAAACAAAAAAAAAAAAAAAAAAAAAAATACAAACGTGAAAACGTAACCTAAGTATCAAGTTCACAGAACAAGATTCAAGGTGACGCCTCTCATTCTAATTAGGAGCAACTTTGTAGGGTATCATCTGGAATAATGTAAAATCATTTTGTCTCGGACTTTGGGGTTGGAGGAAATTTTGCTTCGTCTGACCCTATTGAAGAAAGGCTGGTTGGCGTACCTGTATCGCGGGCAGTATTTCCTCTAGATGCTTTCTCTCTGATCGCCATGCGCGTTCGTGGGTGGGATGGTACCGGTGCGAGGTAATTGTCCAGCAACTCACTCAAAATTGGCGATCGTACCGGCTTAGGGAGATAGTTGTTCATGCCGGCTTCGAGGCATTTCTCCCGATCGCCTTCAATAGCACTGGCAGTCATAGCGATTACCAGTACCTCGTTGACATTTGGATCTGTATCTCGACGGATCTCGCGCGTTGCGTTGTATCCGTCGAGTGTGGGCATCATGACGTCCATCAGGACAACATGGAATGGGTTGCCCTCTTTAGATTTTGCTCGCAACGCATCTACCGCTAATTGTCCATCGCTGTAGGCCTCACACTGGAGACCAAGACCAGTCACAAATTTGACCGCGATCTTCTGGTTGATTGGATTGTCTTCGGCTATACACACTCGGATCTGATCACGGGGAATCTGGGTCAGATCACGAGCTGTAGCTCGAGGAGCTGCCTTGCTCTCTGCGTGCTTTAGGTCCTGAGACCACGGGGTCTTGACAGCTGTCTTTTTGGGCGCTTTGTTGAAGACCAGGTGGAATGTCACCGTGGTACCAACTCCGGCAGTCGACTCAAGCCAGATAGCACCGCCAAGGACATCTTCAATGATTGCCTTGCAGATACTAAGACCCAATCCACTACCGCCATATGATCTTTCTGTTGATGGATCAGCCTGGGAAAAAGGCCGGAAAAGTCGTGCTTTCTGTTCTTCGGGAATACCAATGCCAGTATCGGATACAGAGCATTCCAGGCGAACACGCCCTTTACCCTCGCGTCCAACCTTTGCCCTAACTGTGACAGACCCCTTAGGTGTGAATTTGTAGCTGTTGCTGAGGAGGTTCATGAAAATCTGGTGCAAACGAACAGGATCGCCAAGAACGACTAGCTCTGGAGGGACACGTTCCAGATCCTCAATTGTGTCCAAACCTCTCTCTCGGTGGGTGTATCGGAGAGCGCGGGTGACCTCTGATATTGTCTCTTTCAGATTAAGCGGCACTATAGACATTTTCATTTTGCCAGCCTCCAGCTTGGAGAAATCAAGAATGTCATTGATAAGTGTGAGCAGTGTGTCAGCACAGACACGGATGGACTCGACATATTCATCTTGCTCCTTGTCCAGCCTGGTGCCTTTCAATAGCTCCGAGAGACCAATCACTCCGTTCATTGGTGTGCGAAGGTCATGAGAAATGTTTGCAAGGAAGATGGATTTGGCACGTGCAGCATCTTCTTTGAGTTTCACGTTGTGTTTGGCCTCCGCCTCTGCCACCTTCGCCTTTTGCTCTGATTCTCGTGCTTGTGCCAAAGCTCGCTTCTGCGTTTCGATCATTGAAGCATTCTTGGCGCTGACCTTGCGGATCTCACGGAACAGCAAGGCATTCGAGAGAGAAATTCCGACCTGGTTGCAAAGCAAGTGCAGTACTACAACATTGCGCTGCGTGAACCAGTTCGGCTTTCCTTCCAAGTGGATGACTCCAAGAAGATTATTGGCCTGGACGATGGGCAGCGCGATGACAGACCGGCCCAGCGGAAAACTTTCCTGGTAGGCCTCGCTCACGTTGGAGAACCGCTCATCTTCAAGCACGTTATGAACGAGGACCTCTTCCTTTGTACGCATGACATAGTGTGAAATCTCTTGGGCCATTCGGCTGTCAAACTCCGCGAATGGAAGACCTTCCGCATACGACATCTGGCCCTTATCAGCATCCGCCGCCGCTGCAATTGCAAACCCTTGCTCGTCAAAGTGAGTGGCGATGACTGCAAAGTCAGAACCATTGCATGACTCTAGGATGATTTCGAGCATCTTCGTGAAGAGGTTGTCAATTTGAAGCTCAGAGGACATGACCTGACTAGACTCAAGAATACTAGATAGGTCAATGATATCTAGACCAACACCTGAAATATCCATGGACCTTTCGCCTGCTGTGACGCCATTCTGTTCGATCCATCGCTGTCTTCTCTCGTCCTCGAGTTGTGAAGGAAGAGCAATTTCCTCTTGCGCGGCAACATCATGACTGATCTCAAGCAGTGAGTCAGTAGTTTGGCATCCAGTGTCGACCATTTTGGATGATATCGCTGTTTTGATTAACCATTCGTGTTTCTCTTGAAGCATTGCCGCTTTTCCAGATGCGCTAATGGAACTCCATGCAGTAATGGCGTCCTGCATCATAGAACGTGCTGCCCGTTTCGCCCCACGTCTGATCAGAAACTCGGCTTGCAACTCGAGCGCCAGCGCCTCTTCTAGAGGCCATCCATGAAGCTGACAATGGTCAAGAGCAGCCTCAAATGCCTGCGTTGCGGTGCCATGGTCATTTCGAGCTTCAGCGATAAGGGCTTCGAGTAGCAAGGACCACATGCCGTAGTTTGCATCAGAGCACCTTCGAGCAAAATCGATTTCGGACTTATACTGGAGAATCATCTTCATTTTCCCCTCCAAGTGACCTCGATCAGGATAGTCACTGTGCAGAGTGAGGATAGAGATTGATAAGTAGAAGTAGATGACGTACTTCACACGAACAGACCAGAGCCTGGGCGCCGTCTCAAGTATATATGTGCCAACCTCAATCGCTTTGCAATGGTGGCCAAACAGTGTCAAAGGAATCATGGCGAGGCCGTAGTAAATATCGCGAGGCCTGTCGACATTACTGGCATTGGCGTCCAAGTAGGCCAGATAGGAGCTTGTCCTGTGTTCTTCATCAGACATGACATTTTCGGCTGATCGAATTTCTGTTTTGCCTTGGAGAGCTCGTGCAACCTGCCGCACTGCCAGTAGGCTGGCACCCCCACGAGTATCATGTAGCCAGTTTGGGATATCATCAGGAGTTTCCGCACAAAATGATTCTATCTGAGCCAAGTCGTGACCCAGGTAAAGCCTAGTCATGGCCATAGATGAGATGCCGATCAGCGTAATATAGGGGTCACCCATGATGAAAGAAAGCTCAAGTGAGGCATCTAGGGTAGGTAACGTCGTAGCAATAGGAAGGCGGAGGTGGCTAACGTAAAGGCTGTGAACAATGGACCCTCTACTCTGAGTCCACAGCTCCGAGCAGCGCTCTAGTAGGGCGAGAGAGAAGTCGCTCAGCTTTGCGCCATATTCAAGGTCCTTGAAGCGACTCAATGATATCATGGCAAGGTGGGAGCAGCCTATTGAGATTTGGGTGAACCCGCCCCTGAAGATATGAATGTGCATCATCTCAATTGCCATTCGATAAAATGTCAGTGCATCGTCCCAATAAGTGACAGACATCGCCTCGGCCATAACAGCACCGATGGTGATTAGATTGGGATCCTTGCTGATAGGCTGATGAGCAATAGCTTCCAAGTCCGTCGACTCGAGATATACTTTCAACTTGAGATACGCGGTATCGCATTGTTCAAAAGAAGTAGGAACACGAAGATGAACACCAAGCTCGTCAAGACAAGTGAGTAGCGCCTCCATTGATCGATGATGGTCACCCATTTGGGCAAATATTTTAGCTTTGATGATCCAGGCCTTTGATTTGGAGACCGCATCTTTGCCATGAGTGAAAACAGCCTCGATCAACTCAAGAGCATCATCATTTTGACCTTGCGACCAAGACATTTCGGCGGAGGCAATGAAAATGCGCATGGTTTCATCGTGATAGACATCCTCTTGGTAGTCATCCCAAGGGTTGTCTTGGAGCAGTGCAATGCAGTGGCGGAAGTACCACAGAGCTGTAGGCCGGGCACCGGACTGAGCAGCAGTCTGTCCCGCATCCCATAAGATTCTTCGGTAATCGACTCTTCGAAGAACATGGGTCTTAATTGTGCGAGAAGCGAGGGCAACATGTTGGGCCATCGAATAGCGACTTCGGTGGTCATGATAGTATTTCATCAGGACCTGTGAAAGAACGTAATGCATCTTCTCTATATTTTGGCTCTCGCTCAAACACATGGCAGCTGACGCGAGCCGATCATTTCCAAACTTGAATTCATCATCAGTCTTCCCAGGAACCAAGAGGTTTGCCTGAACCAAATGCTGTAACCCAACAACAATCTCTTCGTCTGATAGCCTGATCAATGTGACATTTTTCGGGGACTTGAGATCGAAGTCCATGTCATCGTCATCCATTGAAAAGAGGAATTCACTTGTCAAAAGCTTTTGAACCAAGGAGAACGAGAATGGGCTTCCTAGAAGAGCGCCCCAAACAAGGATTGATCGCGCAGCCGCTGGTATTTCCTGTAGACGCTTGGTAAGGAAGCCAAGACCCAAGCCCTCACCATATACAGGAGCCACAAACTCAGTAAAAATCCGATCGAGATCGAACAGCCACTTTGAATCCTTCCATGAATACCAGATACAGTTCTTGCGGTAACAGGTTTCTAGCATCACCCGCACATAGAAGGGATTACCATGACTCTTTTCCTGGATGACAGCAGCGAGTGGAGTCAATGTAGTATTTTGCTCCTGATGCATTGCCGCAGCCACAAATTTCACGATATCATCTTCATTCAGTGGTGCAAGCTCGATGCGAGTAATGTTGGAATGATTCAATTCAAACAGTGTCTTTATGTTCTCAGAGGGGATCTCTTCCTTGCGACTTGTGAGTATGAGCACGCATGGCAATTTCGCTCGGATGATGTTTAAAACCAGCTCTAAAGTCTCATCATCTGCGAATTCAAGGTCGTCCAAGCACACAGTAATCAACTTGAGCTGGCATAAAGTTCTCAAAATCTCAACGAAAATATCCATCAAGCGCATGTTATTTGAGGCTGCGTTTGAAAGGAAGAAATCGGCAGACGACTGACCTTTGTCCATCCAGGGAATGCGAAGGCGCTTACCACGATCAAAATCAGGAACGTCTTGCTTCAGTATGTGCTGAGCAACTGAAGGCCTAGGTGAGGACGGTTTGTATTTTGCACCCGGCGCCATCAATTGTTCAGGGAGGTCCAGCACCTTGTGCAGCGTGGGCCACATTGATCGCAGCGCGACTCGAATACTGTTGTGATAGTCCGTGTTGACATCACGTTCGGAAAATATTTGGCGTAGGAGACTAGCTACAATCTTCGCAAAAGGCTCAAATGGAACCCGCTTGGCGCGATCAAGGCGCGTAATTGCTATATATCCAGCTTTCCGAATGACAGGTTGTACTCGGTTTAGAAGATCTGTCTTTCCTATACCAGCAGCACCGCTGATCGTAATTACCTCGCAACGACCGTTACGGCGAGACTTTGCTCCGGTCTTGTGTTTACCAAGAGAGCTCAACGTTTCTGACTGGACAAAAGGATATGATGACGGTTGACTAGGGTTGGAAGGGTCGATATTTGTGGATCCTCGAGAATTTGAAGGGCTTTTTACTCTGCTAGCGATCGGTACCGACGTTGGGGTCGGCATTCCCTGACTTCTTGAAGTGTCGCTACTCGCTATTGAATCTTGAGTGCTGACGTGTGAGAGGTGATAGTTGGCGGCATTTGAATTTGTCCTGGGTGGGAGTTGGAAGGATCCTGAGTCACTGGAAGCAGAAGCAAGCTCAAAACTGTCCACACGTCCATCCGAGATGGATGATGAAGAAGCTAGAGCATGCGCTGTGCTGGGGCTATGAGATAAAGATCGTGCAGAGACTGCCGTATGTCGTTTCTTCACTTTTTCAACCACGTTCATGATTACATCATACTCATCTTGCCGGCCAAACATTTGAGAGGGGAGGGTGAAAAATGAAGACACATCTCGTTTCGCAACTTGGAAATTGTTAAGGGATTCAATGTCACCGTCACCCAGCAGTTGGGCTATTTGTGTCAAGTCTCTCTTAACGGAAGAAATTGTGTGGTAACGGTCATGGACGACCTTTTGCGTCATTTTATGAACCACGGCAGAGAGGGCATCCGGGACATCCAATCTTTTTGACGTGATAGGTGGTAGTTTCTTGCTGAGAACATTCTGAACAACTTCAACGGGATCAGCTCCCGCAAAGGGCAACCTTCCAACCAACATAGACCAGAAGAAAAGTCCCAGAGCATAGATATCTGTGCGACTATCTGGTTCGGTCGGCATTCTTCCAGTCTGCTCGGGTGCAATAAATTGCAGCTTATACTTAGCGCCGAGTTCTCGGGAAACTGAAGACCAGCCTTCGCTCAAGACATTGTCAAAAGACCTCGCGCCATTACCAATATTGGAGAGTTTGACTGTCCCATTTTCGGAGAAGTGAAATGCGTCTCCACGAATCTCTCCGTGCACTGTTTTCATACCATAATGCATGATTTCTAGACAGTCACAGGCGCCAATTGCAAAGTCCAAAAACTCTGATAGTGCAACCTGCTCGTTTGGAGTCATGTTGTTATCGCCCTTGGCTCCAGCCACGAATGACGCCGGGCCAAATGTAACTAAATCTCGCAGCTTATCATGGCCAGGTGATTCGAAGATGGCCACTAAGAGGGTTCCCACATCTCCGGGATCGGGAGGAAGTCGCACTAAATCAATCGGTCGCACAGTGTAATTGCAGTCTGGATCTGAGGATTGCACGATCGACCGAAGCATATGAAATTCACGTTCCAGTCTAACAACATGAGTTGAGACTCGGGCAACAACTGGGACCCAAACCTGTTCCTGTTCCTGGTCGGGTCTAGAGAATGAAAGTTCGCTACTTGTATCACTAGGTCTTCGGTTCTGTGTACGAGTTGCCGGACGTAGTTCTGCGCGGGGCGAAGTTCGGGTGATGCTTGACGGACCGGACGAGTGATGGCCGTATGAGGCTGCGACAGGTGTTGACAGATCTAATTCGATTCCATGTCGATACCCATGAATATGCCAGTGATTATAAGTAGAGTGAAATGGCTCGGTTGACTGATCCCAAGTATAGCCAGGCAACTGGCCTAATCGTTCATAAAGACGAGCCGGTGGAAGGGGCAAGTCATCGCCGAGAAGAATACTCTCCTCCATGACTATAGATATCTATCTGTATACCTTGACTGTGCGGCCACACCTTGAAATTTCAGGCGGGGTTGGACACTAACGGGAAGAACATGAAGGACGGAAGCGGCGCTGGAGATATCGAGAAAAGCGGAAATTAATCAGACCCCCAATTCAAGAGACGGAGTTGTTGCCAGAAACGAAGGATTAAAAAGAGATCGAGATACCCATGCAGGGCTGATCACGAGCACAAGAATTCCCGGTGCATGAGACAAACTACGGAAAATCTATTTCTACGAGGGCTTACATTGCCTTTTCAGACCGGTATTGCATTATGTAAGCGTGCTTTAAAGATTTGACAGGGCGGTGAATATCTAGATTGTATCAATTTCAAATTTCAAATTTCAAATTTCAGTTTTCAGTTTTCAGCTTTCAGTTTTCAGTTTCAATTTGCAAATTTCAAATTTTCACTCCAGGGCTGATCAGTCGCCCTTATCTAGGTAGTTACTAGTTATACCCGATCATTGATGATCCACCCGAATCGAATGTCGGTGGGGTTTAGTTTTTAATAAGTATCTCCCGCCCTGAAGATCTGTGCCTGCCAGAATCAAAACCTTGGAAGTATGTGGGTACCTTCTGCTTAGGTGGAATCTTTAATTTCTCTTACACAGTATATTCCCCAAATCTCCAAAATATCTATTTTATTTGACTTCCAATGGAACATACAAAAATCTTCCTTTCTGTCTTGACTTCTCATTAATGATCTCTTGTTCACAACACCTGGGTTCAGGGGTTTTCTCGCATCTCTTATAGCACTCATTATCCAGAACGGCCTGCGGTGCTGCATTAATCTTGGTACGCTCAGCTCTATATGATTTCATGGACTTGAAATCGCTCCGCAGATTAGATGAAACATATCTAAGCTAGCTTAGTCACAGATTCACAGCGAGAAAAATGACACCGAGGAAGAGAAGATTACCAAGCTTTCCAAATGCATATCGTAGCCTTGGCTCCAGCTTTGTTGTATTGAATCTAATTCCTGCGTCAAACCAAAGTGCCCAGAACCCAGGACGCTGAATGAGATGGTGCCCTGTTTTCACTGCTCAATTGCGCGAAAAGACTACATAGCCTGTTAGCTAAAAATTTCATCCTTGAAGAGTTGATCTGTGGACTCCACAATCCACGCCTGGCAATTGGGACACTGGCAGATTTTCTTAAAATTTCTAGACGACACAATCATGCGGAGTTCCACGTGCGGTTTGTGTCATTAATTGCTCGCAACCAGGGGATGTCAACTCACCTGAAGTGTCCCAAAGATGTGAGCAAATCTCCAAGGCTCCCGAGGTCGTGAGCGGGTACTTAGTCCTCAGGAACCATCCAGATGGTTGTAAAACCCTTGAGCATCCTAGGTCTCACAATATTTTGATTTTGAATCATAATTTCACCTGGGCAGTTATTACATCGGTACTGTATTTAGTTGTATATCTGATGTAGGTAATTTTATGATCCACATGGCAGATTCCAAGGTTTTCATCCCGAGTTGGTTTTTCCCGGTCGACGGTTATATAAATAGAGGATTGCCATAGTTACATAAAGTGTGTGGATACTTTCTACTTAGGTAAAATCTTTAAAATTGCTTATCTACCTAACTATTATTTCCGAAGTTCTTGCCTATGCCCAAATATCTATTCATTTTCATTTTCACTACACAAGGGTTACGTACGGAGTACTGTACTTGGAGAATCCTTCAGTTAAACTCCCAAGACCCACTAATTTTTGATCATTTGGAACAACCTCTGATAGAAATAGGCAAATGTCATATCAGGTAGAGTTACCTAGAAAGAAATGAAGATGCCGAGGGAACGGTGTCAAATAGCCCTGGGGCCTGGAGTTGAGCATTTACTATCCAGGTATGTCCACTTAGCCACGAGCCATGACGTACATTTTTGTTCGTAGCCCTAGGCAATCACTATATAATCGTCTTTGTTTCCCCACCGTTCATCCTTATAAACTAATCTTGGAACATTTAGGTATCAAAACTCTTAAATTGACTAAATACTTAGGAGGTAGCCTAGATGATCGACAAGAAGCCCTACTCCGCATCCCGTATTTATTCTTTTCAGAAAGGGGGCAAGTGTCATCTTCAATCCCTTCCACCGTTGATCACTTCTCCTTTTCATAGACCATCATCGTCAGCGGTTCTTCTAGAACAACCACCAATGCGCCCTCTTCTCAGCTGGTATTTGTATATCCCAAGAGATCTAGACCCAGGAACCTGATGCCAAGGATTATTTTTCATTCCTGATTTTCGCCCCTCTCCTCCTGGCATTACCTAGCTAGAGGTGGATATAGGGAATTAGGAAACGCGGTAATCTTGGAACCAAAATATAACCATCTGTCAAATCAATAGTCCCATATTTCCAAACTTGGAAGGCGATCCGTCTCACTACTTCATACCCCGTAGACCTCACTACCTAGGTACCTAAGTAGGTATGCAATATTAGTTGTGATGACCCACCCCGTTGGTTTTTTTTTTTTTGGGCCTTACCCTATTGGATTTGTTGCCCCGAAAGTGATCAACAATCTTGGAATTCAAAGGTACGATGAAATACTTGGTCATAATATTTGCCTAATCAGTTAATGGATGATTTGTAAATCTGGTCAGCCTTGAATTGGTTTTGTCTCAGTGGCCAGTGGCTAAATTAGACGATACATCACGGGCAGGAACAATTGGAAGGAGTTATAAATACGAAAGGCAAATTTCTCAGCTTTATATTCCTAACTAACTAGGTAAAGAATCGGCTGATTCCAAGAAAATGATCTGTACGCACGTTCCAGGTGGTCTGACTCGCGAATGAGAAGGAAGGTATAGGCATACTCAGAGGGGGAAATAGGTAAAGTGGCCCAGACAAGTTCAAGTACGGTAAGTACCGAGTCAAGAGACGATGTGTTTGGAGTTGTTTCATGAAGGTCTTATACTAGTGAAGTAGTTAATATAATACTATACTGTATTTCAATACGTAATAATAAACGAGTAACTCTATTCTGCCCACTACGTCATACCCTTGAATCCACTTTTAATTATTTATTCATCCACTTAACAAGTCGATCACGGGTACTGACGCCAGTTTCCATAGAACGCTTGTTCCTCCGATTCCGAAAAACCCACCCCTCAACCTACTTTCCAAACAAAATACATTGCACTCCTATCCTTCTTGAACCTTGAACCTTGAATCTGGATCTTCAATCTTGATTTTATTCTATTTCAGCCTCTCTATCTTCCTCTATTCATCTTGTTTCCTTTCTCCCTTTCTCCCACCCCCCTCATCGATTCTTACTCCCTTGAAGAACGACCGTTGTGGCCGAGACATGATCGACTCATCCTGACTTGCGATACTGACATCGCCCAGGAGTAATAGATTCCCCATCGAGCAGTGGTGGAGGAGCGAGAACATGGGGGACGTGCATAGCAGGAGGAGCCCTCCATTTCCTTCGCCGACCGAATCTGTATCACAGCCTTACAATATTCATCCCCGATCGCCGCAATTTGTCGAAAATGCTCGCCGGTCTTCCTTGGATGCTTTCATGGGAGTAGAGGCTTCGGCAAAATTTGGAGTTCGGATGCCTCATTTTTCACGTGGAGACTCTGTCGAGCATATTATGGGACTGGCATCGGCTGCAGAAGATTCGCGATCGGGGAGCGAACGGCAAGAAGAGCAGGGAAAAACTTCGCAAACCTTACAGGAACTTCGTAGGCAGATGGAGGAACTGTTAGTTTATCAGCAAATGCAACAAAACCAGCACCATACGTCACTACCTCAATCGGCCAGCAACGTCAACGATCCCCCCAGAAAAAGACGCTTATCCTCTGCATCCACTGCAGATTCTGCGAAATCTGCATCTTCGATTGAGCCAACCCCAAAGGCCGACCCCATAACTTCTACGGGAACGATCAAGGCCGACGAGACCAACGATCAAATGAACCCCGTCCAGCCAACACCTTCTTATCCATTTCCAAGAGTGACGCATCATCCGAATCCCAGTCCTGAGCAAACAGCACGCCAGGCTCAGTTCCGGTTAAAACTTCCTTCGGATAAAGACAAATCGCCAGAATTCCATTCAGCCAAGGACCCGAGTATTTCTGCGACGGAGCCTTTGGGTTTAAAAGCTGCATTTTCGCCACCGACAAAGGATATTTTTGAAGAATTCCCGAGCCCTGACATCTACAATTTAGTACTGAAATTAAATGCGGATGCGGGACTGGATAGATGGTGGTCTAATCTCGTGGATATCTTGCGTACTGACTACGGCACAGAGCGCGCATCACTTGCTGTTCCAGGTGATGCGACAGACCTAGAGAACGTGCCATGGGGACAGAAAGCGACTTTTAATCCACGCGCCAGCTGTTCCACAGAGAGCGATCATCTATACACCATGGACAACGGAACTGCACCAGAAACCCCGAGCGGGCCCAGCGGGCGCAAATTGAGCGACGAATGGAACCAGAAGCAGAACGGAGCACCGGCCGCGCAATCTAGACCTCAGGGTGCCACTCCAGTCCGACCGTCTTTCTCATCACGCCACTCCTTTGCAGGCTTCGGCCATGTCAGAGGTCAGGTAGATCAAGATCGCCATAGCCTTCTTAAGTCGGCCACAGGAAGGCTCGAAAAGAAACATGCTCGTATCGTCGAAACACCAAGTGCGGAGGCACCTTTGTCAAGCACCGAAAAAACCCCGAAGGCTCATGCCCAAGCGAAAGAACACCAACACAAGTACATGGGCATGATGCAACTGACAGTCTTTCCAACATTGAGGCAGCTAGAAGTAGAACCAGACCCCCTTATCAAACGAACCGGCGTCGTTAGTTTGTTCGGACGGAGCGGTCCAGTGGTACTTACTCGTGACTACGAAGAGTCAATGCAAAACCCGCAACATTCGGTTATGAGCCCATTAGACACGGTCCAAGTTACTCCGACTGCCGAAGAGATTGAGTCTGGCTTCAAGGGAACTGGGGACATGAATATGTTTTGCGTGCCTTCAATACGGCGGTATGATGAATACGAGCAGATTCCTCAATCACCTTGGTCTCAGTCTCCTGCGCCTTCACCAGCTCCACGGTCATATGCAGATCAAAATCCCTTTTTCCTGAGCCATGCTGTGGATGAGGGTGCCTTCGAACAGAATCCGCCTGAACATGACTACGCAAATACACTTCCGTTGGAGGCAATTGGAATTGATCATTCAAAGACAATTATTCACATCCCGCTCTTGTACAGCGATCACTCTGGTGAAAGCGCTTCTCCAACCCTGAGGTTCCCGGTCGCTGTAATATCTCTACTCTCATCCATTGTACCTTATCCACCCAACCTTCGACAGTCCCTTGCCCAACTCATGCCACATCTCACGACTTCATTCCGCCTAGCCCAGCAATACAGCCAACTCGAACGACAATTAAATTGTAAGGTCGAGCTACCCCGATATGGCAATCTCCTAGGTTTGGGTGGCACCTTTTCAGATGCGAGCAGCGAAATGGAGCTTGTTGCAGGGCTGAGTGGGCATATGAACTACTCTGTCGGTGATGATAACTCTATGTCAGCGCGAGCCAGTCTTGCTAGCCCTAGTGATAACTCATCCATGAAATTCAGCCCTGCTTTGTCAAGCTATGCAACGCCGTATGAACATGGCCACTTTGGATTTGGCTCGGCGACCCAATCTCCGGGCCTTAACCCCCGCTCTGGGGATGGGACAGACGGTTATTTCAATGTTCAACATCCTAAGCCTCCCACACAGCATCGTCATCGCCTTTCTAAATCTCGAGTGAACCTTGCGTCATCCACGCCCACGTCTCCTGGACCCCGGATGACTGCCGAAGACAGTGCAAATGACCCTAGTTTGACTGCTGCATCCCCATTACATGAAATGCGGTCATCTACTGTTCTATCGTCGGCCCCGCAGCCGTCGCGTCAGGCCTCGACAGGATCTTATTATTCCCAGCTACAACGGGAGCTCCCTCGGCCATTCTCCGACACTATAGCGCAACTGATGTTGAATTCTATTCCTCTACACCTCTGTCTGGCCAAACCACAGGGCGGCGAAGTGATATGGACCAATGCCAAATTTGATGCTTACAGAAGGAGCAAACCGCAGGAGCAAAAGTCGCGAGACATTTGGCAGAACATCCACAGCAACGAGCGCGAAATCATGTCCAACAAGTGGGCTATCGCGCTACGCACTGGCTCGCAGTTCACGGAAAGAGTGCGTGTGAGACGTTACAACGATGAAAATGCGTACCGCTGGTTTATCTTTCGAGCGAATCCTCTACTATCCGCAGCCGGAGAGGTCCTTTACTGGATTGGTTCCTTCCTTGACATTCACGAACAGCATATTGCGGAACTGAAAGCAACCCAAGAGAGGGAGAAGTTTGCCACAGATGCAAAATACAGGGCATTCTCAAACTCAATCCCTCAAATAGTCTTTGAAGCTACAGAGCAACGCGGCTTGATATTTGTCAACGAGCAATGGAACTTGTATACAGGACAGAGGCTTGAGGATGCCGCAGATCTCGGATTTACCAAACACGTTCATCCGGATGACTTGGAGAAATGCGGTGGTCTATGTCTCAAAAAGCAGCGTCAAACAAGTCCCAGCAATAGCCAATCAGCCCAAAGAGATAATGCACAACCCCAATCTTTCGCTGAAATATATGCCGTCTCAGATGCATTGAACGACCTTGTGAAGCGTGGGGTGGCCTCTTTACAAAAGGATGAGAATGGCCGCGTCTTCTACTCCACAGAAATTCGCCTTCGTTCAAGAGGGGGTGACTTCAGATGGCACTTGGTCCGCTTAGTCTGCGTTGAGATAGGTAGCTTTGGTAGCGAAGAAGCCTCTTGGTACGGCACCTGCACTGACATCAACGACCGCAAGAACCTCGAGCGAGATCTCAATAAAGCAATGCGCCAGCTCAACAACCAAATGGAATCCAAGACAAAGTTCTTTAGCAACATGTCGCATGAGATCAGAACTCCCCTCAACGGAATTCTTGGTACAATTCCATTTATTCTTGACACACAAGTTGACAGTGACCAGCGACGAATGCTTGACACCATCCAGAACAGTTCTACTAATCTCCGTGAACTGGTGGATAACATTCTGGACGTCTCTCGAGTCGAAGCAGGCAAGATGTCCCTGGTAATCTCCTGGTTCCATGTTCGGTCCATGATCGAAGATGTCATTGACACCGTTGCATCCCGAGCGATTGACAAGGGTCTCGAGATCAATTACTTAATGGATGCAGATGTACCATCAATGGTCATTGGAGATAGATTCCGGATTCGCCAAATATTGATCAATCTTGTTGGAAATGCCGTGAAATTCACTGCACGAGGTGAAATCTACATCCGCTGCAGTCTCTATCACGGCGAAACTGCGTCCGCAAAGACTAAAGAGACCGAAATTTTCCTCAACTTCCAAGTGGTGGATACTGGCAAGGGCTTCAACTCACAGGATGCAGAACTTCTTATGCAAAGGTTTAGTCAAGTGGGAGAAACTGTCTCGCAACAACATGCAGGCAGTGGTTTGGGCCTATTTTTATCCAAACAGCTAGTGGAGATGCATGGAGGTATGCTCAAAGCTAGCGCCCAAGAGGGCCAAGGTGCCAAGTTCTCTTTCAACGTTAAGCTTGATGCTCCTCAGCCTCCGTCTCCTTCAGAATCACCTCAAGTTTTTCGTCAATCTTCAACTTCTTCCAGGAGACCAGGACTCTCCAGACTGGCGTCTTACGAACAGCAAACTTTGGGGCCATTACGACCCTTTGACGGAAGGTTCTCAGACCCATCAACTATCTCTCCTGGACTTGATTCCATCGCATCCCAGTCCCCAATGCTTAGTGAAGCATCAGCTGTCTCCATACCGAAGAGTTCGCTTCCATTATCTATGGCGTCAGCTGCTCTACCGACTCCAGATATCGTACCTGCGCCTTTGCCACCAGCACTAGACCAGAGCAACTTTCATACAGTATCTCAGAAAACTGCAAACGTAGTTCCTGATGTCAATTCCGTCGTTGATGCGCCGATTCGCCCTGCGCCAATTCAGGCCGCAGCATCTCCCAGCAAATTTTTGGGTCCGGCCATCATTCCCCCTTCTCAAGGACCTTTCTCCATTTACATTTTGTGTACACTCAAGAACACACGCACAGCCACAAAGCAGCATATTGAACAAGTCGTGCCGCATGAGATCCCATTCAAGATCACAACTTTGCCGGATGTCGATGAGTGGAAGGACATGATGCAAAGTGGTACTAACGCAGATTGCACTCACCTGGTTCTCAACTTACCTGCAACGGATGATATACTCGATGTCATCCAAAACATGTCGGCATCCGATCCCAGAACTGCTCCTGTCGTTGTCATAATCTCAGACTTGTACCAGAAACGCCAAATCAGCCCTCAAGTCAAGGCATTGGCGGCTACTGGCAAACAAGTTTTTATTGTACCAAAGCCTGTTAAGCCCTCGGCTTTCTCTACAATTTTCGACCCCGAAAGCAAGCGAGAACTGAGCAAGGATCGCAATCAAGACATGGCACGAGAAATCAACAACAATTTCAAGACTATGTCCAAAATGGTCAAAGAACAACTTGGGAATAAAGGATACCGAATCTTGCTTGTGGAAGATGACGAGACTAATCGCGGTGTATGTAACTCAGAACATTTCCTTCAAGCCTTTTATGGTCTGCTAACGTATAAATAGGTCATGTTGAAATATCTGGACAAGATCAAATTGATGTCCGAGACAGCATCCAATGGAAAAGAGTGTACCGACATGGTCTTCTCCAAAGAGCCGGGCTACTACTCTCTCATTATTGTACGTTTGATATGTCGCTTTCATTGTTTCACTTATACTGATACTTCCACAGTGCGATATTCAAATGCCCATCAAGAACGGTTATGATACATGTCGGGATATCCGTGCCTGGGAATTGAAAAACCATTACCCGCAGATTCCTATCATGGCTCTATCCGCAAATGCAATGACCGATCAGATTGAGCACGCTGCCCGAGCAGGCTTTAATGACTACGTCACCAAGCCCATCAAGCATAATGAATTGGGTCAAATGATGATGGGACTACTTGACACCAACCGACCTCTCTTACTTCTTCGAGATCGTCTCAACTCAGGTAGTGAGAATCCCCTTTCTACCCGGCGTTAAAGTAATTTCTTGCATCCTACATCATATTCTGCATTTTATTTCCCAGCTCACAGCCACCACTGTGACTTTTATCTTTTTTGCTTCACATAATATCCTTTTTCACGAACTATCTCCATTGCAGCCCATTGCTCTATGGCACATATTTGAGCGGGTTTTCAGTTCTGGGCGAAATTACATTTTACGATCCATGGTGCATCTTGATCATTTTCCTTCTCAACAGGATCGGGGACAGGAAAGAGCCGGCCGGCGGGACTTGGAACTTCGGGGGAAAGGGGGTGCATTCATCTAGCGACTAAGAGCACAACACCATTTGATTTGCTCACCACAATCCCGCATTTTTATTGCATTGCAACTCAAGGAACGCATCTTCTGCATCTCTGCAGTGGGCCTTGACTGGTGCATATCATCTTTGTCATGTCAAAGCGCTTACCTTCTCTCTGTATTACTTATCTACTTGCCCGGTTCTGATCTGGCCTTTGGTCCTTTGGCGTCAGTGGAATTGGCTCTTCTCTCTGTTTAATAGGCTCTTCATAATTTTCTCTTCTATCAGCCCTGTGGTTCTTTTTCTTGTGATACCAGGTTACGAGCGCACAACGACAATTGATTAGTTATTTTCACTTCTTGATTTGTATTTTCAACAGTATCAACTCTTGATCTAATTTCCGTTCAATATATACATAGGTAGACAGTCCCGACCCATCACAATTTATGTTCCTTTTTTGGTAATCTTGATACCATTACCTAGCCTTTGAATCTTGTTACAGTCGAAGCAGAGCATTAATCTGAGTTGGAGCCTGCACAGCGTCGCTAGGAGCACCAGACACTGCCTGATTCGCTAAGAATGGTGCTGGCAAAAGGTTGCGACTAGCTTTCCAATGTTCAAATGAAAATACCCAGCAGTAAGCACATGAACTGTCCATAGAACAAGCAGTCAAGGCAGTCTAGCCCATTCTAACGCAACCGTAAACACATATAGTTCTGTTGGTTCGCGTCCAAAGATTCAGATGGTGGGCTAGCTATGTGAATTGTGTGCTTGCTGAACTAGTTTTATTCACTGGATCATTCCCGTCTGCAGAATCTATGCATCATATTCAGTACCGGAACGCCAGCGTAATGTGATTCGTGACAATTTGTAGATGAGGCGGCAGTTTTGCTTATTTTATTGCTTGCTTGCCCATTGGAGGTGATCTACTCGGGCCAAAAACCTTCTTCGCCGCGCAGGACTAGCTTGTCGAAATATAACAGCTTTCAGATTAGCTCCTGATTTGGTAGGGTTGATCTCCTGGTGCAAAGCCGAAAAGTCTGCACGATTATAAGGTGAGTCACAGTCCTAGAAGATCTGAAATGGAGATCTAGCCATTCTCCCTCTAGTCCGGGTCGAGCAGCTTGACGCTCTTGAAATGATTTTTTTCGAATGACTGTAAACGCCTTTGTGACTTCAGGCTTTCCCTGATACGATTGACTATCTATGTGCCTGGTACTGGTTAGTGATAGACGGTGGAATAGGGAGACCCGTTATAAAGAAGCAGAAAGTTACTAAAAGGACATTTCTAGCCTAATATGATATATTTGTTATTTTAGTGGTCGTACCATTCCATATTTAGGAATTATAAGATGTATTACAGAAGATCAAAGAAGCGAAACTTGCTTCTTTTAGTGTCTAAGTCTTTCCGTAAGTAATTTGTTTGGTGCATGATAATCATCATTCTGGTTGTTGCTGTGCTTAGCCGCCGTCATCCAATGGCGAAAATATCTCAGAATCCCTGTTAGTATGATTAGCTCAAGGCGTGGCTACATTTCAAACAACCTATGCAGGCGCGTAGATTGACTAATGATCTAGACCTGTTGGATGTGGCTTTGCGACACGATGACGTACCGCCACATGGATCTCTACGGGGCTGCTAATCATAGGCCATTGATGTATCTCCATAAACCGTGTATGAATGCCTCACAATTACCTGTCTGTAGCTAACCAAATGGAAGGCGTTCATATATTTTCAGCCTTGTCACGTATACTGAGACTTGTAACATGACCTCAAAATGTACTTTACTTTTGCACCATAGTACTCTTGTTCCAACCCCCAGGGCCTGTAGATTACCCTAATTCATGTCAGCTGATTG
This sequence comes from Penicillium taxi, assembly GCF_028828555.1. Taxonomy (NCBI): domain Eukaryota; kingdom Fungi; phylum Ascomycota; class Eurotiomycetes; order Eurotiales; family Aspergillaceae; genus Penicillium; species Penicillium taxi. The sequence continues at coordinate 1,680,636 of NW_026643207.1, read as the reverse complement.
CATTTATAGGCTCTCAAGCTTTCTTGTAAACTATCCATAAATTCTCGCGAGTACCTATGTATGCTTCTAATACCTATGCCATCGCTGTGATAAGGAATCACGAGGCGGATTTGATTGCTGCAGATGGCTCACCTAGCCAACAACAACAACCCGTTATCACTGGAGGCTATTAGCAGGCTTTCAGCAAGCTTCTGGCGGTCTATCCAATTATGAGTTGTTTCAGAAGTACAAGGCACAATGTCATCTCTTTTTTTGAAAGAAGATGCCTGCTTGGCGTATCTTAGAATATTTATATAGTACTGAGGTTTTCTCTTCTTCCGACAACCTCCTACTTTTTCAGCGAGAATCATACATCCATCCAAGGCTGTAACCTTTTGAACTCGAAAGATCTAGACCTTCTACAGCTAAGTTGCCTTCTATCATCTCTCATAATGGCTCATCGCGGAAATTGGCGATCTCGGGGCAATATGGGCAACCGAGGAGGATCCAACAACTTCAGAAAGTGCAATCAGCCAGAAAAACTCTGTACTTTCTTTCAGCGTGGCAAGTGCTATTACGGTGAGAGGTGTAAATACTCGCACGATGTGAATATGGCTGCCGACTTAAAGTCAAAATCAGCTGCATACCATTCCACAGCCGATGATCTGGATGCTCGGAATGAATATTTTGACTGGAAGAGACTTCTTAGAAATAATATCTTAGGATCTGGATATCCCCAAATGGAACATGAGGAGATACTTCAATTTTGGAATGGGGCTCTCGAAATCCTTGAAAGCGACAGCAGAGAGAATCATCAATCACTGGCCAAAGATATTGTGGATGATAACCTTCATGGCCATAGATTTATCCTGGCAACTGTGGATTCAGACAGTCCAGAAGGATTGCGGCTTATTTCAGCTTATGATGAGCCGTTTCTCAAAGTCATTACCCATCCTTCTCTCTTAAACTGTCTTTCTGTCGATTCATTTGTTGGCACTCTTTACACATCCTTCAGTGGCACAAATGGAGATCGAGCAATCAGATATCTGAGAAGTGTTTGTCAGAACCTGATGAGGAAGTTTGAAGACAGCAACAATAATGCATCAGTCATCTCTCTGGATATGGTAAAGTTGTTGTTGAATACCCTTCGTCAGCTTTTGTCAAGGGTCCGACACGCTCGATTCCACGATGAACTTCCCGCACTACTCGACCTAACCCGCGAACTGGGCTCCAAAATGACTGAAACATGCTTGAGAGCAGACCTTGATGGAATTGAAAACAAAATAGAAGTCATACAGAGCCTGATCAATAGCTCAAATCGAAATCTTGTTACCTCTACGGCCCATGAGAAAAATTCACGGAAGACTGGGCTACTGTCGTCTTTTCCAATGGATGTGGAAGTACCTGGAGAAAGACACGACAACGACCTTACAGAGATATCTCAAGTTCAGATTCTTCCTACCTATGGGGAGATTGTCAGCAGCAATTCTGAATATCTACCGTCTACCAACTTTCTTCAGCCGCACTTTCTCGACGACCCTTTGGAAAGATACATTGACTCAACATTCCGACTCCTGCGCTATGATATCTTCAGCTCAGCCAAAGATGTCCTTCGAGATCTCCTGCAGCAGATTGATATTACACGAAGTCCTTATCTCCCAAGACAGGATAACAGGGCGCATGTTTTTCTGGGAGCACAAGTCAAGCAAATATTTATCAATGAGAAAAAGGAGCTCGAAGCGACTGTATCCTTTTCTACTCCACCACAACTACGCAAAAAAACCTCCAGCGAGCAATGCAGATGGTGGCAAGACTCTAGTAGACTAGAGGAAGGAAGCCTAGTGTGCTTCTTGACGTCTCAAGGAACTCACCGAAGGCATATTTTCCTCGAGGTCACTGTTAAAAATGCTTCCAAAGCCCGAGAACACGACAACATGAGTAATCTTGTCTCTGATATGTTTCCCCCTAGTATTACGGTCAAGCTTGCAGCATGCATGCAACAAGAACTTATCTTACTAGGTCAGCTTTACAGCGAGAAACTCACAGGTATTTTGGTTGACTTTCACGGTTTGATCCCTGCCACGTTCGTCTCTATCTTGAAAAACCTTCAGCGGGTTCAACGTGAAGGGTATTTGGCATTTCGAAAATGGGTTTTGCCAGGCCACAAGGATGATGAACATGGTCACAGCATACCACCACCAGCATACGCGCGCAAACCAGGATTTATCTTTCCTCTGGCTTCGATCACAAACGTTGGAGCTGATACTGTTGCATTGGACCCGAGTACCCCTGAGTCTATTGACACCTTGAAGCTACAAACTCAAACCGGGCTTGATCATGGCCAGTGCCAGGGACTTATCGCAGCTCTTACACGCGAGTATGCCCTCATCCAAGGCCCACCGGGTACCGGGAAGTCCTATTTAGGTGTCAAGCTTGTTCAAGTTCTCCTTGAAATCAAGGCGAAGGCAAATCTAGGCCCGATTATTGTGATGTAAGTTTTGATTTCCAAAAGTCCATGTCCTCACTGGGAAGGCCTTTACATGTGCTGACAAAATGACAGCTGTTATACCAACCATGCCTTGGACCAATTCTTAAAGCACCTTCTTGACGTTGGTATTCAGAAAATTATACGCATGGGCGGCCGCAGTAAGGCCACTGAGCTTGAAGGCAAAAACCTTCGCGTTGTCAGCAAAGACATTGGGAAGACGAGGGTAGAGACGCAAACCCTCGGCATTTCCTACGGAAAACTTGACAAATGTATGGAAAAAGCTAAACACGCAATGAAATTTCTGCACCAGTCTCGAAAAGGCATGTCTTGGGCCGCGATAGAGCATTTCGTGAACCGCAAATGGCCCACTATACATACACAGCTGAATAAAAAAGATCTGGAAGGATACACAACTGTCGGATCAGGCGATGATAAATTACTCAACTGGCTTGGAGTCCAAACGATGAAAACCCGCAAAGACCAGAGCGAGAATGAAGCTGACAATGTGAGCTTGGAAGGCCTCACTCGCGCTGCCGAGGAAGACATTCATAGTCTCTCAATACCTGAACGTCGGATTCTTGCAATAAGCTGGTTCAAGCGGTGGCAGGAATTAGAAACTGCCTCTCTTTTTGAGGCTCTTGATCACACTTCAAATCTCCGCGAGGATATCAATGCAGTACATGATGAGATCAACCGGCGAGCTCTGATTCAAGCAGATGTGGTAGGAATCACGACCACAGCTTATGCACGTCATATAGAGACACTGCGCCGCATAGGAGCAAAAATAATAATATGCGAGGAAGCAGCTGAGGTGATGGAAGCCCATGTCATCTCAGCCCTCATGCCAGGCGTTGAACACTTCATTCAGATTGGGGATCATCAACAGTTGCGACCACAGATTCAAACCCATTCACTCAGTCTTGAATCGTCCACAGGAAAGAAATGGAAGCTAGATCGAAGTCAGTTTGAGAGACGCGCTGTTGGTGAGCCAGGTCTCAAGCCTGCCCCTGTTGCACAGCTCAATGTACAGCGAAGAATGAGACCTGAGATATCACAGCTTATCAGGAGTATATACCCAAAACTTGAGGATCATGAAAGTGTTATGACTCTACCGAATGTTGTTGGAATGCAAAAAAACCTCTTCTGGTTGGACCATCGAATTTACGAAGACTCAATAGATGACGGCAGCCGTGTAAAGTCTCATAGTAATCAGTGGGAGGTCGAAATGGTTACTGCTCTTGTTCGACATCTTGTTCGACAGGGAGAGTACAAGAGCACGGATATTGCCCTCTTGACCCCTTATACCGGGCAGCTGCGGAAGCTCAGGGCATCGCTCAGCAATGATTTTGAGATTTGTCTCAGCGAGCGAGACTTGGAAACCTTGGCTGCGGATGGGTTTGAGAATGTTGAAGATGAGAATATTGAGTCAAATGGTCAGAAGACGATAGAGAAGAAGTCGTTACTCCAGACGCTCCGCCTGGCTACCGTCGACAACTTCCAAGGCGAAGAGGCAAAAGTGATCGTTGTATCCCTAGTTCGCAGCAACTCTAACAGCAAAGTTGGCTTCCTACGCACTGAAAATCGCATCAACGTGCTCCTTAGCCGAGCTCAGCACGGTATGTATCTCGTTGGAAATACTGAAACGTATCTCAATGTTCCAATGTGGGCCAATGTCCACTCTCATCTCGCTCTTGCGAATGCAGTCGGCACGGAATTAGCTCTCTGTTGCCCTCGCCACCCAAATACGCCTATTCTCTGTTCTGAACCTCACGACTTTGAAAGGAAGAGTCCTGAAGGTGGATGCAGTCTCCCATGTACTCGTCGACTCGAGCCATGTGGCCATCAATGCCAGGCTAAGTGTCATTCAGCGGTCTTGCACGACGGCTTTGCATGTGGAAAACCATGCCCACGTATCCGATCAACCTGTGAGCACGAATGTCCCAAGCTTTGTGGTGAAGCTTGTGGCCCTTGCATGACAAAGATTCGAGATGTGGAGCTTCCTTGTGGCCATATCAAGGGATTTATCTTTTGTCACCAGATGCTTAACTTGGAAGGCATTAATTGTGACGTCGAGATCGAAAAGACTGTTCCTAAGTGTGGCCATAAAATTCAGGTTCGCTGCTTCAAGGACGTCACGCTCCCGGACTTCCGTTGCCCTGAGCCATGCGTTGAAATTCTTAGATGTGGCCACAATTGCAGTGATTACTGTGGAAAATGTCTCAAGGAGATATATGGCGACGTAAAAATATTTCAGCACCCGGAGTGCAAGAAAAAGTGTGACCGTTCATATGGTGTTTGCAACCATCGGTGTCCCAAAACATGTCATGATGGGGAGAGCTGCGGTTACTGCGAGGCAAATTGCGAGGTAAGACTCACTGAAATCCATCGTTTGTCCAGAATATTGGAGATACTAATCAATGTATACAGGTCCGATGCTCACACTCAGCATGCGACTTAATCTGCGGAAAGCCATGTGCTCCATGCATCGAGAGATGCACCTGGTCCTGCACCCACCAAGGCTCATGCGCAATGCCTTGCGCGGCGCCATGCAATCGACTTCCTTGTGATGAGCGATGCACAAAGATTCTCAAATGCGGCCATCAATGCCCGAGCCTCTGTGGTGAAGACTGTCCAAACAATCTGTGTCAAAAGTGCGGCGACAAGGGAGATGCCCGTGTTGACTTCCTCGAATGGAAAACCTATTCCGAAATTAACCTCGATGAAACGCCAATCATTGTTCTTGGATGCGGCCATTTCTTCACAAGTGAATCAGTTGATAGCTTGGTTGGTCTGGATGAGGTATACACGAGAGAAAAAGATGGGAAATTCGACGGCCTCCGGGATGTCTCTTCCTCTCTTGCCAGTGCCATACCCTCGTGCCCGGACTGTAAACAGCCCATTCGCCAGTTTGTAACAAAACGTTACAATCGTGTTATCAACCGTGCTGTTGCGGATGAGACTTGTAAGCGGTTCCTTACCAAGGGTCATACCGACCTTGATTGCCTTCAATCGCGTCTGAATGACATTGAGAATGACCTCAAATCTAAGCCGGCGTTGGTGTTAGAGAATGTTGGTAAATCCCAGCGGTATACGCCCTGTAAACGTATTGAGATAGAGGCTTCGATTCTCAGCAAAAATATGGAGACCGAGAATCAGCCGATGAAACGGCTCACGGATGCAGTTGCCATCTACCAGAACTCTTCAACTGACAATATAGCCTCTCTCTCAGCAAGAATGGAGGCTATGAACATAGCAACACGAAAACCAGACAACCAAATCACCATCAGCGCACGGCTAGTTAACATCAAAGCCCGAGAAATCGTGTTGAGCGATATCTTCAGAGTGATAGATTCAAGGGGAAGATATGCAGCACCACCACGACTAAAAATTACCTTGACTAAAGCGTTGAAGGATTGCCGAGACTTGATAACCCAAGCCAATGAAGGAAATCTCTCTCGTATCGTCATCACGGCAACCATCTCATTCGCCAAGATCGCCCAGTTCGACGCGTGGTATCAGCGTACTCATCCAGGAGAAGTTACAACTGATCTGCATCTTAAAGAAAAGTACAAGGGTCTAGAAAAGCTTGAAGAGACCATTGAATCAACCCGTGATCTCCTTGCCGCTGCGTTGAAACTGTGTGATAGACTGGGGAACTGCCCTGAGCTCCAAGAAAATATCCAAGAGATGGTCCAGCTCTACGAGGGACCGCGGTACGAGACGGTGACTTTAGAAGAACTTCAATCAATCAAGACGGCCATGGTCAGTGGGCGAGGAGGAATTGCGACTCACTCTGGGCACTGGTACAATTGCGTCAATGGACATCCGGTGAGTAGATTTCCCCATTCCTCAAACTGTCTCAAGTTACCCCAGATCTGAACAGGCCAGATAAGCTAAATATTCATTTGTATAGTTTGCTATTGGAGAGTGTGGTATGCCGATGGAGCAAGCTAGATGTCCTGAATGTGGAGCCCCTATTGGAGGTCAAAATCATAGGGCTGTTGAGGGCGTATCTCGAGCGCAGGAGATGGAGTAGGTAGATAGAAGCCATATTGTTCTTCGATTATGCTAGTATAATAAATATTTTCTTTTTTTCCCCCCGAGAACAGTGGTGCTGAGCACTAACATGGTAGGAGCAAAGGAAATGTACTCTGTGCCTACTTATGTAGCTCTGAATATTCCAGTCCCGAAGTCATCGATACCCGGACCTAGATACTTGGATAGTATGTATTCTTTCGATGTTCAAATACTAAATAGTTTCCATGTAGTTAGTTCATGTCCAAAACAAGGTTGATATGCATTTATTGCGCGAAATGTCATCGGTATCCGAATGAAGTAGACACGTTCAGCGAGACATAATGCAGATAGAAACGATAAATCCCCGAAAGGTGCAGTCCGGAAGTGGAAAAGGCAGTGGTGAGTTGGCCGTGACAACCATGCGCCATGGCTGCATGTGGCGGTGAGGGAAGTAAAAGAAAAAAGAAAAAAAGAAAACAAAAAACCCCGCCCTTAACCCCACTCTGCGACGAATTAGCTAACTTGAGGATGATAATTTTCATTCTTCAAAGTAATTTTGATGTTGAGTCATCAATAATAATAATCCAAGGGTTGAGCTTAGGCAAATAAATCACCCATGACTTAGAATGGAGTCGTAGACGGAAAGATCCAAGACTTATTATCTCGGACTCAAGCGGCCTCGTGTAACGCATGCAAGTCTGGGCCGCTGACAATGTTGTTGACAGCTGTTAAAAAGGTTGAGCTGCAGTTACATGGAGTAAACGAGAGAACATGGACTGAAGAGCGATCCGGGGTCCGGGATAGCATAGTAAAGGCAGTGGCGTATCAACGAGAAAATGGATATAGAAGGTTGGACCTAAATTGAACCCAAGATGACGGGTGGACAGTGGGAACAAGTTTTCATTTGCACAGAGAACTGCTGGTATGTGCTGCGCGTCATTGACTATGCTGCCCGATACTATTAGTCCGAGAGATTGGGCGTGTGTTGGCAGTTGTACCCCTGCTACCCTTTTTCCCTTGAGAGTTAAAAGTGGTGTGGGTGGTTTCACTGTGTAATTGTCATTCGTTATATTGCTCCTCATTAGGCTGTAAGGCAGAAGCGCCAATTAAGGCTACAATGCATCATGGAGGGAGCCTTGGAAGGATAACGGTTCCCTATGGCTGCCCAGCGGTAGGGCTTTTTGGGACTTTTTGGTTTAGGATTGTATCCTGCATGCTCTTCATGTCAGCTTTTAATCGAAAACTAATGGAAGATGACTGAGCCAAGAAGAGCTTTTCTTTTGAATTGCATTCCCGACGGAACTGTAAAGGTAGTTCCAATAGTTGGTTCTCTTTCCATCTCAAAGAGCAGGTCATGATTGCGTATTGTGGGGGTGGACTGGTTATTCCCCTCGCGTCTAGAGCGCTTGTCCATGTACTTGCACCCATTTCGTCGATTTTCCAGCATATTTTGAGCCGGTGGATGACTTTTTCTCGGGCGAAATAAACAGCCGCATCTCAACAGTCAAACGGAGGAACAAGGATCAGCATGCTCAGACCTGGGTTTTTATTTATTTTTTTGCAACATGAAAGAGCTGAATTGATCCAGCCTTGGTCGCACAATATTGGCTTTTGCTTTGTTGCTCCCAGGATAATTCTAGCTTGAGATCTGCACCTGAAAGCTGGAGTATGGGGCCACCGCCAGGATTCCCGTTCGATTGATTGCCGGTTTCTCCACGGTTCGTCGGGACATGCAGTGATGTCCAATGTCCATGATCATCCTATGTGATATTGTCAGCTTCGACGATCTCTGGCAGCAATCTTCTTTTAACTTTTGGGAATTCTAAATGATCTCACACGGTTAATTGGCTCCAGCCAAATATTATGTTCTTTTCAAGGGCTGAAGGAGCTTTCGGTATGGAGCTCCCGTCCTTGAAGAAATTGGTACTGATCCGAAGGATCCCCACAGCAAGACATGAATATTTGCTACAGACAATTCATGCAACAGAGTGAGCAGAACATATCTTTGGTTAATATCAAACTAGTACTTGGAATAGAGTAAGGGTCGCAGTTTGTGGGGTCAAGTTCTTTTTATGTCATAACAGTTCGTGTGTAGTTCCCAGCTCGACTCGATCAAGCAGTTGATCGTAATTCTCGAGGAACCACATCCTCAGCCATTCACGAAGAAAAATTTCCAGCGAAGGTATGTCAGATGAAGAAAGAAACGAGGAAAGCGCTAAAAGAAAAATGAAGAAAGGGGAAAAAGCAAAAGAGAGAGTTGGAAAGTCAATTGGCCCCATTTTATACTCTCCTTTCTCACCTCCACCTTCGACCCACGGCAAAACCAGCATCCCCCCGCTCAGACTCAATACTTCCGTAATATTCCATCATCCAGAGAAGATAAAGGACGCAAAATCTGGCCATACAGAAAAGCATGGATGTCATGACCGATGATCTTTGGGAAACGCCACGGCAAGACGGAAGCCCTAAGTGGAGGGATTGGCTTGCGCCTTGGGCCAGACCTATGTTTTCCACTCCGGAGCGGGGTTAGGGCGGTCCAAGAGGCGAATCGGCGGGAGAATACGGAGTAGGAGGTGCAGCCGAAGGTAGCGGATTGGGAGATACACAGGAGGGGTTGTGAGTCCATGTCCCTCCGATGGTCCAATGGCTCTGGGCCGGGTCCTCCCATCCTTGCCTCGTCTCCTCCCCAAGAAGTTCCCGCCGGAAGGAAGACTCTCCGGCGAAGACTATATAAAGTCTCATCTCATTCAGGTGTCCCCATCCTCCTCCTGCTTCCCTTTTAATTCTTCCAAGCTTCGTCCGTTTGCAATCCCAGCTCCAATCACCTTCCGCCATTTTTTTATATTGCTGTCCCCACACTTCAACAAGGACTATACATAGTGATTACCTCATTGTTTTTCCATTGAGACACCTCATCGTCGTTCAGAGCATCTTTTTCTTCAAAAGATTTATCTTATATTTTCGTCATGGCTGCTCAGCGTCAATACTATCAGCCTTCAGCGATGGCCATTAATATGCCATCCAAAGCCCCAGCACCGGCCAATATGTATCCAATTTCCCGGGTACCGGGTTCGCCATCGGCTTATTCTGATGCGAGCACCACTGCCGGCAGTCGCTCCTCTGGTGGACTCACCTTTAGTTCTGCTGGTATTAGCGGCGATTACGAAAGCTCAGCAGGATATTCCGGCGTTGATGTCGTTGATGTCCTCAGCAGTCGCATGCAAAACGCATTCGATCCGACACCACTGGACAGAAGTTTGGCACACCAGGCACAAGCGTGAGTTACCCATATCGCATCCCCACAAACCAGCACACTCTATAACTCTTGCGCAAACGCCCAATTGAAACCCGTGGCCCTGCTATCACTTTGGCTAGAAGCGAAAAATTCGAGTGTTTCAAGCTGACATGAATGAAATAGCTCCGGCCAGCTCCACGCAAAGCAACAAGAGTTGCTGGAACTACAAGCAATGGCCGAGCGACGTCTAAAGGGCCTGCGCTCGAACTTCAACGAAGGGCTGAAGACAGCAAGAGAAACAAAGCGAGATCTAGAGTGGACTCAGAAACGCGTGAGGTAAGCAAAAACTCAACTTCCAAAATCCAACCCCAACCCACGAGCATGGACGTTGCATATTCCGCCCCGCTCCGTGAACAGGGTCTGTAGCCTCCGCTCCGCCGTAACGCTTGGCACGTGCGCTGGATCGGCGGCAGATTTGCGGCGCATGCGTGTTCTAGAAGGCTGACGAAGGCACATAGCGCGCTCAAGAACAAGGCCGAGAAGGCCCATCCGGATGAATACCGTCGGGCCGCAAAGAAGTATACCTACGACTACTGATTCGGGCGTTTTCTGCGTGCGCCCTTACTTTATGCTTATTCTGACGACTATAATGACCTACTTTGCACAAAATCGAGACCTCCGGGATCGGATACTACTTGTGCTTTTTTTTGGTGGTTCTGATCTAGCCTGTTACTTATTTCTGATTATTTTATCCCTTTGTATATCTTTATGTATCGTTTTCTTATGCTTTTGTGCGAGTTAAGGGGGTGGTGGATGCTTGGAATCGTACTCGTTTTACCAGTTTCATTGTACCCCAAATGGCTTAGCTTAGTCCATAGGTCGAGTCCTTAGTATTAGACACAGCTTTGGGAATTTGAGTTCTTTACCCCGTACTCCATATTGTATTAATGTATGTTTAGAGGAGGGGGTGAACTGGTGGATGACTGAGTTGGGGCCTAAGTTTGACGTATACCTAAAATTGAGGCTGCGTGGTAGCCAATAGGGGGATGCGACCACTAAATTTTTCAGCCCCATAGTCGCAGGCTAGACTTGATTTGAATAATGAAACACTGTAATTTCCTGGTTCTCTTTATAGACTAGACCTATCAAGCGGAGGCTGAAACATAGTAGGTCTAACTGATGGACCCCTAGGTGCTTTTACTATTTAATATGGATTTAGGTATATACGTCTTTAATATTTAATAGTGAATATATGGCTTCCAACAAAGGCACTATCTATCTATACATTCAAGTGAAGGTCCGTTCATCCTCGATAGCCCGATTGATCACGCGAATAAAGCGGCCGACCTTATCGACGTCCTGCTTGGCAGTTTCGATACCCAAGAGGACCTTCTTGATACCCACGCTAAGACGGCCATCATCTGCCAGGCCACCGATCCCTTCCAGAGCCCGTGCAATCTCCTGAGCATCAAAGGCGCCAGATTTCTCCATGACGAACCGCAGTTCGCCGAAGGACTGTACGTTGGGCACCATGATGTCTGAGTTGAACGAGTTGTAGATATCCAGCTGCTTCATAAGAGCCCGCTCAGTAGTTGTAGCCAGTACCAACAAGCGGCGCCCATGAGTGGGTTGTTTCCGCAGGAAAACCATGAGAGCCTGCAGAACACTGTTGCTAAAACGAGGGCCGATTGGAACCCAGTCAATGATACGCTCGATATTATCAACGACAACGATACTGGTTGCTGACTTGTAGGCCGCATCGAAGATTCGGCTGATGTGCTGAATCTTGGCAGCCTCGCTGAATCCGACCATATCCTCGGGACTGATCAGTTTGATGAAGGGGAAGCCGGAGTCAATTGCGATGCGTGCTGCCAAAGCAGTCTTTCCACTTGCAGTAGGTCCGTGAAGCAACACCGAGAAGAGAGGCGTGGACTGGGCTTGACCGACCTGCTTGACAAATAATTGACCTTCCCTGAGAATTTCATCAATGGCCTCAGAGTAGTTGAGTATGCCGTATTGGATACGACTAGAAAGCTCCTCCTCTGAGACACCGAAAGCTGGTTTAACTTCATCCAATGCATGATGGAAGTCAGATCGGTTGACCTTCATGTTCACCACATCATCGGTGATGCTAGCCATTGTGCCAACCTTGACATGACGAGAGAAAGCAAAGGACGAAGCTGATTTGACGAGACCGGCGATCTCGGCACCCGAAAAGTTCTTCGTCAGACCTGCGAGCTCCGCCAGGTCAACGTCGGTGTCCATTACATTGTTAGTACGCATCTTCTCGGTGTGAATCTTGAGAATTTGGCTTCGGCCCGTCTCATCGGGAAGCGAGATTTCCATGTGAACCTCCAAACGACCAGGACGCAGCAAAGCCTCATCAATCATATCCATACGATTGGTCATACCAATCAATAGGATGTTGTTGAGCTCGTCGACACCGTCAAGCTTTGATAGAAGCTGGTTGACAACGCTGTCGCCCACACCGGTGCCACCACCTGCACCGCTTCCACGCTGCTTGCAAACGGCATCTAACTCGTCGAAAATAATAATGTGAAGACCACTTTCATCGCCCTTTTCTTTGTACTCCTTTTCGGCATCTGCGAACATCTTTCGGATGTTCTCCTCGGATTGACCAACATACTTATTCAGTACCTCCGGACCGTTGATAATCTTCGGCTCTCTGGCATTGAGCATTTTTCCAATTTGTCGCGCAATCAAGGTCTTACCAGTACCAGGGGGTCCATATAGCAAAAGACCCTTGACGTGATGGATGCCGAGCTTCTCAACAAGACCAGGCGGGAAAATACGAGAGGCAAAGGCACGACGGAAGATAGTACTGAATTCAGAGTCAAGACCACCAATGCCCATATCCTCGAATTTAAATCCAGGTTGGATGATCGAGTTAGCAGCAGGACGATGATTTGAAGCCTTGACGTTGATACCAGTCTGGGAATCCTTGAAGAAATTGAGCTGGGTATGCCGGGTGATTATTCCTCGAGCAGTAGGAGCGGTCTCAACTTGTCCAGACGAAAGGTCGGCCTTTTCAGCGGTCAGATCTACTCGCTGAACAGTTTTAACTTGCAACAGAAGCGGGATGCTTTTGTGGTCCATTAAGATTCGCTGGCCAGGGGCGAGCAATTGGTTTTCAAAATTCTGCTGAAGTGAGTAGCTGCACGTTGGGAATGTAATACAGCTTTACAAGAGTTATCTCACCTTGATCACAGCACTCGACAGAACATCCTGATCATATGGCGCCTCCACGCGCTTCTTAACGGAGGCAAAGCTAACCTCAATATCCGCAGATCCCAGATAAGCTTGGCCACCATCGCTGAACGGGTCATAAAGTTGCACTTTGATGGCATCTCTGAGTCCAATGTTTGCCCATGTACGTTGGGGGTCCGACATGCTGATCAGCCCGGGGGGAAACCCATCGAGAGGGCGGGCCGAGAACACATATAGGTCATTGATGAGGAGAAGGACGTCAGTGCCATCGCGAGACGGGGGGATATCTTGTGGGGAGACAGCGACACTACGCAAAGTCAATCAGTATCCGGAGACCAGGTAGATAGAAAGGAATGATCATACAGATTGCCAAAGGTGTAGTTGTCATTGGGACTCTTGCTGGGATGGAGCGTCCATGTCTGTCCTTGCCCTCCAGATGGGCGACTCGGCATGGGCTGTGACGGACGTCCCGGCTGCTGCTGCGGAGTACCATATCCTCTTAATTGTACACCATCATTAGTCATAAGCACATCGGAATCGGGGGAATGCCCTGCGCTAGGCATGTGAGCGGGGCTATTGTCATACCGTGGCGGTCCCTGGTTGGGGTTCGAATAGCCCTGCGGCGATGGCCGTCCGGGATCTTGCCTAGACCCAAAGGGATTGGGAATGGATGGCATGTCTTTACGATTGAACATGTCGGATCGTAGCTGATATCGTAGCTGAATTTGTGGGTGAAATCAAAGGAGTGAGTGAGGGAGCGCCACTCTGTTATTACAGAGATAGGTAGAAGCGTTGATCAACCCCGTTAAGGCCTTTAAAGTGTCACTGTCTCGGTTCAGATAGAATAGTGATCCGGAGGTTGACAAATCAAAAACCTCAAATTTGTAGGAGAAATGAGGCAAGTTGGTTAAGCTTGAAAGTGAAAGTGAAAGTGAAAGAGACCTGGGGAACTCAGCCACCGCCGGGAACGTTGGGCCGTGGGGTGCTTTATCGATAAGGTAGTTTATTCGGCAACGAACTGCGCCCCGTCATTCTGTCCTTACCTTAGCCTTCACTATGCCACTGTAAGTGCTCTATATTATTGCGCAAACATCGGTTACAACTAACATGTATTTAGCCATCTGCTTGGGAAAAAATCTTGGAATGTCTACAACCAGGATAATATCGAGCGCGTCAAGCGGGACGAGGCGCAGGCGAAAGCCCTCGAAGAAGAAGAGGAACGTCGCATGCAAGAGATAGACGCCGAACGCAGGATCCAGTTATTACGAGGAGAGCGACCGGCAAATACACCTCCGCCGCCGCCCCAAGTTTTGGATCGAACCGACCGAAATCGGACATCTGATGCTGGGAGGGACCGTAAAAAGCGGCGTATACACGGAGAGGACGATACAGATAGAGACATAAGACTTGCTCGAGAAGATGCGGCACACTATATTTCTATGCGTGAAGAATCAACTATCTTATCTCATCGGGGCGATAAAGATTATCAAGCACCATTGGTCGACAGTGCAGGTCATATCAATCTCTTCCCGGCCCAAGGAGCACCAAAGAAGGCAGAGAAGAATGCTGAAGCTGAGGCTGATGCGGAGAAAAAGCGAAAAAGCCATGAAGATCAATACACCATGCGCTTTTCTAACGCAGCAGGCTTCAAACAGATCGCTGGCAGCCAGCCATGGTATTCATCTGGGTCTCGGACTGCAGAAGCACCAGAGTCTATGCCAGAAAAGAACGTATGGGGAAATGATGACCCAATGCGCAAAGAAAGAGTGAAGTTTCGCATGGATGCCAGCGATCCGCTTGCACTCATAAAAAGAGGTGTCAGACAGTTGAAAGCAACAGAACAGCAGCGTAAACTACGGAACGAGCAAGAGCATCAAAATCAGCTTGAAGTATCGAAGACTCAGGAGCGTGATCGTTCTAAGCATAAACGAAGAAGGCGTTCAAGGTCGATTGATAGCTTAGAGGGCTTCAATCTCGATACGCCGGACCGCGATGACAAAAACAACAGTAGTCGTCACCATAGTCGTCACCATAGTCGCCGCCATAGTCGCCATCATCGGGACCGGAGTAGCGATCTAAACCGCGAGCAATCGGACCGGCGGCACTCATCAGATCATCATCGCTATCGACATCGTCGTCGAGACCAAAGTGGAGATGGAACCCGCGAGGTTTCAGATCGATGCCATTCCTCAGACCATCGACATCATCGTGAAATTCGCGACGATGACAGGCGTTCTCGGAAACCAGAGCTGGGTACAGCTTACGACAAGGATAAACGTTGATTACCCCAGATTCTATGAAGTAATACATGATACCTGGCCCAAATTCTATCAGTAGAAGTACTAACCATAGAATGAATTCATTTGGGTATTGCCTATCATCTAAACATATATGTCTTTTTGAACTAGAGATCAACTTTTGAGGGGCATGTTACTCAGTCAAGGGCCCACTTTTGGTTTCCTGAGATGGACTGGCTTTCCCAACCGATGGTTTGGCTCTCCCAGCCAATACCGATGTTCAGTCCACGAGATCCCTCCTCAAACTTCTGGTAGCCAATTCTTCCAGTGATGACCGCTCCTGCCTTCATTGGCTTCGGGGTGTTGTTTCCATAATCAATGAGACAGATGGCCTGTTGCCAGTGGGTCTCGGGACCATGTGGACCAGTTGTGAATTTCACGACGTCCTTCTTAGAGTCCAAGTTTCTAGAAGGTGAGAAGAAAATGTCAAACCAGATGGCCCAGCCATCCAGTGCATCAATATCCGTCTTCAAAGTAACCTGGAAGTTTTTCAAGAATACTAATTCACTCCGGGTGATGGTGTGCAGCGGCAGTTCCAAGAATTCGGCTGATTCTGAAGGGATGGAGTCGTGTGGGACTTGGCGAATTAAGGCCTCATCGTGGATTTTCAAGAGCATGCTGTCCATCTTGAATCCGTAGACATCCTTCCAGAAGGTGACATTCGAGTGAACGAATTCGGGGTCTGCGAAAGGAGCAATGTGGAGAGAGGCATGTGAGGGAACCATTAGACCATCGTCAGCGAGGTAGCGGTCACGAGCGTAGATGACAGAGTCAAACATGGCCTCAAAGAGAAGAGCGTAACCCATCCACTCAGAGATAATGATATCAACTTTCTCAACCGGCAGAGTGACTTCTTCGATCTTACCACGGATACAACTATTATGAAATTGTGAGCGATTAAATGAGTCTTTTGAGAAAAAAGAAAGAAAAAGACTTACGTGATCACATCGCCGAGCTGATTGTCATAAACGATCTCTTTAGCGCGGTCGATGATGTTCGAGTTATCAACCGAGATGACCTGCTTTGCACCAGCCTTGGCGCAAAACATGGACAAGATTCCAGTTCCACACCCCACATCTAGAACAACCTTGTCCTTGAAGAGGTGCTTGTGTCCGTAGACGAAATCACGGTAGGCATCCGTGCGAATAGCATCTTTCAGCATAGATTCATGGATTCCTTCTCGCGACCATTATTATTAGAAAGAAGATATAGAAGAAAAGATAAGATAGGCAAACTTACCATTATAGGCGTAAGAAGCAAAGTAGTCCTCATCAGCCTCCGAGATTCTGTTTGCGTTGGCAAACTTCGACACAGTCGCATTCTTGGGATCGAGTTTATCATCATCCTCCTTGTTCAGTTGGTCCTCCATTGACTTTTGGACAGCGGTTCTATACTCAGAGAATTGGAGCTGCAATCTCTCCAAATCCTCTTGCAGCTCAACAACTTTCCGCTCTGCCTCACTGGTAGGTGCTGCACTCTCAGCCTGCTCCTCGGTGACATCGTCCAAGCTGTACAAAAGAGCATCATCCTCCAGGACAGGCTTCAGATAGACATCATCGTCAAAGTTAGACTTGGACGACACATCCGGAATCTTTCCATCTTTTACCGCAGTTCGGATGTAGTTGACCAATTTAATGGTGTCGAAAAAGTCAAGATCTAAAGATTAACAAAGTGTCAGTTTAGCGACAGAAAAAAAAAAAGCTCAAGTCAACGTACTCAGATCTTTTCTGACCTTCAACAGGTCAAAGTTGTGTGTTGCCTTGCATTCCTTCAGCATGGAACGCACGTCAGGGAAGACTTGGCTTGAGAACAGGTCAATGACAGGCTGTGTCTCATCATCGGGTTCAACATCCTCCCAGCCCTCCTCATTGCTGGACTCGGACGAACCTGACACCGAGCGTGTATCGACATCGTCGACGGGGGGTTCGTTAGCAAGGCTAGAGGACGCCATTGCTAGATTTCGACGTGCGATAGAGAAAGATGAATAGGGTAAAGATACTGTAAAGAGATAGTAGAGAGAAAAGTGACTGCTGTCTTGGAGGGGTAGATAAAATAGCATAAATTAAAAAAAAAAAAAAAAATCGTTATCGTGATTGGCCTGAGGCCATAAAATCAGTTGCCCCGCTCCCGTTTGTTTATTCCGAATGTGATCAGTCTCTCCCCCAGGTTCCCCAAAGTGCATCATCGATCCTTGTTACTTTTTCCCCTTTCCTTTTGCTCTTTACCCTAGATTATGGCGTTCTTTTTCAACCGTGGCCGGTCACGGCAGCCTGCCGATGTTGCTCACGCAACCAAGGAATTGCTTCTGAGAATCCAGGAGACTCCCAGCTCCCCAAAGGTCCCACAGCCCCCGAGATGATCCGCCCTAGAAGACCGCTGACGTATATATAGGCAGAAGAAGAGCTGGCAAAGCAGCTCAGTCACATGAAAGTGATTGTACAAGGAACACAAGGTGGGTTTATTATTGATAATGCGACAATGCTCATTTATCCTACTTGGAATTTCTAGGCTGAATCAGAATGAGGCTGACTTGGGACTTTGAATAGAGATTAGCACATCCCCAGAGATCATCCATTCCCTCGTCCAAGCCATCCTTCAAGAAGATCTACTCTATGATTTATCGCGAACGATTCACCTGCTACCATTTGAGGCTAGAAAAGACACCCAGACTATCTTCTCTCATATCCTACGCTTTCGACCCCTTAACTATGCGGCTGATAAAGATCCTCCTGTGATTTCATATATTGTCCACCATCGACCGGAAATTCTGATTGAGCTATGTCGCGGGTATTCAGAGAATCAAAGCGTCATGCCCTGTGGCGTGATATTGAGGGAAGCTCTCAAGTTTGATGTTGTCGCCGCAGTAATTCTATATGATCAGTCCCAACAGGGCGAACCGGCAGTCCGAATCACAGAACTGAAGCCTAATCAAACACAAAAAGGTGACGGGGTGTTCTGGAACTTCTTCGAATGGATTGACAAGAGCAACTTCGAAGTGAGCGCCGACGCATTCACCACATTCCGGGTATGATCCAAAGAATCTAGAGTTGGAGAGTCAAAGGTTGAACGAGAAAACTAATACTTTTTACAGGAAATCTTGACGCGGCATAAAAGTCTCATCACGGCATACCTTGCAACCAACTTCTCTATGTTCTTTGGACGATTTAACGAAATCTTGGTGCAGTCCGACTCATATGTTACCAAACGGCAAAGCATCAAACTCCTTGGGGAAATTCTCTTGGACCGTGCGAACTACAATGTGATGATGGCATATGTGGACAGTGGGGAGAATCTCAAGCTATGTATGAAGCTCCTGCGAGACGACCGCAAGATGGTTCAGTACGAGGGATTCCATGTTTTCAAGGTATGCTCATTGGTCATCTCAAAGGAAGAGGAGAACTAGCAGGGCACTAACGAGGTATAGGTATTTGTGGCCAACCCGAACAAATCGGTGGCTGTACAACGGATTCTCATCAACAATCGAGATCGATTATTAAGATTCTTACCCAAGTTTCTAGAAGATAGAACTGATGACGACCAATTCACCGACGAGAAGAGCTTTCTGGTGCGACAGATTGAACTATTGCCCAAGGAGCCTGTTGAACCACAGGGAGCACCCAACCCGATTCTAGCCTGATATTCTTACTCTTTTATCATTGTACGCCTTTCTAATGATGGGGATCATTCATTCCCCTTTTGCATATGCTGTTGGGTTCTTAACCCCTTCGGCTAACTGGAGTCGCGTTTTTGTGTTTTCTCACTGTACATGTTCTGGCTTGACCAAAAATTGATACTTTTCAATCTCCTTGCATGAAGTCCGCGCATCTCCGCATTTTTAAGTATAGAAGAATATTACATTTTAATTCTTTATATTCAAGAGTATAAGATATAATCTGACAATAATCCCTTCAATACTTTAGTATTCATAATATCTTCTAATACCCCGTGAGCTCCACATCTAGTCAGTGCTGCGCGGCCTCATACTAGCGTGAGACGCCGAATGCCCCTAGAATCTCTCCTTGAACTTTACTCACCTCTTTTCTTCTTCAATCGAGTTTTCATTCTTTTACATTTGGGCTGTGAAAGGGGGAATTTTCAAAAGTTCTATTTCTGGCCAACTTAATTTCCCAGGAAAACATTACACTCACTCCTTTCTCCCCTCCTGAACGCAGTACTTCTGTTCTCGTATTCGCGCCTCCCAAGTCATGCTAAAAAATGGAGGACGCAGCTCCTGCATTATCGCCTCTAAGATCGGGACCACTCCCAATGAAAACCGCATTGAATACTGTCACCCAGCGCCCTATCGCCCCTCGATCGGTCTCGTTACCTACTGATGCGCCACACTCGGACGGCCAATTCCTCCACGCCAACGCCGCGTCCTCTAACCTCGACAATCGTCCATCATCTGCGCGCTCAGTGCGCTCAGTGCACTCGGCGCGAAAAGTGACAAAGCAGGAGGAAGTGAGTCCAGTGGAAGATGATAACCGAACAATACGCTCGCTAGATGACCGTTCATTATGGGCGAAGGCCTCTTCCTTGCGCAGTGTTCCCAACATCACGGTCAATGAAAACCGTCCAAGAACAAGCTCTCGACCAAGATCTGCCTGGTCGGAGCGCAAATGGACAGGTCTCAGAAAGAAATCTACCGACATGGAACGGCCTAGCATAGACGAACCTCCACCAGTGCCCCCGATCGAACCAGCATTCAGTAGAATCAGCATGGATATACCAGCGGCAACTCTAGAAGGACTAGGATCTACTATGAAGTTCTCTCACCGTGGAAGTCTCATCAAGAACCATGCGACGAGGCCCCATTTTATAAAGCCAGATGCGCAATCTGACCAGCTTCCTGAAGAAGCTTCGGAGCAACAATCCATTCTGCAACCTGCAGAGCCGGAGAAGAAGCAAGAGCAGGAAGAGGATACGGAAACAACGCCCGAAAGCTCTCCCTCGATCGGCAATACCGACACAAGCAACGAAATACCGAAGGCGACCCCACGACTCAATTCACAGCGCACCCTTCGCCCACGAAGCAGTATCACGACAAGAGCTATCTCTGCCGACGATGATATGCTGTCTCGACGAGTCCGCCTTATGTATGAGATGGGTAATGAGAATGTCACGGACTCCGATATCGCCAAGTCAATTGCATCTGAAAATGGTGTTCTGTGGGAAGAGCCTGCGACTTCTGACATAGAGACTGCCTCAACACCAGGACTCAGTCTGAACAGAGCAGAATCAAATATCAGGGCCTCTGTCGAAGTGGATCGCAAAAGAATAAAGAGAGAGACCATGGAACTTGGAGGGGGCATTGAAGATTGGCGCAATATTGGCTCCGGGCAAGTTGATCGATATGGGTTCATTCACACCCCAGCAAACAATGGTGACTCAGAGCCTCGACCTATCCAACGAGTCACAACAAGTCTTCAGCTCGCCTCTGAGGCACCAAGACGCAAGCGCTCAATTCGACCACCGTCTGCTAGAGCCAGTGTCCGCTCCAGTCATGGTCTACAGCGCAATCCATCCTTTAACTCTACATTCAATCGCCCATCTACCTCCGCAAGCACAGCTAGTGTCCCAATACGTCGCTCATCTCGTCTGCGCTCCGCAACTAACCATCTTCCTCAAAACCGGGACCGAAAGGTCACAGATGAGGCCGGTGACATGCTTACTCTTCCGTGGGACGATTGTGGTGAAGGGAAAGACACACCGGCGGCGCGTGCAAGGCGAAAGAAGGAGTGGCAGCGTGAAGATAAATGGACCAACATGGCAAAGCTGAAAAAAAATAGCCATTATGGGGGTGGTGGAATGAACTTTGAGTTCGATACTCGTAGCCCAAAGCTGATCGAGCGTACATGGAAGGGCATTCCGGATCGATGGCGCGCAACAGCATGGTATTCCTTCCTGGAATCTAGCGCGAAGCAACACGAAGATAGTCCTTCTGAAGTGGAACTCATCGAGGCCTATCACGAGTTCCAGTACATTTCCTCGCCGGATGACGTTCAGATTGATATTGACGTTCCCCGCACTATCTCGAGCCATATTATGTTTCGTCGACGATATCGTGGTGGGCAAAGGTTGCTCTTCCGCGTACTCCATGCCATGTCTCTGTATTACCCCGACAATGGCTATGTGCAAGGAATGGCGGCTCTTGCAGCCACTTTGCTGGCATATTATGATGAGGAGCATTCGTTTGTGATGCTTACTCGATTGTGGAAGCTACGTGGTCTGGAAGACCTCTACAAGTCCGGCTTTGCTGGACTCATGGAGGCCCTTGGATGATTTTGAACGTGAATGGTTGGCTGGTGGGGAAGTGGCTGCGAAATTGGTGAGATCAATTGTCTTTTTCTTCATGTTTTTATTTTTTATTATTTTTTGATATGATGACTGATAGAATGCTCTACAGAACGAAGTCGGAATCCCACCAACTGCCTATGGTACTCGTTGGTATTTGACGCTCTTCAACTACTCAATCCCCTTCCCTGCCCAGCTCCGCGTGTGGGACGTCTTTATGCTCCTCGGGGATGCAGAAGACAAGACTTCTATCTCCAGGCCCGCAGGCAAAGCTGGTGTCCCAACACGCGCAGGCACATTTGGTCAAGGTCTCGATGTCATCCATGCCACTTCCGCAGCTCTTATTGACGGAATGCGCGAAATTATTCTCGATTCTGACTTTGAGAATGCTATGAAAGTACTGACGAGCTGGGTGCCCATCAAGGACACCGAACTCTTCATGCGCGTTGCTAAGGCTGAGTGGAAGGTCCATCGCAAAAAGCACTACTAACTCCCTTCTTTTTATTACCCTTTTATATATTTCCTTTGTTTATCCCTCCCGCCTTAATATCTACACTAACGGCTGTTTTCATACCCTGTGATCCGATCAACCCCGAGAATCACATTTGATGTCTAATTCACATTATACCCCAACCTTCTTGTCTTTTTATGAACATGGTACCTTTGGAGTGCCATGGGAGAACGCCTTTCCACCCTTGCTGTAATTTTTAGTGTTGTGTCTTTTATCTTCTACTTCTCTTTCTGCCTCTGCTTCACTCTTTGAATACATCTTTCTTTCCAGTCCAGCTCATACCTTTTCTTATCTCTAATACTACTCACCTTCATTCGGAGACCTATTCATGCTCCCTACCTCTTTGTCTTTTTATTTTCTTCTTGAGACATTTGGCTACCTTACCGTCTTGCAAGATATCGCTTGACTCTTTGCCCTAGTCAAAATTCCACCCAAGTAATTCAAACCCAAGCGGTCCTTCGAATGATTGGGCTAATACTCGTCTAGTCTCTCTTATTACAAGTTTTAACCTTGGAACATGGTGAGAGATTCCAAGGTTCTAGATTTGGGCTCTGAGGGCTTTACTGAAAATCTTTTCTTTGACCTTTTTTTTTTTCTCAGGAATATGGTTTCATACAATCAATAGAAGTACCTAGATACCTGTTTCATTTAATGTATGCGTGATTTGCATCTCAAGTATTCTTCAAGGACTATTGGCTGGATGTCTACAATAGGGCGTATCACACCACCGGAGTTGATGAGGTACCTTTGGGTATAAAAAGGATAAAACAACTGAACTTTACCACCCCCTCAAACATTCAGGTCAGCCCTGGAACAACGATTCTTCCAGAAAATCATGACAAAAGACAACCTCAATTTCCGTATCGCAACTCTAGACGATGCGGAGAAAATCCAGCAACTTGTGCAAGAGGCCTTTCGCGCCGAAGATAGCAGGCAAGACTGGACTGGAAACGTGGAACTCGCACGGGCCTTTACAGTCAAAGTCGAAGACATCATAACCACAATGGCTAAACCAAACAATGAATTCCTGTTGGCTACCGAGGAAAATAACACCCCTATATGCTGCGTTGGTGCTTCCGAGCGCGAAAACAGCCATGCCAGGCTATTCATGCTGGCCGTTGACGATCGTTACCAACGCCAAGGTCTGGGACGTCAAGTCATTACCTATGCTGAGGGATACTGCCAACGGACTTGGAACTCTGAGGTCATCGAGCTAGATGCTCTTTCCACCCGCCCGCAATTGATTCGTTGGTACATGCGCTGTGGCTATCAACAGACGGGCGAGACGAAACCGTTCCCACGTGCCATTTTCAAGGAGCTGGAACTGCCACAGGATTTGTGTTTTATTGAATTGGAGAAAAGATTAGATACAAAGCCGATAGATTGAGAAATTGAGTTTCAATCTCGGAGTTGAGTTCTCGGAATAAGTAGAGGGCAGACGGAATCAAGGATGATGTCGAGAATTCACTTTGGACAACTCTAGCCCTGGATCACTTATACCGAGTCTATAAATACCTAGGCAGTTGCCTATTCCTATAACCAACTCATATATACCTAGGAATAACTCACTGCTGCTTTCTCAAAAATCTCCTTGAACGTTATACGGAATAAGAGCTCGGCAAATGTCGACTAAAATCAAAAATATGGCCCTTGCCGGGGTAAGAAAGGGACACAATCCAAACAAAACTTGGTCTTAATTAACAACATGCTGTTAGGCTAGTGGAAATATCTGATCTCGAGCCCTCAGTCATATAATTGATCTTGGGTTCAATGTAGTAGTGCTGAGTCGCACCTCTAAGCCCTTCCCGACGACTGCTCACGTTGAAGTTGTTGACTTCACCTTGGTGGATTCACTATCTGCTACTCTCACTGGATGGGACGCATTGATTGGCACTACTTTTTCACATGGGGTTAAACCCCCACTCGGTCTGATTGATGCGGCCGTCGCGAGTAGAGTGTATCGCTTGTATGGGAGCCTTTTAATTTTATATAGCGAATGAGCCTAGTTAATAGCGTATCTAGTATCACCAGCGACTTTGGACTCGATCCTGATCTATCGGGCGTTCGTGGCCTGCCTATTTTTGGCCGGAAGAAAGCCTCTTATGAGGCCGTGAAGAAATACGCGGTTGACAATCGCTTGACCTATACATTGGTAGCTAATGGCGCTTTTCTTGACTGGTGCCTCTCCACCGGCTTCCTTGGTCTTGACTTTCAAGAAAAGGAAGTTTGCATCTTTAGCAATGGAAACAACGTTGCCCCATAGACAGCCTGAGATGATGTTGGCGAAGCAACTGCCAATATGCTTTTGCATCCGCAAGAAACCCTGAATCATCCAGTCTATATCCACTCTGTGTACCTGTCACAAAACGAAATACTCAACTTATCGAAGGATTTTTTGGGGATGACGGGTGGAAGATCACGTATCATGGCATGAAGCCTTTTTTTGAAAAGGAAATGATGGATATAGAGACTGACGATATAATCCTCTCCTTGGCCTGAAAGTGTTTGAATTTAGAATGTGAAAATGCTGATTCAGGCGATCGCCCACAGAGCAGTTTGAAGTTAAAATTATAGCGTCTACGAATGTCATAATGTTCACTTGGGAGAGAAAAGGTTGCCAGTTGCTCAATGCTCACAAACCAATGAATTTACTATCAAACCCATATTCGCATTAGACTATATGAAGATAGAGATGGGTCAATTAAAAGACTTTTTAAAAATCTAAAGTAGAAAGAATCTAAGTGGGCAGAATGAGGAAAGTGGGACCAACTTCTGCATAATATGCATAACAAACTCTACGACAATTGAATTACGTGATTACCTCCAGGGAGATGGATTGCTGTTGCATAATATTCCCTTTATTCCTTACAAAAATGATGGCTTCGGCGCTATGATGGCCTGCTTTGGCGAACGTAGTATGCCAAGCTTCAAAACGCGGGCACAACTGTCCTCAGGAATCAGAATGAATTCTTAAAATACCATTCGGTACTAGTGGTACTCACTAGCTACATAGTGAGAATACAAATATCCGACCTTGAGAAGTATGGATCCTGCTTCGAACAGTTCCATGGATCGATAGTGACTGGAAGCCCGACGGCTACTGTCATTCATCAGACCCATATGTTGACAGTGGCTGCAGCCAGACGACCACTGGATATTCTCCCTCTTCAGCTTGCGGTGTGAGGAGTCTATGATACCGAGAGATGATGGTCAGGCGGACACGAATCCTGGCAGAATTCTATTCTACAATGTTGCAAAGAGATATAGGCTCAAATTGATCCTTCAACCCTTAAAAGACATTACACGAGTAGATAAGTGTTAATAAGTAACAGGTTCACATCATGAAGTGAGACATTCTTCCAACTCTCTGACGTATCAGCCTCGAACTTTTCAGTTCCATTGCACTACTGCATTATCAATCACCTCCCACTGTCCTTTTCTCTTCGCGCTCAGCCTAGTTTAGTAGTACCGTATGAATATGTGAACTATACAAATCACACGGTACAATGCCACCCTTCTGAGCCCTTGGAGAAGGGCGATATAGTCCATCACAGGTGTCAGGTAATAGGGTCCTATCACTGCTTCGTGCATATCAATTACAACCAACATTAAAGAGAGCAGTGAACAACTTTAGTTTTCTGAATCTACCAATGACCTTAGGAAGCTTTATTTACTGGAGAAATGGGATCAAGTCACCCTCAGTCTTCTTCTCCAATTCAGTGATCAGATCTGCTCCTTTGATATGAATGATATGAATGATATGACTTTCTCTGCTATCCGTAGGGAGTGTATTGAAAGGCTGAGCTAAGAATTCTATCGGGGTTTGAATCCGGATACCCGGAGTAATATGGTGGAAGCTGACGCGGCGGGCGAGTGAGTCTGTTTGCGTAAATAAATGATCGTAAATGATATCAGCCACCGGTAATAAGTATCGAAGGAATTACCCCTGGAAATTATTAAATACTAGGCATCGGCTTTGCGGCTTGTACCTATGTTTGCGTACCTATGTCTTCGTTGGTGTCTTCTAGGATTCCGTTTTCCCACGTGGGGAGTCTTTTGACCTGCTGCTCCCCACATCATACTCACTAGACCCATTATACTGCCGATTGCGATTGGGCGGTACTTGTGTCTGGCTCGGTTCACTGCGCAGAAATGCATCGTGCAGTGCAGTAACTTCTTTTGTATTTCTGTGTTTTTATAGTCGAAAAATTAACACTCAAGATAAGAAAAGAACCTTGCGAAAAAATGACAATGAATTGAGCCCATTGTGGCCAAAGTGCAGTCGGTCTTTCAAGTTAATGCTACGATGGTTGAATAGTACTACTAGTACTCAAGTAAAGTAAATGTGGCGTGGTGTAGGCCTCGACTCAATCTATTTGATTCTTCAATTTCTGGCTAATCAGTCTTAACTCCGCATTTAATAATTTTAATTAATTTAATAATTTATCTCTTACATTCAAACTGACACCCCCAAATTACGGGACTTGACAGTTGACCTGCATCCCCATACAAACTATTCTCTCTTTCGTCTGTCTGCATATGTCCATTTTAGCGCCTTGGCAATAGAGATAACGACACGCCTATTGATCATTATTACCACACACTGATCTATATGGTATTTGGATACTCCGTACTTTTCGCCCAAAGGCTGCCACACTAAATGGAAACTCAACACCTATTATGAAGCCTACATAGGTACCCCCAAGAAACATATCGGCCAGATGTAACCATCATAATGTAGATCTGTTTTTTGTGATAGGGGGGCTTCTCTAGGTAGTGATATAGGAGAAGAGATAGAAGATAGAGCCACAGAGGAGCTAAATAATAAATACATGCTCATATAGAGAGGTAAGATGATGAGTCGCGATGTGCAGAGAGTGTGGAGATGTGACCTCGGTGCGTATCATTTAGCGAAGTTTTATAAGTAGGACTAAGTAAACGAATCATAGCTTTCTATTCTGCCAAGGCGCTAAAACATACATGTGCAGAACGGGGGATAGAACGACAGCTGTCTAAGAAGAACCCTTGGACTAGGAAGGTATGGTGGATCCTATTTGAAATTATTGAAACGGCACTTTTTAATCAATCAGAAGAATATCCCCACTTAGCCAATTGCGTGTGGGGTTCATTGGTAACGGTGAAACCGCCAACAGCCGGATCTAACCTGAGAAGCTCTAGTTTCGACCCCTTCTTGCAAGGACAAATTGAAAATGGATATCCCAAGACACAAGCGTTCTCACCAATTTCTTCAGCACGTCGGAGACTACCGGAGGACCGACGGATATTCTTCGGTGCTAAGGGATTCTCCACGTTCATCGCAGAATTGACTACTTCTAGCAAATAGCGCCGATAAACAGGTTAGCGTAATGGGTTGGGGAAGTTCGCATAAAAGGAGAGCTTATGCCTTGAAAGAAAAAGCATCCACTCTTTTCATTCATTCCAGCCTTTATACAATATTTTGTTCAATTTCATTTCAATGCCCAAATTCTTTCATTACCTGGCACTGGCTGCCCTAACTGCTTCTGCCGCAGCCTTCCCTGCAGGACCGGCTATCACTGAAGCCCCAAGTCTGGAGAAGAGATCGAGCTGTACCTTCTCTGGCTCCAAGGGTGCTTCATCGGCCAGCAAGTCGCAGGCGTCTTGCTCTACCATCATCCTGTCTGATGTGGCCGTGCCTTCAGGAACAACCCTGGATTTGAGTGACTTGGAGGATGGAACCACGGTAAGAGCCAGCAAATTTGAGTTCAACTCCTCTTATGCATTGCTAATCATCTATGCTCGCAGGTCATCTTCGAGGGTGAAACCACCTGGGGTTACAAGGAGTGGGATGGTCCTCTTCTCCAGATCAAGGGAACCGACATCACCATCAAGGGTGCTAGCGGTGCTAAGCTGAACGGTGGCGGCTCCAGCTGGTGGGACAGCAAGGGAAGCAACGGTGGCAAGACCAAGCCTAAGTTCTTCTACGCTCACAGCCTGAAGTCATCCACCATTACCGATCTGTACATTGAGAATACCCCGGTGCAGGCTGTTAGTATCAATGGATGTGACGGCCTGACTATCACCGATATGACCATCAACAACAAGGCTGGTGACTCCGGTGGCGGTCACAATACCGATGGCTTTGATATTAGTGATAGTACCGATGTGGTGATTACCGGTGCCAAGGTTTACAATCAAGACGATTGCGTTGCTGTTAACTCTGGAACTGTATGTTACCATGTCCTGGCTGTATACAAGTTTCATAAGGCTAACATGATTCCAGGATATCACTTTCAGTGGTGGTGTCTGCTCCGGTGGTCACGGCCTGTCTATTGGTAGTGTGGGTGGCCGTTCTGACAACACCGTCAATACTGTCACCTTCAAGAGCTCTACAGTCGAGGACTCCACTAACGGTACGGAATAGGGCAAGAACCCTAATATTAGTAGAGGTGGAAGCTAACATACATTAGGTATCCGTATCAAGGCCACTGAGGGAAAGACTGGCACTATCAAGGGTGTCACCTACGAGGACATCACCCTCTCGTCTATCAGCGAGTGAGTCGAACGAGACCCGAAACCAGTATACCCCATTCGCGCTTTACTGACAGTATTTGACACAGCTATGGCATCCTTATCGAGCAGAACTACAAGGGTGGTGACCTGAAAGGCGACCCTACCACCGGTATCCCCATCACCGACCTCACTATCAAGAGCATCTCCGGCGCCGATGCTGTTGATTCTGACGGTTATAACATCGCTATCGTTTGCGGTGATGATGCCTGCTCTGATTGGACATGGAGTGATGTCAATATTTCCGGCGGTGACACCTATGGCAGCTGCAAGAACGTTCCTAGCGTGGCTAGCTGTTCAGATTAGGTATTCCGAGTATCCAGCTTTGATATCTGCACTTGTTAAGGAGACTATCCCACGGATCGATTCGCTAAACTCCCGCTCTCTAAGTTTTGTGAAGATATTCCGAAGTTTCATTTGAGACACTTGGACTGTATTCAAATTATTTTTTTTTTAAATCATATTGAGAAAATAGCAAGTTCCTTTCAAGTTTGCTTTCCTTCAGGTTATCCGCATTTTTGATAGACTCCTGCGGACAGGAGATGACTTGTTAGCTGCCACTCTCCCTTTAATAGGGTGTATCAACCACACCTTGATAATAGAGTTTAAGACTAACTTGGACACTTGATAAAGGACATCTGCTTTCTGTGACCTAGACTTTTGTCCAGGTGTATTTTGCCTGCGTTTTGTAGAAATGGATTGCCGATTTACTAGGTTCCCGACATCGCTCATCATCTGTAAGTCGCCTGGGTAGTTCTTGAAATTGCTGAGCCAAAGACAATTTGGGCACCTGCCTTGTCCTTCGATGTCTGCGTAATCTTTTGAATCCTCTTCAACGGAGTTCTCGCGCTTCTTCGATCTGTTTCCTTGCGAGAAAGACGCTTAATCATCATCCTCCGAATCCTCCCACGTACTATTCTCATCAAAAAAGTCGACCTCGAAGGTGTTTTCCAAAGAATCCGGACCATCTGGATCATCCGCTACCAGGAGACGCAGATATGCAGCCATATCGCTCAAGTTATTGCGCCATTCGGTCGGCAAGAATGACGCAGGAATCCCAGGCAGATTATGAGCAAGTTTAACCACGCGAATACATTTCAGCGGAGATACTTCACGGTGTCTTCCTTCCTCGTTGAACTGGCAATTAATCGTACGGTCCTGATTGCCGAGCGTCTATGGGTTTCAAACAAAGAATTAGCCATTTTCTGTAAAATGCAGCGTGTTGCGAAAGATTTACAGTGTAAGTTGTAAAGATAGCATCGTCACATAGTTCCATATAGCTGATTGGTACGTTGAGTTGGCTTGCAGAGCTGGGGAGGAGTGAGTAAGAGGCACGAGCCGGACATTCGACTTTTTGAAACTTGTTATCGTCATCAAGCGCAACAACGTAGATGCGGCCCTGAGCCTCGAACATGAAACGGTGGTTGCGCACCGCTAGCCAGCCGCCGATGTCGAAAGTCACTCCATCATTGTAGCATTCAAGAATGGAACTGTTAGCTGCGAGGCTTGTAGGGTCTCGAAGGGATTTGCGCCAATCTGAACACACAAAAACATTTCCATTACGAGAGATACCAACGAAAAGGTCCCCATCTACCTTTCCCGATCCCCAATCTTCAAATTCCAATCTACTAGCGAGGAGTTTCGGCCGGGGCAGAGGTCCTCTTCTAAGCCGAATCGGAGTCAAGGGGTCTCCGTCTGGTCCACAAAAGTCGTATTTGGGTATTGGGGGTGCACGGATATGGTACCGATCCGTACACGGTGATGGATCCAGCACACCGAGAAGCTCACCAGATGTCTTGTCGTAAGCATAGTAACCTCGTTCTCCCATGGCGTAGATCACAACATCCTCAGATTGGTCTAAGTGACCACCGGCATCTTTCTCAATCTTGAGACGATTGGTCAACTTGGGAGGGTTTTTGGTCATGTCCCAGACAAAACCCGTCTCTTCACAAGACACAACACAGAGCGTCCAGTAAGAAAGTTGAAAGCCTCGAACTTGGCGATCGTGTTCTAGAATAGCAATTCGCTTGAATTGTCCACGCTTTGTATTTTCCAGATCAGTCTGCCAGACTTGCAAAGAATCTCCCTCACCATCAAAGACCATCATTCCATCCTGGTACTCTAGATGTGCATATCGGCGTGTCACCCTTTCAGGAAGTTCCCATAGGATCTCATACGAGTCCATATCGATCACAGTCAATCCACCAACATGATGAGTAAGAACAAAGTATCGACGTGTGAAATCAGAATGGAATCGCCAGACATCTTTCCCGGCGTGAATCAGGGATTCTTGGCTAATTGGGTGTGATTTGTCCCAGTTGCACGCGAGCACTGTCTGCCGCTTACATGCTTCCTTCCATGATTCTATTTCCTCGAAGTGATTAAAGCCTCCAAAATACTGGGAAAAGGATTTGCCGTCTTTGAGGAATGAAAGATCGGTAATATCGCGGTGACCAGTTGGTTTTGCGGTTTGCGAACTGTAAATGGCGTCTTGATGTGTGACGTCAATAAAGTCGTGCCAACGTTTAGAAACGCTTTTTAGAGCCCCAATGGCTGAGATGGGAGAAAATTCTAAAATTTTCAGAGTGACTTCAGGAGGCAAGAGCTGTAGGGGATCTGTGGACATCATCATTTTGAGAGCAATTGAATTGTTGTTCGATGAAACACAAAACACGATCGAACTCCATACTCCCGCTATTATTAATACTATATTCTGCCGTAGAATAATCTACACCGCCCTCCAGGGTTGTTATCGATAACCAGGCATATGCCAGAAATCAACTGCGCATATTAAAGTAATCTCCCCTCACCTGAGCAGATCTACATCCATTATGGCTGCTAATTACTGGACCTCGAGTCAACGCCAGTTCTGGCTCTTCTCACGTGAGAAGCTAGCTGATGTACGCGAGGCACTGCGCGAACGCGACAAAGCCACTCATGCGCAGTTCCCGCTGCCAGACCAACGCCTGCTTAATATCTACTTCAACCAACAGTTTATCAAGCTAGGAAAGCGCATGTCCACCCGACAACAAGCAATTGCCACAGCCCAAGTCTACCTGAAGCGGTTTTACACCAAGAATGAGATCCGTCATACGAACCCATATCTTGTCCTCACAACAGCATTCTATCTCGCCTGCAAAATGGAAGAATGCCCACAACATATCCGTTTTGTAGTAGGCGAGGCTCGTGGCTTATGGCCGGAGTTCATCACTCCCGATGTAGCTAAACTTGGAGAGTGTGAATTCGCCTTGATCTCTGAGATGAGCTCACAGATGATTGTGCATCATCCCTACCGGACTCTATCAGAGCTTCAACCTAAGCTGTCGCTTACTTCAGACGAGGTTGCACTAGCTTGGTCAGTGATCAATGACCATTATCTCACAGATCTCCCATTGCTACATCCACCACATATCATTGCTATTATGGCTATCATTATTGCTGTTGTCTTTAAGCCAGCCCACCTGAACAACTTTGGTAACTCGGCACAGTCAGCTTTAGCTGGCTCCATGCGCGAGGGAGGAGCTTTAGCTGGTACTTTGCGGGATGGAGGGGGGATGAGCATGCTTACAGCACTATCAGACAAGAGTGGTGGGCCTCGAATCCAGAATCTGGTCCAGTGGCTTGCAGAGTCTGAAGTTGACATCAAAGCTGTGATTGAGTGCACTCAGGAGGTTCTCTCCTTATATGAAGTCTGGGAACAGTATAGTGAGAAGCATTGTAAGGAGTTGATCAGCCGAATGGTCAAGGGAAAGCCTCAAGGCCCCGTATAAATCATAGTTTACATATTTGCACTCATCTACACGGAGTTCGGTCGTTTTCGGGAATTTGGGATGATTTTCTTGCATAATGTCAGCGATATGGCGCCGGGCTGTAATTTTGGCGAACAACTCAGCTGGATTTAGTACTTGGAGGAATATATCGAGGCTTGTATGTAATAACCCTAGCATCTTTTTATATACTCCATCTTTCATCGCCCGGGTGTCCATCTGGCCAGGTCGTGCCTCTACATGTAAATATATTGTTTTAATTCCCCTGGGTCTTGGAAATCCCCATGCCTGCTGGCACAGCACAGCTCGAGTCTATCTAAACATGTTGGATGTACCTAGGTAGCTTATTTGAATACAGGCCAAAATGAAGATAAGATTAATCCCTAGCTGCCAATAGCCGGGTTGGCAACCAACTGAAAGCTGGGGCATTGAAAACATTATATACTAAAACAAGAATGCACATCCACGATCGTCAAATATAAAAGCCAAGAGCGCAAAGGGGTATCGCTCCTCCGTTTCCATTGCCGATGCCGAAAACCCACAAAGTTCATACAAGCGCAGCTAAATACCAATATCTGAGCTAGAAGACAAGGTAGAATAAAAGCTAAGAACAGAAGAGCAAAAAAAAAGATATTAAAGCTTTTCTAGTCGCCACGGTCAAATCGACTAAGCACTTCTGGTGGAACTGTCGGTATATACTTGCGGGCTCGTTCGCGGTTCGTCCCGCCGAGTCCGGCTCCATAGCTGATGAGCATGTCTGTGCTTGTTGGCAGAGAGAATGGAAGGAAAAGTGTCGTGTCGAGGAAGACGCTGTTATTATGTGGACGGTCATCGTTCAGTGTAAACATGCTCGCGGGTATAGACGGCGCTGGTGATTTCTGTCCGGGATCGTCCGCACTTGCTTGGGACTGGTTGATAGGTGTCTTGGGACGGTCTTCGGAATTAGATCCCGGTACAGGAGTCGTCTTATTTTTCGCGTCTTCGATCTTCTGCTGTTCTCGGAACAGAATTTCGGGATCACGTTGCATTTCGAGGAGGAATTTCATGGCTTGCTTTGTTAAACCTTTCTCGCCGACTTCGGGCCGGTATGATTTGACAGCGTGTAGAAGCTGGATAGGGACTAGTTGTTGTAGCTGGAGCAATGTGTCAACGAGGGACTCGTGGTCGTCTCCTAGTGAGGAGAAGCATTGTAGCCATTGTAGTAGTTGAATCACGGGGGCTAGATGGCGACGAGCAGAATCAACAGTCGTCTCTCCGGTGCTTGTCATAGATCCATTTTCATAGTGTTCCGGTTGCCGATTGTTAGTACGGGCCCAGTCTTCTAATGTGGAAACATTCATGCGAATCTGCATTGCCTTCGTCCGCGCCAAGTAACGCTTCGTGGACATGATGCGATTAAAAAGCTCTGCGCCAAGCCAGTAGAGGAGCTGAGAGAGGATTTGAGTGGTGATCACGGAGTGAACGTCATAGAGATCGAGGACGAAGAGGGTCGACGAGAGTAAGGAGGTGATATTTCGTGGAGAGATCTGAGCTCGCCGCCGGGGTGATGGCGGCCGGAAGCGCTTCTCTGCAGGCTCGGGGGCCTCTGACTTCTTCTTGCGGAAGATGTTCCATTCATTTTGGAAGGCGATATCCTCTAGTCCAGGGATGGTTTCATGGTCCAGCATTGCCGCATCCAGGACTTTGTTCATCCGTCGCTCTGCATCGCGAATGATAAGAACGAAAATCTCGTTGATCAGCTCTGCCAGATGAAGCTGGAACTCCACTGTTGCTTCTGTCAGCCCAGTGTCCTTCTTCAGGTAATGAACTAGCAGAGTGGCATTGGACAGCCAGAAAGCCTGCATAGTCATATCCCACTGGTAACGTTCGACCACATCGTTGATCTTTTCCGTCGCGGAGGTAAGCAGGATTGCCAATAGTTCGGGGCTGGCATGGTAGTGCGCATATCGAGCACTGAGAAAGAGAAGATTGGCTGGCACTGGCTTTTGAGACGGAGACCGTTGGGGGGTCATGTTGGTAATGATGATATCCAAAATACGTTCCAGTTCATGGTCTTGGAATACAAACATCTGATCATTCAAGCACTTGTCCCAAACGAAATCCTGTTGCTCCTGTTCCAGCTCCTCGTCATCCAATGACTGTATCTCGATCAGCAAAACGGTTCCTGCTAGTTTCTGCGCTTGTACTTACGTCAAATTTTTCATCTAAACCAAGACTAGACAAATCAACCTCCAGATTTATCGCACTCTCTTCCATCATCATTCGGCGTTTCATTTCATTTTCAGCAAGTGCTTCCTCAAAATGACCATGTGCCAGACCGGCATCATAGAAATCATCCTCAATAACACTAGGTCCAAAACTATACCCATTCTCGTGCAAGTAATCGGAGATTTCGCTACCGGGCTGCGCGAAGTCGAATGCCGTACCACCAGAAGACGACTTTATATCCGGCGAAGCACCATGATCGAGAAGAATCTTTGCAATAGTCTTGTGTCGATTGGTCATAGCCCACATCAACGCGCTCCACTGATTGCGATCCTGCTGGTCAACAAATGCACCGGCATCGAGAAGAGCCGAAACAACCTCTTGATGTCCCTACAATTTCCTACGTCAGCATTTCCAACCTTCATCTATCGCGGCGTATCCCTAGCGCATAGGGTTACCCGCAGTAAGGGAGAGAGAAAGAGACGACCCACAAAACAGCTAGCATAGATCAAAGGCACCGTGCCCTCCTCGTCTTTCATATTGACATCGACATAGCTTTTAGCTGGGCCGCCAAGTAGCTTGTTTACGCGCTCGACGTCGCCATTGCTCGCCGCCATGTTTAGGCTCTTCTGAAGGATATCTCGTTTCTCGGCCGTCGTCAATTTCTCGTCGGCCGCAATGCTCTCCTCGTCGGCACCGAGTGAGTCGACTTCGCGGTGGGCGGCCTGCGCTGCAAGCATCTCCATTAAACGGGCATCGTTGTCTTCGAGGTCCAGACCGTATTCGTCCGTATCGGGGAAGTGCGAGTGGTCATCGAGGGCAAGGCTAAAGGTCAAGGGCTTTGCGGCGACGGTAGGAGTCAGGAATTGGGATTGGCCTGTTGAATTTGATCGAGATTCATTAGTCACAGGTTGCGGAGTAGGGACTGGGCTGGTATGTTCCCCTCCAGATCGTCGACGGGACGGGGCGGGGAGAACAACAGACGTACCCTGCCATGCATCGTACATCTCAGTCTCTTGAAAGACAGGAACCGAACGGCGATCGTCCAGCGATTTGGGCAGGTCATCGGGGAGTTCTTGGGCTCCTGCAGACACAGGACTGTGATCGATCTCCTCCGAAGCCCTGTGCCCTGGCTCTATCGTGTCCATCGTGGCGGGCCTACAGTTGAGGAGAGCAGAGGCAGGACATGAAAGCAGAAAATGGAGGATTTCAAAAGCGATAAGAATCAAAACCAGAAGAGATTAAGAAGCCATCGACGGTTGGAATTGGGGGGTTGCGAAATAGGAACGGCTAAAATGGACACTAACTTGGGAGTAGATCAACGCACGACCTTCGGGAGAGAAACTGTGCTCTATGACGCAGGCATTGGTATTATGAGGTTTCAAGTTGAGATTAGTACCCAATTACTGGCTTAAATGCTTAAAAATTGTAGGTCACTTGGGTTTAAAATAGATTTGGTATAAATTCATAAATGGGTTCAAATGTTTTGCTAAATCTTTGGTATAGTAATAATCCCATCCACATTAGACCGTGATATCTTCCTTCCCAACTCAGATGCAAATGCTTCGCTTTCAACGCCGAATGATAATAAAACAAAAGGGAACATGGGTAAAATTCACGTATAGATACAGTAAAACATGGCAGAACATGGCAGAACATGGCAGAAAAAAATGAAGTTTCTGCAGCAAAAGGGGTATGGAGTCCAGTCATCAAAAATACAAGATAAAAATAGAAATTCGTGGCTCTCAGTGATGAGAAATGTGCAGGATTGTTCAGGCTTCAGGCTTCAAGCTTCTTGCTAAGAACTTGAATCTCATCCTCCGGGAGAGATGCAATCCACAGGCAACGTTCGATAATACCAGGCACGGGCTCAAATCGGTATTTGGTGCTAGCGTCAATCAGACGGAGCAAGCCCTTGACAATCCGAGCTGATGTACGGTATCGCTCGAAGTTGACCAGCATTCCACCGTCGGCATTGGCGATTTGGGCTGGCTTCTGTGAGTTGTAGGTGAGATCGTGTACGTATAGACCGATAAATGGAATGCAGCCTTCTTGTAAGTTGGCTGTCTCCATCTCGTAACGAAGCTCATAGAAGTTTCTCACGGGCTGAATCAAACACTCCATATCTTTCAACATCCGCTTGTCTTCCAGGGGAACCAGATCCCACGTCTTCTGTAGACGTGAACAATCCGAAGATGATAAGGCAATCGCGATTTGAAGCATGGTGGCATAGTTGCAGATTCGACGTGCATGGGCAGCTGTATGAATGTACTTGATGACAGTGTGTGCTCGCTCGTGGATGTCACTGGTCAGAACAATCTCGGAAACAACCCATTTGACCATGAGATTGAAGCGCCCCACGACGAGATCAATGCCTTTGCGCTTCTCGGAAAGAAATTGGACCCAGCTCACAACATTGTGAGAACTACTGTTCCATTTCATTTCTACCAGGTCCCGCCAATCCACCTCGCTCAGTGCAGCCATCTCAACCAAAGTCAGTTGCTGGGCTAGTATTTGAGATTCGCATGCGAGAATGAAAGGAACATGGTCAGGGCCATTATGGTGGAGAAGACCCTGACTTTTGTGATCCTTCTCAGAGTTGGAGAGGATGTCTCTCGATAATTGCGGTACATGTCGAGCTTGGTGAAACCGATCCACCTCTGGCCGCAGAGGAGATGTATCGGGAGTGAGTGGCTGTGCCTGGAAGAACGCTTTATTTGCGGGTAAAGAATCGGAGCCAAAAGAGGGCGGGTGTTGTATGGTCATGGGGGGAGAAGGAGGTTGTCCTAGAGGATGAGGCGGGATATCAATATCAACAGCTGACGAGGTAAAGCTGTGTCTGTTTAGGGTGTGACCTTCAACGGCTTCATGTGAACCTATAATGTCCATAGACATGACTGAAGATGGAAGCGAAAGATGTTTGGGAGTAATCGGTGCCACATTGAGGAAAGAAGAATCGGGAGCTGTTGAGCCAGGCGGGATACGTTGAATGCTTTCGGTTTCATGGATAATTTGGATCGACGGATGAGACGATACCAGCTCGGAGTCCCGACTGGAGATGAGGCTGAGCGGTGTATGATTTTCGAAAGTAGGAGCAAGTGGTCGCCTCACGGAATCATCTGCTAATCCTCTTTCGAGTAGAGGAACGGAATTGTATGACTCTTCCGACTCGGCCACAGAGTCAGAGTAGGGTCTAGGTGGCGCCAGTCGCCCTCCAACCGTAGAATATGTGGATTTATCTGTTTGTCGCCGACGTAAGAGTCCGTCACTCACAGCCTTGTCCTTTTTATCTTCGGGGTCAGAGTATTTGACTTTTTCAAATCCAGCCTCCTGATCTGCCGGTGGTGAGCTGGGCCACTTGCCCTCAAGCTTCAACAAGGTCGACTCAATACCTCCATCGTCATCATCAGGAATCTGGGCAAATCGAGCAAGTGCTGCCTCGAATGATCGTCTTATTCTGCGGGCTGGAGAGGCGTGAACTAGTGAAAATCGATTGGGACTAGGAAAAATCAAGGCTGTCGGAGGCCTTGAAGGGTCTTGTTCAGCTTTTGGCGCTTCCGCTACTGAATCATTGGAAGAATAAGTCGACAAGACTGATTCACGTCCAGGAAGTTGTTCAAGGTCACCCGCATGCTGGACGCGACGCAGATTCCCGCCAGGCCGTCTGCGGAGGACAGGATTAGATGGCATCTTTTCTTGATCTCGCATATCATTCTGGCTAGAAGCTGCTTTTAATTTATCGCTTCCTGTTGGTATGCGGTGTCTAGATATACTCTGGAAGGACGCATATTTGCGAAGCCGAAGCGAGAATGACATTTTCTTGCGGGTGATCGAAGGGGTTTCGCTGGTAAATGACTTTCGATATGAAAGAGAGTTCTCTGGTTCATCTCTCAATGAAGCCGTACACGACAAACGTGATGAAGACGCGTTATAACTTTGAAGTGGCAGACTTGGATCATATTTGGCATCTCGCACAGCTCCCGACATGGCGGGGATTTCAAGGGCAGATTCGTTAATCATGACAAGTGAGTCAGTCTCTGTTGTGAGTTCACTGCTCGTTTTCAGGTCGCCTTTCAGGTCACTTTTCAGATCGCCAGTCTCGGGAACTTCGGGGGCTTTAAGAGAGGAAAAAGATTCCGTATTGTCCGAAGGACTCTGTGCCGTGATCTGCAACTCCGGCGCAACCGATATTGGCTGGATATTTTTAGCATCATTATGCCCCATAGACTCAATATATTCTTTCAAAACATGTTCGCAAAGAACATCAACCCGCATAGGGTGTTTGGGAGCAGCAGCCATCTTCCGCTCTCGGTAGTATTCCGACCCTAACGCAATATGATTGGGCATGTGGGACGTCCGGCCGCGAGACGGCGTGGTGAGAAACTCCGAGGCACTTGCCAGCCGTCCAGAGAAGCTATGACCACCGTTCCTAGTATGGAGCACCCGCCTGATTGAACCAATAATGGTTCTTACACCCGAAGTCGGCTGTGCGTTTTTCGGGCCCCCATCCAACATGCTTCTGCGGTCCAAGCTAGAGGATGCAGACGGGACAGGTAGAGGGGGCGACTCTGGCGCCATCATTGTCATGTAAGATTCTGCAGGGGGGTACAGGACACCTCGGATGAAACCGACAGGGTCCGATATTTCCTTGGGCGCAGAACCGTTTGAACCGATTTCCATGCCAAAGATGGGCATTCTATCATCTCGTGCCGAGTCTGAGAAGCTCCCACTTCGTTTGTGTACATGGTTGCGGAATGGGTGTCTGGAAAGCATGGGCGACGACACCGGGTGGTCATGCGAGGAACCAGGGTTGACCAAACCCACAGGCACGGGTCGAGGTGCCGTGCTTCTCGGGTGAGAGGGATGTGGAAGTTTAGGAGGCAGTGAACAAGAGAGCGCCAACATGCTCTGTTCGCTCTTGGCGGAGAAGGGGATACTCTGTTGTGTGGCAGCAGAGTTGTTTCGGTCATGTTGGGGAGTGGCAAGGCTCTGGCGGAAATTATTATGGCGAGAAGCAACTAGTGATTGAGCTAGTGAAGGATGTGAAACAGACTGTGGGGCAGCATCGCCGTCAAGCGGATCAATCTGGCCACTGCCAGGCACAATGGGACTGTCCGGATCAATTAATGCGCGGGAAAAATCAGAGCCTCCCCAGTAGACCTGACACTTCCCGTTCCAACACCTTTTGAGATCAATGAGAATCTTCAAATCGCTTGTGCCGCCATTTCTGCGAGATTTGACGTCTAAATATAAGGTGTTGATCGTTTCACAAAAGTGGGTCCGAAGATCTGAGATCGCGACAAAGTCATCGACAAAGTAGTTCAGAATCCAGTGGCGAAGTGCAGCAAAAGTACGAATGCGAATAATTCGCCCATCGTCTTGCAAACGGTGAATAGCCCATTGCAGACGAGCAAGCAGAAGAGCCAACAGGTGGCTGGGGGACAAATACGATCGAAATGTGAGGAAGAAGTCTGACACGAGCTCATAGTCCATAAATGACTCGGAAGATATCTGTGCCACAATACGAGCAGGTGTGGCGGCGCTGACGTCTTTCGTCCCGGGAAAGTAACGTACAACCGCTTCATCATCCATGTCAGATACCAGAGTCTCGTAAATCGAAGGTTCCACGGGGCCATTCAACTCATACACCATGGAGTTCCTCGGGACTGGCGTGCTCCGACTGAGGTCGATTGCAGCTGTGCCAGAAAAGATCGAGAGGGTAAACGATGCACGATTGTAAGAAAAAGAATCCCTCCCATATGGGCTGCGGAGCAGCGTGGGCAACGGATCCGCCATACCACCGAACAAAGTCGAGTTTCCAAAGCTATCGGACATTGGAGTCTGTGTGTATGCGGAACTCTGCATCATCGCACTACCTTCGGCGCTGAATCGTGGGGACCCGAGTCGATAATGGGGGATTGGCACCTTCAAGGTCTGGGCCCGCGACTTTTCATATGTCGTTCTGGGCCGGTCTTCAGATCGATCTATAACGATTCGCAGCTCTCCACGTTTCCCAGCACCTCGCACGGATTGTTTTTCGGGTATTGTTGAAAAAGAAGTCGCTCTCTTACGGGAAAACAGCGTAGAGCCCGGGTTCGCCGCTTTCGAGGAGAAAACCGACTCGTTGTCTTCGACAGGCACTTCCTCCGGATATGATTCCGAGAGCTGCGAGTTCGACCATCGTGCATGATCACGTCGGACATGGGCGAACGTTCGCGGCTGTGACTGCGGCTGAAGACTATTGGTAGTCACTTGGTCAATTGATGAATATGGGACTATTGAGATGTCGGTCTGCGACGGATTTGCAATCGGCCTGAATCAAAGCGTCCAAGGTCAGCTAGCTACCTTGCATAAAGTGTACGACAAGACTGTCGCGATCGAGATGAGATCGTACCTGAGAAATATCTTGCCATTTTGACCAACACTTCCAACTGTAAAATGACCAGCTTTCCGTCCGGCTGGGCCTGCTGTCGGTTGGGCCCGGTGCGTATGTGATCGTTGCAACGACTGTAACGAGTGTTTCCGTAGTGGTTCCTGGTTGTCCTTGGCACGAATCCCCGTTGAATTTGTTCTTCCTCTTCTTGCCTTTAGTTCTTTGAGTTCCAAGATCCTGCTGATATCACCTCCTTGGGCCACGGTATTTGCACGTCGAACCTTGGCCAAGTTCTGTTGAATTTCCCTACTGCGTGCTTGATAGAGTGGCAGATCAGTGGTTCGCGTTTCCTGTGTTTTGGTGTGTCCGGGTGAATCGGTGGCAGGGAACGGTTCCATTGCGGGCGCGCGAGAAGCGTTTCCCCCCGGACAGCTCTCTGCAACGAACCGCAGTAGAGAAATAGATTTGAAGATCAACTAGAAATATGCATCAGGCCTTATCCCAGATCGAGAAAGGGGGGAGGGGAAAGTGTTTTTCTTCCCAAGTGGAGAATGGAGGAAGAAGGAACCTTGGAATGGTCCCGACACTGCGGAACCAAAAGGGCGAACGCTTGGTACTTTGATCACTTAATCACTTACACTGATTTTTGAGCTCGATGGATATTTGACCCATTTATTAACATTTATGTCTGTGTCAAATTTGATGAGTACACTTTTACATGCTTCAGGATAAAGTCTGTAGTTTGGCCACTGTATGTGTCTCTTCTACTTAGTATAGATTAAAACTAAATAGATGAACCCCCTGTTCTACAACCATGTCAGCTCATTTAGTGTGACCATATATTAGTACTGCGTTCCATTCATGACTAGTTAGTTTCTCCGTAAATTGGGTTAATTAAACTAAAAAACTCTTAGCGTCAGAATAGGAAATATCCCTTCCATCAGAGTCTTCGTCACTTATCTCAAGCCTATCTCAAGATCCATCGAAGTGCAAAAGATCGGTGAATCTATAGAACTGGATTATATGGTTGAATTCAGCTCAATCTAGCAAGGTCAGACCGCTCATTCGGTGATCTGCAGAGGGGGAATATCTGAAGCTGGGCCCCGGCGGAGCCTAAAAATGGGGCTATATTACCAAGCCTGAAGATTCCGAGGTCTGGGCATATTTAGTCAACCAAGGAACTTTGGAATATGATGAACTATGATATAGATCAAATGAGGATAGCTTATAATTTCAATCACACAAAATACTCATCAACCCTCACCTAGGTAGGGGAGGATTGATTTATGGGAATAGCTACTCCGCTTACTATCTAGGTATAGTAAGACTGCACTACCAGAGCTTGCAGACAGGCTTTTTATCCGGGCATTGGAACGCTTCCTTGAACTCTCGAGAGTTGGCCATGGTTGCCTAAAATCATAATTAGCCAACTGACAGCCCTGCAGATGAAATGTGATCAATACTTACAATGATCCGCGCCCGCTTAGGTGCGTGTGGGTCATTATATATGCCTCTTTCCGCTGCCTGGAGGCTGTTCTTTCCGCACCACCAGTTCGCATACGAGATGAAAAACAACTTCTCCTTCGAAAAGTCAAGCAGACCTGGAAGATTGGCATCGTCGGTGCCACGCTTCTGCCATGCATGGTAGGAAGCACTCAGACCGCCAGCATCGGCAAGATTCTCACCCAGTGTCAGTCGTCCATTGACATGAAGGACCTTACCACCTGGACCTTCCACTGTGATTTTGGAGTATTGGTCGACAAAGCACTGTGCACGCTCTTCAAAGGCATCGACAGTCTTGGAGTCCCACCAGTTGGTAAAGTTTCCGACTGAGACCACAGTTAGATGGGTGAATCAATCAAGCGGGGCAACTAAACACATACCTTCGTCATAATGGCGGCCGGTTGAGTCAAATGCTGGAAAGTTCTTAGTAAATACTCGCCGCGTAGTCATATCGAATTCCCATATGTAATTCACTTACCGTGTGACAGCTCATGCCCAGCAACGGCACCAAATGCACCATAGGCCAGATATAATGGGGCCGTAGGTCCATAAAACGTTGGAGGTTGCATGATCCCGGCAGGGAAGACGATCTCATTGCCCGGAGGATTATAGTAGGCATTAACTGTAGGGGCAGTCATATCCCATTCATCGCGGTCCGTGGGCTTTCCTAGCTTTGACCACTCGTTGCGAAGATCAAACTTGGCCACATTGAGTTCATTCTCAAAGAAAGTGCCGTTAGACACCTTCAGATCCTGATAATACTTCTCTACATCCTTTGCGTCGAGGACATTAGGGCTGTTGGTCGGATACCCGATCTTTTGGACAATGTTGGCCACTTTCTGTATAGCCAGCTTTCGAACATCTGGCGACATCCACTCAGTTTGGTCAAGCGTAAAAATGAAACGTTCCTTGATATCAGACACGATCTGATCTCCGAGCTGCTTGGATTCCTCGGAGAAAGAATCCAACACGTAGAACCGACTCAGACTCCAGCCTTGACCACCATCTAGCAAATTAATGCACGTGCGCCAGCGCTCTTCCTTCGCTTGAGGATCCTTACCTCCAAGCTCATTTTCGAATTGGCGAAGGGGTTCAACTGTCTTATCCTCAATGGTGTCTGAGTACCGCTGAATCAACTTCCACTGCAGGAAGAAAGACACCGTCTCACGAGAGGTATTCTTCAAAATGTCCGACAATGCTTTCATGTACGAAGGTGATGCGACAATCAGACGGTCGCCTTTAAAGTCATGCGGCGCTAATTCAGAGATAATATCGGTAAAAGAAATCTCTGGAAGCAGCGACTCAGTCTCCTTAATGCTGAATGGGTTATAGTATTTCGTGACGTCCTCTGAAGTTTCTGTATCTGGAGACGCATCTGCAAGCTTTTTCTCAAATGCTACAACGTCCTCAGCGATTCTATCGTAATGGCTAACATCGAATCCTTGGAATATCTGCTTCAAGACTGCAGTGTACTTGGCAACAGTCTCTGTATTGTTGTAATACTCTCGTGCCGGCAGTCCGATGCCTCCAGGTGGCGAAACAAAGATGGCAACATTGTCAGGGTCTCTATCATCAGCCTAATACTGTCAGGTGTGATCCATGTATAGCTAATATTAGGAAGTTTCGGGTGTACTTACCGAAACTCCTGGGGAAACCAATGCTTCGACACCAGATTTTATGAGATAAAGGATTGCACTGGTAAGATGGTCAAGAGTTCCTGAAACAATACCTTTCTCGGCAGGGTATACCTTCTTCAGTTCCGCCAAAATATGAACCAAGGGCTCGCTGCCGCGTTGCCTAATAGTGAACTCGTCCAAGCAAGCATCGTATGCATCTTTGAGCTTCTTGAAGTTCTCGGTATCAGACTGCTCAGAAGGCTCTGAGCGCTCGACAATGTGACGTAGACGAGTTTGGGAGTTCTCTTCCATGATAGTGCCAGCAAATATCGATCCTATAATAAATTTAGCCTTAGATTAGGAGTTGCTTTTGGGACGATCACGGGTTAACGAACCTTGATCAGATCGCATATCGTGAATCTCTCTCCAGCCACCGCAAACATACTGGTCGAAATCGGTGCAAGGATCAATACTCTTATAGTTTGGATCTAAGTTGTACAGAATTTCGGACGCAGCGTGGATACATTCTGGCGTCTGGCAGACTGCAGGCGCCACCTCTGGTTCCGGGAGTGGGGGCCGTGGTGCTGGAGTAACAACCTCAATCAGTATGAATATCGACTAAGGATAG
The DNA here is from genome assembly GCF_028828555.1 of Penicillium taxi. Taxonomy (NCBI): domain Eukaryota; kingdom Fungi; phylum Ascomycota; class Eurotiomycetes; order Eurotiales; family Aspergillaceae; genus Penicillium; species Penicillium taxi. Next base: position 1,635,946 of record NW_026643207.1, on the reverse strand, counting down.
GATCTTGGAAATGAATACATACTCCTAGTCAATCTTATCAAGATATAGATCAGGAAGTAGAAGGCGCCAATTTTAGCCAAGGTGTTCCATAGTTGGGCTCTTTTTTTACAGGGGCCTTTTTTCAAATTGCCTTCGAAATCATCATTACTGAGAAGGCTCTGTTTCTGTTCGGTCTCGTATTTATCTGGACAGATAAAACCCCGGTCATCACTAGAGGACTGTTAGTAGAGCTTTCCCGTAGATAGTTACATCATAACACTGACCTGGGTAGTGGCTGAACCATATTGCGCGAATGGCAAATGACAGCAGTATAAAGCCACTGGACAGCTCAGGTCTAAGTACAAGCATAGAATGAATAGCACAATTGAATTGTAATAGTTCTGCGCCTTGAGAACGAAGCACTAAACCTCTCGGGGTCTTCTGACCTCGGGAAGCTGGGGAAAGACGTCACATGTCCTTGGATGAGTCAGCGATCGTCGTCAATCTCACACAGCGAGCTATTCATCTGAATTTTGAATTTTTGTTACAACTAGCATGCCCGTGGTAAACCCATAGATACGAGATGCGGCGGACTTAGGATGAGAATCACCGAACTGTCAAGTGCTGTTCGGTGCACAGCCTCGTACATTTGTAGAACAATGTAGGAAGGATAGGTATGTAAGTGGAATGATTTGAAGTAAGACTAACTCTTGAAAGGTTATTTACCTACAACTCCGTAGCTTGGAACTTTGAGTGGATTATTGTTGGATGGATTGATAATCAACGAGATCTTCCAAACTCGGATGTTCTAAAGAGGGGTGTACGGCACAGCTTCTCCATCGTCGTGTTTCAGCACTCCATAGCCTTCGAAGTCATCTCCGAGCCTTTTTTCACATACTCCACACGCCTTACAAGGAATCGACTCAATTGAGAAGAATTATCCTAATGTTTCGTAGTCACGCCGTACGTACAAAGTAGTAGACCGAAAACGTTAGAATACTCCACTCGCCAGATTGGGTTTAGTGCTAAAATAGAGATACCAACTGGCTAGGCCCCCAGGCTGTATGGATTAATACAATCGTGTTAGTGAGCAAGGGATTAATTATGCCATCTCCAATTGATACAAACAACGTCAATCGATCACAGTAGGTTTCAGCCTGCAGCTCGTGGGCCCGAGTAAGTGATACTGCACAATCACAGCAAGTCTTCAGTATACTCTTCGTACTCCTAAATGAAGTTGTCAAAACTGAACTGATTCTCTAATTCCCTTTCTGTCGGAATAATTTTCCCTGTCTGTAAATATTCCTTAATTTCCAAACAGAGCCAGTGTCCTGAGATAATAAGGAGTAAAAACTGGTTATCACAAAGTATCATAGCTGCTTTGAAAGCCTGGTACACAACTTCCGGCTTCTCTAGGAGATCAACTACATCGCACTGGCAGAATTCAATGAGGAAAATTTCAATAACTCGATGTTGTAAGCAGTAAAATACGAGTATGTTAACTTTTTCACTCTGTGCTGAATGTTGGTGGGGCAATTTGACAGCTGGACTCATCCAAAATGGGAAATCGTGGCGGGATTGAGACATATCAGATGTACTAATGTAAAAGTCAGGCATAATAATACGAAAGGTCAACGTCCATGCCCTGTGCTTATTTTTTCTCGCATCAGAAATCATCTGGCTACTGGAATGAAGGCATCATGGATAGAACATATATGTGCTTTCTTTGGAAATATTATACCACGGGTTGTCACTTGCCCAGTGCTCAATTTCTATTCGAGACTGCGGAAGACAGGGGAATACCTTCTCTATGCTACTGTAAACATAGCATAATATCTTGTATAACTATAATAGGTTCAAATGAGATATTGAGTTTACGCCCGATGCAGGAAGTATGAGCTAGTACTATCTTCCAAGTCGTGAGGTGTGTAGCTTCAAACAAAGTTCCGAGCTGAGAATGATATCCATACCTATGTAGGGTTCATGCACGAAATCAAGTAGAGGACACAGACCACAGCATAAGTAGGCAACTGCAAGGGTGAACCTTGCTGGAAATGGACAAGCCCTGAAAGTTATGTAGAAAAAGCGAACTAAACACAATGCAATGATTTCCATTGCATAGTATTTTTTTTTTTTTGTTTGCGGAACTCCCTGAAGAGTGGGATCTGCTGTCAAACTGGTGATCATCAATGCATAAATTACGTACTAAGTTGCACCGGGCAATAAAGCCGTAATGATCCGCTGGTTTTCACTAGCTCAACGTGACGGGGACGGAGATGGAATTATTTTGAGTTAGGTACTCCGCCATCTGCCAATATAGTAGATGCAATTTCAAATGTTGGTTATGATTATTCCGAGATTAGAGAAAGGCTGGTCAGGATTCCAGTGTTGGCACATCAATTGAACTGGTATAAGACTTACCTAAAAAAAAAAAAGTACCTAGGTAGACCCTGTAGATTTACATACTTTTTATTTTGTCGGCCGTGGAGATTCCAGTGAGAGTGAGATCAGGAGATAGGTAAGTACTAGTTATTATATAACGGGTACTGCCGAACCAGCTCCAAAGGATGGATCAATTTTGGGACCGGGACCACATGGCCGCTAAGCTAGCTAGAAACTAAGCGAAAGGGGGGTCAATGGAATCTCGATTCAGTGATTGGGAGTGATCGAGGATACAGTTCAGTTGTGCGGCACAGCATAATGTTTAAAATACGCCACGTTGCGTGGAACGACTTGCTACTGTCAAAAGTACCTATGTCAAGGGCAAAATGGATCTGAATGCATGAAGATGTATATGTACGGAACCTTGGAAATGACCAGGAGGATTACACTGCAGCCTTGGAATAAGAAGTACGGAGAATCCATATTAAACTAAATTATAAAGAGTCTAGGGACTAGTATAAGTGGACCGGGATAGAATTCCGCCGACGTTTCGGGTTTTTCCATCTTGATGGCACCATTGCTAGGGTATAATGTTTAGTATTTTTGTCCCAGAGTTGAGTATGACTCGTGTATCTCCTAGTAGCTTCACTATATGCATTGAACAATTCCATGGTACCTTTAAAGAAAATAGTGGAGTTAAGAAGTTAGGAGCTCTAAAAGTGGAAGGGAAGAAAACTGATTATAAACAATGTAAAGCCCACCATTTGAAACTAAGAATGATTCCGACCTTTGATCATTGTCCAAGCTCGGGTATCAGCTGGACAACTCAGGCCCAATCAATGGCCCCATTTGGTGGATCGGCGTGAAAAGCCCTGGTATTAGAGTACTACTCTATATGAAAGGAAGGGGCCGAAATACCACTCCCTAACGAGAGTACTTTTATAGTACGTATATTGCTACCTAGGTATAAATCAAAGGATGAATAGTCAAGTTTGTGACAAATATGGAATGGAAGATGTAAATACAAAAAATATTAGAAAATGTGGAAATATAAAATAGAAAATATAAATTATAAATTATATAATATCAAAATATCAAAATATCAAGATATTTAAGGAATTCAGTATGCCGATCATCGGAAGTGAACCTTGGGAAGGTACGGAGTAAACCCCCATCGAACGCAAGAGTCTAGCCTAATTCTACTACTCCGTATCCTCCGCTTGTGGACTCGACTCTTTCTTGTGGGACGGCAGAGATGTGCTGCCGATAATATACACCTTTACTTCTTTTGCCCCTTCCTTTTTCATTCTTAATATCCCCCTAACGGCTTTTTTCCAAAAATACCTTTGATCTTCAATTCTCTTTTCGTCATTATTGTTCCCGTATTCCCCTCTTTCCCTCTTTCTTTCTCTTTGGGAAAGCTATAGGTTCTGGAAACCTTGCTCGTATAAGTCTAAATCTACATTGAAGTGTCCGATCTCCGGGAAACCCTCCGCCTAAAGTCTGGAACTCCCGGTATCGACATCTGCCACACGGTCTCGGCTACCAACATCTTCCTCCCCCCCCCCCTTCGACCTTCGAGTTGCTTCGTCCAAAGCGCATTACCTGCCACAGTATCTGGTCGTCCTTGTCTCGGAGGATAACCTAGTCCAATTGGGAACGCAACCGAATTACCAACGGACCGTAGCAGATCCTGCGGGGAAAGAACCGATCGAATCTCCTCCGCACGGCAACATCTCAGATACGACATCTCATTCGCCCGCGAGGTATATAAAGCTGAATAAGGGGCCGGTCTGTTTGGTAGGTCAACACCTATCATGTTTGCTCGGGGCAAATCATGCCGGATTCGAGTTCGCTTGACTCTCGAGGGTCTCGGTCTCGGGCGGGAGAGTGGCGCATTGCTCTGCGACATGCCTGGTTCAGGTCATATCTCTAGTGCGCCTGGATTTGCTCCGAGTTGAACCTTGGAAGTCGCAACAAGGTCTTTTGCTAACTTAATCACTTTTACTCCAGATATACATTTCCTTGCTTCTGCTTTCGTCCCTATATCATGGGTTGCGTAGGCTCAAAACCTGCCGAGGAGGACAAGGAGGCGCTCCAGCGGAATGCTCGCATCGATCGATCCATTAAAAGTGACAAGAAGAATATGGACCGGACGATCAAGATTCTGCTACTAGGTAAGTCGCCTTCGGAGCATTGCTGTAATCTTTTATTCTAAACTTTAATAGGAGCCGGAGAGTCTGGAAAGTCCACTATCATCAAGCAAATGCGCATCATTCACAGTGGTGGATTTCCCGACGAAGAACGCCATCAAACACGCGCTGTCATCTACTCCAACACTGTCATTGCCTTCAAGGTTTTGCTAGACATCATGAATGCCGAGAACATTGAATTTGAGCGCGAAGATTCACGGGTAATTTCCTTTCATGCCAAATATGTAGTTCATGACTGACGTTTTAAAAGATCGCAAGCACAATATTAGACAATGAGGATCCCGATGTTGGGTCGGATGAGGCATTTTCGAATCTGAAGATCCGCGATGCGATGCACACTATGTGGCTTGATCCAGGCGTACAAAAGGCTGTCGTGCGCGGCCATGAGTTTGCCCTACATGATAATCTCAGCTAGTGAGTTGATCTTCTCTGCTTAGAATTTTCAAACTGCTCACAACCTTCAGCTTCTATGAGTCCTTGGAGCGTATCTTCTCTCCCGGCTGGCTACCTGATAATCAGGACATGCTGCAGGCTCGTCTCCGAACAACAGGTATTACGGAGACACTGTTTGAGCTTGGTCAGATGAACTTCCGGATGATGGACGTCGGTGGACAGCGATCAGAACGGAAGAAGTGGATCCATTGCTTTGAGGGAGTGCAATGTTTATTGTTCATGGTTGCCCTATCTGGCTACGATCAGTGCCTTGTAGAAGACCAGAATGCGGTGAGTACACAGACTTCGCATGCCACTTGATTGACAACATACTGATCCGATGCGCTCCACAGAACCAAATGCACGAAGCTATGATGTTGTTTGAGTCTCTCGTCAACGGCGAGTGGTTCAAGCGTAAGCCTATCATCCTTTTCCTGAACAAAATCGATCTCTTCAAAGGAAAACTCGCCATATCAACCATCTCCAACCATTTCCCAGACTACACAGGGTCAAACACAGACTTTGATGCCGCAGCACGATATTTCGCCGATCGCTTCCGTGGCATCAACCGGATTCCAGACCGTGAAATCTACATCCACTACACCAATGCAACGGATACAACGTTGTTGAAGGCTACCATGGACTCGGTACAAGACATGATTATTCAGAAGAATCTTCATACCTTGATACTATAAGGTAGAGACGATTTTCCTTACTTTACGAAATCCCCACTGTTGGCCTTTATTTGATGACCGTCTTCCTTTTCCACGACGTTTACTTCTCACTTTCTTTCAAGCTTGTCTAGCCTTCTTTTCCCTCTTGTTGCATTACCCGGTGGCTTCCCTTTCGTCTGTCTCCTGCAAAGATCTTATCTCTTCTTTACATTCACTTCCATATTCTTCACGAGGCATCTTGTTAGAGGAGCCGTTGGCTCTTTGCTGCATTCAAAAGCCCGTTATTAACGCCACTCTTCGGTCTCGGCGTTACTTTGTTGTTATCTTTACTTTGTTTTGTTTTTGATATTGCAGGATGATACCACTTTTGTTCAATGTTTTCTCCACGCTCCATACTTGTTGTACCTCATGACTGTGCCTTTGTATAATCAAAACTGTCTATATTCGACAATCTTAATCCGCTTGAATTAGATCGAAACCAAATATAATCCCTATCCCTATCAATGTAATTGTAACAAATGGAGCTCCTTGCTATCCCCACTTTCAATTAAATCGACTTTCAAGTGTGGAACATGATTCGGATGATAAGTCACTTGACAGGTTTCAGCCGCTTATATTGACACCTGAGGCATATAATTATGTAATAACCCGCATGATCAGAGACGCCGAGTTCCGACCCGACGATTTCGCCTTCGGTTCAAAGACTCACCCTAACCGTCTTCCCAGCTCTTGGGTCTTGTCAATCATGTTGTCAACATCTTTGCGCCGGGCCGCATGGGTGCCTCTATCTGGCGTCCAGCATGTCCCTTCTACTGGTTTTCTCACCACGGCTCGTCATATACACCAGCGCCGATACTCCTCATCCTCCAAGCCTCCGTTCCCTCCCAGCGATGGCCCTCGCCGGATAGATGCTACTCCGACGAAGGGAGTGAACTCCTCCAGTAGCAAAGCTACACGCCGCCGAGGTAAGGATAGCGCTACCCGCAACGCTTCGTCGAAGTCTAGCCAGCATGCGGCATTTTCCAAGCTGCCGAGCGTGCCCTCGACACAGCACCGACAACCGCATGGTCAGTTTTCTGAGCTGCTACTTCCTTATTCCATAGTGTATTCGCAATTACTAACTACCTACTCCTATCAGACGTGCATGTTGCCTCATTCTTCTCCATTCACCGCCCGATCTCCGTAACCACCACGGTTCCCCCAACCTCGACCTTCGAAGCCTTTGATGCCATCTTCTCCTCAAAGAAGATTCTGAAGAATGAGCCCGAGGATGTCATCTTCACTCTGTCATCAACTGTCCAGTCTATGGAGAACAACGCCATGTCTGAGTCAGAAGACCAGTTCGGCCAGATCCACCGAAGCTTCAGCGAAGCTGACGGGGAACTGCGCATGCTCGACGGACCAGAGCGCATGTCTGTAGAGGATTACGTTCGTACTCTCCGACCATTCCACCCTCCCCCGCCTCCAACCCCCATGGATATGTCCGCCGAGACCGAAGCCATGGAATCGCAAGAAGCCGAGACCAGCTACTCGACCGTTCTGACGATTCGGGAATCCCGCAACGCCGATGGTAGCAAGAGCTACGAGGCACACACGGGTCCCTTCGTTCGCGACGAGATCGAGGCTCCGGGCATGCACGATGAGATGACCATCGACATGCCCTCAACATCGGGCATGACCTATGTCGAGCGCCTGCGCAACAACCGTACCATGCACGCTATTAGCACCAAGCGGCGGCGCAAGGCTAAGATGAAGAAGCACAAGTTCAAGAAGCTGATGCGGAGAACGCGTACTCTTAGACGGAAGCTCGATAAGACTTAAGTTTAGAGGTTCTTTTTTTTTTTGCTTATTCCTTGTTCGGTTTTCGTCGGATGCATCTTTGGCCTGTCTGCACCTTTCTGAGTAGGGAATAGCGTCTTGGTTTCAGGGCACTTATATTCCTTGCTAGATCGTAAGCTGCAACTCTTATCTCCATCATACTTCTCTCCTAAACTATCAAATATCCAATCATCTACATTAACATCTTTTCTCTGATATCATTGCTTGCATACATCATGACCCCGGAAATTCATCAATGTAGCAATCCTGTTTCCTGTAGACTCCCTAATAGGATGAACCTGGTTCATCAGAGCGTTCGCCCGCAATAGTAAGTCGTAAGTCGAAAATCCATTCTGTTTTACCTCGGAAGAATTTTGATTCTTGTGGATATAAGAGCCCAATTGACAAAATTCGATACAATACGTATGACGAAAGCAAGAATAATTCACAAATCGGGGTTACCATATCGTACCAAATACAAAAGCCCGACAAAACAAAAAAATAAAAGGACAAAAATAGGCAAAAACCGAGAGGAAGAAATACACGCAAGAATCGATCAAACTGACAATGAAACAGTCCAGTTCTCACTGATAATGCGAGATCCATAAAGTACAGTATCCAGCACACGTTCATGCAATATAAGCCAGTCCCATATCTCCTCACACCCAGTCGACCAGGGTCGAGTTCGAAATGAAAACGTGGTTCCTGATTCTACATACCATAAAAAACAAGAAAGATTCCTTTCACAAGTCAAATAAATTTATCTTATCCGAAATATTTTCGTTTCTTTGCACACACTCGTCCTCTCAACGAGACATAATGGGACTGAAGTTGATATGTCAAATATAAGAGGTCGCAACAAAAAAGCACGTCGAACCGCGGGTTTGTACGAAAACACCGCAGTGCCCGAGAGTCGATGGAGATGGCCGACCCTCGGATGCAACGAGATGCATTTTGTCTAGCAAGAGGCTTTAGAGCGGGAGTTCATGAGAAGAGCGACAATCAATCCGTAAAGACCTATTCGAGGGAATTGATTAGAACAAAATTTCCTGGGGTGTAAAATAAGACTCGACTCACCCAAGACTTCAGCGAAAATGAGAATCAAAATCATTCCGACGTAGAGACGAGGTTGCTGAGCAGTTCCACGAACACCAGCGTCGCCGACAATACCAATAGCAAAACTGTACCAAGTATAAATGTCAGTGGCAAACATCATATGGGTTTCGGAAACTTAGGAATCAAACGTACCCAGCAGCCAGACCAGCCAGACCGACAGAGAGACCGGCACCCAACTGAATGAAACCAGTGTACAGGGGCAGTGCCTGCTTCAGGTCGTTGGCGACCAAGACCGACACGACAAGACCGTAGATACCAATGATACCAGCCATGACAATGGGGACAATGTCTGCGAGTCTAGATTAGCAAACCGCGACCGGGAAAAAGCGGGGACCACATTCAGTAGTGGTCGTTAGGCCTTGAAGCTTCACATACTCTTAACGATCAGGTCGGGGCGGAGGACAGCCATGCTGCAAACTCCGACACCAGCCTTAGCGGTACCATAGGCAGCTCCGAAGCAGGTAAAAACAATAGCGGACGTGCAGCCCAGCGCACCAAAGAAGGGCTAAAGAATAAATATCAGCTTTCCGATCGATGTAGTTTGAAGGATGATATGGCGGTTGAAATGGCAGGAGATAACCTCATGAGACGGCAATCTCGGGAATGGGACTAACCGCATAGACGGGGCTATTAAGAATATTAGATTAGTAAAGCAATTATTTAAACGATCTGACAAGCTCATGAGATTGAAGCTGTTGGATTGGCGATTCATAGCTGTCAAGCACCCAGGGGGGCTGAGGCACGAAGACGACAACTTACCAGAGTTCTGTCGCCATTTTTGATGTTAAATGACTCGATTGGTCTCTCAAGAGAACTTTAGAGCTTGAAATGGATGAAATAAGACCCGAGGAGTGCAGGATCTGGCCGATGATGGGGAAGATGCGGTCGGAAAGGATGGAGAGAGGTTGGCGACTCAACCACGCTAGTGCTATGGTCACGTGAATCTTGGCACCTCGATTTCACCCTTCTACATGTCAACCTTGGAAATTGATTTGTACTCATGAATGAATACCTCCAAAGTTCGACAAGACGTTACACCTTACGCACAGAAAATATGGCAGAAAATATTGAAATTATGTCGAAGACCCGATATCAATGGTAAGATCAATGCTCATTCGGGTAGCTGCCAGCGATCAGTTATCGCCCATTCATTCATCAATTTTAAAGATTCATTGGCTTTCACCATTGATCACCCAGCTAGCTACTTAGGTAGGTATAGATCTATAACTGAATATGATTATTAGAGATAATCGCGGCCTTGGAAGCAATAGTACACTTAGTATTGTTAACAAGTACGAACATTGAAGCTAAAATATGTCCTATATATTGATATCCTGATGTACTTCAGGGTAGAATCTCGAAGACCTTCGCTGTGTACCTCGACTACCTGTCAGAATCCCCCCACCAGCAGCCTCTTTCCTTCTAGAGTCAAAGTGGCTCCGGACTTTGTTTTGACGGGGCTTGGATTGGATCGAGCAGCCATAACTCGATCAGCTTCAGCAAGTGCAAGGTGGAAAGCTACCAGCAGAGCATATTTATCTTCCATTCCAACTGAAACTCGAACAATAGATTCATGAAGCCCACAATTACCAGCCCACTCTATCTGGTTGTGGAAGACAGTTTGAACATATGGCTGGGCAAGCGTGACCGGGGCTCCCAGTGATGGTCCCTTGTGAACATTCAAACAGTTGAAGAAGACTTTCGCGAGCTCTACATCTTCAAATTGCATGGTGAAGAGGCCTCCATATCCTGGTTTGAAGTATTTAGTCTCTTTACGCATTTGAGCTCGATAATTCTCTGGACGTGGATCCAGTTCGGGGTGGTAGAGCTTTGTGAGGACGCATGTTGAGTCATTGACCAGTGGCTTCAGAGATCGCATAATATAGCTAGCTGTGTCGTTGATTCGTGCTGTGCGATCTAAAAAATCTCGACTGTTCATTTCTAGCTTGATTGCGTCCGCGCTGAAAAGATGGTTTTGATAACTCTTCTCGATGATTCTTTTCAAGTCCGAATAAAAGGGCGAGGCAGGGTTCAAAACCAAACTATTGAAATCAGGTCAGCGAGGGTTCTTTGGACCTGCAATTATGGTCTTTATTCCTACCTTCCAGCCATAACATCAGCTTTACCACTGAAGCTCTTCGTCAACGAGGTCACGAGGATATCCGCAACGCCGAGAAGATCGACGTTCGCAAACCCGCCAACCGTATCATCAACCACTACTGCAGCGCCGTATTGATCCGCCAATTTACGGATGTGGCGCAGATTTGGTGTTCGGAGAAGTGGATTAGATGGACACTCGCACCAAATAGCCTGAACAGGAGATCCAACACGGGCCTGTTCTACCAGATGTTCCTCCAGCTGATCAAGATCGCTCTCCTTGCCAAACGGAAGAAAGCAAACTGACCGGCTGTAAGTCTCGATCAATTTGAGCGTCAAGTCATATGGAACCCCAAATACAACAGATTGAGTATCGCGCCACTTAGATAGCAGCTGCTGTGCTTGGTAAATGGCTGTCATCCCCGTGGGATATAAGTACACATCATTTGGGGAAACGAGCTCTCTCTGACGGGCACACGCTGGAGCTCTCTCAAGTAAAGTCGCAATGCGCTGGCATAGTTTACGATGAGGAAATCCACTCATCCGTCTTTGAATAAGTGGGTGCAGCGTGTCAGGCTTCCCAGTTACGTCGGAAATAGAGCGCATGTAATCCATGCAATGTTGAGCTAAACGGGATGAGATACCGGCTCCGACTAGTCTCCAGAACTCTTTCACTGGCTTTGTAATATCCGCTGGACAAAATACAGCATGGAGCATCATGAGATCAGGTTGATCTTTGCCAGATGCCTCGAGCTCTATTTTGAGGGATCGGATGGAAAGAAGATGGTCTGCTATCGCATCTTCCTGGTGAATAGCAGACGAGGTCGCAAACTGTACACATCCATTCGCATAATCAATTGAGGGGAATAGAAAGCAGGCTGCCGAGTCGTTGGCAAATTCGTCGATGCAGACTTGATGCAGCTAGCAGTGGTTAGATTGGACTTCTCTGAGTGCCAGCGGACCTTACCTTCTTCACATCTTCATGGATGAATGATCTTGGATACCCTGCCATTTGAACATCTTGCATTCTTTTGGCTCCTGTGAATATTTCTTTAATGTCATCCCAAGTGGGTAGCTGAACCGAGACGGCATGATGCGAGCTCGGAACAGGCTGTCCCAGGGCAGGGGGCTGTGGAAGAGAGACCATAGGGTCAAATTCTATATGCATGTTTTCTCAATAAAAGCAAGAGGATTGAATTACCGTTCAAGTGTGGAATTGATGATCATTTTATCTCTGCTAGGCCTCATACTACGCTCATGTCGGTCTAATTCGAATACCATCGCTTCAGTAATAAGATCGCCAGGATTCCGAAGATCTTTGTCTGAATACATGACTCTTGTACTGTTTGTTGCCTCTCGAATTCTTGGAAACGTATTGGGTCCTGGATGCAGGTCAATATCAGTTTGTAGATCATGCTCGGTGCACCCGGCTATTTCCGCATTCGGAAGGCCATCAACAGATATCAGATATGATCAACTAACAACTTTATTGTAGGGATTCTATTGAATGCTACCTATAAAACAGGAGCTGTATAGGTACATAACTAGGTAGCCCTGTATAGTTGTTTTAAAGTTGAAGTGAAGTCTATCAGGTGTATCTCTTGGAATTGCTTAACAGTCAGTTCCCGTCCCGAGGTCCCAACCTTGGAACCTTGGTATATTTCCGAATTTATGTGCAATCAATTTCGGGTACATGATTATAAATTATCCTGTCTTCCATGGGCCATGGCTTCCAATGTTGATTTCTTGTCAAGAGACGACTTTGCGACTAAGTTGGTACAATAGTGCAAAACACATTTGCCCACCCAAGTGACATTTTCAAATTGCAAACAGTCCATATATCTTCATAGACTTAAAACTTAAAAGTATCGAGTGTGTTCCAAGGTTGATTGTGCATGACTAAACAGTGACCCTAAATTGACTGAGCAATACCTCCGAGTAACGTAACTAGGCATCTCTGAAAGACAAATAACTTCCATGATCTAAAAATATACGTTTGTATTTCTGGCCCACTGACTCCGTGTAACTATGATCTGTTGTCCCAGGTGAGTTGTCGTTGAGATGACTGAGTAGGCTTAGTTCAAGGTAGTTGCGTCAGGGGCTTTTGATTTATCCTGCCGGTTCAGCCACTTTGCCTGCACACGAGTTGCGCCAGCTCAACCCGAGTGGAGTGCCACCTTCGCCAATGAGAAGATCGGGGCAGTGGTGGCTTGGCAAGTGGGGTTTCATAGGGCTGGAGCGTTGGGCGCGGCTTAGAATCGGTGACGATGTCAAGTCTCTTCCTTGCTTATCTATCCTGTTGGAGCCATCGCCGGATGTACACCTTGGTTACACAGGCTGATCAAAGCCAAGAGTTCCAGGCAACAGCCAAATCACTGCAAATTAGGCGAAATTGAAGGGATGAATCAAAATGAAGCACTGACTTGTAACGAGTAAAAATAAAAGCAAGGAAGCAGAACATAATAAAGCCACAGGAAAGAAGGCTAAGGCCAATCAGGGACGTGATCGACACATCAGCCACAGTTGATCAATGATGTCATATTTTTCCCCTTTTACCTTTAAGAAGAAAACTCACTCCACACTTCCGGCTTTTTACAATCTTCATTCTTCGTCCATCCCACTATTTTCGAAATCTGCCCAAAATGCCTCTTACTGCTTCGTAAGTTATCGATTCACCGCCCCGATACTTTATAACTATCCCATTGACTTTGTCACAACTGGGACGAGATGGAAACTGACTGGAATTTTATAGTGACATCTGCAAGGTCATCTTTGCCATCATCCTTCCCCCTCTGGGTGTCTTCCTAGAGCGTGGATGTGGTGCCGATATCTTGATCAACATCTGTTTGACCATCCTTGGTTGGTTGCCTGGTGTTATTCACGCCTTGTACGTTGACCATAAGCTCCTACCCCCTTGAAACTGCCCGCTAATCTTATTTTCTTCTCTAGCTACATCATATTCAAATATTAGACTTAAGTCTACGTCCCTCCAGCTTCTTTTACCCTGAGCCTCAACAAAGAATAAGCATCGCTATCAAGACCGTACTTCTTCCATTCCCGCCCGCTATCTCGTATGGAGAAGCAATTCTCGATGTGTTCTGAGCTCCGGGATCAATGAGATCCGGTTCTGGATTGGTCGAGCCTTACCCCGATGCGGCCCCACTTCTTGGCATCTACGAGATGTTAATAATATTCCTTAATATTGGCCCTTTTTGATGCTTATCATGCGTTTCTTTTGTTCTGCTCGATCTTGCAGGGGTTCCCTTGCTTTGATGTCTTTTTTGTTCCCAGATACCAGCTCATGGAATGATTCATGGGCGTGTTTTCGGCCGTGGTTAACTCTTAGCAACGATGACGGCAATGCAATATATTCAAATCCCAACTGATACTTCCAAAGCTCACGAAGTACAGTCTAGTTATTTGTAGGATACCGGGTAATCATAACGGAACCACTAAAATCTTTTATTATCTAGGTCGAGACTTTCTGCTGAGTGGGGAGTGGCTATATATAAAGTAATTCCACAATCAATCTACATTCCAGGGCTGCTTAATTCAAACTCAATAATCTAGATTGCACCTGGACTGACTACCTCGGCACAGAGTAACTCATGCAGGCGGGTTTCAAAGTCCTTTCAGAAGTCTTCTAAATACTTGGTAAGCCTCGTTATCTCGACATTAGTTAACTCTGCAAATTAAATAACCCTCATCTCGGCAAACAAGCAACATCGAAAAAATCAAGATTCAAGACAACATAACCAGATAGCCCGAGTGAAGAGTCCGATAATCGTGAAACACTCAGCTCCTTGACTGGAAATGCACTGCAGATGCAAGCGCTCACCTTTCGCCGGCGCGTACTGCAGGCGCGTACTGCAGGCGCTAGCTCCGCAGCCACCCAACCACATCACGGGATTAGCAAAGAAGGCGCTTTAATGCCTAGCCTATTCCTTTGCCTCATATGTACCTGGATTGAATATGTCATCTTGTTTCGTGATGGCGCTTACATGGGCAGCGCTCTGAAGGAAGCGTTTCAAGTCCGGGTGGAGCTCGATTTGTTTGGTCCGTAGAATAGATCGTAGTATACGGACGAAGCATTCGCGCCTAAACTTGCAATGCATTCAATGTTTCGTGTTCAGTTAAGGCTTGAGCCTTTCCCTTCTTCCATGGCTTATGTTGGAATGTTTTTGATTTCCTTTCATATACTCCTATCTCTTTATGCCCTTTCCCTCGTCCCAGGTTGAATCAGGGAATACATTGCTTTCGCCAGAATTATACTCGCGATTATCAATGATGATAACCTCATAGATCATATGGCTTCCAGGGTAATCATTCAGAGTCGCACCACAGAATGCGTCTCTTTTCAATCCATCGCATTCTCGCTACGGTCCTTCCGTTAGTCCTATGTCAAGCTAGCACGTCAGCCGCCTCCAGCAATGAAACAAGCTCTGCTCTGTGGGAAATGGTTCCAAAATGCGCCAGAATCTGTCTCGAAAACTTCATCAAGACCGAGTATTCGTCTGAGGAATGTACCGAGCAATCCAATATTAGGTGTCTATGTCGGACTAAATCGGCTGGTGGTCTTACCATTGGCGAGGCAGGGTTGAGCTGTGCATATGCTCTTTGCTCGACAGAGGTCTTCAAGAGCTCCGAGGTTTACAATATCTGTGAATCAGTCCCAGATGCTCTTGCGGAGACACATGCTACTATTACCGCTACGACATTTGCCGCTCCGTCATCTACTGCAACAGATACAATAATATCAAGTCCCAAAATAACATTAAAGACAACCTCGGCGACTACCGCGGAGTTGACGGCGACATCGACCTTTACATCGATACTAACAACACTTAGTAGTACTGTGGCGATTACTGTTTTCCACTCTACATCGACGGAAATGACGACGACAAGGTCTGAGGTGGTGTCCATAACTTCAAGCACTGAAACCTCATCGACATCTTCCATCACAGCGCTCACTACTTCAAATTCAAGTTCAAATTCTACTGCTTCAACGCAAAAGAAGCATGTTGTCAGCCCGGGCACAGTCATTGGGGTCTCCGTCACATCAGGTGTTGCAAGCTCCTTCTTGATAGGAGTTGCGGTATTTTACTGCTGCAAGAAATGGAAGAAGAAGAAGCAGTCAGATACGGAAAAGAATGACTTTGAAATTGGGGGGACCATGTCTGAGCCTCCCGGCTTCTCAGCGCCATCCTCGCGGCATGGATCACCAAGGCCAGGCCCAGGACCAGGCTCAGGTCTAGGCCTGTCTACATTAGAGGAAAATAACCTATCACGCACTTTCCATCTGCCATCGCAATACTCTCAAACACATGCTGCATTTTTAAGTTCTAAAAATCCACACACTTCAAGAGGAGAGGACAGAATAGGGTTTGCAATTACCTCGGAATCAGACGGAGAAGCCTCACCTCATACAGCCTCCTCGCAGCGTACTCTCTCACGCCTATTACCAACGGGACTTTATCCTAAACCACTGAAATGGAGCCATCGACCATCAAGTGGGGAAACGGTTTTTGAAGAGGATGAACTTCAATCAGGCCTAGAGAAGAAGCCGCGGGTGCCTCAAAAGTCAAGCCCTCTCAACCCAATGGCAGGATTACCAGCAAATCCTCGGGCTCTGAAGAATGGATTTCCAGCACAGAAGTACCAACGAGTCCAAAATCCGCAATCACCTCCCGGCCAAAGTCCTCGCGTTGCACCGGCTGGCCCGCGTAGTGCACCAAAACCAGGACTATCTTTTGCTGAGCGCGCACTTCAACCAACAAATCAAAATACCAGCAACCTTGCGCCCAATAACAGCACCATGTCATCACAACGAACATCTATCCGACTCCTCACCCCTCCGACATTCTATCCAGACCTAGAACCTCGTACAAATGATACCTCGCCCAAAAAACCGGGATCACCCAAGCCAATCCCACCTCCCAAGCCTATGAATTCCGGGAAAGTCATACCCCAGCCTCGTCTGATTCGTGGCGATGATATCAAGCGTGTTGAGATCAGAAAAAGCCCCCGTCCTCCGCCAAGCGAGGTTGTCGCTGCTTACAGCCCTGAAGACTTTTGGCTTCAACGGAGTCGTCCACTCCCGCCTACTCCAGATAATCTTCCCTATCCATCAGAGTCGTATCCAACGACTGTAATATACCCACCTACCCATGATCAACCGCCTCAAGGTGATAAAAAGAGAATCTCACCAACAAGTCGCAAAGTCACTCCTTCTCGACGAGGTGATGATTTGATATTGAGTGTGGATTAGATCGGTTCTTCTCCCCGATTACATACCGGGGAAACTTTCATTTGCACTTTCCTTTTCCCGGTTGCTGAAAGCAAGGCCATTCTTGTAAATAATCGTTAGTACTTTTGATGTATAAAGTGATCCCCATGCTCTCTGGCTTTGGATGAACCATGATTTTCCAATGGTAGATAAATTTCAATAAATATTTTTACTATTGTCTTTGCTCTAGTGCGAACCACGAAACTCTTTTTTTTTTTAAAAAAAAAAAATTGGAATACAAATTTACAAGATACTAGCTAATCTCAGGATTGTGGTCGGAACGTCTCCGTAGCACAGCCACTCACATGAAGGGAAAAAGAACGATCATCAGGTTACGCACTGTATGACAACATTAAACAAGTCTTCAAATAAGAATTCCTGCTCCGTTGAATTCAATTCAACAAGTCGCCACCTGCATGTATTGTCTAATCCATTCTCTTTGCTCTAGGTATATTGACAGGGGCTGTAAGTATGACAACTCACTACTACGGATGATAGAAGCCGATGTGAAAGCGGGAATGCACGCTCAAGTGCGTATCCACCACTCTATTTCGACATCATGAACATATATTGTACTTTTGTTCCAGGCTGCCAAGGTTCGGATGGAATAGTCAGGGTGGTTCCAAGGTTCGGATAATAAACTTGTCGCCTAAGTTTCCTCATACCCTCCATTCCAAGGTGTGGACGTATGACGCACAGACCCACCGTGATATTGTCCGGTTCCTGAGGCTGAGGTTATTCCCATTCTATATTGAAACGACTATGGTCATGACGTCACTGGTATTGTAACAATTCTGTATATGTACTACCCTCCTAAGGTATGAACTTGCTAGGTAGGTAGTATTGGTCGAGGTAGGGTAGGTAATCAAGTAATCCTCCTAATATCCAATCAAAAAGACGAATATCAAGTGTGGTGGGAAGCGCTCTGATATCAATTATCCGACGTCATATCAGAAACAAGTAGAGATAGACTTTGACCGGTTTCATCAGTTCTTGATCAGACCGGATTTGATGATATTAGTATGATGTTTGCGATTATCTAAGGTTCAATTACGACCTCGGTTTCCACTCTCAGTCCTCTTCCACATGGGATTGAAACTATGATTGATCAATCAGATTGAACGGACTTGGGGCATGGCTCGTATCGCCAAGGCCATACCGTTGTGGATCAGGCCATTTCTCTCTGTGTGGCTGATTTAGAGAAATAGTGATTGGAGGTGATGACGAAGCCACTTACAGGAGTCAGAGTATGGGATGGCTGCAGATCTGGGTCTAGATACTGTAGGCCTGATACTCTTCCATAATTACCTATAGTAGTATATTAATCACCCTATTCCCCTCCTTTCCCCTCAATGATCAATGATACCCAAGTATAAATCAATTATTTTAATACCTTGACTCCACACTCTCTTGTACCACAGAAGAGCCTATCTCCACGACCCACTTTTCCAACACGCTTTATATCATTCAATATGGTCAACACCACTGATTTCGAGGCCCAAAGAGTTCGCCGACTTTCCAGTATACATGCAGAACGAGATCTTCTTGGAGATATCCACACCATCACTCCCCCAACACACATATCATTAAAGGCCCCAAGTCGCCTTGATCTCGGTATCCCTTCTCCATTGCAAATGCCAAACCTTGAAGACGACACGGCGGTCTCTTCATCAGAGGAGGATTCTCTCCTGACCCGATCCCCTCTCTCTACACCGACTACCCCACCCATAGTCACCAGCGATGATTTTGCGATAGCTTTTGATATCGATGGCGTCCTTCTTCGTGGTGGCAATGTCATCCCAGAGGCTATCGATGCCATGAAGTATATCAATGGAGAAAATCAATACGGAATCAAAGTGTGAGTTTCCTCTTTTTCCTGAGCCTAGTTCATCGAAGAAAATATGTTCTAATTATTTTTCTCAACAGTCCTTACATCTTTTTAACCAACGGCGGTGGAAAGACTGAAAAAGAAAGATGTCTCGATCTCAGCCGCCAACTTAACATCGAAGTTTGCGAAGGCCAATTTATCTGTGGTCACACACCTATGCGAGAAATGGCCCAAAAATACCACACCGTGCTAGTCGTTGGTGGTGTAGGCGAGCAGTGCCGTCTGGTCGCCGAAAAATACGGTTTCAAGGATGTTATCACGCCTGGTGATATTATTAAGGTAAGTTATAATTATCCATCAACTTTGCACTTTTCCATATTCATACGTTAACTATCTCCTGATTAGACCAAACATGATACAACACCATTCCGGAAGTTGACCGAAGAGGAGCACAACAACTCACGAACACTGGACCTGGATTCAACAACAATCGAAGCAATATTCGTCTTTGCCGATAGTCGCGACTGGGCAGGCGACCAGCAGATTATTCTAGATGTCCTACTGTCCCAAGGAGGCCAGCTAAACAAAAGATCAGAGACCTTTAACGAAGGCCCACCACTATACTTCTCCCACAACGACGTGGTCTGGGCAACATCTCACGACCACTCACGTCTAGGTATGGGAGCTCTCCGAGCCTCGGTTGAAGCTCTCTATCAAGCCATCACCGGCAAAGAGTTGAACACAATCGCCTTCGGTAAGCCGCAGATGGGCACTTTTGATTTTGCAACGAGGCTCTTGCAGCAATGGCGCAGTGATTCCCACGGCATCGACAAACCCCCTGGAACAGTCTACTTTGTTGGTGACACGCCTGAGTCGGATGTCCGTGGTACCAATGAATACAACAAGATATCGGATAATGAGTGGTACTCTATCCTTGTCAAGACTGGTGTATGGCAAGAGGGCACTTCTCCCCGCTTTCCTCCTAAGAAGATTTGCAACAATGTCTTTGACGCTGTCAGGTTTGCGACTGAGCGTGAGTTGCAGAAGGCAATCAATAATGGTTCCCCTTTAGCTGCTGTTAAGGGTAGTGCGATACAAAACTGAACCGGGCGACTTGCTTTGGATAGTTGATATATAAACACCACATCAAATGCTTATCCCTTCTCAACCTTGGAAGTTCAATCTTCAATTCTTAATTGACTAATGTTCCAAATCTTCCGAAGTTGTACATAGCTACCTAGGTACGAGGTATTGTATAAGCGAATTTGATTTCCTTACCTACTCGGTGGACCTACTTAGGTGAGCATGATGTGACGATATTCGCTGTAAACTTTGAAGTCCCTATGTAGGTAGACTATATAAAGACCTTTCGATACCAAACTGTAGACTATATCTTCCTTTCTTCAATTCTTCAGCGCAATGAACCACCATTTCGACCACCTCCCAGATCTCTGACCAGGTGTCTTGCCCAGGTGTCATTCTCTGCAGGTGGTCCCCGACTCGGTTGAAAACATTATTAATTAATTTTAAAACTTTTCAAGCCATGCCAAACTATACCGAATTATGCCTAGAAACCAAAGAATACTTATCTCGCCATCTACACGAGTTTGTGGCAGCCTGAGGTTCAAGGCACTTATCTGCGCCCTTAATTTGACAGACCCACCACAGATGACCCCAAGAATCATACTCGAGTCTTTCTTTCTCAGGGCCAATTTCGAGACTCTGAAATTGACCAAAGTTTTCCTCTCTATAAATGAAATGGTAGATCACAGCAACATCATGTGAAAGTCCTCGCTAACTGATAACAGGGCCCCACAGAAGCAGTTTACCTGCACGATAGCTCTTTAAGAACCCTGACAACAGAGATCGTTTCATATGAGCCCATCGCAGGACTCCCCGATGATGAAAAATTCTTAGCCAAAAATATATCCCCGGAAGATTTGGCTATTACAACGCGGCAAACCATTCTGTATCCGCAGGGTGGTGGACAGCCCAGTGATACCGGCACCATCGCCGTGGTAGATCAAGGTCAAGACCAAGAAACCACATTCACAGTGTCCCTAGTGCGCAAGACACCAGATGGACGGATAATCCATTTCGGCAAGCCCTGTAATGGATTGATCTTTGAGGAGGGCCAAAAGGTTATCCAACGAGTCGACGGTCCCAAGAGGGATTATCATTCCAGACTCCATACCGGAGGCCATATCCTTGGCGTGGCTATGGAGGCTCTCATGCCTGAGATGAAAGAGGTCAAAGCCAATCATACTCCTGGGGAGGCTTGTTTGGAGTATGAAGGATTAGTGTATAATGAGCATAAACCGCTTATACAGGCCAAGATCGATGAGCTTGTGCAGCAGGATTTGCCAATTCTTGTATCATGGTTGGAGGCGGGCTCAGATGTTGGTGAGCGTGCTAAGGCGGGCGATGGTCCTGTCAGAATTGTCAGTATTGGTGGGCTTGATCAGACTCCCTGTGGCGGGACCCATGTACCCCGGACTGGTCTGTGTGGACGAGTTACTATCCGCAAGATTAGCCGACAGAAGGGTATCAGTCGTATTTCTTATGAGGTATCTATTGAGGTTTAGAGCGACCTTGGAAGCAGTTGTATCAGTGATCTAGAGTTTCATGTATTAAATCTTATATAAGGGAAGAGATTGTTCGAGTTCTAAAGACATGCTGTGTCGTTTTGGTCAATCCAACCTTGAAATCTAATAATAAATCTGCCCAAACATTATGCAACCATGCTGAGTGTACGTCATCACCAGAAAGTTCACAGCTGTTGCCATCAGTTAACAAACTCGTTATCGAGCCAGTGCTTCATGACTATTTTGCCCTCTGCGAAACTCTCTTGCTCCATTCTAACAATGATAGCTGCATGGCTGTGTCGGTGATTATGTATATAAACGGGGTATTTATGGAAACCAACATCATTGAGCGAGTCAACAATAGCAGATTGCTCAGGTGTCAAAGCAAGTCGTGGGAACTTGGAAGTATCTTCGGTTCCGAGAGAGTAAGGCGGCGGAGCACGCTCGCTTGATTTCTTTCTGCTTAGGGTGTTTGTGTCGGCCTTCGCTAAGGAAGAATCGGAAGCCTCGGCATCGGTACTGGAGAGATATTCTGGCTCCTGTCGAGCATTGACATTCTCAAATACCTCTTCCATGACATGTTGAGCGTTCTGAACAAGTAGAGGTACTCTGTATTTTCCAAAGAGTATACCATTATCTCCCTCTCTGTGCAGTCGAATCCGGTTCCGGCTGCGGACCGATTGTACGCCAGAGTAGGCAAGGAATATTGTTGCAGCGGGTCCAGCCAGGAGAAGGATGAGCAAATAGAAAGGCATCTCGTTCGCAAACTTTTTTCCTCCTTTCCGAATCCTGGAAATAAGTGATTCACGTTCCTTTGGTGTGAAGGGTAGAAGATACTGATCGGGATCAACGATGACTTGGTCGTAGCCCGGGACATACTTGATATTTACACCATTTAGATGTTGGAAGGGATCAACCTTTGAGAAGGAAGCAGTCCAAAATGTCACAGAGCGGTCATTAACAAGATTGGCATAGACTGATCGGTTGCGAAATTTCCTTAGACCTTGGATGAAGATGCTGTCCGGGTCTGCCATAATACTGAGCAGGGGTCGTCTGGTGTCCCGGAAGGAATCCTCCAGGAACATCTGTTGACCAGACATGGACAGAATTCGTGATCCCATCCAATTCCATACATGGTTTGTGGTGTTATTGTGTGCGGGTGTTCTTACACCCACATGCGGCGTGGCAAAGGTAGTGAAGTTCACTGGTTCCAACTTATCCAACAAGCCTCGAGCTTGGAGCAAACCGATAGCATATCGAGATACTAAGCCCCCGAGGGAGTATCCAACAATACTCAATCTTTTAATTGTCTGTCCCTTTGCTTCCAAGGCTTCCAGAGTGTCTTCAATCTCATGCATCAATCGCTCGCCACCCACTTCTATTCCATCATAAGTCATATTTCCATCATTTCCTTTGGCGGATAAGATATGTAGGCCAGTTTCTCCATATCTTTCTCGTAGTGTAGAGGCCACATATTCCAGATGCGCCGGATTACCCCAGAGTCTGTAAAAGGAACAAGTCAGCCTAGCTCGATAAGTGACGTAAGGGAGCCTACCCATGCACTAGGACACATAGGTGATCAGATGTAGTCTGAGACTCGGACATTGCTTCTTGAATCCAAGGTTGGTTTGAAGAAGACTGTGTTAAACGTAAATGGTAAGGTAAGATGGATTTTAAGCTGCTAGGGGCTGACTTATAAAGCTGGACTGAGACGAAAGAGGCGTTCGGAGTTAACTGTCTAGCTGGGTCCGAGATCGATCGGACTCGGCTTAGTCAAGCTCCTTTTCTCTCCAAAAATATCTCCACTAGAGCACGTGTAAAGCCACTAACTCTTTCCCTTGAAACTTTCCGTCAATTTATTGCACCGATCCCGGCCTAGAATATTTTGGGCTGATCGGATTTTGACAAGACCTGCTTAAAACCGATAAGTCCCTGGAGATAAACCGATAAGGGGTCACCTGATATTCTAGGACCCACTTTGTTTGCTTTGCATCGTCACTCTTCAGCTCCTCTTCCTATTAGCTGATTCTTCTCCATTTTGCAATATTTGGTGGCATATTCAAGTCTGCCCATTGATCTCACATTAAAAAAGCATTTTGCAAATCGACAAATTAATTAGCGACTCCATCGAGCTTGCAGTGCTTTAAGGTGGCCGCGGGTCTCCTCCCGCCTAAACCTCCCAACTCTTTGCGCTTTGCTAGATTTCCAACCTTGCCCACAATGTTCAGACCAGGTGGCTTGTTTGAGCAAGTGCCTTGTCCACAGAGCACACAATGCTCTCTCTTAACATGCGTGTTCTCGCACAAGGATAACAGTCTACCTATGGTATGGTAGTTATGGTATGGTATTGATTTTACGTCCGTTAACAGTCAACCCAAGGCCTTGAAACGCGCTTCAACCTCCGTAGAGAAACCAAATAATGCCATTGAACAACCACCCAAACGACAGAAGGTTCCAAATTCTATCTGGCCAGAGGTCAAGCCTCCAAGCTCAAATACCACTCCGTCTACCACGAAGAGCAAAGCGCCTGCCTCGAACCCAACAAAGATAGACACAGTTGCATCACCTGATGTCGACGACTCCTTGAAACACCCTCCTCGCAAGGCACCCAAAGAAAACCTCAATCCTCGCATGATACCCAAGTCGCCAGCTCCACATTCTGTTCGGACAACAATTTTGAATAAGGTTCATTGGGCAATGTCGACAATGAACGAGAAGCTGAAGAAGGACAAGAATAACACAAACAAAAGCCTCATCCTTTCCGAAAATGAGCTTGTCATCATGGCACTCGACGAAGAGGAAAGGGCCGCTAAACAAAGTCTATACAGCAACATTATCAGGTCTCGGGTTTTGAAATTGACGCGAATGAATCTTAAGGAATGGGCCGAAGAGGTTATGGATCACCTCTATAAGCGGTACTACAAAACGAAGCCAATTCAATCGAAAATCAATGAAGCACCAAAACCCATTGAAACTGGTCTCAGCAAAAGTGAAGAGATTGCTCTCGTGAAAATGTTGATCACACCCCTGGCAGGCCTCGAAGAGTTTGGCTATAACACCAAAGCCCCGAGTGCAGCCGAAGTTGAGACCGCTAAGGAGACAATCGCCTATTGTAAGGGCTGGGAGAAATGTGACCGGTGTGGCGGACGCTTTCAGGTTTTCCCTGGTCGCCGCGAGGATGGAGCCCTGACCGGCGGTGGTCTGTGTACTCATCATCCTTCTCGGCCAACTTATCCTCTTCGCAAGAAAACCGACACGGTAACCGGTTCATCGGGTCCAATCTATCCATGTTGCAATGAACCAGTGAGCACCTCATCTGGCTGTACAAAAGCCAATGACCATGTCTTCAAGATTTCAGAAGTCAAATTTCTCTCGGCTGTACTTCCATTCGAGACTACACCGACCCAGCCCGACAAAGGATCCCTCGAGCCTGTATCTTTCGATTGTGAAATGGGCTATACGACACTGGGCCTGGAACTAATTCGACTCACTGCTGTCAGCTGGCCAGAGAACCGCGAGCTACTGGATATTCTAGTTAGACCCTTTGGCGAAGTCTTGGACCTGAATTCACGCTACTCGGGTGTATTTCCTGAGCACTATGCCTCCGCCAGACCATATGGCACTCCAATCGGTGGGGAGGGGAAACCGAGCTCTCTACAGGTTGTTGAATCTCCTGCTGCAGCACGAGATCTTCTTTTCAAACTTCTCCAACCCGACACACCGCTGATCGGCCACGCAATTGAAAATGACCTCAATGCCTGCCGAATAATTCATCCTACTGTAATCGATACAGTGATTCTTTATCCAGCAGGACCTCTTCCCTCCCGACACAAACTGAAGTTTCTTGCTTACAAGTTCCTGGATCGCGAGATTCAGATGGGAGGCCAGCAGGGTCATGATTCGAAGGAGGATTCAATCGCAACAGGCGATCTCGTGAGAGTCAAGGTGCGAGATATCTGGAAACGTCTGCAGAATCAGGGCTGGACATTTGTTAAGGGTGAATTGGTCGCACCGCCTGGGCAGGGAGAGGAAGATTTGAAAATGGAGTTGCATAGGGGTCGACTGACAAAGCCCAAGTCGAAGTAAACCTTCTGGGCAAATACGCGAATCATATGATGAGGCCGAGAATTATTTCTGTAATACCATTCAGATGTACTACTATTTGAGCGAGGATATCTTAGCAATGCCATATCGTCAGGAGTTTTAACACGAACTATTTAACGCTGTTGTTATGCTGTAGGTTGTACATTTTACACTGCTACCAACATCGGACTCCTGCAAATGATTTACTGTCTAAATGGGGAAGAATGAAAGGCGAAGTGGGTATGAACTTTTTCACAGCCGCATTTAAGGGCTAGTGCTAGTCTATTTCCATAGTCAGAGAGTATATTTACTCCTCATCCTCCTCATTCTCATCGTTAACGACGTTGTAGAAGCGGAGCTCGTAGACACCCTTGGAGGTGGAGACGACACGGAGCCAGTCACGGAGCTGCTGCTTCTTGAGGTACTTCTTGGTCCTGCAAAGCGAGAAAAATGTGGTCAGTTCTGGATGCAAGGTGGTAAGGTTTGGCGTAGGCAAAAAACTCACAGGTACTTGAGGTAGCGACCAGAGAAGGGGATGTGGGCAACGACCTCGATCTTGCCATCGCCAACCTGGGAGATGACAACGTCATCACCGAGGTTGCCAACACGGCCCTCGACCTTGACGCGGTCGTGGAGGAACTTCTCGAAGGCGGAGACATCGAAAATCTTGTCGCTGGCGGGCTGGGAAGCGTTGATAACGAACTGGAGATCATTGTTAGGTCTGGTGTCTCGATTGAAAGTCAATTGTGAATTGCAGGAAACGTACCTTCTGGGTAACCTTCTGGGCCTTGCGGCCTTTCTATAACCGGGGAGAAAACGAGTTAGCCTACTGCTCCTGTTGAGTCCCGAGTTGGTAGTCTATCAGCACGACGTGCATTCAAGACAATGAAATCGGCGCTGAAGTATTTTTCAACATCCGGCGTCGGTCTTCCATCGTCGATAGTGACATGTCTGCTGTAGACTTGACCATGTTCGGGGGAACAGCAAAGCGATTAGAATGGTATTCAACGTACAGCAGCGACGGGAGCCATTTTTGATGATGGATGAGGTATAGGGATGAGGTCGCAAAGAGGTGAATATCCTGCGCCGATGAGAGGGATGGTCGGAAGAAGATCAGATACAGTGGAGCCTCCTCGATAACGCAAAATTTTACGAGGGGTGTGGGTAAACTAGACCTATTTTGGAAAGTTCTAGGGCTAGGGCTCTTATAGTCTAGTGATCATGGTCTCCGCTACAACCAATGAAACAAACTATTGGCAATTATTATCTACTATGTCTTGCTTGCAACCGACTCAACTATATAACCAGTTTCTACATGGAATTTGAAGGTTTTTTCTTCATTAGCTCATCTATAGCTCCTTCTACATTGGTAATCCGATCATCTCCACCAATCGACCCAGGCGACCTTGGTCTGAATGAATTGAAGCCAGGCAGTAAGCTGAACGCGAATTTTGAGCCTATTAAGATACTCTCTTTTGATGCGAAGACCAATTTCCCTGCTAGGATTGATATAAATTCTCTAATCTCCTTTATGTACTCTTAAAACCTGATAATTTCCTTATTACAATCTAATAATAGTGATAAGTATATGGCAACTCAGGAGAGAGCCTCACGCATGACCATGGAAACCAACAGCACCAGCGAGGTGAAGATACTTATCACCGTTTCATTTATATTGGGGTACATACATCGAAACATACTGCTAAAGAGGAGCTTTGGTCTAAAAAGAGAAGCCACATCACCTTCCTCCTGACTACATCTCACTTAGCCGCTTTCAGCAAATTAATATTTTTTCCATTTCTCTAATCCAGATCAGAGTAAACAAAATGCTGGAAAAAGCTAGGATTCCGGGAATCACATATATGAGAGCATGAAATAGAATTCTTAGCGGATCTAATTCGTGCTGCATCTTTGAAATACTGGCTTCCATTAAGTGATGTTGCTATTGACGACTTGATGATTCCTCGGCATACTCTCAAGATACCCCAGAGGCCTATTACTCAGAAACATAAGCTATTTGGTACAGCTGATAAAGATTACTGTCTTTTTTGGGTGTGAATGAGATGTACGAAATCAATAATTGAAGTGAAGAAACTACCCACTCTCAAGAAGGATCTCATTACCCGGGAAAAATTTCGTAAGCAGCTCTATTTACTGCTCTTCAAGTTTGGTGCAGCAGAGCTTGAGCCACAGAAAGCCGGTATAGTTCATAGGGTTAAGAGACTTCCAGGGAAAAGAAGCTGTATATGGTGTAATGAACAGAGAAAAATAAGAAAGAAGCTAGGGCAATCTCCTCCAAGAGCAACTCCTACACAGTGGGAGTGCGGAATTTGCTACGACGGTCTGCCCTGATGGTGATGTTAGTACTTAGACATACTTACTGAAATTATACACTGCCGCCCAATATAGACCAATGTAATAAAAGATATTTTATAGCGATATGGTTTCAACCCTACCGTAGGTGCCAATATGTCGGGATGCCAGTTTTAATTGGCTATTCCTTTTTCTCGGACAAAGTAATTATGGAGGCTGTAGCAGAAAAGGCGGACAGCGGAAGGAGAGTGACTTTATTGGCCAATATTGAATGAGTCATCCAATGAATACGGGGTCTGTGCGTAGTCTCTCCTTTTATAAACCCCCAACTTCCCACATCCCTTCCTCTTCTTCTTTTTCTTCTTCAGCTCTCTTTGCCAATTGGCTTAGATCAAGTGTAGTATCTGTTCTTTTCAGTTTAATCTCTGAAAGTTTTCCAATGGAAAACACATTGATTATCCTTATTTTTGATATTAGCGACCAGCCTCTGTGCTTGCGCATGCTGGGCGCACTGTGTCACTGGGCTTACACTACCCCCGGTTGATGCGAACCTCTTTTTCATCAACCGCTTCGGCTTGTCCGATCGCTTGGAGAAGAAACTGTATTGGTAGTCTTCAACTATCTCCTTGAGTTTATTGACCATTCTATCTATGAAGCACCTGCTTGCTGATCACCATAGACTGCACCTCGAGCTCTTCAGCCCCCTTCAATCGTCCCTGTCTCTAGTATATTAATACTAGGATGATCATGCTGCTCAGTGTGTCAGGATGTGCTGGGCCAAGCGCCTGCTTACGGTTCTCCATCACTTGCACCTCAAGCTCTTCAGCCTCCTTCCATGATATAACCTGGAAAGGGTGATGATAAAAGGCGGTATAGAATTTGGTGTGAAATGTGGTACAGTAAGATTCGAAATTGGCTTCCATGCTAAACGCACATTTTCTTTCTCTAGTTATATATGAACCACAAGTTCATAAATACAGAGTGTAAAATACTCATTTCTGAGAATTCCATTGTATCAATTCAGGTCTTGGCAATACATCTCATTCCATTTCTATCGATTGAAAATCAGTGCATGAATTACTATCATTAAGTAATGGAATGCTATGGTGTGTACTGGTAATAGAAATTTTTGTTTTCTCGCCTATGAACGAAAAGCCGCTTTCCGGAAAAATACTCAACTCTACTTTTTGCGGAAGAGGCGAGAGAATATTGCTCTTCTGCGATTTCCGCCAGTTTGAGCACGCCAACTATTAAAAGAAGATATCGAGGAAAGGGTCTGTGGGTGATCAGGGCCTAGTACTTGGCTGCGTAGTCGGATACATTCTGTCATTAATTGCGAAGCAGCGGCGTGTTCGCCTAATGAATCCATGGTGCACGCAAGGTTGTTCATTCTGCTCAGAGTATCAGGATGTTCTGGCCCAAGCACCCGCTTACTGGTATCCATGACCTGCAACTCGAGCTCTTCAGCTTCCTTCCATCGTCCTTGGTTCCAGTAGGTCGCTGCTAGGTTGGCCATACTGGTCAGAGTAGAAGGATGTTCTGGCCCAAGCACCCGCTTACTAGTGTCCAAGACCTGCACCTCGAGCTCTTCAGCTTCCTTCCATCGTCCTTGGTTCCAGTAGGTCGCTGCTAGGCTGGCCAAACTGGTCAGAGTATCAGGATGTTCTGGCCCAAGCACCCGCTTGCGGGTATCCAAGACCTGCACCTGGAGCTCTTCAGCTTCCTTCCATCGTCCTTGGTTCCAGTAAGTCGCTGCTAGGCTGGCCATACTACTCCGAGTATCAGGATGCTCTGGCCCAAGCACCCGCTTGCGGGTATCCAAGACCTGCACCTCGAGCTCTTCGGCTTCTTTCCATCTCCCTTGGTTCCGGTAGGTCGCTGCTAGGCTGGCCATACTGGTCAGAGTATCGGGATGTTCTGGCCCAAGCACCCGCTTACTAGTGTCCAAGACTTGCACCTCGAGCTCTTCGGCTTCCTTCCATCTCCCTTGGTTCCGGTAGGTCGCTGCAAGGTTGTTCATACTGGTCAGAGTATCAGGATGTTCTGGCCCAAGCACCCGCTTACTAGTGTCCAAGACTTGCACCTCGAGCTCTTCAGCTTCCTTCCATCGTCCTTGTTTTATGTAGGTTGCTGTAAGGTTGTTCATACTGGTTAGAGTATTAGGATGTTCTGGCCTAAGCACCCGCTTGCGAGAATCCATGACCTGCAACTCGAGCTCTTCAGCTTCCTTCCATCGTCCTTGTTTTATGTAGGTTGCTGCAAGGTTGTTCATACTGGTCAGAGTATCAGGATGTTCTGGCCTAAGCACCCGCTTGCGAGAATCCATGACCTGCACCTCGAGCTCTTCGGCTTCCTTCCATCGTCCTTGGTTCCAGTAGGTCGCTGCTAGGTTGGCCATACTGGTCAGAATATCAGGATGTTCTGGCCCAAGCACCCGCTTACTAGTGTCCAAGACCTGCACCTCGAGCTCTTCGGCTTCCTTCCATCTCCCTTGGTTCCTGTAGGTCACTGCTAGGTTGGCCATAGTGGTCAGAGTATCAGGATGCTCTGGCCCAAGCACCCGCTTACTGGTATCCATGACCTGCACCTGGAGCTCTTCAGCGTCCTTCCATTTGCCCCCAAGTATTAGTGCTAACCCTAGCGTCGACAAACTATCAAGAGTCTTCGGGTTTTCATGGCCTAACAACTCTTTCCTCGCTTGGCTTGACCCCTCTGCCATTCTTTTACCATCGAGGAAATTCCCCTGTACCCATGCAAAGTATGTCGAGCTATATAATAAAGAAGCCCAATCTTCCAACAGAGACTCCGTCTTTGGTTGTTGCTTCATAGCACATAGCACATGAGGGAATAACAGTTGACAGGTCGGCCAGTTCTCGATCTCGCTATTCGGAAAATTATCATGAAGACGCTGTATGAATTTTCCTTGCCATCTTTCGTATAGTTTATGCGTCTTGAGCCATTGTTGCATAGATAGCTGGACCAGTCGGTGCATCTCAAAGCTCTTTCCATCGGTACTAACAGAAATCATAGAAAAGTCTCTTAGTACTAATATATCGTCTTCAAGTGCTTCGAACTTCTCAGTTTCACTTTCGCTCTCCTCTTGATCACAACTTTCGATTTTCGTATTTTGTTGTTCCTTGTTCTGTCGAAGTAGATGATCTGGAATCCCTTGGCGATCGAAGAAGCTCATAAAAGATAACAAATCAGCCGATGATGGCTTGATTCTTTGAATATAATCAAAAGAAATTTGCCATGTGATAATAATTGAGTTCTTAGCCTCTGTGTCTCGGCGGAGATGGCCGCCTTCACTATTAAGGAGAGTGATCTTATTCTGGTCACTTCTCTGGAAATTTTCGAGATACTGTCGCACTGACTGTCGTGGCGCCCTTTGCTTTATATAGGCCGCTGCTTGCACAATCGCAAGCGGCATAAACTCGAGTGCTGTAATCAGTTGAACGATGTCCTCTCTTTGTGTTAGGGTGCCAAGCTTTTTCTCTAAAAGTGCAAATGCTTGGGTCTCATCCATCGGCTCAACTGAAATGATTTCCTCCTCTTCTACTAATTGTATGGCCACGCGCCTACTCCGACTTGTAATAACGATAGAGCCTCTTGATATTTGCGAAAAATATGCCCAAATCGATCGCGTAAGTGTCTTACTTTGACCATCTGATACTTGTGGAGTTTCATGAAGAAATTGATCATCATCAAGATTATCAAGGACAAGAACCCAAGTGTGCTTCTCATCCTGTAGCCAATGGCAAAGGAGTTTGAAGATATTTGCCTGGGGATTCTGCCGGCCGGGGATCTTGACTCGGTCGGCAATCTCTCGGCAGCTCTGTTCGAACCGAATCTTGTTACTGGCGTGGATCCAAAACACCCACGTCTCAGCAGATTCATGTCGAACTCGATGACAGTACTCGATAGACAGTTGCGATTTCCTACTTAGTTCTTAGGAATTGAGAATTCGCACGCTATTCTTCTTTAACTTACCCAACGCCGCCTAGGCCGACTAATGCGATGCGAGATCCAGGTACTGAGCCTTTTTCATGTAATTGATCAAGTAGTGTCCCACGACTGACAAAGTCTAGGTCGCGACGAAATGGAACAGTGAAAACCGGGGCTGGTGGGGTTTCAGGTTGCTCTAGGTCATCATCAATTGAATGAATGGAATAGGATCTTGTGGAATCTACCCGCGGAATGATAAATTGGACCATGATGAATCCCTACTTGGAGCCCTGAGTTTGAACCACCTTGAAAGGTGACTGAAGACATTATCAGGGTAACGTGGAAGTGTTATGTTTATCTTAAGGGTGCTGGGTAAAGTAAAAGTCCAAACCTTAGAGATACCTCAGCCGCACTATCATGTGACTACCCAAAAAACCCCATTTGGGGCCAAAACCCAACCCATCAACATGTCTAGTCGCCCTCGAAGCAGAACTCACAAAATTTGAAGGGATTTAAGCGAACAGATGGATATGAGAGCCACTATTAACTTGAAGAAACCGACTACTGAATTTGTCGAGAGGAATTAAGAGATGCTATGATTATAAGAGAGAGTACTATAATAGTACAAGAGGGTAACATTCAATTGCTAATCATATAGCAAAAAATCATCATACAGTAGAAAAAAAATATACAAATACAGAGTTCATAAAAATACAATGCCCCATAGCGAATCAGGCTGGCACCAGCCCTTTGTGAGATAAGAAAATAGTGATCGATCGGCGTAGTTCATCGAGGTCCAGAGGGAAGGCGTCATTAGGATTTCGGTTTGGGAAGAGGAAGGCTGGGCCGAACAGCTCAGCGCGAGTGAAGGAAAGGGTTGGTTGAGGAATGATAGGTGCTGGGAAGATTGTCCGCTCCTCATCTTTGACAGGAGTTCCTGTCGCGTCTCTTCTCCAGAATTCGATCCGACCCTTTACTGTATGGGCTAGCTTCGTGAATTTCACAATCACCACTAGCTGGATTTCCGGGGAGCCTCCCCAGAAGATTCGTCGCATGTTTTCTTGCAGGCTGGTGTACCCTTGGGAGTATCCGGTCTCCACCATTATGCTTGGGATTGGGCTTTTGCCAACGGCGGACGGGGGAGCGCGTAATGAGATAATTGCGGTATCGGGTTCTTTTTTCGGGGCAGCGGCAATTTTTGCGGGGCCCCGTAGATCAACAGCTGGTGATGGTAGCATTCGCAAATCCCGTTTTTCATTGACGGTGAGCAAGTTCTGCTCATTCCACATTTCGCGGCAAATCCATAGCCAATCATGGACCTCTTCATGCATCCAGGTGGGCACCTTAAGCTCGAGGATGCCTTTGCGGGGGTCTGATGATTTGCGGATTTTGGGGTACTCCATGCTGAGCAGGTTCCAAAGTGAGTTGACTAGTGTTGGCGTCAGGCCAGTCAACACAACAAACTCCCTGCCGTCGATGATTTTTGCTTTCATAAGCACCTTAAGTGCCTTTTTAGCGGAGGTAATTTTGGCTAGCGAGAACTTTTCATCCTCATCCAGAAGAAATTGGGTTTGCGGGGGTTCCAAAATATTGCTGATGGGAGACGACTTGATGTTCTTATAGATCGAGCTTTTAAGCGAGTGGCCTTCTGAAACTTCTAAGTCCGAGGAGGGAAAATTTGAAGAGACCTCCATGGTGACTAAAAGTTCTGAGCCTCGTAGTTCTGAATATGAAAGAAGATTAAAAGTTTTGAATATTTTCTGATCTAGAAAGGATGGAGAAGTGGAAGCTATAGCTGTAGTGGGGTAGTGGGGAGCTAGGCTCCTTTGGTAATATCTGTGCACAATAAACACGGGAAACACGTGTTTAGTGTGCTGATAAGACACAGATAGCAGTGCTAAGAGCACACCCAATCGGTGTGCACCACCGGTTCCGACACTTTTGAACATTATCATCAAGAGCAATATCCTCTACCCACCATGCCTAATACCGACAAATCTACTGAATCCCGCCTTCCTAAGGCCTTTGAAGCTGCCAAACGCGAAAAAGAAAATCAAATATCTCGAAGATTGCGCGCGAATATGGTGTCAAACGAATCACCCTCTATGACCGCGTTAAAAAGAGGGCGACCGCGAAATCTCAACAAAAACCAGTTAATAAGGCTTTGAATGATATACAGGAGGAAACTTTAACTGTGCGTGACGCAAATCGCTCAACTATAGCTAGGAAAACAAAAGAAGAAGCTATAAAACAGAAGAAGCAGGTAAAATAAAAGAAAAAAAAAACAGGTTCAGGAGCAGGTTCAGGAACATAATCCAAGCTTAATGGTAGCGATAGAGAGAGATATGCTTTATTTTGAACAGTTACGACGCGAATGCCTAGAAGAATAGGTAGAATTAAGAGAGAATTGAGAGTTATAGTATAATGTTCAAAAGTGTTGGAACCGGTGAAAGTACCTAAAAGTGTCGGAACCGGTGGTGCGCACCCGAACACGGGACACGGGTTCGGGTCGCGAAGGCACTGCTGAGATGTTTACAATTTGGTTGAGTGCTGATATTAGTAGTCTATCTACCAGTCTTGTGCATTTCGTGGTCACAAACCTTGATAAACTTCCTAAGGATAATAACCTCTAGTATTCAACTAGACCCAAACCATAGCATTATGACGGACACTAGCGGAGGTTGAGAATAAGTCTTACTGTCAATATTTCCTAACAACTTGACCTTAGACGGACTGCTAGAAGCATTGTACTCTCCATAGCAAATAGATAGATATCTACAGAGGACAGGCTGTCTTTTCAAAGACCGCTATATTTGCTGAGTTCGCATCGAACCTTCCAGACAGAAAGATCGACGACCATATGTCCTCTATACTAGTATTATAAACTTCTAGTATCTATCACCTGATCAGTTGCAAGACGGATTATTTACGCGCTATTCACGTCGGAATAGCGCATCATGTGATTAGGGTTCAAAAGAGCCGCTCTGTGTTCGAAACATGGAAGGCTGTACGCTTCTTACTGAAAAGAACTGAAAGAAGAAGAATAATAAAAGGGCTCAAACTTACTAGGAACATCCACTTGAAACTCGCCCACATAATATTTCTGTCGCAGTTCTTGCTGCTTGAAACCTTGGAGGTTTATCACTTTGATTCACGAATTGAAGACTCGATCTTCATCTCGCTGTGCAAAGTTCTTGCCAATACACTCATAGATTGTCGGCGGAATGAAGCATACCGTATCCATGTCTATAACTGGACTTTCACCACCAGTGCAGCATTAAGGGACTTCAACGGGGTTACTATAACTTCGATGGTTGCATGTAGCTAGTCAGTTGATATTGCTAAACCTACCCGAATCTCCATGCAACCATTCAAGTCAGCTGGTCACCCATCAGTCTTTCACACATCATATAACCTACTACCCATGTCTTTACCACACATGCTACCAAAAACCCCCAGATATACAAAAATCAGTCGAGTTGGAGGGAGATATTTCGGAAACTACCCATTAATTGTCAATAATCAGCTTCACTCATGAACCTGCGTGTGTTTTATATCCCCACTCAACCATCAGCATCTCCAAGACGTATCTCTGGAGCTACCAATCGTATGAACCATACTTGACACAAATTTGGGGACATTTTGATGTTACATAGTTAACTGCCTGCAGTTAGTCTACCCCTCGTATCGGCTTATGCCGAAGTCTGATCACCCCCACTCTATTGAATGTAGCTCTGTGCTTAAGTCTTCTACTTGTGACCGATCACCACTTTGATTAACCTTGTCCCATTCGAAGACTTATCCTTGTTTAGCTCATTGTAACATGCTTTAGAAAAATGTCTGCCAAGGCTCTCTCGGACCCCAGATACAATTTTCGAAAATGAAACGAAGGAGGGTAGCTGTGTCTTTAGTAACCTTGGACTGCAGAAAGCGTCTCTCGCTTGAGAAACCATCCATACTATGACTGAATGATTGAATGATTGAAAATACCGATACTTCCGATTTCACAAGGAATATATCTGCATGCATTTGTTGAAAGCTTGGGCTACCTGCAGAGTACTATGCAGGAAATATGTCAACGAGACGAAGATGTCATTACCTAGGTCAGCGACTGATACAAAAGCTTCCTGGATATTTCAGGCATGCTCGAGATGATTTAGACCCCAGAAAGATTGAGAATATCTGGTCCTGACAGGAAATGAGTGACTTACAGGCCTTAGTATAAGAGAGCAGGGCTCATACATTTACTAATGTAAATTTTCTGTCTCTCATACTTTTTTACGGCCTGAATCTCCATGCATTAGGATAATGAGGGCAGCCCAAAGGCAACCCTTAATTGTACACGTCTTAAGCGCTCCATATACATGGCTCCAGCCCTGGAGGGGGCCTATGCCGACAAACCGCCCGAAATTACCCGACCTCGGGAGGTGATACTAGCACACAATGGCACCATTAGTACTCTAAAATAAGATCTTTTTGCCACGAAGAAATCTCTCGATTGTCTTGAAGTTCATAAAATCATAAAATTGTGTTGAACCTATTCCACGCAATATCCCCTGTAATTCTCATGGCTTAAAGCGGCCTCTGTGAGAAAGACGAATGTCGCATCTGCGCTGAGCGTGGTACTTCGCCTTGTTCAGGTCCACGTAGTCAATGCCCTTGGACTCAACTTCGCGAGCAATGTAAGCACTGATGGCAGTGGCGATAAACTCCTTTGCCTTCACGCGATCCTCAATCTTACCTGAAGTAGACAGATAAATAAGCGGACGTTGCGGTATTAGCAAGATAGTTATGATGACCTACCTTCTCTAGCCTCATGGTCTTCGTATGCTTGTATGGCTTCGTAGGCAGCAGCACCACCGAGCAGCTCAAATGTCCATTTCGCATTGTGGTGGTTGTTTACATTGACGATTTTTTGGCTCTTGGCCTCGGGGGTATCATCTGAAAGCAAGTTAGAGCGTCACTTCTCAAGTGTTAGACTTTACATACTGTCAAACCAGCCCATGTTTATTATATACAACCTTGGGAGTGATGAAGAATAGGAAGAATTCCACGGGTCAGTAAGGGGCGGTTAGAGGAAGAAAGATGGATGGGATGGGCTGGAACCTTGGAAGAGCTTATCCTCAATAGTCTGGCCTATTGACCCCGCACTACCCCGTGAATATGATAATCTATCGATAATTATCTTCTCAGCACTAAACCTATTCAGGAATTAGTAGGAATGCGTTGCAATGCGGTCGAGGCGTGGTCTGAGCAATCACTGATGCAGAAAACATAAGATTGATTCATAGAAATATCCGATCGATCATTGGGACAGCAGAAATGAGGAAAACAGGAATACGTCTGAACAGTGAAGTCTTTCACAAGTTAAAATGTCTACACGTCATCTGCTCATATTGTAATTTCCAATTTATGTGATCACATGAACAAATACTGAATTAGTGGGGCCGAACATTAAAATAATGTTTATTTAAAAACTACGGAGAAGCACAGCGCAGTACGGAGTAGTTAGTTATGCCAAGAGCGCACTGCTAAACAGACAGTGATTAACATCACGTGATACTTCATTTCCACGTGACTTTAATAGTGGGTCCTAAGATAAGCGTATGAGGTCACATTATTATTCTTTCCTTCTACACATTTCGATTCTACAACCGTTGTCATGGGTTCAATCGTTCTCCCTCATTTGAATTCTGGCTGGCACGTTGACCAGGCCATCCTCGGTGAAGAGGATAGACTCGTGGTTATCCGATTCGGACGCGACCACGATGAAGAATGTAATCACCCCACCTTGTTTGTCTCAAGACTAAGTGCTGACCGCATACCACAGGCATGCTACAGGATGAGGTTCTGTACAAGATCGCAGAAAAGGTCAAGAGTGGGTATTTTCTGAACCCTAGAGATGCACTACCAATATCACTAACACGCCTTTGTGTTTAGACTTTGCAGCGATCTATGTTTGCGACATCGACCAGGTCAAGGATTTCAACCAAATGTACGAACTTTACGACCCTATGTCGATCATGTTCTTTTACCGCAATAAGCACATGATGTGCGATTTCGGTACCGGAAATAATAATAAATTGAACTTCATTCTCGATGACAAGCAAGAACTTATCGATATCATCGAATGTGTCTACAAGGGCGCAAAGAAGGGACGTGGTTTGGTTGTTAGTCCCAAAGGTATGAAAATTCTGCTCTATTGTGGAAGCGGATTGAGTTACTGACCATTTTCACAGACTATTCGACCCGCTATCGCTACTGATTTATCTCGCCGGGAATGGCGGTTGACAGATTTGTCAACTTGTTTGTCCGAGAAGTCACCGAAAATGGAGAGCTTTTTTAGAGCTTTTTAGAATCAAAGTCAGTTATTGAATGTGTGGACTCTGAAAACATGAAAACATTGTAACTCTTGATCTCCTTAGAGTCCGACCTCCGGACTTCGTCGATGAAACCAGAAGTATCGGCGATGCTGCAGATGAGCACGATCTGCAGCAAAGACTCTAATTCGCTACTTCACCAACCTTGAAATGGAAGATGGAGTATTGAAGGAGCCTGGAAGTTCCACCATAATGCCATACGGTGATAACTAATGATTCATCCGGTCATCTCACTCCAAGTATTTCCGAGAGCCGAGCAAAGCTAGTTTTGTGGTGCGTAGACCTTATTTAGACCTTGTTCCAACTTCACTTGCGGCCACTACTATCCACAGCAACAGCTTCCAGTCATCAGTCAATCAATTCGCGATCTCTGAATGGCTATCCCTTCTTCATAAGAGCAATATCCTCGTCGCCCTCTGCACTAGCTCTAGGAGAGGTCTAAAGTTCTACTGACTTTTGAACAGCCTCGTCAAAAAATATCATTGCTGACCCAACCGTCCTCATTTGTAACTCCAATCTGCACCTGCCATAGATTCAGTACTTTATTATGTTGAACGAGAGTTGCTTTTGTTCAGAATTTTGTGATAATCCCAACTTCAGAGCCCAAAGCAGACTTGCATGGATCACAGCTAGGATCTAGATCCGCCCTTTTCCCATATCAAAACATAGAATCTACAGTTAAATCAACGAAACATAGCTCAGCGTCATGGCTTTTTTTTTCTGTGCTCACTATATAGAGCGGGGCTTGAAGTTGAGCAGGAATGTCTTCCTTGAAATGAATGCTTCCAGTAGACCAAAAAGGAAGATCAAAAAGCTTTTTCTCAATTTAACAAATCTTGATGATAGCTTGTGTTGTTCACAATTGCTCATATCCAACCATCTAGTCTATAGACTGACACCTAAAGCCTTATCCATGATGATATACTCCACGTCGGCAAGATTAGAGACCGAAGCTGAATACCCAAGTAGTTTCGGCACATGAGATGGTACACTTGTAATTGAGGCACTGCATACTGGCAGCCTCACTGGCAGTGACATAGTGTTTTGGCCCGGCAATATATATGAAGTCTTGGTAATGACTTCAAATTCGTCCTTCATGGTCAAAAGAAGACTCGATTGAGACTACTTTCTACAATTTTGATCATGTCCACGATATGACCATGGTCTGGGCATGTCTTTCAGTCTTGAGACTCCGGAAGACCTATTCGATCATCACAAGCGCTTCTGAGGAAAGAGGTACAAGGCTACACATATGAAGAGACATGCTGTTTCTGAATTAAGAAATCGCGTCAGAATTGAGCTTGAATATCTCGTCTGACAATATGCCTGAGCATTTCTAACTTTTGAAGGCGATGTTAGTCACAATCGCTCGAGGACTGAAGGTTCAACGGCGACCATATGGAATACCAGGTAGCTTGAAATGAGAATTAGAAACAACCTTGGGCAATGCGGCAATATCTCTAGTCCCGACTCCCAACGTTTGATCAATATCAACTGGGTATTGCTGCTATTGGGAGCCACATCCTTGTGGTGAATGTCAATATATCCAATTTTGATCAATAAAATATAATTTCGAAATGTTCAGTTCATGAATTGAGTTTCAGTCAAACCTCCAGTACCTGTTTTTTTGATGCCAAATCCCAAGGATTTTGACCTTATTTTGACCTTATTTTGACGTGCCTTCCTATCCGCCGCAACAACTTCACCTTGAAATTCAACCTCAACGTCCCGGCTCGCACTCCCAC
Organism: Penicillium taxi; assembly: GCF_028828555.1. Lineage (NCBI taxonomy): Eukaryota > Fungi > Ascomycota > Eurotiomycetes > Eurotiales > Aspergillaceae > Penicillium > Penicillium taxi. Next base: position 1,596,070 of record NW_026643207.1, on the reverse strand, counting down.
TTTCTCCAACTCTCTTCCCGCCAAAATGATCGATCAAGTTATTTTCGAGGATCTCCAAACCAAGATTGACGAGGAGAGCGCCGTTCGTGATGTGAGTATTTCGGCGTCCGCGTCTTTTCCGAACATTGAAATTCTTTGCCAAGCCGAACCCCAATCAAGGCTTTAACGCGCATGACTCAGCTAACACTCAAATGTCAGTCGCTTCACGAGATTGTTCAAAGTCTTTCGAGAAAAGGTATTATATATTATTGTCCTACACTAAATCTTCCAGCTCCTCTGACAGGGCTGCTCCCAGACTTGAAATTAATTTTCAGAGTAGAAACTGATGTTTTCCATAGGACGATCAACTCAAGCTACTCTCTCGCGGGCGCATTCTACCCCAAGCGATCAACGTATGTGAATATTTATGTTGAAAGCTTTTTGATCTTTCAATTGAATATTGCGCCTCTTTCCTCTTTTATTTGAAAGTGGACATGGCCTCGTTTCGAAGTATCTTATATCTAACTTGGTATAGTCAAGAGCTTGCTCGAAGATGCAACTGTCGAGATATTGGCCCAGAAGCAAGAAGTTGCTCGCCTGAAGGCTGTGGCTGACAAGCACCCCTTCTACAAGTATAACGGCCTGTGGACACGAGAGCTCCAGAACCTGGTTAGTCTATGGTCCGTTTGCCCTTGACTTTATATTAACATATGCAATTAGGTTGCCTCAATTGAGCTGTGTGCATGGCTCGGTGGATTGCAGGAGCACAAAGGACCCAGCTCGACCTCATTCATGACAATCGAGGACGTGGGCAAGTTCCTCGAAAGTATGTTCTCCCTATTGAGATCCAGCAGTGATTGGAACTGACTGTTCTATAGTCCCCGTCAACTTGAAGGAAGAAGATGCCTTCCACCTCACAATTGAAGAGTATCTTCTAGCTCTGATTTCCATGGTCGAGGAACTGGTAATTTTCACCTCCCTTCTTGTCAGATACGGCACTACTCACTCTTCTGTTTTAGGCACGACTTGCTGTCAACTCGGTCACCTTGGGTGACTTCGACCGTCCTCTCCAGATTAGCAACTTCATTAAGGAGCTCTTTGCTGGATTCCAGCTGCTCAATTTGAAGAATGACATTCTTCGCAAGCGCAGCGATGGTATCAAGTACAGCGTAAGTTAACACTCGAGGGTATATGAGGACAATAAGCTAATTCAACTCAATTAATAGGTGAAGAAGGTCGAAGATGTGGTTTACGATCTTTCGTTGCGCAACCTAATTCCTAAGGGTGCTACTGCTTAATTTCAGACTAGTAAGTCTACGAACCGACGGGGGAGTCGTTACATCCTAGTAGTTGATTGTATCGGTTTCGAAAAAAAAAAAATAGTTAGTCACAAGATCAAAATTGTTCATGAAAATTACAGGGATATTTCCTCTCTTAGCGAATCTCATCTAACATTCATTAATTCAGTAATATTCTGGTGTTAAACAGGGTATGCGATGGGCGTATTTCATACAAAACACAAAGATACAACAGTCTATGAACATACAAAGAGTACGGGAATAAAATAACATAATAAGCTCCTTCATGAAACGCCACTAGGGATGCGAAATCTCAAGTTTAAGCAGATGCAACAGGGGCCTCAGTGGCCTCAGCAGCCGCAGTGGTCTCGGTAGCTTTCTTTTGAGAAGCCAAGAGACCCTTAGCCTTAGCCTTCTCAATCTCCTTCACAATGGGTTCCTCCAAAGCATCAGGCTTAGTAAGAGAAGACCAACGGCCGGCGACCTTGCCTTCAGGTGTTACAAGGAACTTCTCAAAGTTCCACTTAACTCTCTTGAGTCCAATAAGACCGGACTGTTGTTCCTTGAGCCAGTTGAAGACAGGCGCGGCTTCACCACCATTCACATCAACTTTGCCCAGAACGGGGAATGTGACGCCGTAGTTGAGTTGGCAGAAGGACTGGATCTCGTCGTTGGAACCGGGGTCTTGGCTGCCGAACTGGTTGCAGGGGAAGCCGAGTATGGTGAAGTCTTCTGGGAAGCGTTTCTTCAGGTCCTGATAAAGCTTCTCAAGACCTTCAAACTGGGGGGTGAAGCCACATTTTGAGGCGGTGTTGACGACGAGCACGACCTTGCCCTTCAGTGAGGCGAGAGGGAAGGGTTCGCCCTTTTCTGGATGAGAGGTTAGTTGATTGCTGTAGTTAATACGGGGAAGGGTAGGACGTACTATCCTTGGGCTCAAAGTCGAAGAAAGTGGTTGCGGAGGCCATGGTTCTGAATTGCGCGAGTTGATGAGGTTGAGATGTGAAGTGTAGTAAGTGGTATGACGTCGTTAAGTAAGAAGTGAAGAATGTGCGAACAGGCGGAGTTGGAATCCCGCGATAAAGAAGCAGCGCGCGCATTTATCTTATTTGAATTTATGGGCCGAGGAAATCTTACCAAGAATTTTGGGTCTAGGCACAAGTGGTTTGAGGGTCTCCAGAGGGCTAGAATAAAGTAGAATAAAAATGGTAACAGTCTTTGACCGAATCCGATGCTCGATTAATATAGCTTCTGATTGGACGATCTTATTTCTGTTCTCTATTTTATGCTATTCAATCCACTCGAACAATTACTGATATTATTAAGCTTTGTGTCTAGAGCTTCACATTCTGGTAAACTTATTCCAAGTTGAATGTATAAAGAATATGGTAGGTATACACATAGAACCTCATGCCACCATGTGATTACAAATGAAGCGGGGTTGGAATGCGAGTGCGAATGCGAATGCGAACACCCTCGGATAGTAAATATGTTCATACGCTAGTAATTCTAACCACTAGTCTATCTCCTTTCTCGCGATCCTTCCAACGTTGGAAGCTCATCCACACTTGTGCCTGAAGTACCTTGTTACTGCCATCACGAAGACAATTTCTATTTTCTTGAAAGTCTCTGGTCAGTCCTGAGGTCTGCATGGTCGGAATATATCTCTGCAGGACTGCGAACGGATAGGATGCGTCGGTTATGAGAACATAAAGGTCCGGGTATAAAGCCCAGATATGGTTCGAAGACCGATTGGCCTTCCATATCACACTAGTTGAGCCCAGCCCACCGAGTATTGACTAGTGAACCAAGTTCCAAGTTACTCACGAGAGTACCAAGTATGCGGCGTCGAAGTTGATCATCTGGAAAAAGGATGTGATGCTTCAATCTTTCAGTTTTGCTTCAGCTTCGGCGTTGAGAACGTCAAGATCTAGTTCTGTCATCACTCCGAGAATGACACCCAAGCTTTCCATAAACCCATTGACCGCCACGCGCAGCATGCGGTTCGTGGTGGCGTAATATGTAGTCTTCAGAACAGTCTTCGAATCGTCGGTGTCTTGCTTCTGCTTCTTTTCTTGTGGCTCTGTCGAGTCTTGTGAGGATGGCGCTACGAGCGTCAATGTGCGTCGTACATTCGGGGACAATTCGGCGTCAACGTCGAGGGTTTGTAAAGCCGAAGAAGCGAGGCGGTTTGTGGGGAAGGGCAGAGAAATTGTCCTGATCAGAGTGAGTATGGTTGCTCTAAAGGCACAACGCGACAAGGCGCATTGAGTCTTGGTGGGGAAGTGATCGTACAGTGAGTGGGGAAATTCGTTGCTCGGGGGCTGTGCAGATGCCATTTCGAGGTAGTTTGGGCGAGAAGAGATAGCAGGCTTAAATCTTGAGGTCAATTCAGATGTTATATAGCGATTTTTTAGGGTCTTGAGGTTGATGCTGAGATATTGATCAACCAAATCATCAATTATTGATGACTCAGCACATGCGCATAAGCAACTAGCCTATTTTAGACTAGCTCGCGAACTTCATAAGGATAGATTCGCTTGATGTTTCGAATCAAACCCCCAGCATCTTGCAAAAACTGACGTCTATGGTTAAATTATATAATGATAATGGATACCTAATATGTGACTAAACATGTTACATCAGTTAGTTATCATTTATATCTGAGTGTTGAAAGCACTGCTTAAATGGTAGTGACATATTTTCCACTCATGTTGATGACTGTCATCCTCGACAACATACCTAGGTAGTGAAGCCTTTTGGCTTCCACATTGAATGTTACGTATGGACCGGTATGGTGCTTGTGGTATTTCTCAGTCTAGGAAATGGTGATCACTTTAACCTGGACTCGGCCTGACTTTGGTTGGCCGCCCTGGCAGTGTTGTCGAGGACATGTCGGAAAGTGTCCATGAAATCTCAGAAATTTTAATGATGATTTTATTTCAGGAATTATAGCTTGGATAGATTTTGCATAAATAAAACGATTTTTGGTGGATTGAAAGGAAAGGTCGTACACTTCCAAGAGAGGATGAGAACACATTCGACAATTTAAGTTACAAGACATATTGGGTAGCATCGTGGAGGGCAGAAATAACATTACAGCGGTGAAGAGATGGGTTACAGCTCATATGGCATCCTCCAAAATACGAACACCCAAAGAGAAGAGGAGATATCAAGTGCAGGCCAAAAACGATTCTATGGGGCTCGTATCCGCATAAACAACAGAACTATTCAGCTGTTGAATGACGGCTGAGGCAGGAAAACGTATGTAGCGACTTCTTCTACCCCGACGCCGGGAGCTCGCCAACATGGCTAGGGGCCGGGGGCTTATTGGCAGCCATGGCAGCATCAAGGCCGCTATAGTCTGCGGTGGTTGTCAGTAAATTCAGAGACCAAAACAGTTAAGGAAGGGTAGCGACGTACCTCCGCTGAGCATGGCGAGATCGTTGGTGACCGAGCCCTTCACAATCTCAGTCAGACCGGGAAGTTTGCGACGAGTGAGACTCTCCGCGGCAGATCCCACTGCTAGTCTAGAAGTTAGTACTCGGATGTCAAAATCGGAAGTTGGTCGAACTTACAATTCACTTCACCTTCGGCAGCGTCTGCAATTGGTTGAATGTCGCGATGAGTGAGACCCTCCACAGTAGATCCGAGGTCTATGTGAGAGATTAGTAACGTGGTTAATCGAAGCTTCAAAGTGCTGTTCAACTTACCACTGACTGCTCCGGTTGCAGTATCCACGGCGGAATTGACCTGGCGCTCAACAACTGATGGGTTGTCAGTACTCGAGGGAGGCATAATTGTCAATGATGATAGATGAACATACAAGGGACATTTCCAGCGTCACGGTCAATAAAATAGGCTCCACTCTCTGGGTGTGTTTCTTGGGGTCGACCGCCCGATTCTGGCTCGCGCTTAACAGCTTCACGGAGGGTTAGTATGGTGGCATCGGTTGATGAAAATAGCAATAGACATACCGGAGGCTGTATTGGTAAGTGCATTCTCACCAGTACCAGCAGCACTGCCAACGAGGCCAGTTACACCTTCGAGAGAGCCCGAAACATCAGAGGTAGATGCACCAGAAGAGTCAACATCACGCTTTTCACCAGCCACACCACTTATCACGTTTTTAGCAGTACCTTCCAAGCCGGATACAGCGCTTGAGATGCCAGTTTGACTAGGCATGGGGGCAGAAAGAACAATCCCCACAACGACGAGGGAAGCAGCAAGTCCGGCGAACTTCATTTTGGCGGTGTGAGCTTTTTTAGTTGAAGAGAGAGTGACGAGGCTGAGGCAAGTAAAGAGATTGGTAGGGAGAGTGTATGACTTGGATGATACAAACGAATTCCCCAGGTCAAAGCTAGACTTTATAGACATAATAAACTAGAACTAATAGTGTTTTGTATATCACCCACATGAGGCACAACAAACCCCTCGCGTGCAGGAGAGTCACGATGCTCAGAATTCGATTAGCTTAGAATTTGCATTTTGTCAGGTGAGACCCTTAATAGCACGGGTAATATCACGATCGACACAATACATGAACAAGGGTGCTGTTTAACATATCATGCATGATAGTATGGAAGCTGCAAGGGGTAAAACTCCCAGTGTCAATGTATCTCCCGAGGTGCGATGAATGACGACCCTTGAATCAGCAGTCATATTGATCAAAAAAGTGCGATGTAGTACGCATGCAAGGATTGAATTAGAACTTGCATTTTGGATTAGAAGGCCATGGATGAAGCACAATGCTCTTTTTATATGGCGTGCTAGGCCCCAGGCAGTTATACTGGACTGTCCAGGTGTAAGATCAAGATCAATTTGAGAAATCTACGAGGCATAGACATTGACTATCTAGTTCCGACTGCGTAGGCAACCTTGGAAACTCTAGGTATCTACTGTAGGTAGCTATTTACTTAGTGCATATGCACTTAGGTAGTTCTAGGACCAAGTGAATTTTCAATGCATACCTACTCAGTTGTTCTGCGGGCAGTTTTCGCTTCAACCCATGGAGTTTAGCTAGGTAGAAACTTGATAGAGTCCTAGAATGGTGCTTGATTCTCTCCAATCTAATTCTATATAGCATACAATAATTTTTACAGTTATGGTCTTAGACGCTTTCAACAATACAAAGCCACATAGACTTCCTTGATGCAGCATAACACTTCGGAATCCAGTTGTCAATTTGCTTCTCAAATTGGTTCATCATTTCCCCGGCCCTCATGATAAACTCGCGAATCTAGCCAAAAAAACACCTTCAGTGCGGCAGCAGCCTTGCCAGCTAGCTCGGAGACGACAGTCAGGCCACTGTAAACCACGGTTGCTGCATCCGGTTGCAGGTATGGAGAGAGTTTTCCGATTTCTGTGATGGTAGTATTGAGCAAATTATCCCATCATTTGTCATTGTTCTTCTTTACTTGCTTAATTTTGTCACTTAAGAGACTCTTCCATTTTACTTCACGGCTGGTAACCCTCATGGGAGTGCATAGAGAAAACCGATGGTGCTTTACAGCATTTCACCGCTAAGAATGTTGCCCTTTTACGCTTTTCTTTCTTTTACCTCTGCTGATCCTCTATATAGAACTCATCCCGGATTTCATCTGGATTGTCTTTATACGTTTCCTGGACACCATATTTCTTGATCTAGGTAATTAGACACCTAACTGTTTGCGTGCGGAGTCGATAGTTCTTTTCTTTCTATCAAATCTAGCCAGCAGTAGGGGTTCAAGTAGCATATAGCTGAATCATATTTCATCAAGTCATAAATGCGGCGCCAAATTCCTTGCTATCTATACATTTCCGTCAATATCTAGTAAATGATCTCAATCATTAAGCACACTGTATGTGACGAAAGATTTATCCCCTTTCCGCCCGGCAGATGGAGAGGTAGAGTCCTTTACATAGTTAAATTGACCCTCAGCATCAGCCTCTCTGCATGACAGAAATGACTCGAAGTTGTTTCTCGGTAGGAACCCAGCCAATATCGGTTTTGTTGAAACGCTTGGTCAAATCACGCTAGGAACGATCATGAACTGACATAACAATCCCCATGTCATCGACCTTGGCTTTCTTCTTGCGAGACACTTTCTCTAAGAACAGTTCGTAGCTTCTCTTCTAGAAACAGCCGCCAGTAGGCTCCCGGAGCCAATACTAGATTTTCAGGCCGAGATCAGTGGACATTACACCAAGCTGCCGACGAATTCGCCGAGCAGTTGCTGAATATGGGCAGTCAGGTCACCGGCATCGCTCGGGAGGGTAATAGGGTATTCCCAAATATCAGTCAAAGGAGAGAACTCTGTTACCTAAACGCAAATCTCTTCGTCTGATACCATCACCCGAGCAGGGCTTGTCGCGTGTTTTCCAAGTCTTCAGATGTTCCAAAGTTAGAAGTTTAATGCAGAGAACAGCGGCAACTAGGCAACCTGCCTAAGCTGGGAGGCACATGAGCAAATAAGTTATACCAATTGATATATATATACCTAGTCGACTGGTGATTCTTCTTTAAAGGGGATGGAATGTTAGGATCACTGGTTTGTTGTGTAAACAAGATATCTATTTAACACACGCAGATGGGCGATACGAATTATACGAATAAATTCTACGGTGACAAGATTACTTCAGGAACAGGCAACAATGCAGACTAGGCAGCGAAGGCTCACGTGCAGTCATCAAAACATCAATTCAAATAGGTTCGTTGGCCGAGTGGTTTTCAGATGACATAAGCTAATGTGTGAGATGCCTGAGGCGAACATCGGTTGCCCTGTCAACAGTGGGCACTATCCCTAATATTGACCAACATAACATAACAGCGGGCTTTAGCGCGGCATGGCAGCTGCCCTGACCCATAGGAGTCTTCTTCCACACTTTCTATCCCATTCAATCTTGAACCCTCCCATCCACAACATTTTTCCATTGCCTTTTTATTTCTCCTGTTGCTGGGTTGTATTATCCTTTGACTTCTTCTATCTCTAAATTGATTGACATTGTCGCGACTCTCTCAATTGGCCTGTCATTAATCAGTGTCGAGAAAGTGAGGGCAGTTTTGCGCAAGCTTGAATAGTTTACTCCTAGTTTTCTCTTTTTGTCCCATCTCTCATCAAAACACCATCATGTCGTCCGACGCCGGTCAGATGATTGAATACATCCAAGGTTCGTTAACTGCAATATTGCTATTGTTGCCTAGAAAATGTGTGATTGCGGGGGCTAACAACAAACGCAAAAAAGATCGCCTTTACCTGGCATCCTATGACTCGACTCCGAGTTCTAGAACTCCTTTCCCCTTTGCGCAGGACATACCCAAGTCTCCATCCAAGCGATCCGCGCGGCCCACTATGACGTCCCATAGCAAGCGCCGGTCTCCTGTGTATTTCACCGTCGATGATACTCTCCTCTACAATGCTTTCCACGCTGATTTCGGTCCTCTCCACATTGGTCACTTGTATCGCTTCGCAGTTCTTTTTCATGAGATATTGGGTGATTCTGCAAACAGTGAGCGACCGGTTGTCTTCTACAGCAAGACTGATGCCCGAAGCCGCGCAAACGCCGCTTGCCTAGTAGCCTGCTACATGGTTCTGATTCAATCGTGGCCCCCTCATTTGGCGTTGGCACCAATCGCACAGGCTGATCCCCCATATATGCCTTTCCGCGATGCTGGATACAGCCAGGCCGATTTCATTTTGAACATCCAGGATGTGGTGTATGGTGTATGGAAGGCCAAAGAGCAGGGATTGTGCGGACTGCGTGACTTCAATCTCGAAGAGTATGTATTTTCCATTTTTTCCTTACCGTTATGCCTCGTTTCCTGACAATTGAAATAGATATGAAAAATTTGAGCGAGTTGATATGGGTGACTTCAACTGGGTGACTCAAAACTTCCTCGCGTTCGCCTCTCCGCAACATCAGCCCGTTGCACCCATCCCCATGAATACACCCGAATATGACGCGCTTCCATCCAGTATTTCAGAAATCTGCTCTTCCAAACTTCCGCTCGCATTCAAGAATGTTCTGGTCCACTTTAAATCTCGAAATGTTGGCTTGGTTGTGCGATTGAACTCGGAACTTTACAGCCCATCTTACTTCACAGCGATGGGAATCCAACACATTGACATGATCTTCGAGGATGGCACCTGTCCTCCCCTCCAGCTTGTGCGCAAGTTTATCAAGCTTGCTCATGATATGATCACAATAAAGAACAAGGGAATTGCTGTGCACTGTAAGGCAGGCCTCGGTCGGACAGGCTGCCTGATTGGCGCCTATCTTATCTACCGCTACGGCTTTACTGCCAATGAAGTCATTTCCTTCATGCGGTTCATGCGCCCTGGTATGGTCGTGGGTCCCCAACAGCACTGGCTTCACCTGAACCAGGGCTCTTTCCGCGAGTGGTGGTTTGAGGATAGCATGCGGGAGAAACTTGCTCAGGCTGCCCCCGTTACCCCAGCCCGTCACTCGACCAAAAAGCGCTCCAGTAACGGACCGATCTCTACCCCTCCCAATAACAGTCACTCCAAACGTGCTGCCCTTGGTGAGATCGACAACAACACCGATACTCATGCCAACCAACACGAGGAAAACCTTCCTGCCCCCACCCCGGGTCAGCCTCGCAAATCACACCGAAAGGATTCACGTCACCATCCCTATGCTCGGACTGCATCAGGTGGTCTTGCGGTGGACCATGACGCTAAAAATGGAGAGCAGCGTAGCCAACGCGGTCACCGGCTAAGCAATGACAGCAGTGAGAGTGAAGAAGAGGCTCAGCTTCGCATGCTGGCCAAGCGGTCATCCAAGTCACCTGCGGCAGCATCGACTACCCGGTCTGTTAGCTACTCGGCAACAGTCACTGCCAGCTACACTTTGACTGATGATGCTAACGAGGATCAAGAGAACTGGGTCGAGCACGCAGGTCCTAAGACTCCTTCCAGTCGTAAGAATACTAGCACCCCTATCCCAGTTACCAAGGTCCGTTCTAGTCCCCGGCGGGCAACAACCGACAGCAAGAAGGTTGAGCCTCGAGGAGTTCGAAAGACTAGTGCTCGAGTTGGAAGCACATCGAGCCCCGCTCGTGCCATCCGAGCTGGCCAGTAAAAGCCATGAGCCGTTTTTTTTCCTCTCATGACTGGATGCTCCGCGTTGTCTGCCTGTGGCGACAATTTCAATTCTACATGCCCACATGGGCAACATTTCGCATACCCATTTTTCTTTTGCATCTGAATGCTTTTAATGTGGTTCTCGAATCTCGATTTTGTTATGTGGTTCTTTCGGCGTCTCAATATTGGGGGTTCTGGCATTTTTCTTTCCGGCGTTAGGTTACTGCTTTTTGATTACGTTAGAAAGTTCTCACCATTTGAGGCTATCACGATTGATCCGATTGTTTCCTCCTTCGGTCTCTTCGTACACCCACGGCATCTACTTTGCTTTTTGTCCCGGGTTTTTCTTCCGTGTCAATATTACGCGATATGACAGTTTATCTATCACATTTCAAAATATCTTTCTCTCCTTGTATCGTCAGCAGTGAACGTTTTCCATATACCTCGAATGCTAACACCATGCTCACTCTAATTCCTCCTCTGTTACCTGCTGGGCTTCGGTTGAACGTTGTGCCTCAACACTTTCGATTGCTTCTCCGAGAGAAGCAGAACTTTATCATCTAAGTGAATTCGAAAACCGGTACTAGGCTCGTTCAGCAAGAATAATATTACATTTCTGACAGCCTCAAATCTGATTTCTGGAGCCTCATACCCAACCTTCCAAGGTTGGAAGTACACAGTGTTTAACTGTTGTGTATAGAACTATTAAGTGTATTGAAGGATTCAAGGTTCGTAGATCGGAATAAGTCCCCCACTTTTTTGACCCCTTTGATTGGATAATGAATTGGCATGCAGTGCATCCCAGCAACCCCCATGGGTTAGGGACTCGACAGAACAGTTCTCCTGGCCATATAATACACGTTCAGTTGACGCCTGGGGTCAGAGGGGGTAGGTGATTTTGCAGGGGGTCTCTGGAGCTCTGCCCCTGATACCATTTATAAGAGGAGTGGTTGTAAACCTTGGCCATAGTAATAACTCCAATATGGTAATAGTAATAGATATAGAGATGTAGAGTAGAGGTTAGTGAAGGAAAAACCACTTATTATATAGCTAGTTAAGCTACTCTTAGAGAATTCTAAGGAATCCTTCACAATATACATTTCTTTGTTGTATACTTACCAACTCTAGAAATTTAAGCGACTCCATCATAACCCAGAATTGGGTGACCACCAGTATGATAAGAGGGCTGCACAGGATATCTGTCCGTAGCGACCATCAGGCTTTGTGGGTTGACGGGTGCTGTCAGAAATCGGATATAAACATCTTTTACCTCTAGGGGTATACAAGCCTCCTCGAAGATTTTTACCACGCTGGCTGGGTTGTCTGAATAGCCGCAGAAGGCCGCCATCTGCGAAGTTATTTCGGATGATTTAATCAACAGAAATTATAGCTAGGTGAATTTCTGTCTACCTTCGAGCTCTCATAGCTAGATCTATCCCGATATGCTCAAAACACTTTCGTCATCCTTCTAGACAGAAAATGGGTAGGTATAATAATTAGTAATCCACACGTCTAGGACCTACTCACTAAAGTGAAATATGAACTTACCCTTGCTAGTTAATCTATCCGGCCCTGCTGATCATTTGCGGGTCGTTCTTTGGTATAGGCCAATGTCACGCCATCTAAATATTTAGTAATTGATATTATCTAAAGTTCATTGTTTCGGCCTTTGGAAAGGCCCGAATGATTATAAATGCGATTTGGTAGGTCACGGCTGTAGGCATAGTAGTTGTACCTGATTTATACCATGAAGGAATGGCTATACAGAGCATATTTCCTATAATACCTTTGCTAGTAGAAATGTCGGAATCGAAAGAAACATCATCTAGTCAAGACTTCTCGGACAAGGAGGTAAACCCGAATCCTTCATCCTTAGCGCCAGCAAGCGAAGCCCCTAATGGGGGAGTTAAAGCATGGTTACAGGTTCTGGGCTCTTTCTTTCTCTTTCTTAATACCTGGTAAGTATTTTCGTTATACTGCTCTATGATACAGGTTACTAAGTGACCACTCACTTACTAGGGGCGTCATCAATTCCTTCGGAGTCTTTCAATCTTACTACCAGAAAGAACTCATCCCGAATAGCTCCAGTTCTAATATCTCATGGATTGGATCTGTCCAGGCATGCCTGCTACTGATCATTGGCGTGTTCACTGGTCCATTGTTTGATGCCGGCTACTTCTACGTTTTGCTTTCATTAGGGTCTTTTTTGGTGGTTTTTGGCATGTTCATGACAAGCCTTTGTACTGAATATTGGCAATTGATACTAGCCCAAGGAATAGCTGTTGGACTTGGGAGCGGCTGTTTATTTATTCCCAGTGTTGCAATTGTATCGACATACTTCACCACGAAGCGGTCCTTTGCCACTGGTCTTGCCGCCTCTGGAAGCAGTCTTGGTGGTATTATTTATCCCATTATATTTGTTCGTCTGCAGCCACAAATTGGCTTTGGCTGGTCAACTCGGGTGATAGCATTCATCATGCTCGGCATGATGCTAATCTGTCTAGCAGTGATGCGCGTCCGAGTACTTCCTCCCCAAAAACGTCGACTTTTGGAGCCTCGAGCCTTTCTCGAAGTGCCCTTCACCATGTTCACCATCACTGAATTCTTCGGATTTATGGGGCTTTATATTCCGTTCTTCTACTGCATTACCTACGCCTCTGAGAAAACGAAGGCGTCTGAAAATCTAGCATTCTATATGCTTCCTATCATTAATGCTGGGTCCGTCTTTGGGCGTATCATTCCCAACTTCCTAGCAGATAAGACCGGGCCGTTAAACATTCTTATACCCTGTTCTCTCATTTCTGCTCTTTTGGCTTACTGTTGGATCGCCATCGAAAGCTTTGGAGGGTTTATTGTCTTTGCAATTCTTTACGGGTTCTTTTCCGGCACATTTGTGTCGTTGCCGCCCACAACGGTGGTCAGTCTTTCTCCGAGTCTTGGTTTAGTTGGCACTCGGATGGGTATGAGCTTTACTTTTGCAGGTTTGGGCCTGCTGATTGGAACGCCGGTGGCTGGTGCAATCCTACACTCATATGGGTGGCTCGGTACCCAATTATTCTGCGCCTGCTCTGTTGCTATAGCAGGGGTTTGCTGCATTATTGCGCGCTTTAGTAGAGAATCATCACTGATCGCTCAAGCTTAGACTCAACTCTTGGAAGATAACAAAATGTCAAAGTATGAATTGAAAATTACAGAAGGGACTTAATATTATAAGACTGGTCTTTGAATTTAAAACATCTATCATAAATAAGCTCAGTAGTAAGGCAGATGCCAGGGGTCATAGCGAAACAAGTTCCTAGATATTACAATTTAATAGCCTTTCCATATATTAGTGTCTCAGAAGCTTAGACTCTAGCAATACTAGAGAGACTGAGGTTCAAAAAAAGAGAGATAGGAGGTATGTTAGTCCGAATGGAACATTGGAACTCTGTAACAGAATGTCCAGAAATGAAGGTAGATGTAAGCATAATACGTAGTCTCCCATCTATTCCTCGCCAGATATACTCTGCCACCGCTACTCTGACCGCCTTCATACCGCCTTCCTAAACCGTAATACGAAGGGGGTGCTCTTTCCCCACTACAAGACTCAAATGTAGACCAATTCGGGAAATCCGGTTGCCCACCTCAACTTCAATCTCCGCCAGTTGTCAAGCCGTCACTCTCTGTATTCAAAATGAGGAATGATGATATACATCGTTCACGGTCGCCTGCAACTCGTCGGAATGGTACACTTCAATCATGCGAGCCCTGTCGCCGTTCGAAGCAGCGATGCGGCCATGAGCGTCCCATTTGTCGCAGATGCGCCACTAAGAAAATCAGTGATAAATGCTTTTATCATCCAGCTCCTATGACCAGGCGCAGGCTCTCGCAGCAAGCTAATTCAACAGTGGTACTAGCTCCATCGAATAGCTCAACTTCTTTGGAGCTGACCCGTCAACCAATTTCCAGGTAGAGAAGCGCTAAACCTTGTAAACTCGAAATGTTAAATCTGATCGTCAAATATAGCTCTTCCAGTCCCGGGGCATTGGGCCAAGGTCGAATTTTTGTATCATTAGAGCCACCATCTGCTCTTCCTGGATATTTAGGCTCAACAAGCTTTAGCGCGGTTCTCGCCGAACATCGCAACGAGATACCCTTTGAGCCAGAAGAAAACACCGACTCTTACCCTGTGTTATCTGTGGAGCCGGACCGAGTCCAGTCCGGTGCAGACGTACTTTTGTTTCTTTGGAATCTTCATGGCCGTCGGCAGTTGATTGAAAATTATTATCCTCGATCATGCAATGTGGTCGTACCTAGAGTTGTCACTGATGCGATCCTGAATTCAATCAATGAGGTATTCTCTGGTTTTAATTCCAACGATATAATGCCACAGTTGCAAGATCTGGCGACTCAGATATTTCAGAACTCATCTCGGTCAATGACTACGCACCAAACGACGACTGTTCAAGAATATTGCTCGTCCTTTACAGGTCGTAATACCCGTTGGGAGGCAATAGGTAGCCTATTTTCTCTATTCGGCCTACAATTGGTAGTCACGCCTGAAAATGATCCTATTTTCTTGGAAGGAGCCGACCAAACTTGGCCGAAAAATCGCCTTCTGGACCAGGTCATAATGGCAAGCACCATCTGCATCAACTTCTGCGATCAAACCTCTTCCGCTAATGAATTACTGGCATTTTTACAATACAACTATGTGATGCTTTTGACACAGCATTATGGAGACTCAAGTAAGCTGAATTAATGACAATACGATACAAAACACCAGTTTATTGATGATTTTCGAAATTAGGTAACAAAGCCTGGCGTCGGCTGGGTGATTTGGTGGCTACAATTTATACTGCTGGATTACATCTTGACACAGAGAGCTCGGACGAATATCCTTTTTTCCGTCTTCAGTGGCGGAGAGGATGCTTCATCTCGGCTTTCTATATGGACAAGACGATGGCATCTTTCGTTGGCCGCCCACCTCTCATGAACTATCGATACTGCAACCTAGAGCCTCCACTCGATGTGAGCGACGATGTTCTTATCGAAGGGGGTGCTGCTTTTGATCAAGCAGTATCTGAACTTGACAGTAACGGTTGGAATACTCTGGGACAAATGTACCGAATGACATCGTCTCGGCTGCGATTCCAGCTTGCCATCTTCAGAGAACAAACCCTCGATATCGCGTTAGGAACCAATAAGCCCAGTGATCTGGTTCGTAAATCCAAGTAAGCATATCCAGGCGGGCTTTTCACTTTCTTTCTGTGACTGACTTGGGTTTTTTTTTCAAACAGCGAAATACAAGAGCAGGTGCGTGCTGTATGGGAAGCAGCCCCCGATCATATTCGATATGACCGACAGGTACCAGATTCTCTAACAGACGGGTGGCTCGCGATTGCTTATATTTATCTCAATTACCTACACACGTGCTTTCTGCTGCAGCGGACACTCATCAAACATACAGGTGCTGAAGAGGGTGCACTGTGCGATATCTCCCGCCGTATCCTGGGCATCGTCAATCAAATTTGCAGTCAGCGAAATCCGCTGGTTGACTTAGATAGACATTTTTCTTGGATTGTGAGTTCATTATCTCCGACAGTATGTTCAATATGCAAGTTGAACGCATTACTGATACCATGCAGGCACTCACGTACGGACTTCCCAGTGCAAGTGTTTTGCTTGTGGAACTTCTACACCAGTCACAACAGCCCAGCTCATATGTTGTTCTCCTCCCTCGCGCAGAACTGATACGCAATCTGAGTGTTTTCATATCACTACTGTCATGGGTGGCACGTCCAGGCCATGGTAATTACAGTACATGTAAAGCGGCAGAGAAGAAATTGTCTCTGATACTCGATCAACTTTTGGACCCACAGCCGGTACAGGAAGATATGGTCCACGATGTCACATCTGGCCTATCCAGTTTCTTGGACTGGTCAAACTATAATACTTGGGACTTCAACTCTGAGTATTTTCCTGTGGCTGATGCATTCGTGCAATGAATCCAATCCTAGATATGGATTAGAAGCAGCCAAGTCAATCATGATCTACGCTTTAGTAGTGCGCGCAATCATTGAAGTCATCATCTCATAAACGTGAGTATTTGTGAGAGCAGAATTAACATCATAATTGCATGAATTACATAGCCCCCCTTTCCATCGAGATCATCAATTATACCATCCAAGCATAGACACTTCGATGGGGCGTCTCCGCCACAAAATACGCCGAGTGACATAACGGGCAATTGAAGTGATCACCCAAGAACCATTTCTCCAAGCACTCCCTGTGAAAGACATGCAAGCATTTCAGCTCGCGAATTTCCTCTGAGCGATCCACTTGTTCCAGGCAGACGGCGCTTGGTCTAATTGTCAGTCGCCGGATTTGTGGTATCTGTGTTCGAAACCGAACGGGCGAGATTCCCTTACCAGATAAATTGGCCATCTACTGCCTCTGAAAGACCCATATTGCCTTTTGTCTCGGCCCACCACTGTCCTAACTCTCGGACGGGTGACACAACATCCAGCTTCGCCAATCGCTCATCGGCATTTATTTTCGGACTGAGGAATGTTTGGCGGTCGCGTCGGTTGATGATGACTGTCAAACTGGGCGATGTTAGCCAAATTCCTGTCGTACAAGTCGGAGGATAATTGGAGAACGGGCAGAGACATTCAAGTACAAAATCGGCGATGGAAGGTCATGCGACCAGAGTAACAAGGACATCAGAAATAGTGGGCAACAGAGATGAGGGAAAGCCACTCACGCCAAGCTCGAAACAATCAACAACACCACACCGAGACCAATCCCTAGGACAATAGCCAAATGGCTTGACTTGAGGTTATTGGTATCAGTCATCTTTCCCCTCCCTCCTCGATAGTTTTATCCTATCGAGTTAATCAGTCATGAGATTAGCTCATACTTCGGACTTTGTACAGGGAAGAAGAATATAGCTTTTACCTTTATAGTAAACAATAAACAAATGAAGATGAAGCTTAAAATGATGACAAGGGCAAAAAAAAAAGACAAAAAAAATAGAATAAGAATGTTGATAGCCAGAATGGCCAGTAATAAATGAAGACTGGCGTGACTTTTCTCAGATGATCGACCTGTCAAAGCGGGGGGTTAGACCAGTTCATGTGCTTTGACGCGAGCGATGCGCCACAGCTCCTCCCTGTATCTGTGGAACCAATGGTCGAAAGATGCCGGGAATATTAATCGGCTGAAAAGCCCTTGTTCCACTTCCCCGACTTTTGTGGGGTTAAACATCGTTCTTTAAGCTGTTTCTAGAGTTATTTGGTTTCAGGGTTGTTACTTCAGCTTATTGTCGGCGAATACCAGCCAGGATTGAAAGATGTATAGTTGTACAGATTTAAGAGTGTAGACTGCAGTTTCGCTTTGCAACTTTGCGCAAATGACTACTTCGGATTTAACTTGGTGGAATTACTATAATGGAAGTATTATGTGCCGGATTTCATATGCCAGTTCTTGTAGTTCTTCTTCTGTACCAGTGCTTATTCGCTGCTTTTGCTCCCTGACCCGATCAATGAGTATTATATAAACTCTCCGATTTACTCACTGGGCATCAGGTAAAATTCAGCAATCAGTGGGCAGTCTGATTCACTAAGCAAAATTTGAGCTGATTCGCTCACTGAGCGGCTGACTACGTATTTCCCGTCTAACCGGGAAACCCTATCAAAATTTCAAAATCACCATTCTTTTAAACCTTTATTTAAACACCATAACAAATTAAATTCAATTAAATGATACGATTTTGACATTGATTGATTTTATGCCCCTTTGACCACATCCAGAACAGGTTGGTTGACGCCTAATAATAAGCATATTACGCTGTTCAGTCTCAGTAAACACGTTTTGAGCAGCTTCAACATCAGACATATAAGATGCATCACCACTATTCCCATCGACACCATTGATCTCAAGCTCTTCTAAACCCCTAAACTACCTTTATGCGTAATCTGCTTTTTACTAGTAGCCCTTTTTTCATCTGTTTTTCATTAGCTTCTTCCAAATAGCCTCAGCGATCGTCTAGAAAAATATGGTGATGGACCGTTCGGATCGTGCGATCATAATGCTTTTAAATCCCCTTTTGATAGGCGATGGAACGAATTCTGATAAAGGTTCTACGCCTAGATCGATGTGAAATTTCGATTTTGCTAGCTTTTTCAGTGTCCAAATAGAGCTAGGATCACTATCGCTGCCAGAAGAGAATGGTCGATCAGAGGTGGATTCCAGTAGTGGTAGGTTTTCAAGTCGAATATCTAATCGATTTAAGACTTGATCAGGGTCTAAATACAGTAAACGGGTAGGCTTAAAGCTATTTGTTATAGTATCAGCTTTAGAAACTCTACTACGCGCAGGGAATATCTCAAGGAAATCTTCTTTCTCGATCGAATTGATTCCGTTTCGCATCCAATTTGCAACATCTGCTCTATAAAACGTCTTCAAGGAGCAAAATAGCCACATCTAAAGGCTATAAAAGATATGAAGCATGTGGAGGCATACAGAGAGTAATAGTGTCGTTTCCCCGACAAACCCAATCGAATTCAGGCGTCAGATAGCTACTATGGCCATCTAATATATCAGGAGGCAGAATTTGCCATTCAGCATCCTAATATTAGGGATAAAATGTATATTTAGCCAATCGATACTAACTTTGTCACTAGTCTAGCTATTAGGACTAAGATGAAGACGCCAATCAACCCCCTTAGGAAGGAAATCAAACCATCGCACCTTAAACATCTTAGCTTTAAAGATGATATAAGGCGGAAGAGCTTCACTATTAGCTCTAATTGCTTCAATTACCGTCATCCATTCGCGATTCCCAGCCTATAAAACAGGTCTCCGCTCATGATATTCCGAGGAAGTAATGATCTTTTGCGTCATCTTTACACCCATCATAAAACCTCACTCGTTAAAGTTGAAGATAAATATCGTCCGAATTAATATTATATTTTTCAATAGTTTTTTAAACCACTTCAAACCATGGTGCGATAATCCTAGGATCTTTAGCTAAAGCCCTATTATAATCACACTTCCTTAATCGACGCGATGCCAGGTTAGGGTGTCGTTTAAAAAATTCATGTGGCCAGTTTTTGCCAATAGAAAGGCGGGTGTCAGGTGGTTGAGAATCTCGACCGGCGTAAAAGATTGGCCATATCTCTAAACATAGCAGGGGCAAGGGCTGCGCTCCTAAAATTTATGACGTGTTGGTCGCATTTCCCACTGATTTGTTATGCCATTTATTCTAGTACCTAGTATTGATCTCGGGACATTAATTGACCGTGCAGCCGATGCGACAGAAAGAAATCGACCATCATTAATAGCTTTAATAGTTAATACGATGCGTCCCTCCTGCTCTAGCGATTTATGTTGTCTTCCAGAGCGATTTGAAGGCATAGTAGTGGGTTGAAAATGGTGAGTTATGAAAGAGTAGATATTTTGATGTCAACCGGGAAATACGTTAAGTACTTCAGCCTCTTCCCTTCCTCTGTAGGTCGTTTTTATTATCCCATCAATAAATGTCGTGTCTTACTAAAATGATCGTTCATCCCATTCAATCAATCAATTGAAGTAAGATAAATCAAGAGGATATAACCATCCTTCATTAGTGGCGGCGATGGAGAGAGATATACTCTATTTTGAACGGATGCGGCGTGAATGTGTAGAGTAGCGCAATTGACAATTAAACAATTACACACTTTCTACATTTTCCCGTTTATATGCTATCATTCGATTAGACGACTGAATGGTAGTCCCCTCAAAGACAACACAATCGCCCGAGTCTTGTTTACGATTGATTGAGCCTATCATTGTATTTTGGTTGAAGTAGTTCGTCACTAGAAGCTCGTAAGAGGCTTAGTCCTAAACTAACAAGAGGGTCGCCCCGACAGGGCGATCAGGGCAGTATGTTCATCTTCCTGGTCCTTCCTCAACAATAGCATTAAGAAAGGAAGGAACTCTCCAAGTGATACGATTTGTCTTCCGTGCCGATTCTCCTGATAGCCTTTTAAGTATCTTAGAGCATTTTGAACGACCCAGGCCTAATCATGCCGAAAAAACAGGTTAAATTTAACGATATGGCGGAGCCCAGCGCCGCCTCCGCTGCCTCATCGGGCACTTTTACAAGCTCCATTCAAGACAAGGCGAAGGGCCTATGCAATAATGCTTGCTGGGTCTGCTTTTCGATCGATCCAGATGTCGCACATGTGTTTGTCAAGGGAGATACAGCCGTATGTACTTCTCCTAGCCTTTCACAACTTTATTAATGTGGAAAAATAGCTCAAAGAATGGCAACGTCGGGGACTGGTTAACTATGCCCCGAAGTCGCTGGCAAATAGTGTCCCGCTATGCCTGAACTGTCATAGGCAGTTCGACCGCACGAACGACCCCGGCTTGCTCATCATTCCAGTCGACATCAAGTATTCTATCAAATTCGAGCAAGAAGACATGACTCGCCGGGGCGATCGATCCCGAGAAGTACCCTCTGCGAAGGATTACTCGGATCATTGCCACCAAAAATTCTCCGAGCGATACATCGATCAATAGGAGCAAAAGCCAGGCTTGTTCAGGTCGGTCTGGCTGAAGAACTACAGCTTACCCACTGTCGTTAAGCCTGGGCATGGTGATTATACATTTCTCCTGGAGCCCAAATTTTGGTATGGAGCCCCGGTTGCCCTATTCCGGCAAGCTTTTCAAGCCAGAAGCTCGCCGTTTTATTGGGATGTCTTGGACCGTCAAACGATCGACCAGTTGGATTTTCTGAACCGACTGTATATGATCAGCAAAGAAACCGGGAACTCGGCAGATACACCAACTGAACAAGATGACAATGAAGAAAGCGTAGAGAAGGGGGCCGCAGAAGGAGAGGTGGAGAACTTTCCCAGGAAAAAGTCCAGATTTAAGTATTTGGATTTCGAATCCTCTAGCAATGATCATTTTTTCAATAACGAGATGATTGAAAAGTGGGCCGCCAGTGTTCATCCCATTGCTGTTGGAAGCCTTGTTTATCAATAAATTATTGAACGGTCCAACTTTGAGACTTTTGCCGGATTATTTGTCTAGTAAATAAGAGGTTCTTTAGACATTGTAGCCCTCCCAGCCAAGACAAGCCTCGACTTGCTAATGTTTCGAGTTCTTGACAGACTCAATTCATTTAGTGCTCACCTCCGAGAGGGAGTTAGCTCTGGGTCTTTTGAGGCCCTCTCCTTTGTAACCGCTTCTTGTTATTGATTCTCAAGCTCTTCGATATTTCGTCGAAGCGTTGCGAAAACATTCACTGCAGTTGTGGAATACTTCTGGTCAAGCTGTCAATCGTCCTGAAAATCCGACTTTGATGGAAGACGTGAGTACGGGGTAGCTGCTATGTCAGCGATCAACTGTCGTTCTGAATCTGCAACTTCGTAGGTCGGGTTTGTGACGTGCGAGAACGAGTACTTCTGCGATGGGCTTTTCTGATTTGTGTTTTTCCGACGGTTTGAAGCATATCGCTTGAATGATACGCGCATGTGCCACTGCCGGACGTGTGTCTTGAAACGACGCTCCAATCGGACATACCCCGTTCGAGAGCTCATTTAGGTCCTGTCGTTCGTTATCGGACAATTCCCCCGATCACCAGCCAAAGCCTCATCGCGTAAACACATTCACACGAATAACCGCTTCTCTTTTCAAAGGTTTTTGCGCGCGTAGGGGGTACCTTGTTCAAGAAGCTGGTTGACGCAAAAATGCAGACTTCTGGTTCTTTGCAAGGGTGCCAACTTCTGTCATGTTGTCTTTCAGCTCGCTTAAATCTTTTCCCCAGATTCATCCCGGCCTTTAAAAGGCTTTCTCGAGATAATCGCTTAGAATTGCAACGAAGAGGTGTAGAAAGATAGATGGAGTAGATTTTGGCGCTAGGCCTAAGAAGTAAATAAACTATACTGACGCTAAGCCTAAACAAGAATGGCCAAATGTATTGTCGAGGGTCACGTGGTGAATAAAGTCACGTGAAGACGTGCTCCCGCGCGCTTCAACACAAAATGAGACTAAACAGTTGAAACTTGACACGATAGTTAGAAACATCAATATATCTACAAAAACCAGAACCCTACTGGGTTGAGGGATTCCTGAGATCGTAGCACATTCTCCATCGTCAAACACGCGAGGGCCCCCATGCTGCCAAGTGGAGAATCGAATTATCTTCGAAGAACCCTGTTCTGGCTGTACGCGTCTAGAAGAATGGATTAAAGACGAAGAAATAGGTAGAACGAAAGGCAATAGATACTACCCAGTGTACTCCGTATTAAGAAATCGCGTCCCCACATGTAACCAAGTGAAAGATGCATGTGTCACTAGCGCGGGCCGCGTTCTTTTCGACGCGATTAATGGGGACGCGGCATCTCCGTACATACTCCCGTATTCTTGTTCTGCTCCAGCCTCACACTACATCCTTCCTTACTTTCTAATTCCACTTCCCTTTCCGTGTTAATACAGTTTATATACACTCTTCTTCTCCCCAACCTCCTTTCTCTTCATGCTCTCTTAAGCGGGAACATGTCTGACCAGGAGCCTTCGGTGCTGGCGGCCTCATCTCCGCCATCTCTCCCGGCCACCGACTCCAATTCTCTCACCTACGCCTTCTTGGTACATTCTCAAAAAACCCTTACTCAGGATCTTCCACCTCGCATTGATAACAAATTACTTGCTCGGCAAAAGAGGCGTCGGACCAGGTATGTTGACGCAATTCTCACCGGCCTTTCAATACGCGTCGATTCTTTTTCTAACCGAACCCCATAATTGATAGCCCTGAGGACCATGCTATTCTAGAGGCCGAATATCAAATGAACACAAAACCAGACAAAGCTGCTCGGACAAGTATCGTGAACCGCGTCTCACTCGGCGAGAAAGAGGTGCAGGTACGCGATGCCAAGACCATAATCAAAATTGTTCTCCCGTGTCTGAACTGACCCGTTAACCCCTCCAGATCTGGTTCCAAAATCGCCGCCAAAACGATCGTCGAAAGTCGAAACCTTTGCAGCCACACGAACTAGTCGCTCCACGTAGTATGTCTGATCCAAATGGTGACGAAAACGCGTCGGCGGAACCGGGGTTCTCGAGTGGGGCAGAGCAGGGTGACAACCACGACCGACCGGAAGGAGCCAGACCAAAATCATGGACAGGAGAACTGTTGCAGTTATCTGAATCGGATCCAGTGGCAGAAAAGGAGGAATTTTATGCACAACTCCTGAGCACACAGACTAGCGTGGCAACAGATCCTTTAGATACTCCACCCACCACACAGGAGGAGTTTCCGGAGGCCGAGTCGGGACAACACACCAACATTTCATCACAAGAGTCCATAATGCAAGCACCGAAGCGAAAGAGAGCGGGATCAGATATTCGGGAGGAGGCACACCATCAACCTGAAGATGAAGCTCATGGTCAACAGATCGAGAATGTTCTTGCCACACCCGTTAAATCTCCTCCTTCATTACGGTTGTCTATGTCATTCGATGGCGAGGCCATGATACGAAGGAAAGATGAGTTGACTCCTTCCCCTCCAAAGGGCTGCAACGCACTGCGTATTGCCATGTCGTCGGACGGCAAAGCCGTCATCCGCTCAGAGAATGAGCCGTCTCCGTCCAAAAACCGAGTGGCCATGTTCTCAGTGCGTCGAACCAAGTCTTCCAGTCTGCGTCGTAGTTCCAGTGCCATATTTCCGGCCACGCCGCGATCAGTCATGGGAGACAATGAGCGGGTATTCGGCCGGTCTCGCGATCCCCGCAATTGGGAATCATTTTTCGACACAGACGCACGAAGCGCCCTATCCACCCCTACCAGTTCTCAAACAGCTCCCCATGCTTCCCCTAGTCTCTTCCAGTCTCGCAGTCAGCGCTCTCTATCTCGCACCATGTCAGCACGACACCTCGCTATCCAGGCCGAGGCTTCTCGCACACCTTCCTCCCAATCAACAGACAAGAAGCGAAAGCTCTCTCGTACCGCGTCCTCATTGGCGAGGCTAGAAACCAAGAACTCCAACTACCCTCAAAAAATGATGAACTCGAAGTCTAGCAAACCAGGCCTGGAGCTGGACCCTAACGATTCCGACAAGGAGAATTGGGTGCCGGGAACTCGATCATCCCAGGTTCGTCGACGTACAGCATCTCACACTTCACGCCCTATCTTGCGGGATGCCAATAGAAATCGGGGTCTTGGCATATCTACCGGCAAACGCAGACCATTCGCCGGCGTCCAAGGCAAAGGTCCACAAATAAGCTCAGAGGTGTCTGCCTTCATGTCGAGTGGCGGTGGAAGTCAAGAAGATGATTTGGACTGTGTCCAGGGTCTTTTGTCATTGAGCCAAGGGGCGTGGCGATAAGTGAGGGGACATCTACATATGACATGTCTCCTTCCCGATGTCATTTAAGTCTCCTTTCCAACTTTCCTCCTGTTTATTCCCTCTTCCTTTGATTATTTCCTTCTGTGTGTGGTCTCTCATGCCCTCGTCATTTCCCTTTCATTTTTCATGATCCCTTATGCATTTGTGATCTTCACCTGTCACGTGAAACCATGATCTCTTGTTTCGAAGGTCCACTGGGCCCTGTTATATTTCTCTCTCTTGTGAATCTACTGTCCTATACTATCTGATTGCTCGTCCTTTGGACTGTGGATATACACGGCCAGCTGAGTAATTCACTCTGACGGCTGACTATCCCAATCAGAGAACCTGTAGGATCAAATATCCCACCATAGATATATTAATCCTGAAATGAAATCCATTAACGACCATTGACCAATCTACACATATAAAAGACTGAATATGTTCAGTAGTAGTTCGAGTATCTAAGCAACCATGTGCAAGGCATTCAATTCAATCGGAACTAGACTTTCATCCACCGACTTAATCCATCTAAGTCGGCTTTCTCCAATCCACGACTCTCACAAATCTGCGCCGCAACGCGCTCACCACTCCAGTAAGCACCAGTTGTCGTACCAAGCGCCACAAACGGCGCAGTATGCTCACCAGCAAACCACAATCCGCGCTCTGCATGCACCCCAGCCCCAGAACGTAACGTCTCAATATCCCTATCACCCTCCTTCAACCCGACCTGGAAATTACTATATGACCCATACCCCGCATACTGGTCCGCTCCCCAGCGCGTACCAAGAAGCTCTCTAGGCACGCAGTCAGGCGAAGCGGGTGAATAACCCGGTAGTCGTGAGTAATAGGGTTCGACGAATTGGATCAGCGCATCTCTATATTCCGCCGAAGTAGGGTCTAGTGATGCGATTCGAGCAACTATTTCTGCACCGCAGGCACCATATGTGTAGAAGAGGAGAGTGGGGTGTGAATATGGTTCTGGGAGAGAGGCGAAGGAGAGACACTCTTGCTTCCATTCTATGTGTGATGGGTGGTTGTCGTAGGCTGGGTCGAGGAATTGGGCGAAGACCAAGTCCTCATTCTGTGCCACATTTGGCTGCTTGCTTGCAAGTTGCCAGAATGCGCGCGGGAAAGTAACGTAGATTTTCTCTAGACGGCCGTATGAGATGCTATCTATGGCTGAGAGGAGCCTGGTTGGGAGTTCGGGGGTGAATGCGCTTGTGTTACGCTTCAGCCAGCCTAGTGGGCAAGTCACTACTACTTCATCGAAGGCATAGTGATCTCCTGTGGCTGTGGTCACGGTGACCTTGTGGTTGGAGGCATTGATAATATCGCGAATGGGAGCATTGATGTTCACCACCGGTTGCTCAAGTTTGATAGAGGCATGTGCCAACGCTGGCTTGGCCACATACTCCAAGATGCGCTTGTAAGTCGAGGAAACAATGTAATTACCTATACCATGGTTAGGATATTAAATAAGAGATCAGACAAGTATATACGCACTCCCATCAACACATTCCTCCAAATGAAAGAATCTGAGACTTTGTCGCTCGACAGAATCGCCAACATAGGCACCCCATAATTTGGAAGAATCCAGCACATACTGCTTTTCTTCTGGGGTAAAATCCGTTTCTTGGACTTTGTCCGCGAAGAAGTCGAACAGACTTCGCTCGGAAGGAATGCGATCTGAATTTTCACGGCTATACGAGAACGCATCATCGATGGTCTTCCACACGAAATTTGAGATCTTTACTGCAGTGTCTGCATCGAGAGGATGTCCATCGCGCGAGACGATAAGAACCTTGCCCTCGGGATCATTGAAGGTTGTCTGTGTCGCCTCGGCAATGGTCATGATCGGGTTCTCCCCCGCACCATGAATCCAGTTGGGACCGCTATATCATAAAGTTAGATACACTATTTGATATAATGAGAGAAAGCGGCACACACATATCAACTACATGACCTCCAACTTCGCCCTGGAGAACCTAGATAAGGATACATCAGTCTGATGATTTCGCCGAGTTGAAGAGTCGAAGACTACATCAACAGGTCAGGGAACTGACATACCCTCCCGCCAATTCGATCTCTAGCTTCGAGAATGGTGACCTGAGCCCCGTTCTGAGTCAGGATATCGGCACAACGGAGCCCTGACAGGCCGGCTCCGATTATTCCTATATGGGGCCTGAAACTCATTGTGTAAGAGGCACTGCCGGGCTTACGGAAAGATGAGATGAGACGAAATCCTTGAGCGTATTTGAAGGCACCTCTGAACATGAGGATCTTCAAGGTAGTTGCGAGATTTGGTCGAAGTTGATACCTAGGTAGAGAGCGTGGGGTCAGAAGTGGGGGAAAATGATTGGTACCACTCAATCTATAGAGAAATACTAGCTTTCTCTACGAGTGCTCAATGAGATAAAATGTTCTACTTCTTTAAAATCACATTTCTGTTTGAGGTTCATTCTTAGGTTGTGTTGAGGACGAGAGGCTAGTGTCCTCTAACCTCGTAGCCCCATGCATGATACATGAGACATAGAAGATCCCATTCCCCCACCTGAAACGGATCGCTTGTAGATAGCTTCATAGTTGCCTGTTTAGGCCTCCTGCTACTGAGAATGGATGGCCAAGTCGATTTATTCACAGCATACATTGAAACATACCCAAGTTTCATATATGGTTTACCATAATCCTTTTATCCAAGCCCTTAGGCCAAGTAAATGATATTTTTAATTCTTCATCTAAAAATTTGCAGGGAGAGATGTAAAAAGGAAAGCAAAGGCCAGGCAATAATTTGAAATGGTATCGAGCATAGAACGGCGAATCAAAAGCACGAAGGCAATGTTGCGCCGAAACGGGAATGGTTATGCTCAGCATAATGAGATAGGAAATAAGAAACCCAGACGAGTATTCCCCAACGAAATGACCAAAAGCAAACAAAGGAAAATAAACTGCAAAACAGACTCCTTTTGGTGATGAGATCGCTCCTCTAACATGGAAAGATTTAATAGAAAAATGGACGAGAAGATATGTACGGTGCAAAGGGGGGGTATCAAGTGGACGAAGTGACGAAGTGATGAGGTTGTGTCGGGAATGTCGGAGGGAAAACTCTTAAGAGGTTGACTGAGCTCAGCTCCCGGTAAAGAGAACGTGGTAAAATGTCGGGATCAGTTCCTATTCTGAATGGCTGCATATTGGACCCTGTCAATCCCTGCAGGATGTGATAGGCTAGTAGCCAAGATGCTGATTGGTTCCTTTAATCTTCCCAGATGGTCTCCAAGTCTAGATCCTGACGGCGCTCAGCACCGCAGACACTCCATCGCTTGCGTTTATCACTTCGGTAGGTGTTGGGACCTCCTCGCATGGCGTTGAATGAACCGGAAGGAATATAATCCGCTGTACCGCGTCGTCGGTTCACATTGTTATCTTCATCGTCCGCATCGGCTGCAGCTTTCAATTTGGCGATACGATCATCCTCTTCAAGAGCCTCGGCCTCAGCATCGGGGATATCGGCAATAGTTTCCAATGACGAAATGCTAGGACTGCGGGAGCGGAGACTGGTGGGAGTAGACGGCACAGATGAAGTGGTAGAGTTCGAGTTACTTGGATAGGACTCATTGAAACGTGAACTCAGTATTGGAGAGGCGTGGGGAGATGGCAGACTAGTCATAGGTGGTTGAAAATTGAGGGGAGAGGTAGAGCGCATGCGACCGACGCGAAGGAAGTGCTGCTGCATTGGGACGGGAGAGGAACTGCGTGGAGAGCTAGGTGAGATGGGGGCCGTCTCAAGTTCCGCATTCTCGGAAATAGTCTCGGAGATGTTGAGTGATCCGAGGCGGGTTTCGATATGATCGTCGCGCATCTGCGAGGGGAACAAGCGTTTCGAACTGTCGACTGAAGGTGCGGGTACCTCGCGGCCGTTGACAAAGATATATCTTCCATGAGAGTCAAGTCCTGGGGTGGACCATACGCGCGTCATCGATGGCATTCCCGGGATTCCAGCCAGTGATCGGGAGCGTAAATGTGATCGGGCCACAGGAGATCGGGTACGAGGCGATTGTTCGGAGAGAGATAGATTGATCATGACGTCCTCCTTTCCTGCCCGTTCCGGAGATACGGGATTGTGTACAACTCGTCGGTGTTCGCGGGCATCAGAATAATGAGAGCGCATGGCCTCAGGTCGTTGCGACTCTTCCATGGATACGATCAAAGAAAAAAAAAAGGGGGGGGGAGGTGGGGAAGGAAGAAGTTGATTACGCCGAGCGCATCATTAAAGGCAGGGAAAGAACGAAAACTTTGGGCCGGCCAAGCTTCGAGAAGATAAAAAGAGGTTAGGATAATAAAAAGAAGAGGAGGGAAGAGGGGAGGAAAGAAAGACTGAGAGGTGAAAAAGGTTGAGGCGGAAAGGCACGGGGTCCAGACCGCAGCCTCAACTATACTCTTTTTGTCTGTCAAACTGCATATATTCCACTCCCCAGTCCCTTTTTACAAATTAACTGCATTATATTGATTTGAAAATCAAAAGTAGTTCTCTATACTCATCCATCATCCCAGCCTCCCTAAAACGGCTGTACTGTTACTGTATAAAATCATGACGACAATCAAGGATGCAACCATGGATCTACCGGTCCACGACGGAGATCGCATCTTCATCTCCGCCAATTATAATGTCTGAAAACAGTCTATGTGAACGTCGTACGTCTTCAGTATTCCTTAGATCCAATAGCACATTCCATTTTACTATCTAGATATACAGATATTGTACCTGCTTACTATATTATACCAATGAGTCATCTATTTACCTAGATTAATCTGTAGATATTACCTGGAAGGACTATGAGGCTGAGACTGAGGCTGAGGCCTAGCGTAATTCTGTTCTGATGGTAATCTCATCTTACACCTAGTCTCTTACTATACCGTCAGATATCACCTTAAAATCTATAATTGGCTGGACAAATAATGGTATCTGGGTAGGCAGCACGGTCGGAATGTGCAGACCGAGTCAGCCAAGAAAAACCAACCACAACCACGAAAGAAAGCTTAATGAAAGTAGGGAGTCAAAAAGTGAAGAGGTGTGTAATGGTGTCCATTCTGTAACTATCACAACTTCTAGATAAATGACGACTCGGCTCTGCCGCTGCAGACCGCCTTCCTGGGTTACTACGGACTGCCGCATAGGGCTACTACAGTAGTTACAATATTCTATAGAATATAAGAAAAGGAAGAAATTGGAGGTGAGAACTAGGCATAATAAGAAAAATAGGAAGTAGGGCCGTATCTCAGAGTGGATAAACCACCCACTTCACTCTCTTTCTCTTTCTTTCCATCATCGAATAAAATACATTTTCACCCCACTTCCAGTATTTCATCTCTCATTAATATTGCCTGAAAATCTCACTTAAACTTCTTCCCTTCTAGGCTTTAGTAGCAACCAGTACCGTCTTTTTCTATTTGCACTAACTATAAGGCGACAAAGGTAAGAGATATCAGGGAAGCTAAGTGCCTTTGTGGAATGTCTATCGTAGAGAGAACGAATCAGACAGTGCCACCACTCTCCTCCACAGCCGTAATCTTCCAATGGTTATAGTATGTCTTGAGCAGATCCGGCATAGACTTGAAGTTCGAGGTCTCGGGCGAATCTGCCAGTGCTTTGCGCAGATTTGTGGTTTCATACGTGGACATTCCGTTGCTTGTATCCCACCAAATTAGGCTGTCCGCCAGGCTTTCCTGGAGCATAGGAGTGGCCACTTTCATGCCTTTCTTGCCACCTTCCCGGAACAACTGCAGCCACTTGCTTGCAGAGATCTCTTGTAGGGGAGTGGGACAGCAATCGCTTATAATGTTGAAGGTATCAGCAAAGGTTATGGATTCATCTTGAGGATAAAGCACATTGAAGGCGTGACCGTGGCTTTTTGAAGACTGCGAGATATGCAAGATTGCTGCGCATAGATAGTCGACTGGGACGAAGTGGGTGAGTTGCGGAGGCGAGGTAGGAAACGCTCCGAGTTGGATACAGTTGATCATTAGGCGACTGGTTAGGTCTTCGGGCTTATCAACTCCTGTGACGCTGTCGCCCATCACAAACCCTGGGCGATAGATGGATATAGGGAAACCGTTCCCAATTGCATTCCATACTATGCTCTCGGCGACGAGTTTGCTCCTGGTATATCCCGTATGCAAATCAAAGGATTGACGATCCAACACCGCCCTTTTGTCCTCTGGGATAGCACCTCCAGAGAGGAAAGGAATACCGCAAGCCGAGATACTGGACCAATAATGCAAAGCCTTGAGACGACCAGCATTGACAAACTTCAACACATTAAGGAGTCCAGTGATATTACCCTCTCGATGAGCAGAGTAAGGAAGGGTGTAGTTGACATGGGCCGCAATGTGGAAGGCGGCACTTGATGCCTGTGCGTGATGATCAAAGTCTTCCTTTGACATTCCCAAGTTCGGATATGCGATATTTCCCGGGACCACAGTCACCTTGCTCAGAAAATTCATGGGCAGAGAATATCGGGCAAATGTATTTTCAATTCGCCGCTTGCCTGATTCGGGATCTGTGGTTCGAACTAGGCAAGTGACGTTCTTGACATGTGGGAGGGCAAGAAGATCCTGCAGGAAAAAGGCACCCACGAATCCTGTTGCACCAGTCAGGAAGATTCTTCCCTCTGAATCCGAGCACCAGTCCGGGATAGTTCCAGCAATAGGCCGCAAGTTGATGCCTAGTTTCATGTCTTCCAAACATACTGCCAATTCATCCGGTTCCTCTGATGATGGTTGAGTAGATGTGCTGGGGTTTTCTTCTCCATCCAAATACTTCTTGCGCAAGATCTTAACTGCAACATCGGCAAGGCCTCCAACGGTACCAGCATTCGCTATCTCTACCAGAGAAATATCAATACCCGTGTTACGACGAAGCCAACTGCGTATTTCAATGCCCATCAACGAATCGATTGCAATATTGGCGAGTTCCTCTTTGCTCATATCCTCCGCATAGGCAAGATGAGAAGCAACAACCTTGCCCAACTCAACAGTAATTTTGTCGTGAGTGGCCTCATCATTCAGAAGCTCGGGATTGTCACGAATTTCATCCAGAAGAGAGCTTAGTGCGTGAGATCGAGTGACGGTTGTCGCTTTCCCACTGACAGCAACATTCCGCCAACGGATGAAACGACCTTCTTGCACAAGGGAATTTGTACCTAGGCTCCGTGTCCCCATTCCCACAATAAGTTGCGATGACGGATGAGAGAATTGAGAAAAGATGGAGATCTCCAAAGCTTGAAGCAGATGCCTTTCTTCCAAAATTTGGCCATCAAGGGTATTGAAGACTTTCAACGCTTGTGGGCTCTTCTCGGCTGCGTAACCAATGTCCCCCATAAAACCAAGGTCAAGTACACTTGCCGGTAGCTTATGAGAATGACGATACTTCACAAACGAATCGAGAAAAGTATTGGCTGCAGCGTAGTTTGTCTGACTGCCAAATCCCATGACACCCGTGACGGAACTGACAAGAACAAAGAAATCGAGTGGCGTACTTTGGAAATTATAATGGAGATTCCAAGTCCCTTGCACCTTGGGCTTCAGGGCAGCCGTCCATTCTTCGTGTGTCATTTTGGAGAACATCTGATCCTTGAGTACCATTGCCATCTGGAAAACACCTGCGATGGGGCATTTTGCTGCTGAAATAGCCCGGTGGAGGTCTGCTTCCACGGCGACATCACCTGTAACCACCGTCACGCTAACCATACCTTGATTTTCTAGGTCTTGAATGAAGGCCTGGGTATGAAGGGATTCAGCACCGGACCGAGACAAGAAGATGAAATTGCGGGCGCCCTTTTCCACCATCCAAGTGCTGATCGCTCGACCAAGTCCCCCGAGCCCGCCGATCAAAAGATACGAGACGTCTGGTCTGAAGATAGAAACGCTGCTATGTATCCCGGTTATTGGCAGACTTTCTGGATCTTCTGGCATTCGAACAACAACCTTACCCATATGTTGGCCTGTTTGCATATAGCGAAAGGCTTTGATAACGTCACGAGCTTCAAAAACAGTGACCGGCTCAATGCGCGTTAATTTCCCTTGCCTGAAGTAGTCCATAAACCGGTCAAGAAGGTCTCGAAGGACCATCGGAAACTCAAGAGATAACATTCTGAGATCCACCCCACAGAAGGAGCGGTGTTCAAGGAAGGCTCTCATGTCAAGTTTACCGTGGCCCAAGAAGTCTCGCTTTCCAATTTCGACCATTTTCCCGAATTTGGCGACGCATCTCCAC
The DNA here is from genome assembly GCF_028828555.1 of Penicillium taxi. Taxonomy (NCBI): domain Eukaryota; kingdom Fungi; phylum Ascomycota; class Eurotiomycetes; order Eurotiales; family Aspergillaceae; genus Penicillium; species Penicillium taxi. The sequence continues at coordinate 1,563,082 of NW_026643207.1, read as the reverse complement.
GAGGCATGAAGCAGTTCGCCGGCCAGAGAGTTGAGCACCAGATCAACCCCCCGTCCATTCGTCTCCCTAAGCACGCCCTGCAGGAATGATGTGCTCCTGGAATCAAATATACGACAAGCTGGGATTTTTATGACGTTGGTGAGATAGCGGACCTTCTCGTTTGTCCCAACTGTGACATATATCTCTGCCCCGATCATCCGGCAAACCTGAATTGCAGCCAATCCAACGCCTCCACACGCGGAATGAATAAGGACAGACTGGCCTTTTTTAAGGTCTCCAACAATGATCATGCAATATATTGCCGTTGCAAAAATGACTGTGAAGGCCGCCGCATCTTCCAGAGACGTTCCTTCAGGAATAGGTTCGCAAAGAAATGCTGGGACAATGACTCGAGTGGCAAAGAGACCATCATAGATGCAACTGACTTTGTCGCCGACTCTGAGATGCTCCACGGAAGACCCTACCCGACGAACAGTACCACTGCCTTCAAATCCAAGTTGGTCTGTAGACCCCAAAAATCCCATGGTAATCATCATGTCCTGCACAGGTTAGAGCCATGGAAGTGGCCAGCATAAAGCATAGGGACAGACTTTGACTCACCCGGAAATTCATACCAACATATTTCATATCAATTTCAACTTCACCTTCTTTCAAATCGGGTGGAGAAACTGGCGACATGGAAATGGCCCACGTTAACGAATCAAAAATTCCATTGAATTTGATATCCAATGACCTTGCTGCCGACAGGTGTGGCACACTGGCCAGCTGTTGATCCAGCGAGGACCATTGAAACCTAGGCAAAAGAACCTTTCCATCCTGGAGGGCATATTCATAATCTGGATCAAGCCACGACCTATGAGATTGAACCTTCAAATGTTGGAAAACCTTGAGCACAGAAGTCGTGGCAATGGTATCAAACTGATCAATTTCTATAGTCGCAAACTTGACACTCAATTCATGTCGAAGTGTTCGAGCCACACCTAATACCAATGCAAAACTAGGATCGTCACAAGCGATTTGGAGACTCTTTGTGATCCAAAGGAGATGACATTCGGCTAGTTTGGAGATGCAGTTTTGAAACAAGACGAATTCATCAGCCGACAAGTACTGAAAGAATGGTTCTTCAAGGTCAAGGAGGGAAATAAGATCAGTCCCAGCCGAAGGTGTTTCCTGCAATGTGTACCACTTCACTGTATAGCCTGCAAAGGAAAGTGCTTTCTCAAGGTCGCGTCCCCATTCCGTGATTTGTGAATAATAAATTAGTCCAATCTGCCCTCCTGTTACATCCACATCGGCAGCTTTCGTTCTCGAAAGGAGCACTGCTACCAGGCTCAGTGGTCTGTCATTGGCATATCGCACGGCTTCGACACCGGTGAAGTTGGCTTCGATCAGCTCTTCATGCCATCTCTCAACAGACAATGCAGGGCTGTCTGGCCGACCGTCATTCCCTCCTAGCCACCATCCCGGTAAAATGCCCATCAAGAAATTGATCGAGGGAAGGTCTCCACTGAGCTCCTGCATGAGTAGCCGACCACCGGGGGCTAGAAGCTTGCGGACATTCTGTAGCGTGCTGGATATTTGAGGCGTCGCATGAAGCACATTGCCAGCCAGGATCAGATCATAGCTCTCCGGAACATAGCTCTGCTCTTCTGGATCGCGAGTGATGTCAAGGGTTGCATATTCGACGGCATCGTACTGATGGAACCGCTCTTGAGCATCTGCTATAAATCCTGGTGAGATGTCCGTGAATTTGTACCGTGAGTAAAGTCGGCCACTGTCTGGATTGAGACTCTTGAGGGCAATGGATGTCAGCCCACCTGTTCCAGCGCCGATCTCAAGGATACGAACGGCTGGATTGGATTGACCTAATAGTGCGAGGAAATCTTCACAAGGTGCAGCCGCAGACATATTATCAAATAAATTTTTCATCCCATCATTCTGCATGAGAAGTTCGAGAGGATTAATGCGACCCTCCAACACATCGTGCAGCCCAAAACAGACTCTCTTCAAGAGTTCGAGAGTAGGCTTGAACATGGGATGAGACGCGTGTGCTTCCTTGTTCAATGCATCGGCATAGGGACTGAAGATGCTAAGTACTGAAACGTCCTCTTCCCTCATCTCAGGAACAATGTCAGTCGACTTTTCCTGAATTTTCTGGTAAAGGTCTTTAAGCCAAACATGATATTTCTCAAGGTGCTTCGAAGTGGGAGTTGAATGTCTCGTTAGACGGTATGCTTCAGCCACACATACACTCGTCAACTTGGCCATTGTCTGCCCATTGAAGACCGGTTCATGGGGCGGGAGTTGTTCTTTAGGGGGCAGATAGTCGATATGCGGCATCCAATGTAAATTCGATGCCAGTAGCGTATTCATGTCATCTGATTCTGGATCTTGGATACTGAAGAAGAAGCCCCTTTCCATGAGGAGTGAGACACGATTGTTTGAGAATAGTGTCGCATGCGCTTCCATAGTACCACCGATAGTCTCACAGGAAACATTCAGGTCCATTGGTCCACGACCTTCGCTAACATATAGAGACTCAATGGCAGTGGGTATACACATCCTTGTTATTCGCCGCGAGATACCTTGTGTCGCTGCTGCACTCAACAGCTGCAAGCATTGATCAATAGAGGTTGGATGAAGAGCGTAGTAGCTGTCGTGCGGTGGCTCATCGCTATGCAAAACCGCGGAAGCCTGTTGCGTGGTTGCACTCGCTGTGATCTGTTTAAGTCCCCTGAAATGGGGGCCATAGTCCAACCCTCGCTTTTTCAGTGCGCGATACCAGTTTTCTGAATCAACTTTTCGAGAATGGGTCTCTCTGGGGGGAACATCGTGCTCGTGCTCCTGATCAGGCCCCCCACGGACCTGGCCCACGACGTGCTTTTTCCATTTTCCGGTTTGAAATGTCGAAATCGTAAAGTCAAACCACATGGAATCAGCATGGTCTGTGATCTTCTCAGGCCGCAAATTCGTCATTATCTCTGTGAAATCCTCTAGGACCAGGGCATTGCGAATAAACATGTTTCTCAGCGAGTAGTCTGATGATCCAGTCACTCGCCGCACAGCTTCACCTGCCATAGCAACATAACCGGCGGCAGGAAAGACAATATCAGTACCTAGCTTATGATCCATCAACCAAAGAACATTTTCCAGCTTCAAAATGTTTCGCCAGGATGGCTCCAATTGATTTGACTCTAGTGTGTGAGACCCAAGCAGCTCGTGATGAGGATATTGGCGATTTCTCCAGTCATGAACAATACGAGGCTCTTCCCAATAATCCTCGTTATGCTGCCAAGAATAAGGCGGAAGCTCTGTCAGAACTGTGCCTTGGGGAATTACCGAGCGAAGATTAATCGAGGCGCCGTGTGTGTGGAGGTTGCCAACTGTGGTCATAAGACTTCTCCATGGTTCTTTCTCCCTGATGATTGTTGGGGTATATCGATGCACTTGTGTATTCGCATTTTTGATTGACTGTCGAATTGGACCGGAAAGCGCGGAATGGGGTCCGATCTCCAGGAAAAGCTTTGGCTGACTGTCATCGTTGAGAATTCTTTCAATTGCGGTATGAAATAGAACAGGGGACTGCAAGTTCCTGCGCCAATAGCTGGGGCTCAGAATAGAGGGATCTGAAATGATTGTCCCGGAAACAGTGGAGTACATTGGAATCATTGACGGCTGATGAGACAAATGAGGTGAGATCATCTTCTCGTATGCTTCACCGGCTTCAACCATATGGTGCGAGTGATACGCGACATTAACGGCGAGCTTTCGACAAAACGTGTCCTGGTTGTCACCGCGGATGTTATCCAAAACCTCTATGAGTGTCTCACTGTCTCCAGATAGCGTGACACTGTCCGGGCTATTATAACAGCCGATGACGACGCCCGGCTTCAGGAAAGGCTCAACCTTTTCAAAGCCTAGGCCAACAGCTGCCATACCACCCGAATGATTAGATTGATTCTTCATTGCCTGACCACGGAAATAAGCGATTAGTATCGCTATCTCAGCGGATAATGCACCTGACGCATAGCCGGCTGCAATCTCTCCACTGGAATGCCCTAGTACTGCATCAGGTGTAATACCCCAAGTCTGAAGAACATTAACAAGAGCAATCTGAACGGCGGTACAGAGTGGCTGTGCAAATTCAGCTTCTGCCACTCTACTTTGTTCGTCACATTTCAAAAGCTCATCTGAATCAAAACTGTTAACCTTGGTCTTTCGGAGTAGGGTGCAAGCTTACCTTCAATTGACCACAGCGGCTTGCTCTTTAGCATTTGCAAGACTCGATCCATCATCTGGATATCTTTTCGGAATCCTTGGACGTTTTTGATCAACTGTCTGCCCATTCCGGGCCACTGCGCACCTTGACCCGTAAATGTGAAGATGATGGGTGCACACATCGAGGTTGACCTTTCAAAAGACGAGACTTTCCCATCGCTTTGAGTGACCAAAAATGCGCGATGAGGCAGGTGTTCTCGTCTCAAACCCAAGGTATATGCAATGTCAGCTAAAGGTGACGTTGTTGTTTCAAGATATGCCTGTAGACGTTTGATCTGACCATCCAATGAGTCTTTTGACTTTGCAGAGACAACCAGGAGCTGTGGACTATCTACATCTGTAGAAACATTAGTCCGCTTGGAAGGAGCAGAATCAAGAATAACCTAGCAATGTTAACAGCGGTATTTTGAATAGAGAGAAATTCATACGTGAGCATTTGTCCCGCCAATTCCAAATGAATTGATACTTATTCTTTCGCTTCGATCTTTCGGCCAAGGGGTAGGCTCCACTGCTACCTTCAGCTTTGCCTGCTCGAATGGGACTGGCTGTCGATTAGTACTCGCTCGCGGATCTCAAATATCTAGGTGATCGCATACTGCTGGGGTTCGGATTCTGGAAGTGAACAGAAGGTGGAATAGTGCGATTTTCCAGCGCCAGTACACTATGAATCACACTCGTGATTCCAGATGCACCTTCCGAGTGTCCAACATTGGGTTTGACCTTGATTCGATCAGCATAAGCTCATAGACGGTGACAACAGACATACTGCTCCGATATGAATTCCTTTATCCCCAAAAATCTTGCCCACCACAGATGTTTCTGCCAAATCTCCAACCGTGGTTCCTGTACCATGGCATTCGAATAAGCCAGTTGAGGACACATCCAGTCCGGCTTTTCTATAGGCTCTTTTGATTAACCTCTCTTGTGCTGCAGACCCAGGAGTAGTGATGCTAGGAGTCTTGCCATCACAGTTCGTTGCACTCGAACGAATGACAGCTCGGATCGGGTCGCCGTCCCGAATTGCTTTATCTAATGGCTTGATGAAAATCGCATTCACAGCCTCTCCTCTACCATAGCCATCTGCTGCCGCATCAAAGGTCCTGCACACACCACTCTTCGAAATGACCAGATTATCCGACATTGATGTGGTCATGGTTGGTGTGAAAATGAGATTAGTGCCAGCCACCAGCGCGGAAGAGCATTCGCCAGAGTATAGAGCCTGACAGGCCTCATGTAGTCCTACCAGGGATGATGAACATGCCGTTTGGATAGTCAAGCTTGGACCTCCAAGATCATACTCATATGAGATCCGGTTGGAGAGGGCATAGGAGCCCGTTCCAACAACGCGATACCTATCATGGTCCTGGGGATCTCTGATCTTCACATCCAGCCAATCTTCTCCAAAAACACCCACATAGCATCCGATGTTCTTTCCTCTCCACCCTACTTGACCGCCATTCTCCATACACTCCCAGATAACCTCCAGGAGCATCCTTTGCTGTGGATCAAGCTTAGCGGCTTCGATCTTACTGATTCCAAAAAAATCTGGGTCAAAATGCCGGATATTATGTTTCAGAAAATATCCGTGCTTTGTTCGGATCTTACCCGGTCTAGAATCATCGTAAAAAGCGTCAATATTGTATCGAGTATCGGGGACTTTACATAGGCCATCGCGTTTGTTGATCAAAAAGTCCCAGAATTCCGTCTCGCAGCTCACGCCGCCGGGAAGTCTCATGGCCATTCCAACAATCGCGATCGGGAAAGGGACGGGAGTGTCTTCGATATCCATATCATCTTGATAGGGTTGAGTTTCCTCGCCCCCAAGCCTGGCCACAACGTCGCTTTGTAGAGGCACTCGATGAGTGATGGAATCACTGACGAATTCGCCCATTTGTACAACGTGGGAACGAAGGTTTGGTGTGAAAAGGGAATAAGGAGGCAAGAATGTAAAACTTCTTTCCAATTCAAATCGTAGTTAATCAATCGTCTTAATATACTATTTATAATTACTAAATTGGAAGTTCCCAGCAGATCGGATCCGAAACGAGCAATTATATTGACTAGCTGCATCGATCAACGCGCTATTTGTAATTAATCAATACTTGAACCGTCAGATACGGCTGAGGAGTGAAATAGATACATTGAATCTGTGACAGCTTCGAAATTCTGTATCACTAAGTAGTACCTACTATCAAGTGGCTTTCTTCTTTCGTTTGCATGGTGCAAGGGAGTGGGATTGTGGACATGCGACTTCCCCCTTCTCCTAGATTTCCTTCCCTTTTGCATCCCAGCCAAGTCAGAGTAGAAAGAGATGGCCGTACAGGTTATCCCTCTACACTCAAAGGATGACACATGGATGAATAGAGGGATTGCTCTCGAGTTCACCCTTCAGTTTGACTATGTTTTGGATCCAGAGCATCTCCGTCGGTCCCTCCAACGCTTGTTGGAAATAGGAGACTGGAAGAAGTTGGGAGCTCGTCTAAAACAGAGAGTACGTATCCATTGCGTTTCCTGCTTCTTGGCTCTGACTACTAATTAGAATATCTAGCATGGCAAACTTGAATATCATATACCCGAGAAATACGATGCAAAATGCCCTGGATTCACTTTTTGTACCACGACGCATGACGAAAGGCTGGACGACTTGCTTTCCTCAAAGCTTCCATATTGCACAAATTCTGCGACTATCTTCCCTTTCTCGGCTGCGAATCTCGACTCCTTACTTTACAGATCTGATTCCCCCAAGAAACTCGAAGACTGGATACATACAGATCGACCACAGCTAGATATTCACCTTGTAGTCACCTTAAATGCCACCCTGGTGAAGCTAACATGGCTGCATACTTTCATGGATGCCTCGGGGCGGGCTAGTTTGCTCAGCGCGTGGGCAGCCGTTCTTCGAGGTCGTGAAGATCAAGTCCCACCGTTCCTCGGGTTCTTGCAAGACCCCTTGGCGGACATGAATGCGCAGCCACTACTAGAGTGGTTCGTCCGGTCACAGTGGATATTGATGCTTATGCAATGGCTCGGACCACTACTGCTCATTATAAGTTGGATTTGGGAAATGCTACCATGCCCAAAACATGAAGATCGACTGGTCTGTATTCCAGGATCCATCGTGACCGAGATGCGAGAGGCGGCAATACGGGAATTGTCCGTGTCCGTGGGAGCTGTGGATGTCTTCATCAGCGAAAGCGATGTTCTATTGGCATGGTGGGCTCAGTGCATTGTACGTTCCATGCAACCGTCAGGGCAAACCCATGTCACGCTCCTGAACAACTTCAATATCCGGCCTACTTTTCCAGACCGGTTCCCACAGCATATGACCTACGTCGGAAATGCATGGCTGACTGCCCATACAATCCTTACCGCTGACCAGGTGCTCAAGCGGCCGGTAAGTTATCTGGCTTCCAAGCTCCGGCGTTCTCTTGTAGCCCAGCGCTCCAAAGAGCAGGTCAATGCGTACATGGCTGTTCAGCAAGGGGGCATGGATAAAGTTGGGGTTACACTTGCCTCAGCGATGGGCGTATCAAACATGTTGATCCATTGCTCGAACTGGCATCAAGCTAGGTTTTTCGAGGTGGATTTCTCCCCTGCAGTCGTTGGTCCAGTTGAGAAGACCCTATCAGTGGGAAGACCGAGACTGATCTTAACCAAAACTATCTATCGATGGCCCATGCTAATAAATAATGGATCGGTGATAGGGAAGGACACAGATGGGAACTGGTGGCTGACATGGCATTTGAAAGAGGGACTTTGGCGAGAAATTGAGAGACAACTAGCGGTAGATACAATTTAATGACCTTTCCAAGTCCAATCGGCTGTATATTTCCCACCAACTTCTAACATCGGCTCAAACAAAGACGGCAAACGCATTTTCAAACTCATCTTTAAGACTGTCGATGGGGCCAGCAATCTCAGAATGGCTTGATGCTGGAAGTTTGGATTTTGTCAAGGTCTCGAAAACCTCCCTTTCGCCACCAAAATGACGAACCAGGACTTGCGCGAAAATTTTCAGACCCGCAGAGTCTATATTATCGATCTGTATTTCGTAAGAAGAAGTCAGAATTGTATTAACAATCATTCTTACTTACCCTTGAAGATGCGGTTTCCAAAGTTTTGGAAACAGCCAAACGAATGCCATGATAGTGGTTCAGGTAAGCCTGGACCTGATCAGGTGGGACCGAGTCCAAATCGGCAAGGTCTTTTCTCGCCGAGCCGCTAGCCGTCAAAACGTTATACAGCTCGAAACCACAGCTCAAACTCTGTACAACACCGCCATCGAAGGATTTGATGCAGTCTTGGGTGGAGAGGATTCGCTTGTGTAGGTTTTCGAAACCAGAGAAGACGGTGTCTGCGTTGGTGGTGGCCAAAGCAGCAGGGGCCAGCAATGCTGAGATCAAACCCTTGTTAAGTCGCATTCTAGTTACGAAGAATGTTGTAGATTTGACTTCGTGTTGTCTTATGTTCTTATAAGACTCGTCACGCCAAGTGCCAAGTAAGGGATATGTATATACTTTAGTCGGGTGGGACAAAAAGAAAATATAATCAATAGCTCGTGATGGCATCTTGTACAGGAGTCGAGCCTTGTTGGGCTCACGGGATCATCAGCATATTAGACAGATCTGGTAGTTATTACAGGTGGCGAAGGAAGATGGAATCCCAATCCAGATCAGCAAAATTGAATAATTGTGTCTAACTATGAATGCTTTTTGCTGTTTACGTACGCCTGAGGCCTCAGGTAGCTGCCGGGCTCCAGGTCAACAGCTCCTTCTATATACCTTCTTTCTCCTGCATATCACTACGTTCTATATGCTCATCGCTGCTTTTGCACTTTCTATAGCAAGTATTTGGTCACTGTAAGGATCTAGTATGCGTACAATATAGAAAAGTAACGTATGAATATGTAAATGTATCAAAGCTAGAGAAGGGAGCAATAGGGACGGGGAACAAAGCCATGCAGGATCGTGGGTCACATAATAAGGAAGTTTGTCTCGATTGGAATGTGAGAGTCACATCTTATTCAGTGTGCAAACCAGTATTCGATTCCAAAAAAAGAAAAAAATACTTCAAAACTTATGTGTCAACCATTTATCCACTAGCTATTCCCACCGTAAGCCCTACCAGCCCGCCTGAAAGGAACGAAGTGTGAGGACGACAGAACTATTGCATGCGTACAAATTTGTGACGAGTATTTTTCAAAAATCACGATGATTGGAATGCGTGCTTTCACTGTCACTGGGCTTTTCGTTCTGTCTTTCCTCGCGTGTAAGATTATATTTACACATATAGAATAGAAATTAGGAAATCAGCTCGATGGCGTGGCCATAGTATCTATGACATTGCGAGAGCTGATACAAGAGAGGAGGTATTTGGTCCTTCATTGGGGTATTGACAAGAACGAATTTGGTCCTCATAAAGATCTCAATAAAGTTTAGTCAGGCCGTGCAATTGGTTAGTCTTTCAATTCCATAAAACACGTGTACGCCTTAATGTCTAGATACATTGCTTCAACCAGAAAGAAGCACCTGCATAGCCATTACGATACAGGCTCCAACAGTTTGATAGAACTTTTATTGATTGATTGATTGATTGATAGGTTGAGCATACAGTAAGCGAAAAGTGTGCAGGTAAATAAGATAAAAAATCACCCATAGTAAATGCGGCGGCTATTGTCGTATCAAGCGCATCAATATTTCTTCTATCATCTCTTGTAAAAAGGAACTTCGCTAATTCCATCAATGATCTAGTAACTACCTTGAATGATTTACTTGACACTGCTGGCAACTTTAGCTATACAGCAAGATGTAGCTAGCCCACAGGGAATACGTGATTAATTTCACTGGCCGACTTAGAGGGGCTTTTGTGGACTTCTAGGGCAATTTTATATCCTGTTTACTCGAATTCACATTCTTGTTCAAAATGAGCCCTTCTTAATACACTGATATCTTGTAGCATTGGCTGTACGTCTGTAATTGCAATCACCAGTATCGCATATAGAGCTTTGCATCCTCAGTTTATCGTTCCTTTATCCCGATATATCAATTGGATGACAGCACGAACCAATATCTCTATTATGTAGGAAACCTCAAGACTGTCTTTTAGATTGTAGCTTTATGGCCTCCCTGAAGATTTGTTTACTCGCACTTAATATACTTGGTGAAGATAAAATATTAGATAGATTACCTGGTCTGCAGTAGGACCCCGCATCTGAGTAAGAGAGAAGAAGGCTCCATAATTATTTGATTAGAAAATCCTGAAAGCTTTAGATCTTTTGGATGTTGACTATCTCTTTCACGTGAATGGAGTCCCGTGCACCTAATCCTGCTCCAATACAATATTTGAGTTGGTTCTCAAAATAAGAGAGCACTAGCCCTACATGAAACTAAATGCCATTTCTATGGACACATACAAATGAGAAATTCAAGGCCAATAAATAGAAAATGAATATGTGGATGTACCATCCAACTCTCCTGTCCTTATCTCACTAGATATTGATACAGGGAACGCTCGTAGGCAGTGCAGTCAGAATACATAGGTCGATTCAGCTATTAAGTAGACGTTAGAACAACTCATGTAATGGTGGGAATGGAACTCTGTAGCAGAATGTCCAGAAATGAGGTAGATGTATGCATAATGGTCTAACTATGGGACGAAGTCCTATCTATACTCCTCACCAGCTACACTGTCGCCGCTACTCTGACCGCCCCTCATACCGTCCTCCTAAACCATAATAATAAGGGGTACTCCTTCCCCACTACAGTAGGTGGATCTTCAGAAGTAGTAGCAGCATCTTCTATACCTAGGTCTAGCTCAGACAAAGATATCAAAAATTGAATGTGAAATTACAAGTACATCATACGAGACAAAATGGGATATCTACAAAAAATGTCACTCTAGAAGTCCGTCCGCTCATCTTCCTCTTTGCATGTCCTCAACATGTTCTTACGAACATATGTTTCGCGGACTTGGTCACCCTCATTCTTCATCACAACCCAATCACCCATACCAAATTCCTCTGGTGCAATACGGATACCACGACCTCCACCACCAACAATGACATTACCAGGGCGGTAACTTGGATCCGCTTGCATGCGGCGGATCGCAGATATATGAATTTCTGCATCCATAGGCACATCACGAACCTCACCCCGAGGTAGTGGCCAGCGGATTGGCTTCCAAGAGCCGTCTGCCTGAAGATCCATACGGCGGAACGGTAACCATTCCATGATCTTCCATGAGATGACAGAGCCAATTGGGAGCCCTTGATTGAACTCCAAGCAGTCATGCACAAGTCCCTTCGTACTGGAAGTGTGCAGTGCATGCCAAAAGTCACGACTTGCAGCCGAGCGTTGTTTCTCATCTGGCCCGATTCGGAAAGCTTCGGCACTGTCGTCAGTTCCCGAAGGAGCCTCACTGAGTCGTCGCGCAGAGATCTCCCGCTGGATTGGGCTGTACTCCCCTTCGAACTCCTCTAGGCACTGGAACTGTTTCATCTTGCGAGAGTCTAGCTCCAGACCAGCTTTCTGGGCTTCTTGGACCATCCAAACTAGCGGTGCATGGCTCAATGCCCACATCTCACCGTTCTTTAGCTTCCACCCACCACCAATATCCGCATGGCCACCGGGGAACCAAATTTCGTGAATATCCTGCTCTTCATCCTCCGGGTTATAGTCATCACCGCTAGGTATCTGGATGGAAATGTTTCCTGATTGGCCACTTTTGATAGACGTAAGATCTTCAGCTGACTGGCCCGGTTTTGGGGGTGCAAGGCTTGAACGCCGTAGAGACGATGCACGGTACGGATGGGGCTTTTCAGCTTCAAAGTTGACAGAGCTTCCAGCAATAGATGAGCCACCATGATGTGAGCCACCATGATGAGAACCATGATTTGGGGCGTGATAGTATGTTTCGCCATCACTAGGGCCCCATCCAGGGATTTGGATATTAGGTCCTAGTTCCGGCGCACGCTTCTCGTGACTTGGACTTTCATCCTCATCGTTCAAGCGGATGGCAGGGATTTGCTCGTCATTGTCACCGTGCTGATCACCTTGACCTACGACATCTTGGCGATGGAAGTGCAGATGATGTTGACGGTCTTCGTGGAGCCCTAGATGAGCCAGTTGGACTGGAAGGTGATGACGTTGATGTTTGCTCTGCTTTTCGTGAGGACGTGGACCAGAGATCAGATCCTGGCGGAACTTGGCGCGGCGCTCGTCGATACCAACAGCGTGTCGAATAACCTTTGCGGAACTGCGCGCAGTATATGGAAACTTGCTACGCTGCATCCAGGCATTCTCAAAGCGTGGAACGCTATTCACAGTGTCGAAGAGACCCATAAACCTGATTCTCGAGATTGGACGACTAAATGTTTCGCGGAAGGCCTTCATATACTCGAAGAGGTTCTTCTTCTCCTCTTGCTCAATTTCCGAGTCCCCCTGTCGCTGTTGCCATTTAGCAAAAGTCTTCCAGGCGAATCTAATCAGTTCCTCGTTTCCGGCTTCGAGTAATCCGATGTAGTCAAGCATCTCAGCCAAGAAACGAGCAATGTATGCGCCACGACTGAACCCAATGAAATAGATCTCATCACCAGGAGAGTAGTAACGCATTAAGAACTTATAGCCTCCCATAACGTGTTCATCGAAGGATGAGCCAACCGCCGAATCTTTGGCCTTTTGATACCAAGATTTGATGCGTTGGATTCGGCCATGGCTTGTCAATGATTTCGATGTCACGTAGGTTCCAATTCCAGGCTGATAGTAATGGTATTGGTGACTTTGACTGCGATCTAACATCTGACCATTTTATTAGTTAAATACTTTTCAAAGTTGCTAGATGGAAAGTGTATGATACGTACGCGAAATATTTTCAACACATTGCTATCAGATTCATCACCAGCAAACTTATTACCGGTTCCATCAAAGCAGAGTACAAACTGCTTCGGAATTTGCTGAGGCCCAAACTGGTCTGGTAGAGCCATAATGAAGGAAAGTTATACAGTACAAGTTACATCGGGAGAGGGGAAATTTGTATAAATGGGACAAGATGGGGATAAATTACATGTCAATTCTAAGACGTAAAGAGGGGGTTTGTAAAATAAGTAAAATACTCAATATATACGTACGACGTAGATTATTTCCTTGGTTTTATTGGAAAGAATACGTCAAGACATTCCAGTGGAGCCGACTACCTCGCTCAGCCCTTATCGCCAATCATTGCTTTTTCTTTCCTTCTCTCTCTCTCTCTCTCTCTTCCTTGCGCCGTATGACTCAAACATCCACATTTACTGGCCCTGGTCTCTAATTTTGCCCTGACACTATATTTCCTTGGCTCTGGATTCTTGTTTTCTTAAAATATGCAGCCCTTCAACGGCTATCTCACAATCGTTGCACAACATTACGCAAACTTTGATCTGGGCTGAGATTCTGGATGCGGAGTTCGTTACTGTTCAGCTCCGCTAAAACCGAACGAACCCAATTGCTCCGTCCTGCATGGTTGTTGCGACGTCGTAATGGCCTATTGGATCCAGCCGGGGCTGGGACCTACAATATCAGACAATCCCAAGTACCGCAGTTCACTAAAAATAATCAATATTGTTGATCTTTTCCAATGTTATGAAGTCCAACCCGTATCCAGCCCCCGGGTCGATTAAACAAGGAAGAGGAGACGTTCATCAGATATATTCGATCGAGACTAGCAACGAAGTGGAGACACGCTAGGTATTTCCGTGCGGGAAGTACTTTGACCTCCACATCGTGGCCCACAGTCCCCACTCATCTCGTCACCTAAAGATTCCGAAGAGTTTTCATTGAACTTTGGCATCGCGGACTGCAACCTACTATTTCAAGAACTGACGTTTAATCCATCATTCTTGTGGGATATGAGATGTTCAATCGACAGATACGTCATCCATGGATGGCTTCGGACCTCCCGGTTCCTCCACAGTGAGGCTCATGTTTTTATGACAGTTTCGATTTACTCTTTGCTTAGATTAGGAATAAATACTACTTACCCCACAGCGTGAGCTCGAAGCTTTGCTTTTATCTACCACGAGGGATAGAAAATTTGAATTATGAGTGTTCTGATCCATCAGATTCTGATCAGTTCAATTCGGTAGATCCAGCTACCAATGGTAAGAAGCGGAATGTACTCATGCAGCTCGGTTGTACACTATGGCCCATCCAGGGGGAACTGGTGGGTCTTGTCGATCTTGAGGAATCGAGAGAAAAAGGGGAAAACAAAGTCCTGCAAGCAAGTTAAAAAGGTAACAAGGTAAGTTTGCTACTAATGTAAAGAAAGCCCTTGCTTGATAAGCGAATGAAGGCCCTTTACCTAATGTATGACAGCCACGTCAACTGCCCAAAAAAGCCCACCAATTACGTGGAAACTGGTGATCATCTCTAGCCAGCCACACGAGATACCTAGATATGTGTCTATTCATACAAAGCTCCACTTTCTACGCACGGTCTTGTATCTTCTAGGATCTCACAGTCCTACTCCGTAGTGTGCGGGGCGCTCTAGCTCCGAGATCTGCTCCATACACCGCTACTGTAGCTTGACCTGAATCACATTTTTGACGTATCCCGTATTCCCTACATTATGGAAAAAGCAAAGGGCCATTCTCAGAATATGATAATGTATGACGCAAATATCGCATACTTCTCTCCTAGGAGACACGGAATACTGTCATATCTCTGCTGCTGCGTCCAATTACCGGCTTTGCCTTTCAAAGAACTTACAAAGCGTTCCCCACTAGAGGTGTCGATGATCAATTACTCTGTTGAGATGTTCATCAGATAGAACTCTATAGCCATGATGAGATCTGACGAATTCAGCTCCAAGTAGTACGCGAGTCCTTCGATATGATTGGCAAGCAATGTCTCGAGTCATAGAGTACCAGCCATCTCCATGCTAGTGTTGTGAACCTATCCATTCCCAATCATATTTTGAGATGATGAGATCCAGTCAACTATTGGCGATAACAAATCCGCCACTTATGAAGATCCACTTGGCCTGCAGCTATGATCCTGGCTCCCACGCAGCTCTTTTTTGAATCCGGGTTTTAGAAAGCCTTTTTACTTAGGTCCTCGCCCCCTGTCCGTGCCCGTGGAAGTTTTTTTCAATTTCTTTCGTCCCAATTCTTTACAGTGGTGTTGAAAGTTTTAGACTTCCGTCACCATGTTGCGGAGATTTTCTACTACCTTCAAGCGGAACAAGGATTCCAAGGATTCAAATGGGGATATCGAGCCCAAGAGCCCAAAGGAGAACAAGCGCTTCTCCAGGGGTTCACCATCGCGCAAGTCCTCGTCCAACAATGAGGAGAACCACGTCGTGAAGCGTGCCGAGGTTGTCGCAGTTTTCGAAAAGTATGCGCAGGCCATTCACGCATCGCGCGAGCCACTGCCAAACCAAACTGGCGATGGCACCTACTTGAAGCACGACCAGTCTTCTGGTCTAATCAATGATATCAAGTCTCTTGGCTTCCGCGATATCAACACGGTCAAGGACTTGGTGAAATCTAAGGCTAGCGGCGAGCTTGTCGATGACAAAACTTATCTAATGGAGCGCATTATTCAGGCAAGTACACTTGTCCGAATAGTTTCCATCATTATGCAGCTGATTTCTAACGAAAATCTTAACGGCAGCTTGTTGCAGATCTACCTGGTCACTCCAAGAACCGTACCGAGCTCACCAACACATTCCTGGATGAACTATGGGGAAGTCTTCCGCACCCTCCTCTATCGTAAGTGTTCTCTAGATTTTGGCTTTGCAGCTAGGATCTACAATCTGACATTATGACAGGTATATGGGTGATGATTTCAAGTACCGCTCTGCCGATGGCTCTAACAACAACCCGACTCTTCCATGGCTAGGTGCTGCCAATACCCCATACTGCCGCACCATTCCTCCACTTACCATTCAGCCTACTGGTCTACCCGACCCTGGCCTCATTTTTGACAGTTTGTTCGCCCGTGAAAAGTTCACTCCCCACCCTAACAAGGTGTCGAGCATGTTCTTCAACTGGGCTTCTTTGATTATCCACGGTAAGCCTTCAAATGAGCCTCGAGATGCCGACAGTATCTCTAATTTGTTTCATAGATATCTTTCAGACTGACTACCGTCAGCAACACCTGAATAAGACTTCTGCCTATCTTGATCTCTCCATATTATACGGTGATGTTCAGGAGCAGCAGGACCTCATTCGTTCTCACAAGGCCGGAAAGCTTAAGCCTGATTGCTTCTCTGAGGGTCGTCTCCAGGCTCTTCCTGCGGCTTGTGGTGTACTTCTTGTTATGCTGAATCGATTCCATAACCATGTTGTTGAGGAGCTGGCTGAGATAAATGAAAACGGTCGCTTTACTAAGCCACCCGCCGGTCTGTCCCAGGAGGAGGCTGACAAGGCCTGGGCCAAGTATGATGAGGACCTATTCCAGACTGGTCGTCTTATTACCTGCGGTCTTTACATTAACATCACTTTGTACGACTATCTACGCACCATTGTCAATCTGAACCGGACCAACTCTACCTGGTGTTTGGATCCTCGTGCTCAAATGGAGAAATCCGGTTCTACTCCCTCTGGTTTGGGTAACCAGTGCTCTGTCGAGTTCAACCTGGCCTACCGCTGGCACTCGGCCATCTCTCAAGGTGACGAGAAGTGGATTGAGCAGATCTACTACGACCTCATGGGTAAGCCTGCTGAGGAGGTCTCCATGCCTGAACTGCTGATGGGTATGAAGAAGGTCGAGGGCATTCTCAGCCCGGACCCATCTAAGCGTACATTCGCCCGCTTAGAACGTCAGGAAGATGGCACCTTCAAAGATGAAGAGCTTGTTGCTATTCTTAAACAAGCCACTGAGGATGTTGCCAGTTCGTTCGGCCCCCGCAACATTCCAAAGGCCCTGCGCTCCGTCGAGATCCTCGGTATGCAGGCTGCCCGTAAATGGCAGGTTGGCTCCTTGAACGAGTTCCGTAAGCACTTCGGCCTGAAGACCTACGACACATTTGAGGAGATCAATTCTGATCCACAAATTGCAAACAACCTACGCCATTTGTATGAGCACCCTGACTTTGTCGAGCTTTATCCCGGTATTGTTTGCGAGGAGGCTAAGGAACCCATGGTGCCTGGTGTTGGCATCGCCCCAACTTACACCATCTCACGGGCTGTCTTGTCCGATGCCGTGGCTCTGGTTCGTGGTGATCGCCACTACACCGTTGACTACAATCCTCGTAATTTGACCAATTGGGGTTACAACGAGTGCCGTTATGATCTGAACATCAATCAGGGCTGCTCTTTCTACAAGTTGGCCACCCGGGCTTTCCCCAACTGGTTCAAGCCTGACTCTATCTATGCCCACTATCCCATGACTATTCCATCTGAGAACCGTGTTATCATGAAGAATCTTGGCCGTGAGCAGGACTACTCTTACGAACCTCCTTCATTTACCCCATCACGCGTTGACCTGGTCTCCCACCAGAGTGCCAAGTTGGTCCTGAACAATCCCCAGGACTTCAGCATGGCCTTGACTGGCGCCATTGAGGAATTATTTGGCAAGACGTTCGATGCAGAGACAACCCAGGCTTTGGGTCAGTCCTTCAGTACTGCGGAGTTCCCCACTCTTGTCAAGAAATTCTACGAGGAGACCACTCTCCGTCTCATCAAGGAGAACGGTGCCAAGCTGGCAAAAATCAACCAGGTTGACATCACTCGTGACGTCGGCAATGCTGCCCATGTTCACTTTGCTTCCGCGCTCTTTGGCCTGCCCCTGAAGACCGAGGCGAACACGCAAGGCCTGTTCACCGAGCAAGAGATGTACATGATCCTGACCACTATTTACACCGCACTCTTCTTCGACATCGATGCCCCCAAGTCCTACTCCCTGAACCGAGCAGCCGCTGCTGTCTCCCAGCAGCTCGGATATGTAGTCGAGGCCACCGTCAAGGCCGACGTCAACAGCGGCCTTCTGGCCGGTCTCATGGACAGTTTCCGTCCTCACACTAACGCCCTCCGTGAGTTCGGTAGCAGCGCCCTTAAGCGTCTCCAAGACTCTGGCCTGAGCTCCTCCCAGATCACTTGGTCGCAAATCATCCCGACAATTGTCGCCATGGTCCCCAACCAAGGCCAAGTGTTCACTCAAATTATCGAGTTCTACACCGGCGATGGCAAGCATCATTTGTCCGAGATCAGCCGCCTGGCCCAGCAGGAATCTAGCGCGAACGATGAGAAGTTGTATCGCTATTGTCTGGAAGCTATCCGTATCAACGGTACTTTCGGTGCGTATCGCGAGGCCAAGACCAACATGACCATCTCCGACAACGACAGCCTGGTCAACATCCAGCCCGGTAACAAGGTGTTTGCCTCCTTTGTTCAGGCCAACCATGACCCAACTGTCTTCCCCGAGCCCAACACCGTTCAGCTCAACCGTCCCTTAGATTCTTACATCAGCCAGGGTCAGGGCCCCAGCACTAGCTTCGGCCAGGAGATTTCCAAAGTTGCCCTCGTCGCCATGTTGCGTGTTGTCGCTCGCCTTCCGAACCTCCGTCGCGCAGCTGGCGAACAGGGTCAACTCAAGAAGATCCCCCAGGAGGGCGGCTACTATGTCTATCTGCGCCAGGACGGCACCTCGTACTTCCCATTCCCGATGTCGCTCAAGCTGCAATGGGACGGTGATTTTGAGTTTGCTCCATTGAAATCGACCTGAGTGCTGGAAGTGGCAGCTTACACCTAAAAGTGTTATGAAAAACAACCATATCACCTCTATTGAATTCGTGTGGATTAATATCTTCTTGCCACATTTTTAACTGTTTTTTTTTTTCGGGCAACTGTTTGCTCTCCAGTATATCTATGAATTGTACTCCAAGTTATCAAAGTTCTATTGTTGTATTGTATATACAGGTTACAGTACACTGAGTAAAGTCAATGATACTATTCACAGTCAACCACATGTTTTTCCCTTTTAAAAAGAACCTTTACCCCGTTAGATAACTTCAATTCTGCCAAGCCTCCAATACTTCGTAATCCACACCGCCTTTTATCCCTGGTCTATCAACATCAAGACGCAGGAATTTGGACTGTCCACAGCAAACAGACTTATATCCAGGCGCCAAGATGGCTCCTAAACCCCAAGCCAAAAGCGAGTACATCGAGACTGTGCGTAACAAGCTCCAATTATCAACTTAACCCCACCAGCTTACGCAAAACAGGACACGGGTAACAAGATCTCGCGTCGCTCCCAAATTCACGGCACACAACACATCATCCTAGGTGGCAAGACAGTAATCCAAGCCGAAGCTGTCATCCGCGGCGACTTATTCCGAACACCAACCACGACGGCATCGACCGATGGCTCAACCGCTCCACAAACCAACACTCCCAGCGTGGCCATAACAGTCGGTCGCTACAGCTATATCTCCAAAGGAGCAATCCTACACCCACCTAGTCGATCACATCGCGGTGTGCACTCGTTTTACCCGCTCAAGATCGGTGACCATGTCTTTGTCGGTGAGGGTGCTGTTGTGGAGGCTGCGTCGCTTGGGAACCATGCCCATGTGGGCGCAGGCGCTATGGTTGGGAGTATGGCTATCATAAAGGATTACGCGGTTGTTTTGGATAAGGCTGTTGTACCACCCGGTATGATAGTACCGAGTTACTGCGTTGTTGGTGGAATACCGGCTCGAATAGTTGGTGAAGTTGGCGAGGGATATGGTGTCGAGGGGGCCGAGGGAGGAATGGCGAGAGAACGTTATCGTGTTGTTGGACGAACGTGAAAATCGCTTCCTTTTTTTGATTTTCCGTTCAACTTTGCCAATGATACCCCTTTCTACATTTTTCTCGATACTGTGATTTGTGGACTGCCGAGCCTTTTGCATTGCCCCGGTTCTGTCAATGTTTATTCTGTATATGGCCGGTGAGATATGATATGATATGCTAGAGAGGATAATATGTCCATTTCAAGTCTATCCCATATTCTCCAACTTGACTGCTCGTGTCAATTGCGGCTCCCCGGTCGTGGCAATACCAAGTTCCTCGAAAGCCAGGTCGTAAATCCAACGCTCATTTGGCTTTACCGACTCGCCTTTAGAGAACTTCGAAGCGAGATACAGCCAATTCACAGTATTTCCTACCGTGCTCACCTCGTCCGAAACATGGCTGAGTGCATACTGCGATATGCGAGTATAGAGCACCTCGTCCGTCCATAGGTCATACAGATGCTGTGCAACTGCATCTGTATCGCCCACATCGACCAGAAATCCGTTTTTGGTGTCCTCGACCTGCAGTGGAATACCCCCAGCGCGTGTAGCAATCACTGGCTTACCCTTGTGAAGAGCTTCTGATACCTTAACCTCAAATCCTTCTCGGGTAGACAGCTGCAGTACGATGGTGGCTTTGGAGAGAAGAGCGTTCAGAACCTGGTCCGATGGTCGCAACCGTATGACACAAATGGAATCTTGGATGAAGGGGATCTTCACATCTATGTGTTCAATCACTTGGTCGTAAATCACAGTTCCATCTGGATCATCTACTGAGCCATGGCCGCAAATGAGAAGTTTTGGGGCCTCTAAATCCGGTCTTTCTTGGACAAGCCGGTTATAAAATTTCTCATATGAGTTGAGAACATCGAAGATTCCTTTCGATGGGTCAAATCGCGCTATCTGCACGATGTACTTTTCTATTATCCATTTAGCTCTTTTCAGATAGGCACTTACTGATTCTCATGGATCATACCTTCGGGATATTTTATGGGCAGCATCTCCGCATTTCGGCAGGCTGCATTGAAGATACGGCCATAGTGTGCCACATCCTTGTCGCACATGTGCTTGTTCAATCCATCCAGCCTGTAACATGTCAACCATGACGATGAAGATAAATATCCACTCTCTCTGGGGGGGGGGGGGGGGGGGCCAGTCGGTAGAGGCGGGCATATAACCTGTTATATCCCGTGGTACGTCATTTGGCACAAACGCACTCACTGGGTGGCTGATGAAGCAATCAGCAAGTTTGATTTGGTTCCACAGAAACTGCCACGCTTCAGCCTGTGGGCTTCCTGTTTGCTCAATCAGGTCACTTCGAATCTGTATATGACTTCTGAAAAGAACAGGCCGGTCCGACGCTGCCTTTTTTGGCTATCGGAATTAATCCCGGCATTTGAGGGTCATCAATGATGATCACATCGGCGCCTCCCTCGGCAGTAGAGCATAGAGGGCCACCCGGAGAGGTCCAGTATCGTCTTGCATTTTCGGCAATCCAGTCTTGCAGCAGGTTCTTGTTCTCTGTGCTTAGACGTTCATCCGGATGTGCGACACCTTGCAGGATGTTGTGGATGTTCTTGGTGACTCGGAATACACCCGGCCACGGCTTTGGGACGTACCTAGACTTGCATCGTCAGTCGGTCTCTTTTCCAACTCCATGATGTAGTTTCTGGAATCACCATTTGATATTAGTACCAAGGTAGTGGGAAAATCGCACTAGGGCGTGTCGCATCAAAGCCACACCTCCACCTTGCGGTGTAGCACTAAAGAAAGCAATCTTCACTTTCCGATCTTTAAGGTCTGAAGCATAATGTTGCACAGCCGACCAAGTCCGATGAGAGACGGTATTCTGAAAATCGTCCAGGTTTGTAAGACGGACATGGAAGTCTGTGTCAACCTCCACGGTCCCCATCAAACCTACTTGCAGTAATGGGGTTTTCTCCGGACCAAACAATCTGTCTAGTTCAGTTTCCTTAATTCATAAGTGAGTTGTGATCAACACCAACCTCACACATTTGCGGGCCATAGATTCCGCCTGCTCATCGACGTGTTTGCAATCCCATGTAGATCCCGTAGTATACCGATCCCTCGACGCTTCCGGTAACACGAGGGGAATGATATCGAGCTCAGCCCAGAGGCGAGAGCAGAGTTTAGGGCAACGGTCGGCAAGGCTCTGAGGTATTGCAGCCCCAATGATCTTTTCCAAGTTGGTGTTCGTGTATTTTTCGAGCTCGTCGATAATAAAGTTAGTTGCACCATCGCAGCCCTCAGAAACTTCGTATTTTTTCTGGACAAAGTCCAATAGATAGGTTGTATCGCGAAAGGCTATGGCAATGATAGAATATTTCTCTGAGAAACTGGCTGATATCCCGGCATAGATAATCTGAAAATTGTTAACATCAGAAAAAAATAGTCGTTGAATACAATATGCTTTACATCAGAAGGAGGACCAAGCCAGGCATTCTTCTTGAATTGCGTGGAGAGTCGGCGTTGCTGAAATAAAGACGGCCGACGCTCAAAACTATTATCTCCATTGGACGACATGATTTTAGCATGATGAAGAAAAAATAAAATGAAATGGTTCGAGTTACTTAAGTATCAGGTGTGATGACGTCGGAAGTCTGTAATAGGCTCTCATACCTTGGCACAAATGTTTTTCGATGTTCAATTAAGGTTATGCACTAACTTTGAGGGTCTAAATTTGACCTAATTACCATTTGAAGAGAATGCTTTCCCATCTCATATGTTGGTCAGCTTCAGACCTCGGATCTCACACAGATTCAATATTCGGGCTGGTACTACTTTTCAGAAGATCAAGATTGCACATACGTTTTTCATCCCAAATAATAAAGCTATAGCGACGAAAGGAAACGAATTTGACATATCTACATGATGATGTGAACCATGTGGCTAGCTGAAGAATAGCGGACTGCCATCTGCCTATCTCTAGATGAAATTTCTTTTTGAAGCTCTCCTGGTATGTTAGAAGGAAGGATATCGAATTGATACTCCATTCTGCAATGAGGCAGTCGCATCGACAATGACGACCTGCATTATATGCGATTGATTTACCAAGGCAGCAGCGTGATATTTCCCAATAGGAGTTTATAACTATGGACTAAGCAGTCGGCCATGGTCCGAATTTATCTAAGCCTCTCATTATAATGGATTATGTGCGCTCAGATTATACCAAAGTTTAGACTCTGGAGCTTATTCGCTTCAATAGGGGGACAGTTCAGCTGAATCAAAATGATTTGTAAGACTGGCCCTGCCAGAAGAGCGATAATACTGGGACATTGGCCATTGAGGGGCGATGAAGAGGAAATAGGCTTGGGTAGAGGCACTAAAGACTGCTTTTAAAACCGCCAACGCATCCAGTGGAAGTAAGCAGCCAACAAGTGAGGTCCGAAAACGCACATGAGCCGACAAAGGAGAGATTGAAATTCTACCTACTCCGTAGGTAAATAGGGGGAAGATCTACTAGTTATTTAGTCTATAGCTAACTATGAGTTAATATCAATTTGGTGCCCACTTAGGCAGAAGTATTAACGAACGAGATACCTAGCTATGCAGTCAAGTAACAGATAAACAAAAAATCAATTGTGTCAAACGAAGAAAATTATCAAATGCGGCCGAGTATCAACCTCGTTTGGTGTACAGTATTCCCTTTTCCCATCAATTACTCTCTTAAACATTTTAAAGCAAGGTCCAGACAAGACAGTGTATATACACACTTGGACCCATCAATTAATTTTCTAGCACCGATGCGGACTACTCACTCCCTTCAAAATCGGTCTAGTGCGATGGCTTTAAGCCTTCACGTAAGAAGTCGTTCCTTCAGACAAGAAAGCAAAGGCAAAGCAAGGAGCTCAGCAATCAATGATATGACTATTTAAGTTAGGTAAGGAAAATAGTAGCAAGGGGTGGGAAAACATACTTGGGACTGCTCTGAAACTCTCCAAGTAAATGGACCGGATAATGCCTTGAGAATGGTCTGGCAATGATTGTGCAAATCGAGTGTCACCAAGCACTTTCTGGATGATTGCAAGTGCTTCTGCGCTCGTGCCAAGTTTCCGTAATAAGCCGCGTCTGAGTTGAGCCCGGGAAATGGTCGCTGCCAATGTAGTTCCACCAATCATTCCAAGTTGCTGCGCCATATAGTAAACTGTGATGGTAGTTGAAGACTGGTTCTCAGGTGCGACTGCTGAGATTCCGACGAACTGAGTCGCAAACACTCCGCCCAAACCGATAGCCATAATTAAGGTGTAAACAACTTCCCAGTGGTTTGGGCCACTTGACCATCGAATCGCGATGAGAAGAAAACTCAACATCGAGAGTCCCAAACTTAAAATAGAGAGGAGCTTGTATCTTCCACTTCTAAAGAATAGTGAGTACGAATTTCTCGCTCAGCTTCATCAAGAACCTTGTGAGCACCGCAAAAAGAGGGGAATATTCTTACCGTTTCATATATTGACCACCAATTATAGAACCAACAACCATTCCAATGGAGGTTGGTATCATGTAAAGACCAGTTGTTCTTGTTGAAGCGTATTCAGTTCGAACAAAAAACTCAGAAATGTTCGTGATCATCTAGGAATTGAAAAGTTAGCGGGCGTCATGTAGAAGAGACTATAGTCTAGACCAACACTGAAGAGACCAATATTAAGCAGGACTTGTGCAGTCCATGCAATGCCTATTCCATTAGTCGCGGCCAAATCCAGAGGAATCAAAGGATCTTTAGCCCAGAATGCTTCATCAATAACAAAAAGGACTCCGAAAATAATTAAGGCGGCCACAAGTGCCCATCTGATCCTACCCAAAGTTGAAGTCTCTGTGAACGCGCTGCAAAGAAGAATGAATGATGAAACAGCACCTGCCAGAAGAACGATGCCGAGAACATCCATACGCCTTTTCTCCAAATGACAGTCCTGTGCGCCATTTTGGTGGACTTTTGAGTAGGAATCCTTGGGAAGTTTCCATGCGATCATGACAAGGCAGAAAAATAGTATTGGGGTCTGTCCCAGAAACGACCTGACAAGTTAGCTTAACACTGATGGCATCAGATAGAAGCTATCATACCATCTCCAGCCCACCAAGCTAATAATTAGCCCACCAATAGGTGCTCCTGCGCCGACTCCTGTCATAGAAACGGTTTGGATGTACATTCGTAGCACGGCAACTTGTCGCAAGGGTGCCATATCTATTGAATGGAGGTCGTTAGTTACCGTGTAACCAGTGTAGGGACAGTGATCTCATACCAGTGACTAGTACAGACACTAAGTCCGTGATTCCAGAACTCCCGATTCCAGAAATAAATCTTCCTAGGACTGCGATCTGCATTGACCCTGCCAGGCCACTTTTATGTGTTAGCGGTATCTTTGGGGATTTCAGAGCCACTGAGAAACGTACGTGATGGCACAACCTGCTATGCATAATATATAAGCAGAAATGAGCGTGTTTTTCCCTCCATAGATATCGTAGAGTCTTCCGTACTATTATCCAAATCAATGTCAGTATTTCTGGCTATGGCAATGGAGTCTGAGGAGATTGAGTCTTACAGTCGGTAAAGCGATTGCCCAGCCAAGATTGAATCCAGTTACCAGCCAATGGCTGATAGTCAGTTGGCCAAAACTAGATGCAATCTCCTCATGCGTAGAGATGACAAAAGTGTCAGCACAATATGAGATGAACACTCCTGTCAGGGTTGATCAGCCTCTGTCAATAGTAGTGGAAGAAGGGACCATGGAGTATACTACCCACCTACGAGGGCTACCAAGAAAAACCCCCAGTCTAATCTGGGTTTTTCTTCTTCCAATGGATCTTCCACATCCTCAGTCTTTTTGGCTGGGCATGGGACCCCATTGCTTGGAGGATCTATCAAATGCGTGTTCTCATCAATCATTTTGCACGGTTCCAATGTCAGTGGAAGGCAATGAATGAAAGATAAAATCACAGTAGTGTTAAATGGACTTTCGAGGTTAATTGAGGAAAAATGAATCCAGTAAATTTTTCCCAGGGTCGTTCAAAATGGACTATGCCAGTTAGGTAAACTTCAAAACAAAAAAGCACATCTAGCCAATTAATGGCGAAAGTAAGACCATTTGTTGAAAGCAAGGGTTTTGAAGAAAGACAAAATAGACAAAAATAGAGACTACCTACCCACCCAATCTTACTGGCGTACCGTACCCCTTTCATCCATGTTATACGTGACTCTACGGAGTACTTACCTAGGTACTCTGGACAGAAGAAAATATCTCAAAGATCCATGCTCAGGTATGTTGATGCATCAGCTGAAGAGTTGATTCGAACGTCTATCAAAAAGTTTATTAGCCTTGATCCTTTGCCGTGTATGCAAGATCCTACTAGTGTCTGCAAGTTCTTATTTTCTTTTTCTCAATGAATGCATGCATACTTAGCATGTACCTAGGCTGAAGGTGAAATCTTGGAACATTGGAATTCTCTAACTTCTTCTAGTAACTAAAGCGGGGGTCTCGTGCATAAACCTGCCTTGAAAAAGGGTTACAATATTGAAACACTACCTATTGGGTATATAGACGTAGTTCATATTGACAGGTTCCGCGATTTATGGTCTTGGAAGCAGCTGGGTATCTATCATAAAATTCAAATCGAGGCTTTCCACGGTTGTAGCTTGCCAACCAGCTGAACTGTGGGGCTGCTTTTCTGTGGAAATCCATGTTCCCTGATTTAGTGATGCATCTCTTCGTAAGCGGCTTGTTTCCAACTTTGACCTTGACAAAGTTATAACCATTCAATACCAATTTCTTTCAAAGTCGTATATCACAACAGGAAAGTCAAATTTTCGTTGTTATGGCACGTTTATCCAACAATAAATTCACTGAAGGTGCTGTGTATACAGTCCCGACACCAGGACCTGAGGTAGTAGTTCCCGCCAATAGGACCCCACTATCTGGGTACATTACATGCATAAGCAAGATCAACATCGATCTATCACATCTGTAGGTTTTTTCGTCTAGATTTTCATATAGTACCTAGGTAAAACAAACTTGGTAGTATCTGTTTTGTTCTTGGCCTCGTAAAATACCTAGCTATGCAGATGATCACATCCATGGATGTGTGTACCTAGGTAGGTACATATCACAAGCTTAACCAATAGGTCAACTGCTCAGGTAGGGGCTATTCCGGTGGTAACTTTTAAGGATTGACAAATCAACCCAGATGAATGAATGTTGTGATCATTACTGTCTAAGGTCCAGGTGGTCATATATCTGTCTGGTTTATCCTTCTCTCTCCTTTTTAGTCTCCAGGGCCATACCCAGGTATCAACTGCTTGTCAGCTAAAAAGATTCATAGGGTCAGCCTGGAACGTGAAGTCACAGTCTGGTAAACATGTCACCAATCAGCGAAGCGAAAGGAATCCCATTGTCGAAGAACATTCCGAGCCTCGATGAACTTTTTTGCAATGCAATCAAAAGTTATCCGGAAAACTTAGCTGTCATAAGCACTCAACAGCCGGCAGAGCTTTACAACATCCGCAGTCAACCTCTCGACGACGACGAGTACCTTCACCAGCCTTACCTGAGATGGAATTATCGAGATCTTGACCAAGGTATCAACCGGCTTGTCAATGCATTAGCAGCCAGAGGGATTGGCAAGGAATCTCCCATGTTCATTTTCTTGCCTAATACTGTTGAGTATGTCATGGCCACATGGGCTGCATACCGTCTGGGCTGTGTCCATGTGCCTATCAACCCTCGAAACCTTTCAAACCAGACTGAAGTCAAGCATATGATGGAAACAGTCTTGGAGAGCTTTCCATCCCAGCAAACTGTTATAATAGCTGCTAGCTGTGATTCGGCTCAACGGATCGATGATTTGGCACTTGAGCCTTGTCTTCGGATCATCTTGGGTGGCCAAGCTGACAACTGGATCTCATTTGAGGATTTGATGAAAGATGTGGGTTGTCTCTGTGTAACTTCGTCGCAGAAGTTCTGGGATCCTACAGACGCAACGGTCCTCTTCACAAGTGGGAGCACTGGCTTCCCCAAGGGATGTTTGACACGAGGTTCACGGGTTGTTGCCGCCTTGCAGTGTCGCAACAAAAATCGAACTATGGTACCTGGGGACAAGGTTGCAATAGTCGTGCCAAATAATCACGGCTTCGGTTTCAATTCTCTGATACCGCCCCTCACTCGTGGAGCAGCTGTTGTTTTTCCTGGACCAAGCTTTGTCCCGCAAGATGTGATGGGATGCCTACAACGGGAACAATGTACTCATATGTCGATGGTACCAACAATGGTACACGCTCTTGTTACCCTCGGAAATGTGAAGAAAGGAAGGGGGATCAGCTCCCTGAGGCAGATAACATTGGCAGGGGCGCTTGTGACCCCAGATCTAGCGAGAATGTGCTTCGATCAACTCGGATCGTCGACTGTGGAGATTCTCTATGGAATGACAGAGGGAACTGAAGTCTCAACTGGACCTGTCAAGGAGTTTCATTCCATCACCAAAGGAGGACACATCTCCATCGGGGTGCCAGCTCAAGGCTCAAAGGTCCGGATATGTGCTCCTGGTAGTATTATTCCTCTTGCGAGGGGAGTTCCGGGAGAGCTGAATTTCTCTGGTCCCGCACTAGTCACACATTACATGGGCAACGGCTCTGGCCGATTTTACGACGATGGTAATGATTATCCGTGGTTTGCCACTGGAGATAAAGCAGTCATGGACCATGACGGTCAACTTTACATCATGGGGAGATATAAAGAAACAATCATCCGTGGAGGAGAAAACATTGAGCCCGGTGCTATTGAGACGAGTTTGAGCCAGGTTCCTGAGCTCAGCATCCTCGAGCCACAGATTGTTGGAGTATCAGATCCTATTGCTGGTGAGGTTCCAGTCGCTGTTGTCAACAAAGCTGTCGATCGAGGCGTGGCAAAATTCCTTCAAGATACCATTCGCACCAACATGGGAATGATGTATGTGCCAGCTGAGATAATACCCTTGCAGTCACTTGGGCTTGAAGATTACCCTAGAACAATGTCAGGAAAAATTCAGAGGGAAAAGCTTCGGGTGACGGTGCAGAAGTATAGGGACGAGAAAAATCTGAACCGAGTCAAAGACTCCTCTGATCGATTCATCTATGAGGAGAAGCTCAAGCAAGTATGGGGACAATTTTTGGGACTCGACGCCAAGTTCATCACCGCAAATACTGAGCTTTCTGCATTTGCTGACAGCGAAACATTGACATTGATACGGGAGAAAATTTGGAGGGATGTGACAACGAACGTTTCATTGTCTAAATGGCTTGCTGCTGACACTATCATGGAACAACTTCAGCTTATTGAAAAGGCAAATCAAGAACAAGTTTTGCATCCTGGGTCGTATGAAAATCAACCAATGAGCAAATTTCCGGAGAAAACGGCAGAGCTGCTCATATCCTCCATCGCAGCTGAAAGGGATATTGATATTGATGAAACTACGCGGCTGGTCGATTTGGGTGTTGATTCAATCATGGCTATCACAATCCTTGACCGGGTGATGAGAGAAACAGGTCAGATGCTGCCTCCATCGCTATTCTTCGACCATCAAACAGTCGCACAGTTCAGGAAAAGCCTCTGTCCTTCTTCATCTCCAGCTTCTCATGGGTTATGCTTCTCAAAACTTCTCCATGGCGAGCCCAATCCCAGAACTCCTTCATTGTTTCTCTTTCCCCCAGCTTCGGGATATGCCTTCTCATATAGTGGCCTTCCTGAATTTCCCGACAACCTAGCTGTATACACGCTGGGATCTCCATTTCTCACGACCGAAAACCTCAACTGGACGGTCGAAGATGCAGCAGCCGCATATATCGAGACCATACGCGCCATTCAACCTTGCGGTCCCTATCTTCTGGGTGGTTGGTCGATGGGCGGTGCCCTAAGTTACGAAACAGCTGTTCAGCTATCTAAGGCAGGAGAGCAGATTAAAGGACTGATTCTCATAGATAGTCCATTTCCAAGCCCAATACAGAATCTCCCAGACTTGACGATTGAGCTTCTGGACATGTTGAATTGGTTTCCACCGATTCGTCGCCCAGGGAAACCAGATATCGAATTTCCCTTCCATAGGAAAAAGCACACCATTGAATCCTTCCGGGCGCTGAGCAAGTATAAGCCACGTGCAATCAATGCTTCAAGCTGGTCAACTGATGTACCAGTGAAAATCTTCATGATATGGGCAAAAATAGGAACCACCGAGAAGCTTGTGAGTAAGATTGACGAACAGGCAGAGATCGTGAAGAAGTATGGTTCCAAGACGGAAAAACGTGCCTGTAACAAATGGCAAACGGAGCCCCGTCAGTCCCTTGGACCATCCGGCTGGGATCAGGTTGTTGGAGTGGAGAACGTGGAGTGCCACTCGTTAGAGGCAGACCATGAGACTATTCTTGAGGACCCCCAGGTAAGTTTCCATCAGCGAGACTGTCTAACCCTTGACCCCTCTAATGATTTGTGATTCAACAGGTTGAGACTACGGGCAAGTTTATGCAAATGGCAGTGGCCAAGTTCTTGTCATCTGAAACATTTGAACAATGACAATCTCGGATTCTTCTAGTCGTTTGACCTTCTTTGCGTTTTTGGCTTCTCTAATGTTTGGATGCATTTTGGGACCATGAGGAGGCTGGGCACTTGAGCGATGTGCCTACCGTACGGCCGGTGATGATATTGATTATAATTGTAATTGAAACCTTGAGATTTTTGGGGAAATATATAATGTGTCTTCACGTATCAAAATTTGGGCAGTTTGAGATCCCAGCAAACCATCGAGAAGTAGCTTCAGAGTGCCCAGGTTACTGGGACTTCAAATTTGAATACAACATTCTGTGCCATATCAAGATTCTTTTGAGGTTATAACGACCTTGCAAGATTGATATGCTGAACAAGCGCTAGCTTTCAAATATTTCATTCCTTATGGAATAATTCCAGCGAGGTGATAATCTGTGCAGACTGATAGTCGCAATGTATGGTGTACCCTGGTGGGGAAATGTAATCTTAGCTATCGCTGCTTTTAGGTTATGAACCATGTTTAAAACGATCTTGGAAGAACCAAGATTTTATTAATTTAGCGCCGTTGTTTCTAGTTAGATTTTCAAGTGCGCTATCGGTACATACCTCGGTAGTCAACTCCATCGTCCTTGCATCTTCAACGAATGATTTTATGGAGAAGGGAAGCTATTGAGTAGCTCCCTAAGATAAGGCTAGAACCTTGGGATGTTGATCGAAATACTAAAGTTGAATCCACCATCGGGCTAAGTGTCATCCCTCTGGCTACTTGGCGAACTCCAAGGCTGTGCGGGAGAGTCTGTTCTTCTTAGCCGCTAACCAACCTCGGGAAGTATAATAATAGACTACACTGTGTTGGTGCGCAAATGGTAAATGAGGTACGAAAGGCAAAGTGGAGTTGTGGATACTTCGAGACTACACCACCTACACTTAAATAAGTAGGCAATACTCTGTAATAAACCTTCCAAGATTGAGGACACCTATGCCTACTACCTAGAGATCAATATTTCTTTTTTCTCTGATAACACCTATAAGTTGCCAATATCCAGATAATGATATATTGGGGAGCTCAAGACCAACAGCATGTTCTTGCGCCAGGTAGTTAAACAAGGATTTATGGCAAGCTTAGAGATAGTTAAAGTGTGGAGTATACTTAAGTCCACAGGTAGTTAAGGTGATTTACTTCATCATGCTGGATCATGAGATGCTCATCTCCACACCTTGCGTTTCAAAGTTCATATAGATTAAATTGATCAAATAAGATGGTCACTGTGCGCAAATTTGAGTTTAGTAATAGATAACAGGCAAATGTACGTGTCCAAGTTTCAATTAAGAGTCTGAAACAAGTACGAATCTCACTGTGTCCATGATCTTGGATATTTTAGGGAATAGTGACCTGCCAGATCAATAAAATAGAGGTATATTGATCCAATTGACTGGTCATTGTCAATAAATAGAAGATCTAAGGTAATGAATGCAATCAAAAGTAGCCATGGAACTACTGAAGAGTACAAAGTCAATTATCATTCCCATAGGCTGACTCAGCCTCCCCCTTTTCCCCGCCTCGATCTCAAACAACTTCCCTCTTTCGTTCCTTTGTCTACGGCTGCATATCTGGCTGAACGGTCCACATCTCCTTAATAGACCCTTCTACTCTCCCCGCGCGACCACCTATACTTTCTCACTACAACTCCAATTGACCGCCAAAATGGGTGCTTCAGTATCTAAGATGATGGGGAAGATCTTCGGCACGAAGGAAATGCGTATTCTGATGTTGGGTTTGGATGCTGCTGGAAAGACAAGTAAGCCTGTTCTCCGTGCTCTTCCGGACACAACAGATGCTAACCAGCATCAGCAATTCTTTATAAATTGAAACTCAGCAACCAGGACGTGACCACCATTCCTACCGTCGGATTCAACGTCGAGAGTGTTACCTATAAGAATGTCAAGTTCAATGTCTGGGATGTTGGTGGTCAAGACAAGATTCGACCTCTTTGGCGACACTACTACTCCGGCACACAAGGCTTGATTTTCGTGGTAGACTCCAGTGACACGGCGCGTTTGGAGGAGGCTCGCTCGGAGCTTCACAAGATCATCAACGATCGTGAAATGAAAGATGCTC
The DNA here is from genome assembly GCF_028828555.1 of Penicillium taxi. Taxonomy (NCBI): domain Eukaryota; kingdom Fungi; phylum Ascomycota; class Eurotiomycetes; order Eurotiales; family Aspergillaceae; genus Penicillium; species Penicillium taxi. The sequence continues at coordinate 1,530,418 of NW_026643207.1, read as the reverse complement.
TTCTGTTGGTGTTTGCCAACAAGCAGGATGTTCCTGGACGTGCGTATTCCTTCTCATCGGCTGATAATCTATTTGCTGAACTGACCAATTCCTAGACCTAAGCCCGGAGGACGTCACTAACCAGCTCCAACTCACAAAGCTGAAGGATAAGCTGTGGTATGTCGCTCCCAGTGTTGCTACCGATGGTACTGGTATCTTTGAGGGCTTGGTAAGTTACTTTATCATCTTTTTCTCCTATCGAATTTCGGCATCTCTAACCCATTCCAGGCTTGGCTCTCGAATAATGTTAAAACCCAACCTGCGAAGTAAACATACCTGCTTACTCAAACTTAACGCCAAGGACCAATTCTAAAATGGGCTTAATACACACGCGCAAGACCAGGCTTGCTACGCAGTTGATTGCTCATGTTCACCCAGACAAGATGCTGAATGCCCGCCGCGATTCTGAAGTGATCATCTAGATCGCCTCGTGTAACAACACTGCTTGCTCCATCCGTTTTCGCTTCATGTCCGTGTTTGATGACAAGTCAACGCATCAACTTGGTTTTCAATTATCTTCCTTTCTTTTTCGTTCGTCTTTATCCCTTGGATCCTTCCGTCTCTTTTGTCTCTCCTACGCCTGGCCTCCACCCCCTTTGGACTCCTTTTTACTTCTATGATATCCCCTCTGTTTATCACCAAGGACTCTCTCGAGATCCGACCTAATACATTTAATTTCTATAATGGTTCATATCATCCGCGTCGCCATTGTTTGATTCGTGATTTCCTTGTGGATTCTTGATGTGTATAGGGTTGACTTGGATGCATCGAAAGATGAGGATGTGAATACGTGAACCCAGCGCCGGGTCAGAAAATTGAACCTAAAATAAGATGACCTTCATCTGACCCACTCTTTCGTACTTAGGATGTCTACCTAGATACCGACCTTAGATTATAAAAAGTCCCTCGGAACTATCATCCGGGGTGGATTACCCATGTATCATTTTCAAGGGCGCGGGCGATTATTCCCGCCAAGTCATATAGATCATGAAAGCCCTGAAGCTTCATTTCGACGTCAGTCTCAACAAATGTTTGAATCTCGCAGCGATACATGAATGTTGACATGACGCATAGCCACGGAAAACTATTCCATCAAAAAATCACAATACTTGAGGGTATATTAAGTAAGGCCGAAAACCCAACCAATGATCCCCAATCTGAATCCATCAATATTTTTTTTAACTCCAACATTACGAAAGAGTTCTCACAATACATACGATGGCAATCTACAAAGAAGGCGACCGAGTCAGCTACAAGCCTGTCGGAGGTATGATACCCACACACATTCGCTACGATCTCTGCCCAATTACAAAGTCTGACATTGAATGTTTACGCAGGCCCCAACTCGAACACCAGTGCTAGCACCGGTATCATTCGTGGCGTCACCACTACACTAACCACACTGTCTGGCCGCAGTATGACGGCTATGGAGCAAGAGCCGCGCTACCAGGTATTCTTGACAAGCGACGTATACTAGCATTGATTTTACTAACTGGAGTTTCCACCCATAGATCGAGAACGATAATACTAGTAAGAACTCTGTTGTCAAGGAGTGCAATATTCTTGGCCCTGCGGACTAAATGTGACACTTCAATGGTTGCTTGCAGGGCTCTACCCTTGGAAGTTCTGCCCATCTTGATAGGTACCTCTGAGTTGGGTTATAAGGGGATAATGTGAGATAACTGCCATTGCTAAGACTTTATTAGCGAAGAACGAGTTGCTAAATATGCCTTCAGAGAACAAAAGTGTTGCTTCCAAGGTTCCAAAATTCCAAAGCCCTAAGCGCATTCTATGAAGCATACACATATCAGCAGACACGTAGCGATGAAGTTCGACAATTCTTGATCAATAAATCCTCATGGGATTATGAAGAGACATCCAGGGCTCCAAGATGGTTTCACAGAAGGGAATTATAATCTTGTCATCTTCGCACGTAGGTAACATTATAGACGGGAAAGCAGAAGGTTGTGCTGTCAATTTTATTCATGTCAGGCTTTAAAATATCAAAATTTCCAATCCGAAAGGTGAATATCAAATACAAAAGTCCCGAAATAGGAAGTATCTCCTGAGATGTGCACCTTTCAATGACAAAAGAAAGCTTTGGATGATTAGAACGATTTCAATACAGGATAGAAATATTGAAGTTCGATGAATCAACCAGGCTTGAAAAAGAAATTACCATCCATTTGTCCAAAGTAGAAGTGACAGTAAGGTAGGTAGATTCAATGGAAATTAAAAATCAACTTAGGTTTTTACCCTTCTTGTTTCTTCTTCATCCATCGTTACTAATCCACTTTTCTGATTTTCCTATTCAAGCCAAGATAGAGATTCACTGTCACTGGTGCCAACAGGTTAGCCATGGATAGTATCAGTGCCCACGCTACCAGCAGTACCAGCAGCAACCACACGATGAACAGGCGCTATACCAGCAGGAGTAGCAGCGACAATCTCAGGCAAGTACACGCTTTGTTTGCTGAGCGTATGGAGGTGTTGAGCAACCGCATGGGATATTTCGGACCGGTGTCTGACCAGGGACAACTAACACCTTAGAAAGATATCCGATGAAGTGGTACAGACAGCAAGGCCCAGGAATAGTGACAAGAAGCTCCCGAGGTCGCGATATCATCCATTACCAGGCCAGAGGTTGAAGCATGATTCAACATTACCACCATACCTAGGTAGACGCCAAGCTCAATCGGCCTATTACTCTGCTGGTGCCAAATGAAAGTGTATTCACTAAGATCAAAACAGCAACAAACCCTATATCGGTCATTGGCGTGGTTGGCATGAAAATGGCCGATCAAGAATTTAGGGGATTACACCCGAAGATATCGTGCTGTCTGTGGCGGAGGAGAGGTTCCAAGATTTAAGGAGGACGACAAGCTAGCCCCTGGGTTGTTACTCCCAAAGGGCATGTCGGTGTTCCTTGTTGTTCAGGATTTGATCCACTTGACTACGAGTGCCATTGAACCAAATCAAATCAAAATCATGAACATTGGTTCATTTAATATTCATTGACTATATCCGAGAATCGTACGTTAAGGTGGTATTCCAAAAGATAAAATCGTGACATCCCAAAAATCCCCACCAGCGCGCTGTACACAAAGAAAATCCCAGGCCTCCTCGCATTGTTGAATAAGCGGAGAGGAATGACGCCTCTTTGTCGTTGACAAAGATAGAAATTTATATATATAGCTTTAACTTTTTTTTACAACTTCAAGTCCATCTACGGCTGGTTAGGCCAGATGTCGTTGGCAATGTCACGGACAAGCTGCAGCTTGTTGATCATGCCGTCCCAGTCAATGGCGTTACCCTCACGGTGAGAGGCAAATCCGCACTGAGGGCTGACACCAACCTGGTTGAGAGCAGCCTCGAGGGTGATGTTGTTGCCCTCAGCGATGATCTTGGCAGCGTCGATAACGCGCTTCTTCATCTCCTCCTTGTCCTCAAGGGTGGCAAACTTGGAGGTGACAACACCCAGGATGACGTTCTTGTGGGTGGGCAGGTGCTTGAGGGGCTCGAAGCCACCGGCACGCTCGGTGTCGTACTCGAGGTAGTAAGTGGCGACGTTCAGCTCCTGGAAGAGCTTGATGGCGATGCGGTCGTAGCCACCCTCGGAGAAGTGACGGCTGCCGACGAAGTTACCGCGGCACAGGTGGACACCGATGTGCAGGTCCTCGGGGGTACCGATGAAGCTGTCGTTATACAGCTTGATGTACTTCTGGAACAAGTCGTCGGCGGAGTAGACGTTCAGCTTGTCCTCCTTGAAGCCGTTGAGGAACTTCTCAGAGCAGAAGTAGGCGAGGTTAGGGTCGTCGAATTGGATGTTGCGGCAACCGGCCTCGTAAAGGATCTTGAGCTCGGCCTGGTAGGCCTTGGCGATGTCGCCAAAGTACTCCTCATCGGAGCTGTACACGTCCTTGGGGTAGGACGAGCCCTCACGGTAACGCAAGTGGTACCAGTTGGGAGCGGCAAGAGTGATCTTAAGATTCTTGACCTCCTCGGGGGAAACCTGGCTGGCGAGGTACTTGAACTGGTCGACGTAGGTGCTGCCGACGTGCTTGATCTTTCCAGTGCAAAGGACGGTCTCGCCGGGCTTGTGGCCGGCCTCGAGGAAGGCAGCGATGTCGGGAGCATAAGGGCGGAAAATATCAACGTCGAACTCGGTGACCTCCTCGAAGCCATCAAGACCGGGGAAGAAAGTACCCCAGAACACTACAATCCATGTCAATGATATGTTATCTATGCTATAAGATTTCCGAGCTTACTGTGGCGACGGTACTCTCCATCGGAGATACCAGAGTAGCCAAGCTTCTTCTGGGCGGCAACAATCTCGTTGATGGCCTTGTCCTCAACGGCAACGAGCTCCTTCTCGTCAGCCTCACCCTTCTCCTGGGCAGCCTTGACGGTCAAGAGGTCATCGGGACGAAGGAGGGAACCCAAGTGCTCAGCACGGAAGGGAGGTCTCTGGGGGAGTGTAGGGGCCATTATGATATATCTATAATTGGAAGCAATGAGTGACTGTAAGCAATGATTTATGGTGGACTTGCACTTACTATAAGGGATATGTAGGAGAAAAGAAAAGAAACAGCAAAAGGAGGGGATTCAATCCATCCATCTTCTGCCGCTGGTGGGGCTTAGAAAAAAAGTATGAGATCTCCACTCTTTCTCCCCATTCAACCTATCGGAATATCAGATCTTACGGATATAAAGGAATCACCGACTTTACTAGAGTCCGGTTACGGAGTACGAATAGTACAGAGCAAGAGAATGTCTAAAGGTCGTGTATTTGACTATATAATCTCGGATGTCTGGACATTTAGCCCTAGTTCAAATGCTGCATGGTAGATCTAGAATGATAGTACCCCATATACATCGCCTTAGTTCTAGAATTTCCAGAAGTACTTGAAACGAATCAATCGATCTACTAAACCCGAAATACTAAGTTTTCCTCTGTATTTAAGCATTCAAATAGGGGGCCAGGTCAAGCCGTAGATGTACTTTGTATGTGATTTTTCCAGCGGGGAGTGAAAGATCCACATTTGGGGATTTCCCGGCTTAGTTCTGTAAAACTCGACTTTTAAGTGGTAGAAGATCAAATTGCATGCATAGTATGCAGTTTAACCTTGGCTGAGTCAAGGCTTACAACGTGCCATGCAGAGGACATGCATTTGGTTGAGTGTGAGTGCTCAAGTGGGGTTAACCGGCACTTTGCCTTTATTCTTATTCCCGGGCTCATGTAAAGCAACACTTCAAGAGATATTTTATTTTACTTACCTAGGTATAAAATATCTAATATCCATGGAGCTAATAAGCTCACTGATAACTTTCTTCATAATGACATGCTTTAGTCAAGAATCACGTGAATCTGAGAAATAGATCTGAACTAAAGAACTGACAATTCGAACTGAATTGATATACCATCTCATATCACGACAACAAGGGATGTTGCTAAGCATTTCACAGCTAACTAGATATTCACTCAGGTTCAGGTGTCTTGAAATCGAACACTGACCCTTGGATCATTTGAAGAGATGTACACAGTAAAACTCATTGATAAGAATTTCGCTCTAAGATATCTTCGGTCTTTTATCTTCCAATAGTTTATCCATATATCCGAAAGGATTGATGCATCGATTTAATAGCGAACTAACATTGAAAGAAGATTCAAATTCATTATTGACATGAAGATTTCAAGTTGAATAATATGAGTGTAGTTGGTCGTCGCTCGTACAAATCACATAAACCTAGGCGGTGGATCACCTCCAAATATTCCCCTCTACATCATTCTCCACTCAACAACTCCGATCCTAATCCATTATCAGATATAAAGCCCGTACATTTATGGTGGTGGTTCATTGGTTGGACCAGTAGCACACAATGGCTTTAACTTCGAGTCACGCCAAGGACTCTGCTTACCCTGTTCTAGCAGTTAATCTAGTTCGCTGCCTTGAATCAGAACCGAGCGCAGTCATTAGTAACAACCATAACAATGACGATTCAAACCTCCAAGAAGACTGGAACCTAGGAATCAAATATTCAACTACAGGCATCTTCCGTCAAGGATGTGTCATCGGCTTCTCCAGACTACGGTCAAGAGAGAAAAACAGCGACGAATACGTTGGCCAGGTAGGCTTCTTCTTCACCAACATCCAACTTCATCTCACAAAGTATCAGATTCCTCGGTATCTGCTCACAAAGCACCTACTCCGCAAAGAGCCATTGCCAGAGACGAGCGCATTCATCATACATCCAACCAACTTCGGTGCCTTCGCACCCAGAACTCTACTGAGCACATTGCAATCCCAAGGTCTTTCAAGGGATGATGCAATCAGACACCTTGATTCAGTGCAATTACTTCCTGTGCACAACTTGCCCAGCGCTGTCAGGGCTATCGGGCAGGTATCTGCTTCTCTGCAAGGGATCCAATCAAATCCAATCAGCCACCCTGTCGTTCTCATTGTTGCTGGTCTTGATACTCTAGCTGACGGAGTCATTCGCGCTTCTAGCCCCGTCAAAGGCGCTGCTGTCTTGTCAACTACATTACGGACTCTAACAAGGATATCTAGAGCACATGCTTCTTTCTTGTCTATCCTTCTTGTCAATACTAATGGACTAGGTTCGGTTCAATTCGACGATCAGCCACCGAAGAATGCTGATGATGATAGACCTTCGCGCGAGGATGGCATCATCACTTCCATATTTCAGCCACCCGATTCTTCGCTCTTGACAAATCTCCTGATGAGGACTCTAGATCACGGCATTGATATACACCTATTGTTGTCGGATGTTAGGGCAGACACTGTGGCTGAAGTGATTAAAGACCGTGTTGGCTCTGGCTTTAGCAAATGGGGCATATGGTCCCAAGCCTAGATTCTCTACAGCGGGGGAATTTGGAATAAATCTCTTTATTGGTATCTCTCTTATCACAGTGTTATTCTTACATGTTCGTCCAAATATGATTAGATCCATCCACGCAGCGCCGATACGCCATACAAACGGGGCCATTGCCCCGCCGACTCTCCATAAAATGCCAACTCCGTCCCATGGATTTTTATTTATCTGTCAGGGGGGTATCAAGATTTAGTTTCTTGGTCCATCCGGACACGAGAAAGGGGAAAAGAAAATGATGAGATGAATGATGGGTACTCGGCAGCAATCACGGCGGTGCATTCTCCATCTCGGCCCACTTCTTCAGAACAGCGCTCTCCGCCACGGACCGTGCTTCTTGCTCGTACTTGGCGAGATCCTCGTCTGTTGTGTTCTCCTCGAACAAGATATCTTGCTGCTGCACTTTGACCCACTGCTTGTGTCTTTCACACCGTTTTTTGGTGCAAACACCCTGAGTGATGACTGCTATTTCGCCCTGCTCGTCGTCCATGGCTGTATCACCGTCAGCGTCGGTAGTTCCCGGGTAGCTGGCTGCGAGAGCCTCGACCGTGCCCTCTTTCAGAGCCTTTTGACCAGCTTCTGATAACCGCCACTCATCGAACTCGTCATCAGACCACGACAGCCGTGAGTCAAATCCACAAATATCTTTCCATCCGCCTTTTGGATCATTCTGCTTCAGCTTCTCCACGATGGCCTTGGCTCGCTGACGCAATAGCGACACGAACGTTGAGCGTGCAGCTAGCATATCCTTGCGCTGAAGAAGTTCTGCACGCCATTTCTGTAGCTTTTCGATCTTCACCGCTTCATCGGCGGAATATTCCATCCCATTCACGTCAATATCGAATGTGGATTTGCTATCATCTTGGGAGGTCGTTTCTTTCTTAATGCCATTCGGAGTCTCTTCCTTCGGCGTCTCTGCCTTGATGGATTGTGGCGATGGGGAAATGATTCGGTCGCCTAGTTTCCGAAATTCCGCGAAGGAGGCCACACCCATGAGCGCGGCTTTGAGATCGCTGGCTGTGAGAATGCCGCCCATGCTGCCTAAGTCTCCCGGGCCACTTAGCTTGAGATGGCGTGTCTGTCGGCGCATGAATTCTTGGCCATGCTCATCAGAACAATACTTGCTAGGGGGTTTCCTCGTAGCTCGTGCAGGTTTGCGACATTCAAGTAGGCGACACATCGGTTTCCATGTCGTACAGCCTTTGCCGCGATCACTGCAGCTCGGACCTGTTTTTTGCTAGGTCAGAATTTGTTGGGAGGTAATGGGGATATTGTCTTACATATGTATCTATCGATCAACTCGGCGTCTCTAGGATCGATATTGACACACTTTCCGTGGTACCAATCTTCACAGTCTCCATCGCATCCAATCATCCAGGTATGATTATCAGGCCGGCGACAGATACAGAAGAGTTGATTTTCGTCTTCATCATCGTCGTCCCCTTCATTGAGTCGTCCTTTGCCTCGCTTCTTCCTCCTGATGTTCTTATTTTCTGGCACCGGTGATCCTGCAATGGAGATGGAATCTTGCTTCTTCCCGGGGGTTTTGCTCGTGCGGGATAGGGGAGTGTTGGACCGAATGCTCTCTGTATCATCGTTCACCTTGCGCTTCTTGGTCACCGGCTTCTTCGCTGTGCCTTTCTTGGTTGCGCCTCCTTTTTAGATATGGGCTTGACAGAAGTCGCTGGCGATGACCGATCAGTTGATGATGCACGTGAAGGTAGTTCATTCTTGAGGTCGGTGAGCTTTTTTGATGTGGGATAGTCGCTACCACCTTCGAATAATTTGGTGTCCAGTTCATCACTGTCTGGAAACTTTTCCAGTGAAGTAATCGTGGGTTCGGTTTTGGCGGACATCAAAGGCACGCTTTTTTCAGCATCATAGGCTTCATCATAAAGATCTACCCATGTCGTATTCTCTTGCGATGCAACTGTGGTATCTCGCAATGACTGATGTATTTGTTTGACCCTCTCCAGGCCAAAATATCCACTTTGTCGCCAGCCTGCCACACCCACGACCCGACCGTCGTTCACAATTATATTCCTCGGTATCAAGTCGTTGTGTACGAGACAGAAATCTTCCGCGTCGATTTTTTCTGCGAATAGTATTTTCCGCTCCTTCTCCTCGCCAGAAAGTGGTGGTTGCGAATTAAGGCCGCGGCAGACGTAAGAGGGCTCATCGAGGGCTGGGTCGACCGTTGCTAGAGTCTGGATGATCCGACGACATTGGTTTTTGAGGCTGTCAATCTGCTTCGCATTGAGATATCTCCAGGCAACGTCTAGTGAAACACCTGGAATTCTAGACTCCACAGTCATGTTTCTCCCTCCGATCGTGCCGCAAAAGTATACCACCGGGATAGCGACGCCTAATTCCTTGAGAGCTTCCTCAACCTTCCGCGCTGCGGACAATTCGTTCGCATTCACACAGGAAAATCGCTTCACTGCTGGCCCCTCGACGAGTTCGCGGTCAATCCGAATGATCACACTACCCACCGCAAATGCCTGCCTGGGTCCATTGATGTTAAGCGAGTGTTCCGGAATACAGAATTTCTGCGCGACCTCAGTCCAAAAGGGATTTGCATCAGGGTCTGACTGGTACCAGTGTTGATGATGAGGGGTAAAGTCGTCGGGGTGCGGGGTATAACGACCATAGTGTGCGCTTTGAGCAAGGAAAGGGTCGTCTCGGGGGATTTTATCTGGATTGGTCCCATATGGATTTGATGGTTTTTGGGGTGTATCTGCGATTTTGAACCCGTTCACATGATTGGCACCCACGACGGGCCCCATATCTGCCGTAGTAGAAGTTGGAGATACGAAAATTGGCACTTGAGATGAGTTTTCACTTGTTCCACAACGGTCAAATGCTTCGTAAAACACTCTCACTGACCCCAGAACGGAATGAGAAGAAATCCAAGGGTATCAGGAGCGAAGGCGCGTAGGATGAGCTAGATACAAACAAATCCAAGTGAGAGGATTTGATGCATCATTGGACTTGTATTGACTGACTCAAATTCACAAGATTCAATCTAGATGTTTTTCAGTCTTGCGACAGGAGAAAGGCCCAGGGGAGACGTTTTGGCTGCGCGAGCGTTCCGACGGGGGCGTGCGCCGCTCGTGTGGAATGACTTGTCTTCGAGATGTGTTGTTGAAGTAGGCTGGTGATGACCATCTAGATTCAATAAAAAACTGAGAAAGGAGCTTGTATCATGTAAAGTCTCACCAACCTCACACGTTTGTCGTTGACCCTTGAATCTTTCCATGCATCTCGGAGATGCGGACTTTTTGGCGAAAAATAAGGCGGTGAGAAGACGATGAAGGGCGGTATGTCACATGACTCTATTCCATGGTGACTAATCATTATATGAAAAGAATAGTTAGTTAACTAAAGTAAATCACATATTTACGACTCGTGAATTAGACCCACTTTTATTTCATTCTTCACATTATTTATCCCATAACTCCATTGAAACTATGTAAATAAACTATTGAATCGGGCGCTGTGGACATGTCTCTCTCCTATACCCGGTTTCCCGACATATCCCACACCTATGTGGCCGATGGCCTGGTTGAGAAGAGGCCGGGGTTTGGTGTTGGTTTACACCATTACTATTTACAACACCATTAATTGACGCGTCGATAAGCTTATGTGCTTCCTGGAGCGCAAGACCATCTTCAACAACCATTCGGCGGTTAGGGCGTGCCTTTTTTTTTTTTTTTTTTTTTTTTTTTTTTTCTTCTATTTTTCATTAGCTTTGCGAAGAGCGGCTATTTCCTGATCATGTATTGCCATATTGGTGTATAGCTACTACGCCTTTCAAGAACTGGTCTAAGATCTGCTTTATTTGTGTAGACGGTGATCGCGACACTATACGTAACAGAGCTTTATGTTGGCAGCGTATATCCTTCTGTGTCATCGGTGTTTTTGGAGTGTAGTTCTGGCTAGAGTCGCTGCCCCGGGATGGTGGTTGTCGATCAACTACGTTGAAAGGACAGGGTTCACACGTTGCATTATCTATATACACTGGAAAAAGGTATGGTTCGTCCTAGATTCTTAGTATATACTCAGATGCCACCTGAGCGTCATTCTAGTAATTGTAGCCTCTTATGTCTGAGTTCTTTGCCATATGGGACTCAGACTTGAGAAAATATTTAAATATCAATACAGGACACTGTCATCCACATTTTGATGATATAAAACCCCAATTGAGCCAATTACCTTTTCTCGACATGAACGACTCCTGTAAGATTATGTCAGAACTTTGGAACATGATCTCCACAGAAACCACATGGTGTCTGACATGCATGGATATCCCCTGGATACATCATCTTCGGACTATAGACTAGACTTCAAATAGTATTTTGTCCGTCCTGACCTTTATCCTATCTAGGTATCGCCTATTTCTTGCGCCTCATTGGAGTTCGTGACTTCACATCAACAAGCTTGGAATGAACCTCTACTTAGTACTAAGTAGTACTTGAAACATGGCCCTAAAATATGCGGCCGTTTATTTGATAGATCGTCGGTTGTGGAAATGTCAAATTGGACTGATGAGTTGGCATACAGGGGAGATTTGCGGAGTACTCGTACTCGTTACCTACTGTGATTGTAAAGGGAAGAGTTCTAAGTGCCTAGAGTGTCGGAAAGCCCCAGCCCTGGACGGACATCGAAGAGCTTGAAGAACAGACAACTTTTGAAACCAACCAGTTTGACGTTTAAGTTGAATTACTGATCATCAGATTAGTCTGAATTTGGCGTAAACCTTGAAAGGGATTAGTCAGTTTAGCCATTTTATTAACTAATAGTTATAAATAGTTAATCAGATCAGATTACCTAACTCGGTTCAAAACTTTCAATTGTCATCCACATTCCTTAGTCTTTTTCCAACGGAGTCTATTCAAATTCCGTAGTGGGGGCTAATATGATTTCGCCTTGATTACGAGTTTCTTCGTGAATGTGTGGGTTCAATCGCGGCTAATCCAAATAGAGGCAGAGTGATCGCGCGGAGAAGAGGGGATTGCTGAAGATAAAATAACGAGGTCCACAGTCTGACTTTGGCTTATTTCTTCTCTCTTTCTCTTTCCATGGTTCAATGCAAGCAAATCACAATTCAATTTCTTTTTCTATTAATTCTCGTATTCTGAGACTTACCTCAACGTTAATTCTCCCTCAATAAAGGAATGTGAAAAATTGAAAAACCCACTAGTATCCTGGGGATATCAATCTTTTCCCCACCATGTCAAATCCCTCTAATACAGACTCTGCCAACATGAGGTGGCAATTCATCGATTCTTCAAATAATAGTCGATCCAATTTGACACAGGTCAAGCGCCATGTCATGCAAGAATATATGCGCCAGAAGAAAAGCAGTCCTGGTTCTGACAGTGAAGAGGAGGGAAGTCACCAGTCTAAGCGCAGCCGTCCCAAGAAGACTTCAACTCTGAAGCGCAAGTCAGCCAAAAAGAAAGATGAGAGTGACGGTGCAGATCCTGCAAATCATCCAAAATGTAAAGTTCAATATCGGGATGAAGCTGTACCCGTTGAAAACAACTGGTTCGGCATTCCTGCGGCTGCGGCTGCCGCTCAGCTTCATGATGTGGCCGCCTCTCTGCCCTTCCGAACGTCCAGTCAGTCACATGACTTTTCAATGTCGCAGACGCATAACCCTACATCTTGGTCGTCGGCACAAGTTACACCCTTCGACCTGTCACTATCACCGAGAACGGTCATGAGTGCTGCCCGCACAGACCCCTTCAACACCCTTCCTATAGACTTGGACGCAGAAGGCCAACAACTATTTGACTTCTACGTGAATACCATGCCTGCCTGTTCATACGGAACTCACTTTCGAACATCCAAGGCCCATAATTGGTATACGGCCGTTTTCGTTCCAGAAGGAATGAAAGGCGCCGTTGCCTTCCAAAACACAATTCTGGTCCATGCCGCAAGTACTTGGGCGTGGGTCCGCAATGAAAAAGAGACCCCTCTTATACTGCTGCATCGTGATCGTGCAATCACCATGCTTCGCGAACATCTCAGCAACAACCCGCTAGATAATTCCGATGTCGCAATCATTTCATGTCTGAGTGCTGCCGCTCTTGAGGACTTTGATCCACGACCAGGCCACAAAGAAATAAGCTGGATTCATATGCGTGCCGCGCGTGCGATGATCCGGTCTCGTGGCGGGCCTGATGCCTTTGCTAATACTCGATTGGGCATGTTGATAAACTGGCAAGATTATATTCTCTCGGGTTATGAAACACATGGGCCAAGCTTCTTCTACGAAGACAGGCCCCCACTAGCTACGATACCTGCTATAGAGCCTGTTCACCACTCCTTCTCCCAACCTCCTCACTCGATGCCTTCTCCGCCCGAATCTCCTTCCTCTGCTCCGACCAAATTACCCCACTCTTCCTCGACCCCGACAATACTCAAACATGATATCTCTCCCACCGATGAAATCAGGCTTCAATGTGAAGAATTCCTCGACTTTCTCCGTCGATGCGAGCAACTTTCCCTCTACCAACGGGACAACCCGGAGTCTTGCGACCGATCTCGGCGCATGGCAGTCCAAGAACATTCCATTTTGTTCCAGGTCCTTACAGCGCCTCCCAGTGCACGATTTACCGCGTCGGGGGATCGCAAACAGATGGTTGCTCGTTTAACAGCGCTGATCATTTTAAACGCCGCACTATGGGACTACAGATACACGCCCGTCCTCGCCAGAACTTTTGTCAACACTCTTAAACAAGCAATGATAGACAGCGAAGTGAGCGAGAGTGGTTCCGTAGAAGCCATTCTTCAAATCCTCCTCTCCTGCAACGACGGCCACGTCGGATGGAGCACAACGTACACCCCGGACTTTTCGCAATACTCACCCACGGCCACGTCCCCCTCCGCCCGACCTTGGTTCGCGGGCCGCATGCTGAAAGTTGCTAAGCGGTTGAATGCAGACTCTTGGCATCGACTTACTGATTTCCTTTTCTTGTGCTTGACTCTTCAAGTCTCGGAATCGACGATTTATACCTGGGAGTCTGATCTGCGTCGTGAAATTCTCGCTGCGCCTTTGACAAATTATGTTATGCCTTCGCTGATGTACTGATCTCCACACATAGCAGTTGTATTTTTTTTTTTTTTTTTTTTTTTTTTTGCATGGATGGTACATGAAGGTTGGTCTTGGGTACTGTCCAAGTGTATGATTTGTGGACTACAATACCCTATATGATTGATGAGATTTTGAACTACCCTGCATCCATATTATGGAAGAATTACTTTCGAGTGAACTTAAGGTCCCCACATTCCAACTTTCCAATATTATAACCTCAACCTTCAAATATTGGAATAAAAAAATTATTCGATTGAAAGCTGAGGCAGCTGGGCATATCGGGCAGCAGAGAGTGCGAACTAGTCTCAACAAGCGTAGTAGCGTTTCCACGGCAAGGCAAACCTACGTAACCAGACCTGAAGGGAGTGGGGGGCCTTGATATAATTTCCAAAGGGTTGATTAGCAGGGATATAGGGCCCCCGAATTGGCTGGATGACGAGTCGACAAGCTGTTTAGTCCCCTTTAGCTTATTTTAGCTCGTCGGTTAAATTTCGGTTACTGGCTGCGGAGAATGCCACGTGGAATCGCATTTCATGTGAACTACGCCGTTGTTAGGTAGCGGTGTCAAAAGTCAAATATTCCGAAGGATAAGGGGTTGCTAAGGGTTAGGGTTAGAGCTTCGGCTTCGGTGTTCGAGTTGTCGTTACGGAATTCTCCGGTGTTTCAATCATACGGCATGTGAACCTGACGGATCTAGGTTCTGGAATTGGGCAGAGAAGATCAACTACCTAGCTAGCTTATAGAAGAGATTGTACTTTGTATCCATCCAAGGTTGCATGTCTGAGGAAAGTATGGAGTGGTCTGCAGATCATGTAACGTCAGTCCCTCGATAACGACTCCAAGGATTTGCGTTATAGGTGTCAATACTAGAAGTAAATTTGAAAATACATTTGTCATATCGTAAATATTACACTTCACTCGTCGTCTTGCATATGCCATTACTCCAACCACTACCATTAGTCGGATGCATAGATAGCGGATTCATCCCATCATTTCTACACTCCGAATTAGGTCGCACAGTCTCTTGCGTAGCTTCTGCACGTACATCCAGCTGCTGGAGATGACCGATAAATACCTCCTCCACTTCTTCAAGTGTTCTGTCACACGTTTCAGGATAGAAGAACCAGACTAGAAAGACGGCAGCCCAATTGAAGCCAGCAAAACAGTAGAAATATCGCGGTCCGATCTTAGTCAGTGCTATTGGCGAGCACTGCGCGAAGATCAGATTAATACTCCAGTTTGTTGCTGTCGCGACAGAAGCTCCGCGGGCCCGGATAGCTGTTGGGAAGATTTCAGACTGGTAGATCCACGAAATGAGACCGAGAGAAGTGTAGAAGAGCGAAAATACAAAGAACATGGCGATGGCAGCTCGGAGCGCGTCTTGGTTGCTGTTGCTATCGTCAAAGTCAAAGTAATGACCCAGAGCAGCTTCAACACACATGGTTGTTCCCATGCCGAACAGAGATGGAATGAGAAGTTTTCGCCGGCCGATTTTATCGACAAAAGTCATGAAGATCGTGTTCCAGAACAAGGCCAACGCACCCCAGACTCCTATAATCATGAGCGATGTCGAGGTGGACAAGCCAAGAGATTTGTACAGCCGAGGTCCATAGTTCTGAATCACATTCGTGCCAGACAATTGCGTGAATGCTTGCAGGCCACATGCGAGCATAACGCGGTTGCACCACTGACGAGAGAATAGTTTGCGCCAAGACCGGACCACAGATTGTTTCTCGTAGGCGATGCTTTCGTAAATTTGGCTGAGTTCGTGCTCTACTATCGGGTTCGTTGCACTTCCATTGCCGTGCAGACGTGCTAGCATGGCCTGGCCTAGTTTGTCCTTGCCATTCTCAATCAGCCAGCGCGGTGATTCGGGAAGAAACCAGACGCCGCATGTGAGGATTAGAGCGGGGACTGTTTGAAAGGAAAGTGGGAATCTCCAGGAGAAGTTGTTCTCGTATCGAGAACATCCGTAGCCCACCCATTGCTGGAATCGAGCCGGTTAGAAAAAAGAGCCACGATCCGATGGGCGGTAACTTACTGCAACCATAATCCCTAGACCTATCATCCATTGCTGCATACTCGCTAAAAACCCTCGAATTTGAGGAGGAGCAACCTCAGTCTGGACTGAGTAAGCTATACTAAATTCTATAATCCAGCCAAAGATTCAAGCTCCACTTACGCAATACACGGGAACCGTGGCGGACATGAGGCCAATTGCCAGCCCGGCAATGAATCTCCCAGCGATCAGCATAGCAAGAGCGGTGGCGCCACCCTGAAGAGCCGCACCGAGCGTAGCAATAGAGCCACCGATGAACATGACCATTCTGCGACCCCAGGCGTCGGAAATATAGGATGCTAGCAAAGACCCCACAATGGCACCTCCTGTGGATTGTTAGATACTAAATTCAACAACCGAGACCAGGTCTCATGCGATCATAGGAGAAACTACCGGGGTTTCATACCGGTATAGGAGGAGATGATCCCACCGCTGGCCGCATCTGACAGACCGTTGTGGCCAAAGCGATGTAAAAATGCATCTTGCTCAATACTTGATGAGATGACACCAGAGTCGTAGCCGAATAAGAAGGAACCTAAGGCAGCAAAAGTACAGCAGAGTGTTACTAGGATAAACATGATAACTCCATTTCTTGAATTAAAATTATTATGGTGGAGTAAAATGGGTAAAATGGGTAAAATAAGTAAAATAAGTAAAATAGGTAGGAGTGGTTTGCAAGGCAGAATCAGAATGTGGCGACATCCACTTAGTATGGTTTAGGGTGATTTAGGGTAGTGAGTAGTCTCAAACGCCCCATCCTATTCTAACAAGAACTACAAACTTCATTACAAGGTTAAGTTCTGTTTACAATTGCATAGATCGAGCTGCACAATGAGCTTAATCATCCAGAGCCAAGGGTACTGTTTGAGCTAGAAATAATACTAAATAGAAAGGAAATGGAATATTTCGAATTGCCCAAGTTTTTTATCTTTTCCATTCTTCGCGTCCCTAGATAAAGATTCCATTCGAAAGCACAATTATCAGTGGACAAGTGGAAATACATTCGCTAATACAGACATAGGATTGGCTGAGGTCTCATCCCCACTGTAGATATAGAGAGAGAGAGAGAGAGAGAAGTGGGGGAAAGAGGGGAGAGATAGTACAGATTGAAAATCCTTATTTAATTTCAATAAGAGCGGTAGGTATTTAGGCGGTTGACTATAATTCGCCGAACTTCCCCCTCCATACCTAAGGGTCCACGGGTATACTTAGGGCATATAACATAGTACAAAGACGACCCCACGTATTTACCTACTTCAAGATCAAATTCCCCGTACTAGATAGTGAAATTAATCTTCTAAATAACCTTTAACCTAACGTCGATCATACCGGCAACTTTAACCTCACAAGTAACTATCCTATTCGGTATTCATCAAGTTGGCCGAAACCTCCACATAAGCCAAAAGTCCAGCCGAGTCGAGGCCTTCAGTTGCTATGGAGTCGAATGAACTGGTAAGCGGACTTCGACAACCTGAAATTTCAAAATGATCCCCATGTACAGTAAATATCAATTTATTTTTTAACGCCAAAAATCCAAAAAAAAATATCCCGCACTGTCAACTAATACTATTGAAGTTTTGTATTTTTTTTTTTTTTTTTGGTAGTGCTTACGCTCCAAATTTGAGGGGAAAAAGAAACAAAGAGAAGAAAAAGTGAAGTGAACTCATTCTCCACCTCCACCGCTTTCAGTTTCGTCAGTCCAAAGGCCCGTGTGAGATCTCTCGGCGTCGCCCTATTAATCTCTTCTCTACTATTCGCTACTTTTACCGTCAACTGCCTTTATCTTGACTTCAAGATACATAGATATTTTGTCCAACCCGACCCTTCTTGAAAGGAGGGCGATGACACTTTGAAGGCCGCCAAGCCCTCCTTACATCATTCCCACGTCTTCAATTCCCCAATCATGCCAACAACCCTGGGCCATTCTGTTGATATGGAGGATGAGTCTGTCATGAACGATTCCTATCACCTAGATGATGAGTCGCAGGATACCTCCCCCATCGACACCAAGCTCACTCCCCAATCTGGCTTACCTATGCAAAAGAGGAGGCGAGTAGGCCGTGCTTGCGATGAATGCCGTAGAAAAAAGATCAAGTGCGACGGGAAACAGCCATGTACGCACTGTACCGTTTACAGCTATGGTGCGTAACTTACCCCCGAAACTAGACCCCTGGACTCAGACTCGGACTCGAGCTCGATCGCGCACGTGGAGTAGGCTAACATTCCATCAGAATGCACGTACGATCAACCCTCTAACCGCCGTCGCAACCCTGCCCCGCAGTATGTCGAAGCCCTCGAAGCCCGTCTGCTCAAGGCAGAGACACTATTACACAATCTGCATCCAGATATAAATTTGAGTGATCCTCAACTGGATATACACGCCACGGAGCAGCACATCGCTGCTCAGAAGGAAACACAGGTACCGATTCAAGCACCAGGATCAACTCCAACACCCGCACCGACATCATCATCATCATCAGCATCAGCAATTGGAGAAGCCAACCCATCCAAGCCGGCGACTGGATCCACCGATGCGGCTCCTGAAGGTGGGGAAGAGCCATTATTGGAGACTATGGTGGACAACTCGGGCTGTCTAGATCGTGATGATCAGGGACATTGGGACTACCATGGTCATACTTCGGGTATCATATTTGTTCGTCGCCTGCGCAAACAGCTGGGCGCCGCCGATGTACCGATAAACCGACCCGTAAAGGCGATGAATCAGATGCTTGAAAGCCCCAAATCTGTATCAGACTCGCCTCAGGATGGATCTCTGCCGCACACGCTCGACTTACCCCCACGGGCCATCGCTCGCCGATTATGTCAAAGTGCACTCGATCATGCTTGTAGCTTGATGCGCTTCGTACATGAACCCACATTCTTTGCTAGCCTAGATCGTATCTACGACACGGCTCCAGAACTCTATGGGAATGAAGAGAACTCTTTTCTACCGTTATTGTATATCGTCATGGCCGTCGGATGTCTGTTTTCGGATGATGGAGCTGGGACTCTGGATCATGCTGGTTATGAGGGTGCAATCGGTCAAGGGTATGTTCTCGAAAGAAAGTCCCTATAGACAGCAGCGTGGTTAACTTGGATTCACAGATTTCAATTTTTCAAGGCTGGTCGCCAACTTCTGGAAATTACTGACTGTCGGGATCTCATTTCCCTGCAAGCAATTTGCTTCATGATTCTATTCCTCCAATCTTCTGCCAAACTGAGTACCTGCTACTCCTATGTTGGTATTGCGCTCCGCTCAGCCCTGAGATTGGGTCTTCACCGCACTGTGACGGCAGATTTCAATCCAGTCGAGCGAGAAATGCGCAAACGTCTCTTCTGGGTCGTTCGTAAGATGGATGTCTATGTCAGTACGCTCTTGGGTCTTCCCCAGATGCTGAATGATGACGACATAGATCAAGAGTATCCCATGGAAGTCGATGGAGAATTCATTAAAGCAGATGGTATCGTTCAGATGCCTTCCGATTATACCCCGCTGATGGCTGGCTGCAATGCGCATACCCGCCTTTCAAACATCATATTGAAGGTCGTAAAATATATATACCCGGTGAAGAATGCGCGTTATCGCTCTAAAAACCACCAGCGATATATGGTTAGCCATTCGAAAATCCGCGAAATCGAGCGGGACCTGCAAGGTTGGATGGAAGAATTACCTGCTGCCCTACGCCCCGGCACTGAAGTGTCCCCTCAGTTGGAACGAATCCGCCAGTTGTTGCGTATAGGCTATGCACACGTACAGATGGTTATGTACCGTCCATTCTTGCACTACGTATCTAGCGGGTCCCAGGCGCGTGGTATGGATAAGCGGTCATATGCTTGTGCTGCGGCTTGTGTCAGCGTTTCCCGGAATATCGTTCACATCACGACCGGAATGCACAAGAGGGGCCTTCTGAATGGGTCCTTTTGGTTTACCATGTATACTACCTACTTTGCCATCCTATCACTGATCTTTTTCGTTGTCGAGAACCCCGATTCTCCCACTGCCAAGGATGGAGTCCTTAAGGATGCCATGGAGGGTAAAAGCACCTTGGCCGGATTAGCCAAGAAAAGTATGGCGGCTGATCGTTGTTCCCAGAGCTTGAATGTGAGTATCTGTGCCATGATCTGTTGTTATACCAAAACTAATTGAAAACTTCCAGTGCCTGTTTAAAACATTACCGGAGATGCTGAAGAGCCGCCTAGTTTCAAAGACACCAGTTATTTCAAAGGCTCCAGTTGGTTTGAAGCGACCAGCGCCAACATCCGAACTCGATTCCTCCAACTTGGAACCAAAACCAAAACGTTCTACCACTTTCCCCCTTCATATTATGCACCAGCGCAACACTTCAGATCCTTTGAACCTTTCACAACCTTCCAACCCTCCAAACCGCCGACAAACTAGTCTTGATTATAACCAGCCTCCACAAAACAGACCCGAGAACGGAAACCAGCAACCATGGATAGCCTCGGCCCCCGAGTTATTGACGGAGACCATGGCTACCCCGGAGCCCTCGGTCTCAAATCCACCGAACCTCTCTCTCCCCAACCAAGAGCCGTCGAGCCTGGCATGGTCACAGCAATTCAACAACCCGAGCAATCTTCCCGATCTCATGCCAATCATGTTCCCTTCGGACGATCCCTTTGCTTATCCCACGCAGCCGATGTCAACACTTGAAGCCGATCACTTCAGACACGAACCCAATGGCATACGTTCATCACAGTTCCAATATGACGCGAAGTCACAAGCAATAGGACCGACCACACCTACCGACCCCACCGGGACAAGTGCCTCGACACCTGGCTTCGAATTCCCCAACATGTCCAACTATGCAGCTACTGGTGTCAAATCATCAATACCGAGCCGCCTTCAGTCCAATACACAACCAATGCACTCTCCAAGAATGAACTCGCCGAATTCCCAAGCCCAGACTCCAAGTGAAGCGCTCAGTAGTCCCGACCTAGTTTCCATTCCCAACCAAAATTTCGTCTGGCAAGGATATAACTACCAGCCCACGAATCTAGTTACGGATGAAACAATTCAGCAGGAACAAGCCAACATCCCCAATAGCTTACCGGATTTCAGCATGGCACTAGATGAGAATAATATGGGTATGGACATGGACCTTGGCATCTCGTTCGATGACCTTTTTGGGAACAATACTGCAGGTCGACCTGTGAACGGGGCACCCAACGATGAGTGGTCTCAGTGGTTGAACACTGCTGTCTAGGCTGCTTCTATAACTATAATACATATAATGAAGGAAGACGTTGTTAATACCTGACTGGCGTTACAATCAAATGGTCCCTTTGGCTTTGGCTATTCTGTGAAAATTATTAATGAGCAAATCAGGTCGCATTTGGATGGCAATGAAATATCAAGGTATTTTCTAAATAAGCACAACTTCATAGTACTGCTACGTATAGTCTCTCTCTGACTTGGCCGGAATCAGATACCGGACCCACACCTTCCAAGCTTAACGGGGAGGGCGGCACGACTGCTCCATCAGCACATACAGATACCTCATACAACATGGACTTTCCCCAAGGATGATTTGGGCCTCAATTGTACATTATCCCAATTGATTCATACCAACTCGCAGACAGCAGCCTGAGTCTCCCACGAGTAATTCGATTCGATCGCAAGCTCTGTCGAACTTTTACTGTAAATTATAGCTGTCGGCAGGGGGTTCAGACCCAATGGCTTCCATACCAAAGCTCTCGAGTCTTTTCACGTGGGCCCTATACTTCGTGCCGATCTACATTTTCGCCCTCGACCCCCTACTCCGCCCATTCTTCCCTGCTCTCCCCTCCAAGTCCCTACAAGACCGCGATATATACAATGACTGGGATCTTGCAGATCTACCGCCTGCGCTGAACACTACAGATGACACGTTCATCAGTCCCGAAGATGGCGTGCCGTTCAATTGCCCTGGTGTTCCCGCTGGATACCATGTACACCTCCTATCGCGCGCACCGCTCATTATATATCTGGAGAACTTCGTGAGCGACCAAGAAGTAAAACATATACTAGACGTCAGGTAAAAGCGAACCCTTCCGAGTCTTCGTCATCTGATTTCAAATCGGACCAAGGCTGACACATAAATATTACAGTCTCACTAAGTACACCCCGTCTATCGTGTACGACGGGGTCACCGAACGAATCGATTCAGACGTCCGTCTCTCCGAACGCGGCCTCCTTGAACGCGACGACGTTATCCGCTGCTTAGAAGACCGCGCCCGAGCCTTCCAGGGCTGGCGCCCACATCTGTACATCGAGCGCATGTGGGCGCAGCGCTACAACGTCTCAGGCCATTATCGCCACCATTTCGACTGGACGGGATCGTTCGCACAAGGCGGAGATCGCATCAGCACATTCATGGTATATCTCGACGCAGACTGCGAGGGTGGTGGCACCAATTTCCCGCGTCTGCGCATGCCGCCGGGGAAGGAGTGGTGTCGATTCTTGGAGTGCGACGATGACCAAGGGAACAAGTTTGCCCCTGGCGAGCGCAAGGAGGGCATCACGTTTAAGCCTATTAAGGGCAATGCGGTCTTTTGGCAGAATCTACGCCCTGATGGCTCTGGGTACCCGGAGACATGGCATGCCTCGTACCCAGTTACGGCTGGGACTAAGGTAGGATTGAATATTTGGAGTTGGTACCAGCCGCCGAAGCGAGATGAGCTCAGGGGTTAAGTAAATTGTGAACGGTTTTTAATTCTTTTTCCAAGACCCACGACGGTCTATCGATGCTTGGAGCCGTCCTCGCACCGATGTGACTGTTCTCACATGCATTATTCATCTGGTTAGTGGAATTAAGGGTTGTATTAATTAGTTGTTCAGATAGATAGACCTCGGGAAGTGTATATACTATGGAGCCCACCTGAGCTGCGAGTGCGTGCATTATAAGCAAATATTCTTAAAGCGTGACTGCTAGGTACCTAGGTACACAGTCCGACTATCCTATACTCACACCCTCTATTATAACCACTCCTAGAACCAACTTGGAGCCTCATGAAATACTTGGTATGTGCACTATAACATTGGAAATATGTGCCAAGTTTGACGTGCCGAGAGAAGGCTTGGGTCTCGGGGCGGAATTAGGAAAACCTTGGCTGCTTCACTTTAGATGCTTGGCAGATCTCATTCCTTGTCTGGTATAGTTCCACGATTGTAAGTTCCAAGGTTACCCCTATCCGGCTTTCAGGCTATCGTGGAAGACAGAAATTTAGAAGATTCGGTACCTAGGTATTTTCTATACTGCACATACCCAGATTACGTATTGGATGAATCTGATACCTCATTTAAACACACAAATTATAAGCAGATGTACATCGGTATGGTAATAATAATACTATTGAACATGTGTAATTGTCCAGCAAGTAAGAGGGGACTGGAATGCACAGCCCCTTTCATCCCGACTTCTACCAGTAAGAGTGCGTATGACAACGCCATTTCGGTTCCCGCACAGACTCTCTTGGCCCGGTCCATCTTCTTCTCTCCGCCCTGGGTTTTTCTGGGCAAAAGCTCGGCTCGTTTTCCTCTCTCCCCCCCGGATTTTCTTCTTTTCTCACTCTTCACCCCCCTCCTTTCCTTTCATCTCTTGACTTTTGTTTTTCTATCATCACCCTATTTCCCCACGCCTTTCTCTCCAATCTTCTCTTCTATCTTGTTAAGTCTGCTTCACCCCTTTTCTGAAGTTGTGGCAATTCCCGCCCAGCATTAAGAGGGTCATTTCTTGGCATAATGTCTGACAATAACGTCGCCTCGGCCGCGTCGCCGCAGCCCGTGTCTGCCGCGCCGGTTGAGCAAAACCACATCAACAACATTAACACGACTGCATCAGTCGCAACTGCCGTCGCCGCAACTGCTGCCGTCAATAACTCGCTTAACACTGGCGGTGATCAGTTTTCCTGCCAATGGGTTGGATGCCATGAAAAAGCTCCTTCTGCGGAGGCACTCTATGTACGAGCTCATCTGACTTCTTGATCAGCGTTGTTTCTTATGGTCACTAACTATTTCTTCAGGACCACGTCTGCGAACGCCATGTTGGTCGCAAAAGCACTAACAACTTGAACTTAACATGTCAGTGGGGTACCTGTACTACTACTACTGTCAAGCGGGATCACATCACTTCCCACATTCGTGTGCATGTTCCGCTAAAGCCTCACAAGTGTGACTTCTGTGGAAAGGCATTCAAGCGTCCCCAAGATTTGAAGAAGCATGTTAAGACTCATGCCGATGATTCGGATATCCGCTCCCCAGAGCCTGGATCTCGACCCAACCCTGATATTATGTATCAGCAGAACCCTAGAGGCTACATTCCTGCCTACTCTGAGGGACAGAACTACAACTATCCTGCTCCTTCTGCTCCGGCCCCACAATTCTCCTATCACCCGGCCGCGCAGCATGCCGCCAACCCTTCTTACGGAAATGTGATGTACTCTTACCAGGGCCCGGACGTGAGCCAATACAATCAGGCCAGTCAAAAGTATAAGTTTGATGCTTTGAATGAGTTCTTCGGTGACCTAAAGCGTCGTCAATTTGACACACACTCCTATGCTGCCGTGAGCCAACGCTTGAATGGCTTGCAAGCGCTTCAGCTTCCTGTTCTCAGCCCACCTGTACCTGAGTATCACCAGCAGATGGCCATAGTTGGTGGTCCCTCTTCGCACGCTCCCGCGTACCACCTCCCACCCCTGTCGGAGGCCCGCCACAAGAGCGATTTCATTCACCTCGAACACATGCTTGAGCAAGTTCAGAACACTATCTACGAGAGCGAGGACAACATTGCTGCCGCCGGTGTCGCCCAGCCTGGAGCTCACTACATGCACTCCCAAATGCACTACCGTCACCCTGAGTCTCCTCCAAGCCAGCTCCCTCCCAGCCACGTCACGGCGACTGCCCCCGGATCCATGATACCTAACTCGGCGCAATCCCCGTCAGTTGGAACCCCGGCACTGACCCCGCCGTCGAGTGCTCAATCTTACACATCAGCCCGCTCTCCTACTTCC
The DNA here is from genome assembly GCF_028828555.1 of Penicillium taxi. Lineage (NCBI taxonomy): Eukaryota > Fungi > Ascomycota > Eurotiomycetes > Eurotiales > Aspergillaceae > Penicillium > Penicillium taxi. The sequence goes on along the minus strand of NW_026643207.1, from coordinate 1,505,318 downwards.
ATTTACGGCCACCGGGTATCCCCTCCACACGAGAGTAGCGGCGGTGTCTATCCTCGTCTGCCTTCCAATGCGGATAGCGTGAACTACTCCGTTCCGGCCAGTGCGGCTCCTCCGTCTACTCTTAGTGGAGCATTTGATAACAACGACCGCCGCCGCTTCACCGGAGGTACCCTGCAGCGTGCGCGCCAGGTGACTACGCAATTTGACAAGGAAGTCATATCGGATGATGCTAAGGTCGCGGGGGGCGAGCGTACCCCCACCCAGGCTCACGCGAACATCTCAGCTAGTCTGATCGACCCAGCCCTGTCGAGTGCCTCTCCCGACCCTGAGCAGGAGGCCGCTCGCCGTACCGCGCAAGCAGCCACCGAGGTGGCTGAACGTGACGTTAACTTCCCTTGGGTCGACAAGGTTCGCCTGATTGAGAGCCTCCGAGACTGGATCGCCTGGAACATCAAGCATGCCAGCTGGGACCACAGTAGTTCGGCCTCCCCATCATACTCCATGGACGGAGCAATGGATGTTGATGCTAGCACCCGTGCTTCTTCGATCCAGAAGGATGAACCCAAGTCTGAGCCAGAAGCCATTCTGTACCCCACTCTGCGTCTGGATGAAGATGGCGATTCCAAGATGCCTTCTGCTGAGTAAACACTTGGCGCATTCCATTCTGAATATCATCAACACCTCATCCTTATCAATCAACCAACCTTTTACGCCATTACGATTTTTCATCTTTCTTTTCATCTGTTTTTTTTTTTTTTTTTTTTTTGATTTCTATTACTCTGAAGTTGTTTTTGCCTTTCCCCCCCATGTGTCGGAAAGTAAATTTTGAACTCAAGACTGCCTTAGGTCCAAACTCGGTTTCCTTCCCCATCTATAACTATCAAAAGCCTATCCACGCTTGTTGTATGGGAGTGACGATGATTTCGGTCATACTTCAATCCTGAATGACCGTGGAAAAAGTCGAGGGTATGCCCTCACGCCTTTAGTCTTCTCCCTTCCCTTTCCTACCTTCCGAACGATCACGTTTGATGATGATTTTCTTCATTGTCCATCTACTATCAAGGACATTCAACTCCTACCGGCCACACAAGTTATCTTTTTTACTATCTCCCTCTCACACATCTTCTATCTCTTTCTCTCTTTCTTTTATTCATGACCTCGGGCGTGCCTGGAGTATATCACCGAACTAGCCCTTGGGTATATGTCTTATTTTCTTCTCTTAGTGATTTTTGAGGTTCCCACGGGAACAGGTTTTCATAATTTCATATCTGATATTTTATTCTATACCTCATTATCCGTATTCATTTCTTTCTAAATATTCAATTTTCGGATTATTTGAGTCTCATTTGAATCATGCGTGTTTGTTGTTTGCGTCTATATGTAGTGGATCAAAGTAGTCTCCACCATCGACTATTGACCCTCGATTCCCACCCAGATCGATCTCGTAGAGGTAATGTTGCATGCTAATATACCAAGCATGAATCCCGACGATAGTTGAGATCGACATGTCAAGCCCGATGAGGCAAGGAAACATTCCAACGGGCCAAACTAAACTAAATCCGGGGTAAGTGACGCAAACGGCATGGATTGAGTGGCCCCGTGGGACTTTTGTAAGTAAGGATCTGAGTCTGGTTTGTATCTGTATACAACGTTCAATCCTGTACTATACCGAATCCTGCATAGAATCCTATACTATACCTGGGTTTGATGTATGAATATAGACTAGTAGTGAATGTACCCACTCTGTATCCAATACAATCTAAACCCAGTGGAGTCGAGAATATAATAAAGACAAATCCACCCTTGTATCCTCCATGTCTTTAACGTAGGATGTGGGGATATTCTTTGTGTTCGCACTCGGACAACAATCCTCAATCCCACTCTGTACTTTGAGAGCGTAATTGTGGTATTGGTAATACCAACCTTCTCTCTAACCCCCACGGGCCCTTTATCCGTACCATACGCCACTGTGACCAGACTCCACTGTTTACGGCCAAAAGCGAAGACTGATTTATTTCCCTCTCTTATTTCTCTTCTCTCTTCCCTGGATCCTTATATTCTCTACTTCTTCCTCTTTCATTTTTTGATCTTTGTACTCTCCAGATCCAACTGGTATTTGTGGCTGATTAAAGAAGCATCACACGTTCCCCACGCGACAAGGCGGTCACAAACAGACGCCATCGCGTCGATCCGTAGGGATTATCGATAATCAACAAATCCAGCCACTCCAGCCACTGATCATACATCATCCCTCAGTTTCCTCCAACTCTTCAATACTCCCCTTCAACATCTTCCCTTCTCGGCAACTTATTGCGGTGGCGAAACCAAGCTCAATCGGGTGGTTCTGACACTATCGTTCTCTGGTTCTGGCGCTCTTCATCCGAACAACTTGACTGGGGCGACCGCTGAAATCCGGACCCATTGTTGTGTGTTTTTCTTTGCCTTCTATCATCGTCTTCTCTCTCTCTTTCTCTCTCTCTTCTCCGTTTCCCCTTCCCTTACTCCATCTGCTTCCCCGGATTGCGGAGTATTCAACCTGTACCCGGAATAAATTGCCCACATTCTTCAAACATTCCGATTCGGCTCACCAGAATTTGTTGATCTCCAACCATTTCTTATCAATCTCGAAGAGAATTACCCCCCACTACACATACTTCACCCCCAATAATATCCCGATTATGGCGCCGTTGACAAATCGTCGTCGTGCGCGTCGCAAGGAAATTCAACTGCAGGAAACATCCGATGCAGAGATGCCTGACTCGTCACCTACTCGTCCGTCCGCTAAGAAGCGCAAGGTGCGTATATTAGACAGTCTCGCAGATGCACTAGTCTGAGTCAAAATCTCGTAGGATGTATCCTAACTTCATATTTTGTTTTGCAGATTTCCAACGATTCTCTTCGAACCGCCGTCAAACAAGAACAGGAATCCGCCGATGAAGCTGAGGACTCCGGGGCAGAGGACCTCCACCTCGTCATCTCATATCTGAGTGCCCCACCTGAGGAGCTGCGCGTTGCGCAAGACCACTCCAACGATAAGACACAAAATCAGCACACTATCACAGCATACGCCAAGATCGCTGGTCGCGGCTGGACTTATTACGTCAAATCATCACATATCAACATCGGACGAGAGCCGGATCGTGAGTCGAAAAATCATGAACAATCCAGCCCCATAGCCGTGGCGGCTCGTGCACTGCCTGAAGTGGACCTGGACTTGGGACCCAGTAAGTTTGTTTCTCGTCTGCATGCTGAGATCTTCTACGGCCGCAATGATGAGACACCTGCTTGGCATGTTCGAGTGAATGGCCGCAACGGAGTGCGTCTGAACAACATGATTCTCAAGCGCGGTGGCGACGCAGTTCTTCGCTGTGGAGATATTATCGAAATCGCCAATAGTCAAATGGTCTTCCTCACTCCCTGCGACGAACCCAGCATACACCCCACCTTCATTGAACGCGCAAAGCGTATCGCTCGCGGAGACGAACCGGACCCGGTTACCACCGCTTGGGACCATTCACAGCATGCCCATCCCCAGAATTCACAGGCAACTGAGCCGCGCCCCTCTTCGTCTGGTGGACCTTCACTGGCGCCGGCTCCTAACTTTCTTAAACAGCGCAATGTCACCCCGCCACCTCGCTCTCCTGATACCGTCGGTGCACGTACGTCTAAGCAGTCACCGCTTTACAACCGCGGTATGATGATGGAAAGCACAGAGGAGATCGACTATAGCCTGGATGCCAACAAGGATCTCAAGCCCCCCTACAGCTATGCTGTGATGATCACCCAGGCTATCTTCTCCAACGAGGAGGAGAAACTCACTTTGAACAGCATTTACAGTTGGATTATGGCACGTTACGCCTTTTATCGTCATTCAACCAGCGGCTGGCAGAATTCGATCCGTCACAATCTGTCCTTGAACAAGGCATTCGTCAAGGTTCCTCGCCGCACGGATGAACCTGGAAAGGGCATGAAATGGATGATTGCTCCCGAGTCCCGCGACGAATTTCTCAAGAAGCAAACTCGCCGGGGTTGTCACCACTCCTCTGCACCATCCTCGCCTGCAACCAAGGAACCCCCTTCCTCGGCCCGCCATGTTCACATTGCACCCTTGAACACCTCATTCACGGCTGCTGCCCGCAAGTCTCCCCCTGTCTCATCGCCTGGCTTCAGCTCATTCCCTGTAGCTCCTGTAGAAGCATACACTCCTGAGCGTGGCTCCCGGCTCGGTCGTGGCGTTGGCTCGGACCACCCGTTGCGCCATATGGATCCCCAGGATTATGAAGAACCGTCCCCTCTTCCGGCCCGCACTCACAGCAACGTTAGTTCGGCCAAGGCACAGAACAGCACCAACAACCTCAGCCGCGCCTACGGTCTGTCAGACAACATTCAAGGCTCACCTCCGACTATCTCATCGTCCTATTACGACGATGGTCCCACATCAATGATCACTCCCGCCCCGCGCCGCCAGCAGCCTCGTCTTCCACCTCCAAGCACTGCTCAGATCCCCTCAAAGTTTATGCCGATGAGCTCCCCAGCCCAATTCTGGAAGTTTGCCGACATAGGTAGCACCCCTGCGCGCCCCATCCCGGACATGAGTCCTCTCAAGCGCGAAGCTGATGACCGCCTGAATGGAGGTTGCATGAGTAGCAGCCCGCCCCCGCCCAACCTAGTCAGCCCTAGCAAGCCGGGAACGTTGAACGGTCTCAACCCCAGCCGTAAACTGCCTCCATTGCAATCCCCCCAGTCTCTTCCTCATTCCCAGTCTGACCGCGGAAACACCTCGACCAGCGTGGCTAAGAATGACGAGGAACCGGAGCATGATGGAGGTGAAGGGTTTGATCTGGCTCGGTAAGTCTTTGCTCATTTTCCCATGTTCCTTCAAAACTAACTTTTAAGGGGTTTCCAACCTATTGGCTCATACCACCAGCAGTTGAGCAATGCTGCTCGCGCAGCCGCCACTTAGGATATTATCTTCTTCGTTTAACGAGAGATCATACAACACGTAACATACCATAGCTCCGTGGCTCACAGATTGAATGATCTTTTCCTTTCTCTACTGATTTTTTGTTTTCTTGACTTTTCTCTTGGGTTCACCGAGGTTCCGCATACACCGGTGTTGGCGGCTTCACTGTTTCATATCTTACTTTCTATTCTTATTGCTTGCAGGAAAGGTTGGCGTTCAAGGATTATTATCCGGAGTCTTTTAGGAAACTTGTTTCCAGTGAATTTTCTTTTTTTTTTTTGTTTCCCCTATTCTGTTTGAAGAAGCTTGTTTGAAGACTAGAAGATGGCTCTGCGTTTATGTACAGTTACGAAATGTATAATACAAGAGGAAGCACCTTGGAGAATTTTAATTCATCAATTTGGATCCTATATTCCCTGCCTAAGTAAAATCTAGGTCGCCACTCAATTCATAGCAGGCCAAAACTGTTCCTCTAACCATAAAACCTGCCTCCACCACCCCAAACACCGGTCTCGCACATCCTCCAATTCACTATCTCCAATCTGACCAGCTATCAGATCAAGCACATTCCCAATCTGGTAAACGAAATCTTCAAACTCCTTACTCGACCAATTCGGAATAAACTTCTCTCTCAACGCCCCGCCATCCTCATCTGGCTTTCCATCTTTCGTCTCCAAGAACGACGCGGCATACCGCCATGATCGGAGGTAGCAGACTTCCGTCGCCCATAGCACGGCTATTCCCTCTAGCACTGTAACGCCAGGACTGCCAGCTGACATGAACATGTCAATGTACGCACGAGTTATCACGGAAGGACTATCCCCCCGACAATCGGAAGTATCGCCCTCGACTACGGAAAGCCCAGGCGTGAGATCAAGACTATAATTTGCCGCTGTAGTCTCGAAGAAGTGGAGTTCAGTGCGGATGTTCACCAGGGCGTCTATCAGGACGTCAACGGCTAGATGCTCGGGTGTCTGTGTCTGTGTCTGGGAAGAATGTGTCTCTGCCGTATGACTTAATGGTAGACGAATTTTTGAGAGTAAGAGGCCGATAAATCGGATGTAAGACTGGGCGTAAAGTCTGTCTTGGGAAAGCCATTGTGATAGAGTTGATTTTGGGAGTTTGCCTGTACCGGCTGCGGCGAGAAATGGGTGATTTGTTGCAAGCTTTAGGTGATTGGGTGTACTGGCAAGTAGCCAGGTTGTTAATTTGCTTTGGTTGGACATTTTATGGACGGGAGATTGGAGATTGTAGCCCTATGCTTTAGGTGAAGTCAGATCGCCGAGCTCAGATGATGTTACTATTGCGTCATTGGGATAGTAAGCTTATCGCGATAAGCCAGGTATAGTGGCATTCTGCCACCGCCTCGTTGGGTTAAGTCTGTAGCTTTTGATTTTGAATAACATCGTTGTTTCTCCTACATTGTGCATTGATGAATGGGATTGTCAATGATAGTCTGCCTAGCTGTCTGCAAATTACACAACACAACACTGAGGTTTGGATGATGGTCAGGTGGACATAAAATCCTTCATCTAAGATCCTCTTTATTAGCGACTCCAACTTAAAGCAACGGCTAAATCATGAAATGATGAAATTTATTCACTCGCATTCCACATGAAAATTATTTAATTTTATTTTGGAAAATATCATACAGTAATGAATAGATAAAGCTCTGCTCATTCATCAAAACAACCTTGGAAAATATGTGACCTAATCCAGGTAAAAGGTATTCATTCCTCTCCAGACACCGGATTTCCAAACTCCAAAAACGAGAACCTTAGAACTCCAATTAGAAAGATAAGCCTGACACCTCGGTCAGGCCTAGTATTAGTCGATCAAGTCATAGCGGGGAATAGTTTCATCGTATCATAGAACCCCTTCAATTTCCTCCAGATCAGCGTCGTGATCCACCATTGACAATTCCATCAGTGCCCGTGTGGAGCTTGATGCGACATTCAGGGCAATACCACTTAGCTGTGCGTGAAGGAACTGCGGTAAGGCCAATACAATCCAGATGGAACCATTCACGATCACACTATTCAATCATTAGAATATCGAAATAAAGGCGTAGAAAAGTCAATGGGAGCTTACATCAGGGTTCTCGCAGCAAATCATAGTTCCGAAGCTAACATCTCCGCAGAGACAATAACGTGGCTCATTGGCATCGATTTGCTCAAGAACTCCGTCCTCGTCGACACGCACGTCCTGCGAGCTGCGAACATTGAGACGTTTCTTGCCTGGCTTGGCCTTACGACGTCCATAGCTTACTGACGCGCCGCCATCCTGTCCAGATAGAACGGGACCCGGTGCAGGTCTCTTGCGTCGACGGTTCTGTACAGAAGCACTGGGCGCACGTGATGCTTCTCGGACAGCAATAGTACTTGCGGGAGTGGCGCTCTTGACGCGTAACTCTCGTCCACTAGGGATAGCAGCCGGAGCCATTCCTCCTGATCCACCCAGCTCCGTTGGTATACCAGCGGCAGAACGTCTGGACGAGGGGCGAGTGACAGGGGGCGTGTTAGTAGAAGCAGGAATGGGCGGTACGATCGATCTAGTGGATCGTCGTGATCCAGTCGGCGAAGGCAGATTTGGCACTACTTTGGAGTCAGTGCCAGATGGTTCGGTGCCAATTGTAGCAATGGGAGCTTCAGGCACATCCGCCGCGACTTCGGTGCCCGTTCCACGACTAGATTTGCGACGTTTTGCGCCCTTGGAGGAAGGCCGAGCAGGCTCTGGCACAAGAACCGGCTCCTCTATCTTTTCAATCGCAACATCGTCTGCCTTTCTCTTTCGTGATGGCCTGGCTATCGAAACACCTTGAACAGGGCTAATCATCGGCTTAGCAGGCATTTCTCCGTTAGCGACTGCCTCAGCGACTGCCTCAGCGGCTGCTTCCCGCGCAAGCGCCTCGCGCTTTAGCTTCTTAGCTTCATTGAGTTTCATTCCCCGGTTGCTCAATTTGGTCTGATCCAGCTCTTTTGCGGCTTTGCCGCGTTGCGTCTCTTCGATGTTGTCGCAATCGATAAAATCAGTACCGTTCTCCTCAGCCAAGGTTTTGGCGGCGCGATAAGCTTCCCATCCTCGACCGGAGAGTGACAGCTCACGTTGGATCATAACTTCGCTTGGTTGCCAAATGGCGTTCTTCTTCATCTTTTTTCTCAGTTTAGTCATCTCCCACTCGGTCAGTCTGATCCACGGCAAGTCTACATCTCCCACCTGTGCATCATCCGGAGGTGGCTTGAGTAATGCCAGAGCATCTCTTGTTGAGAATCCAGCGGCTGGGTTTGGTCGAGGTCGCCGGGCTGCGTCCTTTTTTGAGCGCTTGGATGATTTGGCAAGCTTAGCAACGGTTGCTTCGCCCTCCGCATCAGACTGTTCAGTACTAGCGATTGGCGAATCGGGATTGAATCCTGACAATCGCGCGGCTGCTGCAGGATCCGATCGTCGCGATCCCGGCTTCTTCTTATCAAGTGTGAGGGTTAGACGCGGCGTAGCCGCGCTATCTTTCTTACCTGAGCGCTTCTTCGTGGGGTCTGGCGGCGGCGGTGTTGGTTCCTTTGAAGGTGGATCGGGAAGGGTTACAAGCTTCTGGCGTATGTTTGTCAGGCGATCAAAGTGGCGATCCACAACATCGTAAATGCGGGAAGCTTCTGAGTATGATGACTCGCGGGCGTTGATGGCGCGATCCAGCTGCTGAGATATTTGGGCGCGAATAGCAATTGCACTCGGGCGCTCATCAGAAGAAAGGTTAGGGAGCTGGCCGTAGGTCCGAGTCAGGTTGTGTACAGCTTGCGCCGAGTCGAGATATCGCTCATCCAGATTGCGAATGAGAGTCAACGAACGCATGAGGTCGGCAGGGAGGTATTCCGTGTAATCAATGAAGTCAGTGACTGTCGCCTGAGCATCTGGATCAAAGGGGCCATCTAGAATGACCCCGCCGCTATGATCAGTCTCGTCAGTCATGGGCATGTTGTAGGTGAAAGTTGTAAGGTTGTAAGGTGGGAGGTTTAGTGGGGGTTGGGATGTGCAAGGTCCTCAATAACGCGTCCAAGGTTACGCGATAAGAGGAAAAACGAATGACGTGACGTCATGAAAGAACGAGGATGAAGACAGTAAACGTGATGTGAACCGATACAGCTGAGACAGTCACGCTGTCGGCTTTGTTTGCGATTATGTAATGATACTCAACGGATCAGCTCACGGTCCCTGCAATTGTATTATGTAATATAGAGTAACCTGCGAAATACCTAGTTACATAGTTGTATACAAGAAGACTGTGGAACTGATATTCTGTACTGCTGTTCAATTTGACTGGAGCTAACATATACTCCGGGAAAATCAGCGATCACGCTACATTCGAACCCATCCTGATTTATGCACCTCTAACTCCGCTAAAAATCACACCTGGGCATATCTGGCATCTTTGCCTCGCAGTGGCTGGTTTTCTCTCTCTCCAGTAGAGAACCAGAAAGTCTAGAACAAATTGGAAGTGAGTTCATCGGAGCTGATGGACTTGAATTATTGTGTCCCACTGCTGTGTCAATTTATCAGTCAAAGCATTAGTACCTAGGTAGCTTTAGGAGGAAGATATCTTATCAGCAGCAACTTAAAGTGTGCCTACAGATCATAAAGTCAATAAAGCTTTTGTGATCTCGCATTGAAGTTTGATTCTGGTTATACAGTTATTTAGTCATACAAGTCAGTCATAGAGTCAGTAATAAAGTCAATCATAAAGGTTACTCGTCCGTCATACAGGTCATTTAGCCACGTTTATCAAGTCATGCAGTCAAGCCAGTCGTCTATCGGTCAGCGAAAATCCGAGGGGTTTCGGATCGGCGAGATGAGCGGGCTGCTGGCAGGTCTCTTGTTATCACTGCGTGAGTTCTCTTTCGAACCTTCGTTAGCTGGCATAGTTGCAGCTAGCTTTGAAAGAAGTCCTTTAATGTGAGGGAGCTGGGTTCGCTCCATCCAATTAGTTACGTTCACCACGAAGTCATGACATTTCTGGCGATCATCAGGTTTGGTGAAGTAATATGAGTCAAGAAATGTCATGCAGTGGATATCCCCATGAGGATAGTGAACGTATGAAACTGCTAGTCTTTGGCTCACTGACATACCAAAAACAAGGCAGGGCAGCACATCGGGTTCAATGTCAGGGTTGACGGCCTTCATCAGATGGGACATCGACCGGTTGTAATGTAAGCCCCCGACCGCTAGCTGTGACTCAGCTTCGTGAAGTGACCCTCGGTTAATTCTGATTTTCCCTCGATCAGGAGGCACGGGAAAAGATTTTCGTCATTTGGTGAGCAAAACTCCGAGAATTGGTCGTTGATCGCGGCGGTCTGTTGAGCGTGGGTCCATATTTTAAGCTGGTCGGGGCCTCCATTCTCTGCGTGAATAAAACCGATATGGTGTTCGGTTTTCGGTCTCAACAGAGGCATGCATCCTGGATTTTTGATAGGCCCAGTTGACCAAGGAGTCTCGCCACCAGCCTTCAAAACTTCGAAATCGTTGATCGGAAAAAGGGGGTGGTTTCAGGACCTAAGACATCGCATTTTATTCTTTCAAACTCCAGGCAACTCTAAGGTCGCGTTGGATTGTGATTTGTTCCTCCTCCGTCAAAGGGGTTCCAGGCAGAAGGATTTTCTCAGCAAGAAATATCTCGAGGATTGGCGGGATATTGATTTTGAAGTTCTCAATTTTGAAGTGATTGTTTGAGATCAGAGCGTGGAGTTTGATATTGTCAAGTGATTTTCTGGACCTGAGGGAGGGGTTGTCTGTGGAGGGTGGTGAGGAACTATATGAGATTAGACTTGAATTTGGGCTTAAGTCTGCGCCTTCGATAGAATGAAGCCAAGCAAGGATGTTGAACGAACCAGTCTGCGACATATTGGTTCGGGAAGGAAGTGTGAGGAAAGAACGAACTAGTTCAAGCAACTTAGTGAACTGTACTGATCCCGGAATAACATTATTCCGTAATTCGAAGGAAAAGTAACTAGTCTGATTGAGGAAATATACAGGATGGATGGAAATCAGTTTCACCACTTTGCTCTCATGGAATCTTTTTTGAACCCTATTCTGAAACACACTAATCGATTTCTGACTTAGCACGATTTCAAGTAGTTATTGAGTTTTATTGAAAGATGCAAATCACGTGATATGGACTCTAGAGCTTAGTCAGTGAGAACCTTCTTTCGAAACATACTAAACCCCTTATAGTTACCTTACTCTGACTTTAAACTAGGTATATTCAGGTAACAGGTAATCAACTGAACCTTATTAATATCGCTAAATATCCAACTTTCAGACTTCAAATATGAAGTCCTAAGATAAAGGACGGCCCGGCCCGCAAAGTCTATGATAGCTTGAAGCCGCTAACTGTAACGGGTCGATACCCGATGAAATGCCCAGTCTCTGGAAAGACTGCGCTCCTGGCATCTGTGCGGAGCCGGACAAGCCATAAGAGCATCAGGACCCCAGGACCCCTTTCCCTTCCTTAGTTAATTCTTTTCGTTTATCAATCGGATCTTTACAGCGTACCAATTCCTATATTCATCCCGTAACAAAGACGGCACTTATGTAATCCCGAAAAACTTTGAAATAAGGATAAGAAATGGGATCTCGGGAGTTGATTTGCAAATGCTGACTAAATACTGAATGAAAGGCCCCCATTGGCCGAAATGATGCTTCCAGTGCACCATCTAAACTCAGGGTTGCATATAGTTGCAATAAGTCCAGCAATATCTTCCGCATATGCAGGTCTACCTCCAAATTTCTCACCCAATATTCTCATCTCTTCACTGTCATCAGGACGTACAGCTGTCAATGGTGTCAGAGGATTCCACTTTGCAAGAGAGTGTTTGATATCATCATCGGCAGACATGTACATATCCGTCATCACAGGGCCAGGGTTTATTGCGTTGACTGTGGCGTTTTCTGACAGCTCACGAGCCCATACTCGAGTCATGGCCTCAACAGCGCCTTTAGTACCGGCATATAAAGTGGTATTCTCAGTCCCAACCTTGGAGTTAATACTTGAGAGCAATACGATGCGCCCAGATCGGTCGCTGGGAAGGTATTGTTTGCAAGCAGCAGTGAGAAGAATTGGACCAAGCACATTCACTTCGTAGATCCTGCGGAACTCATCTTCAACAACACTCTCGAGTGGTCCAACGTAGCAGATTGCCGCGTTGTGGATAATGATGTCGATTTGAAATGATCCCAACTTTGAGAAATGGTTCTTGGTCACAGCAATAAGGCTCTCACATTGGGCACGGGAGGATATGTCTGCTTGAACAGGCAATGCTTGGATAGAGTATTCTTGCTCAAGCTCTATAGCAAGAGCTTTGGCAAGGGAATCGGATGATTTAGTCGCATAGTTGATGATCACATTACAGCCTTTGCTTGCTAAATTACGGGCGATGGCTGCACCAATACCTGTTCCGTTTTCTTAATAAATGCCACCCTAAGAAACATATATGAACTTACTTCTTGCTGATCCTGTGACAATAGCAAGTTTACTCTCGAACATGCGAGTAGGCGCAACCTTGTTCTGGAGACTTGTCATTGATGAATCAATAAAGCGTGGAAACTTTAACGGAAAAAATAAAAGCGACTTGATAAACCAAGAACAGATCAAGCTGAAAACCAAGATGGCCCCAAAATCAACTGAAATTGGGTGGAAAGGATCGAATGAGTCTTTATCAGCACCAAGCTTAGCGGGAAGCACTTTCCAGGTTCAAGATGCTCCACCAAAATACCTACTATGTAGGTAATTGATAGAAATTTCAAACACTAACTAGATATCATGATCTTCCTAAGTAGGAATAGATTTTCATTAATACTTCCCGGCGTTGACTAACCGCTAGTAAACTATCATTATAGCCGATAGAATCCTAATGTACTTTTGCTACAACCCCAATGGACCCATCCGCATGAAAAGGTTCCACATTGTAGATAAAAAGTACATACGCAGCTTTAATTTTGCCGCTATTCCCCTGGTTTTATGGAGGTTTGAAGATACAGCATGGCAAGGAATTTACATAATAATTATAGCGCGACTTGTTGGGAAAGGAAAGGAAGGGGTAAATCAATCCTCATGAAATAAATCCAAGATTTATTTGCCAGCCCCAAGACGAAATATTTCTATATACTTAAGATGTACGACTTGAAAATCTCACTACCCAGTATTCAACGCAAATAAATACTTTTTATTTTGCAGGACTAGAAACAAAGCCTCACCAAGTTGAGAAACTGTGGAAAATTCTATTAGTTCAAGCAGGTAAATAACTTACTCATTTCTTTGATTACGGCATACCTCAGCTTCAAGCGGTTGGATATTTAAATGTGGAAATCCTATAGAGATAATCATATTCAATAGCATGTAACAATCATTTCCCACGAAATATGATCAGACTGCCTAACTACCACTTGGACAGAAATCCACCATCAATGGGTAGACAAATGCCATTGACGTACGATGAACTATCTGAGGCTAGCCAAAGAGATCCATGTGCCACTTCGTGAGCCTGTCCAAATCTGTTCAAGCTGCTAACTTTGGGCGCAAATTCGTCATGATTGGTACCCATAATCTCCAATGCCTTGGCAGACATGTCACTCTGTTTTGTAAATTAGTTGAGGGCAAAAGAAAAAGCCAAAAAAGCACAAGTCTAGCAATAACTTACGAAAATAGCACCAGGGGCGATAGCATTGACTCTGACTCCTAAAGGACCACCTTCAGTTGCAGCATGCTTGGTCAACCCGAGAAGTGCGTGCTTTGTAGCAGTATAGGCGGGCATGTTCGGCTGAGGCATAAAGGCGTTGATTGAAGCAATGTTCACTATTGACCCCTTGGACCCCTGTTTTTTGAACTGCTGCAATTCATACTTGCAGCAGAGAGCAGTGCCGGTGAGATTGACGTCTACTAGCTTGCGCCAATAAGACTCATCGGATTCAATCAAAGGAGTTTGATCAGGTGACATAGCAGCATTGTTGATGGCTACATCAAGTCTACCGAATGCATTGATCGTTTGTTCAATAAGATTTTGGACATCCTCCGATTTGGAGATGTCTGTTTTGACAAAGCGAATCGCTCCTTCATGGAGGGTAGAAAGCTGCCGAACGAGCTCCTCTCCTTGCTCAGTCTTGAGATCGGCAATGACCACTTTGGCGCCTGCACGAAGAAATACCGAAGCAGTCGCCTTTCCCATGCCCTGGGAGCCACCCGTGATAATGGCTACCTTGCCACTGAGAACGGGAAAGATGGGAGCTTCGGAGATATTCATTATAGCAGGACTGTGTCACAAAAAAATTGTTCCGGGTACATACTATGTAGATACTCGACGCTTGAAATATAGAGTGCTTGGTATTGATAGAAGCCACGTAGCAATCCTCCAAATGCCAGATGTGGACCCGGGGCCAAATTTATGATCATCTAGTGCTAGATGTGGATATCTCTTGTAAATGGAAGTGAGGGTCTCCATTCAATGGATGCGGAACTTGGAATGGAAGCCGAGTCTATAGCTAGCCACTAGCATGAGGTGGTCGAATTTAGCTATTTTCGACGCTAGCAAAATTTGTCGGTGCTAGCGTGGGCGCAGGAGAAGTGGAGTTTAGCGTATTTTCTGTACATTTGTAACTACTCTGTCAAAAAGGACCACTTTTTTTGAATTCTGTCAGGATTTAGGTTTTGTGACGCTAGTCAAGTTAAGAAATGATCATACTTCAATGATCGACATGCAAATACTCGAAGAAGTTGAACACTCTTGAGTCGGTGAGCAAAAAATACCCCGGATGGAAATTGAAACATTTTTGATTTCAGGATTTCAGGATTTCAAGTTGGGTCTAAAGTTGGATGCAGCGGTTGCTTTCCCATATGAAGAATAGTCGTGTGAGCACCTACTTCCCCACTTGATGCACAGAACCATTGAACTTGCCTGATATTTATGAGAAACTTACTGGGGATCATTTTGCTCAGCAGAAAGTTTTTAAATTCTCCTTCACTTCACCTCTGTTTCCATTTCGACATAGAAACGATCTCTCCAAATCGTCAGAATGGGCGAGCCAGAGAAGTCTAAGTCAGACTCCACTGTTGACACCTACAGTGTTAAAGGCGAGAAGCCTGAGACGAGTCTTGTCAACATCATCGTCGCTATGACTGCTTGCCTAGGAGGCTTCGTCTACGGATTTGGCGCCAATGCATTGTCCGGTTCTTTGTCCCAGGTGACGTTCATTGAGAAATTCCTGTCAACGCCACAAGCAGCATCTCGCCAAAGTGGTATGCTTGGAGGGTAAGATGTTGAAGTCAATTTTCAAACATAGCCTTCCACTAAAAATGAAAATAGCTTCCTTGGTGGTGCTATGATCGGAGCTCTAGTGCAGGCACCACTGGCTAATAAATTCGGCCGTCGTATTGCTAATGGAGTCGCTGCCCTAATCGTGATCATATCCGGTGCCCTGCAGGCAGGTGCGGTGAATGTCGCCATGTTTATAGCTGGGCGCGTTATCTGCGGTATTGGCTCTGGTATGATATTCGCTAACACTCCTGTCTATATGAGTGAAGTCTCACCTCCTCATACGCGTGGAATGCTAGTTGGTATGCACGGAGTCGGTACTGTGACGGCCTACATTATAGCTGCGTTGTGCGCATTGGCATTCAGCTTTGTGAAACACTCAATCCAATGGAGATTGATTTTCATTGTTCTCACGGCCATTGGTGTCATTTACATTTTGACACTCTATTTCATTCCCGAGTCCCCTCGATGGTTGATGGAACAAGGTCGGGATGAAGAGGCCATTCGAGTACTGGAATACCTTCATCGCACGAACCGAGATCCCAGTGCTAGCTTTGCTCATGCAGAAGCCAAACAGATTAAGGCTCAGGTTGAAGCTGAGAAAAACAGCCCGCGCGGATTTATTTACATCTTGAAGACCCCATCTCACAGAAAGAGAGCTATCTGTGCTGTGCTACTGTGGACCATGGGCCAAGGAACAGGTATTACTGCTATTGCCAATCTGATTCCCACGCTAATGGGAAGTCTCGGTTTCGGAACAACGATGCAGCTGGGACTTGGTGTGGTTTGGACTGTTTGTGCACTTATTGGTTGCGCAATTAATGTCTTCCTTCTCGACCGCGTCGGCCGTGTCAAACTCCTAGGTACGATTAAACGAGTCTTAAATATTGATGATAAATATGCTAACCGATGAATACAGTTGTTGGCGGATTTGGTAGCGCCCTGCTTGTTGGCATTATGGCAGCGCTGGAAAAGTACTATCTCAACACATCGTACACACCAGGTGTGAACGGTGCAGTGTCTTTGTACTTCATCTTTGGAGCATTTTATACCGCCACGATTGAGTGTACCTCATATGTCTACGGTTCCGAGATCTGGCCGACTCATCTCCGCAGTGAAGGTGCCACCCTAGCCTTCGCCAGTTTCTTCGGAAATGCCATTGCTTACAGCGCCCCTGTTACTATCGCGCTGGATAACATTGGGTGGAAATTCTATATGGTATTTGTCAGTGTGACAGCTGTGACAACTACCATAATTCTGTTTTACTTTCCCGAGGTACGCTTTCCCTTCTTTCCCTTCATGGTACTATCCTAGTATACTAATATTTTTTTAATGAAGACAATGGGTCTAAGTCTTGAGGAAATAAATGTTACTTTTGGTGATAAAGTCGTATTGGAACTACAGAATGCTCTTGTATCTGATGAATCCGAGTCAGAGCGTACTAAGAGTGCCAAGGAGTAGAAGTTCAATGGGAGCATTCCAACATTTTGGAAGAATCTAAGAAGATAGCTTGGTGGAGAATGATATAATTTTGTTTTAATCTATTCAATGCAATGTTTTTCAATCAAATTTTTTCTTTAATCAAACTTTGGAAGTACTTATGTCTCAATGAGCCGTTCCAAGGTTTTTGATATCACTGTTGACATTGGAAGGGCTATAGAAGTTATTATTGAAGGGAAGCATATCTGAATCCGATATATAGCGCTTGTATCTCTTCCTTTCTTTTCTTCCAAGGGTTTGGGCTTCTTCAAATTATTCTAATTTATCATTGCGAGGTTAGCTCGGGATATATCCAGTCACCGGCTACTATTTATATCCCTTCAATATAACCTGTGAATCAACTAATCCTTATTTACCGGATGGATATATGTAATCCAAATACGGTCTGAAATTTGGTCTGAATCCAAATGGTTCTAACACTAAACGCCGTTTACCTAGGTAACAGTTTAGAGAAATTGTCGCTCGCTTAGTGGGCGTAGCTAGCTAGTCGCCGATAACTGAGAACGGTGCTCGAGTTCTTACTGCAGTAAAAGGGAATTGGAGTTTACTGCAGTAGAAAGGAGTTGATGAGCTTCAACAAACCACTACTCAACACCGTAGACAAACCACCAAGTGTAGTGGTCTCTACAGTACTGAATATTGTGGTTGTTGTGAAGTCTCTCTTTTTCATTGATGGAGAGAACTAGCTACTTATAGTATATGGGTGCTCTTCTGTCCTAGACGAATGTAACCATTCGTCCGAGACAGAAGAGACGGTGAAGACGGAACACTACTGTCGCGAATGCACATCGCTCAAGGGTATCGTTTGCGATGAATGCATATCGTTCAAGGATGCCGTTGTAACAGGTTGAATCCTGGTTGTCAACCTAGAAATAGGGGTGTTTGGTCTGTTTGCATAGCCCAACCTGGATCATGTATTTAACAGACTTTTTTCCCTAATCCAACTTACTATGCTTCGTGATTTCACCCGATTTTAGTGCCTAAAATACTGCTGACACTGGTGAACTATCACGTGGTTGTACCACGTGACCCACCAACCGCATACCTCACGATTCCACCCGAATTGTTTACGTTTCTTTAAGGATTTTGTATACAGCATGTGCCTAGCTAGTTCTGAATTCAAGATTAGCTTTAGCCCTTCACAGCCGTGATACTAACCTAGTTCCTCCGAGTGGTTATTCCGAACCGAGAGTCACTGCCTTGGCAGAAGCTTTTAGGCCGAAATACTTTCCGTATGTTGACAGCCTTGTTTCTCGGCTGTCGCAACAGAAATATCCACTGGATACTCCACACCGTGTCTTATCTTCACACCCGACATAGCACGATAATTGGAAGGTATAGAAGTGAAGACCTTTAGATCTTTGTATCTAAGCCGATTCACTAAGTATAAAGGTGGAGGCCATATCATATGCTATACAAATTAGATACACTCAATTTAATTTAATCTTCAAAAAGCACAATGAAATACAGAACACGACGCGATCTCAAGTGTCTCAAAACTCGCATGACAAGACCCACTTATTTTCTGCCAAGCAGAATGCCCCTTGAATTCATTCAATATGGTGTATGCCAACCATGGCTTTTACTGACTTGCGCCACCCTATGCGGCATAGTAATAGCTAAATTCTCTATAATACTGAAGCTAAGATTACCCCATGCTAACTGCACAGTCTCTGCTCATAGCTCAAGAGTTATATCATAATAAGGAAGGAATATAAGCTCTGGGCGTATTTTATAATTAGGCGGTGTATTAGGCGATCTACCGACCTGCGAATTTTAATGAGACCCCACTTTCGCTAACTAATACAAAATTGACGTATTTATATGTATGGCACTAGGCTATAATAGGGCGTCTACAGCGAATTTGGCTAGTGGTCTCATATGGCCCCTGTACTTCAAGATTTTTAACAGTGACAGAAAGCTTCACAGGCTGACGTTTTTTGCCGCAAGGACGAGTCAATTTTATTTAAGCAACCGTTGTCTAAGTAAATGCGCCAACTCATTACTAATGATGCAATCTATTTGTGAAACATTCTCCTGACCAGCCTTTAGACAAGTCCATACAATGCACCCTATCTTCTCATTTTCATCCTAGCAGTGTGTTGTTATCTTATAGTTTTCAATTAGTCAAATTTCTGAGCCTTGAGTACTGTCGTATGTTGAATATTTAATCCCGATAATGGAGTCATTCCTTAATTTGATGCTTAGTTTCTTCCATCTAGTTTAAAACATCCCCTGATTCTCCTCATTTTCGTACTTCATTCCTCATACTTAACGACCGGAAGGATCCCGATAAAAATCTCGTTCAATTTTCTACTATTTAATCATCTCTCCTGAGTCTCCTTTGCTGATCTCGACTTTAGCAGCCTGTATTTTGGTCTTCTACTCCACATGCGAGTGGAGAAAAAACAAACTAAAAAATAAGATATTTGCAACAGCACGACCTAATGACAGAAAGAGAAGCCTAAAATGACTGCGCCAAAGACCTGAGCTTCCTAAATCCACTGATTTTCTAAGCTTTGACCGGCAACTCTGTTACATTGTCTCTTCTAAGTTTTTAGAATTGTATAAGATATTGGGATAAAGCAAGTCCATGCTCACAAATAAAAGGTTCAAAAAAGTATTAGCAACAAGTACAAATGGCAGTCCACGGCAAGGGCCCTGTCCTTATTGGAGTACTTTGGTTGGAAATCTTCCTGTGCCTGATTGTTCTTGGATTGCGACTCTATACCCGTACAGTCCTTCGTAAAATTGCTGGAATTGACGATCTATTGCTCATTATCACCTGGGTATGCTACCTAAATATGCTTCACTATCATCAATGAGAAAACTATCTGACTAATTATGTCTGATTCTACCTAGTTCCTGATGGTTATATTTGTATCTCTTTGTACTGCATCGGCCACATATGGAATGGGAGTTCACGCTTGGTATCTGACCGAGAGCCAGAAGGCTCACGGAATGCTACTACTTCTTTGTGGCCAGAGTGTTATTTCAATGGCAATGGGACTCAGTAAATCCGCTGTTTCGCTGTTCCTGCTGCGAATTGTGATCCAGAGATGGTAAAGCCCAAAATGATGACATCATGAACAATAACAGCCTTGGCTGATAAAATGCAGGCAAAGGATTTTCCTTTGGTTTTGGATCATCACTATAATGTTCTTGAGTATCTTCCTTTCAATCACTGTTTTTGCTCAGTGTACACCTACGCGCTCGATATGGGATCCTCGAGTTCAGTCAAATGGCTGTGTCTTGAATTTGACAAATATTGCAACTGTTTTATGTGGTAGGTTTTGGTCCTTGATATGCCCATGTTCTTTAAAACCAAGAATATTGTTGATAAACAAAAATTCAGTCTGGTCCGCATTAATGGATTTCGTTCTTGCTATATTTCCCTGGGTTGCCCTTTGGAAGATCAATATGAAGCCCAAAGAAAAGATCTCGATCTGCACATCATTGAGTCTCGGTATATTGTAAGTCTTTTGTCTTTCGATAGACCTCTCATCTTACCTATATATCTGTCATGTGCTAAATGAGTGATGAAAACAGTGCCGGCATTTGTGGCATTATCCGGACGTCGAGTCTATACGTGCTGAGCGAGTCTGATGACTACCTTTGTAAGCTTTTATAATAATCACAGTACCCGTATTTGTTCTCGCTAATAACGAGCTTAGATGCAACAACTGACTCAGTCATGTGGACGAACTCCGAGCTAACCACAACCATTATTTGTATCAGTATACCAGCTTTACGGCCGCTGTTTCGCTCCATTCGCGGAATGAAATCAAACGAGGATGCCTCTAACTACAATAATATGGATCAATCATTCAAAAGTGCCCCTGGAGGTCGATCTGGATATGTCATGGGCTCTATGGCCAGAGTAATAACAGGAAAAGACTTGGAACAACAAGATGATATGTTTGATGAGGAATCTGGAGATGCCGACACAAATCACATCTTGCAAGATAATCGCCATCAGTCACAGCTTATCACCAAAATGACAGAGTTGACGGTCTCCTATGAAAATAGAAGTACCCGTGGAAGTGAGATATCCCCAAGTGATGAATTTGAACCTGTCTCAACACGACAAAATATTTGATCAGGAGAGTCAGTTGAGGCAATCATAATTCTGATTTGGGATCGACTGATAAATCAATTTGAATACATCAATATTTAGTATGTCTCATTCACAACAAAGATCGGAACATTTATCTATTCCAGCAGAAAGTTCCATCAGTACGAATGCAGCCGTTGCCACTTTAGTGGCATTTTCCAACATATCCCAAAGTATGATACGTAAGTGTCGATATCAAGTCGCTCGTTTGGCTCGCAAAGAACATATGATAAGACCGCCCGCGCATTTTCGTCAACTTTAGAGTCAAAATTCTTGATCAACCCTTTTTCAACATCATCCGGGCTAATTCCAAATGTTTTGCTTCCACTGGGGCCAATAAGAGCTTTCCAAGTTTGATAAAAAAAAAACATCATCTTCGAGGCCGTGCACAACTATATTTAGATAAGTCATCCCCAATGCGAAGATATCAAGTTTCTTGTCGTATGGTGACTGAGCTCTCACAACCTCTATTATGTTTTCATGGTACGGATTAGAAATAATAATTTTGTATATAGAACATGTGGGAGTCCTACCGGGATCATCTGCCGGAGGGGGACTGGCAGCAGGGACAGCGCTGCTGGCTAGAGATCGCGGCGGACCATTGCTGTGTGCTCAAGTACTCATTTGTCCCATGTTGGACGATCGTGACTTTACAGTTTCAAGTCAACAGTATGTTGACGAAGGTTCTTGGAGTCGAGGCAGTAATCAGACCGGATGGAAGTGTCTGTTGGGTGAGCGATGTGAATAGGAGAATGTCAGCATATATGCTGCCCCTTTACGAGCCACCGACCTCTCCAACCTGCCCGAAACCTTCATAGACGTTGGCAGCGCCGAAGTTTTTAGAGATGAGGCAGTTTCATATGCCACCCTCCTTTGGAAATGCGGAGTCCAAGCTGAATTGCATGTCTGGCCCGGCGGGTTCCACGGATTTGATCTTTTAGTACCGAATACAACTATCTCAACCGTTGCGCGTGAACCAAGATCGGCTTGGATTCGTTGTTTGCTCAAATCCAAGAAAAGGTAGCAAAGCCTCTTGTGGTTTAGTCAGTTTTTTAGTCAGCTTTCTTCTCCAACGTGACTATAAGCATTTGTCAGAGATGATATTACTGCATTGAGTTTAGTCTGTTTTCTTCGCGTATTAGTCATATGTTCCAGGACCCCTTTCCCTTCCTTAATTCTTTTCGTTTATCAATCGGATCTTTACAGCGTACCAATTTCTGTATTCATCCTGTAACACTAAAACCATCCGAGCTTGAATTTTCTTATCAGGTCTGATAACATATTATCTTTATTTTGTTTTGTTTTTAAACTGTTAAATTACATTTAGTGGTTTTCAAAGTGGGTCTTTTAAATGGGGCACTAGCGTCGAGCTAGCGCTATATGGGCTACCTTAACTCTGGCGTATTAAAAATACATGTGATATGATTCCTATTTAAGTTAGTCAGTGTCAGTTCAGCTTTTCACCACTATCACGTGACGGCTCCATCTAGGGTCAGTCAAGTTCTAAATAGGAGATTGCTAGTTTTACCCCCTAGTTTTACTCCTCCTGCCTGATTCTTAAGGTTTTACTCCACTTTCCTTACCGCCTTACTTTAATTTACTTACCACTTGACCGCCTTTCTTCATAGTATTTAGGTCCAAATCTCTAAATCTCTATTCTTTTTCTTTACAAACCCCTTTAAATCTACGAATTGTTCGCAGTCGGCGGCGAGTTGAGTATCTTGCCTATCTTTATCTATAAATAGTCAATTGCTTAAGTATGCAAACCAGAATGCAAAACGGACCGATTACCGTATTTAAACATTAAGATATTTTGGAAGAAAGAAAGTGGGTTGCGACCGAAGCCAAATATCGCATTAATAGTTATTCCAGGCCGAATCAATAATTCGGGCAGAATATCTGGCAGAATAGTTGATGCCTTAAAAATCTTAAGAATTAGGCAGGGGGGTAAAACTAGCAGTCTCCTCTAAATAACACCATGTTACTCTATACACTTCGTCAAGATCACTTCGATATAGGTCCTATTTGGCTTGAATATTTAAAGTCATGCTTTCCGCAACACTCCGAGATCTATTTAAGCTCCCACTTCCCACCCTCTGATACAATTTCCACCGGCCGTCTCTCGTCTAAAGACCTTCGGCCTGCATCCAAGATGGCGGTAGTGGCGACTGTATTTCGTAGCGTAGGTAGTGGACGGGCATCTAGTTGGTCGAGAGTTACACGACCTTCGTTGAGGGCGGTGATTGCATCAATGAACTTCTCAAAGCTGATATAGCCGTAGCCAGTTTGACCGCCAAAGTTGCCCTCTTCGTCAGGCGCATAGCGCATATAGAATCTGAGAGGTCAAGTAAGCCTGGGGTCCAATGAAAAAAATTCGCAACTTACGGGTTTACCCAAATCAAGCCCTGTTCGTCATTGGTCACATCGTAGCCGCGCTTAGCCTGATCCACACGGATCTCGCCATTGGCAGCCATATCTGTTCAATGTCATAAGCTGAAGATCAACGATGCATGAAAGATTAAAAAACATACAATGGAAGTATTGGTTCGAGTGTACACCTGCATTCATTGGTGCCGTCCAGCTAGCGGTATAGACACCTGTTGCGATCTTGGCCGGGTTGTCCTTGCGTCGCCATTCCACAAGCAGAGTAATCGTGTCCTCAGTCTCAGGAACACAGCCTAGTGCAGCAGCCGTACCTTGAGAAGCTGTAGCTGTGACACGCACAGGCTTGTAATCCGGGACCATACTTTCGCAAACATCGATGTGGTGTGAGTTCAGGTAGTACGAGATGTCCGAGTCGCGGCCTGCCCATGCCTTGAAAGTCTCGAGCTGGCTCTTAGGCTGGCTCATGTAGCTGTAGAAATAATTGAAGTCACCCATAGTGCGGGCCTTTGCGCGTGCATCTGAGTAGGCCGGGTCGAAGCGCTTGTGGTGCTCGACGAATACGAATACACCATTCTTCTGTGCGGCCTCTACCAGGGCCAAGTGATCGACCAGCCGCTGAGTTGCGGGCTTAGTGATCATTACATGGATGCCGCGTTCAATTGCGTACAGGGCAATAGGATAATGAGTTGGATCTGGTGTGAAAATTGTGATTGCAGAGCCTTTAGGTAAGGAGTCAATTGCGGTCTTGTAGGCGTCTGGATCAGTCTGATCGTCCTCTGGGTACGAGGTAAAGGAGATATCAAGATTATTGTACACCTGATGAATGTTCCGATGTAAATGATCACCTGAGTTCAATCATTAGCTATTTTATTTTTTGAACTACTGTTTTGTAGCGATGCACTTACGAATACCAGGGAATTTCTTGCCCGACACGCCCACCATGCTCAAGTCGCCCACTTTGCCTTGACGGCGCAGATCGAATAAGCTCAAGCCGACTACACCAACTTTTTTGTCTGATGTTGAAGCACTTCCACCGACGAAGCCAGTGGTGTACTCGCCGGTACCGACCTTTCATTCTTCTATTAGCTTAATATTGTACCTGACGGGGCAATGACCTACCATCAATACACTAGGAGGAGCCATGGTGATCTCTGACAATGCTTCTAGTATGGAACTGTGGAGCAAGATTCACAGAGTCTATAACGGGAGAAATTAAGGAAGGAAATATGAATTGAGGGGAATTCTCGTTGGAGATAATTCTTCCGGTATTTGAAAAAGTAGTACGTCAATAGCCGATCTCATATCTTATCGGCCCACATGGATATAGAACAACATCTAAGTATGGAGCTGGATATTGATCAAATTCTCATTCATCTACCATTCAATTCATTGGAATTGGAGCTAAATATGAGCCACCTTAGCAATATTATCAAATCATACCTAGAAATTTAGATCAATAGTACATTTTTGAAGTACATAACTATACCTTTATGAAGCCATACCCCTCCGCCATACTTGAATACTGCTCGTTTATTGGTGGAATTTAATTCTCCGCCATACAAAATGGGAGAATACGCCAACGTGGGGAAGTCCGTTATATTAATGAGAAACGCCATTTCTTTTCAACCTTGTCTGCTTCCAAGGTTTAGTATAATTTTCTATATCAATAAAAACCACCACAGTAGGTTCAATCTAACAGATGTTCCTTGTAGCTACCTAGCTAATTTCAAAATCTAGCATCATGCCCACTCCACTTCGTCCTGGCGTCTATGCGCCTACAATGACATTTTTCGACCCAAATACCGAAGAACTCGATGTGGCCTCCATCCGCCGCCATGCAGTCCGTCTGGCCAAGGCCGGCCTGGTAGGCCTGGTAACTATGGGTTCAAATGGCGAAGCTGTGCATCTATCCCGCGAGGAGCGCAAGACAGTGACTCGGGAAACCCGATCAGCTCTTGACGAAGCGGGGTTTTCCAATGTCCCGGTGATTTCCGGTGCCAGTGAAAACAGCATTCGCGGCACTATCGAGCTATGCAAGGATGTTGCTGCTGCTGGCGGTGAGTATGCATTGATCGTGCCGCCTAGCTACTACCGCTACGCCGTGGGCAACGACGAAACTATCTACGAGTACTTCACTTCTGTAGCCGACAGCTCTCCAGTGCCTCTTATTCTGTACAATTACCCTGGCGCCGTCGCTGGTATTGACATGGATTCCGATCTGATTATCCGCATATCTGAGCACCCGAACGTTGTCGGCACTAAGTTCACCTGCGCCAACACCGGCAAGCTGACTCGCGTTGCAACTGCTCTCGGTGCCATTACTCCTCCCTCCCCACTTGCTCCTACTCGTGCTATCCCAACTGTTGTCAAGCCTAATGCCAAACACCCCTACGTTGCCTTTGGTGGTATTGCCGATTTCAGTCTACAGACACTTATCTCAGGCGGATCCGCTATCCTCGCTGGTGGCGCAAATGTTCTTCCACGTTTGTGTGTGCAGATCTTTGATCTGTGGGCCGAGGGCAAGCTTGCTGAGGCTATAGAAGCGCAACAGCGGCTTAGCGCGGCTGACTGGGTTCTTACCAAGGCTGCTATCCCCGGTACCAAGTCTGCTATTCAGTCATACTACGGCTATGGTGGATTTCCGCGTCGACCTCTTGCTCGTATCAGTGAGATCCAGGCTCAGGAAGTTGCTGATAAGATTAAAGGTGCGATAGAAGTGGAGCTGGAACTGAAGGATGTGGCATAATCACATAGATTGTTGCACCTAAGATCTTAGATAGGCTTATAACGCTGCTATGTGATCACATTTCAAGTATTTAAATTGAAAATTCGATATACCGAACAATATTCATACCTCTTCATTCAAGCTCAAGTCATATTATTGCGGGATAGATAGTCCCTTATCAACGATATTTCTCAAGTCTCATTGGTGGAGAATTCCAAGTCGGAGTAGATACGATCTAGATCCGCCTTTATCGTCATTCAGAGTATAAGAATACCCAAGTGGTTGCCATCAGGATTAGCGCTGTACTTATATACGTGGATTGTTTATTTTGATATTTATCTCATTTCAATATTCTCCACTGCCCAGCTCCGGGCTTCTTTTTTGACTTTCTCATTCAATTCACAATGCCTTATCCAGATGAAGCTGAAGGGTTTCAAGTCGATGCACCTGGAATCAGCGAGTTCCACAAGAGATTTGTATGTTTTTTTTTACCTTCAATACTAGTACGTTTTTGAACGGGTCTGACTTTTCATATAGTACAGATTGAAGCCATTTGGCGACTATGGTAAGATCGATATTCATTTCTGTTTAGTTGATTTGATTGGTTGTATTTCAAAGTATCTGACTGCATTGATAGACGTTGATATCAAGATTGAAGCTTGTGGTATATGTGGAAGCGATGTTCACACCATCAGTGGTATGAAAACCCTCAAAGCGCGATCTCAACATTTGAACTCACAGTTTTCCAGGTGGATGGGGAGATCAAAAGTTTCCATTGTGTGTGGGACATGGTAGGCCTCTTTATAAGACTCAATCATTCGCCTAAGTATTGATGGTTGATGTAGAAATCGTCGGTCGTGCGATCCGTGTCGGACCCAAGGTCACTCTAATCAAAGAAGGAGAGCGAGTAGGAGGTATGAACTAAGACTCATCCTAAAATACCTCTAGTGACTAATTTTATACCAAAAGTGGGAGCGCAAAGCTACTCTTGTGGCAAATGCAAGCAGTGTCTCAACGACAACGAAACATACTGTCCTGTGCAGATGATGGACACATACGGTTCCGAGTGGCCAGAAACCGGAATTGTGAGCCAGGGAGGATACTCTTCGCATGTTAGGACCCACGAGCACTGGGTGTTCCCTATCCCTGATGCATTGGAAACCGTCAATGTGGCACCGATGCTGTGCGCTGGATTGACTGCTTACTCACCGTTAGTGCGTAACGATGCTGGGCCTGGTAAGAAGGTTGGAATCGTGGGTCTGGGTGGCATCGGGCACTTTGGTATCCTGTTCGCCAAAGCGCTTGGAGCTGAGACCTGGGCTATCTCAAGGTCTCGGGCGAAGGAGGCCGATGCTCTCAAGCTAGGTGCTGATGGATACATCGCTACTGCCGAGGAAGGATGGGAAATTCCCCATCAATTATCGTTTGATCTGATCATCAACTGTGCCAACTCTTCAGATGGCTTTGATCTTGCGCGTTATCTGTCCATGATGGATGTACACGGTCGATGGATCAGTGTTGGTCTGCCCGAGGAAGAGGGCCAGGTTATCAAGGCACAGAACTTGATTTCGAACGGTGTTTTGATCGGTGCCAGTCACTTGGGTAGTCGTCGTGAGATGCTTAAGATGCTACAGTTGGCTGCGGACAAGGGACTCAAAAGCTGGGTGGAGGAGATTGCTATCGGGGAGGAGGGGCTGAAGAATGCTATGTTACGCATGAAGAAGGGAGACGTTCATTATCGCTTTACTCTGACTGGATATGACAAGGTGTTTAGGTAATGGGTCGTGTACTAGTTCAAGGTTGCTTTGATACGGGCTTAACCAATCTCTTAGATATTAGAGGGGGAAATTAGCCCTAGATTTGGCGGTTAGGCCGTATATACTCGTGAGATCAAGTCTTAGAATTGCCAAATATAGAGAGTTCTGTTTTGATCAACTCATTTTAAGAAACCTTCGAAGCAATATAGAGACACTTTTGATCCACTAAATTGTGATATACTCTATCTATAGCCTTAAAGATAGAAATCAACGGGATATTCACTCTACCTCACTAACAGATTTGCCGTAAATTCAGGCAACTAATGTCGACTCAAACCACCCATAGTCAAGGCCTAAATGACTTGGAAATCAATATAATTCCACATCCGAATGCCCGTGGCAAATCTACTAACCCGATTTTGTTAAGGTTAAACAGTACCTTGGATTTGAAGTCCCGAACCGCCATATCGACTCTTGTATCTCGGTTCGGGTACAGTACATAACCGAGTGAAAGGAATTTAGGGCTCTTGGGAGGCAAAAAAAGCCAATCTAGGAATAGATGTAAGAAAAAATGAGAATAATCCCTGCAAGGCTGAAGAGCACAAGTACTTACTACTTTAAGGTGGCAATCCCCGTTTCACCGCCCAACCCCATAAGCCCATTCCCATTCATTCTTTCCTTGAATTCTTCCCTTATTTATCCTCTCCTTGCGCTTTTTGTATTCTTTCATTTATCTCTATCGCGTTCATTCCATTCATTTTTAATTTTCTTACTGATTTTGGTGTTTCTTTTCTCCTCTTTTAAGACATTATTTTCCGAGTTCATTAGAATCGTCCTTTGCAGACCCCCAAGACCGAAATACTTCAACATCGATTTGATACACTAGATTAGGGGCCAAACCTCGTCATCTTTCTTCCCATATTATAGGCATTCAAAAATTGCCCAAACGTTTATTTGCTTCCCTTTAATTTTCACTTTCGTTTTCCCTTTCGCACACTCGCCATCCTCATATTCGCATCATGTCGCCAAGAGATAATTCCGCGCCTTTGCGACGACACCCCTCGCTGTCATCTCGCTCGAACACTCGAACTGCCGTACATCCTGCGCATCTTACCAAGGTCTATACTCTCGATAACTGGCGCGAGACCTCTCCGGCAGAGGCGTGCCTTGATGATGCTGCTTCGGCAGTAGAAGACGTTGAGCAGTTTTCAGGGGCCGTGCCCCGTCGCCGTACAGCCAAAAGCTTCTCAGGACTGCGCCATCCGATGGAGGGTCTTGTCGCTCTTGGTCGGCGCTTGTCTGTAACCCTTCGCAACAAGTCATCGAAGCACAATTTGCATCTCTACGGAGAGGAGAAGGAAGACGACTGTCGCAACCATTGTGTCCATTCCAACAACAAACGGCACACACCATCGGGTAGTTTGAGCACAAAGAAAAGCGCTTGGTATCATGGACATAGCATCAACCGCCGTCCATCTCTCCATAGCGTGTCTGCGTTACATAGCTTCTATGCGCCGACTGCGTCAGTTCTCGCCCCCATTCCGGGCTGTGGTTTGAAATCACCTATACTTCCTAACGATAAGCTCTCGGGTGCAGCAGCGCGTGCTGCTGCTGCTGCGGAAAATGAAAAGATAGAGCAGAGCAAGCTGGAGTTGAAGTTGAACAGACTCGACCTGACGCGGATGGAGCGGGACAAGACTTCTCCCAATGGACTGACCAAGGATTCCGAGAGTGGTATCGGCATTTATCTGCGAGATCGATCTGATCTTTCAGAAATTGAGTTGGATGTTGTGCGATGTGGTAGGATTCCTTGGTATCTGCGAGATTGGATGTTGATACTAATCGGAAACAATAGATCCTGCGTTATATCTTCCTTCTGAAATTATGGCTTTTACTCTTTCTTTATTGGACCCCGTGTCCTTGATGAATGCTGAGTCAGTTTCAAGATCGTGGAACCATGAAGCATCTTCCCGTCACGTTTGGAAGCATGTTTTCCGTTCTGCATACCCACGACGCTCAGTTAGCGCTACCGAAACCAAGAACAGACAATCCGCTGGTTTGGGAAAGAATATTCCCAATCAAGATTGGAAGAAGATGTTTCTTGTGCGACGGGCCCTCGATCTTCGTTGGAAAGAGGGTAAGGCTGCTGCAATCTACCTGTATGGCCACAAGGATAGCGTTTATTGCGCACAGTTTGACGAGTAAGTCTTAGTTAACTGTTATATTTGCACGTTCTAACCTTTTCTAGAAACAAAATTATCACTGGCTCTCGTGACCGAACCATTCGCATTTGGGATGCTCATTACCCTTGGTCTTGTCTTAAAGTTATCGGCCCACCCACAGATGATTCAGCAGACGTCCAAATGACCAACCCAACTCCACAAGCCACGGGGGTGTCTCCATTTCTAACTATCACTCCACCATCGGTTCCCTTAGGTGACATTATCACCCCTATGGAGTATCATAGCGCTTCAATCCTTTGCTTGAAGTTTGACGAGGAGATCATGGTGACCGGATCTTCGGACTTTAGTTGTATCGTATGGGATATCAAGGACAACTACCGTCCCATCCTCCGTCTCAAAGGTCACAGTCTTGGTGTCTTGGATGTGTGCTTTGATGACCGGTTCATCATTTCATGCTCTAAGGATAGCACAATCTGTGTATGGGATCGCAAGACTGGTGAGCTTCTGGAGCGGCTTACTGGTCACCGCGGGCCGGTAAATGCCGTACAACTGCGCGGTGACCTGATCGTGTCAGCGAGCGGAGACGGCGTGGTCAAGTTGTGGAACGTTATCTCTGGAACCTGCGTGAAGGAGTTCCCGAGTAAAGACCGTGGTCTTGCTTGTGTTGAGTTCAGCGACGATGGCCGAACTATCTTGACCGGTGGTAATGATCGTGCTATATACAAATTTGATGCGAACACCGGTGAAATGGTCAATGCACTCCGGGGCCACTCTCACTTGGTTCGGTCGCTTCATTTGGACACCATGAACAAGCGTATTGTGAGTGGCAGCTACGACATGAGTGTCAAGGTCTTTGACTCTGAGTCTGGAGAGTTATCCCTTGATCTCGCTGGGTGGACCACAAGTTGGATCCTTAATGTCCAGTCTGACTACCGACGCATTGTTGCTACTAGTCAAGACTCTCGGGCAGTCATTGTGGACTTTGGCTACGGCCTTGATGGCGTTGACCTCTTGGAGGAGTAAGTGTTGAGACCTTCTATTGTGACATGGATAGTGTACAATTGCATATTTTCATAGTTTATTAAGCGTTCTTGTTACTGGCAAATTGGTTGGCATTCTTTCTTATTAAGGAGTTCGGAACAAAACATGGGTCAAGGAGTGGATAGAACCAAATAAGGCTTTGACATGGACGGTTTCTAGTTATATCCTAGTTTATAAATTTACTCGCACAACACGCATTGCAATACATGTACTTAATTTTAGCATCATTTTCGTCGAAGTGTTGAAGTGGGCTTCAGTAACCTAAATAGAAGATATTGGAGCCTCAGGTGCCGTGATTATATAAGCTAATATGATTGGCCGATTCATCAACTAGCGCCACGGCGATACGTGGGTTTTAGCATCAAAACAAATCATCTGGTCATTTTGCATCAACGCAGATTAGGCACTGGCGAAGAAACCCTGACCTTGCAGTAAATTATCCACCCATCTTTATCTGCTCTCATCTCAACCTCAGTTCGATTTTTCCTTTTTCAACTCCGACCGCACTACCCCACCATGGGTGAATCCAGGTTCGGCTTTCCCCTCTACCCCCCTATTGACATTGGCATTCAACGCGACAAAGATGGTTCTCTAACGACAATATCTATCCAGACAAGAACTTCTGCAATGGTTGAACAACCTTCTGCAGTTGAACATTACCAAAATCGAGCAGTGTGGAACCGGGTATGGATGATCAACACGAATACAATACTGGGATCGCTATCAACTGACTGATCAATCGTGAATAGCGCTGCTCTATGCCAGGTTTTTGATTCGATTTTCAGTGAGTAAGACTTCGGCATCGCCCGAGTCCTGACTGGCTGTCAGCCAGTCCCTTTGAGAATAACCGTTACTGATGCGGGGAATCTTTTTTTTCTAGTGGACGTACCCATGTCCCGTGTCAAGTTCAACGTCAACTCCGAATACGCCTACCTCCAAAACTTCAAAGTTCTTCAGAGTACGTCCTCAACAGGCTATTCCCTCATTTCAGAAGTCCGCCAAACCGTTTTCCCCCCTGTCTAACATACCCCACATTTAGACGTTTTTGCCCGCCATGCCGTTGACAAGCCGATCCCCGTTCAATCCCTTTCAAAATGCCGCATGCAGGACAACCTTGAGTTCCTGCAGTGGGTCAAGCGATACTGGGACCAGCACTACCCGGGCGGTGACTACGATGCTGTAAGCCGACGGAAAGCGTCAGGCGCTCCTGGCGGTGGTGTTGCCCCGGCTGCGCGTGCTCCCTCTGCTGGATCCCGGCGTGGAGCGACCCCTACCACGACTGCAGCTCGGGGTCCCCGGGTTGCCGCGGCAGCAAGTGGACCTGCCACCGCTGCTCTGCAGCAGGAGATTGCGACACAGAAGGAGGCTATCAGCGGCCTGGAGAAAGAGCGAGACTTCTACTTCGCTAAACTACGTGATATTGAGCTGCTTCTGCAGAGTGCTATTGAGGCTGATCCCGAGTTGGAAAATGGTGATGATTCGCTGGTCAAGCACATCCAGGGTATCCTGTACTCCACTGAGGTGAGTTGTAGATATTTGCACTAATCATCACCGGTCATACTGACGAGGAACTAGGATGGCTTCGAGATCCCTGCCGAAGCAGAGGAAGGCTTGAATGAGGAACTGGAGACGTTTTAATTTTGAAACTAGTGTCTCAGTGGGTGAGAGAAAGAGAAATAAGCGCTCCCTTTACCAAATACCCCCAGTGCGGTCTTGATGTTTCATCTGGCAGAGAAGATGGAATTTGGCCTATTCCATGAACTAGTCAAGTACGTTACTAGTATTGCTTCTTATTAACTAGTACAAGTGAGTCCTTGCGGGAAGAGGATACTAATCACCATAATTAAACCTACGTAGAGTCTAGACCTAATCTAGTTTAGACTATTTATATCTACTCCACCTGTCAGTCGTATACCTTTTTGATTGGTTCATCATGCCGTGTACCTGCATCAATACCAGTGCGTGTTTGATGCAAGTTCTCTCCTCGCAGAGTCTGAACCCGTGGAACACAATGTAAACAATAGAACGCACTCAACTCCCCTTTTGATTTTCCATCTTCCCTTCTTCTTACATATTCACCATTTCCCCTCTTTGCAACTCTCCAAAAATAAAGATCAAAGATCATCTCCGGCCCCTCGGGCTAGTTCGTCACCGTGGGTCACCCAAACTTTTGATTAGGGGAAAAAAGTGTCTAGTCCGGTCTGGGTCTTGTCGTCCCACTCTCACTCTTTTCGCTCATTTCGCTTTGCTTTCGACTTTCTTTTAAATCTCACCCACCACGAGTCGAACTGGTTCGCCAATCTGAGTTCAGTGTGCTCATCGACTTCAACTGTCACACCTTCTCTTATTCAACTCCGCCTACTTTCTCCGTCCCAACGCTGGTATCGACTATCTTTTGAGGGAATTCCGTCGACATCGCTATGGACTAGGTCGCGATATCTGCCCCTCCATTGACCGGTTTTTCTCTCTCTTCTTTCACTCCTTAAATATCAAGTGAGATCTTTCTTGCCAATGATTGATGTAGACTGTCAATGGCAGCCCTATAAGGCGCCGCTATGTTGACATCTACTAACCTGCGAATATTTACAGATTTGAAACTTTCTGTCGAATGTTTATCCACACTCCTTTTGAAACCACTCGCCAGCGAACTCATCGCGACGTCCACTCCTTACCCACCCGATTTGTTCCCACTCTATCGTATTTCAAAACCAAGACTTTTGGAAGATCCATCTTATGAACTATCAGGCAAGATCCTGTCTTTCATTCCGTCTTCAATTATTCAACTGAATCCCGGATTTCTTTTTCCATCTCATTCTTGTGCTAGAATTGGTCGACCCAGTCCGAACCTCTGTGAGGAGTCACGAATACACTTCTGTACCCCGCCATCGTCGTCAATTGACGCGATGAGTCGCCATGGCCACCGCCATTCTCGATTTGCAAGGCTTGTCGAAAAGCACCAACACGAGGCAGTCGAGGATAGTGAAGGAGACGATACAGATGATAGCGAACCCAATATTCTCCGAGACGCTGAAACAAACCAGAAGATCATGCAAGCCCTGGTAGACCCACTTTTGACCGAAATTTGTGACCAAACTCACAATACGACATGTCCCCATGATGTACCAGCTGAAGACGAGGCGCAGCTTTTGAAACGGGAAGAAGCGGATTCCACCCAGGGCGTGGCGGCTGACTCTGTTCAGACCGTTGTGCAAGTGGTCGATGCAAACTCCCAGACTCTCTCTGCGTCCGTTGGCGCCGATTCTTCGATGACAGTTTCTAGTTCCACATCTGATGCTGATGTTCTTACAACTACGACCTTAAGTATAACTTCGCTGGAAAATTCGGTCGACTCATCGCTTACCACCTCGCCGACATCTTTCCCCGTGGCAACCTCTCCGGCTACACAAACCACCGCGCTCACTAGTAAAGTTGCTGCAGGCTCCCCGCCAAGGGCCTCCTCGCACACTTTCTTACCCACAACCTCGACACCTCTGGGCACCATATCAACCCCTACGTCGGGTAACAACTCGTCTGTTCATATACTTATTGGTACTTTTTCAAACGCCACATCCACCATCAATTATAATCCAACCCCCACATCGACTCCAACTTCTAGTTCCAGCTCCTCTGGCGACTATTATTTAATTTCCGGCACTCATTCCTCGGAAACAAATTTGTCTTCAGGTTCTGAGGAGACGAGTACCGCTAGCGGGACCGGGTCAGCACAAACCTCAAGCAACACGCAGATCGCACCAGTAGCCAGTACGACCA
Organism: Penicillium taxi; assembly: GCF_028828555.1. Lineage (NCBI taxonomy): Eukaryota > Fungi > Ascomycota > Eurotiomycetes > Eurotiales > Aspergillaceae > Penicillium > Penicillium taxi. The sequence continues at coordinate 1,470,587 of NW_026643207.1, read as the reverse complement.
ATGATTCTACTACTAGTACCCCGCAAATTGTGGGCGGTGTCGTTGGAGGCGTCGCGGGTCTGGCCGTGCTCTTTCTGTTCCTTTTGTTCTTATACCGCCGACGAACTCAGAAGGGTGGTACAGCGACTCTCCCATCTAGTGATGCTGGAACGTCACGAGAGATGGTGGAACACAATTCAAATCTGGATCACATGTATCGGTCTTCATACTTTGCGCCCGCATTTATGAAGCGCTGGCGGCAGTCAACCGCCACCACGGCCACGGATACTACATACGATTCAAATTCGAGTGAACGCGGATTTCAAAAGATCTCAGGACGTAAGATTCCTCCCGTCCTAACTCATGGAGGCGATGGTTATGGCGGCGGTGTCAGTACAGATGACGCCTCCAGCCTTCCTGACTTGTATGGTCTCTCTCCATTATCACCAGCTGGAGGACCCCTCTCCTCCCCGGTACACAATGGACCACCGCCCACTTCGCCATATGGAATTCCCTTGGATACCACCGTGACCCGAGAGGTAGACGAGCACCAAATCAAATTCATAAGGAATAAAGCTCAGATTCCTCCATCTGGCTCTGTCAACTCTAACTTTGCGAATACTATCACCCCAACTCATTCTTATCCCCAACCCCAGAGCGCACTACCCGACGGATTGGGCCGCAGTCTCGCCAGTCATGACGGAAGTCGTGGGAGTCGCTTCACGGAGAGTCTCGATCTTTAATCTATGACTCTCTTCCTCTATAAGATACGGGCTATGCGATACGAAAAACAAGTTAGCCGATGCCTTCATGCTCGGAAATGAACTAGGCTACGACTAATTTTGAGCGTTTTGATATTATTTCGGTGCTTCTCTTTTTTACTGGATCTTGAAACTTCACCCTTCAATTTTCTGCTGCTCATCGAGAGCTGTTTTTCTAAATGTTTCTCTCTTACTCTCCCTGACAAATGTCCTTTTACCCTGTCTTATCATCCACCCCATTTACTCTTCTACATAGATACCCCTTCTTCTTTCCCTCTTTTTTTCCCTTTCTTTCTTATTACCTTTTTTCTAACCTGGCGATTGTTGATATTTCCGTGTGCTATCATGGAGCCCTCAGCCGAGCAAGTAAGACCTGGATATCTCTAGAATATTTCATTAATTAAGTCTTCAATTAATATTTCCCCTGGTAGTTCATGACGCTATGGGTTGGCTAAATATATTTCCCGGTAGCCAGTACGAGGTGGATTTGAGGCTGCGCCCTCCTGTCTAGGTGACTAGCTAGGTACCGAATCAATATGTAACATTGTTTGGCTTTAATTTCTGACATATACAGCCTCAAAACACTGCCAAAATAGAATCCTGGAACCTTGGGCTGCTTGAATCTCACATGGATGTGCACTAAGCGGTCTAGAGCCCACGTGACCATGAGCTAATTTCAGCCACACTTCTGCGCCTTATCTTGATGTGGCTTGTGTTTCTATCTCGATCTTGATCTATTTAGCCTTAGTCCATAGTTATTAGTTTATTCCCTCTCCACTATGAAACTTTGGTTTACTTCGTATACCACGCGTCTTCCTGCCTGACTTTGCCTGATCAGAGTAGCTAGACTGGGATTTCATACGATAGCCAAATTGCTCAAAGCACATTCGGGCTCAGCTTGAAATAATCTGATGGCGCAAAGAAGAGGCCCTAGCAATGCAAGTGGCCAAAAACGCCGGGTTTCCGGTCCAACGAGTGATTTGATAAACCGCATGCCCCGATTTCGACTCTAATGACTCGTATGCCTGCCAAGAGCTTGGCCATGCTTACAGAACATCAAACAGCAAGGGTAAAGAATTGATTCTCGACGAAACTAAACCCTATTGAGCCGTGATACGCAGCTGGTTGAGCCCATGGGGCGATGCTAGAATCTGCTCACTACTAGGATCACCTGTCAGGAGCGTACGCGCCGGCCTGTTCGAATCAGAGGACTTCAATAACTTTTGGTCAGGTGGATTAGACTCTGAATCAGCTTATAATGAAGCCCTGGGCTTTGCTAAACGTATACAGAATATCCCACACCGCATTCTCTGCACCCATGTGACCTTAAACCTCATAATACTCTCGTGTGACTTGTTTCTGCTTTTAAGAGCACGTGACTGCATTGCCACACTTCTACGCCACATATGTGGCTGGTGGGCAGATTCATCAGCTGCAGAGATTCGGGATGAGTCCCAACCTCCGAAGTCCGAAGTCCCAAACGTTGGCTTATTGAAGGCGTTAATCTCTTACAACCGGACTCCGGGGTTAGCCCCTGCTGATTCTTTGTTCGTATTTATGGCTTATGTTAAATCTAGGACGTAAGCCAAGCATGACGGTTAATCCCCCTTACAATTTTATTACTTGTATACTGTAAAGTGTTTACCAGGTTTACTCTAGATACCAAAACGTGCTTTACAAACACTAAGGTTCAATATGATGATTATAACGTTTACCAGGTTCGCTTGTATCTCTGCTCGATCATTGGATTGTGGATTGAGGCGCAGCAATCAACCTTGAAGACCGGCGGCAACCACAATTTGATGTATCTAAACGGACATTGGACAGTTCAAGTGTGGACCCTTGGTTCTGGGGCCGATAACTGTATCCAGTGGGGAACATCTGGAACCGACAAAATAAAGCGCCTAACTAGTTTCAATAGCCTGTGTGAAATACCATTTACCGTATATCTTGAAATCTGAAGCCTGGGCGTATTAACAAGCAAGGTCCGAGTGAAGCTTAAATCACATTAGGTATCATTGTATCAATAATCGCCATTGAGGCTGTGCACCTGGGATTTCCTACTTCTTACTTTCGTGATTGCCACATACGACATCACTTAACATCCTATTCCGACCCATTAATGATCCAGTGGGTCAAACAATACACTCATAATCTTGGCATATTTTCCTAAAAAACTAGTGACATTTGCAAACTCAGTGAATGCTGGGCGGCCTCGGCATATATACTCAGCCTACTCTAGACGCCCAGTCCATAATCTTGGCTAAAACATTCAAGGGAATATCAGGACTTTACATCCCCCTGCCTTTTTTCAAACAGAAATCAGGGTACAGTACTACCCAACACTATAATAATCTGTCATTTTAAAATTGCATTGGTGCAGCGCAAATGGCTTCTTCACAATCCGATCAGTCTAAGCGCCCATATCTTGATCCTCTTGTGGTGACAGATACTTCTGGCAGAGAGGTAAAAAGCCCTGGAATTCACATTGGGCGCCAACTTGTTACTAACTTTTTTCCCCATCAGCGCTCTTTATCTGCCTCTTCTGCTGCTGTCTCTTCATCATGGTCTAATCCCACAGACTTGAATCATAGTCCGACGTCAACATCTCTTTCACCGGATATGGCTTGGAACCAAAATCAAGGCCATCTGACGGTGCATAATGCATCACATCGGCATTCTAGTTCCATTGATGGTGATACTTTACGTCCTCGTTCGAGCTCATACGCATCAACTGCGGAGACTATGATCCGCTCTAGGGCTAACTCCGAAACGGATCCCTCCCATGTTAAAGCAATCTACGATGATGTATCACTCAAAGATGCTCTGAACCCCGATCCTCGAGAAGAAGCTGATTTTCACATCGAGGATAATCGCTTTGCCTTTTCTCCGGGTCAGCTTAATAAGATGCAGAACCCCAAGTCTCTCGCGGCTTTCCACGCCCTTGGTGGCTTGCAGGGGTTGGAGCGTGGTCTACGAACGGACCTGAGTGCAGGTCTTTCTCCCGATGAAGGTCGATTGGCGGGTACAGTTGACTTTCAACAAGTTACTCCGCCATTATATGATAGGCGGTCTTCAATAATAAAGGCAGAATCAGAGCCCGGTCAGACAATAGCGCCATCACCACAACCACCACCATCTGGACATGGCTCGCCATTTGAGGATCGCATTCGTGTTTTCAGCCAGAATAAGTTGCCCGCTCGCAAGTCGACAGGCTTCTTCAAGCTTTTTTGGATTGCATATAACGACAAGATCATTATACTACTTACTGTTGCTGCAATTGTATCATTGTCATTGGGCATATATGAGACAGTGGATGGAGGAGGTTCAGGTGTGGACTGGGTGGAAGGAGTGGCTATCTGCGTTGCGATCTTGATCGTCACTGTTGTCACTGCTGCAAATGATTGGCAGAAGGAAAGACAGTTCGCTAAACTTAACAAGCGAGTAAGTATCTTAATTCAGCTCGCTACTATCGCTTACTAACCATTTCCAGAACGATGATAGAGAAGTCAAAGTCATCAGATCGGGAAAGTCCCTGCTGATATCAGTTTACGATGTCTTGGTCGGCGATATTCTGCACCTGGAGCCTGGTGATTCTGTCCCTGCTGATGGAATCCTAATCACTGGACATGGAGTAAAATGTGACGAGTCCTCAGCTACTGGCGAGTCAGATCAAATGAAAAAGACAAATGGCCATGAGGTATGGCAGCAGATTATCGAGGGCACCGCAACCAAAAGACTTGATCCGTTCTTGATATCTGGCAGCAAGGTTCTTGAAGGTGTCGGTACCTACCTAGTCACTAGCGTCGGTCCTTACTCAAGTTACGGCCGCATCATGATGTCGCTGCAAACTTCCGATGACCCGACACCACTCCAGGTGAAGCTGGGTCGTTTGGCTGATTGGATTGGATATCTTGGCTCGGCGTAAGTTTATATGACTTCATCTTACAACGTGGAAAGTACTAACAGTGATTCTCAGTGCTGCCATCATCTTATTCTTCGTCCTGCTGTTCCGATTTGTCGCCGACCTTCCACATCACCCTGACCGAAGTCCTGCCGTCAAGGGAAAGGAATTTGTAGATATCCTGATTGTTGCTGTGACTGTTATCGTTGTTGCCATTCCCGGTAAGTGACGTCACTTATGTCTAGATATCATAGTACCCAGAAGCTAACAAGTCTATAGAGGGTCTTCCTTTGGCTGTCACACTTGCCCTTGCGTTTGCTACCTCTCGCATGGTCAAGGAGAACAATCTGGTCCGTGTTCTCCGGGCCTGCGAGACAATGGGAAACGCTACTGTGATTTGCTCAGACAAGACTGGAACTTTGACTGAAAATAAAATGACGGTGGTCACTGGCACTTGGGGTTCGAAGGAGAGCTTTTCTCAGCTGTCTGAGACCAAAAATGGCATAGCATCACAACAAGCCTCTGAAGTCTTTCCGAGGCTGTCTGCCCCGGTTCGAGAACTGATTGTTAAAAGCGTTGCCCTGAACTCCACTGCTTTTGAGGATGAGAAAGATGGCCAGAAGCAATTTGTAGGAAGTAAGACCGAGGTCGCTCTCCTTCAATTGGCACAGACGTACCTGGGAATGGACCTGCCTTCGGAGCGTGGTTCTACTGAGATTGTCCAGCTCATCCCGTTCGACTCTGTGCGAAAGTGTATGGGCGTTGTTTACCGCAAGGCAGGCACTGGCTATCGCCTCCTCGTCAAAGGTGCCTCGGAGTTGATGGTGGACGCCTGCACTTCGCAAATTACCGATCTCGAGACAGGAAAAGAGAGAATCAATACAGATTCGCTTTCTGAAGAATCACGACAAGAGATTCTTAAGACCATCGACCAATATGCACAGGACTCTCTCCGAACTATCGGACTTGTCTATACAGACTTTACCGTCTGGCCTCCGAAGGGTGCCGAAAGACTAGAGGACGATGCGTCTCAAGCCAAATTCGACGATGTCTTCCGTGAAATGACCTGGGTTGGTGTCGTGGGAATTCAGGATCCTCTTCGACCTGAGGTTCCACCGGCCATTCGCAAGTGTCATTCTGCAGGAGTTCAAGTCAAGATGGTAACTGGAGACAACGTCGCAACGGCAACTGCAATTGCAACATCTTGTGGAATTAAGACAGAGGACGGCCTCGTTATGGAAGGTCCTAAGTTCCGACGACTATCCGACAAGGAAATGGATCAAGTAATACCCCGCCTGCAGGTTCTGGCACGTTCTTCACCGGAGGACAAGCGTATTCTTGTAGAACGATTGAAGATTCTCGGCGAAACAGTTGCTGTGACGGGTGATGGTACCAATGATGGACCTGCTCTGCGGACTGCAGATGTCGGTTTTTCTATGGGTATTGCTGGAACTGAAGTAGCCAAGGAGGCTAGCTCGATCATTCTTTTGGATGATAACTTCCGGTCCATTGTGACTGCGATCGCGTGGGGACGAGCTGTCAATGATGCCGTCGCTAAATTCTTGCAGTTTCAAGTCACTGTCAACATCACTGCTGTAATTCTGACATTCGTGTCTGCTGTGTACAGCAGCTCCAACAGCAGTGTTCTGAATGCAGTACAACTTCTCTGGGTGAACTTGATCATGGACACGTTCGCTGCTCTCGCTCTGGCTACGGACGCCCCGACAGAGAAGATCCTGGATCGGAAACCAGTAGCCAAGAGTGCGTCACTTTTCACATTGACCATGTGGAAGATGATCCTCGGACAGGCTGTTTACCAACTTGCCATAACCTTTATGCTCTACTTCGCAGGAGACAAGCTTCTCAACGCCCACCTCGCCAACAATGATCCAACCCTTCGAGCTAAACAGCTCTCTACAGTCGTCTTCAACACATTTGTGTGGATGCAAATCTTCAACGAGTTCAATAACCGACGCCTCGACAACAAGTTCAACATCTTTGAGGGCATGTTCCGGAACTACTGGTTCCTAACTATCAACGCCATCATGATTGGCGGACAGGTTATGATCGTCTACGTAGGCGGCCAGGCCTTTGGCGTGACTCGACTGAATGGCATCCTGTGGGCAGTTTGTTTGATCTGCGCTCTAGGTTGTCTACCTTGGGCTGTGGTACTCCGCCTAATTCCAGACCGTCATTTCGGTGTTGTCTTCAACGCTGTCGTCCGTGGTATGAGTGTTGTCATGAAGCCGCTGCTCAAGGCTTGGGAAATGCTTTCTCGCGGTATAAAGGCGGTCTTTCGACCAGTCACGCGATTTGCCCGTCGCGTTCTCTTCCGGGATGATACCAAGACTGATGATACCGCTGACAAAGTTGAGCTAAAGACTCCCGTCTCTGATGTAGAGGCCCCTGCTCCAGCCCCTGCTCCGGCCCCTGCTCCGGCCCAATTGGCTAAGCAGGAGAGCCATGAGCGACCTAAAACTCCGCCGACTATAACAGTGCCTCCGATCACTGTCACAAGCTCGCCCTAGGAGCTCTTGCACACGTATATAATTATGTTTAATGATGGATGGCTTTTGTGATAGAATTTTAGCATTATAGCGTTTGAGCCGTCCACCTGGGGTGGTTGTTATATAGATGAAATGAAATATGAAATTATATCAAAATTTAAAAGACATCGAAATAACCCGGGACAAAACAGATCCAAGCCCTTCAGCTCTAAAAGTTTTTGCCCTTGAAAGTTCGAGCTCGTAAGATCAACCGGTGAAATAATGGACCCACCGCATCGTAGATTTGATATCGAATTGAGAGCAGCAACCCTGGAACTCAAGGCAAAAAGGCACTGTTTGTTCTGTACCTATCCGGTGCGGTTAAGTGTAACCACTTGGGCAGCTTATCACTATACTATATGCCAAGCGGAACTGTCAGGATCTAAGATATTCACCGTACCAATCCCAGACTTACGGCGTCAAAAGACCGGATCTTACCGGAGATTAATAGGGCGCTGTGATACATACATAGGCAGGGTCTGAGGACTTATTAGCAAACCAAACTACCTAAATATCAATCTAGGGATAATCACAATTACCAACGTCTCCAAGTTGATATTTCCAAGATTCCCTTTACGGCTCCGGTCTCAGAAGATTGGCTTCATTGTGAAGATATCCAATAAAGTCTATGACCCCATGGCTTCTATAGTTTTAGAAGGTAGATCGTATAAGTAGACGTTATTTCAGTCAAGATTTATATATAGCAATCCAATCAATCATCTGTGACCGTGTAACTCTGATCTATCTGTACGATCTGTACTCCGTACTAGGTAGATGGTAGTTCACAACCGTGGAAGATGATTGAACCAATTTCCCACGAGGACGAACCTAGGGCCAGGGATTTCCAGTACGCTCCGAGGGTTCCAAGACTATCTATGTATCTAGGCAATAATATGTACAGCACCCCGGGCCGTCGTTGCTCAGATCTGAATTCCAAGTTTCGTCGGATTTTCCATTTTATTGGCAAGCGATCCCTATCACAGAGCCTCATGTTTTTGCTTTCAATTAGCATCAAGATGGGGGTATCAAAATTCTCCCTAGCGGAGTATCTAAAAGTTCTTCTCACTCTATTAGTTCTGTTCTCAAGTGTCTCCGGAAAGGCAGTCTTCGCTCACTTCATGGTATGGAGTATCCTTATTCAAATGTTGCTTACCCAGATATTCTCTATTGACACCTCACTGACTGCAGAATACTTTAGATGGCAAATTCAGCGCTATATGACACGTCAGATTGGAAAAATGACATGAAACTAGCTCAAGAAGCCCACATTGACGCATTCGCACTCAATATGGCATATGGAGTCAAAACAAATCAGAAAGCAGTTGCTGACGCTTTCGCTGCCGCCGAGAGTCTCAAGTTCCATCTTTTCTTCTCCTTCGACTACGACGGTAACGGGGCCTGGCCAAAAATGCAAGTTGCAGCTCTCTTAAAAAACTACTCTACTAGCTCTGCATATTATCGACACCATGGGAAGCCATTTACGTCCACGTTTGAAGGAACCAGCAACGCCGAAGACTGGGTTACAATCAAAAAAGAGATAGACTGCTTCTTTGTTCCTGACTGGTCTTCTGTCAAACCAGCTTCCGCACTTCAACTAGCAGGCGGCGTTGTTGATGGCTTGTTTTCCTGGGCAGCCTGGCCAGCGGCGGATTCCAGAAGGATGAACACCTACGCTGATGCGTCATATATTCAGAGTCTCAAACAAGCCAATAAATCATATATGATGCCTGCTTCGCCATGGTTCTACACAAATATGCCGAAGTATAAGAAAAACTGGGCCAGTCATGGTGACGACCTGTGGTATGACCGTTGGGTGGAGATAGCCTTTTTGGAGCCCGAGTGGGTGGAGATCATTTCCTGGAACGACTATGGCGAGTCTCATTATATCGGCCCGCTAAACGAAAAAGGCTACGGTGTATTCATTGCTGGCAAGGCACCGTTCAACTATGCACGAGACATGCCACACGATGGTTGGCGGGCTCAGCTTCCCTATGTGATCGATCTATACAAGGCAGGGAAGGCATCTATTACGGAGGAAAGTCTGGTTGTTTGGTACCGCACACAACCTCTTGTCTCCTGTGCTAACGGAAACACATCTAACTTTACACCGAGTCAGCTGCAAACTGGGTTCGACGTTGGTACATGGTTTGCAGATAAGATATTTTTCTCTGCACTGTTGACCTCCAATGCTTCTGTTGCCGTGAGCATTGGCGGTATCAAAAACAATGCCAAATGGGAATATGAGCCTGACGGCGGAGTTGGCATCTACCATGGGAGTTTTGACTTTGATTCAAAAACTCTTGGAAAAACTGTTGTCATAATCTCGCGAGATGATCAGGAATCAATGCGTCTTCAAGGTAACCCCCTCTCTACTGTCTGCTCGGGTGGTCTTGCCAATTACAATGCATGGGTTGGAAGTTCTCTGTCTGGAAAAGTGATTGAGCCGGTCTCACCGAAGCTCTCTCTATCACAGGAAGTCTGTATCGAAGGTTTCGGATACTCGAATTTCACAGACCTTTGCCAGTTCACTTGCAAGTACGGTTACTGCCCACTTGGGACGTGTTACTGTACTGCCATGGGAAAGTCAAAGAAGAAGCCCCGTGCATCTTATGAGAAGGGTGAGCCCAAACATGGTGACACAACTTTCACAGGATTATGCTCTTTTGCGTGCTACTGGGGATTTTGTCCTGACTCGTATTGCTCTGGAAATGGAACTTATCCGGCTCCTACAGCGACTACTAGGCCTAAGAATAGTGGTGGACAGATTCAGATCCCTTTACTATTTCGTCATCCAGTCATGGGGGCTTTCTTCTTGGTTTGTGCTGGTGTCTTTGGGGGAGAACTATGGGATGTGCTCTCTTGGTTATGATATAAATTTAACTAGAACCAATGATGATGGTCATGCTTTTAAGATTTATGAAGCTGCGAGTAATAGGAGAGTTTACTTTCAAGCACTGCATCAAATAGATTACCAATATGTGCCACTGCCAGTGTAAAATAGTAAGACATCAAGTTATTACACCTAGTCAGCCCTAGTTCAAATTTTAATGTCTCTGAAATATCCGCAACTCCCACCATAGCACCATATTGTCCACGCTTGGAATGACAGGAGAAAAGTGTGGCTTTCCAGGCTGCTCAGTCATCACTTGAGATTCAAATCCAATGTGGTTCATTTCTTAATCTTCAAAACTTATAGAGTAGGAAAGCTTAATCATTTATGCCTCAGGCAGCAATAGACCTCCACCACTAGCTCCGCCTTCCCCCCAAGTCACCATTAATCCACCCAATTGACCCCCCTTTAAACTCACCTCACCAATTCCTTATAGTCATTGGATTCTGAAGATATATTCTTCTTTTTCCTTTTCACTCCAACCTCTCTCCATATTCTCCCATCGAGTGTCACCCGGGACCCTTTCCTCTGTCCCCGATCTCCCCGCTTTCCGCCCACCGTAGCGACATAACCCAAACACGTCCGCCTCGACAACCTGTCTCTGCCACTCTTCCTAGCTCTAAGCCCTTGAAATCAAAGTTAGACTACAAATAGAGGCTCCAAATTGGTTTTCTAAGCCTTCAAATCCATAACAAGAACAACCCCGCCACTATGTCGCAAATCAATTACCGCACCATCAATATCGACCAGCTCGACCCGGAGTCGTCGGTCAATTTCCCTATGGAAACCCTCATTCCTGCCACTGTGCCTCAACCTGCGAGCTCTAGCGATGCTGCCAATGTCGCCGGCCAGGTGCGCCAGTTGCTGCGCAGCGGCGACACAGAAGGCGCGCTGCGCCATGTTTTGGACACAGCGCCGCTAGGCGGTGATGACCGTGCTAAGGAGGTGCATCTGGCAACTGTAACTGAAGTGCTACAGGGTATCCGACAGGGAGAGATGACTCGGGTACTGGAGGGTGTCTGTGGCTCGGATGGTGGATCAGAGCGGGCAGACTGCTTGATGAAGTATCTGTAGGTCTTATTCGTTATATGCATTTTACGACCGATGTCAGGGCCGTGCTAATTTCATCCAGCTACAAGGGAATGACAGGGACCACCCCTGGTAGCGCTGCCCAGAGCAAGAACGTCTCCCCCAGACTACAGGATTCTCGCAGGTCCAGGCCCGGAACCTCGGCGAAGGCGGCGGTGGTCAGCAGATGAGCGTGCTGCTTAACTGGCACGAGAAGCTAGTGGAATTAACAGGGACTGGATCGATTGTGCGGGTTATGACCGACCGCCGGACGGTTTAAGTGGAAAGAATGCGCGGTGATCTCCTTTTTCTTTTTTCTTTAAGAGGTTCGATTGCATTTCATGTTTTCTTTTTGTGGACAATCCTCCTCTTTGCTCAGCGTAGTGGTTTTACATTTGATATACTAAAAAAATCATATTGGAATTCCTTCCCAACTTCGTCCTATACATAATCTTCTTCTTCACGGCCTTTGGAAATTGCTATCTCCCAGGATATCTTGCAGGTTTATATCAGCACTACCACGTGCTAGCGGCTGCCTCTGAGTTTCACTCTCCTTCCATCCGATCATAAATATCATCCGGAATGTTGCTGGGATGCCTGGCGCACCGTCCTCCATATGCATAGCCCGGTAAATAGCCTCGTTGGCTAGTAGTACATCGCGAGATAAGGGACCGGCCTCGCGGTGCAAAATGGCATTGCTTTCGCCCATAGCCTGTAGGTCTTTCATCAGAGCAAAAGTATCTGGGAACTCAACCACGATATCCTCGACATCGACAGTCAGCATCTTGAAACCGGCTCGGTTCAGTAGGCCTCCGATATCCTTCACGTCCGCTAGTGGAGATATATGGGGGCTCACTCCACCGCGCCGCTCTTGGTCCGCCAGCTGCAATGATCCCCGCAGCTCGAATAAGGTGTCCCCGCCGAACATCGCTGCAATAAATGGGGCATCCGGCTTCAAGATTGTGTTGACTTGGCTTAGCAAAGCGGGGAGATCATTGATCCAATGCATCGATAGCGAGGATACCACAGCGTCAAATGTATTTGGCTCGTAGGGTAGCGTCTCCATATCTGGAATGACATCCCTTTGGATATCGATCTCCTTATTGAAGGGGAGCTCTTCATCCCGGTGAAGCAGTGCCCGTGAATTCTCAACGCAAGTAATTTTCGAGATCCGCTCTGCAAGTGGTGGCGTAGATGTGCCCTCCGGTACTGCCGAGTCGATGTCTGGCATTGTCATTGTTCGTGCGATATTGCAACTGTTTGCGCCGAGGTCAAGAATATGGGGGAATTTGCGCTTGATATCCTATTCAATAACAGAGTTAGTATTGAGCTTCGATTAGCCTATCTGACGGTGCTATCCCTGTCTTGTAGAAGTTTCTTACCAGCAACCGATCGCATAACCGCATTGCCATTTCGTCCTTCAAGTAGTCGACTCTCCGGCTCTGTTCGACATTTTGGGCTGCGCGCTCCTTTTGTAGTTGCTTGGTCTTCCGATTGAAGACTTCCATCGTGGGATTGCCTGGAGTCTGGCTAGCATATGTCCGAACCATCCACGACGTAGGGAGACATCGCCGCGGAAGATTGGTGCGAGTCGTGTGGAGAGAAATCATGGTATATTTATTGAGTAACTGTGTATGTGTGTAATTTTTGTCAATATTTAGGCCATTGTTCTTGTTGAGTGTTGGGCGTGAGGTTGAGGCTAAAGTTGGAAATTGAAGGCCATCGGATCTTAAATTTTGTTCTGACGTCGATTGTTGATGAGGGATCCCCGAAGCTCAACCTCCGCGCCGGTTCGTGCATTGCCCCACGCTCACTGTTGGACACTAACCAGGGCTTATGTGCCTGGTATCTTTTGAATCTCAGATCATTGAAAACTGAAGACGTCAAGACCAGTTAGCCTCGTGTCTGTGGTACGTTCTCATGTCACGAACTCACCCCCGTGAAGCGCCCGCCAAGCGGATAGAACACGCGCATATTGATACTCGACGCAGGTACAATAACATAAAGTTACCTTCCAGACAAACTCGTCGCTGATCAATTTACCCTTATATCGAAGGGATAAATCGAAGGAATAACGCCGCCGATAAAGCATGACTTGACAGACCAAACCTCATTCCGATCAAGCGCGACTTTATTAATCGCCTTCCTCAACCCAACACAAGATGTCTCGCCCGTTTCCTTACACCTACATCTCCTGTCCTTGTGCCGATACTCCAGTCCCAGACCCGGCCAGGAGACGAAGATCGAGGGAAACTCCCCGGAAATCAACGACCCCCGAGCGGGCATATAATACCAATGAAGAAAAGCCCGAGCTGAAAGAGCAAGATCATGATAGCGACGACGAAGAAGACCAGACATTTGATCCCCGATATCCAAGATCCAATTTTTCGCTTTATCCTCCCGAGCAGCTGCTGTACTGCGAGGATTGCCACCAGATCAAATGCCCTCGATGCATAACCGAAGAAATCGTCAGCTGGTATTGTCCAAGCTGTCTATTTGAGACCCCGAGCAGCATGGTGAAAAGTGATGGTAATAGGTAAGTAACAAAATGTTGACCTTATCTATGGCAGACGAAGATTGCTAAAAGTGTCTAGATGCGGCCGAAATTGCTTCAACTGTCCTGTCTGCACCGCTCCACTAGCTGTAAACTCCATCGAGAATGTTGTAGGCAATGGCAGCAAGCAAGGGCCGTGGGTACTATCCTGCGGGTACTGCCTGTGGACAACGCTCGATATTGGCATCAAATTCGATAAGCCAACCAACATTCGTAACCAGTTGCAAAAGATGACAGATACAACCGCTCCAATTACTTTTGATACACGATCGAGGCAGGCGTCCCGCACCTTTGGCGATCTCAAGTCACCCTTATCCACTCTTGCCTCAGTCGACGAACAATCCAATGCACTCGATGACAGTGAAGATCCAGCCACAAAGGAAGAGCCAGCCATGGGCCCTGCAAATACAGATGCCCGATTTGCAGCACTGAAATCCTTCTACCGCAATCAAATATCAGAAACATCAACATCTCCCAGCGATCCACTATCCGACTTTGGATTTTCCTCCCCAGGAGCCCTGAACAGGTTGATGTCTCTCTACGCATCCTCATCCAGACTAAGCGGACTTTACGGTAGTAGCAAAAAACCCAAATCAAAGCCGCCAGTAATGCGCGAGGCCCTCACAGCCAGTGAGGGTCTTTGCATAGCCCCCGAAAACGGCGACATCGCCGTGATCGAGCGACTCAATTCTCCAGACGGCGGCTGGGAAGCCGTGGCATCGATCAACCAGCGCGCAGAACAATCTCCAGACGTGCGCTTCGTCGACGAACTGCTCCCGCTACCAGTCCTTCTACGCACGAAGCGTGCCAAGCGCTGCAAGTCTTGCAAGCACATTCTTGTGAAACCCGAGAATAAACCACAGTCTACACGTTTCCGTATTCGTCTTATTGCCCTAAGCTACGTTCCCCTCCCAACTCTACGGGCTCTCGCCCTCCCGACCTCGTCGGCTATGCCCTCGCCTCCACCACCAGATCTCTATGCGCTAAATCCACTCAAACCTATTCTCGTTCTTCTCACGCTGAAGAACCACATGTTTGATCCAGTCCGAATTACCCTCGCCACACCATCTGTAACACCAGGTCGTGTTGCCAGCAAAGTTACCGTGCTCTGTCCACAATTCGAGATCGGTGCTAACAGCGACGTGTGGGACGAGGCGCTGCAGGGTGCTTCTGCTCCCATAACTAGTGGCGGAGTGCGTTCCAATGAGAAGGTAGCTGAAGCTGGTAAAGTCTGGGACAAGGGCCGCAATTGGACGACTGTTGTGCTGGAGGTTGTGCCAGGATTTTTACCTGGGTCCGAAGAGGGTGAAGGTGCCGAGGTTGCTGGTGATGATACTCTGCGCCAGGATGAGGATGTTTTGGAAATTCCTGTCTTTGTCCATATGGAGTGGGATGCGGAGGCGCAACTTGAACAGAATGTGGACAAGTCGTCGAAAGATAATATGGTTTCCAGGGAATTGGCTTACTGGATGGTCCTTGGGGTTGGTCAGATTGTACCTTCACTGTGATTTTTAATCTTGTTATATGCTTCTTTTTCTCTCTTCCATACCCCGTCGTTGCACATACATTTTTACTTTCAAATGCTATCCTTTTCACAAGTCATTAATCAGTGTAGAGTCTAGAAGGGCCATCACCCTCTGGCCACGTAGGTAAAAGCCAGGTCCAGCTTGATCATTAAGCTCCATTCCATCTATATCAATTCCACGTCAAATGCTACGGCACCTTGAAAATCAGAAATGATAAATTGGAAGAGTATTATCCCATCCATTCTGATTAAAAGGAGAATAAAGCGACCCGGGATGGAATTCAGCCTCATTACCTCAAACCAGAACCAGAACCATAGCCAAATCAATGAAAAAGGGAGTAAAATGGTAGGGGAATATCAGGATAAATTGAAGAAAACCCGTGAATGCATTTTTTGGTTCTTTCAGCCATTATGCTCTCTCTTGAATCTAGTGAGTTTCAAAGCCTAGAAACAAGTAATCCCATAAACACAACGACATCATTCCCTTTCCCTCATAAAAACCAGACAACTGAGAATTTAGTACTCGGCGCCGCTCTGGGGGAACTCGAACACGACGGAACGGCCCGTCAACCGACGGTAGACCTCGCCGTAGGCATCGAGACGGTGGTCGACACCGCCCTTCTCCTTCTCGTCCAGGACAACCTTCAGGGTCTTGCTGCCATCTTCCTTGGTGCGGATGCGCTTGCCAACGATCTCAACCGGGTAGACGAGGTCGGTGAGGATAGCCTCGTGCACAGCGGTCAGAGTGCGGGAGCGGGGGCGCTTCTGGGTCTGGGTGGAGCGGGAGTTGACGGAGCGCTTGGGGCGGGGCAGGATGCGGCGCTGAGCAACGAAGAGGACGTGGCGGTCAGAGAACTTCTTCTCGAGCTCACGGGTCAGGCTGTAGTTAATATGTTAGTCCGTGATTCATTCTTGGACGGTCCGCATATTTCAATGGCGCAGGACTGAAGCCGGTGCTTTGAATGGCGAATCTTACCGCTGCTGGATCTTGTGGAAGCCCTGGAGGAGAGGGACAGGGACGAAGATAACGATGGCCTTCTTGCCGTGGCCGACCTCAACCTATCGTACAATAATAAATGTTAGACCATGAGTTCTTCAAATCAAGAGCCTGCGCACAAAAGTTCCAGGTGGAAAAAAAAATCGATATCCTCCGGAATTGACGTTGACGATGCTTCTTGTTGAGTTGATCCCTTTCAATGTACCACATTACATGTGCTACAACTATGAGATGTGCTGCGATAGGAGTGGCAAAGTGTTGAGACTTGTCCACAATATCCACAAATCATAAATTCCACCTCTTCCGTTCCGATGACACCAAAAGAAAGCATAGTCGACGCGATTCACCGAAGATTTCGATAGCGGAATAATTGCGATTCTTACCTCACGGGCAGAGACGAACTGCAAGGGGCGCAGGTTGGCCTTGAGGTCCTGTGTGTTGCTCTCGAGGTCGAAAAGAGCGCCGGCAATCGCGTTCTCGAGCTCGGAGGGGCTCTGCCGGGAGGGCGAGTTGAGAGCAATCTTGTTGATGGCAGCCATGATTGCGAGCGACGAGGTGCTGCGGTAGTGCTGGTTGAGGTGGTCGGCGGAGGGGAGGTGATCTCGAGAACCAGATGTGAATTTGCTGTGGGCTTCGCTTGGGTAATAAAAGTGGGTCTTCCTGAGTCAGCGTTTTCATTTTAGGTTTAGCTTAGGGCTGGGTTGTCCCGTGACTAGCTTACCTTTGATTGGCCGAATATATACCCCATACTACGGAGTTCAGTTAGCTTATTCCATATGCCACCAGGAATGCCTTTCGAGTACTAATAGTTACTTGGTATTTCTAAACTTTTTTCTGAGCAGGATTCTAAATTGAGCTGTATGGATGGAATGTAATATGGCACAATGGGACAAAAAACTCATAAAAGGCCTGTATTGCCATGGGTAACTCAATACAAGAGGCACAATGATAAGAACAGTAATAGGGGAAACGCCTGTGCCCGTGCAAGTCGCAAGGTAATTGAGTATCAAGACCAAAAACATTAAAAGCATTGCGAGTTAACAGGCACAGCCCTCCTTGGCTGTCGCAGCATTACGATCGCCCAGATTCACTCGAGAGTCCTCTGCAGAGCGGCTTCCTAGTGCAGATTGACCAGCACCTGCGGCACCCCGGCCAGTCTTCAGGCTGCTCTCTGGTATGGCATTCGCAATGGCAGTAAAGACATCTACCACATTAGTTCCAGTTTTCGCACTAGTCTCGAAGAACAACAGGCCCTCCTCTTCCGCATATGAGGTTGCTTCGCGGGTCGAAACCTTGCGCGCATCGCCAGAATCTTGCTCCTCATTTTCCTCGCCGACTGCCTCGTCCCCGTCGGGTCCAGCCGACTCGGGTTCTCCTTCAGAAGCGGGACCAGAGGCATCACCGCTGTTGGTCAAGTCCAGCTTATTACCGACGAGAGCGATGACAATACCGGGACTTGCCTGGCGCTGGAGCTCAGCTACCCAGTGCTTCGCCTTAATAAGCGAGGAAGGCTTGGTGACATCGTAAACCACAAGTGCGGCTTGCGCATTACGGTAGTACATCGGGGCAAGCGACGCAAAGCGCTCTTGGCCGGCCGTATCCCAAATCTCAAACTTGATTGTACGCGTAGGAAGCGAGCATTTCTGTGTCAAAAAAGCAGCTGTATTGTGACGTTAGCGTATTGTTTCATATAGTATTTTGGTAGGTAGAATTATTATGGCATATAGGGGTAGGGGGCTGAAGGATGATGTCTCATCTGGATGGATTGCCCCAAAATAGTACTCGACTCTCACTTCAAGGGTGGTTTGTCCAGCAAAATACGGAGCAAGGTAGTACTAATTTATCGGGGGCGCTCGGGCGATTGAAGAGGGTGGGGAGGGGGGATATGTTAATGCTTACCGCCAATAGTGGGTTCTTTATTCTCCTGGAAATCATTGTTGACAAATCGAAGGACAAGAGAAGACTATAAGCGAAGAGAATAATATCAGCTACAGATTCGCAACATGGTGGAAGGACGAATGTACCTTGCCCACAGCAGCCTCTCCCAACAACACGAGCTTGACACTGCTGCTCGGCTTCGGAGCGTTTGAATTAACCTGGTCGGACATGGCTGAGACCTAGGGAGCTGGGATGAGGCAATAGAGAAAGATAGCTCGTTAGGCCGTCGTGCAGCAGGCGACGCCTGTCAAATAATTTACGATCAGGCAGAAGGCTGAGCTGGCAAAATCAGCTGAGACTAGTATTTGGGTCAACTGTCTTGGGGCTTGTAAGACAGAAGTTTAGATCGAAATATATGATGTGGGGTTCTCGTGATGGGCGTGATGTAGAAAAAAAGATGTCAAGAGGGTCGCAATGCAACGGAAGTGCTGGGGTTCGTGGTCGATGATGTTGTTCCCGAATGTAGTTTAGCGCCAAACAACATATCCGGAGTCACGGGATTGCGAAGTACATAGAGGAAGAACATAGGAAGATTAGAATATGAATGTTTATTGACTTTGTTCTCATTTAGAATTTCATATGCTGAACGGTTAGGCTAGCCATCTAGTATCTGATTCTAGCCTTTTCCCCTTTTCCAAAAGTTACGAATCATTATCCAATGTATCGTATACTCCCATGTTCTTATAGGACCGTACTGTCAATCAGTTTTAAAGGAAAAACCATTAAAGATATACCTAAGTAATCTTACGTCGTATCCGTATCGAGAGTTATAATACAAATCGCAGAATCTAATCAAAAGCAGTGCTTATATTCCAAACCTTGTTCCTGCGCAAAGGTACTATTTAGGTAGTGCCCGATTATGCAAATTGATCTCGGGCGCCAGTGCCCCAGTGAAGCCCTAGTCAGGCTCGGGATCTACCGATGCATTGGCAGGACCATCAAAAACCAGACCGGCGGTTCCTGGATCGGCATTAGTCTCTAAGCAAATCTGCCCGACAAGTCTCGGAGATTCAGTGTTGGCATAATTACTTTTTCCAATGAACCTCAACGAACCTAAACCTAAACCTCAATGAACAAGGGTCAGGGTCTAGACCGAAGGCAAAGAGTGGAAAAAGTGACAAGTATTAAAACCAGGCGCTTCTCATTTGATGGCGCAAAAAGGTATGATACAAACAGGTACATACATACAAATACACAGGAAGAACTCAAGTCCCAAAATAGAAATTAGCAAACGTGCTAATATTGACCATGAGGTCGGAAGATGTTCTTGTAGTATCAGTCCATGCTCATGCAAAAAATTCCGTTCCGTCTATGCCATAACGCCGTGTAAAAAAAGAAAATAAGAAAACAGAGAGAGCCAGATAACCAGAGATGAAGAGTTGGTGAGAAATCGAGAAAGAAAAGAAAAAGCAACACTTTTGAGAGATTAAAAGATGATTGTCCCAGTAGTCGTGTCAGGTGGAAGTAGATGAGTGTATGTCGGATTAAAATCATAAGGTGGGATGTCGAGATTAGGAATGGTACATATGCCGAAGTCTGGAGGAAATCGAAGTTGTCGCTGAAATCCGAGACCGATACAGAAAAGGATTATAAAAGGGTATAAGTCGAGCTCATTGTCGTTGACAGAAAAAACAAAGCGAGATTATGACAGATAGGCAAAAAGGGTGCCAAAATGGTGATACAACTGTCTAGGGACTGTTAGTTTTGATGCCCAAAACGAGGCTTAGGGTAAAGCATACCGAAATAAAGAGATAAAAAACGTGCGCAAAACTCCGAGTGTGTAGACGTCAAACCCCCAGCAACCATTGGTACCAGGCAAAGTATCGCTGACAAGTATGCGGATAAAGGGTATCATCAATTATTTGGGAGGAGGTGGAGGAGCGCCAGGCTTCTTGACACCAGTTGTGTCATAGGCTCCTCGTCCCATGTTGAAGGCCGAAAGATCTTGAAGGATCATGTTAAGATCTTTTGAGGAAGTCATGTTAGGACAAGAGCAAAAAAGATGGAGTAAGGTGATTGCGTTGTTGTATGTGCAATTGAACCCTTGGATGAGAAAAACTGACCAGATGAAGACGACGAATGGATCATTATATAGTTATTTTGAGAAAATGAGCTCAAGGCAAACTTTCCAAATCCAACCCCAGTAGCAAAAAAAAAAAAAAAATTCGAAAATCGAAAATTGGAAAAGGCCAGGATTGTCTAGTCAAGGATGGACGGAAGACGATGGGTCCAACTGCAGTCAAGATCGGAAGAGCAGCTTTTTAAAGATGACCACTAGGACAGTGCGGACGCCAGCAGATTAGGGCAGGAATGTTGAAGACAGGACAAAGGATTCGATTTGACAGGTTCGTTTTTGGAATCGGAGGTTGCAAGGTTGCTTTTTATTTGAAATCCACAAGTTTAAAAAGCCAAAAGATTCAAACTGATAAGACTGAGGTTGGCTGTAGAATCAGGTCCATAAAAATTGCGATCTGAACCAGAAATAACGGCAGAAGGGATAGGCTTAGTTCGGCAAGGGAGAAGAACCCTAGAAAGGAGAAAAGTGCGGAAGTTTGGTCCGGTAGATCCGGATTGAAGAGAGAAGAAAGGGAGGAACGAGGAGAAGAACTTGAAAGGGCTGAGAATTGAAGGTATGTCGAGGAGAGATATGTTCTAATAAATACAAGCCTAAGGGGGAATATTGGTTAGATATAGTGAGTAAACCCAAAATTAAAATGGAATAGCAAAAATAAAAATCAAATAAATGAAAAAAGGATTAAATGATTATAGAGCTAAGTCAAACACAAAATGCCTAAATCTAAAAAATATCTTAAAAACCAATTTAAAAAATAAATACAAAATACCTAATCGAAATATACGGTAACTTACAAGGATCCATATTTGTGGTTGTTGTAGCGGCTTTCCCTCCCGTCTTTAGCCCCCGGGGAACAGGGTAATCAGCCCCTGTCTACACATGTATGTTACAACGTCTTCATCACATACATTCAGATCCAATAGATCTGTGAATTAATCTATTCAAATCCAACTTGTCACTTTTCAGCATCAGATACAAAAGTACCTACAGATGGAAATACACAGCTCGATTTGATACAGTATACAACTCCACTTTCAGGGGAAACAAAAAGCCAGGAACCAAATCTCCGGGCGAAGCCTGCATGAGTGGAGTAGACGGTAACAGCCTCAGGAACAAACGGATCCATCCGAGAACATGGATTTACCAGACATAGGGACCTCGGGACTTTTAGAGTACACTTAGACTCGGATGGATCATATCTACCTACTGTATGCGGAGTAGACTGAGGACCTTCCTCTCTCATATGGACTAGAAAGTACAAGTCTAAACCCATGATGATGTCAAGTAACTCACACTCGGTACTGACCTAGAGGATGGGGGGGGGGGGGGGGGGGGTATGATGACCTAACATATGACTCCGGGATAGTTTATTCCTAACTCCTCTTCCTAAGCTCACTACGGATATACTCCATAGGTTCGTTCCTGTTAATTCCAATTTAGTCAATCAAGACCAGATGTTCAACCTTCAAGGTAGTCTTCCGTGCAATCAACGTCGACATTCACTTGAATGAACCCTTTCTAGCTTCTAGTCTCGGGAACTTTTCGTCAGCAAATCAGCTTTCCCCAAGGCCTTTTACCATTTTAGCCCCGTCTCATCACGAGAAACATGTTCAAGCTGGGCCAATAGATCTGACACCTACCATTTGTGTCATATTATGCCGAACCGTCTTCCATTCCACGTTCTCTTTCTCCATGTATCTTCGATCGATCACAGTATGATGTTCGTAGAATACACAACTTCTTACAGCCCCATCATAGGGGGTGGGCCTAAGCCCCATACGAATCGAAGTCAAAATCAGACTTCTGCCGGTCTCGGTTACGTGTAAACATTCTTTTCACCTTCTAGCCTTTCTAGTCTCCCCGGGGGTTGGGTCCCTAATATCCACCGGAAATTCTCTAAATATTCTGGAATTCCTTTATTTTCTGTATTTCACCCCTAAAACCGAAACTTATTCTGTATCCCCGTGCTCCACCCCCAGTCTATAATCTATTACTCTGTATGGTGAAGCAACTTTCTTGCGTCAACCTTTGCCACCTGGCTTCACTTGTCATTTCTCCGACTTCACCCCTTTTACATGGAAAATCAAGCTAGACAATCCTTTCAAAGGCTCAATTTAGCCCCTTACAATTCAAACATGTTTCAGCCCGGTTCCAGTAACCAGTTCAATGGTTCAGGAATTATGTAGTATACTGGTGGACTAATGATGTTCCGTATATATAAACCGTTGACGTTAGCGAAACTTCGGGCGGATAAAGTCAGGTAGAGGATTTTTTTTAGTCCCGGAGTGTGTCCCTCTGTCTCCTGTTGTCATCTCCATATTTTCTATCCAACCTGATTGGTACCGGGGCTTTAAAGACAGGAATGATCCTCTTGTGGGTCATAAAGACGGGAGCCTGGTATTTACCGTGCATTAGTGACCCGTGTCGGGAAGAAGATGACCTTGTACAAGATAGAGTGATGTGTTCAGTACCTCTAAAGAGAGGCTAGTTTCAATTGACAATCTGCGTGTCAAAATCAGAAAGGATGAAAGGATTCAAATAGGAGTACTCTTCAGACCCATACCAGGTCATCGGCTTATTGATGAAAGACTTGGACTTCATCACGCTAAGCTAAGCTAACTACTCATTGCGCTAACTACAGGTCTGAAACACTCCAATTTATTCCGGTTTCCCCGATACATTGGGAGAACCTAGGTATTGGTATAATGGTTCCAATATAGTTAAACTAGGTTTTATTTCACCTGACGATCCTATCGCCACAGATTCCAAGGTTGCTAACTACGTGTTCCTGAGTCTCCAGACTTCGGCTTGATGCATTAGTTCGTGAACAAGGTTTAGCATGAACTATTTCTCTTCTACCAGACCTACTTCTTAGGCGGCTAGTTACTAAGTACTAGTTACACCTACCTAGGAAGGTAGTAAGTCAATGCCAACACTTCTATACTCCGTACTTAGTACTTACTCCTGCATATGCCATGCAAAGCCTACCGTGTGGCGCCCGCAGGGAACAGGGGCCAAAGATCGGAACAAAAACAGCATTAACATATAAAAAAAAAAGGGAAAAAGAAAAAGATCTTCTGAGTCAGATACCTTGCAGCATAGATTTCAAGCAGGGGGATATCCTAGTTCAACGCTATACTTTCTTTGTGGTAACGGGCGATCGATGTGTCAATCTCCCCCAATTGTGGCGCCGTTTATTTTTATGATTTCATTGTTTGACATAATCCAAATTCCAGATTCTTTTAGACCTTTTTACCTTTTAGATCCCTCTAGATTCCACACCTATATAATTTAATTCCAAAAAGGCCTATAGGGAAATTTTATGATTTCAAATTGTATCAATATACTCCGTACTTCATTCTAATTGAATTTGGCTTTATGCTAGGGTCGCGCGGAAGTAAAGCCGGATGATCTTGATTTTTAACTTGAAATTGAGGGCTCCATCAAAAAGAACTTTGGAAGGCTTCTGGAATAAATTAAGGTGGAGTTTTGTTGGGTATTCTGTCGTACGGACACGACTCCGAATGAGGCCATCAGTGGAGCCCTGATATCTTCAGAATACATAGGTACGAGTCGGTAAGTCCGGAGAATTGTGTAGTCTAGGAGAATTATATTCTCTACGAAGTTTGTATATACCACCACTTTACCTTCTTCAGAAGAACGTCGGAACCCCATTCCGATACATCCCACGAACCTTGGAACCACCCGGGAAGCATCCATCCATATTTGTGGATTGCTTGGTGGGTTGCTTACAAGTGGAGTATTTCTTGGATGACAGCTTCAATGATCGATGCCCGGCCCAACAAACTCGCAGGTGACAGGCAACAGGAATAAAAAGAAATGAGCAAAAATGAAGACAACGACAGATAAGGGATCGCCCGATAATCCACGGCCCGTAAATCCAACCTGTCGGGTCTTTGATCGTCCTCCCCTTTGGATTTACGTTTTTACGGCGTACATTCCCCCCTGAACCTGGATTACAGTCTAACATAACGAAACATTCTTTTTTATTTTACCCTTGGCAAATGGATCGAGCCATACACAGTACAATGTGAACACTTGCCATCGAGGATCCACAATGTGTACCGAGATGTGTATTCTTAGCGGCCTATCGGCTTCTCCGTCAACTTCCGCTATACCCACCCGTTAATGTTTTCAGCGCCAACTCATACAGGAGTCTTATCTTTTTTTCTCATTGCATGCCTTGGAGTTAAAATATAGACATTAGAGTAAATCAAGAGGCTGGGTGAATCCCCCTAGACGTCATATTAGGAAAAGGGAGAGACCTCTCGGGATTTGCTCTTCAAGCCACTTTGATATGTATCAGTACCTGGATTTGCCCCCTTGCAAATCATGCGGCGTTGAGGCTTTAATGGATCTACTGGATCTACTTCATCCATGTCTTGCTTCATGCATTATAACAAGCTTAGAAAATTCAAAGATCACCTAGGCAGGGCTAGGAACCTCCAGGGCTCTGGCTACACTCAATACTGTGTGTAGCCTTAGACATTCCCTTATCCCTAGGTATCTTCCAAGGTTCACACAGATCTAGTCGACGTGAGCATCCTCAAAGGTAGGTTTCCGATCTTCTTCCCGATCGCCAGTTCTCTATCAAGTGAAGCAGTCGCGTTTGACTTGAAAGATGATCCACCAACCTTAGAGGTGGGGAATTAGGGGCGCGGGGAGACGGATTCTACCCAGCTGCAAGCTGCAAGATGCATGCGAGATGCGAGATGCAGGCTGTCGAATCTGACATAGGCTAGTTGACGCATCATAATCATTCTTCCCGTCGTGGCGACCAATACCGACTCACTGATCTTCGTTGAGAACTGCAGAGATTGATTACAGTACTTGTGCAGAATTTGAAGAATTTGAAGTGAAATGACAAAACATCACACATCACTACACAGCACGGAGTACTATGTAAGATAAGAGATCCATACATTTGTACTTAATGATTTGTACTTAATGATTTGTACTTAATGTACTGTGTATCCTACTTCCTGAACGGCATATCTGATCTAAATGCGAACTTGTTACATCACATTTCGAGCAGATCGAGCCCTCCTGATTTGACTTAGGTTGAAATAAGACAGCTCAAGATCTCGATCAAACAGTCTTTCCATTTCAAACTTATATGATTTGTTTTTCTGATCAAACAATCTCTTCCCGCTCTATTCTCGGGAAGGCAAGCAAACTTACATGTTCGCCGGATGCCCTCCCGAGGCTCCTTGCCGTCTCACTGGAGATATCATAACTGACCACCGTCTGGATCAGACCATCTCTCGCCTCCCAATCGCCATGCCTAGACTCTGGCATTTCTCGGAGAGTATACCCGTAACGCGCTCTTCTACCCAATTCCGTCGGCAGCTACGCATCTAACCCCCCTTCCTGTTCCGCTTCAGATATTAACTGCCGTAGTCCAGATTCCGATCGTTGGAAATACCAAATGCGAACTTGTGGGTCTGTACTCCTTAGCTGGATTCCTGACTACTATCTCGGCAAGGTCGGTTGTCGCGGTGGGGGACTTTTGTTAATGGCTTCTTTCGCTTTGACAGGAAGTGTCGGTTGGTGCGGGTTCTACATGCAAGGCCTAAGGGCACAATGATATTGGAGGCGTACTCATGTGATTTGCATGTTCTTCGTGCTGGACTTAGTTTTTCTGTTTCTATTATGAACACGAGGGTCTCTCCCATCAAGTTGTTCAGGACATAATTGCTTCTTGTTGCACTACATAATCGTATCAGGGAAGTTAGTGCTATCTTGTTTGCATATGCTACTGCAATCATGTCGGTTTTCAATACCGTGTATGAAGAATCTGGGAATCGAAAGCGAACGAGTACCTTGATAGTTCCGTAACCAGCGCAGCTTTCTGATCGATGGAATATACCCACGGATGAAAGGGCAGCATCTGGTCCAACTTTGGAAGTGGCAATCAGAATAAGCAATACTAATGATATGTCAAAGTCCCAAGATTCTAAATAATTTCCAAGGTTGTCACATGCAATAGACCTTAATTGATTTGGAATACTCCGTACCTAGGGCTATGTCAAAACTTTATTCCACATACAGAGTATGTTTACGCCAGTTGGTATATGCAAGACACTTCTAATTTGTAATTAACTAGTCAGGTAATAGACCTTCTTTAACTTCCAATGATTATTTATTATGACCACATTCCAAGGTTACACTACACGAGATAGTGAGTAGGTATCTAGGTATTTAGCTGTCGATATACACTATTCTTCCAAGGTTATCACTAGTGCCTACATATCCATAGATGTAGTACCTATATATCTTAGTAAGTAGTAACCTTGGGAGCATCGCCGCCATCTCCAGGGCTGGAACCATACATTGCTCAAACTCTTTAAAATGAACTCTTAATGGGTGCTTAGTTACAAGGGGCAGTTTTCCTAGACAAGGTCCTCTTCTTGAAGTTTATCTTCATCGAGCACCACTATATAGGTAATATTTGAGAACATAACTACCTAGGTTATTAATGGAGCCCTGGAGGCTTAGTTCACAAACCTGCTTCGAATGGACAGAAAGTAACCAGCAGGCAGATATGAGATATATCTTATCCATCGCAGCCTGCTCCAACATTAATATAATTCTCGTTTCATCATCCATATGACATTTTAATGTATATATATATATATCATCTGACAAGCTACAAGTGATTCAAGGCTTTCGGAGATTACTGGCTCAAGCTGAAAAGAAGAACTAGTATGTGGAAACTTGTGGAGGAAAACCCTGAAGAGAGACTACAGACTCCACCTAAATATAATCCAGAACATTTGACACTTCACTGCAACATCATTTATCAGTATCACAAAGTTCTGCCTTAGCTATTTGATAGCTAGTGTATACTGGCAGTTGATGGGCTAAAGCTTATACATAATCAATAGAACTGTAGTAAGAGATTTGGGACCTAAGTACGATACGTTAAGGTTCACTTTGACCTCGGGAGGCCTGTTTTCAAGCCTTGGAAGTCTAGTCAACCTCCAGGGCCTGGAATATTCTAGACTTCCAATAATAGCGTCATGGCTTGCTCATCCAAGGATACATCTTGGCTAGCCGCGTGTTTATATGACAGATGTCTATTAGTGAGTCAGCATTTTGATTTTGACTAGGTATACACACCATCTGACATCACTGTAGGCCTGGACAACTCATAAGTAATACGTACTCCGAACTAGGATTCAATTCACCAAGACAACTTCGGGGTGATGACTTCTTAAATTGTTCATGTTCCACAAGTTCGTGAACTCATAACTGTACGTGTAACTTTCCGGGCATATCTAGACGAACACATCAGGGCCGAAGCCTTTTGCTAAACTTAGGGGACCATTAAGATCGGGGACAGCCTCAAGCTTCCGGGGAAGGCTCCAAAGTTATTGAACGTGAGACGATGGCTAACTTCTGACCGGATGTCGCCTATTAAGATTCATCATGCGATCTCGAAAGCTAGGCTTCGCTTACCCAGTTCCCGGCTGAAATAGTTTCTATAATGGCTGACGTGCATGTTGGAAACTCGGCTTGACGATATCCGATCCCTTTAGCTTACACATTCCCCATGTGTTTTGTTTCCAAGAAACAGCTTTTTGGTCCGAGGTGTATACAGCAGAATAAAAATTTCAAAGTTCCAACATTTAAAGCCACACTGATATGCATTTATCATTAGTATGTGTTACATATGTAGATACTTAGGTTTCAGATTTTGAAAGGCCCGGTCGAGAACTCGAAAACCTTAGGTAGGAATGATACTCAGAATCATACCTAGGCTTCTCACAGCTAGCTCTTAATGACGCCTCATGTACCCTCCATTTCCTTTCGAAATAATACTGAATAGACTCCAGTTATGACCTTCAGCTGAAGCTTTAATCAAATTCAAACAACCCGAGCAGCGACGCCCGATCTCCTGCAAGTCAGCACAGTCAAAAAGACCATATACGGTGTTAGTAGGGAATTTTGCTTTACGGAAGTTTCAAGTGCCAACAACCGAACGAGTCACAGAGGAGTCAAGGAGTCAAAGCGAACAAATTCTCAGCTCTGGCAATCATGTAAAAGTTGTATATTAGACCGGAATTCGGAATGTTCAGAGACGCCGAACCAAACCAAGTATCAGTTCTTATTAATTCATAACTTTGGTATACCCCACCTCCACCGACGCTAAACCTGAAATGGAGGACCTTGCGAGATCAAAATGTACAAATTTGGTATTAACTAGCGGATTTCTCCGGCGGAAGGGAATTTATATCAGATCTAGGCGGTTTTCACACAATTCGCTTGCATGTCACTTCTTATAGGGCGGATTACACACACTTGTTACTTTATAGGAATTCGGGTTCCTCCACTAAATAGCTTTGGATGGTTCAACAAAGATATCGTTCAAACGGAGCAATCGACTAGTCAGGTAACTAGCCCTTTTTAGCGTTCGGTTTCTCAGCCCATAACTAGAGGACGATTGTGAACTATCAACGGTCTTATTTAATCTTAGCCGTGGTACCTGTTTTCTATTTCTCTTATATTTTGAACCTCGTCCTCTAATTCAAATACTTTCTTTTTGAGGTTCATATATCGTACCTCGCCCTTATCAACGCACTTACTCCTTATATCTTCTAGTCTACGGCATTACCGGCTTCTCTATCTCCACTGCTCAATCCACCTTTCGAACACGCGTTAATTTCGTTTGGTATATGTCTTCTTGGTCGTGAGATTCTCCATGTCGTACAACCAAAGTATATACGAAGGCTGTCAAGCCATCATCCCGGGTATCAACACTGATTATAACTATGTTCCATCACGGGGAGCTGGTATCGCCTTCTGTGTGCTCTTCGGACTGTCGATGATCATCCACACTGTTCAACTTTGTTGGACGCGAACATGGTGGGCCAGTGTTTTCAGCATTGGTGCGATGGGTAAGTACTTCGCACGAAGGATTGGACTACAGTACTTTTACTAATATATGGTAGTGGAATTGATTGGATGGGCTGGAAGAGCCTGGTCATCTAGTTGCCCATATAATACAACAGCATTCTTAATGCAAATTTCCACCCTGATCATCGGTATGTCATGATCCGAACCATAAAAACATTTCTATCAACAAGGGTCTTGCTAACCCTAAATCTAGCTCCAACCTTCTTCACAGCAGGCATCTACGTGATCCTAGGTCGCTTCATCCAAATTCTAGGCCCAGAATCCTCCTTACTCAGTCCATCCCTATACCTCTGGATCTTCTGCACCTGCGACATCCTCTCACTCGTCATCCAAGCTATTGGCGGCGGTATCGCCTCCGTCCAAGCAACAGCAGTTAACGGAAACACCGCGCCAGGCACGCATATCATGGTTGCTGGTATCGTCTTCCAGCTTTTCTCCATCAGTGTCTTCGTCATTTGCGCTTTGGACTTCACTCGCCGTTGCATGCGCCGCGGCCTCTGGAATCAATTGGATAAGAAGTCCTATGCGCTTTTCGCCGCTACGACTTTCTCTGTGCTCTGCATCTATGTTCGAAGTATCTATCGTACTGTTGAGCTTTCAGAGGGTTGGTCCGGTTTCTTGATTACCCATGAGAGTTATTTTATTGGACTCGATGGTGCTATGATGATTCTTGCTGTGGCTGTCTTCAATTTTCTGAATCCTGGCTGGCTGATCCCTAAGAGTAAGATCATGCACAATACGGATGAAATGGATATGGCTCAATCTTGATCTCGCTATCTAATCTGGCATTCTTACCGCCTCAACATCTTATTATCTCTGTTTTTCCTAGCGCATGGCGAATGATTGGTGCCCCGTTTGATATGGTGTTGTATATTCCCTGTTGTTTAATTTTTATTGATAATTCAATATCCGGTTGTTGCAGATAGACAGATATTGGGTTCTTAAGCTATAATGAATATAGAATTTTAATTGAGCCGAGTCTAGTATCTGTTCGAGAAATCGTATCAAGCGGCCCCTTGAGTTAGAACATGATAATTATAAGAAGACAAGGTAGACCGAAGTAATGTGCACTGAAAAAGACGACCACATGAACAGAGGACTAAAAACCAAGCATCAACTGGAATTACACATCAGTCCTCACCACCTTCTGTACAGGGCATATTCGATATCACTTTTCAAGGGTTTCAACTGCTTCAATCCAGCCAAAGGCAGCACCTGCAACCAATGTTGAAAGCGCAAAAAGCGCACCCAAGCCGGCCGCACCCTCGACAGAAACATTTTTGATTGTACCTGCCAGTTGCACAATTGTAGTGAGCAGTACCCCAGTTGCGAGAGGGACGATGCGAGAAATTAATATCCGACCTTTTGGTGCTGTCTTCTCAGTAGCCGAGTGGGCAGCGGAGCTAACGAACAAGAAGTCGCGAGTAGCAAAGCCTGCTAGGACCAATGGTATGAGGAGAGCGCGAATGCTGGCAGACCCTTCATGCACAATGCTGATATCCACAATTGTCCCAAAGTGTAGAACAAGATGAGTTGGGAGCCATGTCGCGAAACTGGCGAAGAGAATGACAGTGTAGATGGAAGTCGCAGTGAGAGTGGTGGAGATTGTAGTGCCAATGTCTTGTAGGATGGCGCGGTTGGCAACTGCGGGGGATGCACCGGACATTTTATGAGCAGGCCATGGTTGGCGCAACAAGGCAAACGGAATCGCCGTCGATATAATTGTAATAGCAGACGAAAGCAATACCGCTGTTGGGCGTATATCGTAGAATGCCGATAAGAGCACATTGGTGGGTAGGTGAGTAAGGTATACGAATGACGCGACATCGAAGCCTGCGCGTATAAATTAGCATCATGTAAATGTGAAAATAATCTGATTGAAGTATGGAGGACTGCACCTACCGTCAAATCCTAGTACCCAAGCCAGACCGACCTCCGCAACGCGCCATGCCAGTAAACCTGCCACTTCCCACCATTCTTCAAGATGTTTGCTAACGTGACCAATGTGATTGCCGACAAGGCTAGAAGAAAAGGTAAACAGAGCCGAGCTTAAGACCAAGCTGCTCAAAACAGCGAGGCAAAAGCGCACGGGTGAGGGGCTGCGCGCGAGGGTCCCTGACAGAGACATTGTTAAGTTTGAGGAGAGTTAAGGGGTGGGGCTGAAGCAAAGGTGAGGATAGATGTGAAGGAGAGAAATTGAGTCGAGAAAAGGAGAGATAATTGATCTGGAAGGCAAGAGCCCTTTCTACCTACTAAAAACCTGAAAGGCAAGAGTGGAAGAGGAAGTCTTGGTCGGCGGTGTGTGATGATGTCACTATTTACAGCTTCAAGGTCGGGTTCACGTTCCACCAAAATTCTTGAGCATACGACATAATATGCTTGACATAAGAGTACATTTCCGCAATTTAAATTTCTAATTATCCTCATCGTCACCCTCACGCTCTGCCACAGAGAATTCCACCGTCCCACTCTCCCTTCCCTTGGTATCTTTCACGACGACCCGATACTTGCCCTGGTTCCAGAGATCCTTGATCGTCAGCTCGCGCGTACGTCCGAGACTCTCAATATCGCCAATGCGCTCCAAGGTGAGTTCGAGATGCTTGTCAAATCCATCGGCAGCACAGATCTGTCGGAACGCATGTTGCATCGGGACGGAGTCGGCGCGAACCATAGCCCGCGAATCGATGGTAAAGATGTTTTCGTGATCGTATGATTGAATAAAGTCGGCGCGGGTCATGATTTCGCGTGCTTCATGGAGCGGAATGGCAGGTAAGATATGGCCACTTTCTGGGTCGTAGGTCTGATCCATATCCTTTTCGCGCTCCACCAGGGCCTGGGCCAGGACCATAGCTGCGGAAGAGAATTTCTGCTCATCCATCACATCATCGTCCATCTCCATTCCGAGGATCCAGCATTTGTTGAGGAACCAAGTTTTCTCAGCCTCACAAATTTCCGCGCAGGTCTTCAGGACGTTGCTGGACTTGGCGACTCGATTGAGGAAGGACAAACGACCTCCCACTTTATCGTAGACTTGCTCGAGAACTGAGGATGGTAGCTCCTCATGGCAGAACCGTTGGCGATATCTTTTTAAAGCAGATATCGCCTTGTGTTTGGGTAGATCGGTGATGGCAATGACTTCCATTCGGGTTGCATAACGCTTCAGGCGCTCGTATACCCAGTAGTCATCACTGTTAAAAACTGATTCATGTTAGGAGCGTGTTTATATAATTGGAGGTGAAGACCTACTGGTGGTGACCAGGCCACTAGCAGCCCACTGTTCAGCACGCTGCTGGATTAGTTCAAGCAAGTCTTGTCCATCGTGATCATCCCGAACCAAATGGGTGCCGTTGATGATAAGAATTAGCGGCGGTGAGTGCTTGCGTCTTCTTGACAGAGCGACCTTCTCTAGCTTGTTGAAGGCTCGTTCGATATCCAAAAGTGCGGTGGTATCTCGTGGGCCCCGGATGCTAAATAGACTGCCGATATAACTGTACTTTGTGAATAATTACCTTCAACACAATAAGTATAGAAATAACACTTACTCCTCGTGGAATTCGTAGTCCAAAGCCTTGCCAAGTCTAATCCGGAAGATTTCAAGATCACCATGCGCTTCCAACATAGAGCAGCCGTCGCCATTGATCTTCCGCATTGACTCGAGAAGCATGGAAGTTTTTCCAGTGCCCTTTTCACCGACTATTAAATAGTAGTGACCAGTGGTCCGCCCGGCCACAATATCATCGATTCGAGGCTGCTCGTCGCGAACTATCCAATGCTCCTCATGGTTGTACTGGTGTTTTCCAGCCAGAACACCGGCGACTTCCAGAGCCGGATCACCTGGACTGAAGGCATTGTCCATTTTATCCAGAATCAAGTACTTGTAATACTGATGGTATGAGTAACCCGCCGCTCTGTGTAATATTAGCTCAACATGTTGCTATACTGTATGAGATAATTCTTACCCCAGAATAAAAATTGAAGCAGCCGTTGTGGCGGCAGTCTCAAGCATCTTTAGAATGGTAGATTTGAAGTTGGGGTCGTTAGACTCCTTCTTGGAACCCTTATCCTGTCCCTCTTCCCCATCATTTTGATCAGTGGGATCAGGGGTATACTGGCCAGTGTTTCGAGGGTCAGTAGCATTGAACCGTCTGAGAGCATATGGCACAAGTTGTGGCGTAGATCGAGTGGGTCTAGATATGCTCAGTTTGGCGTAGGATGAAAGGGGTTGCAACCGCCTCCATAGCATGTTGGCGATTTAGTTGGATAAAAGAGTGATGGATTGCTCTAAGATAAGGGCTAAAGCTTTAACCTTTCCACTTGGTTCTCCGATCAATTCGAGTACAGGTGGAGCGGTAATGCTGATATAACACGGCCACAGAAGATGATGCTATACGGAGTACTCCGATTGCGCCACACAAGGGATGTGTTAGAAAATAACAAAGAGTGGACAGGCAAGAAGCCTAAAAGTGTTGACAGTGTTGTCAAAACCTCGAATAGCGAGAGGAAAGATCTAAAAAAGAAAAGAAAAGAAAAGAAGAGAACGAAAGATGTTGAGAGAGTGAAAAGTATGAAGGGAAGTGGAAATAATCCCACCGTTCGTTAGTGATGTGGCGTATATCTAGCCGTTGTGGAGCCCGATCCAGAGACTTTCTACTTAGGCACAACATCAAAATTATGGTAGATATCAATTGATACTAAATCATACTACAGCTTGCTTTTTCTTGTCAAGCTTGTAGGTAACCCGTAATTTGCATTTTTTTAGTCTGTTTTCATACATACTACTAATTCCATCATTTGTTTCGTATACTTCGTATGCTATATACGAAACGTTGCCTGAAACAACGTCCTAGATATGTGCCCAGGTATTTCTCAACTGAAATGATCTTTGAAATGTATACCAAGGTACCTAATAAGCTATTTATTTAGCTTATCAGATTAGATTAGCTAACCACCAGGGTCCAGATATAGCAAATACCTATTGAGTTTTCCTGTCGGCATATAATCTGGGGAGCCGAAGCTATACGAAAGGTCTTTGAGTCTAAGGTTAGAATAATGGAGACAGAAGAACAACTAAGCGAGATTTGGAAGGTTCCTTTACATTTTACTCGGGTACATAAGTCTGCAGTCTGATTGGCCTAATCTGGGCAATGAAAGAATTAATTAGGGCAGTAGACCAACTGTGTATTCTGGCCGTAGTGAAGCCACGAGCAGCATTGATTTCCTATTCAACTACACTTTTCAATATCCAAGGTCATTTCAATAAATTAAACCCTTGCAGCATTGTAATACCTGTGAGGATATTTGTGTGGAGAATACGCTCGCCGCTATTCTTCCCCGAAAACCCACCGCCCGAGCACTTCCGCTAGCATGCCTGCGAAAATTTCTCCTCCGCAACACACCCCCATTTACTTGATTCCTCTGCATTTTCTTCTATCTGGGGTACGGGGGTTTTATCTGATTCCAATTGAACCTTCCTACCTTCTTGTACCATAGCGACTTATTTTTCTTCCGACGAAATTTCCCCGGTTCTCGTCGTTTCTACCTTCTATCCGTCCTACCGTGATATAGCCTCTTGTCGCAAATAGACCTTGCCTAGTGCTATTATATCAACTGATTATCTATAATGGCTCAAACCAATGGAGAGTTGGAGGCCCCGAAAGGTACATCTTTCCCTCTTCATCATCCCCGATGGTCACACGATTAGATTCGGAATCGCAGCATACATATTCATTCAATGGTCAATGGCTTTATATGGCAAATATTCTGACGATAAATATAGAGGTTGCTCCCGTCTCTCAAGATCAGCTCAATGGCGAAGATGAAAATGCTGGTGGTATGTGTGACATCAATTCATGGCAATTGCCGTGATTTTCTGACTCATGTCAAGGTCTTTTCCAAATCTCCGTGAAGCTTCCTCATGAGCCACACAAGATTCAGGTCATGGTGTGTATTTCGAACCATACCGCAAATTACTGCAAATTCTCTCTAACGCCATGTCTCCTCACGTAGGTATCGAGCCAAGAACAGGTGCAAGATGTTCGCCAATCCATTGTCGAACTGCCCGGCACTTTCCAGTACACCTGCTTCCACCTCGAGTTCAACGGAAAACGCATCAACGATTTCATCGAGCTTTCCGAGGTTGAGGACTTGAAGGCGGACTCTGAAATTTTGCTGGTGGAGGATCCCTACACCGAGAAGGAGGCTCGCATGCATGTTGTGCGCATGCGGGAGTTGGTCGGCGCTGCTGGTAACCGTGTAGATAACCTCTATGGTATCTCCGCCGGTTTGTCACTCCATGATGCCATCTCTGCCGAAGCTGCAAAGGCTGCTGAATCGGAGAAGGATCATTCGCTCACCAAGTACAACTTGAACAGCCCTTCCTCGCTACAGACTATCTTGCCCCAGCCTGAGCCTCCTCTTCCTAAGACCGTGAAGTCTATCTCGCTCTCTCCATGGAATCCTGTCCCTTACAACTTGCGCCAAAAGGGCCATCTGCTCTACTTGCAGGTCCTCACTGAGGAGGGCGATCAGTTCCAGATAACCTCTCACGTTTCAGGTTTCTTTGTAAACAAGTCCTCGAACAGCCGCTTCGATCCTTTCCCGAAGACCATTGCCAAAAATGGCAAAGCCCACTCTCTCCTCACCCTGCTTTCTCTGCTGTCGCCCTCGTTCAACTCCGCCTTCGAGGCTCTGCAAGAATCCAACAATCAAAAGGATCTACTGACCACTTTCCCCTTCCAAAATGCTATTCCAAACAGCCCATGGCTGGTTGCCCCTACTTCATCGAGCCTCAACTCTCACCAGGCCGATATTACTCGCTCTCAGGAGAGCTACTTGATTTCTGGCGCTGATAATGCCGAGACTCTGCGCGACTGGAACGAGGAGTTCCAGACCACTCGCGAACTGCCTCGTGACACTGTTCAGGACCGCGTATTCCGGGAACGCTTGACATCTAAGCTGTTCGCTGACTACAACGAGGCTGCTGCCCGCGGTGCGGTGTTGGTTGCTCGTGGCGAGGTCGCTCCTTTGAACCCAACTGAAGCACGTGATGCTCAGATCTTCGTCTATAACAACATCTTCTACTCATTCGGTGCCGACGGCGTTGGTACTTTCACTTCCGAGGGCGGTGACGAAGCTGCTCGTGTGGCCGTGGGCAAGGATGTTCTGGGAATCAAGGCTGTGAACCAGCTCGATATCCCAGGACTGTTCACCCCTGGTACCGTTGTTGTTGATTACTTGGGCAAGCGCATTGTTGGACAGAGTATTGTTCCTGGTATTTTCAAGCAGCGCGAGCCTGGTGAGCACCAGATCGATTACGGCGGCGTTGAAGGCAAGGAGGTTGTGGCGACCCACGAAGACTTTGTCCCTGTCTTCGAGAAGCTGTCCAAGGCTCTTCGTATTAAGCAGCACCCTGTTTGGGACAAGGACGGCAAGCGTCACGATCTCGAGGGCAGTGTTGAGACCAAGGGTCTTTTGGGTACCGATGGTCGCAAGTATGTTCTGGATCTGTACCGCGTGGCTCCACTGGATGCTCTCTGGCAGGAGGAGGATGGTAGTGATGTCTACCCCCACCGCATGTCAGTACTCCGATTGGAGCTTGTTGAGGCTTACTGGCGCCTCAAGATGAGCGAGTATGTTAAGGCCGAAGTCGAGCGCCGCCGTGCTGCTAAGGCCGAGGAAGCCCCTAAGGAGGTCAAGGCTAAGGAGAGCAAGGTTGACGAAAAGTCTGAGGAGAAGATTGAGGAGAATGAGGAGAAGACCGAGGATGCTGCAGATGAGCGTGTTGACATTTCAGGATTCAACTTGTCTCTCAATCCCGATGTTTTCAGTGGCCAGGCTCCCCAGACCAAGGAGGAGAAGGAGCAGTGGGCTAAGGATGAACAGGAAGTCCGCGACGCCTGCAACCACCTGCGATCTAAGGTTATCCCAGATCTGATTCAGGACCTGCACGATGGCGACGTTGGCTTCCCCATGGACGGCCAATCTTTGACCCAGCTCCTGCACAAGCGTGGTATCAACATCCGCTACCTGGGCAAGTTGGCGCACCTGTCTAGCGAGAAGGGTGCCCGCCTCCAAGCTCTGTCTACTCTTCTCGTGCAGGAGATGATCGTCCGTTCCTTCAAGCATGTTGCTAACAAGTACCTAAGCAACGTTCCTGCTCCCTTCGTCGCTTCTTGCATTTCTCACCTGCTGAACTGCCTCTTGGGCTCTGATGTGAACGCTGCTCCTCGTGCCGAGATTGAGAAGTCATTGCGTGAGATTTATCCCGAGGGCGACTTCTCCTTCGAGAATGTGACCCCTGAGACTCTCCGTACCGAGATTGAGCAGCAGGTTAACACCCGCTATCGTTTCACTCTCCAGAAGGAGTGGGTTAGCTCTCTGAGACACATGCAAATCCTGCGTGATATCTCTATCAAGTTAGGTCTCCAGCTGGGTGCCCGTGAATTCGCTTTCACCAAGGACCAGGTGAAGGCTCCTGCTCCGGCTCCAGCCCCAGCCACCAACGGCGCTAATGGCCACAACGACGATGGCAAGAATAAGAAGAAGAAGAAGGGTGCTGCCGCTACTTCTACCCCTAATCGTGCCGCTGTTGAAACCAAGCTCGCTACTTCTATCGTCGCCGACGATATTCTCAACATCGTGCCCTTGGTTCGTGACGCTTCTCCCCGTAGCGCCTTGGCTGAGGAGGCTTTGGAGGCCGGTCGCATCTCCCTCATGCAGAACCAGAAGCAACTGGGCCAGGAGCTCATTCTGGAATCTCTCTCCCTCCACGAGCAGATCTATGGTATCCTCCACCCTGAGGTTGCCAAGCTCTACCACCAACTCTCCATGCTATACTACCAGACTGATGAGAAGGAGGCTGCTGTAGAGCTGGCTCGCAAGGCTGTCATTGTGACTGAGCGCACTCTGGGTGTTGACTCCGCAGACACCATCCTGGCCTACCTTAACCTGAGCTTGTTCGAGCATGCATCTGGCAACACCAAGACTGCCCTCGTTTACATTAAACACGCCATGGACCTCTGGAAGATCATCTACGGTCCTGCCCACCCCGACTCCATCACAACCATGAACAACGCTGCCGTGATGCTGCAACACCTGAAGCAGTATGCGGACTCGCGCATGTGGTTTGAAGCTTCTCTCTCTGTGTGCGAGGAGCTGTTTGGCAAGCAGTCTATCAACACTGCCACAATCCTCTTCCAGCTCGCCCAGGCTCTGGCTTTAGACCAAGATTCCAAGGCTGCTGTTGGTAAGATGCGTGATGCTTACAACATCTTCCTTTCCCAGTTGGGTCCCGAGGACCGCAACACCAAGGAGGCTGAAACCTGGCTGGAGCAGCTGACCCAGAATGCGGTCTCCATTGCCAAGCACGCAAAGGACATCCAGGCCCGTCGCCTGCGCCGTATCAATGTCAACCCGCGCGCGTCCACCATGGGCACCCGCATCCAGCCCCAGGTTGGCCAGACTGCTCCAGAGGCTGTTGGTGTGACTGGTGCTTCTGGTTCGATGGACTCACGCAATATTGATGAGCTGCTGAAGTTCATCGAGGGTGGTGACACCAACTCCTCCCGCACTAAGCAGAAGAAGCGAACTGCTACCAACCCCAAGCTACGGGGCACTAAGCAGCCCAAGGCTTAATTGAATTCTGTCTATACGGTATTATACAGTTTTTCTCCGCTTTGTCATAAGCCTTTTCCTTTTCCTGACCACCTTTTTGTCTCCAAAAATAAATTCTTTTCATTTGGTCTTTTGCTCGGACGCCTGGAAAAATGTTGTATTTTAGAGAATATTCTCAATATCTCCCCTCTCTGTCTATTTTTTTATATTTTTATTTTTTGAATCCGGTGGTCTTGTACTGGGCATTGCATGGATTGGAGGTTCATGGATTCGGTTGTACACTATATGGCCTTATATTTTCATGCATTGACGACATGACTACCTAAAATATTTACGTCCGAATTGGGTCATGAAAACGTTAAAGTCTCCATTGTTCGGCATAACAAGTGGTCCATTCTTTCTGTTCACGCTGTAGTTATCATATGGTGGGATCTTTCAAGTTTCTAGGTTTGTAGACATCCTACATTTGGACTATTCATATTGCAACCGAATAA
The DNA here is from genome assembly GCF_028828555.1 of Penicillium taxi. NCBI lineage: Eukaryota > Fungi > Ascomycota > Eurotiomycetes > Eurotiales > Aspergillaceae > Penicillium > Penicillium taxi. The sequence continues at coordinate 1,431,305 of NW_026643207.1, read as the reverse complement.
CCTTGGAACTTCTATGTTGACCTCACTCTAGTACTAGTAGTAAGATAGCTGCATCCAGGGCTCACATATAAATACCTAGTTTTAATTTGACGTCTAATTATCCTTAAAGAACCATAAAGCTTACTTGAACTCCTCCCAATCGAGAAGCAAGCAAGCCCTTTCCAATATGGTAAGCGGTCAACCATTATCTGACGTTATCTTACTTTAAGATAATGCGCTAGTCCGCATTGGAGATAGTCTCCCCTCATTATTTGTTGTTCTGCCGCGTCTCCATCTTTCTACACCATAACACTCCTGCGTCTATCGTCATATATTGTATGAGGTTCCAGCCCCAAAGATATCTAAGCAGCTTCACTAACGAACTTTGTTAAAAGTTCATTCCGCAGAAAGTATATCCTTACTCCCATCCCTCCAATGGAGGACCCGCTGCCCACCGCAAGATGGGCGGCGCGAATTCTGCGCCCACTGACCTCGATCTACAATCGGCTGGAGAAGCACCAAAGAACCCTGACTGAAATATCCATGAAGTCTAAGCCTCGAGAACAGTCCCGGAATTCTATCAGGGCTGCGCCAGATATTGCCGAGTCTGGCTTTAACTATCAGGATTCGGACGCCGACGACAATAATGACCCTGGTTGGATTCCCGGAAAGAAGCCAGCACGACGTGTGAAGAAGTACAGTGCTCGAACAGGAGCGACAAAAAAAAACCGACGCGCAAGATTGTCGGTGCACAATTCTGAAGCACTTCCCCTTCCTGGAGCAATCCAACTTTCAACACCCTTGCTCGGCAAAAAGCGGTGGAAATCTCCGAATACTACACGATCAAATTCTTGCGTGCAGAATCTTGAATATTCTGAAGATAGAAGGAACAAAAGGAAGAGTCTTACAAAACATCAAGACCAAAAGACATACTATGCTAGGAGTGGATGGCATGGGCTGCTCAATGAGACCGGTGACCCCGTTTTTGCAGAGATAGTCCGCAATTTGGATATTGTTCTTGAACAGCTTCTCTCGAACTGCGAAATTGGCAGGTCTGATGATTCCGGTCGTGGCGCACGGTCGTTGTTCAGTATGGTCGTACGCTCTCTACCTAAGTTCATCGCAATTGAGCAAGAAGAGCAGAATGAAAAAGATCCAAGTAGTAATGAGAACATGTGCTCTCACTATTTTACGGAATTGCAGCTGCTTTATGCACCCAATTGCAAAGGATGGAAGCCGCTCCGTGAAGCTGCTCGTGCTCAGGGAATTCATCTTGTATCCCAAATGATTCGGCACGGGTGGATTCCAACTTCGATTAAATTCGCAGTCGTTGCAATTTGCTCTCGTCATCCTGATGCGTGTGAACCACTCCTTACAACCATATTCTCTACCCTTACATTTTTACCTCACCCTTTATCCTTACATTTTGTTGCTGAGCGAAATGAGGATAAGCCCATCTTATTCTTACGCTCATACGGTCTTAACGGGTCGTCAAGCGCGAGTTATGTTTCCAACGAACTCGCCAAGCTTCTTATGCGTGGTGTGATACCCGCAGAATGGATGGCTACTAAGTTGTGGAATACCTGGATGACCTATGCTATCATATCGGTTTCAAATGAAGACGAGAACTACGTTGCCGCTGAACGACTGGTTAAATCTGTAATCTTAGCTGCAAGCGATATTGCTCCCCTCAAACCTTCAAAACAGGCCTTGCAAACCCCAGAGAAGAAATTGAGATTACAAGAACCTGAACCTGACCGGGCGTGCCCGGTTCCAGTGAGCGATGCCCTAGACAACCACGTCACTAGTCTTTTAGCGAGACTTTGTGATGTGCACATTCACTCATCTAGAGTCAGTGCGGCATACCACGATGAAGGTCCAACTGAAGCTTGGCACATGATCAGATATCTTTCAGACTGCTTAGCTCTGAGACCAGGTTTTCCTCAGACTAGTCTTAACACACATATAACGTTGAGACGTGGTTGTATTCTGATCGCGATGCTTTTATTAGAGTGCAACGATACAATTTTAACAGGAGGCCATCCGATACATTTCGCACCCAATCTCGAAGAACATGCCTATCTTCTAGCGTCCCGTCCTGGACTGATCAAAGAGCTAGCACTGTTTGTGCGACAGGCCTTGAGGTGCTTGAGCTCCTCAGACTACCGTCTTATGGTGTCACGACTACTCCATGTAGTTGAATACAGGGGTATATCCAAACTCCTGGGTCGAGTCGCAATGGATGCTGCTATGAACTTTGCAGAAGAAACATCTGAGCCAGATGACCATGTGTGGGCTTTGGAGATCCAGGAGACAGTCATTTCTTTCCAAAAAGAGCAGGAGAATAGTGTGCTGTCTCCAGTGAACCTGGAAGCCAAAAACCGCAATCTACTGTATCGATGGGAGGAGAGCATAAACGAGTGGATAGCTCGTACGCCGAAGAATGCCAATGCTGCATCGGTTGATGAAACACCTTATTCATCAGATAGTGATGCACCTGAAAATGCCCTGCTTCAATTGGACGACGGAAAAGTTCATCAAAACCAGGCCAGAACAGAAAAGATTTCTACGACACTCCGCTCCAAAACCTCGTCGCCTTATACCACGGACAGTGACAGTGATAGTGACTCCTCAGCCAAACAGGACTTTACACCTTCACGAAAAGGAAGGAGCTGTCCAAATGGCTCATGCTTCTTGAAGAGGCGGTCTCCTGAGCGCAAGAGAATCCCATTTTCAGTCGTATCAGAGCTAGAGGACCTATCGGCAAGGCAGCGGCAATATCTGGACGAAACAGAAGAGTCGTGTTCAGATTCGTCGACATCTGAGTTTCAATGGCGTCCGAGCAATCCTCCGCGTGACACGTATGAATGCATTAGCTCCTCATTTGAGATCTGTTCCGATGAAGGGGAGCAATCGCCTCCCCCACGCAGGGGAAAGTCTCAAGCCAATCAACAAGCCTCTCCCTCTTTGACCGACCGACCACCAAATGTCCCTAACTACGGACGAGGACCTTTACCAACTATTCCAAAGCGTAAGCTTTTTGATGAACATGACGATATGCCGGTAAAACGGCCAAGAGATACCCCTCCCCCGGACGAGCCCATCAGCTCCTCCGAGGACGAGCTTTCATTTTTTTAGATCTTCCAATGTGCTAACTAATTTCCTACTTTGCCGTTTGATCTTCCATCATATATGATAGGTTTACTATGTTCCATTCTAATTTATTCAACCTAATCACAAGATTGAATCAAGGTTACAGCAGTCTGAAAATGGATCCTGATATCCCTCCATCGCTCTATACTCAACCTCCAAATTTCTAAGTATTGGCCGTTTGATCAGTCTTGGAGTTATTCATCGGTAGCATAACTTAGGTAGCTGTAGCCCGCTTTCTATTTTCGAACTCTTTTCAAATATTTTTTCGCTATTATTCCCTGGGTATATTGATACCTTATACTTATTACATCTGTTTCAGCCATATTAATCTTGGAGTCTATTACAGATGACAGCTGGGACTAATAATGTCTTGCGGGACCGAAACTTCAATGATTCGCTAAGCAGGAGCTAAAGTCTGGGATAAATGAGCGGGTCAGGGCTCGGATCTCAAGACATCGAATTACTGAACAACACTTTCAATACAAAACCTTGGAAACTGATCGAGGATGGATGTCTCACAAATTCAGTGCCATTTGCATGATCTGAGGGCTCGTCAGAGAATTTCAATTGCCGGAGTTGCGTAATTCACACAAATGCACCGGATTGGATCATAGGTTTCCCTACTAAACCAATCCTCTCAGACTATAAAATATTCATCCGCACGGATGTTGACATTGACACTGGACGAGTCGGCGGCTAGAAACATGATTGATGCACGTCTGAAGTATGGTTGTTTCAGCTTGAGCAAGTCACACGTCCCCACATAATATCTTAGGTGTCGTATGTTCGCTTGGCGTTCTCTGGTCAAAACATTCCAGTTCTGCTATTCGATAGATAAAGTGTTTTTAGGTTTTGACTAACAATTGACTATTTAATTGACTAATTGACTAATACTTCGACATTTGACAAGTCTTCGAGTCCCGGTATCACTCCGGAGAGAAACATCCGATCTATGCAGGGGGTGGGCGCTAAAGTACATTGACGAAGCTCATGATGATATACCAATATGATTTTGATTTTGCGCCACTTTGGCCTTTATCCTTGTATTCACATGTCTGATTTGTCTCATATCTTTCCCCCGTCTTTCAGGAAAGGGTTGCAGGGACAATAAGAGCTGTGTCTCCTCGATGGAAATTCACTGCCTTTCTTTCTTTTCAATTTGACTGCCATTGTCTTTTTCTTTTTTTTTTTTTCTTCTTTCATTCAATTACAATAGCCATTCACTGTGAACTGGTTTCGCTTCAATTGGGCTTTTTGATATTTACTTCAGCATTCCTTTCGTTGCCCACCAACCACAAGATCCTGATAGATTCTGAGATTTACATATCTGACTCAAACTTCCATTCCTGGGCTGGCCCTGAGCTCATTTGAATCGGAGGAATTAATCATCAATTGATGCTGTTTCCTTCTACCAAAGCTTGACTATAAGCATTCACCCTAGGCAGGCCCTGTCTTCAGTATCAACCATCGAACACCAGATCTTTGAGTTGTTCCTTCTTTTAATATTTCTCGGATTGCCGTCTTTCCGCTTTCCAAAGCAACCTGGTGTTGTTTTGGCGTTATCGCCATTAGTAAACGAACCATAAGCAGCTCCGAGTTTGGGATATCAAATCCATCCACCATTTTCAATATAAGACAAGCTGGTCTTGCCCGACAAAAAAATACAGTATCCAGTCCCTAGAAATCATGCAGCTCTTCATATCCCTTCTCCTCGCTGGACTGAGCAGTGCAAACGAAATTGAGAAACGGAATGGTGGTTCAACTGCTCCTACTGCCATGGAACTCCTCTATGAAGCCATCAACGATGAGTTGGCACGGTATACAATATTGGCTCTAGGCTGCGCTGCCGCCGCCATGTATGTCTGGAAACTTACAATTCAGTTCAACAACCACCTACGAAGGCTGTCTACTTTCAGCGATGACACACAGCGGTACTTCGTTTCTGGCCACGAAACTTTTTCTTGGATCAAGAACCACATTATCTATGCTCCATTTTTCCGCGCACGGCACAATCGAGAATTCCAGCTCTCGTCGGCTATCAACATGGGTACTCTCCCAAGTCGCTTTCATGGATTCCTCGTTGCTGGAGTCATTGCCATGAACGTCATTCTCTGTGTGGTAACTGTTCCTTACGGCTCTATGGAAGTCTCTGCGGCTCAGGTTGTGCGCAACCGTACTGGCACGATGGCCACCGTGAATCTTATTCCCCTTGTCCTGATGGCTGGCCGGAACAACCCTCTTATAGCTATGCTTCATGTCCCATTTGATACTTGGAATTTGCTACATCGATGGCTCGGGCGTATAGTAGTCCTGGAAGCCCTTGCACATACTTTTGCTTGGGCCATCCCCAAAGCTCAAGAAGGTAAGAAATTCCGAAGTCCTCCATATCAAGCAAAAGCTAACCCTTATTCCCAGCTGGCTGGGACATTGTTGGAAAGGCAATGACAAAAAGCAGCTTCCTGGCATCAGGTTTGGTGGTATGGTTTTTTCTCTCTTGCCGCTCAAAATAAGAATGGCCTGTTAATTGAATCTTTAGGCCGTCTGTGCAATGGTAGCGATTTTACTACAATCTCCATCGCCTATTCGTCATGCTTTCTATGAAATATTCCTACACTTGCACATTGCCCTCGCAGTTGTCTTCTTAGCCTTGCTATGGGTACATTTGAATGGCCTTGCTGCGCAGACCTACCTGCTCGTTGCTATCATCTTTTGGGCCCTCGAGCGAACCACTCGTCTTTTCATCATTCTGTACCGTAATGTTGGTCGCGAGCCCACCACTGCAGTCGTTGAGGCGATGCCTGGAGATGCGATGCGCATCACATTGAAAATGGCCCGGCCCTGGACCTGTCGACCTGGTCAACACCTATATCTCTACATCCCAGCCGTCGGGTGGTGGACTTCACACCCGTTCTCTGTTGGGTGGAGTGAAACACAAGAGGTGAACACAGACGAAAAGTCCCTGCCGATTTCCCATCAAGATCTCCTTGGCATACCGCAGAAGACAAGTATATCGCTTGTTGTCCGCCGCCGAACAGGACTGACCGACAAACTCTACCAACGTGCTGCCGACTCTATCGGATCCCGCATCACCCTGCGGGCTTTCGCCGAGGGGCCGTATGGAAACATCCATTCCATGGATTCATACGGCACAGTCATGCTTTTTGCCGGTGGTGTCGGTATCACGCACCATGTCCCCTTTGTCCAGCATCTTGTAGCCGGCTTTGCCGAGGGCACGGTAGCCACCCGCCGACTCACTCTAGTTTGGATCATCCAGTCTCCCGAACACTTGGAGTGGATCCGTCCTTGGATGACCAACATTCTGGGAATGGATCGCCGTCGAGAAATCCTGCGTATCATGCTGTTCATTACCCGTCCACGCAATACTAAGGAGATCCAGAGCCCTTCAGCAACTGTACAGATGTTCCCTGGTCGGCCGCAGATCGATACTCTCATCGGGATGGAAGCGGAGAACCAGGTTGGCGCAATGGGTGTGATGGTTTGTGGCAATGGAGGCTTGAGTGATGATGTCCGTCGCGTCTGCCGGAAAAGACAAGACAAGTCTAATCTGGACTACATTGAGGAAAGTTTCTCCTGGTAGTCAGGATCTTCTTGTTCTCCTAGATCTCCTTGGACCTCTTCGCCTTTTTTTTCTTTACAAGGGTAAGATTTCAGACTTCTAGATGGATTTTGGATTTCCTTTTCAGTTCTTTCCTGCTTTACAGCTGGCTTTTTCTTGTGTATATTTTTTTAACTTGTCCGTTACGACCTGCTATTTTCTCCGATGTTTACCATACATACTTTCAAAGTTCCCTTTTTGCGAATGAATTCATTCCCAAATTGTGAACATCGGGGCTCCATCACACTCGTATTTTGGGCCGATAGATTATCTAGATCATATTCCACACCCTCTTATGTTGCATCTAGTCCGAAGTCTTGGCCCGGCCTTGATTTCACTCAGTATACATTGTATCCCGTTGTCATAAACTATAGACCTTCAGGGCGAAAGCTTCCAGTTGAAAGAAGACGTTATCTTCACCGGGAGTGAGTCGAGAATTCCAGGGTAACGTAATGTACGAACAGTCATCGCATGGATTATTCAGCCGGGGTTAACTTCGGTGCGATTAGAAATTCATGTGGGGAACGTTTTCAACTTCAAAACTCTCCAGGCTCAATCGACTCGTTCAATTCATATATAATTTGACATCTGGAAGTTTCAATTTCTGATTCTCACAAGTAGCACCATCTGGGACTCGTTCATCCTTTTATTATCAATATGAGTCAGCCGAACATTACCCTCTACACGGCCCAGACCCCCAATGGGATCAAGATCTCCATTGCCCTGGAAGAGTTATCGTAAGTAAGCTAATATATATCTGGGACTGTCTCTAATAAAAAAATACAGACTACCATACAATGTAGAGAAAATTGACATGACAAAGAGTGTTCAGAAGGAGGAGTACGCTCCCCACAATTGCCCCACTGGACATGACGCTGACGGATGAGCAGGTGGTTCCTCAAAATCAACCCAAACGGCCGCATCCCAGCTCTCACTGATACCTTCAGTGATGGCCAACAGATTAATTTGTTTGAGTCGGGCAGCATCCTGCAGTATCTCGCAGATCAATATGACCCAGATCACAAAATCTCCTTCCCCAAGGGATCCCGGGAGTACTACGAGGTGAACAACTGGCTCTTCTTCCAGAATGCAGGCGTCGGTCCCATGCAGGGCCAGGCAAACCACTTCTCTCGGTATGCGCCCGAGCGTATTGAGTACGGTGTCAACCGTTACGTCAATGAAACACGCCGACTGTATGGTGTCCTTGACAAGCACCTGGCACAGTCTAAGTCCGGGTACTTGGTTGGTGACCATATCTCCATAGCCGATATCTCGCACTGGGGCTGGGTGGCATCTGCTGGTTGGGCTGGTATCGATATCGATGAGTTTCCTAACCTAAAGGCGTGGGAGGAGCTTTTGGCTCAGCGACCCGGTATTAAGAAGGGCCGTGATGTCCCATCACCTCACAATGTCAAGGAACTGATCAAAGACAAGGACACTGCGAAGAAGTTTGCAGCTGAAGGTCAGAAATGGGTACAAGCAGGAATGAAGGAGGACTCGAAGAACTAGAGCGAATACAGTAGCCCGTATTAGGTCTAGTACTTACACCGCTTTGGCAATAATATACCCCACGTGACGTATCCGCCACTTTTCTTCCGCTCTCACCTTCCCGTAACTTGTTCCTTACACCACCCCTTCACTAATCTACAGGCCGCAACCTTGACTTTAAAGTTATGGCGTGGCGTAATCAAGGAATAACAGGTTCTAATAATATTCCCTTGGGCCGTCGCCGTATGGGCGAAGAAGATGAGGACGAGAGTCGCACCGTGACCCCTTCATCGACTACTGACGCCAAACGCGGTCGCAGCCCTACGAAAGGTATGCTTTACTATCATATTAACTTTACCATTAATCCCAACTAACCTTTGACCCGTTTTATTCACAGAGGAACCCGCTGAGGATGGCGTTAAGAAGCGCAAGAAGCGCAACCGCTGGGGTGATCAACAGGACAACAAAGCCGCCGGTCTGATGGGCTTACCCACAATGATCATGGCAAACTTCACCGCCGAGCAACTTGAAGCTTACGCTCTGCACCTGCGCATTGAGGAGATCAGCCAGAAGCTTCGGATCAACGACGTTGTCCCTGCTGACGGCGACCGGTAAGATACTTCCTACTATTCCCGTTATGTGGTAAATTTCTCATAATATGATAGATCTCCTCCCCCCGCTCCGCAGTACGATAATTTCGGTCGACGTGTGAATACTCGCGAGTTTCGTTACCGCAAGAAACTCGAGGACGAACGCCATAAGCTGGTTGAGCAGGCCATGAGGATTATTCCGAAATACAATCCACCTTCCGATTACAGACGCCCTACTAAGACTCAAGAAAAGGTCTACGTCCCAGTGAACGACTATCCCGAAATTAACTTCAGTATGCATAAAACTAACCCTCTAACTCATGACTGCTCCCCCATTCCTTCCCCACTCCTTGCTCGACTCGAGCTGACGAGGCATCTTTTTGGATGTCCTCGGCCCGTTTCTTGCTAACCCTTACTGTGGATAATACAGCTGCGTGATCATCTCTTTTTAACATTAAGGGCCATACACTAACACAGGTTATCTTTTTAGTCGGCTTACTCATAGGACCTCGCGGAAACACCTTGAAGAAAATGGAGACCGAGTCTGGAGCCAAAATCGCTATCCGAGGCAAGGGTTCCGTCAAGGAAGGAAAGGGTCGGTCCGATGCAGCTCATGCCAGCAATCAGGAAGAGGATCTTCACTGTCTTATCATGGCTGACACAGAGGAGAAGGTCAATAAGGCAAAGAAACTTGTTCACAACGTCATCGAGACGGTAAGCCATATCATTTTCTACATTCCCTTCATATATTGCGGTGATAGGATACTAACAAGCTAACTAGGCCGCATCTATTCCCGAGGGTCAGAACGAGCTGAAGCGTAACCAACTTCGTGAGCTGGCTGCTCTCAACGGTACACTCCGGGACGACGAAAACCAAGCCTGCCAGAACTGTAAGTGATTTTTCTTTCCTGACATACAAGAATCCAGATTTATAAATTTGCTACAGGTGGTCAAATCGGACATCGAAAGTATGACTGCCCCGAGCAGCGCAACTTCACCACAAACATCATCTGTCGTGTCTGTGGTAACGCTGGTCATATGCAACGTGATTGTCCTGACCGCCCGAGAGGCAGCGACTGGCGTAATAACAGTGGCCCTGGCTTCGCTGGACGCGGTACTCCTCGTGCTGGTGGTGCTGGCGACGCCGTGGATCGTGAAATGGAGGTAGGTCTCTACAAGAGATTTCTCTAAAAAAATATGCTGCTTTCAAGAAATCATTGATACTAACATATATTATAGTTGCTCATGAATGAGCTCTCTGGAGGCGCTCCTAGCGACAATCCGCCTCGCCGTATCGAAGCCCGTCCCGACCAGGGTTACCCTGATGACCGTAACCGTGATGCTAAGCCATGGCAACAGCGTGATCAGCGTGAGCAGCCCTCCGGTGATGTGGTAGCTCCCTGGCACCAGCGACGCGAGCATCGCCCTCGTGATGACTACGGATCCCGCGATCATGGATCCCGCGATCACGGATCCCGCGATCACGGATCCCGGGATCACGGTGGCCCACCCCCTTGGGCGAACCAGAACCAAAGCCACAGTCGCGGCGGTGGTGGCGGCGAGTACGGCGGCTATGGATCCCAAGGTGGATATGGAGCACCTGCCACGGCTCCTGGTGCCCCTCCACCTCCATCTGCTGCTCCTTGGAATCAGCGCGCGCCTGCTCCTGCTCCTGCTTCCGCTCCCGCTGCCCAGCCCAGCTACGGCGGATACGCTGGATACGCTGGATATGGTTACCCCCCGGCATGTCTGCGGCTCCTCCCGGAATGGCCCCATGGTCTTATGGCGCTCCTGGTGGAGCAGGAAATCCTCCTCCCCCTCCTCCCCCGCCAGCCGATGGACCCCCTCCTCCTCCTCCAAGCGATCAACCTCCTCCCCCTCCTCCGGGAGCGTAATCAACTTTACTAACAAGTTGCTGAATTCAATGTTCCGATGTAGAGGGAACAGGAGGATAATTGAAGGAGAATCAGCGAGTATTTTGCTAACAAGTTCGCTGAATCAGGGAACATAAGGATAATTGAGGATAGTTTTTAGTCATGATCTTTCACAAAAAGTCTCTCTACCAAATTCTCGCCCTGCCTCCCGTCGTGGCCTTAAAAACCCCAGGAAAGAAAAATACGTACTTAAGTGATAGATCTCTGAGCCATGTCTTTTATAACTACTCTCACAACGATAAGTGTATAATATCTCTTTCAGGAGACCCCAATGGAAGGGGCAATATTTGACCCTATTCTAGCTAATCAATGTCGGCATTTCCTTTGCATGGAGAGAGACAAGGCTTCATTAAAATAAGTTTCATCATAGATCAAACTTTCCAACGTAATTTTTAGAGCAATCAAGCTCAAGAAATAATTTATAGTTCCACTCTGTTCCAATAGACTCTAGGGCTAAGTCTAGCCCTCGTTAGGTTGTTTCGGAATCTCAGGTTCAGGCTGTTAAGGTGTCTTAGATGAAGAAAATCTCTTCTATTAGAATTGGAAAAAAAATAATAAGCCAAAAAAGGATGACAAGAGTGGGATTTGAACCCACGCCTACAATGTAGATCAGGACCTTAACCTGACGCCTTAGACCAACTCGGCCATCTTGCCATTGGATTATTTTAAACGCTAATTTTTGCATATATCAACCAAAAACCACTTTCTACGGGCCGTAACACCTTAATTACAAGGCACCATAACTCCCCACCGCCAGATCAGATATCTTTTTTTCTGCCGCAAAATTATTTCTCAAGATCAAGGCGACAGGAACAATGGTGACCTCAGAAGAAGACCAGATGACCGAGAACTCATATGTATCTGATTCCGGTGGTTCAGATGAGGAAAAACCTGAGGTTCAAGACCGTGCGCCTAAACGACGTCGTCTCTCAGAGTCCTCCACCGATTCATATGTTGCTCCAGCGCCGCTCCCCACACTCTCCCGTATCAAGAAGAAAGACGACACCGAAAAACAAACCGAGTCTACAGAAGAAGACCCTGTGACAATTCGCGATGCTCTCGAGATTGGGTTACGCAGTGAACAATCCACATTCGGAGCGTTGAACGTTTCGCCATGGCTGGTTGGCTCGCTGACCACTATGGCCATTCGACGACCCACGGCCATTCAGAAAGCATGTATCCCGGAGATCCTGAACGGAAGAGATTGTATTGGTGGAAGTCGCACTGGTTCCGGAAAAACAATGGCTTTTGCAGTTCCTATCTTACAAAAATGGGCTGAGGATCCGTTTGGTATCTTCGCATTGGTCTTAACGCCGACAAGGTAGGCCACATACCCTAGCAACAATTTTAAACAAATGCATACTGATACTACAATTTTACAGAGAGCTTGCTCTTCAGATTTATGAGCAATTCAAGGCCGTCTCTGCACCACAGAGCATGAAGCCGATTCTCATTACGGGTGGCACAGAAATGCGGCCGCAAGCAATCGCCCTCGCGCAACGACCACATGTCGTAATTGCAACACCAGGACGATTGGCAGATCATATTAGCACATCTGGCGAAGACACAATAGCTGGATTACGCCGAGTTAAGATGGTCGTGCTCGATGAAGCTGATCGGCTGCTTGCAAGTGGACAGGGCAGCATGCTCCCGGACGTGGAAACCTGTCTCTCCGTTCTACCACCATCATCAGAGCGACAGACCCTTCTCTTCACAGCCACTTTGACCGCCGAAGTACGAGCACTGAAGGATTTGCCTCGCACAGGCAACAAACCCCCCATTTTTGTCACCGAGATCGCCACCGAAAACCAAGGCAACATCCCACCTACTCTTAAGCAGACTTACGTCAAAGTGCCTATGACACATCGTGAAGCGTTCTTGCATGTCCTGCTGTCTACTGATGAGAATATCTCCAAGCCCGTTATCATCTTCTGCAACCATACCAAGACGGCCGATCTGCTGGAGCGTACGTTGCGCCGGCTAGGTCACCGTGCCACCTCCCTCCACAGTCTTCTCCCTCAGTCTGAGCGTACTTCTAACCTTGCCCGCTTCCGCGCTGGCGCAGCTCGAGTTCTGGTTGCTACAGATGTTGCCTCGCGTGGTCTTGATATCCCATCCGTTGCACTGGTGATTAATTTCGACGTGCCTCGTAACCCAGATGATTATGTCCACCGTGTTGGTCGTACGGCTCGTGCTGGACGGACTGGTGAAGCCGTCACCATGGTTGGACAGCGTGATGTTGAGCTTGTGCTTGCAATTGAGGAGCGCGTGGGTCGGCAGATGGATGAATACGCCGAGGAGGGTGTCAACCTTGAGAGCCGTGTTGTTCGGACAGGAGTGCTGAAAGAAGTAGGCGCTGCGAAGCGCGAGGCTATTGGTGAAATTGGCGAGGGCCGTGATGTACTGGGACGGAAGAGAAACAAGCTTAAGAAAGTCCGCTAAAGGAATATATATTGTTGTACATATTGACCTGTCTACTTGATACCATAAATTTCCAAGGTTCAAAAGTAAAAATGATTATTCTAGCGCTACCTACTCCTGTAAAAACGCACATGTAGCTCATTGAATGAATTGAGCCTCGCCTCCTATTCCTCCAAGTGTGTAGGCGAAACTCTGATCTGACTGGTATTCAGGCATATTCTGTCGCCAACCACTGGGCTGTGTAGTTGTAGTGTTGGCTAACTTCGGTATCTCGAAAGTCGTTACATCAGGTAGAATAGCCGGGGCATCGAAGAGTGTATCGAATGGGGACGTAGAATACAAATCCAGTGGCGAGGGTAAGGCAGAGCCAGATAGCCACGGCGAGGGCGAAGAGCTTGAAGAATGAGAAGAAGGCATAAGACGTGGCGTGGTTAGCTTGCTCAGCTCAGCACTGTGAACTAGAGAACAAAAGTCGCCCATCCAAGGGGTTGATTCCGCCAGTGGTGTCAGAGTATTGAGATCAAATTCTGACTGATTAAATGTCGGCTGTGCTGGGGCAGCGAGATCCAAGGCTCCACTAGGAGTAAGTGGAGGTTCCACCATCTGGTTGACCGATAGACTAGGAACTACAGTTGGGATAAATGCGTTTGGAGTGACATCCATTGGAGGAAAATTGAAGATTTCAGGATCAGGTATATTTCCCAATGAGAAGCCCGCTGAAGACTTGGGCACCACTGCTGCTGCTCTATCGGGATAGATATCGAACGGATGAGGCAACCCTAGTGCCGATATATGCTGCAAAGGTCGTTTATTCTTATTGACTCTCCCCTGGCTGGAAGAGCGTACGCTTTGACCTGCGTTTCTCTTCCATTTCAGAGCCATGAGTTATCTGAAGTCGACGGCAAAGGTATGAGAGGGTATGCGTACCTTCTGACGACAGTGCTCACAGGCCCAGTTATAGATCATATTGTGGAACAAGAAGGGAGATCGTGGGTAGTATCGGTATTCTTAGTAAGGATGAGAAAAGGATCTTAAGCTCTAGAGAGGAGGGGAGGGGAAGGGAAGAAAGTAAACTCTTATACGATCACACAATCATTACTTAATATTGTACTAAGATTGCTGTGAACATGGAGGCTGACAACGTGAAATTCGTCATTTAACCGAGAAGATTGTTCGCTCTTCCTCAAAAGCACGCATCCGGACCTATCAAGTCTTATATCGAGTCAGTTACACGAGAATAATAGCCTCTAGCAGGCCGACAATTGGCCTGTGCAGTAAAACAAACGGGTGATAGGCTAACCGAGTCTTCAGATTAGGAAAACACAAGTCATTGGGTTATCTGAGATCAAGTCTCCCTGTAGACTGGCTGTAGTGTAACGCTTTGAAGAGGGACCCGTCGTCAGCATGATGTGAATTAGGGCTATAATCTTGATACACCGGAGAACGTCATAACCTTGAAACTACTGAAGAACATAGATCAGCTGATGATCTGAGTAGATTAAGTCAATCAAGCCGTTCTTTCGGATTCCCTTGGTATCAATGTGGACTTCATGTTGCTGCCCTGCGTAACCCCCTACTCCCACATATTACCAGATTGGGCGATGGACAGTATTCCGACGCCACACAAATTATGTTGTATTCTCCGAGTTGGATTCACCGGTAGCCCTGCATAATTGCACCACTTTTCCGATAGCAATTGATCTTTTTTTCGATAGGTAAAAAAAAGGAACAAAAAATTGTGGTATCATTGATTGCATGTTGGAACAATATCATTTAACCCGTACACCTTAAGCCGTTTTCATAAGTTTTAGCAGCCCGTCTACTGCATCACCTCGCTGTGACGGCGACAAATCGTCGTTCATTTCTGCCTCTGCCCCAGTATCTGCCTCTTCTAGCTCACGAGTACGTTGACGAGTGGCTGTCGCTGTAGGGCTACTTAACTGCATTGGAGATCCCAATCTGCGCGGAGTGTGCTGAAATGCCTTGGGTCGTTCTGCGGAATCAACAATCGAGGACGATCGTATTGGAAGATCAGGAGTCTGTTGGAAAGGTGTAGAGATTATAAATCCTGAGGTGCCAATTCGGGGTGTTTGGAATGGATTTGTGGCGGGCTTTCTCATGGAAGAAGTCGAAGACAGAGCGGAGAAGGAGATTCTGGGACAATTTCGGCTGTGGTCCTCCAGGTTTGAAACGCGACGATCGATATGGTGATTGGTGACATTACGCATGGCGGTTTGTAGGGTACTTCGGAGAAGGGCTGCTTTCTAGACGATCTGTTAGCCACATACCACCAACACGTGGAATGAAGAAGAGCTCCGCTTACTTTTCGAATGAAGATTTTTCGCGCATCTGGGTCCTCAGGTACTGTTTGTGTTTCTTGGATACTAGGAGATACTGCAGAAGACCCTTGTGAATCCATCTGTTGTTGGGATTGATCGGGTTCTGTTTTTGGTGGTGTTGAGACGCGGACGTCCATCGCATCTGTTTCTTGGTTTTGCTATTCACGCAGGCACCAATTAGTCACGTTCTTTCTGGTTATACGTTGTCTCAAAAAGTCTCGGACAGCTTACATGTTCACAATTATTGTCGTTGACGGGCGACTGACTACTCTCCAGCTTCACCCCCGCCTGCACGTGTCCGGGGTTAACATCGACTTCATCAACCTGGTCCCTCGTCCGTTTTTGACCTGCAAATATAGGTGAGGGCAGAAGCACTTTAGAAGATGCCGGCGTGAAAGGTGTTCGCTTGACGGGTGACTCGGAGAGAGATTGTTTGTTTCGGTGGGCTGGTGTCAGACACGCGTTGGCGTCTTTGTCCCCAAGAACCCGACGTCCCTCCTTGGGGGTGAATTGGATTGATGTGGAATCCATAATGGGGAAGAAATCGCTCTAAAAGGAGGAATGGAGGGGAGGGAGAGGTGTAGGGTTGTAGGTAGAGAAAAAAGTGAGAAGATCAAAAGATACCAAATACCGAGTATCGGGGATTCGGGTAACTCCTTAGCGTCGAGAGATTAAAACTCCACAAATCTTCCAAGAATTTGAGTAAGAGTTGAGAAATGTGAAAGTAATGGGGAAAGGGAAGAAGAGGAAGGAAGCGAGATCGAAGGATGTGTTTAGCACGCGTCAATCGCGTATAGTCTAGTAGATAGCTTGTATAAGAAAGCACGGACTCGGGGTCCACACAACCACGCGTTTTGCTGGCCAAATTTGGGCCTTACTAAATGCGATTTAGACTGCTTTTCTTTTCTTCTTATTCCTTCAGAACTTGAGTGTCCAGTTGTTTCTTCTTCACCGCCATATATTGAAGCCTCTCGTGCTCACGCTAGAATTCAAGTAACAAGTCTCATTGGGGCCTCTAAACAGACTCTGAGTAGTCTCTAAGCAGACTGTCGGACATACTAACTTCTTAAGGTAGCATAGAGTCGATCTATATTCGAATATTCGAATATTCGACATGACGAAACCTCCAAATTCAAGCTTACTTAATAACTCGAAGTTAACTGGCTAGTTGTTATTGGGTAGGGAAGCCCTAATTCGCGCTCTTGTTGCTACCGACATTCCAAGTCAATTGGCTTCCAAGGACCTCTCCATCCATGTTGATTGTTTGTGTAGATACTAAGATGAAAAAGGAGAGTATTAGTAGTTACTTTGTATAGTAACTGAACATATGATCAGCATGTATGACATCATCGCCAAACCTGAAACTCTTATTAACTATAACCTCGGATGACTTAATCACTTGAACTACTGCAAAGGGTGCAGAAAAAGGTACGGAAACCAATGGGCATTCACTGCTTACTCTTTCTTCATCTTACGTACGACAAATTACAAACTTGAATGTTTCCATACTGGTCGATTGTATACTAGCTGAGTCGACTTCCCCGCATTTCGCTTTCTCGAGCCCCTTCATTTCATCCAGCGTTTGTCGCACATCTCCGGACTTCCCTGGTGACACTAGTTGGTGTTAAAACATTGTCGCCATTTCCTGAAATAGCTGCCGTAATGCAGCTATCCTTTGCTGTTCTGGCAGCTGTCAGCCAGGCTGCTATCATCACAGCCTCGTCCCTCACTCCCCCGGTTCTTCCGTTGATCGTGCGCACCCCTTATCTGAGCACCTGGCTAGGTAATGCCCGCGATGAACCTTGGCTAAAATGGCCCATGTTCTATACCGGGCAGGAGGTGGGACTCTCGTTGATGGCCCATGTCCCGAGCCAGGATTCAATTTACCCGCTGTTGGGCAAGCCCCAGGATTCTCTAGGCTCACATCAAGGGTATGATTGTTGTAGAATCATGATTATATGACTGTTTCACTAACCAAAGACTTTACAGCCACCAAGTGCAGTTTCCTGAGTACATTGGAACCAATTATGACGCTTCCGCAACCAACTTTACCTATCGTATTCCCACCAATGATTCCACTCCTCTTGATATCACAGTCTCTTTTCTCTCCCCTATCACGCCGACATCGACTTTGCGACAGTCTATTCCGGCCTCCTATATTACAATTGACGTTCATGGCGAGGTAGAAGTCAATGTATACATCGATGTTGATGGTCGTTGGGTCAGCGGTAACGCAGACAGTCAAATAAAATGGCAGCGGGACGATGTGGATGTCAAAAGTCATAATAATGAAAAGTCTACACTGCAAAGATGGCGAATTCAAAGAGAAACTGAACTTCTCTTTTCCGAGATTGCCGATCGTGCAGAATGGGGCACCCTCCATTTCACCGGACCTGCAAATGCCCGATACGAGTCCGGCGAGGCCGACAGGGTGAGGAGAGGGTTTGCTAGTACTGGCATACTTGGCAATGAAAATGACGAAAACCACCGAGCTGTTCATGACCGCACCCCCGTGTTTGCATTTTCCAAGTCTTTCAACCTCAGTCGCACTGCGAAGTATACTTCCGATAGCGTCACATTCACCATCGCCTTCATCCAAGCTCCGGTAGTCCAGTATGCATCCGCTAGGGGTCTGACCCAGATGCGGCCTCTGTGGCAGTCTTGGTTCCCGACAACCGAGGAATTGTTAAAATTTCACTACTACGACTATGCAGCAGCTAGCTCCTTGGCATCAAACTACTCCCAGCAATTAGCTGCAGATGCGTATCTTTCTGGAGCAGATGACTATGTGGACATCGTTGCCCTCTCAGCGCGGCAGGTGTTGGGAGCGACCACCTTCTCCGGCACTTCGGACAACCCGATCTTGTTTCTGAAGGAGATCTCCTCAAATGGAAACTTCCAAACTATTGATGTCATTTTCCCTGCATTCCCCTTCTTCCTTTATACCAACCCGAGATGGTTAGCATACTTGCTGGAGCCTCTTATCGAGCATATGCTGAGTGGACAATACCCTAACACATACGCAATGCATGATCTAGGTACACATTTCCCCAATGCTACTGGTCATCCTGATGGTCGTGATGAATACATGCCAGTGGAAGAGTGCGGTAATATTTTGATCATGGGTCTTGCAATTGCCAACTCTCTACAATATGAAGACGCGGCTGATGCAGCTTCGATATGGTCAGCGCAGGGCTCTGACCCCTCTTCCTTCTCCAGCGAGTCCACCGGAATTTTCCCTCTTGATAATCTCCAGGTTCTTTCTGGAATTGAGCACCAGGATGGCAAGTGGGGTGGGGGCATCACCGGCAAGAATCTCGCAGAGAAATGGGTGAAGCGAAGCTACCGTCTATGGAAGCAATGGACCGGCTACCTAGTAGAGTTCTCTCTAGAGCCTGCTAACCAGCGTAAGACACAGACCTTATAAATTACATCCGACTATTCTGACAGATTCTGACATAACTCACACAGTTTCCACTGATGACTTTGCTGGCTGGTTAGCCCTACAGACCAACTTGGCCCTGAAGGGTATTATTGGCATCAATGCCATGGGCAAGCTTGCCGAACTGACAGGTCATGATGCTGACGCCTCCCACTTCAAGGTATGTAAAAACAACCCCAACCTTAAGAAGACAAACTCGAACTGACTTGGACAAGAAAATTGCCAGCAAGTACATCGCCAAGTGGGAAGAGTTCGGCATGTCTCGTGATGGATCTCACGCCAAACTAGCTTACGACTGGTACGGCTCCTGGACAAGTCTCTACAATCTCTACGCAGACGCCCAGCTCTGCTTCCACCTCGAAGGAACGAACCTCTCATCCAACGAATCAGCCGGCTTCGTACCACGTCACATCTACCAGAAGCAATCAATCTGGTACCACTACGTGCGTCAGAAATACGGGTTGCCGCTAGACAGCCGCCACCTCTACACAAAAACAGACTGGGAGTTCTTTTCAATGGCAGTAACCTCCAAGCCCGTACGCTCGGAAGTCCTCGAGTCCGTCGCGCGCTGGGTCAACGAAACTGTCACTGATAGACCATTCACTGACCTCCACCAAACAGAGGGCGATGGAAACTTCCCGGGACCAAACTTTTTCGCTCGCCCTGTCATTGGTGGTCACTT
This sequence comes from Penicillium taxi, assembly GCF_028828555.1. Lineage (NCBI taxonomy): Eukaryota > Fungi > Ascomycota > Eurotiomycetes > Eurotiales > Aspergillaceae > Penicillium > Penicillium taxi. Next base: position 1,411,661 of record NW_026643207.1, on the reverse strand, counting down.
TGCCTTTTTGGCCTTGGAGCGCGCTTGTGGAGGGCGTGCAATGAAAGGTCTGTCCTTCTTGGATGATCTTGATCCGGAGACTTTGCAGGCTTGGGCTGAGAATGCTCAGGCTGCGGCTAGTAAGTTTGATGGTCTGTCGGAGAACCACCATGTTGGTGGAGAGCTGTAGGAAACTTGCGAGTACGGGTACACATAGTCTTGATTATATGTTGATAAGATTGAACTATGCCCAGATGTGTTCGGTATTCAAATTGAGAACCTCTATTTTGTACCACTTGGGCAGCTTTGTCGTGAAAGTGGCCCTTTCTACCTAGGTTGACGGCGCAACCCGAAAACACGTTCGATGGTGGTGTCACCTATTTAAGCCAGCAGCGTTAGCCGCCTACTAAATGCTTTTCAAGAGACTATGAGCGACGTAGGAACCCATGATTGACTGTATCCAGGGCAGTGGCTTCCGGAGGGCCAGCGGAGCGTAAGTGCTCAACAACCCCTAAGCATTATAGCCTGCGATGTGTGAAAGACTAGTAGTTACTAAACTAAATATGCAAATAATTGCCGCTAAACGATAGCAATTATAGAAAGTATGACATTTATCCCTGAATAATTACAGAAAGAAAATGTTAACTAGTCCTAATCAGAGGTCCACAGACGTGTTGTAGCCTCTAGTTCTAGGAGACTTCTTTGGCTCCATATCGATCAGCAACTTGATAAACGATCAGAAATTACATATAAGCTAAAAACCATGTGTAGCCCTTAGCTCTGAAAGACTTGTTAGGTGCTCGCTGGAACTTTTTTGCTTCTGAGTGACTATATACCTCCAGCCTAGAACACCTTTGTGTCTCATTCGCGCGTTCTAAAGCAAGAGGACTTTCAAAAAGAAATCGGTGCATTCATCTGTTCGTCAGTGATTTACAGGCAATCCTGGGGACGACAGATGGCCGGCGAACAATTATGGGATATTGCGGAGATCGTGTTGAAGATAAAAGGTCTCATCCAAAGTGCGGCCGATGGAGAAAGGCGGGATTATCGCAAGTCGCAAGATGCTCGAGATTCGAGAATCACATGATCGTCTGCCCAATCCATATTTGGGAGGTTTATTTAAGGAGAATATGTACTACAGCGATCACATAGATTTTCGGGAGTATGAAGTTCATGCGAACCTCTGCTAAATCCACTCCCAGGTTGTTCTTTGCCGGCACAACTGTATTTATCTGAATAAGGTCTTTCCGCGTAACCGATGCAGGAAATCTGAAGTCCTCCAGTCAAGAAAAGAGAAGGCTGTGCTTCCGCTGTAATGAAGTATTTTCGGGGAGGAAATATGTTTCTATTGTTTCCATGGATCTTCCTATCTGACTACACCACCCGAGATCCACAAATAGCTCTTTTGATCTCCTCTCCCTTGATTTCCTCCTCCCTGTTTACCTTCTCTCTCTATTATTGACGAAGAGGCAAAAGCGACTCCATCCTTTGGCGCCTACGTCCAACCCCCGAAAAACTGCTCAGCCTTCATTACCTACGGGTGAGTATGACTATGGGCGATGCTGTACGCCCAAGTGATGATCAATATAGCCAGGCCCTTCAGGATAGTTTCAAGACATGGTCATCCTATCTCGATGCCAGCAAGGATAACCTACTCCCCCATCATGCCATAGAGCTGAGACATCTCGTCAATCAAACCCCACCTTTTCTCGGTGGCCTTGCTAGCTTGAACAAGACCACGTCATTCGCTTACGAGGAGAAGCAATCACCACAGTCGAAGGGCAGTCTTCTCATAAATGGCCGATCAACTTGGAGAACGTCCGAAGGGAATTGTGATTCAAAGCTAAAGGTCATGTCTAAGCAACTTGTCCTGGCAGTTGATAGTTGATTAAATGTGAGTTTGTCAGATGACACTCCCTTTTCAGTCTGGCCCGGAGTCCAGGGACTTTCAAGTTATGACAAGGGAAATTATCTTTCAGTCCTTTTTCTTGCATGGGCATTTGTTCTATCTGCTCGATTGGTTGAGTTGCTAAGTCGATCTGCGGATCATGAATGTCATATGGCTTCTGTCTCGAGGAGTGTCGAATCTTTGTTGCCCACTTTTTGGTGTGTATTCAGGACAGATTCCGCACTAGTTAGGAAATTCAGTTTCATTCATTTGTGACATTTGCATGATTAGTCAGGTTAGATTCTCAAGTTGACAGGAACAAAGAAGTCATGTGGTCAAATCGTCGCTTTATATTAGCTAGCAAACCAAGAATGAAACTCAGACTTGACAACCACTTTAGAAGACACAAGATATTATAGGAGCGTAAAGCGTTGCCTGTAATAGGTATCCCTCCCATTCAGCTCCGATATTGAATAGCTATTCTACTAATGTACCGACAATTAGCTTTAGCCCTTCACAAATTCGATGTGCGCAAGGTAAACCCATTGACCTAGTGAATAAGTTAGTACATATAGATAAAGTCGCATCCTGAGCACTTATCTTAGCTATAGAAGCTTGTTCATGAATCTTTAGTATACAGAACAGCGATGTTTGTCTATATGGGTTTTTGGTAGAGAAAATTTGGACTAAGATGGAAAGCATTAGTCTGATCTTCTATCTCCTCAATTTTGATAGTATATAACTGTCATGGTGTACCTATCAATTCCCCCAATGTGCGGGAGTTATATAATGATTCCACAGCCACTTAAAGCTCGCATCTCCTTCGAACCTACCCCAAGAATCAGTCTTGGATACGATATACCTTCTTGGTATGATTTTGGCTTTATTGCATGGTATCGCCCCGGAGGATTCGTGAGTGGAGAAAGCTCCGAGGATTTAAGGGCCAATAATATCCGACAAGAATAGGCTATTGATCCTTCACGGGAGCGTTACTCCTAGTGGTTACTGCTGACTACTGTAAATCCTCCATGGGTTTCAAAGACTGCATATTGAATGCCTCGTGAGAAAAGAGGAGTTCGTTCACAGATAGGTTGTAATTCATGCAGGTATTCTAATTACTGTATGTATTTGCGGAGTACCCGGAGAAGAGTGGAAATTAGGAAGGAGTACTATACCTTGGCAGTACGTATACAAGGTTTCAACGAGCTCATTAGTGACTTAGATATTTGGACAAATTAGGAACGCTAGGTCTCTAAAAGCAAGCTAGAGAGATCTGAATATCCTCATCTAAGCCTAAAATGGAACAGAATTTGTCGATCTCATAATTCATCTCAGGATTCAGGGGTTTAGTTACTACTCTGTAGTAGTTGCAAGGTTTACTCCATACTCCGTAGACTGAGTGGACTTGTATGTACATTGTACTCCTATCTCCGTCTATCATATTAGCAGACCTTGAAGTATAATTTGAAGTCCCCACTTGGACGTTTTGAAATGAAGTCTATAGATTAGGAGGTTCAGACGTGAGACATCAATAAGTAAAATTTCCAATATCAAACCGAGGTAAAATGGCAGTTGGCTACCTGAATAGGCAAATTGATAGCCCTGGAGTGGATATGATGGCGAAGAATCTTGGAAGATCAGAGAGAATTGCAAGTTCAGGAAGAGTGCAGAGGTTTCAAAAGCAAAAGTCGCCGAGTTTTAATTCTCGGAAATTTGAGTAATGCCGCTTTGTGGAGAAATAACTCGGTTGCGGGATCTCATTCTCGCTTCTCGTTTGACGGAGATGGATCGGACTGATCGGACTAGATCCGGCTTTGCCGAAGTACTTACTCTTGATAGACAGCGATAGGCAAACTGTAAGATCCACCTCGGACTTCTCACGAGAGAAATAGCGGACACACTGGATCTGGATCCTGTTGCTTCGCTTTTGATGAGGAATCAAAAAAAAAGACAAAAGTAGAACCTCTGGTGGAACCAGTTGAAATGTCTTTAAATACCATACAATCGTCATTGATTAGTTTTCCCTGAGAAAAAAGAATTAAAAAATCTTATATCACTACCAATACTATAAAATGAGCGTCACATTTGATGTCTTCCGCGGTTCGAAGAAGGGAAAGATTGTCGCAGGCACCACTACTCGCACATTGCAACCCAATGAAGTGTTCATCGAAACCACTCATTCGGGTCTCTGCGGTACTGATGAGCACTACCTGAAGACTGAAATGGTCCTCGGCCATGAAGGTGTCGGCGTCATTCGTCAGATTGGCCCAGCTGTCACTAACGTGAAGGTTGGTGACCGTGTTGGATTCGGTTATACCCATTACGTATGTGGAAAGTGTGAGAAGTGCTTAACTGGTATGTTATTGAGAATATGTGATTCAGAAACCCTTGGAGTTATGAAGATAGCCGTTGACTGACCAAAATTGATTAGGGTGGGACCAGTACTGTGAGAACAAAAAAGAATACGGTTACGCTGATTTAGACATTGGGTCTTTTAGTAGCGGTTGTGTTTGGGATGCCGGATGTGTGGTTCCCATTCCTGAAGGATACGAGTCTGCTGACGCTGCTCCCTTGATGTGTGCTGGTGCAACCGTCTGGACTATCCTGACTGAATATGGTCTCAAATCCACAGATCGCATTGGTGTGATGGGTATTGGTGGCCTAGGCCACTTGGCCATTAAGCTTGCCTCAGCCATGGGATGCCATGTGGTTGTTCTCTCTAGTTCTGAGGCTAAGCGTGAAGAGGCTATGGCTTTCGGTGCCTCCGAGTACCATGTTTTCCGATCCGGTGACAAGTTGCCCGACTTTAAGCCTGTTAAGCATCTTCTACTCTGCGGAAGTGCCAATGTTGACTACCCTAGGTGAGTTTCTAGTTTCAGTCTACTACTGTGAGATTTGACTAACTTTTTAATTAGTCTTATGCCTTTGATGGATATCCACGGAGTTATCTACCCCTTGACTGTTGACATGAGCAACGCACCTATCCCTCTTCTATACATGAACCAACATGGCATTCGCGTCCAAGGCTCTCTTGTTGCATCTCGCAAAGCCCTCCGTTCACTGGTTGAGTTTGCTGCTGAGAAGAAAATTACTCCTACCTCAATGACATTCCCTCTAACTAAGGATGGCATCGAGGACGCAATGGAAACTCTTCGCTTTGGAAAGATGAGATACCGTGGCGTTCTTGTGCGATAGAAGGATATTGGAACAGCTTTCAAAATGTATCGGTGTAAAATTAATAGATATAGAAAGTTTTTATAGAATACCAATTTTGAATTGGTCATTCTAAAACCCCGAGCCCAAAGGTTACAAATTTCCTCCTATCAGATTCTAGAAATTGAGAATCAATTCATGCCAAATAAGTTAGAGCTTTTAATTTTTAATTTTTTTTAGTATATATCATGTTGAAGGATAGAAGAATTGAGCCTGTGGCCAAGATAACTAGGAGTGACTGGGCCTTCCAACCTGGGGGCCTTTTCTACATACAAAGTAATTAAATAGTGTATAAAGTACTATACGTAAATCATTATTAATAAATAAATAGTCTTTCTATTGACTAGGTGCTATCCTCAATTCGAGTCGGTAAAATGGCTATACTACGGTGATTATAGGCTATACAGTGAGAGGAGAAACCAGTTTTCCAGCGTTGGCGATTCGATATTCGCTAATATCAGGACTCTAGTGATATCACCGGGTGTTAGCTTCTACGAAGGGGGTATGGAGTTTGAATAAAGGAGAACTATGGCTGACAAGCTAAGTGCTATGATAGTTTCATAAGTAGGCTATTCATGGTGAGCCAGGGCATTAGTGTTTAGGTTTATCTTGGACAAAAATATTGTCGCGAAGAAAGATCAAATGCAGACTGGAGCACATCGGAGATTTTCAAATGAGTTCTGTTTAGTTATTAGGAAAATTGGATAAGAGGATGGATCCCAACCTGGTTGATGTCTGGGTGGTTTATGAGATGTGAGCGAAAATTCCTGGTAGAATATCAATACCAAGTCGGCCTTATGATGTGATGCATTCGTTTTAAAATTCCAATCAGAATAGATCAGCCTAGATCGAGCAGTAGACGGGTGTCTATTCAATGGAATGCTATAGAGGGATGGGATAATTACCCGACAAATAAACGTATGAATTTACTAAGGTAGGTAATGTTGATATGATAACTCATGGACCTGGGCAAAAAAACGCAATTGCCAGGCGCAATAGATTAGATTGTTCTTCTTTGCCGTTAAGAAATACAGATCTTTGAACCAACTATTGTACAATATTCACAGAACCCATCGAATGGAAATAAATGCCGTAAATAATCCACATATGCCACAGATATCGTGAACCCGTTATGTATCATGCATTCTATGAGCTTATATTAGAATTCTCGGCTTTCGCCAATATCGCACACATCAAAGACACCCTTCTCGGGCAGACCCAGTGTCTTCAAAGCGGTCTTTAACTTCTCAGGAGGCTCGAGGACATCCTCTTCAGTAAGAACCCAGGTTCCCCAGTGCATGCCAAGTGCATTCTTGCATTTTGTATCTTGGAGAATGTTGACTGCATCGTGCGGATCACCATGTGCGGGACTCCAGATATGACGAGGAGCATATGCGCCAATGGGAATCAAGCCAAGGTTAAATGGGCCTCGAAATTCGCCTATTTGCTTGAAAGCTGGGCATATGGGGAAGTCGTACTTTGGGTCATGGTCATCCTCTCCGGCAGGAAGCTCGGGGACGGGTCGGTATCCAGTATCTCTGTTCGAGCGAGTCAGCCTACATATATTCCCAACCTAATGAAAAGTCAGATGAGTGTGTACCCTGCGAAATAAACCTTGACACCGTTTGATTCAAGACCCCAACCACACCACAGAGTCTTGAATCGATCGAATGGAGTACGAGCGCTGTTATGCTGACTGGGCAAGCAGCTGACCCGTGCCGTGATCTCTGCCACTGTGGAAGCAGATTCTCCAGCGTTACCCAAATTTGCCTCCTCCTGCTGCAACGGAGACAGTGGAGACAATTTGATCTCGTTCTCGTCCCACCAGTCCAACTCTGTAACTTTACTTATGCCGCAGCTGTCAAACCAGGCCTTGACGCCCAATGGAACAAAGAAATGGCAGTTGGGATGTTTTTCCCACAGAGTCATAAGAGTCTTGTATGAGAGATGGTCGTAGTGGTTGTGGGAAATGAGAATTGCATCAATCACAGGAATATCTTCAGGCTTGCAAGGAGCATCCGTGAAGCGCTTCGGTCCCAACATGTTGTATGGTCCACAGCGCTCCTCAAGGACTGGATCAAAGAGGACTCGAAGACCGCTCGGAAACTCGACGTAGAAGCAGGCATGTCCTAACCATGTTGCGCGCAAATTGGGGGTAACTCGGCTAGGAAGAAATTCTGGCTTTCGAACAGGGACAGTTGGGCCGGTAGTGACTGGTACATTTGCTCGGCCGGTGACTCGGCGCCTGTATGAAGAGTCCAATATGAGCCCAGTAATAGATAAAGTGTGGATGAGTTGATTCTGAGAGGGGGGGGGGAGGGGGGAAAGAAGGGTAGTATAAGAGGTCGAGAACTTACATGAGAATATCCTGAGCTGATTTTAAATTAATATTGCGCCAAGAACTATAGAACAGGGGAGATGAGTGTCATTCAATGCTGATTAGCGTGTGCGAGAAGCTTCACATACTCCCAGGGGTTTCGAAACCCAGATTGGACATGGTGGCTCAGTTTTGAAGAATCTTCCGGGCCTAGTCTGGTCGGACCAGAAGCCACCGACAGCGCGTACAAGACTTCGGTTGTTGTTGAGCTCATGTTGCGAACATGAGTATGCCAGTTAATTGCCTGGTGACAAAACTGAGCGCGAAGTAGGGGGCGCATGGGGATATAAGACAGCAAAGGCACACACGTTAAAGCCCTTAAGCCCGAATCGGAGAGGGTAGAAATCCCGACGGACTACAGATTCCCCCGGTTTATACCAACTCCATTTCCGAACCCCGACTCATAAAGGGGACTAGAATGAGAACTATCCAGTGGATGTCAGGACTACATTGTCATCCTTGGTCCATCAGAAAGAGATAGAAAAATCCAGAAAAGAAGCCAGAAAAGAAAGCCAGAAAAGAAAGCCAAAATGAATGACGCTGTAGATCGAGTTGAGCCGTTGTCGGCCCGCTAGTAATTCCGATAATCAGATTTCTTATCGTCAATCGCGATTGTTCTTAACAACAACTCCCATTCCTAGATTCGGCTGGTATGGAGCCAAATGGGTCCAGTGCTGTGCCATCAGCGTCTGACTTGATTCTTCAGCAGAGGACTGAAGCCCTCAAGAGTGTGCAAGAGTCTGTGCAAAAGGGTGATGGTAGTCTTTTTTCGCAACTGACGAACAATCCATTGTTCACAGCGGTATGAGGCAATTGAGATCACGAAACTGATCCGGTCCACTAACGAATTTTTTCAAATAGGGATTTGGCCTTGCTGGTTTGGGCGCAGGGCTCACTTTCGCTCAGAAGGGCATCCGTCATGGTGCAGCTTTATTGCGACGTCGCATGCTTGTCGACGTCGAAATTAGCATCAAAGATGATTCATATCCGTGGTTTCTCCATTGGATGACCCTTTATCAACAGTCACAATTAGGTACTAGCCGTTCAGTTGCAAGCAATTCGGGTTTTATCAACCGTTTCCTCCAGAAAATGACACCCGGAATGCGTCACCTTTCTATTCAGACACAAAAGGTTGAGCACTCGAACGGTGCCATCCATACACATTTCTCCTTGATTCCTGGTCCCGGGAAACACGTTCTTCGCTACAAGAATGCGTTCATTTTCGTCAACCGCATGCGCGAATCAAAGTCACGCGATCTTCAGACTGGGAAACCGTGGGAGACTATCACCTTGACCACTCTCTACGCTCATCGCCATATCTTCGAAGACCTGTTTACTGAAGCCCACGCATATGCTGAAAAATCACATGAAGGAAAGACTACAATTTATAACAGTTGGGGCACGGAGTGGCGACCATTTGGGAATCCACGACGCAAGCGTCCGCTTGAGTCGGTGGTGCTCGATGAGGGCGTCAAGGAACGTATAGTGGAGGATGTGGAAGACTTTATCTCAAGCGCAGCTTGGTATCACGACCGCGGCATTCCGTACCGTCGTGGCTACCTATTATATGGACCACCAGGCACTGGAAAAAGTTCGTTTATCCAAGCGTTGGCTGGCGAGCTAGACTACGATATTGCTATTTTGAACCTGAGCGAGCGTGGACTAACTGACGATCGTTTAAATCATCTGTTAACAATTGTTCCGAACCGAACTCTAGTTCTGCTGGAGGATGTGGATGCGGCTTTCTCAAACAGGCGCGAGCAGTCAGACGCGGATGGGTACCGGGGCGCTAACGTGACCTTCTCTGGTCTACTGAATGCTCTTGATGGAGTCGCCAGTGCTGAGGAGCGTATTATCTTTTTAACTACCAATCACGTTGAGCGTCTTGACGAGGCCCTGGTCCGACCGGGGCGCGTGGATATGACTGTCCGCCTCGGAGAGGTAACGCGCTACCAGGTCAGCCGACTCTGGGATCGGTTTTACGAAGAGATTGACAAAGACGGATCTCACCGAAAACTGTTCATCAGCCGGCTTGAGGAGCTTGGCCTAATTGAGGATGCACAAGGCCATAAGCCCGACCGCTCGAAAAGCACCAGTGCAGCGGCGTTGCAAGGCCTATTTTTGTATAACAAGGGCAATATGGAGGGGGCAATTGCCATGTCCGAAGGACTCACTTATTCAGTCCACGGTGAGGCACTGGGACACAGCCAAGATTAAGGCTACGAACTACCCAGGTGTATAAAATGTAAATATTCCAATGTATAGATATCTCATTCCACTTGCACTCACTTGTATTTCTTCAGAATCTTCGACCAATGCTAAATGTTCTCGTTGTGCTGCCAAGCTCGTACGTGCGTTGGATTTCGAGCCAGTCCAACTCTAAGGTGAGCTATCTGCACTGGAATCCCACCAATTGCATCTGTGGATGACAGAGAACTGCAGATTTAGAGACCTCATTACTCCAATCAACTACCTTATTGCAGAGAAAATCATCGAGGTCGACGCGCCGTTCCCTGCAGTCGCTATTCCCCGTCCCATCAATAGACCAATCACAGCTGCCTTCTCCTAAGCGCTGGCCCTAAAAATAGGGCTGTCACATACGATACCATAGCGCATATGGAGGAGTCAGAAGAGTTTACGGTCAATAATGGGCTATATGTCAAGTCGAAACACCCCCTTGTCGCGTTCTCGCAACGTTTATCGAGAACGTCGAGGTGGGTCTATAGTCCTATTGTTGAACACACGAAGCCGGACTATATATGTCATACAGCTCCTACAACCATGAGTCAATTTCAGTTATTCCCGCCTCCTTCACCGGAGATAAAGGCTGCAAAGAACCCATTTCGCAGGGTTAAGAAGCCGATTCAAAAGGCTGAATCGGAACCCATCCCTCTCAATGAAATAAAGGATTCGTCTTCCAACACGGAATCGTTATTGCTTCAAATCATCGAAGATACCCATGATCTGCCGCCCCCACCACCACTACCAGCACATCTTGCACGGGGAAAGTCTCTGTCTACGGCAGACTCATCGCCTAATTCGAAGTCCACCCAATCTGCACGCAGCCGAAGTCGCCAGGGAAATCACACCAGCCAGCGATCTTTACCTTTGCAGAGCAGCTCGAGCAGTAGTAGCAGTAGCCCTTACACTGCCATTTCATCTGCATCTCCCCAGTCGCTACAGTCTTCTGCTACTCCACAAGTTCCTATGAAATCTATGTTTCCTCAATTTGATCCTAAAGTCCCGCTCAATCAACAGAAGTATCTCTCTCAAATGGTTAACGATGATCTGTCTACCAAGACCTCTCGTAAGCCACAGCTTACACTTTCGCCAACATCGAATATTGACCAGTTTCTTGGGCCCAAAACTGTCCCCGCAAGTATAGTTAACTTTCCGACTGGGGTAATGGAGCCAGAGGAGATCCAATATTCCTCTAATCAGGAGTTGGAATTACTCTGGGAAGCTGCCAATGGTCAACGGCCCCAGGATATTGACGGAGCCTTCAATCTACGCTTAACAAAGTAAGCTGCGATACCTATATATTGAGCATGTTCGACTGCTGACTACAGGGCGCAAGAACTGGACCTGCAACTTTCGCATTTGGGAATTCACAGAAGCCATTTTATACATTGCAAACCTACTCGAACAATGAAATATCTATATCTCGTGGAGTTCCATCGAAGCCTAATCACGATGTCCCTATCATGACCCTGAGCCTTGAGGACCGCAGACGCCGTGAGCACCCCCACGATGGGCTTGTCACACTACTCTTCCCCAGGCTAGCTGCCATGCTCGCTATCGAACAGGCCGAAGAGATCAGCAAATACCACCATCTCTCCGGGTCCCATGCATCAGAAATTGAAAGCAACGCTCTTAAGCGGGCAGCCGCTCAAGAATCCTGTCGTCTATCCTGGAATCGCAACCTTCGCCTTTACGAGTTTCGACATCCATCGCAGTCCAAACGACTTCCTCCGCCCCTAGTCGGGGCTGAAGGTATTCCACTATCTCCTGTGCAATCTCAATCATCGGGCATTTTATACATAACCGTTTCCGCACCTTCAAACGATGCGACACCTCACCAGCCGCCGACAATAATTGTCACTGGTCCCATGTCCTCCACAGCCATGGAAGCAGCGCAAGAAGCCGCTAACCCGCGTACATCCACAATGCCCGTCTCTGACCAAGATGAGCCGCTCGCAACTATGGATTTTGGAACGCGTACTTTGTCCATTTCTCCCGCTGCTGTTATCGCTACTATCCCATCGCTCTACGCTATTGACTCGCTGATCGCGGCTATCCTGGCAGTCGCCGTCTCTGACGAAGCCACAAATCCTATTCTCGCAGATATGGACCTTGGCTCACCTCAATCAGTGGGACCGAATGCGGTATCGGCGACTAAATCAGGAGCCGCAATGCCTTACCGTGGAGATCTTATAACAACATTGGCTGAGCGCGAAGACTACAATCAAAGTCTTGAGCTAGCGTCGCAAATAGAGGCTGCTGCAACATCAAAGCCAGCAAAGAGGAAAAGTTTCTTGAGATTCTGGGACCGGGGTAGCGCTGTTTCTACTCCTAAGGATAGCCACCGCAAGTCCAAGTCGAAAAAGAAGCAGATCGTGGTCGAAGAATTTGATTTAGAGAAATACGGCAGGTATGGTTCGAGCTCGTCTCGTGAGGGCGAGAAAGTACCCGGCATCACTCGGGGCTTACTGAAGATTCTATTCTTTGGATTGGATATACTTGTCAAGGGGTTGACACTCCTGGTCAAAATATTGGCTTGGTTGTTGGTGAATTCTACCCGCTGTGTTACAAGTGAGAAGTTTTAATTGATTCAGTATTGATTGTGAATGCGTTTTTCTTATGGACATATTTTGCCCTAGTCATAATACCCCTTGGATATATCGATCTCTTTTTCAAGTATCCAGGCTTACTTTTAGGAAAGCTTCTCTCAACGTTACTTTATAGTCATATTTAGATCCACGTGCTCACTTTTATCCCTCCGTAATTCAATCCTGTTTTTTTTTTGCCGACAAGGTTATCGATATTTGGTTTACATCAATATACCCTGTCTCTGCGGGTCATTCCGTAGTCTTTACTTGCTGAAACTTCCACAACTTGCCACATACATGGACGATTCTAGGTGTACTGACGTATATGAAGTAGGTCTAGTGTATCAACGTACCTAGGTAAAAAGCTGATTGCAATCCAATGAAGAGGTAGATAATATGCCTCTTTGGTGTGGACCTTGCGATCCATTAAAAGCCGGCCAGACTTTGGATTGAAACGTACTTGGAAGTTATTTAGGGTTAGGTAGAGAACTCGGGATTTTGCCTACCTACGCTACACTAGACATGGCTCTCACCCTTATTCAGGAGCTAGAATTGAAACTTCAATGCCTACGGGTAGATTCGGTAAGGGTCATCCTTCCAATGTTACTACATCAATATGAACATTCCATTGAGGGTAGGTAACTAGGGATGCTCGCACAAACATGAGATAGCAGTATAGCAACTGGCACATTCTTGAGGCATTCCAGAGTGATCAACAGGGGATCTGTTTATGTGAACTTTGCAATTGTTGTCCGAGTCAGATGCCTCCGAAAGCTTACTTCCACTGCTAGAGTAACGTCCCCTTCCCCGATGTACCAACATGCCGGGACATCGTCATAATCATACTTGACAAGCTTCAGTATGATCAAGGGATACATTCGGAGTAGATCGTTGTTGAGCTTGTTTACTCCATTACAAAGGCTTTGTATCTATAAGAACGTTTAATCCAGTCGTAAGGCCTCGCTTGTCTTGTCCTATTCCCATCTCTAACACTTAAATCGTTCTATTTCAAATAAACCCCTATACATCATTAAAATGCGTTCATTCATCGCTTCCTTCCTCATTGCTGGCACCGCTGCCATTGCCACTGTCGATGATTTCACAAGCTGTGCCGTAAGTTCCTAGTACACGTATAATAACAGTCAAGACAAAGCCCTAACGTCCCGCCAGACCGCCACTCTCAAAGTCGTAGGATGCGAGGCCTCCGACGCAGCATGCTTCTGCTCCAAAGTCAACAGCATCAATCAGCTATCCGACACCGCCGCAGCAGCTTGTGGCGCCGCCGGCCTAGACGTGAAAGACCTAGAGACAGCCCTCTGCTCAACCACAAGCCGTGTCGCAGCCCCATTCCGCCACGCCAGCAAACCAATGGAGCTAGCTTCCGTGAATGTCAAACGCGCCTACGCCCCTGAATCTGGCGACATCGCTATGGACCGCGTTGTATACGTAACCGCAACCCACACCGAGTACGCTTGCGCCAGCACCCCTGTCGCCGAGATGCCCAATGCCTCTTCGCCTGTGGGTTCTCACTCGCACGTCGCCATGATGGGTGCTTCATCTCCTACGCCCGTTTGGTCTGAATCTGCTGCTCCTTCATCCTGGTCTGAGTCTGCTGCTCCTTCATCTTGGTCTGAGTCTGCTGCTCCTTCATCTTGGTCTGAATCTGCTGCTCCTTCATCTTGGTCTGAATCTGCTGCTCCTTCATCCTGGTCCGAATCCGCTGCTCCTTCATCTTGGTCTGAATCTTCGCCTGCGGCTTCTAACTCACGCGTTGCTATGATTGGTGCTTCATCTCCTACGCCCGTTTGGTCTGAATCTGCTGCTGCTCCTTCATCCTGGTCTGATTCTGCTGCTCCCTCATCCTGGTCTGATTCTGCTACTCCTTCATCCTGGTCTGATTCTGCTGCTCCTTCATCTTGGTCTGCTTCACCTTCGGCCCCTGCTTGGTCTCACGGTTTGATGGGAACACCCTCTGCCTCTGTGCGCTTCGCTCCTAAGTTGTCGGCCTACCCTACTCCTTCTGGGGCTAGTGCCAACCGCTTCAACACTTTCAAGGGCGCTGCTCCTCAGGTCAGCGCTGCGTACAGCGGTGTTGTTGCTGTCGGTGTTGCGGCTGTTATGGGTCTGATGATTGTCTGGTAAGATGTTAAACACGTTCCAACGTTATTGTTTGAGATTTTATGATCTGTGTCGCGATATGATTCTTCTTCCTATTCTTTTCTTCATTTTTCCCTTTCTCTTCGTTGGCAGTGTCAAGGTTTTTGGTGTGTATTTGTAGTTAATATCAGTGTACGAGTGGAACAAACTCATTAATTACCTAGCCAGGTAGCAAGGTACCTAGACCAAGGCCGCAGCGATTAAAGGAAAGAAAATTTATTACATTAAGTATCAATCAATTTATTCACTAGAAACCTGAAGTTCCTAAACATGTCATATCTGGCATCAAGGGCAACAAGGCTCCTTTGGAAAACAAATTGGCGTTCGGCAGAAGAAGATAAAACTGCCAATGTGCTTAATTAGGTAGTAAACTCACGAAACTCATATATCCATGGCCCTCAACTCATTTAAGCATGAATTGCTTGTTGCACCCGTGGGTACAGCTCCACAAGCTTGTAGTATATTTCCGGGTGATCATTGATCATAACCTGAGGATCCCAGCCCATAGCAACAAAGATAGTTTCAACACCACTACCAATAGGCGTCATGAAGATCTGGCAGATCTGCAAACCAATCAAGAACGAAAACGCCATGATGACAGGGGTGAAAGTACCGTCCGCGTTGTATGCAGGGTGCGTGTATTGCAGATAGAGGTAAGAGAGCAGAGCACAGACGTAGGAGACGAACACAGATCCCATGGTCAGCACCGGACCCATCAGACAATCCTGGACCAAGGCATCGACGCCGCGATCACGCATCATTTTCCAGGTGTCTTTCGCCGCAGGAATATAGGCCTTGCCATAGAGTGCAATATGGCAGAATGCGTAGCGGTTGAAAAGTGTTACGAGCCAGTCGAGCATTGAGATGAAACAACCCAGAATCCAGAACATGATGCTGCCGAACATACTTCCCTGCGCGGCCTCGTTGCGCTGTGCGATTGAGCATGCCTGGCGCAGCATCTGGATGATTGCGATAATCAAGCTGCCGAAACTGATACTACCGAAGGAATAGGTTGTTGCACGGCGGAATGCGCCGCGGGTTGCGCCTCGGGGCATGCCACCTGGTGACTTGCTGTAAAAGTACCAGGAGCCATAGACGCCGGCGATAGTTGTGTGTATTGTGTTTTTGAGCCATTCGCTAAACCAGTACATGGCGAAGGTTACGTATACAATCAGTCCAATGACCTTTGCGGAGCTACAACCGCCATTCTGACAGGATGGGTTCACACCAGTGGAGTCCGGCTCGTAGGCGACGTATATCGCAACCAGAGTGACGGAGAACCAGGCCGAAAAGGCCATGGCGACAATCCCACCAATCGCGCTGACCAAGAAGACATGTCCATAGCCACGGGCAACATCCATCGTGGTCTGCAACATGAAAGCTGTGAATGGGATACGTGGAATCCAGCTGATAAAGCACAGGATAGCGAAGACCCCGAAGATCAGGAATACAATTCCACCACCATATTGCTTTTTGGCAATGTAGTAGATTCCAGTGGCCAATGCAAACACAATATTCAGGATGCCCGTGACCCAGATGAAGGTCTTAGTAAAGTATCGCGCGCCGAGGAAATACAGCCAGGAGAGGACGAGGGCAACGCAAAGGACAAATACGAATAATATGAGTGTGTTTGTGTTCAAGGAGAAATCGTTTCCGGAGTCGTAAATGCCACCGCCACTGAACCCTTTATGGGTCGCATACTTGTGGATTGTCAAACCCGATATAGCGGCATAGCCAAGGAATACCGCGATGAGCTAGGAATAGGGTCAGATTTCTATGGTATATAAAATTTCTGCGCACGAGGAAGGACTTGGGGCAGCTTACCAAAAGACCTGCCCAAAGATCATTGTACTTTGGCCGGTCTACCTTGAAAACCTCCTCATAACTGGGAGGAGGATCGCTGTAACCACCATGCGGCGGTGCAACATTAGGTGCAACATCATCAGGGTATGGGGGAGGCTTAGGCTCTGAAGCTTGCTGGTAATTGTCGTTTTGCTGGTAAATATCATTTGGGTTATTGTACTGAGAATTGCTGTACTGACCCTCCTCGTAGCCGCGATTCGGGTCGTAGTAATTAGCAGCCTGTCCACTCATTGTGAAAGGCTGAGGGGTTGACAAGGGAAAAAACCTCGAAAGGGGAATGCAAGGTTTTGGTATTTCCTTCCGCATTTGAATCCATGACGACACGGGTGCTCAGCTGGGATGAACCCTGATCGGCCAATCGGTAATTAAGCTAATAAGGGTCCAGACCCAAATCGAGGTCGATCTTGTACCCGTTCCAGGGTTCAACTGAAGAACTATTAGTTAAGTATGACTAAAGTATTTCACCACTGAACGGGTCACACTACTGAACGGGTCAGTTTGACCCACTTATTTTTATGAATCCCAATAACTCCATTATTTACTATGTAATATAGTAAAAAAAAACTACTGAATGGGCCTACTAGGACAGGTTTCCCTCCTATGTCCAGGTGTCTTACATATCCCACACCGGCGTTGGGTTACAGGCGCCCTTACAGGCGCCTGGCCCTCTTGTAAATTGGCATCATTAAGTTTAGGGCCACCATTCGACGCGTCAACCAGGTCTAATCCCTCCTGAATTGTAAGACCCCCTACTACTGTTAATTGACGATTCGGACGTTCTTTTTGTTTTTTCTTTTTCTCATGGGCGGCGCGTAAATCTCTGTTTTCCAGGCGTAAGAGAGCATTCTCTTGATATAGGTAATTTGCACCCTTTACTATCTGGTCTAATGCTCTCTTAGATGGTGTTGGTGGCGTTCGAGATACAGTGCGTAATATAGCTTGGTGTTGACGTCGTAAATCTTTCTGCGTCCTAGGCGTCTTAGGTGTCCAATTTCGACTTGAATCGCTTCCTATAGAGGGTGGTGGTGGTGGTGTATCGACGCGCATAGTAAGCTTTTTTAACACCCTAGTAGGGTCAAGTGGCACGATTCCAGTTGCAGCAAACGCATTAGAAGCAGATGCAAATGCTTCAATACGCGCAGTAGGATATATCTCTAGGAAATCTCCTTTACTAATGTGGGAAAAACCAAGCTCTACTCTAGACTCAACCAGCCGAGAATAAGAGCGTTTTAACACCGCAAAACACCCAACATCAAGAGGTTGAAGAAGATGAGACGCATGCGCAGGCATACATAATGGTATAATATCATGCTCCTGGCAGATTTTGTCGAAATCAGGTGTTAAATGGCTACCATGGCCATCTAAGATCAGAAGGCGATACCGTCCTTTAGTACGAGCAGTAGCAGGTATAAAGAGCTTTTCAAGCCAACGGAGCCCTATTTGATTTGATGTCCAGCCATTAGGACTAATCTCAAGACGCCAATTAGGTGGTAAACCTAGATCAGGAGCAAACCAGCTCTGCATCATCACCTTACCCTTAAAGATAATACAGGGTGGAGGTGCGTAACCAGACGCGCCTAAACACTCTATCACAGTAACCCATTCCCGGTTACCAGGCTGTTTTTTTGCGCGTTTACCATAATAACCAGCTCTAGTAACCACTCTCGCGGTCGCACATCGTCCCATCGCAAACCCAGTCTCGTCAAAATTATAGATATCGTCGGTGGTGATACCATATTTTGCGATCGTGTTTTCAACCAGTTTGAACCAATTATTGATCACATTATAGTCCTCTTGACGCGCACGTGTAAAATCGCGCGGTGTTGAATAGGTCGTCTTAAGTTCAGGTAAACGCGTCGCAAACCTAGTAACCCAGTTTTTACCGATCGTAAGAGGAGGGTTGGTTCCGCGGTCGGCGAGTAGGATATTAGCCATTCTACCAACATCTTTAGTTCTAGGAGCACAGCCGCGATCATCTAGAGAGACGACCCATTGAAGTAATGAATCCTCTTCAGATTCAGTCAGTTTAGACTGCGGTGGGTGTGTTTCAAGACGAAATTGGACACCAGAATGGCGGCGTTGGAGGGTTGAAAATGGTATATTAAACATAGCTGCAGCTTTACGCATTGATGATATATCGCCATTCTTGTAAGCTTGGTAAGCTAATAAGACCCTATTCTCCTGATCCTGTTTGTCTTGGACATATAGAGCATTTAGGGGGGGCATGGTGGGTAGTTGAAAATGGAAACACCAGACTGACGCGTAAAATTGGTGGGGTGACCCGTTCAGTAGTGTGACCCGTTCAGTGGTGAAATACTTTACACCTTAAGTTTCAATAAGTGTATTTGGAACTAGTCTTGGCCTACTGAATTTACTCTGTACTCGATATACCTGTCTGTTACAACTACTTACTATATGACTATTTATTATTTATTCAGTTATTTAGTTAACTGGTTAACTAAAAATTTACATGATTAGGTAACACATTAGCTTAGAAATAGTCAAAAGTTAATTGTGATGCTAAGGAAGTCAATCAATTCCTTCCAATCAAATCCCAGATTTATGCTCGCTTCTTTTATATACAAATGTAGATCAACAAAACAAGAATCCAATATGCCAGGTATAATGCCATTTTCGAGAGACGCCCATAAATGCAAGGGAGGTTGGTTTCCGATGTCCTGCTAACGAGGACTAGGACAGTTATGATTATAGGGGTTAGTTGTTTGATTCACTTCATTAGCCTACAATACGTGCAGCTGCAGGTATTGCAGCTGCTTTTTCAGGCAAGATCGGCACAATAAATACCCAGATAGGTATCGATGATGCTTTCTTGAGGCTATCGAAATGCATGTGATTTTAGATGCCGCCAAGAATCGGCTACTCGGTGCTCAATACCAGGAGCTTCCTTTCGCCGATTAACGTGAAGATCATCTGTTGCCGATGGTTTGATTTCGCCCTTGCTCCAAGCAGCGGACCGTCGCAGCTTCTCCTGGCGGACGGCCGTTCGGCGAGCAGCCCGCAGGTCGTCAATTCGGCCTTGACCGACTCGGTGACGTCGTACGAAGCAATCTTCAAGCAGGGCGTTGGCATCTAGGAGTTTCTTGGGAACCGTTTGCACGACTTGAAAAACCTCCATCGGATCTGATACCGCTATGATGTCCCGTTCACAGGCCTTGAAGATGCCGAGCGACACGCGGAAAAAGGTTTTTGATCCTTCATAGAAGAAAATATCCCACACCCGAAGCGTAGTTTCAAGAGGTAGAGTTCCAATGAAAACAGACATGAGCCAATTGGTCAATCCCAGTGTAATATCCGGCAAACGCGAATTCACAGTCAATGGAGGCGATTTGCCATGTCCCGAAGTACCACCCATGCTAGCAATCTTGGTATAAGTGGCTGGCATAGAATCTCTAAGCAATACCATGAGAATCCAGAGGTCAATATTAGCACCCTCTAGGCTGATCTCATGGGTTCCAGGAAGGTAGACAGATGTGATAATGTGCAACATCCAGAATGTCTTTTCCTCTGGTAAGAAGAGAAGAAGCATGCCGGTGATGAAATTGAGTGACTGCGTATAACCAATTTTGGGATTGTGCAAAGCAAAGGCATACAACACGCGTCGAAGTGATTGGATCATCTGCGTCTCAGTTGTCACATTGCCTTGCTGGTCATTAGGAGATCCAGTCTCTACTGGATCCGGTTTGAAATGAATGTTGTCGGGGAAGGTCCGGTGGAGATCTCGCTCAATGTGCTCTTTGTCGTCATCGCTTTCTGAAGCCATGGCTTTCTCCACGAGTTGATCGTAAACACCAAAGTTGCCGTTCAGAAGCTGGTAGCCACCCGCATACCAAAACCACGCAGCACCCCGGAACTCGCCAGGGATTCCCTTTCTAACAAATCTCTTGACCTTGTTGGACGGTGCAGGGAATGTGCTCGGGTTTGTTGTTGGAAGGCCATGTTCATTTAGCAAAGCCATCCACTTGTCTTTGCGTTGGGCCGTGTAGTGCGAATACGGGCCCTTCCAGGCCTCGTATTGTTCCAATGTCACGTGGTGAGTAGCCTTGCGAAAGCCATACATGTCCCGTGCGTCATTTCCAGAAATGAGGGGAGGTGGGACCGGGCCTGGGATGAATATTTTTGACGGTTGTCGCTGATGAGCCGCTTGTACATTCGATGTAGTTGGCGAGGTAGAAAATTCCGAGGGTATCGGTTGTGGTGGGAGCGCGTCTGCTGAGTGCTCAGGCGTGGGTTCGGAAAATGGAGTTTCGGGTTCGAATTCAAATTCAGGGGTGAGGTACTCTGGCGTGGACTCCCACAGTACAGGCTCTTGCCTGGAGTGTGAAGTGCGTGGAATGGGTGGTACGTCGTCCAGCGATGTCGATCTTAAAGGAAAATCAAAGTCTAAATGGGTATCCCGGGAAGGCGGTGGTGTCATTGAGACGATCGAGGCAGCTTTACTACCTAGTCGAGACCTAGGCGAAGCAGGTTCTTCGGTCACGTCACTGAATCCGTCCAGATACATGGAGATGGCATCTTCCACGCTCATGCCCTCGTCCAGGCCACAGGGAGTATCAGGGGTGTCAGGTGAAAGATCTGTAATCGAGCTGCTCTTGGTCAACACACTGCTGCGCTCGGTGCCACTATTTTGTTCAATGCTGGATCTCGAAGTCAAGGTGGAATTGACGCTGGCTCTGAGGGTGTCGTCATCCAACCCATTTGGAGGAAATCGAGGTGGAGGGAGGGCGTAAGGATTTGTATTCTGGCGCCATTCTGGCTCAGGAAATCTCGGTCGCCTACTCTGCAACCTTGAAGTTGACATGGATATACGGAGACCACCCCTAGCTGGTAGAGCCTGTCGATGACTTTGCCTATCCCAACAGTTCTCCTGAGCAAACGCGTTCAAGGCATTTCGATCTTTCGGTGGTGTGAGCTGAGGACCAAAACCAGGCATTTTCAACGGCCAATCATCCGGCATGGGTCCAGGGGAGCCAGCACGCAAAGACTCTGGAAGCCATGGACGATCATCAAAGCCTGTTGCAGATGGAGGTAAGGGGGAGAGTGACCGATTGGGTGGAGAGTGAGGGGAACGAGGAGAGCGAGATGGAGACGGAGATGATAGGGCGGTTCGTGCCGCTCTTGGGTGCTCGATCTTCAGAGGATCCAACCGGTGAGTGATCTTTCGGCGACCGGCAAGATCAGATTCTAGGGGAGGCGAGTAACTCGCAGACCCATTCCCTGTGACCATGGCCACTAACTAGTATTGACCAGTTCCCGCTGGACATTGATTAAAGACAGAGAACAATGGCCCTTTGCACTTTTTGCACTAATTGAAATTGACTTTTGAATGGAAGGGGGTAACCAGAGAGAGAGAGAATGAGGTGCATGCAGTAGAGAAGTACAGCACTACACTAAACACATAAACAAAAGAAAGTAAAGCAGGGGGTATCTGATGAGGAAACCAAAAAAGAAGGACAATAACTAAAAAAAAGAAATAGAAAGATAGAAGGAAATAGGGAAATTAACAGAATGAAGAACAAAAAATCAACATAGCCCGAAATGGACTAGCGTGGCATGACGTAACAAGATTAAATTACGTTCGTTCTTAAACAAGTACTTAGTAAGATTATATTAAAGGTCAGTTAACTTATATTCTAGTTCGTTTCACCCCATGCGTGAACCGTGGATGCATCATCGTAGATCATAAGTTGAGTCTAGATGTATTTATTTGTTTACCATTTACTGCGGATAGTTCGGTAACTTCGTACTTTAATTTGTATATTGGTGGAGTACGGAGTATTTGTAACCCATAGACTAAATGATTATAATGGTTTTATGTTTTATTTTTATATATACATTTATTCAATTTTTTTCTGCTTTTGTTTCTTGTTCTTGTTCTTGTTCTTGTTCTTGTTCTCGTTTTTGTTCTTGTTCTTGTTCTTGTTCTTGTTCTTGTTCTCGTTTTTGTTCTCGTTCTCGGGTCCTGTGGAATCAATGCACTTCCGTCTTCAGCTTCACCTCACTTATTCCGTTGATAGTTAGACGCTTTCATCTATTCAAAATGAAGAACATATTTATCCATGGATATTTATCCTTTCCTCTCTTCCCTTCCCTATGGAACAGGACTGAAATATATTGATATTTGCCGAAATCAAGATCCGCAGGAATCCACTCTCTCTGCCTCAAAATGGCTGTTTTAAATGGAGTGTCGAAGAAATTACCCAACCGAGTTTGCCCCAGCACCTGGGCTGATGTAAGTCTAGACCAGACATTAAACGAACCAAACCTAAACTTGTTTTCGACTGTTCTTAGGGCCTTCGCGGACTTGCCGCTATTTTTGTCGTTGCTAGTCATACCTCACTGAGCTTTGCTACTTTCCTCATCCCGCCCTCTTTTGCAGAAACTGGGAAATCATCTCTATTTCAGCGCCCATTCTTTAGACTTGTCATTCAAGGTCAAGCATGGGTGGCCATATTCTTCATCTTACTAGGCTTCGTCAACTCGCTCAAAGCTGTCCATCTGGCCCGGACGGGAGCAATCTCTGAGGCTCTCAATTCTTTATCCAGTGGAGCGTTTCGGCGTACCGGGAGACTAGTGTTTCCTGCGGCGCTAATCACCTTTCTGACATGGCTTGCCTGCCAATTCGGTGCTTTTCAATTGGCTGGCAGTGTGGATGCATACTGGTTGCGATCGACAGCTCCAAAACCTAGTGCATCCTGGCTCATTGCTGTGCAAGATCTCCTTAGACAGCTGGTGGGGACCTGGCTGTATGGGGAAAATGCCTACGATCAGCCTCAATGGGCTCTACTGCCTCTCTTCCGGGGTTCGTTGTATGTATTCATGACCTTGCTTGCTCTGGTGAATACTACACCACAATTTCGGTTGTTAGCTGAAATGGCGTTGTACATGTGGTCCTGGGTTACTCTAGATGGTAAGAACCCGGTAGCGAAGATCCCAAGATATTGAACTTGAAACTTCCTTTCTACAGACGAGGTTCGAGCGCTAATTCTTGACAGGTGGTGTTGGCGTTAATATCTTTGCAGGCATGATCCTGGCCGAGTTGTCATTTTACAACCTTCACCATACGCATGGGGTGCCGCGCGTATTCAAGCTTATTCCATACGCGCTGGTTCTACTTGGCTTGTACATTTGTTCATTTCCAGATCAATACGCCGAACAAACAGCTTGGTCTGCCCAACTCGCCTATGTCGGTAAAACAATTTTCCCAGTAGGCTCGAATATGAGCCGTTACTATGCAAGTGTGGGAGCGCAGATGGTGTGCTTTGGAGTGATGCTTTCACCATCCATGCGACGAGCTCTCTCAAATCGATTCCTACTATGGATTGGATCCATCAGCTTCCCATTGTACCTACTGCATGGTCCCTTCATGCGTTCCGTCCTAGTCTACCTTTTGTACTTCCCCATGTCGATCGGGTTCAAGCCTGCCATGCAGACAGATGGTACGCCGGATCCGGAGTCATATATCCATACTCCGAATACGCTGCGCCTTGGTATTCTGATGACCGTGTTCTTCATGTTTTTGCTATACGTGGTTCGTCTTTGGGCGATCCATGTGGAACCGAAGATGGCGGCGGCTACTGATTCCTTTGAACGATTCTCCCGATGGTGGGGAAATAGCCGATCCAGACATGAGGATATCTTGCCAGTTGCTTACATCAAATAGGCCTAGTGCGTAAATATCCACAAAGTATATTATTTTAGCCATTGTTGGACCTAGCGAATTTCACCATATATATATACATGGTATTTTATTCAGAATAAATGTCAGAGCTCTTTTCCTCTATGCAGCAAGATCTTCTATTACCTATCTAGGATAGTTCCAGGGTAAATACCCTGACGAGTCACTTAACATGGGCCGTTGTTGCTGCGGCACGGAAGCATAAAACAAACTAGTTAACGCCCTAGTCTTTCAGGGGAAAAGACGTTCCAAAACTCGGGCTCAAACTAGACCTGTCTTATAACTTTCCTCCTTTATTAAATTATCAGACTGATTACTTTTTCTTGAACCAGTTATCATCCTTAATTTATAACTGGGACATGTATGGTGTTGACTTGGCTGGGCTGATTTGTCTTGAAAGATCGCAACTTCGTTCCCAGGGCCAGATGGTAGACAGTCCCTGGAGATGCAGGAATGGATTGCAACTCAACCTTGGAATAATTGCAGGTGGTTCTCTAGCGTTGGAGAGCAAATATGTTCAAGTGGATCAGTTGATGCTAAAGCTGTGGGCTCGAGTCCGTCAATAGATCCGAAAATTGAATAGTCGACGGTTTGGCCCCTTTAATTATTCGTAATTAACTTGGGTAATTAAAAACAGCCATTTGTTGATGACTATCACTTTTTTATCATTACTCACCCACGAATGCTTTAATATTGTCATCTTCATTATATCAACCATGGTTCTGGAATACCTCGAAGGCACTACGGTTAATATTACCACCAGAATCGCCTTTTGACGCCCCCGGGGCCTGGAAATTATCGGGAAGCTTTCTGAGCGTGTATTTGTCGCGACCCAGCTAGATGTGGACGATAGTATAGGCTCAAGTAAAGTATTATTTTTACTTGATAGGTGATGTGGTTGAATAAAGGATAGAGTGAAGCTTGGCGCTGGCAAAATCAAGATATAATTGAGCTCAGACAGAAGATTTCCATACCAAATTTGAGTCAAGTGAAATAAACTGGGAAGTATGGATGGTTCGCTAAAATGGTGAATATGATTATGAACCCTTGGTACTACCATTTGATATGAAATTCCTCCAGCATAGACAACAACGGCTCTCTTACCAACCTTGGAGCTCTCTAAATACCTCGACAATTGCAGTCTATTCTTCAGTTCCAGCTAGCTTTTGAGGTCCAGGGTCAGCGAAGGTCTTTGCAATATCA
Organism: Penicillium taxi; assembly: GCF_028828555.1. Taxonomy (NCBI): domain Eukaryota; kingdom Fungi; phylum Ascomycota; class Eurotiomycetes; order Eurotiales; family Aspergillaceae; genus Penicillium; species Penicillium taxi. The sequence continues at coordinate 1,386,456 of NW_026643207.1, read as the reverse complement.
AAGTCAATCCTGCATACCCTCGCTTGACTGAGGAAAGAGCTCTTATGAGTAGTTCACACAATTGAATTTTTCTGCATTTGAGAGTTATGCCATTGATATTGTTTTAGGCTTAGAGCTATCTCGGGTGAATTCCAGGAATGTAGGATGTGTAGCCTCCTGTCGAGCGCTTCAAGAGCGCGAAACAAAGACTAGATGACGAGCACCATGTTCTGCCATGAATGTCGTTGCCTGGGCGCCGTAGCCCGCCAAGACCGCCGACTCGTAGGTAAGTCGCATCTAGCTTAAGGCTCAAGGGAGCCATATTTGGCGGCATAATTGATGCTCGAGATTCGGTCGTGAAGCGGAGAACCAGCTTACCGATATGAGAGCCATGCTGCATCTCCCGGAAAGCTTCTTTGACGTTAAGATTTGCCTGATTTAATTAAATGTTTAGCACCAAATTCAACAAGTATCTCAGTTTATGAATTAACATCACTGGCCATAGCTGATCCCCAAGCTCGTGCAGAATTCGTAGTGAGTCTTGTTGGCCACGGCAATCACACTTATTCTTCTTTTGATTCCTAGTATTTTTGATACGCCAAGGTCTCCTCTCGTAATTCTCTACCGCCATAGACTTCGTTGGCCTCTTTTGTGTGCTGGACCTGTATAATCCCGCAGGAGCGCTCTTACGGCCGTAGACACTTGAATGGAAGCAAGTCAATGTCGAGGCGTCGAGGTTGGGAACTATGTCGGCAATTCGCTGCCTGTACTCGTCACTGACGCTGTGCATCTACGGGATGTGATAGGCATTGTCTACGTGAAGTAGACGACAGAAGATGCCTTCGCTCTGGGAATTCTCCTGCAACTGCCCCAGGTGCGTTCTGTCGCCTGCCAGTGTCACGTTTCTGGGACTATTGATGCAGGCCAAGGTGATAGAGCCATCTAGATACGCTTGGATCTTTCTGGCAGACAGGGCGACAGCTATCATGCCGCCCCTGGACTGCGCTCCTGGGCCAAAATGGAGACTAGACCGCGATGAAGAGCTATTTTCAAGCAGGTCTTTCGAGATAGTGCCTCGGCAGCATATGCGGCGGCGATCTCACCTGATGAGTGACGGACTACGGCCATGGGGACGACACCCCAAGACCGCAGCAGATCAACAAGGGCAACTATACACGACAACTCGCCAACCGCCTGGGGCTTAAATTCAAGATCTGAAAAGTGATGTTTTGGGCAAAAGACAGACTGATTTCGCGACTACAATAGGTTGTAATTACTTGGGTCAATTTTGTATCGTAACATGCTAATACTAGCCTTCAGTGTTGTTACTATGAGATAGCTCTCAACAGCGATCTCACGGACAGCTCTTCAATCCAACCCAATCCAATCTTCTGAACGTACCATATTGTAGTGACCATACTGATGATTATCAGCATTGTGCTCCAGCAACCGTGGCTTACTGAATCCACTGAACACCAAAAACAACAGGCATAGCAGCTAAAGAAGATTTTCAGGCCAATACGCTTCTTAAAAGGACATAAACAAGAAAACCCTCGGAAGAGAAAGACATAGACTGGTTGATTCTTGAATCGCATTCTTATCAAGGCTTCGTAATGGTATGCGCTAAAATGGTCACAATGTGACGAGATAACCAAAGCCAGAGGCTTCATCCAGGCTTTTCATCATCTGTAAAGATGCGAGAGAGAGAACCCTCCCGCCAAAGCGTAGCGAGATTCTGACAGCCTCAGCTACTTCTTAAGTGCGTGGGTCTTGGTGAACTGACGAGCAATCTTATCGTAGTCCTTGCGATCATTCTTGTATTTCTCGGCGATCTGTGCTTCAATCGCATCGTCGGGCATCGGCTCAACGAGCAATTGGCGAACGAATTCCAAAACTGCAGCAAGCTTTGAGCTAGGCTTCCACTCGTCAGCACGCAACATTCCGAGACACATAGTTCCCTTTTCACAGTCAACGTTGGGGTGGTAGATTTTGGTGACGAAAGAAACAGTCGGAGGCTTGAAAGGATATGAGGTAGGCAATGAGATGTTCACGATGAATCGGCCATTCTGTTCTCGAAAAGGGATTTTAGTTTATATGCGTTAATGGATGCGGGGAAGCCCGCCGGTCTGTAGCACCTATAAATGGTGAAGCACTTTGGTTTCGAAACTCACTTACCTCATAGGGGGATCCCTCAGGACCATCCAAAGTCACTTTCCATTCATAGAGGTTGTCTTCGTTGGCCAATTCGACCTTGATGCCATCTGGTGGCGACTGGGTAAGCTCGGCAAGCTCCTTTTCAGCAATTTTAGTTAGCCAAGTCAGTGATTCAATGGTAGCAGGAGCTCCTGGTCAGATAAACTCGCCTTGCTGATACGCTTTCCACCGTTCATATTTGCGAGCGCGTGGGTGCGGGGCGCGTAATGATGGGTATGCGGGGTGTTGAAGAGACGCGGAGCTTTTGAACTCGAAGCCAAAAGATAAAAAATCGAAAAAGCGAGTGAAAACAAAATATTCTATCAATTGGAGACTGGACAAGTGGGGGGGGGGAGCTGATCAGGGAAGTGAGCATTGAATATGGAGGAAGCTCCTTAAGTGGGGTGTTGGGGAAATACGTCAGATGAAAAGTTTAGGCTGCAATTCTACCCGCAACATATCAATTAGACAAACAATTGCCACTTTTAAGGCTCATATCTTATTTCATCTCATTTGAATGGCTAATTTTACCGATTACTCTCGTTGAAGCATGACCATCAACCCCATTACACCAAGTAGGACAGTCTTGAGCCAAGGGTGTTCGCTCAGCATAATCGTCACATATCCGACCATGGGGATATAGCCGCGCACGCTGCCAACGATATCTTCGTAACGGTTGAGATGATCCTGATTCCGAGCATACAACTCAGTGTCATCGGCAAGGTTGTTATCGCCCTATAGAAGAATAAGAACATATTAGCCTCAATAGTGAAGTTGTTCATATTGATCGCACTTACCTTGGTCAAGAGCATGTGGGAGTCCGGAGCAGAGTTACTTTGATTACAGTCAGTATACAAACGCAAAATATCATACCGAGGTGTTTGACGTACACTGTAATCTCCTTCACTTTCTTCGTCCTGCCTTCTAGCTCAGGGTACGTTCGCAGCACCCGGTGAACAATTGGGATATCCTTCCCTCGCACATTATAGACAACAACTTCTCCGACCTCCGCACGAGGGCTCCGGTTCCAGAGGAACAGCAGGTCACCACGCTGGAATGCGGGCTCCATTGACCTTGGCAGTGGTATTAGATAATGGATTTTTCCAAGATTCGGAAAACGTAGCGCTTACCCGGACAGAACGACGACAATAGGCGAGCTGGACGCGGAGAATATGGAGAGACCTTTCCATAGCATAAATGCTGTAGAAAGAACGAGCGCAAAGTTCAAAGCTTGTGCAACTGTTTGGCGCACATTTGTGACGCCGAGTGATGAGAGCATGGCGTATGGCAGTCTTAGGATTGGAGCAAGGCGCGGAGAACTGGCGAGTGACGATATGGAGTAATCTATATTGAGAGAATTTAGCACAGAACAATAAGCTCATAACAAAATGAGTGCTCACAATTGGTCAGCAGAGCTGGATGTCTTTACTGTTGAATATAATTGTGGAGAGGTCAAGGTGGCCTAAACCTCGGCGCGTCAATAAAGCCGCGCCTTGGCACTATCTAGTATAGATCAACTCCCCGAGTTCCAACAACGCCAGGTTTGTTGCAAGCAAAAAATTTTTTGCGCATCCAATGTGAAATTGATCGGGTATCTAGTTAACGACTGTTTGTTTGTAATAAGAATCGGTGCTGAGAGAACTCAGACAGTTGGTTCCTGCGATATAATCTTCTGAATGGTTTTCTGCGTCTCCCGGTCTGTGCTACTGTTGACCTCGTCAAGGACTAGGACACCACCATCACGTTGCGGCTGTACTAAAGAAGATTTTAACTCTAGGTAATTTTCCCCAACCTCAGCATTCAGTAGATGAGAACGAATTCGCCGACGTAAAACCGCTCTGGCAAAACTGAATAGCTGTTTCTGGCCTTGGCTTAATGTGTTGGCAGTCAGTCCGGCGTTAATACCTCCATGACTAGACACAGATGCCCAAATTTCTGTCATCTCGAGCACTTGCTGGCACTCATCTTCCCCGATTTCGTTGAATGGATCGAGGTTCTTTTTGAATGAAGTGCCATCAGGAAAAAATGTTGGATCCTGGGGTACTGCGATTATACGCTCGCGCAAAGTAGAGCGATCTATTCTCAGGAGGGAGACGTCATCGATGATCAAGTCGCCCTCACATATAGAAAGTGGATCCAAGAGGCGTAGAAGGAGGAGGACGATGGAAGACTTACCACTATCAATAAACATAAGTATCTAGATCAAACTATACTAATGTTTAAATATCATATATAGGTTTCAAACTCACCTTCCTATTCTTCCGCAAATTACTACCTTCTGGCCAGCTTCGATTATGAATGTAAGGTCCCGTAGAGCAAGATTTTCCGATTTTGCTATATCTACAGCTAGCTCTGCACCATAGTATGATGCAGAAATATTTTGGACTTTAATTCTGCCTTTCTCTGGCCATAAAGCTGGTGGGCGAATATCCTCACTAGGTAGATCTTCTAGAGGAGTTTGCTCGCTGAAAGATTTCAAACGAGAAACGGCGCCTATTGAAGTTTCCAACAAAGTATATATTTGCATAAGACTCGATAGAGTCTTACCTAGGCTTATGATTGACACCATACTCGCACCTATAAAGCCAGTGCTTGGGCGAAGTTGCGTAGCAAGAACAACTACTAGCAATGCAATTACTGCTACTATAGTGCTAAGTACAAAAGCAAGATATCGAGTAGGTCATTATTAATAGAAATATAATTTTCCGTCCAATTAAAGGCTCTAATAGTAGCTAAACCCTTGATTATATCAAGAAAATGGGTACTAAATCCCACAAAAATTAGCAACTAACTTCATCATTCTGACTAGTGTAGATCTTACTAGAGCGGACTCTTGGCCTCTAAGTCTAAGAGTCGGATTTGACGGGACGTGCGAAGGTAGAATCTTTGAACCATATAGAGAATCAAGATGACGAAGGGATAAGTGGTGATGATATAGGGAGATGGCGTTGCAGCAACTACAGCTCCTCCTATGGCAATCCAGGTCTGCAAGGATGTATTAATTAAGGCCTATGGAAGCTCCCCGTCGAGAAGTGTCATATCTTGGGAGAATAAATTGGTCACGGTTCCGGTTTCAGTTTGAGAAAAGAAGCTTAGCGGCGCGGAAACAACTGTACGCAGAGCAGTCTCATGTAGACGGAACCCAGAATTGCGAATAATCAATATTAAGCTAATCAGTGCCTCGCCTAGTATTACAGTCAAGGCCAGGACTTGGAAGAGGGCATATATACCAATATAGAGAGATCTGGGTCTGTTGAAAGAGTCTGAGCTCTAATAACTTAACCATATCATCGGGAAATTGAAGAGGAACCCGCAAATTATACTTAAAGAGAGGAATGTAGTCAGCCAGAAAGCACCGATATTTCGGCCATAGTGTGAAAAAACGGTCAAGTCGCCTATAGCTCTGTTTAATGCACCGATTTGGGGTTCAGCCATGGATGACTCCTCGCTTTTGGTACTATAGAGAGGTGATTCTGCTTGAATCTGAACCTCGGTCTCGATTTTAGACTATCTAACAACTATTGAACTAGGAATGTGGTGGACATCAGCTCGGATGCCAAGACTGAAGATATATTGTGAAGGACTAAAGCTAATCTTGAATTCAGAACTAGCTAGGCACATGCTATTTACAAAATCCTTGAAGAACGTGAACAATTCGGGGTGGAATCGTGAGGTATGCGGTTGGTGGGTCACGTGGTACAACCACGTGATAGTTCACCAGGATTCAACCTGTTACAAAGCACATTTGCTGTAATTGATAATGACGGCAGCTCGAATGACTAGAAGCAGCTAAGAATGAGGATAGCCAGCTGCAAAATCGTGTAAACTGCTGCTGCCACCTTCCCGACCCCATGTTTTATTAGTTTTGAGAAGTTTATGAAAGGAGGGAGGACAGACAAGCTTAATAAATTAGAACACGATACCATCCACTAGTTTGACATGAAGAGCAAGGAAGATGATCCTGGGCACTGAAATTCCAATGAACACAGCCAAGGGCAGTATCGATAGAATGATCTTTTCGAACTTAAGGGTGAAGTCAAAGTCACTCCGACAACCCTGAACGACAGGGCCAAAGGAGGCATCATCAACACAAAATATTGCCATATCGATGGACATATGATCCGAACAGTTTTTATATGTCTATCAATGCAATGGACCTTCAAGGTCAAGATAGAGAATCAACGATTTGTATAAACTACATGTACGGCAACATGAATTGAAAGGTTGAAATTGATTCCGGGTTTATTCCAAGGTTAAGTATTAAGCCATATGACGAGACTATCGGTAATTCGTGGGAGATAACTAGCACTAGACCAGGATTATTATGTGAATGGCGCTACCTATCGGGGGTTTATAACCTCAGAATGTAACCAAACTAAGTACCAAATATTTATTTCTCAAATTTGCAATGCTAGTTGACACCTCTATCTAGACAAGTCACTTTTTGCAGCCTTGAGAGATATTCCTTACTATTTCAAGCAAACTGTCGCTCCACCAGGACTTATCTTCTCCACAATCTTACATTATCTTCAGTACTGGCTCGCGCACCTCATCGCATAAATTAATATGTCGGCCCCCGGACTATATATTGCTAGAAATCTTGATCAGATTCCATTCTTCTTAATTGCAATTTACAATAATGAAAAGCCATCGGGGTTACTCTCGGACGGGCACAGACGATAAATTCAACGAGGATGATGGGATCTCCGAGCTGCAAGAGATGGGCACATTTGATCACAGGTTTCGTCTCGCATGGAACTTGATCAGCATGTTGATGTTTTTATCGGGGGTAGTCATGATACTAGTCGCTAAGGATAGAAAAATGTCCGACAAAGAGTGCGCTGCACAGCTCAGCGTCTGGTGTGCGTAACTTGCTTGAAGCAGTTGAGTATGAGGAGCACGACTCAGCATCTTCGCCACTCAGAATTCTGGCTTCACGGGAACTCCCTTAAAAGGAGATGGAGGATAAATGGAAACAGTTGGTCAATGGTGTTTATTCCAACTTATATACGCCTGTTTATGCCTAGTTCTCTCCGAGTGAGCAAAATTTCCCCCTAACCCCTTCATGATCAACAATATAGACCCATTCAAATTTTTGCGTCATCTTCTATTTATTTAGAGGGAAAGATTTAAACAACTCTGTAACCTTGTTTCCACTAGTCCTCTTTCGGTGTAGCGTGAGAAAAGACTCAACAGATGGCACTGATCGATCTCTAAGTAAGCAGGGAGCAGCCAATCATGCTCACTGAGTGTTCATTGGGCCTCAGTTGTCAAAGGAAGTGATTTGGGACCCACTCTTCGGTGTGTATTTAAGCCAGATTACACTCTAGTTAGAAAATTCAGTTTCATTCATTTGTGGCATTTGAATGATTGGCCAGTCTGAACCAGTCGACTTGACATCAGTGATATATCACGTGACGAGACCTGAGCCTGAGCCTGGACTGAAATTTACTCACTGAGCTTGACTCTGAGCGTCCTCATTAAAGCGGCGGTAGCTGTTTTAAGAAAGCCCCACCGTGGAAAGGAAATCTGCTACATAGAGCTACCTGTGTAGATCAACTCAAGAGAACCACACCAGTGCACTGGATAGATTTCATTTTTGATTTTACTTGTGAGTGGTTTGCGAATGACATGAGGAAGAATTCTGAGGCTTTTTATTTGGATATACATGTCTACGGGTCTATTCTTGCGAAGAAATGGCAAAAGATACCTAAGCCATCAAAAAGAATCTTGGAATCTTAGAAGCCCTGACTAGCTAGATAGCTTTAGTAAGAACAATCGATTCCAAGGGACTTATAATTATTGTCTTTTTCTTAATCAGGGCTCTAAGAGTGACAGATTATCTAATTATTGTATTGGATGGGTAAAGGCTATTCGACTGATGCAAAGCTCGTAGGCATATGAATAACCTTGAAACCAGGTGGTGGACAAATATAACGACATGTGCAACCTTCAAGGAAAGTAGATTATTCTTCAGATGTGGAGTCTACTGAGTTGGAAAAGCACTGGTAATACTGGTACTTCAAATCATGAGCTAAAAAAAAAAACTTCCAATGTAAACGAGTAGAACGTTGAGGTTGCGGTTGATTCAAAATTGCCAGGCTAACGAGATGATTTCGTGCACTCCGTAGTAGAAGAAGAATTTTAGAATTCTTCTGAGTGGCTGAGTGTTCAAGCCGCACTCAGCATGTTCCTATTGCCTACTGGATTATTCGAATACCTATGTTTGTAGACCTGGAAGAGATTAACGAGATTCACGATGAGGGGTGGCTGGAATTCCAAAGATATGTAAGGAATGCCACCAGCCCCATCGTAAAATTGAGAGTGATAGCCGTTCATGTCTTCAATAGTCGAGTGAAAGGTTTTAGCTGGAAATTGGAGTAAAAAATCGCGCGGGTGAGGAAAAATATTGTCGAAACATAGGTTGCAACTTCATTGGCGACGATGATTGTTCTACTCATCTATTGCAAATAGTGTGCAAAGGCTGTCTAATGCAAATTAAAGCTTCAAATAGCGCTATATTTGACTTCGGTTGCATATTGTAAGGGGGTTGGAATTCCTCGGAGAATTGCCCCTTGTAACCCACAGCAACGAATGCGTGCAAAGGAGCTTAACTCGAGAAGCATAGAATAACACGAGAATCTGGCAAAATTCTGGATATTCTTGTGGGCAGAATTTGAGATTGACTCCTACCTATACACGGTAAAGTATGGATTCTCCAAGCAGCGGCAGAAAGTCAGTTATCGTCGACGCAGAAGACGAACTCAAGTTTCCTTTGCAGAATCATTTGCGAAATGAACATCATCTTGAGATTACCAAAGATGGAAAGTTCGTAAGGTGGTATCGCGAAAATCCGAAGCACCCAAGGAACTGGAGTACAAGTCGGAAAATCTACGATGTTGGACTTGTATGCCTTCTGGATCTTATTATGTACGGCGAGTCCTATATCAGTGAAATCTCTCGAACGAAAGGCTAACTAAGTTTTCCAGAACTGCTAGTAGTACTGCAGGCGCAGCGGCAGCAAAAGCAGCAGAGCAGGATTACCATGTTACCCCGACCTATGCGACATTTTGCTTCGTGACATTGTATGAGCCCTAATATCTCCCAAATACTGCAGACTGAGCCATATCTAACCAGTGCATGATCGACAGATTCTTGCTTAGCCAAGCTGTCGGCAGTATTATATTCCCTCCATGGTCTGAATCCTTCGGCCGCAAGTATACGTACATTTTCTGCAGCGCTCTTAGCTGTATCTGCTGCTTGGTGATCGGAGTGGTGGAGTCGAACTCTGCGGCTATCACCATGAGAATAATCGCCGGATTTTTGGCTTCTATCCCGGCCACTGTGGTGGGCGGAAGTATTGAAGACATGTTCAATTCCCAAGACCGAATCTGGGTGATGTTCTTCTGGACAGTTGCATCAAATATTGGCATGATTATTGGACCTATCATGAGCAGCCATTTGATTGAACTGCTTAACTGGTAAGCTGGAATGTCTTATTTTCTGTTTCCTCACTCTAACGAACTATCTAGGCGATGGGTTTTCTATGTGTATGCAATCGCTCTTGGTATTACAACTGGCGCTCTCTGGTTTATCCGCGAGTCGCGATCTTCCTTGCTCCTCACACGCGAAGTGAATATACTCCGAAATGAGATATTGTCACTTCCTCCAGCATTGAGCCATGATCATTCCATGGACTTTGCAACTTTTACCAAAGAAGCCCTCTTCCGCCCTGCTCAATTTTTCTTCAGAGAGCCCATAATATTTGTCACCGCCATCATGATTTCGGTTTCTAATTCCATCATATTCATTTTTACCGAGGCATTGCAACCAATCTATCAAAATTTGGGGTTTTCTGCCGCTCAGGCATCCCTTATATTCATGGCTATCGGGTTGGGTGTCTGCTTCAGCACATTGACCCGCATTCTGGACACCCACATTTTTAACAAAAAGCGTCGCCAAGGCCTAACCACCAAGCCAGAAGACAAACTTTTGGGACTAATCATTGGTTCTCCGGCCTTGGCAATTGGTCTCTGGTGGTTTGCCTGGACGATCCCTCCCATCCTAAAGAGTGCGAACATCCCGTGGATCGTTCCCACCATGTCTCTGGTCCTGGTTGGATACGCTTTAACCGAGATAGACACTTTGATGTATGGGTACATAGCCGACAGCTATCTGACTTATTCAGCTAGTGCTACTGCTGCAGTGGCATTCCTGCGCGGAGTGCTCTGTGGGACTTTCCCTCTCTTCACAAACCAAATGTTCCATTGGATGGGGGCGAACATTGCTGTTTCTGTTTTGGCAAGTGTGGCAACCGTTTTTTGCGCTGTACTGCCCTTGTTTATGTGCTATGGAGAGCGAATAAGACGACGAAGTCGCTTCGCAAACCACAGCTGGGAGATCCAGAAAGAGATTGGAAACGACGATGATGATCTATGATCTAGTTGTTTGTTCTCGTTAATTTTCCGTGACAGGTCCGGTTTACAAGGCGCTGCCACTTGGGTATGCGTGGGCAGTATCCAAGCTTGTTCTTGCCTATTGACTTTTCTTGTATTTATGTGTCATCAGATGCAAGTTGTCTATTAATTTTGAAGCATTTCCGTATAAAATATGATAAAGTAATAGCAAACATTGCGGTATATAAGTAACCAGGTACCCAAGTAGTAGATAACTACTACCCGCCAGAAGTGAGGTGATGTAACAGAGGTTGAGTCAGATATGTATGATGTTGAATCGAGGTGTCTTTAGAACTCGCCTTGAAGGAGAGATTTGTCAAGAATGGAAAAATAGAAGGAGGAGAGTGCTACGAATAGTGATTCCAAGGTTGCTGAAATCACCTTCGGGTGTGGTATGTGAATGTTGAACGATATTCCAAAACCACGTCCCAGATTCATGCCCAGTTAAGAAGAGCTGGCGTATTACCACTCTACACAGCCTGTGCAGTCTTGTAATGAACATCAGTAGGCTGAAGGACTTCACTGACCTCCCAGTACTTCTCTTTCTTGCCCTTGTTGACAATCATGCCGAAAATATCGAATGGATCAATAAATGTCATATACAAGGGACGATCATCTTTGAACCCAGGACCCTTGATCTCTGTTTGACCGTCTTGGGCCAAATAAACCTTGTTCGATCGAGGAAGTGCCTTCATCGGATGAAAGACATTAAGCAAAGTGGTGTTGCCGTACATGAAAACCACTTCAAAAACCCAGAAGAACCACTCTTGTTTAATAATAGGACTGATATTCTGAGCATCGCTGGAAGCACTCAAACTGGCAGCAGTGAAATACTCGACTGTGCGGTAGATGGTTCGGATAGTGATGAGTGTGCAGCTGACGTACAGCACACGCAGACAGCGTTTAACTTTATAGTTTAGTACCCCTCCTCGAGCGCAGTTGAATTGGAACCGGGAAGCTAGTGTCACGAAGCCCGCCATCAGAGCAAGCTGCATGATAAGAGCCGCCTTCAGTAATGCCTTTCCAACGTTTTGGTCAGCGACTGTTGAGTTGTCGTTGGCGATTTTAACACCACCATTTGCAGTGATAACTTCAATCGCTATGCCCATAGCAATAAAGGTTGTATACACGCGGCCTGGGTGGATGGGCGAGTGATACGGAATATAGTAGAGTATGCGGCCCAGGATAAAGTAGTTGGCACTTTCATATACAGGACTGTTGCTCAGAGGGTCAGCGGATTAAAAAAAAAATAGCCCTAGAGAGAAGATTTAACTTACGGTCCGGCGAGAAGACAGACCGTACTCGCAATATAAACTCCAACATTTTCCCATTGATAGAATGCACCAATAGTGCGCGTTATGAATCCAGCAGTAAACAAAAGAGCAGACCATGGCAGTAGACCTGTCACTTTCCAGGAATGATATTTACTGCCATCAATATTAGTAGCTGTATACGACTGTGTTAAAAGTTCAAGTGTCTTACAAGCATTGAAAGAAATGGATCGCTCCTGAAATGAAAAAGAGAGCAGCGAAGGCGATGGGGGCACCCTGGTTCGGTGCATAGTACCACAGACTTCCTTCTTCTACTTGACATTAGTTTCGCTGATGAGTCCCCCGAGGTAAAGTAAAGAACTTACGATAAGATCGGGTCTCTATCATTGTTGATGTATTTGTGGATATTTATGTGAAATATTGATAATATGGAGAAAAGATATGTCGTAAAGCAATCCAAAGCTGATGGAAAAAGCAGTTCTTAAGGAAACATGATAAGATTATATAGGAGGCCCTTGAATTAGAATTTGAGTAAACCTCTTCACATTCACTGTTCAGCGTACAGACAAGCGAAAACGAGATTCCCGATTAGGTCGAGGTTGCGGACGAATCACAGGCGCTCTGTAGAGCTAAAAAGGTGGGATTTGTGGCAGTGGCATATGTACTTACGGCAGCCATAGCGCATGGATCTGCTGGGCACCAATATAAGGCTTGCAGGAAATCTTGGAGCATCTCGGCCCCTTTCCGATCCATGGCTCATGCGTGGGTTCTCGTGGGCTGGCAATGCTTGACTATTAGCCGAAAAGGGTAATATTCGTACTCGGGGTCTTGGCGGTGCGGTGGGTCAGATTTTTGGCAAGCCTCTGAGCCTCACAACGACGTGACAGTGGAGTCAAGAACCAGGAGAAAGAAATCTAAGACATTGGTGGAGTAATTGCCCAAAGCGAAGGTATCAGATGAGCCTTATGATACTGCCATATGAAACAACATGAGAAGGAAAAACAAGGTTAATTGCTACCGTAGATCACGTGATATCAAAATATTGTTGTCACAGCAACAATATGCTATTCCAGATCGGGCAATGTGATCGATGATCTGTGGACACCGAATTGGCTCGACGCTGCCGGTCTTCAATCCTACACATCACTTTGGAGCCTCACATACGGACAGCTCAAAATGTTGTCAAAGCAGCCGCAGACATCGCTGTTTCAAGTTTATCTTCGTTTACGCCCTCCAATCACAAACAAGCGCGATGAATCCGAATCCGAACGGTTTCTCATGGTCGAGCTGCCAGAAATATCCGAAAGTGACAGGGAAATTGCTGTACCTGTTCCAACACATGTCACTCTGCAGCCACCCAGTGACTCGCGAAAGCGCGCTATCGAGAAATTTGGATTCACAAAAATCTTTGAAGAGATCGCGTCCCAATTAGATGTCTTCCACGATACCGGCATGGGATCACTAGTGCGAGGCGTCTTGAAAGAAGGGCGAGATGGATTGGTAGCAACTTTAGGCGTTACCGGCAGTGGAAAGGTCTGTAAGCTCCATAAATCTATTCTATGGGTGATAGCTTACCGGGAACATAATTACAGAGCCATACTATTCTAGGATCCAGATCCGAACGAGGAATGACCCAAATGGCCCTAGATATCATCTTTCGATCACTGGAACCAACTCTCAAGACCGAGGATAATAGCATAAGTCCAATGCTACTCGCTTCCCTGGCAGCATCAGACACCTCCGAGGCCCAGTTATTCTCCGCCCAAACTTTCCTGGAAGCGGTATATGGTGATTTCAATGGTCGTAGCTCAAGGGCTCAAACGCCCATGAGCCCATCTCGTGCAAATACCCCACTCACGGTACGGACACCCCAAATCCCTATTACCCATGAAGGATCGCCAATCGTGCGTCTGTCTATTCCTGGACGTAGCCATCCCAGACTACACAATGCCCCTGGAAGCCTAAGCAAGGATCGACAGACCTTTGGCCTATCGTCGACTGAGCGACCTGTATCTTTCAACTCTATTCCCTTCACCCATCCCAATTCTTTTGAAGCAAACTTGGCTAAATCACAACTTATTGTTTTAAAGGAACCGACCCCTGCATTGGTTTTTCCCCGCCGTCAACCTCGCGAACGTCCTACCGCACCCCCCAGACTCCCCGATATCAGCCATCTCGCAGTTGAGCTTAGCCCGACATCTAACTACATGGTACTTGTTTCCATGTATGAAGTCTACAATGACCGAATCTACGACCTCTTATCCCCGGCTATCAACACTGGACAAGGTAACATGTCTCGCGGAAATGCCCAAAAAGACCGTCGACGCCCGTTACTGTTCAAATACACTGAATCCTCCCCGGAACAGAAGCTTGTATCAGGTCTCCGGAAGATTGCTTGCAGCACGTATGAGGATGCACTACACATTCTTGACATAGGCTTGACAGAGCGTAAAGTTACCGGCACAGGTGCCAATAGTGTGAGTTCCCGAAGTCACGGCTTTTTCTGTCTGGAGGTCAAGAGAAAGTCACACAGCAAACGAGACGGCGAAGCCACATGGGTAGGCAACACTCTCACAGTTGTGGACTTGGCAGGTAAGTTATTCTATCAAAGATAGTTATCTATCAAACGGGTTATTGACAAAATCAGGTTCTGAACGAGCAAGAACCGCTAAAACAGCCGGGGCTACTCTCGCAGAGGCTGGCAAAATCAATGAAAGTCTGATGTATCTTGGTCAATGCCTTCAAATGCAAAGTCACTTCCAAGATGGCGCAAAGGTAAAGATTTTTGTCTTCCAATATCCCTTGGATCCATTGCTAATCTAAAGTAGACTGCTCTTGTTCCCTTCCGCCAGTGTAAACTGACCGAACTCCTGTTCTCTAATTCTTTCCCATCTTCGAATCAAATGTCCCGAGGACTCCACCCGCAGAAGGCCATCATGATTGTTACGGCCGATCCTCTGGGCGATTTCAACGCTACATCCCAGATTTTGCGCTATTCTGCACTTGCTCGTGAGGTAACCGTGCCTCGTGTTCCATCCATCACCGGGTCCATAATTTCTGTCGCCTCTGGTAAAGACCGACGTTCTGCTGCTACTTCTACTAGCGGCCGTACAACACCTCTTTATCCATCCTCCGAGGAAATGGAGCAGGCCATGGCCGAGATCGCACGTCTCACAAAGGACTGCCACAGTTTCGCTGTACGACTTGCTGAGGAGGAGATTGCCCGTTCTGAGATCGAAATGAGACTGAGAGCAGCTGAAAATCGCGCAATGAACATTGAACAAGATGTTCGAGAAGAGTGTTGGGCCGAAATGGATGAGATGATGGAGCAGGAACGGCGGCGATGGCAGAATGCGTGGGATGAACAGGTTAGTAAAAAGCTGCCTTGAAATGATCGCCTAGATACTGAAAACTTCTAGATTGGTCGCAACAACGAACATGTAGATCGAAAGATCGAGCTTGTATCGAGGGGATTTAACAGTGAGTTGTCCATCCCACCAACGCCCGAAGTATTACAACGACTCTAACAGCGTGTGCAGTTTACGAAGACCCTGAGCCTTCCACAAGCGAGCGCATAGAAGAACTTGAAGATGAGAATGACCGTCTTCGAAGCCGCCTTGCTACTCTGGAGCGTGAGATGAATTCTCAATCCCCTACTCGCAAGCCCAGGTCGCACGCTCCTGGCCCCCGCTCAGCCAACATACTCGGTCGTGAGAGTGATGTTCAAAATGCCATACAACGTATGAATCAACTGCGCCTCACAGATACCATGTTCACCACTTCATCCAAAACCCCCTCGCCGGACAAGAAGCCAAGAAAGATGGCTACCAGAAAGTACGACCTAGGTCCTGAAAACGAGATCTAAGCAACACCCACCCTACCCCAAATCATGACCGTTACGACTTTTTTTCTAGCATAGGTCCAAGGGCTTGCTTTTTTGTCTTTGCGTTTCAATCCAGAGATTGAATTGTTTAAATACACCCAAAAGGCGACGATATCCTTGATTAAGGTGCTTGGAGTATCCTCTGTGGTGATCAGAAAATATGACTTTTAATTCATGACTCGCCTTGTGTATTTTATTGTTTAGATGTTGGAACTAAATACAGGTTGAATTCCTGATGCTGCCGGAAATTACACCATACCTCGGTACGACGTTGAGGTGTTTCATTAATATTTAAATACCCCAAAACCCATGTCGTCACTCCGGTTTTTCACACCCCTCTCCCTTGGTTCCCCCTTTGGAGGACTGGAACCCTGTAATGCCACTCTCTTTCCATTTATAAACCGCGCTCCCCTCCAAACTGATTTTTCTCTCCCCATATCTCATACTCCAATCTCATACTCCTTTGATTGATATCAAGTTCTCTCATACCATCCAAATTCCACAATGACAACTCGCAAGAGAAAGGATACTGCGGAGAAGCTTGTAGCTCTTCCCAGTGACGAGAGTGAAGAGGAAGAAGAGTCAGTAGCTCTATTCTTGCGTCTACATTGGTTTTATCCAATTCGCCCGTGCCATTATGCGCAGAACCTTATTGCGATTGTGCTTACGTTGGATGATGGCGCATTGATCGCATTACCTTGCGCAGCCAATAACCTTGCGTAAAATGCCGAAGAGGTCCAAGTGATCCCTGCTAACTCGATGCGCATATTGTAGATACGAAGATTCCGAGCCCGAGATCGTGAGTGGCGAGGACGGAGAAGAAGATGAAGAGGATGCCTCTGACGATGATGATGACGATGAGGAAGAGGAAGTGCCTGAAGGTATGTGCTTGTCTCATTTATTTCTCTTTATGAATTCACGCTAAAATTATCTCTCGCAATAGCACCCCCGGCTGCTAAAAAGCAGAAAACGAAGCCTGTTGCCGATGAAGATGCCAAGGTTGATAATGAAGGAAAATATGAGCCCACTGGGGAAAAGGATGAATTGGAAGAAGAAGAGGAAGAAGAAGAAGAAGAGGGCAACGAGGAGGAGAGTGAGACTGTTGAAATTAGCGGTCCTGCCAAAGCCGCAGTTGAGGCCAAAGGCCATGTTGTTCCCAAGGAATCGGATCTTCCTGAGATTGAGGATGCCTTGGAGGACTAATTGTTGCGACAACGGACATACTGTCATCAATCAATTGAAACAATTGGCCCTTTGGTGCTTTAGCTTTACTATTGGACGAATTGTCCATGTGTCATTGCCCCTTCTTAAAAGATCGCTTGCTAGGAAATGATAACTAGTTATATGTTAGTTTCTTTTTGTATTGAAGATAACTCTATGATCTAGCGCCGAATCGTCCAAGTTCTTAAAATTTCGGATAAGTAGAGTTGTACCTGAGCCCTAATTTAATTACAGTCAAAGCGTTTCAGTGATTGCGCGATTACACCCCCGCATCTTCTTTCCATTCCTTATCTACCAATGTAATTGGAATTATACACTGATATGCATTACATAACATGGATCTGAAATACAGAGACAATCGAGGGACAGGATGATTAAAGGAATATAAGTCTCATGAATAATGGTCATTTACCAGGCGCGTCGCATCTATTTCAGCCGGGGAGATAAAGCAGGAATAAGAGCCTACAATCCGCCGGTCGACACCCTATACTTAACAAGGATTTAGGCGTCACTTCCGCTGCTACGGAAAGTAGCGCAGAGCTGACAGTATTGATGTGTGAGATCCAGAACAGATTGGGGCAGGTTGGTAGCCTGAACGATGCTGCGAACCTTAACAGCACCTTCGTCTTCGATGAGCTTGCGCATCATGTATAGAAGCTCCGGAGAGAACTATATAACAAAAAGTCAGTATCTACTGTGAATGGGCAGGGGGGATATTTAGTGCTCTTACCTCAGAGTACCAGCGATATTGCCATGCGATCAGACGAATCAAGGCACCCAGCATGGCCCTGGTATCGTTCCTTTGCTCGAACAACTTCAAAATGCCACGTGTGGCTTTGGGAGAAAAGCGAATCGCAAGGCAGCTCTGATATGCCTCAATACTCTCATCAAAGTGGTGAAGTCGATTTGCGAGCTCACCAAGGATTTCCCATTCCGTTGCTGATTTTTTGTATTCCATCGCCTGCTGACGGAACTGGGCCATCTCGGTTCGCCAGATAGTGTAAATGCGAAGATCTTCATACAAAACCATGAAAAGGTTATCCAGCCATCGCTCACACAGGCGCTTATTGCGGAAATGCGTGTAATCGTTGTGTGATGGATCAGGCTGTTGAAGGATTGTTAGTAAGCAATTACAAGTGACTTCTTTATGGGAAATCTTACAACATCATTTCCGGGCTTAGCAACCTCGGAGGCCACTGTTTGCTCAGGGCGCTCAATAGTGTTCTCGCCGGTATTCTCATTTCCGTCGCCATTGGTAGTGGGCTCAGCGCGATCGACAACAGAACCGGAACCATCATCCTCATCCGCGGTATCTCCGTTAGTTTCGGCATCCAGTGACTGTGCAGGCTTGGGCACATGATGTCTCTCGACACGATATTCTTCTTCCATTACGAAGACCTCACTGCGAATTTTCAGAAGCTGATCCCATCCAATTGCGGCAGCAACTTTCGTCAACAGATTGTAGGCCTTCAAGAATGTTCCCTGGTATCCTGCAGCATGTAGCTTCCGGAGAGAAGGGTGAACATAGTCATGAGGATCTCCTTGCTTGGGCTGACCTTCGTCAATCTCGTCCAGAATGCTCTCGGCGAGAATCGGAAGCATAATGCGGGATGGCTGAGGCATGCGTGGTGTATCTTTGTCCTGGTAAGTGAACATAGGACACGAGTTCAAGGTGAGAAGTGCCAAGTCCCATTGTTCCATCCCAACATAAACCTCGGCCAGACGAGCCCAAGTGCTGAACTCGCTTGGGGCGGCGGTTACCGCGCGTTTGGCACACTCCAAGGCCATTTCACCCTCACCTTTGCTTTGACAGAAATCGGCTTGGCAATCGAGCAAAGCGTAGTCCATCGGAACATCTTGGAGAGCGTCGTACATCAACCGCACGGCTTGTACTTCCTCATCAGCCATAATTTGTACCCGGGCCAGCAGGGACGACACCTCAACATCACGCGTGCGCAGCTTCTCAAACAAATTGATGCCGGATGTGTAACGACCAGTTGTATAGATATACTTAAGGATACCTGAAGTCAGGTGGTTGCTTACGGTGTTAGGAACTTGGGTTTCAGGGTCAGAGCTGAGCTGGCGGCCTGTAGTATTGTCAGATATACAGAAAGAAGAAGAGTGAGTGGGAAGTTGTCGGTACCAAGGAAGAACAGCTTGCCAGCCGCATCTAAGAACTTGTGCTCCATTTCTGTGTTCGTCACGGGGTTGAAGCGTCGCACGCCGACAATCTTCTTAATAGCATCTCCACTTCCATCATCAGCATACAAATAGGCGCGCAAGACTCCGCAAAGGAATGTTTCTAGCCAAAGGGCCTCGGTAGCCACGCGCTTGTCACCTCGCTCATCGATGCAGTAGCTTTCTAAGCTTCCGGGAATTTTGACCTCGACTCGCATATCCAGATGGGAGAAGGCATTGTAGCAACTGCATAGATATTAGAGATGGAACTAGTGTCGCCAGACGGGTGAGCTCACCAGTAGATTCCAGATACAACTTTGTGTGTCTTGTCGAGGGGGGAGAACGTGAGGGTGTTGACGTATGCAGCTAGGCTGGCTGACGAGGAGGCATCGATTCCAGTGACATGATGGTAAACGCCGGTCTATAAGAAGATCACTATTTAGGAACATTATTTCAAAGGACGCTGTGGATAGTAAAAATACGAACCTGGCGAGTAGAATTGGCCTTTGGTTGCTTCACCAGGTATACCAGATCCGGGGGCCTAGTTCTCGCAAGCTCTGCAATGACTCTGTTCGCGCATCGACGGCAACAAAGATGTCCTCCTCCTCATGGATCCTATATCATTAATCTGAGGTCAGTCACATATCAAGTGACTTGTGCAGCTCTAATCCCACCAGCGGGTCTTAATGAGCATGCGCAAGGATCCCGAGAAACACGTATCTGGGGAATCAGGGGAACATACTCAGGAACAGCGGGCGCGACCATAACGGCTGCACATGGGCAGCGTAATTAAGCTAGTGTGGGTATCCGGTTCAAAAACAATCAATTGCCAAAGCGAGGGGATAAACACAAAATGAAGAAGGCGAGGACGAGTGTACATAACCTAACATCCGAAGAACTTCAGGCCATCAGGCAACAAAGAATCTCCTCTCCGCCTTTACCCAATCAGGAAGCTATCGCGCGTCTGGCCTTGACCTTACGCGTTCCGTACTCTTGATCTCCAAAAATTCACTGTTGTTCCATTATTTTCATGAGGGTGGCCTTGATGTCACATTATTAATCCTATCATCCTGGGTCTTACATTTGGAAACGCCCCCCGTGGGGAGCTCCCACCATGTCAGGCTGGGTCGCATTGAATGTTGAGCTGGACGATGGTGAAGATGAAGTTGACGACACTAAGGAGCTTCAGATTGAAGAAGCTTTGAAACTTTACACTAATGCCCTGAAGATTCACTCACAAGGCCCGAACTCTTTTTCTCATGCCGGAGAAGCTTACGATGCTCTTTTTAAGTCGGACATTTTCAAATACCCCGAATCGATCTCGGATTTCAAACAAGCCGAACCATCAAATGTCCAATCTGGAGGCGCCTCCGAAGAAAGTGTTACTGATGCGATAGTGGAATTTAATGTCAACGATTCAACGTCCAGCCTATTCCAAACACTCTACCTCTCCCACAAGAATCACGGCCGATACCTTCTCGATGTTTTGCAAGAATCCCTGAAAGATGAGCCAGAATCCACACAAAAGATACACGATGCATCAACAAGAGCGCTGGGGTCATTTGCAGACGCCCTGGAACGAGATGATACCGACCTTCACCTATGGAGACAGAGCGCGAGACTCAGCGGCGCTTTGAAAAGCTTTCGTCTGAGCCGTTTCTGTTTAGAGAGCGCTCTAGTAGACGACGAGAATCGACTGGAATCTCAATCAGCGCACATGGGTATCGAGGAAATGTTTTCGGAGGAATCCTTGCTAGCAACACTCAAGTCCCTCGGCGATGAACTCTCAGCCTCACAAGTTCCGGTCAAGAAACCTAAGAAAGCATTGGCACGATATCTCAAGCATCATGATGACCCTTTCCCGTATCTGCCCAATCTCCCAGGCGATTTACAAAACCTCAGCCCATCTCAAGGTCCTCTCGCCCTGTCTACCTCTCGCCGGGAAATTTATCCGTCATCGCCAACATGGGAATCCGTCGGGAAAGCAATTGTTCAGGCATTTGATGAAGAAGAGCATGCCAGTTATGCTGCAGCTCCAAGCCGATCAATTCGAGTCATTCTTCCGCACAGGGACTCCGAAATGTCCGAGACCGCATCCTTGAAAGAAACGGATGTCGCAGATACTGCTCCTGACGATAATGTTGTGGTTCAAGCTGAAAACCAAGATGTCGAAATTCTGGCTGACAGTTCACCACAAGACGTGGAGCTCGAGAACGATGCTACGGGCAGTCCCAAGGCTGCTCCTGAGTCAGTGGAGGAACAGAACGCGGAAAAAGCGCCCACGGAATCTCCTCAAATAAATTCCGCTCAACCGAACGAGAGCCACCCAGCAGATAACGACATCACTCACCAAGAGGATGAACCGAAGTCGCCTACTGAAGTTCGTAAAAGATCATCAGCATCGGCGGCGAACGAAGAACAGCCAGAAAACGGGCGAATGAAAAGTAGACGGACTCGAGCTCGAGAATCCAACGCTGATGGACTAGTGGTACCAGAGGAAATTGCATTTGATCAAGAAAAGTATTACGGTAATTGTCTCGAAGTCTACGTACATGCTGATGAGTGGATGTTCAATACTCTCGGTTCTCTGCTTTCAAGAGTGAGCATTGAAGCACCAGGTTCTATAGAGAGTCTAAGAGAAAAATTGACCACTGGAATGGACTCAAGCGACACCCCAAAGGATTCTGAGACCAGACTATTCCAGGATCTTCGTGGCCTGGTCAGAACTTGGAACGATGGGAAATCTCGGGCCATGGTACAAAAAGATGACGTTTCTGCATTGAAAGATATTCGAGGAACCAGCAAGTCTGGACTAGCTGTGTTCCTGGAGCACTCAAGGAAGACAGCCCGAAAGCCACTTTCTCACAAAGAATTGCCATCTGGTGAGGAGATGTATCATTTCACGAACACTGTCAATGATGGCTGGCTCCATCCTCATGACACTTCATACGAGTGGATTAAGTGTCTTCTGATGCCACAATTCGGCGAAATTGTCTTGGACTGGCCAGTCATGAAGTCAGCATACGAATCATTCCTATGGCCTGGACAACTCAAGGAAACAGTTGTGAGTCTGTTAGTTCGTGAAGATGAATTCATTTTCGCCAAACTGTGTGGATCAGTGGAAAATCTCGAGCGTCGCATGCTCAGCTCGAGTACCCCCTTCGAGTACCACGCCACAGACTTTTACGACCTGGAAATGATACAATCTATCTTCGAACTTCATCTGGACGTTTTTGCCATGGTTGAAACCCTTGGTAGCGATGCTAGCCAAAATGAAAGAATTCCACAAAGAGATCGTCTTGGCAGATGGAGCATGCTCGCTCGATCGTCTCTCAATCACTTTTTTGACTTTTGCCCATCCGAAGAGTGTCAACAGAACATGTCTCTTCGCCACTTGTGGGCAACGGTATTCCAAATGAACCTTGTTGGCGAGACAGAGCGTGAGCATGTCTTGCTTTGTCTCCAGGATCTGAAGCACGTCATTCAAACAATGGGCGGTCCTGTTACTTGTCTTGTGAACAACTCAGTCATGTCTGAACTATCGACAGCAGCCATCGATCAGGAAGTACTCAAGCTCAAGTGTATGGATTTCTTTGCCAAAGTCTTCAGCTCTGAGGACGAAAAACCCGTGTCGCTTATCGAAGCCATCGAGCCGATTCTCGAGCCCTCGTCAATCGAGTATGTGGAGGATTCAAACATGCAAAACGCTCCTTCACACTCCAGCGAAATGGCATCTTTTCTTGATCGCGGGGATGCCACCCTGCGACTATTCCTATGGCGGAGGCTCTACGAAGCATACCAGGCTATTGACTACCCCCCGAAGGTGGTCTGCTGCTATTTGCGAAGTATTGAGACTGTCATGTCAGAGCTTGAAGATGCGAAACACATCGAAGAGTCAAGTGAACACCGCCAGGTCACTTTGTTAGGTTGGCTCAAATCACTCGATGTTATCATGGCAAAGGCCATTCCCCTTGTGCTACAGCAGGGAGAAAAGGCATATGAGTGCGTGGATATGGACCACCTCCAAGCTTCTATATCTGCGATAGCTCGACTCGTTCGGCTTCTCCATAGTTTCATCCTGTACGAGGATTCAGTACGCGTGGGTCAGACATCCGAACGTGACCTCCGTGCAAATCACGCAAAGTCACTCGGAAACTTCAAGGAGAGGATGCGAGAGCTATATGTCAGTTGCTGGATTATGCTGTATACATTGCTATTGGAAGCAATATCTCAGAACAAGGATAAGTTCAACGAGCCACTGAATGATCGCATCCATGTTCTTCGATCCGTCCATCATGCGTTGGGAGTTCGGTCCATGTGCAAGTACTCGAACAAGCGGTTCTTGAAGCTCGTCAAATCTGAATTGTCTGACCTTGAGACAAAAGGAGATTACGAGACGGACGTTTGCCAGGTGCTTTTCGACCTCTATGGGATCAAATTCTCTTCTAATGACTGGATCTCCGATCATGGATGCCCCCCTGAGAATTTGGATCAGCCCACAGCCATCACAATGATCGACTTCGTAATCAAACAGGCCCGTAAAATGAATATGAAAGATCTATCGAAGTCTGAGTTGAAAACAACAATTGAAAAGATGCAGCAGGCAATTGGCGCCGCAAAGCTTTCCTCCGCGTCACCCCAGCTGTCTTTCAACCGCCGTCTTTTCTTAGCATACATCAAATCTCCGATCAATTCCTCCAATTTGCTCCGTGCTTTTCAGGGGGCGGCAGCAGAGCTTCCAATGGTACCTGTACCCGGCGAAAAGGCTAAAATCGCTTCCAAGGGCTGGTTTTTCCTTCTTGGCCATGCCACTCTCACAAAGTTTCGTTCGCAAAAACGCACCAGTCCTGGGTCAACCTCAGAGCTTGACGATGCGATCAGTTTCTTTAGACAGGATATCGACCATGGAACCGGAAGATGGGAAACTTGGTACCGGCTTGCGCAGGTATACGACGCTAAAGTGGATGAAGACATCACATGGACTGCAGACAAGATCAACAACAATCGTCCAGAACTGGCAACATTGCAGCGATTTGCCATACACTGTTATGCAATGGCTGTTTCAACCGCAGTTCGAACTATCGCACCAACAGCCGAAAACCGGGAGGTACTATCAGACTTGTACACTGACTTCGGAATTCGCCTCTACTGCTCCTCTCGAGAACCTCTCTCCATGGGTGCTTTCAGCCTAGAAGACTTTATCCGACACTTCAGCCACGGAGATAGTCAGGCAATGTACAAAGCACAGCCTTTCAAGGAGATGCCCCTTTACTCAGTATGGGGCTTGGCCAGTCGTCTTCTCAGAAAAGCGATCGCTATTGGAAACAAGCGAAAGAAGTGGATGTAAGTGATTAAGAGAAGCATTTCAATTGCCATAATTAACTGGCTGATGATTAGGACACATTACTTTCTCGGCAAATGTCTATGGAAGATGCTAAATTGCGAGGATTCTTTGCGCACATCTTCAAAGAATGTTGAAACGCACGATGTGCTAGATGCTCTTCGCGATGCTATCTTGGCCCTTCCTCAGCGCAGAGACTCGCGATCTGAGCCAATATTCGAACCTCATTTCAAGCTTTTGACCGTGGTGCAGAAACTTGTGGCTCAAGGCAAGATGACGGTAAGTAGAGCAATTCCCTTCACCAAAAATATTGTGCTAACATACTATCAGCCCATCGACGCAAGCAAAGCCCTCCTTGCAACTCCATGGGCACGTAAAGTGGATTCACCCAAGGATAGCGAAGGATGGACGCCATATATCCTGGAAGTCATCAAGAAGTTCAAGAGCGCTGACAAATCAAACTGGCATCACCGCATGAGTGCAAAAGCCGCACATATCATCTACGATGATGAGAAGAATGCCACGACGGCCGCTGCTGCTAAGCATGAAATGTCACAAATTTTTACTAAGACACTGACTATTCAAGTTTGGAGGCCCGAGTTTGAGCGACCTGGTAGACATTTCGTTTACACCACACGTTATGTTTATTTCTTTGCGAGTCTTCTCGACCAGCTCGATGATCGTGCCAGCTTGGATCAATTATTGCGCCGTGTGAAAAAGAAGCCGGGTGATTTCCTCGACCACATCAAACTGTGGGGCGATCTCTGCCTGGTATTTGCAAAGGTGACTCGTAGAGCTGGCAATATCCAGGAGGGCCACGAAGAGAGCGTGTTCAAGCCTATGAGCTGGGACGAGTTTAGCTCGAACACAGCCCGACTGGAAGGTTTGGCCCAGCTTGCACCGGAAAGCCTCCCAATTCTGGAATTGCTCCGTGATTCCGTGGAGATGAGGAAATGCAACAACAACCTCATGAAGGTTACAATGTTCGAAGATCTCATTGCGGACCTTTACGCTCGTGTTTACGAATTGAACATGCCCTTGATCATTGAACAAACTAACGAGGAAAATAAAGAGAAGATGAAGGTCGATCATCTGCTCATGGCAGGCGATGTCACTACGGAACCTTCTACTCCAGCGACTCCTGTACCAGCGTCAGACACTCCAGCTCCCCGCGGTCGTACCAAGGGTATTGCTCGCCGAGACGTTCAAAAGAGAGCTGACAACATTGTCAACCTCAAACTTCCTCGAACGGCCGTTGGTAAGTCTTCTGCAGCCGCAGAGACTGAAAATTCCGCTTCAGATCGGCGTGATTCTACCTCGGCTGCAGCATTGGGGCAACCTTCTGCTCCCAATGAGACAAACAATTCAATTTCCACTGCAGATGGAAGCAATGGGCATTCTAAAATCAGCGTGGTTATTGAGATGGACAGTGACGATGGAGATGAGAAACCACTCACAACTTCACCACTGCAAAATCTTTCCAAGAACGAATCAGCCGTGGAAACTGAGGATGATGATGTTGGCAGTGGAGAAGAAGCTGCTGACGAAGGTGACGGAGAAGACGAGGAAGGCGCAAACTATTATGAAGCTGAAGGGGATGGCGAAGACCCCAATGCCACCGAGATTGAGAATGAGGATTACGACATGCCAGATGTCGATGATGGTGCAACTATTGATGAAACCGTTATTGACGAAACTATTATCGATGAAACTATTATCGATGAAACCATCATTGACGAAACTGACAACGATGAGGAAAAAGCTCAAGATCAGCTTGTTGGTAACGACTCGGGTTTCTCTACGACGAGTTAAGATACCGAAAGACCCGACATGGATGCCACAGTAGCTTTATGTTTGACATTTCATATTGATGGGTAGTTTTGATGACTATCTTTTTATAGGCGCTCTAAGGTCATTCCACGGTGTATTTGCTGCTTTATCGGATACCATTAATGTATTTCTAGGGCCAGAAGGCCAGATATGTGTCTTGTTTTACCTCTTTTAACAGAATCTGTATTTGATAAGAAAGACAGTACCTTTCCGGATTTAGTACCTTGTCATTTGTTGCGCTGATAAACTTATTCACTCCAGGGCTATGCATAACCATGCCACGACACTTCTGCTTAAAGCAGTAACCAACCTTGGAGGCCTATCTATTAGTCAGAGACCGAGTCCATTAGCATTATGGAGGAAATGAGCGATAAAGGTTCTGTAATCATATCGGATGCTCATCTTTAAGGTAAAATATGCAATTCAAGCGTGAGCCTGAATCATATACAAAAATTCCGGCCAAGTGATCAACAATTTTGCCGTCATCCTTATATATGTCTTCAGCGTCTAATCAGAGACTCAAGTAGATCCGCGTGAGTGCTTGTCTGATGCAATATAGAGAGAGAGGATACGGTGATCCGCAAGGCAATATTCAGGATCGGTCTTTATATTGCGTTCGATAAGCATACTCCATCCAACTTCAATAATAACCCAGTCGTCAAGCTGCA
Source organism: Penicillium taxi (assembly GCF_028828555.1). Lineage (NCBI taxonomy): Eukaryota > Fungi > Ascomycota > Eurotiomycetes > Eurotiales > Aspergillaceae > Penicillium > Penicillium taxi. Next base: position 1,359,436 of record NW_026643207.1, on the reverse strand, counting down.
AAGGTGATGTTTTCGGGGCTTGTGTATGCCCCCAGTAATAGTTTCGTTATTGAGAGGTCGATTCAGATTATTTTCACCGATTTTTAGCTGAACTCAAGTTATCGTGTATCGTACGAAACGCATCATGTTAAATTTCAGCATCACTCTCCCTTCGTGGCCTTCTTCCATGCAGCCTTCTTCTTTGACCGTTAGTCGACGCAATTTCGAACTATAGTGCCATTCCTCGCTTTTTTCTTTTCTTTTCTTTTCTTGGTTTGTGGCGACTCCCTTTAGCAATATTGTCATCTCTTGCAGTAACTTGCACCAAATATTCAGCTTTTGTTCATGTTCCGGCCGCTTAGTTTCCAATCAGCTAAAGTAAAATCTCATCATTTCTTCTTCCCGCCTTAAGACTCTCTCATGTTTTTTCAATCGTGAGTAGGAATAGAGCAAGGGGAAAGCAAGGCTTCAGGGCTGTCCCTAAGTCCTAACATTCATGCCCGGGTAGATGGTACATTGCTCTAGGAAAGTGAGGTCACTCAAACATACCTAGGCAAGGACATGGATGAATACTGACACCTGGGCACCTCACTAGGTATGTGCTCTGTATAATTCCGGGAATAGGCTAGCTGCTAGCATGAGATTTTGTGGGGATTGGCCCAGTTTGCTGGCACTAATAGATATAGCACAAAAGATATGAGAGGAGTTTTCCTAGGCCTGAGTATCTTCGACTTCTTCACCACTTCGCGACTAAAAGCTAATCTAACTTACTGGGCGGCGGTGCGGGCAGTCCCGGTAGACATGATCGCCCTCGCAAGCGAAACACTTGCCTTCACGCAAAAAAATATGTTTTTGCTCCGAAGTTAAAATGGGTATCGGGGTTCCATCACGGAGTGTCGTTTGCGTACCAGAAGTTCTATCATTAGAAACCGGCTTCTGGTCCTTCATGATAGTCTGTTTAACTGCTGGAGCCAATACCTTCTTCGTCTCTTTAGTATTGGCCATAGTATTGAACTGAAGAGTAATGTCACTCGGTATTTCCTGACATTTTTCAACGAATATGTCGAACGGAGTCGACAACGAAGTGAATGCTTCCAGCATCAAGGTTTGCATTTGTCGAGGTAACTTACTGTAAATATCTCGCTTTCTGTTGATTTCAGGTCGCTTCGTTTCATCGGACAGTCGAAGGAAGGTGGCCAAGAAGACTTGAAAGTTATCTCCATAGTTCATGAACAATTCTTTGTAATGAACTTGGGCTTGAGTCCGTCGGTTCGCGAAAATAATAGAAAGATGCTTGAGGATGTCATCTGCGTCTTGGTAAGGACAAATAGCGCCCTCGCAAAGGCGAGGGTCAATATGCCGCTTTGCAAATCCTTCACATCGGCTAGAGACGTAGATCAATCGATGAATTGCAGTGGGGTAATACCCACTGTCAGCGGCAAGCTTTCGTCGGATCTCGGATTTCCAGGTATTGAATTCGACATTGTTTCCATCGGAAAGAATGGCAGGATGGGAAGAAGCTCCTTCTGCTTGTTTAAGCATTCGGGCGACATAATCTACGATCGTGTTGCGGGCCTGGTCTCGCTCAGAGGTGACCTGGGCATTTTCTTTGAAGAGGGAGTCGCGCTCTCCCGTAATCACAGCTAGACTGGCTTTGGTTGCCGCCAAATCATCTACGAGATCTTTGTGGTTTCTCTCACCTCGGTCCGTACCTGCTTCGTAAGCCATTGCTTCTTTAGCTGCCGCTTGAAGTCGTATAATTTCCTGGGCTAGCTGGTCTCTCTCGGCTTTAGTCTCCTCCCACAGAGCCTCGATTTTGGCCAGTTCTCCAGTAAGTTTGTAAGAGGAGCTCTGTAGTGACTCGTACTTTCGACAGAACCTTTCCCAAACTTGCTCAGGTTTTTCGCGAATTAGGCGGTATAGTTTCTCACGATTGTGGCGGATTCCCTTTATCGCGGGATCGTCCGTAAGAGAACAGATGGGCATTGAATCTCGGCGGTCATCAGATTTGAAGAATTCCTTTGCTTCAGGGTTCAAAGGAGTGGCTGGGCGAAACATTTTGTAGGTTTTTTTTTGGAAATCCAATCTGCCTCCAAAGAACGGATCTTTTAGAGAGGCTCCCGCTGTGTGATACCGCTGTGGGATAAGTAGGGAGTGAGGAGAATATACTGTCAAGGCAATAATGGTGTGAAGGTGATAATAACGTCAAGGTGAGAATAGCTTGAAGAGAGGGAACAAGAGAAGAATACCGTCAAGCGAAGGATGGTCGTATAGCTGAGACTCAACCAATCAGAGGATAAGAGACATTATAGTGTAACTCAACCAATCAGAGGATAAGAGACATTATAGTGTAACTCAACTAGGCTAGGCGGTGCCTGACTTATGGTATATTTCTGGTTATGTAATATTCGGAACTAAAACAAAACTTCAAGGCTGCCAAGTCCCTATCTTACCTCTCAGGAAGCGGGGTTGCTCAGACATCAATACTGTATTATTTGGGGACTGGGCTAAGCACTAGCATTGGGCTTCGGGAATCAGGCTACCAGGCTATCGAAAACACGCATCATTCATAGTACAACCGAGGAGGGTTTAATTTATGATCTAGAATTTTCCTCTTAAAAGAAGCTATTTCTAGAATCCAATGCAGGTGGCATCTGACATATGAGGTTCTAACACTTCACGTATTTAAATAGTGTTGGGTACATTTAGCGTAACAATACCTGTATTAGTACTAGCCCTAATACTAATTATTAAGAAGCATCTTTATATGGATACATTCTTACACAGTAATATTATTCTTGTACTTTCACTCTCACTTTTACTTCTACTTTTACATTTATTTTTTTACCTTTACCTTTACTCTCAAACTTGGACTCTTACTTGCGCATGTTTAGCAATAAACGGTGTGTGTACAGGGCTTGGAAGCCTTGATAATACTCGAGCTAGGGAATAAGCACATATTTATCAGCTGATTGTTTATCAGTTCCCTGTTTTGGTAACCCGTGTATTCTCAATAAGTCCGTACTTTTTCGTACTTTCTCACATATTGACCTCTGTAGATACAAAATACAATACGGGTTCAGACCCTGACTAAGGGGGTTGACCCTGTTAGGACCCACTGGACCCTCAAAAACAGAACTCTATGATCGTACTTTTCTTCTCCTTATTAGTCTTGACCCTGCAGGAATCCCTAATTCCCTCCCTTTCCGACCCACCGGATTATCTTATGTGGAATGGGAATGCTCGGAAAAAAAGGAAATAAAATAATCGAGTTGTTTATGTTGTACCCCTTGGCCTGTGTCCTTCCATTCCCCGAGAGATCCGTTTCTTTCACATTGGCGTTTCTGTTCTTGGTATTTTCTTTTTCTGTCTAACTTTCGTCTAATCCTTCCTACTTTCTCCATTTGAACCTCTCTTTCCCGGTTCTTTTCAGACTCCACTTGGGTGGACGGACCCATTTTCAAGGTAGCCTTCGCCATCGGGTTTAAGACCCAGTTTTCCTGTCAATTTCCATTTGACCCTTGTTTCTCTCTCCGACATCTATCCGACATCACTCCCGAGCATGAAGTCACTGCTTTGACCTGTTCCTCTTCATTTTCACACATCTGAGGGCCTTCGCGGTCACTCTTGTGGACTTCACCCTTCGGTCTTTATCCATGGCATTTCCAGGGTTTTCTTTGATCCGATCATGGATTCTGTTAGTGTTGGCTTGCCAGTCTAGCGCCCAGTTCTGCTCCTTCTGGAATGGTGCCTGCATCGACCCTCTTGCCCAAACTGCCGTCAAATTCAACTTCAGTCCTCTCTTCATCAATCCAATCACCCTCTATTATGGCTTTGACGCGAGCCTATCCGGTAAAGGCAACGGCCCCATGACCAAGACCGCTTTCTGGCTTCGGTATCAGAATTCAAATATTGATCCTTCCGTTGTGGACATGAACAGGACATCTGAAATCGCCCTACGTGTTGGGAATTTAACTGGTATCCCTTCAGGGTCAAATAATGCGTGTGATGGAATATGGGGCCGACAGTGCACCAATGGGATTAAGATGGCCCTAAAGACTGGCATCTTCCATCTCGCCAGATCGGGTGAATATTACAGCAAACCGCTGGAAACGGTTCTATCACAATTGATGATGGTTCAGCCTGAGTTGTTGTGTGGCGCGCCTATTTTCGATGTTGCCAGCATCCCTGTCCAAGGTATGTCTTTCGACGTGTCATACTGTTTCAACCGACGCTTATCTAACTCCCTAACAGATTTCGCTTTTGAGAGTAAAACTGATCAGGATGTCTCTGTGTATCCCTCGGGGTCTTTAGGCCATCCATGGCAGGTGTGGTATCTGGACGATATGACGCCACAGCAACAGGCTTCACAAGTCGCCGTGGGAATCATCAGTCGTGCTCCTTCCTACGGCAGTCCGCTGCCTCGAACCCCTGACGACATTCAAATCGAGCTTGTCTGTATGCAAGCGCCACAAGCACCGCCAAGTGGATCAATGGGAAACGACTAACTGATACTGCATTAGACCATCCTACGGATAGTCTATGAACTTCTTTATCACTCGACCAGCCCAGCCACGTCACTTCGGACATGCCACTCGTTTATCCTACTGCGACATACACGACTGTAATTAGGCCTCGCTCACTTGGTGAAGCTTGAGCGGGTGCGATAAAATGTGCGGAGATGGCTCTTGACCTGACTGGTCAACTCAACCAAGCATTGAACATGCCAAGTCTCGCGCTACCCTCATTGAACCATAACTCTCAAAACAGGGATTATTCAACGGCCATGGGAAATTTCCGATCGGAACAAACGCCCTTCTGATTAAATTCATGTCTAGTGGATTATTAAACAAGATGATTGCCATTATTAATCCAAAAATCATGGCAACCCAATATCATGTCTCGCTCTTCACCGACTCTAAATCCGAACTCATTATTACCTCTGGCCTGCTCACAGAGTAGGGGCGTTGGGGTCAGAGGGCTTCAGGTCACCAGGGCCACGGAAGTCCTCCAGGATATCAGCCTGCTCACTCAGCATGTGGCGATCGGTCTGACTCTCTCCAACCCTGGCCAATCCACGCCAGCGCTCCAGATCTTCATGGTTGCGCTTGTCGCCATGGGCATCTTCAGCCTGAGTCCAGTGGCCTTTGGAGAATCCCAGCAGGGTGGTAATCTTCTTATTCGGTATATCGTACACCAGAGAACAGATGGTGCCGGTCTCCTCCAGCCAATTGCACTGCCACAACTCTCCAGGACGAATGCATTGGTAGTCCGCAGTCTGGTAGTTTATGCGACCTGCCATGGGCCCGCCGTGGATGGCATAGTTGATGCGGTTATCGCTCTCGAACCACATCTCATAGCGCCACTTCTCCGGGTTGCCCTCTGCGTCTTGTGCAGCATAGTCGTAAATCAAGTGCCGATCGCGAATGTCGGCATCGAAGGTGGTTGCTTCCAGCGAGGGATAAACGGTCATTTTGGTATTGCGGATGAACTCGGAATGGATTAAGGGGCGGCTGTTGGGAATTGATTTTAGGGAGTACTGGGCTGAGATCCGGGCTATATAGTATTCCTGTTGGTGCCACATATTAGATGTCAGAAATCCAGGAGTCGGGATCTCGGCAACCATTGACATCATGCCATTTTGCTTTATCATGTAAACCAGGCTGTATTAAACTTGGCTGTGTTATGTTGTGAACGATCTACTCTTGGTCTCAGGAGCCATAGCTTCAATGACATCATGATCCGGCCCCATAACGCCGAACAGGATTCCGAACAGGATTCCGAACAGGATTCCGAACGTAGAAATTGTAGGGCTGCTTCAAGCCTCGATCTTGGAAGGCGTAGATACAGGATCGGGATCTCAACACGGAGACGTCCAGGTCGTACAGTACCTAGATTACCTGGATATCAGAATAACTCCTCATCAGAAAGTACCTATAATCAGCCCCATTTATGATTGTCTAGACTCTAGAGTTATAATGCTCGTAGCTAAAATGGATGTGAATTAATATTATCTTTTCCTTTTCGATCACCATTTTGCTCCATAATAGACGCATCTTCCCCACGTGACCTCGCCAAAGTTGGACCATCAACGCTTACTCTGACCAATGAGGCTTCCTTGTACAGCCTTCCTAGTCCACAGGCATATCCTGTTTATAGCCTAGAATTCGGGAACGACGGAAAGGATGCAAGTCGTTCTTGGAGTTGGGCTGCTAGTGAATGCCACGGTGGTTTCGAATGTGCTTCCAGGGGCTTCGTCGTATATCGCCGCAGCGGGGTTTCCAACTTCAGCCTTTGAGTATGTTTTACACCCGATCCTTGCTCTGGGGACTGAGTCCACATGAGTAGTATTGATTTCCCATCAGATCTTACTATGAAGCCCCAGCCTTACCAACCAGGGAGCCTCAGCCCATAATTCATGATCCAGTGCTGAATATCACTTTTCCCTATGAGCTGACCAATCCCGATGTCATTCACGAGGGCAAAGATGCAGTTTACTTCCCTGATCCCCGGGAAAACCTGCATCCTGACCAGCAAGTTGCATTGATCGATGAAATCGTGGCTAATGTCACTGCCATTATCAACTCGATCACGCCAGACGACGATCCATGTTCAAAGTGCAAGCAGGCTTTGGCTGCGGCCAAGCCCGCAGCGCTGTTGACGCCGACTAGGGTCCCTGACGCTATGGTCAGCATGTGTAAGTCGTTTGAATTCAAACCTGGTGAAGGCTGCGAAGAAAAGTTCGCAGAAAAGACGTTTGGCGCTATCTGGACTCAAGTGCTTGCGCTGGCTGATGTCGAAGGCTCTGATGGTCAATATATCTGCCATTCAATTTTAAAGGAATTTTGTCCTCAACCTGAGACTCTTCCGCTTGATACGACTGGCCTATTTCCAAAGCCCAAGCCTGAGAATACTATGGTTCCAAAGGCAAGTGGCGAGCGCGTGAAGGTTCTCCACATGTCTGATTTCCACTTGGATGCTCGATTTATGGTCAATTCCGAGGCGAACTGTACGGCTGGAATGTGCTGTCGCAGAGACAGCCATAATGAACTCTCAGATGACGTTCTTATTCCCGCCTCTGCGTATGGCGCCTTCAAGTGCGATACGCCGTATGATCTAGCTCTTGCGGCATTGCAGGCTGTAGGACCTCTCACTGGCACTGGTAAGGGTGATTCCGAGGAGTCCCTGGCATTTACTATGTACACTGGTGACTTAGGGTCGCATGATCCTGAAAAACAAGATTCTAGGGCATATCTCGAATACATCGAGACAAGTGTCTTCGGAATGTTCAAGCAGTATCTCACCGGCCCTGTATTTGCCGCTTTGGGAAACCATGACTCAAGTCCGTCTAATATTGCCTCCCCATACAGTCTCCCAGGACGTTTGGGAGAGCAGTCTAGTTGGAACTATAAGCATGTGGCTGATCTCTGGAAACATGAGGGGTGGATTAGCCATGAGACAAGTGAAGAGGCAGCGACACACTATGGTGGTTACTCCATAAAAACCCACTATGGATTAAGGATTATCGTATTCAATACTGGTTTGTATTATCTCCAATATAACACAATTACCGGGCTAACATCTTCTAGACTTCTGGTATAAAGGCAACATCCTCAACTTTATCAACACGAAAAACCCCGACAACTCGGGAATTTTTTCATGGATGGTTAACGAGTTACAAAAGGCCGAGGATGCAGGCGAGCGCGTCTGGATAATAGGCCACGTACTCAGCGGCTGGGACGGTGCGAACCCACTGCCAAATCCCACAGACCTCTTCTACCAAATAGTGGAACGCTACTCGCCGCATGTAATAGCCAACATATTCTGGGGTCACAACCACGAAGACCAATTCACAATATACTACTCCAACAATGGCACGCTACAGACCTCAGAAACCGCCCTCTCGACAGGCTGGGTCGGGCCAAGCGTGACGCCCCTAACGAACGTGAATAGCGGCTTCCGTTTATATGAAGTCGACACAGGCGACTTCAACGTCTATGAGGCATACACTTTTTACAGTAATGTATCCGAATACACGCATCTATCCGACTCTGGCCCAACGTTCCAATTCGAATATTCTACCCGCGACACGTACGGCCCTGCTGCAGGGTGGGACGAAGATGCGCCGCTGAACGCAACCTTCTGGCATCGTGTTACTGAGGCTATGGAGGAGGACTTGGACTTGGTTTCTCTTCATAATACCTACCAGGGAAAGATGAGCGTTCACAGTCCTAACTGTACTACGCGTGTGTGTCAGCAGGCGAAGATTTGCTATATGCGTAGTGGCAGTTCGGCTCTTGGTTCGCTGTGTCCGCAAGGGTAAGTTTATTTTCAAGGCTATTTCGGTACTTCTATCGGTTGCTAATATTTAATCTTATTAGTTATGGCTCTGTACAAAGTCCGTTTAAGCCAGCGATATCGTGAGTTTTGTGTGATTACCTGCATACATACATACATGGAATGTTGTTAGATGACGTTTTGTTTTCCTGCATGGCATTTGTACATTGATTTGCACTATAGACTTCCTTGGATGCCGTCTGGAACCTTGAACCGTCGGTTTTCGAGAATTCCTAGAGAAACATATTATTACGTACATATGCTTTTTCTTCCAGGATTTGTGTTCAGCTACCTAGGTAGCCATTATAATTACATTTCAAAGTCTGAAACCTCAAGCTGGTTAAACCAATTTATCCACAACGCCTTGGAAATCAACTCAACTGAATTTGGAAATTTTTCCTCAAATAAGATACAACAGGGCCATAGGCGCAGAAAATGCAGTTTTTGGCAACATTAGACGAAAAAGTTAATTATACCGAATTCCGATTTTTTTTTTTTTCATAATTATAATGGTATTTTGATTCATAATAAGGTAAATACATGTTAAAACGCAGCACCGAAGTCTCAGAACCCTGATGCTTCCCAAATTAGAACTATCGGTTGTTGGAATGAAACCACCTGGACACCTGGGCAGCATATTGGAGATCAAGGCATTTCCAAGACCTCTCAGCATATATCCAAGTACTATCGGAAACATGCTTATTCAAGATTGTTTTGTACTAGATCCATGTCGACTTTGATCTGTTTTAGCAAACAGTGATGTAAAGACCAAGACTAGCAGCAGGTTGTAGATTAGCAGGTACTCAGAGACCTCGAGGTATGAAACAGACTTACGGAGATGGGTTATAATCCTCAAAGAACTCAAGGCTAGTGGTACCAGCATTCTTTAATTCAAATGCAACGGCTTCACCGGCGGGACAAGAGAAAGTCGAGACAATGTAAGAATTACCGGGTGAAATGGTAATATCACCCAGATCCTCTGTTACGGATGGAGCATTGCTGAAGGTAGTAGAGCTTGAAGCAGCAGAGGACAACTTCGCAACGTCGATCTTGCCATCACCACTAAAGGTATAGTCCGAAGTTTCGAGGTCGGCTTTGTTGGGGAACAGGAAGACCAAGCTGCAGGTCTTCCCAGAGTCGGACTGGGGGATATCAAAGTTGAAGATACTTGAGATGCTGGAAGTCACTTTACCATTGTATTGAGTGCCATAGGCCTTGTCTGGGGAGTTTGAGTCGACAGGGACGATGAGATGAGGGAACTCGTAGCTTCCCGACTTCAGTGTTGTACCGCAGTCTTTGCTAGCTGGAGGTACTGGCGGCGGGGCAGGAGCGTGACAGGAGTCAGCTGTGAGTGTGATGTCTTTGCAGTTTGAGAGCGCGGAACTGTCATAAGTGGTATAAATGTTCAAACCACCGTTCTGGCCAGTCTCGCAGGCAATGAACTTAGAGCTATCGTTGTACTCTAGTTCACCGGACGAGCTCACAGAGAATCCAGAAGTGGGAGTAGCACCTACATCACACTGGAGCTGTGTAGTTGGTGCTGAATTGTAATGAGTTAGACTAGTGATTCATGGAGTTGGTAGGCACCTTGTAGTACTCACGGGTCAGGATGCAACCGCGGCCATTGCTATCGGTGATAGAGTTACCCGAAATACAGTATTCGGCAGGAGAGAGACTGTTATCACCAATGCGGTTCTGACCGTCACCTAGCTGGCCGACAGAGCCGGACGCACCACCAGAGGCAGTCAGATGGAAGCAGCAGCTATCCCCGCGGGTAACGAGGGCATTGACTCCAGCAGCAGAGGCCATGACAACAGCAAGTCCTTTCATATTGACAAGTAATTGGATATCTCTTTAACGACGGATAGACAAGAAAGGGGATATTTGAAGAGCTGAGATGAGTGATTGATTGAAAGAATAGGATGCATTAGCTCCATGGGATACATGCCGCGTACTTATAGCCTGGTCAAGACACTGAAAGTGAGTATCTAGTAGACTGATCTACCCATTACTACCCTGATTATGGGCAATTCCAAGAGTCGTGACTTGAAAATAGAAAAACCGGATTGGAGATCTAAGCAGACAAGTACCATGGGCTTGAGAGGAGTTGGACATAGCGCTTTGACACAAAGAGGAGAGCATAGAGCATAGAGCATGAAATGGGGCACTGAACCAGTCAGGTATCAATGAAGGAGATATAGACGTCATGGTCAACCAAGGCTTATTCTTCTAATTGCGGAGAAAGTAGACCTGGAGAACTAGCTTACTCCACATGGCAGATGCACGAAACAAGTTTTATGAGATGACACCTTGATAGTAAGCATAATGTATAACGCCTTACCAGAAGAGGTTTGATCAGAGTACATCTGAAGTGGCAACATCTTTTTTTACCACTCACGGCTCTGTAGCTCTGACAAGAAGGAAGTCAAGCAAGCTCTCCACTTATACCCCGATTTGGATAGATGGAAACATAGACGACCATGGTTTCATTGTGATAATTCTTGGTTTTTTATTTATTTTTGAATCAGCTTCTAGTGATTGGTCAAGACAGTATACGGACTCGAACTAGAGAAGCCAAGGGTAAATATCGGGGTGGCTCTCAGACTGGGTATTGTATGTCAGCAACTCCCAAGGTTCCAAACTTGGACAGGACCCTGCATTGGACCCTGCATTAGATTCTGCATTAGATCCTGCATGATGTACTAAATTGATGATCTTCGCGGTAAGCTCGATGATATCGTGCGGTCTCGATTATAATAAGCGTTTGAGAACGGGTATGGAAAGGAAATTCAAACTTATAGAGACTACATTATTCAAGATAAAATGAAATAAAGGAATCTCTGAAATTGAAGATTTTCGACTTAGAAGTTACATGACGTTCTGTTAGTCAAGAATTCCAAGATTTGCATTTTGTCCATTGCGCATTGACGATGTGGAACCAGCATAACAATGCACCAAATGTAGGCGAAAATGAACTAGCATTACCTCGGAACTTGTGGATGCAATCTTGGAAGCGAGCAGTTCCGGCCAACAGTAGGCGTTCTATTTTTGTCATTTGGTAAGAACCATGGGTAACGTCCGGGACCATTATCAATTATAAAGCCCGTAACCAAATGTTCGTATTAACCTGGACAAAGCTAGTAGAGCACACAAATACATATATCACTCATATTAAAATACGTCATGACCTTTTCCACAAGAAGTAGTTCCTGAAACTTGTCATTTCATATACGCTCACATGATTTGTTCTCACCTCGGAAGCTTCTTTACCGAGTCGGCCCTTGGCTCATTTAAGACAGTCTTGATAAGATTTCTTATTTCTTTCCATGATATCATCAAGGCTATGTACAGTATGCCATGGGAGATAGCATTAATACGAGGTACAACAGTAGGATCTTCTTTCGGTCCGAGAAGCTCAAATAGTTGTTTAATGAAATATTCGATGTTCCGGGCAACTGTGCCACTAGTAGATAATATTAAGAATCTTCTAAAGACTCTAAGAATCGTGATTAAAGTTTTGCTAAGATCAGTCGGTCAGTTATCAGCCCCAGGTAAATCTAAAGAAGTCAAGAGACAGATAGGAGGGGAAAAAAGCATAATACAACGCTCATTTTAATTTCTCATTCCATTCCTCTTCTCCTTCCTTGAATCAACCCGAATAACTATTCGGTCAGGTCTGGTATTACCCGAAATAGAATGGAGAATAGTCATGAAATATCATCAAACTCTTTCAAAGGAGAAGATAGAGATATATAGCAACTCCATAGTCATCGTAGAACCAGAATCGAAGACTCCAAAAGAACTTTTAGAAAGAGGTTTGCAGTACCTATGCTAACAATTTTAGAAGCTAGAGTCGAGAGCCACTACCGAACAACAACATTGATATCAAACATCTTCCAGAAACATCTTCAACGATCATTTCATTTGACGATCACTTTCAGATTCACGTCCACTTACACTCTTACTAATTTCACTTTTTAATTTCTATCTACCTCTAGGTATACTTTATAGGGTTTGATTTTCTCACATCCGTTCCTACTCTTCCACCCACTCTCCATCAAGCAAGCTATAACGGACTGAAGACCCGTAGACAATCTCGGTACATGTCTCCCACCACTCGTTCTTAAGTGACCTTGGGACCTAGGTTACATCGAGTGACACTGTGAACATCAACCACATTGTCACAAAGTTGCCCAATAAGCTAAGTTATTTGAGCTAATTGCCTGCACGCCGACAAGGAATTAAGGATAAAGAATTATGAAACGCAACATCAGATAAGATTGATATCATCCATTGCATGAAATACGACACGGATACCCGTAAGAAGATCCCCAAGCATTTACTACCAAGGTTAGGAGGATTTTCACTACCTTGTGCACTGTGTTGATGCAGCCGACATCTTCAACTCCTCTTAAGAAGAAAAAAATTATCCTGGACATGCGGTCGTCAGATACTGGCAACGCTTTGAAGAAGACCCGGATCACAATTTCGAAGGATTTCTTGAGTGGTGTGTGAATATAGTAGGTGCGATAGAAACTAGGGCTAAAGGCCATTTTCGATAACAGGCCTGATAATTTGATTAATTATATATAATTATTCTCGAGTCACTATTTTTTACTAATATGCTAATTATCATTATCGACTTTCTATACCAATAACACTTCCAAGGTTCTTAGAGGAGTATAAATCAGTGTCTTGTGCTAGATTGGTGCTCCGCGACTGACTCGTATATATCGGAAGAGCTGTGTCGAAAGGAGAACAAATCTAACATTACCAGCTTCTCGCCACAAACTCATCCTTTTGTTTTTTAATTAAAAACGGAATCTTGAATCCTGTGGGAAATTCTTACTTTATGTGTAATATGTCTGATGGATTTTGCAATGTACTATAACCTTCTTAATAGGTGCCAGCTGGATAGACCCGATGAGACAGTAATAGGGGCTAAGAGACGGGAACATTGAATATAAAAAATGGCTCATACTCCAGGGAGTGGAACCGCCTAATAAGGGATTGCAGACTATGATTGGTGCTTGAAGAAGCTTAAATTCTTTAAATTCTTCTTTCGTAATGAAGATACGGATTATCGATAACATGGAGTAGTAGATAATCGGAGAATACCTTATAGAGAAGACTTGGCCATGTCAGGACTCAGTACGCAGCATGTTAAGCAATAAGCTGCAACACAGCCACTAATAGCTTTAAACATTGGAACCATCGATGTCCCTAGTATTCGACACAATCAATGACATATCCCGGCCGTGCACAGCATAGCACAGCCCCATAGCGAACCGAGCGGTGATAGGCGCATCTAGAGGGAACGGTCAATCGAGCGAATGACGGTTGCCTAGTTCCTGTGTGATGAGTTTTCCAGGATAATGGAGCAAGAGTATGTATGAGGGATTTTCCAGATGAAATCTAGCCTCGATCTGGTACAGAGAAGGAGAACCCCCCTTTTTTGAATGTGCGGGAAGTTGGATGAAATTTCAGTTGAGTGGTAAGAATAAATGCCGCATAACTCAATCCCGTAGCCGTTGAAAATTTCCCAAAAAAATGTAGAATTCTCCCACAGTGACCAACCGAGGTCTATTCATTAATTTTAGGCTTATATGTACAAAAAATACTGACCTAATCTCTTGGATTCATATTGTAACCAACCAAATTCCCTTGGGTTATCCTTGTGAACGCCCCGACGCTTATAGGTTCATTGGCTTCGATATTTTAGCCACAGACATCAGATATTGAAAAGTACAACAGAAATCCCCATAGTTGGAAGCTCCACCGTCGATCATGTGGCTATGAAATTGGGGGTCGTGGATCAGCATCTCCTAACTGGTATTCCTGCCATGTGTCATGTTAATCCGGTCATACCTTGAAATTTGATATGATTATTCCGAAAACGATTACAAAGAGAAAGCTATAAAGTCCGTTGCTGACCACTGACCGCTTCTCCCTTCATTCTATTTTACTCAAGGTATGCTTATCGACGGTCATAAGTGGGCTTGCGAAGCCTGCATACGCGGCCACCGAGTCTCTAGCTGCAAGCACCATGGTGCGTGAATTATGATCCTTATTAGAAAAATTCCTTTCACACGGATACCGAGTTAACACAGCCAGATCGACCGTTGATTCGCATTAAGCGCAAGGGGCGCCCCTTTGCAACTTGTTCTATATGTTGCTCGACGCCATGTTCGTCGCCAATGGAGCATGCGCGAATCAAGCGCGATGCAGAGATCAAGACTCCAAATTCAAAAGTAACGCAAATACACAAAAGCAAGCCTTTCTCGCTTCCGGAAAGGCTGGTCGCCAATCAAGGAAGAGATTCTGTGCGGACAGCCGGAGTTCGCTAATTTTTAGTGTTCTAGAAAGCAACGCATGGTAGACTCTTCCAGCGCCATAAGCCAGCCGATTACCTCCCTATTGCACCTCGGCCATTGGAGAGGGATGATTCGCGTCGCTTGTCCTCGACGTCGGCGTCGGCTTCAGGGCCCACATCATCTTCCCATACCCCTGCCCAGGAAGGCCTTTCTTCTCGACGCGAATCTGCGAACGAGATAGAGTGGTCTGGCTCAGAGGGGTCTGGTACTGGGTTGAGTCGTGTGCTGTCCTATGCAGAAGGTCTCAATGTTTCTATTTCTATCACCTGTGCTGAGTCTGATCATTCACCGGCATGCTCTGCTCCAGATCTCACTCTGGATCCTTTCGTTTCTGGTACTATATTTGATCCGACGTACTCCATGATGCCTTCTTTATCTGTCTCGGAGGCGCGTGTATCTCAGACAGGACCTTTGATTAGCCCACTCGAAGTGAATCAGTTTGATTTTCCTCTTGATCCTGCGCTGACGCTTGATGGAGACTTGGGCTATTTGGAGGATATAGACGTGAATATCACAGGGAGTTTGTCGGAGGAGATATTTCAGGTAGAGGATTGGTCACGGTACATGTGGTCACCAGAAACTGGCTTTGAGCATTTAGATACAGTCTATTCCTCGGCTCAATAACGTTTATTTTCGGAAATAAGACTTACGACTGATGAAGACGACAAGTTCCTAATAGATGATGGCGAAGCTTTCACCCTTGCCAAGTCACTCTTTCTGGGGCATCTATTTATGTATACTGAGATTTTCACCCCAAGCAGTGAAGTATTGAAATCTAGGAAGAGTTGAAAGAGAAAGCAGCCCAATTACTCGCCTGGCGGCTTTTTGTTGATGATTTGTCGAGAGTGCGCCAGAACAAAAAGGAGATATTTATCGCAATTCATGATATCGCCCCTGGTAAGCTTAGGTAGCATTATTTTGTTCGTTGTTGAACCGAATACTAATGCGATATCATAATAATTGTGTCTGTTGCAAAGGTGGCCCATTGGCAATAATGATTATTTAAAATTAAATAGATAATGTTCGATATCTCTTAGTAAGAACGCAGCATTTGTAAAAAATGAGAAAGCGCTACTTCTTCGTTTCAGATCCTTCAGTTTCAGACTGTATGACTTCCTGACCTGTGCTCTGTCCATCCAGGAAACTAACAGCACTGGGACCTGTGAAATCCTTTCGGCCAGTCGTGAACCAAGTTATTGTGCTGATAAGGGCAATCACACCAATGGCAGCACTAGTGTAGTTCATCGACTCGTGGTTGACAGGAGCAGTAGAAGGGAAATTGAAGGTTATGGCTGCGAAAAGAAGGAATAATAATCCCACAGTGTTAAGAGCGACTGACACGGGAGTTGACAAAGCGTATGGTCCTTCCATCTTTACCACGTGTCCAGAGAAATATCCAACTAGTCGGCTGAAGAGAGCCATTGCGTAAGAAAGATCTATGTCGCGAATCATTGTTAGTACAAATACTCTGTAATTGCAAAATGGGTGGCCAAAAAAATGACTTACAAAACCCTTCAGCTGAGATGGAGATAACAGTCTCAAATCCAGTTGTCGTTCCAAACTCAATCGCACCAAGAGCTAGCTGCACTAATAGTGCCAGTAGAACAGCGTTAACGGGGACCTGGCTCTTACCGTCGACCTTGCTGAGTAGCTTCGAGAAAGGCAGCCCATTGTCTCGAGCAAAGGCAAAAATGGAGCGAGATCCTTCAGCTAGGAGATTGTTTCCTGAAACGAGGACAATCACGGTGATCATGGTAGTTAAGATGCAAGTAGCCGCCTTACTGCCAGTGGAATTATAGAGGATCTGAATAACAGGGACTCCAGTACTCGTGTTGGCGACGGATGTGATGTCTCCAATGCAGAAGCACAAGACAATAAGAAAAATGAAACCAGTGACGCCACCCAGAACGACTGCAAGAATGATAGCCTTCGGGGCGTCTTTAGATGGCGCCTTCATCTCCTCTGTCATATGTGAGGGCGCATCATAGCAGCACATTCCGAAGCAGGCTTGTAAGATACCGATGATTGCAGCCATTCCAGTACCCCAGCCAGTGGTATTTTGGAAGTCTTTGAAAACAAAGGAAGCAGACTGCTTGTGATCATTTGTCGCAAGGAGCACGATGATAATGACAAAAAAGGAGACAAAATTCCAGACAAGAATGCCTTTTGCAATTTTATGTAGTAAATGAGACGCCCAGAGGTTAACTACGGTCGAGACAAAAGCCACGAGGTAGGCTACCAGGACTGTCTGCCATCGGGCAATTTCGTAATCTGGAAATACGAGGTTTGCCATTCCGGTGACAAAGTTGGACGCGATCGAGTTATTAGTTGCTCCCATTGCCAGAAGCCCTGTCTCAAAGTTAGCATCTACGCAGCATATGAGGAGAAGACCCAGGATATTCAGTCATACCAGTGAGCATAAACCACCCAGCCACATAAGATAATCCACGAGCATACTTTGGAGGTGTAAGAGCAGCAACCCATGAGTATTGACCACCTGCGACTGGCCATTGAGAACACATCTCGGCCATTGATGCTGCAACTGCTAGAGTTATAATAGAGACTGCTAGGAAGCTCCATATCATCACTGGTGCGCCGCCAGAGGTAATTCCGACAACTAAGACGCCGCTAAGAGCTGTCCATCTATAATTGAGTTAGACAGTTGCTTTTTGATATGGTATCATAACTGAAATGCTCACGATGTCACAATACTGAAACTGAAACCTATCATGCTAAACAAGCCGAAGGAGCGTTTAAGCTCTACAAGAAATGATATATTAGTAAATGACTCTGCAGCTTGATAGAACTGGTCTCGAAGTGCGTCATCTTACCTTGCTCATAACCCAGATCCTCCAATCGAACATCTTCACCAGTAGTGTCTTTGAACACCTGAGAGCCTTTATCGCCATCCATGGTAAAGGGTAATCTTGGTATGTTGATTCTTGAATTTAATCAATAATTTAGAACCAGCGGACAATGTCTTAAAAGAGCAAGCGGAATTGGACTATATCATCTCAATCGGCATTCCTGATGAAGAAGGTTTCTGCGACAGCGGTGGAACCCATAACCTTATAATTTTTTCGTAGCCTGCGTACTTCTAGAGCGGTTCATGCTGATAATGAAATCAGTATGTCTCATTCGTGGGCGGACTGCTATCAATGTGTGGGGAGATATGCCATGATAGTGAATAATGATAATCCTAAAACACTCTAGTGGCTCCTGGTGTTTCCCTTTTGGCCTTAGCGGAATAGGATATATTGATTACAGCTTTATTCTTGCTTCCGATCGGCGATAATGAATCTTGTTCTCAATTGGATTCATACTATTAATTAGAATTGTCGGATGATTCGCCCTCGTTTATTCAAAAGAGATAGAGCTTAGCCTGTTTCAGGCCGAATATTTGAAAACATACTACGACACCTGTGGTTAGTGCTTTATGTATATAGTAAAAATCACATAGCTAACTAATTCTTAGGGTTTCACCTAGTGTATAGTCTTATCTATCACCTCGGGCCTCGTCAATACGCTAAAATCCCGTCTTGTTAATTAGGGCAAGCTCTTAGGTACTTACATTCTCACAAGCTGATATCATCTTCACTGTCCGAGTTTCACTTGAACTTTTTGATTAATTACCCGTTTCTAAGCAACCTAGATATCTACTTTTGCATCTAGTAAGGAATCAAAGTTGTACCACCATTCTAATCTCCTGCGATGAATTGCTTCACGAACAGGTTCGGCATTGCATGTCCACTGCCACGGTGTCTATGGCCTTGGCTGATGATAGGGGTGTGCATTCTGTGCCTATTGAGGCCATTCAAGCATCTACGCCTAAGCCCGCGTATTTGTCTTGACCTTGACCCAGCAAACTCCTTGCAATCCCGGGTTATTAGAAGTGCAGTCAGTCTCTCTCCAACGACATTGTGATCCAATTCCCCTTTTTTGGACCTCAAAGTCTTGTTTTAGTTTCAACTTTTAGCAATTCAGTATACCTTCCTATAAGATTCTTCCGATTACAGTTTCCTTCCGAATCTTGGAAGTTTAGAGAACTCTGGATGTTATGCAGGCTTTTACTGCATTGGTCGACTCGATTCCAAACTGAGAGGCACTTCTATAAACCCTTGAAACTTATGAAAGCTACAAACTAGGCCCTAGAGGCTTCCGAGTAACAACAGCATGCAGCGAATACATATTCCAAAAGCTATTGATGAGAGAAAAAATAGTATGATATTTCAATTATCAACATGCATCAGAATAGAACAATAGGTGCAAAAAAAGTCCCACTTCCTCCATATATCGTAGGTCCTTCTCGCTATGTTCGAAAACATAGTGAGGTAGTCCAAATATGAAAAACTTCGTCCATCTGCACAAATGTTAGCTGTCTGTCAAAGTGATTGAAAGATATAACCTACCCTTCCAACATCAAGATCAAAATATATAGGTACAAGGATTATATCAAAATCACCGCTGGTCCATGTAACTCCCCTTGTGGATAGTGAAAAATAATTTGCAGTTGAATGCGCCACGGGTCCATGGAATCCCAGCCAAAACGCCTCCAGCTAAGAGGCAAGTAACACAAGAAACATCAGGAATCAAAGACACAAAGACACAGTAAAGACTATAAAAGACGGGCATGAGCGAGAGGCTCTAGACTTCCATGGAGTCTGCAATCTCCTCACTCATTGCTCGCACTTTCTCAGGGGTTTGCTGATCCTCGTCGCTGATCATGATCTCGTCGTCATCTACAACATGACGAGACTTCTTGGATTTGGCATCCATCTCATCACCATTCTCAAAGATCTCTCCCCGAGGTGAGAACCACCGGCTGCGCTTACCATCAGAGTCTGGTGTCAGGAAAGCATCGTCCATAGTAAATTGCTCGGTGGGCGTGTAGACTCCATCGTCTGGAGGGAGATGGAGGGGAACTGCACGTAGGTAGAGGTATGTGACGCGTTTGCGCTGCGGGTTGAAGAAAAAGTAGTGAAGGCTCCAGAGAGCTCCTTGGTCAGCCTCGAATGAATCCCCATCGGGCGCGTAAGAGTAGCAGACGCAGTCCTTCAGCGTCATGTGCGTATCGACTAATCTCCACATGCGCGGTCCACAAAGTGGACTATCGGTGTATGAACCGGACAGGGTTGCGGGAGATGAAGGTGAGAACGCGAAGGCATCGCAGGGCTTGAGATTTGACAAGGTTGAATTGAATTGCTCCATAATACGATTCAGATGGCGCTCATGACGGAAGTCTGCCGGTCGCAGCAAGTTTGAGAATTCGTAATCGGTATGGCTTGCGTTCAGAGTCGCAATCAGATAGGCAAACGTGCGGCGACTGGAGACCTCGCTCATAGGGCCAAATGGACTCGATCGGGAGAGGTTCAGGGCCGCGGCGGCGGCAGAGGCATTTGGTGGAGACAAAGAGGCAGAGAGGCGGAGGTTTGATTCATATTGGGCTTCGAGCGATTCTTCAATGTGTTGATGGAGTTTCCGATCTGCGCGGGCGGCCTTGATTGTGTACAGTTCACATGAACCAATAATATGGCAATCGGATGTATCAAAAGTCAAGGAGCTTGTAACATCTTCGTAATCGGGGAGTGGAAGGAACTATAATACATATTGCATGCGATGTTGAGAAGACCGATTGAGACGTGGTCCTGGTGACCAGGGGGGAGGCGCGTGGATATACCTTCATCTTGGCTTATTTGAAGTGGACTTCTCAAAGTTTAGAAAAACAAATTTAATTATATAGTCTGCGACTGTTGTGTCCACACAAATTGGAGTCGCGGGGTCAGATGGTGAGTGGTGAGTGGTGATAGAATGACGAGAGCGGTCGCGTCGGAGCCGGGGATAGTTAGCCCGATAACGGATGACGCAACCAGTATCAACAAGACTAACAAAGAATCAAAGAATCGAACTATCGGATTTCAAGACCAATAGAAAGGGGAAAAGTGAAGAAGTGAAGTTGTAGAGTAGAATAAAGAGTCGAAGCCACTGATATCTCTCCATGCGACGGGGGGTGAGGGGGTGCGATTAGTGAGTAGTATCACGTGAGATGGATAAGCCAGTGAGAAGCCACATAGACTTCACGGGCTCGAATCCCTTTTCCGTGGTTCCCCCTTCACTTCCCGGTTTCTGTGTCAGATTCATAGTCCAATTCGATCCAAATTGCGATTCACGTCTTCTGATTCCTGAATGGTAGTGGTATTGATCAGTAATGACAAATTAGAATCGCTAGTACAACAAGCAACAAGTAAAATAAGTAAAATAAGAACAAGAACAAGGAGCCAGTCCCGATCATTACATGATCTTAGTGACCACATCTTCCTCGACCTGGGGCAGAGAGCGTTAGCCCGATTGCACCTAGGAGTGAAACGGAAGGAATAGAAAGACCAGCGGTAAATTGGTAGAGAGATGTGCATCCCCTAGTTTTGGAAGACATACAGAATCCCTTCAAGCACCTAGCTCTAATGGGCAGAAATCACGGGGGGACTTACCTCCATATCTTCCAGGCTGTCTTGTTGACTGATGCAACGAAGGACATTCTTCTTGCTGCTCTCCTGCATCTCTCCTGCCAATAGCAATTCATCCAAGATGAAGTATGCCTTTTGGAAATTGAAGATGATGTCGAGCTCGCAAACATTTCCGTAGTATTTATCCATCTGCTCGACGTAGCGGTGCACGACCTCGAGTGAAATCAATTCGTTATCGGTGGAGGAGCATCCTGCGATGAAGAAGAGAGAGGCATAACGGCGATAGACGACTTTGGAGTCTAGAGGTCAAAGAGCTGTCAGCGAGGGTCCAATTATGAGTGTCCCAGAATTGAAGCCACCTTTGTACTCGAGGAAATTGCACATGCGTGTGCGGCGAGACAGAACCAGCTGAGTCACATCTTTGATAATCTTGGCCTTCTCCTTGGGAGAAAGGGTAGTGAACCACTTTGCGAGGCGCTGGGAGAAAATTCGGGTGAGCTTGGTTCAGATCAGTTCAATAATTAGGTGGGCGACGAGACGTACCACTTTCCCCTGTCGGGATAGCAGAATTAAATAGCTGGAAGCTTTGTTAACAGACCCAAATGCCTGAATATGATGTGCAAACTCACTGAATGGGCATTTTGGCTGGGATAGATAGGGAAGGTAAAGAAAGGGAGTTGAGGGGGCAGACGGATCCGAGCTCTTGATTCTGGAAATTCCTAGGGTGGAGCAGATTGCAGGCCCCGCAACTAAACCCTAGCTCTGAAATATGAATGAAGATGGAAGTTTCTCCAGGTCGGAGAATAAGGATCTGAACAGTATTCTACCACCTCGATTCAACTGTGAGTCAACTTGTGTCAGCAAAGACGCTAGTAGGTATAGTCCATACGCCACAAAACAAACTCCCTCTACATAAATCCATGGATATGCGGGCACTGTCATGTCTGCTATCCTGTACTTGAATCTAAATTAAATTTGCAAACCCATGCCCAGTAATATTTAGTAGGTTTGCCCGATTTTTTATTTCTAGCTCGTGCCTGGGGGTCGGTCCATTCGTGAAACTACAGCCCTGAAGTTAGCTAGGTACATAGCCAAAGTACTTATTTACTATTTAACTAATTACAAGGTAAGGTCCCTCAAGGTCGCGGGAGCAACGTCTTAGAAGTGCGAGGGAATAAAATCACATACCTTTTTGAAGATTACTGCAGGATGGATCTAAAGTAGGCCATATTTATACCAAAACTACTTTACTACGTTTGGCATAGAACTCCAAGAAAGTAATCAATATTATTAGAGACACGAGGACATTCCAAGTGCGCCGATTCCAATTAAAGAAGTATAATTCACCCGTTAAATCATTTTACTGTCGAAGAAGTCATGAGAGAGATTCTTTCAATCTCCCTCCACAGGTCATCAAGTCATACAATCGCCCGGTTAATTATGAACGGGATAGCCAAGAAGCTCCTAAGATGAGCACCTTGGAACACCAAGGCCAGATCGACTCCTAAATAGAGACCATAAGATTAGATATTTCTTCTAGGAGATTTTGTGACCTTGCTCCCAGTTGCGCTGTGTCTTTCTGGTTTAGACCTGAGCCATGTCAGGCCGACGGCTGGAAGAGCGACCGCGACTACCACCACCGCGCAAGTTAACATTGGCGGAGCGGGCCATCATGATCGAGATAAATACAGATGCCATGCATCCCGCCCAGGCAAACCAAAGGAAGGCAGTCGAGGCCTGGGCCTCGCGACAACGCTTTGCCGGGTTGAGAGAACCGTTGGTGATTTCATTGCGTAGAATGTAACGCTAGACAAGAATGAGTTAATTTAACAAAGGCCTTGGGTATGGAAGTTGGAACGAAACGTACTGCGTTACTGCACGAGTGAGCCCCCAACTTTGCAGCGAGCGCAATAGCGGCGCAGAAGAACAGGAGGCAGTTCAAGACATCAACAACGATCATGATGACTGGGTGAATGGCCCAGTCTGGGTTGAAAGAAGCCGGAATGAGGTAGAGTAGTGAAAGCATCGAGAAAGCCGCTACGAACATGGTATAGTTGATCGAGCTTGGGTTTCCAGCGAAAGCTTCGGAGATCATGTTACCAACAAGGGAAAGGATGAGGAGAGTCCATAAGAACTATACAAAAACCGCCTGATTAGCAGGAGTTATTCTAGTTCTCTTTAAGAGGTTTGATACATACCTGCCACGCACGGAGGACGATCTGGATGCCGTTTAAAGCCATTGCATCGATGGATTATGCAGGATGCAGGTAGATGCGGGGGTAAGTATTACCTGGAATATGGTAACTGGTTAAGATACAGCTGAGAAAAAAAACGGCAGTGTTCCAAAGCTGACAGGGGCTAGATCAAATACAGGGTTAGAATGGGTTTAAATGGGCGGATCCCTTGGACTATAGTGATGACGGTATAGAAAGCCAAAGCCTCAACTACGTCATGCACCGTTCGACTCGGCTGCTGTCGGCTGAAGACTTGATCGGATTAGGATAGAAAGTTAAAAAACTTTAATCCAACTTTCAATCAATGACAAGATGAACTTGGAGTAGTGTTGCGCCAAAACCTAAAGACGATTGAGATCGAAAATCTACTGTGGGGTGACGAAGTATGGAGTGCGGAATGTAGTAACTATGCAGAACTAGACTTCCAATTTTCAATTTTCATGAAGTTCCTCTTTCCAAGGTTCTTGCTTTAACTGTCTTTAGGACCAAAGAGATACATTTCTGATATTAATTTCCTTCGTGGATAAAATTTCCAGAAATCCTTGGAAATGTCAGGTCGTTTTTACAACAAGGTTCGTTCGTATAATCACGTTTGAAAAATAGCATAAAACATTTGACTTGTGCCTAACTATCTAAGAGTAAGAAAATAAATAAATCATCTAAATAATATCTTTGTCGATATTGATAGTTGTTGGTTGAGTAACAATTAGCTGGAGGTGGCGAAAAAAAATTAGAAGGCCCAAAAATACTGGTCCCAGAGGGGGTCGAACCCTCGACTTTGGCGTAGCACGGTTGAGTACGTCCTATTAGCACCACACTCTAACCAACTGAGTTATGGAACCATTCAATATAGCAAAGGTTTTAGAAATGATTTTAAGTCTCTTTATGACAATCGCCATCTTCACACGGTAGATGTTAATTATTTACATAGGTAAATAACTTGTTAATGTGTTTTTTTAACCAAAAATACTAAACTATAAAATTTGTCTCAGTCTATTTACAAATCCCATATCTATGTGGGCGATGGTAGTGTTGGAATGATATTGATTTTGATATCAAGATTTAGCCTGAATAACTTCTAGAGTAAATATCTGCTGACTTCTCTAGAAGCTGCTGAGCTTCTTGGGTAGTTAAATTATCTTGAGTGACTACTTGGCGATCCGGGCGAGCTATTTTTGGATATGTTTCTCATGTGCTGCGCGAAAAGCCTTATTGTCCGGGTGGAGATGTCAAGATCGGCTCAAACCGACTTATCAGGACAAGTACAAAACCACACCTAATAATTGCGGTATACCTCAGGATATGCAAAAAAGATACATTGATATAATCGGACGGGCGGCGACAGCTTTCAGAGTGAATGGCTTTCTTCGAAGAAGGACGAGTTGCGGGAGAAGCCTGAGTCGAAGTCGGACTCCTTTTGGGGTTGAGGCAACGATTCCCAGACGAAGACCAAGAGGTTGATTTTGAAAGTATGACTCCTATCGAATTGATACGACTCCTCCCAGGCTTAATCAAAGGATGGGGGAGTCCAGAGCCGGGAACTAGGGCTAATTTCAGGGTTGGTGACGAAAACCTTGGGATATGCGAAGTCTGGCTCCGAAAGTATGGCTTTCTTCAATACGACGTTACTCCATTTAGAGCTACAGATAGGCAAAGCCGGAGCTGAGTTATATGGCTCATTTCGGGGCTAGATATTCCCTATCTAGATATGCTGGAAAGGGAAACTTGAGAGTATAATGTCCCTCGGGGCTAGCTTCGGCTGCCTTCGGTGGCCAGCTAGAGCAAAGGGGAAGTTCGAGTCGAAGTACGATTCCTCCCGACTTGAGAGTCTACCAGGAGTAAAATAGTAAAAGGAGTGGTATAATCAAAGGAAGGTCGGGGCTAGAGTTCGAAAGAACCCGAGAGACCTTGAAGACGATGGTATTGTGAATAATCGTAGTAGGACCTATTTCGAAGGTCAGTGGTAATTTGGTTACAAGCTGCGAACATCATATCCTTCGTCCCATACTACTTCTTTAGACTCTGATAACACTGATTCTTAGCTTACCGAGACAATTCGGGAAAAGGAGATTCTTGCATGTGGGTAAGTTTTATAGAAAAATAAGTATACGTTGTATATTTTTAAAAAGCAGGTCCACATTATTTGAATACACTTTATATGAAGCGAAAAGATGTATATAGCTAACGGCATTTTTTGTACCAGTAACGTGATAGAGGAAGAAAATAAACAATACAACGCGCATTATGGGCCACAAAACTACAGTGGCAAACTCTCAGATATCCATCCTTGGTTGACATTGAATGAATTCAATTACTACCTAAAATCACAGTTCCTAGATGTTTAGAAACTCTTGAGTTAGATGAGTTATTACTATCGACGTTCTCTATATGCAAGTGACTACTCTACCTACATTAAACGGTTAAACTAGCTCCAAGCTTTTCTGAAGGAACTTCCACCTTTGAAAATGTTTATTGGACATTGATTTCCGAGGACAACTCTAGAGGTATTAGCAAAACATCATGCTAAATCCCTGAACCACCTACGTTTTTGATATGGCCTTATCTAGCTCTTCTCTGACAGAAAATCTATTTCACACCAGCATTCATCACCTTACCAGTTTATCCGATCGATTCCCGAATTTACAGTCTCTCGGTCTCGATATTGACTAAGTCAAATTAAATAACTCTGATAGCGAAGGCTAGCAACATGGGCTACACAAGCCCATCTTATCGCAGAAGTGGCAGAATGAATTTCCTTTCTCAAATTCTATCGGCATACAAGGACGACCCAATTAACTAGTCCTTACCGAAGTTCTGGATTTCACCAACATATTGTCTTCCCTCGCCGTTGTTTGCATATAATATCCCACTGCCGCGTTGGACATTATTAATCTGTGCTCCACCTCCGGTGCTGAAATTCATCGTTGAGCTGTCTTTATCTGGTGTAGAGATAAAAGACTTCATCTCCTCTATGATATCTTTTAGTTCAGCATTTTGACTCTGATTCGCAGACTTGACCGCATCGTGATTGATCACGAGCTGAACCTCTTCAGTAAGACTCAGCATGAGCTCTTCGACTTTGTTCCCTTTGCCGAGTCTGCTGAGGATTTTTGAATATCGTTGTTCTCTTGTGTCGTTTTCGCCGGGTATGGTCTTCTGAAAGATTTCCTCTAAGTTTCTTGCTTTTATCTTACAAACATAGAGGGTGGCGTCTAAAGCTTCACAAACATCTTCGGGAATCGAGTCTTTTCGCGTTTCGAGATTTTCTTTACATGTAGCGAGGGTCTGTAGAATGACAGGGAGCCGACGTCGAACCGTTTCGAATATCTCAGATAATTTGATATCCTTCTTAGCACTATCATAGATTTTTATGGAAGTTTCGATAAGTGTAATGACTGCAGAGATGGTACCGATCACTTCAGCCATTCTTGAAGGTTATAGTGATAAGGAATCGAAGCTGTCTGAATATGTCGGATGCTCAAAAGCGGTATCTTTGACAGCGAGAGAATAATTGATAGAGAAGAATAGGCGAAAATTCTTGACTAAGAATTCTATAGCTTCTTATAGACGGGTTGATCGCCCCTTTATAAGTGATTAGGACCCCGGGCGCTTCGACGGGCATATATGTGGATTGACTTTTCATGGGGTCATTGGATGTGATCACTTGCGCATTAGTCCGTGGCCTAAGACAGAGATAAATGTCATTCCGTAAGATTCTTGCGCTTTCGGCGGTGGCCATCTAAAATGCAGTCAGCAATGTGAGTAAGTCTCGTGATTGTATCACATGCCGATAGAAAACATTTCAATATACATTGCGACAAGCCCTTATAATAAATCTTGATATCCAAAACACATTATTACGGATATGGATTGATGTGCTTCAAAGTAGGATTTAAGAAAGAATCCAAGAAGGTAAAGTGGTGAAACTATTTTCGACTTATATTACATGTACATGACTCGAAACAAAAGAGACTGACCATCTCGCAGATTTCTAAGGACACCAAGAGAATAAGCGTTCAGTCATTAACATTCGTACGACCCTTTAGTAGCCATATATCTCCCTTGATATCCCCTGGCCTACCACCGGTCATCAACCTGCTAATGGTAGACCCCATTTGTGATCATCTAGCTGAAAAGTCTGACCCATATGTTGAGGAGATGACCATATTTATATAGAATGAATTTGATATGTTGTCATCATCGAGCGTTATTATTCTAGTTTGACGGGAAATAGCTATAATTAGCGTCAAATATCTTTTTATCATTCTGCTACATATCACCGCCTGCGGCATTATTGGTGCCTACAGGGTTCATAAAGTGCGCATTATCGACGCATCATTTATCACATTTGACAAGCCAATCATTAACATATGTAGTTTCGTAAGCGCTAGTATGCTACGCCAGTTACGAAAAAGGGCTGCCATGGTACGGCAAACTGCCTACCCCTCCTTTCTCTCAGTCAGTC
Source organism: Penicillium taxi (assembly GCF_028828555.1). Taxonomy (NCBI): domain Eukaryota; kingdom Fungi; phylum Ascomycota; class Eurotiomycetes; order Eurotiales; family Aspergillaceae; genus Penicillium; species Penicillium taxi. Next base: position 1,331,586 of record NW_026643207.1, on the reverse strand, counting down.
CGACAACTCGCTCATAAAACCGATCACTACGGAGGTCTATTTCAAATTTTCAGCAGTTTTGCTTTTTTTTTAACTATACATAACTAAGACTAGCTGTTTTATTGACAGTGATATCTTGTATGATTTGATCTAGTGTTTTGTATGATCTCTGCCCTCCTTATACTCATTACTTCTTTCCAAGCGAATAATCTCTTCAATATGTCTCGGTATCCACTCAATCGACTGCTGAATTCGTTCCTGGGGTAGTTGATTCCATGCTTCATCTCACGCTCTTATTGCTTGAGCTCTTGATTTAGGTGCACCTCTCTTAGTAGTTTGGCGTTTCAAGAAGAACCATGTTGGCTCAATAGCATTCAAATCAGGCGAGTTTCCTAGCCAAAGAAGACGTTGTCGCTCGCTTAGCGAGCGTAGCTAGCTAGTCGCTCGTTACTGAGAACGGTGCTCGAGTTCTTACTGCAGTAAAAGGGAATTGGAGTTTACTGCAGTAGAAAGGAGTTGGTGAGCTTCAACAAACCACTACTCAACACCGTAGACAAACCACCAAGTGTAGTGGTCTCTATAGTACTGAATATTGTGGCTGTTGTGAAGTCTGCTTTTTCATTGATGAAAGAACTAGCTACTTATAGTATATGGGCGCCCCTCTGCTCTGGACGAATGTCATCATTCGTCCGAGACAGAAGAGACGGTGAAGACGGGACATTACTGTCGCGAATGCGCATCGCTCAAGGGTGTCGTTCGCGATGAATGCATATCGTTCAAGGATGCCGTGATATACTAATCCAGTTCCGGAGTCGCTGTCTCGGCAGAAGCTTTTTCGGTCGAAATACTTTCCGTCTGTTGATGGCCTTGTTTCTCGGCTGTCGCAACATACACGGTCACGGAATAGATAGATATTTTCCGTTACCAACACTAATTCGTAATTATCTGATGCCAACATCTCGAGAAACAGGAAACTTTTCCGCAATATATGGCACTAAGAGACTATCACCCTCAGAGTGTGATTTATCCACGATATGATACTGTTGGGATATCGGACAAACGACACATCACGAATCCCTGTTCAGAATGCATCGCAAACGAAAACCTTGAACAGTATACATATAACTGTGATGTCCTGTCTTTATCGACTATTCTGTCTTAGACGATGGAACACATTCGTCTCAGACAGAAGAGCAACTTGTAGGATAAATAGCTAGTCCTCACCATGAATGAAAGATCAGATTTTACAGCCACTTCAGAGACACAAGCTATTATAGGGGCGTAAAGCGTTACCTGTAATAGGTGTCAGAAGTGGGCGTTAGCCTCTCACCAACCTTGCTATACCCACCGATACTGAGGCATTTACTTATTGCACCTGAAATAGACGATGTAGCTGATTTTAGTAAGCGCTGGACGTGGACATCTGGCTGGGTAAGATGAGTAATACGCAACCAAATCTGTAATATTGTAACATGGTACGTGCCTTATAACCCTATATGCCGCCGCGATACGGAAGGGATAGATTTGGAAATATCTTAAAGAAGATAGGCGTCAAGAGTGCCCTTGACATTGGCAAGTCCAGGCCATTTTTAGTGACCTGAACCACTCTAAATCATTGTGATCATGTTTAGCCAACCCGCTCTGTTCCTCTTCCTGTAGCTCCCGTGCCTACAGTAACTTCGGCCTCTCTTCTCCTATAAGCTTTTCTGCGACTAGCCGCACTGCATCATCAGTGCTACGACTGTTTTTCGGGCTGCTCATTCTCTTGTGGCAGCAACTCCTGCTATGCTGCCTGCCATGCTACCTGCGGCTCTGCTATTCGGACCGCCTACCAGGCCACTCAAGCCCTCGTAGCAGCAAATTTTGCGCATGCGCTCCCTGGTGCGATTGAAATGTGCTCTCATTATTCGAGACTTCCAGCGTTCACAGAAAAATGACGATCACATGCGACAACCGCAATGTCTACTAGCATACATCGCCGACTTTGATCGCCTTGCAGTTGACTGACTTTCATAACTGTTGGGATATCGGATAAAGACGCCCTGGTTTAGACCACATCGCGAACCCCTGTTCGGAGTGCATCAAGCAACAACCTTGAACAATATACATACAAATAGGATGTCCCGTCTTCACTGGCTCTCCTATCTTAGACGATGGAACACATTCGTCTCAGACAGAAGAGCAACTTGTAAGATAAATATCTAGTCCTCACCATGAATGAAAAGCAGAATTTACAACCACTTCAAGAGAAAACAAGATATTATAGGGGTGTAAAGCACAACCTGTAATAGGTGTTAGAAGTGGGCGATAGCCTCTCATCACCTTCATCGAATTGCTATACCCACCGGTGTACCGACAGTAACCATCTTGCAGAGATCTTACAATTGAGAAGCTTCGAAGAGGTCTGTTTAGTATTTCTAGACGGCCTTCACTAGATTAAAGAAGGAGCAAATGCACCGACAATTGAGGGGCTTACACATACCCAGGATTCACTGATCTGTTTCAGTGTGTCTATATGATCATCTGGTAAAAGAAGGGGGGTGGTACTCTAGGCGTAACGGCCAAAACAAGTTTTCCATGTTTTAACCCTTTTCCAATTACGGGTTTATTCGGTCTCAAAAAGTCTGGATTTTATACAGAGAACAGCCTTCCAAGGGTTGGAATCTGAGAGCAAGGTACCGGGAATTTCCCCTTTCTTTCATCAAAGGACAAACTTGAACGGTCATAATAATTTCCCTCTATTAAAAAAAAGCGATATTCGCTAGTTCACAAAGTGATCAACGGACTAATCAACTTGAATAGCTTTTAATCGACCGAGGTTCCGGCAACGTGACGCCATTGACTTATCGCAATCCCTGTCTGAAAAGAAAGAAAAGAAAGAAAAGAGAGAAAAATAATAATACATTTTGATCCCTTGTCGAATGCCACGCTCCCTTTGAAATTTATCTTTTTTTAGTCGGTTGGGAACAATTAACGATCTCGATCTCTGTACTCCGTAGGCTAAAGTAAAATATATACGAGCGGGTAATTTGACTAGCTTTTAATTTTTGAACATCCTATTTTATACCAAAACTCCTTTGAGTTGTATGAAACTAATGAACTACAAAACCAGTCTATTTAGGCGTGTTTCTCTCCAGTGGCCAGTCTGTCTGCAAACACCACCTCTGTGTGCGTTGGCGATGTCGGAAAAGAGATTGACTCGGGTGGTGTTATTGGCGGATTCCACGGGATACCCCACGCGTATGTATCTTATTCTAACTAACGAAGTTTATGCACGATGACTTATACTTGATCTGAACAGCTACTTACGGAGTAGTGAGTCACTGGAGAGCCGAGTTCTTTTCATAATCTTGCCATGTGTCGGCCCTGGGCTTCAGCTGTGCAAGGTTCGTGCGAGATGTTGTATAGACGGCAACTCCGGAGAAGATTTGAGTTATCCCACGCGACATTCTACTGCAAGCCATGTAGGGTCTCGGACCATGTAAATTTCAAAAGCACTTGACACTAGATTACCTATTATCGTGACAAATCACCTACTGCATATAGGAAGGTGCTTGTAATTATTGAAATAGCGTGAAGCATTTCTCGGCAGTTGCATTCCAATTACGGTGGGGTACTAGGAATCTACGACGTAGGTAGGGCTGACACCTAATGCGTCTTTTTTTGAAAAATGATTATATAGTAATAAGCAGCAATTGAGCTCTGGCCGCTTTGGGCGCCCCGACTCATCTCGGCTGGAAGGACCGTGATATCCACTAGATCGATCGTGTCCGAAGATCTCCAGCATTTATATCAACTGCCTAGCTGATGTGACGAGTTTCAGATTGATGATAACTATATACGAATTCTGATAAGCATCATTCGAGAATCGAGCCCACTTTCACGGATAAATAAGCACTAGGGGTTGAAACCTAGGTATTAGATTATTTTAAGCAGATCGTACTATCTCGGTATCTGTGGATGTGATGTATCACAATAATAGAAGGCCAGGCGGGCACTTGGGCAGGTGCCAAGGTGGACTGAACTCAGCTTCCAGAGGATGGTTGAGCCTCCAGATGTCACGTTTGTCCACTTCCTCTCTCATTATTTGCTCCGTTCCAAGGTTGTCCATCGGACCCTCAGTCTGTTTCAAAATATACATGTGCATATGCAATAAGCTGATAAGCATCTCCGAAGCAGTTTTTCTTGCCGTATCAACTTATCGAAATTTCAAAGCTTTTAAGTTTCAGGAATGACTTGATACTGCAGGTTGTACGAAGTAAATGCAGCGGATGTAGGTACCAACGTGTAACTCCGGGCAATTCCAAGCGAATAGAATGATACTTAATCAAAAATTCAGGTACACTTTACATGTGTGAGCTTGTTTGTCTCAAAGTCAATTTGTTTTTTCTCGATTGCAAAGTTCAATCAGGTTGCCGAGATAAGGTTACTTAAGCGGGTATTGCGGTGATTCAATGATCCACATGTAAATACACTAAACCACGAACTAAGGATTTAGCCCTAAATAAAGTATTTCACCACTGAACGGGTCACACTACTGAACGGGTCAGTTTGACCCACTTATTTTTATGAATCCCAATAACTCCATTATTTACTATGTAATATAGTAAAAAAAAACTACTGAATGGGCCTACTAGGACAGGTTTCCCTCCTATGTCCAGGTGTCTTACATATCCCACACCGGCGTTGGGTTACAGGCGCCCTTACAGGCGCCTGGCCCTCTTGTAAATTGGCATCATTAAGTTTAGGGCCACCATTCGACGCGTCAACCAGGTCTAATCCCTCCTGAATTGTAAGACCCCCTACTACTGTTAATTGACGATTCGGACGTTCTTTTTGTTTTTTCTTTTTCTCATGGGCGGCGCGTAAATCTCTGTTTTCCAGGCGTAAGAGAGCATTCTCTTGATATAGGTAATTTGCACCCTTTACTATCTGGTCTAATGCTCTCTTAGATGGTGTTGGTGGCGTTCGAGATACAGTGCGTAATATAGCTTGGTGTTGACGTCGTAAATCTTTCTGCGTCCTAGGCGTCTTAGGTGTCCAATTTCGACTTGAATCGCTTCCTATAGAGGGTGGTGGTGGTGGTGTATCGACGCGCATAGTAAGCTTTTTTAACACCCTAGTAGGGTCAAGTGGCACGATTCCAGTTGCAGCAAACGCATTAGAAGCAGATGCAAATGCTTCAATACGCGCAGTAGGATATATCTCTAGGAAATCTCCTTTACTAATGTGGGAAAAACCAAGCTCTACTCTAGACTCAACCAGCCGAGAATAAGAGCGTTTTAACACCGCAAAACACCCAACATCAAGAGGTTGAAGAAGATGAGACGCATGCGCAGGCATACATAATGGTATAATATCATGCTCCTGGCAGATTTTGTCGAAATCAGGTGTTAAATGGCTACCATGGCCATCTAAGATCAGAAGGCGATACCGTCCTTTAGTACGAGCAGTAGCAGGTATAAAGAGCTTTTCAAGCCAACGGAGCCCTATTTGATTTGATGTCCAGCCATTAGGACTAATCTCAAGACGCCAATTAGGTGGTAAACCTAGATCAGGAGCAAACCAGCTCTGCATCATCACCTTACCCTTAAAGATAATACAGGGTGGAGGTGCGTAACCAGACGCGCCTAAACACTCTATCACAGTAACCCATTCCCGGTTACCAGGCTGTTTTTTTGCGCGTTTACCATAATAACCAGCTCTAGTAACCACTCTCGCGGTCGCACATCGTCCCATCGCAAACCCAGTCTCGTCAAAATTATAGATATCGTCGGTGGTGATACCATATTTTGCGATCGTGTTTTCAACCAGTTTGAACCAATTATTGATCACATTATAGTCCTCTTGACGCGCACGTGTAAAATCGCGCGGTGTTGAATAGGTCGTCTTAAGTTCAGGTAAACGCGTCGCAAACCTAGTAACCCAGTTTTTACCGATCGTAAGAGGAGGGTTGGTTCCGCGGTCGGCGAGTAGGATATTAGCCATTCTACCAACATCTTTAGTTCTAGGAGCACAGCCGCGATCATCTAGAGAGACGACCCATTGAAGTAATGAATCCTCTTCAGATTCAGTCAGTTTAGACTGCGGTGGGTGTGTTTCAAGACGAAATTGGACACCAGAATGGCGGCGTTGGAGGGTTGAAAATGGTATATTAAACATAGCTGCAGCTTTACGCATTGATGATATATCGCCATTCTTGTAAGCTTGGTAAGCTAATAAGACCCTATTCTCCTGATCCTGTTTGTCTTGGACATATAGAGCATTTAGGGGGGGCATGGTGGGTAGTTGAAAATGGAAACACCAGACTGACGCGTAAAATTGGTGGGGTGACCCGTTCAGTAGTGTGACCCGTTCAGTGGTGAAATACTTTAGATGGTGTAACTAGTGTCATTAGTTCAGGTAAGTGCCGATTCTACGCTCGATGATCTCGCTGGAAATTACCAAGAAAAATGACAGGTGGCGTTAAAACGACGTGGCCAGATGTTCGAGTGATTGGGTCCAATCATTATGCATGATGATATGGGTCATTTGTAGTATTGCCGGGGCATGAAGCAACCGTCGGGAATTGACTGTCGCAGAAGGGGGTTCTTGCAGTAATAGTCTACGTGAAAAGTTCAAAACAGGAATTTCATATTCCTAACTATCAACACTAACGAGGTACAACATAGTACTTTCTGACAAGAAGGCCCACGCCACAAAACAGCTATCCTCGTATCCATCGTCAACATCCTACAACATAGACCATGAATTCTCTACATTAGTCCCCCGCAATCCTGGTCGCTTATTCTACCTCATTCTTCAGCTGAGGACGGAATCGGTAGAGGGCGCGATAGTACGCAAGGTAACAATGATACCATCGCCCGATACATCCGTTGGGCTCCAGCACAGAGTGTAGTGGCCGGGAGTGTGCGCGACTGGCTCAGCATAGAAAGTTGCACTGTCCACATTCACTATGACAGACTGTCCATACAGCCAGAACACGTTGGTGAGTTTTCCTGACGTGCTGCTGGCAGATGTGAAGCCAACTTCAGTTGCAGTTGCTCCGTCGTCCTCCAGGTAAAGGGTCTTTGGGGCCCAGGTAACATTCCCAGATTGACTACTTGCAATCCAGGTATAGGACTTTGAGCTCGACACTTGGACTTAAATTTTGTATGTTAGTATAACAATCATACTGCTGGTACCTAATGTACATACATGTGACAGGAACCGCATTGCTTTTGGTATAAAGTGATGTATCAATGAGTTTAGCTTTGCCTGATCGAACAAGTCAGTCTATAAGCCAAGAATTCGCGGAAGATATTCTTACCATCGTCGTAGTGAACTTGAAGTCCACTGATACCAGTACCATAGGCGTAGATTTCAAATCCAGAATCGCGTTTATGCAAAGGCGTAGCTTGGCAGAGGAGACCAAAGATTGCAAAGAGGTGAAGCAAAAAGATTGACGATAGCATCTTGAAAGTATAATGAGTGAATAGTATTGAGAAGTTTACATAAAAAAGAGTAGAAAGGCAGATAGTCAACTTAGGGCTTTGGAGTTTCGTTATATCTTTTCTTCTCCAGGCTGATAAACTCATCTAAATGCAATGCATACGCGTTCACTCGCCTAGTAACCCCTGATTCCTTGTAGTAGCGTCCATTTCAGATCGTAATGTCAATATTCAGTCCGCGTATCCAAGGCGCTAGTACTGGAGCACGGACTCTGCTTACCACTTTGCTGTCTTTGTCTTAGCATGTCCGAATGTACCCCAAAGTTCCTTCCGATCCATAGGCTCGAGTGCTGTAAGTACATCAGTACCTAATAACAAGTATGCACAATGCAGACTCCACTCCCCCAGCCTCAGCCCAGGTGCCTGATACCTAGCTATAGAGTATGCGAACCAATTGAAATTCTCGCAAAGTCAGAAAATATGCATTATTTGGCTGGAAAACGGACAAGGCGCCCTTTCTGGCGTTGCTGAAGCTGTCATAGCACTTGCTTTCTCATGTACTCGAAAAAGATCGTCAAGAAACAACACGAGTGACTAACCTCATTCTAGCAAAAGTAACCGGGTATCAAGGGATCAGACCATAGATATCTTGCCTTGAAACGAGTTTAGATTTCTTTTTCGGGGTTAATTCTAGTGGAGGCCTCAAATCGGATTTTGGAGTTGGGGACCATGTAGCCTCAATCGAGGAAGAAGTAAATTCTCGATACGTCTTTTCCGATGCAGGTGAATTGGGCCTTGCTCACTCTGAATCAGCCTAGTGTCTGGTGCTTGGTCGCACTCCTAGGAAAGTGTATAAAGTGCTAGGGATAAGAAGGATCTTCAGAAAATGACAAGCTTCAACATTCGTTTTGTCATCTAGTCTTTGTACATTTTACTTTCTTAGTTCTTCACTATGAAGTTACAATCGTTCCTCATCTTATCTTATGTCCTTGGGGCAGCTGCATCTTCTATTCAAAATCCCCCTAAAAGGTGCTCTGGAAACACTGCCAACACGAGACAGAAGTGGTGTGACTATGACATCCATACCGACTATAATGAGGTTGTTCCCAACACAGGTGTCACCCGAGAATATTGGCTCTCTCTCAACGAGGTGACCGTCTCTCCAGATGGAGTTGCGCGTTCTGCAATGGCTGTCAATGGGTCTATTCCAGGTCCTACGATCTTTGCTGATTGGGGGGACAATGTCATTGTGCATGTCACCAACAATCTCACGACTTCTCATAACGGCACCAGTGTCCACTGGCATGGCATGCGCCAGAACTACACCAACCAAAATGATGGAGTCACAGCCATCACTCAATGTCCCACGGCACCTGGCTCATCGTATACCTACAGATGGCGTGCTGTGCAATACGGCTCATCGTGGTATCACGCACACATTGGCCTCCAAGCTTGGGAGGGTGTGTTCGGTGGCATCAACATCGCTGGACCTGCGAGTGCCAACTATGATGTCGACTTGGGATTGATGTTCCTTAACGATTGGTCTCATCAAACCGTGGATGAACTGTATCATCATGCCGAAACTGTTGGCCCGCCGACTTTGGACAACGGTCTCATCAACGGAACTAATGTCTGGAACGCCACTGCAAACAGCACTGTGACTGGATCTCGCTATACACGGCGAGCTACCAAGGGCAAATCCTATCGAATTCGACTTGTCAATGCCGCGATTGATACACACTGGAAGTTTATGATCGATAATCATCTACTCACAGTCATTGCGATAGATCTGGTGCCAATCAAGCCTTACACCACAGACTTCGTTGATATTGCAATGGGCCAGCGCTACGATGTGATCGTCACTGCCAACCAACATAAAGTGGCCAAGAACTTTTGGATCCGAGCCATTCCCCAAACGGCGTGCTCTGAGAACCTCAGCGTGAACAATATTAAAGGAATATTCCACTACGATTCTAATATCAGAGCTCCAACCACCAAGCCCTACATTTTTGTTGATGGTTGTGTTGATGAAGATCTGAAAAAACTTGTCCCAGTCGTACCTAAAACCGTCGAAGCTGCAGACTGGCAAGCACTGACTGACGTCACAATTGCCAAAAATTCCAATAATCTCTTCAAATGGTATCTCAACAGCACCTCTCTTGACGTGGAGTGGTCGGACCCTACCTTGCTGCAAGTCTACAATGGAGTTACCGACTTTTCCAACTCCAGCGGTGTGATTGAAGTGCCGAATCCAAACGAATGGGTTTATCTGTTGATTAACACCACGCTTCCCATTCCACATCCTGTTCATCTCCACGGACATGACTTCTTTGTTCTGGGGCAAGGGACAGGTAGCTGGGATGGAACTGTCAATACAGCCAATCCCCCGCGTCGAGATACCGCCCTGTTACCCGCTTCTGGCCATTTGCTTATTGCTTTTGTGACTGATAACCCTGGAACTTGGTTGATGCACTGCCATATTGGCTGGCATACTGCTGAAGGCTTTGCCTTGCAGTGGGTGGAACGCTACAATGAGATCAAACGTCTTGTCGATCCGAATGCTATGGATCAGAACTGTGCTGCGTGGAATAAGTATGACGCCCAATTTAATGTTCAGCAAGAAGACTCGGGAGTCTAATATAATGGGATATGTGGGGTCTGTACGGAGTATAGCTACTTAATTTCCTGATTTATCATTCTTTGTTCGAATTTATTCAATTGAAAGTATATTCTGGTTTTTAGTACTTCGTTCCAGTGTTTCAGTTTCAATATTTTCTTTTCTAATACCTCAAAATTCAAAGAACTATCTGTCAATGCGCAGTGCATTGAGTGCTTCCAAGGTTCCGTAGGTCATTGTTTTATTTTCGGATATCGTAGACCGCTACTTTAAATCATCCACCGATCTGACCTATCAAATTTTTCCTAGACAAAGTGTGCGCTGTCCAAAGCTTATCATGTAGGTTCGCTTCTCGGCTCTATGAACTCAAGTTGATGTATGCATCACGTCTGAAATAGATGGATCTGCATAATTAGCGCCAAACCGAGTGGGACGGCTACGAAGCTCTACCAAAAGAGTCAAGGTGATTACTCCGCACTTCATAAATATATATCCACCCCGTATCTAACCATGTAGGAGCCTCGAACTCCGCATGCACGTTTCAGATTCCCGCAGGATTGTGCAACAGGAGCTAAGTGCTCCGGCATCTGGAAATGTGAAGATGCAGATTTCATTCTGCAGTACTCGAAATCATCTCTCTTATTAGATTCTTTCCAATCATCGAATTCGTGAAGGCTTACAAATGGAATTTAGACAGATCCTCGGTATGTCTCCTGCAAAAAAAAAAAAGCCAGGGATAGTGGGGGAGGAAATGCGACAAGACTTTGTGTGTTTAGGGTTCATATTAATGCCGTGTGAAGGACTTCGCAAGAATAATCATCGATCAACATGATATCAAATGAAATGATTGCGTGTTTCTTACTAGGTAGTATTTTGGCCTATAGTCTGCTCATGACAGTCTATCGGTTGCATATACATCCACTTAAGGAGTACCCTGGCCCCTGCTGGGCTGCCTTGACAGGTTTATACGAAATCTACTTCGCTGCATGGGGACCTGATTACCTTGAGGATGAGATTGAAAGAATGCATCAGAGATATGGTGTGTACTACATTCCACTCTACCTGTAACAGTATCTAGAATACTGATCAGTGCAGGACCTGTGGTGCGCATCAATCCAAATGAGGTGCATATTCAAAAGCATTTCTTCAACACAAACTATGCCGATTGCTGGATAAAAGGCATCAAGTCTGAGGTTGAGCATTCTGGCCGTTACCAATCAGTTCAGATCAACCCGTGCTTCGTTCTCTTGAAACACTCCAAGGTGTTTAGTTCAAGGTTTCAACGACACATTCCCACACCCGAGCTTCGTGAGATCCGAGTGGACGGAGAAGAAAGTGAGTTGGACAATGGCCTGGCCTAATAGGCCTGGTTTATTGGCACCACGGCCGAACATTTTGTCTGTTCCCCGAAACTTAGAAGCTATTAGTATGACTGGCGTCGGAGATGGCCAGAATCTCATCCCCGTGCTCGGTACACGCCGTTGACGCGCTGACTGACAAATCATGTTGAAGAAACGAAGGGTGAAAGTTTGGAATGGCGCCACGGCCGTTACAGGTTCCAAGGGTCCAACCGACTCTACCAGTGTGGAAGTAGGAATTCTGTGAATACGAACAGATTATAGCAATAACATAGTTCCAGGACCCATGGGTCATAGTCTTGGAACCTGTCAAAGCCTGAAAGAAGTAAAAGAAGTATTGAGGGAAGTGAAAGGCGAAAGCCGACGGAGCGGGTAAAAACCGGGCTTTAAGGAGTACATACATATTACATAAATTACAGGTGCGCGGGAGGACCCAACACGTGTTTATACTCTTGAAATCACCTCTTAACCACAGTGTTATTAATAGCAAGACTTCTTTCAACATCAATATCTCGTCGGCGTAGACGGTCGCACTCGGGGGTAATGTTGAAGGAAACGTTTAACCAGTGTTTGCCGATTTATGGTGGTTTTGTTGTTCGGTCTAAATATGCTAAATATGCCTCTTCAATAATCGAAATAGTTGTAATTTAGATTTCCATTCCATGGATTAATACTTCTGCCTTATCGAAATAGTCGATTTATTCACGAAGACTTAATGGGTAGAATTGAGCTCACAACAAATAGCGATTTTCTATCATAGGGTCGAAGAAGTCGGCCGCGATGGACCGCGAATCTTTGCCCAATTTTCGCGATATCAGGTTTTAATCCAGTATAGAGGGATTCAAGGGCTTTAGTATTATGATATTCAATTTCTCTTTTATTCGTCAGTTTTGGTAGAATTGTTGATGAAAGAGGAGAAGTTTTCGGGATTTGAGGGTTCATTTGGGTGTGTAATTTATGTAATGTATGTAATGTATGTAATGTCCCGCTAGTGCTGCCATCTCTCCACTGCGGCTCAAACCTTGACTGAATGCCGATCAGAGCCAATTTTCACAATATAAGATACCGAGTCGCCTCGTGAATATCGACTCAGCTATACCTTCTCACAAGACAAAATCTCCATATCCTACATACTTGTCAATATGGTACGCTCTAGTCATTCCCTTGGATATTGTCGCGACCAAACCTGCGCGGATTATCGCATCTTCCACAAATATCAACTAACACTGAATCCTTCAGCCTCACGCTGACGCCTCATACTTCACCCCAGGCCAAACTAAAGCCGACATCTACACCCAAGTCCTCGAGCAAACAAAGGGTCTCCTAGACGGCCAACGGAACTGGGTCAGCAACCTCTCAAATGTCTCTTCCCTCCTCTGGCACGCCTATGCAGCTCTACCAAGCCCATCCTCATCTGTAAATTGGGCCGGTTTCTATATCCGCGATGACAAGTTCCCCGCGCTCGCCTCGCCCGTTTCTTCTCCGCCACTCGAAGGCTCCGATAGTCTGGGCAGCGTTACCATCTCAACTACATATGCCTCGCCAGAAGACCACCTTCTACTACTAGGTCCCTTCCAGGGAAAGCCAGCTTGCCAGCAGATCAATTTTGGTCGCGGTGTTTGCGGTACTGCGGCTGCTAGTCAGAAAACACTTGTTGTGCCTGATGTGTTGGAGTTCCCGGGCCATATTGCTTGTGACGCGGAGAGTCGGAGTGAGATTGTTGTTCCCATTATCGTTCGAGGCGAGGTGAGTGAGAATAAAATAGGGAATTTGGATCTTTTACTAATTTCGCCTAGACGGTTGCTATTATTGATATTGATTGCGCTGAGCCTGAAGGCTTTGATGATGAGGATAAGAAGTACCTTGAAAAGCTTGCGGAGTTCTTGGCCGATAGTTGCGATTGGTGATTTATCAATATACTGCTGTTATGCGATAAGAGATACATTATGAGGAATTGGGATTGATGATTTGGAAGTTGAGCTTCTGTTACGAGCTGAGTTTTGATTTAGTCGCATTTTCGAGTTAAAAGCTCAAGCTTTTAACATTAACAGGCTTCTGAGAAGACCTATGTAAGTTTTGTTTTGAATCAGGATTGATATCAATGTATATTTCTTGCGCTGGGAGATTTCAAAATTACTGCAACAAGCTATCTTCTTATTGAAGTGACAACTGTCTAATAATATAAAGCAGTTCCAAGGTTTCAACCGAAATGAACCAATCCCACAGGGATGTATGTTAAGTAGCGACCGCTAGTCTCCAACACCGGCCAACAAAAAAAACGGCACCAAAAAGACAGAGTCATGAATCTATGCGTGAAATGGTAAGGAATCAAATCCGGAAGGCTAATTATTATCGTCATAATGCCGAAATGAACGACGGCATTCCAAGTATATAAAGGTGTTTATAAGAGGGTGAGAAGAAATCACATATTGAGGAGACTCATTTGTCGCCGCATCGGATTGGGGCATAAAGAGTCGCCATCCTCGCTCGGACCGATGCCGCTATCGGTTTCAGGCGAGGGTTCAGTGTCAATGTCCCATTGTTCGTCTTCACCTTCTTCGGCATCGTCAGCGCGGCCGTCCCAGCTTTTCTGGACAGCTCCGCGGGTATTCCAGCGTAGAGCACGCTGCACGCTGGTGAACCATTCGCCGCCATCTGCGACGACTGTTGGGAAGGGATATTGGCTGGCTTCGACGGTGACATAGTCGCCTTGTGAGAGCTCGACGCGACCCTTACCATCAAAGGCGCAGTAGGCCGTAGAGCGCGAGGTATGGGGCACTAAGATGCGAAGAAGATGGGAGTCGGAGAGGACCATCGGGCGGAATGAGAGAGTATGGGGGCAAATGGGAGTGAGAAGGATTCCAGGAATGGATGGATGCATGAGAGAGCCACCAGCGGACAGAGAATAAGCGGTGGAACCTAGATACGGAGGTGAGTCAGATAAAAAGAATTAAAATGCGTTGGAGACCAATAAAGAGAGAACATACCGGTTGGAGTGGAGAAGATGACACCATCTGCTTGGACGACAGTCAACAAGTTATCGTCGGCGTATAGCTCTAAATTGGAAACATAGGGAGAAGGGCCACGGTCAATGACGACTTCATTGAGTACCTCAAACTGCTCTCCCTCAACCACTGCCCCCGCTTCTGCTCCCTTGCTCCGGTCTTTCCGGTAAACTGTACATGTGAAGCGCATGCGTAAGTTAACGCGCATGCCCACATCGCCCATCACTGCGCTGAGATGTGATTTATATTCAGAGAATTCAAAGTTCGTCAGGAAGCCCAAGCTGCCTAGAGAGAAACAGAGGACTGGGGGAACGACACGTTGGAAGAGCCAAGATGTATATAGAACGGTTCCGTCGCCTCCAAGTGTCAAGACCAGATCGAACTTTTCCGGTGAGGTCCAGCAGAGATCAGGAGTCCAAAAATGTAGCATCCTTAAGAAACGAGGGTCTTTCTGAAGAATACTAGCGGCATTGAACCGCTTCGAATCCCGTAATTTCGCGTCGACATAGACATTAACACCCACATCACTTCCATAGCGCGGAGTTGAAAGTAGCCAGTCGGCCACCTCTCGTGTCAAGTGTACAAGACTGTTATCGCGTGCCTTTGTAACTATCATGACATTCCGAACGGCACGTTTGATTGGCCGCCGTTGTAGTTGCTTGGATACCTCCCTCACGCCCGTTGCAGTTTGGACTAGTCGTGAATGCGACAGCCAGTCATCATCTGCAATCTCTTCCAGCACCTTCTTAATATTGACAGCGTCATCGAAGCGCTGGTGAAAGAAACAAGGCGACTGCAACACCAGTCGCGCCGAGGACGACGATCGTTCGAGGTAATCGCTCAGTTGAAGGTTAGATAAAGCGGCGGATAGTCGTCGGGAGGTATTGCTATTGCCGCGCTGCGGGTCCTTCTCCTCTGAAGATGTAGAGCCATTATTAGTGCTGCTACCACTGCCAGTGGGGCCGGAGTTGCCGGTGCTGTTATTCGAGATAAGACCCGACCAAGGGCTTTGGAACGTGCTGTTCTGAGCATTGCCAAAGCTAGATCTTGAAGCCAGGGCCTTCATGATTGTCTGGCGGGGGATACTATCGGTGGAGAGTGATTTTGGCGCGTTTCGCGGTCGACGACCAGAGAGGGACTTTTGACGAAACCGCTCAAGGGTCGAGCCGGACAGCGACCAGCCGGCGGTCTCCTCTTGAGTCGATTCAATCGGAGGTGCTAGAGCCTTGTTATCAGGTGCAACTGGAGTCGAAACTCGAGGTGAATGGATGCCGTGTGTTTGAGAGGGTTCTATATGGAGAGCGTAATCGTGAAGCAGTGCCTCGCTGACGGTTGAAGTGGATGGGGCAGGTGGGGCACTAGGACATAAGGGAGATAAAAGAGAACATTTCTGAGCGAGATCTGGTGTGTCAGCTCGGAGAGATTCGCTGCCTTGCGACGCCATGGTAATTATGTGCAGATCGGGGGTCGGACAGGGGATTGGAGCTCTCAAAGGAAAAGGTGAAGGCCGGGGCTTGGATGTAATGGGGTTAGTCCAATTCTTGTAGGGAAGGACCCGTAGGTTAGCCCTAAAAGCACCTATACTTTTTTTTTTTTTTTTTTTTTAATGCTGGAGATAAATAGTTAAGAACGTGTCATAGTCGAAACTGGGTTTGATCGGGAATAATTTTTTTTTCTTCTTTTTTCTATTTTCCTATTTTCTATTTTTCTATTTTTCAAGTCGTTAAGCCGACAACGGAGTTATTACTTCTCCCTTCATTTAATAGATGATAAAATGATAAGATGATAAAAAAAGATCAAACAGCGGAGTCTCCCCGTAACCTAATTAGGCGGAGAGAAAAGATAGTCCCAATTAGATCTGCGGAGACTTCCATAATCGGCTATGTGACGTTTACTTTGTACATCTCTAAGATTATTAAGCATAATTCTTACCTTTTCTTTTTCTTTGGCATCTTCTCACATCATATTCAATCCAGATCTCAAACACAGACGAAAATGAGGCATTTGATTGGACTTGGTGTCGCTTGCTTGAAGCTCTAACCTGTAACCAAGAAGAAAAGTTCCAGGAACCAAAGATCGTGGGTAGGCTAAGGTGCCACAGCAGGGGTGGACTCCATGATCACCCTCCAAACCAATAGTGGTTTGTGTATGAAAGTATAGACAGGTGATACAGCATTCGGTGTGCTACCAGCTGTCACACTTGCGTTCCCGAGTAGCAGCTTGAAGATCGTAAAGCCGAGGTAAAAAAAAAAAAAAAATGTCCAGTACTTTGTGGGGTATCGTGATCTCGTCAATTTTATTATGCTATCTCTCTCAGAGATCGTCAAGTTTCCATGAATAGTCCTTGTGTAGGGAATCCTCCACAGTCTCGCGAATAAACTCATCCAGGTGAGCCTTATCTGTCTCTTCGCCCATTGTGACATCTCCGTCAGAGCCAGTAGAAGCCTTCCGACAGATAGCGACAGCCTGTTGCCGGACCAGCTCCCATGTTTCAAAATCGAATCGTCCCTGGCTCTCATTGAGGAGCAGGTGGCCCTTGGAGGAAAATGCAAGAGCGTGAAGTGATGCCGCAGCCTTTGCATCACTTGTTGAGAGATCGCGAATGATGTCGCCAGATTGAGTCACACCGAGCAATGTTGTAGCGAAAGCCATGGACATGGGTACGGATGCCGAAAGCAAAGCGAGTAACGAAGCGTTCAAAAGAGCCGGGAGAAGAGTGATGTACTGTATATATGTAAGTTTATGGATTTCAAAATCATCCAGGGCATAGTGCCATCTGTTCTACTCACAGAGTCCCCACGCCCGATGGTTTCGCCTCCAAGAATCACTAGTGTGATGACAACTCCGCGGCGAGAGAATCCTTTTTCGCGTCCCAAGATCACCTCACTCAACACACTTCGCAAGATACCCTCGGCGTATCTCTCACCAACTCCAGCTGTGGCACTTCCTGGTTTCACAAACACCTCAACGGTAGCTTCTTCGGGCTTTTGGGCGTCGCGACGACCGGGAAGCTCAACTGGGGCATTGACGGCACCAAGCACATGAAAGCCGGTAGCCGGGCATTTGTAGGATACAGAGCCATCATTACGGCTCAAGTTAGAGAGTGACACTTCCGGGTCGACCATGGTGTGATGAATGTTGGTGGTTGAGAAGAGAAGAAATGGTTGTTGGAGCTTTTGATCAGTGATTTTTTAATGATGCGGGCCGCCTTGTGATTGGTCAACGTCGATCAAGATTGCTTACACTATTTTTGGCCAAAACAGTAGTTATCTATATATTCATAAATTATAAATGTAAACTCATACACTGAGAAGGAATTGCTTCCTTTTCATTAGCTAGTGAATCTTCAATCAAATTTACTGAATTCAACTTATAGCATTTGAAGTATAAATAGAGGATCTCAGCTTCAACCAGAACTTTTTACCACTGATCGACTTTCTTAACTTAGATTTCTTCAATTGCAAGGTTTCTTGCTCCATTGAGATTTGAGGATCCAAATATTCTCCTCAAGATTCAGATTATGAGACTATAGCTCAGTTCCGAGGTACTTGTGCTGAACAGTGGTATCTAAGTCTTGGACGTTCAGGCATTACACTCGGCCAGTTGTTGGATACTTCGGAGTCTGTGCATTCCTTTTGGATACTTTTAATTCGTACACTAAGTCAGATATCGGCATTTTAGATGGGTACAAAGTTGACAAATACACATAAGCACCCCGCGTGCGGGGCATTATTGGTCCGGCTGGTCCATACTTCACTTCATCATCTAGACCTCCGCATTTGAATAAGAATTCAGAACTTGATCTGACCTACTCGAGTGAATGAAAGCAGTTGACCATGTACGAGAAGGATGATGCGCTGGTCCTATGCGTAGCCTGTGGGACTCAGTACAGCACTTCGGATTCCTCCGAACAACCTAGCTGTTTCATTTGCGAGGTCCATATTCCCTTAAGTATCGAATTTTCTATTTTCAAGACCTCAGAATTGATGTGATGTTGTTTCTAGGACCCGCGACAATTCATTCCACCATCAGGACAGGCATATACCACCCTGAGATCGCTGAAAACCAAAAACTATCGCAATGAATGGACTCATCACTATCAAAGTGAGGATAGTTTATACAGCCTTTGGTCAATTTGCACAACACCCAAGGTAATACTTAATGCTATGTATCAAGGCTGTTTCTGACCAGGCTTAGTTTGCCATTGGACAACGCGCTTTCTTCCTGAAGACTCCACATCAGAATATACTGTGGGATCTGATCGCTTTTCTTGATGACGATACCGTCGAGAAGGTTCGTTTTATCTATTTTGAGAAGTGGAGAAGTCTCCTTAACCGATACATTACCCTAGATTCAAGCACTGGGCGGACTTTCGGCCATGGTGATATCTCATCCCCACTATTACACAACTTATGTGACTTGGGCACGCACCTTCAAGTGCCCAGTTTATGTCTCGCCTGAAGACACAGAATGGATGTCACGTATGGATGCCACAGATGTGAAGAGGGAACTCATTACTGAAACCACAAAATTGATCGTACCTGGCCTCACTGCTATCAAATGTGGCGGTCATTTCCCAGGCAGTCTTGTTCTGCACTGGGCCGAATACCAGGGAATGCTCTTCATTGCAGACACGATTGTGACCGTCCCGGTGAGAATGACTTCAACTTCAGGTACCTCTAAGGTCGTATCAGCGCTGATATTCTTTGATAGTCTGGGCTAAATCCATCGCCACGATTGCCATCACAGTCTACTTATACATTCATGTGGTCGATCCCGAATATGATCCCAATGCCTGCTGATGATATTTATCTGATCTGGAAAGCTATTAGACCATACAAATTTAGGAAGACATTCGGCGCTTTCAATGGCTTGACGGTTGAAACTGGCTGGCAGAAGATTGGGGGTGCTGTGGTACTTGAGGGAGGATTAGAGCAACGAATTTTGGATAGTATGAAGATTGTTGTTCGCGGACAGCTTGGAATGTCTCATCATCCTATCTTTGAGCAAACAGTCTCTGTTTAATTTAATACAAACAAGGGCTCTGACAACCTGAAAATGGCACAGTGAATTATATGCGAGCCAGAATCAAGATGGGCTGTGTCGATACAGAGTAAAGATTAAAATTTGGCCTCTCCATCAATCATGACAAAACCGTCTTTTAAGGAGTCTCATCAACATTATAAACCAGCTTCTCTCCGCTGACTTTGCCATCCTTCATCAGCTTAAGTCCTTCCAAAACACCCTTCAAGCCGTCCTTGCCAACCTTAGGAGGATGCACTTTGACCTTTCTATTGGCCAAGAACCATTCGCTCATCACTGTGAAAAGCTGTGCATGATCAAAGTCTTCGGATTTAGCGGGATAAGGGGTAGGTCCAACTGAGAAATCTTCACCCAAAGCAGTGTACCCCAGAGTAGAACGACTGCGGACATTCTTGCGGGCAATCTTGACGGGAAGGAGGGTGCTATAGTCACCACCACCGGTAGAAATGGCACCCTCACAGAAAGCAGTACTATCTTCGAGTGAAATACAGTCAAAAACGAGCTTCAAGTTATCGTTGGTAAGCTTGCGGATTTGGGCAGGAGACTCGGGGACATTGTAGTCGAAGACGTGATCAGCTCCGACGCTACGAACAAGGTTCACGTTGCGTGGAGAGCAAGTAGTGATGACAGTGTAGCCGGAATACTTGGCGAATTGAATAGCCAGTGTGCCAGTTGCTGTAGAACCACCGTAAATGAGGAGAGGAGTTTTATCCCAGGTCGGATCGGTGGGAAGAGCCAGTTTCAGGCTTTGGTAGAGACCTTGGCCAACTGTGGTGATACCAACACCTAGAGTGGCGGCCTCTTGGAAGGATAGGTGGTCGGGAATCTTCATCTGCACGCCAGCCTTGGCCACGATATATTGAGCAAAGCCACCGTCCTCAGGCTGAACGTCATTACAGCCGTGGACGAAGCCGCAGATACGATCACCCTTCTTGAAGGACTCGTGGACGTCTTTGCCAGTGGCCTCTACTGTACCGGCATAGTCGCAGCCTACTAGCACACCGGGGGATGCAACGTATTCGATGTGTTTCCAGTCGGTAGGGTTTAGACCCACAGCAACGGTCTTTACGAGGATGTAATCATCGCGAAGCTTAGGGATTGGTCTGTCAGTGACCAAACCTGCAACCTTTGGCGATATGATGACGACAGCCTTTTGCGTAGACATTGTGAATAAAGTGAAATGCAAGCTTGTAAAAAAAAGAAGAAGGAAGAAAAATTTGAAGACGCTTGATATATTCTGATTAATGAGCCCCGCAATACCTCCGTAGATGACAAATCTGATAGAACCTAGCAAGTTTAGGCATTTCATGTTCATTTCAAAAAAGTACGATCAGCATTTGGCCCCGCTTCACATATATTCACTTTAAATCATCAAACCCTTGGCTCCCAAGATTGATCCAGCGATACCCACATATATCACTTCTTAAATCAGTAGACTTATTTATACTTCTAGAATCCATGGAATATACCAGAGAATGAGATGCTATAGCTAGGGCTACTATACGTGATATGATTAAATTCTAGGTCTCATGTCTATGGGAATAATTTCGGGTTTTTCAAAATGTTTTTCAAAATGTTTTATATAATTTTCTTCTGTGGCCAACTCTAGGAGCCAACTCCTGCTGATTTTAGCGCGTCATTCGTTTCCCGGCTTCATTTGAGAGCCACCATGTCAAATAACGTAAATCCAGGATTATTCTCGTTTTATATTTTTACCGCTCAGAAGCCACAGAAACCTTGAATGTCAAGAGATTGAAAATATTTAGCTAGTCACCACGAAAACGCCTCTTCAAACAGATCAACCGTCTTCTCCCCTTGCACATTGCGCACAGCTTCACGGACACTATCACCGAGACAACCGGGGCCACAGACGCTGACTGCCAATGCACCAACCTGCTCCGTTTTTTCATTCTCTAACAATGTTCGTAAACACGGTTTCCCATATTGTACGCTGACGGACACGCTAGATGGGGCACATTCTGTCCACGGTGTCTCGGGTGTAGGTATATATTCTTCGACATTGTCTTTATGGTCTGTGACGTGAACTTCAATACATAGCCTCAAGCCTTGAAACTGAAAGTATGAAGTTCCGGTGGAATTGATGGAGCTCTTCAAGGCGTCGTGGCTTAATATCTCAATCATCCACGTTTGAACCCATGTTAAATGATCTAATAGCCCAAGTCAGTATTATCGTACATGTTGATAAAGGATGGTTCTTGGAATGCAACTTACCCAAACTTCGAATCATCCACACCAGGTGGACTTTGCGGATTGCCGTTTTACGAGAGGCAAAGTTTGATACCACCTCATGCAGGTAGGATATTGGATGAGTGATACCAATACCACCTGCAATCAGCAGAAGACTCCCATACGAAGCCAAAGAGTGAATCCCACCTAGACTAGTATTAGTATTTTTTTATGATAAAGAAACATTCATCCCTACCAAAGGGTCCCTCGGCTAATGCTAATACTTTGATTCTTCCCTCGGGCGACTCCTCAACTTTGCGAAGGAGTTTCTTGGTGAAGCCGTCTTGGCCCTTGATAAGAACCGACATTGTAGTCTTCTGTGAGCCGCCAATGAGAGAAGCGAATGAGTCACTGGAGCTCTGTTTCTCATTGAAGCTCTCTCCGTTTGATGTCCAGGCAACCGTGAAAGGGTGTGAGGTCCATAAGCCAAGGCAGGGAATGTAAAGATACATGTATTGTCCTGGACGGAAGTTCCAGGCTCGGGCAACCTCAACATCAACACGTGCAACTGATCCGGGAAGCGCTTCCACGGTAGCGGTTGTTGGACGCTTGCTGAAGTTTCTCCAGATAAGGATTCCGAGGCGACCGGCACGCTTTCAAAATCAGTAAATAGTTCAGAAGTTCGGGATTGGAATTGTGAACTTACATCGAGACCCCACAAAATCAGAGTACCTAGTAGCACCCGCTGCTGTGTCAAATTCTTGAGATGATACCACAGTGCCACGAAGGACATAATGGCTAGAGCAATATGACAGTGAAGAAAGAATTCGTAAAATGAGTGTCTGAGAGGCGATAATGATTGTATGCAGATGAAGACGAATCCAAGAATAGCCTAAAGTATGAGAGTCGCGTTAGAATACTCCATTTTTGGATCATCATGGATTGATATATACCATCAAACCGTATATGTAAAATGGCACTTGCCAAATTGAATAAAGAATGTAGTCGCTACCATCTGCAGAGAAGATAAATTAGCTAAAATATATCTTGTGCTCTAAAAATCGAGGGCACTCACTCATATAAGCTTGATTTGCCAGAACACTGCTCATGTGAATGATAGAATTCGCTGCAATAACACGCCCAACCCAGCGATGCATGAAGTTGAAGGAGTCAAAGGAAAGTCCTAGCATTGGAACCAATGGATTATTCCGGCCTGCACTCAGAACCAGTCCAGGGGTATTCATCACGGCCAGATGACCAGCGGCATACTTGAGTTGAAATAGCTTCAAAGAGAGATCATTTCGCCACCAATCAACTGTCACAATGATAAATATCAAATTCAGACACAGATAAATCACTAGGAATATCATCTCCATCCTCAATGGCACCGATCCCATATGCATTCTGAGAAATCGAAACTCTCGGCTGTGCCGATTACCCCAGAATGGTGCGTACAGCACATGCTTCTTCAGGCCAGCGATTCTCCCACTCGTCCGAGAGAGCTGAGTCTGGTCATTGGTCTGCATGGCTAGCTTTGAACGTCGGCGATGTTGAATTCGAATGATCGTTCTGTATATAAATATCAAGGCGATTAGTACCGCAATGACGAACAGAGGAACCGCAATCTCCGGGTTCATGGGCGGCTCATCATGGCCATTTCCTTTCAATTCAACGCCCATTTTGCCATCCGTATGCAAAATAGTTCCGCAAAGGATATAGATATGAGCCTTAGAAGACAAACAGCGAATAAATAGAAAGGAATATCGTCGTAAACCGCCCAACAGCACGGATATTCAACGACTCCTCGAAGTCTCAGACCGAACGAAGAACAAAGGACGTATCTGCAAAATATAAACGCTCTAAATACGGAGCACCTTTGCGTGGAGAAAAAGCCAATTCCATTTCAGGAAGTGGTATCCAACTTTCCGGATCTTGGACTCCATCCTGAATGCCGTCATAAGAACCGAGTGCCTTGAAGTTTATTACTGCTAAAATGAAAACATCACAAAGATTTAAAGATTTGCGTTATTGTCCAACGAAAGCGTGTTTCTTGAGGAATGTAACAAACCGAAATGGGTAAGTGAATCGAGGGGGCTTGAGCTTATCCACTGGTATGTCGTCTCAGTGCTCAGATCTATAAACAAACCACAGATTGAACGAACGCCACCCACTAAGTCCACGTTAAAACCTGGTAGCATGAGTAATACAATGAACGTCTATGACATTCTCAAGAATCCAAGCGGGAAGAGAGGTGTGGAAGAAACGTGTTGGCCTAGAAGCTGAATAGTGGTTGAAGCTTCCGAAAACGGAAATTTTATCCACTCCCCGTCTGCGGCATGGAAAGCCCATTTCCCCCTCCTGAACCGGAATTTAAATAACTTATTGTCTTGAATTCTTGATCCAATTCACTCAAAGACATCATTTTTCTTACCTGTAGATACTCAAATCGAAACGTGCTTGCAGAGTGCACGTCATATTGCTCTTCTATAAGCTTTGTGGCTTTGAGGAGAAAAACGCAACTGCAACGTTGATAAGGACAATAGTTTAGTGCATTGTGGAGTCGATGTAGTAGATTACGATACATGATGATGTATTGGTGTATTCCCATTGACATAAGTTTTTCTATACCACGTTGGGGTTTACTTAAAAAGGACAGAGCAGCATCCAATACTCATTGCCGATGATTACCGCACCACATCTTCACAATCTTAGTCTTCTCACGGCCGACAAAAGTACAGCTTGTGGATAGATGACCAATGCTTCTCGCCAGATTACCACACGACATCCCTTCGACTTCGAATATCCAATTAGACATCTTCGCTTGATCTCCGCGCCACTTCCCAGCTATCTTCTCGATACTTCCATGTCCTGACCAATGCGATAGAAGGGCTGACGATAAATACAAGGGCGGGACCAGAGATAATCTCTGTCCAGGAATAGCTGGTGGATATACGGACTCGTAGTAGGTCCCAATGAACAAAAATTGTGAAGATCGTGATTAGAATATCCAAAAGAAGTGTCTGAGCTTCAACTCCTTGAAGAAACCCAGATTCCCCCTTCAAAAGGCGAAATACCACATGGAATGGAGCTCGAGCTCCTAGTGATGAGAAAATGAAATGGATGGCAGAGACCATCTCCATAAAGTGTAATTGACTCACGGTAAAACGTCCAAATAATGCCTTAGGATTTGAGACAGATGCTGAAGGAAGTACTTTGTTGTAAAATCGAACGACCAATGGCATAATAGCATGAGCCATTGGCCACAGCTTTACTGGCAGCGTGGGAGATTTCAGAGAGTAAACGACCAAAGGAGTATAGACAGACCAGTAAGCCAAATTGATTGCCCTAGGTATTGACAAGTCCAAAGCTCTTGGAGACGGGAAGTAAAATGCTTTGGCTCCGGTAAACATGATGAAAAGGCTGAAGTAAATCGGCATCACAATGGTCCAGTCTAAAACCAAAGAGGCCATTCCAAATAAGAGCGCACTGGTTTCAGTTAGTTGCCAGGTTGCGAATGAACGGAAAACCGAAACACGTACCTGCCGAGTATACTCATAAAGAAGAACCGTCGGTAAGATTCGATGCACATAATCAGCATAACCACTGATATTCTCAATTGATCGAGGAGCTGATACATTTGTTCTTGTTCCAGATTTATCGACATGAAGAAGTAACTCTCACGCGTATGCTCGCCATGCAGATGAACACGGTCGAACTCAAGTTTTTGGAGAGGATAGAGCCACACTGTCGCAAACACAAGCAGCGAAATCCAGGCCATACTGGCCAATCGCGACCGAGATTTGGGCTTCAATTTGACTTCATCGTCGTAAAGGTGCATACCTGGTTTTGAGGGAATAGGAAGATGCTTCATCCGAACGCCCAAACTCATAAGATAGGCCACTCTACTCACAAATACCTCCATTGGAATCTTTGGGAGCAGGTATAACTGGAAGATCTTGTGTAGTGGGGTTGCCATAGCATCAGCTTTTTGCATCGCATGAGAAAGGTTTGCTGCAACTCGAGCTTGCTGTTCTCGAGACTGTTGATACGCGAGAAAAGCCTTTTCGATTCTGGCTTCATCAGGACTTGGTTCACGCCTCGCGAAGCATTCAAGCTCATCAGCAAGTGTGGCAGCGGAATTGATGCAACTATTTCCATTGAGCCCGGTCACTGGATTGCTCTTGTGCCAGGAATCACCGAGTAAGACCATACGTCGATAGAAGCATGTTTTCAAAACACCTTCCTCGATGGGGACCAGGGAAGACTTGATTTGATGCTTGATAACATCGCCAAACCTGACGCCTGGCCTGATGAAATCATCCGCATACCTGGCGATAAGTTCTTGAGCCTCTGCCTCAGTGAAGTGAGGGAAAGATGTTCCCTGGGCTGGTTCATCATTCTTCGCAAAAATGATCCAATACAGAATACCATCAGGTCCTCCTGCTGCAAGATAGCTGCGATCTGAGCCAAATGATCTGGAGGCTTCGTCTTGTCTCATCATACCCTTGGGCATGCGCGATGTGCCGAATAGCCCACGGTAGGTATGATGAAAAGATTCCTTGGTCGGGAATAGAATTCTGCCAGGTGTTTCGTCTGATGCGAGACGCTGCATCTCATTTCGAATAGAGCTTCGGACTCCATCTGCTCCGACAATGATATCTCCGTGGAAAACAGATCCGTCATCTGTTTCAACAGAGACACCATCTGAGCGGCATTCAATCTTGACAACCGCACTGTAAGCATGAACTTTTGTCTTGTCGCGAAGGTTGTCATAAATAGCCTGCACAGTCTGCCGCCTCTCCATGAAGCGCATCTTGTATCGAAAGCTGTAAAACGGTTAATACCTGCATAAAATTCAGAATGAAAAATTACCTACATCTCCTCAAACCAAGCTCCTGCTTCAGGGAATTCTCCTCGATGATTCCCATTCACATCATAGGTTGTGATCGTATTGACTGGCTCGTTGAATTTCACAATTGCATCATGGCACCCAAGTTGATCCAGTATCCGCGCGCCATGAGGCCAGATAGCGAGTCCAGCCCCAATATCAGGCGCAATTTCATATTTTTCTAACACGACAAAGTCGATACCGTATTGCTCGAGCGCATTGGCCAATGTTAGACCGCTGACACTGCCACCAATGATAATCACCCTAAAGGGAGCCATAATATGACGAGAATGTTGAATATTCTAGACAATTCACTCTTCTATTAAGTTTGATTCGAGAACATTCGACTGTCCAGCAACTGAGCACTGGGTAGCTTGGGGTGTTTTGTATTTGCTTGGAGATTCTCAAAGCAGGAAAGGTTCGGGCTCGTCTTACAAGGCAAACCTGGCAAGAGCTCCAGAAACCAATTCCAAATTAGGTTAGAACGTTCGGAGTACCATATGTATGCTTACGGAGTAGTGTCACCATGACTTTTGCCTTGATAATATCATGCCGAGGTATGAGACTTGAAGACAAGTATGCATAACCTCGGAAGGGTAACTGCCCGAACCTGGATGATACTGGGAGAAAAGTAAATGATTGGAAAATCTTCATTTTTATTATTTGACTGAAAGAGCAGCTCGGAATTCAAACACGAGGAGCGAATTTCTAAATGTATGTGTAAAAAACAAAATGCGCCAGTTAGTTTGACAATTCCTTATTTCCTTCTACTCCGAAGCCGCATAACACAAAGTAGACTTATGCTCAACCCAATACCGAAAAGAAACGCCAAAGTCATTATAAAATTTCCGTATACTAGACAGGAAGATTTGGCTCGAGTGTTCAACCCATAATGTCTAGTACCTTTTCAGTTAAATTAAGACGAGAATTTATCTCGTCGTTGGAGCTCAGGCTGCCATAACCCGTATCGTTGCTAGCTGATCGTTCATGTGGAAATGAAAGTATCTTTCCAATATGAGAACCGACTGCGTCTTGGTCAGCATCACTCTGGGGAGCCGGTTCAGAGTTCTCCCGACGACGTCTGTGCCGACGTTTCTTCACTGAGATAGGTTCGGAGGCGACTTGAAAGTAGTCATCCACGTTGATACCGGCATTTGCACAAACAGAGGTGCATGACTTTACAATGACCTCAACAAGAGCGGGAGAGAAGCCGTAGAAAATAGGGTTGTAGGCGTTTTGAGCCCAGTAAATCAACTGGGCAGCGACACGACCTAGATTGGGGATGTCTCGCGGGCAGATTAGAGGCTTGCGAACGGGACGAGGTGTTTCCTCGGCCTCGTCATCGGCGGAGCATGCGGTTTCACTGGTGGGGGAAGACGGAGCGGATGAATCGGACGAAGCAATGTAATCGACGTCAGATGCAAGGAGATGCAGCAAATGGTAGACTGCGGAAAATCCAAGTAGACTAAGTTCGACCGGGTCAATGGGGAGTTCGTTGAACCAATTGATTGCCTTTTGGATAGTGAATGACGCAGGAAAAGGTGAATCGTCCGAGGACCGCCCTGTCACCACTGCAGCAATCATTGCACAGCGTACAGTGAGTGCAATCTCATTCCGGACTGAGACTGGCAGTGACGAGTCAATGAAGTTGTCAGCACGACTCTGGTCGCTGCTGTTCTCCCTAGGAAGAGCGGCAAGAACGAAATCGATTTTCTTAATGCGATCGGTCTCAAAGAAAACTGATTTCATTACGAGAGCGCGGGTATACGCGGCTGAGAGACGCGGGGCAGATTCGAGAGCCATATGAATCCTTTTCTTAAAACAGTCACGGCTGGGCTTGGAGTTGAGACCGCCCCCGCTCGCCTCGAGATACTTCAAAAGAGAGGCCTGCAGAAGGTGGCATGAATACCAAGCGGCCAGGGCATCGACCGGGCACTGGATAGCCGGATCCTCGTCGACGACATCAAGTAGCACCTCGTCATCAAGAGTGCCTTCTTGAGTAGGTTGGTTCCAAACGAGATTGACAGCACGCTGAGTGATAGAATCGGTCATGACATCCTCGCAGTCGAGACTAATCAGAGCCGCAAGGTGAGGGGGAAGGCAATTGGGGTGATTTTCGGGCAATCTGTTGTTCATATCTCTTGCCATGGCCCACTGGTACCGGGCAAGCGTACGAGCTATATCGTTGGAGATATGGAAGGTCCAAGAGCCGGGTTCTCCCACTCTATATAAAAGGATGCGAACATGCAAAGCCTTAAGCATCATTCTTACTGGGCTCCGCGGAAGGGTTCCCGCCGCGAAAATGGTCAGCACAAGTCGACTCTTGCTAATTTCAGTATCACCACCGGTAAGCTGAGCATCAATAGCAATGTCCCAGGTCTTCACCCGGCCCTTTTCATCCTCCTCCGTAATACCAGTGGCCCATGAGTAAAGTTTCCAACCCATCAGGCATCGCAGAACGTATTCGAACCATCGTGATGTCACCACAGCCCATTCACGCCAGAATCTATGGCGCGGGACACCGGCTCGTTGCATGCTGGTAAGCCATGCTTGTTGGCGGAAGTTTGAGGTTTTTGGAGCAGCATTTTTCTCGGCAGCTATTTTCACTGGAGTTCGCGTTGTGATGGGCTGGGCATTGAAAAGGTAGAGGAAGATGATAAAGGCACTGGCAAGAATGAGGGTTGCAAGCACAAGGAATCCAATAATAGCTCGCAAATGCCACGTGTACCAAAAGTTCTTGATATAGTATTGCAGGTACGGAAGGTTGGGCGATTTTAAATGGCTCAATAAGTTCAAAGGAACGGCAAGCAGCCCCTTTGCTTCAGTATCGGATTTGTCTGACCCGAAACCCTCAAGCACCATGAGACCGGCAAGGGCGCCGAGCATGTATTTGTTAGGAAGCTTTGACCGTCGGCGCTCATTTTCCCGTTCATAACCATTGTTGGTTCGAGGTGTTGAAGTCATGTATGACTCAGCGAAAATTCCTTTCTTCCCTTCCTCTCTCATGCGTCGCCATGCATCGGGCACTTTGATAAGGCCCTCAGGAGGGTTCTGTGGAGAGGGAGAAGCATCGCTTGTATTACCAGAAGCCTCCTCAGCCTGAGAGAAAACACTGGGTGACGTGCCAGTATTTGATTCACCGGATACAGTATAGTTGCTAGGAGATGACACAGAAGCGCTCGAGGTGACAGCTTGATCTGCGGCCTTGTCCACTTGGCGAAGTTGATTCTTCAAAGCGGTGTTCTCATCTTCCAGGCGTTTGTTGCGAGTTTCGAGATGTTTAATATATTCGGTTGCCTTAGATAGAATAGAAGCCTTGTTGAGCTTGTTGGCTGGCAGGGTACCATCGGCGTCATCTTCATCGTCATTAGAATAACCGCTGAGGGGCTTCATCGCTCGGAGACTTGGTACACTATCACGTAGTTCGGCGATCTTTTCGTTCAAGTTGGCTCGATATCGTTTTTCGATAACATTGTGAGCACGTTTCTTGGCAGGCATCTTCTTACCTGGCTGTACAGGATCAATCCTCATCGTGGAATCGTCGTCGGTGCCATTCTTGCGCTTTCGGCCAACTCCCACGCTAGAAATAGGAGAGACCAGGCCAAAGTTCGAACCGATGGAGCCTTTTAGACCCAAGTTCCGGCTCCTGTCGTCGGAGAGTCCTGATGGGATTTGCATCATTCCAAGAGGGAGATTTGGGAAAACTTCGCTTTGCTGAACGGTATTCGGTGAACTCATTGTGGTGGGTGGAGAGACAAAAGGAAGGCCCATGTTGGTGTCAATTGGTTTATGGTTGTTCTCGTCCAAGATGGGTTCATCCCAACGCATCCACTGCGTCCAGTCTGAGTTGGTATTTTCGGCAGATATTATACCACGAGACTCATCCCCACCGGACTGGCGGTGGGGAGAGAAAAGCTGGAAGTCCGAGTCCATGACGGGTATATCAATATCAAAAAGTTGAATAGATAAGGAGCTAGGGCATCCAAGACGTCTTGTCTTAGGCCGGCACCAATGGATAAATTTGGAGGATGATTAGGCTAGTTGGCTGAAAACTATAGCCTGTCTTAGTTTTGTACAGAGAAGCAGTGGCTGCGAAAGATAGAGATCGCCCCCCTGCGCAGGCTTGGGATACGGATAGCTAGGCCAGTATAGGCTAGCGACGGTCAATCGACCATCGATAAGAATATCAAGAGACACTTACTCCTGGTAGATAGCAAGACTCAAAAGTGTTTTTAGGTAGGACAGCTCATGCATGAAACATCCAGGGACTGAGATGTAAGATGCAAGGTACTGAGGGGGTAGATGTTAGAGATGTAGCCTAGCAAGGAGAAGAAGTCTAGCCACATACCCACTTGAATAGGGTGTGCTTGAATGTGAGCGGGCCTCTAGAAAGGTTGGGAGTCTCGAATTAATTGGCCTCCAGTAAAAAGGCGATCACCATCAGGGTGTGGGATTGTGGGCCAGGATGCGCTCGCACCACACCAAATCACATCTAGTTAGGCTCTAGAAAAATAGAACGGTGGTGTTGTTACGGAGTTGCCAAAGAGCAAAGGTTTTGAACATCATACGACCCTCGGCTTCCTCACTTTCCGAGGCCTCAACAAATTATCTGATTGGTTGTAAATTCCCCAGATACCCCACCTGAGTCATCAAACCACGTGACTAGGAGTGATAATCAATATTTAAATATCAAGTCTTTTCTAATACCTATATTGGGTTCGATACAGAAGATTAAGAAGCACTTATCCTTGACATAAGCGAACATTACATTATGAGGTATCGCCAATTGATCACACTTCTCTCGATAAATGTTGAAGCAGTGAAAATTCCGGTGCCTAGATCTTATCTGATCGATCTTCTCGTGCAATAGCATTCTGACATGTGGAGGACCAGGATTACCCCTGAATGCCTCTGAGCAAGAGTTCATCTGTTCTCTAATTTGTGCATAAAATGGGCAGTTCTTTTTCTCGACCTCTTCGCAAGCTCATAGGCAACCAAGTAACCAATTTCGATTGCACCACGACGTTGAGTCACAGCGGTCTAGCCTCAGAATCCCATCAGACTACTTTCGGTGAATGGAATTGGTATCTGACAGCAATTTTTAACTTTGAATCTAGATTCCCTCAACGTTGACCACCTTCCCCGTCACTTTTTACTCCGTTTTCTTCTCCCTTTCATCGGTTTCTGATTACAGTGTGTGGGGCTTCATTTTCTGGTATCCTAAATTCTAACAGAAGATTGAGAACAGTGCAACATTGGATGTGGAGTACATATTGAGTATATATGATCTCATTCTTGCAAATACTCTCCTCTCTAGTAGTGCTGCAGCTCGCTGAAGCTCCAGTGCAGTAGCCCTATCGGCGTTATTAATCTTGTAGATTTTCAACTGGGTCTGGAGAGCGACATTCTAAAATGACAGGATACAGCTTTTCAATCAAGCCACTAAGCCTATGATGAGGTAACCACACTTTTCCTGAATGCAAAAATCTCGGCCTGGTCCGATGTTTGCTGCTAGTGGTGTGATCTTCAAGTTACCGACAGAGCGGCAAGGCAAATTGATGACAACTTTTGATACACTGTTTTGAACTCTTAGTAGCCGAGATATGATGACAATTATTGTGAATGTTCCTCCAGGCTGGCCCATAAAGTCATAGATCAGGTCCAGTAAGGATCTGTCGTGCCATAGCGGCCAAGAACTATTTCATGTCCCGTTGCCTTTGTATCGCCGAAATAGACAGGTGGAAGACCTAGCAACTCATTGGCTCCAGTTGCTGCAGACTTGCTGGTTTGATAGCTCAAGTCAACTGGTGATAGGCAACCACGGAAACTTTCTATCGTGTTTTCCGTGATAACACGATAGTGACGGGTCTGTATGATAGGACAACTACTTCCAAGTTTCTAAATATAATCTTTAAATACTTTTTTGCTGACTGTTTGAGTATCGGATCAACGTTTGACTAAAGTTGTCTGTCTTCATCTTAAAGATGAAGACAGAACGGATTCGATATCGGACTCAAGGGCTAATATAGTCACCTATATCATCATGACGCTGTAGAAATTCATTTGAGTAAGGAGATGATTGGCCTGATACAAGATCTGATATCGAAATTTCACCCAGGTAGTCGTCGAAAACCAATGAAAAGTGAGCCGAATCTCGGTTCCATCAGCCTTGCCCGATATTTATCGAAAAGCACATAAGCCAATCTCTGGATATCCAGGGGTTGAACATCCAACGTGATTGTGAACTTGATCGAAATTCATCTTATTCTCGTAGAAAGTTTCTTCTTCCACTTCTTGGCACAATATGCACCCCAGAAAAAACTCAGAAGGCTTCAAGTCGAGTCCTGTCTATTCTATTAACCGAGCTCAAGTTTGTGAGAATATTGCATTTCAGAAGAACATAGACCCACGGTACTTAGTAAGGGAATACTGCCCCTTATCTCTCTCAGTAGCCTATGGGATAAGATTAGTATTATGTCTTGTCTGTAAATTTGATATCCATGATCGACGTGCCAGTTCTTCAGCAGGATCGGAATTGTTAGACTAAAATCTTCCTGGGGGCTAACGTGTTTGATTCCTCCCCTGAGTAAAAAAAGTATCATTAATTTCCCTGAAGTAGACACACATACATATACCTTCGGTTCGCCGATTGTTCGAGTCTTGAAGCATAGGCCGGACGATCAAAAGAATATTCTTGTTCACATTCTGTTGATATGGCGGAGATCTGTATGTATATATGTATAAAAGGCTCGACCAGTATGCAAATTCCATTTAGGAGTCATTATCCATGATTTTGATGATGAGTTGCTGCCGACAGGAGCCATCAAACTCGGAGAAGATATTTTATCGTCGAACTCCGCTATTGTGAGTGACGTGCCGTGGTGAGGGAGGATGATAGTTGATGTTTGGAACAAAGTGATAGAACTTTCGAAGATGGATGGTGTTACGATATACCGGAAAAAGAGAAGATGTGACGGCTGGCCTGAGGATAGCTCTATCCAAGAAGAAAAGGGTAAATACTCAACGCAGCGACATCCACTTTTATACTGAGTGCTGACGAATCATGATGTTTGGTTATTTCTCCACTTTTAAGCCGGAGTTCTCGGCGTTCGAATTATGGACGGACTAGCGAACCCCGAATAAAGCTTCAACGTCAATGATATCATGCAGGAGACATCAATCTTGCTAATATAGTATATTTTCAATGAGGTTCGTCTTCGACTTTGATACTTTGAATAATGATTCTCGGTTAACTCAGATCAACAGTGCCCGTCGACGTAACGGCAAAGCTGCCTCATGCGAGCCTTGTCGACTGGACAAGGTGCGGTGCGACCACGCATTACCTGTTTGTACCCGGTGCAAGCACCGTGGAATTTCATCTCGATGTTTTTACCACCCGGCACCGCTTACTAAACGCCAGGGAGAACGCAAATTCCCATTGGCAGAAGGTGTACCTTTTGACCGCACTGCAGCGTCAACGTACGTGCATTTTAAATGCTTCAACTTCAAATTTGTCCGTATAAACACATAAGAAGTCAATCTTAACATGAAATCTAGTGTGTCTAAAAACTCTCAACCTAACAAGGAGTCTTTCAATTCTGAATTGACTGCATCTAGCGGCCTTGTACCAACAGCTGGGAGGTTATCCCGAAAGAAACCTATCTTATCCGGCTATTTTGGCCCTACAAGCTTTGTTTCTCCCTTGACAGATGCAGTCGATGTTGACCTAGCCTCGGATAGTCAAAGTTTAGAACTAGAGGCCACACAGCGTGTCCTACCTCCATATTGGGTACAGAAAATTTCCGAAATATTGTTGACTCTCGGTGACTTTGCCATCATTGAAAGCCTCATTCGGGATTACTATGTCCTAAATCAAAGTGCTGTTATACCAGCACCATTCGTGTTGAACAGTTTGGACCCTCTGAGAACTATGTGCAAGCAATGCATTTCAATCAAGAGTCTTGATGATTTAACAGCGAGCATTACCGTTCCCATCATTCAGAATACTGCTGAAATATTCTCAGTCCCTCCTTCAACAGCTGGGAAGGACTTTCATACTCTATTCACTGGCTCATCAATCCGGCTGGAAATTATTGGGGTTATATGCTCTCTTGCTGGTCGTGCCGGATATCA
Organism: Penicillium taxi; assembly: GCF_028828555.1. NCBI lineage: Eukaryota > Fungi > Ascomycota > Eurotiomycetes > Eurotiales > Aspergillaceae > Penicillium > Penicillium taxi. Next base: position 1,296,946 of record NW_026643207.1, on the reverse strand, counting down.
TGGACTATCTCGTAGTCAATTGGATGATCCAACAGTACGATCGCAGTTTGCACAAAAGATGCTTGCAGCCAGTGATGCTGCTCTGTATATTTGCAAGATTTTAACCCCACTGAATGATCTAACGATATGGCTGGTTTATGAGAATCTGCTGCTCTCAGACATAGTAAATGGCGACTCCAGTGAGTTGATTCTTGATTACACAAATAATTTTTTGGCGTCTAAATTGGATATAGGTCCTCATGGTTGGAACCGACTGGGTGAGCTTTCTACTGACATATTCGCTCTTGGCATCCATCGTGACTTGAAAAGCTCAAGCGAGATGCCCGAATTTCTTCTCGAGTCTCGTCGCCGGCAATTTGCTGCAGCATATCAGCTAGATAAAACCATTGCCACATTTCTTGGCCGACCACCACGGATGCCGTTACGATATACTGATTGCAGGATGCCCCTTGATATCAGCGATGAAGCGCTTGCAACCGAAGATACAACCTTGACTTGTTTGACAGAAGACCTTGATTCAAATAATTGGAATCTACAGCCCCTATTTCAGCGATCATCATGGATAAGAGTACGATTTATCATATGCACTTTTCGTGATGAGGTTCTTGAGCTCTCACTGCAGAGAATGACACCTGAAATCACCAATTCTCTCAAGTATGGATCCTTGTCACCATTTCCCTATCATTAACTTCCCTAGGAATGCTGATAATATGCAGTGATATCTCCTGTCGCTGCCATGTAGCCTGGGAGTCACTACCTCCTCACCTACGCTATACTCCAGAATGTTGGAACAATGAATCTCCAGTAGTAGTGTGCCTGATGCTCATCATCTCTTTTCTCGCATACCTCTATAATGAATTCCTCGTTCAACGTCTGTTAGCAGGGAAGTACAACCCCCACGGAAGTAAAGCCCTGTTGTCCGTGAGCGCAAGAATTCTTTCAACCGTCCTCACCTTAGGAACACAACGCGAGCAGATGCTCGATCTTCGACCAGATTTTACATGGACTGTATGTACTTTAGGTTCCTTCCAAGAAACAGTCTACCTTGCTAAAATTTCCGAATTTTGTTAGATCTTACTCTATGGGTTTCCAAGTGCGAGTCTCCTGATCAAAGCCCTACAGCACCAAAAGAGAACAGGAGAGACATTTCTCTATGAAGGATCGAGGTCGGCTTTGATTCGAAACCTAAGCGTCTTCATCTCCCATCTTGAAACTACTGTTCGCCCTGATAATGCAAATTATGCTTTGTTTCAACGGGCAAGTCAGGTTTTCTCGAAAATTATCGATGAAATTTTAGAACCGGAGACCGCTATGGTGGATTCTGATCCTACAGGTGATTCTCTAATTAGGATTGATCAAATGAATAGTGTCGATGATATGGATCTATTAAATACGATGGACTTTGGGGCTGTATTCAATCAATGGCTCATTTGAAGGGTCATATCGGCAAAACACCGCACTAGCTACTTGTGTTTTCACTCGATTTTTGAAATTATAGACCTTTCTGGAATGTGCCAAGGTTTTCATCGAACTTTCGAATGTTTAGATCGGCTAGGACTCTCATCTAACTTGCACTTTCACTTTCACTTTCACTTCCCTACGTGGTGATGTTTCTGATTGAAGGAAATTCGTCTAATCATGGATATAGATAAAGCGACTCTCGTAGCAAGCAGATACATGGTGGATTGACCCGACAAGAGCGGAATTGCGATACGGAGTGAGATACAAAAGGGTTGCATAATAGTTGGTGGTAGGTCCCTAGTGCTCCAGACCTATCAACCCAAATCAAGAGGAAGAAAGAGAAAATGGCAAAGATGGGGGTTCGTAACTCTTCACACATAAACGTGAGGCGGTGACCTATGACAGGCCAGTCATCAAAGAGAGAGTGCATTGTACACCTAAATCTGGCCACCAGCAAAGTCGGAAGCGGCACGAGAACTTTTGATGACCTTCTTGAGGAAGTGAGCAGTTTCATCCCAGTCAGAGATTTCAAGGGATGCAATTTCGACTCCGAAGTGGTCCTGGATACCCTTCATCAACTGCCATTCCTCACGGTTCGAAACTAGAGTGATGGCAACACCAACACGGCCGAAACGTCCCGTGCGTCCGATACGGTGCAGGTAAGTCTGGAGGTCGGGCTGACGAGTACGACGACTTTGGCCATTCTGTTCAATGTACAGCTCGGGGACATCCTGCATGAGACGTAAATGTTAGTTGAAATCGATAGAATATTAGACTTCTCGAGGGTGAACTCACGTAGTTGATGACTAAAGAAACGGTCGAAACATCAATTCCGCGGGCAAGGACATTAGTAGTGATGAGAACTTTAGCAGCACCAACACGGAACGCATCTATGACGGTGTCACGTCGGGCACCCTCGATATTACCAGTCAGACATGCCACAGCATGGCCCTCCGAAGTCATGCGTTTTTCAATCATCTCAGCAGAGGCGCGAGTCTAAAACTTGTCAGAATGATATGCCAATTTGAGATAGTCTCGAAGATTTTTCTTACAGCGACAAAAATAATCGAAGACCCAACAGTAAGGGTTCCGTATAGGTTGACGAGGCAGTCGAACTTCTGCTGTTCGGAGTTGCAATCAATGTAGAGTTGCTTAATCCCTTCAACGGTCAACTCTTCATGCTGCAGAGTAATCTCGTTTGCATTAGGAGCAAATGTGTGAGCATATGAAAGAACGTGATCAGGGAATGTGGCCGAAAAGAGAACGACTTGAACTGTTGAGGGAAGAAATCTGCAGAATGTGAGCGAAAGTGTGCGATGAGGTTGAATAACTATAGCGGGTAACTTACTTGCGCACGCGCAGGCACTGATCACCCAATCCCTGCTGATCCATCATGTTATCGGCCTCATCCAAGACCAGAACTTTGATGTTGGTTGGGTTCAGGACCTTACGTCGGATTTGCTCCAGAACTGTACCGGGGGTACCAACTACGACGCTGACTTCCAACAGTTTGGGACGAGTAGCGATTTCGGTTGGGACTGACGTGCCGACAACCAAGCCATCAACGAATTGACCCATAAGTGAGATAACACCCGTAATCTGACGAGCGAGCTCACGAGTGGGCGCCAGAATCAGCGCCTGTGGGGTGCGACGTGCCTGCTCAGTCGAAAGGTCAAGACGGCTAAGGACGTTGAGAGTGAAAGCGGCAGTCTTTCCAGTACCAGACTGCGACTGTCCAATAAGGTTCTTAGGGGGATTGCTCATGAGGAGAGGCAGTGCGCGTTCCTGCACCTTCGAGGGCTTGCGGAAGTTCATAGCAAGGAGACCCTTGAGGATGCGCTCATCACTACCGCGTCAAATTTGTTAGCATGTACATACATAAGAAATATCATATACCTGGGGATACATACAGGCCAAGTTGATCGAATGACTTCACAGAGAACAAAGGGTTGGACGGATCAGCCTGCAGGTCACTGAGCTTTACATTGACCTGGTAGTCGGGCTCTTGGAGCTGAGAACCAAGCATGCCTTCGCTGGCGCCATCGACACTGGATTCGGTGTTGGGAATGGGAACGGATTCTGCTTGACATGAAGCACATAGGTTAGCCCATTGTATTCTGAAGAGGTAACTACACGACCACAGTAAGTCGCGAGGGAGCTTAGGACATACCAGTCTTAGACTCATCTGGCTTGGTGACGCGGTCGGCCAGAGAGGTTCCAGCCGGAACTTCAGTAGCCTCAGAAGACATGATGCTAATGAAAGGAAAGAAATGTTAAGGAAGAAAAAAGAAAGAGGATTGGAAAAGGCGAAGCGGAGGAGGGGGCCGCGGCGAATGCGGCGGGGTGAGGTTAATGTGAACAACAATTTTCCCCACAACAAATTCCACTCACGAAGTAAATCCGAATCGAAAAAATCAAGAAAGTCGAAGTCAATGAAAGGCTTCGAGAATGACTACCAATGGGAATGGGTGGGGGAATACAAGGCGGAAAAGATATCAATAGGATTAATTCTCCGCAAAAGAAGAAAACAAAATGACGAACCTCGAAGTAAGCCACTAAGCCTAAATAGGATAAACGTATTGTTACGGTATGAAAAGAGACACATTGCTAGTTAGCTCACCAAGAATATTGGGTATGGTATTGTCACATGCACTTGAATGCCCCCGCCTTCGAATTGCGTATCATCTATCTCTTGATACCCGATTGAACTTCTTCAATTATCTTCGAGCTTTATCAGAATCTCTAGTGAACAAGTCTAACTCTTGTAGTTGGAGGGTCCTATTCCCGCCAATTCCGACATCCCTATCCGGGTCTTTCTTTCAGCTTATGAGTGGCATATCCCTTTGCAGCTTAACCCAGCCATGGCAGCAGACGTGGCTCCCCAATTTGGAGCGGAGTTAAAGGTAGACCCGCAATCAGCTCTAAATTGCGTCGAGATTACTAAAGTTATTGGTCTCATATAGGATGCCTTCAAGCCTGTGAACTCTTGGGTATGTTTCCGGCATCGGTTCCCATCTTATCATAGAACCATGTTGGACCGAAGCTAGCTAATGCATCTATGTTGCACAGGTATCGAACGGCATATCTTGGCTGGAGGAAATCCAACAATTCTACCGGGAGCGCAGCGTGATTGAAAAAGAATACGCATCCAGGTTGACGGCGCTCTGCAAGAAATACCAAGATCGCAGATCGAAGAAGATCAGTCCATTGAGTGTCGGCGATACCCCCACCCTAACACCAGGATCACTCGAAAGTGCCTCCCTTACAACATGGGCTACCCAATTAAATGCTGTCGAGTCTCATGCCGCCGAGCGAGATAAATTTGGTACAGAGTTGGTCACCCATGTGGCCGAGCCATTGAAGCAAGCTGCGGTTCAATATGAGGAGATTCGCAAGTGTCACGTCGATTTCCATGCGAAGCTGGAGAAGGAACGCGATGCAGCATATGGGGAGCTCAAGAAGGCCAAGGGTAAATACGACGGGGTCTGCCAGGAGGTTGAATCGCGGCGAAAGAAGATGGAATCTTCCTTCGACCACGGCAAAACCAAAGCGCAGGGCGCTTATCAACAACAAATAATGGAGATGAATAACTACAAGGCATGTCACCAGCTCCTATGGCTTCTTACGATCTTGACTGACATTCTACAGAACCTTTATCTTATCAGCATCAATGTAACCAACAAATTGAAGGAGAAATTCTTTCACGAATATGTTCCCGAGGTTTTGGATGTGAGTTGAAGCCTTACTTCACTCAACGACAGTACTCACCATTGAATCTTTCAGGGTTTGCAAGATCTCAACGAAACCCGAGTGACAAGATTGAATGCATTATGGACTGTTGCTGCGCAGCTCGAACAATCGTCACTCACGAACAGCACGAGCCTTTTCGCTAATCTTCTGGTTGAGATCCCTCGAAACAATCCTAGCCTGGACTCTATGATGTTCCTCCAACACAACATCACGCAGGCACAGGAGCCTACAAATGTGGGCTTCGAGCCAAGTCCTGTCTGGCACGATGATGCGTCGATCATCACCGATGAGGCTGCTAAAGTGTTCTTGCGTAACATTCTTGGAAAAAGCAAGGAGCAGATACGCGAGCTACGAGTGGAGGCCGACCGACAGAAACGTGAAGTTACAGCTGGCCAGAAGATTCGGGAGAATATTCAACAAGGCAAGGACAACCGCAATGAGGTCGATATCGTGCGATCTATCTTCCGTTTACAGGAGAACTTGCACGATGTAGATCGCAAGTGGCTTACTGCCGAGGTCGAAACATCTACTATCATTGCTGTCGCGGGAGACTTGTCTCTAGGAGCCAAGAACCACAATTTTCGATCTCAGACGTTCAAGATACCCACAAACTGCGATCTTTGCGGAGATCGTATATGGGGTCTCTCAGCCAAGGGCTTTGACTGCCAGGACTGTGGATATACTTGTCACAGTAAATGTCAAATGAAAGTACCAGCAGAATGCCCAGGCGAGCAAACAAAGGAGGAGAAGAAGAAGCTTAAAGTGCAACGACAGGAATTGGCCGGTACTGCGCCACCAGCCATCGATCTCGAGTCTTCTGCGGCTTCAACAAACGCCCCATCACTTACGCGCCAGAACACCATGACTTCTCTTAGTTCCGAATATGCTGCTAGCACAACCCGGTCGCTGAACCAGTCCACTCCCGAACACCCGGGAGAAACACCCCCTCCCGTCATGGAGAACAAGCCCGTATCAGCTAAGAGACGTGTTTTGGCTCCACCCCCGACGTCGTATGCACCGCCTCCCATGGAATCTAGCTCACGATCCAAGTCGAGGGGAAAGATGCTATATGCGTATCAGGCAACTGGACATGATGAGGTTACCGTGCAAGACGGAGATGATGTGACCATCATCGAGTCAGATGGTAAGTCCTTCTAACCAAAGAAAATAATCCATGCCTTTTATCTAATATAATTGGTAGACGGATCTGGTTGGTTACGCGTTCGCTTCGGTTCCAACGAAGGTCTCGTCCCAGCCGCCTACGTGGAGGTCGCACCAATTCCATCACCGGTACCGTCAGTTAGCCCTGGTCTGCCCGATCGACCCGGCTCAACCTACTCCAACTCCTCAGCCTCGGTAGCAGGGAGTTTGGCGGCAAAGCGCGTGGGCCCAGCTGTGGCACCCCGCAGAGGCGCCAAGAAGTTGCAGTATGTAGAAGCCTTGTACGACTACGAAGCTCAAAGCGATGCGGAATGGTCAATGGCAGAGGGTGATCGATTTGTGCTGATCACTAGAGATACTGGGGATGGGTGGGCTGATGTTGAGCGTGGCGGAGTCACGAGAAGTGTTCCTGCAAATTATATTCAAGAGGTATAGAGCATGAGCCGATATATGTGTATTTAACCCAAGTACGCTTGTACAGTATATATGGACAGTAGGAGGATGCTTCTCACACTTTCTCTATTGCCATCAATAGCGTTTTTCTTTTGTGGTACTCTCAGCATACAATACCTCAGCAAGACCCTTGGAAGCCATTTTTAATTGAATCTTTTTGAATTGTGTTTCTCGAAATATTCCGAGATTCTGAACATACACATGATCCAGCGATATCATAGCTTTGAAACAGCGTGAGTGACCTCTCGCTTTACTCTTATTTACATCTCATCCGTCTCATCGTCTCACGCCCAGTCATGTCTCTCACTCTCATTTTTACTCTCTAGACTGTGTTTAATGAAGGTCCAGTGAGCCACTAGTGGGCCTCTGGAGGTAATGATGGGTGTGTATGAACCTACCCTTCTCGCTACAATCTGAATAATCGCAGAATTATAAGATATCTGGGTGTCACACTCTATTTTTGATTAAGCCTCTTAACTCAAATGAGGATAGCTTCAATGATAATGAGTTACACTATAGCTTTAGAAAGCAGGTCAAGAATGGCTTCAAAGTAGATATTCCTCTCTACTTTGTAACGCTTGCCAATTAAGCACGTCATTCACCCGTCCTCTCACTCTTCTCAACTACCCAAGTTCTACAATCTCTTATTTTTTGCTCTAAAAATCACATTTTACACTTTACTGATTCATCTCACCATAGAAAATTAACACATGATTTCGATGACGCACGCCATCAAGGACTCGTCCAGCAAATTCTGGAAAAGTACCCCAAGCTACAGTTGGGAGTCTGCCGATCGAACCTCATCGTTTCTTAATCAGGGGGGTCCAATCAGAAAACATTGAAGGAGTCTGATGATTCTGAATCATCTACGTCAGGAAGTTAAACGGACAGTCCGCCCTCAAGCAAGCGGCAATTCTACGACTTCCTGAGCTTGTGGCTGCAGATGTTGTGACAACACTAGTAAGTATATCATCAGAATGAGTTTCTATGGAGGCATTGTAATGCTAGTCTTAATATCATTTGAACTCTAAAGAAGAGATGACCAGCTCTTCCCTCTTATATCCCTTGTCAGCCCACCCTCGAATCCCATTCCCGTCCATCCAGCATCACGATCACGAACCCCTTTTCTGAAACGCACCAATTAAAGTAATATGGCTCACCTGTGTATATAGGGGCCTTCGAGCCACCTACGTTCCGATGCATCCCCTTTTTTCAAGGGGGCGGGCTTTTCGAGATGGCGTCCCATCTGCTCTGCTTTTCTATTACGGTTACGCATGTAAATAAGCTAAAATGGAAGGGAATACTGTCAGATTTTTCAGAATAAAACTGCCGAGTATCTTGACATTTGCCCTGCGCTATGCAGCGCCTTATCTGATAATAAGTCTCAAATACCGCATATAAGGAAGTCTCCTTGTGTTTTGAGTGCTCAAATCTATCTCTCACACTGGGGACTGGCTGTACTAAACTTGATACAAGAGTGACTCATATTAAAGACGGATCGAAATTTGGAAAACTTGGAATTGTATATTAGTTCTAAAAACCTTGGAAATACTACCGTTCTGTTCACTCTTCATCGCGAATTTAAAAGGAACTGAACGCGTTTTGTGGCTCTGCACGCTACTTTTGAATCTTGCGCAGTTTCCAGTCTTTCGGAGTTTACAAAAAATGATCCAGAAATAGACTCTCGAACTAAAGCCTTTCCTCCATTTTCAATTGACGAAAGTGGGGCCTATCAGGATTAACTGTGGGTCAGTTAAGGAACGGGCCGAAAAAGCTTAGTTTTGAGGGCCCTGACAAAAGTCCTAGTAGTCCTCGATATTCTCGCCATCATCACTCACCATGACTAGATTTGACGATCAAAATACTTCCTAGGAGCTCTATAATCCATATCACCAAGATCACATTGAGAAAATTATCCATAATGACTCCCGACTCGAGATCAGAGTACGCCGGATGGGACCTTTCCACCTTTCGTTTGCCGATAACTCCAATCTTGAAGCTTGAGCGCACGCGGAAGATAGTGTTACAATGCCCATTTGATATATAGGAATGGACGATTGCTCTTCTGATCTCTTCTAATTTGGCCGGAATCTGCACGTATCTCCGTGTGTCCATTTAACTAAACTGCATTCGTTCCTTCATTGGGAGCGGAAGCAAGTATGCCTGGGACGAGCCGATCTATAGTGTGTTTCTTATGCTCTGCTTCTTATTATATAACTCATAAGCTTACTATTGCGGATGGTGTGAAAAACTGGTACGTCGATAATGAATATGAATATATGGAGAGAAAATTATTCTAATCATAATATCTTGAATGCTCTAGAAAGAGTTCAAGTGAGGAGACCTCCTACTGACCGCAGCCAGCCTACTGTTGAAGTGGCGTATATTATTCCACAGAAATTTATCAAGCCAAAGGACTGCACTTCAGCTAGCCAAATTAGGCAATATTTGACTCGGGTTTCGCTGGGCAATTTCTGTGACGACTCTGTTGAGGAATGAAAGAATAAATTATCCCCGGGGGTAGAGAATGATAGGTATGAACCTTGAAGCTTTTCATTTGCGAGACATCGTATAAAATTTGACCAGGTCTGTGATCTCATCACTACCAAGGTACATTCCTAGGTACCGTTTTTTCTATGCATGAGTGGGGCTTTCCTATCTCAGGTGCCGCCGCTTTTATGAGGGCGGTCAAAAATCTTAGGCACATGATTGATTAGCAATAATTAAGTCTAACCGAGAAAGTGAGTATGGAGAAAATGGGGCTAGCCGCAACTTCTACATCCACCTTCCATTTCTGGAAAGATCAAATACATCCATTTTAGGAAAGATCAAGTATCTCCTCCTTGGATTCTAACTTCTCAGCTCGTCATGGGCTCTCTTCCAACTCAACTCCGCTCCCTGGGGCCAGACCCAACCATTTCGCTTGCGAACATGCGCTCTGTGCAAAAGGCATTCATCCTCGTCCAGAGCAATATCCCATCCAACGCTTCGCCATTCTTGGTGTTGACGAATGTATCGGAAAATCTTGCACCAGAGCTCTGGAAACTTCTCGAGGCCAGAAACCCCGGCTATAAATTAACGTCATTTCTTCAACAAAAGATAATCCATATCAGGATGCCGACATCACAACACGAAGGCGCAGTTATTTGGCTTAGTAGCCAGGTAGCCCGATGGCGCGCTGCAGGCATTCTCACTGTGGCTGAAGAAAGCGAGCTCTGTTATGGAGGGAATCCGATGATTGCCATGATTCAGCCACCCTATAGGGGCTCCACAAAGATTACAGATTTCGCGATTGAACCGTTTCAGTCTCCACATCAGTTGCCCACAATATCCATGGAGGTTGGATGGAGCGAGTCGTATCCCAACCTTGTGGCTAATGCCCGCCTACTCCTGGAGGGCGGGGCCCCTCACACACGGAAAGTGATACTTATCGACTTAGAAGACACCCGTGCGGGAGTTAAAGCAGACTTCGAGATTTGGCAAAGGGATGCAGCCGGAATTGCCAGATGTATCGGCAGCTGGGATATTTTTCCAGTTCCACTGCCTGGAACCGCTCAGTTTCAACAGGCGGGGCAGCCGTCCCTCCTTCGTGGCGATATTTTCGGTGCTTATATCCTAGCAAACCGAAACCCACTAGATAATCTACCGCTCAACCTGACTGAGCTCCGCCGTCGACTTACTCGACATCTCCTAAAGACTGGCCACCACCCTGTGTAATGACCAGGTGATTTGAGTCTTTCTCGCATTCTCGCATTCTACCCTTTATTACTCTTTACTACTCTTTACTACTCTCTTGCTTCATTTCTTCTTTCTGTTCTGTTTTACTATCGCTCAGAAGCATCATTAGCGCACGTATTAAACCCATTTTTATTTTCATCTTCATATTCTTTCTTTCCTTCTTTCCTTCCTTGCTTTTTGTTTCTTCATCAACGATTCCCTCTTTTGTGATCGTCTATTACTCGGAAGAATAGTTAGATCACAATCATATCGAGCTTTCTCTTCATACTTTATATCTCGGGGACAAGATGCGGTCACGCATACACTATGACTAGTCAAATAATATGGATAAACCACCTGTTTGATACGGTCATAGCTTTGAGGTGAAGATTCTCTTCTATTCATGGGAATTGGTAGCTGCGGGGCTAACTATTATGTGTCAAGTCCAAGGAAAAGGACATAACTCAGATTCTGTTATTACAAGTAGCATTATAGTTTAAAGGACTTCCAGCTACCCCTTCCATTCAGACTTCATCATTTGCTTCAAATTTGAAACTCATATTTCAAAATGACTCGAGCTAGAGAATATTTGCGAGCTCCTCAACATTCGCGAACTCCCCAGTATCCTCTAGTTTCTGATGCCACCACTTCTCCTGTAAATTCTCAGACGAGCGGTAGTTCCATATCAAGAAAGAGACAGAAGTGATGGAAGCAGAAATGCAGCCGAACGTAATGAGTAAGTATTCTATTCTAAGCCGTTCTAGGGAGCCTGATGCTAACAAAGTATAGAGTTACGCCAATAATGGTGCCATAATGTTTTAGTCAGCTACTCCAAGAAAACCTCCAATAGCGTCCGTTCTAGTTGAGCTTGTCGGGATAGCTCAGAACGCCCAGACTTCGCTGGAGAAGGTAGAATATACCCAACTCTATAATGCCTTACTACCTAGGTGTGTAAAGCTGACCTCTGGTATGAACACTCTACTGTGGTATGGCACAGTATAGTGACTAAGTAGCTTAGTCACCTTCCGCTATTTCCCCAGATCAGCTGGGAATTAGAATATCATCTTCCTTCACCCCATTCAGAACATCTGATATTCTCTACTACGTACGTAGAGACCTGAAGGTAACAGGTCAAGAAGAGTCTTAAAGAAGCTATCGAAGGAGAACGTAAACAAGACATTCCGAAGAAGGGAGGGACCATTTAATAATGATGATTATGAGTGGCTGCCAGAACTGTGAAGAGCTGTTAGTGCATCGGCTAGGTGGGATAAACATCATGTTTCAGATCTATTCAGCATTTCAGCCAATCGGGAATCGATGCTTCGTTCTGTAAGACTCCAGTGAATTTTGTTCAATTACTCATCTCAGCTCTACATAGCTTAGGCAAACATCTGTTCTTACGTCCCCGTAGATTCCTCGAAATAACTAGTCATTTAAGGATCATCAGGGATGGAAGCACGTGGATGGGCCAGAATGGCCCAGTCAATCCTTAGACCTTCAACCTTAATCTAAGTAAGGGTATTCCTATCTGCACTGGCTCTCTTTCATTAAAGAAACGGGCTATTTATTATGCATTGTGATGAAACTGGCGAAAAAGTACAGAATGGGTTCAGGTAAAGTGAGTGATATCGGGGGATAACACGCCACCCGCTATGAATAGATTAGGTAGGGTTCTAGACTTAAGAGTACAAAGTAATTGATTTGAATACGTCCCCACACTTGATCGGATTGTTTCTACTGCTGTAGACTTATTGAACTTCTGGCTCAATTTTGCATAGATTTCTAGTTCATCCCTGTAATTATTGTGATTGGCTTGAAATAACTAACTATCCCTGACGATCATAAGTTCTCCTGAGAAAATGGAAATTGAAAGTGACAAACACTTCGTCACCGCCAAGAAAATCCAGGGTCTCGCTTATACTCCGTAATCTTGGCTGTATTTGGTATTTGTATTTTATCTCTGTTCTCTTTTGGTCAGTAAATAAAAATTACATCTAAATATAGAGAAACAAACAGGAAAGAATTGAGAGAATTGGCTTTGTTTCATCGGACAAGCATACACTTTAAGACAGTAAGAAAGGATGTGATGAAATCAGGGTCAAATTGGCCCACCTCCACATCATATCCATAAATACCCACAGTCAAGCCCAATATATCCACAATAAATCCACTTCTGATTTGAAACGGAATCCCTTACAGTAAGATCGCCGAGTTGGACTGGTAATTATCCAATCATTTACTATAATGAGTTCCACTATGCGCACAGTCTTTTTGCCGTGTCCCTTCTCTTCTTCCCTTGGACGCCACCTTGTGTTGATCAAACTGGGGCTGAGTAAGAAGAAAGGACGGATTACAGAGTATAACACACTGTAATCTCCCCCCTTACCCATCCCTGCTTCTTCTTTCCTCCATCCTTCGTTCTTGCCATTCCTTGGTCTTTACATTCCTTGTCCATTCGTTTGCAAGGGTTTTCACTCGTTTCATACATTTAACTCACACGCGTCTTCCATCCATCCATACCCGTTTTATTCATTGTTTCCTCAGTTATCAACCATAATGAAGGTCACAACCTCCCTCGCAACCCTCATCCTGGGTGCCTCTACTGTCTTGGCTGCCCCAGCTATTGAAGAGAAGCGCTCCAGTGTTACCCCCATCACTGTCAAGGGTAACGCCTTCTTCAAGGGTGACGACCGCTTCTACATCCGTGGTGTCGACTACCAGCCTGGTGGTTCTTCGGACCTGGCTGATCCCATTGCGGACGCAACCGGCTGTAAGCGCGACATCAAGAAGTTCCAGGACCTGGGCCTAAACACTATTCGTGTTTACTCTGTTGATAACTCCGCCGACCACGATGAGTGCATGAACGCTCTGGCAGATGCTGGCATCTACCTCGTCTTGGACGTCAACACTCCCAAATACGCCATCAACCGAGCTGACCCCAGTCCCTCGTACAATGATGTTTACCTTCAGTACATCTTCGCCACTGTCGAAATGTTTGCTAAGTACGACAATACCCTCGCTTTCTTCTCCGGAAACGAGGTCATCAACGATGGTCCTTCGTCCAAGGCTGCTCCATACGTCAAGGCTGTCACCCGTGATCTCCGCTCATATCTGAAGGGTCGCAACCTGCGCCAGGTCCCCGTTGGCTATTCAGCTGCAGATATTAACACCAACCGTCTCGAGATGGCTGAGTACATGAACTGTGGTAGCGATGACGAGCGAAGTGACTTCTTCGCCTTCAACGACTACTCGTGGTGTGACCCCTCTTCCTTCACCACCTCTGGCTGGGATCAGAAGGTCAAGAACTTCACCGGCTACGGACTGCCCCTCTTCCTTTCCGAATACGGCTGCAACACCAACACCCGCAAGTTCGAGGAGGTCAGCTCGCTCTACTCTACCGACATGACCTCTGTCTACTCCGGTGGTCTGGTCTATGAGTACTCCCAAGAGTCTAGCAAGTATGGTCTGGTCTCCATCAGCGACGACAGCGTCAAGGAGTTGGACGACTACACTGCCCTCAAGACTGCCTTTGATAAGACTGCCAACCCCAAGGGTGATGGTGGCTACAACAGCACCGGTGGCGCCAGCGGTTGTCCTACCAAGAACGCTCCCAACTGGAACGTTGACAGCGATTCTCTTCCTGCTATCCCCGAGCCCGCCAAGAAGTATCTCACCGATGGCGCTGGCAAGGGTTCGGGTTTCAGCGGCAAGGGCAGCATGAACGCTGGCACTCAGTCCACTGCCACTGCCACCTCTGGCTCTGGCGACGTGACTGGCAGTGCTAGCACTTCCTCCAGCACTTCCACCACTTCCACGGGTGCCGCTCCTGGTCTGCAGATCCCTGCCCTCACCATTGGCCCCATTGCCGTTGGCCTAGTTACCATTCTGTCGTCCGTCTTCGGCGCCAGCTTCGTCCTTTTGTAATACCCTCAGTCTCCATTTGCATTCTCATAAGAAGCCCCCCTCTTCTTTGTCCCTGATGATTTGTGCTTCTTACTCTGTTGTGGTTTCGGCTCTATTTTTGTCGGTATGATTCGAGTCGATTTTAAAGTATCAAGGTATTCAGGTTGGAACATGTACATCGGCCTGGTACCAGTTTTTTTCATTCTTATTGAATACAACTACTTCTTGAGGTACTTCATAATATTATTGCATAACATCCCGCCCGATTGTACAGTCTAGACTCAATGTTTTTGCTTTATTTGTGAGTATTTCTAGCCTAGCTTCTGAACCCTGGGTCACAGTAGGCCGTGTACCTTCACCGCTATGTATGGTTACCTCGTGCCATCATGAAACAAAATTCAGAACGTCGACATCCTTGGCTTCTTCCTAGTAGCACATGGCTCGAACGTGTAAACAATTTTTCCTTTATTAATGAAGTTGTCTCATGTTATTCACGCCCTAATGAGTCGGGATTCTAATCCTTTAGCGTCGAAGCAGAACTCGTGATGGCTTCACCACCCAGCCCAATGCAGGATCATTTCATGTGAATTGTGACCCTGAAAGCGTTGCCCCATCGCCCTGGCAGGCTATTCTAAGACTTGATCTTTGAGTTGCAGCGTTTCGTCGAGTCCCTCTCGCTGGCTGGTGTGAAATTTATGCGACGATGTTGTTGAATATGACCGAAATATTGGAAATACAAACTGGCGCATTTAAACACTCTCGAGATCCAGCACTGTCCTCTCATCGCAAGATCTTAAGATTCACACCAGAACGATAAAGCCTCAATCTTTTCGCCTCAATGAAATCCCAAGAGATAGTCAAATCCCCATGATGCTCCCCAAGGAAAGCCATCTCTTTTCCCAAAATCGCAGGACCAACACGACTATGATTGACCGTTCCAAGAAGCCGCGAGATCCAATCACCAGTAACGGCCAATTTAGCCAAGTCAACGCCAGTCTCAATGCCCGCGTTATGGAACATATACACCACATCTTCCGATGCGACATTTCCCTTTGCGCCAGGTGCAAAGGGGCAACCACCCAACCCACTGACACTACTGTCGAACACGCGGATTCCGCACTGATATGCTTCCCACACATTGGCTACAGCTTGGCCATACGTGTCGTGGAAATGGCCAGCCAGCCTGTCGGGCGAAATGCCATGGCTTATCAGGTATTTCAAGAGCCTGCGCACGTCTGCCGGCGATCCGATGCCTAGCGTGTCCCCTAGACTTACTTCATAACATCCTGCGCCTAGAAGAGCCCGCGTTGAGCGGAGGACGGCTGCTGGTGATGTTTCACCATGATATGGATCTGAGAAGATACAAGAGACGTATCTACAGGAGTTAGCAGTTGACTTCGAAAGATCCATGCTCTACATTGGTTCCCGTACCCTCTTACAGCGATACAAGCCTTCGTAGCTAGCGCCACAACTCGGTTAACCCGCTCAATACTCTCAAGCACCGAGCAGTTGATATTCGCCTGACTAAAGCCATCCGTAGCGCTGATAAAGACCGAAATCTCCTTGACGCCATACTGCATCGCAATCTCAAGTCCCTTCAAGTTAGGAACAAGCACCGGGAAGCGCAGAGGCGATGTTCGCAGTCGGTGTTGAATCCCCGTGTCGCCGAGTATATCGCGACAGTCTGCTAATTGCGGCACTGCTTTCGGTGAGACGACCGATGTCATTTCGATTGTGCGTAGCCCGCTGTCTTCTAGGCGCTGGATCAATTCTAGTTTTGTCGTCGTCGATACGGGGCTTTTGTGGTTTTGTAGGCCATCTCGTGGTCCTACTTCTACTATTCGTACTGTCGGGGTTTGGCTTGTCATTCTGCGGCTGGATGGTCCGGATAGCCGACGAGGCGTAAATCACAAATGGTATAATATATGTCATAAATCATAAATCAGTGACACGTTGCGAGTGCTCGTGGAAAAAAATCGCCTTATATGGTTGCAGATAGGTTACACCTCGGTGTTTTGTTCCTCGGATCTTGAGTCCAAGTCCGGAGGCCGAGGTTAGATTTCCGACGTAATTGATATTGATCTATGATTCGTGTATTCCACTGAATGAAACCCTACAAGATCAGTTTCTTTAAATCTTGATTCATTCACTCAATGATTGTCTGGTTAGGGGCTATACCTAAATAAAGCTTGGTCGGCGAAAATCTGTCAACTCTGATATATCTAGAATAGCCTTATATTGTCCGGTGAACCCTTCAATAAATACATGGATCTAGCAAGCATGACTCTTAGTATCTATCAATGTCAAAACTCTGTTGTCGATTGCTTATCCCGTACACAGGTAACCTCCGGGTCTTTGTAAGAGTGAAGTGAGAGTGGAAGTGAGAAAAAGCCTAAGAGTAAGACGTGGACTAAGCGTGTGACAGTAGCGAATCTTGAAATTTTGAACGGTCAAGCACACCGTGAAGCACGAGAATCCGTAGCAATGACATTTAAGAATTATGTATATATCTGCGCAATTCCAGAGTCGATAGAAACCAAGCCTGATCAGAGGTTATATGATTTGATAAAGTACAAATCTCATAAATCACCACCACGATAAACGCCTACCATCGCGAAACATCTCATCATACACGAATTGAATTGGAAATGGAAAGCAGGAATGGAAAAAAGCAAAACATTCCTATAGGATACGAAACTGGAATGGCCTAAGAACTCAAGACGCCGATGGATGGGTTCTGCTTATTATCACCTTGATAGCTTGGCGAGGAATATTCAGGTCGGGCGCACAGCGCGCGACGGATGCAAGTATATTCATTCAAGAAATGGAGATCACTCGTTGTAGTGGTAGACCTAGTAGTCAGTTAGTCAAGTTCATGTAAGGGGGTAGTCAGGTGGAGCCATACAAAGTAATCTGGTAGTCCAAAGACTTGGTATCCGAGTCGACGGGCCATCTTGGCAAAGCCTTCTGTTTCAACGAGATGAAAGAAGGGGAATGCGGGAAACATGGCTCCGTCGCGGTGCACATCGGCCTTAACCATCAATGCTGTTCCACCCACTCCATCTAGAGCGACCATGCGGTGGGGGTCTAGGTTCTCCATGTCGGGTAGCTTCGCCATGAGTGTGCGGTACGTGGCCATTTCGGCGTATCCCTCCAACAGAATCTCATCGGGGCCCATATCGTTGGCTAAATTCTGAGCCGTGTCGCTGTCGATCCACGAGTTGTAGTCGTACTCCCGGATATCCCATTTCTGCTTCTTCGAGTCATAGTACCGCTGGAAACAGTTCGGCACGATGACGGGCTGGTCATGACTTGTCAGGTCTTGAATGAGCGAAGCCGGGGTTTCGACAATATCACCATCCAGCCACAACACCCACGAGGTCGCCGGTCCGAGGGTCGTGAATAGGAGGCTGTTTCGGGCCAGACTCATTGATTCGCGACGTTCCTTCTGAGCCGCCATCTGGTGCCGGACCTTTTCATCCTGCGATGATAGAGGCGGCTCAAAGTCTTGTCGCAGGATGGTGATGCTAGCAAAGCGGTCATCGATAGGGCCGGATTGCGTGCGCGAGATAGCTTGTTCCAGCGCCAGAACGGCCGTGTTTCCGTCCTTTGTCTTCGGGGCGATGAAGCCCAGTGATATCAGATCATGCGGGTAGCTCAGTTTCTCCAAGTTCTCCCAGTATTCTGTGTAGAAGCGAGCGAGCGGAGTGAGGATGAGGATCCGTTCGCCATTTGCGCGGGCGGTGCTCGTGCTGGTGAGATTGTTCAGATTGTAGTGGACTACGGGCGGGGCAGCCTGTACACCATCGCTGCGGATGGGCTGTGATTTGAGAAAGGGCTTCGTCGGCGGTGAGAGAGGGTGCTCAGCGGCATTTTCTTGTCGTTGACGCGAGGATGCTGCGGAGGCGGAGGCGGAGGGTGTGGAGGGGGAGAGCAAGAAGCAGATTAATCCAAATGCCAGCAGAGCAGCCAGGATGAGGCTGGTTGGACTCGTTCGTCGCATTGATATTGCGACGGCCATAGCCGTTCCACCAATTTATGATTGGTGAAGTTGTATATGTGTAGGGAGTTTGTCTGCGGCGGCAAAACGGTTGATCAATAAGGTTAGATGCCTCAGGCACAACAGGTTCTGGACTCAACACAGCCTCCTAGCCTCACAAGTGTCTTCCGAGATGTGGTTTTGGAATAAAAGACTTATAAGTAAAATTCCAGAGCACAGAAGATGGATAGTATTCCAGGAATGCATGACTAAATTTCCCCTTCTCTTTGCCGGAAAGGGTTATACCAGGTGGCTCACTATGCCATTATACTACGGACCTCGGACCAACCATTTCGATCGCGATCTACCAGACCAATGGCAGATCCCATGGCCCTATCAGAGGTCAATTACTTGGGGCTTTTTCGAGGAATTCCAGAAACAGCTGAGGTGCCCATGCTGACCGAACGCAGCCAAACATTCCAGAGCACGGACAAGAAGGCCTTGAGCAATTGTAACGGAATTTATATGCAATGGCTGTCAAATAATCTGTCAATGCTTCATCTGTGTATATGGCCTGCACATTTGGAGTTTCTGGAGATAGCGTGGAGAGGTGGAGATTGCATTCTTTAGTGTTTATCGCATCAAATGTGCCGAGAATGATTCCAGTGGCAGAAACTCCACTTTTCTTCCAGGGTTACAAACAAGGTCACCATGGACTAGTTCAGAAACAACCTTGGAAGTTAGAAAACTCAGCGATGAACAAGATGTGAAACTTTTCGTATGGTTTATCATTTTAAAGTCATGTTTGGTATAATAAAAAATCACAACTATCCTTCAATAAATGCGCTTGGCTCGATAATACTTTTAATTTAGCTTTCTGTCCCGTAGTATATCAACCGATATTTAAGAACTAGTAATTACTTTGAATTTTTCCTGGCTTCACAGGTATCCTAATCATGGCAGCTATTCAGGAGATCCTCTACTCAATTGTCCTTCGTTATGGAGGACCAGGTGGCGCTATTGCTGTTATCAAAGTTAGTGAGCTTGTCGCACAACGAGTTTGGGGACACGCAGATATGGACAAGCGCATTGCGATGACGTCGGAGATTCAAATGTCGATTTGCTCTATCTCTAAGCAGTTTATATGTGCATTGCTGTTGGATCTAAAGCGCAATCCAACTGCAGCTATGGCTGCCAAGGGGAATATTGAAGATCAGTTCCTAGAGAAATTCAACGCGTTACTGAACCCAGCTCTCACCAAGGACACGGGATTGACTCTTAAAAATATATGTGACACGCAGTCCGCCCTGCGTGACTACTGAGCTATAACTACACTACGGAGCGCAAAACCAGAAGGTGAGTTCCTAGTATATCGAGACATTCCCCCAATACTGGAACAGACCAAATCCTTCCATTTTCAGCCTGGTGTTGTTATATGTTTTGTCATTGGATGTCGGCTTGCGAGAAGAGTGGAATTTTGAAGATCCGGTAGTTGCAAGTGGAGAGAATATATCTACATAGCCTATAGCATCTATAAGATTCCACGGGCCTTATTCCGGCTTAATTCAATGTTTGTGCTCACTTTTACTTCTACTTCCACTTCACTTTAACTTTACTCTCTAATTCTGCTTTACTTTACCCTAGATATTCACTGCCCAGGCACTTTAAATCACAATTGCTCTTCATGCATTTATCAATATTGCATCAATCGCTCATAATATCTATCATACCTAAAACCGCGATGGCCTCTTGCAAGCCAGTTGTGCTACTCAGAGGGTCCATCGCAGATTGACTAGAACCGGGGCACATACTAAACATCCCGTTCGGTCATTACCAGCGGATATAGGAGAAGATATCCCAACCGTATCATTACGCCCACAACATCTCCAAGGAATAGTGAGTAGAGTGATATAGTCACGAAGGCTATACGTGTATATATACGTATATTTATCTATAATATTGACTATAGACACCTGTAGATATCCAGTTCCACAAAGAAAGCTAAAACGACTGCGATAAGTAGTCTTCCGGAAGAAAGAGAAAGCGTTGAACGAACAGGGTTGGCAGAAGAGATTTCGCAGCTACGAGAGCGCCTAGACACTGCTATCTCAGATAGTGGAAATCTCATATCTAGGGCAGAAATTCAAACTACATTAGTTGGTATCATTCCCGCCGCTCAAGGGTTTATAAGTCATTTGACGACAGCGATGGGTGAAAACGAAAATGCGCAGCTCTCTAGTCAGCTGCCGTTTTCCAATATGATCCAGGACACATGGGTTGACGCAAATGGTTCTTTTAATCTATCGAATCATCCTGAATAGGAGCAAGACTTCATGTTTCCTCCATAGAACACATAAGGCCTTTCACAATTCAACTCCTATGTTCATATGCCTTGAGACTGGACCAGTATTTGACAGCCTTTAGTCGCAAAGCTCATTGCATCTTTCCCACTTGATGTACTTTCTTTCTATATCTTATAGTTCAATTCAATATTCTTCTTTTTCCAATAGGTTTAATGATATATATCTTTAGGGAATGGGTACTCAGTTCGCCATGAAAAATGCCTTGAGTAGTAAAACCGTTGACTAATTCTTTCCACCATTTATGGTACATTATTCTATAACTATCATACCCGTTTAAACCGACAGAAAACTGTGTTAGGAATGTACGGAGCTCTGAAATATTGAGATGATATAGAACAAGTTTGGGACCTCGAGACTGGCTCTGTTATCATTAGCTCATAATGAATGACTAGATGATATTATGAGTTACAGCATGGATCGAAATCAGTTTTCTTAGGCCAATATTCTCTCTTTTGATCAAACGTGTGAATTCCGCAATTCTCGAATGCATTGGATTCTGCTCAGTTGCTCTATAGCTCTATAGGATGCCCTTCGATTCAACAACCCATATGTTATTCACACCTTAATCACGCGTAATGTTTGAGGTATTTGGTTTTTCATCACGTTTAGCTACTTCATAGGCCTAAGAAAGGTGGGATTAAGTACAATCGTCGGCTTTAGGCATGGTGCGTGGAAGATAATTGCTTTGAATAGGTTGGTGTTCAGAATTGGCGGTTATGGTGTGGCACGCATACACTCGACGCGCGAAGACACTGTTATGCTTATTTTTAGAGCGACTCGCGTGGCAGGATATTCTGTTATTATTTGTATTGGTACCAAACCGTAACGTAATTGATTTAATATAATCCTTAACTCGAAGAGATTTGACCCGCTGACATACATCGTGGACGAGTAATGTTGCGGAAATAGTCGCAAAGGAAGGTAGCCATGGCCCTAAGCTCCCAAGATCCGCTTCGCTGCCTACTCTAACCATATTTAGTCTATCCCCGGCCGCGACCGGTGTTAGGGCTCGGAAAGTAAGCTGAAGTAGCATAATAAAAGGAAACCTTGAAAGCACTTGACTTACTCGTTTTTTACTTCATTTTACACATATTTCTCTCCTATCTCCAAATATTTATGGAAAAAAAAATGAAAAAATCAGACATATTGGGTTCGATCGTCCAGAGTTTAGAGGCAATGCCCACTGAACTCGCTCATCAGATCATCGATGATTTGCGAGTATGGGATGTCCTTAAGCTACTCTGCTACAGAAGTGACCGAATCGACAGATGCATCATGTCTCATCCTATTTGCCGCACCCTCATCGGGTCTGACCCTGAGACCATTTCGAAGGTCAGGTTTGCGACCGAATTCTTTAGGCACTGCTTTTCAAAAATTCGGAAACGACCTATCCCTGAAAACTCACCACTATATTCCAACATCCATCACGTTAAAGGTTGGAGGAAAAACTCAATCTATAGCAACATGCATGCACGCCTCCGAGAAGAGTTGACACGGCAGTACAAGATATTGAATTGGTCTCAAGTTGAGGGTTACTGCGGTAATTTTGGTTACTGCGGCTGTATGAATGTCAAAAGCGCGCATGCGAGGTTCTCAGTCCAGCGTACTCTGGAGAGCGGATACTCTTTTGAAGAAATGAAAAGAGATTGGGAAAATATACAAACTCCCCTGGCTGCAGTTTCTGGACAGTTAGCCTTAGAGCTACGTTGGGCAGCCGATATGCTAGAGGCCAATCCAGATATACTTAAACGTACCTTGGATTCGGCGCAAAAGCGTCGACCTAATACAGCACATATCGTATCGCGTATGCGACATGGTGCAGAAAGATTCATGCGATACCCAAAGGCGAGGTTGGCTGCTTGCGAGCACTTTCGATACCTTTTTATGCCAGTCATTCCCTTCGACTCCGTGCTGGATGAACTGTTGGATTTAATGAAAACCAATGGCTTACTTGATGGGGATAAGATCATTAAAGATGGTTTTCCAGCTTTAGTAACGGGCTTAGCAGAAATTGTTGTCCGCGGGATTCCTCATGTCTATGTTTCCGATGATGAAATATGTGGTTTACACAGCGAATATAAATATGATGGGAAAATTCAACGAACTGGAAACACGCCCTGGAATACACCAATAATCCCGGTTACTATCGATGACGCCTTCTTCACTCCCTTCAGATTATGTCAGGGTCGCAATTTCCAACGGCAAAAGTGCTCTAGATGGGAGCCTCATAGCGAGAAGGAAAGAGAATGGCTCAAGTCTTTCGTGGAATTATATCGATACTTGAAGAGATAGAAAGAAGAAAGGGCCAGCACAGAATCAAATATATAGCTACTTGAACATTCATCTATTATTATTATTATTATTATTATTATTATTATTATTATTATAGCTAGACATTGATGAACAGATTGAACTAAATTGGGCCGCTTCTGGTCTGAGTCTAAGTATTCAATATGAATTGGAAAACGCTAAGAAATTCAAATTTTGCTCTAGAGAGTTATAGTATTTAATATGTATGGGAAAGGAAGAGCAAAAAGGATATCGGGTATATTATTATTAATTCATTGTTTGGTGAATTGATTGTAAAAAGGTTTCTGGGTCAAAATCTTGAAGTTGCAGAGCGTATATAGAAAATCATCTCCACTCCATCGAAGCTTGAGGTGGTTGAGATTCCTGGCCATCCATTGTCGAAGAATCCCGCCGGCTCAGTACGGGCAAGATTTTCATACGTTGCAGGTGCCCGTCCTATTAGTGAATGAACCAGTTTCTGTATCAGTTCCAGTATTATTCCTGTCGGAGCCTGCACCTTGACATTGTAAGGTAGTCGAGAAAAGATATATAGTTCTCACCCTCTCTACTCAAGATAAAAGTCGATAATCATATTTTTCAATTGGATCAATCCTTATAATAGTAGTTTTTATTCAATTCATTGCGGGTCTTCCTCACAGCTGTATCAGAAGACAATGAAACAGAGATGGAAGGTTTATCGATGACCACATTTGTGGTGACAGTGGAGTATTAGAGTTGAAATGTCAGCTCAAGCCACAATGTAGTGCCGGGGAATAATTTTCCTATTGGTGTATATATTTCGGGCTACTCCATTTTAGGACTAGATCCATAATACTAGCCAATAGGAAGACCATAACCTAACTGTGGGTCTCATTACGTTTGTAATGTCTGCACTCCAACCGCCCAAATGACTCAATTTCATGATATCAACTAGGAGCTAATATATCAATAGGACACTTTGGCCGAGTTGGTCTAAGGCGCGCCCCTGCTAAGGGCGTTCATTCGTGAGCGCAGGTTCGAATCCTGCAGGTGTCGTTTTCTTTGTACTATCTCGAATAGTTTTTTGATTCTTTTTATCTGTCAGGTGGCTTTCATGTTTCCATCATTATTTCGTGTCATGGCGGAAAAAAGAGATAAAGCTTTAGACCTATATAGAAAGCCTTAGAAACTCACGTACCTAGGCATAAATTCAAGGTCGCAGGCTATAGTTCAGGCTTATCGTTCTAACTCTAAGCTATCCCCCTTTCCAAGGCGTAGACGTAGTGGTCAGGCTCGTGGGTAGCCAGACAGGGGCTCGTGGGTAGCTAGATATAGGCTCATAAGATCTTTATATATCGTGGGGTCTTATATGAAAGCTGTAACGGATCAATACCCGACAATATGCCCAGTGTCTGGAAAGACTGCGCCCCTGGTTCCTGCCATAAGAGCATCCGATCCCAAGGACCCCTTTTCCTTCCTTAGTTAATTCTTCTTGTTTGACATTCGGATCTTGACAGCGTACAAATTCCTGCATTCATCCCATAACACCAGCAGAGTCAGCAACGACAAAAAGGAAAAATCGAAAATATTGACAAGGAGACTAAAAGTAAAACTACTAAGGTAGACGACATATTTGAGGATAACATATTAGTACTAAGAAACTTCTCGATGATTTCTGTTAGTGAGGATAGAAAGAGCTTTGCGATGCACCGACTTGTTCAGCTATCTATGCAACAGTGGCTCAAGACGCATAAATTATACGAAAGATGGCAAATGTAAAGACCTTACTCTAATGGAGAAAAGAGGTGGACGCTGAAATGGAATTCTAAGATAGAGAGGAAAAGAAAGAGAAGAGATGAGAGTGGAGCTATCTTCTGATGAAACTACATACGTCCTTATCGCTCCTTATTATCTCCATATGCTCTGGTCTGACTTTGTCACAGCAAAGAGACTTTATACAGCGTCTTTATGACAAGTTTCCGAATAGCGAGTTTGAGAACTGGCTGACTTGTCAGCTGCTATTCCCTCATGTGCTATATGATGTGGAGCAACAGCCAAAGACAGACTCTGTGCTAGAAGAATGGGCGTCTCTATTATATGATTCAGCATGGTTTGCATGGATACAAGGGAATTTCCTTGATGGGAAAGAATGACAGAGGAGTCAACCCAAGCGAGGAAAGAGTTATTTGGCCATGAAAGCCCGAAGACTCTTCATAATTTTTCGATGCTAGGGTTAGCATTAAGCCTTAGGGGTAAATTTAAGAAAGCTGAGGATGTTCAGGTACAGGTGATAAATACTAGCAAGCAGGTGCTTGGGCCAGAACATCCCTATACTCTGAGTAGTATGGCATTTTTATTATAGATAAAATATAATTAATCAAATTTTGCCTATACCTTAAAATTATTAGGCAACTTCGACACTGCTTTACAATTGATGACAGCATGCGCCCGACTACGCGGCCAAGTACTAGGTCCTGATCACCCGGATACCCTGTCTTCAATATCTATTTTCAATGACTGGTGTGAGAATAGGCATTCCTCATCTAGTCAGCCTCTTATAGAAACTATTGAAACAGCAGAGGAGTCTATCCAAAAGTCAACCCGTGCAACCTGTGGCCGGTATCGCAAACAAGCATTCTTTTCTCGCCTCTTCCGCAAAGTCTAGCGTTCTGCTTTTGTTTTTTTTTAAGACGGTTTTTATGTGTAAAGCGAGAAAACCAAAAATTTTATTACCTGCATAAACGATAGGGATTTAATGATTTTCAACCAATAAATGAGATCAGATACATTCCCAAGACTTGGAATTGATGAAAATTTCTCGAATTTGATTTTGGTATTTACAGTATTTTACACTTTGTATTTATGAAGTTGTCACTTAGTCGTGGTTCGTACAATGCAACAAAACTATACAAGAACAACTCTGCTATAGATACAGGATGGATCGAAACCAGTTTCACCACTTGCGTACAGAGATATTTTCTTTTGAAACGCACTTTTACTATTACGGCTGCCCCTGGCCCCCGCTCTTGGCAGTATTGCAGTACTTTGTAGATCTTTCGCTTGGACTCTAAAATGGTAAATCACTCCCAACAAAGTCGGGGTACACAGGTTCTACGCAATGGTAATACATAATTGAATTGTTAAGAGATGAGAGTAAGGTCTGGTAATTCTTGACCAGCGGGGGTATAGATACATAATTCATAAACACAAAATGGCCAAGGCAAAATACGCTCTTGTTCTCAAGAAAAGGATGCAAGCCTAAAGTAAACCACAGTATCAAAAAGGGAGAGAAGAAATATAGAAGAATAACCCCTATTCGAAAGAGGCCTTGGAGAAATCAAATCCTTCTCCTTCATGCACGAATACAACCATATAAAGTCTAATAAAAAGGCGAAAAAATAAGTTCAAAAAGGGTCTCCCAACTTCAAGTCCGTGCATAGGGTATGATTGGCGGAAATCTCATCGACCCTTGGTAGAGATGCGTCTCTGACGATCATTTTCATTTTTGCAGACAAGGAGTTTTTCGATCAAGTCGGGATGAGGGCCAGAATGCTGTGTTTTGGCATCCCGAGAGTTTGAAGGCTTGCTGACAGACCCAGCAGCCAGATAATCTCCAGACTCCAAAGCGAGTGGTGTCACCGGGCCAGGACTATTCAGGGGGTCCAAGCGTGGGGCCGACGGACTTTGATTCAAGTCCAGATCGCGATATCCGAATTGCCATTTCATGTCACGCGAACTGGAAGAAGGGCGGTAAGTTTGTTGGCGAGATTGACGTGGGGATGCAGGCTGCCCGGTAATTGAGTGGGACGAAGTGGGGTCTTGAAAGACTGCCGGGTGGAAGCGAGGTAGAGCGCCGAGGTGGAAGCCCGGGACCGACTTCGTTGGAGCCTGAGAGCGAGAGCGCGATGGCTGTGGGGAAGCAGTGCGCCGGGGGGACATAGTTGGCGATGCGACTGGCGAGTAGTAAGGAGAGTGATCGGACCGCATGCTGGAATGGTAATGGACACGGGGGAAGGCGTGTCGTGATTTGGCTGACAGTGAGGCACGTTCCCAATCTTCAATGTAGTCTTCTTTGTCGAAACGACCAGTGAGCGGTGTGACGGGGAGATGTTCGTCGTATATCGGACCTTGCCGTCTGGGGATCGGGATCGGCTTTGTGGGAGAAGATGAGTCAAGATGCTCAGGGGAGTCTGAACGAGAACGTCGAGGAGAAGGTGGGTTATATGCCGAAACAGTGGCAGTTAAATCTCGCAGCGAGGAAAGAGAGACGGGAGTGGGGTATCCGTGTTTGATGAACAATGTCTCTAGATGATCGCGCGGTTGATATTGTGACGAGGCTGAAGAGAAGCCTGGAAATTAAAGTTAGTGGAATGAATATGACTATGAACGATGGAATGTGGGAATGTTGGACTTACTGCCGTATGTACTGAGAGAAGAGGGGTAAAAGGAGGATGAAGAAGACTCCGGGGATGACGACTTTAAGGACACGGATTTTCGTGTTTTCTGCCAAAATAAAATAAATGTTAGACAATAACGGTATTTCAATCTCGGCTCCACAAATACATCACTTCCATGATTTGGAAGGAAGCGGATGATCCACTGTCTCCACTGATGCTTTTCCACGGATAACAGCGGAGGATACATGCCTCCATTTGATGCATTTCCTGCTTCAAGTTGAAGTTTTAGGACCCATTGCCTATTTCGCCGATTCTGGGACAATTTCTAAAGTGGAGTATAAAAAGAATGAAGAATGTGAGAAATGGGTCCTTTTATAAAATAACCTTGGAAGTGACAGGTACTTTACATACTTCCACGCGGCCAACCCCGGTGACCATTAAACATTTCAAGATTCAAGGCACAAATTCCTGATCATTACATTTCTAATGCTATAGAAGGGGTATTCAAGATCGACTTGATCATGCGTGTACATCCAGGCTTCAGCCTTCAGGTGATTCGCAGTTGACGAAGCTGAGCCACTTTTGTCATACTACAGACCAACCAGCTCTGGAGCTCTGGTCTCTTCATCAGCAGACCATCCTATCAAATCATAGGTAGGGATAGAATCATCCCCATTCATTGGCTAAGATCCATCCTAAGGTTATACTTTTGGATTTCTAAGTACGGCTGTCTCGGAACTCTGTACTATTTCCATACTCACGTACACTCCACTCCCTTTATCTCTTCACACGGATAAAGAGGCTGATGTGTTTGATTGGACCTTGATCAACCCTGTTCCGTTATGTTGCAGGAATGATACCGACCATGTGGGAAGATGGAGGTGCAGCCTTTCCGATGCCCCTGCATACAGTTCCTGTCAATGTCCATTCCTGTCAACTTCTCATGATTTCACCATCATACAGATGATGTGGGATAATATATTGGATAAAATATGCTTATAATTTTTACCTTGCTTTGGACAAGCTCAACATTCGAAGTTAAAGAGCCTCTATAACCGTGGGACTTACCTCGGTACCTTGGTAGAAATATACTCAAGCTAGTGAAATGTACCCACCTAGGTATATTTACTAGGAACTATATCTTACCTATATGAGACCCCCGCATTAAACTTGTCCCTCGGCAAGCATTGAAGTGAGAAAAAGACTCCGAGATTAAATGACGCATGATAAAGCGTCTCTGCTCAACAGAAGTCCAATAAAAGTCATGAAGTACCTTCCAAGGTTGGAACGGAAGCGACTCCGCAGGTCTGATTGATATTGAAGGACAAGCTGGTCCGATCATCAGGAGGAACCTCCTCATTGGATAAGTGTAAATAACCTTGGAAGTCTCTACGACTTTCCAAGGTTCAAGGTAACAAGGTACACCGCGCTGTATTTCCAAGGTTGACTCGGATGTGATCTACTGCCCAGGCATCCTTAATAATTATAGTTATTGTAAATCTAAATTAGATGCAAGTTGAACATTTAAATACACTTGATCTATATGGTTCCATTTAATTTGTGTGCGAACTGTATACCCAGGGCATTCTCACATCAGCTCAAATGGAGGCCCTCAGCCTCCCAACTTAACACATTGAACAAGCCACAAAGTCACCTATGCGATAAATTCCCATTCTGATCATACTAAAAATTAATTGTCTCAGGTCAGTAATTCCACATACGGAATCTAATTCGACCAGAGCTTGAACTTTGCGACCTTAAGCGGGTGTAACTTTCCAGGTTTCGGCATGAATAATCAGTCCAAGGTTGAGCCCGGCCGTGGACCCTTGATGGATCTTCAATTTGATCTCACAGATACAGTTATTTAATGGCCTCTATAATTAGTAGTATTGTTTCGGTTTGTCAGCAAACCCAGAAAACAACGCCCCTTATTTATAGGTAGATGTCTGAGATAGATCCCCGGATCCTCAATGCCTTAATGCGGTATACAGTACGCAAGTTTGTGGCTAGAACCACGGCTATTCCAAAAAGACAGAACACTTATTTGCTTCTTAAATTTTTGTAAATAAAAGGTGAGGACTAGTCCGTGTATGGATTCCATTCCAAGTTTTTAAGATCATTCCATCGACCTTAAACCCATCATGTCCCTTTCTGCATGCAATGCCGTTGTGAACCCATCCTTTGAATCTGGTGTTCTATACCCCTGGGTCCCTTCTGCTGTGAACGTAGCCAAAGTGAGCACTGGCACAAATGCCTACGGTGGTGAATACTACCTGTAAGATTTCACCCATAGCTCTGAATTTGTCTTCCAACTTTCAAGATCAGAATCTTGAACCAAGACTGACAAATGCAAATGCAGCAATCTTCAAACTAGCGTCGGCGGCCGCACAAACTCCATCTCCCAAACCCTCGATCACCTGACTCCTCACGCCGAATATGATTTCAACGTAGGAGTTCAGGCAGTATCAACAGGCGCGTCCTATTGCTCACTTTATGTCTTCATGGGCCACAATTCAACGACTGGCGAGATCAAAGACTCGATTTTGTTCAATTTTGGAGAATGGACGTCTCTTAGTGGAACGTTTGTGCCGAAGAAGTCGACGCAGACTTTGACTCTTATTGCTGGATGTGACTTTGAGGATTCCTCTCTTATAGGCAGTGTTCTGCTTGACGATGTTAGCTTTACTAAAGCTGGGCAGTGCGGATCTGCTTAGGCTTTAAGTTGAATACTTATGTACTCTATGACGGCTAAGAGACTTGGAGAGATGAGGTGTGAGTGGGATCATTGTTTGTATGCGAGGTGATTTGATTTTTGTACCATATCATCACTCCTTTACTCTTTCTATTAGCACTTATTATACACTCAAATTTCACGAAAAGTAATTGAGTCTACTGACCTATTTCAGCCTTCTGAAACAATGCCCACCGAACAGCTAGACGAGATCATGACTGAATCAACCCCCCACGCTCCGGAGCCTGTATCGGACGAAATGGAAATGAGATTTCATCCGAGCGAAAGATAATGGACAGGACTCTTTACAAACTCGAAGGTAACGATGATGATATGCTTTCACAAAGCACCATCCGCCGCCAGCGACCTCGGACGACCAATCATGGCTCAATACCCTGCCCAAACTGTTTGGACACAGCTACCAGTCCACATAACCCTACTTTCTCTGAGATGAAGGGACTGGAAGTCATAGATTCTGTTTCCCGGTCATTGCACAGCATCGCGGTTCTTTTTCGCGGAAGAGATTATCCAAGACATCTAGCATCGATGGAGATGACGATAGTTGTATGTATTCAATGCGAAAAACTTCCAGTGGGTTTGAGAGGCAAATTTTGCTAGATCCTAGTCAAATTGTATTTCCCAATTCTACCAATCAGGAAATTCGCTTCATTTCCGCGGAGAATACCGGTCGGAACAACGGTGTAATCGGGAAGCGCGGTAGAATGTATGATTACTTCTATCTCGATTCCATGTGCGCGCCCCACTTTGATCATATCCCCGGCATTGATCAATGACAATCAACATCCAAAATCACCTCCACATCTAAATCTAAGTCTCAGTATCCCGAATTATCAAAAATGGGAATGAAAGCCCGCTGTCAATGCTCGAAGGTTCAGTTCGAGACACCAACAGATAAACCACTGGCTCTTTATATCTGTCACTGCACGGAATGTCGCCACCAAAGCTCCTCCGCCTTTGGCATTACAGCCATTTTCCAGTACTTTGAACTTCCTAAATCAATGTCGGCTTTTATTGGAAGCTACACGCGCCACACCATTGGAGGCCGAGATATGGAGTGCCTCTTTTGCAAGAATTGTGGCGCTAGGGTGCTCCATCGCCGCCGGGATTTCGTGCCCGCTCCAGGACAACTGCCGAGTGAATCAGCGACTACCAATGTCAAGGGTGGTTGTTTGGAAGGTCTGGATAAGGATATGATGAAAAGCGCCATTCATATTTGGACTAAACATGCTATTGTGGATATCCCCGAGGGAGCAGAAAAGTGGAGTGAGGCACGTCCAACACCAATCTAAATGGATGGAATACGTGTGCAAAATTAGAAAAAGACCCAAGTCCAGTCTATTGGTCAGAAGGGGTTTTCTGAAAATGCATTTTTCCCCATCCCTGTGAGCCGCTTCAAATGATAAGCCCACTTACGAGATATTTCCGCTCGCACTCGCTCGACCAATTAGTTATGACAGGGATGAAGCAATCTTTTCCGAACTAGTACATAAATAGAAACGATGCTCTCAATCCTTCTCCTTCCTTTCTAAGTCATCCAGCTACAGTAGTTATTTTTCATCTTCTATACCTCGGTTGAAGGTATCTAAGTTGCACGACAACACACGAAATTCGAGTCACAATGGCCGCTATAGTTTCTATGCCTCCCGCTCTTCCCAGATTTGATAAGGTTCTGGAGATCCAGGACTTTAGCAAAAGCTGTGCTCTGTACGAAACCCATTTCATATATCATACACGTAGCTAGCGTTTTATAGATACAACGAGCTCCTCGATGATGTAGATCAGCCTACCGTTGCTGATGAGCACATTGAGAATCTAGCGGAAATGTTCGTCACAAGGCTGACAAGTTTCTTGGTATAAGTTTCTTGGTATTCACTTGATTCACAGCCACTTCAAAATCCCTAGGAACACTGTCTTTCTTGGGACCAACTTCGAGAAAAACTCTCTTCAATGGACGAGAATCACCAATATTAGCGGCATTTCCACGGGCATATTTTAGCTCTCACTCAGGACGGCCTGTGCGCTTACGGGTTATAAGATGGGCCTCTTCCAGATCTGTCCTGTGTTGGACCTGGATTCCTTGATGAGTTCCTCGCGTATGTCCTCAACAGCAATCTTACTGGCCTCATTGGCCTCCAAGTCCTTGGATGCGGAGATGGCTCCATGGAAAGCTTATTCTATATGAAGGGCCTATAATGATGGATTCATTCGCCTTCTGTGAAAAACACTATACCGACCCGCATCACAGGCTAAAAATTCGAGACTTTCTTCCCGTTGCTTGTGCAAAGGAATACTGCTCGCTCAGTTGCTTTGGTTTGGGATTCAGAACAAGAACGGAAAGGCCAGAGCTTCGATCTATACTGTCCAAACATCTTGGGAAGCTTGAGAATTTCGGCCAAATACTGATGACTTATTCTGAAATTTGCTCAGCCCCAGGCTAGTATGAACCAGTTCCACCTTAAAAGGCTTGAGTGGCTCATAGTGACGGGAGTAAGTACACCACTTTTGTGCCTGAGACCAAACTAGCTCTGGTATAGTTAGATGCATTGCTACAATTTCAATGATACATTATTGGTTGAGTTGTCTCTGATAAGAATTGGAACAGGATATTAATTATTTTACTTGTGGCGAAGCACAGAGTACAAGAAATAATAGATAGCAAATTGTGGGTATTCGTTGGTTTGATCTATAGTCACAGTGTCCTAAGTGAAACTTTGCATGTTGTAAAGTAGATTACCGGGTGGGGACTTTGTGAGAAAGATTATGGATTGTCACGAAGCGGAACCTATGGTAGTCACGTGACTAGAAAGAGCCGCACTAGCTGGACTAGTCTGTTTACTAGTAGAGTGAAGCTCTTCTCTTCTTTTCTTCTCTCCATCTTCGAATTTCGTTTAGTTTCCATCTTGCCTCATCAGTTCAGGATACAAAATTAGGCTCATTACAGGATAAGATAGATCCATGGATCTTTCTAGCCTTGAAAGTACCTCGTCGACATTCAGTTGCATGTTGATTTGTAAATCTCTGTGGCAAAGTACCTACGGTAGACATATTGCCTACAATCCATGATATTTTATACGCATTTTACAAAAGCCAAAAACGCTGTAGCCAACCATCCAAAGAAAAGGGGGGTATTCCATACAAACATGGCCGGAGAGGAGTTCTTGCTTGCTGGGCAGCTTACAGCGGGAGTGGGCCAGGTGGCTGCGCACACTGTGGCTGTCATAGCGGCCGAGATGCTGCTCGCTGTAGCATTCGAGACTTTAACAGCACATGGATTTCCCGATATTTGAGGCTTCGCGTCAGATAAAACAGCACAAGACTTACGGCCGGTCCACTCCTTAGTAAGATGATCAGAGCCTCCAATATCTATAGTGCCAGTGACATTGAAGGCGAAGTAATTTGCGCTTTTACATGAAGCGGCTTCACTCGAGCTGGCTATGTCTGGCTATTGCGCGCCGTTTTGGACAGTGAAGTCGAGAGTATTAGAGAATTCCGTGTCCTCAAGTTGTACAGAGTCATCGGTGAATTCCTCTGATGAAGTGTTGTTGGAGCAGTTGCCGCCTGAGAAATTCCATTCAAGGTGATACAATGTCCCTGGATCATGTCTCGCATTCAGTGCAGTGGTGTATAAGTGAACATACATTGGGTCACTGCTGGAGAAATTGTTGTAATATAAATTCATCCCGTCAGCCTGCCCATCAATACTGGTGTGAATAGTAGCGATGTTGGGATAAGTTCCAGTATAAAGTGTGACATAGATATCAGGATCCATGGCGGCGACCAGTTTCGGGCTTTGGAAGGCAAACAAAATAGGGAAAAGTGCGATTGGAGCGTAGGTCTCGTTACGCGGGAAAACCAAGTCCACCTCGGCTCTTGATGGAAAGGCTGCTACATACATCATGTGTACCGTAAGCAGGGCCACCAAGAGGTAGATGCCTGCCATACAGGTTGAATGGAATGAAAATCGGAAAGTATTGTTGGGGAAGGACACAGACACACACACACACACACAGAGAGAGAGAGAGAGAGAGAGAGAGAGAGAGAGAGAGAGTCCCGGAAAAGGACACCACGACTTGCTTGTTCGCACTCATCTAATTAGTACTTTTATTCGAAAGACGCCTTTGTTTTGAGGCAGAGCTGGATCAAATCCTTTGTTTGAATTGCAGTAGACTAAAAGAAATATGTAATATGATTGGTTCATCAGGAAATTTACGTCAACTTGGTCAGTATTATTATCCTGAAGTGTTCTTAGTCTCTAGAGAAAAACAAAAAGGAACAGGTTATTTATGACCCAGTAATTTTCTACGGTCTTTAGAGTCTCCGAAGTCAGTGAAGTATAGTCCCTGGAGAGTCTTCGAGCAAATAAAAGTGGAATCGTAAGGTGTAAGGCATTTTTACAGTCGGACAAAGCTCACTGAGCTAAAATGAAGCCGGACTTTTTAGTTCGAATTGTTGAGACACTAACTATTTCTGATTTTCTCGAGACGGGAATATCAGTCGACAGCTACTCTTTGGATTTCTCCGTACCACGTGTATTTCCCCTGCATTAAGCGCAGCTACATTACTGACCACAGGATCTATAATGGCGTAGAAAGTGGATGTGATATGGGGAAGAGTAACCTCCCACTTCAAGGGGTAAGCTTTTCGCCCATCAACACTGAGTCCTCCTCTGGACAAGCCCAGATACAGACGAGCCCCTACAATGACACGGAAAGCTGGAAACGGGATCAAGGAAATGACGTGATAATTAGTATTCAACGAGGCTACGTCGAGGCATGACTCAGAGAGTAGGCCAGAGGTTTCCGGTCTCAACCCACTTCTTTCCCTCGAACCCTTAGTGGGTCCAGCCCTAACTTTTGAGGTGGCAGTTAAAAGTGGGATATAGAGCTATGCGTTGCAAAATTCCTCGCCTTTGTGTACATATAATAAATGAGCTAAGACGATGTTTAGGTTTGAGGGCATTTTAGAAGCGGAAATCTTCTAAGATCGCTAGGATCCCTGATCACTGTTCACTTCATGCTGTATCTCACGGGTGATCAACTCTGCTAAAGAATGCTAAGCTTTAGACTTCAGACTTCAGAGTCTTCTATGCTGACTACATAATTGCTAATTTAAAATTGACCAACTATATTAGGGCGGAGCCTTCATTACGGATACTACGGAGTAGTTAAGAACTACACCAACCCTGCGCCTTACCCAGCTGCCATTCGACATCATGTTCTGTATTCAGCTCATGATTAGTTAGAAATTATCCTTTCAGTAATAAACCATCTTGGTATATTAGAGACAGACCCACATCTTAGAACAAGATGTGGTTCCAGCAAATATTTTACTAGGCTGTTGTTACTAGGTTATGATCGACCGAGTATCCTGCTATCCACCCTGGGGCGAAGATCAGCCTAAGATTGAATGCGATATCTTTTTTGCAGGATTGGAAATTAAAAGAAGCAAGTCATGGGTTACACTTTATACTCATCGAGATTCCAGGCTTCGAGGAGCAGGCTCAATCTTGGTTAAATGGGGCTGTGAGCAGATTGATGCTGAGAGACTTGCCGCTTATATTGATTCTAGTAAGCAAGGAGCACCTCTATACGCGAGGTTTGGGTTTGTAAATCGCATTGCGTCTGGTTCTGGCGAACTTGTATTGATGGCCTGGTGCTAGATTATCAATTGTACCTAGGTAACCTTATAATGGACTCTCAACTGTGCAATGGATGGCTCATTGGATTTTGAATACTAGGGGTTGGCTCTGGAACAGAGAAGAATATGTCCAAAGAGGAATGCTCAAGATCTCGGGAGAAACATGTTATTCAGAAGAATAACACTCTGCACTCCAGATAGTACTCAGCCTTAGTCAAGATATTGAAGAAAAGGGCGGTAAAGCTTTTACGATCCTAAAGATTATGACCATCATACTTACCTGGACACCTGGCTTAAAGTCATATACAAACCTTGGAATTGAGAGTTGAGAATAATACCCTCCAGACTACTCAGTTGGAATGAAGTTACAGGCTGATTTGTCTCAGAATACATCAATTCAACTTTTTGTATAATTCCCAAACCAGACGCCATGCTGCGGTACCAAAATAGAATAGGAGACTCAATGCAGAAACAGAAAATTAAGCATCCACTTCTATGGCCTCGCCTGCGCCTTCTTCGCGGGCACCACCCTTGTTATGACGCCTTCGGCGCTTAGTTTTGGCTGCGCCAGACTCATCCTCATCGCGCTTCTCAATATCATCCTTCTGGTCTTGGGGCTTATCTTTCTTGGCCGTAGAAGCAGGAACTGAACTCTTCTTGGCCTTTTTCATACTAAGCGGATTCGGCCCCTTGGCCTTCTTGAGCCCGCTAATTTGTTTGGGCTTCTCAGCTCCCTCATCTTCTTCTCTCTTACGTTTGCCAGTCGCGGACTCAGGGTCCAATCCAGCACGGAATTTTCCTCGCTCAACATCGTCGCGAACAGTATCGGACTGTGTGCTCAGTGGCTCGAGGACCATAACCGACCGCTTCACATAGATGATCGGTACACCTGGAATAGAGCGGGCCTTGAAACGTAGTTCTTGAGATCGGCGCAGAGCCTGATCTTCCGCTTTTTCGGTCTCAGTTTTCCACTTGCGCTGTTTCTGTCCTTCGCGGTTGTCGTTGTTCTTCTTGGATATAGGTGGTTCAGCTGTGGCTAGAATGTAATGCTCCTTGTTTTCCTTTTTGCTTGAGTTGGGTGAAAGCAGCGAGAGCAGACATTCCACCTCGTCAATTGGAGAGGATTCTGGGTTGTGCGAGCAGTGGCGGAGTGGTAGTTCTGTCGGAGGAGGAAGATGCATCGGGCGGTATGGCTGCTTAGTCTTGGGATTAATTGGTTGTGCGGCCATGATGGCAGCGAGCGAGCACTTGGTCAACACTACAAACAAAAAGTCAGTTCATAAGTTTAGTTGAACAAAAGCGATCTGAAATTTGTAATTTATTTCGCATAGTTCCGGAGCGGAAAGTTCAACACTAACATGGCTTGGGTTTGCCTTGAAGAGTCCGCTCAAGTGCTGGAATTAATTCCATCTTAAAAGAGTCCACCGCATGGAGGAAGTTCGAGTCCACTGAGAGCTGATCAATATAGTTCTTTGCATCAGCTACGGGGATGTTGCCTACCAAGAACCTGGTATGGCTCACGGAAACCGAAAGTAAGCTCATACTGGTGCATAAGCTTGCGATACTTCTTAGAACGTTTGGCCCTCATTGTGAAAAATCTGGATTGAATGTATTGAAAGTTCGAGATTGCAATGTCGCGCCGATGAAACTTTTTTTTCAATTCTGCCGGGCGGTGGGTGGGGCGGTGCCATAGTCTGCTCTTACTCTGATGGTCTATGTGCTACAACTTTTCATAGCTGGTATGGTATGGAATTAAGGTAAAATCTTACGGTCATCCATGAAGCTCTGGGACTGCCTATGTCTTCATTTCAAGCCTAAAAGTCTACGTTGCTGTTCCGGCGACCATCCGGTCTGTATTTCGAGCTATAATTATCCACCAGAGAACATGGCTGTGTACCTAAGGACTATTGATAAGTAGGCATGGGTATATCAATCTCTAATATCAGATTGGATCATCATATATACAGTCATGCGTCGAATATCGTACAGACAACGTTTTGAGAAAAACAAAGTCATGAGAAGAGATATTCTCTAGTCGTTCACACCAAACTTAAACCCCCAGAGTCACGAAAACGACCAGAAAATGTACCTAGGTAGTATTGGATTACTGAGTTGAAGCATCAGTCTTTGCCGTGTTCGATGGTATCTGGTTAAGTTCCCTTTCTTTGGCCCAAATTTCCTCGATGCGCCGCCGCTTGTTGCGTGCCTCGTCTCGGTTTTGTTGGGCTCGGTCGGAGCGCTCAGAAGAGAGGCACTTGTTGACTTCAATCTTGATGTCATTGCAGCTGCCAATGGCTTTGTGTATGAAGCCTCGGGCGTGGCATTCATCGAGGGCAGTCATGATCTCCTCGCAGTCTAGTAGTGGCCTGATTAGATCATTTGTCGGGAAGAAGGCAAGTGATATAAGTGAAACAATACGTACTGACATTGTATGCGGTGTGTAGGTGTGAATGCATGGTGACTGGTAGGTGGATTAATGGTATGATCGGAGACTACAGTCCTGTACTTTGTAAAGCATTCGGTCCGGAGAATCACCGGGCGGTGAGGATATGGCTAATTTCTGCCGGGCGGAAGGGCCCCTCTTTGCGATAAAAAAAATAATATCCCGATAAAAAAAAAAAAAAACTGATCTGTCGAAGATTATACCAAAAATGACTTCGATGATTACTACCACAGCATGGGTGCGGCGTGGTGTTGCCGCCCAATTCCCTACAAAATATGAGATTAATGAGGAGGAGATGAACCGGATATCCAAGCTTGCTCGTATGCAGCTGGAGGAGGCTCAGGATGATTTGAATGCTGCCCAAGATGGCGGCAAGGATGAGGCCGATGAGGATTCTGCCATGGATGAGGATACCAAAGCGGATGATGCTATGGAAGACGTTGACGAGAAGACGACCTCGAAAAAGGGAACTGACTCTAAGAGTACTGAGTGTGTTTCCATGATATACCAGGACTCTAGAAACGAGCGCATGCTAATTGATTGTTTTAGTGACGACGATGTTTTGAAAGAGTTTGATCTCGACCACTATGACAGCGATGAGATCGACGAGGAAGGCGAGAAAATAACAATGTTCGGCAATGTGCAATCGCTCGCCTACCACCAGCCCAACGAGGAGGATCCCTACCTCGTCATCCCCGAAGATGAGAAGGACGAGGAGCGTGAGGAGCTACAGATCATGCCGGAAGACAACTTGCTCTTGGCCGGAAAGGTGGAAGATGAAGTCGCCCATTTGGAGGTTTATGTCTACGAGGATCGCGCTGATAACCTCTACGTCCACCACGACATCATGCTGCCGGGAATTCCTCTCTGTTTGGAGTGGCTCGATATCCCCGTTGGCAAGAACACTGAGGGACGTACACAAGGTAACTTTGTCGCCGTGGGAACCATGGAGCCTGACATTGAGATCTGGGACCTTGACGTTGTGGATTGCATGTACCCCAATGCCATTCTCGGACAAGGTGGTCAGGACTCTGGCGAAAAAAAGAAGTCAAAAAAGAAGAAGGCCAAGGCCAACGACGAATATCACATCGACTCGGTACTAGCTTTGGCAGCTAACCGCCAGCACCGCAATCTGCTGGCATCAGCCTCCGCAGACCGTACCGTTAAGCTCTGGGATCTCAACACAACCAGCTGCGCCAAGTCTTACTCTCACCACACCGACAAGGTCTGTTCGCTAGACTGGCACCCAACTGAATCCACCATTCTGCTGAGCGGTAGCTACGACCGCACTGTGGTCGCTGCTGACATGCGTGCTCCTGACTCCCAGGCTCGTTGGGGTGTCGATGCCGATGTGGAGACCGTTCGCTGGGACCCGCACGATCCAAACTACTTCTATGCCACTACCGATGCTGGAATGTTGTATCGCTTCGACATCCGTAACGTCCCAGCTACCCCAGCCGAGTCTAAGCCGTTTTGGACATTGCAGGCCCACGACTCCTCAATCTCATCCTTTGACATCAACCGTACCATCCCCGGTTTCTTGGTGACCGGATCCACAGACAAGCAGGTCAAGATCTGGAACGTCGAAAATGACAAGCCCAGTCTGGTTGTCGCACGCAAGTTGGAGGTTGGAAAGGTCTTCTCAAGCAACTTTGCCCCTGATGCCGAGGTTGGATTCCGTCTGGCTGTGGCTGGAAGTAAGGGCAATGTCCAGGTTTGGGATGCTTCTACCAACGGCGCTGTGCGCCGTGCTTTCGTGTCACGTCTGCCTGATCTTGCCGGCGAGGTGAAGGAGCGTTTCGTTGGTATTGTGCCTGACGACGATGAGGATTCGGATGAAGAGATTGCTGGAGACGCGGGTGGTGAACCTGCTGCTGGCCGTGATGGCTGGGAGTCCATGGAGGAAGATTAGATTAAAAAGCGTATACTCAATTTTTACCGTTCTCAAGATTATAAACTGCAATTTTATGAAAGTGAAGAAAGCAAAACCGGGCCATAATGTGAGATATAAAAGTGGAACAGAAGACCAAAATGGGTATAAAAACGAAAAAAAACCCGAATGCCGTATTAAATCATAATTTCAAAAGATACAAGACCAATATTCGAACACATAAGAATTCAAGAGTGTGCTTAGCCACCAGCCTCAACTTAGGCCGAGCGAGCGACGGCTAACCTCTACTCATGTCTCATCAGCATTCTGTTCAGCAGGAGTCAAATCAGGGCCGCGTTAATCTTACCTTCGATTTCGCGGCTCTCGCTTCGGTTTGGGCCCCTGGGACCCATAGAAAGCATAGCACTATCATCAGTTAGCTGTCGTCGATACTCTTCATCTATAATGGGAAACAAGAGAGTGACTTACCATCACTAAGGATTCATGTGGGGAATTTGCACCACAGCCTTTGCTGCAACGACACGTGACGAGAACTTGTGTATTCTTGCTATTTCTATGAAATGGTGCCGGGAGGAAAAGACCGAAGAGCGGATGATAGATGGAAGAAGGGTGGATAGAAGAAAATGGGAGAGGTAGGTTCTGTGGTGATCTATCTGGTTTGTATAGTAGCACCTAGGTCACTATCTAGAGATAAAAAAAAATCAGTAAAGTGAGAGTGAGATCATCGTAAGAGTAAGACTGAGAGTCACCTTGGAAAGCGAAAAGTAAGAGAAGGTAAGAAGAGAGCGAAGGTAAGAGTGAAGATATATGAAACCAAAATTTGCGATTGGATCTGATCTAGTATAATACATTCGATCTTTGGTCTCTAAACTCCCAAGGATATAAAACTTTTGTAGAGCAACCATCGACATGAGAAGACAAATAAACATCCAGATGGTCAAAATTTGACCCACAACGCCTGTTGACATGCTTGCACCGAACACTCGCTTCAATCACGCAATGTTGGTGAATTGCC
The DNA here is from genome assembly GCF_028828555.1 of Penicillium taxi. Taxonomy (NCBI): domain Eukaryota; kingdom Fungi; phylum Ascomycota; class Eurotiomycetes; order Eurotiales; family Aspergillaceae; genus Penicillium; species Penicillium taxi. Next base: position 1,255,756 of record NW_026643207.1, on the reverse strand, counting down.
GCTTCTTGCCCGTTCCCTCCTGTGTCTGCTGCTCCTCCCAGGTATCCTCGTCAACGTAGTCCTTGGTGCTGTTTTCGCGGATCTGGTTGCCGATGAAATGCAGGGCAGACATGTTGAATCCCATCTCATCCTTTTGGCGGGCGAGGACCCGACGTAGCGTAGTTCGGATGCTGTCGAGCATAGGACGCATCATCTTGCTGGTGACAATTTGGCGATGATGCGTTTTCAGCATAAAGAACAGAACCCGGCAGGTGAGAGCCACATTCCACTCGCGCTCGGCCCAGATGTTGAGGAAAGTGAAGAGGGAGGTTAGTTTGGAGAAGGGGAGAACCAGTAGGGCGTCTTGCAAGGCTGCCGCGGGGACCTTCTGAACAGTGTTTAGGACATGACGCTCGGCAGAAATGTTGTTAAACGCAAGGTAGATCGGGTTGCGATCAGGGGCACCTGCATTGGGGTTGATGGCCTTGGTCTGGCGCCATTCGCGCATAACCTCTAGATCCTCCATACCCAAATCTAATGCTTCCATGATCTTTTCTCCTGCCATGAGTGTTCCTGTAGTCTGTTTTCCGGCATCAACCGCCTCGGCCTTTTCACCATCTTCCTCATCCTCATCCTGTTCGAGAGATGCAGTGAGTGTGTTATCGTATGCCTCTTCCATTTCCTTCTCACGCTCCTCCTCCAAGAAGAGTGGCTCATCGGTCTGTTTCCAGATGCGAATGCTCTTATCGTGACTGGCACTGACAATGAATTCACCTGAGTGGGCCATGGCCAACGCCCAGATCTCACCATGGTGTCCGGCAAGTTTCTGAATATGCTGGAACTTGTCACCGTCCCAGTACTTGATCATGCGGTCTTTACCCGCACTGAAAAAGTTGTGACCGTTTCCTTCTTTGTTATTCGGGAAAAATGCCACTGACATCACACTGTCCTCATGCGCCAGCAAAGATTTGTGACAGTCACCAAAGTCCAAGCCCCATAGTCGAACGGTCTTGTCAGCCGAACAAGTAACAATCAACTTGGTGTCATAAGAGATGTCCATGCTCAAGACTGGAAGCTTGTGACCATATAGGTTAAGGAAGAGCTTCAGGGAGTCGGTAAAGAATATCTTGACGGTATTGTCTAGTAAAGAAACTGCCAATAAGCGAGCATCTGGCGAGAAACGAAGACTGAGAATGTCATCGTTGACCTTCAAAGTTCTTGTGTGCACTAGCTTGAGGCGCGGCGTGGTACGCTTAGTGCCCGGGATTTCTTCCTGAACGACCTGGAAGTTCCAAAATTTGGCCGACTTGTCTGCACTTCCACTGACCATAGACTTGCCATCTGGGTGCACGTGAAGAGACCAGATGGGGCCTTCGTGCGCATGGATAGTCTCCAGTAAAGTTGAAGATGCGATGTCAAATACTTCCAGCTCGCCGTTCTTGTTTCCAACTACCACAATTTTATCACCAGGAAGAAACGCAGTGCAAAGTGCGTAACCACATTCAAGAGTACGCAGACATGAACCTGTGCGCACATTCCAAATCTTGAGACTGCCATTTGAGGCAGTGGCGAGCATCCGATCCTCAGAGCTCAGGGCGACTGATCGAATGTCGGCTCGATGACCAGGGATATCCACAGCTAGATTGCGGGTATAGTCAGCTTCGTCGTCGTCTTTGTTCTTCTTGTTTGCAAGAACGATGCTATATGACTCCAGCTGATTGTTTGTAGTCGCAGCGAGGATGTTCAGACTATTCGTTTTAAGGGTCATCCAATCAAATGATCGAATCTTTCCACCAGTTCGGACAATAACGTGAGGGACGAACAATTCGCTCACAGGGGCCGACGCGGGATCTTCGGACTTCTCCTTGTCAGCCTCTGCGGCGTTATCGTCACCTTTCCGCTGAGCTTCCTTTTCCTTTCTTCGCTTCTGCTTGCGTGCCATGCTCTTTTGGACCTCGGTCTGCGAGCGAACCCGCCAAATCTCAACAGACTTTTCAGAGCCGTGGATACCTATGTAGTCCAAACGAGGGTGGAATTGAATGCCGACTGTACGATCTTTACCGTTGCGGTAAATGGTGCCGCGGTCTTTGAGAATTCTGCGACCTTCTGCGCTGACCTTCTCCTTTGAAATTTCCATCATAGCGCCCTCATCGATTGACCAAACTCTGAGCTCTCCATCATTTCCTGCTGTAATGCAGCCACCCTGGTCGGGTGAGAGCCCCAGACTCCAGCATTCTCCATTCGATTGAGCCACGTGCGTTTCAATGCAGTGCTGCGATGACAAGTCCCATACTTTGATTAGCGCATCCTTTCCAGTAGTCAAAAGGAAACCCGAGTGTTCGTTCAGCCCGGAAGCCCTAAGCAGTTCTTCGGACGGGAAGAGGAAATGAAGCGAAGTAATCTGATCTGTGTGTCCGCGGAGTCTGAAGAGACCAACTTCGCCAATCAGATCCCATAGGATGATATCCGTATCTTTAGAGCCACTGGCGAGGCGCACTCCAGCGTTGTCAAAAGTCAGGTGGGTGACAGAGGATTTATGACCGTTAAAAGAGATGATGACTGTGCTGGTTCGCGAGTCCCAAAGTCGAATGCTTCCGTCTTCGTAACTTTATTGATTATTAGCGTAGAGCAAACAGGGGATGCGATGGGTGAAATTTACCCGACTGCGAAGATATCTTCATCGGTTTTGCTCTGGGTGACCACAGTTACTTGCGCTTTACAAGCAGAATCTTGCCACCGTCCTAGCAATTCTCCTTTTTTGACATCCCAGCAGAGAACAGATTCAGCTGCACCGACAATCGCCCGACCGGCGCCCGTCTGGCGTGCAGCGCCGCCGAGGGTCTGCTCGTCCTTGGCCCAGATCGCATTCGAAGACGCCGAGGCGACGAGCCCGAAGGTATTCGATTGCTCGAATTTGCTAGGAATAAATTCAGAAGGCTATACACAAGCTTAATCGCACAAATAGACACTTACAAGTAGCTTTTTACCATCGTCGGCGGTTGATGAAAAAAATATCGACTTATCGATTAGCACAAAATTAATTACGGGCCGCATGTCTTTTTAGTGCCTGAGGAATTGGGCGTAAATACTGGGGCCCCCCACCGCTCCATGACGATTCGTGGATTCGTGGTCGCCGTTCACACCTACAGACAACTTGTTGACGCATCAACTTCCCCCATTGTGTTGCCTGCCATGCTTCTTCTAGACTACCAGAACGCTTTGATCCAATCCCTCCTCACGGAGCGGTTCTCTGGGTACAATTCCTTTCCCTCACCCCTCCGTCCCCTCATTCTATACAAAAAGCAGCGTCAGGCCCAGCTAACAATGAACCCCCCGCAGTGCCCCCCCGACCTCGATTGATCAAGTGGTCTCAGACTTTGACGGAGTAACTTTCCACCTTTCAACACCCGAATCGAAAACCAAGATTCTCATTTCGCTTCAAGTGAAATGTTTCAAGGAGCTAGTCCAATACGGCGCCCAGGAGGTGCTGGAACGGGAGTACGGCTCATACATCGTCTCGCCTGAGCCAGGTTATGATTTCTCCGTACAAATCGATCTTGAGAACTTGCCTACTGAACAGGAAGCTCGCGATGAATTGATCATGAAGCTTGCTCTGTTGAAGCGCAATGCCATGGCTGCCCCCTTCGAGAGAGCATTTGACGAATTCAACAAGCTTGCCGAGGAGGCATCTCAATACACATCCGAGTCTGCGCCACAGGGTATTAAGGAAGGTGGTGAAGTCATGTCCATCCACTACCGTGACGAGGAGGCGATCTATATCAAGGCTAGCTTCGACCGCGTGACCGTGATATTCAGCACAGTGTTCCGCGAGGAGACGGATCGGATCTTCGGCAAGGTCTTCCTGCAGGTGTGTTGCATACGAGAAACTATTCAAGGTATCATGGCCTGGGGCTAATAAGGAACAGGAATTTGTTGATGCCAGACGGCGTGTCGTGACCCTCCAGAACGCTCCACAAGTACTCTTCCGCAATGACCCCCCGCTTGAACTGCAGGGTGTTCCAGGTCTGCCGGACGGATCTAGCGAGATTAGCTACATTACCTTCGGTGCGAATCTTGTTGAATGTCTCGATCAAATGCGCATGTTCCACTAACGAAGGACATAGTTCTGTTCCCCCGACACCTTACCCCTCAGCGCCGATATGACAGCATTTCTCATATCCAGACTTTCCGTGACTATTTCCACTATCACATTAAGGCCTCCAAGGTATGATGACTTCTATTATTATCTTATCACCGAGCAATTAGCTTACCATCCATGCAGGCATACATCCACACTCGAATGAGAAAACGCACTGCAGACTTCCTCCAAGGTATGCACACTTCCCCATCCTTACACGTCATGATAGCTAAATTGAAGGTAGTTCTCAACCGAGCCCGACCGGAGAACGAAGAGCGTGAGCGTAAGACAGCAAGTGGACGGACATTCCGTGTGCAAGGTTAGATGTGAGGTTTCATTGCTATGAAGACTACCGGAGGCAGCAAAGCATTTGATTATACACCATTCCTTGCTTCTTTCCCCTTCCCCCTATCCGTACTGTAGATACTCCTGTACTGTAAGCTTATCTGTTAATAGTGAATCGAAATCTGGGAAATATTCACTGCCAAGCAGGCCTCGAACAATGGGCTCGGCGTCGTACCTTCCTGTCGAGGAAATTCTAGAGATTCAGTCTGTATCTCTGTATTTTCTCATACATTTGCAAAAAACCATACCTAGCAGATCAAATTCAAATTCAGGTTTGATTTTATCTCTTCAGAGTGCGGCTTCATCATGGAGGGCCAACGCAAGACTCGTTCGTTGCTCGCCATGTTCAAACATCGCTCCAAAAGTCACATTTCTCACTCCACTACTCAAACCACAAGCTACAAAACGGACTTTTCTTCCCCTGGTACTTTCGACGACACCTTTGAAGACCAGAGAGACGGGTTTTACCGATACTCTGAGTCAATCGTCGAAGAATCCAAGCCTTCAGGTGCGAGCCCTTGTGGCTCTCAAGAGGAGAATTTTGGAGTTTTTGATTCTCTTATAGTAAAAAAAAACCCACATCTTTGACAGGACTCAAAACTGACTTCAGATTCAAAAGATGGCAAAAAAACATCACTCACGTCCCTACACGGTGAGCAGCAATGATTGGGTGAAGATCAGGTCTTCACCAATTCCTGCATCGCCGACACATGTGCGGACCATGGAGGACTTGAATCAAGAGAACCTACAGCTACATTTTTCTGTTGTGATGAGGATTTTTAGTAGGGTCTACGCTATCGCGAAAATTTTACATGTCATCTTCCTCGCATATGGCATTGAGGTAAAGTTAACAACCCAACCTCTACATATACATGCCAATTAATGATACATTTTGCAGCTCGATAACAACGAGAACGGCTTCATGTACTGGATCAAGCGTTCGGAGAGAGGTATTCGAACGGATTCCCTCCGCGTTCTAATCGAATCGGTAGAAAATCTGTTTTATACCATCTACGCGCGTCTACAGCTCGAGATGGCGGCCGTTGAGCTGTGCGATCAGCTTCCTGTGAGAGAAAAGCGTCCCTCCATTGACCCCCGAAAATTTCAACTTCCAGGACCTGTCCATCTCTATCGGATCTATTGCACTTTCAAGAACATTTTGGACCACCGCAGTATCTGTGAGGCACCCAAGGACGACATCATTGCCTTGTACCAGGAGGACTACATCAAACGACAGATCAGCCAAAACGAGGACCGTACGCTTTTTGTGAGCGACACAAAAGAGTACCGTAACGTCGTGCTGAGAGTCCTTATTGATAAAACTTCAGTTTTTCGCGAAAAGTGGGATGGTCTCATCCCAATTTTTCCAAGCATCCCACCCAAGATCATGATATTCCATAGTGAGAATTACCTCACAGCATTTCCCAAAGTAACCCCAGAACCGGACCTTCATGCCGTCGAGCTCCCTTTTCTCGATCTGAAAACACTTGACCCCATCGCGTGGGAAAAAGAACTCATCCTGGACAATCGACAAGCCGCACTGGCCATACTGGAAGGACGGGTTATTGGAGAGTTGCGCCGTGAAGATGCGAACTATCCGGCTGTGTTCCCGGTCAAATACTACAAGTGCATCTGTAGGTCGTGCTGCATTTGTGCGGTCAGGTGTACACTTGCTGTGGAGAAACCATGTCCTTGTGCCCGACGACAGCTCCGTATCGAGATGGCGAAGCTTCGCCGAGGACCTGGACGATTCGACTTTGTGACTCGCGTTACTACTCTTGCTCTCTCTTTTTGGCAGGGTCTGGTTTTCATGAAGAGGAATGTCGATTCAGAAGCCTTGCTCGTGGAGCTTATGGAGTTCTTTTCCCTCTTTAGCGAGGAGATCATCAAGGAGCGCCATTCGGTGATTATCCGAGAGTGGGACTAAATCATTGGAGCAATTCATGTCAGCCTGTTTGAAAGCTGACAGACCTGGCTATGATTTTAATCGATTGATTACGAGTATGACTATGACAAAATTTGGGACCTTTTATTAACGGCTGATATGAAGTATGAGTGTATGAATAAGAGAATTATGGGATTTTTGATCTGGACTTTGAGACATTCCAAAAAAATGGAGTTCGTCCTTTCTGTTCTTTCTGGTTTTGAAACATCAAAATTGACTTAGAGATTTCTTTTAACCTTCGCATTGCACAAGTCCTTAGTAGTCTCAAGGTTGAATTGAATTCATTATTACATTGTGAATATATTGATACTATTGAAACAGCTTAAATGAAGTGATATTCCCAGACGCCTAACGAATGCAAAAAGTCCAATTTACCGCCCTCTCCTCGCAAGGAATGAAGTGATGTGAAGTGATATTATGAATATGAATTGTCGTCAAGTCGTAGCCTCAGAGCACAACATGTTGTTGAAAATGCCCGCCGTGGCTTTGTGAAGCATGCTGAAGGTCATTTCAGTCTAATAATGACTTGAAACGTAAGGAGGAGATAGCCACAGGCACCCTTCTTAGAGTAAAGTGTATAGCATCATACCCGAATCATACACCTCGTTTTTTGCACAAAGCAATTACGACAGATATGTCGTCCATTTTCCCTTTAGAAGAAAAGTTAGTGGATTAATTCCTGATGTGGAATGAGTGGCAAACTCACCTCCTTCAATCGCAAGTCCTTCGTCCACTGCCTTCTCCATATACGGACTTTCAGCGTATGGATCACGAGCGATAATCAAAGCTGCATTGAGCAGCTCCCTAGCTACATAAACCATGCGATCATTCGACATATCAGGAGGAATGTCAAGAGTTTTGATATCAGAGTGACCCTGGTCCCATTTCTGAAGGCTATCCAGAACGAGCTGCAATATCTCATGTTCCCACAGGTTATCGGTGACACCGTCCGAAACAGCCAACACAATATCGTCTTCTTTCAAAGAGACCCTAGACAGCACTGCATCTTTACAAGGTGTGTCATTGCTATTTGTCCCCAGCTGCATCGGACAGTCAAACCAATGCCATTGCTCAGAAGTCCGGAAAAGAACTTCTTTCTTACTAGGCCGAATCACGAGAATCTTGCAATCGCCCAGGTTCGTCACGTATAGCAGGGGTGATTTGGTACCATCCAGCTCGGATGTCCAGTGTAAGAGAGCGGTGGCCGATGTGGTAGTTCCGAACCATTCGCCAGGACTGGTGGTTGCACGAGTCGTTTGTTCGTAGGCAAGCTGGAGGCATTCAACAGGATCGGGAATCGAAGTTGTTGCAGAGACTCGACGTTCGACTTCGAGGGCCCAAAAATGTAATAAAAGGCGCGACCACAGACTTTTTGGTTTTCAATTGGCGTGAGATGATGCGCACAACACTGATAGGCTGAAGAAACTTACCCTGCATGGCCACGAGGCCTCGTAGCCCAGGCTCCTACACCATCGTCAACGCCGAGTAGGTACTCTGATGCTATAATCGCATCATCTCCATTGCTCAGGCCGCGAATCAGCTCTCCTTCTACGGATAATCTCTTATCTTTGTTCAGGGAGTGTGTGGTGAGAGGGTCGGAAAAAGAAGAGGATGGCGGGGAGAGAAAGGGTGGAGGAAACGGGCGCGGTGGGCGTTTGGCACAAACAGCGTAGCCTGTCTCGAAGCGAAAGGGCGAGAAAGCGAAGCTGGGGCTCTGGTGGTCGGGGACGGGCGTGGTGATGCCGTAAGATGGCCACACTGTCGCATGGTATCGCCGCACTAGCGGCACTACCGTCCTTGGACCGAACTGGTCCTTGGTTGCAATCGTGGTTCTATAACAACCTGAGATCCATCGTCTCGAAGTTGGTGCGAAGAGGAAATGTCGAACCCTTGCCGTGGTCACCATTCCTGAGAACCTGTTCAGTGCAAGTGAATAGTCATACCCTATTCGATCGATGAAAAGCAGAGAAATTGAGGAAGAAGTTTCGTCTTGCAAGAATATTGAAAGTCAAAATACTGGAAGACTGTATTTCACCGGTGAGGCCGATCGAGAAGGTATTCTGAATGCTGCGGTTTCACTGGCTTGCAACGCCGACGGCTGTACTCTGGTCTACGTTGTAGGGCATATCCTTGTATTCGTATTCAAACCTCAACACTTTCATCTCATATACTGAGTCTGAAATGTACACAATTCACCTTGAAGTAAATCTGATACCAAGGATTAATGGAATCTACGATAAGTAATCGTACTAGAATGATTTCCGGTTTCATACTTCACTTTTGTCTCTTACATCACTTTCACTTTACTCTCAGCCTCACTTTATCCTCTACCTATCCCTAGGTACTTATGTATCTCTTACTTAGACTTACTATAGGAGTAGAATTCCTATAAATAGTACCTCTATACTTTCATTTCAATACTCTTCCATTTACTGTTAGTGTGAGCGGTAAATGATACTGCCATGTAGTCACCTGACCTAATCATGACTAAAGATAGCTCACCAAATTAGGCTTAGACTGAGCCTGAGTCTTTTTTCGCGAGCTCGCTCTTCAGCCTTTTCTCCCTCCACACACTCAACACCAACACACCAACACCACACAGGCAATAACAGGATCTCAAATATTCAGATTTTTTGTCCATCCTAGCACACAACATAACTGGTATGTATCACACATCTCCCTCCATGGAGACGATACAAAGAACAAACACAAAGGCCGAAAACAACTCTTATATGATGAGATTTTTTCCACGAACCGATTTTTTTAGGAAGAGCCGGAAGAGGTATGACATTGACGTCCCCATTGGGCGCTTTGTTGTCGATGCTTATAATGGTTCCGCTGAAAAGAGTATTTGAAGCTTGTGTTCTTGTCTCTTGGTCGTCTTCTTGGAGGAAAGGGTCAAGAAGTGGAATGACTGCTAACAGCATTTTCCACATAGACAAACGCTACCTCGAAATAGAACTTGGATGATGGGAGGAACAGTACTACAGACAAATTCAAAGAAATCTACCTTTGCAACTAGATTTTCGGAGTAAAACTAATATCCTAGACCATTATTATAATATTACGCCCTACTGCCCAGACGCTAGTCCAGAAGTTAGGAGTTGTTTAGAGATGTCTCGACATCGATGGCCAAGTCAAGTACATACCTAGATAGCTACGGCAGTCATTCTATTTTGCAACCTAATACTTTACGCGTAGTCTAAAAACGAGTGTCGAGGTAGCGTTACTCAGCTCCATGAAGAACCTTGAAACACTTGAATTAGGAAAAGTATTCAAGCTGCGAAACTTAACTCTGCCGTCTATCAAGTACCCTAAGCCTGAACCTTCTAGTATGATCTAACAAGTGGATATAGAAGTCGTCAAATCCATGCGTCACGCAATGGCGCGAGAATGGTTAGTGTAGTTCTCTAGCTCACGGTATTTATTTGTGGTTGATATAGTGAACACAGAGAGAAAGAGAATATCTGTCAAAAAATGCTTTACAAGGGCTATGGACAGGATCTGGAATTGGAATAGCTCTGATTATTGCTCGGTACTCAAATAGCCAAGATGGTAGCAAGTTTGGTGCTCGGGGCATTTGACCGAGAGATCAGATATATCACTAGGATCAGCTTATGGCCAACTAGGTTTTTGGACAGATTGAACTTGCAATTCAACATCGAAGTTGTGGGAAATTGAGAGCTGGACCCGAGAATGGCCATAATAGCGATTTACCAATATATTATGGAATTATAACTCAAATACCATACCACCCGGACGGGTGCAGTCGCAGACCAGCAGTGCTTTTATCATGAAGCAAGTAACATTAAGAAATAGAAAGGTATCCAAATCCAAACCTTAGAAGCGACTAAGATTCATAGCTAGCGTGCTTCAGGCGCTGTTTAATGGCATAATTTGTAGAAAATATTGTCTTTCAGAAGCCCAAATCTATGCCTCAAAATTAACACCAGCACCGTGACTTTCACGCTTAGCATGGTCATAATGTCTAGATGCTTCAAATTCGAGACGATCTCTCTCCTCCTGGCTCAGATGGTGTTTGTCATCGTGCTTTTTGTGGAAGAGGCTGTAGTTGGAGTGCTTATCTAACAGGTCTCTGTTAGCGCCTTGTATATGGCGCATTTAAAAGGCAGAAACAGCTTACCACTCTGAGTAACAGGTGTCACATTGGATGTATGATTTGGCTTGTTCGTGTCGTGATGATGATGGAAGTGCATCGACTCCTCGGCCTTGTGTAGGAAGCCTGTCATGATACTGTGGTATAAGATTTGATGGTATTATAACAGATTATAGGAGAGGGCTTAAGTAGAGCATTCTACAGTAATGAGCCTCAGAGCTGGGATATGTGTGTATATAAGTTGATAAGGTTGACATCTGGAGCTATCAGGTTTTTTTTCGTCAACTTGGAGCTCATGACGTATTATGGGCTGACGCTAGCGTCGTTGGCAGTTATAACAAACGATACAATCAACTGGCTAGTTATCGGTGCATATGAGCTAGTTAGTGCGCTAAATTCATTACATTATGTAGATCCGGCTTTTCACTTTGAACTTAGCAACCCTTTTTAGCTTTATAGTATAGGACCTTGGAACATGGGACAGCCCTACTGAATAGCAAAGCTTGAACCAATGGAAGGAATTTAGGAGATTATTATTTACTTCTGTAGCTAATTATCGCGATATCAGAATATCGGGTTATGACCTCGGGATAATTGGGGTCTAAAATACGGGCCGGAGCTCCAAGGAAGGGATTCCAAGGTTGTTAATTATGCTCCACAGACTCCACTGGTTTATGGCAGGAAACAGTGCTTGCCCAGGTGGAGCAGAAGGATCCATTAGCTGAAAGACATGATTACCCTAGAAAAACTGTATTCTACAGGTCACGGAATCGGAATGAATGAATGAACACTGCGAGGAGAAGGAAACATATGCATTCCTCTTCCTCTTTCTATTCCTGAGATATGAATATCCTCGTCTTAAACTGAAAAAGTAACTTTGGAAGGCTGTATCCGCTCCTTCAAAACGCAGGGATTCCAGTAAATCTCAAAAACCATGGATTAACAGTATTCTATTCCACGTCCCTGCTTAGGAGTTCCATCTACGCTTCTGTCAGCTTTGAGCTCCCCAGAAAAACTTATAGGAGACTTACATCGAAAGTGCCGAAAACGGCAGTGATGAGCTTATAACTCTCCAGCTGGGACAAATAACTTCCAAGACAACTTCATGATCCAGCGCCAAAGATCAAGTATGTCTCCTTCATTTTCGAGAATCAAGCCTGATATACATCTTCTGGCTCTTTGGGCCTTAGATGCCATCTCTCGGGGATAAAAGAACCAGTATTGATACCGAACACAGCTTCGTTTCTATTGATAACTCACGGACTCATACCGACAAAAGTAACTTCTGGCACAAATCAACCATCTGGAAGCGAGACAAATCTTGGGAAAATACGCTCAAGCATAAGCCCCACGTGAGGAGTGACTCGCATCACCTCCCACATTACAGCGTCAAGGTACTTGAGCCTTGCAAATCCGTTGATGTACCCGGCATGGTTAAATAAACCCTTTAAAGCTCCCCACGCAGTTTCCTGTGCACTGTTGGGCTATTGAGAATGCATACGTGGCGCTGCTTATTGCGCTGGCTGCAGTATCACTACCAACCCAGACGTTAGAAAATAGGTAGGTGACAACGACATTGTCGTCCACAGTATCTGGCGGTCTTTCATTATTTTCGAGCAGTTTGTCAAGAAATTTAGCTTGCGCATGATTCTTTCCACCATTCAGACCCTTTTGAAGTTGCTCCTGACTAAATACGGTAGCCCAACCAAAGGCCGCTGGACCAATCTGCATAATCTGATTTTTGTCAAAGCTCATGTCAAGGAGAGAGGTCTGACATATCTATAACTTTTATATAGGCATTCTATCAATTAAGCCTGGTGAAAGATTTTACTGATACAAAGTAGTCAAGAACCTTGTTCGATCGCCCCAGGAATTCATTATAGTCCCATCTAGCTTCATGGATTCCTATATCCTTTGAGAAAGTTATCCGGCTCATAACACCCCATGCGACTGAAACACTCTACCAGATGCTTACCCCACGGGAAAGGAATGCAGATCGCTCACGTGAATTAAGGTAGTCGGACACTCTCCTGCAGTTGATCAATCAGAAGATTGATAGTTAAGTCAACAACCAGCCCCATATCTAGGGCTTACTCATGAACTACAAGTCCTACACGAGTCGAATAAATGTTGAGTAGAACATTTAATACCTCAGTAGTGCCAACGGCGAGGAGATCATTTCCGATCTTTGAATTGCAACCTGGAAGTGCTTTGTTTAGGCCACGTGCTGTGACACTAGACATGGCATGCGTACATATACAGCTACAATATCTTTCCCAAAGTTCATTCATGGATCTAATTCACTTGGGCATGTAGGTGGATGATGGCCTTGGATTGATATAAATCTGGAACGCGCTGGCTCGGGCTAGAATTCTAATTATTTGATGCAGCAAAGCCTAATCAAGGGCTGAAAGATATGTTAGGATCAACATGGTCTATATTCTTAGGCAATATATCCAACGGCCTCTCTTTATGCTCCGTGCGAGTACATCGGCTGTCAACATAGTGGTGATATTAAACCCATTTGCCGAGACTTTTTTGTTTCAATTAAAAGATGTGCTGAAAGAGAACTGACAAGTACTTGTCTTGAATAGAATATTCAAGAGTGATCGGTACTTATGTACGTACAAAATGTTGACAGGTCACATATTTACTTGAACACGATAAAGAACAACGAAGGATTCAGCGTATTCTGCCCAGATGTGGAGACAAATCTAACGGCTTAGTGGTAAAGGGACCAATCATCTGTGGATAAGTACAAGTTCACCAATATTTATTTCGGCCGGTGCTAATCGTAGGTACGGACCTCGGAACATATGTACCTTTCTGATCGCCCGAACCTAGAAGTAGAGTCGTTACTCTAAATAAATATGTAGCTGAAAGCTAATACGCATAATTGGACCATGACAAAATACCCACAACCATGCCCAAAGCAACGGCCATGACACTGAAGCCGGAACGTGGCCTATGCCCTACATGCACGACTGTTTCAAGCCCCCGCTATTTCCTCTTTATCCGGAAAAGCTTTGGAACTATTAGAAACGCCTTCCGGGGTCTGCCCGGGATATATCGTCGATCCTAGAGTCTACCCAATAGTCTAGAATTGAAGATATTGATCAGTCACTTCTAGGTTTACCTATTCCATTTTGCCATGCATGGACTGATCCATCAAATGCACTTATGTGCTCCCGTTGGGAGAGATTTTACTTCGGGGCTCCATAGCGGCAGGGTTCAGCCACATGTGATGGAATACAGTTTGGATGTACATGTTTATTCGATATGAGCGGTTTTCTTATGTGACTAGTACCTGTCATATAGCGGGAACATAGGATCCGCTCCGCGATATTGCAGGCTGGATGTCTGTCGCTTATTTGCATGGTACTTTAAAACGTTAGAAATTTGAGCGTTGAATGAGGACTCCTATTCGATAGAGTATCTAGGTACATATGTAAGTACTTTTTAGGGGTCTCCGCTGTTCAGATCTAAGGGGGAATTAACCCAACCGGAGACTATATCCATTGGACCTGCTTTCTTTGCTTTCGCGAGACTTTTAGATCGTCTATTTGAACTGGGAAGAGAGACCAAAATCTGACAGTGTGTCTAGCCTAAATTTTAGGTGCTTCCAATTATGACCACCGACCAATTAATTGCAGAGGCGGCGGAAAGTCAAGGTCCAGAGATTCTAGCGGTTTGCTGGATCTTGGTCATGGTTCCTGGATTCGTGGTAGCTCTACGAGTCTGGTGTAAGTTCTATCTTAGTCGGGGGTTTGGATGGGACGATGTTATCGTCTGTATTTCCTGGGTAAGTCATCCATATATATCGTTTACAAAGGAGATAACGAGAAAAAGCTGATCAGAAATGGCAGGTCATGCTTCTCATATTCACCGGTCTAGTCACACAGGCCGTTAATTCGGGAGTCATTGGCAGACATATTGATACGATCCAGGACCCAGAAATTGTTGTACCTCCATCCCTCAAGTTGGTTTACATATCCTTTGAGTTTGCTATCATCAGTTGCGTCCTCAGCAAGACATCATTTGCTGTCACCCTTTTGCGAATTGTGACGAAACCTTGGGCGAAGATCCTTTTGTGGTTCATTATAGTATCTATAAATATGATCATGTGGCTCTGTGCTATATGCTATCTAGTACAGTGTCATCCACGTTCTGCTCTATGGGATATAAAGCTCATGGCTACGGCAAAATGCTGGCCCTCCCATATTTACGAAACAATCGCTCTGACGGCTGGTGGTACGAACTCTTTACTAACAAATATAACCTGGAGATGAACACTAATACGTTCGAGCAGCATACTCCGGTTCCATGGATTTTATTCTTGCACTCCTCCCCTGGAAGGTTATATGGAAGCTTCAAATGAGACGACGTGAGAAATTTGGCATTGCTATTGCAATGTCCTTAGGAGTTTTGTAAGTAGGCTTCATTCATTGGACAAAGGACCATCTACTGATGAAGATGAACAGTGCGGCAGCAGCTGCATTTATCAAGACATCTAAGCTTGTAGATGTCGGAAAATTGCAAGACTTTACATGTAAGATTCAATAACTCTGATTCATCTCTCACTATCACTCGAGCTAATCAATCTTAGGGTATTCTTCTAGCATTTTGATATGGTGCTCTGCCGAAACAGGTCTTACTATCTTCGCCGCCTCTATCCCCTCTCTCAGAATACTATTTATTCGTATGCGATGGATATCAAACCGCCAAGAAACACCCGCACCAGATTCATACCAACTTTCTGGTAATTTCTCCAAAATTCAAGGCCCAACTCGTCCAAATCCCTGTTACTATGTGGGCGGTGAGGTAGTCGCACTCAGTGGTACACTTAATGGCTCAGACAGTGACAGTGAGAGGGGTATACTGAAAAAGCCAGCTATCAAGCAAACCCAGGAGATTTCAGTAGTATTTGAGAGAAACATGGACGGGGAAACTGAAGTGGAAAGACAAATGAGAGTTTTCTCGCAGCCTCCAAGTCCACGGCCGCTATGAGGAATTTACATGTTTCATTATTAAAGATTAAATTTCGTTAGACATTACTTAAAGTCCGTAGTTTTTTTTGTGGTTGTCCTGCTTGTTCGCTCTGTTTAATAATTTACTGATACCCCAAATAATGAACGTAGAGGGTTGTATACCGTTTACTTTAGTAAGAAAGCCCGTATGAAGTCATAGGACTACGGCTGAGACGCCCATTACATTCTACTGAGAGCGCTTCCAGAGTTTTCAGGACTTAAACCATTTGAAATACTGCATATTCCACCGCCTGAAAGGAGGTGACTGACTGCCACTATGGATGGATGGAATCTACAGGGAAAATATGAGCTGGTGTTATATTGTTGTGCCGGCTCCAGAGCTGAAGAGATATTTTGAAGAGAAAAGAACGAAATGGGGAATATGGTATCCAAATGCCACCTGGGCGACAAATTGAGTATTTCCCATCGTCATTGTTCTCATCTTTTATCTCATATCGAATACCTCCCTAAGAAATATTTTTCTATTGGATTAGCGGCCTTATACGGCCGGACAGACATCGGAAGCACCAAATTCCGAATTGTAGATTTCTTTCACTTTTAAAACCCTGGATGATTTTCATTAGTCAATTCTCGATAATATCTGCCTATGAATACTGGGATGATGGCAGAATTTGCTCTGGCCTGTGCTTATTTATCGACCGCTTATGTCAACTTCTATCTCCGCAAATCCGCAGTATTGATGTCGAAATTCACAAAAAGATCTATGAGACCAGCAGTAATCTAGGTGTCACAATGGAGTGGGCAGAAGTGCAAAAATATGGAACAGACTAGGTGCCTTGGGCACTTCACCTTATTTGGCGATAATTGGACTGGAAGTTACCTAAACAACATTTGCTCGCTCGGCTTATAGGAATTCATTCAATATTTCTGACGAAAAGATAGTGGCACTAAGTCAACAACTTCTGAAGTGTAAAGGTTTACAATCTTTCACAACTATACATATCTCTATTTAAGTAGTTGCAGACTCGACCTAAACTCTATGTAAGATATCATAAACGAGATTGGGAGCAATAACATGTGGGTTTGGACGATAGTCAGACTGATTTGTATTGAGACCTCTAGTAGATTCAGCCGCGGGTGAAACTGTGTGCTGAAGCTATTTCAACAACTGCGGTAGCACAACCGACTCAGTGAAATTCCAAATCAGCGATGAATCGTGAGACTGGAAGGTAGCTCCAGAATACCATGTATTCCGATGACCTTGCAACGCATACAAGTCTTTATAAAACCCAGCCGCAATACTATCAGATGACACCGTCAGTTCGAATGGAGCATGGCTTTTGAACTCCACAAAATTAGGATTTCCTTCTACGGTTGTTGGGAAACCGTTGGCTTGCAGCTTCTTGATGTAGGAAATTATCTCTTTCTGAACATCGACGTCTGGAATAGACCTGGGGCTTCCGTATTTTATGTCAAAGACTCCATCGATTGCTGTCGCAGAAATCGAGTAGATACCAGGTAGTTTGGGAAGATGGTATGCAGTATTTTCGCTGACCGAGCTTGAGGAGAAGCCTGCCGGTAACCCAGTATTGCTCACTAGACTTGTGTAATATGCTGCATTTTTGAACTCGCCGAAGAGGCTTGATTCCCGCTTATCGAGTATGAAAACTTCCATATTCTCCAAATTCTGCGGAATTGTGATCAGCAATTTGTTTACTCTCACCGTCTGACGACCGTTTGCAGTTCGAATTATTAGCTCAATGCTTTTATTGTCTCGGCTCTGTGTTTGCTCCACCTGGCTGTTGAAGAGGGATGTCTGACCCAAGCAGCTGTGTTGCATGGTCATAGATCTCGTAGTTGTTTTGGCTTGTTGTCAACAAGAATCCACCGGCTATATCACTGACGACGCTTATTCCAACACCCTTAAAGACGTATAATGTGGGAAGTTGTAGGAAGTCGCCTAGACCCTGGCCATAGGTGAATATAGAATAGGTGGCATTTGCAATAGTCGGGTACTTGGCAAGGAACTGGGCAAATGGCAGTAGTAGGTCCTGAGGTACAGGGTCAGGAAGGAAGAATCCAGCTTCAAGTTGAGGGTATTTGCTCAGTTGTTGTGCCTGTCTGTAGTTTAGCGAGGCGTTTCAAAGCCTGAGATAGGATAACCCTGGAAACTTACATATGCGGCGAAAGCAGCTGAAGGATCGGGGCTGCTATAGTTGATCGTCTTGGTAGTGTCAACATCTAGCCAATGGGGGGCAGACGTGCTGAAGTCTGGGACTGCGACAACCCAAGATACGTTCAAACGATCGAAATAGTCCTTGACAAGTTGGTTGTTGTGGAAGACCACAACGCCATAGTCCACAGTCTGATTGGTGACTGGATCTTGGTATGTGTTTGTATGGCCTCCAAGGATATCTGATTTCTCAATCACAATAACAGACTTTCCTTCATCTCGGAGTCTCACAGCAGCGTAGGTTCCAGCTGATCCACCTCCTATGATGGCGACATCACGGACGATGGTGGTATCCTCACATCTGCCAGAAGGAGTGTGCAAGATAATGCCAAGTAAAAAGAAAGCTTTGGGTATAGATGGAAACATGGTTAGCCTCCACACGTCTTTCTGGAGGCAAGTGAAATGTGTAAAAGCAGATCAGCCCAATTTCATGCGGACCAGCTCGATATAATAGTCGTAGTTATTTGCAAGTCTCTTCGGAATTTTGGACTTGATTCGCTACTCTGCTATAAGAGACTCCACAATCCTTGACCCCTCTCACGATAGGGGATGCCTCGCGTGGGCTGCATTCCACGAACCTATTGGTTCTGCAGGTGATCTCGCCATTTTCGTATTACTTGCAGTCTTTGATGCTTATCTGCAGGCAAGTCATCAAAGCATTTGATTTCGCCTAAAAAGCTAGTAAACTTCTTAATTCCGAGTTTTCCGAGATCAAACTCTAAGTTCACATTCATTTAGGCTTTACCTAAGTGGGTAGAGCTAAATTTGAATTATAGTGTTATAAAAGGTATGTAGGTGTCATCTGTAGGTGGCTCCCGCTTTTTTTCTGCGCTGAAAAAGCAAATATAAGCTGAAAGTTGACACGAAGATTGGTCAGTATTGTATGAGTAACAAAAATAAGTATTTTGAGTCGTACAAAGCACTTAAGCCTTCTTGGCAGGGGTTTTAAGGAGATATCAGCCTGATATCCCTTTTGACTTTCTCCAAGGTCTCATCTTGCTCAATTAAACTGGCTTTTCAGCTTCAATGTTTCACGAACGTGTAGTTGATAACTTAAAGGAATGGATGCAACTATTTGATCGAAGATTTTTCGTAAATAGCAGTCAATTTGAAGATTGAAGCCGATGCATTCGCTTAGTAGTGACTCCCGAGCCAGCCACTTAACTATGTATCATGCTCAAAACCTCTTCTTCAGGTATAATAGTCTAGTGGGAAAGCCCTTGACTGTGGGTATTTGCTGTCTATAGCTCTGATTATAACTGCCGATTTGTAGCTTGATGATTCTCTAAGAATCTATATTTTAATTCATTTTGATGCACACTATTGTGCTTGTTATATGATTATTACTGTGATGAATTTTTATCGGCTTTTTGGTACTATTCATGATTCTTATCAGTTTAATTAACCCTTTAAAAAACTTGGGGAAGTGATTATCGTTACAAGTCCTCTGTCATTCCCACCCTTTATACCCCTTGTTCTATCATTTGCATCTACTCTCACACCCATTCTCTCTGCATATCCCTCTGTATCTATCTACTTCCCTATCAATTCAAAACTGTTCATTTCACTAACTCCTGGCCAATTTTACCTCGAAGGCTTTTTAGACATCTTGCACACACAGAGAAATACACAACTAGACAGATGTCGAAACCTGCCCCTCAATATTGTCTAACAATATTACGAAGGATTCAATTCCAAATTATGAGGCTGATTGCCGAAGAATTCAGTGACTAAGTGATATCGGATGGTGAGCCTCTAGACTTCCTTTGAAATCTTTGGATAACCACTCTCCCAATTTGAAGAAATCTATGATAGAATCTTCCATGGTTGAACATCAATATAACCTCACTCTCCCTTCCTCAGATACGACACTTCGCCTGGACAGCTCCTAATGAATATATCCTCAGGCACACCCCCATATCTGTATGGGTTGATGTTCGAGTCTTGAAAAGGCGAGTAATGTTACTTATGAGGTCGTAAACATTGGAAGTTTGAAACCTGGGAAAAAAAACACAGATGGCAACCTTGAAACCGTCATTGAGTGTTGAAACCTCATACATCATCTAGCGCCTAGGCAGATCCAAATGTTAAATACCTACTTTACCTAGGTAGTAGGTATTAACTGATTCAAGGATCAATAACATGTTATTGTTTTCGTTGTAATCGAAAAATATATCGGGTATGTATGGTATCAATGTATTGCATCGGAAGTATGGAGTTTAGTCCATATTACGCTAAAAGAATACTCCATACCTGGGTAATAAACGTAAAATTAAAGCTAGTCAAAAAGTCCGGTAAGCATTTAAGGTTAAAAACGGTATTGCAATGCAGTTCGTGGATACCAAAATATGGGGTAAAATGGCCGATATAGATACCGCCAGACCGCTTCCAGGAGTATTTTTACAAAACAAATTTGAGACATTGAGGAAGGTATTTTACACAAAAACACTGTACACAATATCCATATTTTAGGTTTTTATACTCGATACTCTGTATAAACTTGACTGCTGCATAATATCCATTCCAAGGGATGGCAAGGCTCCCGCCTATGTGTTATCTGAGATATAGAAAGCCAGATCCTAAACCCATCAAGTTGAGCCTATTGGGTAGATCCAGATTCCAAAGCTGCAAATTCACGACGAACCTTGGAATTAGAGACCGTATGATTAAAATCCTGATAAGTATTGCTTCAGCTTGGGCCAGTTTGAAAAATTTGGGTGCCCCTTTGGGCTTTAATTGGAAATCATCTCAAAAGCGTTCCAAAGTCTCCCGCCTTCCATGTCAGTTTTGATCCCCTTCACATCTTAGTCAACACGAAGAATAGTCGTCTCATGCCCCTATACTAATTCTCATTGCAATATACACAACAGAATTAGATCAGATGGAGAAGTCAGCCACTGTTGACTAGCTGTCAGCTCTGGATGTCGAACGGTTTCAATTTTTGGGATTTGATAAATAACCTTAGAGCCCTTCTAACTAGGGCACCTGATTTATTTGATATCTGATATCTGGTCCTAGATAATTCACAGAAATGAAGATTATAAAAAGTGCTCCCTACATAAATGTACGAATCGCAGCAGTCGACATCACAATGTCATTGACTGAATGCCTGCCTAGAAGATATGGTAGCAGACAGATCTGCAATCTCTAATGCTGTTTCTTTCACCTAATGATAAATATTGGCAGAATACATTCTTATAGATACTCCTGAGTCCCAGAGTCTACATCGATTGTTGAATATTGATACACTCTCAGTTCTAGCCCCCAAGGCCGCTGATATAACGATCAACACGCCAAGCTAATCTGAAAGTTTCACAAGAACGTTGGAAAGAGCGTCCAGGTGAGCAATTAGAGATCTCCAAATATTTCCAGTATTAATACAGCGCTATAACACTGCCTACCAATATCGGTACGATAATTACGATATTGATTCTGCCGAGAGAATAAAGCGGTGAATTGAGCAGAGTTGTACACTGAGGCCCACTATTATTTACACTCTATAGAGTATCTGGTATGGAAAACGAGGAAATTGAAAATTTGATTCATTTCAAATGTCAGACTGTGGCAGCTCAAATTATTGTGATAATTAAATCACCATCAAGCAGCTCATACCTGGCAAGTCCATACCTGTCACATTCAAAGTGGTAAAATCTTGGAGAATGGTGAAAATCCACGTGGGAAAACATAATCAGTAAGAGATACAAGAGAAACGGAAGTAAATACTAGGCTTCAAGAATCCATGTTGGAGCAAAAGGGAAGTTAGTCAAAATCATGTCGGCGATAAGCAGGTCATCATAATAAATAAAAAGGGTGTGCGCCATTTAATAAAACTTGAAATAAATGCGGGCGCCTGTTCGATTCACGGGCAGTAAAGATATCGCTTAAGAACAGCAAAAGATTGGATAACCCGGTGTTCAGTTCACACGGAACGCGTCGAAAATGACTATTTCAAATATCAGTAAAATATTAACGATATCGAAAACGGAAGGTCTACCTTCATGACCGCGGCGGCAGCCGCTGCCAATCCACATCAAACTGTTGATGAAAATGTAACGTTCATCACCGGTCTCCATTGAGAGGTTGATGCGATACTTATAGCTGCTAGGGTTGATACCATCAGCCATCCCGGAGTCGTTAACCTTGTCCAAGACATCCTTGGATCCAGTAAGCCATCCATCGGCGCGAACCATGATGAAAGCAGGCGGTTCATCAGCAGTTTGCAGAATGTAGCTTGCGTGAAGATTGGTGGTTGAGTCCTTGGTGATAACTTGTGTGTCTTGACCGCCAGGCTGTTCCAAGAATATTAGTGATTGCAAAATGTGATCAGTGATTGTGTGCACCCACGAGAATAATTCCCTTGCCCCATCGACCAGCCCACTGGCCACCAATGAAAGAAACCCATTCGCGGTGACCCCAGATACTCGGGCCAACAGCGACCTTGGGGTTCATCTTGATGCTCATGCGGAAATCAAGCTCGAGTGTAGGTGCAGGAATTTGAAGCGATCGAGCTACATCACCCTCCGGGAAGGTGTGCAGCAAGTTGTTGGCAGGAATTGAATCCTTCATGACACTGAGATAGGTGGGACACTCAAGAAGATGCTGGCGCTGGCGACTTGTGTTTTTTGCACGAACTTGTTGACAGTAGATACATTGCACCGAAAGACACTAGTATCGCGTTAGTTTGACTTCTATTAAGACTTCCACTTCGGGTGATCAACAAAATGGAAGTTGACGTCATTCTGCTTTGGACGCGCCTACCTTATCTTCTTCTTTTGCGCGAAACTCTACAAAGGCGGCGTGAACATCATCTAGAGGTGGCGCAGGAAGATTGGAGCTTGCTGATTTTGGTTTTGGCTTTGGGGTCGGACGCGACGTTTGCGCGGACTGCGGGGCCGAACCTGGAGGTCCTCCGACGGGCGGACCAGGAGTCTGCATCGGGGGCCGATTTTGCAAAGCCTGCAGCGGAGTCTGCAGAGGAGTGTGAGGGACTACACCGTTGGTCATCATTGCGCCATTAGGTGTAGGAATAGAAGGGCCATTGGGACCGGGCGCAGAAGCGTTAGGGCCGTTGGGTGTTCCGGGATAGCCATTGGAAGTGAGACCATTGGGCGTCTGGGTTGGCTGAGAGGCTTGGGTCGCATTCGGGTGACCACGCAGACCAGGACACTCAAGAAGATGCTGCTTCTGTCGCGAAGTGTTCTTTGCCCTTATCTGTTGGCAGTAAATGCACTGGACGGAGAGACACTACAAAAAAAACCGGCCTGTGTATTAGTTTGTCTGCTTGGTATTTACCGAAAATAACAGTCACGCACCTTGTCATCTTCTTTGGCGCGAAATTCAACGAAAGCCGCGTGGACCTCCTGGTCAACAGTGCGACCCATTATGAGGGAATCCCCAAGGTGAGAGCCCTGAGAAGTTAAAATTTTGATGAGGGTTCCCAGAGTTGGGATAAGAAAAGTGATAGAAATTTTGGTGGGGGGAAACCTGGGTAAGAGAGGAGGAAGGAGGAAAGAAATCGAAAGACCAAGACGAGATTACCGGTGGCGAAGTGTACCCAGTCCGCGTAATTTTGAGTCCGGTTTCCGAGTATTTCACTTACATTTCAGGCGGTCAGCACGCCATCCTCAAACGCAGGTATTGGATTGAGTCCTACAAATAATTCAAGATCTCATGTCTTTTTGTTATCTAAATATCTTTAGTACAAATTTCAGATCATTTCAGATCTATTTCAGTCCTCAGGCTCCAAGGCTGCGGGATTCACCCGAACATCGATCAGGCAAAATATTGTCAGCCCAGAGTGAAGTTACCTGCTAGAAAATGTATAGATGCTACAGATATTTAAAATTCTACCTAAGGAGTATATAGGATATCTAGAATAGGTAGCAATAGATTCAATGATAAATTAAATCCATAAAGCCATATGATCCAAGAATCACCTGTCTAGGTGAGCACTATCATCGCCCTTATCACGCCAACCAGGCTGATTCTCGACCGCGCACCTGGGCGCACCTGGGCGCACCATTTAGATCACAGATGGCTTGAATGATAAGAAACAAGCATAATCTCAGTTGGAAAATCTATCCTCGAGATACCTAGAATATCGAGCAGTTTCTATAAAATCTTATCAAAATACACACTGGTATACTATACCTGGTAAAGTTCGAGTGTTATTACTATTACTGTTCCGACCATCCCGTATCCTATACGTGATACGCCGTGACCTGGTAAGATTCACGAACAGAACGCGTAGTGTAAACAATCGAACTTGAAACGAAGTATACAAATGCCATGTGGAAAACCTTGAGCTTAAATATAAAGATCATTGAAATTGTCCGAATCATACTTAAGAAAAATGCTATCTCTTTCCTCATCCACCAAGAATATTCAGCTGAGGGACATTTCACCTGAGCTCATAAATCATAATCATAAACGCGAATCGAGAACTTAAGCAGATAGAAGGATGATCGACATGGAAAAAAGCAACTGGAAGTGAAGGAACCATGAAAAAGAGTCACTGGTAAAGCTTCCATGCAGATGAATGAAAGTCGACTCTGCAAAGCATGTTGTTGAATAAGCCATATAGGATCATAAGTTGTGACTGCTGCGTTAAAAATCATAGCTAGTAATGCTGTCGGATAAAATGCGCTTATTCGAATGGCTGCATGAAGATCTCTCCATATTTGAAACGGTCAGGCCACACATACGAACCAGCATCCTTGCTGGGGCCCTGAGACACGTCCAGCACACCCCGCGTAGCGAGGGTAAGAACGTTCATGAAGCCCTGGGTAGCCACAGGACGCGTCGTATGGGTAGGCGGGAGAAGCTCTGAGAACGAGATCTCTCCAGAATACCTAGACTGCTCAGTCTTACTCTTGATGAAGTCAAAAAAGCTCAGGCTCTCCTGATCGAGCACTGCAACGGCTCGATCGATCGCCACAGCTCGTCGCGATACGGATAGCATGCTAATGTCTTCGTTGTCCTCTGCCAACTCGTTTTCCAGGTACTTGGTGATTTCAAAATCTTCCAGATCGGCCTGTCCATCTTCTTGGAGGGTAAGGCTGCTCAGTCGTTCGCGCAATCCTCGTCCAGCAAGGGGACTGGCGCTTGTGAGACGACCGCGGATTCGGGAGCCGATGAAGCTGGCTGAGTCGTGGAGTCCGCGGGCAGAGAGATCACTTGCACTTCTGTGCAGACCAATATTAGAGCTTTTGATCGAGGCGGTGATGTTCCACGGCGCTTGCGAGCTGTGGTCATCGAAAAGGACGTTTGAGGGCGCGTCCCGGCCGATTTCCACGTCCGCTTCATCAGATTGGTGGCCCCCTCGGTGCTTGTTTGTAGGCGTGTTGCTTTCTTCGTCATAGTCTCCCCTTGCACAACTCATTTTGATCGTGTTGCTATCGCCGGACAGCATGCTGTAGAACTGATTGCCCGCATAACAGCTCAGAGGGTGGACTTCTCGATGTGCACCCAGCCCAGTTCCCACAGCGCCGATTCCCTGGCCGAAAACCCAGAAAGCTGCATTGTTCTTGGCGATCGTGTGCATTTTATTTTGATGCTTGTTTTTCGCTGCCTGCTCCATGAATGCTGTATAGCTCTCGTTCCACTGTGAAAGGTCCGTATTGCGGAGAGTGGTGTTGTAGTCAGAAGGCATTATCGGACGAGCTTTTTTCGTCTGTACCTGTTGTCTTTCTTCAGGACATCCAGGTCCAGGTTTGCACTCTTCAATAACTGCACTCTCTCTAAGCAAAACGTTGTTACCATTCGTGGGGAGATCTACCTCCATCAGGTAGTCGTCCAGCATCTGTATCTGTATGATGTCAGTTAATTCCATCCAGTTTTGTTTAAGGCATTCAAGCACTCACTTCATGAAGCTGATCTGTTTCCATGGTGAAACCTCCTTCTCTTCCCAATTGAGAATGCGAGCCCATCTGGGCTGGAGTGATGCGTCTTCTCTTTGTTGGAGATATATGGCCCGCATCAAACTCGACGATATTACCGTACTCATCGAATTCAAAGTCAGGCTGCAGGAGGATCCCTTCTTCATCATCAGGGCCTCGCTTTCGAGAAATTGTATCGGTGTCATCTTTCATGTTGGGTAGATCACTGTCCAAGAGAAGGTCGGAGGGAAAATCAAGCTGAATGCTTCCGAGTTGAGACATGCTGGATTGACTTTGATCTGGAGATTTAACCCAAGCGGCTGACTTTTTCAAGTCAGGGAGAATATCAATGAAGGAGAGATCGATTCCCTGTAGACCAGTCTCAGGGAGAAAGGCCAGATCGTATGGGAGGACGATGTTGCTTGGCCTGCATGAGGTTAGCTTTGCACCAGATCGAAGTAAGAGCAAATCCAGTGAGGATTGAATCAAACTCACTTAGTTCTTCCAGCATTTGGGTCAAGACCACCTTTAGGAATCTGCTTCAGCATACTAATCATCCGATCGTGCATAGATTGAGTGTCGAGCAGAGTATACCCGCATTGTTGATGAAAGACTCTCGAGACTCCGTACCTGCAAAGATTAAGAATATGTCAGTCACGACAGCTCTTTTGATATGGTGTTCATGGAGAGATTAAGAGAGATAACATACAGTAGGTTTCCTTGAAGTCGCAGCGCCATAGGCGCATCAGGATTGATGATGACACGGCATGCTTCGGTAACGTCGACGTCAAGAATAGCTTTTCGATTAAATCGTCTAGTAACGGATCGAGATCCTAGAGTTGCTACGAGCCTATCATTATCAGTCAGTATATTTCAACACGGAAAGCGGGTTGTTCATGGTTACCATATGGTGGCGACGCCATGCTCCGGAGAGGTGAGGACTGTTTCAAGGCTCGAGAATTAGCAACAATTGATCTCCTATCCTGGGGCTTTGATAATATCATCAATGAATGGGAAAACTTACTATCGTGGCTATAAAACATGTTGGCGGCCGGTCCTTAGACTTAAACACTGGGGTTATGAGACTCAGCGTCGATAACTGATCTTTGAAACAGCTTTGCCGACTCGACAGTCTCAAGCAATGCAAGATAGTGAAAAAAGATGACGATAATGGAGAAATGATAGTTATGAAAGTCGTGGTTGAATAGAAGTCCAAGTCTGAAGTGAGGATGGAGTGGATGCTATCAATCGAGAATCTTTGAAGGTTTGATTGACTAAATTGATTTCCGTACTCACTCTGAGCTGATATTTGAGGACAATCGCATTCCTGAAAGAGAGGGTGTAGGAGGGAGATTGTTGGTTAACAATGGAGTGTTGAAGAGAAGAGTCGCGCGTGGTGACGTTGAAACATAACACTGGTATTTCTACGTATCTGCCTGCGCAAGTAAATAAGTATTTGCATTATAAGACTGTATGTATCCTAATTAAATATGACTGATACCATTATTCTAAAACTGTACATAAGTAGATTTGAATAGAACACAATATCTTCAGCCTCTTGTCATCACATACCACTCTTTCTTAAATACTACATAAGTGAATTTGCCCAGGTGCCTCGGTGTATCCGGCTTTCTAAAGGCTCTCAACTCAAAACATATCAAACTACTACCGGTACGTGGCTAGAGAGGAACTTCTATACTTAGCTTCATGTACGTTACTTTCGCCTCGTATTCCTGCAGTCACTTGTGTAATTGTACCTGGGCAGTAGTACCTACGTATTTTGGAGGCTAACATGGAAAATTGGAAATTCATACCGTAGGAAGAATAGAATGTAAGAAGCAGATCTACTTTTGTTTGTGCCATTGAAAATCTTCCCTAAAACGTTGGAGGCATCATATACAACCTAGAAGAAGATAGTAAATCCGATATAAACGGAATGTAATACACGATAAATCGACATCAACAGAGCTCCACAGAGCAACACTCTCCAAATTGCCAAAAACAAAGTCTAGGGTCGACGTTGTCAGGAGATAAATGAATATCAAAGAAATCCGAGATCCAGTAAGTGTAAGGGGGAAAATAATCAAGACACTTTCAAGCTATATTCTTTGCAACTCAAAGAAACTCGGATGATGCATGTGGATATGACTAAAATAACGGGCAGACACGAAGGCATTACACCTTATCGCTTATATAGCAATCAATCCAGGGGAATGCCCTCGTACTCAGAGTAGCCCAGAGCCAAGTTCATGTTCTCTGTTGAATTGTTAGCTCTGCTTGGAAGTATCTGAAGTTTAGGACTTACGGAGACACTGGGTAGCGGCACCCTTGAGGAGGTTGTCGATGGTGGCGCAGACAACGACACGCTCGCCGCTTGAGTGGACAGCAAATCCACCAACTTCGACACCATGGCGGCCGGCAATGTTCTTGACTAGTGGAGCCTCGCCAACGATCTTGACGAGCTTCTCTCCGGCATATCGGTCCTGGTAAAGGTTGCGGATGTCACGAGATGTCATCTTCTGTTTCAGAGGGATGCTGATGGTGTGCTATGACGACGAAACATTAGTATAAGGAGATCAATACAGGTAATGAGAAAGAACTTACGTGGATACCCTGGAACCAAACAGCGACGTGGGGGATGAAGGCGATGCTAGCACCGAGCTGAGCGCTAATCTCACGCTCGTGAATGTGGTCAGTCAGACTATAAGGAATGATGTTGTTGGTCAGGAATTCAACGTCGTTCTTGGGGCTGGGCTTGGTTCCAGCACCAGAGTAACCGGAGACACCAAAGGCTGTGGGCTGGCCACCAAGGAAGGGAACGAGTGGGGCGATACCGAGCTGGGCAGCGGTGGCGTAGCAACCAGGATTAGCGATGCGAGTGGCACGGGCGATCTTGGAGCGGTCGACCAGCTCGGGCAGGCCGTAGGTCCAGGTGGGGTCGAAGCGGTAGTCGGCGCTCAGATCAATGATAACGTTGCCGTTGCTGGCACCCTCATTGACAGCCTCAACGAAGGGCTTGCAGACGCCGTTGGGCAAGGCCATAACCCAGCAATCGACATCGCCATTGGCGGACATCTTGCGAACGTCCTCGGCGCTAAGATTCTCGTAGATGATTTCGCGCTTGCTGTAGCCCTGGAGCTTCTTACCAGCCAACTCGCGGGACGAGACGTGGCGGAGATCCATGTTTGGGTGGGCGTCGAGCAGATTGATCAGAGCCTGGCCAGTGAAGCCGCGGGCACCGATGAGAGCAACCTTGGCGGGGCGGGTGTTTGAAGCGTTCTTCTCACCGAGGGGAGGGTTGGGGTTGGTGGTCGCATATGTACGAATACCGCGAACGGCCACGGCAGGGCGCTGGGCGCGGGAAGCGCGCAGGACGTTGGAGCTGGTGGAGAAACCACGCTTCTGTTCAGCAGAGGCGGCGCTGGCTCCGTAGCCCTTGGAAAGAATGCTAGAAGCAGCCTCGTGGGCACGGTGGAGGCGCGCCTCGAGGTTGATATCACCGAACATCTGGCGGCCGTTCTTGGTGAACTCCTCGACCAACTGCTTGACCTCGTCACCGTTTTCGACGCCGTACCAGAACAAAACCTGGCCGTTACGGCTGAGGCTACCATCAGCCTTGTCGAAGAACCAGGTCAGGTTCTCATCATCCTCCTTGACAGTCCATGCCAGCTTGGGGAAGTCCTTCTTGATGCTAACAAAGACGTTGTCAGCCACGTTGGTTAGCCAGCCAGCCTTGGTGATAGTAAAGGTAGCCAGCTGGGCAATCAGGGAACCCTGCTGAGGGGGCAGAACCACAGCCAGGGCCTCCATGGGGTCATCGTAGAAGATCTTGAACTCATGCTCCTTCAGGCCCTCGACGTAGCGGTCAACAACCGCTTTAGCATCGAGACCCTCACGGTCACGGATCAAAACCTCCTTCAACGCCTGTAGGTCCTCGATCTCGGACAGAGAGCTCTTGACGTTAACTTTGTTACCACGGCGAATCAGGGTTCCAGCACCGGAGTCAGTGAACAGCTCCTTCTGGAGGTCAGCTGGGTGTATGATAGCGACACTAGAGGTACGGGGAAGATCATCCAGGAGATCCTTCATCTCCTTGATCTTCAGGCGAGTACCGTGGCGCACCCACCACTGGGACATCAAATGGTCGTACTCCTCATCGAGATTGATGGCAGAGATCTTCTCACCAGTGTCACCGTTGAACAGACCACCCTTCTCAGCGAGGTAAACGATCTTCAGAGGCTGCAGAGCGCGGGCCAGCTCACCGGCAGCAACATCAGCATTCACGTTCAGGACCTGTCCGTCGGGGGTCTCAGCCATAGAGGTGAGGATAGGCAGACATCCAGCAGCGATGGCCGACTCAATCGGCTTCTTGTCTACGCCATTGATCTTGCCGACAAGGTTATACTTCGGCTTGTCCAGGTAGTCGGCGGAGAAAACACCAGCGGTGATGGGACGGGCACGTACACCCATGCGCTCCAGTTCCTCAACCAGCTTCATGTTTTCTTCAAGGAACAGCTTACGGGCCAATGCCAAGGTCTTACCATCAGTGACCCGGATTCCATCTTCGAACTGAGGCTCAACACCAGCGGCCTCCAACATCCGGTTGAGTTGGGGACCAGCACCGTGGACAACGATCGGGTAGAGGCCGACATGGTTCAAGAATGCGAGAGCGGACGACAGGGTCTGGAGGTGCTCGGTAATGATGGCACCACCGACCTTGATGACAGCGAACTGCTGAGAGGACACGGATGTAAAGTGGGACAGATACTGCTGGACCTCACGCTTAGAGCCGATGTTGCTGAGCAGTTGAACGACGGTGTTACGTGTGGAGTTGAGATGAGAATCGGCAGAGGGAGAGAAGTGACGGCCATGACGCAGAGGAGTCGAGACGGAGCGAGCAGCTACAGCTCGCAATGGCGAAACAGTGTTGGGTGTGGAGAGCGATCGGAGGGGCTTAGTGGAAGCTCTCCGCACAGCGGAGCGAAGGGACAACATCTTCAACAACATGCGGCAGCTGCAATTGAAGTAATAGCGAGGTCAGTAGGGAGGCTGCCCCCTAGTTAATTATGTGGGAAGGGAAAGTGGTGTAGAAAGACAAGAAGAGAGAGAATGAGGTGTGACTAACAAGTTAAAGATTTTAGAGATTGTCGGCCGGGCCTCGGAGCGATAAGTTGCCCAATTAGAAGTGGGGACTCTAGCGAGTTCGATTTAGTTCTGACTTTGTATCAGAATAACTCACTCGGAGAATAGTAGTTAATCATGGGAATTAGTCAATTGTGTAGTCTGTGTTTTACTATGAAAATTCTGATCTATTGGTGCATAATTTGTTTCCGGCAAATACGGTATAAGTTACCCTACAGGGCTCGGGAAAGGCTATACTCCGGAATAGGTAGGGTCAGATCTAAAGAAAGCAACTAGGTACTTTATAGGATCGAGGCTTGTTAGTACTTTAAATCATTCCATTTCTCCATCTCAAAAGAAGGGGCATATACATGGGAAGCTACCCCAGATATTTCACGTTAATTCTTGATCCCAGTTATCTGATCCAGTCCGAGATTCTTACTCGTTAATTAGGCCTGCAACATAATATCCACTTCCTCCACTTCTATTACGGCATAGAAACCTCTGATTACGTCTTTTATCGCTTCACTTTTGAATCACTCCGACTCTACGTCTTGGCAGTATTATGCCTATTTAGATTCGGATTTAGGGCTTTCCATTAAATGGCGTTGAGATTTGAATAGAATAAGCCGAGCTGGGTTGACTGACTTCATTGGTGCTACAACAATTCGCAAAAGGATAGTAACATAACTCAAAAACACAGGCATGATGGTAAAGATCATTTACATCTTCACCCAGGCGATGCCATAGGGGAAGATCGGCGCATTTCATCATATGGGAGGGAGAGAGTTCAAGAGGGCATATTTGGTCATTCAGAACACGCGAAAAATCAAACAGGAGGAGGTATTAGCGGTTGGGAAGAAAAGACGGAGCGCCATGGCTTCAACGACAGTAAACCGGGTAATAAAAATTCAAAGATTCCGTATTCCCAACTAGAAAACACAAAGCTCGTGGCGGCATGCATGGCGCGAGGCTTTCCATTTACTTGGAGAAATGAACAGCAGCTGCAGGAGATGGGTTAGCGTCGCATTCTTCTCTTGAAATTCGAAGATCTAGGCAATTGTAGCTTACTAGGCACGATAATGACCACTAGCAGAATAATGACCACAACGATCAAACAAGCACGCATCTTCATATCCTTCCACCACATTTGCTTGCGCACGCGATTGGCACCTCGACGGAAACCCTGGGCTGATACTGCCAGGTTGTCCGTCTTGTCCTGCAAAGAGTCGAGGCGCTCACCACGTTGAGAAACCTTATTGATGTTTTCGCGCATCACACCAACAGTGTCATCAATTTGCTATGGCGAAAATGTTAGTGTGCATGGTAACAGATGGACGCCACCGAGTGCCTCTTGCCCCCCTTCGACTTCAATAGCGCGCATTTTCTATGAAGTTAAAAGCAGTGCAATGAATCGCATGTCTGAGGGATTCGTCCGAGGAATTTTTTGGAGGGATCGCTAGGTAACAAAGGGATGAGACTAACAGCTTGCAAAGCGGCGGTTCGCTGGTTACCATTCGGCGCAGAGGCACCAGCGCCTCCAGCGGGAATATAAGGGTCATAAGGGTGTTCGGAAGTCATCGTGAAAAGTGAAGCTATTATTCAGAATGTTAGAGATGAGTTCCTGAAAAGCTGCGAGGGCCAGACTACTTTCAAGTAGTCAGGGTCGCTGTGTTTTGATTGGGGGTCAACCAACCGGGCGTCTTTGACCTGGAAGCCCAAGGAAATCGGCCTGACTTAGAAGAGTATGGAATGAGCAATTTAGAGGCCTTGGAAGATATTGAAGGAGAGAGGTAGGGTGTGAGAATGATTATGAGATGAGAGTTGTTTAGCGTAAGAGCTGGGTTGGGAAGGCTAGGTTGCCGCGGATGGCGGGTCGATTTGTCACGTGATGTAAGTGGCGCAGTGTCTCAAATGGAGTTGGAACTTACAGAGTACATTCTAGCAATTATTGGACATTTAAGAATAGATAATCTCACATAGTCTCTAAGTAGAGCTGCTATCTTGCTCGTGTTTTATGTATTTGATAAGTGTTTTAAGCACTAGATCAATATACTACAAATAATGTGATCCCATTGGCCGTGATGCATTTCGCTAGGGCGATAAATACATGCATGATGATACATTCTACTTTTAGATTTGCCAAGACCTGAGTTCATCCTCAATACTCTTCTTCCAGTCTAATAAGTAAACGTTCAACACTGTGGCAGCCTATACTCTTGGAATCGTTGCTCGAGAAACAGCTATACTGAGTAGCATGTCCCGATGTATAGAAGAACTAGACTTCCACTATTTGCCATACCGTAACCGAATTACCAACAACCTACTCGATGGGATCTTCATTCTCCACAGATGTTTGAATTTCCTTCGTTGAATCAAGTCCTCTCTTTCCTGACAGGCTGATACTGGACTACTGTACTAGACTACGATGGACCAGTTCGGTAGGCGTGTGATCTACTACCCTAAATTATTAGAGCAATAACTTCATATTGAGGCCCAACCTCGTAATGAAGATGCGTCAAGCCTTGCAAGATACCACGACCTGTCTTTCGATCTTCATATTTAAAGATATTTAGGCTGTGCACAGTGAGAAAGTTGAATTCAAGTCCGTAAAAACGATCCAACCAAGTGATCTTTTCAACGGTCATAGAGATCTGGATCTTCTGAGTCTGAGCATATTCTGCCACCTAGTTGCGCATAATCCTACGACCTTTCTCACAGTCATGAATTTATGTAAATCTAGGCCTTGAAACAAGAAGAAGGCTCGCTCAGATCCATAGGAATGACGGAGTCGTAGTTTTTCGGTCTCATTTAGAGGATGGGAGACGTATATAGCACCGGAAAGAGGTCAGATCGAAACTAAGGGAAAGGATGGAGGGTTGGGAGCCTTCTTAAAACCTTGAGCTTGATACGTTCATTATCAGCTCAGTCGGCGCAAATCAATTTTCTTTGTCAGAAAGAAGAGGCTAAGGAAAGAGCCAACAGGGGACCCAGTGAGCTTGACTGAGACGAGACCGCCTTTCTCAGTGGTTGAAGCAGACAGATCACTTTTGAATA
This sequence comes from Penicillium taxi, assembly GCF_028828555.1. Lineage (NCBI taxonomy): Eukaryota > Fungi > Ascomycota > Eurotiomycetes > Eurotiales > Aspergillaceae > Penicillium > Penicillium taxi. The sequence continues at coordinate 1,221,956 of NW_026643207.1, read as the reverse complement.
GGGAAGTCAAGGATATAACTATTGGCAGTCAACGTAGTACATGTTGCAAGAGACCGTGAGTGCATGAAGCACTAGTTCCAAGCAAACAACGCTTTGCGACGATTCCGGCTCCAATCACTTTGAGCATGTTTCTCTTGAAATCGGTAAAGGATTTGTTGAATGGGATGTAGTAACCACCAAACCAACTTCTATCTTTGGCAACCCTGATCTTGTCAATAAATCTGAAGATTTGTAAATTGTGAAGTGAATCTACTGGATGTTAGAAGTTCTGCAAATGATCTATTCAGAGTTTGACAGAGGCGTCAAAATATGCTCCATGTTTATTTCGAAGGGTGATAAGAGTAATGAAAGTGAGATGGAATTTGAAGATTCACTTGAGAAAGGACCTGAGAACTTCGGAATGTTGAGGAATCTGGAAAGAAAGAAGTGAAGAGAATATTCATTGAGACTAACTAGGTACTCAATTGGCAGTGGATTGGACGTCAGACCTCGACAATCCTAGGTAGGTAATTTTAGGTAGGAGATTTGAACTTCACGAACTTTTTGATGCCACCTAGGCGGGTGAGTCCTCAGGGTAGCGTAGGTTCAAAAGTTCTCCAACCTCTTTGGGTTTCAGTAGGTATCACCACCGTGAATAATAACCAAATGGTGTGTATAATATCAGAGCTGAGGCTCACTTCTTTTGAAAAGCACCCGTGGAATTCTGACATGAACGTTTCAAGAGTGCAATCGATCTTTATCTAGCTTGACTATATAAAGCCCGTACAAAAGTAACCATGTCTTTCCCATTCAAACACCACATAACCCTTTTTTCTAAAGAAAAGTTAAAAATTAAAAATTATCCGTCTTCAGAAGTCCAAGACATCTACGGAGTACGGCGTAGTATTGTAGTTACAGCACTAGGCCTAATAAGGTAACAACCTGTAGTCACGTTTAACACGGCTCGAGAACGGTAATGATCTGCCCTACGAACGGGACACAGAATATCTCATGCCTTGTGAAGAAGGATGGAGAAGGATTTGATCCGACTGGGCATTCGGCCTCGAGTCACACAGTCAAAGTCTTCAAGAGCTAATCGGCAATTTGATGCAAGTCGAGGCGCAGAACTTTGAAAAGTTTGTTCTTGCTATCCTCATATTACGTGTGTGTTGAAGGGTATATGAACTTTGAAGTCCTAGTTCAATGTTCAGCTGATCCAATACAACCTTGGAAATGTCTACTTAAGAGCTGTGGAAGATTTTTAAAGTGAAGGGGGTTTCGAGAACTGCTTCAATTGCAGCTAAATTGAATGACTCGAGGGAATCTCATCCACGTGTGCAAAGAACCCTTGAAATAAATCTAGTCAACTACCTTGTTGACTGAAACATCACCACTATTTCATCCCGAAATCCATGCCCAGATGGATGGATGTACGCATTCGTTGTTGATAGTGCATGGAAGCTGACACACGGGTTGGTTTTACCTTGAAGCTGCAGCCCTGTCTATACTTCAGACTCCATGAAGTGCATACCGAAACGTCAATTAATCTACTAGTATGTTTAGAGCCCCTTGACCTCTATTGGATGAATTCTCCGTGCGCACATTATAACGAACCCTCGAGAGCTTGCCAGTTTAGTGGCTAATCTAATAAAGCTCTGAAACCCAAGACCTCGGGCTTCCGTGTTTCATAACCATAAATATCGATAGGTATTTGGAAGCTGTCTATGCTTTCGAGGTTCATGACTGCTTATAAGGCTTATGATTGATATTTTTACCAAGACTTCCATACATATTGGAGATTGTCATGATGATGGGGGGTGCTGATTATACCTTGTACCTTGATGGAATTGGATGATTACCTAGGTAACCATTTCGGTCAAGAAAATACTACCTAGGTACTTTGCGACAAATTTCAAAAAGAGATATGAGACGAAAAGGGCTCGAGCCCCTAAGACCGAATTCTAGACTGTGATTTTCATTCCCCACGATGCTCAATATAGTTTATTATGAGTCGTTGCACTTGATGGTTCCGGTAGCTCCTACGAGGTAGATACTTCCAATGTTCGAAGGGGATTCTATGATCAAGCTTCCAAGCTTACAGATGGAATATTCATGACTATTCAATTATTTTTCTGGATGAAACTTTTGAGTAGGATATAAAATTGATCTCGTGCCCATTAAACAGGCATACATAGTGCAGTCAACCATCTGGCGTTCTGTATCAAGTGCAGCAGGCAATTGTAGTGTACACACCATAATGACAGCATACAGGATAATATATGGGATATTTTGAGAATCGGTGCCCCGAAGAGAATTAGGGAGCTGTAAAGCGTTAGATGGGAGAGAGTGGAGATGGGGAAAGTAGGCAGTAAAACGACAACATAAAGGACTTTTTGGGAGGGAAATTTTTATTGAAATCATTTTTCGCCCAAAAGCTCCTTGCGCATCTCGTCCCGTTGTACCTTGGATTCCTCCTTGGCCTTGGTACGTTGTGCCTCTATCTGGGCGCGCTTCGCATCCAATTCTTCCTGCGCGGCGAACCAGACTAATATCGGGGCATAATGCATTAGCTATAACATTCTACATCTTCAAAAGGTGCGGGCAACAATACTGGACTTATCGGATTTGGACCACTCCTTCAACTTTGTGACATAGTCGTCAAACTCCTGCGCACGCTGCTGTCCTTGCTCGGCGCTGCGCTTCCGCAGCTCCGGGTTGTACCGCTTGACAAGCTCCTCATCAGTGGGCCGGATATACTCGACAAAGGCAGGGCCGCCGATTGAGATCAGGATACCACTAAGCGAGACATGTGACGTTAGTGAGACTAGTTATATACCGAGGATTTGGGAAATCTGTCGCATTACTTACCCTGCGATGACCTTGAACCACAGACCTGCGCGAGACATTGTGGAGTATTCTTAGGTGTGGTGGGTAACTTTGCAAGGATTGGAGGATTGAATTGGAAGTAATCTCGTAATAGACGAACAATGGTGTGAAGTTGGATACTGAGCTTGGCATCATTAACATCGTCGCTTTGATTTGCGGTAGCGTGGCGCAGTAAATGGGGCTGGAGTATCGTGGCGCAGCGATATTATAAGATAGAATTCCACCTGTAATATGCACACTAATGCTGCTGATTGTACTACACTATTCATAGTGTCTCGTATCATCTTATTATCTGTATCGAGAACAATCTCGTATATCTTTTGAGATTCATCGAGCTGAAGACTAGAAGAACCAGTCACTATGATTGATTATTGGTACGTACATACGAGTAAACATTACCGTGCCATTTGAGAAGTCTGTCATGGTTTGATTAAAGCTGAGCCTTTTAGACACTTGGTCGGGGGTTCTATCCAGGAAGCTGTTCTATACAGTATAGTTGAATAGATGATATAAGATTCAAAGTAATGGATGTGTACTCCGTAGTAAGCCCCCATTCGGCAGCCGTTGTACCCGTACGGCTGGCTTACGTTTTAGATTTAGTTAGTGCTTTCGTACTAAGTAGAACCCCTGGATCGACAGGCACGTTATATGCAGATGGGAGTACGGGGTAGCAACCGCGCGGCTTTAAGTAACGAAACAAGAGTCTCGTATATTTCCTGAAACAATTATCAAAAAAGAGATGAAAAGCAAAGTAAAAGAGAAAAGAAAAAGAAGAAGAAAAAAGAACCAAACTATGACGGCGGAGGTGTGGGTCACAAAGATTTAATAAAAGTCACCTGCCTTCCCTCTAATCCCTTCGCCCCCGCTACACTACTTCTACTTTCAATTAGTCCGAAACAAGGTATCAGAAAAGTCTCTCTCATTCCACGTGCTCCTTCCAAAAGAGTCTCGAGAATTTGGGGGTGAGACTGGGCTTTACATCATTTTGCAGCGTCTACCCTCCTTGCATGTGAGCTGTTGCGTACACCGATCTCTACTTCGACTTCGCCAACTGCAGCCATCACAGCCATGGCGTATCCTTCCCACCAAACCCAGCGAATGCCGCCTATAAGGCAGTATAACGCTTCTCCCATATCCCCTGTGTCAGGCCCTGGGGGGTATGCGCCAGATGCTATGTACGGCGCAGACCCCGCATATGCTGCTCCCGACACGCGCTCTGCAAATGGAGGACATGGACCTGGAAATCCGACCTATAATCTCCGATCAGGACCTCCAGGACCTCCTGGCCCTTCATCTCGCTCACGCCCGCCCCACGGTCCATCAAATTCACAACCCCGATCGATGCGACCACCAGGACCTCCGGGTCCAATGAATGGTCGTCCTCCCAATGGAGGACCTAGAGGACCTGATCCTCGTCGTCCCTACCCTCCTGGTGCTATGCCACCGCAGAAACGATCACGAGCGCCTCGTAAGTATTCCGCTATTGTCATGTGACACGTGAACTAACAGGATTCAAGCGGGGAGTCAACCTCGGCCTGGCGAGAACTATGATAATCCATTTCCCACTGTTGCCCCCAGAGACCCTAGAGACCGACGTGGACCTGATCCTCGGGGCTTGGAGAATGGTATGGCAGCAATGGATATCAATGGTAATGGTAGAATGCCTCCTCGACCGCATACTGCAAATGGACAGAGGCAAGGCATGCGACCACCTCCCCCGCGTGGACCGCCACCTGTGCGTGGCCGCGGAGGACAGTATTCAGGCCCTGGACGCCCTCCTGTCCGCCCAGATCAACAGGATCGATCTTACACGGATCCAAATTTTACTGGCATGCACCCTGCTGCGTCCCGACCTCATCCTTCGCGAAGCGCAACAATGCCTTCCCAAACACGCGAATATACTGGTCCAGCAGCCTATGGAGACTTTGAATACCAACAAAATTCGATGGATCATACTCCATCTACGCGTTCTGATACGACCGGCTCTAGACGATACCCTATGCCCCGACCTGGTAACGACATGGACTCTGGGCTAATGGTCAGCCATTCTGATGTCAATAATCGTGTGTCATATGCACCCAGAGAATTTTTGGATAGTTATTATGAAAGCGGTCCAGACGAGGATCCCGACATGCCCAACTTTGATGCGATTCCGGAAAGTGGTCCCGTTGATGAGATGGGACTTGACACACATACAATACAAACTTCGTCGTCTCCACCTTCGTCATCGGGTGGCCAGTATGCAGCCTTTTCGCCCACCTCCGGCAATAGTTCGCTAGCGCACTCCAAATCCCAGCCCAATCTTCGAAAGGGCAGTGTTCCCAATCAATTTGAACATGCTGGATTTCAATTTGATATTCCCAGTGAAATGCACCCAGGCCAGGCTGGATATGTGCCCCAGGGCTATGAGGCCCATGGCTATGAACAGGGTTCCCCATATGACCAAGTGAACCCATATGCCGGTCATGTCCAAGACCCGTATGCTATCAACCAACCGGTACATGAGTTCGAGCAGGCTCAGATTCCGGATCCTCAACAAAGCCCTGATACTCTGTCTAGCCACCCTACACCGTTCAGACTTGGCCATGACCCATCAGGCAAGCCTGCACCAGTTCGACAATACACAGGTGCCCCCAATCCAGCCCCCGCGCAATCAGCGCCGCAGCCACAGCCACCAACAGGTCCTGATTCGACTCCCGTCACTCAGCAGGAAGTAGAGAGACTTCAGCAGAAAGCGCGAGCTAATCCGGCTGATCACAAAACTTCACTTCTCCTTGCCAAAAAGATGGTTGAGGCCGCTGACGTTCTTGTTACCAATAATGCTCGACTCGATGCAAAAATGAAGGTCAAGGCCAGGGAGAAGTATATTTTGGACGCGTACAAGATCGTGAAGAAGCTTGTGTCGGCTGGTGTTCCCGACGCACAGTTCTACCTGGCCGATTGTTATGGCGAAGGTCAATTGGGTCTGGAGGCTGACCCGAAGGAGGCATACTCGCTGTATCACTCTGCCGCGAAGGCTGGACACGCACAATCTGCGTACCGAGTGGCAGTTTGCTGCGAAATCGGCCAGGAGGAAGGTGGCGGCACTAGGCGAGATCCAATGAAGTCTGTACAGTGGTACAAACGTGCCGCAGCTTTGGGTGACACCCCGGCCATGTATAAGATGGGAATGATCAACCTGAAGGGTCTGCTGGGTCAGACCAAGAATCCACGCGAGGGTGTTTCGTGGTTGAAGCGTGCAGCCGAGCGCGCCGATGAAGAAAATCCGCACGCGCTACATGAATTGGCTCTCATGTACCAAACTGCCACTGGAAATGACACTATCGTCCAAGACGAGGCATATGCCTGTGAACTATTTCACCAGGCCGCGGACTTGGGTTACAAGTTCTCCCAGTTCCGCCTTGGTACTGCCTATGAATATGGCTTGATGGGATGTCCCGTGGACAACCGAATGAGTATTATCTGGTACACTCGTGCTGCTGCCCAGGGTGAACATCAGAGTGAGCTTGCCCTCAGTGGTTGGTATCTAACTGGATCGGAGGGCATCCTTCAGCAAAATGATACGGAAGCCTATCTTTGGGCCCGGAAAGCGGCTACAGCTGGTCTGGCCAAGGCTGAATATGCCATGGGATACTTCACTGAGGTTGGCATTGGTGCTACTGCTAATTTGGATGATGCCAAACGATGGTACTGGCGCGCAGCGGGTAGGCGAACTTACTACATGATTCTTGATATGCGAAATAACTAACAATTATGTTTCTTCTCTTAGCGCAAGGATTTCCAAAGGCTCGTGAACGTCTTGAAGATCTCAAGAGAGGTGGAGGTACGATGCAGAAAACCAATCTTTCACGCTCAGCTGTTAGCAAGCAGAGCGATGGAGACTGTGTTTTGATGTAATTCTGCCTCCTTCCCCTCTTACTCTATTCACTCAGTCACTCTCTACCCTACTTCCATTTCTGCCACAAGTGCATGTACGCCTGGTGCATAACCTTCGCCCCATTTTCCACGAAAGAGAACTTATCGAGTTGGGTTTGTTTCGATGTACATTATCTCTTCCTTCAGTCCCAGAGAAACATATTTGTGTTCCCCGTCACCATTTTCGTCCTTTCGACTTCTATCCCTTCCCCTTTTACACCTTATTACTCTGATTCTTGATTTATTATTTTTGTTTATCGATGGGTTGCATTATGACTCCTTGGAGAAAACCATGGCTGAACGGAATACATTGAAAACGGAGCGAATACCCTGGAGCAAGGCCTGCAATTATGTTTAATGAATAGTTTTCTTCCGTTTGATACGGGAATCATATATTTTCCACATTGCTTTTCATTAATTCGTAGTTATCTAGACAATATGCGATCACGGACCTTGGAATGAGAATATCGCTGTCTACCCATCACCATGTCTTCACATTATAAAAATCAGGATGAACGAATTCTTGAAGCTATCAGCGCATTCAGAAATGAAGATTGCTCTTCAATGTCATCAAATACGCGAGATTTAGCGTAAATTACTATTGGTTTCGAGGACTAAATAGGCCCAGGATTAATGAAGCCTACGACAAGCCTCTAGATTGATTATCACGATAAGACTGGAATGCTACCTAGGTACTTAAAACATCTCTTGGGCTCTTAATCCTTCAATGAAGCCCTGAAGCCAAGATTGAGTTAAACATTCCCTAAAATATAACCCTGAATAACAAAAGAGGCTTTGAAAAGCTCTTGTTATTGAACGCTAGCAGGCTTTTTATAAATCAGCGATCAAGGGTTGGTTTAAAAGCTATCAATAAGTTATTAAATATGCTGGTATCGACTTCTGATAGATGTACAAATTTGATGAGACTGGATTTTATGAATCGGCGCCGGAAAATACCGATGGATCATCAAACAAGAGCTGCACAGGAGATTTTTCTAGAATAAATACTAATTAATATTCTAGTACTGTGGTTAAAGCTATCTTAACTGATGGTTTTACCTAGGTGGTGTCCCATGAATGGTTATCCTCTCTACAAAACAGCTACTTCTACGCTGATTTGATCGCCTACATAATGATGACATTGGCCTAACTATCTCTGAAAATGGCTAAATGACTATTTCATTGGCATTTCAATGGATTCATTATTTTGAGAAATCCATATAGTCATATACAAAAGCCTCATAGGGATCATTACTATATAATATCTTTGAATCATATCTTACAATGGAATCCTTCAATTCAACTGAAGTCAGCACCTCAAAGAGCGCTCTCAAAAAGTTGCTACAGGCTTTTTGAAGCTAGTGGTAACCTTACGAAGTGATATCTTGCGGCTAGAAAGCTCATAAGAGGCATTCATAGTCTCTACTATAAATGAGAAGCTACTCAAGAGGAGCTCGCTCAATGATATTAGGGAGTTATTTGCAGCGCTCCAGGCGCGCTGGGGCATCTCACCTAAAGCCTGCGACCAAGAATCATAAACTTTAAGGGGTAGAAAGAACGAATATATCTATAGACTATGGCTAATCAATTTGGATATGAAGATGGAGAAGTAGACGTTTTTGATGCGGGCCCGTAATAAATTGGTAATATATGAAAGGGGTTACCAACATCCGACGCGGCCAGATTCCGCGCTGACGAACCATCGGGCCATCGGCTTCGAGTATATTTGATGCAAGCCACTGATTTATCAGACTTATATCGAGATCTAACAATGATGCCATTGTCTTATTCATTTTGACTTTTTCTTTATCAAGAGCTCTTCCCAGATCCCTACCTACCCTTCTACTTACTCTTCGTTATACATGTCTTCCGAGATACATCCGCAAACCAATCTGCCAAATCCCTCAAGATCAAATCCACCTGACTCTTCTCGGAAACTCATTTTTATTTCTCTACTGACTCTTGCTGCTGCTGTGCTGATCGCACTTTTCTGGAGCGACGCCGTCAATCTGTCTGCCTTCCGCCGTCTATTCGGATCCTCTTCCCGCGCTGCTTCGGCTGTAGCTCCATTGTCTCTATCGACTGCAGCAACAGCGTCACTTGCAGCTGCGACGACCAAGGGAAGAACTGCATCAATTGACAATTTGGCTGAATCCAAGATGACCGGGAAAACACCCATCTACTTCTTTAGTCATGGCGGAGTGAGTTCCCCTCATTCTTCGGTCTATAAATCTGACGAGGTTGATCTTTGGCATTCCGATGGAAGTCGCTAACAATTGAGATTCAGCCCAACATCATGTATGATTATGACCACCCGGCCTACAAGAAGCTGGGTCAGATAGGGCGAGAAATTACCTCGAAGGTTAAGCCTGATGCTGTTGTTGTGTTCTCCGCGCACTGGCAGGGTGGTAGGGATACTATCTATGTCAACAATGCTGAGATCACCGAATTGATCTATGAGTATGTCTTTTCTCGAGTCCGCGTTAGATGACCTTGCTAACACATGCCAGCTTCTACGGTTTCCCAGATAACTACTATAAGGAGAAGTATCCTAATGTGGGTAGCAAAGCTGTTGCGAACAAAGTGCTTGATGCTCTCAAGAATGCCGGTATCGACGCGAAGGGTACGAAGCGTGGACTGGACCATGGAGTTTGGGCCAGCTTTAAGTGCGGTATGTCACCTAATAGCAACGACAATTTCATACGAACAGAGACTGACTCGGCACAGCATTTGCGCCGGATGACAACCCACTAAACGTACCTATTGTGCAGGTTTCCCTTTTCGATAACGAAGATCCGGTGCAGCACTACAAGCTCGGTCAGGCAATCTCCCACCTGCGTGAGCAGAACATTCTCATTATTGTTTCCGGTATGGCGGTGCACAACCTGCGCGACCTGCGCTTTTCATTCGGCAGCTCGCGTCCAATGCCGTACACAGTTAGCTTCGATGAAGCTCTCAAAGAGGCTGTGACCACTGCGCCGGAGGAACGTGAGCAGGCCCTGGTGCAGCTTTTAAAGCGCCCAGATGCTCGCCAGGCCCATCCGACATTCGACCACCTGCTCCCTATTCACATTGGAGCCGGAGCTGCGGGTGATGATGTTGGCAAGAGACTTTTCACGTATCCGGAGGGAAGTATGAGCTGGTCGCAGTTCCGATTTGGAGATCTTGCAAATGCTAGTACCTCTTTATAAGACATAGTATAAACAGAGATTGAATATATCGGCATTTGCCGCGTGTTAATTTATATCAATTGGCGGTGAAAGAATCGTTTAGAAGGATCCGGTTTCATCTATAGGTACATAGGATTGTAGAACAGGGAAGTCGCAGTAGAAACATAAGATGAGGGGCTAGTGGCGGGTTCATTATGAGCTCTGCTTCACAAGGTTGGTGATACGCTCTTCGATCTGTGCATCCGACAGGCCTGTATTTGGTTAAGAAAAAAAAAATCAGTATTGTTGTTTTCAGCTTCGGATCTCACGGAGGCACTACTCACCAGCCAGGGCTTCGGACTTCTCCTTTCCAAGGTCTGTGAGTGGAAATTGAACATGTTAGCTGAGCTCTTCATTATGCGATCGATATTGCACTGCAATAATTCGAGAGTGTGTTGGCGTACCATAGCGGGCATAAACTCGAGGCTCGGTGCCAGAGGCCTCGCGAATCATGATGGGAGTGTGAGGGTTGTGCTTCTTCATGGTAGGGTAGGCACGGTTGATAAAAGTTCTGAATATAAGTACTAAAGTTAGAGAACAATGTCGCAATATTAAAAAAGCAATGGTCTGAGCGAGGATTTGGCTTGATGGCGGGAGACATGCCTTGTGGGAGCGCTCTGCTCGGAGGTTTGGCAGAAGAGAAAGCGGAGCTCTTTCAGACCCTTGGTGAAGACGTACTTTCCCGACATGGTGGTTGAATCGCGCAGGTAAAGGAGGGGATGAGGAGAGGTCAATTATCAAGTACGGTCTTGACGGGAGTTGCATTATTCACGACGGTGATGATTCGCCAGGTTCATTCGGCCTAAAGTGGTTTAGCGCATATATTATGTCATCCGGAGCAGGACCGCAGTTTAGATCGTTAACTATGTAACTAGTATTGCGAAAAAGATCGATCAATTATCGAAAGGCTCTGAACAATCTCCACTCTTTGTGAATAATTTAATTCCTTGTTGGTGGTGATAACATTAGTACCTACCCCAACCCGGAACCCTCGCTTTCCGAGCCCAGTCACCGGTCCCGAATCTCGCGCCCTTCGCTCCTCAACCCTGATCATACCCCCCAACAATCAAAATGTCGTCTCGTATGGGCTTCCGTTTGTTGAATAACTCTCGCTTTGCGTTCCGCAATGCCTCTGGACCATTCCGCCGACAAGGCGCCCAGGGCTTCCGCTTCAATAGCTCCGAGGCCGGCGCCGGTGCCGCGGAGCACCAAAATGCTTTCCAGCGTCTATGGAACAGCCCTATTGGTGTGAAGACCGTTCACTTCTGGTATGTCGTGGAATATACACCAATGACGATCTGTATTCAAAGAAGACGTGACTAACGACGATATATGGAACAGGGCTCCCGTTATGAAGGTACGAACTTAACTCGACCCCATCTTTCCATTGTCGAAGCCTCTTTCCGTGCGATTTGTATTAGCGCTGGATCTATGCGAAATCGTCGTTTTTCACTTGCTTTAATACCTGGGAACTAATATATTTACTTGCGAACAGTGGGCTCTCGTTATTGCCGGTATTTCCGACTTCTACCGTCCACCTGAGAAGCTGTCTCTCACCCAAAACGCTGCGCTGACCGCTACCGGAGTTATCTGGACTCGTTGGTGCTTCATTATCAAGCCCCGCAACGTCCTGTATGTCATCTGAACTTGCACGCCCCGTTTCGTCTGAAAGTCCCCCGACTGACCCAAACTGTTCAATAGCCTCGCCGCCGTTAACTTTTTCCTCGGATGCGTTGGTGTCGTCCAATGTTCTCGTATTCTGCTGTGGCAGCGCAGCCAGAACGGCTCCACTGTCGAGGCCGCCAAGGAGTTCGGAGAGGAAGCCAAGACTGCCGGGGAGAATGCCGTGAAAGCTGTTGAAAATGCTGTTGAAAAGTCGACCTAGATATTTGGGATTTACTGATAGGTGTTGCTGATGATGCGGATGTAGAATGACTTGAATTAACAGAGCTGATATAGATATCATCTATAGACGATTCTCATCTGAATTATCCCGGGCTCCATGCCTTTTGTATGCTGGAGTCCAGATTATTATCTATTGAGGAGCCGCGCTGTATATACTAATTCAACAACTTCAAGTTTTATTTCAAGAACAATTAAATTTACTCAGACTGTTCGGTAATGAATAAGCGCTCGTATTTGGGACCTTGTTCAATTACCCCGATTTATCCTCCCAATCGGTTAAATGGGAGAGGAAATTCCCCCCTATCAGAATGATGTTAACATCGATAGAGCATCATAACCTCCAACAACATCGCTAAAAGGTCAATACTTTCATGAACACCCTCATTTAACATTTGCATGTCCCCACAAATAATCATGCAATTTCCCCGGATCAAGTCAGTGCTTACCCCCACGCTATACGGAAATGCTGTGGAGAGCGCACTGGATCTGTAATTCCCCATGTATTCAGCTTGAAAATCGGTGAATCCGGGATAATTAGTTGATCGTCTTGGAATTAAGTCGCACTTTCTGCAAGGGGTCCTGGGAAGGAACTAACTATATATCGCGGATACACCTGTTTGTACATATTTGCTCTTCCAACTCTAGTCGACTAAGATATCCCGCTACCATTTTCATAATAATGAAATTCTCAGCTATCACTCATGTGGCAGGACTGTTCCTATCGCTCAGTCTTGCCGTCGCTGGTGGTAAAGGAGAGTCGCGAACAGACGCGTGCAAGCCACATCATCCATTTAAGCCTCTTCCTGACAGTCAGCCCAGAACTCGAACATGTCGTGTATCTAATCATGGTCATGGAATCGACGACTCCAAGAACATTCTCAAAGCCTTGAGGAAATGTAATAATGGCGGCAAGGTTGTGTTCGACGCTGATAAGACATATACCATTGGCACGGCAATTGATATGACGTTCTTGAAACATATCGATATCGGTAATATTTCACGAAGAAAAGTAGAAACGCTCAAGGTTAACAAATCTGTGCAGAGATCGAAGGTACAGTTCAATTCACAAATGACACGGACTATTGGCAAGCCAATGCTTTCAATCAAACTTTTCAGAATGCGACGACATTCTTCCAATTGGGCGGCGAAGATGTGAATTTATATGGCACTGGTACTCTTGATGGCAATGGTCAAGTATGGTATGACCTTTACGCCGAGGATGCCCTAATTCTGCGTCCTATTTTGGTGGGAATTATTGGACTCAATGGCGGCACCATTGGTCCTCTCAAACTACGATACTCACCTCAGTGGTATCAAATTGTGGCCAACTCGTCCAACTTACTGTTTGAGGGCATTGATATCTCTGGCTATAGTACGAGCAACCATACTGCCAAGAATACTGACGGATGGTAAGCATTTATTGGTGGGCCATATGGGAATTGTTCTCAGACTTAATGTGGATTACAGGGATTTGTATCGCTCATCAAACATTGTGATTCAGAATTCAGTGATCAACAATGGTGATGGTAGAAAAAATTCTTCTTTTTTGTTGAATTGGTCCATGCTGATAGTGTCTAGATTGCGTTTCCTTCAAGCCTAACAGCACGGATATTATTGTTCAGAACCTTCACTGCAACGGCTCCCACGGCATATCAGTAGGCTCACTTGGTCAATACGAGGGTGAGGTTGATATCGTCGAGAACCTGCTCATTTACAACATTTCCATGTTCAACGCTTCAGTAAGTCTTCCTAAGAAATGAATATAGAGGATTTGAATATATCTGATCTTTACATCAGGATGGTGCACGCATCAAAGCTTGGTCAGGCGTGTCCTCTGCACTATCAACAGACTTGCAAGGCGGCGGTGGTTTAGGAAGCGTGAAAAATATCACCTACGACACCATGACAATTGAGAATGTCGATTACGCTATTGAAGTAACGCAGTGCTATGGCCAGTCAAATCTCACCTTATGCAACGAATACCCGGTGCGTGATTCTTTTCAGATTCCAATGCAATACGCGTATCACATACTGACAAGTTTTTTCGAGAGATAAAGAGTAACCTCACAATCTCTGATGTGCATTTTAAAAACATCAAAGGTGTTACTTCCGGGAAAAAGTCGAACGTGGGAACAATTGTTTGTTCGAGCCCGAATGTAAGTATCTCCAAGACCCTTCTCCCAAAAAAAAGAGCGGAATCTGACTTTTAGTAGACGTGCTCAGGTATATACGCAACTGATATCGATGTTGAGAGTCCCTCCGGAACTGATACTTTTATCTGCACGAATGTATGATATTTGAAGCTCGTGAATGAATATTTTAGCTGACATTGGCATGACTTTATAGGTTGATGAAAGTCTGTTGGATGTCAACTGCTCCTCCTAGGCTTAACAATTCTTGATCTCATATCTCAGTGTACGTCCATGGATATTTACAGATTGAAACAGCTCACATATTCAAGGGCTATCGGTTGAAAACGCCGGCTATGGATCAGGAGGTCAAGGTCCCGGTGTTCAAAAAACATGTCTAGGAGGAAAATATCGAAGCCTATCTTTTAAATAATCGATTCTTCTTTCCCAGGTGTCTACAAGTCTGGGAGTGCTACACTGTTACCTACTATGGGCATCAATAAGGAGACAGCAAGACCGAATAAATCGAGTAATAGTAACCTAAGGGTCATATGGTCCTTTGCTCTTACTGATAACAACTACGTAAACTCATATAAAAACCATTTCCAGGTGAGTATTCGTGGATAGTAACGTAAGTAGCTATGGATTGAGACGGTATAACGGTATATATACCTCACATATAATAGAGTGAGAAGAGTGTGGAGCGAGAGAACACTTTCTTACACCAGACCTATTTCTAAGATTGATACAACATCTTGAAGAGCTACCAGTTAATAGGTTATCTAAAATTGATGACATAGAGCACCTAGAACTAAAGGTTCCAGAGCTGTTTCCTTAGAGCCGTGGATAGATGGAGGGTAAAGTAGAATTTCATTGGCAGGCTGCTCGGCGCTTGGTCTACTTTTTTTTTTTTAGTTTCAAGTATGGAGGGTGGGAACGATACGTCAAAGAGAAAAGATAAGATGGAGCTCTGACGGACGACCCACCTGGGGGCATTTCCTTGGAGGTTTTGGAGATTTGGAAAGCATGGCATGATAAGATTTGATTTCCAACATGCCCAGCTCAAAATTACTAGGAAAGGTATGCCAGAGAATCCTCCCCGATCGCTACGCCCTTGGTCTTGACTTTCTAGAGACGAAATTAAGGAAATGAATGAACGAATTTTGAATGGAGGGGGACTTGTAAAGAATTGTCGGATAGTGATGCAGACGCGATTAAAATCAGTTTCACCTTTTGACTATCAGAAATTTCTTATTGTACAGGATGGATCTACACAGAGAATCTTTCTCGAACCCTCTTTTGAAATACGCTGTGCCTATTTCAGCTACTTAACCACTGGTTATTTACAGGTTACAGTTGAGCTGACAGGAGAAAAAAGTTCAGCTGACAGGTTTTTTTGCCACGACCCTAATCCGGTTAGACCTCAGCTGACAGTGACTAACTAGAATAGGATGCTTTTTTTTGCTTTTTTCTCTATTTACAATACATAACAGTAATTTATTATTAAAAACGGGAGTTTCTGCCATAGATAGCTGGTTATTTGTATGAAATAGCTTGTCACGGGGCGGGCAGGTGAATAGAATTATACTAGAACTGGACAGACAGTATTGCATTGACTGATAGGCTAAGACGAAGATGTAGCTTGAAGAGCTACATTCAGACAAGGTTCTGAGTTTACATGAGGTTGCGGGTCACATGGCCCGCACTATCTAATCAATCAGTAGTCGTCTGAGCTGGCACTGTGACAGTATCCCCCTCCTTAGAGCCGAGCTCTGTAGAGGCGTAGACAGGACCTGGCTTAGATGGGTAGCGGAGGTGGAAGTTCTTCACTAACTGTCCATAATTTTCTAGGTGAGCAGCAGGCTCTTTAGTTGGGTCATCGTAACCGGTCTACTTAACCACGTATTTTAGATGTGGTGTTCCCCGGCGACCACGTTTCTCCTAGTGGGAGTCTAGGATCTCCTCTACCTCCTACTCGTCGATTCCGTCGACTTCGACAGGTGGGGCAGGTTCTTGTTGCTGCGCGGGAAGCGGGTTGTCGTCGGCAGGGTGTAATAAGGAGACGTTAAATACTAGGTGGATCATCATTCCAGGGGGAAGCTGTAAACGGCAGGCGTACGGGCTTAGAACTTCGGTGATTTCGAAGGGGCCTAAGTTCTTCTAGTCTAATTTCTTCTAGGGGCGACGGGTCTTGATGTTCTGGGCGTCTAACCAGACTTTCTGTCCTTTAGTGAATGTTTGGGCAGGCTGGCGGTGATGGTTGGCGAATTCTTCGTGGCGAGCTTAGGCGGCCAGGATCTGGGCTCGTATAAAGTTCGTGATCTCCTCTATATGAGCCGCGAACCTCTCTGCATCGCGGGCGGCGGGGTGATTACTTAGGCGGACAGGCTCGAATCCAACGACTGGGTGTTGGCCGTAATTAGCAAAGAACAGGGTGACGCTAGTCGACTCGCTTCGTACAGAGTTAGAGGCGAATTCGGCTAGCGGAAGCCAGTTAGCCTAGTCGTCCTGTAGGTAGTTTATATAGGCTCGGAGGTACTGTTCCAGGATAGCATTGGCTCGCTCGGTCTGTCCATCTGTTTCCGGGTGAAAGGTAGTAGATAGCAGGCTCTTAGTCTTTAGGTGGGTCGTCAGGTGTTTCTAGAACTGGCTTATAAACTAGGGGCCTCTATCAGATACAATTATATAAGGGAGTCCATATAGCTTCTAGACGTGTTTCAAGAATAGGCAGGCGAGGTCTTCAGCGTTATAGGTCCTGTGGCAGGCCAGGAAGTGTTTCATTTTAGTCAAGCGGCAGACTACTACCAAGATTGCGTTAAATCCTTGGCTCTTGGGTAGGTGTGTGATAAAGTCTATTGACAGATCTAGCTAGGCGCGGGCAGGGATCGGGAGTGGTCGTAAGACTCCTTGACGGGCTTCTCGGGATAGGGTAATTCTGCGACAGGTATGACAGTTTTTGGTCCATTGCTCGACATAATGGTAGAGGTTCGGCCAGTAGTACTCGCGAGATATAAGCTCGTATATCTTTATGCGACCTGGGTGTCCTGTTGCTGGGTTGTCATAGCAGAGTCGGGCTAGTTCAGCTTTAAGGTCGTCGTTGTCTAGGACATAAATACGTCCTTGGTATAGCAGGTTGTTCCCATCTCTCACGTAGTGCGCGAGCGTGATATCTGGGTGCCGGGTTTTCTTTTCGTCTAGGGCGCTTAGGATTGACTATAATATCTGGTCTCTTTATAGGGCAGACTTATATGCTTCCTTCACAGCGACTAGTAGTTCTAGCTGTAGTTTGTCTGCGAAGCGTATACTTCTTACTGTTTCTGTATCAGGTGGAGGTGGGTTAGGTTCTAGGCCTATCAGGGCGTCTAGTTTCAGGGTTAGAGGGGAGTCAGGCAGTAGTGAGGCAGGCGGGGTCAGTATTCCTAGTTCTCCTTGGATCTGGCTGTCCAGGTTTTCGCGCTTCAGGATTATATAACTCTGGTGCTTTAGTCGTTCATCCCCTTCCTTAGGTAGATCTTCTGACCTCCTGGTTAGTGTATTAGGCTTCGCGCCCTGTTTACCTGGGCGGTAGATAATCGTAAAATTGAAATAGGACAGGAACTTAGACCAGCGGGCTTGTCGGCGGTTTAGTAACTTAGTGCTTATGAAGTGTTCTAGGTTTCGGTGGTCTGTGATAACCTTGATCGGGGAGGTCGTGCCCTCAAGTTTAGGGCGCCATTCTTCGAAACAGCGTACGATAGCCATAAGTTCCTTATCATAGATTTTGTAATTATACTCAGCTGCTGAGTGCTTCTTAGAGAAGAATGCAACGGGATGTAGTATTCCTTTTTCGTCGTACTAGGAAATAACGCCTGTAGATACATAATCAGACGCGTCGGTTTCCAGGATCATATCTTTAGTCTAGTCTAGACATATGTATAGGTTGGGTATAGGTCAAAATTCATACCTATACCCAACCCATCAGGGGTAAGGTAAACCTATATCTATACCTAACCCAACCCACGTGGGTATGGGTTGGGTATGGGTCCTATATAGGTATTTTTGATGCCTTAATACCTGATTTTCGCTTTAACCTAAACTAAATTAGGGTAATTAGTGCCTTAGTGCCTAATTTTTGCCTCAATCTAGTACTAACTAGGTGACAAATATCACGTGAAATAAAAGTCTTAGCAAAAAGATGGGTTTATGGGCTAGGTGTGGGTTTTACTTCAAACCCATACCCAACCTATATAGGTTTTGGGTAAAATTTCTGACCTATACCCAGCCTATTGTGGGTTGGGTTGGGTTGGGTATGGGTTTACCTAACCTAATGAACATGTCTAGTCTAGTCAAATGGTGCCAGGATTGGGGCGGATATAAAGGCTGTCTTTAGGGTCTTAAAGGCTTCTTCGCAGGCGGGAGTCTATTTAAAGGTAATATCCTTCTTTATGAGTTCGTTCATATAGGCAGTCAGTTTCGAGAAGTCTCTTATAAAGCGTCGGTAGAAGCCAGCAAATCCTAGGAATGCTCGGATATTAGTCGTGTTCGTCGGCGATTTCTAGTCCATGATCGTCCGGACCTTCTTAGGGTCTATACAGATTCCTTCGCCTCCTATAATCAGGCCTAGGAATTTAGTCTTAGAAACACAGAACTTGTATTTAGCTAGTTTCACGAATAGCCCTGCTTCGCGGAGGTGGGCGAGGACCTTACGGACGTGTCCGATATGTTCCTCCCTTATACGACTATATATCAGTATATCGTCAAGGTATATGGTATAGAATAGGTCTAAGTAATCTTATAGGGAATCGTTGATAAATCTCTAGAATATAGTAGGGGCGCCTGTTAGGCTAAACGGCATTACTAGGCTCTCGTAGAGACCTAATCTCGTACGGAACGCTGTCAGGTACTCCTGCCCCTCCTTCACCCGAAGGTTATTAAAGGCGGAGATGATATCTAGGCGAGTAAAGTATTTCATCCCCTTTAACTGGTTTAGGGTTTCTTTAGTCAGGGGCAGGGGATAGCGGTCCTTAACCGAGATCGTGTTAAGGGCTTGGTAGTCTACACAAAATCGGAGACCCCCTCCAGGTTTCTTCATAAATAGGATAGGCGAGGTAGTGGGCGAGGAGCTTAGGCGGATAAACCCTTTCCTTAGGTTCTCGGAGATCCATTCCTTTAGAGCTTCTAGCTTAGGGCGGGATATAGCATAGAGGGGCCTAAATGGCAGGGCCTTCCCCTCTATTAGTCGAATATCATGGTCGTAAGGTCGGTGCGGGGGAAGTCGTTCGGCTTCCTTAGGGGAGAACATATCTCCAAAGTCTTTAAATTCGTTAGGCAGGGCAGGGTCAGGTTTCGGTTGTAGTATCTTGTCTAGTGTCTCTATAGACGCGGAGAACAAATGATAGCCCTTCTTGCTTTAGGTATACGCGGCGCAGGCCCTTAGGCTTATAGACTATATATCTAGGCCTTCTAGGACAGAGGGGCGATCAGGCAGGTTTATAGGGCGGGTTTTCTTCGGGATATTATATAGGGCTCGGATCTTCGGGGCCCTACCAGGGGTGTTATAGAACTTCTGGTAGTATAGGCTATTTAGCTCGAGGGTATGGTTCGCGAAATAAATACTAGGATCGTGGATCTTAAGCTAAGGCAGGCCTAGTATAACAGGGTAGTGAGCGATTTTCGTGACAAGGAATAGGGCCTTCTTCTCGTAGTGGTTCTCTACCCTTATGTTCATTTATATGAAATGGGTGATATGGCCCTTCTTAGGCTCTCGGCCGTCGAAGGCCTCTAGATAGATAGGTTCTTTCAGGGTTTCGAATATAAGGCTCTGGTCTCGGGCCCAATCTTTATCGACGAACCTCTTCCCTTCTGCACCACTATCTATTATAGTATATATAGGGATCTGGGTCTCTTTCTAGGTCAGGGTTATAGGCAGGATAAAAGCGTCGGCGCGGAGGTTCTCTTCTTCGATAGAGTCTCCTAGCATAGCTACGGATAGGCAGAGCACGCGGTTGGGTTTTACCTAGTCGCGATTTAGGCCAGGCTTACTCTATTTATTGGCTAGAGTATAGAGTAGTCAGACTTAGCAGATTCAGCGTAGGTAGCGGAGTCAGCCTAGGCAGGGTTCTCTATTCGGCTAGAATATAGGCGGGCAGTATGAAGGGCTAAAGCTAATCTTAAATTCAGAACTAGCTAGGCATATACTATTTACAAAATCCTTGAAGAATATGAATAATTTAGGGTGGAATCGTGAGGTATACAGTTGGTGGGTTATATAGTATAACCATATAATAGTTCACTAGGATTCAACCTATTATAATACCCCCCTCCTATTCTCCTGTTTTCCGGGGTCTATTCGAAGTCGTAATTAGTCCGTATTATAGTTCAAAGGTGTCGAGAGCTATGCAGTTTTCTATTATATCGATAGGTTCCTATATCAGTTCTGCGTATCCTCGCTATTTCACTAATGCTTCCCTCCGCGATCTATATCTAATTTTTTGTGTCCTTGCTTATAGGATCTCTTTAATTTCGTATTCCAGATCTCCTTCGACTAACAGCGGAGGCGGTTACGAATCGTCCATGATTTATGACGGTAATAGGTCCGTTGCCGCGGGTCTTATTAACTTAATATAGAAGATAGGATATATGCCGCTTAGCATATCTAGCTTTACTATATAAGAGGATGGCACTTCTAGAACTATGTATTTAGCGTGGAGCCAGTCTAGTTTCTTTGAAGGCCGTATCGTGCGTATATTCTATAGGTTTAGCCATACTTTATTGTTGATATTATAGACTAGAGCGGCTCGTCTTAAACGATTCGCTTATTCCTATTAGCGTTCTTAGGCGATAGCCATCGCTATATTTGCCTAATCGGTGGCGTCTTGTAGCCGGTTCGTGAACGTTTCCGCTATGATCTCTGGTCCTCTCTCTACTTAGACTTCTATCACTTCGACTGGATCGACATAGTATCTATGTGTGAAGAAGAATAGAGATAGTCTAGTAGAGGTTGCGTCTCGGTTATTGATCGCTATAGCTATAATAGGTAGTAAACTTGCCTAGTCGTCCTATATATATATAGTAAAGGCGCGTAGAATTCGTTCGACTTCTTGATTTACGCGTTCCATAGCTCTATTAGTTTAGGGGTGGAATATAGTAGATAATCGGCGTCGAATCTTTAGCTTTTCGCACACGATTCGCTAGAACCCTCCTATAAACTATAGGCCGCGGTTACTAGTGATCGCTATCGGTAAACTATGATATATATAAATATGCTTTATAAAGATATCTACGACGCTTTCTATAGTAATACTATATATATCTATTAGGATCACTCCTTTAGATAGCCGATCAGTAATTACTAGATAATTCGTCGCTCTTTCTTTCCTAGTAGGTGGAAGTTCTGTGATAAAATCCATAGATAGTTCGGCCTAGATTCGTTATGGAATCGGTAATGGTTTAAGTAGGCCTTGCTTCGAATCTCTCTAAATCGTGTTTCGTCCGTAAATGGTGCAATTCCTTAAGAATCTCTATATATCGTTCGTTATTCCTAGCCAAAAGAATCTACGGGCTAGTATTATATAGGTTGCGTCCCATCCTAGATATCTAGTTATATAGGAATCGTGGACCTTCTAGATCAAGGTTGTGCGTAGTAGTTTGTTATCTAGAATCCATATCCTTTTCCTAAAGTATAGAAGATTTTGTTTATCTAAGTCATACTTGGATAGGCTTATTTTCAGGTTCGATTCGGTAGGGATTCGTTGGTCTCCTTTTTTAAGTACAAGTGCGAACTACTAGTATATTTGATCTTCCTTCCGCGTGTTATTCCATGCTTCCTGTGTTTCTGCTTCTTTAAATATCGCTACTAGTATATTAAAGTCTAAAGGTGGACTTGGTTTAGTGCTATTATTACGGATCGTTACTGATTCGAAGAGTTTCCGGAAACGATTCGTGAGCCTCTTATCAGAGATTCCTTTAGGTTCGTCTTGTCCTCGCCGGGATAGAGCATCTGGTTAGATCACCTATTTCCCGGGTCGATATTATAGCTTAAAGTCGAATTCGGCCAGGATGTCTGCCTATCTTATTTGTCGTTCGCTTAGATCCTGCGCCTTATGAAAATATCGTAGATTTTTGTGGTCTGTTAAGACCATAAATCGCGGGACCATCTTTAGCTCTGGCTTCCATTCCTATAGTATATAGATAATAGCGAGTAATTCCTTATCGTGTATCATATAATTAGTCTCTATAGGTGAGAACTTACGCGAGAGATAGGCGTATAGTCTTAGCGTCCTATCTTCTTGTCTTTAGGATAAGACTACTCCTATCGCCCATCTAGATGTATCTGTTTCCACTATTATTTCGGTGTCTTCTCGGAAATAAGCCAATATTGGTGCAGAGATAAAGAGGTCCTTTAGGGTCTCGAATGATTCTTGTTTCTCCTTATCCTATTTGAATATCGTATCTTTCTTTATCAACTACACCAATGGTGCAGAGACGTCTATGAATCGTGGTATAAACGTCTGGTAGAAGTTAGCGAATCCAATAAAACCACGTACTTCTCGGACATTAGTAGGTGCTTCCTATAGCTTAATGGCTTCAACTTTCTTTAGGTCTATATATAGACCTTCTCCAGCTTGTATAATGAACCCTAGGTATTTCATAGAGCTCTGTTCAAATTCAGATTTCTCGATATCGTATTAAAGTCCAGCATCTCTTAGCTTTTAGAGCACCTCGCGTATTTTTTGTCTATGATCTATGATCGATCCATCGGAGTAAATAATAATATCGTCTATATATACTAATATAAACTCGTCGAGAAATTCGCGTAGAACTTCATTGATATACCATTAGAAGGTTATAGGAGCGCTAGTCAGGCTAAAAGGTGTAACTAGCTACTTATAGAGCCTATATTGTGTTCGAAACGCTATCTTCTATTCTTCGCCTTCCTATATTCTGATCTTATGGAAAGCCGCTATGATATCGAGTTTAGTAAACCAGCGAGCCTTCGATATATTTCGTAGTGTTTCTTGAATCAGAGGTAGGGGGTAATAGTCCTTAATAGTTATGGAGTTTAACCCTCTATAATCGATATAGAATCGGATACCTCCACCAGGTTTTCGTACTAATAACACTAGTGAAGCTGCTGGCGATTTGCTGACTTGTATAAATCCTTTTCCTAGTAGATTAATAAGAGTTTTTTGTAGAACTAATAGCTCTTCTCTATTTATTCTATATAATAGCCTATAAGGTGGTGTCGATTTGTTACCATTTCCATCGCATATCAAGGGTATCTTATAATCAATCCCTAGGCGATGGCTCGGAAGCTTGTCTGCTTTCTCCTAGCTAAAAACATCTAACTAAGGGAGATATTATAGGGGAAGTTTAGCTCTCGGATCGGTGAATTTCTTAGGTTATAGCGCCTTATCGATATTGTCTATAGTTACTTTAGCTATTTAGAGGTAGTCCGGCGACGAAACGCTATTAAATAGTTCTTTGATTTCTCCTATAGATGATTACTATATTTTCAATCTCTTTACTTTTGTTGGACCGATTAATAGGTCAATATAGTTCTAATAACGAATGCGCTCTCTATTTCTCGAATAGATATCTAAATACCCTTATTTCGTAGCGTAAACTCCGTCGACATCTTTTAACTAAGGTGTCCTAAGTATTATTTTGTCTAACTATCTTAGAATGATATAGGTAAAGATTTTCTGCTATTATAGTCTATTAACATCAAGATCGAAGTATATAGCCTAAGTAATCCGTCCTTGATTCTTGATGACTCTATTCAGGATTCGCGGTGGAATTAGGATACGCGGAAGGTTAAGAGATTACGCTAGGTATCTACTGATAGATGTATAGCTATCGCTTCTATTATCTACTAAAGTCTTCGCGAATTAAATTCTATTAACTCTAGCATCGATATAGAATAACGCCTCTTTCTTTAGTAGCTTCTTAACCCCCTTCTGCTCCTGCTCGTGGTTTAGTATAGGAGCTAATCTTTTCCCGAATCATTCTCCGCTTCATCTTCTTCGATCGCTGGCGAATACTCCCTTCTTTAGGGGTGGCTCGATCTTGGTTCTTCGACTACTATATTCTATACCACTACTTGGTTTAGATTCCGTGCGGGTAGTAAAAGGCATATACTTTACTAATAGTTATCTCGACTATATTATAGATATCTCTTTTCTATATAGCGATATTAGAGTTCTTCTTTCTCGACCTATTTTACATGTTTTCCTATAAGATATTAATCCTTTTTACGAACCTATCCTTTTTTGTTCACGAATTAGGACGAATTCGTCTATATAGTGTTCGTGTTTATTATTAGAGTCTAGTCTATCCTATCCTCTATAGCTATGGTTGATTAATCTCTTTAGATTTACTAGCGAGTAGATAATTAGCGTCTGCCTAATATGATATTCAGTATCTCGCTATTAGTATCGATTTCGTAGAGCTATATAATAAGACCTATAAAATCATAGGGAACACCATAATTTATAAGCGAATTTGTTATATCTTTATTAAGAGTATTTAGTAAGAGTTATTATTTTACTTTATTATACTATTCGGTTGTACTAGTATCTACAAGCTCTCTTTCTAACTAGGGAAGGAATCGTGAAAAAGGCTAGTCGGGCTTCTATTTAAGCTAATATAGACGCCGAGCTACTCGTGATCGAGTGTTAGGGTCCCTATATATCCTCTTAAGATATTCTAGAAGCATATATAGGTTACCTTCGCTTTATTATGTCTTCATAAATGTTCTAGTGTTCTTGGCGGCTATTTTCTCTAGGCGGGAAAATATATAGAGGAATTACTCTTATAGGGTACCGATGGCAGCTCTATCTACTAGTAATTTGTTCTCTATCGAGATTCTCTAGGTTAGCTAATCAGAGATATTTCCTATATATATCGCGGGGTTAGGGAGACGAGGGCGAGGTCGTCGAATCTGGTTATTATCGCTGGTTGATTCGATTAGTATCCCTTATAGTTCTGTGGGTAGTTCGGGAGCGGCTCGCTCCTAGGACTAAACTACTAATTCTTCGAGTCTTCTAATTCTCTTATTGGTACTAATACTTATCTAACTAATATATTATATTAATATCCTAGCCTACTTAGGTGGGCTCGATAGTTCGCTTATAATCATAATGATAAAGATATTCGTTTTCTTCTTATGTTTAAATCGGATGCTTTCCGTCTTTAATTTGTTTATCGGATACTTAACTAGATACTTTCTAAGAGCGATTTTGTATTTATAGGACGCTTAATTAGATTCTTTCTAAGAGCTTTTTATATTTGTTGGTATACTTAATCGGATTCTTTCCGAGAGCGATTTATTCGTCTATTATATATAGCTCGATCAGATACTTTCTAAGAGCGCTTTTCTTATCGTCGGTTGTGGGTTTTACTCTTATTAGAGGAAGGATTTTATATATAAAGGGCTAAAGCTAATCTTAAATTCAGAACTAGCTAGGCATATACTATTTATAAAATCCTTAAAGAATATAAATAATTCGGGGTAGAATCGTGAGGTATATAGTTAGTAGGTTATATAGTATAACCACGTGATAGTTTACTAGGATTTAACCTATTATAGGTAGGGGAATAGGGGCGGGTATTAGGTAGTAGGTAGTCCCGGACTAGATAATCCTTAGATCTATATCTAAAGCACTCCCCCTAGTCACGCTAGGTGAGCTTGGCCTTAGAGAGATCTATAGGTTCGCTAGGGCCTTAGGCGGGAGTCAGGGTCCTAGGTAGTATATTCGTTGTCGCGGCAGCTATATATAAGGTCCTTACGATTTTCTCCTAGGGTGTACTACCTAAGGGTGTGGGTTAGCGGGCACGGTGTGTCTATTACTAGTATTGGCGGAAGTGGTTATTAAGCGACTAAAGATAGGCTATATAGCTATAAAACTAGTAGGATAGAGCTAGGTTATATAAGAGTATATCCTAGAGCTTGTTCGAGATAGCTTATATCAGGAGGGGAGTCAGAGCTTCTTTATATAGTTCGCCCTCTAGGGCTAAACACTAGAATTCGGATAGGAAGGTGTTAAAGTTGTTATTCTTCTGGCGGAGCTAGTATAAGCGGTTCTAGGTATTCTAGACTCTATCAGGGTCGCCGAAGGCCTTCTCGAGATATTTAAGTATTTATAGGTAGTCTATAAACTAGGGAACTCTATATAAGATCTTTAGTAGTACTAGTTTATATGCTTTACTAGTAAGTCTCCCCGCGATATAAGTAAGTCTAATAGTAGCTATTAGGAAATAGTCCTGGTTCGTGTTTATCTTACCATAGATCTACTATATAAAGTAGCGGAGGTCGCTGCGAGTTCTATCAAACTCTTTTAGGTCAGGGATTCTTTTACTAAGGGAGGTAGACCAGGGACCTAGGGTAGGAGTCAGTACAAGTTCTCGCGTAGGGATATCTACTAGGTTCTTAATACCTTGGGCAGGAGTGTTTTTGGTCGGGGGGTTTATATGGTAGGCAGGGCGGAGTTTAGGATCTGATTTTTTTCGACTTCGAGCCTAATAATCTTATTATATAAGCTGTTGATGCGCTCTTCCTAATATCTAATAACGCCCTCCCTACGGTGCCGAGTCTCCTCGCTTTTAGTCGCGGCTTGGCGGAGGGTTTGGTTATCTTTCTCAATTTCTTAAGAGTAGCCCTCTATAGTCCGGAGGTATAGCACCTAGACGTCGGGGTGTTCTTGGACGTGAGCCAGGAATTCTTTAATAGAATCGGCGTTTAAAGGTGGTTTAGGGCGGGGTATGCTGGTAGGTGGCAGCTCTAGTATAGGGTAGAAGCTATATAGTGTTATAGGGTGGGCAGGTGAATAGAATTATACTAGAACTAGATAGATAGTATTATATTAACTAATAGGCTAAGACAAAGATATAGCTTAAAGAGCTATATTTAGATAAGGTTCTGAGTTTATATAAGGTTATAGGTTATATGGCCTATACTATCTAATTAATCAGTAGTTATCTAAGCTAGTACTATGATATAGCTAGTTAAATTTATAATATTTAACTCTTTTATAGAAGGTGATATTGAATTCGTGTTCTAAGGTTTATTGATGCTTAGAATAGATTTTCTTTATATTCTTTTAAAGATAAAGATTAAAATCGATATGAATTCTTGGTTTCCTCTATTCTTTATTGATGTTAAATTGAATCTTCTAAATATATATTTCTATTAGGTTCTTTGAAAATTATTTTAAATAAAGAACTCGGATTTACTATATTAATAGATATAGATATAAAAAGGCTATCTTTATTACTATTAGAATATAACTCTCTTTATTCCTAACTCTTTTATTCCTCACGATATCTCTAAATCAATATCTTATTAAAACCACTTTTAAAAATAACTAGCTATTTTATATAAATAACTAGCTAACTTTCTCTGGTATAGCCAAAGTCATTAATCATAGTGCCTTTAAATAGTACTAGGGGATAAGTGATAAAGACGGCTTTAAGGGCTGTCTTCTAGATCTTACCCCTAGTCTAAATAGTAGCTATATAGTATAGTATATAGAGCTATTCTATCGGGTTCCTAGATACGACGTGAAAACCAAATATAACTTAATATATGGTCTTCGGACTTATATTATATAAATATATAAGGATATCGAGTTAGAGATTATGAATAGGAGGCTAATATTAGAGCATTAGGGTGATGCTATTAAATAGCTTAAAGAGGTTTAAAATATATATGATGAAGCCTATAAAGATATTAAAGAACCCTTATTACTAGTCCTATTATAACGAGATAGGAAAGAGGTATATAATTCTATAACTAGCTATTTATATAGAATAGCTGGTTATCTTATTTATTAATATGATTATAGATAAAGGTTAGCGAAATAAGAGTCAGAGTAAAAGGACTAGGCTTTCTATCACCCTATATTCTATATAAGGATGCTAAATAAAGGAATGGTAAGTATTCAATATTTTCTGTTTAACTACTTATTTTTATAAATTAGCTACTTATCATCTTTTTTTAGATTATTATAAACTAGCTAGTTATGATATCTATGACTATTTTAAGTATTTTGCTCCTCTTCTAGTAGAGTTAATAAAGAATTGGCTTAGCCCTAATAATATATACAATTTAAGCGATTTAGAGACTTCTTCTAAAGAAGATGATAATAATATAGGCGAAGGGCCGGCTCCTAAAGACCCTAAAGGTAAAGGAAAGGCTAAAGCAGTTCTAAAAGGTAGAATTGAAAAGCTAAAGCTAGCTAAAGGAGCTATAACTAAAGGAGTTATAGCTAAAGTAGCTAAAGCTAGGGATAGTGCTAAGGCGCGAGCGATATAAAAAGCTATAGATATAGCTATAGCTTCTATTAAAATGATAGAAGAAGAATTACCACCTGATCCGATAGAAGAGAAAGTGTCGCTCGCTTAGCGAGCGTAGCTAGCTAGTCGCTTATTACTAAGAATAGTGCTTAAGTTCTTACTATAGTAAAAGGGAATTAGAGTTTACTATAGTAGAAAGGAGTTTATTAGAATATGGATATTATAATTATGTAATACCATAAACCCGGAATAGAATAAATAGACCCCCGAGTCATAGGGGAATAACTATATTAGGAACTTAAGTAGCTATATGAATCGAACATATTTTATACTACTTTATATAATATATAAACTAAGAATCTAGGACGAACCATACCCTTTTCTAGTATATATAGTATAACATATAAACCCTATCCTTTTAATATAGTTGATCGATAATTACTAAAGTATTACTATAAGCCACGATATAAGCTATAGCGCCTCTTATACCTATAATAATAATAATAAACTTTATAGAGATAAAGAGTTACCTTATATAAGCCATTTTTCCTATCCTATAATATATTAATAACTAGTTATTAGTAGGGTTTAGCTAGTTAATATACTCTATATTAGAGAGGTGGGAGACTAGGTGATTCCTTAAGATATTATAGATAGGAAGGGTGATTAATAATTTGTGCTATTAAAGAGAGATGAAGAGAGATAAAGAGAGATAAAGAGAGATAAAGAAGAGGAAAGAAGAAACCAGGGAAATAGCTAGTTATATATTTATTATAAATAGGTCGATCATAAGGTTTTTTTTACCGAGTATTCGGCTATTCTTACTAAATAACTGATTATCTGGCTATTCTTGTTATATATATAAATAATTAAGTATCCGGCTATTTTTACTAAATAACTAGTTATTGTTCAAATTTAATTTATTCTAGTAATTCCTCTATCTAGTTAGTCCTAACCACTTATGTTCTAGGGCTAGCTATTAATATTTATTCTCTAGCTCTAATATACATGTTTAGACCTCTCTCTCTTAGGCTTTAGCTTCTATTATTTGTGTTTATGCCTTAATTTATCTTATAGCAATCTCTCTTGAAACCTAAGAATCTAGAGGGATATCGTTAGGATGTCTTTAATCCTATAAATTGCTTAATGCTCGGCGACGGAGGTTATCCCTATAAAATATTAGAATAACTAGTTATTTAGCTTAATTAGCTGGTTATTACTTACCCTCGATATTCGATTAGAGGAGTTGAATATAAAGAATCTGAGCGACTACTAGAGCGCTCTCGTGATCTTCCTCTTTAGTGTTGGTTTTGATGATATATAGTTAGTAAGCCTCTTCTATAACTAGATGATCTAGAGCGAATAAAACCAGAGGATGAAGCTAGAGATAAAATATTATTATCACCATTATTACTATCGTAAGCTATTTCTAGCTATAATGCTAGCTGCTATACTTCTAGCTCGGCTTCTAACTATGGCTCTAGCTATAGCTCTAGTATATAGAATATAGTATTCTCTATACTAGGAAGATGTCTTACTCTTCTAATTAGTTGTTTAATTAGTTATTTAATTAGAGAATCAACCGATCTAGAGTGTTTTTTAGAGCCTAAGATTGATTATTAGTTAAAATAACTAGCTAATTCGGAAGAGTAGCCGGCTATTACTTACTTTTATGGGAAATATTAGTCAAGAGTTGTTTCAGCTGGCCCTGATTATAAGAAGTATAGCTAATACCAAATTTTTCTCTAATAAGGTTCTTATTAATATCTTGCTGATCACGGATAGTAGATCTATAATAACTAGATATTAGTAAACAATAGCTAGTTATAAATATAATATATATATATAAATTATATTAAGAAGGGTACTATAGATACTAGTCTAATAGCCCTTATAATATAACTGCTTAGTAGAATTTATGGAATCATATATATTCTTATGAATCTCGGGGTCTATTTTAGAATATGCTATATATAGACTAGCTGCGATTACCTGATATGCTTTATGCTTTACCTAGCCTTTAAATCGGCTATCTTCTAACCCTGAAATATAAGTTAGCTAGCTATTATTCAATATTAGTTAATAACTTACCTTTAATCTTCTTAATTAAGAGATCATATACAAATTATGATTTATATTAAGGGAGTGCTTTAAGGATTGCTCGAGACTAAGGATAAGGAGTAACCCTTTGATGAGGGATCATCTTATGGATTAATCGTTTAAAATGAACTTGATAGAATATCATAATGCTTTAGTATTGCTAAGCCTAAGGCCGGTGCGCAGGATCAATATCTCGAAGATAAAGGCTAAGTCCTATATAGCTAGTTAATATAGCAAAATAGCCGGTTATTGAAAAACAAACTGTTTATTTGTCCTCTATCTATATCGGCTATGATGGCTTTTAGTCCTCCGCTATAGAGGTGATAAAATATATAAGGTCTTTATATGATAGTCTCTATAAGAGAGAAAACGTATTTAAACATAAGCTTAAATATATTCTCTAACTCTATTATTATAAAGATATATAAAAGAGTCATGACTATAGGATATATTAGTAAATAAGTAAGTAATAGATAATATAACTAGCTATTTCTGCGAAATAACTAGCTAATTTTCTCTAGATAATAATTCTTACTTACTCTTATTACGCTGCTTTAGGAAGACTATAAACAGAACCTTATTTATATCACCCTTTACCTATTTATAAGATATATCGATTTCGAAATAATCTAGACTAGCTAGAATATTTATCTAGGCATTATAGCCACAAATAACTATAGGGCTATATATATTATCGGAGAATATTGCTTATATATAGTCCTAAGAAAGATATGGTTAATAATAGCTAGTTATTCCTTACTAATAACTAGTTACTTACTTTAAATCCTGGTGAATGTTCAAATTCCTATTTTACTCTATTAAATTATCGACCTTAGGGAAAGTTAAGAGCCCTTTCCTTTGCCAGGATTACAGAAATTCGGTCATGATTAGTAAAACTATTATGAATCTATAGTAGTGTTTATTTATTATAACTTTAGTAGAACTATAGTAGGGCAGGTATCACGGTACTAGCTTAGACGACTATTGATTGATTAGATAGTGCGGGCCACGTGACCCGCAACCTTATATAAACTTAGAACCTTATCTAAATATAGCTCTTTAAGCTACGTCTTCGTCTTAGCCTATTAGTTAATATAATACTATCTATCTAGTTCTAGTATAATTCTATTCACCTGCCCGCCCTATGACACTATGTAGCTTCTACCCTATACTAGAGCTGCTACCCGCTAGCATACCCTATCCTAAACCGCCTTTGAACGCCGATTCTATTAAAGAATTCCTGGCTTATGTCTAAGAACACCCCGATGTCTGGGTGCTATACCTCTAGACTATAGAGGGCTACTCTTAAGAAATTGAGAAAGATAACCAAACCCTCCGCCAAGCCGCGACTAAAAGCGAGGAGACTCGGCACCGCAGGGAGGGCGTTATTAGATATCAGGAAGAGCGCATCAATAGCTTATACAATAAGATTGTTGGGCTCGAAGTCGAAAAAAATCAGATCCTGAACTCCGCCCTGCCTGCTGTACGAACCCCCCTGACCGAAAACACTCCTGCCTAAGGTATTAAGAACCTAGTAGATATCCCTACGCGAGAACTTGCACCGACTCCTATCCTAGGTCCCTGGTCTATCTCCCTTAGTGAAAGAATCCCTGACCCGAAAGAGTTTGATAGAACTCGCAGCGACCTCCGCTGCTTTATATAGCAGATCTATAGCAAGATGAACGCGAACCAGGACTATTTCCTAATAGCTACTATCAGACTTACTTATGTTACGGGGAGACTTACTAGTAAAGTGTACGAACTAGTACTACTAAAGATCTCGTACAGAGTTCCCTAGTTTATAGACTACCCATAAATGCTTAAATATCTCGAGAAGGCCTTCGGCGACCCTGATAGAGTCTAGAATACCTAGAACCGCTTATACCAGCTCCGCTAGAAGAATAACGACTTTAACACCTTCCTATCCGAATTCCAGCGTTTAGCCCTAGAGGGCGAACTACACAAAGAAGCTCTGACTCCCCTCCTGATATAAGCTATCTCGAACGAGCTCTAGGATATACTCTTATATAACCTAGCTCCGTCCCGCTAGTTTTATAGCTATATAGCCTATCTTTAGTCGCTCGATAACCACTTCCGCTAATACCAGTAATAGATATACCGTGCCTACTAACCCACGCCCTTAGGTAGTACACCCTAGGAGAAAATCGCAAGGACCTTATATATAGCCGCCGCGATAATAAATATACTACCTAGGACCCTGACTCCCGCCTAAGGCCCTAGCGAACCTATGGATCTCTCTAAGGCCAAGCTTACCCGGCGTGACTAGGGGGAGTGTTTTAGATACGGATCTAAGGATCATCTAGTCCGGGACTGCCTGCTACCTAACACCTACCCCTATTCCCCTGCCCGCCTATATTCTAGCCGAATAGAGAACCCCGCCTAGGCTGACTCCGCTGCCTACGCTAAATCTGCTGAGTCTGACTACTCTATACTCTAGCCAATAAATAGAGTAAGCCTGGCCTAAATCGCGACTAGGTGAAACCTAACCGCGTGCTCCACCTATCCGCAGCTATACTAGGAGACTCTATCGAAGAAGAGAACCTCCGCGCCGACGCTTTTATCCTGCCTATAACCCTGACCCAGAAAAAGACCTAGATCCCTATATACGCTATGATAGATAGTGGTGTAGAAGGGAAGAGGTTCGTCGATAAAGATTAGGCCCGAGACCAGAGCCTTATATTCGAAACCCTGAAAGAACCTATCCGCCTAGAGGCCTTCGACGGCCGAGAGCCTAAGAAGGGCCATATCACCTATTTTATATAAATAAACATAAGGGTAGAGAACTACTACGAGAAGAAGGCCCTATTCCTTGTCACGAAAATCGCTTACTACCCTGTTATACTAGGCCTGCCTTAGCTTAAGATCCACAATCCTAGTATTTATTTCGCGAACCATACCCTCGAGCTAAATAGCCTATACTACCAGAAGTTCTGTAACACCCCTGGTAGGGCCCCGAAGATCCGAGCCCTATATGATGTCCCGAAGAAAACCCGCCCTATAAACCTGCCTGATCGCCCCTCTGTCCTAGAAGGCCTAGATATATAGTCTATAAGCCTAAGGGCCTGCGCCGTGTACGCCTAAAGCGAGAAGGGCTATCATTTATTCTCCGCGTCTATAGAGACATTGGACGAGATACTATAACCAAAACCTGACCCTGCCCTACCTAACGAATTTAAAGACTTTAGAGATGTGTTCTCCCCTAAGGAAGCCGAACGACTGCCCCTACACCGACCTTACGACCATGATATTCGACTAATAGAGGGGAAGGCCCTACCATTTAGGCCCCTCTATGCTATGTCCCGCCCTAAGCTAGAAGCTCTGAAGGAATGGATCTCCGAGAACCTAAGGAAAGGGTTTATCCGCCTAAGCTCCTCGCCTACTACCTCGCCTATCCTATTTATGAAGAAACCTAGAGGGGGTCTCCGATTTTATATAGACTACTAAGCCCTTAACACGATCTCGGTTAAGGACTGTTATCCCCTGCCCCTGACTAAAGAAACCCTAAACCAGTTAAAGGGGATAAAATACTTTACTTGCCTAGATATTATCTCTGCCTTTAATAACCTTTAGGTGAAGGAGGGGCAGGAGTACCTGATAGCGTTCTATACGAGATTAGGTCTCTATAAGAGCCTAGTAATGCTGTTTAGCCTAATAGGCGCCTCTACTATATTCCAGAGATTTATTAACAATTCCCTACGAGATTACTTAGACCTGTTCTATACCATATACCTTAACGATATACTAATATATAGTTATATAAGGGAGGAATATATCGGACACGTCTATAAGGTCCTCGCCCGCCTCCACGAAGTAGGGCTATTTATGAAACTAGCTAAATGCGAGTTCTGTGTTTCTAAGACCAAATTCCTAGGCCTGATTATAGGAGGCGAAGGAATCTATATAGACCCTAAGAAGGTCCGGACGATCATAGACTAGAAATCGCCGACGAACACGACTAATGTCCGAGCATTCCTAGGATTTGCTGGCTTCTACCGACGCTTTATAAGAGACTTCTCGAAACTGACTACCTATATGAACGAACTCATAAAGAAGGATATTGCCTTTAAATAGACTCCCACCTATAAAGAAGCCTTTAAGACCCTAAAGATAGCCTTTATATCCGCCCCGATCCTAGCACTATTTGACTAGACTAAAGATATAATCCTAGAAACCAACACGTCTGATTATATATCTATAGGCGTTATTTCCTAGTACGACGAAAAAGGAATACTATATCCTATTGTATTCTTCTCTAAGAAGCACTTAATAGCTGAGTATAATTATAAAATCTATGATAAGGAACTTATGGCTATTATACGCTGTTTCGAAGAATGGCGCCCTGAATTTAAGGGCACGACCTCCCTGATCAAGGTTATCATAGACCACCAAAACCTAGAACACTTCATAAGTACTAAGTTACTAAACCGCTGATAAGCCTGTTGGTCTGAGTTCCTGTCCTATTTCAATTTTACGATTATCTACTACCTAGGTAAATAGGGCGCGAAGCCTGATGCACTGACCAGGAGGTTAGAAGATCTACCTAAGGAAGGGGATGAACGACTAAAGCACTAGAGTTATATAATCCTAAAGCGCGAAAACCTGGACAGCTAGATCTAAGGAGAACTAGGAATACTGACCCCGCCTGCCTCACCACCGCCTGACTCCCCTCTAACCCTGAAACTAGACGCCCTGATAGGCCTAGAACCTAACCCGCCTCCACCTGATATAGAAATAGTAAGAAGTATACGCTTTATAGATAAACTATAGCTAGAACTACCAGTCGCTGTGAAGGAAGCATACAAGTCTACCCTATAAAGAGACTAGATATTATAGTTAATCCTAAGTGCCCTAGACGAAAAGAAAACCCGGCACCTAGATATCACGCTCGCGTACTATATGAGAGATAGGAATAACCTGCTATACTAAGGA
Organism: Penicillium taxi; assembly: GCF_028828555.1. Lineage (NCBI taxonomy): Eukaryota > Fungi > Ascomycota > Eurotiomycetes > Eurotiales > Aspergillaceae > Penicillium > Penicillium taxi. The sequence continues at coordinate 1,186,609 of NW_026643207.1, read as the reverse complement.
TGTATTTATGTCCTAGATAACGATAACCTTAAAGCTGAACTAGCCTAACTCTGCTATAATAACCTAGTAATAGGACACCTAGGTTGTATAAAGATATATAAGCTTATATCTCGCGAGTACTACTAGCCGAACCTCTATCATTATATCGAGCAATAGACCAAAAACTATTATACCTGTCGCAGAATTACCCCGTCCCGAGAAGCCCATTAAGGAGTCTTACGACCACTCCCGATCCCTGCCCGCGCCTGGCTAGATCTATTAATAGACTTTATTATATACCTGCCCGAGAGCCAAGGATTTGACGTAATCTTGGTAGTAGTCTGCCGCTTAACTAAAATGAAATACTTCCTGGCCTGCCATAGGACCTGTAACACTAAAGACCTCGCCTGCCTGTTCTTGAAACACGTCTAGAAGCTATATAGACTCCCTTATATAATTATATCTGATAGAGGCCCCTAGTTTATAAACTAGTTCTGGAAACACCTGACGACCCGCCTAAAGACTAAGAGCCTGCTATCTACTACCTTTCACCCGGAAATAGATGGATAGACTAAGCAAGCTAATACTATCCTGGAATAGTACCTCCGAGCCTATATAAACTACCTATAGGACAACTAGGCTAACTGGTTTCTGCTAGCCGAATTCGCCTCTAACTCTATATAAAGCGAGTCGACTAGCGTCACCCTGTTCTTTACTAATTATAGCTAATACCTAGTCGTTGGATTCGAGCCTGTCCGCCTAAGTAATCACCCCGCCGCCCACGATATAGAGAGGTTCGCGGCTTATATAGAGGAGATCACGAACTTTATATAAGCCCAGATCCTGGCCGCCTAAGCTCGCTATAAAGAATTCGCTAACCGTCACCGCTAGCCTGCCCGAATGTTCACTAAAGGACAGAAAGTCTGGTTAGACGCCCAGAACATTAAGACCCGTCGCCCCTAGAAGAAATTAGACTAGAAGAACTTAGGCCCCTTCGAAATCACCGAAGTTCTAAGCCTATACGCCTGTTGTTTATAGCTTCCCCCTAGAATGATGATCCACCTAGTATTTAACGTCTCCTTATTACGCCCTGCCGACGATAACCCGCTTCCTGCGTAGTAACAAGAACCTACCCTATCTATCGAAGTCGACGGAATCGACGAGTGGGAGGTAGAGGAGATCCTAGACTCCCGCTGGGAGAAACATGGTCGCCGGGGAACACCACATCTAAAATACATGGTTAAGTGGACTGGTTACGATGACCTAACTAAAGAGCCTGCTGCTTACCTAGAAAATTATGGACAGTTAGTGAAGAATGTGAAGGGCTAAAGCTAATCTTAAATTCAGAACTAGCTAGGCACATGCTGTTTACAAAATCCTTGAAGAACGTGAACAATTCGGGGTGGAATCGTGAGGTATGCGGTTGGTGGGTCACGTGGTACAACCACGTGATAGTTCACCAGGATTCAACCTGTTACAATACCCCCCTCCTATTCTCCTGTTTTCCGGGGTCCATTCGAAGTCGTAATTGGTCCGTATCGTAGTTCAAAGGTGTCGAGAGCTGTGCAGTTTTCCATTGCGTCGATAGGTTCCCATGTCAGTTCTGCGTATCCTCGCCATTTCACTAATGCTTCCCTCCGCGATCCACGTCCAATTTTTCGCGTCCTTGCTTATAGGATCTCTTCAATTTCGTATTCCAGATCTCCTTCGACTAACAGCGGAGGCGGTTGCGAATCGTCCACGATTTGTGACGGTAACGGGTCCGTTGCCGCGGGTCTTATTAACTCAACATGGAAGACAGGATGTATGCCGCTTGGCACATCCAGCTTCACTGTATGAGAGGATGGCACTTCTAGAACTGTGTATTTGGCGTGAAGCCAGTCTAGTTTCTTTGAAGGCCGTATCGTGCGTACATTCCGTAGGTTTAGCCATACTTTATCGTTGATATTATAGACTGGAGCGGCTCGTCTTGAACGATTCGCTTGTTCCTGTTGGCGTTCTTGGGCGATAGCCATCGCTGCATTTGCCCAATCGGTGGCGTCTTGTAGCCGGTTCGTGAACGTTTCCGCTGCGATCTCTGGTCCTTTCTCTGCTTAGACTTCTATCACTTCGACTGGATCGACATGGTATCCGTGTGTGAAGAAGAATGGAGATAGTCCAGTAGAGGTTGCGTCTCGGTTATTGATCGCCATGGCTACGATAGGTAGTAAACTTGCCCAGTCGTCCTGTGCGTACGTAGTAAAGGCGCGTAGAATTCGTTCGACTTCTTGATTTGCGCGTTCCGTAGCTCCATCAGTTTGGGGGTGGAATGCGGTAGATAATCGGCGTCGAATCTTTAGCTTTTCGCACACGATTCGCCAGAACCCCCCTACGAACTGTGGGCCGCGGTCACTAGTGATCGCTATCGGTAAACCATGATGCATATAAATATGCTTCATAAAGACATCTGCGACGCTTTCCGCAGTAATACTATGCATATCTATTAGGATCACTCCTTTAGATAGCCGATCAGTAATTACTAGACAATTCGTCGCTCTTTCTTTCCCAGTGGGTGGAAGTTCTGTGATGAAATCCATGGATAGTTCGGCCCAGATTCGTTGTGGAATCGGTAACGGTTTAAGTAGGCCTTGCTTCGAATCTCTCCAAATCGTGTTTCGTCCGCAAATGGTGCAATTCCTTAAGAATCTCCGTACATCGTTCGTCATTCCTGGCCAAAAGAATCTACGGGCCAGTATTATATAGGTTGCGTCCCGTCCTGGATGTCCAGTCGTGTAGGAATCATGGACCTTCTGGATCAAGGTTGTGCGTAGTGGTTCGTTGTCTGGAATCCATGTCCTTTTCCTAAAGCGTAGAAGATTTCGTTCATCTAAGTCACACTCGGATAGGCTTATTTTCAGGTTCGATTCGGCAGGGATTCGTCGGTCTCCCTTTTCAAGTGCGAGTGCGAACTGCTGGTATATTTGATCTTCCTTCCGCGCGTTATTCCATGCTTCCTGCGTTTCTGCTTCTTCAAACATCGCCACTAGTATATCAAAGTCTAAAGGTGGACTTGGTTCAGTGCTATTGTTACGGATTGTTACTGATTCGAAGAGTTTCCGGAAACGATTCGTGAGCCTCTCATCAGAGATTCCTTTAGGTTCGTCTTGTCCTCGCCGGGATAGAGCATCTGGTTGGATCGCCTGTTTCCCGGGTCGATATCGTAGCTCAAAGTCGAATTCGGCCAGGATGTCTGCCCATCTCATTTGTCGTTCGCTTAGATCCTGCGCCTTATGAAAGTATCGTAGATTTTTGTGGTCCGTTAAGACCACGAATCGCGGGACCATCTTCAGCTCTGGCTTCCATTCCCGTAGCGCATGGATGATAGCGAGTAATTCCTTATCGTGTATCATATAATTGGTCTCTGCAGGTGAGAACTTACGCGAGAGATAGGCGCATGGTCTTAGTGTCCCATCTTCTTGTCTTTGTGATAAGACTGCTCCTGTCGCCCATCCAGATGCGTCTGTTTCCACTATTGTTTCGGTGTCTTCTCGGAAATGAGCCAATATTGGTGCAGAGATAAAGAGGTCCTTTAGGGTCTCGAATGATTCTTGTTTCTCCTTGTCCCATTTAAATATCGTATCTTTCTTTGTCAACTGCACCAATGGTGCAGAGACATCTGCGAATCGTGGTATAAACGTCCGGTAGAAGTTAGCGAATCCAACAAAACCACGTACTTCTCGGATATTAGTAGGTGCTTCCCATAGCTTAATGGCTTCAACTTTCTTCGGGTCTACACATAGACCTTCTCCAGCTCGTATGATGAACCCTAGGTATTTCACAGAGCTCTGTTCAAATTCAGATTTCTCGATATCGCATTGAAGTCCAGCATCTCTTAGCTTCTGGAGCACCTCGCGTACTTTTCGTCTATGATCCGTGATCGATCCGTCGGAGTAAATAATGATATCGTCCACATATGCTGACACAAACTCGTCGAGAAATTCGCGTAGAACTTCATTGATATACCGTTGGAAGGTTGCGGGAGCGCCAGTCAGGCCAAAAGGTGTAACTAGCCACTCATAGAGCCCGTATCGTGTTCGAAACGCTGTCTTCCATTCTTCGCCTTCCTGCATTCTGATCTTATGGAAAGCCGCTATGATATCGAGTTTGGTAAACCAGCGAGCCTTCGACATGTTTCGTAGTGTTTCTTGAATCAGAGGTAGGGGGTAACGGTCCTTGATGGTTATGGAGTTTAACCCTCTATAATCGACACAGAATCGGATGCCTCCACCAGGTTTTCGTACTAATAACACCGGTGAAGCTGCTGGCGATTTGCTGACTCGTATGAATCCTTTTCCCAGTAGATCGGTAAGAGTTTTTCGTAGAACTAATAGCTCTTCTCTATTCATTCCATATAATGGCCCATAAGGTGGTGTCGATTCGTTACCATTTCCATCGCGTGTCAAGGGTATCTTATGATCGATCCCTGGGCGATGGCTCGGAAGCTTGTCTGCTTTCTCCTGGCTAAAAACATCTAACCAAGGGAGATATTGTGGGGGAAGTTTAGCTCTCGGATCGGTGAATTTCTTAGGTTGCAGCGCCTTGTCGATATCGTCCATAGTCACTTTGGCTATTCGGAGGTGGTCCGGCGACGAAACGCTATCGAATAGTTCTTTGATTTCTCCCGCAGATGATTGCTGTACTTTCAATCTCTTTACTTTTATTGGACCGATTGACGGGTCGATACGGTTCCAACAACGAATGCGCTCTCCATTTCTCGAATGGATATCTAAATACCCTCGTTTCGCAGCGTAAACTCCGTCGACATCTTTTAACCAAGGCGTCCCAAGTATCATTTCGTCTGACTGTCTTGGAATGATGTAGGCAAAGACTTTCTGCTGTTGTAGTCCATTAACATCAAGATCGAAGTATGTGGCCTGAGTGATCCGTCCTTGATTCTTGATGACTCCGTTCAGGATTCGCGGTGGAATCGGGATACGCGGAAGGTTAAGAGATTGCGCTAGGTGTCCGCTGATAGATGCATAGCTATCGCTTCCGTTGTCTACTAAAGTCTTCGCGAATTGAATTCCATTAACTCTAGCATCGACATAGAATGACGCCTCTTTCTTTAGCAGCTTCTCAACCCCCTTCTGCTCCTGCTCGCGGTTTAGTGCAGGAGCTAATCTTTTCCCGAATCATTCTCCGCTTCATCTTCTTCGATCGCTGGCGAATACTCCCTTCTTCGGGGGTGGCTCGATCTTGGTTCTTCGACTACTGCATTCCGTACCACTACTTGGTTCGGATTCCGTGCGGGCAGTAAAGGGCATATACTTTGCCAACAGTTATCTCGACCACATCGTAGACATCTCTTTTCTGTACGGCGACGTTGGAGTTCTTCTTTCTCGACCCATTTTGCACGTTTTCCCACGAGATGTTGATCCTCTTTACGAACCTGTCCCTTTTCGTTCACGAATCGGGACGAATTCGTCTGTGTGGTGTTCGTGTTTACTGTTGGAGTCCAGTCCATCCTATCCTCTGTGGCTATGGTTGATTGATCTCTTTGGATTCGCTGGCGAGTGGATAACTGGCGTCTGCCTAATGCGATATTCAGTGTCTCGCTATCAGTGTCGATTTCGTGGAGCCGTGTGATAAGACCTATAAAATCATAGGGAACACCACGATTCATAAGCGAATTCGTCATATCTTCGTTAAGAGCGTTTAGTAAGAGTTGTCGTTTTGCTTCGTCGTGCCATTCGGTTGCACCAGCATCTGCGAGCTCTCTTTCTAACTGGGGAAGGAATCGTGAAAAAGGCTGGTCGGGCTTCTGTTTAAGCTGATGTAGACGCCGAGCTGCTCGTGATCGAGCGTTAGGGTCTCCATACATCCTCTCAAGATATTCCAGAAGCATATACGGGTTGCCTTCGCTTCGTTGTGTCTTCACAAACGTTCCGGTGTTCTTGGCGGCCATTTTCTCTAGGCGGGAAAATGTATAGAGGAATTGCTCTTGTGGGGTACCGATGGCAGCTCCGTCTACTAGCAATTTGTTCTCTATCGAGATTCTCCAGGTTGGCCAATCAGAGATGTTTCCTGCATACATCGCGGGGTCGGGGAGACGAGGGCGAGGTCGTCGACTCTGGTTATTATCGCTGGTTGATTCGATTGGTATCCCTTGTGGTTCCGTGGGTGGTTCGGGAGCGGCCCGCTCCTGGGACCGAACCACTAATTCTTCGAGTCTTCTAATTCTCTCATCGGTACTAATACTTGTCTGACTGATGTGCTGCATCAACGTCCTGGCCCACTCGGGTGGGCTCGACGGTTCGCTTGCAGCCATGATGATGAAGATATTCGTTTTCTTCTCGTGTTTGAATCGGATGCTTTCCGTCTTCAATTCGTTTGTAGGATGCTCAACTAGATACTTTCTAAGAGCTTTTCGTATTCGTTGGTATGCTCGATCGGATTCTTTCCGAGAGCGATTCGTTCGTCTGTCGTATGTGGCTCGATCAGATACTTTCTGAGAGCGCTTTTCTTATCGTCGGTCGTGGGTTTTACTCTCGTTAGAGGAAGGATTTTGTATGTGAAGGGCTAAAGCTAATCTTAAATTCAGAACTAGCTAGGCACATGCTGTTTACAAAATCCTTGAAGAACGTGAACAATTCGGGGTGGAATCGTGAGGTATGCGGTTGGTGGGTCACGTGGTACAACCACGTGATAGTTCACCAGGATTCAACCTGTTACAAAGAACTTCTATCTCCGCTACCTGTCTAAGCCAGGTCCTATCTACGCCTCTACAGAGCTCGGCTCTAAGGAGGGGGATACTGTTATGGTGCCAGCTTAGACGACTACTGATTGATTAGATAGTGCGGGCCATGTGACCCGCAACCTCATATAAACTTAGAACCTTGTCTAAATATAGCTCTTTAAGCTATATCTTCGTCTTAGCCTGTCAGTTAATGCAATACTATCTATCTAGTTCTAGTATAATTCTATTCACCTGCCCGCCCCGTGATAGCAGGGCTCTGGAGTAAAGCAGCTAGATATCAAACCAGACAAAATTAGCTAGTTATTTTACAGAAATAGCTGGTTATTTTAAAATGGATATATATACTAAGTATAAGATCTGGGCGTTGAAGACGACGAATCAGTGTTAAAAGACCCCTTAGAATCAGCTATAGAGGCCGATTTAGTGGTGGAGGAGGGTGTGAATATATTCCCTTTGATATAAATATCGCATAAGGATGCGCCTTTATATCTAAAGGAATAAGGCTATAGAACTTAACCTGATAGCCAAGTTTAACGATTTTCCTAGCTCCCTAAGGGTGGGTTGTACCTATATAACTAGTTAATAAGTTATATTAGCTAGTTAAATTGATATATAATAACTTACTATAGACACGCTGTCTTGCATCTTGTTGCTAAATAGCATCATAAGTCTCTGTAGCAGGTAAGGGATTAATACCCTGAATAAGATTGTGTAAGAGTGTAAGATCAATCTTTGCCATTCTCCTACTTAAATTATAGTAATGATGGTTCGGAGTCTCTGTAACCGAGACAAAATTGGCATAAGCAACATATGGAACCCGATTATGAGGAATACCCTAGATAGATATTAGTAAAATAACCAGCTATAGGTGGTAGATAACTAGCTATTAGATGATTACCTGTATTAGATGGTGATATCGTAAAACAAGCTTATAGCTGGTTTCTTGTGGATCATAAGCTGAATTTCTCTAATATAAGTCTCGTAATACACAATAGACTCTATAATATAAATAAAGTTAGTAAAAGAAATAACTAGCTATTACTATAAAATAACTAGCTAATGTTCTCTAGTTTACTTACGAAATAGTCATGTGTATAGAGTCTGTAGTTTGATCTTGATGATAATGGACATTAGTCCGAAGAGATTGAAGACGGTCGAATAGGGCCTCATCAGCCCTAAAATGAACCAGATCCTTTAGACGTGGATCTAGATATTGGTATACCCCTTACCCTAGAGCACTGCATAACTCGTTTCTCAACTTTATAGCTAAGAACAGGGCTATAAATAATATGACTCCCATTACAGCGAAAATGGGAATATTGATGTGCGTTAACTCGATTAGAGATCTCATCTTCTGGAATACCCTTAAGATCGATCAAATAAGCATAGCCTTGTTCATGTGACCGAGGATACTTAGGAAGCTCAGCAACATGTTTAAATTCTAATGCTGTAAGACCACCCTTTGCTTTAATTGAAAGTGGAGTTGGTATCTATTATATTAGCCTGTTAATATAATAGCTAGTTAAAGTGTAGTTTTAGCTGGTTATTTACCTTAGGTCTATCTTCCATAGTAGATCCATCTTCCACAGCAGTAAATTCCTCTCTAAGGATCGCATCCATTAGGGGAAGGGCTTCAAGGGCATCGTCGTCATTCAGCCCTAGATCATCAATATCAATGTAATCCTTAATATATAAATTATCATCATTGAAAAAGGATTCCTCCATATTGGTCAGTCCTATTAGAGCTTAGTTATTAGTCATGGTAGCTAATAACTAGTTAATATACATAAATAGCCGGTTATTTACTTACCAGGAACTTAGACAGGAACTTGAATTGAAGAAAAAGATTAAAAATAGGGGGGATGTAAGAAATTGAAATGAATTGTCACACGCTAGACCTAAATAGTTTTTCTCCTATCAGTAGAACTTTTTACGCTAACCGTATTAAGAAGGTGGCAGAAAAACCTGTCAGCTGAACTTTTAGCTCCTGTCAGCTGAACTATAGTCACCACATGGTTCTACGTGGATGCCAATTAATTGGGAAGGCGGTCGGTTCTGTTCTAAGAGTGTGTTTTTGTTATTGGAATTGCCTTTTACAATAAATAACCGTGACTACAGTTCAGCTGACAGGAGCTAAAAGTTCAGCTGACAGGTTTTTCTGCCACCTTCTTAATACGGTTAGCGTAAAAAGTTCTACTGACAGGAGAAAAACTATTTAGGTCTAGCGTGTGACAATTCATTTCAATTTCTTATATCCCCCCTATTTTTAATCTTTTTCTTTAATTCAAGTTCCTGTCTAAGTTCCTGGTAAGTAAATAACCGGCTATTTATGTATATTAACTAGTTATTAGCTACCATGACTAATAACTAAGCTCTAATAGGACTGACCAATATGGAGGAATCCTTTTTTAATGATGATAATTTATATATTAAGGATTATATTGATATTGATGATCTAGGGCTGAATGACGACGATGCCCTTGAAGCCCTTCCCCTAATGGATGCGATCCTTAGAGAGGAATTTACTGCTGTGGAAGATGGATCTACTATAGAAGATAGACCTAAGGTAAATAACCAGCTAAAACTACACTTTAACTAGCTATTATATTAATAGGCTAATATAATAGATACCAACTCCACTTTCAATTAAAGCAAAGGGTGGTCTTATAGCATTGGAATTTGAACATGTTGCTGAGCTTCCTAAGTATCCTCGGTCACATGAACAAGGCTATGCTTATTTGATCGATCTTAAGGGTATTCCAGAAGATAAGATCTCTAATCGAGTTAATGTATATCAATATTCCCATTTTCGCTGTAATAGGAGTCATGTTATTTATAGCCCTGTTCTTAGCTATAAAGTTGAGAAACGAGTTATGTAGTGCTCTAGGGTAAGGGTATACCAATATCTAGATCCATGTCTAAAGGATCTGGTTCATTTTAGGGCTGATGAGGCCCTATTCGACCGTCTTCAATCTCTTCGGACTGATGTCCATTATCATCAAGATCAAACTATAGACTCTATACGCATGACTATTTCGTAAGTAAACTAGAGAACATTAGCTGGTTATTTTATAGTAATAGCTAGTTATTTCTTTTACTAACTTTATTTATATTATAGAGTCTATTGTGCATTACGAGACTTATATTGGAGAAATTTAGCTTATGATCCATAAGAAACCAGCTATAAGCTTGTTTTACGATATCACTATCTGATATAGGTAATCATCTAATAGCTAGTTATCTACCACCTATAGCCGGTTATTTTACTAATATCTATCTAGGGTATTCCTTATAATCGGGTTCTATATGTTGCTTGTGCCAATTTTGTCTTGGTTATAGAGACTCCGAACCATCATTACCATAATTTAAGTGGGAGAATGGCAAAGATTGATCTTACACTCTTACACAATCTTATTCAGGGTATTAATCCCTTACCTGCTATAGAGACTTATGATGCTATTTAGCAACAAGATACAAGACAGCGTGTCTATAGTAAGTTATTATATATCAATTTAACTAGCTAATATAACTTATTAACTGGTTATATAGGTACAACCTACCCTTAGGGAGCTGGGAAAATCGTTAAACTTGGCTATCAGGTTAAGTTCTATAGCCTTATTCCTTTAGATATAAAGGCGCATCCTTATGCGATATTTGTATCAAAGGGAATATATTCACACCCTCCTCTACCACTAAATCGGCCTCTATAGCTGATTCTAAGGGGTCTTTTAACACTGATTCGTTGTCTTTAACGCCCAGATCTTATACTTAGTATATATATCTATTTTAAAATAACCAGCTATTTCTGCAAAATAACCAGCTAATTTTGTCTGGTTTGATATCTAGCTGCTTTACTCTAGAGCCCTGCTGTCATAGGGCGGGCAGGTGAATAGAATTATACTAGAACTAGATAGATAGTATTGCATTGACTGATAGGCTAAGACGAAGATGTAGCTTGAAGAGCTATATTTAGATAAGGTTCTGAGTTTATATAAGGTTGCGGGTCACGTGGCCCGCACTATCTAATCAATCAGTAGTCGTCTGAGCTGGCACCGTGATAGTATCCCCCTCCTTAGAGCCGAGCTCCGTAGAGGCGTAGATAGGACCTGGCTTAGATAGGTAGCGGAGGTGGAAGTTCTTTACTAACTATCTATAATTTTCTAGGTAAGCAGCAGGCTCTTTAGTTAGGTCATTGTAACCGGTCTACTTAACCACGTATTTTAGACGTGGTGTTCCCCGGCGACCATGTTTCTCCTAGCGGGAGTCTAGGATCTCCTCTACCTCCTACTCGTCGATTCCGTCGACTTCGATAGGTGGGGCAGGTTCTTATTGCTGCGTGGGAAGTGGGTTGTCGTCGGCAGGGCGTAATAAGGAGATGTTAAATACTAGGTGGATCATTATTCTAGGGGGAAGCTGTAAATGGTAGGCGTATAGGCTTAGAACTTCGGTGATTTCGAAGGGGCCTAAGTTCTTCTAGTCTAATTTCTTCTAGGGGCGACGGGTCTTGATGTTCCGGGTGTCTAACCAGACTTTCTGTCCTTTAGTGAATATTTAGGTAGGCTGGCGGTGACGGTTGGCGAATTCTTCGTGGCGAGCTTAGGCGGCCAGGATCTGGGCTTGTATAAAGTTTGTGATCTCCTCTATATAAGCCGCGAACCTCTCTGCATCGTGGGTGGTGGGGTGATTACTTAGGCGGATAGGCTCGAATCCAACGACTAGGTGTTGGCTATAATTAGTAAAGAATGGGGTGACGCTAGTCGACTTGCTTTATACAGAGTTAGAGGCGAATTCGGCTAGCGGAAGCTAGTTAGCCTAGTCGTCCTGTAGGTAGTTTATATAGGCTCGGAGGTACTGTTCCAGGATAGCATTAGCTCGCTTAGTCTATCTATCTGTTTCTGGGTGAAAGGCAGTGGATAGCAGGCTCTTAGTCTTTAGGCGGGTCGTTAGGTGTTTCCAGAACTAGCTTATAAACTAGGGGCCTCTATCAGATATAATTATATAAGGGAGTCTATATAGCTTCTAGACGTGTTTCAAGAATAGGTAGGCGAGGTCTTTAGTGTTATAGGTCCCGTGGCAGGCCAGGAAGTGTTTCATTTTAGTTAAGCGGCAGACTACTACCAAGATTGCGTCAAATCCTTGGCTCTCGGGCAGGTGTGTGATAAAGTCTATTAATAGATCTAGCTAGGCGTGGGCAGGGATCGGGAGTAGTCGTAAGACTCCTTAATGGGCTTCTTGGGATGGGGTAATTCTGTGATAGGTATGATAGTTTTTGGTCTATTGCTCGATATAACGGTAGAGGTTCGGCTAGTAGTACTCGCGAGATATAAGCTTATATATCTTTGTGCGACCTAGGTGTCCTATTGCTAGGTTATCATGGTAGAGTCGGGCTAGTTCAGCTTTAAGGTTATTGTTATCTAGGATATAAATACATCCTTAGTATAGCAGGTTGTTCCTATCTCTTATGTAGTACACGAGTGTGATATCTAGGTGCCGGGTTTTCTTTTTGTCTAGGGCACTTAGGATTGACTATAATATCTGGTCTTTTTATAGGGCAGACTTGTATGCTTCCTTTATAGCGACTGGTAGTTCTAGCTATAGTTTATCTACGAAGTGTATACTTCTTACTATTTCTATATTAGGTGGAGGTGGGTTAGGTTCTAGGCCTATTAGGGCGTCTAGTTTCAGGGTTAGAGGGGAGTCAGGCGGTGGTGAGGCAGGCGGGGTCAGTATTCCTAGTTCTCCTTAGATCTGGCTATCTAGGTTTTCGCGCTTTAGGATTATACGACTCTAGTGCTTTAGTTATTTATCCCTTTCCTTAGGTAGATCTTCTAACCTCCTGGTCAGTGTATCAGGCTTCGCGCCTTATTTACCTAGGCGGTAGATAATCGTAAAATTAAAATAGGATAGGAACTTAGACTAATAGGCTTATCGGTGGTTTAGTAACTTAGTGCTTATGAAGTATTCTAGGTTTCGGTGGTCTATGATAACCTTAATTAGGGAGGTTGTGCCCTTAAGTTTAGGGCGCTATTCTTCGAAATAGTATATGATAGCCATAAGTTCCTTATTATAGATTTTGTAATTATACTTAGCTGCTGAGTGCTTCTTAGAGAAGAATGCAACAGGATATAGTATTCCTTTTTCGTCGTACTAGGAAATAACGCCTATAGATATATAATCAGACGCGTTGGTTTCTAGGATCATATCTTTAGTCTAGTTAAATAGTGCTAGGATCGGGGCGGATATAAAGGCTGTCTTTAGGGTCTTAAAGGCTTCTTTGTAGGCGGGAGTCTATTTAAAGGCAACATCCTTCTTTATGAGTTCGTTTATATAGGTAGTTAGTTTCGAGAAGTCTCTTATAAAGCGTCGGTAGAAGCCAGCAAATCCTAGGAATGCTCGGACATTAGTCGTGTTCGTCGGCGATTTCTAGTCCATGATTGTCCGGACCTTCTTAGGGTCTATACAGATTCCTTCGCCTCCTATAATCAGGCCTAGGAATTTAGTCTCAGAAACACAGAACTCGTATTTAGCTAGTTTCACGAATAGCCCTGCTTCGCGGAGGCGGGCGAGGACCTTATGGACGTGTCCGATATGTTCCTCCCTTATATAACTATATATTAGTATATTGTTAAGGTATATGGTATAGAACAGGTCTAAGTAATCTTATAGGGAATCGTTGATAAATCTCTAGAATATAGTAGGGGCGCCTATTAGGCTAAATAGCATTACTAGGCTCTTATAGAGACCTAATCTTATATAGAACGCTATTAGGTACTCCTGCCCCTCCTTTACCTAAAGGTTATTAAAGGCAGAGATGATATCTAGGCGAGTAAAGTATTTTATCCCCTTTAACTGGTTTAGGGTTTCTTTAGTTAGGGGTAGGGGATAGCGGTCCTTAACCAAGATCGTGTTAAGGGCTTAGTAGTCTATATAAAATCGGAGACCCCCTCTAGGTTTCTTCATAAATAGGATAGGCGAGGCAGTAGGCGAGGAGCTTAGGCGGATAAACCCTTTCCTTAGGTTCTCGGAGATCCATTCCTTCAGAGCTTCTAGCTTAGGGCGGGATATAGCATAGAGGGGCCTAAATGGTAGGGCCTTCCCCTCTATTAGTCGAATATCATGGTCGTAAGGTTGGTGTGGGGGCAGTCGTTCGGCTTCCTTAGGGGAGAACATATCTCTAAAGTCTTTAAATTCGTTAGGCAGGGCAGGGTCAGGTTTTGGTTATAGTATCTCGTCTAGTGTCTCTATAGACGCGGAGAACAAATGATAGCCCTTCTCGCTTCGGGTGTATATGGCGTAGGCCCTTAGGCTTATAGACTATATATCTAGGCCTTCTAGGACAGAGGGGCGATCAGGCAGGTTTATAGGGCGGGTTTTCTTCGGGACATCATATAGGGCTCGGATCTTCGGGGCCCTACTAGGGGTGTTACAGAACTTCTGGTAGTATAGGCTATTTAGCTCGAGGGTATGGTTCGCGAAATAAATACTAGGATTGTGGATCTTAAGCTAAGGCAGGCCTAGTATAATAGGGTAGTAAGCGATTTTCGTGATAAGGAATAGGGCCTTCTTCTCGTAGTGGTTCTCTACCCTTATGTTTATTTATATAAAATAGGTGATATAGTCCTTCTCGGGCTCTTAGCCGTCGAAGGCCTCTAGGTGGATAGGTTCTTTCAGGGTTTCGAATATAAGGCTCTGGTCTCGGGCCTAATCTTTATCGACGAACCTCTTCCCTTCTGCACCACTATCTATTATAGTGTATATAGGGATCTGGGTCTCTTTCTAGGTCAGGGTTATAGGCAGGATAAAAGCGTCGGCGCGGAGGTTCTCTTCTTCAATAGAGTCTCCTAGTATAGCTGCGGATAGGCGGAGCACGTGGTTAGGTTTCACCTAGTCGCGATTTAGGCTAGGCTTACTCTATTTATTGGCTGGAGTATAGAGTAGTCAGACTTAGTAGATTTAGTATAGGTAGCGGAGTCAGCCTAGGCGGGGTTCTCTATTCGGCTAGAATATAGGCGGGCAGGGGAATAGGGGCGGGTGTCAGGTAGTAGGCAGTCCTGGACTAGATGATCCTTGGATCCGTATCTAAAGTACTCCCCCTGGTCACGCTAGGTGAGCTTGGCCTTAGAGAGATCTATAGGTTCGCTAGGGCCTTAGGCGGGAGTCAGGGTCCTAGGTAGTATATTTGTTGTCGCGGCGGCTATATACGAGGTCCTTGCGATTTTCTCCTAGGGTGTACTACCTAAGGGCGTGGGTTAGCGGGCACGGTGTGTCTATTACTAGTGTTAGCGGAAATGGTTATCGAGCGACTAAAGATAGGCTATATAGCTATGAAACTGGTGGGACGGAGCTAGGTTATATAAAAGCATATCCTAGAGCTCGTTCGAGATAGCTTATATTAGGAGGGGAGTCAGAGCTTCTTTATATAGTTCGCCCTCTAGGGCTAAACGCTGGAATTCGGATAGGAAGGTGTTAAAGTCGTTATTCTTCTGGCGGAGCTGGTATAAGCGGTTCTAGGCATTCTGGACTCTATTAGGGTCGCCGAAGGCCTTCTCGAGATATTTAAGTATTTATGGGTAGTCTATAAACTAGGGAACTCTATATGAGATCTTTAGTAGTACTAGTTCGTATATTTTACTAGTGAGTCTCCCCGCGATATAAGTAAGTCTGATAGTGGCTATTGGGAAATAGTCCTGGTTCGCGTTCATCTTGCTATAGATCTACTACGTAAAGCGGCGGAGGTCGCTGCGAGTTCTATTAAACTCTTTTAGGTCAGGGATTCTTTTACTAAGGGAGGCAGACTAGGGACCTAGGGTAGGAGTCGGTGTAAGTTCTCGTGTAGGGATATCTGCTAGGTTCTTAATACCTTGGGCAGGAGTGTTTTTGGTTAGGGGGTTTATATGGTAGGCAGGGCGGAGTTCAGGATCTGATTTTTTTCGACTTCGAGCCCAACAATCTTGTTATATAAGCTGTTGATGCGCTCTTCCTGATATCTAATAACGCCCTCCCTACGGTGCCGAGTCTCCTCGCTTTTAGTCGCGGCTTGGCGGAGGGTTTAGTTATCTTTCTCAATTTCTTAAGAGTAGCCCTCTATAGTCCGGAGGTATAGCACCCAGACGTCGGGGTGTTCTTGGACATAAGCCAGGAATTCTTTAATAGAATCGGTGTTTAAAGGCGGTTTAGGACAGGGCATGCTGGCGGGTGGCAGCTCTAGTATAGGGTAGAAGCTATATAGTATTATAGGGCGGGTAGGTGAATAGAATTATACTAGAACTAGATAGATAGTATTATATTGACTAATAGGCTAAGACAAAGATGTAGCTTAAAGAGCTATATTTAGACAAGGTTCTAAGTTTATATAAGGTTGCGGGTTATATAGCCCGTACTATCTAATCAATCAATAGTCGTCTAAGCTGGTACCGTGATACCTGCCCTACTATAGTTCTACTAAAGTTATAATAAATAAACACTACCATAGATTTATAATAGTTTTACTAATTATGACCAAATTTCTGTAATCCTAGTAAAGGAAAGGGCTCTTAACTTTCCCTAAGGTCGATAATTTAATAGAGTAAAATAGGAATTTGAACATTCACCAGGATTTAAAATAAGTAACTGGTTATTAGTAAGGAATAACTAGTTATTATTAACCATATCTTTCTTAGGACTATATATAAGTAATATTCTCCGATAATATATACGGCCCTATAGTTATTTATGGCTATAATACCTAGATAAATGTTCTAGCTAGTCTAGATTATTTCGAAATCGATATATCTTATAAATAGGTGAAGGGTGACATAAATAAGGTTCTATTTATAGTCTTCCTGAAGCGGCGTAATAAGAGTAAATAAGAATTATTATCTAGAGAAAATTAGCTAGTTATTTCGTAGAAATAGCTAGTTATATTATCTATTACTTACTTATTTACTAATATATCCTATAGTCATGACTCTTTTATATATCTTTATAACAATAGAGTTAGAGAATATATTTAAGCTTATGTTTAAACGTGTTTTCTCTCTTATAGAGACTATTATATAAAGACCTTATATGTTTTATTACCTCTATAGCGGAGGACTAAAAGCCATTATAGCCGATATAGATAGAGGACAAATGAATAGTTTATTTTTCAATAACCGGCTATTTTGCTATATTAACTAGCTATATAGGACTTGGCCTTTATCTTCGAGATATTGATCCTGCGCACCGGCCTTAGGCTTAGTAATGCTAAAGTATTATGATATTCTGTTAAGTTCATTTTAAACGATTAATCCATAAGATGATCCCTTATTAAAGGGGTACTCCTTATCCTTAGTCTCGAGCAATCCTTAAAGCACTCCCTTAATATAAATCACAATTTATATATGATCTCTTAATTAAGAAGATTAAAGGTAAGTTACTAACTAATATTAAATAATAGCTAGCTAACTTATATTTCAGGGTTAGAAGATAGCCGATTTAAAGGCTAGGTAAAACATAAAGCATATCAGGTAATCGCAGCTGGTCTATATATAGCATGTTCTAAAATAGACCCCGAGATTCATAAGAATATATATGATTCCACAAATTCTGCTGAGCAGTCATATTATAAGGGCTATTAGACTAGTATCTATAGTACCCTTCTTAATATAATTCATATATATATATTATACTTATAACTAGCTATTATTTACTAATATCTGGTTATTATAGATCTACTATCCATGATTAGTAAGATATTGATGAGAACCTTATTAGAGAAAAATTTGGTATTAGCTATACTTCTTATAATCGGGGCTAGCTGAAACAACTCTTGACTAATATTTCCTATGAAAGTAAGTAATAGCCGGCTACTCTTCCGAATTAGCTAGTTATTTTGACTAATAATCAATCTTAGGCTCTAAAAAACGCTCTAGATTAGTTGATTCTCTAATTAAATAACCAATTAAACAACTAATCAGAAGAGTAAGACATCTTCCTAGTATAGAGAATACTATATTCTATATACTAGAGCCATAGCTAGAGCCATAGTTAGAAGCCGAGCTAGAAGTATAGCAGCTAGTATCATAGCTAGAAATAGCTTACAATAGTAATAATGGTGATAATGATATTTTATCTCTAGCTTTATCCTCTGGTTTTATTCGCTCTAGATCATCTAGTTATGGAAGAGGCTTACTAACTATATATTATTAAAACCAACACTAAAGAGGAAGATCACGAGAGCGCTCTAGTAGTCGCTTAGATTCTTTATATTCAACTCCTCTAATCGAATATCGAGGGTAAGTAATAACCAGCTAATTAAGCTAAATAACTAGTTATTCTAATATTTTATAGGGATAACCTCCGTCGCCGAGCATTAAGCAATTTATAGGATCAAAGACATCCTAACAATATCCCTCTAGATTCTTAGGTTTTAAGAGAGATTGCTATAAGATAAATTAAGGCACGAACACGAATAATAGAAGCTAAAGCCCGAGAGAGAGAGGTCCGAACATATATATTAGAGCTAGAGAATGAATATTAATAGCTAGCCCTAGAATATAAGCAGTTAGGACTAACTAGATAGAGGAATTACTAGAATAAATTAAATTTGAACAATAACTAGTTATTTAATAAGAATAGCTGGATACTTAATTATTTATATATATAACAAGAATAGCCGGATAATCAGTTATTTAGTAAGAATAGCCGAATACTTGGTAAAAAAAACCTTATGATCGACCTATTTATAATAAATATATAACTAGCTATTTCCCTGGTTTCTTCTTTCCTCTTCTTTATCTCTCTTTATCTCTCTTTATCTCTCTTTATCTCTTTTTAATGGCACAAATTATTAATCACCCTTCCTATCTATAATATCTTAAGGAATCACCTAGTCTCCCACCTCTCTAATATAGAGTATGTTAACTAGCTAAACCCTACTAATAACTAGTTATTAATATATTATAGGATAGGAAAAATAGCTTATGTGAGGTAACTCTTTATCTCTATGAAGTTTATTATTGTTATTATAGGTATAAGAGGCGCTATAGCTTATATTATGGCTTATAGTAATACTTTAGTAATTATCGATCAACTATGTTGAAAGGATAGGGTTCACATGTTATACTATATATATTAGAAAAGGGTATGGTTTGTCCTAGATTCTTAGTTTATATATTATATAAAATAGTGTGAAATATGTTCGATTTATATAGCTACTTAAGTTCCTAATATAGTTATTCCCCTATAACTCGGGGGTCTGTTTATTCCGTTCCGGGTTTATGGTATTGCATGATTATAATATCCATGTTCCAATAAACTCCTTTCTACTATAGTAAACTCTAATTCCCTTTTACTATAGTAAGAACTTAAGTACTATTCTTAGTAATAAGCGACTAGCTAGCTACGCTCGCTAAGCGAGCGACACTTTCTCTTCTATCGGATCAGGTGGTAATTCTTCTTCTATCATTTCAATAGAAGCTATGGCTGTATCTATGGCTTTTTATATCGCTCGCGCCTTAGTACTATCCCTAGCTTTAGCTACTTTAGCTATAACTCCTTTAGTCATAGCTCCTTTAGCTGGCTTTAGCTTTTCAATTCTACCTTTTAGAACTGCTTTAGCCTTTCCTTTACCTTTAGGGTCTTTAGGAGCCGGCCCTTCGCCTATATTATCGTTATCTTCTTTAGAAGAAGTCTCTAAGTCGCTTAAATCGCATATATTATTAGGGCTAAGCCGATTCTTTATTAACTCTGCTAGAAGAGGAGCAAAATACTTAAAATAGTTATAGATATCATAACCGGCTAGTTTATAATAGTCTAAAAAAAGATGATAAGTAGCTAATTTATAAAAATAAGTAGTTAAACAGAAAATATTAAATATTTACTATTCCTTCGTTTAGCATCCTTATATAGAACATAGGGTGATAGAAAGCCTAGTCCTTTTACTCTGACTCTTATTTCGCCAACCTTTATCTATAATCATGTTAATAAATAAGATAACCAGCTATTCTATATGAATAGCTAGTTATAGAATTATATACCTCTTTCCTATCTCGTCGTAATAGGACTAGTAGTAAGGGTTCTTCAATATCTTTATAGGCTTTATCATATATATTTTAAACCTCTTTAAGCTATTTAATAGCATCACCCTGATACTCTAATATTAGCCTCCTATTCATAATCTCTAACTCGATATCCTTATATATTTACATAATATAAGTCCGAAGACTATATATTAAGTTATATTTGGTTTTCACGTCGTATCTAGGAACCCGATAGAATAGCTCTATATGCTATACCATATAGCTACTATTTAGACCAGGGGTAAGATCTAGAAGATAGCCCTTAAAGCTATCTTTATCACTTATCCCCTAGTACTATTTAAAGGCACTATGATTAATAACTTTGGCTATACCAGAGAAAGTTAGCTGGTTATTTATATAAAATAGCTAGTTATTTTTAAAAGTAGTTTTAATAAGATATTGATTTAGAGATATCGTGAGGAATAAAAGAGTTAGGAATAAAGAGAGTTGTGTTCTAATGGTGATAAAGATAGCCTTTTTATATCTATATCTATTAATATAGTAAATCCGAGTTCTTTATTCAAAATAATTTTTAAAGAACCTAATAGAAATATATATTTAGAAGATTCGATTTAACATCAATAAAGAATAGAGGAAACCAAGAATTTATATTGATTTTAATCTTTATCTTTAAAAGAATATAAAGAAAATCTATTCTGAGTATTAATAAACCTTAGAACGCGAATTTAATATCACCTTCTATAAAAGAGTTGAATATTATAAATTTAACTAGCTATATTATGGTGCTAGCTTAGACGACTACTGATTAATTAGATAGTGCGGGCTATATGACCCGCAACCTTATATAAACTTAGAACCTTGTCTAAATATAGCTCTTTAAGCTATATCTTCGTCTTAGCCTATTAGTTAATATAATACTATCTATCTAGTTCTAGTATAATTCTATTCACCTGCCTACCCCGTGATACTATATAGCTTCTACCCTATACTAGAGCTGCTACCTACCAGCATGCCCCGCCCTGAACCGCCTTTGAACACCGATTCTATTAAAGAATTCCTGGCTTATGTCCAAGAACACCCCGATGTCTAGGTACTATACCTCTGGACTATAGAGGGCTACTCTCAAGAAATTGAGAAAGATAACTAAACCCTCTACTAAGCCGCGACTAAAAGCGAGGAGACTCGGCACCATAGGGAGGGTGTTATTAGATATTAGGAAGAGCGCATCAATAGCTTATATAACAAGATTATTAGGCTCGAAGTCGAAAAAAATCAGATCCTGAACTCCGCCCTGCCTGCTATACGAACCCCCCCGACCGAAAACACTCCTGCCTAAGGTATTAAGAACCTAGTAGATATCCCTATATAAGAACTTATACCAACTCCTATCCTAGGTCCCTGGTCTACCTCCCTTAGTGAAAGAATCCCTGACCCGAAAGAGTTTAATAGAACTTATAGCGACCTCCGCTGCTTTATATAGTAGATCTATAGCAAGATGAACGCGAACTAGGACTATTTCCCAATAGCCACTATTAGACTTATTTATATTATAGGGAGACTTACTAGTAAAGCGTACGAACTAGTACTACTAAAGATCTTGTATAGAGTTCCCTAGTTTATAGACTACCTATAAATACTTAAATATCTCGAGAAGGCCTTCGGCGACCCTAATAGAGTCTAGAATACCTAGAACTACTTATACTAGCTCCGCTAGAAGAATAACGACTTTAACACCTTCCTATCCGAATTCTAGCGTTTAGCCCTAGAGGGCGAACTATATAAAGAAGCTCTGACTCCCCTCCTAATATAAGCTATCTCGAACAAGCTCTAGGATATACTCTTATATAACCTAGCTCCGTCCCGCTAGTTTTATAGCTATATAGCCTATCTTTAGTCGCTTAATAACCGCTTCCGCTAACACTAGTAATAGATATACTATGCCCACTAACCCACGCCCTTAGGTAGTACACCCTAGGAGAAAATCGTAAGGACCTTATATATAGCTGCCGCGATAATAAATATACTACCTAGGACCCTGACTCCCGCCTAAGGCCCTAGCGAACCTATAGATCTCTCTAAGGCTAAGCTCACCCGGCGTGACTAGGGGGAGTGCTTTAGATACAGATCTAAGGATCATCTAGTCCGGGACTATCTGCTACCTAATACCCGCCCCCGTTCCCCTACCTATAATAGGTTAAATCCTGGTAAACTATCATATAGTTGTACTATATGACCTACTAACTATATACCTCACGATTCCACCCCGAATTATTTATATTCTTTAAGGATTTTATAAATAGTATATGCCTAGCTAGTTCTGAATTTAAGATTAGCTTTAGCCCTTTATATATAAAATCCTTCCTCTAATAAGAGTAAAACCTATAACCGACGATAAGAAAAGCGCTCTTAGAAAGTATCTGATTGAGCCATATATAATAGATGAACGAATCGCTCTTAGAAAGAATCCGATCGAGCATACTAATAAATACGAAAAGCTCTTAGAAAGAATCTAATTAAGCGTCCTATAAATACGAAATCGCTCTTAGAAAGTATCTAGTTAAGTATCCAATAAACGAATTAAAGATAGAAAGCATCCGATTTAAATATAAGAAGAAAACGAATATCTTTATTATTATGATTATAAGCGAACCATCGAGCCTACCTAAGTAGGCTAGGACGTTAATATAATATATTAGTTAGATAAGTATTAGTACCAATAAGAGAATTAGAAGACTCGAAGAATTAGTGGTTTAGTCCTAGGAGCGAGCCGCTCCCGAACCACCCACGGAACCATAAGGGATACTAATCGAATCAACCAGTAATAATAACCAGATTCGACGACCTCGCCCTCGTCTCCCCGACCCCGCGATATATATAGGAAATATCTCTGATTAGCTAACCTAGAGAATCTCGATAGAGAATAAATTACTAGTAGACGGAGCTACCATTAGTACCCTATAAGAGCAATTCCTCTATATATTTTCCCGCCTAGAGAAAATAGCCGCCAAGAACACTAGAATATTTATGAAGATATAATAAAGCGAAGGCAACCTATATATGCTTCTAGAATATCTTGAGAGGATATATAGGGACCCTAACACTCGATCACAAGTAGCTTAGTATCTATATTAGCTTAAATAGAAGCCCGACCAGCCTTTTTCACGATTCCTTCCCTAGTTAGAAAGAGAGCTTATAGATACTGGTGTAACTAAATAGTATAACAAAGTAAAACGACAACTCTTACTAAATACTCTTAATAAAGATATAATAAATTCGCTTATAAATCGTGGTGTTCCCTATGATTTTATAGGTCTTATTATATAGCTCCACGAAATCGATACTAATAGCGAGATACTAAATATCGTATTAGGTAGACGCTAGTTATCTACTTGCTAGCGAATCTAAAGAGATTAATCAACCATAGCTATAAAGGATAGGATAGACTAGACTCTAATAATAAATATGAACACTATATAGACGAATTCGTCCCGATTTATGAACAAAAAGGGATAGGTTTATAAAGAGGATCAATATCTTATAGGAAAACATATAAAATAGGTCGAGAAAGAAGAACTCTAACATCACTATATAGAAAAGAGATATCTATAATATGGTCGAGATAACTATTAGTAAAGTATATGCCCTTTACTACCCGCACGGAATCCGAACCAAGTAGTGGTACAGAATATAGTAGTCGAAGAACCAAGATCGAGCCACCCCTAAAGAAGGGAGTATTCGCCAGCGATCGAAGAAGATAAAGCGGAGAATGATTCGGGAAAAGATTAGCTCCTATACTAAACCACGAGCAGGAGTAGAAGGGGGTTAAGAAGCTACTAAAGAAAGAGGCGTTATTCTATATCGATGCTAGAGTTAATGGAATTCAATTCGCGAAGACTTTAGTAGATAACAGAAGCGATAGCTATATATCTATTAGTGGATACCTAGCGTAATCTCTTAACCTTCTATATATCCCGATTCCACTATGAATCCTGAACAGAGTTATCAAGAATCAAGGACGGATTACTTAGGCCATATACTTCGATCTTGATATTAATAGACTATAATAGCAGAAAGTCTTTACCTATATCATTCTAAGATAGTTAGACGAAATGATACTTAGGACGCCTTAGTTAAAAGATGTCGACGGAGTTTATACTACGAAACAAGGATATTTAGATATCTATTCGAGAAATAGAGAGCGTATTTGTTATTAGAACCATATCGACCTATTAATTGGTCTAATAAAAGTAAAGAGATTGAAAGTACAGCAATCATCTATAGGAGAAATCAAAGAACTATTCGATAGTATTTCGTCGCCGGACCACCTCTAAATAGCTAAAATGACTATAGATGATATCGATAAGGCGCTATAACCTAAGAAATTCACCGATCCGAGAGCTAAACTTCTCCTATAATATCTCCCTTAGTTAGATGTTTTTAGCTAGGAGAAAGCAGATAAGCTTCCGAGCCATCGCCTAGGGATCGATCATAAGATACCCTTAATACGCGATAGAAATAGTAACGAATCGACACTACCTTATAGGCCATTATATGGAATGAATAGAGAAGAGCTATTAGTTCTACAAAAAACTCTTACCGATCTACTAGGAAAAGGATTTATACAAGTTAGTAAATCGCCAGCAGCTTCACCGGTGTTATTAGTACGAAAACCTGGTGGAGGCATCCGATTCTATATCGATTATAGAGGGTTAAACTCTATAACTATTAAGGACTGTTACCCCCTACCTCTGATTTAAGAAACACTATGAAACATGTCGAAGGCTCGCTGGTTTACTAAACTCGATATCATAGCGGCTTTCCATAAGATCAGAATATAGGAAGGCGAAGAATAGAAGATAGTATTTTGAACACAATATAGGCTCTATATATCATAGGGCGGGCAGGTGAATAGAATTATACTAGAACTGGACAGACAGTATTGCATTGACTGACAGGCTAAGACGAAGACGTAGCTTGAAGAGCTACATTCAGACAAGGTTCTGAGTTTACATAAGGTTACGGGTCACGTGGCCCGCACTATCTAATCAATCAGTAGTCGTCTGAGCTGGCACCGTGATAGTATCCCCCTCCTTAGAGCCGAGCTCTATAGAGGCGTAGACAGGACCTAGCTTAGATAGGTAGCGGAGGTGGAAGTTCTTCACTAACTGTCCATAATTTTCTAGGTGAGCAGCAGGCTCTTTAGTTGGGTCATCGTAACCGGTCTACTTAACCACGTATTTTAGATGTGGTGTTCCCCGGCGACCACGTTTCTCCCAGTGGGAGTCTAGGATCTCCTCTACCTCCTACTCGTCGATTCCGTCGACTTTGATAGGTGGGGCAGGTTCTTGTTACTACGCGGGAAGTGGGTTGTCGTCGGTAGGGTGTAATAAGGAGATATTAAATACTAGGTGGATCATCATTCCAGGGGGAAGCTATAAATAGCAGGTATATAGGCTTAGAACTTCGGTGATTTCGAAGAGGCCTAAGTTCTTCTAGTCTAATTTCTTCTAGGGGCGACGGGTCTTGATGTTCTAGGCGTCTAACCAGACTTTCTGTCCTTTAGTAAACGTTCGGGCAGGCTGGTGGTGATGGTTAGCGAATTCTTCGTGGCGAGCTTAGGCGGCCAGGATCTAGGCTTATATAAAGTTCGTGATCTCCTCTATATAAGCCGCGAACCTCTCTATATCGTGGGCGGTGGGGTGATTACTTAGGCGGATAGGCTCGAATCTAACGACTGGGTGTTGGCCGTAATTAGTAAAGAACGGGGTGACGCCAGTCGACTCGCTTTATACAGAGTTAGAGGCGAATTCGGCTAGCGGAAGCCAGTTAGCCTAGTCGTCCTATAGGTAGTTTATATAGGCTCGGAGGTACTGTTCTAGGATAGCATTAGCTCGCTCGGTCTATCCATCTGTTTCCGGGTGAAAGGTAGTAGATAGCAGGCTCTTAGTCTTTAGGCGGGTCGTCAGGTGTTTCCAGAACTGGCCTATAAACTAGGGGCCTCTATCAGATATAATTATACGAGGGAGTCTATATAGCTTCTAGACGTGTTTCAAGAATAGGCAGGCGAGGTCTTCAGCGTTATAGGTCCCGTGGCAGGCCAGGAAGTGTTTCATTTTAGTTAAGCGGCAGACTACTACCAAGATTACGTCAAATCCTTGGCTCTTAGGCAGGTGTGTGATAAAGTCTATTAACAGATCTAGCTAGGCGTGGGCAGGGATCGGGAGTGGTTATAAGACTCCTTGACGGGCTTCTCGGGACGGGGTAATTCTGCGACAGGTATAACAGTTTTTGGTCCATTACTCGATATAATAGTAGAGGTTCGGCCAGTAGTACTCGCGAGATATAAGCTTATATATCTTTATGCAACCTAGGTATCCTATTACTAGGTTGTTATAGCAGAGTCGGGCTAGTTCAGCTTTAAGGTCGTTATTATCTAGGACATAAATACGTCCTTAGTATAGTAGGTTGTTCCCATCTCTCACATAGTGCGCGAGCGTGATATCTGGGTGCCGGGTTTTCTTTTTATCTAGGGCGCTTAGGATTAACTATAATATCTGGTCTCTTTATAGGGCAGACTCGTATGCTTCCTTTATAGCGACTAGTAGTTCTAGCTATAGTTTGTCTATAAAGTATACATTTCTTACTATTTCTATATCAGGTGGAGGTAGATTAGGTTCTAGGCCTATCAGGGCGTCTAGTTTCAGGGTTAGAGGGGAGTCAGGCGGTGGTGAGGCAGGCGGGGTCAGTATTCCTAGTTCTCCTTGGATCTAGCTGTCTAGGTTTTCGCGCTTTAGGATTATACAACTCTAGTGCTTTAGTTGTTCATCCCCTTCCTTAGGTAGATCTTCTGACCTCCTGGTTAGTGCATTAGGCTTCGCGCCCTATTTACCTAGGCGGTAGATAATCGTAAAATTGAAACAGGACAGGAACTTAGACCAGCGGGCTTATCGGCGGTTTAGTAACTTAGTGCTTATGAAGTGTTCTAGGTTTCGGTGGTCTATGATAACCTTGATCGGGGAGGTCGTGCCCTCAAGTTCAGGGCGCCATTCTTCGAAATAGCGTATGATAGCCATAAGTTCCTTATCATAGATTTCGTAATTATACTTAGCTGCTAAGTGCTTCTTAGAGAAGAATACAACGGGATGTAGTATTCCTTTTTCGTCGTACTAGGAAATAACGCCTATAGATATATAATCAGACACATCGGTTTCCAGGATCATATCTTTAGTCTAGTTAAATGGTGCCAGGATCGGGGCGGATATAAAGGCTGTCTTTAGGGTCTTAAAGGCTTCTTTATAGGCGGGAGTCCATTTAAAGGCAATATCCTTCTTTATGAGTTCGTTCATATAGGCAGTCAGTTTCGAGAAGTCTCTTATAAAGCGTTGGTAGAAGCCAGCAAATCCTAGGAATGCTCGGACATCAGTCGCGTTTATCGGCGATTTCTAGTCCATGATCGTCTGGACCTTCTTAGGGTCTATACAGATTCCTTCGCCTCCTATAATCAGGCCTAGGAATTTGGTCTCAGAAACACAGAACTCGTATTTAGCTAGTTTCATGAATAGCCCTGCTTCGCGGAGGTGGGCGAGGACCTTATAGATATGTCCGATATATTCCTCCCTTATACGACTATATATTAGTATATCGTCAAGGTATATGGTATAGAATAGGTCTAAGTAATCTCGTAGGAAATCGTTGATAAATCTCTGGAATATAGTAGGGGCGCCTATTAGGCTAAACAGCATTACTAGGCTCTTATAGAGACCTAATCTTATATAGAACGCTATTAGGTACTCCTGCCCCTCCTTCACCCGAAGGTTATTAAAGGCGGAGATGATATCTAGGCGAGTAAAGTATTTCATCCCCTTTAACTAGTTCAGGGTTTCTTTAGTTAGGGGTAGGGGATAGCGGTCCTTGACCGAGATCGTGTTAAGGGCTCGGTAGTCTATATAAAATCGGAGACCCCCTCTAGGTTTCTTCATAAATAGGACAGGCGAGGTAGTGGGCGAGGAGCTTAGGCGGATAAACCCTTTCCTTAGGTTCTCGGAGATCCATTCCTTTAGAGCTTCTAGCTTAGGGCGGGATATAGCATAGAGGGGCCCAAATGGCAGGGCCTTCCCCTCTATTAGTCGAATATCATGGTCGTAAGGTCGGTGCGGGGGAAGTCGTTCGGCTTCCTTAGGGGAGAACATATCTCTAAAGTCTTTAAATTCGTTAGGCAGGGCAGGGTCAGGTTTCGGTTATAGTATCTCGTCTAGTGTCTCTATAGACGCGGAGAACAAATGATAGCCCTTCTCGCTTTAGGCGTACGCGGCGCAGGCCCTTAGGCTTATAGACTATATATCTAGGCCTTCTAGGATAGAGGGGCGATCAGGCAGGTTTATAGGGCGGGTTTTCTTCGGGACATCATATAGGGCTCGGATCTTCGGGGCCCTACTAGGGGTGTTACAGAACTTCTGGCAGTATAGGCTATTTAGCTCGAGGGTATGGTTCGCGAAATAAATACTAGGATCGTGGATCTTAAGCTAAGGCAGGCCTAGTATAATAGGGTAGTAAGCGATTTTCGTGACAAGGAATAGGGCCTTCTTCTCGTAGTAGTTCTCTACCCTTATATTCATTTATATAAAATAGGTGATGTGGCCCTTCTTAGGCTCTCGGCTATCAAAGGCCTCTAGGCGGATAGGTTCTTTTAGGGTTTCGAATATAAGGCTCTGGTCTCGGGCCTAATCTTCATCGACAAACCTCTTCCCTTCTGCACCACTATCTATTATAGTGTATATAGGGATCTAGGTCTCTTTCTGGGTCAGGGTTATAGGCAGGATAAAAGCATCGGCGCGGAGGTTCTCTTCTTCGATAGAGTCTCCTAGCATAGCTACGGATAGGCGGAGCACGTGGTTAGGTTTCACCTAGTCGCGATTTAGGCCAGGCTTACTCTATTTGTTGGCTAGAGTATAGAGTAGTCAGACTTAGCAGATTCAGCGTAGGCAGCGGAGTCAGCCTAGGCGGGGTTCTCTATTCGGCTAGAATATAGGCGGGCAGGGGAATAGGGGCGGGTGTCAGGTAGCAGGCAGTCCCGGACTAGATGATCCTTGGATCCGCATCTAAAGCACTCTCCCTAGTCACGCCGGGTGAGCTTAGCCTTAGAGAGATCCATAGGTTCGCTAGGGCCTTAGGCGGGAGTCAGGGTCCTAGGTAGTATATTCGTTGTCGCGGCAGCTATATACAAGGTCCTTGCGATTTTCTCCCGGGGTGTACTACCTAAGGGCGTGGGTTGGCGGGCACGGTGTATCTATTACTAGTGTTAGCGGAAGTGGTTATCGAGCGACTAAAGATAGGCTATATAGCTATAAAACTAGCGGGACGGAGCTAGGTTATGTAAGAGCATATCCTAGAGCTCGTTCGAGATAGCTTATATTAGGAGGGGAGTCAGAGCTTCTTCGTGTAGTTCGCCCTCTAGGGCTAAACGCTAGAATTCGGATAGGAAGGTGTTAAAGTTGTTATTCTTCTAGCGGAGCTGGTATAAGCGGTTCTAGGCATTCTAGACTCTATCAGGGTCGCCGAAGGCCTTCTCGAGATATTTAAGCATTTACGGGTAGTCTATAAACTAGGGAACTCCGTACGAGATCTTTGGTAGTACTAGTTCGTACGCTTTACCAGTAAGTCTCCCCGCGACATAAGTAAGTCTGATAGTGGCTATCAGGAAACGGTCCTGGTTCGCGTTCATCTTGCCATGGATCTGCTGCGTAAAGCGGCGGAGGTCGCTACAAGTTCCATCAAACTCTTTCGGGTCAGGGATTCTTTCACTAAGGGAGGCAGACCAGGGACCTAGGGTAGGAGTCGGTGCAAGTTCTCGCGTAGGGATATCTGCTAGGTTCTTAATACCTTGGGCAGGAGTGTTTTCGGTCGGGGGGGTTCGTACAGCAGGCAGGGCGGAGTTCAGGATCTGATTTTTTTCGACTTCGAGCCCAATAATCTTGTCGTATAAGCTATTGATGCGCTCTTCCTGATATCTAATAACACCCTCCCTGCGGTGCCGAGTCTCCTCGCTTTCAGTCGCGGCTTAGTAGAGGGTTTGGTTATCTTTCTCAATTTCTTAAGAGTAGCCCTCCATAGTCCGGAGGTATAGCACCCAGACGTCGGGGTGTTCTTGGACGTGAGCCAGGAATTCTTTAATAGAATCAGCGTTCAAAGGCGGTTTAGGGCGGGGCATGCTGGCGGGTGGCAGCTCTAGTATAGGGTAGAAGCTATATAGTGTCACGGGGCGGGCAGGTGAATAGAATTATACTAGAACTAGACAGACAGTATTGCATTGACTGACAGGCTAAGACGAAGACGTAGCTTGAAGAGCTACATTCAGACAAGGTTCTGAGTTTACATGAGGTTGTGGGTCATGTGGCCCGCACTATCTAATCAATCAGTAGTTGTCTGAGCTGGCACCATGACACCAAGGGAGATATTATGGGGGAAGTTTAGCTCTCGGATCGGTGAATTTCTTAGGTTACAGCGCCTTGTCGATATCGTCCATAGTCACTTTGGCTATTCGGAGGTGGTCCGGCGACGAAACGCTATCGAATAGTTCTTTGATTTCTCCTGTAGATGATTGCTGTACTTTCAATCTCTTTACTTTTGTTGGACCGATTGACGGGTCGATACGGTTCCAACAACGAATGCGCTCTCCATTTCTCGAATGGATATCTAAATACCCTCGTTTCGCAGCGTAAACTCCGTCGACATCTTTTAACCAAGGCGTCCCAAGTATCATTTCGTCTGACTATCTTGGAATGATGTAGGCAAAGACTTTCTGCTGTTGTAGTCCATTAACATCAAGATCGAAGTATGTGGCCTGAGTGATCCGTCCTTGATTCTTGATAACTCCGTTCAGGATTCGCGGTGGAATCGGGATACGCGGAAGGTTAAGAGATTGCGCTAGGTGTCCGCTGATAGATGCATAGCTATCGCTTCCGTTGTCTACTAAAGTCTTCGCGAATTGAATTCCATTAACTCTAGCATCGACATAGAATGACGCCTCTTTCTTTAGCAGCTTCTCAACCCCCTTCTGCTCCTGCTCGCGGTTTAGTGTAGGAGCTAATCTTTTCCCGAATCATTCTCCGCTTCATCTTCTTCGATCGCTGGCGAATACTCCCTTCTTCGGGGGTGGCTCGATCTTGGTTCTTCGACTACTACATTCCGTACCACTACTTGGTTCGGATTCCGTGCGGGCAGTAAAGGGCATATACTTTGCCAACAGTTATCTCGACCATATCGTAGACATCTCTTTTCTGTACGGCGACGTTGGAGTTCTTCTTTCTCGACCCATTTTACACGTTTTCCCACAAGATGTTGATCCTCTTTATAAACCTGTCCCTTTTCGTTCACGAATCGGGACGAATTCGTCTATATGGTGTTCGTGTTTACTATTGGAGTCCAGTCCATCCTATCCTCTATGGCTATGGTTGATTAATCTCTTTGGATTCGCTGGCGAGTAGATAACTGGCGTCTGCCTAATACGATATTCAGTGTCTCGCTATCAGTGTCGATTTCGTGGAGCCGTGTGATAAGACCTATAAAATCATAGGGAACACCACGATTCATAAGCGAATTCGTCATATCTTCGTTAAGAGCATTTAGTAAGAGTTGTCGTTTTACTTCGTCGTGCCATTCGGTTGCACCAGCATCTGCGAGCTCTCTTTCTAACTAGGGAAGGAATCGTGAAAAAGGCTGGTCGGGCTTCTGTTTAAGCTGATGTAGACGCCGAGCTGCTCGTGATCGAGCGTTAGGGTCTCCATACATCCTCTCAAGATATTCTAGAAGCATATACAGGTTGCCTTCGCTTCGTTATGTCTTCATAAACGTTCCGGTGTTCTTGGCGGCCATTTTCTCTAGGCGGGAAAATATATAGAGGAATTGCTCTTATGGGGTACCGATGGCAGCTCCGTCTACTAGCAATTTGTTCTCTATCGAGATTCTCCAGGTTGGCCAATCAGAGATGTTTCCTGCATACATCGCGGGGTCGGGGAGACGAGGGCGAGGTCGTCGAATCTGGTTATTATCGCTGGTTGATTCGATTGGTATCCCTTATGGTTCCGTGGGTGGTTCGGGAGCGGCTCGCTCCTGGGACCGAACCACTAATTCTTCGAGTCTTCTAATTCTCTCATCGGTACTAATACTTGTCTGACTGATGTGCTGCATCAACGTCCTGGCCCACTCGGGTGGGCTCGACGGTTCGCTTGCAGTCATGATGATAAAGATATTCGTTTTCTTCTCGTGTTTGAATCGGATGCTTTCCGTCTTCAATTCGTTTGTCGGATGCTCAACTAGATACTTTCTAAGAGCGATTTCGTATTCGTAGGACGCTCAATTAGATACTTTCTAAGAGCTTTTCGTATTCGTTGGTATGCTCGATCGGATTCTTTCCGAGAGCGATTCGTTCGTCTATTGTATGTGGCTCGATCAGATACTTTCTGAGAGCGCTTTTCTTATCGTCGGTCGTGGGTTTTACTCTCGTTAGAGGAAGGATTTTGTATGTGAAGGGCTAAAGCTAATCTTGAATTCAGAACTAGCTAGGCACATGCTATTTACAAAATCCTTGAAGAACGTGAACAATTCGGGGTGGAATCGTGAGGTATGTGGTTGGTGGGTCACGTGGTACAACCACGTGATAGTTCACCAGGATTCAACCTGTTACACCCAAAACCCATATAGGTTGGGTATAGGTTTAAAGTAAAACCCACACCTAGCCCATAAACCCATCTTTTTGCTAAGACTTTTATTTCACATGATATTTATCACCTAGTTAGTACTAGATTGAGGCAAAAATTAGGCACTAAGGCACTAATTACCCTAATTTAGTTTAGGTTGAGGCGAAAATCAGGCATTAAGGCATCAAAAATACCTATATAGGACCCATACCTAACCCATACCCACGTGGGTTAGGTTAGGTATAGGTATGGGTTTACCTTACCCCTGATAGGTTAGGTATAGGTATGAATTTTGACCCATACCCAACCTATGCATATATCTAGACTAGACTAAAGATATGATCCTGGAAACCGACGCGTCTGATTATGTATCTACAGGCGTTATTTCCCAGTACGACGAAAAAGGAATACTACATCCCGTTGCATTCTTCTCTAAGAAGCACTTAGTAGCTAAGTGTAATTACGAAATCTATGATAAGGAACTTATGGCTATTGTACGCTGTTTCGAAGAATGGCGCCCTAAACTTGAGGGCACGACCTCCCCGATCAAGGTTATCATAGACCACCGAAACCTAGAACACTTCATAAGCACTAAGTTACTAAACCGCCGACAAGCCCGCTGGTCTGAGTTCCTGTCCTGTTTCAATTTTACGATTATCTACCACCTAGGTAAATAGGGCGCGAAGCCTGATGCACTGACCAGGAGGTCAGAAGATCTACCTAAGGAAGGGGATGAACGACTAAAGCACCAGAGTTATATAATCCTGAAGCGCAAAAACCTGGACAGCCAGATCCAAGGAGAACTAGGAATACTGACCCCGCCTGCCTCACCACTGCCTGACTCCCCTCTAACCCTAAAACTAGACGCCCTGATAGGCCTAGAACCTAACCCACCTCCACCTGATACAGAAACAGTAAGAAGTATACGCTTCGCAGACAAACTACAGCTAGAACTACCAGTCGCTATGAAGGAAGCATACAAGTCTACCCTATAAAGAGACCAGATATTATAGTCAATCCTAAGCGCCCTGGACGAAAAGAAAACCCGGTGTGAAGGGCTAATACTAATCTTGAATGCAGAACTAGTGATGCCGACAAACTGTCTTTATTAAGCTTGAAGAGAAGAGAGAGAGACTAGCTATGGACATGTGGCAATATAAGGGATGCGGGTGCGGGTGGCACGTGACGAGCATGAGTGGCACAGGCATGAATGCTAAAGCAGGCACCAGCCTGTTACAATAGCCCCCTCCTATGGGTCGTCGTCGTCGGAGGCGATGTAAGCTGGAGTTCTAGAGCGGGTTGGGGTTGGTGAACGGCTGGATCGTGGGCTAGTTAAATGGCAATCCTTTATATAATGTGTTTCGGAACCGCAATAATAACATAGACCTAGGAACTGTTGCGTATCGTGGCGTACTTGGGCACGTTCTTGGGCCTGTCTCTCGGGGACGATGTATGGTTGGATCTGAGCTGTTCTTATCCTTACTTGGTTGCTTGGTGAAATCGGGCGGGTCTTAGTAGTGTTGACTGATAAGTCCATTGGTTCGAGTTGGTTTATGAATTGACTAGAGGTAGGCTGGTTCTGGGACTGGTTCTGGGACTGGTTCTGGGGTTTCTTCTGGAAATTTGGCTGATTTCTGGGTTCTGGCTGGGTCTGGAATCTTGGCTGGCGACGGTCGTATCGTTGTAAAAACTCGATATAAGCTTCATACGAAAGGCTAAATAGCGAATCGCTAACTTGTTCGAGGGTCTCGCGAAGAGGGCGACGGAGTCCACGGTGAAGTGTGGTTATCGCGAAAAGCGCCTGGTCCACGAGACCTATACTTGCTTCATGCGAAAGGCGTTCAAATCTAGCTAGATAGGCGATAAGACTTTCATCATCTCTCTGCCGGATATTGGCGAATCGAAGAATATTCTCTTGTTTCTCGCGGGGGTTATAGCATAGACGCTGAAAGTACTGGAAGATCTGATCGGGGTTGGCTTTATCTTGAAGATGTAACACTGATGCTTGTTGAGGTGGTTCTAGGCGATTATAGATATAGTTGAATGCTTGTCGTCCTGTAAGGCCATCGGCCTCTAACTTGGCTTGTATTGCTGGGAGCCATGTACGTAGTGTGAAGGGCTTGCCGTCAAATCGGGGTGGGTCAGGAAGATGGTAATGCTGGTTCTGGTTCTGTTGCGAAGCGATCGCTAATAACTGGTTTTGCTGGTCTGAAAGCTGCTGCTGCATCTGCTGCACAAGAGCTAAAAGGTTGGTCTGGTCCATCGTGGAAAACTGGCGGTTCGTGTACTTCTCGAAAAAGAACCGGAACCGAATCGAAAAGGAAGCTTAATAAATGTGAAGGGCTAATACTAATCTTGAATGCAGAACTAGTGATGCCGACAAACTATCTTTATTAAGCTTGAAGAGAAGAGAGAGAGACTAGCTATGGACATGTGGCAATATAAGGGATGCGGGTGCGGGTGGCACGTGACGAGCATGAGTGGCACAGGCATGAATGCTAAAGCAGGCACCAGCCTGTTACACCCGGCACCCAGATATCACGCTCGCGCACTACGTGAGAGATGGGAACAACCTGCTATACCAAGGACGTATTTATGTCCCAGACAACGACGACCTTAAAGCTGAACTAGCCCGACTCTGCCATGACAACCCAGCAACAGGACACCCAGGTCGCATAAAGATGTACGAGCTTATATCTCGCGAGTACTACTGGCCGAACCTCTACCGTTATGTCGAGCAATGGACCAAAAACTGTCATACCTGTCGCAGAATTACCCCGTCCCGAGAAGCCTGTCAAGGAGTCTTACGACCACTCCCGATCCCTGCCCGCGCCTGGCTAGATCTGTCAATAGACTTTATCACACACCTGCCCGAGAGCCAAGGATTTGACGCAATCTTGGTAGTAGTCTGCCGCTTGACTAAAATGAAACACTTCCTGGCCTGCCACGGGACCTGTAACGCTGAAGACCTCGCCTGCCTGTTCTTGAAACACGTCTAGAAGCTATATGGACTCCCTTGTATAATTGTATCTGATAGAGGCCCCTAGTTTATAAGCCAGTTCTGGAAACACCTGACGACCCACCTAAAGACTAAGAGCCTACTATCCACTGCCTTTCACCCGGAAACAGATGGACAGACCGAGCGAGCTAATGCTATCCTGGAACAGTACCTCCGAGCCTATATAAACTACCTATAGGACGACTGGGCTAACTGGCTTCCGCTAGCCGAATTCGCCTCTAACTCCATACAAAGCGAGTCGACTGGCGTCACCCTGTTCTTTGCTAATTACGGCTAACACCCAGTCGTTGGATTCGAGCCTGTCCGCCTGAGTAATCACCCCGCCGCCCGCGATGCAGAGAGGTTCGCGGCTCATATGGAGGAGATCACGAACTTTGTATAAGCCCAGATCCTGGCCGCCTAAGCTCGCCACGAAGAATTCGCCAACCATCACCGCCAGCCTGCCCGAACGTTTACTAAAGGACAGAAAGTCTAGTTAGACGCCCAGAACATCAAGACCCGTCGCCCCTAGAAGAAATTAGACTGGAAGAACTTAGGCCCCTTCGAAATCACCGAAGTTCTAAGCCCGTACGCCTGCCGTTTACAGCTTCCCCCTGGAATGATGATCCACCTAGTATTTAACGTCTCCTTATTACGCCCTGCCGACGACAACCCGCTTCCCGCGCAGCAACAAGAACCTGCCCCACCTGTCGAAGTCGACGGAATCGACGAGTGGGAGGTAGAGGAGATCCTAGACTCCCGCTGGGAGAAACGTGGTCGCCGGGGAACACCATGTCTAAAATACGTGGTTAAGTGGACCGGTTACGATGACCTAACTGAAGAGCCTGCTGCTCACCTAGAAAATTGTGGACAGTTAGTGAAGAACTTCTACCTCCGCTACCCGTCTAAGCCAGGTCCTGTCTACGCCTCTACAGAGCTCGGCTCTAAGGAGGGGGATACTGTCACGGTGCTAGCTCAGACGACTACTGATTGATTAGATAGTGCGGGCCACGTGACCCGCAACCTCATGTAAACTCAGAACCTTGTCTGAATGTAGCTCTTCAAGCTACGTCTTCGTCTTAGCCTGTCAGTCAATGCAATACTGTCTGTCCAGTTCTAGTATAATTCTATTCACCTGCCCGCCCCGTGACAAGCTATTTCATATAAATAACCAGCTATCTATGGCAGAAACTCCCGTTTTTAATAATAAATTACTGTTATGTATTGTAAATAGAGAAAAAAGCAAAAAAAAGCATCCTATTCTAGTTAGTCACTGTCAGCTGAGGTCTAACCGGATTAGGGTCGTGGCAAAAAAACCTGTCAGCTGAACTTTTTTCTCCTGTCAGCTCAACTGTAACCTGAACCATGTGGCCTGTCCGCCAATCCGCTTCTATGTTTTAGCGTTGCGGAGTCGCCTGGTAGTGAACGTGACGACCCCTCCTTCAGCTGACAGGTAACAGTCCTTCTCATGAAAGCTGCAAGCCAGGCAGGTTCATTTGATTATGGCATCAACATCATTTCACGGTAATAATCGTGGGATTCAGATTGGAGAAAACCGTGGCTCGATCAACGCGGAAATTCATATACTTCCGGGTAAGTTAGAATGGAATAAAGTTAAGGTGATTGACTAATAACTGTCTAGAGCGACCGGAAACTCCACCCAGCCCACTATCAACAGTCCCATTCCCGCGTGATCCAGATTTTGTTAGCCGTGATGCTCTCCTTGATCAGATCCGTGAGAAGAACTCAGTTCCGGGGTCGAGAATTGCGCTGATTGGTCTTGGTGGTGTTGGGTAGGTATAGATCGGTTCTGCTGTGGCTGATCACTTACTTATGATTTATAGAAAATCGCAACTCGTAATCGAATACTCCTATCAAGTCCGATCTGAATCGCCGGCAACATGGGTCTTCTGGGTGCACGCAAGCAACGAAGCCCGGTTCGAGCAAAGTTTCCGGGACATTGCGGACCAGGTCAAAATCCCGGGTCGCCAGGATCCTAAAAATAATATTTTTAAACTGGTCGAGAACTGGTTCCGAGATGAGAAGAGAGGGAAATGGGTCTGCATCCTTGATAATATCGATGACAACAAGTTCCTTTGCTCGATTCCAGTGGTAGGCCAGGAAGATCTGACCAAAGACCCGACGAGGTCCGCAACAAAGCCACTGTTAGAATATGTCCCAAGAAGTCGAAATGGGTCGATTATCATCACAAGCCGGGCGAGAGAAGTAGCGTTGAAAATGGTCAATCACAAGGACCTGATTAAGGTCCAACCCATGGAAAGGTCTGAGGCGCTAAATCTTCTCCAAATAAAGCTTGATGACTCAGGAGAGAACCGAGAGAGCCGAGATAGTCAAAGCCAGGAGAATCGACAGTTAGTGGACGTACTCGAGTATATGCCTCTAGCAATCATACAGGCAGCCAGCTTTATTCGGAATCGGGCGCCTCGCTATTCAGTGTCACAGTACCTCAGAGATTTTCAAGCGAGTGACCGTGAAGCGATCAAGCTTCTTAAGAAAGAGGCGAGTTACCTCCACCGGGACTGGGAAGCAAAGAATTCAATCCTGGTGACATGGCAATTATCCTTCGATTATATACACCAAACAAAGCCATCTGCAGTAGAGCTGCTTTCTTTCATGAGTTTTTTCGATCGGCAAGGAATACCAGAAGATCTTATTCGGTATCAATCTCGGTCTAAATACACACTAAGCTCAGACGTTTCAAACAACTCTAGTGACGACTCTAGTGACGGAGAGACATCTGATTCTGATATAGGGCCCGATTTCGAGGATGATATTATGACACTTAGGGATTATTCTTTTATATTTCCTAGTGAGAAGAATACTTTCTTCACAATGCATCGGTTGGTGCAACTGACTACATACGCATGGTTAAAATCTCATGGACAAAGAGACCAATGGAGAGATAAATTTATTAACACCCTTTACCAAGAGTTTCCTACTGGGGAGTATGAGAACTGGGAGAAGTGTAGGGCGTTTTTCCCTCATGTTAAATCCGCAATATCACAACGGCCATCATCAACTATATACCAGCAAAAATGGGCTACATTACTTTATAGGGGGGCATGGTATGCGTTAGAAATGGGTAATATCACAGATACAAGAGAAATGGCATCAAAATCGAGAGATCAAAGAGTGAGATTATTTGATACTGAGAATGAAGATGTCCTTGCTAGTTTAAGTATGCTAGCAACAGCATTTCAGCTTGAGGGCCGGTGGGGGGAGGCCGAGCAGCTCGAGGTGCAGGTGTTAGAGACTCGCAAGACGAAGCTCGGGGCGGATCATCCCTCCACACTGACGAGCATGGCCAATCTGGCGTCGACATACGCGGACCAGGGTCGATGGGAGGAGGCCGAGCAGCTCGAGGTGCAGGTGTTAGAGACTCGCAAGACGAAGCTCGGGGCGGATCATCCCTCCACACTGACGAGCATGGCCAATCTGGCGTCGACATACGCGGACCAGGGTCGATGGGAGGAGGCCGCGCAGCTCGAGGTGCAGGTGTTAGAGACTCGCAAGACGAAGCTCGGGGCGGATCATCCCGACACACTGACGAGCATGAGCAACCTGGCGTCGACGTATCAAATTCAGGGCCGATGGGAGGATGCCGAGCAGCTTAAGGTGCAGGTGTTAGAGACTCGCAAGACGAAGCTCGGGGCGGATCATCCCTCCACACTGACGAGCATGGCCAATCTGGCGTCGACATACGCGGACCAGGGTCGATGGGAGGAGGCCGCGCAGCTCGAGGTGCAGGTGTTAGAGACTCGCAAGACGAAGCTCGGGGCGGATCATCCCTCCACACTGACGAGCATGGGCAATCTGGCGTCGACATACTGGGACCAGGGTCGATGGGAGGAGGCCGCGCAGCTCGAGGTGCAGGTGTTAGAGACTCGCAAGACGAAGCTCGGGGCGGATCATCCCGACACACTGACGAGCATGGCCAATCTGGCGAGGACGTACGCGGACCAGGGTCGATGGGAGGAGGCCGCGCAGCTCGAGGTGCAGGTGTTAGAGATAAGCAAGACGAAGCTCGGGGCGGATCATCCCTCCACACTGACGAGCATGGCCAATCTGGCGAGGACGTACGCGGACCAGGGTCGATGGGAGGAGGCCGCGCAGCTCGAGGTGCAGGTGTTAGAGACTCGCAAGACGAAGCTCGGGGCGGATCATCCCTCCACACTGACGAGCATGGCCAATCTGGCGAGGACGTACGCGGACCAGGGTCGATGGGAGGAGGCCGCGCAGCTCGAGGTGCAGGTGTTAGAGACTCGCAAGACGAAGCTCGGGGCGGATCATCCCTCCACACTGACGAGCATGGCCAATCTGGCGAGGACGTATCAAATTCAGGGCCGATGGGAGGATGCCGAGCAGCTTAAGGTGCAGGTGTTAGAGACTCGCAAGACGAAGCTCGGGGCGGATCATCCCGACACACTGACGAGCATGAGCAACCTGGCGTCGACGTATCAAATTCAGGGCCGATGGGAGGATGCCGAGCAGCTTAAGGTGCAGGTGTTAGAGACTCGCAAGACGAAGCTCGGGGCGGATCATCCCTCCACACTGACGAGCATGGGCAATCTGGCGTCGACATACTGGGACCAGGGTCGATGGGAGGAGGCCGCGCAGCTCGAGGTGCAGGTGTTAGAGACTCGCAAGACGAAGCTCGGGGCGGATCATCCCGACACACTGACGAGCATGGCCAATCTGGCGAGGACGTACGCGGACCAGGGTCGATGGGAGGAGGCCGCGCAGCTCGAGGTGCAGGTGTTAGAGACTCGCAAGACGAAGCTCGGGGCGGATCATCCCGACACACTGACGAGCATGGCCAATCTGGCGAGGACGTACGCGGACCAGGGTCGATGGGAGGAGGCCGCGCAGCTCGAGGTGCAGGTGTTAGAGACTCGCAAGACGAAGCTCGGGGCGGATCATCCCTCCACACTGACGAGCATGGCCAATCTGGCGTCGACATACGCGGACCAGGGTCGATGGGAGGAGGCCGCGCAGCTCGAGGTGCAGGTGTTAGAGACTCGCAAGACGAAGCTCGGGGCGGATCATCCCTCCACACTGACGAGCATGGGCAATCTGGCGTCGACATACTGGGACCAGGGTCGATGGGAGGAGGCCGCGCAGCTCGAGGTGCAGGTGTTAGAGACTCGCAAGACGAAGCTCGGGGCGGATCATCCCGACACACTGACGAGCATGAGCAACCTGGCGTCGACGTATCAAATTCAGGGCCGATGGGAGGATGCCGAGCAGCTTAAGGTGCAGGTGTTAGAGACTCGCAAGACGAAGCTCGGGGCGGATCATCCCTCCACACTGACGAGCATGGCCAATCTGGCGTCGACATACGCGGACCAGGGTCGATGGGAGGAGGCCGCGCAGCTCGAGGTGCAGGTGTTAGAGACTCGCAAGACGAAGCTCGGGGCGGATCATCCCTCCACACTGACGAGCATGGGCAATCTGGCGTCGACATACTGGGACCAGGGTCGATGGGAGGAGGCCGCGCAGCTCGAGGTGCAGGTGTTAGAGACTCGCAAGACGAAGCTCGGGGCGGATCATCCCGACACACTGACGAGCATGGCCAATCTGGCGAGGACGTACGCGGACCAGGGTCGATGGGAGGAGGCCGCGCAGCTCGAGGTGCAGGTGTTAGAGACTCGCAAGACGAAGCTCGGGGCGGATCATCCCTCCACACTGACGAGCATGGCCAATCTGGCGAGGACGTACGCGGACCAGGGTCGATGGGAGGAGGCCGCGCAGCTCGAGGTGCAGGTGTTAGAGACTCGCAAGACGAAGCTCGGGGCGGATCATCCCGACACACTGACGAGCATGGCCAATCTGGCGAGGACGTACGCGGACCAGGGCCGATGGGAGGAGGTCGTGCAGCTCGAGGTGCAGGTGTTAGAGACTCGCAAGACGAAGCTCGGGGCGGATCATCCCGACACACTGACGAGCATGGCCAATCTGGCGACGACGTATCAAATTCAGGGCCGATGGGAGGATGCCGAGCAGCTTGAGGTGCAGGTGTTAGAGATAAGCAAGACGAAGCTCGGGGCGGACCATCCCTCCACACTGACGAGCATGGCCAATCTCGCTTTTACCCTGAAAGTTTCAGGTCACATTGCCGAAGCCATCATTTTGCTACGAAACTGCGCAGCTAAGCAGAAACAAATACTCGGTCCGGACCATCCAAAGACTTTATCTAGTTCTGAGACACTACTTGAGTGGGAAATGGAGACCTCAGATTTGAATGGCTAAACAAGCTGAATAGTTGAATATCATAGGTTGATTATTTTCAGCTTTAAATTGTTATGTTTTGAAACACATTGAAACCATGCTTTGACATAGTACAGTACTAATTGTGCAAAAGTTATCAACCTACAAATTAAGTGGAATTGTTGTTAAAAGATAGATAGAGCACGCATAAATGCAAGTCGTCAAACGAGCAAGATAAGAGTTTGGCTTTCGGTTTTTTCGGTACAAGTATTACGAGTAATTTCTCGAGAAACATTATATGAGAGCAAAGTGATGAAACTGATTTCGATCCATCCTGTATGTTGAGAGTGTAGATCGGGAACTAAATCGTATAGAGAAAGCCTGGTAAGCTCGGAATTTTCTCGGCTGTCCAAAATAGAAGGCCATGCATTATAATTGGCAAAACGACTTCGAAAAACCATGCCCATGTGATCGAATTGTCCCGAATATACCAAACTAGGTAGGAATAGGCCAGTGATATCAGAACCCGTCAGACCGCCAAATGCAATAACAGACTAAACATGCAGAATCGAGGTTCAACGATATCAATGTCTAATATTGGAATGTTTCTTGGACCTCGACAGTCCAAGATGCGAACAACTGAAGAATTATTCATAATCTACATATGTGGGTAAGGAGTCCGCTAGAATTTGATTGATAGGTTGCTGGAAACACACTGATTCATTCTAGCAGATGATTGGATGCCCCAATCAGTACAAGAGTCTTTTAGGTATTGATCTACATGCCTTATTTGGTCTACATACATGCCTCACAGCATCAATTTTTATATCGGGACATATAGGTAGTACAAAGATGTTTGAGTGCATTCTAATGTATGCATTACATCGATTGATGGCAGAAAGAATGATCATCGGTTGAATTAATATCAATGAGAAAATTCGGAATGCCCCAATCACCCATGACAGAGGGATGGCAGCTTCGCTATATTGAACGATTAACGTTAAAATCGCTTGATCGGTACTTCCGAGCCTCGCGGAGAGACTATCTTTTGATCGTTTGAGCTCATCCAGATATCTACTGACTGTATGCATGCAACCTTTCAAGGCTGATGGCGAATCAATAAACCTCACAAGTGAAATTGGATATTACGAAAATCACAGCACATACATGCTTCGAGTGAATTTTCAACTTGATATAGTGAAATTAAATAGACTGCTCTTTTCTATTTCAATCAGTATATTTCAGCGGAATGGCTGTTCTAATTTCTTTTTCTCAATCCTCAGAACCATCATTAAATCTTACAATGTCTACTGTATCAACTATACAACAAGCCCCTCGCCATCCGCCATTACATCCAATCAACACTATCGATAGAATTATTCAAAATCATCCTCTGACAGCCGCTTTACGAGAAAATCCTCTACTCACCGAATCAAGACCACACCTGGATGCTCCAGATGTCCTGAGAGGGGAGAGTCTTTTGGCCGGAACACTAGCAGGCCACCAGAAGATAAGCGTGCCACCATTTATATTCAAAGATAAACAAAACAAA
Organism: Penicillium taxi; assembly: GCF_028828555.1. NCBI lineage: Eukaryota > Fungi > Ascomycota > Eurotiomycetes > Eurotiales > Aspergillaceae > Penicillium > Penicillium taxi. The sequence goes on along the minus strand of NW_026643207.1, from coordinate 1,143,420 downwards.
AGATGCGTGATGATTATGCATCTCGGTGGCAATGTTTGTAGCCATCCGGGTATCGTCCACGGAGGCCTTCTCGCAACATTGCTCGATGAGAGTTTCGCGTGGTGCTGCACTCATCCTTTTGCTACAAGAGTTGGGGTCACAGCCAGATTGAGCGTCAATTATCGAAATCCGACATATGCCAATTCCTACATCGCTTTAACCTCGGAGGTTGTGAAGTTCGAGGGTCGGAAGGCTTGGCTGGAGGGGCGGATTGAAACACTTGAGGTCGATGGCCTGCCGTCAACCTTGCTTGTGGAGGGTCATGCGCTTTTCATAGAGCCGAGAGAATCCGCAGTAAGTCTGGCGCCAAGATTGGATAGTCATGAGTGGAAATACCATGAAACATAGAGCTGACCCTTATTAGGGCTTAGGAGGCGTATATCATGCGATTTAGGGCTGTGATATGTACCTATAAGTTGTCTCCACAAACCCTTATGCTCAGGTGGTATTCAATGTGGTCAGTTTTGTGACATGTCATGGATTGCTGGAGTTTTGACATCTTGTGTGATCCTGGAGTAGAGTTACTTAGACTTTGGAAGTCCTATTACGATAAATTACCTAGATGTCTAGACCTTAAAATGAATTAGCCTTCTTGGAACTCCGTTATTCGTTCTTTCCTTTTTGCCTTCATCTTCCTTATCTCATACTTAATTGTACATCGTGACCCATTTTGATGATATCGGGTTTTGCTTTGCATTCATGTTTTTCAATACCTAGCTCAGGTGCCTAGGTATCCAGGTGCTTCTAAGGATTTCATTGAATGCACTACCAAAGTTTATGTTATACAGAGCTACCAATCAATTGATGTCCCGTAGATATAGTGACTAAAATCTCTAATTATCAATTGAACTCGTACTTAGCTTATCTCTACCTAGACAGCGAGGTGCACCGTGTACTGTGTGCTTTGAAACCGATTTCTATGCAACGTCCATACATAATATGCACTTACAAATTGTGTGTCCGAAGGGCGCGGGCCCTATTGGTGGCTTCCTAAAATTTAAGAAATCCAGGGTCACTTTGAGCGGGCTAAAATTAAGTCTGGCTAGATCGCCACATCGATGGGATATAGATGCCCGGAAAGATGCTTCAGACATCCCTATAACCAGCCTACGATTCCAATGATTTGCATGGTGGCTTCAGTTACTTAGTATAGATAAATATTCACTCATTTTTACAAACTTGTTGCCATCTGATGCACTCGTGGAAGATCCTGATCCGCAGCTGCAGATGCACTGACTAACAGTAGACAGATCAGATCTAAATGGATTGTAGTGATGAAGCCTTGAAATTCACTTAATTGATTTTTCGATTGGTTGGTTTGAATGAGCGTTTTGTTATAAACAGTGCTTGAATCATCTGCACGCAGATGATTCAAGACATGGGATCCGCGCGTTTTATAAAGGTAAGCTCAGCATGGAAACTGCTCTTTCTTCTGCCACGGGGAAATCAAAGACAGAAGATGACGATAAGCCGGTTGCTTTGACAACTTCCAAATATCAAGAAGTTATGCTGGATGTTTGGCCTAATATCGAAGGACGCATTACCACGGGAGAGGATATAGAAGGGACAAAGCCAGGTCCCCTTTTCCACCTGGATATGATAGGACCATCTTGATCAAGACCACTACACTATCGATCCGAATCAGTTGTGGTATGGAAGATGGTGAAACATCTTCGTCCACCAAAACTTTTCGTATTTGTTGAGAAGAGCGCCCTTGCAATGCTGGAATTTCAGAAACAATGATGGAGAGGGCTGGGGTTGGAATTGATGGAAGCGAGGGTGCTGGGCATCACTTGCTCAGTCTGTGGCTAGATGGGAGGAGAGCCAGAAGCGAATGCTGCTAGACAGACTAGTCTGTCAAAGACGGATATTCATCTGAATATATCCAGAATAGTGTTACCAGTGTTAATAGATCTTACGAAGTCCGATGTTGGAAAAATGGTGTTAAGGCTGTAGTGGCCATTCTTCAAGACAAGAAAAGCAATCTAGAATACTCTAAAAATGGATGTATCACGACCTCAAATTAAGATAATTCCCTCCAATCTAGTTGTATTCAGTTTCTTTGTATAAGAAAATTCAACTAAAAACATGTATATTTCGCACAGTCTAGGTAACAAGACCGTTTTAGCTAAGACGTTATTCATCAATCAATTATCAGTAAATCCATGTCGGTAAACCCAGCTTCTAGCCTTCTTGCCGTAGATGTACCTTTGAATAATTAGCAACAGTTAAAGCATCGTGTTAGAGGAAAACTCACATAGGAATAGTGGTAAGTGCGCAAAACATGGTGATTCCACCAATAGTGAAGAAGCAGTTACGAACACCCTGCGTATCGATCCAATCATTGATATAAAACGAGAGACCAAAGGCAAACATGTTCTTAATGAAGCTCATCGTTGCGAATGCCTCACCGGCTTTCTCACGGTGACAGTCAACCACATAGGTGACCACACCGGTTGTACCGAGCTGCACTCCGAAGTTGATCATTCCCAGGCAGACAATCACGGGAATTGGCCAAGGATCTTGCTTGAATGCGGATTGACCCCAGGCGAAGAAACCCGATGCTGTGAAGAGCAGGTATGAGATCATGACTGGCAAACGGAACTCAGGTTCTTGAAGAAGGTCAGCATGTGTTTAGTTTAGCAGGGTGATTTGTGAATGGTCTTACCGAAAACGCCACCGTTCACCTTAGACAGCTTGGTAACTAGACCATCAATAAGGGGACTCGCAATAACGGTTCCCAGGCAAGAGGCGACGAATGATGACAGATTAGTTGCTCCGACACTCACAACAGAAAAGTTATAGGGCGGTGCGGAGAAGATCTGGGAGAGGGTGAGGGAAATGCCGACTAGCCAGGAGATACAGCAGGTGAAGAGCAGGGTTGCCCAAAGAACAACTGGTGAGGCCAGTAGGTAGAATGGCCGAATAAGAGTATTCCAGAAAGATACATGATTAATATATCCACTGTAAGGAAGCATCTCTTCGATCCATGGTGTAGGCCGGTTGGCCAATACTTGTTGTTCTTCATTTGTCGGCGCAATCTCGAGCTGCTCCAGTGTTCCTTTTCCTTCGACAGCAACCTAGGGTGAATTAGTTTGGGCGGAATCCATAATATAGAGTAGCAGGTACATACAGTAGCTTCTCCAGTATCGATGTTCAATGCTTCTCTCTTGTATGCGGTTTCAGGCATGAAGAAAAAGACGAGGATCAGCATCAAGGTAAATGCACCACCCATGGAGTGCATTGCAATGCGATAGTTCGAGTATTGAATGATGGCAGCAGCTATTTAAAAAAAAGTCAATTAGCTGTATGAAGTGGCCCGGGAGTGATGACTATCTTACCGATTGGAACTGCCAAGTTAATTCCACCCAAAACACCAAGATTGAATATCGCCATACGGAATCCTCTCTCATGAACAAACCAAATATCGGAGATGGAAGCCGGAATCAGAGCTTCGAAGGGTGCCATACAAAGACCACATAACACTCTTGCTGCGACGAAAGATGCGAAGCTATTGGCTTCGGCGGCCCAGAAAGAGGACACCATCAAGCCGATAGTGGTTGCCAAGTATATAGGGCGCTTACCATACTTCACAGCAAGTGAATTGAACAAAAGACTGCCCACGGCGACGCTAGCAATAGTGCCACCTTGGACACCGGAGATAAACGTCGATAGAGATACACCGAAGTCTTTGGCAAGGGGGACGAATGCTCCTCCCAAAAGAGGGCCAACGGCTAGATACAGTGAGTTGTTAGTGATTTTCTCATTGACGAGTAAGTGACTGGGTCATGGACCTACCACCGACGCAACCACAACCCCAAGCATAGGTTAATGTGAAAAGCTCCTTCTTCTTTCGTGGCCAGTTGTAAGGGTCCCGCAAAGAGTCAGAAGGCTGAGGGACAAGAACAATTTTTCCAGTACTATCATGTTTGAGGAGTCCAGGGTCAATGCCTGAGTAGGGACCTGTTTCATGGAGACCGTTCAGGGGTGCTGTGCCTGGGATATGCTCTAGCTTATCATCATCCAAAATACCGAGAGGCATATTGAATAGATTGAGCTGCAAGCTTGCAGATTTCAAAAAAAGTAAAAAAGTAAGAGTTGGAAAATAGGAAGGGATAAGCGGAATAAGACACTCTCTGTAGGATGATCCTGTCTATGAGTCGATTTAAGAATCCCTGTCCAAGGTGATCGGCAGGTAATATATCTTTTTTTCCCCACGGGAGGCGCGTGGCTAATGAAGAATAGGATTGGCGTGTATAAATCCCACACATGCAGTTAAAGGGGGCGACCAGTCACGGGTCGAGGATATGGGGAAACTTCCCGGCCCCATGAGGTTAAGCGGGGAAACTCCGGGGCACTCTGTGTTTCCCCACGGGGTATCTTCATTGACAAATAAGATATCTCTTCATATCCCATCACTTTCCATGGGAATAGTCTATTCGCTACCTAAATTACATTCATGCATACATCCAGATTTAGCAAATCAAACGGCCTTTCTGTTGGAATATTGAAAATCTCTTTCCTTGTTCAGACATTAACTTCGGCCCCAATGCCCTTAAATTTGTCATTTTTATAGACGCTAATGTGTGCTGACATCACGACTAACGAACTAGTCCTAATGTAGACTACAAGCCTCGTATCCGGCAGTTAGAAGTCCCTTGATAATGCGGGGTATAATACGGTAAGGTCGAGAGCCTCGGGTTTCCCGAAAACTTTCAATTTACAATACGGGATACGATGATCCGGAAATCCCCCCTAGCCCGTATGTGGGGAAAACTCAGGGGAATTTTAAGCGACAAAGCTTTTTTAAAAGATGTTATTGAAAGGTTACCAGCTATCTAGATACATTGAGCAAGTAAATCATCATGGCACAGAAGACAAGTGTTGTTGTTACTGGTATATGCGCAAGTATGAAGTAGAAAAAAACATCTGCTAACTTCAATCAGGTGGAGCCTCCGGAATTGGGCTGGGAATAACACGACACCTCCTTGCTAAGCCCGAAACACACGTTACAATCTTGGATGTGAACCCAGCCACTAGTGTTAATACCCTCGGATTGCTGAGCACCGAGTTCCCAGCGGCAAGTATTTCCTTTGAGCAATGCGATGTCTCTTCGTGGGAAAGCCAAGCGGCTGTCTTCAAGAAGGTATATACCGAGCGAGGTAGAATCGATGTTGTTTTTGCAAATGCGGGAATCAGCGAAAGGGGAAACTTGCTACCAGAGGAAGATGTTGATGAGCCATCCAAGCCGGATCTGGCAACGCTAAATGTCAACTTTATCGGTGTTATTTATTGTAAGTGTAGCCTCAACAGATAAAGCTTTGTTTACTAATGAGATGTAGCTGTCCGCCTGTCGATCTTCTACATGTCCAAGAATGCTGGTAGTGGATCTACTTCGAATGGCCTTATCGTCTGCACTGCTTCGAATGCTGGTCTATACCCATTCCCAGTTGCACCCATGTACGGTGCTACAAAGGCAGGCGTGGTGAATCTTGTGCGATCGCTCGAGCAACATCTGGCTCCCAAGAAGATTCGCATTAATGCATTAGCACCATCTGTCATAGGTTTGTCAAACTCGAATATTGTAAAGAAGGCGTATGCTAACTTAGAATAGAAACCAATATTGCGGCTAGTGCGGATCTTTTTAAGGCTATGATCCTCACTCCCATGTCTACTGCGATCAATTCTGTCGCGCAGTTCATCGAGGATGAATCTTTGTCTGGCAAAATTGCAGAATTGCATGGCGAGCATGTTACTTTCGCTGAGCCGCCCGACTTTGTTGATGAGGACACGCGCAAGAATTTGCAGTCCTTTTGGAATTTAGGACATGCATGAAGTAGTCAAATAGATATTGAATTTACTATTATACATTGAACATCCTACGGCTAAAGTGCTCCCCCAACCTTGCAAAAGTATTGAAGAAGCAGATCCAGGATATCGACCTTGGGGTTTGTGTAAAAATCAGAAACGTATAGAACACCTTAATGGCCTTGAATCTAGAACCAGATCCCATTAATCCTTTATATATACACATCTCTTCTAATCCTTCTCATCTAGTAATAGCACATTCAACTTCTCCAGTTTGTCCGAGCACCTGACTTCCATCTGCATAATCACGTCAACCGCATCCTTCTTGGTGATTAGTAGTTGCGAGACCAGCCAGAAGTTATATCCATTCTTATAAAAGCCCATAGAAGCCCATTCATCCTTCGAAACCCGATTGCGTAGCTTAACCCAATGGGCACGCCAGCGAGCAAGGGCGAAGCGAATTGATCCGAGTAGGCAGTCTTCAGGAATCACGCCCTTGCCATTGTTATTATTAGAGCCAAAGCCTTTATGTTTGTGAAGGCCAACAAGAGACATGTGCGAGTTGATAAAAGAGAAAAATACTGCGAAGCATTAGTAACCAACAGACGAGGTAGATGAAGATGCCATACTATGAATGAGAATAAACATGTCCAAAATAGTCAAGTCCATGGTCTTGATTTCAGATCCGTCAGATGAATCGAAGAGATTTTGAAATGAGTCGTATATGGTGAGATTTCGTGAGTAGCGGAAGAAGGGCTCTGAGAAAGGGTGTGGGGATTGGAAAAGGGCATCTTCGCTTGGAAGATCGTTTTCCATTTCGGTGTATGTCAACCGGCAGGGATAGTTTTGATAGAAGAAGAATGCACAATCTAGGAGCGAGATTGTGGCAACAGTACTGGGAAAGGTTAGCAGTGCAGTAGAATGTTGAAGTTTGGGATATGTACCGAATTCGACACTCTATTTGAATCCACAGTTCTTCTGAGGATTTTTCGTCCAATTGGTGTCGACACTTTACAAGACCCAAACGGCGCATGACCTATATCAAAAGTTAATACAGTATCTTCATGAAAAATATTGCAGCACTGACCTTGATAACTTCACTGAAGCGATTCTCCATCGCACGATTTTGAGAAGCGCGACTACCAGCCCAATACTGCACTACCGATATGAGTAAGCCGGCTTGGAAATTTTGGAAAGTAACCCAATCGTTCGTGTTGTCATCTGGAGTAGAACCACCAGTAAATATTGTTGCAATCTCACTTTCCGGGGAATAGATATGATTTGAGAATATGAAAAGCTCGGCAAAGTCAAGTAATCTCTTTGCAATGTGAACCTCTCTTTGATCTGGGCTGTACATTGCTCCCATGAACACAACCGAGGCCAAAAGTGACAAAGAAGCTAATTCTGGATCAAAGGATGCGAAATGGATCATTGAGCAACTGGGTTGCCAATACTTGAAGTATAGCGAGGTGAATTTGCGTATGCGGGCAGTAGTAAGAAGATAGTTGAGGTTGGAGGATATTTCCTCCTGCGATTTGACGTCCAGAGGCACCGTCCACGCCCTGGCTAAGATTGCTTGGATCAGAGCCATGGCAAAGGGGCGCTCAGGCTCAAAAATTGCTTGATCTGCTGACAGGCCGATACTGGAATCCGGCGTAGCAATGGCCGTCTGATAAATTTGCCCGGCGAAGGGATCTTCCAAAGATTTCTGGCCATCGCCGAAAGGTCCATTGAAAAAGTCGAGAAAAGTGTCTTCGAAAAACTGAAATGAAACAGGGTCGGAATCGATAAAGGCAGGAGTATAGTCTGGGGTAACTCCAGCGTCGAACGGAAAGCCTGCCCCGACCACATCTTCCATTTCATTATTCAAGCATGCCATATCACGAGGACGGTCGCTTCGTGGAGGTAGCTGGAAACCTTCTGTAAAGGTCTCCGTGCCGCCATTCAGGAGAAATTTAATCGATCCGCGATCAGATGCCTGTGGATACATTTCTTGCTTATTTGGTGAGGATCCTATATTCTGGTGAGTCTCTTTTATTAGAACACTTTTCCACAGTACTTACCTTCATAGAAAACAGAGGTATGTTGGCGGGCTGTGCGTTCATTGTTACACTGAATGTTCCTTTTCACACAGGCTTCACAAGGACTGTTGCCATCGCAGCGCAATTTCATCGAAGTGCACTTTAAAGATAGCATAATTATTATGAAAGCTCTGAATTCTAAAGCTCGATACCAACTTACAGACTGACAAGCATGTCGCCGCCGGCCTCTCTGGCCTGTCTCCGGAATCTGACGGTTCCCACGCTCGACGCAGTCGGAGTAATGATCGCGAAGATTATCACTGTAAGTATTAGGGCTATGCTTGTCGAGAGCTTTAATATGGATCTATAAGAGCCCTACCATCTTGCAAATGAGTCGTTACAGAAGATACAGGAGTATGGCTTTTGTCCCGAATCTGTCCAGAATGAGCAGACTAAACCAGATAAACTGTAAGGAAGATCACGTACGTCTAAGTTGATGTCTTTTCAAGTGATCAATGCGAGTAAAACCTCGCTGGCAAACTGTACATCGAAAATGCTTGTTGGCGGGCTTCATGTTGGTCCATCGGGGAGGAATTCCGGGGTAAGTTTCTTTGATGATCTGGGGAGAGAGAAATGGGAAAAAGGTCGGTATTGGTATTACCAGCAAAGCCGAGGCTACAAAGCCTGCCAAGCCCAACGTTATCCACTGCTCGGCCACTATCCGGGGATATTGGCATGGATCCGGTGTATTAGCTGTATTGGTATGGTAACATTCGAATGATGTCACCATTTGACAAAAGCGGAGTTTCAACCAATCGGCATTTATTCCATGATCAGATCCGAATCGAATCTAATTAGCTAATTTACAAGAATAAAATACTTGATTGGTAGTGGACTGCATTGAACTGGCTAACAGATCTGTTATATCGTCCAAATTTATGAAATTAAGGGGTTCGTGCGTGTTTATGGGGCTACAGTGCGGAGTACATACTTTACTAACCCGTTTGAACAAAGAAGACCTCAATTTATATAAATTGTATAATGGTTTACTAGCTGAAAGAGTGTTTTACGTTATTGATAATAAATAATAGCCAGAACGAATCCTCAACTTTCCTCATCTTCATCTTTTTACCTCTACCTCTTTCTCTCGCTTGACTCGCATCCAAGTCTTCTTGATATTCCCATTTTCATCTCGTTTTGCATACTTCTCACATATCCTGGACATCTCTGCTTCTGCTTCTGACTTAGAATACAATAGATCTTTCCTATGCCTCCTTTCTTGCACCATTTTCCAAAAGACACCATCTTCATCACTTTTTGCATACTGCCGCATTATTCTTTTCATCTCAACGTCCACTTCTGACTGTGAAAATGCTGGCTCCTGCTGGTTCAATGCAGAAGTATTCTCAACCTCAGATCCTTGGGTTTGTGCTCTCTGCTTCCTCAACTTGATTGTCATCCAGCTCTGAGCTTCTCCATTTTCTTCATCTCCTTCTTCCATCTCTCTATTTGATCTGTGTAGTGGATGCTCCGCTTCCTTTCTACGCTTGATTTCGTACTCCTTCCCATAGGGCTCAAGATCCAGTCTCTCAATTCTGTCACAGAGAATAATCAGTAGATGGCGCACTTCACCATCGACCCGACCATTCTCTTTTAGTTTCTGACTGGTTCTCAGCATGAACTCCTTGATCATCCTACATTTCAGACGAAAGTGGCGGATATCAGGACTGAGACTGCCTGGGTCAATCAACTCGTTGCTTGTATTAAGTTTCAAACGATCTCTGAAGCCGACTTTGAATGGGAGCTTTTGAAAGGCAGAGTTGATTGGGATGGGCACTGGGCTGTTGAAGTAATCGAAGAATGTTGACGTGTGGTCGAGGATCTCGGCCATTCTTTCTGGGCTTACCATGTTGCGCTCTCTCAGCCATGACTTGAACATTGTGCTCATGTAAAGCTTCTCTTCTTGCATTGTTCTGCTGGACATGATGATAAAATTGTGTTTGAATATTAAGTCGAAAGCTAGGTTTCGATTATAGCTAGACTTGAATCCAAAAGCTGGATTAGGGATTTTGGCAAGGTCTTCTATACATTCCTAGAGATGGCGCCCTTTATAGGTGATGAAATGAGGCTAAAATCTTATGTAAAGTGTCATGTTTTGTTCTAAGGTATCCATGAGTTGTATCAATCAATGGCATTCTGAATAGAACAAAGGCTTTGTAACATGATTTTCGTACTTCCAAGGTTCTATCAACAAAAAAAGGATGAAAAAAGAAATGCACGAGAAGAAGGATCAAATTAAAATATTCTTGGTTCCCTTTCGTTTTTTCCCTCTCGCTGCCTAGATAGACCTAAGTATCACTCTATATCAACGCCTCTCCTTTGTCAACCTTCCCTCACTTCTTACCTCACTTAGTGCACATTCTCACTCTCATCCTCACATTCACCCAGTAGTCTTCCTTATCATTCAATGAACATGAACTTCATTGATTACAGAGCCGAAGTTTCCCAGAGCTGGCTACCACCCAACCAATAGGTTCTCTAGGATATTGACCCCCGATCAGGAGGTGGGAGACTTATTGACCCTTATTATTCCCTTTTACTTTTTCCATAATCTACATTTTACAAATTAAGCCCCATGAATTACTTTCAAATATTTAAATCAATTAATCAATTGTCCATCGCTATAATATTTCTAAACAAATTCTGTATACAGGTAAACCATCTTCCTTTTAAAGATTTGATGTGACAGGAGTGGGGAAATCGATCCGATCATCATTCAGATAATCAACATTGATCTTGTTGTTCTTCTCATTCTCAGTCCAGCCATCACCGAGCCAACCAGCTGGGTTATCGTTGAAGTAACTGTACTCGAAATCTTCCCATCGGGGGTTTTTGAATGCTTGAATCGCATGAAGTGAAGAACCTGTAGATAGATAGATATTAGATGCGTTCATGAAATTCAAATCGGCATCGGTATATTGAAACTTACCCGGCCAAAGCGCAGTAATTCGTCCTTCCGCAGAACCACCCTTGTACCAGCTGCGACAATTGCCGCTGAACACAGTCTTCTTGAAATAATCATCGCAATACTTAGTAAATCTGGTCACAGCCTCTTTTCGCACTGTCATGGTGCGAATGTTATCACGCTGCATCTTTGCTACACACTGGGTGAAGTAATCTATCTCTTTCTCGATTACCAGAAGAAGACTTCCCTCTCCAAGACCAGCATTTGGTCCCAGAGAAATAAAGTAGTTTGGGAATTCATCTGTGGCAACAGAAATGTATGTCTCGGGAGTTTTCTCCCATCGCTCAGAAAGCAGCAGACCGTTGCGGCCCTTGATAGGGAAACGGGGAGTGCAAGTGGTGTCGAAACCGGTTGCGCACACAATCATGTCAACGGGTCTGTGTTTGCCATCTTTGGTGAAAATACCAGTTTCGTCAACCTTCACTATATCATTTGAGATCAAATCGACCTTCTCGTGCGTGAGAGCCTCAAGGTATCCAGGGCCCGGGGTTAGACGGCGACAGGCAGGAGCGAAAGAAGGAATAAGACCATCCAGCATCTCAGGCTTGATTGTCAATCGACGTCTCATGTTTTCGACGAAGAAGTCGTGAGCTTCCAATTGCATGGGGTGGCCATTCATAGTTGCGCCGTGGATGGACTGCAACTCAAGCTCGACCTCTTTTCGGAAAGCTAGGTATGCGTTTTTATCTGTCTTAAACTCTTCAATCTCCTCAGCGGTAAATGCGAAGTTGTCTTTTCCCTTCTGGCGCTTTTCGATTTGCTCTCTTGCAAATGTGGGCGCGATCCAGGTTTTGCTGCGGACATAGTGATCAATGTGTGTCACCTTTGGTAACATTCCAGGCACGATCTGGATGCCGGATGAGCCATTGCCGATGATAGCAACATTGAGGCCTGAGTAGTCAAAGTCATCCTCCCAGCGAGCACTGTGCATCAATTTGCCCTTGAAATCATGGAGTCCTGGAATGCTTGGCCATGCCCAGTTATTCAAGGCACCGGTTGCTTGGATGAGAATATCGGCTTTGTCATCGTAGATTTTGCCGCTGTCGCTATCTTCGACCTGAATTTATCAGTCAGAACATGTCTATATATAGCTAAGTTAATTTTGCGGTAAACTTACTTGCAAGCTCCACTTGGCGGTCTCTTCGTTCCACTCAACACCTGAAACCTTCTGCTTTAATTTGATGTGCTTCATGCAACCATACTTGGCTGCAACTTTCTTCCAGTAGGCGTGAATTTCAGGCGCAGCAGCGTAGAAAGTGGACCACTCTTTGTTGGGCTCAAAGGTAGCCTGATAAGTATGTGCGGGGATGTCTGGGGCAAGTATTAGTTTACATAGGAAAAAGCTCGTGAGGGACAAGAGGACAACTTACCACATGCGCATCCTGGGTATTTATTCTCGAACCAGGTGCCTCCAATGTCGGGATTCTTCTCATATAAGACAATGTCGACATTTGGAATCCTTTGAGTGAATCGAATGCAGGCGAGAATTCCAGAAATTCCAGCTCCAATGACAACAATTCTCAAAGGACGAGCTTCATCGATTGACCGATCTTCAACAATGCTATCGGGATTGGTTACAACGATGTCATCAACGATGAGCTCTTTGTCCGAAGTTGGGCTACCAGCATAGACTCGTACGATGGGCTCTTTACCCGAAGGGGCAACCTTTGGGCTATCAGTAAAGACTCGTGATAGGCCCTGCATAGTGAGTAAGTGTGTGTGTGTGTTTGTGTGTTTGTGTGTGGTTATAGAGAAGAGGACATTTGTTGAATGAGAAAGAAGACGAATGTCCTTGGTTTTATTTCCAAAAATGAGGATATCTCCTTGTCTACCCAGATTAAATACGGGGGTAGAAATCTTCTTTTACGCCCCGAGTGGATCTGTACCGTCCATGGATATAATTTGAAATCCAACCAGAAGATCAAGAAGTTCCTCCCCGATTCATCCGCCGGTACGGTAGTCAGGGAAAACCCCCCGACCCACTTGGGATGGGGCATAAGCTGGTTGGGAACGGAGCAAGAGTCCATGCGAGAAGGATCAGATCGACCGGAAAACCCCCAATATCAGAACTCCGCAGTTGCAAGGTCTGAATTGCGGGGTGTCATTACGGAATATATTTCGTCACTCAAATCAGAACACCGCCTTCTAGACCAGGATATTTAAGTTTTTCCGTTCGTAAAGGAAATTGCGATTTCCAGAATTGATGATTTGCCGAGGCTAGCCCTAATTTGGTGGCTTTTACCCCATGATTTACTCCCCCGCATTTATCTTTTCATCTTTTCATCTTTTCATCGGGGACAACGGGAATTGAACTAGTCAGATCATCAGCTAATAGTTGGATGACCCTTAAAGCAACTGATGCTATAGATTATACACCTTGATATTAACATTTGGCAAACATTTGAATTCTTATGTACACTAGGTATTTAAATAGTACGAAGTACGTACTAGGCAGGCGACATCATTCCCTTAGAGTCAACTCACCCCGAGATTCGGATATACAAATGCATGGACGGATCTGAAGTGTTCAGAATAGATGCATAGTCACGAGATCCACTAAGATAACAGACCGGAAAATCCCCAGAAATGAAAACGTAGACTTGTAATTACTTGGATCCACTAGAACAACTTTCCCCATATATCCATTCTCTTACCAATATATCCATTTTCTTACCAATATTTCCATTGCCACTACAAATTTCACTCTACAATATTTAAGAATTCTTTCGAGTCGTTTCACTATCAACTGCTCATTTGGGAGTTTGAATCACTCTTGTACCATTTTCCTTCCCCTTTCACAATCGTGAACTATGCCCGTCTTCACTGAATCTGCGTCGGCGTCTCGTGAATTACGGGTCCTCCCCTCTTTTGCACCACCCCTTCCCCGACTTTCTCCCCAAATATTAGAGGGAAAGGATGAGAAGTACGAGGTTGTGGTCGTTGGAGCTGGTCCAGCAGGACTTATGTTAAATCTCCTGCTGGCACGGTACGGGTTGAGTGATGAATCACTGCTATGTGTAGACTCGAAACCGACAACCTTGAAGTCAGGCCAAGCAGACGGATTGCAGCCTCGGACCCTCGAGACATTGAAATCACTCGGCTTGTCCGACGAGATCCTCACTGAAGGGTGTCAAATGTGGCAGGTACGTGACATCTACTCTGCGACAATTAATTTCCAAGCTAATTTCTTTTGCTTAGGTCGCCTTCTGGAACCCTTCAGATGATCCAGAAAAAGTTATTGAGCGCACCTCAATTGTGCCCGATGTCGCCGTTCCAGCACGATTCCCTCACGAAGTCACCATTCATCAAGGTAGAATTGAACGGATTTTAGAGACTGACCTGCTGCGATATTCGAAACGGGGCGTGCAGCGAAATACCAAGTTAATTGATGTGAAAATCAACGAGGAAGGAGATGCTGAATTTCCTGTGGTGGCTGAGATAGAGACCGATGGTGTGCAGAGGACCGTACGGACGAAATACCTAATTGGTGCAGATGGAGCTCATTCGGTCGTTCGACGCTGCATGGGACTCAAGCTGGAGGGCGAGTCACTCGACCATATCTGGGGCGTGGTTGATCTGGTTGTGGATACAGATTTCCCTGATATCAGAAGACGTTGCGCCATCCACTCCCCTGCCGGTTCTGTGATGGTTATTCCTCGTGAGCGCATTGCAACCGGTGATTATTTAACTCGTCTTTATGTGCAAGTGCCTGGGGATACCATTGTCCCGGACAGTGACCAGGCGGAGAGTGGCGATGCACAGCCAGAGGATGCTCGGGCTCGTCGGAGTAAGGTCTCTGAAAGCACAATATTCGAGAACGCTGCAGCAGCATTCAAACCGTACTATATTCGTCCGAAGAAGGATGGTGCTGTCGATTGGTGGGCGGCTTATCAGATTGGCCAGCGCGTGACGGACAAATTTGCAGTTAAAGACTCCGAGGGTGTGAATCGAGTTTTCATTGCTGGAGATGCTTGTCACACCCACAGTCCCAAGGTAAGTTCTAATTTCTGTCAATTGGCTGTACTCTGTTACTGACATCGACGCAGGCTGGTCAAGGGATGAATGTATCTATGATGGATGCATACAACCTGGCTTGGAAGTTGGTATGGTCTATTAATGGCCTTACACCGGCAGCAGGCAGTGGGAAACCTGACCCGCTTCTTGAAACATACCAAATAGAGCGCCATACAATTGCACATGATCTTATTGCATTCGACCGTGACTTCTCCTCCATGTTCTCTGGAAAGATTGGCAAGTCCGAGGATGGTGTTGAGGGTTTGACCCACGACGAATTCATCAAAGTTTTCAGCCGAGGAAATGGCTTTACCAGCGGTTGTGGAATTGAATATACCGAGAACATGACAGTTATAAAAGACGTGCCTAGCACCGGCAACCCAATCACTGGCACCGACTACCTATTGGGTATTTTGCGACCAGGACGAAGACTGCTGAATGTCAAGGCTATTCGGCACGCAGATGGCTATAAGCGAGATCTCCAAGATGGTAAGTCACACAGTTGTATTCCCACTTAACATGTATCTAACCGACTTGCCAGACTTCTCTTCGATAGGCCGCTTCCGCATCTTAGTCTTGACCTCAACTGATCTCCTCGAGCCCCAAGGCGTATCCGCCCAGACAATAGTTAAGCTTGGAGCTCTAATTCCTCGCTTTCCCCAGTCCGTTCTTGAGCAAGTGGTGATTCACCCAGAGCTAACACGTGACTTTATGTGGAATGACGTTCCTAAGGAGCTGAAGAAGTACTCAGAAATGTCCCTCTATAGCGGCACGCAGCTCGATGATGTGTATAAAATCTACGGCGTCAACCCGGCTGAAGGTGTGCTAGCAGTTGTTCGACCCGATGGATATATTGGAGTGATTTCGGCTTTGAATGATGTGAAGCGTGTTGAGCGCTACCTGGAGACTTTGATCCGTGTTGTATAGTTATTCCTAGGTGTATATTTTTTTAATGATAACTAGAAGCGAGTTTGCAGTCAATTGACAGGAAATGTAACAATGGATTTGACATTTGAATGAGTCTGACGTGTAATACTATCATTCCAAGGGCTACCCATCGGACATCTCGGATTTGTCGAAGGCTGAAGTCCTACGATGTAGAGTACACAGGTCCTAGTGTAGTTTGTCCATCTGCCCCGCGTTGTGCCAACACGATAGCGGTCTGATTGCACAATATTGTGGCTTGCATGAGTGACTTCATCAAACTTGGAAAGCTGTAATAAACCATATCTTGAAAATTATTTGAAAAGTGGTCCTTAGGCGGAATTTGTAGTCAAGATATCCTTGAAAAAGATACCTAATGACTACGGCGTTGGACCTACCTAGTATAAGGCATCAATCAGGCATGAAACATCTCAAAAGGCATCAACTCCACTAAGCAATGGAATAGTAGGGGACATAGTAATACTTAGCATTATACATGTTCAAGCGGAGTGTACATTTGTCAAATGACGGTAAGACTGAACTTGTCAAGAGGCCTGGATCTTAATCACATAGATATATTCCGGCCATCCATCAATACGAGGTAGATTGTGTCCTTCAGAGACAGCGCACCAATCAGGCGGGATGAAATTGAGTTATTACAGGGATCTGGAGATGAGATGCGGGAAAGTGTTTCTGTAAGTATAGATTCAGCCTCATGCTTCAGATGGGCGTGAGTCGGCATTGAAGATCAAAATCTTGTCGAAGACCTAAGTTATATATATATAAATGGTATTTTTTTACTAGACTTGTCCAAAGTTCCATCTCAGGGCCTTGTAGAGCCCTGGAAGGCGAGACTGAATCGGGGACAGGTCGGGCGTATCAAAGCGGCTGACCGCATGCTATTTATGTACCAGTAAGAGCAAGATACTGCATGTGGGTCTAGATTCTAGCGTTCAGGTCAAAGCCATACTGGAAAAGGAAAGCTTAAACTAAAGGTGTTATGAGGAATGCAATAACCATGTGTTAGAAATTTGGAAGGAATAGTCTCGACATTGGCCTCGGATCTCGCTGTAACACTCTGGTTTAAGCAACGTGCATGGCAGGGTTTAACTGATAATGAACTGCAGGAAAAATAAACGAGTAGGGCTGAGTTGTTTATGTCTTGGCAACTTAACTCGTATCCAGATATTCCACATTCATATTTCGTATATTAAGTCGTATTCGTTTATCGGTCTCTTCAGGCATGTATTCACTCGTTATTTACGTTCAAACGGAAGCTTCGAACATTAAAATATATGAAATTGTTACCTCTGGAGTATTTGATTGCTAAAATCAGCTGGATGTATTGAGATACAAAAGAAGAATGAGAAGTACTGTGCACAATCAGTGGCAACTAGCTAGCCTGAGATTTTGGTAGTTAGAAGTCATCTCTTCCAATATCGTTCTCAAGTCTAGGCTCATACTAGACTTTATAAGTACAAACCTAAGTCGGATCTTCGTCATAGATGCTAAACCCTCACGAGATTAATTAGAAGTGGCACAGGAAATAAGTTGTAACTGTGGAACCCGTGGTGGATATTCCCGATGTACATTGAATGGAGGATCATGATCTGCAAATAGTGGATAGCTCCGTGCCCTATGGAACACAAAATACAGGAGGCAAATAGAAAACTAATCTGGGAACCATCATTAAATCGCTCAAGACGCAGGAATATGCATGGTGCAAGGCATTCTACAACTGGGGGCTCTTCCTGTTGGATGGTCAGTTCATTTTGAAGCCAATCTCACTAGCCTGGGCCCGCTCTTACCGTTCCAGTCAGTGCATTGAGCACCTCGCTACCCAGGAGCTGGAAATCCGGTCAACGGCTTTGATCGGCTAACTCTATAAATTACTCTTCGGTCGACGGATATGCAATTCCCGATAAGCCTACAATCAATCCCCACCCCGGAAGTCCTAGGAAATACTTTCAAGTTTACGATGCTAGTGTTGAAGGAAGTTCTAGAAGCAGTGCGAAGATCAGCCGAAGGGATCAGCCTGACCTTTGTACATTTACAGATCAAGTATTTCTGAGTATCCGTCCCATGTTGAATTGCTGCAGATTGAGATTTAAAATGAGATTTTAGTATGTAAGATGATTATTGGCCGAATGATTATCTGACGCCCCACGCTGACATGTCGCCATCCACTTTGGGGGCGGGAAACTAACCACTATTGGTTTAGTTGATATACTAGGACCAGAGTAAAGCTGGGGGCTTTTTGTATTTTCCAATGCGAACACAACCTTGGTTCACTATACAAAATACGAAGAGACAATGAAATCGGTCATCTTTATCCGACGGGTGCGCCACAATGCTCAGCCTTCCTTCAAGACCTAGACTTAGCCCCGCCCACTAAATCGTAAGTTTCGATACTTTTCCTCTTTAACTTCTCTACCTCTCTCAAGGATCATCAGGTTTAGCACCCAGTATGCTGTTCACTCGTCAGTTGCTGTGGCCGGCGCTGACATCGCTGGCCATCGGAGTGGCAGCAGATTACCAAATCACGACTGCAAGTTTGACAGCTTCTACGGCTATATATACCACGACTTCGGCAACATCAACCGCCTCTTCTACTGGCGCTGTAACTCATACCGTCAAGGTCGGCCCCAAGGAGAGTCCTATGTCCTATGTGCCAAGGAACATCACTGCAGCTGTCGGCGATGTCGTGGTCTTCGAATTCTACCCCACCAATCACTCCGTAGTGAAAGCAGACTATCTCGCGCCCTGTGTGCCAACTGGCAATGACCTCTTTTACTCTGGAATGTTCGAGACGTTCGATGAAGTCAATGGTAACGCTGTAGGCCCGCTTCCAACATGGAATCTGACTATCAACGACACTTCGGTATGTATTCCCTGCAAACGACACTATGTCCACGGGTATAAAGAAGGGGCTAATATTAATAACGTCCAGCCAATTTTCTATTACTGTACAGCCCCAAACTCATGTCTTGAGAATGGCATGGTCGGGGTCATCAACGAGGTAAATGCGATTCCCGCCCTGAATGAAAGATAAAAGCTAATCATAGCCAGAACTCATCCGAAACATGGGAAGCACAGTACAAAAGCGCCCTCACCTATCCATACATGCTCGTTCCCGGAGAATCATTTCCTTCAGAAGGAGGCTCAAGCACCTCAAGTTCAGACAAATCATCCAGTTCCGGACACGGTCTCAGCGGCGGAGCAATCGGCGGCATAGTGGTAGCCTGCGTAGTCTTTGTTGCGATATTGATCGCACTTTTCTTTGTGCTCGGTCGCAACCGCATCTACAGCCGCTGGGCAGCCTCAGAGGATGGACGCACTACTGACCGCGGCGAACGCACAGCACGATGGACGATGTTCGGCCACTCAGGTGATAGCCGGCCCAAGACTGAGCTGGATAGCCACGAAATTGATAGTACCGGCGCCTCAACTCATATGGATTCAATCTACGGCAGTCCAACAATGAAGTCGTCGTTCCAATCACCTTCTTCACCTATTCCGGCACCGCAATATTCAGCTATGGAGATGCAGCAGACATCGCGGAATATTCGTGGTCCCGTCGAACTTGATGGTCAACATGTTGTTGCGCAGCTTCCTGATGAATCTAGGGACTATCGGTGACCTTTACTAAGTAGAACTGTCTTTGGACTGTTGTCGTTTTTTTAAGGTCCAGTACTGTTTTAAAATTTCCTGCGTCACATAGGCATTTACTATATTTTGTATATCTAATATATCCTTTACTTTCTATATTATGTGATAAGAATTATCTCAATCTCTGTGTATTGAAGTGAGGCCTGGAGGCATTGTTGATCAAGTTCAGTAAGAGAGTGGTATTGAACATTGACAACCTAGCTAAATTTAGACTAAGGCGGTTTCGGATAGCATATGTTTTAGGGGATCTGTTTTCAGATATAGCTGTAGTAGGCTGATTCTTGCTGTGAAAGGGGTATCTCGGACAATAAAGCCTTACTAAAGGATGTTTTCTCTATCCAGTTGGTGGCAAATGGGCCCTTGATTGAGTAGTACGATCTTATTATATCACCGAAAGGACGCAACAAGCTTTTTTCAGGCTTCCAAAATGATTTATTTCTTGCCTGTTGAGGCGCTTAGCAATGGTGGATGATACCAAAAAGTTCGTATTCCTATGGGCCGGCTAGACCGTAGCAACTCTTCGATATTGCTGATAAGCTTCTTTGTTCAATCTGCCGCTCTTCTCCAAAAGTCACTGTCATTATCAATATCATAGTCATCATCATCGTCATCATCGTAATCATCGTAATCATCATAATCATCCTCATGATCATTCGATAACGCATCAAAATCCCACTCCAGTTCTTCCAATGGCTCCACCACATTGACTATCCATCCATGACTCTTCATTTTTCTTCTGATATCTAGGCTTGGACCTTCCTCGTAAACCTCGACGACGATTTCTTTGAGAGATGGAATTTCTTGGAAGCGAGCAGCAACCAGCGCTAACGCCTTCGCACAGATGTTAGGGCTGTCATATAGATCTAGCACGGTTTCTAAAGCATTTGTGCTTTCTGAGGATGTTATGAGCGTTTTTAAATTGGTGCAGTGTGACTGGATCTTTTCCAATATATAAAAGCTGTCTTCTTCCAGGCTGACTTCGTCTTCGATGACATGAAGTCTAGGAAAGTCGATGCGGATACACTGAAGATGAGATGCGTTGATAAAGCCAATCGTATCAAGAAAGCGAGATATAAGGTCAGGCATCATCACGGTGAGGTCAAAGCGGTTATTGCCGTAGAGTAGCGACCTGGCCTCGTGAAGGATTTTCGAGTTCGTGGCTAGGAGATTAGGTTCGAGTCCATGATTTCCACCCCAGGGATCAATAGGCTCGCTGTACACTAAAAGACATGTATATATCTCATTGCGAAGCTCGGCAGGGAGACTGAGGAAGCTCGTTGACATCTTTCCTAGACGTGAGCCCGCAAAATTTCGGTAATATGTATGTTAAGATGGTTCAGCAAAGGTCATCGATACATGATTAACTAGTTTATAAGTGGGGGCTGACTAAAGCGAAACATGTCAACTAGTTACAATGTAGAAGTATCGGTCCAACAAAATTTAATTTGGTTTAGTACATTACAGAATCATTATGACAACTGAATTTACCCCATTTCCATTACCATCACAGTTCTGCCAGAATTGGAATCGGTGATCTAAAATAGATTAGTGAACTTCAGATGTGAATTAAGTCACATCTTTCACCACTGCTTGCCTCGATTGTAGTAGACTATCTACTTGGTGATACTATCGACCGACAAGAAGTATAATAAGAGCAATTTATATTTTCTTGAATCCTGATCCAGTTTGCTTCACTATTAGGGTCTTTAAATGTGGAAACAAATGATTGTAATTATATAGGAAATACGCATTATTTAAAGCACACTTCTGGATCATTTCAGTCACATGTTGATCTTGTCCTATCACCGCTTAATCAAACGGATAAATATCATCTATACATTCTTGTTGATAAGGTCGTCGCCTCCTTCATATCATATATTCCTAAACAGAACTAGCAATTCACTTCGGCTATGAATTTTGAGTAGTTACCACCCTGCTTCGAGACAGGACGTTTTCGCTCACTTCCAAAAAAAAAAAAAAAACTTTTCGCTTCGCATTTAGAGTGCTTAGTACAGTCAGCCTGTACTTATTGCCGCCTTTGGGCATAAAATGCTGTACTTTGAGAAACTGCGAATGTTGTGTCTATGATTTTGGAGACAGTGGTATGATCCGTAGGATCCAGGATATTCAATTGAAGATTCAAGGTAGTGTAGGCGTTATTTCAGCTAGTGCATCTTTGAAAGTAGTTAGAAAGCATTGATGAGTCGCACTCCTATCAGCCAGAAGAATATGAGTAAGAGGATGTAAGTATTCTGGAGCAAGGACCATAGTGCATTCTAGGACCTATTTGTTTAGACAAGATGATCAAGCCCGACCTCGAAATCTAGAAGTTGTACTTGATTAAAATTGAATCAAGACAAAGCCTCAACAGATATAGGGACTATAGCCTAGTGTGTAGAAGATGTTGACTGCAACATGGGCATTAGGCGAATTATCAAGCTCATCTAAGCAGCCTAAAAATTGTTGAAGTTTTTTTTCATAATCCATATCCGTTTGCTGCATAGATAGCATCGGCTTACACGAAGTATCTTGTCGCTCGCTTAGCGAGCGTAGCTAGCTAGTCGCTCGTCACTGAGAACAGTGAGCTCCAACAAACCGCTACTCAACACCGTAGAAAATCCACTGGGTGTAGTGGATGCTACGATACTGAATATTTCGATTGTTGTGAAGTCTGCTTTTTCATTGATTAAAGAACTAGCTACTTATAGTATATGGGTGCCTCTCTGCCCTGGACGAATGTCAACATTCGTCCGAGACAGAAGAGATGGTTGTTGCGACAGCCGAGAAACAAGGCCATCAACAGACGGAAAGTATTTCGGCCGAAAAAGCTTCTGCCGAGACAGCGACTCCGGAACTGGATTAGTATATCACGGCATCCTTGAACGATATGCATTCATCGCAAACGACACCCTTGAGCGATGTGCATTCGCGACAGTAATGTCCCGTCTTCACCGTCTCTTCTGTCTCGGACGAATGTTGACATTCGTCCAGAGCAGAGGGGCGCCCATGTACTATAAGTAGCTAGTTCTTTCATCAATGAAAAAGCAGACTTCACAACAATCGCAATATTCAGTATCGTAGCATCCACTACACCCAGTGGATTTTCTACGGTGTTGAGTAGCGGTTTGTTGGAGCTCACAGCGTCTACTATTCTCAGTTAAGATATTCGAATATCGCCAAGCGAGCGACAATTGTGAAGACGGGATATTACTGTCGCGAATGCACATCGCTCAATGGTGTCGTTTGCGATGAATGCATATCGTTCAAGGATACCGTGATATACTAATCTAGTTCCAGAGTCACTGTCTTGGCAGAAGCTTTTTCGGCCGAAATACTTTCCGTCCGTTGATGGCCTTGTTTCTCGGCTGTCGCAACATATCTAGAATAAAAGCCACTGTCGCCTACTCATTTACGTAGATTCAAGTCCTTAAGTATAGCGTTAATTGTTGAACTCATAGAGCTGATATCAAGGGACGCAATGGCAGCCCTATCGGGTGGTTGATATATTTGTTTTTTAGTAGGAACTTTAAGTTGCTGAAATAAATCGCTGATAATTTCCTATTGCTCTATGCTTGAATCTGTGACTGAGCTGCTCGTTAAGCTAACACCACCAAGCACCCCATAATGATAGTGTCGGTTGACTAGGTTATTACCGAAGCAGACAGCTATTGAGATCGTTTCTGTACGTATATAATAGGTGTATGCATATTGGATAAAAGTGAAGTGTCATTCTAAAATGCTCAGATGAAAGAAGATATAGTAGCTGCCATGCCAAGATCACATGATCTTGGTATATCAGCTGATATTCGTTCCAACAGATAGAGATAACCGAGAAAGAAAGATGTTATAGAAGGATTTCTTAGTTCCGCTTCTATCTGACAATGGCCTAGGTTTGCCTGCAAGCTCCATCATACGCTTAAGGTATCCAAGATTTCCCTGGGCCTTGGCCATGATAACAATTCCGTTATAGTAATGAACTGAGGCTGTTCTTTTATTAAATGGAAGAGAGGTCAGAATGTCAGATAAAAATATCACTCGCTTACCCATATGAGGAGGTCAGCTCAAAACCGTTCCTAAGAACATCGTGAATCTGTGTAATGAGGCATGCTTCATACCATCACTTACACCCAGTTAGCTTAACTTCAGTACTTTTTATTTACACAACATATGATGCTATGTTAGATTCGTCTAAGTCTAGACCACTGCCTCTATGTTCTTGCTGAAATCAGGCTTTAGCAGTGGCTTGGAGTTGCCCTTCATCATCATCTGATACAAAATCTCATTTTCTGAGGTCTGAGTGGTACCCCCTGATCTGATTCAGTTCGGATATTGGTGGATTAGGAAGGCTTGGGGCTTCTGGGGCTTCTAGAAATGCTCTTGGAATCGTTTCTGACATCGCTTCTTGCTGATTTGGAGCCTCTGGGGATGCTGCTAGGGTTGGATATCTGGAAGCTGGTATTGTATTTGATGATATTTAGTTAGACTACTTTTCTACTTAAATCCTATACTTTTGAATATCTGAATACTTTAATCCGTTGCTGAGATCTTGGTTTCGATCATGAGTAGGCATCGGTTGGTGGGTAGTTAGGTAAATTCCAATTTATTTTTGAATTTCTTCGTCTGATTCAACAACAATTGAACTAGATGTTTCAACATTGGAAGGTTTAGTCCCTTTAGTACTTAGGTATGCGGTGCTCACTAGCATGGTCGGCGCTCAAGTGGCCGCCGAAGATGATACTTACCGATGTTAAGTGGTAATTCTGCATTTGGCCCCGTCCTACAACCATTTCGTCTAGACAGAGACCACGTTTCAACAAACCTGCATTGGTTTCATACCCACATTTACAGGAGATAAGCAAATTCCGAAACACGTATTCAAAAAGTCTTGTATACCTCCCCGGTATAACTCCCCGGTATATAAACCCCATAAAATTGGGGGTCTAAATATCGGAAATACCCCACATTTCACTCAATCTCGCTTACTTCCAGCCACCAAAGCCCAAACCTTATAGATCACCCCTCTTCGTATATATTGCTTACGAATGTAGCTCCATAAATGTGGGGTTTGGGATTGCGGATTTACATTTATGGGGCTAGGCATACAAGTTTTCTCAAATCAATACTATGAAGTTTGTTGTTCTATATACCTATTTCCATTAGAACAAGTACCCATTCAGCCCTTGTAGAGTCCTCTTATCAACAGCATGGTGTTTATTCTCCTCCCAAACCTGCCCACCCTCGCCGAATTGGTTCGAAAGGTGACCCAAGAAGAAATCCAAGTTCTCCTTACACTGCGGGAACTCACTCTTAAAGTAGTCGAAAAGTTCCTGAACACCTGGTTTGGTAGAGGCGTATGAGACCTTCTCACCAAATACTTGAAGATATTTCTTCGTATGTTCCAGGTCGGCCTGAGTATCAAGTTCCCATCCTACCTCCATATGGCCAGGGATCAACTTTATTGGCTGAAGAGCTGTAATGAGCTCCAATGTCTTAACCCATGACTGAAGTAGAGCTGTTGTTTCTACTTCCTCAACCCTGATATATTGTTAGTACATAGGTTGCTAAGTGAGCAGATATCATAGAAGTACTTACCACACGTGTGTGCTTCGTCCATAGATAGTATCTCCACATACAATCGTCCTTTCAGTCGGCAGCCAGAAGAGCGTATGATCGACCGAGTCACCCTGTAGTGGGCCAAGGAGAACGACCGGACTATCTAGGTTGCCCTCCAGCATAAAAAAGCTAAAGTTAAACTCCTCCGGTCTACGCGGGGCGTCGGGTACACAGTTTGGGAAGACAGTCGGCCAGAATTTCACCTTGTCTTCGTACTCGCGATTAATACCGGCGAGAACATATGGGGCGGCATAGAACTTGGCCTCGGGAAATGCCTCGAGGATGGGGTTTGCTGAGAAGAAGTGATCGGGATGGTGGTGGGTGACGAATAGGGCTTTCAGCGGGTTCTTGGTTGTTGCTTTGACCCATTCAACTACATCCTTGGCGTCTAGGATCAGGAAGGGAGCGTCGATCAGGACAGCCTCTTTTGTACCGACGATCAATGTGGTGATGCTGGCAAGGCCTTTGGTCGAAGACGAGCGGTGGTAAGTAAGGAGAGGCATTTTGCTGTACTTAGCTTTGAAGACGGGACTGGTCGCATATTTAAAAAACCGATTTAGCGCTATTATATACTTTAGTAAGGACAAGTATCAATTCAAGTTTTTCATAGGTTCGAACTTTTGAGTTCACTATTCAGTGACCTTGCAGTTGCGTAACATTAGTTTATCAGTTTGTGGGGGCAACTTTAACTTCCCCGCATTCTAAAGTATTGGCGTTGAATTTGCAATACCCAAAACAGAGTGTACAGTTAGGGCCTTAGCCTGAGTGTTAGGTACAGATACCCAAACTTGAAGGCGGATAGGCCCCACGTAGACTTAACGGCTTGTATTTTTGGCTGGAAAGACTAATACATAATTTTACCTAAAATGGTTAGTCCCGTACTTTCATCTCAACCTCGGATCGGAAAACCCCCTAAGTTACTAATCCGGATGTCACGAGGACTACCGAATAATCGGCCCTTAATTCGTTCATAAGTCCGGGAACCCTCTACCCGAAGATCTTTTGTCTCATATCTTTGCGATTTCATTCGATGTAAGTGTTTGCTCAGTAATTCCGGACCTTGGGAGGAATTCCCCAGGTTGATATTGTTCTTTTGGCGAAAAGGAAGAGAGGATTCAGACGTGCAGGAATTTTATATGAAGGGACATTCCATCCTAACTAACCTCTACACCTAGCTTATCAACATCATGTCTCAATTCATTCCCAACGTCACGGCGGAGTCTTTGAAAGACAAGGTTGTCTTGGTCACCGGTAGGTCAATTTCAATTTTCTCATGAATAGCAGCTGCTGATCATATCTAGGTGGTGCAAATGGCATTGGAGCCAATCTGGTCGAATATCTGTGCCAGAACGGGGCCTACGTCTGCTTTGGGGATAAAGCTGCAGCGGCAGGCAATGAACTTTCAGCAAAGATCGTCGCTGCTTCGGCTTCGTCCCCCACGCGCCCACAGGCGATCTTCTACGAAACAGATGTCACAGATTATAAGTCTGTTCTGGGGCTCTTTGACACAGCTCTTGAAACATACGGACACATAGACCATGTAGTCGCCGCAGCAGGAATTACTGAGATTGGAAACTGGTTCGATCCAGAACTGACGATGGAGGATATTCGCCAGGTTTGTTCTTCCAGATTACAAAATAAGTGCAGTTCAAGTGTTAACCTATCTTAGCCCGCTACTACCAAAGTCATCGACGTCAACCTAAATGGTGCTCTCTATACTGCACGAATTGCCAGTGTATACCTAAAACAAAACCGCCCTGAGGGAACTGACCGTTCCATAACTCTTATATCGTCAATTGCTGGATTTAAAGAATCTCCAGGTCTATTCGTCTACCAAGCCTCTAAGCACGGTGTGCTAGGATTGATGCGCTCCCTGCGTCTGTACCTTCCCAAATCGGGCCATCGTCTTCGCATCAATGCCATTTGCCCCTGGATGACTCACACGGGTATGGTTAGCGGAATTCAGGATGCCTGGTTCAAGGCCGGCCTGCCGGTTAATGCTCCCAAGGATGTGGCTATGGTTGCTGCAGGACTAATTGTGGATGAGAAGCTGAACGGCAAGTCTATGTATGTTGAGGGCGGTCGGGCTTGGGAGATTGAAGATAATATTGACCGGTTAGAGCCTCAATGGTTGGGGGAGGAGGCTTCAAAGTCCTTGGCTAAAGGGCAAGCGGTTCTAGAGGATGGAAGCGACTGGATTAAATAAGTCGCCTCAAAAGTCCGAACTAAGCCGCATCCACCTCAGTTTCTGATACCCCGCTATCAAGTGATCTATCTAGACTTAGAAGAAACCAATCATCTTGATTTCATACCCGTATTCGCTTGATACCTAATAGCGCTCCTTCATGACTTCATCAAAAGTAAACATTTCGAGGGGGAGAGTGATATCCAATCAACCCACTTGAGGATATGCAGTCATCATGCATCTAAAATAGGCCCGGGAGCTGACCAAACAAATGTTGACATTTCATACGCTCTATCTGTATTTTATTGCAGTCGTGTCGATCCACTGGCTAATTATCTGTAGAAAAGACATGATCATCACCCGGGTGCGAGTAAATTATGATGTACTCCGGTATCCCAAGAAAACAACAAAGCCATCATTTTTGCTTTTGTGAAAAAGTCGCTTAAGAGCCATACTAGCGGCAAATATTCTAGGAACATAGATATCAGCAGAAAATCTGTCGTTACAAGCCATTTCAGCTCAGAACTCACACGAGGAAAACTTGAAATATATCGTTAGTGATTGCAATATGGGTTGTTCAATAAATTGTTCCCTCAATTACGATACCGCCTCACCTTTCGACGGTGATCCTGACGTTGTAGGTTGTGATCAAATTAAGATCATAGATATGATCGCTGACTAACTTTTAGGCGGGAATAGGGGTCAGTCAGCTCTACTACTGGCCACTTTGACGTTATTGACATGACTCCAGGTGGTGGCAGCCTTTTTGGCGACAGCGTGGTTCACCTTCCTGCTAGCATTGTGCTGCTATTTCATTCGTGGATGCATGCCTCCAGAGACGATGAATGGCGTTGATAGGCTTTTCTCACCCATCAGCGAAAAGATTGAGCAAAAATTTGGAAATCAGCTTCCAGCCCCGTCATCCTTACAAGATCTTATGTTGATGCTTGGAGATTTACAACTCCTTACCGGTACATCGATCTACCTAGTTGCATATATCCAGCACTGTAGCATTACACAGTATCATTTCAATGTTGCTGTAATCGAAGGCGCCACTGCACTTTCAACCTACACGGCTATCGCAATTACAACTACACCTCTCCTACGAGAAAGCAGATTCAAACGTGCATGGAGGTGGCCCTGGGTTATGACTATCTGTATTGCAAACATGATCAGTAGTTTGATTATATGGGATGATGACTTCCTAATCGGATTTAACTGGGGACTTCCGATGCAGTGCGCTTGGAATGTCATAGGGCAGTATTCTGGGACCTCTTTTTTTCTTCTTCTTCTCGATCTATGGCTATCTCTCTCTGATATGGCATATACCACGGCAGTGTTCTTTCCGCGATTAGCGGCGATAAATCGTTTGAATAATATTGAAAGCTTCCTCGTGATTATCACGATATGGGCTTACAGAAAAGCTTACGATTTCGACAGATGGGTGATGGGAATTGAACACCCTTTGATAAGGATAGTTATTACACCTTTCTCGAGAATTTTGGTCGTGGTGACGGGGGCATACGTCTTATTTATATTTCCGATTACTGAGATCTTCACCTCCTACGGATTTCAGTTACTTACGTCCTTTGTATCAATTATCACGAACACCGTCCTTTTACAAGCGCTACGTGGAGATGCGAAAGTGAATGGGTTGAAAGGAAGCGAAGACTCGTGGGGTTTCGGACAACTGTTGCCTGTTATACTTCTGGCTATACCACTATTCGAGACTACGGAAACAGTACTAGGTATGCCCTCATTCTTCGCCTTCAGCTACTAAGATGGCTTATTTTGCCCACAGAACGAGCAGAGTCCAAACACGCAAAACGCTCCCATCATAATAGCGTTGAAAAAGAAAATATTCAACCGATAACGAATGGTGAGAGATGTTTCCTACCTAATTACGGGCATCTGAACTGATCTTGAGCTATCAGTGAGCTCTAGCACAGACATCGCTCCCACGCAACATGACGTTTCCAATGAGCTCCAAGAAGATATACAAGATATTCCTGAGCCAGTGAGGGCTGATACTGAAATGGGTCATGAATCAACGAAGACTGTAGTATCCAAATTTCGAACATTTCTCACCATTGCTCGAGAAGACACCCTGGAAAACCTCCGAAAATACCAGTATACCAAGGAACGGAGGCCAATACTCATTTTCACTGTTTGCTGGTATGCTGGTTTTCTCCTCTGGTACATTTCTTGGATAGCTATCGGGAATGTTGGTGCAGCTGCAACCTACAATCCGGCATAGTCTGACCTCTTTACGAATATAATTATTTACTAGGCCCTATATAACTTGTCTCTCAAAATCTGAATACCCTCTTCCTATTTAGCTTCATTCCATGCTGATTCTATACTCAGCGTATATCCCACCTCAGATGCTAGCTCAAATCTATGCACAGGTGCTGATTCTGTTTCTAGCGCTTCCCTACCTAGGTTCGCTGCTCACGGATGTCTATTTTAGATGAGTTCTATGATCAATTTTTAATTTCCAAGCTGAAAGGTGTAAAAAAATTCACCTCTGGAATGATAAATAGGAAAGCTCAAGCAATGTTTTACTTTGCATTGGTGGAAGCCAAATTCCCGGTAGGCCTATTCCTAGCAACAACTCAGTACTTTATATTAAGAAGTGAAATTATATAGAATTAGAGAAGTAAAAATCAGCCAATCGCTCTGATATTTGGGGTAAACGGAACGAATAAGGCGGCCGAGCCCGGGAAGCGGACAATGAAGTTGATCTATCCTCAGCCAGAATGCGCTCATCGACACTATGGGCTTAAAATAGTAACTGAGGTTGTCCTCTGCAATCAATAGATCCGAAAAAGACTTAACCTACCCTCGATTTGGCGTTTCGACCGCCATCAAGGCCACGGCTGCGGATATCTGCTAGGCCGACGTCCCAAGATATGCGAAAATTTATTTGCATAACATAGGCAGACATAAGGGTCTGGGCTACATATTGAAGTGCCCCAGAGGCCAACAAAATGCGCACTGCCATCACCAGTTGGCTGTCATCGAAATTCTTCACCAGCGATATGGTACTTGAGTTGTACTCGCGTATGATCATGATATCGATGCCTTTGTGCAACACGCTTAGAGACTTTGCTGCGGAGGCGTGGCTTGATTCTCGCACTGACTTACACAGGCATTCTAACTACCAATACAGTGGCTTCCAATGCCCATAGTGACCAGCGACTCTGTCGAATCCGATCTGTTCAGAGGGCCTAGATGAAGCCAAAATTTCTGGACTTCAGATTATCAGCCTTAAAAATAGCTGTAGCCATCCCCAACATGCTGGAATGTATCGTTACAACGCTGGTGATGTTGGAGCGCCAGCGTAAGGTGCGCGCGGCCTAATGGGGAGGAATTGTCGCGGGATTCGAGAGAGATGAAAATATCTGACTGACACGTGTTCTGGTAGATGGGAAAGGTTCAAAAGGTTAAAAAAGAAACTTCATTTGGTTGAGTCGTCTTGATCGTAAGCGTTCTTTTCTTTGCTTCTTCAAATGGCTGAGGCTGTTTGTGGTTGCATTTTGCAGGAAAGGTTCAGGTCTGTTGCGTAAAGGGTTGGAGTCCAATATTTTAGTAATTTGAGAATGCGTAAGACCCACAAAGCACTCCATTATGAAAGTGGTCAAAGTAGCATACCAGAAAATTTCAAATGTAGTGTGGTGAAGCAAAGAAGTCATTATCGGAGTTGTAAACTACTATTACGTTTAGAATGGAGAATATTTTTTGAAATCATTGATTAGGTAATTTGATCTTGATACATCGTAGGCATAAGCATTAAAAGCATTAGAAGCATTTTCGGTTCAAGGATCAAGACCGTCGAACGTTGTGAGGCGTAGAAACACATTGACGCCGTGGTATTCCGCTAAAACTATGGGCCATCCTGGGCCTAAA
This sequence comes from Penicillium taxi, assembly GCF_028828555.1. NCBI lineage: Eukaryota > Fungi > Ascomycota > Eurotiomycetes > Eurotiales > Aspergillaceae > Penicillium > Penicillium taxi. Next base: position 1,112,213 of record NW_026643207.1, on the reverse strand, counting down.
ACCAAGCAAGAAAAGGAGAGAAAAAGTTAAGCAGATTTTGACTGCCTAGACCTCCTGGTGGGCAACAGTGCCACCAATGATGGCCTTCTCATCCACAGCATGCATGTCGTCAGTGAAAGTAGAATGGGGCTTCCACTTGTGAGAGTTGCGGGGGTGGTCTCCTCCATCATCTTGTCAACCTGCTCCAGGGTGAGGCCCTTTGTTTCGGGGATGAGGAAGTAGGTGTAGACGAGAGCGCAGGTGCAGAGGGATCCCCAGATGAAGAAGACCTTCGCGCCGAGGTTGCCCTGGTCGGAGTCGACCATGTAGGGGGTAATGACACCGATGATGCAGTTCCACAGCCAGTTGGAGGCGGTAGAGAGGGCAACACCGCGGGAACGGATGGGCAGGGGGAAGATCTCGCCGATGACGACCCAGGCGCCGGGGCCCCAGGTAGCGGCAAAGAAGAACACGTAGATGCAGATGAAGGCGATCATGGCGGAGACAGCCTTGGGGTCAGAGCCGTCGGTGACACCGATGATGGCAACAATGAACTGGCAGATAACCATACCGGCAGCACCCCAAATCAACAGAGGGCGACGACCGAACTTCTCAATTACGTAGAAGGAGATGGGGGTGGCGCAGACGTTGACAATGGTGGTGATCATGGTGAGCAGGAAGGGGTTCTGGATTGTGCCAAGCTGCTTGAAGAAGGTGGTGCCAAAGTAGAAGACGAAGTTGACTCCAGTCCACTGCTGCATCATCTGCAGGGAAGTACCGAGGACAGTGCGGCGAAGGTTGCTGTTGGATTTGAAAAGGCTACCGGTGAAGCAGTTGAACCAGCTGCTGAAGTAGCCGGTATCGGGGATGGCCTGCAGCTCGTATTGGAGGTTGGCATCGATCTCAGTCAACTCAACGCTGATGTACTCGGAGTCAACGGGCTGGCCACGGACACGGGACAGAGCCTGGCGAGCCTTCTCCTTCTGGCCCTTGCGGACGTAGTAACGGGGGGACTCGGGGAGGAACATGAGACCGACAGCCAGGATGAGAGCCCACAGAATCTGAATGGAAATGGGGATACGGTAGGAGCCGGAGTCATCGCGGTGCTCTGTGGCATAGTCTACGCAAGAGGCAAGCATAAGACCGAGGGTGATGCAGAACTGGTAGCCAGAGACTATGGCACCACGGACCTTGCGAGGGGCGATCTCAGACATGTAGAGAATGATGACTGCGGAAACAAAACCAACACCAAAGCCAGCAATAAGACGGCCGGCAACGAGGAGGCCGATACTGGTGGAAGCGGTCTGAAGAGCGACACCGATCATGAAGACAATACATCCCGAGATGATAGTGATGCGACGTCCAAACCAATCGGCCAGGTCACCAGCGATCAGAGCACCGAAGAAGGTACCAGCCGAGAGGATAGAAACAATAAGGGACTTTCGGGACGAGGGAATGATGAACTTGTCAGCTGGGGTAGTGTTAACATCCTAAAGAAAAATGTTAGAGCGGGATTCATGTTGAAGAAAAAAGGATAAAGGTTGTGAGGACCTACCAGTTTCTCAAAGGTCTCGATGAAGTAGTTCATGCCGAGGACACCACTGATGTAACCAGAGTCGTAACCGAAGAAGATACCACCGAAGGCTGCGAAGGCACACATCAAGTAGGTCTTTATGGTGACCGGAGCCTCGAGGCGCTGGCCATCGATGCTCCGGGTGGGGGAAAGAGCAGCACCACCGGGCATGATGCTGGTATTGATGGGAATAGTTGTTATGGTAATTGGTTGGTGAAGGGTTGGGTAAAGTAGAAAGGTAGAAAGGTAGAAAGGTGAGAGAGATGTGATAGAGAAGAGGTGTGATGGAAAAAGAAAAAAGAACAGGGAAAGAGAAGGTATATTTATGGTGAGAGTCCCGCGAGTCCAACCCCAGAAAAGAGAGCAAAAAATAAAAAGGTGATACTACTCGAATTTGCTATGTTTGGTACGCTAACAAGTAAAACTTTGATGATAGTTTGGGGTATTCTCAGTCCCACTGACCACGCGCTCTATAGAAAACTGGGGTATGCACGGATCGAACCGAAACAATTCTATAATATAATTGGGTATGTAGTATGAAATATGGGGAATAAAGAATGAATCTGGCCAAACATATTCTCGGGTCAAGGCCGAATGGGTCTTCCGAGTTCAGGAGATACTTCCCAATTGGTATACACATCCGAGACTTCCATACTATGCCCGTCCTCTTATTTGTTGGTTCCCTGCGCCACTTTACCTAAACTTCTCTTTTGCTCATTTTCACTCCAACCGTCAGATGTTCTCGGCATCGGCGATTCCACTTCAGCCCCTTTTCCCGATTCCCGAGTCCACATGACCATTTAATTCTACTGTGTACTTTGTATATCCTATTTTTGGTACTGATCTAGCATTGAGATCTTGATTCAGATCTAGAGAGCGAAGCTATATTAGTAAGATTTGACCAATCCCGAACAATGCCCGTCAGCTGGAGTTAGACACGGCTGAGTGTGAGATTATCTGAGGAAAGAATAAGCGTGGCCAATGAACCGCTCTCTATCCGATAATCACGTGCTATTTGTCCCCGCATTTGGCAATAGCAGCCCCGGCTTTTCACCTCACTTTCACTCTTTAAACCCTTTTAAACCTTTGTTCTGTGTCAGGACGGGGAAATGTCGGGTCTCCACCGCTCTGTATTTTCCATGGTCCCTTGGCAATCCACGCCTTTTCGCTTCTTTCGCTTCTTCGCTTGGCATTTCTCGCTTGTCTTTTATCCCGAAATCTGAGGTCACACAACACGGAGTACGGAAACACGGAGTACGGAGTACTCCGTGATGACGATGAAATTGGAACCTCAGCTGAGTACGGATATTCACGTGGTCTCATTACATGGATTGATCTTAGAACTCATCCTGGACATCTCACGTGTATTTTTGTAGATATAGATACATGCCCATGTAGGTATTCTGTACCCTACAGAGTACATACTACATGCTGTACATTAGCCTAATCTCATGATTTGTCTTTCCAGTAACCTTAAACCACCTGGACACCTTTCATTTTGACTCAGAATACGAGAGTGGCTTGATGCCGGTAAACCCAAAGACTCCTAAAACAGTCTCAAGCCTGAAGCCAAATGAAACCGCTTTTCTTCGGCATCCCTAAATTCCCCAACTTCCCCATACTCTTCCCCGACCGAGATGGTGAAATCCCATCCCGGTGAATACTTTGGGCCAGCATAGCCTACTGAAATGTTTTAATGGTTCCAATGGCTCCCATGGTTCCTTGGTTAGGTCTGGGGTTCGGCAGGAAGCTCGGCTTTCCCCGCGGTTACGCTTGGGGGAATTTATTATGTAATTTTCATTGGAAGAGAATTCCGGGGTCTGCAGAGAAGCGATTCAAACTAGTGCTTTCAAGTTATAGCTAGACTACAAAGAGAGTTCGAGTATATTTGTCTACTTTCAAGATTCCCATCAATCTATTTAACCTCTTTCATACTTAATGTCATGCAAATGTGGAAGTTTGCACGTGATCTAATAACTTTTCATTCTCGAATGCTCCTTTACGTTCAAGGAATATGTACACACAGTCTTGTTAGCTAGTACTGAATACTTCACAGGTACCTATGTAAACATCTATGGATTTCTGTAATAGTACTTTTGATGAAGTTAGATTTACCGGTCCTCGGCTGCCTACATAAAGGTTTGAAGCTAGATACTACCTTCCAAATGGGCTACCCTCGTCCACGGGGTTTATACTACCAACGTAACTCTCAGCACTCGACTGATGAGGTTAGCCTAGAACTAAGTGATCCGACATGACGCTATCAGATCCTTGGTCTGGAGGTCTGACCGCTTGGGTTCACAGTCTGCACGCGACTGTTTTCCGGGGAAATTTCCCGAACAAGATGTCATAAATTAACCCTGTTGGTGAAAATCTCGAAAGTTCTAGCCTTCAAATACTCCCCGGACTTTTACCCCGGCATGGATTCGTTCACTAAAATGTTGGTATCGTTGCGCGGTAACATACCCCTCTGACACTGCAATATGCACAGCCATCTAGGCCCTGAACCTGCGGCCGAGTGATTTGGACCCACAGCCATTTAGAAACATTTAACGTTCCAAGTCCGTCTTTTCAAATTAAATCAAATCAGGGTCAAAGCGGTACAGCGATGGTCTTGGCAATCCTGGAGAATCCATGTGGCGCGTAAAAGAATGAAAGGAAAGATAGTCCAGAAGTCCGGCCCCGGCTGTATGGGTAGGATCTCTTGACGAATCCTGATGGATCCTCCCACCCCAATTTGGCCCTGTACCACATCTGTGAAACGGGCACCTCATCGCGACCCAAATTAACCGGCGATTTCAGTAGCCGCGATATATTAAACCCTTAACTTAACTTCCAATGTTGGAATCTGGTGAGAATGTTGAGAGGCTTTGACCAACTTCCGTGGACCAATGGATTGATATTCCACTCTATATTCAATTCCACGGGTGCATGCGCATGAGGTATTGGGTATCGAGTTGTACGTTGTGTTTTGAACCTACTACGAAGAATAAGGGGATATCTATGAATAACCTTGGGACCTTGAATAGATTGATCTACGATCCATATGGAGTCAGATTAAGAAAAAAAAAAAAAAAAAGCTGCGCCCTCTACCCATCGTTATGGGTCTCAATTTCTTCAGTCATAAGCCTACAGCTTCATCGTTCCTTCCAAAATCTGAATCACGAATCCCCTCTCAACTTGATCACTACTCATTTCAGTATGCAATTCTTGCACATTGCATCTCTCTGTATATTTGTTCATTACCAAGTAGTACCAACGTGTAATTGATAACTATTTAGATTACTTTCGACTTTTAGCATAGTTAGCATACGTAGGGCTATTATAAGGTTTTGAAGGATGCTACTTGCGGCTAATTCTTTTAGCATCATACACTCAGTCATACAGTAGCCTAGATATGGCTAGTTCAATCCTTCCGCGCAAAATTAGAACCCACATCAGGATCAGGGTCGTATTTCTGTCTCTTGAGTTTTATCTGTTGGTGGATGGGTATGCAGTACATAGTGTCATGTCTTATAGTATAGCTCGAACGAGTCAATAAAGCTTGGAATTGAATGTCTTTTGATATGTAACATGTCTTCCAAATGGCTGTATAAATTGAGGGTATGGGCTTCGACGATCTTCAACGTTTCGGCCGACGCATCATCCACAGTGACACATACTCCATAGAATCTTCGGGAATGACGCTTCAATGGATAGTCAGCGTACACATCGATAGAAATATCCAGATCCTCCTCAATATAAGCCTTTACCCACACACTCATTCCTTTTATCTGTTCCACCTTCTTCCTTGAGTTTAGCGACTTATGTTGATATACAACATCCCGTCTGCTCATGCCTTCTGGATTGGACAGTGAGAATTTGGCTGTATAACCACTGTACATCCCAAGGTCTCTACAGGGCTGTGTTTGTTTTATCTTTCCCTTTGTCGGTATCCGATACTCAGGATTGTGGGACGTTGCCAACTGCCCTGCAAATGACATCCTCAAGCTGACATTTCATGACTTTCCACAACTAATGATATTCCATGAGAGGTCGAAGCACTGGTAACAGTTGAGAGTTTTGGCCCTTTCAGTTTCAATAATTTGATATATTCTTAATTTGGAAGCTGGATCTTGACTCCGCTGCGTATAGCCTACACTACAAATTATATTCCAGCACTCAGCCCTCGCCACATTAAATGGATATCCAACATCTTCAATCCCATCAGCATCATTTAAATAGAAATTTGGCCCCTTAGCGTGAAAAATTTGAACAACCAACGTAGCTCAAGGAGTGAACAGAGACTCCACTGTAGTTGTTATAAGACAGCCAATTTGAACAATATCTGTAAAATCACAATCGAGGATTCATCAATTGTACAGTCCTACATTCCCTCAATACCATGCACCTTCAACTCGGTAGTGGCCGGCTACTGGCCCTACTGGTCCTTTTCGTCTCATATATATCGATATGCTGGTCCGCACCGGCCACATCTATCAAGTAGGTTCCTTCCACTATCTGCTTAGACGGTAAAAAAGTGAGATATACTGACTGATGACCCGTTTAGTGCATCGCCAGTCGGAATCGAAGAGCGCGGTCTGGAAAAGCGATCCAACTACGCCTCTTTCCTTGCCGATTTGCACAAGGCCAAGACAGTCGCGCAAGGATATGAAAGTTACATGGCCTGGAAATCCAGCCCATCAATCATAGCCAGTGATGGGTTCAGCGGCTGCATCGGTCTGATCATTGCCGGCAGAGGCGGTGTCATCATGGGACACTACTCAAACACGAACACAGATATCGCCCGAGCGCAGAGAGAGATTCCAAAGTTGATCTCAGCGAATACTGCCAGTTTCGCTGGGGGAAAGGCCTATCTGTTTGCTCAGGTTAAGCTTAGATCTCCCACTACTTATGTTTCTGAGCCCAATAACCTCAAATTAGAGGCTATTGTTAAGGATAACTTGGGGCTTTCTACTCAGCGTGTTAAGTATATCGAGCCGGAGGACATGATGGTTGATGATGATGATGAGCTCCTTGATGATTGCCCTGAGGAGTTGCTGTATGGTGCTATGATGGTCAAGCATCCTGGTGGTGCCGGTGCGTGGGAAGCGATCTTTGTTGATATGGCCATGCAAAAGACTGCCGCTGCTAATAGCTAAAGAACTGGGGATTCGATGCTCATGAGTAAAAAAAAAGGCTTGCTTGCATTGTGCCGAGATATGTTGAATAGATTTGAGGCATGTTTATACAATAAAATCAGACCGGGCTCTTTAGTTCTAGAGAAGTCTCTTCATTTTCACATAAAGTAAGAGCTTTCCGGCCAAGTGTATCTGGTAGTTCTACATCAATACCTCGATCAATTAGGAATTTCATGCTCTCCACACAACCTTCTTCGGTTGCCGCGTGCAGCGCCGTTCCCAGGCCGTTTGACTGTCGATCGTTGAACATATCAATGTCATATTCGAGCTCGCGTTGATTAATGGGGAATTCACGATCTAGGCAGATTATTGTCAGTGGCATACAATATAAGTTGAATGAAGGCCTACCATCTAACAACCATCGCATCACATCCAGACGTCCCTTTTCCGCAGCCTGATGAAGGGCATCACTCTTGGAAAACTCCCCACCATGGGCAACTAGTAGCTCCAACACTGGGAATGAGGCGTGACGTGCAGCATGGCTAAGCACGTCAAGAGTCTTGTTATTGTTTCGAGTATTGGGATTGGCCCTATGTTCAAGGCACCAGCGGACCCGTTCTTCATCATTGACTACCTGCCTAGTTAGGCAATAAAATTAGAAATAGATATTCAAGCGGGTCTCTCTTTTGGAAAATGGATCAGTCCCCCACCTTAATATCGGACATTGATTATTCCTGATAGGCTGATTGATATCCCAACCGTGCGAAAGGTAAGATTCTAGCACGTCAAAGGAACGTTTCATCATAGCGACCTGCACCGCAATGGATGTGATGGGACAACCTTTCTCTTCTAGGAGAAACTCTGCGACGGCAACTTGGTTTCCTCGCGATGCCGATACCAAGACTCGATTCATGAGTAACTGGCCGTTGTGGACCCACTTTGTCTCTTCTTTCGGTCTGTTCAGCTCGTTGAATAATTCCAGCTGCTCGTTCACTCCGGGTTTAAACCAGAGTTGATCTTGCTCTATTGCCGGGATGCCATTGATGAGCTCTGTTTCCCATCGCTGGAGTAGACTCTGGAGCTGTGTCAGGTTGCCGAGCTGGGCGGCTGTTTGCATTTCCTTCAAGAGGATAGCACGGGGGTGTTCGGGTTCTGTGTCCATACTGTGGTCTGAGAAATTCGAAATAATGTTTTGTCAACTATTCCCGTTCAGCTACTTTGTAAATAGATGTACTTAGCCCCCAACCTTACTGCCCCGCATAGCCCACATGGTCGAGATCTGTTTCAGAGTGTTTTCCGGTACAATTTGATTTAATCCAATATTACAGCTACCGTATTATGGTGGGCTTATTAGCGTATGACTTTTACTTCGCTAGACCCTAACCGGTTCTTTCATAAATTACCATTTATTATAACTAGTTAAGTGGCCACATGATTATCACTTGACATCACAAGTAATCTTATGTAGGACTGCATTTGAAGTGATGCAATTGATGTCCAGATTCTTGTTAACTCAGTGACTGCCTTGGATATGACAAGGATCATAGATCGGATCAACAGATAACCAGTTAGAATTTTTGAACACAACACGTCCATCCTTCAAAATAGCCACTAGACTATTCTGGATGTGATCCAGAATCGTAATATCCTGAAGCGGGTTAGACTTCAGTATAAGAATATCAGCTATGCTCCCCTTCTTGATGCATCCCAATTCATCCTCCTTCCCCAACAACCGTGCAGCATTGATAGTGGCAGACTGGAGAATTTCTTTCGGCGTCAGAACGGACGACCGAATGGAGAATTCACGGCTCTGAAGAGAATGCAATCCTCCCAAGAGATCTGATCCAAAGCATATTCTTGCCCCAACCTTACTGAGAATTCTCAAAGCACCCAGCCCCCCTGCTAGCACCTCTCGATTCTTCCTCTGGCCATCCTCGTCGAGGAACTGGTCAAATGGGGGCTCTGTCATACCTTGGTACGTCACCAAAGTCGGAGTGAAAGTCACGCCTCTCTCTTTACAGTACAAAGCTGTTTCCTCGTCGATAAAGTTGCCATGTTCAATGCCTAGTACTCCATTATCGACGACATGACGAATGGCTTCTATAGTATAGGCGTGTGCAGTGACGTAGGTCTTAGACTGTTTAGCAGTGGTGGTAATGGCACGAATCTCCTCAGCTGTGAACTGGATCATATTCAAAGTGTCTGATGGACTTGCAACGCCGCCTCCGCCCATAATTTTGATAAAATTCGCCCCCTGCCGAAGCTCATCCCGGACCGCTGCAAGACACTCTGGAACACCGTTACAGACTCGCGAAAGGGTCGGGGAGTGGCCTCCGCAGCACTTATGGTCACTCTCATAGCTAGGACGGGAATCGCCGTGTCCGCCTGTTTGAGAAAGCGCTTTACCAGCGATGAAAAGTCGAGGACCTATGACTAGCCCTTCGGCGATAGCGTCACGGAGAGCAGCGTCTGCACCCCCAGTATCCCGCGCTGTGGTGAAACCTCTCAGGAGCATCTGGCGAGCATTGTATGCAGTGCGATAGGCAATTGTAGTCGGACTTGCTGCAAAGAGATCTTTGAGTGAGAAACTTCCCGGGGTTGCGATCATATGAACATGACAATCGATTAGACCAGGGCATATGTATTGACCCTGCAAATCGACTGCATTGGAGCCAACGGGTACATCTCTCTGAGTACCAGTCCAGACGCCAGCAATTCGTCCATTGCTAATCCGGACGATCGTGTTTGGAATAACCGTGCCATATTCGACGTCGATGAGATTCGCGTTATAAAACGTGACATCAGGGGCTGATGTCTGAGGCAGCCATGGTTTAGTACCCTTATTAGTCATGACCTCGAGATTGATTTTCATGTTTAGTGCCAATGCTGAAGGTGTCAAGATGTTGACAACATTTCATTGAAACAGGAAAGTTCGGTCAACCTCCGAGAGAGATAAGACCGGGCCGGGATAAAGACAAGCTTGCTCAAAACAGACTAGGGCAAAGTGAGAGTCGGAATTCAAGATATGGCATTAGCTTGCGGTCAATTCTGAAATCTGTTTCTCCTTTAAGGTCAAATCATAAATTCACCTGGGCATGAAATCGAATGTCAATTTCTTGTTCACTCTTCCTCTTCTCTTCCCTTTTCCTTTTCTATTTCTTCTTTACTTCCACCCTATACAAACTATTCTGCACTCTTCGCCAAGTGTGTTTCTTTTTCCCCGACCCCTGTTGCTCATATATACTGCAGCTTGTGTGTCTATCAGATTATAGAGGTCCATGCCAGTCCTTCACCTCACCTCGCCCAATCGACTCATCACATCGGGTGTATATTGATATATCCAGCATCCGAGTAATAGGCTTGGTGTTACTGGTCAGCTGTTTTTACTGGTTGTTGGATTGAAGAGTCAGGGCGGGCGCCTGTAGTGATACGTTACACTGAGGTCGGGGGTTGTAATCAAAATAATTCTGATTTACTTCTGAGTATTGAAATTTGGTAAGCAGGTGTTGACGAGTTCTAACCGCAAAATCTAGAAGATAATAGAAAATTGCAAGTGCTCCACCGCGGTTTGGACCGCTGTCGGATCATCTTACTTAAACTGTTTAGCGCTGATCACCTTCCATAGTACTCTGTCTTAGTTGGATGTGGATCTCTTCCATTTCTTCAAGCTTGTCTACTTTTGTGGCTTTCTAACCCTTAAAATAGGATTGGCTGGGGAAAGCTATCCAGCCCGATTCTGTCTACAGCATACATAGATAGCTTCGCGCTTGGGCAGTACAACGTCAGAGCTAATATTGCAAGGTCGTATGCTCTAAGTGGAGATCGTCATGTCGATTCTTTTCAAATAAATGATTCAATTTGAAGTAACTCAATGAGTGATATACATAGGCATGACTTCAATGAGAGGCCGCCCAACAAGTTCCAAGCTTTAAGCTTTAGTTCCCTTATAATGCAATTTGAACCCCGTTCTCCCTCGGGCAGATGAAGCCATCGCCAACCAGAAATGCACAGGAAAAACAAAAAAAAAAAAAAAAAAACGCCGATATCATGATTCGTAAGAGGTCGAGACCCTGAGGCAAATGCTTGTGCGATTCCGATTCGAGTGCAGGTCTCATCACCGACTCACGTAGGCATCTAGAGCCTGTTGAACGTCGGTCAGACTATCTTTCCTCCCATAAGCATCCAATAACTGTTGATTCTTCTGGAGTCGCTTCTGTTCTTCGGCCATCATGGTCTCGTGCTTGGATTTGGCGGCGTTGAGGTAGTTGTATGAGGCCACTCCTATACATGCTGAGTTAGATTAATTGATGCGTTCAATGAGCTTCACTGATAGAGCTGTACTCACCAAGACCGACAGCTGCGACGAGAGGAATATACCTAGACACAGGTTAGAAGCCGAAAGTTGACGGGAAAAGGGGGTGAAATGTACCAGCGGCTATACCTCGGCTTAATCGCAGAGACGTGTGGAGAGCTCTTGTAGGATTTGTTTGGACCGGAGACGGCGTAGTTGGACATTGTAGATGATAAGTAGGTTAAAGACTGTGACGATAATGAAGAGGGAGTCTGTCGCAAGAAATAGCCAAGTGAAAGAGCCGTGGAATCCGGAGCGGAGGAATTTAAAGATATTCGGCTGCGAAACGCGGAAATGCCAGGAATGCGGGGATTGCATGACGTGGGGATTTTTACTTGTTATGGCCTGACACCCATTTTCTCTCATTTCTTCCATGGCCCACAATCGTATGTCATCGTGTGATCATGTTCCCATCTCGACATATATTAAAGTCTGCATCACTTTTTGAATCGGGGTTTTTTCGATCTTTGGCTATTTCTCGGGATTGTCAGGTCTGCTGTTACCGTCAGATGAGCCGAGGCAACCATGTTCAATCGAAACTAGCGATAATCGGATCTTTTTTACTTCAAACACAACACAGCCCCTTAACCCTATTATTAGGGATCTTACATCGATCTTGTAGATCATTAAGATAATATAGACAACCCGAAATTCAATGCTATTTAATATAATTTGCTATGTAAGAAATGAAAAAAAAAATTCGTTAGCTCATCTAATGGGCCAGGTTCTTGGGTGCGTGGAGCGCTGGGCCCTCTGGGGTCACATATGCCTTGGATACGATTAGTATAGTGCGCCATTATTCAAATCCCTCTTCACATACCTTGCTCAGACCACCATCAACGACAAAGTCAGTTCCGTTGACAAAACTGCTTTCATCACTGGCCAGGAAGAGAACAGCCTGCGCCTGCTCAACAGCCTCGCCGAAACGGCCGCTGGGGAAGTGCACCTCACGACGGAATCGCTTGGCTTGGTCATCACCCAGCCAGTCCTGCAGGAGAGGTGTGCTGAAGAGGAAAAAGGTCAGAACACGACCCACTAGGCTAAAATGGAACGACTTACTTGAGTGGGCCAGGGCAAAGGGAGTTGAAGCGGAATCCTTCACGGGCGTGGACGATCGCTAGCTCACGAGTCATAGCCAATACAGCACCCTTGCTAGCGGTGTAGGCCAACTGGGGTGTAGCAGCTCCCAGCAATGCGACAAAGCTGGCTGTGTTGATGATGCTGCCAGAAGTCTTCTTGTGGCGACGCATGCTCAGCACAGCGTGCTTGGAACCGAACCACACTCCCTTGACGTTGATACTCTGAGTCAGATCCCAGATCTTCTCGGCGGTATTGACGGCATCATCGTCTTCTGCGTGCATAATACCGGCGTTGTTGAAAACCACATCTGCACCACCCCAGCTATCAAGTGACTCAACCATGGCTTGCACGTCCGCTTCCTTGGAGACATCGCAGCGAATGGTTTCGACACGGGCAACTGTGGGCACAACCTCCTTCACCTTGGCAAGGGCCTTGGCCAATGCGGGCTCTGAGATATCGGCCAGCAGGATATTGGCACCTTCGCGGGCGAAGAGAATGGCGGTCTCGAGGCCAATGCCACTGTACAAAGGACAGAGTGATTAGATATTGTCACAACTAGTGTACAATGATTTTTGTAAGGGGGATTTACCCAGCGGCACCGGTGATAATGGCATTCTTGCCTTGTAGACGAGCTCCGGAAGACATGATGGTGATGGATGAGGGGTTATACTGGGGTATTTACTATATAATGTGAACCTTAAGTTAGCCTAGGTTCGATAATCTGCCCAACCAACAATGTAGTTCAGCTTGGATGGTTAGACGAGGTGAATCTATGAACACTCACCAGGGAAAACAGGTTATTGAGGAAAATGGAACTGAACTGGAATGAAGCTACAATTAAAACAGCGAGGGGGCGGTGGAGGAGAGTTACATAATCGACAGATTGCATGAGGAATTAACCGCGCTTATCAGTTATCTCTTATCAGTGGGTATGACGATGATGCTGGTTGGTCCTTCATTTGTGTTGGAGATTGTTGGATAAGCATAGGACCGCGTACCCCTCAGTAGACCTTACTTCTACTTCAATCTTCTCTTATTCTTCAGTGTTTTCAGAACCACTCTGAACTGATCTGTCATATTATCACAATGTCAGGTTCTTCAATGACTGAGCTTACGGCTGAGAACGTGGCCCAAGAGCTACAGAATGACCGCATGGTCAAGGTTGCCGGTATTGACGTAGACGGCGTCTTGCGCGGGAAGCTGATGCAGAAGAGCAAGTTCCTTTCCATCGTGTCTGACGGCTTTGGATTCTGCTCGGTCATCTTTGGCTGGGACCAACATGACCAGACCTATTTCAAGGAGCTGAAGATCAGCAACAAGGAAAACGGTTATCGGGATCTCATCGCAATCCCCGACTTGCGCAGTTTCCGTCGCATTCCGTGGGAGAATAACGTGCCCTTTTTCCTCATCAGCTTCCTAGATCCAGACACCCGTGAGCCAGTCTGCGCGTGTCCCCGTGGACTGTTGAAGAATGCTGCCGCCAAGCCTGAGGCTGCCGGTTATCGCGCCATGGCAGGAGGTAAGCTCCCTTTCCAGCTCTTCTCTGCGTAATACTAACTTGCTTCCGTAGCGGAGTATGAGTTCTATCAGTTTCGTGCCCCGAATGACCAACCCGCTCCGGAGCGGGGTGCTACAGCCACAGCCGCATTCCTGCAGAATAACCCAGTCGAATCGCTGCCTTCGTTGACGGAGGGCATGTTTGGCTATTCGATCACTCGGCCCTTGCACAATCAAGATTATTATTACGGCATTTTCGACGCATGCGAGCAATTCCGCTGCGATATCGAAGGATGGCATACGGAGAGTGGACCGGGTGTTTTCGAGGCCGTAAGTGATGCGCTGTTGAGTTGCTGAATCAAAGCTAATTTCATTTTTTTTTTTTGCGGATAGGCACTGCAATTCGGCGAGGCGAAAGATATGGCCGACAAGGCCGGCCTATTTAAGTGGGAATCACCCTGAGAACTTTGTGGGCCATGACTTACCATGTTTCATATAGATACGTTGTCAAGGCATATGGAATCAAGCACGGTATCACACCCAGCTTCATGGCCAAACCACGTCAAGGGCTTCCTGGAAACAGTGGCCACATGCACATCTCGCTGGTTGATAAGGACGGCAAGAACGCCTTCCTACGTGATACAGTCGATCCCTCTCCGCCCTACCCTGATGTCGCACATCTGTCTAATCTGGGCCGCCACTTTTTAGCTGGTGTTCTAGTCGGCCTGCCGGACATCATGCCACTATTCGCACCGACGATTAATTCTTATAAACGACTTGTAGAGAACTTCTGGGCACCCGTCACTGTGTCCTGGGGGTTGGAGCACCGGGCTGCCTCGGTCCGTCTGATTACACCACCTACAGCCAGTGCCAAGGCGACTCGCTTCGAGGTACGCGTGCCTGGAGCCGATGCCAACCCACACTTTGTGCTAGCGGCGGTCCTAGCGCTCGGGTGGCGCGGAGTCGAGAAGAAACTGGAGATCCCAGTGCCACCTCTGACTAAGGGCCAGGACATGGGTGGTGCCGGTGATAAGGGCGTGCGACTAGCCAAGAGTCTGAAGGAGGCGATCGCTACCTTTATGCGACCGGACAGTATTGCGCGGGAGGTGTTTGGCGATGCTTTTGTCGAGCACTTTGGCGGCACTCGTGAACACGAGGTGCGCCTGTGGGAGGAAGCCGTTACTGACTGGTAAGTTACAGAGTCAAGAATCAGGCTTGGGTATTTGCTGACTGACTACTTACAGGGAGGTTCGCCGGTATATTGAGACGGTTTGAGGATGATCTGGCAATGACAAGATAAAGATACCACTTTTTTACAGCTTACCTAGGTATATACGAATTAGCAAGTCTATACTGCTTCAACTATGACATTAGCATAAGCTATCCATCACATGCACATCACATGTGTATGTCCGTAATACCCCAGGCTCTTTATCGGGTAAATTCGGCTCTAGATATAAAACACACAAAAAGTTTGGTTCGAGTATATACCGTACCCCGGTATCAGATTTGACCTCATTGGGCGAAAATGCGGGGAGAGCACAGTAGCCTCGGGTGAAGAATATGGAGAAAGCCAATGTAAGTATTTTATTCTATAGTACTTAAAGAACAGAAAATAAAAAGTGAACTTCCCTTGACTCGATAGAAAATGCTAAGAGAATCACGATAAAAGATAAGATAAACGGCGTACCCCGACTATCTCGTCTTTCGATAGAATACCCGGGGGAGCGGAGTCGGCCGAAAGGATTGAAGTTGTTTTCCGTCGGAAAAGTATTTTGACTACGATCTTGGAGTATCTTAGTAGCCGTTCCTTCGCGGGTTGTTATTGGTCGGGCTTTAAACGAACAACCGCGGCACTTTGTGCTCTGACGTCGTCTATCGGCTGGACGGGTTTGATGTATATAATCATATCTCTGCTCCTTCTACTTCGATGCTCCATTGATACTTAGGTACTTGCCAATCCCGCATATACTATCTTCTACACAATGACTTCCGTCGAAGAGCAATTAAAGGATGTGGCCATTCTGGCTAGCATCCCCAATGATGCCCGCAAAATCCTTACCAAAGAAGCCTGTGCCTTCCTAGCCATCTTGCACCGCGCCTTCAACCCCACCCGCAAAACTCTCCTTCAGCGCCGCGTTGAACGACAAGCGGAGATTGACAAGGGTATCTTCCCCGATTTCATCCCCTCGACAAAGCACATCCGCGAGAATGACGCATGGAAGGGTGCACCCCCAGCACCCGGTCTGGTGGACCGCCGAGTCGAAATCACCGGCCCAACAGATCGCAAGATGGTCGTGAATGCCCTCAACTCCGACGTCTGGACCTACATGGCCGATTTCGAGGACTCCAGCGCCCCAACCTGGGAAAATATGATCAACGGCCAGGTGAACTTGTATGATGCCATCCGCCGCCAGGTCGACTTCCAGCTGAATGGCAAGGACTACAAGCTGCGCTCAGACCGTGCCCTACCCACCCTGATTGCTCGTGCTCGTGGCTGGCACCTGGAGGAGAGACACTTTACTGTGGATGGGGAACCAATTTCCGGCAGTCTGTTCGACTTCGGCCTCTACTTCTTCCACAATGCGAAGGAGCTGGTTGACCGCGGTGCGGGTCCGTACTTCTACCTCCCCAAGATCGAGTCTCACCTCGAGGCCCGTCTGTGGAACGATGTTTTCAACCTTGGCCAGGATTACATCGGCCTGCCCCGTGGTACTATCCGTGGTACTGTTCTTATTGAGACTATCACCGCTGCTTTCGAGATGGACGAGATTATCTACGAACTGCGCGATCACAGCTCCGGTTTGAACTGTGGTCGCTGGGATTACATCTTCTCTTTCATCAAGAAGTTCCGTCAGCACCCCAACTTTGTCCTCCCCGATCGTTCAGACGTCACCATGACTGTCCCCTTCATGGAATCCTACGTCAAGCTTCTGATCAAGACCTGCCACCGCCGCGGTGTCCACGCTATGGTAGGTTACTCTAAACCCTTTATCCGTATTATACTGATAACGAACAGGGCGGCATGGCCGCACAAATTCCCGTAAAGACTGACCCAGTCGCCAACGAAAAAGCAATGGAAAACGTGCGCGCCGACAAACTGCGCGAAGTACGCGCCGGCCACGACGGCACCTGGGTCGCCCACCCCGCCCTGGCCGCAATCGCCTCAGAAATCTTCAACAAGCACATGCCAACACCAAACCAGCTCTTCGCCCGCCGCGAAGAAGTGCAAATCACTGCAAAAGACCTACTCAACACGAACGTGCCCGGCAAGATCACAGAAGAGGGTATCCGCAAAAACCTCAACATCGGTCTAAGCTACATGGAAGGCTGGCTCCGCGGCGTCGGCTGCGTGCCCATCAATTTCCTAATGGAAGATGCCGCCACGGCCGAAGTCTCCCGCAGCCAGTTGTGGCAGTGGGTTAAGCACAATGTCGCCACGGCGGAGGGCAAGCGCGTTGATAAGGCTTATGCGCTGCGTTTGCTGCAGGAGCAGGCTGATAGCCTTTCGGCTGGTGGGGCGAAGAATAATAAGTATCAGCTTGCTGCCAAATACTTTGCCGATCAGGTTACTGGAGAGGATTATGCTGATTTCTTGACTACATTGTTGTATGACGAGATTTCGTCGCCTGGTGCTGCTGCAAAGTTATAGATTGACAGACTTGGGCTTATGATTATGACAACCATGCTTTTTTAGTTTCTTACTTCTTTCGATGCTTCTGAGATTATCTCAATACAAAATGATTCAGTTAACTTTTTTTTTCTCTTTTTCCTTGGAGACTAGAACTCCAGGACCTTTTCAGAACGTAGAATTCAACTGTTAGCCAGAAGAAAACCTTCAACCCTATCACTCAATGGAGTATAGATCAACTATCTACTTTCAATATGTCCTAGACTTTTATCCTTCCCTAGATTCAATTCATTTCTTCACATCTCAAGGACCAAGGTCCACGGATTGCGAACTCTACTACCTAGACATTAGAATACCAACCTAGGTAAGTAGTGAATGGATCAATCCAAAAGCTATCAATAATCTACCCACGCAGATACTCATACTGCCGCAAAGCTCCAAAGCGGCGAGAACTTCAGTCCACCTATCCGGGCAGAACGGAAAAAAGGGTATATAATCCACAATTTCGACTCAACTTATGTCTTTAGAGACACCTGGTCAGATGAGAAAAAACAGAGAAGATTAGCATGGTCCCTGCATTAAGGATGACACGCTCAATCAAAGAGAAGCTACAAATTTTTTTTTCACTAAACGGTCGTCATCAGGATGTTATGAGGTTATTTCCATTTTGCTGAACATGGGAGTCCGGCGTTCGAAACCGACTGCGCGCCTACTTGAAAATGCTCCTTTTTTATGGGAATAAATTCTGCCCTACGCTATCCTAGTACTGCTTTGATCTATATCAACACGAAAACACGAAAAGAGGAAAGACAAAAGAAAAGTGCGCAACGGTTTTGAACACTTAACCATTGTTTTTTTTTATATAAGTTGCAGATATCTAGATACGGCCAGCTGATATAAGAAAACTTGATAGTGATTGAGTGTGTATTGTACTCCCTAAACAACTATGCTCGATGTACACAATTAGTACATCGAACAAAGTTGAACAAAAGGCGGTGCGTGGCAGAATTAAATCCGGGGTAATGGTTCAAATGACGTCATTGTAATAATATATAGAGCATTGTTGATATTGGCCGCAGTGATAGATGGAGTCATTAAACTCTGTAATTGGATACTGATATCAAGTATCTTTATATGGCACTATCTATTAAGGAACTGCCTTCTTCCAGGCAACAGCGCTTCTTTTTGGAAATGTGTATGTTTGAGCAGTTTGCTGAACGCATACTCAAATGAGAAAAACGTTCTGTATCTATTTTTGCCAGCGCTAGAACAGTGTAAAGTGCATACTAGATGTATAGAAAGGAGAAAGGAAATGAATTAACTACCCAGGTACTGTTAGGTACTAAATCATTGATTTAGGCAACCAAATAATTTTTTTTCTTTTTCTTTTCTTTTCTTTTCTTTTTTTTTTTTAAAAAAAAAAAAATAGAAAATTCAAAGAAAGATGCCCAACCTAAGATTCAAACCTAAATCTCCTCACTTCCAATATTTCATCCATAAGCACATATAAATAGGTATAATAATACAGACAATAAATAAATTCCTTTGTCTTGGGTGCTTTTCCCATCAGACCAGCTAGGAATTTGAATGAAAGGTTGTTCCGAATTTCAACGACGAAACAGCACTGATGGAAATAGAAAATTTGAATTAGAAGATAATGCTCTTATGAAGGTTTATTGTACATGCGTGCCAGACGCCATCCTAAAAGCTATGGATACGCCATGTCAAGGAGTAGCAATATAGAAACCCTTTACACATCGTATCTGGATCTGACATATACAAAATAATCCAAACGAATGAAGTCATCAGCGAAGACAAGTCTCTTCGACATCTTCCAAGCTAATCCGTGATAGACCAAAGAGTCAAAACTAGCTTGGTCAAAAGCCCGAAAGGATTAGGGCCTCAGATATACTCCCAAGCAGCGTGGGTGGAAGAGGAGTTAATAGGTACAGCCAACGCATCAAAGCCAAGACAGTCGTTCACATTTTTGGTAGGAACAGTGGCATTCTGCAGAGCCACATACACCTGCCATCGAGGCGTAGAAGAGCGACGGCGAGTTGAAGTCAAAGTCGAGTTAGAAACAGGGCAAGCCATGAATCCGGACGCACCCTCGCCAGCGAAAGTCCACTTGCCAAAGGAGCTACCAGGGGTATAAGAGAAGGATCCCTGGTAAGAACCGGCGGGGACATAGCTGGAATGAGGGGTTGTGAAGCTCAGAGCGCCGCTATGAGCGACGTAGATGCTTTGACCGCCAGGGACGACGACATCCTGCCAGAAATTAGTTTATAGAGCGTCGAGTTTCTCGTAGATTTCGTTTCGTACCAGGTTGTTGCCGCCAAAGACAATTGTGTCGTTTGTCTGACTGGCGCAGTAGGAGCCTGCTGAACTGGGACAGTATGTCTCACTCTTGCCGCCGAGCCAGAAGTTGCTGCCTGAGGCTGTTAGGGTGAGGAAATGGATCGGAGAGCCTGAACGGGCGGAAACGACGCGGAAGGGGTCTTCGGATGATTTTGGTTGACGTGTGCCGATGGCAGCAACCATGGGAACGAGAGAAAGAAGTGCGGAGATCTTCATGGTAAAGACTGGATGGATCACTGCTAAGTAATTTTGGTGAATTAAGTGAAATGGAAACCAGGATAGAGGAATGGATTGCTATATATGCCAATGCCAATACCATGTGGACCAGGCCTGACCTCGGAGGTTCACCTCTTGTTGTGCATATCCACTGGAGCCTAAGTGTGTTGTTGAGGTACCGTGATCGACACCAGCCATACTTGAATGGTAATTAGACCAGGACTAGGAAACTAACTCTATCAAGTCTAGCTTATAGTCTCGTACTGATATCTGATTGCTCGCTAGATGATATCATGACGATCTTTACTATATATGTATATTTAATCCGACATTTAGTGTTATACCATGGAGCCGATCTCTCGGGATGTGGGTAAGAGGATAGGGGTGAGCTCCAACCCTTGTAAAGGAGAGCCCGTTAGATGGGTCAGAAGTGGGCATGGGATCAAGCGTAACCAGTGGAAGTTATCCAAAGGTGTTTCCTAGCTCAAATTCTGAGACATGATAACACAAGGATCCACTGGAAATGTCATTGATCGACAGGACAAGATCAGGATTCCACGCCAGTAGATAGCGTTGCAGCTTCGGCTATTTTCCGTATTCAGACCGACTCTTCGTTTGATTTGGTGATTTGGGTCATGCAGTTAAAAGCGACTGGAACCTCCATCGATATCGATCGGATTTCTCTTTTTGATACCAATCATGGTGGTGGGTCGTTTTAGTTAGATTGCTGAGGACTACATTGTATATAAGGATCAACACGCCTAAATACATAGGACCCATGTGGGGTCGTGGGGATACATCGCAGCATCAACAGTGTGAAATCGAAGATATTTGAGAACTCCGTGGCTGAGCTCTCTGTGACAAGATTACCTGGGCAAGGTATTTCTCTATCATCTTCAGTGGCTATAGGAAGATTTGTGAATCCATTTATGTATCTTGATGTCATATCTCTTTCGAAATTCGCCTATGCTCGCAAGAAACTAAATGATCAGCAAGTCCCGTTTTTGTCCATCTTGCCTGGAACAGGTAAAAGTCCGTGCCATGGAGCCAGAGAGAAAAAGGGTTCAGGGTAAAAAGCAAGAAATTCAGGGACACACACACAGACAATGTCAGCTTTTGGAAGAAATTGGAAATTGAAAGTACTCAATGTGGAAGATGTGGAAGGAATGATCAAGTAATTCTACCCCTTTCTACGTAGCATTTTTTCATTTCCAGATCACGTTAGCACAAACGGACTAAGTGTGCAGAAAAACCACAGATGGTGGTTTTTCAGAAGATTCAAGTTCCAACAGCTTCATTTTTACACTATGTGTTACGGGCATGACAAGAGCCTGTTTTGTGCTGTTTTTGCTACATTCAACTCCCGATGCGGTCAGCCTAGAAAGTGGGCCGTAAGGATCCTGACTAATAAGCAGTATGTTCGGTTTGCATTATTTTTTAATCCTTTGTCAAATGAGGACTGAATAGTGGATTCGTGCGAGCAAATAGGGACAGAGTAATCAAGTATGTATGTGTGTGTATTCGCTGCAGTAAAATTTGCTGCAGTAAAGAGCGTATGGGAGCTGACTAATAATGCACTAAACTAAACTTGGAATCGGTCCTTTGACATCCTTTAGTTAGTTCAGCTCTCTCTTAGTGGGGCTTTTTGGTCCAAGCTAATTCCCATAAGGGCTTTCTTCCTAGAGATGAAAATGAGTATTGACATGCTATTGAATGGCGTTTAAAAAATGCCCCCTTCACGGCGTGTAAAGGTAACATAGCATTACTCTCGAGATTGTCGAAGATATTCGAAATGGGGACAGACACAGAGCGCACGTCTTCGCTGTCGTCATGCGAGAAGCGACTACTGAATTACTTCAACCCGAATCTTTGTTGCTAAAGTGTTTGATCCTCTCTACAGTCATTCTCGAAATCGGCTTGATCAACACACAGCAACTCTTTTCGGGCCCCACTGCCAAGACCTTAGCGCAGATCATTTATTAAGCAGGCCATCAATTAAGGCGCGCCGTAAAATGCACCTTGTATGGTACAGTATCTTGCTACATAACATTACACGATGAGCACAAGAATTCAATGGAATTACTTAAACCCCTTTGGTGGATCTATGCCTAATTATGAGGGGAGTTGTCTGGCACCTTGAAATTCGATATCTCATCCCAGACTTTGATTCACGCTCTCTTCCTATCTGTCGGACACCGACCATCACTTTCAATATGTGTCTCTGGCTTACGAAAGCTTGACGAAAAACCACTATCTCGACCAATACTCGAGTGTTGAAAGACGAACAGCAGCCTCAACGGCGGCAGATGGCGTAGGACGCCACTAAACCTTACTCACCAATAGTCTGTCATTACAATAGGCCCAAAAACATGAGTTCACCTCAATGTACGCCAAAACCTGGCTACTTTCATTCACCCACCTCCCCGTTTGAAATTAAGCTTTTCCTTTGAAACTGGCCAGGAGGAAAATACTACAAGAACCCATCCCGAACACTCCGTGGAAATTACAGTATTTAACTCCGACCTGTATAAAATATCAAGTCTTATTAGTTTGTTGGCAATTAGAACTTTCCATGATAATGCAAATCAATGAAGCGTATGAGTAAACGGAAAAGGGAAAGGGGACCCCCAGAATCTAGTTGTGTGTCATAACTGACCATCACGACGTCAAATCCCAGGCGACTCGTTATCTGGTAGAGCAAATAGCGACTAGCGTTATTTTCTACTTGAACTAGATAGAGCGATCAATGTTTATTAAAAGACGGAGATGATGGGACCGATAGCCGATTGAGTCATATAAAATGGACAGGGTGGCTATTCTCATCCAAAAGTAGGTCCTATGCCAGGGAGCATCTCGACAACAGCATCGTGACCACTCTCGGCAGCCCATGATAATGGTGTTCGGCCATATTTTGTGTCTTTGGCATCCACATCTGCCTTGCCTGTTTCAAGAAGCATCTTGACGACAGCATCGTGACCGCCCTGAGCAGCCAATGATAATGGTGTAGAATTATTTGCACTTCTACTATCCACATCTGCCCTGCCGTTGTCAAGAAGCATCCTGACAACAGCATCGTGACCACCCTCAGCAGCCCATGATAATGGTGTCTGTCCATATTCTGAGTCTTTGGAATCGATGTCTACCCTGCCTGTGTCCAGGAGCGTCTTGACAACAGCATCGTGGCCACCCTCGGCAGCCCATGATAATGGTGTCCGGCCATTTGTGTCTTTGGCATCGACGTCTACCCTGCCTGTGTCAAGGAGCATCTTGAAATGGCATCATGACCACCTAAAACAGCCCATGATAATGGTGTCCGGCCGTTTTTGTCTTTGGAATCGACGTCTACCCTGCCTGTGTCAAGGAGCATCTTGACAACAGCAACATGACCACCCGAAGCAGCCCATGATAATGGTGTCCGGCCATTTGTGTCTTTGGAATCGACGTCTACCCTGCCTGTGTCCAGGAACATCTTGACAACAGCAACATGACCATCCCGGGCAGCCCATGATAATGGTGTCCGGCCGTTTGTGTCTTTGGAATCCACGTCTACCCTGCCTGTGTCAAGGAGCATCTTGACAACAGCATTGTGACCACCCGAAGCAGCCCATGATAATGGTGTCCGGCCATTTGTGTCTTTGGAATCGACGTCTACCCTGCCTGTGTCCAGGAACATCTTGACAACAGCAACATGACCATCCCGGGCAGCCCATGATAATGGTGTCCGGCCGTTTGTGTCTTTGGAATCCACGTCTACCCTGCCTGTGTCAAGGAGCATCTTGACAACAGCATTGTGACCACCCGAAGCAGCCCATGATAATGGTGTTCGGCCATCTTCTCTATCTTTAGTATCAATATCCACCTTCACATTGTCTTTGTGAAGCAGAACAGAATTGAGTAGCTTTGTCAATCCGTATCTGGCAATTATATGCAACAAATTGCTTCCACGAGTTGGAGTACTGTCGGAATAGAGATCAAATTCTCGATATAGCTCTACCCATTGCCAAATCAAAGACTCTCTCGGCCAGTCGAGGTATTTAATCAGATCATTTGAGTCTCCTTCCGACTTCACGCCTTCCTTAACGTGGGATACCCACGATGTTGTGGCATAGTGTAGGAAGGGGAAATCGGACTTATTATACCAGCCAGAGATATTAGACCGACAGATCATGGCCATTTTCAGATAATGGATGCAGCAACGGGATAGGCGATAATGAGCAGCAGGGCCTACCATGTCAAATTTCATCGTCGAATCTAGAATCAATAACCCATGCTTGATGAAGAAATCCTTTACTGACTGGTGGATGAACTGAACGACGGGAGCATTTCTGGACGGTACGATTTCTGTAAGTCCACAGGTCAAGATCTTGAGTCGTCTATTAATATAGTCATCGGTAATGAAGTCATCCGACTGTTCACACTCGTCAAGAGTCTCATATGCGTAGCTAGGATCAACTACCATAGACCATTGTAGCTCGACCGTCGTCAAAGGCCTTGTAGAGAAACAGATCCATTGTATAAGCTTCAAGGCCTCTGGGCGATCTTTCATACCCTGAATAAGCTGACGATATAGTTCATGTAAGCCTTGAGGGATACGTTCGACTACTGCTTTCATCTTTCCTTTTGGTTCCGCGTTTCGCTCCATATATAGTAGGCGTTCAATAACAAAATGCGCCCATAGGAATACACCTTGTGCACGGTTACATATTCCCTCTTGTATTTCAGCATCTATATCGCTTGTAGAGAAGCGCTTTCGAACAAAAGCGGCGATGTCTGCCTTATTCTCTTTATGTAGCACTATAGTTGACCCTTTACGGAGATCAAGAATAGGGTACTCACGACAGGAGAACATGATGCCTAATCGAGCATTTGTTGATGGGAGACTTGAAATCAGATAGTGGAAGTGTCCGATCAGTTCGATGGCCAGTTCTTCGCCGCACTCGTCGAGCGCATCAATAAATAAGAGAACTGAACGCGTTTTCAAAATTCTTATAAGTGATGACTTCAAGAAAGCCTGTAGTTGCTGTAGCTCCCACTTCCACTTATCTCCAGGCTCGCCAATTGTCTTTCGCTGGTTCTCAAAATAGTCGATTAGATCAGTAAGTGCACCTGGTACACACCTGAGTAACTGATGTATGAGAGATCGGTAGAGCCCATATGGGGTTTTTTGAAGTTCTTGGCCCCGTCCATGGAAAAAGAAAGAAATTACCATAGTATTTGCATCATAAATGGCAGGGATCTCTCGAAGAGCATATTTCATAAGTGTTGATTTTCCAGATCCAGGCTTGCCTCTTATCCAGAGCAACCCTCGATGTTGACGAGTCCAGTATATCAAAGTTTCGTTGCTGAGAAGCCATTTACATGTGCCAATGGTAGCGTCTTCAACCTCAAACTGCCGGCTTTCTATTTCGTCGAAAGCTAGTGACTTAAGGCATGCTTGAACTGTGTCTGATAGAGGTAGGTATAGATCTAAGCTCTATAATTAGCTTTTTCTGACACCATTTCTTTTAGATGGTGACATACAATGCTCAGAGAAACGTTTAGCGACTTCAGCCTTCGCCTCACTAACAATTCTTCTAATTCGTTCCCTCACAATAGGATAATCACCTTGGCTCCTGGAGCTATACTTCACAAGGCCTGAATGATCTGTATTAAGGGCAATGTTATCCTCATCTATCACTGCCACTAAGCCTGTGCTTGTAGCTGACTTTTCAGAGACTAGTAAATATGGGTGGCCAGTTTTGCTCCACTTTCCATCTTGAGTAAGCTATATAAAGCGTGTTAGCCTATCCTAGATGCCTTATATATAGAGTTGTTTTACCTCCAAGGTTGGACTAAGAGTGCGCTCGAAGAACGTGACTACATGGTAATAGTCCTTGCAACTGTCAGAAAACTGGTCGGCAAGCCTCTTTAGGAAGGTTGAAGGCTCTGAGTCATTGTCGACGAGCAAGTCGTCGATCAATGCCTTATTTGGCTGGCCCTGGACAAGCGTCCTCAGCTGTTCATTTCGGAGGCCCAGATTTGGTACGCCGAAGAAAAGTAGTCCATAACATGCTTGAGATAGATCAGATTCCGTGGTACTTCGTCTTCGACGGGCACGAATAAGTAACTGGAATAGCTGGTTAATCGTGATGCTATAGATGATCGTGATACTACAGATTATGAATGACCTACCTCTTTGATCAGTAAGCCACCAAGGCTGTGGCCAATAAGGACTATCGGACGTTTAGAAGTCTATTAGAGGTTAGCCAGGCTTAGAAATCAATAGAGACCACTTACACCATCATTCGCTCGAAAGGCAGTGATATGTACTAGCAAGGTACCACCGAGGTCTTCGATAGATTGCTTCGATAAGCTACCTGGTAATGTTGTATCATAACCGTATAGCAGTACTCGGATATTAGGCAGGTCATTTGGCAGGAAGTCGCGTAGCCAGACTTCATCGCTGTCTGTGGATTTCCAAGAACCAAGAGCGTGGCTTCCTAGGCCTGGGATGGCAATGATGCTGTGGAGAATAGTTAGCCAGGAAAACATGGACCACAGCTTGGACCATAGCTTGGACCACAACTTAGACCAGCAGAAGTGGGCACTTACTCGACATCTGCTCCGTTCTCGTCCTCATAGAGTGGTGTGATTCCATCAAATCTACAGGTAAAGATGTATTGGGAACCCTTACTAGATCGGCCTAGACGGGCACATAGGTCCTCACCGGATAGTAAAGTGGTAATAGAAATGGTAGCACAGGCGAAGTGCTTGTCCCTTGGTGTCAAACGGTGACAAGTCATGGTAGCAACAGCCCTCTGCAAGTCTGGGTCCTGCTCAGCAAAGGACTTTATAATATGTTCTAGTTCTTTGGTATCACTGTTTGGGATGTTGTCGACACGGAAGGTCAACCTTTTGGCCATGGCTGCCTCTGGCGGTTGATAAGAGCAGTAACCAAGATGACGATAGACGCTGTAACGACTATCTTGGCCAGATCTGCCCAGATTTCGTACGACGTTACCTCGAATGAAGAAAAATGGGTCAAGAGAGTTGTTGGTGAACGGGCAAAACGAAGATGCAAGGCACTTGCCTCGTTGCCGTGAGGGGTAACAGCCATAAGGCCTGCGGCTGAATACCACATGATACAAGGTCACGTGGCAGAAATTGACGCAGCATAATATGACGTGTCACGCCTATTTCACATGTTTATAAGAGCTTTGGGATCTTCGCTAATTCACATGATTAGTTTGATATTTCGAGCAGGTAAGCATCCATTTTTATATGATGCTGGTGACTATAGTGATATCAGATACAACATAGCCTTTTCGGAACTAGATGGGCCGTCCCGATGTGTGCATAGATCAAATAAGCAGTGGGATTTCTTGCTGAAGATCCTATTTGAATTATTTAAACTGTGCTGCCGACAGACTCTGGTGTATGTTGAAACAAGATAGTATAAATATATCTCCACTCCACCAACAGCTGGTGAAACAGCCTATCATTGTTCTAATACAAGACCCGAAACTCCACTGGTATGGAACGACGGATTTATCTTTAAACAGCCTCGAATTTTTTTTGCACAATAGCATATCCTGAAATCTACTTAAGTTCTCCATTACATATGGCCCTTTGGTCTTTGCTGTGTATTTTGTCTCAGCCACAGCCGATGGGCTATCGCAAACCTCCACTCCTTGATCACTTTGAAAATGAAAAGAAATACCAAAATCAGCATAGAGACACCAGCCACAAATCCGATCAGAGTGCTGAGCCAGTAGCAAGCCGTAAATAACAAGGTACTCGAATATCTCTTATCGGAAGTAGAGACTGCGAGACTGACCTGCATACAGTTCAGGCCGATCGAGAAAAATGCAGATGCAGATATGACGGGGCCTTGAATTCGAGCAAAGTACGCTCGATACTGATAATTCTCCCATTGTCGGTACACCTGTATCAAGTGTGGAATAGCTATTCGATAAAGGTGATGAGAGGCTATCGCCCACTTCTGACACCTATCACAGGTAACGCTTTAAGCACCTATGATATCTGTGTGTCTTCTTGAAGTGGTTGTAAAGTCTGGTTTTCATTCTTAGTTTGCTATCTATTATATAGTAACAATTTGATCACATGACTGCTTTGTTCCATATTCCAACACCCATTGATAATGGCCTTTTCCTAGGGAAACGGGTGCGTAATAGTTCAGTCGGGTCAATCGGATCTCTCCGTAATGATATTGTCCCGAAACTTCGTTTTCCGCGATGTCATTGAAACGAGCAGTGAACTAGCGGAAGCGAGGCCAGGTCACTTCTTCAGGAACCAGACAGAGAGCCGGGTCTTATACGATCCGTAGATCTGATTCGTATTGGATCAGGTAGAAATACGTCCGCAGATACCCGAGTGCGGCTTTTCTGACCTTCGCCGCCGCACCATATTCAGACGGGTCGCTCATAATTGTATCCCAGAATGCGTAGGAGATTATGTACTTAGGAAGGGGTTTAATGGAAATTCGGGTGTCAATACAGACGAGATGTAGCCGAGGATCCTCAGTAACGATGACCCATCGGCCCTTTACTCGCTGTCGATGTAACGGAGAGGTATTGCTACTATCCTGCTTCGACATCCACCAGAGTCTGCCCGATATCGACTCAAGATCCTCAGACCAAACTTCCCGGAGAATAAAATCATACAAGCCTTTACGATCGCTAATTTTGATGCGGGGGTGACCTGGCAAATGATCAACCGATGCATCGAGATCATGATTGAGCTGATCGTCTTTATGGAAGGGACATGGCAATGAAAAGGTTTCGGCGTGAGTCGAAATTTTCTCAAATTGCTAGATTTGGAAATTGCTAAATTTTAGAATGATATTAATGCTGAGAAGTAAATTAGAAAGATTGTTCTACTTGATAAAAGTTGTCGCTAAATAGTGGGTTTAGTGTTCAGCCTTGTGAGAGGCTTTAGGAGCTTCATATAAGTTATCAGTCATCACATACGTATTTCCTCATTCGTGTCTACAACTCGCCTTCGTAAAAAACGGCACGTGCAGAATAGATTCGCCTTTTAACATCGTCAAACAGGAGATTACTTATAGCGGTCAAGCCGATTTCGAGATTTACATTACAATATAAGAAAGAGAGTAGATCCAAAAATTTCTAGGCAATTCCATTGAATTCTTGTGCTCATCGTTTAATATTACGTAGCAAGATACTGTACCATACAAGGTGCATTTTACGGCAGAATATAGCAAATGTGCACACTCTTTTGTGGGTCGGCCACACCGACCCCGGAATATCATTCTTCCCGGTGTGGCCCGAAGGAAAAGTATGTGGCGGGTGATGACATAAGTGTGCTCTAATTGGATATTAGTTTACAAGTGTATTCCTTGAACACTCCGTTTTTTTCCTCACACTTTCCATTAATAACCCATTTTCAATTAATTAATTGAAAAGTTACTTTTCCATCCCCATCTTTCTATCCATCTGCCTTCTATCTATGCTGCCACTATGGCCAGGTTCCTTCGTGATTTGGACGAGTTCAGACGTTATATGGATGACGTTCCAACCGGTCTACTAGCTTTGCCTGATTATAAGCGTGTGAGTGATAAAACGGGGATTGGATTAATGCATTATTAATGGGTTTTATATATAGGATGCTGATAATCGTGTTATCGTTCATCATGGGGAGGTCTTTTGCCGTGTTCGAGATTGTCGAAAGTCAAAGCATGTTTTCAATGAAACTGGCAACTTACGAGTCCATGTTCGAGCTCACGAGGGAATTGAAATCTCTCCAACCAACGTCACTAAGGGCCGCCACTCAGTGGCTCAGGAGGATCAGGTTGTCGGTATGTTCTAAAATGTTAAAGAATCATAAATGGGTTGTTAACGGATTATTAAAGCTTTCTTCAAGTCTCTCTACGGACCGACCCCTCCTGCCACTGGCACTGCCACTATTACGTCTTTGCCGAAAAAAACTTCGCCAACTCCCCACCGTGTGGCCAAAACCATAAGTGGCAAGGCTGCTAAGCCTGAAATCCCTCTGACGAAAAGAGACCAAGTGTCGATTCGAGGTGTGAAAGGATGGTTAAGGACTGAAAAGGGCATTGCTAAGTTCCCAGCATGTAATTCATGCAAGCTTCAGAAAGCTAGTAGGTTTAATCTATTGAAAATCTATTATGAATCCATTACTAATGTATATTCTTTGCTAGGATGTTTGACAATGCCGTTTACCTGTACCTACCTCCAGCATTTCGATTACTCGATGCTTGAGCGTCCTGATGGTCTCGTTGATATCTCTGACGCTATTGATGAGATTTAAATTAGCTTTAATTAAAAAGTTTTTTTCAATATGTGTAAGTGGTTTCTTTGTGAGAGATTATCGACGCTTGCGAGAATCTTGTGTTTCTAAATATTCCAGTTCTTGCTGACGTTTTCTGTTCTCAATTTATGCAGTAAGTAACTATCCCTTAAGCTCTTCTTCGCGAAGTTTATCCTATAGGTGTTGTAAGGTTGAACTTTGACCTTCCTGTAGGGCATTCTCTGAGGCAATACGTGAAAGGTTGTGTCTATATAACTTATTAGTAACCTATTTTAATGGATTAAAAAACATACTGTGAGGTAAGAGTGCGTGATTGTCAAGGAGTCGATTTACTACGTGAGCGAGTAGACTGGCTATCAATTGGCACACCGGAGGTCGAATATCGGGGTGAATTCGGAGCAGTGTCCAAATTTGCATCTAATAGAGCATCATCCTGGGATTGAAAATCTCCATAATCTGTTTGATTACGTTTAACATCTAACAGCTATTATGAGAATTCATCGTTAACCCATTAAGCATAGTTTAGTTCTTACTTTGTTGCATGAATCGGAACATATGTGAATGAACAGAGCTGCTAGCATTATGAGATCGAATGCCATATGTCACACGAGTTGTGTATTCTTCCATATCCTGTATATCACGCTCGAATCCCCTATATATTTATTAATATGATTCATGATAGTTAACGAAAGATATACCGTATGACAGCCTGTAGCAGTGTTAACTGCTTACCACGGATATTGACTTTATGATGGCTTTGCTCCGCCGCATTTATGTTCTTGCGAACTTCATCAAAAATCATTAATGGCATGAGTGATGATCCACGATGAAGACCAGCAGCAATATATTCAAATTTCTTATGCCGCGCCCAAGATTTGATCTTAGCTGATGACTCAGTCACTAATAATATATTAATAATAGATCAACAATCAATAAGTAGTTTATTATACTTACTGATAATGAAATCTAATGCATCTTGATAATCTTTCGATGTTTCTGTATCAAGAATAGATCTCATAATATCACGAGTGTGTTCCCTATGTTCTGACTTCCTTAGTGTTTCATCAATCCCGCGGAAAAAGTGTATTCGGCAAAAGATAATAAGACCACGGATAAGATCCTGGCTTGTTTTAGTAAGATCATTTGAGATCGACACAAGGTAGTCAGCAAGGCCTATCATAGATTAATAAGCCATTAATAAAAGACTAGGAATAGATAATTACCACTGTATTGTTTTGTATCTATATCCATAACAATAGCTTGAATACCTTGGCCATGAACTGGATAGAATTATAGTTGACGGTGTGTTAACTGCCGAACAATGTCAAAGAGCCTTGTAAACATAGTAAAATATGTTTTGCGAGATTCACTCTGGACATAGATACGTCCAAGAGTATAGACTATAAAATAATAGATTAGTAATAGATTAACAATGTAGTAAAAACTCCTTACTTCTTCGATGCTCAGCAATATATACTACAAGCACAATCTCTCTAGTTAAGCGGTTTTTAACCCGTTTAAAAGACATATCAATCTCAAATGATTCAATTTTATGTAATAACTTGGCCGCGGCTGGTGTTATATATATAATCATATCATCTTGGATGTCTTGGATATAGCTTTGCAATTTCGGATTTCGCTCACGTTCGAATATGACCCCGTTAAGATCTTGACCAGATAGGAAATGTAGTAGTTTTTGCTTCCGAATAATCGCTGTAATCGGGTCTAAGTTGGCAAAGCTTTGATGGATATTATTTAATGAACTTGTATTATGATTTCTGCAAAGTGCTTATAGCTCTGGGCTAACCAAAAAGCGTGCTGAAAATTATTTAAACATTAATAATAGGTTAATGATGGATTATGGGTGATTAGTACTTACTAGTGGTTATTAAGGGATCCTGTCTTTGTTCAAGTATCCGGGTAATGATAGCCATGACATCCTTTGGGTGCTTTCGAGGGGGCGGAGGAGGGTGTGAATGTGTTCCTTGGGAGAAAAAGATATAATATGGGCATTGAGTAAGGTCTACTGGAATCATCTAATGGAATTTCACAGTACATGGAAGGTTATGCACCCGACCTTGCCCTTGAATATGATCGTAGTCTAAATTATGGGTTAATAATGAATTAATAATAGGTTATATGAGCATACCACAGAATTTTGAGCCATAGGAATTACTTAGAACAACACCGCACTGCTCAATGCCCCTAGTGTAACAGGTTGAATCCTGGTGAACTATCACGTGGTTGTACCACGTGACCCACCAACCGCATACCTCACGATTCCACCCCGAATTGTTCACGTTCTTCAAGGATTTTGTAAACAGCATGTGCCTAGCTAGTTCTGAATTTAAGATTAGCTTTAGCCCTTCACATACAAAATCCTTCCTCTAACGAGAGTAAAACCCACGACCGACGATAAGAAAAGCGCTCTCAGAAAGTATCTGATCGAGCCACATACGACAGACGAACGAATCGCTCTCGGAAAGAATCCGATCGAGCATACCAACGAATACGAAAAGCTCTTAGAAAGTATCTAGTTGAGCATCCTACAAACGAATTGAAGACGGAAAGCATCCGATTCAAACACGAGAAGAAAACGAATATCTTCATCATCATGGCTGCAAGCGAACCGTCGAGCCCACCCGAGTGGGCCAGGACGTTGATGCAGCACATCAGTCAGACAAGTATTAGTACCGATGAGAGAATTAGAAGACTCGAAGAATTAGTGGTTCGGTCCCAGGAGCGGGCCGCTCCCGAACCACCCACGGAACCACAAGGGATACCAATCGAATCAACCAGCGATAATAACCAGAGTCGACGACCTCGCCCTCGTCTCCCCGACCCCGCGATGTATGCAGGAAACATCTCTGATTGGCCAACCTGGAGAATCTCGATAGAGAACAAATTGCTAGTAGACGGAGCTGCCATCGGTACCCCACAAGAGCAATTCCTCTATACATTTTCCCGCCTAGAGAAAATGGCCGCCAAGAACACCGGAACGTTTGTGAAGACACAACGAAGCGAAGGCAACCCGTATATGCTTCTGGAATATCTTGAGAGGATGTATGGAGACCCTAACGCTCGATCACGAGCAGCTCGGCGTCTACATCAGCTTAAACAGAAGCCCGACCAGCCTTTTTCACGATTCCTTCCCCAGTTAGAAAGAGAGCTCGCAGATGCTGGTGCAACCGAATGGCACGACGAAGCAAAACGACAACTCTTACTAAACGCTCTTAACGAAGATATGACGAATTCGCTTATGAATCGTGGTGTTCCCTATGATTTTATAGGTCTTATCACACGGCTCCACGAAATCGACACTGATAGCGAGACACTGAATATCGCATTAGGCAGACGCCAGTTATCCACTCGCCAGCGAATCCAAAGAGATCAATCAACCATAGCCACAGAGGATAGGATGGACTGGACTCCAACAGTAAACACGAACACCACACAGACGAATTCGTCCCGATTCGTGAACGAAAAGGGACAGGTTCGTAAAGAGGATCAACATCTCGTGGGAAAACGTGCAAAATGGGTCGAGAAAGAAGAACTCCAACGTCGCCGTACAGAAAAGAGATGTCTACGATGTGGTCGAGATAACTGTTGGCAAAGTATATGCCCTTTACTGCCCGCACGGAATCCGAACCAAGTAGTGGTACGGAATGCAGTAGTCGAAGAACCAAGATCGAGCCACCCCCGAAGAAGGGAGTATTCGCCAGCGATCGAAGAAGATGAAGCGGAGAATGATTCGGGAAAAGATTAGCTCCTACACTAAACCGCGAGCAGGAGCAGAAGGGGGTTGAGAAGCTGCTAAAGAAAGAGGCGTCATTCTATGTCGATGCTAGAGTTAATGGAATTCAATTCGCGAAGACTTTAGTAGACAACGGAAGCGATAGCTATGCATCTATCAGCGGACACCTAGCGCAATCTCTTAACCTTCCGCGTATCCCGATTCCACCGCGAATCCTGAACGGAGTCATCAAGAATCAAGGACGGATCACTCAGGCCACATACTTCGATCTTGATGTTAATGGACTACAACAGCAGAAAGTCTTTGCCTACATCATTCCAAGACAGTCAGACGAAATGATACTTGGGACGCCTTGGTTAAAAGATGTCGACGGAGTTTACGCTGCGAAACGAGGGTATTTAGATATCCATTCGAGAAATGGAGAGCGCATTCGTTGTTGGAACCGTATCGACCCGTCAATCGGTCCAATAAAAGTAAAGAGATTGAAAGTACAGCAATCATCTGCGGGAGAAATCAAAGAACTATTCGATAGCGTTTCGTCGCCGGACCACCTCCGAATAGCCAAAGTGACTATGGACGATATCGACAAGGCGCTGCAACCTAAGAAATTCACCGATCCGAGAGCTAAACTTCCCCCACAATATCTCCCTTGGTTAGATGTTTTTAGCCAGGAGAAAGCAGACAAGCTTCCGAGCCATCGCCCAGGGATCGATCATAAGATACCCTTGACACGCGATGGAAATGGTAACGAATCGACACCACCTCATGGGCCATTATATGGAATGAATAGAGAAGAGCTATTAGTTCTACGAAAAACTCTTACCGATCTACTGGGAAAAGGATTCATACGAGTCAGCAAATCGCCAGCAGCTTCACCG
Source organism: Penicillium taxi (assembly GCF_028828555.1). Classification (NCBI taxonomy): domain Eukaryota; kingdom Fungi; phylum Ascomycota; class Eurotiomycetes; order Eurotiales; family Aspergillaceae; genus Penicillium; species Penicillium taxi. The sequence goes on along the minus strand of NW_026643207.1, from coordinate 1,077,486 downwards.
GTGTTATTAGTACGAAAACCTGGTGGAGGCATCCGATTCTGTGTCGATTATAGAGGGTTAAACTCCATAACCATCAAGGACCGTTACCCCCTACCTCTGATTCAAGAAACACTACGAAACATGTCGAAGGCTCGCTGGTTTACCAAACTCGATATCATAGCGGCTTTCCATAAGATCAGAATGCAGGAAGGCGAAGAATGGAAGACAGCGTTTCGAACACGATACGGGCTCTATGAGTGGCTAGTTACACCTTTTGGCCTGACTGGCGCTCCCGCAACCTTCCAACGGTATATCAATGAAGTTCTACGCGAATTTCTCGACGAGTTTGTGTCAGCATATGTGGACGATATCATTATTTACTCCGACGGATCGATCACGGATCATAGACGAAAAGTACGCGAGGTGCTCCAGAAGCTAAGAGATGCTGGACTTCAATGCGATATCGAGAAATCTGAATTTGAACAGAGCTCTGTGAAATACCTAGGGTTCATCATACGAGCTGGAGAAGGTCTATGTGTAGACCCGAAGAAAGTTGAAGCCATTAAGCTATGGGAAGCACCTACTAATATCCGAGAAGTACGTGGTTTTGTTGGATTCGCTAACTTCTACCGGACGTTTATACCACGATTCGCAGATGTCTCTGCACCATTGGTGCAGTTGACAAAGAAAGATACGATATTTAAATGGGACAAGGAGAAACAAGAATCATTCGAGACCCTAAAGGACCTCTTTATCTCTGCACCAATATTGGCTCATTTCCGAGAAGACACCGAAACAATAGTGGAAACAGACGCATCTGGATGGGCGACAGGAGCAGTCTTATCACAAAGACAAGAAGATGGGACACTAAGACCATGCGCCTATCTCTCGCGTAAGTTCTCACCTGCAGAGACCAATTATATGATACACGATAAGGAATTACTCGCTATCATCCATGCGCTACGGGAATGGAAGCCAGAGCTGAAGATGGTCCCGCGATTCGTGGTCTTAACGGACCACAAAAATCTACGATACTTTCATAAGGCGCAGGATCTAAGCGAACGACAAATGAGATGGGCAGACATCCTGGCCGAATTCGACTTTGAGCTACGATATCGACCCGGGAAACAGGCGATCCAACCAGATGCTCTATCCCGGCGAGGACAAGACGAACCTAAAGGAATCTCTGATGAGAGGCTCACGAATCGTTTCCGGAAACTCTTCGAATCAGTAACAATCCGTAACAATAGCACTGAACCAAGTCCACCTTTAGACTTTGATATACCAGTGGCGATGTTTGAAGAAGCAGAAACGCAGGAAGCATGGAATAACGCGCGGAAGGAAGATCAAATATACCAGCAGTTCGCACTCGCACTTGAAAAGGGAGACCGACGAATCCCTGCCGAATCGAACCTGAAAATAAGCCTATCCGAGTGTGACTTAGATGAACGAAATCTTCTACGCTTTAGGAAAAGGACATGGATTCCAGACAACGAACCACTACGCACAACCTTGATCCAGAAGGTCCATGATTCCTACACGACTGGACATCCAGGACGGGACGCAACCTATACGATACTGGCCCGTAGATTCTTTTGGCCAGGAATGACGAACGATGTACGGAGATTCTTAAGGAATTGCACCATTTGCGGACGAAACACGATTTGGAGAGATTCGAAGCAAGGCCTACTTAAACCGTTACCGATTCCACAACGAATCTGGGCCGAACTATCCATGGATTTCATCACAGAACTTCCACCCACTGGGAAAGAAAGAGCGACGAATTGTCTAGTAATTACTGATCGGCTATCTAAAGGAGTGATCCTAATAGATATGCATAGTATTACTGCGGAAAGCGTCGCAGATGTCTTTATGAAGCATATTTATATGCATCATGGTTTACCGATAGCGATCACTAGTGACCGCGGCCCACAGTTCATAGGGGGGTTCTGGCGAATCGTGTGCGAAAAGCTAAAGATTCGACGCCGATTATCTACCGCATTCCACCCCCAAACTGATGGAGCTACGGAACGCGCAAATCAAGAAGTCGAACGAATTCTACGCGCCTTTACTACGTACGCACAGGACGACTGGGCAAGTTTACTACCTATCGTAGCCATGGCGATCAATAACCGAGACGCAACCTCTACTGGACTATCTCCATTCTTCTTCACACACGGATACCATGTCGATCCAGTCGAAGTGATAGAAGTCCAAGCAGAGAAAGGACCAGAGATCGCAGCGGAAACGTTCACGAACCGGCTACAAGACGCCACCGATTGGGCAAATGCAGCGATGGCTATCGCCCAAGAACGCCAACAGGAACAAGCGAATCGTTCAAGACGAGCCGCTCCAGTCTATAATATCAACGATAAAGTATGGCTAAACCTACGGAATGTACGCACGATACGGCCTTCAAAGAAACTAGACTGGCTTCACGCCAAATACACAGTTCTAGAAGTGCCATCCTCTCATACAGTGAAGCTGGATGTGCCAAGCGGCATACATCCTGTCTTCCATGTTGAGTTAATAAGACCCGCGGCAACGGACCCGTTACCGTCACAAATCGTGGACGATTCGCAACCGCCTCCGCTGTTAGTCGAAGGAGATCTGGAATACGAAATTGAAGAGATCCTACAAGCAAGGACGCGAAAAATTGGACGTGGATCGCGGAGGGAAGCATTAGTGAAATGGCGAGGATACGCAGAACTGACATGGGAACCTATCGACGCAATGGAAAACTGCACAGCTCTCGACACCTTTGAACTACGATACGGACCAATTACGACTTCGAATGGACCCCGGAAAACAGGAGAATAGGAGGGGGGTATTGTAACAGGTTGAATCCTGGTGAACTATCACGTGGTTGTACCACGTGACCCACCAACCGCATACCTCACGATTCCACCCCGAATTGTTCACGTTCTTCAAGGATTTTGTAAACAGCATGTGCCTAGCTAGTTCTGAATTTAAGATTAGCTTTAGCCCTTCACACCTAGGAACTATTCCACAGAATAAAAATTCTAGGAAAGATATATCAATGTTACCATTCTGTTTAAGGAGCTCAGAATAGTGGCTATTAAGGCTGGTAGCTGAATTCGAGCATATGATATATGCGTCAAATGTGCCCACAGGTCCCTTAAACGCCAGATTAGTATGGATGATTTTTCCTTAATAGAGAAATTCTTACTGGAATATTGCTCCATCGGAACATTGGTCGACAATTATCTCTCCAATGGTTCCCACATGAAACCTTCTGAGTAAAGAGGGATTCTGCTATATTATATTTCCTATTAAATTATAAGTAAATGGGAGCAAAGATATATAAACATATGCATACACATAAGCAGCTCTCTTCGCTTTTTCATCTTCCAAAAATGGTATTCCGTTTTGAATTTGCTCAATATGCCGTAAATCCTCTGGTGTCACGGATGAATGAGACATATATTTTAGGCCTCGATGCGCATATTCACATAGTTTCACGCCTGAACAGGTAGAAAGGCTATGTTTAAAGGAAATATTACCTAGGAATGACTGGGTGTTGCTTAGACGATCCCGGTATTTCTGCTTCATTGCATACTGAACCTGAGAAATGATAATCCATTAATAATAGATTATAATGAGATGAATTACCACTTACACTCTGAACACTGCGTAAGGCCATGAGTTCTGAGCCCCTTGCCATATGCACGATATAGGCAAAGCCGTCAACATCTGTTGCAGGGTATTCAGGTAGGTCTTCACTATACAAGACATAGCGAGTACGAAGCCGATTACGCCCACCACCAGCGATCAAATCAATAAGAAAACCTTGTTCCTAAAATCCATTATCAGCGCATTAATAATGTATTAATAATGTATTAATACATTAAGTTTCATTCTTACTTACGTCTCAGTCAAATCATCAGTATCAGGTGTGGCCCTAAGGACCATCTCCATCTCTTCACCAAGATCAAGCTCTGCAGCCATGATAAGGGTATATTTGTGTAAGGCTTATGTGGTGCAGCAAGTATGGGAATGGGTGGTATGATTTGTGTGAAACGTATTGTATTCGCTTAATAATATGGTCACCTGACTGGTGTGGCCTGAGGTAATCTGGGTGTGGCCTAGAACATTCGGTGTGGCCGACCCACAAAAGTGTGTGCAGGCCACATCGGTACTCATTTTACGGCGCGCCCTAATTAATAGCCTGCTTAATAACTGATCTGCGCTAAGGTCTTGGCAGTGTCGGTCAAGCCGATTTCGAGAATGACTGTATCACACTGATGAAGGCAGATTCTCAAATCCCTTTGCAATTGCCGACCATGATTACGCCCATGAGTGTGTCGCCTAAGAGAAGCTCTCAGAGTATCAAGGGAAGCAAATTCCTCAGTTTTATGGATTCTTCTCTCTTGATCTTCCATATTTTGTTAAAATACGTACCGTTCGCCTTATCTTGATGCAGTATATTCCTCGCGCATCAACAGCAAACAAATACAGCAGATTTTTCACAAAATAATCGACAGCAAATGATGAAATCGATCATCAATTGAGAACGAGGCTTTTGAGCGACATGCCATTTTGTTTGAAAGTTTACACCATAAGTCATGAAAAGAGATACCGCTTAACACAATCTCGAAAGAAAGAAGATAGTTGGATTATCCCAGAGATTTAAAGAAGCTTTTGTGGAGTGGGTTTATCGGCCTTTGAAACGTACCGGGTCTTAATAAGTGCTAGTCTATCTTTTCCTTTCGTCCTGTAATATCTACATTCTATAGATATCCATGAGAATATTTCTCACAACTATATACTCCGTATGTAAATTGTTTAGGTTGTCAATTTAATGGAAAACTCCCCGAATAGACTAAGTAGCTATACAATCTTGCAACGGACGTACTTTCTATGGCCAATGATTTCAGTCCGTGGATGATGGATATCTACCCCCCGAAATCGCCTTAGTATGTAACAGTCCCATTCCAAGGTGAGTTCCTACAGATTTGATACAACTTCAAAAACCGAGATTTTGCATTCAATTGAAACCATTTGTTACAAGAACGCTATGAAAACGAAAAGCTAGTTAGTACTAATTTTAGAATTAGAATTCAGCCACCAACGGCAAATCCCGTGAGCTTCTTCCAGCCCAAATTTTAAACGAGCCTTCGGTAGGCAGAATCCAGTTCTGAGCACGCACGCTCCAGTAACTCAAGTCTTTTCGAGACAGAGTCATATTGACCGTAGTTGACTCACCGGACTGTAAGGCTACTTTGGTGAAGTTCCGGAGCACGCGGTCTGGGAACTCGATTTTCTCAGGGGTCCATCCGAGGCCGTGGTGTTCGGCTACCTCTTCGGGAAATGAGACGTAGATTTGGACGACTTCTTTGCCTGGGCGTGTGCCTGTGTTTGTGATGCTGACTGATAGCTCGAGCATGGGCTCGTATAGAGATGGATTGCCGCCAGGACCACCTCCTGCTGCTGAGGGCGTCTGCTTGTCTTTGTAGCCCTCGGGATAAGGGTATTTGCTGACCTCGGTTCCCTCCCTTGAGGAAAGATAGGGGTAGACGTATTTACTGAGGGCAGTGAAGTCCGATGGGAACAGGAAAGAGCTTGGATTCAGAGGCTCGTTGGTATATTTGGGCGGCTCAACCTCATTCTTAGGACGCTTGGACGGGAAACGCGATTTTTCCTGCAGCCGATGGATACGCAATTTAGAGAGGTCGAATCTTGTGTACGACAGGCCAAAACCGAATTCGAAGCGGGGCGTGATGTTGTACTTGTCGAAATAGCGGTAATCGATGTAAAGGCCGTCGGCGAATGTGACCTGCGGAACAGGGTCGCTACTCTCGTATAGAATCTGGGCACCCGGTCCGTAGTCTTCAAGCTTCCGGCCGATTGTGTATGGTAGTCGTCCACTGGCATCAATCTCACCGAAAAGGACATCGGCGAGAGCATTGCCGCTCTCCTCACCGGGAAGATTAGCGTACAGCACCGCATATACGCTAGGGAGATCGATCCAGGACTCAACGATAACGGGTCCAACGGAATGAAGGACAACGACAGTCTTGCCTTGTCCGCCGCCGCAGTTCTTGGCCACATCTTCAATCAGTTGTGTGCCGTTGTGCTGCAAGAAGAGGTCGTTGCGGTCTCCGTAGATACCTTCGCTATTGATGAAGCCCTCGCCACTGTCGGCGTTGGCAAAAACGAGACAAAGATCCTGCTCTGTCAAGTCCTGCACGGTAACGTTGTTGGTCAGATATCCTCGCACATCCACCGTCTCAGGCGACCATGCAAATTGAAGGATATCCCATGGGTTGACGAGGTATGGAAAGTTCACAGCACCGCTCCCCCAGCCCGACGCCAAGGTTCCTTGATTGCATCCCCGGTCGGCACAGAAGTTGGGTCCTTGGCCAGGACCTGCATCTTCACCATAAATTCCGATGCGGTACTTTCGATCGGGGATGGAAACAAGACGAGAGAGGGGAAGAGTGTTATTAACGTTCTTTAGCAGAACAGTTCCCTCGGCGGCAATCGAGCGGGTTAAGTTGGCATGTGACTGAGATCCGCTCCCCTGTGCGTTGACAAATCGATTGACGACTTCTTGGGTATGATCATCTGGACTTCCAGGATGCAGGCCACCGATTCTCTCCTTGGTCCAGGAGGAGAAGTTAGGACCTCCATCGTCCACAGGAGGTGGGCGTTTCCACGAATCTTGCCGGAAATGATACCAGGCTGCGACAATACGAGTCACCATGTCATTCAGTCGATCTATAGGTACAGATGAATTCAGCACCGCTCGGGTCAATTGGCTTCCCCAAAGAGAATCGCCATCTGCCCAGTGCAGCCCATCTCCAGGCATACTCATATCAAGACCACTAAGTGCGCTCTGAACTCCAGATCGCTGTGCAAGCCAGTCCGACTGCACGAAGCCCTGGAAACCCAACTCATCTTTGAGAATGCCGTTAATGAGCTTGCTGTTCTCGCACGCGTGGCTATTGTTGACTCTCTGGTACGAGCACATAACACTTGCAACGTCGGCGCGCACACTCTCAGCAAATGGCCAGGCAAAGACCTCGTGAAGCGCACGGTCGTCAATGTTGGACGAAAGCGCATTCGGGATGCCCCACTCGAACGGTTGACGATAGTGTTCCTGCTCGTTCATAAGGAAGTGCTTTGCAGTGGCCATGACACCAGTGCGTTGGATTCCGCGAATGGTCTCTGCCGCTGCAACTCCCTGTAGAACTGGATCTGCTCCAAAGGCCTCCCAATTACGACCACCGGCTGGCATCATACCCAACGGTCCCATCGAAGGTCCGAGGATTACATTCACACCCTTTGACCGGGATTCCTGTCCTAAAGCTAAGCCCCTGGCCCGCATGAGTTCGCGATTCCACGTCGCTCCGGTAGTTACTCCAGCTGGGAAGGCAGTGATGTTTTCTGCAAAGCGCAGTCCCAATGGACCATCTTGCAGACAGAGGGAGGGGAATCCGACTGATTCAGCGGGGCCTTGAACAACGCAGCAGTAAGTAAAATTATTTTCACAGGAAATTTGATTGAACTTACCGGTATTTCCAACACACATCCCCATCATCCAGCCTGTGCCCGTGGTAATATTAACCTTTTCCAACAGATCCATTCGCTGGACAAGATCATGTGCTTTGGCATAGCTTTCTTTCCACAACGCACTCACCCCTCCATATGGGGCAGGGTACCAGGGAACAGATTCCTGTCTCAATTAGTAACTGCTCGTGTGAAAAGTCGCAAAAAGGTGGCCAACATACATATTCAGCTCTGGGCTTCTCATGATGCAAAAGCCCAACCCCCACGCCGCAAGACACATCAGTAGTATTCCAACAAAGACCAAAGCGAAAGTATGCCACCAAGATTTCATGGTATAGATAGACTCGATTCCAGCCTTCAAATTGCGCTTCCCGTTGGTGCCAGGATTTTCTTGTTTGCTCTTATCTCCCATAAAGGCATAGTCTTCGTCTTCAATATCGCTCATGCTGAGCATAGAGCCTATATCCTCTAGGTCTACATCGAAGGTCTTGGATAAGGGGTTTCGCTCTGCTTCAAGAAGTTGTTCAATGCGCTCGCCGACGTCGTGGGGTTCATCGCCATCATCGATTCGAGGGCTCGAGAAACTTGAACTGGGTGTTGCAAATGATGCATTATTCTTGTTCTGAGTTGATTCATGGTATTCGGAGGTATTTAATGGCAGGAGTTCCACGTTATCATCGTCTTCGATCGGATCATCGTTGCTCGAGTTCGTTGCGTCGCTGAGAGTCCGCGTATGTTTTCTTTCGTCCGCGTCGGGGAATTTGTCTAGGGTCTCGTAGCCCCCGCGACCGGCGGGCCTAAGGCGCGTCTTGCTGACCATTTTGTCGATGGCTATTGCAACATTGAAGGATGAAACAAGAATCCATCAGTAACTGATACCAAGCTTTTTCTTTGGTTTCAAACTTAATCATTAAGGGGCCGACACGTCACATCACGTGGTCGGAAAGGTGCGATAGATGTTTATGTTTACGACATTTTTATTGGATTTAGAAACAGTCCGGGGATAACTTTTATTCTAAAATGAAGAATGACCAATATAAAGTCGGTCTATGATAAGAAGCAATAAGGCATATCGTATCAACCAGTGGGAACAAAAAAAAAGGAACCGAAAACGCCGTCTATCTAGATCCGATGCAAATCACAAAAAAACAACGGTACCTCAGGTACTCATGCAAGGAAATGACCATATCAGCATGACATAGAACCCATTACTCGTCACAATTTATTGATCCAGTCTCAGCCTTCTACTCATCGTCGCTGTCAACGGGCTTAGGGGTTCCCTTGGGGGAGTTAAGCCATTCAATGTGACGCAGACGACGACGGACCTCGCGATCCTTCTGCTGAGCGCGGGTCATCTTCTTCTTCTTCTTGGCACGGAACTTGAGATCTCCTGTATCTTCAGCACCAGAGTTGACGGCAGACTGAGCGGCGCTGGTGGTGGTGGAGGCATTGATAGGAGTGCCGGGGCCGGAAGGAGTGTTGGTAGCACTGTCCTCGAAGCGGTCAAGGCTGATAGCATTGTTGGTACGGCTAACAACACGACCGTCGGCAATGTGCAGCTGCTCGGGGCAGAGCGCACCCACAAACTCTTCGTTGTGAGAAATCATAACAACACCACCCTTGAAGTCACGGATGGCCACGGCGAGACCACCGAGGGAGTCACGATCCAAGAAGTTGGTAGGCTCGTCAAGAACCAGCAAGTGGGGGTTGTTCCACATAGCACCAGCCAGCACAACCTTGACCTTCTGACCACCAGACAGACCAGAGATTTCGTTGTGGTTAGCAATCTCGGGGTCGAGACCGACATCCTCGAAGTGCTTGGAGATGGTCTTGGGGTCAAGAACACGGAAGCCCAGACCTTCACGGGAAGCCTCGTGATCGTCGAACTCCTGGATCATCTTGAAGAATCCAAGCTCAAGCAGGGTCTCACGAGAGATCATCGTGTTGTTCTTGGGAAGGAGACCAATCCACTTCACTTCATACTGGAAGGACTTCTTCCACTTCTGACGACCCATCAGAGCCTCGATGCGGCGGGGTCCACGGCCATCGCCGAGATCAACGGGCTTCTCCAGCTGAGCCTTGTCCTCCTCAGTCAGCTGACGGGTCTGCTTCAGGAACACTTCACGGTCATCACCGTTGGCGTAACGCCACTGGAGGTACTGGTTGGGGGTCTTCTCGAGATGCATCTCCACGTGCTCGAGGGCGTGCTGCTTGATGTATCCAATACGCAGGTTGGGGTGCTTCTCAACCTTTCCGGTTTGAGGGATGACTTCACCAGTCAGGATCTTAATGAAAGTAGACTTTCCGGCACCGTTTCCTCCGATGATAGCGACACGGGAAGAAAGAGGTGAGAGAGAGGGAAGCATCGGACAGGGAGGGCTTGGGAGCACCGGGGTATTGGAAGGAGACGTTGCTCATACGCATGATGGAGCGAGTCATCGACTTGATACCAGATAAGATACCAGGGGGAGGGAATTTGAACTGCACGGTGGAAGCAGACAGAGTGTAGTAGCTCTTGCCCTCGGGGTTCACCTTGACGAAATCGGCAAGGTTTCCGGGGTAGCAGACGAGCTTCTTGCTCTCGTAGTGGTAGATATCAGTGCAGACGGCGTCCAGGAAACCAGAGTCGTGACTGACGATCAAACTAGTGATGTCAGTGTGCGACTTCAGGTACTCCTGCAGCCACTTAACGTTGGCAACATCAAGATGGTTAGTAGGTTCGTCCAGAAGTAGAACATCAGCCTTCTGGAGCATAGCACGGGCCAGAGCCAGCTTCATCTTCCAACCACCAGACAGCGATCCAACAGGCTGGGCCTGACGACCCTCTGGGCCATCAGTGAAGCCGAATTCAATGAGAACGCTGCTGATGTGATCCTTTCCTTCGGCGGCGATCTTGGGATCCTTGGCAACGTAGTCATAGATGCTGAGCTCGGCGTCCTCGCCTTGGTTGTGCTCCACGAAGCAAGTACGGACAACGTCCTGAGAAGGAAATCCCTCGAGCTTTTCATTGGAGATACTGCGCATCAGGGTGGACTTTCCAGCACCGTTACGGCCACAGAGACCGTATCGGTGACCCTTCAGCAGACGCAGGTTAGTGTGCGACAGCAGAAGCATACCACCGTAGGCAAGAGAGAAGTTTGCATTGACAATTTCGACCTCATTGGGGTCATCTGGGACGGGCTTGCCGTACTTGCGCTCATCGTCTTCGACGAAGTGCGCCTTGACGCCAGTGGCAATGGCTTCAATCTGCTCCTCGCCAATCAGGCCTCGCAAGTAGGGAGAGATGGAAGCAGGAATGCGGTCGTGGTAACGGCAGTTGACGTCCTCACGGACCATGCTGGCGATGAAAGTCTTAGCCAAATCCTGGAAAGCGGCATCGCCGGAGGTAAGGCCACCCTGCTCCTGGATCTTCGCATTAAGCACAGCCAATACATCCTCGGGGGTGGTCTTGGTGATAGAGCCAGAGGCAACATCCTTATCAAGCATAGCCTTGTCCATGACGTCCAGGGCGCGGGTTGCCAATTCACGGACTTCCGGGAGAGAGGCACGGTCCTTGACACCCTTTACACCAGGCTGGAGCTTGGGAAGGAAAGTACGGGCCTCGGCGGGATCGTGGACCAGCTTAGTCAAGTTCTCCACGACGACAACGGTCTGACGAAGGGTTTCTTGGGGGGTGTTGGGGGTGTTGAGAGACCGCTCGAGCAGAGGGGTCAGAAGGGCCAGGACGGGCGATGTGACAATGGCGACAAAGGTAGTCTGGGAGAGGGCGTGGATGGCCTTCTGCAGGGACTGAGCCGAGGGTTGCTCAATACTCTTGATGAGGAGGGGAATACGGGGGGCAACATCGTCGTTGGAGAGCAGGGTAGTGAGGGCATTCATGGCCTTGCTGGCTTGCTTGGACACTTCACTCTTCAAGTCGTGCATACCAGACTCGCAAACGGGGATCAGCTCTTTGAGAGTCTTGCCCATAGCCTCACGGAGAACATCCTTCTCGCGCTCCTCCTCGAGAGTGCCAGCACCGATCTGGGCCGCGACGGCCATCTTCTCAAGCAGCTTGAAGGCGCCAGCAAAACCTTGCCATTTTCCTGAGCCCTTTCCGAGATATTGTTCCAAAGCAGGCAGCAAGGCGTTAACCTTTGCCTCGGGGCTGAGTGCTCCGAAGAGCGCATCGACGGCATATTGAGCGGCGTCGCGCACAACAGTGCCCTTATCAGCCAGAGTATCCAGAACAACATCGAAGATACCACCATTTTGCAGGAGGAACACGACCTCACTGAGGGGGAAATCACGTGGGTAGCGTTCGAACAGAGCGCCGATGATCAACATGGCACTTTCGCGACGAGCACCATTTTTCTTATCGGTCGCAGCCTTCTTTGTTTCGGCCAGGACATTTGAGTTGAGCAGACCAGCAACTCCACTCTGCATGAGCAGGTTGGCCAATGCATATGAGTTATCCAGAGACTGTTGAGAAGACTCAACGTTGAAGATGGAGTTCATAAGCGAAGAAATCTCTTCCTGGGTGGGGGGAACCCCGGAGGGGTTCTTAGCGACGATGGTCGGCATAGCGTGGGTAGAAGGAGATTCAATGTGAGGCATTATTTCTGTCAAGTATAGAAAGATCCGGGATCAATATAGACCAGAATCTGATGAATTTTGAGGATCGGTGGGCGGATCCAGGGGATGATAATAATGGAGGTGGGGGAAGCGCTCCAGGGACTTGAAATAAAGGTGAAGATGAGATGATTTTTTGAGTCAAAATCAAGTCATGTGTGATCCGGAAGAAACTATACAAGATCCAGATACCAGACACAAATCTCCAAACCCTTCAAGCCTGTGTAAAGGGGAAGTGAGAAGTGAGAGTGTAAAGAGGCAAAGGCCCGTATCGCTGATCAGGCTTAGATAGTTTTTTTTTTTTTTTTGTTTGGGAGCGGAGTATCCGACCAATCATAGTTAATCTGATTGACCTGTGGCTTTGAAATAGCCTAATCAGGTTAGCCTTATCAGTGGTTCCTTCGAATTTTTCGCTGTGGCCTGAGGCAAGTACTTATACCTGAGGTGTCCATATTTATGTCAGCATTTGAACAAAGTACAAAAGAATCAACAGGAAGAAACGCTGAGATGAACGTTTATCAGATCTTTTGTCAGCCGGATATTCATTCTCCAGTAATCAGTTCCGTCTTTCCGCACCTGAACCTTGAAAGCCATCATTACATACATCTAAATAATGCTATTTACTCTGCTCAGTGACCTAAAGTCATTGAAGTCAGCTTTCAAGGTTCAATTGTAAACTAGGAGACTAGTCGATATTTATTTAGTTCCAACAAGTATTTCGTCGATTCCTTGGTGGAATATGGCGGTTCAAATCTGACGCTGTCGGCCGCTTGCAGCCGTCCGGGCCTCGGTAGAGGTCAAGGAACCCCGCGCTCAAACGCGGTGTTTTTGACATATACGTCGATCATCACACACAAGCGGACGGTATACGGAGTGCCTTTGAATGAGCCTACATATCCAACCGCCTTCTTCCTCATCTTTTCATTGCATCTCTGTCACCTATATATCATTGAGAAGCATCTATATCTCGTCTCCACAATCCTTCCCGCCCCACTCATCATTACCCCGGACCCATATTTAACGATGGCTATGAGAACGCCCCGTCGAGTCCCGAAATTCGCACAGGTAATTCAATCAAATCCCTACCTTTTAGTCCCCAAATCGAAATATGTTTAGTTGACATCGATCTGCAAGGCACGGCCGCTATTCTCAGTACGTCATTACGCGACCATCGAACCTGACCTGAAAGCAACCCTGAAAGAGATCATTCCAGCAAAGCGAAAGTTGTTCCAGCAGGTCAAGGCCCAGAGTGAGGATGCGGTGGGTGAAATACAGATCGGTAGTGTCATTGGCGGTATGCGTGGCTTGAAGTCCATGCTATGGGAGGGCTCAGTATTGGACCCTAACGAGGGCATCCGATTCCATGGCAAGACAATCAAGGATTGCCAGAAAGAATTGCCAAAGGGACCCTCTGGAACAGAAATGTTGCCTGAATCCATGTTTTGGCTCCTCTTGACCGGTCAGGTCCCATCCACCGCACAGGTACGCGCTTTGTCGCGCGATTTGGCGGAGAAGTCCTACCTTCCCCCGCACATTCTTGAGTTGATCAAGTCGTTCCCAAAAGCAATGCACCCAATGACTCAGCTATCGATTGCTGTTGCTGCTCTTAACACAGAGTCCCAATTTGCTCGGGCCTACGAGAATGGTCTTAACAAGGCTGAATACTGGGAACCTACCTTTGACGATAGCATTTCTCTCCTTGCCAAGATCCCCCGCTTAGCAGCCTTGGTATTCCGCCCCGATGAGATTGATGCAGTGGGCACTCAAAAACTAGATGTTTCTCAAGACTGGTCGTACAATTTCGCCGAACTCCTCGGAAAGGGAGGCTCACAAAACGAGGACTTCCATGACTTACTCCGTCTGTACCTGGCTCTTCATGGCGATCATGAGGGCGGCAATGTTTCCGCCCATGCCACTCACCTTGTTGGTAGTGCCCTCAGCGACCCATTTTTAAGCTACAGTGCTGGTCTACTGGGACTCGCGGGTCCCCTCCACGGGCTGGCAGCCCAGGAGGTTCTACGATGGATCCTAGCCATGCAAGATAAAATCGGTACAAATTTCACAGACGAAGAAGTCAGCTCTTATCTTTGGAGTACCCTCAAGTCCGGCCGTGTAGTCCCTGGATATGGCCACGGCGTGCTCCGCAAGCCTGATCCACGATTCCAGGCACTAATGGACTTTGCTTCCACGCGACCCGATGTCCTTGCCAATCCAGTTTTTCAGTTAGTCAAGAAAAACTCTGAAATTGCACCCGGTGTGCTCACGGAGCATGGAAAGGTACGTAATATCTTTTAACTAGGTTTGGGAGATAACTAACACGCTATAGACTAAAAATCCTCATCCTAATGTTGATGCCGCCTCTGGTGTTCTTTTCTATCACTATGGCTTCGAGCAACCTTTGTACTACACTGTCACTTTTGGCGTAAGCCGTGCTCTTGGACCTCTGGCACAGCTTATTTGGGACCGTGCTCTTGGTGTGCCGATTGAGCGCCCTAAGAGTGTCAATCTCCTGGGTTTGTTGAAGAAATAGAAGGATTCGCTCATACGATGGACTTTTTGCTAAGCGAGCATATTCGCATACTAAATCAAATTCTACTATGCAGCTTTGATCTTACATCTTGAGTATCATCTACCTTCTCATACGAACATTAGTAGAGGACATAGTAGGATTGTTTTTTTTAGTTTGAGGAATGGATGCTCTATCAATTGACCAGCGGTTCTTCTTTCACCTGGGAGCAGATAAACATTTCACGGAAAGAACGAAGCAATGGATTTTGCCAGCTTCTGATGCCAGAAACTAAGATTTTGGACGGCCAGAAGCTGATTGGTCACTACAGAGTAGTTAGCTAGTCCTACTGCATCTCTCCTTTGGTCATCCTTTTGAGCTGATGTTGGCACTTTAGCAAATTGGTCCTCTCATTTCTATCCACGAACAAAACTGTGACAAAAATGGCCTCCCTTTGCAGCAACCAGACCTTCCTTCGCCTGGCCCGATTGGTCGTTCATAAGATGCTTCTCGTCCTCCCATCAACACATTCTCTCTATTTATCGTCCTTCAAACCGCAAGTTAACCTCAGCGTGATCATTTTCTAAAACGCAAGCCTTGAATCCTGATCTTGATCCCCGGTCATTTCCATGGCACCTGTGCATGTACCCCATGCCCAGAATAATGATCACTTATATTGGACAGATGCTATTCTCTGCGAGATTGCCCTGTTGGTACTTATACATGTGAGGCTATGGGAATTGCACGCACAAAGCCCGACGCCACAGGTGTGACAGGGTATCCTGCAGAGGGCAAAGATGCTAGCTATGAGGGCTTATGTAGCTTTGCCTGTAACTACGGCTACTGTCCGACCAAAACTTGTGATACGACAGAGCATGCTATGCCTGTCTCTACAGTATCAGACTTTCTTCTTCCAGCCTGTATTGCAGGAAGTGGAGATGGAAATTATGCTGGACTATGCTCTTACGCCTGTAACTATGGCTACTGTCCAATTCGATTCTGCACATGTACCGAGACAGGGGACCTGGTGACTACACCTTCGCAAACAAACGGTACTGGAGAAGCGGCCGACGGGGTTACTTCATCTCTTGGTGATCTCTGTGATTTCACTTGCAGCCGTGGATACTGCCCAGATGCAGCTTGTAAATACAAGTCGTCGGTTTCGTCAACTGCATCAACCATATCATCAACTGCAACTCCCACCGCTGGCACCAATAAAGCTAAAAATGAATCCATATCTCTACTCTTGTACCGCGCGTCAAGAGAAATTGGTCTTGAAAGCATGGGAGGAGGCTGGAACCCTTGCTTTTGGACATTATCAATGGTGGTTGCTTTTTGATACGATCACTAGGATCAGCTTCCTCATCACTACCATCATTTAGAACAAGGTAATCCTGTCGTGGAACGCGTTTATGGCGTGGTAGGAGACTCATTCTATCAATGAATGAATAACTATTTAGATATCAAGTTAGGGACTTGGGATGATAAGTTTCTATTGTAGTATCGTATGATTTATTTAGGCGGTGGAATAATATCACGGATATAAGCTCTCGACTACGGTTACGGATACGAATAATCCAAAATCTTACGGATATGTATCCATGCCGACCTCTAAAGTTTAGCTTTAGCCCTTCACAGATGGGTTGGGTATGGGTATGAATTTTGACCTATACCCACACCATGCACATGTCTATTAGAACTGCCCTAGTTTATGCGCTTTGTCTAGGTGTTAGAGTTAAGCAGGACGAACTCGGTGAGTACCATCCCGACAACACACTGAGCAGCATGGCCAATCTGGCGTCGACATACTGAAACCAGGGCTGATGGGAGGAGGCTGAGCAGCTCGATATGGAGGTGATAAAGACTTGCAAGACGAAGCTCGGTGCGGATCATCCCGATACACTGATGAAACTGATTTCGATCCATCCTGTAATATCCAAGCTATGTCTCTAAAATTATACTAAAAGGTGAACCGAAGGTGCTCATAGGGTGAGTAAAGTAATAGAATAGCAGGTAAAATGTAACACCGGTTTTTTGGTGCCGTAATCACCTACCTTGGACCGTGGCTCCTACGGCCAGACTCACTGGTCCCTCCAGACTCCTCGGTCTCGCCAGACTTTTTGTGTAACGGGTCGATACCCGATGACATGCCCAGTCTCTGGAGAGACTGCGCTCCTGGCATCTGTGCAGAGCCGGACGAGCCATAAGAGCATTCCCTTCCTTAGTTAACTCTTCTTGTTTATCAATCGGATCTTTACAGCGTACAAATTCCTGCATTCATCCCGTAACAATAGCTTATATCCCTGATAAATAGGTTTCTGGGGCATCTTGAGAGTATGCTGAGACCTAAAGTAGCGAATCATTAACTCACCAATAGCGATATCACTTGATGGAAGCCAGTATTTTAAAGATGCAGCACGAATTAGACCCGCTAAAGGCTCTACTTAATGCCACCACATCTATGATTCCTGAAGCCTAGCTTTCAGCATTCTCTCTATTCTGATCAGGGTCAGAGGCATGGAAGAAACGCTTAATTTGCTTAATTTGCTTAAAGCGGGTAAGTGGGATGTAGTCAGGTGGAAGGTGATAAGGCTTCTCTTTTTTTTTGACCAAAGCTCCTCTTCAGCAGTGTTTTTTGATACATAGACGCCAATATAGATAAAAACAGCAATAAAGGTCTTAATCTCTACTGATTTTGTTGGTTTCCATGGTCGTGCGTGAGGTCCTCCAGCACCCTGAGTTACCGCATACTTATTACTATTCTTAGATAGTGTTGGGACGAATATCAGCTGACATACCAAGATCATGTGATCTTGGCATGGCAGCTACTATATCTTCTTTCATCTGAGCATTTTAGAATGACACTTCACTTTTACCCAATATGCATACACCTATTATATACGTACAGAAACGATATCAATAGCTGTCTGCTTCGGTAATAACCTAGTCAACCGACAGATAGTAACAAGAAGATATCAGGTGTACAGAATAGTAAAAAGACCCTTAGAGGGCTTATATGAATACCTTCTAGTAGATTAGTCTTCGCATCAAAAGAGGGTATCTTAAGAGGCTCAAAACCCGCGTTGAGCTTACTATCCACTGTATCCAGTTTCATTTCATCCAGACTAAGTTCTCCTGGGTCAATGAGTGGTGGAGATGCTCGGATTGGCGAAGAAGGAGCTACAAATGAGCTGGTATAGGGAAAACCTTGGTCGTCTTCGTATTTCATAGTATAGTTGACTTAAGTAGAGTAAAACGCGACCAAACGCGTACACAAGATCATCATCATGTACTTTTACACAGTAGCAGTTAGCCAACCAGAAAGATTTATTGTTGGTGTGTAAGGATTACTATAATACAAGGGCAGTAAGGCATTGCAGCCAATGATAAAGATATATTATACTCCACTTTCGTAGACGCTAAAACACTTCCCTCCGACAGACGAGGGGATAACAAAACGCGCGGTTTCAGAATTCCATTGCCAGCTACGTATGAAGCAATCGTGAACTACTGTGGTTCTTGCCTTGTCGTAGTTACTCTCCATGTCCATAATGGCTTTGGTTCGGGCAGCCTTCTCTCTTGGAGTGCAAAGAGAATCCCACCAAATCCCCTCGCATTGGAACTGTTCTGCAATGTCCCGGAAAAAAGAGTACAGACACTCGTTGACTTCTCCATCTTGCCAAGCCCCAGTGCCAGTTCCATCTGACCAGACGTGAGAAACTGCCATATATGGTCGAAGAGACTCGAGCAGGGCATTTCCAGCTAAATTTCAAACGGTGGATCTTCTATTCCTTGCGGCGCTTTGAATTAATCCTCTTGGAAATCGACTAGATGATATCCAACAATACTTCTTCTCTTCGCACCCATGCCGGTGTTTAATAGCTTTGAAATCGCGCTGAGAGTGTTCGCAGAAATTTATTGTGCACGCGTCATGACCATTATTCTTTCCATCCTCCTCGCACTTTGCTGGGGAATAAGGCATCAACCCCCAGTTTGGAATTAATTTTGCTAAGTCTTGTCCTGCAAAAGCCCATACCCGATTTGGGCAGAGTTTGGGTTAGGTTGTTACTTCCTCAAAGACATCTAAAAGTTCTTTATAAGAGCCTTGCACTGACATTTGCTCCTGGTATAATAGTGGGCTTAGTGAAGAAGTTTGATCCAGATGGTAATTGCGTTTGCTGTAGTACAGGCTGTCATTATCTTCACTGCGCTTTATTTTCAAACCCATAATGTTTCTTAATAGAGCAGTCACAAAATTAAAAAACTGTTTGGTTTCGACTTTAGGCCGGCACTGAATTTCCTCTAATAAATCAATTAATTCAGGTGATCAATATAAGAATTTATTTCCGTGGTTAACGAGTGTGTGTTATTGGGCGATAATTAATGCAATTTACACATGGCCTATCTCAAAATTAGCTAGACTCACTAGATTATTAAATTCGCTTCATCTTATGTGAAGTTCTGCTTCATATTTGGTAGCATGTCCGTTCTCATCCTATAAGTCCTGGTACTAGACGAGGCCGGCAAGGAAGAAAATATCGAATTTAGTACCGTCTCACCCAAGTCTTTAGGAGCAACTTCTCTTCTGATTTTCGCATTCTTGGATCGTGTCGATAGCATCGAGTACCTGCAGTCTCTCACCAACACTAGCTTTGTTTCAGCAAGATTACTATCTCGCCCGTACAATTTAGTACCAATACGCTCTAGTGTATTCTTACCTCATCCCAGATTTCTTTTTTAAATTATCTCCATCATAATTGCGACGATCGTCGATATTTTACTCCAAACCCAAGCCTGATGAAGGGAAGGTGAAGTGGAGGAGAGTGGACAGTTGAATTCGAAATATGGAAGGAGGAGTTTCTGCATTGAGCTAAATCCAATGCAGCTAGTTTATCCCCGATTCTCCGGACGTATAAAGCGGTGAATGTGACCGACGCATAATTATTCTCGCTTTTCTTCCAGGATTTTGTCCCAGAACTTCATGGCGCCCTTACCCGCCACGCTAATGTTAGCACGCGATTCTAAGTTTGATGCACTTCTTACGTCGGAAGAATTCAGGGCTCAGTGGATCCATCCAGCTGATGTCTTTAGCGTTCTACTGATTTTGGGCGGTGATGTTGTCGCCCGCGCACTGGCACAACTCGCTGGTCAAGGGTTGGCACCTGTAATCTTCTCATTCGGTAACCTCCATGTTTTGAGCTTAGATAACTTGTTTTCTAACTCTACTTCAATCAGGATGGGTAGCTTTTTCTGTCTCCACCCTCGTTTCCGCTATTGGCGAAAACAAGTTGATGCCATCAGATCCAGATTGCAAATGCAAAGTCATTAACTGCAAGAATGGGTATATTAGAGAAAACTCGAGCTGGATTTTAGGCAGAATCATGCGCGACTTCGATAAATGGAGCGATCCTGCCACAAAGGAGAAGATTGAAACACTGTTAGACGACAAGAAAATAGAAGACAAGTTAGCAGAAAGGCCAACACGCGCTGGTCTTGTAGTAACGGTCTATAAACCGAGTGAAAAGGGTGATGTTCGTGTGGCCAAACGCGATTTCATCTACTGGAGTGGCATCTTCACTTTGATCGTGCAGCTAGGAGTTGCAGCTGTACCTTGTGGGCTCTTTGGAGATTGGGGTATCTTGATGATAACGGCCATCGGTAATACGCTTGCTTTTGCAACAGGGCTTCTTCCGCAGTGGAGGAAAGAAAAGTGGGCTTGCCGCGATAAGTCTCCGAGTACCTTTGTTATTACTAGAGGAAACGGGGCTCAACATGCCATCGTTATTCTAGGTAATAGGCATGGCCTGAATCTTGAGGATTTAGCGGCAGGACAAAGCAGCTTTGACGCATCTACCAATCTTCTTACACGAGTTGCTCTTCTTGCACTCTCGATTCTCTGGGTGCTTCTCCTTATTACTGCGGCAGGTCTACAGTTAAATACCTGGTTTCTTCTCGCTATTGGCGGCATCGGTATTGTTCAGAATGTCTTTGTCGCTGGCTGGGATCGGAAGCCTGAAAACTTTGGCATTCCTCTAGATTATGTCCGTGTTTTTGGTCAGACGAAGGTGATGGAAACATTATATGACGTCGAAAGAAACTACCGAGGTGTAGGTGTGAGCATGCTTAACGAGTTTTTCCCTGGAAGGCTTCACTCTAATGAGGTCGAGAAATGGGATAAAATCGAAGCTGATTGGAAAGTGAAGCGTGAAGGCTTAGTGACGTTGGAGCTTTAGCAAGATGGTTTAAGCTACGTCCTCGCTACTACAATAGCTTCGCCGCTCCTTTCTCCTTTTTGTTTATTCTCTAGTATATATTCTATGAATGCATACTTCGATTTTAGATGAATAGTTAACGACCTCAGGAACAAGCTAACGATTTCTTCGGCCTCCTATTACTGAGCAGGCACGCTCACTGCCGTGGCATATATATATGATATATGATTATTATCTTTCTCTGCTACTATCAGGAGATATTATGAAAGTTCTATCACATCCAGCGTCAAAATCAGCTCAATCACCCATGCAGAAGCAGAGGGTCGTAATTCTGTGAGGGGGTAACTATGGAAGATTATCTCCGAGTATCCGAGTTTTAAGTGATCCATGTATGATCGATATTTAAACCAAATCCATGTAACATTTAAGTGATGGCACTTCAGTAGCATATTTACTCTGTTCTTTATCTGAAACATAAAATAAAGGAATAGTGCTATGATCAGTGCTAAGAGATAAGTTAGAGATATCGAATGATCTTAGAAAATTAATTGCTTCTCTATGAATAGTATGTAGGCATTAGCCACTGTTAGTATCTTAGATCTTAGCGATCTTTTTATTATAAGCAGAGGCTAGGAGACTCGAATTGTGGGAGAATACGACTGAATTGACCCAGTCATGATAACCCTCGAGGATTTGTAGGCAAGCACTCCCGCCATCTTTCATGGCTGGTTTTGTTATGATCCATCGAGGCTCCTCATCCTTGAACAAGCCTTATTTTTGGACTGAACACAGACGCGGAAGTGTATACTTGTAGAGGGCTTTTCTCTCTTACTTTTTTAAAGTAAAAACTAAATCGGCGCGCATCTCGGACGATAAGATAATTGAGAGTTTTTCACTCAACGCTTGGATCAATTGACACTCTACAACAGGTGACATACATAGTACTATGGAAAATGTTGAACTGATCGGATTGATGCAAGGTAATATCTAGAATCCAAATAAACATGCCTCGTGTTTAATTACCAATAATTCACGGCCCTCGAAATAGCAGCACATATCAAGAGTGAGCTATGTTCGATAATTAAATTCAACACCTCTGTATTTCCATCCTCTAGCTGCCTCCCAACTTGTTGCCTCTGCTGGTACTAACTGTCATTTCGTAGTGACCATGTTGGTCTTGCTCCATCTTCTGGACTATGGCGTCTGTCGCGTTGAAGGTCATGTTGTTATTTTGTATATGTAAGCAATCTACGTATAGATCAACACTAAATAAAGATTTCAATGATTGTTCCACTCACCTTCTGCTCCAAGGGAGTTTGAACCGCAGTATAGATGAGTGGGTCGCGCTCTTAAGTATTTTTTCAATTCTTCCATAACTTTGAGGAGTTCCACTAACTCAGCCCTGCCAAGGCTATCTTGGTCCTTCGCAGGCGGGGTGCAGATCTTGTATAGCCCGTCAATATGGTCATTGATGTCCTGGATCAGCTTCTCGAGATGATTCGCCTTGTAAATGGCGAACTTGATACGCTGCTGGACAGAGACATGATTTTTACGCCGCTGGGCAATTTCCTGCATTTCCCCACGAAGGTAGAGGTGCATGGGGTTTCACTTCACGTCAATAGAATCAGATGGGGTGTTCTCGTTCTCCTTAATGCTGAGGTTGCTGCTACTCTTGGCGTTGCGTTCATCGTGACAAAGCTTTTAGCACTCTTCGAAAATGGTCGTAGCAATCTAGAAGACTAAGATCGCCTATCTTTCTTTCTCCTCGTCGAGTTGGAATAAGTATGAGTTCTTCAATGGATCCTCGTCTGTGATTTGCTAACCGGTGAGACCAGCCGCATCACCCCAGCGCGTCAACCTTAATTATGCACTATCAAGCTTCACGAGAAGTGACTGCAGCCGTGGGGCTTCCTGCTTGGCAATATAGATGTAGTCGAACCAGGACTTTTGACGAGTGAGATACTCTTAGCAGGGACCTGTCATAGCGCCGACAACAACCCGCCAGTCAAGAATATTGACAATGATGGTCTTTTGATCGTTTGTTATAACCTGATCATCTTCAATGAGACTGAAGGTCTCTGTGAATTCTTCACATGCCGATGCCGAAAGCAAGTGGACCTTGCAGGAGTCCCAATCTTATGCCGGGAGAGTTTGCCTGTACTATTTCATGATGTCGTATGGTCAGCCAATCCATGTTAATTGTGTAGAATTTTAGCCTTTCGAATATTTATGTATCCGGGTTTCAGGCCAAATTCAGGCAGGGGGAGTCGGAATATAGAGGGGGACTTTACTAGTTATATTTGAGGCAGGAGCTCCCAGTATAGTTTCCTAGGTATTTTGCTAACGTATTGCTCGTGAACCTTTCCTGCTCATGGACATGTATTTCATTGCTGAGCCTTGCTCCTCTAAACATTGCTTCTTTTTCTTAAACCTGCTTCCATAGTTGCTACTTTGACGTCATCATGTGGTCTCTGAAGAGACCACACAGTCAGAGCCCACCTGGCTCTCCATCAAAGCGCAAACCCGGAACCAGCGTTAGTGTTTTGTGCTCTCTTCTACTTGAGATTAATTGACCAGTGTATTTTCTTTTACTGCAATATTCTATTTTTTGGAAAGGGACTGTCGAAACTAGTAACGCAAAATCATGCGGCAGTCCGCTGCAGAAATTTCTTTTCACCCGAACAGATGATGATTGCAAATGATGACGGCCTCGACATAATCACGACGCTCAACCAGCAGATCACGATCCTTAAGCAGCAGATGGAAGACATGCTAGCCACGCAGCCAGGCCTTTTGGCCATGCAGCAAAACTACCATAATGTCAGACAACGAACCCTTCAATCATGGATCCGTCGAGCCTTTTCTCAAGATAGTCCTACTCGTATGGCGGCAATCCGGGAAACAAATCAACTTATACATGGCGGCGATATTGTGACAGACTCTCTGGTGGTCCTGGAAAGGTTTTCTGCCAACAGCTCTGAGATACAACAATTCTCCCTGCTATACGGCTTGTCAGCTACTGAATTTCAAGTATTAGGTACTTACTATTATTTATTGAGCTAAGCTATCTTCTGATTACTTATGACTCCTAGATCCCAAGAAGTGCGTCGAATCAACTAAGGCACTCAATCGTATGGCGTCAATTTTGCTGCGCAAAAACTCCCAGAACCTTTCTGCGGCTCTCAATGAAAGGCGAAATGCCCTCGTGACGTGCCTCCAAGCCAATGAAAACGACTACGATGGGGCGGAGGTTGTCGCAACAGAATACCTTCTCGCTGCTCAGGCAGCTGAGCTCGTTACAGAAGCCGTTGCTGAAGCTGCCGCGAAAGCCGCTGCCGAGGTAGGCGGAATGGTGATAGAAATAATGGATACTGTGAATGGGGACACCAAATATCACTGCGCCAAGTTATATGTAATAGTCATCCATAGCTAGCTACCTATCCCCCTTTGGATTGTCTTCTCCAAGATACTTCTGTAATCTACGTAAGCTTTCTATGGTATCGCTGTTCAATATTCTGCTGGCTGAGCACTGGCTGAGCCAGCGCTATGCCATAGCCCTGCCAGGGAGGGGCTCGGTTTATTGAATTGTCTAGTCATCTTTTTTTACAAGAAAGTAAAGTGAGATAGGAGTCACCCAAGTATTCAGTGCGTTCTACATGTGGCTTAAGTACGGCTGAGCGGACGGGAAGCCCTGTTCTCCACATCCTGTGGTCGTATGTGGAAGGATAGACGAGAAGCAGAACTATATAGACCAATATATGATAGCAGGAGACTTTGTATAGACAATCACACCACTGGGACTAAGCGCAGACACCCATACAATCAACATCGAATGCCACCCTTACCTAGGGATATTCTGAGCTCGCATGTTAGTTAGTAGAAGTCGTCTCTTATGTCTTTTCTTCGACTCCACGGTCCATGCTAATACGAGGCATGACATGAGAAAAAATATGCATCAGGCTGACACTAATCTATAGATCTGAAATATCTAGCACACCTTCGCGAAGACTTCTTGACCCTTTTCATCCAAGTAAGGGCACTTTCTCAAATGATGAAAATGTGTCCAAAATTCCTTTGCATCATTTTGCCCGATCCCATCTTCTTCTAAACGCTTTTGAAGTAAGCCTCTTCCACTCCATATCCTCAGTCCATTCCAGGAGGCGGAGATATTCGTTACACAGGTCCATGTTGTGGCCATGATGGTCTTAAGCTAGATCAAAATTTCATCTCTTCATTAATCACCTCCGTAACTTCGACACCCTCATCCCATTGAGCCCGATAATTCTTCATCAAAGTTTCAGCAGAGGGTGAAGTCTTGATGAAATCCTGAATAGATCTGTCAGGGAACGCAAAGTGAAGCGCAATATAGACAGCTGAGCTGATAACAAAGCCAGATAAGAAGCAAATATAGTACAAGTGTGTCAAGCCGATTGGAACAGTCACATTAGTGTTGACATATGCGACAAATCCAGGAAGAGAAGGCGCTGTGCCGCAAAGCCACTATAGGAAGGTCAGTAATTGATCGAATCAGAAAACATCCGAGCTGGAACTACGTACTGCTACTGCGGCACGCCAATTCACGCCCATTGTGTACCAGTAGATACTGGAACTGTTTCCGACAAAGAGGTCGTGAACCTTGATTTTGGATCGGTTGATGACAAAATATGACGATATCATGAGACCTGTCATTGGACCCAGGAAGACTGAGTAGCTGCTGAGTACTGAGAGGAAGACGGTGGAAGTGTTGACCAGCTTCCATGGGTTGCAAGCGATGGAAATCAGAACTGTAATGTAGGCACCACGACGGATGTTGATAAACCGCGGGAATGTTGCAGCCAGATCAAAGCCTTCAAATTATGAGTCAGTGTTGCAGAAACAGAAATGAAAAAGCAAGACATACCTCCAGCCAGTGCATTTCCAGGCACATTCACTCCAATCTGAGAGATGACTAGAGCAGCCGCACCAAAGAAGGCAGCAGCCCGAGACCGAGACCCTCCATTCTCAATCACGGCACTAAGTAGATTTGGTAGATTCCAAATAGCCTCATCATATCGTTTCTGTGTAGCAGCAGTAACCAAAATGCCGATCACAGAGCAAATAATAGCATATATGGGGAAACTGATAATCTGACTCCAGACAGCATCACGGGGCTGGCGAGCAAATCGAGCATAGTCATTCTGGTTAAGAATTCCAGCTGCGATTGAACCGATAGTGCTAATGATTCCAAAGGCAATGTTCCAGCCTGAATAAGTAGAGCTGGCTTTCATTGTTGAGCCGAAGCCATCTGGGCCCATTGTGGCAAGAGACCAGATTAATAGTACAATTTCAAAGATTAGAATGGTTGCTGAGGAACCGTAGAAGAGATACTTTAGTTTGAATGGACGGATCCAGATAAATGGTAGGGAAATCACCATGAAGATGATATAAGAGGCAAATTCTGCAGTTGTTGTTCCAGTTGATGCGGCAAGATGGTTTGGGATGCGCTCTTCAAGATTTGGCCATATGGCTTGTAGACAGACGTATACGCACTCGCCGCCGACCCAGGCTTGAAAACCATCTTTATTACAAGGTTAGATTTCTGATTGGAAATGAGGAAAAGAAAGAGATGCATACACCACACTTTTCATTAATTAGCCAATCTCTAATAGTCTTATCTCAAAAGTATTCAAGCTTACCGATTGATAATAAAATTCGATTCCAAATAACGAATTGGCTTCCATACATGCCCCACACATATCGATTCACAACGGGGAATCCCACTATGATAAAGTCAGAATGTCTCTTGACGACAGCATGGTGAATCACGCACAATTATAGTAAGCTCCAGGAACGGAGTTGAGTACAACTAGTATAGTGGCAATCAGGTTGCCTATGACAATGGCAATAATCGATTCCCACCATGTCATTCCCATCGCAACCAGGGAGCTACCCGTCATGAAGGTCGAGATGTTCGAATTGACCAGAACCCCTTAAGACAACGGGTCAGCGAGATTGAATTATAGATTATGTCCGTGTGGTCGTACAGTAGTTGTGGAAAGTCCAAAAACCCCATGTTCGGCGATCCTTCTCGATGGGCTTAATATCATTGTTGATCCATCGATCTGGTATAGGTCCACCCTCCCCGTCAACTTCTAATTTCCTTAGGACCTCTTTTAGGCTCATTCTGTATTAGGAGAGAATTGTTGGGAGGGAAAATCAGGAAGAGAGCACCAGAAGCCTCGAGGAAACTGGAGAATTTCAATCAAAGATAACCCGCATGATTACTTATCTACTCCTCTTTCATCTCAATCGTAATACTAGCCATAAGAGGATTGGCCGGAAGGGTTTGCATGATACTCTGTACTTTGGGTCCACTTACATTCCAAGAAGAACACATTGTTTACATCCCGAGGTCCATAATATCTTTCTCTATGAACCCAATACATCTCAAGGCCGTATGTTCTCCATTCACAATTACTAGACTTCCCGTAAATGAGATACTACCAGTCATGATAGTCTAGTTAGAATAATCTCGAAGTACCTCGTGTGCTATTTATGTGGCAAATTAACTGCGATTCATAGTTCGGTAATCCTTTCAGATAGATCATCCGATTCTGAGTCTACCGATAAGACGGCTTAGTTTAGTCGCGAAAGCTTTGGTGTGAAGATAGCTAGTCAAGCTATCTGGCGTGATAAGACTGCGAGCAGAGAACCAGCATAAAAGCTAGTTAGATGGTGTACATTCTAGGAAACATTGCCGGGAAGAACAATTTCCGGCAAGACCTCGGGACGAGATAGAATATTAAAGCTGTGATTGGTGCTTGTTTAGTATGCTCCACACTTTGCGATAAGGCTAATGTGTCGACGGTTTATGGAGCCTGGGAAAGGAGGAGGATAAGACGAGGTAATCAGTCTGAAGATTGGCCATTTTGGATATGAGAGTTGACTAACATTTAATCAACTGGTTAATAAAACATCGGGAATCGGGAATTAAGAATCACCGGTATTTTCTTGCCGGTCATTAGTCTGCGGCTATCGCGAGCTAAGCAGGATTAAGATCAGCCAATTTCTTTGACCGAACCGCCGAAAAAGCTGAATATTAATTCGACAGACTATTAGTGGGACAGATAAACTGACGAATATCGCTATAACACAGAGATCAGTCTTTATTCTGAAAGCTGTTAGATACGAAGGTTCCTCTCTACGGTATAACGACCTTTGCACTACTATAGTTAGACGATACCTACCTGCGACACGGACATTCCGCAATGACTCAAGGATCAGGTCCATATCGCATTGGCGTCGATGTAGGTGGGACAAACACAGACGCGGCCATTATCGATATTTCAGCTACAGAATCAGAATCAAGGGGTGTGCGTGCTTCGGGCAAGACTCCAACAACGACAGACGTCACATCTGGCATCCACACAGTGATTGAGAATGTGTTGTTAAAATCTCAAGTTGATCGGCGGGATGTTCTCAGTGTAGCTATTGGAACAACGCACTTTGTCAATGCTGTTGTGGAGGCAGACGCCCGGCGATTGAGTAAAGTCGCTGTTATCCGACTGTGTGGTCCCTTCACAAAACAGGTATGTAGACTAGTAAACGCAGGTAGGAAGAACACTAGCTGCAAGATGCTGACATTCATAGGTGACGCCGTTTTCTGACTTCCCACCTGCCTTGAAGGAGATCATGGGTGGGCCGGTATTTTACTTGGATGGAGGTAAAAACTAGAACTCGTAACTTTTAGCAAAGAGGACGTGAGTAACAAATAATATAGGTCTCGAAATCGATGGTCGGGAAATTACACCGCTAAACCCGGAGCAAATCAAGACAACTGTCCAGAGCATTCAAGCTTCGGGAGCTAAGATGGTGGCCATTGTGGGTGTTTTCTCGCCACTAGACCACCAAGGTATTCACGAAGAGACCTGTAGAAAACTGATTCTCGAGCAAGATCCATCAATGTCTGTGGTGTGTTCGCATAAGATTGGCGGCGTCGGGCTGCTAGAACGAGAGAATGCGACGATCCTGAACGCTTCAATTTTGAATCTCGCCCGACGTACTGTGCAGGCCTTTTGTGAGGCAATGGTGAAGCTACGTCTGGACTGCCCGCTGTTCCTTACCCAGAACGATGGTACATTGACAGACGCAGTTACTGCGGCCGAGCTGCCAATTAAGACTTTCGCATCTGGACCGACTAATAGTATGACGGGTGCAGCATACCTGGCATCATTAGATCGTGGAGGAAAAGCAAAGGTCGAGACCCAGGTGCTAGTAGTCGATGTAGGAGGGACAACAAGTGACTTGTGTGCTTTACTGCCATCCGGATTTCCACGACAGGCCCCGAATTTTATCGAGGTTGGAGGTGTACGAACCGCATTCTCAATGCCAGAGGTATTCTCTGTTGGGCTTGGTGGCGGTAGTCGCGTGGTGTATGATGCTGATTCTGATACTGTTCAAGTCGGACCCGAATCCGTCGGGCATTACCTCACTAGCAAAGCTCTTGTCTTCGGTGGCGATGTAATGACAACTACGGATATTGTGGTTGCTTCCGGGAAAGCAGACATTGGGGATCCGAAGAGAGCACATGCCATTGACCCCAATATCGTTATCAAGGCTCGGGCGCAGATTAAAAAGATCTTAGAGCAGTCGGTTGATGACATGAAGGTTTCTGATCTCCCTGTTACATTGCTATTAGTCGGCGGTGGATCGATTGTCCAGATGGACGATCTAGACGGTGTCGCAGAATGTATAATTCCGCCGCATCATGACTCCGCGAATGCTGTTGGGGCTGCTATTGCCAAGGTTGCTGGAGAAGTTGATATGATCGAGATTCTGGCGGGACGTGACGAGAAGACTGTGCTGGAGGAAGGGAAGTGCCAGGCCATTGAAGCTGCAGTTGCTCGTGGAGCTGATATTTCCGACGTCAAGATTGTGGCCATCGAGAAGATTCCACTTCAATATGTCACCAACAAAGCTACTCGACTCATCATTAAGGCCATAGGTCGATTGGCATTGTCTGCCTCAACTCAATCACCTGCAAAAGGGAGGACATCAAGCGAAGCGTTGATCCAATTCGATACAGAGGATGAACCGGAAAAGCAATTCAAGCAACAGGCAGGTGCTGACGCTCTCAAATCTGCAGTCAAATACTCACTCAGCATCGATATCGACGCCTACCAGCCTGATGTACGTGATGGTGTATGGTATATTGCTCCTGTGGATCTAGAATTTATGGCAACCGGCACTGGCGTTCTCGGAACAGGTGGCGGCGGTCCATCATATATCCAATACCTTCAATGCCTGGAAAGTCTCCGAAGCCCAGGTGCAGAAGGAAAGATGAGAGTGGTGGCTCCTTGTCATCTCAAAGACTCTGATATTTGCGTCTTTGGTTCTTGGTATGGAGCGCCCAGCGTCTCAGGCGAGAGAATGCCAGCTGGTTCTGAGATAATGACTGCTATTGATTTCTCACTCAAAATGGGTGGCCATGATCATTTCGAAGCTGTCATTGCTGACGAGATTGGAGGAGGAAATGGTATGTCCACGTTCCCGACCAGTGTGTACTATGACATCCCCGTTGTTGACGGCGACTTAATGGGACGTGCATATCCCTCTATGGAGCATGGTGAGTAAAAAGATCTGACAGATATGGTGAAGCTACTAATGGATATCAAAAGGGACACCATACGTATATGGAGAGTCCATCACCCCATGTGTGATCGCAGATGGAAAGGGCAATACGGGAGTTGTTATGGTAAGTCCAGATTCTTGGCTATGCTGAGCGCATCATTGACAACCATTACAGCAAGCGGAATCCAACGCTCGAGTTGAAACCATGTTACGCGCACATTGCGTCGATCTGGGACTCAAGGTTGCTGTGGCAGCCACGCCATTGAACGGGGAAGTGATTAAGAAATATGCAATTCCCAACACAGTGTCGCAGGCCTGGTATATCGGGCGCGCAATTCACAAAGCCCGAAGGTCGAAGACAGATCTGATCAAAGCTCTCTTTGAAACGACTCCAGGAAGGCTTCTGTACAGCGGCAAAATTATCGACGTCAAGCGAGACGTAAGCCGCGGCTATACAATGGGCAGCTGTACTATCGCACCGCTGGGCAGTGATGAGAAGGACAACGCAAGTCCAACGTCAGAAGAGAGCCGTTGCCTGGTTATTCCATTCCAAAACGAGTTCTTATACGCTGCGTACGCTGATGTTGCTGATCCGGATAATTCTTCTCGCCACGAAGTCATTTGCACCGTTCCCGATCTGATCTCTGTATTGGGACAGGATGGTGAGGCTATTGGATCTCAAGAGCTTCGATATGGCCTTCGTGTTAATGTCATTGGTATGGCTGCACATCCGTTGTGGACTGAGGATGCGCGTGGCTTGCGTGTTGGAGGACCTGAAGGCTTTGGGTTGGATATGGAGTGGAAGAGCTTGGGACCGTATCAGGAGCCTAGAAGTGTAGTGCACGAGTTCAACACAGTAGCTGAGTGAAGAAGATATAAAAAGCTCTATATTTTGACATTTTAATGAGTTCTCAGTCGCATAGAAGGGCAAAGGGCAGGGATGTCACTTTTCGAAAGACGAATAGCTTCATAAAAATTGGGAGGTGATCGAGGGGCGCAAAAACAGACAAAATGACGTGTTTGCCAAAAGCATCCAATTAACTTGAAAATAGTTGAGAAGGAAGGGAAAAGAAAGATTGATGGAATTTGACAAAAAATTCACTCCTTCAGCCTAGAAGGAGTTATAAAACTTGTATGACAGTTTCCAGCTTCATCGAGGAGCACGTCTAGAGCCTCCAACCAACCAATTAATGTGCAGTCAGGAAATATCTGAGGTTAGCTCGTCCTTCCAGCTACAATAGAATATTCTATTTTTGAACCTGTAATTACGTAAACTAAGGCACTCAGGCCACTAATATTTATTATTAAGCTGGCAGAAAAAGTAAAAGTGGGCTCAGGCGGTGAGGTTCCCTTATAAAAAACTTCAATCACTCCCAGGATTTTCTCTTCTTCAAGCGACTCTACGTATGTTCAACCCCCCTTAAAAAGTCCATCCTCTGGGCCTTGCTGACTTTTCTTCTACCTGCAGTTCAAAGAATCTCTTTAGAGTAGACGTCTCCTTTCTAAACTCTTTATAAGAGCCACAGAATCTCCACCCTTGCTGATGACTACATGTCCTCGATGCCCTAAAGTGAAGCCTTTTTACTTCCGCCTCGACCGTTACACCTACTGCTTGCAGTGTGAGTGTTCCGGTCTAGGAAGTGGTGATGATCTTAACCTGGTCTCGATGTCTGACTTCGGTCGGTCGGTCCTGGTGGGTGTCGAGGAGGTCTGAAAGGTTCCTCAAAATTTTTACATTTTGCTGGTTTGTGGTTTGATTTTTCACTTTAGTTTAATGAAGCATATGCAATTATTTTCAATAGTCTACTTTTATTCCATCGTACTCTTGATAAGCAAATTAACCACACAACATCGGTATCATAGACGCGTTCTCCCTTCCACAATTTCTTTCCACTCTCCCTCTCCAAACGGCGAATATTCTTCCGATCCAGGCTTCATCCAAAGAAATTGATTTTTCTCTCCGCCTGGTACCTTAGTCCCCACAAGGGCAGGATCAACACCTTCCTGTCGGAGTGGAACCTTGTTTTGCTTATGATTATGGATGTGGGTTGGGTTGTCAACCACACGAAGGAAGATTGGTACAGCATACCGTGGAAGCTTATATCGAGCGAAACGCGCCAGAGCTGTATAATCGAAGGACTGGTGCGCTTCAGGGCTGATCTGGAGGGCTGCACAACCTGCACGACCCTCGTGGTTGGGAATGCGGACACCGTACACGTTGGCTTCCTGGATACCTGGGAACTTACCGATGACTTCTGATACCTCTGCGGTTGCACTAAGGAAAAGATAACTGATTAGTGAACTTCTAGTTTTCTGATGGCAATATGGCACTCACACGTTCTCACTTTTCCAACGAAATGTGTCTCCGAGACGGTCTAGAAAGTACCAACGACCATCGCTTTGACGGCGCAGTGCATCACCAGACCGGTAATACAAGTCACCCTTGCAAAAGACATCGCGCAAGAACTTCTTCTCAGTGGCATCCTCGTTACACCAGTATCCTTGGAATGCTCTTTCAGCTGGAATTTTCACCAGTATCTCGCCGCCCTGTTCATACGTGGCGCGAACAACAAAACCAGTCTTTGGGTCTCGGAGAACATCACTGGTTTCTGGGTCGATAACGACGGGGACAAACTTGTTATGTAGCAGGCCTCGTATCAACAACCCATGGTGCCCAACACAACCAGAGGTGAAGGGACCACTATTATAATTGAATAACCCAAAGACTCCTTCGGTGCTGTTGAAGAATTCTCCCACCTCTGGAACATTGAACCGTTCACGAAATTGTTCCCAGACATCGGGACGGAGGCCATTCCCGTACATGCAACGAATCTTATGGACTCGATCCAGCGCACTGGGAGGAGGCGCGAGAAGGTAACGAGCGGTTTCTCCAACGTAGACGAAGACTGTTGACTCGGAGTCGCGGATATCCTTCCAAAAGTTACGCACACTAAACTTTGGGGCCAAGGCAATACTCACACCTTTAACCATGCAGCAGATCATGCTTATGGCAGCAGTACCGTGATATAGCGGCATGCAACTATACCAGCGGTCCCCATCTGGTCCAATCTTATCGCGCATTGAATCATGGCGAAGGGTCAGATTTGTGTAAATCCGAGCCATGGTAAACGCACAGCCTTTGGGCATACCAGTTGTTCCGGATGTATACAGCAATATGGCTGGGAAATCACCAGTCACATTTAGAGCGAGATGCTTGGGTGGTAAAGTGGTAGGAAAGGTGCTGATTTGCGCTCTGAGAGAATCGTCTATCACTGACAGCGTCATTCCCAGCTCTCTAGTCAGAGTAGCTTGACATTCATCTATCCGAGCGCAGCAGGTCGGATCCTCATCTACCAAGGTGAATCTGGCACCACTGATTCTCAAACAGTGCACAAGAGCATCCCCGGAAAGGTTATAGTTGATTGCTGCAGGCGCACACCCAATGCTCCAAAGAGCAATCCACGCAATGATAAATTCGGAGCAGTTTTGAAGATAGAATCCAACCAAGTCGCCTTTCTTCACTCCCATGGATAGAAAGTAGTGGGCATATTGGCAAACCTGCGCTTGCAGCTCTCGATATTTGAGTGAACAGTCCCGGGTCCATAAGCATGTCATATTTGGGAATTTCTTTGCGGTCTCCATGAACACAAACCATGGATTTCCGCGTCCTCTTTCAACTGGGAATGATGAGTGTTCATGCGTTTTTCCTGGAGTTTCCACACACTTACAAGCTCGTACATAGTTGCGATCACCCTTTCTCATACTTCGCAGAGTGGATACATCTTTTTGGAGATGGAATTTGGCATTGAGATAGGCTGCCACAGTCGCCCCTCCAGCGATAGCTGCTGCAGCAGTACCTGTTCTATGTTAAAAGGACGAACCTATGAACGACTCAATGCCCATACCTAGATCCATACTAGTAGTACTGGACGTCCAAGCTTAGCTCTCAGAGTCTAAATGATCAACTTCTTGTCTCAATATGTAATTGAATATATAAGGCTTTGAATCGTATGATAGCAATGTCAAACTATATTGCCGAAGAGTCTGCTAATGAGTTAAAAACCTCTCCAAGCCCACTTTTACATTTTTGTCGTAAATAAATTCTTGGACTGGGTGCCTTATAGCAGTGCAGTATAACCGTCAACCGACCGAAAGTAAAGTTCCTCGGCACAACTGAATCTCTCCACAATTAATTCATAAAAGAATTGACATATCCATAGCTAATGGTCTTTTTCCGCCAATCATTTCCCCAGAAAATGTCAATTTGCGGGGAACCTTGGAACCTTGGAACCTTGAGGTATAGAATTGATCAGCATCAGTTAACGCCTCGGCTCTCACGAGTGTACACAGTACAATGAGAGCACTGCTACAATTGGACTTTCACCCTCTTAGTCTGAATGGAAATCTCCCATAGCAGTCTCCTGAGGGTTTCATCTTTTGGACATTGATTCATCCCTGTCTGGTTCCAATCGGGCCTATTGCATATCTGCCCAGAGCACTGACCCTGTCATGACCTCAGAGAGCATTGGGGCTTTAGACCAACAACAATTTCACGACAATGAGATGTGCCGTCACTGCTGCCTTGGTCAACTATGAAAGTCGGTCTTATTTTCGACTAGTTCTTGACGGATGCTTGCAGTGTTTGCGACACACGTTCGGTACGATCCCCTTCCCTGAATCCGATTGTGGTCCAAGGTGGATGGCACTATATAAAGCTGATCTATGCAGCCCCCATGCTCTTCCGAGGGTCGTACAAAGATGACGTGGCCAGTGCTGGTGCGAATCTTGCCTTTGAGCCGAAGCCGTGGATTTAAGCTATTCCTTTTCTGCAGAGGGCTTTTTCAAGTGGATATTAGTTGTATAAAATGGCCAGCTGCGTAATCAAATCATCTCAAATCAGCTTCGGGTCTCACCGTTACTTGACCTTCTTATCGGATGCAAAGTGTTCAAGTGCTTTCAAGCTCGCTATTATCTCACTTGCCTGGATGGTCTCACCAATTATCTGTCAGTAAGCTCTACAGTGTATTTAAAAAAGGATTGATAATAAAAAGTCCAATTCTTTATTCAAAACTCGAGCGGAACAGCGAATTCTAGGCAGCTAGTTAGTTATTGATATATAGAATTAATTTATATAGTGGTCATGTAGTCTTAAGTTATTCGAGCAAGCTATACCTGATTTGGGTGCGCCTCAACAGTAAATGTCTCATGCGGCTGCCGCACTGCTTCGGATTCTAACATCATCGTGCTTCCCACGTTGAAGAGGGAACGTAAAACGGATGCACTGGGAGATCAACTCACGGAGTTCCTATTTTCAATAGAGCCCTGGAGGCAAATACTCTCGATGTTAGTGAAATGATAAGCTTGTCTTCGAAATTTGCAATTGAACATAAAAGTGATGTCTTGTTAAAAGAGATAGATATCAAAATATAATAGAAGATGGAAAATAGCAGCCTCTTTCCTGAAAGAGAAATGGCAGATGAACCTAATGGGCTTCTTTCTCTCATGCCACAATAATATCTCCGGGGAAATGAGAGGCTTTTCAAGATTTGAAAAAACTACACCGGGTCTTGTTTTTGCGAATTTATAGATGTGAGGAAGCAGCCCACCTAAGATTTCCTTCTGAGTTGCTCATCACCTGGTTTCATGCAAGCTCAAATTTCACCCATTTAGTAGACCAAGAAACTCAGGTAGAGTTTGCTAATTACTCATAATTAAGCTCTCATCTCAGTAAAACGAAGAACTCCGGGGTATCATAACCATGCGTTGAGGATGAAGGCGTATCTCAAAGCATGACGATGTGTGATTGCTTTTGGGTGTCAGAGACTTAGTGTACCTCCTAAGCAATTTCCTTTTTGATCATAACTGACTTTT
Organism: Penicillium taxi; assembly: GCF_028828555.1. Classification (NCBI taxonomy): domain Eukaryota; kingdom Fungi; phylum Ascomycota; class Eurotiomycetes; order Eurotiales; family Aspergillaceae; genus Penicillium; species Penicillium taxi. Next base: position 1,041,165 of record NW_026643207.1, on the reverse strand, counting down.
CCCCGACACTATCTTGTTTAACATAAGGAGCAAAGTGTGCTTGATAGCCCCACTTGGAGAAGGCCATTCCATGGGAGGACAGCTAAGGAGTGTTGGACTCCTTTAACATTAGCTTCCTTTCATAACGAGTGGAAGGTTTATCCCCAGTCAGTGCTACGGCTTGCGTGCAAGAAGGTATCAAAAAGCTCGCCTGTGGGAAGGGGCTGTGCTTAGTTGTTGTTTGTATTACTTGATAAGTGGAATATCCAACTAAACCAAGCTGACTTGGGCTAGATACGGTATCCAAGCTCTTCTCAATTTTGATCTATTTGCCAATAAGAGCTTTCTCAACTGCATCTGTGGACTACGAGATATTGGACGCGTTTCTTGCGTAGTCTATCAATGTTGGTGTTGAAATAGTATTTTTCATAAATAGCTGCTCGAATGGCAACTTCGCATCATATGGCCAACATAAATTTTCAACTTCTCAATTAAAGAAAGAATTTTCCTCTTATTTTCGGTATCTGCTATATTCAGAGGCCGTCATGACACGGGGTTTTTAGAAGATATTGCCTGGACACATCGCTAGACTTCATGTCACATCTCGGTTGCAGGTTCCAAGGAATTCGGTCCTTTCTTTTTGATGAAATTGAGCTTCCAATACGAATACCTAAAATGACTGGATTTTCTGTTGCGTTAATAATTATCGAAAAGCAAATGTACCTAGCATATAACGATATGACGATATTAAATCGAAAAAACCAGGCCACAAAACACCTGGCTAATTTTCTAAGAGAGAAGAACGAAGCATTCTCTCCATTTCCTGCAGTGAATCTGGTTTTGAGGTCACGCTAGACATCAAGTAGAGCACGTTACCCAGAACTCGAGAGTGAACATTAAACTGGTCACCACCAGCAGCCAGCTTCTGCTGCAATCCCTTGGCCACATTTGAAGTGTAGCCTATACCAATTTAGCATAAAATTCAATGAGAGAGTTGTCATGATCCCGGAAACTTACCACCACCTTGTTCATCTCGAAGCGAGATACTCAGAACTGTTCCGATAGCAAATACGCTCTCCACCGATTCGGCGCAAGACAAGTCATGCAACAGCCCATACGACCAGACGCTCCACACTTCCGGCGTAGATGAATTTGCTGACTCAGACTGCTCAGTGTTCCAGTCCGCACGGAATCCATTCCAAGATCCATTGTTCTCAATATCAATCATCGTCTTCAGTGAATCATTCGCCACGGTACACCCAACTGCATGGGCAGTGTAACTATGACCATGGAGAAGAGCATCACTTTTCTCAGGACTCGAGAACGTATCGAAAATTTCTTGGCTGGCAGTGGTTGTGCAAAGAGGAATCAGGCCACCGGTCAGAAGTTTTGCGTTCACAGCGATGTCGGGGTAAACATCCAAAAATGATGCCGAGTTCGAGCGTCCAAGACGCCAGAGACCAGTAAATACTTCATCAAAGATAATAGGCAAGCCTGACCATGATGGTGCTGCTTTTGGGATGTTATTTTTAGGAGAAAATAGCTCTGGATGGTCCCGGACGACGTCGGTCAGACAACGTTGGAACAATGGGTCACTAGGATTTGACTGTTAATAATGAATATTAAAAAGGAAATAGTCAGTCCCACCAAAAAAGCATTCCGCCAGCACCCAGAATGATAGGCTCCATAATCAGAGCGCCAAACTTCATTCCCTGATTCTTCACAAGATCCTCAATGGTACGGCGGATGTAATCCTTATATCGCTGACCTTCATCGGAGCTGAGGCGTTTGTTAACATCAAATACCGAGCCCAGAGAATCAAACTCCCTGTCCGAGCCAAGATCTGCCTTGATTTCATCTGGAAACTCGACCCTCCATGTACCATTGACCATCTTCACCAGCGGAAAGTCAAACCAATGGCCCCGACCACGGTACCACTCGACTTTCTGGTTATATGTTGAAGGATCAGAACAATCCATTACTCCGATAGTGTCGCCGTGATAACTACCCTTGAGTCCCAGAATTTTAATCTGCTCCTTACTAGCGTCCCAGCCGTATCGATCACATGCCACTCGAAGACCCATCTTGATTGCAACCTCCATTCCAGTGCTACCGTTATCAGTATAGAACACTTTGCTAAAGCGCGGATTGTCAAGGGTCTTCAACAGGAGTTCGGCAAGGGAGAGTGCTGGCTCATGCACAGCCCCTGCGAACATGACATGTCCATAGCGACCGGCCGCATATGCAGCGGAAAGAGCCAGCGCAGGATTTCCGTGACCCAGTCCTTGGGTCCACCACGAAGCCGAGCCATCAAATGTCGGGCGTAATTCACTTTCCGGCTGGGAAAGCTTACTAGAGCCAAAGGTCTGGAAATAATCATCATAGGCTGAGTCGATGATCGTGATTTCTTTGGCTTCCATGCCGTGGTGCTGAGTAAAAGGATACCAAATCAAGTCATGGGCTCGTCCAGCCATCTCTTCGAGTCGCTCGATTCGGCTCTTGTTTTTAATAGTCATCTCCTCGAGTAGACGGAAGATAGCTGATTCTTGAGAGACTTGCCCATAGTAGGATGACATAGCTTCCTCATCCCTTGATCGAGCATCTGCGTCCTCCTGCGAAGGTCTTGCTGGCGGTGCAGGTAGCGATACCAAGGGAATACTTTTTTTGCGGAAATAGTCACGCAGATACTCATGGTTCTGATAATATTCATCACGGAATAACAACACGGATTGAACATCATATCCGCGGAGCAGCAAGGACTCATAGGCCGAAATTGACGCAGAGATACCTCCTAGCCGTGAGTCTGCAACAAGCACGATGGGCAATCGAAGGGGACGGTACAAATCCGCTTGGGAGTTACCATTGGGGCCAGGGGAGTGAACTCCTCCGGCAGTTTCGACCAAGGCAAAGTCAACATTCGATTGAGACCAGTCAAAGAGAGTCTTGTGAATGGATTCCAACAACTCATCATCTTGTGGAATCTGGTTCAATTAGAAATGTCTGTAATTTCCTGGCTATACCACCTACAATCTTTGTTTTTGCAGCGAGATGAGGACTAACGGGCTCATCGAACTGATATAGGCATTTGGTCAAAGTTCCTGCCCCGAAACGCTTTAAATGGCTATGAGTCCAATTAATATTGATACGACCCTCCACTTAGTTTTAATGAAAGCCCTACCGGTCATCGGCATCGTCCAGAGCTCCAGTGGAGACAGGTTTCAGGAACGCAGCCCGTTGTTTTTGTCTTTGGACGGCATTACAAAGGACTGTTGACACGATGGTTTTACCCACATCCGTATTGGCACCATGAACCTGATGCGCACGCAATTTGCGCCAGAGTCCAGCGCTCACAGGGCCCATGATGAAGTATATTGTAGAGGTAGAAATAGAGAAGAGAACAAGCCAGGGCTTTGACGCGGTACGGAATCCGATTACGGAATCCGATAGATGCAATCGCGACAAAACCCATAAAACGGAAAACAAAATACGTATTTTACACTCGGCAGAATGTTTTATTACCTGTATCGTAAGTCATCTCAACCTTGAAATTCGACCAAGTCCAAGTCCAAGTCCAACTCCAACTCTACTACAATTTACAAGTAATAAGGTAAAATAACATACTCAATTGCATTGATGAGAGCACTTTTAAAGCAAATACTTAAAAAATAAACGAGCATACATGAAAACCAATGAGATCTAGAGCCAAGTTGCAACCAACATCACTCGATTCTTCTTGTAAGGGTACTGGTGCACTTCTAACGAAAGAGGGCAGGTATCGGTGAATATCATTAATCAACTTGAGGAGGGAAGTTCTATGTGGGATATCCTTCGTTCTAATAGATCCCTTTCCTCCTTTTCCTCCTCCATTTGTATGTTTCACTCGCCTTTTGTACGGTCCCCTGCAGGAGAACTACTGCGAGTAAACCCACCGCTAACAATAAAAGAGGGCCAAAAGGGTAATTCCGTTACGGACGGTAAGATGGCACTTTTGGATTACAATACCATTCATTTTGTCACGGTTGCATCTATCGGATTCCGCAGACGCGGTTCAGGAATCACAATTGACTAATCACAGCTTCCCCCGCAACCCCACAATATTTTTTATTTTCTTTTCTTCGTTGAATTTCCCGTTGAATCCCAATAGATACTCGATTATATAGGGCTTCCTTGTGTTGAAGATCGTCAGTATCTATTCTCTCTTCGCGAATGGCTCGTTAATTATACATGTTGAAGATTTTTATGTCTTTCTACCCCGGGCTCACTACGTCAGGCTGGGGCTAAACGAGATTAAAATTGTGGATCCTTGTCTAGCCTAGACCACAACCCATCTCTACTTCCCCTCTGCAGATGCATCTGTGACCACTCTTTTCAATGAATTCTCCAAAACAATCTCCTCCTGCATCGAGGTCATCGGGGAAACTTGTAAGCTCGCTATCGGCCGCTCTGACTCGGCGCGAAGCTAAGTCTGCCCGCCGCAAGCTCACTATTCTGCCTAAGACAGCCATTGACTTCTCCTCCAATGACTTTCTTTCTCTCTCTCAGTCTCCTGTCTTTCGGGGCAAGTTCTTATCCCATGTGAACAATGCGCCAGAGTCTTTCCCCTTTGCCAGTGGCGGGTCGCGGCTCTTGGATGGCAATTCAGCCTATACAGAGGAACTGGAGCGTTTCGTGGCTAAATTCCACGAAGCGCCCACAGCGCTTTTGTTCAACTCTGGATACGACGCTAACGTAGGAATACTGTCTAGTATCCCTCAACCTGGCGATGTAATTTTGTATGATGAGTTTATTCATGCTAGTTCTCATGAGGGGATGCGGCTCTCCAGGGCAGGCACGACGAAAAAGTTTCCCCATAGCTGTCCAAATGGGTTCCGGGAAGTTCTGTTGAGACAAGTCTCCAGTGATCCTAAAATTGCGGATGGAACGCGCAATGTCCTCATTGTTATCGAGTCCATATATAGTATGGACGGAGATATCGCTCCCATCAGGGAATTTGTTCAGATCGTAGATGATCTTCTTCCCTGTGGAAATGGCTATTTCATTGTTGACGAGGCGCATGCAACCGGTGTTCTTGGTCCCCGGGGTGCTGGTGTGGTACAAGAACTTGGAATTCAAGACCGCATGCTCATAAGAGTCCATACATTTGGTAAAGCTCTAGCTTGCCATGGAGGTACATCCCCCACCTTTCTCAAATAATGAATATGACTAATGAGATCAATTTCAGCAATGGTACTATGTGGACCTGAAATCAGAGACTACCTGATCAATTATGCCCGCAGCCTTATCTACACGACTGCGTTGGGATTTCCATTTCTTGCATCCATCCGCACTGCCTACGAGCTTTTATCGTCCGGAGAAATGACGAAGGTATGGCCTGTTGAACATAAAGTTCATCGTTCTCACTAACATACCACAGTTGCAGGATAGAGTGCAAGAACTCATTGGCTATCTACGTCAACGCCTGGATAGTCTCCAGATCACCCAATCGACGGTCTTTAAGGTGGCCCATTTTCCTACCTCCCCCATCATCTCATTGCTGACTTCACACCCGCGTCAGCTGGCAGCTGCCTGCCAGAAAGAGGGATATATTGTCCGTGCTATCATGTCGCCCACGGTCCCAGAGGGAACAGAACGAGTGCGGGTGTGTATGCATGCTGGCAATACAAAGACAGAGATTGATGGTTTAGTCCAAAATATCCAGTCATGGCTAGATCTCAACTCAGTCCAAATTAAATCAAATCTATGAGGAGACACAGGCCGGGGCTCGTATTGAATTTGGACCTCGGGGAGCGCCCAAATAATACCTTTGTACCGTTTAGGGATTGTAACGGATTGACGGATTGACGTATTCAATCCGTTATATTTCCCATTGAGCTTTATAAAATAGATTGATCGCCAAACATGGAACAAAAATGCTCGGTAGTCCGAGTTTCAGCTTGAGTTTTCTTAATGCCTTTTCCCCTTTTTACTTCTTCCATTCTTTTCTTGAAGTTAGGAAGCAGGAGCCGTAGCAGGTGGCTAGAATTCGGACAACCAACTTAGCCAGACAAGAGAGGAGCACGTTGCTTATAAACGTAAATCCCGGTTGTTCCACCATATCAAACTTCAATCCCTATAGTAAACCTCTGTTTTCAACACCCACCATGCCACCAATACCCTCTAAAAAGTGTTAAAAAGCTATAGATAAGAATTGTATCATATCGAAGAATAAAAAGATATTTATAACATCATCAGTTAGTAGAAAGAGCATAATTAATAATGGCCAGCTAGAGGACATATGCAGTCCTAAATCTCCACTGAGCCCCCACTGATCAACACTTAATCAATTCCCCACTCTAACTTATCAAAAGAACGTGTTTATTATGTAGAGACCTTTAGTTATAAGATGTCTTCGTAAACGAGATGGCGAGTCTGGATTTGATAAGACTATTGGGTATCAATATAAGAAGAGCCGAAGAAGGAAGGGGGAAAAAAAAGAGAAAGAAAAAAAATTAAATCTTGAGGACACTGTTCCAGATGCTGCGCGCCATACGATCCAAATTCACGGAGTCCAAAGTGATATCCGCTTCGGGAGCAACGGGTGGCCGGAGAAAAAGTTCGTCGAAATGAATGGTGATTGGGCCATTCGTAGTTACAACAGCTCCAGTGGCATCCCTAGTCTGCTCCATCTCGTGTCGCGTTGAATAAACATATTGAACACACCCATTGCGGCCGACGGATGTGCTCGAAACCACCACACATCGATATCTGATGTGTGGGACTTTTGAGTTCACTGATATGACTAGGACCATCTTCATGTCACCAATGCTGTTTGATAGCCAAAACCTAGCGTCTTTCATGAGTTCACTTAGGCTCTCCGATACTCCTGTCTCTAAAACGAGTTCCGGCCAAAGCGAATCACGGCCTGGGGGGAGCAAGTTTTCATCGGGTCGGATAGACCAGTCTGGTTCTTTGGAGATAAGATTGCCCTTAATTTTGCCATCCCCCATTGGTTGGAGGGAAGAGGAAAGAGCATATGACATGAGTGTGCAGGACCTGCGAGCTTCACTATCATCTGACGAGTTTCATGATTGTAGCTGATCTTTGAGGACTTGGGGAGCATTTTTGATGAGGTCTTTTCCAAAAGAATTGGGTTCACATTTATAAATGTGACAAATTTGGTCATTTTTAAAGACTTCATTTCCCTGTTAAGGATTCGTTTGATGCCGGACGGGGTAGATCCGATGTATCTGATTGCGTTGGGTAAGTTTTCGAAAAAATCCGGTTTAACATCTTCATCTTCACCTGTTGTTGCTGTGGCTTGTATTTTCTTTGGAGAATAAAGTTTGACCTCCGTTGAATCTTCGGTCATCCTGAGCTGAAGTGTAACGAAAGAAATGAGACTTCAATTGAAAGATTGAAGAAAGAGAAAAGAAAGGGAAAGAGAACTCTCTTCTCGGAACTAGTTAGTAGGGGTACACTATGGTCAAGGTGGCCCTCTGAGTCAGCTCCCCACGGATTCACGTACTTCCGGGATGGAATGCGTGAGTATCCAGAACGTGGGCTACCATCCTTATGAATTAGAACACGGGGACGCGTCCCTCAGAGAGGAGGAGATAATTGTAACGGTGTACGGAGATGCGACCGCCATTATGCTCAATTCAGTATTCTACAAGGTTGGTATATATATATATGGAACTTGCGCATAATCTTCCGTTCGGAAGTTTATTATAGCCTTTGGCTCAAGGGAATGGTCTACAATCGCAAGTGTTGACATCAGGAAGTATGGAATGAGAGCAGGAGTCCACAACCAAAATATGCAATCACCGAAGTACAAGAATTTCAACCGCCCGATCATCCTTAACTTCGAAGGAGACTCTGTCCCGTTCTAGGAATAACGGCTGAATCAGTTAGCATAACATCTGAAATGCTAAAGTGATGCTCTTGGTGAGAGGAACCCCCTCGTATTTGGCCGGTGCCCGTATTACACCACAAGTCCATTTTCACGGTCGCTCATCGTAATGGACTAACAGAGGTTACTTAATTAGATAACCTGTAAATTTCTAGGGCATACGTAGATTTTACCTTCAGAGCGATAATTCAATAAAGTATAAAGGAATGTTCGCCACAAGGAGAAGGCTGCCGTTTTAATGTATATTGTATACTTTTGTAAAGTTCTCTTGTAGAAGGATGAAACCACAATTGATGGAATTACTTTTTTATAGGAGGATGTGTGTTATAAATAAGAAGTTTGTCGGAAAAATTCCACGGATAATCCGAAGCATCGTGAATTATTTCTTATTAGTATACTGTGGCTTGAGCTGAATTTCAGCTGGAAAATAATCCACCCCGGACATATACACTAATAGAGAACTATTATTATTCTTAGTGGATATTGGCAGTGCCTTCGTGTTGAGACTATTGAATCAAAATTAATTCTGATTGGTCGGACAGCAGAAGATGGGGCAGTTAGGGTCGACCCTGCCACCCCGCCGCCTGTATAGCTAGAAGAAAAGAGCTGAGACCAACCTATCTGTTAACACTTGACACTATTATAATATGGGCAATCTATTCCTAGAGAAAGTTAGTCTGGACAAGGCTAAGCAGATGTATATATGGGACTTAGCTGACCATGAGAAAGAGCCCAGATCTGAGCATATCTGAACCCTACGTACTATCGCTATGATTTAGGAACTCAATAGTTTCAATAGTTCATTCTGCTATCAATGACCTCTTAATCCACTGCCTTGCTGTAACTTTTGACTTATGCTATAGAACGGAAGAAGGAAAGCCAGACTCACGCTAAATACTTCTTTCCGATCCTCTAGCACAATGCTAACTTACATGTCCTCTTCAAGCCCACCGAAAACCGCTCCGCGAACGACATAACTTATTTCATCACTGGTCGTTCACTTTTACTAAGTCGGCCTCACACGGAAGCAATATATCAATGGATATAATTATTGATAAGCTCATAACTCGGAGGATTGGAACCTAGATCCATTTCGTAGCTTTGTACCCCGTTTTGTTCAATAAACCTAGAAGCAGGTCAGTTTTACTTTCCACTTAGGGCTACTTGTATCGCAATAAAGTGAGCCCTTACTCCTTCCATAGTTTTGCGTGTTGCTGGTACATCCTTTAGGTAGTAGGGATCCATCTCGAATCGCATCATCATGTGTATATGTTCCGAAAACATAACCGTTTTTTCAATTGCTTACAGCGTTTCTCTTTAGCGATCTCTTCCATTTGGCGATTCCATCCTATTGAGCAAAGAAGTATTTCCTATCTATGACTGAGCAAGTACGAAAGAAAATTCTAAGATGGAATTTAAAAACCAAAGTAATAGAAGGAGGGATAAAAGCTAATTAATTTATTGTAGGAAGGGGATATAGTCTCAACTTATATCTGGGCTTCTACATATATGCATCGCTAAACAAGGAATTAAAAGGACATTTCGCCGGCGCCATTGCTTAAAAATAAAACATATGCCTTCCATTTTTGAGTGATCTCGTTCTCGGCGACATATTTTTGAGGGGTACACGAATAAGAATAAAGCAACTTCAGAAACGGAGGCGTGGCTAGGGCCCTCAAAAAGTAGTTCATAAAATGATTCAACGGTGTTTTAAGGCCGAGGGCTCCTTTAGGTATAGGCTGAGCGTGGATTAAGTGCTTAATAGATGTCTCTGAGCAATCAGTGAGAATCATAATCACTGATCTATCACGTAATGATAATAAGCAGCCCAGTGAGCCTGAGCCCAGACTAAAATTTACTCACTGAGCCTGACCCTGAGCGCTTTCATAAAAGCAGCGGCACATGAAATAGGAAAGCCCCACCTGACATGGAAAAGATGGTACATAAAGCTACCTACTGTCACGGGGAACAGGGACGTCCTAGTTAGTCTGCGAACCTAGCTAAATCATGGAGTATGGTAGATGCAGTCAGAGTCCGTTCTCTAGGGGCTGTGTGGGAGAAAGGAAGGAGAACAAAGGGGTGGCTCAAGAAGGTAAAGGTAGTCGGATGGTCTCATCTCTCAACTGAATGCTTAAATACACCATCTCCACTAATGTCAGGTGACCTAGTCCCTCTGTCAAATGAGAAATTGACCGTCCAACCAGAAATGGTTGACGAAACTGGATTGTCTATCTAGGGATGAAACCCGCTTAAATACACACATTATGGGTCCTGCTGACATACGCAGCACACCCCTTAACGTGCGTCACGGTTGACCGAGCGTCCCGGTTGATCGAGCGACGCATTTGGAACTTAAAAAATCTAAGATTTTCAACATCAACTTTTAACACCAAAACATGAATTAATTATCTATTTAACGCGTGTAGGACACTAGGTATATATATGGCCTTTGGTTCCACAACCTGAACAGGTGACGAGTCGCCTAATAGTAGGTAAAGTAGGCAATGGAACATCTTCTATAGGTTGTCCAGGAGCATCCTCTAGGGATATATATTCAACTCTACCATTCTCCTGAGCAACCACGCTTTGCTGCAATTCCTCCAAACTCCGAAGACTCCCTTCATGGCCTCTGTGCTTCTTGCTAGCTGCTCTCTTTTTTATCTTTCTCTTCGCAGTATTCTCCAATCGCTGAATACGGTCTTCCATCATCATCATCCGAATCGCCATCTGAGTATGCGCATCTTGCGACCGATAAATTTGTCGTTTTAGAGGTGAAGTTAAAGCTCCTGAGGAAGATTCGAGTTCTTTCTTGATAGCAGAATTCGATTTTTGGACTTTCGAGTAGCTCCAAGGCCGATTTGAGTCACTGCTGCTTGAAGAAGTAGGGCGTTGAGGGTGGTCGTGAGGGGGGTCTTGAGGGGGGTCTTGAGGGTGGTTTTCGACCATGATATTCAGCTTTTCTAAAACATGATTAGCATCCAGGGGTACTAAACCAGCGCCCCTGAAGCTATTCACTATAGTAGATGCTTTAAATGTTGCTTTACGTGTATAAGGATAGATTTGGAGGAAATCATCCTTATCAATAGAATCCACTCCATTCTGTATTTCAGCACTAATCAGGCCTCCATATACCTTTTTAAGCACCGAAAAACATCCTACATCAAGAGGTTGTAATAGATGGGATGAATGAGCTAGCATACATAGACAAATAATATCGTTGTCCGCGCATAGTTGGTCGAATTCTGGCGTACGATGCGAAGAATGACCATCTAAAACCAACAGAATATATCTCCCTTTCTGGACCAAATTAGGTATAAAGTGGCTTTTCAGCCAATCTAGACCCATTAGATTTATAGTCCAACCAGTTAGGCTAGTGTTTAGTGACCATTTAGGGGGTAGATGGTCAAACCAACACTCCATAAAATGTTTCCCTTTTAGGATGATATAGGGCGGAAGCGCAACACCTTGGGCGTTGATAGTCTCAATAACAGTAACCCACTCTCGATTTCCAGCTTGAAGAAGCCTTCGTTTACCATGGTAATCTGAGGAGCATATAATATACTCTGAAGATATAACACCCATCGCAAATCCAGTCTCATCGAAGTTATAGATATCCTCTGAAAGGATACCATATTTTGTGACTATATTCTGGACGAGATTAAACCACCCTTGGATGACTTATGGATCTTCTGTCTGCGCCCTCTGGATATCAAGCGCCCGAGATTTTCGCGTATGAAGAGATTCGGTGCGTTGAAGGAATCCTGTCACCCAGTTTTTGCCAACTTTAGGGGGGTGTCGGAGGGGACAATTTCGCGGGTGCGGAGGAGCAGATTCGCCATATTTCGGCACATTTCATGCGAAAAAGCGAATCCTCTAGCGTCCATATCAAGGAGCCATTTTTCCATCGATTTCTCCTCACCTTTAGAGAATTTATGGCGAGAATGGCGAGTTATGGCCTTCGATTTGCGACCTTGGATTCGCGCTTTCAAAGTTGAGACAGGAACTGAAAAGGCGCGAGCAGCGGCAGCAGCAGAGGAGTATCGTTCATCTTTAATAGCCTGAATTGCTAATAAGACTTTACTCTCCTGCTGCTCCAAATCTTTCGATTTTTGAGTGCGAATTGGAGGCATTGTTGGTGTTAGAAAAAGGAGGGTCGATTTCGGGGTAAATATTTTGAGGTGTCGCTCGGCCAACCGGGACGCTCGGTCAACCGTGACGCACGTTAATATCGGCCCTTTGACACCCTCACTACACTACGTACTGCCATATCATATCAAATTACGAAAGTGACGTTCTCCATTTAAACTCTCACAATCCCAGACTTACAACTTTTATAAATTATAATTTAAAAAGTAATACTGTGTTAGCGGGTTTATAATAAATCCTAATTATCATATGAATAATACATTGGAAACAAATCATGCGGTTTCGACAGGAGAATACGAAGCTTGGCAGAGTGGGCACTTATAGTGCCGGTACTCAAACCAAGACGTCAGACAAGTGAGATGAAAGGCATGATGGCAGCGGTTAAGAATAATGATACAGTTCCCTTGGTCAGAAGTTGTCTTTGAAGTTGAAAATGGATATGGTCTCGGATTGTGTTGATGAGCAGCAGGTTCGGGGGGCTGTAGATATGGGGTCGATGATAAGTGAGATAGACATATAGGACTAAAGAAAAGGGTTAGTAGGCGCGGTATGAGCGTTGGCCAAGCATGGTTAAAGGCCAAGAAGAAGCACGCGATACGAGGATGTACAGCAAATCAAGTAGCCAAGAAAATGAGAAACTCCTTATAGGGTAAAGCAATAATGGCCAAGCCTAGGCGCTAGCCGAAATACATGGTCGAGCCCCCAGAGCCAATATAGTAAGATAAGATCGGATACCATGAAACGAATCTTTTTTTAGCTGGCAAGAAAATAAACATACCAAGTGTCTTGGGCGTAGAGGTGTGTTTCACTGGCGATATTCTGCTCTTCCAACCATCTGCCAACAGATATCTGTTGCATTGACGAGGTGAGGTTTTGAATTTCCCTGGCGCTTCGTGTAGCAGCATGCTGACGTTGACACCACATGATGACACTAGAGGGATGTAAGTATACGTAAGGTATATAGGTAATTCTTTATAATGAGATAGTCATGGAAATTGGTAGAGCCAAGACAAATCGGTGCTAGTGAACTCACATCGGAACAATACTGATAAGCCCAAAGAGCACGATAGCTCCGATCACGATTCCAATTACCTCCCCGAGGACATGGAGTTGTTGTCTGCCATATCTGCAAAAACATGGACTAAATGGTGGGTCTAGGAAATACGATTCCGAATACGACGGTTAGGGAATGAAGCTCACCAGAAACTGTTATGATACAGTTATTCTTACCCTTGGAGAGGGTGAGAGTGTGACTCTGAAACTTGAATGAAGGCTCAGCCTGGAAGATGCCTTGAAATATTTTGAACGTTCTCTTAGAAAAATGGCGCCTGGATGTTGTTCGTTCACATGGGTGGGTGGTCAGTGACGTTAAATATTTGCCACCGAGAAGAAAGTACTCAATGTTTTTGCAAATGTGAATGAGTGGGAAAAGGTGGAAAGACGGGTGGATTTGAACCAAAACTGCGAGCTCTTAGACCTCTCAGACCTCTCCAATGAAACCTCGCCAAGAATTGCCCAGGAGATGCCAAGTGTGACATATTCCGCTTCGTATTGGGAAAGTTGGAGATGTTCAATAGATATAGCGGGGCTAAGGAATCCCGCTCTTGGCAACTATCACCGCCACCAATCATCAATCATCGTTTAACCGCAGCCGAGCCAGCGCCGAGACCAGTCGTTTGCGTCATTTATCACCTCGGCTCCATACCAAGATGCGATTCAAAATTCTAATTCGTTGTTGGCGGTGGTCGTCCCCAGATTTAAAGAACCCCGCTGCATCATATTCGGACCTTGTTCCGTTTATTGGCATAAAGGTCGAATTCGCCATCAGAGTGTCAGAAGTATTTAAGTTCAGCCAATTCCCCCCTGTTTGAAAAATATACAAGTCAAAGGAGAATCATATGTGTACTTAGAATTCAAGCAAGTCTCGAGTCATACCTAGGCACATACTTTACATGGACTCACACTCCATTGACGATACCTTCTATTCGACACCTCCTTGAAAAAAGGTCATAGAAGTACAATCATCATCTTCAACAAAAAAATCTTATAGTGAGCAAACGAATATACAGTCTCCACGTATTCTATGGTCATGTCTCAAGAGAAAGGACAAGGTCAAGGATCCCAGGCCGTGGATTCACTTGAATACTTGTCCCAGCCGGCGCATAGCCTAACCTTCGAGAATGTCATCAATGAGCTAGGCACAAACTCAGAGGATGGACTTACTTCAGAAGAGGCGAAGCAGAATCTCGACAAGTATGGAGAGAACATGCTTGAAGGCGACGAGGGCGTCTCCTTCGCGGAGATTTTCATCCGACAAATAGCCAATGCGATGATGCTGGTGAGTACTGGGAGAGTAAGAGGAAGAATAAAGTAGCTGACAGATACGAATCTAGATCCTCATTATTGCGATGGCAGTTAGCTTCGGCATCCAGTCATGGATTGAAGGTGGATTCATCACTGCAGTGATTATCCTGAATATCACCGTTGGCGTCTACCAGGATTTTGCTGCCGAAAAGACCATGGATTCCCTGCGGTCATTGAGCTCTCCTACTGGTGTGGTTACTCGAGATGGAAAAACCATCACAGTTCCTGCCAACGAGATAGTACCGGGGGATATGGTTGAGCTGAAGGTCGGAGACACTGTTCCTGCAGATCTAAGGTATGTGATAACCCCCCTATAAGAACAATTATAGATTTCTAACATGGGTATAGATTGGTTGAAGCGTTCAACTTTGAAACTGACGAAGCACTTCTAACTGGTGAATCTCTTCCAGTACTGAAAGATGCAGAGTCAATCTTCGACACAGGTACCGGCCCTGGAGATCGTCTGAACATTGCTTATAGTTCTTCCACTGTGACCCGAGGACGCGCTCGAGGCGTAACCATCGGAACAGGAATGAAAACAGAGATTGGTGCCATTGCCGCTGCTCTTCGCGGAGGAGATTCCAAACGACGCACCGTCAAGCGTGGGCCTGAGGGCGAAACGAAAAAGCTATGGTACATCCAGGCGTGGACCCTGACCACTACGGATGCAATTGGTCGCTTTCTTGGCATCAATATCGGTACTCCTTTACAGCGCAAATTGTCGAAGCTTGCCCTGCTCCTTTTTGGAATTGCTGTTATCTTTGCAGTTGTTGTTGCAGCTGCCAACGACTGGAGGGGTGATAAGGAAGTTATCATCTATGCTGTCGCAACTGGTTTAGCTATGATACCTGCTTGTTTGGTTGTAGTTCTCACTATCACCATGGCAGTCGGAACAAAGCAGATGGTGCAGAGACATGTCATCGTTCGGAAACTGGACTCATTGGAGGCCCTGGGTGCTGTCACTAACATTTGCTCTGATAAGACTGGCACCCTAACTCAAGGCCGTATGGTCGCCAAGAGAGCTTGGATTCCGTCCGTTGGTACATACTCCGTTGGATCATCAAATGACCCTTTGAATCCCTACGAAGGAGATCTCAGTCTTACTGCTGAACCCCCGATGAAGCTAGAACCAAATTCAGAAGATACAAGTCCTGCCAAACCAGAGAATCTGCTGAAAGATAACGAACATTTGAAGTCCTTCCTCAATGTCGCCTCCATGGCAAATCTTGCCCATCTTCACAAGACCTCGAACGATGAATGGAAAGCCCGTGGCGAGCCTACAGATATCGCGATTCAGGTATTTGCATCACGTTTCAATTGGGGCCTTGACCGCTGGACCAAAGGAGAAAAGCCAATCTGGCACCAAAAAGCGGAATTTCCCTTCGATTCCAGCGTGAAGAAAATGTCAGTGATCTTCTCAAAATCTGGAGACTCGGAGAGATATCCTGATATGATATTCACAAAAGGCGCGGTGGAACGTGTTCTGGAAGCCTGTACGACAGTCACCTGGAAGTCTGGCTCGGATTCTGTACCACTAGATGAAGAGATCAAGGAGCACATTCTGGAGAACATGGAAGCCCTGGCAAAGGAGGGCCTTCGAGTTCTGGCCTTAGCTGGACGTGAGCATTTCCCGAATTCAAAAGAAGGCGATATCCCCCTTGTGCGGGAGGAAGTTGAGAAAAATCTGGTTTTCTACGGCCTTATTGGACTATACGACCCTCCTCGTCCTGAAACAGCTGGTGCAATTAGCGAGTGCTACAGGGCTGGAATTTCCGTTCATATGGTGACCGGTGACCACCCAGGTACTGCACGCGCAATAGCAGCACAGGTTGGAATAATACCTCCGAACATGGATTCAGTCGCAAAAGATGTGGCAGAAGCAATGGTGATGACCGCTAGCGAATTTGATAAGCTGTCTGAAGAGGACATCGACGAATTGCCTACTCTCCCACTGGTTATCGCCCGCTGCGCACCGAATACGAAGGTCC
Source organism: Penicillium taxi (assembly GCF_028828555.1). Taxonomy (NCBI): domain Eukaryota; kingdom Fungi; phylum Ascomycota; class Eurotiomycetes; order Eurotiales; family Aspergillaceae; genus Penicillium; species Penicillium taxi. Next base: position 1,024,800 of record NW_026643207.1, on the reverse strand, counting down.
GCATGATTGAAGCCTTGCACCGACGCGGTCGCTATGTTGCGATGACAGGTGATGGAGTAAACGACTCCCCGTCGTTAAAACGCGCTGATGTCGGTATTGCAATGGGCCAGAATGGCTCAGATGTGGCGAAAGATGCATCAGAACTGGTGTTATCAGATGACAACTTCGCTTCCATTATCAATGGAATCGAAGAAGGACGCCGTATCTTTGACAATATCCAGAAATTCGTTCTACATCTGCTGGCAGAAAATGTCGCACTGGCCCTGACCTTGCTTATTGGTCTGGCTTTCAAAGACGATAGCAATCAATCTGTGTTCCCTATTTCGCCGGTTGAAATTATCTGGATCATCATGATTACTTCAGGTCTGCCTGATATGGGTTTGGGTATGGAAATAGCAGCCCCAGATGTGATGGACCGACCGCCTCAAAGCGTAAGTCTCCTTGCCCCTTGTGATAATTCAAGATACTAATTGTGTATGATAGAAACAAGGAATCTTCACCTGGGAAGTCATAATCGACACCCTTGTCTATGGAATCTGGATGGCAGGACTTTGTCTATCCGCATTTGCACTCGTCATGTTCTACTGGGGTGATGGCGATTTATCCCAGGGCTGCAACACACAATACAACGACCCTTCCACCGATTACAACTGCGATACAGTCTTTCGTGCCCGTGCAACGACCTTCACCTGCATGACCTGGTTCGCTCTCTTCCTAGCGTGGGAGATGATTGACCTACGAAGAAGCTTTTTCAAAATGCAACCCGACTCGAAGAAACACTTCACACAGTGGATGCATGATGTCTGGCGCAACCAGTTTCTCTTCTGGGGCATCATGGCTGGTTTTGTGCTTGCCTTTCCCATTCTGTATATCCCTGTCATCAATCATAGTGTCTTCAAGCACACCGCTATCTCGTGGGAATGGGGAATTGTGTTTGTTGAGACTGTGCTTTTCTTCCTAGGAATTGAAACTTGGAAGTGGGGCAAGAGGGTATACTTCCGACGTCAGGCGTATAAGGCTCGGAAAGAGGAGGAAGTGCCTCGTGAGGAGCATCATGGGCTTAAGGATAGGCGCCATACTGTCATTAGCCGATCAGATACACTGATGACTAGTGGTAGTGGTAATGAGCAGGCGTGGCAGGACCCCGAAAGTACTGGTTATAAGAATAGCTCAGCTGGTATCGTTTGAGTATTATTGACATCGCAGTAGATTATTTTGGCAATTGCTTTTTACTTGATAACAATATTATTGTTGAAAATTATCAAAATTATGTGAATTGTCAAGTTATGGAAATATAATGTTCATATTAAAAGCAAACTAAGTATTGTAAGTATCCAAGGTGAGACGGTTCTGGTTCCAAGATTTGTAGGTCCATAAACAATATGACGGATTTATATCAGGCGATCAAGGCTCAGTATTGAGATTTTCTTGTGATTGCCCATCTTCGGGGTATTCGGTATCAGTCCATTTCTCCCATAAATGGGCGCCACTTTTGAGCGAAGTAACGCTCTCCCAGAGGACACACAAACTAAATAATGCCATGATAATTGACAAGATAGATGTAGCCCCAAGGTGATGAGCAAGAGGCAGCAGAATAGTGATTATGCCAGTAGTCGGGCGCATTAACAAGCGAATAGTCTAGTTAGATGTAAGCATCATCGATCGTAGGAATCAAAGAATGACAAATGGAGCTACATACCTTTCCAAGACACAGGGTCCCAGGCGCATCTTGGGAACCGTGAAGAAGCGCAAAGAACCACAGACAGATCATTCCAGTACCAAGTCCACCACAAAGAAGCCACTTCTGCGGTTCCTCGAAATCCTCCTCTTGAACTGAGATAGCCGCAACGTGCCCACCGGCTAAAAGGCTGCCAATAAGCGGGACATGCAAAATACTGAACGCGAAAGCTGTGTATATACTATGGCGGAGAGGATGAGTAGTATTCAAAGAGCCGTCAGCGTGGACATATAGCCAATTCAAGCAGAAGGCAATGATCAACGTCCAGATAGCGCGAAGAAGGCGCTCATTAAGTCCAACAGCCGCATGCGACCCGACAATAATCAAGTATAGGAATTCACCCAGCGCAATAATATAAAAGGCTGCAAATCGATCAACCTCATGAGGAATATCGACAGCAGTCGAGTATTTGACACGCATGAGCTTTTTCGCGATGGGGGAGTAGCAGAAGACCCAAGAGGCATCTTCAATCAGGACCGCGACCGCCGCAGCAGCAATTTTGCCACGAATAGAGACCGACTCGAAGTATAGCGGGATATATATGGATAGGGTTATTATTGAGACACCGAACCAGAGACGTTGCTGCGGTCGGTGCTGGTAGCTCGAATAGGAATATAGTAGGTGGGCGGAGGCACAGGAGAGCCGTGCGACCATGTAGGCACCAACTGCTGAGCGCATCGCACCAATATCTTCATCGACTAGAGGTGCGTTATTGCCATATACGACCATCGTGGCCATTACCCATAAGATGAGTATACGCTGCAGCAGGTCGTCGTTGTAGAAGGAGTTCATCAGTTCGCGCAAGTCGCTCCATACATGCCATGATGGAGCTAAGATGAGCTATAGAAATCGCGGTCAATTTTTCTTGATCTCTACTTGGTCATATGCAAACTTACAATGTACTTGACAAGTTTTGCGCCCGAAATGTCCTCGGCAAGCGTATCGGCAAAGTTAGAAAGTATCGCGACGTATAGAAGGTCCAGAAAGAGCTCGAATCGGCCTATAGTAGTGTCGCATGAGTATTCTAGAGTCTACGACTATATCTACCTCCTTGCCATCTAACCTGCTTGTCTTTCTTCGTCATGGCGCTTAACCAGTCGCCCGTTCTCGAACCATTGCAGGGCGCGCGGTTGGCGAATGAGATACCGAGGGTTCGATTGTAGCTCTCCAGTATCGATTCCCGTTGGAGAAGTCATATCGAATCGTGACTGGCAATGGGGAGACGCGCAGTGGTTCATCGGTTCAAGGGAGGGGACTTGCACGGGGATTGCTAGTGAAGAAAAGTTAAATATCTCCCGAGGCCCATTTTTACCCCAGGATCGATCAGAGCCAACGTATCAACGCGTATCTTGATTAGATCAACCACCTGTTATCTCGCATATTTTCGATAAAAATGGATTGTGTTAGTATACAATGATAAATTTATTGCTTTGGTCATTTTGAATCTTGAAAGTGAAGCTATACCTAAGTGATTGTCAGTAAGTTTAAACCTATTTCACATACAGATCTAGGTGCAGATAGTTTCAGACTTCTTTCTATTGTAATTGGATCTTGAGAAGTGGGTTGATCAGGTAAGCCAATAAATGTTGGCCTGAATGCCTTAGACCTATATATTTCATAATGTTGACAAGACTATTATCACCGGTGACATGATCGAGTGACACTGCATACGCGCACACCCATAGCTCAGCCTCCGTTTATGAAATTTCTGGGAGGGATGCTTCGCATAGGCTTGGTCCCTGAAATGTGGCGTGGAGGATTGCACAGTTATAGCTCTTGTCCTTGAGGCCCGGTTCTTGAGGGTGTGTCAATATTTGCCAATTTGAAAAATAGAGCCAGTCTTTTCTTTTTTCTTGCTTTGGAAAAATGAAGCCATTTGTCGCTATGCTGTGTGGTCTACGGCAGAATTAGAATGCGGGGTGATAAAAAAGTACCAACTAATGGTAGATGTGAAATCGCAGACGTATTATTTCTCGTAGAAATTTCTCCTATCGTTCTACACCTCTTATCACGATCATCGGTATATCATATTAATACATCTGATTGATGAAACGTAAAAGCTCCTGTTGAGCGGCAGTATCATATAATGGAAAATTGTAGTTAAGAGAGAGGTAGTCTCAGGGCCATATCGTACGGACGATGTTGGTGTTGCAGAGAATGGGCTCAGATCAGAGATCAAAAGACCTGGAGGGGCGCTACGGTACGAGGCTATTTGAGTTGTTGAGTTGTGTTTCGTCTAGGTTGGACGAGCTATCAGATGAGCATTTAGCTATCTCTTGTTTTTGTCATGCGATATACGGCCTTCTACAGTCTGGAGAACTACATCAGGAGGCGCTGAATATCATATAATGTTCATTCCGGGATCCAGTCAGTAATCAGGCCTTAGATGGCTGACGCAGCTGCATCGAACGCACGATTAAAAATGGTCGTGACATCTCCACGCCAAAATCGTATCGTAAATAAGAAATTTTTATTTCAACTTTATAAGGCGCATTCTCAATGTCACCTTTAGCCACATGTTTAATTAGTATAACACCTGGGCCCGTGTAATATCTATTTGAACTCAGATCTCTTCTAAGTAGTCATTGTTAAGAGAGTTAGTGACCGTGTGTTCTTAGCTAGCGTTTTGCTCAGTTGAGCAAGCTCTTAATATACTACTCGCTATGACATACCCAGCCAATGAGGCGGACACTTAGAATGCGGTGGACTTTGTTGACTGCTTTACCCCGCCACCTCTCTCCAGTTTTTCTAAAATATATCGGCATAGTGAACCGCACCCTAAGGTATTTAAGTATGTTTTAAGTATGTTATGACAGGTCTTTTGCATCTGAGCTAGTATTATATTTCTATACGAATAGATCTCAAGCCTTGGTGGACCCTATAATGAATGGCAACAATTTTACACCACCGGCCTCGCCGGAAGAGCGCTCTCTCCTTGAAGAAGGATGTCTTAGGCTTCGTGAGGCCATGGAAAGTGGTGCAGCTGGTGAATCAGAGCGGATTAGGGATGCTACACTCAAACTGGAACTCGAGAAACAAGACCTCTCTTACCAGATTGAGCAATTTAAAAAAGACTATGACCTTATCTTGCGGGATCTGAATGAGAAAACCAGAACCAAAACGCAAGCCGATGAGCGAATCAGAGTACTTGAGGAGACCCAGAGGAAGATGTCCGAGGAACTTCATGATGTCTACAACGTGCTTTAAGCCAAAGATTCCCAGATGGAAGAGCTCAAGGAAAATTTGAACCTTGAAGAACTTGAAGTAGTCGATCTTCGTTACAACAAAAGCATGTCTGAAGCTCTTGTCCGGAATAAAAATGAGATGATTGGAAATCAAATGAATCAGATCAAAGCGCAAGAGGTCCAGACAAAGGATTTGAATGCCAAAATTGCCAAATTAGAATCGGAGATCAAAATACAGAAGAAAAAGTTGAAAGACCGAATTGCTGAGTTGAAATCCGAGGCTAAAAGCCTTCAGAAAAAGCTAAGAGCGGCGAACAAGCAGCTTGGATTGAATGTGAAAAGGGATGAGAAAGAGTCTATATCTCAACGAAGCCGATGTTGGCCATTATAGTCATTGGTCCTTGGCTACGACTTACCTTTGTTAGATGGGCGATGGATGAGTAACTTGGACTATGTAATTACAAACTTGTTTGCGCGTGCTTGAATGTTTTTTCCTTTTTCATGGAACAAGTCGCTGATTTTGAGGAAACTATGTCGTAAGATCTTTTGTGATGAAGCTTAGCCAAGTTAGCCTACCTAGGTGTTACAAGCAAGGCTTCGAGTTGTTACAGTAGGTAATTCTTTGAATCTTAGAACGACTTCGAATCGATTGTTTATACATCAATTCTGTGATGATAGATATCTTTCTAAAAGTGTTAAAGACGATCTGTAACCATCTCCGAGTATAAATGCTCAAAATCATCTATCTCAAAAGATAGCGCTCTATGAGGAAGGAGAGATAACCCTGTCCTTAACGTAGAGATCGACATACTTGTCGACATCGTAATTTTCTAGTTGCTGGCGGTCCCAGCCTACCTTCAATAGCTCCTCGATGCGTGCTTGGTCAAAGTGCGCCTGTAGGTGGCGCTTGTACTTGGCCAGAATCTCGGGCTTGGCTTCCTCACGGCGCAGACGGTGGCCAAGTGGAGCCTCTACTACGACTTCATCAAGTACAGTGCCGTCATTGAGGGTGACAGTTAAAGCGTTGGGAATGGTGCGCTTGGTTGGGTCATGGTAGTCTTTGGTAAATTGCTCGTCTTCGACACAGCGGATTCGCTGGCGAAGGTCTTCTAAAAGGGAGGAAGTGGCTGCCTCGGAGCCATCAGCATAGTCATTAGCGGTCAGACGGTTGAAAACCAGCATATTGGCAACCATGTACTAAAATGAGATGATTAGAGAGAAATCAATACACTCATGCTTGTGGTACTCACTTGGACGCAGTGGTCTCGGTCGGCAAAGTTATCCATAGCCTTGAACTGTTTGTCAATGATACGAATACAGGCCTCGTGAGTGCGGTTTGTGATTTCCTTGATATCCTTAGCACTCTTGCCCAATGCTGCAAGTTTCTTGTTCACAATCTGTGCAGCCTCAATGGCGGTCTGGGAGTGGAACTCGGCTAATCACGTTTAGCAAACTATTCCATTCAAGCGAATGAAACCTGGCACTTACCAGGATAGGAAACCTTGAAGAGGACATTCTCCATGACGTAGCTACCATACGAACGCTGATAGTCAAATTTCTTTCCCTTGAAGAGAACATCGTAAAAACCCCAAACAGGAGCAGACAGTACAGTGTGAAGACCACCCTCACCCTTCTGTACTTTGAGGACCAAGTTCACTGCTCGCTGGCAGGCGTCACCAGCCGCCCAGGACTTGCGAGACATAGTATTCGGTGTGTGGCGGTACGTTCGAAGACTCTGGCCATCGACCCAAGCCTGGGTAATGGCATCAGCAGTCTGCTTCTCACTAAGGTCCAACAACTTGGAGACCACAGCGGTGGTAGCGACCTTGACCAGCACAACATGATCCAAGCCAACCTTGTTAAAGGAGTTTTCAAGGGCCAAAACACCCTGGATTTCATGAGCTTTAATCATAGCCTCTAGAACATCTCGAATCTTCAAGACCTTGCCGTTACCAAGGTTACCACCCGCGCGATTTGTGCGGGAGATCCAATCAGCTACGGCAAGAATTCCTCCTAGATTGTCAGAGGGATGACCCCACTCAGCAGCAAGCCAGCAATCATTATAGTCCAGCCAACGGATCATTGCCCCAATATTGAAAGCGCCATTTATAGGGTCCAACTGATATGGAGTTCCCGGTACGCGGGTACCGTTAGGGACTATAGTGCCCTCTACAGTGGGGCCAAGTAGCTTAGTGCATTCCTTGAACTTGAGAGCCTCCAGGCCACAGCCGAGAGTATCTAGAAATACCAGACGAGCAGTATCAAACTGGGAGAAAATATTCTCGTTTAGCTTTTCTCCCTTCAATCAGCTGATTTATTCACTTGTAACTTACCGCCAGATCCGACTCCACGCTGTACTTGTGGATATAATCTGCCATGTCCTGGATCTCAGGATCATAGGACTTGTCGACAGGAGCCGACACAGTTTGACGAGCGGCCATAATAGAAAATGGTGAAGCGCGAACGAGAGTAGGTGAACAAGTAAATTTAGTGAAGATGGGGAAGTGGGCCAAAGTGCGGGGAGGCGAGTGGGTCAACCGTTTGACGGCGGGAAGGAACATCACTGTTGGGGAGGAAGGAATTGGTTGATCTCAGAAGATCGCGGGGCAGAAATGCAAATACAAAAAAAGAAGTTGGAAGCCTGAAGTCGGGAGAGGAAAAGGAAGAGAAAGAGGAAAGACGAAGATGGAGTACAAGAATGCAGAGTAAAGGGAAGTTCACTTAATCCGTACCGAGGCCATATCGGCTAGTGTCGGTTATATCTAATTCGTTCACCTGAGTAGAAGTCATCTCTCCCGTCCATGTCGATCAAGACGCACTTTAGCTAGTAATGAAGCTATAACCTCAGTTGTCTGCTTCTTTAGTCGACCAGAACGACTAGCATCAGCAACATACGCAATTACATATCAGTAACTATCAAAGCTCAATAGCTTTATTCCTGATCAACTTAATAGTTTGCAATCATCGCAGAGATTTGAGGAGGTTCTATCCCAAGTGCTTGCATAGTAATAATAAATGAACGCGTAGCAATATCATATTTCCCCATTTTGACAAAGGTAAATATGAGCAAAACCTGAGAATAGAATAGAATGAGGGTAAGGAAGAAATGATTGCGTATAGACCAAAACAGCGCTAATAATATTAAAAAATACCAAAAAAGAAAAAAAAAAGCAAAGCAATAACAACTTTTGAAATGCGTCTCCGTAGAGGTAAGGGGTATCGAATAAAAGAAGAATAAAAGAAGGGGTATCAAACCAATAAGAATGAAAATAAAAAGACAAAAATAAAATAAAAATTACCGCAGCAACTTTTGCACGCGTTCTGTATCCTTGGCCAACATCTCATCACCAGATTGTAGCCAATTTTTGATCCAAAGATGTTGCTGCGTATCGCGAAGCTTGCGTTTTGCAAGCAGTTATTCTGCAGCTTGGGTGCTGCAATCTCCTTTTCGTGCTCGGCGTGCTTTGCGTCGGAGGCGGCGAGTCGCTCAAAAATCGATAATCTACGCGCGTTGTCAATCAAATTATTGGGCTCGTCGACAAGGACGCCGATACGCTCAAATAGACTTCTGTCATCTTTTCTATGGTGCTGTACTCGATTTCTTTGCTTATAATACCATCCAGCTACATTGAGTCAAAAATCAATTACTCGTATACAGAGAATGTGATTGACTTACACGCCACTTTCCTATAATCGTTTGTAGTGTTTCTCTTTTGTGACATGGTCTCGTTGACCATAATACTGTCTCTGGCCTATGAGTGACTGAGTGAAAAGGAACTAATAAATGAAATCAAGACGACCTCAGTATATGTATGAGAAAATGAAAAGAAGTTATGATGTTTTAGAGAAGGGTTTCACTTCAACCTATATATGTCTAGTTGTGCCTAGGTAACTCACTTCATGATGAACGACGTGGACCCATCCAAATTTTTGCATCATCTTTTCTGTATATGGAGGGAAAGATTAAAAATCCAACCATCAGAAATAGTTCTAAATTCAGTACTTAACTATCCCCTTGACTGTCAAAATGGCAACCATTAGCGCCTTGGCGAATCCTGAAACTATAATTGGCTATCATATATTACTAAGATATTTTTATAACTAACGTGCGTCACGGTTGACCGAGCGTCCCGGTTGGCCGAGCGACACCTCAAAATATTTACCCCGAAATCGACCCTCCTTTTTCTAACACCAACAATGCCTCCAATTCGCACTCAAAAATCGAAAGATTTGGAGCAGCAGGAGAGTAAAGTCTTATTAGTAATTCAGGCTATTAAAGATGAACGATACTCCTCTGCTGCTGCCGCTGCTCGCGCCTTTTCAGTTCCTGTCTCAACTTTGAAAGCGCGAATCCAAGGTCGCAAATCGAAGGCCATAACTCGCCATTCTCGCCATAAATTCTCTAAAGGTGAGGAGAAATCGATGGAAAAATGGCTCCTTAATATGGACGCTAGAGGATTCGCTTTTTCGCATGAAATGTGCCGAAATATGGCGAATCTGCTCCTCCGCACCCGCGAAATTGTCCCCTCCGACACCCCCCCCTAAAGTTGGCAAAAACTGGGTGACAGGATTCCTTCAACGCACCGAATCTCTTCATACGCGAAAATCTCGGGCGCTTGATATCCAGAGGGCGCAGACAGAAGATCCATAAGTCATCCAAGGGTGGTTTAATCTCGTCCAGAATATAGTCACAAAATATGGTATCCTTTCAGAGGATATCTATAACTTCGATGAGACTGGATTTGCGATGGGTGTTATATCTTCAGAGTATATTATATGCTCCTCAGATTACTATGGTAAACGAAGGCTTCTTTAAGCTGGAAATCGAGAGTGGGTTACTATTATTGAGACTATCAACGCCCAAGGTGTTGCGCTTCCGCCCTATATCATCCTAAAAGGGAAACATTTTATGGAGCGTTGGTTTGACCATCTACCCCCTAAATGGTCACTAAACACTAGCCTAACTGGTTGGACTACAAATCTAATGGGTCTAGATTGGCTGAAAAGCCACTTTATACCTAATTTGGTCCAGAAAGGGAGATATATTCTGTTGGTTTTAGATGGTCATTCTTCGCATCGTACGCCAGAATTCGACCAACTATGCGCGGACAACGATATTATTTGTCTATGTATGCCAGCTTATTCATCCCATCTATTACAACCTCTTGATGTAGGATGTTTTTCGGTGCTTAAAAAGGTATATGGAGGCCTGATTAGTGCTGAAATACAGAATGGAGTGGATTCTATTGATAAGGATGATTTCCTCCAAATCTATCCTTATATATGTAAAGCAACATTTAAAGCATCTACTATAGTGAATAGCTTCAGGGGCGCTGGTTTAGTACCCCTGGATGCTAATCATGTTTTAGAAAAGCTGAATATCATGGTCGAAAACCACCCTCAAGACCCCCCTTAAGACCCCCCTCACGACCACCCTCAACGCCCTACTTCTTCAAGCAGCAGTGACTCAAATCGGCCTTGGAGCTACTCAAAAGTCCAAAAATCGAATTCTGCTATCAAGAAAGAACTCGAATCTTCCTCAGGAGCTTTAACTTCACCTCTAAAACGACAAATTTATCGGTCGCAAGATGCGCATACTCAGATGGCGATTCGGATGATGATGATGGAAGACCGTATTCAGCGATTGGAGAATACTGCGAAGAGAAAGATAAAAAAGAGAGCGGCTAGCAAGAAGCACAGAGGCCATGAAGGGAGTCTTCGGAGTTTGGAGGAATTGTAGCAAAGCGTGGTTGCTCAGGAGAATGGTAGAGTTGAATATATATCCCTAGAGGATGCTCCTGGACAACCTATAGAAGATGTTCCATTGCCTACTTTACCTACTATTAGGCGACTCGTCACCTGTTCAGGTTGTGGAACCAAAGGCCATATATATACCCAGTGTCCTACACGCGTTAAATAGATAATTAATTCATGTTTTGGTGTTAAAAGTTGATGTTGAAAATCTTAGATTTTTTAAGTTCCAAATGCGTCGCTCGATCAACCGGGACGCTCGGTCAACCGTGACGCACGTTAGATGGACGATCCCTGAGTAAGCAGGGAGCAGGTAGTGAATCAGAAAGGCGGTCTGCGGCGGCAGAACCGAGTTACCCCTTGTTGTTTACTGTTTTTAGACGTGTTTTTGGACGCGTTTTCGAGTCATAATGGATATGGACGACACAATCCTTAGCTCATCTGTAGCTGGATCACCTATTATATCGCCTCAACTAGCTGATATGCTTCCTGAAAACGCGTTTTTGGAGCCTCTTTTCTATGTTTCTGATCTTGATTCCAAGGCTTGTTACCCAAGAGGCTTTGCGACTATATTTAAAGCCAAATCAGATGTGGTGATATGAGCTAGAGCCATTTGCTTCCCAGATTCGAGAGGCATGTTTGGAATATTGGGAGCCATGAAATACAGCTGCCGTCGACGAATCTATGGTTCTTTATTTTTGACGTTCTCAACATACGTTCAAGATACCTAGTAAACCAATTCCCCAAGGTGATAAGCTATTTACTATAGCTGACTAGGGATATACATTATATCGGATTTGGGCAAACCAGCAGAAGTCTCTGGTAGAGGTAAAAAAGCCTTCAACCCTGACTCTGACAGGCTCTATGGTAAGATCTCTCTTTCTCTATCCCTCTAATTCTTGAGGACCAGAGCCACCAGTTTGAGAGGTTACTTCAACAGTCAAGGGGATACCGAAGTCGTGATAGTTACAGAATGGACACCTTTACACACCTCTTCACTTTTTGACTCCCTACTTTCATTGAGCTTTCTTTTGGGGTTATGTTTGGTTTTTCTTGGCTGAACCGACCTGCACGTTCCGACCGTGCTACCTAGAGCGTTGCCCGTTTCAGTAGATAGATGCCCACGCAAGTAAGATCACTATATTCGATCGTTCGCATGAATAAGGAAAGGCTGCTACTCTAGCCACTTCACTTACTCACCCGCGATTCATCACTGTTCACAGAACTGCTCCCTGTAACTCCAATGCATCCGTGGCCTGCAAAGACTTTCGAATCTCAGTGTAGATGACTTCGGAGAGTCTGGGTGGTACTGCGTTGCCGATCATTCTCTTCACGTTGCGATCACCAAATTGGAAGTCGACCGGGAAAGTTTGTAGACAAGCAAATTCACGTAGCGTGAAGCCTCGCTTTCCGGATGGATGGTGATTTGCCTGGCCCCCAGAGCAGGTAATGGTTTTGGCCGGCTGGCTTCCGTCGTATGGTTCCTTGTAAGACAAAAGGCACCGGGCCAGCTCTGCTTCAATATCATGGTCTGCTGCATTGGGCGGAATATTGTCGATACAATCATTCACGCCGGGAACACGGGGAAGTCCAAGTCTGCCATGGGTGGCCTTAGGAAATTCAGGAACGAGATCTCCAGGCCTATATATTGTTAATCAGAGCTAGCGATGAGGTATGTGGAAACAATGGTTTTGCCTACCCAGCTGCAATTATGAGAAGCCGCTTCCGATTTTGAGGGACACCATAGATAATTGCATCCAAAACGGTCCAGCGAACAGAGTATCCGAGTTCAACCATGTCCATTATCATACGACTCAGGATCTCAGGGTGTCGTGACGGTAAACCCGCCGTCTCCTCCATGGTGAGGATTCTAGGCTTGACCTTCTCCAGCAAATTTAACGCGGTGAAGATGCAGGCGGAGTTTTGCTCGTCCCTGACCTCATTTGAGATGGTGTGAGCCGGAGAAAATGGCTGGCATGGAGGTGACGCATGACAGACATCGACACGTAGTTCCGCAGGCTTGTTGGTGATGAAAGTATCGAAGGGTGAGTTCTCGACGATACAGTCAAAATTCATACGATATGTTTCACAGGCGTGTGTAGCAATATCAACTGCCCATTTCGGTTCGAATCCGGCTGCTCTTGCACCACACGAAACACCGCCTGCGCCACAATAAGCATCTCCAAGAGTGTACCCACGCTCATGTTTCTCATAATATGGTATGGTAAGATCAATCAATCCGAAGTCCGATCCTCTGAGGGGCCGACCCGAGCCAAATGGGCGTGTCGGTTCCGGTCCTCTCCAAATGTCACGAAGACATTTTGAAGTGAGCGCACGCCGAGCATCACATTCATCGGCATTCAGGTATCGAATCAGGTGAACTTTTGACATAGTGTTGACTGAAGCTTCCACTTGGCAGGAGTATCGCACTCGACATACCAGCTGGGTTTCATGGTCTCCAAACCTTTTCGCGCGGCTGTTTAAGAACCAAATCTTTGAGTGTCGCACAATCTGGGACGGCTTAACAGGTTCAATTTCATCAAACATCCATACCAGCTCGCCACGAACTTTAGGGAAGAATGATGCCACAGGCGAGACGTCATATACTTCACACCCACGTGGCGAAGGTGGATATGATTCACAGAGATGCCGGCCAAAAAAACGATACTTGTGATTTTTCTGAATGATGATATCAATTCGGAAGTAGTGGGAGCTTCCATGTCCCTGATAAGGGTACAGCTCAACTGATTCCCCCACCCGATACCAATTGTGGTTTACATAACACTTTTGGATGCTGCGAGCTTCTGGATGCCGCAAGGGAATCCGATATCGCTCGAGCAGCTCAGTATGGTAGTCATTTGGTAAGATATCTGTGGGCACAGGCGCTAATGTAGCTGTTCCACCTGGGGCATCGACAGTCAAACCAATGTAATTGTTGATGTTGGCTGTCCATACATCATTGATAAGAGGAGATGTGCTCAGTCGTACTCGGTCCATGAGTTTGTTCGTCACTTGATTAATAGCATGAGTAGTGGCCGGGTCATCCTCTGTCAAATCGACCATCGAATTCCTCAGTCGGCTGATACGCTCTGGGTAATGGTAACCGTGACTGGCATTGGTTTCAAAGTGTGGGAATAAGAAATCGTCATCCAGTGAAATAGCTGGGGTAGAAGTACCCCATTCTTCATCAACCCTCATTGTGTCGTCATCTCCAGCAATCAAATCTATGGCGTTCGCCATTAGGGCTTTATATCCTTGAGTCTGGATTAGCTTCGAGTATCAGGCAGTAGTGGGTTGTCAATGAGAAAAAGGATTTTAAGAGTGGAAGAACAGGATTTATAGAAATAGAACGGTACCTGCGCTAGAAAGATGGTCGATGAAAGTGGTGATAAAGCAGTGCTTATGATCCTTTGTTCTAAAAGTCAGCCCTTTGATCCCACCAGACCAATGAACTTACTCCGATGCGTAGGGTACTATCTTTCACGTGCAGAAGGAAGAAATAAGGCGAAGAATGATCTACACGGACAGACTCGTGATTACACCTCAATTTAATTATTTCTTACAGTATAATCACCTCTCGTGCCGAGTGAACCCCAAACGATTTCAAGTACGATATATTGTAGCTTTAGGCCAATTAGTAGTATAACGCCACAAAATACAGAAAACGAATTTTGTATTACTTTTGAGATATAATGCTCTTATTTCATAAAGTAAAACGGTGCTATTTAGTTGGAAAACGCTATAGAGTAGATAGAACACATACTTCGCTTCCACGGTTTGCTGTAAGCTAAGACAGAATCACATCCGCACTTAGTGAGCCTGTTTCAAGAACAAAGGATACCTAGGTAGCTTTACGTACCGTTTTTTTTCTATGCCAGGTGGGGCTTTCATATTTCAGGTTCCTCTGCTTTTGTGAGAGCGCTTAGGATCAGGCTTAGTGAGTGAATTTCAGTCTAGGCTCAGGCTCACGGAGCTGCTCATGTTGAACTAAATGCTGAATAAGCCGACAAAATATAGTTATGGTGTAATTGATTGATTATTGATTGATTGGTTATAGGAATTGGGAATTGGGAATTTCCAAGAAAGGAGCTAAACTAATGCAAACTAAACAATGAAGACTAATCAATTAGTTTTACAGGATATTTTTGACTATTCTTGGTCTAGCCTTATGGCTGGGAATTGACTTAGATCCGAGCCCGAAAATGTGGCTGACAAGATAACCCCCAGATCCAGGTATATAAGGTACCCGAAAATCCCTCAATGATGCGTCTTTAATCATGCCCATAATAATAGCCACGGGTCTTATCAAATATCATCTTTCGTATGATCCCTTTGTGCCTCAGCCCTTATATTGAGAGTGAAAAGCTGATTGATTAAAACTCTAGTTACTTTTGCAACACCCCCAGCTATTGAGGCTTAAAGCTGGTTAGCGACTATTCTCATCGTTCTTGATACCGATCATGGCCGTCTATCAGTCAATCCAACACGCTGTTGAGGCTTTCTTTCGTCATTACCTATACGCCATCAGACACCAATCCACGATCCTTTATTCGTCTATGTTGACACCAAATTGCGTCCGATTGATCGTACCCGCTGGTGCACTGGGAGCGCCGGAATTCGGCTTTTCAAATGCTCAATATAGAGCCTTGATGGCACCCGAGTTGGCTGCGATGGAATATTGCTCTATTATACTAAAGGATGTTGTGATTGATGAGCATGCGTTAAAAGCTAATTCAAGGATTGTTTACTACCCTAAACTTAAGGGTACTGATGCTATAGAAAAAGGAGAATTTAGCTTCTGTTTTACCTTCACACAGGAGGTTGAAGGGGAGTTAAAGATATGTAAGCTTGTGGAATTCAGGGATCTTAAGTGGACGGAGATGTATATGGCCAAAATTGCGTCTGTGGTGCAGGAGCTAGTATTACAAGATGAATACAGAAACACGCTGTGGGGATCCGATGTTGTTCAAGAAGAATAAACTTAAGAAGAGAAAGAGGATCCTGGATTAGGATACTCTTATAGATTATCTTGCACTTGATCGATAAATTACTCCAAGACATGGGGTATTGGGTTGGGTTGGATCAGGCAGTTCATTAAGCAAAATCTACATATTTCGTTATACAGGTCGGAGGGGTCGGAGGGTCGCGGGGGTCCTGCGGCCCTCCGAGTTTTTCTACTCTCACTCTATATAACGCTATAAATTTAACAGAAATGACTCTTGATTATACTTCCAAGGTTTCCTCATGTGCCAAGGTGAGATCTACCTAGGTAAGTGAACTCATCTTAAGAACGGTCTATGGGATTTAATAAGAAGTACAGCGTCATAGAATTGAAAGTTGAGAGAAATCTTAGAATACACTTCGAAGGTTCATTTGGAGATAATAATCTAGATCCTACTTACAGAAGCCTCCAATTGACTAATTTTTGCATTCTAAATAACATCGGGAAGCGGCAACATCAATCTAGTGCTGGGTCTAAATTGGAGTCTACGGCGTTGGCCATGGATCAATATTTAAAAATTTCGGCTCAGCAGATTTAGAATCGACCGCATCTATACCTAGGTAGAAGACAGTCTAAACAATTAGCTCAGAAATCACAGCCACGATGTCAACCTTGATACTTCCAACACTCAGTCTTACCTATAGATTCTATCTCGGTAGTTACAATACCTGCCAGCTTGGTATACGCAGCATTAACTGAGCCTATAGGTAGCCTAGAAACCTAGTTACATGGCACAGAAATTACATATTTATTTGCGGTGCCTAGGTATGACCAATCCGAGCGACTTGTGTCTTCATATACGAGACTAGCTATGTCGATTGCCCAGCAAGATTAGAAACTGGCTGCTCTAGAAAACCATGAAAGTTGGAAGCCACCCCTGCGCCACAATACCTAGGTATACGTTTGAGTGTGCGTGCATCCTCATTATTGTCGGCAACCTTGGGATAGTTAGTTTGGTCGATCACAACTAAGTCTCTCCCAAGTTTGGGTGAACTCTCTGCATTTCATAATTTTAGATCTGTTAATAAAATCAGATGGCCATATTTTCAGAAAGTCTCGATTTTTCGAACTTGCAAAATAAGAGACTGATAGCTAGATCAGCTACAATTTCTAAATGCCACTTGACTTAAATTAGCTAGGGTTGTTTCAAGATTACTCATCCAAGATCCCGCCCCCCACCAATCAGTAAGTAGTTAGATCCTGCACAGTCATCTTCTCCTGACTCAGCTAGGGCGGTGTCCCGAGGTCGGCGCGTGAAAAAAAAATTAGTAGTGGAGACGAACCACGGGAATAAATGGTGATGGAGATTTTCTTCCTTTCTCCATTCCGTGCTTCTGGGGGTCCAGATGACCATTGCTCAATAAAATCCTCCCTTCTTTTGGTAAGTCGTTTTTGTTGCCTTCTTTTTCATGCGTCCTTGTCTTCTATGATGAATTTCGGTATTTTTATAGATGTTAGACTTCCTAATTCTTTTGCGGAGAACATCCCATTCTGATTTGACACACCCCGCCATCCATTGTTGCAGCTATATATATTCCGTTGGTGAAATTCTTTGCTGACTGGTTTTGCTGCCTAACCAGGAATCCTAACCCCGCCCATAATGTGTGGCATTATCGCTTTGATCCTGGCCAACCAAACCGCCGCTGCTGCGGTGGACCTCCACGAGGCTTTGTATCTTCTCCAACGTGAGTGGTGACTTGCTTTTATAGACCTGAGCCAAGAGAGACTAAGGTTGTGAATCTTAGATCGTGGTCAAGATGCAGCTGGAATTGCGACCTGCGCTTCTGGTGGCCGAATTTACCAGTTGAAGGCCAATGGTATGGCTGCCAAGGTTTTCCAGGATGGAGCTAAGATTGCCAACTTGCCTGGATCCATGGGTATTGGTCACCTGCGGTATCCCACTGCAGGTAGCAGTGCGAATGCTGAAGCTCAACCGTTCTATGTCAACAGCCCTTATGGTATCTGCCTTGCCCATAACGGCAACCTCATCAATGCCCCTGAGCTCAAGAAGTACCTGGATTTGGAGGCCCACCGTCACATCAACACTGATAGTGATAGTGAGCTCATGTTGAACATATTTGCTGATGAGCTCAGCGAGACAAAGAAGGCTCGTGTCAACTCCGAGGATCTCTTTGCCAGCTTGAGCCGCATGTATGAACGCTGCGAGGGTGGATGGGCCTGCACTGCCATGCTTGCAGGTTAGTCTTAAATTGCTCAATTCGTATCATCTAAATGCCCACTAACAACTTACTTAGGTTTTGGTGTGTTGGGTTTCCGTGACTCCTACGGTATTCGACCATTGGTTCTTGGCTCTCGCCCTTCTCTGGATGGTGAAGGCACTGATTACATGATGGCCTCTGAGTCTGTTGCTCTTGACCAGCTTGGTTTCAGCAACCACCGTGACATCTTGCCCGGTGAGGCTGTTATCATTGAGAAGGGTGGTGAGCCGGTCTTCCGCCAGGTCGCCCCGAAAAAGGCATACGCCCCCGATATCTTCGAGTATGTGTACTTTGCCCGTCCTGATTCTGTCATGGACGGTATCAGTGTGTATCGTAGTCGTCAGCGTATGGGTGAGCGCCTTGGTGCCCGTATCCTCGACGTTCTTGGTCCCGATATTGTGAAGAACATCGACGTGGTTATTCCCATTCCTGAAACTTCTACCACATCTGCTACTCACGTCGCTTCATATCTGAACAAGCCTTACTGCCAGGGCTTCGTCAAGAACCGCTACGTCTTCCGAACATTCATCATGCCTGAGCAGAAGACCCGTCAAAAGGGGGTTCGCCGCAAGTTGAATGCTATGAAGGCCGAGTTCAAGGACCGCAATGTGCTGCTTGTGGATGACAGTATTGTGCGTGGTACTACCAGTCGCGAGATTGTCAACATGGCCCGTGAAGCCGGTGCTAAGAAGGTCTACTTGGCCAGCTGTGCCCCTGAAATCACGTAAGTTTGCGAAATCCTGACTCAAGACAGAAACAACTAACTCTCCCTATAGAAATGCCCACATCTATGGTATTGATTTGGCCTCTCCCCAGGAGCTGGTCGCTCACAACCGAAATGCCGCGGCCATTGCCAGCCACATCGGAGCTGATAATGTTGTCTTCCAGACTCTGGATGATCTCAAGGGCGCTTGCGCTGAGATTGCTCATGAGAATGGACAAGATGAACCTCAGAACTTCGAGGTCGGTGTGTTCTGCGGTAACTACGTGACTCCTGTCCCTCAAAACTACTTCGACCACCTGGAGCAACTCCGTGGAGAAGGTCGTAAGATCAAGGCTCTAGACAAGGCCAAAGAAGCTGTTGCACATGGATTCGCCAGTATCACAGATTACCAAATTGCTACCAATGGAGTCACCATGGATACCAATGGCCAAATCATCCCGGCCGAGCGACAAGAGCCAGAAACTCGGCCCAAGCCTGATCATCAATCTCATGACAAAATTGACGACCGAATGGACATAAGCATTCACAACCTTGCTGATCACCATGATGGGTGATGATGATCTTAAGCTGTTTTCTTTGACCATTTAATTTGCATTTGGAGTCCTGGGAGTTCGTTTTGGGTGGGCATACTTTAAATATAAAGACGTGGTGGATGATCTGCTTTCGATCTTAACGTCCAAGTGACGAAACATGAATACTATAAAATACGAATCCTGATTTCATATCAAGCTGAGATACCAATTGAAAAAAAAAATCAATTCAATTGATGATTCTTATTCAATCGATTAGTATCACATGACGTACACGAGTGTTAGTTAACCACTCCCTCAATGAGACTCACCTTTTTCATGACATTCATCTTCCCATCTACAAGCTTCTTTACTAGCCAAAAAAAAAAAAGCAATCGCATCTGAGAACGAGCTATATTGATTTGGGTTCCTCCGCAGGTCAGGCCTGTACGTAGTATAATAAAATTGACGTCATCCCGATCAGCTCTATTCTTGTTTCTGCATCGACTCAAAGCTTCCGAGCTTTCACCATCACAACCAAAAACACAACCGCTTTGAACACAATGGAAAGACCAGTTACGCGGGCTGCATCTCGTGCATCGGGATTATTGACATTGAGTCCAACACAGCCAGGTCCTGGTCCTGATCCTCAGGCAGAGGGCTCATCTTCGGCTCAAAAGAGAACCCTCGCCAAGAACAAGAGAGCCTTCTCTAAGGACTTAAAAACATCAAATCCCCTCAAAAATGAAGTTCAAAGTAAAGCAACTGCACAATTGGCTCCAAAAAAGAAATCACGTACATCAAAAGCACCGAAGGCAAGCCCTGTGCGGCCCCCCAATGATGAGCTTCCTCACAATCTTGGTAAATTACCAGTCCTGTTGCCTCAGTCTGAACTCATTACAGTTATTGTCACTCCTCAAGATACAACTTCTCAACCAGTCTTCGTAGAGAGGTCTAAGGATAACCAAATCAAGAAAGAGGGCGAGAGTAGCGATACACCTCTTAACAACGCAACAAATGAAGCTACAGACATAAAGAAACGCAAGGGGAAGGGGAAGCAATATCGATTGACTCCAGGTGAAACTCCTTTCCCAGATTGGCCTCATCCTACAGTCGCAGAATGTGAAGTTGTCAATACAATTCTTACAGACCTTCATGGAGAGTTTGTTGCACCTAAGACTATCCCCGAACCCTCTTTGACGGTCACTGGCTGTGGGGAAGTTCCATCAGTGCTGGATGCACTCATTCGCACACTCTTGAGTGGTGCCACAACCAGCGGAAACTCTGCCAGAGCATTTGCTGGGCTTGTGAAGCGGTTCGGCACCTTAGAAAGTGGAATCGGCAAGGGAAGTGTGAACTGGGAAGCTGTTCGACAAGCCTCACTGAAAGATGTTTTTGAAGCAATCAAGAGCGGTGGCTTGGCCACTACAAAAAGCAAACATTTGAAGGGCATTCTGGACATGGTCCATGAGGAAAACCGCGAACGTCATAACTTCCATCTGTCAGATGAGTCCAAGACAGCCAATGAAGAAACAAACAATATGTTCCCTGAGAAAATTGAGAAAGACAAGCTGTTTGAAATTACCTGTGTCGATGAGCATTTCCTCTCTCTGAATCGCCTCCACAATCTCTCAACGGATGACGCCATGAATGAGTTGACGAAATATCCGGGTATCGGACCCAAGACCGCAGCTTGTGTGATTCTGTTCTGTCTGCAACGTCCGTGTTTTGCAGTGGATACCCATATCTTTCGCCTCTGCAAGTGGCTTGGCTGGCTGCCGCTCAAACCTGCTCCGAATGAGATTACTGCATTCAAACACTTAGAAGTGCGTATTCCTGACCATCTCAAGTACTCGCTTCATCAGCTGTTCATTCAACATGGGAAGTATTGTCCTCGATGCCGCGCCATAACTAGAGAATCCAGTGAAGGCTGGGATGAAGGGTGCGTCATTGAACACCTAATCAAACGCACTGGATTCCAGAAAGGTGTCAAGAGAGAGCAAGTTGATTCTGATAAAGAGGAAGCCACTCCTAAGAAAAAGAATACTACCCGGAGGAAGACGACTAAAACTACCAAAAAGACTGTTCCTAAGAAGGCCCTCAAGAAAGTGACCTCTTTGAGCTCAGATCTTGAAGAATCAGACCACAATGAAGGGGAGGAATCGGACGTATCTCTCTGACCTTTCAGATTCAATGTTTCCTGAAATGGACTGAGATGAAAGATTAACAACTAAAAAAACACGATCTTTCCTCTATCTCTTTGTGCTATTATCATACGAGGGTACTCTATATTGGGTACAATATTGCTGTCTCATATCCTTTTTGGTCGTTTGCCCTGAGATATATTTTGCTATTTCTTTTGACCTCTTTCATTATGGAAAGTGAACAATATCTGCAACTTGTATGGCTAAACTAAGAAATTATATAACTAAGTATCATTAACTATTTATATTCTTGCCCCTACCTTATTTACAATTAAGCTATCAGTACTGAGAAAAGGAGTAATCCCCTAAGCCAAGTTTGGAATGGAGTGTACCTACTGTTCAAGTAGCTGGTTGTTCCGCGTGGCGTGGTTATCGCCTATCGGGAAAAAAGATTCCCCAACAACACCTGCTCAAGGGGTCACGCCAATTCCACCAATAATCCCCTGCAGCATGGCCTGTCTGCTTTCCCACATTCTGCTGGGGCCGCGAGCTCTCGTAGAGGAATATACCTCCTATGTCCCGTGGATTGGAGCTACGGCGATCTCCCTAATCGCCGTGTACGTGGGATACCTTTTCGTCAAATGCCATAGGGAAGCCGCTGTTGCCTTCAATGTGCCATTGCCACAGGAGGTGCGCAGTAGTACCTTTGAGAAGAACCGGGATGACCTTCGAGGGGAGGAGAAGCGCATACTCGAGGATCAGATTCGCGGAGTGAGTGTTGACATACCATAGCTCCTGAGATAACTTTGGATTTCATTTTTCTGCAATTGTACATGGAATTGACGTCTTTATTTCCTATAGAAATGGAACGATCAATTGGTTATGAGCTACTGTCCTGCCGATGGACGTGTGCTGGGTACTGGAATCAAGCCTGCGACTGTCGAGGATATTAATGAAGCTGTGCGTGCAGCTCATGCTGCGCAGCGCGAATGGGCTAAAACGACATTTGCAGAGCGCAAAAAGGTTCTTCGAACACTGTTGAAGTAGGGCATCCTCAATTACACCTTTCGCTGTTCCTCGCAGACACATGGACTAACTATTTCATGCTAAAGATACGTTCTCGAACACCAAGACGATATCGTGACTGCGTGCTGCCTCGATTCAGGAAAGACAAAGGTGGACGCTTGTTTTGGAGAGATCCTTGTCACGGCTGAGAAGCTTAAATGGACTCTGGATCATGGCGAAAAGGCCTTGCTACCATCGCGCCGGCCAACCAACTTCCTCATGATGTACAAGAAAAATATGGTCACCTATGAGCCCCTTGGTGTAGTGTCAGCCTGCGTGTCTTGGAATTACCCATTCCACAACTTCATCGGTCCCGTTATCAGTGCTCTATTCACTGGTAATGCTATTGTCGTCAAGCCATCTGAGCAGACAGCCTGGTGTTCGGCCTTCTTTCTAGACATTATTCGTGGTGCCCTGTCCAGCTGTGGCCACTCGCGCGACCTCGTCCAATCTCTCATTTGTCTTCCATCCGTTGCAGATGCTCTCACCTCGCATCCCGATATCGCCCACCTCACCTTCATCGGCTCCAGGCCTGTGGCGCATAAAGTATGCGCCTCAGCCGCCAAGTCCCTCACACCAGTAGTTGTCGAATTGGGCGGCAAAGACCCAGCTGTCATACTCAATGACGCTCGTACAGTTCGCAACATCCCTACCATTGCCTCCCTACTCATGCGCGGCGTATTCCAATCCGCCGGCCAGAACTGCATCGGCGTAGAGCGCATCATCGCCCTCCCAGGCAGCTATGAGAAACTCATCGAACTGGTCACGCCGCGCATCAACGCCCTCCGCCTCGGCTCCATCCTCCTCGACGACCCATCAACTGACCAAGCCGCCTTGACCCCAGACATGGGCGCCATGATTTCGCCAGCCTCTTTCGACAAATTGGAAGCTCTCATTGCAGACGCCGTCTCAAACGGCGCCCGCCTCTTAGCCGGCGGAACTCGCCACCAGCACCCGAAATATCCCCAAGGCCATTACTTCACACCCACTCTGCTCGTTGATGTCACACCTTCTATGAGTATTGCGCAAGAAGAGCTCTTCGCACCTGTCTTCCTGGTCTTGCGCGCCGAGTCCGTGCCCGACGCAATCAAAATCGCAAACTCAACCGCCTACGCTCTCGGCGCCAGTGTTTTCGGCCACAACGAGTCTGATGTACAGGCTTGTGTGCGTGGCATCGAAGCCGGCATGGTCTCTATCAATGACTTTGGTGCGTATTATGCCGTCCAGCTACCCTTTGGCGGTGTCAAGGGATCTGGGTATGGTCGGTTTGCGGGCGAAGAAGGTCTGCGCGGCTTGTGTAATACCAAGGCTATTTGTCGAGATCGATTCCCTAAGTTGATGTTTACTTCTATTCCGCCGCGAGTGGATTATCCGATTCAGAAAACTAAGGGTGTTCAGGGGAGTACGCATGGTCAGTCTGCTTGGGATATGACTAAGGGTGTTGTTGAGACGGGATATCAGCTTACTATTGCTGGACGCATTGCTGGTATTCTGCGTTTATTGGGGAATATGTAATGATCTCTTTTCTTGTCTAGCGTTATACCTAGATATTTGGAGTGGACTCACCTGGGCAATTCCTTGTTAGGATTGCGGTTTGAATCTTTCAAATAATCCTTTGTTGTAATATAATTTTTGTTTCATATCTTCCAAAGTTGATGTACGTACACTTCTCGACCAGCCGCTCATAAATCAGGGCTTATTGACCCAAAGGCCACTAGTGTTGAACAAGGTCATTTCCATGTAACTTTTGTACGGGGAAATGTCCGGTAAAATCTCAGCTGGAAAAGTTTCACCCAGATGCTTGTTGTTTAATTGGCCGAACCAGAACAATGTTGCATCGACATGGTGCTCCATCCACTCTAAATGATTCGGCAACAGCAGTGCGAAGTCCGACACAAATCCCAAGAAGTCAAGTTGAAGCCAATCTTTTAAAGTGGGATTGTCCATACAAATCTGGCGGTTGTTATCTCGGATCCATTGCGAAATCTCTGGCGACTTGGGCGGCATGGATTCGGCACTGGCACGGAAGAGGGCAATAAATATTTTCCGGCTGCGTGCTAGATTATCAAGGCCGTACTTGGTGACAGCGATAAAGTGGTCTCTAGGTATTAGGTATATATGGTCCCTTTGGGTGTGGGGGTAAAACTGGAACCAAAACTGGTCGATTCTCAGGAGGGTGAAGACGGCATCAAGATTCTGCGTGCGAATGGCGTTGGACACTCCCTGGTGTAAGGCAGTCCTATTGACCATTGTTTGTCTATGATCTTCAGATTGAGAATAACGCCATTCTTTCTTCCCTGAATATACCCAATTGTATGAGGCAGTGCGTAGCATCTCAAGGTACGCAATGTCGTGCACGGTAAATCCAGTACTGCTTCCTCGGAGCTGATCTTCCGGAAAGTCGATCAAGTCGATGGCTGGGTAATGGTGGTTGAAATTCAACGGGTTTGAACGGATTACAATACACGACATTGGGATGATGTGTAATTCAAGTGTACCATCACTGTTGGTGAAAGAAAGCTGCGTGTCTTGCTCACGGTCTAGGAACTTTTGCAAGTTGGCCCTTTCCTCCAGCTGCATGTCAACGCCACTGCCGAGCCACAAGCGGTAGATGGCGAGGATAATCATCTTAGGAATCTGGTCACGCACTCGGGCCATTGTACACCATTTGCACCCAAATATCGCTTTTTGTAGGACTCTGCGCTCATGCCGTTTAAGAGGGACTGTATAGTCCATTGGTGACAATATGCGGGAGATCTCCGAGCTGTAAGAATCGGTTTCAGCCGAATCAGACCAGAAAGCGAGGGCGATAAGGAGGCCATATATTCTATCGCTAGTGACTGCAGCAGCCAAATAGGGCGAGGCACGTGGGAGATTCGGGTTAAGGGAATAGAGAAATATTTTCTCGATCACCTCATTGGGCAAGGACTCGAGCTTCGACAAGACGCGGGGTGGTGGTGTCGCCATGATTGAGATGGCAGTGGAGGTAGGAGAAGAAATTTGAGATGATGAAGACTCATATTTCAACGAGATGTCTCTCTTTATCTTAAATGGCCGACCGGGACGGCGTTTCGCCCTGGACGCATGCTTGGTGATTTTGCTGGCGGGATGGGAAGTGACATTCTGGGGAGGGCGGTCGTTCATAATAATTATACATGAAGTGATGAACACCTGCCAAAGAAATTATATGTCCCTAGGGGATGTGCCTCCTTGTGGGCGCTATTGGCCTCCATCAGTAAAGAGTCAAAAGTGATTCTACTTTGTAGAAAGTTATACCGAAAAGACCCCATTTTTATTCAAGGCGCTGATTGGTTCAAATTCTAACAGTATTAAACAGCCTAATTAGGATTAGCGTATTTCGGGACTTTTTATTCTGAAGTTAGAGTCATGTGACAGGGAAATGCAAGCAAATGTGATGACTAACAGCCTTAGAGTTCTGTCATGTGACTTTATTGCCTATTTAGGTACCCTTGTCAGGTGATATCAAAATGACGTCAAGACAGATCGAACTTCAATCTCGACTTTATATGCGATCAGCAATCAGAAAAGAGCAGGATAAAGCAGCGTAAATTTTGAGAGTTCTTATTACCAAAGTAAAGCTGACATGTGTACTCTGTAAGCCCAGCCCAGCTTACCACTCAGAAATCAGCTTGTAATCGAAAATCCAAGATCGACTGCAGAAACCGGTCCAATGTAGCTATGACGATATAGGCGCACAGGCCCAAGTTTTGAACCCTGAAACCCCATGGTTTAGTTTAGTTGATCTCAAATTTGAATGCAGAATTTCTCTTTCATTCTTCAGCACAGCTAAAAATACCTAGTTCTCCTTACAAAAGTTCTTATCAAAATTCTCATACCTACGTCACAGCCCTGGTTACCTTGGGACATTCCGTCACTTTTGCCCTCAATTGGTATTAAGCTTGTTCGCCCTGCAGGATTCTGGTCTATCATTGTCCGCATTGAGACGAACTCTTACGTATCACCAGCCATCACCCAAGTGTGTCTCGCTCAAAATTTTGGTCTTGCCCAATTCTGACGTGCCTGCAGCTGCAAACTGCCTAGTGCCTTAAAGACGTTTTTCCCATTTAAAGGAACCTTCCCAACCACTTCATTTCTTATCATAATGCGTCCTTTCAGTGATTCTTCTACACACACCACTGCTTCATCCAGCTCAGCTTCGATCACCACCAAGCCAAAACCATAAAACTTTTACCTACTCATACCCTCAGTACTTCTACTGACCATACCTTCAAGATGGGTGCCGTCGTCTCTTGTGTATGCACAACCCTTGCATTATCAAAAACAAGATGTTGAGCTGACCTGTCCTTCTCACAGATCCGAGGCATCTTTCAGAGCATCGGCTCTTGCCTAATGGCCATTGTCAACGCCATCGGTGCTGTCTGCACAGCTATCATCAGCGGAGTCGTCGCTATCTTTGATGCCATCATCGGCTGCCTGACCTGCCGTGGTTGCTCAGGTGGTGGCCGTCGTCGTCGGCATCGATCTACCATATAATGCGGAGGTGATTTCAACGATTGACAAGGAAACAACCTCCGTGATTTATGACTTATGATTTCTCGATATTTCCGGCCCGATATGAGACGAGTACTCCACGCTCTCCCTCCTGCTTCTTTCCTGCTTCTTTCTTGCTTCTTACTCCTCTGCTTCTACTCTGATTTCTTTTGGTTACGGATTTCGTGCTTTGAGCAATTTGGCTCGCTTTACCGTTACATACCCAGGCGTATCAACTAGTAACATCACCAAATTTCAATAATATGCTTTACAGTTCTTCAAATGTTCATATTCTCGTCCCTCGTAATATAAATTTTAAACATATATATATGATGTAATAGCTTGTGACATCCATGCATTTCCTAAACTACCCCATTGGACCATATCAATGGCAAGATATCTTCCTCGGACATCTCCACGTGGCGTATTAGATTCTGCTTGGTCGAGAAAGACATCTCATACCAGCGTTCACTGAGCATAAGCAAGACCATAGGATCACCAGCCCCCTGGCCATATCGACATGCCAGATTATAGTCGGACAGCTGCAAGGGCCAGCGAATCGGGACACGGCAATTCGCTGAGCGAATATACATGCCGAGTAGACGATGCAAGGGCTCGACACGATGTTTCCGAATCAACCGCGTCGTGATTTCAGCAGACCGGTCTCTAGAATATTCGTCCTCGTCGAGATAGAATCCTCCTGAGGATAATAGCTGCAAGAAATCCAGCTGGGTTTCTGACCATGGCGATCTTAGCAGTTTGTCTGGGATGCGAGCTGGTGTATGGGCTGGGGAGCAAGGAAGTCTAAAAAGATCATTGTGATCGGCAAATGATGATATAGATAGGAAATCTTGCGCTGTTCGGATGTGGACTGCCCCTGATTGAAACCATATTGCTATTTTGAAGAAGACGCGTGATGATGGTGACTCTGCGAGTTGAGCTGAGATCACTAGATCTCCTTTCCCCCTGTTATTACCTTCTTCGGATCGGTCGTACCTTTCTATTAGGCTCTTCTCGAAGTACGGACCCAAGTTCGACAACTTGTCCTGGTCTTCTTGTCGGATGATCAGACCAGCAGTTTTGCGACGTATTGTATGTTCGATATATTCCCGCTGGCACTTTTGCATTAGCGATAGCGTACACCACTGACAAGAGAGTAATGTGGTTTGTAAGAGCTGGCGTTGTTCCTTTGATAATGCCCAGAAATCTAGCTGCGGCGGCAAGAAGTCTGAAGTGAAGAACCCATCTCGCGATCCTGGGTTGGCGCTGCTGAAGACCAGCCTAATCAGCCATGAATACACCAGTTCATTAGAGAGAACTCGGCCGAGATATAGTGAGGCGCGAGGGAGGTTGATCTCGAGGCTGTAGAGGAAAATCAATTGCAATATTTCGACGGGAAGTGACTCCAGGCGAGAGTAGACCGGCTGGGGTCGAGGCATTTGGAATTCCCAGCTGCCCAGGTGGCAGTGAGCACTTGAGACGCAGTTGATAATTATGATGTAACGACTCTTGGAAGTATTGACAAGCCTTGGGTCCTAGTCTTTTCTGTCAGTCTTATTTAGCGTGTTGTGGGGGTGGGGTTTGAGGGTAAGATTGGCGTCCTCAGCATTAGCACACAACATTCGACTGAAGTCGGGGAATTTACCACTCAAGAAAGTACATGTGTCTTTACGGAATCTGTTGGATCTTAATACGATGATCGATCCATCAATTCAAATGTTCACTATATGGGCAGGTGTACGACATATCATTATCGGCTCTCCTACGATCCCGCATTATATACTCCCAGGCTTGCAAATACTCGAACTCTCCAAAAGTACGGAGTGCTTAGGTATCTCGGCACACCTCAATAATTCATCATCATAAGATTTGTAGACATCAATGGACGGAAAATATACATTCATTACATTATCCCAAGATTAAGAAGTACCCGACAAGATAGGCAGAGAAAAGTTGGTTAATACCTATGCTGAGCCTACCGGGAGTTGCGAGATATCCGTCCATTCACCTGGAACTGCATTTAAATCAATTGGACAGGCCATTCCAACCTCGGAATGTAGGTATGAGCAATCTTGAAGATTCCAAGTTACTGCAGATGCCCACCTGGACACTTACTAGGGTATAAGTCCGACAGATCTTTATACCTACGCATATAGTAGGCCGTGCCAAATACTAGCTCTCTACTGTCTGGTTAGGGCCAATCAGCCAAGCATGGATACTAGCTCCCGAGGTCCATAGCAATTGCGAGCATTGTCGGAAAAGAAAGTCCCATTCTAGTGAAACAAGGAAACAATCTGAATTGATTTGGTTCTATACACATCCCAACCGCCCCAGCACATCTTGGACGGGAAGTTTCTAACCGTACCCAAGCGGAAGGGCCATATGCTTAACGAAAAAAATACAGCTTATAGTGCGATGAAACGGGGGATAACAGGCGGAGATGGACAATAAGCCCAGATTTTAGACAGCGGACAGATCGCCGAAACGCTCCTGTAAAAAGAGTAATTGGTAAGTCTCGAACCAAGGAAGAGAAAACGGATATCATGGATCCACGTACCTTGTATCCGGGGGGCATCCATTTGCCCTTGGAGACGAGGGAGGCGGTCTTCTCGTCGATCTCGGGCTGGGCGGCGGCAACCTCGTCCTACAAACCAAAAGCAATCAGATATCATTCCAAACTAACCAATTCCTCCACAAATACGCACCACAGTGAGGTCCTCGAATGGACGGGCAGTCTCAATGTTGTCGAGGGTCTTCTTGAGGTTGGCGAGCTCGGCCTCGACCTTGCCCTTGGTCTGCTCGGCGTTCTGGACAGCCTGGGCCTCGAATGCGTCAATGGCCTTCAACTGGCGGTTGACATCGTAGCTGGCAGGCTTGAAGGTCTTGAAGTGGTTCTCGATCTCGTTGACGATGGCCTGGTTCTTGAGAATACCGCGGTAGTGGGCGAAGTCAACGGTCTGGGGCTGCTCGGAGAGCAACTGGATCTTGCGGCGAGCATCGTCGTTGCGCTTCTTGAAGGATTGCAGGGAAGCGGCGGTCTGGCCGCGGAGGCCGAGCGAGCTCGACACCTTGGTCCAGTCAATCTTGAGGGCGGCGCTGCGCTGTTCGGGTAAGGGGAGTTAGCGGGAGTATTCGGGTGAGAGGCGTGTCAATCTGCACTAGCTGACATAAAGAGTAGCACGTACGGTGGCCATTGCGACGAGAGAGAAGCAGGAGTGAAGAGGTGGGGAAAAGAGAGGGGAGTTCAATGTGCAGGGAGGTGCCGGGCGAGTTTGATTCGGAAAGGTTTGGATGCACAGTCACGTGATGATCCGGACTATGTCGGCATATCAGCCACAACATTTATACACCAGAAGAGAAGTCTATGCTTTCTGAAACTATTGATTTCTTATAGTTTGACTTTATTTCCAAGCCTCACTTTGGATACATAGGAATTTCTGCTTCGTAAGTACCCATTTATAATTGAAGTAGTTCCCTTAAACCCAATCTGATGCAATATTGCAACTACCTGGGTTATTCTATAGATGCTGTGTGTGCTATGTCTTGACGGGTGGCCTTCGATGTTGCATTTGTTGATAGGTAATTTCCAAGGGTTGGAATGACTGGCCGTATTGGGTATAAAGGGCTTTCTCAAATATACACCAAAAAAAAAAAGTTGATATTCGGTCTGTAGTTTGAGAGTTGTCGGAAGAAGAGAGTGAGATAAGTCGTGAATTAGACAAAATGCCAAGAATAATGTATTTACGGTGACTGCATATTATATAGACTACACACTTTTCCAAGCAAAACTTGGTAGTTGGTTCATGTGGAATTGGATACTTAATGGACGAACCATTAAGTCAAGTCATGGATGGAGGTTATCTACCCACGGGTCCTTTTATTAGACTCAAGTCGGAGAACTCAACCTGGTCTCATCAATATGTAGGAGAGAATATCTATAGACTGAGAGACATGATTGCGTTGACAATATCTTCGCCATTCTCCCGAAGAGCCTTGACGGCCTTCTTGCGGGGCACACTAGCCTGTGCCATGACGAGCTCGATGTCCTTGGCCTCGAGGCCGCTCTCGTCAACCTCCTCACCATCATCCTCCTCGTCCTCCTTGGTCTCGGGGGCCTTGCCCTTTCCGTGGTCGTGGTCGTGGTCGTGATCGTGACCCTCGTGATCGTGGTCATGGTCGTGACCCTCGTGCTCAGCAGCCTCAGCGGCAGCAAGCTGCTGGGCAGCGGAAGCCTGAGCAGTCTGGTTCAAGTCTTCGATCTTGGCCTCACCGAAGATACTGATGGATGGGTTAGTATTCGCACTCAATCTGGGTGTTTGGTATGATCTTACATCCAAGCGTTGCTGCTGGAGCGGTAGACGTCGGGGTTGTTGATGACGAAGAGAACCTGTTAAATAGTATAAGCCTCCACGAATAGTCACCATATCATCGATGATTGCGTGCAGCGACAATATTCGTGCTGACAGCCGTTTCACCTTCAGGGTGACCTACGTTCTTGGGGCGGCGGAGAGTAACACGGGTGATGCCAGGAACGTGCTTAAGGCCGAGCTTTGCGATGGCCTTGCGAGCCTTCTTCTCATTGCGAGAATGGATGGTGACGGAGGCGCCGCTGGGAATGGTCTCACCAGCCTCGGACTCGGAGTCACTGCCCTCCTCGACGGTCTTGGGGACCTCGTCATCGACGATTTCTTCAATACGGGGATCGGCCATTGTGAATGTGATGTGAAGGGATCTGAGTGACGAATGCAAAAGGTTGCGGGTTAGCTTTTGATGCCGAGCTCGAAGTGGGAGGGGAAAGAGGAACCCGGCGAAAAGCTGGAATGGGAAATTGAAAAATGAAAATTTCAGAGCACAGGATTTCAATTAGCCCATTGATTCGGTGAATTAACATACCTTGTAAACAGAGATCGAGCTGTTGGGGGAAAGCGTAGATTTTTTGTCGTGAAGATCAAGAGTGTAGACAGCTGTGCGCAGGCCGTGGCTGAAAATCGTTAGCGAGGCGGTTACGCCCACCCCAGACTTCCACACATTGCCCTATACTATGAAACTACGCAATTGTCAATGAACACCCTACAAGTTACAATTTAAATTCTATAGGAAAAATTGAATCGTTATTTTTTTTTGTTGGCTTTTGGTTCTACAATAATTGTTTCCCTCAAATTTTGGATGTAAGGAAAAGGCAGGGCACCTGATTCTATGGCAACAGAAACCCAGGCCTAGAACTCAGAACAATGACTAGACATTGTTGGGATATCAAGGATTTTGAATCATTTTTGCTGTAGATGAATAAAATGTATACAGCGATTTTGCTGGGAACAATTACCAGCTATGGAAACCCGTCCCAGTACACCTCTTTCATCCTATGCACCGAACCCTCGTAATCATTTATGCCTTGGTGGCAGCGCGGACCTTGGCATAGGACTTCTGGACCTCGAAGCGGGCCTAGTAGAACAAGTTAGATATGATACTTCAATATGCGGAGTAATTGTGTTTGGGGACGAAGAAGAAACCAGGGACAAGACGCAAACCACCTGGGCCCTGACTCTTCTCCCCCTCCCCACAAATCGGTGTTTATCGTACCTGCTTGCGGAGACGCAGGACCTTGAAGCGCTCGAAGTCGGTCAGGTTCTTCCGTCGCTCAGCCTTGTCGGTCTTCTGGGCGAAACCGGACTTGGCCCACTTGCCATCGATCTCGTTCTTGGCCCAAAGCTTCTTGACGGGACCAGTACCGGCAGCACGGGGAAGCTGGGGGATGGTGAAGGGAGTGAGGGTGGCGTGGGCAAGAGCAAGAACGTGACGGGGGACGATCTTCTGCTCCTCAGTGGAGGGACCGTCGACCAGGACCTGCACACAAATCAAATGTCAATCATACTGTTTCGCATTTCTAGCCGCGTCTTCAATGTTCGATCTTCCCCTGTCGTTTTCGGACTTATCGGGGGCGGATTTCAAGGTGGAATGTAACGTACACGTCGGTGGTCGACAATCTCAACGATGACAGCGAGCTTGCCAGCGTAGGGGCCACGGCGGATCAGGACGAGGCGGCCAACCTCGACCAACTTCCAGGAAGCGAGCTTGACATCGATATCGGCCATGGCGTATTTCTGTTCGATCAAAAATTCAGCGGGTGTTTTCTCAAGAGGCGCATACGATGAGACTCACGGTCGACAACCGGGGGTTGGGATTAGTCGAGAGGGTTGATGTCGAAAGAAGTCGGTTAGTTCAAGATGCCGATGCGAAATTCGGGATGTGCCCACAATCTTCTCGCTTAGCGGGCCACTCTTGGCTGGTCTAGGGTTTTATTATGTCAGCCATATCGGCATTCCGGATTATAATTATTCCATAATTTGCTTTTCTTCAATTTTTTTCTTCCATGTCACCTTGGAATCCAACTCCTGTTGATGTTTTCACGAAGATGATGTTTCTTTCTTTCCAACAGATCGACTGTCACTAACTTTTATGCCATCATGCATGCTACACTGACTATGGTATGTCATGTTCGTCTTTTCCCCCCCTTTATCTCTCAATGATGAGGTAATTTGCGATTGACCCAGTGTCCGTGATGCCCTCGCCGGGGTGTCGATACGGCTCTGCTGGATGATATTCAATTTTCTTACATATTCTGATATCTTTCCTCCAACTGCCCCTGTTATGCAATCTCTCGTTACAATAGCACTTTTGCTAACTGTATTTGAAGACTTTTAGCTACTTAAAATATCTCAACCTACCAAGGTCTTACACTTTCGATTTCTCATACAAGGTATGTGTCGTTGGTTTCTGCCTCATCCTCATCCTCTGGTCCAATGATTAGAAACTTTATCACGCCTAGATAGTAATTGATGCTTCTGCAACTGATATTACCCATACACCAAGATCTCTGAGAACCATTACACATTTTGCATTCTTTCTACTTGAATTCTTTGATTGGATTTTTTCTAACTGTTATCAAGATTCAACAGATTTATTTTCGACACCGATAGCTTCTATATTATATGGACCAAATACAATACTATTTATGACTTATATGTAATCTACACTCTTTATCGACGTTATGTATTACACTTCTAGAAATCTGAGGTTAAATGCCCCTATAGTAGCCAGTATTCGAACATAGTATTTTGATTACAGTAATATAGGAAGTCGTACTATATCGTTACCGTAGACGCCCATAAGTTAACATGTTGAGATCCGTTTCTGATTACCTCCTTTCGTCCATATTCGATACCTCCCAGTCTATCATCGTACAGATGCCCCGTATTGCTTAGGCCATTAGGAGCTTGCCTTGGCTGCCACTGACGGTCCTTCCCGACTGAGCACCCACATGAAGAAAAATTGAATAATGTAGGAGTAGACGAACAGGAACTGAGTTCGGCGGTTGCGTTGAGAGCGGGCCACGGTATGCATGGCGCCAGTCTGCATGGTGGAATCAGTTGAATCTGGAAGCAGAACGTACTTCAATGAGCGAAGCTAATAAAACGCAGGTTAGCAGAAGAAATTCATTGATTACAGGTTGAATCTTACCAAAAAGAAGGCATTAGCCAAAAATGTGTACACGAAAACTGTCCAGCCAACCCAGCCTCCTGTTCCACGTCCGGGAGTCAATATCTCGGATGCGAGCAGCGTGACGATGATACCAACGAACTTGTAGCCGGAGTAGGCTACCAGGTCTAGCAATTGAGAGTCGTTGTTGATTGTCAAGATGTACGTGGCGATCTTCAAGCACAGAATCTCAAAGACAATCACTGCGATGGCAGTAGTGGTGATCGACCCTAGAAGTTCGGGATGGAAATTACCCCGAAATCCAGCGAGCAGCACCGACAACAGGATGTAGGTGACTATAGCCATAACGGGAATGTACATATCGGGCGAGTTGAGATCGTCTCGCGGCGGTAGGAACATTGATGAATATTGTTGCTGGACGATTTGACCATTCGGTCCAGGTGTAGCTACCATCCGAGCCTGTTGGCGAGACCAGGGCTTGTGTCGCCAGGGAAAGAGAACAAGAGCAAGCTTGCTGAGAACATAGGAGTTCGAGACATTGAAGTAGTGTTTCAAGGCCGGTATGGACACATAACGGTTAAACTATTGTGAATTAGAAATCGGGAGTCTCTCAATTCAGGTGGTTTTGAATTGGTCCGTACGTTTTGTTCCATATATTCTTGCCCAGCCATCATTGCACTCTTGCCAACCTGGAACCCCATCTGTGCTGTGGGTTCGTTCATGAATCCGCCAAACCCGGGAGTACCATAGTTTGAATTACCAGCCTGAGCAGGTGATGGCTGGTATGGATTTCCTCCATAGCCGGCATTTGGTGTTTGTTGCGAAGGAGGAGGAGGGGAGCGCATCATAGGGACAGTCGAGACATGCTGTGGGACGGGATGGTGTAGAGGCGGCGACTGCGCGGGTGGTGGTGCGAAGGATCCCCGATACATAGTGTGCCTGAGGGAGCAGGTGATAAAGGGGAAGTGAGCGCTAGAGTAGTCGGGGACTAGGAGCTGGAGAAGGGGCGAGAATTCGGTGTGAGGTAAGAGGTGGAAGGAGAATCTAGGACGGCGTTTATACGTGGCTGACGGAGATCCGCTCTGGCCCTCCGAGCTCCAACATCGCTTGTCGCCCGAACCGCCACCACCCACTTCTCTACAGTCCACCCCTTTCTCCAACAAGGATATCCCCAATTACTTGATTTCGCCTTTACATCAATCACATTACAGTATGCTGGAAGCTTTCGAAATTCTCACTACCTCTGGTGTGGTGCTGTGGTCTAAGTCGTACGCACCAGTGGGGACCCATGTGATTAATGGTTTGATCAACGACGTTTTTATCGAGGAGAAAGTTGTACCACAGAGTATGTCGGGGACTGGGGTGTCGCCGGTTTACAAAAAGGAGAAATACACTCTCAAATGGAAGAGAGTCAAGGATTTGAATTTGATATTTGTGGTAAGTTTGTCGCAGGTCAGTGGGGTGGGGTGTCGCAAAACTCACCACGATATTTTTAGGCTGTTTATCAATCTCTACTTCATCTGGGCTGGATCGACAAGCTTCTGGAAAACATCTCGACCATCTTCATCGACATATACAAAGATCAATTGAACGGAAGCCGCGCGAGAATCACCGCATACAAGTTTGATCCTTACTTCGAGCAACAAGTGCGGGAGCTTGAAGACAACACTGGCAGTGTCGGAGAGATTCATATCGCAGACATCAGCGAAAAGAAAGACCCGCTTGTGCTGTCGGACAATGGAGGCCCACCGCCGCCGCCGGTCCCTGGCCTTATGAAGCGTAGGACACACAACTCGCCTTGAATTTCAAACATATGCTAATAATATTACAGCGCAGCACCAAGCTGCGCTAGCCGGGGCAACCTCTGATGAGGCCACGCCACCCGCAACTCCTGATATTTCTAGATCTTCAACCCCAGTCACAAACCACCTCCTCACCGGAAAAACTGGGCCTGGTGGCCGCGGCTCACGTCGTGCGCGCAAGGCCGTAAATGCGAGTACCAATGCCTCGTCTGGAGATGATAGCCCTCGCAAAGGAAAAGCTTCCAAGACCCCCACGAAAAAGATGCGCAAGTGGGATGCTGACGGCTATGCTGATGAGGACAACGGGGAGGTACTAGATTACTCTGCCCCAGCTGATGATACCAGCGCTGCCGCTCCTGTAGTAGATGCCATTTCTCAGGAAGATTGGGGCCACAAGACTGGAAAGGGCCAATTTGTCCTGAAGAACTTGGGCGATGAGGTCCACAACATTCTGGATAATGCGGACGCCGACAAGAGCAAGGACGCTGCTGCTTCTGGCGTTGTTGGTTCGGGCTTCAATGCCATCGGTGGCTTCCTCCGCAACATTGTCGGCGGCAAGGTCCTTACGTCAGCCGATCTTCAGAAGCCACTTAAGGCTATGGAGGATCATCTTCTGAAGAAAAACGTGGCTCGCGAGGCTGCCGTCCGTCTCTGCGAAGGAGTAGAGCGTGAATTGATTGGAAAAAAGACGGCTAATTTCCAGAGCGTTGATGCTGCTCTCCAGATTGCGATGGAATCCTCCTTGCGCAAGATTCTCACTCCAACCTCATCTTTGGATCTCCTACGCGAGATCAATGCCGTTACAGCCCCGACCACTAAGCAGCAAGTTTCGCGGCCCTATGTTATGTCTATTGTTGGTGTCAACGGAGTTGGCAAGTCAACCAACCTGAGCAAAATCTGCTTCTTCCTTCTCCAGAACAACTACCGAGTTCTCATCGCGGCCTGTGATACATTCCGTTCTGGTGCAGTAGAGCAACTTCGCGTCCACGCTCGCAATCTGACCGAGCTCAGCTCCCGTGAGAGTGTGGGTGAGGTCGAGTTATATGAGAAGGGCTATGGCAAGGACGCCGCCAATGTCGCCAAAGATGCAGTCGAATATGCTGCAGCCAAGAAATTCGACGTGGTTCTAATCGATACTGCCGGCCGTCGCCACAATGACCAGCGACTCATGTCTTCGCTGGAGAAGTTCGCCAAGTTCGCTCAGCCGGATAAGATCTTCATGGTTGGCGAGGCTCTGGTTGGCACAGACAGTGTCATGCAGGCGCGCAACTTCAACCAGGCATTTGGTTCGGGCAGAAATTTAGACGGATTTATTATCAGCAAGTGTGACACTGTGGGTGACATGGTGGGCACATTGGTCAGCATGGTTCATGCTACCGGTATACCTATTGTTTTCTTGGGTGTCGGTCAACACTATGGTGACTTGCGTGGACTGAGTGTCCCATGGGCTGTTAGCCTTTTGATGAAGTGATGATTTGAAATAAAATTAGACCTCTAACCAGCTCTTTGCTATCAATTGATAAATCTGTTCTGGTCATCAGAGAAGGCATTTCTTACCTACTACCTTGCATCCATATGATCGATTACATTGAATATTCATACTCAAAAACTTGCCATACTGTTCCAACCTCGATCTTCTTTTTCCTGCATATTAAAAAGCTACGATGGCCTTTGCACTTATTACCTATCGAGGGTTCCTGAAGCAAAAAAGAAAGCTGATAAAAACCCAAAAGACCAAAAAAACTTCAAAAAATTGACCTACGCAGGGGTCGAACCTGCAATCTCTTGATTCGTAGTCAAGCGCCTTGCCATTGGGCCAGCAGGCCTGGTATATATTAAGAGAACCATCTTATGACATCAAATAAAGAAATTTTCTTCCGGCTCCACACTTCCTAATTGGGTAACCGAGCTTAATTTGAAGGTGGAGCCAAATTATAAACACAAACCTTGACGGAAACCACAGATTGCTAAGGATCTAAGGACGTGAGGAAGGAAGATTCTGGTATAAAATTAAGTGGGTGTGTTTGGAAAAAAAAAGGAAAAAAATTGTAGAAATTATATATCCTAGGACTTCGATATCGCTCTAGGTGTGCAGTGTAAGGCTGATTGAGATACAAGAAAAAGAACAAAAAAGAAATCTCTCCCTCGGGGAATCGAACCCCGGTCTCCCGCGCTTATCGGTGCTAATGACAAGCGGAAATCATGACCACTAGACCAAGGAAGATGAGACAGTCCAGTTCCACTAGACCACTTGGTGTTGGTTGATATAAGGTTGCTCAAATTTACAGTATTTACTCTCCGTACATTAACGCCAAGCCTTCAATCGGTCTAAATTGCCGAGCCCGAAATTGCCGAGCCCGAAATTGCCGAACCACTTAAATCGCCGCACGCATAACCAGCATCAAGCTCCTGTTCGGCGATTTCTCATGTTAACTCCCCAATAATTTCAGAAGCAATCTATAGCCAAAAGATGGACCGTGCAACAACCAGCTCACAGCGCATAGTCAAACCAAGCGTCAAGAAGAGACGGCCCCCATTGGCCTGTCTCCAGTGCTATCAGCGTAAACTGAAATGTGGAAGAGAGTTTCCTTCCTGCAGCCGCTGCGCGAAGACAGGAAATATCGACCGGTGTACCTACCGTGGAAACCTAACAGTATCGTCGTCTTTGAATGGAATGCTCAGCGATGACAATTCGGCGAGCACTGGTGCCATAACAACGTCGTTACGGACACCCGTCTCGTTACCAGAGACGCCGGAAAGACATCCGGCCTTTTCCCACCGTGATGCGAAAATGACCCATTTGAAAGGACAAGAGGCTACCACTAAATTTTATGGCTATAGCTATCCTCTGAACTTTTACCAACAGGTACGCCATACCTTCTCATTCAGCAGATATGAAGCATCCCCTAAATAGTGATAGTTTACCGAACTTCCGTCCTATATCGTTAAAATCAAGACTAAAAATCCTGCCATCAATACTCTTCGTGACGAGATTTATCCTCTGGCCAATGATGAATATCGGCTTCGTCCGCTGGCACATGATTCTTTGTTTGAAGACACCTTAAGACAACTCATTCCCATAAAGCCGGTCGCAGACTTATTAGTCCAGACGTATATTGATAGATTTGAGATCATACATCGAGTGCTCAATATATCGGCTTTTATGGCTGATTACAATCACCACTGGGTCAGTCCACTTTATACGCCCGCTTCCTTTCTAGTGAAGTTCCTTTTGGTGGCAGCAACTGCTGTAAGCTTTCATCCCGAAATAAACATTGATGTTATGAGCCAACAAACCGTCCATGACCTTACACTTGATTGGCTAAAGGCCGCGGAATCATGGCTCAATTCCTCGGCTAGTCAGCCTCCTCAATCCTGGGACACATTGGCGACTCATTGTCTCCTGCTCATTGCGAAGCGTGCAAACTACATTCAAGAGAGTTCCTTCTGGACGTACACTGGGTCACTAGTCCGGTGGGCTATGGCAGCGGGATATCACCGTGAACCTGACTCAACGGCGAGAATATCACCATACTATCGGGAGTTGCGTCGACGGCTATGGATGACGATCGTTGAACTCGATATCCAGGCCTCAATAGAACGGGGGATGCCCCCAAGCGTCAGAACAGAGGATTTCAACATAATGTCACCGCTGAATATCGACGATGCCAATCTCCAGGAGTTGGGCGAAGATCCCCTGAAAGGTATGCCGCTCACTACATTGACAAACACTTCTTTCCAGGCCCTTTTATACCATTCTTTGACTGTCAGATTGAAAATATGTGCGTTTGTCAATGGATCTCGCGAGAAAAGTGAGAAAAGTGATTTTGACCGAGTCTTGCAACTTGAAGAGGAGCTGGAAGAGGCATTCCGGGTCATTCCAGAATGGCGTAATCTCCAAGATAATCCACGACAGCAGCAGACTATTATGTATGTCAAGAGATCACTGGAAATTTACCTGCACCAGTATGTACTCTTGTTGCATATCCAGCTTGCAATCCAAAACCCTCCTTCATTCAAATCTACAATCTGCCGACGTGCAAGGTTAGGGGCATCCTTGAAGGTTCTTGACCATCACCACAGGCTTGTACAGGATGAGAAAGTACCGGAACAAGCTTGCAGGACTGGATTGGTACTTGCTGCACTGAATATCTGCCATGAAATTTACACAAATTCTGAACCTAAGGGTAAGCAAAAACACAATCCCGCTTTTTCACTTGTAACTTTTCGTGCATGAAAGAAGCGATTTCAACTAATCAATCGAAAGCTTTAAACCACTTAGCTACTATCACAATATTTCCCCAAGTTTCCACATTTTTCTTGACCACTGTCGAGCAGGTCCTACAGATTTTGGAAAAGAGAATCATTGTGACATTTCACGGTTTAAATGAATATTACATACTCAGTATGATAATTGGTTTAGTCAAATCCAAGCTGTGGCCAGAGTCATGCGCAACATCCGACAAGGAGGCAGCAATTAGAGTGATCCGAATCTGCACAATAATGCAGACTCGGCGGGCTGTCGCTCAGTCAGAGTGTTCTGTATTAGACTCAGTGTGAGTATTCCACCACAAGCGCCGTCAAAATCCGTATTGATTGGCCGTAGTGATAATGGAAGCCTACGTGGCCTTAACTTACCAGAGGATGCAAGCTCTATAATTCCCAACGGCACAACTGAATTACTCAGTTCAATGGTATGTCATTGGTTTCTATGATCTCAATTCTGTGGCACCCACTGACGAATATTGAATAGTTTTCAGAGGATTTGGATTTCATGGGTGATAGTACTGATTTTGCCTTCTTCCTTGCTTGATCATCTTTGCTCAAGTATGTCACACCTAAAAGCATGATATAACTTCAAGATTCTGGTGTCAGTACTGGTAAACAAATACAGATCAAATAAAAAGCAACTCGACATGTGATCACAAAATTTCCAAGAGCTTTGCCTGTAGATGCAACCTCGCCACGGCGACGAGAACGGATCCGAACAACATTACCACACCGCTGAAAACTGCTGCCTGAGTATACATTCCGTATCTTTCTAGCAATGCGCCACATATCGGAGTTCCGGTCAAACCAGCAAGGCCAATAATGGCCATCGACATGCCCAGATGGGTACCAATCTGGTCCGGACTTGGGGTCACTTGAGCAATGCAAGGAGACATCAGCGACACGATACCACCAGAGAAATAGCCATAGAGCCCTGCAAAGACAAAAATTGACGCATTTGAAGTTATCGCTATCCAGCACAAAAGTAGAGTCCCTGTGCAGATACCGTTGATGATCAAGATGTTGAAGCGACCAATCTTATCCGCAGCCATTCCTGGTATTATTCTGCCAAAAAACGAGGCAGCATTGAGGATAGACAAAAGGTAAGAAGAAAGGTCC
The DNA here is from genome assembly GCF_028828555.1 of Penicillium taxi. Lineage (NCBI taxonomy): Eukaryota > Fungi > Ascomycota > Eurotiomycetes > Eurotiales > Aspergillaceae > Penicillium > Penicillium taxi. The sequence goes on along the minus strand of NW_026643207.1, from coordinate 983,264 downwards.
GATTCCATGCCATGAGACTGTGCATATTGCGGGAGATAGAAAAATGGCGTGAATAGTCCCCACATCATGAAGAGGACACCGAGGGTACAGAGAGTGTAAGGAGCATGGGTAAAAGCTGCTGGCAAAAGAACTTTACCACGACGAGGAGGAAGTCGCTCTTTTACAGTTGCCATCGCTATCAATACCATAAATAAGATGATGAACCCCACAATTCGAACTGACCATCCAAATCCTAAGGATTTATTCCTGAGCATCTTGCTCAAGGCAATGGGAAATATAACTCCCCCAATGGAAGATCCAGAGACTGTAATACCAAGAGCTGCAGCACGTCGATTATGAAAGTAGTGGCTTACACATGTCATGACTGGGGCGAATAGCATGCCAGAAGCAATCCCACCCAAAACCCCTTGGGCAAGCATGAATTGATAATACTTTTTACACAAAGATGTCATCATTACTGACAGCACGATGGCAACTGCGGGTACGTGAATGATCTAACATGGAAAATATGTTCAGTAAATGATCTTTGTTGCTAACAGTAAATATTTCAAGTCCTTACCGAAGCGCCGTATCGGTCGAACAATGGCCCACCAATAAAACTACCAGAAAAGAGAAAGCAGACCTGCACAGACCCAATCCAAGAAATGCTGGATGCAGTTTCGTTGAAGAGAAAATGATCAGAATAGTAATCCTGGTACACTCTGTGTCATACATCTATTAGATTTCCGTATCAATCAAAAAATAGGGCTGAGCAGTCTATAACTCACCCAAAAGCGTTCATGTATCCAAAAGTTGAGAAAGATACACAGAATGCCCCTATAACCACCATCCAAGCCCTAGTGCCACCTTCTGGGAATTCTGTAGTTGCTTTTTCAACTTCGAGTCGATCTGGTCCTTCGGAGTAATTGGGCAGAGCCCTGCCGGTCGAGACTTGTTGAGTAGACATTTTAAGAGTTGACTGAGCACAGAATGTAATATACTCTTAAGGGTTGGCTTGCTTTTGTTTTGAAGAAAAAACTAGATTTATATGTCTATTGAATCTCCTTCACAGAATCGTTATTTGTATATAAACAATTTCCCGTATTCTTTAGATGGGAGAAGGGTGCTCGGGCTTTTCGCACTATTTTCCAATCCTCGCCCGAAAAGGCCGAGCGTTCAATATTCTCCAAGCGAGCCCAATACATATATTAAATTACGTCATGAGTCACCTATATAGTGATACGGGGAATGGGGACGTCCTAGCTAGTCTGCGAACCTAGCCAAATCATGGAGTATGGTAGATGCAGTCAGGGTCCATCCTCTAGGGGCTGTGTGGGAGAAAGGAAGGAGAACCAAGGGGTAGCTCAAGAGGTAAAGGTGGTCTGGTGGTCTCATCTATCAACTGAATGCTTAAATACACAATCTCTACTAATATTAGGTGACCTAGTCTCCACTACAATAGGTAAGTGGTAAGGGTATAAATGTCCAATCTGTAGTGTTGATGTGATGTGACGTCATATGCCGCTATGGCCACTGCTTATTTTCCATTCGATAGGATGAGAATTATTATGCCCTGGAAATTGAAAAAAAATAGTACACACGCACGGAGTATAATATCTGTTATTTGAATTATGATAGGCTCAAAAGTACCTCGGAAGCTTCAAGCTTCTGCTAACCTTTGTTAACTACTACAGAGTAGGTAGGTTAGCCACCTTGTGAGGCTCAACCCTCGGAAGTTAGTTATTCCGGACCATCCCGGCCTAGGCACCTCATTTCTGTCCTTGCGATTCCTTATCTATACTTGCAGTACACTCTCCTCGAAGGTTGTGACTTCTCTACAAATTTCTTTACCAGGTTTATCAACTGCTTGGGCTTACCTCATTCATTCACTGTTTCACTGTATCCCGTGACTTCGCTTACAGGTTCCTATAAGTTCCAGGTTCTCGCAAGCTTTAAGCTTCCTCCCCACAAGCTCGTACACGACCCGCGGATACGACACCACCTACAACCGGGGTTGTCAATCATTGAGCTTACATCTCAACAAAAAATTCCAGACTTTATATTCGTGGTGTGCCGTCAAAATGGCACAAGATCGGCGTCGCCTGAGTCGCCGGTCGTCCACTCAACACTATCAAACATTTGATACTCCGCCTCCCAAGTCGCGTGGGCGCCCGAACACTGGCCAGTCAGAATCATCAGCTGATCTTTCTTATGATGACCTGAATGACCAATCGTCTCACGTTTCCTCCCCATTGCCAAAGAAGCAGATGGCTGTATTGGCAATCATTGCCTTGGCTGAGCAGACGGCTCTGAACTCTATTAGCCCGTACCTCCCGGACATGGCATCGACCTTTCCTGAAGTAAAGTCAAGCGAAGTAGGTGTATACGTGGGAACTATTGCATCGGCATTTGCACTAGCTCAGCTGGCAACAAACTATTTTTGGGGCTGGTTGTCAGACCAGGTCGGTCGCAAGCCTGTGATCTTGCTCGGTACCCTTTTGACCGCTCTGTGTTTCGTTGCCTTTGGTTTCTGCCATACACTCTGGCAAGCTATTCTGGTACAGGCACTGATGGGTATGGTCAATGGAAACCAAGGCTTGGTCTCTACCTGTCTAGGCGAGATTACTGACCGCAGCAACCAGTCTAAGGCCTTTACATACCTGCCTGTTCTCTATGGCATAGGAGGTATTACGGGTCCACTTCTGGGTGGTCTATTTGTCTTCCAGCGCAATCCATTCACTGGAAATAAAAGCACATACCCGTATCTTGCACCAAATATCATCTCTGCCGTGATTCTCTTGGTGGACTTCGCCTTGACTGCTATGTTTCTAGAAGAAAGCTTGGAAGATGCAGCTACTCTCCCAGATATTGGAAAGAAGGTTCGCAGTCTCTTCACTTGGCTGTGGCAATTCACTGGCCTTGCGAGACAACCCACTTACGTGCGTGCACCGCAGGTAAGCCCGTTCTCTGCTTCCTTCCAACACCATAACACCGAGGACGATGATCACGACAGTGACCTAGACTCTGCATCCGAAGTATCAAATACACGATACAATAGTGCAGATGAACTCACATGGGATGACATCTTTACTCGTGACACCATTTTCCTTCTCCTGACCTATTTGATCTTTGCTCTATGCAATGTCTCGTTCAATTCTCTTTTCCCAATCTTTGCACAAGCAAGCCCTCCTGCCGGACGCAATCTTACACCATCCGAGATCGGCTTGGCTCAGGGATTCGCTGGGGTGGTCACAATCATTTTCCAGATTTGTGTCTTCAATCGTCTGCGTGACAAGATGGGAAACAAGTGGTCATACCGTGCAGGTCTTTTTGGTTTTATCATCTCGTTTCTTCTCGTGCCCTTTGTGGGCTACAAGAGCGAGTCAGAAGATGGGATGACCCGCAAGTCAGCGCTCATGGCTGCGGAAATCTGCTTTGTGCTATTGGTCAAGACTATTGCTTCCGTCGGTGGCTTGACTAGTGCTCTACTTCTGGTGAGATCTCATGCTCTACACTCGAGAAATATCTAGGCTAATAATTCATAGATCACCAACACCGCTCCCAACCATGCCGTGTTGGGCGCTTTAAATGGTCTCGCACAGACCCTGTCCGCCGCTGGTCGTGCTGTCGGTCCTTTCCTTTCTGGTGGTCTGTTCTCCTTGACATCTAAAATTCAGCCGAAGGGAGAAGCATTGGCATTTGGACTTTTTGCCATCATCTCGTTGATTGGTTTCCTCATGAGCTTTGGAATTCGTGGCCGGTCACTTGAAGCCGAGGGCTGGCAGTCGACTGGGGGTTGGGGCAATGGGGACGACGAGGCTCTCAAATCAGATGACGAAGAGACTAATTCTTGATAAATTGGTCTTGCTGAGATCCATTAATGCATGCATACGACGTGACGACTCAATGAAAGGCTCCGCTCGAGCCTTGCATTTGATATATTTTTTTTAATTAACTAACTGTTTACGAGGATCTGCTAAGAAAGCTGAGTATATCCATTCTCATTTTCTCTTTCCTATTGTATGATCTTTTTTCTCCCCGAAGAACTCAACCCGATGATTGACCTGTTCGAATAAATGTGTTTTAATATTTTACAATTCTCGCATGAGAGGAAGTGGTTCATTCCTCAATGCCATAGATGCTACGAAGTTGAAAACCCAAATATACAAAATCTTAATTTTCCAATGAAACTCGACGATTACATGTAGTCACTAATTGGTATTGATATTAGGAAGAACCAATGAATGAATAACGATTGTAGACTGTTACATCGACGAGGGCTTCATAAATCAGCTGCTGCAGCCTTAAGGAAGACCCTCAGATCCAACATTACCCAAAATTCTCAATTTCGAGAATAGAAAACACCAAACGCCATCATTGGCAGACCAGTGACTAACTCGATAATAGACTGAATGAAGCATTTCTTCAGGTGGAGCTCCATCAACCAGAGATACTGATTTTTGCCAAAAGCTTTTGATGCATTACTGAACGCATCAAAGCCTCGAGGGATTCTGGTTCCTCCAAACAGCTCTGCGACTGTGATTCCACGTGGCTTGGTCCGAGACGGAATGATAGTAACCAAGTTCTCTGGCAAAAGGCTTGTTTCGGTAACTATGACGGCAATGGTCGTTGGAAGTAAAGCAAACACACGGAGTACAAGCAGAATTATCACTCTCACAATCGTAACGAGGGCGGGCTTGTTCATGTATGCGCTGAGCTCCATCGAAGTCTGCATCTGGTACATCAAGAACTGGGACATTCCGTACAGAAAGCTAGGAGTTGCTAGATTGTACCAGGCCTTGGTAAAGATCGGGTGTGGAAGTCGAGATGCTGAAATTGTAGCACAAGTCCAGAACATATGGAGCTCGCATAGAAGGACTGAGGAGCCGGCGAATGCGAACGGTCTCAGTAGCATGTGCTGATTGAATAAGTCTTCTTCTAGAAAAGCTCTGATCTCGAGATGAAGAAAGTGATAAATCGTAGCCAATACAAATGCTCGAGTGAGCGTGTAAAGGGTATGACTATCATACAAATGGCGTATGGTCCTGAAGACGTGTCGAAATTCCACAGTACCTTTGGGTTCGCCTTCGAGAGACCCATCCATTCGAGCAATCCAGAGAATCAAAAGTGTCACTGCTATATTTCCAAGAAGATAGCGAACCTGGTTCAAAATAAATCCTAGTCAGTTGACTCAATCAATAGAGGAAGAACTCGAGTAGAAACTAACCAAGCTCGAAATAAAATAATGGGTAAAGGCGAGAACCATCAGTGGAAAAGTGAGCTCCACAGGCTCCCTCATTGCTGTTGAAGGGAAAACATCAGCACTAAGCAGATTTCCATCTCCTCCTAGGCAGATCAGAATATTCAAAGCCCGTGGGAGACTTTCAATTAGTATCTCACCCACGAATGGAAGCATTCTGACTCCTTATTGAAGGGAGACCTTGGGAGAGGGTGTATGCGAAAGGAAAGAAAACAAATGACAGCGTATTTGCGTATATTTGATCATCAGTACGGAGTATCCGTATAGTTCGTCTATTACGCGCCTTTTACTACACTCGAGTATGAATGCTCACCTTGATGTTATCCTCTCCTTACATTTATTTCCTTTCCACATACTTTTTGACTTGGATTGCGATGATGTATGTTGATATTGATAGAGCTAGGGACGCTTCCTAGATTCATTTCTTGCTGAATTTCCATGATGGTTTCCCGTCTCAATAATTTGCTTATGGCTTTTATGAAAAGAAGATATTATGTGGAGAGCAAATAATGATGAGAAGATTCTACTGGAAGACGTAATTATCATATCAACGCGTGTTTTCTGTTGAGATTCAAACGACATCATGTTTTGAACTATATCAATTTTACATAATCACCTTAATTTACTTCACTCCAGGACTCTTAATCTCAAGTGGATTAAGTGGAACAGTACCTATCTAAGTAGGAAAATAGATAGAGTCGGTATTTTGATGTAGATATAACTTTAGAAATGACCTAAATTAGGTGATGTTCCCCAGAGTTATATGGACACCTGATTATGGGGGCGAAAACGCTGTCAACTATAACCACCTATGCCCACACACTAGTGGACCACTCTGGACTCGGGAATGGCATGATTATACTATATTTGGAGATACTTATGTGCTAAGTAAAATACCGCCTAGATGATAAGGTATACTTGGTTTTCCATTCCGTCTATTTGTTGCTGCCTGGAGTCCATAGTGGCGAATATATACGGAAGGCGTTAGGCGTATAGCCAACCGCACCGGTAAGAAAAGGCCGCCGGATAAAATGATTTGAAACAAAATACAAGTATCAAGAAGATAAGTAATAGACTCAGTAGAGTAACGCAACAACGACCAAAAACAATACCGAACTAAACGAAGTTGAACTAAAGTTGAGACTAAGAGAGTAAGTGTAAGTGGGAAGAGGGGTCCTTATCTTATCACAGATCATTACGTCTTCAACGCCTCACTCTTCATTTCTTTTTCACCAACATCCATCATGGCGGGCTCTGCCAAGTACACACCTCCTCCCTCTCCTCCATCACCAACAGCTTCATTCTATGACCTGAGTGATGACGATGAAGACGAGTATAACACCATCGCTCATGCAAGCTCAGGCCGTGGCGTGAAATTGCTTTATACCAAAAGCAAAGTAAGCTGCAGACCTCGGCAGCAAGCTGAAAAGCACTAGAAACTGACAGAGAACAAAGGTTTACGTCCATCCTACCCCATCAGCAAAGGATAATATCCCTGGTTTTATCGCCCTCATTCAACAGAAGCCTCCACCTAACGGCTCAGCGCCCCCATCAGCTTCCCGCAATGACGCATCATCATACCACCTTGCCTGGGTACCCGAAGCATCACTCGGCGAGGCCTATAGTACCTACGTGAAAGTTGATCTTGCGGATGATTCATTTACACCAAAGCAGAGATATCTTGTTCCGCCGCTTCCGACAACCACCACCTACCGCGATCCTGTTGGTCTATACTCATTCGCTATCCCAGTATCGGAAATATATTCTCTCTTAGTGCGTCCTCCAAGCTTGGGGTGGTGGTTCGGAAGTGTCGTGATCAACACTCGTGCAGGTGATAGTTTCCCCGCATTGTTCTTCCACGATAGCGAGTGTGAATCTACAATACTACAGAAGAAAAAGTTAATAAAAGGCTTTGACCCTTTCGGTACTGAAGGCGGTTTATTCTGGGGTGGCGACGAAGTACTACGGTGGCTGCGAAGTTACGTCGAAGTACAACGATCAGCGGTTGACACAAATGTCTATCTGATCAACCCTTCAGAGGAAGATTCCTTGTCCTTTGGTGCAGGAAACACGACCGTGAATAAAACACAGCCCGAAACTGCATCTGCAGGGCCACACGGGAGTGGGGATGCCACTATGGATCCCTTCATGAAGACACTCAAAGAGACAAGGTGGAAAGTCCTTGAGCAGTTGAGCAAGATCACGACGTTCACGAGAAAGACCGCCAACGATATTGCCGAAAACCCAATAATTCCACCACAAATGCGACGTCTGATGAAGAACCCTGAGATCCAGACTCTTCAAGACGAGTTCGACAGTGCCAGAATATACCTTGCACGGTGGGCCATGAGCATCGCTGAGCAAAGCGAGAAAGAGCGAAATCAGCGCATTTGGACGGCGCAAGATGTTCTCGAGTCTGAAAATAGTTCTGTGGGGGATTTTGAGATCCTAGAGCTCGAATCTGGGAATCTTGGCATTCAAGAGCGGCGGCGTATCGTTACAATGTCGGAGTGGGAGGGCTTTTTTGACCCGATATCGGGAAGACTGCAAGTAACGGTTGAAGAGGTCAAGGAGCGCATTTTCCACGGAGGCCTAGACCCGAATGATGGTGCACGAAAAGAGGCTTGGCTATTTCTTCTTGGTGTGTATCCCTGGGATAGCAGTCGTGAAGAACGCCAAGCCATGATGAATTCCAAACGGGATGAGTATATTCGCTTGAAAGCAGGCTGGTGGGAACGACTAGTCGAGGGAAATTCGACGGCAGAGGAGCACGAAAACTGGAAAGAGCAGCGCAATCGGATAGGTCAGAATCACAAATGCTCCCCTCCTGATGGTCGCCAACTAACCCCCACACAGAGAAGGATGTTCACCGCACCGATCGTACAATTCCGCTGTTTGCCGGAGAAGATACTCCTCATCCAGATCCAGACTCCCCATTTGCAGATGTTGGCACAAATGTGCATCTTGAACAGATGAAAGACATGCTTCTGACATACAATGAGTATAACCCAGATTTGGGTTACGTGCAAGGCATGAGCGATCTTTTGGCTCCTCTATACGCTGTCATGCAGGATGATGCGGTGGCTTTCTGGGGATTCGTTGGATTCATGGATCGAATGGTGAGTCTCTGATTTGATATCTGGAGTAAGCTAGCGCTAATTATTTATACTAGGAGCAAAATTTCCTCCGTGATCAGTCCGGGATGCGCTCACAACTCCAGGCCCTGGACCACCTTGTCCAGCTAATGGATCCCCAACTGTATCTGCATCTTCAGTCGGCTGACAGCACGAACTTCTTTTTCTTTTTCCGCATGCTGCTAGTTTGGTACAAGCGCGAGTTTGAGTGGACCGACGTTCTCCGTCTTTGGGAAACATTGTGGACAGACTACTTCTCTAGCAGTTTCCATTTGTTTATTGCCCTCGCCATTCTTGAGAAGCATCGTGATGTCATTATGGATCATTTGAAGCATTTTGACGAAGTATTGAAATACAGTAAGTTTTACATTTTGTTTTGAGGGTTTCTATACTGACTTGGTGCTAGTTAATGAGCTATCGAACACAATGGAGCTGGTACCCATTCTTACTCGAGCTGAATCTCTCTTTCACCGCTTCGAGCGCTCTGTGCAGGCGATTGACAAGAAGGATAATTTCCCCGCAGCACCAACTGCGATGCAACGCCACCCAACTCGTGGTACAAGCTCTGACTCTGGCACTGGAAAGGGAAAGGCTCCACAGCAAGCCACAGTCGGTGCCAGCACTGGCGTGAACACCGGTTCCTCAGCTTTACAGAAAATCCTCGATGCTGATAAACCAAAGGTTATTTCCCCAGAGCTACGGGGGCTTTTAAGAAAGGATATTCCATGGAAGCGCCAGACTCCATCTTGAAATACCTCATCTTTTAGTGGTACTGACACTGGCTTTTCAATGGCGCCAATTGCAGGCATAAGTTAGCTTTTTGTCGTGGTTCTGATAGTTTTCTCCTGTATTGTACTGTTCACTCATTTATTATGCTATATTTCTTAGGCTGTTTGGGCTGGGCCCCTTCCTTTGAATGTTGGAAGGAGCGAGGATTTGACGAGCGTTCTTGTGTTCAGCTGAGATTTTATGTTTCCAGCGATTGCTTGGTTTTTGTTTTTGTTATCTAGATATCTCAGACAGAATTTATGACAGTGTCCCTTTAACTATTTCTTCGATGTTCCAAGGTTGTATGGCCTCGGGAACAGAAGTACATACATTTAGGTAGATATTTACATGCCTAGTCATCCTGGTACTTCGTTATTTATTGGTGCCTAAATTGATAATTTCACTCTTCATTTCAAGGACCAAGGCTTCAATATTCCTTACCTGGCTCAGGCTGGCTGTAACAATGCTGGCACTTAGCTTTTATAGGTATATAACTCATGGACCTTCTGGGGTTTGCCAAAACCTTGTTGTAGACTAGTAGCAACATACCAAAGATTGCAGCACTCAAAGAAGACATGCACGAATTCTACGCTAGGACAGGGAATGGAATATATTATAAATTCTACTTGAGCAGACTTTACTTTCAGCTTAACTATCATATAGGTTCCACCTGAAGGTTCACATTGTAGACGTAGATGTAGTGAGATGAAGTAAAACAGACACCGCTTTCAGTCTGTAAATCAGGAATTCACCACCGCCCTTCAAAGCGGTATCATATAGCAGAACATTAAGAGGGTATATAATCCACAAGTTCGACTCAACTTATGTCTTTAGAGACACCCGGTCAGATGAGCAAAAACAGAGAAGATTAGCATGGCCCCTGCACTAAGGATGACACGCTCAATCAAAGAGAAGCTACAATTTTTTTTTTTTACTAAACGGCCTTAATTAGAGTGTTAAGAGGTTATTTCCTTTTTGCTGAACATGGGGGTCCGGCGTTCGAAACCGACTGTGCACCTTTTTAATACTCTTTTTTCCGATGAATATAAATCAATTAGGGGTTTCTTACGCTTCTGAAATCCTGCTGGCACTTCCCCATTGACCCTGCTTATTGCATGCAGCCTTCTCCACATATGATATCTGAGATACAACATTGAGCTGCGACATATAGATGAATCTACCAAGTCATCTCATACTGAACCAAGGCTAACTTTTACCACATCAATGCCATATACATCATATATGACCTCCTTGAACTTTGAACGCATGATGTCGTTCACGGGTCATCAAGATTATCGCCGTGTCGGTCTTTACGCTGTGCCCCGCCGGGATATAAGTGGGAAAACCTCTGCACTTTCTTTCCTCTTTCTTTCCTCTTTCTTTCTTTCTTTTTCATCCTTACGCATCGGCTTGATAAGCCCTAATCGGGCTCTATCCATGCTGAAATTCTCTGAATATCAATGAAGAGGACTCTGAGATGATCAGGCTGGTGACTGAAAACTATCAGTCAGCTTATCTCTAGCTGCCATCTTAGGTGGCTGGGGAATGTTTAATTCCAAAGTTGTGATTTTATCACTTTCACACTTTTTTCATTACTTTCTTGATAGCCCTTGTTGGCTATGGGTAGAGAAGAGAGGTTGTGCAGTATGGTGGAGTTAAATTTTCGATACCGAGGTCCATTTATAATCCTCCATATCTGAGTCTTCTTAGTCCGCAGACATAGATGAATCTTTCTGAAGACTCACTTTCATTTTTTTTTGTCTCTGATAACTGCGTCATTGTTCGTTGCATAAGGCCAAAGTCAGGTGGAATAATAAGCTGAATATAGCTTGGAATTTTAGTACACAGTAGTTATCATGTCACGGTGCACCTGGGACCATGTGCGCCGTGGGAGAGAGTGGCGGATGATTCACTCATTCAGATATTCTATTAAAATCGAAGAGTAATTGATTGGGGAAATATATCAGCCTGCAATGGTTGGACTTGGACCTGAATACCTGCAATATCCCTTTTTGAAGCAGCTCAGGGCATTCAGAAGTTGAAGCATTCGAGTACAAGCAGCAAGGAATGAATATTTCAATTCTCGAGAGGAATGAATGAATGTAAAGTGACAATAATCATCGAAGGATGGAACAGTCCATGAGGGTGAAGGAGGTTGAATGAGAAAGTGAAGGAGAACGTAAAGGAAATCTTGGGAATGTTATAGTGAAGGCAAGGGCGAAAGAAAGAGCAGATTCAGGCGCGAATGTGAGCCGAATAGAGCTATCATCCTTGTAGTGAACAAAGTCAGGATTATCAAAACCACATGGAAAACCTTATCGAGGGAACCATGGAAGTGATATAGTTAGAGGAGCCGTTGGGAAAGCACGCCTACAGCCACAAGATCAGCACCATTTCGTATATTCAAAAGGTATGCACATGTATAGATTGAAATATCGACAAAATATCGACCAAAAGGCAGAGCTATGTAAAACACGCAACCACGAAATGAAAATATCCATGGATGGATATGAGGATATCAAAAAGAAAAACAACAAAAATATAGCTAAGACAAAGATTGGCCGATTCATAAAAAAGAAATTCGCCACGCTGATGCAAATAATCTTTCTAGAATTCTCCTAAAAAGAACAAAATGTCAAGAAAGTAGAACAGATAAAAAGCCCGAAAGGTGCATATCAGAATGCGCTATATCGTGAAACTTTTGAAGAATTGAACAAATGTAGGTTTTAGGAAGATGAGAAGAAGTGGCGTTTTCTAGCGGTGATTACCGAGGCCCTTCAGCGAGACTCTTGTGCTTCCGGAGTTGTATCGAATATCTCCGATGCTGCGGACTTTGGGGAGGGAATGGCCGCGGAGAGAGTAGTCAAGATCATACGGGTTCACGTCGTCGTTGGCGGGTGGCGAGCTGAGTGCAAAAGGTCTGGTAGAGAGACGTGTTTTCTCAAGAACATCTGCTACCCACTTCTCGCCCTCTGGGCTCATTGACAGTCGTCGCGAACGTGGTTTGGGCCCGGCTAGACCCAGAGGGGTGGGTTGGGACTCGTGAGATGTATGAGTGTAGGAGGGAGATTGCGCGTGGATAAAGGGAGATGAGCCTGATGGGACGGAGAGACGTCGACCCTTGGGAGCCATTGATGGTGTTGAGGCGGAGTTGAAAGTTCCCGTCGTGACTGATCTCGGAACCACTACGTCGGATATATTGGACCCACGTCTCCCCTTGCGAATGGCGAGAGATGAAGGTGGGCGGACACTCATTACCGAGGCGGCCCGAGATGCAGCCCGGGATACAGCTCGAGATGGAGGCTGAGAGGGGGTAGCTCGGCCAGATGTGTGAGTGACTGGGGAAGAGTAGCTTGGTGACCGAGATGCCAGGCCTTGGATCTCGACACGAGGTGTTTCTGAGATCTTACGGCGGCCATGATGGATGACGTACTCACGTAAATATTCGGCCAGATCAGCCCATCCACCACCGACACGGACCATCACGCGCTGATTATCTTCTCCTACCGTGCGCACAAAAAGTTTCGTAGGTGCTGACTCTCCGCCATGGTGGAGATGATACAGCTTGACATAGCTATCTTCCATCTTGTGAGTGTGTGAGTACCGCCGTGGAGAGGCGGCGGTGAGAGTTAGGGAAGGTGCAGGCGTGAAGCTGCGGGATGGCGGACGCGGCGACCCAGAGTTTATTTCCCGCATTTTTCGATCAGAAGAAGAGGAAGAAGATGTATCAGGGTAGTTGTGAGGGTCGACGAGATGGATCTGGCCTTGAAGAGTGCTCAGGATGGAGCTGATTTTCTCATCAATGTGATCTCTTGGTTTTCTAGGCTGCTTGTACGGCGAGGAGACGCGCGAGCCAGAGCCATTATCTGTACGTTCCTCTTCAACATATGCAAGTTCCTGTCTCTTCATCCCCAAGCTTTCGAGGCTACGGTGAGGGGTCAGGCGCTGGCGCAAGCGAGCAGATTTTGGCTGATCATGGTGCTGCATAGCTCGACGTGCAGTGTTGCTGCCGAATATCTTTGCATCGTGATCCGCAGGCCTTGAAGTTTGCCGGCCATCTTTCAAGTCTGTCACAGACTTTTGGCGGGTCAGTCCATGGAGGCGGCTAGGAGGACGCAGGACATGCGAAGAATTGATAGAAGAGGAACCGCGATGTGATTTTGCCACGCCTGGTGGTTTCATAGATGGCTCATAGGTCGGTGTATCCGGGGATCGATCGACCGAATCCAATCTCATATTCTCATTAATGAACCTTTCGAGAGGCAGGCTCACAGAGCGATTTGAGTGAAGATTGAAGGATGCTTGATCCGAAGTTTTGGCGCTCTCCAATCGGCGGAGACGGTCTTCTCGAAGCGTATGATCGCCATGTGATTTAATGGATGTCGGTTGGCGGAACTTCAAAAGAGAGGGCGTCAGAGGCATCGTGTCATTCGATGAACTGGTCAGGGGCTCGGGATTCTCAGGACTAAATACGAGAGGGTTGTTGTCCGAGTCCGAACCTACAGACCCCATAGTTGACCGACGTGGTCGAGGTATTGGTGCAACATTCTCAATTTTCAGCTTTGCTGGGCGTGTTTTGGAAAGCTTTATTGGACTTTGCAATGGCTTCCTTTTGCGACGGACTGGCAACTCTTGTGTGTTCTCTTTGGTCAAATCAGATGTGGCACGAACGGCGTCCGAAGATGTAGACTTGATCGAAGCTGGTTGATGAGCGGATGACTTTGTCAGTGTTTCCCATCTAGAACCATGCAGATCGGGCTTTTTGGCCGAAGCATCGCTTGCCGGGGACTGGAGGCCGAGCATCCGAGGGATGCTAGACTGCCTTGACCTGCCGGGAATGGAGCGAGCAGCTTCAGGAGTTGGTGTCGTTGCCAGAATTGTTCTCGGGCTGGGTGATAGAGAAAACTTCTCAATCATTGCAGCCACTTTGCTGGGTTTCAAACTTTCTTGGCTAGTGGCGCTTGGGGAAAAGAAATCGATAGGATCATCGAGTTGCGATGTGTGCTCAAGTTTCGCATCGCTGCCAATAAAGGTTTCCGCAACAAACGGGTCGTCGATGATATCCATTGTAGGTAGTTTTGCTGTTGAGTCGAGGCTAGGTGCCTGATCGACAAAAGAATTTGGAGATAAGGTTTCTTGATACTCGATTTTTGGCGGCTCGGGCGTGGAAAGCCGTAATGGCCGCAGTGGAGTTTCAACTGGTGAGTTCTGTGGATGATGAGATTGCGTTGGAGTTTTCAAGTCCCGAGGAGCCTCAATTTCTGGCTGGCTCTCGGTAACTTCTCCGATTTCTTTGGCTAAAACTTTGGGCTCCCGATCGTTGTTATTATCAGTGCTGAGCGAAGCGTCACCTATCAGGATTATCGAGTCGCTCTCTTGAGAAAACACTAAAGAATCGTTCCCAGGTTCTGATTCTGCAGTGGTTCTCTCCCGTACAATCTTCGCTTCGCACCTGGGCTCTTCTTCAATAGTATCCAAATCCGCTGTTTCAGTTTGTAAGAAATCTGAAGACCCTTCAGTTGAATCTTGCAGCTGCTTTTCAGCATTATCGCGAGCTTCCAGAGCTTTCGCCTGTTCCTTCGCAATCAGCCACTCTGTATCGAGATTGTATCTCTCGACTTCCACTACCCATTCCGCAAAGTCGGACTCAATACGCTCGAGATCGTCGATCCAATTTTCAGGCAGTGAATCTGGGCGTCCTTCCAAAGCATCCAAAGCACTATCCATGCGTCTGCCAACTGCAAAGACGGCCGACTCGAGCTTGACATGTTCATCCTGCAGATATGCCTTTGAGAAAATCGGTTGCCCGTCTTCGGCCAATTTGGAATCTTGTATATCTCGTATTGCGCTGAGTGAGGAATTTAGGGCTAAGCGTAGCGCTTTCAACTCTCGTAGCAGACCAGGTATTTGGCGCAAAACCAGTAGTCGAACATCCCAAGTTGTCAAAAGACTAGCCAGTCTGGATAAGAATGGTAGCGCATGTAAGATGATAGCGGTGATGACGGCAGTAAAGTCGCTGAGCTGCACGTAACTGAGTGGCGGAGGCGTAGACATGTCACTGGTTGAGGAGGAAGGGCGAGACCTAGATGGAATGTGGGCGTTCAAAACATGTTCTTTCAGCCCCTCCACATCTAACTTATCCATTTCATCCCGAATTTCTTCGATCCTCTTCTCATACTCCTCCACCAGCGTTGCTGGCAAGCTTCCATAATATTCGATTTCGTTGCTGCCTGGTGGCAACAAGTGGTTTGATTTTCCAGACTGTTCACCACACTCTGGATCTGTCGGTGGTACGAAGCCCTTACCTTCCTTCGCCTCGGTCTTGTTTGGCCATGTCCAAGATTGCACTTCCTTCAACCAATAGTTCAGGTTGCGACCAGCTATAGCCGCTCTAATTCCTAATGCGCGTTCAGAAGGCGAAACCTCAGCAATGCTTTTGGATAGAATATCATGGGAGAGTTTTTCGTTGGATGTTACGGCATCGATGGATGTAAGGGCTTTTAAGGTCGATTCGGCGGAAAGATTGCCGAGTAAAGGGTCGATTTTCTCGAATAAAAAACCATTTTTGCGTTCCGGAGAAGTAGATCGAGAATTAGTACGAGAATGTGCGGGAGAAAGGCGAATGGAGGGGCGAAGAGGGTTGATTCGGTTTATTTGACTGTTTGCCATCCCGAATGATGCTCTATATTTTTTTTTTTTTGCTCAGATCAGCTTCACAGGGATGGATGACCTTCCACAGAATCCGAGTAGCATGAGGTTATTTTCAAAACTGGAAACGGACGAAGGGACAGTTGAGTCCACATGCTGAGACAAGAAGCCAGTAGGAAATTTTGAAGTGGGAGCACCCTGGGACGTATCAAATTTCTCCAATAGTGAGGCTGCAAGCGTGTGGAAACACGGAGTCGGGCGCCAGTGTCCCACTAAAGTACGTGGAGAAGCGGAGATGCCAAATGACGTGGGGAAAATAAAAGGAGTGAATTGAAATCAAAATAAAATATAAAATGAAAGACTGGAAAGAAAAGGAATATGGAAATAGTCGGAATAAATGCTAGAAGCTATTTGGAGATATGGTGGAGACAAAAGGGGCACGGATTAAAGTGGACCTGTTCATCCGGCGATCCGCCATGCTATTTGTCGAGCTCGATTTATAGGGGCGTCTGCACGGTTGTGATAGGAGAACTTATCTTCTTAGGATGGTTTCAGATTACCTAGTATTCCATTTTAAATAAGAAGCCTGAAGACGAGATGTCGTTCTTTCTACACTCTACCTAGGTAGGGCTAATTATCGACGTACACCTAGGTAGCTAGTCTTCACTAGTAGTTCACTAATCTAGGTAGCTATCATACGTTTGATATAGCTAGAACCTTAAAAGAAGCTACCTACACGTTTTTTAGTTTTAATAAATGAGTTGAACTGCTGAGCCATGGAACTAAAACGGAACCTCTGCTCCTATCAATTCTGATACCATATTGTTCAGCATCATAGTCACAATGTGGTCATAGTGGTGTGCCTGGGTGGCCGCAAAGGGGGCAAATCTATAAATATAGTGGACTCCAGGCTAGGGCCTTTTTTCCCAATCTGAACGGAAATTAATACGAACCGAAATATACCCACAAGCAAAGGCTTCTACAGGATTTCGCTATCGGTCGGAGATCCTGGAGTCTATACAGGAACATTCGACCCACCATATGAATGAAATTGAAGACTTGTTCACAGCCGAAGGGGGTGATATAGTGGGTGTCACGTAAATTGTACCTGCACCCGGCTTCATATATGCTAACACCAGGGTCATTACCCCGGCAAAACATTCCAAGATCTTGGGGGTGATAGGATCTGATGTTGTTGCCCAGCTACATGAAGCAATTGATAGAAATGTGAGCATTCAGGAAGACCAAAGAGAATTGACTTCGATAAATCAAATGCAGGAACTGCTGCGAATTGTTGCCCTCGTCAGCGATACAACCGGAACGCTCTCGAATTATCTTGATCCACCCGGAAAAGTCGGAAGTTTCTTCAGCACAACATGGAGAAATGCCGATTTGTTGCTAAGTTAAAGTATCTCGGACTGCCAGACGACGCCATCAACACTGAGTATGGCGCATTCGACAATCGTCGTCAAATATTACCCCTGACACCCTTCGATTATCAGGTAGCTAAAGTATCCATCCAGCCTGACGTGGGAAGATGGTATCCAACATATATATCGGAAAGATACTGCGACTCATTCTCATTAAACAGTACAAACAAGGCAAGCTCTCAGTGGTTAGGATACCTAGGTATCACGCGTCTGAGACAGGAGCTTCCACTTGAGGCTTCTTACCAGTTGCAGAAATAGAATTCACCCAAATTATCGACAAGATGAGAGTAGAATTTGAAGGGCCGAGCTGCCCAAGGTATTGACCGCCCGAAGAACTGGAGTTAATTTCACTCAACTCAGTTAAAGATGAATCATGCTTAGAGCGGCTGTTGTTGCAGCTCTGACAGTGAAGGATAAATAAAATCAGTATTGAAAAATAGCGGGCGGTGGAGTGGATGTACTAGATTAAGAACCACCATTGCGCGTTGGACGCGATGCTTATAACGATAGCGATAAGAACTCTGCAACCTTCTTCAACACATCAGTAGGACACGATGCGTTTCAGAGCACAATTAAAAAATACAAAGACATTTTCCAGTGAGTATTACATACTCTCTTTGCTGATCCTAGCTAAGTGATCTAGAATTAACTGCTTCGCTCTCGTCTCTGGGCAAGATATGTTGGATGCGCCTCGAACAAGACGTGGTGCGCTTCACCGTCATCCCGGACCAAGGCACCCAAGTATGGGCACAGATCCCGGTTGTACGTGCCAGATATCCTGCATTATGCTTCATTGGAACATTCAAGCTGACCATCCATTAAGGACACAATATTTGATGAATCTACATACGAATTAGAGTCCAACTCAGATGCCATCAACATCGAAATCAATATGAGTGTCTTGAACCGTGCCCTCCGCTCCGCATTTGGAGCCTCATCAGCTCAATTGCGCTTAACTAAGAAAGATAAAATGCCCCTTCTCGCTCTAACAGTGCTTGCAACTGAATGGACAGAAGGCAATATGGCCCTTGCTACCGACACTCAACGAGACCCAACCACGAGCGATGTGGTTGGGGATCGCAGGGCTAGAGAGCGCGAAACATGGATTACCCAAGAGATCCCCATCAAAATTCTTCATGAATCCAGCGTGGAGGGTCTGCACGAGCCACATTGTCCCGATCCAGAGGTACACATTATTCTGCCAGGTTTAGCACAGTTGAAGAGTATTTCCGACCGATTTACGAAGCTAGCCTCTTCAGATACAAAGAGCCGAGAACCCAATGCTGTGGCTGTGGCTGCAAATTCGCACACATCCTTCAATGCCTCCAGCACTAGCACCAATTCATCACCTAAATTGGAACTATCAGCCAATATGCATGGGAAGCTACGATTGGCAATCGCCACTGATGAATTGCGCATAGCTAGTGTTTGGTCTGGTCTTGTTAATCCGCCCTTAGACCCCGCGCACATCAGACAGGACCAGTACTCGCAACTTCCCAGTGAGCGAATGCGAGAGGCAGGTGAAGATGATGAGTCTGGCTGGGCCAAAGTGCGCATTGATGGTAAAGATTGGAGTCGCGTATTGAGTGTTGGCAGACTAAGTCCAAAGGTAGTTGCTTGTGAGTTATGCCTATTCTGATACTGAAATCGTTCTCGACTCTATGACTGATATGGCTTTTCATATGAGCAGGTTTTATCAATGAGATGGCACTTGTGCTATACGTCTACCTGCCGGGTAGCTGGAATGGCGAAGAATCATGTCTAACGGTAAGCCCATACATCCAATATTATATTCTTAACATACCTTGGACGCAAAAGTGTGTCTAACATCGTTTCTAGTACTACATCAATTCATTTACAACTTGATATCAAACGCATAATGGACATCGGAGAGGCTTCAAATTAAGCACGAGTAGATCACTCGACTTTAGAGCAATGTATACCTGCAAGGATAATATGTATGATATACACAATGTTGATAAAAAATAATCTCGCTCACTTTGCGGGGCGAAGAGCTAGTTTCGTAGAGAGACAAGGCAAGCATGGAATAAGCTATGTGCATGTATTTTCGTTGAATTCATTGTACAAAGACGCTGGGAGATGAGTAGGATGTCTGTCATGTCGTAAGACAAGAGACATACAATGACGGGTTGAGTGATTAACCTGGCAGCTGGAAATCTATTATGGGAAGGGGAAACATCGGGCAGCTATAGTTAAAAAACATTAGGGGAGAAAACTTTGAGGACGTAATAAAACAAAGGAAAAATTAAATAAACCGCTATGCTTGGCCAGGGCTCGAGGATCATTTTGCCATGACATCAACATAGCGACCCTTCTTCTTGTTCCGAGAGACGTTTCCTTTACGCGCCTGAGGAGCACCTATAAGGTCATCAATGGATTGGGCATTGCTGAGAGAAGATAGAGGCCGAGGTGGAGGTGGGACACCTAAACTATTTGGAGGTGGCATAGAAGCGCTGGTTGAGACTGACCGAGGCATATTGCCAAGTGTGGGAGGTGTAGGAGGAGGCACACCGAGACCGGCAGGGCTCGATGGGAATAGAAGCGGAATGTCGCTAGAGGAAGATTGAGGCCGGCTGCCCGGCGGGGCGGACATGGGAGCAGCAGGGGGATGGAGAATTCCCGAGTTCGTCCGACTGGGAGGAGCTGAGGCTCGCGGAGGTGGCGGCGTGGCACGCACGGGAGCAGCAGAGTCGGGATCCTTTTTGTTAACCCATTTCTTCAACTCCTTGTCGTAATAGAACGAACTATCGTCGCCAAGTTTGGCTCTGATAGGGCCGCTACCGGCAGGTTTATTATCTGTCTCTTTCTTGCCACCAAACCATCCACCGAACCAGCCCTTCTTTCCGGGTTGCTGCGAGTCTCGCTTGGCTACAATCTGTTAGAACAGAAGTGATCGTACACTGCGAACAAAACTTACCATCTTCTTCGGCGGCTTTCCTGAATGCTTCATCCGCCTTGCGGTCATTCTCGGCCTTCTGAGATTTCTGAATAGCTGCAGCTCGAGAAGCCAAGTCGTCGTCGTCGTCATCATCATCCATGAACGACTTCTTCTTTGGGTTTGGTTCGGCAACCTCAGGGGACTCTTCGGCCACCTCTGGGGACGTGTTCATTCCCAGGGAGTATGAAGGGGGCTCATAAGAGTTGCTGGAAGCAGGAGGTAGATAACTGGGACTTTCAGACTGAGGCATACCAGGCGGCCCTTGATAATAAGGCGATGGTTCAACAGGAGCAGGGTCTTGCCCTGGTGGCTGGTAGAAAAGGCCATTAACCACGGGCTGGACTGGGGGTGCAACTTCCGCCGGTGACTGACTCGAATCTTCCTCGACTGGAGCAAGAGGCATGTAGGAGGATTGAGGAGGGGTTGACTGATACCCAGATACACCCGGCGAGCTGTATATCTGCGCTGCTGGGAAACCATGAGATTCAATTGGCGAGGTAGGGTCCTGCGAACTTCGGCGCTGTCCAAAAGGAACACCACCAGAAAAAGACCGCTGGGAATCAAGAGACGATCGGCTACGGAATTGTTCTGGTGATGCATTGGGTGCGTATTGATTTGGAAGGTATCTCGAAGGGACACCAGCCGGAATTGGCTGCGCCCCTGACCCAGGGTAAGAGCCATAGATATCGGAAACAGATGGGGATCGGCTGACAATTGGGGTTCCAGCGACATTGGCGAATGGCCCAAAATCTGCTGTCTCGCCTGCCTTTCCAGAGCCAGTCGATGCTGCGTCGCTGTCATCACCAACAACGAAGCTATTGAACCTAGCCCACATACTCCCAGACACCTTCTCCATACTGGGTTTTGAAATCCAAGATGAAGAACCATCGCTGTTAGTTTGCCGCAGTCGAGCACATAGCTCTTCCACTTCAGCAAACAAAGTCTGGTGATAGTAAGGTGAAGGGCGAGTGGTCGATTTGAGAGCGGATGCTACTCCATCACAGTAGCTCTGGGCTTCTGATTTGCGTCCTCTATCAGCCAGATGCTTGGCATAGAGGACCTTGAAAGCTGTCAGATACGAAAAGTTGGTCGTGGAAGAACCGGCCAGAACAGATGTAGCGAATTCATAGACTTCAGTTAGAAGAAAGGAATCCTCATCTAGAAGAGCCGAGGGGAATCGTTGGTGATCAGCACCAATGAGCACAATGTTAGCCTGCGGGTCATCAGCGCCACCGAAAACAGAGCTTCGAGAGACAATGAAGCAAATATGTGCGGCCTCAATGCGCCCATACGATGCAAGCAAACGGCCGAGGGCCAACAATGACAAGTGATCTTCGGAACTCCGGTTGCTCAGAACTAGTCCAAGGGTATCTCTCCAGCTTTCAAGGCCGTCGAGGGCGTTCTTCGTTGTATCTTGACCATCTACCTTGCTGATCAAATGATGACCGGCACGCGCAGATGGAGGTACAAGCTCATCGATACTTTCCTCGACATTACCAGCGAATATATCATAAAGAGCCGCAATTGACTCAGTCTTGGCAGTTGAGGATCGAACATCACGTCGGACAAACTCCTGGGCCACTTGCTTCCAAATAGATTTATCTAGGGTAGACGCTAGGAGCATTGCATGTCCCCAAAGACGGCGATCGACTGCGCTCCAAATCGCCTTCTCCCGCTCCCCTTGAATAAGATGGTTGCGGAGTTCTTCGATCCATTCAGGATCGATAGCATCAGGCTGAGATGGCAGTGACAGGGGTTTGTAGTCGCTTAATGTTGGAAAAGCGCCTCCATACGAAACATCGGGGTTGGTAACAGGAAGGCCCGGGAAGATTATCTCCCTGAGTTGCTGTTGGATTGCCGAAGTGCCTTCCAGAACACCATCATTTTCGACCAATATTTTAGTGACCTTCCATAGCAAGATCTTCTCTTCATGGCGCTTCCGGACATCAGGAGAAGATAGGTTGTAATCCTGAACGATTTCATTTTCAAACAATGCAATCTTGCTAGAAAGCCAGGCTAATACATCCTTTTTCTTGGATTTGGTCTTCAGAGGACCGGGGTGTTGGGTGATTATTTCGTTGGAGGGCAGCCAAGTCGTTAGTTGAGAAGACTTGGTCTCTCCTGGAGTTGGTTTGATCATCGGAGCCACCTGAGCAGCCGAATACCGGGGAATAAGTTTAGGGAAGCATGAAACCACAGCCCCACCAAACCCGAATTTGAAAATGGGAGCACCCTTCCAACGCTCAAGTGGATCAAGTTCTTGGCCATCGACAGGGGCGATAAAATCAAGCTTCTGGGAAACACCGCGGTTATGTGCAGGGGGCTGTGCAAATGCATATGGATTGGTGGTTTTGGTTGGTGAGCCGGAGCCGTGCACAGAAGCAGGGCGAGGAAGAGTATCGATACTCGGCACATAACCTCGGGGATTAATCATATATTGACCGGGAGACTGAGTTTGAGACCTTCGAGGCGGAGGCGGAGAGACCTGAAGCACGCCAGCTTGAGGAGCTGCAGGGGCTATGGAAGGGTTCGATGTAATACGCTGAGTAAAATCGTTGATATACTCGAGGGGCGCATAACGAGTCGCGGGAGGTGTCTGCTGTCGAGGAACTGGAGGCATCGAAGCTCCTTGGTTCACGATATTGACTGCCCCATTTGGCAACGGAGGGGCGTACGGTAACCCTTGGTCAATGCTGGGCTGATGTGGGTGTGGTGGCAAGAAATCAACCGAGGGCTGGAGAGACGGCGGCATTTGATGCTGTACGCCTTCTGGTTGATTTGAAGTCTTCTCGTGGTATGCCAAAGGACTGGATGTACGTGGCTGGAATGGCAATGCGTTTGTCTGACCGGGTACAGCCAAAGGCTGGGATGCATAGCGAGTACGAGCAGTCGATGTCGAGGGTGGTGGTGCAGGTGAATATCTCGCTGGAGCCTTCGTTGAAGGTTGCAGGCTGGGTGGCTGAGGAGAATACCTAGAGGTGGCAATTGAAGCAGCAGGCGCACTTGAAGCCAATACAGGAGCGTAAGGGTCCAAGCGCTCAGGCGGCTGGAGCATGGTTTGGGCTGAAGGCACATTCATTGCAGCAGCAGCAGGAGTATACGAAACCTGAGAAGGAACAAACGGCGTTTCAGTAGGAGCTAGAGCTGGACTAGGAGTATATCGACCTGAGCTTCCTTGTCTAGATTTTGGAGGAGGAGGAGGTAACTCTTCATAGAAGTTCTTTGCGTGGGGAGGAGCAACGGGAATGGGGGGGTACAACAGGGGCACTGGGCTGTTGCATCGAACCATCATTGCGAGGAGGAAGCGGTTGAAGCATCGGGATGCTAGCTTTGTGGGTGATCACTTTTCGCGGTCCGCGAGATAGGTCCTCCGGGAGATCATAAGGAGATTTGTACCCTTGTTTAGATTGCTCAGCGAAGCTCTCTCCCCGAGTAGTTACAGGCCTTTGTGGCTGTTGTGGGAAGTATGAAGTGGCAGCTGGATTTATCGACGAAGAAGCCCCTGGGATTGGGACCCCAGAAAGCAAATCAGATGTAGATGGTTGATGCGGCGTATAAACACCAGGGATCGGTTGACATCGTGTCTGGTTTAATTGTGGGGTTTCAAAGGGACTATTCAAGCCATTGGCAACATGGGTTTGCGGTGTAGCTTGATTCTCACTAGCCGAAGGCTCAATGAAATCTTCTTCAAGTAACATGTCATCGTCATCCAATGCAGCCTCCCAGGCTGCAAGGTCATCTTCCCCAGTATCACTCAATTCAGCCTCCCATCGAGCAGCCAGTTCCTCCTCAGAAGGCTCAGCGGTCTCGGTCTGTACCTGGGGAGCTTGAAGTTCGGAAGGTGCAGCCCTGAGGACATCTTCTAGCTCCGCAGCAGCTGTTGTATCACTGACCGAGGCGTCAATTTCGAACCCCAAGGATTCGATAAGTTGCGGTTCTGTTTGAGACTCTTTCTTTATGGAGCTAAAAAACTCATCCGCATCATCAATATCGTTTAAGAAGGGGTCATTAGCTGAAGACTCATGCTCCACTGTGATGTTCTCGGACGATGCTGGAATATAATCGTCCACAACGGATTCCAGAACTTGCGGCTCGCTGTGTGACTGATTCTGCACAGAGCTAAAAAATCCATCCACATCATCATTATCATTCGAAAACGGGTCGCTAGCCAAAATTACATGCTCCGATGTGACTTGTTCGGGCGAAATTGGGATAGAATCGACCACGGATTCGATGACTTGTGGCTCGCTGTGAGACTCATTCTTCACGGAGCTAAAGAACCCATCCGCATCATCGTTATCGTTCGAAAATGGGTCACTAGTTGAAGGTTCATTCCCTATTGTGATTTCATCAGACGCAACAGGGAAAGTATCGTCCGTGATAGATTTGATAACTTGCGGCTCATTGTGCGACTCATTTGGCATAGAACCAAAAAATCCATCCGTATCATCATTATCATTTGAGAAGGGGTCGCTAACTGAGGGTTCATCCGCTGTGGCTTGCTCGGGCGAAGACGGAATAGAATCGTCCACCAAGGATTCAATAACCTGCGATGTGCTCTTTCGAGTTAAATGCGGCTCGTTATGCGCCTCATTCTTAACAGAGCTAAGAAGCCCGTCCGGGTTGTCATTATCATTCGATAAGGGGTCGCTAGCTGAAGGTTCATGTTTCGAGGTGAGGCGTTCGGGTGAAGAAGGATTAGACTCATCCAGCAACGGGACACCTTCTTCAAATCTGGAGTCTGCCTCTGAGGGCGCGAATATTGGCTTGGTTTGGGTTTTCAGCTGACCGGAAAATTCTTCTCCTTCGGAATCGACATGCTCGACCGAGCCTTTCTCCCATGAATCGCTATTCTCATCATTATGTGACTGGTTCAGATCGGTCGTAATTATTGATTCTTCGCGACTTAGGGATGAGTGGCTTTCTGGTCGGAGAGCAGGATTCCAGGCACCGATACCTTCGGCTAAGGATGTTGTTTGAGCCATTATATGCGCGCCGTCCTCAATTTATCAACACGTGGCTCGAAAGTACTCTGAAGCAACCTGACACGTAGGCAGTGACGTTCAGGGTCAACAATATCAGGAACAAAGGCTTAGGGATGTGAATTCAGCAATCCATTAAATGTCGTATGATGACCGAGGCAAAGAAACAAGAATTAGGTGAGAGATAAGTAAAAGCCCAATGCATCTGCCAAAATGAAATAAAGAACCCCGAGTCGACTTATCTAAAGACCCTCCCCAGATTGAACCCGATTTGATGATACTGATGACTCAGCATACTGATGAATAATGGAGAATATTTATTCCGTACGACATGGTATGCTTGCTGATGTCAGCAAATGACATAACCCGTGTTATGTGCCAATCATGTGATTGTCGTGGCATCGCGGAGCTTAGGCAGTATAATTTAGTCATTATATTTCTGTCCTTCGCAGAGCAAGAACTTACTAGACTGTGGAGACGGATTTGTTTATCTTCGCTATTGGCTGCCTCTTTTCTTATTCAAATACCTAAATCCCACAGTCGTTTCCTCTATTATGCTGCCGCGGAACCTCAAAGCACCTTGACTGCATAAATGATCTTTATTTCACCGACAAGTATAGAGTCCCCCCATTATTTAATGATCAAGTGAAATTCCTTTTACCCAACATGTCGTCTTCGCCCGACTATTTACACCCTCTTACCCGGCCAGATGATGACGACTTCTCTGGCTCTGACGATGACTTGGACCTTCAGGAGCTGGATCCCAATATCGCACCATCTCAGCCTTCGCGGGCCTCTCGAGACTACGCAGGTCGATCACGAAATTATGCCCCTGGAATTGCTCTAAGGAATTTGCGTGTCGGAGTAGCAAGTCGATGGGGGCGCAATGCATCCTCGCACGGAGAAACTGAGGAGGACACAGAAGCGCTGCTAGATGACCGAGGCCAGGGCGGGTTACGACGGTCAAATGCTAGCGATCGAAATCAAACAGATGATGATGTGCCACTTCTTGATCGCCGAGGCTCAACGCGTGAATTCCTCGACGATGAGCCCACCAAAAAGGGCCTCCGATCTCTTCTGCCGACTTTTTCCCGTCCCAGTTTCTTAAAACTCGCATCGAATCGATTACAGAGGAATAATGACGAAGATGCAAATAAACCTCCCCGAGATATCCTTGTTGGACAATACCAATCAAACAAATACCCGCCCAATGTCATTTCGAACGCCAAATACACCCCCTGGAGCTTCCTTCCCTGCACGCTGTACAACGAGTTCTCCTTTTTTTCAACATTTACTTTCTACTTGTGGCACTTTCACAAATCATCCCGATACTACGCATTGGTTATATGTCATCATACATTGCACCGTTAGCCTTTGTAGTCTCGGTATCTTTGGGGAAAGAGGCACTCGACGATATTGCACGACGACGGAGAGATGGGGAAGCGAATGCCGAGGAGTTTACTGTTTTATCTTTTGAAAGGTCCAATCCCTTGGAAATGAAGAAGAAATCTCGTGACTTGAAAGTCGGGGATGTGTTGAAGATCCACAAAAACCAGCGCCTGCCGGCTGATGTTGTGATCCTCAAAAGTATCTCAAACGACGCTAACGCTTCTCGTGGAAATTCGGTGGAAGAATCTTTACCTGTTGTATCCGCAAACCTACTCGAATCGGAACAAGGACCATCTGAATCTGGTCTTCTACACGAAGCAGAAGACCAATCTGCCAGCGACACGTTTATTCGGACTGATCAGCTTGACGGTGAAACAGATTGGAAGCTGCGTATTCCTTCAGTTTTATCTCAGACTCTTCCAAACAGTGACTTCACTCGACTCAAGGTCACCGCAAGTGCACCAGATCAAAGGGTCAACGAATTTCTGGGTACAATCCAATTGGGCCCTCCTACTGGTTTTTATGATGCCCACGTCGATAAGGTATCTCAATCGACACCAGACGGAATTCTGGAAGATAGTGAGAGTCAGATCTCAAACTCGGCTCCGTTAACCATTGAGAACACAGCTTGGGCTAATACCGTTCTTGCATCTAACACAACCACATACGCCGTCATCATCTACACTGGATCGCAAACCCGGGCGGCTCTTTCAACATCTCCTTCCAGATCCAAAGTTGGTCTGTTAGAATATGAAATCAATAATCTCACCAAAATTCTCTGTATCTTGACCCTCGCATTGTCGATTGTGTTGGTAGCCTTGGAAGGGTTCGAGCCAACAAATGACAAAGAGTGGTATACTTCAATCATGATATATCTCATTTTATTCTCGACCATCATTCCTATGAGTCTTCGAGTCAATCTGGACATGGCCAAGTCCGTGTATGCCCGATTTATTGAGCGAGACAAGGACATTCCAGACACTGTAGTTCGAACGAGTACGATCCCGGAGGACTTGGGAAGAATCGAGTACTTGTTGTCCGATAAAACCGGAACGCTGACTCAAAATGGTGAGCTATCTTTTGACAAATTATGTCTGAAAACCCCCCATACTAACAGATGACTTAAGAGATGGAATTGAAAAAGATTCATGTTGGTACTGTCTCGTATGCTAACGAGGCAATGGATGAAGTCGCGTCTTTCATTCGCCAGGGCTTTACTGGCAGTGCCTTGACAACACCATCGACTTTTTTCGGGACGCAAGCTGGTCAGGGTGCTGCACCACGTACCAGAAGAGAGATCGGCTCTCGAGTTCGGGACATCATCCTAGCCTTAGCTCTCTGTCACAATGTTACCCCAACCGTCGAAAACGAGACCGGAGAGAAAATCACGACTTATCAAGCGTCTTCTCCGGATGAAATCGCCATCGTTCGTTATACCGAAGAGGTTGGGCTGAAACTTTCGTACCGCGACCGCCAGACTGTGGTTCTCGAATCAACAGACTCTAAACAAGTTGTTGTTCGCGTTAAGATTCTTGACATCTTCCCCTTTACATCCGATAGCAAACGCATGGGGATTATTGTTCAGTTCCAGCAAGATGGAAATGTGCTCGATGCTGACAGCAAGGCCGAGCCTGAGCTTTGGTTCTATCAGAAGGGAGCTGACAGCGTTATGTCGTCGATCGTTGTAGCGAACGACTGGCTTGATGAAGAAACGGCAAACATGGCCCGCGAAGGTCTGCGAACACTGGTCGTGGGACGAAAACATCTTTCCCTCCCGCAGTATCAAGAATTTTCCGTCAAGTTTAAGCAAGCTTCTCTGTCCCTCCAAGAACGAGACATAGGCATGGCCAAGGTTGTGAGCGATTACCTCGAGAAGGATCTTGAGCTGCTTGGAGTCACTGGAGTTGAAGACCGCCTCCAGCGCGATGTTAAGTCATCCTTGGAACTGATGCGCAATGCGGGAATAAAGATCTGGATGTTAACTGGAGACAAAGTGGAAACAGCACGATGTGTTGCCATTTCGGCCAAACTAGTTTCTCGTGGCCAGTATATTCACACAGTATCCAAGGTGACAGATCCATCTGCAGCCCAGGAAGCTTTGGACTTTCTACGGAATAAGACTGACTGTTGTCTGCTCATTGATGGTGAATCATTAAATTTGATGCTAGGCCAATTCCGCTCTGCATTCATCTCAGTTGCGGTACTTTTGCCTGCTGTGATTGCATGCCGTTGTTCTCCAACGCAGAAAGCCGAAATTGCTCTTCTGATTCGCCAGTATACGAAAAAACGAGTCTGTTGCATTGGTGACGGTGGTAACGATGTGTCGATGATCCAGGCTGCTGATGTCGGAATCGGAATAGTTGGAAAGGAGGGTCGTCAAGCCTCTCTAGCAGCAGATTTCAGTATCACCCAGTTCCACCATCTGACCAAACTCTTGGTTTGGCACGGCCGAAACTCATACAAAAGGTCTGCCAAGTTGGCACAATTCATTATGCATCGTGGTTTGATTATCAGCATATGTCAAACCGTGTTCAGTATTGCTAGTCACTTCGATCCGAAGGGTCTTTTTATCAACTGGCTCATGATTGGTTACGCTTCTGTCTACACCAATGCGCCAGTCTTCACTCTTGTACTCGATCAAGACGTGGACGAGCGGCTTGCTAACCTTTACCCTGAACTGTACAAGGAATTGAAAACGGGAAAAAGCCTGAGCTACCGCTCCTTCTTCGCGTGGGTTTTCATTTCGGTTTATCAGGGTGCGGTTATCCAAGGCTTGTCTCAAATATTGCTTGACACCATCACCGGACCGCGCCTGGTAAGTGTGTCTTTCACTGCACTTGTTCTCACCGAATTGGGTATGGTTGCTATCTCAGTAACAACCTGGCACCCTGTGATGATCTTCGCTCTGGTCGGTACTGTCCTAGTGTACGCTGGTAGTGTTCCATTCCTGGGCGAATACTACGACCTCCGCTATGTGATCACACTTGATTTCCTTTGGCGTGTCCTGGTCATCTTGGCTGTTGCGCTGGTGCCCGTGTGGGCTGGCAAACTCATCAAGCAATCATGGAGTCCCCCAAGTTATCGCAAGGTCCGCGGATAATCTTTTCTTCTTCACATGTAGGATGTTGATCTGTAGTCTATTTGGGCCTCTTCTCGACTCGACCATTTCCATCTTGTTTTCTATTTGCACTGTTTCCCTTTATGGCTCCAGCAGAAACTGTTGTCATCATGTATATCCACCCCAAGCATCTTGTTTCTTTGCTAAGCGCGTCTGGCGTTAGTAGCGTGTGTCCAAGTGATTGAATATTTTATTGTTCTCGGACCAGTTTTTACCTCTAATTCTTTTGATGAAATAGAGAAATTATAGAATTGAATGAATCCCAAGGTTTCATACTTGACAGAGTGGATCCTGCTAACCTTAATGAAGCTTAGTTTTACATGCGAGGGCTCTGGGTAATTAGAGTCAAGGTAATGACCTAAGTACATTTCCACGAATCTTCATCAGTATAGTTTCCGGGACCTTTGAAAACATTCCGTCGAGGCCACCGACAGTGTTTCCGTCTATATTCAACCACTGAGCTATCCGTGTCGGAGAACTTTGTTCCACGAATGGTCTCAGGCGGCACGCCCTCTTCCACCCATTTCACCATGGCCATGAGCACATTATCCTGAGGATCATTACCAGCGTATGTTTGGAGACCCTGACCAATATTCGAGGCACCGTCTCCGTTGGAGCAGTGAGACATACCACTCACTGTGAAGAAACGGTAGAACTCGTCTAATATCGCAGGTGGCAAGTCCATTGTATTTGCCACGTGGGAGTAATACAACTTTGAATCATCGGAGCTGATCAGATGATCTTGCATGCCATGGTAGTGGAGGACCTTTCCACCGGCCTTGTTGAAGGGGGACAGGTCACCATCCCAGGTTTGAATGTTATATGGGTTCTGAGCAAGAGCGACGGCAGCGTCGGCTACTGAGAAGTTCTCACCACTCCAAGATGAATCGTTGTAGACCACATACCGGAACCAGTCCTGACTATACGAAAAGGGTTGGCCGTTGTACATGATTGATGAAGCATAAATCTCCGAGCCAGGCTGCATGCGGGGGTAGAGTAGGGTGCCATCCTTTCCGTAGAACGGCAACAGGACTTGCTGAGCTGTATTAACCTTAGTGCTTGTCAGGCAGGAACTGCTATTCGATACACCTTGAGGGCAGATCAAGGGTGAGAGAACAGGGACACACAGATCAGGGTCTTCAATGATCCCATCCTCTGCCCCGTCGATTGCGTCACATTGCCGAATAGTTTCCTTGTGCACAAGTTCCCACTCTACGGGAGTGAGATAGGTGTCTGAGGATGTAGAACCAATAATCGGATAGAAATGACCGCTCCAGGAGAGGAGATTGATGAAGTTGATAGCAGGGGCGCCTGCAACAACGCCATCGAAGTCATTTGGATATTTTTGAATTGCCTTCCATCCTTGTCGACCTCCAGTGGAGCAACCAAGATAGTAACTCTTGTTAAAACCCTCTTCATAGAAAGCTTTGGTAAGCTCCTTGCCAATTACCACACCGGTATGAAGAGATCGGTAAGCAAAGTCTTTCACCACCTCTGTATTGTGATAGAAAGACTCGCCCGAAGTTCCGTTGTGGCCGTTGTTCGCACCAACTGTAGCAAAGCCCAACTGAGCAGTATATGCAAGGTCATAATATTGAATACCTATTAGAGGAGTTAGAGGAAGTAAGACACAAGGCTAATTGGACACATACATCCCGAAATACCACCGTTTCCAGTGCTGGAGAAGCGACCTTTGTATTCCCGCGGGAACCAAGCCTCTAGAGTGAGCTCACTACTATTGGAAGTGGTCACAGCCATTGCAACTCGGCAAATATCAACTGTGATCTCTTGATATGGCCCGTAGGAACAGCTAGATGGGTAGTCTGGAATCGAAAGATTCGTCCCTCCTGCCACGAACTCAACGAAGTTGACTTTGGCATTGGGAATATGGATTTTATCGGCAAATTGGGTACATTTGCTTTGAAAGTCACTTCGACTTTGACTAGCAAATGCTACCGAGCCTAATGCCAGCAAACGGAATGCGAAAATAGAAACCATGCCGATCATGAGCCAAAACCAAGGGCGAAAGATGAAGCGGCTTGAAGCCCTGAACGAGTCACAGGGGGTGACATGTTAAATAATTGTTTTATCATGCAAGATTACCTCAATGCACTCCGTTCTCCGTACGTACCCCTTGAAGATCTCATCCATCATCGGCATTGTTTTGCCACCTATCTCCCGTAAGTGGGCCTACTGGGAAATAAAGGAGGCAGGATGGTTGTCAAGCTCCGACGATGCGCCGAGGAACGGGAGGGATGAGGGTTCTACCGCAGTTATTTAAAGCACAAATCTCGCTTAGATGAATGATCTGATGCTGAAGCCGAAGTCATGACGTTGACATTTCCGGATGCGGGGCTCCGGGTAATTGGAAAACGCGGGGGAACGCTCAAGGTTGCGGGGAGTTGTTAGGGCTTCGGCACTTGTCTAGCACCTAATGCCTCGGCAAATAAAGATTTCCTAATGAACCAGCATATCAAGTTCAAGCAGTAAGTTATGGGAATGTGGGCTAATATGATAGGACTAAACTCTTTCCAAAGTTCTCTCTGACATGCCGCAAGCTAGGTATCATGACAGGTCTATCAACTCTTCTAAGGTTCAGTTGCGCAGTACTGGGCTAGGTCTAGTTAGGGTGTTTTCAATTGCCGAACCACCTACAATTGCTTGAGTAGTGCAACGTGTAAGCCCACGTGACTTATGTATTTTCCAAGGTTCACATTCCATACAGAGCTAGTTACACTCGTTTATATTACAGGCGACCTCAAGCAGGCAGGATCCTGAGGATCTAGCTACATAATATAGATCCTCGCCATATGGCACGGGTTCCAAGGTTAAATAATATCAAGAAAGATTGTGATATTCATCTCCAATGTTCCATGACTGTCGTATAGATAATAACAAGATGAACTCCCCATTTAGCAGCGTAATTTTGTTCAATATAAACGACATGTTCCAACGCCACAGCATTCATCCAAAATCGCCAGAAAGAGTGGAAGGCAGCCAAGTTCTAGTCAGAATCACTAGCTTGCTGCTCTTCGCGCATTTGATTTTGTAAAATGTCCTGCCACTTGCCCATAAATTCACTCATGCCACCGGGCCCAGCAAGTGATGCATCAACCAAATCTTTCGGTACCTTATGAGCTGAGTATTGCGGAGTAGAGAACTGGTACGCTTCGGGATCATTTTTTTTTATAAGACGCACTTCTGGCAAGAAAAGGGCGAAATCATCACATGCAGCAGCATTATCTGCGTCTTCAGCCTCAACTTCCTCCTCAGACGATTCGGATTCCTCGCCACTCTCGTCCAAATCCGAGGAACTCATAACAGTACCATCCCGCAAGGAAATCCGCACAAAACCTTCGGTCCCGCTTATATCATCCGCTGAATCTTCTTCGAACCCAATTGGGTCCTTCATGCGCAGGATCTCGAGCCAACTGAACAGGAGCGGGTCTGTTCGTTGAGCCCAAGGATTGATATCAATCAGCCACACGCGCTGATGAGGGGCTGGAACGTAGACGTCGAAGACAAAGTTTGGATCAGGGAATGTATCGCGAAGTTTATCATCAAAGAACGACTGGATACGAGATCTAAACAAGTCGCGCATACCGAACAGGAAATCGAAGTGGTTCTGGTCACGCTGGCACATGCAAAGCAATTTACGATTGCGTACAAAACACCGGAACTCGAGTGATGGGTTGAAGTTGACGTATTTGCGCAATACAAGATGGTAGGGAACTTCTGGTAGCACCTTATGGTCATCGCAATTAACATCATTGTTGGCATTGGCTGTGAAATCGGAGACACAGTCATCGAACGGATGTTCCAAGTCGTGTGTGATGAAGTCACTGCTTTTCAAAAGGAGATATATATCGTTGGCAGTATGGCATTTCAGATCGTTCGTGGCGGACATGAAAGTTGCATCTTTCGGGGCGCTCCAGTTCAGTTTTGGCGCAACCGTACCGAGCTCAGCAATAATATTCTTGATCTGCGTATGCACTTCTTGCCACTCTGACGATGGGTCAGCCTCCTCTTCGCCTGAGTCTGAGTATGTGTCAAGCTCGTCATTGTCATTTGTTAGAGTAGGTTCAGAGGGAAGAACAATGCCGTCAGCGCGGAGGTAGGAGACGAATTGCGGGGAAAGGGGAATAAGTCGGGATTTCGGGGTCAGAGCACGATAGCTTTTAGAAAGTTAGGTAAATCGAAAGAAAATTTAGTATCTATTGAATATATATACCGAGGGTGCCAGTTATGATAGGAGCAATGCAAGATGTGGGAGTAAGTGATAGGCGGAAATGGCAGACGAGCGGGCATATCACTGAATTCAGTGATTGGCCCATCTTCTAGTGGTGCTTCTGGCGCCATCACCGACATATTGAGTCTTTATATCGTTCAAAATCGAAGAAAGAATTATGACTAAAGAGTATTGCGGGGCCCATTTCTTTTATTTCAAAGTCACGAGCTGATAAAGGAAACACGATAGATGACATAAGCATATATCTTGGCCCGCTGGACACCTTAGGTCTGAGGGCTTCCAATTGGTCCAGTTGGCCATTCAAAGAGGCGTACACTCCCAGCATCGCCAACATGGCTCCTGAGGCTCCAGATCCCCAGAGTCTAAAGTCATGGCACGATGCCTTCGAGTATCCAATTCCTACAGTACGCCGTGTGGAACAGGAATTGTGTCGGTATATCGAGAGCAATAAGGAGAAGCTCCGAGCTCTCGTGGGGTAAGATAAGTCCCGGTAAATCGTTGTAGCAAGTGTACTGATATGGATGCGATCATCTATAGGACAAGATACCGAGAGCTTGTTGGAGCAGCTGAGACAATTGTTGCTATGAATACTGAGATGCAGGAGGTCGAAGCTCTCTTGGCTGATGTTGGACGTCGCTGTAATCCTCGGCTGATTGAGAGGAAGCATATCCACACGCGTCATATTAAGAGTAATAGCGTGGGAAACGGTATGCGGTTATATGCAGTAAACAAAATTCGACATCTGTTAATGGAACCGCAGACGCAGAAAAGCATGCATTCGGGGCGCAGCTTGCCCTCCTTCATCGTTGTACAACTTCCATTGCACGGCTTTTGCGCAAACGAGCGTCTTTATTACTAGTTGCTAAGATACTGGCTGTCTCTCGGTTGCTTCACAAGACACTTTCACAACACCAATTCAGTCCGCCATTCCTTGATGACCTTCGAAATCAACTAGCATCATTGCGCCGGGCACTGTTGAAACGGATCGACAAACGCCTGTCATCCATCAATGCTACAGAAGACAGTACAATCGAGTCCCTTGCTGCCTATTGCCTTGCGACAAGTTCTTCTTCCGATGACGCTATTCATAAATTCCACCAAGTTCGCCTGGATGTTATCACTTCCCAGTTGGACCTCTCTCGCGAGAATATCCCCAGAGCACTCCGCTTGTTCATCCGCACACTTCAAACTTCAAAGACGCTACGATCCCGCCAACTCTCCGATGTCCTTTCCGAATTAAAATCCAGGGCCATCCTGTCAGACCCAGAGATCCGCAGTTTGGATGGGCTTGAGATTGAAGTTCTTGGCCGCTGGGCGGCACCCGAAGTGAACAACTTCACACCTTGGATCAAGTTGAGCGAACTAAGTAGAACAGAGGGCGTGGACTCGATTAAACAATGGTCCAAGCAAGCTTTTGAGAAGTTCTGCGAAGCGTGTCAAAAGGCGCTCTCCCACAGCAACGACTTCTCTGAGATTCTTTCTTTGCGGGCTGAGACCCTAGAACTCTGGCTCTCATCTTGGGGCTCAACCATCACACACAGCTCCGAAGACATTTTGCAACGTCTTCGTAATATCTTCAACGACAATCTCAAGCGAGTCCTGGTCACGCAAGTAAAAGCGATTTCCGAGATTTCCAATCTGATCTCGTCTATGATCTTAGATTGGGATACCGCAGAGCATTGCTCCATCGGTTCTCTTTGGGACTCAGATCTCATTTCTGCGGGCTACTCAAATGGTGCATTATCTTTCAAACAGACCGTCACAGACTGCCTTCTCGGTCGGAACGATGATGTATCTATAGTGTTGAGAAAGTATCAATACTGGCTCGCCTCTATAAAAGAAACTAAGGAATCTATCGACTCACTCCGCAGCCTCAAATGGACTGATGTTCTTGTGGGCAGTGAAGCGGAAGACGAGGATATTGACATCGTATCCATTCTTAACAATGACGATCCTAGTATTCTATCAAAAGCCATTCATGCCTCAATTAGACAGGCTTTCGATAGTCTTCAAGGTTCATTCAGTGCCGCCTCTAAAGTCTGCAGAACCTCTCATTCGAGCCAGAAAGCCACTTTCCTACTTCGTCTCATCCGATTGATACGCCGGCAAATTCCCGCGGGATTCGTCGCCAAGGATTTCTTGTTTTCAAATGATGTTGTCCCTGAGCTTCAAATTCTACTAGCTGTGGAGACCACTGCAAAAACAGGACCTCTGTCTCTTGTTCCCTCTAAAGCGCATGATGGTCAAAACAAGTTGAAGATTGTGCCAGGTCGCTCACTTTGGGAAGGTACACCAGCTCTTCCGGTTCAGCCATCGCCGGGAGCCTTCAAGTATCTGCGCCAGCTGACATCAACCATGGATGAGAGTGGGCTAGATCTTTGGGATCCATCCACACTGCGCATCCTGAAGGAAGAACTAAGAAAGCAAATCGACACCATCGTAGGGTCTACACTTGATAAGGTTGAAAAATGGAGCTCAAGCAATGATGCTACCGATGCTACTCCTGAGAACGACCTGCGTGATTGGAAAATCCAGCTCTTTTTTGATGCCGTCTACCTGTCAAACATGCTAGTTGACTCGACAAAGCTGGCTAGTGTCGTGAATCGGGTTCAAAAGAGTGCGGACGCCAGCACAGAGGCTGTCAAGAGTATCCAGAAAGATGCTGCGGAATATTGGAAGCGGACTGAGCTGCTGTTTGGGTTATTGGCGGAACGTTGAACTATTTCTTATCACGGTACTAGCACAATGACACCTACTATTATTCGTATAAATCTCTGAAGGCAGAAGAACCCGGATTCAAATAAGTATTCATGTAATTTTGGGATGGTAACATAATAGTCAGGTATGATATCGATGTCGATTTCAATATTTGACGGAGGGTCTCTTTAATATTTGGACACGTGTCATTACACCGCCTCCAGAGGTCCTCTCATAATATGCCTTTCTATCTCTAGTTCTATCCTCTTCAATGTTTCCTCATAATGTCCCCTGGTTTACCTGCTGAATCGCATTCACATGTGGAACGAAGAAAAAGAGGTCCTGAACTGGACAGTACGACGAGGTCCCAAATATGCGAGCTTCATCGCACTAACAAATGGGGCGCTACTTTGATCCAGAAGCATCGATTCCCAAATATCCCTGTTTCAACAATCAACTACACGCTCACACAAGAGCGAAGAAGGCAAAAAAATCAATCTTCTCTGCCGCGCCTTGGACAGCCAAGGAAGCTGTCAGAGGATGATCGCGACCACATTTATGAGCTCATACAAGAAAACCCGTCTGTCACAACTGAAGAACTACTTGCAGCTGTGGATCACAAAATCAATCGGCAGTCACTTTGGCGCCTGATGAACGAGCTGGGTCTTTCAAAGTGGAGAAGAACGCAAAGACTGGCCCTAACAAATGCCTCCCCGAAGTCAAAGTCACCAACAAACCCGACGACCTAAGCATTTACCACATAATTTATTTCTGAACATTCGGCTCGTTTTAAATGGTCTGACAACCTTGGAAGCTTAAAAGACCAGAAGTGCTCTATGAATTATTGTACTAGTTGATGGAAATCGTGTTCAGTCTGTTGCTCTGTCTTGGTCCTCGATCAATTCGTCTGCAGCACCTTTCTTCATTTGGTGCTTCGAGGTCAAGTGATATTGGCGGGAGAAATCGACAATCGAAGGTGATTGGTCACAGACTCGCAGAAACCAAGGAATTCTGCAGCTTCCAGGCGCTCACAACCAATAGTGGCAATTAAGGGATCCACTGTGTCTTGTCCTGAAGGTGAATGTCTTGCTTGATGACTCCCAATAACAGATGTAAGGGCCATGTTCCCTCTTCTCCCATCCCTTCCACAAGTTCCTATGGGTTGAAAGTTGACCGTGGAGGACAAAAGGCTGCGGAATATCTTCAGCATGATGGTGATACAAGCTACCTAGTGTAGTGGGAAGGAGTACTCCCTTAGTATATGGTCTAGGAAGGCGGTACAAGGAGCGGTCAGAATATTGACGGCAGTATAGCTGGCGAGGAGTATAATCATCCGCATTAAAATAACCTCCATAGGTTTTAGGAATCAGTAATCTAAAAACTGACAAAATTTGAAAAAGATGCGAAGCTGAATGCTAAATGGGATGCGGGGGTTGAAATTTACTAGGATACGATCCGGCTCTCCCATAGTGAAGAAACCCTAATTTCCTGGTATGCACCGCATCCCACCAATTCCCATGAAATAGGGATTTGGTGAAAGGAGTTAATTCTCTTTTGACGGAGTGAGCCCTGCAAGGCTACCACCAGCTATAATGACTTTGAAATGAGCCATATCTGGGGATGCTGGAATGCTAGCGACTAAGGTGGTTTTTGGAACTTTGTACCGTATTACCTTATGTGGGTCTTATATCCTAGGTTTCGAAGCCATGCTAATACTCAAGACTTTATCTACAAGAGCAATAAAACTTGCTGGAATGTACTCACTTTCTCCACCTTTTCTCCACCTTTTCTCCCACCTTTGATTGGCTGCTGAAACCATATCCCGAATGTGCATTCCAGTAACCCCCTATGTCCGAATATGGCTAATAATCTGAACTCCCTTACATCTAAGAGTTTCGTAGGCTGTATGTTGCTGAAACCTACAGCAATATAGTAAGATTAATTTTTTTTGTTTCATGTGACTATGATTGATCGCACCAGCAAGGTGCACATATATATCCTCGATAACTCCAAATACGGTGCTTACGTTCGTCAAAGACAAGATATCAGTTTTCATATCATTTCACTCTCCGAGGCCATCCCTACCGTGATCATACTTCCTAAAATTATTCGCGAGATACTAGATAGTCGCAGTCTTGGAAACCCTGCTTTACTAAAAATGGGGACCGTGGATTTCAACTCTCCTGTATACACTTGCCGAAGTGCCAATTCTTTGACAAACTACAGTACCATTTATGTGGGATTAGTTGTTGATTGTGTGCTAGATTCAGCTATACTGGGTGAGAAAGCTGCTGAATTGGTTGCTGCATGGCCCGTCCTTGGTGGTATCTTGCTAAAAAATGTAGGTGAATTTGTCAGTTCTCCTTTCTTCTAAACATTGCTAATGATTCTTCAGACAAAGCCCTGGTCGTTCACTTGTGGCGCCACTGTTGATTTCGCAGCCAGGACCGTTGATCAATCATTAAGTTCCTATCTTTCACTCGATTGGGAATATAAGAATGAACCGACTATACTGCAAACTGAAGAGCCGTCTGAAGTAGACAAGAAGTTTATATTCGACATTTGTTTCAACTCTACTACAATCTTCAAACTTCGGGTCACTACCCTCACAGATACTACATTGCTCTGTTTTGGAATTACACATCATCTCTGTGACGGCACCGATTGTTACGAAGTGGTTCAAGCATTTTGTAACCTACTCTCCAACAAACCAATCCCTCGGTTTGTTCTTCCGCCTGATGCAGAAGATATCCTTCTATCGCACACGATGACAGTCAAAGCCAAATGTACTGAAGAAGAGTCCAACATCTATTACAAGAATCATGCAGAAAACCTAGATAGTGGGATTTTCAAGCTTGGAAGACTTTTATGGCGTGTACTTTTAACAAATATTGCCGAAAAGCTTATGTTAGCCGAGAGGCTAACCACTAAGTTTATCCATGTCCCAGGCTCATGGGTGGACGAATTGCGGGCCAAATCGCAGGTAGAATTGCATCAAAGTTCCACGGACATTGAGATCACGCGAAACGACATTCTTGCCGCATGGTACTTGAAGACCATTTATTCCCCTCAGAACTCGTCTCAGCATTCGGTAGATTATTATGGACCCATCAACTACCGTCCCTTTATCAGCCCTCCTAAGGCTGGGACATACTATATCCACAACAGTGTTGGTGTGATTCGCTGTAAATTCTCAGTCCATCAGTTGCAAAGAGAGTCAATCACAACCATTGCCCGGGATATACGCCGACAGACATTGCTTTACGCTTCCCCCGCTTCCGTTGAACAGTACCTTCGATTTTCCGAAAATCACTCAACCAGGGCTCTTGCACTAAGTGCTCGTCGTGGTGGAAATCTAGCCCTGGTTGGACTTTCCCAGTGGACGACTTTCAACTATACAGATCTGGACTTCTCTGGCGCTAGTCTCCAGGGACAAAAGGCAACGGTCATATTTGTCAATCCAGCGGTCACAATTCCATTCAACCTTACGGTTGGACCAATGATCATCATCGAAAAGAATGGCACGGGAGGCTACTGGATTCGTGCTTCAAATACTTCATCTGGCTGGAAAACCTTCAGCCATTCCAGCAAAATCGAAAATCTTTTCCGCACACAATGAGAATTTCCCTAACAGCTAAAAAATCATTTTCGAACGTGACTAGCATCCATACATCTTTATAAAAAACGAAACTGTTTTTCCTGTTTTATTTGCCATCCACACCTAGGTAGGCTTGTCACGTCAAGACGATAATGAGATGGTAACATATCAGAGCCGAAAAAATCGAGTTTAGACCTGCGAATCAAAGCAATACTGGGAAAATACTGAACACCCAATTGAATTCAGATAGAGCGATATGAGAGACGAAAAAAGTGAGTATGTTTTTTTAATTGAGCAAGAATGTCAGTATGTATTGTTTTCCATGGCCTCTGAGAACGTGTCCCCGGCGTAAGTGTCAGCCCTGGAGAGGTTGTGGGTATTGCTTTTCTTCCACTTTACTTTTCTACCTCTTTTGTTCATCGTTTCGGGGCCGATACTCGCGATGCGCACGTCTTCCCTAGGACCTGGTTGATCGACAGGAGCAGCACGTGTGGATTATTGTGCTTCAAATTAGGGTTCAGGAATGAAAGTCGAAGAGTCTAGAGGTAAATCTGATTTCAAATACTACTATACCAAGAAGTAAAATCTGCGCAGCTCTGGTGCGATCTAGTATTGCATACAGGGGTACCAATCCACGCATAAATACAAAAGCCGTATATAGCTGTTTTATTGGCAGGTTTAACAAATGAATAATTCTTCGTGGACACATTGAATAATTACAAAGCTCGCACCTCCTTTTTTATTCTCCTCGTATTTCTTTGTAGCCTTGGCTTTGAGCCTGTCATGATAGAGAGAATACTACGTTTCATATGCCTTTATCAATGAAAGTGCAGTTGCAGTAAAGTGGTTGTAGGATATTCTATTAATCTAGTCCGAGAATACAACTAAGTAAACCATGTGCCCCATTTTAGTTCTAACCAATCGGGGCGTGTTAACACTGACCAATAAGGTCGATCCTCACCATAGCCCAACAATTGACTTGACTCTGAACAGAGCCCGTATGGCTGAGACATTTCAGAGAGTTCCTGCAGCATGCCGGCCCTCAGAGAGGGAAGGACGAGTATGCGTAAGTAACGGATAACGCAGATAGCTTCTCATGTTTGAGGTCATCATTTAGTTAAGTCTAATTCAAATGAGAACTATGATTCGGGACGAACCAAAACAAAAAAAGAAAGCGAGAATCATCAGATCTGGGATCTGCGCGAGAAGCCAGTTGGGACACCAGAAAGCTCCAAACAAGCGACTCATTTCTCGAAATTAATGTCCCCCCCCCGAAATTAATGCCGCTCAGGGACGCAAAGGTTTAGACTTCATCGAGTATATGTTTGACCGACTCTATTCTATGGGCGTTGGTGGGATGCGGCGCATACAGCTATCATGCTTGATAGGGAATATATTGAAAGAAGCTAATTTTGACTCTTTCGATCTACTTTTTGAAGACTAAGGGTTTCTATGTTGTTGTAATGTTTCCCTTGTCTGATAGTCTGAGTCTATATTCTAAATTGCCCGCAAGTAACTCTCTCCTGCATAACCACAACACTCTAATTATTGGTCATCTTCTCTGAGGAGGGAAAAAGACCCTCAGTGGTCGTAACAAAACCACAATAATCATCATGATGAAGGGACTAAACTGAATGCGGTATAAATCACATATCACAGTGAAGACTGTGACAGAGAGGCATCATTGAATGATTCCTTCGGCTATTTGACTTGCTTAATCGCTTTTTTTTTCTCGAGTTTAGGCGGCCCGACGGTGAATTGTACCACATTGTCTCTATCATGTTCCCAGACCTTGAAATATCGATCACCAAGATAACTATAACACTATCAGTGAGGTCAATATAACTTTAGCAAAACTTACCTCCAGTGAGCAAGACCCATAGCCACATTTAGACATCCTTCTCTAAAGACATCCGAGATGAATTTCGATTTTCCTTGATGTTTTTGAGCTAGCTGTGCTTCCGCGTCATAGAAGCCACCTGCTTCAAACTGAAGCAGGTGGTATGCTTGGCTCATTGCCGTGTTGCACTCAATTTGACGGTTTAACATCAACACAGGAATCAGGTTTTCAATCTGATTGTCATTCTAATATGCATCTTTTAGCTCACAATTCCTCTTGACATAGGGTAAAGGTACCCACCACCTCTTTTCGGAAGGAGAGCATGTCGTTGGTTCTGTATCCTTCGTCAGAAGCCTTGAAAGAAACTTTGGACAATATATTGAAGGACTGACATATGAACGAAATACGAAGTATGCCTCCATAGCTTTTGCATGGATTGATCTTGTACATCTGTTCTATCAATATCCACTCCATAAATGAATCTAGCTAGTTAATCAATGTTCGCGGTTAAGTTGATCATAATGGACATACGGAAGTGTAGCAATTACACAGTAGGCTGCAGCAGTAGCCTCGCGTCGTTCCCAGTATTCCTCGATTGTGGGAATTTCATGGGCTGCGAAAATAGTGTCCACATTGTTAAGGCTGCCGATGTATCGTAGCATCTCATCACATAGCACTTCGCGAGTGGCTTTATTTAAGTTAGCGCTTGTGCTTGAAAATGCATCTTGGATCTAGTAGCTTACATCTGGAGGAAACTTGACAAATGTGCTCACCGATCTCGTCCCAGCATTGCAGACCGTTTCGGAGATCTATGTCAAAGCAACTTAGATCTGGCGCTACGCCTTCACCAAGGAGACAAAATCTGAAATACTGAAGGCTTGCTACTCTGTACTCGCTAGCGTGGACTTCATCATGCTTCAGAGTGCCACAATCAAATACTGTTTCGCGCATAATTTCCATCGTCAGTTAGTCAGAAAAACCTAAGAGCAACGAGTGAGAAAGCATACTATCGTCGTACACAAAATACTATAAAAAGAGATAGTCAGCTATGAATTGAAAGAAATCAACGAGACACAAACCCAGGCAAAATACTTCGCCGCTGTACAGAGAATATCAAACGAGGCATCAGGGCACCAGACGGCAGCGAAGACACCGAAATCAGCTGTTTTAAGCGCTTTATTGGTGCGCTTGTCGGTCACCCACCTTGTATACTATCAGAAACTTTCCAATGCTCATGTAAATGGACGAACAAAAAATATTTAGACTCACTTTTCAATCCATGGGTTAAGAACCTCATCTCGTGCTCTTTTGTAATCTTGATGCTGTTGAGGTTTCCATTCCGGAAAAGTCTTGTAAATACTCGGAATCGTAACCTTCTGGCCCAAAATTGATCGTCGAAGGGCGGCGTGCGCCGTCGCCCCAGTTAAAGTGGTCATGCTTGTTAAAGTCGACCTTCAAGAGTAGGAGAATCGAATGAGATTTAACAGATGAGCTGTCTATATTTAAACGGGTCAATTTTTCTCAGTAAATAGAATAATTCAGCTAATTTTTCGGAGCTGTAAGCTTTTTGGTGATAGAAAAAATTATCTCTCAATTACATCTAACATCTAGAGCGGCTCCATCATCGTACATGATCGTACATGATCGTACATGCAGCCCGATGAGATCTACTGCAACCATGTTTCTCATCCCAAAGCTTACCAATATTTTTATAATTCCCTAAAATTCTTAGCCCTACTGTGAACCCAAGAAGCTTCAATCAACATTAAGGACCTGAAAAGATTTCAAGGTACTTATTGGGCTAAATAGAGCAAGAATTTTCCCTACGATAGTGGTCGGCAACAGATAATATCTGTAAGATTTGGAAATCTGTACCTGTAGGATATTCTGCCACCGATAGTGTCATTTGTATTTTATAAGAGGTAAGGCGCAAGTAAGGGGTAAATCTTTTCCAAGTGAGAATCCCCTTGACTGTTGGAAAAACCTGAATTAGCGCCTACAGAGAGAGAATTAGAGAGATAGAGAAAGAGAGATCTAACCATAGAGCCTGTCAGAGTCAGGTTTGAAAGCTTTTTTACCTCCACCGGAGACTTCTGCCAGCTTGCCCAAATCTAATATTATGTATATCCCTGGTCAGTTATAGTAAATAGCTTACAACCTTGGGGAATTGGTTTATTAGGCGTCTTGAACGTATGTTGAGAACGTCCAAAACCAATAATTATAGATTCGTCGACGGCAACTGTAT
The DNA here is from genome assembly GCF_028828555.1 of Penicillium taxi. NCBI lineage: Eukaryota > Fungi > Ascomycota > Eurotiomycetes > Eurotiales > Aspergillaceae > Penicillium > Penicillium taxi. Next base: position 938,968 of record NW_026643207.1, on the reverse strand, counting down.
TTGATGGCTCCCCATATTTTAAACATGCTTCTCGAATCTGGGAAGCAAATGGCTCTAGCTTACACCACCACATCTGATTTGGCTTTAAATATAGTCGTAAAGCCTCGTAGGTAAAAGCCTTAGGATCAGGATCAGAAACATGGAAAAACCGCATGGTTTGTTGAAAATGCTGTAATCCCATATATTTCAGAGATAATTGGTGTGGCGATGTCTTTGACCAATATACCTCTACTTGTGGAGAATGAAAGATACACCATATATATCCAAATCACAATAAATAGCTTATTTTGAGAGGATGTAATGTTAGACCAAGGCCTACCAGGATCCCGAATGAAGCACCATTGCAGTATCTGGTGGCTAAATGCATCTACTCCCATAGCATTTTTTTATTATTTTAACCTAGATATCTATTAGCTCTTTCTTCTCCTGGAAACTAACACCGTACACCTGTTCTGGCAACATTAGAAGATTTATTGATTTCTCATTACCTAGGCAGGCACATTCCGAGGTTGAGATCCACTCCCATCCTCACTCTCATTCTGAATTCTAGGAAGGAACCTTCCAAGCTTGAGAAGAGAAAGGAACTAGAAGGTTCCAAAGAAAAAGGAACCTGGAAGTATCCATGACAAATTTTTTCCATCAATCCCAATTCTTCTATTCAACTTCTCTCACAATTCCTCTCATCATCCATTGCATTACCGACGAGCCACTTTGGTGGCAGATGCCAGCCGTCAGGCTACTTCTGTTGCTCCTTCTATACCTGCTAAGAAGTATTGCCGTAATAGAAAGTTCGGAGAAGTCTTGCCAGCAGAGAAAGCCTTAGTCCATATCCAAAATCAAATCCTTATTCTTTGGTAAAAGAGACATGTCATGGTTACTGCAGAGTCTAATAGATCAATATCTCGATTTAAAAATGTACTTATAAGGCCTGCTAAGTGGTTTCACTTGCAGTAGTAAACTGAAGGAAGTAAATGTCAACCTGAAACATCCATGGTAAACTTGATTGAAGTATTTACAGTTGGATTAATTACGGAGAGTTAGCAGTGATAATGCACAGAGATATAAGGGTAAGTTGTCTGAACTAGTTTATCGGGGGAGGGTCCGAATCAGCTGCCACATCAACAGCAAAACTAGCTTGGATAAAATCTTCCAGTTCCTCACTGACCGTCTTCAACTTCTCTTTTACACTTGCGACACCTTCTTGCCCAACTATATGGCGAGATGGAGGATTCTCATGGCCACCAATAGAGGTAATAGCATAGACTGTTTCAGATACTAGAACTTCAAGGTGTGCGGAGCTTATAGGAGGATGCATCGCGACAATTTCTGGAACAGAGAAAGGCCCGCTCTCGATGGAACTGACTCTTTCGTTCTCATTTTGATCAGTTGGCCAGCTGGATGAGGTGGCATTACCAATGACTCCCTCTGATTGAGCTTCTGGAAGTCTGGGAACTAGGTGGTTTAAGATACCCCTGAAAAGTGGCGCGCTGTTGTTTGCAGGGGAATAGGCAGGGAAGATTGGAGGGACACTGATGACTAGGTTGGTGAGGATACCAATCTCAATGCTGCATTGAAGGATGGTGAGTTTGACGTTGAACGGAGCAATCTCATATGCCAAACTCTATAGATGATTTAGTAGATATTGCGGTAACCAGTGCTTAGTTTGGGGCTCTCACATCACAGAATCCTTCAAGAGCCCAGCCAGCTGCGCAGTACATCCCAAGTCCTGGAGTGCCGATATGTGCCACTATATCTCGTTAGATGCGTTGAACAAATATGCTATCTGATGATCTTACTAATTCCAGACAATATCATAATATGGCCTGCATGCTCTCTCCTCATGTGAGGCAATGCAGCCTTGATTATATTGAGAGGTCCGAAATAGTTGACCTCGAATTGATCGCGGACTAGGTTCAGTGTATGTGGAGAAGCGGACAATTCTTCAACCGTTCCAATTAGAGCTATAAAGGATGTCAATGAATACTCAGTTTCCGGATGGTAAGGGCAAAATCATCTATACCTTGACTAGTACAGCACAAGAGCATATCGACACGACCATAAGTTGTGACAGCTTCGGCAAAAACCGATTGGCATTCTCCCATCATTCTGGTGGCGAGAGCATATTAGTCTTTGCTTCTTGCTTTCCGGCGGAAAATAACATAGAACAGATTGCCTCAATGCCCCGTTTATTGGAGTGGTTGATACCTTATATCCAAAGGAATTGATTTCAGTCGCTGTTTCCATCCCTCGTCGCGGTGCTCCTCCACCTCGGCCAGAAAGGCATCATAACCATCCCTGCGGCGTTGGTCGCGATCCAAGACTGAATGCGCTAGACCAAGTAGCGCATAATCACCATGTGCAAGAATCTGCCTTGCCACCGATATACCAATGGGCGAATCTCCGGCCGTAATAAGCCATACCCGTGGCTCGCTATGCGAAGGGAACTGCTGCGAGCGGAAATCGGGGGAAGGGTGGTTATCCATGTATCAGCGCGGGCACTGAAGCGCGCTACCCATCGCGCGATCAAGAATAATCGGTGACAAGGGCTAAGGAACTAGGAGCTGGAAAGGTAGAAAGTTGGAAAGTCGTAGCGAAGGCGCGATTGATTAGGACAATTGCGGAGTTTAAGTTGATCTTTCGGAGGGGAAAAGCGCCAAGCCCACTCCCTACTTATCAAGAGCTACATCGCCTCTTTCTCTCTTCCACCGATCCCTCACTCAATAATGCCTGAACAGAGGCAACCCAGAAGGGAGCCAGAGTCTGGCGTAGGTTTCCTGAGAGAGGAGATTCTACGTTCTATTACTTTACTAACTGGCATTTATCTATAGTCTGGCTTCAAGGGCGCTCTTCAAGGCCTAGCGATATTCCTCTTCGCGCAATTTTTTATCAGTCAATGGTTCAACAACAAGGATAAATCTAGTCTCGAGAGTGCGCCGGGTGCTATGCCGGCGTTTGCGGATCGACCTCAACCTAGTGAAGTGGTCGAACCCAGCATTCTGCCGGATCTCATCGCTCCCATCTGGCCTGCCGACAGCCCAATTGATATCAACATCTATGTGACCCCCTCTGTGGTTCCTCCTTCTTTCAAAGTTTCCCCTGATGCTACACTTGTACTACAAGAGAAGAACTTCACGATTGGAAACTACAGCGATGTCAGGGAAATTGACACGGTCATCAATGTCCCCAAGCAGGTCCAGCAGAATGGAACTCTCTGGGCTCATTTCTTCTTGGCTCGTACTGGATATCAACTAGACCCTTATGCCAAAGGATACAGCACTGATAATGCCGTTCACTTCCAGCGCCCTCTCAACCAGTTTCTTGCCAAGAAAAAAGTTAGAAAGCTCAAGAATCTCCTTGCTACTCAAGAGGAAGGACAGGTCGAAGAGGAGGAGGACAATACCCCGCAAGTCTCGATTGCTTCGTACTACCACCCAAATTTCACCGTATCTCTGGTCCCCGACTCCGGATCTCAGAATTTCGGCCAGATGCACCCGTCTGTTCGCAAGTTTGTGCAACTGGAACGCAGCGGTGCTCGTGATGCCAGTGGCAAGAATGGCTGGTATTACCCAATCGTATTTTTGAACACTTTTTGGCAGTTGCGGACCCATATGACTGAGCTTAACTCCACTGTTGAGACCGTGCCTTTGCGGATCACTCTTAACAACATGGCCAATTGGAAGTTCAGCCTAATCTCCAGCGTCGACGATGGTTCAAAACAGAGTGCTCAGCAGGCTGCTCTTGGTGGCCCTGTTCCAGGTGGCGGTGATGGTACTGAGTGGGAAATGGTGAAGGAGATCCTGTTGGACACTAACATCTACCTCCTGGGAACAACTGGCGTGGTCACCATCCTTCACATGATCTTCGAGACGCTGGCTTTCAAGAGTGATATTGTAAGTGGGAATTCGGTACATCCTAGAGCTTTGACTAACCGTCTTTTAGTCCCACTGGCGCAAGAAGAAGGACTCTGTCGGCACTTCGGTTCGAACCATTTTGGCCAATGTCTTGATGCAACTTATAATCTTCCTTTACCTCATGGACAATAACGAGAACACATCCTGGATGATTCTGGCCAGTCAGGGCTTCGGTATCGTGCTTGAAGCCTGGAAGGTCACCAAGACGGTCGATGTTCGCCTGCGTCCTCCTCCTGCCGACTCATTCTTCTCATTCCTGCCTTATGTAATTGTGTTTGAAGACAAGCACAAGCTCACGGAGACCGAAGAGAAGACCAAAGAGTACGATGCTATTGCTTTCCGATACCTGTACATCGTTGCCGTGCCTCTTCTTCTCGCATACGCCGCATACAGCCTCGTCTACAACTCTCACAAGTCTTGGTACTCCTTTATCATTGAGACCCTTGTGGGAAGTGTCTACGCATATGGATTCCTCATGATGGTCCCAAGTTTGTATATCAACTATCGTTTGAAGGTGAGTTTCGCTTAAGGTCTCCATTGAAAGCCGTAAACTGACATGATCAAATTAGTCTGTTGCCCACATGCCCGGCAAAGCATTGACCTACAAGTTCTTCAACACCTTTATTGACGACCTCTTTGCTTTCACTGTGAAGATGCCTTGGCTGCACCGACTGGCCACTCTTCGTGACGATGTCATCTTCTTCATCTGGGTTTACCAGAGCTGGAAATACAAGGTTGACTTCAAACGTGTCAACGAATTTGGCCAGGGAGGTGACAGTGATGAGGAGAATGAGAAAGAGGACTCTGAGGAGAAGCCTATCCCTGTTGTTGAATCTGAACAGCAGGACACCGCCACTCAATCTTCGTCCAAGGTCACCTCCAAGTCGACCCGCAAGAGAAAATGAGCAGCTTTTTCTTTCTCTTCCCGCTAAAATAGTATTCTTGAGCCGGAATTTTCTACCCACCTGCGCAGTAAGCGCGAAATTTTAGGATATGATTCTTTGCTTAGTGAGACTCTGCAAGTTTCTACTCTGTTGATATTGATGCATTAAATGAAACTTTTGCTTTCCTAACATTAGATGAGAGGATGTATCAGCTAGTAATATTTTGATTCTTGATCTGATTCAATTCTCTGAGTGATGATATCAAGTACCACCTAAGCACTGCTTATAGCGTGGGATATTTTAAAGGTTAACACTTAGCCATGGACATCAGGAGCCACTTACGTATACCATTTATGATAACCTAACATCTGAATGATGATATGGGATACATTTAATTTTATTATAACTATGGAATACTTGAAGTGATAATGTACTGGATGGTGTTGATGTCACCCAATCGGGTTAAAGCCAATTTCTGCCGAAATCTACCTCTTTCTATCACAGGACTCCAACATCCCAACTCAATGCTAGATTACTGCTCAATTCTCATTTACTTGGAATAAGCTCATCGGGACTCCTATTGAGTGATGAATCACTGATATGTATCACGTTTGATGCCAATTCAAGGCCTGTGTTTCTCATAACTGTGTGTTGACACTGAACGCGTCCGCGGGTTCAAGGTTCAGCCGTTGCGATTATAATCTTGACATCGGCATTGGCACTTCGAAATGGATAGCAGCTTGACTGATGCAATTGAGCATTTGGAAGCCAGTATGACAATCAAAAAAAGCAGGTATTTGAAGGATGAATAACTGACTGACTGATAACAGCTGCATTTGTTCCGGCCAAACAACGATACACAGATGTTGGGAAATTGGTCAACACAATTGCGTCGGTCGCGTATGAAAATGGCATTCCACAGAATATGCTAGGCCGAATTTTGAAGATCTTGACAGTGAAAAACAACCTTGACCAGGGTACGATCACAATTCTAATCAAGAATTTGTACCCGCAAGAGAGAGTCGCGTCCGAACATGTCAACCATATTGTTTGCTGTCTGGGACCCAGCAAGTTCAAACCAAGTCCAGCAACCCAGGCTCTACTTGTACGCTGGTTGATACTTGCATATGATCTCTTGCAAGATAGAACACATCTCGGCAAGTTATATGCTGTTCTGTTCAATCATTTAGATATGATCAGCCTGCGCAAGTCACTGTGTCATGTACTCTCCATGATTACCCGCCGAAAACATGTCAAGCCATTCCGCATACAAGCCTTGATGGACCTGGTTCAAAGGAATATTGGCGATGAAAAAGAAATCATTAGCCTGCTGAGCACTTACAAGAATTACTACCCCGATATCATTACGGGGGATGTGAGTGGTTCTAGAAGAAGTTCCTTGTTCTTCAAGCATCCCGACCTCGACTGGTCAAGTCATGCAAGGATGTTGCAGTCCCAAAATATGGAGAGAGTACAAGCAACGCAGGGATCTAGCTTCCAAGTCCTCCACCGGGGCGCAATTAAAAGAAGCAAGATCGAAGTTGTGGTCCCAGTTTTACAAACATCTCGAGTGTCGAAGAAGCACGCCTCACTGGAAGAAATTCGTGACATAAGTTATTTCGTCGAAAATATTGACAAGATTGAGTTGCCAAATCAGCTTATCTCGATGCTTGAAAATGGCATGGCGCAGAAGTATCTCCACTTGGTGCAATCAAAAGATGCAAATCACCGCCTGGACGAATGGCTGAAAACTTTTTTGAAGGATCAGCTTGAGCAAATCCATGATGGCCAAGAAGACGAACCAGAAGTTTTGTCTTATATCTTAAGCCTTGTTTTAGGCTATTCTATTTATACAAAGGTCAGATTGACAATTCCCCATATTCGCTCAATTAGGCTGATGACGGCAAAATAGAAACTTTTACCGCCTGTGAGATCTTTTTTAGAATCATATCTAAAAATTTGGAATGGGCGAGATAATCGCGAGCAGGTGCTTCGGTTGCTCCAGTTCATCCCAATCGAATCTTACGATTCTCTTCGTCGCAACGTGTTTTTGCCAATGGAGTCTGCTCTGCTAGATGTTCATCTCAGCTCAAGAACGGACTTGCTTGACTTTTACTCATCATTGATTTACGAATGGAGTGTGGAACTTCGAACTCAACCCTCGATATCTGAGGAATCAATTCCTTTAAGTAAAGTTATCAAGCATGCAGAGTTATTGGCCGCCACAATTTCGGAACTTGTACCCCTTGACCACATGAAGGCACACGAACCGGTCGTTTCATCCATTCTCCGATTCTACAAATGTCTCGTCAATATTTTCTTGCACGCATCAAAGATTGGTAGTATCCGTCTTGCCGTCCCTCCGCCGACAACAATCTACACGCTTGTCTTCATACCGAACATTTTCACCATATCCACCCTGAACTCCATCCTGGCAGGCTACAAGTTGGCGTTTGAGACGTCCCGCGCCTCCCAACTCATTCCTAGGCCATCATACGACCCAAAAATCGCGAATCAACTCAATGGCTATGTCATGGATGTTTGTAATCTTCTATGGCGAAACCGCGCTTTGAACCCAGAAGATGATAATGCTCATGGGTGTCTCATACCAGCATCAAGTGTCACGGCTTTAACTCAACACGTTCGTCAAGTGTATGAGGTGGCCCGGCACTATGACCGGGAAACAGCCTTCAATGTTACAATTTCTACAATATTTTCGCTCAGCCACCACGCTGCATTTTGCAATTTCTCTGCTGCGTGCTTTGAAGATATTGAAGAAGACCAAAAAATCTCTGGTCAACAGTCTCGGCTCAGAAAGCCCGTCACTCAGAAGGCCTTGCAGGCTTTGGAGCAGGAAGGTGGCGCCAAAATCACATGGCAAGAATATCGAGTGCAAATGCTGAACTGGCTGGATGCTGTTGGCACTCGGGGCACAACTGAACTTATGAGGAGTACTATTAAAAACTTGCAGAAGTAAACCACGTTAACGGCAACTGACTATAGGAAGAGGACTGACGCCAAGCTGCTTCATGTTCTGACGGTTTCGCTCACACTGGCAAGAAGGATGTCCAACGCGAAATCACTATGCAGAATTTCTCCTCGTCTTTAGAAATTGTTCGGCCTCTACTCCGGAGTCCGGAGTCCGTATCCCGTATGAGTATTTTTAATTATTGGTATTGGTTGTCCTTGGATATTTAGATGTTGATCAACCAAATATCTTCATTTTGCGGAGAGATTCTGACGTTCAACCTTGGAATAGACTGTCAAAATGAAACGCTCAAATAAGATGCCGGTCGTGGCCAGTAGGTAATAGGTATGTTCAAGGTATATGGTACAATATTTTCCAATGTTGCTCAAGTGGTGCTCCAAGGCTAATGTACAGCCCTGGAGGCCTGATTTCCATTTTCAAAATTTCTCTGTAGCGTTCAAGTAGATATCCTGAACGCTATTATCCTCCCGCAGGTCACTCAGGAGGTCTTGAAGATCTTTTATTTGCTCTTCATCCTTCATCTCGACAAGCGTGTCTGGATTCGGGTCCCAGAACATGCCCAGTTCATCGATTGTCAGTCCAGATGATTTCGAAAATGCCTCGCCCACACGTTTCGTTTCGAAAGGTTCGGTATATACGATCAAGCGGTCTTTATCGTCGGTGATAATGTCTGTCGCACCGGACTCGATTGCTTGATCCAAGTATTCATCCGCGTCGAGACCTTCCCTTTGCTCCATGACCACTCTTCCTTTCTTTTCAAAAAGAAAAGTGGTGGGTGTTACTGTTCCTCCATAGTCCTTGATCAAATGTCGAATATCTTGCAACAGACGAGCTTTCTGGTCCGTTTGACACTCAATGACCACAGCTACTGATCCAAGAAGCATGGCCTCAATTGTCACAGACTCCAATTTTTGTCCGGTGGTACTCAGTCCCTGACCTCGTAGGATGGCCGCTTCAATAATGGTTTTGGGAAGAGAGGCTCTTTTCGCATTCGATAGCGCCAGCGTCAGACGTGGATTATATTTCGGATCAGGACCCCATACTAAAGAGACATCAGGGTTAGTGGATATCCACAGCCAATTGGAGACCTTGCTTACATTGTGTTGCGCCGCTAATTTCCTTGCTCAACATTTGACGCTCCTTGCCCTTTGCGCTGTCGTTCTTGGCCTTGTCATGCTTGATGGTTGCCCACTTGCTATGTCCGGAGAAGACGACTGGAGATGTACTAAAGCCACGACAAAAATCGCAGACAGGAGGAGCCTCTCGAATTTTCGGTAAGAGTCTGTGCAGTCGAAGGGCCATCTCTTATTCTTGTCTCTTCCAACTTTTCCCCCTCAAAACATTGGAGAATTGCGGCGGCTGTATACATTCTCAAGGCCGGGCCGTCTGTTTCTCCGATCTCCGTGGACGGGGTACAACTCGATAAGGAGGGATGATGCAACTTGTTACTACTCTACTTCCCGGTCTCTTTAAATCTCATGGGGATTCATTTAGCTTCAATAAACATCCCCAATGTCTTCCTCAGAAGCTGTCCCCGCACCTACAATCCCTGAAAATGCGGCTCAAGAGCTTGACGTTCCCAAGCTTCATGCACTCCCCCTCCGAACAACAGGACCTTTACCTGCTCACCTTCACTTCCGATCTAGTTCAATTTATTTCCGGTCTCGACCCTGCACAGGTATCAGCTCAACAAAAAGCATTGAAAAAAGAGCTCTTCAAAATTATTACACTCTCCTCCCCAACCATCACTCGAGTCCTGCGCAACAACCTAGGAAGATGCTTCGGCGCAATTCTGACGAAAGGGGATCGTGGGATCCTATTTGAGACAATCAACGATCTTCTCGGAATATTGAACGCGAGCAAAAGCGAGGCTGAGCTCAAGACAAAGTTCGCAGCGGCGCATTGCCTGGGAGAGGTATTTGCTACAGCTGGCGAGAGCGCATTTATGCAGTCTAATGTGGCCACAAGCAGCATGATTAAGCTGCTTAAACCTGCAAGCAATCATACTGGCTTCCGTGGGGTGATATTCTCTGTCCTACGCAAGATACTGGTCGGTATCGGAGTTCCTATCGATGAAACAACTGCGCGGGATATTTGGAAACAGGCCCGCAATGCAGCCAGCAGCGACAAGTCTACTTTTGTGCAGATTCAAGCCTGTCGCTGTTTGGAGCAGATGATTAATATGACACCTTTCTTTGATAATATCAATGATTTTGAAAATCTGAAGATTCTTATCTGGAAGGTGATTGATAGTCCGTCTTCGCCAGTTAGACATGCTGCAGCTGCTTGTCTTGGTCGGGCACTGGTTAAGTTACATGCAACCGAAGCCCTTATCCTAGCGGCTCCGAAACCGAAGACTAAGAAATCCAAGAGAATGTCCAAGAAGCCTGGGGCTCGACCAGGAGATGATGAAGAGGAAGAGGTTTCGCCTGAGCCTTCTGCTCCAAAGAAGGCTGATTCGCGCTTGTTTTTCCTTCTTCCGGACTTGCTGTGCCAGCTGTCAGCACAGTACTTGAAGAGTACAACCTCTAACCGCACGCGCGCTGGCATTTGTATATGTTACAAGTACGTCATCCGCAATTTAGGTGATAAGATTGTCGAAGATCGCTATGGACAGATTGCTTCCAATTTACTGAATGAGCTTTTGAATCACTCTACGGTCACATACAACCGCTTCCGCCTGCTTATGACCCGCAAGTTCGTCAAGAGTATCCTCGAAGACACAATTGGGCATGAGATGCTCCAGGAGAGCAGTCAGCTCAACGGCGCCCAATGGCTTATCAACAATATACTAAAAGATTACCCCCAAGTCATTCAAGAGCGCCGAGAGCCCAGCAAGTATACATTGACTTGTGCTATGAGTGCTTTGTCATCATTGATTGACTCTCTTGGCTCTGCTTTCGCGGTTCATGCAGATAATTGTCGTGATGCGTTACTGCAAGTTCTTCCTCACCCAAGCTACACCGTACAGATACATGCAGCCCACTGTTTCCGCAGCTTTGTTCTTGCTTGCCCCAATCAGCTTCTGTCATGCGTTACAATTTGCATGAACAGTCTCAATCGAGAGATTGGACAGCTGTCCGCTCCCCGTCATTCGCCTCGACGCTGTGTCGGCTTTGCAAACGGACTCTCTGCAATGCTCAGTACTTCTCGGCTACAGCCGCTCTATGGCTCTGTGGACTTGTTTGCACGCATCTTTTCCCGGGCGACTGACCTTCTCAAGACCAGTAGCACCTCCGAACTACGAATCGCAAGCACACAAATTCAAGTGGCATGGATCTTGATCGGTGGTCTTATGCCATTAGGGCCCAGTTTTGTCAAGATTCACCTCTCTCAATTGATGCTTCTCTGGAAGAACTCTCTGCCTAAGCATTTGGGCAAAGAGAACTCTGCCAAGCGAGGCACTTTGGAAATCAGTTTCTTGGCTCATGTTCGGGAATGTTCTCTCAGTGCTTTGCTTGTCTTTATGGAATTTAATAGCAGACTTATTACAGCAGACAGTGCGAAAAGAATAGGTGTCATGCTGCAGAATTCTGTCGAGTTTTTGGATGACCTGCCCCGTCCCAAGACGGCGGAAGAAATCTCACAGCGCCTTCATCCTTCAATGCAATTGCACGATTTCATCACCATGGTGCGCCGTCGAATTCTTCAATGTTTTTCGAAATTGGTTCATGTTCACCATCCCAGTCACGGTGACATTATATCTCAATCGAGCCTTTTGAGTCTCGCTATCTCTTCATTTGCGGACCCGGATGCACAGTATCGGTCCTTAGAAAGCTCTATTGCTGCCTCAACGGGACAATTTGACGGTCTCTGGGACCTCTGCGATAATTTTGGGTATGGTGTCACTGGACTCGCTCGAGAATACATTCATGTTGCATTTTCTGGATCGACTGGTAGTGAACATGCCCCCTCTTGGTCTGGGATTGACTCGGTTGATCAACATGTTGACGATGTGGTGAGTAATGCTCTTTTCTCAATGCTTAGACATGTGAAGCTAAGATTTACCAGTTGAATTTCCCTATCTGTGGAGCGAAAGAACATGATTCGATGTTTCTGTATGGGCTTCAACCTGGAAATGCTCTCTCTTTTGACCCGCCTACTACCGGTGTCATTAACTCCGCAATTGACTTGTTTGCTGTTGCTATTGCTCTTCACTCACCAAAAATCCAAGAAAGTAGCGTGGAGTCGATTGCCACGTTTTTAACTTCGCCAAGTCTTCAACGAAACCCTGGCAGAAAGGCAGCACTGGGCGTCAATATCGCCGTGGCCCTTCTGCATGCTCTCAAAGTTGCTGTTAAGGAAACCGACTTTGCTGCAGGAAAGTTGAGCACATCAACCGACAAAATCTTGCAGGAGCTTGTTCAAAAATTCGTCATTGACACAGACCCAATTGTCCGAACCATTGGAGTGGAGGCTTTGGGCCGTCTCTGTGACAGCGCCGGGAACTCTTGCACCAATACACAGGTTAACTGGCTGGTGGACACCATCATTGAGAACCGCGAGCCCAATGCTCGGGCCGGTTGCGCCGCTGCATTGGGATGTATACATTCTCAAGTCGGCGGCATGGCAGCTGGTTTGCATCTCAAAACTATCGTTGGGGTGCTAATGTCTCTCTGTAATGATCCTCATCCGGTCGTTCATTTCTGGGCCTTGGGTGGCTTGGAACGAGTCGCTAATTCTGCTGGACTCACATTTTCGCCATTTACCTCTAGCTCTTTGGGAATGCTCGCCCAGCTCTACAATGCCGATACTCACAACGAGGAAGCAGCAGCCTTGGCTACTTCTAACATCGAGATGGCGTTCATGACTCCCGTAGTCATCAGTCGCTGTGTGGACTCACTTATCAATGTGCTGGGACCTGATCTACAAGATGTTGCCAAAACTCGCAACCTTATCCTTACCCTGCTTCGCCAGTTCCAGCTGGAGGAGAACCCATCTCTAGTCACAGAGAGCTCCAAGTGTCTAGATCATTTCTCTCTGTATGCTTCCAAATTTGTGGACTTCACGGGATATGTAAAGCGTTTGCAAACTGAGCTCCGTGCTAGTAGTCCGATGATGCGAGAAGTTGCAGTCCGCGGGCTTAGCAATCTCATGAAACGGGATGCGGCTTCTGTAGTAGGTGCCGCATCCGATACACTTGAGGATGATATCTGGCTCGCATTCGATGATGCACCGGACGACTCACCTCTCAAGACTATGATCCAAGAATGGTTGCAGCAGACGGCACTCACTGAGACTGAATTCTGGATCCAACGCTGTCAAAATATTATGACCAAGACCCGCAGAAAGGCGGAAATACCCCCTCTAACCGCGACTCACAATACCGCGGCCGATATCCCTGACGATGAGGTGGCTGGATTTGCCTCCGCTGTCGCCGGCGACGGCCAGGGTGATGTTGCAAATGGAGCTATATCTGGCCAAGAACTACTGAAGTGGCAAACTCGCAACTTTGCCATGAGCTGTCTATCCGAGCTTCTGGAAACTGTCCAAGAGGCTATCCTACCAGATCAAACTATCCCCGCTGAATTAGCTCTCCAATCTAAGGTCGGAGATATTGTGAGGATGGCATTTTCCGCATCCACCGCCAATGTGATTGAACTGCGCGTTTGGGGTTTAAAGATTATCGATCAAGTTTTGACTGTAAGTTGCCTTTTATACTGATAGGTCAACGTTCTAACCATACATAGATGTTTGGCAAAACTCCAGACCCGGATTTCGCAGAAGCGTCTCTACTTGAGCAGTACCAAGCTCAAATTAGTTCTGCTCTCACACCAGCTTTTGCAGTGGACTCTTCAGCGGAACTTGCGTCCGAGGCCATCAACGTTTCAGCTACTTTCATTGCAACGGGCATCGTGACAAATGTTGATCGTATGGGCAGAATTTTGAAGCTTCTCGTCCTCGGCCTAGAGAACTTTTCAAGTATGTACTTATGCCATTACCTACTACAAATCCTTGGCCACGTACTGACAAATGATAGAAAACCCCGAGACCACGGAAATTGGCGACCTCAAGGGCTTAAACTCCAATGCTCGAGTTATGGTCAAATTGGCGCTGTTTTCTGCGTGGGCCAGGCTGCAAATCGCGAGTATTGAGCACGAGTATCTTAACAAGGTAGTTCAGCCTTACCTTGCTCGGTTAACTCCTCTTTGGTTATCCTCCCTTCAGGAATATGCGCGGTTGCGCTTTGAGCCGGATATATCAGGTGCTCTAGGAACAAGCACCCAGAGTGACAACCTAGATGAAGTTTACGCTGCCTTGAATCGCGAAACGCTGCTGAAGTTCTACCAAGACACATGGCTCAATATTGTGGATGCCATTGCTGGTTTGGTTGAAAAAGACATCGACTTTGTGTTTGATGCTTTAGATGGTAAACTTCAGTTGCCTCAAGATTCTAGTGATGTGGATGAGGCAAAGGAAAAGAATGAAGACCAAGTGAATGTTGATCTCAAAGGTAAAGGCCACGACATCAACTATCGTGAAGAGCCTGTTGCATTCTTCTTTGTTTTGTTCGGGCTTGCTTTTGAGTCACTGGTTGATCAAGGAACCTCTTCCTCGCATCGTCTAGAGATCCTCCAGGCCCTGAAGAGAATCTTACGGCCAATTATCTCTGGTAACGCCATCTACCAAGACGCAATCTTTACTGAGACGATGGATACCTTCGACAGGCTCGTTCTTACTGAGAGTATCCCAATCCAGACTGTTATTGTTGAGATTGCCCAAAATTTGTCACTGGATCATCCAGCAGCAAAGAGTGACCAGGAACGAAGTGATCACCTCTCCGATGATATTGAGCAACTCTTTGAGCTGACCCGAAGCATTATCCTTGTTCTTGCTGGCATGCTTCCCAATCTTCGGGAATCAACACCTCTGGCACGTTTCAACGTCACCTCGGACGATTCTCTTGCACTTATTCGACTTGCTCTTCGATCTCTTGTCGACGTTGCCGCGGTATTCCCCTCCATCATTCGCAATGATCTCCACGCCTGTATCCTACACATATTCACTACAATTTTTGCGACGGGCATCTGCCAGACTGAAGTTGTCCCCCAGTCGCTACCCGTCTTTCGGCAGTTCGTTCACAGTATCACCCACTCTTCTGGAACTCCAGAAGATAACGACGTAGTTGCCTTCCAGATCCGCGGCTGTCTCACCCGGCTGTTGACCATCCTCACTATTGCACAACGTCGGGAGGCAGATTCCTCTATGGCATGTGCCAAGAACACTCTCTTGGCCATCACCTTCCTCCTCACTGCAGGTGGACATGTCCTCCCACCCCGAGACCCAGTCATTAACCGGGTTCTCAATGAGCTCCTTGACTGTCTTCAAGATGTGGGGCTTGCTACAGTTGCGGCCAGTTGTCTCCGGTCCATAATTCTCAAGCCCAGTCCCCGCTTCATGACTGACGATGTGATCTCTCGTTATCTCATCCCTCGCCTAATCTCCTTCCTTGTCGGCTGTCCAGCAGACAATGGAGAAATCCCCAATGATCCCGAAAATTCTCGCACAGTTATTGCCCGCACCCTTGTGTCGTGCGTCACCACAGGGACTTTCTCTGCGGCCGAAGTCCCCACTGCCGTCTCTCTTTTCATATCCGCCTTCTTGGCACGAGCTAAACGCGAAGGCCAAACAGTTTATGAAGAATCAGCTGATCTTCTCTTGGTACTTGCAAAGGTGGACCAAGTCACCTTCCGAAATTTGGTGGCTCATATGAATGCAGATCAAAAATCGCTGTTGGAGGAGGTTCTCCGCAGCGCGGGTATTGGTGCCGGATCGTCCAAGGAGGACGAGGCAGAAGATAACATGCAACAGGCTGCGCCCAGCATTGCTCTACGAATGGACTTCTAAATGCATCCATGGAGGTTCTTGAAGAATGATACGATGTATGGAACCTGGAATGCATAGCGCAGGATTCCCCATGTGTACATGTAAATGATGTCATGAGTGCTCTGCTTTGAGAGCAGAACGACGCTTGAAATAAGTATTTAATTCTAATTTACTCTTTTTCTCACATTTAAGTGCCTCTCTATGTGCCTCAAGTTCTACCCTGCATATCAATTGATGTCGGCCCCGGGTTCTTCCTACCTTAGGTATCTTTGAACCTTGAACTCAGGCTCTCCTTCACCCGCGCCATGCCCATGTCAACAGCAACCAAAATTTGGAATCACTGCCCAGGTTAAGACTACTCATTACCAGTATACAGACCACATCTTTTCGATAAATGTTAATAGCTGGATCCCGAAGTTCCAAGTTTACAATACTGATATTGATTGGACCATCAAATCCCCGGGCCCGTCCCAATAGAGAATCGTTATGAGCTCTTGCACTATGTACATTCCAAGGGTTTGCAAGTCAAATGACATTGGAGAGCAAATCACCACTATTCCCATGAAACCCCACAAGGAAACAGGCCACCTATTTTTGCTGTTGAAGATACCAAGTGTGTCTCACATCAAAGAGTGAGCCCATATCCTGGTTATTCCTGAAGCAGCGGATCTCTTTCCAGGCATTCGCTGATCGCCCATCTGGCCTGCGGCCGTCTGTTTTCAAAATTTCTTTAACGAGTGAGTTAGGCGAAACCACGGTGACAATGATCGCAGCTGGACCACTGAAAGTTGGTTGAGGGGAAGGCTTAATTAGGTTAATCTGCGATTCAGTGGTCAAGGCTGTGGAGTCGTTGGTTGTGTCAATGTCCATTTCTGTTTCATGAAAAGTCGGAGATTGAGTGATTGTATGGTGATTAGTAGGGATTTCAGGTTCGCTTTGCTCGGGTGCATTCGTAATGTCGTTAGTGAAATTGTGATCCAGAGATTTAGGTTGCTGGACCTGGACCTCAATTTCTAGCTCAACAGACTCTGACTTGAAAAGTTTCTGTTGGAGAGCCTCCCCAGAAACGTCTGATGCATCCACATCTTGTGATAATTCTGGAGTGGGTTGATGTTTGCGCGGTCGGCCGCGCTTTCGCTTTGGTGATGGTTCTGAAGTAGACTGAGGAACTAGACGTTTCAGCACGACGTCAGGTACTGACTGAATTGCAGAGTGAGAGCTCATAACCACAACTTGAACATTGTCGTTGTCATTTGAACTTGCTTCTCCAGTTAGACAGATTTGCTTTTCTTTCGGCTCTGGACAATTCTCCTGTGTAGGCGCAATTGTCTCTTTCTTGATTCCTGTGGTAGCTATCTCTTTTGTGATGCCGAGATAAGTATCATCATCCAATTTCGGAGATAATTTTCCCTCCTCTTCATTTCCTTCTTGTTTAGTGGATTCATTAACGTCCCCGTTCCTATTCCCGCTTTCCTGAGTCTGTGGTTCTGTCGCTTGGACTATTGCTGAGCCACTTGGGAGGAAAACACGTTGACCGGTAGGGATGATAAAGGTCAACTTTGCGGGATGAATCTTATGGACCTATAATTAAGGTAAGTAGTGATCACAAAACATCTACCAGAGCTATTTCATACCGTAACTTCCTTGTCAATGAAAATCCGTTCATCTCCCTTGCCGAAAACGAATTGGAATCTCCACACGTCACCCATCAAGATTACACCGTCCGCAATAAGATCTCTGAGCTTGACGCGTCCACTCTCGCCACATGCAAGATTCATGTCGACTTTCTGCTTCTGGCCCCAGAACTCTTCGAATTCATCATTTTTAAAGGAATCGAAATCACCATTTGCACGTTTGTCTCGCGCCTCTTCAGCCTGGCACAACCATTCTGGGTCATAGCGGCCATTTTGGAGATCAAGCTGGAACTGGCGGATACCATCTCGCCAATTGTTGGAGTAACGAACGAAAGAATCGGGTAGAGGTGGAATGATCTTCTTTGGATTCTCCGATGAAGATTCCGTGATTGGGTGTGTATTTTCGGGGAGGAGAGCTAAGATTTGGCGTTTCTCATCTTCCTCCAAACAGCTCCATGCTGCAGAGCTCGCCAATAGTTTCTGCAATATATACCCATATCATTAGTTTGAAATAATTATAAGTCCTGCGAGTGAAAATTCATACCACAAGATCTGCGCCGACCAAGACGGACTTCTCACTTGTCAGCAGGTGCTCCTCGGTCCACTTTTTTTGGGGTGCGGCCTTGCGGGGTGTGCGCTTTGTTGGCGAAGCCATCGTCGGATGGACAGAGGGCGGAATTTCAACGCCCCTTTCGCCCACTACTCTGGTAGAGGAGTTGGTTCGTCGTCTAGGGCATCGTTACAAAAGGTCAGTAATTAGCAAACGAATGAATGTTATCGATTGTTAGCTCACTCCGGGCGGCCAACGATTCTGCCAGTCGAGACCGCTTTTCCTCAGCGGGCTTGTGACAATAGTTGACCTGGCAAAACAAGAGCAATTCAGCTGCTTTAACGCGGACTGGCAACTGGCAAGATGGTTAAATCAACACAGATCGGAAGGCTTGATGGTATATTTATCTCATTGGGAGTTCAAGAAGGTCAAAAAAGAATAATGCTAATATCGGACACCTAGGCCTTATGTTGGCCGCTTCAGTGGATAACGAACAGGTGAGGCATTCAGGAGTGAAGTTTGAAAATGCTAGTTTCAGACTGACATTTAATACAGGATGAGTCGGCGCTTGCTGAGATCAAATCTCAAACTAAGATGATCTTCCGTCGATTGAATCGAAACTCCGCTCTGCAGGCAAGCATTGAGTCTGGTCAATACAATCTACAGTGAGCATTCAAATGAATTAACTGATAGAGATGTTGGAAGCGCTGATCAAACTCAAGTTACACTATTCAAGATGATGTATGCTTCCTCTGCATATGCGAACGCTCATATCCTCGCAAGCTCGCTTTCACCTATCTCGCTGATATCGCCGCCGAATTCACCACTACCTACAGCCCAGCCCAGTACAAATCACCAAATCTCCGTCCATATGCCTTTGTTGAATTCGACACCTTCATTCAACGCACAAAGAAGCTGTACCAAGACGGCCGCGCCTCTCAGAATCTGGATAAACTGAATGATGAGCTGCGTGATGTCACTAAGGTTATGACGAAGAACATCGAGGACCTGCTGTACCGTGGGGACAGTTTGGAACGTATGGGTGAGCTTTCTGGCCGTTTGCGCGAAGACAGCAAAAAATACCGGCGGGCAGCAGTACGCATCAACTGGGAATTGCTGTTGAAGCAGGTAGGATTGCGCAATCCAACATCGGAGATCCAACATCCAGTGTCTGAC
Source organism: Penicillium taxi (assembly GCF_028828555.1). Lineage (NCBI taxonomy): Eukaryota > Fungi > Ascomycota > Eurotiomycetes > Eurotiales > Aspergillaceae > Penicillium > Penicillium taxi. Next base: position 919,997 of record NW_026643207.1, on the reverse strand, counting down.
CGTATTATAGTATGGGCCTTTCGCCGGCCTCGGGTTCGTCATCCTTCTTTTGCTTTGGTGGAGATTCTTTTGATATCTTTTGCTTGTCAGGAGCTGTGCGTCGGGCTCTCTTGTATGAATGTATGCATTATTAATACCTCCCGGTGGTTGCGGGACACAATCCACCTATTCAAGAACCTTGGAATGCAGAAATGTATTGAGAACTGCATAATATTTTATAATTGATTGTAGGGGCGCTTAGATCTCATCTTCCTCTTCGTCGAAGTCGTCTTCTTCGCCCATATCGTAAAGAATGCGGCCTCCTTCGCCTGGTCCATCTCCATGCTGGGCATCAAAATATGGTAGCACGACTCCTTCTCTCTCTCGCCTCTGCCTCTCGGTAAGGCCCATTTCGAATGTCGATTTTGGCTCCTCATCGTCGGGGCTATTGTCAGCAAGCATAGGAGGGTTGTACAAAGTATTGTCGTCGAGAAGGGTTACGACCTCTTTGACCTGTTGTGGCGAATAGCGTGATGCAGGCGGAAGAAGATACCATTCCAGAACGCCACGCCCACTCTTGCGGCGATGCTCTAGCTCAAGTACAATTCCTTCCACAGCTCCTGTGCCCACTAGTTTGTCTAGTCGACCAAGAAGAATGCCATCAAGTTCCTCTTCGAGGCCGAAAACAGGAGCAGCCAGACTGCGGTCGCGAGCAGCCTTCTGCGCTAGAATATGAGAAAAGGAATGTAGAGTAATCACACTTGTAGCAAGATATGTGAGCATTGAAAGTGGTGATGGTGAGTAGTGATTTGGCACAGGAATATCAGGGACATCTTTGTGGTATGTCACTACTAGTGATACTTCGGCCTTGGGTACTGATGGGCTCGATGGAGCAATGAAGGAACCAAGGAAGGAAGGAAGATGAAACCCAGGGTCAGTTTTCCGAGTATTCAGAAGTGGGTTGATAGCATCAATAATTATGAGGCGTCCTTGAAGTGATAAGCACTGGCACAGAGTAACTGACTGTAGGCAGAACACTCACTTTTTGACACGCCAACCGAGGCAGGAACTTGATATGCAAGCGAGACTTCCTTTATGATATCGGCAGGAGTTTTGCGACGCGCAGATATGAATGCATCAACACCGTCTGGTTGCTTCAATGTTTCAAATGAAATAAGAGTGATATGGACTTTTGAGAGCTTCGCGAAGAGTCAGCAAATTTGATATGCGTCCCCAAGGTTGAAATAGGTCAAATTGTTGTTGAAGAATAACTTTTCTAATTATAGTCACAGAGATACATACCTTGGCGCGCCTGATATACTCCTTAAGGAGAGTAGTAGCGGGTTGCTCCAACGAGTCCAACAAGAGGGTAAGCGGTGAGGCTGTGTCCCGTAGGCTTAGCAGTTTGGAGATAAGGAGTAGATTATGTGTCCGTCGATGGGACAAGTTGATTGGAGCCATAGCTAGATGAGATGGAGCACCTAGGTTGTGGCTAAGAAGACGGCGAAGTGGAAGTGGGGTAACTGGGCGTTGAGAAAAATTTGCAGTGAAAATTATAGTTTGAGGCTCAACGGGCCGACCCGAAGAAGTTTGGTTTACTCTTTAATCAAATAAGTAAATATATCGTATTTAGCTATTGAATAAGAATGTATCAGAAGAATCTTAAGAAATCCGGGAGAGGCAAAAAGATAATCTCCCAAGGTCTTCCAAAGCTCCAATTTCAAAAGGTCAGATATCATCAACGTTACTACTATTTGTTTTATTGAAATTCTGATGAACCTTGGGTGGCACTCTTTTTTTGCTGTTACAGACCAGCTTTTACAGAAGTCCTTGGGTCGAGATTGTCTCCGGGGCTAGGGAGCTGTTGTTTGGGAGCGTCTACGGGTCGAGCTGTATAGATGGATGTATCCAGGAAATTAAGCGTGACGTGGCCGTGACCGTGATCGTGACACTAGTTTTTATCCTCTTTCACAATTTCTCAATATTCCAAGGTTGCTTTCCCCTCCTCTGATAAGCTAAATTCACAGAACCGGATTTTAATATGGCACCACGCTCTTAAGCGCATTCAACAACTAGTCTATAACTACAAACCCGCCTATATTTTCATAGGAGAAACTTAGAATCACTATTTGATCTTCTTTCTTTTCTAAAAGATACCCAGGTACTCACAACTTCAGACTTGAACAGCTAAATGGCCCTTGAGCATGCAGGACTCTTATATGAGACCCATATTTAATTACCAGATATAGACAATTGTAGTTGTAGTGGCTGTGAGCTATATATCTATACCTAGATACAGATAACAAGATTCATAGTACTCATTAGGTGGGGTTATATCACGCAAAATTATCCTCTAGTCTCCCTTCTTCCTCTTAGATCCCGAGGTTCCTTGGGTACCGACGCTATGTAGCCTTAGAATTGTAAGTCACTCTGAACTGTATATACCACATGCTACGTCTTGGATAGGACAAGAATAATGAAAGCCGATCCCCGAAGAAATGAACTTTGGAAAACAGACGACGTCGAGGTTAAGTGACATGCGATTTCACTCCTAGAAAACTGGCGCAAAAGACACCTCTGCTATGTAGTATTACATAAATACTCGCAGATATCGGCGCAAAGAATGCGGATGGTGTTTCTAATATCTCATAGGCTATTCTGAAGACACCCTATCCATCTGTTATAATTATTTCCCATATGGGATATTACGTAAGAATCACTCAAGCTTCACTTGATGAAGATGAAAAACGAGTCCTACAATACGCACAACTGTGGAGCTCCGCGAATAATAATTGGACAGAATCAATGGAACTGGTAAGCGAGTGAGTTGGGCTGGGAGTTTAGATTATGCTCAGCCTCGATCTCGACCTCGGTCAAGACCAGTTACGAGATCCAGGACAGCTGCATCAAGAAACTTGAATTAAAAATCACATACCGGTGAAAAATAGGGGTGCACACGATATTTTTATCGTTCGATAATGAAGGTCCGTTAACGTTGACGGTCCGATAACGCCGACTTTTTTCAGTATGGCGATAATTATCGCTGACTTTTTTGGGCTGGCGATAACGGGCGTTATCGTCTAACTAGATTGTAATATATTTAGTATTACATGATAGTTATGAATCCTTGCCTTGTATTCTATGGTTCTATCCAGTTCAACGTCATGGAAACACGCGGTAATCGTCAAAACTACTTAATCTAAATAGAGGGCTTGAAAATGAAGATTGGCAAGACCCTATCCTTGAACCCACTGATCGTATTGGTAATATCAATCTCACCATATCTCTCTACTTGATATTGATGTTTTGTTTTATAGATCATGATGACCAATTGGCTCCAGACATACCTATTTACGCTACGCCTGGGCCTTTATGTTCTACACTTCGGCCTACACCTTCTGAGTCTATATACCAGGTGACTGCTAGATCTAAGAGATCAAGACCATCAAAGCATGATTGGATGTTTGAATATCTCTCGGTTAAAGAGCTTCCGATAGAATAGATCAATAAAAACACTAAGGAAAAGGTAGCTCATGATCGAGAGATTCGGTGTACCCTCCAGACTAAAAATGGTAATTCATGTAATTGGTGCACCCTTGATTCAAAAAGATATGGATCTTTTGCGAATGTTCAACGGCATTTGGAAGTTGACCATAATGTTCGGGCCCCTTATACCCAAGAGATGAATAACTCTATGGCTATAGCACCAGTATCCTCTCTTTATTCCTATTGGAGTAAAAAGGAGACTCTCTTAGACCATCAGCAGCGGATTGAGACGAAACTTCTTCGTTAGGTTGTTAAGACTAAGCAATCATTTACTGTTATTGAAGAGCCTTCATTTCGGGAAATGGTTGAAGAGATGGGGGTCTCACTCCCTTTTACCTCCCGGACAACACTTCTGCGTCGCCTGAAAGAAGAATTTGACTTCCAACGTACGAAGTTGAAGGAAGATCTTGCTATTTCAAGCCAGACAATTGCCCTTTCTCTTGACTTATGGACTAGTAAGAACCAAATCACTGAAAAAGAGGTTTCAAGTGACCTCAGGTTTATTTGTTTTGGTTCAGTCCTTACTCCTTTCCATTTGTTCAGCACCTTCTCGCTCTTTGATAGTTCCTTACTGTCGGGATACTCAGGTCGTGAGTATCTACAATAGCTTGCTATTGGAATTCAGCTTACGCTGCAAGTAGTCTACTTTTGCGTGTAGTACGTGCGGTAGTTGTAAGTTGTAAGAAGTGGTTGATTATCATGAAACTGCTGCTATGGATATGGTACCTGGAAGTCACATGATAAGCATGTGGCTTCCCACCCGATAAGCGGCGAGTGATCCCATAATAAGCATGAGATGATAGTACCAACACTTAGGCTTATAATTCCTCATTTTCCGATTAGTACCGTGTATAGCATATATCATTCCAAGCTTTAAGCCTCATCTGATAAGGAAGTTGTTTTGCCAAAAATATTTTCTGACCGCCTACTTAATTTAGTACGCCGCTTTATACACCGCCCGGAAATGTTTCTTGTCCGTACGTATCATTTGAACCATCCCTTTTAATTATTCTTCAGCACAATTTTTCAAACGCCCGCCATGGCTGGTTCATCAGCAAATCCGTCAGCGAAGCCACTGTCGCAGCGCGCTCCACTCCGGGTCCAAAAATTCGACATATCCAAACGCAGTACGTTCTACCCAATTAGGAAAGTTTACCATCGCTCACTCGTCGTACAGAAGAAAACCCCCAAAAATACCAGGATCATCGAGAGCAATTGGAATCTGCGTTGAAACCCAAGGGCAAGTCTGTCGACGCTAGCGAAACTAGTAAGCGCAAGGCAAAAGAGCCCAGTCCAGATGAATCTAGCGAAGACGAGATCGACGAAGAAATGATGGCAACTATGCGTGAGGTTATGGGATTCACCAGATTTCGAAGCACCCACAACATGAAGGTCCCGGGAAACAATGTCGGCTATGTACGGAAGACCAAGGTGCTCCAGTATCGCCAGTACATGAACCGAAGTGGTGGTTTCAACCGCGCACTGAGTCCTAGTGGCGGGAAGGATTAGCGGTAATCCATCAGCTTTGCGCTTATGATTCACGAGGTGTCTTCAAGTCGGGCTCTTCTATTGCATTTTTATTTCCAACAGCTCAAAATACCACAGCGAATATGACATCTTTTAGTACCCCATTCCGTCTATTCAATAAGCATTTTGATATTGTATCTAGGTTGATTTGGAGATGTGGAACTTGTCTAGGTGGAACTACTCAGTAGCGGGTGACGTAGTTATTCACCAAAACCGGCGACGGTACTTTGCTATATCTTCAACCTTGAACAGTGTCATTTTGTTGTCAACTTTATCAATTTTGAGAGTAAAAATAAACATGCCAACCACTAGAGATCATCGCGAAATTGTCATTATTGGTAAGAATAAGTTATAACTGCCGCGAATTCGGTACCCCGCTCTTGCATCCCTGGAACGACGATGTTAACCACATTTCTAAAAAACCAGGAGGTGGCATTATTGGATGCTGTTCTGCATACTTCCTTACTAGGCATCCCTCCTATGATCCTGCTCGCCATAAGGTAACGCTGCTTGAGGCCTCAGATATTGCCGGCGGAGCGTCAGGAAAAGCGGGTGGACTTCTTGCGCAATGGGCTTATCCCAGCAACCTCGTGGGCCTAAGTTATTCGCTTCACGCCGAGCTTGCGAAAGAGCATGATGGAAAGACTAGATGGGGCTATCGAGAAACCAATTGTGGCCAGCTCGTCGTCCGAGGTCGTGCCTTGACTGAAAAGAATGAGAAGAAGGTAGAGAGCGGTAACTCCGAGTCGCTAAAGAAACGCAGCACCGCTGCGCTGTCCAAACTCAAGGCTGCTAAGATCCCCGAAGATTTGGATTGGATTGAACCAGATCTCTTGCGAGCTTACGAGAGCATGAGCGGGCCTGGGGAGACGGCTCAGGTTCACCCATACCTCTTTACGACCTCAATGGCAAACCTGGCAGAAGAGAAGGGAGCAAAGACCATTCTTGGACAGGTTACAGATATCCTTCGTCCAAATGGATCGGTTGAATCTGTGACTTATATCGACAAAACTTCAGGAGAGTCACACACAATCCCCGCCACCGATGTTATTGTTGCTGCTGGCCCATGGACCCAGCGTATTCTTCCTGAAGTCCCCATCGAAGGTATGCGCGCTCATAGTGTGGTCATCCAACCAACTACACCTGTCAGTTCTTATGCTCTGTTTACGAATATTGAGATCCCTGCGAACTTCCATCCTTCCAAGAGGTCTCGCCCGACGGTCGCGGCTCCAGAGATCTATACGCGCCCGGATAACACGGTTTATGCGTGCGGTGATGGAGATAAGAACGTTCCTCTACCCAGCACTTCTGCAGAAGTTGAAGTGAATGAAGTGCTTTGCCAGGATATTATTGATCAAGTGGGTAGCATCTCGGACGAGCTACGTGACGGGGAAGTTCTTACCCGACAGGCTTGCTATTTACCCAACTGTATCGGAACTGGAGGACCACTGGTAGGATTAACCCACACAAAGGGTCTTTATCTTGCTGCCGGCCACACCTGTTGGGGTATTCAGAATGGCCCCGGAACTGGCAAGCTTATGAGTGAGTTCGTGTTCGATGGCAAGGCTAAGAGCGCGAAGATCGAATCATTGGATCCTCGCGATCAACTTTGAGTAGATGTTCTTTTTAAAATGAAGAACTACATGCTACTGCAGAACATGATAATGTCAATCAAGTTTAAAAACTTTTCATAGAGTGTGCTGTATACGGGGATATGCTTGTACCTTCTGCCAGTTCTTGGCGTTCATCTTCCGTATTAGTGCTCCGTCGCTGCTTTTGCTGAATAGAACTGAGCCACTTTGATCCGTTCAGTCAGCCACAAACGCCATGACTTTAAAAAGTTTTTTGAAGAGATTCGACCGGCATGTAGACGAGTAATAATGTAATATTGCGGGAACAGTCGTAAAGAAAGGCAGTCATGGCCCCAAGATCCGCTTTGCTGCCTACTCTAGGTTTGTCACCGGCTACGACCTTCTAGGCTAAATAGAACATTGTGACACACACTTGTACACGACCTGGTAAGCTGAAGTAGCATAATAAAAAGGATCCTTGGAAACACTGGACTTACTCGTTTTTAATTCATTTTACCCATATCACTCTTCTATCTCCGAATATCTATCCAAAAAATGATACACTCAAACTTATTGGTTTCGGTCGTCCAGAGTTTAGAGGCAATACCTACTGAACTCGCTCATAAGATCATCGATGATTTGCGAGTATGGGATGTCCTTAAGCTACTCTGCTACCGAAGTGACCGAATCGATAGATACATCATGTCTCATCCTGTTTGCCGCACCCTCATCGGGTCCGACCCGGAGACCAAATCGAAGGTCAGGTTCGCGACTGAATCCTTTAGGAACTGCTTTTCACAAATTCGGAAACATCCTATCCCTAAAGACTCGGTACTATATTTGAACATCCATCATGTTCCTATAAGGAGAAGAAGACGAATCTATAGCGACATGCATACACGCCTTCAAAAAGAGTTGACACGGCAGCATACTATAGTGGCTTGGGCTAAAGCCGAGGGATTCTGCAGCTAGTTTGGCTATTGCCCCTGTGGGAATAAAAAAGCAAACAGTTCTCAGTCAAGCGTATTCGGCAGAGCGAATACTTTTTTGAGGAAATGAAAAGAGATTGGGGAGATATGCAAACTACCCTAATCACTATTTCTGGGAAGTTAGCCTCAGAGCTACGTTGGCCAGCCGATATCTTAGAGGCCAATCTAGATTTACTCAAACGTACTTTGGATCCGGCGAAAAAGCGTCGGCCTAATACAGCACACATCGTATCGCGTATGCGACGTGATGCAGAAAGGTTCATGCGACTCCCAAAGGCGAGGTTAGGTGCTTGTGAGCACTTTCGATACGTTTTTATGCCAGTAATTCCCTTCGACTCTATGCTAGAGGGAATTTTAGATTTAATGAAAACCAAGGGCTTACTTGATGGGGACAAGGTCACTAAATATGGTTTTCCCGCTTTAGTAACAGATTTAGCCGAAACTGTTATCCGCGGGATTCCTTATTTCTATAGTTCCGATGTTGAACTATGCAGTTTGTATACTGGATTTAAGAATGAGTGTGAGAAGATTCAACGAGCTGGAAACACGCCCTGGGCTAAACGACGATTTTTTTTCGGCTGTTACTGATGACGCCTTCTTCACTCCCGAATTATGTGTGAGAAGCAATTTCCAACGGAAAGAGTGCTATCTATGGGAGCCTCATAGCGAAATGGAGAAAGAATGGCTCGAGTCTTTCGTGGAATTATATCGATACTTAAAAAGATAGAAAGAAGAAAGGGTCAGCACAGAACCAGATATATAGCTATCTTTAAAAGACCCTACTCTAATGAAGTAAAGAGGTGGAAGCTGAAATGGAAATCTAGGATATAGAAGAAAAGAAAGAGAAGGGAAAAGAGTCAAGCTCTCTTCTGATGAAACTACATACATTGCCAGTTTAGCTTGCCAATGAAGTTATTATTATTACCAAATGCCGAAAATTGTAAGGATTACATTCTGTGAAAATAAAATTACAGCCCGGAATTACTTGATCTAGTCATTTCATATCACACCTGTCACCTAAGACCAGACTCCGCATTAGGAAGTCATAGCAGGAACTGTAAAACTTCTCTATCGGTGCCTTTTTAGGAAATATCCGACATTGAAATTGAATTTTGGAAGATAGACCACTTAGGTAGAGATCCATTTATCCACATAATGAGCTCTTTCATGCTACCCAGTACCGTCTAGACTCTGTAAACTCCTAAGATTCTGCTAAAAGCTGAACGTCCACAGATTTAGGCCAACGTTTCAAATTATCTTATCTCCACTGTTTTCAACATCCATTCCAACCTTTTCTGACTGAATAAAAGGTCTAGACGACTCAAAAGTTTGAAGACAACGCGATCTCCCTGGTCGCAGTCAGATCCTTTTTCAGGTCGTTTATCTTCATTTCCAATGCAGAAATGCAATCTTCACCTAGTGGCAATCTAAGAAAATCATGCCCGTGGCATACAGCAGTTAAGATAGCTCTAGCAGCCTTTTCAGGATCTCCCTTCAGAGCTTCGGGGGTATTCCCCATAGTGCGCGTTGCGTGAACCATCTGCTCGACAGCAGTGCCTCGATAAGCCTCGCTTACTCCGCCAGTACTCTCATATTGAAGAGGGGTGAGAATCCTACTTGAGAAAGGAGTTCTGAATGCACCAGGTTCCACAATGAGCACCTTGATGCCAAAGGGTTGAACCTCATGGGAAAGTGACTCGTGGGCCGCTTCTATGGCAAACTTGCTAGCGGAATACGTCGAACGGGCTGGCCTTGCAATGAATCTGTTCATGTAAGAAATTAAAGCCTGCTTATATAGAATTGAGACAGGCAACACGAAAACTTACCCAGCTCCACTACTAATAAGCACGATATTACCAGATCCTTTGGCACGCATACCAGGAAGCACTGCGCGCAGAGTGCGGAGTGGGCCGTAGTAATTGACCTCCATCTGAGAACGAACATCCTCTTCACTATATAAAGGACTCGATGAGATCATGCGTTAAACTGATATGAGGGGGATATGACTAGTTTACCTGGTATCTTCAAGTCCTCCTATGAATGCGTACCCAGCGTTGTTTACCAAAACATCAATGCTGTAACCTTCCAAGAGTTTTGACAAAGTTTCTTGCGCACTAGCCTGGCCAGGGTCTAGGCTAAGCCACTTACCCCCGCCTTTTGCAAACTCTGGACAGCTTTTCTCGGCATTGGCGATGTTGCGTGACGTGCCAATCACCTCATGACCAGCCTTGAGGGCTTCGATGGCAAGACATTGTCCCAGACCAGAAGAGGCCCCAGTTATCAACCAGGTCAGTTTACGGTGAAGACTCATTTTGCTTTGTTGAAAATTGAAGAGAGGGCCATCATTTAAATGGTGGACAATCATGAAATGTTGATGGATCGACGGTCTCGGACATAGATGGAGTTTAGCAGCCTTATGTCCATGTCAATGGTCTTTGAATCAGGGATTTGATCAATCAATTTTGTTGCATTCTCTTGACTGATTCATCAATAATTTATTGACAGTTCTAAACTATGACAATCTACTGAAAAAGGAGGACTCCCACAGTCAAGAAAATTCATATACGCAGCGTTGTCAACCACTCAACGTCTCAAACCAACGATCATGGACATACGGATCCTGAACTGTCATTAAAACTAAGAATCTGAACCGGAATAATATTTATTCTTGGAAGCAAAATTTAGAAAGTAGGGAGTCAAAAAGTGAAGAGGTGTGTGAAGGTGTCCATTCTGTGACTATAACAACTTCTAGATAAATGGTATCGTAGTTTCAGGCTTCACCAAGGCGCTAATGGTTACCATTTTGACAGTCAAGGGATAACTCGGCTCTACCGCTACTAACTATAGGGCTCCCCGCTATTAGGTAACGGATATGTGCCGAGCTCGGGCCACGTAGTTGCGGAGGACAACAGCTCCGCCAGCTTGGAACTGACAACTAACTCATGTTCACCACAATTGAGTGATGCGGATTCCATAATGCATCATTTTAGGATCATATCTCTTCTCACATCGCTTTTTTACGTGACTGGCATCCTTGCAAGTCAGCATCCAAACGATGTCACCGTCTTAATTAAAGAGGCCGCGCGCACCAACAACGAGTCGCTGCTATGGGGCCCCTACAAATCTAATCTATACTTCGGAGTGCGTCCTAGAATCGCAAATAGCCTGACAGCCGGATTGATGTGGGCTAAAGTTGATGACTATGGCACCGCTCAACAGAGTATGCAACATCCATTGTACTTGGAAGGCCAATGCTGATGCTAACGAACCTCAAGACTTTAGACACACCTGCGAACAAAATGAAGGTATGGCTGGATATGGATGGGATGAGTATGATATCCGAAAGGGTGGACGACAAACAATTCACGATGCCGGTAACTCTCTGGACCTCACTATTGATTTTATCAAGGTTCCCGGTGGACAACATGGAGGAAGTTGGGGTTTCCGGGTGAAGGGTGTCCCTCGTGATGACGCAGACCCGGATCAGCCCATATCGATAGTATTCTATACGAGTCTGGAAGGATTGGGCCAAGTGGGTGTTGATCCTGACAGTATTTCGAATGAACCTGCGCTCGAAGGAGATGTGAAATTCACAGGCTATACTTCCGAGCTCGGCGACTTCTCCATCGATGTCACAGCTGGCCCGGAAAGCAACGCGTATTTCGAGCATGATCACCCTAGCTTCGATGACAAACCATTGGGCAAGGGTCTTGTACTCAGTGCTACTTTCCCGCCAAATCAGCTTTGGCAGGCTAAAGGTATGTGTTGTGGAACTGATATGCTCGGTCATTTGTCCTGACTTCGATCTAGGTATCATGTTCAGTGAAATGAAGAAAGAGGTAGATGAGAGCATTCAGAAGTATGGAGAAACAGCCCCTCCACCGCCAGCACAGCTTTTTACTATTAAGCACGCCCCTGGCCAGGGTAACATGCATCTTGTCCAGAAGGTGTTCACTGGCTCCTTTGAGGTAGGGCTCCCCGAATTTACGGATGCTGCGGAATATCTTGACTTATATGTACCAGTTTGATGTCCTTTTCTCCTCTGGCTCCGCCCCGAAGGTCGTGACATGTAAGTCTACCCCTATAGAGTGTATGTGAATTCCGAGATATTGACACCTCTACAGCAGAGACTATTACAAAGGAGCTCAAGCAAGTATCGCTCTCGTTCTCGGATAGATTCAATCAGGCTCTAGCGCCACAAGCGCCTTTCGATTCGGCCGAGTACGTCGAATTCTCTAAAGCTATGCTCTCCAACCTAGTTGGTGGCATTGGATTCTTTCACGGTGATGACGTTGTGGACCGGTCGAACGACGATGCGTATAGAGAGGAGGATGAAGGCTTTTGGGAAGAGACTGCAGAGGCAAGGGCTGCAGCGAAGCCTGTTTTTGAGGGACCCAAGGACCTTTTTACTTGTGTTCCATCCCGGCCATTCTTCCCACGAGGATTTCTCTGGGATGAGGGTTTCCACTTGTTGCCTGTATTGGAATACGACTCCGACGTTGCGTAAGTTCCTCAAGTTCATCCACTTATGTCCTAAACCTGCTGACACGATTAGTCTGGATATTATCAAGAGCTGGTTCCACCTTATGGATGAAGATGGGTGGATTGCTCGAGAGCAGATTCTAGGAATGGAAGCTCGGAGCAAAGTGCCTGCAGAGTTTACTGTTCAGTATCCTCATTATGCTAACCCACCCACTCTGTTCATGGCGCTGGAAGCCTTCATGGATAAAGTGACTAGCAATGAGAGCATTCAAACTGAATCATTGGACAATTCTGACGCTACTGAGGCGCTCCGCTCTGCCACACTGCGTAACCCGGAAATCGCCCATGCCTATCTGCGCTCGTTTTACCCTCTGATGAAGAAGCACTGGGCTTGGTACCGCAGCACACAGCAGGGCGATATCACGTCATACGACCGTGAAGCCTACTCAACCAAGGAGGGATACCGCTGGCGCGGGCGTTCTGTGCAGCACATCTTGACCTCTGGCCTTGATGACTATCCCCGAGCCCAGCCACCGCACCCTGGTGAGCTGCACGTTGATCTGATTAGCTGGATGGGAATGATGACCCGCACTTTGCGCCGCATTGCCCAAAACCTAGGCGAGGAAGATGATGCTGAGGACTTCGCGGTCCACGAGAACGCTATTACCCGCAACATTGACGATTTGCACTGGGATGAGACAGAGCAGACCTTCTGCGACGCTACAATCGATGAGTTTGAAGAGAGTGTTCATGTGTGTCACAAGGGCTACGTCTCCATCTTCCCGTTCCTGACTGGCATGCTGGGCCCTGACAGCCCCCGTCTCAAGCCTATCTTGGACTTAATCAGTGACCCAGAGGAGCTTTGGAGTGACTACGGTATTCGCAGCTTAAGCAAAAAGAACAAGCACTATGGTACAGAGGAAAATTACTGGAGGAGTCCTATTTGGGTTCAGATCAACTATCTGGTCCTTAGAAATCTTCATGTATGCGATGTTCTCTAAATTTTTGTTTTCGATATCAGACTAACATTATTGACCTCACAGGCTATCGCAACGGTGCCCGGTCCTCAGCAGGAGAAGTCTCGCGATACGTATTCCAAGTTGCGGAAGAACTTGGTCGAGAACGTCTTCCAGGAGTGGAAAAGGACTGGATTTGCCTGGGAGCAGTATAACCCTGAGACAGGCAACGGACAGCGAACACAGCACTTCACCGGCTGGACCAGTATGGTGGTGAACATCATGTCCATGCCAGACCTGCCCGAGGATGCACAGGCTGGTCATGACGAACTGTAAATGCATGCATATTACTGGTATGATGTAGAATATTAGATAGATAGTGAGCTTCTGTTTTTGCTTTTTGCCCTTTTTTGTGAGAATAAAAAATCAAAAATCTAAGTCCATCGATTATGTCTGAGACTCAGTCTAACGTCGGCGGTCATAGTCTTCTCGATCGCTTTGGCGGTCCAAATCACGTCTGCGTTCGGGGGGTGAATAGCTGCGCTCTCTTCGCCCATTTTTGTGATGGTCATCGCTCTCTCTCCGGCTTGGCTTCTTATCAGGATTTGGATCGGTTCTCCCATTATTCCTCCAATCATTTCGGTTTCGAGAACGTGAGATTGACCGCTTGCGACGGTGGTAGTCAGACCGAGAACGAGAACGAGACCGTGTTCGATGCCTATTGCTGCGGTGATGACGTTCTCGCTCATTATGGTCCTTGCGATGCCTTCGCTCCCTATCCCGACCACGGTCATCTCTGCGTCGTCGTGGGCTCCGACTGCGATCTCCCCTGTGTCTTCGGCTTCCGCGATGTTCTCTTTCTGTATCTTTCATCACTGTATCTTCCTGTTTTGCGGCACTGCCTCCTAGTGGGGTAAGATTGGCGTTTGTTTCAGCACTCTGAGGAATTGGCAGGCCCAGCGCAAGGGCCATAGCTTCATCCTCGGCTTGCTTAACACGCTGTAGTTCTTCGCGCTGCTTACGAGCCTTTGCTTGCTCATCGTCTTCATCTCCCTTAGCGTACCATCCAAGATCCCGACCTTGTTGCCAGCGTCCTACTGGGGCCATCAAAGAATGGCCTAGGTAGTTCTCACGATGAGTCGAGTCCTTGACATCGGACCATTTGAACTCGGTGCGGCCGCCACTAAGAAAACAAGTCTTAGCTAGCAATAACCAGTGGGATATGATAGGATAATGCCTACCGGCTTCCTTCTTTGCGTACTCCTGCAACCAGATCCATTGTTTTTGGGAGAATAGTTGATTTTTATGAGAGAGGTTAAAGATTGGAGTTGGGAAAGCGGTGTAATCATTGCGGCTCCACATCCCCACTAAACACGATAACGATAACGATAATGGCCGATAACCAGCGTTATCATGCTCGTGCTTTCTTGCTTTTCGTTCTTTTCTTTATACCCTACCTTTCGAATACTGGAGATGACAAAATCAGTTCCATGTAACTACCCCTCTTTATTCAATTCCCTCACCTTTTTTCGACGCCATTGGTAGCAATAAACACCTTTATCTCGAGAAAATGTCTTCGCCCACTGACTCTCTCTATTCCAACCGTGATAAATTTGTCATTACAGATATCACGCACTCTGATGCTATACGACCTCGGATCCACGCACTGAATGTGGAGAAAATTGACGAACGAGTGGGCATACCCTCTTATATAACCCGTGAGATGCTGTCAAACTAACATGAACAGTTTCCCGCGTAGGTGTTGCATGACATTTGTGATTTAACCTAGATAGTACTAATGCATATTGAAGCCGAGATGCACCTAGTATTGCTACTTGGAGGTGCAACTTAGTAAGGCACATTGTTTGAGATTGCAGACTTTTGGAATTACTTTTACTGATTCGCACGAACAGGTAGCTGCTTCGCAACGTCGTAACTTGGTCTTCACGGCACATCGGCATGAGATTTACGTCTGGATCCCTAATGGACCTTTCCAGCTTTTGGGATCCCAGCCAGAGATGATCATATGTCCAGTCATGAAAAATCCTCTAGCAGATGGCTTTATTGACCGGACAGCTCCTCACAACATCAACAACATGTTAATTGATGACTTGGGTCTTGATGAAGTCCTGCTTCTCGTGACCGACTCCGGCAATGTCTGTGGCTATCATGTGGAGACAATTTTCTCTGCTATCAGTCGATGCCAAAAGAACTTGAACATGCGGCCATTCGATAGTGCAGAAGTCAACCCGTTCTTTGTTGAGAGTGTGATCATGAGTGCTTGGGGTTTGGCGGTACATAAGTTTGCTCGTCTCATCGCCGTCAGCTCAAATACGGGCCTTATCACCGTATTTGCCTTCGCTCTTGTGGAGTCTTCATCGATGGAGGATGGTAACGAGCAACAGACTCAACATAACTATTCAGGCCAGACGTGGACTTACGTTGAAACTAATGAGCAGCTTAGTGATATTCGGGAGCTCATGCCATCCAACTATCGCTCTCGAAACCTACGACTCACATACCGCGGTCATCTCACAAATATACCTTCAGTGGCATTTGCTAATTTTGGCCTCGATCCTTGCGGTACTTGGATGGTCAGCACTGATATACGTGGTATTATGCTGATGTGGAAAGTTTGGGAGGATCTCGAGCCTTATTCGGATGTCGAAATTGATCCCCTCGTAAGGACTACACCGGGATGGACAGTATTACCATTAGATCCTCGGACATTCAAACGCCATCGATTCACAACGTATGCCCATGGATTCTCTGGTGCCACATGTGGTTCGGATGATGATAACATTCCACGTGTCAATCTAAGAAGATCGTTAGAAAGACACCCTGACTGGTTCTCTGGCCCCAGTGTCAGTAACTCTTCTGTTCTTCCTGTTTCTCTCCCAGACGATGTTTTTTCACCTGAGTGCTGTATAGATCACGAGTTGCAACCTGACAATCTCGAAGGTTTTTCTCGAAGCCCTCATTCACAAGTTTCTCAGTCAGCCAATAATGACGATATCCATAGCGGTCTCGAGTCTGGCGAAAACAGTAATGAGGATGAGACAGAAGATGATTGTGAGATGACAGCCGAGAATCAAATCCTTTGCAGGATTAGATATAGATGGAGTCTGTACGATGAAGACTATGGGAACTTGAATTTACCAGCCCCCCATGAACACAACGACTCCAAAACGAAACCTCTCCACCGTATTGTCCCCGGATAAGTGAATCTTTATTACGATGCAGAATACTAACCTCATTCTTATTCAGCTCGGATTCTTCTAGGTTTCCCTGTGTTGCACTTTTCTGCGACTAATATTACCTTAATTCCGTACTTGGATCATCCTTATCGCCTTACATGTGGTATGGCCCTTTACCAAGATCATTGGCCATTTCGAGCTTTCGTCAATGAACACTCGGATCGCTTTAACATGGTCAAAAGCATTCCGGAGCTTGGAATTGTGGTCGCAGCTACCCAAAAAGGACGTGCAGCCATCATATCTCTTACCTGGCATAAAGATTTTGGATATTCTTTTCGCACTGACTGGATCACACCTTTCGCTTCCCAGGAGAGAAAAGGAGAAAGACCCTTAGCCCCTCTACAGGGTATTGCGGTTTGCCCCATGCAGGGCTTTGAGACTCCACCAGACGTGCCTTTTATCCCTCAGGGCGTCGACCCAAACGACTGGCTTTCTTTTAATTACCGTACGCTTGACTCGGAGGATTCTGGTTGCTCCTCATCTTCATCCTTATTCCCATATCAATCTCAACCTCCGCTCTCTGTACCAAATCCTATCGAAGAAGCTACTTCGCAACACACGCAACGCTCACCATCTCCCGCATCTCATGATCGCGTCATGGGAACTCAACCTCGTGCACGGACTGATGACTCCTCTCCTCGCCGAAGATATACCGTACCAGAGCTCCACGCGCAGGCTACTCTTAATCATCGCCCTACAGAGCATTGGCATGGCTCGCATCCATCTCGCCGCTACCGCTTGTTTCTCATGTACTGTGATCATACAGTCATGACGTACGAATTTTGGCATGACTGGGTAAGATAAGTGAACAGGGCGCCAAAACCTGCGAAGTTTTGATATCCAACAAGGAAGATTGATTTCAAATCGAAACAAATGTATAATATGACTAAGGCATTACATTTTTTATTCAAGATTACAATGTTCCGAGGACCGTTTAATATCTACCCAAGGACGCGCCATTCTATTGACCGAATTTGGACACTGAATATGCATCAAAAGCAAGTGAAAAGAAGCCATAGAATCTAAATCTTGATTGAGATTCCAGCACGAAGTCCCGCAAATGAAAAGACAAATTTAATAAAATAAATGATGGAGGCGTAATGGTCGTCAAGTGTCATCTCTCATGATGAAGCTTTGTTTGCAGGATATTTCATCCACCTATGGTAGCAAGCAGTATATGAGAGCTTCTTCTACTCAAGGTTCGTTATGGCGTTCGCGCTCGACCAAGCGCAGGATTTGGCGCATGAAATCCAGGCGTAAAGGATCTTCAACCTCATTCTCATTCTCATCATCATCATCATCATGGTCCTCAATCTCGAATTCGAATTCGATCTCGTTGCGTTCGGCTTGACGGAAAAACGCATTGTGTTCTTGATGTTGGAGGTCCCACTCATTGTCTATCTCCTCGCGTTGGCGTTTATACTCGTGATATTCCTCTTCGCGTTGAATTTCAAACTCATGGGATTCTGCTTGGCGCAGGCGGAAGTGTTCGGCCTCTTGTTCGCGTAAACGCGGAGTGTCTCCCCCACGTTGGCGGAACCACTCATTGTCTTCCTGCTCACGTTGGAAGAACCACTTAACACGCTCTTCCTCGCGTTCGCTAAACCACTCATAATCTTCCTGTTCGCGCTGTTGTGTCCACTGATCACGTTGGCGCACAAACTCAGCAAATTCGGGGTCATTTTGGCGTTCTTCCACCAATGCGCGGATTTCATCAATTGCGCGGGCTTGTACTCGAAGCTCACGCGCAGCAGCACGCGCGGCAGGGTCAAGTCCGTTTCCATTCAACCCTTGGTTATCTGGACCGGCACCGGCGCCTCGTGCAGCGTCGATTTGAGGTGGAACTGGTGCGGGGGGAGGAGGATGAAGGTGAAAGAGTTCTTCAAAATCATCATCGCTGGTATCAAGCTCCCATAGGGGGCGAATATTTTCATCGTTGACAAAGTCACCATTATCATTATCATGATTGACATCCTCCTCCTCCTCATCATCATCATCGAAAAAAAGGTCTTCCGGGATGCGGTGGAGAGCTTCGGCACCTTCTGGATTGAGACCATCACCGCCCTCCAGATCCCAAAGTCGGTTATAACACTGACTCTTGAGATCGTTGAAGTGCATGTAAGGGTTGTCTGCTGACAACCATGCAGAACAGAGGTAGCAGAAGTGAGTGTCACATTGGAAGCAGCGCATGTGGTTGCAGCCCATGCGCTTTTGACAGGGAACGTTGCAGGTGGGACAAGGGGACGTGTACAACCGCAGATACTCTTCGGTGGCTTTCTCCTCCTCCGTCTGCTCAGCTTGGCGACGAGGGAAACAACGGACGAGCTCGCCGTGCCAGCCCTTCTTACAGACTCTACAGAAAGCATAGGAGCAGTCTTCACACATAGCTAAGCGTTCCGATGCTGGGGGCAGTTGTGATTCCTCTCCAAGAGGGTCAAATTCGAATTCTTCCTCCTCGTCGGATACATCGACAACATCTGCCAATGGGTCTTCCGGCTTTGGGTGCCTTTTGGATTGGGCAGCCCCCTGGCACCATTCTCGTGGGCAATAAACTGTCGTTTTATCGGCCTCAATCTTCTTTTTGCGCTTCAAGAAGACATAACGCTGCACTGTCTCCGTTTTTAGGGGGATCTGAAGGAGCTCGCTAGGTCCAAGAGTCCGGTCGCGCTTCTTGTGACGCGGAGTCTGGCCTTCGCCCCCTGGAGCGGGAACTGGGTTCTGGTCTCTATCACACCCCGGAGTAATGCATTTCACACTATCAACATCACCTTCAGCGATGCAGGTATTGTAAAAGTCTTGGAGACAGGCAATACAAAATACATGCGAGCATCGCAGTAGCCGGTAACAACTTGCACCTTTCTTTGGCTCTAAGCACACCCCACATTCGAAAGTTCCTTGCTCAAACTTCTCTTTTTCGGCCTTGCTGTTGAAATCCAGTAGGGCAATTTTCAGTTCTCGCGAAAATAATAACTCTCCGCCGGGAGTATCTTGAATCCCAAACGCAGTTTCGGCCAATTGTTGAAGATGGACGATGTAGGTAAAGACAACCATATCTCGACCGCATTCCTCCCATAGTTTTTTGCAATCATTTGCAAGCTTCACCAGAACAGAAACTGGCAACCATTGCGGATGGATACTTAGTCTGACAACCGGGGACTTCTCCGACGGGTATCCATCTGGCAATTCAATCTCCAGGCTTAGAGGCGGTAGGTGGGATACTAAGTGAACATCTCTCACAGTAGCATGACCTATATCGGCCTTGGATGAATCAACAGACGTGGGGGGTGTCAGTTCGGTGGGGAGTCCGACATCTGCGGGTTGTTCGAAGTAAATATGGGTCGGGCAGGGAAGTGTCACCGGAAGGTCAAGTGTGGCCTTGAATGGCGATGCCGAGTCAATCTCCATTTCCGGGAATATGGCAGCAATGGCGGAAATTTCAACAGAGCGGTCATCCTCGACCTCCTCGTCGAGCGCCTCGTCGGCCATGTCTCGTCTTGGGCGATTCAAATTCCTAAAAATCATTGTTAAGTGGGATATTCAACACGATAATGATATATAGACTAGGTTTCCACAGAATAACTTCGTATTGCATCATCTTGCCTTGTCCAACAGGGTTGCATACTGTATATTGATTGAATATAGTGAATTCAAAGTGAAATCAACACGGAGTTAAGAAACGGGCAAAAATGGACCTTTTTATTTCCTTTCCTATAGAATGCACCAGTCAGCAATACTGTAATGAGAGCTCCTCATTGTATTCCACCAACCAAAGTATCAAGGTACTCTGATGCGGAGTATTCGTGCACGATCGTAGTGAGTCCTCTGGACGTGAGAGGGGTCTATCGAGTGAAGTAACAAGAAAGTAGGAGTATAAGAAGACAACTGCGTCATGGTTTGGGGAAAAGGTTGTGTGAGAAAAATTCTAGGGAGCAATAGAAGAGCAAAAGACGAGTGAACAGGCTCAGGAAAGATGTCCGTCCCTTTGGTGCCTGACTTAGAAATTAGTTGCCAGTCGGTTTTCTTTTCCCCTCCCGCTCTTCGTTCTGCCGTGTTCTTATCGGGTTTGTTCTTATCGGAGTAGCTGATCTCACCAACCTTCCTCGTGGTATCTCGTGTTCTTTAACTCCGCAACATCATGGAAGACACTCCATTGGCCTCGTTGTCTCTGACGCACGTTCATTATGTCAGGATTATTCTATAATATCTGACCTGTCATGATTACTGACTTCCCGCCCAGAACCCCGACGATCCCCTATCCTTCTTGTCGGCATGGCTCGCCCTACTCCCACAGGCCCTTGTCGTCTCATACGCGACCTTAATATGGGCCACCAGAGAAGTGGAAGTAGTCTTGATGTTTGCAGGCCAGCTGGGCTGTGAGGGCTTGAACTTTATCCTCAAACGGATCATTAAGGAAGAACGTCCGAAGGGTAAGCTCCAAGTAGATGGTTCGAGATATGACTTATACTAAAATTTCTTGATACTGTAGAAATGTTTGGCAAGGGATATGGCATGCCATCGTCACATGCACAGTTCATGTCATTCTTCGCCGTGTATCTTACTTTGTTCCTGCTGTTTCGGCATACTCCGGCCTATGCGAGCTCCTATCCTCTCACTGGCACCTTGCTACGAGCTGTTGTGGTTTTGGGGTTATGTGTGATAGCATCTGGGGTTGCAGCAAGTCGCGTCTACTTGAGCTATCATACCTCACGGCAGGTGTTTGCAGGTTGCAGCGCCGGAGTCGTATGCGCCTTTGGTTGGTTTGCAATCACCGGCTTGCTTCGACGCTGGGGGTGGATTGACTGGGCTATTGATTTGACCGTGGTGCGTTTATTGCGTATTCGTGACCTCGTTGTAAGTGAGGACTTGGCCGAGGCTGGCTGGCAACGTTGGGAAACACGGAGGTTGAAGCACCGCAATGAAGCACCCAAAACTGAGTGAGAAGGGACAAATTATCGCATCACATATATTCCTTGGGCATTTAGAATTAAATTCATTCAACTTCTATGATCATTTCGTTGCCCTATCTTGTTTCCCTTAATCGTATTTCGTAGTTTACTACTTGTACTTAAAGCAAATCTATTGAATATCAGTCACGTGGCCCCACTTCATCACTACAACAACGCGCCACTGTCAAGAAGAGCGTGAACTTCGAGATGACTTAGCCGTCTGAGGCTCGCCCAACGCCGGAAACTTCTCCTATCTTACCCTCTCCGACTCATTTCCATAATAAATGCCGACACGACCTTTTTCTGACCCACAACCTAACTTGCGACGGAACACCCCCGCGTGAGACGCTTTACGATGGATACCCCAGAGTCTACCGATGCAACGATGCAGGAACAACACATTGTCAGAGCTGATGAAGTCGACCAGACAGGGACAGATATCTCCCCAGTTTCAGACGACCAATTGATGGAGGAAGTTGCCGAGGAGCTGCGACAAGAGAAAGAGCATGTCTCTCCAGCTGAGCTTACACAGAAATCTACAACGGCACAGTCTGAAATCATGGCCAGGCGTCCTGAGTTACGTCGTGATAGTTCGGCTCCCCCTCCACCCCTTCAGCCACCCCCGCCTGCCCCGGTGCAGCAAAACAGTGACCGGCCAACTGATTCGCTGAGCTTGGCTCAGTTACGGAAATTAGTGGGAGATATGCCCAAGTTCGAGCAGCCAGCTTATGCATTCGAGTATGCCGATACCCAGCCATTTGTGGAAGAACTAGACGAGTGGTTCCAGTACAATGATTTTGACCGTGTGATGTTGATGGGCATGAAGTCTACCTTCAATCGTCAATGGCCTCAATTTTGTCAACAATATTCGATATCGTCCTCGGAACCGCTGTGGCTGCATGCTTCTGAGGATCTACAAAGAGCCTTTGTGACTCAATCCCTTGAAAGCACACAGAATGCCGATGTTTCCGTACGGCTTGAAGCATTGGAGAACATATGCTACCTTGTGACCGGTGCGTGGGGTCTCACTGCAGGTTTAACGGCGCCAGACTACCCCTACAACCCAGATTCTAAGACGCTGGCGGACCTTCCTCAGTCAAAATCCATGCAGGTCCATTGGATTGAGAAGAATGTTTCTCTGGTTGAACAATGCTCCGGCATTCCAGTCTTGGTCAAGAGATTGTGCCAATTGCTAGACCGCAATCGCTCTACATTGGGACCTGATTCCGATATAAACGAATTCGAACGACTCAACCCAGGTGATATTCCGGCTGCTGAGCGGGAAGCGAACCTGGTTCTTACATTACTTTATTTCACGGTTGAGGTTGGCCGAAGACAAGAGTCTCGGGATCCCAAGTGTACTGTCATACGTGATGTATTTTCCCGATCAGATGATTGCCTACTCGTCTCAATTGTTCAAATAATCGCACGGCTAAGATGGGATGAGACTGCCAACATTCCCCTGACCAGAATTATTCTCCTTCTCTGGAAGGCATTGCTGCTTATGTTTGGTGGCAGTGATCAATTGAAGAAGGCCAAGGATGTTTTGGAACCCTCTAAAGCCCCTCAAGACGAATCTGTCAACCGCCGCGGACCGTTCTTACACGCATCTCCTTTGGATTACCATTTGTTCCGCCAAGAAATTACCTCAAAATATCCAGCCTACAACCCTCCGACGCCAATCGTTCCTCTTGAACTTGAGCACAATTCAATTCTACCTCCTCCCCCACAACATCCCAGCAGGACTCATTCGTCAAGTGGCCTGTTCTGCGGAGTTGGTCCACCGATTGCTGGTGGGAACGGCTCCATTTTTCAACAAGCTGTTCACATAGCGACACCTGCCCCATCGCCGCCACCGTCCCCCATCGGTCCCGGTGGGAAAGCCGGAAAGAAGCAAAACTACCAAACGAACCAAAATTTTCCACTCATGTATCCCCCCTTGGATGATTCTAGTAACCGAATTGGTGGGAAAGGTTCTACTGAACGCCAAGATGTGCTTGTTGAAAAACGATGGGAAGGAAGTGATGTTCCCGCATCAATCATCGAGGCCGGTCAACTTTTCTCCAGCCATGTCAAGATGACGAGGGCAATGCAGCAATTGTGGGAGGAGCGTGAAAACTTCATGAGATATGACCGTGGCTGGAGCGTAGATCAGTCTCAGCGCGTTCCCGATGCAGGTTTTCCAGACAGTTTGGAATTTGACCAGTTGAATCTGTCAGATCAAGGTCAACCGGAGCCCAAACCAGCTAAAAAAGAGACGGATGACCCAGATGTCCAACGAAGACTGGATGCCGTTGAAGATTTCTACGTGAGTTTAATTGGCCCTTTAGCTTTCTCGGAGTGCATACTAATTTGATATTTCCTACAGGCCAAAATTCTGGCCCATCTCCAATCCATTACAATCGTTTTCTTGAAAATCATCCTGACAAATGTCAGTGCCATGGCAAACCAGGGATCTCAAGCCTCCCGAAGTATGGGGTAAGTATACAGGTTGTCTAGATAAGCATGCTCTTTCTAATGGTGTTTAGTAACAGCCATAGTGTCAATGGCTCTTCGGAATTCTCAGACACTTCCCTCGAGGATCTAGATAATATCCGACTGCGTGAGATCACTTCGAAAGCTGTTTCAGGCACCTTGCTCCTCCTCGTGAAGTGGTTTAAGAGATCTCGTGAGTGCATATGACAAGTCAA
Source organism: Penicillium taxi (assembly GCF_028828555.1). Lineage (NCBI taxonomy): Eukaryota > Fungi > Ascomycota > Eurotiomycetes > Eurotiales > Aspergillaceae > Penicillium > Penicillium taxi. The sequence continues at coordinate 896,054 of NW_026643207.1, read as the reverse complement.
TTGTCCGTAACTTAACACTAACAGATAACAGATATTCTGAAGTTTGAATACATGACGCAGCTTCTACTCGACTCAAACTACTTACCCTTGATTCTGAAGATGTTTGCTCATCAGGATGTTGACCAGGTGGTTGCACAGAAAAACGACCGAGAAGAATTGTCGTAGGTCCCTCCTTGTCGAGTCTATGCACCTATATTAATCATATCTAGCTTCTTCTATTTTTGCGCCGACCATAATGATATGGCTGGCACCGACAGCGAGGATGAAGCCGCCCCACCGCCTATTCTCCGCCACCGACATACTAGCAGACCCGAGGATTCCATTGCGGGTCTGATCGAAGGTCCGATACGTCCAGAGGTGGATGAGTTGGGCTATCCCACAGCCCCTCTACCAAAAGAACCAATTACCGAGTTTTCATTCCGCAACTTCTTTTCAGTCATCAACTATCTCCACATCATGCAGAAAATAACTCATAAAAAATCACACCGCTGCCTGCTGCTAGTTCAGTACAAATCCAGCACAATCTTACGAAAAGGTCTGAAGATCCCAGACCCCCATCTCCGCTACTACACTCTCAAGCTTTTCAAGTCGCAAGTGCCATACTGTGGCCGGAAATGGCGGCAGGGAAACATGCGTGTCATAACCGCTATCTATCTCTACTGCCAACCGGAACTTCGAGACGATTGGCTTGCTGGTATGGATATCGATGCTGAGGTCGACGAAGCGCTGCCATTGGAACAAGCACTTCGTGGACTAACGCACTGGTGGCATCTACGTCAATACAAGGATATTATGGGTGGACCAGAAGGTACCTCGATGATGGAAGAGGAACGTGACTTCTTCGTTCGTGAACTGGAGTCCATGGGCTGGGGTGTTAGTGAGGATCTGCCAGTTGAGGAGTCAGACCTGACCAACCAAGGGACGGAGTGGGATGGAGCCTTGCAAATGGAAGGCTATGCTTGATAGATGATATTATGAAACAAGTATACACATACCCGAGAGTCAAGATTTAGAGCAGATAATATCTCTGAATCAATAATTGGAGCTTCCACAAAATTTTCGCGTGTAAATCATTTCTTTCCATAGTTCTTCTAGTTACTACTTGTGACTTGGACCTTATCGATAACAAGCACGTGATCGCTACTTTTTTTTTCCGTCTATCAACTTGGCAATCGAGTCCGTCTTGCAAACATCAACTTCACACCCCAGCCCATCATGTCCGACGAAATTGTCTGGCAGGTGATTAACCAACAATTCTGCTCCTACAAGTTGAAGTGAGTTTTCTATCCTAATTCGCAACCCCAAAGGTTTTCTCGTCAATTTTTGATCTCGCTGAGACTCCACATCAAATCTGCAAACCCTTTTTTTTTCTTACTAACCAAATCTTCTCTAGAACTACCAAGGGGAACAATTTCTGCCGCAATGAATACAACGTCACAGGTCTATGCAACCGACAAGCCTGCCCGCTCGCCAACTCGCGGTATGCAACGGTGCGCTCAGACCCAGAGACTGGCGCAATGTACCTATACATGAAGACAGTTGAACGCTCTCACATGCCGAACAAATGGTGGGAGCGTGTTCGTCTTTCCTCCAACTACGCTAAGGCGCTGGAGCAGGTTGATGAGCGACTTATCTACTGGCCAAAATTCCTGGTGCACAAGTGCAAGCAACGTCTTACCCGTCTGACGCAAGTCGGCATCCGCATCAGAAATATTGCCAAGGAAGAGGATAGACTGGGTGAAAAGATCGTGCCGAAGCTGGCTCCGAAGATTCGTCGACGTGAGGAGACTCGCGAGCGAAAGGCCCTTTCTGCGGCTAAGGTTGAGCGTGCCATTGAGCGCGAGCTCATTGAACGTCTGCGCAGTGGTGCGTACGGTGAACAGCCGCTTAATGTCGAGGAGGGCATTTGGAAGAAAGTTCTCCGCGGCTTGGAGCGTGCTGGTGAGGGTGAGCGTGACGAGGATCTGGATGACGGAGAGATGATTGAGGATGAAGAGGAGGAGGGTGTTGGTGAAGTCGAGTACGTCAGTGATTTGGATGAGGAGGAGGATCTTGAGGATATCGAGGACTGGCTTGGTGGTGACTCTGCCGACTCGAGCGATGACGATGAGGAGAGTGACGATGAGAGTGACGATGACAGCGAGCCTCCTAGTGAGGATGAGAAAAAGCCCAAGCCCGGGTCCAAGAGAAAGGCCCCTGCTCCTCAGGTCAAGCCGCGGAAGAAGGGAGCTCGTATCGAAATCGAGTACGAGACAGAGGAGACTGGCAAGGAGCAACTTATGGCATAGATTTGGCTCTAGTAGGAAAAGTTGGTCTGATCTTGCATGGCGTTATCGGTCGAAATTCTTATATACTTCTATTTTCTCGGATCGGACATCAACCTTGGCCATCGCAGATAGTGATTTGAACATTGTCAATGGCCCAACAATTATTCTGGTCTTCTCTTTCATCTCTTCCAAGGTTCCTGCGACCAGCTTCGAGTCTTCTGAATTCTTCCACCTGGGTAAAGTTTCCAAGGTTTTATACAACCCAGCGTTGCACATGATGGACTTCTTCGAATCTATCAGTGGCCGAGTCTTGAATCCATCCATCTGGATCCCATATCAGCAGCTGTTTACCGCCCTCAAGAAGTAGTATTCTGCCATACCCTTCCAAGTCAACCTTCAAATGTTGAAAGTATTCATTCACTTTTCAAAGCCTTATGAACTTCGAACGCTATCACTTGCATGATGTCGTCGCCGTACTAGTCGCTACTCTGTGCCCCGTAGACCTATAAGTGCGGGATTCTTCCCACTTTAATTCCTCTTTGTTCTTCATACATCCATATGCATTGGAGAAGATATATCTGAAATTAGTATTGCTGACTGAAAGCTATAAGTTATACCTATCTGGCTGATTTCGCGGCCGAATAGTTTTTAAACTAAAATTGTGATTTTATCACTCTTGACCGTTGTCTACTTTGTTCATTTCTTGATGATCCTTGTTGATTGAATATGGAGCCTGAGATAAGAATAGAAAAGCGGACCCTGTCACGTGATATAGTTCCTCCTGAAGGTCATTCGGTTTTCTGATGTTTCCACCATTCAAGTCAGTTGACCCCCACAGAAGCCGGCTCTTTTGTGGGATACCAGTAGCAGCTTAATCATCTCCATAATCTGTGGTTACTCTCCTTCAACTTCTTACCTGCACCTATTTCTAGATCTACCCGTATTGGGTACGGAGTACCTGCAGGAAACTAGCTCCGCATCAACCCCACATCATAGCTGTCCTCAACCCCTGCCGCTTTTTGATCACACGACTACAACAAGAAGAGGCGAAATGAGCTCTTACTTTTCATCCTTTACCTCATCTGCCTCTATATCCACTGCGCTAGGCTCTCGCCTCACCAGTCTTCGCCGCGCTATTACCCTCGGCGATGAAGGAGACGACCCAGAAAACGAAGACAGCTCACACATCTCCAACGCCCTCAGAGCCTACTATATAGAGAAAGGCCAGCCATTTCCTCCATGGCTGCCTCCTGACCCGAAAGCACCAGTCGCGGCGCCATCCCGTATGGTCGCAACTACCCATGGACAGCCGGCTTCCCCCGCCGCTTACGGACGGGGTGGGGGTGGCGGATTGGGTGATCTATGGGGTGACTCCGGCGCATCTGCAGCACCGCAAGCACAGACTGCAAGCCTTCGCCGTGGTCGAAATGGCAATGGCATGACGCCGCCGACGCTCACGGCCAGCGCACCACCCGGTTCTGCAGCTTCATCTCCGCCGCCGCTTCTGTCGGCAAATTCTCATTCTCCCAGTCTCCATCCAACTGGGACTCGACCTCTGCCTAGCCAGCGAGCTGGCTCTTATCAAAGTTCGCCAGCTGGACGTGGACCTGAGAGAGCTGGATCGGCGCAGGAAAGACTGCGCGCGCGATTACATGGGGGTCGTTCCCCCAGTCCCAATGTTGACCCCAGTGTGAGGAAGCCAGTTGGGTCTTCTGGAAGAGCTTGGTAGAGTCCATGCAGGATTGATTGATTGCATTGGCGACAGCATGGTGCATGGTGTCAGGAGTTTTGCCTTACTTTTGCCTTTTTATCTCTACTAGAAAACAATGACAATATACGCTTGAAAACAATATCGGAACACATCAATCTGTTAGATGATATGTGTCATATCTAGTCTCAGCGTCGGGGAATGGTTTCAGGTAAATTACCCAGCTAGTTTACAACTTCGTCGTAATACCCGCGCACAATTAGAGTTCCAAATTCCTTATCGAAGGCGTGACATCGAGTCACGAGGTACTTTCGCCGGAGATCCACTTCATCTCGTTTCGAATAGTAAGCTTTTACGTACTTAATAGCTTATTTTCTCTTAACTTCATGTCACAGAAGAAATCGAAGGCATCCAAGGCTTATATCGTACATATTACTGTCGGATCCAAGTCGGTCCCGTCATGGATAACCACAATAATTTGTCCTGAGGTAATGGTCCTTCTGGAAGTATAACTGTGCAGACAAGATCATGGCCTAAGTTTCTACGCGTGTCGACGTCACGGGAAACCGACTGGCTACCGAAGTTATTTAGCCACCGAGATGATCAATTATACGGAGGACTGGCCGAAAAAGGAAAAGATCACATACCTGTGGGGCATTAGTCCTCTCATCCCGGTGTTCCTTACTGGTAGGTATCACAACTGAGACAGTTAAGATGTCTATACTCCGTGCACTGCTTCGTATTCGAATAGCCAGTCGTGACCTCACACTGAAGGTCACCTGCAAAACATCTCCTGTCACTCATTCAAAGACTGAAGGAAACGAGATTGAACGGCAAGTGATGGCCTAGACTTTCCGTCCATTTAAAATCATTGAGCGCTCAGTACCTAAGTGAACCGTGTAACGACAAGACAGGACCAGGAATATTCACTAGGATAAGGATCATTAGCCTATTTGGCACTCCTGTACTTTGGAAAGTTCAGCCCAGGATCCGCTTCTCAAAGCCACAAGCTCTCCCAGCCAGCGAATAACGCCCTCGGGTTGGAGACGGCTAAATGCCGCAACGCCCATTCGTCTAGAATTGACCTTGGCGAGGAAAATACGGAATCATTTTCGGGAGACCAGAGCAATGCCGTGTTCCAAGACGCGAGAACTCAGAATCTGGGTTCCAGGCTTACCCCGAGATATTGGTATTTTGCCGAAGTTGCGCCGATACCTCCTACTCTCCACGGGGACCCCATACCCGAACTTTACTGAATACGGTCTTCCCACTCATTTTACGGGTTCTCCATTTACCCGGTTTCGAGAAGTAAAGCACCTCGTAAATATGATTTAGTGAAGGTTTATTTTACTCTGAGTCCGGCTTGATTTCGTCAGGTCGGCATTCTTCTAAACCCGGGAAGAATTACACGGTAAGCCGAGAAACTCTTAGTTCTCTATTATTCCATAAAAGTTAGTAAAAGTGATTAGTACATCAAATAATTTAGCTTCAGGAAGTTATATCAGTTTCCCCCACGTTTCGCCGGATTTGTGTGTCCGGTGAACACCCACATTTCCTCCTCATCCCCGGAATGTGAAATGGGGGGAATTTGATTGATTACTCCACCTCCCACTTCTCCATTCGATTTGATTCAGACTTTTTCTTTAACTTCTTTTTTTCTGGTTAATGTTCTCCACTTACCCTTTTAAGAATATTTCCAGGTTGTACGTCGGGCAAAAGTGTATTTCCGGTTCATCTCAATCCAAAAAATGGGGTAGTAGGAAATGTTCAAATACCCTTTTCTTTCCCTCCGTCTCGGTGTATTTCTATCTTTCATGTGTTGAGCATTCTTTTCCTGCTCTCCATAAACTCATCTCATTCTTCTATACCCCCTTTTTTTCCTTTTGCATATTTTCTTCAAAACTTTCATAAAAGTGGCTTGAGTCTAAACACCTCATCATGGATTCAGGTGACTTCAAAGATGTTGAAGCACCTCAGAGCGCTGCCCACAAGGAGGTTGTCGATCATATTGACGACATTGGTGTTCATACTAAAGAAGACCGGCTTTTGAACGAGGCTGCTATGGACGCAGAGCTGGTAGTTCTCGAGGAACAGTTTCAACTACAGCCCAAGTCCCGCTTCGATATCAACATCTTTAGCCCTAAGGCATTCACATATGTCCTTGTAGCCTTTGCTTCCATGGGAGGTTTGCTCTCTGGTATCGATCAGTCGCTGATCAGTGGTGCAAATATCGATCTCCCAGCAGACCTCGGCCTTTCTTCTTCGCAAAGCAGTTTGGTCGATGCCGGTATGCCCCTCGGTGCCGTACTCGGTGCCCTCATCCTTTCTCCATGCAACGAGTACCTAGGTCGCCGCATGTCTATCATTGTTTCATGTATCTTCTACACCATAGGTGCTGGCTTGCAGGCTGGTGCCATCAACTTTGGAATGATCCTTGCTGGGCGTCTAGTGTTAGGAGTTGGTGTAGGCTTGGAGGGAGGTACTGTCCCTGTATACGTTGCTGAGTGTGGTAAGTGACTTCTCTTTCTTTTTTTTCTTTCTTGTATCTTAAGAAACAATTTGGGAAGGTTGAATATTGGAAGCTAACAATTTCTTCAACAGTGCCTAGTCGCATCCGTGGCAACCTGGTCGCAGCATACCAGCTCAATATTGCATTGGGAGAAGTCCTTGGATATGCCGTGGCCGCTATGTTCTTCGATGTCAAGGGTAACTGGCGCTACATCCTCGGTTCATCACTCGTCTTCTCCACCATCCTGCTCGTTGGCATGTTTTTCCTGCCCGAGAGCCCCCGTTACCTGATGCTCAAGCAGAAGGAAATTGCCGCTTACGGTGTATGGAAACGCATCCGCGGCTTCGACGACATTGACGCCAAGGATGAGTTCCTGGGTATGCGCCAGGCAGTCACAGCCGAGGCTGAAGAGCAGGCCCAGACTAAGAAGTACCCCTGGATGGACTTCTTCACCAACCCCCGTGCCCGTCGTGCTCTTGTTTACGCCAACATTATGATCTTCCTCGGCCAGTTCACTGGTGTCAACGCCATTATGTACTACATGTCTACCCTCATGGGAGCCATTGGCTTTGATAAGAAGACCTCCGTCTTCATGTCTCTCGTCGGTGGTGGCTCCCTGCTCATCGGAACTATTCCCGCCGTCTTGTACATGGAGCGCTTCGGTCGCCGCTACTGGGCTAACGCCATGCTGCCTGGCTTCTTTATCGGTCTCGTTCTTGTCGGTGCGGGTTACACCATCGACTACGAAACCTACCCTGCCGCGGCTGAGGGTGTCTACCTGACTGGTATCGTCCTATACATGGGCTTCTTCGGCTCCTACGCCTGCTTGACCTGGGTCGTTCCCTCCGAGGTCTTCCCCACCTACCTGCGTCACTACGGCATGACTACCACCGATGCCAACCTCTTCCTGTGCTCGTTCATCGTCACCTACAACTTCACACGGATGATGGACTCCATGACCCGTATTGGCCTAACTCTCGGGTTCTACGGTGGTATCGCCGTGCTTGGCTGGTTCTACCAGATTGTCTTCATGCCTGAGACAAAGAACAAGTCTCTAGAAGAAATTAACGACCTCTTCGAGCAACCCACTTCTGTTATTGTCAAGCAGAACCTTAAGCAGACCTCCCAGGTTATCAAGGATCTGTCTTGCTTCAGATTCCGCAAGGTCTTCTCACCTGAGCCTTACAAATGAGCTAATGCTTTAACACTATAATGCTAATCACGACTTGGAATGTATGCAATGTATGCAAATAGGATAGTACAAAAATATCTATCGTTTTTCCTAATCTTAAACTGTACGTGGCTTTGCCTGCTCCTTTGTAGATAGACCCGAGAGTTTAAATTGAATTCCAATTCAAAGCTCTAGTGCACTCAAACTAGCAGCTCTGTCTGTATGAAGTGCTACAATAGAAGAATCTCGGGCTTGGCAAGTCAGCTCAAAGCTTATGCCTCTTCACCCCAGAGGCTATCTTCCGAAACTCCTCCTGTGGAATCCCCTTCAAGAACCGATCAAGACCCATGAACGCCTCAATCCCGTTTTGTCGATCCAGAAGCTCTCTCTCAGGCCTCCGAATCAACTCCTTGATACCTAACAAACTAGTCTGATTAAGATGCGTACCAAGACGCTCCTCAACCTCAACCAAAACATTATTCAAGAATCCATCTGAATCATCCGTCTTTCCAGACGCAGACTCAATAACCTTATTCACGAACCCAGCAGCGAGGAGCTCGTCGCATGAAATCCGCTTACTCATAAGCAGCGCCTCGTTCGCCTTGGCGATGCCCAGCCGCTCAACGAACGCGCGACTTGCACCGCCTTCGGCTACGAGTCCAAGTGACGAGAATGGGGTTAGGATAAATGTATGCGGGGCTGCATAGATGAAGTCTGCATGGGCGATCAATGCAGCGGAGAGACCGACTGCCGGCCCGTTTAGCGCGACGACTAGGATCTTGGAGTGATTGTAGAATGTACGGGTTACGTCGACATTGTTGGAGATGAAGCCGCGGACTAGCTCGCGGCGAACATCTGCACTTTGTCCTTCTTCAGGTCGGATGCTTGTTATATCTGCGCCGCTGTGTTATATATTAGTATTGTTTTGTTATTCATGTTTGATTGTTTGCGTACGAGGAGAAGAATCGGCCTGTGCCTGTTAGGACTGTTATGAAGATATCTTCGCGCTGGTCTATCGTGCGTAGATGCTGGCCGAGGAGGTAGTATAAGTCTCCGTTTAGGGCGTTCAATCTGTCTGGGCGATTGAGCGTGACGATCGCAACACGATCTTGGTATTTCAGAGTAACGAGCCGGTCGTTTGACATGGTGAATTTTTTCAAGTAGTGATATTTTTGGAAGTTCAACAATTGCAACGGATATCGAAGGTTAATTAGTGGAATCTCCCAATGGGGAAGGGCGTGTTATGGAAAGCTGTAAATAAGACATGAATATATACTTCGGACCGAGTCGAGCTAACGTCAAATAGTTATTTGCGGGGAACACACGACCGAGGCCCGCGGTAGATCACGTGACTGAAAATCACGCCTGGACTACAAGGCCATCAACGGATGAGTAATCACCGCCGGGCCCACTTTTCGATAATCAGACAATTTGACATAGAAACGAGTCCGAATTCCAACACTACCAAATACGGGCGAAAGGCTCAAACAAACCGACATAATGTCCGCAATTCTCCGCAAGCTGACAGGTGGAAACCTGGAAGTGTTCAAAGTAAGTCTAGTTGTCGACTTACACAAAGCAGTCTGGGCCGGGTCCTTCCGCAAAAGAATAATAGAACTAACCAGTCTAGTTCGGCGTGTACCTCATGTTCCCTATCGGCTGGATGTACTACTTCGGCCTGAACCTCGAAGACCGCTTCCAAACTAAGGGCTTCTGGCCTACAGCTGAACAATCGCACAAGATCCCTCTCGACAAGGAGGAGATTGACGCTGAACTAGCGCGTATGCGCATGGTTGATGGGATACGCCGTGAACGGAGGGAGCGCGAGGCTGCTGCTACTGCTGCTCAGGCTCAGCAGACAGAGTCGAGCAGCACACAATAAAGTGTATATCATAGACATACTCCAAGCGCTGGGACAATACCACAGACCGGCAAGGGTGAGGCACAAAGCACATGAATTAAGATCAAGGCTTGGAGAAAACTCCTTAACATTTTCCCTCCGGGTATAAGAGCCGGTATACGTCCGAGAACAATTGCATTGGGGTTACACCAATGATTTGTCTATTCTGGGCGTTTCTTTCAAATTTCATATTCTTCTCATGTGTATATCAGATGGGCCATAATACAGTCCTGAGCTTATGTGCAAATAGTACATCTATCGCTTTCCCTTCGAATCGTGTCAATTGGCATCAATTAAAGATATAACTTTAGAACAGTCAGCACCTATTAGGTCCTCGAACGACCTCGAATGATGAAAGGGCGAATAACACGCTATGGATATTAGAGGTGTAACCGCAATCTCCGACCAGTCCACATCTCTGTGCATTGGACTGGCGACGGCCTGTGAAAAAAGACAGAAGAAAGAAAATAATAATATGCAAACGCCTAGGATGCACAAGCCGGGGAGTGGAGACTCCAATTGCAGGTAAAGAAGCAGAGAATGAGCCAACGCGACCAAACTGTCCGAACTTTATCTAAATCGTCCCCCGCCAGCGAATAAAACACTTCATTAGTCCAACGTCACATTAAACTCCAACCTGCAGGACTGATTTGATTTTGAACTCCGAAGGACTGAAATCAACCGAGGAAAGCAGGTATCAATCATAAGTCTGCCAGTGGCTTTCCAGTTGCCATGGCGGCCACGTTCTTGGTTGCTTCGTAAACGGCTCCTAGACCTTGTGTGGCGGCGTCGCCGAAGACAGAACTCATTGAGGTCAGGTTTGAAGAGATGAAAGGGCGTTCGCCGACCCAGTAGTAGTACAGGTGGCCATAGATGATGCGGAGGTGATTTGGGAGGTAGATGTAAATTCCGGTGGCGATCATAGTGAGTAGGGCGAGGATGATAGAGTCTGGAAGCGACAAGAAATTAGTGCGTTTATTCTCATAGCATGATCACTCTAGTTATAGGAATTCACGACGTACTGAAGATGAACTTTTCCGTTGGGGTAAGCATGTAGATGGCGAATGTCACCTCATACTGGTAGATCTTCAAGCGCAACCAGCGCACTACAGTGCTCAGGACCCAAAGGACAGACATGACTGAGAGGGGAGACGGTATGAGACGTAGTATGTGTGTGTGGTGATTGTTGGAATTGTCGCACAGGCTTCACGGAGTCAATTGTACAGTTGAGGCCCCTGAGAGAATAAGCAGTCACGCTTCGTCCCGCTAGTCGATCGGGTATTTTTCTGCCTCGAACACGATGGCTTGTCTTAGCGCAAGAGTCAGATACGCTTGATCTCAATGTTGTATTATAGTTGGTGCAAGACTAGGAAGGTGGGGGAGGAGATCAGTTGGTATGAAAACGATTCAGGATTGATTTGAGAAAGAGCGTCGAGAATTGAATTAATCGAGGCTAGTGGCTGAATGATAGGTTGCGGGCTTAGAGTGATATTTAGGTAAAAAAGAAAAAAAAAAGAAGAAAATGCAGTACTAAGATGTACAGGGGACTGTGAACAGTGAAGAAGAGGAGTCCCCTTTTTTATATGGGGATGCCACACGATTCGCCCTTTACCGCTTGTATCCGTTCTTGTCTTCATCGTTGAAAATACAAGTATTTAAACGATATTCCTAAATTCTACTAGATATTAGGGAATTAAAAATTCACTATCATCTCAACATTTATACAATATAATCCAATATTAACCCCCGAACCCAGAGTTCATATTCAAGCTTCATCAAAGAGTCTTAAAACATACGGATACGACCATCTTATCATCCACAACTCCTTCACTTCACAATATGTTCAGCCTACGTCAAGCCAACAGGCTGACCTCATCGGCCTCGCCTTTAATCCGCACATTTACAAGAACCTCAGTCCTCCCTGCAAAGCCGCTTCCACCCCGGCTCAAAATCGACGATGCCGACGTGAGCATATCATACGTCAAGGGCACCGGCCCAGGAGGTCAGAAGATTGTACGACACAACACCCGACTCCTTTAAGGATGGAATCTGACTTGATTAGAATAAAACCAGTTCTGCTGTGCAAATCACCCATGCGCCCTCCGGCTTGGTGGTCAAGTGTCAGGCTACGCGGTCGCAAGCTCAGAATAGGAAGATTGCGCGTTCGTTGCTAGCGGATCGGGTGGAACACATGGAGAAGGGAGATGAGAGTCGTGTTTCGCTGAAGGCTAAGGCTGCGCAAAAGAAGAAAGCTAGTAAGATGAAGAAGTCCAGGCGGAAGTATCGGGCGCTGGAGAAGGCTAAGGAAGAGGAGAAAAATGAAAATGGAGAACTTTACATCGAAGGTGATAACCTACCTGAACAGAAAGAGGACATTGGAAAACATTAGAGAACCCCGGATCTGTACAGCTTCGTTTATCATTTTCAGCATTCAAGGGGCGTTTTACATCAGTTGATATGTATGGACTTTGAGAGAATTTCATTTTGGCATAACCAATACACAGGTAAAAATCTAGTCAAATTGATGCAATATGGATGGAATGCTTTTATTGCATGTGTGCCGCCCCGAGGTGTGGTCAGTTAGCTCTTAGAAAAGGGAAATTGCAATTTCGACCTTGGAATTTTGGTTTGGTTGTTTCAACCACGGTCAACCTAGCTCGTTCACGACATGTAGCTGGCGAGAACTCCCTGGCCTGGTCATCCAGACGAGTCTGGACAAACTGCGATATCCGGCCACCATGCTTAACATCGGCTTCCTTCAGATACTTGCCCACCCAGACCTTGAGATCAACACCGGTCTCGGGCCAGGGATCCTTTTGTTGCACCTTGATTGTGTTCAGAGGAGTGAAGCCAACACCAAAGGACATTTCCTCGAGGTCAACTTCAGCCGTTATATCGTCCTTGTTGGTGACATCCGGGGGAAGTTCAAGAAGCTTGAGAAGGGTGTTGCAGGTGAAGCCCCAACCCTTGGCATAGAGCGTAGCAAATGCCTCAGAGTTGGCAAGGGTCTTAGTGAGGGAGACAACAGCCGTCTTACGGTCCAACGGACGGGCAAGCTTCTGAGTGTCTGCAAGGATGATAGTAAGATAGAGAGGGGTGAAGATCCTAGAATAAATGGTAAGTATATATAGCGATGATGTGGCACATGTCAAGCAACTTACTTTTCTTGCACCTTCTCTGTCACCTGCATGATAAAGTCGGGGTTATATCCCTTGTCATCATGGGCCGTGATAAAGTGATAGAACCGAACAAAGCGGATCGATAAGCTCTCAGTTTTGGAGCCGTGCAGACGCTGCAAGATGATCTGCATAATGTCCACAAAGTACGGTTCCAAAGCAGCCCTAGACAAATAAGATCAGTGAATGCAAATTTTAGAGAAAAGAAAGGGTAGACTCACGGTTGGAAGGATGCACAGACAGTCTCCAACAGATCAAATCCGTAGGAATCGTTGGCCTTTGTCGACACTAGTTTCTGGAAAATACCCAGGATAGGCATGATTTGGTTGTGTTCGGCAATGTATTGAGAGCCTCGAGGAATGAGAGAGGAGAGCAACCGGACAAGGGCAGGGGTGTTGCCTCGCGACTCCCACATGACAGGCATAAGTATGGGGGCGACCAATTCATGGTAGTATTCGGGCAAAGCACCGGATGGATTGGCCTCCAGAAGCGCGGCGAAGAGCTGGAAGACGTATGGCATGAATTCTGTAAAGAATACTTGTTAGTGTAATTCAAAAAAGGAACATTGAAATTAATCAACTTACCCTGCACATCCCCTCGGAGAATACCAGAGAAGGGAGCATAGAATGATTGCTCAAGCTTGCTGGGGTTTGCAGGAGCGGCATATCGAATGAAAGCACCGATGGCCTCGAAGAAGAAGTGGTAAAATCTCGGGTTGCTGGGGTTGGCGCTAATGATCTGTGTAATAGTGATGAAGCGGTTCATTACAATGTCGGCGAAAGGAACAACGCCATCCTGAATCACAACCAGGACTCGCATCACGCATCGCATCAAAAACTCATTCTCCTGAATCTTTTCGGGAGCCGGATCACGCTGGATCAGCTGGAAGATGTGCTCCAGTAGCTCGTTAGCCAGTGGTTTGATTGCGACTGGGGGGATAACAGGCTGTCCCTGGCCATCTTTAAGGAAGAGGGCCCGCTCCACCGCAATCGCAGCGTACGTGTAGACAACGTAGTTGGACGAGGCCAAGTGGTTCACCAGAACAGGAACAACTTGCTGCCATTGTTCCGGAGTAATGATGCTTCGGAAAACGTAGAGGTACTTGATAGCATCAACCTTGAGAAGCGGGTGGCCATCGGTGGCTACCAAATCCGCAGCCAGGTGGTTTTGGAAAAAGTCCGTGATGCTGACCAGAGTGTTAATGGACGTCACACCGTGAGAGGCGGTCGACACTCCCTTGGCTGCAACAGCAGAGAAAAGATATGTCGCCGTATCCTTTGACTTCCAGTTCGACGAGGGGTCCTTGTTGTACTCGGCCAGGTAGTGTTCGGTGTACTTAAGAACAACTTTAGTAACGGGGGCTTCAAACTTCTCCGTCAGGCGGCGGAGGAAATCCGTGGCAGCCCGACGCCGAGTTTCACTATCGGAGCCTTCCAGGTCGCGTCGAATAAACTCAATTGGTTCGTCCTCAAATAGTTCCTCATCTGACTCGCGTAGACTCACGTTGGGCAGAATGACCTTCTCGATAATCTGACCCAGGGTTTCTTCGGCTTGGAAAGACACGGCATGCTCCGGCATGCTAGCCACCGACGTCAAGAAATGAAGAGCCCGACTCACGAGCAAGTCATACTTGGTTTCTTGGCCAATGGTTGCCAAAAAGTTCCACGAGCTCTGGATATATTGACTAACATATGGCCCAAAAGCATCTAGGTACTTCTGCGTGTACAGAGTCAAGACCTCGAATATACCAGCACGGACATATTCCAATAGACCAGCCTCGGTATCGTCATCGGTATGAAGAAGTTCGTTGTCATATATCAAGTACTTGTGCCAAAGCGCGGCAATAGCCTGGATATTCTCTTCGAACATCGGAGGAAGGTCGTGACAGGATAGGTCGTAGAACAACTTGATCATCAGGTTGAGCTGGGTAAAGCCTTGTGTCAAGTTCTCCTTGTTGGTCTTGTTTTGCTCAAGATAGTTATCAAGTCCCTACATCAAGTTTCAATCATTAGCTGGAGTTCGAATCAATTAGAGTAGTGCCAATGTATAAAGATTACCTCCAAGAGGGCTAGGAACGGGGTGCCAAATTTCTCGAGAACGTGATTGATCTCGAGATAAAGATCGTTGGATTGGAAAAGAGGTCGCCAGCGCTTAAAAATCGAGTGCGCAACCTGCAAAACGCCATTATTGACGGTAGGGTTGGACGGTGACAGCTTTGAAACAAGGTCCTGAGTGGTAGAAGGAAAAAAGTCAACAGCATGTCCATCGATCAAATTTCAAGGTTGGGGATGACTTACATCCACCAGAGTATCCCAGCGCGCCCAGAAATCACTATCGGCGATCACACTGACAGCCTCACCCAGCTGAGTCCGAATGGCAGGAGGGACAGAAATCATCAAGGAGATCAACTCGCGCTTGATAGTGGCAACCTCATCGAGCGGTAACTTGTACTCTCCATCCTCATTGGTCCAGTTTCTCTTGATGAAGTTTTTGAAGCATAGGGCACTAGCAAGGCGAATACTTGAGGGATAGGACTCCGAGGCAGTGATCTGAAGAAGCTGCAGCGAAAAGCCTGGCTTCGATTCTTCTTGACGAAGGGCGCTCTCAGCTGTAAATAACCGAAGCGAAAGAGTCAGATATTTCTCCAAAAAATCAATGATTGCTATGTTTCAGATTTACCTTCCTTATTCCGTCTTGGATCCAAACTTGCCTCCAACCAAGCTCCAAGAGCCTCCGCCATTTTTGCCGGTAGGTGGGGGTATCAACAAGAGCGCAATGTAAAATTTAATCAAAGAGCAGAAATAAAGCTCCAAGGAAGTGGAATTAGAGTATTGAATACTCTCGCGGATGTTGGTGGAGCACTGATCAACGGGAAAAAAAATCAGGATGAAGAAGAGCTCATGACAATAATAAATAATGAGAGCGGTGATAATTGAACAGCCCACTGCGTCAACAAACGCTAGTCTTTATTGGCTTGGCGTAGAAAATAACACGCTATACCCCTTTCGGTATTCATAGCCTTAGCATCAAGGCTTTAAATTAGATTAGTCATCACAGAATGTTAAATAACTAACTAGCTAAATACTTATTTAAATAAATAGATAACAGTTAAATAACTAGATATTAGTTATATTGACTAAGTAGATCTTGCCTTCAAAATTGAAACTATCCCAGGTAAAAAAAAAATTTTAAAAAAAAGTGTATGAGGGTTTGGAGAGTATGTAAGTAAATATAAGGTGGGAATGAAAACAAGATCTATAAGGGAGACTTGTAACAGGTTGAATCCTGGTGAACTATCACGTGGTTGTACCACGTGACCCACCAACCGCATACCTCACGATTCCACCCCGAATTGTTCACGTTCTTCAAGGATTTTGTAAATAGCATGTGCCTAGCTAGTTCTGAATTTAAGATTAGCTTTAGCCCTTCACAGACTGACCTCTAGAAGCTTCCGACGCGCTAAACTTAACAACTATTAGTTATAATTTCTTTTACTGCCAACCTTGGAAGGATATTATATTCCAACTGACAATTTAAACTAATAATTTGGGGTGACTCAGAGAAACAGGATACGTCCCATATTACGATTGTCGAAATTCATCGGTATCATTCTTCAAGGGTTTCGGAGATTGCTACGTGCGGTGGCATATGCATCATTAGTCTTATGATTCCAAAGTTTAAAAATATTTATGCATTCCTAACAATAGCTAATCTAAACGTATTCATGTTGAGGTGACGTCGGAAGCCACCCCCGAGCTATTGCTTCAAAAGGCCTAACTGAACACGTCTTGCCTCTAAAACTCGTATCAAATGGAATTTTTAACAATTACATCTCATTGCAGGCTTTAATTTCTTTCAACACACAGCTATGCTGATGTGAGTAAGCTACAACATTCAGTTTCATTCATGGGAAACATGCTAGATTGTAATATCAATGTAAACAGTTTCCTATTTGATCCAAATCTTGATTTACGCTTGCTGACTTAGGGTATGCGCAAGTCATCCAAAAGCGAAACTGTAATAGATGGACTTGCTCGGTAGTGCACAAAAATCGTATATGCCTCGTGATTGAGACACCGCATATGTAAAGACTGATATATTTGCTCTCAATTTCGCTAGCTTCTTTATTATAGAAGGATATGAAGTTTTTCAGAACTTGATATTTATGACAACTAAGACGAAATTCAATATCAGCCAAGAGCCACGCGTAATACACTACTACATGAAAATGTTGGAATCAACAGTACTATTCCATCGATGGAATTGTTCATGATCTCTTCCTCACTAGACTATCTGATGAGATGCGGGATGGAGATTACCTAATTCCTCTAATGTACAAATAAGGGGAAGGATGCCTTTTGGTATTAATTCTGTGGTAATGATCGAGGAAGGAAGAGGGCGAAGTAGGGAAATGGGCTATTCATATGTGCAAATTGAAAGCCCAACTTCTCATATTCCCAAATTTTCAATGGTTTTGCTCCACTTTCAATATTGGGTGCTACATACAACGTCCACAGGTCCAAATGAGAAGTCTCTATGGGTTCCCACAAATCCTTTAATTTTTTTCAATTTTTTCAATTTTTTTTTCAATTATTTGCTTATTCTGATTTGCTCGAGCTTGTCATTCGTGAAAAGGTCCGTCTGATACACCCTCCACGCTCTATTTCATCAGTGGTATCCATTGCAGGGCTGGATTCAGCTCCACTACATATGCACTGTAATCAATGACCATCAGTCCACACATGTGCCGACGGTCACACAAGTTGACCTGCAGGTATGGATCTAATTATGGACAGCTTTATGTAACATGCTTAAAAGCTTATACTATCCCCAACATACATGGCATGATATTCGATATATGAACATTGGAAGATTAGCTCAGATGTTATCCCTAAAAATTGATCATTTGACATCCATGGATATATTTAGACCTCGGTAATCCATGTTCCAAGGTTACCTGCCTATCTAGGTACAACTAGCATCCATAGGTCCATCCGCAATGCATTCTAGTCAAACATGCACTTTTCGTGTCCATGGTTCCAAGTTACTGACTGTTCATTCCAAGATTTTTGCTGAAGCTAATTTACTCAGATAAATTAGAGCATACTTGGAGACTACTAGGCCTTGAGACCTGGAGATAATCAACATACACAATTTAGACCCACTGCCCAGTAAGGATTGAACAGACCAAACTATACGCTTGGGCATACGAGAGCATACGAACAACGACTGGAACAATTGAAGAATAGTAATTCTCGAGGTCAGCTTTCGTGACTGATCGGAGAATTAAAATTATCAATTCAGAGATATTGAGGACTTGGCTCGCTCCACAGTAGATGTCTCCACCCGATATGATAGATAATGCAGTTGAACCCGACTGCAGCAAATTTTTCAAGGTTCATTCGGAATATTTGTGGAGTACTCAGCGTGCTCCATAAATGGAGTCAGAAATTATGCAATTAAAGGATATGCGTGTGGGTGGAATCTTGAGTGAGTATCTATTAGTGAGTATCTATTTGGAGTATGCTGTAACCTTTGGATTATTGGAAGTATAACTACCATCACCCCGTTTACCAATCCATTACTAAATAAAGAGTCTTGGAAACATCCCTGTCACTTGGGCACTTTTTCAGCGAAGGGAATATTTAGCGATGCACTTCAGAATACGGTACTTTTGGGACGTAGTAATCGGATCTAATGTCTGAAGTACGTTGATGGTACCTGGATACAGGGTATTCTGTAGCATCAAAAGATTAATCTGTACTGGATTTAATCTATCAAGGTAGTCCGCTTGAAATATTGCCGCTGACCTAGATTGTATAGAACAAATCCTTGGATATTTGATTGAGATAGTTCCAAAGTCTTTTGATTAAATAACATTTACTTGAAATATTTATGGGGTATAAAGTACGAAATAAGTAGATAGGACTCTACAGGTGTTCTTGGGTAAATAAATCCATTAACCCGCAGTCTGGGATCAGACCCATATTTCTTCATGTTTCTTCATCCCCCACAATATCCACCACAATTACATGCAGATTAACATAAGAGGGAATTATCAGTCTGGAAGCGAAGAGGGGATCCACTTATGACGGAGATCACCGGAAGCTGAGAGAATTAATTGAGGAATGCGACCTATCTCTCACTCCGAGGCCAGGGGTTTCAGCTCAAGCCACCCTCGACCTCAAGCAACGCTCACAGGCTGTGCAAACTGGCCGTGTGATAAGCTTGTAAGTACTAAAAGAAATTTAAAGCGTTAGAGCCTAGAAATCGAAATGACAGCCGTTCCAGTCCTGATTATAATGATCTTTTTGAATGTGGTATATGTGGCTGTAGAGCACGGGCACGGCTGTGAGGTGGAACATGATCTGGGTGGATCCCTTGATCGATCATCCATCACAGTACTTATGTACAGAGGAGTTCGCACAACCTCGTCACTGATTGGCGATATATGGAGTACATGATTTAGCCTTAAGCCCCACTTTATAGAACCTATCAAGATCTAATGCCGAATACGATGCAAGAAGGGCATATTCCAGCTTTACGGTACTTCATTGTATTAATCTCTACTTCCAGCTGACGAAAAATCCATTGATAGAATGAAATTCCAATTGCACAGTCGTGGTTCTCATGTAGTCTCTCCATATGCAGTTTGCCTGCCAATTCAAAATTTCAGTGGGGTACTTGAACGCTGAAAGTAGATAAGCATGCAGCTGGGAAAGTCTCTTTCTAACATGGCTTATGCTGACACCAGAAAGGTCTCCCCTGTCGTAAGACAGCGTCTGGAGTGGACCTCAGATTCAGCTATCTAGTCGGTTCCAATATGAGGCATCCATTTCATAGTGAGAGTGGAGAAAAATATCACCAATCATTGCCAACATCATGACGATTCTATGAATCTGCACGACTTCGATTCTCCACGATCACTCCCGTCAGGCTAGTACACGGGCTGATTGGAGCCTCGAAGCTCTATGCAGAATTCTATATCTGAGCAAGACGTCTTACGTTGGACCGTTCAGGTCCACTATGCACGCTCCAAATTTGAGCACACCAAAGTCAAGATTACTAACACCCATGCTCTTGGAAATCTTTGCCTCTTTGGATCACATCTGCCTTGATACAGGGTCTGAAGCGAGGATTGTGCATGCAAGCGAACAATGCCGAGAAGTGGAGATTGCATGACCATCCGAGCCCAAACATGTGCTAGGGAAAAAAAGCGCAATAGTCTCTGAAAATGCTTCGATGCCTACCATCTGAACCAATTGGAAGCATTTGATGTTTCAAAATTGGCCGTAGCTGCAGAAGCTGCTATAAAAGCTGTTGGAAATCCCCTATGGTCATGAGATCTGTAATATGCACTCTGTCTAATTCTGCATCTTCCTGCATTTGACAATTTCTCCACTTGCCCTTTTGAATATTATTTCATTTTATGATCTGCGGGTTTGAATCGACTTCTCAATTGCTTTAAGAGCTGCTGCTGCTCCTTAGAACCTCCTTCTGACCCTTCTCCTGCTCCACGCTACAAAACTTCCCTTCCCCATAACCCTAATAATATTTCGAAGGGGAAAGTGTCAATTCCGCAGAACCTCACAAGGGTCATATATCAGCTATCACCTACGCCTCAAAAAGCCAAAATGGCGCCTGGTCTCACTTCTCCCGTCCCAGGAAACCTCTCCTCCTCCTTCTATAATGGCCTACCCGGCGGTGGTTCTTCGAGACAAGTGTCGTCCTTCTCTAATCATACTCACTTTGACAATGACAACATCTCAAATACTGGCCATTCCACTCGTCGAGAGTTCTCCATGACGAAGAAGATAAACGGCGCTGGAAATTCCAATATCACCAGTGTGGTGCAGTCTCTATACCGCCGCAGTGGTGATGAGCTTGGAGCTTCTACCTCTTCCAAGCTCATGAACACCACATACTATTCCCTCATTGAGTGGATTCGTGTTCAGCGTATGAGCCACTTGCCTCCTGAAGGTAGTAGCTTTGACAAAGTTCTAACTTGGGCACAACTCTTCGTTGAGCGATTGCACCATTTTGACAGAGCTATCGCTGAATTCGCCGGTGACAGCTATCTTGCCACACAGCTTTCCTATGGATATTGTGGTATGCTTCTCGAGGTAAATCATAGCCCTAAATAAAGACCAGCAACTTGGAGTTCCAACTAACATGTGTCTATTTTCCAGCTTGGCAAAGAAAATGCTGCCGCATTGATGATCTCGTTTGGATTTTTCTACAGTACTTCATCCACACTTGTCAACCTTCTCGAACGCACGGAATTGTTTGCTGTCTCACAGGATATCAAAGAGCAGCTTATATTAGCTCTGGCTGACCTAGTCACTCTGGTTTCCAGTGTTGGCACTCATTACCACCAAGCGATTTGTGGTTTGACTACTGCCTCCGTCACGGTCAACATTTACAACACTTTTCCTGGTCAAATACAGTCTTTCCGCGAGCGCTGCGGCAAGATTGCTGATGCCATGTGGCGACATCAGCTCTCCAATGCGAACGCCGACCCGGAAAGACGTAAGCAGCTTTCATTTCTTGACCCGAAACAAATATAGTAGAAAAAATCACTAACTTAAACTATAGTATCAGTTGTGAGGTCTGTTCGCACTTGGCTGGCCCCCGAGGACCATGTCCTCGCTGATCTGGCCGAGAACACATCCCACCTTTCCCACGAACGCGAGGAGATGACATGTCTCTGGATGAGCCCCTACTTGTCTCACTTGCTCAAAAACGATAAGCGCACTCTATCGTTTACTGGTCCTCCTGGTTCGGGAAAAACTGTCCTTGCTTCAGTCATTGTCGACCGTCTACAGGACGCTATCGGTGGTGTTCGCTACAAGTCAATCTTTGTGCCTATAAGTAATAAATCCCCACATATGAGTTCTATCATATTTTTTCATCTACTCATATGCTCATAGACGCCCGGATCCCTGCGGAGACTACTTACATCGCTATCATCAAGACTATTCTGTTTCAGCTCTTCGAGAAGCGCATCGGCAACGTCCCACTCTTGAATATCCTTGGTGATGCCTACGAGCGTAGCAAGAGGACTGTCAGCGAAGCCGAGTATGAAGCAATTCTCTGGACGACCTTCGAGCGTGCTTTGTCATCTGCTTTGCGTGGAGCGAAGGAGCTGGTCATCATCGTTGATGGCATCGACGAGGCTACTGGTGGCGAGACTAATCTGCTGCAGAAGCTGATCACCGCTACCACCAATGCTACCGGCGTCAAGTTGATCACCTTTGGTAGTCAAAAGCCCACTCAGACTAAGGATCTGATACACGTTCCCATCAGTGAGGAGCGCATTGCCGATGATGTCTCGATTGTTGTGCGAAGCAACTTGGAAAGCAGTAAGGTTTTCCAGCAAATGTCTGAGATGGAGCAGGAGATTGCTATTGACCAAATCACCGAGGCTTCTCGTGGATCGTTTCTCTGGGCTAAGCTCTGCACCAAGCGTGTTCGTCATGAGCACAGCCCTGAAAGCTTTTTGAAGACTGTCGAGACTATAATAAGTAGTAAAGCAATGGTGAACGACTTCGTGCTCTACACTGTACTTTCCTCGGGCGTCAGTGATGATGCCCGGCTGATTTTGCTTTGGCTTGCCACCGCTGAACGCCCTTTCTTGCTGAAAGAGCTGGCCATCCTGGCCTCCATTGATGCTCAAAAGCAGATCATTACCGACCGTAAGGTCAACCCTCTGGAGATCTTGAGGCCTGTGAATTCATTAGTTTTCTTCCAGGATGGCCATGTGTATCTTCGTCATGGTCTGATTCGTACTGCTCTTCTAGATGTATTTTCTAAGGGCAAGTTGATCCCAACCATCAAGGACCGCCACGCTGACTTTATTACCCGACTGTTCATCTATTTGAAGAATATCTCTACTGAGCCTCATGAACCCTCTATGAGCCCGCTTGGACGTCATGATACTACCATTCTGCTGCAAAGTTATCCTCTTCTGGATTTTGCAATACGCTACTGGCCTCGTCATTTGAAGCAAACTTCTGTCTTTCTCAATGGCGGTGATGTTCCCGCGGCCAAGGAGTTCAGCAAGATCTTCCCATGCACAATTACTTTCCTCTTGCTCCAGACGACTGTCTGGCAAAACATTCCTACTCCGACCCTACTGTCTTATCAGACCACAGTTACCAATGTTCTTCGTCAAATCCTGTCCAGCAGTGATGTGGTCACTCTACAGTCCATTCTTATGCTGGCAATTCTTCAACGCGAGACCTGCCAGACTACACGGGCCATTCCTCTATTCTACGAGATCATGAACCTGAGTCGTACCTTACTTACGACTCGCCACCTAATTACTATGCAGATCAGCACTTTGTTCCTTGAACTTACCGATGAGCAGGTCACCACCAGCAAGACCGATATCATGGTGAAGCGCGAAGAAACTCTTCTCTTGCTGATTGAGTGCTACAAGGTTCACTACGGCAAGAATTCTGAGCAGGTTGTCTCTACATATAAGACGCTTATTGAGCATTATAGTCGCACGAAGGAAGAAGAAAAGATCGAGGAGATCACTATTATTATCCAAGGCATCACTGCTTCCGAATACAATGGATATGACAAAGACAAGCACGGTGATCTCCACGTTCACTTGAGAGGTGGCAGGCACGGGGACGGTGATATTGGTACTCGTTTTGTCTTGGATATCGAAGAGGATGAATGCTTAGACAAGTCGGAATCCTTTGACTTCGAGATGCTCGTCAAGCTGGCGCAGCAGTACTACGCCGAGCGACGAGTGATTGAAGCAGAGCGTGTATATGTTGAAATTTGGCAGCGGGCAAGTAGAGAGTGTCGCATTCAACATTCTGCCTACTGGGAAGAGATCAAGTTGAAGTCTGTTGTTGCATATTCCAGTTTTCTCAAGTCAGAGAAACGCGAGTATGAGGCCTGTTCGATTCTATCTAGTGTATGGGAAGAGTATCGCCACAATAGTCTCTCTCTTACAGAGGCCAGCTGCTCCCACTTCCAGGAGATCGCAACAGTCATGGAATCTGTCGGACTCTCTGTTGCTGCTCTGTCTATCTTCAAGCAGTGTGCTCACTACTACCAGAGCACCAATCGGACTCAGTCTTCCAAGTATACTGAGATTCAGAAGAGCATTACCAAGACATCCGAGCATGTGATGAAACAGGCTAGTTCTTCTCACTCCGTTGTGTCTGAGTCTACCCTAGAAGAAATTGTCTTCGAGGCTTCCTCATCTATCACCAAGATTGACCAGAGCTCCTTCACTGCTACTGCCACTCTAATTGAGCTTTACATCTCTCAACACCGCTGGAAGGATGCCACCCGCGTTGTCAAAACGGTTTTGCAAGGTCTTTGGCCATCACTATTCGCTCCCTCCATTGAAGATGTAGTCCTTCCTTCTAAACACGTCGAGAAGTGCGTTGAACTTGCGCAACGACTAAGCCAGTCCTATCACTACCGTCGTCGCTTCCCCCGTGAGGAGAACATTCGCATTCGCGTATACCGCGCTGTTCATATTGACCGCCCTGTCGATGATAAGCTGAGAGTGTGCGTCACAGAAGAGCTCATCCGTTTCTTTGAGTACTCATCACAAACCGAAAAGGTCATTACCACTCGCCAAGAGATCTTGGATGACTACATCAATCATTATGGTACTGAACACCCCATTGTCATCAAGACTCTGTGGACCCTGGCTGAGATTACTCGACCCCAACCCATATTTGTTGAGTACTATCAGCGCATTATCCGGGCACTAAACAAGGACTCGAGTGTCTGCAAACCGGAAGCATTGGAGCCTCTTATAATAGTTGCAACTGAGCTCTGGACTCAAACTCGTTACTCTGATGCTGGGCCCTACTTGAAGTTGCTCTTCACAACTTTCCTAAGTCACCCCAAGCAGCCCCGTTTTGAGAGCACGACTTTTGTCCAGGAAATTTTCAGCCATTACATCCACTGCCTGCGCTTCGTTCGTACTGATTATACTATGATCCACAAGATCGCTGTGGACTACCAGTCCAAGGTCAAGGTTGTCTTTGGTGCCACTGCATCAATCACTATCCAGGCTACCCTGACCCTTGCCAAAATCTGCCAGGAGTCTAAGCGTTACGAGCTAGAGGCCATCGCTCTCTACGAGGAGCTCCTCAAGATAAAATGTGCACCTGGAGAAATTGACTTTGAGGAAATATCAGCCACTCTGGATGGTATCTATGAAGAACAGACCCTTCTTGTCACGTCTAAGTCTGAGTCTGTTTCTTCTACCCAGATTGAGCGCGCTACCAGGGTATTGCGCAAGCGCATTACTTCCGTTCGCGAGTCTCACGGCTGGGCCCACGAGGAGTCGCTATCTAAGATGAAGGAGATTGTTTCTTTCCACTCAAAGCACAACGAGTCTGAATCTGTTCTTAAAGAGCTGAAGGATTCTACTGTACAAATCCTGTCAAAGGAGACGTCCTCCACCAGACTTGTTTCTGCTGCTATTGCCATTGCTAGCAGCTATGTGGCGACCAAGCAGATCACCAAGGCCACTGAGCTGACTCAGGAGCTCTACCGCCAGATTGTGATGAAGGATACCACAAACGTCGAGATTTCACAGTTCAATTTGTCGTCCAAGGGCCGCCAGAGCCTTGTTTTCCTGGCGCAACTCGAGTACAGTCTGAGCAAACAGACTTCTACCATCACCGAGATTCTAGCTTCTCTTACCACGGAGTATGTCTACTTCGAGGAATTCCGTAATCAAATCTCGTCCAAGACCTCCTCATTTCACTCAGTCTCTATCTCCACTTCTCGTCTCTGGCACTTCCTGGTTAAGAGTAATCGCAAGGAGGCATCCGCTCGCGTCTTCAACGACTACTTCGCTTACTTCATTACCAACGATGGCAAGCGCACCAAGTTGACCGAGAAACCTCAGGTGACGATCTTCTTGCTGACTATTTTGGATCATTTCAGCACTCACCAATCCACGAACTTCATTCGTTCGGTTGGTATTGCCAGCAACGTTCGCGTTATTGAGTTGATCCGGGCCAAGCAATACGAGAGTGCTAGTGATCTTGCACTCGCTAGCTTCCGCTACATCTGTGCTCACGATGAATTCCACACTACTGCCATTGTGAAATTTACTTTCACTCTCGGAATCTTCATCAGCGGTCGCACCATCACTCCACAGCCCGAAAAGGCCGTTCAAAAGAAGTTGCACAGTGTTTCCACCAAGATAATGACGGAGGTCCTCAGTGTCATAAAAGAATTGAACATTAACCTGGCCACCATTGGCTTGGAGCACTTGAACGCCCTGATTGGCATTCTTGGCGAGCAGAAGGACTACAAGAACCTGGCATGGCTCCTGAATGGTCTGTGGGATAATCGCAACAAGCAGCACTGGGATCCTGTTGTCAACCTTGGTCTGGCTCGTCGCTACATCTTAGCTCGATATCTGGTTGGTGACGCTCTCAAGGCCTCCCGCCTGGCCGAGGACATTGTTTATAACTGCCGCCGTGTTAATGGTGCCCGCCACCCCAGCACCCTGGAAATGTCCACGCTCTTATCGCAGCTGTACACTGCCATTGCCCAGCGCTACCAAGCCGAGAAGAGCGGTCAGAACATGGCCAACAAGTACTACAAGAAGAGTGCTATTATTCATGAAAACTTGCTTCGCATATTTGTCGACCCTAAGCTGACAGAATTTGAGGGTGTTCTCGAGAGCAGTACAAGCATTGACGGCTCTACCTTTGGGGACTTTGATGTTGAGGCCAACGACAACAGTCTCTCTGATGGTGAGCACGTTCGCCAACACTTGCTGCTGCTCAAGCTCGCTGTGCAGCGTCTGGGTGAATGGCCCAAGGAATATGCCGAGTATGAAGGCTTGAGTGCCGACTTGTTCCTTGAGTTCCAGAATGATCTGAAGGATGTTGAGGGTGTTGAGAAGTGGAACTTGAAGAGCTTTGGCTCTGGTAAGGCTTCTGGTAGTGAGGACATTTTGGATCTAGAG
Organism: Penicillium taxi; assembly: GCF_028828555.1. NCBI lineage: Eukaryota > Fungi > Ascomycota > Eurotiomycetes > Eurotiales > Aspergillaceae > Penicillium > Penicillium taxi. The sequence continues at coordinate 869,351 of NW_026643207.1, read as the reverse complement.
TTTGGCAGCTGGGAACTTGACCTCACCCAACCTGATGAGATTGAGGAAGAACTATAGATTGAAGATAATGTATTCAGAGTGGACGCTCAGACGCCCACCATAGCTAATTAAAAACCTGATTTAATTATGTGATTTTCACCTACATTCACCTGAAATATGAGTTTCTGATTCAAATCTATGATATTTGTATCTCATCTAATTAGAGTTTGATGCCACAGTACCCAGATTAGGCTTAGTGTGCTTTTTAAAGAACTGTCAGTGACAAGACGACAGCGGGGATTTGAGTCTAGCCCTGTACCCGCCTAATAAAAGTAGGCGAGCCAAGTCAATTTACAGCTGCTAGATTCCGAGCAGTGAGAAGCATCAGCTGTCTTGCTGATAAATGGAACATGGTACCTAGGTATGGACGTTAATGCTAATTAATACCTGATTGTAGCCTGTAGATCACAAGGCTAGCGGCGGTCAGCTGGCATCGGTGATCTGCCCCTCTTCACCGCCCTCTAGTTCTATCAGGTGACCTTAGGCTGAATAGCCTCATGCATGCCCTGTGATTCCAACTCCAACTCTTGACACTCTCTCCGTCGCTGCATCCTTTATCAGTCTGGGAAGTGACTCAAATACATGTCGTACTGACCCACTTGTCAATATTGCAGTTGTGGCTTTTGTATAACCACCAAATTCATTGTTCCCTAATCTGCACCTGGGCACCGGTCTCGCTTTGAATCAGATCATCGAATAATACTTTAGTCGCAACTCTGTGGGCATCGCTTGTTTCTCTGAATGGTGCAATCTCTCAGGAGCTACTCTATGTGGTATCTATAAATTTATTTTTTACGTGCGCATTCAGTGTGAGTATGACAGGTTATCCGAGGCTTTGAGTCAGGGCTGCCCTCAAGCTACTGATCACGGTGTCGGAAGCTTCAAGAATGAAAACATCATAACTGACACTTCTGCCTGAATTTATAGAAAGCGCTAGTACTATATTAAAGTTCAGCCCACCGTCATTTGGCGGATGTCTTCAGACGATGATCCAATCTCCCCTCAACATAAACCCTCTTCATCTACTTTCGCAGATGTTTTCAAGACGTTAGGTGTTGTTCGCCCAAAAATACACTCACCTCTTTCGCTTCGAGATAACAGTAGCGACTCTTTATTCACTGAAACACGAGGACACAACCGGTTTACACTAAACCTTGACTTGATGCATCGCGGTAGCGTTGTTTCAGGTTCCTCGGCGGACGCTCCGAGTAGCCCTGATTATGACACGTCTCTCCACAATTTGACGCAAGGGCAGAACCTTAATCATGCCATCGATGAGGCAGAGCTTGTGTCAAAAAGGCTTTCATGGTTCTCGCCGGAACAGTCGGTGACCTTGTGGGAAACGGCAGAGTACTTGTTACACCACGAAACATCCGTCGAGGCCCAGACAAGCGGCGCTAGACTCTTAGAAGCCATTGCAGCGCGTCAGGACCTATCTCCCCCAGCCAGACGTTTGATCTTTGAGTCAATAGTCTCCCCTACTGAACCCGAGGTAATTCCTTCTCGAGTTCAGGCATTGATTGCCTTGTCCGACCATGGTAGAAAGTCGGATTTCACTAATTCTTCTATTCTTCCCGTTGCATCGGCGTGGATTGTGCCCCTCTATGGAGTCATTGCTGTGGCGCGATCAAAGACAAAAAAAGGGAGGGTTGCTAGGCCAAACAGCCTTGACCATGACGAAGCGGTACTGGGAGATCTATTCCAATTTGCTGTTGATCTAGTGACTCTTCAACGCAACCCACCAAGCGCAGATGATATCGAATTGCTTCTTACAGAGACCTTCACCATCTGCAGGAAAACCAGCGTTGCTAATGATATTAAAAACTCACTTGGTGTTTTCGATGCTGTCATTCTCTATGCCGATGTTCCCGATGCGAGCTTCTTTTCTCTCTTGGAAGTGCTTTGCAGTATCCACGCATCTGTCAAGTCGCTCTCTGGGCCCACATCTCGTGCCGTCCGTAGCCTTGTAAAGTCACGAAGACAGGCAGAGATGATGGATACTCTTTTTGCCATGATGAATGGTACTTATGCAGAGGACTCGCCACGGAATTTGAACGTGCTTCGAGGTACAATCTTCGTGTTCACTGATCTCATTCGCGCGCACGGTCATGATGGGATGCCTCAAATTGATTTTGAGCAGCTGGTTGATTCACTGATGATTTTAGATCAGAAAAACGACGCGAGAGTTGACGCTGATATCCTAGATTTGTGTTTGAACATACTAGAGGGAGATTTTCTCCAATTTGCCTTAGAACGCGACTGGTCAGGCTTCGTCAACCTTCTGATTCAATGCTCTCGCAGTGTCTTCAGCGAGATTGAAGAACCAGTTGTCTCGCCTATCAGCCCTCAGCACCAAACTCAACTTAAAAGCACTCACGATGACACAAAGTCAAACATTCTGGCCAACATTATTCGGATCGCATCTGTTATGGAGTCTACCTGGGAACAGCTTAACAGAGAACAAAGGCAACAGGCAGTTCGGTTCTTGACGATAAGCTACCAACATATTCAACCTTCCCAGGCGGAACTGATTATCAACATGATGAGAGATGACCGGCTGTGTCACCCTTCTGATGATCTAAGCTGGGTTCGCCATTCCCGAGAGTTGACTGAACGTTTCATCCAGCCTCGAAAGCAAATGTCTGACATCCGCCTTCTAGCTCTGGATACGTTGAGGGAGGCCTTTTCTGGAAATGAGCATTTGTTCTTTGCTCAGGAGCACGGTCTCTTGGAATTATTGATACAAGATCTCTCAGCAGAGGAAGATCAACTTTTCTTGGAATCTCTAGTTTCTCTCATCACTGAACCGGCCATGTCTATCAGCGACAACGACATCTTCCAGCGATTAGTCGACACTATCAGTGCACCTATGGAGCATGATCTTATTAAAGACGAACCTCGTGAGGTTCCTCTACCTCAAGCATCTCCGCGTCGCACTTCTTCTGCCAGTGTTCTGGAGCTAAGTCTGGCAAATGTGTGTGCTGTCAGTCTTGTGAAAATGATGCTTCGCGCTTTGAATCAATCTGCGGTCAAGTCGGTCATCATCTTCAAGGCACTTTTACAGATTGTACAGTCTCCTGATCGGCCAACTGACGCTCGATTGACCGTTTTGAAACTACTTTTCCGACTCAGATGCGATTCAGCGGGATCTATCACAGTTGTGTCCACATCAGAAGTTGATTTCTTGATGAATGTCCTAGGCCGAAATCTCGACGCTGGTGCTCAACCTCGTGTACCCAGTGATAGCCCCCCGAAAGATACCCAAATTGAAAATATACCCCCAGGTGTTCTATCAAAATCAGCTCCTGGACGAGGGCTTATCAATTCTCGCGCTTCAACGTTGACGCCTCCAGTTTGGACAGTTCAGCCACAAGTTCTCCCGGAACAACCGCCAGGGGAGTCAAGTCAGCTTGTCTTTGCCTTCACACAGCCAGGGGTACAGAGCCCGATACAGAGTCCGGTAGATAGCCCGGATGAAACCCCGGCGAATGTTGGTATTTTGAACGTGAACATGTGGCTTGAAATCGTGATCGCCTTACTTCAACGGGAAACAGACTGGGACGTCTACAGTTACGTCCTAACACATCTTGGACCTCAGCTCAGCAACAAGGATCTTTTCAACAGCTCCATTCCCCAGGTCAAACTACTTCGTAGTATTTTGTGTGACCAAGTCAAGAATGAGACATTTCATGAACCTCCTGGGTTGACGGGACTGAAGAAGAGTGATGTAGCTGCTTGTATCTTCGATGCGCTGAGCATGTTAGTCAGCTACCACGAACATTTTGCAAAAAGTGAAGAGGACGATCTCGTTCGAGCCTTCATGTTGGGAATTATTGGATCCTGGGGTCTCACATCTCGAGGGTGTATCCAGGCACTTTCGCTTTGCTGCTACGAAATTCCTCTGTCGGTGACAAAATCTTTGAACAGCATACTTGATAGGATGTCCAAGGTTATTACCATGTCAAACCTTGCCGTCCATATATTGGAGTTTCTGACGCTACTTGCGCGCCTTCCTGATGTGTATGTGAACCTGCGCGAAGAGGAGATCCGCACGGTTTTCGGTATTTGTATCCGATTCTTGCAAACTTCCAGAGAGCACCGCTACAGATCTTCTGAATCAGGTCTCCGTGCTTCTCAAAAATCCCCAGCAAGAGCTAACGGAGGTCTTGCTGAGGAAACAGAAACCTCTGGCCCTGATGCAATGTCTAGTTATGTCATGACTTTGACATACAATGTAATGGTGTTTTGGTTTATATCATTAAAGCTGCAAGATCGCTCGAAGCATGTCAACTGGATCACCAGCCGTCTGATCTTCCCCGACGATCATGGAAAGGAAGTTGTTGAGGAACAAAGCCAAGTTCTCATTGACCTGATGCAGCGAGTTGCATTCTCGGATCTAGGAGAGACTATTCCTTTCGAAAATTTCCCTCCAACCCCTGAGGATGGACCTGTCTCCAAAAAGTCTTGGGTTGTAGGTATGAGCATCGTGACTGTCGAGACCGCTGGGGTATCTGGAATAACTCAGATCTCGAAGCGACAAGCCTCGGGAACTACTTACTCCGTTTATCAGCAGCGAACGGCTCCTGTTCTACCTCACCAAGTGCCACCAACACCGGATGCACACCTACACTCTGATAGCATGCGTACAGCCGTACTCCCCAGTCACATAATGCTCCAAATGACCGCCACTGCCTTCCCTACCCCCACCATGATGCAGCCTATCCCAGTTCCTGAAGATGACATCACAAGACGAGCTATCGGCAGTTTCGATCGGACTGATATTGTCGATGGGCACAGGATTGGCGTGGTCTATCTCGACCAAGACCAAAGCAAAGAGGCTGAAATTCTCTCAAACACTCACGGATCTCCAGATTATGAATACTTCTTGTCTGGGCTAGGAACTAAGGTGTCAATTCGGAATCCTCAGTTCAATACCCAAGGCCTTTATGCCGACACGGATGGTGAAACCACTTACGCCTGGCGCGATCGAGTGACGGAAATAGTGTATCATGTTGCGACAATGATGCCCACTAACTTTGATCATGACCCTTCATGTATCAACAAGAAGCGAAATATTGGCAACAACTTTGTCACCATCGTCTTCAACCGATCGAACTTGCCGTTCAACTTTGAAACAATTCCGTCGGAGTTCAACTTCATCAATATCGTCATTACACCCACTAGCCGTATCGCCTACGACGAGTCTGGTGTTGCCAAAGGAGAGACCAACCCGGAGAAGCTTTACTATAGCGTGCAAGTGATGAGCAAGCCAGGCTTCCCCGATGTTTCACCTGCGGCCACTCCGAAGATTATTTCTGGTAAAAATCTGGCAGCTTTTGTCCGGATTCTTGCCCTCAATGCATCCGTCTTCTCTCTCGTTTGGAACAACAAAGGTGGAGAACATGTTTCGTCTTGGCGCTCTCGTCTACGTGAGATTAAGAAAGTCCGTGAGCGTGCATTGGTGGCTCAGAGACAAGCCGCAGAGGCTGCTGAGGGTGCTTATCCAGGCCAGCGTCGCACCACTAAGGCCAACATCTTCTCCGAGGAATCACCTACCCGCGCAGCTCCAGCTCGGACAGACTTTGCCTCGGAGTGGGATGCAGCATCAGACAAAGATATTCTCCAGAACCTGGACTTCTCTCGATGGAGTCGATAGAGTCGATAAAAACTTATCGACATTTTTCTTCTCCTTCATCTTCTGCTTCTGCTTCTGCTTCTTCTTCTTCCTCTTCTTTCCGCCTGCATTCATATTCTGCCCCTACCTCCCTACACCTCCCTATCTCCAAGAAATGACCAAACTCAGGAATGAATGCATGTACACCATTTTGATTATTTCAGCACGTCAGCATTTGTAAATACCCCCATTTTACCCTCCAAAAGTTTTGTGCTTTCTATTTTTTCAAACATCACCGAGGACGTGAAATATTGCTAGCAATGAAACCTTGGCATGTACGATGGACTTGAATATTCCAACCTTAAGAAACTTGCATCCCGTAGATCGGTCTATGTATACTTTCAAATTATAAGCACTATATAGGTACAACTACCTGAGGTAGCATATCTACAGCTCTAGAGAGCCCCCGAGGTTTCAACCTTGGAAATGGATTCAAATTACAATATGGATTGACAAAATCCTTAGAATTCACAAACAGCTTCATTATCGAATAAGAAAAAGAATAAAAAGATGGGCTTCATTTTTACAAACTGGCAAAAATCCATACATCCTTGAGAGCCGATCCTCAAGGACAAGGTCTATAACTGTGCAATCCTCCACAGCACAGTTCAGGGTCTAAGCCTATGCGAAGCACCCCCCCCCCCCCCCATGTCCTCTTTGTTACTTTCTCGAGAAATCCACAAAGGAAACTAGGTGATATCAAGCCCGAGACTAGTAGGGGGCATGCGTGTACGCAGTATCACTCGACCATGTCACCCCGGTGGTAATAGTCTAGTCAATATTATGAATTATATAGGAACCTTTGGGCTTCCCAGCATATCATTGGTTGGTATCACTCATAAAGTAAATAAGCGGGTCTTAAATAGCCTCAGATTCAATATTCAGGACTCAAAATCATCAAAATGATATCCCTAATTTTTTCAATTCAACAAGAAATAATAGCAATACCTCGCGGTATTCCACTATAGAACCCCACGACACTGGTTGACTTTTCTTACCAGCAAGACTCCTGTATTCCATCACACCAAGGAATTAAATATTCAGCATCGCTGCCCAGGTATACCACTTCAAGTACTCTGGAAGTGGGAGGTGTGGACGGATTAAATAGTACTATTTATATAAGGTGGCTTTGCATAGCATTTATTCCTTATTATCCATTTACTCTTTCACATACTCTTCTGATCCAGTTAAGGTTTATAGAGAGACAACCATTGACCAACTGATCATTTACTAGCACAATGTTACTTAGGTACTATCTTCTTGCCTACCTGTAGCAGTTATCACGGCTGGTGTTATGGCCTATATTGCGTGAGCATTACGGCAGTGTCAAAGCGTCTCAATGAGAGAAACTTGGAAATGGATGCAATATTGTGTCATCCTGAGATCGAATAAGTCAGGGTTGCCAAATCCCTTCGACTAGCACCTTTATGGCCCGAGAAACAACCAATCATTGAGAGAATGTACGTTCCCTAGATTGGTATGAAGAGTCTCAATCTCTCCTTTTTGAACTTCTTTGTGAATATCTCTTTGACATAATTTGTGGCTTCTTTCTTATTCCCTAGTTCCAAGGGTTACTCAAGCACTCACGCTCAATGTAAATGTCGTTTTATCTATAATTAGGTTCTTTTGTCTTGTGTTCAACTCCTTTGTCTTGAACTGACATAGATGACTTTTAAGACACCTACCAGCCTAATGTGAATGATTTCAGTTCTTTTAATTTACGGGATCGTCTTACCAGACCATCATATTATCCTTACGTAAGACTATAATCATGTCTCCTGGACGTCAGTCGATTCATAAAAACAAAACCCCAAGTAACATTGTGATTGGAAACCCTCGGGTCGCCAAACGCGTGAAGGCCCCCGGGAAACCAAAACCAGGTCAGAAGCCTCTCAAGAAGGGTTCTCCCAAGAAGACAAAAGAGTCAACTTCGTTCATCACACCTCAACAGTCTACACCTCAACAGCCTACTCTACTGGAGCATAGAACCTGGAAATGGGATTTTGATGTATCATATGTAGGGAGATTCTCTCTTGATAAGCCGAATATACCTATGAGGAGACCATGGCCTATCCTAGCAGAGGCTATCATGAAACCTAGTCAGGTTCCTGATGGCTGGACTTCTGACGAGCCTGATCTTGATCCTGAGTATGCATCCCGAGATCCATTGACAGATCCTCATTTTCTGATGCTGATGATAGCATTTAGGAACGTTGATGCTCAGATCGCCCGGTGCCATGAGCGGATTCAAGAGAACATTCTGCCATACATCTTCGAGCTAAGGCTATTGGATCTGCAGAAAAGAAAGATCGCTCGCGAGTAAGTATGCAAGTAGTCTTTTCTTGAAACGGCACTGATTATATCCCTAGTGCGATGATGGCCGCAGAGCTGGGGCTTCCTTGGGAAACTGTACAGCAACTGGATGATCTCAAAGGTACCATGGAATGGCTCCGGGAGAAAGGAGACGAGTGGTCCATGATACCGACGTTGGATGCTATTATGACAGCATATAGATCAGGCCGGTTGGCCTGTCATCCAGGCTTAGTCACCTACTGGTCCAATGGAGTACAGCTGTGCCAACCCAGACCATTTGATTGGGATGAAGTCAACTTCATAATGGAACAAGAAGATTTAAAAAGAGGATTTTGGGTCGAAAGGGTCAGTCAACAAATCCATGATTCCATGAAGATGGTTTCAGGAGACTAACCTTTTACTTAGGCCCATATATCAAGTTTGAACGTATCTACCTCCGTCATTCTGGCTCCAGAGCGAAGCAGGGTAGCTGTAAACGTGTGTGATTTTCCTATCCATACCTAGGTGCCGGCACAGGTAGGATCGCGAGAGCTAACATCTTTCAATTTTAGATGCCGATATGCATCAGACTCCCACATCAAGCACCAGAAGATTACTTCGAGCTTGATTTTCTCAACGATACGGGAGCTGATATCATGTTGATATTTGCCGATGACTTGACTGCTCTTGAAATAGGTCATTTTGGCAGCACAAGCCGGAGAGACCCGGACACAGGATTTCCTGCAATCCGATCGCAGCCCCTGGGCGTTCTAATTTTCACCACAGCAAACGGTCAGAGGTCGCGCAGCTATGTATACTCTATAATGGTCAACTTGTTTAACGGGAAACATGAGCTTTGGCTACCAGAGTGGATACAGGTTGAGTGTGTTGCGATGTCTGCCCCAGGTGGTGATGAAGGTCTTCGTGGTCATATGCGTCATCGTCTCAATGGGCCGTTCCTGCGATATATGCTCTTCACTGCCACATGTCCGAATAACGAGGGTAAGACTTATTTGTTTGATTCTAAAGGTGAGTTTTCGCGTACAGTTCCGGAAGCTGTGGGCTTTCGTCGGAGACGAACACCTCGAGCCAGAATTCGTCCAATTGGTCCAGCGCCTATGACTCCCATCAGAAGACCTACAAATATTGCTCTACTTTCCCGGGATTCTGATTCCTCTGAAGCAGGTTGGTCCGGAGGATGGACGGGATGCAACATACAATGATGCATCCATGTTTTTTCTCAAGTTTTTATTCTGGTTGTTGTTTAATGACTTTCAGTGTTTTATATTAGATCAATAATATTCCAATCCTACCCTGCGGCGTATAATATGAAGACTCGTTTTTCTTTCACTTGTAACAATAAGTAGTTATGACGTGAGAATTGTCCATCACATCGTCCTGTTTTGGCGTAATCTTCGGTTCTCGTCACGATTCTGGACCATTATACTCCCAGATTCATAAAAAGGTCGATATGTATCTCGATTCTTCATAACCTGTTTCATTTCCCTTGAAGCTTAAGGCGATGGATTTTAGCAGTCCGTATCAAGATACGTTTCGTAGAAAAAAAACCATGAAGTGAGCGTTGATGAGAATACCACATGGAATTGATTGAGGCGAACTACATCACTGTAGGTATCACAGCTCGAATGTTTTCTTGCATCCGGGTTCATGTTAACAGTCGAGATATAGATCTCCCAGTAACTAACAGATCTTTCGCAAGTAATATCTGAGAGGTCGGCCATCGCAATTGGCTGAGGGCCTGTTTTGCTGAACTAGCCCATGGTATGAGTGAAATCCAAAGTTGAAAGTGAAATTGAGAAACGTCAGAGAACGATAGTGAAGAAGAGATGAGAGCTCTGCCACTCATAGTGATTCCAGTAGCCTTGTACAAGAAATTACCTAGGTGATCCAGGTGGAAGCTGTCGTATCATTTGCGAGACTCATTTCCCAGGCAAGGTCAGCTCCACAAGATCGGATCAATATGCTTCAATGGGTAATCGGAATGCATATTTTGTGGTTGAATTGGGTTTTCCTCATCATTATCAGTAGCCATCGTCTTGCAAATTCTCCTCTGATGCGTTGCTGAATTTTTTATATGATATGTGAGTTTTGGAAATTTCTTATTACAAAACTCATAGAATAGCAGGTGACTGACTTCCTCCAATCCATTTCAGCAATAAAGGTTGCTCTATTCTCTTGATAGTCAGTTGTGATTTAGTAGTGCTTCTTCAGAGTTCCCCTGAGAACAACCTACAGGTTTTGTCTTACACTCCTCACAGTAGTACTCTGGATGCGAGTTATCGTTGCTGTAACCGTTCTCTAATGCACAAGAAACTTGTCGAACATCATAGTCTCTGTTAAGAGAGGTGTTTAGATAGCACAGATTCCTCTGTGGAACTAATTAGTGACAAGCTTTATCCGGGCGTCTATACCCTGTTATTGCAGGGCAAGCAGGTGGATGATAAATTGGTCGATTCAGTAGACTGTATTCCAAAGTTGGGGGATAGATAGCCTCTGGGTTTCATGGCGAAGTCGCAGAGGAAAGATCTAGATACCTGATATATTCATGCAAACGAGGACATTGTAGCAGTCGTCGAATGGTGGTGGATGGGCCGTTATAGTATTTCCTTCAGCGACAGGAGCAGCTTACTCGAGGGTCTAAAATGTATTAAAATCAGACTCTATGAGACAACTTGTACTGAAGACTTACTCATAGAGCATAGCGCTTCTGCTTCTGGCACTTGCTCCTCCGCGCAGTAGTCACTGCCGATGAGGTAACAAGGTGCTGACAGCAACTGTATAGAGTGTCTTCAGGCTTCAGGTTCTTATCACTTTCCTTCTCTTGAGATATATGCAGCCGTTCTCAATTGACTAGGTATTTTCGGATGCACATTTCCACCAAGTGCGATTGGATTCCGCTTGCAGACATTCTCGGGTAGTAAATATGCCCACTATCCATAAATTGGTTGGTTTTTGCGTAAATGAGCTCCAAAGAAGCTATTCTAAAGTCATATAGGCCGTGCAGAATTGAAGAGTATACGATTTCGTAGAAAATCCGTGTCGCAAAGGTGATAAGTACCGGCCGATATTCCAAAGTAATGGATGGAACCTTCAAGGCTGGGAGGATGATGTGTGATGAATGAGGAATAGATTAGGAGGAAGGACGCGCAGGGTTTATATAGGGGATTAGCTCTGGGTGGGAAAGCTAATTGGCATGGAATGAAACCTTGAAAGTCCATGAGTGAAAGTGAAAGTGAAAGTGAAAGTGAGAGCGAAAGTGAGAGCGAGAGTGAAGTGGAGTGACAGCCCTGGAGTGAAGAGAGAGATACCCGAGTATGAAAAGACGAATGTGATGATATCTCGAAGATAATCAAAGAATAAAATTGACTTCTATAGTTATATTACAGATTATTTAATTTTCAGTTTTCAAACAATAGAGAAACGATGATACAAAGAAAATTAGAGCAGCCAAAACCTCAAAGATATCCCATCACCAGCCAAAGACCTCGCCAACGCTAAGAGTGCTCCAACGCACACCAGCAACAGCGAAAATCATGAGAACGACATCCACGACACCCAGGACAGCCGCACCCATCATGAAACGAGGGCTGAAGATGCGGTAGAGCATTAGGTGGCGACGTAGATGGCCAGCCCACATGGTCGTGGCCAGGTTGATAGTAGCTAGGTATAGAATGTGTGTGCACGCAGCTTGCATGACATCTGAGAGCAGTTTTGTGGCGGGATTCGCAAACTTAGAGTTGGAGTCGTGAGTTTGGAGGGGGCGTTTCCAAAGGACAGTTAGTGGCACGGCGAGAGCGACTAAGATTTGTGCGCCGAAGGTGTTCAGCACTACTAGGAGTGGTGACCAGGGGTATTTGATTGTGGAGAGAGGAATGAAGGCTGATTCCCATTGGATGCTGCTCAGTGTCGCTTGGTGGCCTGTCTTGAAGTAGTAGAATGATCCGAGGACACCCAGTACGACAGGACCGATGGAGGAGTTGGTCAGGGTGAGGGCGTTTGTATCAAGAATTTCAAGGAGGGAGAGAATTTGCCAAAGGAGGAGGGCAATGGCGCCTTGGCCCATAGGCTTTTGCATGAGGATGATGGCAAGGGCAAAGTTGACAACTAGGAAGAAGAAACGTGTGCCATGTACATTGCCGAAGCCCAAGATAGTCACAGTGGTTCGCGGTTGCTGCTGCTGGCCAGCGATAATGGGAGCTGGGGGCGCATTGGGGTCCTCGGCTGGCTTATTCACACTGATGCTAACACATGGCTTTGAGTAAAAGTATGCGGCAGTGCCTGCACCAAAGGCCAGCACAAGAACAATCTGCGCTAGAAAAGTCCGAATAGACTTGAGCGTGTCTTTGCTCATGGGCAGCCATTCACCGTCGTCGGCGCCCTCAAGCAGCCAAAACAGCGACGTGATGAGCAGACCTAGGCGGAAAGCAAACCCAATCCACAAAGCAGCGGCGCCTTCGTAGGACTTGGAGCCTGTGTAGAAGGACCGAACCACGCTGGGAAGAAAGAGAGTGACCAGGAATGGAATCCCCAATTGCCAAGGCGCGGAGATGGAGGAGGTAGAAGATGCGTAGTAGGTGGAACGGCAAAAGGGCATCTGTTCCTCGCGGCAGAGGCGAGAAAAGGACGCGACTCGACCTAGGATCACGAAAAGGACGGAATGATATACTCCGAGGACTCGGTCTGTGGTCAACTTCTGGCGCATGGATGAGACACCGGCAAAGACGCCGAAAGTGGTGAGGAAGAAGAGGAGAATCTCGTCTTCCCAGATTGTATAAGAATTGGATGCAAATCCCAATGACTGTGATAATGTGAAAAAAAAGGCAAGCCATCCCCAAATACCGTTGGGGAGAGGAAAAGTCAGATGGGATGACTTGTCGACCATGGCAAGCACACCACCCACTATACTTCCCACCGCAGCCAGCAAGACAGAAAGTTCAATGACTGTCATATTGGTAAGTCCTACCAAGCCCAAGACGGCACCAGCTGCAGCACCTACTCCAGATCCAATACCCACAGAGGATAATATTTTTGAAGTGAGCTCAGTTCGGTCCGCTTTCATTCCACGCGCATAGAGAACCAACACACATATACCGCTGAAGAGAAGAACAACACCCTGAATCATACCAGCGATATCGAAACGGGCCCAAAGTCCACGGCAAATGTCAAGAGTGTGTCGCTGGTATTTATGATAGAGCTCATAGCTGGAACGGACGGCGGTCGACTTGAAAGTGAAGCCCTTCGATGAGGACTTCCACTCCTCCTCTGCAGCACTCCAAAGAGCAAACGACTCTTTGTCATCACCGGCGCCTTGAGCATTCGCATATGCATGCTGATACCTCTTGATCTGAGCGGATGTCAGACGATTAACGGTAGCCAAGTTAGCCCAGTCATTGCCACTAGGTCCAACAAAGGCTTCTTCGATGGGGGAGCCCAGGTTGTTGAACGGAATGGGCATGCCGAGGAGCAATGAGAGAGTCGGGACAAGATCGATCTGAGGGACAGATCGGTCTTTAGCATGCTTTGGTGGGAGCACAGTCTCCTGGTCTGTACGGCCGAAAGATTTGCGCTTCGAGTACATCCAAAGAGCCGCCTGTACCTCTTCGTCAGACTCGCCACCGTGATCGCCCTTGGTGTCCATTCCATGGTCTCCCATCACAACTAGCAGTGTCTTTTCATCCAGAGAAGCGATGATTTTGCGAATGACCCCATCCATCTCCTGGAGCTTGGCAGCCATGGCAGGGTGATTAGGTCCATAGCGGTGACCGGCATGGTCAACACCGAGATAATGTCCAAAAATAACATCCCACTTAGCACTGTTTTCTGGACGCAAGAGAGGGAACAGATTTTTATTGACGCCATTGTCAACTGTATGCAAGTCCCACACATTGAACGAATCATAAGAATGAGTAAGGTTCTCATCAAAGTATCCCGGAAAAAGTGATTGCCATGTATCGTCACCGAGCTGCACCAGGGTTTTCCCGGCGCCATGCAACTGCGCAACTAGATTGTCCTCGTCGATTGCAGTGCCGGCAAAGTTGGAACCGGCGTCGAGGAAAGTGGGCAGGGTTCCCGTAGTCAAACCCTTCAGTCGCTGCAAAGTTGTCGTTGGCGGGTCAGCGATGAAAGGCAGCAAGAAAGCATTGGAAGGACTCTTGACAGCGGTCTCGTATAGGATGGGAATATTATCATGAAAAAGCTGAGCTTCTTCATTCGGTTCATGGGGCGAGAACGGCACTGTGAAGTCATATCGGAGAGCATCTATGATGATTACAACGGCCTTTTCAAACGATTTCTCATGCCAGCAACCGGTTCCTTTATTTTCTGCATGTACGGCGTCGTCAAAAGGGGGTAACTCGCAGGATGATTTATTGTCCAGTACCATCCTCGTAAGAAGGAAGCCATTTTTGAAGAAGTAGATGCCAGCAGCATGTAAGAATCTGCCGGGGAATGCAAGATCAGCATCCTATGTTCTCTAGGTCCATTATCGGGGTGCAAAACTCTAGAAATCGCCACCAGGTACCAACTCACAGGATCCAAGCCAATACACCGAGTACTCCAAGATGTTTTCTTGTGAAGTCTTGCTCAAGCTCCTGCGACTTTTCATGTTGCTGAAGAGCATTCTTCTTTCCCTTCACAGCCTTCTTTCCAGGTATCTGGTTTCGGGAGGTCGATGGAGTTTTCGAGCCATTGAGAGACGAGGTCGTGCCTGCAGGCCCCACAGATGATGTCGAGACCATGTCTGAGCCGGGGTTTGCCGTAGGTACGCAATGGTAATTTTCAACCTCCAAACGTTGCGGCGCGACCAAGCGCTGCTCGGGAGTAGTAGGCGCAAACTGCGAAAGGTTGAAATGAACAGGGAAGCCGGAAAAATAGCACGTATCAAGGTAATTGACCCGCCTTCAGGTGGGAACTAGGAAAGCGGTTGGGATGGGCCCCTGTCTGTGCTCTTCTGGCGAGCGGCTTCCCTATAAGAATTATGGTATTACAAACTGTACATGTCTTCTGGCAATCGACCAGGGGATTGAATATAAAATGAAGGAGAGTCAAGAATGAATTGTGGGAATGAAAAGAAGCCAAATTTCTCTTTGGACGGAAGCGGAGGAAGCTCGCACTCTGATTGGCCGCCCCTAACTTCTGCCATACTAACATTCAACTATACAACCTCAAACGTTTACATGAATAAGAAATCGAATCTAACAGGTAATTGAGTTGCTTAATGAAGAAAAAACTATGTACATAAGATGATCCAGTTGCCGAAGTACCAAAAGCCACATAAGAATGCAAGGAGGTCAAGTAGGGGCGATCGTGCAAGGAAAAAGTGAAAATGACGTCGCCTGTTAAAATTGAATTGTCGAAGAGAAGATAGGGGGATAAAAAATTGTCACTAGTGTTTCAGACCCTAGGGACATGGCAGGGTTGAATATCACTGGAGACTAGAGAAGAAAAGATAAAACGCCGTGAAAACAATCTGCTCCAAGCAATCGTCGGACTGGTCCTTGCTGATAGACAATTATCAGCACACGGCAGTTCTCCAGGCAGGGATGCGATCAGTTCGCTTCGGATAGTTTGCATAATTTGAATATATGTCTGGTGGTGGCCAAACATCAAAACGGGTAGATTTGGGATATGTGCAAAGCCGGTGTAGGTTAAAGGTTAGGTCGAGGTTGAGGAATTGGGTATGTAATAGAGGAAGATAAATGTCCGCGGAGATGCTCGTCATGTTTTGGGAGGTCGTCGAAGAAACGGGTTGTGGATGAAGTAGCGGATAGTTGTGAGATATAGCGTTGGACAATAATGCGCTGCTGGTATCACCCGTTTTTTTAATGATAGTTGTTCAGCTCACCCTTTTCCTTCAATCCACCCATACGTTCAATGTCGAGGGACTGGAAGCGGTCAGAGTCACTGGTCTGGTATGGGGGAAGATCATCTTCGTGATAAGGTTCTAGGCCAACTCCGCCGGTTTCGCTGATTCTCACAACAACCACACGTCCCGACTTGCGCTTGCCAGCCTCGTCCTCTTCCTCCGGGAAAGTGATATGAATAGCAGGAACAGGGCTAGTTGGGGGGCTGTGGGAGTTCTCAATAAGGTTGTGCTTTTCGTCCCAGACCATGATGGAATTGGTTTTGCCTCCAGCAGAGATAGTCAGGCGGCGAGTGTTGCGTTGTCCATTGTGAACGGGGAGAAGTGAGTCTTGGCGAGACTGGCGCTTGCGACGGATGAGCAGCAGGCTCCCGAGCAAAACGAGAGCAAAAAGGACGAGGACGAGAAGGGAGATCAGGAGATCGACAATAGGACCGGAGAGACCACTGTCATTGCTGTCGTTATCACGGACAGCGAGTTTGGGAAGGTTAAACATCTTGTCGATGTAAGTTTGAAGTCAATGTCAAGATCGAGGTTCGTAGACTGTCGGCTTGGACAGCGATCGTCGAAGTTATGTTGGAAAGAGTGTGGTGTTTATCATCCAGGTCAAGGATGTTTCAGGGTTTGAATTCTTGAGTACAGAGTCACAGACTAGCTGAGGGTTGAAAGAATGATTGTTGAATAATTGTTGAATAATCGTCGAATGACTGTCGAACGGTTGTGGGCTGTCGGATACCGAAAGATAACCAGGTTAAAAAAAAAAAAAAAAGAGGGGAATAGAATTTGACTTGGAAGGAATGGATCGCAGTGTAGCTGAGAGAGTGAAGCTACTACTGACGAAAGGAGTTGTGGGAAAGAATGGGGGAGAGTTGTGGAGAGGGTTAAGAAGGGTAGAGAATGAAGGGAAAACCAGGGGAAGAAAGGAACCGGCTTTGACCTAGACTCTAGGGTGTGTCTCTACCATCCACCCAACTTTGTGTACACTTTTTTGGATTGAGCTAAACTACTTATGGCTTAGCCTCAGATTGATGTAAGCAGATGGAGTTACTAAGTCAGCCAATCATATGCTAATTGTGCCTGAAAGTACGGAGCTCATTGTGGAGAATGCAAGTTAATTGGCCAGCTGGATACCTATTTATTTTTGTTTTTCCCCCCTTAAGTATCGTTAGTCAAAAACTAGTGAACGGGCACATTTCAACCCTTCAAATAAGCGCTCATAAAATGTGACGGTGTGTTTGTCAGACGTGCTCACATAATACTTAAGTCTCAATTTTGAACTTCTTCCGTATCCTCGAACATCCAATAACCTTAAATCTTGGGTGAAACAGCATCTAGTAAGGCAGAGCAATCTCATCAGGCCATTTGACTAAATGGAAGAGTTTCGGTCAATTAAGATTAGATCTATGCTGGTTTTGTTCTCCAGTGAGATTTGCTGCAGTTCAAACGATGATGAAGCAGACTAGTACTACCTTACTAAGTATAACTTTAAATGAGTTCGGGATCAAAATAAACAACCTGCTTGAAACTCCGCCAGGATCCGAACTGTACAGCCACACTTCCACCCTACACTCCTAGATATGCTTATATGGAACTCCAAGTGAAATCTTTTGAAAAAAAAAAAGTTCAACCCCACAATTAACGGAGTATCTGCTTAAACTGGGGAAGACCGGCGTCTGAATAGGTGATATATACACTACCTCCAGGCCCCCGGTACCCAACAATTAGGTAAACCTACCTAGATAGGAAGTCTAAGTATATCATAATAGGTAGAAAGCGCAATAAATTCTCACATCTTTGATGTACTCAGAAAAAAATATGTGCCTTGGTGCTGTCTAAATATTATTTAAAGTAACTACCTAGGGAACCGAATTACAAAACCATGGAATCCGTCAATATTCCAAGGCTTCCATATCTAGGTAGGCAGCGGATATTTGAAGTCTTAAAGGCTATGTAATACTTAACATCCCAACTCTAGATACCTATTGTAAAAAATTATTCGTTCTCGAGTTCAGAGAGTGTGTAGTTAAGATGAACATATGCTAAAGAATTAAGGACTTTTGTCACATTTATCCTTCGAAGGGCTGCTCCCGGCCAAGGATGAATGTTTGGGTTTAGTACCTAGGTACTTGTATATTCGTGTAATCTCGTGGACAATGGTGGTACTTCCCGAATTTGAGATGGCGCAAGAAATAAATATATTGATCTATTTCAAAACATAAGCTTGGAGCCTTGGAAAACCCCAACATCACCCGGGTGATGGTTTTAAATGGGAATACCCTCGAAATTTTCCATAGTGTAGACAACATGTAGACGTATAGAACAGAATTGTATTTAATTGCAAACTGGGGTGTTATTTAGCCTCAATAAATCAATATCTTCGTGGCAGAATAGTTGAACCCCATTTTTTGTTCACCGCCCAAAATCGATACTAGGAGTACTCCACTTAACCCCACAGACTCTTTCCCAAGATTCCGGCAACGTTCCCCAAGCTCAACGTTCTTAATTGTTTCCAATGGTTATCAACCTCACCTCCTGAAAACACCCGTTCCGATACTTTACAGCCTCGGGACCGGTTCATGGCTGTTTCTACATGGATGCCCGCATGGGTTCGATCGGCTACCCGCATACTGAAAGAAGGACATCCATTCTAAGTACAGTACTCCGTACATACCTACGTCCTCCTGTGACAACCATTGACTACCGAGGAACCTTGGAATGTATCACAATTGGAGAGAACGTAGCCGACAATGCTGTTTCATGTTGATTTCCCAAAGTAAATTTCTACCGGGAGAAGATCTGATGAGGTGTAGAGACACACCTCCAGCGCCCTGTAACTAAGTATAGAGGGAGGCAAAATCTAGTATCTCCAGAGCTATTGAGATTTCCCATGTCATGTAATGGATGTTGCAGATGTCGTTGCGTGATTTTAGTTAACTATGGAGTATGAGCGCCTGATGACTGTGCTCCCATCATCAGTGGCGACATCACATCATCCATCGTAATTTTAATATCTACCTGGTTATATCAATATTCTCGAGAAACCCGACAATCATCACACGTGGGTCTAAGCAACAAGATCTAGTCAAGTCACTTGGCAGTTGACAGCCCTGATAGCAAATACACTATCCGCTAATGCAGGCAAAAGGAGGACTGCGCAGGGCAAACCCGCTATTTAAAGAAATAAGATGGGGTACATCCGTGGCAACAAGACTCGGTCACATCGTAAACATGACTAGGAACACGCGTCGAACTGTTCTAAACTACACCAAGTGGATTGGTCCTAGTACCCAGGTAGGGTGAGATCGAAGTGAGCGCAACGACTTTTTATAGATCAATGACAGCACGCAATATCTGACTGGATTGAGGGAAAATGGAAAGTTTCATGTATCACGTTTCAAGATTTGCAGGATATCTTGATCCCATCTCCGCACTTGCACGTCAAACCTTGAGTAAGCCACAAGTGCAAGCAGACTCCACAAGCGGGTCCTTCATCCCTCTAGTCAAAAAGGTCAAGAATTGCATCGCTTTCTAGATGTAGAAGATGAGTAATGACCGGTCTTGTACCACAGTGTACGGATCCAGACTTGCATATCCTGTGCGCTCATGACTTGCGGCCATGTCTCGGCCTCTTTCCAATCCCGCCGGGAGCGAAATATGACACTGGGATGACCTGGATGGTATTTGACCTCATATGAGTCAATGATTACTGGAATTGAAAAGTCTGGTCTTATCGGCTCAAGCCGGTAGTCTGATGCTAGTGCCGAAGTATACAACCAAGGATGGAGATGAGTACCTAAGTAAGGGGTTGACTCGGAATATTTGAGCTAGTTTATCTTCGGCACTATTGCCGACGCCTTTATTAATGTTAATGTTTATTTGTTTATTTATAATAAGGGGAAGAAGTAGGAGGTACCTCGGTAATAATGTATGGATTATAGAATGGGAATGATATTATTGTAATTTACTGATTCTACCTCGATATAAGTATGTTGTAATTGAGTTTCTGACCAAGTAAAAAACGTCTCAAGAGAGACTAGAATGGTACTTGCTTACCTAGGTAGTACCTTGGTACATAGGTAGATACGTGTAGAACGGTATGTTTAGGCAACATTAAATATGGTTTATACCTAGGTAGCAACTAGTACATAGTAGCCAGTAAATACTAGGTGACTACTGTATAAATATCCTTTAATCACTTACCTTACTGGGATCCCTGTGGATCCCCGATCGCATATGCTCCACGTCCTGCATTCGGTATTTGATCTCTCCAATTTATCCCATTTGAGTCGGTTGAGTCTTTTTATTAGAAACCCCTCACCTGCAGATTAATAGGTAATTTGTTTCCTTTCAGCCTTGGATCTGTACTGCTGAATTAGCCTGACCATGGTTAGTAGTAGGATGCCAGGAGTTACTTGGAGTGGATCGCTAGGAATACTTGGAGTGGATCGCTAGGAATACTTGGCCGAAGTTGGGTGGGGTTGAACCTGAACCTGAACCTGGAACTGAATCTTTGACATGAACTACGACATAAAAGGCACAGTTTGCTTCTCATATGCAGACCATGGAATATGGAGGGGGTTTGAATCTAGCGGTCAGTGGAAGTTGTTGAGGTTTGATGTTTGAGGTCTGAGATTTTATCGAGTAAAATAGAAGAGATATTATAGAGTAGATGGTTAATAGTACAACCAGACCAACCGTAGAAATACATTGGGTACAAAAGATTGAGGTTGATATCAGAAATGAGATGTCCTAGAAATGGTCAACAATTAAAGAAGAAAGAAGCTAAAAAGGCGGCGGGAAGCCAAAGATCAAACGATCATCTATTACAATACAATACGCCTGCCATACAATGCCCGAACATCAGTCTGGGCCTTGGCAGTACTTCCTTTAATAGGAGACACCATATACAAAGTAAGGTACCTATCCAGGATCGACCCTGTTCAAGGCATCATAATGGTTAAGTTAATACTAAAACAATACATGAAGCGGCTGATCTTGAAAGCATCAATATTTCGTCTTATTGTTATCTATCATTTTCCATTTTCCATCACAGAAAACGCGGCGGTCAACTTTTCTTTTTTTTTTTTCCCCCCCCCCCCCCAACGCTCGTGTCACGTCTTCTCTTCTTCTTCCTTGTCTACCTTCCCTCCTTTCTTTCCTCCTCACCTCCCCCTCTATCACAACTCATACTTCCACTGGCCTCCATCTTTCCAACTCCTAAGCTTGCTTTTGCTGTGTGACGACAGCTGAATAACACTACCTTGTCATTTCTCTTTTTTGATTTGACTTCCCACATTCCCCTTCAACCCACAAACGTCACAGCAGGTTTTATCAGGCTGCGCAACAAGCGCGACATTCCATTATTTTTTCGACTCTACCCTATCTCTCCCCCGTCCTCGCAACATCCCCCCTTGCGCATCTCATCAACCCCATTCTCGGTGATCGACTTCAAGGCACATGAGTGGGATCGGCAAGCAAGATTCCTGGGTTATGCACGGAGCGAACTGAGCAACCACTTACTCAGTTTAGCCCCTCCGGCTAGACTTCTACTTTTGTTGTGACAAACGAAGGGAGACTTCCATTTTATCAATTCTTTATCGCCTTGCGGTTATTTTTTCTTTGCTACTTGACTTTTTTTTGGACGGGTTTGCAAAGCATCGTCATCGTACCAACCTCACCCCTTCGTCAGCCGTCAGTTGTGATACATGTCCTGGGTTCGTGGCTGAGACTGAAAAAGTGCCAACAACACCTACCCTCGCCAGAAGATATCCTACGGTACTTCTAACAATCCTTTGGTATGTTGACCCCTCCCCTACCTTGCCCGTGGTTGCGCCCTGGCACCCTACCTGCTCCCCCCCCCATCGCATGTGAGCTCCTTCTAACTGTCACATCAATCTCTAGATTTAAAACTCTTCGTGTACGCTCGTTTCTATCGCCCAGCGCCACCTGCGAGCACATCGGTTGTCATACCGACTCGCTTCAAGTTTCGAACTTTCGTTCGTCTTTTGCTCGTTGCACTCGTTGATCGCGTTCCACGGCCTCTTCAATGGCTGCTAACGCATCCGAGCAGAACGTAAGTGGTGATTACAAAAACAATATCTTGGGTCACTCGCTGACCGGACACTTGCAGGGACGCTCATCTATTGGTGGTAACATGTCTTCGTCTGGCGTGAACAACGATCGTGCAGGTGGATCCCGCAAAGGAAGCAATGGCTTTGGTGGTCACAACAACGGTTTGCACACCATTTGGAGTGGTGAGATCATACATTATTTGATCAATTCGAGAACACTTAGGTTTACTGACATGTTGGAAATAGATCAACAGAACGGTGATAATAGCTTCAAGCCCAGTTCGGGCTCCAGCTCCTTGCTGTCCACTTCAGAATCAGATGGATGGGCTGCGCGCCACAATGTGCCCTGGAGCACTTCGAACGCTCCCGTGACAACTAGTCAGAACCGGGGCATGGGTCATTCGCCCAACCAGGCACGCGCCAACGATCGTAGTGCACCTGCCATGAATGAAGCTTCTGACAGCTCTTACTTTGCGCTGCCTCGTTCTTCTGCTATGCCTAGCTCTGCAGGCGGTGCGAGTCGATCGTACCTGCAGGCCCCATCTGGGGGTATCTCTCCTACAGACAATATGTCATACCCTCCTTTGTCTGGTCGTCAACCTATCACTTCCGCTGGTCATAACGGAAGTCCTGTTGGAGTCAACTACCCGTACTCGACATCTCTCGAGACTGCGCGGGATGATAGAGCTGCCCGCCCTCGTGCATCCGGCAACATGTCTCCCCCGCCGCTGCGCAATGGCGCTCACGTGTCCCACAATTCAGTCTCTTATACCCAGCGACCGGTACACTCCGCCCACCCCTCTTTCTACTCGGACAGTCACGGTGAGGGTTCCTATGAGAGCAGTGTTTTGGAGATAGCCGCGGGCTTGAACGCTTTGCAGTTCAATGACGCTGAATTGGCCCTCGCCAATCAGGCCATCCACCGATACGGACCCCAGGTCCCTGATGCCTCTGTTCCCCGTGCTCGGTATCAGAGCAGCGAGGATAACTACGATGCTATCAGCCGGTACATCGCCGAAAATTCCCAGGCCAACTTCCAGTACCAATCACGTTCTCGTAACGGCAACACGGGCTCTAACTCTCCCTCTGATTACGGCCGCATGAGCAGTCCGCTCTACCCTGGCATTGAAGCTCCTACTCACTACAACGGTGGCGGTATCCCGAATCCTGAGGTCGTTAATTTCAATCGCCGCATGCGCTCCATTCACGAGCGTGACCTCATGCATGCCCAAACCCCTATTCAGCGCATGTCAAACCAGATGCAGGCTCAACAGCTTGATTACCCTATGGGATACCAAGCACGTTTGCCCGCGTTGCAAAACTACTATCAAATGAATCAGCTTGGCCAGATTGGAGCGACACGCGCGCACCGTGTCCAAGAGATTGACTCTTCCCAGGGCTCTCGCAGCGCTCTCCTGGAAGAGTTCCGGGCGAACACCAAGGGTAACAAGCGTTATGAACTCAAAGTAAGTTCCACGGACACCACCCGCATTATTTCTGCCAACTTCACTAACTTCGCAAATAGGACATCTACAATCATGTCGTTGAGTTCAGTGGTGATCAGCATGGATCTCGTTTCATTCAGCAAAAGCTTGAGACCGCTAATAGCGACGAGAAAGAACAGGTGTTCCGTGAAATTCGCCCTAACGCTTTACAATTGATGACTGACGTCTTCGGTAACTACGTTGTTCAGAAGTTGTTTGAACATGGTAACCAGACTCAGAAGAAACAGATGGCTAACCAGATGCGTGGTCATGTTCTCGCCTTGTCTACCCAGATGTACGGGTGCCGAGTCGTTCAGAAGGTATGATTAATTCTCCATATCGATCTAACGAGTTACTAATCTTTCATAGGCCCTTGAACACATTCTCGTGGACCAGCAGGCCTCTATGGTCAAGGAGCTAGAACACCATGTCTTGAAGTGTGTTAAGGATCAGAACGGTAACCACGTGATCCAGAAGGCAATTGAGCGAGTGCCGACACAATACATTCGCTTCATTATCGATGCCTTCCGTGGCCAGGTTCACCGCCTCGCTGCCCACCCTTATGGATGCCGTGTTATCCAGCGGATGCTGGAACACTGTGAGGAGGATGATCGTCAGGATATCCTTCGGGAACTACACTCGTGCACCACCACCCTTATCCCTGACCAATTCGGTAATTATGTTATTCAGCATGTGATTGAGAATGGTGAAACGGAGGATCGCGACCGCATGATCAGCCATGTTATGTCGCAGCTTCTTACATACTCCAAGCATAAGTTCGCGAGCAATGTTGTTGAGAAGAGCATTGAATTTGGAGGAGCAGTCCAGCGCCACCTGATCATCTCAACACTCACTAACACAGATCGCAATGAGAGCCCTTTACTTGGTCTTATGCGCGACCAGTATGGCAATTATGTTATCCGTATGTTCATCACCCATCACTAAAATAGTTCATTGCTAACTTCCTTTCAGAAAAAGTTCTGGGTCAGCTGAAGGGTCAAGAGCGA
The DNA here is from genome assembly GCF_028828555.1 of Penicillium taxi. Classification (NCBI taxonomy): domain Eukaryota; kingdom Fungi; phylum Ascomycota; class Eurotiomycetes; order Eurotiales; family Aspergillaceae; genus Penicillium; species Penicillium taxi. Next base: position 844,902 of record NW_026643207.1, on the reverse strand, counting down.
GAGATGTTGGTCGACCACATTAAACCCTTGCTCACCGCGTTGAAGAAGTTCAGCTATGGCAAGCAGATCCTCGCTATTGAGAAACTCATTTTCAACACCAACGCCCCTGCGAACGCCCCTCCAAATGCCCCTGGGACCGCGACACCTCCCCACTCCCACAAATCGTCGCCTCAGCCCTCAACACGTATCATACCCACCTCGGAGCAGAATGGTGGCCCCTTTGGCGCTGCTCCACCTACACCTCCTCCCATTGACCTGTCGGCTACTCTTCAGTTGCAGCGCTCCATTGACCTGGCTCGCGGCAGCGTGAACTCTGTTTCCAGCTCTGAGTCTGGCAGCAGCGACAGTATCAACGGTGGTGTTAGCCTCAGTGTTCGCCGTAACGGCTCCAACGGAACCAACGGCGCTAACGGTGGTGTTCACCTGAACATTGCCCATGCCAACTAACTTCCCAACTTTTCCGCCCAAAATCACTTCCTAATTCTGCACGGGTCCCGATTCATTTTTTTTTTTTCCTTTTCAATATTCTAATATGGGCGCTTACATATAGGGGATCCGGCGGGCTATACCTCTTACGTGTTTATCTTATCATGGCTCCACGGCGCTACGGTGCATTGTTATCTTATCCTATTATCATCCCTGTGCTGATGTGCATGGATCTTGGACGGATCTCTTTCCTTTACCATCATGTCCTGTTTATCTGGCCGAACCCCTTCACCTGTTTATTTTTTTTATTACCATTGACTCTTTTCTTGCTCAGCTCACCACGAACGCCAATTGTGTTTCCCATTTCGGACTGAGTATCTGGAGTCGGTGTCGTGTGTTTTATGGGTTGCCAAGGATGCTCCCAGTCTATGACAATACTGGAACATGAAACACCCTGGGACTTTCAAGCACGACACAGTCCTCTTGTTCTATTATTTCTTCCTTCTTCTGCACAAGATGCTAAGATGTCATGCATATTCGGATATGGGGCTTGCTATTTTGTGATCATGGCCGACAGTTCACCACCTCAGTTGTTAAGTATAACTTATTTCAAGGTACGCCTGTTGGCTTTCTTACTGCCTGTATTCATACAAAATATCAATAAAATGAGACCCGCTATGGATATCAATCTCCTCTCAATTAATTCTCCCGCTAGGTGTTAGATGTTTGCGTAATATAAGATTGCGAGGAAAGCTAATTGTATCGTAATCCCCTTCATTCAAAGACGTTGAACAAGCGCTAGAACTAGACATCAACCATCAAATACACTGCAAAACAAGGTCGATAATAGAAAAGAAGGAATCACGATCTTCACCGGTCTTGCCAAGTCCTAAGCCAACAACTAGTAGCCGCTTTTCAGCGGGAGATTTAGTTGCAATGGAAGTTGCTATCTGTCGAGCAAGTAGTTGGCCTGTAGTATCTTGTCCAGGGGCATGCCCACCAAGTAAAGAGGTAGCCGTCAAGCTGCTGAGGGGCAAAAGACCATCATCCGCTCCCTCGGAGAAGGTGTGCATGCCATCTGTGCCGGGATTTGAATTTCCAAGTGGCACATGTAGCTATAAGATAGTCAGTTCAGCTCAAACATAGAAATAATCAATGGCAACACACCCAATGAGCGAGGCGACCTTCTTGTGAGATAGTCACCAAGATCTTATCACTGAAGTTCATGACCATAACGTCAGTTTTGACACCATCTACCAGCCCAGCCACCTGTTTAGTAGGAGCAGGAAATGGCAGATCCATAGCTCCCTGAAGAAGCTCATCCACAGACGCCATGCTTGTTTCTTGCTCGAAGTGATATCAAATACAACAAGCGAGTAGTTGATGGCCGATCAGAAAAGCGGTCAGTCAAGCCCCACAATATAATCGGCAGTAACTCACCGCCAACTAGCATCCTCGATTTTTTTTTCCCCGAGCAGCCAACAGAGGTGAATTGCCAGGGTCTTGATTGTAGCTTGTCGCCTCTAGACGAGTTTTGCCCAGGATGCCGCAGCCAAAATTCACGCCACGTTTGCGAAAGCAGAAACACCGGCGTCAGGAGCCTACTGAGCATGTCGACACCAATGTCGCGGAGCTAGCACCCGTTTCTAAAGATGAGAAAGAGGCGAGGAGACAGAAGCTGCGCGAGGAGCTACAAGCTCAAAGCTCTAATACGAATGTGTCGTCGAAGAAGAAGAAGCGACTTGATAAATATATCGTGCGTTGACCTATATCTACTCTTTAGCTGCATTGAATTACTCGCATTGCAAGAAGATTTCTAATTTTATAATACTGCTATAGGAGAACAAACTCAGGAAGGAAGAAAATCTTGAACTGTTGAAGAAACTTGCTCAGTCAAAGGTGGACACATCCAATTTTAAGAGTTTCAAGGATTTCAACGCTAAGAAAAGGCGCCGCGATCGCGATCACGATACTATTGCGGACAATGATGAGAGTGACGATGAGGATGCTGATTTGAAGGCTTTTGATCCCGCTACTGACCCCGAACCACTGGTTAAACCTCTTGCACCTGTTGGAAGTGGTTTGAAGCGGCCACTTGAGCTTGGGGCTGATGGATTCCCTGTCATTAAGAAGCGGAAGCGCACTAACAAGAAACCGGCTCCGGCGCCTGTGAAGGAGGTTGCGTGGGAGGGTTTTGGATCTGATGAGGAAGATGAGGAGGAGGAGGAGGAGGAGGATGAAGAGGATAAAGAAAACGATCTTGAGGACGATGAGGATGAAGATGAGGACGATGAGGACGATGAGGATGAGGAAGATGAGGAAGATGAGGAAGATGAGGAAGATGAGGAAGATGAGGAAGATGAGGAAGATGAGGAAGATGAGGAAGATGAGGAAGATGAGGAAGATGAGGACGATGATGGCGAAGAAAAAGTGAAAACTATCAAGCCACGACAGTCCGCCTTCAAGTCTTGGGCTGTACAGCAGATCAATGAAGCTATAGGCTTTAAGCCGACCACCGGCCCGATGGTCAATGATCATGATCATTCATCTGCACCAAAACAGGAACCAAGGAAAAACGAGGAGGACCCTCTGCCCCAAGAGCTTCAGGTGACACATGGGAATCCGAACCGCAAAGCGTTCAGCGTTTCAGTTGATCGCTCAGAGGAAATCCAAACTGCCCGTCTCGGCCTCCCGGTTGTTGGCGAGGAGCAGAAGATCATGGAAGCAATCCACAACAACTCAACAGTCGTCATTTGGGGTGCTACCGGTAGTGGAAAGACAACTCAGTTACCGCAATTCCTCTTTGAATCTGGATTTGGTAACCCAGACAGTCCGAATCCAGGTCTCATTGGTGTCACCCAACCCCGTCGAGTTGCCGCTGTGAGTATGGCGAACCGTGTTTCTCAGGAGCTGGGCCAATACTCCGATAAAGTGTCTTATCAGATCCGATTTGAGTCGACTGCTTCCAAGAACACCGCCATCAAGTTCATGACTGATGGTATTCTTCTGCGTGAAATCGCGGATGACTTTGCTCTCCGAAAGTATTCTGTGATCATAATCGACGAAGCCCACGAGCGAAGTGTGAACACCGATATTCTCATCGGTATGGTCAGCCGTATCGTGGAGCTGCGCAAATCTATGAGCGAGGAAGACTCGTCCGTGACCCCACTGAAAGTTGTTATCATGTCTGCCACTCTACGAATCTCGGACTTCACTGAGAATTCAAGTCTGTTTCGCCAAGGGCCACCTCCTTTGGTTCAGGCAGAAGGTCGTCAATATCCCGTCTCTGTTCATTTCGCTCGTCGTACGCACCGCGACTATGTTGAGGAAGCTTTTCGAAAGGTCTCGCGAGGACACCGCAAGCTGCCACCCGGTGGAATGCTTGTGTTCCTGACTGGACAAAATGAGATTCGACAGCTCTCGAAACGCTTGAAGCAGGCATTTAAGCCCACCCAGCGAGCGGATACAACGCATGCCAAGGTGCAAATCACAGCCAATGATGCACCCCTGGAAGCAGAAGATATGGAATTCGGAGAGACGGAGATGAACAACATCGGCGGAGATGACGACAGTGATGTTGAAATCACTGGACTGGATGATCCAGAGGACGACGAGGACTTTGACCTCGGCGAAGAAGCCATGGACTCATCTACTCGGGTCCACGTTTTACCGCTATACTCTCAGCTCCCCACAAAAGAGCAGATGAAAGTCTTTGAGCCAGCGCCGGAGAACTCGCGACTCATCATCCTAGCCACCAACGTCGCCGAAACCTCCCTCACTATTCCTGGTATCAAGTATGTCTTCGACTGCGGACGAGCCAAAGAAAAGCAATTCGACCTGTTTACCGGTGTCCAGAGCTTCCAGGTTGGCTGGATTAGCAAAGCCAGTGCAAACCAGAGAGCTGGTCGTGCCGGTCGAACAGGCCCCGGTCACTGCTACAGATTGTATTCCTCGGCTGTATACGAAGGCGACTTCGCTGAGTACACCGAGCCCGAAATCCTGCGCACTCCTATCGAGGGCGTTGTGCTTCAAATGAAGAGCATGGGTCTGCACAACGTGATCAACTTCCCCTTCCCTACGCCCCCAAGCCGTCAGGGTCTGGCCAAGGCAGAGAAACTACTGAAGAACCTCGGCGCCCTCTCTGCCAACGGGCAAGTCACACCAATTGGTCGCCGTCTCTCAACCTACCCCCTCTCTCCTCGATTCGGCAAGATGCTCTATATTGGTCACCAACACGGCTGCATGCCCTATGTCATTGCCCTAGTCTCGGCACTAGCAGTTGGCGACCTCTTCGTCGCACCGACAGAACTGGATCTTAGGACTACCTCCTCCATCCTCAAAGCAAAGAAGAATAAAGACGGCAGCGATGACAGCGACGAAGAGAGGGTAGTCTACACCAACGAAGATAGAATAGAAGACACAGAGCGCGAACAACGCGGAAAGGACTACGCTCGTGTCCACCGTCTCCTCAGCAAGCATGACGACACCTCCGACGCCCTCAAGTACCTCTCAGCAATCTGCGCCTACGCCTATGCAGCAGATGGTGACGCCTTCAGCGCACAGATGTTCCTCCGCGCAAAAGCATTCAAAGAAGCAACCCAGCTACGCCGCCAACTAACAGACATCGTACGCGCCAACAACCCAGGCCTAATCGGCACCTACGAAGCACGCCTTCCCGAGCCCTTACCCAAACAGATCAAAGCCCTGAAGCAGATCATCACAGCCGGCTTCATAGACCACGTCGCTATCCGCGCAGACACAGCCCCAGTCCCACCAGAGATGCCGCGCGCTCCACGCCGCGCCATCGACGTGCCCTACCTAACGCTCTTCCGATCGCGCGAAGGTCCAGCACAGGATATCTCCGAGCGCGCCGTCTTCATCCACCCCTCGTCCCTACTTGCCAAGCTCACGCCGAAGGAAATGCCACAGTATATCATATACTCGCATCTTCAGCAATCGTCTGCATCCGTAGTCTCGGACCAGACGCCCAAGATTAGGATGTTCCCGCTCGTTGCACCGAGCGGGCTACAGCTTGCTGCGCTTGCGCATGACACGCCGCTTCTCGATTACGGGAAGCCTATTGGCAAAACGGAGACGCTAGAGGGGATTCCGCAGCGGAGATCTTGCTGGGTTATTCCTTCTTTGGTTGGGGATGCGGGTGGAACGGGCTGGCCGCTGCCTGCTAAGAAGGTTGTGCAGAGGAAGGATGCTAAGGATGGATGGGTTATTGAAAAGTTTGTTGCATGAGCATTTGCATAATTTTGTTGGGAAGGATAGGAAAAGGAAACGTTTTTGAGTTGGAGGCTGTTTTATTATACACGAGATCATGATATCCCAAGCATTCAGCTTTTACCACGTCCAATAAAATCGTAAAGGATAAAGCTCATAAGAATGTCGTATCATCAAGAATCCTAACCCATTCCAATAGCAGGTTCAGATTAGATCAGCATCTATTTTAGCGGATGGCATCAGTATCGGCTGCGCTCATCTCTGCGCTCATCTCTCCGATAATCTCTATCATCCCTCCGATCATACCTTCGGTCATCTCTCTGGCCATTCCGATCATCTCTCCGATCCCGATAATCCCTCCGCTCATCCCTCTGCTCATCTCTCCGCTCACTCTTCCGATCATTCCAACTACTACTAATCTCCCCAGTCTCCCGATTCTCCCGAAGCCCAAACGCCTTCCGCAACCGCTCACTCTCCTCAATCTTGGCCTCAGCAAGATCATGGACCTGATAAGATTTAAGCGCGCGTCGATCCTTAGGAGGACCCATCTTCCCAGAGCGAGGATTATCGAGCTCTTTCAGCAATTCCTGTCGTAGCATGTCGCATCGCGCATCGATCTCGTCTTCTGACAAAATGCGCTCGGCTTTATCTTCTGCTTCGTCAAGCTCATCCTGCTCTCCTTCCTCTTTATCCTCGGTGGATTTACTGATAGACCTAGACGTAGACTTGGACTTGGACTTGTTCTTGCTTTGCTCCTCCTCAATCCGCTCATTTTCATCCTCCAACTCCGCCCGCAGCTCCATAACCTTAACTTCGACCGTGCGCTTTCGGTCATGTTCTAGAATTTTCTGGTCAGGCACGCGCTGTTTGAAGCTGTGGCCTGATGTGCTGTTTGCGCCTGTTACGGGCGGGTAGGGGGCGCCGTAGCCTGAGTCCCGGGGTTTAATGAAGGCATTGTTGCGCTGGACGTAGCCTGATGTGCCACTTCCGCGAGGAGTGGTGAGTCCGACGTTTGAGGACATTTTGGATGGTATGTGGTAAAAGGTCTTCTGAGTTGCAAGTGCAGGAGCTGGCTTGGCCCTCGTTGAGTGGATATGGAGCTTTGTGGGGGCTTGAGTTCTTTGCTCCTTTGATTGTAGTCTGCGTATAGAGCATGTGTAGAGGAGGGTTTAAGTTAGGCAGGTGTTTAAACATGATATGGCTTATCAATCACGTGATGTAAGGCGCGGAAAAGCCATGACCACTTTATTAGGGTAATTATACTGAAAATTTCATCAGTTGGCCTGCTGGCCCAATGGCAAGGCGCTTGACTACGAATCAAGAGATTGCAGGTTCGACCCCTGCGTAGGTCAAATTTTTATATATTTTTTTGGTCCTTTGAGTCCTGTTATTGGCTCTTGTTTCTTTACAAAAGTACTATCTACACTTTAGTTTGGCGTTTTTTTTTTTTTTTTTTTTGATATTTGAGTAGAAGTCCATACTCTGTATACTCCAAAGATCTCGTTTCGAAGGTTTATTAAGATGGCTGTCTGTAAAAACAGTCACTCATTTCTAGAGCAGTATTAATATAATATGTCTTGCGCCTTACAACAAGCAGTGCTTTGGTCTCCCAGTAGAAAGGATGAGAGGGGTAAAAGATAAGAAAAGAAAAAAAGAACAAGATAAGAGATATAGAAAACCCCCGATTCCCCCACGTTCTGGTCATCCTTGTCGCACTGCCTGCAGCACTTCATTTTTCATTCCATTTCGTTGAAGAATGTCCTAATCAGTCATTCTATCGACGTCGACTTCTAATACTCGAGATCACTCCAGATTTTTCGAGTGATTCAAGTGATTCCTCGTATAAGCCTGAGGAGGCTTTTCAACTAGAGAGTCGATCAACTCCAGTCGATCATGCTCAGCCTTCTTAGCCCGTTCGTTGGACAGAGTTTGTACGCGCATCAACTCCGCATCATGTTCCTGGGCCAGCCTCTCATCTTCCACACTGGGGATATAGGCATTGGCAGCACCACCTAGATGATCGTATCATCGCATCAGCATCAACTTTCTTCTCGTGAGATTATTAATTGCGCGTATATGGGTTACATACCTCGTCCGATATAATGAGGCATGACCTGCGCCCGCAATGGCGGTGATTCAACATCCTGTCTCTCGCGGGCGATCTCTGGTCGTTCGAGATCATTCTGAACCATGTTGCCTGAGCCACCGCGACCAGTTGTGTAGACATCCTGCTTGATTGTCGGGGTGACAAAGTCCTGTGGTGTGGGGGTTGAGGGCTTTTCCTGGCGGGTTATATTACCTGGCAGAGTCGAGGTTAGTCTTGATATTCACTGACATGATCAACGTAGTTTCCTACCAGCGCCACCGCGACCATGTGAGATATTTCGTCCAGACATGACTAGTGTGTGAGAAACTGGATAGGAGTCTTCGAGACTTAAAGCGGAAAGTGGGGGGAGGGGGGCTGCAGTGAAGCTGCAGATTCTGTGTCTAGATGACAGATATAACTTTGATATGGCCGTGCAGATTGGATCGAGAATGAAAACGTGGGAAGAAGGAAAACGTGGAAATTACAGGGCAGACCTTGTGATGTTCGGGTCGGAAAGAAGTTTTTGCTTTCGAAATCTTTTCCACGCCAAGTCCTGATGAGGTCATGAACTGACGCTTTGGGGGTTTCGACGTTCTGTTGTTAGAGTCTTGAAAATGAGTCTTGTTACATTTAATTTACTGTTCAAGTATTTGCTCTTTATCAGCCTGTGGTTGGGATGTCCAGAGACTCCATTGTTGATGTCTAGGCATGTATGTATAGTTGACCGGCCCGGCGGACGGGATATTATTGTCGATCGATCTCAAGTATGAACTTCTTAGGCTGCGGTAAACAGCCCCTTAAATTAGTCAGCTTCAGCCCCAGAACTGAAAAATATTAGCATTTGATTGGAACTCCCAGAACATCGAAAGGTAATTACTTGATTCTAGAGAACTCAGTAATGTGTGTTTTTTTTCTTTTTTTTTTTTTTTTTTTTTTTAGAATAGAATCATATTATTTAATCTAAGCGAGTTCATCATACAATCCCGCTTGTAGTTCAGTTGGTTTAGAGCGCCAGACTGTAATGGAAATTGTTATCTGGAAGTCGGCGGTTCGACTCCGCCCGAGCGGATTGTTCTTTTTATTATCTTTTTTTTGATATTCCTACAACTTCGTTACTTTTTTTATCATCGCCCATCTTTGCTACTTTTTAGATAAAATATAGCACATTTAGGCTCTTAATATAAGGATGGAGAAGCATAATAATAATCATGAAAGACAGAGAGGGGTAGGCCTGGTGATTCAATGCATTAGGTTAACCGGTTCGGCTGTTTTTGCAACTTCGCCCTCTCGAAAACCCAAGGGACCAGAGCGTAAGTCGACGGGTAACACGGTGGCCATAGCAGTAATATCAAGGAGCAATGCGATGGTTTTGGAGTTTAGATTGACTATCGTGTAGTTCTACCTCTTTGCGAAAGTGATTCCCCGAAATGGAGGCCCATGTAGGGCCATGGGGTCTGGGGCTGCATTGTTACCTTCAGGTCTCTACATACGTAGTAGAGAATATCAGATGCTCTGAATGGGGTGAAGGAAGATGATATTCTAACTTCCCAGGTGATCTGGGGAAATAACATGCATTCCCTTTCATCACGGTGGAGAACCTTTTCGACTTATTTGGAAATGACAGTATACAATATCTGGCAGGAAGTCTGTAGGAATCGGCAATGGAGAAGCGCCCGGGAGGTTGCAGCGCATGAGAACGTCAAGTTTTCAACGCAAGTACTGAATACCAAACGTGTGATATGTCCTGGAACTCAGTACGGGAAAACCTGATCTGTCAGGAAAACCCCGAGCTATCAATGCGTACATTATATCTTGGAACTCACTCTCAACATCTGACTTGACAGCGCAGACATCAAGCGTGCGTTGCCATACTATGTCCTGAAATTCAGACCGAATACTAAGTCTTGTCACTCATAATGCAGTATTGCTGCAGGAAGAGTTGCCAAGGCTCAGACGAGGTTCTGTGCGAACGTATCGAGATCAACAACCAGCATGAGGCTGTTCAACCTCATCTGATTGTGCGCTTTTGAGCTTATGGGGGAGGGTTGAAGGCTAGTCAAAGTATGGCTTCTAGTAAGGATGATATTGTTCCGAACCATCACACAAAGGGAGAGAAATTATGTTCCAAGGTTGCAAGTTGAACATAGGAAATTTGACCAAGTGGGAGATGGAGGTAGATGTATGATGAGGAAGAGTAATCAGAGAAGAAGAAGAAGGAAGCGCCAGTATATGTATCAGCCGGCAGTGGACATTACAATGAATGTTTGTATCTATAGTCAACTGGCAAACCTTAAAATTGAAAGTGAGTCTAAAGTGAGATGAAGGCTGAAAGAGAGATCAAAGAGAGGCTAAAGCGAGGCTAGAATTTGACCAATCCTTCTTAGACCATGTAACCCACTTGGCAATGCTTTGCATCGAACACCCATTTAGTGTATCTGAAAGGGGGTTTCAGCCATGATTGGGTTGCTAAAATCATAAAATCGCCTACTGAGATTCTGTTGCTGGCAAAAGTCTGATTCTTCACGGAAGTCATGTGAACCTTGGAAGTTACTTCAATTCAACGTCATGCGCTGGCTGAAACTGTAAGACAACTGAAGTGAGATATATATGTGATAAAGCTATAGAGCAGATAGACTTTAATTGATCCACGAAGGTTAACTTAAAAATAGGTCAAGACTATATGAGCTTAGTTCAAGTCCATGAGTTAGTAAACACAGCCTATAATCTTGGAACTATTCGACTAGTATTATTTCCAAGGTCCCTTTACATCCTACTGTAGAGACTAGAAAGGCTAGAAGGGCTAGAAAATAGGCCTTCATAAATCTACCCTAAGTTAGTCAACTGTCCTAATAACGACACAACTTTCAAGGGTTTAGCGAGCTTGGGAAAGCTTAGATATGGATAAATTTTGATTAAATCTTTGGTGATCCTACCTAGGTATAATAGGAAGGTCGATGAACCAGGGTCTGACTAATAGTACTCTGCAAAGTAGATCTGCGGGGTCCCCAACTTCCCCAAATCCCAGAACCGAGGTAATTCTAACATGCTTGGAGATATATCTTCTAATTGTAATTATCTGTTATATCCCACATATTTACAACCCAATAATATGGTATCTGAACTATCCTTCAAACTTCCAAGCTCATACAAAACGGTTTCCACAACCGGTCATGTCGTGGTTTCGCATCACCCACCTGACTCCCTAACAGTAACATCAGTCGTTATAGTAACGCTGAATCGCCCAGAACACCACAATGCCTTTACTGAAAAGATGGCCCAGGACTTTGAGATGCTCTTCCCCATGTTCGACGTTGACGAAAGGATAAATGTGATTGTATTAACAGGGGCCGGCAAGACATTTTGCGCGGGGGCTGATCTTGACATTGGATTTTCTTCCGAGCAAGAGAATTTGACCAATTATCGTGATAGGTGAGATGAGTCTCTTGTCACTGGTATCTATCTACTCATCGTTATCATAGTGGGGGACGCGTTGCACTTGCTATTCATCACTGTCGCAAACCGACTATCGCTGCTATGCAAGGCTCAGCTGTTGGCGTGGGTATGACCATGACCCTTCCAGCGATCATCCGGTAAGAATCCATCACGAAGTAACGAAAGGGCAAGTGTTAATTGACACGATCCAAGAATCGCCTACGAGAAAGGTAAATATGGCTTTGTTTTTGGCCGTCGCGGCATCACCATGGAATCATGCTCCTCTTACTTCCTCACTCGTTTGATCGGTCATTCAAATACCAGTTACCTAGTCAGTTCTGGCGGTATATTCCCACCATCATCGAAACACTTCGGAGATCTATTTAACGAAGTTATGCCCAACGTGTCGCAGGTTCTGCCACGTGCCCTTGAGTTAGCGAGCGAGATAGCTGAGAATGTAAGCCCGACTTCATCTTACCTCAATCGGGCTTTGATATGGCGGGATACCGGGTCGCCTGAGTTGGCGCATTTGGTGGAGTCTCGCATTCTTTACCATATGGTTAAGAATCCAGACCAGAAGGAGGGGGTTGCTGCTTTCTTTGAGAAGAGAAAGCCTAACTTCAAGGCTGACCTTGATGAAAACATACCGGCGAATGTACCCTGGTGGAATGAAGTTGATACTCGTAGAAAGCCTAGGGCCACGGGGTCATCAAAACTATAGCTTTACCCAAGTGATAAATGGTACTGAGATTGACTGATGTTGATTATTGTGTCAAGGAAGACTCGTTTTTAGAGAACACATAACACTTTTTATACAAGGGTTTACAATTACCTTTTCTTGTAGCCCCAATACGGAGTAGACTCATTTTTACACAAAGGAAACTTCAGATCAGGATATAAGGGAGCTTGATGGTGCTATCAAAGCCATTTTGAAATACAAATGTGATACCCCACCGCTAATGAGATCGAAACAGTAAAAACACCGGTCCATAACCAAAGGAAAAAAGAGAGACCAGTAAGGTCCTAGATCTGCCGATATACAGGCACGATGAACCATATGAACATGAACAATGCAAAGAGAATGCAGAGGGGATGCAAATTAGAGAGCATAGTTGCGGCGCTTGCGGTTATATGCACGCTGGTCCTTTAGCCAGCGTCGGTAATCACCCACACTGCCAATCTTCTCACCGTAGTAATCCGGGATAGGGTTTGAGAGAGAGGCTGTAGAGGGGTCGACCCGGAATCGCCGAATGCGATCGAAGAATTCCTTTTCTTTCTGCAGCGAAGAGCTTGTTAGATATATTCCAGCCGGAACGAGGTTCCAGAGGGATTGCTTACCACCGCAACAGAGGGCAAGAACTTTCGGTTTACAAGACCCCAGACACCGTTGCCGACAATAGGACCAATCAACCAACCCACAGCACCACAGGCAGCGGTTGCTAGACCCAGGACGAGGAAAGGATCTAAACCCATAACCGAGCTACTCAGAGACTCAAGATCCAGAGTTGTAAGAACAGGGACACCCGCACTGACACCACCGACAGTGCCAATGATCGAGGAGGCTAGAGAGTACCGACGACGGGACGTGCGGAGCTTGAAAAACGAGTTCCAGTCGAGCTTAACATCTTCGTTGGTTGGAGCCGCAGTCGACTGTGTTCGCAGACCAACAGAGTGAGTGAGAAAAGAAGGTGAAGCACGGACGTGAGGGCGGACAGTAAGCTTGCTTGCTGTGGTCGCGGACGTGGTTGAGAAGTAGCAAGGTTGCTGAGGAGCAATGCTCGGGACACGGCTGGCAATTGAGCGGATGGCAATTGAGCCCATATGACCACCTAGCATGGAACGAGCTGACATTGTGAGTGGAGTGGTGTGCATTTTGTCGTAGTTGACCTCAGGACAAGAGATTGCGGTTCGGTTTGCAGCAAAACCGAAGGTGGATTAAGATTAGTCAGCAAGGGGATCCACTTGACATGGATTAAGATTAGCGATTGAGATTATAGAGAAGTCTTATATACCGAATAAATCATAATTATGTATGAATGAATAAGCTAGTTATACAAGTCTTCAATCGACTCTAGTAGACTAGTACCCGATATTCCCGCACAATTTGACATGTAAATGCAACCCATCTGTCAAATGATATCAGCCCTCACTTGACCGCCCTCAACGCTTGTAGTATGAATGCTCGTGATCAAAACATCTATCTAGTAAGAGTGACGACAAAGCACAGCTTGTTCGTTCGTTCAAAGAGTTGAATCTTTGTTGTATCCTCTTAATAGATTGCGCGAACATGAGAATCACAGCTATCATGGCCGTAATTTATAGACCTTACTTCCTAATATTTCCGGGGTAAGATTGAGCTGATGTGGGAGTACCGAAACCATTTACACGGCCATGTAACCACTTCAGTGTAGCCGTACTACCGGCCATAACAACAGCGCTCAATGCGAAAAGGCCAACCCTGCCAGGAGTGGGCAGTACTGAGAAGATAGGATATGGATATCTAAGCCCGTCAGTAATGAGACTCGTAAATTGCGAATTTAACCTACTCTCCATTCTGCTGGAAGCAATGCTCCACCCAAAACCAGTAGCCGAAGGCAAAAGTCCCAGACAGCCCCAGCGAGGGAAGGACTGTGATAGTCCATGGTGGCGATAGGAAGAAGAGATCAATCAACATCACGATAGATGGGATTAAATGGAAACTGATATCTATCGGCCTTTATCAGTATGAATTTGAGCGCAATCTTCCAAGGGTATCAAACCTGCGTGTAGAGGAATCACGGCCCAATCTGGTATTACAAGGCGTTCATCTGTCTGATATCAAGTAAGTCATAAGGGTTACAGTGGATACTTTAGTCGCAGACGTACCAGTCGGAGACCCCAGTACAGAATACTGATCAGAACTTCCATTGGGGCGCTGCATACTGACAGCAGGTTCTTGAACAAGAATAGACGTCGAGATAAAGTCAAATCTGCCAATAAGGCAATGGAAAAAGTAAGAGTAGATAGGCTCAGACCTATCACAGTGAGGAATTGAAAGTGCCCTCCATATGCTTGATTACTGATAATTTGATCAGCATGTCTCGTAGTTAGATGGAGAGTATGATAGAACGCACGCCTTGTTGGGATTGTCTTCCATGCTATCAAAATTTATTAGTACAATTATGCAGGTACATATGTACCAGTGTCAGTACATACTACTTAAATGACCATATAAAGCTTGCAAGGCCCGTTACCTAAGTCTGTCAGTCATGGTCCACGATGGATCCAGTATCGGACATACATGAACAAGGGCAGAGAGACCTCTGGAAGGGCTTGAAAGCCGCTGCAACGGATGCCGGTTGATTAGAGTATCGGCCATTGGGATTTGCTCGAAGTATACAAGCTGAAGTGAGTTCGATGATATGACGTACGATAGGCCGCGAAATCCGTCGGATATTAGTCATCCCGATCTCCGACGCTGAATCAGCCTTATCTTGCTTCCCCACACTTTGTAAAGATAGGAATCTTCTGGATGCCCTTTAGTGTAGTTTTTTTTTTTATCTATCACTACTTGCGTTATATGTACATGTTGAAATATTTCACCACCTTAGTAGCATATTACTGGTTTTCAAGTGCTTTTAAAGTCGTCACTGTCCAGATCGGTAAAGCCTTATCGCTCTTTCCTCCATTGGCCGAATTTGCTGCTAGTTGCAGCCGGTCCCTGATTGCTAGCTTAGCTTCCTACCACACCTCGATGTCATTGTCTACCAAGTGTGGCTGCCTTATTGATTATCGTTTCGTCGCCACTTGGGGACAATCCAGTCCTAGACGCCGAAAGCGAAGCAATTGCATTCGGTATACCCCGTGAGGTAGCAGACTTCTACCAGGTCCCAGTCTGTATCTTTGGGCGGGGCGATAGTGAATGGGGATTGCATCGTATATCAAGATCTGGACCTGCTTTTGGCCTCGATCTCCTCTTTATATCGGAAGTGCCGCCCGACATCGGGCCGAACATCTATCCCGCAATTGAGGTGTAATGCCTCGTCCCCGAAGAGCTGGGGCGCCAGAACCAAAACGGCGAAGTCGGAAAGGATGCTGGTAAGTTATACTGGTTTAAAGTTATGTTGGTCTAAGTAGCGTCTCCTCCAGCTGACATGATCATCCTGTAGGCCCTGCAAGGCCCGCAAAGTGAAATGGTAAGAGAAAGAATGAGTTTGGCAACATCTGAACCTGCTAACATGAAAGAGATATAGCGGAGAAGAAAAACCGATGTGCATCAACTGCCAGCGGCAAGGGGGGGCATGTGACTATAGTGTCCGCCTGAATTGGGGTGGTAGGACGAAGGGAACTTCTGTTGACGACTCGCCAAGCTCTCTGCCCAGTGGGTATATGGAGACCATTATGTTCAGTGATCCCATACCAACCGCAAGCTCCACGAAAATACACACTCCAGCAAGCGATAGTACCTCGGATGGATTTATTAATTTTCACTCTGGGGAATTGGCTTCTTCAGGGCCAATTTCGCCCACCACTTCAGCTCCAATTGGCTATTTTGATTCCCGGAAGCCTCAACTTGCACCTGAAGGTTTTATTTCACCATCTCAAGTAGACTTTCGTATATCGTCCAATTGGGTGGAGAACTCTCCTTTACCTTCATCGACCTCGTCGGGACCAATATCGCAGTATTCATTTGGCCACAGTTTTCATAACACATTTCCATCGGACGTGGACCAAGCCGTTGGTCATCAGTCGCTTTTTGAATTTTCATTCCATTCAAATGCAGTATCGCAACCAGTATCCTTTCTTCGGAACTCCGTGGATACGCCGAGTCATTCGTCTTCTCAGAATAGTCAAATGTCTGATGATCATGGATTGGGGTTTCAAATCCCTGCAATGGCGCATCGGGGTGGCCACCCTTCTTTCTCCAACTCCGGCGATATCACAGCATTGGTAATTGGTTCTCACAAGACAATGAAACAAAGAAATCTTAGTTCAACAACGGGCTATGATGGGATGAAAGAAGTAGCAAGATATCCACCGCGAGCTGAGCCAGGAGCCCCTTCAAGTGATGCCAAAGAGGGTGAAAAAGCTGCGAGAGAATCTTCTTTAGCTCAGAGCAAATGGCAGACTTATCTCACGAGGGTGACTGACAACTATGGCTTGGACTGCGGGCGTTCAGACCGAGATTTGGGGTTGAACAACGATCATGCTGCGATAGATATCAACTCTGCCATGGATATGATCAATTCTCGGGGACGATCCAGTCATACTTCCTCACCATCACAAGAGTCGACCGTGCAGGACTCCGACTATGGCGGATACTATGCATCCCCAGTGCCCATCAACCTTCCAAGATATCTATCTCCACTTCCATCATCCCTACTAGGAAACCCGATCAACTTGATGTACTTCCATCACTTCTTGAACCATACGTCTCGAATGCTGGTACCACACGATTGTGATAAAAATCCGTTTATATCGGTTCTACCTTCGAGTAAGTAGATTTCAGAAATGGTCTTGTATTGGTAGCTAATTGCTTTATTCAGTGGCCACCGGTGACCCAAACCTCTTGAACCTGTTGCTTGCATACTCAGCCAGTCATCGTGCAAGGTACCTAGGACACCCGGAGCCATCCAATCGGATTGCGCACTGGGTAAGTGATGTTTTCCCAGCCCTTCGAATGGCGCTAGAGGGTGCCCACAAGGCCATTACCGATAGCCATCTAGCAACGGCAATTTTGTTGCTCTCATTGAAGATCGTGTCCCCTGGAACTTTCGAGACTAGCATCACATGGCAGAGCCACCTGAAACTTGCGCGTGATCTATTCGTTGCCCGAAGTGAGCATCTCGCCCAGCCTGGTAACCGAGTCGGAGCCTTTCTGGCTCGCTGGCTGGGCTATATCGACACCATGGGAACTTTATCCTGTCGTCAAGCCGGCCCCCCATTACTGATTTATTATTCTGTTATGGAAGCTTGCTGTAGCCCTGAGAATTATGACGAGTTTGCCGTTGATTGTTTCTCGGGTATGACTCCACGCACAGGGCTGTTTCTTCTTCGTCTCGGAAGGCTGGTCCAAGAATGCGATAACCAGCGTTTCGACGAGCTGGGGAACTTTAGATCGGAATGGTGCCCATCTCCAGACATGATCATGGAAGCCCGATCTGTCTTGGCAGAAATTGAAAGTCCGAGTGAGCGTGCTCACGTTGATCCAGATCATCATCAGGGTGTAGAGTGCCAAGATATGATTGGAATTGAGGAGGCGTTCTTATGTTCTGGCCTTCTTCATCTGCATCGGCGTGCCCTGGGCTCGTCGCTCGACTCCTTCCTGGTGAAGGAAGTCCTGAGAAGACTCATAGATGTGCTGGTGGAAATGCGACTTGGTGCGTCGACTCTGGTGTGTTCATTGTTCCCATTGTTCACTGCTGGCTGCGATACTCGCGATCCGTCCCATCAATTGAAACTGCTCAGTCGATTTTTAGTACTTGAGAAGTCTGGTATGAAGCAGGTATGCATCCGTATTCACTCACCTTATTCTTATGTTACTTAATTACTCTCCAGATCCAAAACGCTCGACAATTGATGCAGCACTGCTGGGAAAGGAATCTTACTTGGATAGCCCTGGCTGGAGGGGAGTTTCTTGGGTAGTCGAGGAAGAGATTTCGATGGTGTGGTATGCTTTTTTTGGACGCATTTCTGTTTCATAGTTACTGTGCATATACTTACCTTGAAATTTTAGTTTTCTCAATTTCCAAAACATGTCTGTCCAAGTATGTAAATCGTTGCCAAAGGTGATATTCATGCAAAACCCCGAACAATAGATCAGCGGTCAGCAGGGTCATAACAACAGAATGAAGCGGATCGATATTTTCCCTCAGCGTTGTTCACCCCAAAGTTGTCCACGTATGTACCCAGGCAGGAGGATGGCAGGAGCCCATAAATCTCCTTCCCCAGGAGTTTGCTTCCAGTTGAACAAACTTTCAGACAGTGAGTTGGTCCACACTGGATATATCAGTGGGGTTGGTATGGAGGTTCCACCAGATTGTGATAGAAATTTGAAATCAGTTTTTTCTTAAGTTTGTATCCGATTTTAAACTGAATATGAGAGGGTAGACTCTCAGATATGGTGGAGCCTGCGTTGGTGGCAGACTCATGAGAGTAGGGCACGAACAAAGGTGTCAAGACGCCGAGGGAGTTTGATCAGCTGAGCAAACGACTCAGCGAAGAGTGAGCTATCTCACGAAAGACCTCGTCCCAACTCTCTTTTGTCTTAACTTCTTTATCACATACTCGTCTTTCACAACCCACCTCTATCTCACAACCAATATTTCAATCAATCATTGGTGCGCGATAGCATCGAAAAAACAACATGAATCATTTATGCCTTCTGGATCTCCCTGATGGGATTGAGGAGCTTTCAGAAATATTCCCAGCTTTGATGACAGCAAGGTAAGTGGTGATTGTTGTTGCGGTCTTATACTTGCATTTCATGTGGACGCAGCCATAGCAGACATGACTCTGACATAACTTCACTCTTATAGCTCGTCTATCCGAACCTGTGACGCCAATGTGGCTGGCCGAACCCCCGACATTGTGGTATCTACACTTGAATTTTGTGCTCTTATTCCCTGACTAACCGGTGTGATTGGTTGATAGGATGCCATAGCAACTCAGGACCCTGACCACGCATTTCATGCCCAGCTTGATGCTGCGTATTGTGCTGCAATAGGCATTGGCATGAATGAGTTGGAAGAGCGTCCCAGTAAAAGCGCCCATAAGACCGCCTGGAAACTTGAGTTGGAGAGATGTCAAGCTTATAAGGACCGTGAGGCTGTCTATGTCAAAAATGTGAGGGTCCGTCTCCCTGTGAACGTCAAGGAAGACTCGAAGGCATCCAAGGTGAAGGCAGCGCAAGCTTTTGACTTCAATCTTCGTCATGCTAGCTGGCTCAATTGGAAACTGAAGAAGAATAACGTCTTTGAGAACCAAGAAGAAGAACGGAAGGCTTTCAATCGGTGCTATATCTTCAGCCCGGGTAGTCGGAAGTCCAACATGCTGTTCCAGTATGGACTGCGATATATCCCAGGCGAAAAAGAATTGAACATCTACCGCACTGTGATGATCGACTTCGTTCCCCAGCACATGGCAATTTCTGAGATCCTGCACAGCATTCGTGGTGGTGCAGTTCACTCTGCATACTTGGCTGACACCGTGGCGATCAATGGATTCAAGACTGCTAAGATCACTTTTATCAATCAGAAGGGAGCCATGAACTTCTTCAAGTGTGTCCAGAAAGATGGATTTTATGTCGGTATCAACGTCCTTCCGGTTTATGTCGTTCGTTCCCCTTCGTACCCACCCGAGTTATCCACCACTGATATCCAGGGTGGGCCAACTCGCTGCCTGAAAGTTCGTTCAAACGGAAGCAAATTCCTGAAGAAGGAAATTTATGGTCTTCTGTCGTCCTCCCGCCTGGGTACATACGTGGACAACTTTGGAGTGGACAACGTTGAGGGGGAAGTATCGATCCGATTCATTTCGGTCGATGCGGCCCTGCTGACCGTTGGCATACTGCGACACCGTGAATGGAGTATCACCTTTGGCGATGATCCCTGCGCTGCTTAGGTAGTTAGCAAAGGTCAACAACATTGATGGTGCATGGACTGAGGATGGGGTGCAAATATTTGCATGCGGTGAACCCTCTTTAACGACTTTGGGCAACAGTTTTTGGTTATCTGGGTTTGGAATTTTGAAATTTGCAGCATACTTGTTAGTAGGTATTCATGGCTGAGTGATTGTTCATCTGGGGCAGGTGCATCTCGTTTTGCACGAAAACTACCTATTGATGCTTTCCAGATCTTCAAATTTTTGATTTGTTTGCGAGCTCATCGAAGTTACGACAAGAGGATCGGTCAACTGTTAGGTTCCATCTGAGAAACTATTGAGCTTGCACAAGTAACGTAGTCATATGATTCTAGCTGTTGATGCAGATGGTTCCATGTGAGAAATTACCTAGCCATTTCCGGAGTAGTGGCTTGTAGATCAATCCCCGCATAAAATTAGAGTAGTGGGTCGCACAGACCCTGGGTATCAAAGTTTTCAATTCGTGCGCGCGTTCGGGTGCCAAGTATGCTAAATGATTAATCGTTAGTTAGAGCATGTAGTAGGTACTTAGCCTACTGGCCAATATAAAAGAGAAATCTTGAAATATCTTCAGAAATGGGAGGAACATCCGAAGTGAGAGCGCATATGTAAACGAGAAGAATATCAGAGTGGGGCAGATGTCAACAATGATGTCGCAAAATATGACGTCAAAACCCCCAAATATTCACAGAATCTTCAAAAATTGTTAGACATTGAGGCTTCAGCATTTGAACCTGGTAGTTTTTCACAAGAGTACTGTCAAATGCTTAAGCATTAACAAATATAAAGAAGAAGAAGAAGGAAAGCTAAGAATTAATAGAAAGATGGACGGTTTTACTTCACGCTCAGAAAGGACGCTAGTCCGTATTGGGACAAAATTTGGAAGTAAAAATCGGAATAATATTTCCCCGGTTCTCTTACATGGTCACTTACGGCGTAGTTATATACGATTACTTAAATCATATGTGCAATTACTTAAAAAAACACGGACTAGGATCTGGGTAACCAGTTATAGAGGTGCATTATATATAGGAATAACAAAAACAGCACAAAACCAGCCAATTGACTTCAATTTGATGTTGACTCAAATAATACGGACTCTTGGTAAGTAGAAACTGTAGATACCTGTAGATAAGGCTTCCTTTTAACTCCAGGTCAGATTTTGGGTTACCAGTCCTATACTATGGATGTTCGAATGCTGTTGAGGTCTAGGAATCTAGATACAGAGATCTAAAAGGGTAGAGAAATGACATTTGGAATAAAACAAGGAACCTTCCAAGGCTGGAAGTTGAAA
This sequence comes from Penicillium taxi, assembly GCF_028828555.1. Lineage (NCBI taxonomy): Eukaryota > Fungi > Ascomycota > Eurotiomycetes > Eurotiales > Aspergillaceae > Penicillium > Penicillium taxi. Next base: position 823,816 of record NW_026643207.1, on the reverse strand, counting down.
TACTGTGTGACCTCGGGATCAAGGATGGGTATCCCGAGACAAACTGTGAGGATATAAAGTGATTATAATTTGGATCTGAAATCAATTGATACATTAATACAGTCAAAATTGCAGGAGAATCAAAACAGTAGAAGACAGGACTCGCTACACTGTATAGAGCAGAACCGTTCAAATAAGTCCCTCAGAACACAAAAGGACATAACGCCTCGGGAAGAAATATAGATAAATAGTGTACTAAGTGTAGAATATGTCAACTTTTTTTGAGGTATTGGTGACCAATTGTGTTATGCATGAATGATTGAGATTGTACGTCGTAAGTCTACGGAATCTCTCGGAAATTAAAATAGTAAAATGACATAAGCACAAAAACCTACATATCAATCACGTGACTTGACAGCGGCAGATTTGCCGAGCTTCCACGGATCGCACACTCCGCTAGAATCCATCGAGGTATGTTGAATGGATTCAACTGATCTATACTTTCATGAGAATGCCCCTAATTAGAAGACTTAGGCTCAGACTCATAGAACGTATTTTTACTCTATGTAAGAGTGGATGAATGACGTTCTCGAATCAGGGTTGCAGTGCGGATCTTTTTGGGGTGGCAGTTGGGAGTTAAATACGCAGGAACCACCTGGGCAAATCCCAGTCACTTGGGTCCCAACCAATGGGGAATTCCGAATATAGTATAGGTCCTTTTACACTCTCAATGCCGTTTGCATCAAGATATAGTAGAAGAGAAGAAGAATTCTCATATTTTAGATCCAATACGTCTGCAGTCAGCTCCGGATTAGTATGTGGATTTGGCTGCTTGACCCACTGTGGTTCTGCCAGTTATATTGTATTGTAGTTACCATAAAACACGGCCCATATGCGGATCTGCCAGTACAATATTTGTAAAATGAATTACAACTAGACCAAATATAGTAGGCGGACAGTAATAGCATGACCTTCACCGCTCAGTGGTTTGAAGGCAGCAGGCATATCCTGCGCTTCCCACTTTCCCCGGTAGCAACTCTCTGTCATCCATACCAGTGATCGCCAAATATCTGTCATTCGGACACTGCCATCTCCTCTACCGATCGATTCTACTTACTATTTCCTCCCTGGGGGTTCTCGTTCTCGCAATCAACAATCTTCTAGGGACCCGTCTTTCGATCGCAAGTGTCGTCCCCGGTTCCTTCCCATCACTGAACCATGTACGCTGTAGAGCAGGAAAGGGCCCATCCGGTTCCCCCACCACTATCAATGGACCGTATTTCGGGATCGTCCGCCGCATATCCTACACCGGGCTCGGGACCACTACGCTCGGCTGATCTTTTGGCTCCCATATCTACCATTCATGATGGTCGCATTTGGGCTTTGCAGGTTGTCCAGCAACCCATCCGCGCCAGAATGTGTGGCTTCGGTGATAAAGTATGTCGAATGGCTTTTGATTATATAGCTCCGAGTGGCATGGCTAATGGGAATTTGAATGACAGGACCGAAGACCGATCACCCCGCCCCCATGTATTCGATTGATTGTGCGCGATCAACATACCGATAAAGAGATTGATATCAAGTATGAAAGCCAATTGCAGCTTCCATATGTTGTCATACTAACTCTTTTGCCTCTAGTGAAATTGATACTTCATTTTATGTGCTCACGGTCGATCTATGGAACGCCGAAGGAAACAGTGAAGTGAACCTGGTCAAGCACTCCGCCACATCCCCATCAATCTCGACCGCTATGTCCTCCTCATACCCACCCCCACCTCAGAGCATGTCCCCCACATATCCTGGTTACGGCCAAAACCCCTACGCCCCACCTGTCGGGTATCCGCAGCAGGTGAACAATTATTATGGTGGTGCCCAGCAGATGACATATCAAAATCAATATGGCCAGCAAGTCTACTCCCAATACGGCGGTTATCCACAGGGATCTCAGATGCCGGCTGCCATGTCGCCTGCTCAACCCGTATCCGGTGGCCCAGGGGGCATGTTTACCCGCAACTTGATTGGAAGCCTTAGCGCCAGTGCCTTCCGGTTAACAGACCCAGACAACAAGATTGGTGTCTGGTTCATTTTGCAGGATTTGAGTGTACGGACAGAGGGTACTTTCCGGTAAGTGATATTTCCGAAATCTACCTGAATGATTTGCTGATTGATCATTGATCAACCAGTCTCAAAATGAGTTTTGTCAATGTTGGTACACCATCAACTGAGGCAGGTAACGGTGCTCCTGTGATTAACCATGATTCTGCGCCTGTTCTGGCTTCCGTCTTCAGTGAACCTTTCCAGGTCTTTTCTGCAAAGAAATTCCCAGGTGTCATCGAAAGTACCCAGCTCAGTAAATGTTTTGCACTTCAGGGTATCAAGATCCCCATCCGCAAGGATGGTGTGAAGGGATCCCGTGGTCGAGGCGGAGAAGGCGAAGATGATGCAGATGACGATTACTAGACAAACGACAAATGACCTCTATATATAAAAAAAAAAAAGAAATGATCGTGTGGTGGGCCCTGAGGCCTGTCTTGCTACAGCACGAATCCAGTTCCCACCCGATGTTAAGCGACTTATGAAAATGGATGAATGAATGCATCGCTTATTTTCTCTTGCTGGGGTGAATCAGGACCCCAAAAAGGAAGGTGCGTTGGCTTTTATGGTGTTCTTGGTGGTTCCGATTCCTTTTTTTTTTTTTTTTTTTTTTTTTTTAAAAAAAAACTTCTGTTTTCTTTTCAACTTTTGAAGGGTGGTTCTTTTGATATTGCTTTACGGCTTGGTGCGTTGGATGGGATGGCTTTTTTTATTGGCCCTCGGCCGTGTTAATACCTCGGCGAATTTTAACTCGCTAGTAAATATTATTTATTCTCCGACACTGTCCAGCTACTCTGACCAAATTAGCGCGTTGGCTAAATATTGAAATGAGGAACGTGCAGGTCGACTGTCGACAGACTATGTCTGAAGGACAGTACCATGCGTTCCACAAGTCCAGCCTGAAGGGAGTTTTACTCGACCAAGTCAGTATGAATACGTAGTGGAATAGGTTCATAGAAGTATGTCTATTCAAGTCTAGCTATCAGAGGGTAAATATAGGAGTCTATGGCATCAAAAAATAATCAATTCCCTTAGCAATGCTCGTCAAAACCCGAGCATCGAGCACCGAGCACCGGCACACCTAAAAAATGCCTTAAGACCACTATCAAAGAACCAACCCAACCTCAACCTAAATAAAAGAGAAACGATGTTACAGGATTGAAAAAAAGATTGAAAAGCAATACAATGAATCAAAATCAACATCAAAAGTCGGGCCTAAGTTCTAAATTACTCTACCAGAATCTGCAAGTCACCATTAGCATGTGCGTCGATATCCGGGAATTGATAGAATGCCATACCTCATTACATAGTTGCAGATTCTCTCGCTACCATGCGAAGTCCAGATAGCCTGGTTACGGACCGTACTACCAGCGTGGACCGCGTTGATCATCCAACCATCACGAATGAAGATACCAACATGCGAAACACCCGTCTTGCAGTTACCATTCTCGCCCCAGAACAGGAGGTCACCCACTTTGGCCTCGGACCGGGGAATACGCGTACCCATATTGATCGCATCGTATTGAGTCTGTGCAGTACGGGGAATCGTTTTCTTTAGGGCCTTGCAAATAGAGTACTGGGTCAGTCCAGAGCTATCAAAGCCACCCCTGGAGGGACCATTACAGCCACCGCCGCCCTTGGCATAGGGAATGCCCTTCTCCTTGTCGGCGGCTTCAACAATCGCGCTGCCCGATCCACTGCTGCTACTTTCGCGCTTCTTAGTCACGTAAGTGCTGGAGCCGGTCTTCACATAGTAATTGGCCACGTAGCAGCCATCGGAAGTCTTGTCCCAAATACTGTCGCCTTTAATTTCGGTGCCTAGGGCCTGGTAGGTGATCGAGACGCTATCGCTATTCTTGTACGTCTTGATGACACTATAGCTAGTACCAGGACCGGAATAGCAGTTCATGGTATCGCCGGTGATGGAATAGGCACTGACAGCAGTGGGGAGGACGGCCAGAGACACGGCGACGAGAGAAGAAATCAACATATTGGATGAGTTTGATAACGGATATATATGTTATAAGAAACGCATTCTAGAAATCTCGAAAGAGAGCCTTCAGTATCGATCGTTGTGATGATAGTGGAGAGGAATACTGTTGAGGAATTAACAAGGAAAATGCAGGGCCTTTTATATACTCTTCCCGAACGTGCCACGCCTCCTTGATTCTATTCTCATTCATAATCTAAACGATATCTAAACTAAAATTACGAACACCGTAGTAAATACCACCCCAGCTCGTATTGGACGGCTCATATAGTCAACTATAGCAATAGCCTTCGATCAGGAACAACCCCCTTACCTCGGGGCAAGGGAGATTGTATTTGCTAGGGACACCACAAAATCAAAGCTTATATCAGCCGCCCACATCAAATTTAGTTAATTCTAATGTTTAACTAAATAGATTCTAAATTGTTACTGTATGTGATATGGTTTCTCATTGATTTGCTGATCGGATTTTAGCCCTACTGGATCTCAATAATTCTACTGGAGTTGCCTAAAAATAGCCCCGCAGGCTATTTAAGCCTCGGCTTGGCACTGCCGATCATCGTATACAATGCTCTTGATCCTAGACGAGCCTACGACTCGGAATGGGCCATGCTTTGCAGAATCAGGAGTTGTTCGACGAGGTAGATTCGGGATATTTTGGTACTTGGTAACTACTATCTCGTATCCAAAATCTTCATACGTAGAACAATTTCCATATTTGTTCAAAAAAAAGAAAACATAGATTCGGAAAAGCAAATTTCTCATAGTCTTCGCATTTCTTTTTGCAGGAATATTGAAATGCTAAATCTCTGCAATAGTATTTCAGTGTAACCTTTGATACAGTCATTCTCGAAATCGGCTTGACCGGATATACTAAAAACTCTTCCTCTACCGGATGTCTAGTGACGAGCACCGATTTAAACCTGGCGGAGATTTCTACGCAGTAATGAGGGGAGCAGCAAGGTCAGCAAAGGCAGAAAATTTAGAGCCCGTTCCTATGCTAAGATCTCTTTTATAGCATGCGACGCGCTTATAACAAAAATGCGGACGATCAGAAGAGCAGCCCAGGGAGGAGCAAGAAAGAAATGTGTGATCAGGCTATTTGAAAGTGTCCAACATCAAACCCATACTGCGCCGATGAAAATGATGACTAGATGTAGCGCCAATATTTGACACCTACGCTCAATATGCTAGGATGACTATAACTATAACATGTGCACCTCACCTTGATATTCTAGACTAGCCTTCAAAATTCGACAGGATAAGTGGACTCCCTGGCAGGCAGAGGATTCACAAGTAAGAACTTATCAAATGGAAAATTCCATGCGCCTATAGATATAAGCTGCGGGCCCCATCGGACCGATTGGCTCGGTAGATCCTCGGTAACGCTATTTTATGATGGGTGAAAAAGGCCTTCTTGCAGATCCAAATTGATAGGTATCTCGGGCCGACTTGTAAGTGCAGGTTCTAATTTAGGCTTCTTCGAGTTTTGCATCGCCCACAGATACTCTCCTATAATTTTCACCATACTGGCTCAAGGCATAGTTGCATTGATCTCAATTGTAACATCCCCTTATCCTGTATAATTCTACTATAGAAGATATAAAGCTTATATAATGAAGTTGCTTTACTTAAGCACTTGCGTATCTTGTGGTATGTTACAATTCCGCATGTTCCAAGGTATAGATCGAGTGAATATCGAGTTGTATGCAAGGGCTTGGCATTTGATGGTGCAGGTAAGGGCTCAAAGCTTGATTACTTTTAATATGATAAAGAATTCCTGGGTCTCGACTTACAATTCTATCCAGAGCTCGACTATCTTCTGCCATTTTTGGGTTAGAGGATGTGCGATTGAGTTTAATCTATCGATATATTTTTTCCTGCCCTGGTATGTATTTCGTATTCATCTGATCGTGGTCGCTGTCTAACTTCATAACATGTCTAGGCGTCCTAATTTATAAGCCACATGACCTTCGTCCAGATTTTTGTTCAAATTTCTATTGGCTAGGAGCATTTCGTCTTTCCTGCCACCAGGTTTTAATATTATAAAAGATAATAATATATTTAGGATGAGGTGGATGACAGCTTTCTGATAATATTAAAATATTCTCCGCCTGAGGGTGTGGTATTGTGCTCACCTGTCACATTTTGCTCGTTGGGCACTACCCTAAATCTATGGACAACCGGGTCTATTCTCCGCTCTACATCCGAGCGAAGGCCTGGTTTCGCACACGTTGAACTGTCTTTTCCACCAGCTTCACGCATTCCTTGCTTGATCCAAATGCTAGAGACCACCCTGCACCACCATGCCCATAGCAGTGTACAATCTGGCTCTCGCGCCTATCAAGCCTCTTCCTTTTTTCACTTTCTAGGCGAATTTTGGAGTTGCGGTATGGTCGGAGTCCCTGTGCCAAAGGATATTCAGGATCCAAGCGCGCATTTTTAAGCATGGGCAGTAAATCCTCACATCTTTTTCGCATCGCCCTTACCTCTTCGGAGTTTGGCGTGAGGTCAAGTTTTGCTCTATGAGGCTGCTCGATGGATCCCAGCACCAATATATTGTCGTTTCTCGGGACGATGAAAGCTATATCCTCGTATGTTCCATCGGCTTTAGTCTCCGCTGTGACAATCAAAGAGCTTCTGATTTGGGGGAAGTCTGATCCGTCGTTGATCACTCGAAGAACTGCTCCTCGCAAAGGATACACTCCATCATCCGCTGCTGTCTCGCAAGCCATCCCTGTCGCATTTACAATCGCATCCGCGCCGTATGCCCGCAGTATGTGTGCTTCGTGATGCAAGAGATCGCCGATAATCGTATCGGTGTACATTTCCGCGCCTTTTGACCTCACATGTCGCATCAAAAATGCCATGGCCCTGTCGGTATCAATCACGGGAGCAAGATGTTCATAAGCATCTTGTAATCCGCCGTGCGCATTGACGTTGACATCATACTTTTTTACAAGATCCATTCCCCAATGGAATCCGCTTGGGCTGGTTTTCTGAGCCAGCCTCATTTTTCGGTAAGTGATCTCGTCATCGGCAATCTGATATGCATGGAATGATGTGCATATCGCCATCTTCACACCGAAGGATCGAGCCAAGTTCTGATTTGCCGCCATCTTCTCATAAATGGAAAAGCTCTCCAGAGCCCATTGCTGGACTGTTCCAAGATCTCCCAGGCTAAGCCCTTGCTCCACGGCACTGACGCCACCACATTGGGTCGGAGGGAGCTCCCACAGTGCTCCAGATACTTGTGAGGTCAGGCGCTTGCTAGGCCCGTAACTAGCCCATTCCTTGGATATAACAGTCACGTGGTAGCCACGATCCAGAAGCAACCATGCAGTTACTAATCCCGTAACACCACCACCAACAACGACGATACGCGGAGCGTCAGCTGTGGGCTGGCAGAGAGGATCCGGAGCAGCAGAAATATTTTCACTGAGACGCCACTCAATGTCGAAGAAGGGATCAGGTGGATTCATTTTATCTTAAAATTGGCGTTGAAACATTGATTTTCGTCTCATGTCGATAACAGACCTTCATTTATACTAGACCCCGCAGCAAACTGTTACCCCTCATTGGAATCGCCCAGTGGTAGTGTGTAAATGACACATGACCAGTAAATTAGCAAAAGGGCGGGGAAGAAAACGGAGAAAACGGTGGAAAGGTTTGTGCATCTTGTATCCTAGTATTTCTGCGAGTTCCAACCTTTTTGCGTATTCCTTCAGGTAATTCGTATAGAGCCTGGTAAGAAGAGCTTTTTTTTTGACGCGAGGTGTTCAGCCGGTTGTTACAAAACCATCGGATCACTACTAAGTGGAGTAAAGTTTAAAATCCCGTACTCCTTCCAGACCCGTGAAACACCTCTAGCACTGCAAAGTCCACTAGAGACGCATCTTTCACGTTTCTACCGCCGTACTGGGCGTGATGCTGAGTAGTAAGATCGTGGAGAGTGATGGCATCAAAAATCACGTCGTCGAGGCCCTTTTTCCGGATGTCTTCCTTGAGTTGTAGTCCACTGTGATAGAACCGAACTCTCACGGTCTTCATGGGTTAGCGCTCGATATTGACGCACAAAAGAAGTAAACTTACTCGTAAGCGAATCAACGCTGAGACTTTCACTAGAGGACAAGAGTCCAAAGTGGAAAAAATCCAGACTGCTCTTCTAACAAAGTAGTCGTGGTACATCTCACGGATTCAGGCATACTACTTCGACCGGGTTCTGGGCCTCCGAATAGAACTGTCTCGTGTGAGCTACCTAGGGGAAAGAGGCAGGACATGTATTTTGAAAGAAAATCACAAAATTTAGAACATATCATAGTCTCGCTCTGACTTTTTGATAGGTAGATCCCGAGACAAATATGTGAAGCAATTAGCTTCTTCTAATATGCCTTTAAATAACTGCCAAGCTAGCATAGACACAAATATCCTATTTCGTCAGTATTTAAGCTTCAGAAAAAATTAATCTTAAAAGTTCTTCCATATCTGCAGAATTGTTAGAGTTGACGCAAAATAGTAGGTATCAAAAAAGAGGTTTTTTTTCTGTCGGATTGGTGAGAAGTATGCAACTAGTTTACAGCCGGCTACAAGGGCGTGATGGCCACGACAAATTCCCGCTTCGACTCCTCATTCGGAAATCTGGCTTCGACACTAATGCGGCAGGAATGGAATATGTGTGCCCGGGCATTTTCCCGTCTATCTCTCTTTTCAATACTAAATAGGCTATCTGGGTACATCTAGCTTGTAGCTAGCGCTATCAATTGATCCCTAGAGTAAATTCCAAGACTCATCATTTTCTTTCAAGAGGCTAGGTCAGTGATAGTTATCACTGTAGGGTCTACTCCTGAGGAATTTGTGGAACTCTGGCCGTCGTTTAATTACATGAGTAATGATTCTGACGTGATCAGCTCACTACTGATGCAGTTGAACACCATGGCGCTTTTGCTATCCACCTCAGATCTGTTACGCAAAAAATCTGTTTATTTTCCTTTTAAATAAGGAAATAAAGAAAACGGAATTGTCTCGAATTGTTCAGAATAGGTAGCCTGAAGTAAGAAAAAAAATTGTCCTACTGAAAATTGAAAATACTATTGATTTCAATGGAGCCTACTGGAGATGGCAGATCAATTGGTCTTCTTTTCAAAGAGAGAATTGAGCTATGATGCCAGCAAAACCGCAGAATCTTTCCTGGAGCTTCTAAACAGAACAGCTTGGCCCTAAGTAGTCACTGAATCAATATTAACGCAAATGTTGTAGATCAAAGCTGCTATGGATTTAGCTTGAGCTTCAAAGTTGCAGTTAAAGGTCTCGAGCTCCCCCAGAGATGCTTACTGACAGCTCTCATGCCCTGATTACATATCATATGTAAGTCCTTTTTAGTGATAAAAATTATGATCTCATGCTTAAAACATATCATCCGGAATAACAACATGTGCCGAGTGTTCATTTACGGCCATAAGAGCTACAATATCTCTTCTAATGTGCCAGATATTTCACGAGGGATTGATGAACCTTGAAGTTCAATGGTATAATCACCTATACGTGAAAACAGCTGAAAGTATGTGTATCTCTACTTCTAGACATGTTAGCTAAAACGAATGAATATTTAGCTCTTGCAAACAGCAATTACCAGTTGCTGGTTATCAAGGGGTACAGAAACTGCAAAGATCGTAATGGTATGTGTCGCTCGCTTAGCGAGCGTAGCTAGCCAGTCGCTCGTTACTGAGAACAGTGAGCTCCAACGAACCGCTACTCAACACCGTAGACAATCCACCGATCTGGTAGTGGATTCCTACTAGTTGAATATTGCAGTTGTTGTGAAGTCTGCTTTTTCATTGATGAAAGAACTAGTTACTTATAGTATATGGGTGCCCCTCTGCCCTGGACGAATGTCAACATTCGTCCGAGACAGAAGAGACGGTGAAGACGGGACATTACTGTCGCGAATGCGCATCGCTCAAGGGTGTCATTTGCGATGAATGCATATCGTTCAAGGATGCCGTGATATACTAATCTAGTTCCAGAGTCACTGTCTTGGCAGAAGCTTTTTCGGCCGAAATACTTTCCGTCTGTTGATGGCCTTGTTTCTCGGCTGTCGCAACAGTATGCCAATGTTACAAAAAACCATGAATGTTCCATACAGAGTTCAAAATCCATTACGTGTTAAGGTTGATTGGATCAACCAGCCTTGCCAGATCTGTGCAAAGTGTGAAAAGAAGGTGCCACATCTCATTTGAGAGAATTCTTGGGGAATCTGGGCTTGAAAGACTCTAAATCTCAGATAACCGATAAAAGCAGCAGACGAGACCAATGAAAATACTAGATGATGATGATTACATTTCTTGAGTATATTCCTTATTTGATCTTCTGGTGGTTCCTGTCCATCATTTCCATTCTTACCACCTACTGGTTCCGTAAAGATCATAGAAAGGTAATATTATCTGACTAGTCTTTTTCATTATTTCGGCATGAGACTACTCCTTGTCAGCGCTTTGAATCCTGCTAACTATAAATTTGACCTGCCACCGTGTCTGAAATCAAATTATCTTGGTTTATTTCCCTCAAAATCATGGCCGTCCATTCAAGCGACACTCTACCTGAAATGCTACCATCAGCACTCGAGACCCTGATCCCCGGCTTCTCTCTCTTTACCCGAATTTTGTCTCTGTACTTACAATTTGATGTCTCAAATGTCTCGAGTTATATTCTTTTCTTCATTATCCTTTCTGCCTTTTTCAAATTCGCGGTTCCTCTGTTCCATGACTACTTGCAGCGATGCATCCTTTAGTTTGCCGCATCCATTGAAGTAAAGTTCGAAAGCTCACTCTAAAATAGCCAGTTGAACAACTCTCGACAATATTTTTCGGTCAAGAAGTCTAGCTTCACCCCTCCATGGACAGACGACGACTCAGGTGACACAATTGAGTATGAAATACCACTGAGGAGCAGCAGAGATTTGAAAAGGACAAGGGATTGTTTTGGCGGAGCCAGAAAAAGGAAAATTCCTTCTGGCCAATTTTTTACACTCCCGGATAACAGCAGCTACATCGCTTCTGGGATAAAAGGCGGCTAATTGACCTCCGTCGCAGCCCTCGTCCGAGTCTCAGCAACATCTGGCTTACGGACGCTGAGACCATTACCATTTATACTTTGAGAAGAGGAGTTCTGACCGAACTACTAGAAGAAGTGCAAAAATTATATCTCGAATGCAAGAGCAGTCAAGTCGCGATTTATCGCGGCCTGAACGTTCAAAATATGCTCTGCTGGGCCTTAAGCTCTTCAAAGCCTCGTCCGCTTTCTACTTTGGCTCTTGATTCCAGGATGAAAGAAGAAATCATTTCTGATATTGAAAACTTTTTCGTGCCAAAAAAAACAAAACTGGTATAGGGCATGCGGAATATCTTACCGGTGTGGTTATCTGCTTCGTGGCCCTCCCGGAACAGAAAAGTCAAGCATGTGCTTCGTTATTGCCGTATTATTCTGCTTGGACATTTATACTTTCAGCCTCAATACATCCAGAATGGAAGATGACAGTTTATACAAACTTTTCCAGGAGCTACCAAGCCGCCGCATAGTACTCCTCGAAGATGTCGATAATGCTGAAATTGGTCAACCTCTCCACCCTGAAGACAGCAAAAGTGAGGAAGTGCTGGAATTCTCTGAGAATCAGAACTCTCTCCAGAGTGGTGTTTCTCTATCAGCCCTTTTGAATTTTTTAGATGGAGTTGGAGCACAGGAGGGGCGGATTCTCATCATGACAACCAAGCATCCAGAAAATCTCGATGCTGCTTTGACCCGCCCTGGCTGGGTGGACAAAGAGTATTCCTTTGGCTATACCGACAAACACTGTGTCGAAAGTACATTTTTGTTTACATGCCGTTCAGTAATGACGGTTCCGCTAGCTTCAAATCGTGCATCGCAGCCAACAAGCTCAAGGACCAGCCGGCTGGAGCCATGGCAAACGAAACAATTCGAGACCTTTCTATCGAATTTGCCAACTTGGTCCCAGAGGGACCGTTCAAAGCAGCTGAAATCCAGAACTACCTCCTGAATCGCAAGAATGACTCCTATATGGCTGTTAAGGAGGTCGGCAGGACGGACAGTAGATGCTTGACGAGCAAGGAGTTCCAAGGAAGAGCTATAAAGCCAATTTCGTAGCAGGTAAATCGTACCACTTCCTGGGTAACATGATACAGGATAGGAGGCGACCGACCGGAAGTTGGATCATCCCAAAACCTCTGTCCTTGACCAACTAGATCGCTCTGCAGTCAGCGCTGGCTGTAACAGGCTCAGCGACGGATCGGGCGGCATCTCTGGTAAAATGGAAGGGGTAGTACGTCGGGCTGAGTCCGGTATGAAGAAGTTGGTGGGGGCGAGAAGAAGGGGGTGCTCGAGTGCGCAAGAGAGGAAAAGAGGGCCAGCGGTGTTTTATAGAGGGACCCTTCATCCTCGACTCCACGCCGACTCTTTGACATCCATTAAGGATTTTGTACACAATTTGTGACCTAGCTAGTTCTTAATCTAAGATTAGCTTTAGCCCTTCACAGAGATCATATCCTTAGAAATCAAGCGATATGTGTAGAGAAGTATAAATAGACGAAAAAGACAAATACCCAAATCTTCAGTCTAGTAAATAATGGTAAAGATCAGTAAAAGATGGTAAGAGATAGGAATCGATTAGCAAGGACTAAGATGTAAATAGATCCAGTCTACAGATATATATATAAAGATATAGATATTTTGTTATGAAATTTCATAATTTAAGATGAAAACTTCAAAAAATGATAATAAGTTCCTAAAACCAGTTCAAAAGTGTTATTCTTAGGAATTCCTTTAATAATTGTATATATATTATCAAAATCTGAATTGAGTTGACTGTTTTATTGTTGAATGAAGGAAGAAACATTTTACAAATTCCTGGTAAATTGTCGAAAGTTGAAGCTAGGTGGCGGTGTGGTAGGGTTGAAGCACCCTAAGTCAAATCTTGCATATTACCACATAAGATGGCTATTTACCACTACCCGACAACCTTTTTTTTTTTTTAGCTCCCCGACAAACTTATTATGATGTATCATATTACTCACAAAAAATGAAATGCAGAGTTTTTATGGGCCGATAGGACGAAAAGTTCGTCGGGTGGTAGGGTCGACCCTGCCACCCCGCCGCCTGTATACTCGGCGCAGTCAGGCAGGCGGTCGGGGGCGGCGGAACGCCAGCGGTTTGCGGCGCTCCGCTTGCCGTCGTGTGGAATACTTCATAAAATTAAGGTTTATAGGGCTACCTGATAAATCGACTGTAGTGAACCTAGGTTGCGGGATCAGCCACGTGAGTGCCGGGACGTGTCAAAGGCCCAATTCCATTTACAGTTAGTCTATTTTAGTCAGCATTGGAATCCCACAATGGGATTCCTCCATTCTACAATCGATACACATACACACTTTGGTACGCATACTGCGTTCTCATTTGCCCACTAGAATCCACTATTCCTTGGTAGTCGACCTCCATTTGACAGTTATGAGCCCGGTTCGCCGACAATTTACCTTGAAAAGCATATTTTAAGGGTAAACGAGACTGAAGACTGTGTCCGCGATGTCCGGCGATATAAGACTGAAAGATGCCTCTCAATGGCAGCAGTGGTATAGGCGAGTCAAAGCCGTAGCCACTGGCGGAGATGTATGGGAATACTGCGATCCAGAGCTTAGGACTGAACGACCAGTCCTAGGATCAGAACCACGCGACTACCCGATCAAACTAATGCTTGAACTCGACATGGATCGTAAAGAGTATGATCGGTTACGACAGGACTGGAAGGACGATGTAGAGGATTACAAGTTCCGTCTTTTATTCTACTAAACCAAGAAGCGAGCAATTGAATCTGTGAATGAATATATCCTAAAGCACTTGGATACATATGTTCAGAGTCTTGTTTTATAATATGACGAACCATTTATGCGACTTAAATTCTTGTATGACCGCTATGGTATCTCGTCAACAAACAGAGCCAGGGTATTCTACCATTGGCACAACTTTGCGGTTACTCCACCTATAGCTGGCGCCGATATTGGCGCCTGGCTTAAAGAATGGGAGCATTCGCGCCTTGAAGCAGAGGTTGAGGGCGTCTCAGCTGCCAAGAATGATGATGCTGTGTGGCTCTTTTTAGAGCTGGTAAAGGATATACTGCCAAACTGGTGGCAGTCCTGGCATGGAAAGATTATAGTTGATCGCGAGCAGATCTCTATGCGTCGCCTTCTAGATCATTTCAAAACCACCTACCAGAATCAAAGACCAAAGCAGCCAGCCATCTCAAAGGGAGCGTTCACGACGTTCCAAGGACACCAGGAAACAGCTGGCCAAGCCAGTGCTCCTGCCCCTTATGCTCCTGGCCAACCTAGTGCCCCTGGTCAAGGGAAGAAAGCTCTGGCTAGAGCTCAATTCCTATAGGAGCAGAAAGCAAAACCATTTAAAGATAGGGCATGCCTATATGGTTGTAGCTACCCTGTCGATAAGTGCTTCAACTTAAATGGTAAAGGTAGCAGAAAGCTAAATGCTGGCATGAAACAGAAGATAAAACAGGCCCTGGACGGGGATTTAGGCTGGAAATAGTAGATCGATACTAAACTGAAAGAATCCACTAACACCAGCAATACCCTAGCCGAGCCAGCTAGGTAATCTATAGCCGTAAACCATACCGCCAACTATACTATAAAACCAGTGTTTTTCGCGACTTAAACTACCTATGCTGCTGATTTAAGCAATAGTATATAGCTTATAGGCACTACCGAAGACTAGTTTCTCGGCCGAAATACTACAATCTTAGATACTCTAGATATAGCTTCAGATACTCTGAACACTATTCTAGACATAGTTTCAGATACTCTAGACACTATTCCAGACCTCTCTAGTGTATTTATAGACTCTATATTTCTATAGAAATCAGCTTTCCTGACCTAGTCTAGTCAGGAGCTCCAGAAAGATAGCTAGGTGCTAGATATAGGCGCTAGTGCGCATGTCTGCAACAACTTAGGTGCATTCGTTAATTTCGAGTATGGAAGAGATACCCTTCAACTAGGATTAGGAGAGGTTGAAACCCTTGGTAAAGGATAATACAAAGTTAAAGGGATCTATCTAGTAACCAAGGAATCGACATCAATCATCCTGTCAAATGTCCTCTATAGCCCTAAGTTTAGATTGAATCTACTCTCTTACTACGCCCTGAACGATAAAGGAGGCGATTGGGTGCCTTCGAAAGACTATCTTATTAATAGGGACGGGACACCTGTCCTAGCCATTTAAAGGATTCATAACCCAAATTTATTGATCGTGGAGCCATCATTAGCTGAACAAGATTTAGATAAAGAGATAGACAAAGAGACACCCGACGAGATTTTTTCGGCGGAAAAGCATGTATATATGGGCAAGGATTCCAGAAAACCACTAGAATCTAAGGCACCGACAGAGCTCTGGCATCGTCGTCTAGGTCATTTACACCATAATGCTATATAGCAGCTTCCTAAGCTCGTTAACGGAGTCGTTTTAAGCGATCAACCAGACTTAACTAAACCAGTCACTGACTGTATAAATAGCCAAATATAGAGCCTATGCTCTGTTTATAGTCTTACTAGAGCTCCTAGACAGATATCTAGACGTCATCTAGGACATAGGTATAGTCGATTCGGATAGATCTCTCTAGACCTGATCTAAATATTAATCGTGTATAATAAAGAGTGTTGGATTTGCTATTTTTATGTTAATAGAATCCACTTCTATTAGGTCGTCACCTGTTATATAAAGAACTAGATAAATGATGCGATTCGACACTTCATTAAACTCCTGAAAAACTGGTGGAATTTACCTATTCGAGCATTCTACTATGATAATAAGAAAGCTACAGGCCTTACTATAGAGCGGTTTCTAGTAGATCAAGGTATTATAGTAATATATTCAATTCTAGGACATCCTGAGATGAATGGCCCAATTGAACAGGTAGTGTCACGGGGCGGGCAGGTGAATAGAATTATACTAGAACTAGACAGACAGTATTGCATTGACTGACAGGCTAAGACGAAGACATAGCTTGAAGAGCTACATTCAGACAAGGTTCTGAGTTTACATAAGGTTACGGGTCACGTGGCCCGCACTATCTAATCAATCAGTAGTCGTCTGAGCTGGCACCGTGACAGTATCCCCCTCCTTAGAGCCGAGCTCCGTAGAGGCGTAGACAGGACCTGGCTTAGACAGGTAGCGGAGGTGGAAGTTCTTCACTAACTGTCCACAATTTTCTAGGTAAGCAGCAGGCTCTTTAGTTAGGTCATCGTAACCGGTCCACTTAACCACGTATTTTAGACGTGGTGTTCCCCGGCGACCATGTTTCTCCCAGCGGGAGTCTAGGATCTCCTCTACCTCCCACTCGTCGATTCCGTCGACTTCGATAGGTGGGGCAGGTTCTTGTTGCTACGCGGGAAGCGGGTTATCGTCGGCAGGGCGTAATAAGGAGATGTTAAATACTAGGTGGATCATTATTCCAGGGGGAAGCTATAAACGGCAGGCGTACAGGCTTAGAACTTCGGTGATTTCGAAGGGGCCTAAGTTCTTCCAGTCTAATTTCTTCTAGGGGCGATGGGTCTTGATGTTCCGGGCGTCTAACCAGACTTTCTGTCCTTTAGTGAATGTTTAGGCAGGCTGGTGGTGATGGTTAGCGAATTCTTTGTGGCGAGCTTAGGTGGCCAGGATCTAGGCTTATATAAAGTTCGTGATCTCCTCCATATAAGCCGCGAACCTCTCTATATCGCAGGCGGCAGGGTGATTACTTAGGCGGACAGGCTCGAATCCAACGACTAGGTGTTAGCCGTAATTAGCAAAGAATAGGGTGACGCCAGTCGACTCGCTTCGTACGGAGTTAGAGGCGAATTCGGCTAGCGGAAGCTAGTTAGCCTAGTCGTCCTATAGGTAGTTTATATAGGCTCGGAGGTACTGTTCCAGGATAGCATTGGCTCGCTTAGTCTATCTATCTGTTTCCGGGTGAAAGGCAGTGGATAGCAGGCTCTTAGTCTTTAGGTAGGTCGTCAGGTGTTTCCAGAACTAGCTTATAAACTAGGGGCCTCTATCAGATATAATTGTACAAGGGAGTCTATATAGCTTCTAGACGTGTTTCAAGAATAGGTAGGCGAGGTCTTCAGCGTTATAGGTCCCGTGGCAGGCTAGGAAGTATTTTATTTTAGTTAAGCGGCAGACTACTACCAAGATTGCGTCAAATCCTTGGCTCTCGGGCAGGTATATGATAAAGTCTATTAATAGATCTAGCTAGGCGCGGGCAGGGATCGGGAGTGGTCATAAGACTCCTTAATAGGCTTCTCGGGACGGGGTAATTCTGCGATAGGTATAACAGTTTTTGGTCTATTGCTTAATATAATAGTAGAGGTTCGGCTAGTAGTACTCGCGAGATATAAGCTTATACATCTTTATACGACCTAGGTGTCCTGTTGCTAGGTTGTTATAGCAGAGTCGGGCTAGTTCAGCTTTAAGGTCGTCGTTATCTAGGACATAAATACATCCTTAGTATAGTAGGTTGTTCCTATCTCTTATATAGTACGCGAGCGTGATATCTAGGTGCCGGGTTTTCTTTTTATCTAGGGCACTTAGGATTAACTATAATATCTGGTCTTTTTATAGGGTAGACTTATATGCTTCCTTTATAGCGACTAGTAGTTCTAGCTATAGTTTATCTGCGAAGCGTATACTTCTTATTGTTTCTATATCAGGTGGAGGCGGGTTAGGTTCTAGGCCTATCAGGGTGTCTAGTTTCAGGGTTAGAGGGGAGTCAGGCGGTGGTGAGGCAGGCGGGGTCAGTATTCCTAGTTCTCCTTGGATCTGGCTATCCAGGTTTTCGCGCTTCAGGATTATACGACTCTGGTGCTTTAGTCGTTCATCCCCTTCCTTAGGTAGATCTTCTGACCTCCTGGTCAGTGCATCAGGCTTCGCGCCCTATTTACCTAGGCGGTAGATAATCGTAAAATTGAAACGGGACAGGAACTCAGACCAGCAGGCTTATTAGCGGTTTAGTAACTTAGTGCTTATGAAGTATTCTAGGTTTCGGTGGTCTATGATAACCTTGATCAGGGAGGTCGTGCCCTCAAGTTCAGGGCGCCATTCTTCGAAATAGTGTATAATAGCCATAAGTTCCTTATCATAGATTTCGTAATTATACTTAGCTGCTGAGTGCTTCTTAGAGAAGAATATAACGGGATATAGTATTCCTTTTTCGTTGTACTAGGAAATAATACCTATAGATATATAATCAGACATGTCGGTTTCTAGGATCATATCTTTAGTCTAGTCAAATGGTGCCAGGATCGGGGCGGATATAAAGGCTGTCTTTAGGGTCTTAAAGGCTTCTTCATAGGCGGGAGTCTATTTAAAGGCAACATCCTTCTTTATGAGTTCGTTCATATAGGCAGTCAGTTTCGAGAAGTCTCTTATAAAGCATCAGTAGAAGCCAGCAAATCCTAGGAATGCTCGGACATCAGTCGCGTTCGTCGGCGATTTCTAGTCCATGATCGTCCGGACCTTCTTAGGGTCTATACAGATTCCTTCGCCTCCTATAATCAGGCCTAGGAATTTGGTCTCAGAAACATAGAACTCGCATTTAGCTAGTTTCACGAATAGCCCTGCTTTACGGAGGCGGGCGAGGACCTTACGGACGTGTCCGATATATTCCTCCCTTATACGACTATATATCAGTATATCGTCAAGGTATATAGTACAGAATAGGTCTAAGTAATCTCGTAGGGAATCATTGATAAATCTCTGGAATATAGCAGGGGCGCCTATTAGGCTAAACGGCATTACTAGGCTCTTATAGAGACCTAATCTTATACAGAACGCTATCAGGTACTCCTGCCCCTCCTTTACCTAAAGGTTATTAAAGGTAGAGATGATATCTAGGCGAGTAAAGTATTTCATCCCCTTTAACTGGTTCAGGGTTTCTTTAGTCAGGGGCAGGGGATAGCGGTCCTTAACCAAGATCGCGTTAAGGGCTTAGTAGTCTACACAAAATCGGAGACCCCCTCCAGGTTTCTTCATAAATAGGACAGGCGAGGCAGTAGGCGAGGAGCTTAGGCGGATAAACCCTTTCCTTAGGTTCTCGGAGATCCATTCCTTCAGAGCTTCTAGCTTAGGGTGGGATATAGCATAGAGGGGCCTAAATGGTAGGGCCTTCCCCTCTATTAGTCGAATATCATGGTCGTAAGGTCGGTGTGGGGGCAGTCGTTCGGCTTCCTTAGGGGAGAACACATCTCTAAAGTCTTTAAATTCGTTAGGCAGGGCAGGGTCAGGTTTCGGTTATAGTATCTCGTCCAGTGTCTCTATAGACGCGGAGAACAAATGATAGCCCTTCTTGCTTCGGGCGTACGCGGCGTAGGCCCTTAGGCTTATAGACTATATATCTAGGCCTTCTAGGACAGAGGGGCGATCAGGCAGGTTTATAGGGCGGGTTTTCTTCGGGACATCATATAGGGCTCGGATCTTCGGGGCCCTACCAGGGGTGTTACAGAACTTCTGGCAGTACAGGCTATTTAGCTCGAGGGTATGGTTCGCGAAATAAATACTAGGATCGTGGATCTTAAGCCAAGGCAGGCCTAGTATAATAGGGTAGTGAGCGATTTTCGTGATAAGGAATAGGGCCTTCTTCTCGTAGTAGTTCTCTACCCTCATATTCATTCGTATAAAATAGGTGATATAGCCCTTCTCGGGCTCTCGGCCGTTAAAGGCCTCTAGGCAGATAGGTTCTTTCAGGGTTTCGAATATAAGGCTCTGGTCTCGGGCCCAATCTTCATCGACGAACCTCTTCCCTTCTACACCACTATCTATTATAGCGTATATAGGGATCTGGGTCTCTTTCTGGGTCAGGGTTATAGGCAGGATAAAAGCGTCGGCGCGGAGGTTCTCTTCTTCGATAGAGTCTCCTAGCATAGCTACGGATAGGCGGAGCACGCGGTTAGGTTTCACCTGGTCGCGATTTAGGCCAGGCTTACTCTATTTATTGGCTGGAGTACAGAGTAGTCAGACTCAGCAGATTCAGCGTAGGCAGCGGAGTCAGCCTAGGCGGGGTTCTCTATTTAGCTAGAATATAGGCGGGCAGGGGAATAGGGGCGGGTGTCAGGTAGCAGGCAGTCCCGGACTAGATGATCCTTGGATCCGTATCTAAAGCACTCCCCCTGGTCACGCCGGGTAAGCTTGGCCTTAGAGAGATCCATAGGTTCGCTAGGGCCTTAGGCGGGAGTCAGGGTCCTAGGTAGTATATTCGTTATCGCGGCGGCTGCGTATAAGGTCCTTGCGATTTTCTCCCGGGGTGTACTACCTAAGGGCGTGGGTTGGCGGGCATAGTGTGTCTATTGCTAGTATTAGCAGAAGCGGTTATCGAGCGACTAAAGATAGGCTGTATAGCTATAAAACTGGCGGGACGGAGCTGGGTTATACAAGAGCATATCCTGGAGCTTGTTCGAGATAGCTTATATCAGGAGGGGAGTTAGAGCTTCTTCGTGTAGTTCGCCCTCTAGGGCTAAACGCTGGAATTCGGATAGGAAGGTGTTAAAGTCGTTATTCTTCTAGCGGAGCTGGTATAAGCGGTTCTAGGCATTCTAGACTCTATCAGGGTCGCCGAAGGCCTTCTCGAGATATTCAAGCATTTACGGGTAGTCTATAAACTAGGGAACTCTATACAAGATCTTTAGCAATACTAGTTCGTACGCTTTACCAGTAAGTCTCCCCGCGACATAAGTAAGTCTGATAGTGGCTATCGGGAAACAGTCCTGGTTCGCGTTCATCTTGCTATAGATCTGCTATATAAAGCAGCGGAGGTCGCTGCGAGTTCTATCAAACTCTTTCGGGTCAGGGATTCTTTCACTAAGGGAGGCAGACCAGGGACCCAGGGTAGGAGTCGGTACAAGTTCTCGCGTAGGGATATCTGCTAGGTTCTTAATACCTTAGGCAGGAGTGTTTTCGGTCGGGGGGTTTATATAGCAGGCAGGGCGGAGTTCAGGATCTGATTTTTTTCGACTTCGAGCCCAACAATCTTGTCATATAAGCTATTGATGCGCTCTTCCTGATATCTAATAACGCCCTCCCTGCGGTGCCGAGTCTCCTCGCTTTCAGTCGCGGCTTGGCGGAGGGTTTGGTTATCTTTCTCAATTTCTTGAGAGTAGCCCTCCATAGTCCGGAGGTACAGCACCCAGACGTCGGGGTGTTCTTAGACATGAGCCAGGAATTCTTCAATAGAATCGGCGTTCAAAGGCGGTTCAGGACGGGGCATGCTGGCGGGTGGCAGCTCTAGTATAGGGTAGAAGCTACATAGTGTCACAGGGCGGGCAGGTGAATAGAATTATACTAGAACTGGACAGACAGTATTGCATTGACTGACAGGCTAAGACGAAGACGTAGCTTGAAGAGCTACATTCAGACAAGGTTCTGAGTTTACATGAGGTTGCGGGTCACGTGGCCCGCACTATCTAATCAATCAGTAGTCGTCTGAGCTGGCACCATGACACAGGGTTCCTTTTATGGAATACTACGATCAAGGCCTTTTTCTATGATATTTCTCAAGAATTTGTTCTGCCTGATAGGGCTCCGGTTCCTCTAGTAAATATTGAGATGGCAATTTTGAACATGGCTATAAAATACACTAATTCGATCTGATTCATTATCGCCATCCCCCTCTAACGAGGGCGTCTCGACCAGAATTCGGGTTTGTCGATCAACTACATTGAAAGGACAGGGTTCACACGTTGCACTATATACACTAGAAAAGGGTATGGTTCGTCCTAGATTCTTAGTATATACGTTATGCAAAGTGGTGTGAAATGTGTTCGATTCATATAGCTACTTGAGTTCCTAATATAGTTGTTCCCCTGTGACTTGGGGGTCTGTTTGTTCCGTTCCGGGTTTATGGTATTGCATGATTGCAATATCCATGTTCCGACACTAGAGCAACTTTAAAATCTCGAGTCGCTATATACATAGATCGATAAAATAAATGAATGTGGATAGGTGCATAATATGCCCCCGAGTGCCCTATATATTATATCTGTTGGGTGGCCGATTTTTGTTGAAGAATCAGCCTTTATATGGGGTAAAGAAAGTGGTGAGTAGGAAAAAAAAAAATAAAAAGTGGACAACACGAAAGTGGGCTTTTCCTAGAGAAGCCAGTCTCCATTTCGTCTTCTATCTGTGGTCCTCTCTGGCGGCATTTTACTGATCCCCTGAGATCAGAATAGCAAATGGTATTCTATTGCCTTATTCATGATAACGGCGGCGTTCGTAGGTTAAGCTGTTGCTAATTCCCGGAAAAAGGATAATATGGCGGACTGCCATATGGTGTACCCTCCTTCTAAGGATTCTAGTCTATATAAGGTGTTCGGGAAGCGAATCGGATGCGGTAGGAGTCTGATTTAGGTGTTATGCTTTTCCCGCTAGATAGTTATATATTCCCTAATAAGCTTTAGGTCATATTTCTTGTCTATTTCGATCCCCGATTCCATCGAGTAGATTATGATTAGCTATCGGAATACTATCATCAGGTTGCCAGCTGCCGCCTAGGCTGTTTCGGGTGTGGTTTCTACCTAGGTGAACACTACGTTGGTTGCTCCCGGTATGCTAAATGGTGCCGATAGTCCTTGACTTATATATATTACGGCAGGGTCTATATTTCTGGTATAGTCTATAAGTATATAGAATATCTAGCTATTATATTAGATTCCGAATAATGGTGGGTGATATATGGCTTTGCTAGCCCCTCTATATTAGTTGCATTTCTTGCTGGCTATAGTATCGAAAAGGTAGTTGAACGTGGGAAATGTTTCTCCTTCCTAGTTTATGTTTTTGTATCTAATATATCTAATATACGTCATGAATTTTAGCTATTCTAGTATCACCTATAGGGTTATCGGCGATAATACTATAGCGGGTTCCGCTGGCACTGCTGGTGCTCCTGGGGCTAGGGCTAGGTCTACTGCTAGAGCTGGACCTGCCGCTAGACCTACTACTAGACCTATAGCTTTCGCTCTTTTAGGTCCTCTTGCTCCCTTTCCTTTTGCTTTCGTTACCCTTCCGGCCATCGATCGGGTGGTTTATAGTAGCTTCTAGGGGTAGCGTTCTTATAGGAAAAGGAAGGTTTTCGGTAGTTAGGGTCTTTAGATAATAGGTGGAGGAGTGTTCGGGTGATAGACGAATAGAGAAGGAGAAGGGGGCTTTTCTCTTCTTTTATTTCTAGGAAAAAGGGCGATTTCTGTGTCTGATGCGGGGGAAAATCAGGGATTTTTCCTTTAATAGTATCGTGTGATCTGGTTTTCTGAAAGGAAAAATGGCCTAGTGTTTCCGTCGCCGAATTGTCATTAAATAGGTGTATAAAAGAAGTATATTAGATACCGAAAAATGGTTAAAAGAAAGTGGTTAGCGATGATATTTTTAGGGCCGTTTATCATCGCCGGGTGATGCCTAATTTATGGTAGGTTATATAGAGAGATTTTCCTCTCTTTTAACCTATTCGACGGTTTTCAAGTTGATTCTATTAGAGTCTATTAACTTTGTTAGTATATTATAGGGCTTTAACTTAGTTATTATGTTAGCCGGGTTGGAGTCGCCTTCGATCTAGAGGATCTCTATTTATCTTCGCTTATATACCTCATAGAGTGCTATTATATTAATCATAAGTCGTTTTTCTGTTATAGAGCCTAGTTTCACGAGATAGTTATATAGGGATTTCGAATCTATATAAATAGTGAGTCGGAGGGTGGTATTTAGTATCTGGTCTAGGCTTATTTTAATAGCAATAGCAGCATCAAAACTATTAGCCATTATATATAGCTCTAATATAAGCACGCTCCGGGTGACCCTCTTATACTTAATAGATGCCTAATATAGGATATTAGCGTTTTTGCCCTCGGCTTCTAGGGTTATAAGGATAATAACGAAGCCAATTTGCGATATAAGGTCCGGGTTATTTACGAACGATATATCCACGAATACCAATATTTAGATTGATTCGCGTTATAATGGTATAAATAATAATCCTTTTGCTATATTTTGAATCTGCTATGATAACCGCTTATCTAGGTTATTTATATCATTAGCTATTAGGTTGATGATTTAAGCTATATGACTTAAGTTAAACACGGCTTCTGGCTATAAGATGGTCGTGATATAGGCACCTCTTACGTGTTAGGCAATATACTGCTCCTTGATTTTGGCCGGTTCGTGCTAGGTTTTTCTAATTATAGATAACTTTTTATATTACTATTTTTAGGATAGCGTGATTCCTTCTAGGTTCAAAGAAATCATTCCTCTATTAAACTTTAAGGGCGTTCTGTGGTCGAGTGTCTTATGGTCTTTTACTAAGAACTTCGCTTTATCTAGTTGCTTCTATTCATTAGTTATAAAGGCTAGGTTAGCTAGGAAAAGTATATCATCCATCTATAGTCCAACGATTCTAAATTCCCCTATATTGCTCTAGTATAATAAGTAGGGGTTATATATCAATATTATTATTCCTAGTTTCTCGATATAGTACGAATAGTATATTTTAAACTAATGATTTCTAGCTTTAGGGATCCTATATAATAGTCTGATCACCCTAAGTATCGAGTCCTCTAGTAATCTAAACAACTCCCGGAGTTTATATAATAGGCGTGCGAAGAATTTTCGGTTCAGGTTGGTTGTGGATTATATATAAGCCTAGGAGATATCGCAGAGGTAAAGTTTCATATCTAGTTATATCGCCGCTATAGCTAAGATGATTCGCTAGCTTATATATTAGATGGTAGGTGATTAGGTGAGAATCGTCTCTTTACCAGCATCGTTGAACGCCTAGACTACTAGTCTCGATTTCTTAAAGGCTTTCTTAGTGCCTAGGTGCTTGATTTCGTCCACGAACTATAAGTTAAATATCTAGGTTCCTGGTGGGACGTCGCTTCGTCTTACGAATTCAAACACTCCTTTTTCTAATAGGCCCGAAATCTCCTTTTACCTAGATTTCTCGAATAGCGTGTGTTATACAATTTATAGGTGGATTATTAGGATTTTAATATACAGCATTTATTAGAGGCGAGGTTTCTTTAGTTTAGGGGGTTCCTCTTTTTCTTTATATAATACTCTTATCTCTATCCTCTCTCCCGCTATGTTCGGCCTTAGGTCGGCTAGGTTCTCTATCTATATCCTTATTAGTTTAGGTTGCGCTTTGGTTGTAATATCTTCGATATCTATATGGTATAGCTTTACGATAACCGATTAGAAGGGAGTCGGGCCATATAGTAGGTTCAATATGCAAGTTTCGCCTTTAAGCGGCAAAAGCGCGAAAGGTCCGTCCCATTTCCTAAGTTATCCGCCATTTCCTTCTCTCTATACTAATATAGGCGAGTTTAGTAGGAGGTTATGGATTGCGGTGATATTAGGTCTGTCGGAACATGGATATTGCAATCATGCAATACCATAAACCCGGAACGGAACAAACAGACCCCCGAGTCACGGGGGAACAACTATATTAGGAACTCAAGTAGCTACATGAATCGAACACATTTCACACCACTTTGCACAACGTATATACTAAGAATCTAGGACGAACCATACCCTTTTCCAGTGTATATAGTGCAACGTGTGAACCCTGTCCTTTCAACGTAGTTGATCGACACTGATCAGTTGACGAGCTGAATCAGACTTGGAGGTTATATCACTAAGTTATTGTGAAAAATCCTCAAAACCACGAAAACTCGTTACGACGATAAGCCAAATTCGATCGAAGAAAATACGACAAAACACCGTCAAGAGCACGAATTGGCACCGGCAAGCCCATTCACTCTTCTAAAAACACAATTTTCAAGTTTGATTTAGAAAACTACACCCTAGTTTCTACCTTTCAACACCTCCTTTACAACTACTTTTCGAAGGACATTCGACTAAAAATTTTTCCTTTTCGCATTGGAAAAACTGGGGATACTCAAAAACCCCCAAAAATCTTCCCCTCTCTGAATTGTGGGACACCAGAACCCACTAGTGACTTGTTCAACTTCTCCACCTGTGACTTGTCCGACTCCTCCACGGACCCACGCTGGAATACAGCCAATCTCCCCCCAGCATCACCTGCAGGAGCTACATGGCACCACCAGCATACCAGACACCACAGTCAATCAAATCTGCACACCGTGAACGAAAGCGTAACAACCGAGGGCAATTCGCACGCCATTCCCCAATCACGGAAGAAGACCTGACCCCACGAGACGACGACGAAAGTTCAAATCCACTCACCGTCATTATGGACGGAACACCGTCGTACAGACCACGCACTCGGGGCAGCTATACACGAGCAAGTATGCCCGGATCATACACGGAACACACTAGCCCTACACCCGCTTTTAACCAGAGCAGAGGCCAAGGGTACCCCGATGAACATGTAGATAGGGACCAGACCTACCGAGAGGCGCACGAATCATGGGGCAACATGACACAAGAGGAGAAAATCAGATTCTACCACAGAAATGGTTTTGACCCACGGGAATGTAACTGGGATCAGCGTGAGGAATACATAACCACACGATTTACATACTATATAACCACGGGAGTTATGGACCGCGGACTCTGGGCCGACTTCCAAGCAGACTTCAAGAACTGGACCGAGGAGGACTTTACGAAACTCGAACGAAACACCCTCCGACTAGTGTACCATACACTCATCCAGCGCGGAGTCTATGTGAAATGGACACCAAAACTGGCCGACTCCCTAACGGAATGCCTTATAAGGGAAGAAGAACATGAATGGACGGACGCGGAAATCAAAAACGCCTTCAAAGACATCAATGGCGCTATGAGAACTCTAGCACTCCAGGATAAACTGAATGACACACTGGATGGTCCAAAGGGAACGACCGCCACCCGACGCCCACAAGATCCAGTCAATTCAGCCAGCCAGCTAAGCCAAATACCGAAGGAAATACCCCCCGCCCAGCGCAAGACCCAGAACTGGACCTCGCATGTTTTCTCATCACCTCGGCCGGAACCACACGCGTATGCAAACGCCCTAGACAACCGAGAATATATGCGCAAAAGCCAAATTGGAGGCATACCACCTGCGACCTACACCGGAAACTCAGGAGACGATCCGGGTGACGATGGCGATGATGATGATGAGAGTGATCGTACTCCAAGAGGAAACAACGACCCAGACAATAGTCGTCATTCCCGGACACCTCGATCTACTCCCGACCTTGCCTCGGACAACTATGTAAGGCAAACGGCAACAGTCATGAAGTCGATATCCGAAAGCCAAAAATACGATGGAAGCACCAGTCTCGACTTCAAGATCAAGATCTTCACCGACATCTGCCAACGTGTGAGACTCCCGGAACAATCGTACATGGACGCATTTGGCAGTTTCCTTAAAGGACCGGCATTAGAGTTTTACTTCACGAACTCCCTACGGGAGAGAACCTTCGCGGAGTCGTGCGAGAAACTTAGGGAATTCTTCGAAGGACCAGAGTTCTACAGAAGGCAGAAACAACTATGGGACAGCCAAAACCTTAGAACGACCATCCGAAAGAACCCCGACAAGAGCCTCCACCAATGCTTTAAGATGCTACTCAATGAGCTCTATAAGCTCCGACATGTAATCAATCCCTCATGGCGAACGGATGAATACTTGTACGAAAAATTGATTTCAGCATGTGAAGGAGTTGAAGCATGCCGAATGACCCTGGCACACCTACCACCGAACCTCCCGGGATTCATCAACGGAATGCAGACGTCGATAACCACCTGGGAAAACGAGAGAAAATATAAGGAGCCTGCCACCAACAACCCATCCGTATTCCAGGCGGAGGAACTCCCTACAACAAACTTTGTGGAAAGGAAGTTCATGCGCACAAACCCTATAAAACAACCGCCCGGACGACCAACGAACCCTCCCCGAACGAAATATAGACTGGGACCCGGCAAGAAATGTGGTGTTTGCTATAAACCGGACTGTATCTCATATAACCACACCAAGGAAGAAAGAGACGCGGCCCGAGAACGATTCCAAAGCAAATTTCAAAGAAATCAACAAGGAAGCTATAAACCCGCATACCAGCAATTCATCACCGATATGGAAGGACCACTGAACCAGGAGCCGACACCCGATGATGAGAGCGATGAGGAAATGGACATATTCCTGAACAACTACCCAACCACGAAAAGCATAGGACCCGAAGACGACTCGGACTCAGAAAATGAAATCCTCTTCACGACTAGTTACGGAGCCTTAACACCAGGATTTGCGGAACAACTCACAACAGAGCTCTCCAATAATATTGTGTTAGAAACCCTCGCAAAAACTCCCTATACACAACAGGAGAACTCCATGGCCCAAGGACCAAACACACCCCGGACAGGAACCGAGGAGGAATCGCCGTTCAGTTACAACGCAACCGCAACGGCAAAAACCAGGTACACAACGACGACTTTTATGGGAATAATCATCGATACGGGAGCAGCCCGTGTATCAACCGCCGGGCACAACCAATTCTTGGCCCTACAAAATTCGGACCCCTCAGCGACTCTAGACACTTCCACAGCCAACCAGATCAAGGTTCGCTTCGGAATCGGAGAAGCATCGTCGGCTGGTTCGGTCACATTAGAGACCCCGATCGGTACACTCACCTTCCACGTTTTCCACTCGGATACACCATTCCTCCTATCCCTTGCAGACATGGATAGACTAGGCATCTACCTGAACAATCTGGAGAACCTCCTTGTCCGAAAAGATGGCCTAAAAGTCCCGATCATACGCCAGTTTGGACATCCGTTCATGGTTTGGGACCAATCACTCAGGGCCTATTTGTCAAACATAACCGGAAAGGACACGACAGAGAGCCGATTGACCGATATCGCATGCCACTTAACTGACACGGAGCTGCGAAGACTGCACCGCAGATTTGGACACCCGTCCGTCCCTCGCCTACATAGGCTGCTACGCGCCTCAGGACACGAGAACACCAATGTCGCAGCACTCGAACAACTCACAAAAGTGTGCGAACATTGCCAGAGATACGGACGTTCCCCGGGCAGGTTTCGGTTTACCATCAAAGATCCAGACACTGTTCGCTTCAATTACAACATTATCATCGATGTAATGTATATTGAAAACTCTCCAATCCTCCACGTGATCGATGAAGCAACCTGCTTCCAAGCAGCACGATGGCTACGCGACCTGACAGCGAAACATACTTGGGATATGTTACGCCAGTGCTGGATTGACACATACCTTGGTCCACCAGACCTAATTACCACCGACTCAGGCACGAACTTCGCATCCAGGGAATTCAAACAGAATGCGAAGACACTCGGTACCCAAGTCAAAACTGTCCCAGTGGAATCCCATAATTCCATTGGACTCGTCGAAAGATACCATGCTCAGATCCGAAGGGCATACGAAATCATCATGAACGAGATCCCTAGTACTAATAGGGAAATCGCCCTTCAGATGTCTGTAAAAGCCGCGAACGACATATCCGGCCCACATGGTCTAATACCCACCCTTCTCGTCTTTGGAGCATACCCACGTATGACAGAACTGGACGCCCCATCACCCACGATTACCCAACGAGCAACTGCCATTCGAAAGGCGATGGGGGAAATCCAGAAGATGCGCGCCACAAGAAACGTGTCCGAAGCCCTAGCGACACGTAACGGACCCAACGTCACCGCAATCCATAACCTCCCACTAAACTCGCCTGTATTAGTATGGAGAGAAGGAAATGGCGGACAACTTGGGAAATGGGACGGACCTTTCGCGCTTTTGGCGCTTAAAGGCGAAACTTGCACGTTGAACCTACCACATGGCCCGACTCCCTTCCGATCGGTTGTCGTAAAGCCATACCACATAGACATCGAAGATGTTGCAACCGAAGCGCAACCTGAACCAACAAGGGTACAGACAGAGAACCCAGCCGACCTAAGGCCGAACGTGGCGGGAGAGAGGATGGAGACAAGAGCATCGCACAAAGAAAAAGAGGAACCCCCCAAACCAAAGAAACCTCGCCTCCAACAAATGCTGCATGTTGAAATCCCGATAATCCACCTGCAAATCGCACAACACACGCCATTCAAGAAATCCAGGCAAAAGGAGATTTCGGGCCTACTAGAAAAAGGAGTGTTTGAATTCGCAAGACGAAGCGACGTCCCACCAGGAACCCGGATATTCAACTCACGGTTCGTGGACGAAATCAAGCACCCAGGCACTGAGAAAGCCTTTGAGAAATCGAGACTGGTAGTCCAGGCGTTCAACGATGCCGGCAAAGAGACGATTCTCACCCAATCACCCACCATCCAACGCGCAAGCCAGCGAATCATCTTGGCTATAGCGGCGATGCAACCGGATATGAAACTTTACCTCCGCGATATCTCCCAGGCTTATGTGCAATCCACAACCAACCTGAACCGAAAATTCTTCGCACACCCGCCGCGTGAACTCCGGGAGTTGTTCGGATTGCCAGAGGACTCGATACTCAGGGTGATCAGACCATTATACGGGATCCCTGAAGCTGGAAATCATTGGTTTAAAACATACCATTCGCACCATATCGAGAAACTAGGAATGACAACATCGACATATGACCCCTGCTTATTGCACCGGAACAATGCAGGGGAATTCGGAATCGTTGGACTGCAGACGGATGATACACTTTTCCTAGCCGACCTGGCCTTCGCAACCAATGAACAGAAGCAACTAGACAAAGCGAAGTTCTTGGCAAAAGACCGTGAGACACTCGACCACGGAACGCCCTTGAAGTTTAATGGAGGAATGATTTCTTTGAACCCAGAAGGAATCACGCTATCCCAAAAATGGCAATGTAAAAAGTTGTCCATAATTGGAAAAACCCAGCGCGAACCAGCCAAAATCAAGGAGCAGTACATTGCCCAACGCGCGAGAGGTGCCTACATCGCGACCGTCTCACAGCCAGAAGCCGCGTTTGACCTGAGTCACGCAGCTCAAATCATCAACCCAACAGCTGATGATGCAAATAACCTGGATAAGCGGTTATCATGGCAGATTCAAAATGCAGCGAGAGGATTATCATTCATACCATTACAACGCGAATCACTCCAAATATTGGCATTCGTGGATGCATCGTTCGCAAATAATCCGGACCTCACATCGCAAATTGGCTTCGTTATTGTCCTTGCAACCCCAGAAGCCGAGGGCAAAAACGCTAACATCCTACACTGGGCATCCGTTAAGTGTAAGAGGGTCACCCGGAGCGTGCTCGCGTCAGAACTATACGCAATGGCCAATGGTTTTGATGCTGCTATCGCCATCAAAACGAGCCTAGACCGGATACTGAATACCACCCTCCGACTCACCATTTGCACGGATTCGAAATCCCTGTATGACTGTCTCGTGAAACTAGGCTCCACAACGGAAAAACGACTCATGATTGACGTGATGGCACTCCGTGAGGCATATGAGCGAAGACAAATGGAGATCCTTTGGATCGAAGGCGACTCCAACCCGGCTGACGCAATGACCAAGTCAAAACCCTGCGACGCACTGACGAAGTTGATAGACTCCAACAGAATCAACTTGAAAACCGTCGAATGGGTCAAAAGAGAGGAAAATCTCTCCACATAACCCACCATACATCGGGCATCACCCGGCGATGACAAACGGCCCTAAAAATATCATCGCCAACCACTTTCTTTCAACCACTCTTCGGTATCCAACATACTTCTTTCATACACCCATTCAATGACAATTTGGCGACGGAAACACCAGGCCATTTTTCCTTTCAGAAAACCAGATCACACGATACCGTCAAAGGAAAAATCCCTGATTTCCCCCGCATCAGACACGGAAATCGCCCTTTTCCCCAGAAATAAAAGAAGAGAAAAGCCCCCTTCTCCTTCTCCGTTCGTCTATCACCCGAACACTCCTCCACCCATTATCTGAAGACCCCAACTGCCGAAAACCTTCCTTTTCCCACAAGAACGCCACCCCCAGAAGCCACTACAAACCACCCGATCGATGGCCGGAAGGGTGACGAAAGCAAAAGGAAAGGGAGCAAGAGGACCTAAAAGAGCGAAAGCTGCAGGTCCAGTGGCAGGTCTAGCGGCAGGTCCAGCTCCAGCAGCAGACCCAGCCCCAGCCCCAGGAGCACCAGCAGTGCCAGCGGAACCCGCCATAGTATTATCGCCGACAACCCCACGGGCGATACCAGAACAGCCAAAGTTCATGACGTGTATTGGATGCATTGGACACGAAAACACAAACTGGGAAGGAGAAACATTTCCCACGTTCAACTGCCTTTTCGATACCATAGCCAGCAAGAAATGCAACCGATGCAGAGGGGCTAGCAAAGCCACATGTCACCCACCACTGTTCGGAATCCAATACGATAGCTGGACATTCCACACACTTATGGACTACGCCAGAAATGCAGACCCTGCCGCAACACATGCGAGTCAAGGACTATCGGCACCATTTGGCACACCGGGAGCAACCAACGCAGCGTTCACCTGGGCAGAAACCGCACCCGAAGCAGCCCAGGCGGCAGCTGGCAACCTGATGATGGCATTCCGACAGCTAATCACAATCCACTCGACGGAATCGGGGATCGAAACGGACAAGAAATATGACCCAAAGCTCATCAGGGAATACATAGCCGTCCAGCGGGAAAAGCACAACGCCCAAATCAGACTCCTACCGCATCCGATTCGCTTCCCGAACACCTTATGTAGACTGGAATCCTCAGAAGGAGGGTACACCATGTGGCAGTCCGCCATATTATCCTTTTTCCGGGAATTAGCAACGGCTCAACCTGCGAACGCCGCCGTTATCATGAATAAGGCAACAGAATACCATTTGCCATTCTGATCTCAGGGGATCAGTAAAATGCCGCCAGAGAGGACCACGGATAGAAGACGAAATGGAGACTGGCTTCTCTAGGAAAAGCCCACTTTCGTGTTGTCCACTTTTTATTATTTTTTTTTCCCACTCACCACTTTCTTTACCCCGCACAAAGGCTGATTCTTCAACAAAAATCGGCCACCCAACAGATACAATATGCAGGGCACTCGGGGGCATATCGTGCACCTATCCACATTCATTTATTTTATCGATCCATGTATATAGCGACTCGAGATTTTAAAGTTGCTCTAGTGTCGGAACATGGATATTGCAATCATGCAATACCATAAACCCGGAACGGAACAAACAGACCCCCGAGTCACGGGGGAACAACTATATTAGGAACTCAAGTAGCTACATGAATCGAACACATTTCACACCACTTTGCACAACGTATATACTAAGAATCTAGGACGAACCATACCCTTTTCCAGTGTATATAGTGCAACGTGTGAACCCTGTCCTTTCAACGTAGTTGATCGACAAGGTCTGTTATATATCGCTAGGGCTTCGGACATGTTTCTTATGGCGCGTATCTTCTAGATTTCCCCTATCGCCTTTCGAATGGTAGTTGCTTATTAGGTAATCGTGGGTGATAGGGTGTCTAGTTCTATTATATATAGGTATACTCTAAAGACGAGAAGGGTAGGTATTAGACCATATAGGCCGGATATATCGTTCGCGGCTTTTATAGATATCTAAAGGGCGATTTCCCTATTAGTACTAGGGATCTTGTTCATGATGATTTTATATGCCCTTTAGATCTAAGCATAGTATCTTTCGATAAGTCTAATAGAATTATGGGATTCTACTAGGACAGTTTTAACTTAGGTACCAAGTGTCTTCGCATTCTGTTTAAATTCCCTAGATACGAAGTTCGTGCCTAAGTTAGTGGTAATTAGGTCTGGTGGACCAAGGTATATATTAATCCAGCACTAGCGTAACATATCCTAAGTATGTTTCGCTATTAGGTCGCGTAGCCATCGTGCTACTTAGAAGCAGGTTGCTTTATCGATCATATAGAGGATTAGAGAGTTTTTAATATATATTATATCGATAATAATGTTGTAATTAAAGTAAATAGTATCTAGATCTTTAATAGTAAACCAAAACCTACCTAGGGAACATCTATATCTCTAGTAATGTTTGTATACTTTTATAAGTTATTCAAGTACTACAATATTAGTGTTCTCGTGTCCTAAGGCGCGTAGTAGCCTATATAGGCGAGGGACGGACAGGTGTCTAAATCTATAGTATAGTCTTCGTAGCTCTATGTTAGTTAAGTAGCATATAATATTAGTTAATCGGCTCTCTATTATTATTGCGACAGCCGAGAAACAAGGCCATCAACAGACGGAAAAAGCTTCTGCCGAGACAGTGACTCGGGAACTAGATTAGTATATCACGGCATCCTTGAACGATATGCATTCATCGCAAACGACACCCTTGAGCGATGTGCATTCGCGATAGTAATGTCCCGTCTTCACCGTCTCTTCTATCTCGGACGAATGTTGATATTCGTCTAGAGCAGAGGGGCACCTATATACTATAAGTAGCTAGTTCTTTCATTAATGAAAAAGCAGACTTCACAACAACCATAATATTCAGTATTATAGAGACCACTACACTTGGTGGTTTGTCTATGGTGTTGAGTAGTGGTTCGTTGGAGCTCACCGTTCTCAGTCAAGATATTCAAATATCGCTAAGCGAGCGATACTGATCAGTTCTCACTCTTAGAGAACCTTTTCTTACTCCTAATTTTGTTTATAGATCAGGGAACTGAGAACCTATCCTTTTCTTTGATCAAAGACCACCACCTCCATCATCCCTTTTTGAAACCTCTACCATGGCTACTCCAGGAAGGCCCCCCGACTTAGAACGCGACATAGAACACCTAAACCCAAGAACTCCTATATAATAACATCTAATACCTAGCCAATACCCTGTCTCCCCAACACCTCCTATACACCTTACACCTCTTGATAAGATTAAGGAACTATTCAGACCTATAGAGGAAGAATAGAAGGAGAGAGTCGCATAATTCGACCAAAGAATGAACAAAGATCCTAATAATGCCTTACTCCTTAAAGTTGCTGAGTATATCGAGACTGCGATATTCCTCTATATATAACAGAAACTTTTCAGACGAAGACTATAGTACCACTTCATCGCTGACTTCAAATTCTTTCCTATAGAGACATAGGAAAAAGTTCCTGTATAACTGAAAGCACATATTCGATAATACCTTATATAAGGAGGAGTATATATTAAGCCATCGCTCCTAGACAAGCTAAGCTAAGTACTCTTCAACCTCGCGTAAACACGTGAAATATATAACTAGACGATAGATAAGATTGAACAATCTCTTACTAAAGTTATTCTAAATAACCTAAATCAAGTTAATATAGAACTTAAAAGGATTAAGGACGAAATACAATAATCAGCGGAAAATAACGAAATACGATAACTATAATAGGAAATAGAACAAGAGGACACCATATCAATTTATGTCCGACCAACTCGAATAGATAACCCATTTTCTACTCAAGACACCCGGCACCAGGAATATACACAAGGAAACCTCCGATATCCGTTGTTACCAGGACCTAGAGAAGTCATACTAGGAGCGGAGTATTACATAAAACTTCCACTAAGCCAAGATCACGGTAATAGAGGTCCACCACCTTTTCAACCAGATTAGGAAACACAGAATAAACAACGACCTAAAAACATATACCTAGAACCACAACCAGACCCGCGACGAACAGATTACTCGAAGGAAGCAATGAATATCCGAAAAACATATAAGAAAGAGTAATAGTATAGTGGCTTAGAGGACTTATTTAACCTGAAACTCGCTATCTTTAAAGACATCTGCCGACACTCTGGTTTACTACTAGAGGCATACGAAAAAGCGCTTTTAGCAATGTTTACCGGCTAAGCCAGCGAATTCTATTACACCTATAGCTTATCTTCAAAGTCCTTTATAGAAACATATAGGCGAATCAAGGCATACTTTAAGAGTCCACTTCATATAACCTAGAAGATGGTCTAATAGAACAATATCTCACTCTCGAAAACAATCCAAGAAAATCCGTCGTAGACAATCCTATAGTGTTTTAAATAAATGACTAAACAATTACTTAGAATTCGTCTAGCACTTAGTCAATATATATAAAACAAAGAAGGATTTATATAAAAGCTTAGCATCTATTACTAAAACATCCCGGCTTATCAAAATGTACTTTCTATACCATAGTCTGATCCGAACGTGATGATTATAAGTCTCAAGACATCAATCGCGGCCTACGAAAACACGCGCTAAAGGACTCAACAATATACCTAGGACACATCAGATAAAGCATAGATTACCGATCGAACCTTCCATAAGAAATAGAGACCAGATCGACGGAAGCAGGTTACCTAGAAAAGAGACTCTTCATCTTCACGAGCTAAAGGAAGATGCTGGGTCGACGGAAAGACGGAATGCCGATCATAGGACCATTCACCAGAGGAACGCGTAATAGCCAGGAAACGATATCGTGAACGATTCACCAGAAACAATAGATCTAGAGATTTTAAATAATAGTTTCGACAATATATGGTTATATACGAAGGTGAAGAACTCGATATTAAAGCCTTTAAAACTACTATTTCAGACTCCAAATCCGAACCTGAATCAGAATCCGAATCCGATGAATCAAGTAATAATGATGATAACTCCGAGACATTCCTAACAATATTTAGGCCGGTACCAATATCAGATACATAGATCTAGCATAATCAACTCATGAATCAAGCTTATCTATATAGAATAAGCCCTTATATCCAAGAGTCTAAGAGCGATCCATTTATATACACCACTACCACATCGCGGTATAATTCAGACATCTTTTATAGTATTCTGATCAACATAGGCGTATCCCGAAACTCAACAACTAGGTATAATCAATTTCTAGCTTTATAGAAACTAGAACCTAGTATCCAACTCGACAAATCGACCGCCGGATAAATCAATGCTCAATTCGGCATCGGTACTAGTAGATCAATCGGATCAACAGACATCAAAACACCTATAGGAATAGTTCAATTCCACGTCGTGAACACAGATACGCTATTCCTATTATACCTCGCTGATCTAGACCATCTAGGGATCTATTATAACAATTTACAAGATGTCCTGATAGGGAAGACAGGCCTTCGGATACTAGTAAAACGATAATTTAGGCATCCATTCCTTCTCTAGAAAGCAGCTCCTATATATATCATAGCATTTATTCAAGGATCTGCCGAATGTCTATTAACAGATACTGAGTTACACAGAATTCACCGACGACTAGGGCATCCTGCCGTCGCCCGCCTTAAAGCAATTCTGAGCAGAGCAGGACATAAGGTAGAGAGGAATACGCTTAAACATATCACCAAGTTTTGCGAACATTGCCAGAAGTTCGGGAAATCACCAGGACGATTCTAATTTACCCTTTAAGACAAGGACGGCGACGCATGTTTCAATCATAGCATCATTATTGATATAATAAGTATCGATGGAGATCCAGTTCTTCATGTTGTCGACGAAGCCACAAGCTTTTAAAATAGAAGATGGTTACAAAAAGGAAAAGGTATGACAGCCAAACATGCGTGGGAAGCATTACGACTCTATTAGATCGATGTTTACTAAGGACCCCTAGATAATATCATAAACGACGCAGGAACCAATTTCGACAGCAAAGAATTCAGATATCTTATAAAAACTATAGGAACCATAGTAAAGATAGTTCTAGTCGAAGCGCATAATTCTATAGGAAAAGTCGAGCGATACCATGCTATAGTACAACAAGTCTATAACATCATTAGATAAGAGCTTAGTGACTCCACAGGAATAGGGGAAGCCAATATTAATAAGGAACTAGCTCTCTAGATAATATAGAAAGCGATCAACGACTCGGTCGGACTAAATGGTCTTATCCCTATACTACTCGTTTTTAGAGCGTTTCCGCGACTCGCGGAGCTAGACGCCCCATCGCCAACAGTCATACAGCGCGCTACAGCTATTACAAGAGCAATACAGGAAGTCAAGAAACTACAAGCAAAACGATAAATTCAAGACACCATGAACATACGAAATAGACCCATCACAGCCGCTACACAAGGATTGCCACTAAATTCTCCTATTCTTGTCTAGAGAGAAAAGAAGAAAAAATGGATAGGGCCATTCCCACTACTCTCAATCGACGGAGATATATATGTTGTCGATAGCAGCGTCAAAGGCCCAAGATCGTTCCGGATAACTATCGTGAAGCCATTCCTAGAAGAAGACCAGCAAACCAATACGCCACTAGACGCATAGAATAATGGTATACAACATGATAGTCCAGATATATAGCCTAATACACAGCCTAATATACAGCTATATAAGGATCTACCATTTAGCGTTATCATCGATAATAGAGGCAGGAATTTACAATAACCAAGATATACACAACATCTAAAGCGCCAAGAAGACGAAGACATAGATAAAGAAGATTCGGAAGATGAAATCAATACTATCTTCCTGAATACCCCGACGCCAGACTTTCGCGCCTCTCGATAAAGCGAAATCAATAGATTACTAGCTAAAGGAGTCTTCAAATTCGTGCCTCAAACAGAAATGCCTAAAGGAATTCGACTCTTTAATTCCAGGTTCATCGATAAGATCAAAAACGCAGGAACAGATCAAGCGAGAGAAAAGTCACGACTCGTGGTATAGGTATATAACAACCATAGAAAAGAATTTGTTCTGACCTAAGCACCTACAATTCAACGTGTTAGCTAAAGAATAATTCTATCTATCGCTACAATATGATGCGAGACGATTCAGATTTATACCTTCGTGATATCTCATAGGTATATATATAGTCGACATTAGACTTAAACCGATAATTCTATATATAACCCCCTGCTGAATTTGGTTTACTAAAGGACACCGTCCTAAAAGTCTTAAAGCCCCTTTATAGAATCCCGGAAGCAGGCAATCATTGGTTTCAGATATACCATAAGCATCATCTTGAAAAGCTAGGAATAGAGCAATCCACCTATGATGCATGCCTCCTCTATAGCAAGAAATACTTTAGAATTATCAGAATATAGATAGACGACACTTTGATCCTCGCGAATGCTATATTCATTAAGAAGGAAGAGGACGAACTATAGAAGGCGTAGCTTCTATCGAAACCACTCCAAAAGCTCATAGAGGTTAATCCACTTGAATTCAACGGCAGCATCATCCGAAAAAGCAAAAACGGGATTATAATTTCGCAAATCGATCAATGCCGACGCCTAAAGACCATCGCCACCAAAATCGTTTCAAAGGATGCATATATCTCTTAACGCGCTTGTGGAGCCTATATCGCATTAGTTTGCCAACTAGAAGCCATATATGACTTATCCTTTTCAGCTCAAGTCATCAACCCGAAAAAGGAAGATGCGGAGAGATTAAATAAGCGCATCCAATAGCAGATCGATAATCAAGCGAGAGGGCTTCACTTTATTAAGCTTCAAGAAGACACACTATAGCTTATCGTATTTATTAACACATCATTTACAAGAAACCATGATTCAAGCAGCCAGATCGGATATATCATCACTATAGCTAATAGATACGGACAAAACCAGGTCATTAATACCAACATCCTATACTGGTCATCCATCAAATATCATAGAGTCACTAGGAGTATGCTCGCCGCCGAACTATATACCATATCACATAGAGTAGATATCGCTTTCGCAGTCAACCAAACCTTAAATAAAATCCTATATACGGTAGAGCATTTACCCAGAATTCCCCTAACACTCTATACAGACTCACGCTTAGTATACAATGTAGTCACACATCTCGGGACTACACAAGAAAAACGACTTATGATCGACATCATGGCACTACGTCAAACATATGAACGACGCCAGATAGAGCTCAAGTGGATCGCAGGAGGATCAAATCCTGCCGATGCGATAACAAAGGAGAAGTATGGAAACGCACTGAAGGAGTTGATTAATACAAATCAAATCGACTTAGAGACCCTTAGTTAGGTCGAACGTTAAGTTTTTTCCTACTACAACCTTTACGAATTACGGCCTACATGATATTTATACACCTAAATTGGTACGATTGGCATCGCGTTCTACACGAAATGATGAAGCTTGTTTCTCTATTTTCAATGATATTTAGAGTTGCTCCAGTATTACGACAGCCGAGAAACAAGGCCATCAATAGACAGAAAAAGCTTCTGCCGAGATAGTGACTCGGGAACTAGATTAGTATATCACAGCATCCTTAAACAATATGCATTCATCGCAAACAACACCCTTGAGCGATATGCATTCGCGACAGTAATGTCCCGTCTTCACCATCTCTTCTATCTCGGACGAATGTTGACATTCGTCCAGAGCAGAGGGGCACCCATATACTATAAGTAGCTAGTTCTTTCATCAATGAAAAAGCAGACTTCACAACAACCACAATATTCAGTACTATAGAGACCACTATACTTGGTGGTTTGTCTACGGTGTTGAGTAGTGGTTCGTTGGAGCTCACTATTCTCAGTCAAGATATTCGAATATCGCTAAGCGAGCGACAATTATATCATTTCTGGTTATGTTTAACAAATAGGCCCTAAGTGATTAGTCCTAAACCATGAATAGATATCTAAACTAGTATATGATCGGGACTTTTAGGCCATCTTTTCGGACAAGGAGGTTCTCCAGATTATTCAGGTAGATACCTAGTCTATCTATATCTATAAGGGATAGGAGGAATAGTATATCCGAGTAGAAAATATGGAAGGTGAGTATACTAATCGGGGTCTCTAATATAACCAAACCAGCCGACGATGCTTCTCCGATTCCGAAGTGAACCTTGATCTAGTTAGCTATAGAAGTATCTAGAGTCGCTAAGGGGTCCGAATTTTATAGGGCTAAGAATTGGTTATACCTAGTGGTTGATATATAGGCTACTCCTATATCAATGATTATTCCTATAAAAGTCGTCGTTATATACCTAGTTTTTGCCGTTGTGGTTATGTTGTAACTAAACAGCGATTCCTCCTCGGTTCCTATCTAGGGTGTGTTTAGTCCTTAGGCCATAGAGTTCTCCTATTATATATAAGGAGTTTTTACAAGGGTTTCTAACACAATGTTATTAGAGAGCTCTATTATAAGTTGTTCCGTAAATCCTGGTGTTAAGGCTCCGTAACCAGTCGTGAAGAGGATTTCATTTTCTAAGTCCGAGTCGTCTTCGGGTCCTATGCTTTTCGTGGTTAGGTAGTTATTTAGGAATATATCTATTTCCTTATCGCTCTTATCATCGGGTGTCGGCTCCTAGTTTAGTGGTCCTTCTATATTAGTGATGAATTGCTGGTATATAGGTTTATAGCTTCCTTATTGATTTCTTTGAAATTTGCTTTAGAATCGTTCTCGGGCCGCGTCTCTTTCTTCCTTAGTATAGTTATATAAGATATAGTCTAGTTTATAGTAAACACCACATTTCTTACCGGTTCCTAGTCTATATTTCGTTCAGGGAGGGTTCGTTGATTATCCAGGCGGTTATTTTATAGGGTTTATGCGTATAAACTTCCTTTCTATAAAGTTTATTATAAGGAGTTCCTCCGCCTAGAATATAGATAGGTTATTGATGGCAGGCTCCTTATATTTTCTCTCGTTTTCCTAGATAGTTATCGACGTCTATATTCCGTTGATAAGTCCTAGGAGGTTTGGTGGTAGGTATACCAGGGTCATTCGGCATACTTTAACTCCTTTATATACTAAAATCAATTTTTTATATAAGTATTCATCCGTTCGCCATAAGGGATTAATTATATATCAGAGCTTATAGAGCTTATTAAGTAGTATCTTAAAGCATTAGTAGAGGCTCTTATCGGGGTTCTTTTAGATGGTTGTTCTAAGGTTTTGGCTATCCCATAGTTATTTCTGCCTTCTATAGAACTCTAGTCCTTCGAAGAATTCCCTAAGTTTCTCGCACGATTCCGCGAAGGTTCTCTCCTATAGGGAGTTCGTGAAGTAAAACTCTAATACTAGTCCTTTAAGGAAACTGCTAAATACATCCATATACAATTGTTCCAGGAGTCTCACACATTAGCAGATATCGGTAAAGATCTTGATCTTGAAGTCGAGACTAGTGCTTCCATCGTATTTTTGGCTCTCGGATATCGACTTCATGACTATTATCGTTTACCTTATATAGTTATCTAAGGCAAGGTCGGGAGTAGATCGAGGTATCCAGGAATAACGACTATTATCTAGGTCGTTGTTTCCTCTTAGAGTACAATCACTCTCATCATCATCATTATCATCGTCACCCGGATCGTCTCCTAAGTTTCCGGTATAGGTCGTAGGTGGTACGCCTCCAATTTAGCTTTTACGTATATACTCTCGGTTGTTTAGGACGTTTATATACATATGTGGTTCCGGCCGAGGTAATAAGAAAACATGCGAGGTCCAGTTCTGGGTCTTGCGCTAGGTAGGGGGTATTTCCTTCGGTATTTGGCTTAGCTGGCTTAGACATGTTCATTAGGTTGGGTAAACCCATACCTAACCCAACCCAACCCACAATGGGCTAGGTATAGGTCAGAAATTTTACCC
Source organism: Penicillium taxi (assembly GCF_028828555.1). NCBI lineage: Eukaryota > Fungi > Ascomycota > Eurotiomycetes > Eurotiales > Aspergillaceae > Penicillium > Penicillium taxi. Next base: position 781,202 of record NW_026643207.1, on the reverse strand, counting down.
AAAACCCATATAGGTTAGGTATGGGTTTGAAGTAAAACCCACACCCAGCCCATAAACCCATCTTTTTGCTAAGACTTTTATTTCACGTGATATTTGTCACCTAGTTAGTACTAGATTGAGGCAAAAATTAGGCACTAAGACACTAATTACCCTAATTTAGTTTAGGTTGAGGCGAAAATCAGGCATTAAGGCATCAAAAATACCTATATAGGACCCATACCCAACCTATGCACATGTCTAAGCTGGCTAGCTGGATTGACCGGATCTTATGGGCGTCGGGTGGCGGTCGTTCCCTTTAGACCATCTAGTATGTCATTTAACTTATCCTGGAGTGCTAGAGTTCTTATAGCGCCATTGATGTCTTTAAAGGCGTTTTTGATTTCTGCGTCCGTCCATTCATGTTCTTCTTCCCTTATAAGGCATTCCGTTAGGGAGTCGGCTAGTTTTAGTGTCCATCTCACATAAACTCCGCGCTGGATAAGTATATGGTACACTAATCGGAGGGTGTTTTGTTCGAGTTTCGTAAAGTCCTCCTCGGTCTAGTTCTTGAAGTCTGCTTAGAAGTCGGCCCAGAGTCCGCGGTCCATAACTCCCGTGGTTATATAGTAGGTAAATCGTGTGGTTATATATTCCTTACGCTAATCCTAGTTACATTCCTATAGGTCAAAACCATTTCTATAGTAGAATCTGATTTTCTCCTCTTATATTATATTGCCCTATGATTCGTGCGCCTCTCGGTAGGTCTGGTCCCTATCTATATATTCATCGGGGTACCCTTGGCCTCTACTCTAGTTAAAAGTAGGTATAGGGCTAGTATATTCCATATATGATCCGGGCATACTTGCTCGTGTATAGCTACCCCGAGTGCGTGGTCTATATAATAGTGTTCCGTCCATAATAATAGTAAATAGATCTGAACTTTCGTCGTCGTCTCGTGAGGTCAGGTCTTCTTCTATAATTAGGGAATGGCGTGCGAATTGCCCTTAGTTATTATGCTTTCGTTCACAGTATGCAGATTTGATTAACTATAGTATCTAGTATACTAGTGGTGCTATATAGCTCCTATAGGTGATGCTAGGGGGAGATTGGCTATATTCTAGCGTGGATCCGTGGAGGAGCCGGACAAGTCATAAGTGGAGAAGTTGAATAAGTCACCAGTAGGTTCTAGTGTCCCATAATTCAAAGAGGGGAAGATTTTTAGGGGTTTTTGAGTATCCCCAGTTTTTCCAATACGAAAAGGAAAAGTTTTAGTCGAATATCCTTCGAAAAGTAGTCGTAAAGGAGGTGTTGAAAGGTAGAAACTAGGGTGTAGTTTTCTAAATCAAACTTGAAAATTATGTTTTTGGAAGAGTGAATAGGCTTACCGGTGCCAATTCATGCTCTTAACAGTGTTTTATCGTATTTTCTTCGATCGAATTTAGCTTATCATCGTAACGAGTTTTCGTGGTTTTAAGGATTTTTCACAATAACTTAGTGATATAACCTCTAAGTCTGATTCAGCTCGTCAACTGATCAGTGTCGATCAACTACGTTGAAAGGACAGGGTTCACACGTTGCACTATATACACTGGAAAAGGGTATGGTTCGTCCTAGATTCTTAGTATATACGTTATGCAAAGTGGTGTGAAATATGTTCGATTCATGTAGCTACTTGAGTTCCTAATATAGTTGTTCCCCCGTGACTCGGGGGTCTGTTTGTTCCGTTCCGGGTTTATGGTATTGCATGATTGCAATATCCATGTTCCGATAGGGTTCTAATCGGTTCATCGTTTTTTGTTTTTTCGGAAGTTTTTGATAAGCTTATCTACGTTTAAATCGTCTTGGCTGACCTATTGATTATACTCTGATGGCTAGCCCTTCTATTTGACTAGAAAGTATGTTTCGTTTTCAATAATAGATTCGTCCCGGATTTCTTTAATTTCCTAGTCTTCGTTGTCTTATAGATTTGGTAATATGGTTAATTCGTCACCATTTCGGGACCTCTAGGGTTCAAGTAGTTGAATTAGGAAGACGTTGTGAATGCGATCGTATTTTATAGGAAGGCTTAAATAATACGCTTAGGTTCCGACTCGGGCAAGAATCTTGAATGGTCTAATGAATTTTAGACCTAGTTTATTTGATGGTTGGTCGAGGCGTATGTTTTTGGTGGAGAGTTTTACTAGTTCGCCGACCCTGAATTCCATTGGTTTATGTCGGTTGTTATAGTATTTCGATATCAATTCATTTGCTTTTTACCAGTTTTCTGCCGTTTTCTATTATAGTTCGTGGAGTTTTTTCACGCGATCCTATACGCTTAGAGCCTCTTTATCTTTATTATTTAAGCTATCGCGGAATCGGAGTTCTAGGTGGTATCCTAGAAGGCATTCGGATAGAGATAGATTTATTGTCGAATTGATAGTATTATTATATACGTATTCTACTATTATCAGAAGTTTTAGCTAAACAACCTATTCGGTTCCGACAAAACATCGGAGGTAATATTCTAGTACTTGATTTATCTATTTAGTCTATCTATTAGTTTATAGATAATATATAGTAGATAGACGTCGTTTCACTCTCGAATAGTAATAGATTCGGGACCAAAACTTGCTAGTAAAGATGCTTCCTCGGTCGGAAACGATCCCGTCTAGGACTCCAAATCGGAGTTCAACATGCTTATAGAGGATTTCGGCGAAGTCTTCCACTTTTATCGTGCTCGAAACAGGTACGAATAGGCTATATTTCGTGAACCTATCGACAATGACCAGAATCGCATCGACGTGTTGGCCCTTCTATATTATAGGAGGAAGGCCTATGATGAAGTCTAGCGATATTTCTTTCTAAGGACGAGTTGGTTGTGGCAAGGGTTATAATTTCCTATATAGTTTGTGCCTTAGGGCCTTAGCTCCCTGATATACTACGTAAGTCGCTATATATTCGTCTACGTCTTGTTAGAGGTTCATCTAGTGGAATTTTCGCCTGATAAGCTCTTTAGTGCGGTTTTGACCAAAATAGCCTATATATAGATCGTCGTGATGAAGTTCCATAACATACCTTCGTAAATTTCCTTGCGGAACGAAAATTCGTTCCTTAAACCATAAAAGGTTATTACTATCAAGGGTCCAACCGATTTGGCCGGGTTTTCCACTAGAAAGGTTTTCGATACGCTATCGAGTCTCAGGATCGTCACCCTGGACCTTGGCGATCAGGTTTTCAAACTCAAAGTTTGGGTTTTCGGAGAAAATGTCCTCCTCCCTCGCTGCTGTAACTAAGGCTTAGCGAGGAATGGTTTAGGAGCGACCCAGGTTTTTAAGGATAGCCGGATCTCTAAGATCCGGGTCCTCGTCGAATGGGTCCCGATACCCAGGCAAATCCTAGGTGGATAACACATCATTCGCGGGATCACTCCAGGGAGATTGTTTCCTAGAGTTTTGGTTATAGGAGCCCCTACATAGACGAATCTGTTCAGGATCTCCTTCCCCAATGTTTTGGTTATAGGAGGCCATACACGGACGAATCCGCTCAGGTTCTCCTTTCCCTAGGTTTATAGCGAGTTAGCCCCGGCAACCATCCGAAACGTAGTCGAATGGCGCACGACTCGACTACAATAAGGCATTCCGCTGTGGAGATTTGTACTCGGTTTTGATTTTTTTCTTCTAAGAGAAGAGTTTTGGTAGCGTCAAGGGTTTCGTCGTGATCAGCGCTTCCGCCCTTACAATCCTATTTCGAATCGGTCCTAGAACGTCAGTGTTTCGAGAGGAACTCTCTTTATTTGGTTTTCGGGACAACCCATCTATGGGGTTGGTTTTCCCTGACCTATGTTTTATGACAAAATCAAATAGTGTTAGAAAAAGACACCAACAGGCTTATCGACCATTTAATATGGTCTACTATATAAAGGATTAGAGGTTGGCGTGATCCGAGAGCACTTCGACAGTGAATCGGCTACCTTCTAAGTAGTGTCGCCAGTTTTTAAAAGATTAGATGATCGCAAATAGCTCCTGATCTAGGGTTGAATAATTTAATTCTGGCCCCGTAAATTTTCTTGACCAAAAGGCTATAGGATACTAAACATTTTTTGGGTCTAGCTAAGATAGTATCCTAGCCATACCAAGATTTAATACATCGGTTTCTAGCCGAATCGGCCTCGAAGGATCGAAGTATCGAAGCAGAGGTGCGTTTTAGAAAGCTTAGATAAGCTCCCGAAATGATTAGGTTTATTCCAGATTTAGTTCGACTTTTCCAGGTTTTTTCCTATTCACACTCCCTTTTAGTATATCTATCAGGGGCAGTGCGATGGAGGAGTAATTTTGAATAAATCTCCTATAGAAGTTACAGAAACCTAGAAATACCTGGACGTCATGAAAACTAGTAGGAATCTCCCACAATTCGATGGCGGACATATGTTTTAGGTCCATTAAGATCCCGTTTTCGTCGATAACAAATCCTAGAAAGTCGACTTTGTTTTAGTAAAAGGTGCATTTCGAGGGTTTTGCGTAGAGTTGAGCCTCGCGTAGGCGCTAAAGGACCTACAAAACGTGCTCGGAATATTCCTAACATGTTTTCGAAAAGATGAGGATGTCATCGAGGTATATAATATAAATAATATTAAGTAAACCTCTAAATACTATATAAATATAGTTTTAGAATATTATAGGTGTATTAGTTAGCCTAAATAGCATAACCAGATACTTAAAGTGTCTGTATCTAGTGCGAAATATAGTTTTCCACTTATCCCCCTCTCTGATACGGATCCTATAATAGGCGTCGCGAATATCAATTTTAGAGAAGAATTTAGATCTAGAAAGGCGATCTAGGATCTCCGAAATCAGGGGTAATAGATACCGATTCTTGACCAAAACATAGTTAAGCCCCTAGTAGTCAACACAGAGTCGTAGACCGCCATCCTTCTTTAGCATAAAAAGGATCGGGGCGCCAGCAGGACTTTTTGAAGGTCGCATCCGGCCAGTTTATAGGCCTTCATCGATCTATTCCCTGACTATCGCTAATTCAGTTTATGAAAGCGGATATATTAGTCCATAAGGCGGGGTTACGCCGTCGATTAGGTTAATAGCGTGATCAGTATCTTTGAGTGGTGGAAGAGAAGATGCTTTTTCGTGGTCGAAAACGTCACGAAATGACTCGAATTTGGGAGGTAAGGTGTCTTCTCCCTATCTTTTATTATCGTCTTCTAGGAGTTAAATATCCTCGTTTATCCGGACTAGAGCGAAAACTTTCACTTCATTCCGGGTGTGTTTTACGAATTAGTGTAGGGAGTCTATCGAAATGGTTCTGTTTCGTACTTAAAACCACCATTTTCTATCCTAGGTGGAAATATGGATTCTTTCGTCTCGGCAGGTTATCATCGATAAGAGGATTAGGCTTCCCGAGAGATCAGCTTCTCGATCGATACCGACACAGAATTATTCAAGATTCCTGGTTATTCCGCGAGAGTCGGTGATAGTCATTAGGACCCTCTATACTCTAAATATTGGGACGTTAAGTTTTCCGACTATTTAGATGATAGGTGCTATCATCGGCGCCTAGTTAAGTTTATAATTTTACGCGAATTAGATACTAACAAGGTCTATTTCCATATAGGTATCAAGGTCTATATGCGTTTCGATCTTGTTTCGGAGTCGAATTAGTATGAAAAACTAGTCGGTGGTTTTAACTTATGGCTTATCGATCGATATTCTTGACTCGATCTTAGTTGCACCCTATACCCTAGTAGTGTTTTTCGGGCACGCGGGGCTTTTATGGTTAGGACTAAAGTAGATTTTATATTCTTTCCGCTTCTTTTCCTTGTTCTAAACAAAAGTCTAGTCATCAGGGACTTATGTCTTTTTTCTAAGGTATCCCTTCGGCTTAGAGTCTTTATCGTTTCTTTAGGGTTTCGAGTCCAAGTGCTAAGAGAAAGAAGGCTTCTTTATCGATAAGGTGGAGCTGGTGTAGGTTTTTTAGAAAGGGCTTGAATTTGGTTTTTTGTTTCCGTCCTTTTCGGCTTCTTTACGCTTTTCCCTATTCCTATATACAATATTTAAGGCGCGTTTAAGGATTTGCCAATATCGATTTGCCTCCATAACCATAGCGTCTCGAGTAGTAGGGAGATCGCCTGCTCTCGTAGAGATGATCGCATCTCGGAGTCCTTGGCTAAGTTTTACAAAGAAGAAGAGGGCATGGTCTTCTTCGGGCTATTTTCCGGCGAATTGTTCCAGGCTTAGAAGGTGTTAATGGAACTCGCTTAGACTTTGGTCTAGTTTCTGACGGGCGGATTCTAGTCGGATTCGGTATTCAATCAGGCCCGTCGCGAGATTAGCGACCAACTGGTTGGTCTAATCTTTGAAGTAATCCTATGACTTTTTTGCTTCGTAGGCTTCTTCAGGGTTCAGTTCGTCGTAGTAGGTGTACCAGCGTTAACAACATTCTATATTTAGGTGCGCAATTCCAGCGTAAACCTTCCGTTTCGAATTCGGATAGTGTCTAGGGTTTGCTTCAAAGGATTATTCGAGATCACGAATCCATTCTAACCATTATTGAAGACTGAAATCAAGGGTAAAATTATCGATATCTTTAAACTTGATCTCGCGGAGTCCCTTTAGTTCTCGTTCTGAATCTGATCCTGATTGGGACGAGGGTCGGTCGGCGGCCTTCCGGCGGCGCTTCGATAGGGTTTCGTATTCTTCGAGTTGTTGTTCGTACTCTCTAATACACTTCTAGAGCATATACTTCATTTTTATACAACAGGATATTTTTCGAAGTTCACGGATCTCTTCGTCAGACTCTGATTGGTCTAGAGAATTTTCTGAACCTGATACTGGCTCGGGATCGGGGGCGGTTGGTAGTGGATTCGCTCCCGATTAGGTGAAGGTTGCACTGATAGCAGGCTCAACTATGGTAGCGGGGACCGATGGGGAGTCTCGTGTGCTAGTACTATGTTTTCGGGTTCGAGGTGCCATAATGTCTTCTTTGATCAATCAAGAGAAGAATCAGAATTGTAAGGGTTACTGGATTTTATAGAGAAGACAAGGATGGGAACAAGAACTCGATAACATTTCAAGACTGATTCTTGAAAGAATCATGGGGGATCCGGGTACGGATCGGTTAAGTAGTTGTGGGTATTACATAACAGTCACATGATTTCCAGATTATCAACTCCGTGACACTCATTAGCCGCGATATGAGCTAAACCCTGGAGACGTGGATCTAGATATCGGCATACTTTAACCCCAGAGCACCGCATATATCGTTTTTTAACATCACAGCCAAGGACAGGGCTATAGATATTATGGCTCCCACCATGGCGATAATGACCATATTGGTGTGCTTTAAGTCGATTAGAGACATCATCTTCTGCAATACCCTTCAGATCAATCATATAAGCATAGCCTTGTAGATGTGACCTAGGATAGTCAGGTAGCTCAGCAACGTGTTCAAATTCTAAGACTGAAAGACCACCCGTTGGTTTGTTTGAAAGCGGAATCAGAATCTATTATGTTAGTTGATATTATGAAATAGCCGGTTATTTCTGCAAAATAACCGGCTAGTTTTCTCTGGTTCATTTATTACCTTAGGTTCCCCAATAGGAGTGACATCCTCCACAGCAGTAAATCTCTCTCTAAGGGTTTGATCTATTGGCGGAAGGGAATTGTCGTCGTCATCATTGAGCCCCAGTTCATCAGTATTAATATCATCACTGAAATAGGATTCCATGTTAGGCAGTCGAGCCTAGTTATTAGTTAATAGTTGGTTATTTGGTATAAATAGCCGGTTATTTACATACTAGGAACTTAGGATTAAAGAAAAAGAGAAAAATTGGGGGGAATGTAAGGGATTGAAATGAATTTTCATAACGCTAAGCCTAAATAGGGCTCTTACCATCAGCTATGAGTTTTACGCTAAACTGTATTAGGAAGTTCAGAGTTTTTCCGAAATCTTAACGTCAGCCGAGTTTAGCCCCACTGTCATCCGAGTTGTAGTCACTCACATCTCATTAGTGTTATCACCATACATAAATCACGTGATAGCACAAGACACCAGACGCAGCAGCCCTTAGAGGACACATTGACCTATCTACTCAAGGCAGCTGAATTCTTGTTGATACTACACTAGATAAGTGACCACTCGACGAGACGCGAAACATCGAGGCAGCGAGATGTTGGGTGACGTGCAGATCGGCATCCAGGCAGAAAAGCAACAGGACCACGTCCGTTTATTCTACCGCCATGCTAATATAGATATCAGGAACTAAGAGATTTTGTGCAGACGTGCCCGTTCTTGGTCCAACCACTGAACCATGGCGACCCATCAACCCCTAACGACTACCCACTTTACCCGATCTTTCCTGCTTCCTACCGCACCACGTCGGAAAACTTAGCAGACACGGACCAGTGTGCGTGTGGACAAGCGAGAGAGACCGTGGAACACTTCCTATTTCGATGTCAAAAATGGACAGCGCACCGAACTGAACTACTACAATGTATCAACACCCACCGAGGAAATATATCCTTCTTCCTGGGAGGAAAGTCGCCTTCCGACGATCAGAAGTGGACGCCGAACTTAGAGGCGGTCCGGGCCTCAATACGATTCGCCATGGCCACGGGCCGACTCGAGGCCACCTAACCATGCCGACGAACTTAAATTCCCCTCCCTTTTTATCGATCTAATCCACCAACCACCTCGTGTTCCAGATGGTAGACGCGCTTCAACTGCCGAAGATAGGATGTTGAACACTTGGAGAAGCGCCTTCAAGCCAGCCTACTAACCAAATTACCAACTCACGAGAATCCGCTGCGATACGGACACCTGAGATGACATTTTTTTTGCAATGCTTTGTGAATGGGCTCTAAGGAGACACAGTACTATATATATCATGACATGTACAGTAGATCAGAGATAGTTGCCCTTTCGGCTTAGCCGCCGGGCGTTAATAAATTGTGTGTGTACAGAATGTTATGATGTATAATTGGACCAGCTGGCTTGCTGCTAACAAGCATCCGATTCACGAGATTGTTTAAGTCTAACCCCCAATATATGGTTCCTCCACCAATTTATAGTGAAAAGATACAATAACCGAGGGCTCAGTGGAGTACACAATCGTTAAAATGATAAAAGGTCCATCATTACCCTAGCTGGCCCTTGCACATGAATAATGAATGTGATATGCCTGAGGCATGAATGATGATATCACAACACAGAAACGATATGAATAGCTGTCTGCTTCGGTAATAACCTAGTCAACCGACAGTACCTGAAGACTAGAAACCCATCCCAGACAAGTTCACCTTGATCCAAAGCATCAAAATTTGTATTGACTTCAGCGACAAGAAAGCGCATTGACAATTCAAAGTCTAATTAGTCGAAAGAGAATGAGCTTCTTTGTTCACAGCGTTCTTCATGTTGCTGCTTTCCTCAGACGGAGATAAATCAGAGTGATCCTGACTCGCCAGCTGGCTAGATATCGCCGCCAGCGAAGCTGGATCCCTGTCGAGCTTTAAGCCTTGTTTTTCCAGCAGGAAGTCAACCATTGTTCCAATTCTCTGGTTTGTTTCATAAAGAAGCTCTGCTATCTTGATAGTTTCTTCTAATTCATTCCGAGCTTGCTCCAATGAAAATAGCGCTGCAGTTAGCTCCTCTTCGTATTTCGATGAGACACGCTCAGCCCGTAAGAGTCGCGTATTCAGGGTTGCCACTATTCGAAGAATTTCCTAAGCCTCGTAAGTCTATGAGCACCCTTTTTCACATGAATAATACATACGGAGGGATCCATGGCAGATGAAGCGCAATATGAAGGAATTTCACTTCCCGATATCTTGACCTCAGCTCTTAGCTACCGACAACACCAGAATTCCAGCGGCATGAAGTTTCTTTATATCAGGTCTGATGCCTTATGCCAGATAAGCGATACAATCAACTTTCGAATGCTGCTTGGTTATCATCGCATTCTCAATTTTTAACGAATCAATCTGTTCGTCAGCTCATAACACTCTCAATTAAACGAAATCTGATGCTCGAGTGAAAGTCTGCTTTTCATTTTTGCTAACAAAAAAATGAGTCATGATTTGAACAGTAGCGGAATTATCTCCTTTGCCATAGCTTTGCAAGTGCTAGGAAAAACAATTTGAGCACAAAAATACGTGTTATATAATTCAGGTTTAATCCCTGTTTATTCTCTATTATACTAGAAAAGATAAACAACGTTTCATGGTTTCAAAATGTCTAAAATACTTTAAGTGGTCTCGGGAAGGGTTCTGTTGAAACGAATATCAGCTGACATACCGAGATCACATGATCCTGGCATGGCAGCCCTATATCTTCTTTCATCTGAGCATTTTAGAATGACACTTCACTTTTACCCAATATGCATACACCTATTATATACGTACAGAAACGATATCAATAGCTGTCTGCTTCGGTAATAACCTAGTCAACCGACAGGTTCCCAATTTTTCTTTTAAACAAACAGACACGAACAAATTGAATGGCGTTTATACTCGGATTTAAATCTTAAATCGAGGTAGTAATCCTGATCTGCAATTCATCGTATGGTTTATTTTACTGAGGAATTTTGCGCAACTTATCTGCCCGTATGCCATGAGTTGGAATCAAATCTGTCTCGACCAATTTAGTGAACGGGGCAAAATCTTTCAATTCGTTCAATTCTTATCTCGATTCTTATCTTTGGCACATAAAGAGACAAAATTTTATCAAAAATAGCAGCTCCAGTTACACGTTCTATGAAAGAATTACCTTTGTTTCCAAGCATGTAATCCAACGATACATATAAATCAAATTGGAGAAATTTGAATCATGTCAGTGTAATTTAATCAACAGAATTTTGAAATGATGAATGATGAACTGTTGTTGTTAAAACAAGTTTTCGTCCAAAAGTACTTTTATGTTCGAATGCTGCTCTTTCGAAAAACGGCCTCTAGTAATCTTCCGTCCAGGGTCTCGGTTCAAAAGTTATTGGCAGAGTATCACCATTCAGATTTGGGACAGTGATGCTAATAGAGAATGCCCAGGTGTATGGAAACCGGTCCAAATCAAAATGCACCGCACAGCTGTTTCGCGCTTTTCTTTTACACTCAGGAATTTCGAATATCTCAAGGGAAAGAATAATTTTGTCTGTTCCAATCCTCATAGTGGGTAAAAAATTGGTTCAAGACTCTAGTATGTATTATCATTGGGTGGCTTTTAATTGAGCTTACACGTAGAGCATAGCTTACGCTTAGCCTATGCTCCTTGATTGCTCCGTGATTGCTCAGTGATTTTTAGTTAAGTACCCTAAGAGCTAGGCGTATGATGACAACATAGTCAATAATTCTCGCCTAGGATGCTTGGAGTATTCTCTAATAACTTTGTTCGGCCAGAGGATAGATACAGCATGGATCGAAATCAGTTTCACCATTTGCACACGGAATCTTTCTCGAACTTGTTGGATCACCTGTATTGACGGTATTGTCATGTCACTCTGATACGCACTACTGCTGCATTAGGGTTAGCCCTGTGTCAATAGTACTGGGTCCTGACCCATAGAACTCCACAACAATACAACTACAATACACATGCTACAACAATTTTGGAAAGAATTCCTGTGTGTAAGTGGTGAAACTGATTTCGATCCTCCCTGTACGGGCCGAGAAACAACGCTCGTCTGTTGGAGAGGGAATTTGTTTTCGAATATGGCTGTACGTCCCACTTGATCAAAGTACACAAGTGGAAGCATATGTGACCCAGCATCATGCAAGGGGTAAATATGCCAGCAGGAATATGTCCCAACAGAAGAAGTCAACCTTATCGAATTTATGATGGTTAAGATATAACATTGAGATTTCTCATATTTACTATGCTTTTGTGGATCAACCACTGCCAAGACTCGATTAGGTGATTTCAACTGGCAACCAAGATGCAAGGACCATAAATGCATAAGTACATTTATTTAGTGTTCAGCTCTGAGTCCCTAGGAGTCGATCTTCGTTCCAACAGCCCGTGCTCATGGACACTAAAAAAAGGCGAATGAATGATTCGAAATTTCCATTGGAATATTGGAATAAGTACTTGCGTTAAATTGCTTAGACTGATATCCATGAACTATTCACTAGAGTTACTTCTATCTGAAGTTATTCCGTTCATTTATCTGTTGAAATAGTTGAAGAATATTCTCATGGGTTCCAAAAATCCACCTTAATAATCTGGAAAAAAAGGCCATAGTCAGGTGATACACAAAACATCCCTCTAACTCGAATTATGTATATGATTCGTCAAATGAGGTCAATGTTGGATGGCCTTCGGATCTTATTGCTTCGTTTGTAGCGATTCAGATCTGTTGGTTAAGATGTCTTGTTCTGAGAAGAGGAGGGACACGGATCTCAGACTAATAAGGTCCAGGTTCGGCCGTGTCCCTAAGCAGGTGGCTCGTGGAATTATTCATCAAGTCCTATGCTAATCTCATGCTACCGACAGTCGAACAGCATTTCGGAAGCACAAGCTGCGGCCATTATCCCGTGCAATATCTAACTTACTACCCAATCAACAGTCATTTACTCAGGGCAAGTAGAGTTGTTTCAGGTAACTGAGGGCTAACCTATCATCTGATGATTCAAAATACTAAATTATTGTAAATCAATATAGACTCAAAGACATAAGGAATAATGTGTTCTGAATCACGATTTGCGCGGGCCAAAACGAAACAGGATGGGCAATACAGTATGCAAGGTTCCCTTTTTAAACGCAATGTCGGAACCATGTGGAAGAAAAAAGCAAGTCATAGGCCTCAGCATGCGGAGCTAGTTTTCCCCTGCCGTCCAATTTGACTTCTTTAAGAAAGAAAGACCCTCACTGCTCTAAGTTGCGGCTAAGTCGAATTGGAATTCCTCGCTATATTTCACATATTCATGGACACACCAACTTGTTATGACCTTGAGTAGCAACGAAAAACGCGCCAAGCGAAGGCAAGAATGCCGAGAAGCTCTAGCCGCTCATATCCGTGAGAAATTTAGTGACTGTTTCGTGGTGAATCTGTTACTTATTGACCATAACTCGCAGGCGAACGATTAGGAATCTCGGTTGCACCAGGCCGGGTACGTTTGCAGCCCGGTGCCGATGATGGCTACGCATGGTCAGTGGCAAAAGACAGCGAACACCTATTGAAGACAAGCCTAAGCAATGGATCAATTGGTGTTTACGATAGTATTCTAAGGGGATTGGGCCATTTGATCGAGGCCGTGACTCCTAGGACCTTGGAGCCCAATAGGCAGAAGGAAGTCTCCAATTCAGAAGAAGAGGTGAGTGTACGCTACATAAGGCCCTTTGCCAATCTCTGCTGTAGCAGCTCGATTTGATTGGTTCTTTTGTAATACAGATCTCAGATATGGCAAATGGTTCTTTTACCGCAACTATTCAAAGACTAGAACGAGAGAACCAAAAGCTTACTGAAAGATTGAAACGCGCTTCTTGCTTTTCAGAAGAGCTCCTGAGCAAAGACCAAGATTGGATGAAGAGAACATATAATCTAGAAGAGGAGTTAAAGAACGGTCAGAGTCTGGTGGTGCAACTGCAATCAGAGCTGCAGGAGGCTCGAAATGGTATGGCAAAGGCAATCAAAGTCTTGTGGCAGTGTCAAAAGATACAAAACGAGGACCACACATGGCTGGAGAAGGGAAGCGAGGAATTTGAGGAAATCAATGTATATAGCTAACACGTCTTTATCTTGAAGCTGGATTTTGGCACTGCTGCATGATCGAATGAGTCTTGGTGAGTTGTAAAGAGTAATCGCAGCCGGCCCTTTTACATAAAGATTTTCAGTCTCTTCACCTATTTCCAGGCAGGCTGAGGAAGGAAAACTCATGAGACGATATCCAAGGCAATCCTAAATAAATCTCCGAGGACCACCAGAGTCATTATTGCTCCCGAGAGCCAAATTTTGAGCATTTCCCTACTACAAACCAAGCAACTACTTATGGGTATAAATTTCTGAAGAGATCAAGACCTATCGCAATTGCTTTTCCGAGTCTAGTAAGCGTCCTAGAAGCCAGATCCTTAGTTATAACAACCATCTGGGTATAAGTTTCTGTCGGTTGACTAGGTTATTACCGAAGCAGACAGCTATTGATATCGTTTCTGTACGTATATAATAGATGTATGCATATTGGGTAAAAGTGAAGTGTCATTCTAAAATGCTCAGATGAAAGAAGATATAGTAGCTGCCATGCCAAGATCACATGATCTTGGTATGTCAGCTGATATTCGTTCCAACAGTTTCTTTTTTAGAATTGCGACCGATAGGAAGTTGAGATACAGAACAAGATTCTATGGTCTTTTCAGACCGAGTGAACTTAAATAAACCCAAAAAATATAACAAACCGACAGAACAGTTATAGACCATGTAGACCGCGCTCATTTTGAGGCCGTAATATGAAAACGAAAAAGCAGCACTTACGTTACATTACATTCTAAAAAGACATGTGGATATTAATTCTCAAGTGTGGCTGTGCGTAATCTGTAATAACTATGTAACGGTTTTTAATCTTGTTACCAGTCGGTCGTAATAGGTTTTCCACGGAAATAGCGATGAGTTGTTTGCGTAGGTTTCGCTCTCTTCCTTCACTTCGATTCTGACCTTCGCTAGTGATATATGTCGTCCATTCTACAAGTATAATCTCTAAAAAAACATATCAAGCAGATCTAAATTCTATTTCTACTCAATTTTATTTCGCTTAAGTAACTAAATCATGCTATTGGAATTTTAAGTGGTGAAACTAGAGAACGGATTCAATACCACGGGATCTCATATCTACACAAAGCCAATCCAGGGCATGAAAGGGGGAGCCTAGCCGTACACTATAATTGAGATTATGTGGGTCAAAATCAAGCAGTAGATAACATAATGTACAAAACAGTGAATAGTATTCGAATATATATATACCGCAGTCAATGAACACTGCGACGATGGCACATTAGATGAGCTCGTGATCTAGTGCATCGTTGAGGAACCTCCATGGCCTTCCAAGCTTGACGCAGAGCAGCTGGTTCTATCTCCGTAAAATGAAGCCCAATCTGCCTCAAGGTCAAGCTCTGATCCTTGAGCTGAAACAGCTTTCGCTTTTCTTTTTTATTCAGTCTGTGACGAAGCTTGGGAGTATCCGGATTTTTCACGTTATTAACGTACAGCCGTGCTCTTGCTTTGGCTCTTATAAACGGTCGGCAAACATCACCAATATTAGTTTGATCATCATTTGAGTTTTTGTCGTCGGTGTTTCCCTGTAGCTGGGAATGCTCCTCATGTATACCCTTTGCTGAATTGCTGCCTAAAATGATGATATGTTCTGTATTTGCACTCGTAGCTGGCTTCACGTTCGTATTTGTGCCCGAACAGTTCATACTTGATGGATTGATAAAGCTTTGGGTGGGAGAGTTGAGCTGTATTGTGTCATCCGGCTTCTCTTCATTTGGATCAAGCTCATCTTTATTGCAATTTGGAGTCTCCAGCTGAAAAGGTGCTTGCTCGTCAGACTGGAATTCAACCTCAATTTCAAAATTTCTGGGCTTGAGAATTTAAGGATCAATAACATCAAGGCAGGGAGTTGCTGGTAGAGAGCTGAGTAAAGGAATTGCTGCGGAAAAGCAAGGCGCAACTGGGTCAACTGTTCTGCTTTCACTTGATTCTTCACTAAGCCATAAGCATGAACTCTGTTCAGGATGTTGCTTAACGGAAGAATGCAATCTATGCACGGGCATAGTTTTGTCATTTGACAGCATATGCTCAAACTCGGGACGCGGAGGCGAATAGGGATGAAAGCATAAGTTTTTGGGGCAGTTCTCCTTTTATTTCGTTGAATTTGCTTTCGCTTTCATGTTGTAGGCGCGCTTTCTCTTTCTCGTGGCTAATGGATTTGACCATATGGCTTTGTTCAATCCGTGTATATCATGCAAATGATGTCGAAGGTCGCGCTGATTGTGAAAGGCTTGACTACAGCCGCAAGTATGCTTGCTTGGGGAATACTGATTTCTAGATAAATGTTGTTCTTCAATATGCCGCCTTAGATTACCACTTTGCAGCCAGTATTTTAACCGGTCTTCTGCGAGAAGATCTGTGTTCCATAAGCAAAAGGGGCAGTAGCCAGGGCGAATGACTATATGGCGATATACGATAACTTCATAGTACTGGGTTTTCCAACCCTGGAGATGCGTATTACAATGATCTCGCCATTGATCTGAAAGGAGCCATTTCATGCACTCGTAGCAATAGCACATCTGCGTATCCGAGATCTGCATGTTCATGGCTATCTCACGCCGGACACATTTATGAATATGAACACTTCTTTCAGATTTTATTAGGCTGATAAAGTCAGAATATATTGTATCATCATAGACTTGATATTCTCACCTTTCAATCTTCTGTTGGCAGTCTCTTGTGGGGCAGAGACCTTGAAACGGTCTTTCATTGGGCAGATAGACCACATCAAAATCACGAGAACAGTGAGTTTTAAGATCTTGCACAAAAAGAAGCATTTCGTTAAAAGAAAGCTCTTTGGTGCAAGACATCAATGACGCTATGCGGGCAGTTTCGGGCATAGCCAAGACCTGAGCTCGTGTGCAAATATCATTTTCAATGAACACTGAGTCTTCTTTGCCCCTGCTGAGGATTCTTTGGTCTCGTCTCTCTTGGACCCAGCGGGTCTGATATTCCTTCAGCTCTAGGAGGCGGTGTCGAATTAAGGCCTTGTTATAGCGCAATCTCTCCGCAGCTCTAGACTCCTTATCGGAGTCCTGGAATCCAAGCTTCTCGATCCGTTTCTTGATCTCCAATAGTTCTGGCTTCTCCATAATACCTTGCTCAATTTCCGCCGGTAGCTCGCCTGGCAGTCCAGGTTCATAAAACCTTTCAAACCCCTGAAAATACTTAATATGATCCGATTGGTCTTGCTCATCCAAAATAGCTGAAACTATGTCAATGGAAGAGCAATGTTGCAAATAGTCCTTAGGGTATGTTCCTGGCCCTTTATGGCCATATATTTGTGAAACCAGCGCTGATCCATGTTTTCCGATTTCAAACGTTATTGATTTTATGGCAAACCAGAGTTGAATTTTCTCATTCTTACCTTCAATCATTTTTCCAAGGTTCTTTCGAATATCGTGAACTCTGGGTCTCTTGCTGTAACCAGCAGCAGTGAATATTTCACGCAGGCATCTGCCAAATACATCCTTGGCTAGCGGTATATCTTGAGGTCCATCAGCAGTGACATTTCTAAGGACAGGCTTCTCCAGATATTCATCATTCCAGCGTAATGGAATCGGCCCCATTGAAAGATCATACTCGGCCAGGTCCTCCACACCATTAATGCCAAAAAGAGCACCGTGCGCAAGTGCCAGGGCCAGAAGGATATAGCCAGATGCAAACTGCGGCCTCTTGGTGTCACGGATTCTAATTCCAAATCTCAAAAATAGGTATGTGAGCTCTCAAAAAATTAGGTCAACCAAAAAAGAATAAGCTTACACTGTATAGTTTGGATCACGATTGTTCTTGAGCCATACTTGATTGACTCTCCATTCTACTTTCCAAGGTGCTGTAGAGCAAGGAAACAGAACTAGATCAATGTCCTGTGACGAGTATTAATGAAAAATAAAGGTATCTTTGGAGTGTTCTCACCTTGTATCGAAGGCCTCTTTCCAGTTTATCCTCATGAGCCGGGATGAAGGCTCCAATTCTTGCTCCAGTGAAGAGATATAACTGAAGGGCCAGAAGAATGATGACTTTCAGTAACCCTGGCATGAAATGGCGGTGATCTATTTGCCACAAGGAGGAGACAGTCCTGATGAAATCTTTTTTGGTAAAACTATGGTTGGGAGACTCGATGTTTTCAATGGTTCCTTCTGCTGTCAGTGACCTCTTGATCCACTGGTTTAAATTAGTGTGTGCTTATGGTATTGATTGAAATGAGTGAAGGAAACATAGGCTCACATTGAATATCTCTTTTCGATCTTCCAGCACAATGGTAATCTGCATGTCCTCTTCGAGGCCACCAAAAAACCGCTCTGCAAATGACAGAACTGTTTTCACCACTGGTCGTCCGCTTTTGCTGATTCGTCCTCGTGCAAAATGAATGTACCAGCGGATAAACTCTTTAATGAGCTTATAATCAGGAACATTGGAGTCTTGGTCCTCTTCGTATCCTCCCTTCCTATTTTGCTCGAGGAAACTAGAAGCAGGTCAGTTTTTTTATATAAAATTTTAGAGCTAGTCATACCAAAATTGGGTGGGGGCTTACTCTTTCCATAGCATTGCATGTTGCTTGTATGTTCTCTTAGTCTTGGCCAATCTTTTGTCTTTATCTCGAATCGCATCTTCATTTGCAAAAGCACCGAAAACATAGCCACTTTTCTCTAAGCGTTTGTAGCGTTCCTCTTTTGCGATAATGTCTCTTTTTTCATGAAACTGTCGCTTACCCATACTGAGAAAGTAAAAAAGCGCTTGAGAAATCAAGGGAAGTCAGCTAAAGAGAGAATGAAAGAAGTTTTGATGATGGTCCAAAATGGGATGCCCCTTTAACTTATATTTATATCTGTTTATGCCTAGGCAACTTTGATTGAGTAAACAAGGCAAAATTTCCCCTTCATATTCTTACGTCATCTATATGCAAGTGGAGAGGAAGATAAACACCTCAACCATCACAAAATAGTTTTCAAATTCACACCTGGTTGGCGCTAGTACCCTTGTGGTGTAGCCTGGGAAAGGACTGAGTGCTCAATAGATGGCACTGATCGATCTCTGAGTAAGCAGGGAGCAGCCAATCATGCTCACTGAGCAGTCACTGAGAAGTCACTGAGCGCTCATTGGGCCTCAGTGACATGTCACGTGACGAGCATGAGCAGCTTACTGAGCCTGAGATCAGACTGAAATTTACTCACTGAGCTTGACTCTGAGCGCCCTCATTAAAGCGGCGGTAGCTGTTTTAGGAAAGCCCCACCGTGGAAAGGAAATCTGCTACATACAGGTACCTATGTAGATAAATAGCTAGCAGAGAAGGGTACAGGGTAAGCGCTATTTAAAAAAACTCAGAAAGGAGATTTACAGGTACTTTTGAAATATACATGCTACGAATATATTCATTTTTATGTATTACCGAGTGTTATTATGAGAGAAGTTTAAGTCAAGAGTTGCCACAGATCTCAATCTCGAAGATTGGTAACGTATGAAAGAATAAGAACACGAAAATTCTAAGCTCGAACATTATTTGTGCCGAGCTCTAGTATGAAAACCAGGCTAACATCGCAAATGCGATTGTTTGATGTAAAAAACGCACGATAACTCATAAAGTTAGAAAGTCACACCCGTGGACTACAGTAAGTCCGGAAACTGGTGCTACCACCTTTACTCTTTCGAATCTTTGTACTAAAACATACTAGATACATTGGGTATAGGCTCAGGGCTGTATAAAATTTATGTCTCATCACTGTATTGACAGCTAGAACTTTCCATGATAATGCAAATCAATCAAACAAATAAACAAAGGGAAAAGGGAAAAGGGAAAATGGGCCTTCAGAATCTGGTGATGTATCATAACTGACCATCCCTCCGTTAAACCCAAGTTTATTCGGTATCTGGTAGAGCGAATAGCGACTAGCATCTTCTTCCCTTGAAGTCTACTTATGCACCCGCTTATTAAAATAATCAGCTTGTCAGCCACTACTCTCTTTACTTAGCGGCCCGTTGACCTCTGGACTTTGGTGTAAGCTAACACAAAATGCCGTTATTAGGCTCTTCGGCATCATCTGCCTTGGTGAGATGAGTTATGCTCTCTTCAATATTGATATATACCCACCTGAATTACCTAATCTATGGGAACGGATTCCTTCGTATGCACCTACGCCGGTCACGTAGACTGCGAATGCACTCAATTAGTAATTTGCCCTTGTATACTGGCTAAGTGCCTTTCCGGCCTACAATGTATATAGTAGGTAAGTGAATTCCTGGCTATTATATGGTCTATGACCCTATACACAGAGAATCAGCCGCAGCGCAAGAATTGCTATCATGGTTTGTTAGTGGTGTGTGGAAGTCTGATGTATTGATTTCATGCACATTGCTAATGTACGAGTTCTTAAAAATTCGCATTCATCCTGTATCTAGCAAATCATGATCATCAGTTCTTCTCTCGGAATGTTATCATAAACTTCCAGTCTACCTTATATAAGATAATGGTCTTCGCTCTTGGTTTGATGTGATCCTTCAAATATTTTTCATTCCATCTTCTCCTAGTAGATGCCCGAGGCATCGAGCCACCGAGACAACTTTAGCGTTTGCACGGGATTATCTGGTTATCTAGCTCGCAGGCTTCATTGTCTACTTATCCTCTTCGCCGCAAAAATACTAGCGCGCTTTCCATGCTATTGGTTTCTTGTCTATTAATAATAGAAGCAGATCATCTCATTTCAAAGCGCCAAGCGGCTCTTCTCTGATAAAGACCAGAGAGACCCACTCATGATTTCTAGGAACAAATAAGTTCAAAAGACCGAGGAGATACACTCAAAACGAAAACATCAAGCCTCAAAAGCAACAGAATCTTGTAGATGCCAAAAAGTGCTATTTCAGCAAAGATAACACTATCCAATAATCTTTAAATATTCTAGGGCTAGTGTAGTAATCATACATTAGCGAGCTTTACTATGCGGCTATGTGCAGATGGGAAGGCAGCACTGTTTCGGGAGGGATTACCCTATCCAATAGTCTTTGAATATGAGAAACAGGGTGAGAGGCTGAGAGCGGTTGAGCCCCACCCTCTTTCGCGCGATGCCCGCGATGCCCGCAATGATTCTCTTGGCTGAATTGCTATTAAACCATTGGATAAGACTATATATTGTTATATGCACCTCGCCACTTTTGATCTTGCTGCTCAGTGCAACGGGTTGATACCCGACAATATGCCTCTCTGGAAAGACTGTGCTCCTGGTTCCTGTGCGGAGCCGGACGAGCCATCCCCAGTCTTTACAGCGTACAATTCCTGCATTCATCCCGTAACGTAGACCACTTGACCGGAATTACGTTAGATAAGACGAGTTCAACATAGACCTTTATGTAAAGATCTTATAAATTTCTCTAATAATTTATAAAAAGCTCTAAAAAATGATAATATGTCACGGTGCTAGCCCGGGCTAATAGAGCGGGTCTCATGTAAACTCTGAAACTCTGTTTAGACGTAGCTCTTCAATGCTATACCTTCGTCCTAGCCTGCTAGTGCATGAACCAGTTCTTGTATTATTCCTGCCGGAGCCTGTATTGTGACATAATAAGTTGTGCAGAAGAGGTGAATTATGCTATTTACAGTAATCATCATCATTATTATAATATCAATTTTATTAGGGGTTGAATCAAATTGGCTATTTTATCACTAAGTGAAACCATCTTCAGTGTAAATAGTACAAAGTAAGAATTATTAGTAAAATAAGATGCGGTGGCGGGGTGATGGGGTTTGCTACAATGAAGTATTTCCTACATGTTATTGCTGATCACTTCTAATTCTCACTCCATGAGTATTTTTAGCGCCCCCTTAAGCTTTTCATGACTCGTCTCATTACAAAAAAACCTAGTGGTGAAGTTTTCATTACTCAATACGGTAGAAAAACTCATAGGGTCTTAGGGTGAAGGGGGACCCCGCCACCCTCTGACCTATATGCTCGGATCAGCTGGAGAGTCAGTTGACAGCTTGGGCTGCGTGGCTGCGAACATGAGGCACATTGTTTGATCTGACCGAGGATCTTATCACTGCAAGTTCTCAGCCTGATGCGTCAATTTTTTATCATAGAAAATGGCTAGAAAAAAACCCGGCGAATGTTGGGGAAGTCGACAGGGGCTCATATGCAGGATGTCTGGTATAGGATGATAGGTCGACGAAAGGTGGTTATCTATAGGCATTTATAGGTCCCTACTTTGCAGATCTTTTATCAGGTGTACATACAGCTGAATTTATTTTTGCGGAGTATTCGCGATTCTAGACATTCGTCTCAATACAGAAGAGACCTCTTCGTATGGAGAGGCAATCGTTCAGGTTGCAAAATTATCCCCTCCAATTTCCCCATGATTTTTGCTGCAATTTTTGGCAACATGTTGCGAATTTATGCCTTATGGCGTGCTGAGCATTGCGCTCCTCTGGGGGTTGGGGTTGAAGCTTGGATCTCATGTCAGAAAGCTTCTTGTGCCGTGGATCGAATGCGTCGATCCCAAAAGGACACCAGACCTGATTCATTGAGCCCCTTTAACGAGGGAGAACTCTCCGTTGTGCCGCTAATTAACCTCATGAGTGAATTTCCATATTCTACCGGCTACACACATCCCCGGCAGGCCCCAGCTACCGATAACTACATCTACGGACAATACCCTGTTTTCAGACAAGTTGGGTACGCCCACAACTGGAGTAGTGTGACCGACCAGACAGTTTCCTCAAAATTCACCAGCGCATTCAATACATACTGGCATGCGTCACTGTCTCCATTTATCATAGGAAGTACGTTACCAGTTCAGGCAGTGAATACGTCTATATTTGACAGTGGTCTACCATCTTTTAATATGAATACAGCGACGACATTGCGATCTATCATGGTTTACCAGATAGAGTGGACATGAGCTATAACATTCATTCTCGTGGCTCTTTTGCTGCAGCTCTGTGCATTCATTGGGTTATTCCTCAAGTTCCAGACCATTGCCCCAGATCTCTTGGTTTCATCTCTTCTATGACCAGAGATAATCCATATATTCATCTGCCTTCTGGAAGGAGCAAACTATCGGGGGCTGAGAGGGCTAAGCTCCTCCGTGATCTGCCTGTTCAGATACTAGATTTGAATGGTCAAAACAACACAGGATATATTGCCTTGGGGAGTGCTGCAAAGGAAAAGGTGAGGTATGAAAGGCTCAACCGATCTCGCTGCTATTGTTGAAATTCATATACTCCAATTAAATAGCGTGTTTCTGTGCTGATGATCTCCAAATAGGGTGAGTTTGGGTCAAAAAATGAAGCCTAACCCAACCTATGTATAGGTCTAATTCTTAACCCCCGCTAAAGTTATTAGGAACAATAAACATGATATGTCGCTCGCTGGCGAGGTAGCTAGCTACTCGCTTATAACTGAGAATAGTGATAAACATGGTGGGCTCCATGTTGCGACTGTCGCTCGCTTGGCGAGCGTAGCTAGCTAGTCGCTCGTAACTGAGAACAATGGTTGAGTTTTACTGCAGTAAGATAGCGTGGGGTTTACTGCAGTAGAAAGGAGTTGGTGAGCTTCAACAAACCACTACTCAACACCGTAGAAAATCCACCAATCTGGTAGTGGATGCTACGATACTGAATGCTGTGGTTGTTGTGAAGTCTTTATTTTCATTGATGGAGAGAACTAGCAATTTATACTACATGAGGGTTCCTCCACCCTGGACGAATGTAATCATTCGTCCGAGACAGAAGAGACGGTGAAGACGGAACACCACTGTCGCGAATGCAAATCGCTCAAGGGTGTCGTTTGCAATGAATGCATATTGTTCAAGGACCCGTGATATACTAATTTAGTTCTTCCAAGTAGTTATTCCGAACCGAGAGTTACCGCGTTAGCAGAAGCTTTTCGGCCGAAATACTTTCCGCCTTCAGCGGTTCTGCTTCCATGTGTTGACAGCCTTGTTTCTCATACGGCTGTCGCAACAGGACAAGCAATATAAAGTCGATTATATATGGATGAGAAACTCGTATAAAGCAGACCGCGCAACGCGCTGCTCGCTACAGATATAAGTTGACTTCCATCCTTGTCAAATTCCAAGTCTTCTGGAAGTAAAATTCTCCTCCTTTACAACCTCAGGAATTCTTGAGCTACCATCATGGCTTTTGGAACCAATGGAATCTGGTTTGTTTACTACAGTGAATGGACTCGGGAAGTGAATAGAACTAGTGGAATCGGGGCATATCCGATTCCATCGCGGGAACTTAGAAGAAACACACATCAAACCGCACACTTATTACTCGTATCAACGTAGTAGTAATAGTGTATCGAGACCCCTGTGAACCGACAATGGCACCTATCGCACCTTATCTTAAACCCTACACAAGTTCTCGACTAATGCTGGTGTTAAAGCAGGTTTGAAAACAGGGTTTAGGAATTTAAAGCGCGGAGGACAGCATCTAAAGTGCCACCATCTCTATATTAAGGTACATTAGTGCCATTTCAGCTAATATCAGTGGAGGTAAGTATGTATTCATATCTCTCCTTTGTGCCCACCCGGGCAGGTGTCACACTGTCTTTTGATCTCTGTCCTATTAATCGATACTCAGACTTACACTAAATAACTGGCCCTAGGATGATGATAAGACTGGAGGACTTATCTTATTGCAAACGATCCACAAGAGGGCGTCACCATCAATACTCTCATTAGGTCCGCTAAGTATACAAAATTCACAGATTCCAGCAAGACCACTACCACCACAATCGCTACTAGCAATAGTAAGGTCACTACTACCGCTATTACTACTGTTGAAGTAAAAACATAATCCACCACGAACCAAGAATATGAACGCACAGGTGCTCGCCAGATAATATTGCAGACTGCCACAAATAATTGGGCTAGTGGTGAGAGATCATAATTTTGATCTTGTTCACTCCGAAGTAGCCCCACCGCTTGTATTCGGTATTCGAAGCGGTCGTTTTTCTCTCTGGGTGCTTCAAGCAGTGATTCAAGAAAACGATCATCAAATTGATGCATTGAAATCTGCTAGGAAGGTCAGGATGAAGAAGACCTCAATACTTTGATGGATTTGAAGCTTGAAGTCTAGAGAATGATTGATGAGTCCTTCAGATCTGTTGAGAAAAAGCTTCATCCTTCAACCTTCTATGTATGCTAAGTTTTAATCGGAATCTTCTTATCACTGCAAGATGAATTCCATGATGAATTAATCGATTCCAAGATTGCCTGGCAATACAACTAAAAGAGGTTAAGTCTTGGCACTCCATAGTTAACTATACAAGATGATTTCCAAATGTTGTAGAGCCTGGTTCTATCAGCACAAAGGAGGGGATTGTAAGAACGAGGTTCATGAGGCGTTCGGTTTTTTTTAGCGAATCAGGGCTAAGAATATGAAGAAAATGGATTGGAAAGTTGAATGCGTTATCATCCGGAAAGAAACCCGAGATTTCCTCCCCGCATGCAGGTATCTATGCGCGCTCTTCAGGCCGAAATTACGGAGTAGCTATAAGTATATAAGACTTTGAGAGTGTCAATGAATGAGATTAAACGACTTGTGATAATCATAAACCTCTTCAGTTGTAAGTTATCATCATGCCAGGTCTTGCAAATACATTCAATCACATATCCATCGCCAAGCTGCACCCAACATTCGGAGCAGAAATTAGCGGCGTTGAATTTTTGCATACTGTGGAAGAAGATGTATTCCAAGAAGTTCTGGCAGCCATAACTAAGGTTGGTATTCCACCGAGAAAGTAGAAGAAACGGACAAGCTGATGGCTTCGCTCTTGAATAGTACGGAGTATGTGTATTCCGCAAAACGGGCCTCAACGACGCCAATCATGTCGCCTTTGCAGCTCAATTTGGCGAGTTGGACGATGTGACTCCCTACTTGGCAGGTGGACGACCTAATAGACTTTCTGATGACCGACTATTCGATGTTGGCAATATCGATCTAGACGGCAGTGTCTTCCCACGGAATAGCGTGCGCCAGGAATGGAACAAGGGAAACGGACTTTTCCATGTAGACTCGAGTTTTAACCCTCGACGAGGAGGATACTCACTGCTACGAGCTCATGAACTTCCCCCAGTGGGAATGGGTGGCGAGACAGACTTTGCCGACGTGCGCACAGCATTCGACGAGCTGCCCTCCCAACTTAAAGCAGATCTGCGCGCAAATGATTATGTCGCCGCACACTCGCTTTGGCATTCGCGTAAAATGGCTGCCCCGGCCACCTTTGCAGATGTGAATCCGGAGGACTATTCAATGAGCCGACACAAATTAGTGCAGAAACATGAGGCATCGGGTCGGGAAACGATGTATATCGCCTCGCATATTCACCATATCGAGGGGATTGCCAGCGAGGAGTCGTCAGCGCTGGTTAAGCAGTTACTCGACCATTCCACACAGCCGCGGTATGTTTTGCGGGTGGGATGGGAGAATGTAGGGGACCTTGTCATGTGGGATAATACGGCTGTGATGCATCGTGCCGTTGGAGGTAGCTTTGAGGGGAAGTTCCGGCGAGATATGAGGCGGGCAACTGTTCATGACGGGAGTTCCACGGCGTGGGGGCTGAATGAGAGAAGTGAAGTAAGACAGGGACTTCCATGATTTAAGTGGTAAATAAGATCGGGATGGTGCCTTGTGAAACAGACGAAGTCTGTTACTCATGATGATACAAGCTCTTTTGAAGTATGAGACATATACGTCACTATTTTATATTTAATGATGGTTATCTTGTCATCGAGTTCCAAGGTTACTCACAATGGCGATCTCATACTTATTTAGGTGGTTTCTATTGTACACAGCCCCAAGCTTGTCACTTCCAGGGAAAGCCATCTCTCGGCAGGAAAGTCCGATATACCATACGGATGGCTATTTCCGAGGGTTAGAATGACATATTCCAAGGCTGTGATACTGTGCACCTAGGTATAAAGGTGAAAGGTGCCTCCGGGTTTATCTCTTACAATCTACTGTACTATACAATCATGATGACCATTACCAAGTCCATTAATGCTTTTCTTTTCTTTCTCCCTTTCTGGTCCACTGCAGCTCCAATCCCAGATGATGTCTCAAATCCAGCCTTCAGCGTCATGGCAATCCACTCAGCATCACCAATTCACTACATGCAAATGAATGCGCAAGGCCTCAAGCTCTGGCTGGGTGGTCAGACCTCATCATACTGTCCTGACATGATAACCGATTGTCCAGCGGGTACCAGAACTGTGTTCTCCCCTGGTGGCAACTCACTGGTGAGCAAGGCCAAGCCTATACAGTATACAGTGCACTGATAGAAAACAGGATGTCGAGGTCCCTGGAGGCCAACAGGTCTATGTTACTTCATCTGGTGCTCTGAGCTTCACACAGGCCCATTCTGCTTCGATCCCAGAAGGATCTCACATTGGAGGGTTCGCTTATGAGCCTGGCAAGCCTTGGGCTCATTATGTGTACAACGGATGGAATACTACTGGTTTGATGGCCTGTCCTACTGAGGATAAACGCTGGCAGGTATTCTCTGCTGCGCAGAACGCTACTGTGCCCCTGGGTAATGTCAATGATTGTCTTAGTTTCTCGACTATTGCTTTGACATATGATGGTGTTGTGCCAGCTTGGCAGTATATTTAGTTGTTCTTTGTTTTCGCTTGCAAGGTGTTTTCTTGGATCATACAGAATGATTTTATAAGGGAATATACCAATAATGACATTTGATCAGATTGATCTTGCTTTTTTTCTATATACGAGCGTAATAGGGTATCGTTTCATTCTAAGCCAGTCTTCTTTACTTTTAGTTTCGCCAGATACGAATCGCCTTGTCCTTACCGCCGCTACCAACTTTCTCTCCGTCAGGGCTCCAGTCGACCGCGAAAACCTCGTCCTTGTGTCCTGGGAGATCTGTCGACAATTTACCTGTGCGGACGTCCCAGACTTTCAGGGTGGTGTCCTTGGACGCTGAAACCAGGAGTCGGGAGTCGGCAGAGAAAGCGCATTGGTAGACAGCGCCTACATGGCCACGGAATGTAGTAATGAACCTGGTATTAGATTAGCATTGCTCATAAAAGGATAAGATTCGGATAGATTTACTTTCCGTCGCGGCCATTCCACAGCTTGACATGGTTATCAAATCCGGCCGAGGCAATGTAGGACATATCAGGCGAGAAGGTGACGTGGTTCACCTCCTTCTGGTGACCAAGCAATCTGGCAACGGGCTTGTTGGAACTGGAAGGCTCCCACAAGTACATCGTAAAGTCATCACTAGCTGACACCAAGCGCTCGACAATCTTGTTGTTGACTGTCGCAGCCTGCTCAAAGCGCTTCCGTGCTGCAGCAACCTTCTCGGCTTCCGATGCGGGGACCTTGCCGGTATGATCGTGGTAGGCAGTGCGAAGAGCAAAGTCAGTCGATAGAGCCAGGTGGTTAACGCGGTGAGCATGCGCCGACAGGGTCTGAATTAGGGTACCCTCCTTGGGATTCCAAATCTTGATAGTCTTGTCGTGAGACGCAGTATAGATCTGTCCAGTTCCACCCCATCGAACGCAGCTCACAGAACCCTTGTGACCCGTCAATACAGACTCAATTCGCTTCGACACCACATCCCATAAGCGTACGGTCGAATCCTTGGACGCCGACGCCAGACGGGGCCGCCCAGACTCTTGCAGATGGTACGGCTCCCATGCCAGACTGGTAATCCATTTCGCGTGGCCCTTCAATGGGCCTCCGAGAGCCTGTCCCTTCTTCGCATCCCACAACCGCACTGTATTATCCATGCTACCGGTTGCAATTATGGCGCCGTTCGGAGAGTAGGCGACAGCCAGCACCCAGCTGGTATGTCCCTTGAGAGTGTGCAGTGGGGTTCCAGTATCACAATCCCAAACTCGGGCAGTGGAATCACCACTTCCAGAAACCATTGTCGACGATGAGACTGGGGAGAAGGACGTGGCTAGGATGGCCTCGCCGTGTCCGGCGATGGAGGCAGCACATCGCGAAACGGCCTTGACGCGGAATACCGCCTGTGGTGTAAAGAAAAGTGGGACTGTGTCTTCGGTAGTTTTGACTCCAGGCTGGAGAAGCGAGTGATACAAATTGGCGAGGATGTCGATGGTTTGGCCTTCTTTATCGGACTGGTAGGTGAAGCGGTAAGGCACGCGCTCATCATCATCGTCCTAAACAAAGCCTGATTAGCAATCAATCCCGGTTGTAAATCCACCGAAAACTTTACATTTCCTTGCAAGGTGTTCAAGAGCGTCTCCAGGTTCTTAACATTGGCATCGGCCACGGGGACCGAGACCGCGGGACCAGTGGCATTGCCGGTGGCCTGGTCGAAGAACTGGACACGAATGCTGCCAAGATCGCTAGGAATGCTCTGAATCTCCTGCTGCTCCCGGGCTTTCTCTGCCTGGGCAACCTTCTGGCGCTTGCTAGGAGGGGGCAATAAAGTCGCCATTGTTCGTTGAAGAAATAGTTTGAGGAGGGAAGAAAAATTAAAATTTCCATCTCCTTATCCTTATCGTTATCGTGGGGGTTCATTTCAACGGATCAATAAACGTTTTCATTCTATTTTTGCTGTCCATTTGGAATTGATTCAAAGGAGATTAAAGAGCAGACTAATGATATGATACTTGTATTAATTATCAAGTTCAAGTTCAAGAAAGAAATAGGCCAACTATTCTTCCAGGGCTCACGATATTATATCACGTGACCAAAGTCATAGATTCTGCCGTGAACCCACTTATATACAATGAGGCGGTGTAAAGCCAACGTCAACATTTAATTCTATCTCTTTTTCATCTGTTCACCCTGGGCAATATTTCTCTGGCGGGATATGTAGCTGCAGCCTCAATTTTTCTTATTCAGGCACAACTAGGGATGGTAACAGATCTACGTAATCAAAATTGCTGACGGATTTGACGGATTTGACGGATTCAACGGATTGAATATAAGGCTCAGTTTTTAGATTTTTGATTTTTGAATATTGGGCTATAGATGTTGACCACAGTCTGGAAAGTATTTGATAGGGTAAATTGAATTACTTCGGCAAGTCTACGCAGGCCTAAGTAGAGAGTTGTAGTTGATACCGTTTTTTGTAGTAGTGAGTAATTTGTCACCATCTCCCGTTCTCAATCCACCAACTTCAACGTCAGATCACAGACAGTTTCGCTCCTTCAAGCTAACTGTTAAATTCTAGTTAATGATATCAAGTTTATCCAATCCTGTTTATCAAAATGTCTATCGCTTCGAGACAACCCCCATCGAACTTCTTGCCCTCAACCTCCCAGGATACCAGCAGGCGTCCAACAGCCCGCCCAACCACAATTGCCACTAGTATTGCAGCCCAAGATATCATCTGTGCTGTTAGTGAGTCCAGGGGTGTATCGTCAACGGTTGGCCTCGCATTTGTCAACCTAGCGACAGCAGAGGTAGTACTCTGCCAGATCTGTGACAGCCAGACCTATGTCAAGACAGTTACCAAGATCGGTGTATTTGAGCCTAGCGAGATATTGTTCATGAGCACAGCCAAAGAGTCCAAATTGCGATACATTATCCAGGAAAACTTGCCAGATCCCATCTTCACTTTTCTGGACCGCAGGTTTTGGTCAGATAAGACAGGCCATGAGTATCTTGACCGACTGGCATTCCAGGATGAAGCTGATTCCCTCAAGGTCACACTAGGTGGGAACTACTTTGCAGCCTGCTGCTTTGCTGCGGTAAGATTGGGCGTCCCTCATATCTGGCAATTCAATTGATCAAATTAGGTTTTGAAATATGTCGAACTTGAGCTACAACGTATTTTCACCTCGCATTCCCTGAGAATCAAGTTCGAAACATCACAGGGATCCATGATTATCGACTTGGCTACCATTTCTTCCCTCGAGCTCATCCAGAACCTCCACAATGCCAAATCGAGGGACAGTTTGTATGGGCTGCTGAATGAAACCTTGACTCAGATGGGAGCAAGACTTCTGCGAGCGAATATACTGCAACCATCTACTCAACGTGTCAAGCTGATGGCCCGGTATAATGCCGTACAAGAACTGTCCACCAAGCAGGAAATGTTTGTGTCAGTGCAGCAGGCACTGAAAGGATTCATTGATGCTGATAAGGTTTTGACTGCAGTATGGATTAATTCCACTTATGGTCCTGTTAAAATACTGACTTGGTAGATCATACTGATCCCGACCAAACAAACTTTCCAATACGTCGAGCAATCAGTCAACAATGTCATTATGCTCAAGACCTATATCTCAGCGATCAGCAAGATCTATCAAGCATTGCGCACAGCGCAAAGTCCTTTGATATTGACAATTCGAGAGGTAGGTATTTGCCACAGACTTGAATGATTCCCATGCTGATTAAATTAGCTGTGTTGCCCGGCAGGACATAGATCAGTTGAACGTCTTATCGACGATAATCTGAACGAGCATATTAAGTATCAAAGTAAGCCACTGGATCTTCGAAATCAACGCATATATTGTGTCAAGGTAAGCTTCGAGGATTGGACTGCCTTCAGCAGCATAATGACATCTTTTAGACCGGTGTCAATAGTCTTCTTGATGTAGCCAGACAGGCATACAAGGAGGCTAATGCAGACGCTGTAGAGCTCGTCGAGAAGCTAGGAGGTAAGCTGAGCCACTTTGACTGAAAAGTCTTGTTACTGATGGCCCCCAGAGTCATGCAACCTCGTACTTGACTTGAAGTATGACAACGCTCGCCAATACTACATTTGCATCCCTACAGCAGATCATGAACCACTTCCGGATGTTTTCATCAATGTTTATCGGAAGAAAAATCGGGTCGAGTGTCAAACATTAGGCTTGGTCAAGCTTAACCAGAAAATCACAGACGCACATAGCGAAGTTATCAGCTTGAGCGACCAAACGATCCAAGAGCTTCTGCGTGATGTGTGCTCTGAGGTATCAGGACTGTTTCGAATCAGCGAGGCAATCGCAATGCTTGATATGCTGGCAGGATTTGCACAGCTGGCAACAAGCTACGATTACATCTGTCCAGAACTGACAGCCACACTGGCCATCAAATCTGGACGCCATCCGATCCGCGAGAAAATCCAAAAGAACAAGTTCATCCCAAATGACGCATATGCGGCGCCGCAGTCCCGATTCCAGATAATCACGGGCTGCAACATGAGTGGGAAATCGACTTACATACGAACTATAGCATTGATGACGGTGATGGCTCACACTGGCTGCTTTGTACCAGCTCAGTACGCCTCTTTCCCAATCGTACATCAGCTCTTCGCACGTGTTGCAACGACAAACGACCTCGATTCAAATGTTTCCACCTTCGCAGCTGAGATGCGCGAGATGGCATTCATCTTGCGCCACATACAGCCTGGAGGAATGGTTCTAGTTGATGAGATCGGTCGGGGAACAAGTCCCATAGACGGGCTGGCAATCGCTGTCGCCCTAGCTGAGGCACTCCTAGCTAGCAACGCGCTCGTCTGGTTTGTCACTCATTTCCATGACCTGGCGCGTATCTTATCCGAGCGGAGCGGCGTGATGAATTTCCATCTGGCCGCAAATATTGCCCCAGATGCAGCAAAAATGACGATGTCGTATCGGATCGCTGAAGGTCCCGTCCCTGATCGTCGGTATGGTCTTACACTAGCCAAACTGGTTGATCTCCCCGCTTCAGTGATGGTGTTTGCAAACGATGTTTCTGAGAAGATGGACCAGATCGCTCAACGCCAGAATGCCCCCTCACGCACAGTGGTCATTGCGCAGAAGCGAAAGCTCCTCCTTGCGCTCCGGGAGCAGCTTATCATTGCACAGGATGGCACGATGGACGACGAATCACTTCGTAACTGGCTTAAGGGGTTACAGGATAAATTCGTAATGCAAATGGCTGCTATTTATCGGGAGATGGATTCGATGAATCCGGCTTCAACAGAACTGGGAGACCATCGGGGTCAAAATGTGTCTTCACTTTTGGGCGAAGGACCAGGTGGACCTTCTTCAAGTAGAGGCCATGAATCCAGTCAATACCTAGTAGAAGTTGTATCTGTCCCTGGCAGTATTATAATTGATTCAGGTTCCAAGCCGGAAATGACCGAAAGCGACGATGAGCTGGCCTGAAAGCTGGAGACTGTATTCATCATGTTATTCATAGTTTCTAGGGATACTGTGTACGAGTAGTTAAAATCCATGGATATTATGATAGATGCTAGCCAGAAAAATACTCAGGGAACATCCCTTCAATTGGATAAAAAGTGATATATTAGTCTCTTCTTAATGAAACATGGTTACGATCAACCATTGTGCAATCCCGGCGACATAACCCGTAGGCAGGAAAGCCATGGTCAATTGGTCAATCCATATCATACCTGTTATTACTTTGCAGGAGATGGCTTTCACTTTTCAGGTCGCATGATGTGTACCAAAGGATGAAGAGGAAAGAAAGGAAAGAAAGAGAAGAGGGAGATAACGGGACTTGAAAGCGCTAGTCCATAATAGGCGAATGGTCCCAAGTACAATAGAAATGCTCCACTGATCTGCGCCCCACTTATTTACTCCCCGAATATTGAGGCTAGATATCTTCATAAACGCTGTTCCTGAAATGACGAAAAAACCAAAAAAAAATGACGCGTTGTCCAAAAGCCATCTAGCGAGCTTCAAAGCGATTGGAAAAAAGGGGAAAGAGTCATAAAATCATTCGTGTTGCGGATTTGTCAACTGACCACATGGTCTTTGGAATATATGATACCTAGGTAGTACACCCATCTTGTTCCTTATAAGTCTGATCTATCCACTATTTAATTGAACCAAAGAAAACTGAGGAATATCCTAGGTAAATGGTCGATCCACAGTGAATCCCTCGCGTAAAATCTCGGTGTAATGACCGCTGATGGGCTGTCTACTCGTTAAACCAATGGTCATCCAAAATTTGTCTTGCTGACATCCTTGCTGACGGCTCAAACTGCAATAACTTTCCAGTGATTTAACCCAGCCTCGCTATATCCTCTTAGGTGAGATCGAGACTCTGTGGGCCCTCAAAATATACTTCTTCTAGCCATTGCTGAAGGTTGGGCCCGGTGCTTTCCGTGATGATTCTGTCGTCTCTTGCTCTTATAATATCCTATTTCTCGTGACATCTTTTGAGTAGCTCGTCATACTTCATCTCTAGCATCTGGTGAACGAGGACTGTGAGCTTAATAAAACAGGTATCGAAAGGTAGTTGGCCAACTAAAAGTTCAA
This sequence comes from Penicillium taxi, assembly GCF_028828555.1. Taxonomy (NCBI): domain Eukaryota; kingdom Fungi; phylum Ascomycota; class Eurotiomycetes; order Eurotiales; family Aspergillaceae; genus Penicillium; species Penicillium taxi. The sequence goes on along the minus strand of NW_026643207.1, from coordinate 747,301 downwards.
AGAGCTATTATACCTATCAATTTATGGTCCTGTAGTGTTTCATCTCGGATAAGTTCATTTATAATACATTATTTACTCTATAGGCTAACACGATAATCAATGGGGGCTTGAAAGATAACTTCAGGTACCCGAACATATAGGTGTGTGTCGCGTTTGAGGGACCGTTGTGCGTAAGAATGATTCTCTGAAGTCGATTAACTAAGCCGAATGCCAAGAACACGTTAGGTAACATGAGATAGACCTAACGATAGTGTAAGGCATAGTGAAGACCAAATTACGGGTATGCAGATCTGTATATTGTTTAAGCATTATATTGTTAAAGCATGGTCCACAATATCAGCAAGACAATAAACGAGCTACCCCCACGTTCAATAATGCATTTTGATGACGTTTAATCTAGATATCTATGAAATCATCAATTGCATTTGGGGAAAGCATGTCTCAATCGTGTTTGGGATATTAGGTCCTAGATATCCGACGTGGGGATAGATATCACATGACCCTATCTACATTAATATAATAGTTCATCGAAGTTACCGTATCAATGTTCCAATCCTTGTAGAAACGCATCGTACACGAGTCATATCGATCCTAAGCTGCCATAGAACTGTTCACAATGGAACAATGTAAAAAGGGCTACATCTCTACCACGATGGAAAGGGGCAATATCTGATCATAAACTGTATGAGGAAAGAGAGAACAGACCATCGGATGATGGGAGTGCAATGAGTGATGTATAGGTGGGTTACATCCAGGAATTGAGAAACTTGAAATCTTAGAATGAGTATTACAAAATAGATATCAGTAGTATCACAATTTCTTTAATTGTGGTGAGGACTTGAACCGATTGCTCTGGCCTGGTTCTTTTTGCGGTCCATAACAGCATTACAAGAGCTCAAGATTATAGGACCCCCATTAGAGGATCCAGTCTCCCAGATACATAATCCATTTGCATCGGCGACATCATGATTGAGGAGTTTCTATCAGGATGGAGCCAGTGCTCTAGAGTTAATAATAGCCCACAGCTTCATTAAGCTGGTGGAACTACTAAGTGCTGGCCATATTGATTCGAAGATTGCAAAATTACTGTCGGTACACCGGTGGATATAGGAAGGTTGATGAGAGGCTAACGCCCACTTCTAACACCTATTATAGGAAACGCTTTACGCCCCTATAATATCTTGTGTCTGAAGGGGTTGTAAAATCTGATCTTTCATTCATAGTGAGGACTAGCTATTTATCCTACAAGTTGCTCTTCTGTCTGAGACGAATGTGTTACATCGTCTAAGACAGAAGAGTCGGCGAAGACGGGACATCCCAGTTATATGCATACAGTTCAAGGTTGTTGTTTGTGATGCACTCCGAACAGGGATTCGTGATGTGTCGTTTGTCCGATATCCCAACAATTACTTATGATTTGACTAGGTATAAATTCCAAGGGACACCTTTATTCCTGAAGCCCAATCATCAATATTCCCGTTATAACGCGTATTTCATGTCTCATGGCGAATACATAGGCAATTTATTGCTTAAAAAATAAAAATTGAATCAAGTCTCCGATTGTACACCACCCGTGAATTTTGATACTTTCAAATAATATCGCCCATGAGGCCGAAATTAGATATGCCGAAGATTCTTTCGAACAATACTCACCAAATTTAGCTGAGAGATAGGTCTTCGGAAATTGAACCTAGGAATCACGCTTCCATTCACATCAATAGCCGAAACGGGGTGGGAATGTATACCAATAGAAACCCTAAGTCAACTCCTCAAAGATCTCACGAGTTAGCATAGCAGCAAGCAGTTCAACACAGAAAGGATTGAAACTCGAAACTCAACTATCAAGGTTTTTGGAAAGAGTAGTCTTGACTCTTTGGCGAGAAAGAGGGCGTGCATACCAAAGGCTACACCAAGATTAACTCTAAAGAAAAGGAGCAAAAGGCTACAGGCCTGCGCTTCTTCTTTGACAAAGCTGAAAGCAGATTTCTTCGCCTGTAAACGCAGATTTACGTGGTGATCGTTCTATAGCAGAAATAGCCTGCAAAAGACTTTATTGATTCTTTGACGACGTAGCAACGTATTTAGATAAATACCTACAAGCTGGCGTGCTCAGACTTATTACTCTAGATAAGCACATATAGCCATGGAGACAGGAGTTTGTACCTTAATAGAGATCTACTTGGCTAATTACTCCACATGCAGATGGATAAGTCAGCGCGCCAGCGCCGAACTCCAACTTTTTTTTAACCCCCCACTATCAAGGTAGGCACGGATTACTCTTCAACGCTAAACAGCAACAGCTCAGGGCTGTTTGCCAGTGCTATCTGATTGCCCTCCTATCCTCAACTTTTACTTTTTTTGCCATGGCTGATAACACACCTGCTCCATCGTCGTCTAATGAAGGTCGTGGTGGTCGCCGCCGCGGCTTTGGAGGGGCTCCCCCCTCCGGACGCGCTAACTCGCACCAAACCCCTGGAAATGGCGCAGGAAATAGCGCAGGAAATGGTGCAGGAAGAGGCTCAAAGTCTCGTGGCCGTGGAGGCCGTCGCTCTAACGGACGCGCCAAGCAAAATGGTACGGATGGCGAAGAGCAAGAATCCCAACCACAGCCTACCGCAAAGGTCACAAAAGCGCTTCCGGCGGCTACCGATGACGCCGATGACGGCGAGGTTTGCTTCATCTGCGCTTCAACAGTAGAACATACCTCAGTCTCACCTTGCAATCACCGAACTTGCCACATATGTGCCCTTCGGCTTCGTGCTCTGTACAAGAATAAAGCCTGTGCGCATTGTCGGGTATGTTAGCTTGTCACATACTTATTCGCCTGTGATACTAACATAAGCTGGATATATAGAGTGAATCGAGTTTTGTGATCTTTACCGATGACCCCGTACGACGATTCGAAGATTTTAAGAAGCAAGACTTTGCCCGAACCGACGAGAACCTAGGCATTCAATATGAAAAGGATGATATTTTTGAGGATACAGTGCTTCTACTACGATACAACTGCCCGGACGAGGACTGTGATGTTGCTTGCTTGGGATGGCCAGATTTGCATCGCCATGTGAAGACTCAACATAGCAAGGTTCTGTGTGATCTGTGCACTCGCAACAAAAAAGTTTTTACTCATGAACATACTCTCTTCACTCCGGCCCAGCTAAAAAAGCACGAGAAAAGTGGCGACGATAAACCAGGTGCTATCGACCAAAGTGGTTTCAGGGGACACCCTGAGTGTGGTTTCTGTCGACAACGCTTCTATGGAGACGACGAGCTTTATGCTCATTGCCGAGACCGTCATGAGCGTTGCCATATCTGTGACAGACGCTCTTCGCATCGTCAGCAACAGTACTATCTTGATTACAACGCCCTCGAAACGCATTTCCAGAAGGATCATTTCATTTGCCTGGACAAGGAATGCCTGGAGAAGAAATTTGTCGTGTTCGATTCAAGTATGGACCTCAAAGCCCACCAGCTAGAGTCACACCCAGAGGGAGTATCTAAGGATATAAGGAGAGACGCACGACTTGTTGACCTTTCTGAATTTGATAATATGCGAAGCCCTTATCAGCCACAACGTCAACGTCGTGGTGCTGGTAGGGGCCGCGATCCCAATGCAGAACCCCTGCCGCAATCAAGTGCACAACCAATGAGGCGAGACCAACTTGCCTATCAGCGACAAATGGCCATCCAGAGCGCGCAGTCTGTCTCTACTCGAAGCTTCGGTGGCCAGTTGTCACGAAATGATACCCAGACAGTGCAGGCTCCGGATCGATCAGCCGGTACCACTCCTGTGCAGTCTTCTGCATCGCGTTCTCAACGGCCCCCGGCTGCAGAGCTAGAGAGCCTCAGCTTAGCTGCTAACCCTCAACCAATCGGTCCACATGATCAGGCACGGCAATTGCGCCACACGGCTGTGGTCGATCGGGCCTCAAACCTCTTGCGCAATGATACCCATAAGCTTGCCGAGTTCCGTACTCGAGTTTCCAGCTACCGAACTTCTTCGATTTCAGCTACGGGCCTCATAGATGCCTTTTTTTCTTTGTTTGATACATCTAGTTCTGAACTGGGTAAACTCATTAAGGAACTTGCCGAGATTTACGAGGAAGAGGATAAACGAACAGGTCTCTTACAGGCATGGAGTGACTGGCGCGCCATCAATGAGGATTATCCTTCTCTCCCCGGTCCGGGCGGAAATATCCCAGGTATGCCGGGTACTGCGAATACCGGTGGTATGCGCGTATTACGCTTAAAGTCATCCACTGCACAGTCATCACGATCCGCTGTCGGCAAGAACCGCGCCGTGCAATCCTCATCAAATCCTTTCCCTCCACTTTCTTCTTCTTCTGCCGGCCCATCCAGTCGCCGAACTCCAGTTGGTGCAACCCCATGGGCTGTCGCCGCCCCACCCCCTTCCCTGGCACGTCCATCCGTTACTGCTACTAGTACCCCCAATCGCTCCTCTTCTTCCACACCAACCACCTCCACTCGCCCACTTCCCAAGCCTGCATCCGATGCATTCCCTGCACTTCCTGCAGCTCCTAAGCTTAATGTGATGATGGCTGGCAAATCGCGCGGCTCCGCTGCACGCTGGGATGAACGGCGCACACCGACCTCTGCCGCTTGGGGATCCAATGAACCCTCGGGAGCTACTTCTCCTGCAGAGTTTGACGATGAAGCAGTTGGTCAAAAGGGAAAAAAGAAGAAGGGAAAGCAGACCTTGTTTCACTTTGGATAAAGTTCGATGGCGGCAGCCAATTTCTGTACATTGTATGCTGAATCTCATTCTTATAAGCGATTTCAAAACTGGGTACTATTATGAATTCTGGTAATAAAACTTGGTGATACAATCCTCGTACTGTGAATTTAACGATTTTTCGGAAGCAAGTCAGTAGCTTACGTGCTAGTAGTGAGAGTGAGAATGAGAGTGGCAGCAAGAGTAAAAGTGAGCAAGAGTGTGTGTGAATGAGTATGTAGAACAATTTTAGCGTTTGCTCCAGACTATACTGCTTGCATTGGGATATGATATAATGCAATTGCTCAGAGCCGATAACTATGACCTCTCGGGCCCCGGGGCCGCAAAAACGCCGGCTAGAAAGCAAAAAAAAAAAAAAAAAAAAGCAAAGTCTTTATATAGAGATGAACTGAAGAAAGGAGACAAGCGCCAATCTTCAAAAAAATCAAAAAATCAAAAGCTGCCTCGACGGGAGCAACTTGGAGTAGTCCAACCAAGCACCCCCATGCATCGCAAGTAATCCAAACAATCAAAAGACAGGGTCGTTAGAATGAAACAGAGTGCCAATTTGGACAGTTCACAACCAGGGATGTTCCTCCCAGGTGCAATGACTATTCATCCGGATTATACAGATTCTGATTGAGAATCTTGGTCATGGTAAACATATGGATACGATCCTGTTTAAAGACCGCACGCATGGGGTCGTCGCATCGAATCTGTCGCCGGTCACTAGGGTCTTGAAGTTCATTTTCTCGAATATACTCCCAGACCTTCTTGACCGTTTGTGGTCGTGAAAGCTTTTTAAAGTCAGCATATTAAATAGGGATCGAAATGGGGTAGAACATGAACATACAGTGACTTGGCCTCCTAAAAGTGCTGATAGAGAGGGGGAGAGATTGAGTGGTTTCTGCATAATAAATCAGACCGATGCAATTCAGAACAACCGAAGATTTCTGCTTACATGAAACCCGCCAGTTCGATTGACTTCCTTCTTAGTATCCGAGCCCGATTCAATATCCGAATCATCCTCGGCCTTGACCCGTTTGGAAGTCTTGGCCTTGCTTTTCTTTTTACTTGGCGCGGTGCGCCTTGTGTTTCCGCCTCGGGTTGGCCGTGCGCGCATATTCTCCTCCGCTTGTAGCTTGGCCGCGAACATGGCATCGGCGTCGATATCGACATCGGCCTCCTGTTTGCGTTTTTTATGAGGCGGAGATGCGATATGCAGGTCAGAAGCTTCTTCACTGGCTTGGTGTTTCACGGGGGAGGAAGATGGGCGCGGAGATGGGACTACTGAGGGGGAATCGCTGTCCTTTGGCCCATTGCTGACGGGCTCATCGGGGGATTCGCCCACTCCGTTCTTCTCGGCATGGATATCAAATCGTTCCATGATAAGCTGTTTTATGGCAGCCTGTGTACTGTTAGTCTGATGACTTCTTTGGTGCCGAAAAAATAGCTGACCTTCTGCGGCGTGAGATCATAACCAACAACATCTTGGAGACCCTTGCGGATCCGCTTCTCAGAGATGGTATTGAGATCGCTCTTAGCCAATATTGAGTCAATGGTCTCAGTATACTGATCGCGCAGTTCGGGAGAAACTATTGGTCCCGGTTAGTCAAGGAGATTGGGCATGCTGACGGAGCCTGGCAATTGGAGTCGGGACGTGGCTGCGACAACATACGCGACATATTTTTTGCAGTCAATCCGGAGATCGTGTATTTTAATAAGCAAATGATATTCAGACTGTGTAAAAATGCTACACCGGAAGCTCCTGCTGAGTATAGTATGTAGTAGAATGGCGCTAGCGCATGAGCGTTGAGGTGTAGTTACTCTCGTCGTACTGGCGCTCAAGAGCGGCGGGGACGCGGGCCGGAGCGAGAAAAAAGCCTCCAGATATTAATATGGAAAAAGAAGACCAGAGTAAATTCCCCTTGTAAAAAGTAGCAATCAAGTAAATAAAGCTCAATGAAAATAACACGAAGTCCAAGTCCAAGTATCCATCCAAGTAGCTATACTTGCATGCTTTAGCTAATGCAAATTAAATGCAACCTCCGGGGAAGCTGACTAACATAGCACGTGACATATAAATTGGCTGAGTCAGCGCGCACAAAGAACCCGCTTGGCGGCGAGGAGATTTGTGGATTTGTTTCTTGAAAAACTTCGAAGTTCAAACCATCAGTTACCCGGCTGTCGCCTCACATTACCCATCATGGCGCCCAGTTTCGACACCCTGACTGAGCAGGATTTCCATGAGGAAGAAGAGGAGGAGGTTGACTTCTCCGGTGTGTTTTGAAGATTCTTTTTATTACCCGCTCGTGCCCCTCTCTAACTTTAGCTGGCCAGATCTTAAGGAGCAATATGAAGTGAAACTTGAGGAAGGCCTAGATACCTTTGTCGTCATCGATGGGCTCCCCGTTGTACCCGAAGACTCCAAGCAGAAGCTCGTCAAATTCTTGTTGAGGAAACTCAACACTGTCGGCCACACCTCCGAAGATGCTGTCTTTATGCCGCTGAACGACCAAGGTAAAACCGAAGGGTACGTATACAATGAACATTGCACAGGCCAAACAGCCGATTGATTAAAGACGTTTTTTTTTCAATATAGATATGCTTTTGTTGAGTACGAAACCCCCGAACAGGCCATTCAGGCCGTGAAGCAGCTCCACGGCGTCCCTCTCGATAAGAAGCACACTCTGGCCGTTAACAAACTGATGGATATCGAGCGCTATGGTCGTGAGGGTCGCATTGACGAGGAGTACCAAGCGCCTTCTGTCGAGGCTTTCCAGGAGAAGGAGCACCTGCGTTCCTGGATGGGAGATGCCCACGCCCGTGATCAGTTCGCCCTCTTCCGCAACGAGAAAGTCGGTGTTTTCTGGAACAACAAAACCAATCCCCCGGAGAACGTTGTCGATCGCGCTCACTGGACACAACTTTTCGTCCAATGGTCCCCCAAGGGTACCTTCCTTGCTTCAGTCCACCAACAGGGTGTCCAACTCTGGGGTGGCGCCTCTTTCTCTAAACAAAAGCGTTTCCCTCACCCATGTGTTCAACTGATCGAATTCTCTCCCCTCGAGGGCTACTTGACAACATGGTCCTCTCGCCCGATCCAGGTTGAGGAGGGTGACCCCATCCTTACTTACGAGGAGGAAGGAAAGAACATTATCGTTTGGGATATTGAGACTGGCAAGCCTCTCCGATCTTTCGTTTCGCACGAACTTGCCGCTGGTCCCGCTGTTGACGATATTCAGCCTAAGAAGAAGGTTCAGTGGCCCGCCTTCAAGTGGTCCTCTGACGAGAAGTACGTTGCTCGTATGCTCCAGGGACAATCCATTTCTATCTACGAGTTGCCCAACATGAACCTTTTGGGTCGTACCTCTATCAAAATTGAAGGTGTGAGCGACTTCGAGTGGTCTCCCGCCACCACCACCCGTGAGGGCGTCAAGACATACGAGCAACTGCTCAGCTTCTGGACCCCCGAGATTGGCAGCAACCCGGCCCGTGTTGCTCTGATGACTGTCCCCTCCAAGGAGATTGTCCGTACCCGTAACCTTTTCAATGTCTCCGATGTCAAGCTCCACTGGCAATCCCAGGGTGCCTACCTCTGTGTTAAGGTCGACCGTCACTCCAAGTCCAAGAAGTCTATGGCCACTAACCTCGAGATTTTCCGCATTCGCGAGAAGGGTGTGCCCGTTGAGGTTGTTGATAGTTTGAAGGAAACAGTGATCAATTTCTCCTGGGAGCCCAATGGATCTCGTTTCGTTCTCATTACTACTGGAGAGGCTGCCCCCGGCGCCGCTGTCGTTGCCCCCAAGGCTTCCGTTTCTTTCTTCGCCCCGGAGAAGAAGGGTACTACTGCTGGTAACTTCAAGCTGATCCGCACTATTGAAAAGAAGAACAGCAATGCCATTTACTGGTCACCCAAGGGCCGTTTCGTCGTTGTTGCCACAGTCCACTCGCAGTCGAACTTTGACATCGACTTCTGGGATATGGACTTTGAGGGTGAGAAGGTTGAGGCTGAGAAGGACCTGGCTGCCAACCTCCAGCTCATGAAGACAGTTGAACACTACGGTGTCACTGACATTGAATGGGACCCTACCGGTCGTTTCGTGGTCACCAGTGCCAGTGTGTGGACTCACTCAGTAAGACTTCACCCACTTGGTCTAATTTGATCAATATACTAATTAGGATTCTAGATGGAAAATGGCTGGAACATGCACACTTTCTCCGGAACTACCCTCTCCGAGAACCCTACCGAAAAATTCAAGCAGTTTGCCTGGCGCCCACGCCCGGCTACCCTCCTCAGCAAGGAGGAGCAGAAACAGGTTCGCAAGAACCTACGCGAGTACTCGAAGGAGTTCGACGAGGAGGACCGATACGCCGTGGACATCGCCAACACCGCTGTTGTGGAGACTCGCAAGCGGGTACTCAGCGAGTGGCTTGCTTGGATGCGTCGGGAGAAGGAGATTTCGTCCGAAGAGAAGGAGGCCTTTGGCCTGCCCGAGGATGCCGACTCAGCCAAATTGGCCAAGGACGCGCCAATTGGCGGTGGCGAGGAGGGCGACACGGTCGTCGAGGAGCTTGTCGAAGAAATTATCGAAGAGACCGAGGAGGTCATCGGTTGAGGAACCATTTTCTTTTCCCATCCTCTATAATGTTTTTCCAATTTCTCCTTTTCCTATGTTTTTTCTCAACGGCGTCCTCTGCGCTGAGGCCCTATATGCCGTCCCCGTTTTGGATCCAACCATTTTATGAGGATCGGGGCCTCTCAAAAATCGATAGATTGATGTGCAATGTGGATCAGCATGAGACATGTCTACGAAACAAGCTGTTTTTGCGATTTCCACCTTCTTCCACTCCAGTATTTTTGTAATCTTTTAGATCTATGTATAGAGACCCATGCTAACTCCTACAACCCCGAACGCTAACAGCATCAAACTCACTCCACTATGCAATATCGCTGTTGATCCTCTTGATTCAGTTGTTGTATCCGAGTATTTCTTCGGCGATACATTCAACTTGAAGTACTTGTTTTCTCCTCCAACCACATTGCCTGCCGGCGTATATTCACAAACGACATACCAACCCTGAGCCCTCTCGCTACCGTCAGGAGCCCTAGTAACCAGCACGTCTTTCCCTTTGTCTTCATTCTCATCTCTTTCGGCCAGTGTCTTGTCAGTATATCCACAGTTCACAGCAGCACATCCAACCTGCATCGTCTCCTTCCACACCAGCTGCGTGAAATGGCCAGTCTGCTCAGTAAAACCAGTCGGTTTGTAGAAATTATACAATTCCCCTTCATCGCCCCATGCCTTGACAGCAGCCGAAGCATTAGAGTAGCCAAACGCGAGATTCTCACCGTAAGGCCCATCCTGAATACGCAAAGGAGTTAAAAGAGGCTGTCTCGATCTATTAAGATTGGAAGAGAAATAAAGTAAACCTACCGAGTGCTTCCAGATACACGTTTCAGCCCATTCTTTTGCATATTTCACCAATGTTTCGTTCCACACTAGCCCGTCTGCATCGTGGACATTGCGATATTTATTGCTTACTTTCAGGACTGTGTTTTTGAACTCGCTTAGGGAGGTGTAAGAGGATGGAGTTGGGATAGTTGGTGTTGCTATGACTGTCTTTGTAGTTTCGATGACGATGACGGCTTCTTTAGCGCAGATTCTCATAATGAAGATGCTTAATATGAGCCATCTTGACGAATTAAGATTGATAACCATCGTTGCAGGTAGATTTTCAGCGAAGAGGAAAAGCAGGATCTAGGTCGTCAGGTCTTGGTTACTGCATTATAAAAGAGTCGTGTGCTAAATATTCGGATCTTGCCAAAACAGAATGTTTTTTTTTTGGCTTGGAAGTCGGCGCCGCAGATAATAGCACATACACCGCCCTTGCAATGGTTGATTTTGATTGTAGGGCGCCAGCAGGAAATCTATAGTCATCCGAGCCATGATTCAGGAACCGGCGGTACAAGAGTGATGTGTTGATATAACAGCGTCATATCCAATCAATTTCACGGTACCTGCAGGAACAAAACGAGTGAGAATAACCTGCCAATGACATTATTTGCTTTTTGTGCCTGGTTTGATTCAGTCTGAGTCTGTGGCCGGATTTGGATGTTCTGGACCAGAATAGGAAGTGATTTCAAGACGAGATGTTCCAGTAGCCGCTGTTGACGTCAGATGCTACCTACATACCCAGCCAGGTTGATGGATGAACCAGAAGAAATGGGGGAAAAAAGGGAAAGTGAAGGAAGAAAAGCCAGAAAAAATAGACAATGAATTACTGGTATACGGTCAGATAGTCGATAACTTCGGATGACGTATGAAGTAGTATATAAAAACTTCACGCTATGCATTGGTATCGGTCATAATTTACATCAAGCTACATCCAATGCCATACATGGCTCGTTCTACATTGCGCTTGACCTGGTACCAGTCAGCTCTGCGCTCCGCAAACTCATATACCTCTTCCACGCGCCAGATCCCCTGGAACCGATCTGCGTCGGCAATAAGCGTCGCTAGCTCTTTAGCATCAGACGGATCGATCAGGTAGATCTGTGCAAGTTCCCGGAAAGCCTTAAAATATAAGAGTAGCTCGCTGTTCCTCAGTGTCTGTACGAATTTGAAGTAATGGTTCATGTCGCTGGAGGCTGAGTCAATTTGATAAGTTCATAAAGTAGGGGTGGTTCATACCTGATTAGCTTCAGTGATCCCTCGACACTGATGCGCTGTCGCTTGAGATGTTTGCATAGAGCTGTGAATAAGCGGAGGCCGACTTCTTGGTTAAACACATCCAGTGTGCTCTTATCCGTACTTCCCACCAGCATCTGCGTGTGAGATGAGACAATATCCACCACAGCCGTGGCGGCTTCACTCACACCCACGTCCATAGTCTGTCGATGGGGATCAGACGATACACCCGGATTGAAGTCTGTAGCCAGCTGCCGCGTGGCGAGGATATAGTCTACTTCTTCCATGAGGACGTCAATACCCTTATTCAAGCCAGAAGCAACACGTTCATCAAGGAGCTGCTCAAATTTCTTCTTCTCTTTCACAGCAGGGTCGAGGAAGTCGTTCCGATCTGTCAGCCTTGTACCAATCAATTCTTGTTCGTAGAAAACGTCCACCATTTGTAAAATCAGGTCCCCGACGTTGACCAGCTCCAAGAATGTCACTAAAGGCTCTACACCAGACTGATCACGCTCATCCTGTTCGCGTGGTCGGTAGTTAGACAGATGATCGATCGCCTTGTCGAAGCCGATTATGACATGGCGGTAGCCCAGAATCCGCAAGAGAGCGACAAAGATTGCCGCGCATTGATTCTTCGCTGCCGTACCGTATTGTCCACCGAGGCGCACAAACTGCGCGGCTCTCTCGAGACTAGATTTTGCGGTATGAACCAGGCTCAGGGCGATTTCAATGCTGAACAAAGATCGAATGCCTTCCATCTTTGTTTTCATGATGGCTGCCTTGGCTGCAAGTTCAGTACTTGGGGCTTCTTCGGGGAACGCCGGAGCAGGAGATGTGATCGTGGAGAATCGGTTGGGACTCTTGGAAGTTGTGGGCGTGCCGCTGTCACTAGTGCCTGCATCTGGTTTCGAGTCTCCATTGGACTTGGAAAAGCTTGGGAGTATGTTCACTGGCATCATGATCACTTTCTTAAATGATGTAAGGAAGTCTCTTTTATCAGCCTGTCGGTTGACATTCGACATCAGATATGATTCAGTCGAGGCTGCTTGTTCGGAAAGCTGGCGATCCCAGTCGGTAACTGTCGCCTCACACCCCTTTCGGAAGTAATTGAGCTCTTCTGCTAGATATAGTTCAATGTGTGGCTCGTAGATCTTGCAAACGACAGCATCAAGATACTGGTCGAATTTATCGTTGGAGTTTCGGATGGGCAGAAGAGCTTCAGATAAGTTCATGCACTGGATGAAGGTGAGTGAAATCGCGCTCAGATACGACTCCACGCTAGTGCGATGAAGCTCGTCAAATATAGCTGTCAAAAATGGAGAGAGGACATCCTTTCCGACCTTTTGCATGAAGGCAGACGCCACGTCCAGCTCCGGAGGAAAAACGCGGTTCATTATAGTAACCTCCTCATTATAAGCAACACTTACGCGAGTAAAAAAGGCCTGTGTGTGCTGAAGTCTCAATTTGCCGGTCAAGTCAATGCAATCGGCTGGCGATCCGAGCTCTTCCTTGCGAGTCATTATATGATTGTGGCGAATAAACAACTCCACCGCGGAATTGCCGCCATTGAGCATCCACAAGACATTTCCGTATTTTCGCATATTTCCATCAACGTCCTCTGTGTCGTAGGCTTTCCGGAACTCATTCAAAGCAGTAGTTTCAAACATGGACACTGTGTTCTCCAGGCGATCTTCCCGTTCTTCCCAGCCGTCAATCATATCTGATTTGGCAAAGTCACGCAACTGAGACAATATCTGCGCTTGGGATCGCTCATCTGTATATTTTTGGAAAACCAGATTATCTGTCGACGGCCCAGACCTCACGATATCGTTGTAAAAAGGTGCCAATACGGCATGAATCTTCCCGTACTCCTGACGAGCTTCACCCCGAATGGACTTCGCCTGCTTTATCACCACCAAATCTGGATCTTCCATATCAGTTTCAAGCAAGTTGGGCTGTGAAGCTATATTCCCGATCTCGATCTTGTCAAACCCATCAGAGATAGCGTTCACATCTGTCGCGGATGAGTCCTGAGCCGCAATCGCGGAGGCCACAGCTCCTACTACCTCAGCCACTTCTTGCTCACCAACAGCATCCATATTCGTAATGCTCCCGTATGATTTTTCGATATGTTTTCGAGCATCTGTCTCATTCCAGCACCCAATTCGCTTTAGCATGTATACCCATCTGGTATCATCATATGCCATTTCGTGTAAGAGCTTGCATGACCGCGCTGCGTGGATGAGGTCAACAGGACCGAGGTGATCAAGAATGGACGACATGATCTCTTAGTAGCGTTAGAAGGCTTGTTTATCCATTCAGTGATTCGACGTACCAGCTGGTAAGGAAGCCCGCGCAACTTCTTCCATAGACGCCATACGCAGAGAGGCCAGCACATCTCTGCGTGGCTGCGTCGGCGTCATTCCTTTTTTCCCGTTCGGCGGCATATCTGCTGTCTGGTCTCTTCATTGGGAACGGGTGGTGGCGCTGGGGTGCAAAGCACGGAGTTCGATTCTAGAGAAGACCGGTCTCCTCCAGATTAAAATCGAACTGTGCTCGTCGAATGGGTTTAATATTAATAGTTAATGATATCTCTAGGGAGTCGCGATTGTTCGAGGCTTGCAGTCTCCACACCGCCCAATCCAATAACACGACCAGGCGGTGAGAAGAGAAATTTAATTTAGATTACGGAGTACTGCTGAAAATAATCAAACCGCTATGTCTTCTGAAATGCATGCAATTTACTGAAGCCATAATATCTAATGTAATTGTTCCCGACGTCCGCTTCTTTCCATAGTCAACTACCTAGGTATTTATTATTTAGATAGTTGAGTAAGATCGAGATATCCATGGTTGACATATTCATATTTGAATTCCTCGACGTACACGAATTGGAAGTCGTAAGCTAGGGATTGGCTTCAATTCAGTGTAAAATGTAAAAAAGACCTCTGACGGAACTCGGGATATTAAACGGGATATCAATGCAAGCATTTGCACAGATCGCTAATTATGATATGCAAGGGCTAAGCAATATGATCCAACGCCGTAGAAGTTGTAAAGAAAGAAAATAACGCTAGAAACATTCATCAAAAATCAAGACTGGAGTGGCGGTATAGCAGTTCGGGCCTGTGGTACATGGCTTTTAGAGCTTGTAGCTTCATCAAAGATATTATAACCGTAGTCTGCCGCATTAGGAGGTGTGTAGACTTTGGGGTCTTATCAGTAATTATTCTCGACGGGTAAATTTCCTTTGGTATAACTCACGATGTAAGGAGACAGCGACTTCACTGCTGCTGGGGTTGCTGACACGATGGAGACCTATATCATCGGAGATGTAGGTCACCGCGTTCACTCCGAATGTGGTGGATGACTTGATTGTCAACGGTTTCTTTTCCTCATTCTGTTCATGCTCTGGGTTCTCATAGACTGTTTCGTTGAGTTGACCTGAGAGTACCTTCATGATGCAGTGGGCATTGGCGTGGTCGTGAATTGGTGATCCCTTGCCCGGATTCCAGACGAGGAGAAGCTAAAATAGTTAATATATGTCCATAGTATAAGCATTACTTGAGTCTTGAATGACTTACGATGTTCGCCTTTTGATTGATGTTCTCAATAGCATTGCGCGTATAGTTTCTGCTGGTGTCGTTGTAGAAATATTCTATCCAATCACTTGGATCGGACATGTACTTCTTTGCTAGAGAAATCAAGTGTGCAGAATCAACTTCATCGGAAGAGATTCCGCCTGACTCTCCCAGATACTTCTTGATATCTTGAACGAGACTTTCTAAGTTGTATCGTTCCTTGAAGGGCTGGTAGTTCGGGGATATGGTCTTATCGATCGCCGGGACTGAAGAAACAACGGAAGAAGACATCTTGAAAAGAAATTGCGATATTGATATTGACTTTGGATTTGTGTAGTTTATTCAGAATGTCAAATCAAGCGAACAGGGGGCATTTATAAAGTATCAGAGATTATGGCCGGATCCTTATGGCTTCTTCAATCCCCGAATATAATATGACGTTGGGTGGTGAATCGGCGATTGACGCCTGAGTTTGCTTCCGATATCGCCGATTGCGCCAGCGTCGCCAGTCCTGCTCCTTCAGATATTGTATTACCTACGGAGTATTAATTGAAAATTCTGAATTATTCTTCTTGGAGTTATTCGATTCCTCATTGAGATTAGTCTCGGTTTCTTACAGGTTTCGAGAACAGGGCCCTGTGGTATAGTCCACGAGTCCTGTCCTTTGGTTGGCCATTCGGGGGCAAGATCACGTTATGATCCTTATCAAAGAGGATTGGCCTGATGCAGATGCATTTCTGATACAGTTTCAAGGTCAACTGATCAAGATAGCATGTATCGGCGACTTGTCACTTCTCAATTCTAGATGTAAATATGCTGATACGTAGGAAGTAGTACGACATACGGTAACTCTACTCCACTCCTCATCCTCGTCGCAGCTTTCGAGGTAAGTCATATGCTTAATTAAAATCTGCCAAGATCGATCCACTGGCAATGTTATATATTGCCATAGCGTCCTCCAATACTCTATAATATTGTGAGTATCGAAGGATTTAGTATGTTCAATTCCCAGCAAATCAGCTCAGCTTACGTAATACCCATTGGGGCAGACGCGTGCTCAGTTCTACCAATGAGCAAAAGCAGCGAGGGTGAATAGGTAGATTCTACACCATTCTTTAGGGTTGAGTGAATTAGGCTGATCTCTCCAAGACGCTGCAATTGACACTCTTGATTTCTTACGACAATAATGATGCATCTGCGGGATCTTCTCTCACATTCCAGCCTCTGATCATGACTCCAAGATCTACAAAACAGACCGGTCTGGCTCTATTGGCTTGTACAGAGTGTCGAAAACAACATCTGAAATGTGACGCTCAGAAACCATCATGTTCGCGCTGCCTGGAACATAAATATCTTTGTCAATATCTTCCATCGCGACGTGGTGGCCGCAGAAAAACCCGTGAACCCCGCCAAATATCTAATCAACCCAATCACGACGTGAGTTTATCCTTATAGTGGAATAAATACAATTGTCTGAACAGATATCTAACAATTTCTCAGTCTCTAATTCTATCCCCTAGTCAGCCTGATACGCCTGTCAGTACGTCACGTCAAAGAATTGATGCAAGTGTTTCGACTGGTCATATCCCCTGGCCTATGATTTCACATAGTCAAACTCAGGAGTCTTGGTCTCATGATGATCGCTATTTGCGATTGTTCTATGAAAACTTCCATGTCGCTCACCCCATGTTAGTGCCCAGTGCTATGTATAACGACCGGCAATATCCCGATTTCCTACAACTGGTTGTGAATTTCGTCGGTTCGCACTATATTCCATCAGGATCAAGTCCATCGGGATCAAGTCAGCAATTCAGGGACAAAGTTGTCGCAGAGTTGACTTGCTGTCCAGAACGATCACCATCTATGGTCCAGGCTTGGCTAATATACTCTATCGCCATCTACGCTCATGGCGAATGGCAAGATGCACAGGATGCCATCGCACGCAGTGTGGATATAGCATTAGAGCTTGGTATGAACCGTCACGATTTCGCCGCATCGGCACACCCCGAGAACTCCATCGAAGCTGAAAGCATGCGACGGACATGGTGGGAGCTGTATCTCACTGATATTTTTATGGCAGCGCCATTCAAATATAATACTTTTCAGTGCAGTAATATGGCACCAGAGGTTGCTCTACCTTGTGAGGAGTCAGTATATACGGGCACTTGTGAGATACCCACTCCCCGGAAAATTCTGGACTTCAAGCGTAGAGTGTTCGCGGCTGAAGAAACAGTATTTTCATCGTTCAGTTACCGCATTGAAGCCGCTACGATATTATGCAGAGCTTTTGTGCTTAATGGGCTAAGAGACTATCATCGTGATCATGTACAAGCTGTTGAAAATGCGCTTGTCAGCTGGGTGAATCATTTGCCTGCCAAAAAACTGGATATCGTTGATGCATACGGGAACATTGATGAGATGATGTTTCAGGCACACATGACTATTTCATATGCCACCATGCTTCTGCATCTTCCGAGGAGTGATTTGCAGCCCGTACTATCACAATCGGATGATCAGTTCTGGCCCGTTGCGACGCGCCATCTAGCCTCTACTTTTAATCGCCCCATTCACAGTATCAAAGCCACCGAAGCATCCCGGCGATTGTCCGATGCCATCTCACTCTGCCCTAATGTCCCGAAACATACCCCTTTTATCATTCCTGCACTGGCCCTATGTGGGATGATTCAACTGGCCACATCCATCAAACACAACGAAGAGTGTTTTGATCACCACTATAATCGTGTAACACTTATCCTAGGATGTCTGAAAACCACAAAGAGAATCTGGAATATAGCTGATGCTGCCTATAATCATCTGAGGGTCTCTGCAGCCGACGCCTTGTCGGATGTCTTGGAACGATGGTGCACAGAGCCTCTTAGGAACTTCTTTCCTGCGGATTCAACACCGACTAGTACAGAAAGGACGAACCAGCCAATAAGACCACTCATTGCGCTTCCAGAAGGACAGGACCTGTTGTTTCCTCTTGCACCAGCCTTTGTTGATCCAACGTGCTATAATCATTCGTTCTTCACATCCATCCCGGATTTTGACATAGGTTAGTTATTATTCATTCCATAACTAGTTCAACGAGTTCAACATCTAGATCATATTTCTAATACCTCCATGTAATATTATCCGAAGTAATTATACGGCTAAAGAAATCTACAGCGTACGCGTAGAACACCTATCGAATCCTAAGTAATGAAACATAAGTAACGAAACCTGTTAGAAACAGAGACCAATATGGATATGGAAAAGAGTGAGGGAAATTCAGAATATACAGTCAATAGTAGTATTCCTGATCTATAATAAGGATCACAACGTGGTCTTGACGAATGGCTAACGAAAGGACCCAGGGACTCAACTTGTTTA
Organism: Penicillium taxi; assembly: GCF_028828555.1. Classification (NCBI taxonomy): domain Eukaryota; kingdom Fungi; phylum Ascomycota; class Eurotiomycetes; order Eurotiales; family Aspergillaceae; genus Penicillium; species Penicillium taxi. The sequence continues at coordinate 728,924 of NW_026643207.1, read as the reverse complement.
ATTATAAGCCGTGTTTCAAGAAAATTTGGCTTTATTATGACGATAATAGGCGCAACTAGCCGGTATAACTATTCTTATCTTGAATTGAAACTGGCGGTCAGCTCTTTATTATGTCGGGGCCCCGGGATTTTTAGTCGGCGATTGAGAACCTGGTCCATGCAGATAGGATCTACGTTTGGACCCAATACGTTCGCCCAGAATATTCCTACACCCCTTGTTCTTAACCTTTTCTGTTAATTGAACTAATGCAATGACTGTGCTAGCATTATTTAGACTCAATTAAATAGTTAAATGCAGGTGATCATCTACATCGGGTATACCTCTGTGATCTACATCCATATCGCCAATACCCCCGGCCATAGATGACATCAAGGTACATACTTCAGGGCTAGGTTACAGCTGTGCTACATACACAGATAAGAAATTCTACCTACTTACCTTGGTACTAGATACTCTAACATAGTTTTTTTTCATCGAAGTCCAATGTCTGTATTGTATCCTGTACAACAACTAAATATGATACCTAATCAAACAGCGGCCCCTAACCGATCTGGGACCCTATCAAGATCCTTTAAACAGGGCGCCACGAAGATATCACCCCGGATAATGCCACGACTAGTGTGATAAGAGACAAAGAGCCATAGGAACACTACAATCAAAGAAAATACCTGTAGATAAAAGTCAATAGAGGTCTATATCAACAAATATGACACAACTTACTGTTCCAAGTACTGAGAAGAAGCGCGAGGATAAATCTAGACCTATGGTACAAGTACAGGTAGAAAACACTCCCAATGGAAAAGTTAGCGCCCACCAGCCCAGATTGAACGGGAATCTCCTCGATTTGATCAATGTGGCGACAGCGAAGATCAACCACACCAGTGCAAAGGCCCAGAGTATGATTCCAATGAAGAAACCCATACAATAGAACATCTCACCCGCAGAGGCATTGAGAGTATTTGTTTGAGGAAAGACTGTCTGTGCACTTTTGCCGAGTCTTTGAATACTAATAGGAGTAAGATATTGCACTTTAACAACTGGAGATAGGGATCACTTACCCAAATCCACCTTGACCTAAAGGACCGAGTGGAAGAAATACGCTCACTAGCATTGCTTTTGGTGGTTGCTTATAGAACATTAGGCGCTGGAGGTAGATGCATATCACCATGAGTGCCAGGGGAACGCCAATGCCCCAAAGAATGTAGCTTGAGATGATGGTCCAGAGAGCCAGTTGTGGATTTGGTAGAACATCAGCCACGATGGCCCCTGATGCTGCTGCAACGACACATGTGACAATTGGAAGAAGCCAGGCGGCAGTCATGGAGGATAGATCAGCTCCATTTCGTTGTGTGGTGCTACATCCATATAGAAAAGTGTTAGTGGAGGAAAAATCCAAGCTTCAGATTATAACTCTTCAAAAGGAAGCACTGACAATATGAACGGGATGCCAATGGCTAGCAACACCGACACAACTGCATCGAATATCCACACTGCCCAAATAAAATAAGCTGCCTTTTCTCCCCAAGCAGGCACACAAACAAAGCAAAACATATTGATGATAGTAGTTAAGCCCATTGGAAAGGTGCCCAGGAACAGTGATTGTACCGGATGGGCAATCATCACCCTGAAGATATCCCGATAGAGTATGTAGCGTAGCAAGGTTATAGCCAGAATGGCAATAAAAAATAACACGTTCAATGCGAAGACAATGATTGATATAGAGTAGAGCCATTGTCCATTATAGGGCAGAGTGTTCAACAGAATTGAGACTATTCCAGTTCCCATATTCACTGAAAACCATCTTCTTGACTGTTAGCTCCGGTTCCAATAGGCGCTTCTTGTTTAAACTCACGCTGGTGTAAAGTTGCGTACTATCTGCCGCCAACCTTTTTCATTCTTTTGTTTTATAGACTCACCAGGTTGTTCTGCTGAAAGTGTACATTTCGGCTCATGATAGAGGCTAGTCATCTCGGAATCTGTCAATAATTGATCGTAAACCTCGTAGTAGGTAGACTGGAGATAAAACTTGAAATTGAAACATATTAATAGCTTGATCAGGACATCTTAAATATTTATTTGTTTACAATGGCTATTTCGTGCGAGAAAAGTCTTCACTCGGGCTCAGAATTGAACGCCGACTGAGAAATCATCTAGTAAACCCCGCAAAAGCACCGGGCATCGTCGTGGATTAGACCTCAGAAACAAAAGATCTGATACTCAGTCTATCACCTAAATTAAGTTCTGAAGTCCGGGGAATCCACTGACCTATCATAAGTATTGATATTATTGATTCTAGACAGCCAACCAAAAGTGCATATCGCGTCATAGAGGAGAAACATTGCAAATATGCACAGTACGTAGCCCTGATCCAGATATGACGAGTTTGGGCATCGTCTGATAGTTTAATCGCCGAATGACCAACCAGAATACACGGCCCCCATAGTTTGCGAGGGGCTAAATCTTTACACACGATTTTGGTGTCTTTTATGAACTAAATTAAGACCTTTATCTTGTATCTAAGCAACAAGCTCTCAGTTCTAAGTTCTGAATTCTAAACATTGGCTTTTCAGTATGGGTTCTATCTCCTACAGCTCTTTCACTTTGGAAAATGTTCCAGGAGCAGCTGAGGATCCTCTTTATCGTCTGATGAGAGAGTATCGCGAGGACAAGGATGCTAATAAGATTGATCTTGGTATTGGTGCCTATAGAGATAGTTCTGGTAAACCATGGGTGCTGCCGGTTGTGAAAAAGGTGATATTCCAATTCTCGTAGCAATTCTGCTGGATTTTTCTAACAGTGACAGGCTGAGAAAATACTACGAGAAAATCCTGACTCAAACCACGAATATCTACCAATCCAAGGTCTTGGTTCTTTCTTGACCGCGGCTCAGAAACTTATTCTGGGAACAGAAAGTCCAGCGATAGCTCAGAAGCGGGTATGTCGGACAACCCTGTTCAATAAATCATCACTAATCAATGAGGATATCTAGCTATGCTCATATCAAACAGTCTCTGGTACTGGGGCAGTTCATCTTGGGGCAAACTTTATCTCTCGGTTTCACTCAGGCTCTTCGCAGCCTACGGTGTTCATATCAGACCCAACATGGCCCAATCATTACCAGATCTTTGCACAAGCTGGCTTCGCCGTGAAGGAGTACCCCTATTATTTGGCTACCACGCGCAATATCGACATTGAGGGTATGCTAGAGAGCTTGCGGGATGCTCCTAGAGGGTCAACAATTGTCCTTCAGGCCTGCGCCCATAATCCTACCGGCATTGATCCAACGCAAGAAGATTGGAAGCAAATTGCCCAGGTCATTCGAGAGCGATCTCACTTCCCGTTCATTGACTGCGCATATCAGGGATTTGCTTCGGGTGATCTCCTACGTGACTCTTGGGTATGTCGGTACTTCATCGAGCAAGACTTTGAGTGCTGTATTGCCCAGTCCTTTGCTAAGAACCTCGGTCTGTATGGAGAACGAGCTGGGGCATTCCATTTCATCTGTGCACCGGGTTCAAGTGCTACAGAACTCGCCACTCGAATCTCGAGTCAACTCGCAATTATACAGCGAGCAGAGATCTCGAATCCCCCATCCTATGGATCAAAGATTGCAAGCTGTGTTTTGAATGACGAGGCCCTTTTCTCCCAATGGCAGGAGGAGCTTTGCCTAATGAGTGGCCGATTGGCGGGAGTACGAAAGGAAATACAGTCTGGACTGGAAGAGCGAGGCACGCCCGGCTCTTGGTCACACCTTTCGACGCAGATTGGCATGTTTAGCTACACAGGACTTTCGAAAGGTCAAATTCGGACTTTGAAAGAAAAGTGGCATATTTATATGGTAAGTCTGTCATAGACCTGGCTATATTGGCTGTTCTAACTCGATGGAAGACGGAAAACGGACGTATATCGGTGGCAGGGCTGAACCCTGGTAATATTCAGTACTTTATCGATGCTGTTGATAATGCAGTTCGAGCTGAGCCATGATTTGCCGCGCTTGGTTCTTTTCGAACTGTTGAAGAATCACAACCATAGATTGGATTGCCTATTGGTAAATTCCGTCAATGGGCATAGAACAGATCAAAAGGATCTGTTAAGGGTCGACATGGATTATATTATTTCAATTTATCATTTTGTTCGATCGCATAATCAGAGGCGGGCCAATCAGGTCAAGGTTCGGGTGGCTCGGGTGGGAAAGGGACGTATTTGGCGATGGACTGAAGGAATTGATGGGAGTAGTGATGGTAGAAGATGAATGTGATATCTTGATATTCATCAAAAGAATAGAATAGACGAGGTATTTCTGGTAGAAGAGTGTGAAGAGAATGTGTCCAAAAGTGTTGTTCCGATGAATTCGCGGTTTTCACCGACGCTAGCTCTCCAGCCAATCAGATCGAAGGTTTTACAGCCATTTGACCCCAAGAGAGAAACTTGACTTCGACCTCATCCAAACCTCGATCCATCTCTTCTTAGACACCCCTCCCCCCTCCCCTCTCTCCTCTTCCGACTCAATTCCTTTCCATCAATTAGGTTGGAGGGTTTGTTTTCGTCATGTCGGCACGTTGTCTATTGCGCGTGCCCTCTCGGGCCATTGCTCGCCAGTCGCTCGGCAAGTCTACGGTACGATCTCATCGACTCCCGGTTGCCCACTGAGCTTCATCGGAAGGAGCAATTGTTCTTTCTTGCTTGGAATTCTACTCGAATTGGAATATTCTCTGACATCTTTCCCAGCGCGCTTCTTCCACCGCCGCCGGTGCCGAAGCCGCCAGCTCCCCCTTCTACCTAACCCTCACTGCCTCGATCGCAACCGCTGCGGCCGCTGGTTCCGCCGCGTGGTACTACCACCTTTATGGCCAGGAGGCTTTCGCTGCTAGTCCTGCTGAGGAGGGGTAAGTCTTTTTTTTTTGTTAGAGATCATGAGTCTAGTCGCTCTCCGCTGGCCCAGCCCCCGGACTGTGGGATTAGCTCTCGCAATATTTGAGCTAACGTGTTTTTTTTTTCCATCATTAGTCTTCACCCTACTCAGTACCCTTGGGTTCACCAGCAATTCAACAAGACCTTTGACCACGCCGCGTGAGTTTTTGCCTTCTCGCCATTTCGTCACTCTCCGGCGCACGCCGCTAACATTTTCTATTTAAGTCTCCGCCGTGGTTTCCAGGTTTACCGTGAAGTCTGTGCCAGCTGCCACTCCCTTACCCGTGTTCCATGGCGTTCGTTCGTCGGTACCATGCACACCGTCGATGAGATGAAGGCTATGGCCGAGGAGAACGAGTACGACACCGAGCCCAACGACCAGGGTGATATCGAGAAGCGCCCCGGAAAGCTTTCTGACTACATCCCCGCTCCCTACAAGAATGACGAGGCTGCTCGTGCCGCCAACGGCGGTGCTCTGCCCCCCGATCTCAGTTTGATCATCAAGGGCCGCCACGGTGGCTGCAACTACGTCTTCAACCTGTTGACTGGTTACCCTGATGAGGCTCCCGCTGGAGCCAGCGTTGCCGAGGGCATGAACTTCAACCCTTACTTCCCCGGTACCGGTATGTGATGGAACATTTTCATTTGGACTCAATTGTGGTTATTACATATTCTAATCTACGGCAGGTATTGCTATGGGTCGTGTCCTGTTCGACGGTGTTGTCGAGTACGAGGATGGCACTCCCGCCACCACCTCCCAGATGGCCAAGGATGTCACTGAGTTCCTGAACTGGGCTGCCGAGCCAGAGATGGACGAGCGCAAGAAGATGGGTGTCAAGGCCATCGCTCTCCTGACCGGTCTTACCGCCATCAGCATCTGGGTTAAGCGCTACAAGTGGGCCCCGATCAAGTCCAGAAAGGTTGTGTACAGCCCCCCTATTGCCCCCCGTCGCTTTTAAATGCAGTTCAATCTGTATAAGTTGAAAACGTGAGAGATTGACAGGGCTGTCTGGCCGATTGGAGCATTCTCTCTGTACCATTGCCCTATTGATTCATACGGTCTGGCAGAGATCTCTTCCGTCATGTTTTTTGTCTAGGGTGAAATCTACCCTTGTTTTTGTTAGAACACTCCGGAACACCTGTATCTGTATCCTAGATATATTCTTTTTTTACCCTTCCGAAAACTATGTGCTCGAGGAGTCAACTGAATTTAATTTCCTTTGTGAATGTGGCTATGTGTTCTATTTCAGTAATAGATAAATCGTACCGCCAACATATTTCGTTTCAAAAGCTTTTCACAACTTTATGAAGTTGGATCCAGACAGGTGCGGGCAAACGATTCATACCGAGTCTTGCCCAGATTAGGAACTTGAAGTCTTCGCTAGCTGATTGCTATTGAGCCATGACGCTCAAATAAATCGACAATGCAGTTTACCCGCAAGTTCAAAGTAAACTGAGCGCTGAAAAGGGTATCCACATCTGCTGGAGTGCTGGTGTCCAAACAGTAGATAATCTTAGACCAACCCGTGACGACAAACAGGAAGGACATGGGCCTTGTTCAGATATGACAAAGATAAGGGGCATTGTGAGAGACTGCCTACCCCAGGACTTGCTAAATGGAAGAGTGGTTGTCAACCATCTCTTGGTGGGGGTTCTTGGCAGGGATAGGCAGAGCTTCATCCAAAGAAAGCTTTGATGAAGAAGAGCGACGATGAAGGGGATACGAGCCCGAGTCAGCAGCCTTCATTGCGCGCTAGCTTGCAATTCTTGCGAGATGACGGGTTGGATACAGCTCTGATTCTTCGTGCCCAGCCGGGACCATGGCGTTGTGTATTGGGAAACGATCAATAGTGACGAAGTTGCCGTTGAAAGTGAAAGTGATCTATCTATCATGAAATATGAGCACGCTGAACTCGGATCCGGTCTTCATATGTTTGGCGAGCGGACAATTGATCCAGTGCGGCTGCTTCCGCGACTCCCAATATCTTAGTTTGGATTGATGGGTTGAATTTACGCAATAAAGGAGGGAGTAACTTCGATGTAATAATTCATCTTGTTCCGTACCGTGGTTGAATGAAGACGACGATAATACGGTAGCAATCATGGTGTTGTTCGCGAAGAGTCTTGCCAGTCCCAATGGACCCCATGCGAGTCGACGCACTATGTCCAGAGCTTGGCTTTGGCCTCATTGCACACGTTAGAAACTAGTAATCGGCGCACGCTGGCAACGCGTTAATAGTTCATTTTGATTTTATATCGGCAAGGGATCATGTATTGTCCGCTCACCGTCACCAAAGATTGGCTTGAAGAAAGAGTGATAGTTGGTCCACATTGCTTCGACAACGAAACTCGTCAGTGATCTCAGCCATGAAGGACAACGTCCATCAGGACCAGCCATCAGCTTTGAGATGAACATTAAGGACATGAGGGTAGGTCCCCACAGCAACAGGAATAACCCTCTTCCGATTTTCTGACGGATGGTGGTAATATGATACGTATGTATCCCTTCAAGATAATCCCGATACGAAACTGGCAAATCATGCTCTTTGGCACCAGTGATGATGAGATTAATATAACGAGAAGATGGTTGACCGTAGTTAGGGTTCAGTCGCCACTTGTGAGACTGCGTGCTCTGGGCTTCATCACTAATTGGTGAAAATAAAGTGTGTGCCTTGAACACCTTAGTTTGAGGGATGTCAGGCACCGGGTCTGTTGGCTTATAGTCTTCAGCAAAGGGGTAACAGTCAACAAGGACATCTTGGTATCCACGACCGCCTCCTTCCGTAGCGATGATCTTCGCATAGTCGGCTAATGTTACTTCATAGACTACTCCCACTAAAGGCTTAGACCAAGTGTATTGTCGCATTGTGGCCTTCTCTAGATCTTCGCGCGTCGAGATGAACTCATAATCCTGGTCGTCGTTCCCAAAAGTCAAGGTTGTGCCTTCAGAATCAAGACCACGAAATCTAGTACCAGCAAAGCATGGTTCAACATATGGAAATCCAAGCATGTCAAATGTAAGACAAAGCCCCGGTACGAGGGCTGAGATCTGCGAGAGCGGCTTTATACCACGCATGCCAAGAAACGTAGCAGAAGCCAGATTGGAGCCATACGCCAGATAAAGCACGGAAGGTTCCATTGCTGTTCCCATTGGCTTTAACAAGCTGGTTTCTCCCTTCGACTCGATATTTTGGGGAAAGCATGGGTCTTCGGTGGATGCTCTGATTAAAGAGGTTGCTTCACCCTCATCACGAGCAGCCTGGGGAGATAGCGATATTTGCATTGTTATCCACTTTTGGTGGCGGAGCCAAATCAAGAATTGATAATTCCTACTCAGAGAGGATTCGTGCTCAGAGTTGAGATTTGGGCGTAGAAAGAAATGCAGCAAATAATGTGATCAAGACTCAATTCGTTGCAAATGATTTGGCGCTGAGGAATGCCAGGATATGGTGAACCACGTTGATGGTTTGGACCTTGGAAGCCTCGAATAGCTCAAGAAAGTGATAATGCAAACAAAGTGACTAGTTCATCACGAGTCGGCTTGATGTTCAATTCCAGGAATCCAGGGTATGAGGATAGTGGGAAAATGAATTAACATTGTGAAGTTCGTCCGCCAAACGGACGAATACATTCCTTCATTCCTTCCTGCCAGGTGATTAATAAGCTCAGCCACGGAGCAATAACTTGTGGTTCTCCGATTGCCGCAGTCTGATCCACCTGAGGTCTCATCCTGATCCACCGGCGCTTTGACCACATCCCAACCGCACGTCGTCCTTCAAAGGCCATCCGCATAAGGGATAGGTATCCCAAGTCATTCCCAGATGTGGGCCTGCGATATTGTGATTTCCCATGTCGCGGCCACCATGCGCCATCATAAATGCTGGTTAAACCGGCGGTGGAGAGGATTAGTGAAGATGGCAGAATCTTAACTCCAATATCTCCGAGGAGTTATATGTTCACATCACCCTGGAAAAGACAGAGAGGTAACTTAAAAGGTCAATTGAATAGGCTTTCACGTCAAATTCTTAGGTGAAGTCAACCTTAAGCAACTTTCCATGTGGTGTGCCGGTCACAAGGACAGAGAGGACCCCATCAACCTCTTAGGTTCCCATACTAGTCAAAAGGACGTAGGAGAGAATCGATGAATAACGAAGAATCATAAAGTTGATCTTTTCAGATGAAGAGTTGATATACTGACACCAAGGAAAGTGATTAGTCAAGAAATTTGTGCCCAACCAGGCTTCAAGTCCTTGGAGACTTTGTGCAAAGTTTCGAGCACAATTCTATTCCACGCTGCCTTCATTCTAAATTTACTTAAAAATCTAGGTTGGTTACGGAAGTGAAGTATGACTCGTGTGACAACATAGGGAGAGATGTCTTTGGTATCCGGGCTTCTGCAGAAGGAGTATAGAGATGGTCAAATGATTGCGATCAGGGAAGTGGTCATGTGGAAGAAGTTGATGAAGGTAGGTTTGGAGTGGCCTAGAATTCCTACTATATTCAGCAGCTATTGAATTCCCAGCTAAGCAAACAGTTAATGAGGAATTCAACTCTTAACTCACCCAGCCATATACTAATAGACGAAGTGAATAAGAAACTAGGCAGGGATGATTAATTATGTCTTCTGCTTCCCATATGGGGAATGAAGAAGGAAAAATCTGAACTTTGATCTTTATGGCTGATGAGTTTACAATTTCACATCTAGGAAAGCGATTATAAGATCTACCCTTGACTATTCGTTTTGCTTTCGCTTTCGAATCTGCCTTTTCCAAGGTTGAAGCGGTACTTTGGTGAGGAAGACTTGAATTTTGACATCAATTGTTCCTATGTACAGGTGTCAAACACTTCGGTAGTCATTGTTCTTGTTAAGGACACTGAACTCCGCTTTCAAATGCTTTATCAATTTTCTTTTACCTTTCTCTCCCGCTTTCCACATTTTCTTCACTTCAATTTCTTCAACTATCAGTTTACATTGAACTTGAGCTCCAAATAGATCAACAGTGTTGATTCATTTGTGCGCAGAGCTTCAATAACTCTCAGTTATCAAAAATTTGAAATATACTTCTTCTTCCTTCGCATGACTTATGTTTTTTTTCCCAAATTTTTAGTCAAAATTTGAAGGTATGCAGAGTATGTATTGGTGTAGAGCTGCATTATGAGGCTGCATCAGGGCTGACATGTGTGCGCTTAGCTTGGCTCGGTCCTTGTCAAGTTTGAGCGTCTCAGTGGCGTTTCGATGGCTGGAGATCCGAATTCGGATACAGCCATAGGAGCTGGGTCCATCCCCAATCGCCAAACCTCCACCCCTGAGCGCGAATACCTGGAGCAGAAATGGTCAGTTCCTGATCCTGGTTTGCAAATCGGTCAGGATGAGAACACCCCTGATGCCACTTCTGGATACTCGGCTGTGCGACGATTGGAGGCTTTGATGCCAAGAATCCCAGTTACGCGATGGCCCGGGCGATTGAATGGAGTTTCCCGTAAAAGGCACAATGCTGAGGTTGACTGGGAAGAGGCTGTGGGACCGACGAATGCGGAGAGCCCGTGTACGCCGCCCAACAAGCGAATGCGCGTTTCCAAGCTTGAAGAGCAACCTCCAAAGAAGCAGTCGCGCAACCAGGAACCCAACCTGGAATCCAGCCAGGGGGAGATTCAGGAAAGAGCTTTCGGAATAGGTCCACCTATGCGCAACATGGACCTGTACGCCCGGCTCGGACCGCCCCATGACTCCATTGTTGACCGGCGTGGAAGTCCCCGGCGCTTTTTGCGGGGGACTACCACAGCCACCGAAACACGATCTGCATTGGATGCGGACCCGGAGTTGGTTGTTACCAGTGAGAGTGAGGAAAAGGACGACTCTGACTCCGCAATCGGCTCCGATCCAACTAACCTTTCATCGTATGGTGAGAGTATGATGGACCACTTCGGTGTGGACCCCAACCTCAACCGAAACCAACACCGGACAGACGGAAATCCCTTTCCCGACTCCTCTCTTAACCGAGACGATGGTGTTAGAGGTTAAATTTCCAAACCAATTGAAAAACTTGAGCGATAAATCTTAACTCTTACCAATGAATATTCTACGGCAGAACTTTTACAACTCATCTTTTTTTTGGACCACTCTTGCGGTGAATGCAAAAATTTACGATTCATATTTAACAAATCTCTTTTGTATATATTCACTACACTATATAGGATCAGTTTAGGATTCAAAATGAGGGCAGAATATGTAGTTTTAAAGGTGCAAAACAGAATAAAAATATGTATTAAGAGAAATTCGTGTGAAATTGAGATTTATGTGATTCTGAGATTCGGTAAATATTATGATGTAAGAATTACCAGACGCATACCCTTGGCTTAGTCTACAATCAACAGCTTAATGGGGCCACGGTCTTCATGACAACTGAAACCATAGAAATGGCAGTAGAGTGGATGGGCGAGGATCCTTTTGAACGGCATGAGGATTTATAGTTCCCGCTCGAAACAATTCTCACTAACTGGATCTATATTTACATCACGATCTTTTTGCGATAAGATAACATGATAGATATCCTTCCTTATCACGTGATAGTATAACGACTACATCACAAAACCCTTCAGCTTCTGCTTCGTTGCACATAACGTGCTTCCAAGTTGATTGGTTGTTATCGTATAACTAACCCCTGCCGTACCGCTTGGTCCGTAACACTAGGTAGATTGCTCTATATCAAGGTTAATCTTCCAAAACTGACGGATATTAGTTATTGGAATCGGCTGTTTTCTCTCCATCCCTTAGTAATTGTCACTTGTTTTAAGATCAACCCTTTTTACTAACAACTTTGTGGCTCGCTTTTTCGGACAATTTGTACAGACGACTTTCTTTTCTATCGACTCTTTCACGATCCAGTTTGATCAAATTTCAAGGAAATATGATGAAGTGACTTGATTGGCGCCGGCGAATCACGTGGCTCAGTCTCCAAGGTCGTTTTGACTCATTATTTTGCCAAGATTAATATTTACCTGCTTAACTCTGAGTTTCATTTCTTCCTCTCTTGAAATTACCATCTTATCAATTGTATTACTGGTGCTTACTCTTTTCACTCTTCTCTTACTCAATCTTCTCTGGCTCTTTCTAACATTATCTCTCTTCGATGTCGGTAAGTCAATACGTCATATACAATGAAGTAATGTAGTCTCTAGAATGTCACTAACACTCCCAGTTCTTCATTGATAACCCCAATGTGGGAAACCACAACCACCTGGAGGATTCGCGCAGTATGTATGATCCTTTAAATTTCTTATTGCTCCCAATTGAGTAAAATAATATACTTACTTCCCTCTTTTGTACAGTCCTCGGTTACAATCCCCTCACCCCACCAAATCTCCTCCAACATGAAATTGCTATGACCGAGAAGTCGCGCCAAACTGTCCTCCAGGGTCGTAATGAGGCAGTGGCTATCGTAAAGGGCACAGATACCGACAAGCATCGGTTGTTGGTAGTCATTGGCCCATGCTCCATCCACGACCCGACCATGGCCCTGGAATACTGCGATCGCCTGCTAAAATTGAAGGAGAAGTACGAAGATGACCTGTTGATTGTCATGCGCTCGTACCTAGAAAAGCCCCGCACAACAGTCGGCTGGAAGGGTCTTATCAATGACCCTGACATTGACAACAGCTTCCAGATCAACAAGGGTCTGCGTGTCTCGCGCCAGCTTTTCGTCGATCTAACCAACAAGGGCATGCCTATCGCCAGTGAAATGCTCGACACCATCTCTCCCCAGTTCCTTGCTGACTGTCTGTCCGTCGGTGCCGTCGGCGCCCGTACTACCGAGTCCCAGGTCCACCGTGAGCTGTCTTCTGGTCTTTCTTTCCCCGTCGGTTTCAAGAACGGTACAGACGGCTCGCTGGACGTTGCTGTCGACGCCATTGGCTCTGTCAGACACCCCCATCACTTCCTATCCGTCACCAAGCCCGGTGTTGTATCTATCGTCGGCACAGTCGGTAACCCAGATTGCTTCGTCATCTTGCGCGGTGGAAAGAGGGGTCCTAACTACGATGCTGCCAGCATTGCTGACGCAAAGTCTAAGCTGGAGGCTAAGGGTCTCCCACCCCGCTTGATGGTAGACTGCAGCCACGGAAACTCTGAGAAAAATCACAAGAATCAGCCCAAGGTCGCCGCTGTTCTCGCTGAGCAGATTTCTGCCGGCGAGGCTGGCATCATGGGTGTCATGATTGAGAGTAATATTAATGAGGGTAAGTCTATATATTCTTTTCACTATCCGCGTCTGTTGTTGGTTCTAATTATTCTTCTTTCTATAGGCAGTCAGAAGGTTCCTGCTGAGGGCAAGTCTGGTCTCAAGTATGGTGTCAGCATCACAGATGCTTGTATTGGCTGGGAGGATACTGAGTCCGTCTTGGAAAACTTGGCACAAGCTGTACGGACTCGCTGTCAAAAATTGAATGGCGCAAAATAAGCTTGGCCATTCGTCCTGTTTCTAAAGTTATGAAAAAAAAAACAAAAGTTTGAAATGAATCTATTAGCTTAATTTTTATTCTTCAAGGCTACTTATTGAAGTCGCAAATCAGTTATGCAATCTTATATTCAAAGTAGTAAGTTAGTAGATAAGATCCAAGGATATACCCCCAAAAACAACTCGGCTACACAAATGCAAAGGAAATCATATGCTAAATAAAAATCAAGTCGTAACACATAAATAAATAAATCTTCGTAAGGCTCTCCCATACTCAAATCTCAAAGCCCAGCTTCAGAAAATTTGAGATCCACGATACAGGCTGCGAAGGAGGGACGCTTGATAGGAGATTTTCCCTGAGACAAAATAGCAGAGGGAGAACATCCATTATTCTTCAGTCCCGTGCTGGGTACAAAGCGACTAGTACCATATCGACCAACAAAGTCATCTCGCAGTGATGAGGCTTTACGCTTGCATGATTTCTGCAGAGGCGTAGAAGCGACCTTGCGGTAGACTAATTGCGCAGATTCCAAGTTCCCATCTGAGCTCACAGTGACAGACTTGCAAGAAGCATTGGCAGCATAGTGTTTAGTGGATGTATCAATGTCGAAGATGGTAGCTTCGCCTGAGGAATTAAATGCCCAGATACGAGCACCGCCATTGGAGGACTGGAGGGAAAGCTCGACGAGATTATCAACCCGGCCTATTTCCTTGCCGTATATCTTGAATGGCCACATTAATGACATTGGCCTGTAACTCACACTTAGTAGGAACTCCCAGTCGCCATTCTGGTTTTGGACTAGGCTCTCGTGTTGTTTGTTGAAGCGTTCGGAGTTGGCGAACCAGTCACGCGCTAAGTCACTCGAACCCATCACGCCGTCACTTTGACGTTCGCGTTCCTTGCGGATGATGTTGAACACGTCTACTGGGATGGAGTAGAGAACTATACTGCCATTATAGGCAGCGACTACTCTAAGACCCCAGCGTAGGTCAGACCCCACAGCGAAAATAGTTGGGGGACAGGCCTCTTTGGTTCGGTCAGAACGGCCCTTGCCAGAGGGCGGTATACAGACAAACGCGCGAGTGAGACTCGTCGGCCCACCGGTGGGAGCATCAGATCCTATACAGAGCAGCTTTGTGCGAGGCTCGATGAAAATGATGTGGTGACCATCGCTTATAGGAACAGCACGATGGTAGTTGCAGTGGGTTGCGCGGAGCAGACTGAGCGAGGATGTATTCTGCATGCCTCTTCCACTGTGCGCATGAATGCCTTTGATTTTATGGAACTGGCATATCTTGGAGTGATCGGGGAATGGTGACTGGCGACATGCGCACTCGTGGGTGTCTGATCCAGATAGAGAAGAAATAAGACGCATTTCCTTCGGTGTTTCGGTTGATGTCTGGAGAAAGTGTAGGACCTCTGAAGGCTGGGACGTTGGAATATGCTTGCGCTGATATTGGCTTGTTTTTTCATCTATCCAGTGAATTTCGATACCCCCTGCGCACCCGAAGGCTACGGTGCGACGTCCAGGACAGAGAGCGATTGTTCGTGGAGGGTGGACTTCTGAGCAGATGTTATAAAAGTAGTGTGGAGAGAAGAGTCCAGTTTTCTGCAATCGTGTTGAATTGGAGGAAGATGAAATTGAACCAGTAGTGCTCGATGAGACGTTATTAGGTACGTTCAGATCACAGATCATACCGACTCGATTCCGAAGTAAAGCCGCAAGGACGAAGTGGGGTGTACTTGTATTCATAGTGACTGAGAGAACCTCATATGAACACGAAATGCTAGATATCAGAACTAGATCACAATTATCCAAGCTTTCCATCAACGCAGGTTTGGAAGTTTTGCCCAGCAATTGGAAGACATAGATCACGCAGCCTCTCGCCACAAGAAGATAGTTGCTGCAGCTGCTGACACTGAAAATTGATGCCGTAGATATTTTCGCACGAGAGCGAGTGCCACGAATTTTTGCATCTGATTCACCGGGTGTAAGTCCGGAGAAATTCACAAGCTGTGTTTTCATGAAGCCTGATGTCCCAATATTGGCCTTTCGCCCGGACAAAAGACACTCGGTCGCAAGACGTTTGCTCATCCTCCAGACTTCACTCTCATAATTTAATGAGGACGTGGCCCGTTGCCTTACACAGTCCTGTTGCCATGCATCCCACCATCCTGCCCTTCTCAGCATCCCCTTCAGTAAACTACGATTGAGACTGACCCTCATCCATTGTGAACAGGTGCGCCGAGCATTGTCAAAGTCTCTTGGTGTTAAAAGAGAGTAGATCTGGAGGAGAATCTCTGGCGGGGTTATATTCGCTGTGTGAGATGGCGAGCTATTCGCAACTATCGTAGCATCTCGTGTTCTCCGTGTAAAAGACTTTAACTTCGATGCTGGTGTTTGCCTGCACATTTCGTAGCCGGGCGTTGGCACATCGCGAGATCTCAGTAATGGCATATCCAAAGCCTGTCGAGTTCACATGTATATTTCCACATGCACAGAGTGTTGTACGGCGTGGAAATATGTATCCTTTGATGGTATAGGCCCAAGATAAGAACGTAGATCGATGTAAAACTGCCTGCAAGAGTTCGAACCAAGCGAAGGCAAAGGATCTGGATGTTGCTTGATGGACTGCTTTCTCTCCACACAAAGCGGCCAAAAATGTATAAAGTATAGATCGGGCTCCACACGGCAGATGCGTGGGGATTTCAACGACGCATCGGCCTAGAATGTCCGATCTGACCTGTCAATCACGATCTTATCAACCAGCGATAGGCATGGTAGTATTTACCAGAAGAATTCCAGATTCGAGGATACCTTAAAAATGTGTGAGTGGAATAAAGTATGTGAAACGGTTGTATTCCAGTGTCCACAGTCTGTCACTGAAAGCGGTCGACTATATACAGCTGATAGAGTGGGATTATGAAAAAAAGTAAACAATTGTAAACAAGACGAGGCAAGGGTTATACACTTCATGTGCCATGGTTTACAGTGGAGATCAGCTAGGCGTAATCTCTCGCCATCTGAGGCGACTTTAGTCGCCCTGTCGGTACGTCCGTGTGAGACATGGACCACGTTAATAGCCCAAGCCCAAAATCACCCGTGGAGACGTCAAAGAGTCATGGAGATTCAGCCTTGGGACAAGTCAGAGATCGCGAACACACATGAAAAGTGGAGCTCGAGCATCTGGGAGTGAATGAGGCAACCTGGTCAGGTTGGCGCAGTACTGCGGCACACATGAGCCCTCATGTTCGAAAAGCGAACTCGCCAGGCTCTAGCGAAACTAGATACTGAAATTCTCACATTGAAAGTGGTACAATGCATTCCATTGGTGAGGAAGCGAAGGAAGAATGCTGGTGGAGCAACCCGGATGCAGCAGCGAGCGCGGATTCCATCTTGCAACAGAACTCTATCAACAGCCGATAAGAGTGAAAAGTGCATAATGTCAGTCATATCTTGGTAAGGGTTAATTATCCTGCTGGCGACATGATTTTCCCAAGATTCCCAAATAAATTGCAAAGGGAGGATTGTCGCAAGGCTTTGCCGTAAGGCCCTCCATTGGAATGTGGGATCTCCGATCTAAAGTAGGCCATGTGGACTTGATGATGGATTCCAGAAGCAGAAAGACATCAATTCGAGGAATGCAAATCGTATTCACGATCATTACGAAGTTGGAATCTGAAAATTGGAACTTGTTCAATTAATAATGTACGAGATCACGAATTCTGGAATAAATGTGGCTGTGATCTCAAATCAGGTGGCTTCGAATCGATCCCTTGATCAGATAAGGCAAGGTTTGTTTTGAACCACTTTTGTCCTAGACCACTTCATCTATAATATTACTACACTTTCATAAACCTCGAGGAATGTGGATTAAAACAGGCATATGCGAGGACTATACCCGTGAACCTTTTAAGCGAAGAATGTGGTGGTTTGGGCAGTGTTAATACAGAATGAGGCTCACAACGACTAATCATCCTATCCCTCGTCCTCTGGAGACGGCCCACTGCAGTTCTCACAACAGTAGGTTTTCATCGCCCTAGAAACTGCTGGTGCAAAGCACTAAAGGCGCTGGTGAGTGCATCTATATGGGACTCATGACCCAGTCAAGTGCCTGCATTAATGCCACCATTTGCTTCTCTAAGTGGCTGCCTTAGCTTTGTCATGGGTTTTGACGTGATGTGGTCAGATTCACCTTGCATACTCGAGGTGGCAGAGATATTTTCAAGTAATTATGTGAATGACTACCTTGGTATCAACATTGGTATCAACATATGGGTTGATTGCCACGGGCAGCTGCCAGCTGCATTTTGAAAAGTACCTAGGTAAGACCCGAGGAATTGATTGCGCGCCAGAGAATCTCATTTCAAAGTTATTTAAGGACGCCAAGCAGCTTCTCATGTAATTTCGCCAGTTTGCGCGCACGTTGCGCGTTCTTGCGGAAGCCAGATGATTGCCGCCACAACCTTCCCAGAGGGAAAGGATGAATCATTCCCCTTGGTATAGCACGCATATGTGTGACAAAGCATGTTATTGCCAACAAGATAGTGGCAAAGCCATAACATAATGGCTTTGACAGTGGTCGTGGAGGAAGGCCATCTGATATGGCTTTTCCCTTGAGTGGTGGTACAACGTCCCCAATCATGTGCCAAGGTTGTCAAAGGTGTGAATAGTGGAGAAAAGAATATATAACTGTGAGAAAACCGCCTTATATAGAGTACTTCGGCGGTTACATAGGGCACCATGTGATAAGAGCATTGGAGAAGTGAAGCTGAGACTGAGGTGAGAGTAGTGGTTGAGCTTCTAGAGGATGGAGTCGACCCGAATATTCGTGATGTGAATGGTGTTACACCGCTGATACTTGCCTCCATACGTGGAATCGTGGATGTTGCCGCCACTCTGATCCAAGCAGGGGCTGATGTCAATTCGGCGGACAATGTCGGCGCAACTCCGATATTTGGCGCCACCCTTCATGACCAGGAAGAGGTGGTCAAGCTTCTACTCACGCAAGAGACAGCTGATGTGAATTTGAGAATCAATGGATATACACCATTGATGGTAGCTGCACAAAACAAATTTCTCGGCATTCTTAATGCGCTCCTACATACGTTGAGGTGGTCTCTAGAAGTGAAGTGAGGTTGAAGTGAGTTGATTATAATATGAGAGTGAAGCTATTTGAAAAATGCTTCTGTAGTGTAGTGTAGTAGGTCCTGGATTTCTCGTTCGTTTTCTGGTGTCGATGAGTCCCTTTTTTCTTCAGCGGTGAAAATTTCATTTTTGTAGACGCCCTTTGTTCTGACCACGAATATACATGCTAAATAGAGTGCATAGGCTGATCATGTAAGCAAAGTTGTGTACGCTCCAGGGTAAGTTTGTGTAATTTAGCAGCAGATTTTGGTTAGCCGCAAGGCTTGCCAATACCGTTCAGAACAAGGCGGCGGGACTGATTTAGAGCCAATGATCCCGTAGGGATTGAACAACTCATTCGAGCCTTTCAATAACGATAAAGTCCAGCCTCCACAAGGCAGTAACAGAGCCATAGCGTTTTTGACAGAGTTTCATAGGAAAGTATCTTGGATAGACTTTTACCTAGTGATACGGGGAACGCTTGTAGGCAGTGCAGTCAAAATGCATAGGTTGATTCAGCTAGGAATTAGGTGTTGGAACTGCACTAGCAACAGGAGAATGGAACTCCGTAACAGAATGTCCAGAAATGAAGGTAAGTGTAAGCATAATGGTCTGACTATGGGACGAAGTAAGTTTGGCTAATTAAGAAGGTTCATTATATGACCATCTATATCAGACTGCCTATGAAATACTCCCGGCCATCTAAAGAGAGAATCCAACTTACTAGAGTTTTCTCTTCAGATTCAGTCAATTGATGGCTATTTGCGCGTTTTTCAGCGCGATATTCCACATCAGAGAGACGCGTCGTAAGAGTTGAACGTGGTATATCAAATATAGATGCAGCGTTGTGAAGAGACGAGATTTCACCATTTTGAAGAGCCTCAATAATCAATAAGATTCTACCCACCTGCTCTGCTTAGTTTTGGTAAATTTGGTAGTATTTTTGGGGGCATGGTGGGTGGTTAAAAAGTAGACATACGAAATTGACGCGTCAAATTAGGGGGTGGCCAGCTCGCATAGGGACTACTTTATAGTAAAAGACTACTAGTTTCAATTTTCATTGAAGCCATGAATGATTGGACTCTCACTTGACGTCCACGTGAACCGACACTATTGTATTAGAATGCTAGAGTGTGACTTTGCGACTTGAAATAATGTGGATATGACCAAATGAATCTTCCATTTTGTAGAACCTTAATACCTAATTCGGTTCGGCCCTCCTGTTCGATTAATTCTGCACAATCTTCCTTTCTGAACGAATTGGTGCTATATTATCTTGCTATTTATTGCATTTTGGAAGCTGTCTCCTTTCGATTCTTGAACATGCCATGTTTCCGTAAATATAAATTGGGATCCATGTAAGTGCCCATCAAGTGATCCCAAAAGGTGGTTAATTGTCCAAAATTGCTTTTTGCGTTAATGTGGTGTATAGTATGGAAACTTCCTGTGCTATCATCTGGTCTGATGTTAGTCGATAATCCCAAGATTGGTAAGGTGCTTGATAACTTACGAGCCATAATTGTCTCCAAATTTCCATATAGTAACAGTAGAATATATGTTTTGTTGCACAATGGTACGACAAAGGAAATAAAAAGATTTGGTAGACTCATGATGCAGGCTTCTAAGGGATGAAATGCGAAGGCCGCAAACGGAGTGGAAATAACGAATCTAAAGAGTTAATTAAATATAGACTTCAATCTCGATTAGTTTGGGTTTATCATACCTGTGATGACTTTTATGAGCAAGCGAATATAATAATGGACTGTGAAATGCCCGGTGTAGCCAGTAATTTCCAGCATCTATCAATAGTATTGCCAGAGGATATTGCAGAAATTCATACCACAACCCAGGCCCAATCACTGTTGAGTTGTAGAGGAGTGAGTGACCATTTATCTGCAACATTACAATAGGAACATGAAAAATATCCATGGCAAACATGGCAAAGATTGATTCCTTGATCTCTTGTCTGATTTGGTGTTTGAGAAAGCTTTTGTTGTATCTTAAAGCACGATTGAAATTAAAAATATATGCGTATGACCCAAAAAGAAGAAATACCAGAAGATGAAGGGATCTATAAGACATTTTCAGTCTATGCATAGTTATAAGAGCATTCAGGCTTACATCGTTAAGACAAAAATTGACCAGCCTTGCTGAAACGTATATGGACGACTGAGAACATACTTTTGAATCAAACAGTATATCCCAACATACCGCTCTTTCATTGATAACACATTTTTTTGAATCAAATAGTTTGGCTGAAGGCCATATAAGCTGAGATTGGCATTGATAATCCTCCAAGGACAAGCGTATAACTGTTCAAAGAGTCGATCCATCTTGCAACATAGGAAGTAGATCAATAGTTCCGACGTTCTTCTTCATAATTCGAAGGCTCACGGCTCATAGCTCTGCCATGTGTTTTATAAAGTCTACTAATCGACTTTGTCATATGTGGCATTTGCTAGTCATTAGACCGAATAATCTCGATTGGCAACCGGTAGCCCTGATTGGCGGCCTAGTTTGCTGATCGTATGCACAGAATGCATGGTATATTGACGTATTGACTGTGTCAAAAAAACTTTACTATTATTGATTTTGACTTAAAAAACCACCTATCGGACTTACAAGGAATAATTCTCAGATAAATTACCTCTTAATGACATATCTCATGCGACTGGTATTGCTTTCCTGACGAAGTCTGCAGAGTGGGAAGGTCCAGCTATTCCGCGCCCAACCCAAAAATCAGATCTTTGTGCTCGCCATAACTTCGTCTCTTTATTTCATGAATCTCATTTAATGTACTTCTTGAGAGTTTCGATTTTTGTTAGGTCATATTAAGGAAATATAGTTCAAACGCAGCATCAGAAACCAGGAGCCAGAAACCATGGATTTGGTCCTTGCTCATGGGAGAGCAACTCTCAGTTTCCTACTTATCTTGTTTCTTCCAGCAATATTTGGCGCATGGTGGATACTACTCGACGTCTACGATTGCTCGATCTTCAAAGCGATACATGGTTTATCTTCACAGCCAACAATCCTCTTTAACTGCTACCGGCCCCCTGGCATTGATGTCGTGGCTGTCTTCTCTGCCTGGGTATCATTCCAGGCTCTACTATATACTACATTTCCTGGGAATATCTATATAGGTCAGCCAACACCGTCTGGCGAAAAGCTTGACTACAAATCCAATGGATTTAAATGTTGGATCGCGACTATTCTTGCATTAATTACTCTCTGGGTTACAGATATGATTGATATGACTTTCCTTGCAAGCCATTGGGGGGAATTTTTATCGGCAAGTGCTTATTATGCCTGGATATTGGCTGTTCTGGCATTTACCAAGGCACACCTGGCCCCATCCCACTCAAAGGATAGAATATTCAGCGGTACGTTTGAAAAACACTTGGCCATGTCATCAAGCTTCTAATATCTAGTAGGCAACACTTTTACAGATATCTACCAAGGGATAGAGCTTAATCCTCGAATCGGAAAACTGTGGGATGTGAAGCTATTTTACAATGGGCACTGTGCTATGATTGGCTGGACAGTTATGTATACTTCAACCCCTCTCTCTTGATACTATATAGAGAATAGAGGATCTAACAGATGTCAGTGATCTATCGTTTATTGCACTGCAGTATGAAAAGTACGGGCTTGTCACAAATTCGATAATAATTGTTGGTCTTATTCGAGCCCTCGTGAGCATTGACTTCCTATGGAACGAGCATTGGTATGTCTTATCCAAAATCACCGCAACGTCAATATATTATGTACATGTATGGCTGACTTGAAAAAAACGTTCGAACCTTTCAGGTATTTGCGAAGCATAGATGTCTGTAAAGAACCATTCGGGTACTACTTCACTTTCGGCTCTGGCTTTTTTTTACATTCTATGTACACCCTTCAGTCGCAGTTCCTGGTACGATATCCCATCAGATTATCATATGGCAGTGCTATGTTCATGCTACTGATTGGTGGAGCTGGCTATACAATCTACTTTATTGCGAGCGAGCAAAAGAATGTGACCAGGGACACTCAAGGAAATTGCAGTATCTGGGGGAAACAGGCAGAATACATCGAAGTTGAGTATATAACCAGGGATGGAGTTACTCAAAAGACTTTTTTGGTCTGTTCTGGTGAGTTAAGGACCTCCTTCAATTCATCCCTTCCTAGATATCCTTTTGGGCTATTTTTATTAACGTAGAGCTTATGTGCAGGGCTCTGGGGCATCGTACGCCACCCAAACTACGTTGGTGCTCTCTTGATGACATTTGCCATGGGAGGATCCTGTGGAACTGAAAACTGGTTGCCTTGGACGGAATCAACTTTTGCAATCATCTTTCTTATAATGAGGAGTCTAAGCGACGAGGCTAAATGCGCGAAAAAATACGGTCAAGGCTGGAACGCTTATAAAAGAAAAGTGAGATGGAACATGATTCCAGGAGTATTTTAGTAACTAGGCAACGGCATACGGATCTCAATACCTTCACCGTGACTTAAGAGATGTATATGGTCAATGATTGAAGTCGAGCAGCAAGAAGATTAGGAAATATTTGGAACTTTGCAAGGAAATATTTTCGTGTATCAATGGCACAGACCTTATAATGGATTCGATTTACGAGTGACAGGAAAGTGGATTCAATCAAAAGCAGAAATTTAGAATTTCAATGAATCGCAAATGCAGCCTATCTACGCACCTCCTTGCTGGATTTCAGCTCCGCGCATTTCCCGATGACACTTATAGAAATTTGAGTATTTTGATCATTAAACCGAGCCAAAAATTCCTTGATTCGTGCGATGATTGGCTGATTGGTGAAAGCCCATCTGCAGTGATAATAGGGAATGCGAAATAGAGGGGCTATGCTTATTATTTCTGCTGATATTGCCTTTTTTGATATATTCGTCAGGTTCCCTGCTTTGATTTCGCATGCTTCTCCAAAGAGGCTCTCTAGATGCCCAAAAAGATCTTCAATTTGATAATCTGCCGACGGTTATTTTTCGATGGCGGTAATTGCCATCATCTCAATGGCTTTATGTCTAATTGGAATTTTAGTTTCGCGGCAATGGATTCAAGAAACAACTCAAGTTCGAGTCATTTCTACTATTTTGGCAATCTGACCTAATTCAACTAACCGGCAAGTACAGAATAATTGATCTTTCTCTGCCACCGTTCGTTCCATTGTGAAAGAGTTGAAAGAGAATCAGAACTTCTCACATAAATAACTTAACTTATCTCACAGCAAAATAAAATTTTGAACACACCGGTTCAGTCAATGACTGCTGCTTTACTTCGCAAACAGATCCGTTGCGGCTGACGAGTAGAACACCCAGGCTTTCTTTGACAACGTGGCTTGTGCTACACGTTCAAAGTTGTGGGTATTGAGAATGGTACCAAGGAGGGGCTTCGTTGCCAATTGCTTTTCGGCCCGCTGGAGAAACCTGCTGGTTCACTTCGAATTTATGGACGATCGATCTAGTTTGCCGATGAGTTTGTTCAGATCAAGGGTCTTCGTGATGAGGTCAGAGCTATGGATTTTATTATAGGCTTCGGTAGCGTCGTGGCCCGCAAAATGGTAGATGGCTGTTCAAAATTGCTCATCAGTATGGCATTTCTATTTATCTGACGAGACAGCTGGCTTCCTTCCAGCGTTTCAGATTCAGGCGACTAACAAGCAATGCCCCAGATGCTGGGACCCAAATGTCGTTAGATCCCACACATGATCATTAATCACAACCCAGCAATCATCACGTGTACAAAAATGTTCAAAGATTTCTTGTGTGGAAATCCACATCCTGCATGTGCTCCAGATCTATTGATATTTTTTCGGAAAATTAAAAGGAGCTTCCAAGATGTTATTATCTATCGATCTGGTCCAGGAATATCCATACTACACGTTCGCTCCTTTGAATAAGAGCGATTTATTCTTCTAGGGTTGCATTCATTCAATCCATATAGAACTTTTATCTCGAAGTGTTTCATACTGCATTGTCATCTTAGGTTTCTAGTAAAACCAATAAAACGATGAAAAGAAGGACGAAGAAAATACCAATAACAAGCAATGACGCGTACGCCTGCGCCAGGAAGGGACGGTAAAAGTCCAGAATGCACAAAACATGGGTGGCTTGAGGTCGATCAAGGGTCTGTTCTCTGGATCCTGGTCTATTGCTAGAATTGACCGTTTACGTCTACCAATTGACAATGAATTGGGTACATATTATTTACCAGCAAGTAAAGTATATCCATTCAATCCAAGGGAGTGTACACCACTGTCTCGCCCTTGCATTCGCTAAGTTCAATGACAGGCGTCAAATGATAAACTATTTATTCACCTATATTTTACAAAGTAATTTATTTCGAGCTATACTCCTTCATTTAACGACACGAATATACCGGGATCATCAATCAGAATACAATTGTTCATGTTCAAGTTCGAAACTGATAGGGGATTCCCTGCATGTTTTTTCTTCCTCTCTCTTCCTCTCTCTTTCTCTTCTTTTACTCCATTTCTCTCATACCTCCTTTTCTTTTTTTTTTTTTTTTTAATTTATCCAGCCGTATAAAAAAAATGAGATGAAAATGGAAATAAAAAGACGCTTGGACCAGAAGTCCTAGACTCCACCATGTAGTATCACTAGGTCCACCCCCACACTATCAAGCCTGTTAAGGTAATCTACACCGCAAGGATCGACAGAAGTGACGGGGTGCTAAGATTTCTCGTTCGGCTAGCCAAGGTCTCAAGCCAGCAACCAATCGAAGATCGAGTGTCAACAATGGTCCTGGTACCTTGGCGTTGTAGAAGTGTTGCTAGTCGAAGTATTCCATGTTGTGGAGCCGCAGAACTACTTCGGGACGCTTAGTAGCTTGCAAGGCTTTTCAACATCCTTGCCCTCGTGTTTCAAATGATTTTCCTTTCTCACCGACCATATCGCTCACTATTTGGCCCCTTCCAAGGCACCTCAATACAGTCCATGCTATGTCGGCCGCATCGGCAGTAAACGGAACTTTGGCTGAGCTTAAAATGGACAATCGGAGTGAATTTCAACCTCATTTGGGACAGAAAGCTTAGGAGGGTGCTCCATCAGATATCAATGATAGAAAGGGACCAAAAAATGCCCCTATAGTAATTTTCTGCATATCTTGCACCACTTTCTTCAGCTCTTACCTTGGTGGCCTTGCCACTGTGTCTGTTCCGCAGATTTCCGCCGATTTACACCTGAGCCCTGGGATGGAACTATGATATGTGATCTCAAAGTTGAGTGGTACGATCAGAACACTAAAAACCCTTGAATCTATGGAAGGTACTATAGAAACCGAGGCAACTGACATGTACCGGATCTCTCAGGCCAGTCCAGATGTACACCCTGGCTACCGGATGCACACTCCTCATTTCTGGCGCTCTGTCGGACGCGGTGGGTAATAGAGTACTATTTCTGGCGGGGTGTTTTCTCCTCAGCATCTTTTCCATGGCCAGTGGACTGGCGCGATCAGGTACCGAGCTCATTATTTTCCGAGCTATCTCTGACGTGGCGGCGTCGCTCTGTTTGCCATCTGCCATGTGCATCATCACAGAGCAATTTCTGACTGGGAAGCTCAGAAATAATATTGCTCTTGCTTTGATGGGCTCTGGTCAGCCAATTGGTTTTGAGGTTGGACTCGTTTTTGGTGGTATCTTCGCCGATACTGTTGGCTGGCGCTAGGGTTTCCATAGCGCGGCTATTGCGAATGGTCCAGCTTTTCTCTTGTAGTTGTGGCAACTGCCCAGGAACAACGAAGGTCAAGAAGGCGTGTGGTGGACTCGTATTGTGTTTGGCATTGACTGGGCGGGAGCTTTCATTATAAGCCCAGCATTGGCTCTGCTATCTTATGCATTGGCGTATGTTGAACTCAAATCAACAAAAATAGACAAAGAGAAGGTTACTGACTTGGATCTGCTCTTGATAGAATTATAACCGATGATGTATCCAATATAAATGAAGCGGTCACCATTGTGCTCTTGTGTCTCTTTGGCGTGCTAATTCTTGGCTTCGTCTTGTGGGAAGGCCGACAGGAGCGCCATTCTAAGCCTACATTGATCAAGAATTCATTGTGGAAGCAGGCTGCTTTTACATGTATCTCTGTAATTGTGTTCATGATTTGGGGCTCCTTCAACGCTTTTGAACAAGTCGTTAACTTCTTTTTTCAAGATGTGCAGGGTTTATCTGTGCTCAATACTTCAGTGCGATTTATCCCAGTCTCGGTTGTTGGCTTTGTGGTTAGTGTCATCACAGGCATGATCTTGCATCGTGTCCGGGCTGATATTCTTATCAGTATAGCTACGGTCATTTCCTCTCTTTCTCCACTTCTCATGGCGCTAGTGAATCCATCGTGGACGTACTGGCGCTGTGTATTTTTCGCCATGTGCATGAACCCTGTTGCCGCAGATGTTCTTTTCACAGTGTCAAACCTCATCGTTGCGGGCATGTTTCCTGCTGAGACCCAAGGTCTAGCATCTGGGGTGTTCAATACCGTCTCACAATTCGGTAGAACCATTGGTCTGGCTCTGGTTGCCCTAATTTCTAATAGCATCACCGAAAGAACCTCTTCAGCTGAGGACAGACAAAGTCCAGAAGCCTTACTGTCGGGATATCTTGCAGCTTTCTGGTTTCTATTTGCAATGAACGTGACTAGTTTAGTCATTGGTCTTTCTGGGTTGCGTAAAGTCGGCAACGTTGGAGAAAGAAAACATTTATGAAATGATAGAATAAAAAAGATAGATATAGCAACTAATAATAAGATATTCGTGTCCTATTTTTAACTACCTGCCAACGGAGGATTGCAAAGAGACAATGGAAGCAGACCGCCTTGGAGGTAGTCGTCTGATGCCATATGCATCATGGTGTCCATTATCCCCTTTTAGGGTTAGACTACCACGTGATTCAAGGGTTCTGTCAATAGATTGGAAAGCGGTGCAATAAAAGTAGCAGAATAATACCTTTGATACATGCTGTGTGACTACAGCGTGACTACAGCTCAGCTGATAACTATACCATCCGACCTATAATCTGACTAAGGGGGTAGTGAATGGGTCATACGTTATACCTTGACCACGGTATTGAAGGTGTGAAGAGTGGAGGGTGGGTGGTGGGATGTAGAAGAGAATATACCTGAGTTTACCTGTGGGAACCCACATTATATAGGAGTACCTGGGTGGTTACCGAGGAAGCACATGATAGGAGAATAGCCTTGGAAGAGAAGCGAGAGTGGGCTCTGGAGAGTAAATTAGAGTAAGAGTAAGGTGGAGTGAGGGTGATAACTCGGGAATGAGTGAAAGCAGCACTTCGTTTGGTCCTAGGTACTTCCAAGGTTTTCATGTATCCATAGGGTAGATGAATCAAAAATGAATCGTATTTTCAATACTGTGTAGCCTATTCAGAGTGACAAGTTGAAAATGGAATAAGGAAATACAAAGAAAAAGAATGCTATCGTATGCATATTTATGTAGAAGTTATCTAAAATAGCACATGGGCCGCTAAGAAAGCTTGGATGCATCGTAATAAAGATCAAGAAGACAGCCAGCAGACCAAGTCTGAGTAGGACTCTGATTCCGATAAATTCAATTAGCATAATCAAAAATGGAGGGTGATATAGAAGAAAACCTACCGAATCTGCACAATATTCTCCATTCTTGTTGGTAAGCTCTGTCAAACCCTTCCAGGGAGACTCCCGCAATGCTTTCTTGCATCCATCTAGTCTCTGGGTTATCTGCTGGAAGGATTCAATGCGTTCCTCGGGCGTCTTGCGGCGCAGGAGATCGAAATGGAGGAGGGCTCGGAGATAGTAGCCTCGCTGCCAGACCCACTCGGGACCTTGGTGATAGTTGCGGCCCTTGGACGTGGAGAAATCAGTGGAGTCCTCAGAGTTGTTGTAGTAGGGGCGGTAGTTGAGATCGGATGGGTCCAGGGTAGCCACGCCGACGGGGCCTAGAATTGTAGAGTCGGCGATGGACAAGGCAGTCAAAGCTTTCGCGGGTGTGAATATTTCTGGCGCTACCGACATGGCGATGGGGAAATTTCCTCGAAGCTGATAATCTTCAAATGGTTTACCGGACTTGTACAGGTCTTTGTAGATGCCGCGACGGTTGATTATCTTGGCATCCACGTCATACTTGCTGTCTTCACTGGCATCGACAGGAACAAAGTAGCAGCGTTCAAAGTTATCCTTGATCTTACTGGCCCATTCCTTGAAGGTAATAGATTTGCCATCACCAATCTCGACACCCTTGTGAGGATAATCTCCAGATTCGTTGAGGCTTGTCACCCAGGAAAGAGCGCTATAAAGCAGTCCAGTGATCTCAATAGCTGCTCCATCGCGAGGGGTGCCTGGAACACCTTTATTTCCAGCCTTTTCACTCTCACCCATTTTATCTTGCCAGGTACCGCAGTTATCTTGACTGCCTCCAAAAATGATGCCCGTGTCCCAGTCAACGTTTACATTGATCTGGAAGCCCTCAGCCTTCATCTGGACATCAAGATCTGGACCTGCATTGTATTCGCGGAATGACATGCCCTTAGCATGTCTCTGGAACACCTCCTGGATGACCTCCAGAACGGTTGATGACTTGGAGTATGCACGCGGGTCGTCAAATGGGAACCAGGTATCATCGTACGGGAGGAATCGTCGAGGGACTTTCTCCTGCAAGATACTGATGCCGTTGGGGGCCATCTTGGTATAGTCTTGAATGGCTTGCAGGTAAAACCAGATCGAGTCTCGCGCATTATACCGGGGCAATTTACCGCTGCTGAGTAGGTTGGGAATCATACCATGCTTGAGCACACTACCAAATGCAATTATATGTTCTTTGGCATTATCGAAACGTCCAGTACAGAGGAAGATACCGCGGATAGAAATGAAAACATCTCGTCCCCAGCATCGGGCCCAATCCACAGCAAAATGAGGTAGTCCTGCTGCAAGACTGGGGACTTGTTTGGTGGGCCATAGAGAGGCCGAGCTGACGAAGCCAGTCTGTTGAACGCTTACCATAGCCAGCTGGTGGATGAATTCTTGGCCGTGTCTCACGTTGTCACTGAACTGGTGGATACTTCTCTTCCAAGCCGCATTGTAAGCTACCTGCACAATTATGGCGAAGTAACGCGGAAGCAAGAAGCTAGGTAGACCACGAACGGCATCGAACTTTTCGCGCAGCCATGCAGCAGGTCGGTGAAGATTGGCAAACACTTCCTTGCTGGCCACCTTCTCCATTCGTTGAACAATATAATTCAGTGCCCATTGGCCCTCTCGAAGATGGTCACATAGAGGGTGACCCAACTTATTGTATTTAACGATGTCCTCGAGCACGCTCCACCAGCCCTGCAGACCAGCATATACCAATGGACCATGAGTTGGAATTGTGTAGACACCATCCTGGCCACCGCTATAATCCCTTTCTTCGGCATCACAACGGTAAAGAACAAAGTTTAAGTCAACCAAACTCAGATCAGAGAATGCTTCATCGGCACTGGCAGAAAGAGATTTCTCCAATTCTGCTGCACGTTCCACCTCAGGAATCCAAGTTTCGAAAATAGCAATGGAGCCGGGCACAAACGATTCCAGCACAGATATAGTAACATCCTTTTCTCCTTCAATTCTAGTGCATTCAATGTCGTGAGTGGAGCTTGGTAGACCTATAAGGTACTTCTCATTGGCAAGAACTTTGGTCTTGGTAGCATCATCAACATCGACATCAAGTCTCCAGGAGCCAATATGCTTGGCCTGTGTGCCAGCGATATGGGTTGGCGCCAGGATAGCGCCACTATCATTGCCTGGGAATGCAGTGTGCGCAATGAGAAAGATCCCTTTCCGTGTCTTCGGGTGAACTCTGTGGACGGTGATGTATTCGCCGTCATGGTGAATATGAGTTTCGTCGTAACCCTCCGTCCCCATCATAATATGGAGATCATTTAGCAACTTCTTGACTCCACCGATTCCCTCGCCATGTCCAACTTCCACTGTGTCACTTTCAGAGAATGGCGAGACATATTGACGTGTTTCATGAACGAGTTCGATCAGCTTCGGATAAATCTCATCATATCCCATCACACTTCCGGTTGCAGATGCACACATGGCGACAAGAGCTGCATTGGGGAGAGTATCTCTCGCATCGCGTTTCTGGGCAGGAACCTCGTTATCATGGGTGCAGTCCATGAACAAGGCCTGAACTGGCAATGGTCGAATGTGAGTGATTATCTCATTCGTGCTATCATCTTTGGCAGATGCAATGGCGTGGCTGCTTCCTGAAGTAGGTAAATCGACGTCAAAACTACCAATTGGACGACCTCCATGGCGATGAACAAGGCGACTCAACTCTTCGGTGCTCCAGGCTTGCATAGCTTCTCGAATTAGAGCATTGATTCCAAGACGCTTGACGAATACGTAGTCAGCCTCTTCAGAGCCCGTGAACAGTTCGGCGAAAACTGTTAGATTTGGGCGAACTTTACGTGCTTCATCCAAGAGATACTCGGCAACAGCAAGTGGGGTAGAGTGACAGTTGTCAATCCGGAAGCCAGAGAAATACTTCGCCATGAGGCGTGTGTATTGGCTCATGAAATCCCAAAGAAATGGGCTGTCATTTGGTGAGCTTCCATAACGAAGTTTGACACAGTCACCCCACACAATCACCTCACGGCGAAGGTATGATTTCGACTCGGGCCCGGCGTTATCCCGCATTGCGTCGGCATTCCAGATCCAGCCATTATTCACAAGGGCAAGAGCCTTGGAGCTGTGCTTCTTGGTGATGTCGTTTAATGGAAGCCGAGTGAAGTAGGTCTCAATGAGTGGGCTGTCCTTGCTGACCGGCCCAAGGCGTGGGCCATGTTCGTCTATTCGGAGGTACTTAATGCGGTTGAATAGCTGATCCATTATAGCGGCCACATCTGTGTCAAACTCTTTATAGAGAGGCAAGTTGACATCATCAAGCAACTTGGACAGAATGGTCTCAACCTCGGCGACATTTGAATTTTGGTCATGATCGCCAAACAGGACTGTCAAGATCGCAGCGCCAAATTTTGCGTCCACGGTACGAGCATACCGCCCGTGGACTTGTTTGAAAGCTGGAACTACATGGTCGTGGACGATCTTTGCTTGTTTTGTTCGCGACATCTCCTTGAGAGAAAGCAGATCAGTCTCTTGGATGCTCGACGGGTCGATCTTTTCGGCTGTCCACGAGTCCAAAATCTTTTTCGTATCAGCCTTAACATCAATGGCGTAAAACTCCCACAGTTTGATTCCATCAATGACCTTTTCCCGCAACTTATTAGTAACTTTCTCTAGATCACTAACTGTTTTGAATTCAGTGGGCAGGCCCAGACTCTCAAGATCATCTCCAAATTGCAACAACGCAGTGTCCAATTCTAGCGCAGATTCTAGCCAAGGGGCGGTTTCCACACTGTAACCTGCTTCCGGGTATTCTTCCAACCACTTGCTATTGTGAGCAGTGTGATTCCACACGACATCAGTCAGAGTCAAGAGCCCGTACTGCTTCTCCATTCGTGATACGAGCGATGCAACGTCTTTTTCTCCATTTGGGAACAGAGCAGGATCAAATACTACCTGGTCGAAGATACTGTAGGGTGAATTCGATGCGCCACGCTGCATGAGTGGCGTGAAGTGCACCATGTTATAATTCCGCTGGCCAATTCCACGCAGATGCTTATCCCAGTCTTCGGGATACTGACCCATGAACTTGGATATGATTGAGAAAATCGACAGTGCATTGAGCGGCAGATTCTTCCCCTGCAAAGTAAGCTGCGGTGACACATCTATGTAATGCAAAGGGCTCTGGGTTGGTTCTGGAGTTGGTACAGACTCAACCGAGAATTGCGGCAGCGGAGTGAAAGTAGTGTAGTACGCATAAGAGCCCGCGCTGGTGACTGAGATGTCGAGTTGGATATTCTGGTTAAAGTTGGGCTGCAGTCTACTTATGTTCAGCACTTGATACATACTCGAGCTTGAAGCTGGAGTGAAAGATTAATTTTACCTGAATTGGCGAAACGAATGTCGGTCAAAAGCACTGCCCTCCTCTGGCATGTTCACCCACAGGCTCCCTTGCCGGCAGATCGAGCTGGTACCCTCAATAATGAAGCGCAAGATATATCCTGCACCTGTGGCCGGTGGAAGATAGATGTAGCCCCCTGGAATGTCAGGAGAGCCATCGTCCTTCAATGGGAGCAGATAAACCTGCTTAGCAGCTGCCATTGCGGTCGACAGAGCTCGAAGTTAGGGTTATGGTAGTAATCGAGGTACCCGGGAAGGAAGAACTACCCAGCACAAAGATACCGGGGAAGTCTTAAAAGAGGGAAAAGTACTGAATTGGAACTAAAAGAGAGATTAAAGGAGGAAGAGGGGCTACGAAGACAGCAAGATTTCCCCTCATGGGGGTTCCGCATGTAGGGTGACATCATTGGGTTCGGGGCCCCAGTAGTTCCTTGGCGAGTACTTTGTTACTCATGAACAATCTCGACCCTGATTTCTTACTTCTAGAACTGCATGTTGCCTTATTTTCCAAGGTCACAGAGCTTCCAAGGTTTGTGGCGTATTGCAGGACACCATTCAATTCAAATTTTCCCCTTCGATTCAAGGAACTCGTGAGACGGTGCGACAATTGTGAGTTACGTCGTACACAAATATTCAACAACAGCCCATTCGACACAAATCTACGGGAGAGTCATCGGAAATTAAAAAAACGCTGGTCTATTCACAGTCTATACCCAAAAAAAGAAATAGAATTACTCCTGTCCTTCAGAGTCGCGCAGAAACCCGAACAATACCACCGTTTTCGCCATAATCCACAGTAGTCGAGGTTCGGGGCACCGGGGGACTGTAAAGGAAATCCAATTCGTCGTAATTAATAACAGGACTATACCGAGAGAAGAGTGCTCAAGGGGGTAGTGTTTACCGCTCAATGTACGAAGGGATCTCCGCAACGGTCATGCCGCCTTCCAAAATTCGATGAACAGCAGTGAAAAGAGGAAACTCCTCCTCCATGCCCTGCTTCTTCAAAAACTTGTTGACCTCAGCCGCAGTCAAAGTGCCCTGGAGTTTCTGACCGTTGAGCTCGGTCTTCTCGACCTCTTCAATAGATTGGTTACGCTCGATGCTGTACTTGGCGCAGCGGAAATTACGACCACCGCTGCAGCTAGTAATCAGATCGGCTACTCCGGCACTCTCATCGGTGAATGTGCGCTGGTCAATGGTTGCTCCGAAGAACCTGTCGCCGAAACGGACCATTTCCATCAAGCCGACACGCATCACGGCCGCCTTGGCGTTATCACCCCAACCCATACCGTCCACCCACCCAGCGGCCACAGCGACCACATTTTTCAGTGCACCGCTAATGGAAACACCGGCGACGTCGTTGACTACCCGTACGTGGAAGTATGGGCGGTGGAAGAGAGACTTGAGGACAGCATGGTCGACAGGGGGGTATTCAAGGGGAAGCGCTTGGAGCTTCACTTTTGAGAGTTGACCAGAGACATCCTTGTGCTCGAAGTGCACCAGGTCGACTTGGGAAGAGGACGGTGAGCGCTGGGGGGTGGGTGCTTTGGAATCAAAGCGCGGTGGATCATATGCGACAGTTGTTTCAGACCACTTCTCTAGAGCTACCTCGTTGGCGATGTTGGCACCCGACAGCGCACCACAGTAAATGCCCAGAGTCTTGCCAATGGTCTCTGAGAAGAGGTTGACACCCTCCTCCGTCACATCGACACCCTTGATGCAAGAAATGCCTCGTGCGTAGGGTAGGATCTTGCCCTTGATCTGGTTACATGTGTTGATGATGAACTGGTGAGGGAGGTTGAAAACAAGAATAGTGCTATCCTTGACGGCATCCACGATGGACGGGTTCGCGTGAATGTTGGCCGGTAGAGGAATTCCTGGCAGATACTTGACGTTCTCATGGGAGCGATTTATCACCTCGGTGAGTTTCTGGGGCCCCGCGTTGGCGGGGTTGTAGTGTGGAGAGTCCTTCGCGATCTCAACAGTTTCCTCAAACACCCACATCTCTACTTTCTCCTGAAAGATGTCTGGGTTGCTGGCAGCATTTTCGGCGACGATTTTTGCGATAGCAGTTCCCCTATAATAATAGTAAAAACAAACTGTCAGTATTATTTCTCGAACACGTGGACTTGCAGTAGACTGCGTACCAGTTACCGGAGCCCACCACAGTTATCTTGTGCTTACGCTGATATGCGCCAAGAGATGCCATGTTGGAAAGTGATGGAGACTTGAAGGATCTATGAGGTTGGATGGGAGGGAAAGGGGATTTAAACAAGCGGGAAGATGACAGATATCGAGTGGCCAAAGGTGAAGATAGAGGAACGGTGGGACCGAGTTTAAAACAAGAACGATAAGAGGTTGGGAAGGACATCCACTGTATATTATTCTGTTGAGGTCGGGGTAATGGGTTTCAACACAACGCGGGGGAAAAGGCTAGTAGAGATCCTGAGATAAAGAAATTATGCAAGATCTTTTAGTACGAACTGCTTTCTGCCGTCTGTTGAAGAGGAGAATTGTGGGGCCGAGATCCGGTAAATTTTGGGTTTTGTTTTATGCCATTCCGCTTCTCTTCACCTTTTCTTTACTCTTCTCGTTAACGTCATGGCAAAGACCAAAACTACTGAAAGATCGGCTCATCCATTTGGCGATGAGTTCCGTACCAGCAAAAGGGACAAGCGCACAATCAAGCATGCGACTCTGATGTCAAAGATCGCCAAAAGCTCAGCCAAAGCTCCGAAGCGCCGTCGTCCCTCAAATAAGCTGGTCGCAAACCTCGAATCACTGGCCGATTCCCTTCCCGAGGCTGCCGAGAGCTCCCACGGTACAACTAGTCAGGTCAACGTTATCAAGCAAAAGACCCTTCGTCACAAGCCAGGTGCTGCGAAGCGTCGTGAAAAATTGGAAAAGGTGGAGCGGGACCGATTCGCGATGAACATGGCCCAAATGTCAGGTCTCCAACAATCTGCAACCGGACGAGATAATCAAGAACCTTTCCAAGCCAACTCCACATCGAGTCGTTGGTCTGCCTTGCGCAGCTTCATCTCCCAGACGATGGAGCAGCAGCCGGTCTTCAAGGATAACAAATGAGAAAATCACAATCAGAGCTCCTCATGGGCGATTAACATTTGATATGCCCCTCAGATCCCTCAAAAAAGAACACACATGGTTTCCTATCATACGAGACGATCATGGCGATCTGCAGTTTATGAACGGGGCAGGAACCCCGACAGCTAAACGCTAGATTTTTGGATCAGTCATCGAATGATGCTACATATCTCTTATCTGCAATAGTGAAACCTTACCGAACTGTCAGGGTAAGCTCCCAATTGAAGGACACTTTGCAGGATCTCAGCTCTTGTCAATCGTCAATCAAAAAACGACTCCTTTTAGTGACTCTTAGTCGTCGCATCCTAAACAACTTCCTTCTGACTTCGTAGTCAAATGCGTACTCAGATCAGAAATACACCTAGCAAACCTAAGTATCAATTAATTCATGGCAAGATGTTTCGAATGAGCCAAGTCATTGTGTAGGTTTTCAAGGTTGTAGAATAGATTAACTTGTTCTATCAATAACAAGTTTAAGTTCTGAAGGCCCCCAGATGTCGGCTTGATGACTCAGCTGATAAGCGGAGCTGTGCGGGGAAGCTCTTCCTATCCAATTTCTATTATACTCTTTCACAGTCCTAGTTTATCAGGTCTCCAAAGCTGCTTCTGTGCATACTTAGTCGAATACCTCCCAGGCGATGATACTGCGGCATTTTCGTCAGTCCCCGCTTGCCTGGTCGCATCGCGATGCTATCCGACGTCGGCCAAGCTTATCGTTCAACCGAGCACGCCAGCTCTCCGCATCAAACAGCTTCCCAACTTCGTCCCAGTTTAAAAGATCGGACTTCTCAGGTCAACCGTTTACCGGTATCTATGAGACTGGACTTCCAACTTCCGGTCCACTCGGTTCAACACCTGCATTCGGCGCACAACGCATTACGCCGAAGGTGCTAAAACAGTATCTTGATCAGTATGTGGTGGGGCAGGATCGCGCAAAGAAGGTATTGAGTGTGGCGATATACAATCATTATCAGAGGGCTCAGGAGGTACAAAGACGTGAAGAGGAGGCTGAAGAGCTCCTGGCTAAACGCCAGCGGAGGGAATCGCTCGAAGGCCACCCCTTGGAAGGTAGATATTATTTGGCTTTAAGTTCGAGATAGATGTCACTAACTTATTACTTTGGAGATGAGTTTCCTGGTCAGCAACATATTACTGGATATTCAGCTACCGCTAAATTCCGAGTCACACATCCATTTGATCAAGCTGCGCTTGAAGACACAACGCCGCTGCAGTTAGAGAAATCCAATATATTGGTATTGGGTCCGTCTGGTGTTGGAAAGACCTTGATGGCGAAGAGTCTCGCTAGCGTTCTC
Organism: Penicillium taxi; assembly: GCF_028828555.1. Taxonomy (NCBI): domain Eukaryota; kingdom Fungi; phylum Ascomycota; class Eurotiomycetes; order Eurotiales; family Aspergillaceae; genus Penicillium; species Penicillium taxi. The sequence goes on along the minus strand of NW_026643207.1, from coordinate 691,987 downwards.
TCAGTACCATTCAGCATATCCGATTGCACGCCATTTACACAAGCGGGTTATATTGGTGAGGACGCTGAAACATGTGTCCACAGGCTTTTAGTCGCTGCAAATTACAATGTGGAGCAAGCGGAGCGTGGGATAATCGTTCTGGATGAAGTAGACAAGATCGCAGCATCCAGAATCACCCATGGCAAGGATGTTGGTGGTGAGGGAGTTCAACAGGCACTACTGAAGATCATCGAAGGTACCACGATTCAAGTCCAGGCTAAACCTGAAAAGAATCCCAGGGCAAGCAGCCCTCCAAATAGCTATCCCTCTAACAGCCCACTGGGAAATACACCATTTCAACCCCAGAATGGTAGTCCTTCCAAGGGCGAGGTGTACAATGTGCGTACAGACAACATCTTGTTCGTGTTATCGGGTGCCTTTGTCGGCCTAGATAAAGTCGTCATGGACCGGATATCACGTGGCTCTATCGGGTTCGGCCAACCCGTCCGAGCATCTTCGGGTTCAGGTGACGGGTCAAATGGCCTACAGACTGAGCCTCAGCCAATCCTTCCAGGATCCGAAGAAGAGACACTCTACAAGAAACATCTTCCCTTCTTCACCTCTGCATCTCCCACAGGCCCAGGCAACGAGCCAACCTACTTCAACGCACTCGACCTACTAACCCCAGCAGATCTACAAACGTACGGATTCATCCCTGAGCTTATTGGCAGGATCCCCGTAACAGCTGCCCTAGCAACCCTAACACAACCTCTACTTCTGCGTATCCTAGCCGAACCCCGAAACTCCCTCGTTGCACAATACACAGCTCTCTTCTCACTCTCGGGAATTGAATTACGATTTACCACACCGGCGTTACATAAGATTGCTGTAAATGCGTTCAAGATGGGTACCGGTGCACGTGCTCTACGCACGGAGATGGAAACTATTCTCAGCGACGCAATGTTTGAAGCACCTGGCTCGAGCGTCAAATTCGTTTTGGTGACTGACGCGGTGGCTGCCCGTGAAGAGAAACCGATTTACCTCGCCCGCGGTCAGGGGGGTAAGTTTCATGCTATGATATCTGCGGAAGAAAGCGAGTGGGAGGAGAAAACGCGCCGCGAGCAAGCATCGAACTTCCAGGAATATCGGAAGAAAGCGATTGGATAGCGATAGCTTGGACACATTTAAATTATTCATTGTTTATGGCCGTATGGCTCGTGACATACCCGGAATAATTATCCATCTCAATATTTTCCGGCTCTTGTTTTGGATTGAGTCTGTTCAGGATCTTTGGTCTCTCTGGAGACCACTGAACTACATTTCTAAAGTTACGGAAACATTTCATGAACTATTCGTATCAACATCGCTCATTCTCAAAATTATAAATTAAAGATACAACAACCATTCATCGAGAGATGGATGATTGTAGATATTGGGCTTTTCAAGAGAAGAATTCTAAGAGCCATTTGAGCCTCGAGGATTCATAGGTGTCCAGGAAGAGTTCACTGCTGTCCAGGCTGACAATGTTGGTGCGGGGTTTGAAGTAACAGAAGGGAGGTTTGCGGTCGCTGCTGCTGGTGGTAGTTTCGATGCTGCGGCTGGAGCTATTCGTGGGGCGGCTCGAGGAGTTTCTTCTCGTGGAGGGGGCGGCAGACATTTTTGGTACTAAAATGTGTAAGCTTTGGGTGCTGTGAGTGCCATTCATCGACACACTCATGTACCTTTCTAGCGATATATTTTCTGATCTTAGAGTCTTCCGTCTCCAGAAATCCTCTGAAAAACTCGTCGTAGCCAAGCACCCTTACATGACCCCATTTCGGCCGTATTCCTGTCCTTTCTTCTCCGGCATCAGCGATAATAAACGACTTCCGAATCCGTGTTTTATAATAAAGAGTCAACCCTGCGAACGCTTCGACTAGTCGATCTTTTTGCTCATCCAAAGGAACACTTGAGTCTTCCTTCCCAGAAACGGAATTATCAATGCAGTTCCTATCGATCGTGTCAATCGTATTGCGGAGGTGGTGCATGGCTATGCCCTCTCCATGGTGTGATTGCTCACATGCCAAGCTGACAATCCCCAGGCTAATGTGAATTGTTAGAATAAGAGTTATCACGGAAATTAAATGTGGCAAACTTACTCGACATAATCAAAAGTGAGGTCAGACTTATCCTGAGCAGCTTTGACTATTTCTTTAGCATTGGGTGGGAGGAACAAGTGGAGAGGACCAAGCTTTGGGTCATATGGGTCGTGCAGCATGAGCCAAGTGATTATCTTAGCCATCTGTGAAATTTCCTTGAAGACGACCTCGGTCACTAGAATAGCAGTGCCCCAGGGGAATATCGCCTGAAAATGCCTGTCCTGTGGGTGTAATGTTTGATCAATAAAGCAAATGCTTTTCGAAAGGTTGATAGTCCAGAAGTTCCATTCCGCTGTCAGGAGGTTTCGGATCCTGGGTCTAAGAGTTTCAATCTCAATATAATCTTCATGAAACTGCAACTTAAAATCAGCATATTGCACAAGATAAAATATGGGGATGTGCTTACAATGACTGCTCCACGCCTGATGTTATTAACGAGAAAATCCCAGTCCCCTGGATAACTACGACTCGACCAGAATTTCATTTTATGGTCTTGGAGCCAAGCCTCGATCAAAGAGAGCTCCTGGTCTGCGTGCGCAGGGAAGTGTAAGTAGAAAGCCCCCACAGGCTTGCCATCTTTGGAGAGGGCCAATGTATCGATGGAAATGCCCTTTCCCTCAAAGAACGCTGCCCTGGTTTTAGCAGATGTATTATGAATACTGTCGATGGTCGCTGGAGCCGCATCGGTTGGAGAAATATCCATATCCATACTGCTCAATTCTTCAAGTCTTCCTTGTCCGGCACTGTCGTTGGATTCTCCTTGAAACTCCAGAATTTGGCGCCGGGGGGCACTTAAAGATTCGATTGGGACCGCTGGGGCCTCAGTACTCCCTGTTCCAACACGGCTGTCCGATATTCCGTGGTGTTCCAGAATTTGGCGTCTGGGATCCGAAGATGCACTAGGGACGCCTGGAACTTCGGTCAGTGAATGTCTAGCGTTGACCGCGGGTAACGGTTCGCTTAAATTCCCACATAATATCTGTGAAAGCTGTGGAGATATACCAAGAACCGTGAAGCTGACAGGGCCAGTTGGATGGTCGGTTGAGTGCGGGTTGATGATTCGGTTAACGTCCTCGGAATTCGGCGAATAGGCCATCCAAATTTGTGAGTTATTGCCTAACCGGAAAATTGCAACACGGCCGTTATTCCGTAGAGAATCCATCTTACGGAATAAGGGTGCATTGGCATCTTTCAACCCTTCCAACCAAGCGTGGCACAGAGGTCTGTGATTGATTGACTAGAAGTCGTGTTAATAGGAAAATCAGCTTTAGATAAAAGTTTACTTACCCGACTGTCTTGAAAGAAAGCAAAATCTCCCGCAGTCATCTCTTCCTTGAACCACATTTCAGTCGTTGGGCCCGATTTGAGCTTGGAAAGCGGTTCGTAAACCGCAAGTGGTGTTCCATACACTCGCATAGGACCACAATCGGTCTTTTCAGGGCCTAAAAACACACGGACCATGATTTCGCTTCGGTTAGAAGAAAAACGGCATTTTATGGTAGGTACTGAGACCTCATCTGAACTACCAGGTCCCCGTAGCCCCCGTGTCCTATATAAATAGTCTTGACGGCTATAGGTCTCTAAAGGCGAAGTAAAGTCTGTCTCACGTCTCAAATCCCATTGTTGTCTGTCTCCTCTTGGCGGACCAGCTAGAGATCTTCGTGAAGCCAAGACACGCTCATTCTTGGGACGATATGTAGAACCTCTCATTGGCAAAGCAGGTGGCAACTTGCATGAAGCCAGTCTAGGTTCATTTACGGGGGGTTCGGGACGATATGGGCCACTTTTCACCGAGGGTGCAGCGCTTGCAGGTGAAATGGACGGTGGAGAAATGGATGGATTGTCCGTTCGATACTGCTTCAAAGCTGCATGCGATGAAACCGTAGTTTCAAAATTACGCCCGGTACGAGAAGAGAATTCACCTGGCCGCATGATGGAGAGAGCAGAAGGATCAGGCACTCGGTTCACCTCGTGTACTTGCCGTACCGGAAACCTGCCACGACGAGCTGTCTTGCCTCTCGGAGCAATAATAGGCCGACCGATGCCAAAGCCAGAGAAAGTCACGGCTGTTACTGCAGGCAATGCAAGCACTGAAGGCACTGGAGCCTGTTTCCCAACTGGTTCCGATGTTTTATCTTGCGAAGCATCACCATTTCGTGGAAGGTGGCTACCTGTAGCAATAGTTGGCTTTCTCGTTGATAAAGTTTGCTGCTCTTTGGGTCCAACACTAGTGCTTTGCCGACGATTCAATGTCGAAGGCTCATTTGATGAGGGAGGCCGAGACCCTGAACCTGATTTGTTGTCGCGTAGGGAGGATGTAACCTTCTTCTGGAGCGATTCTGGGATTGCAGACAGTAAAGGGGGCCGAGGTGCAGAACCTGATGTATTCCCAAGTAAGGATGAGGATACATTCTTATTTTGGGTTGGCTCTTGTTGTACAAACAATGTCGAGGATGTGGACATCACTGAAAGCTCCCTCTCGTGATGAAAGTCCAGAAGTAATGCAGGACTATTATTGAGCTTTGGGGAGGAAATAGTTATCATTGCTGAGGGGAGACTCTCTGGATGGGGATCTTCCAGCATAGGACGATTGTCAGAATCTTCCGGAGTATGACCACGATTGCGTTTCGCAGCCTTGTTGCGTCTTGCCAGTCGAGCTTTGCGCCGCTCTTCCTTGCGAGCTTCCTCTTCATCTTGTTGTCTTTCAAAGAGGGCAACATCAAAGGCGGCTTCTGTTCCTTTTTGGATATTGGACTTTCTCTTGTTCCAGTCCCGCAATGTCTCCTCTGAGTCAAAACTGTCAAACGGTTCCCAGGTTGAGCGATTAATATTATAGCCAGCCCATTTCACAAGGTACTCAGGGCCATCTTCATCCCTGCGCTCTGCAAGGATTGATTCAACCTCATATGCTGAACACTGTTCACTTGGAGCTGTCGATGCCAGGGAATCGACATCTGAATCATTGCTGTCATCAGCATCCGGCATCTCAATGTCGTCCATGACAACCTACTTAGTTGCTTGAAGTGCCGAGTCACTGAGATTGCTCAAAGTCTCAGGCTGGGTTGATGGAAAAGTGTCAACAAATCAAGATGTAAAGCAAGTAGGTGAGTGTGTTAAAGGTGAAAGACTGCCCAAATGCATGTGATAGAAAAACCTCAAAACGCCAGTACACATATAAATTATATAATCGAATTATATAATCGAGTGATTTGAATTAGTTAGCATGTATACAAATATTGAAGAATCCCACGTCAATGGACCACTATATATGAAAAGGGAATATTCATTCAACAGTAGGATTCAATAATATCAACAAAGCCACTAAGAAAGTAGCTGCATACGTATAATAATGAGTGCCGAGCGGCAAACAAATCATCACGTGATCCTTTAAGGAGGCACTCCACTTGGGGAGGCATCACTCTCTCCCTATCAGCACCTCTACATTATTTGTTTTCCTTCCCTCCCCACCCCTTTTTCTCATTTCACTTTCTTTCACAAATACCTCAAAATGGCCAACGATGAATATGATGTGAGTCTAATCCTGTTATATATGTTTAGGTTTGGTGCTAACGGTTGCCCCAGTTCCTCTTCAAAGGTAATGTCGCCTCGTGCCGCCCCTCAGTTCTTCAACATGCCCCTCCAGGTCCTCGGCAATACTAATAAAAACCAAAAAACCAGTGGTCTTGATCGGAGACTCCGGTGTTGGTAAATCCAATTTGCTCAGTCGCTTCACCCGTAACGAGTTCAACCTCGACTCCAAGTCGACTATCGGTGTGGAGTTCGCGACTCGTTCCATTTCCGTCGACTCGAAGACCATCAAAGCACAGATCTGGGATACTGCTGGCCAGGAGCGTTACCGTGCAATTACCTCTGCTTACTACCGTGGCGCTGTCGGTGCCCTTCTTGTCTATGATATCAGCAAGCACCAGACCTACGACAATGTCAACCGGTGGCTGAAGGAGTTGCGAGACCATGCCGACTCGAATATTGTGATCATGCTGGTCGGTAACAAGAGTGATTTGCGGCACCTACGTGCGGTCCCCACCGAGGAAGCCAAGCAGTTTGCCAGTAGGTCCCTGTTCCTGAGGAATCTCAAGCTTGAAATGACAATGCTAATATTCAATAGGCGAGAACAACCTGTCCTTTATTGAAACATCCGCCCTCGACGCTAGTAACGTCGAACTCTCCTTCCAAAACATCCTCACAGGTTGGTCGTCGACAACAACAGCCATAAATATTGGTATCGCTAATCAAGTATAGAAATTTACCGCATTGTCTCGAGCAAGGCCCTTGACTCCGGTGAGTCAGGCCAGAATCAGCCTGGTGACCGCCGTCCAGTGATCGAGTTTACTCCACAGGACAATGAGCAGAAGCAGGGCTGCTGCTAGATTATTCGGGATGAACCCCCCAATAAAAACCACTCTTACTTTTACGATAAGATATTGGGGGGTGGTTATGATCTGCGAGTTAGTTAATTTGATATGGAGACGATACACAGGCAGGATCTGGTAGAGAGCACGGGGGAAATGGGTGTTTTACCCGGGCTATCGCTCTCGATAATCGGACCTCCGTTTTTCTTTCTTTCTTCTCCGCTTCTCTAATTCATTTTTTTTCTTGCGTCCCACTGAAATTGACTTTACCTCCGGGACCTGTTATTCCGATATGTTCTCAATTCGTTGGTGCAATGAGTATGGTGGGCGTCACTCTGGTTGGGTTTGGTATGAAGTCTTTTCGGGAAATCATTACATTCAATACTTCCCAAATATCTTCTTTGGTTTTAATCTTGCCTCTTGTTTGCCTCTTGCTCGACTCACCTTTCTTGCATAGTAACGCCGTAGCATGCTTCTCCACCTAAAGCTCCACCATACCTAGCTATTATATGGATCCAACGGACTTCTCTAGATGAGCGGTATGAACAGAAAACGTGAGAGTGAGAGTGAGAGTGAGGTTAAAGCAAAATAAGGTAATAGAATATGCGTTCAACAAATAAAAGTGGAGCTGCGCGTTGCCATGAGGGTTTCATGGTTTATGTATACTCCCAAGGTTACTTCCAAGGTTCGTTCAAATGTTCTAGAACCATCTGGGAAAGGCTTAGATAGTGGAATAGGAATAGTGCAAACTACACCAAGATATGAAACATGTGAAGATACTTTTTATATTAACCAACAATAACGAGAAATTTGCCTTGACGCCATAGCAGACCCGTGATATCGTCGCCTCAAATGTACATGCTGTCGAAACATCACACGAGTGGGTCGATACAATTTGCAATGTCAAAACACACCAAGCCCCTATGCGAATAGTTTTCGAGTTTCCAAAGCATCCGGTTTCCGCGAGGAGTTATCAGAAAGACCCAACTGCGTCCGCTTGGCCTCACGGTCTGTCTGCACGTCCCGACGAGCAGAGTAACGGCCAGCCTTGCCCATGCGGACCTCACGACGGACCTGGTTAGGGCTAACATATTCCTTGTTCTCGTAGATCACGGGGCCACCGAAACTGCCCTCAAGGATAACAATGGGAGTAAGAACGAAGCGGGGGCCGATCTCGACCAGGGACACCTCGGGCAGAGCTGAGTCTTTGTTCTTAGGAACTGGCTTGACAGTGTCGTCCTTCTTACCTCCAGCCTCAGACTCACGAATCTCGTAGACGCGAATCCAGATCTTTCCATCAACGCCGAAAATACCGATAACGCGGTCGACAAAAGGCTTCATACCCTTGACACCGCGCTTGGGAACACAGAAAATACCACGGAGCATCTCTCGGATCAAACCGCGGTATTCAGTACCGGGGGCACTCATATCGGGGCCCTGCTCATCGAATGACTTATCGAAAACTACCACTCCTCTGCCGCCCTTCAGGCAGTTACCCGCAAAGCCTGCGCCAAGCTCGGCCATGGTGTGCAAATTATTAAGGTGGAACTTAATAGTAGGGCCGTTGGGCGGGCGTGAGAGCCAGAGGTAGAGATCTTGTCCGTTTTTACGGGCCTCGAGGAAGAAAATCATGTTGCAGGAGTGCAGGTCGGCGAGAGAGTTCAGCAAGAGGTTATATCCAGCAGTCTTCTTCTTGGTATCAAGCTTTGTCTCTTTGTGAGTATGGGGAAGGAGTGCGCAAAGGTCTGCCATAAGGTGTCGGTGACTGGAGGGGCGCAAATTGCCGTCAGAAAAATGATAATTTACACCGATGTCGACTGCTTGAATCTGATAGTCTTACCGGTGTGATACACCTCGCGAGGTCAGAATGAGCACACGTGTTTTGGGCATGAAACCCTGAGCGAGTAGCTTCTTGGCCGCAGCCACACGATCCTCCTGTTCAAGTTCTTCCTCCTCTTCGCTGTCGGTGGTGTCGTCCGCATCGTTTAAGAGCTCCTGCATCTCAACATCCATCTCGTCATCGGAGTCCAGAGCCTCTTGTCGGGCCTGTTTCTTAGAAACTGTCTTGTAAACCGCCGCCATTGTGTAAAATTTTCAGTTGTTTTAACTGAAATGGAATTAATGCAGAAGCTTCTCAGTGCCGAGAAAAGTTGCTGGCAGAATATTTTTTGTTACCTACCGCCTCTGATTACTAGTGTCACGTGTGGTGACTATCAAATATTGATATTATTGGTTGGTAAGATAGATAAAGTGGGTCTCGACTCTAGCTTGCATCGAGGCTGTAGTTTAATCATAACAGCCTAATGCCCGGTTTAGTCCCGAAAATCCTTCCTGAGATACTTTCAAGCCAGCAATATGATTTGCAAACTCGAGCTGCCTTCTAAGATCCCACTGGGGTTTGCAGTTCAAGGCATACAGCATTCCAGCAATGAACGTATCGCCAGCACCGATTGGGCTACTTAATGTCAGTTTAATATCGTTCAAAGGCTGAAAATACTTTCTTGACTTACTCCACCACACGAAAGTTCTCTGTAGTTTGAGCAGCCACGTGGGTAAAACGTTCCTTGTCTGTCATCAAGGCACCTGCTCCGTCTTCGCCCCAGGTACAGCACAGCAATGATCTAATATTTTTTGTTTTGGAAGAATGAGCTTGTTTCAAATTTTCTCTCTTGAAATTTTTCATACTCACGGGCCTTGGGTTTCTACTGATTGCTGTCGCAAGAACTCCTCTGTCGATGTATATCCACAGCTCTATTTGAGGCATCAACAATGGTAAGACAATATTCATTATTGCTTATCTTACCTGTGCCCACGCCTTGGAGTAAAACACCACGTCTGCTTCTTGTGCAAGTTGAGGAAGTCCCGGTCGACCTGGCCTTTCCACTTCCACACTCACACGGGCAAGAGGAAACCGCTGTCGGACGTATTGAATACAGCCAAGAGTTACGTCCGGTGTTCGACCCTAAAATGGCATAAGCATATGATTCCAACGATCACTGAATTCATAGTGATGGGAATCAACATCTAGCATACCTCGAAATGAAACCATGTTTTCTCACAAGAAAAGTCATTAAATGCCTGGGTAAACTCCGCCACAGTCATGTCCGGAAGCTCATTGTAAGTCACAATGGTTCTGCTGCCGGTTGATAGGCTTTTGATAATATAACACGAGGCCGGCTCCTCGAATTGCTCCCTGAAAATACAGTGATCGAGATGGATATCTGGCTCAAGTTCGGAAATAATCTGTTGTGATGCAACCGATGATCTCTTCGGTAAAACTGTTATCAGATTCAATTCCAGTTCTTCATTTGTCAATTGTTGGAGAACTTCTAAAGTGTTGGGGCAGTTGCCACCCCTTCGGCGAGTCACATTAGAGGCTCTTTGCTTGTCATCCTCGCTAGGATAATGTGGTGTGCTGAAAACACATGAGTTAACACCGAGGCCGCCAAACCACCGTGGTGAGGGACATACGTGAGAATGGTGTCCACATAGCAAGCACCTATAGCCACCAAAGACATTTTGATCGTATGATTATTGTAGTTCCAGCTTCAAAGGTAGCCTTGAACTCTTTAATCATTGAGTCTTAGAAAAGGCTTTGATTGAAATGCGTACGGAGTATGTAGATAGTGAGCTCGATAGGCTGAAAATACACCGATTGGACCTGACTAATCTATCTCCGATTAGTCATGATGTCCTTTTCTAGTTAACTAGTTTGTTAATAAATAAATAAATGGTCATTTATATTTAATTATTTAATTATTTGACTAATTAGATTAAAGAGCCATCAAACTGGAAATCAAAGTAGTTTCCTTAACTCAGGAGTAGATGAGTGTTTGTTCTAATGGCTCTGATTGTTGCAGGCCGGACGCCTACGTGGCATGGTTAGAGTTGTCATAGAGCTTTCATTTGACATCTCCATCTCAGTGGAAACTACTTAGGCTTTATTGTTTCCAATACAAAGGTACAGTCAATATTTCTTAGGAAGATGATAATGGAGAACCCTATTATTAAACGTTCAATACTGTGTTGTCAAGTATGATACAATGTCATCTTTTGTATAGGCAACCAACCTTGCACACTGCAGTCCACCACTTAAAATACGAAGTAGCATCTAGATAGGAGATTTGCAAGATTCCAATAGGAAAAGTTCATGAAAGGATGACTATACATCATAGGTAAAACACACCTAGGTACCAATTAATAATGCCAATCCATCAGCTATATATGGGCTCTCCTTGTGCAGTTAAGTGAGCCCATCACTGTAAACTCATCAATTTGGCTTCACCCTCATCCCCATCACCTAGCAGGCTCTAGTTAGGTACTTCAGCCTCAAACTTCAACCATGGGTCAACGAAGCAAAGTCTTGGACACAGATGGCCCAACGCCCAAGTTCCTCTATGCGATACTCAAGCAGCTGGACCTTAAGAGTGTGAGACGGGTAAATTCTCCTCACTGATCATATGGCTGACTCACTCATATTCGATAATAGATTGACTGGAACAAGGTTGCCTCAGATCTCGAAATCTCCAATGGTCATGCTGCACGGATGAGATACTCTCGTTTTCGAAACCAGATGGAGCCCTCGGCACACAAGACCAAGAAGAAAAGCGCCAAGAAGCAGCAAAAGGGCGATCCAAGTTTAGGAATGAACAATTTGTACCCATCATCCTCAGCCCATCTTCAATTCCAGCCTGGATTCGCCGTGAAGATTGAGGAGTCTTTTGACTCCAAATATCCTCACTCCGGCTATTATCAACCTCCTCATCTGACGCAGTCTGGAGTACCCGTGGAGATAGAGCCTGGCTACCATTTGAACCAATCCCATTTGACTCAGTATGGGGAACCCGTGAAGATGAAGACACTCAAGACTGAATTCTCTCCCAAACTTGTCAAAAGGGAGCCTAGCCAGACAAATCCTGACACCCAAGCTTTTGCTGAGAGTTCAGACTCAGATTCATGGCCTCAGGTCATATCTGTGAACTGTCCTGCCTATCTACCGCAGATGCACTATCCACATGATGTGTCGCATTCAATGAATCCTTCTATACCTCCATCCATGCCGTCGTCGAGTTCAACACCGTTTGGACCTTTTTACTCGCCATTCCGTATCCCGCATGACGGTATGGATAATTATGGCTTTCAGCATCCAGTCTTCAGCAATAGCCATGTGAAGAACTGGGAACAGTCAGTGGCCTCCAAAGAGGTGACCCCTCCAAATATGAAGACCAATACCCCACCTGTGGAAAGGAAGGTCAAGCCTGAGATAGTCATCGAGATAGATGATTTCCAGACTGCATAAAGTCATCGAAGGTGTATGAAAAAGAAAATATCTTGTGGGATTCAATTAAATGAGCGGGCAGTCAAGATCAATGGCTTATATGATTCTTTTTCTCAAACTTAGGTAGCTTTGCGCCTTCTTGAATGACAGCCATCTCTCAAATAATTAAGAATATGAACTATCGTGGATTTGAATTATTGTCTTTCTCCTTAATTCACTATCTTATTCAAAGAGCGCGGAATATGAATGCGTGAGACAACACCGATAATACACCTTGGTAATGTAGAGTGTGAAATGTTCCTAGTATTTGTATATTCCTGATCCGAGGATGTTCATGAATATATTTGCCGACAAATTCTTTATACTAAAGAACGCTCTGGAATGGCTGAATTTGCAAATTCAAGTAATCTCAACGCTTTTACGTAAATAAAAAAGACAAAAGAAATAATCTCTAACATTAGATCCTATACAATATCGCTGACTAAGCCATAAAGCAAACATAATCGTGTGGTTGCTCGTGAACCTGAATCCCTTTGCTGAAGACTTCATGGCCTTGATACACGAGTATTCGTTGGTATCATGAACAAGGCCTACAACCCATTGGTGAATCGAGAATCAGGAGCTGAGGTTCGTGATAGCCTGGGATCTGCGCTTCCCCATTGTCTCTGGACACGAGAATCGTTGTAATCAGGTTGCCGAGCTGCATTCTGTGCTGTAGCTTCACCAGGTTGAGTGCCATGTGGCTGATATGGCAAGTAATGATGAGCCCTGGAATTGTAACCAGAATCTTGGTAGCAAGGAGAGTCAAGCTGGGCTCCCGGACCATTATGGTGCACTGATGAATTTGATCCATGCTGGGTGTGTGCTATATTCTCATTATGGTAATGCATCGAATTGGATGAATGCGGTAGATATCCATGCGGAGGGGGCTGTCCAAGAGATCCTTGGAGATGAGATCCCTGCTGCTGAAATGTAGTGATTTGATAGGGGCGTGATTGTGTCATGGAGTGGCATGGAGAGGACTGCATCTGGTCAATATCGGTATGCGAATGAGCTGAGGAAGAGTCGCGTGTTGTCGGCAATCCCTGATGGTTGGTGCTGAAGTTAGGCCCAGGAAGCGAAACATTCGATGGTTGCGATGATTGCGAAGCAAAATAACCCGGAGAATGTTCGGTTTTTTGCGGGGCACCGTAGGAACCATAAAATGCATGAGGCTGATTTGACGAACCAAAATTTTCCACACTCGTCTGAGGCGGGGCATGTGGTAGACCTGTGTTCTGTCCAGTTCGCCATTCAGGCTGTGATGGCTGAGAGCCTGAGCCAAAGGCCTGGTAAGAGTCGTGGTTATATCCTGCGTTGTATTCAATCGAATGTGTGGCTGAAGAAGTCATGGTATCACCCCAAACGCGCCCCAAGGTATTTGTCCTTGTCGGTAGCTGTCCCATCATCTGACGGGAATAGGCCTGTGCCGGATAAAAGGACATAGGATCGGGATTTGCGTGCGGATGAAGTCCCTAGTACAGGGTCAGCAACTCGTACCGCAGTCTTCTCATCGATGAGGATAGATGTACTAGTCCAGACGCACTGTCGCCGGAGGCAACGTTTTGATCGTACGTATGAGTCGGCCATTCTGTCATCATCCGCAAAGATTCGTGGAGTGATTGTCTATCAGCTCCATTAAGTTGGGCGTCAACGGAGCTCTATTGCACCATCAGTGCCACTCTGACAATGTTTTTTGCAGAAATAATGAGCATAATTCCCTACGGAAATTCTCGCACTATCTGCAGCGGATTCAATCCGCTCGGCTAGCGTATGGCTCACTCCTGTCATATTATAGCTATTTGTTGATGGTCGCGAAGGGGGTAGTTGGGAGGGACCGGTTCCGATAATCGTCGGGGTTGTAGAAGGGGTGAGGAGGATGGGCTCAGTTGGTATTTCCCATTGCGACTTGCCCGTTGTTCTCTGCACGAAGTACCATTTGCGCTGGACACCTTCCCATTGAGCAAGCCTGGAAATATGTTGGTATAGTGGGGGAGGGGCAGATAAGAGTTAGAGTTAGCTTACCATCCCTCAGGTAATCGGGGTGGCGGAGAAGACGGGCCTGCCGTGTCTGCTGGAGCCTCCTGCGGCATTTTAAAGAGAAAAGAGATAGATGTAAGGGAGTGGGAGTACTCAAAGCGTCCCGAGTGAAGGGGATGTGATATGCTGCCCAAGATGCGTGAGGCTAATCCTGTGGGGCTGTTCCGGGCTTGGCGATCATCACTTAGTAGCTATTTAACCTTTCTTGTCGAGACTATAAATACTGATCATATAATGTGATATTTCGCTGTGGTTCCAGCTCCAATAACTAAAGATGGGGTATAATTGAGAAATCAGAATTCCCCAGTCCGTGAAAGGAAAAACAGCGCCTCCATCCAACCAAAAACCATATTGTTCGACCATATTGCACCTGGGGCCCAACACCAAATACCCTCAAATAACTGAAGGCGAAACGAAACGGAAAATTCAAACGGTCCCCTAAACATATATCCTGCTTGTGATATGAGTCATAAAACGAGGAATGTTATACATCTGGCGACTGGATGATTGGGAGACACTACCATGCAGGGTTGTCCTCTATGTCAAGGTCTTCTCCATCCCATTCACTATCATCACTGGCTTCATCGTCAAGGAAGTCAGCTTCATGGAATTGCACGTCGTTGGGTCGCTGATTGTCGATCCGCACAGAGACAACATTGCACATTCCATGCACATGTTCATTGTGATGAGACTGCTTGTTCCATTTCAACGGCGAGTCGGTGCCGCTCATCCACCCTGAGTCCGAGCTAGGGATAAGTTTTTGACTTGGCGTAATCTGGTGGATATTTGCTAGTCGTGTACTCTGGCGTCTGCGCTCGTGTTTTGGGAAAGTTTGAATGTCAGTGCTAGCGGCCGGGTTCGACTCAGTAGAAGGCAATAGTCGATTTTGAAGGGATTTCATATTGCTATTTCTTAAGAAAATGTGTGCTAGATAGGGAATCCATCGTTCACGAAATTCAGCACGGCGGCGCCATTCAATATTGACAATGGCACCAATCTTCAAGTGCCGCAGATCGAGAAGATCCCCAGCTGCGTCAACCAGAGATTGGAAGAATAGCTCCGCTTGTGGTTCATCTAAGCGCCGAAGATTGAACAATTCAACGACTTGCAACTTCTTTGGCCACGTGGGAGCCTGTCCACTGGGCAGCAATTCGTCGAAATGAGGTTCGATATTATGATAGTTAGACGTGTCGTACATGGAAATATCCATCTTAAACCTTTCCAGGTTCGGGCAATATTTGCCAAGATTGACTACAAAGGCCATGTTGAGATGTCGGTTGTGACAAAGAATCAACTCCCGAATATTGTTGCCATGGGACTCCAAATAATTTCCAAGTATCTCAGAGTAAATGCGGTCGCAGTTAGAGATATGCAGGGAAACGAGTGTCGATGGCAGCAGCTGGAGGAAGACCTCGTTCACTGCGCTGCATTCGTGGAATTCTAGGCGTTCAAGTTGGGGCAAGACTTTGAGCGAATTGGCAAAAGCAATTTCCTTGAGCCCATTGTGGCCATCGCTTCTGATATGAACCAGACGAACATCTTTCAAACTCTGAAAAGAGGCTTGTGCGTTCTGACGGAGCATGAAAGGCATAATTTGTTTCGAGTCAAAGAACCGACCGTTCCACTCCCATTTTCGAAGGCGAAGCCCACTCGCATCAATGGCGGTGAATATTCTTTCCGTGTAGACCCACTTGGAAATTGAAAGCTCCCAATCTGGTAGCCCAAAAATCGCATCCGAATGGTGATAGAGCCGTAAGGTGTGAACAAGCGGGGTTTTTTGAAGCAACTCGGCCAGGTCGAAATATCCCCGGGCTCCGCCCTTGAGAAACAAAATGCTCTCTGCATCGAGATGAAGTTCTTTGATTTTTCCTGCATAATTGATACTTTGTGAATCCCGTGGGCTTTGAAGCAGGCTCAAGAGACCATGGGCCTTGACAGAATATGTCACTGGAGGACTGTAGTAAAGCGCAGAGAGAGCCGGTTCGTGAAAGGCTCGGCATAATAGGGAGATCCCAATAAGAGGTCCAGCATATGGTGATCTCAATGCTGTGCCTGTGTTGGTTAGTTCAGCAATAGGCGGCTGGGCAATGTGCATAAAGATGGCCAAAAGGACATGATATGGCAATGTTTGGATCACTCCAGGACCTTGGATCACGGAATCATCCAAGCTAATTTTAACTCGCTTTCTGGAACCTTCAAGCTGCTTGGAAGTTTGTTGAAGCGGCCTTTTGGTCTGCTTTAGCTTGGATGGTGCTGAACGGGGTGCTGACCCACGAGGACGCTTCGACACACGAACAGCAACAGCGGAGATTGGTGCAGTGGGCCCAGACGCTGAGTTTGATGCTGAATGAAAAGAGGTAGCACCATGGACACTCAATTCACTGCTATCTATCACTCCTTCCATACTCACATCGGAGGCTGCGGAGGCTTCGCGATAAGATGGGGGTTGGGCACCGCGTGGGCGTAGAGAATCCGATATACGCCGCCCGCTGTTTCCGTTCGAGCGTTGCTGAGTAGTATATATTTCTTCTGCTTTATCTTCAGTATCTTCAGAATCGTCTGAAGATTCATGATAGCTGACAACCGGTTTGCGGGTATGGCGAACTGAACGCCGAGCCGAGCTTCGAGGTGCCATGATCGATGAAAATGTGGAAGAAATGTGAGATAGTAAGAAGCGCTGGCAACGGCGATAAGCCGTTGCAGAGGCTAATAAGCAAGAGACACAATCAAAAGTAAAAGGTTGCAGAATCTTGATAGTTAAAGAAGAGAGGTGGAGATTCATGTCGGATGCAGCGATCAGCCTATGTTATCGATAAGAAACACCTTTACTATACCAATTTGGGACTAGTGGATTAACTGACACCTTAGGTATCAAACCCCGCTCCCTAAGGCAACTACGCCTTTCCTATTTAAGTTGTGCCTAGAATAGAAACAACGAAACAAATAGCCCCTCAAGGTGGCTGGAAGCGCTGCTCTTCAGATTCACTTCATAATCCCCCCCCTGGACCCCCATTCTAATTCTGATTTATCTGTTGTGCGCAGCATAATATAAATTTACACTTATAAATTTAAACCCACCTTTACATACCTTACCGGCAATGATAATTATTTGATGCAACCCTCATGAGATCGCTTTCACTTGCCATTGTTCTACACACCATATTAGCTAGGTACACAGGGCTTCACGGGGTCGTATGACTCGGTAGGCTTCAGGGAACCAACCTATCCTGTAACAATGGACTCGACGGATCGTTCGAATTGTGGCGATCTGAATACGTCTCAAATCGTTGTTCAACAATATGCGCAGTACCCACCGACACTCGAGTCTACGCTTCAAAGTGCTTCATCACTAGGTAGCGCTCGCAGTCAAAATGAAACTAATAAATCCCCTCAAATGCATCGGAAAGAAACACCGCGAAGCTTGCGTTCTTCGCCGAGAGTAATTCGGTCAGCTATACCTCCATCATCAACTCAGTCTGGGCCGTCCATGTCCCCGCCAGTTTTTGATCCCATGCGCCAGCATCAGGGCAAGGACGCAGTTGACCATGCGGAATCTCGGGGTTTGCCATCTCGTGAAATCACAGACGAGACAATTGACGACGCTTATGTGATGTTTATCCTCTATTGCAATCCCAATGTCCCATCTTCAGTCGACAAATCTGAGCTCCGAAAGACATTTCGCTGTCCCCCTCGCAGTGATGGAAAAAGCTTCAGTGTATTCACACTTTTTGAGCTTATTCGGAAGCTTGAGAGTAAGGAGCTGAAAACCTGGATTCAACTAGCTATTGAGCTTGGTGTAGAGCCTCCGTCAATGGAAAAGAAGCAAAGTACACAGAAAGTCCAGCAGTATGCTGTTCGGCTCAAGGTATGTCTCTAAATCTTAATTATATGGTATGTCTAATAAAATTTAGCGTTGGATGCGTGCAATGCATGTTGATGCCTTCTTTGAGTATTGTTTGGGACATCCTCATTCGTACTTCACTCAGCTTCCCCCTTCAGGTCCATTTGTCAGTGAAATTCGTGATGGCGTTGCTTTGGAGGAAGATCTAGCCATTCGAGCGCTCGTGCCTCAATGGAAGCCTAAGCGCGGCAGGAAAAGGGCCGATGAGAGGGAATCGGAGGAAGATAAATCAGCCAAGCGGCCCTCATTAGATACATCTGCCGCTGCTCTACAGCAAAGTGGCTTCCATCGTCATTCAGTTACCTTCCCACAAAGTGCCATTCCTTTCAGTGCATTTCCAGACGATGACCCCTGGATGACAGCCACGACCTCATTTCCCCCCACAAGTACATCTGATCAACAACCCCAAGATCTACGCTGGAGACTGCCGGATCGGGAGGTGTCTCCAGTTGGCTATCCCCAGTCTGCTATCATTCCAAGAGGTACCCAACCATCTCAGAGTCTCATGCACACGGAGCCACGCTCTGCTGTGACTCCATCCTCCAGTGACAAAAATCGCTCCAAGCGCAAACATGGCCCCGCTGTGTCATCCGCTTGGACAAATAACAGTGGATTATCTGTGGGTAAAAGTCGAGGAAGACCACCCAACAAACCCTCAACTGGATCATTTTCAACCTTCCATGTCAATCAGAGTCGAGAATCTTCCCAGGTTCCACAAATTCCTACCCATCAATCTTCTCCATTTGTGGTTGATCAACACCCTTCGAATCCTGTCACACACTCGTCATATAACCAATCACCGACTCCTCAAAATAATGGGAGACCAAGTAAGCTTCAACTGCAAGTTCCACAGCATATGGGGGCACCTGTAAGGCTTGCCTCGCCCCCGGCCTTACTGGTTAATGGAGTGAACGGTGCCGTCATTTCTCAAGGCCTCCCATCTGATGAGTCCCCTCCGCAAGCGAATAACGCAAGCGCATTCGGCCATAATGGCGCCACGAACTTCCCAGAAATCACGACCACTGCTCCAAAAATATCAATGGATGACATAATTCGCATATTATCCAATGAACTTTTCCGTGCCCGCATTACAGGGAGGGCGTTACCCTTCAGTGCCGAAGAAGCCCATTCCTTGGCTTCAGCGATGATTGGTAACTTGTCTACCGTCTATTCGCAACTTCCAATCGATATATTTTCGATATTTCTCGTCTTAAACCTTGGTATGGGCCACCATTTTGGTTTTACGAATGCAAAGCCAATGACTATGTTTGTGCATGTCGAAAATACATACGGGGCTCCTCACGATAGTGGCAGGGCCAATACCTCTAATGAACTTCCTGGTGGAACTAATTACCGTGTTTCGTTTGAGTATAAACCCTCAGGTCATTTTTCAATGCAGATATTGCTGGGCAATCTCAATCCCGGATCTACCGGAATTGGTCTCCGCGCAAACTCTGTCACAAATCGGGAGCCTCCAATCCAGTCCTCTGTAAACAACGCTCTTGCTGGCTTTGATCTTGAAGACGATGATCTGGACCAGGCCATTTCTGAGGGGACCGAAGTTACCTGGAGACAGCGCTATCTAAAACTCCGAGCACAGATGCAAAAGAAAGATCGTGCTTTGTCACAATATAAGCGTAAGATTGTTGAATCAGTTATGGCGGATATTTGACCTTGTTTTAGTCTCATGATGAACTTGGATACAACCTTGGAATTCGTTCTCTTAGCGTTCTTGCCTTTCGATACCCCATCCACCTTACAGCTCTAAAGAGTCTTTGGGATATTTCTTTGCGGTTATTCTTCCACATCTGAATTACCTAGGTAGATAGCATTTCAACATATCAACTTTTAAACATAAACTTCCAAGGTTGGAAATGGTAATCTATGTGGCTGACTCCGAGTTTGTTTCTTTTCTCCAGCAATCATCGATGAATGTAACTCCTCAATGTAGGACATTTGTGTAATTGACGATCTTGTCCTGGGAAATTTTGTTAACTGAATCAATTTTATGTCGAAACAAATTGATAAAATTCCGTTTAATACCTGAATATGTACTTTCTTCTCAATTAATCTTAGCTACCTGCTGGTCCACATATCATGATTTATTTAGTAGAAACTACGGAGCCTAATTAGGTACCTAGTCCCACACACCCAAGATTATGACCACGCATATCCAACTTCGCTCATACCATATTCCGGAGGCCTTAAGTGTAAAAAAAGCGAGTCAAGATACAATAAGGGATTTTTTTTTCCCATGTAGCAAAAAAGAGAAGCAAAAAAGGTGATCCTATTTTGTATTTTTGGGTCCAAAGAATGAATAGTGAAGCATGTTGGGCAGAAATGAGCCCCGTCTGGTAAAAGGCAAGAGGGGGATACTGCATTATCCGACCCGCTCCACAAATATTTGTTCAAATTAGCGACTGATAAGCAAATAATTTGAATATGGAGGCCCTGGGATCGACTCCGAGAACTTTCTCAATCGACTTCCTTCATACAACTCGGAGTAAATTGGTTCATACCACGATCTTTGCCCAGAATGCTGATAATACAGTAATCTTAACTTTATACTGGCAGTGGTGACACGGCATTTCACCAATAATAGTTTGTTTAGTCTCGATGACTATGTTATTACAGTGGAGCGTTGGCTCGAGAAGGTCGAGGGGTGTTGATAGTTTTAGCATTCGTACCTTAACGGTTCCATCCTCGGGACGGGCCGGCCCGAGGGTGGGCAGTCTCAAATTATAAGAATACAATAGAAGCAGCCACCGAAAGAATGATTAGTCACAATTTTGAAGATTAATTGTACTCAAATTGAAATTCTCGCATATGAACAAAGTTTAATTATTATCATAATTGTCTAGGTGGTAAACTTGGATTATATGAATTTAGGTATGAATCAACAACCTAGGTCGGAGTATAAATACATCCGACCCCCTAAAGATAGCTCTTTTCTTCGAAGAATGCCTAAGAAAAATTAGAATTCTATCCATTATTGACAATTAACTGCTGCATAATGAAGAGGCTTGTAAGGTGCATCCATTCGTGGATCTATGTTCGACAATTCATTTATCCCTGTCAGAGATACACTTAAATAGCCCTGGAGAATAATGAATATCTGGGAAATCCTGTAAGAGAGCCTTTGAACTTATACTTGATTCAGATGTTTCAATGCCAGGTGGTATGTTACTTCCCATTGAAAAAGCTCCTAGAATCGATCCTATGACCTCCAGATTCAAGATGTATTGAAGGGAAATCTCTGCAATTTCATCTTTGCTCAAATTTCTATCTCTGAGTGGAGTATGAATTGTTTTATAAACGAAGATTCATATAGGTTGTCTGTCGGTTCACAGGAATCTAGATGTACTATTACTACTACGTTGTACGTGTAATAAGTTATGCGGTAAGATGTGTGTTCATTCTAAGTTCCCGCGATGGAATCGGATATGCCCCGATTCCACTAGTTTCATTCACTTCCTGAGTTCATTCACTTCAGCAAACCAGATTCCATTGGTTCCAACATTGTCATAAGCTACCTGAGTAGGGCGCGTCTCTAAAGGTCCCAACTCTGGTATGGATAAGTATCCATATTTCCTGTCTGCTCATCTTCACTCGCCCCTAGTAACTCAGTATATAACCCCAGAAAAAGAACTGGGAGCTCATCTCACTTTACTTAGACTATTCCCTGGTAACCCTTCAAGGAATCTTGTGTCCTGACCCGGCCTTCTGCACAATAGCGCATCATTGGAATCAATTACTGAAATGCAAGTGCCCAGATAGGCATATTGTTATGATCTATGAGCAGTTCTTACTTCGATTACAAGGCTTTTACCCCTGTACTCTACTTATTATCTAAGTAATATCTCTGCTGATAATTTCAAGCACCAATACTTTATACCTAGGTATATATGTACGAACCTGGAACTAAATTCTTCTTCCTAAATGTAAGACCATAGCTCTGGAAAAATTGGCATTACTAGTACAAACCTACATATGTACTAGCATAAGGCCATCTGGGATGTCGTGAAGCTCCAGTGATAATCTTGGAAGTTATGAATTGGGATCAATACTTAGATATCCCCTGGTTGAAAATTATGAATGCAAAGTAAGGCCTATAGCTTCCCATCTTTATACTCCTCGTCCTCTGAAGAGGAGTCACTGCCGCTCTCATGATGGTGAGCATTTATGCTGCCTTCGTGTCCTAAGTTTTGGAGTGATCGGATTCACCTTGCATACTTGAGGTTGTATAGGGGTCCGGGGAGTTGGTGTCTCGAGATTCCCAATTCACCATGTATTCTCGGCAAAGTTGCCACTGATACAAAGAGTGAAAAACGTGGAAAAAAGTGGTAGATATGTCCAGCCAAAAGCGTTTTGACTGGCTTGCGAAGGTTCCAGACTTCTTACGGTCAAGGCACAAGCTGATGAGAGTATATTTATCACTTGCGCTGAGCACCTGATCTGGACCTGCAATAAAATCCATTGACTGGATGGATAGCGAGTCAGATTTGACACGATAGTCCGAGTGAGGAGATGGAGCATCCTCAACCAAAGTAGCGTCTTCAACCGCAACAGGTGTCATCACAGGGATAATAAGGCGCGCAAACTCGATATGATCCTCATCCGAGCAAACTGGAGGAGCGTTATTGACCGTATTTGTTATCTCAGGGATAACGGGCAGCTGAAGATCTTCTGACATCAGGAAAATAGGAGGGTTGACTCTGAAAGGATGAAAGGGTTGATTGTAAGTGATACCTAACAAAAAGAAGACGTGGTTATGATTGTTTTTGAAAGAAGAAAACTGTATTCCAGAATGTGAAGAAGATGGGAAAAAGTCGAATGGGAGATTTTTTTTTCAACCCCACAGATAACACATGAGTGCTCGCGGCGTCAACATAGCCGTTACATCGCCGGCGTTGTAAGATAGTTATAGCTGCGTTTTCTTAGCTAAGCATATCCTCAGCGTTTGAAAACCCATAGTCATTATATGAAATTCTCTGCTTCCAGGACCTTGAATATCTAGAGTCCGAGGCTACATAGGCATCTGGGTATATAGCCCTATTCCAGAATAGTGGAGAACCAGGAAGGAAAGATGAGGCAGTGTTACTGTATGAATTTCTAGTTTCAAAATTACATAGTGTTATAAGATAAATTCTGCTATTTGCCCACATCTTTAAGGGGTTCACAGGTACGGGGTATCACACGACAACCTACAAGCTAAATCGGTAGTTGAATTGAGTTCCTCAGAAGTAGACTTCGACAACGATAAAGAGGATGAGGTGGACGACGACAAGGGTGTACAAAGGTGAGGATGAAGGAGGTAGAGTGTATTTTCTTTTATAACTTTTTCTAATGGTGCTCTATTGCGGCCAGGCTGCATTTCATTTTCACGTTTTAACTTTTTACTTCTTGTCAACCTGGTTTAAAAATAGAGAAATGCATAACATGTAGAGAAAACTGCTTTTCCATTAAACTTTCTGCGTTTCATACATACAAATTTGGCGCAGAATGATAAGTAGAGGTAAGAATTTCGAAGCGATAAACTCCCCAAAAAAGTCAAAGCTTAACCTATAAGATGTTAAGAGTAATCAAAAATAATCAAAAACACTGAAAGAGGTAAATAGAAAGTGAATAGAGCCAAGCAAAGAACATTAGGGAATAGACTCATAGAGGCTGGGGGAACAAGTGGAAAGGACAAAAGAAATGGAACGAGGTCACGCTGCCTTGGGAAAGCGGTGTATCCTGAACGGGCCAATCTGGCCTTGGCAATAGTGCGTAGACGGACGATGTCTAACGGGAGTTAGTCGGCGCCGTTTCGGTCTGCTTGAACATTCAATTCAACTATCTCCCTTTTCAAGAGTGAGGGTAGGGGCTTGATTGCTTGTGGTATGTGGGATGCTGGCGTTGGGAAGATTTCCCAGGTGTCGATGCACTGAGCCAACCCAGCCAAATTCTTGCCCCATAACTCAAGGTCCGCAAAAACGCCATATCGGTGATTGGAGAACTTGATCAAAATAACCCGGTTAGCGTTTGGGCCACCCCCTCTAGAAGAAGCCGTGCATTTTTCTGAAGGCTTCGTAAGCTCTTGGTCTAACCGACATCTAAAGACACCGTTGGGGTATTGCTTAGTGATTGAACAGGGTGCATGATGTAGTTAGGAATTTTAAATCGTCGATATAACTACCGAAGCGCATTGTTAAAGTGGGACTGACCGCATTGTCTAAATCTCGACGCTCAGCTACGCTGAGGTCACCGGCAATGACCCATTCAATAACTTGATCGTTGATCCATCACGTGGCAACTTCATGCTGTTCAGTTGGCATCTTCAGTTCAATGAGACACTTCTTTCGAAAGAAAGTTGATCTGACACCAGTCGCGGTTTTCCAGCAATGTGAGGAGGGAGTCTCCAAGGTGCTTTGACACATCGGTTAGCTTGAGGAAAGGATGTTGGCTGTTCAAAATTGCAGTCTTCAATGGTTATGAGAGCCTGGTTTGCTGAAGCGACCCTGATTGATGAGATTTCTGGATCGGGCACTTCGGATTTGTTTTCAAAGGGGTGGGAAACTTCAAGGCTGCTGTAAGGATTTCCTTGGAGTTTCTGTAAGGGTTCCATTATCTGAGGGAAATTTGAGGAAATTTGACGAGGTTTGAGGAAAAGTGAGGAAAAGAGAGGAAATAAGAAACAAGGCTCTCGCTCTGCGGAAAGTTGTTACGGAGTATGGGTAGCTGACTCATCAGCCCTATGGGACCTACTTGTCCCTTGGACTAACTTAACTACTTTAGATCTAGCGCCAAAATCAATGTGGATCTATTTTATCTTAAGTTCCGTGGAAGTCGGAGTTGTGACATCACAGGATCTGGGGCTAGAACATTGCCTACTGAGTACACTCTAGTTATGACGGCGTACATTCGTTGTGTATAACAACTTAGAAGAAGATAAATTTCAAAGAATATAGAATTGTTAGTAAAGGGGAGTCACTCTCGGTTTCCATAATTATTGGATTTATTCATACCTCTCAGCTTTATGTCTAGTACAATTCCTCTCTTGGCTTGAGTGTCATGGTGTGTCATAGGTCGCCCTAAGTTGTTTACCCTTAAACACAAAAGCTTTTCTTCCTCCTAATGACGCCTTTAGTTTTAAGAATAGGCCAACAGCCTCTCAGCCTTGCATCATAATTCTCCCATCGGACTTATTGCAGAAGTTCCGTGTGCACTTTAATAAGTGACTAACTTCATCATTATAGACACCTGTATCATTTTTAGAATCTCTTGCTGATCGACTTCTAAAGCGGTGTTGAGAGAATTCCTGTCCTCTTCTTCCATTTGTATATTGTCAGCTTTCCCTTTCGTCGTCCCCTTCAATGCCACTTATATCTTCGGGGCTTTCAGAAGAACGCACAGATCTTGGCCTATGTATTGCTATGTCCCCTCCCCTACTCGACTTGGATGAATTCAAATGATGAGACTCAAGAGGATTTTGAGCCTTGAGATTATTCAGGTTCAACGTTTGGGACCGACAAGTTCAAGGCTCTTAGTGGCGGCACACCTTCCTGTAAATGAATTTATCAGGCATCTGAAAGTGATGGCTTTACAGCGAAGGACTCAGCAGAAGCCGAGATGACTTGGGTTTACATGAATCAAGGTTGTTTTCTTATCAACCTTTCCACACTTACAAAACCCATTCAATCGACCATCTTTTTTCCTTTGACCTTTGATTACTTGGGGCTATAGCTCTTCAGAGTAGCTCACAGAATTTGAACTCGCTGTATTTGAGAAATAGTTCATCAATATTGCTTTTATTTGAACTTATCGTGAGTGAAGTCCTGAAAGTAGGATGAAATGTAGCTGGGCCCATTTCATTGAGATAGAAATAGACTTTTGGACAAGTGTCAGCCTTATAGTAATCCGTGGACCGTGAGTCAGCGACGATGAAGCGGAATAAGTGACACCTTTACGGGACCAACGGTGCGGTGCATAAGAAACATGGTGTCCCTATAAATTCTCCGGAGGATCGGTGATATTACATAAGCAATTTTACATTTGCCGATCGGGACAACAATTTCTTCATTAAGGAGTAAACACAGTTTATCGAAAAATGGCTTTCCAAAATGTTAATCAAACGTCACTCTTACCGGTGGAAATGATGGAGGCCCAAATTTCTACATATGATCTCATAACAGCTATGTTTCCCTCTCCGGGCGAGCTAGAAATCCCTGAATCCACACTCCAGTGCGTTGAGAGAGTCCGGGATTGGTGTCAGGACCCAAGTTCTATATCGATAGATGCTATTCCTCCAAGCATATCTCTCGCTGTACTGCTCCCAATTGAAGATGGAAAAAGAACAGTTCATTTGAACATTTCTGTGCCATTACAATGCGAAGATCCGACAATTGACCAGCCGCCATCTTTAGGCTTTTTGCTTCGACAACCAGACTGGATGTCTAAAGCCGAGGTAGCTAAGCTTTCTGCTTTAATTCCTCAAGACGACGCTCTAGAAGCATTTGAGTATATCCAATCAGAAGTCGGTCGCTTTCTTGAAAACAGGCAATCTCTAACAGCAGCTTCGGAAGAGACCGATCTACGTCCGACTGTGAGAGTCTGGTTCTATTTCCCGTCGCTATCAACCCGTAAGAAGAGGGACGATATGGTGAATCTCGCACCGGGCTACTTTTTAACCGGATTTGTTCTGGCGGGTAAGCCAGGAGTATTATGTCTTGAGGGTGCGTCGGAGGAGATTGATGCCTATATGAGCTTCATCAAGACCAATTCATGGGGAGACATTCCCAGCTATCAGAAAAAAGTCAGCGAAAGATTCCGTGAAGAGGACATTCAAAGAGTGTTCACGGGGATGGAGGAGATTACCGACTCGCTAGGCGAACGCGGTGGACAGCGGGCCAACCGGGGTGACATGCAGGCATTAGAGGCTTGGTTAGGGTCCAAAGGTCTACAAGAGGCATTCGAAAAGGTGATATTTTGAAATGTCGCCAATGGGCTGTGAGCAGTCTCGTCAAAGCGACGACGGCTTGAGCCTCGACTGTGGAGTGTTTCCACCAACTAGCGACGCTTACAGTCTTACGTGGCGACAGTGGGTGGTATGTTGTTCGGTTTTGATATCAGTTCGATGAGTGCCATCATCAGTACACAGCAGTACATCGAACACTTCCATAGCCCCCATGGTATTCGCCAATGTACTATCAATTATGCCCTTGCTGCAGACTCTGTCACGGGCTCAATAATTTCCGGTCCAATCTCCAATCGAATTGGCCGTCGACTCTCTATTCTTTGCCTGTTTCTGGTGGCTGATTCGAACAGCCAAGCCGGAGCCTGAGGATTTGGGCTTTTGCTGGCTGGTAGAATCCTCAATGGCGTATGCGTTGGAATTACATCATCCCAGGTTTCTGTGTACTTTGCTAAAATTACCAAGAAGGACAAATGTGGCTCTGTCATTATCATTCAACAACTTGCCATAGAATGGGGTATCTTCATTATATTCATCGTTGATATGGCTGCTCTTTCATTGTGATGGTCCTTCCGTCTTGCTTGAGCTTTACAATCCATGCTTTGTGTTCTGCTTATTATTGGCCTACCATTCTTGCCTCGCTCCCCTCTATAGTTTGCAAAGATGAATCATACTGAGGAGGCCATTACGATCCTCACTAGGATCCAAGCTGGCGATAATATTGATGATCCACTTATCATTGCCGAATAGAAGGAGATTACCAGCGTCCTTGCAGCAAAGCAAGCTGCCGCTTCAGGCTGGAGAAAGTTCTTCCACCATGGCATGTGGCGACGAACTATGACAGGCTTTCCTGTTCAAGTATGGCAATATCTGTGAGGAGCTAAAGTAAGTATAGAGGTTTTTGTGTTTGCGCGGAGAGCCAGGCTTCATTTTGGAACACCAAGTAAAGTAGTTATGAAGAATAGAATGGCATCTATTCTTAGGACCTAGTGACACAGCTGAATCCACTGTGCGACAATATCTCCCATATGATGAGCTATTCCCCACTGCGACGCGAGGCAACTGAATAGTTTCTGCACAGAGTTGAGCTCGTACAAGAGATTACGTACTGAGCCCCCAATTTGAGGGGATGGTATACACGGCACAGTCTCGACAAACTGCCGCGTATTTGATCCATATGACGGTCGGATATCATCATCATCAAGATGGAGGTCTGATCGCAATAAAAGGGCATCTTGCCAGACTATCGATGAGGGCAAGTTGACAGTAGCTAGACCAGAAAGTGAGAAGGCAACGTAGATTGTGGCTGCGGCGAAAAGTGAGCTGGGCATATGTATTACATGAGCGCGACCGCGTGGTAGTTGTTCTATTATATCTTGAATTGCGACGGCGTGGAGGACTGCACGTCTTGCATCTTCTGTAGTGGTGAACTTGATGAAGTCAAAGTCTGATCGGACTGCTCGACGGCCGCCTGACACGTCTTGGGGTATATTATAGCGCGTGCAAATATGACGAGAGAGAGCTGTCGAGTTGATCATAGTGTCAAGGCAAGTCGTGTGCCAACGGAGCAGGAGTTCTAATCTCTGTGCGGCTGATATGTGTATGCTCATCGATATGGTCTCATGGACCTGAGCAAGGGCTCTGCGTAAGTCTGACCGACCAGGTATACCGACAGCTAAGTCTTGATCGTCACAATCCGATATCAGAGTCTGAAGACCTTCCAATACTACGCGCAGGGCAAAGGCAGAGAAATTATAGTCCAAAGCCCGCAAATTCCCGATCGGCGGAAATAGGGATCGGAAGACAGCACGGAAAGAAGACTCATCTGGCTTCTGGGAGTGCATTTGTGTCAGCCACTCATCGGCAGTAGACGCATCAAAGGCCACCTCGCTACTTGGCAAGCTCAAAGGATTGGATAGGTGACGATCGGAAGCACCGTCGCCAGACATCTGAGCGACAAGACCATCCAAAACATAGTATGCGAGCAGCGCACGCTGCTGGATTTCTCGTGCCGACCATGTGCGCCACTGGTGCTCCTTCTCAGCAGCAGGGGCATCTATTGCTGGGAGATTCTCCATAGAGTAAGGCTCACTGTCATACATGCCACAGTGCCGCGCCCAGAAAAAGCCCAGAGGGCGAAAGACACGGCTTGTCATGCTGATGGTACGGTCTTTGGACAAGGCGCCATAAATTTGCCCTAACAGAGTGGATATCACCAATTGTACACCTTGACATGCATCGTAGGGGCCAATGTGTGTGATGAATAACTGCCATGATGTGGCAACAGCCGTATGAGCGAGTCGCCACAATGCTTCTCCTTTAGCTATGGAGTCTCGGGGACCAAGATACAAAGAGCCAATGGCGATGGCATTCAAAAGCAAGGGATGAGTGCATTCACGGAAAACGAAGGTGGCCCTGTGCAGGATTGGAAAGGTTGGGATAAATCGAGCAAAGAACATGTGCAGGCATTCATCAAGGAAGACAGATGTGATAGAACTGGCCTTAACATCGGCTGTGACACTCAAAGACTATTCAGAAGAAATTAGTAATACTATTCTGTAGCTCTCAATATCTTAGCAAAGTCCTTACCGAGCTCTTCACCATTTCTGTCACATCCCGAACAGCCTGTTGGCCTTCTCCAAAAGGCATATCCACCGGTGAGCTTCGATCCTCAATTAAGTTTGGTGATCCAAAGTTGACCTCATTGACATTCTGCACGACGGGTAAAAATGGCAGAGTCCCAAGTGGCATCTGCCATTGATCTGTCGTATCCGAGGACATGAGACTCTGGAAGAGATTCTCTGAATCTGGCCATATAAGGGCGAAGTCCAGATCAGAGACAGCACTATCCAAAGCAGTATGCTGTGATATCTGTGGCTCTTCCCACGAGTGACTAGTAGCCGAAGTTGACGTTCCGGTGGCTATAGAAGCGCTGCTGGAGTCCCTCGAAGACATAGAGTCTAAAATAGAGGCCGGCATTGAGCTCTCATTTGCATCAATGTAACGCAAATGAAGCTTTTCATGTCGCGAGAGGGCATCCTGTCTGGCAAAAGGACGGCGACACTCTTTACAAACATATGGCTTAAATCCGGTATCTAGAGCGACACGTCAGTCGGCTAAAGTCGGGAGTACGGAACTTGAGGACTTGATCATAATCGAATTATGATGAGATATCAGATAAGAACCTTGGAAGGCAACATACGGCAACGTTCATGTCTCTGTCGGTTATTCGGTTAGATTTTATAGATCCTGTCCAGGTGGTAAGATGTCCCGTTGTAATTCCAGGGGCTAGACTGACTTACACGTAGGTGCTCAGTCTTTGAAAATTTCTTTTGGCACACGTGGCAGACAACCTTTTTGACTCTGGTATAAGATGTACTCGAATCCATTAGCGCTTAGTTTAGGGCATTGGCCGAGGGAAACAAGATGGAGAGAAAATGTGGGGATTGTGACACTTTATATCTGGCCTTGTAACTGGAAGTTTGCTGACTACGTGCAGATTGGGGAGTACATCTCTTGAAATTTATATAGTTCAAAGCCAAATACAGCTTTTATTACAGAGGTAAATATTTCTGCTGATTTATTCTATGTCAACCCAATTGATGCTGCCAGTCCACGTCGTGAGAAGGACACCTCGCGTCTAATGACTAATCAATTATTTACCGCCTCAAGCCGCCATAAACGCCACAGTCGCCACTTTGGTTGATAATCATTACGTCGTAATATCTTTTCGTCCTCTCGGTCAGTGATTCTGGTCTTAGTTTACGTACTTTTCAGTTTCCTTCTCAGAGCAAACCATCATTGGCGGATTTAGGCCTCGGTCATCCCTCCCCCACAATTCAGGATCTTGCAATCAAAGTGATATCCGACTAGTGGGGGTGGGGAAAGAGTGGAACTCGGTACTTCGCCATTAACGCCAAAGCCGGATTTGCAGTAACAGATGAGAATCTGGTAGGCATTGATAGCCGTGCTCATATGCCATGCATGTTACAAATATTCTCATGATGCTCAAAACGTTGTAAATTGCTGCACCATGACTCGTCAATACCACGGTGATTTGCTTGGAATATCTCCGCATTTAGTTTTCCCCGGAAATCCCCCACAGATATTGGTCAATATGTCGATCCCGTTCGGGGGAATTTTCTCCTTTGCAGCTTCTCACCGAGATGTCGGGATTCGTAATCTGTCCAGGCCGTTCGCCCCCTGGTGGCTTTTTTTTTTTACCGTGTTTTACCCGTGGACATACTTTTACTCAAGCAAAATTCCAAGAATTCCAAGAGATCCAAGCATTTCACGTAGCAGCTCAGCTCAGCTTTTTTTTTTTTTTTTTGCTCTTCTATTCTTCCAGCTCCGAGTAGCTAACTCAAGATGGGGTCCTTTGAGCTGCAACACACTTCATCCCGGTCTTCGGGCCATGACCAGATGGCTTCCAAGGCCGACATTGACTTGGTTGAGAGGGCGGAAGCCGCCGGCCAAGCTGTAACCTACGAAGAATCTGTAGCTGCTAGACTCCCAAAGGCTCATCAAGAATATTTGATAGAACGACATGGCACATTAGAACTTGATCCTATTCCCAGTATGAGTCCTGCTGACCCGTATAACTGGCCAGAATCGAAGGTTGGTGACCCCCGAAAGAGAACTGCCTAGCAAATTTGACAACTGATGCACCATGAACCATGTAGAAAATGGTTAATCTTCTTCTGGTGGCTTTCCATGCATGCATAGCGACATTCACAGCTGCAGGAATAATTCCTGCATATGCGGATATAGCTGCTGATCTCGGTGTTACCCTGCAGCAGGCCAGTTATTTGACTTCGTTGCAAATTGCCATTATAGGAGGCTCTCCGCTCTTCTGGAAGCCATTGTCCAATCGCTTTGGACGTCGCCCGATCTTCCTAATCTCTCTCATCGGAAGTTTCGCATTCAACATTGGCTGTGCCAAAAGTACCACGTATGCATCCCTCGCGGCTTGTCGGGCTCTTGTGGCCTTTTTTATCTCGCCTGCCTCTGCCATTGGTAGTGCAGTTGTGGTGGAGACGACCTTCAAGAAGGATCGCGCTCGCTATATGGGTATCTGGACTTTGATGGTCACCCTGGGTGTCCCGATCGGACCATTCATATTCGGTTTCGTCACCTATCGTGTTGGTTATGAGTGGATCTTTTGGATCCTCGCTATAGTGAGTACAACGACAGCAACACCCTCTGCAAATCCTCTGCGGATAATTGTGCTAATGACCCACGATTGCGATAGACCAATGGCGTTCAGTTCATCCTTTACCTATTCCTTGGACCAGAGACCCGCTACATTGGCAGCGGCGTCAACCAAGTGGAAGCCGATTGGAAAACACAGTACTTTTCCGTCCGACGTATCGACCCGACTCCACTGACCTGGTTCGAGTTCATCCAACCCCTGACTTTGGCCCGCCATTTGTCCGTCTTAATCCCTGCGTGGACGCACGCAATGGTTTTCTTGTTCACCAACATCATGTCAACCGTCGAAGTACCGCAACTGTTACAGGAGAAGTTTGAATTGAATTCTGAGCAATTAGGAATGCAATTCATAGGTATCGTCATCGGATCCTTCATTGGTGAGCAGATGGGCGGTTTCATGTCCGATCAGTGGATGTCCCGTCGGGCACGTCGCATCAACGGCAAAGCTGAGCCAGAGTTCCGCCTATGGCTGAGCTATTTCGGTTTCCTGGTAGCTCTCGTCGGTATTATTGTCTTCCTTGTTTGCACTCAGACCTCGGCCGCTGGCCACTGGAACGTATCACCGATCATTGGCACAGCGCTCGGCGCTGTTGGTAATCAGCTTATCACAACCGTAACGATGACTTATGCCGTCGACTGCTATCCGCAGGAGGCAGGCAGCGTGGGTGTTTTCATCGGCTTGGTTCGACAGATTTGGGGCTTTATCGGCCCATTCTGGTGAGTTTGGTTCATCTACCAATGTCTCTGTAAGGTTGCTAACACTCTCGCAGGTTCCCATACATGTTCGACAGTGTCGGGATCGCGGCTAGCTCGGGAATTTGCTGTGCAATGATCATTGCAGTCAGCGTTATTCCGACCATTTACCTCCACTGGCGGAGCGGAGCTAACCGTCGTCGCGAGGGGGTTGAAGGCAGCTTGTAAGCTGGTGCTCAAATCTCTGTGATTAGACTTGTGTTTCTTATTAGATTATATAAACCTGCATATAGAACTGGCATGGGAGTGCGTACACTCAACATGACTCTTGAGAAGAGTGCGCCTGGCACCTGCAACCATACGTTGGATGTCATCGTGAATACACAAATGATATACTATGATCCATGGATCCGCCACGACTGCATAAATGGAAATCGGAAAAGTAGCTCTCTGTGAACATTTTCAGTAATCGTAAGTCGAATGCTCAAAATTGATGACTTTCAATCGGCTTTGGCAAGCAGTTCTGCTGGATCATTCAAAGGTTGCATGATTTTGAAAGTGCACATCATGAGCAGGAATGGGACATTCAAACAAAGGAAAGACAATGAGTTAGGAATAATAATCCGTGGAATACCCGTAGACAGCAAACTCCAGAATCAAACATTGCAAAAACAAAGAAGAAGAGAAATTATGGCGATACATAGCTTCCAAACGAAATGCCCCAGGCGTAAACGAAAAGCCGCAGAGGCTGGGCCAATACCCGGTCCCGAATTCTATTCCGGAGCCTTAAAATCATGCCATAAGGTGCGTTATGGCCAGGTGCTATTCTAATATGACACGGCTTGAAAACTCGGGATAAATAAGTTCCGTTCAGATCTGTGGGGTGGTTTTATTACTTGCATGGTAAATTGTTGCACGGAATAAAGAACTGCCCATTGCGCGGTATCCCGACTGGCTTCTAGATAGTGGATGATATGCGAACTTTCAAACTATGAAGAAACCTTTGAAATTTATTTCACGCTCCCTACTCAGAAATACCTACTCAGATCTCTTTGGATTTCTAATCTTCAAGGCTGTTGAATGGTTCATCCTAGGAGTATATATGGTTACCGGACTAGTGGGCCTCATAATAGCGGAATAAATCTACTCCACCAGGCTAAATTATCACCCACACTACTTGGATCTGCGGATTCCCAGTCTGATCAGGCATTTTCTTCCTACAGACCTCAGGAGTTCTGAGGGTAGAATTAATTATGAAGCTATATTTAAGCATGAATTAAATTCCCAGAGGTATAGCCATAAAAACCGTAAATCATCATAAAAACTTCTAGCTCTGCTTTGCTACGTCTATCCCTCCAAACCTCTACCATTCAAATTCCTAGTGAAATGTTAGCTGCATTCAAGATCTGAAACAGGGAATGAACTTACTTCCGTATGTAGTGTGATCGAAGGCCCGTCATCAAAGCCCTTTTGAGTAACAGCTTCTCTCGTCGTCTTGATCATAGCGATAGGTCCACAAGCACCTATTCCGATGCGAGCTTCCAATGGACAGCCTGAGATAGACTGAGTAACCAAAGAAAATATATCAGGCCGTCCTGGACGAAGACCTGATACAATAATTGACGAGTCGATCTTCTCACTTCCTTTTTCGAAGTCCTGAATAATGGACTCTTCAACACTAGACGTAGAGTCTATATTAGAGGAACTTTTAGACGGTGTGTCATACTGTGACACGTGAATGAACAGATTAACATGAGGGTTCTCATCAAGCTCCCTGAGCTCCTGTTCAAACCAGAGAAGTGATTCTATATATCACTTAGTTTCAATTAATAACACGTGAGTTTTACTATACGTACCATGCTTTCTCACTGACCAGATGAAGTCAATATTCTTAGTGACGTCCTTGGCTGCGGCCTCTTTCAGCACATTAAGGGCAATGCTGAAAGTGAATGTCGCTCCACTTCCACCAGCTACAAGAACAATCTTGTCAAAGTTCATGAAGTTCGGGGTATGGCCATATCCTCCATCCAAGGAGCATCGAACCCTTCCACCCGGGTTATTCTGGGCAGCTTTGAATAGATCATTAGTAAAGCCATCATACTTTCGAACAAGAAACTCATTTGAGTCCGTAGAAATGGCCGTAAATGGATGGGTTTCAAAGAGGCGGATAGAAGGTATCCATAGATATGCATGAGAGCCGGGAGTGATACGAATGCCACGGCGGACATGAATTCGGACTGCTCCATCTGGCATTGGGGTGAGGGTAGCATAATTGCCAAAGAATTTCCAGCACATCTTCGCCGAGCGAAGGAACCGATCTGCGAACCATAAAGCTGATATGAAGATAACAATGATCACGGCATCTTGTGCGAATTCAGGTCTGTGCAGCCCCACAGTAACCATAATCAATATCCACATAAGTATGTGGATAATATAGAAGACTATTGTTCAACTTGTCAGCATCTAGATCGAGTGATATGAAGCTAGGTTGAGAGTCTGACGTTCGTAGAATCTTCGGGCAAACCATCCAATTGTGGAGAAGCCGATTATCAACATCGCTACGCCGGCAATACCACCAGCATAGTCTGCCGATTTTTTCATATTAACAGTAATGGTGCCAGCTGCGGCATAGGCTCCCAGGTATGTGACGCCATGTAGAACGCTAGAGAAGATGCATGTATAACCAGCGACTTTGTGGAGAGGTCGGAGTTTTTCGTACGATCGGCCGGATAGAGGAGCAAGAGGCGTGTTCTTGAGGGCAAGGAATACTAGCAGAACGAGATTGGTCAAGCAGACCCTATAAAGAAAGAAAAAATTAGTTGAGACCTTGAAAGAACTCCAGGTTTTAAGTAAAAATGCGACTCACCACCCGAACCGTTTCGCAACCTAGACGAGGTTAGAATTCAATTGATTTTGTACGCCAGCTTTTCCGGGGGAGAACTTACTTGTTTTGCGTTATACTGTAGGTTCGTGAAGGTAATAATCAAGTTTATAGCCCAGTAGAGGAGATAGAGGAGACATCTGTCAAGATTGATGCCAAAGGGTGCGCTACTTAAAAGTCGGCACGTGGCTCTGCACCTTCGTTAGTTACTGGAAAAAATATTGATACGGTGAGGATGTATCCGAGTTGATCATACCGGGAATACCGCACCAAAATTTGTACGGATGGTCTTGATTTGCGAGGGCCATATGTGATGTATGCCTTTCTCATCCAATGGCAAGCAATAAATATGACCATAATAGCCCCGATGG
This sequence comes from Penicillium taxi, assembly GCF_028828555.1. Classification (NCBI taxonomy): domain Eukaryota; kingdom Fungi; phylum Ascomycota; class Eurotiomycetes; order Eurotiales; family Aspergillaceae; genus Penicillium; species Penicillium taxi. Next base: position 656,133 of record NW_026643207.1, on the reverse strand, counting down.
CAATTGCATAGTATTTGCTCGACAAAACATTATGGTGGTGATTAACAACCTTGGACGTCATTTTGGAGTCCGGTTGCTCAATTACTATGAGTCGGAATGTAAACCGAATGTTTTCCCAGCCTCTGACTCGAAATGGCGGCGGGATGACGGAGATTGATCGAATATATACTCGTGAGTAAAGATTGCTCAGAGCCCCGAAGAACCCTTGAATGCATCGTGGTACCTAGGCAGTATCTTCAAGGATTTAGGTTTCACTTTACGGAACTTGTAGTCAGGTTCCACTCATAGATCCCGTTGTAATTATCAATCATGGAACTCAGGATACTTTATGTTCTTGGCTATCAATTTATACTCAGAGCGGGTATTGTCCACTTGTGATTGAGAAATCAAAACCTGAGTACAGTTTATTGGCCATCGTAGAGAGTGATCGTAATCATATATTAGTCTGGCTGCCAGGGAATTGATAGACATGTGAATCGGTTCCAAAAGGAGTAATTGCCGGCACGATCATTTTGAGGGTGGGATGTTATTACCAGAAAAGAATCTGATAAAGGAGTCTTAGTGGAGCTAGTCAGTGGTTTACCAAGGTTTTACGAATCAACATTATCCTGCCAAGACAAGGCTTGTCTCGTGTTTCTGGTCAATCTTCCGGTGCCAAGTAAAGTATGAAGTTACTTCACATGTCATTGCCCAATTATGTTGAAGTGAAAATTTCGAAACACTGAGACGCACAATACCAAAGTGAGAAATATTGTTGGCGCGGTAATTTTTGGGTGTGTGGTGGAGCTTTGAATAACAAAAAACAGAATTTACTGAGGTTCCCTGGTTCCAAATTACTGGGGTTGGAGGTAAAGAAAAGGGCACTTCATTGGAGCGTTGGGACCGGGATCAGATAAGATAACCCAATCTTGGTTTGATCTGATAACGGAATTGTTGTTTTGTTTCTAGATTTATTAGGTCTATCTTATGTGTATTAAAATATTCGATGAGGATCTAAGCGGTAAAAATCAGTCCACTGACCGAGAGGGGGAAAAAACAGAAAAATGGATGACGGGAGGTTTAGGTGGACCGACCACTGTGGAGATTTGTTGCATCTGATAACGAGAATTTTACTCCGTACTTTTTGGGTATTTGTGGGCTACATTAGGTAAAGGCACATCGGCATAATTAAGATCAACCGAGAATAATTTCGTGCATATAGCGTGCGTTAAACCGCATCGCTACATGTTATATAGCTGTGTATGGAGAAATTCTAGGTTCTTAGTAGACTATGTGCATAAAAAGGCTAGGGTTCAGCGGTCTGTGCATGTCGGAAATTTTAAGTATTATACACAGTATAGCCCCGGGATCAACGTTAGCCGGAAAATACCGTGAACCCGCCGAACAATCTTATCAATCAATTTCTGGAGATACTGCCCACTTCCAATTCCCCCATGCCTGAAGCTAATCATGGACCATGCATACCTAGGTAGTTTTATGTGAGTACATATATACGAACAGTAGTAGACATGCTGCCGTGAAGCCCCTGTCCACGGTAGTGGTGAGAAATTCCATGTTTTCTTTTGTAGGGCGGCCGCTTGCCGAATTTGTCGGTCCGAGAAATAAAGCTCTAGGATTCATGCCGATGTAGAACCCATGCCTAGGTAGAACGTAGTATCATGAAGGACTAATGCAGCCCGACTGTGGACCTTTTTTCGTGGGCTACTCTTTAAATGGTTGTGTATCTGTTCAGCGATGCATGTTTCAGCAGATCCATACCATGGATGACAAGTGCCCGTGTGGGTTACCGGAACGAGCGGCAGACACCAATTGCATATCATTTGACTCTGAAGATTTTTGCACACCTATTAGGTATCTTTATCTCACGGTCGAGCCATCTAGACCGTTCTTGACCCCCTTTCCTGGTGTTGAATGTTTCAATGCCAAGCAATGATGGCTGAAATTCTTCCGTCTTTTACTGTCTGGCCTAGGTGCGGATAAGTCTTATTCCCAGGTGTTTCCAAGGTTGCCTATTGCTTTACCCAGGGAAAATCCCCTAGCTCACATATCATACCCAGGTAACCATGGAAGGGAAATTTGGAGAATTCGAAATTTAATACCTAGGTAGTGTAGGCAGGTACTAAGTCGTCAACTTAGGATAGGTACTGCTGGAAAGGATTATACCCAACATACTCAAGTAGTAATTTTGCATTAGTTTAAATTTTGATCTAGTTTAAGCACATATTTGGTTTTTTGTAAATGTACAAAGAGCTACTTTTTTCAGCCCTTCTGCGTCTGGTACATACATGATCGAATACCATATGCATCTTTCAGATCGATCAATAGTGCGTTATCATAGCCTACCTATGACCTGCCGCCTTCATCTTTAGATATCCTAGACGCATACCCATAGATAACCTCCAGGGCTTGGAGCAATCTAGACTTCTAAGGCCCTAGCTTGTTATAGGATATCAATCACCGATTGAGTCACATCTAAGTTGTGTCATAATTAGCTATATAGTCATGCCAGTCTATTTAGGTAAATACTCAGAATTGGACCAATCAAGTCCACCGACGCTAACCTCTTTTGGATATTCAAGAGGTCTTCGATGAGAAGACGTCGACGGAAGGTGTTACGAACTTGACTATTATGCCCAAAATAAACGATAGCAGATCATCCGCTGTAACTATGAAGTAGTTCCATATATCCAACACGAAAAGGACTGTGCAAAATTAGCCATTTCGAGGTAGGCCTTAGGTAGCATATCGATCCATGGATGCTTTGTACATCGATGATTTGCACTTTAGAGGAATCAGGAATCGAGTCAGAATCGTTAAGCCCACCGTGAAATACCCCTAGGCTTTCCATACAATGGCCTATTTCTCCATCCAATTGGCAAGAGAGGATGTATACCTTAATCTATTTAGACTGATTAGATTGGTAGAGCTCGCTGTTGATATGGATCACGGAAATACTGGCTAGCCTTTTGCCCAGTTTACCATGAGTACTTGGCATTGGCTAGCCTCATAATCTGCGTCTTAATTGGAGATATTGGCGCTCGCACGAGGAGCCCATTGCTCTTCCACGAAAAGTAACTATCCTTTAGCCTATTCATTAGCCTGTTCGCAGGTGATGTTACTACTAGCATTCACTTCAATCTAGGGTGAGATATCACCTAGCCATTGCAAATTCCGGGAAGGACGAGCGACCATGTTTAAAAAATGTCAAGATGTTTGAGCAAGTTGGCTAGAAGAAAAGAAAGCAAAAGAGGTTCATATCTGATATCGAGCACTGTCAAATGGGTGGTGGTTTAGGCTCGATTGGGCCTAGTTAGCCTGATTTGGCCTGGTTTGTAGGGTTTGCATTACCCACTATGTATCACTATTTTAGGCGAACTTCATCCCTAGTTTAGTAATTCAGTTTCATTCATTTGTGGCATTTGAATGATTGGCCAGTCTGAACCAGTCGACTTGACAAGCACACAGAGTCAGGTGACCAGTTGAGGCTCCGTGCACGTTTTGCACAAATGGACGCTCTCGGCAACCGGAGAAATTGTAAAGTGGAGCCTCAAATTATCTATCACCAAATTTCTTTCGGCTTCGACTTTCACCTCAGTTTCCCCTCTATGCGCGCTGGCAATGCTTACCACGGGACTTCATTAAATATTTGAGTCGCCTGAGATCTTTGAGATAATAGATATCCTGGTCTCTTCGCCATAATGGCCCCTCGCAGAAAGCCACAGGCCTCTGCGGCTCGATCTGCGCCTAAACCTGCTGCCGAGGTAAGTTTTTTTTTAAACCATGACGCACCTAATTCAACCACTCAATGGTCATTTTGACTGATATAATTCCTTGTTTGAAAAGCCTGCAGTTCCAAATATTGCCAAGGCAACCGAACCGACACAGGCAGCTACACAAGCGAACGGTGATGAGCAGGAACCTTCCAAATACAAGCATAGAGATCCATTTGATGCGCTACTGGAACCATTCTACTACACCAAATCCTTGACAGACCCTATAAATACCGCGAAAGACAAATGGAATCTCCTTCCAGCCTTCCTCAAAGTCAAGGGCCTGGTCAAGCAGCATATTGACTCATACAATTACTTCATCGAGGTCCAACTGAAGAAAATCGTGGAATCAAGTGGGATTATTCGCAGTGAGATCGACGCCAACTTTTACATCAAGTTCACAAACATCTACATCGGATCACCTCGACGTACGGATGAACAACAGGATGGTACTATTGATTACGTATCAGATGTCACCCCGCAAGAATGCCGGCTTCGAGATACAACTTATGCTGCGCCAATTCTCGTTGACTTTGAGTATTTACGTGGTCGCCAGAGAGTCATGCGGCGAGGAGTCACCATTGGTCGGATGCCAGTGATGCTTCGTAGCTCCAAGTGCGTGCTGGCGAACAAAACCCCGGCCCAAATGACAGTTCTCAACGAATGTCCTCTGGACCCCGGTGGCTATTTTATCGTGAATGGAACGGAAAGAGTCATTTTGGTTCAAGAACAACTGAGCAAGAATCGAATCATCGTGGAAACTGACACTAAGAAAGATATTGTCCAGGCCTCGGTGACCAGTTCTTCCAACGAGCGCAAGTCGAAGAGTTACATTATTCTCAAAAAACAACGGCTTTATGTGAGACATAACGTTCTCAGTGATGATGTCCCAATTGCTGTTTTGTTGAAGGCTATGGGTGTTCACACCGACCAAGAAATGTTACAGATTGTCGCCGGATCAGATAGCCAATACCAGGATGATTTCGCTATCAATTTTGAGGAAGCAATTAAGCTTGATGTCTATACACAACAGCAAGCTCTTGAGTGGCTGGGTACTAAGATCAAAATCAATCGAAAGACCGGCGCATACCGCAGAACTCATGTGCAAGAAGCAATCGAAGCCATTGCTACAGTCATCATCTCACACATTGAGGTCAAAGATATGAACTTTCGGCCCAAGGCCATCTATGTCGGTCATATGGCGCGTCGTGTCCTGATGGCTAAGGTCGATCCTTCGATGGTTGATGATCGTGACTACCTTGGAAACAAGCGGCTGGAACTGGCTGGCCAGATGTTGGCTTTGCTGTTTGAGGACCTGTTCAAAAAGTTCACCTTCGACATTAAGTTGAACATTGATAAAGTTCTGAGCAAGCGAAACAGAGCAGAACAATTTGATGCTTGGAGCATCGTGAGCATGCATGGTGGTCACATCACTCAGGGAATGGTCCGTGCCATTGCAACTGGTAACTGGACCTTGAAGCGTTTCCGTATGGAACGTGCTGGTGTCACTCACGTTCTCAGTCGACTGAGTTACATTGCTGCCCTCGGTATGATGACCCGCATCAGCAGTCAGTTCGAGAAGACAAGAAAGGTCAGCGGTCCTCGTGCTCTGCAGCCATCGCAATTTGGTATGCTGTGTCCTGCAGATACTCCTGAAGGTGAAGCTTGTGGTCTTGTCAAGAACTTGGCACTTATGACGCACATTACCACCAATGACGAGGAGGACCCTGTGCGCAATCTTATTTTCATGCTGGGAGCTGAAGATATTGCAACTGTCAGTGGAGTGCAGATTTACGCTCGTGGAAGTTATACTATCTCTATGAATGGTACACCGATGGCCTTGACCCGGCGTCCGAAGTACTTCCTCGACGCGTTCCGACGGCTTCGTCGTTCGGGTCGCATCTCAGAATTTGTGAGTATTTTTATCAATCACCACCAGTCAGCCGTTCACATTGCCACCGACGATGGCCGAATTTGCCGACCTCTCATTATTGTTGAAAATGGCAGATCAAAGGTTGAACGGCATCACTTGGAGAAGCTGCGAGAAGGCAAGATGGAATTCGACGATTTCCTTGCCCAGGGCCTGGTGGAGTATCTCGATGTGAACGAGGAGAATGATTCATATATCGCAATCTATGAGAAGGACATTAATGACGCCACAACTCATATGGAGGTCGAGCCATTCACTATTTTGGGGGCTGTTGCCGGTCTTATTCCCTACCCGCACCATAATCAATCCCCCCGAAACACATACCAATGTGCTATGGGTAAACAGGCCATCGGCGCAATTGCTTCCAATCAATTCCAGCGAATCGATTCCATCCTTTACATTATGGTGTACCCGCAGAAGCCAATGGTGAAGTCACGAACCATTGAGTTGGTCAAGTACGACCAACTTCCTGCAGGTCAAAATGCGACGGTCGCTGTGATGAGTTACTCTGGATATGATATTGAGGATGCCCTCGTCTTGAACAAGGGTTCTGTGGATCGTGGATTTGGACGTTGCCAGGTATTTCGCAAATACTCTACGCCCCTTAAGAGTTATCCCAACGGCATGCGAGATCAATTGGCTGCACCCGAGTATGAGGACAACGTTGTGATTAAAAAGCACACTCTCATCGACGGCGATGGTCTACCTGCCGTCGGCGAAGAAGTCACAGCCGGCCAGGTTTTGATCAACAAGATCACCCCAGACCTATCACAAACTTCAGGCTTTATGGGTTCAGGCCAGGGAGCCACCAACTGGACTTCCACACCATTGAACTACAAGCTTCCCGACCCTTCTTATATCGACAAGGTCTTGATTACAGCAACGGACGGTGAGACTCAACTCCTCAAGGTGCTGACTCGCCAGACTCGTCGCCCTGAGGTTGGTGATAAGTTTTCCTCCCGTCACGGACAGAAGGGTGTTGTGGGAATCATTGCCGATCAAGCCGATATGCCGTTCACAGACCAAGGTATCAACCCCGATATTATCATGAACCCCCACGGTTTCCCGTCCCGTATGACAGTCGGAAAAATGTTGGAGCTGGTCGCAGGAAAAGCAGGTGTGCTCTCCGGTCAGCACGGCTATGGTACTTGTTTTGGTGGAAGTCCTGTTCAGGAGATGTCGCAGATCCTGATCGACCACGGCTTCAGCTATGGCGGTAAAGACATGCTTACATCCGGTATCACTGGCGAACCGCTGCCTTTCTATGTTTTCACTGGTCCTATCTACTACCAGAAGCTCAAGCACATGGTACAGGATAAGATGCACTCGCGTGCCCGTGGACCCAAGGCCACCCTTACCCGCCAGCCTACTGAGGGTCGTTCGCGTGATGGTGGTCTCCGTCTCGGTGAGATGGAACGTGATTGTCTGATCGCCTACGGAACCAGTCAGCTTTTGCTCGAGCGTCTCATGATATCGTCTGATCGCCACGAAGTTGATATTTGTGACAAGTGCGGCTTGATGGGATTCCTGGGATGGTGCACTGGATGCAAGTCCTCTCGTACCTGCGTGAAGATGGTCATCCCTTACGCAGCTAAACTTCTCATTCAAGAGCTTATGAGTATGAATGTTTCTGCTCGTCTGAAGTTGGAGGATGAGTTCCCTGAGGACAAGGGACGTTGATGAATTACTCAAAAAACATACAAGGGGCCGGTTTACTTTATTTTATCTCCCTATTGAACCTCCCGAATGGCATAGCGCGGCGATTTTATGATTAATTACTCTTCTTATATTCCGTAGTGAAGTAGAATGAACGAACATAGCCCTAAAGAGTGGTTTGTGCCGTAGTAAAAGCTTCCATATGTCAAAAGTTTATAAGACTACCCAAGAGAGAGAAAAAAAAATAAAGAAAGAAAGAACAAGAAAAAACAACGATCTGAATCTGCTACTAAAGCATCAAGACCTTTGACTCAAAGGCGACTTGCTGATACTTCATGAATGCTTGCACACCGTTCAGAACATCCAATCGAATCTCTAATGCCTCGCTAAGCGACACGACCTCCCCTTTAATGTCCTTATTTTCAAAGGCCAATCTCTCCACGGCAGCCGTCACTCCTTCTGTATCAACATTCTTTTGCTCCAACGTCCAGTCGAACCGCTGAGGTGGAATGTTCGCAGTGGAGATAACACGAATGTTTGGATCCACAAGAAAGAACGCCAACAAACGCGCATACCCGGGCTGAGTCTTATCCTCAAGCTCAAATTTGTTCATTCTATGTTGTACTGTGGCTGGAAACATCACTACTCGGCCTGGTGTGCAGCGAATCGTACCTGAGATCTGGACGGCCGGCTCGCCGTTCTCTAGTCCGAAGACTTGCTTCAGCCAGACAAAGTCGTTCGGCTCGTGCTCGACTTCAGCTAGCATTGATGTGTCGACTATATTGCGGAAATCCATACCGGGTGCTAACATATTCACTGAGTCGACGGTCAGGAATGCCGCAGCGCAAATGTGTTCGTTCTGAGTTGAATGAGTTTAATTTCCTCTTGAGACATCCTGGGTTTACTTACCATAGCACACTCGACATGCCAGGGGCTTGTATGGAACGGGTCTTCTGGTGTCAAGTCCACGCCCATGATCCGAATGATAACCTGCAAGCCTCGGTCTTTGTACTCTTTGTTCAGATCAACACCACGCTCAATTCGAACAGGGGTTGGTAAATCTGCAGGCAACTTTGACATCATACATTCAGGTACAGCCCAAGGAATGAACTGGCCAACGTCCGGCTGGACTACCTTGTAATTCTCCATCGCCCACTTCTCATACCGCTCGTCAAATGCACTTTGCGCCTCATTCTCTTGAATCCTTGGTGCTGTGGCCTTGACCTCCTCAGTTAGAGAGGTATATTCGGCCTGGTGATACTCAATTCGAGAACGAGAATGCAGCATGTCCTTGAGCGGAGTCATGGTCATGTTCCACTGTGGGATCATGCAGTTAAACGCCTCCTCAATGAGAGTGTACACATTGCGGTACGTGACAGGATGGAGGTTATTGATGTATGAGATAATATGCCACTTGCCATCCTCTCCAAGCTCAAAGTCAGATGGTAAGATCTGGAAATCCCGACTGTACGGGTTTATCTCTATATCCGCACGTGAGGCTACTCGCCAAGCCATGTCTTCCCGAGTGATCGTTGACTCTTTCGGGATGGGGATGATATCTCCCTTCCCAGCATATTGTATAGCATCCTTCAGTCCAATGATTTTGTCAGGTAAGATCCGGCTCTTGCCGTAAATGAGCGGGTATAGTGCCATGTCGAGGAGATCACGCTGTTTTTTGGCATCTGGGTTATAGAACTGGAGATCCGTATCGTGGAATTCAATCATTCTCGATGCATCACGCAGCTGCAGGACGAGTGAGCTGGGCACATTAGTGTCGGACTTGGTGACATCTCCACTGTACAGTGTCACGGATTCAAACATCTCGTATATGATTGCTTTGAAAGTCAGCTCTTCGATTATCCAATTCGCACCGTTCTCTGTAATCTCATTTTCGCCTGCCACGGCCCTGGCTTTCCAGACGTTGATAGTATCAGGGTCTTTTATCTAAGGGCTGATCAGTATATTAAAAGGCCTTGAAACATCATGTAGTGCCAGTCAAGATGGAATATAGAGTACCTTTATCCACCACTCGGAAATGTCAGTTATCCTTTCCATGACTCGTACCATAGCAAGCTCTCGAAGGGTTTGGACAGGCTGTCTGTAGGCAATTGAGTTAGCTTTGCATTTCATAGCTTCACGATTGATAGCATACTCTGTATACCCCCTTTCGATATCCCGGTCGTCGAGGGCAGAAGGAAACATGCTACGGCCTTCAACGCCATATACGTTTTTCTCCATAGGTGCAAAGTCCAATGGGCGGCCATATCCTGGGAGATGAAAACGACAATCCAGGTTCTTACCTGTAGCTCGATGGCCGCATCCACTCACGACGGACTGGAACATATTCGTAAATTGGGAAGAGTGTATCTAGTCTGAAAAAAATTAATGGCAATGGGCAGAGCCCTAGCGAGAAGAGAATTTTTATAAAGAAATTGACATCGGTGCAAGAAAATGATGTATTCCTATCATCTATCCCAGTAAAGAATATACGGAACTTTCTTCCGAGAGCATGGAATAAGTAGGCTTAGACTGTCATAGTGACGGTTTAACAGCATACCTGGGGAATTTGAAACTCAATTCCATAGGTAAAGCGTCATAGAAATACAGATCATGATAGCGGAGATCCGCATCTGAAAGAAAGGAAGAAGCAAGGTCTTAGATACAATAATTAAGAATAGTTGTGCATAGCAAGAAGGCTGATTTCCAAGCTTGTACCATGCAGTGGAACTTCAGCCAGCCATTTATTGCCATTGTAGTTTGCAAGTACCTATTGGAAGCACGATTGAATTTCATGCAGGTACAGTGTGCTCCAGATAATCTTTGATAATGGCCCAATACCGATCCGGTGCAGCTCGCATATGACCAACATGAGCTGTGCCTTGAAATTGTTCACGACGCACGAGCCAGCCACAGGCTTCCGAGTCTGACGCATGTTTCTCGACCGCTTTCCAATCAACTAGATCATCTGTGTCGGAGTAAATATAGCAGCGAGTCGGTTTATTGGCTGCATTCACGGCTCGTAGTAGAGATGGTTCATTGATCACCTTACTGGCGTAGGAAATAGGATCAAGTGATCGCGTCACAGCATGCAATACGAAAATAGAGCCCAAAGTAACCCATAGAAGAGCTTTTCCGATCATTCGCAGGATCCATGACCGAGGTAGACTAAAAGAAAAGGCCCGGACAGCGGAAGACAGGTTTGCAGTACCTGGCGCACTATCCACGATCATGAAAGAAATTGGCAGGGCCTGTCCAGTTTTTGATTTGAAGGCCTGTAGGAGATTCACTGCACTGAAAAGGCCGCCATTTGAGAAACAATGCACGAACACGGGGTTTGCCCGAGTTGCCGAGGCAAGTGCTTCAACGGCAGGCGTAACGCGTTTCTCTTGGGATCTTTTGCCAGATTGAAAGATGAAGTCGTTTGACGACGCACGAACAAATACTATGCGTGCTGATGGTACTAGACGTCGATATTGAAGCACGTATTTTGCCAGTGCACGTGGCGGTGCGTTCATCCAAAAAGCAATGAAGATCAGCGGCTGACCGGTCAGCTGTGGCCCTGCTGGGTCCTGCATATAAACCGAGGGACTCAGTTTGTTGAAAGGTGCCAGGGGGTTATCCAGGGGTGTTGTCATCCTGGAAACAGATCTAGTGTATTTAACGAAGTGTAGGTAAAATGATGGTACCTGGGTACTGAAGGTTGCTTTCTGTTGTGGGGGCGCGGAGCGAGGGAAGCAATATGAAGGAAAATATGTCAAAGAGATGGTTGATTATGCCTGAGTCTTGCTACATATAGGGTCCATTTTACGTGAAAATTGAATAATAAAGGGTATTCCAAGGTTCTCTATATCCTGTTGGTCTAGGGATGTACTAGTTACGACTATTGGATATTAAAATTCAAAAACGCCTGTCCGCTATGCCACAAAACAAAGATCCGGTCAAGCAGTCTAAAGGCTCTCCGTATATCTGGAAATAGAGCTGATTTCTATTTCTCGCATCAGCGTTTGCCTAGAGTCCGCCCCAGTTTCTTATTTTTGTCCTTGTTCTTCTGATCGGTTTCACTCCCGGAAGTGGGAGTTGCCGAGTCTTTCAAATCGACTTTTTTACCTCGCAGCGTTTGACCAATGCCCTGGAATGTAGGTTGGTCCTCTCGAATAACCTGTCCATTCTCGTCACGCGGCTTGGCGGGCGTAACGGCGTATCCGAAAAACAGTTGATTTGGAGGTAGTCTGAGAGGCTGCGGGCCATTGGTCCTACGGGTGGGTGGAAGATGCTGGGGGTTTGTTGTTCCGGGGGTTGGAGTGCTGGGCTTTGGAGTCGGTGCCTTGCTACCCTTCCTAGCATTGAGCCGTTGACCTCCTGCCAAGAAGTTGGAAGACACAGCCCGGGCTCCGTTAGCTGCATCGGTCGATTCGGGCGCGATAGCTGTGTAGTTAATCGCCTGTGCCATAGTGCCTTGATGATGCAACAGACCTCCAGCAGGAAGCTTCCCACTGATGACGCTACCAGGTGTGCTAGTACCACTGGGCTGCTTGGGCTCCTCGTATCCAACTGGAGCGGCAAAATCGACTTCAAGATCAGTCTCCAATACAGAAATCGCATTCTTGGATCCGGCTGGCTTGGTCTCTAGAACAGCCATCTCGTAGACTTGGTCGTTATAAGCAAAAGTAAAGACATCGCCTTTGCTAAGACAGGAGAAGTTTCGGAATGCATTCTCGAGGACGGCTTTCGGGTCACTAATGTCAAGGAACGAAGTAGACTGAGCTTGAAGCTTTATAAATTGACCGGAAGGGAGATCAGTTGACTTGATCTGGAGAAGATCGCCAGGTTCTAGCAGTAGAGTTTGCATGGTCTGTCATAGAAAAAATATCTTGATCAGTACTTGGACTCGAGGGGTTCTGTATTTTCAGTCACACATACCCAGAACGGAAGATAGATCTTGCCTTCCTCAGCAATAAACTCAAGAACACCTGCATGGGTCATTCTTTCCTTCGCTCCATTATGTAGCTCGAAGAGCATTGGATACGTTATATGGAGACGGGTAAGCTTGTCCAATGCACTTGGCGGCATAATGACCTTTCCACCATGATTCACATTTTCTCGCTCGGGGCCAGGAAGCATAGCAACTGGATAACAGCGATAGTATTCATCGAAGCGGCGGGTCGCAGAACCACGTACACCGCCCATGGGGTCGTCGGGCCAATACTCAGGTCGAAACTAGAAGCTGTTAGGAACAGCACAGATTGAGAAATACTATTCAGTTGGATGAGATAAACCCACCATTATTTATGGAGGAATGAGAACGAAACGAGTAGTTTCTGATTCGGGAAACAAAGTAAGTTGAAGAGGATAAGTTCAAAGCAACATGAAAGTGACGCACGTTACTTGCTCGCTCCATGATGTTCCGCTCCGACTCCAACCCCACTGGAGCTTTGAAGGTCACGTGACAAAAATACGCAAATGAGTTTTGTAGGTTATGATACCGTTTTCTTGCATGTATTTTTTTGATATTTTGAGCGACCTAACAGTAAAACCTGTATTTAAAGCCTGTATAATACTGTGAGATTAGTACTCTTTGATATACAGAAAGACATGTACGTAGAAACTGAGATCTCTTATTAACCCCGAATAAAGGGAAATGAAAGTGAAATTGCAGGTTAAAGACATGGAGAGGACAGGAGAGGACTTGGTTCGGTGCAGATCATCCGTGTAAAACCACTCGACCTCAGGTGTGCTTACGAGGTTATAGATTTTCACTTTGAATAAAAATATTTGGAAAGTAAAGAAAATTGTGTATAGTCAATATACAATTTCAAATCTTCGTTTCTACCGGCTCAAATATCTCTCTCGTACAATTGCTGGTATTTCAAAGTTGGGGTAAAATATTAAGAAATTAGGCGGTAAGTATGATAGCTTCGGCTAAATTAGGGCGGTGAGGTGATTATGCCAGAAATACTTGTTGATGCCCAGACAGCTCTATGCGTTAAACCTCATATCGACAATTCCGACTCTCTCCACCCATTTTCAAGGTTTTACATGAATATGGATAGATCACATCTTCCACCTAAGCGGGGTAATGACTTACCTTACGATCGATATGATGACGAGGGTCCATCAGAAAAGAAACCGCGATTCGACCTTCGCAACCCCTCAGCCCTTGCGCACGATGATGACGTTGAAGAGGATGCGGTACTAGATGCCGACAATATTGGCCGCCGTGGTCAAAACGTACGACGAAGTGCGGTGAAGCTCGATGGCTACGACTCTGACAGTGAAAACGAAGGTTTCAAAGCACGCGGAGATAAATCAAAGAGTGCGCGCGATGAAATTGACGAGGATGACATCGCCGCCGAGCTCGAGGCAGACTTTGCAGAAGAGGACGAAGAAGAAGAAGATCACAGCAATAGAAAATCTGTTCGCTTCCTAGAAGACGACGAGATCCAGGGACAGGTTCGGTCCTCCAAAGGCGGAAAAACAATGCATGCCAGCGACCAAGCCGACGAGGAGGAAAGCAGTGATGAGAGTGAGGTTGGAGAAGCAGAGCGTGCCAGGCTCGATGTAGATTTGGATAAAGAACTTGGTGCAGGCGCAAAAAAGAAGAACGCGCCACTCCTCGACGGCTTTAACATGCAGAACGAGCAAGAGGACGGTCGGTTTGATGACGCGGGCAATTTTGTTCGCAATGCCCGAGACCCAGACGCTGTCTATGATCAATGGCTCGACGGTGTTTCCAAGAAGGAGATTCGCAAAGCCAGAGAGGCCGCGGATAAGCGCGAGGAAAAAATACTGGAGAAAGAGAAGAGAGATGATAGCTTTCTAACGGCTGATGTCCTAAAGACACTTATCACGAATATGGAGCGCACCGAGACTATACTGGAAGCTCTTGCCCGTCTTGGGAAAGGCATAAAACGAAAGCCAAAGTGGCAGACGAAAAAGAAGAACAAGAAGAGCAACGTCGTTGAAGACATCGAAATGGATGAAGACAACTCCGATGAGTCTGGCCGGAAAAAGGCCATCGAGGCTCTAACAGGTGCCGCCGATATCCTCATGCACCGAGGCCAACCAGATATCTATGATTTAGAGCGCGAGCTATTGACTCGACAATACCGCAAGGAGACAGGAAACGATTGGATTGACCCTCCTTCAGAATCTAGTAAGGCGGATGGTCAAGGGCCTACGATGTGGGAATATCGATGGTCCGATGCTCGAGATGGTGGTGATGCACATGGTCCCTACGATAGCGTCATGATGGATTCCTGGACAAGTGCCGGCTACTTTGGAGAAGGAGTTGAATTCCGTCAGGTTGGAAATACAGGGCCATGGAGTCATACAGCCAGATTTGTCTAATGTGAGCAATGAAACAGGGTGTCACTTCAATTCCAGGAAGAAGAAAAAAACACAAATAACCTAGAAAAGCGCCAGTCCCTATTCATACATCAATCGATGCGAGAATAACCAAATAATCAGAAATCTCAAGTAGTTTTTAAGCCCGCTAACCAATCTCCTTGCTCCTTCATGAGTAGTTAAAAAAAATTATGAAATCTCCATGGCGTCGCCGTTAGCAGCAATGAAGCTGACTCCACCCTGTTCTCCGATGAAACGCTGCTCATATTGGCTGATGAACTTGACGCTCCGGCCAGGGTCGTAGAACAAACGGAAGCTACGTTGGACATCATCAACACTGACTTCCTTTGCCTTGCGCTTCTGGCTCAAGAGATGAGAAGTAGTAATGATATTGCTTGCATAGCGGAGGTTTGACTCCTGGCCGATCTTAGTCAGAAGAGCTAGTGCATCTGGGGAGAGGTCGATTTCTTCTTCTTGGGCACGAATAGCCAAGATTTGGCGAATTTCATCTCCCGAGTACGCATGCGTGCTCACGATAACAACCCGATCAAGGAAATCAAGTGGGAGACCGTGGGGAGATGTGTAGGTAGTTCCACGAATACGGGCCTGGCCGCGGTTGCTCGCCATGATAACAATAGGTGCTAGTTCAGCCTCCAATGCGCGGTTGACATAGGAAAAGCATTCAATGTCGAGCATGTGAACCTCGTCAATGAAAAGAACACCAGGAATGATTTCTGCCTTGCCTTCTTCTTTCCATTCTGCGACCTTCGTGTTGATCTGGTCTCGTACCTCACTGCGGATCTCGCCAGTATCACCAGAGAAAAGAGCCAAGAACCCTTGTGAGCGCGAGTTGATAACATCGATTTCGTGCAGACTAACGGTGTGAACAATCTCCTTGCGGACTTGAAGCTCTCCCTCCGGGCACTGGACAAACTTGGTGTCGGCACCCATGGCGTCGTAATCACGCGAGCGAGCGTAAGACCGACCGAGCTTTGTGATCTTGCCGGAAGACTTGTCGATTGAGATCACATCTCCTGCCATTACTCGTTCCTTGGTCATTGAGTCGATCATCTTTGTACCCATATCGTAGATAGTTTCCATATCGGTGGTTTTGATTGTGAGCTTTCCTTGTTTGTTGCCCTGTGTCTGTCAGCATTCGGAAACATTTTGCATGCCCATGGCCATGAAGGGAAAAATTTACCCCAGTGACACTCCGGTCAATCTGAATCTCCACGACTTCACCTTCGATAATTTCGCTCTCCTCCTTGATTCGTACGCCAATCGATCTCCGGAAAGCCTGGGTGAGAGCTTCGGTCTTTGACATCTCCATCGAGAAGATTTCAGAGGCTGCCAGCATTGTGAAAGGCACATCTGGTCCGAGCGATTGGGCCATACCCATCGCAAGAGCAGTTTTTCCAGTGCTAGGAGGACCGGCGATTAAGACAGCACGTCCCGCGATTTTGCCCTCCTTTACCATCTGTAGAATCACTGCTGCCGCCTTGCGAGCTTTCTCCTGGCCTACAAGACCCTGGGATGAACCCCGTGGCTGCAAAGTGTCCACATCCACACCAAGACCTCTGATATGCGAATGGGCGGCGATGAGGTTCAACCCCCGGAGCTCTTTGCTCTCCGCAACGGTGGAAATTGGCTACTTATAATTAGCAACTCAAGCATCAAGTCCAATCCAACCAGGGACACTCACAGCAGCCATTTTAATTGATGCTAACAAAGCACAATCTTTTGGATGGTGTTGGGGAAGCAGATTTAAAATCAGCAGGACGAGCTGTCGCGGAAGAAACAATCAGATCGCGGAAGGACATCTCACCGCCCGGCAGTAATTCTTTGAGTGAATGGAATAAGACTCCATTGATTGTTACCTTGAAGAATTCATACCGCTTGAGTCTCAATTTTCTTTAAAACCTCTATCTCTGATCCCCTTGAACCACTTCCTAATCATTTTAACCATCACAAAGATCCTACCACCGAATCCGTGCAGTACAACACACGCCGCAAATCGAGTGTGAACGCGCTTTATGATGTAATTTTGTTTTCTATATTTGGCTAGGAATATTTTTGACGCGTGTCTATGTTTAGCTTTGCTGCCAATTTTTCCGATTTCGGCCTTGTTGTCTTGAGCTTAGAGGTAATTGGAATTCCAATGTGATGATATTGAATGACCACCATGGAACCACCACCACCCCCAACGACGGACCCTCGATTGAAAGGTAAACAACCAGTTCTTCGAGAGATAACTTCTTCGGTTCCACCATCCCTTGTTTTAAACCAGCCTTTATCTACCTTTACCCCCTCGAAATGCACACCATCAACTCCGCTCTTATCTCGATTTGGTCTGCCAAAATCCAATTCCTCATCTCCCCAGCGTCATGCGTCTTTGCCTCTGCCAAACATGCCCTCAAATCCCACAGCGGGGTCAGATATTGAGCCTTATGTTCCACAGGAGTCATCGATACCTAATGGAACCATTTTCTCGTCCCTGATTGCAAAAATTTCGGAATCAAATTTTCATATTCTCTGCTATAAGAAAGAGAAGGATGAGCGGAAAAAGCTATTGGCTACCTACACCGATGGTGCCATGAATTTGAAAAGGGTTCCAACCGCCTCGAACATGTTCTCGAACCAAATCCGTACTGAAGAAGAAAGGATTCGGGTTATTGACGCATCTATCAAATTGCATGAGAAGGAGATTGTAAGCTATAGTGAGGAGATAGACAAGTTACAAGTTTTTTCAGCTCAGCCCGCTCAAACATGCACGCATTCTACTCTTGAAAGTGGGAAAGTTGCCAAACTGGAAGCCGAGATCGCAGAGTTGAAACAAGCCATGCTAGCAAAGACTCAAGATACTGGAACATTCTCCGCTACCGTCGAGAAATTGCAGAAGTCTGTTGAGGAACATGACAAGACAAACAATGAGTTCAACACCAAACTCCAAAATCTCCAGGACATATCGATCAAGCAACTGCCTTTGAAAATGGAATCTGTGCATGCAGACATAAAAAAGGCACATGAAAAGAATGCTCTGGTTGATGCCGAAATGGCTCAAATCAAGAGCCGACTTGATAGGATAGGGCGATTTTCTCAAACAACAAGTCCATCCGATGCTCAGAATAAGTCGAAGCAATTGGAAGATGCTACAGGAAAACTTCCCGATCTCAACTCGCGGATAGGGACCCTCGAACAACAATGTGCAACCTATGCGAAGATGCTTCAACAGACTCCTGCGACTGATGTCGTGCATAGTCTTTTGAAGCTCAGGCAAGATCAGATTAAAATTAATTCAGAAAAGATTGAAGTCCAGGAAAGTAGGATCCGTACGGTACATGAAACCGTTGATGGATGCCAAAAAACTCTGCATTCGAACCTTTCAAGGCTGGGTCAAATTGAGTTAATTCTGTCTCGATTCACGCAGGTCGATACGCGAAATTCCAGTCTTATTGATACGCTGAACACTGCCGTGAGGTCATTGGAAACCCGATACAACAATATGTCCACGGAGGAAATTGTCAGGCGCATGGCCCGTGCCATAGTTGAGCTTTATCCTAATGGACCCCGTCTGCAGCATGAATTTACAGCGTTCAAAGATGAACTCAAGCAGGAGATTGGTGAACTTAGCACGGTGAAAAATGTCCTCAACCGAGAAGTTGCTGAGCTCAATCACAAAGTTAATTTGCTTCAAAGCAATCCTCAGACCTCTGGATCGTCGCACGCCCAGCAGGAACAGCTCAATCAAGAAGTTGCTGAGCTCAATCACAAGGTTCATCTGCTCCAAAGCAATGCTCAGAACAACGTATTGTCGCCCAGCCAACAGGAACAGTTCAGCCAAGAAATAATGAGGCGACTTGTGCCAATTCAGTCTGAATTCACCAATACCCAGCTTGGGCCAATTTTGCAAATTCAGAAAGATAATTCTGATAACCTCACTAATCAGCTTAAAGAATACTCTGTAATGAGGTCGGAAATCCAGGCTCTGCAGAGTGCCTTTAAGAGCTCAGAAGTGCGTTTTGAAGATGAATTTTACACAATTAATAATCAGCTCCAAGAATGTATGGATGTTCAGAAAAAACATGATGAAAAGGACAAGGTGGACATCCTAACTCAGACCAAGGAAGCTCATGAGCAACCTACCAACTTGGAGGAGCGGTTTGAGGATATCCATCAGTTCTCCAAACGGCTTGCTGAAGGGCTTCAAGCCCAGAACAAGTTTAACGAAACCACGGCAGAAAATCTGGCAAGATTGAGAACCCAGCTAGAGCATATTTTGGAAGTTTCTCAAGGCCCAGTCGAAGAAATCAAAAAGATCAACAAGTGGTTGACTAAAATTGACGTGCTCCTTGAGGAAAAAATTACCAAGAGACTGAGCGAATTGGGTGAGCGCGTCGAGGAAGTGCAAATCCAGGTCGGAGAAGCCCATCGTCGTTTGAAAAAAGATGCGCTTCAACGGCTCTCTCAACATGTAATCAACGAACCCGATCATGAACTTGAACTTTCAATACGTGGATCAAGCGTGGCGAATCAACCTGGCTGCTCCCTGGTTCGATCAGGTTTTAAGGCTGTCAACTCTGCTCAGGATCCTCCATCCGTTCAGGTTCACAATTCGTCACCAGAACGCCATAAACCCCCTCAAGTCTTTCCAGCAACACCGACACCCAATGTCAATCCACCGTCGCACCCACCTTCCAACTCGCTGAGCTCAGCAATTTTGGAGAAGAGGAAACGGTCTCTAGCAGACGATGAAAGGTTATCTTCAGCGACTCACACAGCTTCTGGGTCTTCACACTCTGGATCTACATACAGTCGATCTCCAGCATCCTCTGTTTCCGGATCGATACGAAAGAAAAAAAAGTCGAAGAAAAGCAAGCACCCAACTGCTCTTCGAGATTAACACATTTATCGTGGCATGAGTGTTGCCGGTCAACTTCCTGTCCCGATCGAGGCGAGAGCCCTTCTCGACTAATAAAAGAATCATTCTATCGGTATCGTTGATTTCACCACGCCACAAATTTTACTTAATTACTGACTTCTTTATAGAAAAATCCCTGGTCAACTGAAGGTTGTTGAGGGAGAGGCCGATCATGAACACCTGCAATTGTGCGGTACCGTGGAGCCGGCAGGGGTTCCTTATGAATGATAACTATTTTATTTCAAGTTTGCTTGCTAGTAATATCGTATATCCGATGTAATATCAGTAGTAGTTTCAAGTGGAAATTGAACCTAACTTCTAGTCGATGTGGCCTGAGGTTATCGGAGATACGCGTTGAAGCGCACGCAATCTCCGGATAACGCCAAATGATTCTCGGAGTAACGACCCCGCAAATATTCAATAATTACTTACTTTCAGGTCCCCAATTTTTACTCAATCAACCCTGCTTTTACTATGACCCCTATGATCAACTAAATTTTGATATAATTACGCGGGACGCAATTATTATCTTATTTATCAAATAGTTAAGTACTCAAATTATTACGAACATTTAATTAAGTAGTTAAATAGTTATTTGAATAGTTATTAACAACTTATTTACTTATTTAGTAATTTAGTTGCAAGCATTTTTTTTTACTTACATAATATTCCCAAACTTACAAATACCCATGGATATAACTAAATACGAATATGCGAGTACTAGTCAATTGTATTCGCAGACATCCCTATTTCGTATATAACAGCTTTGTTAATCTTCAAATTGAATAATCTGTTCAAAATGACTGACAAACGAACGTCCAACATCTTAACCAACTATGTGGCATATTTAGAGCTCAGCGGCTCTTCCCCTCGAATTGGCCACCTAGATACCGTGTCTTCGACTATCACACCATTGTTCTTCCTTTCCGGCACACCATTGACAAATCTGTACCAAGTGATCACGGTAGGGGAGAAGGGAATTACAGCTATTGGCGCAGAACCTCTACCTCTTTCTAGCGTGAAAGTTCTACCTCCAATTTCAGGGCGTGACGTTCTTGCAGTGGGCAAGAACTATGTCGAGCATGCCCGCGAGTTCAACTCTTCAGGCTACGATGCCAGCGATAAAAACGACCAACCAACACACCCGGTGATTTTCACCAAGCGTGCGACATCCATCATTGGCCCCAATGACTCTATTCTCCTTCATCCGGGGTTTACCAAAACTGCCGACTATGAGGGTGAAATCGGCATCATTATTGGCAAGTCGGGCTTCAAAATTTCCGAGGAAAACGCGTCGGACTACATTTGGGGATACACCATAATAAACGATTTGACCGCACGAGAACGTCAGCGCGACCACAAGCAATTCTTCCTCGGTAAATCTCCCGATACATTCTGTCCAATGGGTCCTATCGCCGTTCCTAAGGAGAGCCTTCCAAAAAATCTGACGATCCAGACCGTGGTTAATGGAGAGAAGCGCCAGGAGGCCACTCTTGACGAACTGATATTCAGCATTCCCAAGTTGATCGCGACCATCAGCGCCGCCCAGACAGTGCAAGTTGGCGATGTGATCGCTACCGGTACTCCGGCTGGGGTTGGTTTTGGATTCCGCCCTATGAAGTTTTTGAAGGCTGGAGATGAGATTAGCATTTCTGTCAGCGGACTAGGAACCTTGACGAATAAGGTTGCTGCTATAGATGCTGCCAATACCACTGCCGAACACGCCGAGTCCCACATTCCTGTCTCTAATCAAAAGGCACCCACCAACTCGGGATTGACACCGATCAATGGCAAGAATCTCTTCTACCAGCGTTTAGGAGTTGAAGATGGCCCTCCAGTTTTCTTCATTCACGGGCTAGGCGGATCCTCGGCGTATTTCTATCCTCTTGTCTTAAAGCTGCAATCAACACATTCCTTGCATTTTCTGGATCTGGAAGGCCATGGTCTCTCCCCGACATCAGCGCTCAGTACCCTCTCGATTAAGTCCTTTGCAGACGATATCCATCAACTTGCTCAAGTTACTGGGGTGAAAAAGGGCGTGACCGTAATCGCACATTCATTAGGCGCTCTAGTTGGTCTTCAGCTTGGAGTGGAACATCCAGAGTTTGTTTCTAAACTTATCTTGATGGGCCCTCCCCAGAGCCCAACCTCCGACGCAGAGATTACTGAGTTGTTCGCCCTAGCTGCCTTGGTTCGTCAAAAAGGATTGATGAGCGTCGTGGATGCAATCATTCCAGCTGGATCTCCAGCCTCCATCCAACAGAATAATCCCGTGGCTGTCGCCATGATACGGGCATCTTTGCTTGGCCAAGATGCCGAGGGATATGCAAAGGCGATTACGGCACTTGCCAATTTTACTGTTGAAGATACGTTGGATCACTGGGGTCTTCAGATACCTGTCACATTTGTGACTGGGGAAGAAGACATAATTAGTCCACCGTCTCTTTGCGAGAAATACGCTAGGCACACAGGTGGCCATGTTGAAGTGCTGAAAGGTATTGGGCACTGGCATTTGTTAGAAGATGTAGATCAAACTGTAAACGCGGTCCTAGCACAACTCTAGCTATCAGCTGCAAATTGATTCCGTTAACCTATAAACTTCGTTTATATTAAATTTAAAAGCCAATGCACAGTTATTATGTAGAGCCTCGAGCGCTATCAGGCATACAACCAGTGACGCATCCATTTCGGTATACTATATAGAATATATGTTTCGCTGCCCGTACAGAGAATATTGTTTTATGCATGCGAAGAACGATCATTTGGGTTACGCACACTCGCCAACTCTGGAGTAATTGTAGAGCAATATAGCTCCCTATACTAAACATATAGTTGATGAATAACTGCTCAATAACAAGTAAGGGGTTACTAACTGGACAAAAGAATCGAAACTTCGAGGTCCAATTTATTTGAGCCAAAGATAATGAAGTTTACGGGCCAAATAACGCGGCTGTTGCGACGGCCGAGAAACAAGGCCATCAACAGACGGAAAGTATTTCGGCCGAAAAAGCTTCTGCCGAGACAGCGACTCCGGAACTGGATTAGTATATCACGGCATCCTTGAACGATATGCATTCATCGCAAACGACACCCTTAAGCGATGTGCATTCGCGACAGTAATGTCCCGTCTTCACCGTCTCTTCTGTCTCGGACGAATGTTGACATTCGTCCAGAGCAGAGGGGCACCCATATACTATAAGTAGCTAGTTCTTTCATCAATGAAAAAGCAGACTTCACAACAACCACAATATTCAGTATTGTAGAGACCACTACACTTGGTGGTTTGTCTACGGTGTTGAGTAGTGGTTCGTTGGAGCTCACCGTTCTTAGACAAGATATTCGAATATCGCCAAGCGAGCGACACTGATCAGTTCTCACTCTTAGAGAACCTTTTCTCACTCCCAATTTTATTTATAGATCAGGGAACTAAGAACCCATCCTTTTCTTTGATCAAAGACCACCACCTCCATCATCCCTTTTTAAAACCTCCACCATGGCTACTCTAGGAAGGCCCCCCGACTCAGAACGCGACACAGAACACCTAAACCCAAGAACTCCTATGCGACAACATCCAACACCCGGCCAATACCCTGTCTCCCCAACACCTCCTATACGCCTTACACCTCTTGATGAGATCAAGGAACTGTTCAGACCTATGGAGGAAGAATGGAAGGAGAGAGTCGCACAATTCGACCAAAGAATGAACGAAGATCCTAATAATGCCTCACTCCTTGAAGTTGCTGAGTATATCGAGACTGCGATGTTCCTCTATACACGACAGAAACTTTTCAGACGAAGACTATGGTACCACTTTATCGCTGACTTCAAATTCTTTCCTATAGAGACATGGGAAAAAGTTCCTGTACGACTGAAAGCATATATTCGACAATACCTTATGCAAGGAGGAGTATATGTTAAGCCATTGCTCCTAGACGAGCTAAGCCAAGTACTCTTCGACCTTGCGTAAACATATGAAATGTATAACTGGACGATGGATGAGATTGAACAATCTCTTGCTGAAGTTATTCTAAATAACCTAAATCAAGTTAATACGGAACTTAAAAGGATTAAGGACGAAATGTAACAATCAGCGGAAAATGACGAAATACGACAACTACAACAGGAAATAGAACGAGAGGACACCACGTTAATTTATGTCCGACCGACTTGAATGGATAACCCGTTTTCTACTCAAGACGCCCGGCACCAGGAATATACGCAAGGAAACCTCCGATATCCGTTGTTACCAGGACCTAGAGAAGTCACACCAGGAGCGGAGTATTACGTAAAACTTCCACCAAGCCAAGATCATAGTAATAGAGGTCCACCACCTTTTCAACTAGATTGGGAAACATAGAATAAACGACGACCTGAAAACATATACCCAGAACCACAACCAGACCCGCGACGAACAGATTACTCGAAGGAAGCAATGAATATCCGAAAAACATATAAGAAAGAGCAACAGTATAGTGGCTTAGAGGACTTATTCAACCTGAAACTCGCTATCTTTGAAGACATCTGCCGACACTCTGGTTTACCACTAGAGGCATACGAAAAAGCGCTTTCAGCAATGTTTACCGGCTAAGCCAGCGAATTCTATTATATCTATGGCTTATCTTCAAAGTCCTTTATAGAAACATGTAGGCAAATCAAGGCACACTTTGAGAGTCCACTTCATATGACCTAGAAGATGGTCTAATGGAATAATATCTTACTCTCGAAAACAATCCAAGAAAATCCGTCGCAGATAATCCTATAGTATTTTAAATAAATGACTGAATAATTACTCAGAATTCGTCTAGCACTTAGTTAATATATGTAAAACGAAGAAGGATTTACATAAAAGCTTAGCATCTGTTGCTAAAACATCCCGGCTTATCAAAATGCACTTTCTATACCATAGTCTAATCCGAACATGATGATTATGAGTCTCAAGACATTAATCGCGGCCTACGAAAACGCGCGCTAAAGGACTCAACAATATATCTAGGATATATCAGATAAAGCATGGATTACTAATCGAACCTTCCATAAGAAATGGAGACTAGATTGACGGAAGCAGGTTACCTAGAAAAGAGACTCTTCATCTTCACGAGCTGAAGGAAGATGCTGGGTCGACGGAAAGACGGAATGCCGATCATGGGACCATTCACTAGAGGAACGCGTAGTAGCTAGGAAACGATATTATGAACGATTCACCAGAAACAATGGATCTGGAGATTTTAAACGACAGTTTCGATAATATATGGTTATATGCGAAGGTGAAGAACTCGATATTGAAGCCTTTAAAACTACTATTTCAGACTCTAAATCCGAACCTGAATCAGAATCCGAATCCGATGAATCAAGTGATAATGATGATAACTCCGAGATGTTCCTAACAATATTTAGGCCGGTGCCAATATTAGATATATAGATCTGGCACAATTAACTTATGAATCAAGCTTATCTATATAGAATAAGCCCTTATATCTAAGAGTCTAAGAGTGATCCATTTATATACACCACTACCACATCGTGGTATAATTCAGACATCTTTTATGGTATTCTGATCGACATAGGCGCATCCCGAAACTCAACAACTGGGTATAGTCAATTTCTAGCTTTATAGAAACTAGAACCTAGTATCCAACTCGACAAATCGACCGCCGGACAAATCAATGTTCAATTCGGCATCGGGACTAGTGGATCAATCGGATCAATAGACATCAAAACACCTATAGGAATAGTTCAATTCCACGTCGTGAACGCAGATACACCATTCCTATTATGCCTCGCTGATCTAGATCGTCTAGGGATCTATTATAATAATTTATAAGATGTCCTAATAGGGAAGATAGGCCTTCGGATACTAGTAAAACGACAATTTGGGCATCCATTCCTTCTCTAGAAAGCAGCTCCTACATATATCACAGCATTTGTTCAAGGATCTGCCGAATGTCTGTTAACAGATACTAAGTTACGCAGAATTCACCGATGACTAGGGCATCCTGCCGTCGCCCGCCTTGAAGCAATTCTAAGCAAAGCAGGACATGAGGTAGAGAGGAATGCGCTTAAGCATATCACCAAGTTTTACGAACATTGCTAGAAGTTCGGGAAATCACCAGGACGATTCCGATTTACCCTTCAAGACAAGGACGGCGACGCATATTTCAATCATAGCATCATTATTGATGTAATAAGTATCGATGGAGATCCAGTTCTTCATGTTGTCGACGAAGCCATAAGCTTTTAAAGTGGAAGATGGTTATAAAAAGGAAAAGGTATGACAGCCAAACATACGTGGGAAGCATTACGACTCTATTGGATCGATGTTTACTAAGGACCCCTAGACAATATCATAAACGACGTAGGAACCAATTTCGACAGTAAAGAATTCAGATATCTTGCAAAAAACTATGGGAACCACAGCAAAGATAGTTCTAGTCGAAGCGCATAATTCTGTGGGAAAAGTCGAGCGATACCATGCTATGGTACGACGAGTCTATAACATCATCAGACGAGAGCTTAGTGACTCTATAGGAATAGGGGAAGCCAATGTTGATAAGGAACTAGCTCTCCAGATAACATAGAAAGCGATCAACGACTCGGTCGGACCAAATGGTCTTATCCCTACACTACTCGTTTTTGGAGCGTTTCCGCGACTCGCGGAGCTAGACGCCCCATCGCCAACAGTCATACAGCGCGCTGCAGCTATTACAAGAGCGATATAGGAAGTCAAGAAACTATGAGCAAAACGACAAATTCAAGACGCCATGAACATACGAAATAGACCCATCACAGCCGCTACACAAGGATTGCCACTAAATTCTCCTGTTCTTGTCTAGAGAGAAAAGAAGAAAAAATGGACAGGGCCATTCCCACTACTCTCAATCGACGGAGACATATATGTTGTCGATAGCAGCGTCAAAGGCCCAAGATCGTTCCGGATAACTATCGTGAAGCCATTCCTAGAAGAAGACCAGCAAACCAATACACCACTAGACGTATAGAATAATAGTATACAACATGATAGTCTAGATGCACAGCCTAATATATAGCCTAATATACAGCCGCATAAGGATCCACCATTTAGCGTCATCATCGATAATAGAGGCAGGAATTTACAACAACCAAGACATACACAACGTCTGAAGCGCCAAGAAGACGAAGACACAGATAAAGAAGATTCGGAAGATGAAATCAATACTATCTTCCTGAACACCCCGACGCCAGACTTTCGCGCCTCTCGATAAAGCGAAATCAATGGATTACTAGCTAAAGGAGTCTTCAAATTCGTGCCTCGAACAGAAATGCCTAAAGGAATTCGACTCTTTAATTCTAGGTTCGTCGATGAGATCAAAAACACAGGAACAGATCAAGCGAGAGAAAAGTCACGACTCGTGGTGTAGGCATATAACGACTATAGAAAAGAATTTGTTCTAACCCAAGCACCTACGATTCAACATATTAGCTAAAGAATAATTCTATCTATCGCTGCGATGCGAGACGATTCAGATTTATACCTTCGTGATATCTCACAGGCATATATGCAGTCGACATCAGACTTGAACCGACAATTCTATATACGACCCCCTGCTGAATTTGGTTTACTAAAGGACACCGTCCTAAAAGTCTTAAAGCCCTTTTATAGAATCCCGGAAGCAGGCAATCATTGGTTTCAGATATACTATAAGCATCATCTTGAAAAGCTAGGAATGGAGCAATCTACCTATGATGCATGCCTCCTCTACAGCAAGAAACACTTTGGAATTGTCGGAATACAGATAGACGACACTTTGATCCTCGCGAATGCTATATTCATTAAGAAGGAAGAGGACGAACTACAGAAGGCGCAGCTTCTATCGAAACCGCTTCAAAAGCTCACAGAGGTCAATCCACTTGAATTCAACGGCAGCATCATCCGAAAAGGCAAAAACAGGATTACAATTTCGCAAATCGATCAATGCCGACGCCTAAAGACCATCGCCACCAAAATCGTTTCAAAGGATGCATATATCTCTTAACGCGCTCGTGGAGCTTATATCGCATTAGTTTGCCAACCAGAAGCCATATATGACTTATCCTTTTTAGCTTAAGTCATCAACCCAAAAAAGGAAGATGCGGAGAGATTAAATAGGCGCATCCAATAGCAAATCGATAATCAAGCGAGAGGACTTCACTTTATTAAGCTTCAAGAAGACACGCTACAGCTTATCGCATTCGTTGACGTATCATTTGCAAGAAATCGTGATTCAAGCAGCCAGATCGGATATATCATCACTATGGCTGATGGATATAGACAAAACCAGGTCATTAATGCCAATATCCTACACTGGTCATCCATCAAATGTCATAGAGTCACTAGGAGTGTGCTCGCCGCCGAGCTATATGCCACATCACACGGAGTGGATATCGCTTTCGTAGTCAACCAAACCTTAAATAAAATCCTGCGTGCGGTGGAGCATTTACCCAGAATTCCCCTGACACTCTATACAGACTCACGCTCAGTATATGATACAGTCACACGTCTCGGGACTACACAAGAAAAACGACTTATGATCGATATCATGGCACTACGTCAAACATATGAACGACGCCAGATGGAGCTCAAGTGGATCGCAGGAGGATCAAATCCTGCCGATACGATGACGAAGGAGAAGTGTGGAAACGCACTGAAGGAGTTGATTGATACAAATCAGATCGACTTAGAGACCCTTGGTTGGGTCGAACGTTAAGTTTTTCCTACTATAACTTTTACGAATTACGGCCTACATGATATTTATGCACCCAAATTAGTACAATTGGCATCGCGTTCTGCACGAAATGATGAAGCTTGTTTCTCTATTTTTAATGACATTTAGAGTTGCTCCAGTGTTGCGACGGCCGAGAAACAAGGCCATCAACAGACGGAAAGTATTTCGGCCGAAAAAGCTTCTGCCGAGACAGCGACTCCGGAACTGGATTAGTATATCACGGCATCCTTGAACGATATGCATTCATCGCAAACGACACCCTTAAGCGATGTGCATTCGCGACAGTAATGTCCCATCTTCACCGTCTCTTCTATCTCGGACGAATGTTGACATTCGTCCAGAGCAGAGGGGCACCCATATACTATAAGTAGCTAGTTCTTTCATCAATGAAAAAGCAGACTTCACAACAACCACAATATTCAGTACTGTAGAGACCACTACACTTGGTGGTTTGTCTACGGTGTTGAGTAGTGGTTCGTTGGAGCTCACCGTTCTCAGACAAGATATTCGAATATCGCCAAGCGAGCGACAGCGGCTCTGAAACTAAAAAGCGAATTCAGCACCCGAATATATTCATAGCAAAATCTTAGAGCACCAAAGGAGGATAGATATATTGATCACTGAAGAAGTCATCAGAAATATACTTTTTTTAACCACACTGATTGCGGCCAACTCCCGGGATTGGGAGCTCGGTGATCCAGATCAATAGCAAAAATGCCTCAAAAGGTGGAGTAGGAGGGAGATTGGGAGGGGATTCAAAAAAAAAAAAACAAAGTTGAGGGGAAATGAAGGCATTTTATAGAACCACGCACGGTGACCTTAACCGGAAGTGCTAATTATAAACTTAACGCAGTAGTTCACTGTATTTATCCGGTATAGAACAACACAGGTGATGGTGGAATTGCCATGATTATGCGTGGCATCATTGCAGGAAAACCGTGATGTTTCCGCCTTAATCGGGACTACCTTAATTTTGTTGTGATTTGCAAACAATAACCATGGCACATGAGTTATTTGTCATTCTCAGTCGAAGGAGGTTACGGACTGGCGGTTATATGCTGTCTATTATTGGTTATAGAGCCTACCTAGTACGTGATAAGTGGATCCTGATTTATATCATAAAGACCTAGTTTTTTAGATCGTGAAGGCCGCCCAATAAGGTCCAGATGGGTATAATGGCTTACAAAGAAACAGGTACTAGTTAAGGATTAGTGCATTAATTATGAACAGGCTTGATTTCTATCCCGGAGTCTCTCATTCCTTTCATATTTGCAGTGAATTTTCTGAAAGCGATATTGTCATCCAAACTATCCCAAAAATGATAAGAATGACAGGCAATGAAGGTATCTTCAATCGTTCGACAAGTTCAATATATTTCAAGAGTCAGAGCTAACTCCATCAGATGACCACCCCAAAGGCTTGAGGTCAGACGAGTTGGAAGAATACCGTGGAGATATCTGGAAGAGACTGGTAAACCTGATTGAGAAAGATGATAGTCCGAAAGAGGTCAATAGTTTACTAGAACTACTCGGCAAAGATGTGGACCTGGACACAAAAATTGAATATCTCTTTCCGAGCAACGATGTGGACACTGATGATGTGACTTTATTAATGCTTGCAGTGGGATGGAATCGCCTGCAAACCACGAGACTCTTACTTGAGAAAGGAGCCGATATAATGGCTGAGACAAGCGACTATCGAGCGACTGCGCTCATATACGCTGTATGGCAGAATGTTTCCTTGGACTTAATTGAGGTTTTAGTTGAAAAAGGCCATCATGCACTCATGGAAAAGAGAGACAAGCAAGGATGTTCTGCTCTGGCTTTTGCTGCTCAACTTGGGCACAAAGAGCTTGTACAAATACTTATTGAAAAAGGCGCGAATATAGGATCAATGAAGGGTGATCCGTACAATGGACTTCACCTGGCTGTCCTAACTCAAAACAATGACCTCGTCGACATTTTCCTGGCAGCCATTCATGAACAGGACAGCGAAATGATTGAGGCCGGCATGCGTCTGAAATGGCTGATCGAGAATTGGAGAGCGCAAACTATCTTTGCAAAAAACCATTATGGCTCCACTCCTTTGGATGATGCCGCAAGAAAGTCTTATTACTATGGTGTTCTGAAAATCCTGGATGCTTCATGGCTTGCATTTGAGTCTTTCCCACGTGCTGACCCATATATTTCCAACGACAATGAGGCAGGCTCAGTTGCAAACTGTATATTGAGCTGGATGGCTCAACAAGACCTCCGTGAGCATGAATCTGCAGCTATAAAACCTAATGGCTGGCTGGGACACGAGAATGCGATTTTCTTCTGGGCAATTTTACACACAAATGATGCAGTATTTGATAATTGCTTAGCTGATTCCAAACCCTTGCCGTCGGAGTCAGATTCATTTTCCTGGATTTCCATAGCCGCTTTTAAAGCTACATATGGGATGACGGGAAAGCTACTTGAGCGGATTCAAGAGCTAAGCATAGAATTAACCAGAGATCTTCTGCGCTTGGCAATCAAACATTCAAATGTTCAATTCGCTCGAGCTATCATAGATCGAGCTTCGGAATTGACGAAGAAAATGGAGCACAGTGACACAAGTGGTTTGGAAGATCAAACGGCAATTCGTTCGAATAAAGATATTGTGAAAATTCTCATCGAACGGTCAAAAGGAGAGGATCTAATTTCTCTATCAGCCAAGGGGGGTAAGCCAGGTCGCAACGAGATCGAACTACTCCTCTGGAAAACCCTCGATCATGCTCTCAAAGACCTTCATGAATTATTCAGCTCTTCTCAATCAGATCATTTGAATTATATATTTGAGTTGGCAGCACAATTTGAGCCCCCAGGACACGAGAAATATTTATCCAAGTACTTGGAGAAATTCCATAATACTCAGCTATCAACGAAACTGTTGGGAGCGAGTGTGTTGTTGAAAGCAGTATTTCTCCAGCTCCCCGTAGTTGTCTGGTGGGTTCTTTCACATGGAAGCTATACCGGCGAACGAGAGATTAAAGAAGCTCTACAGCTACTTGAAGACATGACAGACGGGAATATGACCATTGACGGTGTCACTTCACATGAAAGTTGTGCGAGCACTACGGATGTTAACTCGGAGAAGAATATCATCAAGGAACTTCTGAGCGATCCGCCGCCAATTTTAAAATCTCGAGCCCCTTGGGACGATCTCCATCAGCCGCACTTAGAGCCACTACCCTCTGATTTCAATTCTCCGAATGGGACAGTAGTGGATCTATTCCATGGTAAGGATGAATTTATCTTTCAACTTAAACATCGTTCAGTCAGAGACATCATATATGATGGACCCCAGAAAATAATGCGTCCATGCAAATATGACAAAATCTTGAAACTGAAAGATGACCTGAAGAAGTTTGAAATCAGCTCAAACATTGAGCAAAATTCCCCGGCTGCGGCGTTTTCTGGCTTCAAAGGGCCGGACATGAGATGGATACACATCCCAATAAATGATGTAAGATGACTAGGAGTCAATATGCAATATCTTAAAATATGACTAACTTCGCCGCTAGTTCACATGTATGAAGGTAAGA
This sequence comes from Penicillium taxi, assembly GCF_028828555.1. Lineage (NCBI taxonomy): Eukaryota > Fungi > Ascomycota > Eurotiomycetes > Eurotiales > Aspergillaceae > Penicillium > Penicillium taxi. The sequence goes on along the minus strand of NW_026643207.1, from coordinate 624,209 downwards.
AGTTATTTCAGGACTATTGTCATCCACGGGGACTGAATTTATACTAGAATCTTTTGGTCTGCATTTCGAATGAGAGAGGGTGGTTAAACAAAACACATAGGCCTCTAGCTCAATTTTTTCAGAAAAGTAGAGTCGAACAAAGTGCTGGGGGAGGAAAGTCTTTTTTAAAGCCCCAATATGTTGTTCAGGTGAGTTAAAGGCCCAATGTATTCATGACTGGGTAAATTTCGAACTTACACTTGGTAGGAGACGTATATGCATGAGCAGGGCGAAAAACGGGAAGCAAAAGAGTCCAGGAAGGAAAAGCAAGAAATCCCTTTCAAATCTTCTGCTATTTATGTCAGTCCAGCTTCAGTCCATTTACTTTCAATTCTAACATTTTAGCTAGATGCCATACCTGTCTTGCTCGGAGTGTCCAAGGACAACCGCAAATACAGGACCTGATAATTCTGACTCTTGTCACGAGAGTTTCGACTCAAAGTGGGAAATCAAATATTCAGTGTCACTCGAAGACTCTAAAGATAGAGAGCATTCATCGATGACCCTTGACCAATACTACTATTCCTCGATTACCGACACGAGGGATCGAGACAAAGACCAAGTCGTCGGTCGTTTCACACGATCAGGAACTTCTCAGAGACGATTCTATGACTTAGAGGAATTCATTCACCGAGTAGAAGATGATGGGAATTCCAGTGACCAACCTGATAAAATTATTGTCGTTAATCAGCTTTGGCTTTGGATCATCGATGAGAGTTTGTTGCCCCCACGCCTAATCGAGAAAGTAACTAAGATGTCTTTGGGTAGAGACTTTAATCACTAGTACAACCAGAGAAAATGACGTCTTCCCAGAAAACTTTCGTCAGCGAGTCGAATCGAAAATAAAGTCTCATGGGGATACCTGTTCTTGGTCGGCCGAATTTCTTCAAGAATTGATTCTCAGCACCGCCACAGGCATGTTTCATAATGTGGAGATCCCTATAGGCTCGCTTCAAGAGACACCAGATGAGAGGATCAAAAGTCTCAACGATTCTCCTCTGGGAATATTCAGGAAGTCCATTCAGGAAGTTGTAAGCACGATATCATTTATCTTAATATACACTATATAAGCCATGATTTGTTTGAGCATATACCAACTGACAGCTTCAAAAGCGGGATCGTGAAGCCAAACTTTTCTTGGAATTTTCCAAAAAGCTGGTGGAAGACAAAAAGAACGAACAGGCGTCGATTTATGACCAAGACAAGGGTTCTGGACTGGTTTCCTATATGAAGGCTTCCTACTACTTCATTTCTGGAAGAAAGTGAGCTGAACAAAAAGATCAAGCCAAAAGCATTTTACTGATAAAACTTTGGATGTCAGAGCCAACTTGAGTAACAAAGTCAAGCGAGAAAGAGAGACACGCAGCTCCAGTCCCACATATGACGATATAATCGATGAAACGGGACTCCTCAGGGTAATCAAAGATATCTGCGATGAGCTTAACATTCTCAAATGTATTACTCGTGCTCAAGATGACGTTTTCAAACAGTTACGAGGAGAGAACTACAACAAACAGGTTGAATTCACTTATAACAGTCCATCCAGTATTCATGCTGAAATCGTGGAAATGATGCAGGATGTGGATTTTGTTCAGAAGTCCATCCATCTACTCCTTGATCTCAAGCAAAAGCAAGCCAATATCTTTGAAGCAAAGAATAGTAGGAAGCAAAGCGAGGAGACTGCAAAACAAGGAGTAGCCATCATGGTCTTCACATTGGTCACTATTGTATTTGTAAGATTTGAACAGCTCTCACTTCTCCATATCAAGCTAACAATTTGAACGCGAAAATTAGCTTCCTGCTTCGTTTTTGACAAGTTTGTTTGCATTGAATGTCTCCGACTTCCCGCACAACGGAGACAATGTCAGCTATGAAGGTCGATGGATTTTTCCAATAATATGTGAGTGTCAAATCGTGAGATTATTACTTAGATAGGTATATACTGATAGCAACTTTTCTTCAGTCGGTGTTTCTGTGGTAGTTTCTTCAATTATTTCAGTGGTTGCATTGAAATTAGCTAAGTGGATTGACCGGTGGAAGACCGTAAGAGTGGAAGCCAGACGAGACATTGAGAAGGCAGATGAGCAGTTACGGGCAGCACAATACTCTCTTAAGAATCACCGAAACTCGAAGGCCAGTTCCCTGTAGCAGCCCGAATTTATCTGCGAACGATGGGCGTTAGCCCGACAACCAGAATGTTAGATCTTTCAGCTTTCCGTTATGTGTCTTTCAGCTCTTTTAATGCATGATGTTTCGATAAATTTCAGTAGCTGATCAAGTTCATAGATTATAGAAATCGGATTTCAATGCTGACAACTAATGAACGACACTAAAACCTCAGACTCCCGTCAACCCGGCCGGTCTCCTTACAACATGGAGCCGCCGGAGTAAAAGGAAAACCGGCTATTCTAAATACCCTAAAAAACCCCTAACATATGGGGGGTACAGACTCAAATGATAATACGCGACCAGTAGTATTTGTCGTACGAGAATTAACTAGGGAAAATGAGAGGGTTCGGCCGCTAGACTGGATTTTACTGTATTTATCACCATCCTTTATCAATATATCTCTAATGGAGTCTTTTCACTTGCATTTCTTGACGTAGATAATTCTCGATCTTGGCAGTATATCATTTAGAATCGCACGTTGATGGTGTTGGTACCAGCTGAAGTATGACCGGCAGGGATGGGACGTACACCCTTGCGAAGCATTCCAGTCTCTTCGTCATATTCTTTTGTATCTAGTCAGTAAGGGTACCCTCCTTCGTAACTAAGATTTCATAACTCTTATAGATGTTCCCACCATACATTTTTCGATCTTCTTCTTCCATTTCTTGATAGTTTGTATTCAATCATGGGTCTGGGTACCTTGGAGCTGCCCATGCGTAGCATATAGAGCTGGCGACGAGATAAGGAATATTTGATCAACCGTATTGTATATGACTCAAAAGGGCTCGACGAAATACATACTGCAGTATCATATGAATGGTAAAATGGATCGGATCAGAAAGGAAAGAATATTGTTATTGAAAGTACGATACCGATAATCAACAAGAGTCGTCTCAGGCTTCCATCTTCATGAAGAATCTCTGCCGTGGTATCTTTGTTCGTATTGTACACTATTGTGATATGCCTGCTAACTGTCATTTTTCGAATTGCAGATTGCAAAAGGACATTGGAGGCCACCTGGGCAGGCTTGACTATAAACCCTTGACGTATAACATGTCAACATATGTAAAAAGATGGACGAAGAGGAAAGAATAGTGTCGGTACACCAGTACCAAGTGTAGAATAGCTATTCGATATGGTAGACAAGAGGCTAACGCCCAATTCTGACACCTATCACAGGTAACACTTTACGCCCCTATGATATCTATGTGTCCTCTTCAAGTGGTTGTAAAGTCTGAGTTTCATTCGAAGTTTGCTATCTATTATAAAGTAGCGATTTGGTCACATGACTGCTTTGTTCCATATTCCAACAAATAGTTTAGAGGGTGAGAAATGTGTACCTGTAAGACGGAACCGGAACCTTAGAAGTGGCGTTGGAGCCTTAGAGCTGGCCTCAGCAAAGTGAGAGTGAAAGTGTAAGTGAGAGAAAGGAATAAATTTCGATGAATATGTATTGGGTCTACACCTAGAGAGGTTCCGAGGTATATTGAGTCAAGGACAAGGCTGGGTCAACCTCAAAGGATATTGCGACCTTGATATGGGGTATTGAACATTTATTGCTCTGCACGTCCCAAAGGTCTTAATAAGACGGCGCGTGGAGAACTTTTGAGGTGGATAAGACGACCTCCAAAATATCTTAGCACAAGCAATACCCGTGGACAAAAAGCCATTTGATTGAGATATAATAATATCCGGTCCCCCGAGCGTCTCTGTATAGCAGCTTAAAAGTCACCTCGGAACGACTAAATAAATGAATTCAGCGAATGCCTAACGACAACGGTGCCAGCCCGAAAAATTTCATTCGTCTGGCATTTCAATGATTTCCTGCGCAAGAATCTAGCTCCAATATAGCTTACCTTATGTGGAAAAAGTAGAAGCTCAGCACTGCAATTTTTACGGGGTTTTTTAATAGCTTCCTACTTCATTTGTCGTTAATATTGAGTAAGCAGAATGCCTGGAACTGCCTTTTAAAGTGCGAGTGTTTTCATATGCTATTTTTTATTATTACGCTCCTGTTGAAACTATTCCTTGATTATACTCTAGCAGTTTAGTAAGCTCAGACTTACCCGGGTAGGAGGAGCACATGTTAACTTGACCATTATAACACGGCATATGGGTTTTGCAGATGAGACTTGGGCATGATGGGGCTGACTTTCATGGTTATGCTTGATCCGCTTGATAGAATTGATAAGATGTAACTTATATGCAGATAAAATAGGTACCTACCTAGGTAAGGTAGTGATAACTCGGGAGGTGTAACCCTTTCGTTCCTACAATTCTAACATAGCAAGGTATTCTAGAATGAAAATTCTTTAGTTTACAATATTGGAAACTGGACCTTATCCCGGGTGAGTCTATCTCATTTTCATTTCCCTCCAAGATTTTGACCTTAGAATATCCTACAAGATCCTTTCTTCGTCTTCGAAAGTTTCTTGAAATGAGGATGTCGCCGCACCTACATTGGAAACCAACGTTTACACTCGGCCCTATCTCGGCCCTATCTTGGCCTTGAATAAGACTTGAGTTGTCTATATTCTCTCTGTTGGGTAGAATTTCTTCCATCTAGACTCATATCATAGGCCAGCTGTCGTGCCATTTGCTGCTAGTGGGACCCGTGGACTGTGTACATTCACGAGGGGCCTACAGGTGTTGACAGATTCCCGAAGAACAGGTTCATTATGCTACGCATAAGGGGCATTCAGCGAATCAAATGAGTCAAATAAATGCCTGGGCAGATGAAAATCTCCTTTTGGCTTTGGTATGGATGATCATGCCACCAAATCCACATCCAAAATTTTGCTTCAAGCAGATGGGCTGATCTCAGGGCTATATTTCGTACTATCCCATCTAATTAACTCTAATTTTCTGGATCCTGCTCCAACCTCGGAATAGTTTTTTTATTGAGTGAATAGATATGTCGTTGAAATAGCAATTCACTAAAATAATTATCCGATATCCGAAGGCGCGCACAGCCATCGGGGCTTATGCCTCTTCGAGATTGGCTTCTGCAAGGGAACTAAGAATGCATAATCTATGCACTAGCACGAGTATGTTTAAATTATCTTTGGCTATTATTTCGTTCGAGCGTTGCATGTTAGTGTGCTTCTGGGGGCTAGTTGGCCATTTGTGAATCATGTGTGCCTTTTGACATATATACCGAGGTCCCAAGCTAGCTCACCTGTGGAGGCACCTGGACATGATCTTGTGGATAATTTCTGTTGAAATTCATAAAATAAACCATATAGAATTTCCAACTTTGGCAAGTCCCAGGTAGTACTAGAGGGTCCACTGATATATTTGTGATATTCATCGACTTCAGGAATATCACATGATTTTCATCAATTAGGTTGAAAACCCCGTCCTGATCAGAAAGGACCCGAGTATTGCTTTTCAGCTTCCAAAATTCGGGCTTTGTAGTGCAAAAGTTTTTGAGATGGCCGGTTGATTCCTGACCCAGAAAGAACCTTGGAAGTCTGATGCTTTGAAGAGCTACACATTTTTGATTATAGATGTGCTTAGTAGTGACCCTGTCTATGATGACTTATTCATTTCATATGTCGCCTGAGTATATTCAAAAACGTCCAATACCCCGAGCCAACTACCTATAATGTCTAGTTAAACTTTTCCAGAGTCTTGGTATGCTTCCAAGGTTTGTAGTGTTGTAAGGTTACTTATCGGCCCCGGCCGTTCCACATGGGTTCAATACCTTATTTGCACGAAAACTATAATTTGGGTTTGTATTGACACTATCGAGTATTCATTTCCTACAATTCTGAGGCAAAGATCTAGATAGCTTGTTCATGTTGGAATTCAGGCGAGCCTTTAGTATTTACAATGTCCAATGATAACTTGGAAGGCCTCAATGGATCTAAGTTGATTGACAATCAAACCTTAATGACGGGTAAAGCTTTCTCTATTGGTGTACAAGTACAAGTACCCTAAAGATCCCGATATAAGACGTAAAGAACCAGATGACTATTGAATGCTATTAATACTTCTAGTCGACTCCTGGAGCTATTATGGTTCCAAGGATCCAAAATGGAATCAAGTGGGTCCCGAGGTCCCTGAGATCGCATATGCGTGGCTCCTCTGTTCTGCACGGACGACCAGTTTACAACCTACTGCCCTTAGTTGCACATGATCTACCTCAATGAATCTAGAAGTTAATTAAAGTATTAAAGTAAATCTTCGTTTACTGAATTAGGCTAATTTCTACGTAATAATAGGTATTTCAGGACATCAATGGATGTAGATATCAATGTGATAAACCCTCCCCAGCCTTTGCAGTATCTAGCGTCTCGTGGTACTATATACTGTGTACTGTAGAGACAGAATCTGAATACTGCATGGGACAGGGAATAGGTTGGTTGTACAGCGCCCACAGCGCTTGTGGCACTGTGTATTGTCTAGCTAATATAGAGTCATGACTCGAAATATGTATTAGAGGGGCCAAAGGACGGGAATGTTTGTGGCAAATGGCTTGACCGCAATTTCCAAAAAGTTATCGCCACCAACCCCCTCAACCCCTCCAAAAAGTAAAATAAGATCAAACTAGGCGGTATGCAAGCTGCACTCCGTGTCGGTAGGGAATAAATTCCCGGAACGCCATAGTTGACGTGGAGTCAAGATACAAATTGGTTACTTATCGAACAAATAGACCTTTCTCGTACACGTGGCTGTGGATGGAACCAGCCTGGATTGAAATGTATTTTACGAACGTACTTTACCTAGGTAGTCTGGACTTGGGAGATGCGCAGGCTGAAGGATGGGGCTATTTGTGATTTATCACAACTAACTGCGCATGATCCTTTATAACTAAATGGGGCTTTTGCTCTAGTAAGCCGGAGGACGGGGGAATGCTTCAGATGAGATGATTTGTCAATTCCATAGGTACCTAATCAGGGAAGCCCCCAACCACCTGAGCAAGCAATAGTGAAGAGCCATGATTGATAATTACGGGAAATTGATTGGCAGTGTAACAAATCAGCTTAGGAGATTGTGAATTGGTCGAGGTGCAAAGCGCAAGTTTGGGGGTTGGGCATGAAAAAGGGTAATTTGGTGCAATTTGGGCCCTAAAGAGTAAATAGGCGCTAGACTCGGCTCGACCCTGGAACCTAGTATTATAGCAGAAAGAATTTGAATTGACTACTAGTCCAGATCTGATCTCTAACCCCCCTAGATAGGAAAGGAAGATGAGGAATCTCGGAGAAGATCTCATATCCGGTGTTCGTGCAGAATCTCCGATACTCGTCATTTGAAGTGGATCTTTATGACCGTATCATCTTCACCGCTTCTCTCATATCTTAGTATCAAAAAGACGGGAAAGAAAGAAGGTCGCCTTTGGCTTTTTAATTTGGCCGGTTAATCCATGGCTCAGTTTTGCCGTAAACAAAGCGAACCTTGGTTAGTAGCAAGTAGTAAACCCGAACTAGTTTGGCGCGAACCATGAGGAATAAGGAATGGAGAATGGAGTATGGAGAATGGAGAATGGAGAATAGAGAACGGAGAACGGAGAACGGAGAACGGACGAAGAACCTATTTTATTTCTGCAATGAAATGGTGCAATATTGTGGAGACTTAGGGGAGAAAAAAGAGGAATAAAAAGTAGTGAAAAAGAAGAAAAATAAAATAAATAGAATAAATAGAAAAGAAGCGAATCCACCGAATACTAGGGCTTCGATCCAGGTACACACGCTTGCCCCGTTCGGTGGCTAATTTATCTTAGAGGGAGATCCGCTGTCACATCCTTCCTGCACCATCCAGTGAGCCCCCACTTGGTCAACTTGATACTTATGGTCTGCAACTGCCACGCTGAACAGCGCATTCTCCCCCCTTGCAGACTGACGGGATATGAACCAAGATAATATGCCCAGGTGGTGAATTTCCCAATCATCGATAGTAGGGGAAATAACGGGAATTAATTTGCGACAGGGGAGGTTCGAGACGTTAACTTATACACAACTATACCAGTGCTTCCCCGGGACAGCTTCTTTTGGTGGTACAGGCAGAGCCTCTCCAATCATACCCTTATTTCTAAACATCGAGTAACTCTGGATGATCATATGCTGTGGTTGTCAATCTGGTAGAAGTAGGTAATTTACTCTATTACTATTCCCGTTCGGGTATTAGTCCTACTAGTAAGTTCAAAGCTTCACCAACCTTAGAAAGTAGAGCAGAAAATAAGAAATAAAAAATTGGTACGAAGTATGGAATGATCAGAATCTATGAATAATATGGGATGACAAAATGGAAAAAAAAAAAAAAAAAAAAGCAAAACAAGGGCTTTAATAAGCCAATCCTAATTAGGGTTACAAAAGTGTCTCCCCGCTCTGACTGGAACTCGCCCTTCCCAGCCTTTCCTCCTCTTCTCTCTCTCTTCCTCATCTCCTTCCACACATCCCCTCCACTCTCCGTGTACAACAGCTTTGTATTGTTCCTTTGGGATAGTGTTGGGTGATTGTGTTTGTGGACTTAACACTCGTTTGTCCCTTTTATTGTGGTTGTCTGTAGGTGTACCCTATCTCCAATCCAACTCCCCTGCTAATCTCCGCATTTTCAGGTACACTTTACCATTGATTTTTCCTCTTCTGCGTCCACCATCATCTCGTAGATGAATCTATAGCCTCATCTTGGACTCCATATCCCGATCATACTTGTACATCCCTTCGAGCGTTCGTGGTTGTGAGTAGGAATCCTTTTTACGAGCGCAGATCACCGACCACCCCTCAACCCCTCCGACTTTCCCCTTACTGTTCGAATACCACCAACCCACACCACAAAACATTTCAGCCCTTCGATCTTAAGGTCAACCTCATTTTGTGGCTTGTCCTAGATATCTAGGACTGATCAACGTGCCAATTTTTTTTTTTCTTAAAAAAAAAAGAGGCTCCACTCAGACGTATGTGCTGATCAACACTTCAACTGTAGTTGAACACCTTCCCCTATCCACTATGGCTTTCAAGAATGGGCTTAGTGAGCGGCTTGATGAGCTACGATTTCCGTCTCCTCGATCTCCACAGTCGTCAGAAACAACCTTCCCAGGCTATAGTTCCCTATCTCCCCTATCGCCGGGCCATTCAACCTTCGTACCCTTTTCAGGGCAAGGAGACCGAGATATTCGTTCCAATTTGCAACGTCGATTTACAACTGATGCAAGCAAGTTGACTACCTCATGGAATTATTTAAGTAATAATTCTACCCAAGATCCCCTGGATCTACTATCTTCGGTGTGTATTCTTCCAATTAGTCTTCTGTCTTTTCGCGTTTTGCTGCCCATTTTGATATTGTCCTCGAATTGCTCCTGAGAAGCCATGACCAAAGCTTAAAACTCATCATTCACCGCTTCTTATCACATTTACTACCGTCTACTCGTCCCCTCTCTTTGTCATGTTATATGACATCATTTGCGAATAGCGTCACTACTTTCACTCTTGATCATGTCTTTAGACGGATGAGCGTCTACATTATTTTCATTCCCATTTCCATTGTGTTTACTTCGAAGTGGTCTCCTTATTTTTCAGGCCCGAGGTGTTTCCCTTCATCCATTTAAACCACTTCTCCCACTCTCCCTCCCACTTCTCTTCTTCAACCTCTTTTCCCCACCAATTTCTACATCTTTGATCCCACGATCATCATCTCGATTCTGTTTGTGGATGTCTCCATGTCGTCGTCTCTTGTTACATTTCTTCCTAATGCTTCAATTTTTTTCATCTGAACGCATTTTCCATTTCCCAATTCCCGTCACTTGGTTTTTTCATCGATTCCTCTCCATCGTCTCATCCATTCTTCACAATTTCCCTCCATTCTTATCATTGCTTTATCTATTATTATTTACTACGATTTGCCTGTTCAGCTTGACAAAGTTCTATTTTCTCTAACCAATCTCTAGTTCGAGCAAAAGCGATTACATATCCAGTTTATGCGAGAGCAAAAACTCAGGTTTGAGCAAGACATGAAACTTCTCGATATGGAGCACGAGAAGGAAAACCAAGAGATGGAGCAGCTTGCACGGGACTTAGCTCAGGTCAGTTTCCCGGGGCCGACTGTGCCTAGCACGCCTCCTCAGCAGCAGCGGGAGTCGGCTGTAACCAGTGCGGTTCGACCAGGCAGGTTCTCAGTGACTTCGTCTCCCGGTACCTTCGACGCGTTCTCGCGTCCCTCGTCGCATACTTCTCGTGCCTCAATCCACTCAATTGACCGCTTCAATGGCAATTCTTTACCTGGATCAATCCCTGGAACACGCCGCAACTCCGACGAGGATGCTTTCACTCTCGGGTCTCCATCGTCATTCCGACATGGATCGTAAGTTTTCCCATAAGCTTCGCTCCGCGATTGCATTGCATTGTTTTTCTCTTTTTTCCTCTTTTCTCTCTTCTCTCTCTGTCATGATTGTTTCTGACATAATGCCTAGCCACCGAAACTCGTTGCCTTTGAGCAACCCTCCTAACGTCTTCGGTGGCGGACCATTCATGTCCTCGTCTTCCATGAACCGTCTGACTGGATATGAGCGAGCTGCCACACCAGACATCACCAGTATCCTCGGTATTACAGATGATGATCGGTTCCCTACTCTCATCCGAGATGGCACAAATATGGTGAGTCGCAGATGCATTCCCATACTGGCAGTGGGGTTGTGCTGGCCTTGAGTACGCGGCGGCGAGAAGATGATTTTAACGATTGTTTCAGTTATCGGCCAACCCAGATGCCCACGATATCGTGAACTCACACGCACAGGGCTCCTCGGGATTCTTTCACAGCAGAACCCGTTCATCGCATCATAGCATGCCTAAGAATCTGCACGGTCGACAAAACTCAAGCGTTGAGCACGGATTTCAGCACCACCATGCGCGCCACTCGTTGGAGGGCAACGTTTTCAACGATCGTTCGAGTGACATTGCCCGACCCCTTGTGCAGCCCTCATTTTCTACTAACGATTTGCCCACCGTTAAAGGTGCACTTGATTCGGTTATCTCGCCGCCGCGTACTCAAGGCCCGCACAACCACTCTGTCAGTATGGGACGCATTCACGCGCAGCCTGTGACCAACCGCGCTATGGAAAATGGTGATAACCGTGACGGGCTTGGGTTTGGTCCCAGCACGTCTGGAAGCTCTGAAAGCTCTGGGCGGTCAACTCTCCAGGCCAGCGCTGCTCCTTTTGGACCTACCAATCCCGTCCAATACGGCTACCGCAGCGGTCCTCCACAGTACGGCTACCAAGCGGCTAATCTTCAGTCCGGCCCTCACATGCCATCCAGCGGCCATGGTGCTTGGCCGCCATTCCGGTTCCCGGACAACCGCACCCGTCAGAACGACACGGAGTTGAGTAACTCCCCGTTCTCAGATAACCACGAGAGTGACATGGTTCTTTCCAACCGGTTCTCAGATAACCGCGCCAGTCAGAACGAAAGTGAACTGATGCACACCAATCGGTTCTCAGATAACCGCGCTCGTCAGACTGAGAATGAGTTGATGCACACCAGCCGCTTCTCGTTGCATCCACTCTCCCACTACGAAGGACATATTTTGGCCATGTGCAAGGACCAACATGGTTGCCGTTACCTTCAACGAAAGTTGGAGGAGGGCAACCCTGATCACCTACAGTTGATTTTCAATGAAGTCAAAATGCACATGATTGAGCTGATGACCGATCCGTTCGGTAACTACCTCGTCCAGAAACTCCTTGAGTTCTGCAATGACGAGCAGCGCACTGCTTTGGTCCACAGTTCCGCTCCTGAGCTGGTTCACATCGCTGTGAACCAGCATGGTACTCGTGCCCTGCAAAAGATGATCGAGTACATTACCACTGATGAGCAGACTGAGACTGTGGTCCGAGCTCTTGAAGAACATGTTGTCCTGCTTGTGCAAGACCTCAACGGTAATCACGTTATTCAGAAGTGTTTGAACAGACTTCATGGATCCGAAGCCGAGTTTATTTATGAGGCTGTCGGAGGCCACTGTCTCACTGTCGGCAGTCACCGTCACGGATGCTGCGTTTTGCAGCGCTGCATTGATCATGCGACTGGTGATCAAAAAGCTCGCCTTATTGGCCAAATTACTGCGAAGGCGTATCAGTTGGTTCAGGATCCGTATGGAAATTACGTTGTCCAATACATCCTCGAACTGGGTGAGCCTGGATTCACCCACGCCCTTTGCCGGATGCTCATCGGACACGTCACCACATTGTCTAAACAGAAATTTAGCTCTAACGTTATGGAAAAGTGTTTGCGTACTTGTGATAAATTTATCCGTCGCGAAATGGTTCAAGAGCTCATGCGAGAGAACAGCATGAACACTTTACTCCATGATGCGTATGCCAACTATGTGATCCAGACTGCAGTCGATTCCTGCGACTACGATATGCGTGAGACTTTGGTGTACGAGATTCGCCCGCTGCTCCATACGATTCGCCACACTCCTCATGGGCGCCGTCTTGCTTCTAAGCTCGCAGCATTTGACCTTGCTAGTGAGGATCGTGAGGCACAGCGTCGTCCTCGAATTACTTCGAACGCATCACAGGCTAGTCGTCCTCGTGTCGGCTCCGATTTCTCCCAGGGCGGTCGTCCTCGTATTGGCTCGAATGCGTCCCTGACCGGACGTCCCCGCAACGGCTCTAACCATTCACAACCTGGAACCTCGCGAATCTTTTCCAATGGCCAGGTTACACCGAATGAGGCGAACAACGTGGCTTCACGCACTCCCGTGCCCCTGATCCAGGGGCCCCCTACTCCGGCGATCAGTGCGTCGAATGGCAGCCCTATTGCTGCCTCTCCCACCGACAATAAGCCATCGGGTGCCGACCCCCTAATTCTTTAAGACCTCGGCTCTTATTTGTATCAGTATCTCAAATGACGACATGAATATCTGATGATTCAACGTATCTCTTTTTTAACATCACGATGCCGCCTGCAAATCCCAATCTGGTTTTTTCAGATAGTTACATTTTTTTCATCCTTCGACAGTGATCATGATGATTTCTTCGGTCATTTCATCACGTTGCAGTCACCCTGCACCTGATTTTTTGCCCATGATTGTCCCAGTTATTCTCTTTTTTTTTTTGTTTTGCTTCTACCTCTCTACTCAGTCCAGTGAGTGTTTTGTCTTCTTTTTGCCTCTTTACCGCGCCGATGTGCTTCCTCTTCTGTGTCCCTTAGAGGGGCCAGTCGATACTTTCCGGCGTAACGTATTGGGCCGCATCAAAACAACACTAGACTGAAGGTGATCAGAACCAATTATTAGTAAATTTTATTATGACCAAATGTTTCTAAATATTTCACCTGTAATCTTGCTTGCATACCTATGCACAACGCGCATCAGTAACATTTTGATTTGTTTTCTCTAGGTACCTTGAAACTTAGCTCATTTCTAATTTTCTTATCTTATCTGAGCTAATCGTTGTCTAAAATTGATTGTACTTTTCTTTTCTTCCTTTCTGCTTTTACCTGTTTGTGATGGTGAGATCTCGACATTACAGTAAGAAGCCAACCTATGACCATGTCCATCGAAACACCTACCACCGACCTCGCGATTAGACGGAAGCAGACGTCAAGAATCATCAGATTTGTACCTTTGATATTTTGTTTGCATTGTTATCACTTCACCCCAGGCCACTTCACCCAGCGCACCGAAACCGCGCCGACATGCTTTCTCGTCTGTGCCCCTGGAGGCCAGTCGATGCTTTCCAGCATTAGGTTTCCGAGCTACGAATATGCACTCTTATCGAAGTTTTAAGAATAAAGATCATATTTCATGATCATGTTTTCCCTATGATTCTCATGTAATTTCTCCTTACTTATCCCTCAGCTGTCGTATGGATGAATTTTAGCGTATACCAAAGTGGAGATAGATAGATAAATATATATATTATTGGCTGATATCTCTGACCGCTTCTGTAATGGTTACCCACCTATAATAAATAGCTCTGATTGGTTCTTATTTTTCTATGTAAAAAAAGTACGATGAAAAGTAAGACGCGTTTGAACGCGATATTTATCTCTACTCTACTCTGCTAAGACTGCTCTGTTTTACAATGGAACATAAAGACTATCAAGGCTATCCTTTCATCAGCTCATCTGTAGCTCCTTCTTCTCCAATTATTAAATCATCTCCACCACCAATCGACCCAGGTGAGCTGAGTCTAGATGAGATGAAGCCATATAGTGAGCTGAATAAGGGGCTTGAGCCTCTTAAGATGCCTTCTTTTCATGTGAAGACCAATATACCTGATAGGATTAAGATCAATCCTCTTAACCTCTTCTCCTTATTCTTTACACCTGATATCTTCTTATTACTATCTAATAATAGTAATAAGTATGCAGCAACTCAGGTGCCGGAAAGCCTCATACACGACCATGAAAACCAACAGTGCCAGCCGAGATCCAGATCCTTATTGCTATCTTTATCTATATTGGTGCTCATATATCAAAAAAAAACACTGCTGAAGAGGAGCTTTGGTCTAAAAAAGAGAAGCCATACCATCTGCGCAAATGTTAGAAGAGCTATCATAAGATTTAATTGGTTAGACTTGGTATGAATCTATTCCTTTTTTGGGTGTAATTATGGAGACTGTATTGGCAGAAAAACCGCGCTAAGATTCATCCATACGACAGCTGGGTAGTCACGTTATCACGTGATTACCGAGGCTGCAGAGTACAGACTCGAATCGACCTTGCCAGTCGCATAGATAATCCAAACTCTTAAGCACAAGGGATTGCAGTTCAATGCAGCAGCCCATTGATATTGCTCGCTTCCTGAGCACTCAATGGCCCTGTAGGGAAATACAGTCACGACAGCTTGCGACCTTACTCCATGTAAGTTTTTCTAAAGACTGAGTCTCCCAGCTTGCTAACCTCTCTGATACTTATGATAGCCTCACATCCCTAGTCCACCCACATTTGTTGTCCATGGTGTATCAGCAACTTGCAAATCGACCGTTGTCCGTGGTGTCCTCTCCTCTCTTGGGGTCCCACACGCCGTTGTTCGCAGCACCGAGTGCGTTACAGGCCGACATCTCCTCACGAAAATATTATGGAATACCCTCGAAGCTCTGGACCAGAAAGATGAGTGGGAAAAGTTCGGCAAAGGACGATGCGAGAACGTCAGCAACCTCGTCGTGTTGCTAGATGAATGCCTTGCAGCCAGATCGCCAGAACGCCAAGGAAAGTTTGTGCTCGTGCTGGATGAAATAGATAAACAAAGAGAAGCACCACCTACCTTGCTTTCGGCACTAGCTCGCCTAGGTGAAATTGTATGAATTATGTCAAAGAGTACAGCTGCACCCAATACTGACCTCGTTCACAGATCCCGACGCTTTGCGTGGTTCTCATCCTTGGTTCTACTCCACGACCGCTGTTCCTGCAGATCGCCGCTGTTCCACATATCAGTTTCCCTCCCTATACGCGCAAGGAAGCTATCGACATCTTGCTAGCATCCCCCATCCCTGTGGTAGAGGGCATACCTACTGAAACCTCTTCGCGGATATACCCACACTTTGTGGCTACTGTGTACGAAACCTTGGTCGGACCAACAGCTGGCTCTATACCCAATTTCCGGTCAATCTGTGATCGACTATGGCCACTTTTCGTCGCTCCTGTTGTGCAGGGCGAAGCCCCTCCAAGTGGCAACACAGAATGGGATTTCACCCGGCTGCTGGTTAAGAACCGCGCGTTGTTCAGACATCAGGGCGAGTCCGCACTAGTTCACAAAATCGTGCCAGATGAACCCTCCGCGCCGAAGCCTACATTCCGAAAGCCATTAGCAGCAACTGCTGCCTCCTCCGCTCTCCCTCCCTACCCTACTTCTCCACCTTAATCCTAACATCTGCATATCTCGCATCCCACACACCCCAACGCCTCGACACAATCTTCTTCTCCAAATTCTCCTCATCTTCTCTATCAGCACGAAACAAGCGAGCACACCACCGCCGCCGTCTAAAAGTCCTCTCCCAAGCCCAAGCTGAAGAACTATCAGCAGCACGAGACAACTCATCCCCAAAGAAGAGTAAACGCACAAAAACTCGTATCACGAAATCAACCCTCTCCTCCGCATTCGCAACCTCCTCGGCAACAACATCCGCCATCGGTGGAGGTGCCGGAATCACAGGCCCCTCGACAATTCTCACTGCACGTCCCTTCCCACTAGAACGTCTGCTAGCAATCTACCACGCCATCGACCCAAACCCACCCGCAAACCCGATCCGAACAGGCGCAGTCGCTGATCAAATCTATGCTGAACTAGCCACGCTTCGTCGATTACGTCTCGTCGTTCCTGCGTCGGGTCATGTCGGGTTCGCTAGCATAGGCACTGGCAATACGAGCGCTGATGCGGGTGAGAAGTGGTGTGTTAATGTCTCCGGGGATTGGATTGGTGAGCTTGCTAAGGGGATTGGAGTTGAAGTTGGAGAGTGGCTGGCTGGTGGTCTGGATTAGGATCTATCTGGCCTCTAGCATGGCTTGAGCTTAAGAATGGAATTTTCTAGAAATATAATATACTATACCCGTTCTCTCTAATCACCTCTGCTAAGTATGAAGCTTAAGATTGGAGACATTGGTGACTTTCTGCTGTTCTACGAGACCGAGTTTAGAATTTTAACACTGAAATTGCCTCTACCGTCCTCGTAGTAGTGACAATATACTATTCAACCATACTAACTGATATTCACGTAGTTTATTTTAAGATGAGTGGGGCGTAGATCAGTGGGCCGTATCGTGTGAAAAGCTTAGTTAGACCCGCATATTGATCTTCAACCTGACTATCTACTCTATCACAAAACCAGTTTCAATTCTTTTATCTTAGTTAATTCTGACCATGAAGCATTCAAGCTAATTACCACTATCCTACCTGTGTTATAAGAGAGTGTAACCACTAGACTCACCAGTCATTCGATGGAAGGTCGTCCCGAATTTGAACGATCACGGATATTACTTGCAAAGGAAGTTGAGAAATTGATCTTCAGCCGTAGAACAGTTTTCAATGCTGCCTTCAAATATACCAAAGCCCTCACAGTGCTTTGAGATAAAGAACCTGTCCTTAACAGCAATATGGAGATCAGACAGATCAAACCTCCATAAAGATATTTGAAAGATGCATATATGCCATTCACTCGGGCACTATGGCTTGGGGAGTCCCATTAACAATTGCTCTAAAGCTTTCCGGGTGACAACTTCCCAAGGTTATCTTCTTCAACGTTCGTTATAAGCTACCTACTTAAGTAAGAACCCCCTTATTAACAACTAAGAAAAAAGGGTTTGCCTGCCCAGGTGGGCGACGATCTAGGCAACAGGAAATATTGCACGCTACGTTCCTGCGTCCACAGCAATTGGTCTGTACTACGTAGTGAACCTCAATCCTCTTGACCAGTTACACATGTGTGTCTATAGGAGATCAGTTCATCGCCAAGGAATTCAGAGACTGGGATCCAGATTCCCTGCCTGGTTTATGATTATCGATGTCAACTAGATCATGCAGAGTTTCACAACAGTCTAGCGAGCGGTGTGATATCAATATGCATGGTTTTTCTAAAGCGCGAGGACCTTGGAGGTTAACTTGTTCTTGTGCCTCGCGAGGCATACGATTACCCTTGAGAATCAGTTTCATTATCAGGAGAAATGAAGGCCCTGGAGGCTCGGACGTCATTTGTTCAGTACTAGACAGCGACAATGAGATATCTTCCTGAGCAGATATCTCTGGCACGTTTTGGGGCATTCTCATTTCATGCTTGTCCATGTTGAGGTGTCGGCTTTAAAGCTCTACTCAGGCTTGAAGACTGAAGATGAGTGGTATCAAAGACAGAATTGGGCATATTGAGGCATTTATATCTAACAAACTAGCTCAAGGGTATCGTGGGTACCTGCCTGAGGGGGGACTGTTTATCACCTACAGTGCCTGCCTGCAGTACCTAGGTACACTCCGCCTGGACATATAACAAACAAGCCATTGAACCCCCGAGGTCACATGGGTATATGCAGACCTCGGCACACCGAGGAAGTATGTCCAACTCAAGGGAACTTTACCTTGATTGAGATCACCTAGCGCCCGAGATACAATATTATGCCCTGGTGAGCATCACCTTGGAAGCCAATGATGCAGGACATATCAGAAATTCGAGTTGCCTTCCTACAGCATCGATAAAGCTGGCACTGTGATGCTCTGGAAGGGTACAACCTTGGAGTCCACTCGTCTCAATCAAACATTTGAAGGGTCCTAGCTTTCATAAAGGGGAGAACAAAAAATTAAGTATCAATAAACATCGGATATTTCACGTGCAATTTTACTCTTTACTAAGCCTAGCTATGGAACCTTGGGGGATCTAAATCACATGGGAAGCCATCCCAGACCTCAGATCTATACATACCAGCCTTGAGAAGGTCACATCATGTATCAAAGCAATGCTATATACCTCCAACCCGTCAACATTCCAAGGCCTGAAGCGAATGAAGTTAGACAGCGCGTGGTAAGCCAGTACATCTTCGTTGATCCGGCAGTCTAGACCTTCCTAGCCCATTACAAATCGGACTGATATGATCGCGTTGGAAAAGTTTTCCTTTCTGTTTGAGCCTGGTCTGAGCAACCATTGTGCCAAAGAAAAAAGCGGTGGAAGTCTACCGCCAGGGATTCTCTGGTACATATATGCATATTTCCGATATTTTGATTCGGGGCGATACATATGCAGCCATTGTCAGACTGGGCTTGTCTACCGTTGGCGAAATGTGCGACGAATTCAGCGGTGTGAATATCACATTCTACAAAGCGAGGTAGGTTTCCGCACTGATTAAAGGTCTCTGATATAAATAAGCTCTGATTCCCATGCGTGCCCCTTTTTTCTTTGTTTTGCATTCTTCTTCCTACAACTTGATACGACTCTATCTTGGTAAGTTAAAGAAGACTCTGGTAGGTTTTCAGACAGACTGATATGATATACCACCTAGGGATCTAGGTACTGGCAAAATGCCCGCTGATACCATCGTCTGCAAAAACTGTGGAGCTACCATTGATTGCCGGAAGCATATTTGTCCTCAATGCGGCAAATATTGTCGATAACAGTATGTGTTCGAAACCTTCCAGTTGATAAAATTCTCTAACGATATCGATATCATCAGCCTAGAAGATTTCAATCAAAAACCATGCATGTGATGTGAAAATCTCGATCTTGACTGATAGGGCAACAATGGCTGTCCAACTTTGAATGTTTTGAATCCATTTTTACCTTAAATCTGGTTTCATTAGTCGGTGCTGTGGCTCTAGACATGGAACTACACATCCGAGGTGCCCCTTAGGTTTTTCAAGAAGGTTTTCTCAAGAAGGTTTCTCAAGGGTGGGTTTTAAGGTCCATTGATTGATCATTTAATGCTGACCTCGGATACACAGGCTTTTCCGCTTCAGATCTTAATAGAACGTTTTCCGTTTGTGGCGTTTTGGCTGCAAAAATTAGCCAATATCAATAAAAAATTCAGTTAACAAAGAAATATGAAGATTTTGACACTATAAACCCACATATAGAAATTCTTCATTGTAGTGTGCTGGATGCATAGAGTTATGCACGTGGACAGTATACCCAGGTGTAGTTATGCACAAAGTAGCAACTAGATGGAGCGACATCGGCCAAATCAACGTCGGCTTCCATCTTCCTGTTCGAATAAGCTTCTCCAACCCTGCAACAGTCAAGTCGGTTTTATTAGTCCGATATCCGATAAGATTTGAGTCTGATATGTGGAAAGTATACGTCATGACGATCAGTATGTTTGTTAGATAAGATTATTCAACTGTATTGTGTAGCACGATAGAAGCTTAGAAAAGAGGTCATAAATTTAAAAATCAGCAATGTTGACCATCTTTCCACAGTCACACCATCCACGGTTTGCCTTTCTGTGCCTTGATTAAGCTGAAAGTTTCTACTCAATACAAGAACTGCTAGGTTGATAAGCTCGTGGTGACATCAGTGGAGACAGTTAGTGCGGGATCAGCCTAAATTTATACTTTAGATAGACGGGCTGGATCCCTGTGGAGTTCCTATTGCTGGGCTGCAATGCCAGCCAATGATTAGTGCTCAGATAGCCCCGTCCTAAGTGGTGCTAATCTATGCAGGCGGTTTTTTTCAGAGTTGTCACATCGTATTGAAGTGTAATGAGACCTTGAAACTTATGACAACTCAGTACCTCTGAAATGTTAGGGTATCCTGTTAAAGTTACTGATTCCCGATTGAATAGAGTACAAAAGCCGTTGATTGAGTAATTGAAAGAATCTAGCTTTGTCATACTATGAAACGCCCACGCCATAAATGCCTGGTCCAAACGCCAACCCCAATCCCCTATTAACAATGGCTAAAGAAATTATTGATGATTCATCACTGGTCAAAAATGGCCTTCATGTTAGCACAGGCCTCGCGGTAGAGAACATCTACACTTTCCTGGTCCCGGAAGGGGTTAGGCGACTTATCCCATGCATGCTTGGCCTTTTCAATCATCATGGAGCGCACACGCTTGCCCAGGGCCTCTAAGCGACGGACAAACAGCTGACCCTCGTTCACCAGCATGTCCCATTCGCAAATGAAAAGAAAAACATCCTTGGGTATTCCTTCAGCCAAAATACGATCGGAGGCACGCACTGGTGATGCAAAGGGAGAGTGGCGGTCGTCGATATCGGGCAGATATGATTCGTCAAACAAGGTGGTGAAGAATGACGGAAGGGTTTTATTGGGCATGAGACTCATCGCTCGGCGATGATCGCGCGATTCGAGGAAATCTAGAATCGGGTACCAGGCGAACAATGCCACAATATTGAGATTAGCAGTCTGGTCCAACAGCTGCACAGCTGATTCTGCAGGACCAAAGTGTTCTTTAATTTCTGAGTTGATGCGGTCTCGTAAACGCAGAGGCACCGTCACGACTAGATTACCACCCGCTGAGAACCCGCTCAGCGCGACCCGGCTAACATCCAGGCCTAGTTCAATGGCATTGGCCGCAAGATACAATATCGCTTCCACTCCGTCGTCGCAGGCTGTAGGGAACGGGTGCTCTGGTGCCCGCCGGTAGCTCACGCTGGCAACGACAGCGTCGACTTCCTTTACCACGGCTGCTGCCCACCGAGAATCGTCGGTCGCTCCGCCAATTGTAAACCCTCCGCCGTGGAAATTCACAGCTACCGGATAACGATGGCCAAGGCGGAGTTTCTGCTCGTAGTCGGATGGACAGTAGAAGTGGATCACAACTGAGTGACCATGGGAATCGGTCAGGACGGTGCGCTTAAACCGAGGCCGGGGAACTCGAGGAGGTGTAATGTCATGCAGGAACATTCCTATCTTCATTAAGAAGCGCCATACCACAGCCTGGAACAAGAGCCAACCGCGAGATGGCAAAACGCGAGAGGAAGGCATAATTTGGAGAAAACTTGATAAAGTTTGGCGAGAGAGAATACCGGGGAGGCCGGCCTGACAAATAAGGGCCCCCACACGAGTCTAAGAGGAAATAAGGAAGTTAGGCTTGGAAATGTAATCAGAGGGCCGAAAATAGGGGAGTAAAATGAGAATAGGCCCTAAAGAAGAGATATGAAGGAAACGGGAAAGCGGGAGATTCGGCAAGTTTAAGAGGTGATAACATCATCCCATGCGGAAAAGAAATAATACGGTAACGAGAATACAATACTGTAATCTACAAACAATGAACTAATTCTACGATAAGGAATTGGTTTATCGTGATGACGAAACAGTTTATGACTAAACCACATAGTTAACTAGCATTGGCTCTGATCTTGTTTGGACAAAGCTGATATATTTCAGATCTGGCTACTCAACATTTTCACCACCAAAACTAAAACCAAATGAAGCATTTTAAACACAATCCGGCTTTCCCTAAATGATGTCATAGCGGGAACCTAATACTGAGATCGGATCTTCTTCTCACCCTTTTATATTTGCTTCAACCTGATCACTTCCAGCCCACTGCATATCTCGCCTTTAATTTGATATTGACCTGTCCTCCGGCCGGATTTGGAACCCGTCTTCCATTCTAGCTTGTTTGGTATCAAAAAAGGTACATTCTTCAAATCGCCGCTTCCGGCCTTTTGACTATCAGCGCCCCTCTTTTACCCCCACCTTCCCGGTCACTTGGGTCATCTTACTTCTTGTTATTTTTCTTGCTCGTTTTCTCATACAAAGTAGTTTATCCACTTCCCTCTCATCTCCTCCCTCTCATCTCTCCTCCCCACTCTCTCCCCTCTACCTTTCAGGCATTGACCATCATGTCGATCAAGCGGGCCTTGTCCAAGGCCATTCGAGGCTCTAAAAGTACCCCGAATACATCAGATGAAGAGTTAGGAAGTTCCCACGGTTCCCATGGCCTTCCTATCCTTAAATTGGGACTTGGAAAGACTCCTACTTCTCACTCGCGAAATGGTTCGCGTGATTCACACTCCCCTCGTCGCGGCATTCTAGGAAACTTCCTCCGTGATAAGGAGTACATCTCCTCGTCCGATGACTTCTCCGATGACTCCTCAGCTGGAGGGCTTAGCAAGAACCAGCAAAAACGATTGATTCGTCAGCAGCGCCGCAGTCAGAAGAGTCGCTTGAGTGAGGAGCAATTCTCGGAATCTGACCATAAGCGCCGGGAGGAGGACCTTGCCAAAGCTGCTGCAGATGAGACCGCCGACATGAAGGCTCGGTATGGCGAACTGCCTCTGATGCAGTCTCAAGAGCGCCCGCACAAGGAACGTACAAGACTGGATGATATCACGGCGACAATGGAGAACCAAGAGATCTACTTTACTGCGCGATTGCACGTTGTGCGTCGCCTGAGTGCCAAGCTGGTCTTCCTGGTCTTCCGCCAGCAGATGTCGACTTTCCAGGGTGTTCTGCATGAAGAATCCGGTGTCAAGTCCATTGCTATGGTACATTGGGCGGAGCACCTCCGTGTCGGGTCCTTTGTCCGTGTGCGTGGTACTGTCAAGAAGCCTGAAGTTCCCGTTCTGGGCTGCAGCATTCATGATGTCGAGTTGTCGATCGATTCCGTGCACCTCCTCGTCAAGCGTGAGGAACCTGTTCCATTCAGTGTCTATGAAGCCGAGATCCAAACAACCGAGGAGGAGAAGGTGGAGGGTCGTCGCAGTCACATCCCAGACCGCACCCGTCTGACCAACCGTGTGCTCGATTTGCGTACTCCTACTTCGCAATCCATTTTCCGTCTCCAATCAGCCACCTGTAACCTCTTCCGCAGCGCCTTGGATGAGCGTGGATTCATTGAAATTCATACACCCAAGCTCCAGGGAGCCGCTACCGAGTCTGGTGCCAGTGTTTTCCAGGTCAACTACTTTGGTCGTCCTGCATTCCTGGCCCAGTCTCCTCAGCTGGCAAAGCAGATGGCCATTGCAGCTGATTTTGGTCGCGTTTATGAGATCGGTGCTGTGTTCCGTGCAGAGAACTCCAACACTCACCGTCACTTGACAGAATATACTGGTCTGGATCTGGAGATGCAGATTGAGGAGCACTACCACGAGATGCTGGAGACTTTGGATGCCACCATCAAGAACATTCTCAGTGGAATCTACACCAAGCATCGTCGGGAGATCGAAATCGTCAAGCACCAACTCCCCTCAGATGATGTCAAGTGGTTGGACGAGACTCCTGTTATCCGTTTCTCGGACGGCATTCAAATGCTGAACGATTCAGGCTGGCGTGACGATAAGGGCAACCCTCTTCCCCTAGATGAGGATTTGGCGACTCGTGATGAGATCCGTCTGGGTGAGCTTGTTAAAGAAAAGTACAACACCGACTACTACGTTCTAGACAAGTTCCCCCGTGGTGCACGTCCCTTCTATACCATGCCAAACCCCGAGGACGATAGATTCACCAACTCTTTCGATATGTTCATCCGTGGTCAAGAGATCGTTTCCGGTGGCCAGCGTATTCACGATGCCCACATGCTCGAGGAGAACATGCGCAGTGTTGGAATCAACCCCGATGATATGGAGGAGTATCTCGAGGCTTTCCGTTGGGGCGCCCCTCCTCATGCTGGTGCTGGTGTTGGTCTCGAGCGCCTGCTGATGCTGGTCTTGAAGACTGGTAACATTCGTCTGACTTCGCTCTTCCACCGCGACCCGAAGAGCTTGCCGGCCAAGCCTCCTGTCAAGCAGCTCCGCCACCCCGAAGCATCCACTATTGAGACAGCCTGGATCAAGGATTCTCCCCCTCGCCGTGTAGCTGCGAATGAGGAAGAGTTGCAACCCCTGGCCAAATTGATTGCCAACTACGGTGATGCCACTTCGACCTCCTGGTTCGATGACCGGTATAAGATTTGGCGCGATATGGCCACTGGTGCTGCTGTCGCATATGTTCCCAGCACCAGCAATTTCGCGATTATTCCTGGCAATCCCTTGTGTGATCCCAGTCAGTACAACCGTACCATCACAATGTTCCTTCAGTGGCTCCGTCGTGACACTCACCTCAAGCCCGTATGGCTTCTATGCTCTCCTGAGGTCGAGGAGATTCTCGGTGAAAAGATGGGATGGCGCAGTTTGACCTGTATTTCCGAGGAGAGCGTTGACCCTGCTCGCAACCTTTCTGCCATTGACGGAGAGATTTCTCGCAAGATCCGCCGTGCGGAGACCGAGCAGATCACTGTGGAGTCCCTACCCCATGGTGAATTACCCTCTGAGGAAATTCGGGCCAAGATTGATAAGCGTATCGCCGAGTGGCTGGCGAACCGCAGTGGTACGCAGGTCCATCTCTCCGAGATTCGGCCCTGGATCGATTCGGAGCACCGCTGGTACTTCTACGCTGTCGACAAGAGTGGACAGATCTGCGCGTTTGTCGCCCTGGCCATGCTGGCACCTGACCACGGCATGCAATTGAAGTACAGCTTGGATTTCCCTGGCTCCCCCAATGGTGCCATCGAGTACATAATCACCCAGGCTATTCAAACAGCTGCTCACAACGGTGTCAAGGCGTTAACCTTCGGTGCTGGTGCCACCAACAAAATGACTGCTGGTCACAATCTGCAAGGTACCAAGATCAGAATGATGGAGCACACTTACGACGCACTTGCCAAACAGTTCCACCTTGTGCGGAAGAGCGAGTTCCGTGCCAAGCTCGGTGCCACTGAGGCTCCTCTCTGGATTGCCTACCCAGCCCACGGCCTCGGCTCCAAGGGTATTCGTGCCATCTTGAATTTCTTCGAAGATTAATTTCAGTTACATCTTGACTCATGAATCATGAAGTAACTACCATATAATACTTATTATGATCGGTGTTTGCTGAATCGGAACATCTAGAGGGTGAGGATCTTGCTCAAAAATGTTCTGTCATTATAACCACCATATAGTAGATTCTGGAGGCTGACTTTGTTGCTTATCTGTTTTGGCGTTCTCGTATTGCCTTATTTTGCTTTGGTTCTATTGCTCAATGATTTGTTCTTGTTGTATTCCCCTACCCGTCACCCTCTGCCACATGTATTTCTCTTTGGACTTAATCAGAACAATAGTGTTTGGTTCCAAGTTGATCCGGTCCAATCTACTCTCTGCTCTTTTGTGCGAGTATGAACGAAACGATAATGAATGATCTTCTCAATGAAACGCTGATACCCAGAAGTATTAATACATTACAATCCTATTGCTCCTTTTTATCCTCTTCCTCTTCTTTCCGAGCCTGTCTAGCATCCTCAATGACCCTACCAAGCTCGGCTGCTACCCACCTTGCAACAAAAACAGCGGCAACGGCCACAACAACAATCCATCCGGCAGTCGGTACAAGCGAGCGAGGGAACACATTCCACAAGAACGGATCAAGGATAAGATCCACCAACACAGGCGAAGGAGTTTTCATCAACGTCTCATTCGTAGTAAAGTAGTCCGCTGCAGCGCGAACCCTTAAAAAAAGGACCGAGTCTGTCATCGGACCAGAATCCTCGGTGCGCCCACTAGCACGCCTAGGGATTGCATTTGTCTGTAGATTGGCATCAAGTGATGCAAGACGCGTCTTACCGAAGATACTTAACGCGGATAAGAGCGTTGTATTCTCGAATGCCCGAGCAAGCGAATATGTTTCTAGCTCGAAGGCTGTGGGTTGCTGCTTATTGTTAGATGTGGTTCTTGATGGTAGTAAATAATGATTCTTACTGTTGCTGGCCAGCAAACTCGTACTTCGTATCGTTGCCCTGGAGTTAGGTTCTCTAGGAAAAACCATGAATCTGTGCCACTGTCACTGTCCAGGTTTTCAACTGGAAATGACGTGTTCAGTCGGGTTCTGATCACTGGATTCTCTGGTGAAAGCCTTTCCAGGCCTAAGTCATCCAGTCCTGGTTCTCCGGATGGAACAATTGCAGCTTCCGGTGCTAGAAATATTGTTTTCTCTACATTTGCGTGTACGGCGCATGCAAAGAGTGGGAGTAAGACTCGTAGCATATTCAAAGTAGAATATTGCATTGTGGCGATGTATGTTGTGATTGAACAATATATATTCAATTGTAGTTCCGGGGAGAGTTGCTAATGGAAAGTTCTGGGGATCAAGGATTCATGCCTAAGTGACTTTCATGTTGATCTTGACGAGAATGGGTCTGAATGGCTGTTTAGTGAAGCTTGGCGGTGATATAATGACTATCAGCTTTGGGACCAATGGCGGTGAGAGGACTAATTTACAATTGATGTGATGTTCAAATTATCGAGCCTTGGAATGTTGTTTTAAAGTGGTTCAATTAAGGGACCCGGTGATTCAGATACAACACCCTGGTCACTATTCCAATTAAGGATTCCTTCTGGATATAAAGTCCGTAGACGGTACTCCATACTTGTTATGAAAATCAGCTTGTAGTCACGTGACTAGAACGAGGCGGTGAACATAGATTATGCCTGTCGATAATCCTACCAATCAGAAGGTCCAACGCGACCCGACTATCGATCAACAAGAAAGCCCCTTGTACAGCACAGGCGACCTCCACAACATTTCTGCTCTCCTTCTTTCTCGACTCGATCTCCATTCTTCCCATTCCTGGTGTGTTAAACCCTTCTTTCATATTTTAACCCCTCTTAACCCCTCCCCTACATTTAATGGTTGATCAAAAATTGAAACTAACCCCTGAGCCCCTCTAGACATCTGTTTGTTGTTGGGTCCTCCCCCTCTTTGGATTTTTTGACACTCGAAAACAACCACCAATACAATGAGAGAGATCATTAGTTTGAACGGTATGTACTCAATTCCAATTCCATTCTGTCGTGGATGTCATTTCCAATTAAAAATAGACAATGCGCTGACTTGTTGATTGTCATACAGTCGGCCAGGCCGGTTGCCAGATCGCCAACTCCTGCTGGGAGGTAACTAATCACATTCATTGGGCCCTTAAACTATACAAAACTAACACTGCATTTGCTTAGCTATACTGTCTAGAGCACGGTATCCAGGTACGTTTCAATCTCAACCTGGTGGCGCCCGATCTCGACCTCGGGCAGCTGACCCCTTTTCTAGCCGGGAAACGAATATCCGCGACTAACACTATTGATAGCCTGATGGATACCTCACCGAGGAGCGCAAGGCTCAGGACCCCGACCACGGCTTCAGCACTTTCTTCTCCGAGACTGGTAAGTGATACTATCCATTTTCTCGCATTCTTGAATTGGAGACAAATCCCACACAGCATGGGGAAACGATCATTCTCCCCGCCATTGGACTCAAATTGCTCCTCAATTATCATGACCTGACATTTTCCCACCTACTCAGGCCAGGGCCGTTACGTCCCCCGTACTATCTACGCTGATCTCGAGCCCAATGTTGTCGATGAGGTCCGCACCGGTACCTACCGATCTCTTTTCCACCCCGAGCAGATGATCACCGGCAAGGAGGATGCCTCCAACAACTATGCCCGTGGTCACTACACCGTCGGTAAGGAGATGATTGACCAGGTTCTCGATAAGGTTCGCCGCGTTGCCGACTCTTGCGCCGGTCTCCAGGGATTCCTCGTCTTCCACTCCTTCGGTGGTGGTACCGGTTCCGGTTTCGGTGCCCTCCTGATGGAGCGTCTGTCCGTCGACTACGGTAAGAAGTCTAAGCTCGAGTTCTGCGTCTACCCTGCCCCCCAGAACGCTACCTCCGTCGTTGAGCCCTACAACTCCATCCTCACTACCCACACCACCCTGGAACACTCTGACTGCTCCTTCATGGTCGACAACGAGGCCATCTACGACATCTGCCGCCGCAACCTCGGCATTGAGCGCCCCAGCTACGAGAACCTGAACCGCCTGATCGCCCAGGTTGTTTCTTCTATCACTGCTTCCCTGCGCTTCGACGGCTCCCTCAACGTCGACCTTAACGAGTTCCAGACTAACCTCGTCCCCTACCCCCGTATTCACTTCCCCCTGGTCGCTTACTCGCCTGTCATCTCTGCCGCCAAGGCCTCTCACGAGGCCAACTCCGTCACTGAGATGACCACCAACTGCTTTGAGCCCCACAACCAGATGGTCAAGTGTGACCCCCGCAACGGAAAGTACATGGCCACTTGCCTGTTGTACCGTGGTGATGTCGTCCCCAAGGAGGCCCACGCGGCCGTGGCTACTCTCAAGACCAAGAACACCATCCAGTTCGTCGACTGGTGCCCTACTGGATTCAAGCTCGGTATCTGCTACCAACCCCCCAAGCAGGTCCCCAACGGCGACCTCGCCAACCTCAGCCGCGCTGTGTAAGTTTTTATCAATTCAATTACAAGCAGAAACAGAAATTCTAACGGTAATTAATATAGCTGCATGCTGTCCAACACCACCGCTATCTCCGAGGCCTGGTCCGCTCTCGACCACAAGTTCGACCTCATGTACTCCAAGCGTGCCTTCGTCCACTGGTACGTCGGTGAGGGTATGGAGGAGGGTGAATTCTCCGAAGCCCGTGAGGATCTCGCTGCCCTCGAGCGCGATTACGAGGAGGTCGCCAGCGACTCCCTCGAGGAAGAGGAGCTGGAGCCCGAGTACTAGATTAGGAATGCTTTATACCCGCGCCCGGAGTGTCGGTTCTAGGTTCTACAAGTTGGTTGTGACTGAAGTCTCGGCCCATGGAGCACGGATTACGCTTTCCTGATACTACTGGGATTTCTTGCAAATACGATCAATGAGTGTTTGAGTCCAGCACTGTTCTCTAGCCTTGTTTTATATCTTTAATTTCCCTGAATGGGGTTGAGTTCTCTTACGTTTGCATCCGAGAATGTAATTCTAGATCGTAACAAGCGGCGTCCCGACAAAGTTAGTCTACCAAATAAAGGATTCAGAAACCTTGGGATCAATGATCAGTAATGATATGGGAGTATTGGTACTACTTAGTTACCATCCTAATATTCTAGCTCTCTCATTCTGTTTTAACTCTCTCATCTCTCCCTGTGGTATGTCTTTTCTTGTCCCCAAGGTATCTACCGGATAGCTCACATGATATAGCTCTCGTCACAACTACCCATCAACATCGCAAGAAACTTGATTGCCGAGGTCACCAAGAACATACCTAGGTAGAATCATGGAAAACATTTCGAAGCGGAAAGGCTCGTTTTCTTGTGATGTTTGTGAACGAAAAAAACAAAGGACGGAGCTCGAAGATCTGAACAGAACATTCGAAGTGACGATCAGAACAACCAAGGATTCGATAAGACAAACGGAAGATTTAAGAATACAGCTGGAAGATTTCAGAAAACTTTAGGAATGAAGATGTGAGAAGGTGAGAAGAGAAACGAGTCAAACGACAGCCACAATATATCTAAGCACCTACTCACAAGGTTTTGAAAGAGGTAATGGGGAGGCCTAGCTATTGAGATGTCTAGGTAGTTTTTACCTATGTATCTAATGTTCTGGAATCTTGGAATTTGCTCAAGTTCTCAATGTTCGAGAAATTCGGCGAGGTATATAAATTAAGTAACATTGAAGACCTCTGATCTGATTACTGACCTATATTGTTTTACAATTAAATAGTAAATTATGATTGATTTGCCAACGACTCAACCTTAGATGACCTCGGGATGTTAAAGTCACTGAAGTGAATCTACTGATATCTAAAGAGTAGCTTGTTGTGTATAAATAATCAATTGACGTTCAAATGTTCGGATGGAATGGGCGCTAATATGACTGACCGCCTTGGGAGACCTTCTGTCTACAACAACCCCAATCCACCCTTGAATCTAATTTGTCCCTTACAGTTCGATTGTTTGTTTCTTTCTCCTTCCTTTCAGCTGTGAATCCATGCCCGTGGTGCTGTTCTGCTAAGCTAACGGCGCTCCGTTCCCACCTCCATTTCTCCAACTTTCCCTATCGTTGAATATCACGTCTACTCCGTAGCAGGAGAGCGGGTCAACTCCTTCACATCCGCAATCATGGCTGATAATCGTGAGTTATTCTTTACGCATTACTCCTCTTGTCACTTGCTTCTCTTGTTTTCCTGAAACACAGCCAAATAAACACTGGGAGCATCGATCTGGCGCAATCCAGGAGACCTGCCGAGCTCCGTTCACTTTCCCATTCCCCTCCTATCCGCCTGCTTGCCCTCCTAATACCAGCAAAAATCATACACGCGAATTGGCGGAACTAACGGACATGATGCTTACAAAATCTTACAGCACAACGTCATCCGAATTTAAATCTCACGCCGGAAGAAAAACATGTTTTCTACCAGCTCTTCCAGGTCGCTGATACCACCAACCTTGGCGTCATTACCGGCGAGACTGCCGTCCCCTTTTTCGAGAAGACACACCTTCCCTCCGGTACTCTTGGTGAGGTATGTTCGCGGAAAGGGCTATCATGTACCTTGGCTTAATGACTGACCCTTCATGTGCGTCTACAGATATGGCAGCTCGCGGATAAAGAGAATAGGGGTCTTTTGACTCCCTCCGGATTTGGCATTGTTTTACGATTGATTGGACATGCCCAGGCTGGCCGTATACCGTCCGAAGAGCTGGCATTGCAAGGTGAGTGGCATGGCCAGTCAGATGAGAGATCTGAAAGCTTACATTTTGCACCTTACTGACTCCATTATTTGGTATGTATAGCTGGTCCTTTGCCCCGATTCGAAGGCGTTTCAGTTGATTTGAATGTACCGATACCGGATTCTCGCGCTATTAGTCCTCCGCCGACTGCTTCTTCATCATCCATCCGAGTGCCTCCTCTCCAGCATGAAGATGCAGTCAAGTTCGTGTCTCTTTTTGACAAGTCTGACATTGTGAATGGAATGATTTCTGGCGAGGCCGCTAAGCAGATATTCGAACGCGCAAGATTGCCGAATGAGGTACTAGGTCGAATATGGAATCTTTCAGATACAAAGCAGCGCGGTGCACTTGATGCTACCGAGTTTGTTATTGCCATGCATCTTTTGACTTCTTTCAAATCTGGTGCCCTGCGCGGTATTCCTCAGACTTTGCCACCTGGCTTATACGAAGCTGCGTCTCGCAGAGGGCCTGCACTTGTGCCTGCTGCGCCTGCGCGGCCTTCATACGCGCGGCCCGAAGTTCCTCCCGTCCCGTCAATCCCCAAGCAGTTCACTGGCCCTCAGCGGACGGCTAGCCCAATGAGCCCCGTTGGCAGAACTTTTGCAGGTCAATTGTCTGCGCAAACAACTGGAGCTGAGTGGCTGATCAGCCCCCAAGAGAAGGCACACTTTGATACCATCTTCGAGACTGTTGATACTGCCAAGGTCGGAGTCATCACTGGTGATCAGGCTGTCACATTTTTTATCAAGGCTCAGCTTCCTGAAGAGGTCCTAGCACAAATTTGGGACCTTGCCGATATTGACGCCGA
Source organism: Penicillium taxi (assembly GCF_028828555.1). NCBI lineage: Eukaryota > Fungi > Ascomycota > Eurotiomycetes > Eurotiales > Aspergillaceae > Penicillium > Penicillium taxi. The sequence goes on along the minus strand of NW_026643207.1, from coordinate 592,277 downwards.
TGGCCAGCTTACACGCGAGGAGTTTGCCGTGGCCATGTATCTTGTTAGATTGCAACGTGGTGGAAAGGAGCCCTTGCCGCAGGTGCTTCCCCCAGCCCTGATCCCTCCGAACATGCGTCGCCAAGCTCCCGTACCTGCAGCTCCTGTCGCAGCTCCCGCGCCGCCACCCGCTCCTCTACCACGGTCTGCGGCAGATGACTTGTTCGGCCTCGATTCACCATCACCCCCACCTGCCCAGACTCAGTTTCCCCAGTCTACAGGTGGCTCAAACCCCGCATTCCATATCCCTGCTTCCCCAACTTCCAGATCTTCACCTCTTGCAGCTTCGACTACCTTCAAGCCATTCATTCCAACATCATCCTTCGGCCAGACTCTGCACCCGCAGATGACTGGTGCTTCTTCGGGAACACCAGTTTCCATTCGGTCGCCTGCACCTCCCGCAGATGATCTCCTTGGTGATAGTGATCCTGTAGAATCAAGTAAGCTCACACAGGAAACTACCGAGCTTGCAAATCTATCAAACCAGATCGGCTCTCTTGCGACTGAGATGCACAATGTGCAAGAAAAGCGCACAACTGCTGAGCATGACATTTCGCAAACATCGCAGCAGAAACGTGACTTTGAAGCAAGACTTGCGCAAGCACGTGCAATGTATGAACAAGAGGTTGCAAACTATAAAGCCCTGGAAGAGCGTCTGAAGACCTCCAAGGCTGAGACCGTCAAGTTGCAGCAGGAGTACGCCCTGATCGAGGGCAGTCGCCAGGATCTGCAGACGCAGTACACTCAGATCTCAACCGCACTGGCCTCCGACCAACAGGAAAATGCTAGTCTTAAGGAAAAGATCCGTTATGCCAATGCAGAAGTTGCAAAGCTCAAGCCGGCTTTGGAAAAGGCTCGATCAGATGCCCGACAACACAAGGGTCTGGTTGCTATCAACAAAAAACAGCTCGCCACTGTTGAAAGTGAACGGGACAAAGTGCAGGGCGAGATTGACAGCCTGTCCCAGGAAGCACAACAGCATGTCGAGGAATCCGCGAGAGCAATCAGCCCTTCTGCCGACGTTGCTAGCCCTGCTGCTTCCAATGCAAGCCAGAACACTAACCCCTTCTTCCGCCGTGCTGCCACAAGCCCTAGTGAGCGTGCTGTTTCCCCAGACGCTCCCACGGACCAGCAGAAGACATTTGACAGCCTATTTGGACAGTCATTCATGGCCCCAGCATTGAGCGGCGCGCCACCTACCTCATTCCACGCTGAGTCGCCGCAGACTTTCGCCAAGTCTCCCATTCCTTCTAATGTTCCCAGTCCGTCTGTTTCCCCGGCTCCTGTATCTTTGCCTGGATCTTTCCCCAGCGGTGATCCCCCGACTCCCATACCATCCCACCTCATCCCGGGCTTTTCGTTCAATGAAAACCAGTCTGTGACCTCATCTACGGTGGTTTCTCCCCCTGCAAGCCGGTTCGGCGGTCCCGAGGGTACAGCTAGTGATTTCGGCCCACCATCGGCTACTGGATCGAGTGAATACAGCCACGTTCCAACTTCCGCTGTTGACGGTACCGTGGCGCGATCTCCGTTTGACGAGTTTTCTCCGGAGGTTACCTCGACCGCTGAGGTTGCAGCATTTGAGACACCTGATTCTGCACTTTCCCCCACAGCTACTGGTAACGAGGAAGCTTCCAAAGATCTGTCATTCGACGAGCTATTTGGTAGCAAGGCTCATAAGCGCTCTGAGTCTGAGAATGCAAACGACTTTGAAGAGGCTTTCGCATCTTTGAAGCCTCAGCACTCTGGCTTTGCATCGGATGACGCCCCACAAGCAGCTACTTCCGAATTCCCTCCCATCCAAGAACTTCATCCAGAGGATGAAGATGAGGAAAGCTCTGATGATGAGAGTGTTCGGGGGTTTGACGACAACTTTGAACCTGTTGTTAGCAAGAAGGAGAAGCAGGCCGATACCATCGACGCTTCTCAACTTGCTGCTTTCCCAACTCCAGGTTCATCTCTTCCTCAGCCTCCATCTGCAGATGCTCAGCAAAGCCCTCCTACGTATGAGGACGGTTCCGGCGACAGTACTTTGCCCGCAGAGTTCAACGGCTTATTGCCAGAGCGTGCGGACCCCACCCTTGCCCCTGATGCTCCTCACTCGGTAGAAGCGAGCACCGGAGCTCCCATCGTAGGAGGGTTGCCCCAACACGATGAAGCCTTCACAACTGACTCTGCTGCCGCTTTTGGCGAAGTAAAGACCGGTGGTACTGACTTCGACGCGGCTTTTGCTGGGTTGGACCTTGCACCTGCCAAGGAAGCTGAGGATGAGGAAGATGAAGTAGAGGACGACAAGGGAACTGCAGACTTTGATTTCTCATTTGACGTGTCTCAAAGCAATCATGCAGCTGCATCAGCCACTGATGCTAATAAAGGAGGCTCCTCAGAATTCTTCGACTTTGACAGTAACGTTCCAACTGCAGCTGCTGAGCTCGCCTCTGCCCCCAACGGCGATGCCGCTAACCATGATTGGGATGCTCTCTTCGCACCCCTTGATAACTCCAAACCTGCTTCCGAGGGAAATACTAATGGGTCAGACCCCAAGTCACCCGGATGGGCTCTTAACACCGACACCGGCGAAGATGACCTGATCTTGCAACGCTTGACGGGCATGGGCTATCCGCGCGACGAAGCCCTTGCAGCTTTGGAGAAGTTTGACTACAATCTTGAAAAGGTAAGTCATTGTGATACACGATGATCTACGAATAGTCTCACTAACGAACTCTAGGCGGCCGACTACTTGACTTCCAAGTAGTAACCTAATTACTACTCTTGCACATATCATCAACACATATCTCTCTTTTCCAGTGATGTTTCACTTTTTCATTTCTCTGCCTTCACTCTGTTCCTTCTATCGGGAACAGGTCGATGAACTTATCCCCCTCTCTACCATACATTTCTTTCTTACCTTCCAAGTTCAGCGTCTTGTATATCTTTTCTTTGTCAGCATGCCGCTCCATAACTGTTTGTATTCAGATTGTCTGTCTCTCTTGGCATTCGAGAATTACAGACTTCCGAGCTTATTGTCACTTCTTTACCCCTCAAGCAGTGTAGTATAGCTTACCATCAATCATAATTGAATTAATTTCGTGTAATTTCCGTCCGGTCTGTGATCATTAAAGGGAGACGGAGTACAGCTAGGTAGTTGAAATGATTGCCTTGCGCATTGAATGATCCAAGAAAACAACGTTGGCGCTAGAATGACCTGGAATGCAGAAGTGGTAACCGGTAGTAGCTTTGCTGTCTCACGCGAGCCTTGCCCCTGATCAAAAATTTATGATCGGCCCGTACACAACCATTTTTTTTTCTCTTTCCTCTTTCCTCTTCAACTTCCTATCTATCCAACAGTCATGGAGAGGTCAAACACTACAAATATAGGGGAAATATTCCTACTATACTCAAGCCATTGTCTACTTCCAGCTACTCTTTTAATCACAACCTCAAAGCGATCAGCGCTCCGGTACCTCTACATCCCATGTTCAATCTGGATTCTGCATCGCGCTATACAATTAGCCTCAGCTCTCGGTCCAGGGTTTATATGGTGTGAATTCGCTCGATTATTCGTGACAGTCTTTTTTCAAGCTCTCAATATACTCTTCTTCAACCCGAGAGATGGCTCCGATATCCCCAGCAGCGGCGGACGAGTGCTTTCTCTCTATTACGTGGCCAAGATTCTGACTCAGCCTCGTGGTATCAACACATCATGGGAAAGTAAAAATGCTCCATCACAGCCGACTTATTATGGGGAGAGGACGCCATCTAAAACTCGGTTTTTGATTCGTCAGGTGGCTATTTCTACGTGGCAATATCTAGCTCTTGATTTGTTTTCTACCTTGGCAGTAGAACAGGCTAAGTTGAAGCAGATTAACCATGAATCTATGCCATTGAATATTCAGTGGTATCTTCCGGTAGATCAGTGGATCGAGCGCATAGTCTCTAATATTGTGGCTGGATTTGTCGTCAGCCGCATTCTTATTGATTTTCATCACCGTGCCTTTTCTGTTTTCACTGTGGGACTGGGCTTCGAATCTCCTTCTGATTCTCCACCGCTCTTCGGAAGAGCTGTGGATGCGTACACTTTACGAGGGTTCTGGGGGTAAGTAAAGGATTACCAAGACAATGATACTGAATATACGCTAACAGAATCATACAGAAAGTTCTGGCATCAGCTAATACGGCAACCGCTCACTTCAATGAGTGTATTTATTACTCGTGTAATCGGTCTACCAAGAGGCTCTTTACTGAATCGATACAGTAATGTCATAATCATATTTATGCTCTCTGGTCTAATGCACATCGCAATAGATACCGTGCAGGGGATTCCAAGCCAGGAATCAGGCGCTTTCTTATTCTTTACCTCAGCACCTATGGGGATAATGATCGAAGATGGCATTACAGGCCTTTGGAAGTCTCTTTGTCCCCGCGTTGAAACAAAATCGACTCAACAATCTGTCCACTTGTGGCAGAGAGCTCTTGGTTTCTGCTGGGTTGGGGCTTGGTTGGGGATTACCTCGACCCTTTATCTGTACCCGCAGATGAGACGTCCCGAAAACTCAGCTTTAGTTCCTTTCAGCTTTGCAGAGTATGTTGGTCTGCCATTGGGTGGGTTTGCTGGGTTTGTTGGCATAATTGGTCTTGTTGTAGCCTGGTTGCTTAAGGCTGAGATATAGTTTATGTAGGTTGATAATATATTGGAAGAAAATTCAGGCGCGGAACGTGATTTGGTATGGTACAACTTAATCTGTACCCCGGTTACCATTTCTACCAATGGGCATTTTCATCGGCACTGGTGTCGGCATTATCATGCCATGTAGAGACGTGATATGGCGTTTCAAGCATCCTTTAAAATGTCTCGACGAGTAGGTGCATCTTCTATGACCTCGTTCGAGTTTGGAGCGTGGCTAAGGGAATGATTTCGCGAATACATCGTTGGAGTATTGCGAGTGAAAATAGTACGATAGCTAGCATCCTTGGTGTCGCGAAGAGAAGAATGGCGCTCGTATTCTCTATATTTCCATTTGACCGTAGACATCAATATCAAATATGATATTAGAGAATTAGTATAATTACATAGGTGATACGAAATGAACAGAGCTGGGTAGGTAGGGTCTAGTGTGACCGAAAGGAACAGCAGTGCTTAACTAGGTAGGGTCCACCTCAAATTGGATGATTTTGTTATCTAACCTTGGAAGTAGCAATTTTTGAAGAGAATACTGCTTTGTGGGAAATTTGTGCTAGCATATATACACTGGGAGAAGTTTGTATCATTTACTTGCGACCATTTGAAAATGTTCTAGGTTAAATAATATATAGGTGGCATAGCTTCATACATGATATTTCATTAATACTGTATTAAATAGGTCATTTGAGGTAAGAGACTGATATGTCACGGCCTGAGTGCTGCTGATTCTGTAGATGCCTAGTTCAAGATCTTCCCCGCATTCCGCAACCTTAATTTGGAATATCCAAATACGTCATCAGCCAAGATAATCAAAACAAGTAGTCGCTACTTCGTCATCACACATACACCTACCTTGTTCACTTTCATCTTTTCACCCTTTCAATCCGCCGTTTATCAACTACCATCATCTGAAACAGGCCCAAATAATCGCGAGAAAAAGACGAAACCTTCGTGATGTCTTCAATTATCGTCTCCATCAAGGACCTCGTTGCGTCCATCTTTGAGGTCATTTTCTCCCTTTTCCACAGCGCGTTTGCTGTGGTTCGTGGAGTTTTCACCACCGCTATCGACTTTTTAACTAGTGTACTCAATCTAGTACTTGACACGATCAAGGGTACATTGGAAGCCGCAGGCGGAGTTGGCAAATTTGTCATCGGTAGGTCTTGCTGTTCATTTCAGTCACCAAGCTGATAGTTCAAAAGGCAATATATTCACTATCGCGATCATTGGAATCGGTGCTGTTGGCTACTTGCAGTATCAACGTTCTCAAGGGCGCTCAGTCAAGGTTGGAGACAAGAAGTTGAACTAGTATTGAGGGATCAGAAGAAACTGCCCCAGCTCCCAGCCAATAATTCAGAACAATAGCTCGGAATAGTCGAGATGGTTAAAAGGATGCTACTCAGATAATGTGTATTTGACAATATGAGGATTTGAGGATTTGAGATACTGAATATTGAATGCCTGATTGCTTTGCGCTGTTCACTGCGTAGCCCGAAATGTACACAGCTTTCAGCAATGACCAAAGTGCTTGTTTGAAATGTCGAGGATACTATTTTGTATTTTCCTGGGTATCAAAGTAAAGATTGAACCAAATGAAGAACAGCTCTCAATATCTGTATCGCGCTATATTCAACATCCATAGATACTGTTTCCGCCCATTTCGCACGACTTTGAATAACTATGCATCTAGGTTTAATCTCCTCAAGCTTCTCTTTAGTTCTATTCAGGAATTTCGGTGAAGGTCGATATATATCATATTTTCAATTTTATTCTACCCAACTCACCGAGATTCACCGAAGCACTTCCAGGCAACCTCATATCGGTATTATGCTGCCTGGAATAAGGGCCAATTTGACTTGTGGATAAAACAGGGATCCGTTAAAAGTGGGACAAATGGAAAACATAGCCAACCAGAACTCCGTATTCCCCCAAGCTTTTCTCAAGTAAAGCTTAGCCCATCAGTGAGATTGGATACTTCATTTTTTATTTCTCTATTTAGTCACTTTTCTCACGGGATGGCAGGGGACCGTTGATAAATCATGCTAGGGGCTTCAAAAAAATTCGCGTCTTACTTAGTATTGCTGACTCCTGAGTATGAAACACTTGCGCCTCAGCTGAGAGAGTACAGATGAGCAAAGATAGTTGAATCTGACAAAAATGAATAATTAGAAGGAGCAATCTGAACTTTATAAGACTATTTATTCATTCTAGTATTCACCACTCACATCTGAGTACCTGATTCCAAAGCTGAGCTGAGCTGGAGATCTAGAATTCCTTTTCTGGCGTCCTCATACCACTGTTGGCCATTTCCACCTGGACACTGGGCCTCACCTTGGAAGTTTGAGATAATCTGGCATATTATCATCAAGTACAGAGCTGAATCATTAACTTCTGCAAGATGTCATCTCATCACTCTCTCTTGGGAACGAAACCCCTTGAACCTATCTCCACTCTTGCGCCATTTTCTGGTCTTCTCATTTCAATCATTCTGATCTTATTTTTTCTGATTCGCTTCTACTGTCTCGAGAAACTCCTACCTTGGATATACGGTGACCTTTATGCGAACCTATCGGAAACAAATCGTCGAGGATTTATCAACCACCATATCGCAGGTCCTACAAAAATCCTCATATTGATTATTGCGGCATACCCTTTTATTAGCGTCACATTTTGCCACTCTACATTCCATACGCCGTTTGCGCCTGGATCTACTGTCAAAATGGGAGATATTCTTATAATTGTGGCACAGATGTTGATCGCCATGTACATATTCGAGCTATTGTATCGGGTGAAACTCTCTCCCGTTGCGGTTTTGCATCACACTGGGACTATTATCATCGGGCAGTCAGCTATTGCGATTAGCTTGAAGTTGAAAAGAGAGCCAGATGCTGATATTGAGTTCATTCTCTGCACTGTTTGGGGTAAGTCGATAATCCCCGTTGACTGATAAAGAAAAATGACAGACGCTGAATCTTCCTATCAAAAGGCGCCTTTGACATCGTATCTGAGTTCTTTCCACATGTTGCCATAATTCTATACCGAGTCTATCCGAGTAGACACGAGTTTCTCAGTCGAGTCTTCCTACTGTCGTGCGCCATTACTGCGACGGGTACATTCTGCGAGACTCTCGTTACAATGTGGCTCTTTGGGAGTCTATGGGATCGCTGGCAGCTAGCTTTTAAGATAACAACTCCCTTGCTGCATATTGCATTTTCTGCAGCCCAAATACATGGAAGTCTGGTGTTTTGGCGTATGTATAGGAAGCAGCTGCAGAGAAGGGAGGGGAATGGCTTTCTGGATTTAGAAGAGAGCTCCCAGAGCTCCCGGATCCCAAAGTCCGAAACTCCTCAAATACCATCAATGGTATTCTTCTCTTCCTAGCCAGTTATGGAAGGATGTATTATCTCTGTGCAAATAGCGATTAATAAAAGCTGATGGTTTCAAGGTTTCCTTCTTATTAAATGGAAGCTATTAACAGTATGGGATAAGATATAGGGCTGTCATGGCACTTGACCTACATTAAGAGCGCAGATTCGAGTGAATTCCCTAGCTGATCCCGTTGACAGTTTAGCGTCTGAAGAATCTCTCTGAGCTCTTGGAATTCGTTCTTGGTTATACTAGAGCTCTAAGAGAATGAGAATGATAGAATGGGCAGTAGAGGAAGACCAAGGAATTGGTCGTTCGGGGCAATTCTACTTTTTAAGCTAAAAATTTCCGGAAAAAACGGACCACCCACTACTAGTAATATTGCACACAATTAATTCAGCTTTTTGACTCGATTTCTCCAGCTCTGACATCTTTGCTAATTAAGCTAGACCACTATAACCAAAGCTACGGGGTTGTGGGGCCGAGCGGCCCAAGCCCAGACCAACATCAACGTCAAAGCAACGCAGCAAAACCATCCAACTTATTCCCAACGCCTCTAATCGCCAAAGAACCCAAAATCTGCACACAATATAATCTACATGATGGCGGCTTCAGAGAAAAGACAAGATCTTATCGCCATCGCTACGGACCTTTCCGGCGTGCCTATGTGTGAGGACTATGAGAAGATGATATCAGGCATGCTGTGCGTATTTTAACCCTCAACATGAGGATCATAAGTGAATATGATCTGGATTTTATGCCTCACACGCATCCGTCCAGGTAAAATCGATTTCTTAAGCTGATAAGAGGTATAGGTACAACCCACTCCTACCCCGCCTCGTCGAGGGACGGCACAAATGCCGTATTTTGACAGCGGATTACAACCAGCTTGATCCGCGGACAGTTTCATATGAAAAAATATCAGATATTCGCTTTGAGCTTTTGAAGAAGCTTGTCGGGCGGGTAGGCGAAGGGACTTTCATTGAGCCTCCCTTCCGACCGGATTATGGCTGCAATATCTCTATTGGCAGGGATTGCTTTTTGAATTGGAAGTAAGTGGACTATTCCAAGACTGGGGACTTACTGTCTGGATTGAAAGCCTGAAACAAAATGACATACAGACATGTACACGCATCTATTAACATGATTTCTAATGAGCATCTTTCTAGTGTGACAATTCTCGACACGTCCCTTGTTATCATTGGGGATCGGGTCCAGATGGGTCCTAATGTTGGGATTTATACTGCAGGTCATGAAACAAGTGTCTTGTCTCGTCGGAAGTTTGTTGAGTTTGGACACTGTGTTAAGATAGGAGATGATTGTTGGATTGGTGGGAGTGTGGTTATCCTGCCTGGCGTCACTATCGGCGAGGGATGTACCATTGGAGCAGGTTCGGTTGTGACCAAGGACATTCCACCTTTTTCTGTGGCAGTCGGAAGTCCATGTCGAGTCAGGAAGACTATTCAATCTGCTGAAGAGGAGGAGAACGACCCTCAGAACCCCTATCGAGCAATGGTAAGAGAGCTATGAGGGATACGAGGGGACTGGATATGGATTGCCATATGAAGAACTGAGATTCAGCTGTATTTTGTATAATTCAAACAATCTTAGTGATAAGAATACGAGACTAGTGTGATTTCCTCTCTGATCGGATGACATTCTTTCCGTTATCGAGATTATTACCGATACAAAGAAAATAAGCCTACAGCATTGAACTTCATTTCTTGCCTCACCTTAATCATACTCGGCTCCCTCCATCGTGACTATTGACTGCCTTCACTTGATCCTAATCGATAGATATGTCAACCGGTTGTTTTAAGTGATCCGTTCATGCTGGCTTGCCACTCGCTGCAGGAAGACGTCTGGGAAAGTTAGTATGATTTTAATGACTCAAATGGATTGGAATACTTACTGAAGTCCTCCTCAGATCGCTCACGGGGCTTTCGGGTCCAGAGCCGGCCATGCATGAGGTCGTCGAATCGAGCAGATTTATGCAGTCCGCTGTAAACAACGGCACACAAAGCCTCAATACCAAAAGAGAAGGCCCAGACACGGACCACGGCAACGATTGAAGTAGGCTTGTGGACAAAAACTCCGAAGACGCACATCAGAGTAGCCGCAATATCGACGGCCAGAACGGCAGCAACAAGCTGGATAGACGGACAGCTCTTCCAGAAAGGTCCATTGAGGCGGGTGATGAAGATCAGCCAATTCTGTGTCAACGTGATCTCCAGGAACAAGACGGGATCTCGGGAGCCAAAGTTCTGAACAATACCACCATGCTCACCCCGCAGAAGCATGGTACCGAGCGCAACCCAGGAACCAGTAGCCAAAATGATTCCAAGACAGATGGAGATTCCCCATAGCTTGGGCTGATTCCACTTCACAGGGGTCTCAGAATACGGAGCATTGTCATACGCGATGGCAAGAGTGGCGATGTCTGCGAAAATGGCAAGCAGAACTACCAGGCGCAAGTCCAGTACATCATTCATGCCAGCAATCCATGCACCGAAGAAGATCTCCAGGTGCAGTGACAACGCAATTCGGTAGACCACATAAGAGTACATGCGGTGAAAAATTTGACGAGAGGTCTTGATAGCATCGATGATGGCGGAGAGACCAGGGGCAAGGAATACAATATCAGCAGCAGAGCGAGCGGCATCCGATGCTCCCTCGACAGCAATACCGGTGTCAGCTTTTTTGAGCGAGGGGGCATCATTGACACCGTCTCCAGTCATGGCCACCAAGTATCCACGCTTTTGAAGAATCTCCACAACGCTGAACTTGTGCTCGGGGAACACCTCGGCGAATCCATCGGCGGCCTCCACAAAGTCATTGACCTCAGATCCGGGCATATCGCCGGCACCAGTAACTCCCAGACGCTCTGCATTGTAGATGTTGGTGCCAAGTCCTAGCTGGCGAGCAGTCTCTCGAGCAATTCCAACAGCATCACCGGTGAGCATCTTGATTCGGAGGCCTAATCGCTTCGCTTCATTGATAGTCGCAGCCGTATCGAAGCGAGGAGGATCAGAGCAGGGCATGATCCCAAGGAATTCCCAAGATTGTTCTCCACGTTTACGGGCGATGCCAAGAGCACGGAAACCACGACTAGCGAATTCGGCGATCTTCTGCTGGTAAGTGGCCTCGATTTCAGGATCAATAGCATGGGCATCTTTAACCATCTTCAAGACTGCGGCGGGAGCTCCCTTCACACACTCAATAAGCTCACCACTGGGAGATTCTACGACAGCGGTAACCTTTTTCGACACTGGATCGAAAGGATGGAATTCAATCAGGCGGTATGAGCCGATTTCAGCTTTGGCGTGGGGGTAGAACTTGAGTGATTTGATAAAGACGCGATCAATGGCATCAAGACCCTTCTTCTTCCGAATTGCTGCTAAACATGCCACGAGCATGAGTTCATCTGTGCTGACACCAGGAGAAGTGTATGGTTCTCCCAATGCAAGCTTGTTGCGAGTGAGCGTTCCAGTCTTATCTGAACATAGGATCTGAACTCCAGCCAATGACTCAATGGCAGACAGTTTCTGAACAATGGCAGACCGTTTGGCGAGGTATGCAGCTCCCACAGCCATGGTTGTGGTGACCACGGCAGGGAGACCAACGGGAACACCGATAATGGTGACTGCCAGAGTGAAGTCCAGGATAATTCGGATACTATTGGATTGATAGAAAGAAGCAACCCAAACAACCAACAGGACAAGAATCACCAGAACAAGCAGGGTCAAACTGATTCCATTCAAGACCATGGTGAAGTGACCTGTACCGGAACCTGCCTTATTGACCAAGGCAGCAGCCTTTCCAACAAATGTTTTGTCACCGATCGCGGTCGCAATCATCATGGCAGTACCGCGCTTAACGGTTGATGAAGCGAAACATCTGTCGTCCTTGTGTTTGTCAACGGCTAACGACTCTCCGGTGACTGCAGACTGATCAACTTGCAAATGGGCATCCTCAGTGACAATAACACCGTCACAAGGAACGATAGCACCCTGGAATAATGTTAGAAAGCTATTCAAGAAATTTTGTTCGGTCAGATTGAATTTACATCATCAAGATGAACCACATCACCAGGCACAACCTCCTCAGAACCAATTTCTTGCATGGCCGCATCGCGCAGCACAGTGGCTTTGAGTGCCAGGGTTTTCTTCAAGCTGTCGACAATGTTTCCAGCATGGTATTCTTGTACGAATCCGACGACAGCGTTGAGAAGAAGCAATCCTAGGATGACACCGAAGTCAATCCAGTCCTCTAGACCAGCGGCAAGAACTGCAGACACCTATTCGGTTAAGCTGTGAGTCTCTGGTTGTGGTTGTTACGTGTTTGACACGCGCTTGGTATGGTAGGCAAACAACTTACCTCCATGACAATCTGCACGGGGCCGACGAAAAGCATCAGAAATTTGATGACATTGCTCTGATGCTCTTGTTTCATACGGTTCCATCCATAGACCTGTCGACATGCAAGAACCTGACTAGACATAAGGCCACTGAGAAGGTTGGTTTCCGGAACATAAAAGTCATTCTCTGCACCCTGTCCGATCACCTGAGGTTCAGGGTCAGGTTCTTTGCCATCCTCATCTTCAATGACAGCAATCAAAACATCGAGATCCTGTTCTGTTTCAATACTGGTGACTATGGGCAAGTCTTTAAGCTCCAGGCCAAGCTCGGGATCAACGGGGATGCGGTGGCGGTAGGTCTCCTCGGGGGAATCCATCGCAGAAGAACAGTAAAGCGCAAGCAAAGCGAGGAACCCAGCTGTATCAAACTTAAAAACGCTGGAAATGACCAGAGTTGAAGAATGATTCAAGTGCAGGGTGGTGGTAAAAAAAATCGAAAGTGAAATGGGGGTGGTAAGTCAAAGACTAATCAAAATGGATCATCACAACACTTCAAACTTGGGAAGGTACAGTTACTGTTATCGTTCACTATCTATATATTAACGTTTCCATCTAGCTATCCTCCAAGTATCAATTATGAAGCAGAAGGTCCATGTGGGAATATTGCTATTCTTTTTACTGCCAGTGCAAACCGATATTGGAACTAGTACATAGATCTTCAGTGATTGGAATCAAGAAGACTCGAGAGAAAGATTCAGTCTCCCAGAAGCTACTCAGATATGACTATGATATTATCGAATGGCATTATTTGGACCCTGGTCAAGTACCAACTCCCTGAAGGTTTCTCTCTTTTTTTTTTTTTTTTATCATGTACTCCACGTATTTTGGAGATTGGTCTTTTCGCGACAGCTTGAGCTCAGCGGAGATCAAACAGAAGCACCCATTACTTTTAAATCAAGATCTGAATTTCTATACGAAGTAAAATTGATATCAATGTCGGGAATGGGAATGAATAGCAATCCTGGACTCATAAGCGTTTCCACCTTCCAATATGTCAACATTCCTTGAAATTTGAGAAGATCTCGACATCAGTGCCATATAAATTATAATTTAGAGTGAATTCAATAATTGCCCCGCAACTGAATATTCACCAACGTAGGCAACGGCAACGACGAAGGATACTCTTTAGGGCAACGACGGTGCCAAGACTGGATTATATAATCCTACTTTGCCACCGGATTTTGATATTCCTACAGTCGCGTGTTTTCTCTGATACAATAAAAACAACTCGTCTTGTATCTGTTTATTTCGGCTCTCAATGATTTATTGAACTTGAGCGAGCAAATATTTCAAGTTTTCAACTACCTATACTTCGTCTTTCCTCTCCACCGTCCTTGCATTAATTTGAACAAGATTTCTCACAGCTTTCTTTTTGCTGAAAACGTTTGATTCATCAATATTCATATCCCTGACCTTTATCTCTGAATTCTTATTCTTAAAGAGAATTCCACTTCCTCTGTTGCCGGTAGTTCTCCACCATCGTCGATATGGACATCCCGGGATATTACTACGGTACGACTTTCCCCTTTCAAATACTTAATATTGAACTCGCACTAATATCATTTACAACAGATGATGCAAAGAAGAAATACTTCAAGATACAAGCCAACCACGTTGCTGTGTCGGGAGCCGAGTACTCCACTGAAGCCGTGAAGAGGAAGCGCACAGAGCAAGCCGTAGGCATATATCTTTTCAATTCTAAGAGCCTGCTATTAACCTTGATAGTCTGACCTTGAGAGTCGCAAGATGTTGGAACGTATGTCGAAAGAAAGGGTGACTAAATCTCCCCTGCTGCTCCGTCCTATTTTGCGCTTGGGGAGAGAGGTTGCTTCCTCGATCCTCACTACGGCGGCAACCAAGGAGCATCAGGCCTCTCTCTATGCAAGCCAATTGAAACAGAAGCAACTTTTCCGCTTTTCGAAAATCTCTCGTGGCGGAAATATTACAGATGTTATTCGAATCCCCGGTTCCGGGGATCTACTCGCATCTGCAAATGTTGGAACTAGTTCTGTTCTTGCCATATGTTTCTCGCGGCCAATGGATATCGAAGATAGCGCCGAGAAGTGCTTTCAAAAATGGTCCTATCGTCCTGAACGGGAACATCTTATTTTCGCGGATGATGTCAGAGTGAGTAGGCCCATTTAACACGTATCTCCATCTACTCATAGCTCCTCATTCAGATCTCGTCAATTGCATACAGCCCGGCAGGTTGCCTATTGTAGGATCTCCCCGAGGTTGAATTATCTATGGCTTTGACGCTAACAGCACTAGAAAAACAACAGACGGTGAGTTGGGTTCACAATTGAGAATACGGCATATCATTCCAGACCGTGGTCCAAACCACACACTAGATAGTTGGCAGCCACACTCGCCCATCAGACTTGATAATGAGATAATATGGTGTTCTTCTGCTTGCCCCAGCAGCGATAAAGCCATCTTTGCATGTGGCGCGCAATCTTCCATTTTTACGCTCGAATGCGGGATGAGCATGAGTCTATCTCGTCCTCGTGACAATTATCCCAAGGATATCATGGCTTTGGAATGGCTGTCCACATCAGTTATCGCAGGTGGTTCAAGAGATTCTTCAATTTTCTTGCATGATTACCGCAGTGGTGGCTATGCTTCTCGGCTACAACACCCGTCGTCGGTGGTGAAAATTCGCAAGGTTGACGATTATCGGCTTCTCGTTTCAGGTCGTGGCATGGTAAGCGTAGACCATTCATTTATTCTGCCTGCCAGAAGTTATGTAGTAGCTGACAGTGCGTGACTAGTTGAACATGTACGACCTGCGATTCGCGAAAAATGGTGTACAGGATAATCCTCTGCCATTGACTAAGAAGCACACTTCCACCCGTCCCTACCTCGAATTCCCGGAGTA
Source organism: Penicillium taxi (assembly GCF_028828555.1). NCBI lineage: Eukaryota > Fungi > Ascomycota > Eurotiomycetes > Eurotiales > Aspergillaceae > Penicillium > Penicillium taxi. Next base: position 576,896 of record NW_026643207.1, on the reverse strand, counting down.
CGCAAAGAACAGCCATGATACGAACAGCTTTTTACTCGACTTTGACGTGAGCCCAGAGCTTGGTTTGGTGGCGAGTGGTAAGACCGTCCCATCCCCATATCCCAGTAACATTACTAACTGTTGATACAGTTGGACGTGGTAACGCACCCGTTCTCTTCTCTTTACAAACAGCAAATGCTATTCCCTCTCCGATATCCCAATCGACATCCTACGCAGGAATTGATCCAACAAAGGTGAAGTTTGAGTCTTTCGAGGAAGGCGATTTCAATGCCCCTAAGACGCCTACGTTGTTGGCTTGGTCGAAGCAAGTTGTGGACCAGTGGTCCTGGTAGTTAATGATAACCCTGAACGATACCCAAATATACCCGGAGGAATGATTTACGTCGGCTGCGGCCCAACACCTTACTTCCATACTTTGACAGGAGCGAGTAAATCGAGAATACTTCAATTCAATATGGTATCAGAATAATAGGTTGTGAGCTTCTCTCAAAGAACCAATCATCTCAAAAACAGATATTCACCAGACGCCTTGCTAAAAAAGGGATAATAAATGCAGAACAGGATGTAATAGATTAAACACCGATTGTTTGCAGCCGCTTAAACAAAAATTTGTTGCACCAGAGCTCTTCATTCATCGTCGGTGGCTGTACCGTCCTCATTGTCGTCATCATCGTCATCGGCACCGCTGTCGGAGTCATTGCTATCGTCCAGTCCTGGGACACCTCGCCACTCAACGTAATCACCTTCCAGCCAACGTCGGCTGCGAGGCAGTTGATAAGGATCAAAAGGGAAATATGCATCAAGCTGGTAGCCAAGATGGTCACCTGCATGAACGTCGCGGCTGGAGATGGAAGATATGCTTCGGAAGCCAGTAATTCGAAGACGCTTGTTGGTTTCGATAAGGGAATATACATAGAGCAATTGGAAGTGGTGGGCGATACGTGCAAACTCCGTGACAATACCAGGAGAGCAAATCTTCAGAGGGTTCAGTCGCGAGTAGATCGCCTTGTGCAGGAATTCCTTGACATTCGGCGGGAACGTGATCTGGCTCGGTTCCAGTTCCTCGATCTGCTCAATGCTGTCTCCTTCAATGGATGCATTGGTCAGGTCACGCCAGCGGAAGCAGAAGATATAGAGGATAGCCTGCGCGGTTGAGTAGAATGGAGCGTAGCGACGAAGGTCAGGGCCGCGGCAGCCATTCTCATAATCCCGGCGCATGGTGTTCAGGTGCATGAGCAGCAGGTCGAAAACATCACGAACGACATCACTGGCAATGTGGGCACCACGGGCCACGAAACTTGCCAGGTATGCGGCAGCTGACTGGCGCATGATACCTGGCTGCAGCTTGTTGAAGATCAATTGGATGCAAGCAGAGGCGAATCGATCCACGAGGGCTGGGGAGCATTGGGAGAAGTGGAAAAGGAGAAACTGAGTGTGTCGGGAGTGGTAGGTCGGGAGGATAATGCTCTGGAAATGGCTCAGGAGGAGGTCCAAAGCGTTTTCTTTGTCAGTCTCGCTGCCAGTCTCGAACGGTGTCTTGTAGTAGTCGAAGAGCAAGTCAATCATTCCGTCAACTTTATGAATGCTTTCTTTGATCAACTGGACGCGTTGGTTTTCTTCATCCTCATCGTCACTGGGCACTGAATCATCATCGTCTTCAAGCTCCTCGTCAGGGTCAGGGGAAGATTGATGGGTCAGTTCCTCTCCAATGAGATCTTCAAATTCTTCCAGGTCGATCTGGATCTGAACGTCCACTTTAACCAGTTTATCGGTGATGACAGAGAGAATATCGCCCTGAAGCTCAGGGATGTAGGGAATAATCTGGAGAAGATTTCGAGTGTAGGCGATAAAACACTTGGCAGGGTCGGTTTCGTAAGGGAATTGCTGAGACAAAATCGGCGACAGTGCTCCACTGGCTGATGGCACAAGTCGCGTCACATGTCGCAGGGCCAGGTGAACGCGTCGGTAGATCTCGGATGGTTGGACTATGGGGTAGCCAGGCAGTCGACCGGTTCCATGGGGCACGCCGGTGAGTTTTGAGGTCAACATCTTGAGCACTAGAGCGAGGTATGTACCTTGCGCAGCGCAGAGGTTGCCCAGAAATCGAATGAAAAGCTTCACATAGGCCTCATCGCGACCCACCCATTCGCTGTCGAGAATGGCAGACACAAGGCTGCTGCAGTTGCGGTCTAAAGAGGAGATGTGTGAGACCAGGGCCATAAGATGATTTCGCAAGGTTGAGTGTGATGGCATTTCATATGCATCATCTGGTTTTCTCGGGTCGGCAGCAAATATTTCCTTGATCTGGTTGTACCCTTCCGTGTCCGAGGATGTGACATGCCGATAGATGGCTCCACGAACCTCCTCTCGAATGACAGCTAGGCTTTTGATGGTCGTTGGCGGCGTGGGTGGAAGTTCATCGATGGCGATTTCGCGCGTCTGGATGCTCTCATTGAATGTAACGCGGGGTCGCTTGCGGCTGATAGGGGCAGTTTCGGAGATCCCATCGATAGAGGAGGGAGGGGAGAGGCTGCGATCAACTTCATCCATTTTTCGTTTCTTGCCGATAAGGCTGGAGGATTTCAGAATAGATACCGGGGAAGATGAAGGTGCAGCCATTTTGGAGGGAGGGAGGGAGGGGGCCGTAAGCCCCGAAGTGTGATGGGTAGTGGCAATAGAGACCATGTCCGATCCCTTGTTTAAGGAAGAGAGAAGATGGAAGGAAAAGACACCAGATAAGCAAGGTGTCGAGTTATAGACATCGACCCATAACACCCAGTGACGAAGAGCAGGTCTCGGTCAAGGGACGTGAAGGTAGTCGAATTGCACGACAAGGAGAGTTGAGTATTCACTATGGTTTCGCTACAACGAAGAATAAAACCACCAAAACTGTTTCAATCACCAAGTTAGATCGAAGATCTTCTGGAGATAACGATTGCAAAATGCGAGTTGAGATTGACATGGAAATTTTTTTCCTTATGGAAAAGCCTGTGGGGCTGCGGAGCCCGTGACCGCGAGGCCCTACCATACTAGTCCTAATTGGGTAATATTGCTATCATATCATCGTGTGCTCATTTTCTACTTCTTCTAAACTAGCTGACTTTGCCTATATCGGCTTCCACGGGATTTAGCAACATAGATCCTGTATTTACATGGTTGCCGGACCAGACTCTATCCAGTCTCGCTACTGGCAAGATAATGAGGAAGCAGATTGACACGCCGATCTAAGCTATTGACATAGCCGTCTAAGTTCCTCTGAATCTAGCTAAGTCTATCCCAAATCATCTCTCTATTTCTTGCTATCTTGACGAGCATATACCTAGAAAGTTGATTCCCTTCCCCCTTGCTTAGCTTTCCCTTTTAGTGCTTGCTCACTGAGTAGATGAGCATGCCCCGGGTGCTCTTTTCAATACTAATCACTGTACCCATCTACTTCTTTGGATCTATCTAACCATTTTTCTCTTACCTAGGTACTTGATGCTAGGTCCTATCTACAGTACTCTTACAGTTTCAGTCTTAAATCAATGCTACTCAGTAACGAGTTTCACTATCTAATATATTCTATTCCTCTAGTCATGAATTAGCATCTTCATCTTATTCCAAATTTATGGATTTTCCTTTCATCATAGCATCGAACCCTTTTATAAAATCAACAATACCAATTCGGCTTTTAGGCTCACAAAGAACCTTCGATAACAGGTTGAGTTTAGCCTCGGTCCAGTATGTCGAACTCCCCAGCCTCTTGGTCAAAACAGTTTTGACATTTTTCCGACTTAGCCATACGCTCTTCGCCTTAGATTTGCTTTCCTTAGGGACCACGAGGTCTTTCCAAAGCGACAACAAATCATCACCATTCCATCGAGAAGGTTTCAAGATTTCGATCCAGGTCATTCCCAGCGCAAAGATATCTGCCCCGGTACCATATTCCCGAAGTCTTATAACTTCTACAATTTCATATAAATTATTAGTCGAACGAAGTTGCTTCTCAAAGAGGAATGAATGTGACTTACCTGGTGCCACAAACCCTGGTGTTCCAATACCGAATTGCTTAGATTTGTCGGCTTCGATTGCCATATCGAAGTCGGCGATTTTGGGGAGAGATCCATCGTCGAACAGAAGGATGTTATTTGGCTTAATGTCACGGTGCATAATGCGCATGGAGTGTAATTTATGTACACCAAACAACACATGTCGGAACAATTTCTCGAGTTCTTTCTTAGAAACTTTAGACTTCTCTGCATAATCTGCCAAATCACCATCACTCGCCTTTGACATAATCGCGAATGCCTCATTGTCCTTTGGGACATAGAAAATGTCAAAAACTGGAACGATATAGTCGCTTTTGATCGATTTCTGCAAAATTGCTCCATGAATCATGTTGCCTGGCTCAGTCTGCGCTGTTTTAACGGCAACTGAGATAGAGCTGCTACCGCCAAATTCTGTATTCGGGACGGTGTATATGGCTTTGTAGACGGTGCCGAATGATCCATGCCCAAGTTCATCTCCTAATTTGAGATACTTCTTTTCAATCACACAATCCTCCTCTGTTTCAAATTTATAATCATTGTTTGATTTTCCTTTAACGGCTGTTCCTTTTGGAATATTTGCAGGAATGGCGAAAACGTGTGGTGGCGTAGACAATACAGCATTGTCCCATGCCTCGTAAAGGTCCCAGTCCGCAATTTCCTTTGGGAGCTTGCGACGTACTAGATGGTTCAAGACATGGTCCTCCCGTTGAATAAGATCTCGGGCCGACGGCTGGTGCGTAGAGAGTTGTGTGCGTGCTTCGTATAACGAGCTGTCTGTCTTGACAGTTGGGGCGGAGTATGTCAACGATATCCAAAACGCATAAAGACTCAACAAGATCAGCGGGAGCCTATTGAGATGCATCTTGAAGACAATTGTACCGACTGTGGCTGAGTCAGTTAGAAATTTAAAGGATAGTTTAAGGACAAGATTATCACCAGGGGCAGTGATCCAAGAGAAATTAACCTTAGAATCCTTCATATATTGGTACTTGGGCAAGGATTCTGCATAGAATTTGAAACCGACCCAGATCCTTCAATTGTTCGAGAATTAACTTGGATCCATAGTGGATGGTAGAGGATGAGAAAATGAATTCGATATGACACCATGCTAGATTACGCAGGTAATGCTGATAACTTTGATGGTTCTGAAATCCTTTAAACTAAATCTTGCCCCGTTACTCTGTCATTAAATAGGGCAAAAAAAACTAGCCTAATAAAAATAGAATTGGGGCCAATATAGTTCAACTCCTACCCTATGGGATCATATCATGCAAATAATATGATTCCTAGGTACAAGAGCCCGGGGCCGTTGCACATACAAAGTAGTTAAAAGTGGATAGACGCTGCTTCATGGCTTACGGACTCGAGGTTAGGAAAGTTATATTTGACCATCTTACACATGTCTCCAATGTTTGAGGAAAATTCACTGTATTTCGCTAGACTAAAATTGTTGCTGAAGATTTGTTCTCTCTTAAGTTAGAACCTCGGCATAATACAGAATTTCGTTACTATTTGTACCTAGGTAAACAGGTTATCACATTTGTCTTCAAACGTCTCTCTTCTTTGTAATTCAAAACCCTTCATCTTTGACTAGAGCTTGCTCATAGTAAGGTCATTAAATTTTGAATATTTCCGGTATTTCAACGACTAAGGCAATACTGACAGATGTCCCGGGCGATATCAAAGAGACTTTAAACACTAGATATTCACGGGCGATTTTCGCCAGGATCCAATATTTTGTGTATGATTCTTTCCCAAAGACCAGTGCTTTCAAGTAGCCCTAGAGAGACGTGTTATTAGGGATGGGATGAAAAGAGAATTTACCGTGACGTTCAAGTTATTGGGAAACAAAAAAAAAATTAGATTTTATCAAGTTATGGGCTAACTAGCACTTCCACTCACGCTGCATAGACTGCATAGGATGCGGTAGAAGCAATTCTGTAAAGACGAGTACTTATTCTAATGGGTCAATCGATATCCCTCAGGCAAGCGAGGCCACAAGTTTGCCTGCAAACATCCCCAGCTACCTTCCAATTCGGTGACCGCAACGACAAAAAGATGATCAATAATGTAGTCCCACTGAGGCTCTCCGAGGTCATCTAATCGGAGACTAGAAAGTTATTGCAGGTGACAGATGCTTCCTCGATGTCGTATTTCGAGAACCGTGTTGCGCGTAATATGTTGTTCTGATATGCCGCTGTCGGGGGTGGCGCGTGGGTTCGTTGTTACGAAACACGGTTCAGCGGTATGTAATTTCCACAAACTCGCAGTTCATCCGTCCCTTTCTTCGGGACAGAATTCTTCGATATGTTTCTCTTGATGTAACCTCGTTCTAGGTTCTTGTCGATGTATCCTTTGATGATCTGTATCTCTTTGGGGGAGTACTGTCTTGGCTGCGCGTTGTGTTGGTATTCAGCCGCCAGCTCCAGACGTATAATCGTGTCCATTTTACACTCAGGTGTGGTCAAAAGTGCCCGGTAATACACTATATTGTTGTTGACCACGTCCTAACTGATGGTCCCAACCAAGTTAGGCGCCCCGCTAATCAAGCTAGTGAAACTTTCACTAGTACATGGTTGGCCAAAGTATTTCTTCCGGCAATTTCAGTGCTCGTTTATTTAATTGAATCATTTATTCCTTGGACCCCTACACTTGATCACTCACATGATGCCGAGATCCGTTCAACACTGGCCAGGGGGAATCCCCACTTGCATCCAACCATACCCAGAACCAGATCTATCTTGGGATCAGATCAAAGAGGAAGTTAAGGGCTGGCTACTCTTTGTACAGGTATATATCTTCATAGCGTTCACATTTCCAACTACCACTTCCAATTCCGTGCTAACATACAGCCAGGAAAATTGGGTTTCTGCAGCAAACGCAGGTTCCTCCGATAAGAACTATGAGTTAAACCACCGGCGAGAACTGGTGGAAAAGTGGGCTTCGGCTACACAGGAATTCCGTGATGTGAATTCACCTCGGTCCAACTCTGTTAAATCCCTGAAGTCCATTGCACTAACTAGTTCTTTTTCTTCCTCATCTAGGCGTACCAATCTCGTGCACCTGTGGGTCTTCCAGGCACGGAGGGGCCAAGGAATAATGATCACATTGAAGGTCTTCGATACCCAGCCAAAGCATTGGAACGTCTCTACGAAACTTCTCAGCCAAGCTATAGCACCACTCTGGTTTTTCTCGCCCCTATTGATGAGAAACATGCTGCCAATCGGGCGCGATGGGTGAAATTCGCCATCCTGTTGTACAACTATGATATCGAGACTGGCCACTGTCTACTCGATGCTTATATGCCGTTGGAGGCGATCCTCAATCCAAAAACCACTACCGATCCTTCAGTAGAGGATTATCTACCCTAGGCGGATCTTGAGACCGCACAGTTCGGGTCTATCTTTCTCACACAGACTGGCACGGTGCTCTATTGTGGTTATTACGGCCCATACATGTTGGTTGATGCTCTAGGCCTGCAAACTGGGCGCCTGACAATTGTCACCTATGAAACCAACGGGACCGTGAGAGATTCCGTTGAGGTCCGCCCGTTTAATATGAAAACGCCATACATAATCGCTTTCCATAATTGGTCAAGTTTTGACGATATTAAGTATTGTGACGGTGCTTATAGACACCAAAATCCGCCGTAAGTATTTTTTGACTTAACATGTTAGACTAATAAACTGATGTATAATAAGACTTGATATGGACCTACCGATCATCGATATTCTCTGTCAAGCTAAGGACGCTAACCAACTTCCAAACTCAATGGTCCTATGTGACCGAGAGCAGTGGACAAGTGATGTTGAGCCTTATGCCCCGGGCTACTTAGCTCTCGAGGCCGAAGGGCGCGGAGGAGAGTACCCCCTAACCAGTCTCACTATACCAGCCTCTATCGAGTCAATTAAGAAGCAGGTTATGATCAAGATGCAGGACCCCAGTTTCACACAACCCCACTTCTCATTTATTACTCCGGGTCGATTTCCATGAATCTACTAGCTTCAAGTCAAGAGAGTCGTTATCATGCCCAACTTGGCGCGACCCGCGTCATTCAAGTTCCACCAACAAACCACTACCACAATGACCTCCTCACCAACGCCCGCTCAGTAACATGTAAAGCAATTAGAAAAAGCAACTACAAGTGCGACCCCACGAACCCTCCTCCTAAACATTCGACACCTTTGACACCCTCGACACCCCCGCAAGCCCGTCACAGATCAATACGCTAGCACGGCCCACGAATACGGCCTTTCCAAAACAGAAATCGCCATGATGATGAACCTTGGACTCGTGTTCCCGTAGGAGATGACTATGAAAATGACTACGTTGCTGCACGCGATGCAGGCTGGCAAAGCTATCTCGTTCGAGGGAATGCATAGGGCCGACCAGCTGAAACATTGTCATTGTTGACTGATCTGTTCAGTGAGCTACGGCTTAAATAAGCACAACTGCATCTTAAAATGCCGACGGAAGATCTATACATTCGGTTCAGAAATGCGACTTCTATCCAAATTATGATCACGAGCTCCCGATATTCTTTAGACGCATCACCCCGCCATCAATAGGAGTCGAAGTCGAAGCCCCAGCAGAACTCTCATCCCACTCCTCAACCTGTACCCACAGCTTATCCGCCTCCTCGACCTTGATCCCCCGTGTCTCGCGCCAATAATCCCAGGCACCAACGCTCTTCTCATCCTTCCACTGCTCGGGATTCTTGCCCACGGCAACGACAACCTGGCCATTCAGTGGCAGTGTTCGAACATCAACGTCAATCTGGTAGAGCGCCTTATGCTGAACGAATTTGAACATACGGGGCAGATATCGCTCCGCGTATACCTTATCTGCCTCTGTATTCATCTCCTGTGAGGGGTACCCGGTGATCATGAAGAGCTTCGATGGATCCTGAGTATCTTGGAAGAATGCGTGCATGGATGGGGCTCTCGCATCTTTCGTTGGATTCGTGTACGAAGAGCAGAAATCGAGCAGCTCGGTGATGAGTTGTTGGAATTCAGGCGTGGAGACGCAGTTGGGGTCCTTTAGAGTGGAGAGCCATAGCTTTGTTATTGAAGGCATGGCGGTTGGAATAATCCTGTTGTTTCAATTTTGTTCTTTTGGTATCCTGTTCTTTTGGTGTCCTGTGCACCTAGAGAATGTCTAGGAGCATAAGATTAGAAGCGCAACACGTTGGGGCCGGCCCCGGAGCATTGATTGAACCTTTTGTCCCGAGGTCCCACCCCAACAATTATCCACTCATGCCTAACACTTGAAGCTAATCTCAGACTGAAGTATGAAAAGACCTAACATGGCGAGCTGGAGACGACGAAATATTTCATCTGTGCGTGACAAATTGTCACAATATCTCAAATCGTCACCCACCGATGCATGTTGAACGGACTACATTGCGCACCATGTGAATGATACCTCATGTCTTAGGGTCGAGTACGGCGTCAACGGAGAATTTTGACCGACTGACTTTGCCCAAGTGAAAAGCGTCCTGAATCTGGTGGTAGACTGCTCGAAGAGTCGCTGCAGAGCTGGTGTTGCAACTGAAGTCTTGGGTTGACTTCTACTTGTAAATTGATCTAGAGACGGACCATCTGGGCAGCCTGGCCAAAAGCAGTGAGTGTACCGAGGTCTACAATCATGGAAGATACAAAGATGTTTGGTTTTATTACCATTACATTACCCTTGCAAGTGCAGCATACAGTAGATTTTTCAGAATCATAACTTTTTGAATATATTGTGATCAATTGATCCGGTAATGAGAATCAAACTAAATCTAGATAAAAGGTCATATATCGTACCTATCCTTACGGCTCATCTCGGATCCCACATCAAACACAGCCCATAACCATACGACAATAAAACCATATAATAAAATGGTAGCAAAACATGATGACAGGATAAATAATGGTAGGGAACTAGAATGGTTCCTCGCATGGTATAGCGCAACAAAAAACAAGGAGGTAGTCCAAGAGAGAGTATAAGAGTTAGTCGTAAACAGCCCTCCAAGGGCTGAGGAAAGGTCAAATTCATCGCCAAATAGCCCGGATCAACCGGGTGAAAAGAAGTGGTCGTGATTAGAGATCCTTATAGCCATGAGCTCGTGTCAATACGAGCTCCTTTCCGTACATCATTAAAAATATTGCTGTAGAGAATCTCAATCTCCACCAAATATTCATTGGCGGTGAACTTCTTGAGTCCCCTTGTAAAAAGAATTTGCTCCTCCTCAGTCATGCCGCGAAGGTTGCCGAATTCCTCGGCAACCTCGTTTACTTGCTCCAGTTCCTTGCTGAATGGGTGCACTTCGGGCTGAATCATATCATGTGAGAAGCGAGTAGTAGAATTACTACGCGGTGAGTTCAGCGAGTGCAGTGGCGGTGGCGACATCCTCCTCTGAGAGCGCTTGCGGGCAAGATCTTGGTGTGACTTCTTGGTATGCGACAGGGCCCGTCTTGGGGCCTGAGGATTGTCAAACAACATCGAGGAAGACGATTGCGTAGAAGAGCGCGGGTGGCTGGTAACAGTACTAGTCACAGTTGCAGACCGCTTGGGGAAATATGCAGACAGAGGGTTGGGTTCCACTGGAGAGGAAGAATCCTGAGTGGTGATAGAGGAAGCAAGGCTACGAGGAGAGATAGAATCATCGTCCCGTGATTGCAAGGATGATGCCGATGAGCCGATGGGAGATCTTAGATCAGGCGCGTTGTAGGCCAGCATATTAGTAGTGGAAAGAAGTTGAACGGGGCCCGAGATATTGTCGCGTTTGATAGTACCCGAATTAAATCGAACATGTCCCTCGCCGTGATACGGCATGGGCGCAGACACTTCAGGCCGCTTATTGCGTCGGGTGAACGCGCGCGTGAGTGTCGACATGATGAGTTAGGGTATGAAGAACGAAGTCGGGCTTGTTATTGTGAAATCAGAGTCCAATATGATTGATGAGGCGTTTTCGGGAGTTTGTTTTTTATTCTTTTTTCAATATTTTACGGTCGGATCCGAATGATGATCTCGCGTGGGAGATGATAGCGGATGTGGAGACAGTTGAGGAGTGGGCAATCAATACCAGGAATGTCTGGTATCAGATAAAGGCAGATGGGGTAATTTTGCCAGTTGGTGACTTGCACACAAGTTTTTCAAAATGAATGATTGAGATTTGCCTGAACTTTTGCACAGCAAAGTAGCGAGATGAATCTCTATTGAATCCCAGATGGTCAAGGGAAGGAATGGGAAGCGTTCAGCCAGGGACGCAGGGGTATAGAATAAAGGGTTACAAGAAAAGGAAATGGAGCAGATCAAAGATCACAGATCATAGTATCTACGAAACTCCGAAGAAAGGAAAAGGAATGTAGTAGAGAGAATGAAGGATAAGAAGAGAAGGGGAAGTAGAAGAGTAAGTAGTGGAAGAAGAGGAAGGTGGAGTTCAGGGCGCTTAGGCTTTTACTTAGTCACCTTTTCATCCCCACTTGACTTCTACCCACTTTTCCGTATGGCGAACTCTGCGTACCAAAGGTTGTCATGAGTTTTTTTCACTCTTTTTGATTACACGAACCAGGGACCGAGCAGTCTAGCCCAACAAACGTGGCGAACGGTTCTTTTTTCTTGGATTGGTTTTTTCCCCCTAATGATCTCGCCTTCCTGCATCTACGGACGACTATTTTATTGATCCCGTTCGTGGGGATACAGACCAAGGACTGGGCACATTTACGCCCGTGCTTTCAGGCGCTTAAGTTAGGGGCTGGACCTTCGGGCATTTACACCACTGAACCAAGGGCAACGTCATGAAGTGTAGGTATTCGGAATTGACAGGGTAACTTCATAAATCAAACAATATGGCACATGTCAATGATAACGGTCCTTTTGGCTATTTGAATTTGAATGAAACACTTCGAAAGCCAGTGCTGCCATCATGTATCAGGTAGAGCATAAGGTTTCACTCCTACCATCACAGTCCAGGCTTAAAGAAGGCGGTTCTCCGTTGGTGGAGCGGATCGACATGTTCCAGGAAAACGCCTCCTGCATCGCGGGTCACCTCGAGACATAGTCTGATTGGCTTGAAAGGATCGATGCCGTCTGCGACAGAGGCAGGCTCAGCAGCTGATTGATCTGGTTCCTCTTTTCTCTTCTTCGATTGGCCTATAAGGACTCAATTTCGGGGCTAAAGTGGGCTGATGTGGGACTAGTCCAAGCTCTTAAATTCTTCCTTCTCAATAAGGACGGAGCAGTGGGTCTTGATTTCAGCTTTCAATCGACCTATATCAACATATCACCATGAAGAAGTCTAAGTGTATTCATTTTTTTACGCAAAAACATCTAGGAAACACTCGTTCCATCAAGTAACCTCGGGACGAATGTTTTATTCAGTGTGTAATCCGCCCGGAGTACTCCGTATACCCCGTAGATAGGAACCCTGTCGCAGTTAAAGTGCGACCCCGTCTTCACTACACAATAGGGCCCCGGTCATATTAAATGCTGATGAACAGGGACTTATGAGTTTAAAAATAGATGCATGGTTTACTTTTCGACAAGACATCTGCTTTGCGAGATTGTTCAACCTCTATATGACCGTCCTTTGTCCCATGTTCATGATCCAGAATATCTGGTGATGCTCCACTATCCGATGGTTCAACTTGATCGTATAGGTATGCCGATGAAGAGTCAAGACCCTGTGGGTGCAAGTGGGTTTCATAGGGGCTTTCCATGTGGACTTCATCCCGTTGCCATGCACGAGGAGCGACACCACGAAGCTCTCCTTGTGATGTGGCTTCTGATGTGCCAAAATCTACGTCATGAGCGGCAGATATTGGTCTATCGTATACACTTGCCGGTATTTCTGGCAAATGTACTCCGAGTGGAGGCTCGACAGAGAATCGGTCGGATACAGCAGACATCCAGCGATACAGGTCTCGCTCTCCATGCAGTGAGTATTGAGACCACTCATCCATACGTGCTAGCTTCGGTTTATGCCCCGGATCTGCTATAACTGAAGCGGACATCAAGTCTGCCGGCCCTATCGTACCCAATGTCATCAGAGTCCTGTATAAAGCGGTCTCCGTCTCGGTAAGTCGTTTCTCTAATTGGCTGAGATATCCCAACGGCAAGCCCCTATACCCGTTAGTTTAATAAACTAAATGTGATGTGTTTTTTCAACCCACCTTTTGCCACTTTCTGGATAAGCACATTTAGATGGATCACTCAAGCACTGAGAGCAGTAGGGTCTGTACGGAACTGATCAGATTCAAATTCAAAACTTGGAAACTATCCTACATTTTGCGATCACACTAGACTCAAATCAGCTCTACTCTACCCCGGAGGTATGAGGTGTATACTAACTTTACACTTTCGATGTCGACAAGCCTCGCATGAGATTGTGCTCTTTTCATTTTCATTTGCCGATTCAGCTTCACCTCGAGATATTAGCCCTTGACACATTACCATGCGTTGCTTTAGTTGATACCCAGCCCGTAAGTATTCTCTGATGGCCGAGTACGTCTTGATCGCAATGGTCCCATTTTGCCAATTTTGATTTACAAAATTAAATATCAACAATAGTCAATTGAAGAATTCCACCAAATCTGCTGCTCTGATAGGTTCATCCGCTGTAAGAATAAGAAAGTCGTCCGGACTTGAAAACCACCGGACAGATCACGTGCGCCAGGCTAGGTCCACCTTAATCCGCCAATCGCGTCTATCAACCTCATCTTTGACTGAGTGTGAAGCCAAGGCCATACATGCAATATGTACGAAAGCAGACCACATAATAACGGAGTTTGCAATATGACTGATTGAGTCACTCTGTATGGTCTCGACTCTAGAAGATGTACGGTCGAAATGGCCTCCCCATCATCTATCAACACACACGACCATAATGAATCCGGTTGGCAGTATAGCTCGAGAACTGCCAAGCGACGTAAGCGAGCCTCAACCACGGAGACTTCCAGGCCATCTCCACGTGAAATTGGCTTCATGAGAGAGTCTCAAAACAATAGTTCTGCTAGCTTTATCGGAAGCTCCAGCGGCATTCATTTCATACGGCATGTTCAAAATGCCTTTGCTATCCGCTCTGCAGATTTACAGCAGACTAGATCTCGGGACAGGACCTCAGTGCCGGGAGAAGACGATCGACTGCATCGTGTTACCGGAAATCACGATACGGACGAGCTATGGTCGAAAGAGGAATTAAATTTCTCACCAGAAGCTTCATATTCCTTTGATGACCTCGTCCACTGGACCCGCAGCTACTTTGAATATTGGCATCCGATATTCCCGTGCCTGCATGCTCCGACAATTCTCAAAGTCATGGAAACTATCAGCTGCAAAGGACCCAACTCTGTTAGCAAACTGGATTTGGTGATTGTCCGATCTATAATCTCCATCTCACTCGGAGATAGACGGCAAATCACATCACCCGAGGCAAAACTACGGCCTGTTCCCGCAACTCTTTTGTTTCAAACTGTTCGGCATATCATGCAAGACATTCCAAGTCTTCTAGTTGAACCAACAACTCTTCCGTTGTTACAGGCTACTTTCATGGTCCAGCTTGTGCTCACTTCGCTTCTGCGTCTTAATGCTGCTTCCCGGGTAGGAGGTGTGATTACAAGAACTGCATTTCATCTGGGTCTACACCGGTGTCCGGGGCGGTTTTCCTGCTTCAGAGGCGACGAGGTTGACATTCGCCGTCGTCTATTTTGGTGCATTTATTCTCTTGAGAGATACCTTTCTCAAGCCCTGGGAATCCCCCTCAGCATTCATGACGATGACATCGACGTTTGTTATCCAGGATCTGAAAGACACATTACTCCCTCCCTGAATCCTCTCGATGATCAGCGCCTGCGGTTACTCTGCTACCTTGCAAAATTTTCTCGAGTTCGCGGATTGATCTTAGAGCTTCGGAACAAGTCCATTCTTCATAGTCACCCCGGCACCGTCGAGGCGTCTCATGTTAATGGCGAACTATCTCAATGGTGGAATGAGGTATACGACGATGTCAACCCTATAGAAGATACAACACATCCCCAGGGGTCGGGATCGGAATCGGTCTTGAAACCCTACCACCGACTACTCCTTATCATTCTTAGACATGAAGCAATAATCTCTATGAACCGTCCACTTCTCGCCGCGGAAGAACCTAGTCCGGATTATAACAATGCCCTGCAGACTTGCATCTCTTCTTCGCGGTCGTTACTCTCAGCATTGGTGAAATATATGTCTTCTTCGGACGTGCCACTTACATGGCCATCATTTACTTGGGTTGTTTGGATGGCATGCCTCATTCTCATGTATGCGTCTTGTGAGGGGAAACTTCCCATACCTACGGCGCTAAAATATGCCAGAATGGGTATATCTGTCCTGAAGAACCTTGCTCTACATGGAAGCAGCTGGCCCGATACTTGTATTGAGGCAATAAGAAGCATGGAGTCAGCTTTGATGAACGTTCCCACCTCCCATATTGAACAGCCACATGAGTCAACTTCCGGCTCGACCGCTTTGACAAACAATTCAGGATTGTCGCCCAGTGTAAGAACTTCTTCTCTATTTGAACAACAAGGTGCGGGTGTATCTCAAGTCACTTCTTCGAGGGTACACGCATTTGACACGCCCGTAGCCTCTCCCATGCAAAGGAGCGAAACCAGGCTCCATGCGGATATGACCACTCAATGCAACGGAATAGAACTTCATGTTGATGACCTCTATTCTCATACACCAAATTCGGCGTCCTTAATTTTTGGTAACACAGCAAACAGAAGTGCTCCATTTTATCCGGGAATGCA
Organism: Penicillium taxi; assembly: GCF_028828555.1. Taxonomy (NCBI): domain Eukaryota; kingdom Fungi; phylum Ascomycota; class Eurotiomycetes; order Eurotiales; family Aspergillaceae; genus Penicillium; species Penicillium taxi. Next base: position 561,094 of record NW_026643207.1, on the reverse strand, counting down.
AGGCCAAGAGTCATCATCGTTTGACCCATCGTCCTTCCTTATGAATGATCTATGGAGTGTTGCAGACGGACCTTGGATGATTGATGGCAATTTACTATAATCAGCTATAATATTCAATGTGTCGCCATGAACAAACTGGATTGACGGACCGGTTGTGGGTATTTCGGACTTGTCTTTCTCCGACGGGTAATGGAGCTACTCGGGATGAGCCAACGACGCGACTTTCCCGGCCTTGGAAATCTCCGACGACACCATTGTGACAACCTATTGGCCACACATTTGACCATAGAGGGGTTTGTATCAAAGGAGGTCTCGGTTGGCGTAGTTTAAAAACTCTTGATATCTTCTCTCCTGACTCTCCTCCTCAAACTTCCTAAAACTGGGCTCGCATATATCTCAAGATGTCTCCTTCCGGTAAAACGTACAGCATTGCATCCATCCCTGCCGATGGAATTGGCCCTGAGGTTATCGAAGCTGGTATCACCGCTCTGAATGCCTTGACTTCCACTCTCAATACTTTCAATCTCGAATTCACAAACTATGACTGGAGTTCTGAAACCTACAAAAAGACTGGCAAGTACATTCCAGATGGTGGTCTCGAAGAATTAAAGAAGCACGATGCCATTTTCTTCGGCGCAGTTGGCGCACCTGGTAAGTGAATCACCAATGAACATAGATTTAGCATGAAATTTAATGAATGTGAAGATGTCCCTGATCACATTTCTCTCTGGGGTCTTCGTCTGGCTATTTGCCAGCCATTCCAGCAATATGCAAATGTTCGCCCTACCCGCGTATTTCGCGGCACTGAGTCGCCATTGCGAAACTGCAACACAGGAGACTTGGACTGGGTCATTATCCGCGAAAACAGCGAGGGTGAATACGCAGGCCAAGGTGGTCGGTCTCACGTCGGAAAGCCGTGGGAGATTGCCACCGAGGTATCAATCTTCTCTAGACACGGAGTCGAGAGACTTATGCGTTTTGCCTTTGAAACTGCACAGAAGCGCCCTCGCAAGCTGTTGACTGTTGTCACGAAGAGCAATGCCCAACGTAACGGAATGGTTCTCTGGGATGAAGTGGCCAAGGCGGTGGCTGTGGACTTTCCTGATGTGACTGTTGACAAGATGCTTGTTGATGCGATGACTACTCGCATGGTTCTGAATCCCAAGTCCCTGGATACCATTGTTGCTACAAACTTGGTGAGTCTATCTCGATTGAATCCACTGATAAGTTACTCACATCCTCTTAGCATGCTGATATTCTGTCGGATCTTGCTGCGGCTTTGGCTGGATCTATTGGTATTGCACCCACTTCTAACCTCGACCCGACACGTGAACATCCTAGCATGTTCGAGCCGATTCATGGATCTGCGTTTGATATCACTGGAAAGGGTATTTCGAACCCAGTGGCTACGTTCTGGACTGCTGCTGAGATGCTCGCCTGGCTGGGTGAGGAAGATGCTTCTAAGAAGCTCCTGGACTGTGTCGAAAATGTTTGCGAGCAGGGTGTTCTGACCCGTGACTTGGGTGGAAATGCCACTACTAAGGAGGTTACTGATGCCGTTGTAGCAGAGATTAAGAAACTAGCTTCAGCATAGGGAGGGGGTTGAGGAAATGCTCGTGTCGATAGAGTCAAGACCTTGGGAGCAATAATGAACCTTTTCACCAATTTAACATGAGCCTCATAGTTTCACGGCGTCTTTGAGCATGTACTTATTCTCACTTCCTCACACTTCGTCATACACCTGGGTAAGGTCTCAAACCCTAATTCCATATCTACGCCATATTTCCATATGTCGAAATCAAAACTCAAGTCTAATTTCAAGCTCAACTTCCTACCTAGGTAATGTTCCTTCTTTGAAAGAGATGTTTTACTATTGTTGAACTTCGGGACAAGCTTTCATGAATATATGCCCAGCTGTCTAATGGGAAAGGTACCCTCCCTCAAGCCAAAAAAAGACACCTATCACCTGTGTTGTTTTCGTATTCTTATCGATAAAATCTTGAGAGGAGATCTAGGTTCGAATCCTGGACTGGGTCTTATCTTTTCACGTCTTCTTTTTCTTACCTGAGCCATCAGGTGATATACAATCATAGAACTGTATTTGATATCAGCTCCTTTTCCAGCATACACTCTGTATAGATATAACCCTTCTAAGGTTGAGTTAGAGATTATGCAGACGTCAAGTTGTCTCCAAATTGATCTCCCATTTGAACACCACTTTGGCAAACTACCCAAACATTGCCTATCTGCATATTTCAAACATACGCCATTGTACTTTGGGAGAGAATGGTGCGGCTAGTAGAGATGTCTCATCAGGTATGGGCTCAGTCGCTATATTCAGTTTTATTGCTCGAACACTTCAGGCCACCATTTATTGCCAATAACAACTGTCTCCATTAGAACCTGAATATTCAGGTTCAAAATGACTTATATCTATCCTTAATGTTCTTTTAGCCTCATTACCCATTATCGTAATGTCATGAATTATCTGTCTCTACCTGGGCACCTGGGCAGACTTCATCGGAACCCAGGTGGCTGTACATTTTTTTCAAAAATATTATATTTAGATGTTTTTCGTATAACAAATAAGCTTCAGCTAGGCGCTTTACAGATTAATGTAATAATCTGTGATGATAGTACCGGGTCGACTTCCCCCTGTCCGATCGGCGAAATCGGATCCCAGCGGTATACTTCGGAATCCCGATACGGAGGAAGAGACAATAGGGAATGGTGTTCACCCGCAAATCACATTTAAGAAACTTCCAGTGGTCAACAATCAAGTCATATTTAGTGCTAGGGACAAGAGTATGTTAGAGAAAGATCGCCAAATAGAACCAATGGATTACGTTGTAGGGGATGATTCCTCCGGTTTTCGGTACTTTCTACCCCCAGTCTGGACCACCAAAACATCCACCCAGACGTGGGCTGCGTCACAGCATCTGTATGACGGGAGGTTCTCCCCGGGAATGGAGCGCAGGTTTTCGGCGAGAACCGGTGATATCATTGGTTGATATTGTGGTGTATCCGATGGCGGTACCCGCCAATATGATGTTTCGGTTAGCATTAGTTTAATTCTATGGAATAGATTACTGATTCCTCCAAAAATGATGGAAAGGGGATCTGAGAAGCCGAAATACTATTAGTGCTTGATACGGGTGTTCCCGGACTTATATTGGGGCCATACTTAGGTAGTGTACTTATAGAATCGTTCTCCCAGAGCTCGCATGTAGAATCAACTTCAAAGTTTCTTCGAATACAAACAATTCCTTAAGGTTTCAAGGCTCTTTTACTCTTTTACTCTTTTACTCGCGTAGTTATACCTAGTCTTTCCTGCTATGACACCTTCAATCAACGATATCGCCAGCCACACAACCTCACCTTCCGGTTGTAGGGTTGGTATCAATGGATTCGGTCGTATTGGTTAGTGAATCTTGGAAGATATGACTTCGTTTAACTGCTGAACATCTACTAAACACATTCACCTATAGGACGCAATGTTCTCCGCGCCGCTCTAGGCCGTTCCGACCTGCAAATCGTCGCCATCAACCACACATGCGTCAGCGTTGAAGACCTAATCTACCTCATCCGCTACGATTCATCCATGGGAGATCTAGACGAGCGAACCGAAATCAAAGCTATCTCAGACAAATTTATCTCCATCGAAGGCAACAGAATCGCCCTCACATCAGAACGTGACCTGAAGAAACTGAACTGGGCATCCCTGGAAGTCGACTACGTCCTCGAATGCACCGGAAAATTCACAAAAAAGGACCTCGCCCTTGAACATATTACCTACGGCCAAGCCAAGCGTGTGATTATCTCTGCTCCTAGCTCAGATTCACCCACTTTTGTCTTTGGTGTGAACCACGACACCTATACTTCGAATGAGGAATGCCGCGTTATCTCCAATGCTAGCTGCACTACCAACTGCGTCACTCCTGTTTTAAAGGTTCTTCACGAGTCTTTTGGTATTACACAGGGTTTCTTGACAACTGTGCACGCTGCTACACGATCCCAACAAGTTCTTGATGGCTATAGCAAGAAGAACCGTCGTCTAGGTGGGATTCATATATCAGTGTAATTCATACAAGTGTCTAACAAATGCTTGCAACTAGGTCGCCAAGTCTTCAACAATATCATCCCCACATCAACCGGTGCTGCAAAGGCAATTGCTACTGTCTTGCCCCAGCTGCAGGGCAAGGTGACTGGAGTGTCGATCCGTGTACCAACGTAAGTTTCTCTATAATATAAAAGATCTAATGATCAGGAACTGACCCACTTTAGCCCCAACGTCTCCATGATTGATCTTACCATCTGCACCGAAACACCAACCTCACTCGCCGAAATTCTCTCTGCATTCCGCAAGGCTTCCAAGTCCGAATTGGCCGGTGTCCTCAAAGTGACAGATGAGGAGCTTGTGAGCAGCGATTACAATGGTAGCCCATACAGTGCCATTATTGATGCACCCGCTTGTGCGGAGCTCAACCCACAAGTATGTATACTACCTCCGAAAACTCAACATGTTTACTGATACGCGGACAGTTTTTCAAGATTATGGCTTGGTATGACAATGAGTGGGGTTACTCGAGCAGACTGCTTGACTTGACAACCTTGGTTCACTTCAAGGAGATTGCTTGATTGTGTTCTTCACAAGTTGGATCTTCATTATAGAAGCGGGCATACTGAAAAATGCCTCGCAGCGAATATACCATTAAATAGAACTAATTTTGCCTAATTACTTCCACATGATCTTGACAGTAGTGGGCTCAGGGTGTACTATTGGTATCGAAGACCGTCGCCTTCACTTGAGATAGTAAGGTTCAGACTATGGTGGCTGCACCTGTATAATCAAACTTTTTCGTTCGATATCGAATGTCTTGGTAAAGACAATGGAGTCATGTAGATATGTAGCAGTAAAGCGGTTCTCTTGGGACCTTGATTTCGACTCAATATTTTCTTACTACGTGATCCAATAAGCTGTCCATGCATTGTGCTAATTATAGGTATACCTGGAGAAGCCATAAGGCTATAATAGGACCGTCATCTCGGGGCTGAGCATGAGGGGGTGGCGCAGATTTTGTGCTCACAGCCTCTTCTACCTCAACGCATCTTTGAATATATCAATCAGTATGAATGTAGTTAGCGCGATCGACGATCATGTTTTCCACCTCTTTCAGCTGTGAACTATTTCTCGCGCTGCTTGAGCCCCCTCTGAATAGTCTCATTCAAAAGACTACTACCACTTGAAAACAGCGGCATTTTCGATGTAAACTAGAACCGATCAAATGGATATCTGCACACCATTCGAAGGCAATTCCGATTTATATGGTCTTGGTATCCGGGTTGGAGTTTATCTGCAGTGGGTTTCAGCATGGACCAGTCTTCTTCTAGATCCAGAATCAGCGCAGGCCACCTACGATGCTAACTCAACATTTGTCTTTGCTATACTGGTTGCAACTATTATCGCAGCACAGCAGGGTTCATCAGCCATTGAGATGTATATCATGTTGCAGTTTATGCTTGGATTTTTTATCACTACACTCAGCACGCTGGGCGTACGTCTGTGGTTGATGAGCCCTGATCGGCTCGCTAAGCTGGAGACAATGATCAGAGCAGTCAAGTCAGAATGGAACGCTGAATGGATTAGACTACATCGCATAATCGAGGAGCCATATTCACATAATGTGTTGGAGGAATTGGCACTGAAGTCCTGGAATCAGATGTAAGAGATTTCTTTTTACGGGTATGGTCAGCTACCACTCTTCCTGACAGTGTTTCATGATAGATTTTTTTTCCGTCGATATACTTAAAGAGTTTGAAGAATTTTAAGCCTCCTGGACTCTCCTGGTCGGGGGTGATTTGGAGAATGACGATAGCTGCCCTGTTTGCCTCATATAACTTGGCATTCTGGTTTGATGATTCAGGTAATGGTGCGCAGCAACCGCCCAGAAATGGCTGCGTGTCTCCCTATATTTTCCTTTTCTCTAGGCAGCAGCTCAAAAACCCTATTGTCACTTTCAACCGCGTCGCTGCCATCATCATTGCTGTTAGCATTTTCCCGGTGTTCATGTTCCTCTTCCTTCTAACGATACATCTTTGGCTATATACATACCTGCTACTATATCGAGAGTTTATTTATCTGTTTAGCTCTGGTAATCAAGAGGGCTTTCAATCGGTGCTGACCCGAGTTAATGCACTGCTTGCAAAGAAAAGAAATCCGTCTTCCAGACGTCATCAAGGTCTGCGTCTCACTAGGAACTGGAAAAGTGACGAAGGATAATGCAGATACCACAATGCCTGTGAGGCGTACAGGATTGATGTCAGGTTGGAAAGAGGCCGAGTGAGTGACACTGTGATGGAGATTCTTTTTGAGAAAAGGCTTCCAACTCACAGTGGAAATAGGTCTAAACATCGAGTTATCTGTTTCATATGGAACGCCTATACCGTTCTAAGCATCGTTTGGTTCATCGTCTGCATTGAGCTAACGATCCACTGGAACCATATCTATGGCGTTAACACCATCAAAACGACTGGACAGCTCATTCCTTTCATAATCGGCTGCGTGAGCGTCTCGCAAGTGACGAAGAGGCTTACGCTTTTTGCTTGGGCGAAGGTTAGTCATTGGCTTTTCGAAGAAAAGAGGAAAACCAAGCAGTGGCTTGAGTTAATAGTCGATTCTCCATATCTATTATTCTTCTTTCATTCGGTAGCTAACCAGTAGACAGAAATATCCTGACTGGGCAAACACCCAACTTGTGCTAGAAGATAGTGTGGATGGTCCTATCATCTTCAAGATTATCAAGAGGAATGCAGTCGACAACTCAGCTGATAGGGCCTTTGATAGTGAGGCCACTGCAAAAATTCACACACCAAGTCTGGGTGTCTGAAATACATGTCCATGTCAGCATCTATAGACACATATGCGCTCATCGGTTTGGCCTTTTTCATTCTCCGAAATGGGAAGCTGGAATTCAATGTATCAGTAACAATATTCAGCGATTACAATAACACACCTCAGTTCTAGTCGTGATCTGGGGTTTCATCCCTGTCAGGCCGAAGAGACAAGATTCACCAAGGTAAGTTAATCATATCCTAATGCATAGGTGATAACTGATGTGGGCGGGCACCTTGACCGAATGAGAAAAATATTGATGCTTAGATAGGGACAACCTTCCAAGAATGGAAGAGCATCGAGCCAGGGATCATCAAATACGGACTGGGGAGTTTGTTTTCGAGTGGGTATGCTGAGATGTTACGACTTTGGTATCTTGCACCTATAGCCCTCTTGGTCACAACTTCTTCCGCATCGTTCTATGACACATTCTATGACAACAGTTGCTAGGTCTTGCATAATAAGCGATTCTCGGGTTTTTTTTTGGAAGGCCCAGTAACGTCTAAGCTCCAAGCCCAGTTTCAAAAAAAAAAAAAAAAAAAAAAAAAAAAAAAAAAAAAAAAAACTGACCATTCTTGGACTGATAGTAATATCCCAGCGAGTAAGCCATATTACTTCTTTACGATCATTCCCTTCTTGACCTCGAGAACGACAAGTTTGTTACAGCTATATTCATTGCCAAAGAGCTCGGACATGTTCTGTATCTGCTTGATGAGAACCGGCAAAAAAGTGATCGGACGGAAAAACTAACATGCCTATGAGCAAGCTACAACTCCCAGGCAAAAGCTGATATCCTGAGGACTTGTAAAGACATCGAACATGCAGAAAGTGTGAGATTGGTTGGTACATGGAACTATGCCCCATACCTTACTAGCGACCAATACACTCTTTCAAACGAGGCATACTATCACTCTATTATGTTCAACAGGGTTCTGGAACTCTCGGTCTCTACCCATAGGAAAAGGAGTTATCCTGTAGAGGGGCATAGTATTACTAGTAAAGCCTGGAGCAAGGGGCCTAGTAACAAGGATTTATGGGTTCTTCACGACCTATGGAGGAATCCGCTGGCTGTACCATTCAGTTTACGCTGTAGTTGATCCAGATCCGCCGCTGGCATATGAATATAACTGACTCGAGAATCATCGCACATATGGATGGGAATTTAGAGTATGGCACCGTATATATCGTTGAATTTCCATGTATGTCATCCACGTAGGTACAATCATAGGACTGAAATTGACTGAAATTGACTTGAAATTGAACTGAAACCAATGACAAGCGCCACAATAGTTTTGCCTAAAAACATAAGCAACTGCTAGTGTGGATCCTTTGAACCATGGGCTTGGCTAAGTGATGATCATTGTCATATAGATGATCGTGCATATTGAGATCTATTTTTGTATCCATATGAAGTTATAAGGCATAAAATAGGGACTAAAATCGATGATGCTGATAAAGCTTAATAGTTGATAGACGTTGAAACATGTACGAAACTAGCGCTTGACTCGAAATTAACATTTGGGCTGAATCAAGCCCACATGTTTTACGAGCGCTGAGGTTCCATAATTAGTGTTGGGTTGCAGTGATTTCAGGGGTTGGAGGTAGTACGGCGTAACTCTGTGGCTATTTCCTAATTAGTTTGATGATGATGACAGAACGGGTGGGCTAGTAAGCCAGTAAACTAGTGGGCTAGTGGCTAGTGGGCTGTGGTACTATTTTCAGCCGTAGTATCCACTTTGTAGAATTCCAAAGAAGCATTCCTAGAATATGAGGAATAATGAAAGGAGAATAACTATGGATAAAATCAAATTATTTCGAGGAATGTGTCAGTGAAGATGAGATGAAGCGAAACAAGAGTTCGTAGATCTCAAAGCTTTGTCATATTTGGCTTGAACTAGTTTCTGATTGGTCTTAGCGGGTCTTGTTTTAGTATTGAAGGAAAAACAAGGATCTGATGTTACCGTATCTTATTTATCATTAGCATATCTTCCTTTCTTCTCTCACACCTTTCAACTCCATCTTCCTCATCATCTCCATCTTCCTCATCATCTCCATCTTCCTCATCATCTCCAATCCTGAACATCATCATTTCAAACATTCTACTCTGGACCCCACTTCGATCTGTCCATCATGCCTCGCGTCAGCTTCCTCCAGCTGCTTTTGTCATTGATGCTCTTGTCCTTGGTCCTGGCCACGGATCATCCCACAAAGACTGATGAGGACCTCTCCCAACAATCTATTCAGGAGATGCTGGCTCATGTTGATTCCGTGCATGCTGCTCTCCACGTTTTGTCCCACAAGTTTCAAGATGGCGTGTTCCCAACTGATAAGACTGCCGTTGAGGCTCTTGAGGAAGAGGATAAAGATGCTGCATCCATGCTACAGATCTTTAAACGGGAGAGTAACACTACTACATCTGAAGCTGCTTCAACTTCTTCTGCCTCTACTCCTACCAGCAGTGAGGTTGTCACCACAGTCGATTCCACCACTACTACTGCCACTTCGGCCGAGTCATCAAGCACTCCCGCGCCAACTACCACAGAGCCAACTTCCTCTGCGTCATCTGCCAGCTCCTCAAGCTCTCCTCCCGCTTCTACTGAGGTGACTACTACTACCAGTCAAACTACATCGACCTCAACCTCTACATCTACCTCAACCTCTACATCTACCTTAACATCAACCACCTCGGACAAAACTTCCACAACCTCTACGTCTCATAGCACTACTTCTGCCCCCTCAACCCTTACCACGACTACAAGCTCTAAGTCGTCGTCTGATTCTACATCTACATCCACCACTGAGAGCTCTTACACCTCAACTTTCAAGAGTACCTCCACTCTTGCCGATGGCAGCCTAAGCACCATCACCTCCGTCACAGTTGTGCATGTTCACCCAACTGCAGCCTCCGCCTCCACGACTACCACCTCAAAGCCAGGATTGCAAACCGGTGCCGCAGCACTGACTACTGTAGGCCTGACCCGCGAGATTGTGGCACTGGTCGGCGGAGCTGTCGTGTTCGCAATTGCTCTGTAATGGATTCACGCTCTATTCAACTTCATTCCTTGACTCTTTGATTGCGCTTTTATTTCCAGCGAAACATCTCTCCTTTTGCATAGCCTATTGACTTTGGTCATCTCACGATCCTTCCATGATATCCTACAAATTCCTTTCCTTATTTTTCTATTTTGGCGTTCGGGAGAGATCATTTCCGTTTCAACTGTATAGCTTAGGCTATACATCGTGTTTAAAAGGGTGCATTACATTATCGGCGAAAACATATTTGTTACTACACTTAGAACATTCAAGAACTGATTCTCTGATTCATATCATCCAGGGTATAGATTTGTCATGTAGTGCGTAAGTTTATATCTCTAGAGTATGTAGGGATTTGTAATGGTTATCGCGACCGAGTTCAAATGACTCGCGATTATGTTTCATCATTGAACAAGATTCCCAGAGCCCTGCCAACGCTCCTCGCCCGTCCAGTATCGCACAATACTTTCCCAAGCAGGGATATCGCCGTCGCGCAGCAGCGCGGCAACATCAACATTAAGCGGAGAATCAGGCTGTGGATCCGTTAAGAGCTGTTGGATGGCAGTGAGGGTAGTGGAAATCGTATAGATCGGACTCCAGTGTTCAGTAGTCAACAGTGTCAAGCATATCTCGCCCGTCGTAAAAGAGATATTGGGATGCGATATGCGCGTCGTGAACAGGATTGTCGGTGGCGCGAGAGGGTAGTTTGGTGGTATTGTGATGCGAAGGTGCCAAAGACCGCCTATAGTAATCATGTAAGACTTTATTTTAGACGTAGATAGTAATAGATGAACCGGGACAAAGACATACCCTCATACGGTGACCCATTTACGCCCTTCAATACTGCCTCCCAGCGTAATAGGTCCTCGTCATCCACCGGCCTCAGGTGTAATAGTGCTTCGTTGGGCGTTTTAGCGTAATCCTTCAGCTCGCGCAGGAGTCGTTGTGTCGTTGAACTAGACGCCATGACTGGAATTGGAATGTGTGTGGAGTAACTAGAATGTGGAGGTTATTAAGGGAAGAGTCCGAAAGTGTAACACTGAACTCCGAGGCTGGAGGAACCTCGCTACTTTCCTCGGTTCACGGCTCACCCAATCCACGATCCAAGTCATCGCCACACTCCATCCCCTTTATTTACTAATTCATCATGCGCACTTCGCGCGCTTCAAAGGACACGGCGAAAGCTTTACAATCGCTGTCTAATCCCCGACGCCAGACGCGAAGCAACACCTCGGTCAACACTGCGCTGCGCAGTTTCGCCTACGATGCTGACACTAGCGTAAAAACCGAGTCTCCGATCGTAAAGACCGAGTCTATCATATCTGAATTCCAACGGCCTGTCTCCGATGATGAGTCCTCTCTTTCATCGGTCAGTACAGCAGACATCGAAGACCTGATCGAACCACGAGTCAAACGCCAAAAGCGCAGTACGAGTCCGTCTGTCCTGCATGCTGTCAAAGAGGAAGAGAAGGAGGTGAAACCTAAGACTGCTAGGACGCGGCGTATGCCCGCGAGGAAAACTCGTGATGTCGATGGTGCGGTCGTTGTCGAGCCGCCGTCTGATTGGGAGGTTATGTACAATACTGTCAAGAGGATGCGCGCTGATAACCCTACTGCTCCTGTTGATACTATGGGCTGTGCGGAGCTCTACTGGAGGCCTTCTGGACCAAAAGATCGGAGGTTCCAGACTCTTATTGCGTTGATGCTTTCGTCGCAGACCAAGGATACTGTCACGGCCGTTGCGATGCAGAGGCTACATACCGAGTTGGGCCAGTCGATAAAAGCTGAGGATGGAATCAAGACTGAGGGCGAAATCAAAGCAGAAGATGAGATCAAATTGGAGGATGTGGTCGAATCGCATATCAAATCAGAAGACGGCGTCACCATCAAATCGAAAGACAGCGAAAAGGACAGCACGCTTAACCTGAAGAATATCCTCGCTGTCGATCCGACAAGACTGAACGAACTCATTCGCACCGTCGGCTTCCACAATAACAAGACTAAATACATCAAGTCCGCCGCCCTAATCCTACGCGATCAATTCAACGGCGATATCCCCTCAACACCAGAAGGTCTCATGAGTCTTCCTGGCGTCGGACCGAAAATGGCTTACCTCTGTATGAGCGCTGCTTGGGGAAAAGATCTAGGTATCGGCGTTGACGTGCACGTCCACCGCATTACCAATCTGTGGGGATGGAACAAGACGAAAAACCCTGAGGAGACGCGTTTGGCGTTGCAGTCTTGGTTACCTCGTGATAAGTGGCATGAGATTAACAAGTTGCTTGTTGGACTTGGGCAGACGGTCTGTTTACCTGTTAAGCGGAGGTGTGGTGAGTGTTATCTTGCTGGGACTAAGCTCTGTAAGAGTGAGGTTAAGGGTCTTGCGGTTGTTAAACCTGATCCATTGGCTGAAGCCAAGGTTAAGATTGAGATAAGTTGAAACGAGAGATGGTTTGCTACAGCCGAAAATATAAACAGTTGATTATAATTATCAAATATGAATAGTCTGTTGACATCATGGGCATAAGCTTGGTCGTAGCTCGGAGCTTCATTTTATCCCCGAGAGCTTCCCCACCATCAATTCTGCGCAACACATTTTTTGTCCAAACAATTCGCGATGAGCAGAGTAATATTTATGAACTTCTAAAATACATCTTCTATCCTCCTCCAAAATGGCTCCCGCACCAATATCTATTCCCCTCTTCGCCGAAACCCAGCTCCACCTCCTCCTTCAAGAACATGAAGCCGAAGTCGCATCCTCCTCCCTCGCAGGCACAGCTGCATCAGTATCACCATCCACTCGTCGCACCCTCCAAGCCACCGGCTACGCACTAACGGGTCTAATACTGTCGCAATGTCGCACAGGTCTTGGGGGTAGAGTCGTGGGCGAGTTCGCGCCAGATCCCGCGATCGCATCTAAATCTACAGATGGTGATTCGCGCGCTTCGGATGGACAGCCGCGGCTTGGACCTCATGGGATCCGAGTTGGAGATGTCGTTCGTGTGAATGACATCGCGACTGCAGCGAAAAAGACGAGCAAGGATAAGAAAGACGCGAAAGATGCGAAGGTGGCGGGGCCTGAGGGTGTTGTTACGAGGGTTACTGATAAAGGGATCTGGATTGCTTTTGGTCAGAATGGAGGCCACTCTAAGGAGGACGATGAATCTGTTGAGGAGCTTTGGGGGAAGAAACTGTGGCTGTATGTTGTCTGGCTCATTGCATTTGACACTTGAAGCTGACTAGCTCCAGCATCAAACTTGCCAATGATGTTACGTATCGACGGTAGGTTGGAGGGAACAAGATGCACAAGAATAGATATTGCTAATCTCATCTATAGCATGAGACAGACGATGGAGAAAATGACGAAAATGACGGAGGTAGATCATTCTCATTTTATGCGTGTTGCATTTGGCCACACCACTCCCCTACAACCGGACTACGATGCCGCAGGTCTCATCGAGTTCAGCGATCCCACTCTCAACGAATCCCAGAAAGAAGCCATTCGATTTGCGCTGGGCTCTCAAGACATCGCTCTTATCCACGGCCCTCCGGGCACAGGAAAAACACACACCATTATCGAACTCATCATGCAGATGGTGCAGCGCAAGAAACGCATTCTAGTGTGTGGGCCGTCCAATGTGTCAGTTGATAACATTGTCGAGCGACTAGCTCCTAAAAAGGTCCCAGTTGTGCGAATCGGTCATCCAGCTCGTCTGCTACCATCCGTGCTAGAGCATTCCCTTGAAGTGCTCACGCAGACTTCCGATGCTGCGGGTATTGTGAAGGATGTACGCAAGGAAATTGACGAGAAACAGGCCAGTATTCGTAAGACGAAGAGCGGTCGTGAACGAAGGGCTATCTACGACGACTTGAAACTTCTTCGCAAAGAATTTCGAGTGCGCGAGTCGAAATGTGTTGCTAACTTGGTAGGCGAGAGCAGTGTTGTCCTGGCTACTCTTCACGGTGCTGGAGGTCACCAGCTCAAGAACCAGAAGTTTGATATAGTTATTATAGACGAGGCGAGTCAGGCGCTAGAAGCACAGTGCTGGATTCCACTACTCTCTGCAGAGAAGGTGGTACTCGCCGGTGACCATCTACAATTACCGCCGACTGTCAAATCGACCAACCAAAAGTCCGGCGACAAGACTACTAACCCCGATGCAAAGGAAATACTAAAAGGCTTCTCGTTGGAAAGGACACTGTTCGATCGCCTACTGATACTTCATGGCTCGGGCATCAAACGAATGCTGACCACTCAGTATCGAATGCATGAGAAGATCATGCGTTTCCCATCTGAAGAGCTTTACGAAGGGAAGTTGACAGCCGATGACTCTGTCAAAGCCCGTCTTCTAGCCGACCTACCTGACGCACAAGATACAGACGATACCCGCGAGCCCCTCGTCTTCTGGGACACGCAAGGCGGAGACTTCCCTGAGAAAGTAGACGATGAAGACAAGAAGGAGCGCTTCCTTGGCGAAAGTAAGAGCAACGAGATGGAAGCGTTGGTCGTTGCCAGACACGTCGATACACTGATCAAGGCGGGTGTCAGAGCCGAAAGCATCGCTGTAATCACCCCGTACAACGGCCAGCGGGCAATATTGTCCCAGATGCTTCGAGAAAAGTATCCAGGACTTGAACTGGGCAGCATCGATGGATTCCAGGGCCGCGAAAAGGAAGCTGTTGTTGTTAGTCTTGTGCGCAGTAACGCTGAGCATGAAGTTGGATTTCTTGGAGAGAAGCGAAGGCTCAATGGTATTTTCCCTTTCATCCATGTATGATATCAGTTATGGCTAATTCTTATTAGTGGCTATGACCCGCCCCAAGCGGCACTTGTGTATCTGTGGGGACTCGGAAACCATCAGTCGGTAAGTGATCCACGGGAGAGAGTATGTAATTTTAATCATTATATTTCATTGACACAATCTTGAATCTAGTGGCAGCAGTTTTCTAAAACATTGGATGGATTACTTGGAGGAGAATGCCGACTTGCGATACCCTGATGCCGGGGAGCTGCTTTAGTACTAGTATTAGGAGTAAATAACAGTCGACTAGAACATTGCATAATCAGGCGGTGAAGGGAACAGAGACATGCATGTTTCAGAAATGCTGTTCGCCCCTCTTGATTTGACCCTCTTTAATATTACATGGCATTACTGGAGCCAGTCGTCCCTTTCCCCCTCCAAGCTATTCTAATTAATTACTTACCGCATCTCGACCCGAAGCCGAGAGATGCGTTGTTCACGATCTCAGCCCTGAGGCCTGAGCCCCCTTCAGCCCTCAGCCCTCAACCCTGGACTAACCTCACCGGCTAATGTATAGCCTATTCAGAAAGTGGACAATAGTCAATGACGCTGGACATTCTGGATGCGCCTAGAAGCCTTTTCAAAACGTCCGTTCACCTGCATTTGCTCCACCGTCTCAGCTCGTGGATCAAGTGGAGCATCAATCGAGATACTCGTACATTCTCACCCCCTTTTTTTCCGTTTCCGAGAATGGGCTTGGACTTGGACTTGGGACTTGGAATTGGGCTTGGGCTTGGATTTGGGCTTGGATTTGGGCTTGGATTTGGGCTTCGATTTGGGCTTGGATTTGGGCTTAGGTGTGGGCAGCCTGACCCGTATACGGAGTACTTAGTGGAGGTGGCCAATGGTTTGTTTTCTCCAATTTAAAAAGTTCATTACAGAGTAAATTCTAGTACTTTAGTCAAACCTTGAATACTTTTGGTTCTACAGCCCGACTATCGTTCTTTATTGGTTTGGTGCTCTCGGCTGTGGCTTGAAGACCACTTGTGGGGTTTAGCTTACTTTTCTTTACAGAGTACTTTCTTTCTGTTTTCTCCCTTTTTTCTGTGTTCATCATTTTCTCACATCATTTTCTTTTGTGTTTTTCTTCATATGTTGTCTTCTTGACACTCTTTCTTGGTCTGATAGTTGGCTTAGAGACCTCTATTTTCTACCCCCTTTTTTTCTATACTTCGCCCGATTTCGATAACGCCCCGATTCCTTGCGGGAATTCAGTATTAATTATCATCTGCTTTCTTCACTCTGTATGATTTACTCGCTTGTAGCCATGTTTTGTCTCGCTAATTCGCATTCGGTAGCTCCAATCTAAACTTCCTCCTCTGCTTCATCCCCTAGCCTTTATTCAAATCGGTTCGAGTTCCACTGAGCGACCTAGATACCTCTTCGTTTCTTCTCTTCCCGACATATAAATTCATAGCGCAGTGATTTCTTTTAATGATTACCGACGTGGACTCTTGGATTCCTTACGAGTGTCAAACCTGATCCTTGGAAAGTCTCCACCGTAGCGATGCTGAGAGGTTCAACTGCCAGCAGTAGAAGTGGATCGCCTGGAATCGCGCGTGAATCGATTTCCCGATCTTCGGCTCAGCGCCCAGGTTCACGCCCGAGTTCAAAAGACTCTTCACTTCCTGAGCAGAGCAGCTATGACACCGCTCTACCGCCCATGGATTCCCGATCGCTCGTGCATCGTCGTACCGATAGCACTCTGAAAACAGTCATGCGAAAGATTTTCAGCAGGAAACGCCAGAGCCAGGCTGATGACGTGGAAGAACGTCCCAATGAGTCCTACTTCCCTGCTAATCGCAGGAGGCTAGGACTGTCGGAGCGAGCACCCTCTTCTCTGGCCATGCCTGCACCGCTTGAGTCTCCGCGAAATAGTCCTCTTTCAGTTGTGAATCTGCAACATCAGGCTATGATGACGAATTTTGCTCCATCTCTCCTAAGGACGGGTTCCTTAGGGCCACATGCCATGCTGGCACGTCGACGGCGAGCTACACTTCCCAGTGTGATCTTCTCCGAGGATGAATCACGATATGCGGCGCCCTCTCTTGTTGTCTCAGATCCCCAGGACGACCGATCTACTAGGCCAGACTCACGATATAGCTACCTTCAGAACCCTCGATCTAAAAGTACAGACGCACTACAAGACTTAGTAGAGCAAGAGAAACCTGTTGATCTTTCGACATGGCCAATCCGGAAACCTACGGATGATTCAATCCCTCGTTCGGCATCTCCACCTTTTAAGAGAAGCTCTGTTGGCGGCCAATCCCCGAGGCCTTCCACTGGGACCACAGTGACTAGTATCACTCGAGGATCGATACAGTCTCTCTTGGACTCAGACCAAGTTAGTCTACCGCCGAACGTGGGCAATTTTGTCCACGCAATGCAGCACGTTGACGGTCTCACTGTGGAACAGCGGCTGAACACAATTGAGGTGAAGATGATAGACCTAGAGTTTGCTATTGCCCGCATGCAATCAGGTCCTGTATCAAACTTGGAAAAAACTAAAGAGCGACCATCAAAGCAGCCACCACGACACAAGCATGCGCCTGCAGAAATTAGGCGCAGCAAGATTTCCCCTGGATACTTGAGCACTAAGGATCACGAGGAGTTACCCAGCCTCCCAAAAAGCCGTCCAACAAGCACGAGCACAATCCGTCCGGATAAGAAAGTGCACCCAGTCCGACCCGCCACATCGAGCGCATCCTTATCCGAGTTCAACGGTGTTTCAATAGAGCAATACAGCACTCTCGTCACCCTACTCCGTCGTGAGCAGACAGCCCGCAGGACTTTGGAAGGCCAAGTAGCCAGTCTCCGCGACGACATTCGCCAGATCCAACGAGCAGCACTACAGTCAATGGAGATGGGGACGATGTACCCAATCCGCAGCGTTGATTCAGAGGACATGCTCCGTTTTCGACGTGCGCTAGACGACGGTGAATTGTCAATTCGCGACGAGAAGCCCAATCAAAATATGAGTATCCCATTCGACGATAGTGACTCGGATTGGGAACGCCACAATGGCAATTTTCGAGATGATCAGTTCACTCCTTCCAAATGGAGTGGGCCTGGTCGTCGAGTTATCACGGTTCCCATGATTTGATACCCTGAAGCCTTCTTTTTTTCGCCGTTTACGCCCTTCTTATTCTTTGTTTCTACATTCCTGGGTTGAACCCATTTCACAGATCAGAGATCGGGCAGCTAGAGCGCATGCGAGTCTCGAGGGCCGCTGCGTCTGTTCCTTCCAAAGTCTACCGACTATCTTTGGTAATTTTTTTTTTTTTTCATTCCAAGACATCTAGAAAACTTTGTCTCAATCTGGTTTTGAGCATGAATATTCTTCTCTTCTCATTTATAGCTGATCAGCGACTTTACATTATCATCGTGACTGTGCCACGATATCCTAGAATTCAAACACATGAGACTTGAACATACAATTCTCCGTACATGTGATTATTGACAGCATCACATTCATCTGGACACTATCCCACATCAGGGATGGAACAATCGGGGAAACATACCTGATAGCCCGAAAATTTAATATCAAATAAGGACCAGTACATGAAACTTTTAACGATTCTTCTTCTCTCGTGTTCACGGATAAAAGATGAGCTCATTTCCCAAAGTCCAGGACAGGGAAGGCCCCGTTATGCATTGCCCTGGTGTCGTACTGTCAGCCCAACTCCCTACTGTGTTTCAACCCCCTTTTATTACCCCCCAATCCAATCAGTGCATTCCGATAATAACTTCGGCGATGCCGTTGTCAAAAGTACGAGGATTGTCTGTATAAACACCGGTCTCGTGCACAGCTTCCCAAGTCGTATTTGTAGGTCGATCATGCGGGTCTAGATTAGCTCTTGGCCTTATTATACCTGGAGTTCGACTTGGATCCGGGATGTTGTATGGATGACAAGATGTTCACTACGCTTCATAGCGTCTGATGAAAGAATAGCCATTGACCTTCCTAGGTATTGCCGGCAGGGCGAAGGGTATAATGCTAACAGCGGAGGGGGTGTTCCTCGAAAGTTATTTATAATCGTTATGTGGAGACTAGTCTTCCAGAGACGCGCGTCCGCCTATCAGAACTAATTTTGCAGTGAACATCTTAGACACCTCATACTTGACTATTCAATTCATCGGCTATAAATCATTGAAAAGAAAATTGAAAAGCAGTAAAGGATATTAGGGAATGCTGACTGATAGCTTGGCGTTGCTTGGCTTCGATCTACGATTCTATAGGTCCGGAATACAACATCTACAGCTTCCCTTCGTAATCTAAAATACTCGATGCTTATCTAGTTATAAATCTACATTCAGACAGACTCAGTGAAAGAATTCCAACCCCAGAGGCTGTATTCAACTCGACCTTGGAATTGACTCTCCAATGTCCTTCGATCAATCTTACGCGGCCTCCCGTGCAGTCAAAAGAAGTGCATGTGATTTATGTCGCCTCCGAAAAGTAGGTTAATCTCATCAGGGGCAATCAAATCACATATCCAAATCTAATCTCGGCTATCTGCATACATAGATACGCTGTGACAGAGCACAGCCTGTCTGCGAGACTTGTTTCTTGGCGGGGTTACCCTGCACCTTTACGCCACAGCCCGCACGACGGCGGAAAGGCATTCGCCAGTTCGTCTTCTTGAATTATTGAATCAGTCTCGCCACTAACTCTTCCAGGGAACTTAATGATGCCAAAGCTAAAGTCCAGCAGCTACAAGCTGCTCTAAGTACCGGCTCTCAAAATACCCCGGGAACTAGTCCCAATGATTGCGCTTCCCCGCCACAAACCCCAGGTGCCCCCTTATCACAAGCGACAAATTGGATACCTGATCCATACTCACTTGACTTTGGTGTTTCTTCACTGAAATGGCATTTGTCTTACTGCGGACTGGGAAGTACCCTCTCAGCAACGAGAGCAAGATTTTACTCCGTGATCAAGGAGCAAGTAGGCGAGGAATTCGACCTAGACGACTTTCTACAGTCTGTGTCGAAATCTATTGATCCGCAGTCCATCAAGCCAGCCAGGCCGGCTATCCCGATCAAATGGCCACCTACTTCTCTAGTCTCTCAATGCATAGAATACTACGAGACAGCAAGCCTTTACTCCATGTTTCCTTTTGCAGATACGGACGCTATGCAGATGTTGCTGAAGGCTGATGTGCTGAATAACCCTGACACAAGCCGGGCTTCTCACCGCGCATGTCTTGCTGCGTTGACAGCTAATATCACTATCATGCATCGTCTCGATCCTCGATTCGCCGATGCAGAGCCCTTAGCCTATATCCAGGCTGCTCTGACACTTGTCCCGGACATGTTAATGGAGACTCCGGATCTGAGGACCCTAGAAGCTTTTATTATGCTAGTAAGTCACTCGATATTTCAGGAAACCCCCATATCTAAACAGTGTCAGGCGTTTTTCCTTGCTCCACTCGGAAAACCACAATCTGCGGAATTTCTCCTTGCCATCGCAGTCCAGGTCCTGAATGGCCTAGCCGGGAACAAAAACCCATCTGTCAACGACGCTGGTAGCCGACACCTCCGCGTCCTATTCTGGCTATGCTTCGGCATGGACAATGCATTCTCCTTCCGCAAATGCCAACCACCCCTAATCAACGTAGACAATTGCGACATGGAACTCCCACCAGCCTACGCAACCAAACCCTCCGCCCAGCACTTCTTCTGGAAGCCTCTTACCCCAAATGAACTCCTTTACCCCTCCGACCTGCGCCTAAACGTCATCCAATCAAAGATCTACCGCCTCCTCTACTCGCCCCAAAGCAGAAACCTCTCCGAAGCACGGAGACTCCAGCATATCCGCGAGCTAGACGATGAGCTCAGCGCGCTAAAGCTAGATTATCCAGTCCAGTGCCGGCCGGATCTATTCGCTACCGAAACAGCGTCAGACTACCTGTTTCACGATCTGAGTATTCGGGGCGTCACTGTTCATTTAGAATATTATGCTTCTATTTGCAAGATTCATGGCTCTAGCGATTCTTTCGCTAGTGATCCTGTCCCTAGTAGCTGGTCACCGCCTCCATCTAGTGCTGAAATTTGCTATGAAGCTACGAGGTCTACGTTGATTTATATCATCAGAGTGCGCCACTATATTAATTATCATACTTTCTGGTATGTCCTGCCCTTTTTTTTTCTTTCGACGTTCGAATAGCATTTACTAATGAAAACAGGCTTCACGCTCAGTTCGTCTTGACGGCTGTTATAACATTGTTCCGCTTCCTCGTCATCGTTCCTACTGCGCCTACTTTTGCACGCGATATAGATATATTAGAGAGTATTTTGGACATGTTTGTTGAGTTCGGTCAGGACAAGCGCGCAGAAAGGGCTTTTTACCCGCCGTTCTATCTCACAGAGGCATTAATCAGGAAACTGGTGATTTTCGCGAGAAAGGCACATGTTAGAGCTACAGCTGGAGTTCAGGGATGAACTACACGAGTACGAATAAGAATGAGGTGATTGAGATGTGAAATTAGCGCTAGTAGTATCCGCAGTATTAATAAATAAAACAAAATAAAAAATAAAAAATAAAAAAACAATCCCTGCGAGCTTCTGTCGTGAAATATGGGGTACAGGATCGTGAACATCTGAGATACTCGGTATTATCTTATCTCATGCTGCCACTTGAAACACTCAAAGGGCGATCAAAGGTGAATACCTAGCTCATCTAGGCTTTTGGTCACGTTCAGATGAATGGTCAAGTTGTTAGCCCGAAGCGCCTCGGTGAAGTAGGGCAGTTCGACGCCGTGGTAAACACTACTGTTGCCGGTCACGAGGAAGGGAACGACACCATCGTGGTAGGTGTTATTGGTACTGGCCATGAACTCGAGGATTTGCATTGCGTTCACGCTGGACACCATTGGAACGGTGTTATTGCCGGGCTTGAGAACGATATTGTTCATGTACGAGTTGCCGATAAAAGTACCTTCCAAGAAGAGGTTCAGTGTAATGTTTCCCTGGAAGTGGATTAGAAAGAGCTGTTCATGGGAAGAGGTTTTGATCTACCATCGCAATAGTCATGACTGTGGGGTTGGGAATGTAAGCATGTCCAAACATGTTGTTACCGTCCTTGGAGCCCAGATCCAGGTGGTAGTCAACCACGCTGAAACCATTTAGCTTATTTAGACCTTGGACATGTCAGTTAGGTGTCTGTCGTCAGGGACTGAAGCTTGCCTTTCATCACAACGGTCTTCTGGTATGAGATTTTGATGCTGGGCAGAGCACCTAGCTTCAGGTGCGGACGACCCTTGATGATCAAAGTCACTTCCTCGTTAAGCATAATAGCCTTTGAGTACTCGGCGAATTCATAGGTGCTATACAGGTCCAAAAACTGCTCCACAATGTTGGCGGCAACTTCATCGCGGACATGCAAGTGGGGAACGACAATGCTAGCAAAAGGAGAGGGCGCGCCCATAAGCTCGATATCAGCCTTGAATTCGCCCATGTCAGGGTGGAAGGCGCTCTTGG
The DNA here is from genome assembly GCF_028828555.1 of Penicillium taxi. Classification (NCBI taxonomy): domain Eukaryota; kingdom Fungi; phylum Ascomycota; class Eurotiomycetes; order Eurotiales; family Aspergillaceae; genus Penicillium; species Penicillium taxi. The sequence continues at coordinate 538,885 of NW_026643207.1, read as the reverse complement.
ATCCAACCTGCTGGTCCAGACTAAGCACAACGGAGTTTGGGGTGGGATCGGCGACGATCATGCGGCTGATTGCGAGGGTGGAAGCGTTGACATCGTGCTGTGCAATGGCAGGGTACGCAACATAAACCCTGTGTCTATGAGTGTCAAGCTATTATGATTCTCATGCAAGACTTACATGATGAGAGCAATGGTGAGAAAGCCAAGGCAGAAGACAACAAGGTGCAAAAGCCAGTACTTCTTCATGTGTGCGCTCATCTTTGAGCTACAGCTGCGCCTGGGGGGCGTAGGGGTGAGATAGTCACGGCGATAGCTAGACTTTGCCATGTTCTCGACGTGGTGGTGATCGATGGGAAAACTTGAATTGATAATGAGTTAGTATCAATCGCAATTGCAGTCAGTGTAGACGGGGGATCAATATCGAAAGAAAGTGGAAGGTCCAAGCCATCATACCGAATCGACATAATTAAAAAAGATTACTTACTAAAGAAGATCGGAGTGAATGAAATGAAAGAGGAAGAGCAATGGGAAAAAAATAGAAAAATATATGGAGAGTGGGATGTATGCTTGCGCGTGGAGGTGTAGACGACAAAATTACCAATTTGTGCTGCGCTGCCTCAATCAACGAGTCCGAGGAGATATTCAGACTTTATGAAGCTGTAGCTACGGCTTATTATTACTCTTGCTTGTGGATTTACGATTTTCTAAAGCTGAATTCAAACGAGTTGATTTCACATGTTGAGCTATGCGAATTACCTAGGTTCTTATGGAACGGGGCATATACTGGACCTAATCTGCTATTCCGTTTATTAAGACATGCAATAAGTATCTAGGTAGAATGGTATCACGTCTCATATCCATGATTCTGGAAATAAGGGTTCCTGCGTGGATTGAGATTGAGTCGAGCTCACCATATGTCGATTCAAACCAGCCTGATACTCGAAAGAATTGGAAATTCAGTGAACCAAGGGTGATAAAGATAATCTCCGATTCGTGCTCCCGTACCTGTATTTGAAAGGGCTGGTGTTGCACCGGTTGTAACACGGACAGGACGTGGTAAGGATTCTATGACCTTCCCTTGTACAGGAGTTTATATTCGGGTTTACGATTTCCTAAGTAAACTACTTTACCAGAAACACGGCCTTGATTCTGTCATGAAATTCCATGAACCGGCATCCATTTGCTATGCAAGGAGAAAAGATATGACACAAAGGAATAAAAAAGGGAATCCACCCAGGGAAAAGAAAAGAAAGGGGGAATAAAGTGAAGATATGGTCAAGAAATGAGAAAAAAAAGAATAAAGAAGAGAGAAACAGAAAGAAAAGGTAATCAAGAAACCACAATGGGTAAGGATAAGGTAAGGTACAAGTATAAAGTAGAGGGTATCCAGAGAAATAAAGTGTTATGCCCGCGAGACAGGTTGAAGGAACATATCCCCAAAGAGCTCGAAATCAAGCTGCCCAGGCGGCTCAGGTAAAGGTTGAATATGCTGAAGTGAAATCAAAGGGACTGGTAGGAATGAAAAGAGTTGGAAAGAAAGTAAAAGACGACTGTCAAGTGAAACAATGTAGAACGTTCGGCTTGAAACGCTCACATTGCTGATGCAAAATCGAATGCCAGGTGAGAAAGAAAGGTAAGAAGCTTAGTTATCAACCACAGACTTCTTCCGTTGGAACATGCTGCGAGTTCGTGATTTACTGCGAGGTTTCTTGTCGCCGCTCACTGTTCGCCCGCGTGTTCGAGTTTTTCGGGACTCCTTGGGCTCTTTGGAGTCTTTGGAATCGTCTCCCATGTATTTGTCTTTGTAGATCCTGTGATAGGGTTATTTAAAAGTTCGAAAGAATATGATATTATGTCAACGTACCAGCTTGTGCCGACCATACTCATACCATGAGACTCGGCATCACGATAGAAGTGTGCCGCTTTCTTCATGTCCTTCTTGGTGCCAATACCTTCCGCATAACAATAACCAGCTTCGGCCATTGCGTCGACATCACCCCATTGACTGGCGATCTCAAAGCACCGCAGAGCAAGGGGTTTGTTCTGGTCGATACCCCAGCCATTCAAGTAGCTGACACCCAGTTCGTAGATGCTCAGGGCAAACTGCGCCCGGTAAGCCTTATGCAGTTCCTTCGCTTTGGATGCGCCGGGGGCATCTGGATTAGCAAGCATTTCCAATCCGACTGAATCCACAGCCTTGCGTAACCACCGAACACCCTCCTGCTGATTCGGCCGCATACCCCAACCATGGCGGCAAGCCAATGCATACATCAGCATTCCCGTCGGATGGCTCTGCTTCGCAGCGATTCGGAGGTGATAGGTTGACTCGCTTAACGATCCTTTTTCGTGTAGTTCAATGCCTTGAGTGACATGATCGTCAGCGGAGAGTGTGGCGGGTGTTCCATGGGAGCTGCCAGTTTGCGAACGCAATGATTTTGCCACATCTGTAGAAGAAGTGTTGTCGGGTTTGATATTGTCTGGTTTGATATTGTCCGGTTTGACATTTTCCAGTTTGACATTTTCCGGTTTGACATTTTCCGGTTTGACATTTTCCGGTTTGACATTTTCCGGTTTGACATTTTCCGGTTTGACATTGTCCGACTTGACATGATCGGGCTGAACCGTGTCGGTCTTGACATTCGCCTTCTGTGGGGGTGGTGTAGATTTTGTAGACCGTGTGGACTCGGTGGATGGGCGAGAGGGTCGCTCTGGAGTAGTCAATGCCGGGGCGAGAGAAGTCATGGCCGGAGCAAGACTGGAATTTGGAGATGAGGGCGAAACAGTTCGAGCTTTTCGCAGTTCCCGGCCCCGTTCTGGAGTGAGTGATGGGACAGGTACTGGTTCGGGAACATGAGTAGGGACTGGAACTTCGTGCATCGAGTGGGGTTTCGGTGAATAGTCCAAGATGCGATTTGATGGCGGCGGAGTGCGAGCTGAGCGCGGGTGCTCACCTGATACCCGCGGTGGAGAGTTCTCAAACAACGGCTCCTGCCATTCGAAATGTGGTGTTTGCAAGCCGGCAAAGACCACTGAATCTCGAGATACCATACGTCCCCGGGGTAGGTCGTACTTGGCGTACACATATGAAGATACCGCGGAAGAGGGATCGCCTTCAGCCGGCACCGTAGCTGCCGCCTCCTCTGTGGCTAGAGGTAGAAGAATTGGTGTAGGCCGACTCGCCCGATGCATCGTATGAGGCTGATGGCGTGGCGCGGCCGGTGGTGGTGCATGCGACTCGGGCGCTCCAGGGGCGGAGAGACTAGTGCTGGATCGACTCAACGGCCGAGAGAAGTTGAATGATGGCCGGGCGAGGTAGCTGTTTGACGTTTCCGAGCTGATAGACGGCGAACGAGGGTGCTGACGAACAGGATATGACATGGGGGAGTACGGAACTGACGCCGCACTGCCGGAGGACAGCTTCCGCGGCTTGGAGAAGGTTGATCCGGCGTTCGAGCTGCTATTATCGTCATCTGAACAGCTCTCATGTCTAACCTGGGCACTGCTGGAGGGCCGTGAATTTGGTGGCATCGGCGAGACCATTTTCTGCGGCACATGAAGTCGCGATGAGTCCTCAAACGGGTGTGACGGGTCGGTGAATGCCATGCCAACCGGGGTACTCTCCTCCTCGAACGATTCTCCACTGACATAGTTAACCGGCTTCACGCTGATCATTGTGGTCCGCGGAGTGGTGTCGTCTTCGTCGTAATCCGCATTGGAAATGTTGGAGATGCTACTCGCCTGGCTCATCGAGCTAAAACGGGGGTGTTCCGAGACTGGTCGATATTTCGGCTCTTCCACCTCGAAGTTTTGTTTCGTAGTATTTCGTCGCGCCAAACCGTCGGCATGAGACTCACTCGCAGGGCTGCGGAAGAAGTTGGGTCGGCCTCGAGATAGCGACCGAGCGACACTGGACGGGGGCAATCGACTCATGCGTCGGTCCATTTGTCGCGACTCATCTAATTGTCGAGCCAGGAGACGACCCTGAGCGGCGAATGCATCAAGCGGAGAAAGCGCAGGAGGCACCTCGCCAGCAAAGTGTTGAATACGCGGAGAGGGCATACCATTTCGAAGGGTGTCGTGCGATGGAGAGCGATAGTCGCTCAAGTTTCCACGCGTCGCCATAACGAGTTGTTGGAGAAAGAGTATTCAGAAGATGTCGATCGAAAGTATCCGATGCAGAGTCGGTTCAAAGCTCGGTCCAAACGCATGGAGCGGGATACGAGAGCGGGATGTGAGAGCGGGGATTGTGAGTCTAGGGGGCGGGGGGCGGATGAGGCCAAAGGAATGACAGCCCTGAGAAGAGACTTGAATTTTAGAACATGAGATGTATTGAGAAATTCAGAAATTCAGAAATTGGGAGAGTAATTGAGGTAGTACACAGTAAGGAAAGGGAGGAAAACGAAGCCCTGACGATCACGCAGGAAAACGCCCCGTGCACTAGTGTTCCGCCCTTAATAGGAGAAGAATACGGAGTACGGGGTAGGTAGAAGATAATATTCCAAAAATATGGCAGAATTCAGGGGTTATAACTTATGATATACACTAGTACTACTACTATTTATTACAATTAAATTCTAATCCTTTTTATCCCCACCACGGCTTGATTTCATGGTTTACAGAATCTGTCTAGAACAGCTTTGGAGTGGAGTGGGAGACGTGGCGTGTCTCTTAAAGAGGTAAAGCCCCGAGGACTAGTAGTAGTTAATTTAGTTAATTTAGTTAATTTAGTTTCTTTGTACTTAAGTAGCTTCAATTTGACTTACTGGATCTATCATATGTCGTTATTTTGATATTAGATATATAGGTATGGTGTTATACTACGATATCACTACTCCATACCTATACCATTCAGTCCATATACCCTACTTACAAGCCCATGATCTGTTCCAGGGATGTACTAGATTTGACTAGTTTATTGACTATTAGTGCCATATGCGGGCCTATTGTTGTCAACGGCAAATCTGTGGAATGTTCTACGATATTACCGGAAAGAATCAGTGATACTTATATCAGCTTAAGGTTCATAGTGAGTATCACGAGATACCAAATGCGGTGAATCCCAAAGGTCGAGTTCTCTGGGTTCGGCGTTGAATATTTACATATTCGCCGAAATAGGACTCTATAGATACTAACTATACATACATTCACTACCTACTCACTTCTTGACTTTTTCTTCTTCTTCTTCTTCTTATAATTTCTATTTCTAAGTTTTCATTTCTAATTTCATTCTATATTCTATAATATCTATTATCTATTTTCGTCTTCATCAACTTTATCCTCTACTCTTTTCCGTTTCCACAAATTTATATGCGAACATCATAATGCGCCCAATCTCATTCGGTGTCGATCCCACTGATGATAATCTCCACTTCTATGAAACCTCCTGGCTCCTTCCACCAATTCTACTGGCCGCTTTGCGTGCCTTAATTGCCCTCTACATCTTCACTACCATCATCGTCATATGGGCTTGGTATGGAACTCATAATCAGGAGGATTACATTGGTCGGACCTTCAGCTACTTCACCTGGTTGAGCTATTGGGGGCTGGGCTTTTATTTTTTGTTCTCGGCCCTTCATACTACCTGCTATGTCATCACTGGTAGTTCGGCTCTCTTCAAGCGTTGGCCCCGTTTTATGCGCGCTCTTCACGGGTTGTTGTATACTACTATCACTACATACCCGTTTCTGGTCACAGTGATCTTTTGGGCTATTCTCTTCGATGGCTTCGACAGTGCTTTTTCCACTTGGCATAACGTGAGTGACTTCGACATTGTTTGGACATTGTTTTATGTGTTCTTTATCGGGTTTAAAGATGAAGGATCTGAGTAAGCTGATGACAATGATGAAAATAGATCTCTCAGCACGCCCTCAACTCGGTTTTCGCTTTGATCGAAATCTTACTGACCACCACCCCGCCACATCCATGGATCGCAATTCCTGTGATCCTGATCCTGCTCTTGTTGTATCTTTGCGTTGTCTATATCACCTATCACACGCAGGGATTCTACACTTACTCCTTCCTAGATCCTCACCATGGAACAAAAAGCGGCCTTGTGACTGGGTACTGCTTTGGCATTCTGGCTGCGATCTTGGTATGTTTCTTGTTTTCCCGCTTCTTGATCTGGTCGCGTCGGAAGCTGGTTCATGGTAAGATCAACAGGGCTGTGCGGGACCCTCTGCGAGCTCACGAAGAGAGCGAATTCATCCTCGAATTGGACGTTCAGGATACGGACGAAGAGCAACCGCAACCGCAACCGCAACCGCAACCGCAAGTAGAAAGTGAGTCCGAAATTGAATTGCACGCCCAGCAGACGAATCAAGTACTGATGAAAGTTTCCTGATTCATCAGGAGAACACTCCTAGTCTAGACGATTGACAAATTTATGTATCTTATGTGTTATGATTGGAAGAATTGAATGTGCAAGGACGCCATTTCATGGATCGTTGATAGCAAGAAGTGTAGATAGATATGTACAGTTTGTAGTATTAGCTGCAAAAGTGAGAGCGGAGAGGCGGGATATTCACATTTTTATCATCGGCGAAAATAGACTCATACTCGCTCCCAGTTGTTTTCACTGCTGTTGGAGCTATCTGTTCCACCTGCATGTCCATTGCGATAGCCCATCATCAACCCAACCAATCCACTCGGCATCCATGTACCAATAAAATTATACGATCGAGCACCTCGGCCTACATACATCACTGCCCGCTTTTGTTTCTTTCGTCCCAGGAAGTTCCGAGAAGCAGGTTCCAGTGCATCCATGATTGTGTGGTGCAGGTTCCAGGCTGGAGAGCCTCGGATAACACGAGGGCCTGCGGATGCGACGGCTCTCTGCTCAATACTGGACAAATACTGCGGGCCATATAGCACTCGTTGTTGTGTACTCCAAGCCAGGACTTCTGTGCCCGTGATTTGGCTCTGGGGATTACGGTAATGCGATCCCAGGTCAATGGTTCCGAGTCGGAGCTCTACGACATCGACATTTGCGCGCTCAAGAAGACTTAGTTCTTGTCGGAGTGATGTTGCGAATCCAGAGATTGCTCTGGCAGTTGCGACTTCGGGGCCAGCAAAAGGTGCAGATAAAGATGATGAGATGGTCGGGTAGGCGAATATGATGGTGCTGGCATTGCTGCGTAGGGTCAAAAGAGGTAGGAATATCTGTGCTGTGAGGATAGGTGAGAGGATGCGGGTGTTGACTGTGTCAGCCCATGAGGATGCTGTGATGGTTGCGACAGGACCTGCTGCATAGTTTTGTGATGGAACTATTATGAGGCCGCTGAGTTGACAGGTATGGGGAGGCATCCCCAGTGAGGGGTATTGGAGCTGGGTAATCAAGCCGTGCAGTTCTTGCAGCGAAGGGTGGATTTCTGAAGGATTGTGTGATACCTGTAGTTGATCTATGAGCAGGCGAAATTTATGAGTCTAAAGGGATGGAACAAACAAGAGTCAGGTCCAGCCAAAGCGCTTTGATATCAGCCCGATTCTCGGACTGGACAATGTGTTCTTCGTTCGCGGAGGAGACAGTTATATAGACGATGTATCCCCGACGCTCCAGATCGGCAGCAATAGCACGTGTCATAGGTTCATGCGGCGATCCAGCAACAACTAGATTTCGAGGATTAGGATATACAACTTAACGAGCAGTTTCTTGACATACCAACAATCTCTTTGCGAGCCCCATTTCCGGCTTTTCTCGCCTTCCTCCGTTTGCCATTCAGCTTCTTATTGCCATACAGCAGAACACATCCAGTCCCGACAAATGCAAGAATGGCCGCCGTCCACGCGCGGTTGCGAATCACCCAGTGTTGAACCCGGTCGGTTAAGCCTTGAGGCACTGCTGCTGCGCGTATCGCAGAGCGTGGCATCGACGGACGAAGAGGGTCTGGTAGCCACGATTGCTCTGATAAAGTAGTTCGAAGCACAGCCGCTGCATGGTCAACTTGACGGTCGATTGAATCAGCGACTTCCAATGAGTATCGCCTTACGTCATGGGGAATGGACGAGAGCTGGGACGCGAATAGTCAGCACTTTTGCCATATAGAATATCAGGGTGTCACTGCATGATCTGCACTCACGTAGTTGAAGAACTGCTGATCGTCGCTTGCCATTTTGTCTGTGATGCAAAGAATCTTGGAAGAGAGAAAAGCTCAGTCGATAAGGTTATCCTGATAACTCGGGTCTTATCGGTTGCACGTGAGCACGTCCGTCTGTCAAATGGAGGTCGACTACCAAGGAATAGTGGATTCTAGTGGGCAAATGAGAACGCAGTATGCGTACCAAAGTGTGTATGTGTATCTATTGTAGAATGGAGGAATCCCATTGTGGGATTCCAATGCTGACTAAAATAGACTAACTGTAAATGGAATCGGGCCTTTGACACCGTCACAGAACTACTTCTATGGATTCTACAGAGTATATTAACTCAAGGTAGTAAACTGTACCTATACCTAGATAGTAGATCCTAGGTTCAGATTCTCGGTATTATCTGAATATGTACGAGAACATAGTGTGGGCCGAATTTAGAAATTATATGCCCTCTTTTACGTTCGCCCTAATTAATTATTCAATTAAATAATATTTAGTTCGTAGGAGCGTCTAATTCTCACCGCCTGGCAGTATTCGCGGTGCCTTGATTAGTGATCGGATGGAAGATGGGCCTCACTTTCTCTTTAAGTCTTCGGCCTTCTTTGATATTCTGGGCATTTATAATTATATGAACACCACCTTAGAATTCACCTCGAAACCTCTCTCCTCAACAGACTTATTTGAAGTTGAAACCTGGAGGATGACTATCAGAAAGAAGCCATAGTTAGCCTCCGCCATCTACTTCAAGGCTCTAGAGCTCATCTTTGGCAAGGCACTTCCACTTTGAAAATGCGGGAACAAGACACTCTTATCTTAGAATACCGACATGAGAAGAAACGTCCACGAGAATCAGAGGCACTCCTTATACTGCGCAAGGTTGCCTCAGTAGTCAAGCCCATTATGCGCCAGCGTTCATGGAGAGTGGGAGCCCTTTGCGAGTTCTACCCCGGACAGAAAAATCTGCTAGGCATAAATGTTAATTCCGGCCAAAAGATATGTCTCAGACTACGGTATCCTTCTGATGAACGGCAGTTTCTTCCTTTCGAAGAGGTTGTGGACACGATGTTGCATGAGTATGTACTTCTTGACACATTCGTCTAAATACAACTAATCAATCCAAGGCTCTGCCATATTGTTCATGGCCCACATCACCGGGAGTTTCATGCACTATGGAACCAACTCCGGGATGAACATGAAGAACTTGCCATCAAAGGATACACCGGTGAAGGCTTCCTATCTCAAGGTAAACGCCTTGGTGGGAACAGAATCCCGATTGATGAAGCTCGTCGCCAGGCTCGGGCTGCTGCCGAGCTACGACGCGTTCTGTCCAAAAATTCTGGGAAACGGCTTGGTGGCGCGCCCGTTCTCCGCGGAACGGACATGCGCAAAGTGCGAGCAGATGCTGCCCAACGTCGTATTGCGGTAACCCAGGGATGTGCTTCTGGCACAGATAGCGGTGACGTTCTCGCCGAGGAGGCATCCAGAAATGGATTCAGAACGCAGGCGGAAGAGGACGATGCGAATGAGGAGGCTATCATGCAGGCTTTTATCGAGCTTATCCAAGAAGAGGAACGGGAGAAATATGGATCTTCTTATATTCCTCCTAGCCAGGAGAACCCAGCAGGACCTCAATTTTCTGCCATGTCACCTGCAAATTCAATCATTGACCTTGACACGTTAAAAACAGTACCTGAAAGTACCTCGAAATCAGCAGTTCGTGCTAATAATAGCTCCTATTCGTCTCCATGGACATGTGCGACATGCACATTAGAAAATCCCTCCAACTTCTTGTGCTGTGATGTGTGCGCTACAGAAAGACCTGTTCCCTCCAATGCAAAATCCGAACTAAGCCAAGGAGCCACATCGAATGAAAGTATGCCTCCGCAAAAGAAGAAGCGCACTCTTCAAGATGACACTAAAGATGAATTTCCGGCTCGCAAGACTTTTGCTTTCAACAATCGGTTGAGTGCCAAGGACTCGTTGAAATCTTTGGATCGAGATGTTAGTAAGAAGCCCCTGGGATGGCTTTGCTCTTGCGGTACTTTCATGGAGACACAATGGTGGACTTGCTCAGTTTGTGGGAAGATGAAGGAGGTGTCCTGATTATTTTGGACGAATGCATTCTTAATACTTATCCTTATGAACTATGAATTATATGAACTACTTATGGAAATCGATGGTATTAAATTACATGTGTTCAGTTTATATATTTAATTGGAAGGAGACCAGCTCCGAATTCATCTAGGAAGCCATGTCGGCGTGGCAAGCCTACCCCAAAGTGAGAATTTAATGCTTGACCATCTCCGGCAAATTTAGCGTAGTGAAGATGCAGGCAAAGTCTTGCTCGTCTTGATCTCATTTGTGATGGTGCTGTAGTAATGCGCGGTGTCTTCAGAAATTGACATGCGTTGTTTCGATGGGTTGCTAGTGATGACAGGATCGAATGAAAGCATCTACAATGGCTTGAGCGCTCTGCGCCATCTGTCCGAATCATCCTAACATGATAAACCCCTTCATGGTTTGAAGTTTTGTTATACATACAATTTCACCAATAAGCCAAGTTGAGTGAAGATGTGATGTTTACTTTGACTGGAGCTCCACTTACTCTCTATCATAAACAAAAGCGCTGCATGTACAGCCGGCACATCTTATAATCAGTCATCTGCTGAGTGAATAAGTAAGAAAAATGCCGTATATATGCAGGAAATAGGGGGCAAAAGAGGAAAACTAGGGTCTGGAACTGGTATACTTTGGCATTTCTATCCTAGGAAGTAGTGTCCTCCTTGCAAGTTCCTGATCATGTCTATCAGGCACTTGGTGATGCTTTCGGTAAAGATGATCATGATGCCGTGACGGATTGGGCTGTATGCGTGTGCACTCGAATCTACAGCTTAGTTCAGTAAAATGATCTTTGTGAAATAATCGATCCGTGTAGCAGCTTAAATTAAGCATATATCATTCGTTGCCTGCCTTAACCAGGCTTTTTCAGTTACCAACACCTTTAGACCCTTTATTCTCCCCTTTTGGCCCCTTCTTCAGCCTTAAAACCTTGCGTCATACCTCTTGTCCAACGTATGGATTAGAGTCACACTCCAGCTCCTCGTACCGTTCCATTCGCCTTCAGTATGAACTTTTTGCCCGGTGGAAGCCGACTTGTATGTGACAACGAACGGAACCTTTACCTCTCTCACTGTCAAAGATATAGATGACTTTTGACGGCACCAGTGCTCGGCGTTAACTGGACTATTAAACGTATATTTTTTCGTCGTCGAGTCCGAGCTTCCCCGGGTCCAACTGTGCAAAGTCCCGGCTTCAATTTCAACCGACCCCTCGGCAACAGTCGGTACATTAACTGATACCGTTAGCAGATAATACTAAGAGCTCAATTTGTTTGTACCAATTGCAAAAAAACTTACTTTTTGCACCGACCTCGATGCTCCAAGAAACACCATGGGTTTTGCTGAAGTTATCTGTGTGGGTCACATTCTCTTCCAACGCCGCCACGAATTGTTGTTTAGAAGGGCCATTGTTGTCATGATACACAGTAGCAAGGAGCATTGATTGACTTGTGAGAATCTTAGCCTCGTCAATCTTCCATTCGAATCCATAGAACTCCACTGACGGCATAGTTAGCAATCTTAGACAATACAACAACAAATGTATATGAGGTTTCTCGCGGTTGAAATCAGTGGGGAGTGCAACAGTTCAAACTCCGTGCCCTAGTATATAGTGGGTACAAGCAGTATGGAAAATAGAGACAACTCACTGTCTTCAAAGTGCATAGTCCAATACTCATCATGGTCTTTTGGCCGTAGTAGGCCTTCCCACGTTTGCGCCCAGAAACCTTCCGTATTGCACCGAAGCCAGCCTTCCGATAATACTTCTTTTTCTGAAAATGATCGGAAATTGAGTACGAAGTATTGGTTCCATCCCGGCTCATCGGGTTTCCAAAGCATTACCCTCCTACAAAGTTTCAGCTGAAGAGCAGTTCCAGTGATAAGTACCAATTGATGGTGTCTTTTTTCAAAGATACACACTTACGTTCTCTCAGAGATAGTTGGCATTTGACACATTCAGCCATTGGTGTCGGCATGGGACTCGAGATACTTCCCAGTTCTTTTGCTCTTCAGAGCCCAGTACTTACTTCCCTATTGGACCAAGGCGAAGAATTGTTCCTAGTACGCTACCGAGGCTTGCTTGACAGTTCTGGTTTCAGGACTTTCGTCATCAGCAAAAATATACCTGTCCCAGTATCTATTGTAGAGGCGAAAGTAAATCCCCTCTGGTGGGAGATAAATCCTGTAGTGGGTTACATTGCTTTCAGCGGTTCCTTCTATGCGTTGACCGGACCTGAGGGATTCAAGCGAATCATTCCAGCTGAAACCATGGTAAACAGTGTACAAGATCGAGAGGACTTGATTGAGCGGTTTGTGGATGAATATGTGCTTGTCACCTTTTCTATGGGGCTTCAAGGTTATTATGACTTCCTACAACGTAACCTCTCGATGAAACCATGAAATATATTTGCTAGGTATGATTCTGCATGTTCTTTTCCCTTTACAGAGAGCAGAGACGTGGCGATGAGTTACTACTTTAAAGCTAGCAATAGGTATAAATTTGGAACAGGGTAATGCACATATCGTTCTACAACTAGCTCTAAATTAAATAATATGTAAGATATTTTCATATTTATGAGGCATAGATGGCAAATTCCTGATGTCTGATGTATCCAACTAACTAATTTGGTATCAGCCTTGTATTGTATTGCTAGCAAGGATTGCCGGTTGTTCGCTCGTTCGCTCGTTCGGCAATTCGGCATCACAGCGTTAAGGTCATTTAGGCCTTTGAACTGCCCTCTGCTTCAACCAAGCTGGATAAATATTTATTATGTTACCGATCAAAATTTACAGCCACAGGTTGTCAGACGTTACGATGTGGAGCGGTCGTGTCTCCGATGCCATGAGCGCAAGGTCCGTTGCGACCGGGCTAAGCCCTGCTCGACATGTCTTCGAGCCAATACTACATGCCAGTACCCAGGACTAGGACGGATTCAGCGCCGCTCAACACAAAACTACACTCGGGTGGGGTTGGAACCCGTCTGGAGATGCTAGAGCGAGCCATCACGACGATCAACCGAAACGACTCCCGTGATCTACAGAGCAGATCATCTTCAACCTCAGTATTGCCACCTGAAGCGCATAGTAATACCCCGGTACCAACCGCGCATCGCACGCTGCCGAAACAAGGTGTTTTAGTGAGAGATGGCACTTCCACCCGATATATCAACGAGTTGCTCTTCTCGCGCGTCCTAGAGAAAGTCAGTAAGCCACTGTCTCTTCGAACTATCTGATCTCTTATCCTCTAGACTTCGAACTTATAATTGCTATAAATAGGACGGTGAGCTTCAATTGGCCATAAGCACTCCGGCAAGTACTAACAGCAGCGATGGGGCCACCATAATGGCTGGATTCGATGGCCTCATCTCCAACCCTCAGCTATCAGTAAACATCCAGAGTCTCTTCCCATCTCGGGGAAATGCCACCTTTCTGTGGCAGAGCTACTTAAATAATGTGGACGTTCTGCTCAAAGTGCTTCACATCCCGACTACGCAACCCATCATATTTGCTGCCATCAACAACACAAAGCATGTCGCTCCAGACCAAATCGCCCTTTTATTCTCTATTTATTACGCGGCTGTGACAAGTCTTCGCACAGAGGCCGTCCAGTTAATATTTAAAGAGGACCGACAATCTGTGCTCGAACGGTTTCAGCGGGGATTGGAAGTGTCCTTACATATGGCTGAATTTTTGGATTCACCAACGATCACATCGTTACAAGCTATGTCTATTTGGTAAATAAATGCCTATTTACTGAAGATGAATTATAATGCCCTGCTAACTATATGCTACTAGTTATGCCATCGCAATCAAAACGGTGGTAGGTCTGGCTGGACCTTGAACGGTATAGTTCTTCGAACGGCGCAGTGCATTGGCCTACACCGTGATGGTAAGCAGTTCCATCTTCCGCAATTAGAATGCGAGATTCGTCGTCGGCTATGGTGTCAGATTATCGGATATGATGCCCGAGCTAGCGAGGACCATGCTCTGTCCACAAATGAATTCGGTGGCTTCTCTGATACAAAGCTGCCTCTAAATGCGGACGACCGAGACCTTACTCCAAAAATGGAGAAAGCTCCAGTGTTAGAACCAGGCTGGACAGAAATGACTCTGTTTCTGGTGGCTGCAGAGATGAACCAAGCAGCTCAACAAGTGTTTCAGCTTTCTATAGCGGTTCTAAATGGGAATGACAAAATGGCAAGCTTAGAACAACTTTTGGGAAATATTACGGCCCACATAAAGGAGTACTACCTACAATATTGTGATTCCAATATCCCTATTCAAAAAGCAGCTCTATTACTAGGGCAGACGCAGATAGGACATATTGACCTTCTTGTTCGCCAGCAATACCTCCGAGGCCTTAGTACGGAAGAATTAGCTGCACGAGCCACCGAAAGGACACTTTTTATTGGCATGCGACACTATCTATATCGGCAACGAGCAGAAAACGGATGAGCTTCTAAGCAATTTTCGATGGCTCTTCTCGACTTTTACTCAATATCACCTACTGACATATACCCTGTGGCATCTATGTGTCCAGCCTGGAGCCCGCCGCGCCGATAGGGCCTGGCAAGTAATTGATAGGTTTTTGAATTGGTAGAGGATCCCAACTGGCCAAATCCTGGGCCCAATTATAATGTATGACAAAAGCTTCGAGACAAAGCATTAGACATCCAGCGTTCTTTCTCTAATCGTTCCACTACTCACCTTGACTCTTTGGTTTCTTCAGCCATTGCCCAAAACATCGGCTTTCAATCAAATAAATTCAGAAGGGAGGTGGTTCCTAGCAGTGTTTTGGGGCTCGAAGAGACAATGGGTTGGAATCTTGATTCGAACTGTTTTCCAGATTGGGATCCGTCCAGCTTATTTCCTACTATTTCGTGACAGAAGCAATAATTCAGGAATTAATTAATGAATTCAATTCCAAAATTAGCTCCAGGTACTTTTATTTTGTCGTTATCAAAGCATTCAAAACCACACGATTGAGATGTACTCATTAAGTTGATATTATCGATTAATATTACAAAGAAAAGAGGCAGGGAGAAGTTTAGAAGAGAGGAACTCACTCATTTATAAAGGGAATAATAAAAAGCTCAACTAAAACGGAGACAGATACACCAAATTTTCCGCATAATGGCGAAGTGAGTATCAGAATTTTGCTATCAATTTCAGCCCCGTGTTGTACAGCCGAGCACAAAAAACCAAGCTCGTCCCAACTAGGAGAATTACACCCGAAAATATCTTCATATCACTATAGGACCCGTTGTCATGGGCTAATAGAGCTCCTGCAATGGGGTTGGTGGTCAACCCGCCGATGGAAGCAAAGAGGAAAATCAAGCCAATTCGGTATCCAATTTGTGGGAATGGTGAGATCTTGACCACCAGAGCTGCTGCCAGTGAGACATATGCACCAGAAGAGTATCCGAAGAGAATACAAAATACAATGATGCCTGCAGCGCTAGTGGTAGGAATCCATAGGGCAAGAACCAAGATCCCAGCTAGACAGCAAACTATGGTGAAGACGTTATAAGTTCCAATATGATCGGAAATGATCCCAGAACTGAGGCATCCAAAGAAGCTATATATATTCAGCCTGCGAGTGTCTTGAAGGTCAAGGATTGGGGATTTCCACGCCTACCTCCCGACATTCATGATTGCTGGTAAGTACTGAGCTAGGTTGGCACTCATACCATCAAACAGTCCTTCGACAACCAAGTCATCAATGGGAATACACATTCCAAAGGAAAGTAGGGTAAACCCTGCGGTAACTAGTAGCATTTTGTCTCGCGTAGCGGCTGTACCAATGCACTCAGCGACAGTGGTCGAGGGGACGGGGGTATTCGGGACCGGATTGTTATATTGGCGATGATCAGCAGAAATAAGATCAAAAACGCTCCAACACGCATCGCCCACGAAAATCTATCTCTGTAATCAATCGTTGTATCATGATAGGAAAAATTATACCCCCAATGCTTGATCCGCTAGACATGATGCCATATGCTGTTCCGCGTTTCTTCGCAAACCATCCTGGAATCACACTACTCGCTAGCGTGATTGATTTCTTTTGGATAATCCCCTCATGCATAAAATTTATAGGGAAAGGGAAATTCCCCAAGTGAAGTTCACTTACCCGGTTGGAAAATAATCGATACCCCAATAGCACTGCATACACCTTGCGAAAGCAGGACCTGATAGTACTTCGTAGAGATTGAACACATCATTAAACCATAGACGTGAAGAAAAGTTCCCAGTAGAATCGAGTAGTGAGGCCCATGGTTGTCGTATAAATATCCAGACACTGGCCCCTAATAGACGAAGGAATCAGCACGGAGACCAAAAGAACAGTCAATGATACACGCAAAACCTCACCATGCAATACATAAAGAATATTTGCAAAGAAAAAATCCAGGCAATTGTACTCGCCTAGTAACCGCTTAATAGCCTCGATTTGTAGTAGTCTTGAAAGACAACAATACCTAGGGTCAAAGTTAATATTCATAGAATTCTCTTCCAAGGTTCCTTAAGTTCCTTAATCTTACTGTTGATCCATCCAAAGCTACAAAATAGCACACACCACGATCCTAACACCACAGTCCAGGCCAAAAATCCACCATCAGGTGCTTCACTTTTCTTCTATTCTGGAACTCTTTGTTTTGAACCAACCTTCTCAAAGTCCAAGTCAGTCGCGCCATCTTGATTTGGAGAGGGATTCATTTCTTCGGAGATCGTCACTGTCTACCTTCTCGTCGAGGACGGAGGAAATGATATATGTGATTCTATATTTCCACTTGGTGAATTTACTGGTGTTTGGAAGAAAAATTGGAATGACTTTTATCTAAGTACCTGAAGTTCGGCGGTTGAGCGAACCCCTGAACTTCCGATGCGAAGGCACGAAGGCCCTTGTTTCACTTGGATATAATTTTTGCTGACATCATTAAAGCAAGTTTTGATAAGCCAAGAAAATAAGATCGAATTAAACTAGCCTCGAATCGACGAGTTCAACCTTCAAGTCACGCGTCGACAAGACTGCACAGATGCTACTAAAGTGAGGAGCTAATATCAACGCCCAGGGTGGAGGATTTGGAAATGCCCTTTGCATTGCTTCTAAAGGATACAACAAGATCGCACGGTTGCTGCTAGGGCGAGGAGCCGATTTTAACAACCAGGGTGGAGAATTCGGAAATGCCCTCTACGCTGTTTGTCCTAAATGATATGAAGAATCGCACAGATGCTGCTAAAGCAAGGAGCAAATATCAACGCCCAGAGTGGAGTCTACGGAAGTGCCCTCCGCGCTGCTTGTGCTAAAAGACATGACAAGGTCGCACAGATGCTGCTAGAGCGAGGAGCCGATGTCAATGACCAGAATAGATTCTATGAAAATGCACTTCAGGCTGCTTATCGGAGAGGATACCATAATACAGTACAAATTCTCCAGGAACAACAATGTGCTGATCAATCGACGTTCTATCCTCCCCCTTACCATGCTGAAATCAAATCTTCAAAGTCGCTCGCTCTCGATTATTTTTCTCTCTTAGAAGTGGTATAATAGCTCTTGCTCTTGCTCTTGCTCTTTAGATACTCTTTCAATAATCCATGACCCAGCCAAAAAAAAGCACGCTCGTTTTTTTCCAGCCGATATAGTACAGGAGTGACCGCTTTTGCCTTCCATGTCGAATATATAGCGAAGCTGTTT
The DNA here is from genome assembly GCF_028828555.1 of Penicillium taxi. Taxonomy (NCBI): domain Eukaryota; kingdom Fungi; phylum Ascomycota; class Eurotiomycetes; order Eurotiales; family Aspergillaceae; genus Penicillium; species Penicillium taxi. The sequence continues at coordinate 520,993 of NW_026643207.1, read as the reverse complement.
CAAACCCTAATCATGTGATCCGTTAATCCAGATATGGGTAGCATGTAATTAATCTGTTTTGTAGCTAACCAGGTAATATAGTTGTCTGGATATTCGGATATAAGCCGGATATTAGGAGCCTTAGAAATCATCGGACTTAAGCCGGCTATTAGAACTGCTATAGAAATCCATCTACTTATAAATATCACTTCGAGATGAATGGAAATTGACTTGGAATTAATCTCCAAGCATAGGCACCTTCCCAAATCAGAAATTCTATCATTATTTCTTCATAATGGCAACTCACAGAGCTCTTACTTTATATGCTCACGATAAGCCAATGGTTCTAGAAACCCTAGCTCGACCAGTGGCAAAGGCAGGAGAAGCAGTCGTTCGAATCCTCGTTGCAGATATCGTGCCATACATGGGTGAAGTCCTCAATGGCTCTCGACCATACCCTCTATCCCTCCCAATGACACCAGGCAACACAGCTATCGGTCGGATCGAAGAAGTCGGTCCCGACTCCGTTCATCTCAAAAACGGCGACCTTGTATTTTGTGATATTACAATTCGTGCACGCGATGACCCGTCCGTTTCCATTCTATTTGGCATTCATGGCGGTGGATACCCGGCTGCTCAAAAATTGATGGATGGGGAATGGCGCCATGCGACTTATGCCGAGTATACACGGTTCCCACTAGAGAATCTATATCGCCTCAACGAAGCCATTCTCCTCGACAAATACAAGTTTACTCTTTCAGACCTTGCAATGATGCCGGTTTGCCTCGTCCCATTCGGTGGATTGTCTGATATCGACCTCAAACCGGGTGAATTGGTTATCGTAGCCCCTGCTACCGGTCGATACGGAGGTGCTGCAGTTGCAGTGGCTCTCGCTATGGGTGCGACTGTGGTCGCCGCTGGTCGTAATAAAACTGCACTAAAGGCTCTGGATGAGGTGCATGGCCACACCGGTCGACTGAAATTAGTGGCTCTCAACGAGAATGTAGCTCAAAATACAGAAATGCTTAAAGCCGCGGCGGACGGGGCAGATGCATATATCGATTTCTCTCCTCCAGCTGCACAAGGAAGCTCATTGTTGACATCGGCCATCGGCGCACTGCGACCGTTTGGACGGTGTGTCATTATGGGGGGTATGGGAGGTAATATTGAACTGAACTATCTGGATGTGATGTTTCGAAGTCTTCGGATTCAAGGGCGGTTTATGTATGAGCGGCGACATATCATACAGCTGATCAAAATGATTGAATCGGGTTTGTTGTCCCTAGGAAAGAAAATAGGAGTACACCAGGCGAAAGAATTTGGATTGGAGTCGATTGATGTAGCTCTCGAGGAGGCGGCGAAGCTCACGGGTTGGGGACCTCATGTGGTATTGAAGCCATAGGTTATTTACCTAGGTACAGTAATGTCGGCATATTTTGTTAAGAATAGATAGGTCTTAGAGTATATTCGACATATGGATTAATCTAGGAAAATCTGAGTTAGTAGAGCAATACATCTACGAAAGCTTGTAGTTGTTAAACCTGACAAAGCAATATTTACTAGTATGTTTTGATATTAGGGCTCGGTTCGAGAAATCGCCGAAGAGTAAAGAGCAAGTCCTGTGCCTTTTCCCCTCACGGTAGCCATCCGATCCCGTGACCTTGATATCTCTCGTCCGATCTCAATATCCTATACTAAGCATAGAGTAATCCGTACATCTTGCATATTCCTGCAGACACTGCATCAATCGACGATTTCTTGCACTAGAAGTACCACAGAAAAGACACATGTTCTCTAATCCCTGTTTGATCGGATGTGACTAGTATGACTCCCTTTTATCTTCTTGTATCAAATAATCTGGTGAAAATAACCTTTCTCGTTCAGATTCAGTGATTCCAGCAATGATGCTGAATTGCTAATTTCCAATACAATCTTTACGGAAACGGTATTCTCAGCCGAGATCCGTGCCCCCCCCTCAGACGGACGTTCGGAATCTCCAAAATTCAAGATCCCAAGATTGGCATCCCCGCATACGCTTATCACTGCTAACTTGCCCTATCTCTTGCTTATTCGCTGCAAGTTGCCCGTCTTATCTTATTCCCCCCCCCCCCCCCCCCCCCTTTGGTCTATCACTTGTTTTCCGCTTAGTTTCCCGATCTTCTGTTTCCTTTTCCTTTTGTACATCCTCCTTTTGATGTATAATTAATGTGGTTGAACTGGGATGGAAAAGATTATTCCCTCGTCCACGGTTCTTGACTCGCCAGACTCATTTCCGGCAGCAACGCCGCGGGAAAAGCATTCATCGCCAAAAAAGGTGCAGAATGCCACCCAGAAGCCCAAGCAGACAAAAAGTCGCAATGGTATGAGCTTTTTCTTAAAATATGTTGAAGGCTTCAACTTTGAAGCCCAGCGTTATCTGTACACAGCGCTAACCCAATTTACACGCTCGTTCAGGTTGTATAACCTGTAAAGCAAAGAGGTTGAAGTGCGATGAAACAAAGCCCTCTTGCCATCAGTGTGAACGGCGGAAGGTGACGTGTGGTGGATATAAAAGGGATTTCAAATGGCGGCCATTTGAGGAAACCAACTTAAGTGCTGGGCGACCTCCAACTGCCAAGCCTAAAAAAAGTATGTATACAAAGATCGCACAGTTACCTGGGTATATTGTTTTTGCTAATGAAATCAAGTAAAAAATACTCATGATTCTCCAATCTCAACAACGATATCCGAGAGTATCTCAATTCCTTCGACCTCAGGGCAGACTACTTCGCCGACTCGAGCGTATGCTAGAATATCGGGCGTAACTCCCCCAGAATCATCACTATATAGCCATAGCTCTCCTGCAAGTATAAAGAGCTATCTTTCTGGTGATACTCATTCTCTCGATGACTTTCCTATCATCTCAGAATTGTCTACCTCCAGCGAGGATCCGGTCTCACGGATAGCAGTTTCTCACTCTCTTGACTTTGACTCTATGAACTTTCTTTCATATCCTGAGCCTTCTCAGCAATCTACATCATTACTTCATGGAGTAATTTCTGACTCGGAGCTGGACTGTGGTTCTGTTCGTATTCCAATGCCCCTTGTTTCTAATTCATATCGCCCTCCTCCGTCTGAAATGAACTTCTCTCAGTTACTCGACAATGAAAGTGAAAGCATCGAAGAGATTACTCGACGATATAACTCCAATCAGAACTCACTTTCAAGTTCAAATTTAAACTCTGGACCCTGGGGCTTCTCCTCTCCTCATAATAACGCCTTTGATCTATCACGACTTCCTGGTCAGCCTTCTCTGGCACCCGAAAGCCAGGAGATGCTGGCGCTGCGATTCGATAAGCTTACTTGCGGTATTTTATCGATAAAGGATGGGTTGACAGAAAACCCATGGCGCAATTTGATCTGGCCACTTGCTAAAGATACTCCTGCCCTTCAACACGCTCTACGCGCACTATCAGCATTCCACTCGATGAAGGAGAACCCTTCTCTACGAGTCCAGGGTGTGAAGCACATGCGTCAAAGTATCACTCTATTGCGACGAAATTGGCAGACTATGCGGCCCGTCACTGCCTTGGCCACTAGCATCGCACTGGCTTTTGCTGATACGTGGAATCAGAATACTCGCACCTGTATTCAACACCTGCGCGGCGCCAAGTCTTTAATGTTCCAGGTCGTCAATGTCGGGCTTCAGGGTGGCATGGGCGAGGAGGACTTGGATTGCATTCGATTTCTCTACAACACCTGGACATATATGGATGTTATGGCTCGGCTTACCTCTCTGGATGATTCAGATACTCCAGACATTAATCCAGCTATATTTCAACTCCCAGACGATGCGGTCCATGAGATTGATCCATTGATGGGAAGTGCGACTACCCTTTTTCCACTGATTGGTCGCGTTGCCAGACTCGTGCAGCGAGCGCGGAAAACTACCTCTAATTCTGTCTCAACTGTATCTCAGGCCATGGAACTCAAGTCGCTTGTGGAGCAGTGGGAGCCACCTCATTGGTTTGAGCCCCCTGAAGATCCCACCTCCGAGGTTCAGCACAGTATTCAAGTGGCTTACGCATATCGTTGGGCCACCCTATTGTATCTACATCAAGCTGTTCCAGAGATGCCCTCTGAGTCTGCTGTGGAATTGGCAAAACGGGTATTGATTCTGTTGGCAACAGTACCATCAACCTCGCGAACTACCATTATCCAGAGGTTCCCTCTTCTGGCAGCTGGGTGTGAAGTTGACATGGAAGATGACCGCAAGTGGGTGATGGAACGATGGTCAACCGTCCAGTCTCGTCTCATGCTAGGAGGCATCGATCGCTGTCTGGACGTTGTGCGGGAAGTTTGGTCTCGACGCGACGCGCTCAAGGCGCAGCAGGAGCAGGACTTGGCTGGCAATCGGCGTTCTAGCCCCTTTTCAGGCGAGAACAAGAACAAATCGAGCTCCACATTCCATCCACCAAATAGTGGAAACTCGAGGGGATTCAGTAGTCGTCCAAATCACAACGAGCAGGAAATATCTAGCCGCGGGCGATCGAGGTCAATTGCAGCCAATTCTGTTTCAATAAGGAGGGGCTCTGCTCTGTCTCCGCTAGAGAACATTCAGTTTGAACGAACTGTACGAAGTAGGTTACATTGGGTGAATGTCATGGGAGAGTGGAAATGGGAAGGTAAGCATTATCTATGATGTTGATCAGTTTCATGCTAACGAATACACATACATTAGTCTTTCTAGGCTGATTCTATCTACTGATCCATTCTTGGGCCATCTCAACTTGCTATTTCGCATGTATATCAAGCATTGAGGAAACTGAGTCTTTCTCCCCAGACTCTTCTCGACTAATGACTAACGAAAACTGGATCTGCTCCACTACTTCCTACCTTGTGTTATAACCTGTCCACTGCAAATCATTGCAGTCTAGCGCGGCGTTTCGAGAACAATTTCCAGTGACTTTCGATGATAATTCTCTAAGATTATTTATCTAACTGTGTTTGTCACAAATCTAGGCCCAACGCGATTAATATTTCAACATTGGCTGTTTTTCAGCTTTCGGTCGTTGAGTATCTCTTCATGCCCTGAAGCAGCATTTCCCGTCACTAAAGCCACAGCGACTTTCATCCGCAGCCATAATCAGCCATAGCAACACTCCGCAAACATTAACCCATCGTCACAGCCGTCTTCATGTCTAATTTCTCCACGAACCAGTCATATGTTATCACAAAGCAAGCAGTAAATTGTGATTCGTCCTGAGCAGCGGTGCATTGATGATCGCCGGTGCATCCGGCCGTGCACAGAAAGTCGCTTCGGAAGTACTGTAGATCGGATTTTCATTCCGTTAACAACTCGCACTTTCGCAGTGACTAAGCCATTGCTTACTAAGTAACATATTACACAAATGAAGGCTCTATTGGATACCGGGTGACAGCTTCTCGTATTCTTGATTGCACGCTAGTCATTGAGACCCCTTTATATTTTTTTTTGCCGAAGAACACCCAAGAGGAACTAGTCTTCCCAAGAGCTAGCCTTCTGAGGCGGTGTTCTTAGCTTCAAGTGCCAATAGTAGAAATGTCACTCCCTTCTCTTTTATGTTAATCAATATAGGGTTTCCAGTGTTTCTAGGGGTTCCTCCTTATCGATTGGCGCATGTTTGGCCCGCCGGACGAAACAACCGAAATAAATGATTGTGGCAATATAAAAATCTAATCGTCATGGATAATTCTCACCAATGAATTGTGGAGCCAAGAGATGTTAGGTGGAATGCGGAATACTGAGTGAAGTGTACAGCGGAGACATGTCTAAACTCTAATGGGAGCTCGGCTCTTATTAGGGAAAGAACTGCTCTTGGCTTTCGGTTCATCCCCAGGACTGAATCCCTTTTCTTCATCTTCATCCTTGTCATGCCTAATCGCCGTCGATGACCTGGGTTGGTCAGAAAATCTCAGTCAATGTCTTGCCCGCAAGCTGCATATTCTAAGTCTTGACGATCTTCGCCATGGCTGGGGAAACCGGCCCGATCGAAGCAACCAAGACTCTGGCCATGGTCATAGCAGGCCTCTTCTCCCTAGCTATCTTCATGGGACTGGAAATCATCTTCTTGATATTCACGACCTTTCGTCGGCGAAATGGCCTATACTTCTGGAGCATGTTGATCTCCGCCATGGGAATCATCCTCCACACCCTCTGTGCATTCCTTCGCTATTTCTCGCTCGCCCCGAACATCCCCATGTGCGTTTTAATTTGTATCGGGTGGTACGCCATGGTCACTGGCCAGTCTGTTGTGCTCTATTCACGACTCCACCTCGTGACAACTGTGGATCGCGACTACCGCTGGATACTGTACATGATCGTGTTCAACTTCTGCGCCCTGCATATCCCAACCACGATATTATTCTTCGGGAGCAATCTGGGTGTTAAGAGCTTTGTCAAGCCGTTTAATATCTACGAGCGTTTTCAGTTAACTGCCTTCACGGTCCAGGAGACTATTATCAGTGCCCTATACATCTGGGAAACACTCACGGAACTGAGACCTGTTCTTATTCTGAAGGGCTCGTGTGGCCAGAGAGTCATCCGGAACGTTATTCTCGTCAACATAATTGCCATTTTACTCGATGCATCACTTTTGGTCGTCGAGTTTACGAACCACTTCCCCGTTCAAACGACCTACAAACCCGTTGTCTATGCGCTGAAGTTGAAAATGGAGTTCATGGTACTCAATACTCTTCTCGCTGTGATTCGCAAAGATCCGCCTACTATTGAGGCTCATGAGATGCGCGAGGAAAACATTTCTTCGATGCCGGGTTCGAAATGGAGTTCGAATAACCGGGCGAGTGAAATGGACATGTCACATATCCCTTCTAGTTCTGAATCGTCTGTGCCTATTCGGTTCAATCGAGAATCTGTATAATAGCTCTTTCTCCTCGATTCTTCTCTTTGTAAATATACTTTTTTTTCCAATGAACGAAGTCATGATCCCATCTACATAGTCCTCCCTCCCAGGTGATCCATCACGATCATAGTGATTTTGACTAATACTCCAGATCTATCATTGTAAACTCTTCACCACCAAATGAGGCCTTATAAGTCATCTCTGCGAGGTCATTCTCAAATCTCACTTTCACTTTCACTCTTACCTTCTTATAAACTAGGTATCTCTTTTATATAATACGGCTTCCTAGTGCATATACCTTTTTTCTTCCATCTACTCTTTTACTTAGAAAGGCATCATAGAGTGGAGACAACGAGTCGCTCACACGGATTCTCCCAAAATGGTAAATCACTCATTGTTCCCATCGTAGATGAAAATTATCGGTGACAACTAACTGCTTATAGCGGTTTTTCTTCTGCATCTCACGATGCCACTTCAACACTTACACAGAAGCCCGCTTCGTGGTCGACTCAACCTTCCGAGCGTCCTGTCTTTTTACCTACCTACTATACACCCCAATTACGGAATTTCCTGCCACCCAAATAATACCCAGCCAGTTCACGGTATTCCCGACTTAAAGATGACCTAATACTACGCGAGACTGGAAAAAAGCCGATCATGGCTGCTATCATTTGGTCTCTAGCAGCCAAAATACACTGTCAATTCTACCTTGGTTCCCGGTCCTCCTGTCAAAAATCTATATAAGCTTTCACATCCAGTAAGATCTGGTAAGTCATAGTGGATGATAGAAGTTGGCAAAGCCCGTATAATCGCAAAGTCTGGGTGGACTACACGATAGCAGCAGACTGTACGGGTAACTGTTCTGCATTATTAAAATAAAGCTATTTCTCCAACATTGACATTGACGCAGATGGGAGTGAAGATGTACCTAGAGCTGAATAATCAAAAACTATTTCCTCCACAAGGCTTTTGGAAATTTAAGCTTAACTAATATTTAAAATAATTGTCTCATTATATGTCAGCACTGCCATGAACACTCTGATATATCGTGGTTCGGAGATTTGGTCAAAAGTGGTTAGACTATGTAAAGGGCACATCATCCCCAGACAGATGACTATGCAACTCCTCTATACAATATCAATCCCTTGGAAATTGCAAAGGCTACGCACTACAGCCAGGATCAGTGTCATAACCCTCAATATGGCTCTCTATCACAAAATTTATGTATTGCACGATGCAGAGTTTGTGGAAAGGTGCAGCCGTGGGCAAATTTTAATTCCGAGGTTTACAATACATGCAGCGAGAAGGACTAGAGCCCACGGTTTCTCGATGCATCGATCACGCCTGACGACTGATTCCCATTCGCACTATATGAGCATATGGTGGTCGCAGACCTTCAAGAAACATTACCCGCTGTCTACTCAGCCTTAAGATGACAAACAGCAAACTTAAAAGGAGTTACTCAACTCCTGCAGCAACCGGTACTCGCCCAGCAGAAGCCCCAGAAGCAGATTTGAAGCAGCTTTGTTGCGCAGCAGTCGGACCCTTCTGCGGAGCATCCTAATATGTATACTGCGCATCGAGACAGAAGCAAAAGAGTACAGATTGCCTTTTAATTCAAATGTCTTTTCTAGAGAGAATTTTCACGAGTTCCCATACTCTATAAAGCTGAAAAGCTGTACTACTAATATTATTTACGACGTAAGATTCGAGCTTTTAGCATCTCAATCGAATAAGGTGCCATCGCTAACTTGAGCTTGAACGGTGTAGCTCTGTACGCCTTGTAAGAGTGTAGGCTTGACGGTTCCATCGTTAGCAATGATAGTTGCTACTTCGTCACCGAGTCACAAATTTCTTTATTGATTAGTTTGTATTGTTTGAAGAAATTTGGCAGTCGAAAATTAGCTAGCTAGCTAACTGGTATTTGGCTGGTGCCAACATTTGAACATTGGAATAACCTGCCCAGGTGGGAATGCAATATTGGAAAAAATTGGACCTCACACCGCTAGGTCTGAAGAAACAAGTTTCTGATTTTTCAACCTTGAAAAGCTGCCCAGGTGGATATAATAGTAATATGGATCCGGAGAGGTGGTACTCCGTAAAGTAAATATCCATGGATTGAAACCCTCCACATGCCCAATGCGGTAGTTTGTATACATCCCGTATTATATCTTTCTCTAAACTTGCGACCTCTCGTACTCCGTAATTATTCAACTTATTTCAAAGATAGAGCACTCGCCGTGTAGGTCCACCATTCATTTCTTGAAGTTAGACTCTATACTCTGTTTCCAGATAGAATGAATTCACAGTCATGATTCTGCCATACTGACAAACAAAGGACTATTATATATACCGTACCTACGGATACTTGTCACTAGCTACAAGGAATAATCACCGAGAGAACAGTCCGTAGCTCCGAACTAAAATCACTAGTCTAGGGTTAATTCGGTATCTCATCAAATGGGGCCATATTTTAATTTCTCAAGGCACGATCTAAGTGGATCGGATTCAGGTACAATGAAATTCAACGAACCTGGAAGTGGAGGAAGATCCTTGGAATATCCCTGGAACATTGGAAAAAGTTGTATGGAAGTGGGGTGAGTTGCCATGGTAACAGCAAAGAGAGAAGAAATAAATTCAATATCGATCAAGTTGAAGTTCAAAACTTGAAAGCTTGAAAACCCTTTAATCTGTTGAAACAGATTGGTTTTATTTAATTATTCACTCCTTCCTTTCTTTTCTCGTTTGTTTCCAATTTGGTTTTAAAGTTTTTAGTTCAGCTCCTTATCAAGGGGGACTAAGCCCCTCCAACCTCCAACTCTACAACTCCAACACTCCTTCACCCATACCTCCAACCTTCACCCGTCCAAGCCAAACTCATCATGGCGATCAATATCGATGATCGGGGTCTACATTTACCCAATCTACCTCCTCTACTCCATACTCGCTCCGGAAATGAGAACTTTGATCCCTCCACCCCCTCCGCCAATGGGTTCACAAGTCCCCCGGACACCCCTCAGGGTAGTCCCAGCAAGAACCGGATGCCCCCGGCGCATTCGATTTGCCCAATGTCTTCGATAAAGCCATGAAGCTGACACCTACTACGCCATCTAAATCCACTCACAATCTTTTTAACCATCCTATGTTTACGGATAAAAACCACTTCGAAGATTTCAACGAGAGCGTCATTCACCAGCGCCCAACGAGTCCGACGCGTAAATCTAACAAGGAGAATACTCCCCCCAATTCTACTCGTATTCCAAGAGACCTGGGTCCGAGGCCAACAGCCGCTGCCCTTTCACGCCACGAGCCATATCAACAGCGGGATGTCGACACCTCAAAGCGTCAGGTTCAGCTCCGTGGGCTGACGCCGGAGGAAATGGAAAAATTGCAACAACCACGTGTGAAACGCCTGACAAACGTCACCCAACTGTGTATGTTATGAATGAGAGTTTCCTACAAAAAGTAATGTTGAAAAATAAAAATAAAAATAGAAGCTGACCAGACCATGCACAGATTTTCTCGATCATTACTTTGACCTCCTAAGCTACGTCCACAACCGCCAAACTCGTCACTCGCAGTTCAAAGCCGCATATCCCGAACCTCCTGCCACTCCTACCGAGGAGTACGAACCTGCGCTTCTGAAATATCTTGGTCGTGAGCGCGCAAACTTACGCAAGCGTCGCACACGTCTTCGTCAACATGACTTCCAGATTCTGACACAGGTGGGCCAGGGTGGATATGGACAGGTATACCTGGCACAGAAAAAGGATACGCGCGAGGTTTGCGCATTAAAGGTCATGAGCAAGAAGCTCTTGTTCAAGTTGGACGAGATCCGCCATATTTTGACAGAGCGCGATATTTTGACTGCTGCCAAGAGTGAGTGGCTTGTTAGGCTGCTGTATGCGTTCCAGGATGATACTCAGATCTACCTGGCTATGGAATATGTGCCTGGTGGAGACTTCCGGACGCTGCTGAACAACACGGGTGTTCTTCACAATCGCCATGCACGCTTCTATATTGCTGAAATGTTCAATTGCATCGATGCTCTTCACCTCCTCGGCTACATCCATCGGGATCTCAAGCCTGAGAATTTCCTGATTGACTCGACAGGACATGTTAAGTTGACCGACTTTGGACTGGCGGCTGGTATGTTGAGTCCGGGCAAGATTGAGTCCATGCGTGTAAAGTTGGAGGAAGTCGGCGCCACATCCGTTCCATTCGGTCGGCCGATGGAACACAGAACAATGGCGGAGCGAAGACAGGGTTATCAATCGCTGCGAGAGCGTGAGGTGAACTATGCCAAGTCGATTGTCGGATCCCCCGATTACATGGCGCCTGAGGTTCTGAAGGGTGAACAGTACGACTTTACTGTAGATTACTGGAGTCTGGGCTGCATGCTGTTCGAGGCACTGGCAGGCTACCCTCCCTTTGCCGGTGCCACTGTGGATGAGACATGGCAGAACCTGAAGCGCTGGCAGAAAATTCTGCGCAAGCCGGTATATGAAGACCCGAATTACTTCTTGTCCCGCCGGACGTGGGATCTCATCACCAAACTGGTTGCGGCTAAAGAACAGCGTTTTGCGAACATCAAGCAGATCCATGCACACGACTATTTCGCTGAGGTCGATTTCAATCAGCTTCGCGAACAGCGAGCACCATTCGTGCCGGAGCTTGATTCGGAGACTGATGCTGGGTACTTTGATGACTTTAGCAACGAGGCTGATATGGCGAAGTACAAGGAGGTTCATGATAAGCAGCGTGCGCTGGAGGATATGGCCGACCGCGACGACAAGATGAACAAGGGCTTGTTCGTAGGATTTACCTTCCGGTTCGTTTCATTCATACTCTTTCGCTCTGATACATAATAACTAACCTTTCGTCTAGCCATCGGAAACCTGCCGTGGACAGCACCGGACGCAGTACCTCCCCCCGCAAACCGATCGCAACAGATGGCAGCTTTGGAACGATTTTCTAGCTGCTATCTTCTGTTCTAACCTCGAACTCCAAGCTGGATCTTGGTTGTTCTTGGCATTTGCATCACGCATATGTATGTATTATGCGTATGTATGAGTTTAATCGCACTTATCCTTTTATGTTTCTATATTCTCTATATTTTTCTCGACGTGTCGTCCGACCATTATCTTATTCAACTTTACATTTCGCAATACGTATTATAAATGATATTCAATTGGGAAATGTGTCGACTCTTATCATTGCATGATTGTTATTCTCAGATACAAAGGCCTAGACCTACATAGCTGCAGGTACTTTTGGCCTTAGGAATTCTCCTAGTCCCTTAGTTTTCGGGCAGTCGGCGCACCATGCGCAAAATCTCAGACTCATTCTCGCCAATGACAGCACGGCCATTAGTCCAGTCAACAGTCTGGAATAAAGTTAGCAGAAGACACCAAAAAAGTGCACGGGGGAGATAAAAAAAAACATACAACAGGACGAACGAAAACACCATTATCCTCCTTAAACAATCTCAAAGCATCCTTAGCATCCTTGGCCCCCTTAACCAACTCAGCAACGCCGTAAACGGTCTTCTCGCCCTGTCCACCGACACCGCTAACAGGCGAGATGTAATCAAGGATACTGCGCAGCTGATCAGCTGTCGGAGCGTCAGTGGTGACCTCTAGCTCGAAGTCTCCGCGCTGTTGTCTCGCATGTGCTGAGTGGTCGCTTGCTTGGTCTTCTGTTGCTGTTTCCGATGCGTTGATCGAGGCAGTTTTTAGGATGTTTAACACCCGTGTGCTGCTTGCTAGCTTTGGGGCGTGGAAGAGGGTTATTGGGTCGAGGGTTTTGCTCTGCTGTTGTTAGTTCGATGCATTTTGCGATAATGATGGGGTGAGGACATACGAAGCGGAACATTTTGAGGGTTTGGGGGGAATTGTAGGGGTTGGTTTGAGTTGAGTTGAGTTGGTAGTGAAGTGATGTTTGAGGTTTGATGATGTGAAGCATTTTTGGATACGCGGCATGATGTCATGCGCGGGGACTCAATCAGGATTGGTTTTGAATTTGTTTCTTATGCGGTAATTTTAAGAATTCCGGTATTTCAGTACGTAATCTACATGGAATGTACTCGTTCTTATACTGATTTGTATCTTGGTCTCATAAGATTTTCCATATTATATAATAAATTGAGATCTGATGCAACTGGCACCTGACAAATATCACCTTAGAGGCCAAAATTCTCGACATGCAAGTATATTCCTTGTGCTCCGGTCCCTTTGTGCACCGCTCTCTCATCACTGAGACTCACCACACTGCGGCGGACATCGTCACCCAATCCGCGAGGGCCGCAGACAACGACTGCACTTTCCCCTTCTGCCTGCTCCAGCACCTTTTGTATAATTGTGCGTGGGTGAGGACGGCCCGATAGAAGTGTAAGACTGGGGAATATAGGAGGTTTTGTCTCGGTTGTGTTTGGTACCGCTGGACCAGAGCAGTTACATACCCTGCTGGATTCAATCTCGTCTTCGTTTCTGATCTCCTTCGTGCAGCAGCATCCTCCGCCAGGAGCGCAGCATTTCCCTGTTGCTGCTACAGTGGATGTGGATGTGATATCTTCACGGATTGAGATGATGTCTTTCTCTTCGAATATCTTCTCATTCGTGATCGTCTCGTCTGGAATCGCTACCCTGGCTGGAACCGGTGGGTCTAACTTCTCGTCGCAGGTCATGTAGATGCTGACGTCTATCTGCTTGTCAAATCCTGGATGTGTACGGCGACATCCCTCCACGTCTTCCAGCACGCCTTGTATTTGGGTTTCGAACAGGCTCAGCTGGGAACGGGACTTTATCACCCATATGAACCGTATACGCTTCGTCGCGGCCAATTGTCCAGATTTAGAACCTTGTACCCCCTTCCAGGCGGATACAATATCCCGAAGAAGTGGTATTATGAATGTAGCACCCATACCACCGGCAAGGAGGACAACGCTATCGAATTGACGAAGTGGACGTAAAGAGCCGTAGGGTCCTTCGATGAATACCACCCTTGCACGCGTCGAAGGAGCTTCGCTGATACCAAGCAAACCATCTTTTTTCGAAGCGTACTTGAAGAAGCGTCTTGTTCCGCCATTTTCGGCGCGAATTAAAAATTCCATTTTATTATCGCTAGGCAATGAAGCGATAGTGAACGGATGGCTTTGGAGCGGGACGATGGAGTGGCATGTCAAAAACACATGTTGTCCTGGCTGCCAGTGAACGCTTGGATTCTGGATAGTTACTCGAGTGACATTGCCCGGCAAGGGTGCGAACGAGGCCTCATGCTTCCAAAGTATATTATTACTTGTCTTTCGATGGAAGATGGCCAAATTAGTATATGCAGCCCAGGTATACCGAGCGACTCGATCAAAGACTACCAGTCCAATGGGGATCCAAACCCAAAGCTTGACCTCTTGAGGCGCATGAAACCATACCGCAACAATAAAGCCAACAAACGTGAGCACATGCTGCAGGACGAAAATTTCATAGCTGAGTCTGCGAACCGGCGCGGACGATGTGAGCACGATGAATGTCAGGATACACCACGCGATGAACCCCCTCTTGGATAGTGGATCGTTCTGCAGCTGGTAGACGATATAGTCGTAACGAGCCCAATCGCGGAACCAGAATCCCATGTGAATGGTCGCTGTCAGCCAAAGACTGCGAGCGGCCCATCTGTGGAACCAATTCAATCTCGCATAGCTCATTCCGGCGAGGAAGCCGATTATGTTCTGCCTACCAGCTAGGAGGAATATGAGTGGGAGTTGACAGATTGTGATGAACCCGGTGCGGTAGCCAATGTCTTCCCATTTCCATACGTCTGCGGTGTCAAGTTTGTAGAAACAGAGGACCAAAATGAGGACTATGTTGGCGAGAATGAGTAAGACCGGTCCCAGTGGTGGGAAGTGCAGGGTATATTTGCCCAGCGATATTGGGTGGATAGTGACATAGCTGATCTCTCGCACTGCTGCTGTGAGTGTGGCATAGGTGTTGAGAAGAATGTTTTTAGGTTTTGCGGGGGTTGAAGATGAATCTCGCAGTCTTCGACTCGTTAGGCGTTGAATAACCCATTCTTAACAGCTTTACTTACCTGTTCCATGCGATTAATCGATCTATAACATTCACGACTGTGGCTGCAGCGATGGCACTTCCTACAACAGCCCAGTACATCTTCTGCATGTAGAAAAGACCTGGGACGCCATCTCCCATGGACATGGAGCCCATGGACATATCACCTGATGACATGGACATGATGTTGGAGTCAACATGTAGACAGAGAAGAAGAAGATTAAAGATAAAAGATAGGAAGAGGATATTATATTCTGCTTATCAAGAATGTGCTCACTAAATCGGCCCCGCATTGAGCCTTGGAAATCTGCTCAATCTCCCGCCTTCATTATTTCCTCCGCTTTCTTTCTTCCTGTTTTTATTCAGTCTTCTCGCTGATTCAATTTCATTCTTGTTGACTCTCTCTTCAAGACTTCAACATGGATTCAATGACTGGCATGGATACTTCATCTTCATCTACTTCGATGACTATGACCTTCGAAAACATCCACACAACTCCCCTCTTTTCCTCGGCCTGGGCTCCATCCACTTCCGGAAGCTATGCGGGAACTTGTATCTTCTTGATAGTTCTCGCAATCATTGACCGTGGTCTCATTGCTTTCAAGGCTACTCTTGAGCGCCACTGGCTCTCCGCCCACCTCCATCGCCGCTACATAGCCATCAACGGAAAAAACACAGAAGCTGGACGGATTGACTCGGATTCGGATTCTCTCAAAACGGCTTCTTTGGTCACAGCGCAGGGAGTTGAGGAGACCGTCAAACTTGTGCAAAGGGTTTCGCATGGTCCTATTCCCTGGCGCTTCAGCGTGGATTTACCGCGCGCTGCTTTGTTTACATTGATCATCGGAGTCTCATATCTGCTGTAGGATCAATTTTCAACTAAACTCGGTCATCTTCAATGTTTACTAATTTGTTCACTGTTTAGGATGCTGGCTGTAATGACTATGAATGTTGGATATTTCTGCTCGGTCTTAGCCGGTGCCTTTTTGGGAGAATTGGCCATTGGACGCTACATTCACTGGAATGAACATGGCCATTGAGCTATTATTACGATGACCTTTATGAATCATATGATTAATCCTGATGAATACAGCTATACCATTTTCGTATTTTCTCATTTCGATATTTTATTATCATTTTTATTTGAGCAGAAATGAGCATATTTCCTAACTATATTTGGACTAGCGTAACTCCTATGAACTATAATCTGTGGAGCACAAAGTACTTTGTACTACGTCAAGGCTGACTAAGGGCTGTGTACCTACTTATCGTGTAACTATTACTTCGTTATCATTTGTGTAATTCTCAATATAACTAGCTAGACTTGGTCCACTTGAAACAGTTCTGTTTCTTCTTGGAAACTCGATCCTAAAACCAACATCTCACAAAGCAACGGCAAGAGACATGATCTTGGTAGAGTGTCTGATTTGTTCTTTATACACAAAGAAGATGTGACCTGGAGCTCCTTTTTCAAATGTTGAAGTTGATTTCTCCTCTGGAACGGCAGAGGTTGGTGTAGAAGATTGTCTCCGTTGGGAGTAAAAGAATGAAGCTTCTTCACATCTAACTTTGGGTTTCGTGGGAACAAGTCATCTTCCAGCTCGCCTGTCTCACAGTGAGCCGAACCCATCGGGGTCGAAATTAAAATTATCGGGAGGTCTTGTCCATTGTCGCCTTCCGCGCTAGAATTAGAAACCTCTGTTTTGTCATCCAAATTTGTACTAAGGCTTGCAATTTGGAGACAGCGCATAGCGGCGATTGGCGATATTCCGTAAGCTTCAACTGCGAAACTTGATCGAGCAACAGCCGCTACAGGATAACGGTTTGAAATTTGCCAATTTGGCCATTTTTGGAAGTTTTCTCAATTCTTTTCTAGGGAGGAGGATCCAATGATGATGGTATAGTGCCTTCTGCTGCCTTGGATTCTTGATGCGTCCAACTCGACTGGGATGAATCTCTTCTCAATCAGAATAAGTCTCTTCTCGACCGGAACGAAGCTCTTCTCGATTGGATCCTTTCTCTCAAATTTTGGTTCAAACGAGCGGACATTCTGGCAGGCCATGGTCAAGTTCCGCCTCCATTCTGTTTGGTGAACTAATATTCTTGATTTTGAATATGGTCAATGCAACGTATGCATGTTGTCAAACAAATGTGTGTTTAGACGAGCGCACGCTCTGAAGGACGGACTAGGGCTAGTGTCTCATCAATGTGTCATGTCATTTGATTAGGTCCCTCCACTTCATGTAAGGAAGAAGGTATATCATCAGGAGAGGACTTAGTATTCCCTCAGGATGTCCCATCATGTGCTTCATCTTCTATTTTCTTCGATACTAGTGAAGTGAAAGTGAAAATGAAAGTGAAAGTGAAAGTGACGTACGTTTCAAATTTAACCGAATGTCGTGAAAGGCAATAAATCTTTGGGTAGTTGTGAGATTGGAAAACTCTTGCGGGTGTCGTATACCTGTTTAAGCTTCGGCCCATCTTCCAGATTCATATTATCCTTTAAGAAATCCAAGTCTCATAGACTTAGTAACTAAAAGAAGATACTGAGTCAAAAGAAACAAGAAAGCAGAAGAGGGTGAACCATAAGAAAATAAAGGTTATATAGTTAAGTAGAATAACATAGATGTGGTTCATCTTCGCCTACCTAGTCATCCAAGAAAGACAAGAAATTTCCAAATATTTTCTGAATACATCAAGACCTTCAAAAGGATGACGTCCGGATATGTAATGTGTTGGTAGAAAGAAGAAAAAGGGAGGGCAAACATATTTATAGGTAATGGACCTCGAAAGTAGTTTGTTGGTGTTTGCTGATCCCATACACAAATTATTCAGAGACAAAAAAAATAAAATCTACATCCATTCTAATACTTAGCCTTAACCCAACAGAACATACATTGAAAAAAGAAATAATATCAAATACAAGCCTAACTCATATATGGCTTCCAACTAATAGGGGAAAGTGATTTTAAAAGATCAAAGCTTGGCTGAGGACTCAGACCTAGACCTTTCTCTAGTAGAACATAACGTCTGATTCTGCTCAATTCAGAGAGAGAGCTCACGCCATTAGACCAACCGGCATTTTTTGATGAAAGGTCGTCCCGAGTTAGTTTGATATCGGATTATAGATGACATAATCTTATTTTGAGTAACTAATACGTCCATATCAATTTCAAATCCCTGCAATAACTTCAAATACTCCTCACGGTTGCTCTCGAAGCCGTAATACTTTATATCAAATTGAAAGACATGTTGATGTATTCTTACTCCGTACAGCGTGCCAGCCATGCAAAACGAAAAAGGAAAAAATACAAAAAAAATCATGCCCAGCCCAGGGGTCGAACCTGGATTTCTCCCTCTTCCCATATGATAACGATACAACATTAAGGGGAATTGAGGAGTGTTCTTCCAATTAGACTAACTGGGAGACTTATGCCTCCATTGTCCCGAATTAGATCAATGGCGGAGCCGCAGGGGAAAGGTTGTTCCGTGCCGAGTTGATCTTGGTACCCTTTTATATGACGTCACTTGCTTGGAGAAAGGCCTGGATAATGATATTGAGATCGCTGGGTAGATTGATATGAAAATGTGGCAAAATTCCATCTCAGGTGCTCAGGTAACTTTTTACAATTAAAATACAGGCGTGTAAGGCTGTATGTGTAAGATCAATTGGTAAAATAACCTGATGCGCTAAACTGAGTGATATAAATGAAAGACATGAAGAGGGAAATGGATTAAAACTTACAGTGAAGAGATGATAGGAATGGCCACTGAATAGCTAAGGTCAAGGTAGAGTACCGTAAGAGTGGGAGCTGAAGTGCGAAAATAAGTTTGCTGGATTACTTCAGGTCATTTTAAGCCTTCTTATTATAAGCTACGAGATAGAAGGTATTGATTAGAGAACAAAGACGTCAAACTACTGCTAGTGACAGAATAATTATTGATTCTTGAAGAACGGTGATGACGGCATGAGCTCATGAATTCCTTTTTTGTAAGTCCCTGATATGACTTGTTTATAGCACAGCCAAACCGCCAGCAAAAGCGGCTCCAAGGACGCCCCATGCAGCAGTCTGCAATGGGACACCAGCTCCCTTTGAGGTAGAGGTAGATGTGGAAGTAGTGGATGAATTTGAAGAGGACTGGGCTTGGCCATCAGCGGTGGACTCATTGGCATTGCGTAATGCCGCAGCTCCAGTGAAAGCCACGGCAGAAACACCAGTATTGTTTGAGCAAGCAGAAGGTGTGGTGTAGGTGACACTAGAAACAAATTGGACATCGGCGCACTATTTCATCAATATCAGTACACTCCAAAAGCAAATTTGTTAAAAGACCTACAGCGTATAGACCTCCAGTAGGGTCTCCATCACTTTGGACCTGAATTGTGGCATTCAGACCATTGGTCAGATTAGCACCCAGCAACTTCTCAGTAATCTCAACGTGAGGCAGGCAGAATTCGCCAAGGCCATCAATCTGGAAGGTAGGCACGAGGGTGATGTTGTAGTTATCACCGGGGTTGCTACCAAGAGAGATGAGAACCTCAACAGCAGTTTGGCTGTGGCCCATTTTCACAGCAAGAGGGAACGATCCAGAAAGAGGCAGCTGAGTACGGTTGCTGGACTGGGAAAGTCCACCACAAGGGAATTGGCTCATGGTATCTTCAACAAAACCACGTGATTCAGGGTACTGCAGATGGAAATGGGCCATAGCCATTGACACAATGGCCAAAAGGCAAAGAGTGAGCTTCATCATGATGGTGAATGGAAGTGGGGGAGGTGTAGAAGGGAAGAAAAGAAAGAGGGAAGAACCATGTATTTCTAGTTTAATACAGCCGAGGTCTAGAAACAAACAGCTCAAACTATCAACGCTAAAGCAAAGCCAATTCTCATAATAAAAAAATATTATCTTTTACATAGTAATTTCCTTTTAATTCTTCCAGAAGCTTTGAGAATTGTTAACCTAATATAGTTTAGCGTTGTTCATTTTAGCCGATACGCTAGTCCCAAATAGTTATAATATGCTCAATCTTGCTCCTCTGTTTGAGTCGGCTGGTAATGCCTTTCTGTAGAGTGATTATAGCTTGTAGCAGGATCATAGTCTACCAGGACTTCTGCTAACATATCCTCCACATTTACCACTACCTGACGCCACAAATTGATCTCGTATGCACTAGCCAGTTCGCATGGTAGAAACAGAGCGCAGATATAGCTCCGAGTGGAAGCTGTCCTCTCCCCGCACTGTATGTTGCCCCTGGAGCGTCTGGTCAGGATTGCCCCGCATATCATGCAATATTGGACTCAGTATGAGAGCCAGGTTTTTATCAGAGCGGAAAGGGAGGTCCACAGGTGGAGTCCAACAACCCACCATTCCTGGTCTGATACGCTCGGTGTAAGAGCGGGTATCTCCGCTTACTGTGATGGCTTTACTCGATAAGTACTTTGAGGAAGCTGGGTCTTTGCAGAGAGAGATAGAGGGAATTTCCTTCGCTTTCGAAACGCGCTGGGATTCCACGTGCAGACTCCACATCTTAGCATGAAAAGCCTTGGCTTGTTCCTCTGTCACTCCATCTAGAGACAGCGTTCGACAAGCTCGTTTACAGGAAGTCTTAAGATCTCAGTACCTGATTCATAAGGTGCAAGGATAGCAAAGGCCATCGGTGGATCCCCAGACTGGTATAGATAAGCTCTTGTGCTCTGTGTTCCTGGGGTGAGACATACCTTTTTTGTGATGTAATTTCGAAGATCCTTGTTGCTCCATGACATCGGCACTGCCGGATTAGATCCCGCTTATTTTGTCTTGGCGGAACCGATCAAAGCAGCTCTACATATCGAAGAGTGTTCTTGGTCGCGCCCGTGTCCAAGAAGCTAGGATTGACACAAGCTAGCATGACAGTGCGACAATCGCGACCATCGACAGGATCGGACAGGTGCTTAAGTAACTTTGTCAGCATGCTCCGTCGAAAGGGAATATATCGCTTTGATGTTTCCCCCGGCGCAGCACTGATATCAGCCAATCCACGAATGCAATCATTGAGAACAGAGAGGCTCATGTTGATCTCGTGTGTCTCTTTCACTCGGTCGGTAGTATGCTGGGCCATATCGCGGGCTACCTCAGATCCGGCCAGGTCGACAAGGTACAGTATTCCATCATTGATCACCCCGGCTGCTAAATTCTCTATTCTCATCCGACATATTTCATATGTGCGCGAAGATACATCATTCTTCTCCGTACTGACGTTCTGTCGGAAAGTCGATGCATATTCGATTAATTGCAAGAGCTCGGTCGTGCTTCCAACACTGCGTTCTTGCGCTAGAAATTTGAGTGTTGCCGAACGAGTCTTCCAATATAGCGAAAGGAGCGCGGTCGTTGAGCAGATCTAAAGAAGTCAGTCCAGGCCTTGTGATATCCAACTTATCCTACCGAATGCCGAATTGCCTACAAGTTCAAAGATAGTAATATGCAACCCTCGCTTTCCAGACAATGTTCCATCGAACAAAGATTGGGCAATATGCCGCTTTAACCCATTGATAGTGAAAGTCTTTCCAGATCCAGTCTGTCCGTGTGCGAATAAGGTTGCCACATTGCCTTCCCACGCGAAGGGAAGAAGTGGTTGCACTAAGTCTTTATAGATCACGTCAGCAGTGCTTTCTGCACCAAACGCTCAATCGACCTTGAACGAAGAGGACTGAAAGAAGTTAGCTACAGCAATCCTACACCTAGGATTTAGACTGACATTCAGCGACGGCAGACCCCATTACGCCATTTGCCGTACGCCGGGGGAAAGTAGCAATAACTTGTCCTGATGAGATCTCATTCTCCAACATGGGTCTGATCCGAGTAGCCACGACGATATTGGTGCTTGACTCTTTCTTATCTGCCCCTTGTTTATGGGGTACAAATTTCCTGACAAGTGCCTGATGGCGAACAGCATGACTTAAGAGAAACTCCTCCATGATTCATTCGAAATTGAGATCTTATTTCAAGTTATAGGTAATTTCGGAGGAAAATTGTGGGAAAGTAGGGGGAAAGACCTCAGATCCCCGATCTTTGAGGTCTTTTGCATGATTATACACCGCTCATCTTAGCATAAAAGGTCATATGCAGTTACCCGAAACCCGAAGGAACAGAAGAACTCCTGATCTACTTAAGTTAACCGTGAAGTTTGAGACCTCGGATCGACATCACGATGCATGATATCATATTGCCGGGAATCAGCCGACAAAGCTATTCACGGTTGTACAGAACAATAAGCCATAAGACAATTATGCACGAATTGCATCTGCATGAGGAATTCGACATTTGGTGAGTGACCAGGAGAGCTCAATGCTTTGCATATTTACTGATCGGACCAATGACAGTGCTTGCCCTTAGCCTCTTACGAAATTTTCGATGCGAACCCACATGACGTCACTTTTCATAGAGGCGAAACTGGGATTCGACAATATCGATTTAAGTATCGATCTATGATTGCAGGGGTTCTGTTTTATGGAGAAAGGATCTGCTATGACGTTATTATTTGTGGACTTTTATCAACTACTTCTCCCCTCGATATTTTCTATACTAGGAACGAAGTAACGCACAACCGTATACTATTATCTATTTTAGGGGACTATTGAAGCGGATGGACCCTGCATTTTCTTCATTATGCCCGACAGAGCCCATATAGGCCCACGCAAATATGCATACAATATCGACGCCGCCCGCGAACGGGAAATGCATCTGTATGAACATTGAACTTCAGTACAAATCATGAGAACCGTAATTAATCCGTGGATGATTTTTACAGCTACCTACCATACTGGGGATATCCACCTGAAAAGTTTGCAAAGAAAACAGTTGGCCACCGTCCCAATGTCTCGCCCGACAACGTTCTTACAGCCCTTGCGCAACTCACAAGCCTACAATTAAACGCCAAAAGAACCCTTATCTGTCTATTCGATCGCACAACACAACATGTCATCGCAGAAGCAACACCCAAACTTGGCTTTCGGGCTGATCAAGGCGATGAGTCGGATTTTTTATGGCTCGGTGTACGGCAACTTCCCTAAACAAGGTTCCAATGTGTAATCGAGCTATAGAATCGTTCATCAATTGTGAAAGCGATATCCTTTTAGTCCCTGATCTCACGCAGGATGAGCGCTTTCGGTCCGCGCCTATGGTGACGGGCTCGCCTCATCACCGATTCTACGTCTCTGTTCCGATTATGTCGCCAGAGTCTTATGTAATTGGCAGTATCGCTGTACTAGATGATCGACCTCGAGAAGGGTTAGATGATTCGCAGGTTCGGATTTTAAGAGATATCAGTGGGACTGTTATGGACCACTTACTTTGCCAGCGTGCGACGCGCGATGAGCACCGCGATCAAAAGATGGTTAGGGGTTTAGGTCTCTTTTTCACAGGGAAATCAGATCTCAATGACGGATTGACCAGTCCGGAGCACGGAGACGACCCGCAAGACCCGCTTGATGAAGTTGATGAGAAGTTGAAAAAGGTTCAGATAACGACCGACGGCACGACAGAAATGATGCAAACGAACTATATGGACGAGGATGACACCGAAATTAGTTTGCAGCGTGGGAGAACGCCTAAGACACCCTCCACTCATTCGGATATTGAACTTGATCCGCGAGGTGCTGAACAAAGTAGGAGCCGATCACCAGTTCATACATTCAAGGCAGACGAAAAAGATGTGGAAAACAACGCGGAGAAAAGAGAAGAGAATAGACGGCGCGCTTCACTCTCCCCAACGACAGGTGAATTGAAGAAATCACTAGCTCCATCAAACGTCCAATCAGTCCTCAACCGAGCCTCGTGTCTGATGAAACAGGCTCTAGAAGTCGAAGGGGTCATGTTCATCGACGCCAGTGTGTACGCTCGACGCCAGATGATCGGGTCAACAACAGGTGAAGGAGATAATGCAGAGTTCAATATATTCGACGAGAACACTTCACTGAACGACAACTACTTTAGCGATGCATTTGACGATAAACACGGACCAAAGAGTCTTGTTCTGGGGTATTCGACATCATCTACCTCCAGTAGAGACAACTACGAGCAAGAGAGTCATTACATTTCATTGCCAGGAGGATTTGTGAATCATCTGATAGATCATTATCCGCGTGGAAAGATCTTCCTCCTAGATAAAGATGGTTCCATTGCATTGAGCCACGAAGGACTAGTAAATAACGTGAATCAGGCATATTTAAATGGCACAAAGACTATCCAGGCAGAATCACCAGAGGAAAAACATATCCGACGCGAAACTATGGAAATTCAATACTTCCACAAAATCCTGCCTGAAGCTCGATGGATTTCTATCTACCCTGTGTGGGATTTCCATCGCAGCAGATGGTTCACTGTGAATATGGCGTGGACCAACGACCCCAGCTGTACGATGTCCGAGCCAAGCGACCTCACATATATGGCTGCATTCAGCAACAGTGTCATGGCTGAGATTTCACGCATGGATCTGCAGGCGGCTGATCGAGCTAAGAGCGACTTTATCTCGTCTATCTCTCATGAGCTGCGCTCTCCGTTACATGGTGTTCTTGGCACAGTGGAGCTACTCCAAGAAGCTGTCACGACGCATACTCAGCGAGGCTTGGTTGAGACTGTTGCTAGTTGTGGGCGAACCTTGCTGGACACACTCAACCATTTATTGGATTACGCTAAGATCAATACAATAAAGGCACCTCAATCCTCAGAAGAGCCGAGCTCGAAAGTGTCTCTACAAAAGGCTGCCATTCCTGGCGTTATCCAAGATATCGATCTATCATCATTGGTGCAAGAAGTTGTAGAGGGCTTGTTAGCAGGCTCGGAGTTCTACAATCGAGAGACCGAATCCTCTTCAAAACAACACAGGCGCAAGTCTGCCCTCTCTGATAAAAGCTGGAGTCAGAACCGAATCATCACCATTGTGGATATCGAGTGGCAAGACAACTGGTATCACCCCATATACAGCGGTGCATGGCGTCGAATAGTGATGAATCTTTTCGGAAATGCCCTGAAATACACACCTTCAGGCTATATCAGGCTCTTCATAAAAGAAGACATGATGGCAGTGCAGGGTAGTAAAGAGCTTGTCCCTGCAGTCCGTCTGACTATCAGCGACT
The DNA here is from genome assembly GCF_028828555.1 of Penicillium taxi. Classification (NCBI taxonomy): domain Eukaryota; kingdom Fungi; phylum Ascomycota; class Eurotiomycetes; order Eurotiales; family Aspergillaceae; genus Penicillium; species Penicillium taxi. Next base: position 495,964 of record NW_026643207.1, on the reverse strand, counting down.
CCGGCCGTGGCATGTCGCAAGACTTCCTTCGAAACCACCTCTACATCCCATTCCTTCAAGAAGATACCCAGTCGCCTGGACTTGGTGTCGGTCTGCACCTTGTGCATCAGATTATCAAATCGCTAGCTGGCCGGATTCAGTTCCGTAGCGAGGTAGACCGCGGTACTGAGGTCGATGTGATCATCCCAGTCCAAGGTTCAACGAAAAAGCCTTCGCTACCATCCCTGTATACTGCTTTACGGGAACGAGTATCTGGTAAGACGGTATCGTTCTTTACAAAGAGCTTTGACCGCGGCGACCTAGGCATCCGGCAAGAGGTCTTCAACAATATCAAGTCTAGTTTAGGCCGAATGGCAACAGATTGGTTCGGTTTACATGTTTTGAGCGCCGACGAGCTTCAGACGCAAAAGGCCGACTTTTTGATTGTCACCGAACATGAGTACCGCACTCTGGCGAATGAATCGTCTCAGTCGGATGTTCGGAGGTCCATCGAGTCACGCAATGCTTCCCCGCTTATTGTACTTAGCGGACAGGCTAGTAGCTTGCGAGTGGCGAAAGAGAACAGTCAGGACCGCGCGATCTTTTTGTCACAACCGTAAGTTTATAACTTCTCATAAGTGTGCGTTCACTCAAAGCTAATCCACAACAGAGTGTGTCCAAAGACTCTAGCAGCTGTCCTCGAGCACTGCTTAGATCTGCAAGAAGGACAGAGAGACCCGGATCACCGTTTGGGTCGTGCACTAGATGGGAAGTTGGAAATCGAGAACACCGATCTAGCTACAGAGCAGGAAATGATTCAGACCCATACTCCTGAGCAGATACAGTTGTCAGAAATGTCAGAAGAACAACATGGGTCATCCGAAAACCCCTCACCTTCGAAAAAAATTCTATTAGTGGAAGATAATAGAATCAACTTGAAGGTATTGCCTGAGCTATCACATATTGCTGAACTTTATTGACAAGAGTTTCTAGATCATGGAAACAAGTGTGAAGGGTTCCGGGTTTGTATACCAAACCGCAACAAACGGCCGAGAAGCCGTTGAGAAATTCAAATCCAATCGATTCGGCGTTGTTGTGATGGGTAATCTCGCTCCTGCCCTACTGTATACGAGATTCACTAACTTTGTAATCATAACAGATATATCAATGCCATACATGGATGGGTTAACGGTGATTTACCAAAGAAACCAGAAAAAAAAAACAAAGCTAACTCTACTAGGCGACACGAGAAATGAGACATCTTGAAAAGACGCAGGGCTGGCCCCGTACTACTATCATCATTCTTACTGCTGCTTTGTCTGCTCAGGTGCAGCAGGATGCTGCTATGAGTGGTGTTGATGAGTTTTTAACTAAGCCCATTCCGCTTAAACAGCTTAATCTGATGCTACGTAGCTTGCTACGGCTAAATAGCTAATTTGGGACCTGGGAAGGAGAGGGATGTTGTGTATGATATAGAACCTTGGGAACTATACATAGTTTAATTAGAGACTTCAATTCTATCTGGCAATGTTCCAAGTCTTATGATCCAACTCTCTTTTCAGATCAGGGACGAAGTAATGAGAGATATCAAGACCCAATATCCTCCTAGTGGTGGCAAACTCTAGCTTTATATACCATTTCTGGGGTCTTGTGTTTCTGGTTTGTTTTTCTCGATATTTTCGTAGTTTCCTATGGCTAGATTCAGCTTTTTGGTGACAGAGGACTTTTAATCAGACTTTATGAACTATGTTTACCTTCGTTGGCCCTAGGGGGGCTATCAAGGAATGAGTTGAGCCGGTGTTAGTAGGGTTATGGTATCTGGTAAGGTTGGCCGACGGCTCGGTTTCAGCCCTATCTATAAAACAAGAACATCGACTAAGCACCTGGGCATTGAGACAAGGAGAACGTCTGACCGTGGAATTGGCTGATATTTGCTAACTGGGTATGGAATATGAAACAGCCCCAAGAATAATTAATCATAGTATACTATTCGTGCCAGGTAGGAGTGGTAGCCGCAGATATCTCATGTTGACGATGCCAAGATGAAGAATGGATTCAAAAGATAGGTCAGTACTTATTACCTTCACCGTACTACCAACATCGATGAAAGACCCCATATTATTGTTTACTCTCTACCTTTGCCTCGTGATCGGTGACCCCTTAACACGTCAGAGCGCTCCTTTATCAACCTTCAGTCCTGATCTGCACGACACTTAAAGACCCGCAGTTACTCAGTGAAACAAGACCCAGTTTCCGAGCTGCCCGCCCCGGTATCATCCTCCTGGCCTTTGGTTTTTTCATATTCACTTGAGAACTCTCACAGAACCTCAATTCCAATCCCCACTCTACCGTAACATTCATCATGAAGTTCCTCTGTCTCCATGGAGCAAGCACCAATGACCAAGTATGTACTCCGGACAGCACGTACATCACGCCTGAACGACGAAACTCACGAACATAGATATTCGAGATTCAAACCGGTGGCCTACGCCAACAGCTCGAGAAAGCTGGCCACACTTTCACATTTATAAATGGCAAATTAGATGCCAAAGTTGAGGAAGGTGAGAGAAAACAAGCCACCCCCTCATTAACCCCTCACCCAATTCCGCTCACAAACACAACACAACACAACCAGCTACTGACCAAACCCTCGAAATATAGAACTCGAAGGCGTAGTCGACGGCCCCTTCTTCGACCATTACCCCCGCGACCCAATTCTCCCTGGCTCGCAACTGACTGAAGCATTCGACCACACAAACCACCTCATCGCGGAACAAGGCCCCTTCGATGCAGTACTAGGTTTTTCGCAGGGCGCAGCGCTCGCTGCATCGCTGATAGCCCACCATAATGAGTTACACCCGGGCGCGGCGCCGTTATTCCGCGTCGCCGTGTTCCTGTGTGGCGCGAATCCGTGGGCTACATCCGGACTTGAGCGTATGAGCCGCGTAAATGGGGCTTATCCCATCACTATCCCAACTGCGCATGTTGTTGGGGCGTTAGATCACGTTTATCCGCAGAGTATGCAGCTTTATGCGCTGTGTGAGCCGGCTAAGGCCGCGTTTTATGATCATGGTTCTAAGCATATGGTGCCGTTTGATATGAAGAACACTGATGAGATTGTGAGGGTTATTGAGGAGACCATTGCTAAGGCTTGAAGGGGAGTTTTTTGTTTTGTTTTGTTTTATAATTTTATTATTTCGGGTTTATGCATATGCCAGATCGACTGGCCAGCGCTTTTAATCAATGATTTTCAATTCATAAAGTTGAATGCGGAACACTACATCTCGCTTTTCTTCGTCGGTGACTTGCCATACTTTGACCACGCCATCGCGACAAGGAGAATTAAGAAACCCAGAATCAAAGTAGTTCCCCACTGACCAGACACAGCTGTGCTATTTAGTTCATACAGTCAGAGCCCGGCGGCTTCGCCATCTCCAACAGGAGGAAGAACCTTCGCCAAGAATTGCTCGAGGTGGTCAATTTCTAGCGGGTCGGCAGAGTGACCAAGATCCCTAATACCTCAATTAGTTACTCAGTCACAAAAAAGAGAGAAACAAAGACCTACTCATATGACTTAAACTCCACATCCTGCAACCCAAGGTCCTTCAAAGCCTGATACGACTGCTGACCAAATTCATATTTGACGACTGGGTCATCCTCGCCGTGGGCCAGGAAGAAAGGAGTGTTCTTGTTCGGGAAGTCCTCAGGAATGAAGTTCTTGATGCGGTCGTGAAGAAGCAGATAACTCGACAGTCCGAAGACACCGCCCAATTTCTCCTCGCTTGTAGTGCCGGTGAACACTGCCATGGCGCCTCCTTGCGAGAACCCGCCAAGTACAATACGCGAGGGCTTGATTCCCTTGTTAATCTGGTCCTGGATGAGAGTGTTGAAATAGTTGCGGGATCGCAAGGCGCTGGGTTCATCTTGGTAGCGGGGTGCGTCTTCGAAGCTGAGCTCGCGGCCCAGAACGGACATGTCGTGCCAGGCGGGCATTTTCATGCCTCCATTCTATTGAAATTGGTTCCTTTATTAGTAAAATTATGGAGGCTCAGGACGATTTGAATTGGTCGTACAACGGTGACGGGGATTGAGGGCGCATTCGGGAAAATGAAGGTCACCTCCTCGAACTTGCCGCGACGGCGCCAGTTCTGAGCAAGGGAGGTCCTGTATGCATGGAAGTTGTCAATTGAAGTTATTTAATCCGATTGGTTGAGTAGATTCGTACCATCCCTGCCCACTAAACGAGAGTTGTGTTAGCTAGAGCTTCTGCACTTGATTGCGGGGTCCTTACGAGTCTCCAAGGCCGTGGGCCATGATCACCGTCGCAGTGTGCTTCTTCAGAGCCGGAACAACATATGGGGCGCGTGATGACATCTTGATTGTAATTTATGAAAAGAGAAGAGAAGGGAAGAAGACGGATAAGTGTTCCTGCCTGTTTACACTGAGCTTCCGTTGGATCCACCGCCTGCGCGGAATTTGGTCCGCGGAGATGACAAAGGATTGTTTTAAAGTAGTCAAGTATCGTAATCACTACTAAATCGGATACAAAAGATCAAATGGTGTATATTCTTGGTTTATTATGGGATTTATATGTCCGTATTCCCGATAGGTTATTAATAAATTAAAGTAGACGTAATAACGAGGTAGAACAACCATGATAGATCAACTACATCCAGCCAAGCGACGCATCTCATCCTTAGTAGACTTGATAAATACCTCCATGAGACTCTCTTCCACCACGCTATCCTGCCATGAGATACCAAGTACAAGACACCCATCTGGGCCAGAAATTGTGGAAATTTCAATAGCGTTACCAATCACACTAGCACACTGCGAAAAGACCATACCTCCAATAGAAGGTCTCCCAGGATCAGATTCAGCCTGAAAAGCCCCAATGTTAGACACCTCGAAAGTCTTATCGCGCTTCTGTCCAAGTTTTGACATGCAGAGCTCTTGCTGATAATTGTCGACAAACTTTAGAAGGTTGGGTTTCGCGTCACGTCCTTTCAATTCGAGTACAGCCTCGATTGTTTGACGGGATCGTCTGGTTTCATCCCATGGGAATAAACCATTGGAAGACATGACGCTGGTACGGCGGTACTTCTCCTCGAAGTCCGAGACATAGACACCTATTGAGTCGTCTGTAATAATATCCGGCAACCACCTGCGACACGAAAGAGCGCCGGAACAGATCAGTAGAGAGTAAACATCCGGCAAATGGGCAAACAAGGATCTAGCAATCATAGTCTGCAGGAAGGCAGTAATAGTGGTGCCTTCTTTACGGCATTGCCCCCTCAGCGAAGCAACAACGTCCTTGGAGAATGGAAGCAGTCGAAGTCGTGTCGTTACTGGTGTCTGAACTTCAGACCCAGCCCACAGTCCGGTTTCACTGGGCGACCAGATCTTCGCCTTGAAGAGCTGTTTTGCCAAATAGAAAATAGAAAGAGGCATGGGGTGAAGAGCTTCAATGTTAGGGAGCAAAGGTTCCTGTGGTGACTGTATCTGCGACTTTGTTTCAACTGCAGTTGGTGCTGAGTGCAGTGCTTGTAAGAAAGTTCGGTGAAAGGCTTTGCCTGAATTTCCATCACCGAGGGCATGATGGAATACAAATGCAGCTGTAAACTCCCGGTCATTTACAGGGTTTGTGAGAATGCATAAGCGCCAGTTAGGACTTAGTTCGGCGAATGGAGTGTTGTGCTGCACTTCGAGAAGAGCCTCGAGATCGAGATCAGGGGAAGGTTCTCCATCCGCAGATTCAGTGGGGATGTTTTTCCGGGGTTCAAATGACACAGCCTGATCTAGGTTGATTTGGGGTAGTCGCACAAAGTAGGGCTGCTGGGTTTCTTCAGCTGCTGGGATGGCCGAAAGGACTGGATGTTGCCCTATGAGAGTTTCACAAGCCCGATAGATATAGTCTTTTGTCGGCAGTGTGAAGCTTTCAGGAAGAGTGTATGTTGCTGTCACTGCAACATTCAAATAGAACTTGACTTGATATCGAGATGTCGAGTATTGCTCCAATCGACCTACTATCATTGGTCAATAGTCTAAGATCTATGCAAGATGCGGCGTGCACTGACCCACAGCACGCAGCTTCTCGAACTCATCCATATCTTTTCAGGTATAAGATGCTCTTTTCAATATCTAGTATTCACTCTGATGGATGAGGAGATCAGTATCTAGCTTTGTTGCCCAGCGGCTTCTAGAGCTCGTGATGATTAATACCTGTCAAATATTTGGCACCAAAATCAAAAGTCACTAAACTTGACGGTCAAATTAGTTAGGGGGTAAATAAATCTCTATTAAATAATACATGACTCAAATGGGGCATGCAAACAGTCCAAACACCCTTATTTCCCTAATGAACCACCTCCACTTATATGGACCAATGAGGTTATTTTGTTCTTTAGAAATAACCAAACCGTTCACAGGAAGTGTTTTGGTGCAATCCATATAGATTTTATCTAAACTATTAGGCATGCACAGCCGGATCTCAGCATGTATTATGCGTATTATTGTAATCTACCTTGCATTATATAGTGAGGTCTTTGTATTGGTAATATACTTCATCTCCCGAAAGAAAAGAATTATTTTCTAAATTCTAAATCTATATAACCCCATTACAACGCCTTTCTGACACTCTTCTCGCAGAAGTCTCTTCCTCAAACTCAGCTTCTATATTATCAGGCCCCTCTTCTTCTCCAGAAGCCCTAAATAACTCTTCTGGATTCTGACCTCTTCTTCTCCATCTAAATCATCAACGCGCGGTATCTCTTCGATAATGAAGGCAAATTTTTCACAGCCGCAGGAGCGGTCCCAACACCCTTATTAGTGCGCAGCATTGCTAAAGTTAGGGTGACTACTTTAAACTAACCGGCCCCTTTCACAAATCACCAATTTATTATCCAACCCTCATATGCGAAGTAACAAACAGATGCACAATTTTTTAGTTATCAAGTTTTACATATAAATTTGTCAGCCACAACTATAGATATTATGTTAAATATAGTAGCTACAGTAAATCAAATGATTCAAATTTGATTAAAAACTAAATTTATCGTCGTATTCCTCCGTGCTGCCTACATACCATTTTAAGCTAACGCATCACCTTCTTCCACTGTGGTCTCAGCTTTTGTAGAGCTTCTGTCTCATCCAATTGATGTTCAAATCTCTTCATTCTTTTTACATCCGAAGACGTAGTAACTCCTATGTCGATAATAGGATTTACGTAGAGGTCTTGGCGCGCCTAGCGAGCTACCAATAGGCCTCTACCCATCACTATCATGAGCTTTGAAGACACTCCGAGACACAGACAACTATTGGATTTATAGAGACATACCCAAATCACACACTTGATTGCCCGTGCATGATAGTATCGCCAATATGCCCCCTCTATCAATATGACCACTAGAATGATGTCATATCTGTGGTCCAAGGTTGTCGGCTGGAGAAGGTAAAACCGAGGTGAAACGTATCTAATTCACTGCTGCCTTAGGCACCGATATCAAGATGATGGCCTCAGGCCTCTAACAATATGTCTAGCTTTTAGTATTTCGTAACTACTCGTTAGAAGACTTGGTAACTTGAATGTTATACTCCATAGTTAGAGGAAATGTGGATAATGATGAATTGTTCAAATTGACAGTTCTTTTGCTTATTGAAACTTTGATTGATTCATAAGTAGCAAATCTCGTCGAACCCTCACAATTACATGAATAATTGACAACAAAGCAACAGAAATACGCATGGGTATTGATAAAAGAAGACACTCGATGTTTTCAACTCTCATCAAGCTAAGTTGTCGCGTTGTTCCAGGTTGATGTTGTTCTGGTATGGACATTATGATCCCGTGCGATAATTAGGGTTGATAGCCGAGAAGCCATTTTCTCACCCACAATCAACACCAACATCACTGACAGATCTGAACATCTAGCAACTCCATTTCCAGTTTAAATAAATATATTATTAAACCACACAGATAGTAAAAGATTAGACTGTAATTGTAGTGGTGGCTGGTCCCTAGTCAGCGGCGGTTAGCGAAGTTAATCCGCTTTGGAAAACTCCCCACACAAATATTCTGGGATGCGCATCATCAACCTTCAACCTTCATTCTGACCATCTAAAAATCCACCCCTCTTCAACGGTACTACTCCCCTCACCATACTCCATCTCGCGACTCCGTTCGTGTCGCTTTTCCCTTTTCCTCGTCCGTCATCGGCTAACATACGGCTCCAAGAAGAATCACCCCCACCGTCACAATGGATTACGAAAAGTTGGCTAAGATGCAGCAGTCGTCTGCGCGGATTGGTACGTTGTGTCTGCCTGGGATCTGGAATTTCAAGAACACGATGTCTTAGCTGCGATGGAAGATGGAAGGTTAGAGTTGTTGGTATCGAAATCGAGATCGAGGTCAAAATCGCGGTACCAACCCGACCTCTTTTTAAGCTTGCTGGACAACTGGTCTAGAATAAACCGTCCCCTCCTTACTACCAAAAGAAAGAACAATCGCTGACATACTTTCATCTGGACAGGGTATGTATCATTTCCGTCCTTAAGCTCTTCACAAAATCCTTCAATTTCCTTTCGAACCCGGAAAATATTCGTGCAAACACAACACAAACTGCCTTTCCAGCTGTGATATCGGTGTCAATCTTGTCATGGCTTTTATATATTGATTAAAGTCGAAATATCGCGATTGTACCCAATATTTTCGAAGCTGGAACCTTCCTTCGCGATCCACCCGAACCCACCACTCAAGATCTTCAACCACATTCTATCGGATCATCTCACTAACTATATTTAACAGAGGCAAGGGTACCCCCCGTCGCAAGGTCAAGAAGGTTCACCGCACCGGTGATGCCGATGACAAGAAGCTCCAAGTTGCCCTCAAGAAGCTGAATGTCCAGCCCATCCAGGCCATCGAGGAGGTCAACATGTTCAAGGAGGATGGCAACGTTATCCACTTCGCTGCTCCCCGCGGTAATTATTCGAAAAGCCAGTCCTTGGAAATACACGAGACTAACAATGATACAGTTCACGCCGCCGTCCCCTCTAACACCTTCGCTCTCTACGGTAACGGTGAGGAGAAGGAGCTTACCGAGCTCGTCCCCGGTATCCTGAACCAGCTCGGCCCCGACAGCCTTGCCCAACTCCGCAAGCTCGCCGAGAGCTACCAGAACATGCAGGCCGCCAAGGGTGGTGACGATGAGGAGGATGATATCCCCGACCTCGTTGAGGGCGAGAACTTCGAGAGCAAGGTTGAATAAATAGACTGCCCTCATCAAAATCATGGTCTATGATCAGTTCCAATGAAATGTATCCAATCCAGTCCCGGTGGTCTTTTTTGTTTATCTCTTGGTCTACCATGGATTTTCTTTAATCTTTGCGGATTCTGATCTCTGCATGCATTTCGCCATCGAATTTTTTTCCCCCTATCGATGCGAGAATATGAATAACCTGACCCCCCATTCATGGCTCATGATTCATGAATTGGATGTGGTTGGATAGTGGAAAAGGTTTTGTACCTACAACTACTAAAATTGAACCAATTATGGAATTGGACACTGTTCGACCGTAGAAGAGAGGCCTTCGATCATATCGATTCATTCACGTCAATATGCCCCCAAAGACTTCCAAGGCTACAAGCAAGAGTACAACCCCCCAGAAGATTAAATCCAATCACGCCTAAACTAATGCTCATCAACTCTTTTCTGTGATCTAAGCAAGTTCACTGTCCATCAGTTATAAGAACCGGACATATTTTCAAGACTCCTCCCTCAGCCCACAGACATCGGTGCCAAGAACTCTGTCCACCATGTACCAAAAGCGCCAGTAGGTGGTTGACTTATCGTAATCGAATGTACCGTCCTCGCGCAGCTGTGGGCCATCTCCAACGATATCACCAGTGAACCAGCTCAAGATAGGGATCGAACGCAGCACTCTCTCGGTAACGGTGGGTTGAGGAGGGAGGGCTTCGGTGAGAGGGCGTAGCTTCGTCCGGCGGACGGTGGGAATATGTGTCATAAAATCGGATTCGGGCTTGGGATCGCTGGGGACATTCCGCTGCTGTAGCGAAGAGGTTCGGTCGCTGAACGAGGTACTGGTACTGGTTGCGGTCGGGGTCGCGGCCACAGTTGCAGATGTAGCTGTAGTTGTAGTCCCAGTGCCAGAGACAGTTGCAGAGGAAAAAGACTGGCCTTCTTCTGTCTCATCATAATCGACGACACTTGCGAGATTGTTCATGGCGAAGGACCGTGGCAATGTGAACCGGTCCTGTTGATCCGAATACTTATTGGATAGGAATGAGGATGACTGTGTGGAGGTCAGGGTGCGAGGAGCTTTGTTGTTCAGCTTCCTGGCTAGTGTTGAGTCTGCGGGGATGGGTTGATCATCTGAAGGGCCATGGCCGTCAAACAACTCGCAGAACACGACATTTCCGTCAATCTCCTGCGGAGAGAAGAAGATCGCCTTGTCTGCGGCGGCGGCCGAGTCAAATGTGACCTTGATCCAGTGGAAGCCTCCAGCGTAGCGCTTTGATTTGCGGTTCGCATCGGCGGACAGGTTTGCGCGGATCACGATGTCACCGCCGCTGAGTAGCTGAGCATACTGGGTCATGGAGTTGGGGTCGCTGCGTGGGTAGTCCTCACAGATCATGCCCTGTGAGATGCGCTCATATTTATCGATCACTTTCCACTCGGTGTCCTTGTCCTTGTAGCCATAGAGAATGCACTCCGTTGCGACTTTTTCAGTCTGCTTCCGTGGGTTATCGAGGCTACCGGACGATGTTGATTTAGGCAGGCCGATTGTTTTCTCCTCTTCTTGTTGCTGCTGGGCAAATAACCGTCCGAACTCAGCTACACTGGGGTTCTCTCTCTTTGCTGGGGTTCCAGTGCGTGTACGGGATCGTGCTTCATATCGGGCGTTTCTGCGCTTGCCAAATGGCCCTGTTTCCTCTGGTGGTCGTCGGGGATTGCGAGATTCACTAGAGGTAAATTTCAGTATTAGAGTAGAGGAGAGGCCATGTGTTTTTCACTTACTCTTTGTAAAGATAGCCCCAAGGTAGGAGGTTGCCATTTTCATCTCTTGCGCGCTCCTCTGGCGGCACAGCGTGGTACTCCATGGCTCAGCTTGATCAAGTTGACAGGTGGAGCTGAGGGGGAATGTTTTGATGCGGAAGGTGGAAAGATTTCGGGATGAAAAAAAGTGTGGAATGTGGCAGAACGTCAGTCCTTGCTGCTAACAAAATTGTCCACTACTTCGGATTTTTAGATAAACACTGGTTCGCCGGGATACATAGTCACGTGATGTATATTCAAGGTTCCTTATTTCAATCTCGTCGTTTTGATTGACCATATTTATAGTATTGAATTGTCATTAATTCCACATCAGGCTGTACACTGGCTGAATCTTCTCAGGCTCGGCTTATGATATGGTTACCTTGAACAAGTAACGTCAGCAGACTTACCAATACACCTTCTCATATTATCATTCTAATGACTCTCAAGGCAAAGGATGAAACTCCAGTGAAGACTTTGGAGGAAATTACTTGATATTTGATAGCTCAATTGATAGTCTCAAATTCCAAAGTCGAAGTGGATGAGATAGTCTAGTAGAAAAACATGTTACTGACAATTCTCCAGAAGGAAGGTGTCCTAGATAACCTCCAAGAGTCTAAAAAAAGGCTGAGGAGAAGATCAGCACCTTGGCAGTCAGATACAAGGATATTTTTCGCGCTACAACTAGGTAACTGTAAATATTGTCTCACCAACATAATTACTTAGTAGTATGCCGACTAGTATTAGACCCCTATGAGAAATCAGAACGTTCTTAGGAAGTATGGATGTTTGCAATCTTGGAAGGCTGAATGGAACCGTTTAATGTTGGAACTTGAAAAGCTTCTAAGGATGATTGACTATGTGCAGTAGCGTATGAAATCATTAGAAAGCTTTGTTTTGGCTCGCCACTTCGTACTCCACCTGGACATCGAGTGTATCTATTGAATAATGGTTGGTCACAATATAGGCCTGTATCCGAGAAAATAATATAATTTGACCTATGAGCCACAAGGGTAGTACATAGTAGATGACCTCCCATTCATTGTGAGGAATGAGCTTCGGCCGAAATGAGTTCTCTCAGGCTAGCCTCACTGATATCGTTGAAGGTTTTGATTTTGATCTAAATAGTAATGCCGTGAGTATCTTTCATCTGAATATGGGGGGAAATGATCTGGAGATACCTTTATAGCAATTCTGAGCCCCTCACTCTCTGCGACTCTTATAAGATCCCGTCGTACACCAGCGTGCAGCGTACGCTTTTTCACGGGAAATTCAGTAGGGCCAACGTAAATGAAGATAACAGCGTCAGATCCAGGAAAGTGATAGAATGAGTAGATCAGTGGAGATGATGGGACTCGTGCGGCGACATTATCCGGGGAAACTCCTGTTTCAGTGTGCTCCAGCACCAACCCTTCATCTTCGAAATCAAGTCTCTAGATATGAAGTTAGCGTGTTGTTTTGAATTGAAGAGAAAGAAATACTTGCTATTCGCACGAATCCGCCTTCTTGTAGTTGTCTGAGTGCGATCTTTGCATTCTCATCGACTGGACGGTCAATATCACCATTATCAATTTGGCTCATGATCTAGGCTTGATCAGAAATAGATTTTGTAGATTATGGCTTAGTGTAAACCGTTGCGGAGAGAAAATTGCTGATTTGCGGAGTTGTTGAAGTTCCAAGGTTACCAGGATCCAGACTGTTGATATTAGCACCTGGGTACGGAAATAAGCCACATGGTGCCAACGTCACCTGAACACTTTTCTAAGGCATTGCTTACAAGGCAAATTTGTTACGGGGCTTTAGCCAAAGTACTTGTTAGAATCTCAGCTGAACGATACCCACCTGGGCAGCTAATGGATTTGTAATATTTAGAGATCCTCTAGGGCTTGGATCTACATGCCCAATGCTCGAGAAGGCGAAAAATAGTTCATTTGGGAATTAAAAGGTCGGTACATATCTGTGTGTGTATTCAAGTGAATTTATATAGACGACTAAAGCTTCGTAAATTAGTTATTAAGTGCCTAGGTATCCAAACCAAAACATCTCCAATGTTTTTGTCTACATCTCAAGAGCTTGCAACTTTATGAATTTCCGTAAAAAGCTCAACAGCAGAGGTATAATGAGTGCCAGCTCACAAAATCCTGACAGAGACCAGATCTCAGTTGTCGTTGAACACGTCGTAACCTTTGACTTTGAACCCCGTAAGTACTAATCCTGAAGGAGCCTGTCACGTGACATCAGACACACTTTAAATCCCGAGAGAACAGTCTAATGTCCTTCCAGAAGGGATCGCTGTCCGTGTAACCACACACAGTGACGCAATTTGCCCAGTTTCCCAAAAAATATATATTTAATCTGTATAATTCAAGCTGACATCTTTTGCCTCACCCATGCAATGGCATGCTCCAATCTAGGATCGGCAGATCGAAGGGCTTCCAATAATTCAGATAACAAAAGCCTTCCAGAATCATGAGCCCACCATCGTTTTCCATGAAGTCCAAGCAAAAGAACTCCCCAATACATCAGGATTAACAATGAGAAAGGCTGTCTGTAACGCAAACTCTCCACAAATTCCTTCTCGACCGAAGCGAGCCATGACATGACAGGCGCAGGGTCAGACGAGTGCACAAATTTCACGTAGCAGTGACGAAGATGCGAAATAATTTCTTTGTAAATAGGATGTTGAGAAGTATCAATTCCAATCATTATCTCATCGTTTAATGTGGCAAGTTGTGTGAGTGCAGCCTCCGTATCAGCGTCTAGCTCCGTGGTTGTTTTATTCCAGAATTCTCCCTGAGAGAAAAGCTGGATATGAAGCCACGAATGGCTGACCTGTAGAATTTTTTTCACCCCTTGAAGTAATCCGACCAGATCGACTATGTTCTCGAGGATACTTGAGCCCTCGTCCCTTTTGGCTCTAACTCCAGCCGATGCAATATTGATCGCGATCATGACTATGCTATGAGAAAATGTGGCATCACAATTCTGGGGCGAAATATTTTCGATTGCGTTTCGAAATGGTGCCAGACTTTGATCGTAAAATAGAAGACCCCTATCATAGTAAACCAAGGCTTCGGCTGGTTCCGCAGATGTGGCTAGATGAAGACTGGCTAGGGCCAGTAGGCCATTCATCAAAAATTGATGCTTAAGTCCCAAGCGAGGGATTGTGATTTGCCAGATATACTTTTCAGACTCTGAGATAGCCAGGCTTTGATATGTTTCTGTGGAGAATTTGTGCATTAACTCCAGATTGTTGATCTCTAGTGAGGTGACTTGTGTTGAGTTTGAGACAACCAAGTCAACCCCCTTGATTGACCGCGCTTTAGAGCTTGAGCTGGAACCCCCGGATCTTCTATCCGCACTGGCACGATTACGCGCTGCTGCCACTTTTAAGTAAGTGCAATCCAGCTCACGCGACTTGCAATTGGCGCAGGGTGGTCCTTGCTCGTCACATTTTATTTTCCCTATTATAGATCAGAGTGAATATCATCGCAATGCCATAGAGAAACAGCTTACTCTCTCTGCACTTGTCACACCCATTGCGAGATTTGGTATGAGCTCTTAGCGGCGGCATTTTCAAGATTCATTCATTTGCAACTCAACTATCGTTACAGTCTGATGGTTCCAATCGATGGGAGGCCACAAAGGCCAATCATGAGTATGGCTGGGGAAGGATGTTGAAAAGTCCAGGGATTGAATTAAGCATTCCCCACACTATCGTCGCCGGTAGCATCATGTGACTTCTCACTTAACCATCCTTTGGCAACATGACTAGACATTCTCCTACCTAGTTATCCTTGGAAAATTTCTTTAACCTACATGAATCTGTACGACATTGGACAAGAAAAGTCTGATTTTGACTTCATTGTGATTGAAATGTTTGCTAAAAAATAAAATAAAAATAAAAACCTAGAAAGTACGATTGCAATATTCCATGGACATTATTATACGAAATAACGATTAAATGATAGGTATAAACACTTGAGATCAATCTTCCGAGTATGTGCAGTCTGTGGTTTTAGATAATAATTCTAACCCTTCAATTCGGTTAATTAGAATATAATGGCAGCAGAAAACAAAGCAGCGCCCAAGACAGCGACCACACTTCCGGTCATTTGAATGGAAGCTCCCGTGAAGATCGGAGACGATAGAGAAGAGGCAGTAGCGGAAGCATTGGACGATGTAGACATAGAAATGTTCCACTTCTTTCCAACCTATCATACAAAAACGCATCAGTCATGCAAGGAGGAAATGAGAAAGACCGGTCATTATTTTGTTACCTCAATGATCGCCGGGCCAGCGACAATTGTGTCATCAGTGGCCGTAGTATTGCTCTTAGTAAAGACAAGATAGGATTGGCCTGAGATGCCGCTGGGAACAGTCACGGTGAACTTGCCACCACCGTTAGATTTCAAGGAAGTGAACACGGGGCCAGTCACGGTGATAAATGCAGCAGACAGGCTGGTGACGTTGGAGGCATCAAAGCCGCTACCAGTCACGACCTGCACCTTGGACCCGTCCACGATAGTACCGTTGGAGGTCAGGGTAATAGATGGGAATGCCTTAACTGGGAGCACGCCATTGCTGGATGGGCATGAAATAATGAATGGGGAAGCAACGGTGTAGACCTCATTGGGGTCGAGAGGATTATCGAATGCCTGGGGGTAAGGGGACTCTCCGGTGGCAGCACGCAGATAGGCGCTGTGTCGTGCTTCAACGGTGAGAATGCTACCTGCAGCAGTGAGGTATGCACCATTTGTGATACTGGCTGCAGCACCGAGATATGCGCTCACTCCGACTCCTAGGGATTTGTTAGCCAAATTCGTGGTCTAGACAAGAGAATGTATAATACCTTCGAGGACACTAGCCACAGCCAGGAAGCTCTTCACGTCCACTATTCAAGTGTTAGATACAAAGGATATTGTGAGGCGAAAAGATGACATACCAGAGGGAAAATCATAGGTACACGCCGCAACGGGACTCGCGCCAGCAGCTTCGGATAGTTAGCTTTGCTTCTTCTAATTCAACTTTCATTGGACATACCACTCAGAGCTTTGGTCAGGAAGTCAACATGGTCAACTTCGTCTGAGGCAACTTCTTGCAGGTTGGCGTAGAAGGGGTCTGCGAATCCAGCACTGATAAAGTCGGCCTGAGTGTAGTTTTTGAGACCTTCCTTGTAAAATGAGGCCTCGAGATGCTCCAGAGTCAAGGCATAGTTGAGAATATCAGCTAATGTAAAATGATATTAGAGATACTCAGGTGTTGAATGGATGTTCTGTAGTAAACGTACCGTCACTAAGTGCACGCTTGACGACAGGGTTAGCGTTGGTCAGGCCGATGAGGGCGCCGGCCAAGGCAATAGAATTGGTAACCTTCATAGTGATTAATTGAATATTCAATAGTGTAATGAGTTAATTGAAAGTACTGACTCCATGACGGGGATAAAGGTAGCTTTTAAATAATCCCAGCTCTGGGGGCTGATTATCAGTGTTTTGAAATCTAGGGTTCGTGATGGCGCAAACAAAGGGTTCACTGTCCTAATCGGGTCTTTGTACCTGGATTGACCAGGATGATCTAGATTCCAATTACTGAAATAATGCCATATCAAGTAATTTGATATGGCCATCTCGGATGAATGAGCTAAAAACATGTTCCAAACATGGAGAAAACAGGCTCTAGATGCAGGAACCCATGGATGTAAATACCAATAGTGCAAGGCCTGAGAGCTTATATGTAGACTCTAAAGCTTTGAACCAGTAGTTTATTTGAATAGAAGCTTTTAAGTGGTGGATCTTGCATCCATATCCACCCATTTTGGTTTCCGAGAGCGAATACGTAACCGAGACCGAGAGCGAAGCCGAAAGAGCGAGCGAAAGCGCAAGCGAAACTTGGAATTGACCACTAATTTGTTTTGAATCCAATACTCCAAATAAACAGGGTCCTCTAGACAAACTTGACGACCTTTAGACTTTTGACAATTATGATTATTCTCTACACAGCCCGGGCTGATTTACCTTATTAGTGTCGGGGCCATCACCTTTTCATGGGTTTCACGTATGAATAATTCTCTCGATTATTCTAATTTTCCAAGCCTAGATATAATCTTTTCTTGTATATCTTTTCCTTCTAAGAGCGGTTTCTCCATTATCCAGGTACATCTGTTAATGTTGAAGATAGAGATACCCTTGGCTACCCCTGGAGCTGTATTTAAGGCTGTTTCTGTCTCATCATACTTACTTGCAAACTGAGCAAGGGACATGGGAATATTCTTCTTCCTATGTAGTGACATAATAGCAAATTTTTCCTGTACAAGCCTGTTCCCAAGCGCAGCCAGGTCTTCTTTTGCAGCAGATTGTGTAGTAATAAATGTCGTGAATTTGATATGCTACGGTCCCAGGGCAACGTAGAAGATGACAAATGTATGCCGACGAGACTTTTGTAAGCCCAATCGAACATCTAGCGCCTTGGAGCCTTCAAATATTGAGTGGAATGGTGCGGAAGATACAGACCTCGGGATGAAGAATGCGCCAACCTTCGAAGAGAATGTTGGATCTGTGGGAATGGACCAGGCTCTAGCCAGAAGAAGATGATTCCTATAAACCGGATACTGGGCTTAAATATCATGTAATTTTGTGCATCCCTTTGCTTCAAGTTTGTGTAATTCATCAAATAATACACAATTCTAGTAGCACTATTGTTTATTTGGTGGCCTCAATAGTACCACAACCCTCAGTTGCTTCAGAACCGAAAGATAAAGGAAAATATAAGCAATAGGTCAGATTATATAAAGGCTAGTGGAATGCGGCGGCATAATGGTTTTCAATCGAACCACGTATCACTCAGTATGGAGTACTGAATTAGTATTGGACCAGCATGGCAGCCTGATATCGACGAAGATAACTCATATTTGTATGGTAATTCGATCGAGACCCAACGGTAAGTATGTGCTGTTGTCAAAACGAAACAGAAATATGGAAAAAGTATCCACTACTTCATGCCCGATTAGGAGTGTTGGGGACATGTCACATGTCAGACCCGATGTCGCGAACGCGAACTGCTCCGTACATCTACTTCTATCATTTCGCATATGCATTCCTTTCGTAATTTATCCATTGTCATCCATGGCTCATGAGTCATGATGCTTTTTAGACATGAAAAAGAAAAAGAAGCCCCTCAAACTGAGGTCGCCACGACCAGCCAGTCTCTGGTGGCCGCAGGCAGCACTCTCCTCCCACGACCAGTCGCATCATTAGTCTCATTCGTGACCCAGTCAACTTCTCTGTCGCTGCGTATAGGGACCTTTTTTGGGGGTGTGGCTTTGGATAGTGCACGCGCGACAACGCTGACCGGCCTCGAGCTGAGCCGAGCTGTGATTGAGGGGATTCTTACCCGAGCAGGGAGGGATGTGGCTATCCGCAGTGGGGATGGGCATGGTAGAATAGAAGCAGAATCATTGCTAGAACGAAGCGTAGGTTTTCTTCCACCCTCTTTCCTATGCAGTATACTTATACTCCTACGCTCTAGTTGGCATCATTACATACTTCCATAACTTCGGCGTCATTCTTTGCCGCGGCGACATTTCACTTCTCATCCACGGCTCTAGCATCATTAAGCAATTTCTCCCAGTCTCTTTTGTCAACACTCGATGCTATTCTCGGGTCTACCGAGACATCTAGCGCAATTGCAGCGATTGTCACACTTATTCGACGCGAGTTCAGATCTGTGGACCGAGATACCAGCAACGAAAAGGTTGGTGTGGGAGATCTCTTGATTGGTTGCATTGGACTTGCTCTGTTGCAGCGCTGGGGCAAGAGGAATACTGAAAGACGCCACCGCGAAAATGGTGGTGATGAGATCATTTGGGACACCGTCATTTTGGACAACGGCGCCAAAGCCGACGTGGTCGGGACGAACCAAATACGGTTTTCTAATATAGACCAAGATATACTACCGGAACATTCCAACAGGGCTTCTTTTGTCATGCCCGGCGATGACGACGAGCCCTTCAATGCTGTCCAGAGAGGATCGAGCATCACTGATACCCCAAGAGGATCTAGATTTTCCTTTCCAATGGACGGGCAGCAGCAATTCTCCGATGAGGACATTCAAGCTTATATAACGAGTCAATTTCCCCGAGGCTGTCACGCTTCGATTAGATCGGAGGTCCTTACGGCTCGAACAATTACAGTAGACATATTCGATGAAGATATAACAGAAATTGCCGCCCCTCCTGGTACAACAATGATCGAAGAAAGATTTAACCATGAGGACGACACCAATGTGAGCCTCACAGATAATAAGCGGCTCCCGCGACACACTGTGGTATTTCGTACTGCCCTGAACAAATCACAAAATACATTGCTACGACCTCATGACGTTCCGAATACTACAGACCCTGAAGTTCCTTCACTGCCTCTGCTGCCTCTGCTGCCTCTGCAGGAATTATCGCAGCCGGCGAAACAGCCTAGGTCTCCTAATCATCGAGCGCAATCTAATCCTGGCTTTGAAAGTAATATTATCATTAAAAGTGATTCACCAGCTTCTACTCCAAAACTCGACCAGGGTCAAAAGCCTCCCTCTAGAAGAGGATCGCTCTCCAAGTTTGCCCAGAGAGTAAAGCCAGCTGCTTTCGAAAGAACAGACCCTGTCAAACGGACACCACTCAAGAAGCAAACTGCCAAATCTGCTGGTTCCGGACCCTCTAGTACCACTCTTGAACCAGCTAGAGGAGCTGCCTCGGTGAAAGAAGCAACTGCACGAGAAGCTTCAAAACAACCAACTCCACCAAAACGACCTCAAAAAACGCCGTCTGAACACCAACTATCTACGCCTGCATCGAACAGAGGATTACGAAGATCGCTCATTCCACCTTCCCCACAGTCTCCGCGCTCTCATCCGACCCTAGAGCCGTCTTGCGACATTCACGATAGAAAGACTTCCGGGCCGGGACACTTCATGGTGCACGAAAAGAGTCGGGAGTCCTTTTTGACACATACTGGATCCTTCTCGCATGGTGCTGCCGACTACCGTCCAGGGTCTCCTGCCACTGCTCGGGGCCATGTTCGCAGTAGTAGTTCGCTGTCTATCACAAGGTCTGAAACGGACGGTCCTGTCTCAGTCAATGATCTACGCTCAAACTCCCTACATAAAACAAACCAGTCTTACTCTCCTGGCCTGTATTCGATGGCCATTGCTGGGTCCGAGACGTCGCTTATATTGGCGCATAGACCGCGGAAGAGCGCCTACGAGGATACCGAGACCATCCAAGCACTCCATCGTGATGGTTTCGTTCCAGGTATTTTCCCAAAGAGACATTTTGTTCAGAATATCCGCCGCTTCTGTCGCTTCTCTTCTGCCTCTTACGGTTCCAGAGCACTCAAGGTCATGGGAGTGGCCAAGGACACGAAAGGCTTACCCCGTACTCACACCGACTCCCACGAGCACAGCGCGTTTACCGATCATGCGGGCCTACCAGCATCGACAATTCTTCTTTCTTCCTTCTGCGATCCAGCCGGAGGCTCCAACGCAGCCGGGGATACTGAGAACGGGTTCCCGCTCGTGCACTACCTGTCCATCGACCACGACTCCAAAGCCGTTGTGCTTACCCTTCGAGGTACATGGGGGTTTGAGGACATTCTCACAGACATGACCTGTGACTACGACGAAATGAAATGGCAAGGAAAGAACTGGAAAGTCCACAAGGGCATGCATGCCTCGGCACAACGGCTGCTCGAGGGTGGCGGCGGTCGAGTGATGATCACACTACGTGCGGCTCTTGAGGAATTCCACGACTACGGCGTTGTTCTATGCGGACACTCTCTCGGCGGCGGTGTTGCGGCCCTCTTGGCCACTATGATCGCCGAGCCATGCAGCGACCCTACAGGCACCTCGTTCGTGACAACGTCTCACCAATCTGCTACTCGGTCGCGCCTCTTGAACGTTGACAGCGATGCTGGCCGCCAGTTCTCCGACCCAACACCGCCAACCTACGATCTCCCACCCGGTCGTCCAATCCATGTATACGCATACGGACCGCCAGCAGTAATGTCGCCATTCCTCCGCCTCGCCACGCGCGGACTCATCACAACGACCATAAACGGCCAAGACGTAGTCCCAGGCCTCTCGCTCGGCATTCTTCACGACATGCACACGGTCTCAGTAGCCTTCAAAAGCGACGTCTCCGGCGCAAAGTCGCATGTTCGCCAGCGTCTCCACGAAAGTCTCCGCCAAAGCATCATCCACAAATTTTACGTCGACCAACCGCCACTAGTAATAAATGCAGGCGATGGCGTCGGCGAAGACGCATGGGCGTGGAAAACACTCCAACTTCTCCGTGACGAAATGCACGCTCCGAAACTCATGCCGCCCGGTGAGGTCTTTGTCGTCGAGACCATGCGAGTGCTACAACGGGAAGCTTTCACCCCTGCACCGGAGTTTACATCTACAGATGGATACCCGCGTCTGGGACGGCCGGCGACGCGTGTCCAGATGCGATTCATTCGGGATGTGGATGCCTGGTTTGGGGAGTTGCGCTTTGGTTCTGGGATGCTCAGCGATCATAATCCTGCGAGGTATGAAACTAGTCTTGCTGCATTGGTACGGGGCGTTTTGGATGAATGAAAGATTTGGTCTTATTTCAGGATTAAGCTATAGAGATTTATTAGATACTACTTATTGCCGATCTAGAAATATGAAAGACAACCTGGGTAACATTGGATGCTTTACGAACACAAGCACTCCAGTCCAGGGCTTAGAATGCCTACCCCTGAACAATTTTCTGACAGCAACAAACCTAAGCATTGACCAAGAGCACGTCCCAAGTTACTTCCTAGATCTGAATCCTGTGGAATCTAGAACAAAAGTACATGCCGCGGTTAAGATGAAGGGGGGGGGGGGGGGGATACATGTGATATGTGAGTCGTAATTTTGGTAAATTTTTTAATCCGCTCTCATCTATAGAGCTAGGATAATGTAGAGGATATCTCAAAAACAGGCATCCAGGGTATCACAAGAACCAAGAACACAAACAGAACGCCCCGGGGCCCATCCCCTAATTCCCATCCCATCCCATCCCACATCGTTCAGTACACCCAGTAATATAAGTTAAAGATTAAGAGTAAAAAGCCCAGTCCTCAAGATACGAGGGCAGTGGCTTGAACAGCCGAATGACCAGAGTGACAACCCCGTTCATGGCGCTTCATGTTACTACGCACTGAGAAAGCCTTTCCACAACCGACATGTGTGCATCGGAAAGGTTTCTCGCCCGTATGCGAGTGCGAGTGAATGCGCAGAGAAGAAGGACGGGAAAATGCCTTGTGGCATGTACGGCAGATATAGCGGTCGTGAGTCTGCTGGTAGGGTGCCGTTGAAGAAGGGGGGAAATAGTGGTGATGTTGCCAGGCTGGGGTGACTGGGGAAATGAGAGAGGGAGAAGGGCACGGTTGTGTTATTGTTGGTGTTGCTTGTTGGTAGGTTGGTGTTTGGCGGTAATACATTGGGGCAGCGTCTTGAGTTGTGGATGTGTATGATGAGACGCTAGGTGCTGGTGAGGCGTATGGACCTGACATTGTGGCTGCAGAGACTGATCCGGTACTTGAGATTGAGGAGCGGTGGAAGTGGTCGTTTGACTTGCTCGACTCTGGTGAGGAGATATTGCCTAATCCTGAGCTTGGGCGTAGGGGTGGTGTTGGTGGGAGGTTGATGGCGTCGTAGCGAACATCACGATCCCGAGCTGATGGGCTCATACGTTGGCGCTCTATATTGATGATCAGGATATGATATGATGATATGTATGGATAAAGTATGTGACTCACTGCTTTGTTGAGTATTTTGAGCACTGTCTGCACCCTCAAGTAGAGATGAGATAGAAGGCAGTGAGCACTTTGTTTCCTCAAATGGTGAAAAGAGGGGCGCTTGTGGACGCTTGTGGATATATGTGTATGAGTAGGGCTTGGGGGCCGGAGCACCATGGAGAAGATTGGCCAGATCCATTTTGATGATATTTGAGTATAATAATTTCAAGATCCGGATGAGTTATATGGGGGATGAAGAGGAGGGTTTATATTGAGTTCGCGTGGATGATCGACGAAATAAAATAAAATCCTTTTATATGGACTAAGTTCGTTCCAAAGCTTAATTAATTCAATTAAAATGATAAAACAAATTTAAATATAATACATTATATAAATAAAATCACAAATAAATCGTAACCGGAGATTAACCCTAGTTTTCACTAGACCCAATATGGTAGGCCGGAAAGTCCCCGTAAAATGGATCATTCTTGTCGGCTACGGTTAGTGCAGATCCTGCTTACCTGTCACATACGCCCCATAAACGGCTGATCGCACCGAACCTGATCGTCGATCCTTCTCTTTCTTCCTTTTTTTTTTTTTGCTTTCTTTTTCTCTTCCCTTCTTTTGTTCTTTTATCGTATTTGTTTCGTATAGAGAGTGGCTCCATTATGCAGGTTTGAGGAGTATGAGGTAGTTAGGGCTTGACTCTATCTAGGTACTTCCAAGGTTGACTAACATACTTAATACCCCTGTACTTCAAAGTACTTCCTAGGCTAGTACGCGTAAATGACCTAGGTACCACAAAAAAGTTCCATTTGCCGGCTTCAAGGGGATCGACCCAACGGAAAAAAGCCCCCCCGGATTTAGATTTAGAGACATGTCGCGTGGCGGTTCGAGAACGGCTAAAAAGGGAAGGTATATAGATGTACCCTAAGCCTAGTTGGGACAAAGCTCCGTTCAAAGGATGGGGCCTCGGGAATTGCAAGGACTTGAATTACATGAAAATGACGGGGTGGCGGCTCCTAAGCGCTTGGGACACAACTTCGCTTACAGAAACTTAGTTCATACTTTATCTACAAGGAGGATCCTGAGTAATGGAATAATAATGTATACCTGTAGCAGGTCACGATCTACACATCTACCTAGAGGTATTCTCTAATAGGTAGACACTTGATTAATTAAACGAAGAAGGCTACAACTTCCGAAATGTGGTGGACAAGTGGACAAGGGTGCAGACGAGTATGGACGATTGTGGGAAGGGGGGATAGAGTACAGGAGTATAGACGAGATTTTATGTTTCAGGCCCTAATATACTACTGAGACTCCTTGAAATATTGTTTACTCCGTAGTCTCTGATCAGTTTTGTCATCGAAGGGTCTCCTGAAGATCACGTCTTGATTCTTATGAAAACGATCTGATCGGCGTTCTGGAACGGCCGTTGCCTTATAAGGACCGTGCACGATTCTGCAGTCCAGGATTGGCCGTTTTTAATAAATGGATCCGACCCAAATTCATGGAAGCGAGGATCCACTAGTCATCTAACCATTGCTCCGTGCGTGACCGTTTAGGAAAGGAAAAGTAATTAATAGTAATATTAGTACAAAATACTACGTTAGAATATAACTGATATCAGTGATACCATCCTAATCAGGTTGTCAGATTATGATGCAAGTATGCGCAAGTTAGGGCTTCGGCATGATCCCGCAATCTCTATTACTAAGTACTAAAGTACAATGTGCATGTCCGTGAAGATAAAATTAATAATATTCCAGAGCTCGAGCACTCAGATCCACCTACAGCGATCCTTATTCTGATCGGCTGGGAAAAACCCACTCGGCATTTCTCACTCTCCCCAAGCCGTAGTGTTTGGCGGTTGCGGCTCCTTTACCCTCGTCTGTCTAATGGCTATTCACTCCCATGGACTCCAAGTCACGTATTCCAGTAACCACTAACCAAGTTAATATAAAAAAAGTCAAAATAAAGAATATAGAACTCTAGAACTCTAGAAATCATATTCTATACTCTATAACAGCATCCGATTGGTCCTCAGTTAAAATGCTATTTTGCCGGAAGTCAAACTGCGGCAAATAGGTACCGACAGTATGGAACCGGGTCTTAGTCTTGATTAATAATATACTAGGTATCCTTACTGGTTAACTAAGTACGGAGTACTCCGTACTTCGTAGATCATCAACAATGGCGGCCCTTGATAAAACCGGTTAGACTAATTACTTTCGGTAGTGTTTCCTAAATTTGACATAAGTAAACCTTAGGAAGCAGGGGTAACACGGGGAGGTTTCTAAACTAAGACATATTGAGCCATTCGCCCGGGTCAACGCGGTGATCGATCGGGGATCATCCGGGGCGCTGCGTGGTCCCATGGGCCACGCGAAATAACCCCTTTTAATTTCTTTTTTTATTATCTCTGGGCCTAGAAGGGAGTTTCGTCTTACTAAACTTCCACGTAAGCAATTGCTACGCTTTATAATATACATTTGGACTACTCATGTACCATGGAATATTATTACTTCGTCATCCAATTTGCGCACTACCTTGCGCACTACCACATACCTACCTTGGTATTTGGTCTCTAATTATATAATATAGTAAAAATTTACATACAACTGTTAAACCTGTCATACTAAGCCTCCTTCCTTTTTCGGTGGATCGTCCCGGTGGATCATCCAACCATCAGACAATCGATGGCCATAGCTCCATTCGGGAAGTCTCTCCGATACTAGTTACGTACTAGCTAACCAAGTCTACGTTGCATTATGTACCAAGGGCATGGGAGCACGGGAATCGGATAGATTGATTGATAATAGTCGCCGAGGTGGGATTAGTACCGTCTCCGCTATAAAGCTATGACCTGACCTAGACTAGTACTAGTAAGGTACCCTACTCCGCATTACTGCACAAGATTTCACATGAAGAAAATCGCTCGGTTGCATAATTCATAATTCACCCAGACCTAAGTACCTAGGTAATCTCGGAATAGCAAAGGGAAGAAGCGGAAACAGGGGAAGTTTACATTCATTAGAATGTGGTCCAGGCAAAGACAAAAAACCCTTTCATTTACGGGTTTGAAACTCAATTTCCAATTTACATTTTCATAGATACGGAATCGGCGGATCTATACGAGAGAAAAGCAAAAAAAGAGATATGTACCCAGGTATAGCAAAAGAAATCTGTGGGAACGTGACTGCGTGAAACTAGAATCTAAAGGCAAAGTCGAGACGAAACCAAACCTCTTGGTACAGGGACCTACCAACATGTGCAACTGCGATCGACAGATGATCAGACACGATCACATAAAAACATGTGTGTCAGCCTTGCTGAAACACGACCCGTTCGTCACAGGCGATCTTAGCTGTGGCCAGGATCTTAGCGAGAGTTACCACGCCTTCATTTGGCATAACCCCCGCTTTGCTTTTTTTGGAGCGGGAAATCGGGAGGGCTTGAGAGTGATGTGGTACCTGTTTTGAAAGAGATGTGATTGGATGGGCTCAAGTTTGATTCGTATTCAATCTTTATCTCCAGAGCATGGGCATGTGGTAATACGGCACATACGGAATTTGTGTAGAGTTTGCGGCATATGCATTCTAAACCATGTCCATGTCCAATACTTACAGAAATAGACTTGACTTTTGCCCTTAATTTTGAGGATTTGCATCTCCATGGGTTCAGTCTTACGGGATCTACCCATAGCTTGAAATGTCTCATCCTTCTCACTAGTGGATACCATGGGTTTGGTTCCATCCCATAGTACCTGGTGGGGCTGGGATTTTACGGAAAAACTAAGTACTACTAAGTACGAAGTAAGCATCATGACTTGTACGGACATCCCGCTTTTCTTGGCGGGGATTTGATAAAAATCCCATCAGTGCGGGCAGGTCCCCTCATAGGGGGCATACTAGGTACCTATGTAATAAGGGGACATACTGTCAAAGTACTAGTAGGCACTAGTAGCACGGAGCACGCTTCTCCATGTTCGGCTTGTCTATGTGCCGACTACTTTTACTTCGGATAATTTCAATTTGTCGATGCTGATCTACTCTTGGGTGGGTAAAATTGTCGGAATGGCACCGCGTGCGTACTAACGGCAGATCCTGATCCCCGGGGCCCATCATATACGCGGATATTGTACAGTAGCGCTCATGCTTGGAATCCTTCTAGCCATCGCTCCAATAAACATACTACGATCACAACTCCGTGCTTCCTCCGCACCTCTTTCGTACTTCCTTTTTTGCAAGGATATGCTGGGTGGGAAACAGCCAAGTTCCCAAAAAGAGGATCATGTCCGTCTGTGAGAAATTTGATGTGTTGTTGCTCTCATGGTCTGGTCGTATCGTATCCATGTTCCCATATGCAGGGAGTATATCATCCCATGGTTGCATGTAGCCAACGCAACCCCCTCCATGTTCGATGGAAACAATGGAGAGTGCCCGGGGGGAGTAAACAAGATGGTGTAGGTCGAGAGCCTCGATTGGATGCGCCTGATTCTAGGCCCCAATGTGAGTTGCCGCCCTGAACCCTTTCCCCGAGTCAAAGCACTGCATGGTCAGTCAGGCAAGCAATGCAGACAAGTCAGACTCAGACTCTATCCCCACGATAATCTTCCTTTTTTCGCCCCCCCCCCCCCCCTCCCCTTTCGGCCACAGTCATATGGTCCAGATCTGAAGTCCGCTCATGCCCGAGATTTAGGGACATGTCGTGTAACGCTGGGATCGGAACACAACCCAAAAAGAGTAACGAATTGAGAATTGTTGTTGCTGTGGCAGGTCTGGTCTCTCATATATCTCCGACTCTCGGAACCCTAGCCACGTTTTATTGGAGCCGTTGGATTCAAAAGCTCCAAGCAAACCGCACTTAACTCCTTAGTACTGCTCACATCCCGCCGTTAGCGGTCCGTGCATGATGACATTGTTTGATCTTCAAAAGGTCTGGGTTTGGGATTGAGGAGGGGGGCCAAGGCTGGGACGTAGAATGTATGAATGGTCTTTCCAAGCGCCCGCATCCACAATGCATCACCTGGTGCCTTCAATACGTAGCCTGCAGTACTACACAGATACCGATTCCAGGTTATGATGCATCTTCTGGGGAGGTCTTTGTGGACCGCGGGAGGCTGGTTGCGCCTCCTATCATCCCGGAAATATGGATACTATCAAGCCACCCTAGAAGCCATTGAGCTAATTAGAAAACTACAAATCAGCAATCAACTCGAAATTGATTGACATTGACCAGGATTCATCTGCGGCCGAGTCACCAATACAACCTCGGAGTACAATCAATTTTGAGTGAAGTTATTATTGAATGCGTCATCCCATGACTTATCCGTGATAACGAGGCGGTGAAGTGTTGTTTCATCTCTAGAGTAAGTCAAAGCGATCAAAGACCCACCAAACTAGCGGAGATCAGAGTGTAAGGCAAACTTGTAGGGATATTGGAGAATGGCAAATGCACTTTTGCCATGGCCCATCCTTGGTTTTTTTGGTCTATGCTGCGGCACCTGTGATGGATCGACGGTCGATTGTAATTTTATCGGCATCGTGGAATATCGAACCAATCGTCCATCATTTCCTCCCACCGGACGATGAGGTGCATTGTCGATCAGCCTTGTATGGACACGGCACTCATCATCGAGGGAATACATGCATGATTGGTGGGTAAGAAAGAACGCAGTCAGCGTGGCAGGATGAACAAGAACAAGGGGGGGCACAACCATCAGGATTCGAATCCCAGACAATTTAGAGTTGACCTTAGCGAGGAGTTGCACAACGTCCACACGATTGGCAAGCAAAAGCTCCGAAAATGGGGCCAGTGATCTGCGGCGGAAACGCCCGGTAGTCGATCTGCATGACAAGGAGTCAAGGAGACAAGGAATGGCCGGGGAGGATGATCTTTGCAAAAGGTCTTAGGTTCAGGATGGTCCAGTATGACCCAGTATGACCCAGAATAACATCTTTAGTCCTAAGTCAGCAGAGTCTGCGAGATTATTTCCAAGGTTCAAATGTTCCTCTATGATCCACAATGCCGCATAACCTGCAGCCTCATACTTAGTTCCACATCTCATCTCCGATGCCCAATTTAGTCAAATTAGCTCGTTTGGTTTTTAGTTCGAGTCTAACTTAGTGAAAGAGGGGTTAGAGCACAGACGACAGAAATGGACAGGCCGATGCATGGAGCCAGAAAGGATATAAACAAGGCCCAAAGTGAAGTGGAGACCTCCTTCTCCACTGACACTCGCTTGGGCAGGTGTGATTTAGTCAATTTCCAAGGTTGAATAGAACCTTGGAAGAATCAACGCCTATACCATTCTGATGGTACAAATCTTAATATATATTCATGGTCGTGGGAATATACGCAGAAGCTAAGTTTATTCCTGTCGGCAAAAACGAAACTGCCGGCTAAATTGCCGAAGGCACGAAGTACTACATCTTTCCAAGGTTCGAGATACTAGGACTGATCTGGGCACAGCCGTGGACATACCTTGTTATCAAAAGCCATATCTAGACCTCCATCTATGTCGAGTCCATTGTGTGAGCACTTCAGACCATACACAAGCCAGATAATGCTTAGTAACCAGTTACAACTCTCTATTGATGCTTGGGTAGCCATGGAAGTACTTACTACATGTAAGCTACGGACACTAACCTAGGCAGGTATATCTTGGGGCTTTTGAAAATAGAAAGTAGGTCCCGAGGTACTTAGTGTGTATTTCAAAATCGTGTAAAAAGTCCCAAAAAAAGTGCGGTGGTATGTATCTCGACAATCTCCTTCACGCGGCAACACCAACATTGCGCATCACTTGTCCCTGGCTCCTGCGTCTAATCCCGTGCATGGTGCGGACGGCCTTGCCGAAATCTAGCTTACGGTAATCCTCTGGCATGTGTTCGCCACTGAAGATGCACAGCACCTTCATACCCTTCTTGTAGGACAGGCCGTTGAGAAGCTTAGGTGTGATCAAGAAGTACTGACCACCGCCTCCGCCTCCGATGGAATTGCCATCCTCGTCAAATTCTTCCTCAGTCGATGCGCATGCAATGTCCACAAGTCGACCGTGGACCATACGTTCATTGCGGGGGTCCATACCCTGGTTGATCTCGTCAACTACTCGGAAGGGCGATGCGGAGAGAGACTGCAGTGCCATCAGATAGAAAATGGTGCTGACGGCTCGCTCACCACCGGACTGGCGATGAGAATCCAAGATTGACAGATTCTCATTCTCTCGGAATTTGACGTGGATTAGGATAGACCACTGGTCGAATTCAACACCACCGGGCTCGCCATTTGGACCAGGGGGTGATTCTACCTTGTCAAGGCCGACCTGTCCAGCACAGCCAATGCGGGCAAAGGAATCACCAAAGGCATCGCTGATCTTGCTGATGAGAGCATCCAATCTCGGCTCCCATACTGCACGAACCTCATCGATTCCCTCTTGGAGATTGGACAGCGTACTTTCGAACCCAGTAAGCTTGTCACGCAGTTTCTGAATCTGCCTATCACGCGTCTCAAATTCTTTGATCATGCTGGCGCTGCCTCCGTGGGTCAGCTCCAAGCGCGCTCTCTCGGAATCAAGATCGGCATTGAACATGTCGACGTTGTAATCCTCGGAGCCCATTGTCTCGAAAACTTCTGGGCCTCCGTCTCGTGCCTTTGCCTGCTGCACGGCTTGCTTCGCCTCTCGCTTCACCGTCCTTCCTTTCTCGACAGATGCTTGGAATTCGTTCAAAGCATGTTCCGCCGCACTGACCTTTTGGCCAAGTAGTACTCCATTATCATGGTTCTTCTGTACAAGAGCTGAAAGATCGGATTGCGCTTCCAGATGACGAACTTCTACTCGCACTAGTTCCTCATATGCTGATTGAAGCTCTCTGACGGCATTCTAGATAAAATGAGTAAGAGTATTTTGAGACAATTGAAAGGATAGAACTTACGGCATATTCAATGGTAGCTTCAGCCTTCTGGATATGAATCTCATCCTGCTGGACGCGAAGGCCTCGTACCTTATCCCTCACTCCTTGTCTGCGGGCCTCAATATCTTTAATCTTTTCTTCTAGCTGGACTAAAAAAAGGAGTCAGTATGATTTTTCCCAAGTGGTATGTGCATAACATACCGATTTTCTCAGGAATAGCTCGGGCATGTGTGTGTGCAGTTTGCTTTTCGTTCTTTTCTTCCTGAATTTCTTCCTGCAGATGATGTTAATGAATGTAAATCAATATCAAGTAGGGAGAGCAAAGCTTGCCATTTCGCTATCCAGTCGATCACGCGTAGCCCGTAGTTCTGTCATTGCTTCGACTTCTGCACGAAGATTTATTTTAATATCGGCTTCTTCGGCCTCACAGGCCCGGATGGTATCCAGAAACTGCTGTTTATGAGAAGCATCGACAGGCTTTGATGTCCAAGACTTGGCAGGCCTGAGGTCGCGAACCTTGGTTGACTTGGCCTTGTCACCGTACTCCTTACGTCGGGTGACTTGGTATAACTTGCGACCGGCCATCCAAATATTGACACCATGAACGGATCCACTCTCCAACCTATCGAAGGCCTCGTCTGAAATATCTTGCGAACTTACTGGGGTCTGACTTGCCCCCTTCTCACTGCAAAGCATCGCAATAACAGGCTCGGGGCCACTAATGAGATCATGCGCCCATCCATCAAACCCAAGCTCCTGGAGTTGCTCTGTTGAGATCGGGGGTTGCAAAGCCCTGTCGTTCAGCGTCAGAGTAGATGTCCTTATGCTGATGTCGTGAAGCTTCATATCCACATTGAGGGCTTTCTGCAGAGTTCGAAAGTCGTTCAAGCTTTGAGTTGTGAATGCCGTCATGTCACTTCTGTTAAGCAGATTTTCCACAGCATCAGAATACTTGGGATCCTTGACTGAACAGGTGACCACGACTGGACCAAAAACCTCTTTTTCGAATTTGTCCTGGTTTTGAAGTAACCATCGGTATGCTTTCAATGAGTCTCTAGACAAAGCGGCCAGCTTGGCTTCCTGTTGGCCTGACTTGGAATTGAGATTGTCCAATTCAGCTTGAGCCTGACCCTTCACACGTTCAAGTTCTTGGATTTTGTCATTCAATGGTGTTCGCCGAGACTGAATCTCTGCGGCCTGGGATTCGACCTCGCGTTTCTCCCGCGTTTTCTCCCTCTTCAGGAATGAAACTAAAATTAGCATCAACTATTGCCGTATGAAAGGGGATAGTCTTACCAGCTGCTCGTTGTAATAGTCGGGATCGAACTCAACGACTTCCCCACGTTGCCGCTTCAGCCTAACGATGTTTTGATTTATATTCAACTCTTCGGTCTTGTCCTTCTTGTTCCTGACCTTTTCAGCGGCTATCTGATCCTCGAGGTCTTTGATTGAAGCTTCCAAGTTGTTGATTCTTTCGTCGCGAGTCTGGGCTGTCTTGGACAACTCTTCAACCTGCTTCCTTTGAAATTGCATGAAGCCTTTGATTTGATTAACATATTTGGTTTTGGCTCCAACTGCGCGTACAGATGGTTCAATCTCTTTCTTCAGCGTTTCCCACTCGGCATTTGTTTGGTCTCTGCGTTCTTTGAGTATCACGTTCATTCGATGCCAATCCTTGTACACTGGAAACGGGCGTAGAAGTTCTAAAAGCTCGATTTTGAGCTCAATGAGAACCCTTTGTTGCATTCTTTCAACATCAGGTCTCGCCATTTCCTGTCGATCTTCCAAGTTCTTTAACGTCTCCTTATCGGTGGTGTTGTCCATTTGGAGTTTCTTTTGCTCGCTTCTCAGATTCATTAGTTGGCTGTGCAAATTAACCATTTCTTCTCCGGCCGCTGCCCTTTGGGTGGAATTTAGAAGCTCGATGGGTGTGAGGCCAGCGAACTCTGCAACTTTATCCTGAGGCAAAAACTGACACAAATTGTCGACCTGGATCGCGAATCCCTGCGCGAGCTTCAGAACCTGTGCATGAGCAAACGGTTTGTTGTCCACTGTGAATGAACTCCGGTTTCCATCTTTTTTGATGTTCCGACGGATCACTACATTTCGAGGTAGTTTTGGCTGACCAGCAAGTTCGATTTCGATTGTGGCTTCTTGGCAACCGTGCTTCACAAATTCACCCAGATCTTTAGCGCGTCCCAAATGCTATTGATAGCAGTTAGTATACGGAACGAAAATTAGTGTTTGCTATGTAAAATGCCATACCTTAGGACCCCATCCAAGACCGAGACAGATTGCGCAGACCAGTGTACTTTTTCCTGTTCCGTTTGGACCAATGACCATATTCAGCTTCGGGCCAGGGAAAAACTCAGCGGATGTATAGGTCACAAAATTTGTGACCTTGATGCGCACAATAGCTCCCGCCTTGTAGCCACCAGGGCCAACTCCCTCAGTTACAGTAGCTCGCGGACGAGAGGCCCGAGCCGAGTTTTCAACGGCTTCACTTGAATCGCTCGACTCGCCATCTTCATCTCCATCATTACTATCTGCGTGCTCGCTCTCTCCAGGTTGTGAGTAACTTAGGCGCGGGCGCTTGCTGTTAGATCCTCGAGCCTCGGAAATTTGGGTTGCGGCTGTTCTTGCAGATCCATTGGAATGTGTTGATTCGTCTTCTGACGTGTCTTCACCCTGGATGGCGCTTAGGTGCGACCGCTTGCTAGCTGATGCCCGCGGGTTGAAGACTTCAGCCGGGCTCACGTCCATATCACTAGGATGCTCGTAATTTAATTCGCCGGGTCCTTCGCCCTGAGCAATACTCAGGCGCGAGCGTCCACTTGGTGATTTATTCCTTCTTGGGACACTCGGTACAGTTGTGCGAGAGCCCCCGATCATTCCTCGGGATTGAGATGCTCGTGTGGACTCATTGGTTGCTTCGCTCATTTCTTCATCTTCGTCGTCGTTTGATAAAGTGTCATTGGGGGCGCGAGAACTTTTGCTGATTCTATCTCGAGATTGGGACGCTTGTGTTGACTCATCGGCTGCATCGTTCATTTCTCTATCTTCTTCGTCGCTTGATGACAACTCTTCTGTGGCGCTTGGACGCGAGCTCAGATGAGTACTTTTGCTAGTCAACCCACGAGATTCGAGAGTTGATTCATTATCATCGATGGCCGATTTGTCCTGGCTGCTAGTTTCACTACTTTGATCTTCGTCATCGTCATCGTCATTGTTATCATCAATATCCTCTGCGGGGCTCATGTATTCGTGGTTGTTTTTCAAGGATGAGGACTTCGTTGATTTCCAACGTTCACTAGCATCATCGTCACTCAAACGTTGACCGGCAAGAGCAGAACTTGAAACAGAACTACGGGACGACATTTTGAGTCGCAATGGTGGTGGGGGTAAGACATCCAAACGATGTAAGAATTAAAAAAAAAAAAAAAAGACAGAGCGACTACGCGCGCGAGGGGGACGCGTCTGTGATAAGCCAATACTGCCCCTATTTCGGTAAGCGGTGAGAAAAGCCCCGGATATCTTTGTGGCCGCGGCTTTCTTTGACAGCAACCTCAAAGATGTCGAGTCCTAAGAACGTGCGTTACTTGGTTTTGACTGGGGCTGTCACAGCTATTACAATTGCAGGAACTCTCTTCGGTGCCGGTATCAAGACTAACAAAGAAATATCCAAGGTAAGCTGAGATTGTCATTCTCCCAAACAACGCTACTGCCAATTTAAATTTACATCCTTTGTACTTTGGATATCTCTATGGTTTCTGACTTCCTGCTTGATAAAGAACACGCTCAAACACCAAGAAGCGACTTTTGAGGAGCAGATGAAGGCCCTTCGAGACATGCGCTCGAATTTAACCGCACGAAGAGGAATGATTGAAACGCAAATACGGGACCTAGATGCAAGAATGAATGAAAAAAAACAAAGAAGTGCGGCTGAAACCGGATCAGAACACCCGAATGAAGGACAATGACCACACTATCAGCATTGCATTTACCACTGTCGGCCAATGACATCCTCCATTCATCGGCAATCGAGGCAGTCTGGCACTGCTTTATCCATTGCTCCATGGCACCTTGGGATAGCTCCTTGCAAGGCTGTAACTTGCAATATTGCATCAATCTGTCCCCAAATTGTCTCCATACAATCTAGAATAATCCAATGTCTATAATGTTGATGCCCACTTACAACAACGAAAGTTTGGGATACTTCGATATAATAAATGCGTCTTGGGGATATCGTTCATCGATGCGGCTGGCTATTGCAGGGTTACCGAAAGTCAGACGTCTCTATGTTTTGTCGTCGAATGAACAAAGATGGCTCTTACAACGAGAGGTCGATGCAACCTGTGGTAAAGATACCAAGACGCAATTACTTCCCTTATAGCAGGTCCTTCATCCATCCTATCAATACAATCCTCTTTCTCACTACGACATCACACTTGGGTGGTTTCTGGATCCCATCATTTCCCATCAGTACAGTACTGCCTTGGTGGGTTTACCACTTTATCAATCCACTCGGACCAATGTGGTTCGCACCCACATATACTAAATGTCCAATCAGTATAGCGTATGAAGAATGAGAGATCAGTGATCTTCTGAACTTTCTACAACGCATTGAGTCCTATATCAGGTGAGTTCCTCCAAGAATATAGCACACCGTCGAATTCACTGATCATGACTTAGGCTTCAAAGCACCGATTTGTATGTCGATCAGAACCGCCCTTGTGATTGGGACCTGTGTGTAGCATACCCCGTGATCATGGTGCAGATCGCCAATGTATCGATACGTTATTAGTCGAGTCATGTTGCTTGATGAGTAAATTCCCCTGCTGTTTGACGAGGTGGATCAAAGATTTCAACTTTATCGGTCATTTTCTGTCTTCTACTTTCGACGGGGCATCATTGCCATTCAGATACTCCGTATATTTTTGGTCAAGTGATAGACCGAACCATGGCGGGTCTTGCCAAGAGCTCTTAAGCATTTGAAAGTACTCAATACTTTTATTGCGACAACGGGATAGATAGCCCATTGAGGCTCTCCAGGTATGCCTTGAGAGTCGAGACTTTCACGGTTGAAAAAACGCCTCGGGGGGAGAAATAAAGCCGTGTCACCACCCGGGCGGCTCATAAAAGGTTAGATTACTATCTGCTAAACCAATGCCCTAAATAGTGAGAACGGTAACATTGAATGATCAGCCCTCAGCCTCAACAATAGCCTCTGATATACCTTTTGACCCACTTCAATGAACCCGCACTCACAGTCTCTCTCAGTTTTCAAAAAGCTAGGCCTGTTCGAGTAATTGAAGCCTCGGTTGATTCCTGAAGCGGTATAATTTCCGTTAGAACAACTTTTATGATGCCTACTTAGTAAACGATAATTCTTGAGCCGCTTCCATGTCGACTGCGGAATGGGACCATTTAGGACTTAGTACATGTAGAAAATAAGCATTATGAAACTTGACCAAGGTGCGGAGATTACATCAACATCGAGACAATCTTGCCCAGCCCTAGGTCTGAAATTTTTGTCTTTATAACTCACTGCTCTTTCCCCTGATCCTCTAAAATTCAGCTGGAAGTTGTATCTTGACGGGATCGGTCCGCGTATTCTAAAGTTGTGTCAACCCCTTTTTGAGACTTCAAGCTTCAGTATGTTTCAACGGCTAAGGGTCCCTTGGAAGCAACCTATCAATGGAGTAAAAGAAGTGGGCGTACAGCTTCAATCTATCCCACCAAATGCATCGG
The DNA here is from genome assembly GCF_028828555.1 of Penicillium taxi. Lineage (NCBI taxonomy): Eukaryota > Fungi > Ascomycota > Eurotiomycetes > Eurotiales > Aspergillaceae > Penicillium > Penicillium taxi. The sequence goes on along the minus strand of NW_026643207.1, from coordinate 459,475 downwards.
ATACCGATTTACTCAGTCACAGTATCAAGAATCAGGATGGCTTCCAAGTTCCACCGCAGTTGCGAGAAAGCTCCCTCGCAATCCACATTGGGATTCCTTGGAGACTGGCTTTTGGAAGCTGCTGGAATTGTTGTCTCTGCCCTGATCATCATTGCTATTATCATCATCTTAAAAAAAAGTACGATGGTCATGAGCAGCCGATCTGGAATCATGTCTCGCTCAATTCTGTGATTTCATGGCTGAGTACGATCGCCAAAGCGTGTGCATTATACACTATCAGTCAAGGACTTGGCCAAGCAAAATGGATTTGGTTTGCAAAACGCAGCAGACCCTTATCCGATCTCGACACCTTTGATTCGGCAAGCAGAGGAGTTGTTGGAAGCGCTGCCCTGATGTGGCTAGTCAAAGGGCGGTAGGTATCCTCAATATTTATTCCATGCTATTTTTTGTTACTGATTAGATTTTGTTAGAAATTTGGCCTTTCTCGGCGGCCTGGCCACAACTCTAGCCCTAGTATTTGATCCCTTCATCCAGAACTTGGTGCGCTATGTCTCCCACAATGTTGTAGACCATTCCCAGGTTGCATCGATTGCAAGCACATCAGGATATGCCGGACTCGGACGACTGTTGAGTGGCTCCAGTATGTATTCATTAATTTAATCTTTGGGTCTTTTGGTTAGAAAATCGCTAAGTGAATAATGATAATAGCTTACACTGTGCATCCCGCTGTCAAGACAAACGTCTATAGCAGCTTGGTTGATCCTTCGAACACCGATCAGCCTTGGACCATCCCTCAATATACTTGCCCGACCGGAAACTGTACCTAGGATCCAATAACTAGTCTGGAGATGCGTGCATTGTGCTCCAATATCACATCAGAGCTCAAAAATAATTGTACCTATGTTGCCAGTGTTAGGGGCTCGAATTGCACTTGGTCGCTGGACTCTGGTCTCACTACCTGGTATATCACGAATAAACATGAGTTGGGCTCTAAGAGGCCCATGATTGTGGAAGCAATCAGCAAAAAGCTAGCAATTGTTTATATAAACAGCAGCTTTTCCGTCATACAGTATATCATGGCATCGAATTTGAACAATACTGGTGGAGGACTTTCGGTGAATGTTGGAAATGATACCCAATTCGTGGCGACAGAATGTTCCTTGCAGCCGGTTGTGCGAAGCTTCCAAGCATCTGTGAGCCTGGGTGTCTACGAAGAAAAAGAACTAGCCACTTAGGTCGATGTGAATGCCTCTGATACCAATTACCATATTGCGCTATACCCTGCCTGGGATAAGAGCCTTGGAATGAAAAAGGGTCAGGTATTTGGCATAAATTTCTAGGCATGGAAAGCTCTGGGCGTTTTCTTGGAAACTATGTTTGGAGGATACTTGAGTACCGCATCTGATACCTTTTTCTTCGAATCTTCCGATGCATCAGGATTTGGAATATACGCTACGGTAGACACGTTGGAATCCATAGTCTTTGGAAATTCCTCATTTTGTGTGTCGGATGACAGATTAACCTGCAGCATGAGAAACTTGGCCGCTGGCATGTCAAAAGCCATCAGAGACAACGCCTTCAGCGCCTATACTAGCGATTCTGCCAGTTCTTTTGCAGACATTGTTGTGCAGAATATCACCACCGGAAAGGTTCTGACCGATGACATATGTTGATATCTACTGGGAGTGGCTTACCCTCCCTGTACTTGTCTGGTTTCTGGGATCTTTATCCTGCTTGGGTAGTGCGTGGAGCACCTATCGAGCCTGGATGAAAACATGGATGAACAGTGTCACACCTCTTGTGCTCTCCTATCAACGCCAAGGTGACAATAACAGGAGCGGAGACAGTGCTGATCATGAAGCTGGAGGAGATGAGATGTTGTTGTTCCATAATCATTCTATGAAATAATATACGCAGAAAGCGGTGGAAATGAAGTCAAGACTGGCATACCAGTAAGGATGGGACTCAGTCTCTGCAACATTGAAACATCAGAACAGTTCTCTGTAGTTGAATTATCATACTTTAATATTTTATAATCTCATTTGATACTACTTCCGCAGAAAATGAGTAGCAATGGTGGAAGATTCACTGCCAGAATCAAAAGTTCACTTTCTATCTTTCTATTTATGAATTGCTCTAAAATCTACCTGTCATCCGTAGATACGATATGATGTTCTTCAGCGCGATCTTGGAAGCAACAGACAAAAAGCGGTGAGAATGCCATAGGTATGGATACCTAGGTATCTAAGCGTCCAGGTTCAACCTCTCGAGAAGATCATCTAGCTTATCCATCAAGATCTGGTAGTTCATAGCGTCTTCGGAGAACTCATCCTCGACGACGACGCCATCCAAAGTCCGAATTTCTCGAGTATAACTATGAGATAGCTGAGTCTTGTCTTCAGGAATGATGTCACTAGCAACCGAGACATCCAGCGCTTCCACGCCTTCAACGATTTTCGTCATATCATCCGATGAAGCACCCAACTCACCATCTTCAGCCGGAGTCTGCTGATCCATCATTCCTTCGAGACCGGCATCGTCAAATCGCAGTCGGAAGCGTTCATTGAGATAGAAGCGGATGTCGTCCAGCAGTTCAATTGAGTCGGTCTCTTGTCGTGCTTGGATACGCGCCGCAGACTCCTGAATTAGTTCGGCAAATTCCGGTGTATCTATGTGAGCCTCTAACCGATATGCAAAGAATCGAGCGCAGAACTCTTCTAGACGCTGGACACGCGTCGTCCATGCGGCCCTCATGATCTCATAGATATCGATATCATCCTCGTCCTTCCCTCGAGTCTTTGCCGCCCGGGACTGTGATACGCCACCACTTCCTAGCGTACTGATGACGACGGCGGCCTTGGTCTTTAGCTTCTCAATAAAAAGCATGTCGGCAGCGAACAGAACGTCAACCGCTATATAAAGTGGGAAATCAGCTCGCTCGGTATACAAGAAAGTGAGCATGATCTCCAACACTTCGGGCGAGCAATCCACATTGATAACATGCAGTTGGTCCTTGATATGAGCCTCGCGAAATGAAGATGTGAACATGATTTGGAAAAACTCGGAACGAAGCAGCATTGCTCGGTGGCATGGGAACAAGACCGATTTCGGTACATCGCCTTTCTCGGTTTCTTCCGGGAGTTGATCAGCTTGAAGCAGGACATCTGCAAAAATCGAATTGTTTTGATCCCACTTCACCTCATTTGCGTTTGATTTATCCACGACGATCTTGTTCCCAAGCACGTTCTTGCGAAACCACTCCTCTAGTTGATCTCGGCCCCTGCCAAGCTCGACGGTCCTCCGTTGTCTAGCAAGTCTTCTGTCTCCACTGTCGAGGATACTATCCATCAGGCTTGAAATCTCCAGATACTTAGCAATCTTATCGACTCCAGCAAAAACTTCTGACTCTGAGAATTCAGTTCCTGGACCGTTCCGTAGATCTCGTGGAGCTTCGCCCAAGTATAGATATTTTATCGCAGCACGGAATGCCTCAGGGGGGATACTGCTGGGGAGTTTCCATGCTTTGGTTTCCGTAGCTGTTTCTAGCTTTCTACGGAAATATGGAGATCGGGCCGCCAGAATGAATTTGTGCAATTGGAGTGATTCATCAGACGCTGTCACCACAATATCGGATGTTATGGGAACTTCTCGAGTAAGAAGTGAGGATGTATGTGCAGCGAGAGGTTGTATAGGATCAGTTGACTTAGAATAGTCATATTCAAGGAGGAGTCTGCGGATACGATCATTCAAGGCATTATATAGACATCTATGAACATTCAATTGTCAGTCTTTGTCAAATGCACAGGGAAGTAGTACATGTAATAGCAGCATAGATAGAATACCTTTCGCCTTGGAATGTATCCCGTTCACAAAGCGAGCCTGATTCCAACAATAACTGTGCTACTTCATAGTGCCCACAAAGACTTGCCTATCGGAAATTACTACATGTTTGAAGTATAGGTAGGCTTATAAAGCATGATTAATTCTGGAAACTTACTAGGATCAGAGGAGTATAGTCATATGGGTCACGGGCATTAACATTGACCCCTTCAGTGATCTTTTCCTGGCAGACCTTCAGGTCTCCCTTACGGCAAGCACTGCAAAGTTCCCGAAAAGGCTCACTGAGGTCCAACGGGTTATCATCCTTGATAGCACCTTCTTTGATCAACTTTTTCTCATTGTGTAAGCTGATTTCCAGCTGGTCTTTACGCAGGATAGTGCGCTCTGCCATTGTTCTAAATCACAAGAAATAAATCAAAAATATACAAATAAAGTGGGATGAGGAAACATGCGGGACAATCGATAAGAATCACGTGAAACAGTTGCCACATTTGTCATCCGTGAAGTGAATAGTTAGGTAAGTAACTAGAAACTAGATAGTGCATAGGCTTCAAAATTGAGATATCTGAGTATCCTTCATCAGTGTTTGGTGTATCACACAAGTATAAAGAATGATAATAAATGTTCCTTCTGTGATGAATCCTTTTTGTTTCAATTTGATTAGCCTTACATCTTATGTTTTCGGTCGAAAAAACCGTCACCGCCCCAACTCCGTTAGGGCAAGTGTCATAGCGCAACGGTTGCCCAGCAACAATGAATCTCCCAAACACAAAGCTGTCTTTGGATCTTGAAGCTTCATCTGCACACCACCACTCCTCTACTACGCTTCCCTTTAATTCTTTTACTAACAAAGCAGAATATTTTCTCTTTCATGCCTATTACTCACTACCTTTGACATCATATTTGTTTTGAGTTTCCTCCAATCTTCCCCTGGAGTCTTTCGGCATCACTTCTCAAACCGGCGCCATGGCGATTGCTTTGGCTGAAGCGGATAAGTATGAGATCTTGGAAAAGATTGGTGAGCTTCCTGACTTGCAATCAATTAGAACTTCATATTGATGATCTTCTTCTAAGGCTGTGGCTCTTTCGGCATCATTCGCAAAGTGAAGCGCAAGTCGGATGGTTTTGTATGTTCATTGGCCCTATATACAAGAAAACGTCAATTTCTAACAGGTTCCCTAGATTTTGTGCCGCAAAGAGATCAATTACATCAAAATGTCGCAGAAAGAACGTGAGCAACTCACCGCCGAGTTCAACATCCTCAGCTCCCTTCGTCATGCCAACATCGTTGCATATTATCACCGAGAACACCTAAAAGCCAGCCAGGATTTATACCTCTACATGGAGTACTGTGGCGGAGGTGATCTCAGTATGGTTATCAAGAATCTGAAGAAGGCGAACAAGTTTGCTGAAGAGGAGTTCGTCTGGCGCATTCTGTCGCAGCTCATCACTGCACTCTTCCGCTGTCACTACGGATCGGATCCTGCGGATGTAGGGTCAAATATCTTGGGTGCACCCGTCAAAGCTGCTGGACTCAAGGGAAAGCAGGGATCAGTCACCATCCTGCATCGAGATCTCAAACCCGAAAACATTTTCCTCGGTTGTGACAACACTGTCAAGCTGGGTGACTTCGGTCTGTCCAAGCAGATGCACTCCCATGACTTTGCGTCCACATATGTCGGAACTCCTTTTTACATGTCCCCCGAGATCTGTGCCGCGGAGAAATACACCCTTCGATCAGATATCTGGGCTGTCGGCTGTATCATGTACGAGCTCTGCCAAAAAGAACCTCCCTTCAATGCCCGCACCCACATTCAATTGGTACAAAAGATTCGGGAGGGAAAATATGCTCCCCTCCCCGACTTCTATTCCCCGGAGCTCAAAAATGTCATCGGAAGCTGTCTGCGAGTCAACCCCGATCACCGACCAGACACTGCTGCTTTGATCAACCTTCCCATTATTCGTCTTATGCGCAAAGAGAAGGAAGTTGTCGATCTTGGCAAGACTCTGCGGAGACGTGAAGAGGTTGCCGTTCAGAAAGTGAAGGAGATGGAGATTCTGTTAGCCAAATCGGAAAAAGACAAGGCGCAGATGAATACCGACGTTGAAAATGCAGTTCGGCGAGAGTGGGAAGTCAAGGCACGTTTGGAGATCAACCGTCAGGTACAAAATGAACTTGACCGTCTCAGAAAACGCTTCGAGGCAGAAGTCCAAGAGCGTGTTGCCATTGAGGTGGAGAAGCAGAAAAAGCTCAACCAGCCTCGTGAAGACATACGTCGTCGCAGCGCCCACGGCTCAAGTACATCCAGGCCATCGTCAAGTGCCAGTACTTCCGGATCACGATCTTCTGGCGCTATGAGCGATGAGAGTGACAGTCAGTTGAGCTGTGATACGAGTCAGGTATTGTCTGACTCTCCTACTCTGAATGTCAAGAAACAGCCAAAGAAGGAGACTCGCACTCCATACGCTCGCTCCAAGACTATTGCTGTTGTCGAATCTCCAATCGACGTACAAATGGCCGAGCCATCTCCCATTTCCATCGCTTCGCTCTCCTTGTCTCCGCGTCGCACCTCGGCTAATACAGCCTCCCGTAACATCTTCGCCGAAGCCGGAAAAAATAAGGCCAAGTGGGAACCTACTCTCGCATACTCTGATGATGAAGATGACACTCCCGACCTTCCCTCGCCCACTCGTCCTAAGGTGAAGCCTGACCCTTTCAAGGCTCCACGCCAACCCCTCCTGCGACAGAACACGGCCGCACTCATGCAGAAGCTGGAATCACAACCCACCCTTTTCCCCTCCAATGGCTCGCGCCTGCCTCAGATGTCCAACGGCCCATCTTCGTCTCAATTAGACAGCCGTCCTGGCACGAGTGAGGGTCGCAATATCTCCCCTCATCGACGTCTTGCTAAGGTCCCCTCATCTGCAAACCTTGCTGCAGACGCCTCTCCCACTCGGAAGGGCAGCATCAAAACCATCAAGAAAGTCCCCTCAAAGGTCAATGTTGGCGGTGAAGAGATGTTTAAGGCTGTTATGCAGCGCAACATGGGCGGACGCACTTTGGTTGAACTCGCACAGGCACGAGCTGGCGGACGCACTGCTGACGAGGTCACAAAGCGTTGCTCAAGTGACTCTAGAGCCACTGTTTCAGTCTCAAGTCTCAAATCTTCTGCTCCAGATCCCCCTGCGATCTGGGATCCCGAGTGTGATGAGATGCCCAGTCCCTTCTTGACTCGAGGACGCAAGGTTATTCGCAATCTCCGTTAATTCTCATTCTTTACTATATTACAATGGTGTTCCCTGGCGTTGTGGCTGGTGAGTTTCGGAAAGACGGTTATTATTATTATTTTTCATTCTTCATTCTTCATTCTTCATTCTTCGTTTATTCTTGTCATCGTGTTCGCATACCTCTCTTCCATCGACGGAGTTGTGTTCTTTCTTGCAGCCACGCAAAACATGGGGTTGATAACAACTTTCCCGTCAACTTTATCCAACTCTTACTCAGCAACCTTGCGCCGACCTTTTATCGAACTCGACCTTTATTTCCTTTGTGACGCCGTGATGCCCTACTTTTCTAATGCCCTTCCTACAAGAGAAGTTTCTTGTACATCATTTGGTTCTTGATCAACCACTTGGACGGATTTTTACCATTCTTTCTTCGATGGCATATCAAGTCATTTGGTTTTGCATAATTACAATGTTACCAATGCCCTTTCAGTTACTTTTTCTTGTCTTTTCTTTTTCCAGTCTTTGACATGAAAGTCACCAACTACTTTCTTGGTTTGGCCCATATCTTTCACTTTCCATTGTCACAATTCATCTGTTTTCGAACGACATTTTGGTTACTTCTATCGGTGTAAAATAGCATTTTCAAGGATTTCAAATTCTTATTTTGATTCATTCCATACTTGAACTTCGATTGTTATGAGTCTTAGAAGACGTCAAGCTACCAGTTAAGATATAGATCCTCGACTGACTCATGAAAGCTATCAATTTTCCAGTCTGTAATAGTCTTCTCACGATTTCTTCCCCAAATCGATGGACAGAATTAGCTGGTAGGGTATCGCGTTCAGTTTTGTTTTGTTGCTCGGTTCATGATAGCTTCATCAGACGCAATGCCTTGGTCACCATTAAGGAACCCAGGCTTTCTTGTTCTTTTAAGGATTAGGCATCCTCGTCTGTAACCTCCTCAATCTGAACCTGTTTTAGTTCTTCGTTAAACTGCCGTTCTAGCTCTGCCAATGACCTTTCTTCATCACCCAATGTCCGGTCTGCTGTTACCGGCGATTGATCCGTTTGTGGGCCTGTCTTTTTCTCGGCTGCATCAGCTCCATAACCGGCCTTCTCAAGTTTGTCTACCTCCTCAGGCTCCAACAACAAATCTCCTCGGCCCTTCATTGCGTCCAGATTTGCCCTGACTGATGAGGGCATAAATGCGTCAATAGCCTCCTGTCGCAAATCCCGAAGCTGAGGCTTGGCTTCGTAGACAAGCTTAGACTCGATCACTGGTTTGGGTGGGGGTTGATGACGCCCAGCGGCGGGTTTTCTATCCTCCTTCGATCTCTTCAATCGCTGTATGTATTCGGGCGTATCTGGTGGTGGAGAATCCTGCGGCATGGGTATGAGTAAGGCCTCCTCTTCAGTGAGGAACTTTACACCGTCTTCTAGCTCACTCGTCTCACTTTCTGAGTCATCCCGTCTCCGCTTCCCAAGCACGTCTCCTCCCTCTCGTCTGGGTCTATCCTCTCTTTTAGGGCCAGAATAATCTCTCCATTTGGGGAAAGTGGGCGCCTTGTCGCCCAGAAGTTCACGTGCTTTCAGAACAGCCTTTAGTTCCCGCTCGAGTGCTTCTTTGAGCTCCTTATCTCTGCCCTGTAATTTCTTCCCTGATTCCTCTAGTGACTTGTAGTCGTTGATTTGTCGCTTAAGTCGCTCTGGGTTCTGTTGCCCTAATTTTTCATTTCGACGGGCCAATGCCTCGGCTTTCCCCTTCTTTAGGGCTTTCTGCTTGTCCTGCTTTCGCTGCGCTGCGGCAGGGTTCATATCCCTGTCCTTGTCCTTGGCCATATCAGCAGTAGCTTCGAAAGCCTTTCCAGTAAACACTAGCAGGAAGCTTTCGTATTGTCGCGAATGGCCTTCAAAGAGCCTCCTGGTCCCAATCAGGTGTATGCCCACTTATGTGTCTCGGGACAGTTTGGTCTCGCACCGGCAAGGTGTGCAGGGGTGTGTATGGATCGAATATTGCTCGGGGGCGTAAGAGACGGCAGAATTTGTGATCAAAGCGTCAGCTCTCCAACTTTGTAGGTCGCCTTAAGTCGGGCAGTCGGGTTGAGAAAAGACGTGCAGACAGATGTGGAGGATCGGATCAATGGTCGGGATATTTGTCAAAACAAAAAAAAAAAAAAAAAAACTTGAAGAGGGATTTTTACCACCGCGTGGTTGGTCTCTGGGGAGTAGCTGCAAGCCTGGTCGTAGAGATTGCGCCAAGTAGATGTAGTAATTGTCGATGCAGCCTCATGAATTAGGCAGCAGATGGGAAGTTCAGGCTTATTGGGTAGGTTGGGTAGATTGGGTAGATCGGGAAGGAGGGGAAAAAGGAAGAAAGTAAGGCGTTGAATCGGGGTAAAACCCGAAGCAGGTTGAAGCTAACATTCGAAGGCGGAGTGAGCGGGAAAGCTATCCGTGGTTCTGGATGGATCCTATACTTCCCCCATAGACCTCTTATAGTTCCTACGTTATTCACTTTTATTGACAGCTTACTTTCTGATCTCAGCCTTGTTACTTCATGGCTTTTCTGGCACTAAAACTGATATCGCCTTATATCTCTACCTTGTTCCATTGCAGCACTACATACCTAGGAAGAATTATAGGTTGTGGAACCAAACAGGAATAGGAAGCCCTATATCCAATGTTGCAATCTTTATTCGTTCGTTCTATTGATATTTTTATAATTATCTATATAAAATATGACTCTTCCTTCCCTTTTTAATCAGTGTAGTCTATACGTATATATATACATATATATTTATTTTACGTAGTACCATCTCCCCATCAAAAGTCAAGAATACCTCCAGGGCTGCCTAGGTACATAGGTGAAAACATTGAATCAAATCCCAAACTCTTGTTTCTGTGGAACTGAGGTTCATGAGCCGCGCGCTCTGATCAAAGTTGCCGCCGAAAATTGATTTATTGCCCCTCTCTCCAGCGGCTCCCATTACTTTTCCGCCTTCTTCCCCTTCCTCATGAGATCCCATCGAACCGCGCACCGTTCTTCTTAACCCCTCACCATGACCTGCGGTCCACTCGGTCTCACGAGTTTCATCGACGCTTCGTAGACTGGAATCGGAGCATGTATTTGCCCACCAAATGTCCGTCTCAGCCTCTTCGATCCCCGACACCTCGCTTGGCCTCACCTCCTCCGAAATCCAGATCCTTCGACAACAGCAACAGATTGCTCTGCAAAATACCCATGCGAACAATGGTGCTGCTAGGGGTAGAGGGACGGGATATACTAGCAACTCCAGCTCGCGCGCTACCAGTGCCGCGAGCAGTCATGGCCGCTTGTTGCTTGACCCGGAAAGTCTCTCTGCACTATCACATCAGCTGGGTCACCTCGAGCGTCGCATCAGTGGCCAGATCGACTATGTAGGTGAACTGTTCGGTTCCCCCTCTATATCACCATCTGACTGGTCTTTTTAACATTCAAACATAGCTCTCGCAACAAATCACAGATTCCGTTAAGCGCAGCCGCAGTGGTGTGTTGAAAACAATCGAGGCGGTAGAGGCTGAGATGGACCGGACTCGTTCCATGATGGCCTCTGCTGACGAGTTGGACAACGAGTTGGCCAAAATCGGCCATATTCGTGATATTGTCAAGTCTTTTCGCGGCCGAATCGAAAGCTTGGATCGCCGGATGGACCAGTCCCGTCGACGACGCTGATACACCTTCATCCTACAAACCCCACCTTCACACGGACCATTGTCTCAACATACAATCACATCACCCTCCATACTTTATCTCTTATACCGCACTTTCTCCGATCCCCCATCTTACAGCTCAACGCAGCTGATATTCAGTCTGACTCTGAGAACATAAAACTTTCAAAACTAAAAATGCTCAATATAAGAGTACTGTCCTCGCGGACACCCTTTCGTTTATTCAATCAACATACAACTCATCTCGTTTTATTTTCGCAGTTGGAAGAACTGCATACATATCTCGCAGCACTTTTCGGTCCCGGTGACTCCATGTGCGCTTTGGATGGCGCATAGGATTTGTTCAACTAGTACTTTCTTTCTTTCTTCCTTTCATTTCACTACTGACCACTTGCAAATTGATGATTACCATGATGATGGGATTTAATGTATTTTTCTATCTTTATTTGGTGGCGTGCATAAACATGATCTTTGTTGGCCCTCTGTTTTGATATTTTGGTTTTGTGGTTTCGATTCCCCTGTATGTCCTATAGCATCTGACTTCGGCCATCGTCCACCAAGATTTTGGTTCCTTTTCAAAATGTGCAGAGTAGACTAGTCGGGACAGCAGCTAGGCCTTAACCTTAAGCTACTTGCCATAAGCTGTTCAAAATTGGGGAATGAAAGAGCCTCGGTTCGTGATAATACAGGTGGAAAAGGATGTGAGGTGTAGCTTTCGAGTACTCTAGTGTAGTTGGCATTAGAAGTTGCCTGAGGATGCGAAAGATACTTGATCGAAAGAAGCTGTGGGCCTGGATTCAATATACGTTTGAGATAGCAACAGAGCCCATATTGGCAGCCTGGTGGACACCTTGTATCAGACAAGGTTGAGGTGTTCGCACATGGCAGATAACATTCCATTGAAGATCTGGATTCATATTTTAAGGGGCTTATCTTCTTGATTTGACTCCTTTTGGCGATCCTTGAGTTTTTGACTACGCCGGTCAGTCTGAGGAAATCGCTTCTCAGTGTCACAGACAAGGCAGCGAATCACCAGTACATCAGCCCATGGCTTTTTGCGTTCCCGGCTAGCATTTTGGACTTCATGGATGCAGTTGATACCAGGAGTTAATATGGTATCACAGCGCTTGCAAAATGATCGCTTTACAGGCACCTCTAGTCTTGTCTGTGATTTCAAGGATACACCTCGCATCTGGGAGATATACAGCCTCGATAGGTTGTTCAGGGATCTTTTGACAGGTCTCTCTTTGAGAACCCTAGAGTTTGTGTTTATTTGAATGTTTGCACCATTTTTCACCGGGCTTTCAGTTGCAAGGCTGCTGATATTATTTGTTTTGCTGGTCACAGTAGTTGCAGTTTGGTCATTTTGAAGGGTCAAATTGTGAAGATATTCTGATGCAAGCTGTAGATAGCTTGATCGAGCTTTCAAGTGACTTTTTCCATTTTTAGTCTCTTTCTGGATCTTCACTTTGGCCATTGTAATTGTGGAATTGTGGAGGTTTAAACGCCATGAATCGTCGAGAACAAAATCGATCCATGAACTAGTCCGCATTTGGAGTGCCATAAGCGCACGTGACATGACATTTCACGTCTGGTTCAGCCCTCATCCCCTCTCACCCATCCTTCATCATTTTCCCAACCACTCCCGATCTGCCAATTCTCGGCGAATTCAACATCTAAGCTGACTCGTCCACTTTCTGGATTTTCACTTCTTCCACTCATCCCACTTTTCTTTTTACCCCCTCCCACTTCACAACATCCGCAAACATGTCTGCTGAAGAAGACCTGATCGACTACTCTGACGAGGAGCTCCAGACTACAACTGCGCCAGTTGCAGCTGCAGCTGCCCCCGCTGCCGCCAATGGTGGCGCCGACAAGCAGGGCGATCTGACCGTTTCTGGCGGTGGTGATAAGAAGGGTAGTTACGTCGGTATTCACTCGACTGGTTTCCGCGACTTTTTGCTCAAGGGCGAGCTTCTGCGCGCCATTACCGACTGCGGCTTCGAACATCCATCGGAGGGTTAGTCTAATCATTTATCCTGCATGCTTTCCTCCATTGTTGCAAGCTCCAACGTCCGTCCATCGTCGCGAAGAATTCCATCGGTCAGTGTTCGGCAATCTATCGCTCCTCAATCTGCAAGCGACATGGGGATAGTTTGTTCCTGAACATTCTCAATCTACGTCCCATCTCGGTTGGCTGCTTGACATATGCCGTACGGGTTGGTTTTTTTTTCCCACATCCAAGGCTACGGTCGGCAGTTCATTCAGGATATTTGTTTCTTTCTCGGGGTCAAATATTTCTCCTGGTGGAATACAATGCGATCCTTCAATCGTCGGTATCGCAAATCACACGCGTCCCTCATGTCGTTTGCAGGCCAGACTTCTCAGCAGAAGGCTTCGTAGCTTTCCTTCGATCATCCGGGATGATCGTAGGTGGTATTTTGGGAGACATGGGGTTTAATTTGGTAGACGGACGGACGTTGCGACAGCACTTTTTCACTCCTTTTTTTTTCTTGCTCTCTTCGAACACAAGTCTAATCTTCTATCTGCATTTTCACAGTCCAGCAAGTATGCATTCCAACTGCAATTTTGAACGTCGATGTTCTTTGCCAGGCCAAGTCTGGTCTCGGTAAGACTGCTGTCTTTGTCCTGACCACCCTCCACCAGCTGGAAGCGGTTCCTGGAGAGTGCTCTATTCTTGTCATGTGCCACACCCGTGAGCTGGCCTACCAGATCAAGAACGAATACGCCCGTTTCTCCAAGTATCTGCCCGATGTCAAGACTGCGGTCTTCTACGGTGGTACCCCCATGCAGAAGGACATCGAGCTACTGTCCAACAAAGAGACCTACCCCAACATCATTGTTGCCACCCCCGGTCGTCTGAACGCTCTTGTCCGGGACAAGCATCTGTCGTTGCGTAACGTCAAAGCTTTTGTTCTAGACGAGTGTGATCGCATGCTTGACCAGATCGGTAGGGTCCGACCCCACATCTATTTTTTATCAATTACTAATTTTTTCCCCACGAATCAGACATGCGTCGCGATGTTCAGGAGATCTTCCGTGCCACTCCTGCCGACAAGCAGGTCATGATGTTCAGCGCTACTCTTTCCAAAGATGTTCGCCCGATTTGCAAGAAGTTCATGCGCAACCCTCTCGAAGTCTACGTTGATGACGACAACAAGCTCACTCTGCACGGTCTCCAGCAGTACTACGTTAAGCTCAGTGAGAGTGAGAAAAACCGCAAGCTCAATGAACTCTTGGATAGCCTGGAGTTCAACCAGGTCATTATCTTTGTGAAGAGCACCGTTCGTGCCAACGAGCTGGACAAGCTGCTCCGCGAGTGCAACTTCCCCAGTATTGCTGTCCACTCCGGGGTTAGCCAGGAGGAACGGTACGTGTTTCGTGCTTCAGACTCAATAACTTAGTAAATAATTGCTGACCCCTCTCAAGTATCAAACGCTACAAGGAATTCAAGGAATTCAACAAGCGTATCTGCGTTGCCACCGACGTTTTCGGCCGTGGTATCGATATTGAGCGCATCAACCTTGCCATCAACTATGATTTGCCCGCAGATGCCGACTCTTACCTCCACCGCGTCGGTCGTGCCGGTCGTTTCGGTACCAAGGGTCTTTCTATCTCTTTCGTCAGCAGCGAAGAAGATGAGAAGGTTCTGAAGGAGATCGAGAAACGGTTTGAGGTCGCTTTGCCGTATGTCCCCATTGCTTTTCTGTCACTTTTGCAAGAGACCGACGACTAATTACGAATACAGTGAATACCCGGAGGAGGGAGTGGACTCGACAACCTACATGGCCTAAGTTGCCGGGTAGAGATGGACTCTTGTATTGAATTTTCAGACGAAAATACTTACATGACTCGCTTTAATTTCGTTTTCACTGGTGAATCTTTCGTTTTGATATGGCGCACTTTTTCAGGATCGAGGTTTTTCTTATCGACAAGGTCGCTGAACAGCAGCACAGGACCCTTTTTTTCAAGATAAGAACGGAATCAAAATAGCCAAAAATGCAATTTGCTCTGCTTCCATTCGCGTTACTTTGTAGGGTGCAGATAACCCTTCAAGGTTAAGGTAGTCCCAAGGTCCACCCCGTGCCGCTTCAAATTTCAGTCGAAACCAAATTAGATACTGCCAAGTCTATAACTTTCGACACGATAATCGTCTCTAACCTCTTATAGAATATGGAGTCCATACTTCTAGACTTCACTGATTGGTGAGGCTTGAAACCGTGGGGATCAAAGCGTCGGTTCGTTTTTCGCCCTGGACTCAAATCAAGCATTTTTTACCCTTTTGGCTGAAGTGACAGTGCCGATCTCATGCATGATATGCCAAAATCTAATAAATCCATTGGCCATGCATGCACTGTTGTTTCGTTGAATGTTACAAGGGCCGGATTAGATTGCATATTGACAAGGTCAGGATGAAACAAAGGTACGGAGGAACACTTGACTCTTACTATATTGGGCCATAGTGCTCCATTTTACCAATCTAAGGTCAGAGAAGCTGGTCCACACAGTTTCAGCTATTTCAAATCATTACTCGCGCTTTCTCCTCTTTCCCCTCTGCGTTGTATTTTCTCGGATCTACCTATACTTGAGGGTTTGGCATATTGAGATATTGAAATAGAGATAGACATGGGAGTTACAATACAGCTAGCAGTCCTTACTGCTGCTGTAGCTCTTTTCTTCTTCCTGAGAGGTCTTTCGTCGAAAAAGACACTAGCACCACTACCTCCAGGTCCCCCTAAAAAGCCTCTCATTGGAAACCTGCTAGATCTTCCTGGCGCAGGTCAACAGGAATGGATTCACTGGCTAAAACACAAGGATCTCTATGGTCCCTTGAGCTCTGTTTCAGTTTTCGGACAAAACATAATCCTCATTAACGATAAAAGAATTGCATATGAGATTCTGGAAAAGAATTCTGCCAAACACTCGTCCCGTCCTCACTTCACGTTTGCAGAACAGATGTATGTGCTTCCAGCTAATGTAACTGGAAAACGGATGCTCATGATTATACAGTTGTGGTTGGGATAGGGCGCCTGTGAATCAGGATAACAATGCTTTTCTGAAGACTTTCCGCCGAGCAGCTGCCCGCACGATAGGAACCCAGGCATCTATTGCTAAATATGATCGTCTTATTGAAGATGAGATGAGACACTTCTTATGGCGGGTTCTTGATAACCCCAAGAAGTTCATTGATCATAATCGAAGGTTTGTGGGATCGTGAATATCAGGCTGCGTCTCTGTTAATCATCAAATTAGTGCCGCCGTCGGCTTGATCTTGAAAATTACCTATGGATATACTACTGAACCGTCCAAAGAGGACCCATTGGTTGCCCTCGCTGACTTGACCCTGCAGCAATTCTCCGAGGCTATCATTCCAGGTGCATTCTTAGTTGATCTGATTCCTGCATGTTAGTTTGTTTAGTTTATCCCACCTTTTCAGGTGCCAGGTCTAACATGATAATATAGTGATCTACATCCCTGAGTGGTTCCCAGGTGGTGGATTCAAGACTATAGGGAGATTCTATTATGACACCCTTAGAAGGCTCGTGGAAAGTCCATTTGCGTTTACTAAATACCAGAAGAGCCAGAACATCAGTAAGAACCCATCTCTTGTGTCGGAACTGCTGGACCAGGGAGAAGATGACGACCTGGTTAAATGGCTCGCAGTGGGACTTTACGGTGGAGGGGCAGATACGGTACGTTCAAGCCTACCTCTGGCATTATTCTCGTCATCTCATGATTGAGGTATAGTATGGAATGGGATTTGTGATACTAATGAAAAATACAGACTGTTTCTACTATGGAAGCATTCTTCCTCGCCATGTTACTCTACCCAGAGGTGCAGGGTAAGGCACAAGCCGAGCTTGACCATGTCCTTGGTGAAACGACCCTTCCAACTGTGGCAGATCGACCAAAACTGCCATACATCAATGCGATCGTACGAGAACTTCTTCGCTGGCACCCTGTTGCACCACTGGGCGTTCCACACCGAGCTGATGAAGACGATATTATCAATGGATTCTTGATTCCAAAGAATGCAGTCCTAATCGCAAATATCTGGTATGAATATCCTGTCAACTCTTGAGATGCAAAAACTTTACTAATGATTTATTACAGGGGATTCAACCACGATCCAGAAGTTTATTCCAATCCATCACAATTTAAACCGGAGCGGTTCCTTGGCGTTGATGACAAGGATGCTGTTCCCGATTCACAAAGCTTCGGCTTTGGTCGTCGTATTTGCCCTGGCAGGCTGTTTGCCGATACTTCCTTATACATCATGGTTGCGCATACCCTTTCGGTCTTCAATCTCAACAAGGCTGTTGGTGAAGATGGTCGTGAAATTGATGTGGAGGCTAAGTTTACAGCGGGTATCATCAGTCACCCGGAGCCATTTTCTTGTGCTTTTACTCCTCGCAGTGAGAGTCATAAACAGCTTATTGAAGAGTTCCAACGGGAGAATCCTTTCAAGAAAGGAAATGCGGACGAACTTCTGGCTGCTTTGAACGAGAGAAACGTCTCTCACAATGATGGACGCGCCTCGTAGAAAATCGATTGGTGAAGAGCGAGGAAAAGATTCATCTCAATCTAGGCGCTATTCGCTAGCAAGGTCAACCCTTGGCCTTTCAATGGCACGAATTATTCAATACTTCGTGAATCTGACCTCGACGACAAATCGTGCTTACGACGTACGTGGTACTATGACAGCTGGGGCCAAATTGATAAATTTAACTTTACAACCGCGGTAACTGATTGCTGCAAGGTTTGATAGATTAGTTGAGTCTTATACCCGAATGTAAAATCCACTTTTTTGGGGTTGTCAACCGTATTGACCAACCTTTGAAAGCAAGTTATCTTTTCAAAGCTTCACTTACTTCAAAATTTTAACTTGGAAGCTTCAAGCTGATCAGTTTTCGAAACTTCAAAATGATTTGCCCTTCTTCTATTTACTTTAGAGCCATGTTTGACCTTACGGAGTGAAACTGAGGATTGTCTCAGGCATTACTTAGGGCTTATACAAGAGTGGGGCTGCTCCACAAGTAAGCTTGTGACGCAATTGGTCAGAGCCTTGTGAATCAAGCGTTTATACTTCACAATTGGCGACATTAAATTCATAGTGGGCATATATAGCAGGGGTAGGAGATTACTGACCTTGAAGGATACCATTTGTAAGAGAGTTTGATCCTCCTTGGAGAAAGGGAAAGGATTATGAGGTACAAAGCAGTCCTATGCTACATGTGGAGAAGGCGATGGCAAGATTCGTGAAGGATCGAGGTTGTATATCAAAATCACACCCTCGCAGTGGGGGCTGAACATAAATCACTATAGAAGGATGACTGATATCCATCGAGCTGGTTGCGCATGAAAGATTCTTACCTCCTCATACATAACTTTGGTGTCTGAGAATTCCTCATTGCCATGTTACTCCTTTGGCGTCTTGCGGCCATAGCCCTCTGGGTTACGGCTTCTTCCGCCTCCTTCTACTACAAATATTGCGAAGCATTCCCTGACAATACCATCGAATACTGCTTCGAGGATGTATCAGACGACAGCCAAGCCTATTTCAATGCAGCTGTCAACATATGGACTTCCAGTGGCATCCCGGTTACATACAAGAACATTGGAGCCTGTCCAAACAGTGATTCTTCCAGCGACCTCTCTAAAATGCTTATCGTTTCCACATGGTATGAAACTTATCACAGTTCTTCATACGGCTATAGATACGCTCAGACTGGCGATTTCCAGTATCTGAAGATTGGCCTTTGGTATAATACACACACGACCGCTATTGGAAAGAAAAAGGCAATTATCGGATCGCTTGTTCACGAGCTCGGACGTGTTATGTGCTTGCTTAATGAGAATCAGCGACCTGATTTAGCAGATGAGCTCACCTGGAACTGCAAAAATCTGTGAGTTACTTGAATTCATTCTCAGCATACAGAGTTTCTGACCAATTTAATCTTTATCTAGGGCGGATTATTCTCTGGCTAAATCGTCTGCTGCAAAACAAAAAGTTTTGGACGGTTGTGATGGAATCGCAGCTGCAGCTTCTGCGAGATCTTACGGTGCATGGACTTATGCCCCATACCCTTCTGGAAACGAGCAATACGAGCTTTCTGATAGCGTCGACTATAACTCTGTCATGTTCGTCAACGGCATCCCACAATCTAAGAGTAAGCTCGCAGGTTCGACAAGAGTTATTACAACGAAAGCTGGAAAGAAGATCACTGGTAGTGTTTGGTACGATGGGCCTAGTGCTAAGGATATCGCCGCCATTGAGGCAATATGCGAGGAAAGGCCACCAGAACTTCCAGCACGACCGGAAACCAATGTGGAAGATAGCGATCCAGTGCCGCCGTATGTCGAATTTGAAGAGCAACCACCGGACTATGAGTGCTGGTGAGAGTTCCAGTCTGGGCATCTTACGAAGGTTCAAGATTGCCGCACTTCTGATGGAATTCGAAGTAACATTGCCCCGGGCCGATTTGAATCTACTCAGACCTCGGGAATATGTGCGTCTGCCCCATGAGGCAGGTAATATAAAGAATGTCCGCGGTGCCAGCACCGCCTTCATTTCCCAAAGCAGGCTTTAGGAATGAAATGAAAAAAAATTCAAAATAGATAAACATTCAAATTCAGTATGAAGAATTGAGAGTAAAATTATAGAGAAGAAATTGAGAAAAGAGATGGAGATTCCAGGGGCATTTCAACATTGAATGTATATGTATCCATTACTTACGATACCGTTTTATTCCGAGGTTCCAGGGCTAAAAGTCGTGTCTCTAGGGTTCACCTGAATCTTGACTACCTATGTATCTAGATAGTAATAAAACCTTGGAATTAAGGAATACCGCTACCTGGGCACAGGTATGATGATTAATGCGAACAAAAAAAAAATCAAATCCGATTCTCTACAGTCCCACTTCTAAGGCTCTGGGGTTGGATATCGGGGTTAAGATCGTAGCGAAGGAGTTCAGATACCACCTACAAATGGCTTTTCATTTGCCTTTATGGTGACCATTTGCTCGCTCACACCAGATCCTTGCAGCAATTTTAATACCACCCTCTCTGGAACATTCTCTCTCAACAATTTCCAAGACGCCTTGCGTTACATCCGGAATTATTGTAGATTCAGGGCTGTCACCACTTTTGTTTCTCCATCTTTGAGCAACCATTTGTCGGCCTCCCACCACGCCCATATCCCGCGTACTTGGAATGCGAAGTTGAGTCTTCTCGACACTGTATCCAATCTCCTTCGCGATAGCCATGGTTTTCGCAGTGAGTGAGCCATACATAGAGTTCTGTAGGCCATCCTTGGTCTTCTCGTTGTTCTTCACCGCTCGGAGAGCCTTCAGGTCTCCTGATGCAGGCTGTGGGTTCTGTTCCACAGATTCATCTTTATTATCATCTTGGATCTTGCTCGAAGAATCTCTTTTGGCTTCATTGAGCGGTTTCTTTGGAGGCGGGTAGCGGTAACGAGAGCCTGAGAGCGAGTGCGAGCAACAGGGGATTGCAAGAAACGGGAGAGGGGACGTAGGGCAAGCAAGAGCAGCCATCAGGGGGGTCCAGACGGTCAGCTCGTCGGCATGATTTGATATAATAAATGTATCACGTGGGAAATCTCCGGTATAAGTTTCCACACTCAGTTCTCCAGGACCATGCACATCCATAAAAGGTTTTGGGATGTAGATTCTCTCCAGAAGCCGTTCCTGGACATTCGCAGGAAAGATGCTCCATGACTTGCGGCGTCGAGCATCAAAGCCCCCGCCTTCATATCCTTCCATCAGTAAAATGTAGACTAAAACTCCATTGCCACATGCAACGTCAATGAAACCAGGAAAGACGATTTTATCCTCTTCCTGGGCTTTCTCAGCAGATGGAGCTACTCCATACATATTGCGCCAGAGCTCTATGAGAAATGCGGCAATAGATAGATCTTCAAAGACGTGTTTTGCAGGTTCGGTTTCTTCAACCCATTTTTCACAGAGGTGGTCCGCATACTGGAGCTTCAACCTTGTATATGTGTTCTGGACTGAATGTTGCGGAACAATATTGTCTTTAGACTTGTTTCTCCCAACTATTTCTGTTGAGACCGTAAGTTGGGGCTTTGTACTTCGTGCGAGTCGGATGTTTGTATTGAGAATTGAGTGTAGTGTTCGTTCTAGTCGATTTGGAATGTCTTTTGAGAACGGCAAGAAATGGATCGACATCGCCCCAGACCCAGAACCCGACTCTGGTCCAGATTTGAAGTCATAAAGATAGGCGAGACCCTTGACCATAGGGTGGTAGAATGGCATTTCGACATGCGATTCGACATGTGGTACATAAACGAATAGTAGACGTCCATCTGTCGCTGCCAGCAAACTGCTGGAAAGACTTCCTCTCGGAGAGTAGAAATAGCATGTTTGGTCTAAGTGCTTGTCCAATTTTGGATTTCGTGGAACCAATCGCCGCACGACAGTCCTTTTCAGGTCAAAATCCTGGACCTTGATCACAGGTTTAGCAGTGGTCTGAGTCTCTGACGCTCTATCATCACCGCTTACATACATGCCAAATTCCCTTTCATTTTCATGGGGTGTTTTGAGAAGGCCTAGGCTGTCGAAAAGTATGTCTGCCCGGAAGAGATGGGTCGAGGTGATGTTAGGATTGGCCAGGAGAAAAACTAACATGTTGTAGATGATCTCCGGAGTGAAAGGTAGGCCATCTTCCCAAAGATCTTTTGAAGTGAGCCAGCCAGATTCTATGTCATTATTAAGTAGAGCTGGGGATGGCTCGATTGTCTCTGCAAGCGGCTTCCCTGAGAGCTTGCTGAGATCGCGCATGTTCTTCTGCTTAGGCATTATGATGTCCAGAATGGGGATTTCCTGCTCGCTTGGAAGTTTTGACTCATCCCTATTCTAGTATTCCGGGCTGAAGGTAAATTACACAGCAATGGCACAGGCGCTGATGAGTTTATTCTGGCCATGCGTACTCTTCCATATTTTGATTATTCTTCCTCTCGGGACGTGTGCATATCAAGTCACGTGATGATATAGTTTTTTTTTTTCATAAGCTACCTCAATATAAACGACGTAACAAGTAGATAGTATAAACATGGAAGAAGAGTCATTGACTAAAAAATGTCGAATTAAGTTTACGGGACTTCAGAGTTCTCTTAGAGCAGTGGTGATGTGGCAATCTCGGATATAAGAAGCAAAACGGAATAGATTTCCGTATCAAAATTGATTAGGTCAATAGGTCAAAAGAGTTACTCATATTCCAATGGAGCAATAGCCATTCACCCGCCGGCCCTCTAGCCTAGGGCTCGGCACGAATAATATCGCTAGCATACTTATACTATCAAGGACATCTTCATTCTCATCATCAAATTAAAACGGTATAACCTTTCAAGTTTCACCACAACTTAATCAGCTTTGCTTTATCCCTCGTAATTAAACTTCGCAATAAGGGAGAGAAATACTGACAGACTTCAGGATCTCAACCCAAGTAATTATGTATCGTGACACTAATAGAAAGATGCTAAAACTAAACTGGCTAGGTACTCTCAAAAAGTCCGCGCCGGGTTATCTGTAGCAAAAGGGTCAATCGCTAGAAGTAAATGAGATTTGAGTCATAAAAAAAGGTAATAAAACCATCAAGGATCAATCATCAAAGACACAATAAAAGTTGAAGCTAAAAAGGGTGAAATTAGCAACCTCTACACTCCCATGCTCTTCCAAAGTTTAGTGGCTATCTTGTCCATCGCCAATACTGGGAATGCCAGATCATGATCATTAGGCCCAGGCGGATGCAAGAATAGTTCCTGATACTTGATCAGTATAGGACCGCCATTAGTATGGACCGAACCATCCGCCCCCTTCGTCTGAGTCATCCCTTGTCGTGTGATTGAGGCATAGCGGCGGCGTCCATGACGAAGGCCCATAAGTGGTTGAACCAGGTTGAAACATCGATAAGTGATATTCGGTTGATCCTTTACGATAGAGATAACGATCACAAGTTGGGTCTGGCCTTGATAGTTTGCAAGCCACCATCTCGCATCATTCATCAGGCAGTTCAATCCCTCGGACACACCAACTTCCACTACTACATCAGGCCACTTATCAGTGCGATTAGCCGGAAAACCCCCAGGGGAGAAGGACTCATCGGGCTCTTTGGCGCAATACGTGCCATGGACTCGGGTGCTTCCGAACCAGTCCAGGGGGAACACCAACCCATATCTCACGGCAATGATAGCTTCTACCGTAGCGAGAATGCCCCTGCTCGCGATTTCATGTGGTTTACCACGAGCTTTACGAACAGCTCTCGAGAATTTTTGTTGTAGAATATGCGAGATGACTTAGGCAGCATCGTCTTGTTATCCAGAAACAGAGATACGTTGCTGAATCGAACCAGCTTGCTCACTGTCATGTCTTTTGCCTCATCTCGCAAAATTTGCTTAATAGTAGCGATAGAAGAGCCAATACGGGGAGCAGGATCCGAGGTTGGCAAACATGAAAAGTCGAACAAGGGATCGATCCCATCAGCGGGGCCCTCATACTCAAAGGGAGGCTCGAGATATCCGTCAGGTATTACGATAGCCCCCATTCGGAGTGCGATAGCTTGTATCGGAGACATAGCTGGATTGTTCAGGCTAGTTTAGAGGGCTGCCAATACAGGAGATGACAGACGTCCATATTTCCAGGGGTCCGAGAATGTCTAATAGATTAGTATCATTCATCCAATAACTATCAGATGCTTTCCTTATATCAAGAAAACCGGTGAATCAGGCACTAGAACAGTTGAATGGTCCGCTGGTTTTGGTGGAGGAAGGAAAGATGAGAAAAGGAAGTCACAACGACGAGTCGATTTATCAACAAAAAGTAACCGGCCCTTTCATAAATGGTAGCGCGGGTCCAACCTTCTCTGGTGCAGAGTGCTCATATCAGTGAAGTCCCGAGGAGATTAGAGGAATTTGGTGGCAGTGAGGTGGAAATGACCATCTGCTATTGACAAGTTCAAATGTAGGGGGTACCTACTTGCATCCCTTTGAATATACCTAGAATATATCTAGTAATCATTAATGATAGTCAACTGGTCCTCATATGACCCACTAAAGATCAAGATAAGGATAAGATCCACAATATTCCAATGACGCAACCTAATTGCGGCGGCCTTGAATCCTCGCACTCAGATCTCCACTCTTCGGACTGTCTTACACCGCACGCTCCGCTAAACAATCAAACTTCACCGGACTCTCCGAAGGTTCGAGTTGTAACCAAATTCTGCAATCTCCAAAAACACCGAAATGGCACCCCGTTGCTTTATTATCCGCCACGGCGAGACAGAGTGGTCTCTTAGCGGCCGACACACGGGTACAACAGACCTGCCTTTGACGAAGAATGGCGAGAGGCGAATTCAGGCGACGGGCAAAGCTCTAATTGGGGATGATAGATTGATAGTTCCCAAGAACCTAGTCCACATGTAAGTGTTTACCGAAGAGCGGTCAAAGGGTCTCAATCTAACTCATTCATACAGCTACGTCTCGCCCCGTCATCGTGCGCAGAGAACACTCGATCTTCTTAAAATCGGTTTCAAGGAGCGTTTGCCTTGGGCTGAGCACAGCGAAGAGGCTGAGCTTGTTCGTACTCATGCTAGTGTTGAGATTACGGATTCTATTCGCGAATGGGATTATGGTGACTACGAGGGGTTGACTAGTAACCAGATTCGATCTATCCGGACACAGAATGGAGAAGAGCCATGGAATATCTGGACTGATGGGTGTCCAGGAGGAGAGTAAGTGACTTCATATTATGGCCGCTCTGCACAAAAGCTACGCATTCGCCTGAGGTTTCTTTCTCCAGTCACTAATCAAGATTTCCTCCCTAGATCTCCTGAAGATGTCATCCGCCGACTTGATGCTCTGATCGCCGATATCAGAGAGAAATATCAGCAGCCTTGTTTTGAGAATCCGAATAGTGTCAAGGGTGATGTCCTGATCGTTGCACATGGACACATTCTTCGTGCATTTGCAATGCGCTGGTCGGGCAAGTCTCTGACAGATACAGCATTCATCCTCGAAGCAGGAGGTGTGGGAACACTGAGGTTCGTTTCACAGCCTTTAGAAATGAAAACAAAAGTGAAACTGATAAGAAACACAGCTATGAACATAACAGCATTGAGGAACCGGCAATCATCCTCGGTGGCTCATTCATGGTCGAGTAGGGGGTTATTTACTCGGATGTGAGAAATCGAAATCAAATCGATTCAGGTACTAAGGTATAGTTAGCAATTATGATTATACAACAAGCCATATATACATATACGCAATAGATACTTTCAATCACACATGCATATTATAAGTAGTACTAACCTCAATCATCGTCGGTCGCTTCCTTTTTAAGCTCCACAGTCTCAGTCTTGGGGTCAGCATTCGCCCTGACACCCTCCTCGCCCAAAATCTTCGCAGACCCCATAAACATCGCCCCAACATATCCTCCCAAGAAGCGCATGTCACCAGCCTGTACGGCCGTCATGCGCAACAAATTCTGAGTGTCAGAGAGATTGGCATTGAGCTGCGCGAGCTGCGAGTGCAGATGTGCGTATTGGCGGCTTTTTGCTGCAGACATTGAGGCTGAGGAGCCTGTGGTGTTGCCATACTGGGCCGTGCTGTTTCCTAGACCTGTGCCTGTTGGGAGGATGGACGCACGGTAAGTGGATTGAGACTCTTGGCGGCGGTGGTTAATTGGTGGGGGAGGCATTATGGGATTAATCGTCTGAAGTTTATTTGAAGCTTGGAATCAGGATTCGAAGTTCCTAAATTGGTTTTAGGTTATAGTTGTTGGTGGTGGGCTTGGGGAAGAAGCGCGGGGAGTTGTTTACATTATGAATATAGTCACGTGATATGCTACGTTCTACATAGAAAAATAGATATTTTCAGTGAGCCAATGATATACTGGAAATTTCTAACAGTTCGTGCGCTCCATGAAAGATACAGTTTGTTCAAAAGGGCAATGCAATATCAGGCATCGCACTCATCATCAAGTTCCAGTCAAGCGAACCTTACCAAAGCAGTCAAACCCAACTCAACCAATTAAATCAAACCGTTCGCTCTTGTGCAATGCCGAAGAAATCAGAGAGGCCATATAGCGTCAGGCCAACCCGATGATATTCAGGGAAACGTGACACGAAGAAGAAGATGAACAGAACAAAAGAAGAAACGCAAAAACAAAGGATAGGGAACGTATACTGAGCCCGGGCAAAGGGTTAATGGGAAAAAGGAAGGCAGATAGTGTACAGGCATGAAGAGAAGCAACAGAGGTAAGGGCGGACTGGACGAATGATAAAGTCGAGAGCGCGCGCTATATCAATATGCTGCAGGAGGATATAGATGAAGAAAATTCCCAGTCTAGGTGTGTGAGCGTCGTGAGAGAAAAGGAAATCGGTGATGCCGCAAGGCAAGATGAGTATCGATGAGAAGGGAAAAGAAAATGTTGCAACCAGCAGATCCCGACCACGCTCCGGAATAAAACACCCAAAGCATTGAGCTATAAAACCTCCTATGTCCCTCATGTATATGTAAAGAAGCGAACAGCAGAGTATTAGTAGCTAATAAGCTCATTCCACGGGGCGGCAATAACAGCAAACATCCCGGAGAGCGACACACAAATGCAAAAAGAAGAAAAAAGAAAAAGAAAAAAAGGAAGAGAAGCGTGATAAGAGGGCGAGGCTGCTCCATGGTAGGGAATAAAACGTGAAAGGAAATCAGACCTTCATCAATTGCTAGTTTAGACACGAGAAATTAAGCCCCATATCGAAAGGGGAGGTTCATATCCGTTTTTATTGCTTTTAGCGAACGGCTGCGGCAAATTGCTGCTCACGAAGGCTGGCCTGGCTGCTGTGAGCTGATGCTTCAGAATCAAGATTAGCGCTAGCGCCGCTGTCACCGCTCTCCGCGCTAGCACTCGCACTTCCGGTCAGACTCTTGTTCTTGGGAGGGACCTTGGCAGGGTAAGGGTGGTTGCTCACCCCATATTGTTGATCCATCTGTGGTCCGAGCGGGCCCGGGCCTGGACCTGGACCGTATTGGTTTCGGACGGGTGGCCGCATGTTTCCAGGTGGCGACGGGTGGCCGTTACGAGGTCCACCGGGTCCAGCAGGGGGTCCGTAGGCATGGTCTTGAGCAGTCATGGGGCGACCCATGCGAGGTCCGTTTCCAGGGGTTCCGGGGTGGGGGTTGCCCGGGGTCTGGCTATTTCTCCGGCTCGTGGGGAAGGGACGGGGTGCGTAATCGCCCATGTGGCTCGCCGTGAGAGAGTTCGCTCGGGAGTCCTGATGCATCTGGTTACGATCCACAGATCCGTATCTGTTTGAAGAGTACATCATCATTGGGTTGTCCATGAGTGATTCGTGTAAGCCTGGAATCTCTTGCATCACCCGATCACTGGCACGCTTGCGACCACCAAAGTATCGACCGAAGCCTGCTGACGAGGATCGACCAGAGTTCATCTGGGGTGGGCCAACAAGCTCCGGGTTCTTGCGGATTTGGCTTTGGCTCGGAGCCTTTCGTGTACGACGCGAAGTAATGCTCATCATGTCCACGCTTTCGGGATCGATATGTGGAATCTGCATGTGGTCCATCGGGTCAAAGTAGTCTTCGTCCTCTTCGTCAAAGACTGAGGCTGGGGCGCGGGGTTGAGATTGAGGCGGTCCACGACGAGGGGGCCCTCGGCGCATATTCATGCCTATCTCCTGTTCCCTAAGCTGCAATTCACGCTGGCGAATAGCTAACTCTCGCTCCCTCATCGCAAAGTCTGCTGGGCCGGAAGAAGAACCGGGTCCAGGGCCGACGTCGGGGTATCCATTGGAAGGCATGCCGCCTTCCTCATCGTACAACATCAAGTGGCTGAACTCTTCCAGTCCTTCCATGGAGGGATCGCGGGGAATTCGATTTCCTGAAGAGGGCGCCGGCCCACCGGGTCCACCGGGACCACCGGGAGGTCCCCGCATCATACCTGGTGGAGGTCCTCGTCGCTGGCCTGGTTGCATTCCCATACTAGAATTGTTCCTTGGTGGTGGTCGCGTGGCACCATTCATGATGGGTGGGCGTTGCATCGGAGGGGCAGAAGACAATCGAGGAGGCGGCTGACCCATCATAGAGGCAGGCGGGGAATCACGGGGTTTATTCTGGTTTGTTACGTTGATGTGGTGGAGCATTGAGTATAATGCCTCGATTCGGGGAACGGACACACTCAGTTCGGCGGCCAGCTTGATTGGAGAACCTAGGAAAGTCTCGACTTCCATGGGGCGCCGGGACATGAAATCTTGGTACATCATGCTTGGAGGCTCGCTCGCAATCATCTTTTCGATGGTCTTCTGTCGGAAGTCGTTGGAGAATTTACAGTCTGATTTCAAGGCTAATTCTGAAAGCTCATCGATCACACCACTGACCAATTGACGGACGCCGACTTTTTCCAAGAGCTGGGTATGATTAGGGGTATCAAATACCACGCTTGCTGGGTGGAATGCAATCGGACTGAGCAAAGTTAGTTGATAGAGCAAGGGCGAGGTCTGCTGAGAGTATCCCAGAATTGTCACTTACCCGATCATTCGCTCGAATTGCTCCTGTTTAATATTCTGGGACACGTTGCAATTCACCTGACCGGAGGCCAGAGTCATGCAAAGTGCGGTGGCCATATCGTTTTGTATCGATGTAGGAATAGATGACTGCTTATTGGTAGCACCGATATGGATCTCACATGAGCTCAGATGCTCAAACTCGCTGGGACCGGTCTGCGTGATTTCAACATTGGAAACCAGGGATAGGATCACGTTTGTCGGATATCTTTGCTCGAGATGGGCTTCAACGCCAATAGTATTTGTTGTATTCACAAGGATGCAGGTGTGCTGAGGGGTGACCACGGATTCAATTACGGAGGCCAGGTCGTAGACATCGGGGAGCGCTTTCACACAGAGAATCACATAATCGTATGTATTTTCACGAGAAGCAGCTTCTTCGGGAGTGCGAACAACTGGAAGATGAAGAAACAAACGTGAGTCGGTATTGTTCCGCCAAGGGGGACTGCAAAGGGACGCGCAACCATACCATGACGAGGCTTGAAGCGTTCGTTGCCAAATGTTTTTGATCTGTTGAAAAAGAGGTGAAGGTGAGTGATCAATCCATCACAAGGTATTGTCAGTCTCAAACCTACTTGAATGAGACACCATATTGTGATACGGATTCAAACCCGGACTTCCAGACTAGTGTAACATCGCAGGAGGTTGTCGCCTGGAGTCGCCACGATAGAAAGGCCGAAATCGCATTGCTGCCGACTAAACAATATTTTGTCAGGCCCATCGTGATGATTGAGCAGAAGGTAACTTACCAGACAGGATGCGAAGCCGTGGAGGGGGAGCCATGGTCGAATGTGGAAAGGAGAGAGATTGGGTAGGAAGGACCCAGGTCAAAAGGCCAAGAGGCACAAAGGCCACCGAGAGGTCACTCACGAACAAGCCAGCGTGTGCGGCTTAGAAAATAGAAGGCTAAGAAGGGGGGGGCGAGCGTAAAGGGAGGGGAAGAAGGAAACGGAAGGAGAAAGTAAGAAAAGGTCCAAGTTGTGTAAGGATGAGGAAAGGATGTGGATGGGAAGTTTCAAGTCGAGACCTCGTTGGAGTCAGGAAGCAGGTTTTCCACAATCAATCTCAACTTTCTTTTCTTTTTTTTTTGATTTAGGGGGTTTTTGGTGTAATTTTTTCAAATGCTAAGTGATCGGATTCGGGTTAAAAAAAAAAAAAAAAACAGCACTGTATGCGATCAGTAAAGACCTTGAATATTCCCTAATGAAGCTGGGAGGGATTGAGATTCCCCGCCAAGCTCAATCCGGAAACGGAGGACAGGAGGCGATAAGGTCAGAAATCAGAAATAAATGAATTCGGATGCAGAAATCATAGGAATTCATCTACTTCTTTTTCAATATTTTTCTTATTTATATTTTCTTTTCTTTTTGCTTGGTTTAATGCTTATTTGTGTTTATTATGTGTTTCCTATAGATCCCCCTATTTTCCCGATATTGATCTGACGGAACACAACTTCAGCTTTGGTATGCCAGCAAATAGGAAGGGGGGTCTGGTCTTTTTGGCCTTTTTGGTCTTTTTTCCTGCTACTATAATTAACCCTGTAAACCAATTTCCTTTTCTCTGAATTCAAATTGGCTAGGGGAATAATCCAAAATTTGGCTACTCCACTTCCAACGTTTTGTTGATCATTAGTTTCGAGTAGTAGTATTTCATATCTCTTAAATATTTCTTATATCTTATCTACATAGGTATACTCCGTAGTCTTATACTAGGTAATCTATTCCAAGATCTGGATCCTTCTATAAGTATTCATCATGTCATGAATTACGACGCGGGTACGCGTTCTACTAGTTTTTAGCCTAGTGTGTACTCAGTAGTCCACATCATCCAATCCACCTATGAAATAAATCCCATAGTCGCAGAATTAAGTTCGATCATAGAACAAGGGTACTGAAATAAATAAAGTAGATAAGAAACATGGAACAGTGGTTTGTGGCGTTGGACATGTCCCGAGCTCTTTTCAATCTATTTTGCATCTGCTTTTCTCAGTCTGTGCTGATGTACTATGTACTGTTGCTAACTAAACCAGACCAGCATATACAGAAAAGTAGAGTATCATGATAAATTAGCCCCACCCCCCATGGTATCCAGGGTTTTGTATTGGTATCTAGAAGGTATCAACCATGAAATCTATCCATAATCTAGCTCCATAACTGATCCGCTTATTAGTTTGGTGGGGTTTCCGATTATTTCAGGTCCACTTGACCATGCTCATGCTCATGCTCATGCTCATGTTCATGTTCATACTCGTGCTCATTCAAATTCCATTGTTTATTGTTTACTGTTTACTGTTTAGGTATCACATTATAACATTGAAAGGGGCGGTGTTTACAGATTCCAACATACCAGAACAGGGATCGACGTTCCGTTGCTTGCAGCCAACTAGTCCATATCAAGGGGATTGTTTCAACCATAATGTGGAACATTCAACTAATTTAAATGATTACTCAACCTTGGAAATCATGTGCCAAACTGCTAATTATATTTATCAGCACCTTGTTCTTCTCGGATACCTGCTGGTAGGTGACATCTATACTCTAACGTCCACATAGATACCCAAGGGAATATCGGAGAAGACTTTATGGAAAACAAGAGCCTGGAATGTCAAGCTCCAATGCGTTCCCTATACTGTTCCTGTGGAGAATACTAGTGAACCGACCGGTAACTCAGTTAGGTTGTCTAAGCTACGCGTCCATACCGTTCATACCATTCGGTGGCAGGAGAAATGCATTAACCACGTTTGCAGCAAACACACCGCAAATGTTTACTTTTGATATAATTCCTCTACTCAATCTGCCTGATATGCATGGCTTTATTGACTTGTAAAGTAAATTGAAATAATGTATAAACTCCGACTCTGACATGGATTTCCAATAAACGCCACAAGTTTGGCATTCTCGGAAGAATTAGCCACAAGGCCCCACTACATTTTATTTCAGCTAATTTCCCATTTCAACTGAAAAACATTCAATCCTCTGACCCGCTCTAAGCTCGGTCCCGCCAAATACCTGACCAGATCGATCGAATCCTGTGAACCTTCTGTACTGTGATAAAAGGAGAGGTTCTCCAGTCCGCTGGTCTTTTCAACTTTAATAGCTCCAATGGTGTTATCATTGGTTGAAGTGACATGGTCCCGTCTCACTAGTGACCAACTCCGAGACAGAACTTAACTATTTGATTGCTTTTGTAATATGTGTTATCGGCCCGTTCAATTTCTCTGTCTCTAGGGCAGATTGGTACATGTGATTTCTCATTTCGGTCTTACGACTTGGACAGGTCACCATGCATATGTAAGATTAGTGATCGATAAGCCAATTATATAAGGACCAAGGTTCAAGGTTCCCTGAGGTGTTCATGCCCACGTCCTGCACACTCGGTCCTAGTAACGATCTGTGATCACCCTCCACCTGGCAGAGTTATGCGCTAACCTCGGAAGATTTAGCTTCAAATGTTAGATACAGCTCTATGACCTCTCTAAATGTGCGCCAGTAACTTTTGCTCCCCTGAATCTCAACCTTGGCATGGCGTCGGAACTATTCATGCATGCAAAAGCTATCTAAGTAACGTTAGAAGATAGCTCGAACACGAGTCTGAAAACTCCAAGACTTCCAAGGTTCGTGGTTGATATTAAAACATATATTCCATTTCCTAGTTTTCAATACCGACCTACTTCCAAAAGTATCTAGGTACCTAGAGATAAATATTTGACCTCCCTGGATGGGTGGCACTTCGTAGGCTGAGTGAATGAGGCAATCTTCCCTGTATATATCTAGTGCTCAAATGAGCATTTGTATGAGGAATTAAAGCATTGTAGATAACTAGCTAGGTATCGAGGTACCTACCTTGTTAATAAGTTGTAAACTTCCAATATCCCAAGTAATATATTATAGACGTCTCATTTTACGCACACTAGTAGCCATCTACGAGTTATAATTTAGAAAGCTTCAAATTAGCACAGCTGGGTGTCTATAGTACAAAAATTCGATTCCGAGTGAGAGTGAGAGTGAAAATTGGACAGGGAAATGAAACAGGGAAATGAAATGTCCATGTAGCTCAACATCGTCACTTCCGATACCCTATAAATACTTCCCTTCTCAAACTCCAAGTCCTGTCCTTTTTACATCCTTCTTGCCTAACCAGGAACTTCATCGCGCCTTCCGTACTGAGAGCGCCATGGGTGGTGACCTACAAGCACTTTCTGATGCGGATCCAAGTCTGTATGACATAAATCCTACTGGGTCGAGGTTCACCCGGTAGATAAAAGCTCTATGGAGAAGTATGCTGAAGATCCCCTCGGTCAGTTTTTTTTTTTTTTTTTTTTTTTTTAGAAAAAAAAAAAAAAACATTTTGGATCCTGAGCAGAGTGGCTTCAAGTGTGGCACTGAATACCACAAACAGGCTAACTGCCCGTTAACCTACAATAAGTCGGTGATCGCGAGGCACCGTTAGGCTCTGCCAGAGACCACCTTGTTGCCTTTGGTTTGTTGCTTTGAAGAATGAACACTCGTTGATGAGCGCCGGAAAAGGATTAAACTGCGTTTGGAACCCGCTGGACCCGTGGATTTGACCGAATCACGCCAGCTCTTTCCTACCTCTAAATCAGATTCCGAAAATAAAGAAAATTTGGAGTTTAGCGATGGCAATGACTGCGGATGCTCGACTGCCAGATGGTGAAATTCTGACTGTAGATTGTCCCTTTCCAGCGATTTACCCTAATCGTCGCCGTCAGGGAGGCTCATAACCCAGGTGACGTTCATTGGCTATGTAAAAGGGTAATGATACCGGTGTCAGTATGTATAGAATCGGGTGCAGGTACAATTTACATGACACCCACTATATCACCCCCTTCGACTGTGAACAAGTCTTCAATTTCCTTCAGACAGTTTCTGCTGGATTTGCGGCTCGCTGGACCCTGGTATCGCGTAACTTCTGCTATGCTTTTACGCGGTCATTCTCTCGATCTTCTGAGCTCTCCTCAATTATACTCGACAGAAGACTTTTTCACCACCTCGGGCTCTTTTCTTTTCCTCGTCCGTGGATTCCAAGGCCAAAAGGTTTTACTGCCCATTTGAAACAGACAATGATCCGTCAGCAACAGGGACTGAATCAGAATTCAAATCCTGATAAGGCCGCTATCCAGGAAACTTTTCTTCTTTCTGGACTTCTCAGCCTCAATTTTCACGTGGCTATCATGATACTTGCCCCACTCTCACATCACCAATATTTTGGGTGGTTCATAGCTGGTCCAGACCAGTTCCGATGAATAATTTGCAATATCGTCAAATAAAGCTACACTGTTCATTATATTTAGGCTAATAAGTTTCTCTTTCTTCTTGGCTTTAAGGATTACCCGCTGAAGCTTAACCACTGGCTCCACTTATTAAATTGACCAATCAGTCAGAACCTTGGCCCAGGTATATAATAAACGTCGCTCTTGTGTTTAAATAAGTAGTCTGTACAAATAATTATTTCAATGACGAATTATCTTAACTCCTTAAATCCAATCTAACACTGATACTATTCAAGTGGAAACCCCTATTTCGAGCCACAGCTACATGTACAGAAATTAAGACTCAAAATGAAGTATGTTCCAAATCGGAAGCAGCGGTATGCGCATTTCTGTAATTGATGTTGGATGTATGAGTTTTGGAGAACCTGCCAGCCGTCTTAATGCGACTACCACGGAAGAATAAGCCCTACGTGTGCTTAATCACTGCTATGAATCCGGTCTCAACTTCTTCGACACCGCAAATGTCTACTGGCCAGTCCGAAAAGATTCCTGGCAAGGCGATCAAGACATACAACTGGAACCTGGGAAGATCCTCATTGCCGCGAAGCTGAATGCACCCATTGGGAATGATGTTAGTCGGATGATTACCGATGATGAGAAAGACAACGTCGGCTATCAACCATCATGGGCTAAGCCGGAAGCACATCTTTGAAGCCCTTGACGCTAGCCTGAAGAGACTTGATCCTCCCTATGTCGATTTATTTCAAATCCATTGATTTAATCCCAAAACTCAAGTGAAGGAGACAATAGAGGTGCTTCATAATGTTGTCAAGTCGGAGTGCGATATATCGTTGCTTTGTCTATGTGGGCCCACCAACTCCTCGAAATACAATATACAGCTTGCATGAATGGCTAGACCGAGTTTATCTCTATGCAGAATATTCACACTGCCACGTATCGTGAAGAAGAAGAGGCGATGTACCCTACCTGACCTGTATGAGCCTGATAAGGTGACTGGTCACAAATAAGGGATCGGTATTGGCCATCCTGGATATAGGGAAACTTAAGAGGTTCCAAGGTTGAAACATCTGGCAATCATGTACAAAAATTAGACTGTACAGGTGTTCTGACCTAGGGATGTGGGCAAGCTTGGGAGTTTGACCAGGTACGAACGAGAAAAATAAAATTGATTCTTAAGTACATTAAATGTCGTGTATCGAAGACATGAACACAAACCATCGATGATCAGCAGAAATTCCAGAAAGAAATATGAACGTCATAGCTGGATACTGAGCACTAATATCAAGCCTACAAGGGTTGACAGCTTCACTTGTTCAGTTCCTTCATGCGAGCCTCGATTTCTTCTCGGGTGGCCTTGGGTGGCATATCTGAAGATTCCAGATTTAGTTATTGCCTGGTAAAGATCTACCATCATATTGTAGCTTACTCTCTGAAATCTGAGGCCCTTTGGATAAGTAGTCGGTGGCTGAAGCTTTCTTAGGCTGCTCTTCCGACTTGTTCTGAGACTCTTTGTTTCCCTTCTGTTCAAGGGAAGGGAAGTCAGCTGGATCGGGGATGACGGGCATTGTGGAAAAGTGTTGAATGTATCGAAAATGATGCGACGGACAAGATTATCAGATATGTGGTTGCTGTGAAAAGGAAGAAGATTGGAAATAAGCAGTTCGTTATATAGATCCCTGTCGGGATGACGTCGATGGTACTCGTGGCAATATTGAGCAATACTAAGAACAAGGATGCCTAGATGACCTATGTAAGTCACACTGAGTTAATATTAAGCCCGAAACATAAACTGAGGAGCCTAAAGAAACCATAATCGCTGAAATCTTTCTAGCTTTCAAGGTTCAAAAGAAATGCTTGGGTTAGTATCTGGCTGCACGAGTATGTATTTTCTGGGCGGATATCAAGCTGTAGAGAGTAAACTACCTGAATATACTTGACTATTCATAATTTAAGTAATTTGGATGATAAAATCTTTCAACACGACCAGATTTAGGCCTGAGTAGTCAAATCCTTACATAGTACATTAGGGGTACCACATGTATAGGGCCACCATACGGGCCAAATCCAAGTCACTTTCATGTACTCCACCTCTCCCCGCCTAACATCATGTCTTCTACACCTCTTCCGCTCCCCACAAGGCAACCGCCAGTCAACTCCTTTTCAGTCTTCACCATCTCCAACGTTTTCCTCCCCAGACCATCGTTCTAATATTGTACCTCGTGCGGAAACCATTCCCGTTTTCCCGCCCTTATCCTATTCGTGGGGCGTGCTAGGGCCACACGTTCAACCACACTGCACTGCTCGGCTGCTATGCGCCTTTGACCAGCCTGAAACCCCCACCCCCTTTCCCCCCAATCACCACGGGCTACTTTGACACGTCATGCCCTCGATTCTCAGCGATGCCGACAAGGAAACAGTGAAGCGCAATGTCCCGAAGCCAGCCAACAAGATCCTCGCGGTTGCTGTCGCACGACTCTACGTCGCCTATCCAGACACCTCAAAATGGACATACACCGGCCTGCAAGGTGCGGCCGTGATTTGCAATGATCTGGTCGGGAGAACCTTTTGGCTCAAGTTGGTTGACGTCTCGGTGAGTAATTGGAATCCAGACAGATAAGAGATGAGCTTGCTGACCTCATGATCGTCAATGCAGCCCAGCGGAAAGGGCGTCATCTGGGACCAGGAAATATACGACAACTTTGCATATAACCAGGATCGTACTTTCTTCCACACATTCGAACTGGAAGACTGCCCCGCAGGTTTGTCCTTCGCCGACGAGAAAGAGGCCAAGACCTTTATCAAGAAGGTGCAGGAACGAGAGAAGCACGCGAGCAAAGATACAATCAAGACACCGTTTGCTTCAATTAGAGGCCAGGGTCCTGCACCGGTCGCCAACGGAAAAGCCGGGCGATCTATATTCGGAAGCTTGCTGCATCGCTCAGCTACGAACGCCACGCCACCTCCCGCTCCTGCGTCGCCGATACCTGTCACGCTGCCGACGACCCCGATTCAAGCGCCAAGCGCGCCAGTAAAGGCAGATCTGCCGTTTGATACAAGCGACCCGTCGTGGAAGGGCTTATTAGATGAGCTTAAGGATATGGGCATTACAGAGGACCAAATTGCAGAAAACTCCGACTTTATCAAAATTTGGATTGAACAGAAGCAAGCCGCCGAAGCTGAGAGCCAAAAACCAAGGGCCCCTCCACCTCCACCTCCTTCTGCACCGCCGGGCCCGAAGGCAAATCACATTAGCCCCCAAGATACTGGAAACAGCTCGGGTAGCCGACGTGGTCCACCACCTCCACCACCACCACCACCAGTACGGAAGAGTCAAACCAGCTCTGTGGATGAGTTAAATTCAACACCGCCGCGCGAACCGTCTCCCTCGCCAGCTCTTGCTCGGAGATTCAATGTACCTCCTCCACTTGTCGATGCAGGAAGGCTTGTTGAACCAGCTGGTCCTGCACTACCGAGGCGGCCACGAGCCACGTCAAATGTCGCGAATGGTTCCAGGCCGCCTCCCTTACCCCCGAAGACTCCAATGGACGACGGCCCTTCACCTCGATTCGGAGTACCTCCTCCTTTCATGGGAGACCGCAAAGTCTCTGCTCCGCCTGCACCTCCTAGTCGCACCCCAGTTGCTCCTGGCCCTCCGCCGCCTCCTCCTCGTGGGGACGGTGCGCCTCAACTACCTCCTAAAGTTCCACATGCCGTCCCTCCTGGACCTCCGCCTCCACCGCCCAGAGGGCCTGCTTCTCCGCCTCTGCCTGGCCCACGACCAGTGCCTTCAACTCCTGCAATGGCACCTCCTCCACCTCCGAGAGGTCCAGCTTCACCCCCACCCCCACCCCCACCTCCTCCTCGACCAGACTCTGGGGATTTCGCACCTCCGCCTCTTCCTGGTCGTCCTAGCCCTAGCCCTGGTCTTCCTCCTCCTCCGCCCCCTCCTCCTCCTCCTGGGGCAGGCGCGGCACCACCTCCTCCACCCGGACCGAGCTTTGGTGCACCTGGAGGACCACCACCTCCTCCACCCCCGGGCGATCTGGGCCCTCGATCCCGCCCCCTCCACCGCCACCTCCCCCTGCTGGAGGCAGCTCCAGAGGACCTCCTCCACCTCCTGCACCGGGAGGTACCGCTCCGCCATTACCTAAGGTTAGTGGGGGTGGTCGAGATGATCTATTGGCTTCGATCAGAGCCTCTGGTGGCGGAGGTTTGAGAAAAGTCAAGGATTCCGAGAAACGAGATCGCAGTAATGCTATGGTTCCTGGTGGTAGCGATTCTGCTGCAGCTTCTAGCTCAGGAGGTGCTCCCCAGGGTGGACTGGCCAGTGCATTGCAAGATGCTTTATCAAAGAGAAAGCAACGTGTTAGCGGTAGTGGTAAGTCACAATTTCTTCATATAGTTATGCTTTATAAGTGCTAATTATCTCTGCAGATGATGAGAAGGAGGATGATGACGACTGGTAAGAGTTGCTTCATTTCAATGAGCCTATACCTTCAAAATTCCTACGGGATTTTATGGCCATTTTGCGAGCATTGAGCATTGCTTCTGATTGATGTTATGGCGGGTTATCCAAAAGTTTCATTCTGAGTACTGAATTGAGAGAACCCTAATGCTTTGTAAATAAATTTCGAGTTTTAGCACTTGAAAGCCAATGAAAGGACACTGGCTTCTAAATTTAACCTTACTCCCACGCAGCGATATGAAAAGTAAGAATATGGATAGAGGTGAGTGAGGTCTACACCCTTGAAAGATGATCAAGCCCGTTAGGTAATAGCGAAAGTGCTACTCTCCAGTTGAACTAGTATAAATTGGTGAAAACAAATGAGACCGACGATCGGCTGAGGCCGTGTCTTCAGCCAATGAGTGGCTTTTGCTGCCCCCATGTGCCATTGGCTTGATGGAGAAACTAGATCTCTTTTGGGAAAGCTTTATCTGTATACTCCCATCCATGCATATTAAACATCCATGTCTGTCCAATGGATAATCACCTCATATGCACGTGGAGGAAATACCCGTTAAAGTATCCGACTCATCTAAATGACAATGACGATGCAGGCAATCAAATATACCATCATAAAAGACTGCCCACATCGCCTTGTTGAGACAGCATGGGCACCCATTTTCCACCATGAAGGCCACCACTGCTTCAATTCTATTAGCTCTTTCTGCCGCTGTCAATGCCCGGCCAGCTGTTGACACTGCCTATGAGTATAAGGGTCCAGCTACTCCAGTAGGTGACTGGGTTGATCCTACAATCAATGGAAACGGTAAAGGCTTCCCTCGCCTGGTTGAGCCTCCTGCCGTCAAGCCTACCACATCATACCCGACTAATAATGTGAACGTGATTTCTCTGTCGTATATTCCCGATGGCATTCACATTCACTTCCAGACACCATTCGGACTAGGCAAGGCACCCACTATCAAGTGGGGTGACAGCCCTCGTCACTTAAGCAAGATTGCTTCGGGTTATTCTCACACGTGAGTTGCTTCCAACTATCAATTGACTCGCCCACCGAACGAAAGTTACAGGGATTAATACTTATTGTAAATTAGCTATGATCGGACCCCATCTTGCTCCGAAGTCAAGGCTATCACCCAGTGCAGCCAGTTCTTCCACGAGGTATCGCTACCTCATCTTGAGTCGGGCAGAACCTACTTTTATCAAATTCCGGCCTCAAATGGTACCACAGAGTCTGAGGTCCTGAGCTTTACCACTGCTCGCAAGGCTGGTGATCCCACTGAGTTCACTGTGGCTGTTCTAAATGATATGGGATATACCAACGCTCAAGGTACCCACAAGTACCTTGCAAAAGCTGTCGATGAAGGCGCCGCTTTTGCCTGGCACGGTGGTGATATTAGTTATGCAGATGACTGGTATTCTGGTATTCTTCCTTGTGAGGATTCCTGGCCTGTCTGCTATAATGGCACCGACAGCTCTCTTCCTGGCGGTGTTATTACCGATGCTTACAAGAAGCCTTTACCCACGGGCGAG
Organism: Penicillium taxi; assembly: GCF_028828555.1. NCBI lineage: Eukaryota > Fungi > Ascomycota > Eurotiomycetes > Eurotiales > Aspergillaceae > Penicillium > Penicillium taxi. Next base: position 419,822 of record NW_026643207.1, on the reverse strand, counting down.
ATTCCCAACCAGGGTGGACCCAATGGCGGTGATATGAGTGTTTTGTACGAATCTAACTGGGATCTCTGGCAGCAGTGGCTGGGCAAGGTCACCAAGAAAATTCCATACATGGTGCTTCCTGGAAATCATGAGGCTGCATGTGCCGAGTTTGATGGCCCTGGCAACGTTCTAACTGCCTACTTGAACGATGATATCACAAACGGCACTGCTTCTGAGGACGCACTTACTTACTATAGCTGCCCGCCTTCGCAGAGGTAGGCCCACATAATGCTCAGTCTCTTACGAAAGTGATACAAATAGCTGATTAAAATCAACAGAAACTTCACTGCCTATCAGCACCGTTTCCGCATGCCCGGCGCTGAGTCTGGCGGCGTCAGCAACTTCTGGTACTCCTTCGACTACGGTCTTGCTCACTTCATCTCCCTGAACGGTGAAACCGACTACGCCAGGAGTCCTGAGTGGTCTTTCGCAGAAGATGTCTCTGGCAACGAAACCCATCCTACCGAGTCAGAGACTTTCATCACAGATAGTGGTCCTTTCGGTCACGTTGGAAATGTATCAGACACCAAATCCTACGAGCAGTATAAGTGGTTGAAGAAAGACCTGGCCAGCGTAGACCGCACCAAGACCCCATGGGTCATCGTTATGAGCCACCGCCCCATGTACAGTTCAGCCTACTCCTCCTATCAGCTGCACATCCGCGACGCATTTGAAGCATTGATGCTACAGTATGGTGTTGACGCCTACTTCTCTGGGTAAGTTCATGCTCATTGATATTATCCAGAAACACTTTGCTTACAGTTGACTTCAGCCACATTCACTGGTATGAGCGTCTTTATCCTATTAGTAGGAACGGTACCATCGATACAGCCTCTATAGTAAACAACAACACCTATTTCACAAACGCTGGCAAGTCAATAACACATATCATCAACGGTATGGCGGGTAATATCGAGAGCCATAGCGAGTTCAGCAGTGGTCAGGCCCTGACCAACATCACTGCCGTGCTCAACAAAAAGGATTACGGGTTTAGCAAGATGACTGTTGCTAACGCCACTGCGCTGAAATGGGAGTATATCCGTGGCAATGATGGCTTGGTTGGTGACTCTCTTTGGCTCATTAAGCCTTCTTCTGAGGCTTATAAGCTTCGCAAGAGCCCTGTTGGTCCTAAATCTGGATATCTTTCTCACAGAGTCCCCCTAGAATGATGTAGGTTGGCTCCAAGGTTGTCTAATTTAAATGACCCAGGTAGCTATCGCTAGGCCCATACTATCAATGCTATGACCAATTGGGCGAAGCGAAAAAGTTGTTATTCTAAGGTTATTATGTAATTTACCTGACGTTATAAAGGCGATGATTAACAGTAAAGTTGTTCAACGATTGTTGTTAAATCATAAATGGATTTGATATTAAATAGGGACACAATTACTGCCAGGAAGAAATGACTTAGATGAGCAGTGGGACCTAAGTTATTGGAGGAAAGCGGTTCATGTCCTCGATTTACTTCAGCCCGGGTTAATCTTAGTCCGACACGCTCGAAAAAAGCCGCGACTGAGATCATCATTTCTTGAGAGCGTCTTTGAAGTTACAGGACATGCTGTCTCCGCGCTCGCCGTCCATTCCATCGCCCTTACTGCTGCGGTATCTGCGATCACAGACCGGTTATCCAATCAGCTCAGAATGTGTTCGCCCGAAGCTGCGAGCCCAATGCGATAGTACACTCACCGGATCATCGCGAAGATCCTCAAACTGGGCCCGTACTGACAGGCCACGAAATGAATATGTAACAAATACAGGAATTCTGAACAAATTTTGTCCAAGACCGAAGTCTGGATCGCTGTCGCTCGCTTCGGAGCCGCTCATTCTTGCCCGTCATGCCTCGACCAACCGTCGCCCACTCCTCCGACGACTGCTTGATTTCAGGAAAGGCAAGCCCAAAGAAAATAAGCATGGGCACAATCAGACCTCTACGTCACTGGATGATGGATTGGAGAGCCCCTTCAATATTGGTCGCGGATTGTCGGCCAAGGTTTCGAACGAATTGCGGATACGATGCACGGAATTTGATTCAAATGGAAATGTCATTCTCGTAAATGGGGAATTTCGAAAGTCGGAGCTTATTGCAAAAGTAATTTAAACCCTATCTTCGGAGCATGAGCGACTGTATTAATTTGCGATTGTTATAGTACGGCCTTCTTCCCCGGGATCTACGCAAGATCGATTCCTCCACTTTACCTCATATGCTAGTCCGACCAAGCGCCATTTTGATTAATTTGTTACATCTACGTGTCCTGATAAAGGCGGACCGAGTCCTTGTCTTTGACGCGTACGGCTCGACAGACTCCTACATGCAGTCATTGTTCATTTATGATCTAGAAGGCAAGCTGCGCCAACAAGTAACGGGTGCACAGTCTCTACCTTATGAGTTTCGTGCCCTAGAATCGGTTCTTATCAGTGTCACAGCCGGTTTGGAAGAGGAGTTCAACGGAGTGAGAGACCCAGTTGTAAGGGTCCTTCGTGCGCTTGAAGAAGACATTGATCGAGATAAGCTTCGACATCTCCTGATATATTCCAAGAAGCTCGGAACTTTTGAGCAAAAGGCTCGACTCGTACGAGATGCCATTGATGATCTGCTTGAGGCAGATGACGATCTTGCCGCCATGTATCTGACCGAGCGGGCAACAGGCAAGGAACGAGATGAGGATGACCACCAAGAAGTCGAAATGCTGCTTGAGTCCTACCACAAAGTTTGTGATGAAATCGTTCAGGCTAGCGACAACCTGGTGACAAATATTCGTAACACAGAAGAAGTGTAAGATATTACCCTTTTCCAGTGAATTACTCCAAATTCCTAACCCAAAATAGAGTCAAGGCGATTCTCGATGCAAACCGCAATTCGCTCATGCTGCTCGATCTCAAGGTCAGCATTGGAACTCTGGGTCTGGCGACGGGCACTCTGTTCTCTGCACTGTACGGAATGAACTTGAAGAATTTCATCGAAGAATCTGACTGGGGGTTCGGGGGCGTTTCAGTCATCTGCTTTGCCCTCACCGCGGTTGTTTGTGTCTACGGACTTGCCAAGCTGCGCAAGCTCCAACGAGTCCGTATGTGGGGTGAATCTGGAGTCGGGGGCACTTCCTTGACCCCGTTGTCCACAAGGCATGGCGCCATCGGCGGCCAGCGTTCTAACTGGCGGGCCGATTCCATCGAGCCAGTATGGGGTAGTCTTCCTGGTGAAGCGCGCTCTGAACGCATTAAAAGACTCCGTGAGAATGCTGCTGCCGCAGCGTCCAATACTGCAGCTAGAAATGCTGCAGCAAGTGCCGTAAAGACTTCTGTCTGCGCGACACAGACATCGGCGCCTACATTTGACGGTCCGTTGGATGCCGATGGCGCCCAGAGGACTGAAAAGACGCCTAGCTCTAACCAAGAGGCGCCAACCGATCCCAAAATCGGCAACAATTCCACTTAAACGGCGCACGCCAACCTTCTTTTGTATACCTACAAACCTGTAATTGATACCTCCTGTTTTACATATGCTTGTATGGCGTTATTGGGGAATCTCTAACTGGTAGGCTGGAGTTTGGGGGTTTCTCATTTCAATCTTACACTATGCCTGTGTATACTAATTGCCAATTCCTCTCTATGATCCTTCACTTTTTACATGGTGTCGATAAAAGAAGCTGACTCACGAGATAAACAAAACAAACAGTCAATAATTCTTAGATGAAGCTGCATTTTTCTGAGAGACATGGCTAGTCTGTTTAGCCAAACCCTCTCAAGTCATTTCTCTAATTCTAATATCATAGTATTATTCGTATCTCATTCTCATTCCACTCCATCACGAATGGCTTGCGAGGTTGATAGTGCCTGCTTGGGCAACATTCATCGCCTTAGGGACAGGAGGGACTGTTTTTTGAGGATAACAATTGGGATATACTTTAGAGCTATTATCACCACGGACTATCAAAATGAACAGGGTTGCCTTAGGGTGTCTGATTTACGAGATTTCAGGAGGTACTTGGCCGTGTGACCAAATTGAAGACGATAAGGAGGTCGATCTGTAACTTCAGCATCACAGACACTCTGCCCTGAAGCGACATCTTTTTGTATTCAGACTTTTGTTGAAATACCTTAACATTGAAATACCCAGAATCATCTACACATAAATACTGACCCAGGCTGACACCTTTCTCCTCTCACCATTGACTTTCGATGTGTTTTAAATCATTTCTATCAAGGGCTAAGGCTCAGATACAGTCAGCTTTACGTTCTGTAGGTAATACTTTTTTCCATCCTGAACGCAGTTTCACACCCGGTTTTAAAAGTGGATAAGGATCACTACGGAATCCATTTCAATACTTGAGAGATTCCGAGGTTCCCTCAAACAATCAATAGTACCCAAATTCGCTTCTAAGGTTGAAAATGTGAATGAGTAGTAGTCTAGGCAACGGGATCGATGCCCTAAAGTGACTTCGGGAGTCAACAAAGCGATTTGTTTGCCAAACTCCAGGTTACACTAGAGGCCTCTAACGCTCAGTTGCTTAACGTTGATAGATTAAAATCCACACGGCTCGATTTCGTCTTGGCGTTGATCCTTGGGCGCAGATCTGCTAAATTAAGGACAAAACAAGCAATGGTCCACTGACCCCTTATTGTGGAAATCAGGTTTCGCCTTTGATTGCAAGCTCATGCTTTCATTCTACAACCATGTATCTTAAAAAGGCTTTGTTAGTACCAGTTGTGCTGGCTACAATTGCTGAGGCCGGCAAGAATGCACGCGATGTCGAACCTTGCGCGCAGATCGCTCAGTCGGTGGCGGACGCCAATCAAAGAGATAGTGGGCTTTCCCCGGTCGATTGGAGTATGGCAGCTAACAGTCGCAGCAAGTGCTCAAGTCTCTCACGATTTGGCTCACCAATGCTTGATGTCCATGCCATTTGATCCTGATCGTTCGGCGGTCTTTCTTAATCAAGTCCGCAAGATATTGGAATTTCAATCTACTGTTGACATTCTCAAAGGTATGGATGTCACAACGAAATGAAGATTAGGATATAGTCGGCTAATATATACCAACAGATCCTCCATCAGGTTATAAGATGCCCTCAACTGACCTCCTTGGAGGTATTGAGTCCATCATAAACAAAGCCAACAGCAACGGTTATTCCAGCCAGTTTGAAATGGACCTGGATGTCTATCATCTAGCTAATTCGGCATACGATGGCCATTTGGCATTCGGACTATGCTCACAGTCTATCTTCACTTATAATATTGACCTGCCTCTTGTTTCCATCTCCACCGACGGGTTGTCTCTCCCTCAGGTGTATACGTTGAGTATGTTCTCGTAACACTGCATATTTAAATCCGGCCACCTCTTTCTAACTCAAGACAGACGATGCAAAAGCTCAAGAGGCTGGCTCCACGGACGTGTCATCTATTAAAACCATAAATGGTACTGATGTAGCCCGGTACCTGGAATCGTATGCCTTGGGCCAAACTCTTCAAGACCCTGATGCGCAGTACGTTTTATTATACTGACCCAAATGTATTTTTTCTTACTAAAAGGTTCCAGATACAACCGGTTATTCCCAGCATTGGTCCGCAGCATCACTGGCACCCCCGTCGACGTGAATGGAATTTGGGCATCCACCGCAGACTGGAAAGATGGCTCGGAGATTATTATCAAGTACGAAAATGGGACGTCACAGACTATCCAGAAGACTGCGACTCCAAAAGAAAGATTTTTCGACTATCAAAATGGCACCGCACTGTTCAAAACCAAATGCCTCCCGCAGAGTTCATCCTTGGACTCGAGCACTACCGCCGGTACTGAGGAGGCATCTGGAGTGACAGGGCTTCCTAGCACAACTTGGAGCAACTCCGATTACTCTATTGCGGGCTTTTTCTCCAATTTAACTAGCCTTCAGGATACTGGTATCCTTTTCGTGCCTACTTTCTCTTCAAATCCCAAGGAGATCGCCCAGATGACTATAGATTTTCTGCACAATGCCACTCTTGCCGGAAAGAAGAACATTCTGATTGATGTTACGGGTAATCCTGGCGGTTACTTGACCATAGGTATTGATATGGCTCGAATATTCTTCCCAGACGTCGTCCCATATACTGCGACTCGGTTTCGGGCACATGATGCGGCGAAATATCTTACTAAGGCTTATTCGCAATACACTAAACAGGATTCAAGCAATCCTTTCGCGTATCGCAACATGGTGACTCCTAATCAGACGAATGGCTTCAGCTCCTGGCAAGATCTTTATGGCCCTCATGAAGTTCTTGGAAGCTCTTCCTCTAGTTTGCTGGCCAACTTCAACTACTCATCTAGCTCGACTGCGGTCTATCCCATCAATGGCTATGGATCTGTTCCCCTCAACCCTGCAAAATCTCTCTTCTCAGCTGCTGACATTGCTATTGTGAGTCCAATCTACCTCCTTCTCTCTTTGGTTTCGCCTAACACTCATTCAGATTACGAACGGTGATTGTGTCTCAACTTGTGCCACTTTCGTTAAGCTCATGAAGCGCCAAGGCGTCCGCACAATTGCCTTCGGTGGCCAACCTTCAGAGTCTCCAATGCAAGGTGTTGGCGGCGTAAAGGGTGGCCAATCACTTGGAGTTGGCTATATCAACGGATACATCCAGATAGCGAACGAGCTGATCCAGAGCTCGGCCAATACTTCGTCTCCGCTCTTGACCCGAGCCGAGTGGACGAAGTTCAATCAATCGACCCCAAGTCTCGATTCGTCATTTTCCTGGAATGGAAACGTCAATCTGCGGAATGAGTATGATCCGGACGATGATCAAACTCCGCTGCAATTCGTTTACGAAGCCGCAGAATGTAGGCTATTTTATAAGCTCGAGAATTATCTTCAACAGGAGACTGTGTGGCAGGCAGCGGCGAAGGCGATGTTTGGAGACGGCGAGTGTGTGAAAGGATCTACGAATGGAGAGGGTAGCTTGAGTGCATGAATGTAGGGACATATCACAATGTTAGAGAACATTAGCGATCTTCATATGTTGCAACTTCAAAATACAACAAGCCCGTTGAATTAGCATGGACAGCCCACCCCGTAATCCAAGGCACTTGATTATTTTGCTTATAGGTTTACGAGAGCTATTACATATGGAGAAAGGTAAGGGTAATTTTTTTTCGATTCTAGTGACCATTTTTCATGACATTATCACTCGAAAAGGAATGGAAGGACAGCAAGGCTAAGAAGAGAAAAAGCCATAGCATGCAATGCGATGCAAGGTAACAATCACGCAGGTTCATCATGCGTGACGCCACCCATTTTTGATTCCTCTGTAGCATGACCACGGGGCTTTGCAGAGACAAATAGGAAGCTGTCATGAGAAACCCGTACTTGCCAACGAAAAACTCCGAAAATCGTCGTCGATTGCTTTGTGCCTAGTGGATTTTCGCAGTAGCGCCTGAGGGGGCGAGAAAATGCCCTCATTCTCATACAGAGCCGTAATGGAGGCACATTATCTTAACAGCAAGAACATTCTTAAAAATAGGAATAGTAAGAATTTTGAGCAAAGAATGGCAGCCCTTCTCTTGACTCACGTGGGAATCAGGAGTAGATGAGCCACAGTGCTCAATAGAAGCAGTGCATGAGAAAGGTTGGCGAAACGCAGGAGAGCGCAATAAGAGCAGATCTTGTTATAGCACTCTTCCAGGACACACAGCATCGAGCTCTGGGGGGTTGAGGGGACGAACTTAGAGATCGTCGACATCGATTTCCTTCTCGTCTTCGCTGTCGCGGTCTTCGTCGAACTCGACATTGTCCTCGTTCTCCTCGTGGCCGTAGGTGTCGGTCTCGTTAATCTTGGCGTGCTCGGGCAGTTCGCCGTAGGCCTTCAGACTACGGGCCTCGTCGGCGGTGTACTTCATGATAACGTCGCCCTTCTCATCCTGGTAGTCGCGCAGGGAGAGGAGGATAATGTCACCCTGGTTGATCCAGACCTTCTTGCGGAGCTTGCCACGAATGTGCGCAAGACGCTTCTCTCCGTCGAAGCAAAGAGCCTCGAGACGGCCGTTACCAAGCATCTTCACGACCTGGGCGTACTCCTGACCATCCTCTTTGAAGACGAGTTCACGCTTCTCGTTGTCGTTCTCGTTCTTTCCACGACGACGGTTCTTACCGCCCTGTTTTCGGTTGTTAGAATCTGAAACAGTAAAATTTGTGGGGGGGCTGAATAAGGCACAAAAGAGCGATATAGAATGAGTCACTCTCACCAACTCCCATAAGCCCAGGATGAGATTATTTCGAGACCATCTAGGAGATGGTGGTGGAATGACACATTCCAACAAGGAGGGGCAGAATATTTTGCGCGCTTACCTTTCCCTTGTTCTTGGGCATAGCGGTTGGGAGCGACCTTCACTGGACTCAAGTCACGCTATGTGTCGGTACACTGGTGTCTTTTCTTCGGTTGTTCGAAGAAAAAGAAGAGGCTGTTTCCCCGAGGTGAACTAAGAAGAAGAAAGAGAGTGGGGGATCTGTGTCAACTCAAATCTGCCGCTTACTTAATAAGGCACTAACACAAAGCACCATCTTGGTTCCTTATATATAAGGCTTCAAGGCATCAAAATTATTACCGCCCAAGGTTCACAGCGGCAGAAAAATAATTATCGAACAATATTTGGTGATACGGTGAGTCGAGCTAATACCAAGTCACTTTGAATAGCTTCTCATTTGAGACTCTCTATACTTTAATCTCTATTCCTTCGTTGTATACTCTCTGCCGTTCGAACCGCGGTGAATAAGCAGGATCTTTCCGGGTATCAACATCTGCAGGCCAGGGCCCGACAAGCCCCAAGTTCTCAATGGCCATTTTATTCAGCAATTCGATATGAAACTGTTAAATTACTACTCCTCCATTTCATATCCACCTTATACATCATCCGCTCGTTAATCTTCTACTGCCACCATGGCTCCGATCCCCGCAAAATGGATGACCGCCGGCTCCGCTGCCTTAGTCGTCCGATACAGTCCAACTCATATCATTCCTCCAGTTGCACAACGCTATTTGACATCTCCTGTACATCCTATTGGGCCGAAGATTGCTTACATGTATGCAAATCGTGACCGTAAAACTCTTTGGTGGAGAGTTTCAGTGTCACCACTTCATCAGTTCAAGCGCGTTGTCCGCTCCTGGTGCGCACGACGAGTGCGTATTGCCTTCGAGAGCGCATTGAACAAACGGGGCATCGACAAGTTGGGTCATCCACTCCCCTCCGACGCTCCCCGTCGGAAACAATCTTTGATAGGTTCCTTGGAGGTTATTGCTCGCCCGCCGTGCGTACAACAAAGCTTCACAGATTTGCAAAAAGATGCAGATCGCCTCCTAGGAGATATTTTGAGATTGCGCGCATTGAATCGTGGCCGAAGTCCGATCAAGTCAAAGTTAGAATCGAAATCTCATACTCAAAAGCCAAGTTGATGGTATCTATGGAATGTCTATAATTATGACTATACTGTACAATATGGGAAGTATCAATTGGCGCTTGGGATTGAAATTAACTGCATATCATTCATTTCTCTACTCATAATATCCAAGGTCGAATACTATTTCAGATTGAAACGACGTTTAGCGTAGATAAATGATGGTGTTAAGGTCAAGAGTAAACATACTTCGTAGCAAATAGTGATTGCTAGTTCCCGCCTGTCCAAGCCTCGCTAATTGCCTATCTGGCGGCATCATCTGTTCTGCAACCATCCTTACACCTCCGACCACCACTTGCCCCTCCCTTACTCTCTAGACTATCCTCGCCATGTTGATCTCTTTGACAGTCGGCAAGGTAGATGCGGGCGTCGCTGTGCTTCTGACCCAAGACAATCGACTCGTATGCTTCCCCATCCCTTCCCCTGCCCGAGAGACCCCTTCGAAGTCCCCGAAACATCGCATTGTCACTTACAATGCATCGTGCTAATATAATCAGATTGAATTTCCCTCCGTTCTTCTCCCAAACAATATATCCTCCGGTAGCATTGTCGATATCACTGTTTCGCGCAACCATGCCGCAGAGACAGCCAACGCGACAACTTTCCAATCCCTACAGAAGCGCATCTTGAATAACTACGGTGTCAAGACACCCTCCCCGCCTATCCTCCGCCTGCGTAATGCGACGCAAACTTCTCTCGTTCTCGAGTGGGACCCGATCGACCTGGCCACAGCCTCTTTAAGATCTCTCTCCCTGTACCGAAATGGCTCTAAGGCAGGCTCAATACCGCGCCCACTCGAGACTCGCAGCACAAAGATTAGTGGTCTGGCTATTCACAACGAGTACACCTTCCACTTGGTCTTGCGAACAACTGCCGGTACTTACCAATCCGAGAAACTCACCTGCCAAACCCACAAGATGACCGACTTATCCGGTATCACTATCACCCCGGGTATCCTCGATCCACAGCGCAAGGAAGCCCTCGGGTTGGCGCTCGACCGCATTGGAGGCAAGTTGATCGACTCAGTCCGCATTGACACTACTCACTTCGTGTGCTCGGAGGGAAGAGGCCCGCTCTGGGAGAAGGCTGTGGAAATGAACATTCCAGTGGTTGTACCGGAGTGGGTGGATGACTGTGAATCTCAAGGGACTATCGTTGGTGTCCGTGGTTACTATCTCAACGCCGATCCTAAAGCCCGTCAGCTGGGTGTGATTCACAGTTCTTCCCACCAACGCACTACATCCGTTCTTTCATCTTCCACACTTGCAGCGAGCCGACCAAGCCTCCAGCCACGACGAAGTGAACAAGACCAACCTGCTGTCGAGCCGCCAACAACCCCCTTCCCTGGAGGCGAAACTAGCAGTCAGGCACAGGTGCAGGCACAGGCGCAAGAAGTTTCGTCAGAAGATGAAGAGAAAGTGCCCCCACCTCCTCCAGCGAAGGACGAACCCTCAGAGGAGCCTATTCAGCCGAGTGTCCAGGTGCAAGTTACACCTCCAGAAGCGGACGAGAGAGCAGAAGAACCAGAACCAGAACCAGAGGCACAGGCGGAAGAAAGCAAAGAGAGTACACTTCCACAGAATAGGCCCGAAGACGATCAGCCAGAAAGCCCCAAAGCCAAAAGCAAAGAAGGCGAAGGCGACTTTAATGAAGTCCCATTGTAATGGTTTCATGTCTTATTTCCTTTTCCTGACTTCACTCATGGCTCTGCGTCCTCTCTTGCGCACCAATGTGCGTCTACGATTACCGTTTGAAGTTTCACGTCATCAAGCTTTAAAGCTGTTTCTTCAAGCAGATTAGTTATGAATATGCGATACTCCCGAGGTCCTCTATATTTCGCCTCGTATCACTGTTATGTACAATAGATACCGTCTCAATGCCACTTGATATTTTCTATCCTAATAACTAGGTATGATTGACAAAAACAATAGAATGGAAGCAAAAAGTAGACTATCAGGTACCAATCGAGGCACAGTTTCTCTCTTCGATATGGATCCATAAAGATTCATGATATGTAATTGTAAGGAAAGCGCCGCATAATGTATGTACAATAGCCAAGCGTCTAATTTTTTATTGTTAGGCAGCCTTATTCATCATCATGAGTAGTTTACTGTACGTTTCGCACGACCTCGTCGATAGACCGGGCCACGTAAAGGACGTTCTTGCTGCTCACTATTATGTTCTGTCAGTCTGCTATACTTCTTAGACGGTTCATGAAGACAAAACTTACAGCCACTGATGGATGCTCGGCCAGACTTGATCAGGTAAATGTGGTACTTTTCTTTGAGCAGGTAGATTTGCTTAGGAGTAAGACCAGTGTAGGAGAACATTCCGTTCTGTAGAAAAATCAGTAATTGACTCCAAGATCTAGCGTCTTAACTCTTACCTGTTCAATAATGTGTTCCCAAGTACCGGGGGTCTCCAAGCGGACAAGCTCGTTATACAGCGCTGTGCGCATAGCCTTGATGCGCGAACTCATGGCGCGCAAATCCTCGTGCCACTCGGCAACCAGATCATCATTGGTCAGAATCTTCTTGACAATGCTAGTACCAACACGCGGGCCCATGGAAAACTCGCCACGGATATAATGACACAGGTTGCCGAAGACGATGTCGCGAAGGGATGTGGCGTTGCGGCCAGTCACCCAGTGAAATGCACCGACACGCTGGCCGTAAAGACCAAAGTTCTTGGAGAAAGATTGAGCCACACAAATCTCCATGTCGGGCTTGCTGTTAAAGAAGTAGCGGACGGCCCAGGCATCCTCGTCGGGAGAGCCGGACGCGAAGCCCTGGTAGGCGGAGTCGAAGAAGGGGAAGATCTTCTTGCGCTCGCACAGATCGGCGATAGCAATCCACTGTTCCTTGCTCGGGTCCAGACCGGTAGGGTTGTGCGCACAGGCGTGCAGCAAGATGGCGTCGCCCTCTTGAGCCTCTGACTCCAAAGTCGACATCATGCCCTCAAAGTCGAATGACCGCGTCGCCGCTTTATAGTAGGGGTAGGACTTGTGGGGCACGCCGGCCAACTCCCAGATTAACAAGTGGTTTGCCCATGACGGATTTGACAGCCAGACGCTGCGGGGCTTCAGGTGGGCTTTCAGGAAAAGGGCGCCCAGGTGGTTGGCACCGGTACCAGCAACGGTCTGGACAGTCGCAATACGTGCCTTGGCATCCTCCTCGCTATCCTCGCCCTTGAAACCGAACATCAAGTCTCGTGCCAGTGGCAGGAAAGGGACATCACCCTCAATAGCAGTGTATTCGTGTCGCGACAGATCATTCTCGGCCAAAAGTTCCCTCTCTGCCTTCTCGACACTTGGCAGGGGCCATGGCTTGCCATCATCTGTGCGGTAGACACCTGCGCCTAAGCTGACCTTTTGCGGGTGGGGATCAACTGCGTATGCGGCTCCCAGGGCGAAGATCTCATCCGGTGGGACGGGAGTCAAGTCAGTGAGGCGAGTAGGAAGGGTGGTCATCTTGTGGCTTTTTCGATCAATTGGTGTAAATAATACAGTATGTAGGAATAGCTGCAACTTTATATGGTCAGATTGAGATGATGCTAACGAGTTAGCTGATCAGATTCGTTATTTGGCGAACAAATTCGGCAGGCTGAGTCAACCCGATATCGCATCTTTAGCCTGCGGAAAATACCCGTGGATCGCCCGCTTAATGCCGGCTTTTTGTTTTTTCTGGGTGAATCCGGCATTCAATTTCCAAGGTAATCTTTGCTATTTCATGATCACGAGGACATAATTGCCGTGAATATCCCCAATTTGTGAGAGTCGAGGGATATGGTACTAAAAGTTGAAGAAGGAATGGTTAGGGCTAATATCTGGTACGTGGTACATCCATGGATATCCATGGAGGCGATCAGTCAGAGCTAGCATGGGTGCCATTGCATGCTGACTCCATCTGGGCATTAAATAATAAGCTTATTGTTCTTGATGAAGCCATTCTAGTCTTTCAGGCTGTAAAATATCAGTTGGTTGATCTGGGCAGGTTTTAGTGTTCCAAGCTGAGCGTAAGAAGTGCGGGCGTTCAAAATATGTAGAGATTAGTCCACGGTATGGTTCTGTATATATGAGTAAACACACAGTGGTGAAGAGAATTATCTGCGCTGCAGAGAGATCATGTCAGCTAGATGTTATTCAAATCGGAAGAGTCAACGTTCAAATATAAGGTCGAAATATAAAAGAGCTGATGTTGACACCGACAACCCCGCGCTGTGCAACGAATGAGTGCTATAAATGAGAACCAACCAGTTAAACAACAAGAGAAATGCCTCATATATTCAGCTTTACCCCTCATTAAACCACCATCATTTCGACCTTGGAAGTTTCTTTCAAGTTTGAAAGTATAAGATCAAAATTGGAATAATTCAAGATGGCCCAGCCACTACAGGAAGGCGACCCAGCTCTGCATAGCTTTCGAATATCAGAGATATCTCAGCCACTGCATAACAGCATCCCTACAGAGCTGGTTTCTCGGTTCGACCCTGTCTACGTTGAATACTACAACAAGTACAATGCAGGCCGTTTACACACTCATGAAGTCCCAATAGAGGACATTCGAAAGAACCCTACCCGGTATACCATCTCCTACGGTCGTGCTGCAGGCCCCGACATCTTTCGTATCACGGAGCAAAAATGTCTCGTGAAAGGAGGTGAGATTACTGTCAGAATATTTGAGCCAGAGAATAAATTGGATGCCCATGGAAAACTAAAGAAAAGAGCTGCATATGTCAATTTCCATGGCGGAGGGTGGGTGTTTGGTGGCCTTGCAGCGGATCATGATTTCTGCAAAAGGATCGTACATGGTCTTGACGGAGATCTTGTTGCGTTTGATGTCGATTATCGACTGGCTCCTGAGTATCGTTATCCCACTGCCATAGAGGACTGTTGGGCAGCCTTTAACTGGGTATGAACCCCCTCGAACGTATCAGATGGTCAAACATGATTGAACTGATCACGATATCTAGATCCGTTCGAAAGAGAATGAATTCAATATTGATATAGATCGACTCGCAGTCGGCGGTGCATCGGCAGGAGGGCATTTGGCAGCTGTGATCAGCCACCTTTGCCGCAATGCGAACATCCCCTTAGGTCTTCAGATTTTGACAGTGCCTGTATGCGATTTGCACAGTACGTTTACTCCAGAAGGCGAGTTTGATTATGAAAATTGCCCCTACGAGTCCTACCGAGAAATGGAATTTGTTCCAGCGCTTCCCACAGCACGAATGGCGTACTTTCATCGACAGTTCCTTGGTGTCCCCAGACAACCACCTTCCGACGAGGTAAGCTTCCCCGGTATCTCTTCCAACAGATCACTCATTCCTCTAGGACTGGAAAATATCGCCAATACTCGCAACCAGCTTCCAGGGGCTAGCTCCCGCATTGGTGTCAACAGCGGAACTAGATCCCTTGCGTGATGAAGGGGAGGCGTATGCCGCAAAACTTCAAGCTGCTGGGGTTCATGTGAAGCTGGTTCGGTATGATGGGGTGCCTCATCTGGTGGCTGTGCTAGATGGAATATTAGAGGGAGGGCGACAATTCAATGCGAATGTAATTGAAATGCTGCGACAAGAGCTGGGGAATGAGATGTGATATAAATAGTTATGTCCATAGAACCAGTGCTTAGTCATCAACAGTTCCTGGGGTATTAGACCCGGCTATGCCGATTCCGAGGTCGGGAAGTTTCGGCCAAATTTCTAGTCCCTGTTTTGTTTCCTGCGTCCGTAGAGTGATATCTTTATTTCTCAGACAAGAGGGTCAATTGGGTATCTCCACCCTGTACTGTACATCTTCAATTCATTATGAATCCATCTACTTCCCGAGCCGCGGTCCGCTCAATGGCCACACTGGCACATGCTTCCAAAGCTGCAAACCCCGCAGCGCGCAACGCTTTGTCAACCACTGCTCGCTCGATCTCTTTTACTCGCACTTTGAGCTCTGGTCGTCAGTTCAGCCAGTTCCCCCGTCTTCAACTTTTTAGCAACAACAAGAGAGCTTTCAGCACCACCAAGATGGTAGGACATTGGATGTGGAAGGATTTTATCACAATTACTGATGCGCTAAATCTAGTCTGCTGGTACCCGTACTGAGAGCGATGCCTTTGGCGAAATCCAGGTGAGTTTGATTTATGGGACCTTTTATATACTGTCTATGCAGGAATTGACTCGAGTCTTGCTCTTAGGTCCCTTCGGACAAGTACTGGGGTGCTCAAACCCAGCGGTAAGACGACCCGACGATATAATTACAACGCATAAAAATAGAGTAGGAGGCAGGAGAGCTGATCTATGGTAATAGCTCCCTGGGTAACTTCGACATCAACCAGCCCCAGGATCGCATGCCCGAACCCGTTGTCAAGGCTTTCGGTATCCTGAAGGGTGCTGCAGCAGCAGTCAACGTCAAGTTCGGCCTCGGTAAGGAATTCCCTTCGACTTTGATTTGCGATCGCTCTGTTAACATGCGACTCGAAAGACCCCAAGGTTGGTGCGGCCATTCAGCAGGCTGCTGCCGAGGTCGCCGAGGGTAAGCTGCTTGACCACTTCCCTCTAGTCGTCTGGCAGACCGGCTCTGGCACCCAGTCCAACATGAACTCTAACGAGGTCATTTCCAACCGCGCAATTGAGATATTGGGCGGTACCATGGGCACCAAAAAGCCCGTTCATCCCAATGACCACGTCAATATGTCCGCCTCCTCCAACGACTCCTTCCCCACCGTTATGCACATCGCCGCCGTTGTGGAACTCGAGAACACCCTGTTGCCCTCGCTCAAGAGCTTGCGTGACGGTCTTCAGCAGAAGGTTGAGAAGTTTGAGCACATCATCAAGATCGGCCGTACCCACTTGCAAGATGCTACTCCCCTCACTCTGGGCCAGGAGTTCTCCGGCTACGTCGCCCAGTTGGACCGCAACATCGAGCGTGTTGAGGCCACTCTTCCCCACCTGCGCTTCCTCGCTCAGGGTGGTACCGCTGTTGGCACCGGTCTGAACACCTTCAAGGGTTTCGACGAGGCTATCGCCGCCGAGATTTCCAAGATAACCGGCACTGAGTTCAAGACCGCCCCCAACAAGTTTGAGGTTCTGGCTGCCCACGACTCTATTGTTGAGGCTTCTGGCTCCCTGAACACCCTGGCCGCTTCCTTGTTCAAGATTGCCCAGGATGTGCGCTACCTCGGCTCCGGTCCCCGCTGTGGTCTGGGCGAGTTGAACCTCCCCGAGAACGAGCCCGGTTCATCCATCATGCCAGGCAAGGTCAACCCCACTCAGTGCGAGGCCTTGACCATGGTATGCTCCCAGGTTATGGGCAATCACGTCGCAGCGACCATCGGTGGCATGAACGGCCAGTTCGAACTGAACGTGTTCAAGCCTCTCATGATCCGTAACCTGCTCCACAGCGTCCGCATTCTCGCTGACGGCATGGACAGCTTCCGTGTCCACCTCGTTGAGGGTCTGGAGGCCAACGAGACCCGCATCAACTCCCTTTTGCACGAGAGGTATGCACCCTTCCTCTCCCTTTGCCCTTGATTGACATAATACTAACTAAATGATAGTCTGATGCTCGTTACCTGCCTGAACCCCGTCATTGGTTATGACATGGCCTCCAAGGTTGCCAAGAACGCCCACAAGAAGGGTCTTACTCTTAAGCAGAGTGCTATGGAGCTCAAGGCTCTGAGCGAGGAGGACTTTGACAAGCACGTCCGCCCTGAGCTCATGCTCGCTCCCAAGGAGTACAAATAAGTGCACAGCGCATTTGCTGTTTGAATAGTGCCCATATAAGATTATCTATAGGGCTTGTATACTGAATAAGAAGCTGTATTTCTGTTGTCATTCAGCCTCCTCTAGCGGGGCTATTTATGGCCTAAAACTATAAATAGCATCTCCGACGTAACCCCTAAAGCCCTTAAAATCCATGCAGGTCAGAGACTCCAATATTGGAGATGAATCCCGTACTTATACCACATAATCTAGATTAACCTTGGAATATGAGATAAGTTGTTCATCCTCATTTTTAAGATACCCATGGTTGATCCATTATAGAGAAGTATTTATAAGGCGTCTTAGCCGAGCCTAAAGCTTGGAAACCCTCTTACGGGGGTAGGGGGGATCTTGGACTTTGGAAGTGAGTAATCTAGTAATTCTCTAGTGAGACAGGGAGTTGAAGAGATCAAAGGTAACTGAGACTTCTAGCAAAATATGAGTGTAGATTCCACGGTCCTCCGTAGATATAGATAATCGTGGTGCCAAGCGTGGGGCTACTAGGTAATAATAGCCAGTTCCAAGGCTATAAAATGACTGGATCGACTAAGCTCCCCCCTAGCCACGATCCATTTTTCTTTCTTAACTTTAAAGTTCTTAAGACTCTCTGCTTTGAACGTTGGGAAGGCAAAAATCCAGTCAATTCGCCTTAACAGATTTGCCCCCATAACCCGCCACTTCAATCCCTCTCCGGTCCTCCAATTTACTTTCTTCGTTTCAGCGAAACCCTCACGATCTAACAAATAACTACACAATACCAATTGAAACCTCCTTCGAAGCAATTCCTATCCCTGATTCTTCCAAGCCCACTATGCCATCAGCTGTGAACTCTGTAGTCGAGAATGACACACCTCTTTTCGCTCCCGACCTCATCTCCCCCGAGGTAATCTCCCTCCTCCCAACAGATTACACCATCCGGCCTATGCGCCGCTCAGACTACAATATCGGCTACCTCGATGTCCTGCGTGTCCTCACTACTGTCGGCGATATTAGCGAGGAGGCCTGGAACCAGCGATATGACTGGATCGCGGCCCGTAATGACGAGTACTATAATCTCGTCGTGTGTGATGGGTCAGGCCGCATCGTTGGTACTGGTAGCTTGATTGTTGAGCGCAAGTTCATCCACTCGCTTGGCATGGTTGGGCACATTGAGGATATTGCCGTGGAGCAGGGTCAACAAGGCAAGAAGCTTGGTCTGCGAATCATTCAGGCTTTGGATTATATTGCTGCCCAGGTTGGTTGTTATAAGGTAATTAAATCTCCTACATATTGTTACCTGATAAATGAGTGTAGATGCTGACCCATTTTTATAGAGCATTCTTGACTGCTCTGAAGCCAATGAAGGCTTTTACATCAAGTGCAACTTCAAACGCGCTGGCCTAGAGATGGCTCACTACTACTAAGCTTGATATTGTTCATTTGGGCCTTGACCGGTTCCTAGTCTGGCATTCAGGTGTATAGTTTTTTGTTCGAAACACAGTCATGTGGAAACATTGAAAATTTGCCTCCATTTTGATTCGGGTGTGCATATCTGTTTCTTATAGATCGCTGATATTGGAAATATACCGATTTTGGTTCCTTGGCGGCCTTGCAACCTCCCAGAGCTTAGTATTTTCAATTTTTTTTTTTTTTTATCTTGGAAGATATCGCTTCTGGCGACCTACATCAGGTGCACATGTGGTTGATATTCAGACTGAGAATCCCAACTGTAAAACTACTGCATTATATTTGTTTATCCATTAAATAGCGGCTATTTCATACTTAAATTTCAAAATCTATATTGCGCTCACTCTCTTTCATCTGATTTATATACCTCAGTATCTACACTTGACTACCTGGGTGTAACGATGACTAGTGTCAGGGTTGTGAAAAGGGGTTCGGGCATGTCTTTACTTAGGTACCTATTAGTACCTACCTAGGTAGGTAAAATACTTGATTTGGTCTTTGAGTCCTGGCTACTGGCACATTAAGGTAGTCTACCTCGGTAGGCTGTTTCGGAAAAAAACTACCAGTGCCAACTGAGGAAAGACGCTGGGGCGTTTGTCTACATCTAGTTCAATAGTGACACATCTGCCACTGGCTGGATCGTAGATAGGCGTACTAGCGATTGAAGGATTGAAGAGGAATCGTAGATGGATGTCCGCATTGCAGTCGATTTCCATTGTAGACTGCGATTGACTCGAAGGCGATATTCACTCTGTATTCAGCACATAGGGTTCTGAGTTCTTCTCCACTCCAAGCCATACACGAGGTCAGATACATTTCCAATTCGCAGTGTGGAAACCAAATTCTACCGAACCAGGAAGAAACGCCAGAACAGATGATTATACCTAGGAGAAAACTGAGCGTGGAAATATTGCGGTGGATTTATTTATTGTTTTGGTTCCTTTGGTTCCATTTTTGCATTGCGCAGTATTGCATAAAAGTGTTCAAGAAACAGGTATTGGCTTAAGCCAGTCATCACCGACAGTACTCCAGCCCTATGACCGAAAGTTCCATCACGTCGCAACCGTCATCACGAAAGAACACCTCCATTCCCATCCAACTTTTTAGAAGAAATTTAACGGGACTTGGCGGCGACCTTGGGGGCAGAACCCTTGGCACCCTGCTTGCTCTGGATGCGCTGGGCACCACCCTTGGCGGCGGCGGACTTGGCCTTCTCGGCCTTCTTCTTGCTCTCGGAAGCAGCCTTCTTCTCCTTGGCGGCAGTGATGGCCTGCTTGCGGGCAGCCTCACGGGCCTCGGGGCGCTGGGCGCGGCGCTCCTTGATAGTCTCAAGGGAAGCACCGACAATAGCACGCTGGTGCTTCACGACCTTGCGAGAACGCTTCTTGGCGACCTCCTATATATCCGGAAAACATCACAGTTAGTATCTCGTTTTGTATATCGAATAACGGGGCGTGCGTCGTGTGATATCAAATTTCCTCCTCTTATGTCCGTCTTGTCAGAATGTCGATGTTTTAAATAGAATATGTCGATCGAATCCAGCAAGACGGCCTTCAAGTTCCATCACACGAATCCTACACAAAGATAGCAAGTAACGTGAAGGGTGACCGACCTCTGAGATACCCTTGCGGTGCTGGCGACGGTAAAGGACAGTCCAGGAGATACGGCGGGGGTTCTTGCGCTGGAGGAAAAGAGACTCGGACTTTCCATTTTGGAAGCGGAAGATCTTGCTGTCGCCGCGGACGTACAGCTTACCCTGTAATATCAAAAAATCATTATTAGCGACCCGATTTTAACCAAGTGAAATCCCCATGTGTCTGCGCGATTCCCAGCGAGCGTGGAAGCATATCTAAAAGAGTGGTGGTGTTGGTGCTTGATCGATGTCGTCGTTGAATCCACACAATTCCAGATTCCTCCTATCGCACGCAGACGGGGACCGAATGGATTGAAAAGAACGTACCTTGCCGGGGTAGATCTTCTGGCCGCTGAAGGAGTCGTCGTAGGTACGCATCTTAACGGGTGCGGATGCGCTGACGATGTGTCGATTGGCGTTTGGTGATGGTCGAAATTCGGAGATCGCGGTAGTCCTTGGCTGGGTCCAATTGTGGTGCGCCTCGCTAAAGTGCGACACGTGATCCGCTTGCCCTTCCGGGAATATCAGTCACATGACTATGCTTTCTTATCTCTTATCGTCTATAATCTTGATAGACTTCAACTCTAAACCTTTACTTGGTAGAGTAAGTTAATTTATATACAACCTTGCAGCCGTCTTCTATTTCGAGGCTGGTTATTCGAGGAATGAATAATGTTAATTTGAATCTTTCACAGACCTTGCTTTTGTCATGTTTATGAACATCTGAACTTTCTGCGCTATTATGATACTGACCTCGGAAGTATCAGGGCATGGCTGTCTCAATTCTATCTTCTCACAAGGAAACCACGGAAACCAACCTTGCCACTGGACTCTCATACCTAGCCAATTAGACTGACCTTCTATGTGAAGAATTATGGTGATCAGCTAATGTATTTTTATCTGGAGGTTCAACTTAAATGCTAAAGCATTCTGTGCAATAATGGCAGTCACAGAACATTTATTGATTCTATACAAGTCCTTTGACTGTTACAAAAACAAAATGGATGTCAAAAACAAGCCCACGCTCAAGAAAAATAGCTCGCCTATCACAACGATCAAGCAAATTGAAGGATTGAAGGTCTATCCATCACCACGCTTCCGTCTCACACTCTTTTTTTCATGGTCTCATCACGGTTGGTCAGAATCCTAGGTCATGGCGTGGGTTCGGGTCCACTCCTTTGCTGTCTGGATGGCGGCGGGTTCATCCTCCTTCCATCGCTGAGCAACATCGTTGGCAAGAGGGTCATCGGGGTTCGGGGCTCCAAGGAGGGCTTGGATCGAGAGAAGGATTGTACGGATCTGGAGAGCGGGGGACCAGTTGTCTGATAACAAGTCAGAAAATACAGGAATATTTCAGCACAAAGGGAAGTCTTACTCTTCAACACATCCAGACAAATGCGGCCCAGACGATCAATGTTGGGGTGATAGATCTTAGTTAGGAAGCGGATCTTAGGAGGAACCATAGGGTAATCATCAGGCAAAAACAATTCAAGACGGAAGATTCCACCTGATACGATTCAGTTAATGGGGAATTGGAAGGGAGGAAAGCAGGTTGAAACATACCTTCATATGGGGACTGGGCAGGGCCGTGGATAGAGACATCGAAGTAACGCAGGTTATCTTCGTGAGGAACAGCATTAATGCCAGGAACCCTATACGAGGAAACAGGTCCAAAGTTAGCTACAAATCGATATACTGATGTAAATGATACACTCACGGTTCAGCCATCAGACGTTCCGTCTCCTTGATAATGCGCTTAGACAAAGCCATGATGGGTCCTTGTCACCGGAGGGTGTAGGAGGTGAGATAATTTCGATAGCGAGAGACTACTAGGAAGTCACTAGCTGGTGGGTATACAAAGTCGAGAAGGAGGGGCCAGCTCTTGCGCGGGGCCCTTCCGGAAGCCGTAACGAAACACGTGAGTTAGTTACACCGCCACAAAACACCGCCACAGTTGCTCGTTATCGGAGCTCTGGATTCATGATGTTCGCATCAACCTCAAAGTTCCACAGTTACGCTACTTAAAATGGCATAGCGGCTCCATTTACTCAATCTATCATGTCGCTTTAAACTGCGCATATAATTCTGACTGCGCGATTCTTACGAGGGCCCCCATTGGGCCGTAGCTGACAAAATGTCAAGCTCCATGGAGCCACGGCCACTCACGTCGGCCTTTGAAAGCCCAACATTTGATGAGGATAGCTCTTTCCATGTCGAACAGCCTGTTGGATCTATGACCATCTCCCCATGTGGGCGTGATGTGGTACTGGCTTCCAAGGAAGGTCTTCATGTCATTGACCTGGACTCGCCCTATTCTCCGCCCCGATACCTGCCTCATCATACACCATGGGAAGTCGCCGATGTGCAATGGTCCCCATTCGCTTCACGTGATTACTGGGTAGTTAGTACATCAAACCAGAAAGCTTTGGTCTGGAATTTGGCCATGAAAACATGGCAGAATTCCATTGAATACGTACTACATGCGCACTCTCGAGCTATTACCGACATTAACTTTCACACCTTTCACCCGGACATTCTCGCCACATGCGCCGTCGATAGTTTTATTCACTGCTGGGATCTTCGTACTCCCTCTCGCCCGGTTATCTCGTTCTCTGATTGGTTCACTGGTGCAACTCAGGTTAAGTGGAACCGACAAGATCCTCACGTTATTGCTAGCTCCCATGATCGATTTCTTCGAATCTGGGATGACCGTATGGGCGCATACCCGATTCGTTCAATTGAAGCACACGACACAAAAATCTATGGTGTTGATTGGAACCGAATCCGACCAGGCGCGCTGACGACATGTTCACTCGACAAAACGATCAAGTTCTGGGATTATACATCTGAAGGCGATATACCAGAGAAGACGATTCAAACACCCTTCCCTGTCTGGCGAGCCAGAAATACACCATTTGGATTTGGTGTTCTAGCGATGCCCCAGCGAGGAAACTCCGATCTCCACCTTTACAGTCGCAGAGCTGTTGAAGACAGCAACCCTGGCGAAGAGTTGCCTTTAATTCACAGTTTCCCTGGGCATAAAGGCCAGGTGAAGGAGTTTTTGTGGAGATCACGTGGAGGTGTGACTGATGGTGTTGATAATCGAGATTTCCAGCTTGTTACTTGGGGAACTGACAGAGAGCTTCGCCTGCATCGCGTGAACCCTGAGATTTTGGAGCATGTAGGGTATGAGAAAGGCAAAAGCTTCATTTCTACTCGAGGTGTGACACGTTTAGGCGCGGTCTATCGAAGCTTTAGAGACGTAAATTCCGAGTTGGATATAGATGATTTCGACACGGCATCATCCATTCATCAACCGCTCTCAAATAGCGGCTACCCGGGTGGACCAGGCATGAATGCCATATCAATCCCGCATTCTCGTGGGTACACGCGGAGTACTCGCCGCGAAACACGATTTGGCATGCAGCCACGATCGAACCTGAGAGCTGACACAAATCCCATTTCCTGGATGCGTGGAGTGAAAATCTCGGGCTGGGATATCGAAACCCTCGGAGACGAGATCAGCCATGTTGGCGAAAGATTCACCAAAGTATCATTTGATTCGGTTGATGTCCGGCAAAGAAAAATTTCAATCTCTCTGACTGGGCCTTGGGGTGCTGATGGAAGCTCATTATTTCTCAAAGTTGACATAAAGTTTCCAGTTAGCTATCCCAAAACCTCGATTCCCACCTTTAAGTTTCAAAAGACAGCATCTGTCACGGATGAGTTTGCCCAAAAGGTCACAGCTGGGTTGAAGACAATTGCTGAGACTCACATGTCGCAGAAACGTGGATGTCTAGAAGGGGCTGTTCGTTATCTTCTTGGAGAGAGTACTCTGGAAGAAAGCGTTGCATGGATAGTAGACGAAATTGAGGACAATACCAAATCTCCGGTTGATGGCGAGCTAGAGGGCGAATCTAGCGACGAAGATGAAGTTGGCATGACAAAGAGCCAGGAATTAGGGATGAGTTCGGAGCTTCTTCGACCAGTGAATGCCAACGTGATGGTACCGGTTGCTAAAGGCTGCGGTGCACTTTGGGCAAACGATGGCCGTCTGGTTTGCTTTTTCCCCCCAAAAAGGACAAAGCAACAGATTTCTTTGAGAATATTGGATTCAAAGAGATGACTAGACTTTCTAGGACAGACAAGGTTTTTGAAGGTTTCGGGCGATTGCAGACTAGCTCTCCGGGCCCACGCATGACCTCTGGTACAATCGCGAGCACAGATGATGGTGCATCTGAGTACTCCGATGATTCAGGCTCCGAGACTTCGAGCTCATCAGGCTCTTCTGCTATATTATCCGGACTACCGACCCGGTTTCAACCGCCACAGACATGGCGTAGTGCTGGCAGTATGGGTATATATCGACCACGGTCGACAGATCAATCCCAGCGATCCACCGGTGGTGCTGCAACAACAGAATCAGCTGAAAAGCCTCGGAATTATATCTCAATCCATGATTTGAGTGAATTGCTGCCGGTCAGGCGTGAACTCGCTAGCAAATACCGCATCTGTGGCAAAGGAACAGACGTGTGTGCACATAATGCCGCTGTTGCCCTCGATGCGGGCTGCTATGAATTGTCTCAAATATGGGGTCTTATTAAGCTCATTTTGCAGGTTCGAAAAAAATCACCGAATCTGCGCGATACAAGAATGGAGTTGAAGCGCGCTTTCAAGGGCGACCATGCAATGAATGGGAACCAGACTCTCGAGAAAAAGGAGCTCTACAAAGAGGTTGCTGGAAGTGTCATTCGCTGGGGTAATCATCCCATGGGCAGTCATTGGCTAGTCCCTGCATTATTTGAACACTTCGAGCGCATCGGGGATGTGCAGATGGTTGCAATGTTATCCTGTGTTCTCCTCGAGACGAATATGGAAGGTCGCCTAGAGAATGACTCTGATGAGCTCGCCGAAGAGGATTATTCACTGGAATTATCATCAGTTACATCGACAGTGCAGACTGTGCAAACCGTGCAGACCGCGCAGAACAAATCTCAAGGCCCAACTCCTGCTTCATCCACACCCAAAGAACCCCGTTCACATCCTCACTCCGCATTACGTTCACCCAACGAAGCCTGGCGGCTGGATTCCCCCTCTCCCTTTTCCTCAGGCTCAACTCCTCCTTTCGCCTCTCGTCCGCGAGGTATTGCCACCAATCGAAAATCTTTTAGTCAAAATGTACCCATGGCGATTTCTCCAGACCAACAGTCTCATCCACGAAGTGGATCTGGATTTGGATCCGTCCTTGCTTCGTCATTCTCTCGCTCATTTACCTTTGGACCGTCGTCGGCATCGCCGCCGGTGATCAAGAAACTAAGTCCCGGAGAGAGCCTGAGTATGACAACAACTCAAATAGTGAGAATTGTCCTTGGTACTATGAATATGAGAAGTTTATACTAACAATGTTTCGTCAGGCTCACTCTGACACTGAAAGTGACCAACCCGCTCAACCACCCAAATCGGCAGCCCGATTTAAAGTTACATTCAAAAACCAAAGCGCATTTGACAGTAACAAGGCTGCGTCGGCTTCCCTCCTTGATCGCAGCAAGGAGTGGCTGTATCAGTCGTACCGTGCCGCGTACGCTGAATTACTACTGACATGGGATCTCCCAGTGCAGCAAAGTGAAGTCCTAAAAATTGGTTCGGTGGTTGATCATGCTGAGGATATGCACATGAGTCAGTACTGGAGCAGTAGCAGTCCCAAACGAGACTCATTTGAAGAGCCAAATTCGGGTCATGTGGCGCCGCATTTCGAAGGCCTTGGTTTCCAGCGTCACTGTGCCAATTGTGGGCATGCTTTACAGATTTCCATTTTCTCCACGACAACTATGGAAATAGGCACCCCATCCAAACGCCATGGGCGAAAGCCTTCCATCAGCTCTTGTGCTCACTGCAAACCTCGGCAGCCATTGCCCACCAAGCTCCCTTGCATCATCTGCGGGGAAGTGGTGGCTGGGATGCTGGTTCCGTGTCTTAGTTGCGGTCATGTTTGCTGCTTTGACTGCCATCAACGCTGGTTCCTTCGACCTGCCGATCAATATGATAGTACAGACCCTACCGAGGGTATGGATCCCAAGCTTCCGCCATGTCCCACCGGATGTGGCTGTCGTTGCTCAGAGCATGTCGCAGCAGATGTGCCTATGCCATCGTTAGAATTATTGTCTCCTCGTATGAAAAGCCCTGTAAGTTCTACTAAGAGCCACTCATATGACAAACGTCATCGTCGCCGTCAATCAGAACCTGGGTATAGTTCGGGTGAGAATACTCCCAGTATTCGCAGAATTGGAGCGATTCCAACAGCACTTGATCTTTCGAAAGCATTGCATGACTCTTCTCCCTTCGCCTCCCTTGCACGAGGCATGGGCGGTGGAGGTAGTCCGGGTCTGCCAATGCGAGACCGGAAGAAGAATCGCTCTGTAGCAATCAACTCTCCCAAGGGCAGATGATTGCGGCATGTTTTTATTTTAGCTTTGCTTGCTCCTTACTTTGATATCCAATTCGTCTGTTTGTTTTAAATATTGTATTTTATATTTCTGTATTTCCCACTGAATATAGATCGCCTGAACCTTCAACCAGTGTCGGAACTACCTATCAAGGTGTTTTCTCCGTGCTCGTCGGAATTGAACATGAATTAGATGCTATTAATGAGTAGTGGATCTGATTAGTGAGTGACATGGGCTCACGGGATTCAATGACGGCCTCAGCCCTCAAAAAAGCAAAATATAGACTATGATAATCGAGGTAAATACTAACCAATACGCCTACAAAGTTTGAACGGATGACACTTCATAGCTTCATTATGATTTATTCCTCTATGTTAGACACGAGCAAAAAGCAGCGGGCAATCTATGGTATTTTCCGCCAAATGCAGAAGGAGGAAGATATTTTCTCCCCCCCCACCCAATACAAAGTGCGACACGCCTAACTCATTCATTTCCGACAGGAAATTTACAACTGCTTGTAAATATGGTCGGCGGAGGTGACCTCAAGGACGTTCTTCTCACGCTCCTTGGCGGCGTAGGTGACCTTGCCGTGGTCAAGGACAATGGCGTAACGGTAAGTACGGCCCTCCTCATCAGCCCAGCCGATGCTCTTGGAGAACTTGGCCTCGGGGTCGGAGAGGAACAGAATGTCATCACCGGTAACACCGTTGGCCTTGCCCCAGGCGCTCATGACGTAGGCATCGTTGTAAGCCAGGACGGCGACAACATCGACGCCCTTCTTGCGGAGCTCGGGGAGCTTGGCAATGTACTCGGGGACGTGGTTGGCGGAGCAGACAGGGGTGAAGGCACCTGTAAGGGAGAATGGCGGTCAGTATTGTTGAGGTTATGATATCAAAACGGGTAGAAGAGGCGGTGACGAACCGGGAAGAGCGAAGAGGATGACCTTCTTGTCAGCCCACTCCTTGGAGGCGTTGTAGTTAATGGGAATACCACAAGAAGTGATGGAGGCAGAGTCCTCGGCCCAGGGGATGTAACTGTAAAGGACAATTGGTTAATGTTTATGTTCGGCTTTGGATACAAGAATGAGGAGGGGCAGATAAGGGCATAGTTAGGGTGCAATACATACGAGAACTTAACATCCTCGGGGAAGCTGTCACCGGCCTTGATAGTCATGATTATGGATGGAATTGATGTGAAGGGAGGTTTAAGAGAAGAGAGTGATGAAGATTACAAGATTAGGAAGAAAGCAATATAAGGTTGCCAGGGGAAAAGGCGGTTTTAATATTCCGGGTTCCGGCGCTTACACATATCGGCCCATCGGGATCCTCGATATGACGAATTGGTGGGACAAATTAGGCCACGGATAAGACCATCGGTAGCCAGAATGATACAGAAACAAATGGATTAGCAAGATCGACCGAACGAGAACTAAGCCCCACCTTTATCAGAGGGGTAATATATTGGTGCCTTGGTGCCTAGATGAGACATCGACACGAGTCACATGATATATGACTAATCGACGCAGCTAACTAACTACCAGAGCAGCTTTTAAAGATAGTTGAAGCTGAATTCATGGTTATTGATTATCACAAGATAAAGCACAACCCAGAGTAAGTTGATATAAGTCTAGAAACTTCTACCGGCATCCGATCCTTCATAATCTTCTGATGTATCAAATACTGGGATCAGCTAAGATCATTACCCTAGAAGTGGGCACGTGCGTCACGCCCCCCACTTTCCATCATCCATTTTTCCACTACCTTGTTCTATTACTATGGCTCCCAACGAACACCAGATATCTCTGGCCATCTCTGACTTAAAATCAGGCCAAATATCTTCTGTAAAGGCAGCAGCTATCGCATATGGTGTCTCAAGATCTACCCTTACACGTCGAATGAATGGCTCACTTTCTCGTCGCGATGCCCACTCAAATCAACAAAGACTATCTCCAGGCCAAGAGGAATTCCTAGTTAAATGGATTCTTGAGCGGGATTCCCAAGGATTTCCTCCTTCGCATGCTTGCGCGCGTGAGATGGCTGCTCGCATTCTACGTTCTAATGGCGATAATGAACCTCTTGGGAAGGCATGGCTACCAAAGTTTATTCAGCGAAACCCACGCGTCAATTCCTGTATAGGTAGACGTATCGATGTGTCTAGAATCCATGGGACACAGCCTGCAGCAATTCAAGAGTTTTATGAGCTATTTGCAAAGACTAAAGAGTAATATTCTATACTACCAGATAACATTTTGAATATGGACGAGCGTGGAATCGCTCTTAGTCTGTACGAATTCCCAAGTCCTTTCAGCATCTGGGAAGAAGCATACTTATGTTAAGTCATCAGAGAGCCGGGAATAGGTATCGATTATCGAGACGATTAGTGTCGGAACATGGATATTGGCAATACCACAGCTCGGAACGGAACAAGCAGACCCCAAGTCACAGGGGAATCACTATATTAGCAACTCGAGTAGCTAGGTGAATCGAACACATTTCACACCACCTTGCACAATGTGTATACTAAGAATCTAAGACGACCTATTCCCTTCTCTAATGTATATAGTGCAACGTGTGAACCCTGTCTTTTCAAAGTAGTTGATCGACAATTAGCCCTACTAGTAAAACGATTGGCCCACTCATTATCTTCAAAGGCAAAAACCTATAGACTTTATGGTTTCAAACCGACACCCCAAACTGATTTTATACTATATCAGAGAATGGCTGGACATCAAACTCAACTAGTATTGAATGGCTAAGGACAATCTTTTTGCCTGAAACAGCTACACTCGATCAGCATGACTCTCGACGGCCATGGTAGCCATATCAGTAGCTATCAATTTCTATGGACTTATAAGCAAAATAATGTCGAATGAGTGTTTTTACCTGCTCATAGTAGCCATATTCTATAGCCACTTGACCTAGGCACATTTTCGTCTAGCAAGGCCAGATATCGGAATCAAATCAATGAACTACCTTATATCGACGATGCTGCACCAATAAAAGGTCCGATTCGTGGAATCCTACTCTAAAGCTAGAAAACAAATTTTCAGACCTTTAGTTCTTCAAAGTGGATGGAAAGCTGCTGGTTTATTTCTATAGGATCCATATAAAGGCATTAATTCGTCCTAGCTTAGAATCCAGCACGATTCTAAGTGATCTTTAATAAACCTAAAGCTATCGACTTATTCAAAAGTTTCAAGAAATTCTTGATAAACAGTAAAAGTTGACTTAGGATTAAAGGACGGCTCTTGAGAAAGCAGCCAAGGGTACTGGACTTTTTACTACGAGACAGGCAACTGATGGAGCTCTGATTTCAAAGCTTAGTTCACAGGTTGAGACCCTTCAGAATAGGAAGAAGAATAGGAGGACCATGTAAACTTAAATACACTATTTGCAGACATAGAGAAGATCAAAGCTGCGCAGCTTGAAGCTAAAGCTTTAGCTGAGCGTCAAAGACAGAAGGAGCTTGAAAAAGAAGCAAAAAAGCATCAGATAAAATAGCTATTTTAGCTTTACGGGATATGATTTTAGAATTAACCTAACGTATGCAGGGTTGATAGTTTCGGGTTTTTCAAAAATGGATTCATTTTACTAGGGTGTCCACTTCTAGGGGAATGATCTTAGTCTGAAACCGGATAGAAGTGTGCTGTACTCAGCATCATCATCAGTTGTGTGTCTATTTACCAGAATATAAATACACAGTTCCCCTCAACCTCCTTTTCAACTCTGTCTTCAGTGCAGTGTACTCATCGTTTGTACGAAGAACAGCGTCCCTATTCTCAATCGCCCTACGCAGAAGATATGCCAGACACTCACCCAAGCTACCCCATGTAGAACACTTATAAACCTGTGGCGCCCCATCAATTCCTTTAGATTGTAAAAGCGAGAAACTAACCTCATCTGACATTCCATGAAGCTGAGCAAACTCAACAGGGACAGTTGGCAAGCCGGCAGCAACACGATATTCGTGGAGCTGGTGGGCAGCCATGACACTCGCCCTATTGTGACTGCATAGAAGCAGGTCCAAAGATGGGAAGGGAATGCTAATGCCAAACTCTCCAATATTATGCCTGAGTGCGCCTTGAGCGATGTCGTTGTAGGCAGTATCGGTCTCCTCCTTCGTGTCGTGGATCAGGGATCGATTGTCAGAAGCTATGTATGCACCTCGAACGAGTTTGAGTCCTAGAGTGAACCCTTCTTTCTGGGCAGCAACCAGATGCGATGCTAATGTATCCGATGTACTCTTCAAATATGCTTGGTAGGTATTATAGACAACGGCAAATCCATCTCGGTTATACTGCTGCATAAGCTCCAAGGTGATTCGCATAATCCCCCATTGAAAGTGCTGAGACTCAGCATCAACTAGCAAGCGCACATTGCGATCTTTACATTTGTTGCAAATCTCTTTTAATGCCACCAGCATCTGTTTCGGTGGCATCTGTACTGCTGCGAAGGCTTCGGTGACAGTAGGACCAGCCCCAGTCAATCTGTAACAAGTTAGATGTGATTTTTGACGAAACGAAATGCCTGAAGATCTTACTTTACAGCGAGATAATCCCCATCTTCTAGTTGTTCAATAGTTTCCAATGTGCCTTTCCGCCATGAATCGATATTATCGCAATGAACTGCTTGAGAGGATGACAGTCCATTATCATTTTCAGCATCCAAAATCGTAGGACCTTCCTTAGTGCTGGTTCGACGGTCAAACACAGTTTCTTTGGCATAAGTCATAATCACACCGCGAAACCCCATGTCCTTGAGTTGGCGGATAGTGGCCTTGACTTCAGTGCCATTCTCGCCAGCGCAGAACTGATTATAGAATGTATTCTTTAAAATACTGTGGAGAATTGGATTACGGTCCACATTGAACAAGAATCCTCGATCTGGCTTGGAGAGGATGGAAATGGCCCATAGAGAAGAGTCCAGAAGAAAAGGCTTTGAAGAGATGGTGGCAATCAAAAGTGATCTCAGAAGAACACTGGCTGGCAGGGTAGCAAGGGGAGGTGTAAGAACGGCAGGAGTAGTATCATTTGCAGACACTGTGATCGTGGATATGAATCGTCGATCCACTGGTACTCTCCAAGTGCTTTTTGGAA
Organism: Penicillium taxi; assembly: GCF_028828555.1. NCBI lineage: Eukaryota > Fungi > Ascomycota > Eurotiomycetes > Eurotiales > Aspergillaceae > Penicillium > Penicillium taxi. The sequence goes on along the minus strand of NW_026643207.1, from coordinate 387,995 downwards.
GAGTACTGCGTCTTGCGACGAGTAGACCAATACGGGCTGTCTTATCAACGTAAGTGATCATTGCTCACGACTCATCTGATTACTGTTTATTAATCCTCATCCTGAGAAACTAGGTACTTTCTCTTTTATTTAAGGTGAGCTGATGATTTTACCCCGCACGACTAGCATCCCCTGCGCTATCAAGATCCAATCCTGCATCTTATGTACATATGTAGAGGCTTTAATTACCCATTCCTTGGCTTTCTACTTTCGTTTTGTGCTCAGTGCTTGCCGCTTTTGGTCACAGCCTACTGAGCCTTTATCCGGACTAAAATTCACTCGCTGAGCCTGAATCTGGGCGCCCTTATTAAAGCGGCGGTAGCTAGCTGATTTAGAAAAGCCCACTGGGGGAAGGAAATCTGCTACAAATAATGTGCCTAAGTAAAACAAGATCGGGGCCTGGGCCCGTGTCCGACAAGGCCAACACTATGATGAGGTCCAATTGTGAGACTTCCGTGGTATAACATACATTAGAACTAATAACTTACACCAATGGCATTATAGCTTGACCTAGAGGTACCAGGTAGATCCTGATAAGACTTTTTTCATTAGCGTATGGCAACCAGGAAGGCATCCAAACGTGGGTCTTGCAGCAGTCAGATCAGCCCATTTATGAATTTAGGCTATTACAAGTTACACGTCTTAGAATGAGGGGAAATTATTGTTGTTTTCAAGGTAATTGACGAGTCAAATAGCTCAGATTGTGAAATCCAGAAAAAACAAGTCACAGAACTTGGGATATCTTCCTAGCAGGTAAGTAGTTTCATGTTATAAGGATTGGAAAGAAATCGTTAATTAGGGCTACTTAAACTAAGAAAAACCCTTGGAAGACGATGCATGTGGGCAAACTAGGAGTTGAAAAATACTAGGAGTCTTTCCAAGATTATTTATCGTATTGATACTACCTAGTTAGCTTAAATTGAAGACCAAAATCACACGACCAGACGCAAATCTCAGCGACTACTAGGATAACTATATCCTGTCTGCTAGAGAACTACTCTTTGATAATCGAGGGCTTGTAAAGCGACGGAGAACATCCGAGCTACCAGTGATCTACATGCTATTTGCTCAATCCTGTGTATCATTAACATGCGACTTTGTTTCCATTAGACATGCCACTATCACATCTTTACGTAAGGCACATCTAATATGACCACGAACGCCCGACTCTTCCATAAACATCAAGCCACCAACCGTGCAACCCCCAGATTATGCTACTTGATCCTTGAGTAAAGTCGGATGACCTCCATTCTAGAGCATTGTGGTTGTACCAAGCATAGACTGAAATATCATTGTATGTGGCAAGTCACGGAGGATACCGATGACAGCAAAGAATGCGGGAGTGGGGCATGTTGCAACAGTCGTATCACACATAATCTTCGGATCAATACCGTGCGACCAATCTGAAGATGGATCTGATATTTCAATTGTCGGCAGAGATTGGGAGACCTGGGCGGCAATATATGGAAGTATGCGCACTACCCATGCACGTCTTTGATCATCTTCAGCCAACCATTTGATTAAGATCGTGCGATTAGAGCATGAAGATCAATTCTATGCCGATCTGACAATTGTATGAGCCCGAAGCCTGCAGCATCATGACAACGGCTTGCTAAATAGTATCTTTGATTTGTTAGAGAGCAATATTAGCCTGGAAAACCCCTCTGTTTGCACTGCATTTTTATCAGACAGGATTATTACATTGTGTATCGGACGTAGCACTGGATAACGCTGTAGAAACACTAAGAAGTTTCCAGGAAATGGTGGAGAGGCATTTACTAGTCAAGCTTCATGTTGTTCCTATCAAAGGAGGAGATGATGTCCGCCAGGTTTACCAGCAGCTGATACATGAGCCTTTGATGATTATGCCAATCTAGTCAACGCTCTGACTGCAGTATTATATGCAGCACAGGCTGTAGGAGTATGATTCTGTCTTAGTGAAAAGGATGCAGTTGATAAGATTCTCTACAAAATAACACTAGCTGGTCGCAAATTTGTTGGCATCCGCACAAAAAATGATCAACCTCATCACTCCAAGCTATTGATAGTCGCAGCTGGAGCAGGAGCTGGGTGCTTAGCTCTACGAGTCGGTCAGCAGGTGACGGCCAAATCATGGTCAATCGCCTATAATCAGCTCACTAGCGATGAAGTATCCGTCCTACATGGAGTTCCAGTCACTCAAGCCCGAAATCTGAATCTCTTTTTCGAACCAGATCTCAAGACCGGAATGTCTCATGCGCCTTAATAATTGGCAGATAGTGCTTCCTTACAGAAAAGGATGAAAAACGACTAAGAAAGCTACCCCAGACTCTGTCATTTTTGACAATCGGCCTCTTCTCAAAAATGCTCTTTGTTGGTTTGCAGATACAAGGACTCAGAATTCATTGTTGATTATGCTACAAATACTGAGTCTTCTCTCATTTTGTTTTCGGGTGGTCGGCCCATGGTTTTAAAAAAAATCAATTATAGGGTCTTGAATCAAGGAGCTTCTTGAGGCTTCAGTAATTCAGCAGTCTATTGTACGATGGAGATGGAAGTCTCCGAAACTAGGAAAGCAGAATTGGGGAGATGATGTGAGTTGGTACATTGGAGACACATCGGAGCTCTCTACTATTCTACAGCCCAAGTTGAGGCTATTATTCGGATTGATTATCTATGTATAATCCTTATTCCTCTAGAATTTAGTACAATGAAACTTTGAAATCAAATAAAAAATTACCACATCCCTCTTTATCACCAAAGCCCTTGTCTCGGTGAGTTTATAAATATCAACAGATAGCCCTTATAGCTCTTCTCAGGCTCGCTGCTGGTGTGAAACAAGATTTATACAAAATTCCACCTAGGCAGGGTCTTTATATATTATTTAATTATTCTAAGGTTATCAAAGCTTAAACCAACCCCAGAACCTTCCAAGGTTGGAACAGAGCTAAGACAATTAAACTTTTCTATTCCCAGGTGAGTGAATCAACAATTACTTAAGCAGCTATAGCTAAGATATTGCAAAATATATAGTCTTTATTATTCGAAAAGCATGTGTACACTGAAAATCCTCCATTTTACTGGACGAGGAAGCTGTGGTCATATATTCATCGCAGACGTTGAGCGGTGCCTCCAGAGTCAGCAGTGTATAAAAACAAAAACAAGATTAGTTATACTAGGTTCAGAAACATACCGCAGTCTTGTCAGTTGGTTCACAGCAGGGCATTGCAGGGTGGCAGGTAAATGTCCCTCACGTCAAGGGGAATAGTCCATGCCTATTGACTATATCTACAGAGGTAGATATTGGCTGAGGGGGACCTTGGGAGAGCCTAGAGGTCTGGGATTCTTAAGGCCACGCTTTAACTATAGAATTCACCAAGCCTTAATTTTATCAGCAGCTGTCAGATCTCTCAACTAAATGGTGAATCTGGAACAGTTTCGTCTACTTTGTTGACTGTTTGACAGACCCAGCAAGATGTAAAGAATCTATTTTTTTTCGCTGAAGGCGTAAGAAAAATTATATAAATCCGTAGTATCTGGTGTATGACGTCGAGCTTCCATTGGACAAGAAGCAAACATGATAAGCCAGCCATATATTCCCCTCATTTGCTAGTAAATCACCTCTGATACTTTTTATGATGGCAGGGAATAAATCACGAATCGCGAAGAGGTCTCTCAATGCGTACGTAAACAATAAGAACTGGGCATAGAGCATCTATTCAAGTATACAATCCCTACTCACCTCATTCTGGCACAGGTGCACTCGGTGTCGCAGGCATAAGATTAAGAGTACAGGATTGTGACCATGCCAGGATTGCAACAAACGAAGACTGGCTTATGTTTTTGATGATCGAGATAAAAAGTTTTTTGTAACTGAAGGGTATTTATGACCTCTGGAAACCGTGTCCGCGTAGTTTGACTAAAGTTGCTGACGCAATTCAGATAATTTGAAGAACTAGAACAGAAGCTGGCGAGTCTACAAAAGAACAATAGGTTTTATCCCATTTCTTTTAGTATAGAACATGTCAAAGACACATCTTCGGGTTAGTTGCATTTTCACTATCTCTGTTCTGTACTGACTGCTCTCCCAGACGCCCATAATGATGCACCTGAAGTAACCAGGCCTCCTCAGGAGAAAATTAGAAATTCTTAATTTCAACCTAAGCTAGAAGAGCCGGATTCAGGGTTGAAACCCCTATTATCCACTGGTCCACCAGCATTCATGTCAGCTAGAAATAGGCGAAGGTGTACGTCGAAAGCTATCTTCTCTCAAAGTCAGAACGAAACTAAGTTTGCACTCTTACAGTTTATTTAGGAACATCATCCGACTGGTCCTTTACTCTTCGGGTGCTGAGCTTGACACATGAGCATGTATATCAAGAACCACTTCCTACCGAAGCTCTGCTGTTCGATGGCGCTACATATGATCTCGAATGGGATGGCCAACCATCTTTACACAGCACCGAGTCCCCAGTGATACCATGCCATGTATCTCATCAGTACTGTGAAATTTCGCTGTGGGCAACTCTACCATCTCTTTGATGATGATGAATGTGTGCACAATGTCAACGAATTGTACTCTCAACTAAGGCCGAATCCCACTTCTGGTTTATGGTATATCCATTTTCTCATGATGGCTTTTGGTAAGGGATTTGTTCAGCAAAAGCCTCGGGGAAAAAACTCCAGGGCCGCATATTTTGTCAAAGCCGTACAGCTGCTGCCAAATAAGATCTTTCTCTATCAAGAGCCCATTGAGTCAACGGAGATCTTGTGCTGTATTTCACTTTGCCTGCAAGCCTTGAATTATCGCTCACCTGCACACAACTATGTAAGGTGCCATGCCTATCTCCGCGATCCCTTGGTGTATTTGTTACTTACCCGTTGACTTGCTAGATCGGACAGGCTATGAGAATGGCAATAGCCAAAGGCATGCATACTCAAATGCTAACCGAGTACCTGGAAGAGAAATCGGTTCAGCGTTGACGCAGAGTATGGTGGACTGTATACATTCTAGATCGTGGAATGACCTCCTTGATAGGCTTGACTCAGTCCCTTAGTGATGAGTATGTGGATACGCTGCTCCCCACATCATCAGGCTCAATACATCGGATGGCGGGCGTTAAAATGCATATCAAGCTCTATCGAATGATTGCGAAAATCAATAGTAGCAGTTCCCGCGAAAAGATAGTCACCATGATAACTCTCCTGATTCAAGCGGTTTACGCATTTGATGGTAGGCTTAACAGGATATTTATTAATTGCACAAAATCAGCTCTTGCAAACATAGCCAGTATGGCAGACGAGCTTCGAGATAAACTCCTACTGCAACTGGATTAGTCTGGAAATGGGAGCTCAATGCCATCTGCATATCTCCATCTTCTCTACCATGGATGCATATTCCTTGCCACACTTTTCTGTTTTTTGAAACTTAGACTAGAGAGCTATTTAGATGCCTTGAAGACATCGCGGAGCGGCCGAGACTTGATCCAGATATGCATAGATTCCTCGCACCAGATAATCGGTATTATGAGTAATCTTCAATCTGAAGGCCTTCTGGAAACTTTTCTCCCCGATTCCGTCTTAGTATCAACCGTAGTTCTTCTCATGGGACCGGCGATTGATTCTAAATGGACATACCCATCGTAGTTAGAAAAGGCCTACGCGATTTTTGGAGATATGGTCGAGAGTCGGAATTTGATTGCCAAATTCCGACGATCGGAGCTACAACTATTAGGGGAGCTGGCTGTTGAGCTGTGTTCTCCCATGTCCACACCGGTATTCCCATACGAGAGCCCGCCACAAATGTCATTGGCCGGTTCCTTCCCTCCATCGGTGTATGCACTTGATTAAAGTATGGTTTCTGAGCCTGGTATAGCTGTGACAATTCAGGAGGAATGAAACTTTAGTTCTGGATTGAGTGCGGCGCAGATAATGGCCGTGGCAGACTCCATTGAGAGTATTGATACGGATGTCGAATGCGATGATTGAGCATGGTATATGGTAAAAATATGACACCTTCAGAAAAGCTCTCGTTTGTAATCAAAAGCTCCCATCAGATCCGAGAACCGGCGGGTGCCTCAGAATTGGCTTAGTGAATTCATCATAAGGTTATGTTAATTGGAATGAATGAAGGAGTGATTTGAAACTTGAAAGCGGTAAGTAAGCGGCAGAATAATATTGGTTACATAATTGTGGAAATCAACAGCATAGAGTAACCAGTCATACTAAAAGGCGCATAGAGCTTAAAAAAGGTAATGGAGCATAATATAATTTACATTGGAATCTGGAAGCTAGAGGTCGGCACGGTTTTACGGATACGAATAAAATCTCTACGGTTACGGTTACGAATAAATGCCCTCTATCCGTACGGATATCCGTAATATCCGTAGCTTATATCGCGTGTCTAGAACCACCTGCAGTTCTAATATATATTTCCACATCTATAGGGTTATAAATCTCATGTAATTCTCAAGTAAAAGAAATTTCAATTAGGAATCAATATTATATATATTTCTTAACAAAACTAACTCTCTCATAATCTTACTGTTCAGAGATTGTCGACGAACACCCAGGATATCCCTTACAGAACTGAAAAGTCTTTGTCGGAACATGGATATTGCAATCATGCAATACCATAAACCCGGAACGGAACAAACAGACCCCCGAGTCACGGGGGAACAACTATATTAGGAACTCAAGTAGCTACATGAATCGAACACATTTCACACCACTTTGCACAACGTATATACTAAGAACCTAGGACGAACCATACCCTTTTCCAGTATATATAGTGCAACGTGTGAACCCTGTCCTTTCAACGTAGTTGATCGACAGTCTTTCAACTGAAACCTCAGCTGCTGGAATACCAAGGTAGTCCCTTGCAACTGCTGCCATCCTGGGGTATTGATCCTTATGAGCGTTCCACCATGAAAGTAGCCATTTAGAGTCATCTTGGTCTTCTATTAATCCTTCTACTTGAATAGGAGGTTCATCAAAATAGCGATCAATATCAGAATCCCGAGATATTTCTTGAGAATGTACTTTTTGTAGAAGACGAGCTCTCATACCTGGTCGAGCAGGAGGATCCATAGTTCTAGAAGTAGAACTAGAGATGGAGGTAGCTAAAGGAGGATATTTCTTATGAAGAAAGACCTTAATGCTCTGAATGATTCCTTGGATAACCCCATCTTCAAGCTCTTGTTCTAAAAGAGCAAATTTGACACATGGATCAAGAGCAAGAGCTATATAATAGATATCTTGTATATCCATAAGATCATAGTATTTTCTATACTTTTGCATTACAACCAAGACAGTAGAAGAGATATCAGGACTAAGCTCTGTAAAGTCGCCTTCAAAAGAAGCTGCTTCTATAAGGAGGTCATGCAATTCATAGTAAATAGGAATTACTAGACTTATATGAGGTTGCCGCTGAGAGATAAGTTGGGTAAACTCATAGAATCTTGAAAAAACCATGGCAAGATCACGAAGATTAGACCAATCGTCATTTGAAAATGGTATCAGCTGATTCTGAACATTATTCCAATGTTTAATCTGCTCTTAAGCAAGGATAGCATCTTGAATCATAAGATATGTCGAGTTCCAACGTGTCTCGATATCATACCTAGAACTATAAGTATATATAAGAAAGAGAGAAAGGAATCTTGCTTACCGAATGAGCTTATCAGGTAATTCAAGTGTCTGACAAATGATTTGCCACTGCTGCTGTCTTTGAGGACTTCCAGATACCTACAGGGCTAAGATTTGTACACGAGCTAGCGCAGAATGCCTAGCTGGTAGGCTCTTATAGTCCTTTAGGATACCACAGGCATCTAAAGAAGATTGATAATCGCCAGATTTCAACTCTGATAGAATCTTTTGGACAATGAGATTTATAATATGCGTCAGGCATCTAATATAGCTATCAAGACCTATCTTAAGTGAGTTTAGATAATTAAAGAGAGAGAAAGAGAGAGAGAGAGAGCTTACCCTAAAGATAAGATTTGCTGGAATGCTGTAGACTGAAGAGCAGTGAAAGGGATATTCTCCAAGACTATCCATCGAATCAAATTCTCCTCTAATACCTCTAACATAGATTGACTAGTTTTTGTCCGAAATATAGAAACAATAGATGCTTGCTGAGTTACTGATGATATCATTGATCCATGTTTTTTCATCAGATGCGTTTTCATATTAGAAGTTGATATATCTCTCTGGGAATCCAAGATCTTCCATTCTCCACAATGAATACATATAATCTCTCGGTCCTGTAACGGCCATTTACCCCGTTTAGGATGCCAGAACTTCCCTGGAAGATTGCGGATTATAAATTGACTCCAAAGGGCTTGGTTTTTGGATTTTGGTGTCTTGGGCAAAGAAGAGTCTAAAGGAGTAGACACTATAGAAGAGGTTGTTTCAGGGAGTTGACTCGTTGAATCATTCGGAGATAGATTCATCCTCATCTTCATCTTTATCTAATGGGGAGTGATAATGTGGTTGCTTTTTGATACAGTCACTAGGATCAGCTTCCTCATCACTACCATCATTTAGAACAAGGTAATCCTGTCGTGGAGCGCGTTTAGGGCGTGGTAAGAGACTCATTCTATCAATGAATGAATAACTATTTAGATATCAAATTAGGGACTTCGGATGATAAGTTTCTATCGTAGTATCGTATGATTTATTTAGGCGGTGGCATAATATCACGAATATCCGTAATCCGTATCCGTAACCGTATAAATTCTACGGTTACGGTTACGGATAGAAGCTCTCGACTATGGTTACGGATACGAATAATCCAAAATCTTATGGATATGTATCCGTGCCGACCTCTACTGGAAGCGTCCTTTAAAGCTTGAAATAAAGCATAGAGACTTCAATAACAATATGAGTTACGCACCCTTTTCGGCTATGCCAGATAGTTATTATGAACAACGCTACTTCTATCCTCCGCAGTCTAATCTTTATGCTCGTTGACCAGCAGCCATCACTCATCCCCCATATACGGCGCTTCTATGATAAGACCGGGAAGCAGGTCTTTGAAGATATTAATGCATGGGCGGCTTTGTCAGAGATTCTCATCAGTATCTTCAAGGACACGCTGTTACAGAACACTTGTACCTATATGATCATTGATGCTCGGCATATCCTCACATCAAGTGGATCGTTTCCAGCCGTAACTGGCCGGTCATCGAAGAGGCCCTTGACGCTACCCAAAAAATAACTCTCATGCTGGAATTGAATGGGTCGTCCGTTGCTAAGGCTGTCGCTAGATTCATTGATAACAAGGTTGGGAGACTTACAGAAAAGAAGAGGTATAATGACGAGACCCGCGATGCTGTCTCCCAATAATTGCTGTCAAACGCGCATGGTACCTTCCTCTGGGTGGCCTTAGTTTGCGAGAAACTAGCCGATGTGCCAAAGACGCTTGCTAAAAGCAAGGTCAAATAGTTTCCTCCCGGCCTTGATAAGCTTTATAAGTGAAATAAGTGAATGCTGGACCAACTTAGTGCTTTAGATGACTCTAGACTTTATAAGTCCATTCTCAGTGTTGTCACGACCGTTTACCAGCCGATTACGTTAGATGAATTGGCGAGTTGCATCGATATATCCGACGAATTTGATGACTTTGATTTAATATAGATTATCAGGCTCTGTGGTTCTTTTCTAACACTCCGAGAACGCACAATCCTGCTAATTCATCATTCTGCTAAAGACTTTCTGGTTCGAGAAGCAGCCCATGAGATCTTTTCTGATGGATAACTCCAAGTACATTATTCCATGTCTGCAATACTATTGGAAGCCCTTTCAACACTACAACCTGATGTCTATAGCCTAATTCACCCCGGGTATTCAATCGTTAAAGTGACACAGCCAAATCCAGACCCGCTAGCCGCATTACGATACGCGTGTGTCTACTGGGTTGACCATCTTAGCGATTGTTGGCCCAGCGAAAGCACGAAGAAAGACGCCTATGACCCTATTGAAAGTTTCTTACGTAATGACTACCTACACTGGCTTGAGGCTCTGAGCTTGTTAAGAATCCTATCAAAGGGAATAGCCGCAATACCACAGCTCAAGAGCTTGCTACTACAGGTCTGTTTTTACTAGCTGGTGTAACTAAAAAATCATTCGAACATTTTAATAAATTTTAGGTAGCAAACGAGTCTGAAGAGATCTTATAGCTGATCGATAGAGTACAGGATGAATGTCGATTTGTTCTGTACCATAAAGTGGCGATTGAGAGTCACCCACTTCAAGTATACACTTCAGGACTAATTTTCAGTACGACTGGGAGTACGACAAGGATTCAATTTCAGGCACAAGAACCGAAATGGATGATTAAAAAGCCAATAATAGATAAGAACTGGAGCGCATGTCTACAGACCCTTGAGGGACATCGTACAGACGTTTCATCCGTAGCTTTCTCTCGTGATTCCAAGCTCATCGTTTCGGCTACATGGGATAAAATTGTCAAGGTGTGGGATACCAGCAGTGGCCAATGCATACAGACCTTTGATCAAGAGCTCATCGTTTCGAGTAACCATTCTCTTTCACTCGCTATATCCATGATTAAAAGTTCTTCGCATTCCCTTCAAATGATAAAATTGTCAAGGTGTAGGATATCGGCAGTGGGAAATGCCTGCAGGTTCTTAGAGGCCATAGTGAATTAGTTATCTGGGTCGCTTATTCTCATAATTCAAAGTTTCTCGCGTCGACTTCAAATGATGGAACCGTAAAGGTATGGGATACTGGCCCTATCAGTGGCAGGTGCATATATACCCTGAACGGTCATGACCAGTATTCCTTGGTCGCTTTCTCCCATGATTCTAAGCTTCTCGCCTCCGTTTCATACGATGGAATCGTCAAGGTATGGGATCTCAGTAGCGGCCAGTGCCTACAGACTCTTGGATGCTATAGCAAAGAAAACAGTCGTTCGGTCGCTTTCTCCCCTGATTTCAAGCTTCTCGCCATAACTTCATATGATCAAACTGTCAAGGTGTGGGATACTAACAGTGGTCAGTGCCTACATACCCTTAAGGGATATACTAAAGATATCTGTTTTGTCTCTTTCTCGCATGATTCCAAGACTCTCGCCTCGGCTTCAAGTGATGAGACTATTAAATTGTGGGAGATAGGCGGCAGTCAAGACCTTCAGACCGTCAAGGGCCATGACCATATATGTCTCTTGGTCATTTTCTCGTATGATTCTAAGCTCATCGCTTCAGCTTCATTTGATAGAATCGTCAAGTTATGGGATAGCAGCAGCGGTCGGTGCACAAAGGCGCTCGAAGGCTTCAATAACTCCATTAAATCGATCGCTTTCTCCCGGGATTCAAAGCTTCTTGCACTGGCTTTGTGGGATAGAACTGTGAAAGTATACAATGCCAGCAACGGCCAATGTCTACAGACCTTTGATGGTCATAGTCATCCGTGTACCTCGTGTACCTCCGTCACTTTCCCCTATGATTCTAAGATCATCGCCTCTACTTCACAAGATAGAACCGTCAAGGTGTGGGATACTAACAGCGGCCAATGCTTACATATCCTAATGGGTCATCTTATGGAGATTTATTCAGTCACTTTCCCACATGATTCTAAACTCCTTGCCTCCGCCTCATGGGACAAAACAGTGAAGATATGGGATGCTAGCAGTGGCCAGTGCCTAAAATCTCTTGAGGGCCACAATAAAATCGTTACCTCGGTCGCTTTCTCTCATAATTCCCAGTTACTCGCCTCGGTTTCAGGTGATAAAACCATAAAAGTATAGGATACCAGTAAGGGTCAATGCCTACAAACACTGAAGGGCCATAGTCACATATGTATCTCGGTCGCTTTCTCCCATGATTCAAAGCTCATCGCCTCCGCTTCACAAGATAAAACCGTCAAGGCGTGGGATACCCGCAGCAGCCAGTGCTTATGGACCATTCACGTTGGTGGGTTTGTTCAGTTCGACCTATTTGACAGAGTCAAACCCTATCTTGATATTTGTAACGATGAAGCGTCGCGTGCAGAATATGGTATAAGTTCCGATGGGTCATGGATCACTTTTAACTCGGAGAACCTGCTATGGTTACCACCGGAATATCGACCAAATGATTTTGCCGTATCACAGTCGACAATATGTATTGGCTGTCAGTCGGGTCGAGTGCTACCAGTTACATTTGATTTCTCTATGCTATTAAAATTCCTTGCTGGGCACTGAACATGGAACATTCTCACATCTTTGAATTCATAGTAACCCTATGTTTTTCCCCTCCCTACTTTAGCCCCACTAGTAGAAAAAATAGATGGATCTTCTCCCGCCATTATTTGCAAGCATTATGCAGATTGAATTTTGTAAACCATGAAGTCTGACTAGGGAGACGTGGCAGGAGGCTGCAGAACTTTATAATGTTCTATGATGGCTGACTTGGATGTCTAAGTTATCACGAGGAGTAGCCCTAAGTCATTTAGTCTAGACTCAACTGACAAGCCTAATCCTGGAAATTCTGATCTAAGTGGATTAATCAAAGTGAGGCAGTTAGGTGAGTACGTAGGCCTATTGTCTATTTAAAAGGTATCCATGAATCTAGTTTAAAAAGGGGCTGCGGAGGCTGTGGATCATAACCTTGGAAGATAACAGCCACATTACCCCATCCGGCATCCTTCGATGTGTATCTTTTCTGATCCGTCGCATGCAAGATCCTGACCCACTGAAAGGATTGATCAATATTTGTATAGAGTCTGGACTCGCTAACCGACTTCACGGTATCCGTAATTGACATCATGGATGTTTAAAAATAAGATCGCGTGTCATCGGTTCCACTTCTGACTTCTTACTCCGTACTCCGAGTGGGGTAGGTAGCTTTACGTACCGCTTTTTCCATGCCAGGTGGGGCTTTCCTATTTCAGGTGCCGCCGCTTTTATGAGGGCGCTCAGGGTCAGACTCAGTAAATTTCAGTCTAGGCTCAAGCTCACGGAGCTCATGATCATCACGTGACAGATTAGTGATGTCCAATAAGCACTTAGTGACGGTGGGGCCAGAAAGAATGACGAAGAGTGTATCAAGCCGATTTCGAGAATGACTGTACATACGACTATACACTGTACTAACGACTATCCCCTGTGCTAATGCAACTCCCTCCCAAATCACTTATGGAGAAAATAGTTCATTGCCACATAATGTATAAGTGTTTCGCTACCTAAGTAAAGGCTAATTTCCTACAAACTCTGATTATAATAACCTCTATGCCAGTCTTGCCTTGACATCACGCTACCCGTAACTTGAGACTAATCAGGATTAGGCGATCAGAAAGATTTTCTGTTCCTCAGGGGATCCCGTTGACCCCGAACTCCGCATGACCGATGGCTTATCAAGACGGCACGGGGTTTTTTACCCATCCCACCAAATACGACCCTACCATCCCAATTGACTACCATAAACAACGCCATATCGACCCTATCAGCACAAATTCGACCACAACCGACAGAGAGTAACCAAGCTCTAGCAGATACTAGACTCCAAAAGCACCCGCCCAACCAAAATCCTCCACGCCACGAGCCAACTCGACCCAACTCCATGCAAGTATTCGCTGGAATATACGACCTCACCGACTTCCCCGAAAGTCCTAAAGCCTTCGACAAAGCAGCCATACTACCAAATGGTAAAAAGAACTGGGCCGTCTTCCATAACCATTAGCAACGAGCTAGTCAATAGCAACATGCATTCTCCGGTTCGTTATAGCAAAGTCCCGTAAAACAGGGCATAACTATAGTATATGCCCTGGTCGTGTTATGTAGTCTTTTTTATGGTGTTTTTATGGTTAAATATGGAATTGGAATTGATGCATTATTTGAAAATTTGATCGAGTAACCGGAGTATCCGGAAACACGTTATACATTCCTTGTGATGAAGTTTGCGGGGGAAGAGGGTGGCTTCACCACTAGGCAACTTAATACAACACGATTCTAACCTCTTATTGGACTGAATCTGCATGCGTAAGTAACCTGGCTACTATAGTCCTGGCCTAGTTGACGCAAGTAGATATTACTGGTCCCTGGGAGCTTGGGACCTTTAAAGCTTGTCCGATGCCACATCTCTATCTAAAGCTACGTGATCCAATCTTTGAAAAATATACTCGCCCTCTTAGCATCATAATAGATGTTTGTGGGGATTAAGCTAGAAGGAGGCTGTGCATTCAGCTGCCCGCGTTCTGTATACAAGTGATCTTGCAACATTGTTTCTCTTCCTCGGTACCCAAGGCGGGATAGTTGGACGTAGTATAGCTTGAAATGATCTGCCAGAAATTCAAAAACGCGCTTCCAGAGCCCTTGTATCTCATTTTTGACTTCGGTGGATAATGAAGGGATCCAACTACTAATGTTATCAGTTAGAGGTTGTCGGTTTACAGGGATCTCAATGCACTATTACTACTAAGTTGATACGTGTAGTAATTTGTGCGCTAAGATGTGTGTTCATTCTAAGTTCCCGCGATGGAATTGGATATGCTCCGATTCCACTGGTTCCATTCACTTCCCGAGTCCATTCACTGCAGTAAACTAGATTCCATTGATTCCAACAGAGGTCCTAGATCTGGTGCTGATGTTATCCCATCAACTAAACTAACTAACACCAGACTAAGTCGTTTAAATATTGGAGCTGCTGTCTGTACAAATTCTTTGAAGCTATTCACTGTCACCTCGATCGAATGAAGATGAAGCTCCTCTAGCTGGGAAAACAGAATTCTGTGAGAGAGATCCTTGGAGTAGAGAGAAATTAATTCCACCATAGGACTCCATTTGGTAAAAGTCAGGCTCTTGAGTGTCGGTGCAACTGTGATCAGAGCATTAAGAAGACGTTGAAGGTGTCTTCGTTAAGCGTTTCTTGTTCCTCATCTTTAAGACGAATACATAGATATAGTCCTCAGATTTTTTAATCTAGGTGGTAGCTTTCCTGACTACTACTCTGATTTTGACTTAACCACTTGTAGATGACACCCTGCATCAGAGAGTATATCGTAGTATTGCACTGTACAGTATAGATAAACAAACGAAAAGGGTAAAGGTCCCGGGCTTTTAGCGTAGAACCTGTAACTCTTCGACCCTCGACCCCCGCTTTTCCAGTTAAAAAAAAACCACTAACAAGATTATGCCAAAGTGCTCACAGCAAGCTGACAATGGTTTTGGTATATCACGGCAATGTCTCTCAATTCATATTGTTCGAGCAAGCAATACTTGGCCTTGTTCCTGCGGTTGCATTTCTCCTCTGCGATTGCAAATCCTAGTTAAGAGAGACATATGCACTCAACCTCATAAAATTAATTTTGTAAAGCTAGTAAGCAATTCCAGCTTCTTGCAGAGTCAGTGATGTAATGTCGATTTCCAGATAAATGCTTTGGTTCTCGCCTCGATTCAACTTGCCTTGCTCATCGGTTGCGCAAAGAAAACTCACACAAATCTGCCAGTGGCATCAAGTGCACTCAATATGGTAGTAGCAATGGAAATTGCGGTCTTGTCGTGGTTGGAAGATGAGCGATCGGTTAGACCATCATCACTCCTTGCCTTATACCTTCTCTCCACGTTGCCTCTTGATATTTTACAGTGGGTTGTCCCCGGGAATTCCGTTTCAAATCTTCTCGCATTGATTTTTACTGCAAAATCAGCAATGGTGATTTTCGAAAGTCAGGGAAAGCAGAAGCACCTTATTGGTTCGAATCAAGATCTTCCACCAGAGTCAACGAGTGGAATTGTCAATCGATCGTTCATGTGGTGGCTGAACCGTCTGTTTTTACGGGGATTTCAGTCTTCACTTACGACTGAGGATCTTGATCTTCTCGATAAGCGCCTATAGTCCGCAGAAACGGCGCAAACGGCGCAAAAGGCATTGAAAGCTCGGGCTCTACGCTAGCGTCCTGAGCGCCGCTTCGAATTCCCATGGCAAATGGTCCGAGCTTTCAAGTGCTCAATTACTCTAACAGTACTTTCACGACTACTTTTAGTTGGATTTACCTTCTCACAGCCCTTCCTGATCACATCTATTCTCAACTGGCTTGATCAGTCACAAGCGGGCAATAAAGGTTACGGCCTCATCAGCGCCACAGGCATGATATATTTGGGATTGGCACTCTCACAAGTTATGTATGACCAGATGCTTTATCGGTTTGTGACAATGTTTCGAGGGGCAGCATCCTTGATGATCTACGACCATGCCTTACGCATCCCTGATGGTGCTCTCGGAGATCGTTCTACGACGATTACTTTGATGACTACCGATATTGACCAGATCATCAATTGTTTAATCAGTTTGAATGAGTTCTGGGTGAGGCTAATTGAAGTGGCCATAGGTATTGCGCTACTCGCGCATCGTATGGGCTGGGTTTGCCTGGTGCCATTAATAGTCGTTTTCAGTATGGTTCATAATTCAATCTCAATTCTCCTGTGACTGCAATTTACTGAGATCTTATAGTATCGAGTGGAGGAACCATTTACATTTCGAAGCATATAGGATCACACTAGAAAATATGGGTGAATGCTGTGCAGCATCGCATAGCGATCACCCGTTCTATGCTAAACTCTATTCAAACAGTGAAAGCGACAGGGTTAGGGGAAACATTTTTTCAGCTCGTACAGAGTAAAAGAGTCCAAAAACTCATCAAATGGCCAAATACCGATGGAGTGTGGTCTGGAAGAACATGGTCCAGAATCTGCCGTGGGCCTTAGCACCAGCATTGACCTTCGTCGTCTATGCTGCTGAAGGAAAGGACCTGGACATTGCTAAGGCTTTCAGCAGTATGTCAATAATCACCCTCCTGACTAATCCTGCTTCTAAGTTTTTAAGCACAATTCCCTCCATAGCGGCTGCGACAGGATCATTTGATAGGATACAAGCTTTCCTTCTACTGAAAGCCAGTCCTCAACATATGAAGGAGGGTTTTGTTCACTGCAACCAGTTGAAATTTGATACACTACCTCAAATTGTCGAAGCACAATACCTGACTTTCAAGGGCTCACCAGACATTCAAAAACCTGTTATCTCCATGGAGTGTCTCGGGATTCGCCCATCTTCGTCAGCAAAAACTGTTTTAAAAGATATCAATTTAGAAGTCCCTCTTGGGTCACTGGTTATTATCCGAGGGCAAGCTGGATCCGGCAAATCGACTCTGCTTCGGGCTATACTTGGCCAAGCTTTCTGTGAGACAGGCTTCATGAAAACTACCATTCGAAACCCAGCCTTCTGTGCGCAAACACCATGGGTTCCAAGTGGCACTATCCGTGATGCAGTTTGTGGAGCCTTTTCATCGGGCCCATTAAATGAGGGCGCATTCGACAAAAAGTGGTACGCGACTTTTCTTCACGCCTGTGATCTTAATTCAGACCTACAAACTCTTCGTGAGGGAGATGCTACACAAATTGCACACGGATCCAGCTATATGCTCAGTAGTGGCCAAATACATCGCATTGCTCTTGCTCGAGCAATATACGCTCGCAGGAAACTTTTGCTATTGGACGACATATTCAGTGCACTGGACAGGAAAACCAGGACTACTATCACATCGCGTCTTTTCGGGACCGGTGGACCGCTCCGCAAAGCAGATTTGACTGTAGTCCTAGTGACACATGAGAGTAAGATCACCTCAAATACTTTTTTTCGCTATTAAGTGGCTAACCCCTTGCAGTGGAGCAGCTATTTTGTGCGGATCAGAGCTATGTTCTTTCGGATAGAGGTATTTGCCAGGAAGAGCTCTACACAGGTAATCACACAGGTAATGTTTACCAAGCTGACCCCGTGGAAGCCGCAGGATCGAATGCACCCCAAGAGCTACCGATTGAAGATAAAGCCACCATGATCTCCAAGGCGAATAAGATCGATGATCTTAGGAGGGCATCAGGTGACTTTGCTGTCTATAAGTATTATCTGCGCTACGTCGGCTGGACGAACGCTATAATATTTATCTTCTTCGTGATCATGAATGTCTTTTCCAGCACATTTAGTCATACATGGACTCTTAGTTGTACCGCTCTAGATCTATCTGTGAATAGCTGACATTAATCTCTTTTTCAGAATTTGGCTTAAACAATGGGCTAGCCATGGCGGAGCCAACAATCTTTTTTACACTACTGTGTATATTTTTCTGGCAATTTGCAATACCGTTGGAAACGGTGGCTATGTTTGGTGAGGCACTTTGTTCAATTGATAATAACTGGATGACGAGTTGCTGACAACATGATAGGGCTATACTGATTTTAATCTCGCCCTCAACAGCGCGGTATCTTCACTACGTCATACTCAAGACTGTTCTGAGGTACATTCGATTTCTTTTTGTCACATCAATCAACTACTGACATCTGAAGGGCAACGCCTCAATTTTTAGCCACCACTGACATCGGGTCGATACTAAACCGATTCAGCCAGGATATGACCCTGATAGAAAGCGATCTGCCTGTGGGTGTCTTAATCACGGTCTCAAGTAAGACTCCCGCTATTCTAGTCGGCCCCTATACAAAGCTTATAGCTATTATGGCTCGCAAGTTATCGATATTGTTGCTGATAAGTCCAGATCTATTTGCATCAATTGCCAGTGCTGCACTAATTGCGACCGGATCAAAATATATGGCAATATCAGTACCTTTCCTGATCATTGCCGTCTTTCTATTACAGCACATCTATCTGAAGATATCACGACAACTTCGACTACTGGAGCTAGAAAGTCGAAGTCCCTTGTACTCCCATCTTCTTGATACTCTTGAGGGTCTTGCTACAATTCAAGCATTTGGCTGGGAAACAGAATTTCGAATCGTCAATTCCGCGCTTTTGGACGTTACCCAGTGCACATACTATACGCTTCATTGCATTCAGCGCTGGCTCACGTTAGTTTTGAATCTAATTTTCGCTGCAGAAGCAGTCATTGTCGTCAGCTTAGCAGTGTCATTAAGAAATACTACAAGTGTAGGATTGCTCGGAGTATCGCTTAACAGTATTCTTGGTATGTCTTTCTTATGGCGCTTCATTCTGCTGATACCGCTCATTTGTGATAATCAAATAATCCGTCCCGCTAACTCATCTCCACGAAGCATTGGTAGTAGTCTTTCGTCTCTTATATCAGGTTGGGCGCAATTGGAGATATGACTTGGCTCAATTTTGCGCGTCAAAGATTTTGAACTCACAGTACCACGTGAAATTTCAGCTGAGAAAGATCTACCAGTTGACTGGCCGGCTCAGGGGTCTATTAAGATCTCAGGGGTTGATGCACAGTATAAATATGTCACTTACAAGACCCATATAGTTATGAACTATAGAATTACTAACAGACGATGAATAGCTCTGAAGGAGCAGTATTGAGCAACATCTCCTTGAAATGCTTGCCGGGTCAGAAAATTGGTATCTGCGGGCGTACTGGGAGGTAAATTTCATCCTTCATAAACTTACTACTTGGGCTATTATTGCAAACTATGGCTGACTTTCTACTTGTTCAGAATAGTGGAAAGAGCTCTTTACTGTTGACATTGCTTGGCATGCTCAATGTGACATGCAGCTCAATTTTGATCGACAATGTTGATCTCGCCACTATTTCCCCTGACAGAATTCGAGAAAAAATAGTCACTATTCCACAAACACCACTCATTATGGTTGGCTGCACAGTGAGGTTCAATCTAGATCCCACCGAAAAGATCTCCGACACAGACATCATCGCGGCTCTCGAATGTGTTGGAATCTGACATGGTGTACTACTCGAAAGGGGCGGGTTAAGCGTCGAAATAAATGACACTCTATCGCTGTCTCGAGGAGAACAGCAATTGCTACAATTTGCTCGGGCTTTATCGAAGATACAAGCAACGAATGCTCGGATCTTGTTGATCGATGAAGGCACCAGCAGCGTTGATGCGGAAACTGATGCTCGTGTGAAAGACCTTCTGCAACAGGATCAGTTTCGTGCTTGCACGGTCCTTACATTTGCACATCGTGTCCACGGTCTTTTGAACTATGATGTAATTGTTGGTCTCGATGGAAAGATCGTAGAGATGGATGAGCCCATGGTCCTAAGTAATCGGAAAGACAGCATCTTTAACAGCCTTCTCAGCAGTTCTTAATGAGTGTTCCTGGAATATAGATCAGAGATCTGTTAGTCTCCTTCAATGGCAATGAAAATTCTCACAAGTCTAAGTAACGAAGGTGATAAATAGCCGTTACCAAACAATACTGAAAATTAAGTCAGAAATTGTACTACTCAGTGAGCTAATCAGGGAGCTTATATAATGCTCAGACACGTGCCCAGCTCTACTCAGTGAGCAAAAGCAGCGAGGGGTGAGCACTAATACGGAAGGGGAACGCCAAGGACTGGCAGAGGAAATCCGGTACATACAAAGTACAAAGTTAGCGTGGGGACTAGGCTTGGTCAATACTAAAAGGGCCAGGGTGTACCTAGATAGCTTTAGATTAGGCTACTGGTGCAAGAATCCGTGAACTAGTGGATCAGTGCAGAAATCTGTCATGGTTCTTGATACATTCGGAACACATTCAAAAAGAAAAGAAAGAAAAGCAAAGAAGGCGAAAAAGCAAAACCGGTCGAGATTGAATATCCATACAATATTACGTCGACATGGAACCCTAAATAGCAATGATAATCACTTGATAGGCATACGTATGTTTATTCAAGTGGAGATTAACCCATTAAATCACAAATCATCACCCATTAGCTTGTTCCATGCTTTTTGACGCGTAAAATTGGGAGCATCAGGTACAATTCCCCTACAACACCCGCGTTCCAAGGTTCATGCTTCCTTGAATAACCAATGATATTCTACTCTCTTCAGGGGCTATTTACTGTTTGAACTCTGTTTTCATAAGTAAACATCTATTAGTTTTTCAGTTCGTGCTCTGCGTCCTTATTCTGTATATCATCTTCTATCCGTAATGCGACCGAGCCTGTCTGCCCTAATCGCCTTGGCTATTCCCGCCTATACGCTTTCACCGCGCACGTCCATTGCTGATTCTTATGACTTTGTGATTATCGGTGGAGGCCAAGCTGGTCTTGTACTTGGCGGCCGTCTCTCAGAGGATTCAAATCACACAGTCCTAGTCCTTGAGGCAGGAGGCAATGGTGACGATTATCGCACTCGTATAGGTGAGTATCAGCTTGTGTTTCATCTCCCTGCACAACACACAACGGCTAACTGATTCTGGTGAAGATACCCCGGCATATGGATACTTCCAATCACTATGGACAACGCCTTTGAATTGGGCATTCAATACCGTTACTCAGCCAAACTTAGAGGATCGTGAGATCTTTTGGCCTCGGGGAAAGGTCCTTGGAGGTGCGTTTTGTGTCTTCCATCTGATGTTCATTTATTTTGACAGTATTTCAGGAAGTTCTGCTATTAATGGCTTGTATATGACCCGCCCAGGTGAGATCGAGATCAATGCCTGGCAAAGTATGCTAGGAGATATGGACGGGGCCGATAATTGGTCTTGGGACTCGTTCTATGCTGCTATGAAGAAGAGTGAAACGTTCACACCGCCATCAGACGCCATAGCTAAGGAGGCAGATATCACTTGGGACTCCTCGGAGCATGGCACCAACGGCCCAATCCACTACTCATATCCTGGCTAGTAAGCTCAACCAATTTGAATTGTCATATAATGAAGTCTAATCTGAAGTGCAGCAATTTTGCGCAGGTAGGCCAATGGTCACCAGCCTTGGCAAACATTGGTATTCCCATTTCGGCAAAGATGTACGGTGGTGACAATTGGGGTGCAGAGGTGTCAACCTCGTGTATCAATCCTACCAACTGGACGCGGTCCTATAGTCGCACTGGATATCTCGATCCACTTCCGGACCGAAAAAATTACGATGTTCTGGCCAATGCCCACGTCACTCGTATTCTGTTTGATAGCTCTTCACACTCGGACAATCTCACAGCAAACTCTGTCGAGTATACTACTGACGATGGTGTGACCAAGTTGACCGTCAATGTTACCAAAGAGGTTATTCTCACAGCTGGGACTGTTGGTAGTCCAGCCATCCTTTTGTATAGTGGTGTTGGTCCCAAGGACATTCTATCTAGTGCTGGTGTTGATTTGGTGTCGGAACTTCCTAGCGTTGGCCAACATCTTCAAGACCATCTCGTGAGTGAACTTGTCCATATCCTCATGATGAATAACAATACTAATTTATCTAGAGCGCTACTGTAACTTGGAGTACCGATATGGATACTGCGGGCTCCATCTGGTATGACGATAGCAGTGAAAAGAATGATACACTGTACCTCTCATATATAGATGATGCAGTCGCATACGTCAACTCCACCGCTCTCTACGGCACTCGTGTCCAGGAGATGGAGACTACCATCCTATCTAATATTGACCAGTACTCACCAAACACGACATCAGATGCTGGTGTTATTGCCGGCTACAAGACAATCTACAATACCACTGCATCGAAGATATTCAACACCCCAATTGGCCAGATCGAGCTTCTGTTCGTAAACAGCGACGGCAACGGTGATGTTGGTATCACCGCTGCTCTCCAGCACCCGTACAGTCATGGACGTATCTATATCAACTCGTCAAATCCAATGGATTACCCTGTCATTGACCCTAACTACCTCAATAATCCAGCTGGTATGTCACACTATCGAGACTTCAACGACGCGAATACTAAACTTTCCATGCAGATTACGAGATTTTACGCGAGGGCCTCAAGCTCGCACGCACTCTGGGCGAGACAAGCCCGCTAAGCACAAACCTTACCGGCGAAACTGCACCAGGCTCAGATGTCAAAACCGATGATGAATGGCTAGACTGGCTGCGCAACCACGCTAGCACTGAATTCCACCCATCCTCAACATGTGCCATGCTCCCTCGCGACCAGGGCGGTGTGGTAGATGCAGACCTTCGCGTGTACGGACTGTCCAATGTCCGCGTCGCCGACGCCAGCGTACCCCCTATCTCATTGTCCACACATCTCATGGCTTCAACATACGGAGTTTCAGAGCAAGCGAGTAATATTATTCGAGCATTCTACAACTTACCCAAGATCTCAGTGAAGTCGACGACGATTTCTTCTTCCTCTACGCCCACATCGACCACTTCGGCGCCGAGCAAAATTGCTGTTGTCAAAAGTAACAGCAGTTTCCTTGGCTACCGAAGTGATCCTCTTTTACATATTTGGATACCACTTGTTATTATTTCAGCGCATCTGGGCGGTCTGCTCAACTTGTTTATCTAGACTGGAAGGCTATTTAGGTCACATTGTAAATAGTTGAAGATATTTATGAACTATATTAATCAACTACCACGAACTTGCCCGGTTCCAAGGTTCAAACCTCTCCGCAGTCTATTTTATATGCAAGGATAATGTATAAAACGCATAGGAGTAAGCTTACAAGGTTTTAGAAAGGTCCCTCCTAAGTCTGATGAACAACAATCTCTGTCGTTTTCCAAATTTTTGGGTCATGTGTGCGTGGATGCGACTCTTCAATCTCACTCGTCCAGCGTTGTAAACCTGACGACTCATCCCCAGAATGAGGTGAACCACTCTGTCCAGCCATCTCAAATATATTATCCTGGCTTCCTCCCATCCCCTCCGTATTATACCTTGATGCTCGGGTCGCCATATGAGAAGACTGGGTATTTGTGCCGGGTTTTGTGGATCGGAAATTCGACGTGGGGGTCGCTCTTGTCGCACTCGTCCCCCTGAGAATTGAAAATGTGGATCGGATTAAAGACCAGACGTAAGGTGCGTTCGTTACCCATAAGCCGATCGAGGATTCTCGCAGGTACCAGAATTGGTAGCTTGAGTCGTATATATTGTGAAAGGTGAAGTATTTGGAGATTATGGCGCAGATAATCTAATTCCGAAATCTATTAGGGTTATTTCAGCTCTTGGTGAAGGAATAACTCACCACGAGGATTCCCATCGAGAAAACAACAAGCAAGGGAAGTTTGTTCCGCCACGGCATTCGAGTTCGAAATAGTAGGGGTAGAATTACGGCTAGAATGGCCAGATCTGAGCTGATATTGAAAACGCATTGAACAACCTCGTATCTGAAGTATGTTGCACATTCACGCTGCGGTGGAGGCAGGACCCAATAGGCGGTTAAAGGGTGGCAGTTGAGGAACAAGGTCAGTACTGAGGCGAGCCAGCCGATCGAGGTGTAGACGGCACAACATTGAACTGCTAGATGCTGCTTCAGATTTGTTCTGCCAGAGGTCAGCATGGAGTACATATCCCAATCTTCCTGCAATTATACTCACGTCATCCGGAAGTATACTAGTAACATGCATGCCTTTAAACAGTAGACGGCGCATAGATTGCACTGATTGAAAGGTCAGAAATTGGTTTGCAATCTGGAAATTTCAAGGAACTGACGTTTTCAGAGGCAAACTCGATCTTCGATCCAAGAACACGCTGCTTAATTTCATCGGCAGAGAAACTCTCATACTGCCCCGGTTCGTAAAGTGAACTTCCCCCCACTTGGGCGATTTTGATATTTGTGACAACGAAGGCAGTGTACCATAACTAGATCCTGTTAGCTAGTCGCCATTACATGAATACAGCAAATCAAGAAAGGATCTGCGTACTACTGCTATCACCATCAAGTAGTCCTCGATCTGGTAGTGGAATTTCAGTCGTTTGTACCGAGCGTATCTGCGGCCCACAGGTCAGTTAGCCAAGAGATTTGAAGGTTAGTACGGAGTACTTTTGACACTGACAATCGCACGAGGAAAAGTACTATTCCTATACTATATTCAATCCAAGATTCGACGATGAGATCATGCGTTGAACCACCGCCTTGGGAGCCCATGATGCGTACGATGCACACTGTCGGATGAGAATTCTGGCTATTTCTGGCCTAGGATGGGCAGGTATTTAAGGAGGATGAGGCAAGCACCGCATGAGCATAGCGAAATTGCAGTGAGATTCATCTCGGAGAAAAAAAAGTACGATATCGCCTCCTGCTAGTCGGCCAGCCACCACGTTCGATAGGTCTGGATTTCAGACTGGGTCAGTGATAGTCAGTCATCCGATACGTCGATTATCAGGTATGTCAGCTAGAAAGTACCTACTGTGGTTGCTTTTTTTAATAAATTTGTCATGGTGTTCACAGAGACCGAGTTTCAGAAAAGAAGGGCATGGGTACACTATACCAAGCACTTTGTTCGGACTACCCACGGACTACCTACGGACTACAGGCTAATTAAATTAACTATATGAATGTCAGTCCCGAACGTTCTTTTTGTTCAGGGTACTCAGGTACCTATAGTGGTTCAGAAGTCTAGTCCCTGTTTTAGAAATTTTCCCTCCACATCGCCCCACCAACTTCTGGATTTCATAACTCCACCACAATGCGTTAATTTGGCACTATAGTTAGTGGGAATCGACGTCCAAATCCTGATTTTTTTTGAGCAGATCTTGTATCGGTATCAAATTCAGGAATAAAAAACACCCAAATTGCACGTGATTTTGGCGTCCATCTCAAACCCATTACCCGGACGCTAAAGCGCTTTTCAAAGCGTCAGGATTTCAAGTATAAGGCTAGGACTGGGCTTTCTCCAAAGCCCAATCATAGAGCTCGCCATTGTATCTATCAGAGAATAGCGTTGTCAGTATTGGTTGCAAACGCTCCTAGTAATGTCTTTGAATCGACTATTTAGAGAATATTACGTACTTATAAGTTAAGAAAATGGAAATTCAAAAGCTAGATCCTATTCAAGAAACTAGATGCTAGACTTAGTTGCGAGAACTGCCGAAAATCTCAAAATTTCAATACTTAGAAGTCTATTGTGTTTTCCAACGAATGCTCAGTCTAAAGACGCTCTAATGACAGCACTCGATATGTTTTTCGTTTCACTGGAGAGTTATATCTATGAGACCTGGTAAATTTTTGAAGTATCTGGCAAATATATTGCTCAGATGGTATGGTTAGGTATCTGGATTAGTGAGCGAACTGAGTTCATAATTACGGAGATAAATCTGCTCCTTGTGGTGGTTATACTGCAAATTCATATCTCGATTGCCTAGAAAAGCGCCTTCATGCCCATTCATGAGCCTGGAATGGTGTTCCAGCAGATAATTCTGTCATTCATAAAGTTCTTATCGCCCAAGAGTTCTTTGAAATGCATGGGATAGACGTGATGGAATGGTCGCTTCATTCACCCAATTTGAGTCTTATTGAGAGTTCGTTCTCATATCCAGGAAATTAGTCGATAAAAGATAGCATATATCGAGCTTCACGACCTAATGAGACAGGAGTGGATAGAGATTGATCAGGAGGTGATAAATAGTTTAATTCGGAGCAGCCGCCGTAAAGGTAGCCAGGGCTTATTACACCAGATAGTAGGTTTTGTAGATAGCTAGCATACACCTATATATTTTGTCAGTAAATGAATGTTTTATTATATGGGGTTGTTGGATTTATAATAACTTAGTTAGGCCAATTCCTTACGGATGGGGACTGATAGGTACCTGGCAAGTCAGAGTCGGAGAAAAGGAACATGCTCCGTAAATGGAAAAAGCCGTTGAATTTAATCTAAACTTTGACTTGTACGGGGCAAACTACAAAGTAAGTGAAACCGTTAGGCCGTTATTATCCATGATGGTGGGATGGAATCCCTGTAGATTACTCTTTAGAATGCGACGTTGTTTAAGCCAAGTTAGTACCTACTTTTCCGCACAGTCAAAATGGCGTAAAAGCCAAATCCTAGGATGGTTTAAGCCTTTCTTATCCAGGTTAGATCTAGCTCATAAAGATTAATTGTTCCTTTTACCTGCGCAGTGGGGTTTGGTTTATCCCGCCAATGCCGACAGAATGAAGTCGATTATCTTTCATGTCGGTCAGTCCCACTAGGAAGGGTCAATCCTTGCTATTCTTTTTATTTTGTATTGGTATTTTGTGGCCTGACTATTGTTCTCTACAATTCTTTTTTAAATTGTCTTTTTTTCCCTGAGTCCCTCTGGTTTATTTCTCTCGGACTTCATCCACTTTAAGCCTCTGCAATTTTTGAAGGTGAAAATTTCTCATTTCTCTCGCAAATTCAATCATGGCTGAAAGGGTAGATGAGGAAAAGGGCCTACCATCTCCCATAGAAGTCACTCTATCTAATCCCAAATTTTTACCGAATAATTGGATAGATCGACTCAATGCACGCTTCACCTCCCTTAATTTTGTGGAGTCGCGGGGTATTGAGCGTGTCCCATCGGAGGAGCGCATGAAGGCGGTCGCTATGGGCGATTATATGCAAATGTTTCTGTTGTGGTTCAGCGTAAATATCACAGCGAACAATATTGCTGTGGGAATGCTAGGGCCCTTGAGCTACTCCCTGGGTTTCGTTGACTCGGCTCTGTGTGGTACATTTGGCGCTTTGCTGGGGGCTGCCGGTGTCGCTTATATGGGAACATTCGGCCCTGTCAGTGGAAATCGAACTATGGTATTTATCACTTTTTTAATCAAGTTTCGAATATACTGGTACTAATTATGGATTTATAGGTTGTGGCTCGTTTCTTGATGGGCTACTGGCCTAGCAAGCTTTGCGCCCTGCTTAACATTGCCATCATGCTTGGTTATGGCATGATTGACTGTCTTGTGGGTGGACAAATCCTGTCTGCTGTCTCCGGTGGAGGCATGACTGTTGTTGTCGGAATTATTATTGTGGCCATCATCACTTGGGTGGTTGTCCTCTTTGGAATGCGCATTTTCCATGTCTATGAAAGGTAAATGACTCAGATCCTCTTTATACCTTAATTATAAGAGTAAGAGAGCTAACTTCGGCTTTAGATGGGCTTGGATTCCCCAATTGATCGCTGCCTTCGTGCTAGTTGGTAGCGCAGGTCCTAAATTTGACACGAATATTGCCTCGATCGGTGATTCCCAAACCATCGCTGGTAATCGTCTTTCATTCTTCTCGCTTTGCTTATCCGCCTCCGTCGCGTGGGCTCCCGCTGGCGCCGACTTCTATGTCTATTTCCCGGAGACGACTCCAAAGTGGAAGACCTTCTTGATGACATTCCTTGGTGTTGGACTATCCCTCACATTTGCCAATCTGCTCGGTGTCGGCCTTGCCTCAGGAACCTTCACTCATACCAGCTGGGCTGATGCCAATGACATATCGTCCGGTGCTTTGTTAGTTGCCGGCTTTGATGGTCTCGGTGGATTTGGCAAGTTCTTGTCAGTCCTTGTGTCTCTTGGTCTCATCGCCAACAATATTCCCGGTACTTACTCGGCATCTCTTGGATTCCAAATCTTAGGCCAATATGCGGAAAGACTTCCGCGTTGGTTCTGGTCCTGTGTCGGTGTTGTCATCTACACCGTCTGCGCCCTGGCTGGCCGAAACCATCTTTATGAAATCTTCGAGAATTGGCTCGCTCTGATGGGCTACTGGGTCTGTATCTACCTGGTGATTGCCCTCGAGGAACAATTTATATTCCGCTGGACCAGCGGATTCCGCTGGGAAGACTGGGCAGATATGTCCAAGTTGCCCTTGGGGATTGCCGCCTTGTCAGCCTTTTTGATTGGTTGGGCTGGGGCAATTGTGTCAATGGATCAAATTTACTACGTTGGTCCGATTGCGGATATGGTCGGTGAGGATGGCTCGGATCTTGGTATCTGGGTTGGTTCAGCTTGGGCCATGGTGGTCTACCCACCACTTCGATGGCTTGAACTAAAGTACTTTAAGCGTTGATCGCCTCATATTGAGATGTGATCTATGATTCAACGTGTCAGAAATGGGAGATGCGAATATATTTGTGTACATATATATACACTTGTGCTGAAACTGATGAAGCTTCAGATCCATGGATGTCAACTAGTCATAAGGTCGGAAACCTACCAAGATTGAAAAAGATATATAAAAGCATTAGAATATCTCACCAATGCTCGCTGCCAATCGCGACCTCATTAACATCAACCCCTTCAACAAACCAGCGACCTTCCCCGTTTCCGTCCGGCCCGAGAAGCATATCATTGCCGCTCATCATGCGTTTGCACATTTTTCCGCTTTCCCAATCGAAAGTCCAATCTTCCAACCCATAGCATCTTTTCCAGCGCATCCCATCCTCTGCATCCTGATATTCGTACCAGAACTGCACAGCTATGCGATCGTCGGTGAAGGCGAAGAGTTCCTTGCGCAGACGGTAATTGTGCTCCCGCTTCCACTTGGCCGTGAGCATTTCCACAATGGCGTCAGTCCCGGAGAAGAAGGAGGTACGGTTTCGCCATATGCATGTCGGGGTGTATGCCTGTGCGACTCGTGGGGGGTCCCTATTGGAATGTCAGTACTCGGGGACCAGTGTAATGGAATCTTGGAATTCGAAATAAGATTAGAGTCACATCGCAAGGAGCATATCGCTCGGGCATGGACAATTAAGGAATGTGAGATCTTTTATCCCTGGCTTCCACATGGCTTGAGATCAAAGCTTGGACGAAAATCAGAATCCATACTTACTGGGTATTCCACATATTCTGAGCCGCCTTGACTTTCTTCAACGCTGTTTCAGCGGTAAAGGGAGGCTTAATATCTGCCATGATAAATTATGGAGGAAATATGAATGAAGCTTCCGAGGTTGGAATAGTTTAGCTGACGCAACCGTGCTCGGATGGGATGTGATACAAATATACATATTTATACTGCGGTGCGTCACATACAGCTACACCTAGTCATACTGGCATTAGGCGGTCAATAGTTTCAATTTTCCAACATTGGAACTAACATCCGGAACAGTAATGCTTACCCAGGTAAGCGGAGGGCTCAAAACAAGTTCAAATGAATGTACAGCCCTCTAGGGCTGTGGGGCTCGGGATTTGATGATGACGGGATCTAGAACTATTGGCTTATGTTATAATTGAACTATGTAGTTAGTTGAATCTGAAAGCTTGCTAGGTGAGTAATACTTAACTAAGCTGGAAGGAGTCTGAATTAGTAATAGCTAAGTAACTATGGATGTAGGTAATTAATAAGCAAATTATTCCCAGTTACACAACCTTGGGTAACCTCGGAAGTCCTTGGAGCCTTGAAACCTCTCAAGATTGAAAGTTGAAAGGTTCACCAGTGACATATTATGTAGTCAAGTAAGTTTCGACATATGTGGCGGTGGGCACTGGAGTTATTGAAAAGGTAAGTGGGGGAAGACCTTGGCATTGAAGCTTTATTAGCGTATACACGCGCGGATCAATTAATGCCCAGGCCGAGAAGCGTTACCCTGGAAACCATTGACATACCATAAGTATGACATCATTATATGATCATAAATAAGTTTGGATCTATCTTATCCGGTGGAATGGCTTGTACTAGACTCAGACTTTTGAAAAAAAGTTACTATCTGAACAATCAGCCAGTAAATCAGCTTGATCATTTAAAAAACACCATTTTGAAATGATTGACATGTTCAAATCAGTTTCAATAACATTATTTGAATCATATGCACGGAGATTTTTGTAGGAGTTTTTTTAATTGGTGCGGATTGGGAACTATACAAAAACCTTAATTAGGCACCCCTCGACATGATGCAAAGTCATCTAATGCTAGGTACACTTCACAGAGAATACTGTTAAGAAGACTTGGGACCTCGAAGTCTAGGCCAATATATCTCTGGGTCCCTGAGGGACTGGAATGCTGATGATAATGTATAAACCCCTTGGTTCCAACGATACCCTGTTCCATTGTTGCGATATCTACTTGGAATGCATCCTAATTTCTTTAAAGTCCGATCCTCTGCCGTGACAGGATGATGATTAAAAAATTCATAGGTATTTCAAATCTCTGAAGCGTATTTAGGATATGAGTAGTAGAATATGAAGATATATGTAACAGTATGGACGTTTTCATTTTAAAGTCCTCACCAATTAAGGATCTATGGACTTGAATAAGTTGCCCAAGGAAGCAAATGCATGATGCTTGTGATCAAAAATATTGAACTACAAACATACGTCAAATGAAATTGCATTCCAGGCGTGGCAAAAAGAGGAATCTTTCTCATTCCATAACATTGCTACGGCATGCACCCTAATCCCCACACCACCTCAACCCATCTCCCACAGTTGACATTCAAGTTTGCAAACCATTTTTCTCCCTTCAGTGTTGCCGCGGGTTCACGACTCCCGAACACTCACTTTCATTCAATGATTCAATGTTTTGATTAGTCGCGCTCGCTAATTTTCAACTGGTTTTCAGTCTTTACTGCTTCGCGTCACAAATAACAATACTGCGCTCAATTTGCTTTCTGATTTTTCATTAACTCAACATATCTAATGTAATTTGAAGACACATCCTCGCCTGCTTACTGATTATCACTGACACTGCCAGTTCCCTGAAAACGACTCACCAAAAACTGAACAATTCGAAACCCCGAAAAGGAGAATATTCAGACAGAATACAGGGACGCTTTTGAATACACTTCACCTTCACGTGTTCGTGAGTGAGAAGTAAACAATTGATTGTCAAAACCTGCTCAGCATGGAGCACTCCGATGATCATCGATTTCGCCAGCCGTTACAAGATGCCACAAGCATATACGTTCACGGCAGTCCCGCAAATGCCCACCCCTGCGTTGGCCGAGTTGAAGATGTCGATTTGTTAAAGAATTCGGATCTTACATCTCTTGTTGGAAG
Organism: Penicillium taxi; assembly: GCF_028828555.1. Taxonomy (NCBI): domain Eukaryota; kingdom Fungi; phylum Ascomycota; class Eurotiomycetes; order Eurotiales; family Aspergillaceae; genus Penicillium; species Penicillium taxi. Next base: position 356,395 of record NW_026643207.1, on the reverse strand, counting down.
CCCTACTCCACATGGTAACAAAGAGAATCGTATCTCGGTCACCACCGATTTCAATTATGATAACCCTCGAAGCTCGGTCATTTCAGCATCTTCTATACTCTGTGGCACTGGTAAGAGAAAGACATATGTGGGACCATGGCAATTGGGTAGAACCTTAGGGAAGGGTGCTACTGGCCGCGTTAGACTTGCAAAACATGCTGGTACTAGCCAGTTAGCTGCAGTCAAGATTGTATCCAAGAAGTCTGCTGTCATGGTGCAAAGTGAAAGCATTGCTGCCATGGATCGCAATGCAGTGCAATTGAAGGGACTGTCACAGACCCGTACGATGCCTTGTGGTATTGAGCGTGAAGTTTGCATCATGAAGTTGATTGACCACCCGAATGTTATGCATTTGTTCGATGTCTGGGAGAACCGTGGCGAGATGTAAGCATTGCTCCAATTGATCTGGGTGCGGATTCGAACTTACTGACTGTATCTGATTGCAGGTATCTCGTTCTGGAGTATGTTGAGGGAGGTGAACTCTTCGAATATGTCTCCAAAAATGGACCACTGCCGGAGGAAGAGGCTGTTCGATTGTTCCGACAAATTATTGCCGCCCTTTGCCACCTCCATCGGTTCAACATCTGCCATCGCGATTTAAAGCCAGAGAACATCTTGCTAGATGGAAATCACAATATCAAGCTGGCAGACTTCGGCATGGCTGCTCTCCAGCCGGCAGGCCACTGGTTGAATACATCGTGTGGAAGCCCTCATTATGCTGCACCGGAGATCATCTCGGGTGACAAGTACCGAGGTGATCGTGCAGATATGTGGAGCTGTGGTGTCATTCTGTTTGCCCTGCTGTCAGGGTATCTTCCATTTGACGGTGGGGACCTGGCCCGCACCTTGCGACTTGTGAGAAAGGGAGATTATATGCTTCCACCAAATCTTAGCCACGAGGCTGCTCATCTTCTCACTTGCATTCTACAGAAGAAGCCAGAAAATCGTATTTCTATGAAAGAAATTTGGTCGCATCCTTTGTTGACCAAGTATGAGAAACTCCACAATGCGATGTCCCCTCATTACATTGGCCCTCCTCCAGCTTTGACGATCAATGACTGTGGACCCCCTGTCACTTCTCGTCTGGATATTGATTGGGATATTATGCGCAATCTACAGATCTTGTGGCATGATGTTAAGACTGAGGCTGTCATAGAAAGACTTATGTCACTTGAGTAAGTAAATCCCCCCAAATTAGGGCTTGTATGCCAACTTACTAACCATCATTACCAGACCGACCCACGAGCGAATGTTTTACAACAAGCTAGTCAAGTTTCGAGACGACCAACTCGAAAATTATGAAGGTATCCCGATGCAGTATTCTGCAAGTGACTATCACCACATTTCTCGTCCCACTGGCAGAGCCGTTCGAGGTCGCACCAATATGACTTTGGCCAAGCGGCGCTCGGTAGTTGGTCGCAAGATCTCTGTACAAGAGCCCAAATCTTGTGCAAGCATTGAGAGCTACGATCCATTCAGATCGCCTAACACCCGGCTACCTGATGCTCCGTATGCTCAGATCACTGTCCACAGAGTCCCTCAGGATATCCCTGTGATCCACGAGGTCACCCCGGATGTGAAACAACCTCCTTCAATTGCGGAAGAGGAGGAAGAGCCAGAGATGCCATCCCCGTTCACTGTTCTGATGAAGCGCAAGCACAAACCTGCATCGATGAAATCTTTCCAGTCCAAGATCCCTCATTCTAGCTCCCGGGCTCCAGGAACGTCCTCTCATTCTATGAGTTACCGTCGCAATGTGTCTTTTCATCACACTCGCAACCGTTCCCAGGGGTCAGCTAAGCCTAAGAGACAGAAGATCGGACAATCGACCCTTACGCGTTCTCCTAGCTGTACTAGTCTGGAGACTCTTGCATGTGAACTGGATGTGCCAGAGCTCCCGAGTAGCCCTCCCCTCCCCGCGCAGCCCACTGTGGTTCGTGCCGGCATGAACGCCAAACGCTTGATTCAGGCACGCAAAATCCGCGACTCTGAAGTGAGATGGAAGGAGGATGCTCGTCAATGCTCTAATGAGCTTGGTAAGATTTGTGAAGAAGCCTTCAATGGCACCAGCTCGGTTACGACCATGCGCACTGTCAGCACCGATACTGCCAACACCGGCTATGAGACTCCAGGTACCCCGGTATCAATCGCTAGCCCTGAGCCACGCTTAGCTGATGCACCCAAGGGTTTCTCTGACGCTCTCAAAGAATCGGGTGTTGCTTACAGCATCCATGAGCTCACAGAGACTCGCCGCAAGCTCTTCGAGCATGGTAAAGATAGCAATAATGATGTCCCGTCCTATTTGTCAAACGTCATCGGTCATCTTGATCGCTTGATTGACATCAACCAAAGTCAGTGTCAAGCACAGCAGTATACCTCGGAGAATGTGGGACTTTTCATCAATCCACTCCCTACACATACGTGTGACTCTTCACTTCCTATGATCAAAGAAGAGCTAGCAAGCCCTGCCCGTACACCCAGTGATGTCTCCCCTGCAGACCACACCCACCCCAATGGCGATACTAAGGCTACAATTCGGGTAGTTCCCCGAAGCTCCATCCCCTGCATGGAGGAAGTAAAACCTCTGATTATTCGAAAAAAGAGTCAATTCGCTGCAACTGAAGGTGTCAGCACGCGAGACTTCTCGTCCGGTCCTAGTGAGGTTCAACCTCCTGGTGGCTTAGCTTCTATCGACGAGGTACAGTCCCCAAAGAATGGCGCAGATCACAAAAAGTGGTCATGGTTTAAGCACCGTGCGCAACATGAGACCACTCATTATCCAGTCCCTCCAGCTAAGGACACGGAGCCCGCCATTTCCCAGGGTGGAATAATCGTTGTCAAATACACAGCTGATTCAGCTGAATCTACTGAGCTGGACCCTGAGAAGGTCACTGAACAGACACGCAAGTCTTCTGTTGGTGGCTTTTTCAAAAAGCTCATTCCGAAGAAGTCGAACAAGGCCCCTGCCGAATCAGGAGCTGGTAGGTCGACCAATCTCAACTGCATAAGCCTTCTACTAAGCCACAAAAAAGGACACGACTGCGCACAAGACTTGAGTATTTTCTGCAAGGGCCACGCCGATACTGACTGCTCCGAGGACGACCAAATCAGCCCACTAATGAACAAACGCCGCTCCGTTGCTTGCCCGAATCAGAATTGGTTTGCTCGCGTCTTCCAGGTTAAACCGGCTACCCGCATTCTTGCTTTGAAAATATCCAAGTTCAAGGGGCGCAAGGAGGTTTACAAACTCTTGCGTGAATGGAAAAAGTATGGCATGGAGAAGGTTACTATGGACAAGAACAACAACATTGTCCAGGGCCGAGTTGGCCATGTGAACAGTACGTATCTTTCTCACCCCAGCTTTTATTTTTATTAACATTCATCCAGTGCTTCGTATCCGCGAGGTTGAGTTTACAGCTGAGTTCTTTACTGTGCTGGAGCACGGTCGCCCGGCCAATCTCAGCTTGGTTCGCTTCAAGCAGGACCGCGGAGCCGCCTCTTCGTTCAATAAGGTCGTTGACACCGTCAACCGATCCCTGCAGGATCGCGGCTTGATTGTCGAGGATGCAGCCCGAGCCAAGCAAATGACTCGTGTACTGGCTAGTACCAACCCTGTCTAACTCCTTACTCCATCACGCTTACGCCAGCCACATCAATTCCTTTATCGGGTTTACCCCATTCGCTCTCGTAGCCTGGTTGAATCAATACATTTTCTGTTCTCAAAATGAAAAAAGCCAATGCCTGATTGCCTTCACCACAATCCACGCGGTCCAGACTGTTTGCTTCACCATCCGAATACCGTCGAGCCTGGTCCTGCTCCGGCCAACTTTCAATTCTGTGTTTTCATTCTTGAGACCACTATCATGCTCAATTCTGTTTGTATGACTATTCCCCATCCCCAACTCTACCTACCCCCGTTTCCAATCATCTTGTTTAGCAATACTGTTCCAGTTTCTATGTTCTTATTACGTCCGCCCTACGGTCTCCCAACTTGATTCAGTTCCTTTCACTCTTCCATAATAGTTTATTAGCTACTTTTATCCTGTTATTGATTCTTTGACTTGACCTTCTGTCGAGAGTACTTGTTAGTGGTTTCAATAATTCATCAATCTACTATTTTAGATCATTCTGTTGTGGAGCATTTTTTAGGGTATCTCCTATTTTTCCAATTGGCGGGACTTTAGCCTAGTATGCAGATTTCTAAATCTGGACTGACCTGATGAAACAGAGCTAGAGGGCCTAGAAGATCTAAACAGACTGATTCAGCCCTGAAACATACCTGGCATCAGCCACGCGGGAAATGGATCAGGCTAGAAGTCTGAACGTGGACACTGTGCACCTATTGAGTAGGTAGAGATTAAATCAGTTTCACCGATCATCCTATTTGAATAACAATGAAACGAAACTAATCCTCCATACACTCGGGATTTGTTTCTCAAAATGAATATTGTTGTGTCATTATTGTATAATAACAGCTTTTACTCACACCTTCTTTGTTTGGAACTTTGGAAGTTGATTTTCTCTCATATACAAATAAGTACCTAGGTACCTGTCAGAAGTAGTTTCGAATGGAACTCCGGGAGTTAAATTAGTTCGTTACTAGTACTGAGCCGGGTGCATGGCTCGGGCCGTCGTACCCACTATTTTGTTTGAACTACGAATTCAAGCTAAGCTGTAAATGCCCATTAGACTGGATTCAAGCGAAGTTGAAGATAATTCGAGAATTTGACGAGTCAAGAATATGGCATCATTAAAAAGGTTGCGCGGTAAAAGGACAAAATTGTGATCAAACATCCTCCCAAGTGGTAAACAGACACGCAAAAGATTCGAAAGAATCAATCAAAGCCATAGTAAGAAAATGATTCGAAAAGACGTCAAGCGTGGAAAAAATTGACACAGCCGACCCCGGTGCTTTGAAAAAGACATTGCCTCCCAATAAGAAAAGGAAAAAAAAGAAAGAAAAACCAGTAACCAAAAAAGATGGCTCAAAATACCTGCCCACCCAAGATTGTGATAATAAAGATTTAGCATGCAACCCATGAAAAAAAAAAATCACAGAGTACAAGCGATGAATGTGACTGTAGTCATGCAATAAAATGGCTGGCTGATAGACCGATGGGTGTGGGCTGCCGCGGTTGCGATCAGGGTGCAGTTGAATCCTGTGCTACCATCCCAATCATTCCAGACCAGCAAGTCTTAGGCCCCTCCATAATTGGCTGATAAAAATTGAAATTATCGGTTTTGAGGATTTTGGAACAATAAAAGAGAAAAGAGAATTGAAAAAGTCGTGCGACTCATAAAGGTCATAGATATGCGCCTTGTGGTCTGGGAAATGAGAAAGAAACCCCGCATACGGTGCCTTCCACCAGTTACAATCGAAATTGGGCCTTTACTTGTCTGGTTGTCGGCGATTCAGCGCATTGAGCATATCGCTATCCGTGCTGGAACGAGAAGAGTCCGGGTTCAGGATATCGCGAACATTGAGTCCACCGCGACTAGGTGTTGAAGTTCCATCAACGGCTGGCGTTTTCTGTTCTGCCTGATGCGCTGGCTGAGGAGCAGACTGTGGTTGGATTTGTTGCTGTTGAGACTGCGGGATCGACTGGGTCTGCTGAGGAGAATGACGCGTCTGCGGGGAGTCTTGCCGCTGAAGCGGCTGCAGAGGAGGTTGCTGCTGTATTATGGGCGGATATGGAGAACCATGGGGCGAAGAGGAATGACGCGAATCATAGTATGCAGACTGCGGGGAGGTGCGGCGATCCGGAGAAGGATAGTAGGGGCTTGATGTATTAGGCAGCGGGTATTGATTCGTCGTTACAGGAGCCAGATTGGTCGGGTCCGGATAATCAGACCCCGAAGCAGAACCGCGACGCTGTCTCTAAAAAAACCAAATCAATTAAAATCGAGCCTCAGACCTCTTGAGGGAAGGGAATGGAATGAATGGCCTTACCGGATCAGGGTTTGGAGGCGCAAGGGGTGGGCCATAGGGGAGATACATCCCTTGAGGCGGCGGCAAGGTAGACTCCGGACCATGTTGTGGCGGCAAAGGCTGTCCGTGAGCACCGTATAGGGTAACAGGGGGACCGCGAGGATCGTGCTGATGTTGATGGTTGCGCAAATGGGGATACGCGGCGTGGGCGGGAACGAAGGCTTGCGCCTGTGATGATACTGGAGTGAACATGCACTCCTGGTTAAATCGGATGCAATTGCTGCAACGGCCATCATTAGAGCTCTCGAAGCCTGAGCAGCGAATCTAATTATTCTGTTAGTCAAAATTTAACAATGGAATGTGGACGATAGTGACCTTGCGTCGACGACAGTAACGACAGGCAATAGCAGTTCGCTGGCGCGGTGCAGCTGCTTGGTAGACTACGGCCGGTGGTCCATATGGCTCACGGTAGGTCGAGGGACTAGCCACTGGAGGCAGCCGATATTGATCCTGGGGAGGTGGAGCATGCATAGCCATGTGTGGGGGTGGAGGATGGGGATGTTGAGGATATGAGTAGTAGTCAGTGGGCGGAGGGGGATAGTTATATCCAGGACCCTAGAGTGAGTTAGCCTCGACAGGTGATCAAGATCAATCACTCATGTTTAGCACATACGTATTGGGGCTGATCCTCGGGCCTCCAGTGTGGCGGGAACTGTCTACGATTGGGATCCGGCCGATTAGGATCAGGTCGATTGGGGTCAGGTCGATTTGGGTCTTGATTCTGGCGATTTGGATCCTGTCGGTTCGGGTCTTGGTTTTGATTGGGATCTTGGGTTGGTCTGTTCGGATCTTGTCTGTTCGGATCCTGATTGGGATCTCTATCCGGGGGCCCGGACATGGCGAAAGAAATAGAGAGAGGGTAAGGGAAAGGAAGAAGGTAAAGATGAGATGAGTCAAGGGTGCAGGGATGTGACGTCGAGTTGTTATGAAAGGGGGAATGACAATCACACGGACGACGCTAGCATAGCGCGCAGTCACGCAGGGGAAATTAGGACGATGCAGCAAGATCCAATTTGGATCAAAATTGAAAAAATCCTTGTTCAATTGCAAGTTCAGAATTGGAAGGTTATTTCCGGAAAAAGAAAAAAGAGAAAAGAAAAGGAAAGAGGAAGGGGGAAAAGAAAGAGAAGATTGGCTATGACGTGAGCATATACAGAGCGATGAAAAAAAGACCCCACGACCAGATAAGGGGAAATTCTGGAAACTCAAGAGAGGGAGAGAGAGAGGGAAAAAAAGGCTCTTCCCGAACTTTGTCAGATCGGAGAAGAATTAGCTATGAATTATTTGATTGGAAGTGATATATTACTTTTTTAGAGACAAACGGGGTGGATCCCCGGGCAGAGCGGGCTAAAGCGGCGTCTAAAGACCCGTAGATTTGGTAGAGACCCTCTTTGACCCTCTTTGGAGAACGCTAGGACACATCAGCTGAACCAAGTAAGCCGGACCATGGAATATAGAAATTAGGGTACCAGGCTTTAAGAGCCAAGAACATCTTGCCACTTGCAATGAAACAAGGACGGTTTTACCTGTCATGTATAGATAAATAAAAAAGATTATAATAGATGATAGAGTAGATAGAAAAAGCAATAAAATGAAAATGAAAATTACAGGTGACCGCCTAGGTGGACTGCAGATAATAAAATCAATGATAGGGTGGGATAGATGGATCATGAATTTGATAAAACTGGATCAGTGGATCACTCCTGTAGGAGCACGACTCGGACCGTCGTCGTACAACCGCAACCGGCCCCGCGGAACCAGGATAGATTGACCATGGAGATGGGCTCGGCTCGGGTCGTGTAGAGAGTTTGAAAGGTATTTAGGTAGGAAATAGTAACAAAAATAAAATACCTATGATATATGAAATATGAAACATGAAATAAAAACAAATGAAACCGGGCTATACCATATACAGTAGTACAGTACAGTAAAAATAAAGTGAGGACCTGGAGACTTGGGACTTACTCGGGTTAAGTACATGAAGCTACTGCATGTACGGAGTACTAACCTATAAGTATGTACTAATCAAACCAGGCGGTGTACGGTGATCAGACTTCAGCTGAAAAGTGAAAGGGAGTGGGGATCAGACTCTTTCCTCCATGGCAGGTGAGCATTCTTGTGCTGACTGAAGTGGGCCTAAATTCCCAGTGCTGTAGCACTGGGAACTAAAAGCCCATCAGCCAAGGAAACCTGCATTAGCGTTGGACTGACCGCGTTGTTGAGAGCCACAACCACGTTGTACGGGAAGGAAATTAGCGTAAATATGAGGGGGAAGAAATATGGAATAATGGAAGAAATAAAATTCAATGGATTAGAATTCAGAAATTATAACACAAAATTAATAAAGAGGGGCAAGAGTAATGAGCAAGTCTAAGCCTCATATGTACTCGGTATTCACCGCTCTTGAACGGGTTACTTGTCCCACGGGCCGCTCCGGCCTTCCGCCGATCTCATGCATGTGCTCTGGAGTTGAATATGATGTCTATTATTATTTCTATTTTCTTCAATGATATGAGAATATAAAGTGAGTACAGGAACCCTAATCTCTAATACCTTACTTCCTACATTCCAATCCCTTTTTGTAATGGGTGTAAAATTCCAATGAAGATCCACTGCTGATGATGTGCCACGTTTTTAAATCGATGGGCGCCTGCATTCCCGTCCGCGTCTTTCCGTCCGCTTTTCTCCACTCCTTTGCTTTTCCCGGTTCTATTTAGTGTACCAGACTTTCCCTTCATCTCTAGCCACTCGATGCACTTCTGGGGATGCACTAGTAAATTGGGTTCCAAATATTGCTTACTTTAGGAAACCCCGACTTCTGATTTATGGGGTTTGTATTTTTTTTTTTCTTTTGTCTCTTAATTTTACCTTTACATTCTCTACCTTGTACTTTGTACTTCATTTCACAGGCCCACTTGGTATGGGCTAATGTCCACAACCCACAACGGGAGCGCGTCTATCCCTGAAGCCCGTCGGGCACTAATAGGCGCAGCCCGCATGGCTTGTTGGTCACGGGAACAGCTTCGGCCTATGACGTTTACCATTTTATTATTTTACTATTTTACCATTTTCTCATTTTCTTATTTTCCCATATTATAATTTTAAGATTGATTTCATCTCATTTTGAATACTGAATTATGGTCTTTAGTCTACTCCTTACCTTGAACAAATGCAGTATACTTAGCTAGGATGTCTCGGTCTTGTCTTGGATAACACCGCTATTCTTTGACCTCAAATTAACGCACTTTTAGATATCACCAGTCATCCTACAACGTATTTTGATTATCCTAGCAATGTTAAAACTCCAAACATAGCCATACCTAATTCCTTCGGGTCTCGGTATATTTACCTAGTTCCGGGATATATTCCGGCTCCTAAATGCCTAAACTCTATTTCATCAGTTTGAGCATGTGGAACGTGCATCTACAAATATAAAGGGTACTTAATTTCCATCTGGGGCAATATTAATGCAGTATGTACATCCTGAGAACCTGGAGGTTTGGACTCATGCCATACACGCGTATCCGTTTTGTAGATCTTGATACTCGACGTATCCACCTCAGCATTACTTTCTTATCTAGGAATCAGCTGCATTGTACGTCACTCTAGCTCCAAATCCAACTTCAAGTATACTTTCGTACGAGGTGATCCATGCCATTCATGTCATGTGTTACATTCTCTATATGCCTACCTACCTACCTACTTAGGCCCTCCAAGGTTGAGCTTCATCCATGGTTGTGTAGGTAGTACAAATCTGAAATCCAAGGCTGCTAGAACAGTTCCAATCTATTCCAACATCTATACGAGGTCACCGGACATCCACCAACTCCTCACTATTGGAACATTCAATCCATGGGATTCCAGAAACATTGGAACTTTGGACAGCCCATTCCTGACCAGGAAGGTGCTCCCAAATCTGGAACTGGGACGGCGGAATCTCACTCCGATGCACCAGCTCATCCAAGGTTTGCCTAGCGGGCATGCCCGACAACGGGCCGAGGGAGCGGGCACTTGCGGTGGCAATTATGTGGTGTCTTTGCAGAATTTGGTTCTGGATGGGGCTTCATTTTTTTCATTATTTTTTTCCCTTGCTTTCTCTGCTTCTTTTTTTCATTTCTGTTCCGGCTCCGGCCACCCGCTATTAGAACTATGTGGGGTTGGACTTCGTTTATTTTTTTTTGGGTCGATGGGGGGAAACTAGTTCTCTGGGGATCCTGCGAAGTTTTCTCGCTTTTTCTCTTTTCTTTTCTATTTTTTTTTTGTGGGTAGATTGTTTGTAGGGAGACCCAGATTGGAAGGTAGACATACAAATTAATTAAATGGAATTGTGGTTTTTTTGATGCAGCTCTGTGACATTAAATGTGACGGCTTGTTGCCAATGGATCCATCGTTAGGGTAGAAGGTGGACAAGGTCACTAAAGAAGCATTGTGCAGGAGGGCTTAGGCGAGAAAGCCTCGGCTGAATTGCGAACGGAAGTTTCAACCGGCTATCAGGCCAGTAAGAATAGATCATTGACCATGTAGGATAAATTCAACTAACTACACGCATCACTCCGTAGAACAAAGAATTGACGGAAATAATAAGATGCGTATATGATTTGCTAAAGTTGAAGTAGTAATTTTCCTCGTCCTTCCTTTCCATTCGACTTGTCTCTTCTCAAAATCCAACTACGGATCAGGCATCACAACACTGTTGAGATACGTCACCTAAAATGAGGAGCGGTCAGAAATTAAAATGAAATTGAAAAAAGAAGTACGATTGAAGAGAGGTATGCAACCCCTCTCTTCACAGTTCGGACAGTGTCCATCTTGCAGAGCTGATTCGGTGGAGGAAATAGAAGGAGACAGCCAAACCGGGCCTAAGTGGCTAGCTCAGGAAAAACCGGCTAGTCAAGAGGGGTAGATGGGCCGGGGGGGGGGGGGGGGGGGGGGTAATACCCTAAGCTGGGCAACAGATCGATCAAGAGGGAAATAGAGAGATGGCTTACGAAGGGCTCCATGATTTCAATAAGCGTGGCGATCCGGTCCTGCGCTCCCTTTTCCATGATTTCCTCATCTGGAAGATTGCATCCAAGCGTGAAACTGCGAAGGCGTAGCAATTCAATATTCTTGTTGTCAATTTCATAGCCCTAGATTTGTGTCAGCGGTATATATTTATTGAGGGCCTGAGAATCAAGGCGGAGACTGCCGGACTGAACCATGGAACCAGAATGAAATGTAAATCCGTATTCCTAAGGCCAAAACACGGCTCAGCCCGTTGTCCCGCACTTGGGAAGATCTTGAAGGTGATCGATGCTGAGTTTCACCGGCATTTACTGCCTGCATCTCTTGCTGAATTTATGCTTCTCAGTTCTGAGTATATTGAGTATACTGAGTAGGCAATGCAGTGCAGGCGTACAGACCTGCAGGCGTACAGTATCGGCAACACGCATCCAGAACAGACAACTCCAATAACCTGAGTTCGATGGCCTTGGTCATTAAGGTATCGGTCTAGACTCAGCGTTTCTTCAAGTCACTGCAATTGCAACTCTTGATGACTCCGACCGATGTATCCCATCGGTCCCGATCTCGATCTCGATCGCTCAACCCCTGAAGACCTTCCGCACCGAGCGTGACAACGTCGAAGCACGATCCAGACATTGGAAAGACAACTGGCATTCATAGTCCGGCAGGGAAAATAAAAAAGAAAGGGAAAACAAAACATACCTTGGGTTTCGTCTTGAGTGCAGAATTCCGGTTCTGGTGGGCAAATGCCTTTACCACCTTTTTTTGGTCATCTGCCACTCCGCCTAGAATTTCTCGGCGCATATCTTCAGCTCCGAGAATCTCCTTCCATTGATCGGAATTCTCGTCGATATCTTCTCGAAGTGCTGCGAGAGCATCGGCCTCTGGATTCCATAGGCCACAACCTATACACAAAGTGGAAAGATGAGCAAGTGGGCATGAATTGGGAGAGTGTGGAACATAATTGATATTGAAACTGGGGCGTTGGACAAGAAACCCACCGACAAAACACGAGCCAGGTTGGAAGTGGACATAATACGCAGCGTAAGGGCCTTTTTTGCCCGTGCGAGACCTGAATCACTATAAGTGGGCCATACACAACTTCTTTCTCAGAAAAGCAACTTACCACGCAGCTGAGAAATGAATCTATTCGTCTGTCATTATGGCACTAATCATCACAGTAGCACAAAGTGTTCGGTGACCCCGCGGACAGGGGTTGAGTGGAAAGCGTCAAGCATACCTTGTATGGGACAGGATTCTTGCTGAACCGAACATCCCTGTGAATGCGAAATATCTGATGGTTTATGTCAGTTTTTTTCCCAAAAAAGGGAGATGACAGGATAATAAAGGAGAAAGGAGTTGCCATACCAAATCCTTCGAGGGAAGCTCAGGGATAGTGTCATCTTTGCGGATAACTTCCGGAGTCAAGGTATCGATGAACGTCTCAAAATCCTTCTTTGCCGCGCGGAAATCGGGATCATGCGCTAAAGCACAGTCAGTTTCGCTCGCATAGCCGCGGGGGCGCGCGCTGGGTCTTGTTTGCCCACCTTTGAGCCACTCTCGTTCGTTGTTATCGGCTAAGTCCAGAAGGAACAGCTTGGTGTTGGGATGCAAGGTCTTGTCCTGGTATGTTACATTCCCAGCCTCTCGCGCCTTAGGCTTCTCGATGAAAACTTCTACACCGGGCTCTAAGCCCGTGCGAACACCTTCACGCCAGGCCTCTTCGCCCTTCAGTGGATTTGCAGCTGACATTGGCTTCCCAATACCAGTATTAGCCCCACTTTGTCTGCTGCTACTAGTAGTCTTCTGTTCCTCTGGCTCTTCGGAAGATGCCTGTGGTTCTGGTTCGGAATCCGAATCCTGGTCCGTTGAGGATTGCCCATAAGCGGAGGCGGAATCCCCACTGTCGCTATGAACACCTGGCTCAGCGGAGCTTTCAGATTCAAAGTACTTACTCCGCTGGCTTGTGGATCTCATAGGGCCCGACACAGCGGAATTGGATTTGATTCTTTTAACGTCGGACGTGGACAACCTAGCCGAAGCACGCCGTTTAGGTGGCTCTTTCGGCGCTCCTTTGGGAGCAGGCTGAGATGATTTTTGAGGCATGGTTTAGTTGCTAATTTGTTTATTTTGGTGTCATGCAGAAATTGTGGTTCCGAAGTAGTTTTAAAGCGGAAAACAAAACAAGGTCGGAATAAAAAGTTCCGCCCGTAACTACTGTTTCTTGAGAAAAGCAAAAAGAGAAAAAGACGAGTCAAGGGGGTGTAAAAGGTGGATATATAACCCTGTTTTTAAAGAGCACCCGGCTTTTTATTTATGTTCAAATTTTGCCGCCTTTTCACCGTTCTTTTTCTGCCTATTTTTGGCTTCACTCTCTTCACCAATTCAAGTCTAACTCTTTCTGTTCCAAGGTTCTTCAGGGACACATCTTTCTATTCTCATTATTCCATTAATGATCAATCCTTTGTCCTACTAAATTTCAATTTTTTCTATGTCACAGGTATGAGACGTCACACTTGTATCGTCCCAAGGTTGGATATAATATTCACCCAAATCTACATGAAGTGAATGGGACAAAGGAGCCGGCTTTATATTCCACAATTCCAACCACATTGAGAGTATTCAATACAATCTAGATGTTACAGACTCCTGCTAAGTCTGCAATAGTACAACTATCGAAAAGGAATCCATAGCCCGGGGTAGCAATTCTAAGGTTCAAGCCAGGCCACAAGATACGTACTGTGTACGGCGTACCAGATTCCTACGCCAATTCTTGGCGTTCTCTTTCCGTATTAGTACTCGCCATTTTTGCTCGCTGAGTAGAACTGAGCATGCGTGATCCGATCGGTGAGCATTATATAAGCTGATCTACTCACTTCTCAGCACTCAGTACGGAGTACCTATTTTGGTTGATTGGTCTATCAATTCTAAGTAGGTTGTAAGCTCATAGTAGTATTGAATCTAGCCGAGGCATCAGACAAATTTACACCATGACTTCATGAATTGGGCTGAAGCGCATGCATGGTATATAAGCGACTAATATAGCCCGATCGGATTAATTGAACTCTGAATTGAATTGAATGGAATTGAGCTTCATAGACTAGTTTAGAGCCTACAGATGTAGTATCTCTAGACGTCAAGGCTTAAGGCAGGTATGTTGCCAATGACACAATTTCCCTACAGCAATCCAGTTCTGTAAGGATGTATTGGAAGCTGCCCATCAATGAGTATAGTGTCCTGGGAAAGGAAGTTGGTAATGGTGCCAGTTTCAGGAGAGAGGAAGCTCGGCGTGTAGATGGAATCCGGACTTGCGAATAATTAATATCAAGCCAACAAATGCTTCGCTGTCAGTATGGTGGCTAATGCCAGGCACTGGAAGAGAGCATATATCCCATTTTAGAGACTTTGTGTGTGGTTGAAAGATTCTTCGCTCCAATAGCTTGTCTCGATTGTAGGAAAATTGTAGAAAAATACCAAATAAGACAAAACCAACAAACAAAAAAGTACCATATCTCGGCAGTAGTATACGAAGATGAATTGTCTTGGGGCTCAGCCAAGGAAGCATCCTTTCTTTCAGTATTATCTGCAAGTGACTTTGTTTGAATCTGAATCTCGGTCTTGAATTTGGAATGTGCAACTAGTGTTGGATTAGACAATCCGTAGACGTTATCCCCAAGTCTAAGTCCAAAGACATATTGGCGATTTGCAATAAGATGGTGAAAGCGACCCTGCTCCACAAGAGTACTATCTCCTTCAAGTGCAACGGTATAGTCAGACAACTGGAGATATTTGACTGCGCTTGTACTCAGGAGCAAAACTGATTCTCTTGCTTTGAGGATAACTGAAGGACCTAGGAGGGTATGAAAAATGTGATCCTCAGTATTGGCATCCAGAGAGGACATCGTCGAGGACAACCAAATCACATTGTGCGTACAATGCTTTTGCAAGTGAAGCTCTTTCTTTCTGCCCACTACTGAAAGCAAGAACATTGCTCCCAACTTTGGTTGATCTCTTTTCAGAAGAAGCAGGTCCTGAGAAAGTATCGTCGCTTCAATAACGTTGGCATATATTTCCTCGTCAAATGTTGAGAAGCTTATGGTGGCGTCTTTATACTTTGATTGGGGAGGAAAGGAACCTGCTCGCAGTATCTAACTTTGCGAAACTTGGTTCGTGTGAAGACTTCACCAGATCGGAGTTTCTCCCCGTACTGCCTTGCATAAAGTCGACTTTCTATAAGTAATAGGACCGATAAACATCGTCAGTCCTTGCGACATGAAGATATTGATATTCTTCAGAGTCAACGTCTTCTTTTCCCAGCCAAAGTCTGCGCTCCTGATCTCCACGAACAAATAGTAGCTTTTCACTCGCGTGGCCATTCTCAGACGGCATGTCTGGTGTAATAACATGACTTTCGTCATGTCTTGTCTCTCTCTTGAGAAATGCTTGTATTCTTGATAGACACGAGAGCACTGCAAACAGATGAGGGAGAACTTGGAATAACAGGGATAGTGGCGTCGAGAGGAGTTGGAGATACGAAAGTGAGGTGAAAGTTGTCGTGACGTTGAGTTGTCCAGACATGAGAGTAAATGCAAAGACTGGGCCCAGAAGAACTGGTGTGAATCCTATTTCCACGGAGCCTACGAGAAAGATTCGGAACTTTCCTCCGGTCTCTAGCTCATCGACGCGTAACTTTTCAATTGCATCTTCAGCTGGTTTGGTAAGCCCAAATATCTTCAAGTGCTTCATATTCCCGATAATACTTGCTTTGTCTTCAACGCGCTTCTGAATTGCCTGCATCCAAGCTTCCTGCTTTGCGCCAATAAAACGTATCAGAACACTCGAGGAGATAATGCAAATAAAGACGACAACTAGTGGCACCGCAAAAGCTGGAACAAGCTGACGCTGAAGTAACCAGCTACGATAACCATTTGTACTGGGTTTGCCCAGAAATCATCCCTCCGAACCCTTTCAACATCCGAACTCATCAGCGTAACAGGCGCTGAATTGTATTTTGATATACTACCGAAGCCAAACATGCTCGAATCATGAATAGCGTTCGCTCATGTAAATGTCAATAGAGAGCAGTGTAATAGGTATTCCGGTGTAGACCAAGAGCATGGCACCGATTCAGTCATAGCCATTGTTGGTAGTAAGGCTGGTATCTGGCTGCTTAAGAAGGTTCAAGATAGCCTCGATGAGAAGCGGCTGAAAATTGTTAATCCTATGAGAGCAACACGAGGACCAAGAGAGGAATGGCTAATGAGCCAGCAAGTGCTTTATTCAAGCCCATAGAAAAAGCGGTACCTACCTAGGCAGGAATTGCCCTGATGAGAATCATCTTCCAAGGCTCATATACCAGTGGATCTTGGGAGCTGCTGCACTGATAAGGTGGCAATTATTGGCAGGTCTTACCAGTATTAAGGTTGGCCTACGTAGATAGGCAGTGGAAACCCCGGCAAAACCAAGCATGTCGACTGAAATTTGAGCCGATTCAGATGAGGGAGAATTTAGTGTTGAATGGCGACAGTCAGTCAAGAGTTCAAAGAAGAATGCTACAAGCCATTCCTCGGATATATTGCCTAGTAACTGAGATTCATGAGAGCCTTTCACAAAACTATGTTTCAAAGAGGGTCGAAAGCTGGCCAGCTCAGATCCGCCTCAACTAGTTTCATTACTATGCGACTGTCTGGGGCTTGCTGCAACTCGCTATTTTGATTGCAGACGAAATCACAAGGTGCATGGAAAGTCACGGGGAAATGTTCTAGAAAATTGTCAACGATAATTTTGACAGTACAACATCAAAGAGAATACAATGTTAATATCTCGACATTGAAGTAAGAGAACTAAGACCAGGAATTTTTAGTGGTATAACGCGGAACCGGTGTTAAACTCCCCAATTGTACAATATTGCGGCATAGAATTCAATTATGCTATCAGGATTCATTCGAGGACTGATGTGTCGTGAGACGAGAGAAAGGCTACCGGAACAGTGGGGACTTGAAGGCCGTGATCAATGTTGGTACCCATGTCTTCTTTCAGTAACAATCTGTCCTTGATGTAGAGGATATTACTGAATTGAGGAATATAAGGCTACGCACTTTGAATCTCAAGGGAAAGTAAGACCATACAATTTAATCAAACTAGAAGATTATGTTAGTCATAGACCTCCAGAGCCTTGCGGCTGATTCGAGCACTTACAGGAGTCAAGAAGGACTCAGCAACAAATCGAGCTCGGGCGTTCAAGAACAGCTTCATCTCTGAGATCTCTTTGTCGACCTCTTCCATGAACTCCAGAATGAAATCCACTAATTTATGTTTAAGCATAGCCTCGGTGTGGAAGTTTGTAATGAGGAACGAGATATCGTAACCCTAATTTAAATGATCAGCAAACAGTACAGTCATATAATTGAGCATCAGCCACGAACCTGGATAGGTTTTCTCCGCAGGATAAAGAATGACTCCGCTCTTTGAGTCAGGAAACGCGTGAACTTATGGACCAGCACGTGTTCGATCTCATCTGCCTGCTTTATCCGGATGCTGACTCGAACACTGTTGACGCTAGGCTCAATCAGAACCTTCTCATTCTCGTTACGTGATACTGTCAAGGGGTTCAGGAGGAGCTCAGGAGAGCTAGCCGCCTCGATCTCTGGGACATTATGACGCTCCGAGGTCTGGGAGGCGAAGTTGGAAATGGCAAGGGCGGCAGTCAAGGATGACCGAACACATTGGAGGTACGGGCGCAAAGATTGAGACTATTTTAGATCAGACAAAACAGCTTCAGGTTCCACTGGAAGTAGAAGACATACCATGATGCGGGGAGGGGGTTGTTATCGCTGCGGAGGAGAGTTTTCAGAACTGAGGAGTATTCAATTGAAGATAGAACGTGTTGTAATGGAAAACCTATCCTTTCAATCCAGATCCAGTGCCACAAATGGTGGAGAAGACCAGCTTGCAACTCGCGGAGGTGTTAAGGCAGAGGGCGAGTTGCACGGGGTCCCGCTTGAGGGGCGATCATTGTTTGTCGTGTTTGCAACCTGCTCTTAAACACCCCGAAGCTGTTTACGTCTCGTCAACCATCGCAACATCTTCCTATCTCTTAATCAAATATCCCCAGACGCTCTGTAAACATGGCGTCTATACCAAGTGAGCTTTTAATGATGAGAAGTATGACTTTATTTCAGTTACTAATCTATCTTCAGTCATTATCAAACATTCAGGCAAACGCCACGAAGTCGAGCTCGATCCTACGTCTACCGGCGAAACATTGAAATACCAGCTATTCTCTCTAACTGGTGTCGAGCCAGATCGTCAAAAGGTGCTCATTAAAGGTGGCCAGCTCAAGGATGACACCCCACTGTCTGCCCTTAATGCCAAGCCAGGGCAGACTTTTATGATGATGGGTACACCTGGCCAGGGAAGTGAAAGTCTCGGTCGACCCAAGGAGGCAGTGAAGTTTCTGGAGGACATGACTGAAGCTGAGGTGGCACAACAAGCGGGCGCTACCCCAGCTGGTCTGCAGAACCTAGGCAATACGTGCTATTTGAATTCTACTCTCCAAACCTTGCGGGGCATTCCAGAGCTGCAAGAGGAACTCCAGAAGTACCGTCCTAGCAACAGCTCTGGTCAGTCTGGTCTCTCTGACCTCAGCAACTTTGGCCTCGGTGGGTTGGACAGCACTCGGGACCTGGCAGCATCCCTGCGAGATCTGTTCAGACAGATGTCCAAGACGCAGGAAGGTATTCCGCCACTGATGTTCTTGCAAGCCCTCCGAACTGTATTTCCTCAATTCGCCCAGCGAGACCGTAATGGCCACGGCTATGCGCAGCAAGATGCCGAGGAAGCATGGTCGCAAATCCTCAACCAGCTGCGGAGCAAAGTGACAATCACTGATGAAAATGGGGGTTCCACTTCCCAGATCTCTTTTGTTGACAAGTATCTGGCGGGTCAGTTTGAGTCCGTCATCAAGTGTGATGATCCTGCAGTGATTGAGGTTGACGAAGAACCCATCGAGTCCTCTGACATTTTCTTCAAGCTGGACTGTCACATTGGCAAAGAGACCAATCACCTCGCTGATGGAATCATGGCCGGATTGGAGGAGCAAATTGAGAAGCAGTCCCCAACTCTCGAGCGCAATGCCTTGTACACGAAAAAGTCACGCATTGCTCGGTTGCCAAAGTATCTTACTGTGCACTTCGTTCGTTTCTTCTGGAAGCGTGAGACTCAGAAGAAGGCCAAGATCATGCGAAAAGTGACATTCCCCGCTGAATTAGATGTGGTGGAATTTTGCACCGAACAGCTTCAGAAGCAGCTTGTACCTGTCCGCGACAAAGTTCGAGAGATCCGCAAGGATGAGCTCGACGTTGATCGTTCCCGCAAGCGCCAGATGCTGTCTCAGCAGCGTGAGGAGAAGCAAAAGAACAACGAAAGCGAGGCTGGTGAAAGCTTGGAGCCCATGCAAAAGAAGAAGGCGGCTTCAGAGAACAAGGGCAAGGCCAGTGACAAGGACGGAGATACCACTATGGAAGAAGAAACCTTCAAGACTGACGCTGAGCACGAAGCTGAGAAGCTTGCTGCCATAAAGGTCGCGAAACAGGAGCTATATGACTTGGTCAAACAGAACGGCTCTGATGACAGTGGAACAAACCAGTCCGGCCTATACGAACTCCGTGGCGTCATTACACATCAAGGGGCCAGTGCGGATAGTGGTCACTACACCGCATATGTTAAGCAGGATTCAAAGTCAGATGACGCTCAAACTGGTAGCAAGCGCCGGGAGGGTGACGACAGCAAGTGGTGGTGGTTTAACGATGACAAGGTGACCGAGGTGGAAGCCGAGAAGATCGAAACCCTTGCGGGTGGTGGTAAGTGATGCATACTCAACCTTTTCAACAGCTTCTTTACTAATGGTTTTCAGGTGAAACTCACTCTGCTCTGATCTTACTGTATCGTGCCATTGACCTACCTAAGCTCGATTGATTTGACTGTCTGGAGCGACGGAACCCGAGTCTTTACGACGAAAAGATACGCCTCTAGATGAATAGAAACGATGATCACGAACCAACGCTGATGGAGACCATGGACTGTGACAGACACAAGAACACTAGTATTGAATGAAATTACTTGGTAGCCCCAATATACCTAGGTATATCTTTTGTAATCCCTGACCAGAACTGCTATTTAGATATCGATGTAAACTTAGATAATAAAAATACGTCACGTGATATGAGACACGGCCATGCATTTAACAGCCTCCTTTCAATGCTATCAGAGACGCAACCATGCTTTCCCGAAACACTCTCCGGTTACCCTCCCGGGTGCCTATCACTTGCCATATAATCCCCTGTCGGCCTTTCGTCCGAAATAACACCACAAACGCGCTCCAGAATCCCGCCATTCAACCATCCCGATGGAGGCGATCCCCATGGACGCGCCGTCTAATATACGCAGGAATATTCTGGGCTGTGGGTGCCTCTCTGGGACTTGGCATATCAACTGAATCTGCACCACAGCCAATTCCGGGGTCTGTGGAGGATCAGTTGAAGTTCCTAGAGACGGAACAATTCCTCGACAGTCTTACTCTCGTGCAAGACTTGCGGAGGAACCCAGATTGTACGGAAACTGTCGCATACGAAAGCTTTGGCCCTGAACAAAAACTCCATCGTCTGACATCTGGTCCCATGGCCGGAAGTAGACGCTTGGGAGTCCAAGTAAGTTAGACCAAAGTTTTGACATTTTAACATGCATCCGCATTGGCAAAGAAAGCCCCTCACTCTGTGCCGAGACATTGTGATCAAATCTTGTCTAACCGATTGTTTTCTGTACAGAGAGTGTTCTGGAACGAAAAGGAGAAAAATCTTACTAGTGTCGTCTTCTTGGGGAACGGCCTCGAAGGGTTTCCGCTTCTCGTCCACGGGGGTGCCCTTGCCACTGTGATAGATGAAAATCTTGGACGTGTAGCTATTCGACACTTCCCAGCACGTACTGGCGTTACTGCTAACCTCAATATCAACTACCGCCACCCCACATTCTCGAACATGTTCTATTCCCTACACACAACCCTGGACCTAGAACGGAGCACAGACCGGAAGGCATATGCTACTTGCCAGGTGCGTGACTTGTCCGGGAAAGTATGTGTCGAGGCTAGCGGTCTTTTTGTTGTTCCAAGGAATTTCGCTCTGGCGGAAGTTGGACATTTCTAGGTCCCTGGAAATCATGGGTGGTTCCAAGTTCGCCTCGTATATTTCTGTTGCTACAGATACCCCTTCGCGGGGAAAACCTCCAACCGAATTACCTTACAAGTATAGTTCATCAGGGATCTACGCAAGAATTTCTCTGTCTATATCCATCTTCTTTATACCGATATGCTTCCACAAGGTAGCACAAGGTGAAATTATTCGCTTGTACGTACAAAGCAATTATATCTCGAAAATGCGCTTTCATTGTTTTCGACATAAGTCTATGAATACAAAACCAGCACAGACCTTCAATAATATGGTTTCGGCGCTGACACCTTTAATAGTAATCTCCGTAAATGGAGATCAAACCTGCGTCATACATTTCCCCACGTTTTCCCCGCATTTTGCTGTCAGTCAGCCTTCAAGAACAGACATGAGCAATGCTAAGCTGCCTCGGTATATTCGCAAATTTGAATTCTAGGTTCCGGCTATCGCTTATGCTACACATAGCTATACCCCTCCTATGAAA
This sequence comes from Penicillium taxi, assembly GCF_028828555.1. Lineage (NCBI taxonomy): Eukaryota > Fungi > Ascomycota > Eurotiomycetes > Eurotiales > Aspergillaceae > Penicillium > Penicillium taxi. The sequence goes on along the minus strand of NW_026643207.1, from coordinate 334,659 downwards.
TCCTCTTTCATTGGCCAAACGGGACCAGGCCATGTCGGAATATTTGGTGTTTGCCTGGGCAAGAGAACAAAGAGCTTCAGACCCACCGGTATCACCGAATGATATTGTTTATAGAAGAGTCCCTGGTGTCTTGCAAGATGATACATGCTTATATCACATCAATTGATGAGTATCTCCTCCCAATCAATGGGTGCGTTGTGTAGATCTGATATCATAATTACCATATTTAGGCTATTTAACCTTGTGATAATCCGCCCTGTTCGCAAGAGCCTATCTATTCAAAAACTTCTATTTACAGACTGATATTAATACTGTAAAAATTCCATCTATACAAGATGGCAGGTCTAGTGGAGAGCTTCAACCCGCCACTGGTTGAAGAGAAGAATGGAATTATGCCCCAAGATAGCAATGACCTAGAGAGACGATATAGTCATTGGGAGATAGCTCATTCAGGGTCTAATGAGACCAGGGATGTTGATTCCGAGAAGGATATTCCAGTATTATCTCACTTCATGGCTCATTCGAGCGGTCTGTACTGACCGAACTCATTAGATGACATTCCGACGCTTCATGGGATTTACATCTATGGCTTTCTTGTGGACTGGAAGTCAAATCCCAGTCTACCTTTTTGGTATGATCCAGAATCGTTTCTTTCCAAGTTATATATGCTCACAGCTTATAGGTGGTATCCCCCCATATATCTATGGATCAATTGGTGGGGCCGATAGATGGGTTTGGTTTGTAAGTGAACTCCATCTTGAATTTCTGGCCACAAAAGCTCATTGCCACATCTATACAGGTCCTCGCCAATCTACTGAGCCTCGCCGGTGTCTGTCCTTTCGTTGGGTCTCTCTCTGATCTGATAGGTCGCCGCTACCTTGCCATTATCGGCGCATCCTTGATTTGCATCGGAATGATCGTCTGCAGCACGGCACATGAAATGAATATATTCATAGGTGTGTCTCCCAAAGGGTTCACGATTCCATATTGGTTGTTCTAGTCCCTGATTGTTCCTTAATTAGCTGGCATGGCTATCGCTGGCGCCGGAGCTGGAGTTAACGAACTGACTGCCCTAGCTGCAACTTCTGAGATGGCGCCCATTCGCAAGCGCGGTGTCTATGTTGCCGCTCTCATTTTCACCATCTTACCTTTCTGTCCAGCTGTGCTTTGGGCGCAGCTCATCGCTTACCATTCATCTTGGCGCTATGTGGGTGCCTTTTGCGGCGCATGGAGCGGATTCGGTCTTTTAATCACAGTTCTTTTCTATTTTCCGCCTCCACGTGTCAACTCGACTGGATTGAGTCGAAAGGAAATAATTAGTCGTGTTGACTTCATCGGCGGCTTTTTGAGCATCACAGGGCTCATCGTCTTCTTGGCTGGGTTACAATGGGGCGGATATCAGTACCCATGGTCATCTGCACATGTTCTTACTCCATTGATCGTCGGTGTTGCTCTGCTAGTCGCTTTCACGTTCTGGGAAATTTACGGAGCTAAATATCCCATCTTCCCCACGCGGCTGAAGCAAGAGCCTCGAACGTTGTGCCTGACACTGGTCGTCACCTTTATCTCTGGAGCCAACTTCTTCTCCGTACTCATGTTTTGGCCTACTGAGTCATTTAATGTATACGGCCACAATCCCGTCGATGTCGGTGTTCGCAGTCTCCCTATCGGTTTCGGCATCTTGGGAGGAGCTTGCATTGTCCTCGTACTGTTGAGTGTATTCCGAGGACATAATAAGGAGCTCTTGATCATCAGTAGTATCTTGATGACTGCAGGTATGGGACATCCGACAATATATGCATGCATTCAACTAACTATTTGCAGGCTGCGGAGCTCTATCCATCGGGAAAGTTGACAATCTCTACCAGATGTGGGGAATATTGACCCTAGCCGGTCTTGGAATTGGTGGCATTGTGGTCCCTGCTTCAATCATTACTACTATAATTTGCCCTGATGTATGGTTCCTCACGTCCCATCCTCCAATAGAAACTTTCGGCTAACTTCTTTTAGGACTTGATTGCCACTATTTCCGCTCTTACGCTATCTATACGTGTCGTAGGTGGTGGTATAGGCTACACCATCTACTATAATGTGTTTGTCTCCAAGTTTGTCCCACTTGCAACCCATTATATCGGAGGAGTCATGACAACCGAGCTCAATATTACTAGCGTTGAGGCTATCAGTATAGTGATTGAACTTACTGGTGCTTCACTGTTGGACGAAATCAAGACTATTCCAGGCATTGCTGGCAATGAAACGGCGTATCAGATGGTGGTTGCAGCTGGGCAAGTGGCTTATGCCGAGTCCTATAAGTGGGTATACTACACCAGTATTGCTTTTGGAGCTATTTCTATTATAGCTTCTTGTTTTTTGGGGAACATTACCAAGTATATGACTGATCATGTCGCTGTTGTGATGTGAGTTGCTCATCTGAGCGCTCTGTGAGTCTGGAGAATGTATATAGTATTGTGACTGAACTGTTTGCTGTTCATTCAAGTTGTAGCTTCAGCTGAAAAAAAATCTTGAGGATATGCCTAGGTAACGAATTACAGGTAGTTTAAAAGAATGATTTAATAATCTTTAACCCTTTTTCTGAAGTTACAAATGGAAATACTACTATCCTTCACTTCTTAGGCGGTGAGAGCTTGAGTAGGGGCAGAATTATAAGAGCTCGGCCGATCAATGACGCGCCAAGCCTCGGGAACTTTTTTTTAAAGTTGAACTGCGCTGAACGTCAACATCTCAAACTGCTATCATGGCATCGAATCCTGCTAAAAGGAAGCAGTTTAATCCAGAGACTACAGGTGCAGCTCGGAAGCGTGCTAAGACCTTTGACGCACGCTCGCTTGCTGTCCAGTCAACCAATGCAGCCCTCTCTGCAACAGGCGAGCTCGATGTCGCTGCATACTCTTCTGCGCGCGCGTTTGAGATCCAGGCCCTTGAGCGAGGTATGCAGCGATCAAAAGATGCTCTCACTACACGAGCATTTCAAAAAGTACCCCGCTCGATGCGCCGACGAACCGCAAGTCATAATGTAAAACGGGTTCCTCGAAGGTTGAGAGCACGGGCAAAACGAGAGGTATGCAGCTGTAAGCTTTTACACCATAGCTTTATTGCTAACGCAACTACCGGAAACTTTCTAGATGAATGAGGACAAAACTCCCACTGTCACTGCACGGCGACGCAAACCATCCCAGATAATGCGCATCCGGCTCGACACTGCGCGGCGACTGCAAAAGCTGAATGCTAAATCCAAGCAGCGACGAGCCGCTGCAAAAAATAAAGAACAGAAGGATAATGATACTATTTTGCAGGGAGAAGGCAGCCATGCTTTCAATACTGCGCCACGCATACCCAAAATTAAGAAGAACAAGCTCTCTAGACCACTACCCTCAGTCACAAAATACCGCAAACGCCAACGAAGCAAAGTTTGGCTTCCGACTCACATGTACCATGCAAAACGAGCACATATGGCCACAACGAGGAGCCCAATATGGCGATTCGCACTTCCCATATCTCCCACTGAGAAGAGCTATCGACCTACCCACCGAGCTCGAGGGTTTCGCGGTGCCATTGGATGGGATATGAGCTACATGTCCACTATACAGCTTGAAGGGACTGCTTCTGCAATTGAAGCCGTTTTGCGAGCCATTGGTGTCATTGGCGAAGATGCATGGGGCGTCAAGGGGAAGAAGTGGAGGGCTGGGACTAGGTCGTTACAAGCATGGGCTGTTGAAAAGGACCAGCCCAAAAGACCTATTGCTCCAGTCACGTTGATTTGGTGTGTAGAAAGCAAATCTGAAGATACTGAAATGGCTGATGCAGATGTGCCCCAGGCTTCGAAGCATCCTCGGCGAAAGCTCTGGATTCGCATTCATCCATCTGCGTTCCTACAGTTGTGGACAGATTTGCTCTATGTATCAAAAAAGCAAACCCCCCCTGTCATGATTGAAGATCTCAGATTCGAGATTGGTAGCATTGAGATAACTGGTCCGGGGTCGACAGAGGCATTGCTTGCTTCATTGCGGCCAGTGCTGGGCCCAGAGGGCCAAGCCCCCGTGCCAAAGAGTCCAGAAGCGACCTGGGCCTCTCTTCTTGGAGTTTCAAATCCATCTTCACTACCACAGAATGCTCTTTTGTCCTTTGCCATTTCTGACCCTCGCCTTCACTACCCCAATAAAACCCTCAAATCTCCTGACGACCAATCCATTAGGAGTGACCTAGCCATTTTACTTTGTGAATGGTCACCCGATAAAACACAAGGCCCATCTTCCCTGTTCGATCGTCCCAGCCGTCTAGAAGCTGCCCGACAGCTCCCAAGCCAAAAGGCTATCAACCGACGACGTACACTCTCCGCGCCAGGCAAAAATCCTCCTTCGCAGCCCAGTGATCCAAAGATTCCCATAATAATTCTAGCAACAAGATCACAGAAGCATTCCAAAGGTAACAGCACACCTGGATCCTGGACCGTGCTTCTACCGTGGAGATGTGTGGTACCTGTTTGGTACTCACTCATGTTTTACCCGCTCTCAAGCGGAGGTAACGCGCGTTTTGGCGGTCTGAAAGAGCAGCAGCAGCTCGCCTTTGAAGCAAATGCACCTTGGTTCCCTGGCGATTTCCCTGGCACCCGCGCTGGTTGGGAATGGGGCCAGAGTGAGGCCAAGAAAGCCCATGCCGAGTGGAAACGGCGACCAAAGGGACGGCGAGCTGAATTTGACACTCTGAACTTGGGTGCAAACCACCCGAAAGGAGAGGTCGGTAACGGATGGGATTGCGACTGGAAAAGGCTCATCCAGGGTGCCTCGCCGGATTCTGCCCATAGAAATGGACTTTCTACACAGGAACGTGATAACGTCGAAGATGCTCTGCCTATCAACATTCACAATATCCGCCATCCCTCCAGCAATACCGACCGCATCATCAACGACTTTATTAGAACACCTCCTGATTCTTCAGCCCTCGCCACAGTCTATATCACACTTTCCAGCCGTGGTACACCTACTCCCCACGCACGGATCTATCGCCTGCCTTCAGAACCATCTTTGCGCCGTAAATGGCTTGAGCTGGCATCGAGCTCAAAGCACAAGTTTGGCAATGAGAAAAATAAGATAAAAGCAATCGCCACACTAGCATCTGAAGAAGCGCGACGACAATTCGCCGAGGTCCTGCTCTCAAGATCCGGTGGAGAGGCTGGAACTGATCACTTGGACATCCCCATGGAAGAAGATCTCATTGGTTTTGTGACTACGGGTAACTACAATCTTTCCGAGGGCCAGGGAACTGGAATTGGATCGATTCAGATCTCGAAAGTCTTGGCACCCGATATCAAGATCAACGAAAGGAAGATATGTATTATCAGGGCAGCTGGTGAGAGGATCGGTCGTTTGGGAGTGTGGGAGTTGATAGTATGATTATTTCCAATTTTTTACCGAAGTAGTCTCAACAAACCGTTGATTTTCTAATAAATCCACTGAGTAGCATCAAGCTACACAATTTCGCATACTAGCCACTTCATATCCTACAATTGCTATAAATGGGTCCATCTAGAATTATCCCGAGGAACTTGGCTCAGTAGAATTCAATTGGGGGCACGAAAAGATGGCGAAAAAAAATGGCACCACCTGGGCATACCATTCGCAGTTTGCAAGTGCAATCCCTAGACGGTCATCCGTTGTCAGCCCTTTGACATGGATAATTGAGATTTCAGAACTGATGATATGCAGGTGTTAACTAAGTACATGACTATCAAATGCTGACATGAAGTAAAACATGTGGTAGCCTAATATTACTCCTGTATAAGCCGCAACAAATCCTCCTCTTCGGAACTATACACGCCACAGGGGGTCACAAGGTTGATATGCCCCTAATAATTACTTGACCCCCGCGTTCTAAACTAATGATTTTCCATACGAAGGAGTATGTAAATCATGCCATTCTGCTCCGTATTAATGCACAAAGTTCCCAAGCTATACTAGGCTGAACCCCAACAACACGAGACACGGGGCACGAGACTCCTTTAATATGGAGTACATTTTAGTTCCTGCAGGCACTAGTACTGACTGCCCCGGAGAGTCCATGCGTAACGGAGTATCTCCGTCCCTCCGTTCCAATTTCACGATCGGGATTCCGTATTCTCGGCCCACCCATTCTCTGCATCGGCAGCCCGATGCCGATAGAACTTAGGGCAACTCCCACCATATGGAGTATAAAAGTATGGAAGGTCTGGTTGATTAACTTCTATACTGGGATCAGGCCGTATCGAAGAAGATGTAGGGATCAAAGCAAGAGCCTTTCGCTCTCCCCAACCTCCGCGTCGGTCTAAGCCATAGTCGTTCACCGGCGAAGTCGGGGAAGAACGTGCCATGGAGTGCGATACAAGCCCCCCACATTTTCTCCGCTCTAGTTTCATTCTGTGGGTTAAATGCCGTCATACGAGAGAGAGAAAAAACATGTGCGACTGGTTTGTAGGTGCGTGTGCTTGTATAACCCATTTGCGTAGCACTGGGATGGAACCTTTTGAACCTTGCAAGGTGTCCAGGAATATTACATCGTCAATCATCAATTGAAAAGGTCCAAAAAATTACTAATAATTTCAAGGGGAAAAAAGGAAAGAAAATGTGAGTTGAAGCCGTTTTCCTCCGGTGCCGTAATACGAAAGAAAATAAGATGGAGGGTGAACCATGGCGGCAATTACGCCCCCTTCAAGTTACTGCCAAGGTCTGAGAACGGAACTGACCTCATACACCTAAAACATAATTACGCATCATCCCACTTCTCTTCTTCTTCTCTCCTTTAAATAATTGATCCTCCCTTCTTCAACTCCCAAAAACTTTTCTACCCTTTTTTGCCTTTTTCTTTTCTCTCTCTCAACATCATGTCCTCTTCACTCGTGGAAGAGGCTACGCGTATTGCGCTTCAATTTGACTACCCCGCTGAGCAGGTACAGCGCGGAGTCGCAGAGTACATCCGTCAGTCAGATGAGGGTCTGGCTAAGGAGGGTGCTACATTAAGCCAGATTCCAACCTTCGTGACCGCTGTACCAAATGGCACGGAAAAGGTACAGTCTGCACTTTTACGTTAATTTTTGATTTGAATACCACTGATGTCTTCTCAGGGATTGTATCTGGCTGTTGACCTCGGTGGCACCAATTTCCGTGTTTGCTCTGTACAGCTACATGGTGATACCACCTTCAATCTCACCCAGTCCAAGATCATGATTCCCCGTGAGCTCATGGCCTCCGGTACCTCTAAGGATCTATTCCTCTTCCTCGCTCGCCAAATCGAGGCTTTTCTGCGCATTCATCACAACGAGCATTTTGAGGCTCACCTTCGCCGGAAACGCGAAGACCGCGGTGAGGAGTATTTGTTTGACCTGGGGTTCACCTTCAGTTTCCCCGTCCGCCAGGATGGAATCAACTCTGGCACTCTGATTCGATGGACCAAGGGCTTCAACATTCCCGACGCTGTTGGTCATGACGTATGCGCGCTGCTCCAATCTGCCATTGACGACCTTGACCTGCCAGTTCGCGTTGCGGCCCTGGTCAACGATACCGTGGGTACTCTCATGGCTCGTTCATACACCTCCCCCGGAGAGACCGGCACTCTTCTGGGAGCCATATTTGGCACTGGAACCAACGGCGCTTACGTTGAGAAGCTTTCAAACGTCAGCAAACTTGAGAACATGAATGATTCTCACTACGACACTTCTACAGGAGAGATGATCATTAACGCAGAGTGGGGTAGCTTCGATAACCAGCTGAGCGTTCTTCCCAGCACTATTTATGACATCGAGTTGGATGCCGACAGCAACAACCCTGGTATTCAGATGTTTGAAAAGCGTGTCTCGGGTATGTTCTTGGGCGAGATTCTTCGTCGCGCACTGCTGGACCTACACACCAAGCTAGGCCTATTCAAGCTCAGCAAGACATCCAAGGTCTCCATCCCTACCGATTCCCTTCTCTACCGCCAGTGGGGCCTGGATACCAGCCTGCTGAGTCAGGTTGAGGCCGACACTACCAAACAGTTCGTTGATGTCAAGGCTGCGCTAAAGGACCACCTGAAGGTTGAGAACCCCAGTGATACCGAGTGTAAGGCCGTGAAGATCCTGGTTCATGCTATTGGTAAGCGTGCTGCTCGTCTCAGTGCTGTACCACTCGCTGCCATTCTTATCCACACTGGCAAGCTCGACACCGACGATGTCGTCGACGTTGGTGTCGACGGCAGTGTGGTTGAATTCTACCCTGACTTTGAGACTCATCTGCGTGGAGCTCTGCGCGAGGTCCCTCAGGTTGGCGAGGCCGGTGACAAGAAAGTTCGCATTGGCATTTCCAAGGATGGTAGCGGTGTCGGTGCGGCTCTGATTGCTCTTGTTGCGAGCAAAGACCAGACTTTGGTTACCCCCAACTCAAAATAATTGCGAGTCGCTGCCTCTTGAAATCCTACACTCTATTCCTTGCTGGCTGGGCCAGTCTCCGTGGAGTTGATTTTACCCCAAGCAAACTGGCTCAACTTGACGAAAATTCCTCCCTTCCACTCTACCCGTACCCCCTACCTTTATTTTCCTTTTCGCATGACCCATCACCATGGCGTTGTTACCGTCGGTTGAAACTGGCATTGAAAACATGACGGCCTATGAAATGAAAGGGGGATCAATCATGATCTATCTGTTGGGATCAGCGACTCATGTGCTCCATGCCTTTTCTTTTATCTTTTTCCTTGATCCTGTTCGTATCTGGACGGACAGGATGTATAATTAGCTTTTGGTCTTGTTTTTCTGGAGTTGTACAGAATCCCCTGGCGTGGAAAGGCACCCTATATCCGATTATTTTGCATCTGACTGGTTTACGAACTGAATATGAAATGTACTTTCCTGAGAATTATCTATTGAGATTTATCATTTGTGAGATACCCGGGTGATTTAGGCAACGCATTGTATATGTGATGCTCCCAATGTCACCACAATAGACATATGAAACCCTGAAACACTACATTGAAATGTATGTCTCATCCAGAAGATGTATTGAGAAGGTAAAAAAAAAAAATATTGTCTTGAGACACTAAGGAGATTGCAGTAAATTGCTGAGGGTCTAGGCAGGAGTCATCTCTATCTTCTTGCCTTTGACAGATAACCACTCGATGAAGATGGGTCCTACCAACGATATCGCACCCATCGCAACAGCCACATAGAACGTCTGCGTTATAGCAGCATTGTAAGCAAGAAGAACCTGATCTAGAAGTGTACCAGAAACAACAGTCCGGACCGCAGTGGCACCAACTGACAAGAGCTGAGTGACATTGGCAGTCGGCGCATAGATGGCAAGGTTGTGGATGACCTGATTTTGAAACACATTCTGGCCAACAGAGACGAAAATGGCTCCACCAAGTGTCTGACAGAAGAATATTATTGCCGTCCCGGTGGGCACGTCTTCTGCCTTCAGTGCTGTCTGAACTACTATCATCGGCTGTTGCATTCCCAGACCAAGCCCAATGCCGAGAATTGCTTGATATCCAATCCATCTTGGGTGGCCGGAGTCGACTTCGAGTGTTGATAAGAGACCGGCGCCAATGGTCATGATTATTGACGAGAATATCATGAATGGGGTATAATAACCACATGCGGTGATCAAAGCACCGGAGAGAATGGAGGATATCACAACGGAAAGGATCACTGGTAGATTCATGATACCTGATTTCAAGGCTGAAACACCTTTGATCGCCTGGAACCAGATGGGTAACTGGGAAGATGTGAGCATGTTCTCGATGAATCCAAACTGAAAGGGACAACATACGTAGTAGATCATAAGGAAGAAAGCCCCTCCAAGGGCGACTGCGTACCAAGCAGAGCCCCAAACGTTGCGATTCTTAATCAAACGTGGAGGCACAGTGGCACTGTCCTGGGCCCAATACTGCTCACCCAAAAAGATAATGATCAGGATACCAAAGACGACAAAGAGAGCGATGATCCGCGCATTGCTCCAGTCGTATTTTGTGCCTCCCCACTGCAAAGCCAGTAGCAAGCAGACGATGGCAGGCACGAAAAAGACGAATCCGAGTAGATCGAATTCATGAGTTAGTTGCTTCCACCCAGTCTTTTTCTTGATCACCTGGGGGTTTTTGAAGAAAAATAAGATGAAAAAGAACGTGACTGCCCCAATAGGTAAATTGATGTAGAAGCACCACCTCCACGTAACGTGGTCTGTGAAAGCTCCTCCCATACTAAATTGCGTTAGTAAATTGCTTCCTGCATTCATGTCTTTCGTGGAAGCTTACAGTGGACCAGCAACACTGGCAATTCCAAACATCGCGCCTATAAGACCAGTGTATATGGGCCGTTTTTCGAGAGGCACGCTCTGGCTGATGATGAGAATAGAGCCGGACATCAGACCAGCTGCGCCCAAGCCTGCGATCGCACGACCACATATAAGACCCACGGAGTTTGGAGTGACTCCGCAAATCAAGGAGCCAACTTCAAAGATAGAGAGCGCTATAAGGTAGATCCATTTGATTGAGAAGTACGAGTATAGCTTGCCAAACATCAATGTCACAGCGCAAGTCGTCAGCAGATATGCGCTGGCATACCACCCTACATCATCGAGAGAGTTGAATTGATCGGTGATTTTCGGGATGGCTGTGGCAATGATGGTATTGTCCTAGAAACAGTACTCAGCAACTATGACAAGTTATTGTAAGATAGCCCTAGAGGGCAAAGGAAAATACACACCAATGAAACACAGAATACGCATAGACTTAGACCAATTGTAATGAGAACAAGTTTCCAAAATGATGGATATTCCACATTTTCTTCTTTCGGCCCCTCATCCGATTTATCCTGATATTGTTCATATGTAGCCAAGTTTGACATCGGCTCAAGGCCATGATCGGCCTCACGGCTGTCGATTTCTCTGCTTGCATCGTCGGCTATAGTAGAATCAAAAACTGGTTCGTTGACTAGCGTGCTCTCTTTTTCGCTTGGATGATTTGAATGGGTGCTTTGCGCTTGTGATTGATTGTATGATTCAGAAAGACTGTACCTGTTATTAGAGGCATCTTTTTCAGAAAGCTCAGCTGTATTAAGTGAAGTAGACATTATGCAGTAGTGAGCGTAAGGGTAGGTAAACGAGTGGAATTATGAAACGAAGAGCTTGGGAAGGCCAAAGGTTGAAAAGGGGGAAACGATCGATTAAAAAGAAGAAAGCAAGTAAACCTGGCTTTGAGTTGGCAATGCAACTAGCCCTTGAACAGGTCTCATAAAGGGAAACCTCGATACAGATTATTTTGTGAAAGGAGAAAAGGATAACATCCCCTCCAAGAACCTTGAATACTAGTATTAGGGATAACTGCAATTTGATGACCGCAAGTGCATAGATAACCTTCGGAAGTTTTAAATCTCTTTCTTTGTCATAGTATAGCATTCCAAGGGTCTCAAGATCTACATTATTGTTCATTTAAGGAGCATTAATTTACATTTGTTAGCGTCAGACCAAATGCAAACTTCTAAACAGGTGGAGACAAAACTACGACTCGCCGGTACCTAGAGGTCAGGGCCGCTGCCAACCGCATCTGCCAGGGGACTATGCAAGGATGATGAAGTTCAGAGTTGCTTTGATCTGCCTCTAGGGCTGCTTGCTGTTCCTTGGCACTTGGTAGGTGATACGTCCAATAAACATGCATATCCGAACTCCCTTGCTCTAGGAAGGAGAGATGCAAATGACTGTTCCAAAAGCCCTATCAAATTTCAAAATTTACGGTTTTTTCAATCTGGCATTTAGTATTATGTATGTCCTTTCTTACTAAACCAGAACATGTTATCTAACGCCGAATAGTAGGTACAGTTGGGAGCAAATGCATAACTATAGCTTCCAAGGTTCCACACTAGCTTCCTTGTAAAATATATCCACATACCTCTTTATCTGCTCTCTTCAACAACCACTCCATGAATCTCTTCCAAAATTCCAAGACTGTCTTTGTAGTCGGTTCACTTCGTACTCGCTGCCCTTTTTGGCCCGTTTTGTTCGCTTCTTCTGAATGACTGCATCAATCATGCAGAACACAGAACCAAAAGACTGCTTTAATCTTCCTGTTGTAAGATTAACCTCTAGAACCACTTATATATCAATTATCAAAGGTAGCGCACCGAAGACTCTTCCCATTGCACTAAAGGCCGTTACATTCATAGTTGCTCTACTCAAGATATACCATACCGCCGCTTACAAAACCGGGCAGTGATTTGACCGTGATTTTGTCCCACCTGTAAGTCGGGGCTTGTATGAAATGGGATCGAAGATGTCATAATTGCAGGCTCATAATTCTTCAAGTGGGTACTTAAATGTACATGTTTGGAGATTGTCAGTGTACCACTCTACCTAAGGTAATCTATCAAGTAGTAAAAAGCCGATCAGTTTAAAACTACCTCCATAGACACTCCATAGACACTATATTTGGTTCTCAAGTCAAATCCGTATGTTCGAATAGGTGTTACTATTAGCCCAGAAAAAGGTTTGGAATTCTTTGACAACCGCTGAAATATGAATATTAGAAAAAAAGAAGTAAAGTGAAATGGGCAAGTAATGACTAAACAGCAGCGTAGAGGGACAGATAGATTCCCCATATCACACCAGAAGCACTGCCAAATACCACACGGCGGTCAACTGGGATGACCGTGTACATCAAGGTTGAAACAACAGGGCGGTATTTGAGTCGGGCTATCATGATAGGACCAACGTCCTGTCGGGGTCAGCTTTCTCGTCAGCACAACGTGGATAACAAGAACGTACCTCCAAAAGTAGCTCCCATACCCGCTTGAATGTCTCCCCTTTTAATAAATGAATCAAGACTATAAAGAGCGTAATGTTCATCACGCCTGCAACTGTCTGATCAAGCATAAATTTCATCACGAAGCTGTACAGACCAGACTTCTTCGATCGAGGCGTCCAGCTAGCATCTTTCTCCTTATCTTTAGAAGAAGAAACCTCGTCCTCAACTGAGGAAGCAAATGTAGAAAGAAAGAAAGAACGGATAGAGCGGAAGAATGAGGCTAAAGAACATGACCGCGATGAACAGCGGAAGGCATTCCCGATCTCAGCACGAGATGGAAATCCAGGGTAGCGAGCCTCTAGTCCACGTTGCCAGTAGAAATTTATAGGCACAGTCAGAATTCCATAAACAATAAATTGGAGAAGCGCGACTGTATTCAACGCGAAAGGAGCCTTGAATCATATTAGCGTGTTTTGTTAGAAGAAAGGATCAGACATACGGTGTTTTTTCGCTGATCGATCAGCTGAGCCATAATATTGGACAAGGCATTTAAAAGAGTCGCCTGGATAAATGTCACAGTCAGAGGCGACGGCATGACTGGACGGCCATAAAGGAAGAAGTTGTTCCCCTTGATCGGTTGATGGTCGTTGCCAAGACACGCAACCGTGTCCACTTAACACTTCCCACTCTACATTCCTATCAACAACATTTGAATAAAAACCAACTTTGCAATAGAGTTATATCAAAATAATTACACTTTCTTAATCTCAACATTTGGTCCATCCTTTGCACTGGTAAAATGATCCACCAACGCCAAGTGCCCGTTCTCATCTTCACCCTGGCGGTCGGCTAGTTTCATATCAAAAAGAAATACCAACCGAGCCAGTGTTAATCGCATTTCCAGATTAGCCATAGACTTGCCAATACAGCCACGGGGTCCAATGCTGAATGGACAAAATGCCCGTTGCGCTGTCTCAAGTTCCTCTTTGGTGTTTATCCAAGACACACCTGGCACCGAGCAGGTCGCTTCCTCGATCCAGCGTTCGGGGATGAAGTGCTCTGCTGAGCGGTAGTACTTCTCCTGGCGGTGAATCGAGTATGTGGGTGTGCCACAGTCTACACCTGCGGGCAGGTACACTCCGTCTACGACGGCGCCGCCCGACATAACTTCACGTGGAGGGGCACCAGGTACTGCAGGTGCAAGACGCAGGGCCTCGTTGATACATGCCTTGAGGTACACCAACTCATTGAGCTTAGTGCCACTGACTATGTCTTCGGTTTCAGTGAAAGCACCGCGCACTTCGGCGCATAGTTTCGCAAGTGCTTCAGGTGTTCGCACCAAGTAGAATACTGTCGCCGCCAAAGTGGTCGAGGTCGTGTCACTACCTGCAATCATGAGAACGTTTGCCTCACCCCATAGCTCTGGTGTACTGAGCCCCCTGCCAGTCTCAGGGTCCTTTGCATTGAGTAGATAATAGAAAAAGTCCTTCTTCGCTTCGCGCCCGGCCGAGGTTCGCTCATGAGCTCGCTTATTTGCCTCCACACGCGAATTCATGATGAAGTTCCATCGGTCCTTAGTGAGACTTCGAATGAAAATCTGGTCGAGATGCCATCGGTCTAGCGGCATCCATAGACCACACTGCGCGAGTGTCAGATTAATATACTACTTTTGAAAACGTAGCTTGCTCACAACATAATGTCGATTGGCTGCGCGATCAACCAAACCAATCATGTGCCTGCGTCCCTCAGCTATGAGCATATCGAAGCTCTTGCCGAAACATAGCTCGCCCATAACGTCGTATGAGAGATAGCTAAACCAACGGCCCATGTTTCGCACAACACCTTTTCCCCTTTTATTCTCCGACTCATTCGGGCCGTGTTCCTCCATCGATGCGCAAAGCTGCCGCACGTGGAGGAGTATTACATCCTCCATGCCCTTGAGTGCAGCCTCAGAAAATGCCTGGCTCAACACCCGCCTTTTGCGTCCATGCATGGTCTTATCGATGGCGTTGTGTGTATTATATACGCCCTTTATTGCCGGGAAGGCGTTGTAAAAGTCTGATTTCTGGAATCGCTTCCCATGTCCGTATATGTCATGGAGTCCACGATCTGTATTGACCGAAACGAAATTCGGTGCTACACGCACATGAGTTCCATATTTGGCGTGCAAATTGTGTAGCCATAGATGACGGTCGCCTATGAGACCATGGTAGAGCTGGTCCCATGGTGTAATTGATGCTATAAATGGACCTGGTATGTGACGAAGGGGGTGAATCAGGCGATTATAAACAACATATGCGATCGTCTATGTATTCAGTCAGACCAGATATCTTTTCTGGATTTGATTACTCTATGGAAACTTTGGAAATAGGATGTACCCACCAACACTCCCAATATTGCAGTCAAATCCACCACCACCGTCTCAACGGTCAGATATTCTAACATCGGTTGAACGAGCATTATGAAGGATAGTGTGCTTAGTGTTCCGGTTGAGTGCTGAGAGCTTATATAGTCCCCCGTCACCGAAGATACCCGAGTCCAACCGAGTGTCAATGACACCAGAATCAGCCTTTTTAAATGTTCATTCTCGTATTTAACTTGACGGCTAAGACCGGATGTTTCTTTCATGGAACTGCCCCACTGCCCCACTGCCCCGGATTTAAGGTATCTGCGGGGAATATCAGCTCAGACATCATGTTTTGACAAGGTATGTATAAGGTAAGCGTACTTATGTTACATGTACATATTTATTCATTGTACGAGCTACTTAGGTCTACGGGTACCTGTGTAGGTATTTTTGATTCTTTGGTCCTCTTGTAGACTAATGGCCCGGGGTTAAGTCTTTTACGGGGTTGCACCGCCAATATCCGTTATCTCTCGTTCTTATAGCCTCGGATATGCCTAGCAAGCCTACGTCTAATGTGCACCCTTCCTTTTAGGGTAAACTGATGATAAAGGCAGAAGTGGAGATTGTCGCCTTCCAAAGTTTCTATTTGTCTCCCATTATCATACTTGGATTTATATAATTCTACCTAGGTAATTGGTTATCACACTGCCTATCGCATAAGACCATCGGACGTGGAGGACAGGGCTTCCCATGCGCCCAAATTCACTACTTAGGTACCAGAAACCCCGGCTTAATGTTCCAAGGAGGAATTCTATCGCAATCCGTCCAAAGCCCCCACCGTATTACCTGCCAAAAGCCTTTTCTATCTCCAACCGAATAAAACCAGATTTCTAACAACGGAAGAATTTTGTCCCACCTTGAGAGGCTATATCTTTGACCAGATCATGATATACTTTACAGTTTGATACTCGGACAAGAATCATCAACAACCTGAAATTTGATATTCTGCACAAGACGGCTGATGTAGTCATCACCCTTGTCAAATTTTTGGTCTCTCGCAAACATTGTATTATGAGAGTGATCAAATTCAACAATTTTATTACCCCACTCTTATCACTGGTTTTGATAGATAATGAATATTAATAGCACACATATGTAGCGAGCTTGAATTGTAGGTCATCGTTGGTACCTACCCAAAAGCCAACATGGGAAGAAAACTAAAGAAAAAGCCTAGAATCTAAAGAATGACTTGATGATAGATTCAAGATAGTCGGGTTTCTAAGGTTCATATTGGAATTGCTTATGGGCAAAGTGGGTGCAGCGTGCCCACCTGAGGTGGACATAGAAGTCTTTTATACCTGTCTAGAATCTAGACCAATGTACATACCTACCTAGGTAGGCCCCAGGGTACTCTAGAGCACTTCATTCTTACATTAGCTAACGGATCCTTATGAGTAGTACCACCATTGGAGCCGAAGCACAACATATACTAGGTGACACGGATAACGCCTGCCCCAAACCCAGCAGTGATGGCCTAGAAACGTCAATTCCGAGGCTGGAATACCTAGGTATATTGTAGGGATCAGAACAAGGAATTTGGAACCTTTGAAGTGTATCTAGTCATGAAGATATCGAACTTCCCCAAAGTCATAGTTGTGACGATGCAGTTGAAACCCCCTCTTTATAATGAAACGATGAGATCCATACCTTCTGGGCGAGCATGTAAGTCGTAGGCTACATATATACCTACCCAGGTGTGACTTAATATTCCGACGGGAAAACTAATCAGCAAAGAGATGTGAAGAACCTAGACAACATGAAAGATTCA
Organism: Penicillium taxi; assembly: GCF_028828555.1. NCBI lineage: Eukaryota > Fungi > Ascomycota > Eurotiomycetes > Eurotiales > Aspergillaceae > Penicillium > Penicillium taxi. The sequence goes on along the minus strand of NW_026643207.1, from coordinate 317,731 downwards.
AAGAGTTGGCAGTATGATGATTTGATATGATCAGATCCGAGAATCCCGGAGCAAAATTGACGCATCATAAATAGGTAGCTTTTATCTTTCCTCGAAGTTACCTAGGTGCAGAAATAGAGTCACACAATTCGCGACATAGAATGGCTGAGGAACCACTGGCAGCACCAATACCCAGGCATGATTTGATATTTCACAATCAATTGATGAATATTCTATTTGAAAGGAAGTGATATTCTGGTTCTGAAAATACGTTGAATCGGACATCTAAATACCATTATTCAAGAACTACGGTACTAGCTGAGGAAATGAACACGATCTTTCGACCCTCAGGATCTTTCAACTCTGAATGCGAAGTGACTCTTTTATCAAACAATTCACATGATCGATCCAAGATTGGACTGGCGATACTCTCGGCGCTTTCTTCCACCACTAGCTTTCGTGTCTTTTGCACCACGTCCGAAACTGCGATCTTTCTCTTCTTGGGAAATCTAATACCAGTCATCAAGCCATGGATCCCCTCTCCAAGGAACTCCATGTTGAATGAATATTTGATCGACGTGATAAAAAAATGAGACAAGTGGAAGGATGAGAAGGATGAGGAAAGAACTACAATAGTGAAGTCATTTTCTGGGGACCCACCACCATTTTATAGATATTGGCGCCAAGCCTAGTTAGGGCTAGGAAGAACAAGGCATAACGTATTTGAACAGCGGGCCGATCACGCATAATACTCGCGTTCTACGTCCCTTGGCATCAAAAAATAGCTGTAGCCTGATAGTATTTCATTGGTTGATTTAAGTAGCTAACAACACGTTATAGAGCTTGATAGGTCTCGAAACAATAAACCAGCTTACAGATAACTGTAATCGTCTTGAGCTTTCAAATTGGAGACAATTCACTGACTAAAAATATCATAAACTGGCTGTAAATCAATAGATTTAAGGCTTGATAAATATTGTTCCCCAGGTCACTTTACTGCTCATCTTGGCTACCGTCTTCAATATAAGCTGATCGATCAGTTAATTCTCTCTTGGTCTCAGAAGACGGCTTGGTCTCGTGAGCCTTTCCGTTTCCATTATTCTCTCCATTGGCCTCTCCAACTTTCTCGGATGTAGCAGGTTGTTTTTCTGGCATTCTATTCCCCTGTTCAGCCACGCTCTTGACTTCAACCCCGGAATCCTCCGCCATCTGGTCAGAGTGGGCTTTATGCTGTTCGGGTGTTTTTGTTTTTGCCTTTGCCTTTCGCTTTGCAGCACGGATCATTTTGTTATGATAATTTTCTTCCTCGAGCATAGGATCCTCATTGACAATACGTTGCGCAGCCTCACAACCAACAACTGGTAAACGATGGACTCCCGTCACAGTGCCAGGAATCAATTTCGGGGAAAGAAGACCGATTTGTACTAACACGCTAGCCTGATCCCAGTAAACATGTTCTGACGACAGCTTACCACCGCGTATCCTGATGATACTGACAATTATAATTTCGACCGCCTTGTTAGTGGGAGGAACACCTGGGAGCATCCATGGCATTTCCTGGGTATGGTCGAATGACACGTGTAGCTCGTCAACTACACGATCTGCCCCGGTGGTACGTGAAATCAAGCGGATTTTCATCGACGGAGGAAGTTCGCCCAGGAAATAATGATCGTAAAAATGGCGTAGAGCCGCTGTGCCAATTCCACCACTCAAAGTTGAAGCATAGGTGACTACTGCTGGCGTGACCTGGTCATATGTATCGAGAGTTCTGGAAACGTTTTTCTTAAAGTATTTGGCTTCTTGGTGTTTATCCACCAGTTTTTCCAAGTCACCGTCAGCATCTCTCGAGAAGCCCTTTCGCAAAGCCTGCAACGTTCGTGTCCATGCTAGACTCGCTGACAGATGGTTATAAGCGTCCACGTTCTCTTCTGCAAACCCACTCTCGGCCCAATAGGTGTATGCCGGGTAGGCCCAATTCAAGCGCTCACTTGTTCCAATACCAGGATCGAGGTGTCGTGTCCTCCGGCGTTGTCTTCCCTGCAACCCTAGGGTGGTAGGATAAGTGACAACCTGTACTTGTGTTCCTACAAGATGAACGACGACTCGTAGGGAAAGTGGGAATTCTTTGCGCGTGTCAGGGATCCTGGTGGGGTAGTATGCAACAAGTGCGCAGAGCCTGCTCGCATTCATTGATTGCATATAGTGTTCCAGACAGATACTAGCAGCTTCACCAAATGCTATAAAAAGTTAGCTTTCTTACAACTCTATTTTGAATTTTGCAGAGAAAAAAAATACCGATTATCGCATAATTTTCTCCAACACCTAGACCTTCTTTCACAGCCTTCAATTTGTCGAAGTATTGGATTCCACCACCCGCTAGTGGCACATAGATTGCATCGAATCCCTCTTCGGAGCAGTCCTGGACGAACTCCGGGCTTTCAGCGTCACCAGTTACAACCACGCGCGCATTGTTGTTACCATTGTTGAACAAGAGGCCACTATTCATACCAGGTGCGCTGATTGAGACGGCGGCCATGATGTAGTAGGATTTGACTGGTCAAATGTGCTGCTGTAAGTCACTTTGAGCTCGATTGAATAAAGATAAAAAAGATACTGATTATAATACAGGATGCTAGAAGGAAGAAATACAATAAATAAAAGCAAAGTGGGGTAAACTACATACTATTAAAAACACGTTAGGCTAAGGAATCAATACAACTCTATCAGCCAATCTACGTCATCTCGCCACAACGTCATTGTACTCGCAACCATGGAAGCCAGTTTCTATAGATTGATAATAGTGGAAGTTCAGGATTAATATAAAAGTTCTCCACTAGGTCGTAAGCTAGCTACTTCGTCTGAAATCCCTGAGTAGCCCTTATGGATATGACTACGTACTTGGTACTATGAACAGACATTACAGCCTTATTAAACCCTGCCTGAAACTTATCACGCGAGGCCACGCACCGGAATGAAATCATAGCTACATAGGACGATCATGAGACATCTCAAATCCCATCTCAGCGGGCCATGCCGGTTCACATTTAAACCCGTAGTAGAGGCCACTGGCAGAAAGGCTTCAAGGCTACATGCCAAGATTGGAATAGCTGATCTAGCTAGACTGTGACAGTTATCAATCTTCGGGCCAAAATAAATCCATATACGCGTTTTCTCTTCATTTCTTGATATGTCCAATTTAGGGTCCCAACATAGAGTTTTGGGATTATACTAGTCTTTTGCACAGGCTATTGCTTTGGATTGTTGAGCCCTCTAGCATTATTAAAATACCGCTCCGCTGGCCCTCCGGGGCCACTGCCGTGGAGGCGGTCAATATAGAACCATGCTCAATTCTATATTCCAAATATTCCATTATCACTCTATACTTAGTTATATGCTCAATTCTTTGCTTAATTCTCTACTCAACTCTCTGCTCATATATTTCTAGTAGAGAACCCATAGTCGCGGCGAAAGACTTCAGACCTACACCATAACCCTAATGTATAATCAATTCGCCCAAAACCTAAACAGCGACCAGATAACTTCTTTATCTGGAACTGATAGATATTTTAGGTAGATTCGACCATAGATAGCAAAATGAAAGAAGAAAGAGTTGAAGGAAGTAGTAAACTTGATAATTCTGGTTTTTTGATCAGTCATAAACTTGTTAGTCATTGCAGCACTTCAAGGAACTGTGGGTTCAATAACAGTCTCGCTTCGCTTAACAATTAAGAGAAAAAGAACATTTGAATCCCGCAAGCCAAAGGACATTGTTAATCTTCTAATACAAATTCCCGGCTATTCATCATGACCGTGTCTACCATCCAGGATCGTAGCCGCTTCGAGACAACCAAACGCCTTCTGGCGCAGCTTGTGAATGAGGGCTTTGCAATTGCAATTTTAATCCACCAGAAAATCCATTTTCAAAAGAGCAATGATGACAAGGATATATGGATTCAGGTCAATCTTCGTCATGACACATTCATCAAAACAGAGGGAACCCAAGTCCTTCCACCTCTACGGCCTGAATGTCTACAACCACCCGTCTTTCTGGGCAAGGGAGCCTCGGAGACAGAAGAACTGGAACCAGGAGCGATATTCCGCTTTATTATCTCTTGGTTCACACATATCACAGAAGAGAGAGTTCTCGAGACACTGGCTGATCAGTTAGGAGATACTGCCAGGATGCAGGGTATGTAGACATTGGGCCAACTTCAATGTCTGGATCACAAGTAGAGCTAACAGCTTCTAGAAAAGTGGTTGGAAATGAGCAGATATCATTTTCTTTTACCTCTAGACTCCCCAATGATTGCCTGGGAACGTTCAATAGTTTTTGGCCATCAAACTCATCCGGTTGGTGAAGCTCTGCCACATCACTGCTAAACGAAGACTAACCAAGTATAGTTCCATAGGTCATGTTGGGCTACTCCTCCATTGGAGCCAGTACTTCCAGCACACATTCCGCAGATGATTGCACCCTCACTGTCTTTTGTTTCGGTTCTCCATCGCGACATGCGTACTACCGGTCCATTCGAAGCAACACTCGAACCACTCCTCCGCAAGCTCGGAATTCCCAATCCAAAAGCTAAAAACACACTTCTAGTACCATGTCTAACACAGCAAGTGCCCGCTATCATCAAAAATTTCAAAAATGCCGTCGTTGTTGCAGAACGAGCCTCCATAGCTAGCGCCCAGGCTTCACTACGCACCATATCCCTACAGCCAGAGTTAGAGTTTAACTACCACCTGAAGTTAGCGCTTGCATGCCAAATTACTTCTGCAATTCGGACAGTAACACCGTGGACAACGGGTCAGGGATTAGCAATATCTAATTTGCTGCAGAAACTGCTTCCGGTGGATCTGTGGGTGTTCAGAGAGGTCGCTGCTATTACAGGGCGTCAAGAAAATTTTGATGCCGCAAAACAATTCAGCTGCGTGTTAAGGGAGGATCTAGAACCGAGAGCCAGGCTCAATAATGAAACCTTGGTGGTTGCAGCAGCACTGATGGAGCAGCACCCTAAGGATGGGAAAACGTACCCAGAGAGGTTATTCAAGCTTGAAAGTGTCGAGGAGCGGAAAGTGTGGTTTCGGACGTAATTATATTCCAAGGTTTACCTACGTATACATGTCCCGGTCACGTACTAATTTGTCACAAAAGCTACTTAAGCTCCCTATTCAAGCTCATTCTCCACCCTCTTGTCCGACACGGCATCGCTCTCGAGGCGCATGCCCAAAATACCGTGGTACGTCTCTGCCGTGACACCGGAAAAATTAAAGGCTTCGCTATTCGGGACTTTGGTGGAGTTAAATTCCACAAATCCACGCTACGAACCCAAGGATATAACCTTGACTGGGAGATCCCCGGTAGTCTCACTTTAACAGATGACCTGTCCTCTGTCTGGAACCTCACCAGCCATACTCTACTCCAGTGCCATGTTCCTAGTCTTCTCTATGGGATGAGGTTAGAAAATTATGGGGGGTGGGCGATTGTCTACGAGGAATTGGAAAGTGTCTTGGCGACGTATAAGACGGATGTATCGAATGCGTTGTTTGAATATCTTTGTGACGAGACGGTTGTTCTGAAGTCTTTTTTGAAAATGCTTATTGAGGGGAAATATCGCGAGGTAAGGTTCCAGGGCTTCTCTTATTTCCTTTTTGGGGGCTAATGATTGGGTTCTAGAATGTTGAGCTCAAGGTTCCTAATCCTCTAAGGTCAAGTTACTCATCGAGGACATAAAAAGCTACCAGGCAACGATCAACACCCAAATCGTGGACATCTTCGAGCGTGGATAAGCTTTAATCATGTATGCTGTCACAATTCAGGAATAGATTAAGTGTATCCAAACAGTTGGTAAAGATTCAGTAACTATATCATGGGCTTTTACCTGAGATGATTATTATACTGTTTTCTGATTACTGTATCTAGTATCAGGATTCAATTTTTATCAATAAGATTCTATTCAATTTAAATTGCGGTTCCGGTTCTGGCTAGAGAGGAAAGTGAATGGGGCATGATCTATCAATTTTACTATCATTTTCACTTTACTCCTATACGCTTATCGTGGGTTTAGGTATCATAATTCACTTTGAAAGTGACATCAACTCAGATGTAATCGATCTGTAAGACACTACTGACTGCTAAAAAATGCAAAACCATTCGCCACCGAAAAAAAAAATAGCAAAATGATCCCATCCTGACACCAGATTAATAAAAAATAGAACAGCCAACTCAAGCATCTGCATTCTCGCTCTTGATATCGTCTTCCTGTTCTTCCACGGTGAAAGAGTTCTTGAGTTTGCTAGGGCCGGGTTTCTTCATTGAACCCTTCTTTGTGGTGTTCAGCTTCTTCTTCTTAGTTGGGCTGGGACTGCCCTCGTCCTCATCGGTGTGTGCACGCTTTGGGGCGGATGATGTTGGGCTACTGGCGCCACTTGCACCACTATCTGTGGGTGTCTTGTTGCGGTTGCTGCTGCCCCGGCCTGAGATGTTCATACACCGATCTAAATGCTGCGCAACCCGATTCATGACGAAATAACGAGGACAAAGAGGGCACTTGCTGGTTGGAATCTCTGGAATTGAGCTATCTTTCTCGTTCTTCCGTTTCTTTGGATTTGGCATTACTGCAAACATCTTGCCATGCACATCATGACCCGGGAGCGTGATATACGGCCCATTTTGGCAATATATTTTGTTTGGGTCTGGGGGAGGGCGATATCCCGCACCAACTGGAGGATATGAAAGACGTGGCAGACGACACTCCGGGCAGATAATCTCCTTGATCGTGCTCATAGGATTGCCCTTTAGGTGCACTTTTCCGCGATCGAAGATGGCGGCATCAGTCTCCAGGTGGATACTCGCCAGCTTTGTAGCATCGATGACAAATTCCTTGGTCTTTTCATCGGCGACCGATTTGCTCGCGACCTCGTCCAATACTGTCGCCTCTTCCTCGGCCTTTTGTCTCGCGATAACCACCGCGGAGCGCATCCGCGCCATCTTCTCGTCACGGTGGACCTTTGCAACCAGATCATGGACAATATTATGAAATGTCTCGTTCAGGATGTCTGTCGACTGCGAAAGGAGATAAAAGTTTAGCAGATCATGAGGTAACACTGCCGAGTCACACAAACACATACCACTTTGGCAATGGTGCCGGCAGGATAGCTCGGCCGGTAAGTTGTAGCGTTAGAGCCAGCCATTTTCGGAGTCGTGGCGGCGACACGGTCAAACACTTTTGCGCCGACGTGAGACCCTAATCGTCCATATACTGCAAAACTATGCAGCGAGATGCGAATCGGCGCAGTGTCGGAATGAGTCCGAAATGAAGAGGATAGAGGAACATAGAAGATCCAAAAGAGAATAAAGAGCGACTCAATAGAGAGTCAGGATTGGAAGCTTGAGATTGGGATCGAGTGAATGAGGTGATCCACCACAGGGTGGGACCAATAAGGGGAGGAGCAATGGGGGAAAAAGTGGAAGTCGAAGTCAAAGTCGAGAAGGGTCAACCCTTTTGGAAGTAGAAGTGCATAGATCAGGTAAATAGCTATGAGGGAGGAACAATCGCACTAAACCGATTGAGGAGCCTTGTGGTTCCGTCGAGTTGGAGTTAATCAGGATCAAAGTGTTCTCTGCTTATCGCTTATCGTCTATCGTCGCATCTCCGCATTCACTCGACAAGCATCACGACAATGGCATACCAGTTTTTTGCTAAGACGCAATCGCGGTCTACCTCTTCATCTACTTCGCCTTCTCCTCTGGTAAATCGCCAACATAACTACCCTCCCATTCACCCGCCGCCACTACAGCCACCGCGATCTGTTATCTCGACTTCTGATCCAACACATAAACGCGAGGAGTCCTTCTCTCCCTATCAGCATGTGATTCCTGCAGGCTACGCGACTCCTCATCCGCAAATCACGATAGAAACTGTGAAGACCGCGCATATACCTTCCTTGACGCGGGTTACATGCTTGTTGTTGCCCATCCGCTACCCAAACTCGTTCTACACGGCCACCATTACAGATCCTGTCATCGCGTCTCTCTCACGCGTCGCCATTTATCATGACCATCCAATAGCTGAAGTTCAGGAAAACGGATCATCTATGGGAACAGACAGGGTTATTGGGGGTATTCTTTGTCGACTAGAGAGACCAGACCTCTCTCAGGGGACTGACGAAACTGCTACGAATCTCTACATTCAAACTCTCCATCTTCTCTCTCCCTATCGTGGCCACGGAGTCGCAGTAGCACTCCTAAATTCTCTATTATATGAAGGCTCATCTGACTCTAAGACTCCATCTGAAGTCTCGGGGCTTGTCAAGCACTATAATATTCGTTCGGTGACGGCCCACGTGCATGAAGCGAATGAAGATGGGCTGAAGTGGTATACCTCTCGCGGATTTAAATTGCAGGATGATGTCGTGGAAGGATACTACCGACGGCTTAAGCCCTCTGGGGCAAGGATCGTTCGGTTAGATGTGGAATGGGGGGGAACACAGCTTCCTGCCGATCCAAATGCTCCCAGAAGCACATCTTCTAATGATGCAGACGATGAAGATTGGGAAAAGGTCGAGGTAGAAGATGGAGATGAAGGGGACCATGGAGTTCAAACATTAGGTGAGTCTCGCTTGCTTGAGAATGAAGGAACGTCGAGGAAGCGCAAAGCCGATGAGCACGTTGTGAGTCCGCCTCACTGAAGTTGATATTATTTGTTTATGCTATATACTTCTTGATATCGTCAGCTTATGCATATACTATAAATAGTTTTAGTTCTTCTTTCAGTCCCTAATTCTCAATTCCTGTTCTCAAGTCCCCTTGTGTCCATATATTTGTTTCTGTGAGACAATCATACAAGACGTCCAGATCTTAAATTATTTCATCAAAAAGACTATATAGGTGCTCGGATCCGGGGTTACATTCAAAAGGCCCACGAGATGAATTCAGCAAGAGCCTGAGAGAAGGAGCCCTTGAGGGCTAGCCGAGTATCTTCAGGAATTATGCACGCGGCCTGAATTGTGATCAATTGATTGAATTCCCATGATTTATCTTCCAAGGTTAGGAGTACGAGCAATTAGATGAGCCAACAAGAAGCAATGTTAATTATAAATGGCCAGATTTCATGAACATCTTCAGCCGGAATCAAATCATTAATCATTCAAAAGAAATATACATGGATAGTCGCGCGAGCTCTAAATGTACCGAGAACAGTATAGCTATCGACAAAACTAGTTGTTGTAGTTCTCTGCATGCAGGAATATCTCGGTTTTTGATGGATCTGTGAGTACCTGCATCTGCAACTTGGCCACAGTATTGGCCACCTCAACACGCATGCTGGGTGGACCGCACACGAAGACACAAGCTCGTCTGCCAAAGATTTTCGAGTACTCATTGAGTATCTCAGGAATATTCGGGCGAAAGTAGTCAGTCCGCCAGTTATCTCTTTTCGGCGACGGTTGGAAAGAAGCATAACGAGGTATGGGTCTCTGTGGACTAGTAAATCCAAAGTCAAAGCCTGGACTGGGGGCATATGTCTGCTGTGTTGAGAGATTCATTGGAGGCTGGTAGTAATGTCGGCTATTGGAAATGTGTGCACTTGGTAGTGCAGTTATCCCGTCTTCGTTCTCGTGGCGTAGCTCCTTTTCTCTCTCCATATCGCCTGCAGCCTCTTCTTGGATGTGGGTTGCGTTTTTCTTGTCGATTCCTTGCAACATCTTATAAATCTTCTCCTGTACCAAGTCCCGCTCAGTTTGGTTATTTTGTTCAAGTCCGGTAAGGAAAAAATGGCATTGCATGATATCGGTGGGTGCATTGTCACGGCAAATCCGCAATTCTTCTTGGAACCAGCTCATGGTCTCTGGACTTCGCAGTGCCCAAACTACCTTGATTGACTTTATAGTAGCCTTTCCATCCCGAATCTTCTTGATCAGGTCGAGAAGCTGGCTAGCAATCGCGGTGATACCACTTCCTCCTGCGAAGAACACTACATCGTCAAATGCAGCCATCTCACGTTGCATGCCACCATATGGCCCCTCTAAAAATGCCGAAAAGATTTTGAGTGGGCCATTTTTCAATGCTTCGCGCAAGACTTTGCGTGTGAAACCTTGGAAGGGCCGGAAAACAAGGGTCATATCACGGTACTTTTCGCCATATGCAGATGGGAAGTCATCACTACAGAGTGAGGAAATCGTAAACGGGTGGTTATCAAAAACAGCAACCCCGGGCATGCGTAGATAGACGTATTGGCCAGGGCGCCAGCGCATTCTTGTTGGCACAGTCACCTTGATGGCACCCTGTGGGAGCAATGTTACGGCCGATTCTTCTCCGATCATGAACGAAGAAGACCAAAAGGGATTCATCCAGTTCAGATACCAAAGTCGGATAAGATAGCTAAGAATCCAAATGACCACCGTAGTCCAGAGATAACCCCAAGACTGAAGCCAATTTTTGGTGTGCCATAGCAGCATTGCCAGAAACACCCAAGAAACAGGAATATGAATCATGACAAAAAGCTCATACATCTGATATCTCAAGAATGGAAGCGAATGAACACACAGAATGAAAAGCGGCACGGCTGCTGCCCAACCTGTCCCGTAAACATATATACCCTGGGTAATGAAGTTTCGGTAATTGACCTCAGCACCATCTGTCCAAACTGGAGTGATGTAAAATGGAATGATGTGGACAAGGCTAAGAAACAGACAGATGTAGGCTGACCAGCGGTGCAGACCATTTAGCCGCTCTGGGCTTAATCCCGTGAACATGGTAATAAAATTTGCCTTGGTACTGAGCGCGACAATCCAAGGGATCATGGCAGCTGCTAGCATGCCCGCACGAATTGCAAGTGGTGGGGATCCTAGAGATATCGACCAGTAGTATAAAGGCTGTGGCAAAAAGCAGTATAATGTCACGAAGATCATTGCCGCCAAAACAATGACCGTCACTGATAGAGATGGAAACACCACTTCTATCTTGCCAATCTTGAGGGACGGTATTGGCCGGTAGAAGATCCAGCGCATGAGCGCAATGATTTTGTGAAGCGGAAGTATCTTGTGTAAAACCGAATCACGCTTTGGAGGCGAAGAGGTCGTTGTTTGAGCAGCTGAAATATCAAAGTCTGCACTTGGGGTTTCAGAACCTGATCGACGCTCTCTGTATAGGGCGATTCGGATTTTATCGCCCCAGATATGGTACAATCGAATGAAAGACGTAAGGACCAGTAGGATGATTGCGAAGTATGTGAATCCATATCCATATTTCCTAGATTTTAGAAAGGGGTCTCGCAGCATTTCAGCCTGCTCGGCTGGAGTTGTCGATGCCGTAACTGCGACATATACTCTCTTTACAAGAGAGGTGATTGATTCCGCCATGGTGAAGTTTACTTATCCGCGGAGCCTTGCTCGTGGGTTGTCTCTTGAACTTTTTGCATCTAATAAGCCCTTGAAAATCATGAAAAATTTTATATGTTCAGTTTACCTGTTCTTTTGTCGTTCTATTTTGGCTTATCGTGATATTAGAGAATGAGAAGTCGCCCTCCCGTACTGCTATAGCAACATTAAGCTCATATTTCCACAGGAAGCTTTTGAAATTTTCTGGCAAAGGGGTACTGAACCCCCAAAAATGGGAACCCTTGTCCTTATAAGCAAGGCGGGTCACTCAAGCCCTAGTGTGATGGATGGGTGGGATTGGCCATGACCTGAAATCTTCCAACATCCGGCCAATCGAAAGCTGGAGAGCCATGAGGATATATGAGTTTTTTGTCACTCCGTCTGTGTGTTTGCCATGATCACTTTGGAATTGAGTGAACTGCGGATGATATGTGATGGTTAAGCACCTTCTAGACCAATTAGAAAAGCGCCAATTGTGGACTTGGTGACTCGGTGTGACTGGGCTGCATTAGCTCAGTATAGATAATCCATTTCGAGAACCACTTCAGACTATTTAAGAGCCATACTTCCTTATCATAGAATATCATAGATGGCGAAGCTATGATTAGAGTTCAACACCATAGTTCAGCGCTTAATTTCAGTTCGTTGATAGTAAGATGTAAGCAGGCCTCTTCATTGAGTACTTCAAGTTGAGACTCCCAAAGTCCAATTTTTGAGCTTTTGGAGTTGACTTGTCAGACTCATTAGGAAAGAATCATTTGAGGATGGTTTTGTTCATGACTCATGTGAAATTCCACATAGAAGAATAAATTGTTGGTGTTTCATTGTAGGTGTTGATAGATCTGATTTTGGCCTCAGGCCTCAAATCAGACCGCCCGATAGGCAGAATAATGCGATTTTGATCTCGCTTTTCCTGCTTGATCTTTTATGCATTGACAGTACTATCTTTACTGCTAGTAATGGCTTCTTCCAAAACAACGGCACCTATAGTGCCACCATCCCTGTCACTGCCTCCATCACAATTCGCCCGCCTCCAACCTCACGCCTATCTTCTCGCCCATCTCTCTCCGCCAGCATCAAGCAACCAACCTTCCATCCGCGCCAACGGTCGTGCTCCCTCACAATTTCGAGTCACATCTGCCAATGCAGGCTCTTTAACTCATGCCAATGGTAGCGCTGTTGTGCGCATTGGTGATACTGCTGCGGTGTGCGGTGTCCGTGCTGAAATTCTACACACTGATGATATTGCCTCGTGGAGTGTGTCAAATTCGTCCGACGCAGACACAAATACCAACAAGCGCCGACGTCTCACTGAGGAAAATAAAGATGAAAATGATGACACTGACATTGAAGACCTCAACTTGCTTGTTCCAAATCTTTCTTTGAGCACTGGCTGTGCGCCCGGCTTTACTGCTGGTGCTCCGCCCTCGTCGCTAGCCCAGTCAGTATCTCATCAGATTCTTTCTCTCCTGCACAGAACACGCTTGGTTCAAGCAGATGACTTGCGTATTTGGTACCAGCCACTGAATCTGGATACAGAGGATCAAAAGCCGCATAATGAAAACGAGAAAATGGATGTGGATCAAGATCTCGATGGCAAGCCTCGGGAGATTAAAGCATTCTGGGTTCTCTATATTGACATCATGATGATTTCCCTTGCCGGTAACCCCTTTGATGCGGCATGGGCTGCTGTTATAGCTGCTCTACGTGATACCAAGCTCCCCAAGGCCTGGTGGGACACTGAGCATGAGACCGTTCTATGCTCCGACAATGTTGCAGATGCTCGCAAACTTTCTCTGCGGGGATTGCCTGTTTCAAGCTCATTCTGTGTCTTTGAGGCTGATGCTGCTGCCAGCTGGCGAGCTGTTGTCCTCCCAGATGTCGAGGAGCAGAAAAACCAGAACCAGCGGAAGAACAGTTCTCCGAAAAATTGGATTCTGGCAGATCCAGATGGCTATGAGGAAGGCTTGAGTCAGGAGCGGGCTTGTATCGTTGTTGACAAAGAGAAGAATGGCAAGACCGTCATCTTGCATATGGAAAAACATGGAGGATGGAAGGTCGATACCGAGGAGCTTCGACAATTGGTGGAGCTATCGGGCCAGAGGTGGGATAAGATGAAGGAGATACTTGACCAATGTTAAATGTAGAAGATAAATCATGATACCAACTTGCTACAAATATTACATTGCCTTCGGCGAATATCACTCAAGAGCCATATTGAATTGAATGACTATCATATTTTCCGCTTTCTTTTTAGCCTTAAATTTCTAGTAGGGATTTTAATGTGTCTCAACACAGACCTGGGTATCAGGCAGAGGACTTTTGCGGACTTCCGCGGCGCCTCTTCAGAGGCGGTTCCTCATCTCCGTCAATGAACTTGGGGAAAGTGACGATTTCGGGTTCTTCTTTTTCAAGCGGCTTGCGACGAAGGGATACAGAAAATGACACCAACGTCAAATCATCTTGCTCTTTACTCACCTTCGTCTTGAACAAATCAAGGCTCTGGGACTTTTCGGTTGAAGCCGTTTTGGAGTCGACGTCTTCCTTTGTCTTTTCCTTCTTAGAGCTATCACTTTTGGATGTGGACAACTTCGATTCACCAAACAGCATTTTTGAAAAAAGGCCCAATACTCCCTGCTCGGTTTCTTCCTTGTCGGCCATCAACTCCCCGGTGGAGCCCTTGACTTTATCGCCTGCTTCCTCTTCTTCTTCCTCTTCGGCGTCAGAGAAATCCCACATGCTGCGGATTTCACCCCTGAAGAATGCTGTTCCCCATAAGGAGATCAGAACACCTGGAACAAGATACAGAAGGGCAGGTTGAGCGTGATTCGAGTACTGCATGGCGAGCAAAGTGGTGACCATCCCAACAACATATCCAACGATACTAGCTTTGAAGTAAGGTTTGGGAAAGGAGCGCGCATCAGAGTATGGAGGTTGAAACTCCGGGTATTGCGGCCGCACTGTTGGTGCCCAGAATCGCTCGCCCCATGAGCCAGTTACTCGTTGGTACTGCGGCTTGACAGCCACTTCGTTTGAGCCTTCCCCTCTTGCCTTTTGAATCCCTTTTTTATGGTAATAGAGGAAAAGGTCAAAACGCAATGCAAGACCAACCATCATTCCTGGAATGACAATGTCTCCTAGACCCAGCATGGCCAAACCAGATGCCTCTTCGCCTGGGCTTGCTGGTCGGGGGAAGAGCAGCTTGATCGGGACATCTAGCTTAGTGGCAACAGTGACCATGAGTGGGGTAAAAAATACGAAATAGATATCATAGAAAAACAGGGATCCTAAGACCAAGGATCCCGTCCAAAAGGTGGATGGGGACATGAACTGCAGAGCTCCGTAAGAAAAACTGAATCCCAGGAAATTGGTCAACCACCATGGCTTTGCGACAAAGGCAAAGTAGCCCACAGTAACCAAGGCGAAGATTCCACTCAGTAGGTCAAGAAGACCTACGAGGGGCTTTTTGTCAAAAAGACCGCGTATGTAGAATCGAAGACGGAGGCGCTGGTAGGAAGCATTACGACAGGTCCACATAAATGCTAGAAAAGTTTTTGGAAACGGAATTGCACCAAGCATTCCCGGAAGTGGTGAACGCCGAATGTGCGTGCCTTCCGACTGCCCAGTCTTCTGGCTGACGAATATACGCTCAGATTGTTTTGCGTGCCACATCTTGCCACCCGAACGATAGTACATTGGGAAGAAAATCGACCGCAGAACCAACAACGTATCTTTTAAAAAGGCGATGGCAAAAAATAGACCCATCTGAGAAAAGTAAAAACTGAGGATCTTATTCAAGATCGCAGGGTCTTCGAGCCACTTGATCACCATATACAGACCGCCCAGTGTCGCTCCAGCTGTAAGCGGAAACATCAAAGCATCTGAGGGCTGCAATCCTTCCATTTTTTTGACAGGGCCCTGGTTATCTTCATCGATATCGCTATCGTCGTCATCATTATCGGAGATTTTCTTGGGAGGTTTGGCTGCAGAAGAGGGTCGAGAGAGAGATGAATGTGCTCCAATCCAAATTGGGAAAACAGAAGCGACAAGTAAGTGGCCGTAGGTAGGGAGGAGAGGCTTTATACGGTCAAAGTGATAGCAAACGTGCCCCAGTAGTTCCGCGAGGAGGCTGACGTCGGACATGATCGGCGATCTCACGAGTGGTCTTCACGAGTGGCCTCAAGAAATTGACTGGCCTATTGTTGGCTATTCAGATGATTCCCATGGCTCACAAATGGATGTGGAGAGTGAGTTCGAAGCTGACGGGGAGATCAAAACACATGACAAAATCTGGGGGCGTTAAAACAAACAACACAACTGTAATTCCACATCGCATAAACCTGATTAGGTAAAGCGTTTTATCCGCAATTCAATACTACAATTTTTCGTAATCTACGAATCACTCCCTAAAAAAACAGGCGACTACCTAGTAATTTTAGTATATTATAAATACAGCGCTTTAAAGAATCCAAATAATATACTCTGGAAATTATATTTTGATCATACTTCCAAGTCAGTGCCACAACAGTTACTCTATAGCGCCTCGTGCATTGACTCTGAACTAATATTCTCTTGCAGGTGCTCAAAGTCTAAAAGCGGAAGCCCTTCTTTTATGATAGTAGAATTAGATCGTGGGGTTAATGCATGAAGAATTGAATTGGAGATGCCTTTCTAAGAATGACCTGAGTTATCTAAGGCTGGAGGTACCCAATCTCCAGGGTTATACAATATCAAACCAAAGAGCAAATGGCTAGATAATGGAAGAATATGACTTGACCAATATAAAAAACAAGCTTGCTTCTAGCTAGATCTAGGAAAACCAGCTAATTTAAATAGACAATCAGACGAAACGCAATATCGCATGGAGATAAGATGAAAAGTATTATACGAATATAAGGCGGTATTGAATACTTACATTCATTTTTGCATGACATATGGCATCATTAAAATTGTCAGATGAAGCAGGCAGACTTAATCTTTTTCCAACAGAAGATGCGTCAAAGGTCATTACCGTACAGTAGCTACTGTGGAGCTGTATCAAACGTTAAGATGGTTAGAATAGGTGCTGCATTTGACGATGCCTAACTTCTACCACCCATGTATCTGGTTATATCATAGCTTTGACCAGCCTGGGAATTAGCACCTAAATTCCACGTTATTACATGCGCAAAGTCTTCGGCATAATGGCTTGGCCCTACACCATGCTGGAGAAGATGTCATCATTAAGTATGTGTGTTGCGACAGCCGAGAAACAAGGCCATCAACAGACGGAAAGTATTTCGGCCGAAAAAGCTTCTGCCGAGACAGTGACTCTGGAACTAGATTAGTATATCACGGCATCCTTGAACGATATGCATTCATCGCAAACGACACCCTTGAGCGATGTGCATTCGCGACAGTAATGTCCCGTCTTCACCGTCTCTTCTGTCTCGGACGAATGTTGACATTCGTCCAGGGCAGAGGGGCACCCATATACTATAAGTAGCTAGTTCTTTCATCAATGAAAAAGCAGACTTCACAACAACCGCAATATTCAGTATCGTAGCATCCACTACACCCGGTGGATTTTCTACGGTGTTGAGTAGCGGTTCGTTGGAGCTCACCGTTCTCAGTAACGAGCGATTAGCTAGCTACGCTCGCTAAGCGAGCGACAATGTGGATAAGTCTAGCTCTGCGTTTGTTTGGCAGAAAAAGACTATGGAAGACTGACTAGTGTACTTCTTCGGGTATATTTCCAAAGCTGTAGGTAGAGCTACCTGACTGATCTCTACCTGAAAAGTGAAAAGAAACTTATATAGTTTAAGGTTTGAGATATCAAGATGAAATGAAAGAGCTTTAGGAGAAAGCTTTTCATGAAGTTGACTGGTTACAAAAGCTTAATAATGTCCAGTTACTTTTTCTGGAGCTTGCAAACAATGTAACTGATCATGTCAATAGAACAAGGCTATAAATAGAGCTAGTAAAACTTGAGGCAGATACTCAAGATTACTTTTGAATCATTCCAAGGTTTGTAAACGGTGTGGTCCGATGGCATGCCACACTCGGCTTCGGTTTATAGCACCTTCTCTTGAATTCAACGTTTACAAAGATAATGTTAGGTAATATTTTACCTAGGTGCATTGCATTATTCCTTGCAGACTTCCAAAGTTCACTCTCTCTAGGAGAACTCATAGGCGAGAATTCGGTTCATTCTTCCGAGGTTTGATATGATATAAATTATATCGTTGATTGTTTGCTTATTATGACAAAAATCTGATCTTCAATGGAAACAGCCTCCAGGGCTATCTTCTAAAGAGGATTGCTGAAATGTCATATATGCATGGTTGTTTATGTAGACGAGCTGAAGTGAGCTTCGACTCAAGCCTTTGTATCGTACTCCATCTATACCATATCGATCACCGATTGGTATTCGAAAGCTATATTATCCGCCCGCTAACCTCGACTCGAAACTCGAAGGTTTACGGCTGTCTATGGTATATGAAAGCAAGCCACTTAGATGGGCTGAGAGCGAGGAAAGCAGAGTAGTAGTCGATATCTTTATGTTTGGTGGTCATATCTGGGTAGTAAAAGGTTGGAACTCCACTTTTGATCCACTTTTATACTGCTGCGCAAAAACCTATATACAAAGTAAGCTGGAACATGAAAGGCGGTCAATTATTGGGGTGCCAAATTTATAGTATCCAAGCTCCTCTCCTCCGCCTTTGCTTGAACCTTAGTCCAAGTTCTCACTTAATACAGTCGCAACGAACATCCACAATTCGCCATACACTATGGCAACCGAGATATTGTTCGACACTTCGATGGTATGTTTCACCTGAATCTTCCAATTGACTTGACATGCGACTAACCCTCTTGACAGGGCACGTTCACCGTCGAGCTCTACAACACCCATGCGCCTAAGGTTTGCTCAACCCCTCTTCTTCTCACCTCTTCTCCCCTCTCCTCGAATAATACTGATTCCATGGTCTATTAGACATGCAAGAATTTCGCGACTTTAGCGCAAAGAGGTTACTACAACGATGTTATCTTCCACCGTGTGATCCCCAACTTCATGGTCCAGACTGGTGATCCCACTGGTACCGGCCGGGGAGGAAGCTCTATCTACGGCGAGAAATTCGAAGACGAGATCCGCGAAGACCTAAAACACACTGGCGCGGGAGTTTTGAGCATGGCAAACAGTGGCCCGAACACGAACGGCAGTCAATTTTTCATCAGTCTTGCTCCGACACCATGGCTGGATGGAAAGCACACTATCTTTGGTCGAATCAAGACTGGAATGCGAGTAATTCAGCGTATGGGACTGGTAAAGACCAATGGCCAAGACCGACCTCTGGATGAAGTGAAAATAATTCGAGCGAGAATTCTGGAAGACGAGGAGTGAAGCCGCCATTTTTAGGATCTTGATTCACCCATGGCAAAGGGCTTATTACGCGGTATTGCTCTATTGAGAATGCATACCTGGCATCGATGAAGCAGAGCCTTCAACAAAGACCTGGTGCGAGTAAAGCATGCTACCTTTACCTGCATCGTTCAGATGTGACGTCGGGCTTAAGCCCATTTAAATTAACTACAAGAACTACGGATCACGAAAGCCAGTTGATTGAAAGTAAATAAAATTTCAGATTTTGGCATATGAATGTATCACTACAAAACGAACCGCTTCTGTCAAATGAACCATCAAGAGCAGCAGATACAGAGTGAATTCTCATCTGCAACCCCCATAGCGAAGCCCAGTGAAGGTATGACGCTGGGAAACCCGGTTTGCCATTGGAATAACAGCCGAGCTGTGCAGAACACTGGGGGTGGCATGAAGGAAGAACTTTCAACGCTGCAAATTTTCCCTAATAAAGTGGGAATTGATGAATAAGCAAGAGCTAGTCCTAAAAGCGTAATACCTTCCAATTCGAGGTCAGCTCCACCGCCTTCCGCACAGAAAAACCTCCTGGTTTTTTTCATCCTTCTCTCTCATTCTCTATCCAAGCCCATTGGGCTATACCTCCTCTTCTGCTAGCTCAGAAATACTTTAGAGGATATCATTATAATCGAGCCCATGACTCGATACTTTAATCTACCGACTTACATTTTACAGTTCAGATCTCGAGTCTGATTGACAGCATGGAGACACTGGCGGAGACGTCTTGGGACGTTATCATTGCAGGGACTGGGCTGGCTCAGTCCTTGTTAGCACTGTAAGTTGACTTCCACTGGGGACGAAAGTCCACATCGACTAACGCCTTGTAAGCGCTCTTTCTCGGTCGGGAAAGAAGATCCTCCACTTGGATCAGAACCCATATTATGGAGGATCGGAAGCTGCTTTCAGTCTGGAGGAGGCCCAGGAATGGATGAACAGTGTCAACGAACGTGGGTCACCACATAATGTGTCCTGTATTTCCGCTGGTTGCTGATTTCTCTGAAATGGTAGATCCTGGCCAGTCTCCATTCGAAGATGTTAAGGTTTTCACTGCTTCATCGCAAACCGTTGCTGAAAGCAGCGATCTGGTGGAAGTCCCACCAGTCGTCCGCCCAAAGCTTGCTGCCAGTCGGGCCTATACACTATCTCTCTCTCCATACTTTCTCTACACCCGCTCACAGCTAATCTCTATCCTGATATCTTCCAAAGTCTACCGTCAGCTGGAGTTCATGGCTGTTGGAAGTTGGTGGGTTCACTCTGCAGACCATACAAATTCTCAGATTTCAGATTTCAGTGACATTCGCGATTTTCATCGCGTACCTGGAAACAGGGAAGATATATTTGCGGATACCCATATCAGTATGAAATCTAAGCGAACACTGATGAAGTTCTTGCGCCATATCAGCAAGGTGGAAGATGAAGAGACAGATAATGGAGGCGAGAACTTGTCTATGTCTTTCGGGGATTACCTGTCATCCAATTTCAGTGTCCCCCAATATCTCCATAATCCTTTAATCTCTCTTTCGTTGTCACAACTGTCCTCTCAGGATACAACTGCTAATTATGCTGTTCCGCGGGTCAAGAGACATCTGGCATCCATTGGCGCTCTAGGACCTGGTTTTGGTGCCGTGATCTCAAAGTATGGTGGTGGGTCAGAAATCCTTCAAATTGCCTGTCGGGCCTCCGCTGTTGGTGGAGGTATTTATGCCCTGAATACGGGAATCAAGGCTTTCGACGAGACTAGTTCTGAGGCAGAGTATCCCGTCCAAGTCCAACTTTCTAGCGAGGAGTCTGTTCGGACCAAGTTTGTCTTCGGTTCTGAATGGGATCTTGCGCAGAAGCAATCATTCCCTTCTTCCAAGATCGCACGGTCGATCAGTATTGTTTCTTCTAATTTCACATTCCTCTTTCCCGTCACAGTGGAGGGTAGCCCCGTACCGGCAAGTGCCGTTCTGATGTTTCCTGGCAATACGTTGAGTGATTCTCACACTCCACCGGTGTATCTACAAGTCCATTCGAGTGATACTGGGGATTGCCCACGACAGCAGAGTAAGTTTTACCCGTCTTGTCATCGTTTCACCTCCCCTCGCTCGCATGATGATTTTCTTAACTTATCTACATTGCCTGAACTGCATTGATGAAAACTTATCTATTCAACTGATCTCGAGCATCACCTCTTAATTTGTGATTTTATTGGACTTGTATTTCGTTCATGCGGCTAACAATGTTCCTTTCCAGGTATTATCTACGGCAGTGTTAATGTTCCCGGGTCAGAAGGTCAGACACTGATCAAATCTGCGGTTGATCATCTTCTCAAGGCGGAGGGTCCACAGGCTACCGTCCTGTGGTCCATAACTTACAACCAGCTTGGTCGTCTCACTAACGGTGGCACTGATTCTGCCATCCAAGAATATAGACCTCATGTCTATAGCTTCCCACCGCCAAGCCTCGATCTAACTTTCGAGGATGAGACCATTGATCTGGTCAAACAGGCGTGGGTAAAGATTGTAGGCGATGAGGTCGACCACGATGATTTCATGATTTTTGATGATCGTGAAGGTGCCTCTGATGAATGACTGTAGCATAGCTTTATGAAACACATAGGTAGCAGGTGTTCCTTGTAAAAACCCACGAGATACCATGAATATACTACATTTTGCATTCTAAGAAAATTCGGTGTGTACTTATATTTTGAAGCCACCTAAGCATTCTATGAGATTCAAGGGAGATGGAATAGCTTCATCTAGCGCTTCATCTAGCGCTTCATCTAGCTGCGGCAGCTTCTCACTCCTGCGTGTGTCACTGATATATCCAAAACGTGGGATCTTGGTTAAATTGCGTTGATGAATTTTTTTTTCCCCCGATTTTCCCCCGATTTTCCAACAGGATTTGGATCATCTATCGATATGATTCTAGAACAACGGGAGGCGAAATTGACAACCTTGGAATGCGAGAACCTTAGATCCTTGGCGTAACACCGACATTTGGTAAGGAAATGGCGATAAATGGCCTCATTTACCGCGCTACCCCTATTTACACTCCATACCTTAGGGGTTTACACCCAAGTCCTGTCCGTTTCACATACCTTAATCTGGAACATGGGCAGTTATTTTCTCTTACACTTAGTGTCATTGAAAATTCTGATTATTTGATACTCCCTAGGTATACTTAACAGATATGGCCTCTTTCTCCAGGCGGTTGATCTGTTCCCATAATTTTCAAATTCAGGGGCGCCAGGGTCTACTATACTCCACCAATGATGATACACAAAAATACTGGTTCACTACTTGGTAAAATTGCAGGTCGTGCCCTCATAAATCCAAGGTCCACAACTCATTTCCGCTGACAGCATCGCCAAGGCGGGGGCTAGAGCTTATATCATCTTGAAGCCAACGTTAGATAATCTATTGGTCTTTTCTTCAGGGCTTGATGAGTAGATAGTCGTGTATGTTTGACAGGCTCAGTTCCAAGGTTGAAAAACTTCAAATGTTCAAGGTTAGAAATGAAGATTTCCAGGCCCAATTCTATCCATTCGCCCTTAGGATGATCAGTTAGTAGTTGGAAGATCATTTCCTTCCCTCAATTTCCGAGGTCATTTCCTACCTAGGTACGCAGTACATACATAGATACAGGTACTAGACACATGGCTCTAGCTCAAATGTTAAAATGACCACAAAAATACGTAGGTAAATTCGCCGAGTACAACATAACCTTGATCGAGTGAAACATGTTTTATAAACGGAAATTGAATATATAGAACAATCGTACAATATTTCTCACGACTAAAGGACGAGGACTGAGCCCATGAACGCAGGAGGTGAATGGTTCGGTTCCCACAACGGAGTACGCCGTGGGAATTAGATAGGTATCGCCACCAAATTAAACAATTTATAACTAGGGTTTATACGAACATGAAGTCAAGGTTTTGAATTTAAATACAACTTCAGTTCAATTCGCGCAATATGAACATTCCAGACAAAAGTAGATTTGGCTGGAAAAGAGGTAAGTCAAAGAGGAACAGAATGAATGATGAGGCAAAAAGGTAACGACGACACGCGTCGGTGGGACTAGAGGGACCACTTTTAGCCCCTCTGCCGTTCGCTAACTGGTCAGTGTGACGTGCACATGGCAATCAAGTGTCTGTATCGTCTAGTATTCTCATATGAGTTTGACGTTTTAGTGACGTGATTTTATAGTAATTATTGAACCCAGTATCATAATGATGGGAACATTACGCGGCTTGATGAGGTTCGGAACTCTCTTCTATTAACCCACAAGGGTCTCTATTCAGACGTTGGTAGTATCAATACTAGTGGACGAACTACCGAACTACTAAACATTTCCAAAGCGGGAAGTAAACCTCAGTAATCGATCGACGTTTCTCATATCATAGGAACATATCGGACCTTGACCCTGTTCCCACACGCAGGCTTTTTTCGATCTAGCGTGAGATGATCATGTAGCTTCCAAGGTTGACCGCATTAGGAACAACTAGGTATAGATGCAAACGAATATCAAATACTAGTTCACCTCGAGTACGAGAGAAAGAAAATAACTAAGAGGCTACCTGCCTATCAATGCAGAGGGCTTCAGGGAAAATGAGGATCTCCAGTGCTCGATTGCTGATCGTATTGAATCCCAATGGGTAACGGAGTCGGTATAGGATGATCTCTTCCTATAACATTCCTTTTTCCCGTTATGATCGACATGACGAGTATAAGGAGAAGAAGAAAGATGAAGAATAATACTGTATGTCTAAGGCTATCTATCTCCTCAAAAGAATCAAATCAAATCAGTCAAATGTATCATCAAATTTCAAATATAAATATAAAATAAAACAGTTATAGCCATATATATCCATAAACCTTAGATCAGGCAAAACTGAAAACGGGAAGTATTTAAATCCAAAAAATACTGGTAATACCAATACATGCATTCCCCGATCCTCTCGTTAATGGAATCACTTACTTTTACTTCATTTCCTCCCTTTTTTCCCTTTCCCTCCTCCACTTCTCTCTTCTTTATCAGCCAAAGATCTGTTCCCGCTCTGGACTCATTGTCCAGCCGCGCCGCTCTTGAACGCCTGCATTGAGCACTTTCTCACTGCCCCTTTATTTGATCTCCTCCCCACCCCTCCCCCTTTTGGACCGTGTCGCAGGTCCCGACGCTACCAGCCTCTCATTGATTTTTGGCACTTTTGCCTGACTTTCTCTAAATCGACTTTACCCACATTCGTTTGCTAATTCACTTCTACCTGTGGAATCAGCTTTGGCTGCACGACCATCACGGACACTTTTTGAATCGCTGAGCCGATAAGAACACATATCAGGGCTTGCCAGATTTTGCGACCCTACAAACCCCTTTCTACCCTAATACAACGTACATGTTTGAAAAACCAGCAACGCATACCGTCAGGATGCCTATCTTCCGGCTGAAGACGGTTTTCCCGCTGATTGCCCTTCTCTCGATTGGTATCTTCTTCTGGTGCATAGAACGATATGATCAACATGCTTTCCTTCGGTTCAAACACCCCATTGACCGAGTCAATCTCGGAGAGCATCATCCTTTAGATACTGCTGCACAGCCAGGAGGGCAACCCGATTCAAGCACTACCTGCCAGGTTGATCCTAAGTTGGCGGCTCCTCTTCCCTTCTCCGAATGGCTTCCCCGCAAGAACTACACCCGTGCCTACCTACGCCCTCGTATTGTAGGTCCTCGCACCGAATTCCGCACCCTCGAGGAGATTGAGAGGCCCGTGCTTCCCCCGATGGTCCAAATGGAACGTGGAATGGTTGTCTCTCCCGAGAACAAGGCAGAGAACTTCGTTTGCCCGGAAATTATTGATGTGGACGTTGCTGCTGATGACGATGTCGACGAAACCTCCAAGCTTCTCTTCGGTTTGGCCACCACGGTCGACCGTCTTGACCGCCTACTTCCCTCTTTGCTCTACACCTACGGTAATACCAAGGCCGGTTTGATCGTGTTGGTTCCCGAGTCCGACGACGACCTGGAGAAGCAAGAAACTTATTTCCGCAACCGTGGTCTGGATTTGACTCTTAAGGCCTCGCCCTTGGACTTTACTGCTCGTTACTTCGGTATGGTGGAGGCCTTCTCGGAGCACATTCGCAAGCACCGCCCCCACACCACCTGGGTTGGATTCAGTGATGACGACACCTTTTTCCTGTCGCTCCCTACAGTCGCCGAGGAATTGAAGTTGTTCGACGAGAAGAAGAAGCATTATATCGGATCCTTGTCCGAGGCTAGCTGGCAAGTTGATACCTTCGGCCACATCGCCTTCGGTGGTGCCGGTGTTTTTGTCTCCAAGCCTTTGTTGGATGTGCTCTATAAGTACTACGAAGAGTGTCAGTCCTGGGGCGAGCAGCCCGGTGATCAGAAGTTGGGCCAGTGTATCCAACGCTTTGGTGACACTCCCTTGACCCTCTGGCCATCACTCTACCAGATGGATATGACGGAGCCTGTTGATGGTGTCTACGAGTCCGGTCGCAAGATCGAGTCCATGCACCACTGGAACAGCTGGTACAGCAAAGATGTCGTTAAGATGACCGCTGTTTCTGCTGCTGCTGGTCGCAAGTCTGTGCTCCGCCGTTGGGTCTTCGATCAGGAGGAAACAGTGAACAACTCCACTGGCGAGACCCTCCGCCACTTCTGGGTTCTGACCAACGGCTACTCCCTCGTTAAATACACCTACGACGAGACTGCTCCAGATGATGTGATCGACTTTGATGCGGTCGAGAAGACTTGGCCCGAAGACCCCCGTGGCTTTGAAGACCGTCTCGGACCTCTTCGTCCCGCCGAGGATCAAGGTGTCACCAAGGATCGTTGGTTGATGCACGATGCGTTCGTTGTTGGTGACGCCGTTCATCAGTTCTACGTGCGCGAAGAAGATGAGGGCCACAGTGTGATTGAGATTGTCTGGCTCGGCCCCAAGGGCGGCGGTGGCGGTGGCATCAGTGACCACTATATTAAGGGCACATACCAGCAATAATCACCTCACGACCAGAACCCCTTAGTGACTTTTATTAAGGCTGGTCCTTGGGGTCCCCATCTTCTACTTCGTTGCACATTTTTAAGTCTCATTTTTTTCATTTTTTTTTTTATCAGAATGCTCCTCATCTTACTATATCATGAAGAGTCTTGTCTGTCTCGACCACGCCCTGTCTTCTCCCCCTCCCCACCTTTTTTCCTTTCTCTTTTTCCGGATGAAACTCCTTCCAGTTTCTGATTATTCATTTTATCCGGCGTTAGCAATGGCGGAGTGAGTTTCTTAACCGGGTGGTTTTGTGTCCTCGCTATATTCCGGCAATTGGTTGCCTCCCCTTTTTGGCTGCTGGATAGAGAAGCTATACTCTTCTCTATTCCTATTTTCCTCTTCGTCTCTCTTTGTCTTTCACTTCTCTCGCGCCAGGATATGTTCGCTGTGACGTGGGCTCAGCTATGATTTCAGGCCGTGCATATTAATTGTAAAATAGACTCGAACCGAAGACCTTTGAGTCTTCGTTGGTGATTAGCGTTAGTCTAATGTTCATTATGCGGAAAATATGATGAGTGATTTTTCCATGTTTATTCGAAGGGCTCATTCGATACATCTACTTAGGTAGGCGGGGGTTACGTGGGTTAAGTGATAATTGCCGCCTCATTGCATATCAGACTTGGGGCTTGCAGGAATTCAGATAGTGACATAGGGCTTGCTCTCCTCGGGAGCACCCATCGTGTGGTGCATAGATATCTTGCATGTGATCTGTATACTCCCTAACCTTGGCACCAGATAACGTCTACTACCTAGGTATGGAGTGTTTGAGTATAATTCAATGAATAGGTTAAACTTCACCAAACCGAAAACGGGGGGAACAGACAGTCAGTATATTTCACTCTTTTGGAATGGAATCCGCCTGGGGCCGAGACAGACCCATTCCACGCCCAGGCACGTAGTACATACTACAGAGAGTATGGCCTAACTACAGGACAAAGTGCTCCGCAAGCCTCACTGTACGACCAACTAGGCCTTTGCGACTGTTGAAGCGGTGATTAATTTCTATTTCTATTCTAGTTTATTTTATCAGTATGGGTGGATATCTTGCTAATCTAATGAAGTGATTGAATGGGGCCGGGGTATTCCGTTCATTATTCCCGTTATCAAGTGTGCATGATTGTCCTAATCTTGAGTGGGCGCAATGTGGAATGTGAGAAGGCTTGATCAGGGCCATGCCGGCAGAGCCCTATACGACTTCTC
This sequence comes from Penicillium taxi, assembly GCF_028828555.1. NCBI lineage: Eukaryota > Fungi > Ascomycota > Eurotiomycetes > Eurotiales > Aspergillaceae > Penicillium > Penicillium taxi. The sequence goes on along the minus strand of NW_026643207.1, from coordinate 290,711 downwards.
CCAAGATTTTCTTTCATTCGACTTCCTTAGTTTAAAGATTAACGATTACGATGAAGGATGAAGGAGTGATAAGATAGAAATAAAGTAGAGTCCAGACCATGACAAGTCATTGAGTTTGGCGCTTGCTAAAAACGGATGTAAATGGAGGATCAGCCCCTTTGAGAGAAGCCAATTATAGTCAGGGGTTGGTATATTACTGTATCATAACAAGAAAAAGGAGGAAAGAGTGACTTGTATTTAGTATGTAATGCCGCATATTACGTCCCGTACTTTGCCACACTCACCCTGTTTCATTACTGTGCCAGAACGGTATTTTACATAACTCGCCTGCAGCTTCCAGGTGATACTGTATTTACAGTACCAGTAAGATATTCATTGTATTGTTACCATTCAACATCAAAGCCCTAACTCATTTGATGTACTCGATGAGGCCCATCGTTGAGGTTGAGCTTATTTTCCTATGCTGCTTCAGTTCAATGACAATAAAGTCTTTATCTCGTCAATGACCTCAGTATCGTCAGTCATAGTTAATTAGCTAGGTATACTAAAACTTCATAGGAAAATGCCCACGAAGTGAGTATTTGTGAATTGCATTCGAATATGCCAAGCTGTTTATTTATGGGAATTAAGATTATACGTCATACCTAGGTAGCTATCGGACAATGAAATGTTTAAGCTAGCAAGCTCCCAAAGAATAATTAACCAGCTGCTCAGTGGCAACTCTATTGAATCTATTGCACTCCAATGCTCACCTTTTCTCTCGGCCCTGAAATTCACCTTCAAGGCCCTTTCTCACTTTCACATCTACTTCACTGTCTAATTCGCTTGTGTCCTAAGGCACCAGTGTTTATACTCTCTAAAAATGAAATTTCCTCCTACTAACTATCCGGTCCCCAAGCTGGTGTCATCATTTATAACACTAAACCGCCTAGCTGCTCACCAAACCCGTTTCAAAAGTAAGGCACCTGACATTTCAGAGATCCCCTAATCGTCGTGCAATACCACAATATCAGACTTCATGGCCGCAAAGACAGCTCAATTAGAGGACGAAACGTCCTACATCACCGACGTCAGGGAAGGATTAGATGAGGCAAACCCCAATGGGGCCTTCAACAACGCTGAGTACTGTCAGAAAATTAACCCTGGACCCACACGCTCCAGTCAATCTCATCTACTCTGAGCATTCTCAAACGCTAACGACGTGATGGACTGTTCGTAACCTTGGAACCTTCCCAGGTTGAACCAACAGGTATCTAGGTACTCTTGATATATCTATATGTTCTCAGTACTGCAATGTATCAGGTTGCATACCTTACCAGGAGAACAAAAAGGCTAGCACCACAGCTGGAAGTCGTTACTCGTGTGTAACTGGCGAAAGACGTCGAAAACAAGATTTCTGGGAACCATTCTGCCTCTTCTCTTCTTGACTCAATCGACCGTCGACTCAAAGCACTTGAGCTAGCGAAGAAAATTATAACTTGACTACTTATGGGTACAAAAATTAAGAGCTTAGACCTCCGCGTTTTGCTATCGACTCTCCCAAGTTGCGTCGACTACATCCGAAAATCTTATACCACAGCTCTGTAGATGAGATGTTTTGCATAATTCAGAGAACACCCAGAAAGACATTCAGAATATGGTCTACGGCAGTGAGAACCACTCTACTGGTGTTGTGACATTAATGTTCCTCCATGGATGTCAAAAGTGCTGCTCAGCACTATCAACAGGTTTTCATTTCGGAGATCCGCCGATATTGCCCATTTCAGTGAGTGGCCGACATTAACCCAGCCAGTGCCCCATTGCTCGATGACGATAACGTGTCTGATGTTCAGAGTAGTACACCTTGTATCACAGAATGTCTTCCGGCATGGCATCTACGGCGATGAAGCTTCTTTTGCTAGTGATTTCGAGTTTTAGCTGATTTTGAGGAAATTTCCATGGATCTGATGGTCATAATATGTAGCCCTGAGGTAATGGAAATGATCAACATCAGAAAATTGGAAGGAATCAACCTTGGAATCTTCATTGAGTGTGTGTGCAGATACCTGGAGATTTCTCAATGTTTACTGCTACCGCAGCACAGAATGCTGGATCAGAGAACCTAATCTTGGAGAAAGGACCATTCGAGTATGTTTATACCACTGTAAACTGGGCTGAAAGCTAGCTAAGCTAAGCTGGTTACATCCCGGTTGCTATCAATTATCCAACGCTAACATTTCATTCCCATGATTGATTTCAAGACTCATCGATGAGAGGAAGAGCTTTTGATTCTCCCGACAACCAACCATTCGAAGTTCATGAAGAACATTCGGTCACTTTAATAAACGACACAAATGAGCTCATTTGTGAGTTCTAGATGTCTGATATTGCCAATTTGATCATCTAAAGCGGGAGGGAGATCAGGCTAACCTTGGAAAGAATATTAAGACAGTCCCATGATATTTATATTCGAGTTTATAGATATATTGTACTAATTCGAAGATTATACAAGTCCTTTATAATACAGTAATTGATACGTATAGATAATACGGTTCCAGTATTGTAATCACCGGAATGTGGATTTTACCGTCTCATCCACCACTCAAAATGCCCAGTTGTCACATGACTATAAGTGGGGCGTCACCTCCGACCTTTCCTTCTTAGGTACCCTCGCTCTTCCCCCTTCTTTTCTCTCAACCCTGCGATCCTAAAACGCGTTACTCGATTGGGTATCTACGATTCCCTTCCCCTTTTGGCTAACTTGCCTTTCCACTTCCATTTTTAACTTCCTCCCACCATCTCTTTCATTATGGCTGACATGTCTGCTGTCGGTGATGAGAAACTCTCTCCCGTTCATGATGACCTGCAACAGACCGGTAACGGCGACAACCGCGGCACCAAGCGCAACCGCATGAGCGCGGAGGACGACGACGATGATGATGACAAGCCCGGCCGTGAGCGCCGCAAGATTGAAATCAAGTTCATCCAGGATAAATCGCGTCGCCACATCACTTTCTCCAAGCGTAAGGCGGGTATTATGAAGAAGGTAATAAGCTCCCCTCCTCTCCCCCGCAAGACTCATAAACAAACCATCGCGCGTCGGACTTGCTTCTCTTTACCTCTTCACTCAATGACTTACACTAACTAATATTGCTATAACACAGGCTTACGAACTCTCCGTCCTCACTGGCACGCAGGTGCTGCTGCTGGTCGTATCCGAGACCGGATTAGTTTACACTTTCACTACCCCCAAGCTCCAACCCCTCGTCACCAAGGCTGAGGGTAAGAACCTCATTCAGGTAAGTTCGGTTGACTTGACAAAACAGCCTGTTTCATGAAGCTAATGCGGGGTCAATATTAGGCTTGTCTGAACGCGCCGGATCCTACTACCAACGAAAATGGTGTTGATCCCGTCGATGTCCCCGCCGAGGCACCCGAGGACGTGGCCCACAACAACGTGAACGCGCCCCAAGCCAGCATGCCCCGTCCAGGCATGCACCCTGGTTACATGACCAATGAGCAGCAGCAGCAGATGGCGTACTATCAGAACCTTCAGCAGCAACAGCAGGCTAATGGTCAGTACGCCGGCATGCCAGTGGGCAACCGCATGCCCCCGCAGCACCAACCTACGGCTTAAATTCGCGCGCAAGCGCTTGTGGACGGGGCCCGTGCTATTGCGTCTTCCTTATGTTTTCCTTGCTCCCGCGCTCAATATCTCGCGTTCATTTGATACCCGTCCGTCTCTGCTGATCCATCTTCCTCCTATCCCCTTCATCTCCTCTCATAGAACTGCCGATGTGTCTCCGGGCATGCTCTGCTTTCTTGAACTTGTGAAGTGTACATTGTCAAAACACCCACGCTGGATTTTCCCAGCTTGCCTGTCTTTGCCGAAGTTTGGTTGTTTCTGGTCTCTTTACTTTTGAACTCGAGAAAGCGGTGGAACGGAAAATCAACACCTCCCAGCTTCTAGGTAATGAAGTCAAAATCCTCTAAAAAATACACGAACACAAAAAACCCTTATTTCCAAAGCCCCCTTCCAAGAGACCAAAAGAGCGCAAGCACGCAAAACTGGGGTTCAACGCTATTCCTGGCTGTTTATTTTCGCCTTGTCCCCTCCACTTTTTGTTTTCCCCTTGTTCCCTCCACCGCAATATCTGGTGGAGGTCGGTGGTGTTCGAGGTGCATTGATTTGTTGGCGAAAGTGATTCTTGCAATGCTATTTTATTGTCTTACTTTACTCGCAAGTTGGAAGCATACGACTTTGGTTGATCTGGTTTCCATTCTTCTTTCCGTCTAATCTCAACTTGTTGTCTTTTTAAAACTCCCCACGGTGTAATTTTGGCCAGTATTTCAGTATTTTCCCCGCAGCTCCACAGGTTTTTGTATCTGTTATCGAAAAACAATAAGCTGTTTTGGTTTCAGGAACGTCGTCAGGACATACCTTGTAGCCTTCTCTCGACCTTTCGTAGATGCAATTTCCCTGGCTCATAATCTTCAATCTTCTGAGGACTGTTCATCCTATCGTATGACTAAGAATTAGATAGCTAACTATCTACGGTTCAATCTTTAAGTCAATTGAACCATGGATGCTCAGTGCCCAGGTAGGAATGGCTCCCGACTACAGATTCATGGCGGATCCACTTAGGCACAAGCAGAAATAGATCGACAGATATACACTTTAAAGTTACAAATAGGGACACGTCCAGGAAGGATTGGATTAGTTGTGTGCAAGTTAAATATCCATTAGACATGAAAGCCGGAAAGTTATAGCGGCCATCCACGCCGACTAGTATGCCAGAGAACAAAAAGAACAAAGGTGGTATCGTAGTATGTTTAACGGGGTTGGGAAACCGGTTCAAATGACTGAAGACAATAGATTTTTCAGTCTGTATTCGAAAGATGCAAAGAAAAGAAATGATAAGGTGAGTATCTCGCTTTGGAGAAGCGGATTTCTAATGTACAGGGCGGTATCATGGGTTGAAAGAAACAGGCAGAAAGAGAGGGAAACAAGGAGGAGATAGAATGAGAGGAATATGACGAGAAAATGGGGATAAGAGTGTCTTATGTCATTAGATATTTCGAGAATTTCAAAGTTCCAGAATCTGAGAGGCCGAAAATAATTCAAGATCTGTATAAGTCGTGGATTGCTCCAATCATAATGACGATGGGGGCTTCGCAAGCCCATTGATATCAGCGTGATCCGGTATTCTTCGAATCCATGGGAGGCTATCGGTCTGAGGTAAAAGAGAAGAGTATGCACCGTCTTGCGCGTCGGCGTCGCGGTCAGGGAGACTTCCCGCCTGCGGGTTCCTCCATGGCCATCGAGGTAGATATTGGCGACCATATTGCCAAGCACCATGCAGCGTCCTCCTCGAGCCCACGAGAAGACTGGCTGAATTTTCCCGGGCCTGGGGGGACGCTTGAGGTTCCAAATCGTCACCCTGAATAGTTCCGTATCCGCTATCTTGATCTGGTCGTCTGCGCTGCGATCCCGTGATGATGGCCCAAGGTGTTGAAATACGTCGCCATGGACTTTCTTGAGATATTTTACGATTGCGGTGAGTCCCTCTCTGTCTATTATAAGACATTGGACCAACAGTTAGATGGCGCTTGAGGCCATTCAATGCCGCGCCGCTCCCGGGACTCCCCCGTATCTGCTCGGTGGCAGAACGCGCTAGAGGATGGGCAAAGTGGTAGTCAGAGTCATCCAGTTCAGCCCAAATGGATGCGGCGTTGAGATCGGCCGCCTCATGTCGATTGAGGGGTGGAATTACTGGAAGACTAGGTGCTCGAATTCGTGGGAACCGGGCACGACTGTTGCCTTGGAGCAGCGGCTCGCGTTCTCCAATCCACGATTCTTCATCGCCGGCACTATCCAGTAGGCCCGAAGATGTCGGCGAGTGCTCCTCCACAACTGCCATTCCAGGCCCAAGACCTGTCTGTGTGGACCCTACAACGGTAACGCCTGCATGACTGTCAATGTCTTCTAGCCGCCAAGACAGACAAAGCACGCCACCTAAGAGAATGATTGTTCCCAATGCGATGAGGCCCGCATGGAACCCCGTTAATTGAGAGGCCTGACGAAAGTAGATCAGGCCGTCAAGGATGGCAATAATGTTATAGATGCAAAACACAAAGGGATATAAAACACTGGTGCTGCATAACTTGAGTCCCCGATGTAAGAAATAAAGTTGAGTCAGTGCCATTCCGATCAGCATTAGCAAGATCACCCAAGACTGCCAATGGGTAAATTGATTATCGCCATTGGCAATTGTCCGAACCAGTAGCTCCACCGCTGATTTGGCCAGCAAAAGCGAGTGGGCTGACAAAATTCCGCTGACAGATCCATAACACATCCCTCGGATCAACTTCATCCGATTATGGCGCCGCTGTTGATGCTGTTGATGGGATGTGAAATGGCTGGGTATCACCCGCGACCCAGGCAAATACATCAACAACTTTGAGCCTAGTAAAATAAGAGCAACTAGGAGGAGTGTCCCACCCATCCAAACGCAGAACGCTCGACGTTGCAGAAGATACAACAGCTGAGCCAGAGTATGGGCAGGCTCTCCGATGGCCCCAAAAGTTGCAATCAAGATTGCACCGATACATACGAGGAAGGTGCCTATAAATGAATAGCGGGTGAACGGTTCACCGAGTATGATAGTGGCAAATATGGTGTTAAACACAAGTCCAGACTGTTGTATTCCTTGTCAGTAAAATGGGCGATTTAGATTGGGAATAAGCTGTAACTGACTGCCTGAAGTGTGGAAAGGACTGGAAGCGGTAGTGTTGTAATCTGAATGGTGCTGCCAACAATGTTGGATATGACAAACATGGCCATTCCCAGTTGCCATCGGCGGCGCTTGTAAGGTGGTCGGCGCACATCATGTGTGGGTTTCTCGTCTTCAAGCATGTGAGACTTGCGCTGAAGGGTAAGCCCGATGGCCTGTAGGCTGGTCGAAACGAGTCCAACAAAAATACCGACCTGTTGAGTATAATTTAGCAGCTGTATCCAGCGTCGTTATAATGCGAACACACTCACCGCGACACTGCCCTGTGGCGATAAGTCACCTAAATTGCCCATCTTGGCGAATTGTACATTGGACGGAGACGGGATGAAGCCTAAGAGCGCATTACCTGAACTACCGAAGGATATATGCCATTATGGTAGGAGGGAAACTCGAGGGAGAACAAGGAGCCCAGGGATGCTCAGTGAGGGGATAGGGTTGATTTGAGAACAGGTGACGAGGGGATGGGTTGTTGCGGAGAGACTGGCCTTGGCGCCCGCCCGCATCAGATCGAGAGAGCAGCGAGAGCTAAATTGGGAACACCACTCCCTTTCATCTCCCACGTCATTCAACCCAAACACCACCAACTCTCCCCATTCAGAATTATCTGAATACCACTCACCATGTCACAGAATCATGCTCTCTCCGATGACCAGGTATGTCTCTAATGCTACCTTGTGATCGGCTGTTCCCATTGTGGCTAATCTTCTCGGGGGTTATCATTAGGTCGCGGGCGAACTTCGCAAGATGACCGCCTTCATCCGACAAGAAGCTCTGGAGAAGGCTCGTGAGATTCAACTGAAGGCCGACGAGGAGTTCGCAATTGAAAAGTCCAAGCTTGTGCGCCAAGAGACCGCCGCCATTGACACGCTGTACGAGAAGAAATTCAAGCAGGCTGCCATGTCGCAGCAGATCACCCGATCGACTCTAGCCAACAAGACTCGTCTTCGCGTTCTCGGTGGCCGTCAGGAGCTCTTGGATGAGCTTTTCCAGAAGTCTCGTGAGAAGGTTACCACCGTGGCTGATAGCGATAAAAAGAAGTACCAGACTATGCTACAGGGACTCGTCCTTGAGGGATTGTATTACCTGAATGAGGATAAGGTGTCTGTCCGCTCCCGGAAGAAGGACTACGACATCACGAAGAAGGCCATTACGGAGGCGGCTAAGGAGTTTGAGAAGAACGTTGGCTCGGAGGTAACTGTGACCCTGGACGAGTCGGAGCCATTGCCTGAAGGATCGTAAGTTTGAATCGAGGTTATTCCAGTTGATATTGGAGTCTATTGGCTAACCTGGTGCAGCGCTGGTGGTGTCTTCATTATAGGCGGCCAGGGTAAGATCGAAATCAACAACACCTTTGAGGAGCGTCTGCGACTACTGGAAATTGACGCTCTGCCTGCCGTGCGAGAAACCCTCTTTGGAAAGAACGAGAATCGACGATTCTACGACTAGGAATTGTTTCGAATATGTCCCACATCTTTCGCCGCCATGAAACTCTGCTCGTGAGAGTTTTTCTTGTTTTATAGTTCTCGGGCTCTTTCTACTATTTGTTTTGAGCTTGCTCAATAGACAGGAGGGTTCCTCTTGCACATCATACATTCGATCTGAAATATGCCAACTCAATTTTCATGAGCGTTTCTAACTTCCATAACTTGAGAAATTTCGGTAATCAAAAGAGTTGCTCCGCGCTATGGTTGTTCATACAGGTCATCGCAATCATCACAGGGGCTTCAGTAATAGATTCCCCTCGAGCATGTCATAATTCTCGCACAACGTAAACAGCATCACTATTGGTCATGTCCCCGAATGGGGATGTTGGTGCCATCCGAATTTGTGGGCTGCCATTTGTCCTTGAACAACATACTGGTGATTTTTCGATCCTTTTTCTCAGCCGTTTCGAAAATGCCTCTGGGGGGTGGAGGTTTTGTGCGAACAGAATATAACACCCGAGCCTGCAATGCATCTAGAGCCTCTTTGGCAACATATCGTTTGAGATTCGAAGCTCCGGAATCCTCGATTGACCCGAATAGTCGCTTGACCTGGAATACAAACATATCAACCACAGAGTTGAACTCTGCTTCCGCATTTTCTTGTCGATAATTCAGATCCAACAAGGAGGTGTTGACAACGACTTCGAGAAGTTTGGCTAAGGCAGCTAGCTCACCGTAATCATAACCAGCCCGTTTTGCCATGGACAGAGACGAATTGAAGCGGTCATCCTCAACCAAAAATAAGGTGAGTCGCCTCAAGTCGAGAACTTGTTCAGGAGATTCAGTCAATGGACTTGGACTTCGGAGTAAAAATGAGACGGCCAGTCGGAACCGTAAAAGAGATATCCATGTTGCTGTGGGTAAGATATTTTGCAATAGCCGGCTCTGGAACTCGGCATCTTTAATGGTTTCGTAAGCCGTAGTACAGATTCGACGTTCCTACGTTAGTTAGCGGCGATTCCTATGATGATTAAATGACGGTCCTTACTATATTTTCGCACTCGTTGTCCGGTACACTTTCTAGGAGACCACTAAGGCAACTTTGCAACTCTGAGCCGATAACGCTATCTTCAGTCAACGACACGTCGAGCGTCATCCTAAAAAGAATCTGGATTGCAGTCTCTAGGGTATCTGGAGAAAGGCTGGTTACTTGTTAAATATGGTATTTCAGAGCGAGAAAGAAAACTCACGATTCAGCCAAGTCTCGAAGCAACTGGAAAGTGGATAATAGGATCGATCGATCTTTCGGTCGGGACACCTGGTGTAGCTCTACAGCTAATGGTCAGACGGTTCATTTGGGATGAACATAGTTGAATTGTGTCTTACGTTCGGGAGGATCTTGAATAATCGGTTGGGAGAGATCTAATGCGCTAGACTTTGCTCCGAGGTGTCGAAAGAGATCAATTATGTCGTACGGACGAATAAGCGAGCGTAGGTGGACTGAAGGTAGTTGCTGTTGTCATGGTCAGCTAAAGGTATGTTGGCCGCGAAGATATGGTTGACAAACTGCTAATATCCGACAATAAGCTTGTCTCAGCTCCTTGAGAGGCTCAATGGATACTGTTGTCATATTAGATATTTATGTGGGATGTATTTCAGGGATCATGACAGACCGGATCGAAAGATCCATATGATGAGTTCATCTGGCAATCGTGCTATTGGTGAGGCAAATTCCAAGATTCCAGACTGGAAAGTGCGTGCCCGAGACGCGGGATCTGCAAATAGAATCAGCTTGACTATATGAAATTTACATATGCTATACTTGATCGTACCTCGTAAGATAGACGTATATAGTCTTTGGTCAAGTAGATTCACAGGGAATTTTGGTGCTGCCGGCGTTATAGGTGATTCGTCCAAGAAGCTCCAGGTTCGATCATGATCCAGAGCTTCAGTTCTTCGCAGCGCATCACGTAGGCGTTGCAATTCCCCATCATTCTCATTGTCACCAAGAGCTGAAATCAGCATGGTTTCCCGGTTCTTTTGTACCCCATCCTTTTCCAGCTCAAGTCGCTCCTTGTCCCAGGTAGACTTTAGTTCGGCCACCTTCGCTTCAGTTTCATTGTCATCTAGTGCAGCATGTACAAGCGAATCAAGTGAGTTTCTGTATTTCGGTGTCGATAACTTGGTAAGCATCTTCGGGGCTGACCAAAAAGCAGTTTTGGGGCCCTTGGGATCATCTTGCGCGGGCTTTTTGAGTTTCGTGGGAAAGAATACGGCCTCCAGTGAGCTGACAGAATCCGAATCTTCGTCATCCGAGCTTTTCACCATCTCTTTACCGCCTTTTACAATGCGCTGAGAGGAGTGAATGCTCTCATTGAAGGAGACCGGCGGAGTCGACTCGCGGTCTTGGAGCAGTTGCTCTGACGAAATCCCGCCGTCATCACCACCTTTTAACAACTGCTCTGACAAAACTTCCGGGCCGTCATCACCATTCTCAAACGACTGCTCTGACAAAAATTTCCGGGCATTATCCTCAGTCCACTCAAACAAAGTCTCATCCAGTTGATTTTGTGCTTGCTCGTCGTCTGAATTTAAATTTATCAGCACTGGCTGAATCTTGGAGGGCGGCGGACGGGGAGGATTTTTTTCTGGCGTACGGTCCTTGTTGATTCGTGAGAAGGGTGGTCTGTTGAAATAGTCATATATTGGAATCTGCTTCTTTGGGCCAGGTTCCATGATGTGGTTGATAGAGATGTTATTTTTCATTGAGACCGCGTCGCGTCTTCGAATGCGAAGTCACGTGATGTTACTGATTGGGATTCATGAATCAAACGGTTTGAAAGGAAGCGCTATTTCTTTTTATTTAGGATCCCCACTGTAATGAGACCTGTCTTTGAATATTACATTACTATGGTTTCTTTGTGACATTCTCTCTTGCAGCGTTGAACAGTGAACCTTGGAATGTCCGAGCACTCTCTAGGTATAGATTGATAAACAAATTTTGGCAACCCTTGATACCAAGGTAATCTTCGAACCTTGGAGGCAGACTTCAAAGGTTACTTGTCTTTACCCGCCATATTGAGAGTTGTTATGTTTCTAGAAATTCAGGGGCTAGTTATAATACCTAGTTACATCCATGGATATCGAACTGATTCAGTTTAATGATCTATATATTTGATAGATAAAGGGTTACAAAATACTGACCCAAGGATCAATACCTAATACCATGACCCGTCATGGTACTGGCTACCTGTTGTGGTTATGAATCAATGGATTTAGTTGACAGGACTTCCTGCAGATGTTCCATTTAGAAATTGATTGTGAACTTTCTGATGATATGACGGGAAGTGGGATTCGAGGCTGAAGTTACCGAGTAGCCTTGTAAGCAATGTGAAACCGTTGCAGATCTGCATAAATATGTACCAGTGGACCCGAAGTTGACCTGTGAAGGATTTACCAAATCATGCGTTCCAAAGGGTCCAAATTTGTAGTCTAGGCCACTCCTGAGTATTGAGTATTCCATGAAATACGAGAAAGATAACAAAGAAAAGGGGGTGCTTAACTAAGTATATTTTTTTTTCGTAGAAGATTTGCATAAGTCCGAGGCCGAGGAACGGATCTCTAAATTATCCGAAGTGGATCAGGACGCTCGTGCCGTGTTTATTGGCGGTTTCAGGCTCGATGCTCCGAAGATATGAAATACTGTGCGTCTGCGCTGCGGCCGAAGAGGGCTTTAACATTTTGACCTTTCACTCTTTGAGACGCTCTTTGACCCTTGGACTTCAGGATTGGGTACCAGTGCTCCTACTAGTCTTATACTTCCAAACATTGTACGGTCATATGGAGGAAATGAAGTACTTGAAGTACTTGTACCTTGTGTGTAGATCCTGGAAAGTCTGCAAAGTGGGGGCAATCCCCTCTTTCCATCTACGGCATCCTAAGTAGTCCTACACATATCCAGCCCCTCTAATCCTAGTCCCTGTGCTTCCGAGGTCTTAGGGCGTCCACTATTATTAAGTAGTAATCTGTATGACGAACTATAACCCCAGGATACCGCTGCACTGGTTATGTCCAGGTGGCTGTGTACATAACGAATATTCAATAGTACGAGTCCTCCGTTCCTCCGTTCCTCGTTCCCTCCGATTCCGACTATTTGAAAGCAAAAGGGGTGTTTTTGGATTAAGGATTTTATAAGAAGAACAAATGGAACATTCATAGAATGGTTCCAGGGCTATCATCAGGAAGAAAGCAAAAAAGAATGGACCCGTCAAGTTCCGAAATAGTCCCTCTATTGCCACTGTCAGAATCAGGAATTTACGAAAGAAATGGGTTGAACCAAAATGGTTTATAGACCGGAACGCGGCTTGTTAACTCCGTACAGATACAGATCTTGGAGTCCGCTTTAGGTACACGTGGTACGAATATACACTTTATATACAGATCTATACACGATACATATCAGATGAATGTCAATCTGACTGAGATTTCAGGGATGAAATTTACGATAAAATACATACCATGCAATATTTTCTTATACTATGTACAAATCTTAGAAAGTGCCAAGAATTGAAGGGCCAAGAGCCCGCTTACAAACCCGGCATGCGAAGTAAACTCGTAAATCTCAATACACGGAAGATACATGGTTCCACTTCCAGTTAAATCCTCCATACTCATCACTCTCACTACTACATCTTCATCTTGGGTCTCTTCCAAAAAGTAATAATAAAAATTCCCCTCCCGCATCCCTCTTCTATATTTGCTTCCCTTTATCGATCTTGCATGGCCCCGGGTGGGTTCCTTTCCTTCACATCTACGACAGATCGCACCCCTTAATTGTCGATAGCCCGCTCGAGCCGCCCTGGTACACGCAACGGTCTCGTTCTACCCTTCGAACCTTCCCTCTCCCTCAAATTAGAAGCACCTTTTGATAAAATTTGGAAAACAAACACTTGAGGCTGAATCGGACGAGACGTGAGGACTGGTTTCCGCCACCCGTACCTGCTGGTCCATCTTCCCCCCCAAGTCCTTCCCTCAAGTTTTATGCTCCATTGGGGTGTAATACCAGCCTAAATGGCTTCTGTACAATTTCCAGAGGAGAACAACAACCTCGAAGCCGTTGAGAGTGAGATTAGAGAGCTCCCCAGCAACATCACAAAACCGGTCAAGCGACAAAGATGGGCCACCACGCGTGAGGCCGGCTCCGGCGGCATGCGGAAACGTGTCTCCATTATCGATCGCTTTCACAAGCGCCATGAGATGAGAGAGGAGAAGCGAAAGTCGAACATGACCAATACAACTGGGACGACCGACATTTCCACAGATGAGGCGTCCAAGGGCGCAAATCGAACAGTCTACTTCAACGTCCCGGTTCCTGATTCGGATCTCGATGAAGATGGTCAACTAATCCATGACTACCCAAGAAATAAGATTAGGACCGCCAAGTATACAGCGTTGACGTTTGTGCCGAAGAACATTTTCTTGCAGTTCCACAACATCGCCAATATCTACTTCTTGTTCGTCATTATTCTCAACGTAGGTTACAAACTCCCTAAAAATAACTTTATTGACGAAGCTGATGAATCATTTCTTTTCGGTAGTGTTTTTCCATCTTCGGTGCCAATAATCCAGGTCTGAACGCTGTCCCACTGATTGTAATTATCGCCATCACCGCCATCAAAGACGCTATCGAGGATTGGGGACGAACAGTCTCCGATAATCAAGTGAATAATTCGCCGGTTTATAGACTAGTTGAATGGAGTAATGTGAACTCTACCGAGGACAACATTGGAACATGGCGCAAGTTCAAAAAAGCCTGTACTCGTGGTGCGATTTCTTCCTACCGTGGGATCAAGTCCCTATTCGTCAAGAAAGCAGCACCGAAGGATGACGGAGACGAGCGACAGAATTCGTTCGCTGATCCACGAGCTTCGATTTACACACAACGCGATTCCCTAGCCATTGGCGAGGCTGCCATCCCCATGACTGACGTTCAAGCCGAGGCTCGTGAAGACTGGCCAATTATTGATAACAAATTTCTATCCCCCGACAGCGCAGCGCGCGATAGTACTCAAACGATTTCGCCGGACAAGAAGACTGGAAGTGTCATGGATCCGTCCAAACAGACCCCCGGCACCGCTCGATTCAAGCGAGACTACTGGAAGAACATTCAAGTCGGTGACTTTGTTCGATTATACAACGAAGAACAGATTCCCGCCGACATCGTCATTCTTTCTACCTCTGATCCGGATGGCGCCTGCTATGTAGAAACTATGGGGCTGGATGGAGAGACCAATTTGAAGGTCCGCCAAGCTCTCCACTGCGGCCGCCAGGTCCGTCATGCCCGGGACTGTGAAAAGACCGAGTTCACCATTGAGAGTGAGGCACCACATGCCAACCTGTACGCTTACAATGGTGCCATCCACTGGCAACAACACGACCCGAACTATCCCGACGCACCACGCAAGGAGATGGTTGAACCCATCACCATTAATAATCTTTTGCTTCGTGGCTGCTCTCTTCAAAGTACCGAGTGGGTTCTCGGTGTGGTCGTCTTCACCGGTGGTGACAGTAAGATCATGCTGAACTCCGGTGAGACTCCTGCCAAACGTGCACGTTTGGCCAGGGAGATGAACTGGAATGTCATTTACAATTTCATCATCTTGTTTATCATGTGCTTGGTAGCAGGTATTGTTAACGGTTGCGCGTGGGCCTCCGATGACAAGTCCTTAAACTTCTTCGACTATGGATCTTATGGAGGTGTTCCCTCTGTGACTGGTATTGTCACGTTCTGGACGGCTCTTATTTTGTTCCAGAACTTGGTTCCGATTTCGCTGTACATTTCTCTCGAAATTGTTCGGACCATCCAAGCAGTCTTCATTCACAGTGACTTGTTCATGTACTATGAAAAGCTGGGCCTGTATTGCGTGCCTAAATCTTGGAACATATCGGATGACGTGGGACAAGTGGAATACATTTTCTCTGACAAGACTGGTACCTTGACACAAAATGTCATGGAGTTCAAGAAGGCGACGATTAACGGCGTGTCTTATGGTGAAGCCTACACAGAAGCACAAATGGGTATGAGGCGCCGTGAAGGGGCTAATGCAGAAGAGGAGGCTGCCATAGCTCGCGAACAGATTGCCGCCGATGGAAAAATAATGCTTCAGATGCTTCGTCGCCTACATGACAACCCCTATCTTCGTGACGAAAACTTGACCTTCATCGCCCCCAATTTTGTATCTGACATCGAAGGAGGTTCCGGAGAGGAACAGAAGAAGGCTACGGAGCATTTCATGCTGTCCCTCGCCATTTGTCACACCGTTATCACTGAACACACCCCTGGTGACCCCCCTCAGATTGAGTTCAAAGCACAATCCCCTGATGAGGCCGCCTTGGTCAGTACTGCCCGAGACTGCGGCTTTACAATTCTTGGTCGTTCTGGTGATGACCTGCTTCTGAACATAATGGGTGAGGAACGCACCTACACCGTCCTCAACACTCTTGAATTCAACTCATCTCGAAAGCGAATGAGCGCCATCATTCGCATGCCTGATGGCACCATTCGCCTGTTCTGTAAAGGTGCCGATAGTGTTATCTATTCCCGTCTAGCTCGTGGAAAGCAGCAGGAACTCCGACGCAAGACCGCCGAGCATCTTGAGGAGTACGCCAAGGAAGGGTTGCGAACATTGTGTGTTGCCGACCGACTGCTTAGTGAGCAAGAGTATCAGGCCTGGAACAAAGAACATGATATTGCAGCTTCCGCAATCCACGACCGTGAGGAGAAGTTGGAAAAGGTCTCTAGCGAGATTGAACAAAACCTGATGCTTATTGGCGGTACTGCCATCGAGGATCGACTGCAGGATGGTGTCCCAGACACCATTCAGCTACTGGCAGATGCTGGTATCAAGTTGTGGGTTCTCACTGGTGACAAGGTCGAGACTGCTATCAACATTGGATTCTCATGTAACCTTCTCAACAATAACATGGAATTGATCGTCCTCAATATCCCGGAAAACAAACCTGACCAAGCAGCTATGGAACTTGAAAATCACCTTGGAACATTCAACCTAACCGGCTCTGACGAGGAGCTCATCGCTGCACGCCTCGACCACACGCCACCAGCACCGACGCATGCAGTCATTGTCGACGGTGAGACCCTCAAGATCCTTCTTTCCGACGAATTCAAGCAGAGGTTCCTATTGTTGTGCAAGCAGTGCAAGGCTGTCCTCTGCTGTCGTGTCAGTCCATCTCAGAAAGCAGCCGTCGTCAACATGGTCAGGCATGGTCTCGATATCATGGCCCTTTCAATTGGTGACGGTGCTAATGACGTGGCCATGATCCAAGAAGCTGATGTGGGTGTTGGTATTGCCGGTGAAGAAGGTCGACAAGCCGTCATGTCCTCAGACTATGCTATTGGTCAATTCCGATTCCTTCAGCGCCTTCTCCTCGTCCATGGAAGATGGTCCTATCGTCGTCTCGGAGAGTGTACCGCCAACTTCTTCTACAAGAATCTGGTGTGGACTTTGGCTCTCTTTTGGTACTGCATTTATAACGACTTCGATTGCTCTTACCTTTTCGACTATACCTACATTGTCTTAGTCAACTTGGCCTTTACCTCACTACCAGTCATATTCATGGGTATTTTCGACCAGGATGTTGACGATAGGGTGTCTCTGGCGGTTCCCGAGCTATACATGCGGGGTATCGAGCGCAAGGAGTGGTCACAACTCAAGTTCTGGTTATATATGGCCGATGGTCTGTACCAATCCGTCATTTGCTTCTTCATGCCATATATGCTCTATCAAGCAGCCAACTTTGCTAGCGACAACGGCCGCGATGTCAGCGATCGATCTCGCATGGGCATTTTGGTGGCAACTTGCGCCGTTATTGCTAGCAACACCTACATCATGATGAACACCTACAGATGGGACTGGTTCACCTGTTTAATTAACGGTATCAGCTCACTCCTCATCTTTGTTTGGACCGGAATTTATTCATCATTCACTTCCTCTGAAACATTTTACAAGTCCGCCGCCGAGGTCTATGGATCGTTCAGTTTCTGGGTTGTCCTGCTTGTGACAATTATGATCTCCCTGCTCCCTCGCTTTGCCTATAACGCTGTCCAGAAGGTGTTCTTCCCCCTCGACGTTGACATTATCCGCGAGCAAGTCACTATGGGAAATTACAAGTATTTAGAGGAATTAGAGGAAACGTTGGTCGTGCCCACAAAGCCCGGTGATGTATCTGCTCTATCTAGTGACCAGTCTGCAGCTTCTTCAGACCTGTCCAAACCCATCCAACCGTCGATGAAGCAAGATGATGATGCCTCCTACTATCCAGCTGCGGAAGTCTTCACCCACAACCCCCGCAGCCAAAATGGAAGCAATGGGACCAACTACACCGCTAGCTTGGATCAGAACCCAAGGCCCCAGTCCGTAGATTTTGGGCGAACTCGTGACCGGACTCGGCATTCCTTTGAGCGAGCCCGGCATAGCTTTGAACAAAGCAATGATTTCACATCTGCAGCCATGTTGCAAAGAGTGGAATCCCGCCATCATGAACCATACCAGGAAGCTATCAATGAGAATTTACACGAGGATCCATTCCGAGAGCATGATGCAAACATGATATAAGGCAATAAGTCTCATTGCCCACCCCTACTCTGATGACGCTTTCTATTTTCTTTCTGTTGGGTCGGCCCTTTACTTCTTCTAGTGCTTCACTCTTATTCACGAAACATATGCTGCGTCTCCCTTTCAAGTCCATTTCCCCCTTTTCCCTTTCTCCTCTCGTACCATTCACAGCTTTGATATTCCCCTGATAGAAAGCAGGCGTTTGGCATCTTATTTTTTGGTTGGAGGCTCGGTGCATCATTCAGTTTTCTCTTGTCTGCCTCATTCCTCCATTCATTTTATTCTGCCGGGCAAATCTCATCGGTTTGCTTTTCCCCCTTTCACTCCTGCTCCTTCCCATGTTTGATATTGATTTTTCAACCGATGTACAAAAGCGTGCCCATGAAAAACATGCAAGACATCCTCCCTCACATTTGATGGCTTCTTTGTGATTATCTCCATTGAATTTTAATTATTCGTCTAGTGTTGTGAAGGAGCAGAGCCAGAGATAATTTTCATGTACTCTATTCAATGCCCTATTTAGGAAAGTACCTTACCGATATTCCATCAATCAAGATCCCTTTAGTAGACTGTTTGTTTTATTCCATGATCATTCATAGGTTAGACAATGTAATTATGCCTTGGTAAATTGATAGGTAATCCTTACCCTTAGGTTCTCCAGGGCTCGGCCACACCAGTTGACGTCATTTCCACTTACACGGCGACGCGTTGTGCTGTCTCACCGCCCATATCATAAATAGGCCCAAGGTTGTTTTCTGCCAGTCTAAAGTGATTTCCTATAAACACCTTCACCTTTGTTGACTCTTCAACTCTCCCACCTCGCATAAATCTTTCTCGACACTTTTTTCCAAGTACACCACCCAAACCATCTCAGATTCGAAATTTGACAACGTGTACTTCTGTATAACTTGTGAACGTGCGCGACAATCCATTTCATAGAAGAATTGGCAGCGTGCGCGAAATCCAGTTCATAGGAGAAAATGGCTTCCGCTCCCTTCTCTTAAGCCTCGACTATTAGTTGAAACACCGAGATCCCTCACTCTTGGACTTGCCGAGCAGGCTATGAGTGGACTTGAGATCTTTGTTTGAACCTACAATCTTCCTTTGTGAAACTGTGATCATGGAGTATGTGGATGCAATCAGGTAAGTACTCATATGTCAACGCAATTCCAATAGCAGCAGGATATAACCGATCATGCTTTAAATTAGAGAGCTCAAGGGTCTTCCCGAAGAAATCCATTTGTTCTGTCCAAGACAAAACGCTACAGATTATGACCGTTATGACGATTTGACCCAAGACAACAAGGATGAGCAGGGCAGGACCATCAAGGATGTGGTGGAGGAGGCTACAGCCCGTAAACAAAAATTCCTTTCTTGCATGCGAATACTGGCATACAATGCCGATGGCGTGGAAGAATTGCAATCCTGGGTCCTGGGCAAATTAGATGACACATTGGAGAAGTGTGACCTCTGTATCATGCAGTACTACACCGGCAAGATCTGGCTTATGGACAAGCTCAGTCAAGAGGGTTACCAGGAAGAAGAAATCGAGGAATTCTCTCGAAGAATAGACGAGTTGGATATCAAGCGCATTACTCGGAATTTGCCCACAGCAACTCTGCAGCTACAAAGTGTTCTGCCCCAGAAAATCGCACTAGATACCTTGGATCGCGCTGCACTGCTGTCCATCTTCGAGACTTTGAGCTGTGAGGCCATGCTAAAGAGCGAGGACCTCCTTCAAAATCATTTCGATCTGCCGTTCAAGCTTATCCAGACCAGGCGGGCGTTGAAGATCTCAGAATATGTTCCGGCTGTGACACGCTTTCTATTTGATTCGAATCAGACTCGCAGCTTCTGGGCCATCTCGTCATGGACTCGATACACCCGCCCTCCAACCACTCTTGAATTTGAATGGGCTATCCGAGATGCACTCCTTGTTGCACTGCGGGCTGCCTCCCAGCAACCGCCGCCGGCTATTATCATCCAGAGGTTGTGGCGTGGCATGCAGCTCATTGTGAAGAGACTGGATAAGGAGCAGATCACTCATCAACTCCGTGCTTTAGAGATTGATCCATGCCGCCTAACCGTTGATCACTTACATATCCCAACTCCGGGATTGCGATATCTCCTCAACACCATACAGACACTCTTAGAGAAAGCACCCACCGTGTTTTGGGATGCCATGCAGACTATCTCCCCCCAGGCTATCATAGAGCATACCTTCCACAACCCTCAGTTTCACGCATTTTTAATGCAGACCGCAGACGGTGAACCGTATGAGAAGTCTGCACTACAAGACATGCTCTCATGGATCAGCCCGTTTCTAGCGTCACTCAAGGGAGCTCGTCAGCCATCGGCATGTAGGTCTTTAGCCGAGAGATTGTTGAAAAGTCTTCAAGACACAAAGTATCCGAACCGGGCTCGATATTATTGTTTCCTCGAAGGTCTAAAAAGCCTTCTTGGTACTCTTCGTATCTTCACGGACAACGAAAATTCAAGAAGCTCGGTCGAAAAAGTCGTCCTGAGCGAAACCATGGATGCTCTGATTGATACTATCGACATCATATTAGAGCCGCCAACATTTTCTGTCGAACAAGGGCGACAGAAAGAGATTAGTTCACTATGCATGGACGTCGTCCGTAATACATTAGCCCTAGAATGCCAGTCATTGAAGAGTGACTATGAAGTCATTCTCAAGCATGGTACCTTGTCTCATGGCGTTTCAACTTACTCAGCCCCCATTTGGGATGCCGTCGTCAGGAACCTCCGGAAGGACAATCTTCCCCTGTCAACGTCGGCATTGCTGGCCATTCTCCCCCTAGTGGGCCTGGAAAAGTTCACCTCGAAGGGCGGGGCTAATCCAGAAAAAACCAATTTCAACATGATCTATGGTCATCTCATCCATCTATCATGTCAGATCATTGAGCGTCTATCTGAATTCCCGCCTGACCATTTGAATATACTCTTTCAAAGCCAAGACACGTGTAGTGCTCTGATCTCCACCCTTTTCGCTGCCGACCTGAACACCTACCAAACGGCTGTTGATCTGATCAAGAATGTTAGTGGTCAAGCTGCCCGACGAGATGCTATCTCGTATTTGCTGGAGTCCTCATTTGTTACGACCATGTATGGTATCAGTTGGTCTTTGCGCCGAATTTCCAACATGAAGACATTTGCACCAGCACCAAGAATGCTTCATGCTGGGACTGATATTGTCGAAATCTTGTGTAACGATCAGACTGGTATGCTTCGCACGCGTAATTTGGTTGATCGTCGTGAGGTTGCGGCTCTGCAAAAGCTTTGGGAGTTTTTATGGCAAGCGCTATCGACCATATTCAATGAGACTGAGGCCTGGCACCTGCGCGGCAACGAAAAATCAGTTATGCTGGAGTTTTGCCGCGACACTATTGAATTTGCCAACTTCCTATTTAAACAATATGCCGTTTTCGTGGGTGCTATAGGGGATGACGAAAAGTCAGCTTTGGATTTCTTGAAGTCGCCCACAGCCACGATGAGTGCAATGGTAAAGTGGCTGCGACTCAAGGACGTCTTTCTAGCCGGCACCTTGGTTGATCTTGTTTCGAAGCTCTTGCGACGCTTGGGAGAAAAGCATGTGACAGTCAAGCCAGATGCATTAAGATTCATTGAAGGAGTTGCAGTGGATGGCTCAGTCAAAACGATTCTCACTTCGGTTGAAAAGGCAGAACTCGTTCGGTCACTTGAATCATATTACAAGAAACCAATCGTCACCGCGTCCACCGCCGCTCTCAAAAAGCAGAGTTCAATCACATCCTTCACCTCAACCACTACTCTTTCTTCTTCCTCTCCCCATCACCCGATTGAAAAAGACCTGGACAACGTCTCTGCTATCACTCACCTTGAATTCTCTCGTTCAGTTGAGCTGAATAAAGCCCGCGTCGCATCCTCTGCGAAAACGAAACCTAAAACAGCCCCAGTCAAACCCTCAGCTCCTATCAGACGTGCCCCCACCAAGCCCGATTTGAACGCCGCTGCTAGCTTCCGTGAGAAGCGCGAGCGTGAGAAATTGGAAAAGAAGAAGCGGGACTTGGCTGAGAAGGCACGACTCACCAAGATACGCACTTCAGCTACGGGCCAGACTAACGAGGCAGGCTCTGGTTTGAAGAAGATTGGGGCATTGGGTAAAGATCATACAATTCCGCTTGATAGTATGATGGTCTCTTCTGGATCTGACACAGATTCAGAGAGTGAAGACGAATTAGACAAAGAGTTATTCGGCGACAAATCTAAGAAGCAGAGTACCGTTTTGGAATACGAACACAATAAGAAGATGGCCTTCCAGCAGCAACCCGTGAAAAAGGCCAAACTCTCGATCAAGGACGTGCGTGCTCGTCTGGCCCCAGACCTTTCATCTTTGCAGCATACAATTCTCGGTTGGGATTACCATGAAACCGGTGAACTCCCCCCAAACTTCACTCATGACTTAGTCCAGGTTCAAGGCACTTACCGCGACGCCCGTGAATACAAGCGGGTGTTCGAACCCCTTCTTCTCTTGGAAGCTTGGAATGGCCTCCAACGAGCAAAGGAAGAAGTCACCGAACCTTTCGAGGTCAGCATAGAGTCACGTCTTAGTGTCGACATGTGGATCGAATTCAGCACCAAGCCGCTGAGCAAGTCGGATAAAGATAAAAAAACGTTCATCGGTGAAGGTGACGTGGTAATCTTTTCCGCTTCCAGAAACATGACCCAAGACTCTTTCGAACCCTACATCCTCGCACGTGTTAAAAGCGTCAACTACCGAAATGGTAAGCAGGAGGTGACATATCGCACGAACCCTGGGCGCAACCCATATCTGGCGAAATTGGGGCCAAATTCCAAGGCGTGGGGAGCCAAGGTCACCAGCTTGACATCGACGGAGCGCGAATACGCTTCCCTCGTGTCATTAGAGTACTATGATTTGTGCTCTGAGCTTCTCATGGCCAATCCTTCGCCTATCCTGAAATATGCCGACACTACATTGCAACCATTGGTTAAAAATTACGATGTTAACGTCGCCCAAGCCAAGGCAATCAAGTCGGCTCTTGACAACGATGGATTTACTCTTATTCAAGGACCTCCTGGTTCTGGAAAAACCAAGACTATTACAGCGCTTGTTGGTGCTCTCCTGACCAATGTTCTCGCCGCACGAGGTACAACCACCCTTATATCGAAAGGGGGGGTCCGGTAGTGGCGCCTCGCGAGGCGTGAGTTCGAAAAAGCTCTTGATCTGTGCACCCAGTAACGCCGCTGTTGATGAGATTGTTCTCCGATTGAAGAACGGCATTAAAACCATGCATGGCCGTACTGAACAAATTTCAGTCGTTCGTCTGGGCCGAAAGGAGGCTGTGAACTCGAAAGTGCTCGATGTGACACTTGATCAGATGGTTGAAAATCGCATGAACACCAACACAAAACCATCCGGGCCTCCAGTCGACATGGCGAAACTATGTGCAGAGCACAAAGAAATCTGTAATCAGGTGAATGCGGAATGGCAGAAGTTCAATGAGTGCCGGGAGAAAGGCCTATCAACTGGTCTTACAATGCCTAAAATTGATTCTTTGAAAAAGAAGAAAGCACAACTGAGCGCCATTATCGATAAAACCAATGACAACATGAAGACACAGACTCGCAATAATGATATGCAGAGAAAGGCAATGCAGCAAGAGATTGCTAGGAAGGCTGATGTCATCTGCACCACCCTCAGCGGATCTGGTCACGATATCTTTCAAACCTTGGATTTGGAATTCGAGACGGTCATCATCGACGAGGCTGCTCAGTGTATTGAGATGAGTGCAATGATTCCTCTCAAGTACGGCTGCTCGAAGTGTGTTCTTGTCGGTGATCCTAAGCAGTTGCCCCCAACTGTTCTCTCGAAGAGGGCTGAGAAGTACGAATTCGGGCAAAGCTTGTTCGTCCGCATGCAGAAGAACCACGCCGAGGACGTTCACCTTCTGGATGTGCAATATCGTATGCACCCAGACATCAGCAAATTCCCCCGTGCCGCCTTTTATGATGGAAAACTTCTGAACGGTCCCGACATGGGTGACCTCCGATTGCGTCCTTGGCACATGAGCGAACTACTCAGTCCTTATCGTTTCTTCGACGTTCAAGGCATGCAACGTAGTCTCCCTCGTGGCCGCTCGTTGGTTAACCAGGCAGAGCTGGATGTTGCCATGCAGTTGTATGAACGGCTGATCAAAGACGTTCCTGGCTACGATTTCGATAATAACATTGGTATAATCACTCCCTACAAGGGTCAACTCTTGGAGATGAAGAGCCAATTCGCTAGACGATATGGTGAAGAGATTCTGGACAAAGTTGAGTTCAACACCACTGATGCTTTCCAGGGTCGGGAGTGTGAGATCATCATTTTCTCCTGTGTCCGTGCCTCTATGAATGGTATTGGTTTCTTGGATGATATTCGACGTATGAATGTCGGTCTCACTCGAGCCAAGTGTTCGCTGTGGGTTCTCGGTAACTCTGAAGCTTTGATGCAGGGCAGGTTCTGGAATAACCTCATTGAGGATGCGCGAGAGCGAAAGCTCTACACCACCAATCTTGGTAACCAGCTACAAAAGCCGCAGTCCATGAGCTTTCATCCCCTTGTGATCAAGGCTAAGACTGTCTTGCCAGCCCCTAGCCAGATATCACCAAAGGGCCAGCATGAGACTCGTGAAGTCCGAGTCTCTGCGGATCTCGGTGGTCCCCTGGACAGAGCGACTGCGGACCGACCCCAGGTCTCGCCGACGATCCAGGGTCGTCGAGTCTTAGCCTCTCTGGACTCTCTCGGCGGTCCCTTGGATGGATTGACTGCCCCAGGCCAGGGCCAGCGCCAGGTCTTGCCGACAGGCCAGGCCAAGATTCGTGAAGTCCTAGTCTCTGACTCTCTCGGAGATCCCCTGGGTGGAGTGACTACCATCCAGGATAGCGACTGTAGCAAGCGAAAGCGAACAGACTCGGTTTCTAGTGAGTCCACTGGCTCTAAGACCGCTGGTACTAATTCCGCTGGCCCCAAGTCCTCTAGTATGGATGCTCCTGGTCCTCCCAAGAGAATGCGACCCAAGAAACCAGTGGACCCGTTCATTCGGCCTAAGCCTCGCCCCCACGGAGGACACAAATAGTTGCTTGTTAGAAAAACTGCGTCTGGTCAACAGAATCAGACGTAGTAAGGTCATAAGTATCATTCTTATCGATAGTTACTAGCCATAGTTGGTCATTTTCTCAACAATCATATTGAATATGAAGCTGCGCTGTAGAGGGTTTGGATATAGATAGCCTGGTAGATTAACACAGGACTAAAATGAGACCTTGGGACGTGTAGGAGTGAAACAGAAGTGAGTGTGCGCCTAAGACGAAACCCATGATGAATGGGAAGTGAAAGTAAGTCAAAGTGAAATGGAATAATACATGGATGGCTAGCATAGCTAGTTATTAGCATTGAGTGCACTAATATATTGAAGTGGAATGATGATCCATCTGCCGCCTGGTTACACTCAAATAAAGAGACTACACTTTGACCTAAGTATTTTAATCATTTATAGCTCTCAATAATAAAAAGTGAATTCTAACAGTGCCCATTCAATGTGAGTGACTTCGGTATTAGACTTCCGATTTTTACTTTAATGTCCGTTTGCTGTTTGCCCACATAATAATTCTAATTATATCTGTTTTAAGGGCTCCCAGAATCAGACATTTTCAACCTATATAAACCTCCAATCCGTGATCTATAGAAGGGGAGCAACTATAGATATCTATTTAGATTAGTCCTAGTCCGATGTTAACACATTGCCTAGTTTTAGTGTCATATTTCCACCCAATCAACCAAGTGTCTGATAACTCAATCTGGAAGACTATATTACACTGACACGGATCGGACCAATGCAGGACCTAAGCTTCATTGCCCATCTACAGGGCCTCCTTACCGCACTAAACTCTTCAAAATGTCTACCCTAGCCCCCCCCCCCCCCCCCCTTGCACAACTAACCACCCAGCTAGATGGGTCTCGGACCTCAGACCCGACATACTCGACAATAAGATTCCCCAGAGAGAAAGAACACAATCTCTACAAGATGTAGATGAACCGGTCCCATGTCGTATCATGGCTGTAAGACCAAGTCAATGAGCACATCTAGGTATTGAAAACTTCCACTTCATCAGAACTCGCAATCCACTGCATGTTCAACCCACTTCATGGAGAGGTCCAGAATGTCTCATATATCAAAAAACAAAAGCTCATAGCTATCGAGAATAAGGAAATCACTTGGACTAAGATCAGTGAATACTATAAAGCTCTTCTAGTAGGGGCATCTGATTGACACAGCTTAGCGCCCAAGACGAAGGCTCAGGTAGGCCTTGGAGGACATGGGGAGGTCGTGGAGGTCGGTACAAATGACATTAACTCTTATCTACTACTCTTAGGTGGACCTGTATAGATGTGAAAAGTGGCTAGATCTTGTAAACCACTCCAAGATCAACTATTTCTGACCTCAGTATGTGGCGCAGTATG
Organism: Penicillium taxi; assembly: GCF_028828555.1. NCBI lineage: Eukaryota > Fungi > Ascomycota > Eurotiomycetes > Eurotiales > Aspergillaceae > Penicillium > Penicillium taxi. The sequence continues at coordinate 264,358 of NW_026643207.1, read as the reverse complement.
GGGTGGAGTACTCCGTATGAAATACTAAGAAGGCACCTGGGCAGCAGACCTAGACCCAGGCTACGAAAGTAGACAGCCATTAGTTCCATTGAGGTCTCTTATGATGACAATTTCTATTAATCTATCCTGTACCCCGTTTGGGTGGGATGCATTAGTGGCGTTTTTAGTGTATTTTCATCAACTAAAGTGGATGTTTTCTTTGGCGTTCAAATAAGTCGAACATCCATGGATTCTTCTATTCCAAATATCATGTACGATAATGTAGGCAATGATACTACTTCATGGTCGGAGAATAAGTGAAGGGGCAAAGGAGTGGTAGATCATAAATGCAAGGGCGTTCTGATAGAGCAGATCCTCGTAATTGCGTATAACTTGGTACTTTGTAGGAACTCCACCCATCTACCATATCTATCACATTCTACCAATTTTGGAACCGTTCAACCGTTCAGATTTCATGCATACCATTCCGTAGCCAGATTCTACCCGCTCCAGGCATCCTTGAACATGATCTTTGCCACGCGATCACTCAAGCCTCAACTGATATCTCACATCCTCTAAGGTGCTCTGACGTCTTTATACTTTTGCAGTTCATCCCTTACATTTTATGTCAAGGTGGAAGGTCTAGGGAAACAGAAGAAGAAATTGGGGACGACATGATCTCTTCGTGGCCATGCGGTGCTGCCCCCCGTGAAGAGATCGAACTAATATCTGCAGGTCGAGCTCGAGTTCAGCCAAAGTTGAAATTTTCCAATGTTTGACCAAGCTGCCTAGCTATAGCGCCACAGCCACAACACAAGAGGATGTGTCTCGACTCTCCAATGGTTTTGGCTTCAACCAGATCTAAAGTATAAAGCTCTTTCCAGGCTATCTGCTTCAGTGGGCCCAAGCTATTTCTCCCCCTCTTCTCCTCTCTAAGCAGACGACAGCTCATCTGAGCTCTTTTAAATTGTTTTAACCCTCACTTCTCGACTTTTTCATACCTACCTGCGTACTGTACCCTACTATCCATACTTTATTTCCAATATTCACCTTGATCAACTGCTCCCTATGTTCTCTTCACAATAGGTAGATTTGGAACCTACAGGTAGTTCTGTACTTTCTCATCTAACTTATGACAGCAGCGTTTGTCCCGGTTGAACAACCCCTTATGAACCGCACGATCAGCCCGATTGGGAAGCCAACCAATTGATACCCCTATGCATCATTGGGATTCAATTATTGAAAGTGCCATTGCACCGTACCCAATTGTTCCCACTCGTCGACCCAATCCACTTCCAGAGGTTCTCAAAAGCAGCAAATCCAACATGCCAGTTCCAGTCTCTCCACCTGCGATAGTTACTCCACCTCGTGAAAGCGGCCCACGACCTGAGGCCCGCTCTGCTGGAATGGCCGAAAGGGCAACTCGAAGTGAGAACCTATCGGATCTAGTGCGCTTTTTCCAGACTGGCTCCAATGGCCAGGATGAGCAGCATGATACGGACACCGACGACACTACCGCCTTACCTACTTCGGAAAAGGACCTGAAGAAAGAGCAGATGAGCAAGGAAGTGAAGCCTTTACACCGTCGGCTTTTACAGTTTACTCAGCGACAGAGGAAAGAATCATCACCGAAGTCCAAAATTGACGACAACCAGAGGCAGATTGAGGCACTCCAGAGAGAGGGATACCTCATTCCTTCCCCAGTATCCAAAGTAAAGGTCACTTCCACTCAGTCAAAGGAAAGCATTGATCGGGCAGAGCGTGGTCTCCACTGGCCAAAAACCAGTGTCGATCAAGAACTCTCAAAATCGAAGATGCTCGACGTGGAAACCATTGGCCAGCCATGGCTTGAAAATAAAAGTCAAGGCACTCAGCAAACCGCGGATATCAAACGCCTAGCCTCATTGGATATGGATGACTTCAGTTCAATGATAGATGGTGCTGTCTCGATGTCCGACCTCGATGACTCTGTACCCCCTCCCTACCAGGCCGCAGCATCTTCTGGGCCTTCTCGGTCCTCATCACGGCCCTCTTCTCGCCACAGCCGAAATAAATCCTCTCAATATTTATCTGCCCCCTTGCAACCAAAAGCTTCTTCGGAGGCTCTTGTGCAAAAATATAATCTACCCAGATCGCCGTCCGTTTCTGAGACTAAGGCCACTGGATCAAGAGATGGAATTGCTCTGCGGTCTACCTGTTCAACCAGCAACTTGAGTCTAAGTACTATAGAACAACGATATCATGGCACACCAAGTATATCAACCAGTCAGAAGAGCGCACACGGTATGGAATCTCCAAGAATGTCAATGGGGAAGAACAGAGCAAAGGGATCTATGCAAGCCCCAGATCGAACGCCTCCTGCTCCGCCTGTCACTGGAGCCTCTTCGCCGGCCTCCCTGACATTGTTCCCTACTGTCGCACCGTCACGTAACTCGAGCAAAAATGCATGGAGGATCTCAGCTGCGCCTCATTACCAGACGGTCTCTGATGCGGAATTGCCAGTTGCTCAGACAGACTCATCCATTCTAGCAAATGAAAAACAAGAGGCAAATGCATCAAACACGACACAGAATAAGGAAGAGCTTGGTTCTAGAGCACTTTTGGCTCCTGTACCTCTCACAGAGCCGGCCACTGCAGCAAAGGGCCAGAAGTTCTCACGTTCAACGTCTCTAGCCATGGGAACTTTGAAGGCTTTCCCTCTTCCAGCCCCAACAAGGCCATTGCCATCGATCCCAATAAGCAGAAAAGCGTCTCTTTCTTCAAATGCCCAAAATTCTGCTGCACAAAAACCTCGTTTAAAATCCAAATCATCGAACTTGCAATCTTTACAACCATCACCCATCGACGAGGATCCTCTTGAATCAAGCCCTAGATTGACTGCTGCACCGGCTCGCCCCTACCCGGAGAAAGTAGTCGCCAATGAAGATGTGAAACCAGCTACCATGAAATCTGAGCGTCCCTCAATTCCGCCAGAACAGCGGACTCCAAAACGCCATACTGCCCGTATTAGTTTGACGAACGTGAAAGACCTTCCTGAAAGCCCCCTGGAACGCAGAGACGAGCGGGATTTCAAAGCACTTTCCTTAGCTGAGTCCCCTATCCTTGGACAAACAACCCCTACACGGACTGTAAGACGTGCTGCCAGCCAGGGTTTACAATTAAATACCCCTAGAGGCCGAAAAAACCTTCCGTTTGGACTACCGTCTCCTCCCCCATCTGCTGCCCTTCAATCAGATCCTCCGACACAGTCCTCTGCTGAGCGAATCGGTCACCGCAGCTTTACTGCACCCATGGAATCTGGCACGACATCACCGGGGAGCATGGAAGCTGCATTTGGTTCAATACATCACAGAAGGATTCCCTCTCGCAGCGACAGTTCTCAAGGCAGTTTCAGATATGAGAGCATTCCTGAATCATACGAGCCCTGTCGCTCCGAGTCTCCCATTCCATCCTCAGATGATGAGGGTTGTGGTCCCAATACCAGATCGGTGCATTCACATTGCTCAGTCAAAAAACAGGGTCAACGCACTGATCAAGTCCGCTGCGGCTACGAGAATGTTCACGTACGCCCCAGTCACAGAAGATTGCGCTTATCCTCTGCCACTCGACCTTTAACACCGCAGAGCCGCGGCAACAACAGTTTCGACAAGGCTGTGTCACCGCAGTCACAGTATTCACAGTCTACCTATCGGTCCCAGGAGTCTCAGGGCAGCCGTAGCAGTCATCGCAGTCAGAGTGGAGCTAGTCAAGCTTCAAATCACCTGGAAGACCGGGTGGCTAAACTGGAACGCCAGAACCAAATGCTGCAAGCTGCTCTCTTGGCTGCTCTTAATGCTGGTGCAAAACCCAATTTCGACTTGCCTGAATCTGCAACTTCCCCCACGTTCCCCACGGCCGGGCTTGGAAATGCCTTTGGTCGATTTGCGTCACGGCCCGATAGCTGGATGAGTTCTTCCCGCAGTAGTGAGAACAGTGGGTTTGAGACTTCAAGCTCCACTCGAGATAGTCGAGTCCACGCTCGTCAGCTGGTCAATATGACTGAAGATATTGAATCCGGATGGCTGTCGGATAAATCTAGCTTGAGTGGCGCTCGCAACATCGCTCGACACCGATGATGATACATCTATCTCTCACGCTTTCCTGATTTCTTTTATGATAATACATTGTTCGTTTGGACCTTGTCACGATCTTCATTTGTTTCTTTCAACACCATTTCACAATACTTTATCTTCATATGCCTGTTCATCTTTTCAGTGATACCATCTATGTTTTATTTCTGTATTTTTGTATACCTTTGTATACCTCTATAAATCAACATTATATAAACATGCAGGCCCCAAGGTTCTGCGGTAAAATATAATAGCCATCTCGAACTTTTCCTTAATACCTAGGTCTAGGGCCATATCTATCAAATCAACCTTGGGATCAAAATCAACCCCCTTCACCTCTCACTCTCACTCTCACTCTCGCTCTTACTCTTAATCTCAACCTTGAAAGTCCCACCAACCTCCCGTCAACGGGTCACCCGGAGCTCTATATAAAGTCTTCTTCTCGTCTTATTATATCTTCTACACATATCTTCCCATTATCTCCGGACTAAATATATTATAGGACAGGCACAATCTTCCTGCATTCTCACAATCTAATCTAATAAGCCTATATATTCAGGCTGTGACCAAGTATTTTCGCGACCCCCCTAACTAGACTTATGGGGGCCGTGAAATGGATATCCATGTGGTGGGGTAAGGCCCTATTTGGGCTGAATTACCTCAGTATCTCACCCATGCGTAATGGAATGACCAAATTGCAGTCACAATTTCGCTGGTTGCCGAGACCGGAACACACCGTCTTTAGTGGCGGTATTGATCTGACCCAACAGCATTCAACGGAAAGTTTCAATTTTAAGCTGGAGCATGATCCAAGGCACCTGATTATCCGCAAACTTCCCACCTGGCCAGCGAGTCCTTACTGGATACGTGTTCAGCGTCACTATATAAAATTAATTGGTACCTAGGTTAATTTATGTCATTGAGATGTAATGGGTATAAAATTGCGTTAATGTCAGCGTTTGCGGAAATTATTGATCTGGATAAGGCTTACAGGTAACTTTCTCAGGATTGACAGCTTGGCATGTTGGAGGCTTATGTGCAACGGACGACCGGATTCCTGCTTTATCGTCATCTGGTACGGCAAAAGCCTGTTCCTAACTCAGATTGTTGTGACTCTCAACGCACAGACAATTCAAGATCGGCTTATTTTGCTGACGCTTTCCGCAGACTGACTGCAGATCAGACTGCTCAGGTGATGACTTGCCATATGTTGATACAAACTCGGAGTACTAAATGGATGGTGAGGACCTCGGGATGACGAGAGCACCGAGATGGAGCTCATTCAAGCATAAACTATAGTTTATATCTATTATTCATATCCACCTGAAATCCATTTACCATGGTTATTTGTTTGTGCAGGAGGTATTCTATATGATAGGTCTTCTACCTACTAGATTAATTACATATTCGATGAGACTCAGTGTAGAATACTCCGCATATAAATGACGTACTTCCTGGCATAATAATACCGCCCCAGACACCGCTTAGATGCGCTTTTGTTTACTGCCTACGCGCCCCTCACTTCTCACTCTTGCACCAATATTCTCCCCCACTATGGATACCGAAGTGAGATCTAAACCTTTAATCTTAATTGATTTTTGAGACTAACAAAACACAACAGGATGGGCGAGTGCCCGACCACCCCTCACCTGAGCCCACTTTTGAGCCCGTTATTGAACAGGAGCAATCCGTATCTGAGCAATCTGTATCTGAGCAATCCGCACCTGAACAATCCGCACCTGAACAATCCGCACCTGAACAATCCGCACCTGCCGCACAGCAGCACACACCTCAGCAGCCAGAGCCAGAGGCTCCTTCTTTTGACAAAACTGCTCTCCTCAACCACATTGCTGCTTTGAAATCTCGCATTGCTTCCCTGACAGGAAACCCAGGAGTGATTGCTACTTTTTTTATGTCCGCACGGGATGGCGCTATTATCTACACTGACTGGGATCGTGCTCCTGTTGCTGATCGCAATGCCGCTGACGTGAATGGTGTGGCTGATTCAGGCTCAGGCTCATATCACTCGTTTCCAGAGGCGATGGCTTCGGAAATCTTCGCTTACGTGACTTCTGCAACTCGCTTTTCTCAGTCTTTCACTCGTCCCATCCTCGCTTTCCACGATGAAGCCTTCCCTGCCGAGAGTATCCCAAGGGAGGAGGACCGAGTTGGTCTGCTTAGAATGCGCACTCAATCTTCGGAGGTGATCATTTTCCCAACCTCGAATTACATAATGTGTGTTCTCAACAAGATCACTGTGAAAGAACGCGCCACCAAGACCACTAACGGTCCTGGCCCTATCCATGTTACCCGTGTCTCCACTGCGGACCCTGCAGACCTCGTCCGGGGCCTCTCTGTCCAGGATCCCACCTCCTAGTCACTCTGTTGAGATATTGTTGATGTCTTTTGAGACATAGCCAATTGGGAGTAGAACTCTCCGGCTTTTTTTGACTTTCATGCTTATACGATACCCCATTAAAGCAAAATCTTTTTAGACACTATTCCTCTGCCTGTAAACTTCTAAAATTGATGTTGGAAGCGATAGGCTTACCTGCTGCTTTTCAGCAGCGAGCCTATTTGTATATCCCGAGGTCAATATTCCAGTTCAACACAATGTTGGAGTAGACAGCACCTTGAGGTCCCATGGAATTAAATTGAAGGTCGATTGTGTTGGCCTAGTAAACATGGGGAAGAAATTGGTAGATCACTGACTATTTATTTCCTACCCCGCTTCAGCATTCGTGATCTCACCTGGACCTTTTTTAAAAACCTGACCATTATCTCTTTGCACAAATTGAGTATTTACTTTTCACCATGGCCTCTATAGATTTTGATGTAAATGTTGCCCGCACTTTTTTCCCTGCTCTGCAGCAGGAACAGGTTTACATGGATAATGCAGGTGGGCTCATCGATGACCGTCAGAATCAGCGAAACACAGTACTAAAGGGGTTGAATTACAGGTGGAAGTCAAGTCCTAGCCAGTGTGGCTGACTCGTAAGCATAGTAGGTCAATTGGCAAGCGATCAGTCAACTAATTCATTGCAAGTATACATTCATACCTGCTCAACAGGAATGTCCAGCTCGGGGCTACATACAAGGTCTCCAAAGAGTCAACAGCAGCATACACAGAAGGCTACAAGTCTGCGGCCAGCTTCATTAATGCCCAGCCAGAAGAGGTAGGTCTTCTTTTTGGAAATACAGCACAGGTCTTGATGTTGTTTGTAGATCAGTATCGGCATCTCGACAACTCAGCTGCTGCACAATCTCTCGGTCGCTCTAAAATTTCAAGCTGGCGATGAGTTGATCGTGTCTAAACTCAACCACGAGGCCAATAGCGCGCCCTGGGTGCAGGTTGCCGAGCGTATGGGTTTGACTATAAAGTGGTGGTCTGCCACTGATCCTCTGAATCCTACATGCGAGGTAGCTGAGTTGCAGTCTTTACTGTCGGACAAAACGAGACTGGTCTCATGCCCCCATGCGTCCAATATTACTGGAACCATCAGCCCGATCCGGCAGATTGCCGACGCTGTTCACGCCTTTCCTCGCGTAAGTGGTCGTATTTTTTTTTACATTGTTGGAGCTTATCTGATCTTTGGCAGGCAATGCTATGCGTTGATGGGGTCGCATTGGCTCCTCATCGACAGGTGGATGTAAAGGCACTCGATGTGGATTTCTACGTGAGTGTTTACAATCTTCAATTCTGATGGCAGTGTATCTGACCCACCTAGTCCTTTTCTTGGTATAAGGTATATGGTCCACACGTGGCCCAGTTGTATGCTGCATCGCGCATTCAAGACGATATCCAATCGCTGGGTCACTTTTTCAAGCCCACCCACACTCTAGATCTCAAGCTCAACCTGGCCTCTGCTAGCTATGAGATGACTCAAAGTATCCCCAAGGTCGTGGAATACTTTGGGCCTGACCCCAGTGCCAGGTGGGCAGCCATGGCGAATCATGAGGAAAGACTCCAGCAAATCCTCCTCTCCTTTCTGGCAGGGGATGAGCGGATCAGAATCATTGGAGAACCTTCGGCGGCTCAAGCCCTCCGTGTACCTGTGATTAGTTTCATAGTGCGGGGATTTGGTAGTCAGAAGCTGGTGGAAATGGTGGAGTTCCGATCTGCCTATGGATTTCGGAGTGGGCATATGTATAGCCACCGGCTGTTGGCTGATGTGTGTGGCTTACAGGATTTGGAGGATGGGGTGGTGCGGGTGAGCTTGTTGCACTACAACACAGGTAAGTGAAATTCTAATATTTCTATATAGGTGGAGGCATCCGGCTGATTTTAGGTAACAGAGGGGGAAGTGCAGGGGTTGGTGGTGGTGTTACGTGAGGTTCTGGCCGAGATCGGGCAGGTATAGGATGATCATGATCGCCCCGTATTATCATCATCTAATAAATCATAGATCCTAGTGAGTCATATTTGATCAGATGATATAATATGATGATATTATTAGTACCATGGAATAGAGAGTAGAAGATAGAAAATTCTGGATATTTCAGGTGGCATCTGGTATGCCTTAGGAGTGGGGCACAGTTACCTAGATTCTAATCTATGAAGTACGGAGTGACTTACTCCGTCATTATCTTAGATAACAAGGATTCAAGTAGATCCATTCACCCGATATGCTGATGAATGTCTAGTTTTAGTTTTAGATGGAGTATGGAGTATTATGAAGTAGTACAAAGAAGAAGCAAGGAGTTCTCTAGACCGACGGATATATGAATCCTTAATAAGCGATGGGTCCACACTGATAAGTAACATGTGACCAAGCTCCGAAAACATCCCTGAACATCCCTGAACATCCCTGCAGTAGTTGGAAAAGTACAGAGTACTTTGATAAAGGTAGAAATAGAGAGCATGATACTAGGTATGTAGTTGAATATAAGATGTAACGGAGAATAGATCTAATATACTTCTCCATAGTCAACTAGTACTTTGAATCTACTAAGTATATAATTTCTACCTAAAGTCCAATGAGATAGAAGGTGGATCGAAATAGATGGATTTGATTGGATAAAGAGGGAGAACAGCGTGGCAACTGAAATTGTACAATTTATTCATTTATGACTCAGGATATGCTTATGTCAGGAACAGACTAAGACTAAGAATAAGAGAATAGAATAAATGATGTAAATAGAAGAAGAAGATGAAGAAGAAGAATAGAAGTATAAGAGTGACTCACTTGTTCTATAATATTCATCCATTTCATTATTTCTATTTATTACTCATACCTCATTTTACTCTATTCCCTGCGCCTCCCTCTTCCCTCTTCCGCCACCCTCGCCACATCCCTCTTAGTCACTCTGAACCCCCCGTTCTTGACAGCCTAAAATCTCCTCTTCTTCCCTCTGACTCGCCTCTGACTCTTTCCCCATTTCCCCTTCCCTTTCTTACTCAAATTTGCCTCTCACTTTAACACTCTTCTGAATAGACCCTAAGTCTATCGTTGAGTGTTCTCCTTCCTTTCCCTTATCATCTTTACCCCAAAATGTATACTGAGTCTTCTAGCCCGATCGCCCGTGTTGCCAACTGCCTCATCGGCTCTGTTTAAATCATTTCGACTCATTTATTTCGAGTTGGAAAAATATAACAGCAACACCCGTGATCGGTGCCTGATCTTATTCTGACTCTTACCCTTTGATACCCTTTTTTCGCCTCTTGATTTTCCTTTATTTCCCTGGTTCCCCCAGTTACTATCCTCTACTACAACAATACCTGCTACTCCCTTCCCCTCACCCCCCACACCGGGCTCTTTTTTCCATAACCTCTTTTCTTATTTGATACTCTCAAGTATCACTCTGGCTCTTCATATCTTCTAGGCTTTGCCGTCGCCTTCCGCAGTAAAGACGGCTCCTGTCTCCTCGGCCTTCGTTCCCGGTTCACTGTTAAACGGTATCTTGACAATTTTTTTTCTAAAAAAAAAAACACGGTCTCCTCCCCTTCCATCTCATATAAATCCTGGATCATCTTTGATACAACTCGGTTCGCAATATCTTCATCTCTGTCCACAACGGGCCTTTCATGAATCACTCCGCGTTTCCGGATATGTCGGGGATGGACGTCTTGGGTTTGCATATCTCAAACCCAAGCCAATCAGCGTCTCACGCTCACCCCTATACCTCTTCGATCTCTTCATCCGCCTCTTCGTCTACCTCTTCAGTCTTCTCGCTCGACAGTACCTCGCAGGGATCCGTTTCGTCCACTGCTTCCAACCCTGTCGACTTTGAGAACTATGTAGAGAGTCAGGTCAGTAGTCATCAGAGGTACCCCCAGGTCTTGGCCAAGGAAGTTGTTGGCAAGACTAATGTGGTGCCGCCAGAGCTGCGCAAGCATCCTCGGCGCACCAGTGTTGCGACCAGTGGTCCTGGCGCTCGTCCTCCGCCTTGTCTGCTTAGGCAGTCAGAGCGAAAAGTGAATTTCGTCGATAATCTCGTCGGTAAGCAGACTCCGTACTACAGCTTAAATCGTTCCTCGGCTCAATCTCTTTTTAATTACTAGATACGGCGTCGCAGATTGTGGAAAACATCTGGCCCCTCTCGGCTGCGGCATCCCGCTGTGATACCGCGACCGGGACGAAAGGAGTTCTTCCCCTGCGCACGTTTATCCAGGAGACTCTACGTCGTTCGCGTACTAGTTATAGCACTTTACAAGTCGCTCTTTATTATCTGATCAAGATCAAGCCACATGTGCCGGCTCATGACTTGACTAAGGAACAACCGAAGAACCAATCTCTGATGCGGGCCATGCAGTGTGGTCGTCGGATGTTCTTGGCTGCGCTGATATTGGCCTCCAAGTACCTGCAAGATCGCAACTACTCGGCCCGTGCCTGGAGCAAGATCTCGGGTTTGAATACACTCGAGATTAATCAGAATGAGTTGATGTTCCTACAGGCTGTCGGATGGCGTCTCCACATCTCCGAAGCCACCTTCCAGCGCTGGACTGAAATCGTCCTGAAGCTGACCCCCGGAGCCGGTGGCCCCCCAGCAAGTGAAGGCCAGTGCTGGCGAACTGTTCTGCCCCGATTGACACCGGAACTCGATTCAATCAACGTTTGGGAGCCGACTACGCCGATCTCGGCCATGGAAAACATGGAACTGGGCTTGGCGGATTCCTTGTCCCCGCGCAGCACCGTGAGCATTGAGTCATTCCGCTCATCTTCACATAGTCTGCCGCGGACCCTGGAACCCGCCCCGCGCATGGCTGATTATGTTAATCTGCCGCCGTCGATCGTCCGTCCTATGCTCCCTACTCCACAGATGACGCCGCAGTCGCATGTCGTCCTCGCCCCTGCAGTGGGTATGAGCGCTTGCGACCCGCGTCGCTCGTCTATCGGTAGTGCGATGTCCCAGGCGCAGAACATCGGGTTTGCACGCTCCACTTTGGATCAACGTCCCCCTATGTCCTTCTACTCCCGGCCTTCCCCTACGATACTTACGCGGTGCGTCGGTCCTCTCTGGCTCGGTCCACCTCGTCGGCTTCATCACCGGACTCGATGGTGTCGGATGTTTCTACACTCTCATCCCGATCATCTCGTTCATCGTCCGTCTCGTCAAATGCATCAGGAGTGGGTGCCGCTCCCGCTCCATCTCGGTTGGCCATTACGGCTGCCTTACGATGCACTAGCAATTCTCTGAAGGAGAGTCGCACGACCTTGGCGATGGCTACTCCCGTCGACGAAAATGCTCTGGTCGATCTGTACAACTCCAACGTTTACTCGGCGACTGGCTCGGCTGATCTTTCGAACTATTCGTTGGATTCCAGCCTGAGCGAGGCCGCCCAAAGCCTCTGTGAGCTGTCCGGAGCGACTCCTGCACGTCGTCAGTGCCGCAAGCGTGGCCGCACGGGATCGGACGACATGTTGCTTCAAAACCATGTTCGCCAGCTGATCGAGACGGGTGCTTCGGCTCCATCCTCGATGGTCCCTGACGCGAGAATGGCCACTTCATTTTTAGTCGATGGGTCTTTGGTCTCCGGACCGGCCGGTATGAAGCGCGCTTGCTGTGGAAGTGAAGCCCGCAAGATTGCTCTCAATCCCAGTGTGCGGGTGGATATCTTGAACTAATTCTGGATATTTTTTTTTTTCAAGGTCTAGAAAAAGCCCGTCTTTTCTGCTTTCGTCCCAATGATTCCCCTAAATTCCTGACGACCTGAAGTTGGAACTATTATTCTATTTATATCTGTACATACCCCCCTAACAGTCTAACTCGGGTCGTGCGATTTATCATAATCTTCGCAAACCAGTTTGATGCGCGTGTGATATTTTCCACGGCATCTTTATATATTTTTTCCCCTTTTACGGAGTGAAATGGTGAAATGGCGGGGCATGGGACTATTTTACTATTCATATTTCGGGGAGTTGGATTTGATCTTTGCATCTCCCTTGGAATCTGCGGTGGTTTTCGGATCGGAAAGCATTAGGATAGGAAAATGGCATTCTTTAATCCGGTTTGATTTCTTTGTTAAGTCTTTTCCATATATAGTTGATATCATGAATATCTTATTGAATAATCTACAATCCTTCCTTGTAAAAACTTACTGAGTCTATACCATGAGAGTAATAGCAATATGCCATCTGATAAGATCAGCCGACTTCTCCGCTTTCTCCGCACCTTCATTTTTCCCTTATTAACTTGTTACATCGTCTCTCTGCTCTATTTACTCTCTCCAGATTCACTGTCAGAGTCTCTACCAACCACACTACCAGAATCAATAGCCGAGGCTTCCATCATGATCTTACGTCCAGTCCTCACAGTCTTTGCTCTCTGTTCCCTGTGCATATCCGCATCAGCCATCCCGGGTGACACACAGGTAGTCCTCTCGCAGTCTGCAGTGACACTCTTCTCAGAGTTGGAAGGAAATTCCTCGCCCTTTACACGTCCGTCCTGGTTCACATCCACTCTCATGGCTCGTCGCTTACTGGCCCTTTCCCCATCCGGTGTCATCTCAACCGTCTTCCCGGACTCTGTCTCCCCTCGTACTCCCCCCTCCATGGCGGGTCTCCCGATCGGACTGAGAGAGTATATCGCTGATTGCGAGGGTGCGTTGCCAGATGGGTTGTCACATGGAGAGAACGGGGACCCGACTGTTTTGGGCCTTGGTATTGGAACTACTTTCAGAAATATACAGGCTGGCTCGAACGTCTCTCTCCAGCTTGATTGGTGGGACCATTTGGACCAGGCTGGTCCTGTCTACCCCGGTCTCCCTCTCAGTCCGGCTGCTCTTCCTAGGGTCACCCTCTTTGGCTACTTGGAACCTCTCCCCTCGCTCTCCGACCGTGCTGCAGTCCAGTTGGAGAAGTGCTTTCTGACTTCTCACCCCGATGCAAAGGCCTGGCTGCCCGGAAACTCCCGATCCCCGCATTCTAGCTTCTGGGCTAGACTCGTTGTCACGCAGGCATATTGGATCGGTGGCTTTGGTGATGTGCAACAGATCGGTTGGATTAATATTAGTGATTGGAAGGGGATTAGACGTTACGAAAGTGGGGGTCGTGATAGGCGGGGATGGAAGGATGTTCGACTTCCTGGAGAACACGATGAGCATAGCAGACAGTAAGAATCAAAATGTTCTATCTGCTATCTATAGTTTTTGACATCGATTTCGATCTATCTGATCTTTAATGGAATCATTATCCGAAGGATTCATTGACATGAGCTGATTCAAGGGTCCAAAGGGTCAAAGCATCAAGATAGGAAGTATATGGTTCGTCGGTTTCTTATCAGAGCTGCAACATTGCAAGGTTGCTTATCACCTTATCATTTCTACTTCGAGGTACTTTCTACCTGACTGCACGGAAATCGCCGTACTTCTGCTCTCTTCTATCTTATTTAACTTAATGCAGGGGTCCTGTCGCAAGATCTCTCTACCCAGCCCTAAATCTGTTTCCTGCATAGATTCTAGATGCCTCTATCTTGGCCTCGAATTCGCGTCTCACAGGCCGATTCGGTCTTTGCTGCTGGTAATTCACGATGGACGAACCGGGATATTGATCCTATTCCTAGATTCGCTCGCAAATGGGGTGTATGGAGCTTAATCGGTATGTTGATTCAATCCTTAGCTACCTACATTCAAACTTTCCCAGCTAGAATCTAAACCATCCCTAGCTTACTGGATCTCTGACTCTTTCAACCTCGCCACTTGGCAGTTTGCAAGTAGTATGATCTCAGTTGGCTTCACCTACAAGGAATCCCTAGCCATTGTCGCCGTCTCATTCTTCATCATCTCCTTCGTCATCTCGGCCAACGGTGCCGTCGGCGCAATCTATCACATCCCATTCCCCGTCATCGCTCGTGCGAGCTGGGGTTTCTGGGGCTCTTACGTAGCCATCGTGTCCAGAGTCATCCTAGCCGTCTTCTGGTTCGCTATCCAGAACGTTAATGGCGGTAACTGCGTGCGCGTCATGATAGGAGCTATCTGGCCCAGCTTCTTGACGTTAAAAAATCATATCCCCGAGTCTCAGGGTATCACCACTAATGGAATGATCTCTTATGTAATCTTCTTCGTCTTTCAATTCCCTTTCTTGTGTATCAACCCAAATAAACTGCGCTGGTTGTTCATGGTCAAGTCCGTGTTGGTCCCCATCGCATGGATCGCTATCTTGATCTGGGCTTTTGTTTCCGAGAAGGGCGGCGGTGCCATCTTCGCTCAGCAAAAAGCTACCGTCTCCGGGTCTACCTACAGCTGGCTGTTCCTACTGAACATGACTTCCGTGCTTGGAAACTACGCAACCCTAAGTGTGAACCAGTCGGATTTCTCCCGCTACTCACGCGTCAGTCCTCGCTGGCAACTACTCTACATCCCAATGTTGCCTATTGTATTCACCTTCATCTCCTTCATCGGTATTGCGGCCTCATCAGCCGGCCAGGCCCACTACCATCTCTCTGATTTCCCATGGGACCCAACAACCCTAATAAGCAACTGGAGCAATCGTTCCTGCCGCTTCTTCGCAGCCTTCTCCTTCGCATTAGCCTCGCTCGGCGTCAACATCTCGGCCAACTCTCTCTCGGCTGCAAATGACTTCACCTCGCTTGCACCGCAGTATCTCAATATCCGCCGTGGTCAGCTCCTCTGTGCCATGTTCTCGTGGGCCCTGGTCCCCTGGAAGATCCTCGCTTCGGCCAGTAACTTCCTCAGTTTCATGTCGGCGTATGCCGTCTTCCTCGGCCCCATTGCTGCGATTATGATGTTTGACTTTTGGGTCGTTAATAAACGCAAGTATGACACGCTTGCGCTGTATCAGCTTTGGAATCCGATTTACCGCTATAATCTCAAGTTGCCATTTATGACGAAGTCGATTCATGGCGTTAATTGGCGCGCTGTTGTTGCGTTCATTGTAGGTGTTGTGCCCAGCCTGCCGGGTCTGATCAATGCTGTTAATTCTAGTATTGATGTTGGCGTCGGTGTGCACCCTTATCAGTTCGGTTGGCTGCTTGGCTTCTTCGCTACGGCGGGTGTCTACTGGGCTCTTTCGGCACTGTTCCCGGCTATCGATACTCAGATTGAGCGGGCGATCTTGCCGGATGAAATTTATGATGAGAGGGGGATTGTTGTGGAAGGGTATGAGGTTGATAATGCAGGGGAGAAGTCTGAAGCAGGTTTCCAATCTTCTGAGAAGGTCATGGCGGTTTAAACCGTTTCATTTTTATATATATATATATGTTCGTTGGATTTGTTCTGATTACGTTCTTATTGTCTGATATCATGTGACTCATGACTATATCATATGTGGATGCACCTTAACGCTTAATGATACAATGGATTTGACTCGAGCCATAATCTCCTCGCTAATAACCATGGAATGACATGGGCTAGAATTTTAGATGTACACATAATAAGCATAGACACCTGCCTGGTGGTGGCTAATGTCGATGGTTTTCGTTTTGGTGCGCAGCAATGCTTCAGCTACCCAAATTTTGACGTGGTCAATCTTCGATTTCGAAATCGTGACTGAGTATACAAAATTTGCCCAGGAGGGAGTTAGGTCTTCCAAGGTTCCTATTGTTTGTTTGAATACTATCAATTCTTTCAATATTCTTGGTGATTTCGCGGAAGGCTAACTTTCAGACATTTGGCAACAATATGGTGGTGAGTTTCTCCACTAACTGTCTTCCAAGTTTACAATCAAGCTTCCTCAACAACCCCAGGAATGAAGTTAGTGCTTAAGTGCCATCAAAACCTTTCAAGGTTGAAATGGTGGATATCTTGGCCGCGGCCTTATATTCTTTGTTTTTGTTCGATATACAGTCCTTGCCTACCTAGCTATGAGCCTAGGTGACGATAGATCGACCGTCTGCCCCCGAAGTACTTGTATCTCTTGAATCATATCTGAAACATATGGCTGAAGTCCATCACGGTAGCTCATTCAGTCATTCTTGGGCTGAAGAAATGGTCTTTGTAAGAAGAGGGCTGGCAGTTTGGGCATGTGTACAGATGCCTTTCTTTTATGTGCATGTTCAGAGTCTCTTCTGAGATAGGAACTGGTGCCTTCTTTGCAGACTGATATCTTCATGTGGCATATTTATATAGCCTGACATGGCAGGGGGGAGTATACCATCGGCTGTATATCACGGACCTGGCCCATATGCCACAGCCCCCTTGAGCACCTTAGCCACGCCAGACGAAGCACGACCAAGTTCGCCGCCCTCCTCACGCGCACTTTTCAACCCGCGCTGAATCGCCGGCATAAACCGGCTCTCAAAAACCCGATACCGATCCTCGCGGGTCTCATACATCTCGCCCTCTTCATCGCGCGGCTGCCCAAACAGATTCAAGTATGCATATGGCGCAGAGGATTCAGACAACATGTGCTGACCTGTTTGGCAGAGCGGGAATTGCCATGAGGATTCCGTCTGCCCGGGTAGATCGTCCACAGTGCCTGGCTCACCGATTCCTGCGGATAGAAGCTCGGCTAGGGCGCCTAGCACTTTGATCATGGGCTTGCCTTTGCTGCCTGATTTCCCAAATGATGCGCGGTTGGATGACCATCTTGATGACTCCTCTGTGTGCCAGCCTAATACTGACATGAAGCAGTTGAGCGTTTTGATCCAACCGCCTGCGCAGGCGACTACCTGCTCACCGGCGGCTTCAACCATCCAGGATAAGACCTCGATTGCTGAGAGGCGGATGTCGGCTGCTAGGTGGGTCATTCCTGCGCGGACATAGGGAAGAAGTTGGCCGACGTGGTCCTCGACGTCGGTGGTTGGTAGTGTTCGGAGGAGTTTTAGGAGTTGTGTGCGCACATTGTTGCTTGCATCTAGGAGGAGCGGGAGAAGAGATGGAAGAATTACACTGACGGGCTGGGGAAGGGGGGAGTTTACGGGGCGGGATGCGAGGGTGGTTGTCAGGTGGGCGAGAGAATCTCGTCGTTGTGTATCGGATTTGGATGAGAGGAGAGACAGGTGGTGAGTGAATTGGCTATTTGCTGATGGGGCGGCGAGATGGAGAGATTGTTGACTGAGGACAATTGCTGCATTGTGTCAGGACAGGTCTCCCTCAAGTGATGGCTGTGCAGATGATCTACCTTTTGATCGGAAACTGGTGTCGGTAAAGTTCTCCGGTTTGGCTCTGGCCTTTCCAACCTTGAGCTTGGGTTTCTGCGCGGGTCAGTAAACAAGTACATTGACGTATATTTATCAACACTTACTTGGAAGTCCTTTTGCTTCTCCTTCTTTCGTTTTGTGCTAGAACCCATGATTGCGATGTTGAGTCTGGAAAGTTGCTTCGCACTTTTTTTTTCTTCTATCGTAAACACGTGATACTGATAACTGCCTCAGGCATAAATGCCAAAAGAGGAAATATGTGTAACGCTTATGGAGAGCCCGTATGAAAGATGTATCACTTACTACGTCTACTCAAGTCCGAGCCATAGTGTGCTGAGAGGTCGGTATTTTTTTTGACAAAAATTACAGTTGATAATAGAGAAAGTTGTGTTTACTCAAATCAATGGAAGGTCATAACATTGTGCTGAAAGCAGTCGTAAGAATCGTCCAATTTAATCTGAATAAAGGACGCAAGATAAAACCATCCCATAAAGACTGCTCAGCAGCGCAAGAAAACAAGGAAGCCATAAGCCAAAAAATCTAGATAAAAACAAGAGATGCGCACTTCTGCCGGGGAGACAGACGCGATTGTATCAATCAAATCAAAACGATCATCAAGAGCACATAAACATATCAATAACATGATTGATGATGCAAAATGCAAGGTTCAAGCAGAGACCACCAGAAAGGACATTAGCCGCGTATGGATAACATTAGGAGGATGGTGGTTCCACACCAAGACATAATAACATGAACAGGAGAAAAGAAAAGAAAAACAAAAGTCAGTTCACAGACTCATGGTGAGCCACTCCCATTCCTGACTTGCTCCCTGTCCACCGGCAATACTGTGGTTGGCAGGGTTAGCAGCGGCCGGGGGGCATAGCAGGTGCTAAAGGCACGATCTTGGAGCGACCGGCAGCACTCAACTTCGGGCTATCATCCGTATCTGGATCAGATCCGGGAGCCTTCTCGAGACGACGCTGCCGTCGCGGGGCCACCTGCACACCGGCGCGGGCCTGGGCCACACCGGCCGGGGGCCGGTCTTGGGTGGAGCGGCGGCAATCGGCACCACACCGGACTTATTGGGGGCATTATTTCCCATAATGGCCGGGGGTGACTCGGACGCGTTACTGACCGACATGCGCGAGGCTCCCACGCTGGTTGGGGTCTGCACGATGGAGTTCTTGCGGGAAGACTTCTTCGACGAACGAGAAGTGCCGACAGCGATGCTGTTCGCGCTGCTGCGGTTTCGCTTCTTGATGACGTCGGTCTTCAGTGACAATGGCCGAACCACACCATGAAGCTTCAAGAACAAGCCACAAGCGTTGCACAGAGGCTGGCCCTCAGGGTTGCGACGCCAAAGTGGGGTAGTCTGCGTAAAACAATTGGTGCAAGTGGTTGGTCCAGCATTAGGATCTCCACTCTTGGACCCGCCTGGGCTGCCGGGTCGCGATTGGGAAGCGCTGTTAAGTCCCGACTCGGGAGGCGTATTGGGAGACGGGTGGTTGGTCGGTGGGATACTGTTCATACCTTGGCGCATCAAAGAAGCGTTGGAGATGGAAGCAGTTCGCGCAATCTTTTGACGTCGGGGATCCTGGTCACGGTTGCGCACATCACTGACCGAGGCAGCCGAGCCATGAGTACGGCCCAGACTACCATGGTGCCACTCCGGTAGACTCTCCATCAAATCGGGTCCCCTGCGGTGTTGGCCACCAAAACCCGGCAATGACTGAACGGAGCCTGAAAAAGCAGCGTCCCATGCGAGACCCGAGTTCATGTCACCCATATCATCCATCGATGAAAATTCATTAGGCATGGCCATGCCACTATGGTCACCATATGCAGTGGCATCGTCGTCTTCGTTATCGGAGTCACCTCCAAATGTGAACATGCCGTTCGCCGGTGCGGTCGAAGAAAATTCTCCGGAACCAAGCACCTGTGATGGATCCACATGCTGGGCCTGCGGAATGGAGAAGCCCGACGAGTGTATGGTTGTGGTCGGCGGCCCGCTCACGGCAGTGGGGGAGTGGTAATCACCGTTGGCCGAGTTGAACATGTGACGCGGCTGCAGGGATGCGGAAAGGTTCGACGTCCGCTGCTGGAGGTAGTTGGGAATGCGACGCTGCGCTTGAGACTCGGCCAAGGGGGTATCGGAGAAGAACATAGACTGCTCTCCCTCGTAGATAGGCTGAGGGGTCGACACCGCAGACTGATACCCGGAGGGAGGCGGTGAGAAAAACTCAGTCGAGTTCAGAGAGGACGCCAGAGGGGTTTGCGTATATGGGTTGGAGAAGGGGTTGCTAGCCGTCATGGGAGATTCCGAAGGGGAGAAAGTGAAGTGCTGCTGGTAGGGACCAGCTGAGTGGATAGCACTGTCCTCGCCTACACCGAACGTATCCAAGCTGAATGGAATGCCCGAGGATGTGTGATGATGTCGGTGGCGACGCGGACCATTAGCAGGCATGGCAAAACCACCAACTGGGTTGTGATCCAGAGAGTAGTCGGGCAAGGCTGCCGACAACTCTGAATGTTTCTGGGCCAGCATGTCGTTCGAGACCGGGGGCACCTGCGGGGACGAGTCGGCCGGTCGTTTGCGAGTGGGAACAGCGAGGCCTGCTAGGAACTGGCGCTCATCAACGCTAGTCTTGCGCACTCGGCGAGCGACGTAGCCAAACTCGCTATTCTTGCGCTGGTCCTGAGTAGGGTGGGGGAATGAAGCGGCGGCCGAGTCGGCCAAATGGTCTTTGCGCGCCTTGATCGGGATGGAGGCAGACGTGGAAGCGGTTGGGGTAGCGGTAAAGCGGTGGTCGGGAGTGGGGTGTGAGTAGTCAGCGGGAGAATCAAACGCAACGATGAAATCATCCAAATTCATGGGATCGTGTGAATCCATATTCATGTGGAAGGAAGCGTTCTCCGCCTGGTCGGACAAATGCAACTGCGCGATGCCGCTCGGGTTGGGACCAGTGGTGTTATTCGTGTGCGACCTGGTAAGGTTAAAAAGAAGAGATGAGCAAATCGGCCGGATTATTAGAGAAAAATAAATAGAAAATAAAAAAATAAAAAATCAGGAAAATAAGAAAGCAAGAAATAAGAAAAGAAAAGAGGGAAGAAGAAGTGCCGACATACCGAGTCCGTTTATCTTGTTCTCGCTGTTCACGCTCTTTCCGTTTCAAACTCATGGCCATCATCCGCCATGTCAAGTTTTCCATGCGCTCTTGATTCGGTAACTGAGACTTTGTTCGAGCATAGAGTCGCCAGATTTGAGCGGCCAAGGGATCTTTTCGTTGCAAATCCTCGGGGCTTTCACCACGCTCACCGTGCTTCCACTCAGGGAAGATGGAATCTTGAAGCATATTGTTGCTTGAATTTGTCGGAGCGAAAGGTGAACTAAGGGAAAAATCATCGGACATCATATGTGTATCGAAATCCATCCCGGGGAAATTCAACCCATGAGATCCATTATGGTGCATGGCATCCATGATGGAGGGGGAAGAAATATTAAAAGATGGCGGGGATTATAAAATTAAATCCGTATCCGCCGTAAACGAGAGGATGATTGGAAGCTATTGGCAGATGCAGCCAAGATGACCAGGGGTCTCAGCACCGACGTCAGTCCATTGTACATGTTAAGTATCTGCGGATCAAGAACTTACAAGGTCTAGAAGCTTTTTCCGACCAAGATGTTCTCATCAATTCCCTCTTTCTGAATATTCCCAGGCGGAGGACGGGAATGGGAGGGGCTAGACCGTCTGGATGCCCATACCCCGAGATACTAGTGATGGGGGGAGATGTAGTGCAGGTATTTGGGGGTAAAGCAGAAAGTGACAGGACCAGGTGGTAAAGGGAAAAAGGGAAAAGCAAAAGGAAAGAGAAGTGTACAAGATGGGGGGTCACCCAAAGGATAAAAGAAGAAAAGAAGGAGGGGGAAAGGAGGGGAAGGAAAGGAAGAGAGGGAACTCAGAATTGATATGTGAAGGTTGAAGGCGTACAGTAGTCATGGACAGGTACGGTATTCGTAAAATATATAACCTAGGTAAAATATATACCATCTGATTCCCATCTCTGGTCTACTACATATATAAATATATTAAACGCCACTTTCGCTTGATGACTAGAAAGTACTTTGCATGGTATTTGTCTCTTTCTAACTGTTCCTGGATTTAACCCAACAAATGAACGTTGATCCATTTGTACAATTGACATTTCCTCGCACGGCCCCTGTTCCTGGGGGGAAAGAGACGAGACTATGGAGGATAGTCCACTTTGGGTAGCCGTCTACTGTTCCTATGATACCTAGTCTCTACTCCTTCTGGCTTAATTTGACCCACTCACTATAGGATGGTTGTTGTTTAGTCAAATCTGCCGTACCCACTTTTCTACCTACATCTGGACTTTCTCCGACCACCTCTTTCAAATCTCAAGAGACCTTCTCCCGAATAGCTTCGTACTTACGGAGTTGGTACTTACTGCAGATATGTTTGAGTGTACCCCTCCCTTGTGCTCGAATTCCGGAAGAGAATGACCCCCTCTCTTCGGATAAAAAACGTATATCGGACTCGGGCCGATTACATTTGTATGGTGCCGCCTTTCTTATTCGTAGTGCAACAGCTAAGAAGTATCCATCTCTTTTGTATTAGGTTCAAAACTCACCGGAATGATCCCCATGTTAGATCCCTATATTACCCGATGGTCTTGTAAATACAAGACAAATACCGAAGATAGATTTCACCGGGGAAATCTCCGGGGAATAAAACCTACGAGGTAATTAGAAGAGGCAAAGGCGAACTCTTTCACTTCATTCGTCTTTCAATCTTTCGGTACTTTTTTGGAACGAGCTAATAGAAGCCGTGTTCCAGTATACTTACTTCCATACTTTCACATACTTCCACTCGGTTGTCAAATCCGATCCTCTTGGTTCATCATTCCCGACATCTGTTTTTTCTTTAGCCCGAAAATAAAACACATCTAAAAGCTCAGACTCGTTAGCGGTTCGTTCATTGCGGTCCTGAAACCGGATCTGGAAATCAAGTAAGCCAAGTCCCTCAAATCTCTCCTCCTCTTAAGCCTTAAAAAGACCCACGAGACCCACATGGCAAAGTCGGGGCAACGATAAGCTATTGATAAGCGTAATTAACGCTGGTCAATGATTCATCATTTTTAATCTGATTCATGAGCGACATGACTATGAATGATAGTCTTTTCTTTTTCTTTTTCTTTTTCTTTTTCTTTTTCTTTTATTTTCCCACTCTTTTTCTTTCCCTTTTTCCTGGTGAAAATGATGGTATGATTCCAAAAGTGAGACTTTCTGGGGGAAAAGAGGCAAATGGGAAAAAGTGAGGTGGCGAGGTTTTCGGCTTAGTTTCTCCAGTTTGATTGGACATCCGACGTAACCCGACTTTAACCCCAGCTGGAAAGTGATCAGGGTGGGGAAGACTTCTGTTTTTTGGTTTTTACTTCTTCTTGCGGCACTGGCGGTTAGATGATAAGTGGTAGTGAGCCTGAATAACCAGGTATGAGGGGAAGCCCTCCCAAGGAACATATAAAAGTGGAAATGCTATTTTCAGGGTGGCAAGGGTCCATCTAGACTAACAGTCACTCTCAACAGGAGGAATCTGAGCAGTGGAAAATCCATGTCGATCAAGGGGAGAAAAAATAAAAGAATATGAAGTTGAAATTGAGAAGTAATGGAAGAGAATAACAACCCCTTTATATATGAAAATCCTTTCAATGTTATCACCCAACAGTCTCGATAAGGCGTGACGCCATTGATAAGTTTGCATCGAAGATAAGCCCTGGAGTCGATCAAGTTCTGATCGGAGGGATCTACATACTTATCACACCGCTCTTCATTTCTACTATCTTTAATCCGTAATCTCCAAATTTTTGCTAACTTTGCCCCAGGATTTCCCCATTATTTGCAATCGTATCAGGCCTTATCTTGTCATCCTATCACATTACCTCTGACTAGATGGTCAGATAGTGATTCAAGTGATTCAGGTATCTCAGTGGGTAGTCAAACTTAGTCGGAGATATACAATGACATCAATACTCAAGTCTCTATCAAACTGATTGAGAGATAGACTAAGACTAATCACTGATGCATTGGTTCGTTGTTATCGACCACATCCCACGCGATATTTGACTCGGTGATAGTGCCACCAAATACTACAAGGTTCCCATTTTTTCAAGAACATGGATCGGAATGTTGATCTGCACTCAATATTACATGGAAACATGGGAACCTTGGAACCTGGGGACTTGAATAATGGGTTCAATGGGTTACATCTCAGAATATGCTCAAAGATAAGTGCGTTGTTGCCTGTGACCGCTATCTCTAAGATACTAAATACCTCGGTCCGCGGAAATCTATTCAAAGATAACATCGAGACCTCGGAAGATATGGTTCGGAAATGATATTCCAATCTTGTTAATCTTACCCAATCTTGCCAAATCTTACTCGCTATATGATAAGATTTCCGTTCTGATCTCCTAGGATATCTATATTACAGTAGTGACGTCAATAGTACCAAGTGCGATATCAATATGTAATAGTTATATATATATATATATATGCAATCCCGAGGTCTTCACAGAAGGGCTCGATGTCAATAAATGTCGTGACAGCTTCACGAAGCTCCCTAGCCCGGGTATTCAGAAAACAAAATAATGACAGACGCGATCAGACCATGCAATTATGGAAGTATATCCACCGACAAAGGAAAAAAGAAATACCGTAGACAAAGGAAATGAACCAATCAGGAAATATGGGGAAAGAAAGAAGAAAAGTCTATAATATATGATGTCCAGCAAGTCGTAACACTCGATCTCCAGTCTGGTCGAATGGAAACAATCACCCAAGATCTTGATCTTGGGATCTTTGCACGGTGCCCAGGCAGGTGGTATGACAGCACAAAGTGCACAGGTGATGTAAATATTAACTGAGCTGCGTGCCATGATAGAATCGAAGGAAAAAAGTACCACCCGAAAACCCATGCGCCTGCTCGTGACCTGCTGCAAAGCAGATGAATGGAAGTAATGTATGCAACAAAAAAAAGAAAAGAAAAGAAAAAGGGAGATCCCAGAAATCGATCTGATGTCCACCGGGGTATTATAATTGAACCAAGCCGCCGTCTAAGAATGTACAAAAAAACGTCAAGTCATCCGGGCCGGAAAGAGAATATAAAGGTTGAGTCAATAATGAGCCAAATGCAAGATGTGCCCGAAGAGGAATCGTTTCAATATTTTATGGGCCGGAATGTCCCGGCTGCCCCATTGGTGAGTGGAATTGTTGTTGCATAGCGTCTGGGTATACCACGTTCATGCCGGATGGCATGGCGTTCATCGGCCATGATGCGTATCCGATACCGGCTTGGACAGGGTATGGGACCGAGCCAGGGGGTACATGCATCTCAGATCCAGGTGCGGAGGATCCCAATACGTCGGATGGAGAATGCATTGATTGTTGTGTAGGGACTGTCACTCGCCGTTTGAGGTCCGGAGGCATTTGTTGTGGATATGAGGTGGGATATGAGGAGCTCATCTCAGGCTGTCCCGGGTAACTCAATGCCCGGGATGGTGGTGGAGGTGATTGCACAGGCCAGGCGGTTCCGTCGGACTGCAGAGCGTACATAGCTGGGTTCACAGGTTGCGCGTGGCCAGGCATAGGAGATCCTCCTGACATAGGCGAACTCGGTGGCAATCCATTAGGTATAGACCCCGGATTCCAGACATTAGGAGCTAAGGCCATCATCGGTCCTTTTCCAGCCATTGTGGCCATGATGTGAGGTTCAGTTATCGTCGTAAATTCGTCCCAGGAGAGTCCACTCTCCATCGCTGGATGTCCTGGGTAGTCACCAGGTCCCATCGGTCGATCTTCTTGTCGATTAATTGTCTGTACTACAAATCAAGGTAGGAAAAAAAGACTTACTGGCTGAGAAGCTCGAAAGAGGAGTACCCGCATAAGCATTAGGGCTAAAGGCTGCCATGTCTTGACCTGCAGATGAACTCAAAGGAACCTGCGGGTACTGATAGTAATCAACTGGTACACCTGCTTCGGCGTGCATGATAGGTGAAGAGGCGACGGGAGTTGTTGCAAGGTCTGATGATTGTGTTTCCAGCCTCGAACTGGGCCGAGCCTTCTTCTCGATTGGCGGTTGCTGGTCTACTGGGAAAAATTGGCACTCTTTTCGCAACCGAATACAATTTTCACATCGTCCCTGTGTGTCGTCTGCGGCGACTAAACACCTGATTTTCCGTCGTCGACAGTGGACTGTAGATAAATATAAGCCTCGGCATCATACCTGGGCAGATTGCCTTTGCCCACTCTATAACTGTAAGAGAAGTACTCACCACATGCGACAGATGTCCGGTGATATCCTAACTTGTTGCGCTTCTTATCGCTATCCAAAGAGCCAGAGGTGTGTGTTGCTTCCATTGTCTCAATCATTGCCCGCATAGTTCCCACAAGACAGTTATTATCGTATTAAGCCAAAGCGCATCAATTGTGCTATTCAGATTCCTTATTAGGCGGTTGGAGTCACAATAAAAAAGCGTTCTTGATATGAATCGAGGTAAATGATCAAAGTTCACAAGGCCATAAGAGTGAAGCTTGAGAAAACGAAAATGGCTAGACAATGACGCTGCGCCGACTGTTTAATCAAGCCCTATGGTCCACTCGACGCCACAACGGACCTAAAAACGATATCGCACACGTTTCAGGTCCACAACAATCGCAAGGTGTCTGAATCGGGAGGGGTTTGGGGGTCCCGCAGGAGGTCGTAATGCTCGTAAATGAGTTCTGTAGAGAGAAGGGGAAGTCGATGGTTTGAATTCAAGTTTGGAACGCGAACTCCGGGTTGAAACCGATGATTGCAAATTAATCAATGATAATTAAAAGAAATAGAGTGCTTCGAGGAAAGGGGGTTCCAAGAGTGAATGTTTGGGTTTGTTTGGGGGGAATGGGGTTTTAGGATCTAGAAAGGTTTATGATCCGGATGAAATTGCAAAGGGGATAGATGAAAAATGAGCCCATTAGTAAAAAGTCCAAATTCTGAGGGGAAAGAAATCAGAGGTGTGTATGAAGGTGAAAGAATTGAGAAAGAGTATATGGAGAAGGAGTAGTTGGAGTCAAGACTTCGAGGCCAATCGCGGGGTGAAACGCTGGTCTTTTTTATGGGTATTTTTTCTTCTTTTTTATTTTAAATATTTTATTATTTTTTAGGGAATTAGGGAATTATATCTCAGCATACGTGGAACAATGTGGCTTTGCATCAGACACTAGGACTAAGAGGGACATGGACAAAACGAATATTTGCATCTAGTACTCCGTATAGAAAAGCTCAACTCCGTGCAGGGGAGCTTCTTACCTTTTTTATGTATTAGTTCTTTCCCCATACTCAAGAAAGCCTTCAGGGTGTTTTTACGCATTCTCGATACACCTCAACCTTCCCAGGTTGATGATTTTCACTTTCTTCTTCTTCTTTGTATTGGGCTCAATATTAGGTAACCCTTATAAGCCCCTGATTGCGTATAGAGACCCCCTTCCCCCTTAGTACTGGTTCATGGTAAATGAGGCAGAAACGAGGAACCATGGTCTGGAAGCTCTGACACAGTGGGAACCATAAGGTTGGAAAGTTGGTCGCAGAGCCGTTTTGGACTTTCAGGCACTCCATCGATTGATACCCTCTTCACGCGAGATTGATTAATTGCGTTTTAAGCTCCTATAAGCTAATTCTCCCTTGTCAATTGCTTGACTTGGGTCAACTAACTCTGAATGGGATCTTGATGTTCTGGAAGGGGGCTGAAGACCTACGTCGTTCAACTTCAGGGCCTGTATTTTTTTTCATTATTATTTTTTTTTCATTGAAGTATAGCTATACGGATGACCGGAGTAAAGAAAATCGGAACCAAACCGACATAAATCCCAGTTACAGATTGATTCTAAAAACAGAATTCAAGGTTCATAATGATATGTATCAATTTCTAGGTCTGATGGATGTTTCCAGTTTCCAGTTTCCACTTGGGCAGCACGCAATGGGTATTCTTTATTTTTTTTTCCCTTCCTTTTTCATCATTTTTTACTTTCTACATCTTTTAGTGGAATTTGCCCCTTTTTATGAATTGTTTAATTGTAATTTCCCCTTGGATTTGCATGGTCTGGGGGTTAGCCTCATGTCAACATTACCACACACTTGCAGGACTTTAGGGCTTCTAGAAATCCAATCCGAACTTTTGGTTGGACTTTGGAACTTTGGAACATTAGAACGTTTTCGTCTCCCAACTAACAATTTAATTCGGAATGGAAAAAAAAGTCAAACTTTGGTTCAACTGAAATCCACTCCATATTCACATAGATTTGGTTCACCAATTAGAATTACTATCATTTCGTAGTCATGGATCCCTTACCCACAGTTGGTCAATCCTCACTTCCACTTCCTTTTGTACTTTACGTGTAATGAGATCAGCCCATTCACGACCTTAAAATTAATATCTTATTATTGAGTGTAGACCCGAACAAGTCCAGATCTTCGGAGTATTTCACTGACCCTCCACAAAGTGGGAATTCTACCTCGTGACAAACATGCACTATGTGGGTCATAATACGGATCAACGTTTAATTAAGGATGAACTCGAGATTGTTAGCGTGTTACAGATGTGTCTTGGCAGGGATCGCCGTTGTATTCTTTCGAAGCTTCAAGCTTCTATAGAGAATGTAAGCATAGAGGATAGAGTATTGCATAAGGAGTACCTGTAGTGGTTATTCTAGGCATAATTTGAGATTAAAGAAACAAGGCTCTGCTGAACCCTTCAGCCTTTGAGCCTTTGAGACTTTGAGACTTTGAGCCTTTAAGCCTTTGGAGAAGAAAAGCCCACAAAAAAAGGGGGTGGCCATCGCCTATTACCACTCTATCGGTAGAGAAAACGTGTCATTTTTCATGCCTGTTGGTGGACATTGATCTTCGTCGTGTATACTTGACCAATCATGTTTAATTTTAGACGCCCTACATGAAGCTTTTTTTGCCCTCTACTCCGTACATACTCGGGCTTGCACGGAGTTGGCTCGACTGCCGATTAATATGAGCCCAAGCCCCCGCATGCTATTTCCAAGGTTCTGCAATTCCGATCGACGGGTCTTTCAACCTTATACAAGAGAATTGGGTATGAAGAAAATCACCGGGTCAAGTTGGGCGACTATTTACTCCATAGATAGATATGAATAGCTATATTTTGTGCCCAGTATGACTAATGCATACTAATTCCTAAAGCCCCAGAGCATCGGACTTTTTGAGACTGGGTTTAGCCTCCGGCGATGAAACAGGGTCCATGACTCCAGTTCTAGCCTTCCGAATTGGTAGGCTGACTCATATATCTGTTGAAAAAGCATGAAACTCGATGAAATCGAGGTCTTCATCCTTCGCATTCAAGACATGCCTTATAACCGATCTCCTGCATCCCATAGGTACCTAGATACGGGGCTCTGGAGTATCATCGGATACAAATCCGATATGTTCAGCTGGGTTTCAAGACTTACTTTTGTTTGACGTGGGATGTCTCCCTCCTTTGGACTAAACTTCATATGGCCTAGTACTCTGGAGAGGACTTTTTGCCAAATTCAACTGCCGGCATGACTCCACCTTACATGCATCCTGCACCCTGGAATACCTATGATAAGATGGAGGCTGTGCATTTCCTTAGTCTCGAACTTCGGCCTTTATCGGTTTGAGGGGAAAGATTCAGCGGGTCTTCCCTATTCCCGGTTACTTACCCCGATATGTCATACGGAAGTTTCTTCATACTTCCGGGTTTTGAGAGTGCATAACAAGGTAAAACATACTGTGGAAGAGAGAAAGATCTCACGGTAGATTATATCCGATCGCAGTCTGATTCCATGTGGATAGGTTAATCTAGAGGCCTCCTCATACTCGGACCTGGAGATATGTTTCACCATTCTCGGGCCTTAACTCCATCTGGCCATCCGATCCTTTTATTTATTGCTTTTATCTCGCAACTCCACTGACGCGTCCCCCTTTTCAACTCGTGGGAGGTCTTATGGAGTACGGAGAGGGGTATGACATATGTGATCCGTAGTTCTCCGCCTTTTATGTAGTGAAGGATCGCTTTTACACTATTCTTGTCTTTCTAGTATGTTCTCCACATACATCTGTTTGATGATTTAGCCCCGCACGATACATCAAAGGGCACGTGTAACATTCTCGGTCTCGGTCTTCCAAGATTTACGACGTCGAGTAACCCAGAGCAATACGATGTTAGGCGTAAGGTATTACAAATTTCTTATTAAACTAATTTAACAGTAGGAAAGACCAAAAATGATCAAAGATCAATCTCCGGACTCCCGATAGCTTCATGCACGCAAAGATTCGTAGCTCGAAATCAGGACAAAGTCATCAAAAATCTACTCGCCGACTCGCACTACAACTGAAACACCTACTGCCCTGGCTTCTCGAACAGAGCAGGCAATACACGTTCTTCCAACTCGACTGATCAACGCATGACACCCAACCGAAGTACACCACGCTCGAGCAAAGGTTTCCGTGACACGATCTCCGCGCGCATCGATCACCAAGATCTCTACATCCTTTCCCGGCACCTTCGCTTGTGCTTGTGGAGGGGGACGAGTGGGGAGGGATACCAGCGGCACATACTGGTATTGAAAAGTCTGATGCAAGGGATGGCCTGGTAGACGCTTCAATTTGCCCTCGCATGGCATACCCCGCGGTGGTCGGCATTCAATCGTAGATATAAAGCGCACATTGTATTTGAGTGAGAATGTGACGGAAGAAGGTTCCGTCACTTCTGTCCCGCTCCAGGAGAAGGAGAGTGATGCCCCTTCGCTAACAGTAATGTTCCTCTTATTCGGCGTAGTCAAGGTAAATTCCAAGGCTCCCAGACCCACGCTTAGTGCTGGTCCTGTCTGTGGCGGATCAACGGGTAGGGTAAATGATGTTGGACTGATGTCTCCAGTACCCAGTGGGGTCGACTTCAGAGCAAGTTTTCCGCCTTGTTTAATCCGAGGGTGGTGCGAAGGTGCTATGTGGTGGGCATGAACGTCGAACCAGCCTGGCTGCAGAGTTTCCAAGGTTACAGCGTCGCGGGGAAGTACGTCGCTGCCCACCCATCCCATACAAGTCTTGGCTCCCTCTAGGCCAGACAAGACACGTCCAATAATGCATGATTTGCTCCACCAGCTTCGGCCGTCGTAGATAAATCCACCGTATAGATTGGCCATTGGGCCGACCTGCATGATTGCATCCGCGTCATTCTCCAATATTGTACCTATGAGTAGATGAGGAATACTTCCTCCGGGAGCGACAAACCCAGAGAGCCAGCTTCGAGAGATCCAGCCCAAAGGATCCAAGGCATGTGGATCCCCATCTTGTTCACAAGTACTACGGAGCCAGATGGGCCGACAGGAAAAGCTTCGGGCAGGCAGCTCTCGTTCGACCTGGGAGCAGACATCCGTATCAACCGGAGGAATGACCAAATCGGTGCCACTTCTCAATTTCTGTTCCAACGTAGCTTTGAGACGGTCTATCATCGGCCATCCAATGTTCTCCGCAAATATATAAAGCCCGTCCAGCTGTTGTTGGATGTGCGGAGAGGTAAGCTGATATTGCCAGGCTGATTTCAGATTTGATTCTGCGTTAGATGACACCCGTCGACTAATTGATTCAAATAAGGCAAAGTGTCGGGATTTTCCAGCCGCCTTGTCTTGGGCATGTGGTGACTGCAATCCAGTCGGTGATGACTCAGGTGATGGCAAAGCAGATGTAATATTAATACTATCGAGGAAGCGCCGCACAACAACCAAATCCCAATTCACCTTTCCATCTCGCATTTTTTCAAAGTGCTGAAGCTCTTGGGACGTGACGAATCCCCCGTGGGGATCGTGCAGCATGCCAACGCGGACAAAGGCATCAAGACGAAATAATAATTCTGCAGCAAGCACCAACTGAATCAGTAACCATTTTCGTTCCATGCCCGAATTGATCCACGAATCTTGTGGTTTCCCAGAACTCGCGGAAGGCAGTGGCGGTGGTACTTCCCACAGAATCTGACCCGCACGGAGACGCCATTCAGGTATACTGAAGTCAATCCATGCTCCCGGGGTAGCAAGAACAGTTGTCAGTACCTTGATCTGGGATTTCAGACTATGCGGATACCCTGCCTTAAGGTTTGACATGGGAGGGTGAGGGTGAAGAAACTGGGTATGTAAGGTATCCAGAAGCTGCCGTGGGCTCTCATAGTCTAGGATAGTCCGCTTCGATCCATTTTTCATAACATCGTCGCGCAACTTTTGTAAATTACTCAGGCGGTTCGTCAAATTCAAAAGGTTAACATCTCGCACTCCAATGCGCTTCCAAGCAACGGGACCTTCTCGGATAAGCTTCTTTCGATCAAATACAGCACCGCTTTGGCATTGTGAATATGCGTGGTTATAGCCCATCATTAACTCTTGGGCTTCTGAGGCGACCAGTTCCGAAATATGCACCATGTCTGGAGCTTGCCTTGATGCGGTGCAGGTATACTGAGTGACATCTGCGATCGGGATTTCTAAAAAGTTTCGATATCCAAAGGTTCCCGGCTCGTGTCCATTATTGGCGAGCATATTTGGAACTTCGAATACGCCTACGTCGAAAGCGGCTCTTTTCGACCCACCTGTCCGACGCCAGTCGTGAACTGGTACTAACACTCCATTCTTGACCTCCCAGTCATCTAGAACGGGCAGATGGGCATGGAGGGTACACAGGGTGAAGGATTGATGGAGAAGTGGTTTGCGATCCCTCATTCTCTGGATATACGGGTGGTGGTCATCCCATGGAAATAACACCTGGGGATACCAGCGACCATGTCTGCCTCTCTCAAGCAGAAAATGGGGCGCTCCAGATAGGATAGCTTTCACCTCCTTCTTTGTCCAGCCCGAATCATCTGACCGATCGGTCCCGTCGAGCTTGTCTGGAGGCTTGCATGCTTCATCCAGCCGAAGCTCTAGGTAGTCTTGAATATTGCCTGGCTGCTTTGGCTCTCCATGAGAATGAGCGACCGGTGAGGTAGGGCTCGATGGTGAATCTTCCGTGTTCTTGTGGTTGCATGATTGATCTTCATGGTTGGTCTGTTTGGTCGCTATTTCCGGAGCAGTTCCTCCCTATAGTTTACCCGAGGTTAGCTTAGGCCAATGACAATTTATGCGGTAGATCTTACCACTCTGACTGGAGAAACTAGAGAAACTTGAGACGGTACATGACTTTCACTCCGCCTGCGGAATAAAACATGGAGCACTCCGGAGTCTGTCGGCTGTTGATGGGGTCTCTGTTCCTGGAGTCTGGGTTCCGATGATTGCGTAGTAATAGCCAAGTCGTTTGCGGGGCTGAGCCCCGTCAAGGAACGTCGGCGAAATGTGAGAAAAGAAGGCATTGTTATAACTGTGTACCATATTCAAGGAATTACGAGAAAGACCATCATGAATATAGACATGAGATTGAAACAGAAGGAATTTCCAAGAATAAGCTTGAACCCAGACCGACTTTGTTGGCAAAATAGTAACCCGGAGTGGAGACTATTTTTGCTGCTAGTATTACTACTGTACTTGCTAGTAACGGAATACTGATGCTACTGTGACTATCATCTGACCTAATTAGTGGTAAGTCTTGGAGAATTTTGGCATGACATCTTCTAGTACGGATACTGCTTCCTGCATGTATTGTGAATAACTAGTTGCTTCCTGGCTTTGATCACTCTACGCATATTGATGGAGGAAATCCAAGACAGTCTTGTATCCACGTTCGTACTCCTTACGCACCTCCGGATTCTCCAGGTCCGATCGGGCAGCCATCCAACCGTGTATCTGAGTCGAAAAAGTCTCCACATGGTTGGGGACCTGTAGATTTGCCTTGAAAGCGGTAACATCTTCTGCGGGTTCATCTTTTGAAGCAAGCATGCAAAAAGGCACCTTGATGGACTCGGCATCTTTTGGGTCGACCATTGCTGGATGGCACTGCACGCTTACCTTAAAGGTATTGTATTGAGCTGCAGACAGTACAGCAATCTTACCGCCCCAGCAGTGACCTAAAATCGTCCAGGACTGGAATGCACCACCAGGTGCAAGCTTGTTGGCCTCTTCAACCACTTTGGGGATCTTGGGAAGGGTGTTGGGAGGAGCAGCCTTGGTCTGGAAAAAGTTGGAAAGCTTCTCCTTGTGTTCGTCGGTGGTCGGTGGGTACCAGGAGATATCGGCGGGGTTGCCCTCGAAGAAATCAGGCATAAAGACACGGTATTTCTGCCCATTTGAAGTTGCCAGAATATCGGCACCCTGGATGGTCTGGTCAAAGAAACCGAATATGTCTCCATAAGAGTTAGTATTTCAAGGCTGTTTGTATTACACGACGATGAGTGAACACTCACCATATATCACCAGAATAGCCTTCGAGGCTGACTCGGGGCCCGTCACATCTGTAATTGGTCAGTAACTTCAATTATTCCACAGTTATAAGCTACCATACATGTTTTCAGGCCATTAATATTCTGATAGGCTCCTTTGGCCTGATAACCCTTGGAAATCACAGGAGGGATGCTATCAGAGTCAGCAATGGTACAATGGTATGATGGACTGGGTTTGAAAAGTTTATGACTAACGAGCAGCAGGCTTTGCTAATTCCAGACATTGTAGATAATTCAGAGAGATGATGAGATGAGATGGATATGAGCTGAGCTTCAGGTCTAGATAGGTTGAAAAGGGAAAAGGGAATAACTAGGCCTCGGGAAGATGGAAGATGGTTTAAGGTGACGACGTCATAGCAACCCTCAAATCTTGGATTGACAACATCGACGAATGCTTACTTTGACTGCAATCATAACTAAGCAGAAATTGGTCATACTTTTAATTAAATGATCCTTGAAGGAGTTAATACTGGTATAAAGCATTGAGTGTGAACATCAAACTTCCAGAGTTCAATCTTGACCACGATCGCAGGGCGCGGATATATTTTGACCTCAGCCCGATCATGCTAATAGCCCCAAGTACCTACTACACAACAAGGCTGTTGATACTATCCAGACATGATGAAAGCAGCATTATCATACTACATATGGGCTTAGAGGAGCTCATGCCTTGCGGAGAGTCAGTAGATACCTACCTAGGTAGTGTATAAAGTTCTGAGGTTTGAGACTGAACTCCACTTAAGGAGGACTGTAGAATGGTCCTGGGCAAGATACCTAGGTAGCCTTGGAATAACTGACATCCGTCTGATCTGAAGGTGCAATTCCAGGCCCTGTGGTGCTCAGATAAAATGACAATTGGAAATTTTGCCTGTCTTTAATTCCAAAGTTTTACTGGATATTTTAAGCGTTAAATTATAACCCAATCGGTGACTGCACACATACTTCGGTATATAAGTACAGTGTATAGTGCGTACAGAATGTATACCTCGATGAGGAGAACGGTTCACATATCTCCACATTTCCCTTTGAGTGGAGAACTGGAGAATGTCCTCCCTCGATTTGAAATGTATGGGGAGGGGAAGAAAGAGGACTCTAGATCTGCATGAATTTTGTAGATCCGCATGAACTGGGTCAAGTTGTATCAGCCCTATAGACCTTTGGGTCGATTGGAGTCCTTCAAAGGATCGTCAAGAGTCTAAACCATGCCCAGAAATAAGTGTCAACGCCAACCGTGAAGCCCTCCGAAGCCACACCGGCGCGGACCGACGCAGGCGACGATCGCATGGCTCGAGCTCTAATGGGATCCACTTGCCACTTGCCACTTGCCAACTTGATCACTTGGAGCCGCGTTGCATGAAGGAGTCCACCGCAAATCAGCTATTGTCTTAGGGCTCAGGACTCAGGGTCCCCGAAGCGCAGTTGGGATTTGACCGGCTTCGGGGACTCTGGAGATCGGCCGTGCATCTTCCGTAACAGATCACGAAATGATCTGCCCTCTCATCGGTGGGTCATGAGCACTTGGACTTCATCAAACAAGGTTCGCCAGTTCAGATGGCATGTACATAGTAGAATGTGGAATAAGTTTGCAGTAGAACTTCAATACTGCCAAGGTTCTGTCAGCACAGATAAAACGGATTAGGGCCCCTTTTTCTGACCGAGTATTTACTGTCTGCATTTGCTGGGATGAATATTTACTTAATTACTGATTAATTAATTGTTTTCAATTCCATGGTCTAGACACGTACCGGGGAGGAAGGCAAATGCGTCCGTATGATTGAAAGGTGAGAAAAGGGGGGGGGGACCTAAGATAGGTACCCCGGGAGTGCCGGAAAGGCAAATGCGCGATATATCATTTCCATTTCGGTTGTTATGCTTGTCTCAAAAAGAAAATGAAGACTTAAAGAGGGATCCAAGGTTTTACTAGGGACATTCTTACCTCCTCTACAAAGTAGAACCACGAAGCAAATAGGATTCAAAAGCAAATAACAATGTACTTCGATTGGTTGATAAGAACCTTGATGGTCCGTGGATGCAAGGCTTGCAGATTCTGTGGAGATAGAAGACCCCATAAGCGATCAAGGGGGTCACCATTCCGCCACTCCGATCCGAAAGTATTAGCCATGAGGAAGCTAACGATTATAGAGTGGATTGTCCCGAATTGGTGGATCTGGACCATGTTTCTGGTCTGGCTAGTTGAACCAGATTTTCATTAGAGGAAGAGAAGAGGCAGAAGAGGGGGTAGGCAGTGAAACCCATGTTCTAATTGCGCAGTTTTAGACCCATAAATCCCATAAATGACAGGAGTCATGCCAGTAATACGAATAATTAATCTCGCAGAAAATCACTAGTTAGATAGAAATAGAAGGGGGGAAAATAGGAAAGGGAGACTAACTTGATCAGTAGCATTAGGCCGGAGCGAATGAACGATGGATTAGTCTCGCTTCCCACTACCCAGAACAAGCTCCCAGACCATGGCTCGTATCCGTGCGTTCTGTCCATGATTGGCCAGGATTTCTCACCGTATTCTGTTATATGGTCCGATACCGTATTGATGTATACCAGTTATTTATCGCGACGCAAGGAGACGATATGACAGGAGAGATATAGAATAGAGAGAGCGAGAGAGAGAAAGAGAGAGAATGGATGGAAGATACCAGATAGAAGATACGGAGCTATTGACTTTAGAAGAATATAGGTAGATTGGGCAACGAACCTTGGGAGAGAAGAAGTATATCTGATAGATTCCATATTTCTTATTTTATTACATTAGGTATTTTTTATTTTCATTTTTAATCAATTTCATCCATCTTTTTCATCATTTCAACTATCTGTTCCTTCCGATGTCCTACAAATAGTGAAAAGGCTGGCAGCAGACACATCAAACGATATAAAATACCTAAGTACAGATCCGATCGACCTCGAGTGATACGATCTCTCAAGTCTTAAAACAACGTGGTTGACAGGCAGGTATTTTTCATCGGGTAAGGAGTCTCTTAATCCGTTTATTCCCCACGCTTGGCTAGACCGTGGTCCACTGTGGTCAACCCACCTGGGCATTCTTCTATTTTCTTTTCCATTATATATAATCGGCTTCTTCCTCTTGTTAATAATCTTCCCCAGATTCCAGCCTGCGACGCCCTCTAAACGCCACCTTTTCCTTCCCCCTCTTCCGCAACTAGTACTGTAATTCAAAAGAAAAAGTCTTAGGTTTCTTCGTTTCGAGACCATGCACTTCTCGCGTATACGCCGACGACCGTGACTTATTACCCATTTTTCCCCATCTCCTTTTCATATTTGATTAGGTGTTGGATCGGATTCTATAAACTTGCTGTGAGATCGAGTCTGTGACTCTACTTCTCTCCGCTCTCTCGATCGCGACCCTCTGCGATCGAAACCTCGCCCCTCCTGGATCCTTCGAGCCCTTCTGGGGCCTTGCCTGGTCGAGATTGGACTCTATCTGCAGGCTCTTCTTTTGCGCCGTTAACCACAAATCTTCCCGCCTCGATTCCGGATACAGATATCTACGCGACTCCACGAGATACATCTGTGAACATGGCTACGATCGCGATTCCTCCTTCTATAGGCGCCTCACTGGATGCGCTGGGTGGTCAGCCGTTGAATACAAGGCGACCAGCGGCTCCATCCTTACCCAGCTTTGAACTGCCCCCTCCGCCGTTTGCCCAGTTGGCTACCGGCAACAAATATCAAACACATCCTTCAATATCGCATCCCCCTGCGAATGTGAGTGTGGGTAATCTGCTTACACCACCGGCGACGAACCAGACCAACTCAGTCGAGGCACCCTCGTCTGGTGTATCGTCCGATCTTCCTCCGGCATATTGGTCAGGGACGAGCCCTTATGGAGCAGGAGCGGCACCAAGCTGGAATTCCAACCCTACCTATTCCGCCCGTAGTTCGTTCTCTCCATCGGGCATTGTAAGTCGCTCAGCCTCAGTCACCTCTCCACCCACATCCGATGGCATGTCGCATCATTTTGAGGCGCCCTCGTTGGCATCATTTTCGCAAGCGCTGCCTGCGCCACCATCCACCCTAACTCACAACCCCTCCCTTCCGGCCACCATGGCTCTTTACCAACCCGGCCACGTATCGCCAGCACCGTTACCATCCAATGACCCCTACGCCCGACACCACTCGCTTTACGCGAATCCCCATATGGCCGGCCCGCACCCAACCGGCTTCTCTCCTATGTACGGCCCACCATCCATTGGAGCGGGGCTGGGTATTCACCCATCCGCACGGATGCACTCACAGAGTCCTACCGTTCAATCGCCTCTCGGATTTCCCCGCCAACCGTGGCCATCATATTCGCTACCGGCCATGAATGGACCCATGATGACGAACATGCATAATCCCAATGGTCCCATGTCGATGATGGGGGGCATGCAGCCCGGTCTTTTACCTGGATTTAATAGTGGCCATGTGGCCAACACACAACATCTATACGGAGCGCATGCACCCCACCATGGGATGCCTGCCCCAGCCGCCGACCGGCCCTTTAAATGTGACCAATGTCCCCAGAGCTTTAACCGGAACCATGATTTGAAACGCCACAAACGGATTCACTTGGCTGTGAAGCCATTCCCTTGCGCCCATTGCGACAAAAGTTTCTCTCGGAAGGATGCTTTGAAGGTATGTCTATCCCGCCCTTTTCTTTCTCAACTCCGAGAAAATGCCCTTTGAAATTGATGTGCTAATTTGTCCGTTTCATTAGCGACATATATTGGTGAAGGGATGTGGAAAAGATGGTGATCATGACACCGGCTCTCACACGGCCAGCGACCTTGTCAAGGGCGAAGGGCGAAGTGAAGATGGCAGCCCGCTGAGTAATGGGCGTACCTAAGGCACAATGATTTCTTCCCGGAGAATTACCGGATTCGACTCCTTGCCTATACTAATACCCCCTTCTACTCATATTCTTATCTTTTTTCCCATTTGTACCTATCATGGGACGGCTTGGACAGAAGATGCAGCCGTGACATTTCCTGGGAATCATGGCGACATAAATGTTTTTGATGTTTTTCTTTTTATCTCTATGGCGAAGGGTGTGACTTGGGCATATCGGGATGGACGTCTGTTCTTATTCTGTTTGATTAATTTTTTTTTTCTTCTCTTTTCTTTTTGTTTCTGAGCCTGACGTGTGACGAGTGTACTGATCATTTTTCTTTCTGTGATTTGATCCAAGCGAGCGAGCACCTTATCTATTGGCGGAATTGGACTGTCCCTTGGTGTTTGGTATATAAGAATCAGTGCATGACTAATGGAAGTATTCCCTCATGATTGAGGATGCAGATATTTATCGAAAAGTAGCCAAGTCATTTTCAAAATCCACTCGAAAACATTGAAGATTCAAGCACGTCCTACCTAACAATGAACATTAGGGATGACCTAGTTGACTAGTACAGGTCATTTACTTATTAGAGTAAGGCTAAGACCGTAGATCAACGTCAATAAAAGTCGATCAACCCCACTTCTGATGAGTTCGATTTGACTAAAGCTCGGAGTGGAACTGCGAATAAGATTAGTATTTCTGAATCTTGATCAATGTGGGCCATCTATGATATCCCGATTCTCCCTTTTTTGCTGGGATGAAGGAGGTTAGAATTGGAATTTATTCTATTCTCTTTTCTCTATTCTCTATTCTCCTATCTCCATAGTTCCAATGATGGCCCAGTCGGACTCAATTTTTTAACCGACTGATCGGCAGAAGGCATATAGCGAACGAAACGAACAAGCCCCTCCCTGTTCTAGTCCATGACTAGTCCTAATACTGACACCCTGTGCATCTCTCCAGAACAAAGCAATATGGGGAACCTAGAGGTCTGCTGCCCCTTTCCCCTCATCTATACCGTTCCTGGGAAGCCCCTGCATACTTAAAAAAAAAAAAAAAAAAAAAAAAAACCATCAACAACTACCTGGGATGAAAAGGCAAAGTTTAGTTTAGCGATCAAGTGGTACTGCAGTTGACCAAGACTGAAAATATGAGTTCAAACCTACCAAGGTAAGATCCCCTGCACAATCAGTTACACGGAGGGCACGGGCTCGATTAAATTGAGAGATGATCATCCAAGTTCCCGAGTGGTTCATCAGGGTCGTTATATTGGATCAATCTCCTCTCAGGTACTAACCGTTGGCGCTAAATACCGGCAATCACAACCTTGAAACTATTTGGAGCTCTGATGGGTCCAAAGTCTCCAGGGCTACGGGAATGGAGAACGCACAGTGCACATCGCGCATTGCTCTGGCGTTTATAAGTTGACCAGGATGTGGGCTTTGTCTGTTCTGGTTCCAATGGCAAGAATTTGCCCGGTCAAGTCACCGATGTCCTGTCCTTTGCCGTGTCCCCCTCTAGTTTATTTGAATACCTCTTTCCCCATGGAATCTCCTGAGATTCGTGAACGAAATCCGATTATTACAACGTCTGAAAATGAGTGACTTCAACACAGAGGCATTCAGCCTTTTGGCGGTAGCAATCGTGATCATTGGCCTACGAACCACCGCAAGATGGATCATGGTCGGACCGAAGAATTTCCAGCCAGATGATTATATTATGCTACTGGCGTGTGTAAGTTTTATTTGTCTTATGTACGAGTCTTTCTCACAATAGTAGGTTGTTTATGGACTTGAAACGGCTGCTGCATATGCAGTTGGTGCGTGGTTTCATGGACTCGCGAACAATTCAATGACAGACGAAGAACGTGCGAGCTTATCCCCAGATTCAACGGAATATCATCATCGTGTTGGAGGGTCCAAGATTCAAGTGACTGGCTGGTCTCTCTACACCCTTTTGCTCTGGCTGTTGAAAACATGTATGGCCATTTTCTATTCTCGATTGACGTGAGTAT
The DNA here is from genome assembly GCF_028828555.1 of Penicillium taxi. Taxonomy (NCBI): domain Eukaryota; kingdom Fungi; phylum Ascomycota; class Eurotiomycetes; order Eurotiales; family Aspergillaceae; genus Penicillium; species Penicillium taxi. Next base: position 223,413 of record NW_026643207.1, on the reverse strand, counting down.
TTATACTACAGCGCTTTCCATCCCCCGGTTACTTTTGCTACTTTTGCTTCTATTGTGATGCCAAGGTATAGTTCTGATCTTTAAAAATAGAGCTGGCTTGATTAACATGCGAATTCGAATTCATATTGCTTATGGCCTTATTGCCGTCACTTATATTGCGACTGTGTTGTCGATTCTCTTTGGTTGTCACCCCATGTACAAGAATTGGCAAATCAACCCAAACCCTGGAAGTGCGTTGTGTTGCTATCTAAGAAGATTCCTTGAGAAAAGTGTATCTGATTGATAACCTTCTCGTTAGATCACTGCCAGCCAGCCGTATCGAAAATCGATATCTACGTGACGGTGGTGCTGAATGTCTGCACCGACATTTATCTCATCAGTATCCCTGCTCCGGTAAGTTGGCATCAAAAGAGTCCCCTGACACACACCAATTAATCACTGCTAGATGCTCTTCCGAGCTCGACTGCGGTGGCGGGAAAAGCTTGAGCTCCTTGTTCTTTTCAGCGGCGGTCTTTTCGTTATGATGGCCGGTATTCTGCGCTGCATGTTGATCTTGACGGTATGGCGCTCCTGGATTCACAATCCTCAACTTGGGGAATATCGGCGCTAATGCAGGTCACACGCTAGGCCGGTGCAAACGGTGCTGAACAAGCTGGCAGCTGGGCATGCCGTGAAACATTTGTGGCTGTCCTGATTGGAAACATCCCTATGATTTACCCACTTTTCCGGCGTCTTGTTCGCCGCACAGGATTATATCTCACCACGAAGACTGGCCAGACCTACCCTGCCTACCCTGCCTACCCTGCCTACCCATTATCGGAAGGAGAGAATAGTGGCTATGCCAGGCGCAAGAAGTTCCTACACCCACTGTCGCTCCCAGCTGATACACAGTGGAACACCATTGATGAGCAGATGATTCTTCCCACTTCACGACAACAACCTCCCACATGCACGGCTGGCGAGGGTAGCTGGGACACGAGAAGTCAGAGCAGCCATAATGGAGGTATCAAGGTGGTTCACGAAACAATTGTACAAAGTGCTGAAAAGCCGGAGTGAGATTCAAGTGACATTGAAGGAGCGAGGTTGCGTTTCCCCTTGACCAAATTGTGAATCGATACGGATGATATTTAACGCCAGAAAACTCTCCATAATACGCATGGAAAACGGAACTACCTACCTAGGGAGGAAGTCTTGAGTGCTCAGGTGGTTGATGTTAATATTATTATATAATGAGCTTCTCAGCATAGTCATCTCGTCTCATCTTAAAGATGTTGTAACCTGCAAATTCTGGACCCAGACTGGCTCTTTAGTTTGTCATTTGGAACATTTTGAGAATGACCAGCTTTCATGACAATGAAGGGTCGTGTACACTACCAGGACTGTATTCTACTAGAGCAACGGAGCAATAACTCAATATGAGAGATGGTTCTACAGACCAACTTCCTAATTAGGAATGGATGGACCTCAGGCTTGACGGTGTATGAGAAATCGGGTTAAGCACGTCCTGAGAGTATACTTCTAAGATTCCAAGGTTTTGGATCAGCTTCACCATTGTCGAATATAGTATTTCGATTACGAATATCAAGGCAACTCCGGATACTTCAAATGTGGGTGCGATTAATCTCCTGTTGTAGGTACTGGTGAGTGTCCGGATACTCAGGAGGCTATCTGTTCCCTTGTTCACAGTGAAATCGATGATCTCTTGGCCATCCCCGCTTTCATATGCAATTCGAAACCAAAAGTGAAGGGTTCAAAAGGCCATCATATTTCCATTCTCAGCTCGGCTGGAACGGCAAGTGAATGTTTTATGCGATCAGGATTAGACATGGTTCTGAAGCATGAAGATGGTCAGGACCTGATTGAACATCCGTCCAAACGGAAAAAACGAGGCAAATGCACCAAAGCATGGTCAGTCTGGGATTGGGGGAAAATTGGCCAATGAGCTAACATTATGCACGAATGTAGCGAAAGCTAGCGATGAAAAATTAAGGTCAATATTTTGAATGGAGCTTTGAAGACTTGAATTAAAAATGGGTAGACTGATCTAAAAAGGCTGACCTGAGTGGTTCTAATGTGGTGGAGAAATCCCTTGCCAGGCGTGTGTGGTCAAGAGATACATACAATTGCGAAAGACAGAAACCAATATGCGTGGGAGATGGCGTTCTTCGGATCACAACGTTCCTATTAAGCACTTGTTCCTAATGAAACTTCCTGATACATCAGCCCAGAGGTGCAATCCCATTAAAATACGGCCATTGTCTGTAAGACATGGAAAATGTCAAGCCTGCAAGCTGCCTCAGATTCGAACCTTTACAGGGGAATCATCCATCACCCGTAATATAACTGTGGTGTAGAATCGGTTAGAGCAGATGGGCGTTCGATACATGAAACTTTGATCCGTATTACCAGATCATCCATTTCGGCCTTGTGTCACACCATCTCCTTAATCATCAAAAAGTTCACTGGGCTTACAGGAAGCATTGACAAGTCAGATCTTCGAAACTCACCAAATTGTTCCGGATCGAGAACAATGGGATAAGCTTATGCAGACGTGCTTCGAGTAGGTGCATATTTTGGTGCCTTTGATACAATCTGAGTTTATGGTGACTAAACGAGGAGACTTGGCAAGAAGCAGCATTCCTCGCGAATGGTAAATCAGTGGAGTCATCGCAACTCGAGGGCGACGCCGGTCCGTATTCAGACAGTTGGAGTCTATAAAGTGCCGCGAGAGACGGATTATACCAGTTTACATATCAAATGTTTGTGCTACAAACGGTCATCTTGATGGTGTAGGCAGGATCCATGAATAACAACTTAATATCGGCTGACTTCATTGTAGTCTATCTACATTTTTCGCATCGATGCGCATGGATTGGCGGAGAAAGTTCTGGGCTTGCAATATCTCATGCATATCATCTCGGTCTCCAGAAGAATCAAGTTGTGGAGGCAATGTCTGCGTTCGAGGATGAGATATCTCGGCTCCTTTGGTAGTGCATTTATTTGATGGATCGAAGTTTATCAATCCAAACTGGTCGTCCATTCTTTATTCAAGATGTCAACGTCGATGTGGAATTTCCTCGAAATGTAAGTGAGCATTGGCTCATTGAAGTTCAAAGTGCTTCACCTAGGATGGGAATTGGTGATACAATCTAATAGTCAGTCCCGACACTGATACCTTACTTGATCGGTATGGCATTTTATTCCAAGGTCGTCGGCAAAGTTTGGGAGGCCTAAAAGAGTAGTGTCAGCCAATCACATAGCCCCAGAAGTCATTCAAAATGCGGTAATTTGCATGCGCTTGGCACAGCATATAATTGACGATTTTGGCAGCTTGTCAGACCAGAATCCTAAGTATATCTTCCCTTTTTTTGAATTACTTGACCGGCGCGACTATCATTGCCCTTGGTTTGGTAATCAAACGGCCTTCCTTCTAAGGCAAATATGGACCTAGAACGTTACAGGCGGCAAGATCACTTCGCTAACACTGCAGCAAGACATGAGTTTCTGGCAAAATGACTCAAACTGCCTGGAAAGTAAACCACATCGCCGACACAATACTAAGTTCCAGAGAAAACCAGTAAGCATGACTACTGATGGGCGGATAGTGTTCCCTTTCATACCAGTGCAACCCGATGCGAATGAAGTAGAATCTCACGGAGGACCTATAGCTTTGGCACATTCCATTTCATCAGGGTCAATTGCCACTTTTACATCAGCAGAACATCATCCAGCACAAAAAAAGGACAAGAATCTAAATATCAATATGATTCGAAAATAGATCAAGCGCCCGCTTCTCACTCTCAAGTGTCTTCTCTGCGATATAATGATACGTATTTAACTTTTAGAACCGAGGAAAGCTTCAATCCACCTGGTTAATGCAACATAATGGCTCCGTAAGTTCTAGCGGATAGTCTATATGACTATACAAGCTCAAAACCTACTTCTGAGACTAGTTATCATCACGGTGCAGCCCCCTATGAATCCTTCTGGGTGGCGTAGACTACGGAGTCCTCTTCCCGTACCATCTGAACTTAACCTACCATTCACTTTTCCAGGGGAAATGATAGACGACAGGATGGGGAATGGAGTAGCTACAGAGCCTATTTGTTAATATATTAGATGTAAGACCTTCCAAGGTTCCAGTATGGGATTGACTATATCTGTGTTATTCTGTTACAAATTATATATTCAACCCGAGTATGATATTCTTTGTCTTTACCGCTGTAGACATCATGTTGACCCAATTTCAATAGGGAGCAGTTATGCTTGGATATTAATGTCATGCCCAAGTGCGTTTGACTGGGCCCATAATCTTGAATTGTAGATCCAGGGATCTAGAACCTAGTACATAGTACATGTCTAAGTGTTATATTGATTGGTACATAATGATATAAGGGATGATCGAATCGACTTGTTGAATCCGAGTCCTGAACGGCTCACCGCGCGAGGTTGCATACACCAATAAGGTTCGATAGCACTGGAAGGTATTGCTATGATTGATGTTGGGTATTTAGGATACCTTAGAACTAGCAAAAATTGAAATTGGACGGAGAATGCAGTGATGTATCATTTATTATCTAGATACCTGCATCTCCATCTGGGCATGCATATTTCAAGGTTTTATTGTGGCTTAGACTGTCGATTTCACTTTAGCTATCTCAAAAGTAAGAACATTCTTAAATAAATGATCGGTCGCATTCTACAAGATAAAGATATTCACCGCTAGTTCAAAATAGACCAACAATCAGGGTTGAATTGCAGAAATGTAAGCTTGACGAATCTTATTTATTCTACGTTGTCACCATGATGGCCAAATAATCCAGTCATTCACCGGTAACTGGTAATTTGATCCAAAGAAGGAGTCAATGCCATGCTTGAAGCAACTACATGTGGCATTGGATTTTCTGTTCCAAATAGTCTAATAGCCATCTGAGGCTTGGTGCGACACTGTGAATCTTGGGAAAAGATACTTAAAGCATTTTAGCAAGAAGGCGATAAAGATAGTCGTCGAACTACTATTTTCTGATGTCTATATCTAGATGCTCCGTGCAGATAGTGGCGTAGGCATATGCTTAGATTGGTCGAAGTCATTAGCAATTTTGAACTTCTCTCATAAGTCTACGCCGACCCAATGTTCCTCAGTCTACAAAAGATGAAAGATATAGTCAATATTGTTAACGAACTGTACTCGACACCGAAAAAATTGGCTGAAAGCAATACCGATAAATTGTGCACGTTCTATCTCACCAAGAACAATGTTCGTGGATCGATGTTTGCGAATTGGCTAAAACTATAGATAGCTTTTAAATCACCAAAAAGATTCTCTATACTAGTAACTGATACAATATTCTAGCGTGATAAGATAGGGCTAATACCTGTCGAATGATCGAGGCGATTAAATAGTTGATGAGCGGTAATCTCGAGTGGTATCAAAGCTGCCCCAGGTATAAGTGAACAGTGAGTGGAGTTATTTCAATGTTTGAGAAAAAGAATCCAAGGGAGGGTCTTCCCAGCTGAAGATTGAAGCTGCAAAACTCATGGGCCTGAAAGCTGAAGGAACATTCTGAATTGATGCTTTTTGCAATCCATTTTCATGCCCAGGTGAACATGGGAGGTCTTACGCTTCGAGTCGAAGTTATTCTTCTTTTCGTGGGAGAAGTGAAGCCTGAGAACACTGTCAGCTTCCAAGCAGTCAAATATTCATTTAATATTCAATTCTAATGCCCGAAGTTTTATTGATATTTTAGATAAGTAAATGATCCTTATCTGATAGCCCTAGCCCTGGAGGACACGATGTTTGGTGGTGATGCGTCCTGGCACGGGGACGACAGGCAAGACCCATCAGTTTCCGTTCTCGTGAATCTCAAATTCACTTTCAATGTGTTGATAATTTTACATTTTTCAAGTCATCTACTTTCAGTTTCAAATTCACTTTTGACCTCACCTATGCAAGCTCACTTTAAACCTCACTATGTTATTGCTATCCACAATGTTGACTAATCTGGAACCGGTAACTACAGGGATATTTTGACCAAAACGGCCAATTGAGGAGAAAGAGGACACTGCTGCATGGGTCCGAAGTGACTGTGCACTGATATAGTAACTGAATACTGATATAACTCTAAGGACTGTGGCTAACTGAAGATGTGCTTCATATCATCAAGGCAGTCTGCAGCGTTGATGCCGTTTGTTTATTGTGGTTTCCATAGGATATTTAACGTCACACTTTGAGCTCTCAGTGGCCGGCGCGGGAAGAGTTAGCGACTCGCTGCCAATGCATTTTTCGATTAGTTTCTGTGTTGGATGTAGTTCATAAAAACTCTGTCGAAGCGTCCAATAGTCTCAAGTTTCATGAAAGCAGCGGTATGTTTATTCAACCAACTGAGACTGATATCTACCAATAGATTCCATGAGCCGGGGTAGTCCAAGTCATAACCTTCGACTACGCCATAGAATTTTCGGATTTTGGGGGTCGCCTGCTGCATACAAAAACGAATCCTTTATCGGGCCGGATACTGCAGACTTCAAGTAATGTATGATCTCTTCTTGGTGTACTGAGGTGTTCCTCTTCTTTCGAGAATACAATACTAATCGGAAAGGTGAGAAAAATCACTGGTGAAGGTCGTTGGATAAAAGTATCTTTGCTCGCTCCGCATTCGGGTTCAGATTCAAAGCGAGATGATGAATCACCAAGTAGTCCAAGTCGTATAGAAGTCCTCGACTCTTTTATATCCCTGGAAATAACATATCAGGTCTAAAGTTTGCTAAGAGTGGTTGTATTTTGAAGGCCGCCCTTATTTTTGCTTGTTAACTGTGATAAATGTACCGAGACTGTGGGTGGCGATCAGATCTCGATCTACAGGAAATTCATCCAATGACCGAAGGATTTATCTGCAGACAGCCTCGGAAGAACTTGATGCTGCCAAAGATGCGGTGAGATGGTGAGTCGACCCCGCATTTCAAAAAAGATCGAAAAGCTATCAGTTTTTGATGGAATCAATTCATCGATCAAATTCATAAAGTTTGAATTTCATTGAAATAATGGGATTATAAAGGTCCCTTCCCAATATTGAAGGAGTGTAGGGTAGACTTCGGAGTCAGTACAGAGTACAACTTTGAAGTGTTGATGCAAGAGGCAAGGGATAGCAGCGAGTACGATATAGCGATCCAATGATATCGTTCAGGTTTATCAACCTTGGAATATTGTGACGTAGGGATCAAAATCAAGTATAAATCATTAATGATGAATGTTCCATTTAATTCAATACTATTAGCAAAGTTCAACAATGACGATCGAATTCACTGTTTTCAAAGGTTCCTCGGATGGAACTATTCGAGAGGGCGTATGCAAGAGAGATGTCCTGAAGCACGATAGTGTGCTCGTTCAGATAACCCATTCTGGCGTATGCGGTACAGATGTACATTACAAGACCACCGACATGGCTCTTGGCCACGAAGGAGCTGGGCTCGTCGAAGCGATCGGTCCCGACGTCAAGATATTGAAGAAAGGTGACCGCGTGGGCTGGGGCTACCAGCAAGATTCCTGTGGTAACTGTCGACAATGTGAGACAGGCTGGGAAACCATGTGCCCAGAACGCAAGATGTACGCCAACGCCAATTTAGACCAAGGATCATTTGGTACTCATGCCGTATGGCGAGAGGCTTTTCTTTTCAAAATCCCCGATGAATTGACTAGCGAGGATGCTGCCCCACTCATGTGCGGCGGATCGACTGTCTTCAATGCGCTTCATGTCGCCGAAGTTCGCTCCACCGCACGAGTGGGAATTGTGGGAGTTGGAGGTCTGGGGCACTTGGCCATCCAGTTCGCTGCCAAGATGGGGTGCCAAGTCATCGTCTTCTCTGGTACCGATAGCAAGAAGAAGGAGGCATTGGAGCTAGGAGCTACCGAGTTCTATGCGACTAAGGGGTTGAAGGAGTTGAAACTGGAGAAGCCGATCGACAATCTCATTGTCACAACCAGCAGCCAGCCAGATTGGAAACTATTCCTTGAGGTGATGGCACCAAGTGGTGTGATTTCACCAATCTCTGTTGATTCAAACGATCTGAAGATTCCGTACATGCCATTGATTCTCAATGGTCTCAGAATCCAGGGAGGAATTGTTTCCCCGAGACAACTTCACCGGGATATGCTAGAATTTGCGGCGATTCATCAGATCAAGCCAGTTAAGATGACCTTCCCAATGACATTGGAAGGGGTGAAGGAAAGTCTGAAGACACTTGAAGAGGGTAAAATGAGATATCGTGGGGTACTTGTGGCTGAAAAGTAGTCTACTATCACTTAGTACTATTTGAATTTCTGTCAATAAAAAGGATTACTAAAAGTAGCGGTAGCGTCATAGCAGTGAAGCGACATCTTAAGCTCAGCTACCCCGCACATTATCTTCTTCCCCAACAACTATCCAAATCATCCTATTTCATCTTATTTCATAAAAAATGACTACTCTCAAGCCTGGCGACTCTTTCCCCTCCGATGTGGTGTTCCAGTAAGTTAAGATGACCCAATGCATTAAATTATCTACTAATGCTATGAGAAAGATACATCCCTTACTCGGAAGAGAGCGGAAAGATCACCTCTTGTGGTATACCTATCAACTACAATGCCTCCAAGGAATGGGCCGATAAGAAAGTAGTGCTGTTCTCGGTGCCAGGTAAATCAGCTAGCCGTTTATAACTAACAATTCAAGAGCTGATGCATACGTGTTAATTATAGGTGCATTCACCCCCACTTGTTCCGTTTCGCACTTGCCCGGCTACATCCAGAATCTTCCCGCCCTCCGTAAGCAGGGAGTAGACGTTGTGGCAGTTCTTGCCTTCAATGATCCATTTGTTATGAGCGCCTGGGGCAAGGCCAACGACATCCGCGGAGATGATATCGTCAGTGGAGCTCTAGTTATGAATCTTGATCATGGCTGATTGTTGAATAGTTGTTCCTTACCGACCCTGATGCCAAGTTCTCCAAAAGCATTGGCTGGGCAGACCAAGCTTCAGGGCGCACTGGCCGTTATGCCATCGTAATTGACCACGGCAAGGTCAGTTACGCCAAGATCGAGACCCAGGGTGGTGCCCTCACGGTAAGTCATATAAACTAAACCCAATTTCAGAGAACTGCTGCTAATATCTACTTGAAGGTGTCGGGTGCCGATGCAGTGCTTGCTTCTCTTTAAGTTGAATCTCCACGATCGCGTGACCATTATGCAATCCATGTTATGGTACGTGCAAAGGATTCGTTCGTGATATAATAGACAAAAGAATACAATCAATTCATCATCATTTCAAGAATAGGAGTGGATCGATCTATGTAGCTTAGTATGTATAGCAAGAAGAGGGATAAAGTTCAATATATAACCTAAATCAACCATCAACAATGGGCGGATAGAATGAGCTCGTGATTTCTGAATGTGACATCGCCAAATGGTATAATATCGTAAGGTCAATCAAAAGGAAACAGCACGTCACAATCTAGAAGTTGTGGAATGCACGGTCATAAAGGTGAAGTTCAACTCCAGCAGCAATACAATGAACATGCAGCGGCTCGACAGCTTGCATGATTTTACTTTTAATCGTATTATCAAATGTAGCTGGATTGGTGGTGTCAGCATACTCATCGGATGAGGTATTCCTGAAACCCCCCTCGATTTCCACTCGTTGCAATCTCGGCATGCGAGTGCAACGATTTTCAATAACTGCTTGGAGCTGTGAAGCCAGCATTGGAACTTGTCGTTCCTCACATCCCTCGATGTAGAGGGTCTCTAGCGAGGATGGGAGACAATTTAAAAGGGGTGTTGTCGGATCGTTTCGATATTGAATATCGAGGAGATTGGGTAGTCGAATGCGGACTTCTCGGAGGGCAGTGAAATCAGCTAAGGACCCGAACCATTCATCGTGGCTTTGATTTAGTCCAGCTGCAGTGAATGGGTAGTGATCGCCGTAGTGGTCCAGCCACAGTGTTTGAAGAGTTCCTTTACTGCGGGCCAAGGAGCGATAGAACGCCGTAGGTTGATACCCACGAGAGATAAGATTTGAGTCAGAATGTTGGTATTTGAAAGATCTGAGGCCAGTACACGAGGCAACTAGGGTCTTCATTCCATGATTCCCACTACTCGAGCGTAAATCAATATCTGTGATAGTAGAGGACCCCGGTTGGAACGACTGGATATGCTTAGTATTTTGATCTTCAGATTCAGATAAACTAATGTTCGGGTTTTCAGTGCCTGCATTCTGATCTACCACATACTTGGCGCAAATAGCACGCATGGATGGTAACTGGAAGAATGATAAGAGAAGAGCAGTGGATGGTGAACGAGAGTTGATGTCAGCATGATTGTCTCTGCTATATTCAATTTCATCCCTGTGATATAGTGAGACCTCTTGAAGTTTTTGGAAGGCACAACTGGGTTGAAAAGGTCTCTCGCCGCTGATCGCCCGATGCATGATGCGATCTAGACACGGAGTATGGGTGGCATATGCCAAATGAAGTTGCCTGAGCTGGCTCAACATTGGAAGCAACAAAGCAATCCAAGCATCGACATGACCCTTTCCCAGATCCACCTCCCACTGGGTAGCCTCCTCTGCAGAGTGTGAGGATGATTTGATGCATTCTATTAAAGCTGCTGCGGTCTTCAACTCTTCTCTCTCAGAGTTGGTTATGCATTGCGATTGCCAACCAGACAAATCCAATTGGCGCACTGCATGAATGAGGACAGGTTTGTTGGTGAGGGCATAGAAAAAGGATTTTATACTCTGCCAATTATGTAGTTGTGCTGTTCGATAGAGCAAGGGCAGGAATAAGTTGTGAAAGAGTTGAGAAACGAAGATCAGATTCCAGCGATCGGCATGGTGATCGAGATGTTCACCGATAATGAGGAGAACATCGCTGGGTACTAAATCCATGGCCTGTGTTCACGTTCCACCTGAAAGTAGATCAGGAGGAACGATTTAATAAGTGTAGGAGATGGCGATAAGCAGCTTATCGTCTTAAGAGGCGAATAATCTCATCCAATCATAATTCAGGATCCGGGGATTTTTAAACTTTTCTCGCTCCACTTATTCCACCAATCATACAGAGCATTATGGAGTTAAGCCTCAGGTCGACAACATTATCATTGCTTGTTCTACTTTAAAGTCATACTATAACATGCTTTTGTGGGTAGAAAGTTAATAATATCATAGTATTCAGCCCACTGCGCCACTCGGTATCTCCTTCCCCTCTGACACAATGTTGAACTCTCCACAATTCCATCATCGATCATAGCATCGCCATCGTCGGATTTACCTCGCCAGCAATTCTCTCGTCTAGTTTGCCGAGGGCTCTTTAGAAGGACTTCAGCTCCCCATCAAAGCTATTTGAACCTGAGATTGTTTTGTTCAAAGATGCAGGTGATGAGGTAGGGTTGTAAGAGAGGGGAGGTCCTATTCCAATGTTGAACTATGTGGCGTAGCAGTCAGATAATGAGCCATCATTGTCAAGATCTTCCACAGCAGAATTGAAAGATATTCAATAGAGCTAGTTTTTTGCCTAGTTGAGAATTAGGACATTGGGAAACCTTGGAAGGAAAAACAAAGAGAGAAAGGAGTCTTGTAACCTTGGAACTATCCAGATATTCAAGATTCATGTTTATCTTTTTCACAGCATGATTAACTTCAAATATTCAAGAAACATATATGAATGGATACTGGTATACAATTCTTGATGATTTACCATATGATAGGTAGATATCATCAAAGTAGCAATTCGGGTTGTACAAATTTCCACGCGATGGTAACATGGCTCCTGTGCAACAAGGGGATCTCCTAGATATAAAAAAAACCTTAGAATTAGTTGTTTTCGGTTCTAGGGGATATATAGCTCTTCCAATTAATGATGACTTCTTAAAAAAAGTGATTTGGAATGTATACGATTTGACACGAGTTCTGATTCATGAGAGGAAAGGCCTTAAATGGTTCTGAAATGGAAGAAACCCCAGTAACGTTGCCATTAATCAACTGAGGGCCAGGTCTAATGGGGATCCGTATTGTGAAACAATACTCGTAATTTTGAGGATGTAAGCTTATAGGCAGGTAAAGAACTATCATTGAAGAGGCTGCAAGGGTGAAATTGATATCGTTATATATATTTCCCTCTGGTGCGTCCTCGTACTTGAGCCACCTACTTCTCCCACTTCTTCATCTTTTTTCTCTCTCTTCACACTTCTTCTCCCTTTTCTTTCTCCTCTCATCCCACACTCGCTTTAATTTTAGAAACTGTCAAACCTTCGCTATGTACGTCATCAGTTACATTTATTTCATCACCGCGGTGCCTGTAATTGGCGGTGCACTTTTTGGATTTGACATTGCAAGCCTTTCTGCTATGTACTTATTTCTCCTTCACCTGGACCCCAAATGAAAACTAACCTTGCTATTTTTCATAGCCTCAGAACCCAGCAGTTCAAGTATTTCTTCAATCAGCTCGATACGGAGGATGGTCGCTGTGGTGGCCCGACCCCATCCACCCAGGGTGGTATTTCTGCTGCCATACCCGGTGGATCTTTCGCTGGTGCTCTCATCTCTGGTATTCTGACTGACTGGCTGGGTCGCAAGTCTGCCATTCAAGTTAATTCGGTCATCTGGTGTCTTGGTAGTATCATCGTCTGCTCCTCTTTTGGTATCGGCTAGCTAATCATTAGTCGTTTTATCAACGGAATTTGTCGGTATCCTCAGTGCACAGGTCCCTGTGTATGTTGCCGAGATGGCTCAGCCAAACAAGTGTGGAAAACTCGACGGAGCCCAGAAGTGGGCTATCACATGGGGCATTCTCATTATGTTTTACATCTCGTATGGCTCTACCTTGAGGGTACGGCCACTCGGTGTGTACCTTGGAGCCTCCAGATGTTCCCTGCTGAGTTTCCTTTTCCTTATGTATTTCATCCTGCCAGAGAGCCCTCGCTGGTTAGCTAAGAAAGGCTAATGGAATGAAACACATGAGGTACTGACTCTGGTGCACGCCAAGGGAGACCTGAATGACCGATTCGTGCATATCGAGCTGGATGAGATTCGCGCTATGGAGAAATTCGAAAGTCAGAGCGATGACGCCTCCTATCTGGACCTCTTCCGTGGTAGCATGATATACCGCACCCACGTCGTATGATCACGCAGATCTGGTCTCAGCTCATCGGCACGAATGTGATGATGCTGCAAGTTAACCCCACCCCCTCCTCTCATGCCGGATAGTTATTGCTATCTACTAGGTTAGTTACATTACTTACCTCATGGGAACGACTAGACTCACGGAAAAAGCCAACCTAGTCGTCTCTTCCATCCAGTATGTGATAAATGTACTGATGACTGTCTTTACCCTGGTCTATGTTGACCGTTGGGGGTCGTGGACCCCTGCTAGTTGGCTCTCTCTTGATGACGACTGGGTTGTTTGCCACCGGTGGTGTCATGAAAGCAGATGGCAAGCCCGCACCACCTGGAGGTCTCGACCACATTCCTGAGAAATAGTGGGATATCTCTGACTCGCCCCATGCCGCCAAGGTTAGGCAAGGGTGTGTTTTGTGGACAGGATATCAATTATTTCAACGTCTTCCTCAGCTTTGATCGCATTTACCTACTTATTCGTCGCCTGTAAATTTATTTTGCAAAGAGATATTTAAAAGCGATGATAACTGTGCTAACATTCATCTTACCTAGCTTTCGCACCCACTTGGGGACCAGTCAGCTGGATATACCCTCCAGAGCTTTACCCTTGGCGCCCGTGGAGAAAGGCCGTGGCTCTGTCGACTTCGAGCAACTGGATCTTCAGCTTTGCACTCTCATAATTTGTTCCTCCAGCCTTTGCCTCAATCCAGTGGAAGGTGTATCTGGTGTTTGGAGTGTTCTGTTCCACCATGACACTGTATGTGTACTTCTGCTTCCCCGAGACGGACTGGAAAGACCCTTAAGGAGGTGGCCGAGGTGTTTACTACTCCCGGTATGCGGCTCTGGAAGATGACTATTAAGCGCCGCGAGGTGCAAATCCTTGAACATGGTGTCATTCTGTCGGAGAAGACACCCGATTTGCACACTGAGACCGGCATGCCTCGTCATTTCCCTGCGGCATCGCACCACTATGACTGAGCCGACCGCGCACTCGACTGGTAGCTCTTTTTAAGGCTTTCGGGACACTTTTCGCCTATGATTCTCGGGAAAGATTCTGTGGCTCTCTGGTCTCTTTGCGCTGCCACGTATCACCACCGTGACACAATCGTGACTATACCGAAACTGTTTTTCCAGTGCTATCCACAGTGCCTTTGCGTCATTTCCAGATCTTAAAATTATTTCAGTGATTGAACCATAATATCTGTAGAATTCACTTACATTCTTTCACAGATAATGCTCGTCAATATGGTAATTCACGTCATAGTGCCATGATAGTAGACCTTTTGATTCAGTCTCATATGTTGGGCATAGATGAGTGAAACATATATCAGGCAACAAAGATATATCCCATATTTGATTGAAGAAGATATGGAGTTGTGAGCCAATGAAACGGTGCGACATAAATTGCGTATATATCGATGGATAAGAGTTCTCTTGTACTTGAAGGATCTGCGAGTGATCAACCTTACTTAGTACAATTGATACATAGGATGGATAAATTGAACCAATTGAACTACAGGTTAGAAACAGTGGCTGGAAAGTTCAAGACTCTAATCACACCGCTCTTTTTGACCATTTGTCTTGATCAAAACTGACCGCCCTATCAGTTTGATCGAGAGGATTGAGGCTAGTTCAACGGAGAGTGATGATCAGTGACGTATGCAGCGTATTTGCTTAGAAATCTGTATCCTACAATGACTTCATAGCCAAGAAGAGGTTCAAGAGCCAAAGGTTCTAAGAGTTCAAAGTTCTGTCAAAGTTCTGTAAACCAATGTTTGGGGCCGGAGAAGTATATACCCGTCCATTACCGCGCCATCAGGCCATCAAGAGGAAATTAGAAAAAAAGGTGGAAATTCAAAACAAGTCGGAAACAACAAGGATCATTGATTGGCCTCAACGTTTCAATTTGCATGCAGCGGATCTTATTTGGTAACATTTATTGGGGGTGGAAGAAGTGTGGATAAAGAGAGGAGGAGGGGAAAAGGGTCACTCTTTACCTAATTGGGCTTAGTGTACTGACCGGATTTGGACAGGGCGGAGTACGTAATCAGACTAAGTTCCTAGAGTGTACTAATGCGGTCCCGAATAGTCCTGAATGGCCCTGAGTGGTCCTTAATGGTCTCAGAGTGGCTCCAACGGTAAAGGGGAAGAGTGGAAAAGTGGAAAAGTGGAAAATTAGTGCCATGGAGGAGCAACTGGTGGTTCATGGCTTTTTCTATGTGGGGGGGGGGAAAGGCATGTAATAAGATCGATCTCCGCCAATTAGTATAATTCTAGTGGAGTTGAACCAATCTACCGGCCAAATTCCGAGTCGGCATCGGGTTATATAATTCGGGGGTTGTATATTCGGTAATAAGGGTAACTGAAGCGAGATACCACTGGTAGTGATTGGATCTCTAGTATCAAAACTACTCTGTGTGGCTGTTTCGGCCCCCAGTGATCCTTGCAAGTGCCTTACCAGGATGATCTGGGCGGGGAAAAGAGGAGAAAATGGGGAAATGGGGAAATGGCGGAATATCCCCAGACGGACGGAATAAAGGACCGAGAAACCTTTGACTCGTTCTCCCCGTTATTGCCCGTTTTGAAAAGAAAAGGAACTCGGACGAGATTCCTTTTACGGTAAACAGATAGATGATCGTCAATCCGTTTCCAATCTGGTTCACCCCGCCTCTCACCCCCAACTACCAACTAATAACCAACTAACTCCCCCGGGTCAATCCTCCAAACCACGAGTGGGATTTCGGATTCTGACATAGGAGGCGTCCGGGAAGGGCAAAATAAAAACTAAAGTAGAGTGGCGCCGCTCGAGTAATCTCTTGGCACTCCCCCACCAAACTCCACTTAATATGAAGTCTGAATGCGTAGAGACTTTGGGAGTGTAGGAGTAGGAGGTAGTAAGAGGTGGTAGCGGCCTCACCCGAAATCTCAGCCGCTAAGCCGCTTGGCCCTCTTTTCTCTAGTAACAACGGTGGATCTGACCCCCCGCTGACGACATTTCCGTAATTTGTTCCTAGGATGAATTAAATAATTGACTGATTTGAATAGGGAATAAAAAGGAAAAAAAAAAAAAAGGAATTAAAAAAAAGAAAAATAAATGTTACGAAAAAAGCATATATAGGTTGACGAACTCCCCCTTCTCTGCGCTCTTTCAAGTTGCACGGGTATTTTCCCTTTCATTCTAATCTACATCTTTACTCCCAGGTACCGGATACCTCATAGTCAAGATGTGGACAACCACTTCAGGTTTCAGTGGCAAGAAGCTACACCTAGCTATCACCATTACCTCTGTCATCGGCTTCTCTCTCTTCGGTTATGATCAGGGCTTGATGTCCGGTATTATTTCCGGTGATCAATTTACTAAAGAGTTCAGTGCTCTCGATACGAACGTTCCTACCCCGGCCGGCTACACTGCCACTTCCTACTCTGCTCATGTCTCCGTCCTCCGTGGTGCTGTCACTGCTTGTTATGAGCTTGGCTGCTTCTTTGGCGCTGTATTCACTCTATGCTACGGTGAGCGTATCGGCCGTACACCTTTGCTCGTTGCCGGTGGTATTCTCATGGTCATCGGTACTGTGATCTCGACTGCAGCCTATGGTCATCAATGGGGTCTGGGTCAGTTCGTCGTTGGCCGTGTTATCTCCGGTATTGGAAACGGTATGGATACAGCCACTATCCCCGTGTGGCAGTCTGAGTGCTCCAAGTCTCACAACCGAGGCTTCCTCGTCTGCTTCGAAGGTGCCATCATTGCTGTTGGTACCTTTATCGCCTACTGGATTGATTTCGGCCTCTCTTATGTCGATTCTTCTGTCCAGTGGCGTTTCCCTGTCGCCTTCCAGATTGTCTTCGCCATCTGTGTCACCATCGGTGGTCTAATGCTTCCCGAATCCCCTCGTTGGTTCTTGATGAGAGGTCACGATCAGGAAGCTTTGAAGGTCCTGGCCGCTCTTAATGGCAGCAACGTCGATGCTGAGGATGTGTTGAACGACTACAACCTCATGAAGGCAGATCTCAATGCTACCCAAGGTGCCAAGGCTAACTGGAAGACTCTCTTCACCTTCGGTAAGACCCAGGAGTTCCAGCGCATGATGATTGGCTGCTCTGGTCAGTTCTTCCAGCAGTTCACTGGTTGCAATGCTGCAATCTACTACTCCACTCTGCTTTTCCAGCAGAACTTGAACATGACTGGCAAGCTGCCTTTGGTTCTGGGTGGTGTCTTCGCCACTGTTTACGCTTTGGCCACCATCCCCTCCTTCTTCATGATTGAGCGAGTTGGTCGTCGCAAGCTGTTCCTGATTGGTTTCACCGGCCAGGGTCTCAGTTTCATCATTACTATGGCATGCCTAATTGATCCCACTACTTCCAACTCCAAGGGTGCCGTCGTCGGTATCTTCCTCTTCATTTGCTTCTTCGCATTCACCACTCTTCCTCTGCCCTGGATCTACCCTCCTGAGGTTAACCCCCTGCGCACTCGTACCATGGCTGCCTCTGCTTCGACTTGCACCAACTGGATTACCAACTTTGCTGTCGTGATGTTCACTCCCGTCTTCTCTGACCAGAGTAAGTGGGGTATCTACCTCTTCTTTGCCGCCATTAACTTCATCGGTATTCCCTTCGCCTGGTTCTTCTACTTGGAAACCGCCGGACGAGAACTTGAAGAGGTGGACATCATATTTGCCAAGGCCCACCTTGAAAAGAAGTGGCCATACCAGGTTGCCAACGAGCTGCCAAAGCTCACCTTCAACCAGATCTACGAGTACCAGCGCGAATTGGGATTGGACACTCCCGACTACCAAGTCAGCTCTGAGAATGAGAAGGCTGAGATGGGACAGAGCCACCAGGCTGAGAACAAGCTGGAAGATATCTCTGATTAATTTTGTTATACCCAAGCTACCCTTGTATAGCGTACACGTTAATGTGCTATGAATCCCCCTATTCATTATATTCCCCAACATTTGCTGGCACCCGGGGTGCCAAGGGCTGGAATCTTTGCTAGAATATATTTAGATACGTTGTGATTACAATTGACTGAATTGCTTCAGTATTTGACAATTTACCGATGCCGGGCGCGATTAGGCTGTATATCCAGATGTATCCTTTTTCATTTCCCACCATTTACTCAGTTTCTCCATCGTCACCACCACAATTTATGGAGTAAAATGCCTCTTCTTTTCCATTAATCCAGTAACCTTACCTGCATAAATATTCAAAAATTTTCCAAATCATATCATTGGCTGCAAATGCGCATGCACCCTCGACACAAATCTTAGGTACACAATATACGTAGATACGGATGAACCCACCCCTTGGAGTGCTTCAAATGTGAGGTGTTTGTAATATTATTCCCCACACCCCACAGACCGCGGCAAATACTTCGCCGTCCTCTTCTACCCGTTTCTTCCGTGATCATGGAATTATCATGCTCCTCGTCACAATTTTCCTCTGGTCTTTTGGTGACAGATTTGTCAGACTTCCAATTCAGCCGGTCGTTGTACAGATAGAATGCACCAAATACAGGGATGAAGAATGGTTTCACTGACTTATTCCAGTTGGTTCTAAGAACAACTCTAGAAAAGCCATAAATCACCACCGACTGGCACCCCTCTTCATAGTGTGCCTGGAAGAAGATATCATGTACTTAAATACACGGTCCATACAAATATAGTCACCAAAAGAAGAATGTTTTCCATTGCCGAGGGTAGAGGAGCAGCTTGTGCTCCGATCATAGATGCAGTGCTCTCTCTGCAGAGTCAGTAAAGTATCTTGGCATGTATCGAAGCAGAAGCTGAAATTGAACTTTTTACGGCGTGACTGGTGTGCTTTACCATGTGCTTTCAGAACTATTGTGGTGTGAGTACCGATGCCATTGTACGACATGTTATTCGCGAGTTCCATCCGCAATTATCCCGGTTAGCGATGATTGATTCGAGGTATTCATTCTACTATTCGTTGTCCTGAACCTCTGTTTGTCGATCAAAGAATTTACTAATATGGGTGAAAGTATCAGAACTGCCTCAGAAAAATCCCGACCACATACAAGATACGTACTTTGGTCCTGGTTTATAATGTCGCCTTTGTCTTTGTGTGGAATAAGCTCAACAGAGTGTCAAATACCTGACTGCTGCCCTTTTCTGTCGCCTCTGAGAGGTTGTCGTAAATCTCCACCAGTCCGCCCATTGCAGTATTTCCCACTGCCCTTGATGATTGACTGTTCCCCGCTGACTTTTTTAACCAATAATAGCTATAATATCCCGTGAAACGCAAAGCTTGCATCAGTATGCCAGTTTGCAATATTTGGAGGCTCTTCGTATCTGTACTAGTGTCATCTTTCCAACAATGACTTGAATTGTTAAGATATTAGTTGTGCCGGCGGCACTCCGGAGAAGATCATCTTCGTAGTTAGCTACATCCTGGAGGTCGGCCCCCCTTCACACAATCGGCCGTGTCATTTGATGTTTCCTCAAGTATTCAGATCAATATTCGCGGTATCTGAGTTTAGCATGTGTGCTCCAGAGGTTACATCGTTATATACAGGAGGAGGATGGATATTCCTTCAAGAAGCTAATTCCTCATTCCCTGCCTTCACTGGGAAACTGCCCATTACGAATCATTCTTCGTCCAGTCAATAGGATGTGGTGCCCAGAGACTATATATGTCATCATAACCACTCTGCGTCAACTAACGCATGATACTTTCCTATAAACCGCCGAGCCTTACTTGAAGATAATCCTAATAAGATTACAACTGGACAAACAAACAGAGTGAGACCGCTTAATTTATTTTCAATTATTTATGAAAAATCAGTAGAGAAGAAAGCGATTAAGAGAGAATATACCTACAACTCCAAGTAAGGCACACGCAGATTCCCTTCTTAATAAGACCTCGCCCTAAGCCCTTCTCATGAACCATTCGTGATATTTATATGGATAAATAAGATTTTTCGCTAAATTTGCAATACATAGGTCCAGTATTGCTAGATTACGAGTTGATCTCTTTGTTTTATGGATAGACGGCATATATCCATGGAAAGAATTACAAGGTTCATCTAAGGTGTTTATCCTAGACAGTTGTGGTTCTGCTTTGACCAACCCATAGTCCAAAAATTTTGGAAACCTACTAGCCATGTCCTATGTGGCTACAATTTTTTTCACAATATCGTTCTGGCCCGTTTCTACTCTTCACTTCATTGTCCTTTAATTCGACGTCGTTTTTAGGAAACCAAGCTAAATTTATGTGACCTTCTTGGTTAATTAATTATCTCAAGATCGGAATTTGCTCGGTTCATGAGTTACGGCAGATGATACATGCTCACGATGTCTATTATTTGAACTTCTACTCCTTGAGATTTCCTAATGGGCCCGCTTATTTTCCTATGTCCACTCTGACCAACGTTTTTTCGCCGATGTAATCTTGTTTTTCCTTTCTATTGTTCAAAATTCAGATTCCAAACATGTCATTCTTATCGGTGATCCCTTTTCTCCTGATTACCATCAAAGTCAGGTGTTGTCTTCGCTCTTCCAAAAGACCAACGATTATTTTCTCCCCTTTTCCCATTTTTCGTCTTTGGTCTGGAATGGTTTTAACCTGTTCTTTCTGTATTGTATGATGCTCGGCTTGATACTTGTCGGTACCCCAGTACTGAATGTAGAATAGCTATTCGGTAGGCTAACGCCCACTTCTAACACCTATTACAGGTAACGCTTTACGCCCATATAATATCTTTGTGACTTCTTGAAGTGGTCATAAAGTCTGGATCTCATTCTTGGTTTTCTGGCTATTATAAAGTAACGATTTGACCACCTGACTCCTTTGTTCTATATTCCAACACTAGAGCCACTTTGAAAAGTGACTGAAAACACGTATCTAAATGCCAATCTGAATGCCAATTTGAGTGTCAGTTTGAGTATCAATTTGAGTGTCAATTTCATCGTTCAACCCATCCTAATGTCTTCAAGTCTAACTGGTTGTGTCGATCAGACTCTCCAATGCTTTACTGCATTTAGCCTTTGTCATCGCGTCTGCCGGGTTGGATTCCTGCAATCTAATTTAACTCCATCTGTCGTCGTTCATATGCCTGTCTGAGAGCCATAACGTCGACCATGAGCCTGTCTATGACCTCTCAAAGCTTTGTATGGAGCGTTCCGTAGGATTTCCAATGCTACCGATATGTCCATAGTGGATGTGTCTAGTATGTGTAAAGGTTAAACAAACATTGGAAGCCTGAGACGGAGATGGGGAAGAGAAGGCCCTCAAATCCACACCGATTCACCTTCCTTAAGGATTTTGTACACAGTTTGTGCCTAGCTAGTTCTGAATCTAAAATTAGCTTTAGCCTTTCACATCCAGTTATACCTTCCCCGGAGTCCGGACTTTCTACGTTATATATTGGGTTCAACCATTTACAGACAGGTAGTGAATTAAAAATGGCTTCTCACCAATGAGATTAATAGCAATATTTCCACATATAGTGACAAAATGAATATCAACTTTCTCTCGCCTTCGTCTCTTCTTCCCTCTCGCAGAATTTAGGTAAAGCCCTTCGAAGGTTGCTTCCTCCTATGAAAGTTCCCAGAAGTTGTCGATATATTTGTCGGCAATATATCTGTGGATCTTAGGAGTTTGAATTTCTGCTACACTGCACAGCGTCTTCATCATAGCACCCTCTTGATATCCCGACTAAGCCCTGTTTTGCACATTTTTGCTCATCGCTCGGACCTTATGGCCATACTTGAAGAGCACATATGGGACAGGGGCCATGATTGTTGCAATGATTGCCACAATTGTAACGGACCAGTGAGGTCCAATGGTCTCGTACATCTTGATACTGGCAGGCGTTAGTGCACCAGCGATAACATATCGCGAGAAAGTCATGAATCCCAATGCCGAGGCAGCATTTTGTAAATAGACAAAGACGATGTACATATAAGTCGTGGTGAAAATGCAAACCAATGAGTAACCAAAGACTGCTGATGCCACAATAGGAGACCAAATGCTGATGTTAGGATAGCAAGTCCAAGCCATCCAGAAAAGGGATATCGGCATCAGAATCGATGCACCGGCCATAGCCCAGTAGAGGGAGACTTCGGGTTGCAAGCCTTTACCCTCTTCCTCGGATTTACGAGCGGCTCTTTTTGAAAGCCCGTAAATATAAGGAACTAGTGACAGAGCAACAAAAACACCAGGTAGCATCGCAACCCAGATAAGAAAAGTCAATTCGGTAGATATATCATACACCTTTTACAAATTAGTCAAGAGCTAGGCGTGAGTGGAAGAGGAAATATAACACACCTTTTCAAAGATATAGGGGTAACCGTTAAGGAAAGTGAACAGAACGAAGTAAAGGAGAATAAGGTAAAAGCTTAAGACAAGGATGATAGGCTCTGTCCAGACCATGAGAAATGGTCTTGATACATTAATCATTAGGCGTGAACTAAGTGAGTTAGCAGACGCATGCATAGCCTGATATCTATGATCGCCTGTTAGCTCGCGTAAATGCTTCGCCCGCCATTCTAGTAGTATGGGACTGAAAGTTTCTGGCTGACCGATCATCACAATCACAAGTACGGCTGCGGCAATGATCATAGATATCCAGTCAGCCCAAGCAAATCCAATCTTGGGGGTATATGAACCAATCACTGGGCCTAATATCGGACCTGAATAAGCAGCGATGGTGATCAAGGGTAGCCCGAACGGAATTTCTCTCGGGTGCCAAACATCCCCGACCGTGCCTCCAGAGACTGTCATTGGCGCAGCATCAAATAAGGCACCAATAAAACGAAATGCGAGAGCGGCACCATAGTTTGGCGCGAGGGCTTTTGCCATGATAAAGAGAATAACAATTATAAGCGCCGTGAAGTAGACAGCATTACGGCCGAATGTTTCTGAGATCGGACCAGAAAATAACGAGCCGACACCGATACCAATAAGGAAGATTCCTGACGTTCAAGTTATTAGAAAAAAGAAAGTAAAAGTCATAAAACATCGGGTCTTACCAGTTGTCATAGACCCAGCCATACTATTCACACCATAAAACTCGTCGAAGGCATCCTGGACGGCACCCTCAACCGAAGATGGAATGGTCATTGCTATACCAATGAAACAGGCCAGTACCATGACAGACCATTTTCGCATCAGAGACCAGTTCAGCGGATCATGAGGGTCATTCTCCCCCCAGCCGACAACGAATATTCCATCCGATACAGTAATACCCGACACTAGAGGTGTATCTGGAGATACAACTGGCTTCTCTAAAGCTTGATCTCCAGGCTTATTAAGTATAGGAGTACTGGAGGTACTGTTACGTGGAATGAAAGAATCTTTGGCTTTTTGAGAGCGTCTCAAGTCATCTTCCACGTCTCGTCGCAATCGACGATATTGCAGGTAAGACTGCATAGCGGAATGAGATGAAGTGACAAGTTTTAAGACTTGCAGTGATTGACAAGCCTTATAGGTGATAGAACCGCTACTTTATACTATGATCTAATTGACTATTCAATACAAATGCATTATTCCTCGCAGTTAATAATCATAGTGATGCTATACAATTTCTAAGTTCGATCGGAGACATTTGAAAAGTTTCGCAGACATGAAATCGAGAATCGGATGAATAGCTATCCGATGTAAGGGAAAAGTACCGTATCTTGTAAATAGGGAGATATTTGATTTGATTAAGAATATAGGCTAACTCTGGACTGCGTCATATTTCTCATCCCTACAATCTACAGCATTAATTTGATTTTAACGGAAACCTCGTATTATCTATTCAATATATCTTGAAGTAGCCAATTCTGATGTACTCGGCCGGGGCATCGCCGATGACGACGTCGGTGCCGCAGTTGGAGATGCAGCCGTTCTGGTCGGGGCTGAGATACCCGGGGCGCCAGTTGCCGACTTGAATTCGGTGCAGAAGTCTTGGTTGATGCCGCATTGGCCGTACTTGTTCTGGAAACGGGGTGAACCAACTATTCATTAGGAACTGCGGGGAGAGGGGAGCATACACAGCAGGCACTGAGCGGACATGGATTCAGGCTCGCCAGCGACACGCCCGATGCTGGCCGTTGCTTGCTCGGCATCTGGGGCCCACAGACGGCGTTCGCAACTTCCGCCGGCATGGGGGAGGGGTCGCCTTTGCTCAGGCAGATGTACTGGTGCGCCTGGAAATTGTTAGCGTCGCACCCCTCCTAGGCCCAGGTATCGTTGTTGAGGCTCTCGATCTCGGCTATTGTGAGGCTGTTCGCCGCGGCGAGGGCTGAACAGTTCTCTTCTGTCTCCACGTAATGTGAGGTGCAGGTGCCGTCGGCATTGGGCTGCGGGCGGTAGTCGGGCATCGTACCGGCGGAGCAGCAGACGTGCTGGCCGGGAACCAGCGTCGAGCGGAAAGTGCTGCCGGGGTTGTATTTGTCGAAGTCAGAGGCGGGGATGCCGCACTCGGCTGCTAAAGATTCTCCTAGGTGAGAGAGAATCAGTGGATGTCCATCTGGGACCATTTTGCTACTGGGGATAATCACAGCCATCCCCTAAGATGACCTGGATGGTCGAACACAGGGCTCGTTTGTCCAGTGTAGCTCGGACGGTGCTGTTGCCGGCAGTAGTAGTAGTAGTAGTAGTAGTAGTAGTAGTAGTAGTAGTAGTAGTAGTAGTAGTAGTAGTAGTAGTAGTAGTAGTAGTAGTAGTAGTAGCAGTGACACTATCCGCCGTGCTGGCCCCGACAAGACTCGGCGCCGATAGTGTGATGTCGAGCCAGTCTTCTGCGTCGTCGAAGGTAGTGATGCATTTGCCCGACGCCCACGCGGCTACGGCATCCTGGACGAAGTACACATCGTGCTCTTCACTCGCGACAATGCCGAAGCTATACTTGGAGTTGCTGTCGTCCTTGGCACAGGGCTGCACCACGGCGCTACCGGAGAACCCCGAGGTTTTGATCTTCGCGAGAAACTTCTGCAGCACAGCGGCCGGGACATAGTTGACTCCAGAGCCGGCGAAGAGGCCGAGAGCGACGGAGTTGGAGTAAGCAAAGGCGGTCGTGTCGGTGCACTCCGAGCTATTGCGCTGGGACAACGCGGCGGCGAGTTGCTGCACCGCGGCGTCGAAGTCTACGACTGTGGCTAGGGTGCGGGTCTGGTTAAAGGCTAGCTGCAGCGTCTCCTGAACCGGAGTCACGTTCCCGCTGGATAGACAAGAGGCGTTATTGGTGGTGTTGCGGGCGATAACTGCATCTAACATCTCTGTGGAATTGGCAGTACAGGCGCGAACGGTCTCGACCTTGCGCAGAGACACAAAGAGAGAGAAATCGAGCAGTACGGTCTGATTGCACATGGCCAGCCGGGCCCAGTCAGGGATACAGAGTCCAGTTGCGGGGGCTCAGGCCGGCTTCCACACATCATGATGGGCACTGACTGAGCGCCGCATTGACAAGTTCCGGTGCAAGTGCGTTGGCGTTAGCGCTAATAGATGCTGGGATGACGGCCGCCGCCTTGGTTGCCACGGGGTGTGCAGCAAGGTATGCGCTCAGGTTGTCGGAGCCGCCGTCTACGTGCAATGCCGTCGTAAGTCACAGGTGAGCTGGGGAGAGTAAGGTAAAGACGGTGCAGGAGCAAGAAGAAGAGGAGGGCGAGAGATTAAGTGTTAGTTTGGCTGCTACACGTCGGGGGTATGGCCGGATCGGCACTACAATCCATCTGGTAAGAGCCGTAGTCAACGGTGTTGGTCAATAGCCTCGAACTTTGTATCTTCGGCCCTTTACTTCCTATCAGGACTAGCGGAATTCCGATAGTTGTCTTGACAGGCACGGCCCCTAGCCGTCTTGGCTTGTCACACTTGATTGGTCACCAGAGATTGGACTTTCCGAGTCCGCTCTTGATGTCACTTCAAAATATTGCCTTTTTGATTCCTGCCAAGCTGGTCGTCTTTTTTCCCGAGGCTTAGAAGGCGTCAGCTTAGGCTTATGTGTGTGATTCCGTTTAATCTTACAGGGTTAGCAGAAGTACAATATTTACCTGGAGTTCAATGATAGTAGATGCGGCTAAACTGTTCTAAGTCATAATATGGAGTCTAGCCCGAAAATTCTTACGGCTTCGGAGCTTAGTTGTAAGAATTGAGTCAACGCCGCGATATTGAAAGTGGACGATGAGCAAAAAAAGAAAAGAAGAGAAACATACAACAGTCAGGATTCGCATGTGGTCACCCACCATACTACTAACTGACCGGCGTGTGGCTTAAGTACGGCTGAGCGGACGGGAAGCCCTGTTCTCCACACCCTGTGGTCGTATGTGCTAAGTTTGTAGAAACGTAAAATTCTATAGAGAAAATGTAGTCGCAAGGGTGTGGCCTGAGTGAGGAATGGGTATAGAATTTTATAATTAGGCCGAAGAGGCATATGCCATTCCAATTCGATTTCTAACGGACCCTGGCAGATACATGTAACAGGAAGACGCGAGTGGCCTACGTAGATTGATTATAAGAATGCATTGCATCCTCTGTGAATACGCCTCACCGGGTGCGATCATTATTCTCTGAGAGCCACTTGCCTAGCCTAGTACAGTCAATCAGTTCAGCCGCAGTTCTCGATCGAACTCAAAAAGGGGTGAGTTAGGGCAGACGGGAATGACTATTGGGTTAGCGATTTTTCAGGACCGCCGCGATAGGTGCAAATATGGACTAAAGGAGAAATGAAAGCAAAGTGAACGATGCTGAGGTCATTCTAGTTGGTGAAGAGGTTCAAGGTTGCATCACGGGACCAAGCACACTGCTATTATCTCATGCTTATCATGGGATCACTCGCCGCTTATCGGGTGGGAAGCCACATGCTTATCATGTGACTTCCAGGTACTATATCCATAGCAGCAGTTTCATGATAATCAACCACTTCTTACAACTTACAACTACCGCACGTACTACACGCATACGTAGACCACTTGCGGCGTGAGCTGAAGTCCAATAGCAAGCTATTGTAGATACTCACGATCTGAGTATCCCGACACACTAACCAGAATGGCAATCCATGGATAAAAATAAGCAGGAGCAGGCCAATTTTTGGCGTTTTGACGTACAAAGTGAAAATCTCATCATTAGTAGCCGGCATATAAACTCCTTCCCTCGGCCTCTCCACCTCGAAAGAGGTCAAACAACAATGACCTGGTTTTCCATTCTTCTCATGCGCCACAGCACCCCAAAGCAATGGCTTGATAGCAGCCGACTCATCTAATATAGGAGGATGACAGGCAGCACTTATACCCAGACTGCAACTACCCACCAAAGGCATCCCAGGCTTCAGTTTTCGCGAGCTCAAGACGAGCAAAGCAAAAAGCAGTATCAATGCAACCCCAAGCGCACATGCAATTGCAAGTGGACTATATCCACATGCCGTAATCATGCCAGTGTTTCTCACTCCAGGGAAATTATCGGTTGGTTTTGTTAGAACCTCGGTGTTCGGCTGATAGATGGTGATGTTGATTAGAAAGATAGACTGTGAAATCAGCCAGTGAAAAACAGTGCTGCATATCAAAAATGGTAAAGAATATCGCCATGGAAGTCCGAGCCAATATGTCTCCCGTTGCGCGCCCACTGGGAGAGTGACTCGGAGAGTGATCCGTTTGTGGGCAAACATGCTCCATTCGTGGGTAGCGGCCATGCTTGTGAGGACCGCATTGTACATGAAGTATAGTCCAGAGAGAAGAAGTTGGGGAATGTTGGCAATTAGAGAAGTGGTGAGAATCGATTTAGAGCTACCACCCTCATAGCCGGATGCGGCAGCGATGGCGTTAAGACTTAGAGCTCCAAATCCCATGGAGAAAGCTTTCTTTAGGCCAACAAGGTTGATTCCTTTCACCATGAAGACGATTCCAACAACAACACTTGCTAGCCATCTATGGACAATTTTATCAGTCAGCTTCATGATGAACCTAGTGGATCAATCAGCCCTTGTTACTTACAAGAATATACAAGCTGTCCAACGCCGGAGAGTCCCATGTCTTCCAAGCCACAGGTTACCCTCAACCCAAGGCTGTGGGGGATAAGAATCCAAGGGGATGTACTGGCCGGTCTCGTCATTGTCAGGAAAGATCCGGTCATCTAACTTTGACATCAGACAACGACCTCTTGACGCTTGGTCTGGGCGTCGAAGAAATGAATCCATGGCATCGCCGATAGTTGCGAAGATTGGCTCTCGAGACATGAGAAGGCATGCCAAGATTGACGCAAGCTTCACGACGTTACAGACGATAGCAATGTATAGAATCATCGAACTATACTTTAACTGACATTCGTGTTCTGCAGTTGTTGTCAAACAGTAGTCGATTTCATAATATTCTGGTAGGATGGTCCAGTTGCTGGAATTTTCTAGGCCTCTGAGCTGCTGCATTGGTCGTAAAAAACCGTATCTATAGCACACATCCAATATGCAACCTGCGGAATTGGGTCTGGTTGCCAACCTGTGCCGTTCACCATATGTTCCATGCAAGAAAAGGGGGTAGATGATTGGTCCCAATCTGCATCCCGGCAATATGTTTGACTGGTGTCATTAGTACTCCACGACTTACACTTACTTGAGCACCAATCCTGCACTTTCTGTGGATATTCCAGGGGGTGGAAATAAGCAAGCACGGGTAATGTTGTATTGTACGGTGGTGAAAACGTGTCGGATTGCTTAGGGTTGCTGCCATTCTTGGTGACAGCAAGGAGGTTGAAAGTCCCTTCTTCAAGACCATTTCCATACGTGGACATGCAATCTTTAGGCTCTGCCCGACTCATATTTCTTGGTACTTGTAAGGCCATATCGCGCAACCAGCAAGTCACATAGCTCGGCAGGTCTGAAGTCTTGTATTACGCCATCGCATCACGTCCACAATTGAGGCCAATCGAAGTACTTCTAGAAATCCCGGCGTGACCACCAGACCGCTGTAGTCGTTGAATGTGGTTGTCATAAAAACTGCCGAGTTCCACAAAAGATGAAGAGGCAATGAACTCAGAGCGAGCATGAGCCAGAATATCGCTTTGGGTCGCGTGATGTGCGACAGGTTTCGTATTGAGTGAATCCCAATATCAAGCCACCTTCTCCGCCTGTGAGCCACGTCAACATCTTTACGCGTTGGCGCTGAGAGACATTGCATGTTGTAATTGCTTGCGCCGACGAGGACAGTGGCAATAACGTTGATCGCATAGTGGAAGCGGCTGTCAATGCTGCGAATATTGCCGCAGTCATGGTCAAGAATCACGCCCAGCCCGTCATCATTAGGTGGATACTTGGTGTGAATATAAGCAGTGCCCGCAATATTAAGACATAAGCAAATTGTAACAAAAATGCCCGAGAGTAGAGCACCCAATCTCCACCCGTGAAAGGGGTTCGAGTTAGAGGGTGACTGCTGCTCTAATGAAATATACTGCGTGCCCGATCGGAGAATGGTCCGAGAGTACCAAATTTTCATAGACTCCCAGGTCGAGTATTTGCTAATCTTGGCTGGGAGTGTTTTCTTGGGAGAGAGCTCGATACTCTCATTAGTAGTCGAGTCCATATTTAATGTCAGACTTGATTCACTTCATCTGGGTAATCTACGTGAGATGCTTGACAAAGAAGAGACGAGATCAGTATAGCGACCCCAAGGGCAAATAAGTTAGAGACCAAAAAGGCTGACACTGAGCTGGGGTCGCTAGCCTCCAAGCGGGGAAGACATTGTTTTTGCTTTTCCCAGTAAGCACTATTATGTAAAACCTTGGAAAGGGACAACATTGTCCAATAACTTTCGATTTCATACCCAATGGTCTTTCAGTCTTTCAGAATCCAAGTGAATGTGCAGTAGTCATGCATTAGCTAGTTTTAATAAGTGGACACGTGTAGATGATAAGGCAGTACGCTTTCTGAAGGGATGATAATATCCAATAGTCTTTTAATATTCGAGGATTAGTGCAGTAGTCATGCATTAGTTTAGTCCCTGGCTCACCCGATGCTCACCCGATGCTCACCCGATGCTAACCCGATTCTCGCCCTGTTTCTTCTAGAGCCGGGAAGTTAGCTGGTTGGTTCAATATGACGCGCCAATAACGCAGACAGTAAAGTGGGATCACTGCCATAGACAACACTCCGTGGGAAAGGCTTGCTCCAAACCCTGCAAAGCCTCTCGGGAGCATTTCTCGCGCTTCGAAAAGCGGGCGTTGAACTGACTCAAGTTGCTCGCTAGAGCTGCAGCGGTAGACATGATGAAGATAACCGATGAATTTGTGATCGAAGAAGTTTTGTGAAGGAGTGTGGTGAAACTTGGTTTCCTTGTCAATTCTTGGTCTATTATATATTTAATTCCTCTGTCTGAAAGGTTTATTAGACTTTGATTAAAGTCAAACGACATGATTCATATTGATCTAGGTCATCATTATGGGCCTTATGACCATCGTTCTCCCTGACTGATACCCCTGCTTCTTCTTTCTACTAGTCGTCTATATCTTTCGCAAGTAAACCCTCTAGTAGGCAACAATAGCCTAAGTGAATAATACGATTGAGTTTGAAAATAGCCCAGTCAAACGATAACTGGTTCTATCTGTTATAGGATATAATGGAAAGATATCTGCCAGGCGACGGTAATTGTTGGAATATGGAATAAAGCAGTCATGTGATCAAATTGCTACTTTATAATAGATAGCAAACTAAGAATGAAAACCAGACTTTACAACCACTTCAAAGGACACAGAGATATCATAGGGGCGTAAAGCGTTACCTGTGATAGGTGTCAGAAGTGGGCGTTAGCCTCTCATCACCTTTATCGAATAGCTATTCCACACTTGATACAGGTGTACCGACAGTAATAAGCATCTAGAACTAGATATGCATGTTAGACCATAAAGACACACCTATTTGAAGGAGTAATCTTTATGCACTTACCTCAAGGGCAAGCTACCATGGTTGCTAAATTGTACCTATGATGGTGATAACGAGAAGAATCAGTGTGATCACTGTACAAACACACCCAATATAGAGTAATTTTTGTCGACTCGGTCGATCAGGTTAGGCCTAACAGAAAAGCCACCAGTATCAAGAGGCTATTCTTAAGTAGTCCACAAAGAAAAGAAATAGTATTAACAAATGAATTGAGCTCTAAAATATCATACTTGATACTGCTGCCGCAATTTTTGCCAGAGTCAAGAGTGTCACGAACAATACAGAGAAAATTGATAGTGGTATCGGGACTATCGTCGGGGAGCATTGGAAGACCGTGATGCGTAGGAACTGTATGATAGAGTCAGTTCGAAATTGGAAAATGGAGCATAAAGTAGATAAGATCCTCACTTCTTGTAGAAGAGGCACAGCTGTAGCAATCTTAATGAAAATCAGGTGCCAAGATAGTGTTGACTTAACCCAATTGAACACCCGTATATGTGGCAAGGATTATATAAAGGACAGTGCAGAGCGCTATATCGAAAGTTTGAAATGGCTGCCCCCTTCTGATAGAGTAGCAGAGACAGACCAAACTGAAAGCCGCTTTTCATCAACAGGGAAATCATGAAAATTGAATGGGCTAAAGATTTGGATAACATGATGAAAAATGATAAGAAAATAATTTACGATCGCGTTGCTCCAAAGTGTTGATCCAAAGTTTGACTTCATCTGATTTATATATCAAGACTCTGCAGTAAAAGTGAAAGGCAGGCCTCCTAGGAACTAGTTATCTTTTGTTTCCTGTGAAGAGTGTTAATAGACGGATAGTCGCAACAAACGTCCTTGAGACCGCCCAGATTGTGACAGGCCCACAAGGACAGAAGGAGAGACACAAATGGATTCAGCTTTTACACACAATCATTCCATTGATTTTCATGCGAATGTTTCTTCGCATCTCCCAAACAAGCAAGTTATATTAATCACTCCACTCTCCTTAGGTAGATGGTCAAACCCCCTAGGATACACCCGTACTCCAAGCTCTTAGGAGCTAAAGTATTCCAATCCACCTTATTCAGCAAAATTGACACCTTCAAATAGTGAGTTGGGAGACGAAATCGGTATTGAGACTCTAGTTGCATTACTTGTAGCTACGATGACCGTACTAACACACTCTAACCTGAGTCCGGTAAGATTCACTGAAATATTTTGAACTCCTGAGGAATGAAATTTTTTAAAAAAATCGTCCAATTTTGCTCTGTGGCTATTTGGACAAGATTCGACACAATTGGGACTTTTTCATTTAATATCTGGATCTTGGAGAGTGGAGTATAAAATAAGATAGCTTCACACTGCACCAATTTTGATAGGCTCTACCTCTAAAACTATTTCAATTATGGAGAATCATACCAGGTGTAAGAATAGCTGAGGTCTTAATTAACTGATCTATAATATTTGAAGAGTGATGAATTTTCGGAATACTGACGCGTCTTACTGTTGCATCTACTTTGTAAATTGTGCATTTTGACTGCACTGCCTACGAGCGTTCCCCGTATCAGTATCTAACAATCCCGTACATAGAATACATTCATAGATACGATCCCTGAGCCCACTTAGTCGGGTATACTAGTGTAGTAATATCGAGTTCTCTGGCTCTGTTTAGTTTGTCTTTTTTCCCTCTTTCTTGCCCACCGCCGGCTACAACTTTCGGCCCGAGATCAGGAAGCAGCATCCTTTTCCGACTTTTGCACTAGCACTTCACATTATGCCCGATCGCCCTTCACCTCCCTTTCATTGGCCGGGCGGTATACCACCCGAAGTCAAAGCCGATCCTAACGGTGACATCACCCTTGAACAGGCCAACGAAGCGGCTAAAGGCTGGTTGCTTTTTGTATAGGTATGCAACAGTAAGACGTGTCAGTATTCCGACACTTTATGAAGCCAATGTCGAGGCTCCTCGAGACGAAGACGATCCAGAATCATCCGGCGGAAGTGGGACCTGTTTAGGGTATTAGGGGACTGGATCGTCTACGGAAGGGAGATATCAGTGAAGTGAAGCTAGTTTATACTTTGTAGTTCGAACTTCAACGCTATTTATCGTTTTCTTGTTTATCCAAACTAAGCGCCTATTCAAAACCGCAAGTCCCACCCGATCTGAGGCCCAAGGTTGGGCAACTCATCGGCTACACTCTGCACATCTTTATCTCCACGACCGCTCAGGCACAAGACAAGATTTTTGTTAGGTCCTAGCTCCTTAGCCGTCTCGATGGCGCCCCACACTGCATGGGAGGTCTCCAATGCAGGGATAATGCCTTCAAGCTGACTCAGCAGTCGGAAGCCTTGTAGAGCCTGTGCATCAGTGGCTGAGATGAATTTCGCCCTTTTACTTTCCATCCAATTCGCCAGCTCCGGTCCGACTCCCGGGTAATCGAGTCCAGCAGAGATCGAATGAGTGTTAGAGATTTGACCATGTTTATCTTGTAGAACATACGTCCGAACACCATGCAGAACTCCCATAGAACCACCACTAAGAGTGGCTGAATGACGCGCCGTGTCTAAACCATCTCCACCAGCTTCCACACCAACCAGCTGGACGGACATATCATTAGAGAATGGATAAAACATTCCTGTTGCGTTCGAGCCACCTCCCACACAAGCGATCACAGCGTCAGGGCTCTTGCCTAGGTTCCGTAGCTGGGTCTTGGTTTCCTCCCCGATCACACTCTGGAACGTATGGACTATAGTTGGGAAGGGGTGAGGTCCAATCGCTGAGCCAATAATGTAATGTGTAGTAAGTATCTAGGCGAACAATCCACGCGCGGAAAGCTTCGTTCACCGCATCCCGGAGGGTACGCGATCCCGACTCAACTGGGATAACGGTAGCACCTAATAAGCGAATCCGGAAGACATTCAATGCCTGTCGGTGAACATCCTCCGCACCCATATAAATGGTACATTTCATGCCAAATTTGGCGCAGATAGTCGCGGTGGCGACGCCGTGTTGGCCTACTCCCGTCTCGGCGATGATCTCCGTCTTGCCGAGTCGGCGAGCAATGAGAATCTGACCTAAGGCGTTATTGATCTTGTGAGATCCTGTGTGGTTTAAATCCTCGCGTTTCAGCCAAATATTCGCTCCGCCCGCGTGCTCGGTCAGCCTCTCGGCCAGGTGAAGGCTGGATGGACGACCCATATAGGGATAGTATGATTTGAACTCGGCCCAGAACGTCGAATCATTTAGCGCAGCTTGGAAACCGGCATCCAATTCTTCTAGACAAGTGATCAAGGCCTCTAGAGCATACTGACCACCGAAAATGCTAAATCGCCCGGAGCCATCAATAGCAGTAGTAGCTGCCTCTTCCTCAACAGCTAAGCCAAGCGCACTAACCTCCGGCGCTTAGTGAGCTGCAGCGACTAAGGCATCCCGAGCTACCTTTCTCTGCGTGATCTGCGAGCAATAGTTCTTTATTACCTACGCAGCGTGGCCAGCTACGGCACTATTTAGGACAGTGATCACTTGACTACCGATGACGGCGCCGTCAGCGATGGAGGTCACGCTTAGGAAATGTTCACGTGTGCTGATACCAAAGCCAACCGCCACAGGGATATTACCCGAGAGCTCCTTAACACGCTTAATAAGAGTAGGGAGTTCCGAATTAAGTGTCCCAGTGGCGCCTGTCACGCCCATGCGAGATAGAAGGTAAATGAAGGAGTCGGCCATTTCATAGAGGGTCTTCATGCGGTCCTCTGTAGTAGAGGGTGCGATCAAAGGGACGTAGGAGAGGCTATCGGTTTCGAAACAGTCAGTATCTAGCAACAGCTCTAAGGCTTTTAGTTACATACCCCATCTTTGTACAGCCTTCACGGAATCGAACTGCCTCCTTCAAAGGGAGATCGACGACAATGAAGCCATTGACTCCTACCGCTTTGCAATCTGCGAGGAGTTTGGACTCCCCGTAGCGCAATATTGGGTTGTAATAACCCATGAAGAGCACAGGTGTCTTAAGCCCATTTCGGCGGGCATCGCGGACCATGTCTAACATCAATGAGATGGTAACGCCATTTTCAAGCGCCTTCAAATTGGATTTTTGAATGGTCGGGCCGTCTGCAATGGGATCGGTGAAAGGTAGACCGAGTTCGATAATATCTTTTCAAATTTTAGTTAGAGAAACCTTCTCAATTACATGCCGAAATGACTCACCAGCTCCTCCGGCCTGCATGCCCAGCAAGATATCACGAGTTTCCTCCACACAGGGAAAGCCGGCCGTCACATAGGTTACCAGTGTTGGACGGCCTCCCCTCTGGCATTGGGAAAAGGTCTGTCGGATATGTTCCATGGCGAGAATGATTAAGGGAAAAAAATACAAAGCTGAAGCGGAAACACTCAAAAGCGAATCCACCAATTCTCTAGAGCTAGCTGTATTGACTCATGGTGCAATGAAACGGGCCGCACCGCGCAGTCGAAACGTTTCCACATTATCTACCTTTTCCACATGGATGATTCTATCTGGATGCAGATCTTTTGTAAGATCTCTGACCTATAGATAAGTATCAAATACAAGATGGGTTCCTTGAGGTCCAAGCTGATTACTCCCTCCGTCGCCTTTTTTGTCTTTTCATTTATCACGCCTGGCCTTCCGAACTAGTGGCATGACGGAAGCGCTATTCCGAAAACGGTCGAGGTACGAGAGATCGTCGCTTGGTCGATACCTAAGATCAAATCAAAGTAAAACAAAAACGTAGTGCCTGGCATTATAAAAGCCCTGAGTGCAACTGAAGATAGATATGTAAAAGATCGTCTTGTAAGGGTCAAATGTTTCTTCGGCCGAAATAGTTCCCCGTATAATGTAGAGGTAGAACATCATCGCTTCATTCAATAGTTGTAATAAAGCAAGTCTTCTTCATCTCCAATTATTCTACCCGCGATTCTTCCAGCATGTTCAGTTACCTTCAGCCACTCCCTGCGTAGATCACCACATGAAATGGGGAACGCTCTAGGCAGCCTCGGCATTGATATATATATATGGATATATCCATGAATAGTACACAAATACACCTGTTCAGTGATATCAGCAGGCAAGCCGCTACAAATAGACCTTGAGAACTGTTCATAATTATCATAGCCATGTCAATCATCTACCTAGTATCTGAGGAAAGAGTAGGGTTACTCGTTCTCAGTCTCACTTTAATTACAGTTTGCCTTTGCTTGAGTTACCGCAGCTTCATTCCATAGGACTTGGAACAATTCTCCATGTAATGTAGAATCCCAAATAAAGGACTCGAAAATTTGAAGGACTATTCCCCAGGAACTGACGTTCAACGCAGACGTGGCAACGTAAACACCAAGGAGGCATCGTCTGTTCAACCTGATATTTGTTCTAACGCTTGCAGCATAGAAACTAATCCATAGCTTGAATTCTAAGCTTGGCCTAGAGCAAACAGAACTGGACTCATATTTCTCAAGCAATGACAGTAGTTTTGTAATCAGCAGGTCAAGGCCTAGGGAGGTTGACGGGTGCTCATTGAATTGAATCTTGGAAAACAAAAGCAATGACAGTCGACAAACTTCAAGCTCAAGTTTCTCATACTTGAAAGACAGCAGTGCATACTGTGTGGCAGTGAGCCAGTATCGGATCATGGCAGCTTGAGAGTTGCAGCCCGACCTGCGAAGCTGTTGCAATAAGCTGACCCCACGGGATAAAAGGTTTATACATTGTTTCAAATTAGTTCCCAGGCAGTATAACTGGTCAATTCCCTGAAATCCCACCTGATCCAGTTGATCAGCTGTGGTAGATAGAGGCATACAGTAACCTAGGAGATACGGAGTTGACGCGGCATCGATTGAACCGCATAGATCCGCACTAGAAGAGAATATACGTTAGCAAAATTATCTCCCTGCCTGATGAAGGGCCCAAGTCTTTCAGATCTTACTGGTATAGTTTTCCTAGCACCAATGGCTCGGACTTTAGACACTCTAACCCCCCACGAAGATCGATAAGCTTTTGTAAGCCTTCCATGTGTATTTTCCAGTTTTTATGAGATCCTCGATGTTGCTTTTCACATAATCAGAACTTTTTCGCAACTTAAATTTGGCAAAGCTGGAAGAATTCATCTTACCTCGATAATCGCAACAGTAGCGACTACAATCAAGGTTCCATTTGTCACATATTGGGGAGTATTAAGACGCTCGTTAATAATTGAAATCGCTGCATTCAGATGAAGTATAGTCTTAGAAAGACTGTCGTTGATTTCTTCTTCAAAATGGGACTGAGCACAGCTTATAAGAGTATGGAAAAAGGCTGCATCAGTGAAAGCTAACGAAAACCAGTAATCCGTCATAAGATTAAAAGCGCTATGCTTTTCAATTGAATAAAATGTTTTCCAGCCATTTGTAGAATCTGAGATGGTCAGTTATATATAAATTCAATCAATCAGCAAAAGCCGCTTTTTGGGCACATACAGTAACTCAAAAGTTCGAGCGCATATGACTCCAGTCGAACTGGAAATGCGTTAAAGGGATCTACACCAGGGATCTGCTGTATTGAATTCTTAGAGCGACTATAGTAGCCCAGACGTTCTTGACGCTGGGTACGCCTATAGTTCACCATCACTCGACTTCGGATAACTTTTCGTGACTTTGCATCAAGCTTCGAGTTACCTGATATGGCAATGAAGTCAACTTTGTCAAGCTGATTAGCGGTTGTGATCTCAGAGCCGCATTCTGTTTCGTTTCTTGCTAATTCCGAAGATGCCGCACGTTTAGGCCGTCCTCTCTTCCTTGGCAACCCAAATTTGACTGGGCCACAGCCATAATGGAATATGCACGATTCTTGGTATTGGCTAGAAGTATTAACAGGGAAAATAACTTCCGTAGGAGCGGCATGGACGGGATTCATTCTGGACGATGGAAGGTTGAGTAAAACTGGAGTTTGTCAGGATCAAGCCTAACTTACTTTATGATTGGGTTAGTCATCCTAGAAATTTGACTTAATGAGGCGGCGGATTTACTTACGCTAACCTGATTAGGCTACCAGTCCTATAATTCGATCGAATAAGGTAATGATCGGCTCAACTGATCAGGAGAATATCAGGTATAAAGTGCTTCTTATTACTCTCAAATAATATATGCCACACTATTATTCCCTTTCTCTCCTCATCGAAATTTTTCCCCAGAATGCCTGAGTTTACAAAGGATACCACGGCCAATGAGGTCGCAGCTTATTGCTCTTCCGCAATAGAAGGCAAGGTTGTGCTCGTTACCGGTATCTCCCCTAAGGGATTAGGTGCAGAGTTCTGTCTCTCAATTGCTAAGCATGCACCATCATTGATAATTCTAGCGGGACGGAATGCTGCTAAATCTCAGGAGACCTCGACTGCTATCCATGATGTAGCTCCCTCGGTCCAGACACGTTTTCTCGAACTGGATCTTACCTCACAAGCTCAGATCAGAGAAGCAGCTAAGGTAGTTATGAAGTACGCAGATGTCAGCCATATTGACATCTTATTGAACAATGCCGGTGTGATGGCGGGTCTGTACCAAAAGACTGTGGATGGCATTGAGATGCAGTTCGCTAGCAATCACATCGGTCACTTTCTCTTTACCAATCTAATCATGGAAAAGCTAGTTTCTCCTGATGCGGAGGGGATGTGCCGAGTCGTGAATGTGAGCAGTGATGGGCATCGCTTGTCTCCCGTGAGGTTTAAAGACTGGAACTTTGACGTTTGTTAGCCCGCATCTCCTGTGACCTAGCCAAAATACTGACCAAATAAAAACAAACAGGATGGCAAAGCATATCAGCAGTGGCGGGCTTATGGCCAGTCCAAGACAGCCAACATGCTCTTTTCGATTGCCCTTTCCATAAAGCTGCGTCACAAGGGCCTTGTGTCGGTCAGTCTGCATCCTGGTGTCATCTCGACAAATTTGGGTGGAGGCTTGCTAGTGGAGGCTTGGGATGAATTAGGTTGATAACTCCCATCACATATTTATTCACACTTTTTACTAATAATTTGAGTCAGCTGCAACGGATCATGCCCAAGGAAATCGCAAGTTTGCTGATGGATTCTCGTGGAAAACAGCACAACAGGGAGCTGCGACTCACGTATTTGCATCTTTCCATCCATCGATACCTGGTAGGTTTATCTCATAAATTCCATTGATCTGAGAATAGCATCTAATATAAACAGACAACAATGGCGCTTATCTAGAAGATTGTCAAGTTTTCTCTCCAGCTAAGGTCCGCTGCTGGGGACGAGATCCTGTCGAGGCAGAAAAACTGTGGAAGCTGAGTGAAATGCTTGTCGGCCAAAGTTTCGAGTACTGCTAGTCACTTGGCAATACCCTACCAAATCTGCTTTGGCAGATAGCATGATGGGAATGGTAGGAACAGCTCGTTGTCTGGAGAGAGCCAGAGAACCTTGTCCCACCAACCTAGAATGCTAGTTTAGTGTCCAATGTAGAATAATCGGGAAACCAGGCTATCTGAAAGTGTGATTGAGATTGCCTGAAGTGAAGATTGTAGAGATGATGGATGTCTTCAATTTTTCTTCTTCTCTTCTTCACTTTACTTATTGAGGTACCTAGCGGGTATCATGCAAGATGTAGATGAGATATATGAAAAATGACGAGATTTTCATTAGCATTTCAATTAGCATGTAAGCCTTGCGTGCTGAGTTGATCTAACATTAACCTATCAACTTCGGAGAAACGATTCTTATCGTAGTAGAGTATAAAAACTTTCTTGAGAATACTTAGACTAATAAGATCTGTTGATTAGATCTATTCCGTCAACCTCCGTCATCATCGTACAAGGGACGCTAATATAAAGATACGGTGGAAGATTAATTCTATACTAGACTTGAATATTTGTATGACCAATTAAAGCGTTTCATTTCACCAAGGCGCTAACCATGCGCTCCTCTATTTCATTTGCACTTTTTGATTTGCATCTTTCCAATAACTCTGACTTGCCACTGCTTCTCATTCTGGAACAAAAGTACTCAGCAACCTACCTTATCTTATTCACGCACGATCCAGCCTTTACCAGCCTCGACACTCCGCTTATAGCCTAATCAGATTGACGAGGAAAGTCTGGTCAAATTAGCAGTGTCGTAACAACAATATGAAAAACGACTCATGTCACTATTTTGAGCGACTTTCTACAGAGCTATGCTTCATGATCTGGAAGCCCTGCCTACCAAATCGTACAGTAGAAGAAGATATCCCTGGTTTCCATTTCGACGGCAATGAACCCATCAAGCCTGCTATGCCGACGGCATAACTCATCAAGTTTTCACCCGCCGGCTATCGCACACATTAACCGCGAGTCTAGGCAGATTTCACTGGAACAGGGTCTTAGGGTGGAACTGGATGATAACCTTAGCTTGAAATCAATATGGGTGCAGCCGGGTCGAGATGTGCTACACCTTAACTGGAAATAAATAAGCTACAATGTTTTATGACTTCACGACAGCGATTTCAGCGAACCAATCATCATGTTTCTGTGGCGGGCTGAGGAACTTGAGGTGTGGCAGTCTGTTGTGGTAGAGATTATTCACCTTTTCAGCTTGGAGACAGTGTTGTATGGCTTGGAAGAGCATTTTGCAGCAGTGATTAGTACCTTGCTACAAAAGTTTTGTACACATCAATTCAATACCGAGGTGTACCATATTTCTTTTGCTGCGGAGCTGGCGCAAAAATTACATCTCGCTAAACACAACCATGGCGACGGTCTCTCTACATATCACGAGTGAAGTGGCTCGAAACTCTGACTTATTCGGTTTGTTAGGCGATGTGCCTGTACAGAGGATTGATGTTGACAACGAGGCTCGGTTGAGAGAGTTTGAAGTATTGTGGAGAGAAAATGCATTACAAAAGGAACTGGTCATGCAAACGCTCTTTGAAGCCCTTTTTGAGTCCTAGATTCAAAAGAAAGAGACAGAATCGTGGAAAGTACAAGCTGAATGGATCATCCTGGCGCATATGTGGCACTCAGAACAAAATGAGGACGAGCACTTTGAGGTTCTGAGAAGAAATTCGGGCTCCTCTTGGGCCCTCCTTGTCCGCCGGAGGGAACTTTACTCCCGATGGCTAAACATTTGCCTAATGAGGAACATCTGTGGTTCAAGAATGCTAGATCTGAATTGCCTAAGCTACAGCCACAGATCATGGTGCGATATTGTACCAATGAGTGTTACCTAGAGAGGCGACTACCCAAGTGCTCTAGAGACCTTCTTTAGATAGTAAGAGAGCTTTTTCGGATCAACTCAATAGCCTATTCTGGTTTTTGGCATACCTCGACTAAATGAACATTCATGCCCTTCAGCTTGGCAATGGCTTGGCGTAGCTGGATCGAATTCCTGCCGCGGTATTGTACTTGGTAACGTATTCCAATATGGCCTTTTCCGCCTTTTCAAACGAATTTTTGCTTCGGCCATCCTTGATAATTTGCACAGTGTCAATTTTTGTGTACCCAGGTACGGGAGGCCGTACTACTAGGTCAGTAGTCAGTATAGGCGACGCTAAGATTTCTTTACCTTATGAAATCTTCGGATACTTTGACGATCTCCTATGCTTGATCGTAGCGCCGGCTATTCGTATGAACATCAAATGACGCCTTTATCTTTTGAATGTGGTCAGTTGGCTACTTGTTCTCGGCTTTAAGTTTATCAATGGCTTTTGTGCCAATATCCATCGCCTCGTGTCCATGACATTGTGGAAATTATCCTCTTTTGACCAACCCTTGAAAGGCTTCGCATTTTGAATACTGACCTTAGACCAAGATTTATCGAGCTTAGTGCTGAAAGCGGTGATTTCCTCGCCCTCACCGACTTGCGTCCATCCGATCTTATCGAAGTCAGGCTCGAAGACCAGTTTTTGACGGGCAAGATGAAATTGACTTCGGCGTTCCTTTTTGGCTGGGTTTGGTTACGCAGAATTCTTTAAGCTTCAAATCACAAGTAGTGCCGGCATTGGCACAATCAGGGGGCCATACACGAGTTCTCTAGGCCGTGCGCATCGACATTATTTAACGCGACTCCCGGTCGGTCTGTCCCGGGTAACGGTATTGCGGAATTGCAGTATCCTCCGACAATATCGGATCAACCATCATCATCAGGGAGCGATAGTGATCCTAGCTCTCTTTAGACGCTCTAAAAACTAGCAAAATCAAAATCTTGTGTAGATTTAGGTTTAGAATCGCCACTTCATTTGATTCCATCACCTACTAAAAGGGCGATTCAGGCGCACTATGGTCGTATAATCCGAACAGTTCATCATATTTTTGTACACGATCGCTGTGACCATTTGGAATAGATGAATAAGAAAAGGTGAAAAATCGACGCTAGTAAGAAGCAGACTATCCATAAGGGTAGTCTAGGGGGTTTGGAAGAGATCCAGAACAATATTGGTGGGAATGATGAAGTGAGATATATCTGATAGTGAAGCTGCTTAGAATGTGTCTACATAAACTGATTTGCCTATATTGCCTGAAACTAGGCCCCAACCAACCTGCTCTAGGTGTGGTAAAATAGGGCAAAGGGTCAATAAATGTCAGAATCGTGTGATTTAATCAATTTTATTGTGTTTTGGTTCTTAAACTCAGGTTTGAAATTTACAATTTCACCAAATTTTGATGGGGTGACCGGGAATTACGTTATCACAAAGATGAGAGTATACGTACTAGCAGTGCCAAGAGTGCACTGCTACCGGAAGGTCCAAGGCACAAGAGCTGGCTAGTCTGAGCACTGGACCAACTGAGCAGCTCAGGGGTCACTAACTCATGCCGCGCCTTTTAGATTACCAAACAATCGTTCTGGCCTAGATCATCTAACGAAGCGATTAGTTCCATATGCTGAAAACTTAATGATACTATCATATAGTACAAGAACATAAGGAGTATCCGTGGAATCTTGAAAGATCGTTAAATAGGCTATTTTAAGAAATGATATGACAGGTCTTGAAAGGTACGTACTAGTGCTGACGCACGGCTCTCGCCCAACTGAAATAATTCGCATCTTCTTCCAGTCAACCTGCATTATTCTTATTCTCTCTTCGGACCAGCTTTTTCATTTTCTTTGATTGGAATTCAAGAAGCGAAGCTCCGTGATGCTGGGTAAGGTGGATGAGAAGTACGTCGAGGCGGCTGCCGAACTGTCCTTTGTTTCCTGTTAACCTCATGTTTTCGCACCGCCTCAGATTTATTGGACTTGCGCTGGCTGTACTATCCTCCCTATCAATTGGTTCGTCTCTCCCATATTCAGAACCCGTGATAGAGGAATACTGAAGATTTGAATCGCGAGCAGGTTCAAGCTACGTCGTCACAAAGAAGGTTCGATGCCTAGTCCATATGTTTTTATCATTACCCCCCGCATCTCGGAATCTGACATGACACTAACAGGGTCTCACACAAGCAGCCGAGAAATATGGGTTCACTGGCGATGGATTTGAATACATTTGGAGTCCGGTGTGGTGGTGTGGATTAACCATGCGTATGGCTATCCCGGACTTGATGGGTACTTGAGGCTGACACACTTAAAGTGCTTACAGGAGAGTTGATGAATACTGCCGCATATGCGTTTGCTCCGGCCGTGCTGGTCACGCCGCTTGGGGCGCTGAGCGTACTCATCAGGTGAGTCGGCCGACGAGTGATTCTGCCGCGGCGCTAATCAGTTCTAGCTCCTTTATGGGCTCATATTTCCTCGGAGAAGAGATCAATCTCCTCGGAAAACTGGGATGTGCTGCTTGTCTTCAGGGCTCGGTGCTGTTGGTGCTCAATGCGCCCGGCGACAAGGACATCAAGACCGTGGATGAGATCCTGGAACTGGCGATTCAACCATGTGAATAAACCCTTCCCGGCGTTGTGATATGACCCTACTGACATATGTCTAGTATTTCTTGTCTATTGCGCTTGCGTTGCATCGCTTGCAACTTACATCATCTGGAAAGTCGCACCGTTTCAGGGGAAAAAAAACCCTCTAGTCTACATCTCGATCTGTTCTTCGGTCGGATCCGTGTCCGTTATGTCAGTCAAGGCGTTTGGAATTGCGGTCAAGCTTACCGTGGGCGGCGAAAACCAATTCACTCATGCATCAACGTATGTCTTCGCGTTAGTGCTGGTAGTCACAACCCTCACCCAGATGAATTACTTGAATAAAGCAATGAGCGAGTTTCCTGCATCACTGTAAGTCTTTTTCGTCTGATTGTGATAGCTTAAGTTATATTTAACCTTTGACAGAGTAAACGCGATGTACTATGTTGGTTTCACGACTTGCACCCTCTCCGCCTCTATCATATTTTACCGCGGGCTTAACACCAGCAACTGGACCAGTATCATTTCGATGATATGTGGATTCCTGCTCAATTTCACGGGTATCTCACTCTTGACCTTGTCTAAAACTATATCTTCCAATGAAAAGCGCGCTGAGTCAGTGCGAGACTTCAGCATGCGGTCACTCGACCTCTTCCACGTACGAACAAGCAGCGTGGATGTTGATAGAATCCTTGAAAGAAGACCTCTCGGAGCTAGATCGGAAGAGAGACCATAATGATCTACTGCATTCGTTGATTTTATTTTTTTCTTTCTGTTCCCTCTTCAACTTCCTGCTAACCCCGCATGAACGGGTGTTAAATTCCGTATCATTGAACTAGTATCGTCGTGTGTTTCAATTCTTCTATGTCAAATAGAAGTTTCAAACTGTATGGAGTAGTATAAGGATTGATGGAATCTCGCGACTTGTGATGATCTATGGCTGCGAACAGTAGATTCATGCCTACTAGCTAATAGTGTATGAGACCTTGCTATTTCCCTTACTCCGACTGATTTTTTTAATCGTCACCTTGCCCACCTTCCTAGTGTCAGACACGTGTGTTCCACCACAAGGATACGCGCCAGCGCCAACAATGTCGACGGCT
Source organism: Penicillium taxi (assembly GCF_028828555.1). Lineage (NCBI taxonomy): Eukaryota > Fungi > Ascomycota > Eurotiomycetes > Eurotiales > Aspergillaceae > Penicillium > Penicillium taxi. The sequence goes on along the minus strand of NW_026643207.1, from coordinate 178,516 downwards.
CGTACCAGCTCGCCTTCAGGAATAGCAACGGCTCCGGGGACAACGGCACATTTCTCACGCAGCTCGGCCTCATTCCAAAAGTAAATTTTCACTGGGAGCTCTTGAGAAATATAGGCATCGACTTGAGCCTGAATCGCATCCTTATGCCTACTTTCGATAGTCCCTTGGAAGTCAACGAAAGCAAGATCGGGATAATGCTGCGCCTTCAGTTCCGTTATATCGGGAATAGACGAAGACAGAAACCGCACTGCTAGGCCAACGACATGTCCACCCGTGTGGATGCGGGAGTTGAGGATGCGTTTCTCGCTGTCTATTGCTTGCTTCACAGAATCGCCGGGCTTGAAGTGTTCGGGTTCAGACTCGGAGGCCGAGGCGAAAGACCCTAAATGCAAAACTAGTCCATTAACGCCGTTTCGAACAGTCGTCACGTCGAATGCAACCTTCTCGTTTGACGAGAGAGTCATCGTTCCCGTGTCGCATGGCTGTCCGCCGCCTTGGGCATAAAAGATCGTCTCGGCAGTGACAACGACATAGTCGTTTGACTCGTTTGCATTTTTGAAGAAGCCCTGTCGGATTCGGAGAGGGATGATACCGGTCGCACAGAAAGAACTGTTGTGTTATGGACTGTGAGGGTTTCGTCCGTTTGGTAAAGCGCGGTTGTTTTAGGCAAGGTCTTTCGTTCTATTAGTACTAGTATATTGATAGATGGACCGTGACTGCTCACCATTGTGAAAGCAGAGCGATTTGAATGAGTAGTGCTGTAAAATCGTGTATGAGAAAACTGAAGCGGTGAGGCAGCTTCAAAATCGCAAGACACGACCGAAGTTTCACACGCAGGCAGGTCAATCTCGCTGCATTCGCTATTCCATAAAGATTCATGCAGCTACATCTGCTACTGAACGGGAAAATCACCTACGTGGCACATCCCTGTACAATTTCTTTTCACTAAGCGAAAATAAGCTAGAGACATTGTGAGACTCGATACGTCTAAGTCCATTTCAGCCGCATTCAAGATTACGATTTTCTAGCTAGCAAAATGGTCAGTGCACTTTAATGCTCATTATGATATCAATTTCATTTCAGAGCAACAGCTTCACCACGTCCTATCTCACTTTGAGCACATTCTATCGCAACTCGTGACTCAGTCACCAGATATAGCACTTATGGAGATTCGGTCTTTGAGCAACAAGGATCATGATATAATTATTGAATGGAACAAAGACCACACATCTGCAATTAATGAGTGCGTCCATGAGATTGTTCAGAAAAATGCTGCATCTGACCCAGAAAACCCTGCTGTACATGGCTGGGATGCGTCATTCACATATCAGCAGCTGAATGAGCTTTCGGACAAGCTCGCAATTCTCCTCTTGAGTCATGGCATTAATTCGGACTCAAATCAATTTGTTCTCCTTTGCTTTGAAAAGTCAGCGTGGACAGTCATCTCGATGTTGGCCGTTCTTAAATCTGGAGCAGCATTCGTGCCAATCGACCCTAACTATCCCCTACAGCGACGAGAGAGTATCATCGAACAGACAAACGCATGTGTTATTCTCGCATCTCCAAAAAATGTCGCATTATTTCAGAGAACAGGTGCCATCGTCATCGACGTTTCCCAGTCCACGATCGCAGATTTACCACCTTCAGTGGTCAACTTCCAGGTGGCAGTGGAGTTTTCTCCTTTTAATGCGGCATACAGAATTTTCACATCTGGAAGTACTGGTAGCCCAAAAGCAGTCGTTGTTGAGCAATCAGCTCTTACTACAAGTGGTTTTTACCACGGTAGGTTGGCAGGCATCGATAACCAGTCTAGAGTCAAGACTTGCAGTTTGCTGCATATATATTTGACGTGAGTGTTAGCGACATATTTGCCACCTTGATGCTAGGTGGTTGTGTGTATGTCCCATGTATCCAAGGAAGATTAGGCAGACAAGATCTACCTTAGCAACATTTACGGCCCTGCAGAGTGTACGATTTGGTGTATTTTCAACGGTGGAATAAGTTGCGACTCCAGTCCTGAATAGATCGGACATGGAGTCGGAGCAGTAACGTGGATTGTCAATCCCAACAACTACAACCAACTTGTACCAATTAGATGCGTTGGTGAACTTGTCATTGAAGGTCCAGTCTTAGCGTGAGGCTATCTTAAGGATCAAGCAAAAACGAATTCTGCCTTCTTTAGGGATCCGGTGTGGGCTCGCCACTTTACTCCCGATCGGCAACAGCGCTTCTATAAGACGGGCGACTTGGACCGTTACGATTAGCAAGCGGCATGATACATCTTATCGGTCGCAAAGATACACAGACCAAGCTGCGCGGGCAAAGACTTGAGCTCGGTGAAGTTGAATTCCAAGTCAAGAGATTTTTGTCTGAAGATCGGGATTGGCAGGTAGCAGTTGACATTATACGACCTTCCGAGCTCCAAGAAAACTCTACGTTGGCTGCATTTATCAGTAGCAATGACTTTTGTCTCGGTAACTCCGAGTCCCAGATATTGATATCACAGTTTGACGCCCTGTTAGACATTGCACAAAACTTTCGGCTTGCTCTGGAACAGGTTCTTCCAGCATACATGATCCCATCTCTTTTCATTCAAATTTCCTCTATGCCATCAACTGCATCAGGAAAGACCGATAGATGCAAGCTTCTCCAGCTCGGACAGTCATTGAGCACTGATCAACTTGATTTTTGCTCTTTCTCGAAGAGATCTCATCGTGAACCATCAACAACGATGGAATTCAAGCTGCAAGAATTGTGGGCAAAGGTTTTGCACATTGAGCCTTCTTTTATCGCAGCTGAAGATACGTTTTTCCGACTGGGAGGTGATTCAATCCTAGCGATGAGATTGGTTGCTACGGCAAGAGAGATGAACATTTATCTTTTGGTAACTGATGTCCTTCAAAAACCACGGCTTTACGACATGGTAGCTGCAGCTAAAAGCCGGATCCCCGAGATTACCTCACCAAAAAATCACAAAAATGGAAGCTCGGTCATCATGCCTCGTGATATCAGCTCTTCTCTAGTTGAGGCGCTCTCTTTGGAGATCTCCATTTCTGTGGACAATGTTGAAGATATTTGTGAAGCAACAAAGTTCCAAGCATAGGCTTTGACTTCGAATTTACTCAAACACAGAGGTTACATGACATACTTCACCTTCATTTTCGACGGCGCCTTAGATTCACAGCGACTTGCTACTGCGTGTCACGCTCTTGTGGCGCGTCACCCAATGCTGCGAACATTGTTCTTTGTTCATAATCGACAGGCACTAAATGCTGTTCTCAAATCTGTGGACTGTGGATTCCTTGAGTTCGAATCTGAGGGTGATCTTAGACCACAAATTGATCGAATTGTGGAGGAGTACGGAGGATAAACGACATTCCATTTTCTTGGGTCAGGTGATTACAAAATTCATGTTCGTTTTCAATGGGAAAAACTCGTCATGTCTAATTCTCCGATTATCTCATGCACAATATGATGGTGTCAGCCAGCCCATCATTTATCGTGACCTACAAGATGCATATGTGGGGGCGGAACTATCACTCAGTCCAGGATTCTCTCGCTTCATCGCTGGAAAATGGGCCTCTGAAACAGAAGATTCTATCTCATTCTAGAGAGACCAGCTCCAAGGATCTCAAATGACAAAGTTCATCTCGACCCCCCAATTCGCGACGCGCAATGATTCCATTCAAGCCATCTCTCGGTCTATCACTCCAACAGCTCTCACTTAATATGGTATCACATTTGCAAGTCTCTTGAAAGCTTCGTGGTCTCTTGTTCTTCGCGAACTATCAAGAGTCGAGGATGTGGTATTTGGCCAACTAGTCTCAGGTCGGAACTTGCCAATTCACGAAGCAGAAAGTATTCTTGGGTGTTGTGTAAACGTCGTCCCTGTTCGCGTGGCACTAAAGAATACAAAAATCCTAGAACTACTGAACCAGGTTCAGAACAACTACATCGCTACTGTTGCTTATGAAACTCTGGATTTCACCAAAATTGTCGAAAAAGGCACCAGCTGGCCACGTGAGACACGCTTCAGCTCGATTCTCCAGCATCAGAACTTGAATGATATCGTTGAATCGATTCCATTTGTAGACACAACGTGTAACATCAGTGCTTCAAGCTCGCCTACCTATACATCTGACATCTTCTCTTCTGGTTCTCGATGCCACACGGCTCTAGTATTAATAGCAGTCTGTCATGGAATAAGGGTGCTGTGACCCAGAAGTTCGCACAAGATGTTCACGCGAGATTATGCGACATCATCCTGGCCATGAGCCAAGATCCCCACGGAAGCATGGCATCGATAACTGTACCAATCACCGATATGCCCACAATTCCCATTCCCGTGGTTGACTATGACCCTCCCGTTCTGACAACATTGTTCAAAATCTCACTTGTCGATGAAGCCTGGCGAACCGTTCTCGGATGCTCTGATGAAGTGCCTGGCGATTTCTCATTCTTTGAGACTTGGGTTGAAGGAATTTTGGCTGCTCAATTCGTCAGATTTTACCAAGCAAGAGGAATTATCCTTGGAGTTGAAGAAGTTCTCGAAGCACCTACCAAGAATGCTCTTTATGTATTGATTGGGCAGAAGCTGGCCTGTTGAAGAGGTTGACTCTCGGCCTTGACTTGACCGTATTACTACCGTCAAATTTATTATCTTCTTCAAATGTTTGTTTTTGTTTTTGAAGGTTTTGATTTCTTTTTATTGTTTCATTTATATCACTTTCGCATTCGTCTTTCTGATTACATCAATTTATAGTTCCAATTTACAGTCTTGGAAGTCTTGGAAGTCTTTTCAGCCCGTCTGTAAATATAGAGACCTGCTACTACTACTACCCACTTAACTTAAACCACTACAAAAAGTGCTAAAGTCAGTACAGTGCCTTAGGTTTCAGGTATAAATTTCTTTTGTAGTGGTTAAATATAGCAAAGAGTATTACTTTGTAACGTGTTCCACCACTACGCAGGCCAGTTTCTCGGACCATCAAATTTAACAACATAAATATATATGAAACTAGTTATTTACCACGTGTAGGACATTGAGTATAAGTGTCCCCACGAATTTCACATCTAGAACATGTCACAAAATGTTGAATAATAGGTGTATATAGAATTATAGGTTCAACCAGAGCTTCTATAGCAGGTTTAGTCAAAGATATGTCTTCACTTCCACCACCTTCAGGAATAACCACACTTTGTTCAATTTCATCCAAACTCCGCAGACTACCTTAATGCGATATCTACTTCTTACTAGCAGTGTCGCTCGAAAGGGCGATATTCGAATATCTAACTGAGAATAGCGTTCCAGTTCTTACTGTAGTAAAAGGGAATTGGAGTTTACTGTAGTAGAAAGGAGTTGGTGAGCTTCAATAGACCGCTACTCAACACCGTAGAAGATCCACCGGGTGTAGTGAATGCTACGATACTGAATACTGCGATTGTTGTGAAGTCTGCTTTTTCATTGATGAAAGAACTAGCTACTTATAGTATATGGGTGCCCCTCTGCCCTGGACGAATGTCAACATTCGTCTGAGACAGAAGAGACAGTGAAGACAGGATACTACTGTCGCGAATGCACATCGCTCAAGGGTGTCGTTTGCGATGAATGCATATCGTTCAAGGATGCCGTGATATACTAATCTAGTTCCAGAGTCACTGTCTTGGCGGAAGCTTTTTCGGCCGAAATACTTTCCGTCTGTTGATGGCCTTGTTTCTCGGCTGTCGCAACATTCATACCATATATTAGATATATTAGACACAAAAACATAAACTAGGAAGAAGAAACATTCCCCACATTCAACTACCTCTTCGATACTATAGCCAGCAAGAAATATAACCAATACAGAGGGGCTAGCAAAGCCATATATCACCCACCACTATTCGGAATCTAATACAATAGCTAGACGTTCCATATACTTATAGACTACGCCAGAAATACAGACCCTACCACAACACATACAAGTCAAGGACTATCGGCACCATTTAGCACACCAGGAGCAACTAATACAGCGTTCACCTAGGCGGAAACCACACCCAAAGCAGCCCAGGCGGCAGCTAGCAACCTGATGATAGCATTCCGACAGCTAATCATAATCCACTCGACGGAATCGGGGATCGAAACAGATAAGAAATATGACCTAAAGCTCATCAGGGAATATATAGCCGTCCAACAGGAAAAGCACAACGCCCAAATCAGACTCCTACCACACCCGATTCGCTTCCCGAACACCTTATATAGACTAGAATCCTTAGAAGGAGGGTACACCATATGGCAGTCCGCCATATTATCCTTTTTCCGGGAATTAGCAACGGCTCAACCTACAAAGACCGCCGTTATCATAAATAAGGCAACAGAATACCATTTACCATTCTAATCTCAGGGGATCACTAAAAATACCACCAGAGAGGACCACGGACAGAAGACGAAATAGAGACTGGCTTCTCTAGGAAAAAGCCCACCTTCGTGTTTTTCATTTTTGTTTATTTTTCCACTCACCGTTTTCTTTACCCCGCACAAAGACTGATTCTTCAACAAAATCGGCCACCCACCAGATACAATATACAAGGCATTCGGGGACACATCATGCACCTGTCCACTCTCATTTATTTTTATCGATCCATGTATATAGCGACTCGAGATTTTAAAGTTGCTCCAGTGTCGGAACATGGATATTGCAATCGTGCAATACCATAAACCCGGAACGGAACAAACAGACCCCCGAGTCACAGGGGAACAACTATATTAGGAACTCAAGTAGCTACATGAATAGAACACATTTCACACCACTTTGCACAACGTATATACTAAGAATCTAGGACGAACCATACCCTTTTCCAGTATATATAGTGCAACGTGTGAACCCTGTCCTTTCAACGTAGTTGATCGACATATATAGTATCTTATACGAGGCTGTATTTAGTCTATGTATTGTCACTTTGCGACCGCACCCCATCAAAATATCTTACAAAATTAGGGCTACCCACCATAACTTTTCCTGATGTCCGATGAGCTTGAAATTAAAAATAATTTAAGAAAACATACTTATTTGAAACTTGTGAAATTTTCAGCCTCGTAAGAGCCCTAAAAGTAAATAGGATGGGCTCGAGTTCTGAATTGGGATGGACTCACCTCCCCCACTTTTTCGACACTTTTGATTGGATAGTGAAATGGGATGAAGTCCATCCCAGCAACCCCCATAGGTTAGAATCTTGAAGTAGGCGATTTGCCCACATCTCAACCTGTTTTGGTGTTGATGGCATACGCCAATTAGTTAGCTGGGTAATTCAGCGTATTAAAATCTCCTCCTGGATATCGGTAAAAACCTTATTGACTGGTTTTTGTTGAGTTTTCGCGGTCGCATTGGTTTTAACGCGATTATGGAGAGTACGTCGATTGACACCAAATTCGCGCGCAATCTTAGAGATATTTGGGGGTTTTTCGCGTTTGGCGGCATCATAGGCCTTAGAAAGACGGGCTTCAGTCGATTCAGATGTTTTAGGCATGGTGGGTGGGAGATATTGGGTAAAATAGAATGGAATGTGGAATTGGCAGAACCGGTGAAGCACACCCGAAAACGAGTCGGGTGTGCACATGACACAGATACAGGGTGGACCATTTATCCGGGTGGACCGTTATCAGGGAATTATGTTAAGTTTTGCCTGTTCCCTTTCGCCCTCAGATGTATACCTATTTTCGAGGAGGGCCCATCTTCAATCTTTATGTACTCGAATACCTAGGTACCTTCTTTTTAAAATAATTATTCCCTTCTGAGGCTGTCTAAAGGAACAAATTTTTTAAAACTACGATTCTCTTCATTTCTTGCCTAGCAATAGAATAGCTTTAGACTTGGGTAGGATTTTTATATTAGAGCAATGACTACGGAATCAAGAACTGATGCCTGGGGGAACATGTCAGTTTCTGATTTATTTTATCTTTCCTTATTCATCCTCTTTTTGAATATTGTTAGCAGCAAAGCTCTCCTAACATTCTGAAGTTTCTGAACTCTTCTTCGTAGCGGCTTTGAAATCACGATCACATTTCGCTGTCCAAAACACTTCAGTCGCAAACCAATTATAGTTTTCGGCATTCATGATTTTCTTTTTGTTATCCAGATGCTGACTTGCATAAGCTCCATATGCATAATCCTGTGTTGATGCATCTAACGGAGGCACTACCAAATCCTTCCAATGCGTATACTCGTGCAATATTGTCGAGCCCAGAGTATCCATTTTAGAGCCAACTGTATCTCCAATGTTATCACAGGTGACGGCAGGTATATCATCGTACCCTTTGTCAATGTTGCCACGATCAAGAGCATAGTCACAGACCACTAGTATAGGATTACTAGTGTCAAAGAGATGGATTTCTCCCATATCGTCGTCTTTTCCGCAAGACATATGGCCCCAACCTGGATAGCCCTCGTCTACCACGGTGATCTGGCTTAAGAGAGTGTTACCGGAGTATTGGGCCAAGCTTCCACCGGTGATTTTCTCATATACCTCTATATGCAATAATTCAAAGGTTAGAAATAGTATTCCAGCAAAAGAGGAGATAATTTTCTTGAGACTGACCAAGGACCTTCGTCTTATCCTCTTTGTCAAAGTATTTCGCAAGAATTGGGTCAACGATACTGGCTTTCGAGGTCAAAACAGACTTTGCGATTTTCATGGCGTCGCTAAATCCATTTTTGATACGAATTTTGTCAGTTTCATCAAACTCTTCAATGCTTGGAATGGTGCGCTTCGCGATAGATGTTTTTGACTCGGTGCTTAATGGAGAGGCAAGCAGAGGGACAGCTAAGAGAGATACTGCCAGAGTTTTGAGATGCATTGTGGCCGTTAGATTGAAATTCCATTGTATTCTGTCGGCCCTGGGGATTTGAGCGCCTATAAATAATTGGCGAAAAGCTGTTTCGGCCTTACCTACTTGTTACTCTCTAAATGAACTTCCCCATCAAACTAACCCATCGGCACTGCCTATTTTTACTTTCTGGAAATATTTCTCCATCGAACTAACCCAAAACATTCCATTTAGGGCAGAAGGATCAAGGATCGATAGAATAGGTCGAAGAAGGATAGAATTTAGCCCCATAGATTTGCCATCAGGAAAATCTTCACCGAAACTCTCAAATATGATTTCGGGAGCTTTATTCTTTACTTTATATCGACTTGATCGAATATTCCGAATGTATGATGTAGATCTACTTCTCGCTAGAGCCACATGGGCAATGAATTTTTGTTCTCTCATGATGCAAGAAGCTAGAATGCAAGAGGGAAAGGGTCCGTTTTTCAAATAGCAGAATAATTGGGCGTCATCTTGAAAACCTATTCCCGAAGCTCATCACGGCCCCCAATGGGAAAATAGGCTTGAAATGAAAAACCCATGCATGCATCCAGGAATATATAAGTAGAAAGTGAAGTACATAAGTACCTAGATAGAGAAAAATCGACTTCGGATGGCTTATAACCTTGAAAGCTGCGAAAGTTAACACCCGGAACTACCTAGGTATGACCTGACACTTGATTTTAAGCCATTGCTTCTAGTCAAACTAGTGCAGTAAAGTTTTCACCAGTGTCTAAGCACCTGATCATTAATAAATTGCAAATCTGCATGGTCATGTACGCCTTTGGTCTTCTTGGACACATCGGACAATGCATAGCGTGGTAGCTTTGGCGATGGAAATCTAACCGACATTTCTTAGTATTTTTGGAGCTTACTTTAAATGCCGGCATAAAAACGCCATCGAATTAAATACAAAAAAGACAATTTCTAGTTCTTTTGATATTTTCCTTGTTCAATTGTATTATTTGTTATGTAGCAGCGCGGTGGACGAGTAAAACGAGCAGAGGATCGAATTCAAATTAAACGACCAAGCCCACAATTTTGAGAAGAATAAATGATATACTTTAGTACATGCAATTCTATTATCTACCGTCATTAATAGTTTCTATAGTTAGTAAGACCAGTGAGAGCGCACTTGGTGGCTTTGGTGTTCACGTAAGCATATTTACGAATTCTGTCGGAGGATTAGTCGTTGACTTAAAAAATCCTAACAAGAACCTTATTGGTCGACTAAAATCGCTTCCTAATTGGACAAAAAGAGTGGAGACGGTATGTAATTTTATACCGCATATGCATCTCGTAGAAGAGATCTCATAACGAGTCTCACGACAAATTTGCCGGGGCCATAGGCGACGCTTGTGGTACGAGAAATTCACAGAATACACAGGACCATTCCTATTCGACCTGTCTCATGGAATACACAGGCTCTATGGGAGTTTCTGCTTGTACTGCCATAAATAAATTTGGTTGAAGATTAGTCAAGGAAATCGGACTTTATGGGTAACTAAATGGGTTTCAATTAGCAAATCAGGAGCTTTAACTAGCCGAGCACGGTCGCGGTAGAAGCCTTTGTTAATGTTGTCATTTCGAAAACACTATTTAGACACGCGACCCAGTACTTAGAGGGACCAATATCTTAGGAGCCCTGACCTCGGAGCGTCCTGTCTGGATGAAAATATGTGTCATATAATTGAAAGGAGACTAACTAGTGCGCTGCTCAGTCACTCTGAGCCAATCATTCGACCATAAGTATTAGCAGCACTAAATACGCGAATAACTATAGACAAGTTAGACCGCCAGCTTCAGCCCTATCGCCAGTCACTATGCAGATCACGATTCATTGGTATTGCTTTTTCATCTTCTCATCTTTCAAAGTACTACGATGACGCTGGATATTGCCCACAAAGACGAACTGTATCTAGATGTTGCGGCTCCGTTAGGCTGGCACTACAGCCCTGGTGACATAATTATTGGGGATATCGTTCGAAAATCACCTCTTGTTTCTCTTGAAGCTAGGATCAACGAATGGCTCACCGGAGTGATGAGAGTCAGCATCTTGCGGCTTAGAGTCGAGACAAAAGACCTCTGGAGCGACCATGAAGCGTATGATAACAAATGATCTTTTTTCAAACACACGGAGAATACCATTTATAGTGGGCTTTTGCACCACCCTGAATATACAAAGAGCCCCTCCGTTGGTCCTTTTCCGTGCCCACTCCTAGCAAGCCCAAGGCAGATATGACGCAAAGTCATCAACTATAGGCCAGCTTCTTACCATTTGACAAGGATCATCAGGCCTACCATACCTTAATTGGATCTTTTCGTGCGCTTAGGAATGGATCTGGGTCTAAGGCTGTGATTGAATATAGGCTTCATGCTCAGCTATATTATGAACGAGGTGGTTCTAAAAAGATGGTCTACACGACTAGACCCATTACCCTCAGACATCCCTCTGTGAGCCTAGAGCAGCTTTATATCGTCAAGGGGAGTATCTTAAGCCCTGCGAAAGTGAGAAGCCAACGCCTGCTACCGGAGATAGAAAATACAGAATTATCATTTCGACAGAAGACAAAAAGGTTCTTTGGATTTTCGAAGGTTCCTAAGTTCTGGTTCCAAGTCCTGGTGGAATCGTCGTCGGTTGTTCAATTTGAAAATCCAGAAGTATTACAGATTAGCTTGAGAATTGAGACTTTGAAGGGGGATAATCAAACAAGGAAAATCATTCAAGACATCCAGCGACAAATTCAGATAAATTGCATCAAAATTCGGATCAAGAGTTGGACGACAATTAAAGCCTGCGAAAATCCCAATAGTGGAGCAAAGACCGACAAGCAGGGCTTTGATTTGGATTTCCATTTCGAGCATATCTTTAAAGATCTTGCAAGTCCATTAGTGGCTAATTCGTTAGATAATGCTGATGAGACTCTCCCCATTAGAGATATGTTTCAGCTTGTCCTGCGGAAAGATGTTCTCTATATAAACGGAAAGTGATATTCGCGGATACTCACAAGGTCTCTTTGTCCCGATTTTCTCACATTCGCGATCAAGAATACGCATCAGTTCGAATATGGAATCAACCTAACAATTGCAGACGAGACGCTCGAGGTGGCTGTGTTTGCGCCCGTTAAAATCGTAGAATCTTTTTGATGGCAGCTGATATAATCGGACTTTTCTCCAAGGACAATTGATCTTCTATAAGTTTGATTTCATTGAGGTGGGCTTGAAAGTAAAAGCTTGAATTATAACAAGGAGTTTCTGATGTTACTACTCCGGTAGATTATAGCTTTGAATTTTTTCATGTCTGATTAACTAACAATGAATAGTTCCAAGATAGAACCAGTATGATCTTTAGTTGCCGATGACTGATAGGCCATGGACCCGATTACTGTGGGTGCACACACATAGGTATGGCCTTCTAGAGGGCTGACCAATTACATCTCGGTCGAAGAAAGCTCAATACTGATGGAGAGAAGATTGGGGCAATATTATTTCAAACAACTTTATGTGGGCCTAAAATCAACTCAGCACTATTGAGCTACTTTGTGCGATTGGATAGCTCGCTGTTATTTTACCTTCTTATTAGGTGATACTGTCGTAAAATTTAGATCTATTTCAATTGGAATCTGCAATCGTAAAGATTGTGGTGTGTTTGTTCTGATTCTCAGACAAATCGGTCCCCGTTCTTTGCATCAAATGAGGATATGGCTCGGTCCAACTAATCATAATCGATTGAAACAAGAACATTATGTTCTGGATCTTCAGAAAGAAGGTCTATTTAACTGTCTGCATCTACTTTTTAGAATGCCTATTTAGGTAGCTTTTAAACGAAGACGCAAGTTTCTGACCATTTTCAGTGGTGTTATTTATGGGCTCCACGAGCACCTAGGCAGTTAATCTAATCTTTTCGTCATATAAGACCGAGTTGAGTTTGCATCATGCAAGAATTAGACTAGGAAGTGGGCGATCAAATAATTCAAAAGATTAGTAGATAATTAATGACAACCTTGGAGTGTACTATGTAAAGCGGCATGAGATTGTTTCAGCCGAAGTCCCCACAATAGGCTTCTCCAAATTTATTACCAAATGTCATTACATAGTAAGCATCGGGTTGTCAAGTGCTCTCTATCTTGAAACAAACTGATTATCTGAGAAGAATCGTCCTACCTAGGTATGTTGCATCGGAATAATTCATTGATAGCGGGTGTAGTGCCGGCTCTACGGAGTAACGTTGCTGACGTTATAGCCATTTTGCGGTGAGTTTATCTCCTTTTAGGTGGAGAATAGCTCCATAGTCTGAGCTCAAGAGCGTGGGGGCTATCAACAACCTCCGATATGGATGAAGGGGGATACGCGCAGATATGCTCCCCGCGTATGGACACATATATACCTATCAATAATATCCTTTGAAGTCTAGTTTTGTGCATTTCATAAAGAACACCTGAAAACTTGACATGATGCAATTCTTTTCGGTTGCTTTACTAGCAACTATTACCAGTGCCCTGTCTGTGTCTAATTCGGCAAGATCTTTCTCGACTTCTCCAATCTTGCGCACTACTACGACATCATATACCTCAACCTCGACATCTACGACATCCAGTTCAACCTCCACCTATACTACTTCTTCCAGCTCAACCTCAACAACCACTACTACATCCAGCCCGTCATGCACGGCGGGAGATACCTCTACAACCACAGGTGTGGACGCTATTATAGACTCTACCGGCTTTGTCAGATGGCTTGACGTCATGTTAAATACTTTGCCAGATGGCGAGAGTGACTGGGTGAATCAGTTATGGTTGAACACTTTCCCCAACGAGGGTGCATCTCCTCTCTCAGGCTGTAGTGAGATTGGTGGCGACTGCTCCCCTGACGACCTATGTTCTGTCTACCCATCCCAACTACAATACTGGGTATTTCATGAGATTTATATTCTTCATAGCAAGATCAATATGATCCACGAACAGTTACTATGGACAGGGTGGTTGGATAGTCTCTCAATTGATCAGATTGGCAAAGACTTCACAACTATCACTCCTGCCCCTGTTTGGGCCAAATGGATAGCTGCTGCCTTCAGTATGGCTGGGTCCTTTGCTAGTACAGTTGAAATTGGAACAACACAGCTTCGAGGAATGATTGGCTTTACAGGTTCTGCCTTCACTGAGGTTGGCCTCACATCTACACAATCCGACAAGGTCGACACTACGACGGTTGAGGATTTCCTCAAGTCTGTTGTTGAATCTGCTGGTGACTACATCGCAGAAATTTTGACAAACGCGACTGGAAACGGTGACTCGAGCTACCTTCCTATCCATACTGATTCAGATGCGACACACTACACAGCAAAATTCCTCAATGACGATACCATTATGCTTGATATTAACAAGGATAACTCCTCGTTGGCCTCGGCCTACGAGTATTTTATTGACAATCTTGTTAGTTCATGTTAAACTATTCACTCTGATACATGCTAACATATAAAAATAGGAGAAAAGACTTGTCGACGAAGCGATGCACACTGCATACTACGGACTCCGTGCAGATATTGATATCAAAGAAGAAGGTTGCAATGGAGTAGGGGAATACTGGTTGGATTCCCTGGACAGATATGATGGCGACGCCTGCTTCTACTTGGTACATCCTAAAAGCTCGGAAGGTTGCTCGACGGATAACCCTTTTGCAAGTGTACGTCTCTATGATTTTTTTCCAGTACGACTTACTCACTAGCAGAAAGTGTGACAAGAGCTTTTACAAGCTCACAGATAAGGTTTTTAACAAGTTGACTGATACTTATGGGTTTGATCTGAAGGTAAGTGAGCTCGCTGCTCTCCTAATCAACGTTGTTCACAAAGCTTATGTTATCAAAAGGCGTACTACATATCTCTTCTTGATTGCTCGGAGAACGGTTCTTCTTCCAAGGAAGTTGACCTGACCTCTAGCACAAACGACGGTACAATTCCTCGTTGCTTCTATAGTTTAGTGGCTGAGCCATGAGCGGCAAGACCACCCGAGAATGACTAGCAGGCCTAGCCACAATATATTTAATGACCCATTTCCTGATAAGAAAGCTCCATATTAGTCGGCCTTAAGGTCGCTATGGAACCGCGAATTTGCCGCGCGACCCGCATTTTGGCCCCGAGGTGTCATTCGAGCTCTAATTAGATCGTCATATCACTCGGTAGCTTCTCATAGTTGCACTAATTGTTTCAAAAGAAGATGACGATTTTACCTGATACATATGCCTTAATCAAGAAGATCGAAGATAATACAAATTTGAGAGCCTCAAAAAGAGCCGCAACCGTATGAAGATTCGACCGGCCCCACTTATTAGACCAATCGAGTACCATATTACCGAGCCAATGATATTAAGCCGATGACGTAGAATGAAGATCACTCAAGCTGAGAAAGATTGTGGAAAATTTAGCACTAAAGCCAACCTTCAATGTCCAGGTATATATCTTCATCATATTATAATGTAATACTTTTAACGCATCAAACTAATGTCCCCGCTATTATACCGTCACAGTTCAAGTCCGTGCATGCGCTATCGGGGTGCAGCGTATAGCTGTGGGAATTGCTGAACACACACTGCTAGGGATTATTTGATTGAATCCCGGGTTTGACGGAGCAATATGATATAGCAGGAGGCTTACGGCTGATTGGTTTTATTGATTGCAACTGACATGCTTAGACAAAAAAGGCTATAGAATTTGACTTGAATCAATTAGTAGTGTCACGGTGCCAGCTCAGACGACTATCTGTGTCATGTGCACACCCGACTCGTAAAAAACGAGTCGGGTGTGCTTCACCGGTTCTGCCAATTTTTTTTTTTCACCGGTTCTTCCAATTCCACATTCCATTCTATTTTACCCAATATCTCCCACCCACCATGCCTAAAACCTTTGAATCGACTAAGGCCCATCTCTCTAAGGCCTTTGATGCGCCAAACGCGAAAAAAAACCCAAATATCTCTACGATTGCGCGCGAATTTGGTGTCAATCGACGTACTCTCCATAACCGCGTCAAAACCAATGCGACCGCGAAAACTCAACAAAAACCAGTCAATAATGTTTTTACCGATATCCAGGAGGAGATTTTAGTACGCTGAATTACCCAGCTAACTGATTGGTGTATGCCACCAACACCAAAACAGGTTGAGATGTGGGCAAATCGCCTACTTCAAGATTCTAGTTCTGAAGATACTAAGGATACTAGAACTGTTGGGCCAAATTGGGTATATCGCTTTACTAAGCGTCTTCCTAAAGGTCTAAAACTAGGTCCTTAGAAGCAGAAAGTCAAGGATTCTAAGCGAATGATGGCTAAAAATCCAGCTAAGATAGGTCATTGGTATGATCTGCTTCGTGGTATGTGTCGCTCGCTTGGCGATATTCGAATATCTTGACTGAGAACGGTGAGCTCCAACGAACCACTACTCAACACCGTAGACAAACCACCAAGTGTAGTGGTCTCTACAGTACTGAATATTGTGGTTGTTGTGAAGTCTGCTTTTTCATTGATGAAAGAACTAGCTACTTATAGTATATGGGTGCCCCTCTGCTCTGGACGAATGTCAACATTCGTCCGAGACAGAAGAGACGGTGAAGACGGGACATTACTGTCGCGAATGCACATCGCTCAAGGGTGTCGTTTGCGATGAATGCATATCGTTCAAGGATGCCGTGATATACTAATCTAGTTCCCGAGTCACTGTCTCGGCAGAAGCTTTTTCCGTCTGTTGATGGCCTTGTTTCTCGGCTGTCGCAACACTAGAGCAACTCTAAATATCATTGAAAATAGAGAAATAAGCTTCATCATTTCGTGCAGAACGCGATGCTAATCGTACCAATTTAGGTGCATAAATATCATGTAGGCCGTAATTTATAAAGGTTGTAGTAGGAAAAAACTTAACGTTCGACCCAACCAAGGGTCTCTAAGTCGATTTGATTTATATTAATCAACTCCTTCAGTGCGTTTCCACACTTCTCCTTCGTCATCGCATCGGCAGGATTTGATCCTCCTGCGATCCACTTGAGCTCCATCTGGCGTCGTTCATATGTTTGACGTAGTGCCATGATGTCGATCATAAGTCGTTTTTCTTGTGTAGTCCCGAGACATGTGACTATATTGTATACTAAGCGTGAGTCTGTATAGAGTGTTAGGGGAATTCTAGGTAAATGCTCTACCACACGCAGGATTTTATTTAAGGTTTAGTTGACTACGAAAGCGATATCTACTCTGTGTGATGTGGCATATAGTTCGGCGGCGAGCACACTCCTAGTGACTCTATGATATTTGATGGATGACCAGTATAGGATATTGGTATTAATGACCTGGTTTTGTCCATATCCATCAGCCATAGTGATGATATATCCGATCTGGCTGCTTGAATCACAGTTTCTTATAAATGATGCGTTAACGAATGCGATAAGCTATAGCGTGTCTTCTTGAAGCTTAACAAAGTAAAGCCCTCTCGCTTGATTATCGATCTGCTATTGGATGTGTTTATTTAATCTCTCCGTATCTTCCTTTTTCGGGTTGATGACTTAAGCTAAAAAGGATAAGTCATATATGGCTTCTAGTTGGCAAACTAATGTGATATAGGCTCCATAAGCGCGTTAAGAGATATATGCATCCTTTAAAACGATTTTGGTGGCGATGGTCTTTAGGCGTCGGCATTGATCGATTTACGAAATTGTAATCCCGTTTTTGCTTTTTCGGATGATACTGCCGTTGAATTCAAGTAGATTAACCTCTATGAGCTTTTGGAGCGGTTTCGATAGAAGCTGCGCCTTCTATAGTTCGTCCTCTTCCTTCTTAATGAATATAGCATTCGCGAGGATCAAAGTGTCGTCTATCTGTATTCCGATAATTCTAAAGTGTTTCTTGCTATAGAGGAGGCATGCATCATAGGTGGATTGCTCTATTCCTAGCTTTTCAAGATGATGCTTATAGTATATCTGAAACCAATGATTGCCTGCTTCCGGGATTCCATAAAGGGGCTTTAAGACTTTTAGGACAGTATCCTTTAGTAAACCAAATTTAGTAGGGGGTCGCATATAGAATTATCGGTTCAAGTCTGATGTCGACTATATATATGCCTATAAGATATCACGAAGGTATAAATCTGAATTATCTCGCATCGTAGCGATAGATAGAATTATTCTTTAGCTAACACGTTGAATTATAGGTGCTTAGGTTAGAACAAATTCTTTTCCGTGGTTGTTATATGCCTATACCACAAGTCGTGACTTTTCTCTTGCTTGATCTGTTCCTACGTTTTTAATCTTATTAACGAACCTGGAATTAAAGAGTCGAATTCCTTTAGGCATTTCTGTTTAAGGCACGAATTTGAAGACTCCTTTAGCTAGTAATCCATTGATTTCGCTTTATCGAGAGGCGCGAAAGTCTGGCGTTGGGGTGTTCAGGAAGATAGTATTGATTTCATCTTCCAAATCTTCTTTATCTATGTCTTCGTCTTCTTAGCGCTTTAGACGTTATGTATGTCTTGGTTGTTGTAAATTCCTGCCTCTGTTGTCGATGATGACGCTAAATAGTAGATCCTTATGCGGCTGTATATTAGGCTATATATTAGGCTGTGTATCTGGACTATCATGTTGTATACCATTATTCTATGCGTCTAGTAGCGTATTGGTTTGCTGGTCTTCTTCTAGGAATGGCTTCATAATAGTTATCCGGAACGATCTTAGGCCTTTAACGCTGCTATCGATAATATATATGTCTCCGTCGATTGAGAGTAGTAGGAATGGCCCTATCCATTTTTTCTTCTTTTCTCTCTAGATAAGAACAGGAGAATTTAGTGGCAATCCTTATATAGCGGCTATGATGGGTCCATTTCGCATGTTCATGGCGTCTTGAATTTGTCGTTTTGCTCGTAGTTTCTTGACTTCCTGCATCGCTCTTGTAATAGCTGCAGCGCGCTATATAACTATTGGCGATGGGGCGTCTAGCTCCGCGAGTCGCGGAAACGCTCTAAAAATAAGTAGTGTAGGGATAAGACCATTTGGTCCGACCGAGTTGTTGATCGCTTTCTATATCATCTAGAGAGCTAGTTCCTTATCAACATTAGCTTCCCCTATTCCTATGGAGTCACTAAGCTCTTATCTGATGATGTTATAGACTCGTCGTATTATAGTATGGTATCGCTCGACTTTTCCTATAGAATTATGCGCTTCGACTAGAACTATCTTTACTATAGTTCCCATAGTTTTTGCAAGATATCTGAATTCTTTGCTGTCGAAATTAGTTCCTACGTCGTTTATGATATTGTCTAGGGGTCCTTGGTAAATATCGATCTAATAGAGTCATAATACTTCCTATATATGTTTGGCTATCATGCCTTTTCCTTTTTATAACCATCTTCTACTTTGAAAGCTTGTGGCTTCGTCGATAATATGAAGAACTGGATCTCTATCGATACTTATTATATCAATAATGATGCTATGATTAAAACATGCGTCGCCGTCCTTATCTTGAAGGGTAAATCGGAATCGTCCTGGTGATTTCCCGAACTTCTGGCAATGTTCGCAAAACTTGGTGATATGCTTAAGCGCATTCCTCTCTACCTTATGTCCTGCTCTGCTCAGAATTGCTTTAAGGCGGGCGACGGCAGGATGCCCTAGTCGTCGGTGAATTCTGCGTAACTTAGTATCTATTAATAGACATTCGGCAGATCCTTGAACAAATGCTGTGATATATGTAGGAGCTGCTTTCTAGAGAAGGAATAGATGCCTAAATTATCGTTTTACTGGTATCCGAAGGCCTGTCTTCCCTATCAGGACATCTTGTAAATTGTTATAATAGATCCCTAGACGGTCTAGATCAGCGAGGCATAATAGGAATGGTGTATCTGCGTTCACGACGTGGAATTGAACTATTCCTATAGGCGTTTTGATGTCTATTGATCCGATTGATCCACTAGTCCCGATGCCGAATTGAACATTGATTTATCCGGCGGTCGATTTATCGAGTTAGATATTAGGTTCTAGTTTCTATAAAGCTAGAAATTGACTATACCTAGTTATTAAGTTTTAGGATACGCCTATATCGATCAGAATACTATAAAAGATATCTGAATTATACCGCGATATGGTAGTGGTGTATATAAATAGATTACTCTTAGACTCTTGGACATAAGGGCTTATTCTATATAGATAAGCTTGATTCATAAGTTGATTATGCTAGATCTATGTATCTAATATTGGCACCGGCCTAAATGTTGTTAGGAACGTCTCGGAGTTATCATCATTATTATTTGATTTATCGGATTCGGATTCTGATTCAGGTTCGGATTTAGAGTCTAAAATAGTAGTTTTGAAGGCTTTAATATCGAGTTCTTTACCTTCGTATATAACCATATATTATCGAAACTATCGTTTAAAATCTCCAGATCCATTGTTTCTGGTGAATCGTTCACGATATCGTTTCCTGGCTACTGCGTGTTCCTCTAGTGAATGGTCCTATGATCGGCATTCCGTCTTTCCGTCGACCCAATATCTTCCTTCAGCTCGTGAAGATAAAGAGTCTCTTTTCTAGGTAACCTGCTTCCATCGATCTGGTCTCTATTTCTTATAGAAGGTTCGATCGGTAATCCATGCTTTATCTAATATGTCCTGGGTATATTGTTGAGTCCTTTAGCGCGCGTTTTCGTAGGCCGCGATTAATGTCTTAAGACTTATAATCATTATGTTCGGATTAGACTATGGTATAGAAAGTATATTTTGATAAGCCGGGACGTTTTGGCAATAGATACTAAGCTTTTACGTAAATCCTTCTTTATTTTGCATATATTGACTAAGTGCTAGACGAATTTTGAGTAATTATTTAGTCATTTATTCAAAATACTATAAGATTGTCTGCGACGGATTTTCTTAGATTGTTTTCGAGAGTGAGATATTGTTCTATTAGACCATCTTTTAGGTCACATAAAGTAGACTCTCGAAGTGTGCCTTGATTCGCCTATATATTTCTATAAAGGACTTTGAAGATAAGCTATAGGTATAATAGAATTCGCTGGCTTGGCCGGTAAACATTGCTGAAAGCGCTTTTTCGTATGCCTCTAGTGGTAAACCAGAGTATCGGCAGATGTCTTCAAAGATAGCGAGTTTCAGGTTGAATGAGTCCTCTAAGCCACTATACTATTGCTCTTTCTTGTATGTTTTTCGGACATTCATTGCTTCCTTCGAGTAATCTGTTCGTCGTGGGTCTGGTTGTGGTTCTAGATATATGTTTTCAGGTCGTCGTTTATTCTGTGTTTCCTAATCTGGTTGAAAAGGTGGTGGACCTCTATTACCATGATCTTGGCTTAGTGGAAGTTTTACGTAATACTCCGCTCCTGGTGTGATTTCTCTAGGTCCTGGTAATAACGGATATCGGAGGTTTCCTTGCGTATATTCCTAGTGCCGGGCGTCTTAAGTAGAAAACGGGTTATCCATTCGAGTCGGTCGGACATAAATAGACATGTGCATGGGTTGGGTATGGGTCGAAATTCATACCCATACCTAACCCATCAGGGGTAAGGCAAACCCATACCCATACCCAACCCAACCCATATGGGTATGGGTTGGGTATGGGTCCCATATGGGTATTTTAGTTGCCTTAATGCCTTAATAATGCCTTACGCTAGTCTGAAATAGAGCTAGTTTACTTAGCTAATTATATATTATAATGCATGTAATTTTTGTTGTTTTAATCAATACCATCTATAATTAAAATTCAAATATTCAAAATTTGATACTAATAACTTAACACTAACTAGTATCACCACCACTACCACTACTATCGCTAGGTAGAAGGGCGCTATCATCACCACCACCACTACTATCATCGCTAGGTGGAGGGGCGCCACCATGAACACGAGCAGCTTGTCTTTCACGTCGACGTTGTGCTTGACGCCGATATTATGCTCGAGTTGGTGGTCGAGCTTCTAGTAGTGGTGGTCGAACACCATGAAGTGTAAGATAAGCCTCAGCATAAGCATTCCATAAAATATTAGCTATAGCAGGACGGACGCTATCAAGAGATGGAGCAGTTGCTTGATTTGTCTGTAATAAAGCTGTCCAATCGTTTTATAGGGCTGTCTCCTAAGCGTGAAATGCGACCGTTAAACGATCATATGTTACTTGTTGTATTAGGGCTTTAGTCGCCATAAGTTGACGAAAGGCATTATCATCAAGACCATTATATTCATCACCACGACCAGGACTTCGACGGATTGTAGTCATTAGTAGCTTATTTAAGGTAATAATTGGAGCTACTTATGGGGGAGCAGGTCCCCGAATGCGATGCTGATAAGGGGTTACCGCTGCTCTTGGAACATGATCCCGATGGAAATCCTCACCCTACTGCTGTTTAAAGGAGGGATATTTTTGACTTAGAGAAAATTAGATATTAGTATGATCATACTTATTATTAGGGAATATGAAGGTATGACTTACGCAAGATATCTATAGACGTCGGCGAACTGACTAATATCGCTCCCGATTAGGCTGCGACCGGGTTCGGCAAGAAAATAGGCGTTACGCTAGTCGGTACTCACCACATAACACGCGAGGATTTTGTGTAAGTCCGCCCTCTCCTTAGATGTTATCGCTGCTGTATCTGGTGGTAAAACTAGATATTAGATATACTTAGCAATGCCTTAGTAAATGTTTTATATATATCTTATAGCAGCTAGTATGTTGCTTATGAAAATGCCGATTCATTATGCCGTTATCCTTGAAGGTGATGCTATATTGCTGACCTCTTTCCACAATAACTAGATATACTAAGGTATTAACCTTAGACCAGGGAAGCATAGGATTTAGAGGACTAAGACCCTTTCGAATATCTTCTTTGATATACGCAATAAGGATGGGCTCTATTAGGTCCTCAAGATCGCGCCAGGTCTATGGTCTCTAGCCTAGATTTGGATCTTCGATTAGTCCTAGAGATTTCTAAATGGTTAGTAAAAAGGTTGTTTCGAATAATATGTCTTATAACACACCATAACAATATCCCTATCTGAAGTCAGGATTATAGGCATCCTATACATCATCTAAAAGGAAGAACTCTCTATTAGGGCCTATTTAGTATAGGTATCCTGGGGTAATAGGGCGGAGGGGCATCTTAGTAATAAAGCTTAAAACTCTTAAGTAGATAATATAGTAAGACTTAGTAAAGGTTCTATAGATGATAGAATATGAATTAGGAAGAGGGAAAATCATGGGGAAATATATTGTTTAAACCTTAGAACCATAGTAGTTTCTAATAAAGAGAATAATTATGGTCAGCTTACCTCTATAGGCTTAATGAAAGATAAATATTGTTCTTATTAAAGAATCTACTACTAAATTAGAAAATATGCTAAAAATAGTGAAAGAAGAGTGCTAGGACTAAGTTTTGAACAGAAAACTAAAGTGTTTAATTGTTCATAGAGTATTTAATACCAATTTTTGAAATTAGGAATATTAAAGTAATAATAAGTCTCTTTATACTTAGAATGCTATAATAGCCTACTTAGACCAACTTAATAAGTTGACGAACAAGGTACTAGATCGATTCTAGCTAGATCTATTTTTTTTTTCACTAGAAACTCATTTTTCGGACCTATATGTTATCAGCTAACCCTATTACCTATTATTATAAGAGCTTATTTCGACTACTAAATATGGTTCTTCAGTTCTCTTTATATATTTCCACTTTTTTTGATCTATATTTACCACTCTTTTATTCTATTTTTACTTTATACTATACTTACTTAGCATATATTTTATATATATAAAGCATAAGTGAACATATATCCTACTAAGCTACATCAAGTTTAGTAGTGGTCTAACCTTCCCATAATAAATTATCAATACTCTAGGTAATTTTGAATAATATGACCATCTTTACTATAGGTTGATCTCTAACTATTTAATAGAGTCAGATCTACTATCATCATCTGCCTTTAAGGCATAATCTGAATATATATTTTCAGAAACCGCCTCTATCAATACTACTTTCATCCAGAGTTCACCGATCCAGGCCGCCCCCTTACCTTGTTCACCCTTTACCAATCAGCATCAACCTCTCCAATCAATTCGGTAAACTAAAGACTTTGTATTCTTTGATATAATAACTAAGGATGACTTTATTAAGTAGTGGTTAGCTATAGACTTTAGACAAAAAGGGACTTTGAATTGGCAAGAGCAGAAAGATGACGCGTGGACCAATTTTGATCAAGGTTCTATACTTAGGGGTGGTGAGCCAAAACTGCGATATAAATATTATAAAAAACTCCTTCGCCATCCTAATTTCAGACCTGGTACCACTATTTTATCAGAAGGAGGTGAAAGAGTTTTAAAGACCAGAGCTTCTATTAGAACAAGCTCCTTACAGCGCCATAAAGAGCATTATCAAGGAGCACAAGGTAATAGCTTTACATATCAAGCTTCTATTTTCTAGGGCATTCAAAATATGGTATATCTTTATATCTACTTAGTAAAAGGATAGTAGATGCTAATTAAACTGATTCAAATAAAGGCAAGAAATCCTCTAAAAGCTCCCCCTTCTAAACATGACTATCGCAAGAAAGTCCTCTTAATAGTTATTCAACAATCCCTCCTGTTCAAGTTTATTGAATCTCCATTATTCAAGGATTTGATAGAGTTTTGTAAGAGTTATCCTAACTTAATTAAAGATCTATCTAGATCTACTATCAAACAGTTAAGCCAAAGTGAAGCAGAAGAAGTCCAGAAACAACTTATTAAGAGGCTTCTATCTACTACGAAGGTATCTCTTAGCTTAGATTGTTAGACGTCGCCCTTTAAATAAGCGTTTTTAGCAGTCACATGCTACTTTATTGATAAGGACTAGGAGTATCAAGAGGTCCTGCTAGGCTTCGAACCATTATATAGAGCATATTCTAGACAATACTTAGCCTCTATAGTACTTAAGGTACTTAAGCAACATAAGCTTAAATAACAAGTATTAACCATTACTACTAGTAGATATTATTCTCTATTTCTATATGACTTTCTAACATAAATAGATAATATATCAAATAATAGCACCTTAGTATTCTATCTTTCAAGAGATATCCGAGGAATTATGGAAGGAGATCTAGAAGATAGTGATACAGATTCTTCCGAGGATAAGGCAAATCATCTAAGGAAGATAGATATAGTATAGCTACAACACCTTTAGAAGCAAATAAAGGAGACAATAGATATACTAGCAGAAAAGTTATCCTAAGTCCTAATCATTCGTGTTCCTTATATTTATCATGTTATATAGCTTTCTCTTGGTAAACTCATGAAGGAAATGAAAGCTACCCCGAAAAACGATATACTTCTATCTTAATAGAAAAAGGAGGATATAGAGGAAGCTCTTAAGAAGAGAGTGGTTAGAAAGATTTCAACTACCTTATATAAGGTATGTGTTCTTCCTCATTTTTCCTCAGATATTTCCCGCGGTCGCAAATTAGCCACGGTCGTAATTAAGCCACAGTCGCAATTAAGCCACAATCGCAATTAAGACACGGTCGCAATTATGCCATATATACAATACCTTTACTTAACATATACTAAGCAAATACTTAGTATATGCTTATACATTTCCCCTTTACTAATGATTCTCTATAATTAGATTCGAGCCCTTACCTAGTTCATTAATACCAGTCCTCAACGCCGCGAAGCCTTTCTATCTTTACAATCTAAATCTTCCTAAACTAACCGAGCTCTAGTTCCTATATAAGATGTTCGAACATAGTGGAACTCGATATACCAAATGCTCCAACGTGTAAAAAGGCTTCAGAAATTCCTAAACCGATATTGTTCTAAATACTTAGACACGGACAAGAAAATCAAGAGGCAGCTTATACTATTAGCACTTTACAACAATAAGTAGGAGCAAGTGGAATACTTACTTAAGATCACGGAACCCTTCTTTGATTTTACTCGCCATCTCTCTTAGATAAAGAAAGTGACCACCTACTTCGTCTTTCTATTATATAATCAGATGTTTCAGCACCTAGAAACCCAGATTAAACGACTTAAGCGGCGACCTCTAAAGCTTAGACAAAAGGAAATACTTTAGTCTCTTCATACAGCATATAAGAAACTCGCAGAGTACTATGGCTAGGTGAAGAATAAGACATTAGGAAAGATCTATTCTACTACGACTATACTTGCGCCAGATTTTGGACTCAAAGTATTTGATAGAGATTCCTAGGAACAAGAAAAGGAATATCTTGGTGAAACCATAGATCAAAGTCAGAATTACAAGAGGATATATCGGGAGAGTCTAGAGAGGCAGCTAGTACAGTATCAATCTCAGAATCCAGCCAACCTACTAAGCCAAACGGAGGCTATATCAAGAAAGAGAAAGCGAACTAAAAAAAAGGATCCCTTTACACTAACTCGGGACACCTCTTCACCATCAGAAGATGAACTTACAAGGTATTTATACTTTCGGACTTTAGGTAAGTAATATTAAACATAAATATTTACTAAGTAAATATACTAATATTAATAAAGATACAACGATAAAGACACTTCGCTTCTAGAAGGATAACGCTAGACAATTTCCAACACTTGCTCAAATCGCCTAGGACTATTTTGCTGTTCCTGCTAGCGGAGCAGGTATAGAACAGCTATTCAACACAGCGCGTGATATCTATCATTATCGCCGTAGTCGTTTATAAGCAGAGACTATTAAAGACTTGATGATACTATGGTTCATAGAACAAAATTCGGGGAAAGGTATAGTTCTATATGAATTAGATTATGATAGCGAGGAAGCTAAGGAAGATATTGAAGATGGTGATATTACTATAGATGATGAATCGTGATTTAGAATAGATTATAATAATATTTCATACTTCAAGTTACTTTAAGTTTTAATTCTACTTTTTTTTTGATTAAAATAATAATTATCTCGGCGCTCACTTTACTTAATAATAAAATACAGAATATTAATACATCATGATTCAGCATAAATTTCCAAAAATACACATAATTTATGTATATCACGTGAAGGATAGGGCTTGGCAAAAAAATGGGTTTATGGGTTAGGTATGGGTATAGGATTAAACCCATACCCAACCCATATGGGTTTTGGGTAAAATTTTGGACCCATACCCAACCCATTGTGGGTTAGGTTGGGTTGGGTATGGGTTTACCCAACCCAATGAACATGTCTAGACATAAATTAACGTGGTGTCCTCTCGTTCTATTTCCTATTATAGTTGTCGTATTTCGTCATTTTCCGCTGATTGTTGCATTTCGTCCTTGATCCTTTTAAGTTCTGTATTAACTTGATTTAGGTTATTTGGAATAACTTCAGCAAGAGATTGTTCAATCTCATCCATTGTCTAGTTATGCATTTCACGTGTTTACGCGAGGTCGAAGAGTACTTGGCTTAGCTCGTCTAGGAGCGATGGCTTAACATATACTCCTCCTTACATAAGGTATTGTCGAATGTGTGCTTTTAGTCGTACAGGAACTTTTTCCTATGTCTCTATAGGAAAGAATTTGAAGTCAGCGATGAAGTGGTACCATAGTCTTCGTCTGAAAAGTTTCTGTCGTGTATAGAGGAACATCGTAGTCTCGATATACTCAGCAACTTTAAGGAGTGAAGCATTATTAGGATCTTCGTTCATTCTTTGGTCGAATTGTGCGACTCTCTCCTTCCATTCTTCCTCTATAGGTCTGAACAGTTCCTTGATCTTATCAAGAGGTGTAAGGCGTATAGGAGGTGTTGGGGAGACAGGGTATTGGCCGGGTGTTGGATGTTGTCGCATAGGAGTTCTTGGGTTTAGGTGTTCTGTGTTGCGTTCTGAGTCGGGGGGCCTTCCTGGAGTAGCCATGGTGGAGGTTTCAAAAAGGGATGATGGAGGTGGTGGTCTTTGATCAAAGAAAAGGATGGGTTCTTAGTTCCCTGATCTGTAAACAAAATTGGGAGTGAGAAAAGGTTCTCTAAGAGTGAGAACTGATCAGTGTCGCTCGCTTGGCGATATTCGAATATCTTGACTGAGAACGGTGAGCTCCAACGAACCACTACTCAACACCGTAGACAAACCACCAAGTGTAGTGGTCTCTACAGTACTGAATATTGTGGTTGTTGTGAAGTCTGCTTTTTCATTGATGAAAGAACTAGCTACTTATAGTATATGGGTGCCCCTCTGCTCTAGACGAATGTCAACATTCGTCCGAGATAGAAGAGACAGTGAAGACGGGACATTACTGTCGCGAATGCATATCGCTCAAGGGTGTCGTTTGCGATGAATGCATATCGTTCAAGGATGCCGTGATATACTAATCTAGTTCCCGAGTCACTGTCTCGGCAGAAGCTTTTTCCGTCTGTTGATGGCCTTGTTTCTCGGCTGTCGCAACACTGGAGCAACTCTAAATGTCATTGAAAATAGAGAAACAAGCTTCATCATTTCGTGCAGAACGCGATGCCAATCGTACCAATTTAGGTGCATAAATATCATGTAGGCCGTAATTTGTAAAGGTTGTAGTAGGAAAAAACTTAACGTTCGACCCAACCAAGGGTCTCTAAGTCGATTTGATTTGTATCAATCAACTCCTTCAGTGCGTTTCCACACTTCTCCTTCGTCATCGCATCGGCAGGATTTGATCCTCCTGCGATCCACTTGAGCTCCATCTGGCGTCGTTCATATGTTTGACGTAGTGCCATGATGTCGATCATAAGTCGTTTTTCTTGTGTAGTCCCGAGACGTGTGACTACATCGTATACTAAGCGTGAGTCTGTATAGAGTGTTAGGGGAATTCTGGGTAAATGCTCTACCACACGCAGGATTTTATTTAAGGTTTAGTTGACTACGAAAGCGATATCTACTCCGTGTGATATGGCATATAGTTCGGCGGCGAGCACACTCCTAGTGACTCTATGATATTTGATAGATGACCAGTATAGGATATTGGTATTAATGACCTGGTTTTGTCCGTATCCATCAGCCATAGTGATGATATATCCGATCTAGCTGCTTGAATCACGGTTTCTTGCAAATGATGCGTCAACGAATACGATAAGCTATAGCGTGTCTTCTTGAAGCTTAACAAAGTGAAGCCCTCTCGCTTGATTATCGATCTGCCATTGGATGCGCTTATTTAATCTCTCCGCATCTTCCTTTTTTAGGTTGATGACTTAAGCTGAAAAGGATAAGTCATATATGGCTTCTGGTTGGCAAACTGATGCGATATAGGCTCTATAAGCGCGTTGAGAGATATATATATCCTTTAAAACGATTTTGGTGGCGATGGTCTTTAGGCGTCGGCATTGATCGATTTGCGAAATTGTAATCCCGTTTTTGCTTTTTCGGATGATGCTGCCGTTGAATTTAAGTAGATTGACCTCTATGAGCTTTTAGAGCGGTTTCGATAGAAGCTGCGCCTTCTGTAGTTCGTCCTCTTCCTTCTTAATGAATATAGTATTCGCGAGGATCAAAGTGTCGTCTGTCTGTATTCCGACAATTCCAAAGTGTTTCTTGCTATAGAGGAGGCATGTATCATAGGTGGATTGCTCCATTCCTAGCTTTTCAAGATGATGCTTATGGTATGTCTGAAACCAATGATTGCCTGCTTCCGGGATTCCATAAAGGGGCTTTAAGACTTTTAGGACGGTGTCCTTTAGTAAACCAAATTCAGTAGGGGGTCGCATATAGAATTGTCGGTTCAAGTCTGATGTCGACTATATATATGCCTATAAGATATCACGAAGGTATAAATCTGAATCGTCTCGCATCGCTAGACATGTTCATTGGGTTGGGTAAACCCATACCCAACCCAACCCAACCCACAATGGGCTGGGTATGGGTCAGAAATTTTACCCAAAACCCATATGGGTTGGGTATGGGTTTGAAGTAAAACCCACACCCAGCCCATAAACCCATCTTTTTGCCAAGACTTTTATTTCACGTGATATTTGTCACCTAGTTAGTACTAGATTGAGGCAAAAATTAGGCACTAAGACACTAATTACCCTAATTTAGTTTAGGTTGAGGCGAAAATCAGGCATTAAGGCATCAAAAATACCCATATGGGACCCATACCCAACCCATACCCACGTGGGTTGGGTTGGGTATGGGTATGGGTTTACCTTACCCCTGATGGGTTGGGTATGGGTATGAATTTTGACCCATACCCAACCCATGCACATGTCTATTGGTTTTAGATGGTCATTCTTCGCATCGTACGCCAGAATTCGACCAACTATGCGCGGACAACGATATTATTTGTCTATGTATGCTAGCTCATTCATCCCATCTATTACAACCTCTTGATGTAGGATGTTTTTCGGTGCTTAAAAAGGTATATGGAGGCCTGATTAGTGCTGAAATATAGAATAGAGTGGATTCTATTGATAAGGATGATTTCCTCCAAATCTATCCTTATACACGCAAAGCAATATTTAAAGCATCTACTATAGTGAATAGCTTTAGGGGCGCTGGTTTAGTACCCCTGGATGCTAATCATGTTTTAGAAAAGCTGAATATCATGGTCGAAAACCACCCTCAAGACCCCCCTCAAGACCCCCCTCACGACCACCCTCAACGCCCTACTTCTTCAAGCAGCAGTGACTTAAATCGGCCTTGGAGCTACTCAAAAGTCCAAAAATCGAATTCTGCTATCAAGAAAGAACTCGAATCTTCCTCAGGAGCTTTAACTTCACCTCTAAAACGACAAATTTATCGGTCGCAAGATGCGCATACTCAGATGGCGATTCGGATGATGATGATGGAAGACCGTATTCAGCGATTGGAGAATACTGCGAAGAGAAAGATAAAAAAGAGAGCGGCTAGCAAGAAGCACAGAGGCCATAAAGGGAGTCTTCGGAGTTTGGAGGAATTGCAGCAAAGCGTGGTTGCTCAGGAGAATGGTAGAGTTGAATATATATCCCTAGAGGATGCTCCTAGACAACCTATAGAAGATGTTCCATTGCCTACTTTACCTACTATTAGGCGACTCGTCACCTGTTCAGGTTGTGGAACCAAAGGCCATATATATACCCAGTGTCCTACACGCGTTAAATAGATAATTAATTCATGTTTTGGTGTTAAAAGTTGATGTTGAAAATCTTAGATTTTTTAAGTTCCAAATGCGTCGCTCGATCAACCGGGACGCTCGGTCAACCGTGACGCACGTTATAGTGCAACGTGTGAACCCTGTCCTTTCAACGTAGTTGATCGACAGATATATTGTTATGAAATTTTATAATTTTAGATGAAAACTTCAAAAAATGATAATAAGTTCCTAAAACCAGTTCTAAAGTATTATTCTTAGGATTTCCTTTAATAATTATATGTGAAGGGCTAAAGCTAATCTTAGATTCAGAACTAGCTAGGCACATGCTGTTTACAAAATCCTTGAAGAACGTGAACAATTCGGGGTGGAATCGTGAGGTATGCGGTTGGTGGGTCACGTGGTAAAACCACGTGATAGTTCACCAGGATTCAACCTGTTACAGCTGACTCAGACTCGCATTCTCTAGACAGTCTATAAACTTTTTGAATTAAGCCCATCTATCTGGTGATCAGAGAAACTGAGTTTCATAAATGGGATTATATCTATTGGATCAACAGTATCCAAGCTTTTTCAGACGGTTACCAATATCTTCCAGACAGCCGTCATACCAGTCACTCAAAGACTTGTGCATCTCATATCCCAAAGTTCCTGTGAGCTGTTGTCTTTTTTTATATCCCTGCAGGTATTTTGAGTGTAGACTCTGGTAACAAAGAGCTTTCTTCGACTCAAGGTCCTTGACCGGTTGTTGCAAAACCATCGGATCATCGCTGCTAAGTGGAAGGAAGTTTGGAATCTCGTATTTCTCCAAAACCCGTGGAACACCTGTTTCCAGCACCGCAAATTCCACTAGAGACGCATCATTCCTGTTGCCATAGCCATGCCGTGCTTGATGCTGAGCGCCAAGCTCCTGGAGAGGGATGGCATCCCAAATCACGTCTTCGAGGCCCTTGCTTATGATGTCTTCCTTGAGCTGGAGTCCATTGTGAGGAAACCAAATTCTCACGGTCTTTTTTGGTTAGAGTTCGGTGTTGACACATAGAAGAGGATAACTTACACGCAAACAAATCAGTGGTGAGACTTTGTCAACAGGGCCAGAGTCTGAAGGGGCAGAAAAGGCAGGCTGTTCTTCTGACATAATAGGATTGGTGCCTTCTGCAGATTCATGCATGCTACTTCGATCGGGTTCTGGGCCCCCAAATAAAACCGTCTCGCGCGGCCTGCCTAGGGGGAGAAGAGGCAGGGTATATAGTTTGAAAGAAAATAACGAAATTTCGAATAAATCATAGTCTCGCTATAACGTCTTAGGGATATGTGAATCTAGAGAACGTCTTGCGCAATTCTTCAAAGAAAAGAATTTGTGTGACAAGTACTTTGAAATTCAAAGGTGAGTTCTCAAATAGATCACACTGTTGTTATTTGCTGTAAATGGTCCAACGACTGTAGGAAATGAAAGTCTTTTTATCCGAGTCATGATAGGAGCATTTTATATATTTTCACTGGTTTTCATGCACCGCTTGCTGAGAATCTCTGATGTAGATTCCGAGCTTCAAAATCCTTTAACCAATTCAAAAATGAGTTTCTAGAGCGAAGCAAGCCTGTAGACGATGTGAAGCAGTGGGCAAAGCAGCGGGCTAGATGCTGCATCTGCGATCCCGTATGATTCGCACGTCGCTATCAGGAACTTAATAATTCCATCGGCAGCCTATTACAGCATGGTATCCATGCTGCTTTCTGCATACCCCTACTAGTCGGCACCTTTTTATCAGGGGTCTGCAGAAAGGGCTTTGCCGTAGTGTGACATGAAGTGAGCCAACACATGACTACCTAAACTACTCATAAATAGGCTAAAAGATGACAATATTCATAATTCAAAGAAAAATTTCAGCACTGGCTAGACAGGTCCAGACTTGCACCCTCGTGTACTCGCTCTCATATCTTCCAAAATGGTTATAAATGTAGATAGACAAGTTTGTTTTGAGGATCGCAAGAAAAATGCCGATAATAATTGTCACGTGAATCCCACGCTTTTCTTCCGGCAACTGATTATGAGAAAACGGATTGTATTATCTTTAGGGATTTGATACTACCACCCCTCCTACCACCCCCCCCCACGTGACATTTTTCCCTGAGATTTTAGGCAGACGGAATTCTGCCGGATAATAGAATTCTTAATGGAATAAAGATAATCAATTATATCCATTTACCAAAAGATGCCTCTCTACTCTTGGCCTACTTATTCACCATTCCCCTGACCAAACTGAGTCTTGACCATGCTGACTACTACGTAACACCATAAGATCTCTGATGGCGACCGCGCCTCCACGCCCTCTAGTACGATCCTGTCCTCCTTGTCTTCCCGTCCTCCCTAGTGGACGAGGGCCCGGCCCATGCCGCCCATGACCACGACCGCGGCCTCGATCTCCTCGAGGTGGCTGAATAAATTCAAATGCAAATGGTTGTCGCTGGGTTGAGCGGTCAAATGCTGTCTCCTGTGTGTTTGAAAGAGCTGTCTCCTGAGTCCTGCGTGTTTGAAATTGCTGTCTGCTGCGTGTTCGACGCCTGCGAAGGCCTTACGAAGTTGGCAGCTCCACGTGGCCTTTCCCAGCGTCGTACAAGTAGAGGATCCTGTACTAGGAGTAGATGATTAACAGGCGGTGCCTCTCCTGGTGCCCATAGATACCATTGCTGGTGGAAATTGGATGGTTCAAAGCTCTTCTTCTGTCCAGATACTATCTACTGCTAAATCAGGCTCAGCAAAAAGAAGGCCAAGAGGTATGGAGGCCATAGTAAGAGAGATAATTGATGAAGGAAAGAGGAGATAAGATGGAGATAAGGTGTTTAAAGCGGTAAGAACTACGGTGAGAAAGTTATTGATCTAATCCTATTTAGGTTATATTCTGCCTGAAATCTCAGGGGAAATGTCACGTGGGGGGGGGGGTGGTAGTATCAATTCTCTATCTTTATTCTAGAATTTTCTGAAGAAAGATGATATCTTGGCTTCTGATCTCCTGACTCCTCCCGCACTGTCATTTCCCGTAGAGATAAATCTTTTTTTCTTTAAAGGTGCAAATTAGGCAAAGTTTGAATTAGTTGGGCAAAACCCCCACTTTGTTTGGCCTCATATCCTGTGCCCCGCGGCAGCCTTTCACCACGCTTCAAACTTCTTGCTAAAAAGAGAACTTCAATGCCAAAGGTGAGTTCAGCGGTGAAAATAATCTGCTCATTTGCTGATTTACCATGGATGGTCTTTTACCATATAGATTAGGTCTACATCCTTACGTGACTTTGCGAGACCTTATCAGCCTTCTGTTGGGTATAATCAGTAATGGATAACTTGGCTAGCTTTCTCAAAACTGCCAAATGGAAAACGATCGAGGAGACTCAGAATACTCTCATCTGTGTTGATGATGGCCTAGAGCAGGAGTTAGCGAAGGCTTCTATCGATTTACCTGATCGTCAACGATATGGGTTTCAAGTGTGGCAGCTATTGGAGGAAACGAAGTTCATCGAAAAGGATGGAATTGGAAAAGAAGGATACATCATACCAGTGAAAATCATTTCCGGCCAACCTCGCTTAATGTCTGAGCCTTCTCTGCCTCTGCTTGTCCTTAATACGCCCATCTTTTTCAGCCGCGAACCCCTCATCTCACCAGCCTTATATCTTATTCTCGCACTTCCACGGCCTATATAATACGACTTCCAGGTCTAAAGCACTGGCTCCATCGTCTGAAAATTTGAATAGCTCGGGAGGAAACTAGGGTCACCGAGAAACAGAGGGTACGCCATGGGATTGACATAGGAAATTGGTTGATACGGAAATACTTGAATGTGATTTGCAGGTATTGCTTGGTTCCTGTTGCTTATAGAATCATACTGCTTTTGAAAAGTAAGAACGGGGCTTTAACACGAGGGGAAAGGTGACTGACATATTGAATATTTTGATCCGCACTGAATTGAGCACTGTTTTCCACAGCCGTATTGTCTAAAAAGGATATGCTTGTTTCACATGATCCTAATTCCGTTGGCATGTACACCAATTGAGGTCCATTAGTCTGAGCT
Source organism: Penicillium taxi (assembly GCF_028828555.1). Lineage (NCBI taxonomy): Eukaryota > Fungi > Ascomycota > Eurotiomycetes > Eurotiales > Aspergillaceae > Penicillium > Penicillium taxi. The sequence continues at coordinate 143,587 of NW_026643207.1, read as the reverse complement.
TGTGATATCAGGTCCGGCCGATGTTGTCCTGAAATATGTGCGGGTGTTGGCCCGCAAGGTAGCTGTCTCAAATCTTGCGTTGTTTCTGATATTGCCTGGCCACTATACATGACACTGTATGATGGTTCCACTGTGGGAACATCATGCGTAGCTAATTGTGCTCCAGATTGGGAAGACGGGCTCCCAGAATTGATCCTAAAAGAAGTCACCGACTTTGTGCAAGTCATTCCTGCATCTCGCTGATGGCATCGAGAGATATCAAGCTGTGGCGAGTTGGGGCTGTATTGTCGATCTCCGTTTGTATTTGCCTGCGATAGTTGATTTTCTAGCACTCGGTGTAGTGAGACTTGGATCGGTCCCAAAATCTTTGCAGTCTCTTCCTCTGCCAAGGTATGAAGACCTCGTATATGAGCCTGTTCTGGCAATCCTTTCTCTCTGAGATTTTTCAACATGGCGACTCTTTTAGGATTATTCACTGACTTAGGCAGCTCCTTGGTCCAGCTACAGCGATGTTAGTGAAGCAACTTCTCTCCCCTTTGGGTGTCGCTTACATCGACTCGCCACCATCTTCAGGGAGAATATATAATATCCCCAGCCCGCCAAGGTCATTAGCTATTAAACTGTAACGCTCTCCTAAACCAACCCAGAGTCGCACCCGACGTTCAATGTCGTGAATCTGGTCTTTGCAGCCTGATTCTCGTATGAGATGGGCTATGGAAATTGATATTTCATCGTATTGGTACTGGGTACCTGGTTTTATGGCATTCTTCAAGCGGTAAAACACCACATAGCAAATCCGGAGGCGAATCCTCCCTAAACGTTGTTCGTTTTCACATAAGACGAGTAATTGATAGAAATCAGAGAGCGGGCAGTTTTGCGGCGAATTTGGAACATGGCAAGTTAAAGAAGTGATTTGATGAGTACTTGAAGAATCATTTTCACTCTCATGGCCTCTTTCTTGTAATGATATAGAAAAAAGCGATGCACGCTTTTCCTGAAGGTCTTGGACAGCTTGTGGTATTTGGAACTCTTTGGAGGACCTTGCGATGGTCTTCTGTATAGCTGACTGACGAGTTTGTCGAAAGCGCTGAGGAATATGTTTGGATACAGTTTTCCATGCTTTGATATTTTCCTACTAGAGTGAGGATTGAAACTTCGGATAAACGAATGAAGGAGGCTCACAGTGTCTTTCCAGAATTGAGATGTATCAATTCGGTTATTTCCCTCTTCTGTAGCTTTATCACAAGCAAAAAGAACGTTTTCTGCCAATAATCTGCTCTCCACGATGCCCATAGTAGTTGCTGAAGTTGAAAATAAATAGTCAGACGAGGTAGATAGTTGGCGCTGATGTATGATGGGCATCTTTGCTGGCGGTAAACTAACAGCTGTCCAGGTATGCGGGTCTAGCGGCTGTCTGCTATTCCCCTCCCATCATATGCACGAACTTGACCCGATTCTGAATAGGTTTTCTGCGCAGAAAACCTATTCAGAATCGGGTAATAACCTACACACCCCTGCATGAGCGGGTGAATTCTTAGCTAGGGGCCTTAAAACTATTATCTTATCGATTGGCTATTGCAGGGTGACCTAGAATACCTCACTTGCCATTTTCTCGCTCTGAGAACTTAACGTATTGCAGCCAATGATCGGCAGCTCCGGATATTGTGGAAGCGCCTTTGGTCGTGGTATTCGCGTCTCCTTGACAGGGTTCTCCGCTCGGCTCAACGTTGCTGGCCAAGTCAAGGTCAAAAGTGCTTTTTTGGTACATTATCCAGAGAATACAAAGAGGAGAGCAGATTTGCTTAAGAAGCCTGCTTGTCCCATTAGATCTCTCACTCAACCACTGCCTTAGTGACCGATCCACTGCATTGCTGCCTCCCAAGTCATATCTTTGATATTTTCTTTTTACGTGGGCACCCCTTAAGTGAGAGGCTCCCCTAACCTCCACGCATCCATGGCTAATGATAAATAGATCCACTGCTGTTAAAATGGCAGCCTCCATCCCAAGTGAACTGATCAACCAGCTCAACTGTGGCCACTGTGGTACGCATAATATGACTGGTGTATCGATCTGCACCAACTGTGGCAAACCCGTCGCAACGACTGCGTAAAATGGCATATGTATGTTTGCTTGAAACATTGGGACCTGCATACTAAGAGTCTTCAAGCTCTCCCCTTACGTGGTAGTCATTTAAAGACTGACTGTCGTTTAGGGCTGCCCTTGGCTGTTGCTTTTTTCTTGATAAGATATTTGCTACTTTGCACATGGAATATTTGGGTCTTGACTTAGGGAATTTCCTGCTGTAAGCCGTGTGTGCAATACTTAGTGTTATCTATCTCATAAATACAAATGGAAAGTGTTTCACGTTCCGGATCATCTCGCAAAGCCTTATCTCCCCTTTTTGTCTAGATTTTTATCTCTTGTTGGGGAAACGAAGGGGACAGAGAAACGCAGATGAATGCGAGGGCAATACCAATTATTCAGAAAAGCGTAATATTAAGAGAAATGGAGTCTAAAATTACAGCTAGATTCAAAATTAGCTTCTACGGTTTATATATAGAATTTTGTTCTAGAACCCTGAGCCATGATGTGCCCTCCAATTACAGGTAAAAAAGCTAGAGCCAGGATCCACATTATGACCTCAAACAGCTTAGTTGAATCTGCTTTCATTCTAGCGTTAGGGTTTGAAATAGTCTCTCTGTGTAAATCATGGAAGCCAATTCCGATTTTGACTGTAACAATGTTGTCTACTAGCTGTCCTGAAACTTCCACCATGCATCTACGACATCGCGGTAGCCCATCTTTTCCAGCTGCTGGGCAACCCTGCGGCGCCAGTCCTTTTTGGAGTCCTCATCCCCATGGTTGAAATCCATTCCGGCCGAGAGTCGAAATTTTGTTCTAATCCATTCGATAGGAACGTAGCCAGCAAGCTCCCAATCGATGATGCCAAGCGAGCCTGTCGAGGTATTGACAAGAAGATTCGTAGGTCCGAGATCACAATGATAGAAGACAAGTTTAGAGACATTCATAGACATCTCGGTACAATTCTCTAGAAGCTGCTGTGGAGAAAGGGCATCCGCCATCTTGCTGTTGCCTTTGACGAGATAACGCTCTAACAGCTGATTTCCGTCCACACCGCCAATGATGTCGCCCTTCCATGCCGTTAATTGATTGCAAATATTTGCTACCTTGCCGATGTAATACTGGCGAAGAGTCTCGTCCATGTTGGGCCAAGCATCCTCGAGGAGCTGGCCGGATATCCTCGAGACAACGAGGAAATATCGCGACTCAGTCTCAAAATGATGGTATACGTCCGGAAATTCAAAATCATCGGGCTGTCGGTCTTTGAGAAACTGTAAGGTAACATGCTCTCTGGTAACATGGGAATAGTCCATGTGATGCGCTTTGATGAAGGCTTCGCCTGCCCGCCAAACGGCGGCTTGATTGTCGACTGCGTGGACTCTTGAGATATAAGAGGAGCCTTCTGTGAGGGCCTTGGAATTTGGAAGAGGCTCAGGTGCAGTAGAGAGGGCAAAATGCCCCCCATTGCTGTCGCTCCAGCATGCTTGGCCGGTTGGAATCTTGTCCGGGGGTGGCGACGACGAATGAGTAAGAAGAAGTGTGTTTGAGACTAGCCAGGAGCCTTTATCGACTTCCCGTATCGATTCGTTAAGGTGCGGCTGAGGTAAGTTAATCAATGACATGTTGGTTAATCTTGAAGTCCAAGGGGTTGAGTAAACAAAAATGTCAGGCGCCAATCTCAGGTGCTTTATAGTAGCCGCTGTAAGCGGTGAGCGTGGCCCCAATAGATTCATAGGTCCTACACAGACAGGTCCATCACTCGTTATCACTGTCTCCTGTGACTAATGTAGAATTTCCGAGTTATCGACTACTTATTCGTTCGTTCGTTGTTTTTCTCTACTAAGGTAATCTCCAAGTTAAGCCACTCCATCGCAATGCCTTATTGCTATCAAAAGAGACCGGAAGCAAACGATTAATCCAAAGGCAAGACCACGCCCTTTATTCCGGGGAACTATAAGTCCTCCGGGAGCTGTGGTAATAGATCCTAAGAGCAAGCAAAATTGTGAATTAGAGGTTCATTCTGGGCCCAAGGATCCGCCAAATCAGTGGGGCTGGCGGGGACCTTGAATCTACGGGCCGAGAAACAACGCGTGTCTGTCCGAGGAGAAGCTTCACTTCTTCTTTCTTTCTCTAGCTTTGAATCCGTTCATCTTCCACCAAGTTGTTTCTATTGCAGTATCACTTGTAGGGTTGTTACATCAAGTTTGCTCTGTAGATCTGCCAAAGATTTCCCAGAGCAATGAGAATCTGGAAGTCGATTCACCCATGAATTGGCAAAGAACCTAACAAGATTAGTTGCGTATCCACAAGATCTTATATGTGAAAAGTAACTTGCAAAATCCGACACCGTTCGTTCTTGCCAAGGGATACAATGATTAGCCGCGAAATCGAACAAGAAATTTTCCAAGGAGTTTGGCAGGCAGGGTCCTGTTGACGGAATGTATATCTAACGATATGCATGGAAAACTTGAGCGGATAATTCTGTTATCAGGGTTTTCAGCAACCCGGGACCTTAACCGCGATATTTTCGGGTTATACACGACAGTCTTAGCTAGGTATTGAAATTGAATGAACCTTTGCGATGCTTTCATAATGGTATGTCATTGGAAAAAGCCTCAAGTTCGGAAGCCCGGCTCGCATCATGATTCGGTGGTGTCGAAGCATATATAGAAGCGCATTTCGCCTCGATATAAATGGATGACGACAGAAATGTGGGTATCAAGAATAAGATCGCTAGTTTAAAAGGTAGAAAGTGGATTACCTTCTCACGACACACGAAGAAGTTTTGCGTCTCCTGTCTCAGCTCGACATAGTCGTCGTTTTCGCTGCCTCCGGTCGCTGCAGAGTCGGTCGACATTTCAAAGTAGAGCGGTGAAAGTCGATGATCAAAGCACGCCCAAGCTCTTCACTCCAAAGGACATTGTCTCGCCTAAGTTCTTCATGTATTATGCCGCGGGCTTTGATTTCCTTGTTCAATTTGTGAATTTAACGCTGTACTCTCTCCCCCCAGGTATCACGAGTGATCTGAAGGTATAGACGTAACGTCAACTGACGCAGTGGTCCATGGGTCTAGGGGCCGTCATGAGCAGACAGCAGTTGAGCTAGACAGGAGCTTTGTTCTGCTCTTCCCCACCCCGACGCGATGACCATGCCGCATGTTGCCAGAGGTTGGTTCAAGAGCCCGAGGGCGCTTTACCCATTTCACTTCCTCCAGGTCAATGACAAACAAACAAACTCCCAGGTCATCCCACAGCATATTGCGCCACTCACTGTCGCCATGGACAACTCCATGCGACCGGAGCACGGTCAGAGCTTTGTCGCGCTCCTGGTGAAAGAATCTGGAATTCTCATCGCTGATGACATGCTGAAGCCGTTTTCCAGCCCAGTTTAGTATCATCATCTGCGCCATTAATTCGCCATGGTACCAATATGAGACTCGTGGCGTAAATGTCCCAAGACAGACGGGAATCTGTTTTCCCTGCAGGCTCCTGAGAGAACGATAATTGTCTGCCTCTGCTTTAATGAGATGCTGCTTGTCCGCCGTGGTAGCCTTGATTATCACAGTGTATCCGTGTGATAGAAGAGTCGCTTTGATGAGGTAACCCGTCCGACCACAGACGTGAAGTTGTTCAAACCCATGGTTTCGGTTTCGGGAAAGTTGACGGTGAAGCTGGCGTGTGAACTCCTGCGGTCCCACGGAGTGTCTCTGGCCACCGTGGAGTTTCCAGTTGGGGCATTCTTTATCCAGAAAATCTCGGTTGACCATACCGCGGATGCAGGCAATGGTGCAATATGGTCGCGTAGATTGCCCATCTTTTTGAGAAGTCTGTTTATTGTTCCGGTCGGCTTGTGTCCATTCGCTTCCTCTACCTGATAGAAGCCTGCTTCGGCCACGGCTCGATTGGCTACGCGAGGCTGCTGCGGCGGATGGCGAATGCGATTCTTGATCACTTCTACTGCCTTCAGTCGACGAGTGCTTCGGAGTGGATATGCCTGGTTGACAGCGAGCATGGGATCGTGTATTGTGTGTCTTCGGCTCTAGTTTCCAGTGCGAGGGTCGATAATTGGAGGCTCGCGGGTCTCTACGAAGCGTTTCGGGAATTTCTCTCAACACGTCTAGATATTCAACCTTCCAGGTCGTTAGCTTATCGTGTGCTGCATCGTGCCACTCTTGAGGCGGAGCTTCGGCGGCCAGCGCTTGAAGTGTGAACGCAAGCACCTGGCCGATGGCGGTCCGGTGGAGGCGCAATTCATCGTCCGCCTGCACGTCTTGATTTGGGATACACAAGAAATATTGAACAATTGTGGGATCATCCTTCGGAATACGGAGGAAAACAAAAGCCTCCCCTGTGCAGATGTAGCCGTACCGAACCCCACTGTCGATCATGTATGAGAATATTTGAGTGACCACGGCGGCGATGAGGCGTGTGGCATAAAATTCGAATGTGTCGCCTTCCTGGTCGATGATATCGTGAGCCAGATCTATCTGATGTAGACCCGCCACCAATTCGGAGATCGTCACCTTGTGCGGCGCTTTGAACTCCACTACATACACTGGTTTGTGTCGCTCGTTGGCCACACTGTGCACGCAGAACTGGTCGGCGCGCCGATTGCGCCTTCGTGCAGTGCCAGCTCTCTTCTGCCTCTGCGCCGCTCCTCTCCCCCTTCCTCTCCCATGCCTGGCGTTCGCTGGTCGTTGAGGTGTCCGTGCATCCTGAAGATTCATTTGCTCCAAGCTGTTCTCCAGTGAAGTTTCCGATGGGTTCGAGCGGTCATAGAAGGTGACTCGGCCCTGGATTCCAAACTCTTGTCGAAGGCATTCATCATCTTGCAATGCCTTAATGACCATTTCGACAAAGTTATCCACCGTGTCTCGCTCAAAATTCCGAAGAGATGCTTCCGAGTAAATCGGCCGGTTCTGCGTATTCGTAACGACATAATCTATTTGGGTATCAGAAGGGAAGAGGGGGCGCGAGGTGAAGGCACCCGTGCGGTCAAGTTTCCTCCAGACTTGCTCTTGGAGTTGAGGGAAGCCAAGCCAAGGGACTATGCGCTTAGGGTAAAGTCGGTTCACTGGGTTGGTCGCGTCGCCCTGAGTCGTAAGAGTTGCATCCGTCTCAACTCGGATCGCTTGAGATAGAGAATTGTGGCAGCGATCGAGAAGGGTGAACAGTGTGTTCGGCTGCACATGTCGTTCCGCTTCTTCTCGCGCTTTTCTCTCGTCTTCTCGCGCTTGTCTTTCTTCCTCCTGACGCCGCTCCGCCTCTTCTTGTGCCTGTCTCTCCCCCTAAAGCTGACGCCGTAGCTCGGCGATTGTTTCTTCCATGCCTTGTCGAAAGCAGTTTCACCAGACAATCGATTAAAACAAAGTTAAGGTGAATACAGCAAGGAGGCTGCCGTCTGAGACAGGGGAACAAAGGGGATTACGCACCAGGATGTTTACCAGCTTACTCAACCTACTCACCCCGTGACTCGCTTTAATGCCTGAGGCACCCACACGTTTGACCTTTCAGGCAAACTTTCCGGATGGGTATAACGCGTCAACTCCACGTTTGCGCGATACCTGAATTGGTCTCGTCAGTACTTGGAGATTCGGCCCCTCTACAAATCATTCAATAAGTACAGTCGTGTGGAGGATCATTGTCTGGGGTTCTTCACTCGCAAAGCACCGCGTTCCTTTATCTAATCAAACCAGCCCGCAGTACAGGTATGTTGCGTGATCTTCCTGTTAATATAGCGTGTACAAAGCTAGCTGTCAGCTAATGTTCTCTTTAAATATATATATATATATATATATAAAATGGGCTTACCTGAATTGATTCCATACAACTTGCTGGATACCTCTGTGTACGTCCAAGGCTTTAGGAATCATACTTCAAGTAGTTATCAGAAAACTTCGTGGAAGGTAAAGCGACATACATACCTGCACTGTCTGCGTAATTATATCTCTCGTCAGGTAATAGGCCCTATGGATGGAAATTTGGCTAGAGATGTCTGGCAAGGTATTTATAGGAAGGGATTGTCTGATACCGATGGTCTCTAATTGAAGTTGATGGGAATGCGGACAGGCACAATAGTCGCAGGCTCGATGACAATAAGTCAAATTTGAGGAGGGTGAAAAGTTGCAATGGGTAAAAGCACAATGTCAATTTCTATGTCCAAAGCAGGCCACGGTTTTTTGCGTTGCAAACTATGGTCAAAGGTGCCGTAGAAAACCGCTGCACCTATTTAGTCAACAAGTGAACACCTGAAACGTTGACCCAGCAGTTAATGCTTGGGTATTAACCAGTTCATTGGGGTCATGAAACAGGCGGGGCATGCTTGACGCTGAGCCGCACCAAAAAGAAGGGGCTGGTCCTCTCGATTTAAGATAAGGGACAATGTGTTCATCTATGCGATAATTTTCAAACATCTTGAGACGCCGAGAAACTGGTCAGCAATATTCTTTACTTTTGTCACGTTCAGTATAGTTTTGTTGTGAAGTGACTTGATCATACGCTGAAACTCAGCAAGATATATGTACCAGGGTTTCTATCGCGAGGAAAATGTCTTCAATTGAGTGAAATCAGGGCAAACAGTCTATGCCGGAATATCCAATAAAAAAAGACCAAATTTGCTCAACGCCGTCAAATTTCCCGGGCACCATGATTTCAAGTTCTCGTCACCTTGGCTATCGATGGTAATCTTGGTTTCATATTGCATCTCATTTATGATCTTTGTTTTAAGCTGCGCCTAGGCCAAATTGCGTCGTTTGAAACTGGACGGGTGGACACCTATGGAAGCCCACGCCTGGGGGAAGGGCGCATGCCTTACGGCTCTCCCTGCAACTATGCCAGGGAAATGGGAGAGCCGCCGAGCATTCGTCCGTGAATCATGGTGTAAGCCACCTAGGGTGTTCATCGAAGACAGAGAAATCAGTAGCAGAAAGTCACTGCCAAGAAATATGACACCTTTGCCCACTATGAATAATAACCACATATTTCCTCAAATCACTCTCCTCTCGTCCTTCGGGGCTCCATAATCCCATGCGAGATAGAAACCCCTCTAGATGCGTCTGAAGGATTTATTCACTGTCTGCTTAGTAAAATCTTCGAAAAAGCTTGTAGGCAGCAACAGTCACAAATTTTTGTAGTACTCTTTCCTCCAGAATCTTGCATGTCCCTTGCACGTAACTCAGCTATCAGAGGGTAGATATATATACTCTCCCAAGGTGGAGCCCTCGTGACCTGCTTACTCAAGCTGGTGCAAGAGCTCCAAGTTTCAACGTCAGATCAAGGTAATTACGTATATATGTTCCGACAGTTTCAGTCATTACAAAAACTACCATTCCTGGCTTACGTCCCACCGACTTTGGCTGATCTCAAACAGTCATCTAGTACGTTTATAATACATTTAAATACCCTGCTTCTACTAATAATGATTTTAGATACAATCAGCTTCCATCAGACGAAGTGCAGCCACCACTTCTTCCCGATAATGCTCAAAATATCAGAATAATTCTGATACGCCACAATGTCAAAGACAAATTTGGCATCCATCTCATCCACGGACATTTTAAAATTCCGAGAAATAAAGTGATGTTGGGACATTACTTTGACAGCCCAGCTGGATGTTGGACAAAGCCTGTCCTCATCGAGGAAGTTGACATCACCAACATACATGGACACATTTTAAGCTATCTGCTGATGGAAAACTGGTGGCTTTTGAGTACCGGGAAGGACCACTAATTGATATTAGCGATGTCGGCACATCTTTCTTTGAGGAATTCTTCAAGTATCTCCAAGAAAATGACCTGACGCACACATTTGGTCTACAGGCACTACATCATGGGTCGTCTTCGCCAATGATAGAGTTTGTTTTGGGTAATGCTGGAACAGTGATGCTGAATGAGGCCGAAGCCCGCTATGGAAAAATCTACAGAACCACTGGATGGTGCATTGATGATGGGTGTGATAAAGAAGGCCTGGTAGATGGCGAAAAATTAAGGCCCGCCGAAAAATGTTGGTCACAAAATACATTGTCAATTTATAAGAGATCACATCTAAAACTTTTGGATATTGAATGATGGATAATGATGGGAAACCGTAATTCTGAGAGAAACGCTAAGCCTGATCGTTGACCAGTCTTTGATGTTCACTGAGCTCTACAGAAACAAAAAGAACGTTTACTGCGGCCCTCAATTTGATGCGGCTCCCAATCGGCCAAGGGTTCCAGGAGCAAGTGTAACGGCACAATACGTTATGGGAAAAGATTAGACTGAGGAAGAACTCGGAATCCATACAGGACCAAAATGACAGAGATGTGGACCGTTGGAGACGGCCCGATCAAATACGATCTATCATATTGTCCCTACGGGATAGATAGTAAGATGACGATGATCCTCGGTGCCTTGAAACAAGACCCAATGCCCCAGGAGGGGTAAGGGGATAGGGCTCGCCACTCCTCTCATGTATTTAGTTCTAAGGCCGTAGCAACCTTAAAGGGATCTTCGAGAATTGTTCTCAGTATCAATTGACCCAACCACGGTTTAACGAACCCACTCATATCCTCCTTTCAGTAATAGTCATTTCAACTATCGTTCTTCTCTTATTTACGGTCACCCAACCGCATTAGATCTAAGTCTTACAGCAAGGGTCAGGGTTCAAGCATAAGTAGTGGTTTGATCCATGCATCCACGATCTGTCACAGCAAGTCAGCTTCTCTTTGCAAGTCCCTGGTTGCTCCTAGGACCCCGATTGGTGTTCCTAGATCCCCCAATCTACCGGTACCGTTATTGCTAAACGCTCGTTCCCCGGAGCACTATCATCACTCCTGGGAGTCACAGGTCCTCTGGGAACTACTATTCTAGTTCCTAGGAGTGACCTAGAGCATTGCTAGAAACAATGCTCTGGATCCCAGGAACGTGAGGGTCTCACTCACGAGATGGATCTAATTGTAGAGTCAAAAGATGTAGTGCGAGGAAGCAAAGAAAAGGCATCATCGTGTTTAAACCGACAAAATCAAGCCTCTTTTGGAACCTGGTGTTTCTTTGGTCAAATTTTCTTTCTAAATTTGTTAAATACCCTTTCTATCATAATCTGCAGTGCATCACCGGCTTAGGAAAAGCGTTACTGTACTCTTAACTATAGAAACAGAGGCGCTAATAGATTTGAACAATTAGAATACATGCAGTAAAGACAGGCAACAGAAATAAGAGGAAAGAGACCAGGGAGTCTGGCGGGACCAGGGAGTCTGGCGAGACCAGGGGGCCTGGCCCTAGGAGCCACGGTCCAAGGCGGGAGATTATAATTTATGGGTCACCGCGCCGAAAATGGACCGCCATTCTTCCTTCTTCAGGAAACCATTAGTTTTTCGGCCTGATAATGAAAGTAAACTAAAGAGACTTCGCTGTTAGAGGATGAAGACCACCTGTTTCAAGGTTGGTTAGCGTTGAAGGACACCTCATCGGCCAAGAGCTGATTGCCTATCTTGCTTCAACTAGTGTTAGTACCTGCTATTCTATGAGTACTTTACTCACCCTATTAGAAGCAGAGACTTCGGGCCTGGGTAGTCAGAAGGCTGTGGTTCTCGGCCTGCTGCGGACCTAAGTCTAAACTGGACGTATGCCCATAGTTTTGCACCTAAAAGGGTTTTCAGTCCGCCAACTTGGGTCCCCATCCCTGAAACCACAGCCATTCCAACACAGTTCCTCGACATTGAATATGCGCTGCCTAACTAGTGGCTTGCCTGGACACTGGTTCTTAGATTGTATTCACTGTTCTCTAGCTCGTAGTCCTAGTCCCGCTGCTAGGGATATGCTACGCGATGTCACAGGTTGCTATATTCTCACGTAACATGCATGAAATCTTCGAGAAAACTTGGTCCAATGATGTTCAGCGACTAGACCATGATTTTCGAAGCAACGATGTATCTATCTTTCGAAATCTTCTTTCCTGGGATAAACCATACTTTTCGGCAAAATATAAGATTTTTTGTAGATCCTCAGATACCCTGTTTCCCACGATTGACCATAGTTTTTCGAAACTGCTATGATCCTACGATCTTATCGATCCTACGATCCCCTGTTTCCTACGATCCCCTATTTCCCACGATTGACCATGGTGTCTCGGAACCACCATAATCCCGTGATAACATTCATGACATCCAACACAATTTCAATTGTCAGCTCAGATAGGTTGACTTCAGCTCCAATGCTCGAGAGTTATCTCAACTGAATTTTTCATCTAGTTATCTAGAAAGAATTACCAAGACTATTTGTACTTGCACTTCCCAAAATCCTCAAGAGTCAAAAGACATAATCGCATTTTCTTGTTTGGCGTAGATATATATCTAAGATCTTGCCCTGTAGGTTTTCTTCATAGAAATCTGACTTGTCGTGTTTGATTAAACACTATGCCTGAGCTACCTGGCAAGCAGCTTGTGTCATTTCACGCTTCTTTCGGGAAAATGGGTTATTCATTGCTTAGTAGGAAGAATTTAAGGTAGAATCAACAATTTACAAACGTTCTAGATTACAACCAAATGTGAAAAAAAAAAAATACAAACTCAAGTCTATAAATCATTGGGCCCGTAATCGCTTTGATCGGCGCGGCGTAGGTTTCATAATGGACGCTTTCAAATCGCCTGATCGCTCATTTTCCCCTTGGTCCCCCCCCGGGCTGCTCGTCTGTTCGCCCGCGTTTTCGAGACAAGCGCGTCGCATGCTGTAATGGAGATCCCAGCGCAGGAACGGGTTCTAGATTTGCTGCCTTTGCTGCTCCCCTCGTCACTCGCCGTGTAGAAATCTCCGCCAAGTTCAAATCAGTGCTCGTCACTAGACATCCAGTAGAGGAGGAATTTTCAGTGTATGGCTTGTTTGCTAAAGGCTTCATCACGGTAATAGAGCAGTTTTCCATCAATCGAGGGTCGATATTTGCAATATCAAAACCAGCGGAGGAGGCAGGGGTTTCGGTGCCTTGCCGATTTTCTGATTCTAAAGACACTTCTCTGAATAAAGTTTCGCTGCAGTTAAGGTGTGATACTTGTGGGAGATGACACAATTTGATCTTGACATCATAAGAGTGTACTGTGAAAGCATGGGCCAAAAATTCGGTAATTTTAGCGAACCTAGGAAGATTACGACAAGCTTCCCAGTTGCAGCTAATCCCGTCGTGTGCATAAAGTAAATGAGAATCGATGAGATGACGACGAAGAGAGTCGAGTCGCTTGGGAGAAAATTTATGCGGAGGAGGGTTCGACGCCGAGCGGCAAGATATGCCATAGCAAATGATGCAGAAATCTGTTGGGCATTTCAGAGTATCTTCCTCGGGAGACGAGGGTTCCCCTGGCAGGTCTAGCAGTTCATCACCCTCGTCGTCAAATTTCCAATCAACACGATTGCCTCGCCGGGTTGGCTCGCAGAGCCCTAGGAGCGCAACCATGTCCTTGGTAACCTGGATACGACGCGCAAGCAGTTTGTCTTCGTCAAAGATCTCTGCTTCAGGCCCGTAAAAGTCCTCCACAAGGCGTGCTCGTTCAGGAAAAATGTAATTCGGGGCAGGCAACTCCCAGTCTTCATCGTCAGAACTGTCCGCATTACACGTTTCATTATCAGGCTCGCCAAGAAGCTGCTTGATCTGTCTGTCGACTTCAAGTACAGGTGCGTTGCGGAAATAGTCTTTTCTGGCTGTCTCTCGAGTACTGGTTGCCAAAATTTTGCGAAGTCTGGCCATTTCTTTTTTGGCGGCTTCATGCCTTTGATAGAGGTGCGGAAAGCGCTCTCGGGCATTCTTAACAGTCCCGGCGAGGGATCGCATCTCTGCCATAAGCTCTCTCTTCTCCCTTTTAAGCTGTAGGATTTCTGGGTGTTGGCAAATGGCACGCCTATGCGTATTAGTAAGTTTGGACGGTGCTAATGGGTCTCTTTTTCTGAGCATGCTTCCTGCGACCCGTAAGAGACCTTCCTGAGACGGTCGAAGGAGGACAACATGCTGAAGATCACGTCCGATAAACTGGGATTGATAGTGCTTTTCAAATACAGCGTCACCAGACTGTCCGAGCACCCTCTGACGTTCCTGGCTGGTAAAGTTCCCTATAGGCAAGAATTAGAATAAGTATGAGGATTAGTAGGGATGAGTATTTGTGGTAGACATACGATTAACTTCATTTGCAGCCCAGCGCCGGTAACTGTAGTGCCCAATATCGTCTTCGAATTTAGCATCGCGACCTAACTCTCGGAGCGCTTGTCGAGAAGAGTTATACGTCATTGGTAAAGTCTTGTGTAGTTCATAACCGTAGGGAGTGCGCTCAAGGCGTCGAAGGAGGGGGATATCAAGAACCTCCTGCTTCCACCGAAGGGGAAGAGATCCACTGCGTTTCGGAACTCGTAGCCGCCAGATGAGCTCTGGTGTCAGATTGTTTTCAAAAGCCCCGTCACGGAAGGCAAATGAAATGATTTGGGCAATAGGGCAATATGCCAGTTGGTAATCCCCATGCATGAAAAATTTGGTCCTGAGATAAAGATTTAGCAGTAGATCAGCCATGATTTTACGGAAAATATTTCGGCCTTACCCATCGGCGCCTTCTGGACGACCTTTGAGATTACGGAACTCGATGATAGCGCACAGAACATCCCGGTTGCTTTGAGGGTCTTTCAAATAGAAGAGCTCGATATCTCGGTAGCAGACAGAGTCTCGAAGATCATTTAAAGAGGTGCACTTAGGAAGATCACTCTCAAAAGCTTGGCCTCGATTGCGTTTACCCAAGGATGAATCACCCGGCAGTTGCTTTTTTGTGGCAGCAATACACCTGGTCGAGACCCAGTTATGGCAGACCAAAGCTGAATTGTAGAGAATTGAATAATCATACTTCCATGACGGAAAAATGTCGAATGAACCCAGTGATGACGGTAAGTCACGCAGAAGACGTCCACATCTAAGGTGTTCTTTTGTTTCATTCGTCGGGCAATCTTGCGCTCGGCCGGGAACACGTTATCCAGGAACTATTATCCACGTTAGCTTGCCACCTGCGAAATAAAGTAAACATGCGTACTCGTCGCATCTGTTCATGGACTGCATCGCTGACGCGGCGGCGTGCAAACAGACTGAAGTATTGACAAAGACGACGCCAGTATTCATCGTATGATTGAAGCAGCTTTTTTCGTGAGGTTTTAAACATCCAATCAAAGAAGTTCATGTAAATCGCTTGATCCTCCAAAAGTAGGTATTCGACGTAGTCTTCTTTCGATTGCATACAATACCTGTTCTCTTGTGTTATTTTCAAATTTGATGCATTGCGGACGAGATAAGTACTCACTTCCGCCAGTAGCGTTCAATAACAGCGATACCTTCCAACGTCTTGGGTTTTAAATTTATGGGGAGCCATCCAAGATTACGAAAGTGTTTAAGTCTGGCTCGAGTTTCCTCGCAGAGAATGGCATCTGTCCAATACTGATGCTCATCAGGCTGAGCAGGGGGCACAGGCGCAGGTGCCATCAGAGTACCAAGGGATCAAGATTGGGATTCAAAGGTATTTTAGAAAAATCACGCTATTGTCAACTTGCGGGATAGGAGGACGATAAACAGAGAGAATATGATGGTGGGAGGACATAGAGGGGGACGAGAAGCCTCTTATAACGCCCAACCGGGCCAGGCAAAGGGGGGTCTGGTTGCTGCAAAGGGGAGCCATTTTCGGCGCGGTTTTGGTCTTGAGTGGAAATGAGGGGATCAGTTTTCTGAGGCCCACCGCCAACATCAGCTCAGGAGGATGACTAAAGGCGCTTGGTGGGTGCAATAACGTGCGTCACGGTTGACCGAGCGTCCCGGTTGATCGAGCGACGCATTTGGAACTTAAAAAATCTAAGATTTTCAACATCAACTTTTAACACCAAAACATGAATTAATTATCTATTTAACGCGTGTAGGACACTAGGTATATATATGGCCTTTGGTTCCACAACCTGAACAGGTGACGAGTCGCCTAATAGTAGGTAAAGTAGGCAATGGAACATCTTCTATAGGTTGTCCAGGAGCATCCTCTAGGGATATATATTCAACTCTACCATTCTCCTGAGCAACCACGCTTTGCTGCAATTCCTCCAAACTCCGAAGACTCCCTTCATGGCCTCTGTGCTTCTTGCTAGCCGCTCTCTTTTTTATCTTTCTCTTCGCAGTATTCTCCAATCGCTGAATACGGTCTTCCATCATCATCATCCGAATCGCCATCTGAGTATGCGCATCTTGCGACCGATAAATTTGTCGTTTTAGAGGTGAAGTTAAAGCTCCTAAGGAAGATTCGAGTTCTTTCTTGATAGCAGAATTCGATTTTTGGACTTTTGAGTAGCTCCAAGGCCGATTTGAGTCACTGCTGCTTGAAGAAGTAGGGCGTTGAGGGTGGTCGTGAGGGGGGTCTTGAGGGGGGTCTTGAGGGTGGTTTTCGACCATGATATTCAGCTTTTCTAAAACATGATTAGCATCCAGGGGTACTAAACCAGCGCCCCTGAAGCTATTCACTATAGTAGATGCTTTAAATGTTGCTTTGTGTGTATAAGGATAGATTTGGAGGAAATCATCCTTATCAATAGAATCCACTCCATTCTGTATTTCAGCACTAATCAGGCCTCCATATACCTTTTTAAGCACCGAAAAACATCCTACATCAAGAGGTTGTAATAGATGGGATGAATGAGCTGGCATACATAGACAAATAATATCGTTGTCCGCGCATAGTTGGTCGAATTCTGGCGTACGATGCGAAGAATGACCATCTAAAACCAATAGAATATATCTCCCTTTCTGGACCAAATTAGGTATAAAGTGGCTTTTCAGCCAATCTAGACCCATTGGATTTGTAGTCCAACCAGTTGGGCTAGTGTTTAGTGACCATTTAGGGGGTAGATGGTCAAACCAACGCTCCATAAAATGTTTCCCTTTTAGGATGATATAGGGCGGAAGCGCAACACCTTGGGCGTTGATAGTCTTAATAACAGTAATGTCGCTCGCTTGGCGATATTCGAATATCTTGACTGAGAACGGTGAGCTCCAACGAACCACTACTCAACACCGTAGACAAACCACCAAGTGTAGTGGTCTCTACAGTACTGAATATTGTGGTTGTTGTGAAGTCTGCTTTTTCATTGATGAAAGAACTAGCTACTTATAGTATATGGGTGCCCCTCTGCTCTGGACGAATGTCAACATTCGTCCGAGACAGAAGAGACGGTGAAGACGGGACATTACTGTCGCGAATGCACATCGCTCAAGGGTGTCGTTTGCGATGAATGCATATCGTTCAAGGATGCCGTGATATACTAATCTAGTTCCCGAGTCACTGTCTCGGCAGAAGCTTTTTCCGTCTGTTGATGGCCTTGTTTCTCGGCTGTCGCAACAAGTAACCCACTCTCGATTTCCAGCTTGAAGAAGCCTTCGTTTACCATGGTAATCTGAGGAGCATATAATATACTCTGAAGATATAACACCCATCGCAAATCCAGTCTCATCGAAGTTATAGATATCCTCTAAAAGGATACCATATTTTGTGACTATATTCTGGACGAGATTAAACCACCCTTGGATGACTTGTGGATCTTCTGTCTGCGCCCTCTGGATATCAAGCGCCCGAGATTTTCGCGTATGAAGAGATTCGGTGCGTTGAAGGAATCCTGTCACCCAGTTTTTGCCAACTTTAGGGGGGTGTCGGAGGGGACAATTTCGCGGGCGCGGAGGAGCAGATTCGCCATATTTCGGCACATTTCATGCGAAAAAGCGAATCCTCTTGCGTCCATATCAAGGAGCCATTTTTCCATCGATTTCTCCTCACCTTTAGAGAATTTATGGCGAGAATGGCGAGTTATGGCCTTCGATTTGCGACCTTGGATTCGCGCTTTCAAAGTTGAGACAGGAACTGAAAAGGCGCGAGCAGCGGCAGCAGCAGAGGAGTATCGTTCATCTTTAATAGCCTGAATTACTAATAAGACTTTACTCTCCTGCTGCTCCAAATCTTTCGATTTTTGAGTGCGAATTGGAGGCATTGTTGGTGTTAGAAAAAGGAGGGTCGATTTCGGGGTAAATATTTTGAGGTGTCGCTCGGCCAACCGGGACGCTCGGTCAACCGTGACGCACGTTATAGTGTGGTCGAGGGCGATGGGCGGTGAAGCAGCTTCTTGCCGTCCAAAATTACGGGTGGAAAGGGAGCCGTTTCTGGCGCCAGAAGCTGTCATTTTCGGCCTCATTTTCACAGGTCCATATATTCTATATGTAAACTTTTGACATCCGGTCACTGTTGCAGCTTCAATAGCCTGACTATGCCAGTGTTTATAGACACTAAAGACACCAACATCAAGTGGCTGAAGTATATGACTAGTGTGTGCAAGTAAAAAGAAGAGGATGATATTATGGTCCTCACAAAACTTGATAAATTGCCTTGTAAGGTGAAATCCAAATTGATCACATAAAATAAGGCGTTTTTTACCTAAAATATATATAATTAGTATTAGAATTAGCATTAGTGTCGATCAACTACGTTGAAAGGACAGGGTTCACACGTTGCACTATATATACTGGAAAAGGGTATGGTTCGTCCTAGACATGTTCATTGGGTTGGGTAAACCCATACCCAACCCAACCCAACCCACAATGGGCTGGGTATGGGTCAGAAATTTTACCCAAAACCCATATGGGTTGGGTATGGGTTTGAAGTAAAACCCACACCCAGCCCATAAACCCATCTTTTTGCCAAGACTTTTATTTCACGTGATATTTGTCACCTAGTTAGTACTAGATTGAGGCAAAAATTAGGCACTAAGGCACTAATTACCCTAATTTAGTTTAGGTTGAGGCGAAAATCAGGCATTAAGGCATCAAAAATACCCATATGGGTATGGGTTTACCTTACCCCTGATGGGTTGTGTAACAGGTTGAATCCTGGTGAACTATCACGTGGTTGTACCACGTGACCCACCAACCGCATACCTCACGATTCCACCCCGAATTGTTCACGTTCTTCAAGGATTTTGTAAATAGCATGTGCCTAGCTAGTTCTGAATTCAAGATTAGCTTTAGCCCTTCACAGGTTGGGTATGGGTATGAATTTTGACCCATACCCAACCCATGCACATGTCTAGACACTTACCAACTGTACGACCAATAGTCCATTTATGGAATGATTGAATCCATTGGTATGCTAGCTGATCATTGATATAGCCAGTATCAGTGATAGCGATAGCGGTACGCTCATCTTGAATTCTATCAAACCAACGCAATAGAGCCTGCTTCGCGCTTAAGATGATAAGCGGCGGGCAAGTAAATCCATCAGCTGAGACAGCCTCTAAGCAGGTAACAGATTCGCGATTGGTCACAGAACCATTAAATAACTTCTTCTTTGGCTCTCTTGTAATGATTCATTGGTCTCTTCTAACACCAATTTGGAAGCCAGTCTCGTCAAAATTATAGATATCCTGTTGACAGATATTATATTCTATGATGACACGCTTATAGTCTTTAAACCATCGCTCAACCATAGTTTTATCAAGAGCAAGGCTTCGCTCAACATCAATTGCTTGCCGGCGTCGACGATGGTATTCAGGATGACGTTTAAGGAACCGTTTTAACCAATGGTCGCCGATTTGTGGTGGTTTTGTTGTTGGGTCTATATGGGGAGGAACCGCGAATTCTCGTGCAGTTTTCGTGATATTTGGTTTTGATTGAGTATGGAGGGATTCGAGGGCTTTAATAATCCGATCTTCAATGTCTTTATTATCTGAAGGCATCTTTAGTGGGGTGGTGGATAAAAAGGTGGTGGTTGTAGGAATTTAGAAAAATAGTCCATTTGGGTGATCCAGTCCATTTGGGTGGCGGACCCTCGTGTAGCGAGGGTCTGAAATTAAGTGTAATTTATGTAACGTATGTAAGGCCCGGTTAACACTTATCGAAGCAAAAAAGTGTCCTGTAAAAAGAAATGGCTTATCTCTTCTTTAAAACTTTCCCTTCGAAACAGGTCCAGACTTATTAATTATAGACACTATAGCTGTCGATCAACTACGTTGAAAGGACAGGGTTCACACGTTGCACTATATATACTGGAAAAGGGTATGGTTCGTCCTAGATTCTTAGTATATACGTTATGCAAAGTGGTGTGAAATGTGTTCGATTCATGTAGCTACTTGAGTTCCTAATATAGTTGTTCCCCCGTGACTCGGGGGTCTGTTTGTTCCGTTCCGGGTTTATGGTATTGCATGATTGCAATATCCATGTTCCGACACTGGAGCAACTTTAAAATCTCGAGTCGCTATATATATGGATCGATAAAATAAATGAATGTGGATAGGTGCACGATATGCCCCCGAGTGCCCTGTATATTATATCTGTTGGGTGGCCGATTTTTGTTGAAGAATCAGCCTTTGTGCGGGGTAAAGAAAGTGGTGAGTGGGAAAAAATAATAAAAAGTGGACAACACGAAAGTAGGCTTTTCTCTTCTTTTATTTCTGGGGAAAAGGGCGATTTCTGTGTCTAATGCGGGGGAAATCAGGGATTTTTCCTTTGACGGTATTGTGTGATCTGGTTTTCTGAAAGGAAAAATGGCCTGGTGTTTCCGTCGCCAAATTGTTATTGAATGGGTGTATGAAAGAAGTATGTTGGATACTAAAGAGTGGTTAAAAGAAAGTGGTTGGCGATGATATTTTTAGGGCCGTTTATCATTGCTGGGTGATGCCCGATATATGGTGGGTTATGTGGAGAGATTTTCCTCTCTTTTAACCTATTCGATGGTTTTCAAGTTGATTCTGTTGGAGTCTATCAACTTTGTTAGTGTGTTATAGGGCTTTGACTTGGTTATTGTGTTAGCCGGGTTGGAGTCGCCTTCGATCTAGAGGATCTCTATTTGTCTTTGCTTATATGCCTCACGGAGTGCTATCACGTCAATCATGAGTCGTTTTTCCGTTGTGGAGCCTAGTTTCACGAGACAGTCATATAGGGATTTCGAATCTGTGTAAATGGTGAGTCGGAGGGTGGTATTTAGTATCCGGTCTAGGCTCGTTTTGATGGCGATAGCAGCATCGAAACCATTAGCTATTATATATAGCTCTGACGCGAGCACGCTCCGGGTGACCCTCTTATACTTAACGGATGCCTAGTGTAGGATATTAGCGTTTTTGCCCTCGGCTTCTGGGGTTGCAAGGATAATAATAAAGCTAATTTGCGATATGAGGTCCGGGTTATTTGCGAATAATATATCCACGAATGCCAATATTTGGAGTGATTCGTGTTATAATGGTATGAATGATAATCCTCTCGCTATATTTTGAATCTGCTATGATAACCGCTTATCTAGGTTATTTGTATCATTAGCTGTTAGGTTGATGATTTAAGCTGCGTGACTTAGGTTAAACGCGGCTTCTGGCTGTGAGATGGTCGCGATGTAGGCACCTCTCGCGTGTTAGGTAATATACTGCTCCTTGATTTTGGCCGGTTCGTGCTAGGTTTTTCTAATTATAGACAACTTTTTATATTGCCATTTTTAGGATAGCGTGATTCCTTCTAGGTTTAAAGAAATCATTCCTCTATTGAACTTTAAGGGCGTTCCGTGGTCGAGTGTCTTATGGTCTTTTGCTAAGAACTTCGCTTTATCTAGTTGCTTCTGTTTATTGGTTGCGAAGGCTAGGTCGGCTAGGAAAAGTATATCATCCGTCTATAGTCTAACAATTCCAAATTCCCCTATATTGCTCCGGTGCAATAAGCAGGGGTTATATATCGATATTGTTATTCCTAGTTTCTCGATATAGTGCGAATGGTATATTTTAAACCAATGATTTCTAGCTTTAGGGATCCCGTATAATGGTCTGATCACCCTGAGTATCGAGTCCTCTAGCAATCCGAATAACTCCTGGAGTTCACGCGGCGGGCGTGCGAAGAATTTTTGGTTTAGGTTGGTTGTGGATTGTATATAAGCCTAGGAGATATCGCGGAGGTAAAGTTTCATATCTGGTTATATCGCCGCTATAGCTAAGATGATTCGCTGGCTTGCGTGTTGGATGGTGGGTGATTGGGTGAGAATCGTCTCTTTACCAGCATTATTGAACGCCTGGACTACTAGTCTCGATTTCTTAAAGGCTTTCTTGGTGCCTAGGTGCTTGATTTTGTCCACGAACCGTGAGTTGAATATCTGGGTTCCTGGTAGGACGTCGCTTTGTTTTACGAATTCAAATACTCCTTTTTCTAGTAGGCCCGAAATCTCCTTCTGCCTAGATTTCTCGAATGGCGTGTGTTGTGCGATTTGTAGATGGATTGTTGGGATTTTAATATATAGTATTTATTGGAGGCGAGGTTTCTTTGGTTTAGGGGGTTCCTCTTTTTCTTTATACGATACTCTCGTCTCTATCCTCTCTCCCGCCATATTCGGCCTTAGGTCGGCTAGGTTCTCTATCTATACCCTTGTTGGTTTAGGTTGCGCTTTGGTTGTAACATCTTCGATATCTATATGGTATAGCTTTACGATAACCGATCGAAAGGGAGTCGGGCTATATGGTAGGTTCAACGTGCAAGTTTCGCCTTTAAGCGCTAAAAGCGCGAAAGGTCCGTCCCATTTCCTAAGTTGTCCGCCATTTCCTTCTCTCCATACTAATATAGGCGAGTTTAGTGGGAGGTTATGGATTGCGGTGATGTTAGGTCTGTTACATATCGCAAGGGCTTTGGACACGTTTCTTGTAGCGCGCATCTTCTGGATTTCCCCTATCGCCTTTCGAATGGTAGTTGCTTGTTGGGTAATTGTGGGTGATGGGGCGTCTAGTTCTATCATACGTGGGTATACTCTAAAGACGAGAAGGGTGGGTATTAGACCATATAGGCCGGATATATCGTTCGCGGCTTTTATAGATATCTAAAGGGCGATTTCCCTATTAGTATTAGGGATCTTGTTCATGATGATTTCGTATGCCCTTCGGATCTAAGCATAGTATCTTTCGACGAGTCTAATGGAATTATGGGATTCCACTAGGATAGTTTTGACTTAGGTACCGAGTGTCTTCGCATTCTGTTTAAATTCCCTGGATGCGAAGTTCGTGCCTGAGTCGGTGGTAATTAGGTCTGGTGGACCAAGGTATATGTTAATCTAGTACTAGCGTAATATATCCCAAGTATGTTTCGCTGTTAGGTCGCGTAGCCATCGTGCTGCTTAGAAGCAGGTTGCTTCATCGATCATATGGAGGATTAGAGAGTTTTCAATATATATTACATCGATGATAGTATTGTAATTAAAGCGAATAGTGTCTAGATCTTTAATAGTAAACCGAAACCTGCCTAGGGAACGTCTGTATCTCTAGTAATGTTCGCATATTTTTATGAGTTGTTCGAGTGCTGCGACATTAGTGTTCTTGTGTCCTAAGGCGCGTAGTAGCCTATATAGGCGAGGGACGGACGGGTGTCTAAATCTACGGTATAGTCTTCGTAGCTCCGTGTTAGTTAAGTGGTATACGATATTGGTTAATCGGCTCTTTGTTGTGTTATTTCTGGTTATGTTTAATAAATAGGCCCTAAGTGATTGGTCCTAAACCATGAATAGATGTCTAAACTAGTGTATGATCGGGACTTTTAGGCCATCTTTTCGGACAAGGAGGTTCTCTAGATTGTTTAGGTAGATGCCTAGTCTATCTATGTCTATAAGGGATAGGAGGAATAGTATATCCGAGTGGAAAATGTGGAAGATGAGTGTACTAATCGGGGTCTCTAATATGACTGAACCAGCCGACGATGCTTCTCTGATTCCGAAGCGAACCTTGATCTGGTTAGCTATGGAAGTGTCTAGAGTCGCTGAGGGGTCCGAATTTTATAGGGCCAAGAATTGGTTGTGCCTAGCGGTTGATATATAGGCTGCTCCTGTATTAATGATTATTCCTATGAAAGTCGTTGTTGTATACCTGGTTTTTGCTGTTGCGGTTATGTTATAACTAAATAGCGATTCCTCCTTGGTTCCTGTCCGGGGTGTGTTTAGTCCTTGGGCTATGGAGTTCTCCTATTGTGTATAGGGAGTTTTTGCGAGGGTTTCTAATATAATGTTATTAGAGAGCTCTGTTATAAGTTGTTCCGCAAATCCTGGCGTTAAGGCTCTGTAACCAGTCGTGAAGAGGATTTCATTTTCTGAGTCCGAGTCGTCTTCGGGTCCTATGCTTTTTATGGTTGGGTAGTTATTTAGGAATATGTCTATTTCCTTATCGCTCTTATCATCGGGTGTCGGCTCCTGGTTTAGTAGTCCTTCTATATCGGTGATGAATTGCTGGTATATGGGTTTATAGCTTCCTTGTTGATTTCTTTAAAATTTGCTTTAGAATCGTTCTCGGGCCGCGTCTCTTTCTTCCTTGGTGTGGTTATATAAGATATAGTCTGGTTTATAGTAAACACCATATTTCTTGCTGGTTCCTAGTCTATATTTTATTTAGGGAGGGTTCGTTGATTATCTAGGCGGTTATTTTATAGGGTTTATACGCATAAACTTCCTTTCTATAAAGTTTGTTGTAGGGAGTTCCTCCGCCTAGAATATAGATAGGTTGTTGGTGGCAGGCTCCTTATATTTTCTCTTGTTTTCCTAGGTGGTTATCGACGTCTGTATTCTGTTGATAAGTCCCGGGAGGTTCGGTGGTAGGTGTGCTAGGGTTATTCGGCATACTTTAACTCCTTTATATACTGAAATCAATTTTTTGTATAAGTATTCATCCGTTCGCTATAAGGGATTAATTATATATCGGAGCTTATAGAGCTTATTAAGTAGTATCTTAAAGTATTGGTGGAGGCTCTTGTTAGGGTTCTTTTAGATGGTTGTTCTAAGGTTTTAGCTGTCCTATAGTTATTTCTGCTTTCTATAGAACTCTGGTCCTTCGAAGAATTCCCTAAGTTTCTCGCACGATTCCGCGAAGGTTCTCTCCTATAGGGAGTTCGTGAAGTAAAACTCTAATACCGGTCTTTTAAGGAAACTGCTAAATATGTCTATATACAATTGTTCTAGGAGTCTTATATGTTAGCAGATGTTGGTGAAGATCTTAATCTTGAAGTCGAGACTAGTGCTTCTATTATATTTTTGGCTCTCGGATATCGACTTCATAACTGTTGTTGTTTGCCTTACGTAGTTATCTAAGGTAAGGTCGGGAGTAGATCGAGGTGTCTAGGAATAACGACTATTATCTAGGTCGTTGTTTCCTCTTAGAGTATAATCACTCTTATTATCATCATCGTTATTGTTACCTAGATTGTCTCCTGAGTTTCCGGTGTAGGTTGTAGGTGGTACGCCTCTAATTTAGCTTTTATGTATATACTCTTGGTTATTTAGGATATTTATATATATATATGGTTCCGGCCGAGGTGATAAGAAAATATGCGAGGTCTAGTTCTGGGTCTTGCGCTAGGTGGGGGGTATTTCCTTTAGTATTTGGCTTAGCTAGCTGGCTGGATTGACCGGATCTTGTAGGTGTTGGGTGGCGGTTGTTCCTTTTAGACCATCTAGTATGTTATTTAATTTATCCTAGAGTGCTAGAGTTCTTATAGCGCTATTAATATCTTTAAAGGTATTTTTGATTTCTATATCTATCTATTTATGTTCTTCTTCCCTTATAAGGCATTCCGTTAGGGAGTCGGCCAGTTTTGGTGTCTATCTCATATAAACTCCGCGCTAGATGAGTATATGGTATACTAATTGGAGGGTGTTTTGTTCGAGTTTCGTAAAGTCCTCCTTAGTCTAGTTCTTAAAGTCTGCTTAGAAGTTGGCCTAGAGTCCGCGGTCTATAACTCCCGTGGTTATATAGTAGGTAAATCGTGTGGTTATATATTCCTCACGCTGATCCTAGTTATATTCCTATGGGTTAAAACCATTTCTGTGGTAGAATCTGATTTTCTCCTCTTATGTTATATTGCCCTATGATTCGTTCGCCTCTTAGTAGGTCTAGTCCCTATCTATATGTTCATCGGGGTACCCTTAGCCTCTGCTCTGGTTAAAAGCGGGTATAGGGCTAGTATGTTCTATATATAATCCGGGTATATTTGCTTATGTATAGCTACCCTAAGTGCGTGGTCTATATAATAGTGTTCTGTCTATAATAATGGTGAGTGGATCTAAACTTTCGTCGTCGTCTTATGGGGTTAGGTCTTCTTCTATGATTAGGGAATGGTGTGCGAATTGTCCTTGGTTATTACGCTTTTGTTTATAGTGTATAGATTTGATTGACTATGGTGTCTAGTATACTAGTGGTGCTATATAGCTCCTATAGGTGATATTAGGGGGAGATTAGCTATATTCTAGCGTGGATCTATGGAGGAGTTGGATAAGTCATAAGTAGAGAAGTTGAACAAGTCACTAGTGGGTTCTAGTATCCTATAATTTAAAGAGGGGAAGATTTTTAGGGGTTTTTAAGTATCCCTAGTTTTTCTAATATAAAAAGGAAAAATTTTAGTCGAATATCCTTCGAAAAATAGTTATAAAGGAGGTGTTGAAAGGTAGAAACTAGGGTGTAGTTTTCTAAATCAAACTTAAAAATTATGTTTTTAGAAGAGTGAATAGGCTTACTAGTGCTAATTCGTGCTCTTAATAGTGTTTTATTATATTTTCTTCGATCGAATTTAGCTTATTATTGTAACAAGTTTTCGTGGTTTTAAGGATTTTTTATAATAACTTAGTAATATAACCTCTAAGTCTGATTCAGCTTATTAACTAATTAGTATCGATTAACTATGTTAAAAGGATAGGGTTTATATATTACACTATATATATTGGAAAAGGGTATAGTTTGTCCTAGATTCTTAGTATATATATTATATAAAGTAGTATGAAATGTGTTTAATTTATATAGCTACTTGAGTTCCTAATATAGTTGTTCCCCTATAACTTGGGGGTCTGTTTATTCTGTTCTAGGTTTTTATGGTATTATATGATTATAATATCCATGTTCCGACAAGATCCTTAAAGTAAACGTGATGTTCTCTATGCTATTATAGAGTTTCGTAATCTTAAAGGTCGGCTAGAAGGCGCCGATAGGTAAGGGTGCTACTATACCTTAAATTCATATTTAATTGATCTGACACCTATTTTCCTTTTTAGGACTAAGTTTTTTATGTATGGTGACTACTAATTAGTATATTACCCGATCGCTTAGATAGTCTCCTTCGCTTTCTATGATAGGGCTTTTATTAATACGGAACTCACACTAGAGCTAATTTAGAGGCTGCGAGTTCCTAAGCATACTCCGTCCCTTCCTCTTTGGTGGAAAGCAGAAGTCCTGAACACTCCTATTCTTCGATGTTTTAAGTGTACTCCCTATAGCTACGAACTCTATAAGTCTTTATCGATGACTTATGAATTAAGTCGGCAAGCCCTTAAAGAGTTGGGCCGAGACGCTAAATTTAAAGACGATATTAGGTATTATAACTTTCGCCGTTGGACGGTAAATGAAGTAAATTATAAGTTATTATTACGCTAAAATGAATATGCTATCATCATAAAGGCTAAGAAAACTTTATGTTACCGATCGATATTAACAAGTAGCTTCTAGGGAATTTTACGAGCTAGGAGTGGTAAAGGGTGCTTAGTTAATCTAGCGACGCCGTCTTTAAAAAATATTATTAATCATAATTTATTAGACGCGATCTCTAGTATGTCGTTCTTCTTCGACCATCTTAGGAGGGCCTTATATGTTTTACCGGAAGTATGCTTAGGAAAAGGGATGTTCACGCTCTATATAAGCTTTCGGATATGTATAAGTATATAATTTGCCAAAATCCGGATCTTCTATAGTTAAGACGAGAGAAGAGAGAGCTTAGGGCGGAAATGCGATCTCTAGCTAGCTTAATCAAAAAAGCTCGAGTTGCCTTTCTACACCTCTATTAAAGGTATAAAAATGCTAATAAAGAAATAGCGAAACTTCGAAAGATGTAATAGGTTGAATCCTGGTGAACTATTATATGGTTATACTATATGACCTACTAATTATATACCTCACGATTCCACCCCGAATTATTTATGTTCTTTAAGGATTTTATAAATAGTATATGCCTAGCTAGTTCTGAATTCAAGATTAGCTTTAGCCCTTTATATATAAAATCCTTCCTCTAACGAGAGTAAAACTCACGACCGACGATAAGAAAAGCGCTCTTAGAAAGTATCTGATCTAGATATATATATGGGTTGGGTATAGGTCAAAATTCATACCTATACCTAACCTATTAGGGGTAAGGTAAACCTATACCTATACCTAACCTAACCTACGTGGGTATAGGTTAGGTATAGGTCCTATATAGGTATTTTTGATGCCTTAATGCCTGATTTTCGCCTTAACCTAAACTAAATTAGGGTAATTAGTGTCTTAGTGCCTAATTTTTGCCTTAATCTAGTACTAACTAGGTGATAAATATCACGTGAAATAAAAGTCTTATTAAAGGCCCAATTCTATTTATAGTTAGTCTATTTTAGTTAGTATTAGAATCCTATAATAGGATTCCTCTATTCTATAATAGATATATATATACTCTTTAGTATGTATACTGCGTTCTTATTTACCTACTAGAATCCACTATTCCTTGGTAGTCGACCTCTATTTGATAGTTATGAGCCCGGTTCGCCGATAATTTACCTTAAAAAGCATATTTTAAGGGTAAACGAGACTGAAGACTATGTCCGCGATGTCCGGCGATATAAGACTAAAAGATGCCTCTTAATGGCAGCAGTGGTATAGGCGAGTTAAAGCCGTAGCCACTAGCGGAGATATATAGGAATACTACGATCTAGAGCTTAGGACTAAACGACCAGTCCTAGGATCAGAACTATGCGACTACCCGATCAAACTAATGCTTGAACTCGATATAGATTATAAAGAGTATGATCGGTTACGACAGGACTAGAAGGACGATGTAGAGGATTATAAGTTCCGTCTTTTATTCTACTAAACTAAGAAGCGAGTAATTAAATCTGTGAATGAATATATCCTAAAGCACTTAGATATATATGTTCAGAGTCTTGTTTTATAATATAACGAACCATTTATGCGACTTAAATTCTTATATGACCGCTATAGAATCTTGTTAATAAATAGAGCTAGGGTATTCTATTATTAGCACAACTTTATGGTTACTCTACCTATAGCTGGCGCCGATATTGGCGCCTAGCTTAAAGAATAGGAGTATTCGCGCCTTAAAATAGAGGTTGAGGGTGTCTTAGCTGCTAAGAATGATGATGCTATATAGCTCTTTTTAGAGCTGGTAAAGGATATACTACTAAACTAGTGGTAGTCCTGGCATGGAAAGATTATAGTTGATCGCGAGCAGATCTCTATGCGTCGCCTTCTAGATCATTTCAAAACCACCTACCAGAATCAAAGACTAAAGCAGCCAGCTATCTTAAAGGGAGCGTTCACGATGTTCTAAGGATACCAGGAAACAGCTGGCTAAGCCAGTGCTCCTGCCCCTTATGCTCCTGGCTAACCTAGTGCCCCTGGTCAAGGGAAGAAAGCTCTGGCTAGAGCTCAATTCCTATAGGAGCAGAAAGCAAAACCATTTAAAGATAGGGCATGCCTATATGGTTATAGCTACCCTATCGATAAGTACTTTAACTTAAATGGTAAAGGTAGTAGAAAGCTAAATGCTGGCATGAAACAGAAGATAAAATAGGCCCTAGACGGGGATTTAGGCTAGAAATAGTGGATCGATACTAAACTAAAAGAATCTACTAACACCAGCAATACCCTAGCCGAGCCAGCTAGGTAATCTATAGCTGTAAACCATACCACCAACTATACTATAAAACTAGTGTTTTTCGCGACTTAAACTACCTATGCTGCCGATTTAAGCGATAGTATATAGCTCGCAGGCACTGCCGAAGACTAGTTTCTCGGCCGAAATACTATAATCTTAGATACTCTAGATATAGCTTTAGATACTCTGAATACTATTCTGGATATAGTTTTAGATACTCTGGACACCATTCCAGACCTCTCTAGTATATTTATAGACTCTATATTTCTATAGAAATCAGCTTTCCTGACCTAGTCTGGTCAGGAGCTCTAGAAAGATAGCTAGGTGCTAGACATAGGCGCTAGTGTGTATGTCTATAATAACTTAGGTGTATTTGTTAATTTCGAGCATGGAAGAGACACCCTTTAACTAGGATTAGGAGAGGTTGAAACCCTTAGTAAAGGATAATACGAAGTTAAAGGGATCCATCTAGTAACCAAGGAATCGACATCAATCATCCTGTTAAATGTCCTCTATAGCCCTGAGTTTAGATTGAATCTACTCTCTTACTACGCCCTGAACGATAAAGGAGGCGATTAGGTGCCTTCGAAAGACTATCTTATTGATAGGGACGGGATACCTATCCTAGCTATTTAAAGGATTTATAACCTAAATTTATTAATCGTGGAGCCATTATTAGCTAAACAAGATTTAGATAAAGAGACACCCGACGAGATCTTTTCGGCGGAAAAGTATGCATATATGGGCAAGGATTCCAGAAAACCACTAGAATCTAAGGCATCGATAGAGCTCTAGCATCATCGTCTAGGTCATTTACACCATAATGCTATATAGCAGCTTCCTAAGCTCGTTGATAGAGTCGTTTTAAGCGATCAACTAGACTTAACTGAACCAGTCACTGACTATATAAATGGCTAAATATAGAGCCTATGCTTTGTTTATAGTCTTACTAGAGCTCCTAGATAGATATCTAGATGTTATCTAGGATATAGGTATGGTCGATTCGGATAGATCTCTCTAGACCTGATCTAAATGTTAATCGTGTATAATGAAGAGCGTTAGATTTGCTATTTTTATATTGACGGAATCTACTTCTATTAGGTCTTTACCTATTATATAAAGAACCAGATAAATGATGCGATTCGACACTTTATTGAACTCCTGAAAAACTGGTGGAATTTACCTATTCGAGCTGTCACGGTGCTAGCTTAGACGACTACTGATTGATTAGATAGTGCGGGCTATGTGACCCGCAACCTTATATAAACTTAGAACCTTATCTAAATATAGCTCTTTAAGCTATGTCTTCGTCTTAGCCTATTAGTTAATATAATACTATCTGTCTAGTTCTAGTATAATTCTATTCACCTGCCCGCCCTATGATACTATGTAGCTTCTATCCTATACTAGAGCTGCTACCCGCTAGCATGCCCTGTCCTAAACCACCTTTAAACGCCGATTCTATTAAAGAATTCCTGGCTTATGTCTAAGAACACCCTAATATCTAGGTGCTGTACCTCCGGATTATGGAGGGCTACTCTTAAGAAATTGAGAAAGATAACCAAACCCTCCGCTAAGCCGCGACTAAAAGCGAGGAGACTCGGCACTATAGGGAGGGCGTTATTAGATATTAGGAAGAGCGCATCAATAGCTTATATAATAAGATTATTAGGCTCGAAGTCAAAAAAAATCAGATCCTGAACTCCGCCCTGCCTGCTATATGAACCCCCCTAACCAAAAACACTCCTGCCTAAGGTATTAAGAACCTAGTAGATATCCCTACGCGAGAACTTGTACCGACTCCTATCCTGGGTCCCTGGTCTACCTCCCTTAGTGAAAGAATCCCTGACCCGAAAGAGTTTAATAGAACTCGCAGCGACCTCCGCCGCTTTATGTAGTAGATCTATAGTAAGATGAACGCGAACCAGGACCGTTTCCCGATAGCTACTATTAGACTTACTTATGTCGCGGGGAGACTTACTAGTAAAGCGTACGAACTAGTACTGCTAAAGATCTTGTACGGAGTTCCCTAGTTTATAGACTACCTATAAATGCTTGAATATCTCGAGAAGGCCTTCGGCGACCCTGATAGAGTCTAGAATGCCTAGAACCACTTATACTAGCTCCGCTAGAAGAATAACGACTTTAATACCTTCCTATCCGAATTCTAGCGTTTAGCCCTAGAGGGCGAACTATATAAAGAAGCTCTAACTCCCCTCCTGATATAAGCTATCTCGAACGAGCTCTAGGATATGCTCTTATATAACCTAGCTCCGTCCCGCTAGTTTCATAGTTATATAGCCTATCTTTAGTCGCTCGATAACCGCTTCCGCTAACACTAGTAATAGATATACTATGCCCGCTAACCCACGCCCTTAGGTAGTACACCCTAGGAGAAAATCGTAAGGACCTTATATGTAGCCGCCGCGATAACGAATATACTACCTAGGACCCTGACTCCCGCCTAAGGCCCTAGTGTAATAGCGTGGGTTGCAAGAAGGCTGAGAGAGGTAATGGACTCTCTATATAAGCTGGCTAAACTAGCTGCTAGGGAAGCAGGGGTTCCCTGGATAAGCTAGTTAGAGATTTGCTACTTCCTGATGTATTTAACTCTCTAAGGTCTTTAGACTCTTAAAGGAGTTCAAGAGTTGTTCTTATCCCTAATTTACCCTAGTAGAATCGAGCCCTATAGGATACCATACCTATACCTCCGTCCTCTAGTAGCCTTCTTATATTAGTTCTTCTCTTATTTATGGTAGCCTAATTGTATTAGACTTAAACCCTTATAATTATAACTCTTCTCTCTTAAGTAACTGAAGACCCTTAAGATGGCTCCTACCATAAGGCAACGAGGAGCTACTCAGGACTCTACTCCTAAAAGAGGACTTCCGGCCATAGAAGAAGAAGCCCAACCTCCTACCGAACCAACCTCTGATCGCTTAACTCTCCCTAGTGATCCCTAGCCGAATATGGCCGAAATTCTATAAACTATCCACCGCCTAGAGGGAGAAATCCAGAAACTAAAAAACCTAGTCCTAAACGCTTAAGACTTAGTCGACTCGCTAGCCGGCTCGGCCTATAGCGTCGCTACCTATAGAAATCCTAGGAACGCTAGCACCCCTATAGGGATCCGACCTAGAGAGTTTCTCGATTTAACTCTAAGTCACCCTTCTTCTAATCAAAACCCTCGTCGGACCCCTTGGACGGGCAAGAGCCCTTAACTCAAGTTCGATGGCCTCGAAAAATTCGACACCTCCTTCTCCCTATACCAGAGATCTATATGGTTTAGAGATATGGAAAGAACTTTCTCTTGAGTAGACTATATCGGACTACTAGACTATGATAGGATCATCTCCTCCCTCTAATTCTTTAAATAGGAGGCCAGGTCTTGTTATTATAATACAACCGAGCATCTACTAATCAACGATCCCCTCTATTCTGACTAGGCCACCTTTAAAAACTGGACTAAATGCTTATGCCAGAAGTATATAGTCGCCCCTCTATTATCCCAGAGAGCTTATAAGAGAGCTAGATAGCTCCTAAATCAGTACCTGCTAGACTTCGATAGGCACCTTAAAAACCTTAAGAATAAACTTAATCTGGTTAATCATTAATCCGAGAAGAATAGGGCTATAAATTTCCTCTTAAAATGCTAGGATAAACTTTAAGACAATATAATCTAAAGATAGGGAGAGAACGGCCTACCTACTACACGATATGAAATAGTTAGCGCCTATTTAGTTATATAGGAACTAAAAAGCTAGACCCTAGATTAAAAAAGACCCTATTCTAGCACCTAGTCCTTAGAGAATTCTTATCCGAATAAGAAGAATCGCACTAGAAAGGACACCCGAGACTAAAAGGACCTTTAATAAAATAGCCGCGATTCTAGGAAAGATAATGACCCTAGGAACTATGATCGCTCTAGTCAGCCTAATAAAACCTCTATTAATAAAAAACCTATTTATAATCGAGATATAGAATGTTTCTATTACTACTAAAAGGGATATTTCGCGAAGGACTATTATAAGAAATAATGGGATAGAGAAACACAATCGATCTAGGTCAACGCTATCTAAGTCCACGAAGAAATAAGCGAGGACTCGGAAAACTAATAGGAGCCCCTAAAACCCCTACTCTAGGAGCTCCTACCTAATTTGTTAGGGGAACTAATATGTTTAAATCTTTTATTAATATCGAATCACTAGACCCCCGATTAGGGAAAATAGTTATTAGGGCAAATTTCGACTCTTACGCTA
This sequence comes from Penicillium taxi, assembly GCF_028828555.1. NCBI lineage: Eukaryota > Fungi > Ascomycota > Eurotiomycetes > Eurotiales > Aspergillaceae > Penicillium > Penicillium taxi. Next base: position 109,553 of record NW_026643207.1, on the reverse strand, counting down.
GTGTTAATTATATCGACCTCGCACTCGCGCGAAAACTTTATCTATAGTAATCTAAACTTAAGCCCTATATTATTACTGCTTTTAATAACCTCCCTGTTCTAATATTTAGGGTATATTATGTCCTAATCATCACGATAGATTCTCGTGGCACTACCCGAAGTCTTATATAGGAATATATTGCGGTAAAACGAGATCTGGTATAACCCCCGATACTACTATCGAAAACCACTCTCGAAGACGAGCGAATCGTACTTATCTTATATTAGAACTAATAGGTCTTCGCTATTAATTAGAGACGGAGCTTCGAGCTTATTGCTCTATATAGATTTACGAAGCTCTACTGGAACGAAAAAGTGGTGTATGCGATTATGCGATATATGGCCTAGAATACTCTTGATGATATCTATATTCTAGGAGACGACGAACCCCTAGAAGATCTATTATAAATCCTAAACAAATTTAAAGATCTCACCGCGGTATTCGACGACTCCTAAGCTGAAACCCTCCTATATACTAAGGAAACCGATCATATAATTAAGCTCTAAGAAGGCACGGCTCCGCTGTTCGGACCTATCTACCCCCTTTCTTAAACAGAACTTAGAGAACTCCGTTTATACTTAGATAAGAACATCGCTAATAGAAGGATCCGACCATCTAAGAGCCCTATAGGCGCCCCTATTCTTTTTGTCCTAAAAGCAGACGGCACCCTATGACTTTGCGTGGACTACTAGGGCCTTAACCGGATCTTAGTCAAAAACCGCTACCCTCTCCCCCTGATTTCTGAGATCCTCGACTGATTATAAGGAATGAAGTTCTTTTCTAAAATCGATGTTAAGGATGCCTACTATCGAGTTCGGATTATATAAGGAGAGGAATAGAAAACTGCTTTTCGTACCTAATATAGCTACTTCGAATATATGGTTATGCCTTTTAGCTTAACTAATGCGCCTACAACTTTTTAGAACTATATCTACACCGCCTTTTAGGGGCTACTCGATATTACTTATATAGTATATCTCGACGATGTCCTAGTTTTTTTGACTAACTAATAATCTTATACCTAGGATATTAGAGTAGTATTTGAGAGACTCCTGAATACCTAGCTTTTCTATAAGCTATCTAAATACATGTTTTACTAAGAAGAAGTGGAATTCCTGGGGTTTATTATATCTAGAAATAGCGTGTTAATAGATAAACGCCGGGTTTCTGCTATCAAAGAATAGGATGTTCCTTAGATATTCTATAATATCTAAGTCTTTCTAGGTTTCTATAACTTTTACCGGAAATTTATCTATAATTATTCTTTAATTACTCTACCTCTTATATCCCTATTCCGAGGAAGTGTGAAAGGCAAAAAACCTGGAAACGTCCTCCTAAGCGAAGTAGAGATAGAGGCGTTTCGGGAACTAATCGCTGCCTTCTAAAAAGCGCCTCTCCTCTACTATTTCGACCTAAATCGATAGATCAAGATTAAAAGTGACGCCTCTAATCAGGGAATAGGCGTAGCAATGTCCTAGCCTAATGATAAGGGAGTCTTCCATCCTATAGTATTCTGGTTAAAGAAGTTTATAGGGCCGGAGCTAAACTACTTAACCCCCGACCAGGAGCTCTTTACTATTATATACTTATTTAAGAATTAGAGATACTACCTAGAAGGTAGCGATCACCTAGTAGAAGTTTGGACTGATTACTTAAACCTTTAAGCCTTTATGAAATAAACCCGGCTTAATAGTTGGTAGGCACGATAGTGCCTTTTCTTGACCTCCTTTGATTTTATTATTAAATATAGGATAGGGAAAACGAACCTAGTAGATAGGCTGTCCCGGATAGGATAGGGTGGGCAAGATGGTGATCCTATAGTATTAGAAGACCTCCGAGAAAGATTCTCGATGGTGGAAAAGAATCCTATAATAGTGGTTCTAAGTTATCCTATAGAAGTAGAAGACCTCCCGAACCAGGTTTGGATGGTGGAGGGGGCGGACCCTCGAGATGTGGTCCGTACCTAATTCAGGAATACTGTTCCTACGCGAAATATCGTACTTCTGGACAAATCTAAATCTAGGTAAAGTATAACTATCTATTATATAGGCCTATAATCCGAGGTCGCTAACCATAAATCTTGCGTAAGACGCGACGTTTTTGATCCAGAGATAGACCTAGATCATGAGCCGGTTGAGCTAGACCTGGATTACGAACTAGCTGATTTAGCTATATAGGAGGACTCGGCTCGCTACTAGTCTATATCTTATTCTATATTAGTTATAGCTATGGCTCACGAACGGATGTTCGAACCCCTTTTAGAGGACCTAAAGGAGCTAATCATAATACTCTAAAAGGGAGACCTGATAACCCGAGATAGGATGAAGTCTATCTTAGAAGGAGCACTAGGTCAGAAATACTAGACGGTGGACTCATAAAACCTTCTACGCTATAAAAAACATTTATATATACCAAATGCTAAAAACCTAAGATATAGGATTATTTCGATTTATCACAACGATACCTTTATAGGACACTTCGGCCGGTCACGAACTACTGATCTAATTAAAAGGAAGTTCTATTAGGAAGGTCTATAAGACGATGTTATATTCTACACGAAAATATATAGAATCTACTAAGTATCGTAATTAAGGCGACACCGACTATATAGCGAATTATATAACCTACCTATCCTAAGCCGTCCTTTCTTAGAACTATCGATAGACTTTATTAAAGCACTATACTTTTATACTAGTGGTAACCACGATTAAAGCCGATGAACTAGCTTAACTATTTTACTAATAGATAGAGCTTAGTTATAGCGCCCTAGACGGGATTATATTAGACTAAGGATCTATCTTTACTAGCGCGTTCTAGATAGAATTGTTCTACTAGTATAAATCAAAGCTACGCTTCTCTATAGCTTTTTATCTATAAACGGATGGTTAAACTAAGCGTATGAACTAAACCCTTGAATATTACTTACGCTGCTTTATATCCTAAGAGTAGAACACTTGGCCAGCTCTTTTATAGGAAGCCTAGTTCGCGTATAATAATGTAATTAACACCACTACTAACTAAACCCTATTCTAAATACTAATAGGATATAATCCTAGCTTCTATATATAAGCTAGTGACGACTCGCCTAGGAGGGAGGTGCTAGCTGTGATAGATAGACTAGAAAAGCTTATGGAAGTCCGGAAGAGATATATAGAATCTTGGAAGAAAGTAAACTAAGCGTAGGCTAAAGGATATAACAAGAGATACTAGCTAATGACTTTTAAGGTTAAGTAACTTATGGTACTCTCGATATAGAACCTAAAGCTAAAGCTCCCCTCGAAGAAACTGACTCCTAAGTTTATCGGACCTTTCCGAATCCTAGAAATGGTTGGTTTATAAGCATATCGCCTCGCGCTCCCTAAAAAATACACATAGCTTCATAATATATTCCTGGTATAACTACTAGAACCTTGGAACTCGCGTTCTAAGGAAGAACCTCTACTAATGCTGGAACTTGAAGATAACGGAGAATAGGAAGTTGAAACTATTAAAGATCAAAAAATTGAAAAAGGAGAAATATACTATCTGATTAAATAGAAAGGATGGCCCCCCGAATATAACTAATAGATCCTAGAAGACTAGGCCCAGAACTCTCAAGAACTGATTTTAGAATTTAAAATATAAGTAATTAGCTAGCGAAAACAGAAAGAGAAACAACTAACCCGAAAACGAAAAAGAAGTAATTCCTAAGCCTAAAAATCAGCGGGATTAATAGAGATAGGCTACTCCCCCTAGCGGGTAGTAATAGGGAGTCTATATAGTGCGGGATTCAACTGACCTAGCCGCTCCCATATTTTCTGCTTAAACGCAATTTTGGCAGCATACTAAGGGTTAAAATACTTCTCCCCTTTATCTAAGCGAAGAAGTCTCCGACCTACCTGCTCCTTATTAAATTCTATCTGAGCCTCTATTAATAGAGCTATAGCTCTAGGAGCGATATCAGGATATATAGGATTATATAATTAACGCCGTACCTAGACCACCCTTTTATACTCTACCTAAGAATAAGCCTGCTGAGCTTAAGTACTAGTTAGGTGGTGCTAGGCCCTATAGCTATCTAGAGATAATTTAAGCAATATAGCTAGTATAGATAGGTCCGCCCCGATAGTGACTAACCAGGGATCTATAGGCTGGGGGGACCCCTATCCACGGGAACCAGGTCGGGAGAAAATCGAAAAGGATCGCCTATATCCTAGAATTTGTTCGTCTAGATAATAATCCTAGCGAAATCTAAGTACTCCCCTTTATCACTATAAGGGTTATAGTAGCGAGATACTACCTTAGTCTAACAATAGGGGATTTCGAAAGAATAATCATAAGGATGCTAAAATATCTTGATCCCTTTATATAGATAATAAGTACACCAATATATAGTGGTTACCATAGTCCGACCGAGCGGATAGGTTATAGATATGTTCGTTCGATTATATAGCGGCGGGGGATCTAAGCCTATAGTATACGCCATATTCGCTATAGTAATAATCGCTATAGTAGGGGGGGTCTACCAGGGGACGAGGGAGAATCAGTATAGGACTAGTAGGTGCAGCCATAATAATCTTAGGAAAATCAAATAAGGTAAAGGAAAAAGGAGGATTCGATAGAGTGAATCCCTTCTATACCCCTTAGCCCAGCCCTGAACCTTATGCTCTTTAAGGAACTATAAATAAAGAAGTAAACTTGCTCCCCGAGGAAAACCGAATGTCTCCCTCTGGAAATAAAGAAGATCACGGATCTCCCCTTTAATACTAAAACCCTATGATATTTTAGAGAGCGTGAAGCTTATAGGTAATATAGAAAGGTTATACTTAAAAACACGTTTTCCTGGTTCCCCTTCTATATTCGATACGCCTATCTAGGGAAACCCGATCCCTAACTAGGAGAGTCGCTTAAGGATAAGCGGCCTTAGAGGGGGGATAATTATAACGGCGTGGGTTGCAAGAAGGCTGAGAGAGGCAATAGACTCTCTATATAAGCTGGCTGAACCAGCTACTAGGGAAGCAGGGGTTCCCCGGATAAGCTAGTTAGAGATTCGCTACTTCCTGATGTATTTAACTCTCTAAGGTCTTTAGACTCTTAAAGGAGTTCAAGAGTTGTTCTTGTCCCTAATTTACCCTAGTGGAATCGAGCCCTATAGGATACCACACCTATACCTCCGTCCTCTGGTAGCCTTCTTATATTAGTTCTTCTCTTATTTATGGTAGCCTAACCATATTAGACTCAAACCCTTATACCTAGCGAACCTATAGATCTCTCTAAGGCTAAGCTTACCTAGCGTGACTAGGGGGAGTGCTTTAGATACGGATCTAAGGATCATCTAGTCCGGGACTACCTGCTATCTGACACCCGCCCTTGTTCCCCTGCCCGCCTATATTCTAGCCGAATAGAGAACCCCGCCTAGGCTGACTCCGCTGCCTACGCTGAATCTGCTAAGTCTGACTACTCTATACTCTAGCCAATAAATAGAGTGAGCCTGGCCTAAATCGCGACTAGGTGAAACCTAACCGCGTGCTCCGCCTATCCGCAGCTATGCTAGGAGACTCTATCGAAGAAGAGAACCTCCGCGCCGACGCTTTTATCCTGCCTATAACCCTGACCTAGAAAGAGACCTAGATCCCTATATACGCTATGATAGATAGTGGTGTAGAAGGGAAGAGGTTCGTCGATAAAGATTGGGCCCGAGACTAGAGCCTTATATTCGAAACCCTGAAAGAACCTATCCGCCTAGAGGCCTTCGACGGCCGAGAGCCCGAGAAGGGCTATATCACCTATTTTATATAAATGAATATGAGGGTAGAGAACTACTACGAGAAGAAGGCCCTATTCCTTGTCACAAAAATCGCTTACTACCCTGTTGTACTAGGCCTGCCTTAGCTTAAGATCCACGATCCTAGTATTCATTTCGCGAACCATACCCTCGAGCTAAATAGCCTATACTGCTAGAAGTTCTGTAACACCCCTGGTAGGGCCCTAAAGATCCGAGCCCTATATGATGTCCCGAAGAAAACCCGCCCTATAAACCTGCCTGATCGCCCCTCTATCCTAGAAGGCCTAGATATATAGTCTATAAGCCTAAGGGCCTACGCCGCGTACGCCTAAAGCGAGAAGGGCTATCATTTGTTCTCCGCGTCTATAGAGATACTGGACGAGATACTATAACCGAAACCTGACCCTGCCCTGCCTAACGAATTTAAAGACTTTAGAGATATGTTCTCCCCTAAGGAAGCCGAACAACTGCCCCCGCACCGACCTTATAACCATGATATTCGACTAATAGAGGGGAAGGCCCTGCTATTTAGGCCCCTCTATACTATGTCCCGCCCTAAGCTAGAAGCTCTAAAGGAATGGATCTCCGAGAACCTAAGGAAAGGGTTTATCCGCCTAAGCTCCTCGCCCACTGCCTCGCCTGTCCTATTTATGAAGAAACCTAGAGGGGGTCTCCGATTTTGTGTAGACTACTAAGCCCTTAACGCGATCTTGGTTAAGGACTGCTATCCCCTGCCCCTAACTAAAGAAACCCTAAACTAGTTAAAGGGGATAAAATACTTTACTCGCCTAGATATCATCTCTGCCTTTAATAACCTTTGGGTAAAGGAGGGGCAGGAGTATCTGATAGTGTTCTATATAAGATTAGGTCTCTATAAGAGCCTGATAATGCTGTTTGGCCTAATAGGCGCCCCTGCTATATTCTAGAGATTTATTAATGATTCCCTGCGAGATTACTTAGACCTGTTCTATACTATATACCTTGACGATATACTGATATATAGTTATATAAGGGAGGAATATATTGGACACGTCTATAAGGTCCTCGCCCGCCTCTGCGAAGCAGGGCTATTCGTGAAACTAGCTAAATACGAGTTCTGTGTTTCTAAGACTAAATTCCTAGGCCTGATTATAGGAGGCGAAGGAATCTATATAGACCCTAAGAAGGTCCGGACGATCATGGACTAGAAATCGCCGACGAACGCGACTGATGTCCGAGCATTCCTAGGATTTGCTGGCTTCTACCGATGCTTTATAAGAGACTTCTCGAAACTGACTACCTATATGAACGAACTCATAAAGAAGGATGTTGCCTTTAAATAGACTCCCGCCTGCGAAGAAGCCTTTAAGACCCTAAAGACAGCCTTTATATCCGCCTATAATGGTGTGGGTTATAAGAAGGCTGAGAGAGGTAATAGACTCTCTATATAAGCTGGCTGAACCAGCTGCTAGGGAAGCAGGGGTTCCCTAGATAAGCTAGTTAGAGATTCGCTACTTCATGATATATTTAACTCTCTAAGGTCTTTAGACTCTTGAAGGAGTTTAAGAGTTGTTCTTGTCCCTAATTTACCCTAGTGGAATCGAGCCCTATAGGATACCACACCCACACCTCCGTCCTCTAGTAGCCTTCTTATATTAGTTCTTCTCTTATTTATGGTAGCCTAACCATATTAGACTTAAACCCTTACACCGCCCCGATCCTGGCACTATTTAACTAGACTAAAGATATGATCCTGGAAACCGACGCATCTGATTATATATCTATAGGCGTTATTTCCTAGTACGACGAAAAAGGAATACTATATCCTATTATATTCTTCTCTAAGAAGTACTTAGCAGCTAAGTGTAATTACGAAATCTATGATAAGGAACTTATAGCTATTATACACTATTTCGAAGAATGGCGCCCTGAACTTAAGGGCACGACCTCCCCGATCAAGGTTATTATAGACCACCGAAACCTAGAACACTTTATAAGCACTAAGTTACTAAACCGCTAATAAGCCCGCTGGTCTAAGTTCCTATCCTATTTTAATTTTACGATTATCTACCGCCTAGGTAAATAGGGCGTAAAGCCTGATATACTGACCAGGAGGTCAGAAGATCTACCTAAAGAAGGGGATAAACGACTAAAGCACTAGAGTCATATAATCCTGAAGCGCGAAAACCTGGATAGCTAGATCTAAGGAGAACTAGGAATACTGACCCCGCCTGCCTTACCACCGCCTAACTCCCCTCTAACCCTGAAACTAGACGCCCTAATAGGCCTAGAACCTAACCCGCCTCCACCTGATATAGAAATAGTAAGAAGTGTACGCTTTATAGATAAACTATAGCTAGAACTACTAGTCGCTATAAAGGAAGTATACAAGTCTGCCCTATAAAGAGACCAGATATTATAGTTAATCCTAAGCGCCCTAGATAAAAAGAAAACCCGGCACCTAGATATCACGCTCGCGTACTATATAAGAGATAGGAATAACCTATTATACTAAGGATATATATCCTAGATAATAATAACCTTAAAGCTAAACTAGCCCAACTCTGCTATAATAACCTAGTAATAGGATATCTAGGTCGTATAAAGATATACGAGCTTATATCTCGCGAGTACTACTAGCCGAACCTCTACTATTATATTGAGCAATGGACCAAAAACTGTTATACCTGTCGCAGAATTACCCCGTCCCGAGAAGCCTATTAAGGAGTCTTACGACTACTCCCGATCCCTGCCCGCGCCTGGCTAGATCTGTTAATAGACTTTATTATATACCTGCCTAAGAGCCAAGGATTTGACGTAATCTTGGTAGTAGTCTGCCGCTTAACTAAAATGAAATACTTCCTGGCCTGCCACGGGACCTATAACGCTGAAGACCTCGCCTACCTGTTCTTAAAACACATCTAGAAGCTATATAGACTCCCTTATATAATTATATCTGATAGAGGCCCCTAGTTTATAAGCTAGTTCTAGAAACACCTGACGACCTGCCTAAAGACTAAGAGCCTGCTATCTACTACCTTTCACCCGGAAATAGATAGATAGACTGAGCGAGCCAATGCTATCCTAGAACAGTACCTCTGAGCCTATATAAACTACCTATAGGACGACTAGGCTAACTAGCTTCCGCTAGCCGAATTTGCCTCTAACTCTATATAAAGCGAGTCGACTAGCGTCATCCTATTCTTTACTAATTATAGCTAAAACCTAGTCGTTGGATTCGAGCCTGTCCGCCTAAGTAATCACCCCACCGCCCGCGATATAGAGAGGTTCGCGGCTTATATAGAGGAGATCACAAACTTTATATAAGCCTAGATCCTGGCCGCCTAAGCTCGCCACGAAGAATTCGCCAACCATCACCACCAGCCTGCCTAAATATTTACTAAAGGATAGAAAGTCTAGTTAGACGCCTAGAACATCAAGACCCATCGCCCCTAGAAGAAATTAGACTAGAAGAACTTAGGCCCCTTCGAAATCACCGAAGTTCTAAGCCTATACACCTGCTGTTTATAGCTTCCCCCTGGAATAATGATCCACCTAGTATTTAACGTCTCCTTATTACGCCCTGCCGACGATAACCCGCTTCCTATATAGTAACAAGAACCTGCCCTACCTATCGAAGTCGATAGAATCGACGAGTAGGAGGTAGAGGAGATCCTAGACTCCCGCTAGGAGAAACGTGGTCGCCGGGGAATACCATATCTAAAATATATGGTTAAGTGGACTAGTTATGATAACCTAACTAAAGAGCCTGCTGCTTACCTAGAAAATTGTGGATAGTTAGTGAAGAACTTCTACCTCCGCTACCTATCTAAGCCAGGTCCTGTCTACGCCTCTATAGAGCTCGGCTCTAAGGAGGGGGATACTATCATGGTACTAGCTTAGACGACTACTAATTAATTAGATAGTGCGGGCTATGTGACCCGCAACCTTATATAAACTCAGAACCTTATCTAAATATAGCTCTTTAAGCTATATCTTTGTCTTAGCCTATTAGTTAATATAATACTATCTATCTAGTTCTAGTATAATTCTATTCACCTGCCCGCCCTATGACACGAGTATTCTACTATGATAATGAGAAAGCTATAGGCCTTACTATAGAGCGGTTTCTGGTAGATCAAGGTATTATAGTAATGTATTTAATTCTAGGACATCCTGAGATGAATGGCCTAATTAAATGGGTAGGCGGCATCATAATTATATGCGCTAGGGCCCTCCTAGAGGAAGGAAAGCTCCCTATCAGCCTATAGCTAGAGGTGGTAAAGGCTGCGGTTTATATACTAAATCGTACACCAACGAATGTAAATGGTTCCTGGATAGTGCCCTAGGAAGAGGCGCGTAAATACGCTAATTTAGACCTATAGGATAAACGAACGATACTACCTAAGTCGAATCTCGCGAATATATGTCTATATGGTAGTCTAGCTTACTATAGAATCCAAAAGATTCCGAAATCAGACAAGATGCTGAGAAGGGCAGAGATTGGATTCCTTATTGGATATATGGTATCTAATGTCTAGAGAATCTAGTTTCTAGATTCAAGGGGTGGTTAAGTCAGGCTAGTTAGAGACGTCGTTTTCGACAAGAATAGGCGATATATAGCTGATTTTATACCATATAAGCTGGTAGAGATGCCTGTTTTTACTGGTCCTAAGCTAGTTATCCTAACTAAAGAAGAGGCTGACGACGTCCTCTAGAGGGAGATTGGAGTCCTATAAACCTACCTATAGACCAATTTATAGGAGATGTTACCTGAAACATAAGTAGTTGACCATTTATATCTATCTGATCAGGATACTAATAGTCCTATCCTCTCTCTCGATGCTTGATTAGTTCAACAACCTGATATATTTACTAGAAAAAGCAACTAGTCTGGTGTATCCAATAATACCGAAAACCTATTTTTCGGCCGAAATACTAGGCTAAATACACCACGATACCCTATACTAATAGAACATGACTGGATTCCTAGGATATTCCTAGAAGACCTAATTGAGCCTGATATAACTAATGACACACCGAATTTACTAGATTCGCTAGACTTAGTGCTAAATCAAGGGGTGGGGGTGGCTCCTATAGAGCTAACTAAAGGGGATTCGCCCCTGTTTACTGCTTAAGATAGTGAACCATAATTCTGATAGATTGGTCTAGACTTAGACAAGTCGAACATTATCCCTGGTAAACGTATTCGCCATCTAACCAAGAGAGATGATACCTACTTTATATAGCTTATGCTACGGCTAGATAAGGATCTAGATAAGCTTAAGACATAATCTAAAGCTTATTACCATATATTCTACACCAGAATGGTATAGAAACCAGCGAGCTAGATATATAGAGACGACCTTCCACCACCTCCGAACATATTCAAGGAGGTAAAAGGGCATATGTTTAAAGATGCATTTAATACTATAATATAAAAGGAGATCGATAGTCTTATTAAAAAGCATATATTCTTAGTCGTCCTAAGGCCAAACAATAGATCAAAGTAGATTCTACCCTTAAAATAGGTATATGCTTATAAGTTTGATGAGAATGGTTTACTCCTGAAGTATAAAGCTTATATCTATGTACGCAGAGATATAGAGTGGATATCTATTAAAGAGAAATGTTTAGCTATACTAGCTATCAAAACTATATATATGCTATTCGTAATAATAGCTATATTCGATCTAGATATATGTTAAAGAGATATTGTCGCAGCTTTCCTGAACAGCTTCCTTAAAGATAAGGAGGTTTATATAGAGCTTCCCTCTGGCTTTAGGAGTACTAATGGCTAAGTTTGGCACCTCTATAAAGCACTATACGGATTACGCGTCTCACTAAAGCTCTGGTAGAAGGAGGCCTCTAGAGTCCTGTTAGGCCTAGGTCTTATATAGTTACTAGAGGATCTATATGTCTTTATAGGCGACGGAGTCATAATATTCTTCTATGTTGATAACTTCCTGATTGCTAGCTATAAGATAAAAGCTTAATACATAAGGCAGCTTGAATTAGAACTCGAAAAAGTATAGGAACTAACTGATCACGGCGACATAAAGTGGTTCCTAAACATATATATTATACGCGATCATAAATAATGTAAGCTCTAGCTATGCTAGGATAGCTATATTGATAGTATGGCTGCCTATTTCGGCCTAAATAACCGACTATTAGTAGCTATACTAATGCTAATTAAAGAACTCTTACCTTATGAAGGAACTACGTCGCCTGATGCGATCAAACTCTACTAGGAAAAGATTGGTTTAATATAGTATACAGCTACTATAACCAGGCCTGATGTAGCTAAACTAGCTACTAAACTAGCCTAATTCCTATAGAACCTAGGTCCGCAGCATTCTGCTATAGTAGATAGGACAATCACTTATCTATTCTATACTAAGAATAGAGCACTTAGATATGGTTTAGGATACTATTCTGATAATACCTCTAACCCTGATTTCAGCCGAAATAAGGATCAGATTAACGATGTAACCTACTAATCTATAGGTACATCGGTACTAACCATCGCTAGTGACGCATCTTATAGTAACTATAAAGACTATAAGAGCTCTATAGGCATGATATATATACTCTTCGGCGGCCCTATAGATTAGAAGGCGTCTAAACAAAAGACGGTGACGACGTCTACTACCGAAGCAGAATTGCTTGGTTTATCGGACGTAGCTAAAACACTGGTATGGTGGAAGAGAGTACTAGTCTATATTAGACTAGAAATAGAATATAATAATATAACTCTCGACTACGACAACCAGAGAATAGTTGATCTGCTTACTAAAGAGGGAGTATTTAAGACTAAGCTATATTATATAGATATACACCGCAGCTAGCTACACCAGGAGGTATAGGAAGGACGTATTAAGATCAGATGGGTCCTAACAAAGCTTATGGTGGTAGATGGCTTCACGAAAATCTTGCCAAAACAGAGATTTAACGCCTGGATTCGTCTTCTCAATTTAGAAGATATAAGTGAACTGCTCTAATCTAGGGTCTTACCCCTAGATTTAGAGGATTTAGAGTATTAACTACCTAAATCAGGATATAGACTACGTTTTTAGAGGGAATTAAGGCGATTCAACAGCCTAAATCGGCCCTATATTTAAGGCTAGTTTATACCTTGGAGGGGTGAAAACTAAAGGGGTGTGTCAAAGGCCCGATTCCATTTATAGTTAGTCTATTTTAGTCAGCATTAGAATCCTATAATAGGATTCCTCTATTCTATAATAGATATATATATATACTTTAGTATATATACTATGTTCTTATTTGCCTACTAGAATCCACTATTCCTTGGTAGTCGACCTCTATTTAATAACCTTATATAAACTCAGAACCTTGTCTAAATATAGCTTTTTAAGCTATATCTTCGTCTTAGCCTACTAGTTAATATAATACTATCTATCTAGTTCTAGTATAATTCTATTCACCTACCCGCCCTATGATAGCGGAGGTCTATTCTAGATATTATTACTAGTCTTTATACGCTATGCTCTTGAATTTCTAACTATATATAATCAAAAAAGTATATAGTTTATATAATTATTAAATACTCGCTATATTATCTACTAATACCTATCTATATAGAAGGTGTTGTGCACTACTATAGACTAGCTTAAAGCCTAAGGCAATAATACTTGCTAATTTAAATGGTAGAACAACAGAACTATCCTTTATTTAATCTATCATTCCGGCAGAATTCTACCCTTTATTATTCTGCTAGTAGTCTAGATTCCATGTCCGAGAATTAATACGGCAGAAAATTACTTAGTATGTTTCTGCCTAGTTTATCTATATCTTCCTTAGTGCCGGTAGAAACGATATTATATTAGTATTATATTAATTAGTTATTAATAATAACTATATATTATGATACTATAAAATACTAAAGGCCACCTAAAGCTATTATCCTATCCTATAAAGCACGACTATCTTTTAGATAATTAAATCTAAGGTCTAATTAAAAATCTCGACTATATCTACCTTCTATTCTATATCTTATGTTCAAGAAATCTGCTAGTTCCGAGGTGGAACGAATAACTTAATTAGCTAGTTTTAGGATATAGGGCCCCTAGTGAATAAATAAATGAAAAGGCAATATGGTTTAGTCCTTAGGACCATTAGTCCTTTATAAAGGATAGAATTATCTCACGATAGGCAAGTTGCGTTACCGAAGGCCATAGTTAAGAATAAGAATCGAGATATACGATCCTAGTAATAGTGGCAGCCTTTTATGATTACTAGAGTACTTATTAAAAGGTATCGTTATTCTAGGCGAAGTGAAAGTAGAATATATAGCTAATCATAAAATTATACGAGAAGTATTTACTTGGTCTATTTATTTTATTTAGCTAATCCTGGGGGCCTTCTCTTACCACCATAATCGCTTTTCTTTTTCTATTATTATTATTAAATTTAGAGATATAATCCTTTTCTTAAAGAGAATATGGTATATCCTAGCCACTTAGATGATTATAAGGGCTAGAATAACGTGTATATATTTAGAATATAGAATATATATATCTATGGGCCTATATATATAACACGTAATATAATAAAACCCCGCTTAATAATTTGAAAACCGAAGCATCACTTATTTTAGTCAAGGTGTTGAATATAGTAAAGATGAAGATAGTAAGGATATTAAGGAGGACTCCACTTCATATTCGATAACTTAAGACTCTAGCCTATTAAGAATTTGAAATACTACTTAATAAAGATATAATAAATATAAGGTCTTTACTCAAAATTCCTATTTGTATAATTTAACTCCCTTAAAAGATATTCTTTCTAGATACCGGGCTGTATAAAGCTTTATAAAGACCTATCAATTCTAGTTATCCTTTCAGCATTAACACCCTAGCTAATTCCTTTAAGATTATTGTTTTATCAGCTATTATAACCAGCCCTAAAAATGTTCTTTTGAATTAGGAGTTAGAGAGCATAGACACCTATTCTGTCCTTTCCGAGAAATCCTCTATAGTACCCTCGGAGATAAGTAACAACCGTGATTTCATCGCTTTAGATTTAGAAGATAATAATGATGATGATGATGAATTTATTTACCTGATATAGCTCGCTTTATATATATGCTGCTATATAGGAGTGCTGTCGGGCCTGCCGGCAGCTTAAAAGTGGTGACCAGCCTATTGGTGACCTTAAGAAGCTTATAGTCCGAGCTTCTCGCTGGTCCCATCGAATATAAAAACAGAATAACAAATCAATAAAGGAAAGCAGAGGTTTAAGTGTTTAATTACTTACACTATATTAAAATAAATGTTCCTGGTACTTACTACCTTCACGAGGGCCCTACTCTACCTTTAACCTTCACCACCTATCCTAAACTTACTCCTATAATCTCTATCACCCTTCTTAGCTATCGGCAGCCGCTTATATACTCGTTTAACTTAAGGGAGTGTAGTAGACCTAGCACTATATACCTAATAGGCACCATTATTCTCCTTCTATCACACTATCCTCGGGGGTTATTCTTTCACTACTTCTTCTATACCTAGAGTAATTAGATCCACTACTTAGAACTGGCTTAGAGCCCCTGTTTTAACCATGAAGTCGGCAATGGTAATATACGCTTCTAGGTATATCAGAAGTTCGTCTCGACGAACAACGATTCCTTGCCTTGATAGGGCGCGCTATATCTAGTCCCGCTCCGCTTAATAGAGTAGGTACTCTAGTAGAATATGAGCCACTATCTAGTTACCTAGTTCGTAGTCACACTATGCCGACTCTCGTTAGTTGATATAAGCGAGATAGGCGCCTAGTCTAATTCGTCCTATATATAGCTGTATTAGGATTAAGGTAGTTGCTTTACGAAGCCTAAACCAATATTTGAGTGTCTTCTTTATTGGTACTTCGATCAGTCGCCTGGTCGGCCGACTAGTCTTTTCTAGCGCCTATGCCCTCTCCCACTCGATTTTCGCTTCTCGGCGCAACCATTGTTTAGCTATAGCTGCGAGGCAGATATACTAATTAAGATAATTCAGTGGTTCTTCGGGTCCCTATATAGCTTCTTTAGTATATCTATCCACAATCTTATTACCTACTATACCTTAGTGAGCCGGGATCCATCTGAGTTCTGTTCGAATGCCCCTATCCGCTAATTAGCGGATTAGGCCTAGGCATCCTATAAGATAAACTTGACTAGAGGGTATACACGGCCGTCGGAGCGCTTTTAGTGCTGCTTAGCTATCCGTAAATATAACTAGACCGTTCTTTACCTATATAAGATAGAGCTTGTTACTATTAAGAACTAATTTAAGAGCTATCTCTATGGCCCGTAGCTCTATAGAATATATAGTAGATAAGTCGTTATCGCCTATCTGGCTTAGAGCGATATGTTCCCCGGTCTTATCTACTGCTGCTGCTCCTACTTTACTCTCGATTCCGCTCCTATTAGTATATATAATCAGGGGTCTCTCTTATAGGGCTTTCCTAAGGATCTGGCCATGACTTTATATAGCAGCGTCTCGGTCTTCGACTATTATATCTAGTGGTGCTTGCTAGGGCGCTAGAATAAATACCTTTCGACTCTCCTAGTTTCTCGTCAAAGCCGTCGGGGAAGTTGTTAGACATCTGCCTGACTTCTAGGCTTACGCCTCTATAGGTGACCATCTAGACCAGTCTCTCTCGCCTGCCGGTCGGCGTCGAAGCATCGTTGGCGGGATAGCGAAAACAGGACCTATTTATAGTCTAAGTACTGTTTCTTAGACTAATCGGTTTATTTGGATCGAGATAGGCAGTAGGTAAAGCTCTATATTTAAAGCTTCTGCTGCCGTTATCCTGAAAGCCCTACTCATAAGGCATGCTGCCTGCTTTTGAATTGCCACGAAAGGGTAATATATTTTTCTTGCTCTAGACTTGCTAATGAGCATAGGTTGGTACTATATAGAGACGCTAAAGAGTATCTATGGAATGATGACCGCTTAGTAGATCCTTTATATTATATAGAGCGAGGCTCCCTATGTTGACCCCGCCAAGCTTCGGAGTGCTTAGAGGGAGACGCTCGCCTTGGCCATAGCTTTCTCGCGGTGATGGTGGAATTCTAGACCCGGATCTAGCTAGTAGCCTAGGTATCGCTCGGCCGTCCTTGTCGCTGTTATGGTATATCCTTATAGAGTCAGGGATGTGTATTCTGGGTCGACTTCTTTAGTATTCATAAAGTATATAAGTGCGTATTTCTTCGGGTTAAAGACGGATGCATATTTCTCGGCCTATTGATCGGATTTATAGTATGCCACTCTAAGTTTCCTGATGGTCTCGCGTTCGCTATCGCCTTTAGCTATAAAGCTAACATCGTCCACCTAGCCATTACTAGTGATACTTGGTATCAGAATTTGATGTTAAGGCGCCTAGTGAATTACCATTTCTTGGTAGTCGATCTTATGCTTTTAAGCGCGTATACTAATATCGAGAGGATATACCTATCATATAGGATGCTTAACTAGGGGGCCTATCTTCTCGCTATAATAGGTTGGCCGCACTACCTAGACCATCTAGGAGATTACCGGAACGAGCGTCCTATAGTCACGCCTATCTCGGAGTAGTCTAATACTAAGCATCCTTGTCTAATACTACTCTTCTATATCGGTTTAGGGTGTTTATAGGATGATAGAGAGGTTGTTAGATTACTTTAAGTGTTTATATCTTATGCCATCGAGATGTACCGTACTTAATAAGTCATCCTTTAGAAGATGTTAGTATATATCCGTCGATATAGGGCTCACTTATAATCTTTTGTCTTCGACTGTATAACTCTTTAGTATATATAGTATACTACGATAGCTTATTATCTATAGCGGAGGGTGTTTATAGACTTGTTCGGCATACTAATTCAATTCTTAAATCTCGCGAAATATTAATGGTGTATACGTTGAAACAAGATAGGCTATAAGGTAGCAGTCTATTATAGTCTGAAACCCGGCGCTTAGCGTGTGCCTAAAGGCATATCCTACTAGGCATGGTATTAGTAACTAGATTAGGAAATGAATTCTGACTTACCTTTCTAGGTATCGGGCTGATAGTCGGACCATCCCTATAGGATTGACCTAAGGTGGTTAATGGATTAGGCTGGTCGTAAGTGCGGTGTTTAGCGTAGTTTTTAATTATATTTAGCTGGCCAGGACCTAGCTATAAAGGAAGAATCGCTTATATTATCCTGGTGAGAAAGAGACGCAACATTTGGTTGGCTTAGTAGCTAAGCTTATAGGTGTTGACGTAGGGGATATAGTGATATGGTTAGGACTTATGACTTTGACCCTAGCTAATAGATATAAGTAATATCGAAACACTAATAGGCAACGGAGCTAGATAACTTCATCCATATAGAGGTATATGATTCGTATTAGTGAGTAATAAGCATCAGCACCAAAGACTAAAGGCGAGGAACTTATCTTAGGCAGGGTCCTATAAAAGCAGAAGGGAGCCTTTTATAAATATATAATGCTTAAGCTATAGGCTCGAAGACGCAGCATTCCTATCTCACCAGCGGCGGTGATAAGCGCCGTGTCAACGAATTTGCTACTACTGATTCTAGTACACCATAGAAGAGGGTTCTAATGATGTTTTTGCCTAATGGTAGCATTAGTCATGAATGGCAACATATATATAGTGGTTAAAGATATTTAATGCGCTATAGAGGCGGAAAACTGGCAAGCTATCGAAGGAGATATCCTATATAGTTGTTAGAGGCAGGATAGACGTAATACTTAGGCGATTATGACGTAAAGCATTTTATCTCAGAAGTTGACTAAGGGTCGCTTTATTCATTTATCGCCTAACTATAGGGAGTTGGCGCTATTGCTGGTCCTATAGAACGGGATGAACGATATACCTACGATCTGTTATTATAGGATAGTGTATATATCTTCGAGGTTACTATTGTTAAGAGCGATGACTCTATCCTATCTCTAGTAATAAAGGCTTCTACTAGATTTAATAGGGGTAGAGGAAAGTATAGAAAGCGACCCCCGAAAGCGATAAGCCCTATAGTAGATCTCAATGTTTTATAGCCATCTTTTGGACTAGTCTATGGCGATCGACGTCTATCCCTAGAAAGCAAAATCTAAGTATTATCGAATCGGCCTTCAGCATCCTTCTTACTTATACCATCTATAGGCGTGGAAGCTAGACTCTTCCCTCGATACCTAAGCTTATCAGACTGACTTTTGATCACCTTAGTAGGTATCGCGCGTTATCAGTCGTTATATTGGTTATATAGCTGATTCAGCTTTCCGATAATATAGAGTAGATGCTAGTGTTCTTAGTCGGTACTAGTAGGTAAGGCGAAAGACTAGAGTGATTGGGCGATTTAGATCACGTCGACCTTCGAAACCGTTTCTAAAGGAATATATATTGCTTTATGGCTAGGGTGGCACGATATAAGACACACGCGAGGCTTATTAAACGTCATATCTTCTAGCGTCTTAGCTAGTAGCCCTATAAGATAGTTAGTATATATCTAATAATAAGGGTTCACTCACGATCTTTTTATCTAATCTTATCCTATACCTACGACCGACGATACTACTAGGACGTGAAAGAGTCGTTTTATAGAAATAAGTCTTAACTCCGAACCGACCTAACATATCTTCCGTCTTATAGTTTCACGAGGTTATAAGGTTAGTTTGGTCCGTCTATCTTCCGGCCAAGACTATGGTAGACGATGAATAGGTAGTAATTAAGCAGAAGTACTAGGCAGGCGTACCTTTTTTTTAACGAATATCTAGCTATATAAGACTAGTAGCGGCGATAAAATATATAAGTAGCTAGCTTAAGGTATAATCAGAACACCGAACCATTCAAAATAACGGCGATATATATAAGGGAAAGGCTCGAGGATGGCGGTTTTCTATGCTCGGAGGTCTCGCTAGATGATGATTGCTAAAGGCATTGTTTGATAAGCACTTATTAGTAGAGAACCAAAGTCCGGGCTTATAACTTAGATCCGTCCTATTGATATAACCTGGCTAGTCGTTATGTTCGTTGTTTTAGCACTATCCGATAGTATAGGGCTAATAGGGAACTTACCTATAGGCCGCCTTACTTATACTCTTATGATCAACAAACTAGTCAGAAGTCATGTTATTAGCTCTACTCGATAAGGCATATAGATAGAGCACTCACTAAAGGATTCTCGCTAGTTAAGGCTTAGGCTCTAGCCCATAGTCACGAAGACGGATATAGTAGAGTGAACCACTAGTGGGTAGAGGGGGCTAGGTGACTCGGTGGCTTCTATATATACCAAGGATATTAGTCATAGCGAATACTAAGGGTTAAGGAGAAGTGACCTATCATCCGCTATAGCAGGGCACTTTGGTTTTAGCTTAAGGGAGCCCTTTAGATATAATAGGAAGAGAATTATTTCGACCGAGAACTAAGGGAGGAGGCCATATTTATAGGTCTCTTAACTAGTCTTGTTACCACCTACTTTATATTACCGCGGTGAAGTCTTTATGGTCTATCACTTTTTAGGGGCATCGAAGTTGCCTATATAAAATCAGGCCTATTAAACCTCGACTTACTAAGGTAACTAGCTAGGCGAAATCCAAATATAGGCCGGTGAAAAATGAATAGTCATCTTAAGGGTAGATGCCCTTAAGTAATTCACTAAAATCTGAAAATAATAGTAAATTATTAGAAAAAAAATATTTCATATTTAGTTATTATTTATTTTAAAGAGTATTGATTAATATTCAACCTTGTCTTAACAGCCGTACTTTCAATAATAGGTAGCGATCATCGCCTAATTATAATAATATGCCTTTTTATCATCACCCTCTGAACTTTAGTATTAGCTATTGATCTAAAATAGAGGCCGACGATCATGCTATGTTTTAAGTAAGTCGCCTTACTTGTTGATGACGGATTTTTAGGGTCTAAGCCATCGCCCACTTAAAATATTTCTACTAAGTATACTATAGCTATGCCATATTGACTATAGTACTACAGCTCTTATTTTGACCTATCCTAGACAACATATATCGATGATTAATACTATAAGCCGACTTAAGCCGATACTAGCCCTTATATTTAGTAAGTCTCGAATACTAGGTCCCTAGAACTACTAAGCTAAATGGTCAAGGGGCGCCTAATAACTATAATTCTATACCTAATATTTATCTATACTGCTTTTCGGGACTGATATTATCAGAATATAGAAATGCGATTATCTCACTATCTACTAGTATAGATATAGCGATCGAAAACCAGAGTCGGTTTAATTATATTAAGGCAAGACAGAATAAACGGAGCCAATCTAAATCTAAAAACCCGGCGTAGTGTTAGAGACGCAAATAATTCCTAGGTGTATTCACAATATTACTGATGTACTTAGTTTCTCCTATATAGAGAATCGAGCTATTTAAATCCCTAGCAAACCTAAGCCACTACGGATTCTTGTATTTTATGTTTATATTAGCACAAAGAGGTGGCTATAGGTATATTAGAGGCTATAATAAAACCTTACTAGTATAGGCAATTTCAAAAATAGGACAAATCAAGAAGGAGGGTGGTCTATAGAGGTTCATAACTACTTAATATTAGGTGAGGAACATTCGATAGTATATGGTCACCCCTATTTCTAGCAGCTATTAAAGGGATTAGTTAGATAGAGTAGTGAATACCATAGAGAGTCGCTATAAATTACTTATCTCTAATTTAATCTATTAATCCCTATATAAATTTTCGTCGAGCTTAGATTCATATAGAGGAAAAAACACCTAGAGGTAAAGGTTAGATGATATTCGCGAAGATTAGCTAGAGCGACTTATAAAGCCGAAATATATAAATTTCTTAATAGATAGGTCTAGTAGAGGTAGTTCTATATAATCATAGGTTTTTATAGTTATTTTAGCTTCGATACTAAATTCAGCGGTGATTCTTATAATAGGTAAGGGAAAGAACGATAAATTTATAGTTTCAAGTAACAAGATAGAAGTAATAAGGAATAGTAAGACCTAGTGTATAAAATAGGATAGAGACTTAGAAGATACTCGGAATCAGTCCTAGATTCATGAATCCCTATCCTATTTATAGTAGGGTTGGTTTCAGGATCATCTTAACCAGTCCTAGGAATAGTAGCGCTCCTAGAACTCTTATATAAGATCCTAGGGCCAGACTTTCGCTTTCGTTATACAATCGCAAGAGCCTTTAGAGCGATATATTATAGTCTAGGCAGTTAAAGATCGCGAAAGAATCTAGTGATAAACGCTTTTATGAATTTCAAAGACTAGGAAACAAGGTCAAAGTAAGGCGAAGGAGACTATACTATAAAGCTTTAGTAGCTATTCGCCGCGAGTTCTTTAAGTAAGTCGGGAATCGGATCATTAAGAGCAACGCTACAGGGAAACTAATCGAATACGCACCTAATACTAGTAGTGCGCAGCCGGAAAGATTCGCCCTAGCTGCTCTAGAGTTCCCGAACCAGGACGTTAACAAGATCGATGATGATCAATTGATTAAGGACCGTATTCTATCTCTAGAATTATAGTTAGAACTTAATAAGCTCCGCTAGTAGCCTATAAGCCTATATTCGATTATAAGAGAAGAAAAGCGAAAATTAATAAACAGCCTAAATAGAAGGAGGGCGAGGTGAAAAGGAGAAGAGGAGATCAGTCTCTATAATATCTAATATATATAGAGGACCCTACTGCTCCTTGGTCGATGAAATTGTTACGCTACTCTCGAAAAGATTAACTCTAACAGCATTTCAAGACGATCCATAAGCTAATAATATTATTTAGTAAGAATAGATATAAATATAATATCTTAGGCTATGCTATAATAATAACTTCACTTCCCTACTATAAGTCATATCTCTAAGAAGGTAATACTATCGAGGTTTTAAATATTAGATTCTATATTAAACTATTCAAGTTGATAGAGGATATAGCGCTGAAATAGTAGTTACGTGGTTAGTATAAATCCAACTCATCTTAGCTTCTACTAAGTCCTCGACAGGGTACTCCATATCTTCTAAAACTATATAGATCTATTCATAGTTAGGAGTGCCGCTACCTAAAGCCTTGATTCTTAATTTAACGCACAAGGTGAGAATATAGTTCTCGCCGTTATTCTATATTACGACTATACCCTATTTCGCGGTATTAGCTATAATATAGATATCTACTATGATACCACAACCTTCCAAGATGCTGGTAATCTCGCCTTCGACATCGTCTAATTTAAGTGCCCCCTACTAGATACCCTATATAATAAAGATAAATTAATCATACTTTAAACCATACTTGTCTAATTTCGTGTCCTTATTTTTAATGATATACTTCGTATAAGCCTTAGTGGTAGTTAGGATAGTGACTATTATGGTAGTACTGATAGACTTCTTAGTAGTCGTGGACGTCGTTGTCTTAGACTTCGACGTTTTAGTAGTGGATTTAGATATGGTTAAAGTACTAGCCAAATCTATAGCGTAAACTACTATAATAATAGTCTTTTCGGCGGGATCAATTATAGCAACAACTATGCCAAGGGTAATAGTTGTTATACCTATAACGCTAGTAGGGATAGTGATGATATCGCTATTACCGAGTATAATAGCGCCGTCGGAACCGGCTATATAGGTGGTCCCGGCTGCAACAACCTCCTATAGGATAGTCGCTATACTACTAGTACTATATTAAGCACCGTTCTTACCTTAATCATTAGTGGACCAGATATTAGTATAGTAGGTAGCACTATAGTAGAGACCTATAGTTATCGTTATAGCTATTATATCATATCTAGTGACCTTAGCGGTGCTTATAGTTAAGTATGTTATAGCACCATAGGAGACCCAGTAATTAGTAACCATTGATTCGGAGCTATAGGTGGTGGAGGAAGTCGTTATCTCCGATATAGATATAGATAAAGGCTTATAGTTAGAGGTACAGAGAGTACTATAGGATTTGGCGGTGCTAGGACTACAGGTAGGCGATTCCTTTACACTAGTATATTTAATAGTCTTTTTCGACTTTTCGTTGTCCTGATCATCACTCGGTGGGTAATCAATCGTGAAGATATTAAAGAGGGTGAAGCAAGGGAGAGTGGGAACCGGCGGCAAGTTAGGTAAAGGCACTATTAGCAACGGAATATTAGGAACTAATACTAGTGACTAGTAGAAGCCACTAGTATTAATAGGCACAATTTCAGTAGTGGTTGTTTTATCATTGACCTTGGTTGTCGTGATAGTAGTAGTAGTATTAATGGTAGCCAAGCTATTAATCTGCTGCTCTAACTAGGTATATATGATTATGCTAGATATAGAGGTTGTCTCTAGCAGGGTATTTATGGTTATAGAGCTAGACTCAGAATCGGTAGTAGGCAAGACCACAACTATAACTATATTATTGGCCGCTATGCTAGTGGTGCTGACTAGGTTTTCAACGTAAATGATTTTCGTGACCGTCTAGGGCGTGGCAGCTAGAGAAGGAATACCTATGATAATAGAAAGCCCGTTTATATCACCGACTATAGTAGTGCTATCCATAACAATATAACTATTGCTATCAACAATAGTGTATGGTATCGTAAAGGGTGTCTTAATAGGAGGTGGATATAAAACCATAGGCAGATTACCATCACTACCGAGGATTATGACCGGAGAGGCACTATAACTGCTGGAAAGGGTGTATTTTATGGTGGGGATGCCAGAGGGTGGTCCAGACTACTAGAAGTAGCTCATATAGCTAACCGCTCTTAAAGGCACGTGCACCCAGGAAGTGTGCTGATAACCTCCCTTATTATAAACATATAGATAGGGAGGGAAGTTAATAATAATCGGAGAATCAAGGGTGTTGGTTGGCTAAACCATCGTGAAGGGCGGGTAACCAGCCACTTCTAGGTCAGTCTTATTAAAGATGGATGGGCTAATATAAATGATACTAGAGCCGGCACTATCTTCGTTGCCGTCCTCCGATTAAAGATCAACAGCCTAGTCAGCTATTCCTAAGAAGTTCAGATTCTTATATAGGGTAGTTCGCACAGCTTTGTTTATATCGTTCATATATATAGCCTATTAAGTATCGTTAAACACCAAAATATTGCTATACGAGCCGTTATCCTAGTGCTGCCCTATAGTTAGGTTCTCTGCTATCACTAGCTCTAGCTTATAATTTGAAATATATCCTATGGTATTAGTATAAGGGCCTAGCTAAGCGCCGGAGTCAGGTCTGGTATAGGTGCATATATTAGTCCAGCAGCCAGCCTCGGTCATCTTAAAGGAGCGGGCGTAACTAGCTACTCCGATAGCCACTTTATTTAAAGAAACACCCGCCTTAGTGATCATGGACATAGCGCTAAGGGTTTCGGTCAGGTTGATATAGGATCGCAGATAGTTGCCGTCTAAGCATCCATCGTCTAAGTAAGCATTGCTATAGTCCCATTAGCTATATAAGTCATAGGTCATATAAATAATATAATCTACTATAGTACTGATTGCCTTAATTAGGAATCGCTCGAGGTACCAGAAGGAAGCTAGGGCAGTGAGAGAAACTATCTTCCCTATTGGCATTAAGGCCTTCAGCAGGTCCAGTGTGATATAGTAGTTGGTACTATCTGTAGTAGTTCCTGCTAGGATACCCGAAATATCTGGCTCATCGGGATACTCCTAGTCAAAGTCCACACCATCGAGATCCCACTCCTCCAAGAACTCGATAACGTTGCTAATCAAAGTGTCTCGATTAGCTATAGTAACAGCGTCCCAGAAGATCGTATAAGTATCCGTATCAATAGAGAAGGACCATCCGCCAATCGACAAGATACGCTTAACCCTAGTCATATTTAAAAATAGGGAAAGCTGATCTTCAAGACTAGTAACATTAATAGCATAGTTACTAGTGATAGTGGTAAAGGTAAAGTAAATATAGGAATAGAGTGTGGTGTTGATTTAATCAACTAATATGGTCAGGCACGATCGGGTTTAATTAAATGCTTTAAAATAAGCGATCGAGTATGTTTTAGATAGAGCGTCACTAACAATAATATCCATGCCGTAGTTAGAAATACATCCGTTCTAATCCTTAGCTATTATTCCTAGGTTACCTGTCGTCGAGTTAGATTTAGTATAGAATTCTGCGGTGATACCATATTAGCCCTAGATATCGCAGCATATGTTAAGAGGGCACTCGTTAAGGATGCTTAAATCGGTACCATATGTTATAGTAGCGGTTCCGTTGACCTAAGGACTATATATAGCGTTTGAAATGATAGATAGCATTAGTGGCCATCCGCTGCTTAAGCAGATATGGCTGCCCACCAGCAGGTCTCCACAGCCTATCTAGCCCTAGGTTCTATTAGTTCTATTATTCTAGGTCTCAATCTCGTTAATAGTGATATCGTATACCGCCGCTAGAGCACTATAGGTATCATCAGTCTATACTATATACAAATAGTAGTTATCATCGGAGTCAGGCTTAGGTGTATAATCAGGCATACTTCTATTTATATAATAGATGTGTTATCTAGCTTTAAGGTCTGTCATATTGATTAAGGAATTATACTCGTCAAACTTAGCAACTATAATACCATACTTATTAGCTAGAAAGGTCGGTTCATCACCCAATATAGCTTAAATGGTGGTGCATTCGTTACTATCATCACGGGCTTATAGTTAAGTGTTCACCGCACAACCATAGTAAAGAGAAGAATACGAGTAACTATAGTATAGATAAGAAGCCTAGCGTTTTACACCGGGCAGGATTCCTCTCCTAGCCAAGTAAGTAGAGTTGCTAGTAGACGATGAATTTTGAGTTAAGGATAGAATCAAAAACGAGAGAGTCTGCCAGTTTTAAGTCGATCCATCTATTAAGGCTATATAGCTACTCTGGCTCTAAGACTAGATCGCCTGCTGCACAGAAACAAGATCTCCCTAGGTACTAATATATACACCGAGGGAGTATCTAGCTGCAGGGTCTTCGGTCTGAACGACGGTTTCCTAGGCAATGGTGCCGTCTATTTCAATTTGACTAGTAATTTTTTCGAGTATAGACGAGATGACTCCCTGCCTATTAAGACCAGAGCCGATAAAGACACCAACTGCCGCCTAGCCTAAGTAGGCGATCTAAATCGCGTCGTTACATCCGGACTTAGAGATGTTAAAGAAAGTTTAGAGTTGTTTAAGGGCATCAACGACGTCTAATACACTAGTGGAGGATATTGAACTAGACGAGGCCAGCTCTAAAGAAGATATAGCTAAAGACTGATTGATAGAAAATGGCGAATAAATGGTACCTTAGGAGTTCTCTGCGACTAAAGAAGAAGAGGAATTAAAGTCCGTAGTACAGGCCGCAATACTGATATACGTATTTGGATCATTCAGCCTATTAAACAGGTTGAAATCAAGCAGCATGGTGTTATTACATAGATTAAGTCGACCAACGCTATGGTATACTGACCAGGTAGTAGAGTTGAGGCTAGTGCTACTATAGCTCACTAGGCATCGACTTCTGCTCGCGGTAGGTAATCTAGGCTTAAAGTTACTAGCAAGGGCGGAGGCCATTATACTCGCTACATCAGCTGTTTAGGTTATATAACGCGTGGTAATAGGGTTTGCTGCTAAGTACGAGCTAATAGACGAGTAAACCTCAGCTGAATTCACATCTGATGATAAACAAGGCACGGCCTAGGAGATAAGTGTCCCTGCCAAGAAACCGGCCAAACTACCGGTCTATCGCATGATAAGAGGAAAAATAGAAAAGAAAAGAATGAAAGTTCACAAGAATGAAGCCAATCGATAAAAGCAATATGAAAAAAAGGAATATAATAAATGAAAAGACCACTTAGGGTCAAAAATAAGAGGATAGCCTTCTCCTAGGCAAAGGTAGGTAGGTTGATAGAGAACAGAGAAGAGGCTCTACTTCCGAGGCATAACCATTTAGTATATAAAGGAAAGTTAGGACCAAAAATAGTTTAATTCTATATATAAGATGCCTTAGAACTCATAATTAATTCTCCGTATCCACTATTATCGAATAGGCTAGTTAAGAATGCCGGTTTTAGGCTAGTTTTTAGACTAGATTTCTAGATTAAATTAGGTCAAAATGATTTAGAAGAAGGAAGTGCGAGATAAGGGACTTTTCTAATTCGTTTACATCTATTATCTCAACTTCTGCTCTACCATATAGTCACCAAGGCTCCCTATCTGGTATAGTCTTAATTACTAGGCGGTAACTACTTATATTCATCAGTATAGAGAGGAAACAGAAAGGGACGACTAGTCTTATAGTAGACTAGTAGGAACTCGGAATCTAGCCGAAGTCGAACAAAAAATACCGGACTAAACCACATATAAGCTTTTTTTTCAGCTGCACTAAATAAGCTAGTTAAGGTTCTAAGGATAAGCGATGTTTAAGTAGAGACATACTAGTATTAATATTTCCACGAAGATTTTTAAGCCTAGGTGCTAGGGCCGTTTAGTATGAAAAAACACACCCCACCTAAGTAGGGTCTCTATATAACACGGACTAATTCTTAGCGAGGGCCGCGGCACTTCGCGGAATAATCCAGATTTATAGCTAATTAGGCCATATAGCGAAGACTTCGTTTAGCGCGAAAAGATAACTTACTCTCATTCATTGATTTCCGGACATCAAACCTAATAGATAGTAGTTTAAGCTTAGAATATTCGCCCTTATGGAATAGGTATATAGCCGGTACTAGGTAATCCACTATAATCCGGCCGGACTACCTGACTTTTAGTGGCGATAGAAAATACTAATTAGGCACGCTAGAATATATATATATATTAGTGTACTATAGACATCTAGATATTACAAAATCATAAGAAAAGAGAAGGAGTGCCTAGTTGGGGACTCGGACCTACCACTAGAGCTCTGAGATATCTTTAAAAACCATATATGTTCCACCACCTTTAAATTTTATATGATATAACTTGAAATATCTCGGTTTTAGGTATATAAGTAGCTCTACGGGTATGGTTTTTCTAGAAAATACACACCCGCAGCGCTCCGTAACATATAGGCTATAAGGGTTCCTAGGGTCACGGCCCCCGGGGCAGAGCTATCCGAGATTTCCAATCGGATCAGGGCCCTATAATATAATTTTAATTTAACGCTAGTAACCCCCCTATATAATATAAGGCTGATAAGCCTCGTGGATATTAAGCTTAGTATTTTTCTTGGCAGGATCGACCCGCTTACTAGTGAATGTGCCTTGTTTCTAGATTTCGTTAAAACATCCCTTATTAAAGACTCTAATAAATAAGTGGCTTCTATAAATATAAATATAACCCCGTTACCACCTTTAGGTAATAAATTCCCCGTCTAGCACTGCCCGGCCCTAACGCCTATAGCTAGCCCTAGAGTAGGATTATCGGAGTCCTTGTCCGAGTCTGTTCGTTTCCGGGAAATCGAGGGATACCAGACTTTTAGAGCCTTAGAAGAGGTGCACATGTGGAGTAGTGGAGTCTTATTATATATATAGTTCGGGGCAATTTAGTTTAAGCCATAAATCCAAGTTATTTAATTCTAAGATTAGGTATCACATATCTTCTGGTTCTTATTTATTCCGAACTTAAACCCTAAATCCCAACTCAAAAATCTAACCTTGGAAGTTCCAAATCCAAGTTCCTTCTTCAAGTCCCCAATCCAAGTTCCTTCTTCAAGTTCCATGTATACCATAAGGCCTTTCTACTAGGCTCTCTCTGCCCTTAGCCTTTCCCTAGGGCAGGCTGTAGGCTATCTCGTTAGCCCGGCCGGTGTGGCAGCCCTAGGAAGTAGCGAGGATTGCACTCTATAGTACTTATATCAGGAGGGGTCGACTTATAAGGCGGTCGAAGTGCTATACAAGATTTCCGCCGCCGAGTTTAAAGAATAGGTAATGAAATAACGCTCTCGGTTCTAGGATTTGCACTTTTACTAATGCTTTACTAGAACCCGCTTATGATGGATCTTAGCATAAGCTGTGAAATGCTTCCTGATCTATACTACTGCGTGTAGGTGAACTTTATCGCTAGCACTTACCTGCCCTTAAGTTACCTTGTGGCGTCATCTTCTAGGGTAGCACTTATAGGCTTTAGCTATATCCCGACTCTAACTCCCTCTTTGACCTCAACTTTAACCTCTTCAGCCCTCTTAACTCCCTCTCCTATTTAAACTAGTATGGTGAGTGACTGCGATAAGTTTTATCTAGTCGTCAGTGGTGATGATTATGTAACTATCGCTAGCGGCTATAATATTAGTCTGACCTACTTCTATGCCTGGAATCCAGCCGTTGGCAGTACTTGCGCCTCTCTCTGGGTCGGTGATTATGTCTATGTTGGCGTGGAGGCGAGTAGTAGCTCGGCAGTGGTAATTACTACGAGTGCTATAGCCTTTTTGACCACTATAGCGACTTCTAGCTCTTCTTCCGCGTCACTAGTCACCCCTACACCTATTAAGAGTAGTATAGTCGATGACTACAATATGTACCATCTAGTTATTAGTGGAGACGAGTATACAACCATCGCTAGCGATGCTAGAATCACGCTAGATGAGTTCTACGATTAGAACCCTATTATTAGTAACACTTACAGCTCTCTATAGGTAGGATATTATATCTATATTAGCACCTCGTGATTGGATAAACTAGAACCTTTGATATCATTTTATGTCTATATGTCCTAATTCTCAGGCTGAAGTCTCAAACCTGAAACCTATGAATAAACCATACTAGGTAGTGAATAAGGGGAACGCTCGAAGGCAGTGCACTCTAGGTGCATAGGTCAATCTAGCAATATAAACCAACACCACAGAAAAATCTAATAGCGTATATCAAGGGTGAGAACCCACCCATAGGGGCCCGATGAGAGAGGTGTCGGAGTGTGTATTTTCTCTAACTAATACTATCTAGTATAAATGGTACTTCTGATACCATCCCGGGACTAAACGTGACCTATATGGTCTTAAGATATATAGGGGACATGGTTCCCCACTATAATAGTTACGTGAAATCTATTAACGTTAAAGATGGAAATATTTGGACCGATTTGCTTAACTAGAATATAATATAATTCCAGTATTTTTAGATCTATATATAACATACATATTTGATATATGATCTTTTATACGACTCGACTCGGAACAACCTACTGGTACTAAATATTACCTAATAACTTGAATTCAATATAAAGGACCTTCGGACCGACTCATTCATAGAAGTTGCTGGTATCTTGATTTCTAGTTACCGGAGTAAGTACCACTAGTGACCCACTATCCTTAATTCTTTGATGTTCGGCATTTACTACGGAAATGCTGGTATATAGGACAGCGTTCGACGATTTTCGAAAGCTCAAAATATCTTCGTCGTCCATTATTTTTATTTTTATTTTTAGAGATTTCACAACCTTAGCTTCCTTAGCAAAATCAGTGCTAGTAGTGTGCTAGCGTCTTAATATAGGTAGCGTATATTATAGGGCCAACCCCGGTGGGCCCTGCGCGGAGAGCTCCGCGGGATGAAAAAGGAAAAAGGGCAATATGCCAAGGTACGGGATATCCGGACGTGAGCCGGGACGATCGTTATCAAATCAATATGGCGCGTCAGTCATTAGATGCCGCAGCCGCAGGGCTCTAGTACGCGGGATACGGAAGGTCATGTTGGACCTCTATAACCTCGGATGCTCCCTCCGTAAGTGGACTCAAGCTGTCCCTAGTTTTCATATCCACGCCCAGATAGAGCTTAGCATTAAGATGTCGGCTTTTAGGATTCCGTGCGGATACCAACTAATGGTTATATATAATGTATACCTGAGATGTAAATCCCTCGATCCTTTTCCTGTTCCCCCTTATATATAACGGCGACCGGTGTGAGGCGCTTTCTGTGGTTGTGGCTATCCTATATGGCTATAAGTATTGATCTAGATATACATAATATATGGGAAAAAAAACGAGTATGTTAGTTTAGTCAGGACTTGATTACCATAAGCTCCGAACCTATGCACATGTTAAACATCGATGGACTGGTCGAGGCATAGGTCAACTCCGGAGAAAGCTATAGACTCGAGACGATTCCATCGTTCCCTAGGGCCCCAGCGACCGAGGAAAAGAAAAGAGTCCGGCCGGGAACAGCTTAGGCGAACACAGCTAAACCCGCGAAACGAGAAGGGAATCCTAAGCTGTTAGTGGATATATACTCGGGTATAGCTATCTTTTGCCTGCTTACCAAGTCTCCATCGTAGGTGCCCTATGCGCTTTTCACGTATACTAGGCTCGGATAGGTTTAGTGCATATACACCGAACCAAATCAAGTCTCGTTTCCATCTTTACCCATTAAGGTTATGAGGTTCTGAGGTTCCTCGGGCACGCCATTCCTTTAGTAGAGCAAAGGATCACTGTTTAAGTGAAGGCTCTACTAAACACTATGGCTATCAATTCCAAGGTTGCTCCGCAGCTAAGTATTAGTATATATTATATAGAGATAGTAGGGGTTTTCTTTTTTTATGTTTCATTCACAGCTTCATTTCCATTTTATTTTTTCTAATCTGAAATTTGGAATTTGTTGTGAAAATTAATCAAAATTTGAGGCACCAAGTTTCGACTAGGTTTTTTTGGGTAGTTTATTAAAAGTTCACAACTATTTTCTAGTTTTCAATATTATTTTGACCGTCGGTGAGATCCTGAAGTTGTACTACTATAGTTTATTATAGGGACGGATGTTTTATCCGAACTCCCTTTATGTCTCTATATGCGCACTGATTGATACACCGAAGTCTGATACTTTATAGTTATTACCTAGTTTGGTTAGCTCTCCTAGTTCCACGCTAACTTATACTAGTATACTTAGACTTGGTCATTAAAATATTTAGGGTGTTTTTACCACCACTAGTGCTAGTGTATAGGCTTATGGAATCTAAAAAATAAAGGGGCTTAGTTACTTATAAAAAATGATACTTAAAATACGAATGCCTGAAAATTAATAAAGGAATAATGGTAAAATGAAAAACTACATTTAATACCCACTCTAAAGGAATTTAGTATAGTACTCGGAGTCTAGAAGTAAGAGTATACTATATAAATATCTGCCTTGGGCGGTTAAGTCTATATTTAAACCAGATTTACTACATCTGCCCTAATCACTATCCTTTAAGTTCATGGCACCTCATTCTTTTTGATTTTATATATTCATTTTTATTTTTACTACTTATCTATACTCCTTGACTTTCTTTTTTTGTTTATCGCTCTTTACTAAGCTTGAGCATCTGAGCCATGATTTACCTTAATCGTGGTTTCACTCTTGTCACTCTTTTTTTCTTCCTCGTTGCGCTCTTTATGAATGTTTTATAGGCCCGAGATGTTCCATTAAACATAGAGTCAACACTCAACATAGAAAATTTCCGATTTAATCTAAGCTAGAGTCTCCCGAAGCAGGATTATGTCCTAGCCAGCCGTGCTGTTAACATTGCCACCCGTACCGATGCCTCAGAATATATAGGGTATACGGCAAAAGGAGAGAATCTTGATTATGTGAGCTAAATGGATAATGCTGCTGCATCAGCCAAGCTTCAGGGAGATCCAGCAGCAGTATATACGACCACGGCCTAGCTAAAAAACGCTGGTTAGATACTTATTATAGATTCCGACGAAGAAATCGTAAGCGATCGGACGAGAATTAGTGGCTACTTAGACGATGAGGAGGATAACGATGATGACGAGAAGTTCTATATGATAGATAGGATCAGCGTGGATTTAGCTAATAACAATATTACTGATTAGAAGTAGGTGGTTAGTGAAAGTAGGGTGCTTGATAGTGATATATATATATAGCATCGCGCGCTATCTTTAGATACTCTCCCTTATCACTATTCTATCGATGTTATTCTCCGATGAACGGACTAAGAAGAAACTTATAAGCTAATTAACAATTTCTTTTGTTTAGGAGTATACCGAAGCGGTTGAAAACATCGATGACAAGGCCGAAGCTTAGTATAAATATTGGTATAATGTCGCAGGTGGCCTTATTACTATAGACTATACGTGGAGCCCGAGTTTCATCATAAGTAAAAATAAGGATAATGATTGGTGGCCTAAAGATATGACAGCTCCCGCTGTTAGTAAGCTGTCCGATATGATGTATATCGAATAGGCAAGCTAAGCAAGCGTAGCGGGTATAGATGTCGCTACTCTACAATATATCATTCAGTTGAATGTTGTGAACGTGGGATCGAGACTTGCGATGAACATGGCTATGCAGGCTCGGGATAATGACTGGTCATCGCCCGAGGTCTTTACACAGGGATCCACAGAATTCAACGCGCTGCTTAGATCTCTAAATGGTAATCCCTAAGCGTGGCTACTCATCAATCACAAAGCAGATCTAGGTGTAAAGACAGTTTATAGTATTACGGTATGGACGAGCAGCACTATCGTCTTAGGTCAGAATAAGATCCAGGATGATGATGACGCGAAGACGAGAAGTATGTGCTGGGTCGAAGACGCATACTACTACGGACTATGTCAGCATATGCTTTTCACTTTCGAGGATATGTCAACCAGCACCGAGGACGCTATGGATCTTTCTTAATTTCTCTCCGGTGCTGGATGAAAATTGACTAGACAGAAAAGACGATAACCTTAAGGGGGATAGATACTAGGGATGTCCAGAGATACCATTTCATGTATATATCCATAGATACATGATATAGTAGATGATGTCCAGCTTCGTGATGAAGAGTGCCTAGGTGTATAGTGCCGTCTGATAAAAATTCGCACAAGGTATAAGCCCTACTTATTTACTGCCTAGCAGAATCTTTAAATCTTCAATCATATTCAGTATTTAGTATGCCAACCATGGTTTATTATGACCTGAGCTACCCTACGCAGCATAGTGAAGACAACTAACAGCTACTCAATGCTTCCCACCCACAACTGACAAATGGACTAAAGCACCCCTACCCTGATCATTCGGACCAAGGAGTCGCGGTCAATGCTTTCAGCCTCTGGCTACTGATGGATGATGATTGGTTAGAAAATCAATGGATATATGTTCTAACTATGTTATGGCTACGGAATCATCCCACTTAAGGGCCCACCTGCTGACTCATCCCCTCATCTCTCCTTCCCGATCCCTGCCTCCTCAATAGTAAGAGCTAGCTTTTCCATAACATTAAACCCAATATTAGACCATGCTAGCTGAGCAGTATCTACTAATAGCTCTAGCGTATCGTCATCATTAGGTAAATATATGAGCTCAGGACGTAATCTTAATATCTCTGCCTTTAAAAGCGCCCATATATTCTCAATAGGATTTAGATCAGGCGAGTAAGGTGGCCATATCATTACAATAAAGCCAAGTGACTCTAGTGTCGCCTGAATAAGACGCGCGGTGTGTACAGGAGCATTATCCTGCTGAAAAATAGCACCTTCAATACCATTCATCAAGGTCGGTAAATATCGACGATAAACAGCATCAATAACACGCGCAGAAACACCACCTTTAGCAGATTCAGGGTCACCATCTAGAGCAACTAGAGGTGTGCGTCGTAAAGAGCCAGAAAACGCACCCCAAAACATCTGCTTAACCTGTTTACCGCGCGCAGGAATCTGCTGAATTTGGCTTGTTTCAACACCATTAGGACCTTCATATCGATCGCATTGATCCTTAGGACGTATAAAAGACCATTCCGGACGCTCTCCAATACCCCTTTCAACCGTAGTCTCATCAGACCAGAAGACGCGACGCCAGTCGTCAGGAGAAAAATACTCATATTCACGCGCCCATCTTAGACGTTTTTCCGCGTGTATTTCCTTTAGTAGAGGACGTCTTATCTTCCTCCATTTCCGGAGATTCCGAGCTTGCATTAGACGTCACAACGCATCACGTCCAACCTTATTATTAATAAGGGCAAGAAGCTCTCTAATCAAGATATCAAGATTCTGCTCAACCGCGGTATAAAGAGACGTTTTTTCAGCTTCAGTAAGCTTAGAAGGACGCCCAGAACCAGGAACACGGTGGTTATCGACACCGCGTTTAGCTTCCATTCGCAGGGTGCTCTGAATAGAAGACACAGGGATATCAGGAAAGGCATGCTTGTTAATAAGACGTGCTCCCCAGCCATTCATGCGTTTTAACTCGCAAATTCTAGAGCGTGTCGAAGGTGACAGCTGAGCTTTAGGTTGACGACGTGGAGGAGTAGGCATAGTAATGGTAAGGTGGGTAAATAGTAGAGTAAATAATAAGTTGAACGCAGACGCGTTTGTTTACAGCTAGGCGGTGTAAATAGGCGGTGTAGAAGGCAATGTACCCATGTGCGAATTTTTATCAGACCCCACTGTAAGGGGGTGAAATAGGATACCGGGAAATGACTCTTCCGGTGACTTACCTGTGAAACATACATTAGTCAGCACGTACGAGTTCCCAAGGTTACCAACCTGGAATGGTCTTTCAGCGCGCTCTCTTTTGTTTTCTCTAGTAAGACAACAATCCTTTCTTATCTTCAATCATATGTGACCACTGGTACTGAGACTGGGATTTCTCAACGATGGATCAGCTACCACTAGAGATCAGGCATATAATCGCCGATTGGGTGAGCCTCTGTGTCTGAAGTAATAACTTGCACCTCTAATTCAAGCTACAGACAGGACATATGTCCAAAAGAAGCCTTAAAGCGCTGTGCCTAGTCAACCGTGAATGGAATGAAACTGCCAAAAGATTCTTGAATCAACATATCATCATCCGCCTGAGAGATGGAAAAATCCCTATCATACCGGATGACCAACGTATCCTCACACAAGCGAGACAAGTGAGCCTTGTGGCAGAATTCACGCCGCAGTCCGACCGTAAGACGTTTCGCCCCAATTGCATAGGTCCTCAGACCAGGGAAAGGCTTGATCGGGAGTACTCCGACATTCCCCGTGTGCTGGAAGGAGCTTTCTTAAATGATCGAAACGTCCCCAAGGCTGGTTTCTACGTTGGGGGTGATTGGAGTCCTGTCATCGATCTGATTCGACGAATACCTTATTTGCATGATGTGAATATATTTGTTTTCTATGGTGGCCCGATCGAGCTCTTCGAGGCTCTTTCGCAATATCACCCTACTTGTCGAGTGTCTTTCTTCAGCACTTTGATGGATCGACACCCACTTCGGGGGTGTGGTATGTTTCCTATTATTCACCCAGTGTGGCCTTCCTCACCGATGCTATATGCTGTTCATTTGACCGCTTTGGAGGATAGTGATAGGAGCCCACTTTTTGTGCATCCGGATAGAACGCTACAGAATTTTGTGTTATATGCGCCTAATCTCAAAACGATTGCATTACGAATTAGTTCTAGGTGCCACCCTCAAACTCGGCGAGAGCACCTCAGAGGCTTCGGAGTGGATAAGGAAGCCAGAAGTGACAAACCGCCTGGACCCGGTAGAATAGAAACCATGTCATGGCCTCTTCGCACCGAAATGACAGCTGAGCAATTTCAGGATTGGCAAACAATCACTGATTTCAGTATTCTGAGATCGTTGAATTTTGGCTGTATTCGAAACTCGACACTACTGCAGTCTATCGTGGATGATCACCCATTTCGACAGCTAAGGCGACTCACTGTTGCCTTAGTTCCACGAAAAGATGACGATGGCCCAAAATTTTGGCAAGCTGCGGAGTCAATGTTTAGTTCGCTACCCTGTTTAACACATCTTTCTTTACTTGGGATGTATACTGCTGAGTTTGCCAACAATGTGATAGGCTATAAACATGGACAGACTCTTGTTGAATTGGGATTGCATGGGGAAATACAACCTGAATCATGCTCCAGAGGTAGATCTATATCTCGCCTATGTGAAAAGGGGCAGGTTGGACCTATATTTTCAACTAAGCATGTTCGATGGTTAGCAGATTATTGCCCATCTCTTCAGAAGCTACAAATCTGTGTACAGGGATATCCAGATCCCCAAACAGATATGTCGAGTGCTCTGGGCCGGTTTCCATCCCTCAAAAAGCTGGACCTTGTGTTGAATTGCTTACCACAAATTGATGCCAACAGAATGCCAGTCCCGCTGCGAGAATTGACTGAGTTTGAAAAGGGCATGGCATCGGATTCCAAGTGGGGTAGTGATGTTTGCCCTAGATGGTTCATTCGAGACTGCATGATCAACTGTGCTATGAGCGAAATTTTCGTCAAGCAATTCTTCACACAAATACGCACATCCCAACAAAGTCTTGTCCAGCTTGTCATGGAGCCTCTTTTTAGCAATGTGTACCAGCATACTGAATTAGACCAGTACTCCTCTTTCCGCGGGGGAGTAAAGAAATTCATCAACTATGGCTTTTTCAGTGAATTGGCGTCTGTCTGGACGGTCAAACAAGACAATGATACAGAGCTGCATGCGATACGCAAGGAGCCCTTTAATCCTGCCTTTCTCAATTTTGATTACCCAGATGAGATATTATCGATTTTCCGTTCTACCGATATATGGGAGACGACGCCAGACGTCAAAACTCAATAGCTTGATTGGAAAGACCACGGCGACCAGGTACACTGTCAATCAGGCTCGGATTGATGCGCTAGCAACCCTCGAAGCCTCAGGCTCCAGGATTCATCACTGGAGAGGAAGAGATGGCTAGTTATTTGTCCTGGGTACTTTTCCGGAATGTACATACTTCCCGATATCTACACCTGTGCATATGTATAACGTCCACAGGCTTACTGGTAATAATGTGGAATGAGGCAATCAAAGCTTAGAACTTGAATTAAAACATCCCAGGGTCGGTCCTCAAATTAATCAACCATAATTAGT
The DNA here is from genome assembly GCF_028828555.1 of Penicillium taxi. Classification (NCBI taxonomy): domain Eukaryota; kingdom Fungi; phylum Ascomycota; class Eurotiomycetes; order Eurotiales; family Aspergillaceae; genus Penicillium; species Penicillium taxi. The sequence goes on along the minus strand of NW_026643207.1, from coordinate 71,025 downwards.
CACCTTCAAGGCTTCCAAGGATGGGAATGGAGTCAAACTTGAATTTAACTTAAACATTTGAATAGTTAACCTTGGAAAATTGGGCAGACATGGAGTATCCCCGCAAGCTCAAGAGTAGCAAGGGGATATATGACGCCGCTCTTGCGATGATTTCCTGGTCATTCCCGAGGTCTCAAGCTCTGATTGTGGGATTCTTGAAAGTCTAGATATCGTTCTTGGATCCGACTTTAGTTTCCCCAAATAGAAACTTCAACTTTGAATCATGCGATATGGTCTTTATTTCGAACTTTATCATGGGATGCCTGTATTGAAATAATTTGTCTCGCGTACAAACTTTGACCATTTACAGCGCCTCTGCTCTTCTGGTCAAGATGTAATTCATAACATGGCTCAACTATCCCAGGTATCGTCAACTGTGGCAGTCGTCTCTCCACAAGCTGCAGGAACGGTGTCTGGTTCGTTATCACTATCCGCCCAGACCACAGTGCCATCACTCTCGACGAAGATATACTTATATTTAAAAAACTCGCCCGCGGTCAGACCAATAGTGACAAGCCAAAGATGATCTGAGTCAGTATAGTCGTCTGCACTCAATGCTATCGCATCATCTGTATCCCAGTCACCGAGCGCGCAGATGGAGCCAGAAATGAACATGTTCTGACCATACTCTGTCGTCGCGGTAAGGTCGAATGTAACTGCGACAGTTGTAGGGGTAGTGCAAGCTGTTGTGGTGGTGGTGGTGCTCATTGTCTTCGTGCTAGTGGGTGCTGGTGGTACTTCCGGTTGTGGTAGAGCCAGGCGAAGAAGTAGTAGTAGTACTTTCGCTACTGCCGCCGGTCAACGTAGCCGGCCACGCCGTATCTGTGGCTGTGCTATATAAGCCTGTTGCAGAGCTCGAAACACAGGTTGCTGGTACACTGCTGGCGCTGGTCTCACCCCAAGGGGCAGGAACCACGGAGTTTCGGCGCATCTTAGCTGTCAACAATGCGGCGCATGACCAGGTCAGATCGCGAGCGGACAGCTGGTCATCATCAGATTTACCGTATTGCTCTGACAGAAAGCCATTTGTCATCGCATGCTCCTGGTAGATGATATTAACGTTATTCCCGGTCGCGCGAGCGATGCTCCGAGAACTTGGAATTTGGTCAATTTACGATCTCAAATATCAACAGTTAAATTTGGGATTAATTGCTAAACAACTTTGTGAGAACATGGAGAATAAGTATGCCCTTTGGTTCCACAGCCAGAACAGGTGACCTGGCGCCGTATGGTATGTACAGGGGGTAATGCAGGCTCTGCTGGTGATTCTGCAGCACCATCTGCCATAGATATCGCTGTCTTTCGTCTTTTTCCACCACCCCTAATCTCTTCCAAACTTCGCAGACTACCTTCATGCGATATCTGCTTCCCACCCGAAGCCCTTTTCTTGACTTGCTTCTTATTAGTAGTCTCTACCTGGTGCAACAATCTTGGATAAAGATGAGCTCATGAGTTAGCCGTATAGAACCCTCTACCTGCTTTGCTCTCTTTCTGCCAAACCCGCTCCCTCACAATCCTCCTTGGAGATGCCATCTACAGCAGTCACCATCCAATCCATATCTCCGGCTGAAAAGGACCTATGCGTTATCCAGGCGAGCAGAGTGGATACAAGCAAAGCGCACCGCAATGAATGACGATTCGAGGTGACTACATCATCAGGTGCAATTCATAGTTGACGAAGCAAGCACGGCCTAGGCACCTGGGCGATATAATTCCGTGTGGGCAGGGACGGAATCACGAAACCGACATCTTCGTAATGCGACACCCTACATCTTTCACTGAAGGGACATTAGAGCCAAGCAAAAGGTGTTTGTCAGCTCCGTGCGATGTGCCTGTAGCCAATCAGGGGCTAATATTTGATTTGAGACAACCTTGGCTGTAAATGACGATAACGGTGGGCATGGCCCTGCACCCCACTTGGGTAAAATGAAATAGCTGGGGTCTATTCGGTACTTTGGCCCTCTCAAATCCCTCCTGAATATTGTGAAATCTGGCGTAGAATTTCGTGATATTCAGGAGTATTGCTAGGTGGCGAGTGACATCGGATCCCTTCTCCCACTGGATCAGCGCCAGGTGGACTTATCACGTCCGGCGCAACACTGTAGTGCGGGAGAACCGTGTTCAAGAAATTCGAATTACTTGTTGACAAGCAATGTTGCCTTCGGTCTTGTGAGAACGCCAGAGGATCGGAATGCATCGGTGAACAAAGATGATAGAGCAGCGTGAATTCCAGTTTCAACTTGATGCTGTAAATCAAGGTTTTGAAACTGACTTGAATAAAGTGCAGCTTATACTCTGTAAGGAGAAGCAGGATGTTGAGGACAACAATGAGGCCGCTGACGCAAAGCAGATGAATGATGAGATGTCGGCGTTCATGGCCGCAAAGTCTGTCGATACACATAAAATATCGCACCATCTCATAGAGGTAGATGCAACATATGACGCTTTATTGTACACAAAAGCTGACCAATTGGATTCGATTGTAGATTGCAGCAGGTCGAGCAAAGCGTGCGTCACCGCTAATCCGGACGAAGAAGAGGACAGTCTTTGGGACATGCAGAATACAACCATTTGCGATGATCATCCACAGCACCCATCGCACCTTACTGGTATCGAACACAACAAGGCGCAAGCGCGAGTAGAGTACAACAGCCTGACCAGTCACCATAGCGTACCATCCAATCATGAAAGGAATTGACATTGGCAGTGTGGGCGCTTGAGATACGGAGCAAACGATAGCAGGAAGAGCATGCACAAGGATGCCCCACGACGCGACCTGCATGCTCCAGAAGTATAGAGCGCGATGGTTTTTGACAATGTCGAACGTGATAAACACCGTTTCCAAGGCATTGTATGCGGCGGTTGAGAGCATAGATATGATCATGATGATTGAGATGTTTTCTTTGAGGACGACTCCTACCTCAGAGGACAGATTGGCCATGAAAGTATCCATGTTTTGGTCTGTCTTCGCCGTCAAAATATGATGGAGGTTCTATAACAAAGTGGCGATGTCCCGGTCCATAAGGTCATCGTGAAGCCAGGGTGGGAAAGCATTTGTATGGCGTCCTAGCTAGGTAGCCGGCCGACTGTAAAGGAAATGGCCCCGAGATGAACCTCAAGAGCCCCAGGATCAAGGCCAGCGGCTCTAGGATATGACCCATGAGCCCCAGGAGCAAACTAGCTCCCAGGGCCACTAATTGCATTCCCCTTTCCGGTTCAGTCATTCGCGGGATCACTGGTTCAAATCTCAGGGCCAGTCGTCTCATACCTCGCTCAGGCTAGAAGCCTGTACATGAAACCAAAGTGCCCACCCCATGGACACCTCACCTACATCCGCAAAAGTGAAATTCTGCCTAGGATCTTCAGTACGCGTTCTAAGAGCGCTGCAGCTCCCAAGACCGGTCAAGATGATCCTAAAACCAAGCTTGCTGTAGATGGGATAGGGAGTTTATGGGTCTGGGACTATTTTTTGAATGTATTCGTCAACGCACATGCCACATGGCCGCAAAGATCACAGAAATGAACGTCCGCCCTCATCTCTAAGCCTATGCCTTAATATGAGATATCATTTGTACCGCGAGCGGTGGGCTATGCAGAGACTGGGTGCCTGGTTCAAGATATCACCCACACATCCGCAGCGAGCAGCAGTTCGGTCCATTTTTGAGGAAACGGCATGTAGATAGGGGTTTCGCGAGCGCCGGTGTTGGTTCGCAACGGGGAGAGGGGCTAGCGTGTTGTTTGGGCGAGTCGAGCGCAGTGGGCCAGAGAGGCGACACGGTTGAATTGATCGGAAATTTTAAGGGATTGTAGTTGCCACGGGCCATCAAAGATGCGGTGCGATAGCGTACTCGTGTGTTGCAAGTGTCGCGGATAGAGGCTCGAGTCGCTCGCACGTCCAATGTTCGCGTCAGATCGGCAACGCCGCTCAGCCACGACGCACGTGATTGTCGTGGTCCATTTGCAGACCATTAGATCAAAGTGCTTTTCTTCCAGCTTTGATGAAGACGACTGGCCGTTACGGTTCTAAATTCGTGGTACTTTTATTATCTGTTCTACGCCTTGCGAAGGGAGGGTTGTAGGCGAGTCTTGCAAATAGTTCTGGCGTTTTTATCAAGCATCACTCAATCAAAAATGGATTCAAACTTTCAGTCAAGGTATATGTATGAGTTTTTGCAAAGTGAATGAAGTGATATCTATCGTAGGAGTACATACAATAAAGAACAGATCTAGTTTTGCCGGCATGTCTCTCTCTGCTAGTTTTTGTAGGGTCTCGGGCTCATCTACATGCACTAGATATATCTCTGCAGCATTGCGGTATACAATATACAAGTCTCGGTTCTGGCCACACAACCCCGTCGTGTTTGATAGATGACGCTTTCTGGATAATGAGCAGAACAAGAAAGCAGGATTCGATTTTCTCAGTCCTACAGTAAATGTGGCATGGCTACACCCAGTGAAAATATTTTTAGTGGGTTGTGGCTAGGACCCTGTAAGACCGTAATCAATAAGTGAGGCGCGTTGATGCAGACATACGCAGAACACAACACGCTCATCGTCCTCAGTTTCAAACCTACAGCCAATGCTGGAAGTAAAATGATGGTGATAACAGAGCGCGCTGTCGCAATTGACTGGTGACCCGCTGCACATTGTTTTCGAGTGTTGAAATCATAGTCGTTGATACAAGGTTGAAGCTTGATCAACGCTACATCAAGAAGTTTCAGCACAAAGAATTGATGCCACGATTGACTCTTGAAAGGACCTTTCACTTTTCACCGGCCTGTAGTTGTTTGTTGCCTAGCCCATCACCTCAGTAAAGGAAGGGCGAACCGGCCTCACTTTGCACAGGCAACTTCAATGCCCCTCAAAATGCGACAGACAGAGAAGACTACACCGCGGCAAAATAAAACAGGCGGTAAAAAGACAGGCCGAAGACCTATAAATATGGCCTCCTCCCCCGGTCCTCTGTCGAAACAATTCTCTACCTTGTTGCATTGGATTGACTTGCCTCGCACCAAAGCCGGTAGCTGTCCTGCAGCAGTCCCATGATAAGTTCCTCGCCTTTGATTTCTCTCAAGCTCTTCCAGTCACTGACATGAACAGTGCACACCAAAAGCAGTGAAGTCACTCAGATGTCATTACAGTACACGCTTGATGGTTCACTCCACTCTCCTCGTGTTCGTGCCCACCAGCCAGACCATGAGTCCAGACTGGCCCCAAACCTTCTGTGAGTATGCAAGTACCCATGAGCCTTGTCGAGCTGAGCTCATAATTTCACTTCTTACTAGCTCTTTGACCATGGGAATGCAAGGTAAGCCCCCTCTCAGCCCAACACAATTGGAGACTGTGCTGGAACACCAGATGTTACGACCAGCCCGGTCTACTTAGATTTGACCGCTCCAAGTCAGCGCTACGAAGATTACACACCCACCTGCTGGTCACTATCGTTAGCCAAATCAACCTGTTAGCCTAGAACGTGTGCAAAGCTGTTTTTGTGAGTCATGAGCCTCTTGTCTTATCGACTTGCTAAATTATAATTGACAGATAGTGCCTCCAGCGAGGCCTCCAGCAAGACCTCCAGCACGACCTCCAGCACCCAATGATGATGCATGCCCAGCTTGAGTTATACCGCCATACAGTGAAAACCACTTCCAAACTGACGCACACATCGCTGTTTTCTCGAATGATGCAAAGTTCCGAGGGGTGTGCCAGAACAAGGCTACATGTGCACTCCTCCACGGCTGCAGCTAGCTCGTGATAGAGTATTCGTTGGCAATCAGGTACCTTGGCTCATCACCATTGCTCCATGACTGTTCTGATTGACGGCTATGATTCTAGCCGAAGGACGCGAAGGGGAGACGAACCCGAAGGGATTTTCATGACATTGCAAGGAGGATGCGTTGGGTCGAAAGTGAGGTCAGGCCAATCCTAGCCAAGAAGATATCTGTGTTGTCTCAGCAGTGTCGTGCATTGTGAGTGCAAGACGAAGAGTGGACATGGTAAAGGATGGAAAGACCGTGAGTGGACTCTCATATAACTGGATGCATGCTGACTATCTTAGGACGTATCAACTCTGCGGGACCTGACGCAAACCTCTGAACGTGCTTTGCACGCGTCTTGCACCGTCGCCGCGTCCGCCACGAAACGATGGATCTCTTGCCTTGAGCACCGTACCGATGTGTGGAAGGCAGCGGGACTAATGGTTGCCGAGATCATACCCCCCCTCTCGCCAGAAGCAGTCGTCGCCAACCAAATCTCAGCCCTAGTCGACAAGAAGCAGCTACTCCGAATCATTTGGGGTCATCGGAGACAGTCATGCGTCTCAGTCTGGTAAGCTTTGATGTTAAGGGCGGCTATAACAGTGGGATCAGACCCTTCCACTGCGGAGGATGCAAGAACGCAAAATCCCGGAGTTTCTCATCCGATGAGTGAAGAGTCCCTACTCCTCGCGATAGGCATCGGCCGCCGTGAACATGTACCAGTTTGATGAGACGGCTATCGAGCACGCAGGCCTACCTGCAAGGTTTGCCACCTTCTCCTATTCCTATATACAATTCTGATGAATGTCTCTGTGGCCAGTTAGTAGGGAGACATCGCTTTCATTTCTGCTTCCTGCTTCTCGCATTCTTCAGCCTGCTTCTCGTGCTCTTCCGCCTGCTTCCGTCTCTCGTCTGCTTTCAGGTAAAGATCCTTGTGATTGGAGAGCTGTGGTCGGCCATCGATTCGTTGGAAAGGGAGAGTCATGCCTTGACGCAATGAAGGCCCGACCGACGATCTGGTCTGATCGGCTTTCTGTCAACATCTCCTGGCTCCCGGAAAATAGGTTCTTCCGGAATTTTGCGTACACCTCATATTCAAGGCTACTTTCGACTAACCTTAAGCGGTTAACGTTTGTCTTGGCTCTGCTCAGTGTTACAAGTCCTTTCAGGTGGTGCTGGCATCCCCGCTCTTTAGTTCGGAAAAGCCCGTTGTCGGAGCTTTATGATAACGGAAAAGGCCGGGGATACGCTGGATTCCATTTCTGACCAATGCGGTTGATACTTTGAGTTGAATTTGCTTCAACTCATCTGCCGTCTGGAGTGGATGCACTCTCGCCATATCTCTCCTGACACAGCTACGTACGGGCCACAACTGATATTTTGTATCTATCAGGAGCAACATTCCACCTGTCTATGAACTGCAACAAAAGCATCTGTTATGGTTCGGCTATGTACTGATATTGATATCTGACATATAGTAGTAACGCACTCTGTCGTATTCTGGAATCCATCTCGTTACTCCGTGCGACACCGTCATAGCTTCGCAGTATCAACTAAAAACCGAACGCGTAAAATTCTCCGCTGGGCCTACCCAGTAAGGCAGGAGGCTGTTGTCATTTGGTGATGTAAAATAAAAAGAAACTATATTGATTATTAGCATTGATTTTTGAAAGTGCGTTGTGGAGAGAACCTTTTTATTGGGATCCTGGGACTTGTCCACCACATTGCGAGCATGTGAATGGGAAAGGTTTAGTGATATGATTGTAGCCGCACGTTGGGCAATTCATTTTGGCAGGATGGCTTTTTCGATTGCGTTTTGATCTGAATGATGAAAGTAAATTGTGATTGTGATGCAAAAAGAGAAAATTAGAGGGACAATAATGCTGACTTATAGAACGTTTGCTGCGGGGTACAAACGGTATGAGCCTCAATCTGGAAGACAATCGGATTACGATAGCTACGTACCACATGTGATATATGCACATATTGCAGGTATGTCACACGACACTCCTGCTTCCGCTGCTTACGTCCACCAATAACTTCCACGCAGGCTCTGCCAGTAAGCGCTAAAGAGGGCCCCTGCACTAGGTCTTTCTTGCTGGCTGGCTGGCTGCTTCGTATCGATGGATGGCCTGGCCTTATAGGCCTTTGGCTACTAATGAGCAAGAGCCCCGGTCTGGCCTTGAGGTCTACAATCTCATGTGAACTATGCGGAGTTGACCACATTTCACTATATGAAAAGGGGGTGGGCCGTGTTACAAGGGGCCAGAGGCAGTCGGAGTGGGGGGGATCTACACCAATCCAATGGCGGTCGGTCTCCTGGGAAAATATGCAGTGCCGAGCAAGGGTCTCCGCTGTCAATAAATTTCTCCCTTCTCTCTTCTCCCGTTTCCCTTCAATTCCGAATCAAGCACATCTCTTGCAACAAAATCACATCATTTTAAACCTATTCGCTATGGGTGAACCAATAGACAATAGTTGTACCGCATGCGGGTGGACACTCGACAAAGAAAAACGTTGTCACTATTCCAGCCACCTTAAACTATTCTATGGCGCATCTACACGGGGCGTCTGGTCCATCGGTTCAGATGTGATTTTGAAAGATCGGCCTGATGAGGGCCCAAAAGCAAAAATTGAAGTCAAAACACTGAACCATCTGGCGACCTATCCCGAGATCCCAGTCCCAAAGGTCCTACGTGACTGGGTCGATCGCGATGGGCGATACTTCGTTTTAAACGAACGTATAGGTGGTCAAACGCTCGAGGAGGCATGGACTTCTTTATCAGAAACCCAAAAGATAGATATCGCGGATCAAGTCGTTCAAGTGCGTAAGCAGCTTAAATCCGTCACGTCAACCTCCATCCAATGTGTCGATCAAAGCCCATGCTACCCAGGCTTACTATTCTTCGATCTTGAGCCTCGCGGACCATTTCACTCCGACCAAGAGCTCTGGGATGCCCTGGCCCTTAATCTTCACTATCTCCCTCAGCGAGTTTTGGAAAATTTGAAGAAGCGACTACCAAATTGCGAGCCCTACGTGCTCACTCATTGCGATCTCAATTTGGGAAACATCATGATCCGAGACGGGAAGGTTGTCAGTATACTTGACTGGGAATATGCTGCATTTTTCCCTATCTGGTATGAGTACGTCTCGGCCTCTTTTGGATTTACTGACATGGATGTCGAATGGAAAAATCTGCTCCGAAAGCGCTTAGGCGTACATGGCGAGGCGCACGAGGATGCAAAGGCATTCTGGACGGATATGTGTAATCTAAGACAGTACCCCAATCTGGATGAGAAAGGTCACGAAACGTTAGAGAGACTGTCTTAGACTCCTGAACTATGTTAGACTTCTGGCGTTACCTGAAACTTCTCTCCGTCATTTAAAAACCAGTCGGATGGCACGTGACCCAAGGGCTCGGTGAAGAAGGTGGTAGTTATTAGGCCAATCATTTCCCACCAGCTCTTATGGAACTGTTTCACGTGTTCTACTTACGATGATGTTCTGGCCGGTAACAGAATAAGGGCACAGTTTCAATATTTGTACGAAGCAACCCAGTCGAGCAATACGCTGCACGTGAACTCGATGGCAGTGCTAGTGGATTACCTATGAAAATATCATGGCCCACCTTCGAACCGCTACGAATAAGCCGAATCCTCCTTCAGCAGTGCATTGAAAAGTGGTCCAAATGACGTAAACCCCAACCTGTGGAAGGACTCCCTCATAGATGGCGCAAATTTGACTTCAGGGACTGGTAAATCTTGCAATTGTGTATTGTTCTCAAATCTGAAGATCTCCGTCAATGCATGGTGTACAGCAAGATTCGACATTGGCTTCCTGCTTTCCACAAAGACTTTTTTCTAGGACCATGTGCCAAGATAGCCCGTCCAGTTGCGGCGATAGAGATCTGAAACTAGGATGACTGAAAGGAATATAGCCTAGTCCAGTATGTCTTAGCGTTAGCGTCCGGATTAGTTTCTCCGTGTAGAAATGAAAGGTGATTTCAAATTTGGCCATATTATGTCCATCTCTATGGTATGCTGTCATTCAAGCACCTCCACGGTGGTCGGGCAGGAAGGGGTGCCGCTCGAATTTGTGGCATTGGACTTTTCATCTGCTTGAGGCTGTGATGTTAGACTCGGAGGATGTTGGATGAATATCGTGAGAGTTCCGGTGAAATAGCGTTTTGCCCTGAGACGAATTCCATCTGCACAGGTTTCGGAGGTAGTGATTGAAGAATTGTGACTCGGAAGGGGAGCAGACGAAAGGAAAGTAGAAAATGGAAGCGGGAGGGAGTCCAGCAGGGTTCAAATCAAGTTTGGGTAAGCCTGTAGTCTCCTTGTAGACCGAGACCGCGAGGCGGAATGGCCCTGACCAGCTTCGGTAGTCCATACCGGTGTATCCAAATTGTGAGAGCACATCGGTCTCACAACCGCAGGCCGGAGTTTGCCGGCATCAACTCCGCCTCACATGCATATGGAACCCTCTCGCAAACAATGATCATCGCTCCTAAAACAACCAACCGCATCTCTATTGGTTAAACTGTGCCCTCGCGGTGGTTGGCCGCAGAAATGACCTCACAATTCAGCATGGGCCGACACTAGGTGAGTATGCGGGATATCTGCTATTGGCCAGCATCATTGCAGCGTGCCTTCTAGGGTCACTGATTGGATGCGGCGGGACCGGAGAGGCCGACGACGACGACAACAACGGGGTGGATCTGCGACACCAGGGGCTGTGCAATGTAAATTCAGGTCAGGCGAATAGAGAAGACCTTGCAGAGTCGAAAATAGCCGATGACGTCGGAATGGTGAAGCAGGCGGGCGGAGGGATCTAATCGCTCAACGGGCCGCCTCGCAGGCCGAGCGCGATGTAGACAGCTTCGTGGTGAAATTCAAAGTGGTTTCTACGGGTGAAGAAAGAGCCACGCGCAATCACATGGTACGACTGTGGCCTGGATCACCGCGATGTTTCTGCTCCCGGGAGCGACTGCATGGCGTGGTAGCCAACATTGGCCAGAACGACCTTGGCGTCGGATAGAGAGCATTCTCCGGTGGGAAAAAGGGGGCAGTGCATGGGCCTGGGAGCCAATGCCCAGGGGTTGATGGGGGTAGAAATGGAAAAGAGGGGACAGCAATGAGTGCAAGGTAGAGAGGGATGGGAGAAAGGAAGGAAAGAAACAAGAGATCACTGGGGCCGGGCGAGCTTTTATGCCAGAGCAACTGAAGGCGGAGCTTACAGAACGACGTATGGGGGCGCTAGACTGAAAACGGCAAAACTAACCCGATGCAGTAATTCACAGGTCCGGGTATTACATATAGAATATGGGGACCTGTGAAATCGACGCCGAAAATGACAGCTTTCGACGCCAGAAACGGCCGCCTTTCCACCCGTAACATTTGCAGGGGAGCCAGCGCTTCACCGCCCCCTGTCTAGGACCATCACTATTTTGCACCCACCTAGCGTCTTTAGTCATCATTAACCGGCTCTGATGTTTGGAACTTGCTCAACATTCATTCCCTTAGATTCCACTTGCGACCGAAACGACGCCGAAAATGGCTTCCCTCTCGAGTCCCATCCAGGGTCCCTCCCTCCTCGCCCTGCTTGGCTGGGCGCCTATAAAATGCTCGTTCCCTCCCCTCTATCAATGTCCTCATAGTTCCTCAATTCTCTTCTCATCTGTTATTCCCGACTCCCAAATCGACCTCGCGAACCTTGCTGCTCGTGTTTCTAGATTCCACTCCTGGTCATTCATCTTTGCTTTCCCAAATGGCAGGTCTACTCGTTCGGTAGGCTCAGAGTGAAGAGCACCAATACTGGACTGATCCTATCCTTTGCGAGGAAACTCGAGCCAGACTGGAACATTTCCGTCGTTCTGGATGGCTTCCTCCAAACTTCAAACCAAGGACCTTACTAGGTATTGCTGTTGTCGAACGCTACTGGCGAAAGTGAGTGTGGATAACTCTAGGATCAGGCACCGTGGATAGTTTTAACTCACGAGAATAGATTCTCCATTTAGTCGGAGGCGGACTATGTGGACCATCTTCTGCGGGAGGATCAAGTAATCTACATGAACTTTTTCGACTGGATGTTTAGAACATCACGAGAGAAGACTCTATAGTCTTACGATGAGTATTAGCGCCGCCTTTGCTAGTATTTTGAACTGTTTGCTCGTCGCCGTGTTAATGAAGACGTCTGTAAGCAGATGCGACGAGTACGAGCATTTCTTCCCTGCTGCAGAGACGAGGCTGATGGGGGCATAGTTTCTAGATGGTCCTTTCCCGGCCGAGCGCAAGATTCCCCGATGAACGAAGAACAAGAATACCCTGGATGTAGATGTCTTCTGTGTAATCTATCGTCATCACTAGGTCCATTTAAGGTTTTTTCGTCATGGAAACATGATTGTTCAGTTTGCTATAGTGCAGCTATGGTCTGCTATTACCGGGACTCGCCCCGGTGTCTTGCTTCCATAAAACACCTCTCTACCCGGCAACCCCTCCCTTGGCAAACGTAAACGAGCCCACGTGTTTAAAAGTGATCTTCCGAAGTATATTTCATCGAAGAACCTTCCGGACTCTGTCTGCTATCGTGATATTGAGCTTTTTTATTTAAAAGATCTGTCGATCAACTACGTTGAAAGGACAGGGTTCACATGTTGCACTATATACACTGGAAAAGGGTATGGTTCGTCCTAGATTCTTAGTATATACGTTGTGTAAAGTGGTGTGAAATGTGTTCGATTCATGTAGCTACTTGAGTTCCTAATATAGTTGTTCCCCTGTGACTCGGGGGTCTGTTTGTTCCGTTCTGGGTTTATGGTATTGCATGATTGTAATATCCATGTTCCGATACTGGAGCAACTTTAAAATCTCGAGTCGCTATATATATGGATCGATAAAATAAATGAATGTGGATAGGTGCACGATATGCCCCCGAGTGCCCTGTATATTATATCTGTTGGGTGGCCGATTTTTGTTGAAGAATCAGCCTTTGTGCGGGGTAAAGAAGGTGGTGAGTGGGAAAAAATAATAAAAAGTGGACAACACGAAAGTGGGCTTTTCTCTTCTTTTATTTCTGGGGAAAAGGGCGATTTCCGTGTCTAATGCGGGGGAAATCAGGGATTTTTCCTTTAATGGTATTATGTGATCTGGTTTTCTGAAAGGAAAAATGGCCTAGTGTTTCCGTCGCCAAATTGTTATTGAATGGGTGTATGAAAGAAGTATGTTGGATACCAAAGAGTGGTTGAAAGAAAATGGTTGGCGATGATATTTTTAGGGCCGTTTATCATCGCCGGGTGATGCCCGATGTATGGTGGGTTATATAGAGAGATTTTCCTCTCTTTTGACCTATTCGATGTGTCGATCAACTACGTTGAAAGGACAGGGTTCACACGTTGCACTATATACACTGGAAAAGGGTATGGTTCGTCCTAGATTCTTAGTATATACGTTGTGCAAAGTGGTGTGAAATGTGTTCGATTCATGTAGCTACTTGAGTTCCTAATATAGTTGTTCCCCCGTGACTCGGGGGTCTGTTTGTTCCGTTCCGGGTTTATGGTATTGCATGATTGCAATATCCATGTTCCGACAGTATATGATATCGGTTAATCGGCTCTCTATTATGTTATTTCCGGTTATGTTTAATAAATAGGCCCTAAGTGATTAGTCCTAAACCATGAATAGATGTCTAAACTAGTGTATGATTGGGACTTTTAGGCTATCTTTTCGGATAAGGAGGTTCTCTAGATTATTTAGGTAGATGCCTAGTCTATCTATGTCTATAAGGGATAGGAGGAATGGTGTATCCGAGTGGAAAACGTGGAAGGTGAGTGTACTAATCGGGGTCTCTAATATGACCGAACCAGCCGACGATGCTTCTCTAATTCCGAAGCGAACCTTGATCTGGTTAGCTATAGAAGTATCTAGAGTCGCTGAGGGGTCCGAATTTTGTAGGGCTAAGAATTAGTTGTGCCCGGCGGTTGATATATAGGCTGCTCCTGTATTAATGATTATTCCTATGAAAGTCGTTGTTATATACCTGGTTTTTGTTGTTGCGGTTGTGTTATAATTAAACGGCGATTCCTCCTTGGTTCCTGTCCGGGGTGTGTTTGGTCCTTAGGCTATAGAGTTCTCCTGTTGTGTATAGGGAGTTTTTGCGAGGGTTTCTAACATAATGTTATTAGAGAGCTCTATTATAAGTTGTTCCGTAAATCCTGGCGTTAAGGCTCCGTAACTAGTTGTGAAGAGGATTTCATTTTCTAAGTCCGAGTCGTCTTCGGGTCCTATGCTTTTCGTGGTTAGGTAGTTATTTAGGAATATGTCTATTTCCTCATCGCTCTTATCATTGGGTGTCGGCTCCTGGTTTAGTAGTCCTTCTATATTGGTGATGAATTGCTGGTATATGGGTTTATAGCTTCTTTATTGATTTCTTTGAAATTTGTTTTAGAATCGTTCTCGGGCCGTGTCTCTTTCTTCCTTGGTGTGGTTATATGAGATATAGTCTGGTTTATAGTAAACACCACATTTCTTGCTGGTTCCTAGTCTATATTTTGTTCGGGGAGGGTTCGTTGATCGTCTAGGCGGTTATTTTATAGGGTTTATGCGCATAAACTTCCTTTCCATAAAGTTTGTTGTAGGGAGTTCCTCCGCCTAGAATATGGATGGGTTGTTGGTGGCAGGCTCCTTATATTTTCTCTTGTTTTCCTAGGTAGTTATCGACGTCTATATTCTGTTGATAAGTCCCGGGAGGTTCGGTGGTAGGTGTGCTAGGGTCATTTAGTATACTTTAACTCCTTTATATACTGAAATCAATTTTTCGTATAAGTATTCATCTGTTCGCTATAAGGGATTGATTATATATCGGAGCTTATAGAGCTTATTAAGTAGCATCTTAAAGTATTGGTAGAGGCTCTTGTCGGGGTTCTTTTAGATGGTTGTTCTAAGGTTTTGGCTGTCCTATAGTTATTTCTGCCTTCTATAGAACTCTGGTCCTTCGAAGAATTCCCTAAGTTTCTCGCACGATTCCGCGAAGGTTCTCTCCTATAGGGAGTTCGTGAAGTAAAACTCTAATGCCGGTCCTTTAAGGAAACTGCTAAATACGTCTATATATGATTATTCCGGGAGTCTCATACGTTGGTAGATGTCGGTGAAGATCTTGATCTTGAAGTCGAGACTAGTACTTCTATTGTATTTTTGGCTCTCGGATATCGACTTCATAACTATTGTTGTTTACCTTACGTAGTTATCTAAGGTAAGGTTGGGAGTAGATTGTCGGAACATGGATATTGCAATCATGCAATACCATAAACCCGGAACGGAATAAACAGACCCCCGAGTCACGGGGGAACAACTATATTAGGAACTCAAGTAGCTACATGAATCGAACACATTTCACACCACTTTGCACAACGTATATACTAAGAATCTAGGACGAACCATACCCTTTTCTAGTGTATATAGTGCAACGTGTGAACCCTGTCCTTTTAACGTAGTTGATCGACACTGATCAGTTGACGAGCTGAATCAGACTTGGAGGTTATATCACTAAGTTATTGTGAAAAATCCTCAAAACCACGAAAACTCGTTACGACGATAAGCTAAATTCGATCGAAGAAAATACGATAAAACACCGTTAAGAGCATGAATTGGCACCGGTAAGCCTATTCACTCTTCTAAAAACACAATTTTCAAGTTTGATTTAGAAAACTACACCCTAGTTTCTACCTTTCAACACCTCCTTTACGACTACTTTTCGAAGGACATTCGACTAAAACTTTTCCTTTTCGTATTGGAAAAACTGGGGATACTCAAAAACCCCTAAAAATCTTCCCCTCTTTGAATTGTGGGACACCAGAACCCACTGGTGACTTGTTCAACTTCTCTACTTGTGACTTGTCCGGCTCCTCCACGGATCCACGCTGGAATACAGCCAATCTCCCCCCAGCATCACCTGTAGGAGCTATATGGCACCACCAGCATACTAGACACCATAGTCAATCAAATCTGCACACCGTGAACGAAAGCGTAACAACCGAGGGCAATTCGCACGCCATTCCCCAATCACGGAAGAAGACCTGACCCCACGAGACGACGACGAAAGTTCAGATCCACTCACCATCATTATGGACGGAACACCGTCGTATAGACCACGCACTCGGGGCAGCTATACACGAGCAAGTATGCCCGGATCATACACGGAACACACTAGCCCTACACCCGCTTTTAACCAGAGTAGAGGCCAAGGGTACCCCGATGAACATGTAGATAGGGACCAGACCTACCGAGAGGCGCACGAATCATGGGGCAACATGACATAAGAGGAGAAAATCAGATTCTACCACAGAAATGGTTTTGACCCACGGGAATGTAACTGGGATTAGCGTGAGGAATATATAACCACACGATTTATATACTATATAACCACGGGAGTTATGGACCGCGGACTCTGGGCCGACTTCTAAGCAGACTTCAAGAACTGGACCGAGGAGGACTTTACGAAACTCGAACGAAACACCCTCCGACTAGTGTACCATACACTCATCCAGCGCGGAGTCTATGTGAAATGGACACCAAAACTGGCCGACTCCCTAATAGAATGCCTTATAAGGGAAGAAGAACATGAATGGACGGACGCGGAAATCAAAAACGCCTTCAAAGATATTAATGGCGCTATGAGAACTCTAGCACTCTAGGATAAACTGAATGACACACTGGATGGTCTAAAGGGAACGACCGCCACCCGACGCCCACAAGATCTAGTCAATTTAGCCAGCCAGCTAAGCCAAATACCGAAGGAAATACCCCCCGCCCAGCGCAAGACCCAGAACTGGACCTCGCATGTTTTCTCATCACCTCGGCCGGAACCACACGCGTATGCAAACGCCCTAGACAACCGAGAATATATGCGCAAAAGCCAAATTGGAGGCATACCACCTGCGACCTACACCGGAAACTTAGGAGACGATCCGGGTGACGATGGTGATGATGATGATGAGAGTGATCGTACTCCAAGAGGAAACAACGACCTAGATAATAGTCGTCATTCCTGGACACCTCGATCTACTCCCGACCTTGCCTCGGACAACTATGTAAGGCAAACGGCAATAGTCATGAAGTCGATATCCGAAAGCCAAAAATACGATGGAAGCACCAGTCTCGACTTCAAGATCAAGATCTTCACCGACATCTGCTAACGTGTGAGACTCCCGGAACAATCGTATATGGACGCATTTAGCAGTTTCCTTAAAGGACCGGCATTAGAGTTTTACTTCACGAACTCCCTATGGGAGAGAACCTTCGCGGAGTCGTGCGAGAAACTTAGGGAATTCTTCGAAGGACCAGAGTTCTACAGAAGGCAGAAACAACTATGGGACAGCCAAAACCTTAGAACGACCATCCGAAAGAACCCCGACAAGAGCCTCTACTAATGCTTTAAGATGCTACTCAATGAGCTCTATAAGCTCCGACATGTAATCAATCCCTTATAGCGAACGGATGAATACTTGTACGAAAAATTGATTTTAGCATGTGAAGGAGTTGAAGCATGCTGAATGACCCTGGCACACCTACCACCGAACCTCCCAGGATTTATTAACGGAATGTAGACGTCGATAACCACCTGGGAAAACGAGAGAAAATATAAGGAGCCTACCACCAACAACCCATCCGTATTCCAGGCGGAGGAACTCCCTACAACAAACTTTGTGGAAAGGAAGTTCATGCGCATAAACCCTATAAAACAACCGCCCGGACGACCAACGAACCCTCCCCGAACGAAATATAGACTAGGACCCGGCAAGAAATGTGGTGTTTGCTATAAACCGGACTGTATCTCATATAACCACACCAAGGAAGAAAGAGACGCGGCCCGAGAACGATTCTAAAGCAAATTTCAAAGAAATCAATAAGGAAGCTATAAACCCGCATACCAGCAATTCATCACCGATATGGAAGGACCACTAAACTAGGAGCCGACACCCGATGATGAGAGCGATGAGGAAATGGACATATTCCTGAACAACTACCCAACCACGAAAAGCATAGGACCCGAAGACGACTTAGACTCAGAAAATAAAATCCTCTTCACGACTAGTTACGGAGCCTTAACACCAGGATTTGCGGAACAACTCACAACAGAGCTCTCCAATAATATTGTGTTAGAAACCCTCGCAAAAACTCCCTATACACAACAGGAGAACTCCATGGCCCAAGGACCAAACACACCCCGGACAGGAACCGAGGAGGAATCGCCGTTCAGTTACAACGCAACCGCAACGGCAAAAACTAGGTACACAACGACGACTTTTATAGGAATAATCATCGATACGGGAGCAGCCCGTGTATCAACCGCCGGGCACAACCAATTCTTGGCCCTACAAAATTCGGACCCCTCAGCGACTCTAGACACTTCCACAGCCAACCAGATCAAGGTTCGCTTCGGAATCGGAGAAGCATCGTCGGCTGGTTCGGTCACATTAGAGACCCCGATCGGTACACTCACCTTCCACGTTTTCCACTCGGATACACCATTCCTCCTATCCCTTGCAGACATGGATAGACTAGGCATCTACCTGAACAATCTAGAGAACCTCCTTGTCCGAAAAGATGGCCTAAAAGTCCCGATCATACGCCAGTTTGGACATCCGTTCATGGTTTGGGACCAATCACTCAGGGCCTATTTGTCAAACATAACCAGAAAGGACACGACAGAGAGCCGATTGACCGATATCGCATGCCACTTAACTGACACGGAGCTGCGAAGACTGCACCGTAGATTTGGACACCCGTCCGTCCCTCGCCTACATAGGCTGCTACGCGCCTCAGGACACGAGAACACTAATGTCGCAGCACTCGAACAACTCACAAAAGTGTGCGAACATTGCCAGAGATACAGACGTTCCCCGGGCAGGTTTCGGTTTACCATTAAAGATCCAGACACTGTTCGCTTCAATTACAACATTATCATCGATGTAATGTATATTAAAAACTCTCCAATCCTCCACGTGATCGATGAAGCAACCTGCTTCCAAGCAGCACGATGGCTACGCGACCTGACAGCGAAACATACTTGGGATATGTTACGCCAGTGCTGGATTGACACATACCTTGGTCCACTAGACCTAATTACCACCGACTCAGGCACGAACTTCGCATCCAGGGAATTTAAATAGAATGCGAAGACACTCGGTACCTAAGTCAAAACTGTCCCAGTGGAATCCCATAATTCCATTAGACTCGTCGAAAGATACCATGCTTAGATCCGAAGGGCATACGAAATCATCATAAACGAGATCCCTAGTACTAATAGGGAAATCGCCCTTCAGATGTCTATAAAAGCCGCGAACGACATATCCGGCCCACATGGTCTAATACCCACCCTTCTCGTCTTTAGAGCATACCCACGTATGACAGAACTGGACGCCCCATCACCCACGATTACCCAACGAGCAACTGCCATTCGAAAGGCGATGGGGGAAATCCAGAAGATGCGCGCCACAAGAAACGTGTCCGAAGCCCTAGCGACACGTAACGGACCCAACGTCACCGCAATCCATAACCTCCCACTAAACTCGCCTGTATTAGTATGGAGAGAAGGAAATGGCGGACAACTTGGGAAATGGGACGGACCTTTCGCGCTTTTGGCGCTTGAAGGCGAAACTTGCACGTTGAACCTACCACATGGCCCAACTCCCTTCCGATCGGTTATCGTAAAGCCATACCACATAGACATCGAAGATGTTGCAACCGAAGCGCAACCTGAACCAACAAGGGTACAGACAGAGAACCCAGCCGACCTAAGGCCGAACGTGGCGGGAGAGAGGATGGAGACAAGAGCATCGCACAAAGAAAAAGAGGAACCCCCTAAACCAAAGAAACCTCGCCTCCAACAAATGCTGCATATTGAAATCCCGATAATCCACCTGCAAATCGCATAACACACGCCATTCGAGAAATCCAGGCAAAAGGAGATTTCGGGCCTACTAGAAAAAGGAGTGTTTGAATTCGCAAGACGAAGCGACGTCCCACCAGGAACCCGGATATTCAACTCACGGTTCGTGGACGAAATCAAGCACCCAGGCACTAAGAAAGCCTTTAAGAAATCGAGACTGGTAGTCTAGGCGTTCAACGATGCCGGCAAAGAGACGATTCTCACCCAATCACCCACCATCCAACGCGTAAGCCAGCGAATCATCTTGGCTATAGCGGTGATGCAACCAGATATGAAACTTTACCTCCGCGATATCTCCTAGGCTTATATGCAATCCACAACCAACCTGAACCGAAAATTCTTCGCACACCTACCACGTGAACTCCGGGAGTTATTCGGATTACCAGAGGACTCGATACTCAGGGTGATTAGACCATTATACGGGATCCCTGAAGCTGGAAATCATTGGTTTAAAACATACCATTCGCACCATATCGAGAAACTGGGAATGACAACATCGACATATGACCCCTGCTTATTGCACCGGAACAATACAGGGGAATTCGGAATCGTTGGACTGCAGACGGATGATACACTTTTCCTAGCCAACCTGGCCTTCGCAACCAATGAACAGAAGCAACTAGACAAAGCGAAGTTCTTGGCAAAAGACCGTGAGACACTCGACCACGGAACGCCCTTAAAGTTTAATAGAGGAATGATTTCTTTGAACCTAGAAGGAATCACGCTATCCCAAAAATAGCAATGTAAAAAGTTGTCCATAATTGGAAAAACCCAGCACGAACCGGCCAAAATCAAGGAGCAGTACATTACCCAACGCGCGAGAGGTGCCTACATCGCGACCGTCTTATAGCCAGAAGCCGCGTTTAACCTAAGTCACGCAGCTCAAATCATCAACCCAACAGCTGATGATGCAAATAACCTAGATAAGCGGTTATCATGGCAGATTCAAAATGCAGCGAGAGGATTATCATTCATACCATTACAACGCGAATCACTCCAAATATTGGCATTCGTGGATGCATCGTTCGCAAATAATCCGGACCTCACATCGCAAATTGGCTTCGTTATTATCCTTGCAACCCTAGAAGCCGAGGGCAAAAACGCTAACATCCTACACTAGGCATCCGTTAAGTGTAAGAGGGTCACCCGGAGCGTGCTCGCGTTAGAACTATACGCAATGGCCAATGGTTTTAATACTACTATCGCCATCAAAACGAGCCTAGACCGGATACTGAATACCACCCTCCGACTCACCATTTGCACGGATTCGAAATCCCTGTATGACTGTCTCGTGAAACTAGGCTCCACAACGGAAAAACGACTCATGATTGATGTAATGGCACTCCGTGAGGCATATAAGCGAAGACAAATAGAGATCCTTTGGATCGAAGGCGACTCCAACCCGGCTGACGCAATAACCAAGTCAAAACCCTGCGACGCACTAACGAAGTTGATAGACTCTAACAGAATCAACTTGAAAACCGTCGAATGGGTCAAAAGAGAGGAAAATCTCTCCACATAACCCACCATACATCGGGCATCACCCGGCGATGACAAACGGCCCTAAAAATATCATCGCCAACCACTTTCTTTCAACCACTCTTCGGTATCTAACATACTTCTTTTATACACCTATTCAATGACAATTTGGCGACGGAAACACCAGGCCATTTTTCCTTTCAGAAAACCAGATCACACGATACTGTTAAAGGAAAAATCCCTGATTTCCCCCGCATCAGACACGGAAATCGCCCTTTTCCCCAGAAATAAAAGAAGAGAAAAGCCCCCTTCTCCTTCTCCGTTCGTCTATCACCCGAACACTCCTCCACCCATTATCTGAAGACCCCAACTGCCGAAAACCTTCCTTTTCCCACAAGAACGCCACCCCTAGAAGCCACTACAAACCACCCGATCGATGGCCGGAAGGGTGACGAAAGCAAAAGGAAAGGGAGCAAGAGGACCTAAAAGAGCGAAAGCTACAGGTCTAGTGGCAGGTCTAGCGGCAGGTCCAGCTCTAGCAGCAGACCCAGCCCCAGCCCTAGGAGCACCAGCAGTGCCAGCGGAACCCACTATAGTATTATCGCCGACAACCCCACGGGCGATACCAGAACAGCCAAAGTTCATGACGTGTATTAGATGCATTAGACACGAAAACACAAACTAGGAAGGAGAAACATTTCCCACGTTCAACTGCCTTTTCGATACCATAGCCAGCAAGAAATGCAACCGATGCAGAGGGGCTAGCAAAGCCACATGTCACCCACCACTGTTCGGAATCCAATACGATAGCTGGACATTCCACATACTTATGGACTACGCCAGAAATGCAGACCCTGCCGCAACACATGCGAGTCAAGGACTATCGGCACCATTTAGCACACCGGGAGCAACCAACGCAGCGTTCACCTGGGCAGAAACCGCACCCGAAGCAGCCCAGGCGGCAGCTGGCAACCTAATGATGGCATTCCGACAGCTAATCACAATCCACTCGACGGAATCGGGGATCGAAACGGACAAGAAATATGACCCAAAGCTCATCAGGGAATATATAGCCGTCCAGCGGGAAAAGCACAACGCCCAAATCAGACTCCTACCGCATCCGATTCGCTTCCCGAACACCTTATGCAGACTGGAATCCTCAGAAGGAGGGTACACCATATGGCAGTCCGCCATATTATCCTTTTTCCGGGAATTAGCAACGGCTCAACCTGCGAACGCCGCCGTTATCATAAATAAGGCAACAGAATACCATTTGCCATTCTGATCTCAGGGGATCAGTAAAATGCCGCCAGAGAGGACCACGGATAGAAGACGAAATAGAGACTGGCTTCTCTAGGAAAAGCCCACTTTCGTGTTGTCCACTTTTTATTATTTTTTTTCCCACTCACCACTTTCTTTACCCCGCACAAAGGCTGATTCTTCAACAAAAATCGGCCACCCAACAGATACAATATGCAGGGCACTCGGGGGCATATCGTGCACCTATCCACATTCATTTATTTTATCGATCCATGTATATAGCGACTCGAGATTTTAAAGTTGCTCCAGTGTCGGAACATGGATATTGCAATCATGCAATACCATAAACCCGGAACGGAACAAACAGACCCCCGAGTCACGGGGGAACAACTATATTAGGAACTCAAGTAGCTACATGAATCGAACACATTTCACACCACTTTACACAACGTATATACTAAGAATCTAGGACGAACCATACCCTTTTCTAGTGTATATAGTGCAACGTGTGAACCCTGTCCTTTCAACGTAGTTGATCGACATAGATCGAGGTGTCCGGGAATAACGACTATTATCTAGGTCGTTGTTTCCTCTTAGAGTATAATCACTCTTATCATCATCATCGTTATTGTTACCTAGATTATCTCCTAAGTTTCTGGTGTAGGTCGTAGGTGGTACGCCTCTAATTTGGCTTTTATGTATATACTCTCGGTTATTTAGGATGTTTATATATATATGTGGTTCCGGCCGAGGTGATAAGAAAATATGCGAGGTCTAGTTCTAGGTCTTGCGCTAGGTGGGGGGTATTTCCTTTAGTATTTGGCTTAGCTGGCTGGCTGGATTGACCGGATCTTATAGGTATTAGGTGGCGGTCGTTCCTTTTAGACCATCTAGTATGTTATTTAATTTATCCTAGAGTGCTAGAGTTCTTATAGCGCTATTGATGTCTTTAAAGGCGTTTTTGATTTCTGCGTCCGTCTATTTATGTTCTTCTTCCCTTATAAGGCATTCCGTTAGGGAGTCGGCTAGTTTTAGTGTCTATCTTATATAAACTCCGCGCTGGATGAGTATATGGTATACTAATTGGAGGGTGTTTTGTTCGAGTTTCGTAAAGTCCTCCTTGGTCTAGTTCTTAAAGTCTGCTTAGAAGTCGGCCTAGAGTCCGCGGTCCATAACTCCCGTGGTTATATAGTAGATAAATTGTATAGTTATATATTCCTTACACTGATCCTAGTTATATTCCTATGGGTTAAAACCATTTCTATAGTAGAATCTGATTTTCTCCTTTTATATTATATTATCCTATGATTCGTTCGCCTCTTAGTAGGTCTAGTCCCTATCTATATATTCATCGGGGTACCCTTGGCCTCTACTCTGGTTAAAAGTAGGTGTAGGGCTAGTATGTTCCGTATATGATCTAGGTATACTTGCTTATATATAGCTACCCTAAGTGCGTGGTCTATATAATAGTGTTCCGTTTATAATAACGGTAAGTGGATCTAAACTTTCGTCGTCGTCTTATAGGGTTAGGTCTTCTTCTATGATTAGGGAATAGTGTGCGAATTGCCCTCGGTTATTACGCTTTTGTTTATGGTGTATAGATTTAATTAATTATGGTGTCTAGTATACTGGTGGTGCTATATAGCTCCTATAGGTGATGTTAGGGGGAGATTAGCTATATTCTAGTATAGATCTATAGAGGAGTCGGATAAGTCATAAGTAGAGAAGTTGAACAAGTCACTAGTGGGTTCTGGTGTCCTATAATTTAAAGAGGGGAAGATTTTTAGGGGTTTTTAAGTATCCCTAGTTTTTCTAATATAAAAAGGAAAAATTTTAGTCGAATATCCTTCGAAAAGTAGTTATAAAGGAGGTGTTAAAAGGTAGAAACTAGGATATAGTTTTCTAAATCAAACTTAAAAATTATGTTTTTAGAAGAGTGAATAGGCTTACCGGTGCTAATTCGTGCTCTTAATAGTGTTTTATTATATTTTCTTCGATCGAATTTGGCTTATCGTTGTAATAAGTTTTCGTGGTTTTAAGGATTTTTTATAATAACTTAGTGATATAACCTCTAAGTCTGATTTAGCTTGTTAACTAATTAGTATCGATTAACTATATTAAAAGGATAGGGTTTATATATTATACTATATATACTAGAAAAGGGTATGGTTTGTCCTAGATTCTTAGTATATATATTATATAAAGTGGTGTGAAATGTGTTCGATTTATATAGCTACTTGAGTTCCTAATATAGTTGTTCCCCTATGACTCGGGGGTCTATTTGTTCCTGTCGGAACATGGATATTGCAATCATGCAATACCATAAACCCGGAACGGAACAAACAGACCCCCGAGTCACGGGGGAACAACTATATTAGGAACTCAAGTAGCTACATGAATCGAACACATTTCACACCACTTTGCACAACGTATATACTAAGAATCTAGGACGAACCATACCCTTTTCCAGTGTATATAGTGCAACGTGTGAACCCTGTCCTTTCAACGTAGTTGATCGACACTGATCAGTTGACGAGCTGAATCAGACTTGGAGGTTATATCACTAAGTTATTGTGAAAAATCCTCAAAACCACGAAAACTCGTTACGACGATAAGCCAAATTCGATCGAAGAAAATACGACAAAACACCGTCAAGAGCACGAATTGGCACCGGCAAGCCCATTCACTCTTCTAAAAACACAATTTTCAAGTTTGATTTAGAAAACTACACCCTAGTTTCTACCTTTCAACACCTCCTTTACGACTATTTTTCGAAGGACATTCGACTAAAAATTTTTCCTTTTCGCATTGGAAAAACTGGGGATACTCAAAAACCCCCAAAAATCTTCCCCTCTCTGAATTGTGGGACACCAGAACCCACTGGTGACTTGTTCAACTTCTCCACCTGTGACTTGTCCGACTCCTCCACGGACCCACGCTGGAATACAGCCAATCTCCCCCCAGCATCACCTGCAGGAGCTACATGGCACCACCAGCATACCAGACACCATAGTCAATCAAATCTGCACACCGTGAACGAAAGCGTAATAACCGAGGGCAATTCGCACGCCATTCCCCAATCACGGAAGAAGACCTGACCCCACGAGACGACGACGAAAGTTCAAATCCACTCACCGTCATTATGGACGGAACACCGTCGT
This sequence comes from Penicillium taxi, assembly GCF_028828555.1. Taxonomy (NCBI): domain Eukaryota; kingdom Fungi; phylum Ascomycota; class Eurotiomycetes; order Eurotiales; family Aspergillaceae; genus Penicillium; species Penicillium taxi. Next base: position 45,382 of record NW_026643207.1, on the reverse strand, counting down.
ACAGACCACGCACTCGGGGCAGCTATACACGAGCAAGTATGCCCGGATCATACACGGAACACACTAGCCCTACACCCGCTTTTAACCAGAGCAGAGGCCAAGGGTACCCCGATGAACATGTAGATAGGGACCAGACCTACCGAGAGGCGCACGAATCATGGGGCAACATGACACAAGAGGAGAAAATCAGATTCTACCATAGAAATGGTTTTGACCTATGGGAATGTAACTAGGATCAGCGTGAGGAATACATAACCACACGATTTACATACTATATAACCACGGGAGTTATGGACCGCGGACTCTGGGCCGACTTCCAAGCAGACTTCAAGAACTGGACCGAGGAGGACTTTACGAAACTCGAACGAAACACCCTCCGACTAGTGTACCATACACTCATCCAGCGCGGAGTCTATATGAAATGGACACCAAAACTGGCCGACTCCCTAACGGAATGCCTTATAAGGGAAGAAGAACATGAATGGACGGACGCGGAAATCAAAAACGCCTTCAAAGACATCAATGGCGCTATGAGAACTCTAGCACTCTAGGATAAACTGAATGACACACTGGATGGTCCAAAGGGAACGACCGCCACCCGACGCCCACAAGATCCAGTCAATTCAGCCAGCCAGCTAAGCCAAATACCGAAGGAAATACCCCCCGCCTAGCGCAAGACCCAGAACTGGACCTCGCATGTTTTCTCATCACCTCGGCCGGAACCACACGCGTATGCAAACGCCCTAGACAACCGAGAATATATGCGCAAAAGCCAAATTGGAGGCATACCACCTGCGACCTACACCGGAAACTCAGGAGACGATCCGGGTGACGATGGCGATGATGATGATGAGAGTGATCGTACTCCAAGAGGAAACAACGACCCAGACAATAGTCGTCATTCCCGGACACCTCGATCTACTCCCGACCTTGCCTCGGACAACTATGTAAGGCAAACGGCAACAGTCATGAAGTCGATATCCGAAAGCCAAAAATACGATGGAAGCACCAGTCTCGACTTCAAGATCAAGATCTTCACCGACATCTGCCAACGTGTGAGACTCCCGGAACAATCGTACATGGACGCATTTGGCAGTTTCCTTAAAGGACCGGCATTAGAGTTTTACTTCACGAACTCCCTATGGGAGAGAACCTTCGCGGAGTCGTGCGAGAAACTTAGGGAATTCTTCGAAGGACCAGAGTTCTACAGAAGGCAGAAACAACTATGGGACAGCCAAAACCTTAGAACGACCATCCGAAAGAACCCCGACAAGAGCCTCCACCAATGCTTTAAGATACTACTCAATGAGCTCTATAAGCTCCGACATGTAATCAATCCCTTATGGCGAACGGATGAATACTTGTACGAAAAATTGATTTCAGCATGTGAAGGAGTTGAAGCATGCCGAATGACCCTGGCACACCTACCACCGAACCTCCCGGGATTCATCAACGGAATGCAGACGTCGATAACCACCTGGGAAAACGAGAGAAAATATAAGGAGCCTGCCACCAACAACCCATCCGTATTCCAGGCGGAGGAACTCCCTACAACAAACTTTGTGGAAAGGAAGTTTATGCGCATAAACCCTATAAAACAACCGCCCGGACGACCAACGAACCCTCCCCGAACGAAATATAGACTGGGACCCGGCAAGAAATGTGGTGTTTGCTATAAACCGGACTGTATCTCATATAACCACACCAAGGAAGAAAGAGACGCGGCCCGAGAACGATTCCAAAGCAAATTTCAAAGAAATCAATAAGGAAGCTATAAACCCGCATACCAGCAATTCATCACCGATATGGAAGGACCACTGAACCAGGAGCCGACACCCGATGATGAGAGCGATGAGGAAATGGACATATTCCTGAACAACTACCCAACCACGAAAAGCATAGGACCCGAAGACGACTCGGACTCAGAAAATGAAATCCTCTTCACGACTAGTTACGGAGCCTTAACACCAGGATTTGCGGAACAACTCACAACAGAGCTCTCCAATAATATTGTGTTAGAAACCCTCGCAAAAACTCCCTATACACAACAGGAGAACTCCATGGCCCAAGGACCAAACACACCCCGGATAGGAACCGAGGAGGAATCGCCGTTTAGTTACAACGCAACCGCAACGGCAAAAAACCAGGTACACAACGACGACTTTTATGGGAATAATCATCGATACGGGAGCAGCCCGTGTATCAACCGCCGGGCACAACCAATTCTTGGCCCTACAAAATTCGGACCCCTCAGCGACTCTAGACACTTCCACAGCCAACCAGATCAAGGTTCGCTTCGGAATCGGAGAAGCATCGTCGGCTGGTTCGGTCACATTAGAGACCCCGATCGGTACACTCACCTTCCACGTTTTCCACTCGGATACACCATTCCTCCTATCCCTTGCAGACATGGATAGACTAGGCATCTACCTGAACAATCTGGAGAACCTCCTTGTCCGAAAAGATGGCCTAAAAGTCCCGATCATACGCCAGTTTGGACATCCGTTCATGGTTTGGGACCAATCACTCAGGGCCTATTTGTTAAACATAACCGGAAAGGACACGACAGAGAGCCGATTGACCGATATCGCATGCCACTTAACTGACACGGAGCTGCGAAGACTGCACCGCAGATTTGGACACCCGTCCGTCCCTCGCCTACATAGGCTGCTACGCGCCTCAGGACACGAGAACACCAATGTCGCAGCACTCGAACAACTCACAAAAGTGTGCGAACATTGCCAGAGATACGGACGTTCCCCGGGCAGGTTTCGGTTTACCATCAAAGATCCAGACACTGTTCGCTTCAATTACAACATTATCATCGATGTAATGTATATTGAAAACTCTCCAATCCTCCACGTGATCGATGAAGCAACCTGCTTCCAAGCAGCACGATGGCTACGCGACCTGACAGCGAAACATACTTGGGATATGTTACGCCAGTGCTGGATTGACATATACCTTGGTCCACCAGACCTAATTACCACCGACTCAGGCACGAACTTCGCATCCAGGGAATTCAAACAGAATGCGAAGACACTCGGTACCCAAGTCAAAACTGTCCCAGTGGAATCCCATAATTCCATTGGACTCGTCGAAAGATACCATGCTCAGATCCGAAGGGCATACGAAATCATCATGAACGAGATCCCTAGTACTAATAGGGAAATCGCCCTTCAGATGTCTGTAAAAGCCGCGAACGACATATCCGGCCCACATGGTCTAATACCCACCCTTCTCGTCTTTGGAGCATACCCATGTATGACAGAACTGGACGCCCCATCACCCACGATTACCCAACGAGCAACTGCTATTCGAAAGGCGATGGGGGAAATCCAGAAGATGCGCGCCACAAGAAACGTGTCCGAAGCCCTAGCGACACGTAACGGACCCAACGTCACCGCAATCCATAACCTCCCACTAAACTCGCCTGTATTAGTATGGAGAGAAGGAAATGGCGGACAACTTGGGAAATGGGACGGACCTTTCGCGCTTTTGGCGCTTGAAGGCGAAACTTGCACGTTGAACCTACCACATGGCCCGACTCCCTTCCGATCGGTTGTCGTAAAGCCATACCACATAGACATCGAAGATGTTGCAACCGAAGCGCAACCTGAACCAACAAGGGTACAGACAGAGAACCTAGCCGACCTAAGGCCGAACGTGGCGGGAGAGAGGATGGAGACAAGAGCATCGCATAAAGAAAAAGAGGAACCCCCTAAACCAAAGAAACCTCGCCTCCAACAAATGCTGCATGTTGAAATCCCGATAATCCACCTGCAAATCGCACAACACACGCCATTCGAGAAATCCAGGCAAAAGGAGATTTCGGGCCTACTAGAAAAAGGAGTGTTTGAATTCGCAAGACGAAGCGACGTCCCACCAGGAACCCGGATATTCAACTCACGGTTCGTGGACGAAATCAAGCACCCAGGCACTGAGAAAGCCTTTAAGAAATCGAGACTGGTAGTCCAGGCGTTCAACGATGCCGGCAAAGAGACGATTCTCACCCAATCACCTACCATCCAACGCGCAAGCCAGCGAATCATCTTGGCTATAGCGGCGATGCAACCGGATATGAAACTTTACCTCCGCGATATCTCCTAGGCTTATGTGCAATCCACAACCAACCTGAACCGAAAATTCTTCGCACACCCGCCGCGTGAACTCCGGGAGTTGTTCGGATTGCCAGAGGACTCGATACTCAGGGTGATCAGACCATTATACGGGATCCCTGAAGCTGGAAATCATTGGTTTAAAACATACCATTCGCACCATATCGAGAAACTGGGAATGACAACATCGATATATGACCCCTGCTTATTGCACCGGAACAATGCAGGGGAATTCGGAATCGTTGGACTGTAGACGGATGATACACTTTTCCTAGCCGACCTGGCCTTCGCAACCAATGAACAGAAGCAACTAGACAAAGCGAAGTTCTTGGCAAAAGACCGTGAGACACTCGACCACGGAACGCCCTTGAAGTTTAATGGAGGAATGATTTCTTTGAACCCAGAAGGAATCACGCTATCCCAAAAATGGCAATGTAAAAAGTTGTCCATAATTGGAAAAACCCAGCGCGAACCGGCCAAAATCAAGGAGCAGTACATTGCCCAACGCGCGAGAGGTGCCTACATCGCGACCGTCTCACAGCCAGAAGCCGCGTTTGACCTGAGTCACGCAGCTTAAATCATCAACCCAACAGCTGATGATGCAAATAACCTGGATAAGCGGTTATCATGGCAGATTCAAAATGCAGCGAGAGGATTATCATTCATACCATTACAACGCGAATCACTCCAAATATTGGCATTCGTGGATGCATCGTTCGCAAATAATCCGGACCTTACATCGCAAATTGGCTTCGTTATTGTCCTTGCAACCCCAGAAGCCGAGGGCAAAAACGCTAACATCCTACACTGGGCATCCGTTAAGTGTAAGAGGGTCACCCGGAGCGTGCTCGCGTCAGAACTATACGCAATGGCCAATGGTTTTGATGCTGCTATCGCCATCAAAACGAGCCTAGACCGGATACTGAATACCACCCTCCGACTCACCATTTGCACGGATTCGAAATCCCTGTATGACTGTCTCGTGAAACTAGGCTCCACAACGGAAAAACGACTCATGATTGACGTGATGGCACTCCGTGAGGCATATGAGCGAAGACAAATGGAGATCCTTTGGATCGAAGGCGACTCCAACCCGGCTGACGCAATGACCAAGTCAAAACCCTGCGACGCACTGACGAAGTTGATAGACTCCAACAGAATCAACTTGAAAACCGTCGAATGGGTCAAAAGAGAGGAAAATCTCTCCACATAACCCACCATACATCGGGCATCACCCGGCGATGATAAACGGCCCTAAAAATATCATCGCCAACCACTTTCTTTCAACCACTCTTCGGTATCCAACATACTTCTTTCATACACCTATTTAATGACAATTTGGCGACGGAAACACCAGGCCATTTTTCCTTTCAGAAAACCAGATCACACGATACCGTCAAAGGAAAAATCCCTGATTTCCCCCGCATCAGACACGGAAATCGCCCTTTTCCCCAGAAATAAAAGAAGAGAAAAGCCCCCTTCTCCTTCTCCGTTCGTCTATCACCCGAACACTCCTCCACCCATTATCTGAAGACCCCAACTGCCGAAAACCTTCCTTTTCCCACAAGAACGCCACCCCCAGAAGCCACTACAAACCACCCGATCGATGGCCGGAAGGGTGACGAAAGCAAAAGGAAAGGGAGCAAGAGGACCTAAAAGAGCGAAAGCTGTAGGTCCAGTGGCAGGTCTAGCGGCAGGTCCAGCTCCAGCAGCAGACCCAGCCCCAGCCCCAGGAGCACCAGCAGTGCCAGCGGAACCCGCCATAGTATTATCGCCGACAACCCTATGGGCGATACCAGAACAGCCAAAGTTCATGACGTGTATTGGATGTATTGGACACGAAAACACAAACTAGGAAGGAGAAACATTTCCCACGTTCAACTGCCTTTTCGATACCATAGCCAGTAAGAAATGCAACCGATGCAGAGGGGCTAGCAAAGCCACATGTCACCCACCACTGTTCGGAATCCAATACAATAGCTGGATATTCCACACACTTATGGACTACGCCAGAAATGTAGACCCTGCCGCAACATATGCGAGTCAAGGACTATCGGCACCATTTGGCACACCGGGAGCAACCAACGCAGCGTTCACCTGGGCAGAAACTGCACCCGAAGCAGCCTAGGCGGCAGCTGGCAACCTGATGATGGCATTCCGACAGCTAATCACAATCCACTCGACGGAATCGGGGATCGAAACGGACAAGAAATATGACCCAAAGCTCATCAGGGAATACATAGCCGTCCAGCGGGAAAAGCACAACGCCCAAATCAGACTCCTACCGCATCCGATTCGCTTCCCGAACACCTTATGTAGACTGGAATCCTTAGAAGGAGGGTACACCATGTGGCAGTCCGCCATATTATCCTTTTTCCGGGAATTAGCAACGGCTCAACCTGCGAACGCCGCCGTTATCATGAATAAGGCAACAGAATACCATTTGCCATTCTGATCTCAGGGGATCAGTAAAATGCCGCCAGAGAGGACCACGGATAGAAGACGAAATGGAGACTGGCTTCTCTAGGAAAAGCCCACTTTCGTGTTGTCCACTTTTTATTATTTTTTTTTTCCCACTCACCACTTTCTTTACCCCGCACAAAGGCTGATTCTTCAACAAAAATCGGCCACCCAACAGATACAATATGCAGGGCACTCGGGGGCATATCGTGCACCTATCCACATTCATTTATTTTATCAATCCATGTATATAGCGACTCGAGATTTTAAAGTTGCTCCAGTGTCGGAACATGGATATTGCAATCATGCAATACCATAAACCCGGAACGGAACAAACAGACCCCCGAGTCACGGGGGAACAACTATATTAGGAACTCAAGTAGCTACATGAATCGAACACATTTCACACCACTTTGCACAACGTATATACTAAGAATCTAGGACGAACCATACCCTTTTCTAGTGTATATAGTGCAACGTGTGAACCCTGTCCTTTCAACGTAGTTGATCGACAGTTCCGTTCCGGGTTTTTATGGTATTATATGATTATAATATCTATGTTCCGACAAGATCCTTAAAGTAAACGTGATATTCTCTATACTATTATAGAGTTTCGTAATCTTAAAGGTCGGCTAGAAGGCGCCGATAGGTAAGGATGCTACTATACCTTAAATTCATATTTAATTGATCTAACACCTATTTTCCTTTTTAGGACCAAGTTTTTCATATATAGTGACTACTAATTAGTATATTACCCGATCGCTTAGATAGTCTCCTTCGCTTTCTATAATAGGGCTTTTATTAATATGGAACTTACACTAGAGCTAATTTAGAGGCTACGAGTTCCTAAGCACACTCCGTCCCTTCCTCTTTAGTAGAAAGCAGAAGTCCTGAACACTCCTATTCTTCGATGCTTTAAGCGCACTCCCTATAGCTACGAACTCTATAAGTCTTTATCGATGACTTATGAATCAAGTCGGCAAGCCCTTAAAGAGTTGGGCCGAGACGCTAAATTTAAAGACGATATTAGGTATTACAACTTTCGCCGTTAGACAGCAAATAAAGTGAATTATAAGTTATTATTACACCAAAATGAATATGCTATCATTATAAAGGCTAAGAAAACTTTATGTTACTAATCGATATTAACGAGTAGCTTCTAGGGAATTTTATGAGCTAGGAGTGGTAAAGGGTGCTTAGTCAATCTAGCGACGCCGTCTTTAAAAAATATTATTAATCACAATTTATTAGACGCGATCTCTAGTATATCGTTCTTCTTCGACCATCTTAGGAAGGCCTTATATATTTCGCCGGAAGTATGCTTAGGAAAAGGGATGTTTATACTCTATATAAGCTTTCGGATACGTATAAGTATGCAATTTACCAAAATCCGGATCTTCTATAGTTAAGATAAGAGAAGAGAGAGCTTAGGGCGGAAATACAATCTCTGGCTGGCTTAATCAAAAAAGCTCGAGTTACCTTTCTATATCTCTATTAAAGGTATAAAAATACTAATAAAGAAATAGCGAAACTTCGAAAGATATAATAGGTTGAATCCTGGTGAACTATTATATAGTTATACTATATAACCTACTAACTATATACCTCACGATTCCACCCCGAATTATTTATATTCTTTAAGGATTTTATAAATAGTATATGCCTAGCTAGTTCTGAATTCAAGATTAGCTTTAGCCCTTTATATATAAAATCCTTCCTCTAACGAGAGTAAAACTCACGACCGACGATAAGAAAAGCGCTCTTAGAAAGTATCTGATCTAGATATATATATAGGTTGGGTATAGGTCAAAATTTATACCTATACCTAACCTATTAGGGGTAAGGTAAACCTATACCTATACCTAACCTAACCTATATAGGTATAGGTTAGGTATAGGTCCTATATAGGTATTTTTAATGCCTTAGTACCTGATTTTCGCCTTAACCTAAACTAAATTAGGGTAATTAGTGTCTTAGTACCTAATTTTTGCCTTAATCTAGTACTAACTAGGTGATAAATATCACGTGAAATAAAAGTCTTGTTAAAGGCCTAATTCTATTTATAGTTAGTCTATTTTAGTTAGTATTAGAATCCTATAATAGGATTCCTCTATTCTATAATAGATATATATATACTCTTTGGTATATATACTATGTTCTTATTTGCCTACTAGAATCCACTATTCCTTGGTAGTCGACCTCTATTTGATAGTTATAAGCCCGGTTCGCCGATAATTTACCTTGAAAAGCATATTTTAAGGGTAAACGAGACTAAAGACTATGTCCGCGATGTCCGGCGATATAAGACTAAAAGATGCCTCTTAATAGCAGCAGTGGTATAGGCGAGTCAAAGCCGTAGCTATTGGCGGAGATATATAGGAATACTGCGATCTAGAGCTTAGGACTGAACGACCAGTCCTAGGATCAGAACCACGCGACTACCCGATTAAACTAATGCTTAAACTCGATATAGATCGTAAAGAGTATGATCGGTTATAATAGGACTAGAAGGACGATATAGAGGATTATAAGTTCCGTCTTTTATTCTACTAAACCAAGAAGCGAGTAATTAAATCTATGAATGAATATATCCTAAAGTACTTAGATATATATATTTAGAGTCTTGTTTTATAATATAACGAACTATTTATACGACTTAAATTCTTATATAACTACTATAGAATCTTGTTAATAAATAGAGCTAGGGTATTCTACTATTAGCACAACTTTGTGGTTACTCTACCTATAGCTGGCGCCGATATTAGCGCCTAGCTTAAAGAATGGGAGTATTCGCGCCTTAAAGTAGAGGTTAAGGGCGTCTCAGCTACCAAGAATGATGATACTATATAGCTTTTTTTAGAGCTAGTAAAGGATATACTACTAAACTAGTGGTAGTCCTAGCATAGAAAGATTATAGTTGATCGTAAGCAGATCTCTATACGTCGCCTTCTAGATCATTTCAAAACCACCTACTAGAATCAAAGACTAAAGCAGCCAGCCATCTTAAAGGGAGCGTTCACGATGTTCTAAGGACACCAGGAAACAGCTAGCTAAGCCAGTGCTCCTACCCCTTATGCTCCTGGCCAACCTAGTGCCCCTGGTCAAGGGAAGAAAGCTCTAGCTAGAGCTTAATTCCTATAGGAGCAGAAAGCAAAACCATTTAAAGATAGGGCATACCTATATGGTTATAGCTACCCTGTCGATAAGTGCTTCAACTTAAATAGTAAAGGCAGCAGAAAGCCAAATGCTGGCATGAAATAGAAGATAAAATAGGCCCTAGATAGGGATTTAGGCTAGAAATAGTGGATCGACACTAAACTAAAAGAATCCACCAATACTAGTAATACCCTAGCCGAGCCAGCCAGGCAATCTATAGCTGTAAACTATACCGCTAACTATACTATAAAACTAGTGTTTTTCGCGACTCAAACTACCTATGCTGCCGATTCAAGCGATAGTATATAGCTCGTAGGCACTACCGAAGACCAGTTTCTCGGCCGAAATACTATAATCTCAGATACTCTAGATATAGCTTTAGATACTCTAAATACTATTCTGGATATAGTTTTAGATACTCTGGACACTATTCTAGACCTCTCTAGTGTATTTATAGACTCTATATTTCTATAGAAATCAGCTTTCCTGACCTAGTCTGGTTAGGAGCTCTAGAAAGATAGCTGGGTGCTAGATATAGGCGCCAGTGCGTATATCTATAACAACTTAGGTGTATTCGTCAATTTCGAGCATAGAAGAGACACCCTTTAACTAGGATTAGGAGAGGTTGAAACCCTTGGTAAAGGACAATACGAAGTTAAAGGGATCCATCTAGTAACCAAGGAATCGATATTAATCATCCTGTTAAATATCCTCTATAGCCCTAAGTTTAGATTGAATCTACTCTCTTACTATGCCCTAAATAATAAAGGAGGCGATTAGGTGCCTTCGAAAGACTATCTTATTGATAGGGACGGGACACCTATCCTAGCTATTTAAAGGATTCATAACCTAAATTTATTGATCGTGGAGCTATTATTAGCTGAACAAGATTCAGATAAAGAGACACCCGACGAGATCTTTTCGGCGGAAAAGCATATATATATGGGCAAGGATTCCAGAAAACCACTAGAATCTAAGGCATCGATAGAGCTCTAGCATCGTTGTCTAGGTCATTTATACTATGATGCTATATAGTAGCTTCCTAAGCTCGTTAACGGAGTCGTTTTGAGTAATCAACCAGACTCAACTAAACCAGTTACTGACCATATAAATGGCTAAATATAGAGCCTATGCTCTATTTATAGTCTTACTAGAGCTCCTAGATAGATATCTAGACGTTATCTAGGACATAGGTATGGTCGATTCGGATAGATCTCTCTAGACCTGATCTAAATGTTAATCGCGTATAATGAAGAGCGTTAGATTTACTATTTTTACGTTGACGGAATCTACTTCTATTAGGTCTTCACCTATCATATAAAGAACTAGATAAATGATGCGATTCGACACTTTATTGAACTCCTGAAAAACTGGTGGAATTTACCTATTCGAGCTGTCATGGTGCTAGCTTAGACGACTACTGATTGATTAGATAGTGCGGGCTATATAACCCGTAACCTTATATAAACTCAGAACCTTATCTGAATATAGCTCTTTAAGCTACGTCTTCGTCTTAGCCTATTAGTTAATACAATACTATCTATCTAGTTCTAGTATAATTCTATTCACCTGCCCGCCCTATGATACTATATAGCTTCTACCCTATACTAGAGCTGCCACCCGCTAGCATGCCCTATCCTGAACCGCCTTTGAACGCCGATTCTATTAAAGAATTCCTGGCTCACGTCCAAGAACACCCCGATATCTGGGTGCTATACCTCTAGATTATGGAGGGCTACTCTTAAGAAATTGAGAAAGATAACCAAACCCTCCGCTAAGCCGCGACTAAAAGCGAGGAGACTCGGCACCGTAGGGAGGGTGTTATTAGATATCAGGAAGAGCGCATCAATAGCTTATATAATAAGATTGTTGGGCTCGAAGTCGAAAAAAATCAGATCCTGAACTCCGCCCTGCCTATTATATAAACCCCCCTAACTGAAAACACTCCTGCCTAAGGTATTAAGAACCTAGTAGATATCCCTATATAAGAACTTGCACCGACTCCTATCCTAGGTCCCTGGTCTACCTCCCTTAGTGAAAGAATCCCTAACCCGAAAGAGTTTAATGGAACTCGTAGCGACCTCCGCCGCTTTATATAATAGATCCATAGTAAGATAAACGTGAACCAGGACCGTTTCCTAATAGCTATTATTAGACTTACTTATGTTGTGGGGAGACTTACTAGTAAAGCGTACGAACTAGTACTACTAAAGATCTTGTACAGAGTTCCCTAGTTTATAGACTACCCGTAAATGCTTGAATATCTCGAGAAGGCCTTCGGCGACCCTAATAGAGTCCAGAATGCCTAGAACCGCTTATACTAGCTCCGCTAGAAGAATAACAACTTTAATACCTTCCTATCCGAATTCCAGCGTTTAGCCCTAGAGGGCGAACTATATAAAGAAGCTCTAACTCCCCTCCTGATATAAGCTATCTCGAACGAGCTCTAGGATATGCTCTTATATAACCTAGCTCTATCCTACTAGTTTTATAGCTATATAGCCTATCTTTAGTCGCTCGATAACCGCTTCTACTAACACCAGCAATAGATATATTATGCCCGCCAACCCACGCCCTTAGGTAGTACACCCCGGGAGAAAATCGCAAGGACCTTATACGCAGCCGCCGCGATAACAAATATACTACCTAGGACCCTGACTCCCGCCTAAGGCCCTAGTATAACGGTGTGGGTTGCAAGAAGGCTAAGAGAGGTAATAGACTCTCTATATAAGCTGGCTGAACCAGCTACTAGGGAAGCAGGGGTTCCCTGGATAAGCTAGTTAGAGATTCGCTACTTCCTGATATATTTAACTCTCTAAGGTCTTTAGACTCTTAAAGGAGTTCAAGAGTTGTTCTTGTCCCTAATTTACCCTAGTAGAATCGAGCCCTATAGGATACCATACCCACACCTCCGTCCTCTAGTAGCCTTCTTATATTAGTTCTTCTCTTATTTATAGTAGCCTAACCATATTAGACTTAAACCCTTATAATTATAACTCTTCTCTCTTAAGTAACTAAAGACCCTTAAGATGGCTCCTACCATAAGGCAACGAGGAGCTACTTAGGACTCTACTCCTGAAAGAGGACTTCCGGCCATAGAAGAAGAAGCCTAACCTCCTACCGAACCAACCTCTGATCGCTTAACTCTCCCTAGCGATCCCTAGCCGAATATGGCCGAAATTCTATAAACTATCCACCGCCTAGAGGGAGAAATCCAGAAACTAAAAAACCTAGTCCTAAACCCTCAAGACTTAGTCAACTTGCTAGCCGGCTCAGCCTATAGCGTCGCTACCTATAGAAATCCTAGGAACGCTAGCACCCCTATAGGGATCCGACCTAGAGAGTTTCTCGATTTAACTCTAAGTCACCCTTCTTCTAATCAAAACCCTCGTCGGACCCCTTGGATAGGCAAGAGCCCTTAACTCAAGTTCGATGGCCTCGAAAAATTCGACACCTCCTTCTCCCTACACCAGAGATCTATATGGTTTAGAGATATAGAAGGAACTTTCTCTTGAGCAGACTATATCGGACTACCAGACTATAATAGGATCATCTCCTCCCTCTAATTCTTTAAATAGGAGGCTAGGTCTTATTATTATAATACGACTAAGCATCTACTAATCAACGATCCCCTCTATTCTGACTAGGCCATCTTTAAAAACTAGACTAAATACTTATGCCAGAAGTACGTAGTCGCCCCTCTACTATCCTGGAGAGCTTATAAGAGAGCTAGATAGCTCCTAAATCAGTACCTACTAGACTTCGATAGGCACCTCAAAAACCTTAAGAATAAACTTGATCTAGTTAATCATTAATCCGAGAAGAATAGGGCCATGAATTTCCTCTCGAAGTACTAGGATAAACTTCAAGACAATATAATCTAAAGATAGGGAGAGAACGGCCTACCTACTATACAACATAAAATAGTTAGCGCCTATTTAGTTATATAGGAACTAAAAAGCTAGACCCTAGATTAAAAAAGACCCTATTCTAGCACCTAGTCCTTAGAGAACTCTTATCTGAATAAGAAGAATCGCACCAGAAAGGACACCCGAGACTAAAAGGACCTTTAATAAAATAGCCGCGATTCTAGGAAAGATAATGACCCTAGGAACCATGATCGCTCTAGTTAGCCTAATAAAACCTCTACTAATAAAAAACCTATTTATAATCGAGATATAGAATGTTTCTATTACTACTAAAAGGGATATTTCGCGAAGGACTATCGCAAGAAATAACGGGATGGAGAAATATAATCGACCTAGGTCAACACCATCTAAGTCCACGAAGAAATAAGCGAGGACTCGGAAAACTAATAGGAGCCCCTAAAACCCCTACTCTAGGAGCTCCTACCTAATTTGTTAGGAGAACCGATATATTTAAATCTTTTATTAATATCGAATCACTAGACCCCTAATTAGGGAAAATAGTTATTAGGGCAAATTTCGACTCTTACGCTAGTGTTAATTATATCGACCTCGTATTTACGCGAAAACTTCGTCTATAGTAATCTAAACTTAAGCCCTATACTATCACTACTTTTAATAACCTCCCTATTCTAATATTTAGGGTATACTATATCCTAATCATCGCGATAGATTCTTATAGCACTACCTAAAGTCTTATATAGGAATATATTATAGTAAAACAAGATCCGGCATAACCCCTAATACTACTATCGAAAACCACTCTCGAAGACGAGCGAATCGTACTTATCTTACATCAGAACTAATAGGTCTTCGCTATCGATTAGAGACGGAGCTTCGAGCTTGTTGCTCTATATAGATTTGCGAAGCTCTACTAGAACGAAAAAGTGGCGTATGCGATTATACGATATATAGCCTAGAATACTCTTAATGATATCTATATTCTAGGAGACGACGAACCCCTAGAAGATCTATTATAAATCCTAAACGAATTTAAAGATCTTACTATGGTATTCGACGACTCCTAAGCTGAAACCCTCCTATATACTAAGGAAACCGATCATATAATTAAGCTCTAAGAAGGCACGGCTCCGCTGTTCGGACCTATCTACCCCCTTTCTTAAACAGAACTTAGAGAACTCCGCTTATACTTAGATAAGAACATCGCTAATAGAAGGATCCGACTATCTAAGAGCCTTATAGGCGCCCCTATTCTTTTTATCCTAAAAATAGACGGCACCCTACGACTTTACGTGGACTATTGGGGCCTTAACTAGATCTTAGTCAAAAACCGCTACCCTCTCCCCCTGATTTCTAAGATCCTCGACTGATTATAAGGAATAAAGTTCTTTTCTAAAATCGATATTAAGGATGCCTACTATCGAGTTCGGATTATATAAGGAGAGGAATAGAAAACTACTTTTTATACCTAATATAGCTACTTCGAATATATAGTTATGCCTTTTGGCTTAACTAATGCGCCTATAACTTTTTAGAACTATATCCACACTACCCTTTAGGGGCTACTTAATATTACTTATATAGTATATCTTAATAATATCCTAGTTTTTTCGACTAACCAACAATCTCACACCTAGGATATTAGAGTAGTACTTAAGAGACTCCTGAATACCTAGCTTTTCTATAAGCTATCTAAATATATGTTTTACTAAGAAGAAATGGAATTCCTAGGGTTCGTTATATCTAGAAATAGTATATTAATAGATAAACGCTGGGTTTCTGCTATTAAAGAATAGGATGTTCCTTAGATATTCCATAATATCTAAGTCTTTCTAGGTTTCTATAACTTTTACCGGAAATTTATCTATAATTATTCTTTGATTACTCTACCCCTTATATCCCTACTCCGAGGAAGCGTGAAAGGCAAAAAACCTGGAAACGTCCTCCTAAGCGAAGTAGAGATAGAGGTGTTTTAGGAACTAATCGCTGCCTTCCAAAAAGCGCCTCTCCTCCGCTATTTCGACCCGAATCGATAGATCAAGATTAAAAGTAACACCTCTAATCAGGGAATAGGCGTAGTAATATCCTAGCCTAATAATAAGGGAGTCTTCTATCCTATAGCATTCTAGTTAAAGAAGTTTACGGGGCTAGAGCTAAACTACTTAACCCCCGACTAGGAGCTCTTTACTATTATATATTTATTCAAGAATTAGAGACACTACCTAGAAGGTAGCGATCACCTAGTAGAAGTTTAGATTGATTACTTAAACCTTTAAGCCTTTATGAAATAAACCCGGCTTAATAGTTGGTAGGCATAATAGTGCCTTTTCTTGACCCCCTTTGATTTTACTATTAAATATAGGATAGGGAAAACGAACCTAGTAGATAGGCTGTCCCGGATAGGATAGGGTGGGCAAGATGGTGATCCTATAGTATTAGAAGACCTCTAAGAAAGATTCTCGATGGTAGAAAAGAATCCCACAACAGTGGTTCCAAGTTATCCTATAGAAGTAGAAGACCTCCCGAACCAGGTTCGGATGGTGGAGGGGGCGGACCCTCGAGATATGGTCCGTACCTAATTTAGGAATATTGTTCCTACGCGAAACATCGCACTTCTAGATAAATCTAAATCTAGGTAAAGCATAACTATCTATTATATAGGCCTATAATCCAAGGTCGCCAACCATAAATCTTATATAAGACGCGACGCTTTCGATCTAGAGATAGACCTGGATCACGAGCTGGTTAAGCTAGACCTGGATTACGAACTAGCTGATTTAGCTGTATAGGAGGACTCGGCTCGCTACTAGTCTATATCTTATTCTATATTAGTTGCAGCTATGGCTCACGAACGGATGTTCGAACCCCTTTTAGAGGACCTAAAGGAGCTAATCATGATACTCTAAAAGGGAGACCTGATAACCCGAGATAGGATGAAGTCTATCTTAGAAGGAGCACTAGGTCAGAAACACTAGACGATAGACTCATAAAACCTTCTACACTACAAAAAACGTTTATATATACTAAATACTAAAAACCTAAGATATAGGATCATTTCGATTTATCACGACGATACCCTTATAGGATACTTCGGCCGGTCACGAACCACTGATCTAATTAAAAGGAAGTTCTATTAGGAAGGTCTATAAGACGATATCATATTCTATATAAAAATATATAGAATCTGCTAAGTATTATAATCAAGGCGACACCAACTATATAGCGAATTGCACAACCTACCTATCCTAAGCCGTCTTTTCTCGGAACTATCGATAGACTTTATTAAAGCACTATACTTTTATACTAGTAGCAACCATAATTAAAGCCGATGAACTAGCTTAACTATTTTACTAATAGATAGAGCTTAGTTATAGCGCCCTAGATAGGATTATATTAGACTAAGGATCTATCTTTACTAGTATGTTCTAGACAGAATTGTTCTACTAGTATAAATCAAAGCTACGCTTCTCTATAGCTTTTTATCCGTAAACAGATGGTTAAACTAAGCGTATAAACCAAACCCTTGAACATTACTTACGCTGCTTTATATCCTAAGAGCAGAATACTTGGCCAGCTCTTTTATAGGAAGCCTAGTTCGCGTGTAATAATATAATTAACACTACCACTAACCAAACCCTATTCTAAATACTGATAGGATATAATCCTAGCTTCTATATACAAGCTAGTAACGACTCGCCTAGGAGGGAGGTGCCAGCTATGATAGATAGACTAGAAAAGCTTATAGAAGTCCGGAAGAGATGCATAGAATCTTGGAAGAAAGTAAACCAAGCGTAGGCTAAAGGATATAACAAGAGACACCAGCCAATGACTTTTAAGGTTAAGCAACTCGTGGCACTCTCGATATAGAACCTGAAGCTAAAGCTCCCCTCGAAGAAACTGACTCCTAAGTTTATCGGACCTTTCCGAATCCTGGAAATGGTTGGTTTATAAGTATATCGCCTCGCGCTCCCTGAAAAATACGCACGGCTTTATAATATATTCCCGGTATAACTACTAGAACCTTGGAACTCGTGTTCTAAGGAAGAACCTCTACTAATGCCGGAACTTAAAGACGACGGAGAATAGGAAGTTGAAACCATTAAAGATCAAAAAATTGAAAAAGGAGAAACATACTATCTAATTAAATAGAAAGGATAGCCCCCCGAATATAACTAATAGATCCTAGAAGACTAGGCCTAGAACTCTTAAGAACTGATTTCAGAATTCAAAACATAAGCAATTAGCTAGCGAAAATAGAAAGAGAAATAACCAACCCGAAAACGAAAAAGAAGTAATTCCTAAGCCTAAAAATCAGTGGGATTAATAGAGATAGGCCACTCCCCCTAGTAGGCAGTAACGGGGAGTCTATATAGTGCGGGATTTAACTAACCCAGCCGCTCCTATATTTTCTGCTTAAACGCAATTTTGGTAGCACACTAAGGGTTAAAATACTTCTCCCCCCTTATCTAAGCGAAGAAGTCTCCGACCTGCCTACTCCTTATTGAATTCTATCTAAGCCTCCGTTAATAGAGCCGCAGCTCTAGGAGCGATATCAGGATATATAGGATTATGTAATTAACGCCGCACCTAGACCGCCTTTTTATACTCTACCTAAGAATAAGCCTGCTGAGCTTAAGTACTAGTCAGGTGGTGCTAGGCCCTATAGCCGTCTAGAGATAATTTAAGCGATATAGCTAGTATAGATAGGTCCGCCCTAATAGCGACTAACCAGGGATCTATAGGCTAGGGGGGACCCCTATCCGCGGGAACTAGGTCGGGAGAAAATCGAAAAGGATCGCCTATATCCTAGAATTTGTTCGTCTAGATAACAATCCTAGCGAAATCTAAGCACTCCCCTTTATCACCATAAGGGTCGTAGTAGCGAGATACTACCTTAGTCTAATAATAGGGGATTTCGAAAGAATAATCATAAGGATGCTAAAATATCTTGATCCCTTTATATAGATAATAAGTACACTAATATATAGTAGTTACTATAGTCCAACCAAGCGGATAGGTTACGGACACATTCGTTCGATCATATAGCGGCGGGGGATCTAAGCCTATAGCATATACCGTATTCGCTATAGTAATAATCGCCGTAGTAGGGGGGTCTACCAGGGGACGAGGGAGAATTAGTATAGGACTAGCAGGTGTAGCCATAATAATCTTAGGAAAATCAAATAAGGTGAAGGAAAAAGGAGGATTCGATAGAGTAAATCCCTTCTATACCCCTTAGCCTAGCCCTAAACCTTATGCTCTTTAAGGAACTATAAATAAAGAAGTAAACTTACTCCCTAAGGAAAACCGAATGTCTCCCTCTGGAAATAAAGAAGATCACGGATCTCCCCTTTAATATTGAAACCCTATAATATTTTAGAGAGCATGAAGCTTATAGGTAACATAGAAAGGTTATACTTAAAAACACGTTTTCCTGGTTCCCCTTCTATATTCGATACGCCTATCCAGGGAAACCCGATCCCTAACTAGGAGAGTTGCTTAAGGATAAGCAGCCTTAGAGGGGGGGGATAATTATAACGGCGTGGGTTACAAGAAGGCTAAGAGAGGCAATAGACTCTCTATATAAGCTAGCTGAACCAGCTGCTAGGGAAGCAGGGGTTCCCTAGATAAGCTAGTTAGAGATTCGCTACTTCCTGATATATTTAACTCTCTAAGGTCTTTAGACTCTTAAAGGAGTTCAAGAGTTGTTCTTGTCCCTAATTTACCCTAGTAGAATCGAGCCCTATAGGATACCATACCCACACCTCCGTCCTCTGGTAGCCTTCTTATATTAGTTCTTCTCTTATTTATGGTAGCCTAACCATATTAGACTTAAACCCTTATACCTAGCGAACCTATAGATCTCTCTAAGGCTAAGCTCACCCAGCGTGACTAGGGGGAGTATTTTAGATATAGATCTAAGGATCATCTAGTCCGGGACTACCTGCTATCTGATACCCGCCCCCGTTCCCCTGCCCGCCTATATTCTAGCCGAATAGAGAACCCCGCCTAGGCTGACTCCGCTACCTACGCTAAATCTGCTGAGTCTAACTACTTTATACTCTAGCTAATAAATGGAGTAAGCCTGGCCTAAATCGCGACTAGGTGAAACCTAACCGCGTGCTCCGCCTATCCGTAGCTATGCTAGGAGACTCTATCGAAGAAGAGAACCTCCGCGCCGACGCTTTTATCCTGCCTATAACCCTGACCTAGAAAGAGACCTAGATCCCTATATACGCTATAATAGATAGTGGTGTAGAAGGGAAGAGGTTTGTCGATGAAGATTGGGCCCAAGACCAGAGCCTTATATTCGAAACCCTGAAAGAACCTATCCGCCTAGAGGCCTTCGACGGCCGAGAGCCTAAGAAGGGCTATATCACCTATTTCGTACGAATGAATATAAGGGTAGAGAACCACTACGAGAAGAAGGCCCTATTCCTTATCACGAAAATCGCTTACTACCCTGTTATACTAGGCCTGCCTTAGCTTAAGATCCACGATCCTAGTATTTATTTCGCGAACCATATCCTTAAGCTAAATAGCCTATACTGCCAGAAGTTCTGTAACACCCCTAGTAGGGCCCCGAAGATCCGAGCCCTATATGATGTCCCGAAGAAAACCCGCCCTATAAACCTGCCTGATCGCCCCTCTGTCCTAGAAGGCCTAGATATATAGTCTATAAGTGTCGGAACATGGATATTGCAATCATGCAATACCATAAACCCGGAACGGAACAAACAGACCCCCGAGTCACGGGGGAACAACTATATTAGGAACTCAAGTAGCTACATGAATCGAACACATTTCACACTACTTTATATAACGTATATACTAAGAATCTAGGACGAACCATACCCTTTTCCAGTATATATAGTATAATATGTGAACCCTGTCCTTTTAACATAGTTGATCGACAATAAGCCTAAGGACCTACGCCGTGTACGCCCAAAGCGAGAAGGGCTATCATTTGTTCTCCGCGTCTATAGAGATACTGGACGAGATACTATAACCAAAACCTGACCCTGCCCTACCTAACAAATTTAAAGACTTTAGAGATGTGTTCTCCCCTAAGGAAGCCGAACGACTGCCCCCGCACCGACCTTATAACCATGATATTCGACTAATAGAGGGGAAGGCCCTGCCATTTAGGCCCCTCTATGCTATGTCCCGCCCTAAGCTAGAAGCTCTAAAGGAATGGATCTCCGAGAACCTAAGGAAAGGGTTTATCCGCCTAAGCTCCTCGCCTACTACCTCGCCTATCCTATTTATAAAGAAACCTAGAGGGGGTCTCCGATTTTATATAGACTACTAAGCCCTTAACGCGATCTTGGTCAAGGACCGCTATCCCCTGCCCCTAACTAAAGAAACCCTAAACCAGTTAAAGGGGATAAAATACTTTATTTGCCTAGATATCATCTCTACCTTTAATAACCTTCGGGTGAAGGAGGGGCAGGAGTACCTAATAGTGTTCCGTACAAGATTAGGTCTCTATAAGAGCCTAGTAATGCTGTTTAGCCTAATAGGCGCCCCTACTATATTCCAGAGATTTATTAATGATTCCCTACGAGATTACTTAGACCTGTTCTATACCATATACCTTGATAATATACTAATATATAGTTATATAAGGGAGGAACATATTAGACATATCTATAAGGTCCTCGCCCGCCTCTATAAAGCAGGGCTATTCGTGAAACTAGCTAAATACGAGTTCTATGTTTCTGAGACCAAATTCCTAGGCCTGATTATAGGAGGCGAAGGAATCTATATAGACCCTAAGAAGGTCCGGACGATCATGGACTAGAAATCGCCGATGAACGCGACTGATGTCCGAGCATTCCTAGGATTTGCTGGCTTCTACTAATGCTTTATAAGAGACTTCTCGAAACTGACTGCCTATATAAACGAACTCATAAAGAAGGATGTTGCCTTTGAATGGACTCCCGCCTGCGAAGAAGCCTTTAAGACCCTAAAGATAGCCTTTATATCCGCCTATAATAGTGTGGGTTGCAAGAAGGCTAAGAGAGGTAATAGACTCTCTATATAAGCTAGCTAAACCAGCTGCTAGGGAAGCAGGGGTTCCCCGGATAAGCTAGTTAGAGATTCGCTACTTCATGATATATTTAACTCTCTAAGGTCTTTAGACTCTTAAAGGAGTTCAAGAGTTGTTCTTGTCCCTAATTTACCCTAGTGGAATCGAGCCCTATGGGATACCACACCCACACCTCCGTCCTCTAGTAGCCTTCTTATATTAGTTCTTCTCTTGTTTACGGTAGCCTAACTATATTAGACTTAAACCCTTACACCACCCTAATCCTAGCACTATTTGACTAGACTAAAGATATGATCCTAGAAACCGACGCGTCTAATTATATATCTATAGGCGTTATTTCCTAGTACGACGAAAAAGGAATACTATATCCCGTTATATTCTTCTCTAAGAAGCATTTAGTAGCTAAGTGTAATTACGAAATCTATGATAAGGAACTTATGGCTATTATATACTATTTCGAAGAATGGCGCCCTAAACTTAAGGGCACGACCTCCCCGATCAAGGTTATCATAGACCACCAAAACCTAGAATACTTCATAAGCACTAAGTTACTAAACCACCGATAAGCCCGCTGGTCTAAGTTCCTATCCTGTTTTAATTTTACGATTATCTACTACCTAGGTAAATAGGGCGCGAAGCCTGATGCACTAACCAGGAGGTCAGAAGATCTACCTAAGGAAGGGGATAAACAACTAAAGCACTAGAGTCGTATAATCCTAAAGCGCGAAAACCTGGATAGCTAGATCTAAGGAGAACTAGGAATACTGACCCCACCTGCCTTACTACCGCCTAACTCCCCTCTAACCCTGAAACTAGACGCCCTGATAGGCCTAGAACCTAACCCGCCTCTACCTAATATAGAAATAGTAAGAAGTATACGCTTCGTAGATAAACTATAGCTAGAACTACTAGTCGCTATAAAGGAAGCATACAAGTCTGCCCTATAAAGAGACCAGATATTATAGTCAATCCTAAGCGCCCTAGACGAAAAGAAAACCCGGCACCTAGATATCACGCTCGCGTACTACGTGAGAGATAGGAATAACCTATTATACTAAGGACGTATGTCCTAGATAATAATAACCTTAAAGCTAAACTAGCCCGACTCTGCTATAACAACCTAGTAATAGGATACCTAGGTCGTATAAAGATATATAAGCTTATATCTCGCGAGTACTACTAGCCGAACCTCTATTATTATATCGAGCAATGGACCAAAAACTGTTATACCTGTCGTAGAATTACCCCGTCCTAAGAAGCCTATTAAAGAGTCTTACGACTACTCCCGATCCCTGCCCGCGCCTAGCTAGATCTGTTAATAGACTTTATCACACACCTGCCCGAGAGCTAAGGATTTGACGTAATCTTGGTAGTAGTCTACCGCTTAACTAAAATGAAACACTTCCTGGCCTGCCATAGGACCTATAACACTGAAGACCTCGCCTGCCTGTTCTTGAAACATGTCTAGAAGCTATATAGACTCCCTCGTATAATTATATCTAATAGAGGCCCCTAGTTTATAAGCTAGTTCTAGAAATACCTAACGACCCGCCTAAAGACTAAGAGCCTGCTATCCACTACCTTTCACCCGGAAACAGATAGATAGACCGAGCGAGCTAATGCTATCCTAGAACAATACCTCCGAGCCTATATAAACTACCTATAGGACGACTAGGCTAACTGGCTTCTGCTAGCCGAATTCGCCTCTAACTCTATATAAAGCGAGTCGACTAGCGTCACCCCGTTCTTTACTAATTATAGCTAATACCTAGTCGTTGGATTCGAGCCTGTCCGCCTAAGTAATCACCCCGCCGCCCGCGATATAGAGAGGTTCGCGGCTTATATAGAGGAGATCACGAACTTTATATGAGCCTAGATCCTGGCCGCCTAAGCTCGCCATAAAGAATTCGCTAACCATCACCACTAGCCTACCTAAATATTCACTAAAGGATAGAAAGTCTGGTTAGACGCCCGGAATATTAAGACCCGTCGCCCCTAGAAGAAATTAGACTAGAAGAACTTAGGCCCCTTCGAAATCACCGAAGTTCTAAGCCTATATACCTGCCGTTTACAGCTTCCCCCTAGAATAATGATCCACCTAGTATTTAACATCTCCTTATTACGCCCTACCAACAATAACCCGCTTCCTATATAGCAACAAGAACCTGCCCCACCTATCGAAGTCGACAGAATCGATGAGTAGGAGGTAGAGGAGATCCTAGACTCCCGCTAGGAGAAACATAGTCGCCGGGGAACACCATATCTAAAATATATGGTTAAGTAGACTAGTTACGATGACCTAACTAAAGAGCCTACTGCTCACCTAGAAAATTATGGATAGTTAGTGAAGAACTTCCACCTCCGCTACCCATCTAAGCCAGGTCCTGTCTACGCCTCTACGGAGCTCGGCTCTAAGGAGGGGGATACTATTATGGTGCCAGCTTAGACGACTACTGATTGATTAGATAGTGCGGGCTATATGACCCGTAACCTTATATAAACTTAGAACCTTGTCTAAATATAGCTCTTTAAGCTATATCTTCGTCTTAGCCTATTAGTTAATGCAATACTGTCTATCTAGTTCTAGTATAATTCTATTCACCTGCCCGCCCTATGATATAAGTATTCTACTATAATAATAAGAAAGCTATAGGCCTTACTATAGAGCGGTTTCTGGTAGATTAAGGTATTATAGTGACGTATTTAATTCTAGGACATCCTGAGATAAATGGCCTAATTAAATAGGTAGGCGGTATCATAATTATATACGCTAGGGCCCTCCTAGAGGAAGGAAAGCTCCCTATCAGCCTATGGCTAGAGGCGGTAAAGGCTATGGTTTATATACTAAATTATATACTAATAAACATAAATGGTTCCTAGATAGTGCCCTAGGAAGAGGCGCGTAAATACGCTAATTCAGACCTATAGGATAAACGAACAACACTGCCTAAGTCGAATCTCGCGAACATATATCTATATAGTAGTCTAGCTTACTATAGAATCCAAAAGATTCCGAAATCAGATAAGATGCTGAGAAGGGTAGAGATTGGATTCCTTATTAGATATATGGTATCTAATATCTAGAGAATCTGGTTTCCAGATTCAAGGGGTGGTCAAGTCAGGCTAGTTAGAGACATCGTTTTCGACGAGAATAGGCGATATATAGCTGATTTTATACTATATAAGCTAGTAGAGATGCCTGTTTTTACTAGTCCTGAGCTAGTTATCCTGACTAAAGAAGAGGCTGACGACGTCCTCTAGAGGGAGATTGGAGTCCTATAAACCCACCTATAGACTAATTTATAGGAGATGTTACCTAAAACATAAGTAGTTGACTATTCATATCTATCTGATCAGGATACTAATAGTCCTATCCTCTCTCTCGATGCTCGATTAGTTCAACAACCTAATATATTTACTAGAAAAAGCAACTAGTCTGGTGTATCTAATAATGCCGAAAACCTATTTTTCGGCCGAAATACTAGGCTAAATATACCACGATACCCTATACTAATAGAATATGACTAGATTCCTAGGATATTCCTAGAAGACCTAATCGAGCCTGATATAACTAATAACACACCAAATTCACTAGATTCGCTAGACTTAGTGCTAAATCAAGGGGTAGGGGTGGCTCCTATAGAGCTAACTGAAGGGGATTCGCCCCTATTTACTGCTTAAGATAGTGAACCATAATTCTGATAGATTAGTCTAGACTTAGACGAGTCGAACATTATCCCTAGTAAACGTATTCGCTATCTAACTAAGAGAGATGATACCTACTTTATATAGCTTATGCTGCGGCTAGATAAGGATCTAGATAAGCTTAAGACATAATCTAAAGCTTATTACTATATATTCTACACCAGAATAGTGCAGAAACCAGCGAGCTAGATATATAGAGACAACCTTCCACCACCTCTGAACATATTTAAGGAGGTAAAAAGGCATATGTTTAAAGATATGTTTAATACTATAATATAAAAGGAGATCGATAGTCTTACTAAAAAGCATATATTCTTAGTCGTCCTAAGGCCAAACAATAGATCAAAGCAGATTCTACCCTTGAAATAGGTATATGCTTATAAGTTTGATAAGAATGGTTTACTCCTGAAGTATAAAGCTTATATCTATATACGCGGAGATATAGAGTAGATATCTACTAAAGAGAAATGTTCAGCTATACTAGCTATTAAAACTATATATATGCTATTCGCAATAATAGCTATATTCGATCTAGATATATATTAAAGAGATGCTATCGCAGCTTTCCTGAACAGCTTCCTTAAAGATAAGGAGGTTTATATAGAGCTTCCCTCTAGCTTTAGGAGCACTAATGGCCAAGTTTGGCACCTCTATAAAGCACTATACGGATTACGCGTCTTACCAAAGCTCTAGTAGAAGAAGGCCTCTAGAGTCCTGTTAGGCCTAGGTCTTACATAGTTACTAGAGGATCTATATATCTTTATAGGCGACGGAGTCATAATATTCTTCTATGTTGATGACTTCCTGATTACTAGCCATAAGACAAAAGCTTAATATATAAGGCAGCTTGAATCGGAACTCGAAAAAGCATAGGAACTAACTGATCACAGCGATATAGAGTGGTTCCTAAATATACGCATTATACACGATCGTAAATAATATAAGCTCTAGCTATGCTAGGACAGCTATATTAATAGTATAGCTACCTATTTCGGCCTAAATAACCGACCATTAGTGGCTACACTAATGCTAATTAAAGAACTCTTACCTTATAAAGGAACTACGTCGCCTGATGCGATCAAACTCTACTAGGAAAAGATTAGTTTAATATAGTATATAGCTACTATAACCAGGCCTAATATAGCTAAACTAGCTACTAAACTAGCCTAATTCCTATAGAACCTAGGTCCGCAGCATTCTACTACGGTAGATAGGACAATCACTTATCTATTCTATACCAAGAACAGAGCACTTAGATATGGTTTAGGACATTATTCTGATGACACCTCTGACCCTGATTTCAGCCGAAATAAGGATCAGATTAACGACGTAACCCACTAATCTATAGGCATATCGGCACTAACCATCGCTAGTGACGTATCTTATAGTAACCATAAAGACTATAAGAGCTCTATAGATATGATATATATGCTCTTCGGCGGCCCTATAGATTAGAAGGCGTCTAAACAAAAGACGGTGACGACGTCTACTACCGAAGCAGAATTGCTTAGTTTATCGGACGTAGCTAAAACACTGGTATGGTGGAAGAGAGTACTAGTCTATATTGGACTAGAAATGGAATACAATAATATAACTCTCGACTACGACAACCAGAGAATAGTTGATCTGCTCACTAAAGAGGGAGCATTTAAGACCAAGCTATATTATATAGATATACACCGCAGCTAGCTACGCTAGGAGGTGCAGGAAGGACGTATTAAGATTAGATGGGTCCTAATAAAGCTTATGGTGGCAGATGGCTTCACGAAAATCTTGCCAAAACAGAGATTTGACGCCTAGATTCGTCTTCTTAATTTAGAAGATATAAGTGAACTGCTCTAATCTAGGGTCTTACCCCTAGATTTAGAGGATTTAGAGCATCAACTGCCTAAATCAGGATATAGACTATGTTTTTAGAGGGAATTAAGGCGATTCAATAGCCTAAATCGGCCCTATGTTTAAGGCTAGTTTACACCTTAGAGGGGTGAAAACTAAAGGGGTGTGTTAAAGGCCCGATTCCATTTATAGTTAGTCTATTTTAGTTAGTATTGGAATCCCATAATAGGATTCCTCTATTCTACAATAGATATATATATATACTTTAGTATATATACTATGTTCTTATTTACCTACTAGAATCCACTATTCCTTAGTAGTCGACCTCTATTTAACAACCTTATATAAACTCAGAACCTTATCTAAATATAGCTCTTTAAGCTACGTCTTCGTCTTAGCCTACTAGTTAATATAATACTATCTATCTAGTTCTAGTATAATTCTATTCACCTGCCCACCCCGTGACAGCGGAGGTCTATTCTAGATATTATTACTAGTCTTTATATACTATGCTCTTGAGTTTCTAACTATATATAATCAAAAAAGTATATAGTTTATATAATCATCAAATACTCGCTATATTATCTACTAATACCTATTTATATAGAAGGTGTCGTGCACTACTATAGACTAGCTTAAAGCCTAAGGCAATAATACTTACTAATTTAAATGGTAGAATAATAGAACTATCCTTTATTTAATCTATCATTCCGGCAGAATTCTACCCTTTATTATTCTGCTAATAGTCTAGATTCTATGTCCGAGAATTAATATAGCAGAAAATTACTTAGTATGTTTCTGCCTAGTTTATCTATATCTTCCTTAGTACTAGCAGAAACGATATTATATTAGTATTATATTGATTAGTTATTAATAACGACCATATATCATGATACTATAAAATACTAAAGGCCACCTAAAGCTATTATCCTATCCTATAAAGCACGACTATCTTTTAGATAATTAAATCTAAGGTCTAATTGAAAATCTCGACTATATCTACCTTCTATTCTATATCTTATATTTAAGAAATCTACTAGTTCCGAGGTGGAATAAACAACTTAATTAGCTGGTTTTAGGACATAGGGCCCCTAATAAATAAATAAATAAAAAGGTAATATGGTTTAGTCCTTAGGACCATTAGTCCTTTATAAAGGATAGAATTATCTCATAATAGGCAAGTTGCGTTACCAAAGGCCATGGTTAAGAATAAGAATCGAGATATACAATCCTAGTAATGGTAGTAGCCCTTTACAATTACTAGAGTACTTATTAAAAGGTATCGTTATTCCAGGCGAAGTAAAAGTGGAATATATAGCTAATCATAAAGTTATATAAGAAGTATTTGCTTAGTCTATTTATTTTATTTAGCTAATCCTAGGGGCCTTCTCTCACCACCATAATCGCTTTTCTTTTTCTATTATTATTATTGAATTCGGAGATATAATCCTTTTCTTAAAGAGAATATAGTATATCCTAGCTACTTAGATGATCATAAGGGCTAGAATAATATATATATATTTAGAATATAGAATATATATATCTACGGGCCTATATATATGACACGCAATATAATAAAACCCTACTTAATAATTTGAAAACCGAAGCATCACTTATTTTAGTCAAGGCGTTAAATATGGTAAAGATAAAGATAGCAAGGATATTAAGGAGGACTCTACTTTATATTCGATAACTTAAGACTCTAGCCTATTAAGAATTTAAAATACTACTTAATAAAGATGCAATAAATATAAGGTCTTTACTTAAAATTCCTATTCGCATAATTCAACTCCCTTAAAAGATATTCTTTCTAGACACTAGGCTATATAAAGCTTTATAAAGACCCATCAATTCTAGTCATCCTTTTAGCATTAACACCCTAGCCAATTCCTTCAAGATTACTATTTTATCAGCCATTATGACCAGCCCTAAAAATGTTCTTTTGAATTAGGAGTTAGAGAGTATGGACACCTATTCTATCCTTTCCGAGAAATCCTCTATAGTACCCTTAGAGATAAGTAACGACCGTGATTTCATCGCTTCGGATTTAGAAGATGATAATGATGATGATAATAAATTTATTTACCTAATATAGCTCGCTCTATATATATGCTACTATATAGGAGTGCTATTAGGCCTACCGGTAGCTTAAAAGTGGTGACCAGCCTATTAGTGACCTTGAGAAGCTTATAGTCCGAGCTTCTTACTGGTCCTATCGAATATAAAAACAGAATAACAAATTAATAAAGGAAAATAGAGGTTTAAGTATTTAATCACTTATATTATATTAAAATAAACGTTCCTAGTACTTACTACCTTCACGAGGGCCCTACTCCACCTTCAACCTTCACCACCTATCCTAAACTCACTCCTATAATCTCTATTACCCTTCTTAGCTATCGGCAGCCGCTTATATGCTCATTTAACTTAAGGGAGTGTAGTGGACCTAGCACTACACACCTAATAGGCACCATTATTCTCCTTCCGTTATACTATCCTCGGGGGTCATTCTTTCACTACTTCTTCTACACCTAGAGTAATTGGATCTACTACTTAGAACTAGCTTAGAGCCCCTATTTTGACCATGAAGTCGGCAACGGTAGTACGCGCTTCTAGGCGTATCAGAAGTTCGTCTCGACAAACAATAATTCCTTACCCTAATAGGGCGCGCTATATCTAGTCCCGCTCCGCTTAGTAGAGTAGGCACTCCAGTAGAACATAAGCCACCATCTGGTTACCTAGTTTATAGTCACACCGTGCCGACTCTCGTTGGTTAATGCGAGCGAGATAGGCGCCTAGTCTAATTCGTCCTATATATAGCTATATTAGGATTAAGGTAGTTGCTTTATAAAGCCTAAACCAATATTTAAGTATCTTCTTTATTAGTACTTCGATCAGTCGCCTGGTCGGCCGACTAGTCTTTTCTAGCGCCTATGCCCTCTCCCACTCGATTTTCGCTTCTCGGCGCAACCATCGTTTAGCTATAGCTACGAGGCAGATATACCGATTAAGACAATTCAGCGGTTCTTCGGGTCCCTATATAGCTTCTTTAGTATATCTATCTATAATCTTATTACCTACCACACCTTGGTGAGCCGGGATCTATCTAAGTTCTGTTCGAATGCCCCTATCCGCTAATTAGCGGATTAGGCCTAGGCATCCTATAAGATAAACCTGACTAGAGGGCATACGCGGCCGTCGGAGCGCTTTCAGTACCGCTTAGCTATCTATAAATATAACTAGACCATTCTTTACCTATATGAGATAGAGCTTATTACCATTAAGAACTAATTTAAGAGCTATCTCTATAGCCTATAGCTCTATAGAATACATAGTAGATAAATCGTCATCGCCCATCTGGCTTAGAGCGATATGTTCCCCGGTCTCATCTACTGCTGCTGCTCCTACTTTACTCTCGATTCCGCTCCCGTTAGTGTACATAATTAGGGGTCTCTCTTATAGGGCTTTCCTAAGGATCTGGCTATGACTTTATATAGCAGCGTCTCGGTCTTCGACCGTCACATCCGGTGGTGCTTACTAGGGCGCTAGAACAAATACCTTTCGACTCTCCTAGTTTCTCGTTAAAGCTATTAGGGAAGTTATTAGACATCCGCCTGACTTCTAGGCTTACACCTCTATAGGTGACCATCCAGACTAGTCTCTCTCGCCTACCAGTTAGCGTCGAAGCATCGTTGGCGGGATAGTGAAAACAGGACCCGTTCGTAGTCTAAGTACTATTTCTTAGACTAATTGGTTCATTTAGATTAAGATAGGCGGCAGGTGAAGCTCTATATTTAAAGCTTCTGCTGCCGTTGTCCTAAAAGCCCTACTCATAAGGTATGCTGCCTGCTTTTGAATTGCCACGAAAAGGTAACACATTTTTCTTGCTCTAGACTTGCTGATGAGCATAGGTTAGTACTATACGGAGACGCTAAAGAGTATCTGTGGAATGATGACCGCTTAGTAGATCCTTCGCATTATATAGAGCGAGGCTCCCCACATTAACCCCGCTAAGCTTCGGAGTACTTAGAGGGAGACGCTCGCCTTGGCCACGGCTTTCTCGCAGTAATAGTGGAATTCCAGACCCAGATCTAGCCAGTAGCCTAGGTATCGCTCGGCCGTCCTTATCGCTATCATGGTATATCCTTATAGAGTCAGGGATATATATTCTAGGTCGACTTCTTTGGTATTCACAAAGTATATAAGTGCGTATTTCTTCGGGTTAAAGACAGATATATGTTTCTCGGCCTATTAATCGGATTTATAGCATACCACTCTAAGTTTCCTAATGGTCTCGCGTTCGCTATCGCCTTTAGCCATAAAGCCAACATCGTCCACCTAGCCATTACTAGTGATACTTGGTATCGGAATTTGATGTTAAGGCGCCTAGTGAATTACTATTTCTCGGCAGTCGATCTTGTGAAGGGCTAAAGCTAATCTTGAATTCAGAACTAGCTAGGCACATGCTATTTACAAAATCCTTGAAGAACGTGAACAATTCGGGGTGGAATCGTGAGGTATGCGGTTGGTGGGTCACGTGGTACAACCACGTGATAGTTCACCAGGATTCAACCTGTTACAATACCCCCCTCCTATTCTCCTGTTTTCCGGGGTCCATTCGAAGTCGTAATTAGTCCGTATCGTAGTTCAAAGGTGTCGAGAGCTGTGCAGTTTTCTATTGCGTCGATAGGTTCCTATGTCAGTTCTGCGTATCCTCGCCATTTTACTAATGCTTCCCTCCGCGATCCACGTCCAATTTTTCGTGTCCTTGCTTGTAGGATCTCTTCAATTTCGTATTCCAGATCTCCTTCGACTAACAGCGGAGGCGGTTGCGAATCGTCCACGATTTGTGACGGTAACGGGTCCGTTGCCGCGGGTCTTATTAACTCAACATGGAAGACAGGATGTATGCCGCTTGGCACATCCAGCTTCACTGTATGAGAGGATGGCACTTCTAGAACTGTGTATTTGGCGTGAAGCCAGTCTAGTTTCTTTGAAGGCCGTATCGTGCGTACATTCCGTAGGTTTAGCCATACTTTATCGTTGATATTATAGACTAGAGCGGCTCGTCTTGAACGATTCGCTTGTTCCTGTTGGCGTTCTTGGGCGATAGCCATCGCTGCATTTGCCCAATCGGTGGCGTCTCGTAGCCGGTTCGTGAACGTTTCCGCTGCGATCTCTGGTCCTCTCTCTGCTTGGACTTCTATTACTTCGACTGGATCGACATGGTATCCGTGTGTGAAGAAGAATGGAGATAGTCCAGTAGAGGTTGCGTCTCGGTTATTGATCGCCATGGCTACGATAGGTAGTAAACTTGCCTAGTCGTCCTGTGCGTACGTAGTAAAGGCGCGTAGAATTCGTTCGACTTCTTGATTTGCGCGTTCCGTAGCTCCATTAGTTTAGGGGTGGAATGCGGTAGATAATCGGCGTCGAATCTTTAGCTTTTCGCACACGATTCGCCAGAACCCCCCTACGAACTGTGGGCCGCGGTCACTAGTGATCGCTATCGGTAAACCATGATGCATATAAATATGCTTCATAAAGACATCTGCGACGCTTTCCGTAGTAATACTATGTATATCTATTAGGATCACTCCTTTAGATAGCCGATCAGTAATTACTAGACAATTCGTCGCTCTTTCTTTCCCAGTGGGTGGAAGTTCTGTGATGAAATCCATGGATAGTTCGGCCCAGATTCGTTGTGGAATCGGTAACGGTTTAAGTAGGCCTTGCTTCGAATCTCTCCAAATCGTGTTTCGTCCGCAAATGGTGCAATTCCTTAAGAATCTCCGTACATCGTTCGTCATTCCTGGCCAAAAGAATCTACGGGCCAGTATCGTATAGGTTGCGTCCCGTCCTGGATGTCTAGTCGTGTAGGAATCGTGGACCTTCTGGATCAAGGTTGTGCGTAGTGGTTCGTTGTCTAGAATCCATGTCCTTTTCCTAAAGCGTAGAAGATTTCGTTCATCTAAGTCACACTTGGATAGGCTTATTTTCAGGTTCGATTCGGCAGGGATTCGTCGGTCTCCCTTTTCAAGTGCGAGTGCGAACTGCTGGTATATTTGATCTTCCTTCCGCGCGTTATTCCATGCTTCCTGCGTTTCTGCTTCTTCAAACATCGCCACTGGTATATCAAAGTCTAAAGGTGGACTTGGTTTAGTGCTATTGTTACGGATTGTTACTGATTCGAAGAGTTTCCGGAAACGATTCGTGAGCCTCTTATCAGAGATTCCTTTAGGTTCGTCTTGTCCTCGCCGGGATAGAGCATCTGGTTGGATCGCCTGTTTCCCGGGTCGATATCGTAGCTCAAAGTCGAATTCGGCCAGGATGTCTGCCCATCTCATTTGTCGTTCGCTTAGATCCTGCGCCTTATGAAAGTATCGTAGATTTTTGTGGTCCGTTAAGACCACGAATCGCGGGACCATCTTCAGCTCTGGCTTCTATTCCCGTAGCGCATGGATGATAGCGAGTAATTCCTTGTCGTGTATCATATAATTGGTCTCTGTAGGTGAGAACTTACGCGAGAGATAGGCGCATGGTCTTAGTGTCCCATCTTCTTGTCTTTGTGATAAGACTGCTCCTGTCGCCCATCCAGATGCGTCTGTTTCCACTATTGTTTCGGTGTCTTCTCGGAAATGAGCCAATATTGGTGCAGAGATAAAGAGGTCCTTTAGGGTCTCGAATGATTCTTGTTTCTCCTTGTCCTATTTGAATATCGTATCTTTCTTTGTCAACTGCACCAATGGTGCAGAGACATCTGCGAATCGTGGTATAAACGTCCGGTAGAAGTTAGCGAATCCAACAAAACCACGTACTTCTCGGATATTAGTAGGTGCTTCCCATAGCTTAATGGCTTCAACTTTCTTCGGGTCTACACATAGACCTTCTCCAGCTCGTATGATGAACCCTAGGTATTTCACAGAGCTCTGTTCAAATTCAGATTTCTCGATATCGCATTGAAGTCCAGCATCTCTTAGCTTCTGGAGCACCTCGCGTACTTTTCGTCTATGATCCGTGATCGATCCGTCGGAGTAAATAATGATATCGTCCACATATGCTGACACAAACTCGTCGAGAAATTCGCGTAGAACTTCATTGATATACCGTTGGAAGGTTGCGGGAGCGCCAGTCAGGCCAAAAGGTGTAACTAGCCACTCATAGAGCCCGTATCGTGTTCGAAACGCTGTCTTCCATTCTTCGCCTTCCTGCATTCTGATCTTATGGAAAGCCGCTATGATATCGAGTTTGGTAAACCAGCGAGCCTTCGACATGTTTCGTAGTGTTTCTTGAATCAGAGGTAGGGGGTAACGGTCCTTGATGGTTATGGAGTTTAACCCTCTATAATCGACACAGAATCGGATGCCTCCACCAGGTTTTCGTACTAATAACACCGGTGAAGCTGCTAGCGATTTGCTGACTCGTATGAATCCTTTTCCCAGTAGATCGGTAAGAGTTTTTCGTAGAACTAATAGCTCTTCTCTATTTATTCCATATAATGGCCCATGAGGTGGTGTCGATTCGTTACCATTTCCATCGCGTGTCAAGGGTATCTTATGATCGATCCCTGGGCGATGGCTCGGAAGCTTGTCTGCTTTCTCCTGGCTAAAAACATCTAACCAAGGGAGATATTGTGGGGGAAGTTTAGCTCTCGGATCGGTGAATTTCTTAGGTTGCAGCGCCTTATCGATATCGTCCATAGTTACTTTGGCTATTCGGAGGTGGTCCGGCGACGAAACGCTATCGAATAGTTCTTTGATTTCTCCTGCAGATGATTGCTGTACTTTCAATCTCTTTACTTTTGTTGGACCGATTGATGGGTCGATGCGGTTCCAACAACGAATGCGCTCTCCATTTCTCGAATGGATATCTAAATACCCTCGTTTCGCAGCGTAAACTCCGTCGACATCTTTTAACCAAGGCGTCCCAAGTATCATTTCGTCTGACTGTCTTGGAATGATGTAGGCAAAGACTTTCTGCTGTTATAGTCCATTAACATCAAGATCGAAGTATATGGCCTGAGTGATCCGTCCTTGATTCTTGATGACTCCGTTCAGGATTCGCGGTGGAATCGGGATACGCGGAAGGTTAAGAGATTGCGCTAGGTGTCCGCTGATAGATGCATAGCTATCGCTTCCGTTGTCTACTAAAGTCTTCGCGAATTGAATTCCATTAACTCTAGCATCGACATAGAATGACGCCTCTTTCTTTAGCAGCTTCTCAACCCCCTTCTGCTCCTGCTCGCGGTTTAGTGCAGGAGCTAATCTTTCCCGAATCATTCTCCGCTTCATCTTCTTCAATCGCTGGCGAATACTCCCTTCTTCGGGGGTGGCTCGATCTTGGTTCTTCGACTGCTACATTCCGTACCACCACTTGGTTCGGATTCCGTGCGGGCAGTAAAGGGCATACGCTTTGCCAACAGTTATCTCGACCACATCGTAGACATCTCTTTTCTATACGGCGACGTTGGAGTTCTTCTTTCTCGACCCATTTTGCACGTTTTCCCACAAGATGTTGATCCTCTTTACGAACCTATCCCTTTTCGTTCACGAATCGGGACGAATTCGTCTGTGTGGTGTTCGTGTTTATTGTTGGAGTCCAGTCCATCCTATCCTCTATGGCTGTGGTTGATTGATCTCTTTGGATTCGCTGGCGAGTGGATAACTGGCGTCTGCCTAATGCGATATTCAGTGTCTCGCTATCAGTGTCGATTTCGTGGAGCCGTATGATAAGACCTATAAAATCATAGGGAACACCACGATTCATAAGCGAATTCGTCATATCTTCGTTAAGAGCATTTAGTAAGAGTTGTCGTTTTGCTTCGTCGTGCCATTCGGTTGCACCAGCATCTGCGAGCTCTCTTTCTAACTAGGGAAGGAATCGTGAAAAAGGCTGGTCGGGCTTCTGTTTAAGCTGATGTAGACGCCGAGCTGCTCGTGATCGAGCGTTAGGGTCCCTATACATCCTCTCAAGATATTCCAGAAGCATATACGGGTTGCCTTCGCTTCGTTGTATCTTCACAAACGTTCCGGTGTTCTTGGCGGCCATTTTCTCTAGGCGGGAAAATGTATAGAGGAATTGCTCTTGTGGGGTACCGATGGCAGCTCCGTCTACTAGCAATTTGTTCTCTATCGAGATTCTCCAGGTTGGCCAATCAGAGATGTTTCCTGCATACATCGCGGGGTCGGGGAGACGAGGGCGAGGTCGTCGAATCTGGTTATTATCGCTGGTTGATTCGATTGGTATCCCTTGTGGTTCCGTGGGTGGTTCGGGAGCGGCTCGCTCCTGGGACCGAACCACTAATTCTTCGAGTCTTCTAATTCTCTCATCGGTACTAATACTTGTCTGACTGATGTGCTGCATCAACGTCCTAGCCCACTCGGGTGGGCTCGACGGTTCGCTTGCAGTCATGATGATGAAGATATTTGTTTTCTTCTCGTGTTTGAATCGGATGCTTTCCGTCTTCAATTCGTTTGTCGGATGCTCAACTAGATACTTTCTAAGAGCGATTTCGTATTCGTAGGACGCTCAATTAGATACTTTCTAAGAGCTTTTCGTATTCGTTGGTATGCTCGATCGGATTCTTTCCGAGAGCGATTCGTTCGTCTGTCGTATGTGGCTCGATCAGATACTTTCTGAGAGCGCTTTTCTTATCGTCGGTCGTGGGTTTTACTCTCGTTAGAGGAAGGATTTTGTATGTGAAGGGCTAAAGCTAATCTTGAATTCAGAACTAGCTAGGCACATGCTATTTACAAAATCCTTGAAGAACGTGAACAATTCGGGGTGGAATCGTGAGGTATGCGGTTGGTGGGTCACGTAGTACAACCATGTGATAGTTCACCAGGATTCAACCTGTTACAGATCTTATGCTTTTAAGCGCGTATACTAATATCAAGAGGATATACCCGTCACACGGGATACTTAACTAGGGGGCCTATCTTCTCGCTATGATAGGTTGGCCGCACTACCTAGACCATCTAGGAGATTACTAGAACAAGCGTCCTATAGTCACGCCTATCTCAGAGTAGTCTGATGCTAAGCACCCTCGTCTAATACTACTCTTCTATATCAGTTCAGGGTATTTATAGGATGATAGAGGGGTCGTTGGATCACTTCGAGCGTTTATATCTTGTGCCGTCGAGATATACCATACTTAATAAGTTATCCTTCAGAAGATATTAGTATATATCCATTGATATAGGGCTCACTCATAATCTTTCGTCTTCGACCGCACAACTCTTTAGTATATATAATATACTATGATAGCTTATTATCTATAGCGGAGGGTATTCATAGACTTATTCGGCATACTGATTTAATTCTTAAATCTCGCGAAATATTAACAGTGTATATATTAAAACAAGATAGGCTACAAGGTGGTAGTCTATTATAGTCTAAAACCCAGCGCTCGGTGTGTACCTAAAGGTATGTCCTACTAGGCATGGTATTAGTAACTAGATTAGGAAATGAATTCTGACTCACCTTTCTAGGTATCGGGCTGATAGTCGGACCATCCCTATAGGATTGACCTAAGGTAGTTAATGGATTAGGCTAGTCGTAAGTATAGTGTTCAGCGTAGTTTTTAATTATATTTAGCTAGCTAGGACCTAGCTATAAAGGAAGAATCGCTCGTGTTGTCCTAGTAAGAAAGAGACATAATATTCGGTCGGCTTAGTGGCTAAGCTTATAGGTGTTAATATAGGGGATATAGTGATATGGTTAGGACTTATAACTTTAACCCTAGCTAATAGATATAAATGATATCGAAACACTAATAGGCAACGGAGCTAGATGACTTCATCTATATAGAGGTATATGATTCGTATTAGTAAGTAATAAGCATCAGCACCAAAGACTAAAGGCGAGGAACTTATCTTAGGTAGGGTCCTATAAAAGTAGAAGGGAGCCTTTCGCAAATATATAATACTTAAGCTACAGGCTCGAAGACGCAGCATTCCTATCTCACCAGCGGCGGTGACGAGCGCCGTGTCAACAAATTTGCCACTACCGATTCTAGTATACTATAGAAGAGGGTTCCAATGATGTTTTTGCCTAATGGTAGCATCGGTCATAAATAGCAATATATGCATAGTGGTTAAAGATGTTTAATATGCTATAGAGGCGGAAAACTAGTAAGCTATCGAAGGAGACATCCCGCGTAGTTATTAGAGGCAGGATAGACGCAATACTTAGGCGATTATGATATAAAGTATTTTATCTTAGAAGTTGACTAAGGGTCGCTTTATTTATTTATCGCCTAACTATAGGGAGTTGGCGCTGTCGCTGGTCCTATAGAATAGGATAAACGATATACCTATAATCCGCTATTATAGGATAATATATATATCTTCGAGGTTACTATTATTAAGAGCAATAACTCTATCCTATCTCTAGTGATAAAGGCTTCTACTAGATTTGATAGGGGTAGAGGAAAGTATAGAAAGCGACCCCCGAAAGCGATAAGCCCTATAGCAGATCTCAATGTTTTATAGCCATCTTTTAGACTAGTCTATAGCGATCGACGTCTATCCCTAGAAAGCAAAATCTAAGCATCATTAAATCGGCCTTCAGCATCCTTCTTACTTATACCATCTATAGGTATGGAAGCCGGACTCTTCCCTCGATACCTAAGCTTATTAGACTGACTTTTGATTACCTTAGTAGGTATCGCGCGTTATCAGTCGTTATATTAGTTATATAGCTGATTCAGCTTTCCGATAATATAGAGTAGACGCTAGTATTCTTAGTCGGTACTAATAGGTAAGGCGAAAGACTAGAGTGATTAGGCGATTTAGATCACGTCGACCTTTGAAACCGTTTCTAAAGGAATATATATTATTTTATGGCCAGGGTGGCATAATACAAGACACGCGCGAGGCTTATTAAACATTATATCTTCTAGCGTCTTGGCTAGTGGCCCTATAAGATAGTCAGCATATATCTAATAATAAGGGTTCACTCACGATCTTTTTATCCAATCTCACCCTATACCTATAACCGACAACACTACCAGGACATAAAAGAGTCGTTTTATAGAAATAAGTCTTAACTCCGAACCAACCTAACGTATCTTCCATCTTATAGTTTCACGAGGTTATAAGGTTGGTTTAGTCCGTCTATCTTCCGGCTAAGACTATGGTAGACGATGAATAGGTAGTGATTAAGCAGAAGCACTAGATAGGCGTACCTTTTTTTCAACGAATGTCTAGCTATATAAGACTAGTAGCAGCGATGAAGTGCATAAGTAGCTAGCTTAAGGCATAATTAGAACGCCGAACCATTCAAAATAATAGCGATATATATAAGGGAAAGGCTCGAGGATGGCGGTTTTCTATACTCGGAGGTCTCGCTAGATAATGATCGCTAAAGGCATTATTTAATAAGCACTTATTAGCAGAGAACCAAAGTCCGGGCTCATGACTTAGATCCGTCCTATTAATATAACCTAGCTAGTCGTCATATTCGTTGTTTTAGCACTATCCGATGATATAGGGCTAATAGGGAACTTATCTATAGGCCGCCTCACTTGCACTCTTGTGATCAATAAACTAGTCAGAAGTCATATTATTAGCTCTACTTGATAAGGCATATAGATAGAGCACTTACTAAAGGATTCTCGCTAGTTAAGGCTTAGGCTCTAGCCCATAGTCACGAAGACGGATATAATAGAGTAAACCACTAGTAGGTAGAGGGGGCTAGGTAACTCGGTGGCTTCTATATACACCGAGGATATCAGTCATAGCGAATACTAAGGGTTAAGGAGAAGTGACCCATCATCCGCTATAGTAGGGCACTTTGGTTTCAGCTTAAGGGAGCCCTTTAGATATAGTAGGAAGAGAATTGTTTCGACCAAGAACCAAGGGAGGAGGCTATATTTATAGGTCTCTTAACTAGTCTTATTACCGCCTACTTTATATTACCGCGGTGAAGTCTTTATGGTCTATTACTTTTTAGGGGCATCGAAGTTGCCTATATAAAGTCAGGCCTATTAAACCTCGACTTATTAAGGTGACTAGCTAGGCGAAATCTAAATATAGGCCAGTAAAAAATAAACAGTTATCTTAAGGGTGGATGCCTTTAAGTAATTCACTGAAATCTAAAAATAATAGTAAATTATTAGAAAAAAAATATTTCATATTTAGTTATTATTCGTTTTAAAGAGCATTAATCAACGTTCAACCTTATCTTAACAGCCGTACTTTCAATGATAGGCAGCGATCATCGCCCGACTACAATAGTATACCTTTTTATCATCACCCTCTAAACTTTAGTATTAGCTATTAATCTAAAACAGAGGCCGACGATCATGCTATATTTTAAGTAAGTCGCCTTACTTATTAATGACGGATTTTTAGGGTCTAAGCTATCGCCTACTCAAAATATTTCTACTAAGTATACTATAGCTATACCATATTAACTATAGTACTACGGCTCTTACTTTAACCTATCCTAGATAACATATATCAATGATTAATACTATAAGCCGACTTAAGCCGATACTAGCCCTTGTATTCAGTAAGTCTCGAATACTAGGTCCCTAGAACTACTAAGCTAAATAGTTAAGGGGCGCCTAATAACTATAATTCTATACCTGATATTTATCTATACTACTTTTTAGGACTAATATTATCAGAATATAGAAATACGATTATCTTACTATCCACTAGTATAGATATAGCGATCGAAAACCAGAGTCGGTTTAATTATATTAAGGCAAGACAGAATAAACGGAGCCAATCTAAATCTAAAAACCCGGTGTAGTATTAGAGACGCAAATAATTCCTAGGTGCATTCACAATATTATTGATATACTTAGTTTCTCCTATATAGAGAATCGAGCTATTTAAATCCCTAGCGAACCTAAGCTACTATAGATTCTTGTATTTCATGTTTATATTGGCACAAAGA
Source organism: Penicillium taxi (assembly GCF_028828555.1). Taxonomy (NCBI): domain Eukaryota; kingdom Fungi; phylum Ascomycota; class Eurotiomycetes; order Eurotiales; family Aspergillaceae; genus Penicillium; species Penicillium taxi. The sequence continues at coordinate 4,262 of NW_026643207.1, read as the reverse complement.
GGTAGCTATAGGTATATTAGAGGCTACAACAAAACCTTACCAGTATAGGCAATTTCAAAAATAGGACAAATCAAGAAGGAGGGTGGTCTATAGAGGTTCATAACCACTTGATATTAGGTAAGGAATATTCGATAATATATGGTCACCCCTATTTCTAGTAGCTATTAAAGGGATTAGTTAGATAGAGTGGTGAATACCATAGAGAGTCGCTGTAAATTGCTTATCTCTAATTTAATCTATTAATCCCTATATAAATTTTCGTCGAGCTTAGATTCATATAGAGGAAAAAACACCTAGAGGCAAAGGTTAGATAATATTCGCGAAGATTGGCTAGAGCGACTTACAAAGCCGAAACATATAAATTTCTTAATAGATAGGTCTAGTAGAGGTAGTTCCACATAATCATAGGTTTTTATAGTTATTTTAGCTTCGACACTAAATTCAGTAGTGATTCTTATAATAGGTAAGGGAAAGGACGATGAATTTATAGTTTCAAGTAACAAGATAGAAGTAATAAGGAATAGTAAGACCTAGTATATAAAGCAGGATAGAGACTTAGAAGATACTTAGAATCAGTCCTAGATTCATGAATCCCTATCCTATTTATGGTAGGGTTGGTTTCAGGATCATCTTAACCAGTCCTAGGAATAGTAGCGCTCCTAGAACTCTCACACAAGATCCTAGGGCCAGACTTTCGCTTTTATTATATAATCGCAAGAGCCTTCGGAGCGATATATCATAGTCTAGGCAGTTAAAGATCGCGAAAGAATCTGGTAACAAACGCTTTCATGAATTTTAAAGACTAGGAAACAAGGTTAAAGCAAGGCGAAGGAGACTATACTATAAAGCTTTAGTAGCTATTCACCGCGAGTTCTTTAAGCAAGTCGGGAATCGGATCATTAAGAGCAACGCTATAGGGAAACTAATCGAATACGCACCTGATACCAGTAGTGCGCAGCCGGAAAGATTCGCCCTAGCTACTCTAGAGTTCCCGAACTAGGATATTAATAAGATCGATGATAATCAATTAATTAAGGACTATATTCTATCTCTAGAATTATAGTTAGAACTTAATAAGCTCCGCTAGTGGCCTATAAGCCTATATTCGATCACAAGAGAAGAAAAGCGAAAATTGATGAATAGCCTAAACAGAAGGAGGGCGAGGTGAAAAGGAGAAGAGGAGATCAGTCTCTATAATATCTAATATATATAGAGGACCCTACTACTCCTCGGTCGATGAAATTATTACGCTACTCTCGAAAAGATTAACTCTAACAGCATTTCAAGACGATCCATAAGCCAACAATATTATTTAGTAAGAATAGATATAAATATAATATCTTAGGCTATACTATGATAACAACTTCACTTCCCCACTATAAGTCATATCTCTAAGAAGGTAATACTATCAAGGTTTTAAACATTAGATTCTATATTAAACTATTCAAGTTGATAGAGGGTATGGCGCTAAAATAGTAGTTACGTAGTTAGTATAAATCCAACTTATCTTAGCTTCTACTAAGTCCTTAATAGGGTACTCCATATCTTCCGAAACCATATAGATCTATTCGTAGTCAGGAGTGCCGCCACCTAAAGCCTTGATTCTTAATTTAACATATAAGGTGAGAATATAGTTCTCGTCGTTATTCTATATTACGACTATACCCTATTTCGCGGTATTAGCTATAACATAGATATCTACTATGATACCACAACCTTCCAAGATATTGGTAATCTCGCCTTCGACATCATCTGATTTAAGTGCCCCCTACTAGATACCCTATATAACAAAGATGAATTAATCATACTTTAAACTATACTTATCTAATTTCGTGTCCTTATTTTTAATAACATACTTCGCATAAGCCTTAGTAGTAGTTAGGATGGTGACTATTATAGTAGTACTAATAGACTTCTTGGTAGTCGTGGACGTCGTTGTCTTAGACTTCGACGTTTTGGTAGTGGATTTAGATATGGTTAAAGTACTAGCTAAATCTATAGCGTAAACCACTATAATAATAGTCTTTTCGGCGGGATCAATTATAGCAACAACTATACTAAGGGTAACAGTCGTTATACCCATAACACTAGTAGGGATAGTGATGACATCACTATTACCAAGTGTGACGGCGCCGTTAGAACCAGCTATATAGGTGGTCCCGGCTGCAACAACCTCCTATAGGATAGTCGCTATGCTACTAGTATTATATTAAGCACCATTCTCACCTTAATCATTAGTAGACTAGATATTAGTATAATAGGTGGCACCATAATAGAGACCCATGGTTATCGTTGTAGCTATCACATCATATCTAGTGACCTTAGCGGTGCTTATAGTTAAGCATGTTATAGTACCATAGGAGACCCAGTAATCGGTAACCGTTAATTCGGAGCTATAGGTGGTGGAGGAAGTCGTTGTCTCCGATATAGATGTGGATGAAGGCTTATAGTTAGAGGTATAGAGAGTACCACAGGATTTAGCGGTGCTAGGACTATAGGTGGGCGATTCCTTTACACTAGTATATTTAATAGTCTTTTTCGACTTTTCGTTATCCTGATCATTACTCGGTGGGCAATCAATTATGAAGATATCAAAGAGGGTAAAGCAAGGGAGAGTAGGAACCAGCGGCAAGTCAGGCAAAGGCATTATTAGTAACAGAATATCAGGAACCAACACTAGTAACTAGTAGAAGCCACCAGTATTAATAGGCATAATTTTAGTAGTGGTTATTTTATCATTAACCTTGGTTATCGTGATAGTAGTAATAGTGTCAATAATAGCTAAGCTATTAATCTGCTGCTCTAACCAGGTATATATGATCGTGCTAGATATAGAGGTTGTCTCTAGCAGGGTATTTATAGTTATAGAGCTAGACTTAGAATCGGCAGTGGGCAAGACCACAACTATAACTATGTTGTTGGCCGCTGTGCTGGTGGTGCTGACTAGGTTTTCAACGTAAATGATTTTCGTGACCGTCTAGGGCGTAGCAGCTAGAGAAGGAATGCCTATAATAATAGAAAGCCTATTTATATCACTAACTATGGTAGTGCCATCTATAACAATATAACTATTGCCATCAATGATAGTATATAGTATCGTAAAGGGTATCTTAATAGGAGGTAGATACAAAACCATAGGCAGATTACCATCACTACCAAGGATTATGACCGGAGAGGCACTATAACTACTAGAAAGGGTGTATTTTATGGTAGGGATGCCAGAGGGTGGTCCAGACCACTAGAAGTAGCTTATATGGCTAACCGCTCTTGAAGGCACGTGCATCCAGGAAGTATGCTGATAACCTTCCTTATTATAAACATATAGATAGGGAGGGAAGTTAACAATAATCGGAGAATCAAGGGTGTTGGTTAGCTAAACCATCGTGAAGGGCGGGTAACCAGCCACTTCTAGGTCAGTCTTATTAAAGATAGATAGGCTGATATAAATGATACCAGAGCCGGCACTATCTTTATTGCCGTCCTCTAATTAAAGATCAACAGCCTAATCAGCTATTCCCAAGAAGTTCAGATTCTCATATAGGGTAGTTCGCACAGCTTTATTTATATTATTCATGTATATAGCCTATTAAGTATCGTTAAACACCAAAATATTACTATACGAGCCGTTGTCCTAGTGCTGCCCTATAGTTAGGTTCTCTGCCATCACCAGCTCCAGCTTATAATTTAAAATATATCCTATGGTATTAGTATAAGGGCCTAGCCAAGCGCCGGAGTCAGGTCCGGTGTAGGTGCATATATCGGTCCAGCAGCCAGCCTCGGTCATCTTAAAGGAGCGGGCGTAACTAGCTACTCCGACAGCTATTTTGTTTAAAGAAACACCCGCCTTAGTGATCATGGACATAGCGCTAAGGGTTTCGGTCAGGTTGACATAGGATCGCAGACAGTTGCCGTCTGAGCATCCATCGTCCAAGTAAGCATTACCATAGTCCTATTGGCCATATAAGTCATAGGTCATATAAACAATGTAATCCACCATAATACTGATTACCTCAATTAGGAATCGCTCGAGGTACCAGAAGGAAGCTAGGGCAGTAAGAGAAACTATCTTCCCTATTGGTATTAAGGCCTTCAGTAGGTCTAGTGTGATATAGTAGTTAGTATTAGGGTATTAGGGTAGGGTATTAGGGTATTAGGGTATTAGGGTATTAGGGTATTAGGGTATTAGGGTATTAGGGTATTAGGGTATTAGGGTATTAGGGTATTAGGGTATTAGGGTATTAGGGTATTAGGGTATTAGGTAT